>NC_069693.1:25603260-30603260 GCF_023699985.2 Odocoileus virginianus
ATCCCAGCCTCCCACGGGGCGGGGCGGAGGCAGGCTCGGGAGAGCCGGCTACGCGGTTGGTTGCGCTCCGAGCCTGTCCTGCCAATCAACGTCTTAAGTACAGCGTTGTTCTCTTTTCCCGGAGGGAGTGAGTCTGTGTTTCCAGGTGTCTCGACCCTAGGTTTGGGCAGGCACCGTGGGTAGTAGGGGGAAAGTCCCAAGATCCTGGTTGATGTGGAGTGCGAGGTTGGGGACGTAGTGCATTTTAAGGGGTTTCTGGAAGTGTCTCTGGAACTCCGCAAAGGATCGGTCTAAATGTAATTAAGAAATCTATATTTTTTTAAACTGCCGTTAAAATAATTCAGGCACTCAGATGTGTTGAATTTGACCTCCATCACAGCGGAGCTGGAAGTAGTTAACTTGAGAATCGGTGAAATTAGTTTGGGGCCAACTACAGAAGTAACTTTTTTTTTTCTTGTCCGTTTTAAATGTTGTTATTTTGACTGAATTTAAGTATTGATATACCCTGCAAAGCAAGTAGATTAAAGAAAAAAATTGTTACCATTAACAATTCTATAGGATTAGAATTATCTACAATCAACCCAGTTGTGGGTAGGGAGCAAAAAATGTTAATAGATGTCTCAATAAAGGTGTTTTTACCTCCTTTTAAAATACTTTTACCATTACTGTTGGAGTGCAATGTGGAACTTTTCACCGGGCAACCAGAAAAGAACCTAGGTTCTTTCTTCAAGGCAAGAGCATTCTTTCTAAGCTGGCTATGCCCCAGTAGGAATCATCACAAAGGAAAGATACCGTAGTCGGCAGGATTTGAACCTGCGGGGGGGAACCCCAATGGATTTCTAGTCCATCACCTATAACCACTCGGCCACGACTACTTTCAGGTAGTAAGAGGATTGTAATCTCCATACATCTTCCTCATTTCAGTCAGTTTATTAAAATTTTTATTGAACTCTTATTTCATACATGGAATTGTCTTTGACTGTATAAGTTAATCTTATACTTTAAACCTAAACATATATTAACATCATAAGACATGGCCTGTTTTATGTCCTAGGGCTTCATAAAAGATTAAAAAAATAAAACTTTTAGGGATTTCCCTGGTGGTCCAGTGGAAGACTCTGTGTTTTCACTGGGGGGGTACAGGTTTGATACCTGGTTGGGGAACCAAGATCCCTGCAAGCTGCTTGGCCAAAAAAAATAAACAAACTTTAAAAATTATTTCCATATGTCTAGTGTGATGCATAAAAGGAATGAACTTAGGGGCCAAACAAACGGAATTATATCCCAGCTCCGACACTTCCACAGTTGCATGAACTTAAGGAAGATATCTTCCCCTCCCTAAACCCTATGTTGGTTTGTTTGTTTTCTTTTTTAAAAATTTTATTTATGTAGTCTGAACTGGGTTTTTGTTGCTGTGCTTTGGCTTTCTCTAGTTGCAGCAAATGGGAGCTATTCTTTGTTGTGGTGCACAGGCTTCTTACTGTGGTAGTTTCTTTTGTTGCAGAGCAAAGGCTCTTAGGCATGCAGGCTCAGTAGTTGTAGCCCGATAATATGTGGGATCCTCCTAGACCAGGGATTGAACCTGTGTCCCCTGCATTGGCAGGTAGATTCCCAACCCCTGGACTACCAGGGGAAGCTCTAGCCTCATGTTTCTTATTTGTGTAATGGGGATAAAAATCCTGACCCCCACAGGTATTGTGAGGATAGAAAATAATATAGAATTCCAAGGTTAATGGGGTTTAGAAATCCACACCTCTATTTTACAGCAATTCAGCAAATTAATTCAATAGATATTTATTGAGCAAGCTGTGGGCAGGTGCTGGGCTCTGGTGAAGAACTCCAGAGCCCTGAGATAAAGAGGTACGTTGATGCGAGGGGGACTGGGCTCAGGATATCTAGCCCCCAGATTTTCCCCTGAAAAATAGCTATTCCATGTCTGCAGAGCTGCAAATGTGAGAAGCACCATTACCATGATACTCTGCCCTGGGCAGCTGTGTCTAGGACCCAGTCCAGTTGGCTATCAACTCACCCCTTCTCTCCAGCTCTGGGATAAAACACACAAAGCTCTTAAGCCCCTGGCCAGAGAGCAATTCTGTCCCCACCCCCAACCCCATGCATACACTCCAGGTCACTCAATTCCAGGGAAGAGCAGGGACTTAGGGAGCAAAAACCAGGGGAAAGTAGGTCACAGCAGGAGGATGGTAATCCCCTTGATGGCTGGCCAACACAACAGTGGCCCTGCTCCTGGAAGCAGGCTGCTCCTGGCCTCCTACCTCAAGTAGCTCTGGGAAGATTTTTGGGCTTTGGAGCCCCAGCACCATCCCTCTCAATAGTATGCTCAGGTTAAGAGCCCAAAGAGGACACACCCTCCATACTGAAGTCATTCTTAGGCCAAGCTCTTGCTGACTGTAACATTTCCTATGCAGGTTTTAGTGATTCTGTTTTTCATTCCACACACTCCCACAAGTGCATTCTTTATACCCACCCCTATGTTGGGTGCTGGAGACACAAAGAGGACCCTTGGGGAATCCATGGTGGGGAATTCTGACCTAGACCAAGACTAACAAGCCAGTGAGCCAGTGCTATCAGTATTGAGACAGAAGAAAGCCTGGGAGCTGTGTGGACCTGAAAGAGGCTTCTGATTCAGCCTGGATTCAGGGATAGGGAGGAGGGGATCCTGAACAAGAAGTAGGAGTTTGCCAGGAGAAAATAAGGAAAGGAATTCTGAGTACAGAGAATAGATGTATAAGGATCCAGAGGAATAAAAGTCTGGCATTTCCTTCCAGAAGATGCTGGTGGTCAGCAGGGGTGGATCTGGGTTTTTTTGGCCTGAACTTTCAGAAGATGGGTAAGGAATGGTTGGGAGAGCAAAGTGGGGATAAAAGTACAGGTGAAGGAAGTACAGGAGCAAAGACAGGGCAGAGTGAGTTAATTGAGGCATCTTAGCTAACTGGAATGAGAGGGTGTTTGGGAAGCTGAAGTAGGGCTCCTCTGGATGAAGTAGAGTGGAGGTCTCTTAGAGGCTCCTGTCACCCTGGAGCCTAAGCGAGGGTCCTACCAGGCCTGATTCTGTCCTAGGGTCAACAACCTCCCAGCACGTGCTTTAGTGCAAACCTGGCCTGACAAGTCCTGAACTTCCACCCGTCCTCCCCTCCCAGCTGATTCCTCGGGCCCCTCGTGTAAAGTCCTCTCCAACTCAGCCCCACTTCTCCTCCACCATTTGTAACTGTCTTCTTTACCACCTATCACTCTCTATCATGCTTCTTCTCTGAAACCTCCCCTTACCCCAAGGACTGAGCAGGTAGATCATTCCTCTGTGCTACTATAGAGTGGGAGTTACTCAGTAGACTGAATAAACCATCCTACATAGACACACAGCTGACTGACAAAGGGCCTTGCAGACAATGAAAAGGAGTTTAATATCGGGATCAGTTGTTCAATGGAGAATAAAGTAGAAGCCAGTGAGGAGGCCATGGCAGTGTTCACTCAAGTCACGTGGGGGTGAACTTAGAGGGTCCCGGCAGGGATGGTAGAGGGTCTCCCCCTCTCTGAGGCCTTCGTCTTCCCTCAGGATTCTGCTCATGTTGAGTCTTGCTCTTCTTCTTCACCATGAAGAACAGGGGCTCCTCACACAGGGCACATTCATCTGTGCTTCCAGAAAGTCCTCCAGGATTTCTCTGACCTCATGCAGCACACCTCTTCTCAGAAAACAAGCTTGTGCAGAGCAGAGGCCAGAAGAACCCTCATTGTGACCCAGTTTCTGACGCTCCCGATCACCTCAGAGACTTGAATGTAGACTCCAACAGGGGTTCCCTGTCTTCTGGAACAGGCTCCCCTCAGATGAGCCATAACCCCAGAGAAGGAGAGGAAAGGGTACTTAATCTGAACTGTGTCTTGAAGGCTAAGGGGGTAGTTCAGCAGAGGGAGCACGAGGTGAGATGGTCAGGAGCCTGGAAACTGGGAGAGGGGTGGACTGGCTGGGGGGGGGGGGGGGGGGGGATGGGGATGCTCCACCACCTCACAAGGCCCCTACAGGCCAGGACAGGAGAGGCAGGAAGGTAGGAGTGCCAGCCTGGGAGAACAGAGAGAGAGACATTCCCGGACAGAGCTCTTGGAACCTGCTGGCAGTGGAAAGCTCTGCCCTACCCCTGGGAAATGAGTGTTTGTGAGGAAAAAGACTGAGTCCCCTGTGGCAGCCTTCGGCTCCGCCCATGTTATCTTGGGGATCAGTTTCTGGAGGCCTCAACCCCAGCCAAGTGGGCCTCAGCAGAAAGAAAGGAAGGAACTTAGTACAAATATAAATACCTTTAATGAAAGCCAAGTGTGCTCTGAGGAGGCCGACGGCAGCCACCAGAGCAGGGCTGGAGGTGGGGGCGCCACTACCCAACTGGACTGGCTAGGCCAGGGGCCCCAGGAGGCAGGCCAGCGCCAGAGCAGCTGCCAGCAGCGGGGGCGTGGGGGCCGGGGTGGGCGCCGGTGCTGTCGCCCGCAGGGTTTCCTGGTTGGTCTCTGGGCCCACGCCACGCTCCTGAAGGCGCACAGGGGTGCCACAGAGAGTGTGCAAGTTATCTGGGTGTGGGGCCCGGCGAGCTTCTTGCTGTAGTGACTCCCACACGGCAGCTGCCTCCTCCGGGCAGCCCAATAGGACTCGTGAGGCACAGGTGTGGAAGTCATTCCAAGACCTGTTAAGGGTATGGGGTTAGGGGAATTAGGTGGGGCAGGGGGGCTTTGGGATGGGAGGGAAAAGGTTCAGATCCCAAGGGTGGTGTTGCCCGCGCACCTGCCCATACCTGCAGACGGTCTCCAGTTCGCCTCCGTGGCCCATGCCGTCTCCCAAGCGGATGAGACACTCAGCAAAGCCCTGGTATATGGTGTCACAGCGGCCTGGGCCCGCTGCAGCTGCTGCCAGGGGAGATACAGGGACTGCGGGTGGGGGTGGAGACTAATTGATAGGATGAGGCAGTGCACCCTCAACCCCCCGACTCCCAGAGGCTTGTTTACCAGGGAGCTTTCTGGGGACGTGACTCAGCTTGAAAGGGGCACCCTAGGGAACCAAGGGGCACACCTGGGGACCACCTGCCTCCACCCCCTTCTAGGAGGACCCAGACAGGATAGGTGGGCGTGGGGGAAGAAATCTCACCCCAGGGGTTGGCTTTCTCCGAGTTCTGGGCCCCAGGTCAGGTGAGAACTGTCCAATTGAAGGAGCATGGACATGGGTAAGGGGGACGGGGCCCATGGCAAAGGCCAGTTTCTCTGCAGCCTAGACACCTCCCTGAACACAGGTGTTTCCCAATGGGTCAGGATAGAGGGGGTTGAGATCCAGGCCTGACCCTAGGAGAAGATCTCAGAGATCCTGGGTTTAGTCTGGGAGTCCTGCAAGAGGTCAAGCTTCTGCTTATCAGACTGTGGAATTTGGGGGTTCTTCCCTCTGAAACTACGGTTCAGTTCACAACCCTCACTTTACATCTTTCAGTCACTGGATCACATTCTTCCCTCTCTGGAGCCCTTTCACCTCTCCACCCTGGCTCTCGGCACTCAGGAAGGCTGTGCCTCAGCTCCCACACAACCTATACCCAGCCTGTGGAGAGGGTGTGTGGATAGTCTGGGCCTGGGCACTCACCGAGGGGCGGCAGCAGCAGCAACAGCAACAGCCCCAGTGCATAGGGCTGTTGCCGGTGGTGACAGCAGCAGCAGCAGCAGCGCATCATCCCCAGCTGGGAGCCTACTAACAGGGCTAGCAGCTTGGAGGGCAGCCCTTCGGCCCAGCCTCCGGGAAGAGGCACTGTGATTGGATGAGGGGCGGGGCTCAGCCACCCAGAAGCCCCACCCCAGTTCCAATAGGCAAAAGAGGAGGGAGGGACTCCAGAGAGGAGAACCCAGGAGCATAGTGGGGAGCTGAGCTGACGCTGGGGCACCCTTGCCTCGGAGATGGAGAGATCTGGGATAGTAGCTGGGCAGATGAGGGTGGTGTCCAGGCCCCGTGGGATGGGTTGGCCTAGACAGAGCTCCGCACAGGGAGAAGAGAGGGGGCAGGTTAAGAGAGTGCAGTTATCAAAGTCACACCAAAGACACATGAAAAGCACACACATACTCCATTTTATTCCAAAAGCATTTACTTGAATTTCTTAATGTTTTTTCAAAAACAAAAAGACCCAAATCGGAGGTAAAAAGGAACATGGAAAATTCAACTTAAGTGGCGTCATAATCTCGGGGGTTATGCTCCAGGCATGACAGAACCCAAGAAGGCACAATACCCACCCTGGGCCCAGCCTACACCTGCTGGCTACCACACCCTGTAGACCACAGCCAGTGCTATCCCCGTAAAACTCTCCAAAGGTGGGCGCCTGAGCAGGTAACAGGCAGGCATGACCCTACTTTGGCCTAAGCCTGTCTGTTGGACTTCAGTGCCACCTCACCCTGGACAAAGGAGGCTTAGCTAAGGGAGGCTGGGGGTCATAAGGCCATGCAGCATGAGGCTGAGACGCCGGGCCGCTTTGCCAAGTGAGTTGTGTGGCTCTGCTTGCAGGAACTGGAAGAGCTTCTGGCGCACCTGAGCCATGACGGAGCCCATGTGGTCCCGAGTGATGGGGTCACTGTGGTCCAGGTGCATTACAGCCTCTTCCAGGTAGCTGGGGATGGAGGAAAAAGACTGGCTATAGGTGGCCTCCAGCAGAGGAGAACGCCCCCTGGTGGCAATGAGGACCAGAGGGGCTGCTGACAATGGAGGTCTCAAAGCCTGAGATGGGTGGGGGCAGAGGGGACTGGTGGAGAACACGGGGGAGGGGAGTGAGGTAGGAGTGGGAGTCTCTGCTTTGAAGTACTCACCCCCCTTCACCCCAGCTCTAGTCCCCAACTACTCCCACTCACCTGAGCTTGAGGTCAGTTCGAGTGCCAAGATCAGAGGCCAGTTGCTGGATGAGAGAAAGGAGTACAGGCTGGGAGAGGGGGCAAGGTGGCTGCCCAAAAACCTGGCCTGGGTCCACTGTTTCACACACGTATAGCACCAGATTCAGGTCGGCAGCTGTCAGGGCCTGAGCAGAGAACAGAGTTTATAGCTGATGTCAAGATGGAATGCCTGCTTGTCTGGCTATGTGGCCTGGGAGAGGATGGCTGTGGAGTAGGGCATCCTGAGGGAGTTGCTCAGGGGCCCAGAGAGAGCACTGAAGGGCTGCTGTTACTCTAGGGGATCAGGATTTCTGAGAAAGGTGGTGACAAAGCAAGGTGGACTGAGGTAGAAAGAAAGGGATGCAGGGACCAGGCAGAGGGAAAAGCAAGGGAAATGGCCTGGAGGCAAAGAGAACCAAAGAAAGTCTGCTGCCAGACCACCCGAAGTCTGACAGGGAATGTGGCTCTTGTCAGGAGACACTGGCCTCTACCTGGGCCCAGTGCCTGGCTTACCTGCTGGAAGGCCTGATTGAGGTGGCCCTGCTGCAGCAGCTGTAGGATATGGGCTTGCTGGGCTTGGCAGTCGAGGTGGGCAGCAGGGACAGGTGTGCCAGCGGCTGAGCGCATGGCCTGCATGATGCTAGAGGTGACGGCGGCCTGCTGCTCCTTGAGAGCCACACTCACCTCGCCCTTCACAATGCGCTGTACCTGTGCTAGAATCGCCTCCTGCAGGCTGCGAGGCAAGTGAGGGTCAATATGTGGTCGAGTCTGGCCCTTTCCACACCCACCAGCTAGCTCCATGCCCAGGCCACCCACCTGCCCACGGCCACGTGCAGCTGGTGCTGCACCTCAGCCCGAACGCTGCCAGATACAGTGGCTGCCATCTGCTCCGTGGCCCCCTGCAAGGTGCTGACCAGGCCCCGCAGCTGGGCCAGAACAGGCTCCCGTGCCTCCTGCTCTCGTGCCTTACGGCTCTTCATGTGGCTCTCCAACTGCTGCAAGTCTGAAAAGTGACCATGGGAGCCGTGAGAGGGACAATGAGAAGAGGATGGCCTCTCCCTCCCTGAGGCAGAAGACCTCACTCACACTCCTGTGTGCCCAGTCGGAAGCTGTCATTGATCTGCTGGAACATGGCCTGGCAGCTCTTCTCGAAGGCGGGCAGGACCACGCTCTGGAAGGCTTCCCGGTAGGCGGCCTGCATTGGCCCCTGTAACGTGTCTGCGGCTGCTCGGGCAATGGCATCTGTCAAGTTCTAGGGGTAGAGGAGGGACTAAGTTGAGTCTTGAGCTCATGCCCACCACTCACTTCCCTCATCTTAGGCCCTACAGCACCTTGGACTTGAGCAGCTTAGAGATGTTCTCTTTCATGCTACTCTCCACAGCTGTGAGTTTGGTGGCCACCGAGTTGCTGAGCTGGCCAGCCACGGGCTCTAGACTCCGGGAGACACCTGGGACATGAGAAGGAGGGAGGTTTGACAGGGAGGGGGCCCTTCGAATCTGGTCCGCCCAGAAGTCTCCATGTGAAACTCACACGGAGGAACTGTCTTCTTGATCTCATCCCGTATGCTGCGCTCCAGCCGCCCTGCTACCGCTGAAGACAGTGCCTGGGATAGCTGCTGCGTCAGCTGCTCCTGCAGCTGCCCACCCCGCTGCTGCCCCTCGGCCAGGGCCCGCTCCAGTCGCCGCTCTGTGCTGTTGCTAAGGAACAGACCTGGAGGAGGTCCCACACACCGTCCTGGGCTGAGAACACGGCTGCCTCCCTGCCCTCCGCCCGGCTGTGGCCCTGCCCCCAAGGATACGCTCCTGCTCGTGCCTCGACTCCAGGGCTCTCTCCACGTGGCCTGTGACAGTGCTCTGCAGGCCTTCAAGCTGGGCACACAGGCGCTGCAGCAGCTCTTCTTGGCTGTGCCGCAGCTGTGCCAGCTCTCTCTGCTGCTGCCAGATCAGTGCCGGCCAGTTCTCAGGGGTTTCTGCCACCTGCCAGTAACACCAAAAGTCACCTGATGCCTGCCCTGCCCATCCCCCACATCAGACCAGGGGACGGTCTGGCCACCCCACCTCCACCCCCACAGGCAGGAGTCCCAGAAGCAGAAAGGGACTCTCTGCTCACTCACCTGGTGCTCTGTGAGCCGGGATCCCAAGGAAGAATCCCTGCCATAGGTGAGAAGCACCTCAGGCCACGTCACGCAGGCAGCCTGAAGACCACCCCCTCCCTGGCCCTGGGGCCCCCCCTACCCGTCATCCTTTTTGCCCTTTCTCTTGAGCTTGGGTGAGGCCCGAGGAGATCCCTTGGTCTTCCAGTCCTTGGCTGGAAGACGTGGAGTGGGCACTTTGGTGCCAAAATTCCCTGCGGCAGAGGCGAGGCTGGCCACCTCGTCATCATGGTCACTGGGGGGGAGAGGAAGGAGAGAGATAGGCACTTGCCCACTGGCTAGCCCTCCTGGGAGAGGAAAGGTGCAGGGTGACGCCTACCTTTGCTCGGCGCTGGCGTCCTGGCTGTCGTGTTGCTGCAACAGGTGGTAAGGTGGTCGGTGGAAGGCCAGGCTCTTGTGCTTTTCCTGGAGGCCATTCCGGGGGCTAGGGAGGGCCAGGCCAAGTCAGTGGTGGATGACTCTACCTGAAGCCCCTACCATTGGCACACTCCCCCCGCCTACCCTCCAGGCTCCTCACCTCTCGGCCAGGCTGCTGCAGGTCTCGCGAGTGATGTCTGGGGCTGTAGGCCAGACCTGACTGTCAGGGGCCGTGGCCTCCTGGGTCAAGGCTGCCTCCAGGAGGGAAGGGGTACTATGCCGATCCCCATCCCCAGGGCCCCCATCCAGGCTAAGCTGGGGGCCAAGCTCAGGCCCTGGCCGGGGCCTTGGGGACAACAGGTGGAGCGCCGAGGCTGCTGAGGCCATGCTGTCTGGCTCTAGGCCCTCAGGAGCGGAGGCGCCAAAGCCACGGGACAGCGCCTCAGATGCGATCTCAGGGATGTCCTGGGACAAGGCAGTGGAGGCTGAGGAGATAACATCGGGGGAGCGGGTGCGGCTGGGGGAAGCCTGAGGCAGCCCCAGGGGTTCCACTTCCTGCAGCTCCAGGGCGAGTGCAGAGGCAGCAGTAGGCACCTGAGGGGGCCAAGATAAGACTTAAATGGTGGGAGGTAGGGCTAACCAAGTATGGAGATGATGCACTGGTGTGTGCAGTGATGCGAGATGGGGCACGGAGGACAGGGACACAAGTCATAAATGGTCACAGTCAGGAGAGGAGCGGGGAAGAGAGGCTGAGGGGCTGCTCTCCAGGGACACCGGAGGCTAAGACACCCTCAGGGGAAACATGGGCTATCTGAGGCAGAGCAGGACCAGCACACAGGAAACTGGGAGATCACCACCAGCCTCCCCACCCTCCATACGCCTGCCACCCTGCACTTCACACACCCACACACACACCTGACCAGGCCCTTTGGGAGTCAGTTTGTCGGCCGGACCTGGGAGCAGGCCGGGCAGGAGCCCACGTGGGCTTGCCTGCAGGCTGCTGCTGCTCATGGTCAGACCGCCATCCAGCTGTAGCTTGGGGCTCAAGGTCAGCTCCTCAGGTGGCCTGGTGGCAGGAGGATGAGGTGTAAGTAGACAGAGCCTAGTGTCACCTGGCACCAGCCCCTGCCCCTCACTCTGCCCCTCACTTCACCTGGGCAAGGAGGGGTCCACGACCGAAGTACTGCTCATGGCAGACACGGCTGTGAGAGAGGAGCTGCTGCTGCTGCTGCTGCTGCTGCTGCTGCTGCTACTACTGGGAGATGCAGCGATCTGGGGAAACATGGAGAATGAGGGCTGTGGCTGTGGAAGGCATCCCCAGGTACCACCTTCCCCAAGGCCCACTCCTCTCAAGCACACCTGCTGCAGGGAGGCGCTGGGCGTCATGAAGGCGTCAGGTGTCATCAGCTTGGGCTTGGTCTCACTGCTCAGACTGAGGAAGTCGGCTGGTGCAGGCAACTCCACGATACGTCGGAGGTCAGGCTGGGAGCCTTGAGTGGCCGATCCCAGGCCCTCTGAGCCCAGCTCGGGCCGAGACTCTCCAAATGCTGTGGGGAAGGCTGCCACTTTAGTCAGATCTCACACCCTGGTCAAAACCCACTTCCCTCTCACCCTTAACTCACTGAAGTCTTCATGGGCAGAGTGTGAGGGGAGCGGGGCCACAATGTCAGGGTTCAGCTGTGGCTGAAAGCGGATCTGGACGTCCTGCAATGCCCTGCAGGACGAGCAGAGGGAGAAAATGACAGTCAGAGGCAGCATGGTAGGGAGGGGCTGACCAGGCACAGGCGGCCCCCCTCCAGCACACTTACTTAGTGTGCACACAGAAGAGCTTGATGAGCACGCCGGCTGCAGACTCCATGGCACCTGCTCCGTGGGTCCCGTCTACAAGGACAAAGGGGATGACTAAGCCCCTGACACTCTGTACCTCAGCACTCCCCTGCCTTCCAACACAGACCCCCGACCCTGAGCAGCTCACCAGCCCCGAGGCTGTCGTTCTCCTCCTCGGCAGGCAGCACCTCTGTGTGCCGCAGCCGGCAGCGACTCACAACCTGGATACCGAAGCTCAGTACAGGGTGGGTGAGAAGGAACTCAGAGATGGAGCTGAAGCAGGCTCGGCCCTCCTCCTGGTTCTGCAGCAGTTCCATCACATAGAGGACCTGCACGGGCAGCAAGGTCACAGCTGAGTTCAGGGGATAAGAAGGCCCCAGATGAGCCACACACACCTTCATCCCCCCGATGCTACCCGCTCTGCCCCCACTGCAGCCCACCTTCCGCTGCACATCACTGAGGATCAGATATTCCGCTGAGAGGTCCAGGCAAACCTTGAGGCTGGGGGGCACACTCACTGGGCTGAAGATATCTGGGGAGAAGCTGGATAGGGGGAATGAGGCAGGATAAATGAGACCAAGGATGGAAAAAACCCATATCACCAAGCCTGCCCCTGCCCAGCCCCACAGCCCCTGCTTACCGAATGGTCTGCAGGCAGGTCCAGGACACCGTGCACCACATCTTCAGCTCCCGATTCTGGTCAGCGCCAGTAATGAGGAACCTCCAGAAAGGGACCCTGCAAAGCAGCAAGGCACTGAGTGGCTGGCGGGGCCCTTTATGGTAGCCCACGGTCCAGCCCACCACCCTCCGGCCTGCCCACTCACTCACTCAGGATCCTGTTTCTTGTGGTTGTCACAGAACAAGAGGCAGGAGAGGGGCCGCCCATCATGAGGCTTCCACTCATGTAAACACCTGCGGTAAATGAGGGGCCCAAGTGGGTGATCTGATCCCCTACCTGGGGGAGCCCAGTCCCTCAGGCTCTGCCTTACCGTGGCTCATCCTGTCCCTCAATGTAGATCTGCCAGAACTTGACGAAGCCATCATGACTTGCAGTAGCCAGGACAGTCCCATCAGGTGAGAGGGCCCCTTCACTTAAGCACTGAGAAGAACCCAAAAAGCCTTGCTTTGCCACCAACTAGAGGTGGGAGCAAGTCCTCCTCAGGTGAGGATGGAGGTGAGCTAGGCTGACCCACAGGGGATCTGCATGTGTGTATGAAAGACTGACTGAATGGAGCCCTGTGGAGAAGCCCAGATCCAGGGGGGTACAGCCAGGTCAGGTGAGGTGTGAGCACCACAGGAGGGGGTCACTCTGTGCTCAGAGGTCCCGTGGGCAGAGTGCTGGAAAGCTGTCTGGGCAGCTGTGGGTCTAGGAAATAGATGAGGGACACAGTGGGGTGGGGCGAGAGGGCAGGAAAGGCTGTTGGTTGCAGGCTTACTGTGCTGTGGCCTTTTACCACGATGAAGCCCTGCTTGATCTGGCTGACGTCCACGGGCCAGGTGCTGTGGTTGGTGCGAAGCATGTCAAGGTCCCACACCTCAGCCTGGCAGGCACCGGGAAGTGAGTGCTCAGCCCAAGACTACCCCACTGCTACCCAGCCCCTGCCTCTCCCCCCAGGCCTAGCCCCCTCACCCGGTCCTCATGCAACAGGGCCACTGTTGGGCTGCCCTCCTCACAGCAGTCCTCACTCTCCTCGGGGATGAAGGGGCACCAGATGATCCTGCGGAAGTGGTTCAGTGGAGTGCCCTCTGGCTGGCGGATGTGGACCAAGATCTCCTCTCTGAGCAGGGTGTTAAGGGCTAGTCGGAGGGATGATGCGGTGGGTCTGACAGACCCAGCTCCACCCACTTTTCTCCAGTCCCCCATCCCACCCTGGGAAAGGATACTGAATTTTGCCATTAATCAGGGCCAAGCGCCATACAAACAGGTTGCCTGCCTCATCCAGGCAGGCCAGCTGTGGGGAATTGACATGTGCAAAGGCCAGATCAGCCACGCTGCCTGTGAAGCCTTTGAGCAGGGTCCGCTCTGAAGTGCTGACACTGATCACTCGCACCATTGCTGAGCCGTTGTTGGCAGCTGGAATCAGGAGAGTGGTAGTCTGTGAATAAGTACTCAGGACCAGGTGGCAACAGAGAGGCCCTGCCCTTGCCTGCCTCTCTGCCATTACCAGTCTGAGGCTCAGTTTTCTCACTGGGCTCCAGAGGGTTGGGCAGAACTGGGGGCATCGCAGACGAGCTTGCCATCATACCTCTACAGTCTGAGGGGGCTGAGTGACCCAACTGCAGAGCATCCCCTCTGGGACTTCAAGCAGAACACCTTCCTCCTCTGTACTGCTCCTACTCACCCCTTATAGCATAGGCCAAGAAAGAGTTGGACACAGCAATCAAGTTGCCATAGTAGTATTTCTGCTCCCAGTCATACTTGGCGACAGGCTGAATTTTCACCTGAGAACCAACAGTGAGGAAGGTCACAGAAGTCAAGGGCTGGGGCGGCTTTCCTGGAGCTGAAGTAGCCCCCAGAATGCCTGGGAACAGGAGAGGCCATATGTGCAAGCCCAGCCACCCATGCACAACTCTTGGGGTCAGATTCCCACAAAGACTTGGCAGCCAACACTGGCTTCCTGAGACTGGGGTACACTATCTGTCTGTTAGGATAGTCCCCATAGGAACTGGCAGCATGGAATAGGGGAGGGACAGCCTAACTGTGCCCCAGCCATTATGCATGCCACAACATCTTGGTGCCCACCTTGTTGCTCCCCCGTGCCTTGCTCGAGATGCTAGAGTCACTGCTGGCCACAATCTCCACCTCCTTGGCCAAAATTCCGATGCCAGTGGAACTGTCATCTCCTAACAGGCAGCTGGAGGGAGGGGTGCACAAGCGTGATTCTTGTTCACCCGAAGTCTCAATGGGCAGGGTTGAGGGGAGAGGATGCAGCCACTCTGGTGAAAGTGTCAAGCCCCAGATGCCCTGCTCTGCCTGATTCACTGGTCCCCAAATCCATAGCTTCTCTTGCTCACCTCCCTCCTTGGGAATGGTCCTACTTCCATGCTAAACCAGGAGCCCAAATTTCAGATTGAGGCCAAGCCCTTGTCCGTGGCCCTCATCCAAGTGGAGCATTCTACCCCAGGCCGTCTTCGGGGAAGCAGCAGAGACTGCCGGACCCTCTTCGCCCACCTTATGCCTTTAGTTAGCAAATGCCTCAAAGACCCCATCACCACCACTACCATCTCCCAAACACTCACATGACCTGCTTTTCCTGCAGGTTAATAGGTGGCATGGCTCGGAGACCAGGCTTGTTTGTTGAAGCACTGTCACCTGAGCAGAGGGGGTCTGGGACCAGGAGCCCATTGAGATCTCCATTGTAGGCATTAGATGGTCGCTGGTTCTCTGCACTGGGGCCTAGGGGCAGAAAGGGCCACTCTGATGAGTTTGTTCCACCTGCCCACTGGCCTCTCCTTCTGCAGGGTTCCATTCAAGAATCATAAGGTGCTCTAGGAACACTCAACAAGGCATGTCAGTGGGGAGGAGGGCCCTTTATTCAATTCATTCTATAAGCACTGATGGTGAACCCAGTGTATGCTAGGACCAAGGATGAGCATGAGGCTCTTCTACCTGGGGGAGGGGTGTAAGTCATCAAGAACCCTCTGCAGCCAGTTAATATTCAGGCCTGGGTCAGTACAGAGGACTCTGTGTACTTGAAGAAGGGCAGAGGAATAGTCAGGACAGACTTTACACTAGTAGTGTGGCTGGAACACACAAACATGGGAAGGACGGAGGGAAAACAAGGCTGCAGAGGTCTCAGGAATGAGGCTGGGTGCTTTGCTTTTCCCTGTGGTAATGAGAGCCACAAAAGAGTTTTGAATGGGAAGGTGACATGATCTGCTGTGGCCAGAGGACTGACTGTTCTAAAGTGACATGTAAGATAGTTGAGAATCCAGGTAAGAGATATCAGGACCTGGACCAAAGTAGTGGAGGCGCTGGGGAAGAGAGGATGGGCTCCTAAGGCATGGAAAGACATGATTAAGATGTGGAAGAAAGAAAGGAAGGAGACTGCCTCACACAGAATGGGCTCAGAAGAAACCACTATGGACGTGAAGGAGCTGGCCAAAGAGGAGAGAAATTATGGGGTAGGGTGTATGAGAAGGACAAATAGCATTTCAGTTGTTTACCACTGGCTTTACCATTAGCTGTATTTCAAGCAGTCTCATAGGCTCAAACACTACTCCAAAACTCCCAGGGTGGCTAGGAGACTAGGGGTTCATATTTAGGAATCAGACAAGTTTCTAGTCACAAAACAGCCTGGGGTCTCACACTGTCCTCCAGGAAGAGGAGACAAGCAAGTACTACTTGGCAAACAGGGGAATCAAGTATCAATCCAAGAGGAAAAACTACAGGCCACCTCACCTGCATCAGAGTGAGTGATGCTCAGAGGTAAGGTGACCACTTTCCCTTCCAGGGAGGCTAGTATGAGAACAAACAAGCTACATGTTACCCATGCCAGGCTCCATCAAACCTTTGTGGCAGTTAATAAGCATGAGAGGGTCACGCCAAGCCCGAAAGTCAAGGGAGCACACACTCTAGGCCTGGGGGAAAGGGCTTGATGGTTTCAGGCAGCAGGTGGATTTTCTCAAAGATTAGAGATTAGCTGAACCCAGCAATGAGGACCCGTGCCTGTGTCCATAAGGAGCCAGTTTGGGCTTTCCAGCAGGTTTAACAACAGGGTCTGAGGAAACACAATCCTCAGCTTTGACTGCTGCGCATCCACACCACCATCACAAGCTAGTCTCTCGACCACTACAACTTTTCACAGGTCTGTGAATCTGCCATGAAACTTTGGTACCTTCACACATGCTATTTCCTCTCTGTAGAAGGTCTTTCCTGACACCCCAGTCCCTCTCCGTATTGTAAGTCCTGGCCTAAATACTGCTCTTCTCTGAGCTGTTCTCAGGCATTGACGAGCCCCTAGCCCACCTACCCCGTCCTCCTCATAGAACCAAAACACTTCTCTTTCTCAATGGGAAGAACATTATATTACACCTCATTAACTCTGTGGCCTAGGAGCTCATTGAGGGCAGGAGAAGCTCTGGAGGTACCACAGCAAACCCAGGTAAATTTGAAATGAATGGAAATTAACTGCCGCTTGCAAATGTTTGCAGCCTGATCCAATCAGCACTGTGCAAACTGTGATTTGCCTGAATCCCAGAGAGCACACAGAAACTGGTTGGTCACCTTCCTCCAGAAAATTAGTCTTAAAATCGCAGGCCTAGAGTCTGCATTCCAGAAGGAAGGGCAAGTTGCTGTGCTCCTCAGCACAGCGTTTAGTTCTAGACCCAGAACTCGGTGTACAGGGCCCAGATTAGGCCTCTGAACTATGTTATGGTAAAAGGGTAGGGAACCCGGGCCAGTCGCAGGAACATCAGAGACGTTGTGCCAGGACATCTGGTGGGCTTTGCGGATTCAGAGAAGAGCCCTCACCTTCAGCCGAGGTGATGAAGGACAGGGCAGAGCGGCACGGCTCCGGGATGGGGAAGGATCGCATCCTGGGGTCTGCGCGCTTGGGTAAGCACGCTCCTCCGACCCTTCGACCCTCATCTGCCCACACCAGATGGAAGGATGCGGAGCTGGTCCTGAGGGACCCCAGGGCCATGAAGGCAGCCAAGGCCCGCGCCATCCTTCTGCCCGCTCATGGGGGCCACCCCCACTGGCCCGGCTCACCTCCCGCCGGCCGGTCCAGCTTGAGGATGTCCCGCAGGTGCTGCGTGGCGTCCTCGATGTCGATGCTCGCGCAAGAGGAGGCCATGGGCCCAGCCACCGGCGCCTGGGTCCGCGCCGCGTTCGTTTCACTGCCGCCGCGCACCGTCCAGCTGGGCACAACCCTGCCAGAGCCAAACAGTGGGACGCCGGTCACTATACTCGATCCACCCGAAGCTCACAAACCGCCGCCCGCGCTGCGTCCCTGAGCCCCGCCAACCCCACCAACCGCCTCCACTTCCGGCCCGCCCGAGTTTCAGCTCCCGGAACCTGAGCCGGGCGGAGAAGAAAGGTTCCGGGCTCGTGAGGAGGACGCTTTGCTCCTCCAGAAAGCCAGCCCCTGCGCTAGTAGGGTCGGGGGAGTTCCTTGGGGCTGAGGCAGAGCAGATGTCCACCTTCTGGGCCGCCCTAAACCCTACTTGCTTCACAATATCCCGCCCAGTCCATGTCCGCTCCCAGAGCATGGACTCATGATGGGCCTAGATCGGGTCAACTCTGTTGCCTAAGCCGAATCCCTCACATACTCTAGGAACAAGCTGAATTGGCAAGTTTAGGTTTCTACTTTAGGAAGTGGGTCAGTGTAACCCAAGGGCCTGAGCGGGCGAGCGTGCTGTCGCATCCGACTCTTTACGACGCCATGGACTATAGCCCGCCAGGCTCCTCTGTCCATGGGATTTCCCAGGCAAGAATTCTGGAGCGGGTTGCCATTCCCTTCTCCAGGGGGAATCATCTAGACCCAGGGATCAAACCTGTCTCCTGCATCTACCTGCATTGGCAGGCGGATTCTTTACCACTGAGCCACCTGGAAAGGTCTGAAGGGACCTGTGAATTCATGGACCCAGGAATTCCAAGGGCAGAGATGGTCCCACCACAAACATCACCTTGTTCCCTAAGGTCTCCCAGCATCCCCCTGCATAACCTTGCACCATCAGGCAAAAAGAAAGAAACCATGGTTTACAAACACTTCTTTATTGCAGACATTTCAGGCACAGGTACATGGAAAAGCTGTATTGCAAATTTTATACAGGGTGGTTTAAGAGGCAGCAGGTTTCTACCTCTCTCCCCAACCTCTATCCCCCAAATACAGAGCAGCCAAGAAACTAGTCCCACTGAAACCTCTCGAGTAAGCTGTTATTTCAAACAGCACACCATCCAGCCCAGTGCCCAGTGTAGCTAGGCTACCAGTGGGGGTCTAAGGAAGTCCTTGGCTGCCATCCAGAGTGCAGGAGGGAAGGGGGGCTGTGCATGTCAGGCAAAGCTGTGGTGCCCTCACCAATACTAAACCCCCAAACAGGACACCAGACCAAATCCTGGGTTTGGTTCTGGCCTGTGGTTGCTACCTTGCCATCAGTTTTACACCACCAAAATCTCACAGCTAAAGGGCTGGATTTGTATTGATACTAGGCAAAGTCTGTCCCCAAAACTAAGGAGGAGAAACTGCCCCAACAGCTGAGATTTCCTGGGATTTGAGGATAGTAGTGTGAGGTTGTGTTTGTGGTCAGGGAGGGAATAGAAGGCCTAGAGATGCCTTGCAGAGGTCTCGGGCATGAGAAATCCTACAACCTGAATCCCTCAAACTCAGAATGCTTTCTTTCATAGTTTTAAATCTATACTCCAACCCAAGCAGGCCTGGCTCTGTGGGCATTGGAGGCGGGCTGTTTGAGGCACTCCCATTCTGGCAGTGACATCCAAAGCAGATGGTACAGGGTAAGAGCTGCCCTCTACTTGGCCTGGGATTTACAGGGCATGCGGGATGTGACACTGACCCTTCTGTGGCTGGAACAGGTCCTTCTCCCTCAAATGCCCGCTCATACTTGGTCCTGCTGAGCCCTCAGTCCAGAGGGCCTGAACTTAATGGGTCATTCTTGCCAAGGCTTTTCAATCTCCGGTGGGATTCTGCATCATCTCACCTGTCATTAGAGCCCTGACCCTACCCAGTGTAGAGGTCACAGATGTCAGAACTGACTGCTGAGGCTTCAAGGGCATCTTCCGTTCAGACCTGAGCTCTCCCTGTCTGCAGCTCACTTTTCCAAGGCCAGGTGGAGGGAACACTATGCCCTACAGGGCTTCTAAGAGAAGCGAGTTCAGAGTGCTGCCTGAGCTCAGAATGCTGCTTCGGTGTTTTCTCCTTGCAACAGGTATTGCTGAGTGGGCGCAGAGGTGGGATGGTGAGACATGAGAGCGCCAATGAGGCAGGGTAATTATGGATGCCCAGCCCACTATTCAACTAATTCAAACAATTTAAACTGTTAAGAAAATTTTCGTGGTTTTATTGTATCATGAGGCATTGAAACATCTGAACAAATCAATATCTGGGCGGTGAGGCAGCTGCTTTCTCCTTCACTTCTTTGGGTTACTAGAGCAACTTGTCAGTAGATTAAAAAAAAAAAAAAAAAAAAAGACAACCTTTTGCATTACTTAAGTCTTTCCAAGGCATGCGCTGGTACAACACAAACTTCTCCTGTCAGATGCAACTAGTCTAGCATCCAAACATCATGCACAACACCTCGGTAGCAGCAGCGCACTGCGCCCACGCCCACCGTGGCCCTGCTCATTTGTGAATGATATTTGGAGCATCTGGAGGAGTGTGAATAGTATCGGGAAGAGGAGGGAGGAGGAAACAGCATGAGTGCCTGGCTGGGAGGAGGTCAGCCAAAGTTGTGCAGGGCAAGCCTGAACATGTCATTGGTGCAAACCCAAGCATCGTTGATGTTCTTTAATAGGAACATCTGGTGGAACCCCATGATGGGGTCTTCATCGGCCTGTGAGGAGAGAGAAAATGGTTCAGTTAAGTTGGCCAAGGAACAGGAAGGGTGTTCAGTTGGAGGAGAATGCTGACTTTGCAATCAGGTCCTTCTATCTTGGACACAAATCCTAAGAGACCCCGGGGTGCTCATGATTGTGAACTGACATAATGTATGTAACACTGAACTCGGCACAAAGGGAACTTGAGGTGGCAGCTCACACTGCTATGTACACTCAAACGGCAGAACAATTCACCAGTTAGCTACAGCAATATAGCAGAGAACATAGTGCCTCTGAGTCCATGTTTCTGGGCAAAAGTGACCAATCTGAAAGAGTTCTGTGGCGCTTATCATGTAACTCATGGTAGTCTAAAAACTAAACAGTCTTAGTGTCTGATTATGTTAGTCTAGCCATGAGAAGATACTACTAATAATGACTTTGTATATGAGAAAAGGCTCAAAACCAAGCTCACACCAATTACAGCTCTGCAGAGAAAAAAAAAACTAATGCATCCCTATCAGGTAATCTGTTTCTTGTCACGTAACGTATAATATTTGCAACAAAAAAAGGGTGAGAGACCTCCAGCCAAACTGCAGAACACCCGGATGAGGCCTAGTTGCGGTAGAAGCCTAACCAACCAGCTGTGTTTCTAACATCACTGTTTTTTCCAGGAATTATCATCAGCAAGGAGGCAAATCAGTCTTCTGGGGGTTGGACAGAAACACCAGAAAGAATTTGAAGCCAGGTGGAAAGAGGCACTGCTTACTGACCTCAGCCTGGGAAAGTGTGCTCTGAGACCCTAGAAAAGACCTCCTTACTCCCAAGGCCTATCTGAGCACACTCTCTGGGCAGGGTATCTTGGACAGGCAGGAGAAACTGACAGGAAAAACCAGGCCAGAAGGCAGGTCCATCCAGGTCCAGTGGAGAGGCCTAGAGGGCCCCCCTCTCCCTCCACCCTTGTAATGGACTCAGGAAGCCCTGCCTAGCCTAGGGAGAAGGCATGTGGGTCTGATATTCTGGGGACCATGATGCCACATGCCCAGGAAGCTGGAACCTGGTTAAGGGGCAGCTCATCTGTCCTGCTTTGGGAAGGAGGAGAGGCTTTTTGGAAATCAAAAATCTGTCTTCAGTCTGTTAAGAGTTCAACAAGTAGGAGTTCCTGGAAGGGGGTGGGGTGGACGGGCAGAGGCACCAAAGGACCACAGGAAAGCTTTGAAGGTTAACAGGTCTTGAGAAGTGGAACTAGAAATGCAAAGAGAAGCAGGAGTTCCAAGAATCTGCTTTGTTCAGCAGGTGGAAGAACCAGCAGCCAGCTTGGGGAGTGGTAGCATGGACTCCAGTTCAGGGTCAGCTGCCTGCAGAAGGCTCCCCTACAGCTTGGGGCAGTACAAAGGCCCAGAGGCTGGGATCACAGCCCTATCCTGTTCCTGGACCTCTTTGTCCCTTCTCCAAGAAGCCTCTATACCAGTGCTCTCCAATAGGACTTGCAGCAATAACAGAAATGTTTTAGGTTTGTGCTGTCCAATAGGCAGCCATGAATAACTCTGAGCACTTGAAATATGACTAATGCAACTGAGGAACTCCATTTTAATTTTATTTCATTTTACTTCATGCAATTTAAAAATCACCCCGTGTGGCTCATGGCTAGAGTACCAAGCTACAAAGCTCTAGGCATCACTTGTCTGGGTGTCCCTGAGGAGCAGGACAGTGGCGCTACAAGGCAGCAGTACCATTACCTTAAGCTGGCCCACAACCATGCTGATGATGCAGCTGTCTGGTGTGGGCTGATGGTCCTGCGCCGTGATGCTGTGCTGGATTTTCTGGAATGGAAGGCTCTGCAAGAGAAAAAATAGGTGGTGGGCTGTGGCCAGCAGGGTGGGGAAGGAGCTGCCTGCAGCCCAGCCCTGGCCCTTACTTACAGACAATTTCTCCACAATGGCAGCTTTCCCCTGGAATTGCTGTCCTTCCCACGTAAGGCATGATGCATCAATCTGAAAATCAGGAAATTTGGGGTCAGAGCTTCAGAGCAAAAGGAATATCTCTGAGGCCCTGAAAAGACCACAAAAAGGGTCCTGCTTGGGGAACATGAGTCCATGTCTGTTTCCCTGTCCGTAAAGAAGGGAAATGAGGGTAACTTTCAAACTTCAGACGATTAACAACTTTAACTACACCCCAGCATCACAGAGCCCAAGCTCTGAAAGACTATGTAACAAAATACAAACTTATTAACAAGTAAGCTCATCTCCCACTTTTTATCCAATAAGTTGCATAGCCTTTGATATGGATGAGCTCCAGGCTGGCCATATGTGGCCAAGGCTCAGGCAAAAACCGTCCTGTTGTGTGGGCAGTCAGCAACAGTCCCAGAATAATCATCAGAAATAACTTGGAAGAAAAATAGAAAGAAAGAAATAACTAGGAAACATCTATGTTCAACACCATCTCTAGAGCCCAGAGTCAGTTCCACAGAGGTTCTTCCCATGGGGTCAGGGAGGCAGGGCGGTTGACAAGGCCTCTCCTGGGACCTTCCCAACCATTAACGTGTAACCCGCAGCTTCACTGCCTCCCTGCCCCATCTTTCCTACCATAGCCTCCTGGGGCAGAGCTCAAAGGTGCCTCTACTACTTAGCAGCTCTGACATTAGGCAAACTAGTTTTTTATTTCCCCGCCCTGAATCTGTTTCCTGATGTTTAAAGGGAACACATGGTGAGCTTTACGTAAAACGACATACATAAAGTACTCCTTAAAGACCTTGCTAACTCTTCTCTGGGTCAGACCTGCTTTGATTTCAAAAGCAACAAGACGTAAGTGCCAAAGATCCCAGTCAGACCAGTTTGAGTTTTTAAACCGTCTACCTATGATGATGACAATCAATTACCTGGGCTGGATCTGGCCTTCCACTGCTAAGATCCCTTTCTTTTCTTCAAAATGTCTGAACTGGCCCTGACTTTTTGAGGGAGACAGAGGAGTCTGCCCACAGCCCATCAGGCTGCAAGTCTGTGTGTGATGACTCCTATCACTTCTATCCTGGGCCAACCTGCTAGGCATGGCTTGATTAATCACACTTCTGTCTTGGGCAGGGTCAAATACAAGTAACTCTTGGTGTATATGAACATCATTAACACAGCAGTAAAAAATGTCTACATAAAAGGGTTTCTCAAGAAACACCCCCCCCCCCAAAAAAAAGAAACACCCACCTCCCATGAGCATTCAGGGGCTTTTAGCTCTTCAAAGGACACTGGGCCTGGGGCCTCCAGGAGCGATCTGAGGTACACTGACAATTCTTACAGCTGCTGCCTCCAGGGGGCACCAGAAGCCCTAGCCTCTGTCGCCGCTGTCAGGTCTGGAGCAGAGGCACTCCCAGGAGCATGGAAGGGTGAGCCCAGAAACTGCTGTCTGTGGTACAACTCATGTAGACCCACTAGATCACCTAAGAATGTCACTCATGCAGAAGATGACAGAAAGGCCCATGTGGCCTGGGGAGCTAGGCCTTAAGCCCCCTACCCTGTGGAGAGTAGCTCAGATAAAAGGGCTCAGCCAATCCAGTGAGAGGTGCCAGAACTTGTGAACTGGAGGCACTGGCCCCACATCTAAATTGATCCCCTGAAATCCTGTTTTGGTGCTAGAGCAGAAGACTTACATAAATTGCGCCTAGTTGAGTTCTGTCATTATCAAATAACTGGTAGTAATGTTGAATGAAGCTGGATCCAATCTGCTCCCAAATTGGCTTGTCTCCCATTCTGGAGCGTCACCCGGCCTCGTTGAGACCTGTAAGTCCAGCAAGACAGGGAGGGAAGCGTTGGTACCTTGGTACCGTGGAAGCAGCATGTAGCCTGTCAGTCTCTTCACTGACCCCCACCCGTCCCAGACCTCTTCGAGCAGGCAGTGCTGTGCTGAGGCTTGTTCTCCCGGAGAACAGAGAGGACCCAGGGAACTCAAGCAACCCCTCAACAGAGGCAAGTGCAAGATTAACATCACCACTAATAAGTGCTGATGTCATGTACCCTTTGATAAAAAAAAAAACAGAGGCAAGTGCAGGGAGCCCAGAGGTTGACAACTCAGACCCTCCTGGTGCCAGGATCATAGAGAAGGATGGGTCCTGAGGGTGGAGCCCGGACGAAGGAAGGTCAGAGCAAGTACTACAGAGGATGAGCTTCTGAGGAGGAGCTAAGCACTCTCCCCATTTCTTTTCATTTAATCCTCTCAACAGCCTGCACAGCCAGTTACTGCTATTCTTCCCACTTTGCAGGTCAGGAACTACTCATGCCTGTGAGTCAAGTGTCTTTGACTGCAGCACTCCGGCCCTTAATACTACCCCAGGTAGAAGACCCAGTGAGAGTAGGGAGAAATGGTTCCTCAGGGTCCCACTTGCAACAAAGATGGCAAGTGTCACTCCCTCACTTTGTCTTAAGGGGGAAGTTTATTTCTTTGAGGCCACATGACATCATTTCATCACCGAGAGAGGTTTTATCTACCAACTGCAGAGCTGGGACCATGAGTTCAGAGGATCACAGATGACAACAGAAATGCTGGGAGGGCAAAGGAAGGTTGGGAGGGGAAAATGAGTCATGTCTCTACACCCCATCCCAGCACTGGCTCCATCAGAACGGCTGCCCCTCTTGGGTCTCCGAGCAAGAGGGGAGCCACACCCCCCCCCACCCTGCTACAGATATCAGGGATCCAAGGCTGCTAGATGAAAAATCCAAGCCCCAGACGAAAAAGCCACTCAGGCTTTGGTAGGCTCCTCCTGGATAGAGTGGAGTGCATCTCACTGCAGGATCCACAACAGCAGATCTGTTGTTCTATAGCTGTTTCTGACTGCACAGGAACCCATCCACTCTCCTAATAACAGGACTCTGAACCAAAGCTGTAGGGAGGTGGGTTTGACCGCGGCAGACAACCACTGGCAGTGGTGGGATCTGATGCAAGTCACTGCCGTCCTGAGGGCCTCAGCCCTCTTCTCTACAAGGGGGTGGAACCCTGCTGTTGCCAGTGGAGTCTCACTAAGGGAACCTAGTAAAGCTCTTGACTCAGTTTGGTGAGTGCTGGTCTGCTCTGGTCCCTATGACCTCACCCTAGGCCAGAGGAACCAGAGGAAGGACAGTGGAAGTGGGTAGTAGCTTATTCCCAATTCAGCCAATCTCCCAGCCTGTGACCAACGCGCCAGCCAATGAGGGGCCAGGAACCTGAGCCAGCTTTATTTTAGGTTCCCTAGGAGGTGGTGGCACTAAAAATAGCAGCACGGTGCTGGGATGACTAAATGTCCAGGAAAGTCTAAAAGAAGCAGAGGAGAAAGCTTGGGCCCAGCTACGCCTGCTTGGGACAAGGAGCGTCCCAGCTTGCTCTCTGCCAAGAAACAGAACAAGCGGGAAAAACACAGGATGCGCAGCTGCTCTGTCTTGGTCACATTTTCAAGGGGTCAGACTGTGACAGCACCGCATGCAAACTCGGGTCACTGGAGGCATGACAGAGCCCGGCATCGTGCATCTCTACCCCTTCTGCCAGACGACTCACTGAGCTTGGCTCACCCATCACAGCCCAACCCCACCACGTCACACTCCCAAGATGCCCTGCTGAGCCCCCCAAGGCCTCTGGGGCAGGGGAAACCTGGAGGAATGAACTAGGGCCATCTTGCACTGTTCTCAGCAGCCCTCAGGGCAGGTCTTGGAGTGTGCCAGTCAGGAGAAACAACATGAGCACGTGCCTGGGGACACAAGAAGAGATAAGGGCAGGAAACCGGGACGTGGGAGATGGAGGCTGAGGGGAAATAAGACCAGAAGCTATCCAAAGAAAAGTGGCGCCATGTGGTGGGACACTGAGGTGAAGGAAGTGAGGTGTTTTTTCCTTTCTCAACATTGTTCTTAATGGTGTGATAAGTTTCTAACACAAAAACGACTTGGCAGAAGCAGAGGTGGAGTAGAGGTTGGAGGGATAAAGGGACAGAAGAGCCCTTTGGCAGGGAGGAGGGGGCAGGGCAGAGGGAGCTCTCCTGAGGGACAGGACTGCTCAAAAAGGGTGAGCAGGAACCTTCAAAGCTGTGTGGATTGAAGACTTTGCTTTAGAGGTGTCGTCAAGTGGTGCCACTGAAGCCCACAGCAACCTTGTTCGAGGCTTGCTCGACCCTGATGTGTTTACCTCTGTGTAGTAATGATGTGGTCATGTGGTCGATTTCACTATCAGCCCACTTTACAGGTGGCAAAACCAAGGTTCAGCCTGTGGCCCCAACTTGCCCAGTACATCAGTGCTGATCATGAGTTCTCTGGTCAAGGCCACTGCTTATTTTCTGCTAATTTTGTGTCCTTGAGTTCTAAGCCACAAAGCTGGTGATGTCCCTCCCCTACAAACCCTTCACCCTTGGGTTCAAGGTCAAACACCTGAAGGCCCACAGGTGGCTATCCACACCTGTCCCTAACTCCTCAGCCCTTCTCTCCTGCCTTGATCCAGCACCACACTTAAACACACCGGAACTTGAGAGTGTTTGCTCCTGGGGTTTTTGCACAGGTGAGTCCTCCCACTGGGATGCCTGCCCTCCCCTCATGTCACCATTCAGATACCTCCCATCTGGGTCTTCTTTTGCAGACTCAACTGTTGACCCTCAACCCCAAGTGCAAGCCTGGATGAGCACACCCAGGGCCTACTCCACTGTGGCTCTGGGCTGTGAGGGTTCCCACACAGCCCAGATGTGGTTCGTGCCACATCCCATCCCACCCCCCCTCAATCTCCCAGCACAGAGTCCAACAAACTATGGGACTTCCAGTTTCTGACTCCACATCTTCCACAAAGCTTTCACCCTATAGGTGGGAGGTGGTATTCTTGAACCTAGAAAAAGCAGCAGGGTGCGGGGGCCACCTCCCATCCCCATGGGACAACAGGGGAGCGGTGAGCTGGGCTGGGGGTTCCCCAGGATGGCCAGCCAGCCCCGGCCTTGCTTCTAATATATTTACTGTGGAAAGAATAGCCTGGAAAGAAACACAATGCCAAGGCTGACGGGCAGCTTCGCGTGAGACTGGGGACTGACCTTCATGACAGCTTCTCCTACAGCTCTTCCGAGAGGGCTGCTGCCCACTGCTTCCTGCTTCACTCAGGCTGACTGAGGCCAGGCTCCTCGAGGAGCAGAAATGATCTCGGTGACCTCTCACCCACTGAGCGTCAGCCTTCACTGACCCTCAGGTCTCTGTGGGTGCAAAGACTCTCTAAGAATGTCTCATACACTGCGGCCCGCTCCCAATCAATCCACACAGAGGCAGAGATGCCCCAGTCTTGTCAGACTTCAAGTCGTTCATACTCCCTGAGGCTATCATACACATCAGATTAAAAGCTCTGGCCCAGGAGATCCCGCTGGGTAACAGAAAAAAAAAAAAAAAACCCTTTCATTTTGCTCCTCAAATTCTGGGTCAGTGTTTCCAGTATTTTGAAACCTGAAACAGTAGTGTCCAGCTGATGTCTCATTTTCACTAATGCATATTCAATGTAGAAATGCGCTCATGGCTTTACATGCATTTTGTTTTAACACCCTGTGAGTCAACTCCCATGCTAGAGATGAGCAAAACAAGGCCCAGCAAGGTCAGCTAAATTTGCTCAAGGTCACAAGCCTAATAAAAGGTGGAAATGGATGGAACCAGGCTTAGTGGGCTCCAGGACCAAGACTTCCAGTGACAACTGGTCTGGAGATAAAAACGAATGACACATAGGGCTGAAGCCCTGATCTCTAACCTTGGCTTTTTTCTGAAAGGGGCAAGACAGGCTTGAACCAGGGCTTCTGCCTCCAAACAAAGGCACCAGGCAGACTGCCACACTAAACAATGGACGTTTTCATGGGGGATGATCTCACGCTTTTCCTAAACCTTCAAAGTCACAACCCCATTCCGCCATCTCAGCGAAGCAGAGATAACTGTGGGCCTAGCTGGATCTGGGGCAGGACTGGGGTCAGGAGAGTGATGAGAAAGAGGAAGAGGACATTCATTACTAACTCTACACTTTGAAACAGAAGGACATTCATGTTGGACGGCCTATCACTGAGGCCCACAGGGAACACCAGATGTGCAAGCTTACAGTGGGATCCTTGAACTCAGCACCAACTCAGCACTAGAACCTTCACACCTCCTGCCTGCTAGGCCTCAAGAGCCCTGAGGCAGAGGGGGAAGGACTCCGACAGGTAAAACTGACAGACAACTTTGGCTTAAACCCAGAGCACGGGCGTGGACTAAACAGTGAGAGGGAAGGCTGTGGGCTGTAGCCAGAAGGGAAGACACTGACCTGAGGAGTGTGGCGTGTCCCTTGCAGCAGCCTCCCGTTCACCACTGATAAAACCCCAACCACTTACCCTCCTTCCAGGCCCCGCGTGCCCTGGCCTCCCAGCCATCCAACCTCATCTCCGGCCACCCACCCCTCCCCATCCTCTGCAGCCACTCTGGGCATCTTCCTATTTTTGGAACATCCTGAGCCTGTTCTCACTGGAGGGCTCTGCAACTGCTGATCCTTCTACTTGGATCGTCCTCCCTCCTAGATGTATCCAGATCCTCCTTCATATGGCTAGCTCCCCGTCACATGTGTGTCCACTCAAAGGTTACCTCCTCATAAACACCTTCCCTGACCATTCAGTCTAAAGTGGCCTCCCGGTTACTCATTGCATCGCCCTGCTTCATGTTCTTAGCACTCATCTCTGCATGAGATTATCACATATTTGTTAATGGTCCCTCTCCCTGACTGGAGCACCTCTGTCCCTGCCTGCAAGGTGCCTCACCTAGGCCCTCTTCTCTGGAGAAGTGTGTTCTGGGAAAACCCTGTTCAATGTAAGTGGCCAGGTGACCCACTTCACCTCCACCCACACCTTCTGTCCAATTTGTCAGGAAACAATCCTTTGCCTTCCACCCAGCCATCTGTCTGAGGTGTGTGTTAAGCGGTGCTTGGCCCCTCCCTCCCACCCCAATTCCCAAGGTTCTGATCACCTGAGAGACAACTGTGGCTGAAGAGGAGGCACAGGACCACACCGTCAAAGGCCTGGCCGCTAGCCTGCTTCTCCTCTCCCTCATGGCAGGACCCTCTGACCCCGTCTTCATCAGTAATTATGTCGATGTTAGGAGTAATCAACTGTGGATATAAGGCAGGACTCAGCTGGAAGGTACAAGGTGAACACTGGGTCAAGAGCTGGGAAGGAGGGTAATCTCAGCCTCCTGGAGGACACCACACTACGGAACAGCCTCATTGACCACTCACTTGCCGGCAGCTGGGAGAGAAATCAGCCAAGGTCTGCTGCCCCCAGCACACTAAGGGCCTTCTCCTCTTCTATTTGGAGAGGGCTCCAGAGGTTTCAGTTTGCCCTGGTTGGCCAAGAAGCTGAATCCTGAAATCGGCATTCTAGTCACTCTGCTCTGCCCATACTCAGTTCCTAAGAAGCCCCCTTTCCGAGGTGGTTCAGGGATCTCTGGGGCCCTGTTCTAGACAGTTCCCATCCATGACCTTGCTGCTTCATGTACCATCAGTCAAACCCCTGTAAACCAGTTATTAATACATGTGTTCTCTCATTCCAGCCTCTCAGCTCTGTAAAGCTGGTATGATTCCTGTAACTTTGTAGATGAAACCAAGACTCTTGAGAGGTTAAGAATTCAAACCATGCAAGGCCACTGGGGCATAGCCAGCATGAAAATGTCTACAAAACTGGCCTGGACTGGAACAGTTGAGAGCCTATGTCAAGCAGCAGGAAGCATAGATGGAAAAAGGAAGAATGGAGCCCAGGCCTTTTCTTCCCCTTTGAAATTGGCAAGCTCTATGCCCGTCAGAAGGGAAACTCTCTAAGTGCATGCTCCACCTGTCACAGTAGGTGTACAACCTACAAATGAGACCGTGCATTGACCTGGGCCTGAACCACCTCTGCAAGTGGAACCAATGTCTCTATACAGATGTCCTTCCAGGGGGCTGCAGTTTCTGCCCTGGAGAGACCCAGGGGCTCTGATGGAGTACCTGAGGCTTTAGGAAACAAACATTCCTGAATTCCTCGTTTTCTGAGGCAAACTACCCTCAGTTCCCAGGTTCCTTGGACACATCTCTCATGAGAGGAGGTTCTCCTTTACCAGGGTAGACCCTTCTCCAGCCTGAGTGCTTAAGGAGTCGGCATATAGCAGGTACCAGCAATAAACAAAGACCCAGGGTAATGCCAACCCTGGTACTCTGGTGTCCCTCTTCCCTGGCCACCTTCCTGAGTCACAGTCAGACCTGAACAAATGATTCCTCCCAGGAAGACACATTTCAGCTGACAGAGTGAGAATGGAGACGGTGCCACACAGACCTGGTGGTACGGGTGCTGACCAGCAGCATCAGTCACTCCTGGAGCCACTGCAAGGATAACCCGCATGCTAGCACGTCCCTCAGGAAGAGTCTTCAGGAACTCCTGCCACATGTGGTCAAAGCAAGAAATCACAAAATCTCAAAACTGGGGAAGGCACTGGTGTTCAGTTGCTAACTGGTGTCTGACTCTGCGATCCCACAGACCGCAGCACGCCAGGCTCCCCCGTCCTTCACTATCTCCAGGAGTGTATTCAAATTCATGTCTTTGAGTCTGTGATGCTGTCTAACCATCTCATTCTCTGCCGTTCCCTTCTCCTTCTACCCTCAATTTTTCCTAGCATCAGGGTCTTTTCCAATGAGTCGGCCCTTCACATCAGGTGGCCAAAGTACTGGAGCTTCAGCTTCATTCAGCATCAGTCCTTCCAATGAATATTTAGGATTGATTTCCTTTAGCACTGACTGGTTTGATCTCCTAGTAGTCCAAAGGACTCTCAAGTCTTCTCCATTACCACTCAAACCCAACCCTCCACACACATTCTCATGGCCCATCAGAAAAAAAAAAAATTACTAACTTCAAAAACAGGCCCATCAAGAGGTTCAGCTCAAGCTGTCCACAGAAATCCTGCCTAACATTCAACGTCCATCCTGTGGAGAACTTTTTGGATCCACTCCCCAATCTCCAAAAGGACTACTACTCCCTTTCACTTCTGGGGAGGGTGCCTCTGTTTCACTCTGGGAAGATGTCCTGATAGATATCATTCCAAGAGCACTGGGCACTTGAATAAGTGACCTGAAAGGGTCTCAGTCAAAGAGGTAGAAGGCACCAAGCCAGGTTCAGGCAGGGAAGGAGGTCATGGACCACAAAATGCTGGTGAGATTCTCACATACTGGGAGAACACCCAGCAGAGACCTCTGAGGGATGCTGGTGACAGAAGATCTATCTAGACTCAACAGCAATTTGGAGTGGTGACGGCCAAGTTGCTCAAGGGATCCCAGACCTTCCTGGGCCCAGCATGATGAGGGATACCTTGCTCCCTGGTTTCTTCAGGCACTGGAAACGAGAGGGGCTCACTAACAGCCTTTACTCTTCAGTGCTCTGTCACTCAGAAAGCACCCCCAACTTTGCAAAGGGCCAAGAGTCCCTTGTGGGTCTCTTCAACTTAGACTTCAATACATAATAGCAACAGTCTGTCTCCCTGACTACTGTGACCTCTTTTCCCCAGCACCGGGACTTGGTAGGAACTCATTATTCTACCTCCAGCTTCTGCCCAGAGCCTGACATACAGAAAGGGCCGCAAGAATGGTGGCTGAGTAAAATGCATCATTGGTGAGAGAAGAGAAAAAAACAACTTCAAGCGAGATACTAATGCCTCAGTAAAGGGATTCTGGAATTTTTTGATATAAGGTGCCTTCCAATCCTAAAATTTGAGCATTCTTTCACATAAATCATTCTTTCCATCCCAACCCACCAGTTGGAAAGTCAGAATAAAGTGAAACGTGGCTCAGAGAGGTGAGTTCCATGTCACCAAGGGACATAGTTTTGAGCTGGTTGAGAATCCAGTCTCCTCACAACCTGACCCTTTATTACGCAGCCATATCCTGACTGTCCCAGGCCAGGCCCCACCTCCGAAGTCAGCCGTGCAAGACTAGAGAGGGTGCATACTGATTGTGGACAACCTCGGTGTTCTCCTCTTATCTCTGAGCTCTGAGACACGGACAGCTTGCCAAATTCCGGAAAGGTCAAGGACTTATGGGGGTCAGGATGCATAGCAATGGCTAGATGATTGACCCCAGACACAGAAGTCATATGGAACTTAAGGTGTGGAACGAGAGGGAGGGACCTGAATCCCTCCTCCCAGGTAACCTATGAGAAAGAACAACAGCATTTTGACCTCAAAGAAAACTCTTGTGATCAAGTCACCTAGGGCTTTGGAATCTGTGAACTAATCCATAGCCATAAAGCCTAACTCACCTGACAACAGTGTCCTAGAAAGAAGCAACCCAGACAATCTCAAGAAGATCTTGAAACAACTGCTTATGGCATGAAGTCATCCAATCACACTGATCCTACTTGTGTCCTGTGGGTAGTCCCTCCTTGTTGCCCACGTCCACTGGCAAACCAGGCCTCTCCTGAGCTTGCTGAATGAAACTGACTAGTTCACGCTCGTAGGCTAGGATGTGGGCTAGGAGAAAGAGAAAGACAAAGAGAAAGCAGGCCTGGGTGAGACCTAGACAGATCCTTGCCTATCCTCCTTAACCATGGAAAATGCAACTGCAGGAAATATTCCAAGGATTGATTCAATGACCAGAAAAATACTACCTGAGAAAATAATCAAGAGAAAAAAAAAAAATCCAAGGGTGATGCATCATGGGCTTAACTCACCTCTCCTAAGAGACCTGCCTGCTGCTGAGGCCAGGTGTGCAAAGACTTGGCTGCTTCTTTAGTACCTGGGAGAACCGTGGCTCATTAGCTGCAGTGGGTCAGAAAATTCAAGGCTTGACAAACTGTCTTTTCCCCATATCCCATGGTCTTCTCTGGACTCGTCCCTTCATTTATCATCACACAGTCAGGAAGGGCCTTCAAAAAGCCAGCCTGAGGACCACTCTATGGCTAGCTACTCCCCTTACTCCAGAACTCGATGGAGACCCGGTGCTTTCATTAAAGGCAATTTCCCAAGGCCCAACCAGCTTTCTGCCTACTCAGAGGTTGCTCAGACATTTGAGAGTGAGCAAGCAAGAGAGGGGAAGCCTGACTTTCTGCAGTCTCCAGCCCTAGTTCTGCCACCCAGGCTTCAGAAGGGCCTCACAGCCCAAGTATGCACCTCCCTCAATGTCGCTTGCAGCCCAGCCTCGTTTGGCACCAGGTTCACCGACCTCAGACCTGGATTGTACCCTCCCCTCAAACTCCACCTTATTGTTACCATCCTCAAGGAATCATTCTCCTCTATGGGAGAAGAGCAGACGACTCTGGGAGCAGCAGATGGGAGGATTAGGCTGTACTGAAGATATCTAACAATGTGTTGGAGGCTCACATGTTCAGCTTCACCTCCATGGCTTCTTCCCTCCCTCTCTCCACTAACACAGGCGGCCAACCCACCCACGGCTGAGGTCTGGTCACTGATAGAAAGAAGGGCGGGGGCTGAGCCTACGAGTACGGAGCCGCCTAGTCTCCTCAGGCCAGATTCTCCAAGGCTGCCGGGGGTTAAGTCCCACGTGGAAGCCCCTCCCGCGCCAGATTCCCTGACCCTGCCCTCCACGCAGAAGAACCTACGCATGAGTTCCGGAGTGGGAGACAGGTTTCGTGCACTCTCAGCCGGCAAACAAGCAAGTGAGCGCTCACCTACATCCTAGCCGAGCTGTGGTTCAGAACCAGAGGAGGGTAGGGCTGCTGCACGCGGGCGCCCTTACCCAATGCTGACTCCGGAACGGGCTGGGTGGCGTCTACCCATCCCCGGATCCTTGGCGGGCTGGCGGCAGGACGTGGGGATGGGGTCCGCCCGCTAGCCTGCCTCCAGTTTGTGGGACTCGGGCAGGCCTGGCTAGGCCAGACGGGGCGGGGCCCGGAGAGCCCCATCTGGGTGGTCCATACCAGAGAAAAAGCCTGGCCTCGGAGCGGTCCAGTGTGCCCGCCACCTGCACTGTACGCCCGAAATAGGTTCCTGGCTTCCTCTGTGTTCCCCCCGGCCGCCGCCTCAGAGGACCGGCGGGAGGCGGAGCCGTGCGCGACACATGGCCCCGGCCCCGCGCGGCTTTGGGGCCGCCGGGGGGGGGCAGGGGAGGGGCCGCCCGGGGACTTGCAGCAGAAGCTCCAGGCGACCTGGAGCACAGCTCCTGCGGCCCAGCCCCCACCACGGCGCGCTAGCCCCGACACTCACCCGAGGGGCTGGCACGATGGCGGCAGCGGCGGCGGCAACCCAGCGCGGTCTGCGACCGTCTGTCCCTTCCCCCCTGCCTTCCCTTGCCACCCCGCTGCACTCTGGGAAACGCAGTCCTCCTCGTGCTCTTTTCTGGTATAGGTGCGCAAGGAGAAAACTACCATTCCCGACGTCCTATGCGCCGAGGCCCAGACGCGGCTCGCAGCGCGGGAGGTGAGGCTAAGTCAGGGAGGGAGGCCGCCGGGGCGAGCCCCTGAGAATTGTGGTCTAGCGGAAGCCTCTGGAACACCCAAGCTTGGCGCCAGGCTGGGGTCAGGCCTCGGTTGTCGCCAAATCCCAGCTGGTCCGGCCCCGCCCAGCTTTCGCGGCCTTTCGGTGTTGGCCCCGCCTCCGTGGGAGCTCGGCCTGTTCTCAAACTGGCCTAGCCGCCCCTCCCTGGGCCTCTGAGCTGTTTCCGCTCGCAAACCCCCCTCCCCTTTGGTGCTGTGGCCGCCCCTGCGGCTCTTCCGAGTGGAGCTCCAAGGCTACTAGGGGCGGAACCCACAGCTTCTGTTGTCCCAACATTCTTGCGCCCTGCCGGGTGCAGTTTGGACCCAAAGCTGGTTTCAAGCAAGCGCGGCTTTCCTGGGCTGGAAACAAGATTACTCTTAGATTTCTGCAGTTAGGGTGTAAAAAGCATTCTCACAAGTTTTTTGTTGTTGTTATTTTGCATCAGGTAGGGCAGCTAAGAATCTTGGTTTTATTAATGAAAAAAGATAAGTAACTGGCGCGCCCAAACCTTCACCGTGATTTAAGTGATTAAATTGTCCATAATCTCCCTCCCGCCCATTACTTTTCTTTCAGCTCCCATTTTCGGCGTCGTTTCCTGGGTAACACAAACATTTGAAGTAAGGTGTGTCTTGGTCAGGCCTACTGGGGAAATACTCTGCAGCTAAGCCGGGGGACCACAGGTTAAGTTTATAAGAGACAAGGTTTCTCCTGTTCGTCCAGAAATTTTATACCGTCACAGATCCTCACCATCACCCCTACCCCTCCACCTGGGGATGGATGGTTAGACCAGACCAGGCTTCTGTTCATTAAATCCCAAATCTGTATTATTTTGCCTGACTAGATTCTTCTTTTATTACTCAGTCAGGGAGACTGCATTGCCCTGCTTGTGGTGTATCTAGGGCCTCCCTTGCTCTGAGCTGTCCTCCTCCCTTCTAGAAGATAAAACACCCCAGAGGTTGTGCGCTCATCACATCCAGACACTAGCGAATCGTGACCAGTTTGGCTCTTCTCACTCTGTCCTGGGAGTGCTGCTGAGAGATTCAAGAGACCCAAAGTTGAAAGTCTTAAATCCCTTCAGCAAACAGGAGCTAAAGGATACACTAATGAGCATGGCTGGAGCCTGGGAAAATCCTCACTCCTAATGAAGGCGGGTGGGGACAGCTGAGTGAGTGACCCAACAGCTGCCCATAAAGGCCTACAGTCCCTGCTGGCCTGGAAGGGTACTGCTGTGCTTCCACCACCTTATGACCAGCCAGAACTAACCCCAGGAAGGGAGAGATACAGTCCCTTCCCCAACTAGGCACCTGCACAACCTATCTCCCACCACTCCTCCCCAACAGACACTTGTTTTTCAATTCAATGCCAAGGGGCCAGAAGGAAAGCAGAGACTGGAGGGATATTTTAGAGTCATTCCAGTTCAAAACTACAGGGAAAGCCCCCAGGTAAGTGACTTTTTCCATAAGTAAGAGAAAAGAATCATGTTTTATGGAGCCCAGTAAGTATGATTTGTGCCCCAATACCCATGTTAAACACTGCTAGCTTTAAAGGCATTTGTTGCTAGCTTTGAGCTAAATGACTTGGAACCACAGATAAAAATGTCACCTTGTCACTACAACATCCAGTCTAAACAAAGATGCTAACAGCCAAGAAAATGAATCAAGAGATGACAAATCCCAACTCATCCTTAAATTCCTCTGAGGATCCACCTCCTTCACAATGAAAGTGCACCAAGGTCAAAGGTATCCATATTCCTTATAAGAATCCATGGCTGGCTCCAGCTGTGGTCTTCACTGATTTAAGTAACTGCATGCCCATGTGTGCCAGACACTGTACTAGGCCTAAGGGGAGAATAGTGAGCAAAATTCAATTCCAGCTGAAAATTCTTAAGGAATTCAAAACCCCCAGGGAAGTGCCACAATTCAGGTTAGTTCTCAGTTACTTCTTTCCCCAGTTGAAAGCACAGAAGGAGCTAACCCACGAACAAACCAGGATCATTTGGTGCAATTTCCAAACTCTTCAGGATGAGTTGGTACTCTGCGAAGACCTTATGAGGGTTAGGGCCCCTTTATGGAGAAACCTGGTCACTGAAGCATCTCTACTCCCAGGGTCAGCCTGGTCCTAGAGACCAAGGCGAAGAAGGGGGAGGCCTATCAGGAAGTCCATCTCCCCATGTTTCAAGGATCCTTAGCTGAGTCGTTTATAAAAATAAAATGGCGAGACCCAAATAAAAACCTTACTTTCTGTTTAATTCGTTTTGCCAAACAAACACAGTGAAAACTTTAGTCTGACTAATTGTACAGAAAATAGAATTTGTAACCAGTAGCAAACATAACAGGATAGACCTAAGTCCCTGGCAGGCTGGATTTCCATTAACAGGTCACCTAGATCCCCTTGTAGATGGCCTCCTGGGAGGGAGGTCCTAGGAAGCCGAGGCACAGATCTGCCAGTCCCCATCAGAATCACAGGCTGCACCTGGGAAGGAAAAGCACAAAAAAGCAGAACTGATGTTACTTGGATCTCTTATCACTACACACAGAAGAGTTGTCTCTGATTGCCAGCCAAACTCAAGGTGTTGTCTTCCCAAAGCCATAGTCCTCCAGCATCCCACCTGCATCCCTATGGGATAAGTTTCAAGTTCAGTGGTTCTGAAGCCTCTGCTTAATCAGAACCTGCAATATAAACTTGGGGTCAGGGAGTGAAGGTGTGGATGGGTAGACAAAGTCATAACTGCTGGTGTCCCCAGTGCGGTCTCAGACTTCAGGACGTTGCTTGAGGAGGAAACGAGAGGGTACTAGGTCACCAACAAAAGAGTCCAGCTGCCCTAAGCCTCAGTACTGTCAAACAGTGCCCCAGGAGTATGAGGGAGTTCAACAACGGTGGTCTCAGGTCCCTCTAAGCTGGCAGGGATCTGGGAATCCGGAGGGCCAAAAGGGGACTCGTTTACATTCCGTGCTTCTTGCGGATGACAGCCATGGCCAGCAGCCGATCCTTCTCGCGAAGTTCTTCGCGGAGCTTGGCCTCGGTGAGACGCAGGTGACGGATGCTGCCCTTCATCTCCTTCATCTTCACCTCCATCAGCGCCAGGATGTCCCGCTGCTCGTTCAGCTTGCGCAAGAGCTCTTCCTCCGTGGTGCCTGATGACAACGAGTACGAGTGGTCGGAGCCAGTATCAGGGAAGCCCTCTTCGCCCACCACCACCAACTGTGGGCCCATGGGGCACTCGGCGGCCTCCAGCCCTGCTGTAGCAGCCTCTAACTCCGACGCAGCGGCGGCGGCGGCTGCGCCCTCTGCGGCCGCGAACTCCACTTGCACCGTCAGGTCGATGGGCTTAACGTCTTCTCCCGTGGGAGTGGTGGGCGCCGGCGGCACGGATCCTGGAGTCTGGCTGCTGTCTACAGCGGCCTGAAGGGTAAGGAGCACAGCCGCAGAAGCAGATACCAGGTTAGGCTGCAGCTGGGTGGTCTGGGCAGTGGAAGCGGACGGCGACGGCTGCTGCTGCTGCTGCTGTTGTTTGCTGCTGCTGCTGCTGCCTGCGGCGGGCGGCTGCGGCCCCCGCGGGTCTGCGTGCTACTTTGCGCTCGTTGACGCCGCGCAGTGGGAAGATGGTGGGGACCCGCACAGTGTAGGTTTTGCGGCCGCCCTGGAAGTGAACGCTGCAGAGACGGTGGCCCGTGGTGGGCTGGAAGGTGGAGAAGCACCCGCTGACGCCGGCACGGGACACATTCTTGAGCCAGAGGCGCCGTAGCTCAGCGTCCTTGGGAAACGTGTAGAAGTGCAACGCCTTGTCCCGGTGCGAGTTGTTGTAGCAGCCCGGCACGCAGCACGTAAATCCAGGCATGGCTGCGCCGCGCGGCCCGACCCGGCCCACCGGCCTCCTGAGCTTTTCGACGGTCGGGTCTGTCTGCCGCCGCCCGCCCCTCGACGGGCGGCGCCGCGCGAGGCCTTGGGCGGCCTCCCACTACTGCCGCCCGGCACGGCCGGCCTAACTCAGCGCCCCGTGCCCAGAATACGCCTCCCGCCGGCCCGCGCCGCGCCGCCGGTCCAGCCGCCCGCCTGCGCTCCGGAGTGGGCCCCGGGGACGCCGCGAAGGACCGCCTGAGGAGGAGGACTACGCCCCCCACAATGCACTGCGCCAGTAGCGGCTCACTTCCGGAGCGGGGGCGTGCTTATTCCGGCCGCTTTCCAGTGAACGGCGACGAGCCACGTAGAGCGGACTCTTCACCTACCCGGCTCACCCTCGCCGGACTAAAGAGGTTGGAGCTCTGTCGCTTGGATAGCCCTTCGCCAGGACCTGGAATCCTGAAGGAGGTCGGGCGGCGCGTCTCTCGGCAGTGCGCATGCGCTCTGGGCATATGCCCAGGGAAACTACAAATCCCGCAATGCCTTGCGCTAAACTTGGCGGCAGCGGCCTGGAGCGCCGCCTAAGGGAAAGGTCGGGTTGCAAGCTGATCAGGATTCGGACTAGGTTGTGCTGTACGCCGGAAGCGGTCTCATAACTCTGAGCCGCTCTGTTCGCGGCATTCCTGCGGGGGAGGGGAGGAAGGGCCTCAGCGTCCCACTGGGGCCTCAGGATCCTCTTTGTCTGCGTTGGAGACTCCCACCGACTTAGACGCTGCTTGCGTTGACTCACTTACTGACCAATGATCACTTACAGTCATCAATGGGTGCCTACTGTGTGCGGAACACAGTGCACGGAGTTGGAAATCCTGTAGGAACCCAGTCGACCCGACACGACTATAGAGGGACTGAGGGTCGGACTTGGATAATAGGTGTGAATGCACGCTAATGGGTGTCTAATTACAGAAATAAACGCTCCAAAAAAATGAACAAGATAGGAAGAATTCGGAGGCGGAGGCCCCGGAAGAAAAAAATCATGAGGGACTTCTCTGGTGGTCCAGTAATTGATTAAGACTAAGCTTCCACAGCATAGGGCACGTGTCGCATCCCTGTTCCGGGAACTACGACCCCCCAGAGTTGTGTAACGTAAAACAAACAAACAAGAAAACAACTTAAAAATCCACGAAAGCTTGGGTAGGGAGGAGAAGCTGGTTCTTTGCCTGGGCGCCAGCCTGTAACGCCCTGAGGCAAGCAGGAGCTAGGCTCCGCCCTTAAAGAGACAGTACGGCAGAAGCTCAGAAAGATAACCAAACCAGGCCAACTTAAAAGATTTGTGATTTTATTATGACAGCGACTGCGAACTGTTGGAAGGGTGTGAAACGAAAGGATGGATAGGATTTGTAACAAGTTACCTCCCGATCCCCTTGACTTCTCTGGGGAAAGTGTTCTAAAGGGCAAGAGAGACTGGAAAACCAAGGAAGCAGGCTCTTGTCCAGAAGAATTACCTGTAAGCTAGCCCTCCTCTGCTGAATTCCCCGTTCCTCCTACTTCTTGCCCTTCTTCTCCCTTTTTCCTGCCTCTCCCTCCTCATTTTGTTCTCTTCTGATTACAAACCACAGGTATTCATTCAAAGTCAAATATATGTTATTTTTAATTATTTGATATAAAAAATAGATCGGGCCTTTTAAAAAGAACAATAGCTCTCCAAGTTAACTGCAGAAGAGAACAATAGCACTCCAAGTTAACTTACTTTTTTAAAAAGTTTGTTATTTATTGTAAAACACACTCATACATAAAATGTTCTAGAAGCATACAGGACAGTGGGGGAGGGGGGAAGAACTATTTTTCTAGTTCCAACACCCAAACATTACCATTGCATTTCTGTTTACAACCAATGTGATCCTTTGTTATTTGTGTGGATTCCACAGAACCATCCCTCCTGGCCAGTGCTATTGAGGGCCACAGCTTGAACCAATTTAGATTCAGAAACACATTCTCTCCTATGTGTAGCTCATGCTGAAACATGTGCATTCATTTGGGTGAATCATTTATACAGCTATTAAAACATGAATACACACTTTGTTATATGTTTGAATGTTTATAAAATGTGTGCAGTAGAGATAAAATTCAGCAAAAGATCTTTGTATTGTTATATATTTTCATTGTCCTACAGTTACCGATATTGCTCTACTCCTACCAGTCTCAAGACCTACCTTACTCAAAAAAAACCTACCTTACTCAAAAAAAAAAAAGTTAGTGAGAGGTCAAATTGATGTTATTTCTTTGTGTACAGAACATTGAAGATTATGCTTTATAGAACTCTACCTTCTAGTACATAAAATGACTTCTAATCTACGTAGTATTCTACACTGAAAAAAATATCTGGAATGCATCGCATGGTTTTCTCTCTACCCTCACTGCCCTGGCCACCTTTTATCTTGTCACCTCTGGAGAAAGGCAAGAACTTTTGTCACATGTCTCCCTACTTCCAATCTTGCCTCCCCTGCAATCTCTTCTTTACATCATTGCCAGAGAAAATATGATTATGTAATACATCTGCTTAAATCCCTCCAGTGGCCTGTTGCATTTAGAATATTGTTCAAACTCCTTTGCAGAACTTGTTAAGACCTCACATGGTCTGGTTCCATGAACCTAGTTTTTTTGTTTGTTAGTTTTGGGGGTTTTTTTGTTTGTTTTTTGGCCATGACACATTGCTTGTGGGATTTCATTTCCTGAAACAGGGATTGAACCTAGGCCCTCAGCAATGAGAGCACGGAGTCCTAACCATTGAATTGCCAGGGAATTCCCCATTTTTCTTTTTTGACAAGTAATAAATATAAAGTCACAAAGTTTCCCTTGTGGCTCAGATGGTAAAGAGTCTGCCTGCAATGCAGGAAACCCGCGTTTGATCCCTGGGTCGGGAAGATCCTTTGGAAAAGGAAATAGCAACCCACTCTAGTCTTCTTGCCTGGGAAGTCCCATGGACAGAGGAGCCTGGTGGGCTATATGCCATGGGGTCACAAAGAGTCCAGCAAGACTGAGCGACTAACACACACACACAATATAAAGTTTAATCAATCATGGAAACACAGTAAGGACAATCTATGCAAAGAATACTATGCCAAAGTAAGCTTGTTCTCAAATTGTTTTGAAAAGGTTTTTATGTGAAAAAACATTGAAGGTTTTTATGTGAAAAACCTGTGTATCATCCAGTTTAAGACTTTACAAATAATAAATAAATATTTTACTTAGGTTGATAGTGATGGTGGAAAAGTGCCTGCAAAGGGCAGCAAATTAAGTCAGGTAACATAGAAAGTGAAAGTGAAAGTTGCTCAGTTGTGTCTGACTCTTTGTGACCCCCATGGACTATACAGTCCATGGAATTCTCCAGGTCAGAATACTGGAGTGGGTAGCCTTTCCCTTCTGAAAGGTTTCTTCCCAGCCCAGGGATCAAACCCAGGTCTCCCACTTTGCAGGTGGATTCTTTTCTGGCTGAGCCACAAGGGAAGCCATCATAGAGGTCAGGTCTAAATGACAGGGTGTAAAGTAAGGGAGTTAGAGAAGGCAAGGTTCGGAGAAAAAAAAATAAGACTAGCACTTTGCAGGAACAGATCACCTTTAATGAGGTGAGAAGGGGCAGCAGTCCAATTAGTGGGCTGCTGGGCTAAATCAAGAAGAGAGTAGGTATATATATAGAAAACATATATACATATATATGTGGAGATACATCATTTTGAGGGGGTCTGTTTTTCCTCATGTCTATTTTTGATTAGTTAGCTTTCAACAATTGGGGTAAGGGATTTCTGAGACCGACCAGAGACTGGGATCAGCTGGGAGCTGAACGTAATCAATCTTAATGCCCATTCCTTTCTTCAGGGGAGTAAGTTCTTTATTCTGTATAGAATGGTGTGGAGGACCTCGAGGGTAGTTTTAACTCCAGGCTATTTTGAGCAGCGTAGCTTTCCTTCATAGGGAATATTGATATGATTTTCCTCCACAGTTCTCTTATTTTGAGACACAAAAATCCTATATTTTCTTTAATCTATATTTAAACACAAACACAAATGTGCCCATGCCTGTTTCCAGTATCTGATACTTCACACTCAATTTACAATCATGAAGGAAAACTCCACAGGAAATGCATAACTCAAGTTCTATTTCAGTTCCCACTAAAACTTAAGAAAGGTGAGCAATGGGGCTATCAGTTGGTGAAAATATGGTAACGGAGTCTCCAGTATTAACAGAACTTTTGAGAGCCGGAACTCATCTCGAAATCGCTTGTGTTTGGAAATTTTAAGATCTCTGCTGGATCACAAACAGTTCACTAGCCTCCTAGCCTGAAAACTGATCTATTGTGATAGATACAGACACATTGGTTGGCAAATGCAAATTTGACCAGGTCACATATAGAATACAGTAATTTTTTAGAGGCCCAAATGTGTCTCTCCTCATCTTCGGAGAGGGAGAAGAGAATGAGAGACATTCTAACAATAGTAGCTGTTATTTTTTTGGTGGCCTGGCTTATTATATGTCAGATCCTGAGTTAAACATTATCTCTTTGAGTCATTACACACATACACACACACCCTTATTAGGTGGGTATCACCCTAAGGAAACCGAGGTTTCAAATGGTGCCCATATTTGCTCAGGCTTAAGGATGGAGCTTCCCCAGGAGCTTAATGGGAAGGAATCTGCCTATAATGCAGAAGATACAGGAGACACAGGAGATGCATGTTCGATCCGTGGGTTGGGAAGATTCCCCTGTGGGAGGGAATTGCAATCCACTCAAGTATTTTTGCCAGGAAAATTCTACGGACAGAGGAGTCTGGCGGCCTACAGTCCACGGGGTCGCTAAGAGTTGGACACGACTGAGCGATTGAACACAACACACAAGGTAAGGATGCCTGCAAAATCAGTTTGCAAACACCACTGGACACACCAAGAGAAGGCCGCTGCAGGACTAGGACTGCAATCCCCATGGGGCTGTGCGGCTGCCTCACGAGAGTTGACCTAATTCGGAAGCATCGCGAGAGTTGGTTTAAATGTGGCGGCAGGAAGGCGACGGCTGTGGATACCCAAGCCGTTGGAAAAGTGGGCAACTGAGGCGATGGCCGACAACTTCAGCCCTGACAGCGAGCCTACGACACGCACACTGCTACGGCGGGTGCTGGATACAGCGGACCCGCGCACACCGCGGCGAGCCCGGAGTACTCGGTCTGGGTATGTGAGGGCGCTGCCCCAGCACAAGAGCAACCAGAGGCCTTGGGAGATGGGGTCCCGCGTTGACTCAGCTGGGAGAGGAAAACTGAGTTCCGGGGAAGAGCAGAGCCCAGGACTCAGACCAGGTTCCTTTCTCCCCGCTGGGCTCGGGTCATCTGTTTGTGCCCCGACCCCTGAGCCTCCAGGCCGCTCAGGACCTCAGAACTTAATTACGGAGGAGCCATTGGCGGGGGCGGGGGCGGGGGGGGGGGGGGTAGGATGCGCTTTTGGACGCGAAGGATATTTGCTCAGAATCTGGACTTCTGCCCTGTTCTCTATAGGCCAGTTTTCCAGAGTTGTCCAGGCATCTGCCGTGTACTGCCTCCCAGGCGGTTCGTTCCCAGCTGAAAGATGGGAAAGGAATTGGAGAGAACAGTCTGGGTAGCAGTCGGGAGGCAGGAACTGGAACGATGCTTTGCTAGGGAGCTGGGAATTTGGCTGGACGTGGTGGGAGTGCAGTGGGTGAGGGCGGTGGTGAGCTCATGGTGTAGAGGGTGTGGAAGATGGCGTCTGCTGACATTCTAGGGCGCTGCAGTTCCTTTACTGACAATGAGAAGCCATTCACTATAGGTTTTACACCTATGAGTGACGAGGTAGGAGTTGTGCCATAGGAACATTATGTAGTTCTGGAATCTGAGAGGGGATTGGAGTGGAAAAACTAGGGCTAGAATGACCCATGTTTAGTTTGCTGTCCGACCCTGAAGAGTACTTAAGAGGTTAAAATTTTTTTTTAAATATCCTTGGTTTGTTTTAATGTCTAGAGTGGATACTCTTCCAGTTGTTCTGCTTATCAGTGTGGTTAACCCCTGGTTTTGCCAAAGTCACCTCTGTGAAGTTTTCCTTAGCCCTTCCCTCTGGCTGGGTCGTCATATTTCCTTTCTCTTCCCATTCTTCTCTGGCTCCCTTTCATCCACAACCCTTTTGACACAGGACTGGGAACACAGCTATGGGAGGGGCAAGTGGTTTCTGGGTCCCTGTCCCTGAGGGTAGAAGACTTCAGCCAAGATACCAGATGAAGATACCTCTCTAATTCCTCTTGTTCCCCTTTCCTACACAGTTCTCACAGTTGCTGGTCTTTACACAGTGTCCAGAATGACCTGCTTGAAACACCTTCCTCTAGGAGGCTGAGGAGTCAAACAAAGATGACTGCCAGGCATCGTTCTCATACAGCCAGGGTAAGTGCCCTACCCACTGACCACTATAGGGCTCTGATTGCCTTCAGGGGGCCCTTGAGTTCTAGCTCTGCTCTGGAGCCCACCTGGAGGGACTCTCAAGGCAAAAGAACAGACTGATTGCTTGGTGCTTTTCCCCAAAGTCTGTTGACAGATTGGCCCGTGTTCAAGCCAGTGGACACCTGGAGGAACAGACACCCCGGACTCTGTTGAAGAACATCATACTAACTGGTGAGCAAGCACTGGCTTGCAGTGAGAATGAGGCTCCAGCCCCATGGTATCCCTCATTTAGAGTAGCCTGCTCTGCCAGCTTTACGCTCTCTTTGCTATTTCTTTATTTTTGGTTGCAGTGAGTCTTCATTGCTGTGTGTGGGCTTTCTCTAGTCGCAGCAAGTGCAGGTTCCTCTTCATTGCAGTGCGTGGGTTTCTCATTGCAGTGATTTCTCTTACTGCAGAGCACAGACTCTAGGGTGCATGGGCTTCAGTAGTTGTGCCAGTCAGGGTTAGTTGCTGCACAGCATGTGCAATTTTCCCGACCAGAGATCGAACCTGTGTCCCCTGCATTGGCAGGCAGATTCTTACCCACTGCACCACCTGGGAAGTCCTCTCCTTGCTATTTCTGCAGCTCCAGAATCTTCCATTGTGATGCCAGAGGCAGTGGTGAAGCTGGTGCCATCACCACAGGTGGTCCAGCCTTCCAGACAGGAAAGCAGTCGGGGCAGGTACAGTCAATTCTCCCCTTGGACTGGGCTGTTGGGGGCATTATTGGTCCGGGAGTCTCTTGGGGGGCCCCAAGAGCCAGAATTGGGTGTCCTAGTCTGTCTGAGATAAGCTCCATCCTTGTAGCCTGGAGCTGCAACTTCCTGAACTTGAGCTCCCCACAACCCTGGCTCCAGGTCTGCTGGCTCCTGGCAGAAGGAAGCAGAGGCTGAGGTTGTCAGAGTTTCAACAAGGAATGGACTGGGGGCATCTTTCCAAAGGTGAGGTCCTGGACATCACCTGTGGCCACCCTCTCTGTCCTCTGGAAAGACTGAGGAGACCTGAGAGGCCTGGTAACTTATGGTTTCTTTTTACATCTTCTGTAGAGCCTCGTGAGAATGCTGATGCCTCTTCCCTCACCAGGTGCTGTTGCCTATTTATTCTGGGAATTGCTGGAAAAGAGGCTTGGGAAAGGAGGTTGCTGACCAGGAGGGAATCTGACCATATTCCTCCATGCCCCTAGCATGGTGGCTGTTCTAAGAAAAGAGAGCACCAGGGGAGCTGGGGGAATTTCTGGAGCGAGGGAAGGGGGTTAGGCCTCAGGTACCTGACTTTCTTTTGTGCCTTATCCCTCCCGTCAGCTCTCTCAACTTGACCTTTGCCGTGCCTGTCCAGCCACAATCAGTGAAGAGGCCTGGTTTAGCTCGCAGACCTCCTACTCGCCGAGTGGTAGATGTGGGTACATTTTTGCAGGATCTGCGAGATAGTTCCTTTTCTGTGGCTCCTCCAGGTAAGGTTGAGATTTTCCTCTTCTGGTCGATGGGGAAATCTTCCACCCCATGATTGATGGGAGGTGCTGTTGAGTCCAAGGTGGCTTCTCTCTCCTTTGTGTCAGGAATGGTGAGCAGTCCTGGCCAGTAGATCTAGGAGGACTTCCTGGTTTCTTTCCACAAGTTGCCACTTATCTTGTGGGTCCAGTCTTAGTCCCTCTTAGTCCAGTCCCTCTTAGCCCTCTTAGTCCCTCCTTAGTCCAGTCTTCCAGAACCCTGTATCCTTGAAGAGCTATAGGACTGAGGGTAGGAAAGGGGTGTGATATGGTGGCTGGAGCTTATTGGAAGATTGAAAAGGGCTAAGTTTCAGGATCAGCTGGTCAGCCAGAGCTGACCTGGGAGCCTGATTCCAGAAAACAAATGAAGTTCATCATGGCAAGAGAAGGGTTTCTGGCAGAGGGATCTGAGTGAGAAGTGGAGAATGGAAGCATGGGTGAGCAGTTTGAGTGGGGCAAACTCACTTTTTTGAGCTCTGGAGCCTGGGAATGCCAGGCTGAGGAGCAGGGAGGTAAGCAAGGAGAGCTGTGGAAGAGAGATTAAGCTGAGTGCTAAGTAGTTTTCTCTTTCTGAGGGCCACTTGGGCAGACTCATAGACCTACTACTTAGGCCCTGGTGACTGGGTAGCAGCAGGTGGGCAAAATTCTGAGTGCCACCTGGCCTTTGATTTCCAGGTGAGAGCCACAGAACCCCTGTTGCTACTGTGCCAACGGACACAGTGTTGGAGGACACCCAGCCCTTCTCCCAGCCCTTGGCTGACCACTCCCCCAGTGTACACCACTCCCTGCCTTGTCCCTCTCACTCTGGGGCAAAAGAAGTGGAGGGGGCTGCCCGTCGCAGGACACGGAGCAGTGGGCCTGGACTTCAAAACAACCGTGAGTATGTGGGGCATGTGACCTGGAGTCAAGCCTAGCTTGAGCAAGAATTTGCACTGGTGGTTTTCCCTCCTCAGGCCCATAGGTGTGCCTTTACCCTCCCGCAAGTCCCTTTAGAGGGCTCGTGATCCATTCATCCAATGCAAAGTCAGCGTCGGGCCAGGACACTCCAAACCAGTGCCCTGGTTCTGCCTCTGGCCTTCTTCCCTCCTTGATGGGCTAGGCTGGGTTTTACTACTCCATCTTTACCCTTCGCAGAGCTACAGCCCTGGCCTACTGCTTTGCTAGTGTGTATTCTGTTCCCTAGATTCAGGTCCTGGGAAACCAGCCCAGCTTCTGGCAAGAAAGGTGGAGGAGGTTGATGCCCTTGCTATGGGCTTTCCAAACACCAGCAGTATCTCTGGAGAAGATGGCGTAGAGCCCTTACAGAATGGAGTAGGTGAGGAAGCAGAGGAAAGTATGGAAGAAAGCGTGAGTGTGAGGGAAGTGGAGAAGGCAGCAGAAGAACAAGAATCTGCCAAGGCAGAAGAGCCTGAAGGACACACAGAGGTGACAGAAGCAGCGGGTTCCTTGGGGGCTATTGAGGCCAAGGAGCCAGAAGGATCTTCAGAGGATAAAGATACCTCTGGTAGGTCGGGTAAGGGGCCCAGTGGAGGGATCAGGGAGTGGGTGGGTAAGTGACAGCTGTGTTCCTGGCCTCGGAGGAGGGACTTAACCTGGCTTGTGTTTCTGGGCTTAGGTAGTCTGGGGCCAGGGAAACTCTGAAGGGCACCTTGCTTGGCCAGAGCTAGATGGAACAATCAAAGAACAGGATAAGGGAGCTGCAGGCCTTCAGGCTTGGGTGAGATGGTCAGGCCTGAGCCTCCTGTAACCCTGCGCTTCCTCCGCAGCAAGTCCACAATTGGCCCCCAGCACTCCAGAGTTCCTTCAGGCCAGGCGACTTCAGTTTCCTGAGCCAGCTCCACCACCAAGCACTGCAGTGTAAGATCCCATGACCCTGTTCCACATGGGCCTCTTAGAAGGGGGCAGGCACTGAAGTTGCCATTGGGCACCATAGGGTTATTACTCTTCCTATACGTAGGTAGAGGTTACCCAGTAGAGCACCCTGAGGTGGGCTGGGCAGGGCTCACTGAGAGCACGTCTGTCATCCCGTGCTGCTTGCAGGGGCTTAGAAGAGCCTGGCCAGGGGGAAGTACCTGGGCTAATAAGTAGTCAGAGAAGGCTTCCTGGAGGAGAATTAGCAGAATGGGACAGGCAGCAATGGGCTGGTGGTGGGGTAGGGGAGGGGGCTGTCTGTGCCAAAGCCTGAGGATCATGGGCCTGAGCAAATAGTGGTTTGTATGATGAGGTGAAATGGGGACATTGTGTCCAGTTTGTGAAGCATCAGGGCCCCAGGGAAAGACCAGGCTTCTACATAGCCCCGCATCTCCATTGCCCCCCAGAATTGGTTGGAACTGTAGGCACAGGCTGGCCAAGGAGCACAAGGACCCCAATCTTGGCAGGAGCCAGCAAGACTTATCTTTGATTAGGGGCCTCTTAAGGGAGCATTTAGCTTAACTCTGTTCACTTCTTGTCTCCAGCTTACCTTCAGAACTCCCAAAGCGTCTGTCGGCCAGGATTCCTCCCAGGCCCCGAATCCCTGGCTCCAGACCCCGTCAAGATCCCTACAAGGCTGGACTGAACCACTATGCAAAACTCTTTAGCTTCTATGCTAAGATGCCCATGGAGAAGAAGGCTGTGGAGATGGTGGAGAAGTGGTGAGTCCTTGACATTTAGGTTGGGGAGAGGAGCTCCTCAGATCATGAACAGTCTGTCCTACCCCAACCTTCCTGGCAGCCTGGACAAGTACTTCCAGCATCTTTGTGAAGACTTGGAGGTATTTGCTGCTCATGCTGGGCGCAAGACTGTGAGGCCAGAGGACTTGGAGCTGCTGTTGCGAAGGTAAGCGGATGGAAGCAGGGAGGTGCTGGGTGTGGGAATGCTGGTGCTGATTCTCTCATTCTCTGTCCTCTGCTGCAGGCAGGGCCTGGTCACTGACCGAGTCTCCCTGCATGTGCTCGTGGAGCGGCACCTGCCCCTGGAGTACCGGCAGCTGCTCATCCCTTGTGCCTTCAGTGGCAACTCTGTCTTCCCCACCCAGTAGGGACCAGGACTCAATACCTGCCCTGTCCCCACCTGGGGTTGCTTGGCCCCACATACACTTCTAGGCTTCCTCCCCACCCCTCAGCATCAATAAAGTGTCACAAACAGAGTATGCTGTGTTTTGATGCATGTCCTGGGGCAGCCAGGCAGGGACCAAGCCCCTCCCCTTGACTCCCCAACATAACCTAGAGAATAACATGGGTTCAGACAAAGAATTTTATAACAACAATCAGAGGTTAGCAGCATGGGAGCACTTAGGCTGCCCTGGTGGCCTTAGCTTGCAGGTTCCTGCTCCCGAGGCCCCATACGCCTAATGTCATTCATCTGAAGCTGTTCTAGTGCAGTCTGGAGCTGTGTCACAATGCCCTCTTCCCTTTCTTCACCCTCCTCTGGCATTTCTGTCATGGGGAGCTGGAAGGCCTGCCTCAAATAGTGGTTCAGGGTCTGCTTGTCCAGGCTGGGATCAATGTTCATCAGGGCCTCACGTACCTTGGGTAGGGTCACCTCCTTGTTGCTGTCCCACAAAGAAAGAAAGAGACAGACCTTGACCCTCCACTCTCTACCCAGACCCCAGGATGCCCTCTCCGAGGCTTGAGTGGTATGTAAGGCCCAGCAGCAAGCTTGGTGCTTAGGGAGACCCAGGGGCTGGAGGTGCCACTTTGTGGCCCAGCCTGCAGGACTTGCCTATGACTGGATGAGCCTAGGGGCCCCAGGATCACTCACAGTTCCAGGCCCAGCTCCTGCTTTAACTCATTTAAGTATTCATCCTTTTCCACCGTGTACTGTTCCCACAGCTTTTGCACAAAGGGCACGCTCTGGCCCTCCTCATCCTGGGAAGGGGCCACAAGGCAGGGTGAAGATACACGGGCTAGAGTCTAGGCAGAGACTAGGTTGGGGCTGGGCAAGTTCCTGGGCCCCAACCCACCTCCATAAACAACATGCGGTAGTCGAGCAAGTCTGCATTGCTGATGCTGGGATGCCAGCCTGCTGTCTCCATCAGCTCCTGAATTCTCTCATCCTTCTTAAAGGGGAAGGTGCTCTTGAGGACAGTACTGTAGGGAGACATGAGGGCTGATTCTGCTTACCTATCTTCCTGCACCCCTCTGCCAGTCCTACTAGTGCTCAGAAGGGCAGCATGCCTTGAGGTTCTGGCCTTTTCCCACCAGGCTCCCCTTCCCGCTGCACTGGGAACCAGGCCAGCGGGCATGTTGGGCTGGAGTTTGGGGTGACCCAACTGGTCTCTCACCTTAACTGCTCCACGGTTAGTAGCCCCTCATTCTGGCTGTCAATGTTTGTCATCTCCTTTAGCAGCTGTGCTATGGTCTCCATCTGCTTGATGTACACACTCTCTTTCCTCTATGGGAGGAAGCATTGACTATCTTGCTGTTTCCTAGAGGAATAGGGACAGAGCTGGCCTATGCTGGGGACAAAGGGTAGAGAGCCAGGCCCAAGCTTACCTTTCCCATCAAGACTGCATAGAACTGACTCATGACTTCATTGGTATGGAAGAGCTTGATATATTCAAAGATGGTGTAAGCCCAGGCCATGGCATCACCAGGCCCAAAGTGGCGCTCCAGGAAACTGAAGAAGAAATCTGGGAACTTCTCTTTCTGCAGGGTAGGGGGAAGACTGCTTGGTTGGCCCTCCTCCCAGTTCCCTCGTGCTTTGAGGGAACACCCCCCACCCCTGTCTGCATCCGCCCTCCACCGCCAGAGGACTTAGGCGGCCATGCTGGGCTAAAACAGTTGGAGAGATCTGACCTGCTCCTCAGTGATACGTTCCTTCCAGGCATTCTTGAGGAGTTTTACCACTTCTTTCTTCGTTGGCTTCTTGTTCTCCACCATGCCATCAAACCGAAGGAAAGGGGGAATAGATTCCCCATAGCCCTGAAAGGAACCATGTCAGCTCATCTCTGGGCCCAGCTGTAGCCCCACCAACAAGCAGGGCAGAGCCCCACATCGTTCCTCCAGAACCTCAAGTTTTCTCTGCAGTGAGGCCTGGCTATTCCCCGAGCCCAGGGACTCCCCTACCAGACCAGTGAAGAAGTCTTTCTCCCGGAGCAGCCCCTCTCCAATCTCCTCCAGGAGCACGTCTACCAGCTGGTCGCTGTTCTTGCCCTCGGCCAGCATGTGCCAGCGATCTCGTCCTCCAGCCACCACATCTGCAGGGTTTGGGGAGGGAGCTGGAGTCCAGACCACACACTTGTGCAGTCCCTAGGGCCCCAAGGGCCAGCATTACCTTCACACTTGGACCAGTCTGGTCGTGGTGTGGAGGTGCGCTGGATCTCCTGCAGCTCGGAGTAGAACTGGTCCCGCTCCTTCAGCGTGCTCATGTGCAACTGCAGCAGCATCTCGTGCTCCTTGCGGACCTCTTCGTAGTCGTCTCTCAGGCTCTCCAGCTGTGGGCAGGGTGATTGGTCCTTGCTACCCACCTGTGTGGCCCTGCCCTGCCCTGCCTGCCCACCAGCACCTGCTCCTGCAGTTCCTTGAGGGTCTTCTCCTGCATTTCAAAGTCCCTCCTGGGCACGACATCTCCAAAGTTGGCCTTCATGGTGTTGAGTTCCATCTGTGTGCGGGTCAGGTCTTGCCGGGCCATCTTCAGAGCCACTGTTAGTTTCACGGGGTCCTCCCCCCAGACACCTGCCAGGAGGCACACCAGCTCGCATCACCCTGGCTCTGGGGCCTGTAGCCCAGGACAGGGTTGAGTGTCCCTCAGGGCATGTCCCAGGTCTTCCGGCTCTCCCAGCTTGGGAACCACTGGGTCTTTCCATCATGCTACCACTGTAGAACTTTGAGCTTAAATAGAGAAGCCCAGGACATGGAGTACCAGGCCTGTGCAGCCCTTGGGGAGTCTAGGTTGCCTCAACTGCCAGCGATTGTTTCCTACATAAACAAGAAGTCTGTGATTCTCAGGCCAGCTCAGAAGATCCACAGACCCTGGTGGCAGCAGGAACATCTCTCTGGGAGTGAGCATGAAACGAGCAGATATCAGGAGCAATGAATACATGGGAGTGAGTGGTGAGAATCAGACTCCCCTCCAGCAGGGCAGAAACCCACCTCAGGCTTACCTGGGGACTGGGCTAGTGACATGTCTTCCCGCTGGTAGCGTAGCTCATTCAGGTCTGCGATGAGGATCTTTCGGGCATCTCTCTCGCTGAGGTAGTGCAGATACTCCTCAGCCAGGTTCTTCCTCAGCTTGGTCACCTATTGGGGAGATGGCTTTGTGGTCAGGGGCCGTCTCTGGACAGCTCGTCACCACAGCAGATGGGTGGGTGCTGGGCGGCCCTACCAGGGCCTGGGAACAAGAAAGGGAGGAAGGGGAGGAGACTGGTTGTTCCTGTCAAAGTGCCGACGCTTCCTCCTGTGGAGAAAGTCTGGCAGCCAAGAAGTAGGACTCTGCTAGCACTGAGGGCCACACTGAGGCAGTCCTGGGCCAAGGAGGAGGACAGCATGTGGAAGCGGGGTTTGGGAGCAGGTGGTGGCTCTATGTCATTCCAGGTAGAAGGGTGGAGAGAGCCAGGGGGTCACACCAGTGCCAAAGGCTTTAATGTCACCCCTGGGGTGGGGTGGCAGGAATTCAGGGAGTTGGGCACCACATTACTCCCTTTTCACCTCAGTCTGCAATGAGATCTTCTCCTCATTTTCCTTGTCAATGAGTTTTAGCAAATTCATCTTCTCTTTCTTCAGCATAGAGATTTCATCTCTCTCCTCAGCCCTCATGGCCAGGATCCTCTCATTGCAGTCCTCGTTCACAGTGACCAGCTTGGCCTTCAGGGGCTCCAGAGCCCGAATTTTCTCCCTTTGGTGGGCTAAGCAGGGACAGGTAGGGGAGTCCCTTTGGGGCCATGGAGGACAAACAGCCAGCAGACACTGATCTGAGGTCACAGTGAGCAACTATGTCCCTTGCAAACTCAAGGTCTATACTCCCATTCAAAGAAGTTTATGCTCCCTGCTTAAGAACTTCCTGCACTTGATTTGCAACCAGCGGCAGAAGCCAGATGAGGACTGGGGTCTCACTCCTGCACCTTCCCTGTACAGTTTTTAGTTCTGCAGCTGTGCCATGCCCAGCATCTCCTGAGCCTGGGGAGGGAAGCCCCCTCACTTCCCTGAACTACATAACTCCCTTCTGGGCTTCAGTCTCAATAGAAAAGGTGCTCTGTTTCCTACAGATACAGCTCCACCATGCTTCCAAGAATGGGCGGTAGTCAGTTGCCCTGGGGTGCCCTATCACAGAAGAGTGTAAGCAAGAAGGCTTGGTGACCTCAAAGCCCAGTTTGTAGGTACCCCAGACCCCTGCAGAACCCAGAAGATCAAAATAGGATCTTCTGTGCCTCTTCCAGACTCGGCCCAGGCAGAGAGGCTGCAGTCTTACCCAGCATCACCTCATATGCATTCTTGATGGAGGACAGCAATGGCTTGTATGTTTTGAAGTCCTCTATGAAGAATTCAAAGATCTCTCTGTAAGGCTGGCAAGAAAAGGGAAACTGTCATCTCCTGGCCTATAGCTGCCACCCTCAGAGGGACCTAAGTGTTTCTTTGCTCAACTTAGAAGGGTTCTAGTATGAAGCTGCCAGTCAATTCACATTCAAATAAATGCCACAGGCACCACTAGGGTCTCGCACAGTCCGGGAGCTGAGTCCATCCATCTAAACTGCTCTCTGGAGACCTGGCAGGCAACCTGGGTCAGGACCTCCCCCTCTACCTGCGCCCCTTCTCTGGCTCTCCAGACAGCCAACCTCCTCCATTCACTGTGCTTCAGCTTGCCTCTCACCAACACCCCTCCCCATTTACAGCACTTTAGGCTCTAACCTTGCGTTCCAGCCTCCAATGAGACATGATTTCCTGTCCTACCTGGACACACAGGAAGCTTTTGGAAGCAACATTGTGTACTGGAATGAGCACAGACTCCTGAACCCACCCTGAGTTTGAGTCCTAGCTCCACTGCTATGAAGCTGGATGCCCTCTCTGCTTCTGCTTCCTTGTTGGCGAGGTTCCTTTTAGCTCATGAGGCCATATCTAGGCCCCATCCAGAGCTTGCACAGATGGTGCTCAGTAGATGCTTGTGGCAGTGACCAAGTCAGAATTGCGGGGTTCCTCATCATCATTTCCGTTTTAGCAGGAATTGGGTGATTACTTCCCTGATATGCATCAGAGTCTAGGTTACATCCAGATTTCTCTCTGTTTTGGCTAAGTTCCTCAAGCTTGGGGCTAGTGTGACTGGGCTCGTGGACATTTTATGACCCGTGCTTGCCCAACTGTCAAAATTCAGGCTCCATTCACTGATATTGCATGACCCAAGGTGGGTGCTGGGGATCACAAAAGGGACAAAAGTATCCAGACCACCTACTCAGGTCAAGAAGCCAAAGTCTCAGGAGAGTTTTGGTTCCACCCTGGTCACTTTGCTTGCTCACGCTTTGTCTTAGAATCTGTTTCTTTTACCAGGAATGGGGAACCCAAAAGAGCTGGGGAAGGCTGGTCTCTGCAGAAAATCTAAAGTGCCCAGTCTCGGTGAGTAAGGTTTCCCCACAGGGTTTCTGTGGTTCTGACCTGCAGCTTTAGTTCCTGGGCAGAATCCGTGCTTAGGTCCAGCAGGAGGAGTTCCTTGCGCAGGTAGTTCTCAAGCTGCTCCAGGTACCTCGGCTTGGTTGTGCCCAGGGGCTGCTGCAAGCTACTGCAGGGGGTGGTGAGCTGAGATGCCATGGACACCCTGCCGGACCCTCACGCCCCACAGGTCTGTGGCAGCACACATCCCTGTGCTGTTTCTGGGCCCAGTCTATCCACCATCACGCTGACCCTAGCTTACCCTGCCCGCTTCCGGTAGTCATCTGAACAGGGCTTTCGATTATGCAGAATGGTCTGGTCACTGATGTATCTGGGCCAGGGGGACAGGTGGCCACCGATGGAGAACGAACCGGACTGTAAGAAGGGACAGGCGGGGTTACCATGACAACATTGCTCCCCTTCCTGATGTTCTTTTCCAGGCTCCTCCTTCCACTCCTGGGTCTTTCCTCCCCAACAACATCTCTTAATATGGTTCACAGTTAAGACTGTGGTCCTTATGGGAATTCCCTGGTGGTCTAGTGCTTAGGACTCCACACTTCCACTACCTGGGTAGCACCAATACCTCAGGGAAACAACAACACTTTTGAAGAGCTATGAATGGGCCTTTGCCCAAGGAGAGCAGGCCAGCTGAGGCTGAGGTCTGGGCTGGCCAGCGCAGAGGGCATAGAGGTGAAGTGGCAGCTCTATCATAAGGTCCTCAAAGCCTTACTTATGACTATGAAAAAAATCAGAAAACTCTCTAAGTATCTAAAAGTAGAAGACTATTGTGCAGCCATGAAATGTTTACAAAGAGGCTTAACATGGGTTATAGCAAGGTTAAGTAAAGCCTGAAATTAGGGAATAAGCACAACCAGGTAAGATAAAAAAACCAGAAAAGAAGAAAGAAATAACCCAAAAGAATACCAGCAGTTATTCTGTAATGATAGGCCCATGGGTGCTTTTGTATCTATAATTGTGTGTTTTTCAAAATTTTCTACAATGCATAAATTACTTTGAAATAAAAAAAAAAGAATTATTGAATTCAATATTAAAGCCTGCTCTGTGGCCCTGAGCCCAGCTTCCAGGTTCTTCTTGGATGGAGGCCAGGCCTACCTCCCATATCCCACATATCCAGGTTCTAGGAGTCCTTCCAGACTAATGGTAGCTGGCTCCTGACCCTCTTAGGGTGGAAATTGCCCCTGTCTCCTTGGGCTCTTCTTTGCATTCTTAGTTCTACCTATTTTGTCTCAATCTTGCAATCATCCATCCTTTCCCTAAATATTTTGGAAAGTACATAGTAAGTCTTGTTGCTAGGTCTCAGGGAGGACTCCAGCCTCTGGGGGTTTGGGTTGACCTATCTCTGTACTTCCAGAATAGATGGCATCACACTTCATACTCTTCATAGTCTTTTTTTTTTCTTTCTTAATTCCAGTATGGTTGATTTACAGTGTTGTGTTAACACTCCTCATAGTCTTAAGAAGCATTTAGCAAATATTGTGGAATAAATGTTTAGGGAAGCATGATTTAGTTGGATGCATGATATAATAAAAGCAGAAACACTACTTATTGGGTGTATGTTCACACATGCTTTGCCAGGGTCAAGAATGCTCCAGGCTGGCTATTCATATTTTGGCTATTCATATTTAGGATCTCAGGGGTTCTCCCTGATACTCTTTTCAGTCCCAACACCCACTCATTCCCATCATCACACCCCCATCTTCTCTCAGAAAGAGTAGATGTCTTGCTTACCACTGTTTCACCAGTGCCTGACACAAAGTGGAAATCAACAAGTATTTGTTGAATAAATAAAAACACAGCATGGGAGGGGGAAGAGATGATGAAACAGAATTATGAAGAGTTTAAAGCTCAAAATAAAGAAAATGTGGTACATATATATAGAGGAATACTACCCAGCCATGAAAAAGAATGAAATAATGCCATTTGCAGTAATGTGGATGGACCTAGAGAGTATCATATTAATGAAGCAAGTCAGAGAAAGGTAAATATAATATCAATTATATGTGGAATCTAAAATAATTATACAAATTAACTTATTTACAAAACATAGACTCACAGACATAGAAAACAAACTTACAGTTACCAAAGGGGATAGCAGAGTGGGAGTGGGGGAGATAAATTAGGATCTGGGGATTAACATATACACACTACTATTATATAAATTGGTAACCAACAGGACCTACTGTATAGCACAGGGAAATATACTCAATATCTTATATTACTAACCTATAATGTAATAATTAATAATTGTAATAATAACCTATAATGGAAAAGAACCTGAAAAAGAATATATGTATAATGGAATCACTTTTCTGTATACTTGAAACTAACACATTGTAAAGTAACCATACTTCAGGAAAGACAAACAGAAAATATAAGAACAGTAACAAAGGGAGACCAGCCTTGAAAATTCCCTGAGAAGACAAAACCAGTTTAGTCATAGAAATAAAGCTTAATTTAGCTTATTTTGGGAGACTTAAAAAATAAAAGAGGCCAGATCTCGCATTCTGTCTGCCGTTTCTGTCAAGAGAAGACGGGGTTACCCTATTTTGGTTTCCCAGCATAGGCTGCTTTCTTGGTCTGGTTATCAAATAGCTGGTCAAAGCCTCCGCAAGCGGGTGCTTGGAAGGTGGTGTTCCTGTGAGCTGTGCTGTCTGCTTCCCCCTGCAGGTGAAAACGGGAAGGGTGGCCCTGGGGGTTGGAGGGACCGCAGGAGGGTGCAACGTCCCCTGGTGGTTTAGTACGGTATCACTGCCGACGGGCAAAATAAAGGGAGTGAGAGCCTGATCCCACTTCCACTGAGTAGATGGCTGCTGAAGGGGCAGGGAGCCCCAAGTAATCGGGATCATGCGATACTGTGGCTGCGCTTGGTCTCCGCTTAGAGTCCACACTACCCCTTTCTCGCCCTGATATCAGGTTCTTGATGTTTGAAGTCCCCAGCCTCACAAAGGGTACAGCTCATGTTCCCATCTTCTACACAAGACACACTCACCCAAGTGTGTGGTGGAAAACTACCACAGCCCACAATTCTCCACGGTGAGCTGGACTTACAAGTTTGCTCAAATGTTTTTTTTTCACCTGTGATTTTTGGACAATGGCTGCTTGCTGATTAAATAGTAATAACAATCTTATGATCATATCAACAAAAACTCCTAAATCTTAATAACATAACATTTTAAAAAATTTGTGGGGAGAATCAGCGATGGCACTCATTCCCCACTGCAGTGAAAGTGTAGAGTCCTAACCACTGGACTGGCAGGGAATTCCCCAGCATTCATTTTTATATAAAAACTTCAAAGAACAGGAATGGAGGGAGAGACTGTCCTGAGACTGACAGAGTCCCTACTTCCAGTGCAGAGCCAACAACACAGTGGAAGAACATCCTTTGCTATTGCCTTCACACACCTACTCACAGCAGTTGTGGCACACATTATAGCAGCCACTCAAGTACTACATCAGGCACTAGGGGTGTAAAGACAGAAAAGATACAGGGTCTTCTAAAAGACCCTGACAGATCTGGTGGGACCGTCCCAGCACCAAGCACAACGCCTGGCACATTGTAGGCTGGATGAAGAAATGAGGTCCACTCCAGAATGTTGTGTTGCAAGAGAAGGTTATCTGTGGGCAGGGGCTGGTCTGGGAAGGATTTTCAGGTGAGGTGTGGCAAGTGTGCATGCTCCCACCCCAGAGGCTGGTGGGCCTGGCCTCTGACCCACACACCCCTGACTGGGGATCATAATTTGGAGATCCCACAGGACATTGCCACTAACCAGCAGTGTCTTCCGTTTCTGAGAAAGCTTGCGTTTCTGGGTATTCTTGGTATCTGTGAAGAGGGAATCATCTATGGACACTCCTAAAGGCCGCAGTTGTGCTCTGCACAGAGAAGGAGAAGGAAGTGGTCGGTGAGCCTTGAATGGGGAGTGCACTTCCACCCTTCTCAGAACCACAAGACATGGCCTCCTCTCTCCTCTGAGCCAGGTTCTGGGTCTTCCCAGTGCTGCCTCCAGATTCCCAGAGGTGCTGTCTACAAGCTCCCGATTCTGGGCTCACAATATTTTCCCACATTCCCAGAAACATTTTCCTCATCACTGGAATCTCATGTACTCCTGCAGTGGCATAACACCCCTTACCAGGAACCTATAAAGCCACGTGGGCCTACACTTCCTTCAGCATTCATCTGTGGCTCTAATGACCATTGTATGTACATAACCAGCACATTCTAGGGGTGTGATACCAAAGGCAGGTGCCATAGGACAAAAAGTACAGAGTCTGGAGTCAAGAGTCAGGGTGAGAGTCTTGAGCCTATACTTACTAAATGTTAGGACCCAGAGGCTGACATCTATCTTATAACAGGAACTCTCTTGGGCATGTAGTTTAACTTCACTCAGCCCAGTTTCCTTGCAAGGAAGGATGGAGACAGCATCCATCCTTTTTTTTTTTTTAAACACATAATCCTCTGAGGAGTTCTAATGTTTTGTTTTTAAATCTATGTTTGTAAAATGGTGATATTACCACCTCACAGAGTTGCTGTGAGGGTTAAATATGGTGTATGGAGCACCTGGCACTTAATGCACGCTCAACACGGAAAAGCTGGCTGTGACTAATGATAAAGTGCGCCTCCCTTTTTACTGGGCTTCCCCTGTGGCTCAGCTGGTAAAGAATCTGCCCGCAATGTGGGAGACCTGGGTTGGATCCCTGGGTTGGGAAGATCCCCTGGAGAAGGGAAAGGCTACCCACTCCAGTATTCTGGCCTGGAGAATTCCATGGACGGTATAGTCCATGGGGTCGCAAAGAGTCGGACATGACTGAGTGACTTTCACTTTCACTTTCCCCTTTTACTATAATGTAACCACCTTCCTAGGCTGACAAATCATCTGAGATTGTTTCTGTACTACTGTTCCTGTGGGGCTGGAGCCCCAGACCAGTAGACAGAGGCACGAGGTGCAGAAGTCTGAATCAGGTACCCTTTCTCTTTCTGGAAGTACTCAAGGCCTCCTCTCCGGCCTCAGACCGCCAAGCGCCTACCTCGACGTGGTGGGGAAGTTGAGGGATTGCGAGTTCGGGGAGTCCATGACCCTAGGGCAGCCGGGCAGCCTGGCAGCCCGCACTCGCGGCCTGGGAAGCTGTGGTAGTGTACAGTTCGTCACTATGGCGACCAGATCCCAGCAGCCCATCGGCGGGGGCGGGATCAGGATTGTGTCACGCCCCCGAATCCGGCTCCCGCGCGCCGGGAGGAAAGCCAAGCAGCAAAGGTGTACTCGGACGGGGAATAGGGATTGAGGGTCTCCTCAGAGTCAGTCATTACAGCGGATATGACCCTAGCGACCAGAGCTGAGGCTGGGGGATAAACAGAGGCCACAGGGGAGGGAGGTGAACTGAGAGACCGGAGCTGCGTTGCCAGCGGGAACTGTAGTTTTCGGTGTCTCAATGCCTCAGCTGAGCAGGCTTAAGGCCGAGCAGGTTTGTACTATATCTCCCAAAGATCCTCACCAGCCCGAGCTGGTCCGCCCCTGGAGAGCTCTGCATTATGGGGAGTGGAGTCCGAAATGTGGCGAGGCGTGGTGAGGTCCAAAGCGAATTGCAGGACTGGGACTCGGTTTCCCTGCGGCCCGGGTTGGCTTACTGGTCATTGGCTGAGCGGGGCGGATCTGGTCCTGCTCTTCCCCGCCCCCAGTGACACAATAGCAGCTCCCTCCAAGATGGCGGCGGCGACGGCGGACCCGGGAGCTGGGAGCCCGCAGGTTGGAGACTCCTCCGGCGGGGCCACTGGGTGCGGGCTGCCGTCCCCAGGGGAGCAGGAACTGAGCCGGCGCCTGCAGCGCTTGTATCCCGCGGTCAACCAGCACGAGACGCCGCTGCCGCGCTCCTGGAGCCCCAAGGACAAGTACAACTACATCGGCCTCTCCCAGGGCAACCTCCGCGTCCACTATAAAGGTATCGGCCTTCTGGCCGAGGGGAGGAAAATGCCAGAGTGTCTGCGAGGTAGCTGTGCTGCCCAGCCGGTGCTCCATCATGTCCCTTCCCCAGCTCGGGTGCTCCGGGTTGGGCCTTGGCTCCTGCAGGGTGCCTAGGGTAGTGGAGCTGACCGGGCCAGGGATTGACTGCCTTGTCTGCTCTGCCCTGAGACACCGGGTGTCAGGAGAACCACAACAGGTGTCCGAACCAGTTATGGGTTGGACCTTCTTCCCAGGGCCTTCCTGCTTGTCCTGAGGTAGCTCCAGGGACTCTAGCTGAGCCCTTTACCAATGCTGAGTTTCAAAAGTGTCTGAAGAAAGGGGTGGTCACATCCCCTCCCTCAGCCAGAGGTCCATGAGCTTGCTCACCTGCCAGACATCCCAGACAGGGCCTGAGGTTCTGCCCAAAGTCGTGGGGGCATCTTCCAGGGCTGCCTCTCCCTCCCCTACTCTTCCAAGTGGACTGCCTGTGTCCTGAAGAGTCTGCCAGCAGCAGTAGGAAATCTCTCATGAAGGCACCCACATTGCATGTACCGTCCTGTGGTTTCTGTGGTGGACAGAGTCCCAGGCAGGGCTGCTGTGCTTAGGAGGAGGTGAACCAAAGGTGGGAGGTTTATGTATTTGCTTAGTTGTTGTCTAATTATTTCTTGGACTGTGCAAGGGCTTTCTCTGGCAATGAAGGGGTAAAGTTGCCATGGAGCAGAGAGGAATGAGGCCTCCATTTGTAGTTCCCTCTGCTGAAATTTCTTCCTTGCCCTCTTCTATTAGGTCATGGCAAAAATCACAAAGATGCGGCGTCGGTGCGTGCCACCCACCCCATACCTGCTGCCTGTGGCATTTATTACTTTGAGGTGAAGATTGTCAGCAAAGGAAGAGATGGGTAAGCCTTTCCTGACCACCTTTCCCCCAACATGGAGCTGTTCCCTGTGGTCAGAGTTTGAGGTCTCCTGGTTGACACTTGTGCCTGTATGAGCTGCTGAGCTGCATGGGTCTGGGCTGCAAAGGGTTGAGTAGTGGGTACCTGTTACCCGGCTGTGGTCGTGACCTGGTCTAAGCAGTAGCTTTTGATGGCAAGTAGGTACATTTTGTAGAAGAGGGGCTTCTCTTTGGTGATGATGTAATGACTGTTTCCCTCACAAGTCAGGGAAACAAGTAACAAGTTTACATTAACAGTTCGCGTCCGGAGTCCGGAATGAAGTTCCCCTGCTGTTGTGTGGTGTTTGTCACTTCCCTCCTTTCACACTGTTGCTGTATTCAAGGTTCCTTTTTATGGCATTTAGTCATGTAGAGGCCCCTGGGGACTTCAAAGAGAGAGTAGAGTCTTTGCAGCATTCATCAAAGCTGTGTCAACCACTGGCCTGTCATCTTAGGGTAAACAGCATGGACATGGTCAGAATCAGGTGACCTTGCTACTCATAAACTTGTTTTTCAGTCCAGTGACTTGAACACCAGTTGGACCAGCTTTAGGAAGGTCCTCATTAAAGTCAGCATTGGGGAGGCTCCCTAGTTTAGGGTGATCTAAGCAGATATAGGAAATCAGAGGGGAAATTTTTCATGTATCTTCCTTTTCCTCTCCTAGTTTTCCTCTTTTTTTTCTGGTGATTATCACAAAGCAGTTGTTTAAGTTATGAAATAAAATAATTTTAGCTGTCTTGGAAAGATTTTACTCATCAAACCTTAGGTCTGGTTTGGGTGGTTTGCCAACCCCAACAGTGACCTTTGTTCCAACTCTGAATGTCTGTTCTTGAGCATTCAAAGTACTTCCTTTCTCAAGGGACAGTCCCCCTTGTGGTACATGCAAAATGCATGGCCAGGGGTCTTTGCTAGGGGCAAGACTGCCAGAGTTGGAGCTTTGCTTCCTCAGTGAAGTTGTAACATCCCTGCCTGGGAGGGCTCTGTGGTTGTGGGTAGTAACGGGGCTTCCATCTGCTTGTCTGTCCTCTGGGGAGCTAGGCCAGCATCTGACTACCTTTAATCCCAGAATTCTGTGATTCTGAAATTCTGACCATGGTGAGCTATTACATCTTTTACTTTTATCCCCATGTAGTGAATTTACAGACAGGAAGTATATATTATCAGAGCTCTTTATTTATTTGTTTTTAAATATATTTATTTATTTGGCTTTGCCAGGTCTTACTTGTGACATGTGGGACCTTAACCCCCCAACCAGGGATCGAACACAGGTCCACCTGTAGTGGGAGCATGGAATCTTGGTCACTGGACCACCAGGGAAGTCCCTATCTGAGCTCTTTAGAGACCCCAGTTCGATTCCTGGGTTGGGAAGGTCCACTGCAGAAAGGATAGGCTCCCCACTCCAGTATTCCTGGGCTTCCCTTGTGGCTCAGCTGGTAGAGAATCTGCCTGCGATGCAGAAGACCTGGGTTCAATCCCTGGGTTGGGAAGATCCCCTGGAGAAGGGAAAGGCTACCCACTCCAGTTTTCTGGCCTGAAGAATTCCATGAACTGTATAGTCCATGGGGTTGCAAAGAGTTGGACATGACTGAGAGACTTTGACTTTGAACCTTCTATTTTCCCTTTCCACCGTCTGATAAAAGCACATACATTTAATGTGCTCGAACTCACGTGAATAAGAATATCCTCTTAAGATGAAACAAACATGGCAAAAATAGTTACAGTGTAGACTGAAACGTTGGTGCTTCAGTCTTACATTGTCAGAGAAATGGATTGGCATGTCCTAACCTTGTAGGTAGGAAAGTGGATCATTTTGGATAACAGGTGAGCTAGTAAAAGGAGAGAATAGTTTTTCAGAAGGGGAGTGTTTAAATGCAGAGACCTGGTTTCCTTCACCTGGCTTTTAACCTTTCAGTTATAAGTGGATCTTGCTGTAAAAGACCCCGTGTCTTGTCAGATTGTCTTGCTGTTGGTGTTGCCTGCAAATCCGCAGAAAGTTGAACATCTTCTCCCAGCTTTCCTACCATTTTTTTTTTCCTAGCATTTTTACATGTGGTAAATATAGCTGTGAAGTTGACCTGGAAACCTCAGTTTTAGAAAGGTCACAAGTCACGTATGCTTATCGTGGCCTGCTTTAGTTGACCACTTTCAGAGGAAATGTGTACGAATGTCCGCTATGGCCTCTTTATGGAATTCCTGAAAGCCTTCTTATGGCTAGGATATAGCCAGACGGGCCAGGTGTGGTTTTGAGGAGGCCAGGGGCTGTTCCAGGGCAGACAATGATCAGCTTGTTTCCTGTTTGCCGTCAGTGTTGAAGGTGTGTTTCTGACTCGGGTTTGGTCTACGACCCAGGTGTTAACCGGTTGTGTAGCTTTCCTGTATTATCTAGTTCCATCTTCACGGCATCTCTGGAAAGTGGCTGGAGCGGATGATGATGTACCTGTTTCATGGGTGAGCCCTGAGCCCCAGTGATGTTTGGTGACCTACCCTGGCCACAGGGCTTAGGGTGTGCAGTGGAGTAGCCTGACTTGTCAGGTGCCTCCACTTGATCCCAGACACGTGTGTCCACCCTCTTGCCACCTTTCCCTGTTGCATTCTTCCCTGGGGTGGAGAGAATGTCCAGTTGGAGTCTTAGGAGGTCCTAGTGTTCTTAGAGAACTGAAAGGTGCTTGGTGCTGAGTGGGGCCAGAGAAGTGTGGCATACTCTGGACTGGGCTTTGTTGACTTACCATTCTGCTGAATCTGTAGGCCTGTTTTTCTGTAGATTTGGGGACAGGCCTCCTTTTTAAAGGGTGTTGATGAACCCAGTCATCAGTGTCATTGTTTTCCAGAAAGGCCTTTGTTCTGAAGATGTCTTTTGTAGAAGAATACACGAAGCATGTCTGATCCCCTTATGGCTCAGACAGTGAGGAATCTGCCTGCCATGCAGGAGACCCAGGTTTGATCGCTGGGTTGGGATTCCAGGGGTTGGGAAGATCCCCTAGAGAAGAAAATGGCAGTCCACTCCAGTATTTTTGCCTAGAGAGTTCCAGGGACAGAGGAGCCTGGCGGGCTACAGTCCACAGGGTCACAAAGAGTCAGAGGTGACTGAGCAACTATACTTTCACTTTCAAGCGTGTCTAGTTAGAAAGATTTCATTTCAAGGGTTGTATTGATTCGTACCTGCTGTGTGCCAAGTGCATGCTTGGTATGAGGAGAACAACCCGAAAGCCTGCACAGGCCAGCCTGGTCCTCAGAGAGCCCTTGGCCTACCTACGAAAGGGTGGACTGGAGGGCTGTCTGCATGAGGAGGCAGAGCCTGGGCATGGTATTGAGGGATGAGTAGGAGTTTCTCAGCAGGTGAGACCTGTTGGACTTAAAATGAGCCTGGCTGGTAACTGACTTGACGTCTGGGCACTCCTCACATATAAGGGAGGTCTGGAGAAGGAAGGGGTTATGTTTGAGCTAAGAGCTGGGCTCACACTGACGGGTTTCAGCTGCATTTTGCCGAGTCACCAGAGCTGGGAACCCCAAGAGGAGACATCAGAGCCCTGCCACTGGTGCCAGGAGATAAGGGCATCTGGGTTGATCTTGTTAGGAAGCCAAGGAGGCCCTGAAACCGAGGGTCCCTGGGGAGTGATGTGCTCAGGCAGAGTTTGTGGACCTTTGGGTGTCTCCGGCTCTTAGTGATGACGCATGTAGGGTGTGGCTGGCTGGGCTGACAGATGGTCCAGTGTGACCCTCAAAATAGACTGTAACATCATCCCCGCAGCGGCGGCGGTGGCCTCCTGACATGTGATGAGTGGCTCTGCCCAAGAACAGCAAGCCTGGGCCAGAGCACTGGATGGAATGGTGGGGGTGGGGGGCTCTCCTCTCCTCTGCAGCTGATGCTCAGGCCCTGTGGCCCTCCGGCCACAGCCAGCCTGCCCTTCCTTGCACTCATAGCTGACTTTCTTTGGCCAGTCAGCAGTGTGGTCATCGATTAATTCTCCACATCACAGCGAAGCACACATCGTTTTGTCCCAGTCCCAGGCCTGGGCCCCAGGAACATAGGCCCGAGGCCCATCTGGAGAGCAGGCAGATATGCCTGTGCACATGACCTCACAGAGTGGTGTAGCAAAAGCCCATCCATGATGTGTGCCGTCCCCAAGGGTGGCCCAGTAGTTGGACTTCCTCCTGTACCTGAGAGTTTGAGAAAACTTCATAGAAGAGGTGATGATGCTGAATCTGGAAGGGCAGGTTGGAGCGTTCCAGGTGGACAAAGTGAGAAGCGAGGCCCTAGACGGAGGGAGCAGGGCATCAAAAGATGTGGCACATGGAGCGTGAGAGAGGCAGGAGCCAGGTCAGAAATACCTGGCCAGTGTGCTTTGGCCAAGGAGCTTGGGCTTATCCTGAGGACAGCAGTGTATGAGGACTTTGGATCTGCCTGCATTTTTGAGATTGGATAGGGGAGAAGAGACTCCAGTGGTCTGATTCCACCAAGTCCTGCTGTCTGAGATCCCTGTCTGGTGCGAGCTAGTGATTTTAGGTCCTTGATTCCAGCCACGGCTTCCCTACAGCAGTTATCTTTTCTCTCTGTTGGCCGGCCTCTCTCCTGTTTGGTGGGGTGCAGAGGTAGGAGGTTGAAGACTGGTAGCCAGAGTGACTTCTCAGAGGCGAAAGGCCTCTGTGTGTGCTGGTATTCTCTGGTACTCTGAGTTAAGTCCCATCTGAAAGGCAACACTGTCCGTAATTTTCCATGGAGACTCAGAGATCCGCTCACCCAATTAAGACCTCACCTGCCATGTTTCTGGTTTGGTGAGCCACTTGAGCACAGGCCTTCCAGTGAGAGGCAGCCTGTGGCTGGCCCCTCACCCTGGGGTTCCCCACTCCTGTCGCTGTGCTGTGTACAGTGTGGTTGAGAAACGTGGTGCCCATCTGTGGACTTGAGGAAGGTCTTGTCCTGCCGACTATGAGCAGTTGGTGCTGTCTTTGCCCAAGGCGGCTGCTGACGGTGGTTGCTCCTTGTTTGCGCTGACTGTCCCCCGGTGCTGATGGCCTCCTGGGCAGACACTGACTGCATCTCTCCCTAGTAATGCGTGGCACTGTTTCTGGAGACCCAGCATATTGAGGCTCTGACGCAGCTTGGAGCCTTGTATCGCTGACCTATGTTGGGTGTTAAAGCCCAGGTCTCTTTGGGTGGGTGTACTCAGGTGTGATCTGGCCTAGAGCAAGAAGACTGGAGTCCATGTCGTGTCCACTTTCCTGGTAAGACCTCCTCCTGCCCTGAGTACTTCTGGGCTTCCCTGAGACCTCCCTGCCCATTGTATGTCACCGCCCAGGCCCCACCAGTTGAGCTGAGAGTGGGAAGTGTGGCTTCTTTCTTCAGAACTGGGGACTTTCTTGTCAAGGATCAGCCAGTAGAGAAATTTCTAAAATTCACTTCACGCCTTCCCCCACCCCCTGCACCACACCCCCATTATTTTTGTTCTCAGGCATTTTTGGTCTGTTCCCTGGATAGGTCACCACGCAAGGGGGATTTCCCATTAGGAGGGCAGCCGGAGCTCCTTGGAGTGGAGCAAATAGGAGGATGGTCTCAGCAGCTCTGCATTTCAGGCACCACGTGCCATCCTACTCTGGGACCATTGAGAAGGAATCAGGGGCCCCAGAGTGGGTCTCTATAGTCAGAGGTCAGTTAGAAAGAAGGGACTGATCACTAGGAGAGGGGTGGATAGCACCACGTCTAAATGCAAGGATGTTCCTCTGCCTCCCTAGAATTTTGCATCTGTCTAGCTCCAAGATCCTTGGTGTTTTGTTGTAATTAAAATGTGAGGTTGTGACTCTGTTGCTAGAAAAGAGGCTTTGGGGTGAGAGGTTTGTTGCTGGAACAGGGCCAAGCCCCCTGCCAGGAAAGGGCTAGTTAAAATATAGTCTGGACTGTTTAGGGAAGTCTTTGTGTTCTTCACATGCTCTCTGCCTGTCCTACCTCTTGTACCTTAGAGATGGCTTGGAATTCAGAGAAGTTTACTTTAGGTTATGGACGCCAAGTGTCAAGGCTCAAATATCTGCACTGTCTGCTCAGCTTCCATGGAAGACGTCACGGACCAATAGCAGCACTCACTCTTGTCCAGACAGAGCCCCGGAAGTTTTCTTACTGCCCAGCACACCGGGCAGGTACTGTCTTTTTGTCAGAGTTTCATATGATACAGAAACCTACTGGTCCTTGGGGCAGAGACAATTTCAGATGAGAAGAGATGGAGAGAGGAGAAAGACAGTATGCCCCGATGGTCCGAGGGCTCAACTTTTGTCTTCTGGAGGACATTGCTAAGGCCAAGCTGAACCAAGGGGAAAGGAGTAGAGGCGATGGTCTGCTGAGTAGAATTGCTTATAACCCAGTTTACAAAGCCATGTGTCTGAAATTGGCATGGGCTGTTTTATACAGTGTTCTCTTTTAATATCAACTGTTGTCCCAGGAGTTTATTGGTAGTTATATATGTCTTGCCTTTTTTTTTTAACCAAAATGTATTTTATTTTACCTATAATCTATTTTAACTGTAAAAGAATACTCTTAAAAAAAATACTCTTGCAACACCTGACACAGTGTACATTTTCAGTGTACATTCAGTAAACAAATGCAGGTTATTGCCGTTATGTATGTTGTATCATTTGGTTGGGAACATTGCAGAGAACAGAAAATGATTTCGGGTACTGTAAGCAGGTAGGGGGTTTATTACGTGGAATTCAATGCTTTCAAAATCGTTAGGACTTAGTTTCCAGGTAATGGCAGGCTACTTGAATAAAACCCTGTACTGAGAATGATGAAAAGATGCTAACTTACAAACAAGCAAACTTAAGGCCAGTTTCTGGATGAGTACCTATAACTAGGGAGCTAAGAGTACTATCTGAGTACCTAGGAGCATTTGCTGTGTCCACACTCAGTTCTGCTCCAGCTTTGTAATTGCACAGTGACAGAGAGGTTAGCGTCTGGAGCTTATGGGTTGTGGGGATCTGGGAAGAACCTGCTCACATTAAGGTGGGGTGCCAATGGGCTATTACAGTTAAGGGCAGCATATTTGGTTCTAGAGTATGATAAGCTCTGTAAATTCAAGGCTTGGTCCTTGAGTTTCCCAAGAAATTCTTTAAGGAAGGAGGCAGAATCCAGGGTTAGGAATAACCTGCCTAGAGCCACCCATGGAGGCTGTTCTGCCTGTTCCTGTCTCATGGGCTCTCTGGGTGCTTTGATGGTGCTGGTGGTGGTGGATGCATGAGGGTCTCCTGACGCACATTCAAAACCACCTTCCTCCCTGCAAGCACATCCTGTCTCATGGCTCCTTTGCCTTCAGATTTGGTCTTCCTTGGAAGTTGCTGGCTTGGGTCCATTCGTCTCTGTAATACCCCTCCTCTCAGGGGAGTGCGTGGGCTGCACAGAGTTGGGCTTAGTGGGTCACTGGGTGGCTTCCTGACAGAGGGGCAGGGTAGGGGATGACTGCTGGAGAAGCAGCTTGTACATGAGGTACAAGTGTCCTGATGGACTGTGGCTTTAAGCAGGCCCATCAGACCACAAACTAAAATCCCCAGCATCAAATATTTCAGACCTAAGTATCAGTTGGGGTCTTTCCTGAAATGTCTCCCAGGGACCATTTTGTAACCACGACCCCAGTTGTTGTTCAGTCACTAAGTTGTGTGTGACTCTTTGCGACCCTGTGGACTGCAGCATGCCAGGCTTCCCTGTCCTTCACCATCTCCTGGAGTTTGCTCAGACTCATGTCCATTGAGTCGGTGATGACCCCAGAGGTCCCCTCTGATGTGGAGACGTTGATTTCTTGTCTGGGGCAGGTTCTGACATGAACAATATTGCCAGCCTTCCGATCTGTGGCTAAGGTGTTAGATGTCAGGATGAAACTGTCTGGTGAGATTCCAGCAGCACCTTGCAGGGCTGAGGCCGAGGATGGGGGAGTGGTGACAGACCTTTTGACTTGAGAGGCTTGGCGGCCGAACTACCTTTCTGTAGCCCACAAGAGCCATCTCAGCCCTGAGGCTGAGGAGCTTTCCCTTTTCTCCTCCTTGTCACATCCTACCAGAGCTCTGTGGGCTTGGTGACAGTTAGCTGATGGAGCTTAAATTTAAAATGTTCAGGGAATTCCCTGGTGGTCCAGTGGTTAGGACTCAGCATTTTCACTGCCAGGCCAGGTTGGATCTTTGATTGGGGAACTAAGATCCATCAAGCTGTGCAGCGTGGCTGGAAAAAAAAAAAGTTCAGGTCGCATAGTCATTGATTCATAAATCTAATGTAACATTTGTTAAAAAAGTGTTTCTGGGCTTGCCAGCCCATAAAATCCACCTTCCCTCAAAGGGGAAGTTGATAAAAGTAAAAAAAGAGCTAGGTCTATATTCTTCACTCTTGTTATCTGCTGTGTGCTTATGGTGAGGGACTTCTTTCTTCTGGCCCTGACACGAGGCTTGGGTACGCTGATGCTTTCCACTAAGCTCTGTGCCAAGCCCTGCTTGTCTCATCCAGAAAAGCCAGATGAGGCTAATGCTGGCCTGCAGGGCCATACAGGTGTTTTTGGTTACTCCCATGTGTGTGCTAAAATAAATACAACATTAAACATGCCATTTTAACCTTTTTTTTTTTTTTATTAGTTGGAGGCTAATTACTTTACAGCATTGCAGTGGTTTTTGTCATACATTGAATTAGCCATGGATTTACATGTATTCCCCATCCCGGTCCCCCCTCCCACCTCCCTTTCCACCCCATCCCTCTGGGTCTTCCCAGTGCACCAGGCCTGAGCACTTGTCTCATGCATCCAACCTGGGCTGGTGATCTGTTTCACCCTAGATATACATGTTTCATTTTAACCATTTTTAAGTGTAAAATTCAGCGGTATTAGTTGTGTTCAACTTGTGCAACTATCACTACTATTTTCCAGAACTTTTTCATCACCCCAGACAGAAACTCTGTTCCCATTAAGCAATAACTCCCCATTCCCCCCCACCCTCCTCCCAGCCCCTGGTAACCTCTAATCTCCTTTCTGTCTCTATGAATTTGCCTATTGTAGATATTTCATGTAAGTAGAATCATACAGCATTGTCCTTTTATGTCTGGTTTATTTCATTTAGCATAATGTTTGCAAGGTTTATCTTATGTTGTGACCTGTGTCAGAATCTTATTCTTTTTTACGGCTGTATGTATTTACCACATTTTCTTTATCCATTCATCTGTTGATGGACACTTGAGCTTTTTATATCTTTGACTATTGTGAATAATGGTATAATGAACATTGGCATGCAAGTATCTGTTTGAGTTTGTCTTTTCAGTTCTTTTGAGTGTATACTTAAGAATTGCTTGATTGAGTGTATACTTAAGAATTCCCTGGTGGCTGAGCAATTGGGGCTTTGCACTTTGTGCAGCCACCAAAAAAAAAAAAAAATTTGCTTGATTGTTCTGTTTAACTTTTTGAGGAATCACTGGACTGTTTTCCACAGTGGCTATACAGTTTTATATCTCTACCAGCAATGTGTGAAGTTTCTAATTTCTTTACTTTTTCACCAATAACTTACTTCCTTTTTCCTTTCTCCCTTCCTCTTATCCTTCTTTATTTTCTTCCCCATCCTATTTGTGAATTAGTATCTATCTTAATGTGTGAATTATTATCTCATTTTGGTTTGCAGTTCTAATGGATTAGTAATGTTGAGCATCTTCTCATGTATTTATTGGCCGCTTGTATATCTTCTTTGGAGAAATGTCTACTCACGTCCTTTGGCTAGTTTATAATTGAGTCATTTGTCTTTTTGTTGTTGAGTTGTAGGAATTCTGTATATTTTTGAATATTAGATCCTCATAAAGCTATAATTTAGAAATATTTTCTCCTATTTTCCAAGTTGTCTTTTCACTTTTTGTTTTTTAACTTCCTGCACAGCTTGTGAGATCTTAGTTCCCAAACCAGGGATCAAACCCATGCTCCCTGCATTGGAAGTGTGAAGTCCTAAGCTCTGGACCGCCAGGGAATTCTCTCTTTTCCCTTTCTTGATAATGACCTTTGATTCATAAAAGTTTTAATTTTGATGAAGTCCAGTTTATCTGGTTTTTTCTTTTGGTGCTCATATCATATCATATGATACTTCTGGTGTCATATCTAAGAATCCATTGCCTAAACCACAGTCATGAATCTTTTCTTCTAAGTGTTTTATTGTTTTAGCTCTTATATTAAGATCATTGATCTGTTTTGAGTTAATTTTTATACACTATATGAAGTAGAAATCCAGTTGTCTTAGCACCAATTGTTGAGGAGACTATTCTTTCCCCATTGAATGGACTTGACACCCTTGTTGGAAGTGATTTGACTGTATAAATTTACTTCTGGGCTTTGAATTCTTTTCTACTAGTTTATATGTCTGCCTGTGCCAGTGCCACACTATTTTGATTACTGTAGTTCTGTAGTGAGTTTTGAAATCAGGAAATATAAATCTTTCAACTTTGTTCTTTCTTTAAAATTGTTTTAGTGACTTGGGGTCCCTAGCAAATCTGTATGGATTTTGAGGGTTCTCTTTTCCACTTCTACAAAAAAAGACTGTCAGAATTTTGGCAGGGATTGTGCTGAATCTGTAGGCCAGCTTAGAATGTGTTAACAACACTTTCCATCTACAATATGAAGTCTTCCAGTCCATGAACACAGGATGTCTTTCCATTTATTTTTGTCTTCTTTAATTTCTTTCAGCAGTGTTCTATGATTTTTTGTGTACAAGCCTTTTCACCTCCTTGGTTAAATTTATTCCTGAGGGTTTTGTTTATTTGTTTGATTTTAGATGCTATTGTAAATGGAATTGTTGTCTTAATTTTCTCCTTTTAAGTGTTCAGTGTTAGTATATAGGAACACAGCTGCTTTTTGTGTGTTGATTTTGTATCCTGCGACTTGGGTGTTTATTAACACTAGTAAGCTTCCTGTATATCATTTGGGATTCTTTTGATATAGGATTTTCTATATGTAGGGTCATGTCCTCTGCAAATAGAAATAGTTTTACTTATTCCTTTCCAATTTTTGTACCTTTTATTTATTTTTTTCTTGTCTAATCAATCTGAATAGAAGTTTCAGTACAGTGTTGAATAGCAGTGGTGAAACGTCGACATCCTCGTGTTGCTCCTCATCTTAGGTAAAAGTTTTCAGTCTTTCACCATTTGGTATGTTGGCTGTGAGTTTTTTCTAAAGGCCATTTATCTTGTTGAAAAAGTTCCCTTTTGTTCCTAGTTTTCTGAGTGTTTTTATCATGAAAGGGTGTTGGATTTTTCAGATGCTTTTTTGGTCAATTAGATGATCTTTTTTTTCTTCTATTAATGTAGTTTACTATATTGATTGATTTGCTTATGTTAAATTGCCCGTGACTTCCTGAAATAAATCCCCTTTGGTCATGGTATTAATCCTTTTAATGTTGTTGAATTTGGTTTGCTATAGTTTTGTTGAAATTTTGTGCATCTTCATTCAGAAGGTATATTGATCTGTAATTTCCTTTTCTTTTGGTGTCTTTTCTTGATGGGTTTTGATCACGGCTCCAGGGGTCTCCACTATTTTGGGCTTGCATCTGGGTACAGCACACTTGGAACAGTACCCAAACGTTACTCGGCCAAGAGCTGAAGTCTCTAGGTGAGAGCTAGGAAAGCACTTAAGAGACCATTAGTCCAACCTGTCTTTTTCTGACAAGGAACCTGAGCTGTGGGGTGACATCCAAGACTCCTAGTCCTGAGTTAGGCTGGAGTGTCTGAGACCAGGCTTCAGAGTCTGAGGTGTTGTCTCTGGAGCCCAGCTGCCAAGTGTCCCTGTCACTTAGAATCCTCATGTGCTTCTCTTCGGAGGCAGGAAGGGAATGTCAGACTTGTTGCCAAAGGGGTTCTTTGGGTGGAGTGCTCCAAGCTGTCTTTCCTGTCTGGGTGGGGGCTTGCAGCAAAGGGTGGTCCCCTCCCTCCAGGCCTTGTTGTACATCTCCAGAAGCTGTGAGAGTCCAGAGGCCTGCTTTCTAAGGTCCTGTCCTTTGTCCACCCCCAGGCTTGCCTGGCTCATGGGAGAGCCTCCAGTCGGTGAGAGCTGTGCTGAGGCTGTCACTGTGTCCACGGGGTCTCTTGAGGGTGTGCTCTGGGAGGTGCTTAGGATGCACCAGGGGCCATGTGAGCCGGAGCCCCAGCTCTCTGCTGAGCATGGAGTTGGACGCTTTTCGGCTGTTTCTGCGGGTGTGCTCTTCTCATGCAGTTTCCACTCTCCTGTCAAGGTTCAGGGAAGTAAGAATACGGAGGAGCTGACATGAAGGCCCAGGCCCCCATTGTGTCTCCCTGGTATTGAAATGTTGCGCTGGGACAGCCCAGGGAGAGTCTGATGGCTGAGAGCCAGCAACCTCCTCACTGTGCAGCCATCAGCTGGTTCTTGAAAATGACTTTTTCTATGACTCTCAAAGTAACTTATGCTAATTGTAGAAAATCTGGAAAACTGAAGAGAAAGGAGAAGAATGCAAGCTGCCTGGAGTATGCTCGCGACTCTCCGCATGACTGCAGTGGATCCAGTGGACTGTTGCTTTTGTGGGAGAGTCAGCAGCGCGGGTGGAGGGCAGCACAGGCCCCGGAAAGCAACAGTCCGTTCTCAAGGCTGGTCATCTCGAGGGCCCCAGTTCACCTCTGCTGCCTCAGGGCGGGCCTGGCGGTGGTCTGCAAGGGCCACGGCTGCCACCGTGCCTCCTCTGCCTGCTCTCCGGTGGACCCCCACCCAGCTTGGCTCAAGCTGGGCCACTTGGTGCCCTCTTCTCTGGAGCCTGACAGAGAGGCAGTCACTCTTCAGGCTCACATGTTTTTTTGCGGGAAAGGATAGAGACTGAGAAGGTGGAGGCCGACTGATGGCCTCCCTGCCACGGTAGCTTGTCGGTTGTCTCTCTGTACTTATTGGCTGTCTAATATGATAGACACATGATATTCTTTCTTGCGCTGCTGAATTGGAAGAAAGGAGAAAATCAGATGGATTTAGGTTACTTTCAGTTGTTTTATGAGGTAAATAACTTTTCCTGCAAATTCCTCAGATGTATCCTGCTGCTTGAAAAGAAAGCCCTGGTGGGCATGTGAACTGTCGAGGAGCTAAGCTCTGTCTATTCTAGTCACTGGCTTGGGGAGCGAGAGCCCCTCTTGCCTCCCAGGAGACCTTGGCAGCCTGTGTCTGTGAGTGTTCCTAGCATTGCCTGACCTTTTACCAAGAAGGAAGCAAATGCTCACCTCCTTTCTCCTTGGTAATTCCATGTAAATCAGGCATTCCTTTTTAGATGTCCCAAGATCCAGGCCTTCGAGGATGGCCTGCTTTTCTTTACCAGATTACAGTGCTCGAAGAGCCTACAGTGCAGGAACTGGACACTAGGGTTGTGTAGTCATCCACCGTACTATCTTTATGCCAGTACCGACACTGTTTTGATTATTGTAGCTTTCTAGTAAGTTTTGAAATAAAAAAATATGATTCTAACTTTTTTTTTTACACCCTCAATGTATGGCATTGATTCTGTATATTGCTTTGGGTAGTACTGACATCATAACAATATTGTCTTCCAATCCCTGTATGGGCAGATGTTTTTCCATTTGTGTCTTTTTATGTTTATTTATTTAAATTTAAAAAATGTATTTTTCGGCCATGCCACGTGCCTGTGGGATCTTAGTTCCCCAACTAGGGAGTGAACCCAGCCCCTCTGTAGCAAAAAGGCTAAGTCCTACTGGTCGCTGGACTGCCAAGGAGCTCACTATTTGTGTATTTTTAAATTTCAGCAGCATTTTAGGGGTTTTAGTGTATAAGCTTTTTGCCATCTTGGCAAAGTTAATTCCTAAGTATTTTATTCTTTTGATGCTATTGTAAGTGGAATTATTTTTTCTCCTCCTTTTTTGATTGTTCAGTGTTAGTATGTTGAAACACAGCTGCTTTTTATGTGTTGTTTTTGTATCCTGAAACTTTGCTGAATTTGTTTGTTTTAACAGTATTTTGTGGAATCTAGAATTTTCTTCATATAGAATCATGTCATCTGTGAACAGAGATAGTTTTACCCATTCCTTTCCAATTTGGATGCTTTTTATTGCTTTCTCTTGTCTAATTGTTTTAGCTAGAACTTCTGATATTCTGTTGAATAGAAGTGGCGAAAGCAGGCACCTTTCCTGTTCCTGATATTAGAAGAAAAGTCTTCAGTCTTTTACCATTGAATACGATATTAGCTGTGGTTTTCTCATATAAGACTTTTTATTATGTTGAGATTGTTTCCTTTTATGCCTAGTTTGTTGAGTGTTTTTGAAAAGTAATATACCCTACAGCCCCCTCACTTACAGTGTACAATTCAGTGTTTTTTAGTGTCCTTATAGTTTTTTCCCCCCTCTTTGCTTATCTTAAACTGGTTGGATAACAGTTTTCAGGTGTATGAATACTTGCTTGAAGGCTGCATGTTTTTGAAATTTTAAGACATCATACTTTTGGAAAGACTTAATGTCACACAGTGTTTGAAGAGTTGAGACTCATTCCCTTTGAGCTCTGACTTAGCTTGACTTCATATGAACATTTCAAGTTAGGGTCCTGTGGGGCTGCTCCCTGTATCAGTGACACTCACAGGGGCATGACATTCAAGTGTGGAGACTGGTCTCTTCCGGGTGCTCTACCCTTAGCTTACCTACTCAGATTCTCAAGATGACCCTGGGGTTTGTACAGAGGCTCCCAGGCCATCCGCTGGTAAACTGCCCCAGCTGTGGGGTAAAATCTATAAGAAGGTGTTGAGGGGTAGCTGCCGGAGGTGGAAGAGGCTTCTTCTGTCGAGAGACCTAAGCAACTTGTGTTTGAGTGCATGTGCCTTCCCTGTTCTCTTGGGAAGTTGTGGAACCAGAGCTCTGTTGCTGGTGGCCAAGCATACTTTCCCTGGATGACCCTTGACCTCCCCTATTTGCAGTAGCCCTAAGCAGTCGGGTCACCCAGGAAGCATGTGTGCTTCAAACACATAAGCCTTCATCTTAGTGTCAGGAAACCTGTATGTGAGGGGTGGGATCGCATGTGGTGTTGGGCTCTAAAACAGGGCAGGATAAGTGACCTGGCATCCAAGTTAGGAAAACTCCAAACTCCTGGCTCTATTGCACTTGCATATGTTGATTGATGACTGCAGGGCAGTCGGGGTCATTTGCTGTTTGGTCAGCGATGGCATAAATGGAATGGAGACCAACTCTTGGCAGCCTCTCCCAGGTAAAGTCAGGAAGCTGATTATTTGGGCTGCTATTTTTCTGGGAAAATGTGCAGGTTCTAGCCTAATGGGAATCCTGCCAGCAGGCTTACACAGCTTTTGCTCTTGATGGTCATCGAAGGTCTCCTTCTGGCAAGAAGTAGCAGGCAGTTTGAGGGTCTCAATCCTTTTGAACCATAGAAGCCTTTCTTTGAGGTGTTGTTCCTTCTCCTTTTCTCTTTTCCCTTCCCTCTCCTTTACCCTAACCCTTGCCGACCAGTTATTAGGGCCATGTGTTGATTGGTATCTTTCCTGGGTTCTGCCCACAAAGATGCGAAAGCTGGTTTCAGGGGAAAGTGGGTAGGTTAGAGCCTTCCTTCCTGCTGCTTCACCACCCATTGTTGCAGCCACCCAGAGAAGGGCAAAGGGCCACTTACTGCAGATGGAAGGCTTGCAGGTTCTGGAGCACCATGTGGCGGGGACTCTGGTAGTGTTAGGATACTGGTCCATATGGTTCATGGGACATGCTGGAAGAGGAAAAGAAGAGTCCAAGATGGAGAAGCGTATGTGAGCTGGTTCCTTGCACAATTACAACAGGGAGCAGTTGGAATATAATTTCCAGCTACTTGGAAATAGTCAAAATAAGGCAACCCCATGTGATTGCTTTAAAAGAAAAACATTTTTATTGTGGTAAAGTATGCATCACATAAATTTTACCATTTTAATTATTTTTAAGTGAACAATTCAGTGGCATTAAGTATACTCACATTGTTATGCAACCAGAAGTTACACCTTAGCCATCTTGGTTGGTGTTTTCACTGTTGTGATTGTCTCAGCTACATCTTGATGCTCATGTGTGGTTAACATCAGGCATCGTGTGTGGGTTTCTAGTATTTTACACTTAGATGGTGGTGACTTGTTTCTCTAGTTTCTGAGTTCTTGGGGAAATACCTTACTGTGTCTTTGTATACTACAAGTATATAGACTAAAAAAAACCTGTTCATTGCCTTTTCTGACGTTCCCCCTCATGAGTGCAACTGAGATATCTTTGATAGAGTTGCCCAGCACGGGTCCCACCTGGTTGTGGCTGCCTTAGTTGTTTAGGTTCCTGGGTGGAAGGAGTAGAGGGTGGGTCTCCGGGGCCTCACACACTATCACCTTCAGCTTGGGATGATTAAAGAGGCCAGTGGTGAATGTGTGGGGCAAGGGTCGTTAATTTGGAGGCCTCAGAGAAGAAACCCTGTGTGAGGGGTCTTTATGGCTCTATATGGATCCAGCTGGCTGTATGTTTTCCATGTTTTGGTTCTTGCTGAAGAGGGGCTTGTCCCTGTGGCTTAATCTTGCGTTATTCTGCCAAACACTTGTAGGATTGAACTACTTACTTTAGGTACTTCTTGGGAATAGATTCTGCCGCCTTAGCTAGGAGGCAGAAGCCAAAGGACGGGAAGCAGTGATTCCAGGAAACTTTCCTCTGAAACTGAAGCCAGTGATTCCTGGTTGTAGACACTACCTCCTGTTTTTCCAGCTGCTTAAGGCATTGAGAGATTTCCATTAGAAAATCAAAATACAAAAGTTCTCCAAGATCCACTAGTGTGTTAAAGGAATCTCTGCATTCATTGCTTTTCCTGGTTTTCATTTACCAAGAAATATTTGAGAAGGGAGATGCATAACCATTTGCTAACCAAAATGTTTGTGTGCTTTTTCAAAGGTACATGGGAATAGGACTCTCAGCTCAAGGCGTCAACATGAACAGACTTCCTGGTGAGTCACTGGCTAAGAGAACATTTGTTCTGGTCTCTTGATCCATTCTGTGATGAGAGTCATGGTGGCAGCCAGCAGGCTGGAGAGGACTTTGTTTGTTGGCTGCCTACCCGCCAAGCCATTGGGTGGAGGATCCTAAAAGGTGGCCACTGGGCCGGGATGGCATGGGCTTCCATTCCAAAAATGAACTGGCAAGTGATTGTCCTTCATGGAATTTGAACTGTTTACAGTCAGTACCAAGCGACCTGCTTGCTCCCTGTAGGGATACGCCTCGGTAGCCCTCATTCCCATTGGCTTTTGCCTGACCAGTCTGGGACTCTGGCATTTTGGAGAGGAAGGCTGCCATCAACCTTGGTCCTGTTTTTACTTTACCATGTTAGTGGCCAAAGCCTTAAGGGACCTCCCACGTGGAAGACAGTTGAGGCAGTGTCTTAATAAGTAGGATGTGCATGAGACTTAGGCTTACAGTCAGCAACCTCAGATTTATAAAGGATCTCTCTGGGCCCTGCCGGTGGACCTCCTCAACCACCCAGGTGCCCTTCCAGTTGTTTTCTGCCCAGCAGCTCATGCCCAGGCCTGGGCTAGGCACAGTTGAGAGGACAAAAGCCTCTACCAGAAGCTAGTGGATTCTAGAAGATGGTCCCAAATTCATTTGTCACTTGAGTGGCCTAAGTGACAAGGTGCACACTACCCTGACTCTGTCAGGTAGGCAGACAAAGTCCCTATGTTTTTGCCCAGGCCCTCTCTAGTTTTTGTGCCTCTAATGCAAAGAAGGCAGCTTGCTTTTTCCACAGAGGGAACACCACTTAAACCTTCCGGTTTTTTTCCAATCCATGTTTAATATCACTCAGGCTTTTTTTTCCTAATTGACTCCTTTCAAGCAGTAGAAATCTTGACTTGCTCAAGATTGATTACAATTGTCAGGAATCTGACTTTTTAAAAAAAATTGGCTTCAATCTGAGCAAAACTGGCCTTTAGTTATTAATCAGAATGTGTGTGGCATGTTTGGCCTCTTTGTGCAGTGTGCAGCTGTGATGTTTGTTATTCTAGCCTTGGCCGACTAGATATATCTACAGTGTTCATAGCTCTGCCTCTTTGTGAACAGGGAGCTTAGAAAGATAATTTCCCGTCAAGGGTAAACTGATTCTTAATCTTTGTCTTGCACTTAATGTGCTCTTGAACTTTTGCATGGCTTTGGTTGTGGAGAAAAGAGGCTTTTGTAGGTTTATTACACAAAAATAACTACTCTAATCTGTTATTGAGTGGGACTTTAAGCAATTCTGAACATTGGTTAAGTGAATTTTTGTTAATCTATGTGAAGGAATACTGTGCAGCCATGAGAAGAATGAGGAGCCTCTTCAGGTGCTGCTTTGGAGTATCTCTGGGATGTATTGTTAAGTGAAAAATATAAGGCATATAACAATGTATATTATGCTACCAAATGTTTAAAAAAAAAGGGAAAATGTGCATCACTATATCTGTTTGCACATGCATAGAATATCTTTGGAAAGTTAAAGAAAAACTTAAAATATCGGCTGTCCCTTGAATCAGGGTGACTGGGGAGAGGACTGGGAAGAAAATTTTTCCCTTTTGAAGCTTTCAAATATTCTTTCTTGTGAATATATTATGTTTTAAAAATAAACAAAATAACCAAAAGCCCCTTCATCAAGAAGTCCTCATGCCTATCTTTTAGCTGGTCTCGGGATGCGGTCCTTTACCATGTACAATGGTATTCCGGGTTCCATACGTTCATCCTTTAGTAAGAACCGTTTTCACAGGGCCATTGGTTTCAGGATCCATGGAGTGGAGCATATGAGGTTAGAAGGGGTCCTAGGGTTGCCTGAACGGACTTGAAACTGAGATGGAGCCGTGTGGAGCTGGCTTAGTCTCTTTGTCTTGTTCATAAGATGGGGCTTTTGACCCCTCTGGGCTGCTTAGAGGTCAGCTGAGGGTCACATGCTTTGACATTGTTAATGCAATGTTGTTGTGAAGTCAGACTCTGCCTGGGTGCAGGAGGTGACTCTGTAGTGAGAAGGGGCTTAGGGACAGTGGATAAGGTGTTAGTTCCCGCACTAACCCTTCAGGAGAGCGAGCGCCTTGTTTACACCCTCACTGGTGCATCTGTCTTTTGGCAAGAGCGAGGAGCCTCGGTGTTCTATGCATGTGGCACCTGTCTTGTTTTCACTCTGCCTTCCAGCTCCTGAGGGTTTTCCTTCCTACCATATCTGGTCATCTCCCTGATTATTCCGTAAGGTGCAAACTAGGAATCAGGTCGCATCTAGGTAGGGATTCACCCTAGGAATGGTGGGTGCCTCTGACTTTCCTGGATACAGGACTGGCTGAGTGGCTGGGCAGACCTAGCACAGGACAGATGTAGGGACAGAGGGGAGACACTCCCTCGCTTCTCAGGAATGATGGGGGCCTGCCACTGTTCACCTCAGTGCTGCGTTTGGAAGATCAGAATCCCCTTTGGTGCTTTCCATGTTCTGGGGTCACTTTGTGTGTGTGTGTTTGTGTGTATGTGATGAGCATACGTTCTCCAAAACCAGAAGTATCATCATTCAAAAATGGTTATACCTGAAACTACTTGCATGTACTTTGGTGGTGAAGTGAGAGATGGAGGATGATAGCAGTTAAAACCTTCCTGCCAGATGCATCTCATTTCTAAGAGGCCATTGGTTGAGATGAAGGCCATTTGGACCGTTTAGATGTATGATTGGTGGGAGGGGAGCGAAGGTGGCGGCCTTAGCTGTGTCTAGAATTTGAGACTTTGGTGTTAACTCCAGATGAGATCTTAGAGGGGTGATGTATCTCTTGATAGATACAGGTGTACTTAGTGGAGAGTGGTGGTAGGGATGGTTTTGGTTCCACAACAGTGTGAAGTGCTATTTCACCCTAGCGTTTAGAAGCAAATAGGAGTTTGCCAGATGGTTTTGGGCAGTGATACTATGGGGCCTGTGAGTGGATCTCTTAAGTTGTCTGCTGTGATGGGCTGGTTTCCTGGGAACAGTCAGGAAGAGCCAGCTGAGGGAGGAGTCTTATTACTATGGCAAGGAGCCTAGACTTTTATATATATAAGCTGTAGGGGCTGCAGGACTATTTTTTTTTTTTTTTATTGGAGTGTAGTTGATGAACAGTGCTGTGTTAGTTTCAGGTGTATAGCACAGTGAATCAGTTGTACATGTAGCCACTCCTTTTTTTTTTTTAGATTCTTTTCCCATATAGGCCATTACAGAGTGCTGAGTAGAGTTCTCTGTGCTATACAGCAGGGTTTTTTTTTAATTAATTTATTTTAATTGGAGAATAGTTAATTTATAGTATTGATGGTTTTTGCCATATATCAGCATGAATCGGCCATAAGCATGCGTGAGTCCCCTCCCTCCTGAACCCCCTTCCCACAGCAGGTTCTTATTATTTATTATATATATAGTATTGTATATATGTTAGTCCCAGTCTTCCAATTTATCCCCCCCCCTTATCACCTGTTAACCATAAGTTTGTTTTCTATCCATGACTTTACTTCTGTTTTGTAAATGAATTCATTTGTATCCCTTATTTTTTATTGATTTATTTCCCCCCACTTTTTTGGCATCAGTGTGGAATTTGGGATCTTAGTTCCCCACCCAGGGATTGAACCTTGGCTTCCTGTATTGGGAATACAGAGTCTTAACCACTGGACTACCAGGGAAGTCTGTACCCTTTTTTTTTTTTTTTAGATTTCATATGTAAGTGGTAACATGATGTTTGTCTTTCTGTGTCTGGCTTACTTCACTCAGTATGACAGTCTTTCGGTTCATCTATGTTGCTGCAAATGGCATTATTTTGTTCTTTTTTTTTATGGCTGAGTTGCAGAGTGTTTTAAGCAGAGGCAAGATGCAATCAGACTTGCTAGTTCAGGAGTACCTAATTTAGAGGAGGCCTTTGAACGGGTCAAGGCCAGACTAGGGCTCCTGGGCAGCAGGAACTGTAAGAGTCAGGCGTGTCAGGGAGCTTCAGGAGGTGGTAGATTATGGTTTAATAAAAAGACTCCCTTTCCCTGTCCTAAAATATTGAACTGAAAACATTTCATTAGAAGTGGACAGTCAAATTTATAAATGCCTGTTAGTGTATACTTCGGTAACTCAATATATCTGGTTTATTTGAGAAGAATCCTACTAGGTCTTTGGGAAGGGTTCCTTATTTTCATTACTGTATACGTAGATTATTTTCTATTTGCAAGTTTAGAATAATTTATCAGTGAATCCATCAGGGCCAGTTGGTCTTTGGGGAGGACATTTTTTGTGTCCTCTTCCTTTCTTGTTAGCTGGTTCAAGTAATAGCTTGTTTCCTGTGGCATTGCTTTTAATATATTCTGCTTTGCCCATCTGGTTCTCTTAGTTTATAGGAAAATGACTGTGATTAATATTATCAGAACCTAAAAACACCTTCATGACTGATCTTTAGATTAATTGAATCCATTTTGTTAATTATTAAAAAAGAAAAGTCACTTATCAATCTCATTTTCCTATGTAGTTTTAAATTGAGGTATAATTAACATCCAATAAAATTCACTCCTTTGAAGTATACAATTCCATGGTTTTAGTATAGTTACAAAGTTGTGCTACCATCACTACTATTTAATTCCAGGTTATTTTCAGCATCCCAAATAAAAACTCCATACCCATTAATAGTCACTCCTGGATTTTCCCTCTTTCTGGCCTCTGGAAACCACTGATCTACTTTCTGTCTCCATGAACTTTTCCTGTTCTGGAGATTTCATATCAATGGAATCACATAATATGTGGCCTTTTGTGACTGCCTTCTTTCAGTTAGCATAATGTTTTCGAGGTTCATCTGCACTGTAGTATGTATCAGAGCTTCATTCCTTCCTCCGGCAGAATAATACTCTGCTGTATGGATATATCACATTTTGCTTATCCATGCATCTGTTGATGGTCATTTGGGTCATTTCCATATTTTGGCTGTTATAATTGTTGCTTTTATAAACATTTGTATACAAGCTGTTGCGCAGACATGTTTTTATTTCTTTTGACTATACGTAGGCGTAGAAATGCTGGGTCATGTGGTAACACTGTTTAGTCATTTGAGGAACTACCAGACTAATTTCCATGGTGGCTGCCCCATTTACATTCCCACTACCTGTGTATAAGGGTTGATTTCTCCATATCTTTGCCAACACTTGTCATTATCTGACTTTTTGATTATAGCCACCCTATTGGATATGAGGCTTCCCAGGTGATGCTAGTGGTAAAGAATGCCTACCAATGCAGGAGATGCAAGAAACCTGGGATTGATCCCTAAGCCGGGAAGATCCCCTGGAGTAGGAAATGGCAACCCACTCCAGTATTCTTGCATAGAAAATTACATGGATGGAGGAGCCTGGCGGGCTACAGTCCATGGAGTTGCAAAGAGTCAGACACAACTGAGCACTTACAAACAGCAGCAGCAGTGGGTATGAAGTGGTATCTCATTGTGGTTTTTGTTTCATTTCCCTGACTAATGATATCAAGCCTCTTTTCATGTGCTTTTTGACCATTTGTCTATCTTCCTTGGAGAAATGTCTATTAAATATCTTTTGCTTTTTTTTTTTTTGCCACACTATATGACTTGACTGTTTTTAAGTTGGGTTATTAATCTTTTTATTATTGAGTTGTAATTGCTCTTTATATGTTCAGGATATAAGTTTCTTGTCAGTTACATGATTTGCTGATTTTTTCCCTCTATTCTTTAGGTTGTCTTTTTTTCCTTTTTTCATATTCTTTCTTATTATGATTTATTATAAGATAATAAATATAAATCCCTGTGCTATACAGTAGGACTGTGTTTATTTTATATGTAGTAGTTTGTATTTGCTAGTCCCAAAGTCCTAATTTATCCCTTCCCTTATCCCTCCTTTCCCTTTTGGTAACTGAAGGTTTGTTCTTTATGTCTGTGAATCTGTTTCTGTTTTGTAAATAAACTCATTTGTATCATATTTTAGATTCCACATTTAGGTCATGTCATACAATATTTGTCTTTCTGACTGCACTTAGTATGATGATCTCTAGATCAGTCCATGTTGCTACAAATGGCATTATTTTGTTCTTTTTTATGGCTGAGTAGTATTCCTGTGTGTGTGTATGTGTGCACACATGCACATATTAGTCTTTTCTTTTGTCTGGCTGCCCCAGGTCTTGACTTGCAGCATGTGGGATCTTTAGTTGCAGCCTGTGAAATCTTAGTTGAGGCATGTGGGATCTAGTTCCCTGACCAGGGATTGAACCAGGCCCCCTGCATTGGTAGCGTGGAGTCTCAGCCATTAGACCACCATGGGAGTCTCTTTCATTCTTTTCTTTTGTCTGGACTACGTGGCATGTGGGATCTCTGTTTCCAGACCAGGGATCAAACCCAGGCCATTGCAGTGAAAGCACTAACCACAGGTTCTAACCACTGGATTTCCAGGGCCTTCCCATATGGGTCTTATTCTTGATTAGAACTTTGAATAGCTGGATGACATGGGTATGGAGACAATGGAGGCAGTGTTCTCCTTCCTTGAGGGACCCAGCAGACTCTCTGTGGCTCCTGAATGGTTGATGGTGCTTTGCCAGGTCCTGAAAGTTTAATAAAGGGGTAGCTGAAGGGCCCTCCAGGCAAGAGTGTACAACTCACTCCTTTCTCCACTCTGAGCAGATTGCACTTCCAGAAACCTCAGCATTTTGCTTAAGGTCCAGTAGACAGTGAATCTGCTTGCACCAGAGTGAGGTTCATCTTCCTGCAACACCCAGATCCTCTTGTGTTCCCAGTCTCTGTTGACAGTCACTGTCCACCCTGGCCCCTAAGTGGGATCCTCCCTCCTTTTCCCTCAGCCTGTGGTTCTACTACTCTTAAGCATCTCTTTAATCTGGCCTGCCTCTGTATTCCTCCTCCACTGTGCCTCCAGCCTCTATAGCTTCTCCACTGGGCTATTTTCATGGCCTCCTGATTAATCTCTCTTCTTTGGGCCTCTGTTCTGTTTCCCTTATACACTCTGCCCCTTGCCTGCTTTGGACCTCTGACCCCCTCCCTGTCCATTAGACACAGGTGTTGTGGGCCCTGCTAACCTTTTTCTGCCACCTTTACCCTCCACACACGCTGCACACCAGTAGGTCTGTGTGGGACCCCAAACACCCTGCAGACATTTCCTGCTCTGCCCCTTGGCAGATGTCCTTCTTGCCCTGGAGGTGTCCTCCTTGCTTGTGAGCCCTCGTGCAGTCTTGCCCGATCCCTTCAGCCCTATTTGCATCCTGCATCTCCCTGGGCTTTGCCTCAGTGCACTGGCTGCAGTAAGCCAAGTGTGATTCTGGAACCAGCGTTGAGTCAGGGCCCCCTGGCCTGCAGCCTGTCTTGGGCTAGAAGCCTTCATTTGGAGCTCAGCCTCCCTGCACCGCCCTGTCGTGGCGCTGATTGTGCCTGGGGGTTGACTGGCTACCCCTGTGTGTTGGGGCTCAGTATGGTTGAACCAGCTGCTGGCTCACTTTTGCTAGTGTGAGGGAGCCAACCCTTGGGTTGTGGTTGGCTTCTGGAGCAGTGTAGCTCAATGGCTGAGAACATGACTCTGGAGTCATGCTATATTTGCATCCTGGCAGCTGTGTTTCCTGGAGCAAGTCACCTAACTGCTCTGGGTCTCAGTTTCCTCATATGTAAATTGGACGTGATACTAGTACTTAACTCATATATGGGATGGTTATGGGGATTGAGTGCTTAAAGTGCTTAGAATAGTGCTGGATACAGGAAAAGGGGATTCACAAGTGTTAGCTTATTGTTACTGATAAAGTTTTTTCCTGTCTGAGGAAGAAAGTACCTATACATTAAAAATTTTTTTTTTTTTTTGGTTTGGGCCTTTGTTGTCTGAATCTGGTCCTGAAAGTGAAAATTGTTCAGTCATATCTGACTCTTTGTGACCCCATGGACTATACAGTCCATGGAATTCTCCAGGCCAGAATACTGGAGTGGGTAGCCTTTCCCTTCTCTAGCAGATCTTCCCAACCCAGGGATTTAACCCAGGTCTCCCGCATTGCAGGCAGATTCTTTACCAGCTGAGCGACAAGGGAAGCCCCATTTAAAAGTCTTTAATGGGTGTTTGTGCATCAGAGTGGAGTTAGGTGTACTCTAAACGACATTTTCTCTTCAGTGCTGTGTTTTCCTTATTTAAGTAGACATGTTTAGTGAATTAGCTGGAGTTGAATTATAGACAATGCAGATGGATAGCAACCAAAGTCGGGATGTTGATGTTTTCAGTGTTTTCTTACAGGTTTTCCTGCACTAGCTCGGGGAGGACATGTCTGCCTCTAAGGCTGTCAGGGGTAGACGGTAGCCTCCCTGGGGGTCTCATTTGTCCTTGGCAGCAGGTGGTAACAGAGAGCGCCTCTCAAATGAGGCCTTGTGTTCAGTCTTTCCCCAGGATCATATGGGCATGCTGTAGCTTGTATGGTCAAAGGTTTCTGTTGGAAGATGTCGAAGTTTTGATATTTACCTTTTATAAGGTGTTTTTGGCCTCCTTAAATGTGAACCAAGGAACAGGTGTGGCCAAAATAAGACTCAGAACCCTTGGCTAAATGGTTTTGAAGCCAGTCAGGATGATCTGTGGGCAGGTGAGTGTACCTGCAGCCCCACCCTTCCGTTGTTGAGCTGGCAGTGGAGTGCATGGGCTGGGATTCCTGGGTTGGCGAAGCAGGAAGAAAGTCAGGGGCGTGGGTAGAGGGGATTTGGACTCCTCCCAGGCTCAGGTGCTTTGAAGGGGGCGAGGCTAGGACAGATCTTCCTTCTGTGTCTGGTACCTCAGACAGGGCCGGGGAGACTAGGCTGTGTTACTAAGCAGCCTCATCTGCAGCAGAGCTGGACAGCTAATTATTTCCTCCTTTCCATTTCTGTGGAGGAGGCAGATGTTCTCTTGGGGTAGCATCTATTACCTTCATCACTACAACCCCTCAAAAGAGAGCCCAGGCCCACTGGGGCATCCTTTCCTTGAACTGTTGCAAGAGAAGCAACTGGAAGAACCACAGCTGGGAGTTGGGGATGGGGGCCTATCTCCTGAAGCAGATGGCACCTGGCAGCCAGCACTTGGTGGGGGTGAGAGGAGAGGGCGTAGTGGGGGGGTGGCGGAGGAACTGTCTGCTCGCTCCACATGATCCTCAGGTTCCAGTGAGCATCTTTTCCTCTCCCTGGAGCTGACCTTACTACGCCCATTCCTTAGTCAGAGTGGGCTATCAGGAGCACACCCTTGGGAGTGTTTGTGTCCCTGCTTCTCCTGGGCGGGACACCTTCTGCACACAGCTGATATTTCATATCTGCGTGTGCCATGGGAAAGTGGCAGCAGATAGCAGAGATCAGGACAGACCAGTGAGGGTCCCTGTCAGGTTCCTGAGGGCAGGTGCTAGGGCGCAGCAATAAATAACAGAGTGCTGGACATCCTTCCTCTCTGTGCTCCTGAAGATACACAGAATAAGGTGTCTGCTCAGAGCAGGTACCAATAGCAGGTGGCTTTGTGCAGGTGGCATGTAGGAGGGTTTCCAGTAGTCTGCAAATGCTGTTTGTCCGTACCCACCACATGGGGGGCTTCTTCCGTCCCACTCCACATGGGCTGAGTTCCTTGTTCCCCACAGCTCATGAGCCCCCTTCGTATTCACCATTGATAACTACCTGTCTTGTGATGATCTTTCACCCCAGGATCTGCATTGCTTCCCAGGGGTCTTCCCTGGGGCTGCTCAGTCCCTTTCGTGGGGAAGTCATACTTCCCTCCCGCTGGGTGCGTTGAATCATCAGGGTGCCCCTGGGCATCTGGAAAACCCCTCCTAATGCCAGCCCCTGGGAACAGGCCTCAAGTACCCGGGCTTGATGGTAGGTGCCATGCAAGCCTCCCCAGCGAGTATCCCTTGAAGCTGGTGAAGCGAAGAAGCTGGCGGGTGCTGGCCCTGTGTTCATGCCTCTGGGTTCCTCAAGGCAGCCTGGCCTGGGGAAGGAGGACAGCCAGGAGGGGCCCCGAAGCCACTGGAGCAGCTCCCAGGACCAGGGCTGTGGGAAGATAGGTTGGGGTTTGGGCGCTTGGTGAGTCTCGTCCCCATGCTGCCTTTCTCATTCTGTTCTGTCTCTGAGATATCCTTGGGAAATGACCCCGGTGGGAGTGGAAGGAGAGAAACCTAGGGACCTTGGCGCTCTGGCAACAGCTTCCCCTGGGCGGTCCAGGCAGAGGGTGGTCTGAACTCCTGGTGGTTCACTGGAGTGAATGGTGGTGGTACCACAGGGCCTTCCTCAGTCCCTCCTGTGGCGCTCGTTTTGTGTCAGAGCTCCCTGCTTCCCTGCAGCCCCTGCCTGAGCCGGCAACACCCTTGGCCCCGTGGCCAGTTAAGCCCATGGTCCTTTTGTATGGGCCTCTCTTCCCTCAACTCAGGTAACAAGTAAGTTATTCCTGGGCCTGGGGATTTCTAGTCTGCAGTGTCCTGTTCTTCTTCCAGGTACTAGCTGCCACCTCTCTGTAGCACAGAAGTGAAAATTCTGGATTGAAGTTTGTGTTTTTCAGGGCAAGTTAAGTCCTTTGAGATAAAAGGTTTCATCGACAGCAGAAGAGCCAGTTCTGAAACCTGAGTTTTTCAGTCTCTGAAAACAGAGATTATCAAGTGTCGTCTGTCCTGGCCAGAGACTGGGACCACATGAGGGAAGAGCTGAGTGGGACCAGTTACTGCTCAACCTCTTGTTGCCTCCTCCTTAGTGCTGGGTTGAAGGAGTCTGGATGTAGGGCTCCTGGAAATAGTACAGTATCACACTGGGCCTTCTTTGGGGAAGGGTTTTACCCATGCCCACTTCTCAGGATCTGGCAGGTGCAGGACGTCACAGGCGCTTACCTTACCAGGGGTCATCTGTCCAGTGACTTTGCCCAGATGTTTGGAAGTTCAGTGGCAAGAAGGGCAAGCCAAACCCAACCCCAGAGGAGAGATACCAAGGCCAGGGTTAGGGGGAGCGTGTCACCCCTTTCCTTAGCCTGATTCAGCATGGATAAGAGACCTGGCTTGTCCTTTGGGAGCCTGAGGTGTGGGCAGGTAGCCCTGCCAAATGTGCCCCATGCCACTTGAGCCATGTCCTGGCCAGACCCACCCATCCTGGCTGTCCCTGCGCTTCTGCTGGTGATTGGGTATCTGTTTCTGAGGGTAGGTACGACCCATGGAAGGCCCGTTCACATGCAGGTGCTGGCTGCATAGTCCCTCAGCCTGCCCAGGGCTTCAGCTGACACCTGGATCTACCTCAGTGTAGGGCCTGGGTGCCCCTACGAGGACAGACTCCTAGTGTCACAGCTGTCTGCAGAGACAGCTTTTCCTCCTGCCCTCTTTGCCTTGGTCTTCGTGTTGAGCTGCCATAAAGACAAGACCCTCCAGGGCCCCCCCGGCCCCTTCAGTCTGGAGCTGTCAGAGGCATCACCTGAGGCTTGTGTTGGTCCTGTTCTTGGTGTTAAGGTTCCTAGAGCTTGGGGTAACAGTCTTGTTAGCACTGTGATGAGGTTTCTCTGATGCTGCCCTCACAGAAAGTTTGCTGAATGAGAAAATCTCTTTCGCTTTCCCATTATCTGTTGTCGACCTGCTCCAGGCTGCAGGTCCCATCAGGTTTTTTAAGATATTTCAGGTTATCGGAAGAACAATTATCTGATGGATTTCCTGCGAGGGCTGACCCTGAGTGAGTGACCATGCTTGAGAAGCAGCCCTGCCAGGGGATCTCCTAAGACATTCGCGCTCTCCCCACAGCAACCCCAGGTTTTGGAAGCACCCTGGCCAAGCCAGCCCAGTGCCTTCCCTCTGTAGCCAACCCCACGAGTAGCATGGCCAAGTGCTCTGAGGGCCAGGTGACTGCCCCAGGAAGCCGGGGACCAGTAAGGGTGGAGCCGGCCTGGTGCTGCCCTTGGTGGGCTGTGAGTTGGGAAAGCTGGCTCCATTCCTGCTCACTCCCTTAAGACAGGAGGAAGAGGAAGTGTGAAGTGCCCAGGCTTGACCAGGGAGCTGGTGGTAGAGAGAGAGGGGGCAGGGAAGCTTGCCAGGGAGGGAGGCTGGCTGGTTTTCCATGTCCATTGTCAGCCCTGAAAGAATTCAGCCAAGGGAACTCGGGGGACTAAGACGTGACAGAATTGGGATTCAGACCCAAGTCTTCCTGATCTCAAAGTCCAGTGATGATCAGGATCTGTTTGTTGGGGAGAGAGGGCTGATTTGGTGCCCTAGGGGCCAGCGCTCAGGCTGGTTTATGAGGCCTGGGCTGGAGTCTCTGTGTTGGTCAGCTGTGGGCCAGGACTAGAGCCTAGTAGGCAGGCACAACACCAGCCCCGCTCCTGGCTTCGGTGCTAATGTGGTGATGATGTGGAAATCTCTCCACGTGGCAGTAGGCGTCCCCTCCCTTCCTAGTTCCTCTGGGATTGAGCCCTCAATGTGTCCCTGGCAGATGGGAGTGGCAGGCGGAGGGGCTCTTGGAGCAGTCGTGCTGGAGTTCCTGGCACCCCTAGAGGGAGTCGCCACCTCGAGGTCACTGTAACCAGGGATGGTGTTCTGGGAGTGCCGAGATGATGAGCGTTGTCCTCAGCCACCCCCGTACCTCTGTGGTTGGGAGTTCCCCTTGGGTGATGATGGAGGGGGAAGTGGGTGGTGCCAGAACATCAGAATGGGACGCTTGGGGCCTCCTGCCTTCTGGCCTGAATGTGGTGTGGCTTCTCCTTGCATCACTGGCATCTGGTAGGTGTCTGACGTGGCAGGGATAGGTTTTTCTGTGTGGGCGCCAGCCTGGCGACCCATCCATTCTCTGTGGGAGGGACAGAGTTTGTTCTCTTTGGAGAGGGAAGAATGGTTAGTTGGGTGGCGCTCACTGTCACAGTGCTGTCCCTATTGTGCAGCACCAGCATCCGTTGTCCCCAAGCCCCTGGAGCTGTCTTCCTGAAGGGCAGCTGAGCCCCCTCATTCTCTTCTGGCCCTCACAGCCTACTCTCCTCTGAGACAGCTGACTCTGGCCTTATGGCAAGTGTGATAACCCTCATTCCTGATCTCATCATCCCAGCCTCACACCAGGCCCACCCAGGGAGGGGTGACTGCCAGGGTCCACACTTTGCAAGTGGCTGACTTTGGCTCCAGGGCAGGAATGGGGGGTGGGAGGAAGTCTGTCCTGGAGCTGAGGTTGATAGGGCTGCAGGGGAGACTCACCTAGGCAGAGGTCGTGGAAAGACCATGGTTGCTAGACCCTCCTAATGGGAACGAGGACTAAGAACTATGGATTCTTCCAGAGCTGGCAGGGACACTTACATCAGCTGCCCTACTTCAGAGGTGAGGAAGCTGAAACCCAGAAAAGTTACAGGACTTTCCTAGGGGATGAGCCAGGTCTGCAGCCTCTTTGGGGGTTCCGGATGTGGCTTCACCATTAGTCTATACAAATGGGGGTATGATGCAGGCAGATTGCTCTGTTTACTTTGCTTTTCTTAAAAAGAAAAGTCACAATAACCAAAGTCTCAGTAGAGCCCAGGGTGGCTCCTGGGTGGTGTATCCGTCAGCATGGTCTGACCCCTGGGTCTTGTACTTGAGGTGTCCTGCCAGCCCTTGACCCGTTTCCCTTTCCATTTCAACAGATATTTCTTGAGCACCTACTGTGGGCCACATGTTAGGCAACATAAAGATGCTTGGATGTGGCCCCTTTAGTCAGAGAACTTTGGTTGTTTCCAAAGAGATGAGAACCCAATCTCTCACCAGCTGGGTCAGCCAGCCCTCAAGGGCAGAGAGAGGCGCAAAGTCTTGGGGACTCAAATGCCACCTGGGATTTAGTCTTTCGGGTTCTCTCCCTGTCTTTTGTCTGCTTGCTGTTTATTAGCTTTAGTCTGTCAAACTGGCTCTCTACATGAGGTTGAAACAATGGCAGCACAGGGCTTTGAAGCCCACTCTCCTCCCAGCTCCCTTGTACAGAAATTGCAAGATCTCTTACTGGTCCAGCTTGGGTCAGGGAGGAGGCTCCCTAGGATTAGCATTCCCCACTGGTGCCCTAGGGTTGGCACAAGAGGGGAGCTACCTCTTGAGAAAAGGAGTGCTATCCCCCAGTGAAGGGGGCTAGCAGACATATCCTGGCACTCCTTGTCCCCCTATCCTGCTGTTTGTTCCCACAGCCTTGGGGGCTGGGTGCCAGCGGCGTGGTCCCAGTCCGCTGGCGCCCAGTCCCTTCTTAAATGTTGACGGAACCCAGGGAGTAGTGCTGGTCAGGTGGCTGAGCCTAGGCTTCAGAAGCTGGGGTTCCCTGCAGTTTGTGCTGATGGAGCCCAGTCTGGTCTTCAGAGCATCTTCCTCTTCCCTGTGATTGGATCGGGGACCACCCCAGGAAGGAAGAGGCTTCACCTTCACTCTCATGGGTACCTGCTTGGAGCCTACTTGAAAGTCCCTCAGAAAATAGGAGACCAGAGGACCTCCCTAGCAGTTCAGTGGGTGGCTAAGACTCCATGCTTCCACTGAGGGGGGTGCGTGGGTTCCATTCCCAGTTGGGGAACTAAAGGTCCCACGTGCTGCATCATACAGCCGCCGCCCCCCCCCAAAAAAAAGGAAGCTAGGAGATGCAAGCCTCTGAGAATGTAATCTACAAGACCACAGGCCTTCGTGGAGCCTCTCAGTGCCTCGGTTTCCTCAGCCCTCAGATGGGGATTACCGTACTTACTGATTGGTTTGGACTCTTGGAGTGTTCTTATAAGTAGATACCTAGGGCCCTTTGACAATGATGTCTAATTGCTCCCCCTGATTTTGTAGAGAAGGGAACCAAGGTCTGAGAAGGTGAGTGATGGCCCAGGGTCTGCCACCTGAGAAGGGACAGTGCTGTGTGCGGGAGTAGACCGCAGAGGCCCTTCAGGCCACACGAACTACCCTGGCATCCAGGACTGCAGTGTCTCTTTCTAACAGAGGCCAGATCTCCTCTCCTTAGGACCTTAGCCTGAGGCTGACAACAAAAACCAGAGTCACTGCAGAACATGCAACAGCATTTGAACCTTGGCCTTACAGTTTTTCTTCTGTCTGCCCAGTACCTCAAGAATGGCCTTGTAGTACCAGCTTCTGTCGTGTGTGTGTGTGTGTCTGTATGTGTATCTGTGTCTGTGTGTGTGCAGTCCCGACCCAGGGATCGAACCCGTGTCTTTTACGTCTCCTGCATTGGCAGGCAGGCTCTTTACCACTAGCGCCTCCTGGGGAGCCCTTCTGTCTGCTGCACAACTTTTCAAGCCCTGGGGAGAAGGTTCATTGAGGGCGGGGTGACTGAATCCATTTAGAGTAACTTTGTGCCCTTTAACATGTCCTCGTCTATTTTGGGCTTCTGGTACCTTTCTCTTGTGTTTGTTCTGCCCTTCCTAGTCCTTGACTAGCCTGGATTTTTCTCCCAAAGGAAAAACAGAAAGCCACTGTATGAGGATAGCACATAGGAAAATCCTCCAGTGACTTCATTTAAGGTTCCTGTCCACGCCATTGTTTGTTTAGTGAGTGTTCCCCATGGCGACCTTGTGCCACATCTGGGATGAGCCACAGTCATCTCACCTGCCTTGTCTTGCCACCCAGCTGCTTTGATGTCTAATAAGACGTGTCAAATTTAACGTGTCCTGAAGATCTCTTCCTTCTGTCCCATCTTCCCCATCTCTTAGTAAGTGGTACCACCATCCACCCATTTGCCCAGTACAGAAACCTGGGCGTCGTCTTCAGTTTCCCTCATGCCGTCAGCGCCCACGTTCAGCAAATCCTGTCGCCTCCACTCCCAGTCTTTCCTCAGTCTCACTCAGCTCCAGCCCCGCTGGCTGCCTTTCTGTTTCTCAGACATGCTGAACTCATTCCTCTTATCTCAAACGTTCTTCCGTCTGATACTCTCGTCAAGCTGACCTCTGCTCAGGGGTCAGTCCTCATCCCCACTCCCACTTCCAGCTCATCATCTGGCTCAGTTTTTTTTCAGAGCATGTTTTCTCTACCAGCTGTTTTCTTGTTTGCTCACTGATTTACTTAGATGTTACATCTTCTCTGCCCCTTTCACACCACCCACCACCCTCATTTGTCAACTCCATGGGGCAGGCCTTTGTTAACTAAGTGATAACAGTTGGATGATGCCTGTTCTTTCCAGAAGATGGAAAAGTAGCACAGTGGTCTTAAACCAAACTGCTGCTGCTGCAGCTACTGTTACTAAATGAGCCATATACTCACATTCTATTTTTAACCCAAGTTAAAAACCCTTTCACATGCATTCATACACATCTTACACACACACAGACACACACACACACACACACACACACACACACACACACGCAAGCTCTTAATGGTGTTTGGAAAAAATATTGGCTGTGAAATGATAGCTTCTATTGAAGATACATTACAGCTCTGTGATCTTCTTTGAAAAGCTTTTAACTTCGTAGTGCTTTGCAGAGCAGGAGACAAGTAGCTGAGGTGTTGCTTCTCTGCACTGATCATTCCAGACGCTCAGAAGCTTCTTCTGTAGCTGTGAGTGAGTGAGTGAAGTCGCTCAGTCATGTCCGACTCTTTGCGACCCCACGGACTGTGGGAGCCTACCATGCTTCTCTGTCCATGGGATTTTCCAGGCAAGCCATAGCAGACTGTATTTGTTTCCTGTTGTTGATGTTACAATAGTAGTGGGTTAAAATAATCCTTTTACAGTTCTAGAGGACAGAAGTCCTGAAATCAAGGTGTCAGCAGGGTGGTAGTCTTTGTGGAGGCCGTTGGGGAGGATCCGTTTCCTTGCCTTTTCTAGATTCTGGAGTCCACCTGCATACCTTGGCTGCTGGCCTCTGGCCTCCATCTTCAAGGCCAGCAGTATAATAGCGTCTTCTGTTCTCTCTCTCTGCTTCCACCATCACATCACCTTTTCTGACTTGACGCCCCTGCCTCTCTCTTACATGTATCCTTATAACTGCATTACTGTACTCTCCCCATCCCAGATAATCCAGGATCATCTCCCCATTTCAAGAGCCTTGACTTAATTACTTCTGCAAAATCTTTATTGCCATGCAAAGTAGCATATTTTACAGATTCTGGAGATTAGGACCTAGACATCTTTGGGAGGCCTTATTCAGTGTGCTCCTGGAGAAGGGAATGGCTACCCACTCTAGCATTCTGCCCTGGAGAATTCCATGGACTGTATAGTCCATGGGGTCTCAAAGATTTGGACACGACTGAGCAACTTTCACTTCACATTAAGTATGAATTTTCTTCCTCTGGGCAAATCTGTATAACTAATAAAAATTCATTTGAGGGTTGAAGAAAAGCAGAAAAGCAAAACAGGAAAATGTATTTATTTTTCAGTCAAACTGAGATGATGGTGAATCCTGAACTGACTCTAAATAGATATTTTGGGTTTTTATTTGAGCTCTTTAGTTTTTAAAAACTTAAAATCCATATTTATAGCTTGAGTAGCTTGAGTTAAAAATCCAAAAATTCTATGGTAGGTTTGTCAAAATAATTACATAGTTTATCTTTGAAGAAAAGTATTCAAAATACTCAAATTTTTATTTTAGGTCTTTGAAAATATAAACATCTGTTGTTTTGGCGATCACTATTGAGCTCCCATACACTGAGACAGAAATAGCTCACAAATATCCTTGAGTCACTGACTAAGTTGGAAACAGTTCTGCTGATGATTTCACTAACTTCAGTAAATCAAATGGCTGCATTTGTATTCATTTTTAAAGAGTACCCACTGCTTCAGTTGGAGAAGACTAAATAAAGAAACAAAAGAAAACCTCCCAGCTTGTGTCTTCTATTTTCTGGACTATAGAATCTGCATAAAAGATCTGTCAAACAGGATCATCCTTGTGTGAGAAAGAAGTGTACTGGAACTAGTCACTACACACAAATACACATCCTGTGTATGCACACACCTGTGTCATCTCTCATCTCTCAGATTCCTGATGGCAGGGGTTGAAGGGAGGCTTAGGAAGTGGTGAGTGAGACAGGGACAGCCCCAGAAACAGTGATTGGTGACCAGAGAGGCTCAACAGGAACCAGGACTGATAAAGAATGTGGGCAGTATACTAGGGGTGGACCAAAGAATGTTATAGAAATCTTCAGAGGGCACGCATTGGCAATCCTTCATGCACTGGCAAAAGAGAGAACTTAGTGGGCATCAGTCAGCAACTGTGGGCGTAGTTCTGAGAGGAGTGATAGAAACAGCAAGCTAGCCCCCCTACAAGGATTCTTTGCAGAGAGCTAGAATGGACAGTGGTTTTGCTGGAAAGTCTTCCCCCAACAGCCAATGGCCTCAGGAGGTGGTAAGCAGTGGGCTTAGCTTTAGGGAAGGCTGTGCTGGTCAGACAGCATTGAGAGAGCCCCACCACTGTCCCTGGCAAAAGGCCCCTGGAGCAGAAGTTTGGGTTTCTAGTAGCTTCAGCCACTGAAGCAGAATAGCCTGTCTTGGGAGACTCCATGCTGAGAACTCGGCCTATGGCCTCAAGTCTGGTGCTTCTGATGCTTTCTCTGGATTACACATATGTTCTTTGTATGTGGGAAGTGGGGTTTCTTGTTTAGGAACCTTTTTTCAGCGGGCACTGCAGTCTTTACAAAAGCCACCAGAACTGATTGGTGAGTTTGACAAAAATGCAGGATACCAGATGAATAAATAAAAAATCAAATACATTTGTGTGTTTAATAGCTTTATTGAGAAAAATTTTCCATCCCACAAAGTCTAGTCTTTTTTAAAGTAGGTAGTTCAAGACTTCCCTGGCAGTCCAGTGGTTAAAGCGCCACACATGGAGTGTAGGGAACATGGATTTGATCCCTGGTTACTGAAGATCCTGCATGCTGCATGGTGCAGCCAAAAAAGAAATAAAATGTACAGTTTAGTGGTTTTTTAGCATGTTTGCACAGTTGTGCAACTGGTATCATACTCTAATTTTAGGACAATTTTATCACTCCAGAAAGAAACCTTGACCCCATCCTCCCTCCCACCCCCCAAATTAATTATATTTTGATATAAGAAACAATTAGAAATTAAAATTTTTAAATAACATAATAACATCAAAAGTGAAATAGTTAGTGATAAATTTGACGAAACACTGCTGAGAGAAACTAAAGACCTGAATAAATGGAAAAGTATACCATGTTCATGGATTTGAATAATCAATATTATTACACTGCCCATTCTCTCCAGTTGATCTATAGATCCAGTACAATCCCAGTCAGAATCCCAGCAGGAAATCAGCTATATTCAAATTTTACAAATGATTTTAAAAATGCCAACAGGCCTTGGAAAGATACTGTTAAGAAAATGAAAGAGACAAATCACAGACTGGAAGAAAATATTTGCAAAACACATTTTGTATCCAAAATATATCTAGAACTCTTACAACTCAGTAAGATTTACAAACCAGTTTTTTTTTTAAAGATTTACTGGAGAAAGAAATGGCAAACCACTTCAGTATTCTTTCCTGTAAAATCCCGTGGACAGATGAGTCTGGTAGGTTACAGTCCATGGGGTCACAAAGAGTTGGACACGACTGAGTGACTTCAAATGGTTCCATATAAATTAAACAAAAAAAGAGAGATTTGAATTGATAGTTCAATAATTTTCTAATAAACTGAATGTAAAGCATATATGAAAAGATGCTTAAGGTCCTTGGACATGGGGGAAATACAAATTACAGCCACTGCGTATCTATTAAAATGTCTTAAGAGAAAAAGAAGAAATGAAAAACAACTGACAGTACCAAGTGCTGGTGAGATTGTGAAACTCAGACATTGCTGCTAGGAATGCGGCACAGTACAGCCACTTCGGAAAACAGTTTGACAGTTTGTTATCAAGTAAAACACATACTTATCTTGTGACCCAGCAGTCCCTCATCTAAGTGTTAAGAGAAATGAAAGCATATGTCTGTACAGAAACCTGTATACAAATGTCTAGGGCTTTATTCATATTAGCCCAAAATTAGAAACAACTGTATGCCATCAACCAGTAAATTGACAAACTGTGGTATGTCCATACAATGGAGTTCTACTCAGCAATAAAAAGAAACAAAATACAGGTACACCTAACAATGTGGATGAATTTCAAAGGCATTATGCTAAGTGAAAGAAGCTAGACACAATAAACTCCATATTCTGTGATTCCATTTTTTTATTTTTTTGACTGTCCTGGGTCTTCGTTGCTGTACAGGTTTTTCTCTAGTTGTGGCAGGCGGGGCTACTCTAGTTCTGGTGCACGGGCTTCTCATTTCAGTGGCTTCCCTTGTTGCGGAGCACGGGCTCTAGGGCTCACTGCTTCAGTGGTTGCAGCGCTCGAGCTGTGGCCTGCTGGCTCAACAGTTGTCTTGCTGTTGGGCTTAGTTGCTCCATGGTGTGTGGGATCTTCCTGGACCAGGGTTTGAACCCGTGTCTCCTGCATTGGCAGGCAGATTCTTTACCCCTGAGCCACCAGGGAAGCCTTGTGATTCCATTTATATGACGTTCTGGAAAAGGCAAAACCACAGGAACAAATCAGATCAGTGTTGCCAAAGGCTTAGGGGTGAGTGAAATGGACTCGGCTGCAGAGAGGCATGAGGGAAAACTTTTTGGATTGATGGAAATGTTCTATATCTTGATAGTGGTGGTGGTAATATTTGTTAAAGCTTGTTGAACTGTCAGTTAAAAAGGAAGAATCTTACTACATGTAAATAATACTTCAGTTTGAAAAAGCGTTAAAAAAGCAACCATGATATACCTCAGAGTTCAATTCAAGCCCTTTCTCCTTCATGAGGCTTCCCCTAGTCATCTCCTTGTTTCATGGCCCTCTGGTAAGTCCCTTCCAGGGCACGCATGTTTTTGGTTCCTGTTAACCCCAGCTTGGGCTTTCTTTGGCACAGTTGCCTCAGCTCCTCAGGGCAGTGACTTGCTGAACTCACTGATCTTTTAACACAGCCAGACCCTGCCTACAGCCAGCTCTGAGAGGCCAGGTGTGCTGGTGAGGTGCTGGAAGCTGGAGCTCAGACTGAGTGGGCTTCTTTGTCTTGTTCTCTCAAGTACCTCGCCTAAGCTCTTGCTCTCTTTTCCTCCACAGGTTGGGATAAACATTCCTATGGTTACCATGGTGATGATGGGCATTCCTTCTGCTCCTCGGGGACTGGCCAGCCCTATGGTCCCACATTCACTACAGGAGATGTGATTGGGTGCTGCGTCAACCTCATCAACGGCACTTGCTTCTACACCAAGAATGGCCACAGCCTTGGTGGGTACATAGGGGACCTGGGAGGGTCTGCCCTGTGGAGCCACTTTGGTTGATGAAGCCAGGTTTTGAAGCCAGAGCCATGCCGTATATACTCTGCTGAGCTCTGGGGAACTGCAGCCTCTTCTAAGCATCAGAGCCTTGAAAGGGGAGAAGAGTGTATAGGGGTTCTCCCTTTGCTAATCCATCCATTCAACAATATTTATTGAGCCTGGGTCAGTGCTGAGGGAGAGTAATGTCATGGTCATGCTCCTGGCCTGTGTGACACTCACTGGAGCAGGGTTTAGGGTTGATAAGCAGTTTGAGGGGCTCTAGTACATACTGGACAGTGGAAGTGATTTCTGTGCCAGTTGCCTGGGCCCAGACTTTGGCTGGCCCTTCTGTCGGGCTCTGGTTGCTATGGAGCCACAGTGAGGGCTGCTCTAGTACAGGAGGTAAACAGACAAGCTGGAGTCAGATGGGGCCAGGTCTCTTCTGGGCTTTTTGTGGTTAACAGACAGCAGCTTGGACAGAATTATGTTGAAAAGGTCCCTTTGGTTAAACTTAGAAGGACAAACTGACTGGAGTAAGGGCCGAGGAGGAGGCAGATGGCCTGAGACCCAGCCGTGGTGATGGGTGCAGACAACGGAGAACAGGCCTGCAGAGGCCTCGGGGTGGCGCAGCATGGATTGGTGACAGGTGGGGCACACTGGCGAGATGGGAACCTGGGAAAGTAGCTGGATTAGTGATGCCATCAACCAGTCAGAAACCCAGGGGCAGCAGCAGGCAGGTGGAGGATCTCTTGCAGAGCAGTCCTGTACACACAGAGAAACTTAGGATAGAACTTCAGAGAGAGGGGAATTCCGGCTGTTCTGACACCTTGCCCTGTCAGGGGTGGGTACTGTTTGGCCCTTGAGGGAGCAGAACCCACAGCCAGAGTGGCCGTGAGGTGGTACCTAATTGCTGAGCAGGCCTGCCTGAGTTTGCAGAGGTCTCTAATCCGGCAGAACCATACCAGCCAGGTTGACCAGAGGCTTTGCCACAAAGGGGAGTTGGGCATTTGATTTTGAACCCAACTCATAGGAGGCTCACTTCCCCTAGTTTCAGAGGCAGTCAGAAGGTGGCTGCCACTCCCCACATCCCTTATGTGGCTTCTCCAAGCCCGGGCAAAATCAGGGGACCTGCGTGGAAATCAGGTCTACTTGTGGCAGGTGATCAGGAGCCAGCATTCCTCAGCAGGGCAGTCAGATGCCATGGCCCGGAGTGGGCAGCCAGGAGCATAGCCCAGGTGCCGCAGAGCTGACCCAGCCGCACGTCCGGGAAACCCTCCCCTGACCCATGGCCACCTAGCCACAAGTGCTGGTATCCAGCCTGGAAGGAACTCGCTGCTCCACAGCAAGGCCTCATTCCCCACTCTGTTCTTGGACTCCAGCCATTTCTTGCTTCTTGACTCTTCTGCTGTCAGAGTCCAGGGGCCACTGTTACGGGCTCTCAGTCCTTGCCCAAGTCCTGCTTCACTTGCCCCTCTGGGCCAGGCCCAGTCCTGCCTCTCTGCTCTGAACACCTGCCCTCCTTACTTCTCTTCAGCTTGTCCTCACTTTTCTCAGAGCATGGCACCTGCTGTGGGACACGAGATTTGGGACATACTTACTGTTCTGTCTGCACCTGCGCCTCCCTCCTCTGGGCCCTCAACCCTTTGTCAGTCTAGATCCCTAAAGAGCTCATGGCCACCTCAGTGTCAGCCAGACCCTATCACTGCTTTTAAAAACTTATCTCCATAGTACATGTTTATATAGACCCCATGCTAGACCTTACACTTCTTGCAGTTAAACCTCCTTTAGGTCTGTATTGTCAGTTTTCTTAGTCTGTCAAGATCTGCTTTGGTCTTGCTCATCCTGTCTCCAATATTTGGTATCCTCTTCAGCTGTTCAGTTCAGCTCAGTCACTCAGTCATGTCCGACTCTTTGCGACCCCATGAACTGCAGCACACCAGGCTTCTGTGTCCATCCCCAACTCCCAGAGCTTACTCAAACTCTTGTCCACTGAGTCAGTGATGCCATCCAACCATCTCATTCTCTGTCGTCCCCTTCTCCTCCTGCCTTTTATCTTGCCCAGGATCAGGGTCTTTTCCAATGAATCAGTTCTTTGCATCAGGTGGCCAGAGTATTGGAGTTTCAGCTTCAGCATCTGTTCTTCCAGTGAATATTCAGTACTGATTTCCTTTAGGATTGACTGGTTGGATCTCCTTGCAGTCCAGGGGACTCTTAAGAGTCTTCTCCAACACCACAACTATATGTTAACAGCTACATGTTAACAATCTTTAACCATGTGTTATCCTAAATTTGGGTAAGCATGTTTCTGTGTGTTTTCAACAAGATACTGATAAAAATATTGGAAGAGGACAAGGCTGGATTTGAGCCCTTCAGCCTACAGCTTGTCCAGGTAGACACCAGCCATTTAAGAAGCACTTCAGTATGTTATTCTGAAGCTCACGTTTTTCTATCTTGCCCACAAGGATACTGCTGAGACTATACTAAAAAATGAATCTGACCTATCCTCTGCATCTTCTAGATCACAAAATTTAAAGGAAGGGTCAATGAACTCTGAGTGATAGACCACTTGGTGACTCTTCTAATGACCTTGTTTTCTTCTCACAAGCCAGTGTGTCAATGTGATGTGCTTCACACAGGATCATTGAGCCAGTGACTGCTCTCTCACCTCAGAACCTTTTTCCTTTTAGAGAAACAGAGTGACAATTCTTGCCTCCAGCTGCCCTGCTCCTTTTATTTGCTCCCTCGTCCTCTGTCACAGCACTCGCCCTGTGTGTCACTGGTCAGCTATCTATGTCATTGCTAGTTGTACACCATCTCTCTTGCTGGAGTTGGCAGCACTCTTAGGGCCAGGCTTACAGCTGGTTTCCTAGTGCCTCACGCAGGGCCTGGCTCCTGCGAGGTCTCAGCAAATACTTGACGGGAGGACAAATGAATGTTCTGAGTGAATGGAGACTGATGTCTCACCCACAAGTGGTCCCTGTGCTTCCAGAGTAATTTTTTTTTTTTCCTGCAAACCTTGGGATCTTAGTTCCCTGGTTAGGGATCAGACTCAGACCCCCTGCAGTGGAAGTATGGACTCTTAACCAACGGATCACCAGGAAAGCTCCTAGAGTAGTTTTTATGCAGGTTCTCTACATCCTCGGCCTCAGTGATCCCTGAGCTCTGGGTGTTTGGCTCAGGGTACTTCTCATCAGCAGGTTTGTATGTCCTATTTGCATCCTGGATCTTTGCCCGGACTTCTCAGATCTTCTCGTGGGCCATCTCATATCTTGCTATCACAGTGGCTTTGTGGAGACTCCTGGAGACCTGCAGGACTGTGGGAAGCAGTGTCGCCCTTGTCCAGTGCAATAGGGGGTGGAGTAGCCTCTCTCCACATCCTCCTGGATGCCTTCTCAAGTGCCACTGTGAGAAAGAGCTAGGTGAGCTGGGTAGGTCATCCCCTGGGCATGAGCTTGGCAGGTTCCTTGCCCTGTGGTGCAAGTCCAGCCAGCTCTACCTGGACCTCACAGTTTACAAGGCAGCTTTCACGCAGAATCTGTTTCTCCTTTCTTCTTGGGGTGTTGGGTGTATCATTACCCTCTTTTGTCAGGTAGGCTCAGAAAGATTTGGTGGCTTGTCAAAGGTCACACAGCAGGTAATTGATAGAGCCTGGACTCCCCCTTCTTCCAAAGTTCTGTGGGCCTCTCCACAAGCCTGGGAGCCCAGCAGCAGTAGCCCGGCCACATGGAGATCCATAGGGGCAGCTCCCATGCAGACCTGGTGGGTGGAGTGGGTGGACATTGAGGGGCTTCCAGAGTCCATCCTGCTGGTTCTGTGACCGCTGACTATGCACGTGGGGTTGGAAGTGGCCACAGGCGGGCAGGTCATGGGTTTATGAACTTCTTTCACTGAGGAGCAAAATGGCCCAATAAAGAATGTAAACATTTCTCTGTGCCTTGGTTTTTTCATATGTAAACCAGTGTCAGAGACAGTATACACCTTCCAGGCCTGTTCTGAATATTAAATGCTTCCTTGTAAGAGGTGAAACAAGTGCCCAGCACAGAGGAAGCACATGGGATGTGCTGGCTAGCTGACAGGATTCTGGCCTGAGGTTTCCTGGGAGGCCTGTCTTCAGACCCTGTTCTTTTGTCCTGATGGATTTCAGTTTCTTCTCTGCGTGGAGTTGAGGGAGAAGACAGGGACCTCTAAGTAGTCAGTGGTTTGAAAATCTCTCAAGCCAAAAGCTTAGGAACTTCTAGAGGATGTAATAAGAATTTATCTTAAAAAATAGGAAGACTGTGAGTCCTCGGGAGAGTCTCCTTTGGCTTTGAGTCACTTCTCAACCTGCAAAACATGAATGCTCTGGTTTATATACTGAGGCCCCTCTCCTGCTCAGGCCTGCTGATATGTTTTAGGTCTTGCTTCCCTCTACCCTCACTTCCTGTTCCAGACTGTGGTCCCTAGAAACACAGTCTCTTTTCTTGGCAGGAAGGCTCAGAGGGTACACAGGCCAGTATTAAACTGGGCTTTGTCAGCCCAGAATCTCTGGGGACCCTGGGCAAGTAGGGGCTGAAGATGGGCAGCTGCCACCCTCTCTGTCGCCACTTCTCTGTCAGTGTTGGTACGAATGACTAGTTTCTGCTGGTTTTATGACTGCTGGCAAATCACTTAACTGCTGAGGCTGGCTTTCCACATCTGTAAAATGGGGATAAGAAAGCCTGCTCCTTTAGTTGGTTAAGCACCAGATGTTAACACCTAACTAAGCACTCCCTTAGTTAGCACCATAGTTGGTCTACGGATCAGATGAGGTAATGGGTAGAAAAGAGCCTGGCATACAGAGTGAAAGTGAAAGGGAAGTCGCTTAGTCATGTCCAACTCCATGGACCCCATGGAGAGTGTAGCCTACCAGGCTTCTCTGTCCATGGGATTTTCCAGGCAAGAATACTGGAGTGGGTTGCCATTTAAATATGTGTTGGATCAAGAGAGTGTGATCAGGCCTGGAGAGGCCTCAGTATCGCTCATTTGGGTGTTGGTCCTTCCTAGCAGATTTTCCCCCAGAGGACAGAAATGCTGTGGACAAATACCCAAATATCAGACTTCACTTCTGGCCAGGATGTAAACCTACCAGGCCCTGGCTTGTGCTGGCCCTCCACCATAGGGGAGATGTGACCAGCCCCTCCCCCAGCCATTGTGACAGGCCCTCTGGGGGCCCGCAGAGGTGTGGGAATCCACCATGTGGCCTGATGACTGTTCCTTTCCCTCCGCAGGTATAGCCTTCACAGACCTCCCGGTAAGTACTGCTGTGGGGTCGTCTGCTCTGGCCCCTGGGGGCTGACAGGCATAGTGCAGGCACAGCGGGGTCCTGCCGTCTCCCCTCCCAGCGGTGTGTGCTGCGCCATCCGCTTGAAAGTATCAGTAAGGGGCCCTGCCAGCCTTCTCTCTCCAGCAGCAAGGCCTGGCCTTCCTCCACAGCTCTTAGTAGGTGACCATGACTTGTGGCATTTCCAGAGGCAGCCAGCGGGTGGGGCATGGTGTAGGCAGCAATGAGGTAGCTCCATGGCTCAGTTGGTCTGAATCAGTTCTGTGTGGGTTATACCCAGTGGACTCACGGGCAGAGTATAGAAAATTGTTCTGAAGTGTTAGGGAGCTGGGTCCGTGTGCATCCCCATCTGAGATCCCTGAGGAAATCCAGCACCCTTGTGGACTGAGCCTGCTACCATGCAGGGTAGCCCTGAGCCAGAGACTTGAGCTTTATGGGGTAAAGGGTCAGTTTTCCTGCTGATTTAGTTCAGGGCTCCCCCACCTCCTGCACCCCACTCCTTCTCGGTTATGAGTCATCCTGGGCCTCGTCACATGCAGGGCCTCCACCCAGAATGGTGGGAGTCTGGCCTGGCTATGTGCCCTGGCTGGTTCTGGAAGGAGGAAGGGTTTGCTGGCCCTGGGGCCTACTTAGGGATCCTGGGCACCCCTGTGACGCTCTAGGAATAGGAAATGCCCTCATGATCTGAGGGCCCTCCTCAAGCTCAGACTACAGCACCTCTGTCTGTGTATCAAAATCCTTCCCTCCTGCCTGGAGTCCCCAAAGGGTGGGCTGTGGTCCTAGGTGAAGCACACAGACACAGGAGAATTCTGACCCTGAGAGGGGAAGAGTCTAGTGGTGGAGATGTAACACGAAAAACTCAGATGTGGGTGTGACAGCACTCTCTGCCAAGTGCTGGGAAGGCTGAGCCCAGAGTGCGGTAACAGCACATGATAGGAATGATACGGGGCCTGAGGATGGAAGGTGGAAGAGAAGACTGGGAGCCCGGGGACAATGGGGAGGAAGCTGCCGAGACATTGGACTGTAGCATGGGAGCCATGTGAGGGAGTGACCTGGTAGAAGTTGGTCCAGGCAGGGGCTAGGGAAGCGGGGAGCCCCACACCCAGAGGACATGCCCAGACGTCACTGGCCAGAAGATCCTCCTCTGAGCCTCAGACAGGAAGGGCTTTTCTTTACCCTTTTCCAGTGTCAGGGGGTCCAAACCACTTAACGCCCTTGGCCCTACTCTCCCCTTCCTCCCCTCTTTTCCTGTCTCCCCGCATCCCTTCCTGCCCCGTCAGAACCCCTTTTTTTGTGGTCCTGATCGCTCTGAGAGGAGCCATCACCCACCCCTACAGCAGCTTCTCACAGGCACGCCTGCATTGTGGTGGGACCCGGCCTGCCTCTGTGTGCCCTGGCCGAGTCCCAAATGGGGGCCTTGGGCTTTGGGGATACTACAGCCTCTAATGCGGGGAAGGAGACTCCGCCTTGAGCCTGGCTTTTCTTTTGCTTTCTCCCCTCTAACTCTAGGGAGTAGTTTCTCTGCTCGGGAGTTGGGCAGCACTTGGCTTAGCCTTGCCCCCCCCCCCCCAAGCCATGTTGCAGTTCTCTCAGAGCCGAAGCAGTGGCCTGCAGGAGCCAGCGCCTCCCTGCTCTGTGCAGGTGAGATGAGGTGAGGCCCTGCTGCCCCCCCTTGCCCTCAAGGCCCAACTGACATTTCATTCTCCTCCTCAGGCCAACCTCTACCCCACCGTAGGCCTACAGACACCCGGGGAGATTGTGGACGCCAACTTTGGGCAACAGCCCTTCCTGTTTGACATTGAGGACTACATGCGGGAGTGGCGTGCCAAGGTCCAGGGCACTGTCCACTGCTTCCCCATCAGTGCCCGGCTTGGCGAGTGGCAGGCGGTGCTGCAGAAGTGAGTCCCCCGCCCCCACCCTTTCCCTGCCCTGCCCCCTCCCAGGGGCCTCACTCTCCCATAGACCCCTGAACTGCTGCAAGCTGCTCTTGTGAACTCTAATGCGTAGCGTTCCTTCTGGAAAGCACTCCCAGGATGACTCTGCCTGCTGCTCTCCTGCCCCTCTCTTAGTTTACTTCTCCAGAGCTGCTCCTGGTTGAGCCTGTGCCCCTCCACTGGATCAGAGGGCCCTGGATGTAATATCACTGGCAGGCTGTTTCCCTTCCCCAGCTCATCTTGCAGAGGATGTCCTAGGATGCCCTGTGGCCTCTTCCTCTGTGGACTTTTTTTCCATCATAGGGAGTATCTGTCATGCCATGACTCTGGCCTCAGGTCACTGCTCAGGGTCGGATCCACCTAAACCCCTTGCATCTGCAGCAGTGGTGGTGGGAAGAGAGACCTCCCTAGGGCCCACCTAGCTGACTCTTGGCTGATTAATTCCCAGACTCGCCTGAGGGCCAGTCTTGCTGAGAATCCCAAGGGAGGTCAGATACAGGTCTCTCTGCCACTTGCCAGCTGCAGGCCCGAGTGGGGCAATGAGCTGTACCCACTCTGCCAGGAGGTGGGTTAGTTTGTTGGCTTGGCTGTCAAGGATGGACAAAGGAAGGCTGGTCTCCTCCTAGCCCGGGTCATTGGCCTGTAGATGCCAGGGTCCTAGAGTCCAGGGGGTGGGGGTTGGGTATACACTGGGTTCTTCGTGCAGCCTTCTTTCTCGAGGGATGGATATTGTGGGAGGACTGAGGCAGGGGGTACGTGGCCAGAGCTTTCTCAGGAATAGCAGCATGACTCCATCTTGTCCCCAGCCCCAGAACTTAGAAACAGCCCCTCCTTGGAGGGCCAGATGGTGCCAGTCCCCACAGTAGGCTCGCTGGAACAGGCAAGGGGCGGGTTGAGCTGCCCCAGCTGTGTGGGGGAGGGGCTGAGGCTCTCAGCTGACAGGGCCTGGCCTTAGCACATGGATGTATTTGTTAATGTGTATGTATCTGTGTGCCTGTGTGTGTTCATAGGTAGTATTTGCTAAGTATTTCATATAACCCAAATCCTTTGACTTCATATAACTTCACTTTATGGGCATTGTTAATGGCTATATTATCTCACAGACACATTTTCCACAAGCCCCTTGGGTGGCTTCTCTTGGTGGTAGCTTCAGGTTATTTCCTCTCTTTTGCTGTGTAGGTCACCCTTTTATACATTAGAAGTTTTCTATATTTAAGATTATTTTCTGGGTATCCTTTCAAGAAGTAGAATTACTGAGTCAAGGGGACTGTACATTTTAGTGGCCCCTGATATGTGTATGGACTCATCTGAACCTTATTTTGTCAAGAATTTTTGCCCTTGTGTTTTTAATAGTATAATTATTATAATTCTTATTTGTAAGAAAATGTATGAATACATAATTTCATAATAAGAGGTCATATATATTGACTTGTTGCTTTGTGCCTAGGCACTCTATGTGGATCATCTCATTTACCCCTAAAACATAAGGGAACACTCAGCTGAACTTCTGTGCCTTCCACAGAACAGCCCTACAGACATTCGGGTTGGGCAGTTACAGTAATGACATTGACATATACACACACCATTGACATATACACATATACATACACACCATTGACACCCTTTCGTGCACATCAAACACGAGGGCTCCACGTGTGCCACTGCTTATATGTGCCAGTTTCGGGTGGGATTAAATGGTTTCTGGGCATCAGGTTTCTCAGGGCCATCTCCCAAAGACCATGTTCCTGTTGGCCATATTACTGCCTGAAACCATGGCTTCTGAACCTTAGATTTGTGGTGTATTGTGGAGTAACCTGGGTCGTGGGTTAGCTCCCTATCACCCTCTAGAGCCAGCACTCCTGAGGGCCAGGCTCACCTGAGCTGGAATGCTTCTGCCAGGCATGTGGGGTGCCTGCACAGGAGCTCCTGTGTCTGGAGAAGGTACGCACGTGGCATGCCTCATCCCCATCTGGGCAGCTGCCAGACTGCTTGGCTGGCCACCCTTCCGGGAAGCCCTCAGAGAGGCTCGCAGCAGCAGTCTCTGGGTTTGCCGCAGGTCACAGGAGGCGGCCGCTTCTGTGAGGAGATGGTGTGTGCTTCCATATGTACTCATGTTACCACACTTGCCCGCTTGTGGGCAGCATAACCCAGAGAACTGCAGCCACTCCTCAAGCTGGGAGGACCGCTCTGGTGACCTGCCCCTCCCCCCGCCTGACTGCATGAGCCGTGGGGGAAGTTTTCATTTTGTTTCAGCCCCTTTATTCTCATTCTGTGGAGGTTGCATCTTTAAGATATGTTTAGGGAGATAGTCTGACCCCCAGGGGGTCAGTGAGAAATGTAGTTCTTAAGTGTCAACCTTGAGCATTTCCTTTTTTCTAGCATGGTCTCGTCTTACCTGGTGCATCATGGGTATTGTGCCACGGCCACGGCTTTTGCCCGAATGACTGAAACCCCGATTCAGGAAGAACAAGCATCCATAAAGAACAGACAAAGTAAGGATGACTATCCTCTGCCCCTACCTTCCCTCCCTCACCTGTCCCTGCTCTTTGGCTCGTGGCAGCCTTGGGTAACCTGTCTGGAGTCTGTTCAGCTCAGATCCTCACCAGAAGACCAGCCCGCCACCCAGCCCTGGGCCCTGCTTCTGTCCCTCTTTCAAGGCAACACTGCCCCCGAGGACTGTCCCAGCATGGGGATGTCTCCTTGCAGGCATCCTAATGCACACTTGGATGGCCTGCTGCAAGCTGGGCCTTGTGTGGCTGGCTACCCCCGCCTCCATGCTTGTCTGCTTCCCCTGGCATTCAGGATTCCATGCAGCCCCCTATTCATGGTCTTCTGGAAAGAGTATGTTTGCATCTTACCAGTCCAGTGCCCTGCCTTGTCCACCATTTATTCAACCTGAGTCATGCTGCCTGCCCCTGGCCAGAGAGGGGATGAAGTTTTCAGGTGGGAAAGGCTGATGCTCCATGGCCGCTGTGGTAGAACTCTCTTTCCTTCCCACCTCTGCTCCTGCCCTTTGCCTTTGAAGGAGCCCAAGGAAGCTTTCCTGGTGTTCGTACTGGCCTGCCTGCTGCGTGTTTGGGGCTCTTGTGGAAGGAGGATGTGGGGAAAGAGGAAACAGCCCAGAAAAGAGATCAAGCAAGGGGAGGAGAGTGGGAGAGAGCAGGGGTGTGTGGACCATGTGTCTGTGTATGCCTGCCTGCGTCTCTCTGAGCCTCTTGTCTCTGTGCATGTGGGTGTGTCTGTGCCTCCCAGAGAATCTGTGCCCAGCCTGGCATACGGGAAGGGATCCCAGACTTGGGGTCTGTGAGTGAGAAGAGCCCCAGACCCAGAAGTCGCTCCCAGCAAGACGCACCAGGCCCCAGGGCAGGAGCACGATGCCAAGGGCCTGAGAGGTGTCAACGCCGGAGCTGCCAGCATGAGGAGGGTGATCTCCTCTCTCAGCAGGGGCCGCTGCAGCCCCTGAAGACCACTAACCTGTGGGCCCTGGCCCAGAGACCATGAACTCCCATTGCCATCCCTATGAGGCCTGAGGAGAGGAGTCTAGGTTTGAAGAGGAGCCTGTCAAGCCACAGAGCTGCCCAGGCGCCCACCCCCAGATTACACTCTCATAGCCAAGACCTCTCCCCCTGCCAGGTCCCTGGCAACCCGTACTCCATAGGAGCAGGCCTTTGAACTCACCCTCCTGCTTTTCTGGGCTGGGGGCGCCCACTCCTCCCTCTCCCCATGATTCTCTGAGGACTCCTTGACACTTGACAGAAACCAGGATCTGTTGTGGGCCTGGTGGCCAGGTTCTTTCTTTGGTCTCTTCTGTGAGCATCTCAGGGGGCTTGCCGCTCTGAGCCGGCCTGCTGGACTGGCGGCTGACCTGTGCCCGGGCCTGGCAGTGCGGAGACATGTGGGGGTCTGTGGCCGCACTCTCACTGCCTCGCTTTTTCTCTTCTCAGAGATTCAGAAGCTGGTGCTGGAGGGCCGAGTGGGGGAGGCCATTGAGACCACACAGCGCTTCTACCCAGGGCTGCTGGAGCATAATCCCAACCTGCTCTTCATGCTTAAGTAAGTCTGGGCCCCTGCCAGCTCCCTCCCGTTGCCCCACTGGTGGTGGGAATATGCAACCCAGACCAAGCCCAGAGCATGGCTGCTCTGCTCCTTCCGCAGGTGCCGGCAGTTTGTGGAGATGGTGAACGGGACTGACAGTGAGGTCCGCAGCTTGAGCTCTCGAAGCCCCAAGTCCCAGGACAGCTACCCTGGCTCCCCCAGCCTCAGTCCCCGCCACGGCCCCACTGGTTCCCACACGCACAACGCAGGTCAGCCGCTCTCCAGAGGGCTCTGGGAAGAACTGGTGTGGAGAAGCGAGGCCATCCGGACGCCCTTCCCCAGGATGGGCTTGGGGCTTGCTGCTGGATGGGGGGGGATGGGAAATGGGACCACTGCAGTTACTCCCGGGCCCCTGCTGGGCAGCAGGCTGGCCCTCCTCTTCTGACTGTCCCCTGGCTTTTAGGAGCAGATAGCCCCAGCTGCAGCAACGGCATTGCCTCCTCCAAGAGCAAACCGAACCACAGTAAATACCCTGCACCCAGCTCGTCCTCGTCCTCGTCATCCTCCTCATCCTCCTCATCTCCCTCCTCAGTGAATTACTCCGAGTCCAACTCTACAGATTCCACCAAGTCCCAGCCCCACAGCAGTACCAGTAACCAGGAGACCAGGTACCTGTTCCGCTCAGCTTCTTCCTCCCGCTCTGTGCCCATTGCAGCCTGTCCTGTGAGCACCCCCCTGCCCTGTATCCCTGACTTCCCTGCCAGCCCTGTGCCTGGAATAGTAGTTGTGGACCTGCCAGGCCAGGCTTTGGCTTCAGCTTCCTGTCTAGCTCATGATTCAGCTGCCGCTTCCCTTGGCCCCATCTTTCCAGAGGCGCTGGCACTGAGAATGTGGTTGCCTCCAGGATACCAGGTCTCTCAGAACACCTGGGGTCTATACTAAAGGAGGTTTTTCTGGGCTCAGCTCTCAGCCAGTTTGGGCTGGTAGAGGTTATAAACTGCAGACTGTAGGTGGCCCTAAGCGCCCCGGCATGCTTCAAGGCTGACCCAGGTTTGGCTCCCAGACACGCCTGTCATGACTCACTTGCCCTGGTCATTGGGGATCTAGGGGTGCTCAGAAGGTGTGTGCCACCTCAGAGGAGGGCTGGGGAGGCGAGGGTCACAGAGGCAGCGTCGGGACCGGAGTGGGAATGAGGTGACAAGCCCCTGGGGATGGCTGGCATCACAGTAGGGCCCAAGTGTTGGAGCCTGAGAACCTGGGAGCTTTAGGGACCTCAGTTTATCCACAGCAGCCTGTGGCTAAAGCCTCAATGGAGGCCCACCCAGGCTGCGCCAACCACATCCACTTAGCCAGCTGCCATCTCCACCCTTCTCCACAGTGACAGTGAGATGGAGATGGAGGCAGAGCATTACCCCAATGGTGTGCTGGAGAGCATGTCCACACGCATCGTCAATGGTGCCTACAAGCATGAGGACCTGCAGACGGATGAGTCCAGCATGGGTAAGGCCGTGCCCTCACCCGCCCGCTCTTGCGTAGGTGGTGGTGCTCAGTCTGGGTCTCCCCTCACTGGAGGTGGGGGTGGGGCTGGGTAGGGTGATCCACTGCCTCTGTAGCCATCACAAGTGGGTGTTTGTGATGTGAAGACCTCGGCCTGCTGCCCAGGCCAAGTTCCCGCATTAGTGGCTGGAAGGGGTTGGTGAGAGCAGGTAGCCTTATGAACCCCCTTGCATCCTGCACAGGGTGGGAGAGGGAAAGCTTCCAAGTCCTGCCTGACCCCTAGACCCCATGCTGGGTAGACTCAGAACAGCTCAGCTCGGGGTGGTCCCCCTGCGCCTCTGAGCCCTCGCTCCCCTGGGCCTCTCAGCCCTCGCTTGCCTCCACCAGAAGGGCACCCCCACCCCCATCCCCAACCTAGGTCCTTCTTGCCATGTTCTCTTTGGGGTCCCCACCCTAGTCCTCCCTTGTCTGTTTGTGCCCTCCCAATGTGCCCCCTGCTGGGCTCTGGGTGCAGATGATGGGCATCCGCGGCGGCAGCTCTGCGGGGGCAATCAGGCAGCCACGGAAAGAATTATCCTGTTCGGCCGCGAGTTGCAGGCACTGAGTGAGCAGCTGGGCCGGGAGTATGGCAAGAATTTGGCCCACACGGAGATGCTACAGGTATGGAGCAAGCCAGGCCCTCATACAGAATGGGCCCCTATTTGGTAGTACAGGGGTATGGTGACTCTGGGAGGGCACTGGGAGCAGCAGCAATAGGAGAGCGTGAGCTCTAGACAAGACTGCAGTGGGAAATGGGACATCGGGGTATTTTGTGCCCTCCCTGACGCCATGCAGGGCCCCGTATCCCCCCTGGAGCCATGGGGGGTGGTGGTGCGTACCACAGTCCTCTCAGAAGTGCTCTGTTCCTTAGGATGCCTTTAGCCTGCTTGCCTACTCAGACCCCTGGAGCTGTCCAGTTGGCCAGCAGCTTGACCCCATCCAGAGGGAGCCTGTGTGTGCCGCCCTCAACAGCGCCATTTTAGGTAAGTGGCGCTAACAAAAATAAGCTGTCCCAGGAGGGCCTGGGGTGGCCCCGTCACCCCTTGTTTGTCCAGATCAGGGCAGCAAACTCTGCCCAGAGGCTTTCTGGTGGCCCGCAGGACTCTTGGGCTCCTGTGGTAGAACCCTGACCTCCCTCTGCCCAACTGAGTTGGCCAGCTAGATCACAGTGGGCTCATAGCTAGACTATGACCTGGGCCCAGGCCAGCTCACTGCTCCAAAGAAAGCTCAGGTCCACAGGCTCTTGACAGGGCCATAGCCTGGTGGTTTGGACACACACGAAGGCATGTGAACTCTCTCTTCCGAGAGATTCTGTCCTCTCCCCCCACCTTCTGCTCCCAGAGGAACTTGGACCTGGGCTCAGCCCTGATCAGGGCAGTGACCAGGCCTTGTCTCTTCCCCACAGAGTCTCAGAACCTGCCAAAACAGCCCCCGTTGGTGCTCGCCCTGGGCCAGGCATCTGAGTGTCTACGGCTCATGGCCCGAGCGGGCCTGGGATCTTGCTCTTTTGCCAGAGTCGACGACTACTTGCACTAGCTGACCACACTGGCTGGCCCCGCGTGGCCCTCCCTCGGCCCCAGGGCTGGAGCAGCCCTGCCCTCCATCAGCACCTGGTGCAGGGACCCGGAAGCCACGGGCAGAGTCCACTCCTCCTGCCTGGCCTCTTCTGTTCCTTTCCTCCCTTCCTTCCTTCCTTTCTTTTTCTCCCACCTTCAGTCTCTCTCTCTCCCCCCTTCACGTGCAGTGGCCTATGACACAGTATTGGCTGGTTACTCTTCATGTAGCACCTTCTATTTTGAAAAGAGGGGGGTTGTTTTGAGGAGAGGTTGGGGTTTTTTAATCTTTTTTTTCCCCTCCTCCTGACTGAGCCACCAGTATTTATCTCTGGAGAGTTTGTGCTGAGCTGGTTTCTGCTAATTTAGTGATGAAGCCTATCCACGTTGGTGATAGCTTATTATTTTCATAAGTAAAAAAAAATGAGATTATATATATAAATATATATATTAAAAAAAGACACAGTATTTATCGTAGTGTTAGTGGTCCAGCACCTCTTGGGTGAGGCTGTCCAGACACCATGTTTTTATTTGAGTCCCAACTCATCAAAAAAAGAATCATCTCTGTCACCTCAGCCAAGGGATTTCTTTATTTCAGGCTTCCCCTTTGTTGAACTACAGGCCCAGCTGCAGCCTAGGAAAGCCCAGTAGGCCTTGGGAGCCTCATAGTGGGCAGGATAGGCTAAGCTGGTTTGCAGCATCTGAGAGGTGTGGGTGCCTAGGCCTCTGAGAGTTGAACTGAGCAGAGAACTGCAGGGCCAAGGGGCCACAGAAGAGATGACTTGGCCCAGGGCTAACAGCAAAGCGAGGGAGGAGAGGGTCCTCGGCCAGCACGCTGTCCACCATCCTACCTTGCCTCTCACTGCCTGCCTTGACTCTCTCTTCCCTTTTCAACATCCCGCCTTTCCTTGTTGTTAAGATGGCCAAATACTTCATTTCCTCTAAATTGATTGCCTGGGAACTACCTGCCTTCGACCCGAGAGCTGCTGTGTGTCAGGCTGCGGGGAGGGAGTCTCCTACAGGGAGGCCCCTGGGCACAGGGGCTGCCTTCTTCCTGCCTGGGTCTTCATCGTCTCTGCACAGCTTGGATGGAATCGACACTTCCTGTTGAGAAGCCAGGACCTTGTGGAGGCAGATTTGTGGACTGCTCGTCGCCAGAGTGGATGGAACCTTTGACCCCCCAGGCCAAGCCTCGCTGTAGCTGTGCCAGGCAGCTCCCTGCAGTTTGGCCCCAGTCATTCTTAGGAAAGACTGTTATGAGTATTTGCTGGCCAGAGGAAGGGAACTCATGGGCTTGACAGATGTCCCACTGTCCATGTCCGACGGATCCTCACAGCTAGTGGGTCAGAAACCGTCTTAGTACTGCCATCAGGGAATCAGGAGAGGAAGGGCTAAGATGGAGGCCAGGACTTGAGCAGGCTATCTGTGGAGAGGACTGACCGCCCACGGGAAGGAAAGGGAGGTGCCCTCCCAGAGGAGCAGGAGGAGGGGCCGGGATTTCCCCATCTGCTTCACAGTGGGAGGAAATGGCACGGACAGCCCCCGCTAAGGGGCAAGGTCAGAAGTCAAGCTTCCAGTCCCTGCCTGGATCTGGGTTCTCCATTAGTGCATACTGGAATGGTTGGAAGTGGCCTGAGGTGCCCACTGGGACTTGCTGGGCCTACAGCTGGACAAGAGAAATAATTGAGTTGAACTAAGTGCTGGTGATGGGGTCAGGGCCCTCGGCCCTGTGCTCCCCCAGAATTCTGTCCCGGGACACACCCTGAAGGTTGCTGCTTTTTCTTGGTCCCCACTGGGGCCCCGGCTGGCAGCCCAGAGACCACAAAGCATCAGGAAGGTGGTGTCCTGTCTGTGAAGGAAATTCATCCTCTGCAAACCTGGGAATGCCCAGCTCCCAAACCAATGGGTTGGAAAAATCAGGCTATTAAAATGATTGGAAGCACTCAGGACTGGGAATTAAAACCAGAGACTTTTGCAATTGGAATGAAGTTCAGAGACCATCTACTCCACCAATCCTCTCGTTTTATAGATAAGGAAACAGGCCCAGGAGATTAAGTGAGTTGGCCAAAGTCACTCAACAGATGGGGGCAGAACTGGGACTAAGCTCCTCCCTGTGGCTTGGACAACACTGTTGAGTCCTAAAGCTGAATGGCAGGCGAGGGATTAGGCTGGTGAGGCCTCCAGCAATGTCTAAGCAGCTGGTACCTTCAGGGGTGTGTCAGGGGTGGGGATAGGTGCCTGGGCTTGGGTTGTGGAGCGGCTGAGAGGGCCCTGGAGGGCTCAGGACAGCTGTGTGCTGCTCGGGGTTGGGTGTCCGCCTGGCTCACGCTCAGTGCCCATGGCCACCTCCCCATTTTCTGTGCCTTATCTCACTGTTTCAGCTGAGTCCAAGTTGTTTACTCTGTTCCTCTCCAAAGGGGCACTGTGTCCCAGTTGGACAGCTCACCTTCGGGACATTAGCCTTTGCCCCACAAGCCGTGGAGAGGACCAAAATCAAGCTGCTTGAGCCCACTGTCTTGCTGATAGTCCAGGCCTGCCTGCCAACCAGCGGAGCCCCTGCTGCACACCCAGGCCTACCAGCCTACTTCCAGGAGCCGAGAGTGGGGCAGGCACCTGGGAGGAGTCCTGGTGAAGAACTGGACTTCAGCCAAGGAGGCAGGAGGAAGACCTGGCTCTGTTGGGTCGTTCAACTCTGGGGGAGCAGCCTTTCCCTCTTACCTTTTCCTCTTGTTCCACCAAATGGTCGCTCTTTCCCAGAGCAGAAACTGGCGGACATGCAACGATAGCCAGAACCCCTGTCCCTCACCCACCTGGGTCTGTGGCTGGTCATGGGCTGGCAGAACAGGGACACCAAGAGATGGAGAAGGGGGACTTCCCAACCTCCCAGCATCTTCCTAGCCCGTAAGCAAGCACAAAGATGAGGCAGAGATCTGTCAGAGCTGAAAGTTCCTTTGGTTGCTCACAACTCAGGTATGCACACCGTGTGGCAGCTGGGCAGCGGAGCCCTACTTGACCGTGAGTCCCGTGCACCCAGACCTGTGGCCAGATATGGACTCTGGCTGCCTCAGGCGCCGCCTCTTTGCATAGGGTTCTCCTCCATTAGTAACTGCAGCCGACTCGGACGTCCTCCACATTGTGCACACTGGTTCTGCCTTTGTCCTCGCAAGTTGATACTTGGCATTAGCATGAAACTTGTGGGTGTGGGAGGGTTTAGAGAGAATTCTAACACAAAACATCCTATTAAATTGTACTTGAGAGATGAAAAAACTCCTGTTGTATTTTGACAGAATTATTTTTATTAAAATACACATCCATGAGCAGTCATGAGTGTCTAGTCTCTGTTGTGAGTCTTACTGGGATTGACCATCCCTAGTGTAACACAGCTGTCCTGGCAGGCTTGGCCCCTTCCCAGTTTATCTGTTGGGAGTGCCCAGGCCCTTGGTGTCTCCTCAAGGACCCCGAAGACTTTTGCAAGACCCCAAAGAACATAGGTACTCACGCTTTTGATTCTCTCCTGCGAAACAACCTTCATCTGAAACAAAAATTCAAAAAGGTGGGCCATAAGACCGCCTCTCCTCAAAATAAGATATTTACTTCTTTATTTGGCTGTGTCAGGTCTTAGTTGCGGCACTCAAGATCTTTGCTGTGGCACACTGACTCTAGTTGTGGTGCACGGGGCTCCAAAGCACATGGGCTCCATTGCCCCATGGCATGTGGGATCTTAGTGATTGAACCTGCATCTGCTGCATTGCAAGATGGATTCTTAACCACTGGACCACCAGGGAAGTCCCCAAATAAGATGTTAATACATTCCAAATATGGTCACTCCAGACACTGTACAGAAAACTCTTAAAGGGTATCAAGGTTAGCTTCCTTTCAGTCCAAGGGAAAAACTCATGCTGAAAAATCATAGTTTGGGTGACCCTGGGACATGAACTTTTCTCATCTTCAGTTTCCCCATTAACTTGGTTAATTCTGCTGCTCCATGGTAATAGAGGATTACAGCATGCTTAGAGCAGGGCTTGGCACACACAGCATACACCATTGCCCTGCCTCCATGAGGGTGTCCCCTGGTGTGACAGGCTTGCTTCTGCCTCAAGCTGCCTCCCCTGCCCCCAAGGCACCAGGGTTTTATGCAGAGGAGGGATAAAGTAGATGATGCTTCTGTTCACCTGGAGGTAAGACTAGAAGCAAAGAAAAGGCCAAGGTCAAACACAAGAAGGCAGGTTGGAGAAATATTTAGCGGATATTAGCATCACAGGATGTGATGTGAGGGAGATTAGCAAGAGACAAGGCAATTGCATGCAAGATAATACAGGCAACTGGTGGTGGCTAAGTCACTGGGGTGAGGAGGTTTGCTGGAGAGCATATAAATCCGTATCTCAGAGAGACATTTCCTGGAATTGGAAAAGGATTCTGTGCCCTAGTAAACAGCAAAAACGGTCATGGATGCTCAGAGTAAACATCAGCTGCTAATTAAAAGCTCTAAAGATTCTGTCTTAAGATGTGTAGCTTAATCCAGTATTTTCCAAACTTGCATTACTACAGAATGCTTCACTCAAGGCCATTTTACAGGACTCGGAGGGAAAAGCTCGCTTCTCGGCCTTTTGGCTCAGATCAAGTGTAGTATGGGGACTTCTCGGGTGGCAGAGTGGTCAAGAACCCGTCTATTAATGCAGGGGACGTGAGAGACGCAATTTCCATCCCTGGGTCGGGAAGATTCCCCTGGAGTAGGAAATGGCAACCCGCTCCAACACTCTGGTCTGAAGAATTCCTTGGACAGAGGAGCCTGGCGGGCTCCATGGGGTTGCAAAGAGTCAGACGCCACTGAACGACTGAGCAAAGGGAAAAGCTAGTGTAGAAGGAAGAGTGGCGTATTAGATTAAGTACAAATGTCCTGGTTCCATAAGTAAAGCCACGGTAAATTCATTTCCCTCCAGACACATTTCCAGCGTAGTTTGTTTTATGCCAAGGTTTATAGGTTATTTTCGCTACTCTAACAGACAGTATGGTGAAACAAAGGGTAGTCTCGTTACAAAGTCTTGTTTACTGGTGGGAAAACCGGTTCCAGTAAAGAGATCAACGGGGACTGAGGCCGCAGTCTTGAAAAGCACTGACATGTAAGAACAACCAAAGAACATCCAGAAGAAGAGGAGCCCAGATACGCACGAAAAAGCGAGTCTTTAGGAGTCAGAAAGCCGGGAAGTCCGGCGAGTTCGAGAGAAACTGTTGTTCTGCAAAGATAGATGTCATCCAGCAGCAGACCTTCCTTCATTCCAAGACAACCAAGGACCACCACAGTACTCAGAACCTCCTTGCTCTTCCATCCAGGCGACCGACTGGGAAAAAGCCTAGGCTGGGAAACCGTCCCCTCCGCCGCCTCCACCGCCGGAAACGAATGACCAGGGCTTCCAGCCAGACGGCTTTACCTCCGCCCGGAGCCAGTGAGCATGCGTAGCTCCTGGACATGGCCCCTCCCAGCTCTGGTCCTCCCAGTCACGGAGCATGCGCAGACTTCCTGCCGTCCCGCCCCTGCTTTTCCAGAGACCCCGGTTCCTTAGAAACCAGGCGGCGCGTTCCCCGTGGCGGCGCGCTGGATTCCGGGGCCCGCGCGTCCGTGGAAGCCTCCCTCACGCATCGCCAGCGGCTGCCGATACCCGTCCGGGCCCATGGTCTCCAGGGCGGCGCAGGGCGGGGGATGCCAGCGTGCCAGGTAAGAGGGGGCCCGCGACGGCGGGTGAGGATGTAGAAGGGCATGGCGCGGCGGCGAGCGGGCGCTGGCCGGGCCTCCTCGGCGGGGATACGTAGCGCCGGGGCTGGAGGGGGCCGTTCTAACTGCCAGCGCGGGCTCGGAGTTCGGGAGTCGCCCCGGAGTTGGTCCTCTCACCTCAGAGATAGGACCTGCAAGTTTGGTCGTAGAATTGTAGAATTTTGGCTCCTGGAAGGACCTTGGCCATAACCCATCCCTTTACTGGACGCGAAAACCTAGGCTCCCGTGTCCATTGCCGACCAGCACCCCTTACCTGTGTGAGGACCGCCGCTTTGTGGCTTAAGGATATGAGGTATGGGAACCTCAGACAAAGGGCACTTGGCGTAGCTGGTCCATCGTCTTTCACAGTGAGAAGGGACCTGAGGGGACATGTCTTTATTTAAGGAAAGAGAGTTTAGGTGGCAGGTCGGAGAAGGGACACTCCAGAAGGTGCGGGTGGCTCAGCCAGTCCCGAGTGTCCGCAGGCCACATCTCTCTGGGCCTGGCTTACCTCTGAAGCTCAAGAGGGAAGCAGATGGGCTTGCGGAGACAAAAGGTGAGGTGAAGTATTCTCAAGGCATTATCACATGAATGGTGACGGAGAAAGAGGGGTCCGGAAGATCAGGACTTGTGAATGGTTGTGTGAAGCGTTACTGCAGAATCTAAAGAACCAGACAGGAATAGAAAAGTTTAAATCTGCCTTGGAGAAACACCAAGGAAGGTTATAAACATTACTTATCGTCAGCGTTCCCACGGTGTCATTGCTGAGGGCAGGACACAGGAGGAAGGAAGTGGTGACTTTTGAATATCCAGAGCCTGGTGGCACAGGGCACAGAGGACCTTTGAAGCTATGGGGCACAAAGGTTGGAGATCGAAGAGCCCTGAATCTGTGACCCTTCAGTTGAAAGGAACAGCTGTTTAAATTAGGAAAGACACTTCATGTGTTATTGTGATATGGAGAAGGTGGAAGTAAGAGAATCTAGATACATTCTTGATAAGGAAAATCCTTTCCTTCTGAAAAGCTACACCAGGGAACAAGAGTTTTAAGGCCATCGATTTTACAGAAAATGTGGAAAAGTTACTGCTTTTGGACTAGGGTTTTTAGCAGACAGTTCTGTTGAATTAATGGGCTTCCCTGGTGGCTCAGATATTAAAGAATCTGCCTGCAGTGTGGGAGACACAACTTCAATCCCTGGGTGGTGAAGATCCCCCTCGAGAAAGAATGTCTACCCACTCCTGTATTCTTGCGTGGAGAACTCCATGGACAGTGGAGCCTGGTGGGCTACAGTCCATGGGGTTTCAAAGGGTCAGATACAACTGTGAGACTAACACTTTCACCTTTTTTTTTTTGGTGGGAGCCCCCCCCCCGCCCCCACGCGCACACGCACACGCACACACACGCACACACACACAGTGTACAGTTTAAAAGCTTCTGTTGTGAGAGCCTTTCCTATACCACCTGGTTCTACTTTTCCTATAGAATGAGTATTTTGGATCTGATCTGTTATTTTTACTTGCTGGGAAAATTCAAATATGTGATTTCTATAGTAATAATTGGAACCCACTAGAAGTAGGATTTGCAATCAGAATCTAAAATATGGCACAAATGAACCTATCTGCAAACTAGAAACAGATTCTCATAGAGATCAGACTTGTGATTGGCATGGGAGAGGGGAAAAAGGAGGGATGGACTGGGAATTTGGGGTTGGTAGAGGCAAACTATTATATTTAGAATGGATAAACTACAAGGCCCCACTGCATAGCACAGGGAACTATATCCAGTCTCCTGGAATAAATTGTAATGGAAAAGAATATTAAAGAATGTGTAAATGTGTGAAATTGAGTCACTTTGCTATACAGCAGAGACTGGCACAACATTGTAAATCAACTGTACTTCAATAAAAAAAATTTAAATTTTAAAAAAGGGAAAAAGTACTCTCCCAAAAGACAAAGATTTGTAATACGGGGAAAAGAAATGTGTGATTTTTAAAAGGTGGTCCCTGATTCTAATCATCAAAGTCAGTTTGGCACTTAATAAAACTAATTTTCACTGTGTATTTGATATGGCAGCAGGTTTATTTTTTTCCCCCTCAGAGTGATAAGAGAAGGTACATTGAAACTATGATAATGTTAATAGATCAAATTAGTTTTTTAAGAAAGCTTTGTTCTTCTCTTGTTCATAAATCAGTGCCGGCACGTACCTGTGGATATTATGGCTGTGCATTTTATTGACTTTCCTTCTATCTCTGGAAATACTTGTATAAATAACTCAAGAGAGAAAGGTATGTGATCTGGGGGGAACATTGGCACTGTTAACCAAATCCTGTCAGAAAAGCTTTGTGAAAATCATTGTATTTTGTGTAGAAACCCTCATTACTTTAACATTGGCCCACATAGAAGACAGACAAGTAGGCCAAAATCCAAGTAGGATAGAAGGGAGCAATTACCATCTGTAGTGCTGGAGAGGGTGTGGGAGGGTGCTTTGAATGTCAGTACAAATACTTCCTTGAATGAGCATTTGGGGAAGATGTGGCTTAAGTGTGGTGAGTATGCCCTGTGGATGTGTATGCATTATTTTAGCCCCTCTAATGAGAAAGAGACTTGTTTTCAAACAAGAAAGATGGGCATACAGACTCTCAAAAGTGTTTCTTCATCACTATGGCAGTGAACCTTTGACAAATAATTACTTAACATCCATTCCATTTTCTGGGGCAGCTGAGGGCAGTTATCAAATCTGGCCTGTAATAAAGTAATCAACAGTATTTAACAGGCTAACTTACCAGATAAACCAGTAATGCTAACAGGGTTTACTTTCTCTGAACTGATTCTCTGTTTATATAATAAGAGGAGAAATGAAATGGCACAGTGTGATCTGATATGGGAGGTTGTAATATAAAGTTGGTGTTCACAGAACACAAGAATCAGTGACCAGTCACTTAGAAGCAGGAGAGGAGTCCTTCTGATGCCTAGTAAGTCACTCATGTGTATATATAATAGGAGTTTCAATCTAGGATAAATCCACTATGGAAATCAGACAGTATCTAGAAAAAAATTGGAGGTTTTGCTGTTTTTGAGAATTCATATGCAGTATAGTAGTAGGACATTATTTTTCTTTTTTGGGAGGAGGACCTTTCGTATTTCTCTTTTTTTAAATTGGTTTATTTATCATTGCTACCCATGGGCTTTCTCTAGTTGGGGTGAGAGAAGGCTGCTCTTCGTTGTGGTGCACGGGCTTCTAATTGTGTGGCTTCTCTTGTTGCAGAGCACAGGCTCTAGGTGTGTGGGCTTCTGTAGTTTCAGCACATAGGCTTAGAAGTTGTGGCACACTGGCCCAGGTGCTCTGAGGTATGTGGAATCCTCCCGGACCAGGGATCGAACCCATGTCCTCTGCATTGGCAGGCTGACTCCCATGCACTATATCACCAGGGAAGTCCCAGTATGCTGTATACAAGTCCCAGGACATACATACAAAAAAAGCAGCTTTGTATAAGTAAACTTCAAGAGAGCCTAAAAGTCCAAATTACTTGGAAATTTAGATGTCAGGTATTTTTAAAAGTGGGGAATGAAAGATAATTCAAATAAGGTTGGGCTCGTGAAAATAAAAATGGAGAAAAGATACTGAGAAAAACATGAAAACAGTAAGACTTTCTAGCACACTAACATTCACTCATGAATTAGCCATTAGGTCAGGAATCACTCGTTAATGACCATCTCTTTAAATCCAGACAAAGGAAGTGACAAATGGAGTAAATATTTCAGTTTCATGGTGATGGGAATGAACACTTAGGAAGTAGGATTAAAAGATTAAGAAGGAAGAAGTGAGTATTCCTGCTTTACTTAAATACACTCAAACCTTACCCTTAGCATGGGCTCTTTAGTTCCTGTTCCTAGAAGAGGAGCTGCAAGTAATGCCTTTGTCCTAGGTACTGTCAGTTTTCAAGGTTCCCAGTGACAAAATGCCACATCTCTTTGGGATTCAGGATTGCCGTGGTGATAGCTCAGTCTCCCCACCACCTCTCAGAGCCATTCCCAGAATCATCTGTAAGGGTTCCTGTCTGTCTTCTACCATGAAGGATTAGGAATGAAGGCTTTGAGGAGTGGAAACTAAGTACTGAGCACGGTCTTCCTTTCTGGCCTGGGATAACTGTGCTCCTCCCCAACTGTCAACTTTCAATTTCTCATGAGAATAGATAATTCCAAAATATAACCGGAAATGCTTCCTATTTGGCTTTGAGATTTACCGTGTTGCTTTACAATCTCAAAATCTTTATTCTTTCTTTCAGAATTATATTTTTGCTTAGAATGATAATGCTGGGCAAATCATGGAATTGTTGTTTTAGTTGCTAAGTCATGTCCAGCCCTCTTGTGACCCCATGGACTGTAGACCACTAGGCTCCTCACTCCATGGGCTTTCCAAGGCAAGAATACTAGAATGGGTTGCCATTTCCTTCTCCAGGGGTCTTCCTGACCCAGGTATTGAACCTGTGTCTCCTGCATTGCAGTCGGATTCTTTACCACTGAGACACCTGGGAAGCCCAAATATAATTGCTGGGCCCTACTTTCTTAATCTGTGTAATTTATAACAGAAAACAATTTAAAAATGACAGAAATGTCTAGCACTAGAGAAAGGAAGAGCTAGTTCACATAATTAGTAATCTTTAAAAATTGTGATAACATGAAAAATGCTTATGTCAAAATATTAAGTGAAAAAAATCAGGATACAAAGTTGTGCATATAATTTGATTACATTAAACAGATGTAAAACCTCGGAAAAAAGAGTATAAGAAGAACACATAGTAATTTTCTATAGTGAGTGAATATTAAAAAAAAAAAACCTCCTACTAAAAGTTTCTTGCTTGTGTAAAGAATGATACTGAACTTGTTTTGTCTCTCCGGGCCTTCAGCCCCTTCTTGCTCTCTGACTGAATTGAAAGTGGTGGAGGGAGACTCCCCAGGTGGTCCAATGGCTGAGACTCTACACTCCTGATATAGGGCCCAGGTTAAATCACTGGTGTGGGAGCTAGATCCCACTTTATCATCTCAGCCACCTAGGAAGCCCCTAGATCCCACATAACACAACTAAGAGTTTGCATGCTGCACCTAAGGCCTGGCACAGCCAAGTAAATTTTATTTTAAGTGGAGGGAGAATGATGGCAGGGACCAGGAAGCACCTGTTTCCTAAGCAGGTGTTACAAACCAAGCAGCAGTGCAGTTCCCTAGGATAATGAATTTGCTTGTATGTATTTGAAAGGTGACCATAGAGCTCTTATACTGCTTTCTCAGACTTTGGTGCTTGTTGATGAATAGTTTTGACCCTTAGGGTCTGTTTTGGTGCTTGCTGATAGATGGTTTTGCATTTCTGCATCCCACAGCATATTAGAGGATGTTCCACACGGTTAATGGTTTCTGCAGCCCAGTGGTGGTTCCTGCTAGGAAATGGTTATCATCTCAGAGGGGCCTCTCAGGGTGGCTCTCAGAGCATGTGAGATATGTATCTGTCATCCAGGCGTCCTCTCATTGTCAGGGAGATGGGGGATGGTAGAGAGATCAGCTGTACTTCCTGTTACTTGTCAGCCTTTTGCACTCATATTCCTGTGCCAGGGACTAAGGGGACGAAGCTTGGTGGTGGTGGTGGTTGTTGTTTGAAGCAGTGGGGGCAATGGTTGAACATAGTCATCAGCTCTTATTTTCAAAATTAAATTATTGTGCTCAAATGGCTGTTTTGGTTACCCCAGCCCAGGGCCTGCTCCTGGTCATGGTGGTTATTCTTTCAAGATTACTGTCTTTGTTTCTCCTTCCTTCGCTGCCTTTTTTTTTTTTTTTTTTTTTAATGTCTGTGCTGAGTCTTCGTTGCTGCTTGGGCTTTCTCTGGTTGTGGTGAGTGAGGGCTGCTCTCTAGTTGCGGCACACAGGCTTCCCATTGCACTGGCATCTCTAGCTGCGGAGCAGATTCTAGGCACCCAGGCTTTAGTAGCTGTGGCATGTGGTTCAGTAGTTGTGGTGCTCAGGCATAGTTGCTCCTTGGATGTGGAGTCTTCCCAGACCAGGGATGGAACCCATGTCTCCTGCACCGGCAGGCAGGTTCTTTACCACTGAGCCACCAGGGAAGCCCCTTCACTGCTTCATATCCCTGATATGCTAAGATTGTTGTGCAAAGAACATTTAAATGCTTTCAAGTATTATAGGAATGTTAGCAAAATACCTTGAAGTGTTAAGTTTCAGGGACCTGTGATCTCCTTAATTACACAGTCTTGGTCCTTATGAGTCTCAATAGTAAGACACTGAGCATCATTTAAACAATAATCAGAAAATTATAAAATCCTAAAATGAATGGCTATTTTCAGGTGGGCATATCCCAGATACATTCTGTATTTTATAACCAGCCTCCTTCATTACACATTAACCAAAAGGAAAACAGGAAAAGGGGGTTGGTATGGCAAAGACTGTCCTGAGATTAGATTATTTTACATGTCACATTTAATAGCGAGAACATTGTTAAACTACAGCTGAGCATAATCATGGCCTAGTTGGTAAGCAGTTTTCTGCATCCAGGCAGTTGATGTTTGTGAAGGACACGAGGCGTTTCCACTCTCAGGAGACCTCCTTAACCTTCCTGGTGACCAGAAGCCATGTAACAGAGTTAGAGAACACCGGTCAGGGTTGTTGTGCTCTGGGGTGCCCTCAGAACACCCTATACCCGAAATCTGAAGGAAGGCAGATTAAGTAACTCTGAAGTGTCTCTTGCTACCATAGAAATAGCCATTTTCACACCAACAGGATACTTGTATCCATATAGAAGGTAGAAAACACAAAACTTTAGTAATTTAGGTTTTCATGTTGAAAAATGTTTTATGAGTATAATTAAAAACTCATTGTCTTCTCAGGATTAAATGTAAAATACACCTCTCTCTAGGGTCAGGTACTTCACAGGCATCGTGGCCAAGTGGCCAAGTGTACTTTACCTCGGCAAAGGCAGGGTCTTTGTCACATGCCTTTGTCATTGTGTTCTCTCTGTCAAATCACTCCTTGGTATTCAGCTGTGGGTGTAGCAAGAAATGGAAACTAAGCTCCAGGGACCTGGCCTGTCTGGATCACTGCCCTGTGCCCCACCTTATGGCACAGTGCCTGACCCATTGTTGCCCTCACAGATACTGGGGAATGAATGAGGAAAGAACTCTGGTGACTGGATATCATGCCATTAAATGGGGGTGAGGGAACACAGGAGAAGGAAAGGAAAGATAAATTTGGGTTGGAAGAAGCTGATAGGTTGGTACAGAGCCAATTGAGAACGTTTGCATGGAGGTCACAGTGAAATTGAAGGATTAGATAACATTGCTCTGTGAGAGAGTAGGGATGGGGATGGAATTTTCAGGTCGATGTCAGTCTAGAACTTGCTGTTAAAGCAGTCTCAGAAAAATAGTCATCTTGTTATTGCCAGGCTTTCAGAAGCAATATTTAATATAACTGGTAGCAAAGTACTTTTTCTTACTGTAACCATCAGCTGAAACTAACTTTCAGACCAGGTGGTGATCCAGATACCTCTGTGGGTGTTGGTTAAATTTACATCTCCTTCATGACTCAATTTTAGCTGACCTTTCTGTACACTGGGTAGTTACTCCTCATTAGACAGGTCATTAAGCCTTTCATTCACGTCCCTCCTAGGACACTGTGTGAGGGCAGCCCAGAGGCTGGGACCTGGCGTCTTTGGCTAGGCCTGGGTATGCTCTCTTGGTATCAGATGGCTGCTTAACTATTTACCTCCATGTCAGCTTGCAGAGTTGGGGGAGTAGCCTTTCTTTCCTTTGTCGCATTTTTGCAGTCAGTAAGAAGGCAGCAACATCTGTGTCACTGAGTCCGTGTAAGACACTTAAACAAATTGTAGGAAAATGAAACCTTCCCCACAGGATCTTTGGATTTTTTGAGATCCAGGGACCAAAGCATTTATCATAACTCCTTTGTAAAACTCAATACCTGTTTGTTTAGTTAGACTTTTATTTTTCAGTGGAAACATCAATGTAGGTAAAGACACACTTTCTCTTTTATCTGAAAACAGCCCTGCAGAAAGCATGTTACCCTTCCAGACTGGGAGTACAAGCTGGTTCGTGGGCAGCTCCGACTGTACCGCAGGTAGTCCCTCAGAACTCAGGCTGCAGACTCCCCCCGGCTCCTGCCTGAGCTCCAGTGCTGAGGCGTGGTTGTCTTTCCTCTTTGGGTCCAGCTCTTCTGGCCATGCAACGACAGTGTGTCTACCAGAGTGGCTCAGTTCCAGGTGTTGGGGGGTGGCCCAGAAGGCCGTCTCTTCGTTCTTAGTACATGGCTGATGTTGATGACCGCATGAAAGGCTACTTATTTCCCCCACCAAATTCCTGGGTTTTGCAAAATGAGAATTAAACTTAACATTTACCTTTACATTTTAATTTTGTCTCCTTTTAGTGTGCTCATGAATTATGCTCTTATGTTATAAATCTAGATCTCTTTGCAACTGGATGTTAACATCATGGTAGGTACCCCCCTCCTAGGGTGATGGTTATCACATCAGGTTTGGAGCATCATTCAAAGAAGGTTGTATTCAGGGAATTCCCTGGCAGTCCAGTGGTTAGAACTTGTTGCTTTCACTTCCAAGGCCCAAGTTCAATCCTTGGTTGGGGATCTAAGATTCCACAAGCCCCCAGCCTTGCCAAAAAAAAATCAAGCTATACGTTTTAAGATTTTAAAACGTATTTTATTTAAAATAGGCAGGAAAAGAAGGACTTGAGCAGGAAAAGCTGTTACCTTCTAGTTGGTGCAGCTGCCACACAGGCTTTGACCTGACTTCTTGATTTGTGCGTTCTCACACTTACTCATTCCTCAGTCATCACTCAGCACCCACTCAGTGTCCAGCGCTGCTCTGTCCTGGTGACAGCGGTGTGTGAGACAGGCGGCCTCTTGATATCATGACAGATCCCAGTGGAGTGTGATGGGCACTGTGAAAGAGCTCAGGCACAGCTTCTCTGACGAAGTGGTGTTTAAGTGGAGACTTAACAGATCTGAGAAGGAGTTATCCTGAGGAAATAAAAAGAAAAAATTATTGCAGGTAGAGCAAATAGTTTGGACCAGAATCTCAGAGCAAAACTGAAGGAGTTAGATGTGGTAGCTGCCAGCATGCTGAGTGCAGTGTAAGGGGAAAGTGGTAAGGTGGAGAGATGGGGAAAGGTCCAACCCATGCTTGGGAGAGCCCATCAGGGAATCTGGGCTTCATCCTAGAGAGGCTAGGGGAAGAAATGGCCAGTTCAGGAGAACCGTCTGGTTCATGGAACCAGAGCAGTGGATGGAAATCAAGGGACATTCGGGTGTCCAGTTGGTGGGACATAGGGGTAGACTGGCCATGGGGGCAGGAAAGCTTCACTGCAGCGGAGTGATTCCTTATGAGATGGTCAGGTTGGAATCACCATCACTTGAGTCCACCCTTCATGATTGTTGGCATTTGACTGAACATAGCCCCTATGTGCTAGGTCATTGGGATCCTGCAAGGCTTGACATACAGTATGCTTCTGTTAGAGGGAGGAAGCTTGACTACAAGGGGACTGAGCTAACAGATAAGCATGAGTCACATTATGTTAGGAGGTGGGGTAGTTGGAGAGACAGTTCTGGGTTGCAGGCACCCTCTTGACAGGTCAAGTTGTAGTTTAAGACTGAGAGCCTCAGCTCATTTTCCTAATCCCGGTTGGCAGGCAGAGCTATTCTGTTATATGATGCTGTCTTTCCTAAATCATTAAACCAGATTCTGTCTCAAATTATTTAATTATCAGCATAAGTACTCTCTTTATTACATTTGTGAACATACCCCAAGATCATACAGAATTACTTACAGTTTTGATGAGTTCAGTATATATATCTTGGTTTATTGATTAACTATACAGGAGCAAGGTCTGGAATCTTTTGGCCTTTTTCCAGCAAATATTTATTGAGTACCCATTATATATTAGGCCTTGTTCTAGGAACTTGAGGATACAACAGTGTGCAAAACAGGCAAAAAATTCCCTTTTCTCAAGGAGCATGCATTCTAGGAGGCGTGGTAGGAGGAGACCAACAATGGGAGGATAAACCTGTTTCCAATAAGACAGCATTTGAGTAGAGACCGGAAGGAAGTGAGGGAGTGTGTAGACCCAGTGGATCTCGTCTGTACAGTAGAGGGAACCGCCAGCACAGAGACCCTGAGACAGATGTACCTGGAATGTTTGCGATGCACACAGCAGTGAACCATGATGACCGGAGTAGAGTGAGCAAGGGAAAGAGAAATAGGATATAAAGTCAGAAAGAGGATGGGTCAGACAGTCCTTTTGTAGGTCAGAGGAAGAACCTTGGCTTTTATGCTAAAGTGAAAGTGAAAGTCACTCAGTCATGTCCGACTCTTTGTGACCCCATTGACTATACATTCCATGGAATTCTCCAGGCCAGAATACTGGAGTGGGTATCCTTTCCCTCCTCCAGGGGATATTCCCAACCCAGGGATTGAACCCAGGTCTCCTGCATTGCAGGCAAATTCTTTACCAGCAGAGTCACGAGAAGCCCAAGAATACTGGAGTGGGTAGCCTGTCGCTTCTGCAGCGGATCTTCCTGACCCAGGAAGAGATGCAAAGCCTATGCAGCCTTTGGGCAGAGGAGTGGCTTGATCTGACTTATATTTTAATGGCATCACCCTCAGTGCTATATGAGAGTAGACTGGGGGTACAGTCCGGGGGTGGGGGAGGGTAGAATCTGGGAGACCAGATGGGCACTCACAGCACAGGTGCGAGGACAGTGACTTGAATTAAGGCGGTGGCAGCAGAGTATTGGGACGTGCTCAGATTCAGGGTGTGTTTTGAAGAGACAGCCACTAAGACATGTTTTTATGGATCGGATGAGAAGTATGAGAAGAAGAAGGATCAAAGATTACTCCAAGCTTTTGATTTAAACAGCTGGAAAACTTGTGTTACCAGTTTCTGTGGGGAACAGTGAGTTTGGTGGGGAGAAACATCAGGAATTTAGTTCTGGACACCAAATCGCAATGTACATCAGATAGGTGGTTTATACTAGTCTGAAGCTCGAGGAAGAGGACCTGGCTGGCAGCTTTGAAAGTCATCAGAGAATAGATAGTGTTTAGAGCCATGAGTGAATATGAATAGACTCATCAGTCTTGAGGCAAGAGCCATCGTTACCACAGTCATCATCACAGGGAACAAGCAGAGAAATGGCCAGAGAGGTAGGAAGAAACACAGCCAGCGTCACAGTCTACTTCAGAATTAGGCTGGGAATTTCCTTGGTGGTCCAGTGGTTAGGACCCTGTGCTTTCAGTGCTGAGGGCATGGGTTCAATCCGTGGTTGGGGAAGTAAGATCCTGCGAGCTGTGTGGCCCGACAAACAAATAAAGTTAGACTGAGGACCCAACTCACTTAATAATTAGGGTCCTGGCCTCATCGCTGGCCACAGTGCTTTATTTTAGAGTATTTTGTATTAAGATACGATTACTGAAGAAACTCATACACAGAAAAGTCTAATTCCCAAGCAAGTCCCTTGATGCTGGCACCTGGGAATGTGTCTGAGAGGGCAGAGGCCTGCCGCCAAGTCTGTCGAGGGTGCCCTGAGGCTGCCCCGCTGGGGAATTCCAGCCATGGGCTGGTTCTGGGGTGTGGTGGGGATGGAAGCTGAGCTTGGGCTTCCTACCCATGTGATGTGCCAACCTGTTACCCAACCTGTCCAGCTGCAGCCACAACCTGTTACACATTATTTCTCACTTACAGCCATCCTTCCTTGGCTTGCCTACAGCAATACTGGAGAAGAACACCTCTTTCAGCCCTCACTTCCTGAGTATGAGTTGTTTGTGAGTGGTGAGGACATGCCTAACCCCGGCAGCTCAGCAGCTTGCCTAGTGTGATGTTGGCTGTGGGAAAGGGCAACCTTCTGATCCTAAGCAAGTGCCCACACTTACTAGATCATTGGCCTCTGCTTGGCTTCAGCCATTGTTTTTATACAGTCCTCCCTCGGTATCTGGGAGGGGTGGGGTTGGTTCCAAGACCCGTTGGGGTCCCAAAATCCACAGATGCTCCAAGTATTAGTCGTTTTTGTGTCCAACTCTGCAACCCCATGGTCAGTAGCCCAATGGGCTCTTCTGTCCATGGGATTCTCCAGACCAGAATACTGGAGAGGGTTGCCATTCTCTTCTCCAGGGGATCTTCCTGACCCAGGGATCAAACCCAGGTCTCCTGCATTGTAGGCAGATTCTTGACTGTCTGAACCACTAGGACATAGAAAAAGTGCTCAACGGATGCTCAAGCCCCTCATATAAAATGGCATATGACATACACTTATCCTCTTGTATACTTTGTCATCTCTAAATTACTTACAATATCTAATACAGTGCAAATAGTTGTAAATACAATGTAAAGCTATGTGAATAGTCACTGGTGTGCAAACAGCTTCAAGTTTTGTGTTTAAAGAAAAGAGACTTAATTCATATACGTCCATTTAATTTGATTATAGATGTAAATCCACATGGTACAAATAGGTTGTTCTATATCCTCAGCCATAACTTACAGTGATTAAAAATTGATGTATAATTTACATACAATTAAATATACAGATCCTAAGTATCCAACGTGATGAATTGTGGCAAATATAACCACAATGCAACACAAGATATAAAATATTTCCATCCTCATTCATTTCCTTGTGCCCTTTTCTCGTCAGTTCCACACATCCTTGCTCCACCTCCCAACCCACCAACCATCCCACTATCACTTTTGAATCCTGTTGCTAATAAGTAAGTTTGCCTGTACTTCAAGTAAATGAGATCCTACAGTAAGGAGTGTTTTTTTGGTGTGTGTGCCTAACGTCTTTCACTCAAAGTAATATTTTTAAGATTCATGCATGTGGTTGCATGCGTTAGTAATTCATTAATTTTTGCTGCTTTTTTCTGTATTTCATTGTATGAGACCATACCATAATTTATTTATCTAATCTCCTATTCCTAAGCATTTGGGTTTATTTCTAATTTAGGGCTAAGATGAATAAGGTGCTGAGAATATTTTGTGTAAGTTTTTTGTGGACATATGTTTTCATTTTCTTGGGTAAGTATCTACAAATGGAGTTGTTGTGTCATTGAGTTGATGTATCTTTAACTTTGTAAGAAAACGTCAATTTTCCAAAGTGACTATACTATTTCACACTGGACTGGCACTAACAACGTGTGAGAGTTCTGTTGCTCCATATCCTCTCCAGACTTTGGGATTGTTAGTCTCTTCCCTCTCTCTTTTTTTACCTTTTCCCTTCTAGCAAGGTTTGGTTTTAGTTTGCATGTCCCTGATGAATAGTGATATGGAGCGCCTTTTCACATGCACATTGGCTGTTTTTGTATCTTTGGTGTGACTCAATCTAATCTTTTGACAGTTTAGAAAATCAAGTTCTTCTTTTGTGTGTGTCTTCTTTTTCTTTTGTGACTGCCACAGGAATGTGGGATCTTAGTTCCCTGACCAGGGATCAAACCCATGCCCCCTGCAGTGAAACCGTGGAGTCCTAACCACCTGACCACCAGGGAAGTCCCCATGTTTTTTTTTATTCCTGGACCCAGTGTACTCTCTTTATTAATTTATATTTTTATAATATTTTACCAAAAGATCACAACAGTAAAAATAAAGGGATAGTGAAAATCATTTAGAAGTTTTTCATAGTAAGCTCAAATTTGTAGTTCTTACTTTCATGATTGTAATGTTTATATATATATGCCTACAATAGAAAACATCTTTTACTTTATTTTTTAAGAGGGTTTATATATATATATATACACACACACACACACATATGTGTTTTTAAATTTATTTATTTTTTAATTGAAGGATAATTGCTTTGAAGAATTTTGTTGTTTTCTGTCAAACCTCAGTATGAATCACCCATAGGTGTATATTTATCCCCTCCCTTTTGAACCTCTCTCATCTCCCTCCCCACCCCACCCCTCTAGGTTGATTCAGAGCCCCTGTTTGAGTTTCCTGAGCCATACAGCACATTCCCCTTGGCTATCTATTTTACATATGGTAATGTAAGTTTCCATGTTACTCTCTCCATACATCTCACCCTCTCCTCCCCTCTCCCCGTGTCCATAAGTCTGTTCTCTATGTCTGTTTCTCTATTACTGCCCTGCAAATAAATTATTCAGTACCACTTTTTCTAGATTCCATATATATGTGTTTTTGTAATGAGCAGAAAATCTTTTAACATTTTGAAATACAGTTTATCAGTGGGTTAGGGCTTTGTGTGTTCTGTCCAAGAGATCTTTATGTATCCTGTGATCTTGAAAATATTCTCTGACATGTTTTTCTAGAAGCTTTGTGTGTGGTGGGTGCGTACTCGGTTGTGTCTGTCTCTTTGCCACCCCATGAACTGTAACCCGCCAGGCTCCTCTCTCCATGTAATTTTCCAGGCAAGAATGCCGGAGTGGGTTGCCATTTCCTACTCCAGGGGCTTTTCCTGACCCAAGGATAGAACTCTCATCTCTGGCGTCTCCTGCATTGACAGGTGGATTCTTTACCACTAGCACCACCTGAGAACCCCAGAAACTCTGTGGTTCTGGCTTTTACATTTAGGTCTTTGATTCATTTTGGATTAATTTTTGTGTACACAGTGAGACAAGAAGGGTCAAGGGGTTTTGTTTGCCATGTGGCGGGCTTAGTCGCTCAGTCGTGTCCGACTCTTTGTGACCCCGTGGGCTGTAGCCCCCCAGGCTCCTCTGTCCATGGGGCTTCTCCAGGCAAGAGTACTGGAGTGGGTTGCCATGCCCTCCTCCAGGGGATCTTCCCAACCCAGGGATGGAACCCAGGTCTCCTGCATTGCAGGCAGGTTCTTTACCATCTGAGCCATCAGGAAAGCTCAAGAATACTGGAGTGGGTAGCCTATCTCTCCTCCAGGGGATCTTCCTGACCCAGGAATCAAACCTGAGTCTCCTGCATTGCAGGTGGATTCTTTACCAGCTGAGCTACCAGGGAAGCCCATATGGATATCCAATTGTTACACCATTTTTTAAAAAGCGTTTTCTTTCCCCATTGAATTGATATAACACTTGGGCTGAAAATCAGTTGACTGCATTTGTGTGGCTTGCAGGGTAAATACGCTATTACAAGGCAGTAACTGTCTAGAAATCTTCTAATGGCTCTTTTTGAAACCTGACACTGAAAAAGAGAAAGCATAATTTGTAATTAAAAAATATATAGTTACAGGGAAAACTGTAATAGATAGATTTTTATATAGCTTGGATGGAACCACCCAGGCTCCACCATATGTAAGCTTCTCAATGGCTTGATAATTCTAATGGCATCAGGAAGACAAAATCTCAGAACACGTAATGACCCTTGAAAAAACCTACAGTCAGTCAAAAGCATTCTTAAGGCTATATACTGTGAGTTGTTTTGGATAAATAAAGGATAACATGACAACTCAATTCTTCAGTTATAATTGTCCTCTCATCAAAGACCTCACTAGAGGAGGAGGCACAGAAAGGTAGACTGCCTCTTTCTCAGTGAGTTTTTGCCTCTGGTTCATTTGAGTGATGTCCCAAGGGGTGAAAAAAAACAAGCAGATTACCATTGCTATAGCCCCATGTCCTGTCAGTAAACTTTGAGGTGCTGTGGAGCAGAGGGAGATGAAAGATGGATGAGATGATACCATTTCTCATTTTCATGAACTTTATGTCCTCATCAGTATTTGATATCATATTTTCTGAATCACCCATTCCAATAGGTGTGTAGTTGTGATAAATGTTTTAATTTGCATTCCTAAGTAATGCAGTTTAATAACTAATCTAATGGCTTGATATGTTGACTTATACTAATTGATTTTAGAATATTGAACCAGTCTTACATTCTCTTGGTCATCATATATTGATGATGCTAATAGCTTATTAAGAATTTGGTCCTGTGTTCATGAGGGATGTTGGTCTATAATTTGATGCCATTTTTGGCTTTTTCCTCTCCCCTCATAACCCCAAGTCCTATTGATAGCTTTCTGCTCCATTTCATTCCCTCCATCAGACCCTCCTTATCTCTTATTTTTTATCTTAATTGGTTCTTGGTGTCTGTGTCCTGAACTCTATTCCACTTACCTCAAGTTAAAAAAAAATTCAATGTTTCCTGTTGCTTACTGTTATTAGTTAGGGTCCAGGCAGGAAACAGCCAGCACATTCAGAGAGTTACTGAAATGCCTTTAAGGGAAGGATTATTTACAGTGGTGACAGTGGTGAGGGAAGCCTGCGAGGGTTGGTGGCGCACCGGGGGACCAGCAGGGACTGGTTGTAGCTGGTACTGGTACCACCTCAAGTGCAGTGAGGGAAGGGAGGGGTACCAGAACCCAGAAAAGTCTGTGACTGTGGGAAGAAGGATCCTCCTGAGGCATGTGACCTTGGTCAGGGATCACAGCCCCTGCCAGAGCCACGTTCTGGTAGGGAGAGAGGCGAGTACTGTAACCTTCCTGCTGTGCTCTGATCCCCTCCTGAGATTGGCTGAACCCGGATGGAAGCCAGAGGGCCTGGAGCCCATGTGTTGTAGTCCTTAGAGGCTGACCTTCTATCCATGGGGGGCAGAGCAGAGCAGAGGGGATCAGGTGGCAAAGGTGGGACAGACCAAAGGTACCGAGCATACCCACCTGTCAACCGCCAAACTCCTTAGATTAGCACTTGTGCCACCAGCTCTGGCTCCTACTCCCTTTCTGACTGGTTGCTCCTGAAATAATGAAGACTATGTCTTTTCATCTTTTATTCATTACAGCCTTCCTGTTAGGGCCCTCAGTAAAGGTGTGATGTGTGAACAGAGCAGTATTGGTTTGAGTGACAGAGCGGAGGCAAGTGGTCACCAAGCCAGGGAGCAGAAGGAACTTTCCTGGTTCACACTTGTCGCTAAGGATGCAAGAGCTGTTCCACACACACAAGCCTCCATTTTTATGGAGGCTCAGAGAAGCTGGGTAACCTGCTGTAGGTCTCACGGCGGGTTGTGGCAGATCTGTTACACAAAGCCAGCTGTGGAGCCCTGGAAAAGTTATCTTGCCTCTCCAAGATTCTGTGTTCCTCATCTGCAAGACAGGGTGGCATGGACTTGGAGGGATAATACTGTATATTACACTAAACTCTATATATTTTACACTAAACACTGCCTGGCCTATTGCACTCACTACATATTAGCCTAGAATATTATCTTCCTATTCCTATATGCTTTTGAAGAGGAGATATCTAAGTCAGTCATACATAGCTTTAAAAAAAAAAATCTGTGTAGTGACTTACGATGTGCCAGCTCCTATTTTATTTATTTTCATAAAGATGTTATCTGTTTATTTTTAGTGGAGGACACTTGCTTTACAGTGTCATGTTGGTCTCTGCTGGACAACAGCATGAATGAGCCATAGGTACACATGTGTCCCCTCCTCTTGAGCATCGCTCCCACCCCCCACCCCATCTTACCCTCTAGGTTGTCACAGAGCATCGGGTTGAGCTCCGTGTGTTACATAGCGCCTTCCCACCAGCTGTCTATCTTGCATGTGGTGGTGTATGTTTCACTGCTACTATCTCATCCTGCCCTCTTCTTCCTCCCTGCTGTGTCCACAAGTCTGTTCTCTATGTCTGCGTCTCTGTTGCTGCCCTGTGAATAGGTTCATCAGTACCATTTTTCTAGATTCCATATATGTGCGTTAATATATGATATTTGTCATTCTCTTTCTGACTCACTTCACTCTGTATAACAGGCTCTAGGTTTATCCACCTGACTAGAACTGACTCAAATTTGCCCTTTTTATGGCTTAGCAATATCCCATTGAATCTATGTACCACAACTTCCTTATCCATTCACCTGTCTATTGACATTACGTTGTTTCCATGTCCTGGCTGTTGTAAATAGTGCTGCAATAAACATTAGGGTCCATGTGTCTTTAGAATTCTGGTTTTCCCAAGGTATATGCCTAGTAATGGAGTTGCTAAATCATATGGTAGTTTTATTTCTAGTTTTTTTTTTTTTAAGAATCTCCACGCTGTTCTCCATAGTGTCTGTATCAATTTACATCTCCACCAGCAGTGCAAGAGGGTTCCTTTTCTCCACATCCTCGCCAGCATTTATTGTTTGTAGGTTTTTTGATGATGGCTAGGCCCTATTTTAAATGCTTCATCATGAAGCATTTACTGACTTCATTTACTGACTCATTTAATCCTTAAGTCCCCTATGAAGTAGATACAGTTAACCCCCTTTTACAGATGAGGAAACAGACACAGAATGATTAAGAAACTCACCTGACATCACCCAGCTGGTAGGAGGTGGAGACAGGATTTGAGCCCAGATGAGGCTACCCGCAGATTCACACCTCTGACCTCTGTGCTGCCTTCGCTATAACCTGTGGCCTCATTGGAGTGGGCACGGTCAGTCCTGTCAAGGCGCCTTCCCTGCTTCGTGCCTGACCAGGCTGTGATGACTGGAATGCATGTGAGCTCGGCAGGGCTGGGTTTATGGAGATCTTTGGAGGCACATGAAAGTTATGTACAAGGATGTTAGGGGCAAGCAACAAGGCCATGTTAGGAGTGAGAAAGGGTAATCACTGAAATGTGGAAAAGCAGCGCTGTCTACCGGAGCAGGAAAACACCTAGTCAAGCCTGCCTAGCTTCATGCCATCTGGCTTCTTCAGAGGCCAGCTCTTGCCCTTCTATTTATTGGTGTTGGTGAAGCTGTCCTTTGAGTCAGTGTCAATAAAACAGAGGTTATTAACATTTCTTCTAATCCATTCTGTTGTTTTAAGCCACCAGTGCAAATATACACCCAAATACAATGAAAACATGAGAAATGAGATGTGAGAGAGGAGGAAGTGTGCCCTGGGTATGAATTTAGAGAGGACATGGACATCGTTGCTTTTGCTGGCTCTGTCTCACTCCCTGGCCCTTAGAGCTGTTATAATAATGAATGACCCAGAGAACTTAAGCAGAATCTTACTATGTACAAAGTTTACACTTTCAAGGTCCCAGAATATCCATGACCTGTAAGTAACCCCCCCAAAACCTGTAAATACAGAAAGTGAAAAAAATAGCTAAAGGGAATTCAGGACATGAAAATAGTAGAAGGTAGCATGTGACTGACCTGTTTTCTAACTAGAAGGGAAGCCTGTAAGGGCAAGAGAATTATCAGCAAATATGAAACAGAGGTGGCTGGGAAACCACGGACATAATAGTAGGAATAGTAGAGTTCAGGGCACGAGACAAAACTCTGCAGCCCAGAAAGTTAGAGACAGGAGGAGGCAGGAAGCTGACGGGTTTGGGGTCACAGGCAGCTCAAATCTTGCTTATTTCCGTGGTTCACAGAGGCACAGTTGTCTTCAGGTAGGATCAAGCAGTATAGGATGCTGCACTGTGGGTTCTGTAGGCAAACCAACCCCTAACAGAGATGGACACTTCACACCGTCCACTATCTACAGTAGAAGCAAAAGAAAAGCTGGGTCTGAAAATGAAATTAAAACAATTCCATTTACTATGGCATCAAATAAAATAACAGAAGTAAATTTAATGAAAACAGTGTGTAACTTATACCATGAAAACTAGAAAATATTGTCTAAATAAATTAGACACCCCATGTTCATGAATCAGAAATCTTAAGATTGTTATGATGAAAACAGTTCTCAAATTGATCTGTAGATTCAAAGCAATCTCTTTCAAAATCCCAGATTGATAAATTGGTCGTAAAATTTATAGGAATGTGCAAGGGTTTCAGAATAGCCAAAATAACATTTCAAAAGAAAAAGTCAGAAGACTCACACTTAGTGATTTCAGAACTTACTGAAGTAATCAAGACAAGGTGATACTGGGGTAAGGACAGACTATAGATCAATGGAATAAAATTCAGTTCAGTTCAGTCACTCAGTCATGTCTGACTCTCTGCGACCCCCTGGATTGCAGTATGCCAGGTGATGGCTTCCCTGTCCATCACCAACTCCCAGAACGTGCTCAAACTCATGTCCATTGAGTCAGTGATGCCATCCAACCATCTCATCCTCTGTTGTCCCCTTCTCCTCCTGCCTTCCATCTTTCCCAGCATCAGGGTCTTTTCCAATGAGTCAGTTCTTCGTATCGGGGGACAAAGTATTGGAGTTTTAGCTTCAACATCAGTTCTTCCAGTGAATATTCAGTACTGATTTCTTTCAGGATTGATTGATTTGATGTCCTTGCAATCCAAGGGACTCTCAAGAGTCTTCTCCAACACCACAGTTCAAAAGCATCAATTCTTCAGCGCTCAGCTTTCTTTACAGTCCAACTCTCACATCCATACATGACTATTTTAAAAACCAAAGCTTTGATTAGACAGACCTTTGTTGGTAAAATAATGTCTCTGCTTTTTAATATGCTACCTAGGTGGGTCATACCTTTTCTTCCAAGGAGTAAACATCTTTTAATTTCATGGCTGCAGTCACCATCTGCAGTGATTTTGGAACCCCAAAAAAGCAAAGTCTGTCACTGTTTACATTGTTTCTCCATCTATTAGCCATGAATTGATAGGATTGGTTGCCTTGATCTTAGTTTTCTGAATGTTGAGTTTTAAGCCAACATTTTCACTCTCATCTTTCACTTTCATCAAGAGGCTCTTTAGTTCTTCACTTTCTGCCGTAAGGGTGGTGACATCTGCATATCTGATATAATCTGCATATCAGAATAAAATTGAGAGTCCAAAAATAAACCCATATATTTATGATCAACTGATTTTCAGTAAAGGTACCAAGGTCATTCTGGCAGAAAAAAATACTTTCTTCAACAGTTGGGTCTGGAACAAGTAGATAACCACATGTCAAAGAATAGTTAAGCCTCTGTACCTCCCAATTCCGTCCTTCCTCCATCCCCTAATTTACTTTGTCTCCATGGTTTTGTCGATTCTGAACATTGTATATAAATGGAGTCATATATTATATGGTCTTCTGTGACTAGCTTCTTTGACTCAGCATAATGTTTTCAAGGTTCATCTGTGTTGTAGCTTGTATCAATACTTCATTAATTGTTGTGGCTGAATAGTACTACTTTATCAGATTTTGTTTACCCATTGAGCAGTTGATGGACATTTGGGTTGTCTCTACTTTTTGGCTGTTATGTTTAATTCTCCTGTGAACATTCATGTACAAACTTACCATGTTAATAAGATCTAAAAGCGGCTCAATAAACAGCTGTTCCCCACTGTTTAATTTTCCCAGAAAGAAAAATTACACTCATCATCTGTTAACCTGAAGCAATTGTTTTCATTTTGAGTAACTATCTCCACAACTTTTCCCTGGTTTATAGCTAGCAAATTTCACAGATCATTCTTCCTACTAGGTTTTCTAGGTATGTGTTTTGAAACTCATCTTATTTGGAGATAACCCTTGAAAGTGACCCTATACAAAACTAGACCTGTCTTGAGATTTCTGGATCTTGCAGGGCCTTGTAAGTCATACTAAAGCATCTGGACTTCATACTGAGTCCATTGGGAAGTCATTGAAGTGTTCAAACAGGAAGGGAGTGATGTGATTCCATTTGCGTTTTAGAAAAATCCCTTTGCAGTATGAGGAATGGATGAAGGAAGGAAAGGATGGCAGCAGGAGAGATCAAGTAGAAGGTTGTTGCCTCATCCAGGTGAGTGGCGCCGGGGACTAGCCTAGGGCAGTGGCGGAAGGGCTGCCAGGAAGGGGTGGATTAAAAAAGAGGGAGGATCATCAAGGCTTGATGATGAGTTACCTGTATAGGTGAGGGAATAAAGAGGTTGCACATGGGTTGAAGAACCGAATTGGTGATGGTGACATGCCATGAAATGAGAAAATAGAGGGAGAAAATGTTTGAGGGAAGGTTTATGATAATTATTAAATGCTGACTAGTAGTCTTGCCTTGAGAATCCCACGGACAGAGGAGCCTGGTAGGTGACAGTCCATGGGGTCACAAAGAGTCGGACACGACTGAGCGACTTCACTTCACTTCACTTCATACACCAGACACTTTGTTAGGCACTTATAACCAGATCTCATTTCATCTTCAAAAGACCCCTTGAGCTAAACAGCATTAGACCTGCTTTCTCCATGAAAAACATTGCATTCAGCTCAGAACTGGTGAAGCCAGGATTTTTTTTGTTTCCAAATGTTTGTGTTTTGTTTTGTTTTCATTTATTTTTATTGTTGGAGGCTAATTACTTTATAATATTGTAGTGGTTTTTGCCATACATTGACATGAATCAGCCATGGATTTACATGTTTTCCCCTTTCTGAGAAGCCAGGATTTGGACCCGTAGATGTATTCACTTTGTGTTCTCACCATCTTACTTTACTGCTTCTGTTCAGGTTAGTCATGTGAGTTTTGTGGAGCTTAGAATACATGGGTATGTGCAGCTTGGAGAGAAAGCTGGGCTTGTGCTTCAGATTTGGAAGTCATTGGTATACTAATTAAAGCCTGGGACTTGAGTAGTAAAAGAACATGTAGAGCAAAAAGAGAAGAGGGCGCCTCTGACAGGATCTCAAGAACCTTAGCATTGAAGGGGCAGGGGAGCCTGAAAGCTGCACCCAGAAATGACCAGGAAGGTGGGAGGGCATCATGGATGGGAAGTAGGAGCTGTTTGTATCCCTAGTGCTCACAGTTGGGGAGTGAAGTAGTTAATTATGGATTTACAAAAGGAACGCCCATGACTCTGATCTGTGAGGAGGAGTAAGTGAAGCAATGTTATGTGGATAAAAGTAGAACAGCATTTGGATAGCCAGCATTTGGATACAGCTTTTCAAAAGTTGTGATTTGCAGCATCAAGATAAAAAAGTAGTCAGATTTTTTTTTTTAAGATATTAGATAGGCTAAGGGACTATTATGTGTTTATAAAATTATTATTTAAAATGATACAGGACTTTGGGAGTTCCCTGGTGGTCCAGTGGTTAGGACTTGGTGCTTGTATTGCTGCAGGCCCCAGTTCAATCCCTGGTTGATAAACTAAGATCCTGCAAGCCATGCAGCACAGCCTAAATACATAAATAAGCAAAATTTAAAAATAATACTAAAAAATAAATAAAATGGTGCAGGATCTGTGGGAAACAGTATGGCGGTTCCTCGGAAAATTAAAAATGGATTTACCATGTGATCCAGCAATTCCACCTCTTGAGTATATACCCAAAAGAATTGAAAGCCAAGTCTGGAAGAGATATCTGTATACCCATGTTCACAGCAGCATTATTCACAGTAGCTAATATGTGGAAGCTACCCAGGTATCCATGGACAGGTGAATAGATAAGCAAAATGTGATATATGCATACAGTGGAGTATTTTCAACCTCAGAAAAAGGAAGAAATTCTGGCATAAGCTACACCATGGATGAACCTTGAGAACATGCTAAGTGAAATAAGCCAGTCACAAAAGGACCAATGCTTTGTGATTCCACTTTATGGGGTACCTACGCACAGTAGTCAGATTCATAGAGACATGGTGGTTGCCAGGGGCTGGAGGGAAAGGTTAAGATGAGAAGTCACTGTTAATTAACTGTTGAAATGAGAAGTCACTGTTGAAATGAGAAGTCACTCCCTGTTAAGACAGAGTTTTGATTTTGCAAGGTGAAAAGAGTTTTGGAAGTGGGTGATGGTGATGGTTACATAGCTGTATGAAGGTACTTAATTCCACTAAACTGTACACTTAAAAATGGCTAACATAGTAAATTTTATGTGTATTTTATCACAATAAGAATCAAAAGAAAAAAGAAAGTGATGTGACATAGCTTCATCCCCACAGTCTGATTCAGTGGATCTGGGGTCACCAGTGGCCCCACACACTGCTAGAATGGGACCACTGGTTTACCTGAGGGATTGCCTCAGAGGGAAACCTATTCCCTACACACATCAGAATCTCATTGTAATTTCCAAGTAGACTTTTGTTTGGTTTCATTCTTTTAGTTCAGTTGCTCAGTTGTGTCCAGCTCTTTGCGACCCCATGGACTGTAGCATGCTAGACTTACCTGTCCAATATCAACTCCCAGAGCTTGCTCAGACTCATGTCCATTGAGATGGTGATGCCATCCAACTATCTCATCCTCTGTCGTCCCCTTCTCCTCCTCCCTTCAATCTTTTCCCAGCATCAGGATCTTTTCCAATGAGTCAGTTCTTTCTATCAGGTGGCCAAAGTATTGAGTTTCAGCTTCCGCATCAGTCCTTCCAATGTATATTCAGGACTGATTTCCTTCAGGATTGACTGGTTTGATATCCTTGCAGTCCAGGGGACTTTCAAGAGTCTTCTCCAACACCACATCAATTCTTCGACACTCAGCTTTCTTTGTATTCCAACTTTCACATCCATACATTAATACTGGAAAAACCATAGCTTTAACTAGATGGACCTTTGTTGGCAAAGTAATGTCTCTGCTTTTTAATGTGCTGCCTAGGTTGATCATAGCTTTTCTTCCAAGGAGCAAGAGTCAAATTTCATGGCGGCAGTCACCATCTGCAGTGATTTTTGGAGCCCAAGAAAAGAAACTATGTCACTGTTTCCATTGTTTCCCATCTATTTGCCATGAAGTGATGGGACCAGATGCTGTGATCTTAGTTTTTTGAATGTTGAGTTTTAAGCCAGCTTTTTCAACTCTCTTTCACTTTTATCAAGAGGCTCTTTAGTTCTTCTTTGGTTTCTGCCATAAGGGTGGTATCATGTGTGTATTTGAGGTTATTGATATTTCTCCCGGCAGTCTTGATTCCAGCTTGTGCTTCATCCAGCCTGGCATTTTGCAAGATGTACTCTGCATATAAGTTAAATAAGCAAGGTTACAACATACAGCCTTGACATACTCTTTTCCCAATCTGGAACCAGTCCGATGTTCCATCTCCAGTTGTAACTGTTGCTTCTTGACCTGCATACAGATTTCTTAGGAGGCAGGTAAGGTGGTCTGGTATTCCCTCCCATCTCTTGAAGAATGTTCCACAGTTTGTTGTGATCCACACAGTCAAAGGCTTTGGTGTAGTCAAAGCAGAAGTAGATGTTTTTCTGGAACTCTTTTGCTTTTTCGATGATCCAACTGATGTTGTCAATTTGATCTCTGGTTCCTCTGCCTTTTCTAAATCTAGCTTGAACATCTGGAAGTTCATAGTTCACGTATTGCTGAACCTCGCTTGGAGAATTTTGAGCATTGCTTTGCTACTGTGTGAGATGAGTGGAACTGTGCAATAGTGTGAGCATTCTTTGGCTTTGCCTTTCTTGGGGATTGGAATGAAAACTGACCTTTTCCAGTCCTGTGGCCACTGCCAAGTTGTCCAAGTTTGCTGGCATATTGAGTGGAGCACTTTAGCAGCATCATCTTTTAAGATTTGAAATAGCTCAACTAGAATTCCATCACCTCCGCTTTGTTTGTAGTGATGCTTTCTAAGGCCCACTTGACTTTTCATTCCTGGATGTCTGGCTGTAGGTGAGTGATCACACCATCGTAGTTATCTGGATCATTAAGATCTCTTTTGTATAGTTCTTCTGTGTATTCTTGCCACCTCTTCTTAATATCTTCTGCTTCTGTTAGGTCCATACCGTTTCTGTCCTTTATTGTACCCATTTTTGCATGAAATGTTCCCTTGGTATATCTAATTTTCTTGAAGAGCTCTCTAGTCTTTCCCATTCTATTATTTTCCTCTATTTCTTTACATTGATCACTGAGGAAGACTTTCTTATCTCTCCTTGCTATTCTTTGGAACTCTGCATTCAGATGGATATATCTTTCCTTTTCTCCTTTGCCTTTCACTTCTCTTGTTTTCTCAGCTATTTGTAAGGCTTCCTCAGACAACTATTTTGCCTTTTTGCATTTCTTTTTCTTGGGGATGATCTTGACCACTGCCTCCTGTACAGTGTCACGAACCTCCGTCTATAGTTCTTCAGGCATTCTGTCTATCAGGTCTAATCCCTTGAACCTATTTGCCACTTCCACTGTATAATCGTAAGGGTTTTGATTTAGGTCATACCCGAATGGTCTAGTGGGTTTCCCTGCTTTCTTCAATTTAAGTCTGAATTTGGCAATAAGGAGTTCATGATCTGAGCCACAGTCAGCTCCCAGTCTTGTTTTTGCTGACTGTATAGAGTTTCTCCATCTTCTGCTGCAAAAAATATTATCAGTCTGATTTTGGTATTGACTATGTGGTGATATCCATGGCCTTCTACTCATGACTACTTGGATTACTATGATATTGAATGATTTGCCTTGGAAACAAACAGATCATTCTGTCATTTTTGAGATTGCACCCAAGTGCTGCATTGCATCCACAGAATGCAGTACTTCATTTTTTCATTTTATAATCCTTATAATCAGAAGGGAAAATGCTACAAAATTAAGACACATTCATTGTTGAAAATATGGCAAAGTTCATAAAACAAAAATCATTCACAGTTCTATCAATTTATAACCATTATTAAATTAGGTCCTTCAGTTACATCCTCTCTGTGGAGTATGGTCATTGATGTAGATATCCTTGTATAGTCTCATACATATTTACTTTTTTTGTGCTTTTTTTGGTTTATTTTAAAGAATATTGATGTCGTGCGTCACGTATTGTTTTCCCCCTTTCACGGAATACATGGTGATGTCTTTCAGGTCGTTGAGGGCCTTCTACTCATGGTTTTCAGTGGCTCCATAGTGTTGTTGATCTGACCCACTACTGTGATTGAGTATGTATCTCATTTTCCAGTTTTTCACTATCATGGTCAACGTTGGCCTGGACATTTTTATATAAAAATATCCTTGTAAATATCCTTGTTGTTAGCACTGCTGCTGCTGCCTGTTTGGTAGTTTTTTGTTGGTATTTTGGTTTCTAGTATTTTCCTATGTTTGCTACCATAAACTTTAAAATTATAATGTGTATAGCATCTGGGCTCCCCGGGTAGCTCAAATGGTAAACAATCTGCCTGCAATGCAGGAGACCTGGGTTGGAAAGATCCCCTGGAGAAGGGCATGGCAACCCACTACAGTATTCTTGCCTGGAGAATTCCATGGACAGAGGATCCTGGCAGGCTGTAGTACATGGGGTCGCAAAGAGTCAGACACGACTGGGAGACTAACACTTTGACTTTCATAGCACCTAGGTAGTTCTCTTTTGTCTTTTAACTATAATATAATAACACTCTTCTTTTTCTTTCTGTAATATAGTATTAGAGAACCATGAACTTGTACAGTTAAGGCCCGAAGGTTAAATGGTTTGACCAGAATCACACAGAAAATTAAGTATAGCAGGACAGGAATTTGAACACAGCTGTACTCATTTTTTATATCTCCTCCTAGTAGACAGATACTGCTAATACCCTTAGTCTCCACGGGAGAAGTTTCTGCAGCGTTCCCCTGTGGAGCAGTGTGTCTCTGGTCCTGTGTGGCAGAGAACTTGCTGCTTCCAAATCAGCCCGGTACATTGCCTCTGCTGAGCGTGCCCTCCCCTAATCGCCAATGTCCTGCTTGCTGTTCCAGGAGCCATGTATGGCCGAGACTGCGAGACAGTCATGCTCATGCCAGAGCCTCTGGTGAGGCGATGAGTTGGTGAACCAAGAAGGCGGCATGAAGATGCTTCCCGGCGTGGGTGTCTTTGGGACCGGCAGCTCCGCCCGGGTTCTGGTCCCACTGCTGCGGGCAGAGGGGTTCACGGTGCAGGCCCTGTGGGGGAAGACCGAGGAGGAGGCCAAACAGCTCGCTGAGGAGATGAACATCGCCTTCTACACCAGCCGGACGGATGACGTCTTGTTGCATCAAGATGTGGATCTGGTGTGCATCAACATGCCCCCTCCACTCACCCGGCAGATATCTGTGAAGGCTCTAGGTATGGGCAGATGGCGCCTCCCTCTCGGGGGTCCTTGAGCATCCTTGCTCTCCTCTGGGCCTGGGTAGGCCCTCTTGGGCTTGGGTCTAGGACACCTCTCGTCCCTGAAGCAGTGCTGAGGAGGGCACTTTGGGAGGCCTTATAGCTGCAAGAGGAAATGCCCCAATGTCTGGGAAAGACACAGCCTTCCCCACCTCCTGTAGGTAAATCCCCAAGCAAAAATTAAGCAGATGCCTTCAGAGCTGGCCTATCACAGGGGCAGGAGATGATTACATTCAGGCATTATAAAGTTCGCTTCTGTGAAATCGGAATCCAAAGACCTGGGCCCCGGGGAAATTGGCTGTGATTGATGCGTTTGTACTTCATTTCCGTGGCATACAGCATCACAGAAAGAAGAGGGTGTGTATCAAGGCTGTCATTTCCCATATTTTGTCAGTCCTTGACTAGACTGAGCACACACCCTTCCTGTCATGCTTTGCAGTTGTGTATGCCAGAGGCAGGAAGGCTGTCCGAATGCTCTGTGTTTCCCCAGCGGGACCCACAGGTTGTTCTGCTCGCATCCCTGCTCCCTCGGGAAGCAGTGGGCCTGGCCATCTCCTGCCCCGGCTGGGTGTGGTTTGGTGAACTGTTCTCCTGCAATTCCTGTTGGGCTGCTCTTTCCTATTGGCAGTAGGAAAAATTCTCCTTTGTCTTACATGAATAAGAACCTAATTAAAAAAAAAAAAGAACCGAATTTAATAGGGAAACAAAGCAGTCAACATTCATCCAGCAATTCTTTAAAAAAAAAAAATCTCCTGTGTGCTAGCCACTGGCCCAGTATCATTCTTGACATTCAGAGCAGTGTTGGGATAGAGCTGTCTCTGCTTTCAGATTTCACATTCTGATCTGGAAGTAACACAGAGACTGGAAGTAACACACATGGCCAGGTAAATGAGAAAAGACTTAAATAACAATTCGGGTAGCATATAATTAATTGACAGAGTAATTGTTGTATATAAGGGGACGGGAGCCAGCTGTCCATCTCTGACCCAGAGATCTCTGGGTCCAGGAACCGCTATGCCGTGAGGCTGACCACTACTCCTCCTGGCCGCCACCGTGGTGCAGGATCTAAGACTGCTTGTCTTTCCTGTCGTCTGAAGATAAGAGAGTGTCTGTCACCTCTAACCCAATGGGCTGTAAAGGATAAATGCTCATTGAAGTGAGTAGAACAAGCGTCTCTCTGGTTGTTGATTTGGGGCATGTAAGTTTTGACCAAAAATTATAGATGGTTTGTCTTTTCCAGAGGGCTCTCTTTGAGGGTGTTGTGACTTTGGAGCTATTCACTGGCCCTAGATTTTTAGAGCAGATCATGCTCCCAGATTGAGTTTAGAAGTAGACTAAAGTCAGCACTTTAACAGAGGGCTGGTTCAAGGGGATCAGGCTACCATGGTCTCTTGACTTCTCACCATTCCTTGTGGCATGAGTGCAGGTTGGTGAGGGTGTGTGTGGAGGCAGAGTTCTAGAGGCTCTCAGCCAGCTTCTTGAACTTTCGGGTTCCCACAGAGGCCATTTCCTAGCTGTGTAAGGAGAGAGGAGACCCAGAGTTCTTTGGGCACAAGCCTCCCGGGTGTTTTGCTCGTACCGGAAAACACTGGACTTCAGGCCATTTAATATAAACAAGAAGGACAGCTTCTGGGGTCTTGTGTCCCAGCCCTCAGTGAAGTGAAACCATCAGCCCTGTCTCCACACCTCTGTTGTCAGGAGGGAGGAAGGTATGAATGCCGGTCCTTGGTCTCTTCTTGCAGGTACATGATCCCAGGGCCAAGTTGGTTGGGCTAAGAGAGCCGTGTCGACTGGATCTGCCACGAGGCACTGCCCACTTAGGCCCCAAAGGAGTCACCGAGCCTGTTGCAACCATGAGGTTAACTCCCTGTGTGCTTGCTTTCTTTCTTTGTGAGAATTCTGACTTAACTTTAGCTCATATGGAAGAGGCCATGAGAACTGCTCTAGTTTTCCCAAATGACTGGATATGCGTGCATAAACTGCTGTAGGCAGAGCACCAAACTGACCGTGACATCAGACCCCACTTCTGGTCCTATTTCTGTCCCTGTCAACCTCTGGAGGCCCCTGTGAAATGAAGGTATCATTCAGTCTTTCCAGCGTGATATGACTGCCTCCGTTACTGACCAAGAAAGACACTGGCATCACGTTACAGGGGAAAGCCTGGCTTTCCTGTTGTCCCAAGTGGAAGAACAGATTTGTTTAAGTTAAATTCATATCAAAAACAAATAGTAGGAGTCTCCTCTGGGTGTTCACTAGGTAAATGTTCAGATATTCACTGAGTTGAATGTAGCTCAGAAATGAAACTAAGCATTCTAAGTCATCTCAAATGTGAAAAACTTTTCTGTGGGTTGGGGGACTTTATTTAAGTTAATTCCTCCAAAGCAGGACGTGTTCTTTCTTCCTGTAATGTAAAGCTCTGGCAGTAGCTGATTCTCGTACACCGTTTAGATGAAGAACAGAATAGACACATTGATAGTTATAAAAATGCAGTGTATTTAAAAGGGCTCAGAGTCAGCATTCCAGAACACCCCCACTGCTGTTCCACCTGTGTATTCCCGTGTATGAGTCCCTCTATATATATGCCTGAGAGGATATTTTTCTGTTTTTCCCACTTTCATATCTCTGTTTTCTTTTTCGTTTTTTTTTTACCCTTTTGTTATGGGTGCTGTGTCTCTTATGTTTCATTAAGGATATAAGCTTCAGGGACTTTGCTGACAGTCCAGTGGTTAGGACTCCACACTTCCACTGCAGGGAGCATGAGTTCGGTCCCTGGTCTGGGGAACTAAGGTCCCCGCATGCCCTATTAATTAATTAATTAAAGGATATAAGCTTTAGATCCTCAATCTTTTTAGAACCAGGGGAAAAAAAAAGACATGTTTATTTAACAGGATAGCTGTTGAAGTACTCTAATTTTAGATAAGCTCTTGCAGATTTTGAACCCATGAGAAGTTAAATCGTAATTGTCTCAAGTCTCTATTGAGTGAAGGATCCTTCTTGTGTTGCCCAGCATTGTGAAAGGTTAAGTCAGGGAGACGAGAAGCAGTTAAGTGAGGCATGCAGCACCTGTCCACATTTGCAGCTATAAAGCAAATCTATGACTTAGACTGTTCTTCTTCTAAAACTTTTGATCCCAGTCAGAGTACTGTATTTTCTTCTTTTGAAATTCACAGACATAAAGTCAGAAGTGTTGGACCTGCAGTAGCAATAAAGAGAGTATCTAGTCCTGCCTTTCTCAGAGATGCTGGGCCAGAAGCAGCAGCATCACCTGGGAAATTGTTGTAAATCCCAATTCTGGGCCCCTTCCCAGATCTTCTGAATCTCAGTGGGTGAGGCCTGCCAATTTTGGAACAAGCATTCTGGGTGATTCTGATCCACACTAAGAATTGAGAACCACTGGTCTCATCCACCATCTTCATTTCCAGTTACGGAAACCCAGGCCCAGAAATGTTTAAGGTCACAGCATCTCACTAAGCCTTAGTGCTGTAGGCAAAATCGCATTTTCCTCAGTTTCTCAGATCATTGTATTCTTATGTCATTTCTGAGGCCATAAAGATTGTTTCCTCCCTCATTCTTATTAGTGTTTTTCTAATAAGTTTATAAGTTTTTTTCTAAAACTAATCCTTGGACTTATCCTGTAGAGATATACTTTTCACCTCACAGCTCTTTTCTATAGCATCTTGCATGCATGCTTGCTAAGTGGCTTCAGTCATGTCCAACTCTTTGCCCCCCAGTGGACAGTAGCCCACCAGGCTCCTCTGTCCATGGGATTCTCCAGGCAGGCGTACTGGAGTGCTTTGCCATGCCCTCCTCCAAAGGGTCTTCTCCCACCCAGGGATCGAACCCATGTCTCTTATGTCTCCTGCATTGGCAGGCGGGTTCTTTACTACTGGTGTCACCTGGGAAGCCCCTGTGGCATCTTACTTTCTACCTTTATTTGACTTTTCATTTTCTTCCACCTCAGATTTCATCCTTGTGGCTTTCCCGTGAATTCCTTAGAGGAGAAGGAGGGACTCTATGTTTCCTTTCTCAATTTAGAAGTGGTTCCAAAAAATTTTAATGTACAAAGTGCCCCAACATTTTTGCTACAGTTGAATGTTTTCCTAAGTCCATCGCTAGAAGGTAATTTTCTGTGCCCACTTCTTAGCACTTGTGTACTTCATTAGAAAAACACTGGGTTTGCCAGTCCTTTCCCCATGGGCTATTGAGATAACAAGGGATCATTCCTCAAGCAGCCTGACCCAGATAATTTACTCCCAAGAACACCAGTCCCTTGGGGTACCTTCTCTGGCCCCCAGTTCAGATCATGTCCTTGCTGTGGACTCTATGTTAGCATTTATATAATCTTCATTGGATTGATCACAAGGGCAGTTCTGCATATATTCACATGATAATTTGATTCATGGTGCTCTCTGCCACTAAAGTGTAGGTTGTCTGAAGGCAGCCATCATGCATGATGTATCCCAGAGCTTGGCACAGGGCCTGGCACGCTGGTTGAGTGATAGTGTCACATATTCTGGCTGTGCAAACCCAGTCTGCTGGTTGTGACCCAGGGAGCTGACAGGGCCTGTGACCCAAGAGAGTGGGCTGTGGATAGCAGTGATTCTGTCTGGTGGCTTTCAAACTTATTTTTCTAAGTAGCAGAACCTTTTTTGTTTTGTTTGTTTGTTTTTAAAGGCAGAATCCATGGATTTTGTAAACCATGAAAGTGGTGCTTTTTCTGGGGCTGCTCCTCTCCCCTGCTGTTTGAAATCACGTATCTAGTCCCACACCTCTTCAGAGAGGGGTAGTGGTGTTGTCCCAGAGCTGTGGTGCATTACTGAGAAACAAAAACGTGGTCTGGGACAGTTTTCTCAGGGGTGCTTCACTCCTGGGTCGTCTGGGGAGTGTGAGCCGGCAGAGGCTTGTTCAACCTCCAGATTCCGTCTGAGCTAATGGCACTCAGTATCCATGCTTCCCCATTCCGTGGAGACAAAAAGTGATTTTCAGCTTCTCCAACCTCTCTTTCGACTTCCTAACAGGAAAGCTAGATAAGCTTAAGTAAACACGTCTCTGGAGGCACTCCCAGTATCTTCCTCAAGGTACACGCCCTGTGACCGGCAGGGGCCTGTTTCACTCAAGATGGCCTTTAGCCCCCACACTGATTGCACTGCTGGGTCCCAAGTTCAGAAGCTTTCCTGTCGTTCAGCCTCAGGAAGATCTCTGCTCCTTCCCTGACTGCTCGTGGCATGAAACGAGAGATGCGTTTAGATTCTGGTTTTATCACCACCAGACTCTCAGCAGCCTCCTGAGTCCTTTTCCTCCCATCCTGCCCCCTTTCCTCCCCAGCATCCACCCCCCACCTCCCGCTGTGCACAGTCAAAGCAGGAAGCCTCTGGGTTGGCCAGAGAGGCAGCTCTCACAGGGGGGATCTGAGAACCTAACTTCTCATTACTTCCCTCGTCAGTCACGTGTTCAGTAGCCGCCCCGAGTATTGTGATTCTCCTGTCCCTAATCCTAAAACCCCTCAAGTGTGGGGGAGGATCGGAGACCCTCCAGGAGCAGACAGTGATAGCAGTCGGGGGCGACTCTCTCCGCAGGGCCCCCCTCCAGCTCCAGACCCCAGTACAAGGGCCTGTCCCCTTGCCCAGGCCGCCTGCCCTGTGCACACGGCTCTCTGCCTTGGGCATGTGACACTTGGCTAGCCGTTCTCCTGGTGGTCCTGCCAGTACCTGTTGTAAATATTATTTGGAGAAGAACAAGAGATTTCAAGAGCTTTGTAAAGTGAGGCGATTGAATTATGTCACAGGCGCCTGATCTACATGTGCTCCTCCTTGCCACAGCACTGAGGTTCGCAGCACTGGGAGTTCACACCCGAGAATTCCGTCTGCATAGACGGCAAAGGCCATGTGGGATTCTCAAGGGTCAGGGTGGCGGGGAGAGGGCAGGAAGTGAGGGGAGCTTGGAAGGACTGGCCAAAGGCACCAGATTATCCACTGTGGGCTTTGTCAGGATGTGAGCTTCTGAAGGGCTGGGCTAGACTTAGCTTTCTGAGAGGCCTGATACACAGTACATTGAATAAGAAAACTTGTCTGTGTTCATGTTGATGTTTAAATACCTTTTTAAAAATTAAAATTTTAAAATATTAAACATCAGTATTATTGGCCTAGAAAATGTAGCTTCTGTGTGAGTCATAAAATCTAGGTCACAGTGGGCCCTTTTTTCCTGTATTTATGACATCTGCTGAGTCTCCCATGGTGATGGTTGTAAACTGTACCAGACAGAGCTAGGCTGGGCATTTACATATACCGCCTCATTTGACTTACTCTTCTCTTCTACCCTGCATGGTAAATGTGACTCTCCTACAGCGTAGTAAACCAGAACCCAGAGAGGTTTAGAAATGTCCCAGGTCATGCAGCAATCAAGTGAGAGAACCAGACTTTGAATCCCAGTGTCTGGGTCCAGAGCCTGAGTTTAGGACCAATGAATGCCCTTTCTGGGCAGTCAGCTGTCCTGGGTCCCCATTGTTTCTACTGCAAGGTGACCAGCTAAGTTCCCCCCGAGCCTGTGTGAATGGAATCCAGATCCATCAGAAGCTACACCGTGCAGTGGGCCACCAGAAATTATCTGTGTCCCAGCCATTCCCCCTCTGAAAACACTGAGAAAACTTTCAGGGGACCAAGGGAATGACACCAGAGTTACTGGAGATACACATACCCGGAGAAAGCATAATCTTGACCTGGCTGCCCCGAGATACAGGTGTCCAGGCTCGCAGACTGCTCTGCCAACCGGGAAGTGCCTATGCAGTGGGAGAGTGGAGCCTGGATGGCACTGGAGGAGAAGCCTGAATGTGAATGTTGTTCAGGAGAGTAAGCATCAAGAGATATTCCAGCCCAAGACCCTGTGTCCTGAGCACAGCGACTAGGCCTGGCCCTGCCTGCCCATCATCTCTGCTTAGCAGTCAGTGCCTCTCCCCAGCCACCAGGTCTTCATGTAAGAAGCAGCCCTCTTCTCACATCAGTGGCTGGAGCAGAATGAACAGGAGAGGGACCATGGGAAGCAAAGGGATCAAAAAGAAAACTTTAGAGGGGCGTATAAAGCATCTATGTATGACCTTGTGGGTAGGCAACTATAAGGACTCTGGTTCATTCTGAATGAGGTGAGAAGCCAGCAGAGGGTTTGATGCAGCACAGAGATATGATCTGATCCATCTTAAATTTTAACAGAGTTACCCTGGCTTCTGTGTTAAGAAAAGACTCAGGGAAACCAGTTATGTTGCCATGGCAATAATCCAGGTGAAAAAGAGTGGTGACTTGGATGAGGCAGGTGGCAGTACTGGTAGTGAGAACTGGTGAGATCCTGGATGTAGTTTGAAAGCCAAGCCAGCAGGATTTATTGATGATTGAAAGTGGGATGTGAGAGTGATTTCAGTGATTTTGGCTTGAAAAACTGGGAGAGTGGCGTCACCGTTGTCTGAGATGGAGAAACTCAGGGACAGGATTCCATCCCCACTCCTACCCCTGACCTTGACTGTCTTTGTGAGTGATGCTACCAGCTCTCTATCCCATTTCCTCCATTGCGTACAGACCCCGTGTAACCCCTCCAGCCGGTTTCCTGGGACACACTCAGGGTGTAGGAATCCCGGCCCCTGGGAGCCGTGCAGTTCCCTGCCCGGATGTCCTTCCCCCTTAGGGTAACACCTCCCTGGAACATCTGCGTCCTTAAGGATAACCCCTTCCCTTATCCTGCCATTTGTACCAGACCCTTGAGCTTGTTCCCTCAAGAACCCCATGACTTCTTGGAGGAATTGAGGAGGCAGAGTTTGAGTTGTGTCTGTGGAATGAATAATGGAATAACTGGATGTCTTCACCCTTCCCCAGCTTGCTGTACCCAAAAACTATGTGTGTGTCTAGTCCATACCACTTCCTAGGCTTTTAAATTTTTCTATTGAAGATACGAGCACAAGACTTTCTTCTACTTGAACCACACCAAGTTGACAGAAATGCTCCAGGAATCAGTGTCTTGTGGCCATTCGTACCCTCCTGAGCTTTCATCTTGTGATGTGGAAGAGTGTTCATCCTTTCCATCTCCTCGTGTGGGAGCTGCTCGAGTCCTCTTGCTCTCTCTCTCAGGGCTTTGTCTAGCTTTGTTTTGCTCCCTGGGTGTCTTCCAGCTGCGGTGCACTTAGAATAGGCTTGAGACAGAAAGGATGTTTTCTCTCCCTTTCCCCTCTGACTATAGCCAAGCATTTTCTGGCCTTTTGACTACACTAACATGTTGGACCAGTGTTTTTTGAGGACAGTCTGCAGGGACTCTTCAGAGTCCTTTCTGCAATTACAGCTGAGAGTGCCAAGCCCATCCCCTAGAATATATATTTTATTTTCTTACCCCAACCTGATGATCTAATAAATGCATGAACATAAGATAAGCATGTCCACCTCTCCAGCCCACTTCTATTAGGCAGTGTTTTCCAGAGAAACAGAACCAATAGGATGTATATTGAGAGAGAGGGTAGAGATTTATTTTAAAGAATTGGCTTATCTGGTTGTAGGAGCTGGTAGATCTGAAATCCACAGAGCAAATCTGAATTCTAGCAAGAGTTGATGCTGCAGACTTGAATCCAAAGGCAATATGGAGGAGGAATTTCTTCCTCTATGGGGAACGTCAGTCGTTTGTTCCCCGCCCCCACCCCAAGGCCTTCATCTGATGAGTTGAGGCCCACCTGCATTATGGAGGGTAATCTGCTCTATTCAAAGTCTACTGCTTTAAATGTTAATTAGCTCTAAAGGGATCTTCTGAGCAATGTCTAGGCTAGTATTTGATAGGCACCATAACCTAACCAAGTTGACACATAATTTTAACCATGGTACCACCTCTCTGTACCTCCCACTCAGGGTTTGTGCCTTCTGCCTCTACTCCTTTCATTTCCCTTTAAGAACTTCTCTTTCTCAAACCCATAACTCTTTTTCTAGACTCAGTCCCTGGGTACCATTTTCTTCCAGGCCAATCACCTTCCTCTTGTCCCAGGCCACCGCCTAGTTTCAGAGCCGGCTTTCCTGAGTAATCTGCCTTCCAGAAATGGGTTTTCTTTTACCAGTGTGAACCCCCTGGATCTTTGAGATTTCCTGTTGTTTTCTTCTCAGGTATTGGGAAGAATGTGGTTTGTGAGAAGGCGGCAACCTCAGTGGATGCTTTCCGGATGGTGACGGCCTCGCGCTACTACCCTCAGCTGATGAGCCTCGTGGGGAACGTGTTGCGCTTCCTGCCCGCCTTTGTGCGCATGAAGCAGCTGATCGCCGAGCACTACGTGGGCGCAGTGATGATATGTGACGCACGCGTCTACTCGGGGAGCCTACTCAGCCCCAACTATGGCTGGATCTGCGATGAACTCATGGGCGGCGGGGGCCTGCACACCATGGGCACCTACATTGTGGACCTGCTGACCCACCTTACCGGCCAGAGAGCCGAGAAGGTCCACGGGCTGCTCAAGACCTTTGTGAGGCAGAATGCGGCCATCCGCGGCATCCGGCACGTCACCAGCGATGACTTCTGTTTCTTCCAGATGCTCATGGGCGGGGGTGTGTGCAGCACAGTAACTCTCAACTTCAACATGCCAGGCGCCTTTGTGCACGAGGTCATGGTGGTGGGCTCCGCGGGGCGCCTGGTCGCCCGGGGCGCGGACCTCTACGGGCAGAAGAACTCTGCCCCGCACGAGGAGCTGCTGCTGAGGGACTCGCTGGCTGTGGGTGCGGGGCTGCCCGAGCAGGGCGCCCAGGACGTCCCGCTGCTCTACCTGAAGGGCATGGTCTACATGGTGCAGGCTCTGCGCCAGTCCTTCCAGGGCCAGGGGGACCGCCGCACGTGGGACCACACCCCTGTCTCCATGGCCGCCTCGTTCGAGGACGGGCTCTACATGCAGAGTGTGGTGGATGCCATCAAACGGTCGAGCCGATCCGGGGAGTGGGAGGCGGTAGAGGTGCTGGCAGAGGAGCCCGACGCCAACCAGAACCTGTGCGAGGCGCTCCAGCGGAACAACCTGTGAGCCTGCGCGTGGGCTCCCTACCGCGGGGCAGAGGGCAGGGCAGGACCAGGAGCTGTCACGGGAGGGCTTCGCGGTAGCACAGACGGTATCTTTCATTCGATAGATCCGCTTGGGCAGAGTTGAATTCCAGTGAATTCGAAGGTGGCCCCGGGGAACCCCCCACCCCAGTGCCCACTCCGCGGGCTGCTTGAGGGGGTGGCATTCTGTTGCCAAGGATGAGAGACCAGCACACCGTGCAAGGCAGAAGTGCCCCGGGTCTGAGAGCAGGGCCGGCAGAAGCTTGACTGGGGGGCTTCTGCAGCCTGTCTGTGGTTTTAGCCCGATGAGAAAGCACAGTAAGGAGCCAGCCTGGCTGATGCCTCAGGCCTGAGGAGAAGTGATGCGAAGCCTTGTTGCCATGCCCTTCCTGGGCTGGGGCACCTCAGGAATGGTGAGGGCGGCAGGTCATCCCTCGGGGATCCACACCTGCCCTCTCTCCACATGACCAGGCCCTTCCGGCCTTCTGGCCTCCAGGCTACCCCTTCCCTGGCTGGGAGGGGGTTTCTTTAGCAGGTGAGCTTTCAGGGGAGAGGGCCCCTGCTTTGGCAGAGAGGAGCCAAGGGGGAGAGCTCTGGGACAGATGAGAAATGTTAATAAATCAGAAGATCTGACACTGTGGCATGTGGTGGTTGTCTGTTTGGTAGGTTGGGTTTCTTTAATAATGAAAGGCTTGTTGTTGCTGTAGATGGTTTGTATTTTTCTTTCCTCATGGCTCTGTGGCAGCTCCGACCCACTGGATCCATCACTGTCTAGCGGGCCACCCAGGTTCCTACCACTGCCTGCCCTCCCCTTCTGGCCTATTCCCTGTGGCTGAATCCCTGCAAGAAGTCCTTCCTCAGTGCCCGTCTTTCCACAGGACTCAAGGCTGCAGGACTGCAGGGGGCCAATTGGGCCTGATGTTTAAGAGACAGTGGGAGAGTCTGAGGTCTCCCTGCCCTGGGCTGGACGTCAGGAGTCTGTTCTTGAAACCAAGGGGTTGGCTCCAGGGGAACCCTGGGAGAGGAGAGGTGGGGTGGGGGCCAGGGAGGCTGGATGGCATAGACTTGATGAAGGCGCTGCCCTCTGGCCTAGCCACCCTCTCTCCAGCTCTGCATTTATGATCCTGTTCTCGTCGCAGGAAGAGCCTCCTAAGCATGTCAGTCATGGTGGAAAGAATACCTCTATTCCTTTGTTTCCCCTGCCAGGATTAAACCTGGACCAGGCTCCCTTTTTCTAATCTTTCCTCCCTCTGCCCTGCTCTGGACTCCTCGCCAGAAAGAGAAAGGCTCAGAGAGGGCGCTCCCTCTTCCTCCTGCCCTTAGAGGAGTCACCAGGCCTGTTTTCCCATTATTGTCCTGGTTTCAGACCTTGTGAAATAAAATAACAGTTACTAGTGTTGGGGTGTACTTACAGTGTGCTGGGCCCCCCGGAGAGACACTTCACACGTATTATTTCATTTACTATCCAAACCACTCAACGAGGTACTACTGTTAATATTCCCATTATCCAGAGCAGAGAGGGACAGAGGTACATGAACTGGTCAGGGTCCTCTGACTACAGAGCCTGACTCTGAAGTACTGTGGCTCCTCAGACTCTATTGCCAGGCACTGTCCCTCCCTGCTTGGTACCCATCCAGTTTACCACCTCTCTACAACAGGAATCTCAGCCTGGCCTGAACTAGGACTATAGAGAGAACCCCACCAGGCAGGATGCTGGGAGAAGTGAAGGAGAAGCTGCCCCCTTCCTCCCAGCTCAGCTCCAGGTCATCCTTTTCTGTGTTAATGGGATGTTGAGATTCCTCCTCTAAGTTTGAGAATTGACCAAGAAAGCACATTCATCCATTGCATCTGACTGAGATGCCCTTATTAAGAAAGGGCCATGCTATTGACCCACAGTGGCGTTTAAGTTTTATAGGACTGCAGCAAAACCTCTTGTTTACAGAGGATTGTTCCAAGAAGTCCTGGTGCAGACTGAACACGGGCTTAGGGCAGAGTTACTTTTATGAGGTCCCAAGTCCTCTGTTGGTACTCCCCAGAGCCTGGGTCCATGGCCATCCCTCAGACAGCTCTACCATCATGTATCTCTTGGCTTGGTCCCGGGGAGGAGATGTACCTTGAAGTGGACTAGACGCCTGTGGCCAATGAAGCCAGCAGGGTTCTGGTTCCAAGAGGTGACGGGAGTCCCCGACTGGTTCCAGACTTGTCCTACAGCGCCCCCTCCTGGAGGAGACTAGCATCACTATTGCTCAGAATGTTCCCCAGAGTCAAAGTAGTCAGTGAAAATGCAGCTCGCTTTTCCTCTCTGTTACAGCAAGAAGAAGAGAACTTCCAGAATACCTCTTGTTTTCCAACCTCCAACCAAATCCAGGGCTCACATTCACGCAGACAGTGGCAACAGTCTCCTCACCTCTCTATCCCTAGGCTTTCCCTTCCTTATTCTGCCCTTCATGCTGCTGCCCAGGCAACCTCTCCAGAATAGCAGCCCAGGATCCCTTGTTGCCTGCATCCCTCCTTATCCCTCCCAGACTCACCCAGCCTGGTCGGATGGCCATGCATCGGCTTCAGCGAACTCTCCTCCAGGTGGCTGTCTTCCACACTAGTGAGGCTTCATCCCTAGCAAGTCTTCTTCCTGGAAGGCCACCCCGCCCTCTCCTTCAGGAGTCTGGTGGAGAGCTGCCTCTTCACTCCTCCAGGCAAAGTGGCAGTCACCCCACCACCTGTGGCCGGTTCCCTGGGAGACAGGGAGCAAGGCCAGGCCACACGCCCGCTTCCTATGACCTGACAGCCCTTTTCCTTTCTCTTGGCCAGGCCACGCGCCCACTTCCTATGACCTGACAGCCCTTTTGCTTTCTCTTCCCCAGGCTCCTCCTTACCACCGTTCTTCATCCCAGGTGTTACCTTGTCTGATCTCCAGGTTCATCTGAGGAAACTTTAAATGCTCAGACTAGGCCCCACCCTTACAGATTCTGATTCAGTTAGGTCTGGGGTACTGTGCTGTGCTTAGTAGCTCAGTCGGGTCCAACTCTTTGCAACCCCATGGGCTGCAGCCCACCAGGCTGGGGTTCTCCAGGCAAGAATACTGGAATGGGTTGCCATGCTGTCCTCCAGGGATCAAACCCAGGTCTCCTGTATTACAGGCAGATTCTTTACCAATTGAACCACCAGGGAAACCCGAGAACACTGGAGTAGATAGCCTATCCCTTCGCCAGGGGATCTTCCCGACCCAGGGATTGAACCGGGGTCTCCTGCTTTGCAGGCGGATTCTTTACCAGCTGAGCCACCAGGGAAGTCTAGGTCTGAGGTAGTGCCCAGGAATCTATACTTTTGCAAATTCCCAGGCGATCCAGTGACTGCACTGGGGAATCCTCCACCCTTCTTCCCAGCCGCTCCCTCTTCAGGCGTCTTATTTGGGGAATCACAGTCTAAGAAAAGGAAAAACGTTTATTTTTAGCAAACCTGGGATCCCAAGGAGGGGCAGGGACTGAGTTCCCTCCTCCACCTGAGGGCCTTGGGCCTTAGATTGCTGCTCTGGCTCAGGCTTGGGAGGGAGGGGAGTCATGGGGTGGGGGTCAGGACAGTCACTTGTACTGAGGAGAGAGTGGGGGGACAAGCGGGGCATTGCAGACACTTAGCATTTTGTTGATGTCCACCTGGGTTGACTTGTCCATCTCAGCCTTGAGGTGACTGCTGACCCCCAAACTGGGCAGACCCCCAGGCTCTTCACTGGCTTCCTCCCCCAGGGGAACCAGAGTGTGGGTGGGGGGCACATACATACTGGGGCAGGGCAGAGTGAGGTCGGAGCCCAGTTCACCTGCCACTGGCAGCAAAGCCTGCAGTTGCTCCACACCCGCCTCCTCAGGGACCACAGTCAGCTCCGACTCAGGCTCCACCTCAGCCTCAGTCTCCCTGTCCCCCTCCCCTGCCTCGTTCAGCTCAGGGTTGCAATAGTTGATGTACTGGTACAGGGGCCGCAGGCGCTGGGCCTTTCCTACAAGAACCCGGGGCAGGGCAGCAGCTGGAGTGCCAAGCTGGGCCATGTCAGGGGTACAGCCGGCCGGGGACAATGGGGAAGGCTCAGGAAATGCCACTCACGCTCAGGCCCCGAGATCACTGAGGGTGCCGACACCATGCTGGCCACCACTGGGAGCAGTGGGGTTCCCAGACTCTTGCGCTTCTTGGCTTTTTTGTGCTGTTTGGCAGATGGTGAGGGCTCACTCTGGTTATTCTCCGGCTCCTCCCTCTGCAGCGACAGCCCCTGTGGCAGCTCACTCTCCACCCTAGGATTGGCTTTGTGGCTTGGGCCTGCGAGGCTGGGGAACAAGGAGGCCTGAGGAGCCAGCCTGCAGCCTTGGCTCCTCTGCCCTGTCCTAGGGAACAGTCCTGCCTGCCTACCTCCCCAGGCCCTGATCCTTGTCCTTTTCCTGGTCACTGAGGCCCTGGACTGGACAGGGACCCAGAGATCATGGGAGCTTAGTCCCCTACCAGGCCTTGAGACTTCCGCTCTGGATGTTTCCTACATCAGGGCTCTGGAGGGACAGAAGAGGTGAGGAATGATAGTGGTGGCAGGGGATAATGATGGACACTGCTGTAAGGCCCCATTTAGGAATCCAACTGGGGTATGAGGCACCCCCACTCCACCTCCCCAGCCCCTAGCCTCTTCCCTCTGAAAGCCCCCTCACTTGATTGGCTTCCTCTTCGGACCATGACTGGGCCTCACATTGGAGGCCATAGGCCTGGGACCTCTGTCCTCCAGTGCCTCCACCTCTGGCTTGTGCCTGTTTTCCTCCAACTTGAGTCTCTCCTCCTGGATCTTTGGCTCTGAGGCGGGTCTTATTGGACATTTATCTTCACCCTGGGTTTGGCAGGCCTCGTGGGCCAGCACCAGGCACTGGTCTCCCATCACGGGACACTAGAGGTGACACATAGATAACTGGTCACCATGGCCAGGCAAAGGATACAGGGACCAGCCATTAGACACTAAATAGGGATGGAAGGGCACCAACCCATGCCCCTCCCAGCCTGTGGAACCTGGCCTGGCAGTTAGAGGGTAGTTGCAGCTTGGTCTATTAAAGCGCTATGGCCAAGTGTTTGAAGGTTAGACAGCCGATGGTCACCTCAGAATTCTGAGCATGGCCACCAGGCACCTCTGTAAGCTGTGACTGCTCCACGGCTGTCCCTTCTTGGGCCCCTGGCCGCTTCTCAGCCCCTGCGGAATCCATAGCTGCGGCGGATCAGCACCTCCTCGACGGTTGCTTGAGGGGCATCGGGGGTGGAGGGCGGATCCTGAGGGGCCAGACTAGTAGACCCTGAGCGGACCCCGGAGAGGACCGGGTTGGGAAGGGCAACTAACAGTCGTTCTGCCCCACACCCCCAGCTGGAACTACAAGCCCCAGAAGGCTTTGCGCCAGGGCCATTGGCCCCTGACCTCACGGACGGAAACCACTGTTGCCTGGCAACAGCAAACCCGTCGGGTGGCGGCAGTGGGCGGCAAAACCGCTCGGTTGAGCCCCTTGCCCGAGTGAGGTGACTGCCAACGGTGCAGAGAGGTGGGCTGAGAGCAGAGGTGGCGAGCGCAGGCCGGGGCTGGGAGGCGGGGTGGGAGCCAGGAACGCAGGCAGGGCACGGCTGCGGTTAGGACCCGGGCCCAGGGAGGAGGCATTGGGCTGAGAAGCGGGGTTTGGCGCCAGAGACGTAGCCCGGCAGTCCTCAGGTGCACCGTTTGCAGGACGACGACGGCGGTATGTGTGAGGGGCCGTCCCGCATCTCGGGGCCCATCCCCCCAGACCCTACACTCTGTCCTGACTACTACCGGAGGCCGTCTTCGGGTGAGTTGCGGGGGTGAAAGCAGCCTGGCAAGGGTTGGGCCCAGCTCCACCACTGACTCCGCACTCCGCCCGTCTGGCCTCTCAGCCCAAGGGCGCCTTGAGGGAAACGCGCCGAAGCTGGACCTGCTGACGCCGGACACGGACCCGGACCTAGACGCCACTCCTCCCCGCGGCCCCCGCATCCGTCCAGGAGGCCTAGAAATCCTGGAGCGTGGCCGTCGCGGCGTGGGTGGCGTGCTGCTGCAGCTCGGGGGTATCTCCCTAGGCCCAGGGGCCTCTCCCAAGAGTAAGTTCTGGTCAGAACGGACAGCGAGGCGGCTCTGAAGTCAAAAGAGATCAAAAGACGGCTGCTTCCCCTTCTCTGCTCTGGGCTCAGGCTTTACCTCTCAGAGTGTCTGTTTCCCCAACTGTAGAAGGAGGGGGAAATGCACGACTTCTTCGCAGGATAGGACTAAATGAGGTATACCCCGGAAAACCCCGTAGCTCAGCTTCATGGATTCATGCATCGTTGTTGTTGAGTGTCTGCTGTGCTCCGGGCCCTATAGGTGCTAGGAGAACAAGGTCGAAGAAGAGCATCATTGAATCAAGGTGGGAGACAGTAAAACAAGTGAAGAGGTGAATAGGATATGCAAGGCGATTAATGGTATACTTCATAATCAAATATGTATAAATCAGAAACACAAGATAATTATGGTGTGAGGAAGGGAACAAGGTTATGTGGTGGACTTTAGAGTATGTCAGGGAGGCAGGGTGTGGGCTTGTGTGTCCACTGGGTAAGTTGGATTGTATGGGCTGTGTATAGGGCAACATCTTTTCTCCAGGGAAGGACCCTAAAGACCATGAGAAGGAGAACATGAGGCGGATCAGGGAGATCCAGAGGCGCTTCCGTGAGCAGGAGCACAGCCGGGAGCAGGGCCAGTCCAGGCCACTGAAGGCCCTGTGGCGCTCACCCAAGTATGACAAAGTGGAGTCGCGTGTCAAGGCTCAGCTGCAGGTACCTGCCTCAGGGAGCCCCAAGTGTTGCCCATCTTGTTGGCCAACAGGACATTATACTCGGACCTGAGTTTTGAGGAGGGAGGAAAACCACAGGGGGCTGAGGTCACAGGGGACGAAGAGCTGGTTCTGCTGCAAAGTAGGGCTGGGGCCTTTCTCCAAAGTGATGATGGCTGGCCATTCTGAGGAGCAAGTCATAATTAGGCAAGGGGAGAATGGAGGAGAACATTTTATAGAGATGGAACCTCCTGGTTCCAGGGTCCCTGGCCCTAACACCAGGGCCTTAGGGAGTGTGGGCAGTGGGGATGCTGTGTTCAGTTTACTATGTGGGAAGAAGAGCGTGAGGTTAGGCTAAGAAGTCAGCTGGGCCCACATCATAAAGGGCCACATAAATCCATTTTTTTTACCTTTGTTTCTAAGGACAACGGGAAGGGCAGGGGTATGTATGGTGGTAAGATTCTGTCTGGGGTAGCTAGTGGTGCCGCTTCTCTATTCCAGGGGTCTGAGAAGGAGAAAGACAGGACTGAGAAAAAAGACAAGGTCATATGTGGGTGTGTTGAAGCTGAAGCTTTTGTGGGGCTCCGAGGGAGTGGGAATGTGTCCAAGAGGCAGATGGAGAATCAGGTCTGGATCTCAGAAATTAGACCCAGGAGTTATTGAGGGCAGGGCTGAGGACAGCGAGACCAGGGAAGTGACCCTGGATTTGGGGGCTTGGAGACCAGCTGTTGGTGGCCTTGGTGGGGACAGAGCCAGAAAGCTTGGCTAGGAGGAAAAGAAAAAGAGAACGATGGCTGAAGTCAGGACTGAGGTAGAGGGAGGGATATTTGTTTTCTGAGAGATGTGAAAAACACACAGGTTTAAATGCGGATGTGGAAGAAGTACTTATTCAAGAGGAAGGAGACCAGGTTCAGAGGACTTGTGATAAAGATCCCGAAAGGCAAGAGGGACAGAGGCATGGTCTTATGGCTTGAGACCCTGACCTCAGCTTGACTGACACCCCCCCCACCCCCCACCCCCTCCGGCTCTGCCTTGGCCTCCAGGAGCCCGGCCCTGCCTCTGGAACTGAGCCAGCCCACTTCCTGCGGGCCCATTCCCGTTGCGGCCCTGGGCTTCCACCACCCCGTGTCCCCAGTCCCCAGCTAACGCCACCAGGTCCCAATGCTAAGGTGAGAGGATATGTAGGGGCTGGGAGGTGGGGCAGGGATTCGGGGGCACCGCACAGTGCTGTCTGTTTCATCGTGCTGGCCATGTCCTGCAGGCCCCAGGCCTGGGTGTGGACTTCATTACCCACAATGCGCGCACTGCCAAGAGGGCCCCCCGGCGGCATTCTCGCTCGCTGCAAGTCCTGGCACAGGTGCTGGAGCAGCAACGGCAAGCCCAGGAGCACTACAATGCCACGCAGAAGGGTCATGTGCCCCATTAGTAGGTCCCCCCACTCCCCCCACTCCTGGGAAGGGGCACTTATAGAGGGTGGAAGCCTACATCTGCCTGGGATCACCAACCCTGGGTCTGTGCATCGCAGCTTGTTGGAGCGCAGGGACCTGTGGCGGCGGGAGGCTGAGGCCCGTCAGCACAGCCAACCAGACCCAGCCATGCCTCCTGGCCACACTCGCATGCCTGAGAACCAGCGGCTGGAGACACTGAGCAGTCTGCTCCAGAGTGAGTACACAGGCAAGGGGAGCTGGTTGGGAAACCCGCCAGGTACTGTGAACCCCTGCCCAGCACTTAACTGTTCCTGGGGCCCCTGTAGGCCAGAGCCAGCTGCTGCGCGAGCTGGTGCTGCTGCCTGCGGGGGCGGATTCACTGAGGGCCCAGAGCCACCGTGCTGAGCTGGACCGGAAGCTGGTGCAGGTAGAGGAGGCCATCAAGATCTTTTCCCGCCCCAAAGTCTTTGTGAAGATGGATTCCTGAGGCTTTTTGTGGGGACAGTGACTGGGTCTTACTGAAGGATGCAGCATGGTTGCTAAGGGCAGGATTGGGCCCCATCATAGAGTGGAGTTTGAAGACAGGAGCAGTGGAGGGGGGGCAGTGTCCCCAGAGCCCTCTTCCCAGCCGCTGGTGGCTGCGGAAGGGCCATCCCAGCCCTGTAACCCTTTATCAAAATTAAACCTTTTGTACACAGTGGGGTTTGTTTCCATAAGCGCTTTTCTTACCCTAAAAATGCCAAACCTGGCATTCCTCCCTCGGCGTGACTACAGGAAGGCTTCTCTGATGCCCTTATCACACTCACTTCTGCCACATGTCCAGGGCAGAAGGCAAGATTGTGGGATCAGGAAGGAGGCTAGGACTAGGAAACAGAATGACCATAACTGCATTTGTAGAAAATCTTTAATGTTCCCCAGACTGAGAGGGCCCATGGACACACTGAAACCTCCCACTGGGAAAGTCCTTGGAATGTCCCAGAGCCTGGAGTGGCAAGGGGCTGCATCCTTCCCTGTCAGAGGCTGAAGCCACTACCATCTCCTCGAATGCTACTCCCCCAACCAGAGCTGGCCTGCTCCCGATCATCCAGGGAGGGCAGAGAGCTGCGGGCAGCAGGAAGTAGGCGGCTCGCATGCAGGTCCCAGCACGGAGGCCCTTGAGACAGCCCATTGGAACAGGAAGGCTGGTGGTTCTCAATGACCAGATCACTGCTATCATCATCGCTGTCAGGCTCAGCAGGCCCAGCAGAAGGAGGCCCTGCCAGGCGCCCAGATGCCCCACGAACCACATTATTGCGCTGATTGGCTGGCTTGACAGTGACAATGAGGTTGTGGCTGTTGGCGACCATCATGTCCGTCACTTGGTCCAAGGTCTTCCCGGCTACCTCAATGCCATTGACCTCGAGGATCTCATCACTGACTGCCAGCAGCCCTGTACTCTCAGCCAGGCCCCCTCGTACCAGGCGGGAGATGAAGATGCCTGGAACCCGTTCCAGGCCCTGGGGAGCTACTCGCACGCTCATGCCATCTCGGATGTAGAAACCCAGGGGGCGGTCAGAACCATGCTTATGCAGCCGCACCCGTCGGTGGGTCTCAGGCAGTAGGTCCACATCTATGACTGAAGAAACCTGGCGGAAATCTTGTGGCAGGCTGATCAGTAGCGGTGGCCGGGTGCGCAGGGGTGCCACTGGCCGAAGTAGGAGCCCTTTCTTGCGCCGTTGCAGAGAGTTGGAAGCAAAGGCCAGGCCACTGGAATCAGCTTCTGCTGCAGGAGAGGGGGGCACTGAGATCAGAAACCCTGCTCTCCCATTTGGGCCCTTTTTCATCAGGCCCAGGCCTCCTTGAGGAAGGGGGTACTGTAGCTATTTCTTGCCACTTGGAGGTCAGGCCAAGGGCAGGGACTGCAGAGGGTGAATGAAGCCTGGATACCTTGGGCATAGATTAACCCTGGTAGACCTGCCCTGTCACCCTTTCCCAGAGAGGCTGCCCACTGTACCCCATCCTCCTCACCCCGCTTCTGCACTAGCAGGCGCAGTGGTGGGGGCCCACTGCACAGGGCCCGGTGCAGGCTGTCGTCGTTGGTGAGGGGCAATAGGTCGCCGTGAGCATCAGTGTAGCCAAGCAGCACGTCTAGGCCCGGGATCTGGTGTACTGCACGCAGCAACCGAGAAAACTCCTGGAAGCCGCTCACTGAAGCGCGAGGCAGAGCAAAGCGTCGGAACTCAGCATCAAACTGGAGACGGGGTGGGAGGAGAGAAGAGGTTAGAATGGACTCCGTGCCCTTTCTCACCATAGGTCCGAAGGTGGCAGAGGTGGGAAAGACAGGGCTTCACAACAGCCGTGGCCTTGGCACACAGACCTCAGCTCCAGTACAAGGGACGCTGTCCAAGGTCTACTCCCCGCCCTCCACGTACCCAGGCCACAGAGGGACTCCAGAGGCCGGCAGTAGAGGAAGGAGGATGGATGGGGGAAAGTGAGAAGAAAAGCCGGAGAATGGGACGGGGAGGATGGAGAAGAGGAAGAGGTGGTGGGGACTAAGGAGCCAGGAAGGGGAGAATGAGGGAATTGGAAGCTCCTAGGGCCGAGGCCGGAGCCAGGGCTGGAGGGGCCCTTACTTTGCTCTTCACCTCGACGATGCTGTCGGGACTGCGTGCCGGAGTCCTCTGTAGCCTGGCCATGGCGGGGCCGGGCGGGCCGGGGACGTTGCCCCAGACGGCCCGCCGAGGCGCAGGTGCACGGCCCCTCCAGTCGCCCGTGCCGCCCCGCCCTCCTAGCCGAACCGTGACGTCAAGGGGGCAGCGACGCAGAAAGGAAAGCGGAGTCCACGTTTCCTAGGAAACGGAGATGGGGTGGAGGAGTCTTTGCGTCTTCTTACGTCATTACGCTACGGTCCGAGCGTCTCCGGAGTCTAGGGGAGGGGCTTGGCTAATCTGAGGGGAGAGTGAGAGAAGTGGTGTTTATTGAATACTGTGTACTTTTATTTCCACTGGCCTAACAGGGCTGCGCATTTTGTAGATGAGGAAAGTGGAGTCACAACAAATACTTGCTGAACTCCTTGAGGTCACAGGCGTTGAAGTGGCTTTGAGGTTCTCGCTCGGACCATGCTTGACTGCAGCCTCAGGTCCCAGAGTTCTCCCTCTCCATCGGAGCCAGTTCTTGGCCCCTTCCTGCCCAGCGCCACAGGAGACTTGAAGAACGGCCCCAACGCCGCGCCGCTGGTTTGAGAGATGCTCGAGTAAGCGTAAACAGGACGGAATCCAATTGAACCAAGTTCCGGACCAAGACTCGCTGGTGCGCTTGCGCTGGCACGCCCCTGGGCGGGGCCTCGACCGCTGGTCCCGCCCAGACGTCCGGCGTTTCCCCTCTCGCGGCGAGGCGGGGCAGCGTCGCACGGGAAAAACGCGGGCTAGAGGCTCTCTGCGGGCTACAGCGGTGGAATGGCACGTTTTGGGGGCCTGGTCCTGCGACCCTGGATTCGAGAGCTGGTCCTAGGGTCAGAGGCACTCTCAAGCCCTCGGGCGGGGCAGCTGCTCAAGGTGAGTTCCCCCCCCCCCCCCCCCACCACACGCACACACCCTTCTCAGAGCCCTGACGGGGCCCCAAGGCGGTGGGTTTGACGCCGGTCGCCGCCCTCAGGTACTGCTGGAGGCCAAGACCCAGAGCCCGTCCGGTGTCCCTGAGCTGCCCGACGCGGAGGCCGTGCTGCTTGTATCCGACGGGACCCACAGTATCCGATGCCTAGTGACGGGTGAGGCCCTGAACGCCTCAGACTGGTGAGAGAGGCTCCGCGGAGCTTGGGAACTTTGGAGTCGGGTGAGAGAGAATGAGCCTTGAGCCCTGAGCCCTGAGCCCGAGGTGGGCGGGTCCCAGGCGGGCAGGGGTGCGTTCTGGCGAGCGCTGCAGAGGAGGACTGTGCTCGCCGCAGGGAGGAGAAGGAGTTCGGCTTCAGAGGGACAGAAGGCCGGATGCTGCTGCTGCGGGACTGCAAGGTCCGCGTCCAGGTCGCCGAGGGAGACACGGTGAGTGGTGAAGCTGGCTTGGGTGGATTACTGGGCCTGATTTCCTGAAAACTCCTGAGACCCGGTCCCTGAACTCATCCCTCCAGCCCGCGGAGTTCTACCTCCAGGTGGACAGCTTCGCTCTGCTGCCCACGGAACAACCCCGGGAACAGGTGACTGGTTGGTAAGTGATGCCTCCGCTGTCCAACTGTACTCTTCACCCGGGCCGAGCTGGCGTTGCCATAGGCCTTGTGGGTTTGAGGGCTTGGGGCTTTAGTAACATTGAGCTCCTGTTGTTGTTGTTCAGTTGCTAAGTCGTGTCCAACTCTGTGACCCCATGGACAGCAGCATAACAGGCTCCTCTGCCCTCCACTATCTCTCGAAGTTTGCTCAAATTCATGTTCATTGAGTTGGTTATGCTATCTAATCATCTCATTCTCTGCTACCCGCTTCTCCTGCCTTCAGTGTTACCCAGCATCAGGGTCTTTTCCAGTGAGTCAGCTCTTCACATCAGGTGGCCTTAGTATTGGAGCTTCAGCTTCAGCAACAGTCCTTCCAGTAGATATTTAGGGTTTATTTCCTTTGGGATTGACTGGTTTGATTTCTTTGCATTCCGAGAGAGTCTTCTCCAGCACCTCAATTCCAAAGCATCAGTTCTTCAGCACTCAGCCTTCTTTATGGTCCAGCTCTCACGTCCATACAAGACTACTGGAAAAACCATAGCTTTGACTATATGGACCTTTGTCAGCAAGTAGTTTTTGCTTTTTAATACACTGTTTATATTTATCATAGCTTTCCTTCCAAGGAATAAATGCCTTTTAATTTCATGGCTGCAGTGACTGCAGTGATTTTGGAGCCGAAGAAGATAAACACTGTCACTGCTTCCACTTTTCCCCTTCTATTTGCCAGGAAGTGATGGGACTGAATGCTAATGATCTTAGATTTTTGAATGTTGAGTTTCAAGCCAGCTTTTTCACCTTCCTCTTTCACTCTCATCGCGAGCTCTTTAGTTCCTCTTCACTTTCTGCAATTAGAGTGGTATCTATATATCTGAGGTTATTGATTTTTCTCCCAACAAACTTGATTCCAGCTGTGATTCATCCAGCCTGGCATTTCACATGATGTACTCTGCATATCAATTGTTGTACTCTTTTCCCAATTTCGAACCAACCAGTTGTTCATGTCCAGTTCTGACTGTTGCTTCTTGACTTATATACAGATTTCTTAGGAGATAGGTAAGGTGGTCTAGTAGTCCCATCTTTTTAAGAATTTTCCAGTTTGTTGTGATCCACACAAAGGCTTTAGCATAGTCAATGAACAGAAATACATGTTTTTCTGGAACTCTCCTGCTTTCTCCATAATCCAGTGTTGGCAGTTTGATCTCCAGTTCCTCTGCCTCTTTGAAACTCAACTTGTACATCTGGAAGTTCTTGGTTCACCTACTGCTGAAGCCTAACTTGAAGGATTTTTGAGCATTACCTTGCTAGCATGTGAAATGAGTGCAACTGTCCAGTAATTTTAACATTTTTTGACATTGTCCTTCCTTCTGGTTGAAATGAAAACTGATCTTTTCCAGTTCTATGGTCACTGCTGAGTTTTCTAAATTTGCTGACATATTGAATGCAGCACTTTAACAGCATCATCATTTAGGATTTTAAATAGTTCAGCTAGAATTTATCATCTCCACTAGTTTTGTTTGTAGTAATGCTTCCTAAGACCCACTTGACTTCACACTGCAGGATGCTCACTTCTAGATGAGTGACCACACCATCATGGTTATTGGAGAATTATGACCTTTCTTGTATAGTTTTTCTGTGTGTTCTTGGCCATCTCCTCTTAATCTCTTCTGTTTCTGTTAGGTTCTTACTGTTCTTGTCCTTTATCTTGCCCATCCATAGATGAAATGTTTCCTTGAAATCTCCAGTTTTCTTAAAGAGATCTCTAGTCTTTCCCATTCTGTTCTTTTCCTCTGTTTCTTTGCATTGTTCACTTAAGAAGGCTTTTTTTTTTTTTTTTTACCTCTCTTACTGTTCTCTGGAACTCTGCATTCATTTGCGTATAGCTTTCCCTTTCTCTCTTGCCTTTTGCTTCTCTGCTTTCTTCAGCTATCTATAAGGCCTCCTCAGACAACCACTTTGCCTTCTTGCATTTTTTTTCTTTGGGATAGTTTTGGTCACTACCTCCTATACAGTGTTACTAACCTTTGTCCATAGTTCTTCAGGCACTCTATTAAGTCTAATCCCTTGAGTTTTTTACCTCTCCTGTGTAAGCATAAGGGATTTGATTTAGGTCATACCTGAATGGCCTAGTGGTTTTCCCTACTTTCTTTAATTTAAGCCTGAATTTTGTAATACAGAGCTCATGATTTGAGCCACAGTCAGCTCCAGGTCTTATTTTTGCTAACTCTATGGAGCTTCTCCATCTTTGGCTACAAAGAACACAATCTGATTTCAGTATTGACCATCTGGTGATGTCTATGTGTAGAGTTGTCTCTTGGGTTGTTGGAAAAGGATGTTTGCTATGACCAGTGTGTTCTCTCGACAAAACTCTGTTAGTCTTTGCTCTGCTTCATTTTGTACCCTAAGGCCAAACTTGCCTCTTATTCTGGTTATTTTTTTATTTCCTGCTTTTGCATTATAGTCGCCTGTGATAAAAAGGTCATCTTTTTTTGGTGTTACTTCCAGAAGGTCTTGTAGGTCTTCATAGAACCAGTCAGCTTCAGCTTCTTCGGCATCAGTGACTGTGATGTTGAATGGTTTGCTTTGGAAATGAACCAAGATCATTCTGTCATTTTTGAGATTACACTCAAGTACTGCATTTCAGACTCTCTTGTTGACCATGAGGGCTACTGCATTTCTTATACGGGATTCTTGCCCACAGTAGTAGATATGATGGTCTGAATTAAATTTGCCCATTCCCATCCATTTTCGTTCACTGATTCCTACCTAAGAGCCATCTCCTACTTGGCCACATCCATTTCACCTTGATTCATGGACATAACATTCCAGGTTCCTGTGTAGTATTCTTGACAGCATTGGACTTTACTTTCATCACCAGGTACAGCTGAACATTGTTTTCACTTTGACCCAGTCACTTTCTTCTTTTTGAAGCTTTTAGTAATTGCTCTCTGGTCTTCCCCAGTAGCATATTGGACACCTTCCAACCTTGTGGGGGAAGAGGGGCTCATCTTCCAGTGTCATACATTTTTGCCTTTTCATACTGTCCATGGGGTTCTCCAGGCAAGAATACTGGAGTGGGTTGCCATTTTCTCCTCCTGTGGACCAAATTTTGTCAGAAGTCTTCACTGTGACCCGTCTGTCTTGGGTGGCCCTTCACAGTATGGCTCATAGCTTCACAGAGTTAGACCCTTTCACCATGACCAGACTGTGATTCATAAAGGAGAACAGTGACTGCCTACCACTCCTCTTTTCCAGCAACGAGGACCCAGATGTACGGAAAAAGCTCTACGTCTGCTTGGAGTGAGTGTGGGGCTGGCTTCTTGGGTCAGGTGTGGTTCGGTCAGGGGGTGACAGATCTGTGTAGGTAGGCTTCAGGATTGTTCCTCAGACTTGTCCCCTCTGTTTCTCTAGGGAGCACCTTTCAGAGTCCACCTCCTCCAATGCAGGTAACTGGCAACCCCATTGCTTCCTTAGTAAGGCCTCCCCTCCTTCTCTGAGCTTCAGCCCATTCTCTGACCCCCTGCCCCTAGGTCTTTCACTGTCCCAGCTTCTGAATGAGGTAGAGGTGGACCAGGAGCATCAGAAGGCATTAGTGCGCCTGGCTGAGAGCTGTCTGATGCTGGCAGGTCCTGACACAGCAGCCCCCATCACCCCCTGGGCTGCCTCTCGCTGCAGAACCACGGTCAGTCTGGGGCTTCTCTTGGGAAATGTCGGCCTGGGAAGTTGGGAGAGGGTGCAGACTGAACGTTCTCATCCTACAGGGAGAAGCTGTGTACACTGTCTCCAGCCTCCGGCTGCACATCTCTGAGAACGACCAGCAAGTCCTGAGCTCTCTGGGCCCAAGTCAGAGGGCACAGGGTAAGGAGGACTACAGAGGTCAAGAGGAAGGTACTGCCTGCCCAGTGCCCCCGTGCTGATAAGCCTCCCCTCCCCCAGGCCCGGAGCGGTCCCCGTCACACCTGGCTCTGCAGGACCTGTCGCTGAGTCTGATCTCCTCCCCTCCTTCCTCACCCAGTTCCTCAGGTAAGGTGATGCTCAGGCCCCATGTTCTTGCTGCTGTCAATCAATTAGGTGCCTGGACTCTGAAAGGGTACCCAGCTGGGCGGGGGTGAACACAGTCCCTGCAAGCCTCCGCTCACAGGTCCTTCAGCTGATCTGAGCTGAGGGGACTGTGCCCATGGTGAGTCCCCCTCCTCCTCAGGAGCCCCTGCCTTACCCAGCCAGCTGCTGTCAAAGGAGAACAGTGCCAGCGTCAGCCTTCTGCCTCCTCTGCCCTTGGCTGCTCCAGACCCAGTGCAGAAGGGCAGCTCCCAGCCCCTGTCAACCATCTGCCCAGCCCACTGCTCCCTGCCCCCCGGGTCCCCACATCCCAGCTGTGTACCCAACACCCCACTCCTGAGCTGCACCCCAAGCCTGTCACGCCTTGGCCATGCCCCCAGTGTACACCAGGCCCATGTAAGCAGGGCCCAGAAAGCTAGCCTGGAGTTCAAAGAGCTTGGGTTACCCCCCAAGACCTGGCAGCATTCTCCAAGGACAAGAACCACCAAGGGAGCCCTGGAATCCAGCTGTGTCTGGGTGAGCACAGCCCCCACAGCTAGAGGGTAGAAGGGGTGGACCTTGGGTAGAGCCGGGCTGGGGGCTGGGGCAGCCTTGGATGAGGTTAGCGGCCTTTTTGGCCCCTTTCCAGACACCATGTCCCCTTCAGGACCCCCCAGAGAGGCATCGTGATGGTTCTGCCTTCCAGTATGAGTACAAGCCACCTTGCTCCTCCGTGTGTGCCCAGGTCCAGGCTGCCAGGTGAGTGCCTGGGGCTGCCCCTACTGTCTTCATTACCTGTCTCCGTCCCCCCTGACCTAAAACCTCGGTTCTCTTCTCAGGCTTCCTCCCCAGCTCGTGGCCTGGGCGTTGCACTTTCTGATGGAGCCACAGCCGGACTCTGAACTGACCCAGGTGTGAGGGCTCGTGGGAGGATGTGTGCACAGATCCAGGCCTGAGGGCGGATAAACAGAGCTCCACACCAGCTTCCTTCGAGTTTTTTAATAAAATAATCTCATGCGGCAGAAAGGAAGAGGTCAGGGGTTGGGGCCGCCGCCTCTTTGGTTTGTGGCTGGGGAGGGTGGGCTGGAGGGCTCTGTAGACTGGGGGGGTAGAGGCTCGGCTTCAAGGCCAGATCCTGCACAGAAAGAGAGGGAGAGAGGAAGGGTTAGGACTGAACCAAGGAGTCCTGCCGCTCTCCCAGCTGGCCCTGGCCCCCCTTACCTAGGCTTGGAGATGGAGGTGCCTCAAGCTTTGGCCTGCGCTTGAGGACAGGGGAGCGCTGTAGCCTCAGGGGCCGTTCTGTGGGATACAGACAGACCTGGGGAGGGATGCTGAGGGCTGGCTGCCTGTCCTCACCGTCCCCGCTCCCAACACTTGCCTTTGGAGCCTCCGCCTTCCCCTCCCACCCCTGGCAGTGGTGGCTCCTAGCCTTCTGGCTCCAATTTCTCAACCCCTCAGGACACTGGTGGCCCTTCAAGGACCAGAGCCACGAAGGGAGCCCTCTTCCCCCATCTCCTTTTGTACTCCAGCCCACGGGGAGGCATTCCCCCCTCACCAGCAGGGGCCTGGAGCTGGTCCTCATGCACAGACACTGCTCGTCGCCCTGCCAAGCGGGGCTGCGGCCTCAGCCGGCCATCTGGGGGAGGCCAGGGGAGGTCAGGGTGTGGGCCTGACAGCCACCCCTGCTCCAGCCCTTGCCTCCCACCTTCAGGGTCTGAGTTCCCAGAGGGGACTCCTCCAGTCCCTAGCCCAGTATTGAGTGGAAGCTGGGGTATTTGCTTACCTTCGTTCCTGGAGCCTAAGCAGGGATCCTCTGGAAGGCCCAGGCTGTCTGGGGAAGGGCTGGATCTTCGGGGGCTTGGGCTGGGACATGGGGACGGGGGGCCTGGACCATCCTGTCGGCCCCAACCACGGCTCCTGAGCTCAGCGTTCAGCTGCTGCCCCAGTGTCTTCCAGGTGGCAGACTCGGGCCCTTGGCTCCCTGGCCCAGGTCTGCATGAAGGGTCTGTGGGGAGAGGGGTGTCAACCAAGACCTGGGTCAGGCAATGGTCCAATCCCCTGCAGCTTGTCTGTCCCCACATGCTCCCCAGCACTGTGGCTCTCACTCACCAGCAGACACAGAGTGGGTGCGAGACTTGATCGAGATAGGAGGAGCCTCTGTGGAACTGTCCATAATGTCACCTGCAAAGGCAGGGTCGGGGGTTTAGGCACCAGACCTTGGTGAGGGGAAGAAAAAACATGACTTCTACTCCTCCCCCCAGGAGAGCAAATCCCTTGTGGACTGTCTTCCTCCCCCAAAATGTACTGTTCCAGCCCATGGTCCCACTTACCATCTGAGCCAGCCTTCTTGATCTCTCCATCTTTGCTCTGTGGGAAACAGGGAAGTCAAGCTTAGTCCTGTCCCACCCTCATGCTAGCCTTGTTTTATTTATATATTCTTATTCTTGTAACTGCCACTAACAGCCACCATGGGTTGGGCAAGAACATGGCAGACCCAGTCCTGGTCTTGGAGCTCAGTCTGTGGTGGCGGACAGTTAACACACAGAAGCATATTCAAGTACAAACACAAATAAAGTAACTTCTCAGTTCTGTGATTCACTTTCTATAACTTAGTGTTTCTAAATTCAAGCTGAGTCTCACTTCATATGTGTTTTTTAATTTTCCTGCGAAGTTATAGGGATAGTCCATAGGGTGGTGATTCTTGCTAGGAACTGTGGTCAGAGGGTGGCATTAGCAGGGTGCATGGAGAGTCAAGGAAGGCCCAAAGGGAAACAGATGGAGGAAGAGGGAGGGACCTTGTGTAGCCCTTGGATGGTGGTGAGAGGCTGGAAGTTGGGGAGAGAGGAGTTCCAGACAGAGGAGCCTGTGTGAAGGTCCTGAGATGCAACGGGGGTTGAGAGCAGTGAGATGAAGGCAGTGACCAGGGCTGAGGCCCTGTTGGGCCCTGAGGCAGGATTAGGAGTCAAGTCCCCTAGAGGATTTGCTGCTTCAAATGAAGATGACTTTGAAAAGTCAGATTTCTGTTAGATCTGCAGAGATGGGACTGTCCCTACTGCAAGGAGTAGATACTGGTGGCCTGGGTCAGAAGGGAAACCAAGAGGGAAGAAAGGTGAATCTGACAGACCTGTCTGTCAGGAGTCTCCTGGTCACATAAATCACCCACATAAAGCCAGCTGCATGTCACCTGCCTCATTGCCCACAGCATCCCTTCCCAACTCACTTGCTTCCTCTTGCCTTCGGTGCTCCCACTGCCTCTGCTCACGCCGATCCTCTGCAGCATTACTTGTACTCGCTGCTCAAAGGATGGGGCCAGCTCTGTGTCTCCCCGCTCCAGGGGCCGCCGCTGGGGACAGAGACACCCAACTGGTGAGAAAGCCCGCTGCCCCCACTGTTTCAGGGGAGCCCTTGCTCCTGGTCACCAGGCCTCACCTTGTCGGGCCTGGCACCCACTGTCTCCTCCTCTTCAGCAGGGAGCAGTATCAGGGAGTAAGCCTTGCTTTCGCGGGTGTATCGAGGGCGACTCCTGCGGGTTGGGTCTGGGCTGCCGGTGCCCCCCTCAGCCCCAGCAGGCTCCTCACCACGGCCAGGACGGGCTGGTGGCCGAAGCAAGTCCCCGAGTGTGGTTTTTCGAGAGCGGGGAGCTGCTCCAGGGCTGGTCTCAAGATCAGGTCGTGACCCACGTGTTGAACGAGGCTTCTTGAAGGCAAAGAGTGTGCCCAGCTTCTTGCGAAGTGTACGGGGGACAGGGGTGGTACCCCCCTCGGCTGCTGGGTCCTCCTCAGGGGCCCAGCTGTGGGAACAGCCAGCAGTGAGTGGGAATGCCCATGGAGCAGCCCACCCTCTCCTCCACCCTTGCAAATGCCCCTTACTCACAGGCGATCCTGGTGGATCAGCCTTTTGGAGAAGAATTCCTCCACGCCCTCATCCACGCGGGCACTGAGCCCATTCCCTTCTTGCGGCAGGGCTGGGGGCACCTGAGGGACACCACAGGGTTAAGGCTGAGGGCTGAGTTCAATTAAGACTTCTCCCCACCTTCCTTGTCCCGTGGCAGGCTCTGGGCAACTCCAGGACCTGGGAGCTGCAGTGACCCTTTGGAGTTGCTGATACAAACTCCCCCACTGTCCAGCGGTTGGGCAGAGATGCTGGTTTCAGGTACCACCCCCCCCCCCCTCCTGTACTTGGCCCTAGATGTACACAGCTCACACCCATTCTCATCCCATTGAGTATCCTAAACAGTCCAAACCACCTGGTCACCAGCAGACTAGAACCCAGGTGTCCCCTGGGTCGCACGTTCCCACTTAACACCCTCTCTGCTCCAAACAGTCCCTGCAGTACCCTCCACCCCCACCCCACTCGGCCTGCTGCCGGCTCAGCGGCGCCTGCTGCTGCGTCAGACCCTCTAGGGGGCCTCAAGCCGGCTCCTCCCCACCTCCGGCCCTGTGCCCACGGCCCGCGCCAGTACCCAGCCCACACATACACCCGCGCTGGACGTGCGGTAGACGCAGGACTGTCCCCACGGGAGGTGGGGGGGGGGGGGCAGCATCTTTCAGTAACCCTGGGGGAGGGAGGGTAAGACAGACGCCCCCTCTCACACATCTACCCGTGCAGCGGCCAACCCGAGGCAGAGTCCTACCCCAGGCGCTCCCCCCAATGAAATCCACACACTCGTGACCCCGCATGAGCATAGCCTAACGTAGGGGGTGGCCAGGAAGACGCCAGAACTCTTGCCGCGTGGCCAGGTGGTCTTGGGCCCCCACCACCCACCTCCCTGCCCGCCATCACCCGTAAGAGCGAACGGGCCGCTTGAGACCCCCAATTTCAAGAGCTCTGGAGTGGGGGGAGGGCGCTCACCTGGGGGCCCCCCGGCGGCGGGCGGTGGTGGTGCTGGCGCCGCGGCCGTGGTCGGGTCCGGGTTGGATGGCGCAGGGGCTGCCCGGAGGGTGGCAGGTCCATGCGCGGCAACGGGCCGGCCAGGGGCCCAGGGGCGGCGGGGCTCGGCGAGCCACGAGCGGATGGCCCCGCCTGCGGCTCTGCATCTTCCCCCGGAGCCGCCAGCTCGGGCTCCGGCTCCTCAGCAGCACCTGAGGGGAGCGCACCAGAAGAGCACCGAGCGCCAAGCCCGGGGAGGTGGCAGCGGCAGCGGCGCTAGGGTGGCGGGGGACCCGCCCAGGGCGTGGGGAGGGGCTGGGCTACGCCGCCCGCCCCCCTGCCCGCCCCTCCCCCGCTGCCGCTGTCCATGGTGCTGAGCGCGGCCCCGAGCGGCGCGCGGCCCCGCGACGCCGCCAGGCATGCGCATCCCGCGGGTTGGGAAGGGAGGGGGCCGTGGAGTAAGGAAGGAGTCGAGAGAAGGCTGTGTCCTGGCCCTGGTCTTCTCAGGTCCCACCCTGTGCTAACTGACCCCAACTTTATAGTTGCACGAGGGGCTTGGCCTGGCCCACTCAAGGGTCAAGGAGTTCCCAGGGCAGAGATGAATATATTGTGGCCAAGTGGCCAGGTCTATCTAATGGAACTTTAGTCCAACCTGAGAAATTCTTCCCCTGGGGCCCTGACTTACTGTGAGTGGAGGAGTCCACGTGAAGACAGTGGAGGGCTTCAGGCCATTTCTGTGGAGGACTTTCATCCTGGTGAGGAGGGCACAAACTCAGCCTGGGGTCCATACCCCAGAACAAGATGGGAAGATCTAAGGTTCTAGGCCCAGAGTTCTGGGACCACCTACCTTCTGCTCCTCTTCATCTTCCTTTTCTTTCTCCTCAGGAAAGAAAAGACCTTCCAATTCTCCAGGCCCAAGGGGGCTGGACTCGTCTCCATCTAGTGCCGGTATGACAGGGGGCATTGCCTCTGTTGCCTGTTGAGCCAGACTCTCCACCTGCAATATCAGGCACCCCAAAGATGGGGAGGCAGGGCCTCAGCAAAGGTCCTATCAGTGCTAAGAGAACCCCGAAATATTGGGCTACATGACCCCAGAAGACATTACAGAACCTCTGCAAGGCAGTGGCCGCGAGTCTGTGTAAGCACATAATCCCTGCTCAAGACATTACAGAACCCCTGCAAGGCAGTGACCAGGTGTGTGTGTCTGTGTGTGTGTAAGCCCACAGTTCCTGCTCACCAGCCGATCCCGGGCTGCACTCAGACCTGCCACAGCCTGAGCCACAATGCTCTCTGCCAAGGTCCCTGTGACTGACAGGCGCATGTCCCTGACGGCAACACATGACAGGCGTTAGTGTGCTGTCTTTATCCAGTCTAGCCCGGTCCTGCCCAGCCCAATCCAGCCTACCTGAGCCGAGTGAAGGCATCTTGCAGCAGGTGCTCTGGGAGCAGCTCTGGGAGACCCCTTGAGCCCCCGAGGACCCCCTCTAGCTGCTCCCTCCACCTGGGACCCTGCAATGTCTGTGGACAGAGGCTTCTTGTTGTGTCCAGTGTGGCCTGAGTGAAGTCCTAGTCGAAGGTCAGAGCACAGTGAGCGTGTGGCTGGGGCCCAGCCTCACTGGCTTGGGGCTCCAAACCCCAAAGAACACTGGGGGTCACTACAGACTCGGGATACCACAGTAACACTTCTGGATGGGGGTCAAGGCTGCATATGGGGAGGGGGGGCAGCTGGGGCCAGGGCACTATCTCACCTGAATGTCCCGGCGGCACACCTCTCCCACCTGTCCCAGCAGGCCTTCCAGCTTCTGCCGCAGCTGCCACTGGTGGCTTGGGGAACTCCCAGCCTCATAGAGAATGGGGAGAATCTGGAGGCCAAGGAAGAAAAGGAGTTGCAAGTGGACCCCTAACTAAGAGGGAGGCGTCCTCGTAGTGGGAGGGAGTGCTCACGCTGAGAGAGAAGTTGGCGTTTTGGATGGCATCCTCAGCCTGGTGCACAGCAGCTTCACCCTGGGGTCCAGCCCCACAGCCCAGCAGCTCCACGTGCTCCTGCACCGACTGACACAGTTCATTCACTTCCTGGAGGGCAACAGGGCTCAGCTGCAGCCTGGTCCCCTCCCTGTCCCCACATCCTGACTGCCCCCTTCCCAAGGTCTCCACAGAGGGGGTGAGGTCCTGAAGCTGACATCATCAGGACAGCCACTTGGGAACCTTATCTGTTCAAGAAGGGAGAGCAGTGTCTCCTTTGGTTCATTGCAGGGACTTTATATATACTTCCTAAACGTCCAGAATAGGAAGGAAAAGAGTGGTTAGTCATGTCAGTGTTTTAGAAGCTCAATCTGTTCATCATCGACCTAGAGGACAGATTGAGGGATGGAGAGAAATGTGAGTGAGGAGCTGTGGAGGAGAGACAAGGGGGAAGCAAGGATAGTTGGGTGGGAGTAAGGAGCGGTATGTTTGAGAATGGGTCAAGATGCGGAACCAAGGAGGTCTATGGGGGCTGCAATGTGGCCGAGAGAGACCTGGACTGAAGCTCTGTCCACAGCACTTGGTGCTTGTGGGCACCAGTGAGGCTGGGCTCCAGGGTAGAAGCGTTTTGTGGGAAATCACGAGATCTCTTGTGGAATGCGAAGCTCTGAGGTTGTCAAGATGCCTGGGCTCTGGAGCTTGGGAGAGAAGTGGGATTTGGGAACAGGTGTATGGGGAACATCTCACCAAGCAAAGAAGTGGAGGGAGATGAAGCCAGAAAAAGGGTCATTGGGTTGGGCAACAACAGAGAGGGAAGGCCCTGTGAATGGGAATTCACAGGTGGGGCTATAGTTGGGGATGGGGAGAACTGATTGAGGATTTAAAATACCTCCTGTCTTTAGGGAGGCTATTCAAATGATTTAAGGGAATTTCCTGTGGTCCAATGGTTAAGACTCCATGCTTTCACTGCAGGGGCCTGAGTTCATTCCTTAGTTGGAGAAATAATATCTCGCAAATCAGCTGTGTGCAGTAGCCTCCCCACGCCCAGCTTTTTTTAAAATAAAAAAAAAAATGCTTTCAAAAGGCAGCTAGTAGTGTTATCTGAGGGAGCTATTTCAAGAGCTATCAGCTCCACTGCAGATCAAGGAGAAGGACTTGTCTAGGACAGCAGGATTCATGCATGCTGGCTGCCCTCAGACTCATGGGGTCTCTCAGCGGCCACCACCCTCCCCACTCCCTACAGTCTGTTGGTGCTCAAGGCTGAGTGGGGGAACTCTGACCTGCTCGGAGGGGTCTGACCCCAGACCCAGGGGCTTCGGGCGGGAGGCGCCATCGGTAGAGGTGTGGTCTGTGCGATTGTTCCTCAAGAGACAGGCTTGGATCTGGGCACGAGAGAGACTGAGAAATGGTAGGGTGGGACCAAGGCACAGAGCAAGGCGGGGAGAGAGGGAAGCCCCACCTGATGCACGGCCCGTGCTGTCACTTCAGGACGGCTGCGCTGAGCCTGGGCCACATCGTTCAGAGGCAGAGGCATGGCCTTCAGGCTGCGGTTCTGTTCCAGGGCCTGTGCCACGTCCAGCAGGCCCAGAGCAGATGTGTGGTTTCGGTCCCAGACCACAGACCTGGGCCGGGCCGGGCCGGGCTTTAGTCGGAGGCAAAGCCCTGCAAGGCCCTCCCAACCCCACTGGCCTTTGCATTAGCACCCCTGAGCTCCACCTGCTCTGCTTCATTCAGCCCTACCCCAGTGAGGCCCTCGATACATGCCCTCTTCCCCCGTTGGTCCCACCCGTGACCCCACCCACCGGAGCCTCGTGTTGACCCGAAGCGCCTTGGCCAGCATCTTGGCACCCGTATCCCCCATGGCGTTGCCGCTGATATCCAGGGCTGTCAGGTTCGGATTGGTGCCCAGGGCCCGGAGCAGGACGCCGGCGCCTAGCTTCAGCCGTGACTCAGCCACGGACAGAGACTGCAGGGGCTGGGGTTAAGAGAAAGCCATTTGCAGTTGGAGTCAGGCCAGCAAGGAGGACGGGTCTCAGAGTCCATTGCCTGAGGATTCCACGTGGTCCCGTGAACTCACACAGTCGTCATCCTGCATGAGCTGAACAATCCGGTGCAGGACGTCGTCCAGGGTCTCCCTGTGGGCGGGGGCAGCAGTTGGCAGAAGACCCGGGCGGTGGGGTGCAGTTGGGAGGCCCAGGAGGGGGATGGGGGCTCACTTGCACCGGACGTTGAAGTTCCTTCCAAGCGCCACGTGTCGCAGGGACCGACTCCTCCCGATGGCCAGCACCAGAGTCACCATGTCTGAGCCAAAGCCTGGGGGGTGGCTCGGGTCACACACAAGGCGAAGCTGAGGGGTGGGAATTTGGTGGGTGGTGGGAGGATGGGTTTCTGGGCGGCCTCACCATTATCTGCCAGATCCAGGGAGCTTACTGCACCAGCATCACACACTAAGTCTTGTATCACCTGAGCACCCGCAGAGCGCAGCTGAAGGTGGGAAGCGGAGTGTGCTCAGGCCAACAGGCCACAGGTGGGGAGGATCAAGAGCCCAAAGGCCCAGCGCTCCCGCCTCGCAGCCCAAGCCCCAAGGGCAAGTCCCACCGCTCGGTCGGGCTGCTCACCTCACACGCGCTGAGGTCCAGGTGTAGGTCATTCAGGTGCGTGTTGAGCGCCAGGCCTTCCAGAAGCGCCCTGGGAGAGGGTGTCACAGGGGGTAGCGGAAGCTGGGAGAAGGGTCCCCAGAGCAGAGCGCAAACATCAAGAAGGAAGGATGCCCGGGAGGTCAAGGGTGCGATAAGAGCGGGCTGAGGTGGCGAGGCGAAGCCTGGGTATTGGCCGATAGGCAAGGGCATGGGACACTGACCTGAGTGCGTCGGGTGGTAGTTTGCAGCCCGCCAGGCCCAGGTACCGAAGCGTCCCGGTGCGGCTGAGGAAGAGTTGCAGGGCATCGGGCTGCGCCCGGGACTTCCTGGGGTGGGGAGTGGGCGGAGTGGGCGTCCCGGCGCGGGGAGGCGGGGTCCAGAGGAGTCCCGCCCCTCCCACCCCGCCCCCTTACGTGCGGGAGAAGACGTTCCTCGAGGCGTCGAGGTGCACCAGGCTGGAGCAGCCACCGCGGGACAGCGCCCCGAAGAGCTGCGAGAGGAGGGTGTGGGCTACACCGGCAGGAGGACTGAGCGCCCCCCACTTCAGTAGCCCCTTGGGCCACAGGCCCGCCCAGCCCTATGGATCACCCCCCCCCCCCAATGACCACCCCCTCACAGTGTCCAGGGCGGTGTCGGTGCCTGCGAGATTCAGGAATGTCAGAACATTAGGACGGCTCAGGAAACTATAGAGGCCCTGGCGGGAGGATGGAGATGGGAAGGAGTCAAGGATCACTCCACCAAGAGCTTCCCGACACCTCACTGCCTGCGGGACACCTCACTGCCTGCGGTGGCGTCCCCAGTCACCTCCCTAAAGACAGTCACTCACCCCATGGTCCTCCGAAGCCCCCAGTGCCCCAGGGTTCCCGGAAAGGTCCAAGTGGATCAGGGCAGAGTCAAAGGCTGAATTGGAAGCCAGTGCCCGGCCTAGAGCCCTCATTCCTGGTGATGGAGGAGGGGGCTCACCATCAGGAGACCCCACCTCCCAGCTCCACCACCCTACCCCATCCTCAGGCCTGCCTACCTCGCGGCGTCAACCCAGTCTGCGCTAGGCTGAGTCTCCTCAGGGCTCCAGGATGCTTCTCTAGGTGTCTGCTAAGGGCAGCCACACCTGCGGGATGAGGGTAGTAGCCGTGTGGGTCTCACCGCCTCCAGCACCAGCCCCCAGGGCTTCACCAGGCTCAGGTGTACCTCGGTCATCCAGCAGGTTCCCGGCCAGGCTGAGCTCCCGCAGTCCCGAGCTGCTGTGTCCTGCCAGTGCCTGGGCCAGTCGCCGGACAAAGTCTCTGGGAACCAGACCACACCCTAGGTGTGAAGCTTTGAGCCTGGATTCCCCGCTCCTCCCCAGGTCACTAGTCTCTCCAATCCAAACCCCCAGATTCCCCTCCCCAAGCCCTGTCCCCCCTACCCCCTCAGGCCACAGGTCTCCAGCACCAGCTCCTCCAGGTGGGATGACTGATTCATCATGTGCAGAATCTGTTCTGAGACCTCAAGGCTCTGAGAACCAGAGTCGGGGGAGAGAGCTCAGCGGGCTGCCCACTGGCCCCCCAACCCCCTCTCCCCACCCTCCCCTATGCTTCTCACCAGCTTCATGTCCACGCAGGAGAGGCACCGGAACCAGAGGTTGTAGGACAGGGCAGCCACACTCAAGGCCAGGTCCCTGGGCGGAAGAAGGGGCAGGAGCAGAGCTCAGGATCCCCCAGCCAGATCGTAGGTCCAGTAACCCTTCTCTCCATGGAGAAGCTAAGGCCAGGAATGTGGCTCATGCAATCTTCCTGTCCTCACAGCCCTGGCGGGACACTCACCGACTTCCCAGATGGCTGAAGTCTCCTAGGCTGAAATGGCGGCAGCCCTGACGATGGTAGATGGTGTCCACGTCCTGGGTGGGAAGAAAGTACCTCCAACTTGCTTGGGACCACAAGAGGTAGTGGGGACTTCTCAAAGCACCAGGGGAATTGGATGTCTCCAGAGCCCCCAGAGAGGGCCCTACTCTCACCCACTGAATCTCCTCTCGGAAAGGGAAGCCATTGTAGTCACACAGGGCCTCGTATGTCTCCGAGAAGCCCCCTGGGTTGGTGCCAAGGGTGTGATGGGGCAGGAATTGGGGCAAGAGAGAGACAAAAGGTCAGAGATGGAGAATGATCAGCCCCAGGCTGGGCAGTGGCTGAATGGCTCTGTTCAGTTCGGGGTCCTGCAGGAGGGGGGGTCAGCTGGAAGCCCTGCGTGGCCCCCGCCGTGGCCCTTACCACAGGGGCTGCTGGGTGAGGTGGCTTCTGAGGAGCTGTTTTTCTCCAGCCGAGCCAGCATGGAGCGGGGGGTGGGCCTCCGGAAGAGTTTCCTGAGGAGGGGGATGAAGGAGAAGGGGGCAAGGAACTTCCAGGCCCTGGGAGTGAGGCCCCCCACAGAGACATCCGAGGCACCCCTCGCTGCCCCCCTTCCCTGCCAGCCCTGCCAGCCCTTCCAGCTGCTGGGCCTCACCCAAGGGTTGAGCGAGGGAAGACCTTCCTGATGGCAGCAGCGATGTGCTGGGCCAGCTGTTCCAGGGCAGCCACACCAGTAAACTCCAGGACCAGTTCAGGCAGGGACTCCAGCTCAAAGGTGACCTGGGGGTGGGGGTGGGGTGAGGGATGGGCTCCTTGTGGGGGCTGGGGAATGGAGGGCAAGACCAGACTGCAGGCCCTGGTGGGGTACTAGGGGTCTCACCTGAGGGGGTGTCTCCTGCAGCACCATGGCCTGGACCTCCAGGTAGCTGAATGTGCAGTCCACCTATGGAGTGCCAGGGTGAGCTCCGACCAAAGCACAAGCCCCACCCTGTTGGGAGCCCAGTCCTTTGTGCAGCCTGGATCTCAGAGCCAGACCTGCCTAGACTTCAGTCCTGCCTGATGACGGCAGCCCAGTGCTACTGGGAGGGCGGAGTCCACAAGGACAGGATGGACGCCGCAGATGCAACCCTCCTTAGGAAAGCTGCTGGAAGGCAAGGGGGCGGGGGCCGGGCCGCTGGGACTCACCCTCAGAGGGAGGCAGGTGTGGAGCAGGTAGGCTCTCCATCGGAGCAGCGCCTGAGGGGAGAGAGTGTCTCACACCTTGGGCAGGGCAAGAGGCTCCTTCTGCTTGGGCCCCAATGACCCTCCCAGGCAGGCTCTGCCCCAGCCATACCAGGACATGACCTTGCTCGGCGCCCTCCCGCTCTGGCAACCAGGTTTTCAGCAGCAGTTCTGCCTCCTTGGGCCACAGGAACTTGGTGATCTCGCCTGTGGAAGGGCAGCCTGCTGGGAGACGGGTCCTGCCATGGAGGTCAATTCGTGCCCACGGTCTGTGGTCTGTACGGGGCTAGGGGGCCTGGACTCATCTACGGGGCCAGCGAGGAAGGAGTGGAGTGGATCTGGGCCGCCAAGCCCTCCTGAGGACCAGAGGGAACCGCTTGCCGGGTGCCCGGGGACTCTGGGTGGGCCACTGGTTCCGGGGCCGCACGGCTTCCTCCCAGCCACGTAGGAGAGAAGGAGCGGCGCTTACCTCGCAGCTCGCAGGATATGCCGTCGGGGGTCTGGGCCATGCGGCCGGCCCAGCGGCCGGAGCTGGCCCAAGGAGCTCAGACGAGAAACGGTAGCGGCGGCGGGCGAGCACAGGAAGCCTGGGGGCCCGGCCGCACAGCAGCCACCTGCTCCTCCTGCAGCGGAAGGTACGCACCGCTTCCTGCCGGGCCGCCCCCGGCCCGGCTCCTCCCCGCCCGGCCTTCGCGGGCCGGGAGATGCCGGGCGGGTACGAAGGAGGTGGGCAGATGCCAGCTGCCCGCCCGCGCCGTCGCTACTCTGTAAAGGTAGATCTGAGGAGGGAAGGGAGAGGTGTGCCCGGGAGGGTCTCGTACGTCGCGTGCCTCTTTCAGTTCCTAGACCCCTACTTCCACCCTGCTACAGTCCCTTCTGCGAGCACCAGGGGGCGCTGCCCACTAGGGGAATCTGCGGCCCGCCTCGGCCCGTCACCTCCACAGCCCAGCGAGGGAGGTGGACCTCAGACAGGATACATAGGGCGTCTGGGCGTCTGTTCAGAAAGGACCATCGGATTCCTCCTAACCTTGAGGACCCTATCTGTTGCTCCTAATCTGGAGTCCCTCACCACATCGGAGAGACACGAACTGTTGAAAGGGTGGGAAAAAACACCAGATGGGCCCAGATGCCCATCTCTGCGGCAGAGGTCCTTTGCTTTCATCAGGTTCAAGGTGGGTTGGGGCCAGAAGGTGCCACTGCAGGGAGGAGTGGAGTGACTCATGAGCAAAGGCGATGGATGTGGGGGTCCTCCCATGTCTGCCTTCTCCCTGAGCTGGAGAGAGCTTGGGGAGGGGGGACCACAAGCAGAGAGGAAAGCTACTGTCTGCAGGACTAGGTGGCCCTCAGGTCATGGGATGCATGATGCCCTATAGAAGACCAGGGACCTAGATTCTGGAGAGTTCACAGGAGGGGATTTAACCTTTTTCTTCTATTACAATCTAATTAAACTCTATGAGAAGAGAAACAACCCTCTGCCTTACCCATTGCTCAGCCCGGTGGGGTGAAATAACCTGAGGTGAGAGACATTGCGCAGGCCCTTGGTTTCTTCCCACCTCCTGCTACCCCTCCTCACCTTGAGGCCTGGAGACAGTGAGAGCATTTTTCAGTCATCTGACCATCAGCAGCATCTCCCCCAGCCCAAATCTCATCTCCCTTTGCTGAGGACCACCAACGACTAGGACAAAGTGGAAAGTAGAGATTGAATCAAAAAAACTTTGCAGGAAGCCACCTCCCTTAAAGCAACAGGCTCAGGTGTGGCAGCCCAGAGGCCACAGGGATGGACTCAGTTGGACAGGGAGCTAAGTTCCTGCCAACAGAGGCAAGAGGAAGTCCTGCTCTGCTGCCTCCCAATCTGAGCGGAGAGAGTTCAAGTTAAGACTCTTGGAAGACCAAAGAACCCATCAACTGCTTCGAGGGTCTGAGCTCACACACAGTATGGCCAAGTGGTCAGGAATGAAAGTTCTGAAGGTACATTACCTGAATTCAAGTCCTGACTCCACTTAACAGCTGTTTGACACTGAGTAAATCACGCCATCTTTCTGTTTAGGGCTTCCAGTTCCTGTTTTCTAAGCTGGAACTTACCTTGGAGTGTAAAGATTAATGTTTATTAAGAGAAGTGCTCACAATGTATCTGGAACTCAGTGGACACTCACAGTTGCCAAGTCTTACTGTGACAAACCTAAGACTCCAGAACAGAAGGACAGAAAACCTCCCTCCCTGGGATTTTTCTGTCCAGAATGATTCGAATGAGAAATACAAGAGGGAATAAATGCCAAAGGCTTCGAGCTGCTCCCAGGTGGCGGGATTCTCAAGACCAACAGCCACACTGGTAGCATCAGCCCTTGTCTAGTGAGTGCTATGGGAACGAGCAGAGGGCTATGGAGGAGGAAACAGGATCAGCCCGGAGATTAGGACAGGAGTGCTAGGCGAGCCACACATCTCCATAACTGCTTGCTGTCAAGGTGGCAGTGACGAACAAACATAACTGCTATCAGAGGCCTAGTGAACACATGGGACTCAGCTTCCACAAGTGAGTGACTCAAGAGGGCGAGAAGCCTTCAATTTGTTCAAGACCGTCTGTGTGTTCTAGACAGCATGACACCCTGTAGGCGCTCAAGAAATGCTAAAAGCTCATAATGAGGAATAAGCCCCACCTGTTCCAGTAGTACAGGATGAGGCCAGGCTGCAGCTCACAGAAGTGCCACAAGGTTCCTGTCAAAAGTTCTCTGGTGTGGAGTACTGGGAGAAGGCTTTACATTTAATGGAGTCACACAGGATGTATCATGGGGATGTGTCAATGGTGAGGAGGGGTAGGGGGGTAGGGAACCCCCTTCCAGCCTTATCTGCATCAGAATGTCATTTTTCTTGCCCCCTCCCCAAGCAAAACCAATCTGCTTGTAAACAATTTGAGTGTATACAATAATAGAAAAGCTATGTTAAAAATACAGATAAACTGTTTGCTGTTCTATTAAGTGATTTTCTATTATATTAAAAAAAATTTATTGGGGGGGCATGCCACATGGATTGCAATATCTTAGTATTCTGACCAGGAATCGAACTTGGGCTCCTTGTAGTGGAAACATGGAGTCCCAACTACTGGACCACCAGGGAATTCTCTATAATTTAAAAAAAAAAATTTAATAAAAATAGCTAGCTAGTGGGAAGCTGCTATAAAACACAAGAAGCTCAGCTCGGTGCTCTGTGATGACCTAGGTGGGTGGGACGGAGGTGAGGTGGGAAGGAGGTCCAAGAGGGAGGGCATATATATATACATATAGCTGATTCACTTCATTGTATAGCAGAAACTAACACAGCACTCTAAACCAATTATACTCCAATTGAAAATTATTTAAAACGCTGCCTGCCCACTGAAACAACTCTGGTAGCAGGTACTCTGCTCCCTGGTGGCAGTAGGGGTTAGCCCAAGCATGGGATAGAGACCAAATGCCCTGACAGCCTCAGGCCACTAACATTCAATCCAAGTTGCTGACTGCCTGGTTCATAGTCCCAGATGATACCAATTTTTCTGGGAGCTCCAACTGCATGAACACTACCAACCAGCCAAAGACTTCACACATCTAGTCTTCTGTTACTTACTTTTCACTGAAAACTGGTAAGTTCAAATTCTGCTTAAAACCCCCTGGACTTCCTTAGTGGTCCTGTGGTTAAGACTCCACGCTTCCAATGCAGGGACATAATGGCTCTGATCCCTGGTCAGGGAAGTGCCTCATGCCATGGGGGTGTGGCCAAAAAAAGAAAAGCTCCCTATAATTACCTTGAGATAATAAAAGCTATTTATGACAAACCCACAGCCAATATAATACTCAATGGTGAAAAGCTGAAAGCCTTCCCATGAAAACCTGGAATAAGACAACAATGCCCACTTTCACCTCTTCTATTCAACACAGCATTGGAAGTGCCAGCCATAGTAACCAGAATGAAAAACAAAAGGCATCCAAATTGGAAGGAAGAGGTAAAATTATCATTATATGCAGATGAAATAATACTATATATAGAAAACCTTAGAGAGTCCACACAAAAGCTACTAGAACTGATAAATGAATTCAGCAAGGTAGTAGGATACAAGATTACATAGGGAAATTGGCTGCATTTCTTTACACCAACAATGAAACATCAGAAAGGATATGTACAAAAATCAATACCTCTAAACCAGATCTGAAAGAGACACGTGCACCCCAATGTTCATCACAGCACTGTTATAATAGCCAGGACATGGAAGCAACCTAGATGCCCATCAGCAGACGAAAGGATAAGGAAGCTGTGGTACACATACACCATGGAATATTACTCAGCCATTAAAAAGAATTCATTTGAATCAGTTCTAATGAGATGGATGAAACTGGAGCCCATTATACAGAGCGAAGTTAGCCAGAAAGATAAAGAACATTACAGCATACTAACACATATATATGGAATTTAGAAAGATGGTAATGATAACCCTATATGCAAAACAGAAAAAGAGACACAGATATACAGAACAGACTTTTGGACTCTGTGGGAGAAGGCGAGGGTGGGATGTTTCAAGAGAACAGCATCAAAACATGTATATTATCTAGGGTGAAACAGATCACCAGCCCAGGTTGGATGCATGAGACAATTGCTTGGGCCTGGTGCGCTGGGAAGACCCAGAGGGATCGGGTAGAGAGGGAGGTGGGAGGGGGGATCGGGATGGGGAATACATGTAACTCCATGGCTGATTCATGTCAGTGTGTGACAAAACCCACCGCAATACTGTAGAGTGGTTGGCCTCCAACTAATAAAAATAAATGAAAAAAAAAATAAAAATAATAAAAAATTTGAAATGTACAAAAAAAAATCAATACCTCTTAAAGTCAAGGCTGTATATTGTCACCTTACTTATTTAACTTATATGCAGAGTACATCATGAGAAATGCTAGGCTGGAGGAAGCACAAGCTGGAATCAAGATTGCTGGGAGAAATATCAGTAACCTCAGATATGCAGATGACACCACCCTTATGGCAGAAAGTGAAGAACTAAAGAGCCTCTTGATGAAAGTGAAAGGAGAGTGACAAAGTTGGCTTAAAGCTCAACATTCAGAAAACTAAGATCATGGCATCCGGTCTCATCACTTCATGGCAAAGAGACGGAACAGTGGACACAGTGGCTATTTTTCTAGGCTCCAAAATCACTGCAGATGGTGATTGCAGCCATGATATTAAAAGATGCTTACTCCTTGGAAGGAAAGTTATGACCAACCTAGACAGCATATTAAAAAGCAGAGACATTACTTTGCCAACAAAGGTCCGTTTAGTCAAGGCTATGGTTTTTCCAGTGGTCATGTATGGATGTGAGAGTTGGACTATAAAGAAAGCTGAACGCTGAAGAATTGATGCTTTTGAACTGTGGTGTTGGAGAAGACTCTTGAGAGTCCCTTGGACTGCAAGGAGGTCCAACCAGTCCATCCTAAAGGAGATCAGTCCTGGGTGTTCATTGGAAGGACTGACATTGAATCTGAAACTCCAATACTTTGGCCACCTGATGGGAAGAGCTGACTCACTGGAAAAAGACCCTGATACTGGGAAACATTGAAGGCAGGAGAAGGGGACAACAGAGGATGAGATGGTTGGATGGCATTACTGACTCAGTGGACATGGGTTTGGGTGGACTCCGGGAGTTGGTGATGGACAGGGAGGTCTGGCGTGCTGCATTTCATGGGGTTGCAAAGAGTTGGACACGGCTGAGCAACTGAACTGAACGGAAAAACAACACACTTAGGAATAAACTTCACCAAGGAAGTGAAAGGCTTAAATATGATGAGAACTATAGAACATTAATAAACAAAACTGAAGATAATTCAAAGAAATAGAAAGATATCCCCTGCTCTTGGATTAGAAAAATTAATGGTGTGAAAATGTCCATACCACCCAAAGCAATCTACAGTTTTAATGCGACCCCTATCAAATTACCCATGACATTTTTCATAGAACTAGGACACAGAATCCTAAAATTCAAATGGAACCATAAAAGACCCAGAATTGCCAAAGCAGTCCTAAAGAAAAACAAAGCAGGAGGCAAAGCCCTCCTAGACTTCAGACAGTACTATAAGCTACAGTAATCAAATCTGGCACAAAAACAAGACACATGGATCAATGGAACAGAGCAGACAGCCCAGAAATAAACCCACACCTACAATTAATTTTTGACAAAGGAGGCAAGAGAAAAAGTCTCTACAGCAAGTGGTGCTGGGGAAGTTGGACAGCTGCATGTAAATCAATGAAGTTAGAACACAGCCTCTCACCATACGCAAAAATAAACTCAAACGGCTTAAAGACTTCAACACAACAAGACACCATAAAACTCCTAGAAAACACAGACAAAACATTCTCTGTCATAAATTGTACCAATGTTTTAAGTCAGTCTCCCAAAGCAACAGAAATAAAAACAAAACTAAACAAATGTGACCTTATCAAACTTACGAGCTTTTGCATAGGAAAGAAAACCATAAAAAATCTAAGAAACAACATATGGAATGGAAAAAATATTTGCAAATAATGCAACCAACAAGGGCTTAATCTCCAAAATATATGAAGAGTTCATACAACAATGAAAAATTAAACAATCCAGTCCAAAAATGGGCAGAAGACTTAAACAGGCATTTCTCCAAAGAAACACAGATGGCCAATATGCACATGATGAGATATTCAACATCACTAATTATTAGAGAAATGCAAATCAAAACTACAGTGAGATACCACTTCTTAACAGTCAGAATGGCCATCATAAAAAAAACGTACAAACAATAAATGCTAGAGAGGTGTGGAGACAAGGGAACCCTCCTACACTGTTGGTGGGGGATGTAAGTTGGTACAGCTACTGTGGAAAACAGTGTGGAGGTTCCTCAGAAAACAAAATCACCAAGTGATCCAGCAACCCCACTCCTGTGCACATATCTGGGCAAAACTGTAATTCAAACACATCCATACACCCTATGTTCATACCTGCACTATTCACAATAGCCAAGACATGGAAACACCCTAAATGTCCATCAACAGATAAAGATGTGGTATATACACACAATGGAGTACTACTCAACCATAAAAATGAATGAAAAATAATACTTGCAGCAACAGGGATGCAACTAGAGATTATTATGTTAAATGAAGTAAATCAGAAAAAGACAAATAACATGATATCACTTATATGTGGAACCTAGAATATGACACAAATAAACTTATCTATGAAACAGAATCACAGACATGGGGAACAGACTGGTGGTTGCCAAGACGGAAGGACAGAGACGGAGGTTGAAACTAGCAGATGTTAAGCTTTTATATATAGAATGGATTAAAAAAAAAAAGTTCTACTGTATGGCACAGAGAACTATACTCAATAGTCTATGATAAACCAAAATGGAAAAGAGTATTTAAAAAAAAAAATGTATATATAACAATCACACTGCTAGACAGCAGTAACACATTATAAATCAACTCTACTTCAGTAACCAAAAAACCCTGTAATTTGTGACCAAAGCTTTCACCTAAAATGGGTCTGCCAGAGCAATCTGCCCAGAAATGGCCAACAGCAAGATGGTAATTCACCAATACAGAAATTCCCTAACACATTCCCTTTCCATCCTGCTTCCCAGGTGCTAACAGGGAGCTATGTTCTCCAGGTCTCTCTCCCCACAGTCTGGTAGTGGCACATCGGTCTCCCCTTCCAAGTGAACTTCTCTAGGGCAGACTAGAGAAGAACTTCTCTAGGGTCCAGTTTCTCTCTGTTCCCCTGCATTTAGCAAAGCTTGATGCATTGATCCCAGTCCTCTGTGAGCCAATTAAAAAAAAATTACTTATTAATCTTTTCACATGTGGGTTCTGCTGGGTCTTTGCTGCTGTGTGAGTGCATTCTCTAGCTGTGTTGAGTGGGGACTACTCCCCGTTGAAGCTCACAGGCTTCTCACTGCCATGGCTTCTTTGTTGTGAAGCACAGGCTCTAGGTGCAAGGGCTTTTAGCAGCTGTGGTGCTGGGCTTAGTTGCCATGCGGCATGTTCCTGGACCAGGGATCGAAACCATGTCCCCTGAATTGGCAGGCAGATTCTTACCCACTGTACCACCAGGGAAATCTTGAGCTGAGATCTTGAGGCCAGAGCTTCCCATTGGCCCCCTTTCCTTTAAGCTCTGTGGTCCACCTGCTCTACCACAGGGAATCCACTCTTTATGTGGATCATGGGGGCTGGCAGCTGTGTAGACTCACATCTCTACTCATACACTTTTGGGGCAATAAAACTCGTAGCAGGATGCCCTCAATATTCCATCACTTGCCAAGATCATCGCCCATCTGCTAGACATAAGTGGTCATCCTGGAAGCACAGCTTGCTTCTGAAAGAGGCCTGCGCTGCACAAAGTTATGCACACAGACCCCTCTGGGCCCCTGGTTAGGCAGGAATCACACAAGTGGGGGTGTTCGGAGCACTTGTTAATCCGTTATGATTTATTAGCTGTACAGCAGTAGATCCTCCTCCCCAGCTTTCAACCCCATTACATATTTTATTACAGGTCTCATGTTGGCGTCCTAAAATAATGAAAAATATCACACAGTACAGCTAAGTACAAAATGCATCAACCTAGAGTCTGATAGCTAACTGATGGCTCTCTTAAAAGCAATACACAGAAGAAAAAAGTGTTTGAAATCAGCAAGACTGAGGCTCTCTAAAAAACACATTTTAAACATGTGACAGTTCATGTGCAAGAAATCACTTTGAGTTGGTTTTGCTTCACATTATTATTTTTTTGAAGATCCAAAGTTTAAATTACTGACCTAGTGAAATTTCCTGGCCCAGCTTTTAAGAGCTGCTGTGACCCACTCATAATCACCCTTCTGCTTCAACAGAGGATTTATAAAACACGAAACTCAGCTACAAACAAAGCAAAGAAAATGTAGATGGGAAACCATAACTGAAAGTTAATTGTACAAGGTTCAAATGCTGGCTCCATGGGTTGGAAATCATGATGTTCCATGTGGGTGTCCGTCACTAGCGGGCAGCAGTCTTGGTGCCGTTCTTCGACATGATTGTGATCCAATTCCTCGTCAACGTTTACAAACTACCGTCTGTAGTAACTTAATTTGCAAGTAATTAAAATGCTGGGTTTTCTTACACTGCACTTCTTTTCAACCTCGTAATTAATGGAAAAGATTAAAATGTAAAAAAAGTTATTTACAAGCTTGACCATACCAGAAACTTTGCCAAGAAAGAGGCAAAGTCTTCAGGACAGAAACCAATCGTAGCATGCCATACTACTGGTGTGCAGCTGACTCCAAGCAAAGGGAGTCAGGGAAAAGCAAAAGCAAAAACCAGTTTAAAAGTCTAAGTCCTTCCCAAGTCTGCATTTACAATTAAAAACTCTCCTGGGAAGAAGACGGTAAGAACTCTGGGAAACCGGGTGGTGGTTTCTGGAGTGGTTTACCATTGCAAGAGAGAGGGTTCAATGTCTCTGTTTCCATCTAAGAAAACCAGGGAGGCGTGGACACTGTCCTCAGCACTTCACAGTAAACCCTCGGACTCAGAACATTCCATGATTTGCTAACATCAAACAGCAAGTTCTAGTTAAATCACATTTTCTAACATCATCCTTGAAGTTTTAGTTCTCAGTATGTTTGGTAAAATGATGCTTTTCCCAAAGCCAAAAGAAGAAAGAAGGGAGAAAAAGTAAGATGCAGGCCGTTTAAACACAGCCCAGAGCAGTTCTGGCAAGGAGCGAGGCCCCGCCATCACCGGTCCATCATGCTGAGGATCATCTCAGGCGTGAGGTCTCCGTTGGGGGCATCTGTGGCAGCTGGCTGGGTCTCCTCTTCCTCCCCCTCTGCAGGCTCTGCGTCTGGCTCTTTTTTGACTTCAACTATAATGTTCTCAATTGCACCTGTATTCTGGTCTTCGACCTGAATGATGGCTGTTGCTGGCAAAGAAGAGCATGAAGAAAACAAATGCTCCATTAAAGCCCCCAAGAATTGCAAGGGTCTTTTCAGACTTGACACTAAATGAAAAGTCAGCAACACCGGAAAGCCTCAGTTTCAATACAGAGAACGTCAATAAAAAAGACTTAATAACCTATAATGTGGCCATACACAAAGCCCAAATACTCTAGATAGTACCAAAAGACAAAGTACTGACATTCCTCTTCACATGCTTCCCAAATCATGTATTAAAAATCTTAAGTTTTCCTTTATCTCATAAATTAGGGCTTCACAATAGTCAGTGTGACACAGGCAAAAAATGCAGATGGTACGAGACAAGGAATACTTCAGAGTATAGGATGTAGGCAGGTCTGTTTTAGAGATGACCCACCTATAGTAAAAGAACCTGACTTTTTAAACAAATTTATCTGTGCCAGGTCTTGGTTGTGGCCACAAGCTTAGCTGTGGCATGCAGGATCTAGTTCCCTGGATCAGGGATCGAACCTGGGCCCCCTGCATTGGGAGTGCAGTCTTAGCCACTGAACCTCCAGTGAAGTTCCAGAACCTGACATTTTTGCGTCCGAAGCTGTCCAACACCGAGGGCCCTACCACCAGTTTGTTCACTCAAATCTTTGTAGGTCAAATAGTTCCCCAACCACCCCTCTGTAATAAGACATTTAGACATGGGGCTCAAGGAACATATTAAAAAAACAGATGAAACACTGCATTTGTTGAAGGAAGAAAAAGAATTGCCAGCTTTTAGGAGATTCATGAATAGAACAAAGACCTGAGACTCCCTAGAGCCTGCAATTATAAGAGCCATGTGCAGTATAGGACTGCTGCCCAATGTCCTCTCATAAATCAGGAAGCCAGCAACAGAATCCATGGACCTGGGTTTCTTAGGAGGGACATTGTCATCATGGAAATCCCTTTATTCCTCTATCCTTTAAAATTTGGCTCTTATACATTACATTCATTACCATGTCAATTTTGCCAGCTGACTAAGACTAATTGTTTTGTAAAACCCTCCCACACTGACAGTATCCATCTCATAGTAAGTACCCTTCAACTCTGGACTTTATCTTGCTGAAACTTAACAGGCCTCTAGAGGCTTTCTCAGATGTTCCCCAATAAAAAACTAAAAAATCGCTTCCTGAGAATTTGTTCCCAGTGTGACCTTAACTTGTTCTCATGGCTCGGTTCCCATCTACCCAAAGAACAAGGACCCATCTGGCTTCCCCACATGTTAAGAGAGGACACCAGCCTACTGAGCTGACACAAGCAACTTACGCTGGGTCTGTTTGGGCTGGTTGGTTCTGCCAGGGGGGCGTCCTCTCCGTTTCTTGGCAGGTGGTGGGGCTGGGGTCACTGGCTGGGGCTCTGGCTCGGGTTCAATCTCCACGGCAGGCTCCTCCTCATCCTCATTGTCATCCAAGTCTGGCTCAGCATTTTCTTCTCATGAAATCAGGAAGAAGGTGGTGGGGCAAGGAGAAGAGTGGTGGAAGGAAAAGCAACACACAAACAATCACATACTCTGTGAAGTCTACCTAAATATTTATTTTCATTGTTAACAGCCCATTTAAAAATTCCATTTCACTGGAATTTTTGTTTTCAGCACTAAAGAAAGTAAACTGGTATTAATGCTAAATTAATAAGTAAATCAACTTAAATACCATTATTCATATTTTATGTGGACTGGATATTCTTTCAGCTTTAGATATCAGAATAATGTTTCAAATTCTTAAAGGTAACTCCAACTTACACCAGTTATATAAACACCCCCGCCAAGTGGTGTTTTAAGCTGAAAATGAAACAAATGTTCCCTCTACCTACTATACACAGATAAAACAGGACACTAAGCCTGAGATGGACCCCTGAAGAGTGGTGGAAGATGTGTGTGTGTTTGTGTGTATAAAGTTCTTGAAGCACCGTGAGGTCCTATTTACTAGGAAAAGTGTTAAGGTCAAATTTTGGGATTTAATTCCCATCTGTCCCAAACCCAGTGGGTCCTCCTAACTCCCTTACCTTCTTCCTAAAGCAATTACCATGCAGAAGGAGAGGGAACTATTGTAGAAAGAACACTGATGAAGAGCCTGATAATATAGTTCTCAGAACTCCTAAGTGTGTGACCTGGGATGATAACCACACGGAACCTCAGTTTCCTTGTGTAATCTTTAAAGAATTCTCAAAGATCACAAAGAGATAATGCCTGTAATTGTGCTCTGCAACTTACATTCTACCACATCATCACAGATGCTTTTTACACTACACATCAGAGTTTATAAAAATTCTCCATTATTCCATATAGGCTTCATTAAATAAGAGGTATTACCCTCATTTTACAGAAACAGAGAGAAACTAAAGTGATTTATAAGGCACAAATAACCACAGTTTGGGGGTGTTCTGCTGCCCACACCTGTAGGCAACTGAAGAGCTCTTGCTACCCCCTCCCCCATTGCCATGGCACAAAAGATATCCTGACTGCCTTCCTCCAAGAAGCACAGGTTACAAGCACACTCTCTTTCGCTCACAACAAATGTTTAAATTTAGAAATCTGTGGGTAAATGCCTGATCATCAGGACAAAATGCCTTGTCAAGTGACAGAAATCCTAAGTGGAAATGTGGGGAATGTACTGGTACGTGGCAGCATGTCAAGAACGACATGCTTCCCTGCTGAACTTATTCAAGCCCCCTATTGCCTAAGTTGGCCCAACGCCTAGAAAGCTAAACAAATTCAGTCAGAACTGAGGCGGCGGGGGGGCAGGGGGAGAAGCACACAAAGAAAGTTAAAAGGGTCAAAAGCTTATTGGATTGGAGAGATTTTGGTTAGAAGCCTTGAAAATAGCATTAGACTCTGGTGGTCAATTTCTGTCGATGACCAACAGGCAAAACTTCTGCGAGGGAACAAATATGATTCTGACCTTCACCAGTCCAAACATTCTGGGATAAAGAGACAACAGGCCCCAAACAAAGCTCTGCAACTCCTCCTCCTGTCTTCTCCAGTGCAGAAGACAAAAGGAGGAACCATAGAAACCTACTAGGAACTTTCATTAAACTCTGCGGCTGAAAGATGTTGCTGGTAAAAGTACAATTAGAGAGTGGAGTTGGTCTTGTTGGGAGATGAACCACAGAAGTGAACACAGCAGTACCATGAGAAAAAAGGTATGTCTGTGGCAGTAGAAGGCTCTGCAACCAAGAGCTACTACAGGTATCCTGAAGCTCAAGTTTATCTGGGCATCTCTGCTGGTTCTTGAGGCCCACTGACATTCCTTGGCACCTCCCAAAAGTCCACTCAATTTCTTTGCCAAACAAACAGATTCCACAATGATTCTCGGTACAGTGTGATGTGCTTTTATAAAAATTAAACAAAGTGAAAAAAGAAAATTAAGGAAAGTGACATTTTAAAGGAGGCATTCACTTAAAACCCAGTGACTGAAGATACCACTTAAAATAGATTTTCCACTTAAGAAGGCAGCAAAAAATAAATTACTCTTATGCTTAGACGAATAGTCCCCCATAAAAAGTTATGAATAGAAAACTGAGGCCTTATTAAGATAAAAAAACCAAAAGGGACTTTCTTATATATTTAAATATAAAAGACCTAGTACTTTCATGAACAAATTTTATAATAAAACCAATAAAGTGACAGATATATTCAGTTTTCAGAAATTTCATTTCCTTTCCCACTATTTCTGACAAGCAACGCAGAAGACAAAATGAGAACTTCTTAGAAATACATTAGGCATCATCTATAAGTACATTCCCCAAAACAAAACTCCTCTACACCCTTTTTCACAAGTCTTAAATATTGAAGCCACAGATGTGCCTTCTCAACTAGGTGCCACTAGCCCAAGTATCCACATTATAAAACCTAACACTTTGGAGTGAGTTTGTATCATCAAATGTGACTCCTACATGACCAACACTCTTGTTTTCCACCCCCCTTCATGAGTCCAGCACCTCAACACATATACCTTCTGCCTGGATTTCATGACTGACACCCCAAAGAACATCAATGGTAGGAAAATAGGCAAAGTTTTTAAAATTATAAATGGGGAGATTAAGGTAGGAAGAGAAAGGCTGACCTTCACGGATTTGATCAACACATCTCAAGGCTAGGCTGACACAGGCAGTCAAACCAGAAGTTGGTCAGGATGCTTAAGCAACCTTCTTCATGTCCATTAGATTCACTGCTCAAATCTAGACCAGCTTCCTAAACGTAAAAGCTATGAACATAGAAAAGAAACTCTGCTGGCCTTAGAATATCACTAATCTGAGTAAAGTGAGTATAAAGATATTAATTTTGCTTCAGCTTTAACTGAACATAACATATCTTATCAAGCAATGGAACACCATAAGAAAAAAAAAAAAAAAGAAAAATTTGCTCTGGGAATAAGCTAACTGCTGTTGTAAATATATACACACATCAGGAAGATTAGAGGTTTAAAGGAAGCATGAGAGAATGGCCTGTCTCTGTATTCCAGCAAGTCCTTACGAAAATACACTGTAATCTCTGCACCAAAACCTGCCACATTTAACTAACTCAAGAAACAAAAGTCACTTACCACTGTCAGAGGAGTCTTCCTTTTTAGAACGCATCTTTCTCTTTCTTCCACGTTTACTCTTCTTCGTTTCTCCTCCATTTTCCCCTTCTACACCATCTGGACCAGCACAATTATCCGCATGTCTTGCCATAGTATTCTAACAAAAGGAACAAAATCCTCGTTCACATTACTAAAAAAGGTAAGATTAAAATTGAAGTTCTCTTTTAGTTTAATAAAAAAACAACAACTGGGGGGTGGTTATCCATATTAAGTCTCAATGTTCTAGTATCTGCTAAGTGTGTCCTGAACATACGCTTCCCATTCAGGGAAAATGGTCTCCATCTGGAGTGGGTAGAGAGAGAGAAAAGGGTGGGTGGGACAGGAGAGCTGCTCAGAAGATGGGGTTAGGTCCTCTGAGTAGGGGAGAATCAGACCAAGCTCCCTGTCCTGTGCAGACCTGACTAACATGACCCTAAGTGAAGACAGACCTGTTAAAAAAGACTGAGTTCCCCATCAGTGGAAGAGTTCACGCATGGACAGGTGTGATGTGGTGGGGTGGGGATGACTGACCCTTTCCAAATGATAGTTTACCTCTATAATCTCAGTGGAGAAAACCGCCCTGCTTTGCAACAGAAGATCAAGAACTGTAACGGAGGAAGTCAAGTTCTGACTCTTACCCGGCGTGTAAATGTTTTCCCACACTTAGAACAGACAAAGGCCGCAGGGACAAAGTTCGGGTCATGATAGCGTTTGAAGTGCATGTCGAGGAGCTGTTTCTGGCGGAAGGTCTTGTCGCAGTGGCTGCAGGCATAAGGCTTCTCCCCAGTGTGGGTGCGCTTGTGCATGATCATGTGCCTCTCCTGAAAGAGAACGGGGTGAAGGAAGGTCTCAGAGCCTGTTGCAGGGCTGCTATCCCCCACCACCTGCACGCGTAGCTCTAAAAACCTTCCTCTTCCAAGGGTCCAGGCCCAGAACTGCTTACTGAGAGGATGATGTAAACCTTACTGGGGTACAAAACTGCTTCCCCAAATCCTACCAGATACACTCACTTCTGCTGGGCTGCTTCGGTAGATCCCTCCCAGGCATCAGGCCCCAGTACCAAATTCATCCCTTCTCTCAGGTCCTGGACTTACTTTCATATAGTCAAAGTGAAGTCGCTCAATCGTGTCCAACTGTTTGCGACCCCGTGGACTGTAACCTACCAGGCTCCTCTGTCCATGGGATTCTCCAGGCAAGAATACTGGAGTGGGTTGCCATTTCCTTTTCCGGGGGATCTTCCCAACCCAGGGATCGAACCCAGATCTCCCACACTGCAGGCAGACGCTTTACCCTCTGAGCCACCAGGTAAAAACCCTCTGATAAAACCCAACACTGATGAGACATCAACCGTTTTCTAACTATAAAGGTTCCTACCTGTCTACAAGCGTAATCACACTGATCACACTTAAAGCGCTTCTCGTTCTTGTGTGACTTCTGGTGCTGGATGAGGGCATAGCGCTCATGAAACACAGCATCGCAGTATCGGCATTTCTTGCCCTGCTCAATGTAGGAATGCTGCTTTCGCAAGTGGACACCTGAAAGCAAAACACAAAGCCCAGTCCAATTTGTGAAAACACAAACATCCCAAAGAGTTAAGAACACATTTCTTTCTGCTTCTGAATATATTACTCTGGCTGCTATACAGAAAATGGAAAAAAAAAGGAGTAAAAACAGACATGGAGAGACTAGGTGAGATGTTAAAACTGGACAGGTGAGGGAAGGTGGTGGTTTGGAGATGGCAGTGGGTATGAAGGGATGGGGACCTGACAAGAGACCCAAGAAGCTGAATCAACAGGACTCAGAGACTGACCAGAGTGAGAAAGAGAAAGGTGGGTATCAGGAATGACCTTCAGGTTTCTGGCTTGGAAAACTGAGCAGATGATGGAACCACTTACTGAGACAAGGAGTAAGTGGAACAGGGCTGGAGTCTGAGCTGTGTGTCTGTCTTTGGGACAAGGGGACAAAGGGAATTTAGACCCCAGTTTTGGATATGTTGAATTTGAAATGCCAGATGGGAAGGAAGCTGAGGGAGAAAGGACTGTGAGCGATATAACTCTTCATGAGGACTGGCTGAGAAGGAAATAAAGAGCTAAAACCTAGAAACAGAAGACAAAAAAAAAAGGAGAGAAATAAGGACATTTAGAGTTGAGGGGAAAGATTAAGGAGTGAGAACATGAAAGTGAAGGTAAAGAAGCAATACTTGACCATGTAAAGGTTGCTAGGAACACAGGAGAATGGGATCAGGGCAAAGGGACAGGACATAGACACGAAGAGTGACAGTCTCTAGAAGCTGATGGGGCAAGAGGATGAATGCAGGTAAGTTACGCATGTGGAAAGAGGAAATTTGAAGTTTCAACCTGCTGCATTTCCTGTGTGTGTAAAGTAAGAAAAGAGATTATATACTGAGACCAAGGAGGCAAAGAGAAAAAGGAAGGAAGATTAGAGGTTTAAACAAAGGTAATGATTTACCCTACTGTCATAGTACTTCCCACATAGCAGGTGCTCAAACATCTGTGGAATGAATTAACGGGACACACTCACTGAGGAGAACGGGAACACACTGATGAGGACAAACAGCTGGAATACTGAGAAGCCCAGCTGCCTTTAGATCAAGAATTTATGGTGCTAACCATCTGCTCAATCAAGGTGCTATCACTTCGCTCTTTTGTTTTTTAGTTGCTAAATAGTATGTGACTTTTTTGCGACCCCATGGACTACAGCCACCAGGCACTTCTGTCCTTGGGATTTCCCAGGCAAGAAAACTGGAGTGGGTTGCCATTTCCTCCTCCAGGCATTGGCAGGTGGATTCTTTACCACTGAGCCACCAGGGAAGCCTCACATCAAACTTAAAGAGGGCTAATTCTGGGGGGTGGAAACAAGGTAAGAGAAAGGGATGGCTCACTTTTTTACTCTCTACACATGTTCACTATATGAAGACTTTTTATACATACATATATCATTTCAAATAATTCTTAGACTCAACTTCTGCTCCTCAGATAGAGACCTAACAGTTAATGTGAAAGACTTTCATATGTTTTTATTAAATATTTACAATAATAATTCTGTAAGGTTGGAATTATTCCTACATATCAGTTAAAAAAGAAAAATTAGAACAGTAAGTATTTAGAGATGAATCTTGACTCTGGTAGGTCTGCCTCCAAAGCCCATGCTTTCCTGTGTTCCAAGGTGGTGAATCTTAATTATTGCATATTAATGTGAAACCAGACCTGCTTTGAAGAGGGAACATAAACTTGTTTGGGAATGGTTTGGGGAGATAACTATTATTTGACAGCTCCTTAACTACCTCATAAACAGCTCATTATGTAGGGTCTAAGAGGTTATCATGCAAGTATAAAACACTCAAGGTTTTCATCTGCATCAGGATAGTGAATAACTTAAAAAAAAAATCGAATAATCCAAACAGTGGCCTAACAGTTTACACAGTGCTATGAGATATTACTGGTTTAGGTTTTAGTTTCTATACGTTAAGAACAGTAAAACTCCTTCATTTATCTGAGGACAGTACTTCTTAAATTTTTCTAAAATCCTTTCCATACTAGAGTAGAATGAACACATGACCCACTGGATCTTACGTGGAATCCTACATGTCCTCTACTTCAAGCTCACAGTTTCATCTTAAAAATGTTTTATGTCAGTCTCCAGTTTGTTCAATATAGTCATATTATTGGAAAAATGTTTTAAGATACTAGTTCAATTGTATAACTTTACTCAAAACTTTTTGAGTAAAACCAATGCTGCAGAAAGACAGGCCATGTTTATGATATGGTTTGGTATGCTCCTGATATGACCTGGGTACTTATACACGCCCCAGTGTGAGAAACAGCTCGAGAGGGTTCCAGAAGACTCAAGTCCAGCTTTGCCACTCATAAGCTGTGTTGTATCACTTTGGTCAAAACACCTGGTTATCACCTACAAAGCTCGAATAAATACGCCTTGATGACTTCATATGATTGCTGTGAAGATCAAAGAAGTAAAAAAGTAAACTCAAAGTATAAAGACAACCTGCAAGGTACAATTTATCTAAATACATTATTATTTTGCAGGGAGTGATGCATTTTGAACAGAGAACAGACTGGGGCACTATTTTTAACTATTTTAAATAAGAAACAAAAAGGGATAAATTCAGGTGACCTTATCTTTAAAGATACGAGTTATACAAAATATAAAATTTATACCACTAAACTCTGCCTTTACATTAACTCTAGCTTAATTATGTACAGAATTATAGCTATCACCAAATCAATACAATAGTCTAATTACCTAAAGAAAGTACAAATATTCTGGGAAAAAACAACAAAAAACTGAAATGGACTGACCTTAGTTCGAACCATACTATGTTACTTCCATATTTGGGGACTTTTAACATTACCAATGAAGGATACTGATTAAAAATACACTTTTCTCTCATTATAGCTGCCATTTATTTATAGATAAGCTATTGTCAGGAAAAAATTTTGTTGTGTAGCTTCAGTAAGAGAAAGAAGAGACAGAAGAAAATAGCATAAGCAATGACTTTTATTAAATAGCAGGCCATTCACAACAAACAAAACATATGAAGTCAGAAAGGAAGTAACCTGTGATCATTATCTTCATAGATTTGTCAAAATTTATTTTTCATTTGCCACTAGTTAACTGACTTACCCAGATCACTTTTTCGGGCTATGACAGTGTCACAGTGGGGACAGTGAAATTTGGCCACATTTTCTGTGTGCTTCTGTAAAATGTGCATCTTCATGGTACCACTTTGGGTAAACCGTGCATGACAAATATAACATTCATAAGGTTTTTCCCCTTCAAAGAAAAAACACAGAATGAATAAATTAGATGAAATGACTAAGTAACTACCATTTAATTGGAGGGTTACCAGGTGGCAGATATGCCAAGCCACAGAGGATCTACAGTCCTTAACTCAGGAAGGATGAGGCTCAGGCCCACTGCCTGGCTCAGGCCTATCTTCAGAGATGAGTAAGTCCCAAACTGTGGCCACCACCTCTGCTCTGCCCAGTCCTGCCACAGAGTCCTTCACGTTAATAAGAGTTAGTTTCTACTGCTATAGACAGGATGATGGCAGGAGGACCTGCAAGTTTTTCTTTTTAGAAAAAGACTGTACTTTAGAAAACTGACAAGTTGGGTTAGGTAATCTACCCAGGCTTCATACAGTAAAAAATTTCCATTCTCCAGTGTATATTCAGAGCAATGAACTCTGAAGGTATGCCTGAGAACATTTGTCATTTATATACTATTCTCATGCCCATTTCCATTTGGGTAACTAATAGGAGTATGTGGTGGTTCACAGCGTGCCATGGGATCCACCAGAAAGTGGTTCATTAATACAAGGAACAGAGTGAAGTCCTACCTGAATGGGTTCGCATGTGCCTTTTCAGCTTGTATGTGTCCCTGCTGGCATAACTGCACAAGCTGCACTGGAAAGGACGCTCTCCAGTGTGAGAGCGAATGTGACGCTTTAGTTTGCTGACCTGAAATACAAAAGCAACAAAACCTCTTAAACCTGTATTAACATAGGTTGTGACATGAACACTGTGGGTCAAGCACAAAAGCTTTGGTTTTGGAAACTGAAGTTCGTAACAGAAACAGTCAAAAGGACAGTATTTCCTCCTCTTTAACTGTTGCCTCTAAAATCCCTATCATAATCTAAGGGAAGAGGGTAAAACGGATAGGGCATGAGTCAAGATGAGTTACTATTAACTGTTTAGGCCAGGTGATATAGGTCCATGGGGGTGTAATTTACTATTCTATCTACTTCTTTATATGTCTGAAGTTCTCCAGAATAGTTTTTAAATAATTCAAGCTTATTTATGGATCAAGTTTTTAACAAACTTGAATCCAAATTTATAAGTGCATTTTAATTCCCCTCAGTCTCTCTCTTTCAACAGCACTTCCCAGACAGACCAGGCACTTACGGCCTCTCACCTTCCTCCCTTTGGACTTATGCTTTTCGTCTTCAATTGGTACCCTTCCAACAAAAGAGTGACTCTAAGGAGGGTTTCAAATACTCACTAACATGTGACTTGAAAATTCTAAATAGTGTTCCAGATTTACACTAAAATCCCCCTGCACTTCTACACAGTAAAAATTTCACACACTGTAAGGCTAAAGAATGATTCCAACAGTAATACTGAATAGTTCTCTTTCTAGGACTTATCACATATTAAATTCCTGTATACTGCAGGATCTATTCTTTTTCAGCCAACTCTTTTTTCTTGCTCCAATATCACACTGTCTTCATTCATCATATAGTTTTACCATAGCCAATAGCAAAAGCCCTTCATTCCTTTTTCAGAAATTTTTTATAGTCATTCATATATACACTTCCAGTTGAAATTCAGAACCAACTTGAAATGTGTATTTATTGAATTTATTAATGTCCTTTAGAAAATTCTGAGACATTTTCTTCTTACAGGTATTAGGTGCTTTTTTGGTGTTCAGCTTACCCCCAGGCCATTTTTACTGCTGTTAGAATTTGAACCTGTTTTCTAGTATTGGTATTGTATAAAATAAGTCACTGATTCCTGTGTATTTATACCTTGGATCTGACCGTGCGACTGAACTCAAATGTTCCAGGTTTTTCAGCCAATACTCTTGGATTTTCTATGTAAGAAAATATGTCTGTAGAAATGACAGTTTGTCTTTCCATTTATAATTCATTACTTACTTTATGCTATTATCTAGGATTTCCAATACAATGTTGAAATTCTAACTGTGAGAATGGGTATCTTGTTCCAAAGTTACTTAGGCTGGGTTTACTATAGGCTTCCAGTAGATACTCCTCATAATAAAGACATTTTCTTCTACACTTGACTTGTTAGAACTTTAAATAGTATCAAGTATCAAATTTTATAGTTTTTCAATTACAGAAATGATTATGTGGTTTTTCTTTAATCTCTCAATGTAGTACACACCAATAATTTCCTAATGTTGAATTACTCTTGCATTTTAGATACATTCTATTTAATAATCACATTTTAGTAATAATCTATTACTACATCTGGTCTGTTAATTTATTTAAAATTTTGGCTTTTCTGTGAGAAAAAGATAGAGTTTTCTTTTTACAAGTATCCTAATCCAGTTTGGGTAACAAGGTAACCTCAAATAATTATGGTGATAAAATCTTCCATTTTAAAACACTCTTGGTATAGTGACTTAATTCTTTGAAGTCTGGTAGAATTTGCCTGTAACATTAATAACACATGGATTAGTACTCTTTTTTTAATGGGTAAACCTTTCACACTCATTACAGAAATTTTTTTCTAGTGGTGGGGAGAAGTGGTAGTAATCTAGTAAGATATTCTATATTGTATTATGAGGATACAAACTATCCTCACACAGGAATCATTGTCTTCTTAAGACAAGGAACCAACAAGGAGCTGATCTTCTACAGCGAACTTACTTCTACACTGGCATAATCGCACATGGAACACTTAAATGGCTTCTCATGGGTGTGTTTGTAACGACGATGCCGCACCAATTCTCCACTAGTCACAAAGGCCATATCACAGTCTGGGCACTTGTGAGGACGAGTACCTAGAGAAAGGAGGACATAAGAGAAAGTCAAGGACATGGTTAATTACAGAGTTCAATGTGTGACACAACTGCAGCATGAGGCTGGACCCTGGTTATCTCACCAACTGTGCCTGAGAGTAGCTCCAAAAGCTACGGGTGAGAGCCCAGCTGACTTTACAACACCAATCTCAAAATATTAAAAACACATGCCAAACGTTTAGTTTCTCTTAATTACCATTTTGAGTCTGCTGTCTTTGAATACAAAATCTTTTTTATCCCTATTTTGTGAATATTCTGATCACTATGGATTAAAGGTTAATAGAAGTATCTGTTTCAACCCATCTAAAAAAATACAGAACACATCTTTTATTATTTTTTGTTTGTTATGTTTTATCCATCAGAATGAAAGCTCCTTGAAGGCAGGGACTTTTGTCTGTATTCCCTGCCACCTAGAATTGTGCTGGTACACAGCAGGCGTTCAATAAAGATTTTTGTTGGAGACTGGATGGCATGAATTAATCAGATTTCTGGGGGCTTCTGCAGAGTCTGGGACAGGAAAGGGGGAGATAGAGAGACACTATCCCCCCCCCCAAATGCCTCTCCCACCTCATCTTAACCTTAAGTGTTGCAAAGTGTGGTTGAGTTAGATTTAGTCTGCTGGGTGACAGGGTCAGTGGGCTGCAGACGGATCCAAAACAGCCTTTGGAAAGGTTCAGTGGGGGAGCTGGATTCCTGACTTCTGGTCTCCTGGCCTGGGTTGGACCCAAGACCCTGAGACAGAGCCCACACATTCTGGGGAGTCAACCTCCAGTCTTCAGCTCCCTGAGGAAGCAGAAATTACTCTTCTCAGTTTGAAGGCACTTGGAGAGAAGAGGGCAGTGGTCGGGAGTAGGGGGGAGGAGAGGGCTGACCCTTTTCCGTCTTCCAGTCTCTGTTCCAAGATGGAAGTTCCAGGCTCCGTCTGCTCCACAGAGACCTGCCCGATGGCCCTCGAAGGCTCAGAGCCCCAGCTCAGGTGGAGCCCATTTGGGAGCCACAGAGCTGGAGTGCCGGATCAGCGGAGGCGGATGGCCAGTGGCCTGGGGGCTGCCGTGTGTGACACGGTGGTTGGCCACCGAAGGCCTCGGCCATCCTGAGCTCAGACTTTGGTGGCCGGCCGCTGTGGCGGCTGCTTCTGCAGCTGGGCCAGTGTGTCCCGCTTCTCGATAAATCACAGCTGCTTCTTCGCCCGCTTGAGCTTGGCGGGGTTTCGGATCACTTGGACAATTTCCGCCTTCCGCTCATTCTCCAGGCGGCGTCTCAGGTTCTCCGCACGGTGTTCCTTCTCCTGCCGCCGCCGCTCCTTCTCCTCCTCCAGGTGCCAGGCGAAGTCCTTAGCCAGCTTCCTCTCCTGCCGGTCCTTCATCTTCCGCTGCCAGGATGTGCGCAGGGGCTTGTCCTGAACCATCTGGGAGAATTTCTTCTTTGAGCGGTCCTTCCACACCCACCCAGACTTGGGCTTCCCTTTCGGGATTACAGGAACCTCCTCCTTTGGCTTCTTGGACGTTGGGGCCTGGGCCGAAGAACCTTCTCGCTTCTTTGGCGCAGGGCCTTCTCTCGCCGGCTCCCCAGCTGCAGGTGACTTGCTCGGCTCATGCTGACCCCGTGGGGAGCCGGGCGACCGCGGTGTCGGCTCCTGCAGTGGCTTCGAGGGCTCAGGACCCGGTGCTTTCTGACCGGGGAAAGGCTCTAGTGATCCTGAGTCCTGCTGCAACTGACGTCGAGGGGACCCCGGGGCCGGCTCTTCCTTACTCTTGGGCAACTCCGAGTCTGCTTCTCCTTGGTCCTGGGAGAACGTTGGTGATTCCTCACCTGGCTTTGACTGAAGTAGGTGGGATTCAGGACTCGATTCCGGCTGACTCTGGGGAAAATTCAGGCCTGGATCTCGCTGACCCTGGGGGGATCCTGAGTCCAGCTCTGGCTGCTTTCGAGGGGACCCTAAGGCTGGCCCCTTCCGCAGACTGGATGATCCTGGGCTTGTCTCCGGCTGACTACTGGGAGATCCCAGGCCCGGTGGAGACCTAGGCTCCCTCGTTTCTTCTGGGTTCAACTCGAACTCCACAAGGGCCCGTCTCACCCGCAAAATTGAGGTGGGGTTGTCCGGAGATTCAGGCTTCAGTCCTTCCAGCCGGCGGCTGCGTCTCAGCGGCGTATCCATGGTTCCGGGACCAACTCCGAGCCCAGAACACATCTTTTAAACCTCAATGTCTATCAAGTAGAGGTCACAGAATTAACAGTTATTTTGATTCAAGATCCTTCTACACATCAAAATTACTGTATTGAAATTATATATACAGAACCAGTGGGCTGTCCATATTGACCAAATTTTTCTTTTTTTTAAAAAAAAATAGAAATATAGTAACATGTTTTCTATTTTAATTTGGTTTCATAAGGTATTCTAGAGATTTACCAAAGGCTTTAAAAGTAGTATTGCCTTTTATGTTATGTGATTTAAACAGACTGTTTTCATATATCCAAATCTAATATTCTGTGATCTAAATGTTAAATCATGGAATATTTAAATATTTTTTGAACTAATACTGTATCTTCTATATTTCTTGTTTTTTTCCTTGTTTTATTTTTCCTTTCACTGAGATAACCTTATTGTTTTTAATATGTCTTCCCACAGTAGCCCCATAATGTACCATTACTTTAGTAGATATTCTCTAGGCACTTTATATTCTGAACACTGCACTGGAAATATTATGACCAAGTAATATTCACAATAAAGAGATAAAGCCGACAGCAGAACACAGTACTGTTTTCACAGGTTGTTATTATTACCATCTGTGAGTAAGAAGTGAACAGCAAGGTAATCTCAAACACCAAAATCAAAAGCAGGCTACCTTTGAGAATGGAATTAGGAAGACTCACGATGTTATGAATAGGACCAGCCATTTGCAGAAATGATTTTCCCAGAGATTGAGAATACTGGAGAGGGCAATGTGTTTGGATATGATAGTAATTACTAGAAAATTCCAAAGAATGTTCATTTATTCAGTTTGCTTCTTTAGTACCACTAAAGATTAAAAGTGAAGGATAGAGTTCTTATGAATGAAAAATTGTACACTCTGGTGGTACAGATAGGTAAGTAAAACAACAACTAACAAGAGAAGGAAAGCAACATCAATTCCTATTAGGACACGGTAAGCTGAAAACAAAGAATTTCCAATGTTTACCTAGCATTACCAAAGGGGGAAAAAGAGGCCTGCTTCCGATAGACCTAAGCATGGCAATTGGGAAACAAGTGGACACCGCCGTGGGACATAAATTTTCATCAGGTTGTACCACATGACCGACTATGTCCCTCTGCTCAAGGTCCATGCTCACCAGGCCACCGTTCAATTGCTACAGCAGCTGGACACAGGCCCCCCTAGGATGCAATACTATTGTATCTACAAAATTAAAAGGTGCATTTTTCACCATAAACTGATGTTCTGCTATGCTCCTGACTCTTGAGGGTTTGGTTAGTATGAATTAGTCCTGCCAAATCACTCTTAAATAGCCAAATTTCTTATTTTCAAAGCTGAGGACTTGACCATGATACACAGTGCCCACATCAAGGTACTCCCATTTTGGCAGTCCTATAATGTGTTCAGCTGCTTTTATGCAGTCTTCTGCCTTTTCCCTAGGATTTTCAAACTACCAAATAAAACATATCATCGTCAAGTCTGGGTAGAATCCAGGGAGTTGGTGAGAAGTGACTAAGTCACATTAACAAATACACTATGGCACAGCATACTGCTTATAAGCCAACCCCTACTTGATCATGTTCATCAGACAACCAACACATCAAAGAGAAAACAAGAGTCATCATATGAAATGAGGCAGAGAATCTGGATAGAAGAAAGCTATTCTGCATGAAGAATCAGGTGAGAAAAGTTTCTATTAGCACCTGGAGCCAAATATCAACACCATAAGTGTATAAGAGCCCAGAAGAGAGTCTCAGGAGAGCTTCAGCCCAGTCTCTCCACTTCAGTGACCCCAGAACCTGGCCACAGTCTACATGAAGCTAATATTAGAATATTAAGTATGTGTGGACCATGAATGAACAAATGTTTGAAATGCTGGAACGGCGTCTTAAATTTTTCATTCTGGGTTTATGAACTGTAGCTTATTCTTTGATGTAAAACAACCAGAAACTATGGTTTTTACAGAGGAGGACCACATTTCTATTTTTAATGTTCTTCCTCATAGTGCCTGGCAATTGTTGCCTGGGATTTTGGGGGGTTAGTTTTTGTCATTGTTGTTAAAACTTTAGCAACACAATGGTGGTGTCCTCAGGAAATATTATAGGTTGGTTAACTACCACAGAAAATCTTTATCTGAATCACCATCCTTATATAATTTGGATTATTTCCCATAAATTCTTTATATTTGCCCATAAGTCCACTTGCTTACAATAAATCAAGATTATAAAAAGGGTAACATAAGAAAGAACAAAGAAGTCTTACCACTTTTACTCCCACTGGAATCAGCTTAGAAGATATTTAAAACTCAAGTTTAAGCCTTTGATAAGCTGTAGTCCCCAACATGTTTATCCAGCACCCACCTGTGTGTGTGTTAAGGTGATTCCTCAGAAGGGTAACTGTTCTGAATGCCCTGCCACAGAGATGGCACTTATGTGGTCTCTCATCAGTGTGACTTTTCATATGCCGATCCAAATTTGAACGCCGTGGACATGTGTAACTGCAAAGCTCACACTGGAATGTCTTCTTTACACCTATATGCAAAATAAAACACTTACTTGTTGCAGGGTTTCAAAATTTTTAAGATTAATCCTAAGCTTAAACTGCTACAGATGTATTTTGTTTGCTTTTTATAACTAAACCAAATTAAGTCATATTTAGTCATAATTATCTCATGCTACCAATAGATTTCTTACTTTCTTTTCAGGACTTAAAAAAGTACTCAATCTGAAAAAACTTCTTTTAGACTGGCTAAAAAAATTGGTACCCACATCACAATCTTTAAAAAAATAAATCCATTTAATATAATCTGCATATGTACTGTTATGTGCTTTATCCCAAAATGGTTTTGAGAATATAATGGATAAACTTATTTTACCTTTCTTTTTAATTTTTGTTGGCTTTGGAGGCTTCATGTTACCAACCACTTTCTCTGCATTAACCTCTGACAGCAGACCCTCCTGCTGCTCTTCCTCAAAATCATACACAGACACATCCACATCTTTGCCCTCCTCTGTGTAACGCAGTTTGCTCTTTTTGGTTTTCTTTGTTTTTTTGGCTGGTGGCTGATAGTCTGGGTCTTTTTGCCAACTAGGATCTTCCTGAGGCGGAAGTTCCCCTTGCTCTAGGGTCTCCACCTCTCCATTGGCCCCCACTTTTACCACTTGAAACCCTTCAGGCAAAGGTAAAGTGTGACATATCACGGGTTCACTTTCTGCAAGGCCCTCTTTAGACACTTCATTCTCATAAGCCCCCTGAAGTTCTTCTACTGAAGTGGTAGCAACAGGTACAGTCACAGGAACAGGTACTTGCACAAGTTGAAGCTCTCCTATGTTTATAGGCTGTTCCTCCATATTTACAACCTGCAAGGTTATAATTTGGGTATCGTCCACGGCAGCCTCTGCTTCTGGAGCGACTGCACCCTCCATGACTTCAGTCTTCATCTGAAGAAGGGTAGGATCCAGCTGTTCCATCATCACCATCTGTACACTGCTATTGACATCCTGGACCACCTCACCACCATCAGTCTGGTTCTGGGGAAGGTGGCAAGAGTCCTCTTCCTGGCCCCCTTCCCGGCGTCTCTGGTAGGTCTTTCTCTCCTTTCCTTTAATGAAAGTTTCAGACTCTTCCACAATGGCTTCAACCGCCTCACCTTCCATTTCCCCTTCCTTTATTAAGGGAGAACACAGATTGTTATTTAAAATAAAATTTATCTAAATGAAAATACATACATTTTAAAACAAAAAAGACCACCAATGTTTGTTAATATTACAAAAAAACCCCAACAGATATTATGCACCTCCTTGTGGAAGAAGGGAATACCATCTATGAAGTAGTCTTTTAAGACAAAACAAAAAAATCCTAAACAAATCAAGCCTCTAGATCCAACTACCAATTAATAGGAAACTGGTTGACAGAGGATATTAATTTACACTACAGGGATGAAATTCATGAAACCCAGACTGAAGGAAACTGCAGGAATAACTACTTATTGTTTTCTGTAAAGAAATCACCAGGAAGTAAAAAAAAATGTCAAGGATACAGGGAGAACCTACAGATCAGTGATTTTTATGCCAGGAGACATTTGGCAAGGTCTGGACATGTTTCTGACTATGTGGATCACAGCAAACTGTGGAAAATTCTTAAAGAGATGGGAGACCAAACCACCTGACCTGCCTCCTGAGAAATCTGTATGCAGGTCAAGAAGCAACAGTTACAGCTGGACAGGGAACAAAGGACTGGTTCCAAATTGGGAAAGGAGTACGTCAAGGCTGTATCCTGAAGAGCCTCTTGATGAAAGTCAAAGAGGAGAGTGAAAAGGGTGGCTTAAAACTCAACATTCAATAAACAAAGATCATGGCATCTGGTCCCATCACTTCATGGCAAATAGATGGGAAAACAGTGACAGATTTTCTTTTCTTAGGCTCCAAAATTACTGCAGAGGTGACTGCAGATATGAAATTAAAAGACACTTGCTCCTTGGAAGGAAAGTTATGACCAACCCAGACAGCATATTAAAAAGCAGAGACATCGCTCTGCCAACAAAGGTCCATCTAGTCAAGGCTATGGTTTTTCCAGTAGTCATGTATGGATGCAAGAGTTGGACTATAAAGAAAGCTGAGTGCTGAAGAATTGATGCTTTTGAACTGTGGTGTTGGAGAAGACTCTTGGGAGTCCCTTGGACTGCAAGGAGAATCGACCAGTCCATCCTAAAGGAAACCAGTCCTGAATATTCACTGGAAGGACTGATGCTGAAGCTCCAATACTCTGGCCACCTGATGTGAAAAACTGGCTCATTAGAAAAGACCTTGATGCTGGGCAAGATCGAAGGCAAGAGGAGAAGGGGACGACAGAGGATGAGATGGTTGGATGGCATCACCAACTCGATGGTCAATGGACTTGAGTTTGAGCAAGCTCCGGGAGTTGGTGATGGTCAGCGAAGCCTGGCATCCTGCAGTCCATGGGTTTGCAAAGAGTCAGACGTGACTGAGCAACCCAACTTGACTTGGACATGTTTCTGGTTGTCACTACCTGTGCAGGTAAGCTACCAGTATCTAGTGCTATCTAGTGGGTAGAGGCCAGAGACATTACTAAGCATCCTGCTCTGCACAGGTGAGTCTTTCACAACAAAGAATTATTGGTCCCCAAATGTCAGTAAGTGCAGAGGTTGAGAAACCCTGATATAGACAAAAGAAGCTTAAGAGATACATCGAACACAATCTATGGATCTTGTTTGTATTGAGTCAAACCAACAAATGTTTTTAAAAAATGCCATGAGACAATGAGATTCAACTCTGACTAGATATTTGATATTAAAGTTATTAACAAAACTGGTTTAAATCTTACACATTTTTTACATCTGGCAAGGGACCTGTTTTTAGCTAAATTCTCCCTTAGAAAACAAGTCATCACAATGCCTTTTCACCATGCTTTTCTTTGAGCCAGAATCAGAACTTGAATCCAGAGTCCAATGGCCCTGCTTGTAGCTACCACACACCTCCACCTACTGTCTCATACCATCATCTCATACCTGGAATATATTCACCTATTTCTCTTCTCTATAAGACCATAAGCTTGGAAAAAAAAAAAAAGACCATAAGTTTGTTGAGGACAGAAACCATTTATATAACCAGTAGTTTTTACCCTTTAGCACTGTGCCCAGGTTAGTAAGAACACAATAAATACTAACTGAATACATAAAAGAAAATAGAAAAATCAGCTTCTTTTTGATTTATAGCTTCTGGCTCTTACATCTTATGAGTGCTGAGAATACCCAGGTATCTAAGAGTAAAATGAGTCTGAGCAATGTCCAATTCCTATCAATAAACTGACTTAACAAAACTGACAAGTATATATAAGGTTAACTCAAAATTAAAATTTAAAGTGTTTTGTATTCTTGCTCTCATCTCAAACAAAGGTTCTGCCACATCTATCAGAGACCAGTTTCTTCAATTCAGGTACCTTAACACTATCCGTAATAGCAGTCAGAGAAGGCTCCTTAAATCAGGACCACCTGCAAGGTAGTACAAAGACTAAGATTATGCAAACCTGATCCTGCATTTTAAGAGTTATTGTCTAACAAAAGACAGAATAGGTACAATGGCTCAAGGTAAAAGAAACTAGGTTTGGCCAGGTGTGAGATCAATATGGGCAGGACTTTTAAAGGCAACACGGTGCGTGCGTGCATGTCTGCATGCACATGCTTAAAAAGCATCAAATAGAGGAAAGAATAGAAACAGACAGGATAAAGATGTGTTGGTTGTGGCCATAGAATGTGGTCTTGAATGACAAAATATTAAAACTATACTCATTTGGTTGTCAATGGAAATCACGTATGCTTTCTAAGCACTGAAAATTGAGACTTACTTGATTCATAAAGAACAGTGCTTGATTTCTTCAACAAAGTATATCTGTATATTTGCAAAGAGGAGAGATGTACTCACCCCAGATAATCTATTCAGATTCATGACTGGTTGGTCTTTAAGCCATTATTTTTCCTTGAATGTATTTGCTGATAAAACAACCACACTATTATGCACTTAAATTTTTCTCAGAATAATCTGTTTCCCCAGTGGGCTTGTTAAAACTCTTTGAGGGAAAAGGCCAGGGTTGAAACAACCCTACGTATTTGGACTGATTCAACAAACCTCACTATCTGCATAGAACAAAACCAAGCCTAATGGAAAACCTTGTGGGTTGCTGGGTTTCCCTGATTTGTTCTACCATCACCTACTTTCCTTAGCCCCTTGTACTCAACAACCAAGAGTATACTACAATGCTCGATGCAAAGACCTCTTACTATCTGTTCCATTAACAGGACAAACATAACAAAATGCTACCAAAGAACATGACGGTCAAGGGACATTTGTGAAGTGCTTTAATCTGCCTACAAATGAAAAATGTCTGAGCATCAATGTGCTAATGTTTTTATATGTCTGAGCATCAATGTGCTAATGTTTTTATAAGATCTTATTTATATTTCTGATGGTGAAAGACTACTTTAGGCATGATCCTAGCTATAATTTCTTTTATATAACCACTACTGTTCAGACATATCATTCTTGGGATAAGAATGTTCTATACTAGAGTCATCCAATAGAAATGTGAGCTACATACATATAATTCAAATTTTTCCAGTAGCCATATTTAAAAGTAAAAAGAAACAAAGTCAATTTTAGTAATCTAACCCCATATATCCAAAATAGTATCATTTCAAGATGAAATCAATAAAAAAAGTTGAGATACTGTACCTTCTTTTTTTATAATAAGCCTTTGAAATCTGGTATAAATTTTATAGTACATCTCAATTTGAACCAGTCACATGGTAAATTCTCAACAGCCACATGTGGGTAGGTGCTCCTGAGGACCAGGAACACTGGTTTAACCTCAGAACTTCTAAAAACAGAATTTCAGGCTCTACCCTTGACCCACAGCATTACAACTTGCAATTTAACAGATCCCCAAATGGTGTCATATATTAAAAGTTTTAGATGCACTACTTTATACTATTACTTGCTTCATTAAAAAAAAAACAAAAAAAACCCAAAAACTTCCCAGGCCATGAGGTCTGAAATCAATACCCCAACAGATGATGATAACTTCAATGCTGGAGTTAGGAACAGAGAAAAGAAAGCCACACCCAAGATGGAAACATTCTTGGAAAAGTATTAAAAAAACAAAAATTTTACATGCTGTAAATGCTACGGCCACAGATTCACTATATAACCCCAGGTTATTCAGATATCCTCAGTAATAAAACTGGTGGAAGAAAAATATTTAATCTCTGAGCTCGGTGAGATTTTGTAGCACACAACAATCTGAATAACACTGAAAAATCCACCTTGTCTCCGCCATGAATTTGAGAACTTAAAATACTAGAAATCTCTTGTAAATAACCAAATCCAACCCAAAAGAGGCTGTGGAATTAAAAACCAGGCAGAAAAAGAATTGGTGGAAAGGAATCAAACTGAAACCAATTATGGCTGCCTGGGATTGACCTGACAAGAGCATCCTCTCACCATGAAAAAACACATGGCATAAGGTCCATGAACATCACCATCTATTCAGGGTCTCATAGCAGTAGGTTCTATTTTTACAGAGAAAAATCAGACACAAAGTAGCAAGCCACCAGCCTCTCCCATTCAGGCTTAGAAGTCTCAGGGCATGCCTTCCAGGAGTGGATCGCTCTACTTCCTCTGGGGGGGTGGGGGGGAAGGGAAGGAGCCTGCCAGTCAGTAACTAACCTAATAGGCTGGGGGGGGGGGGGGGGGTGTCTCTCTCCCCACTCCCTAGAGACTGTGCTATCCTACTGTTTCACCCCATTAGTGGTTTGGATCCATCCTTTCCCTTCTTCCACCGGCTCAGCTGCATCTCCTGCTTTCCACTCAGTTCTCTTGAGTCTGAAATATTCTTGGCCTCTCTGCTTACTTGAGTCAGGTGTGCTTTCTAGGTGCTGTCAAATCTTTTAGTGGACCAATGTCAATAAGAACAGGTTTACATTAACTTCTGGACAAAACTTTTTCAGATTATCAAAGTATACTGGCTTATTTATAGAAATATGAAAAATGAAGGAAAAATAGGACTTAAAAAAAATTGTTCACAATTTCTACACCTAATTACCTAGTACTTTGATGCTATTTTCTCATTTTTTTTCCACCTCTTGGAGATGTATTTTTAAATATAGATGAGGCTATATACATAAAATTTACATATACTTGTATATGGCTTTGTGGTATTTTAAATACCTTACTAAACACCTTACTAAAAAGGACTCCACTCCCAACTCAGCCCTCTCCTGTCCCTCTGCTTGGTACACAAGCACCATTCACCAGGAACCACACCAGCCAACCTGAAGGCCTTCCCCTCATCCTCAATTTTTCTTTGGCATCTAACAGTATGAAAGTCATTCCTACTTCATCAGCCTCTCTTTTCTCTTGGCTCCTGCTGCCCTAGGTCTCTCCCTTGTTTCTGAGAGCTCTTCCCCCAGCCTCTCTGAGCAACATCAACTCTGTTCCTGTCTCTGTAGTCATTCAGTTCATGAACCTTTTTACTTCAGCTGTCTCAACCCAGAGGTCTTCTAAATCCACATGTGCAATTCCACAGCTTCAATGCCTAAAGGATCTCTTTCTTCTGTGGGTGTCTGGCTATCACCTTCAACTCAGTGGCACTGGATAAGGAATAAAGAAACATGGGGGAATTCCTTGGTGGTCCAGGGGTTAGGACTCAGTGCTCTCACTGCTATGGCCCAGGTTCAATCCCTGGTTGGGGAACTAAGATCCTGCAAGCCATGCAGCACAGCTAAATAAAAGAAAGAAACCCAGACTCTAAACCCTCATCATCCCTAACCAACCAAATGAGCTTGGCAAAATGGGTTAGTCCTCTGGGCTGCAGTAGCACACAAAAAATGGAACTCTTAAGAACAGATCCTTCCCTGTACCCTCTACAATCTTGGGGAAAAACTGAAGCTTGGGAGTATTTTTTTTTTTAAAATCATTCGATCACATCAACTTATGGGTAGAAGATGGGGCAAGAGGGGGTTCTCTTAGACTGAGGCAAGGTGAAACTGGCATATGAGGGTGAGGAACCTGGAAGAGAGTAAAATTGGTATCTGAGTACCTTTTGCTCACCACTATTCTCTCACTGTGAAAAAAAACACACGCTTCCACTCTGGTTGAGTGGAAGGGTACACAGGCCCAGACTCTCCACAAAGGATCCAGAAGTCTGCCTATGCTCCTACACCACCAGCCTGACCTGCATCCTAAGGGAACCTGCTGGATCAGCTCCTCCCCTCTTGCTTGTGTCAGCGCTGTATCAGCTCCCTATTGCTCAAATCTTTTTCTCTTAAAATTCCCCTTAACCCCACTTGACAATTTAGCATCTGCTGTCTCTCTATTCCCCCTTGATCAACCTCACAGAAGCTGTCTTATTCCTTTACATCTCTTCCATGCCTCAGTTCACCAGTTTGGTTTCTGATCCCCAATACTCAATTGAACTGCTTTGAAGCCAGTAATGGCCCTTAACTGGTAAATCCAAAGGAGACTTTTCTGTCCTTATCTGACTTGACCTCTTTGTGGAATTCAGCATTCTATTCTAGGCTTTAACCCAAATTATGCCAGACCACCAGAAAGCTGGGTATTCTTGGGTCACTTGGTCTTATTCCTTACAAAACTGTACTTACCAAGTTTTATTTTGACATTATGCCCTTGACTTACACTAAAGTATACATGGCAGAAATTTCATTTGGAGTTATGTGCTTGGAAAAGCTTTGCTTCAACTAAGGAATTTTTTTTTTTTTCATAGAAACTCCCTTTATTAAATGTCTGGTGGTTTGTACCATCCAGAAAATAAAATCTTAACAATTCTCTGTGGAAAATTCACCTGTTTATTTTTAATTTTTAAATTTTTTAAATTGCAGTAGATTTACAGTATTGTACTAGTTTCAGGTGTACAGCACAGTGATTCAGTATTTTACAGATTATACTCCACCAAATGTTATTAATACAATAATGGCTATAATTCTTTATCTGATACAATATAAACTTGCCGCTGTTTTATAAATAGGAGTTTTTAATCTCTTAATCCCACACACATAATTTGTCCCATCACACTTCTGTCTCTCCTTTGATAATCATTAGTTTGTTTTCTATATCTGTGTAGTTGCTAAGTCATGTCCAACTCTTTTGAGACCCCATGGACTGTAGCCTGCTAGGCTCCCCTGTGCACGGGATTCTCCAGGCAAGAATACTGGAGTGGGTTGCCATTTCCTCCTCCACAACTAAGGAATCTTTTTCTTTCATTCTGAGACCTATGTAACAGGATCATGTTACCATTATTTTAGCTAGCCACACCTTTATGAATCTTTTCCCTCTCAAACTATGTAGTAAGTTTTTATTCTAATTTGTATTTTCTGGGGTTTTGAATTTGTATCATTGACTATTTATATTTTCTATACATTTCTTCGACTTCTTTGTGTAACAAGATGAGCTATAAATAAACTTACAATTATAGAAATATAAATTTACAACATTCTTAACACAACCTCAATTCAAAATTTGCAGACCTTTTTGAAGATCACAAAACCCTTCTAGGAGGCATAAAAGACCTCACTCAATAGGCACACTGCTATCCTATATCCATGATCAGAAAGGCCAAACATCATAAAGATGTTAGTTATTTCTAGTTCATATAATTTTCAAAATCTGGCTGAAAAATAAATAAGATATTGAGGATAGTGATAAAATTTTTGAAAAATGAAGGCCATCCTTTATTTCCAAATATTAACACAGTATAAAGCCACAGTAAGTAATATAGTGTAGTACTGTCACTATCACAGTCAGCCAATATAAACAGAATAGAAAATTCAGAAACAACTTGTAGCATCTATAAAGTTGTCAGTTTAAAAATTACTTGGGGAGGACTTCCCTGGTGGTCCAGTGGCTAAGAATCAGAATACCAAGGCCGGGGCCCAGGTTCCATCCCAGGTCCGGAAACTATATCCCACGTGCCACACTGAGAATTTGCATGCCACAACAAAGATCCTGAGTACCACAACCAGGATCTAGTGGAGCCAAATAAACATTTAAAAAATTAAATCAGGAAGGAAAAGAGAATTATTTTGACAAAAGGTGCCAGAAAAACTATAAATGAGTGCAGTATTTAAGTTATAGTAAGTTATACCTTTGATGCATCTGGAATATATTCTGCTGTAAGAGATAATGAGCCATTAACAAAAACAAAAAAGACATGGGAATTCCCTGCTGGTCCAGTGGTTAGGACTCCATGCTCTCACTGACAAAGGCTCAGGCTTGATCCCTGACTGGGGATCTGGGATCCCACAAGCCAAATCTGAAAACCAAACTTAAAAAAGATATAGGTAAATGGCCTTCTGATCTCAGAATGAGGAAGGCTTTATGTTTAAGATTCCTAAATGATAGGAGAGCATAGAGGAAACTATTGAAATTTTGACCACCTTGAAGCTTAAAAAAAAAAAACAAACAAAAATTGTAAAAACAAAAACATGTTGAATGGACAAAAAGAACATATCTGCAGTATATATGACAAAAGATTAATAATAATATCCTTATTATATTAGTAGTTATAAATTTTATAAGAGAAAGACAAATACCAAAAAAGGCTGGGAAAAGGACACAGGTAGATCACTCAAAAAAATAAAAATGGTAGATGAATAAAAAAAACAAAAACACAACTAAGTCTAAACATTAACAAGAATACAAATTAAAACAATGTGACAGCACTGTACCTCTATTAAACTTTAAGACTATTTTAAAGGATAACTCTCAATGCAGTGAAATCAGCAGGGTAACTCACAGATAAACAGAACAATTTAGTGGCTGCCAGGGAGGAGGTGAGCTGGGAGTGGGTGACACAGGTGAATAAGAGGTACAAACTACCAGTTATAAAAGTTACAAAGAATAAAAAATATTAACTTTGTATGGTGTGCGATCTAAAAAAATATCGAATCACTATGTTGCACACCTGAAACTAATATAATATTCTAAGTAAACTACAAAAAAAAAAAAAATCAGCAAGGTAACCAGTGACATGAGTCAAGAATTTTTAATATTCAAATTGTGATCCAATGATTTAGCTTCAGATTTTATGCTCAGAAATAATCAGCGATTATAAGGACATTATTAATCAGAGTAAATAATTATAAACAAGTTAAAATTACAACCATAGGGGAAAGTTTAATTTGGTAAATGATGATACATCCATAAAACAATATCACACAGATATTAAAAATGTTTTAATATAATCCTGAGGAAAATGCTTGTTCCATACTAAAAAAGGGGGGGGAGGGGAGAGAAATAGAACGGAATAGTCATTAAGAGCTAGGCTTTTCCTGCCAGAGACCTGAATCCCATTTCTGGTTCTTCCACCTACTAGGAGTGTGACCTGGAGTGAAACATGCTACCCTTCTGTGCCTTAGTTTCCTTCCTACAAAACAAAGATAATAATGGTATCCACTTCACTGGCTGTTGTAAAGATTAAATAAAACGTGGGCAAAACCTGGCTACTGTGCTCTTCTGTATCTTTATAGGTCACCCCAGAAGGCAAAGGAACACATGTTAGCTGAATACATGACCTTTCTGTTTTCTTAGAATTCTAATCACAAACCTTAGATAAATTTTCCTCACAAAAATTACTTCTCTGATAAACTACCAATTACCTTTAGAATCAAGGTAGTTGACAGAAATCTGGTGATGGACCAAATCCAGGAATGAAAGAAAAAGAGTCAAAGGAATAGAACAGCCTCGCAGGCTGGTCTCTTACTAGTCTGTCTAGCATATTGCTGCCAGACTAAATCTTCCTGAAATGAGGCACAAAAACTCATGAGGATTGAGGGTTACTGAATCAACTCCAATCTCTCTGGCTTCGCTCCCAGAGCTCTGTATGATTTGTTACCATCCTTTCAAACCATCCAACCTCACCTTTGGTGCATCTTCCATACAAGTGCCTACTGTCCTGTCTCTTCCAGGTCTAGTCATCCCCTATTCAAAGATTTCTCAACCTTGATTACTGCAGACTGACTCTAATTTGTTTTTGTTATTTTGTTCATTTATTTGAATATACTGTTCTGTGTACCTGTCTTTCCCCTAATAGATTATTAGCTTGTCAAGGGCAGGAACTATGCCTTTCACTTCTGAATATTCTACAGCAATGAACACAAAACAGTGTTAGGTAAGCAGCAGACATTCAGTACTAGTGTCATTGTCATGTGAAACATGTGTAAATGGTCCCTGCACACGACAAAAGCAGGAAGAGAACATAAAAAACAAAACATTGTTTGTATGCTAAGTGGAAGCTTAACTATATGAATTTATATCCTTCATTACTATGTTTATATCATTTCTCAGAAAGAAAAAAGTAAGCCCTGACAATACAAGTATAGGTTTAGGTTTTAAAAATACTGCCCCCCAAATAAAAGCTAATTGTGAATACACTAATTTTTGAAGATGTTAAGGCTTAGTAATTTATCACCTGATAACATGGCTTTATAGCAAATGTGTCAGGTTATTTCTCAAAGGGAAACTACCAAAATAACCTTTCATACTCACCACTGCATAGTCATTTGGGGAGACTGGTTATTAAAAAATATACATGTACTAAGAATAAGACAGTAAAGGATAATTTCGAGAAGTCCACTTTACAAATAAAATCACCAAAACTTTTGTTTAATACACTACTGTTTCCTACAAGGGACAACTGACTGCTAAAAACCCCAATTTATTTTTTGGAGTGGATCAGAAGACGGGCTACACTCTTGGTAGGAAACAGCAGCCCCAACTCCCCACTGAGTTTCCACAAGCCACAGCAATTCTGAAACAATCTAACATGGGGGTCACCTAACAACTTGCCTTCAGACTGCTCAATAGAAAACACCAGACATCATTAGAGGACAGAGAAGAAAGGAGACACTTTGTAGCTTTCTCTTTTTGAAATCTCCAAATCACAAGAATGAGAGACTGAAAAACCTAGCCCAGTATCCCCACTGTGGGGCGTGGGCGTGCCTACTCAGTCAGGTCTGACTCTGCAAGCCCTTGGACTGTAGCCATTCTGACTGCGTGACTGCGGAGGATACTAATGCCATCATGACAAGGGGAAAAACCGATTACAAATAAGTAACCAGTGTCTCCTGAGAGTGAACTATTGGATGCAGAACACTAGCCAAAAATAATTTACCCCTTTGGAACAAAAGTTAAGGTTTAAAAAATTAAAATAGGAGAGTAAAATAGTTATTTTAAAATAGGAGAGTAAATAACTATTTTACTCTCCTGTTCCTGGAAATATGTACATCATCATTTTATCTGACAGCTGAAGATAAAGTGAAGTATCATGCCCATAAATACTGAGTTCCAGGAAAGCTGCAGACTACAGAAAAGAATGGAAAGGAGCTGGGTGGAAAGGATGACTCAATCTGAGAAGCAGAAAAATATCAGTGACCATTTATTTCAGGATAATCAGAAGCAGCCTTTTTCTGAAGTAGCACTACCTACTCAGTCACATATACACCTTTCTCTTCCCTGTTATGTGCTGTCAACTTTAAAAAGAACAGCTGGGGCATTTAGGGGAGGAGAGAGGAAGTTAAAAGGGAAACAAAATTGTATCTCTTAAGTAATAAAGGTTAAGAGCACCCCAGTTTTTCACAATCCTTCTCCTCATTTGTTAATATTAAAAGAAAGTCAAAACAATTATTCTAATAGCTACTTGAAAAAAAAATCTAAGGAGAGCTTCAAATGTAGGAAATACATAATAAAATATTTTTAATGGCAACAGTGAAACAGCTATAGGAGGTGAAAGAGTTCTTCTACAAAGAACAAGTGCTAAACCAATAACAATTCTTTTATCAAAAGGCACTGATGCCAGGTACACAGAAATGAACTTCCCTTTTAATTACTTAAAAAATAAAAGAAAAGTCCTAACTGCATAGCTCTCTTCTCAGAGAGCTCCTCATCTGACAGGGAGACAAAGAGAACAAACAGGAGCTACACAGTGTGTGCTGCAACGGGTTAACACATGCTTTCCACCACGTAGCAAAAAGGATCGCTTAAGCTGGTGAAGGTGGGCTTTAAGGAGAAATTGCTAAAGCTAGATCTTAAAGGATGAGATAGACCTTGCCAGACAAACTATAGTAGAGAGGAACATTCTAGCAAAGGAAAATAGTAAGTGGAGAAAATTTAAGACCTTCATTAAGAGTAGTCTGTTTATTTCACTCATTGGACATTTTATACACGAAACGGAAGACAAAGCTTTTCTGGCTGTCAGCATCCTAGTGCCACAGTATGGATTGGAGGTAGCCTCCCAAACATGAGCTATCCCTCTCTGCCTTCTATAGCCTGTTCTATAGCCTGAATGATACTTCTGCTGGCATAGAGCAACCTAATGCCTCATTTCTCTTTGTTCTCTCATTTCCCTAGTCTCCCAAGGGTGACTATGTCAGGGGCCACAAAGTCTCTCCTTGCCCTGCTCCAGGCAGATATTCCTAAAAGCAGCTCAGAATTAAGACTGTTTACAGTGGTCCTACAGTGTTTCATCACTGAAAATATAAGAAAGGCTAGGGATGTACAGCAAGTCTATCACTTTGAACAAATAATTACATTATAAAAAGGAATAAATTATACACACAGTATAAAATATACAAAACATCTAATAAGTATGGATTTGGGGGCCATTCTACCTGAGCAGTGGTTCCCAAAAACCTGGTTGGCTTAAATCACTTGATGTGATTTAAAATGCAGAGATCCCAGAGACTTTCAGTAGGTGTGGAGAGAGACCTTATTTCAAAAGGCCCCCAGGTGATTCTGACAGCGTATTTGCTTTCACTTTAAAGTGACTGACCTATTAATACAATCATTATTCACCCTAAATGCAGGCTGACATAAATCAAAACTATTCAAATACCCATAGTTTTCTACTATTAGAATTTCTGGTTCATTCTTTAGAATAATTTCGTTTGTTGCATGACTCGAGAAGAAAGTTCTGAAATTTCACCTCTATCATGGGTAGCAATAATATAAAACAATCACTCTAGATGGTATGGACAAACTCAACATATGATAAAAGGAAAAAAAGGGGCAGGGAAGGAGAGAAATAGACACACATAGAAGAGTGAATTCATGGTTTTGTAGGGTGTCTCAGTGATCATACGGCCACTGCTCTAGGATCTCTATAACCCAGAACTCACTCATGAAGGGTACTCAGTAGAAATTAAGACCATTTTTATCTGGTAAATGGTATCTCCTATAAGGTCAAGATTAAATAAGAAGTCAACAGCTTAAATTCAGCAATGTCTGTACCAAAGGTATAGTAATAGTAGTATTAATAAATGGCAATATGCCATCTTCGAACAAAGATCAGGAAATAGTCACATGAAAAAATGAGATATCCTTAGTGACTAAACAGTATAACACAAAATATGAATAATAAAGTGCTATTCAACAGAATAAAAGAAATCTAAAAAACAGAAAAAGGATATACACATATATACCTATAGGAACAGAGACAGAGAAGTTTAAACAATACAGGAAGCAAAATGCTACTTTGAACTACTATTAGATTACAGAAAGACGTAATCTGCTAACTTGGTTACTCCTGAGAAATACGGAAAGGAACAGAGGAAGAAAAGGAGAAGGATCAAAGGCCTTGTCTACCAAGGAGCCAGAAAGGAAAAAAAAATGTACTAAAAGATAAAATTTACTTGCAACAGAAAACAAAGTCACTATTACTTTATAGTTTCAACATATACCTATAACAACAACAAATTTAAACAAGTAGAAAGCTGTAGGATACAAATAAAACAGATATACTAAAAACAATTAGTATGTCCTCTATTACTACAGCTCTGTATCATAATCTGTGAATGTATATAGTATCTTGCATACTTTACAATATATGACACAGTTTTGTTATACTAGAGTTTATCTAAAAAGCAGTGGGCTTAAATAATTCCAAACTTTTAGTGGTCCAACTGAGCTATACTAAAATAGAGATGCTGAACATCCCTGGCGATCCAGGGGTTGGGACTCCAAGCCCCACTATAGGAGGTGCAGGTTTGATTCCTGGTCAGGGAACTAAGTGGGGGCTTCCCTAGTGGCTCAGATGGTAAAGAATCTGCCTGCAATGTGGGAGGCCCAGGTTTGATACCTGGATTGGGATGATCCCCTGGAAAAGGGCATGGCAACCCACTCCAGTATTCTTGCCTGAAGAATCCCATGGACAGAGGAGCCTGGTGGGCTATACAGTCCATGGGGTCGCAAAGAGTCTGACGCGACTGAACCACTAATGCTTTCACTTTTAGGGATCGAGGATCCTGCATGCAGCACGGTGCAGCCAAAAAGCAAAACACACAAACAAAAGTCTGTCTCCAAGGACGGTCTGTTCTTATCACAGAGAAATAAACTGGAGGATTCTGAAAAAGCCCTGGATTATAAAGAGATGAATGAGCTCAAAGTCCTAACACTCCTGGTATTAGATAGCAAACTTTAATATTAGCAACACCTAATACACTGTTCACATGAACAAACTTTAAGGTGTGGGCAATATTTTTAAAAATTCTGACAAATATACACTGAAAACTTAAGGTATGCCAGTGCACAGGTGTATGACACTAGAGAGCAGTAAGGTACAGTAGTCTCTTAAAATTTATTTTTCTAAAAAAAAAAAAAATAAGTAAAATTTATTTTTCTACTGACATACACTAATGTGTTTCTCTGTTAAAAGAGATCTAAAAAACCAAATGTACATTAAGTACATTAGTTAGAGAACCAAATGCAGCAGGATATTCCATGAAACCCAGAGACTATTCAGAGCCAGTCTGAAGAATAAAAAAAGGCAGATGTACTTGTCCTACATTCATGACCTTGGGTAAATCACTTTCCCTCTTAGGGTTGTTATCTGTATTATGAGCAAACTGTATGAAAGTGAAAGTCGTCTACAGCCATATCACTCTGAACGCGCCCCATCTCGAAAGTGAAAGTCACTCAGTCGTGTCCAGCTCTTTGCAACCCCGTGGACTATACAGTCCATGGACTTCTCCTGGCCAGAATACTGGAGTGGGTAGCCTTTCTCTTCTCTAGGGGATCTTTCCAACCCAGGGATTGAACCCAGGTCTCCTACATTGCAGGTGGATTCTTTACCAGCTGAGCCACAAGGGAAGCCCAAGAATACTGGAGTGGGTAGCCTATCCTTTCTCCAGGGAATCTTTCTGACCCAGGAATCTAACCAGGTTGCAGGAGGATTCTTTACCAACTGAGCTGTCAGGGAAGCCCTGAGGACTGTATAGTGACTTAAAATTTCACCTGGCTTTAAATGCTAGACTTCTACGTTATCAATTAGATTCATTCTCAAAACTAAGAAGGGAACAAATATCACCATGTCTCAGCCAAAAAAAAAAAAAAAAAATCAGAAAATTTTAACAACTACATATAGTGAAGCTGTACAACAGTCAGTTCTCTAGCTTTGCAGTCCCCTTTTCTATAGCTGAGAAATCAGGCAGAAGTCTCTGAAACCTATTGAGACAGAAATGGCTAATAATTAATAATAAATGTACACCATTCTGAGTGGCTTTACATCTGAAGTCCAAGAAATTTAAAGAGGAATCCCTGTATCAGGCAAAAAAGTGATACATAAGATTCAGTCTACTAGACTGGCTCTTCCTTCACCTCCATTAAGGTATGTTTTATTTATTTATTTATTTATTTTAGGGTATGTTTTAAACTAGAAAGGCTGCTCTCTAAGTCAGGGAATAATCCCCCTTCTTCCTCCCCACTGCACACAAAGCATCAAGATTCCTATCTGCTCTTTTCTTCAAAGGCCCTCACTAATCTAGGATATTTCAGGACTCTATCTCCTTCGTTGTTTGGGAAGCTGTTATATCATTATTACTCTATCGAAGAATGAAACTAAACATTACTCGAATGATACAGAAAAAATTTACGATCCAATTTGAGAGGAAAATTTTAAGAACTGCCACTGCAACCTCAGTTCACTCTAAAACTTGGGCACATACATGGCTGGCGGCGCCCCACTTTTTTTTTTTTTGGATAATAGTCATTTTTACTGTGGTTTGCATATTTGTAACCTACACTGATAGGGAAAGAGTAGGATAGTTACACTGGTAGTTGTAGAAGTCCCAGGATGGGATTACAGATAGAGAGGAAAACCAAGGGGACTCTGGGAGATCACTGCAGGTTAACGATTGCTTAAGAAACCTATCAGAATGTTGCATATGAAGCAGGCTTGCTTAACTATAAAACCATAAATAAAAGCACAAGATATGCCCCAGGTCATTAACTGAAACAAACAAAAAAAAAGGCCTGCATTCTGCTGGTTGAGTTCAGCAAGATAAAGATACTTAGGAACAAAGTGAAAGTGAAGTCGCTCAGTCGTGTCTGACTCTTGTGACCCCATGGACTGTAGCCCACCAGGCTCCTCCGTCCATGGGATTTTCCAGGCGAGAGCACTGGAGTGGGTTGCCATTGCCTTCTCCATGGTGCCCCACTCCTGCCTGCACTTCTGCAACTGTCACAGCAAGGCTCTGGAGCCTACTTTTACTAGGCTACTTTTACTACTTTTACTTTTTATTACTGCATTATATTTATCAGAAAGCTTCAGTACTACGTCCTATTCCTTTTTCCCTTTAAAAATTGAAATACAAAAATAAAAAATAAAAATTATGAAATACACATAAAAGGAGAAAATTCTGATAAGAATATATAAGCTTCTACATTTTACATAAACATGCTGGTTTATATCCAGTCTCCTCCCCATTTATACACATATTTACTCTTATACGAGATCATACTGTGCATTTTTGTTGCACTGTGCACACTCTTTGATAATTTGCTTTATGTAGTGTGTCTCAAATTCCTCTCCATTTCAATATATTTCTATACATAATAAAACAGTTGCATGACATTCTATTACAGTTGCCCCTGGGTATCCACATGGGATTTGTTCCAGCACACCACCCCCACCCCAGTCTCTGGCCAGATACCCAGGTCTGTGGATGCTCAAGTCCCTTATATAAAATGGCACAGGATAGTGGTCAGGCTTTATTGCAGCTAGTTGAATCTGCAGATACAGAGGAGGTGTATTATAATTTAATTAACTTCCCTATTATTGAATGTTGCCACTCCCGAATTTTGGTTAATTCTGAGGGGGAAAAAAAAAACCTATTTGCATTATAAAATAACTATGTGATAAAACTACAGAAAACCAAACCTAACCACCCTCACACTACCAGTTTATTTTGCAGTTTGTTTTGACCAGTGTTTTGATGCCTATCAATTTAGTCTTTTACCCTGAGCATTCATTCATCCAAACAATTATTTATTGAGCTCTTGCTATGTACCAGGTTATATTATATACACATATGTATGTATATATACATACATATGTATATATGTGTGTATACATATGTATATATAACCTATATTCTACAGGTTATTACTGTCTGGGTTTTTCTTTACTATTCCTCCGTAACAATTTATTTTTCGTACCATAATTTTTTTCTCCCAGTTTTATTTAGACATAAATGTATCTGTTGTTTATTGTTGTTTAGTTGCGAAGTCGTGTCCGACTCTTTTGCAACCCCATGGACTGTAGCCCACCAGGATCCTCTGTCCATACTGGAGTGGGTTGCCACTTCCTTCTTGTATAGCACTGTGTAAGTTTAAGGTATAAAGCACAAGATTTGACTTACATATGTTTCATGATGTATGTATTTCCCAGAGAAAGTTTAGAAAACATTCATACTCTTTAAGTTTCATATATAACATACAGCAGTGTTAACTAAACTTATCACATTGCGTTCCATCCCTGCCTACTCTTCCCCTCACCACGTACCATATTAAGACAAACAAAACAAAACTCAAAAAACCCTCAAACTTCTCATAAGCACTTGGCTAATTAAGTCTTTCCAATCAGCTTTTTTCAGTGGTTGGCAAACATCACTCCCAACATGGAATTTGATCCTGTTTATCCATTTGTCTACTTCTCTATTTATTTTCTGATTAATTTTTTTATAAGTCCCACTTAAGCGGTTCAGTTCAGTTCAGTCACTCAGTCGTGTCCAACCCTTTGTGACCCCATGAACCATAGCATGCCAGGTCTCCCTGTCCATCACCAACTCCCAGAGTTTATCCAAACTCATGTCCATTGAGTCGGTGATGCCATCCAACCATCTCATCCTCTGTTATCCCCTTCTCCTCCCAGCATCAGGGTCTTTTCAAATGAGTCAGCTCTTCGCATCAGGTGGCCAAAGTATTGGGAGTTTCAGCTTCAGCATCAGTCCTTCCAATGAACACCCAGGACTGATATCCTTTAGGATGGACTGGTTCCATCTCCTCTTAGTCCAAGGGACTCTCAAGAGTCTTCTCTTGTCTGGTAGTCATCAATAATCAATTTAATGTAAAATATATACAATGACTAACTACTGCTAAAGTCTAAAGATCCCTGCTTTACCTCTATGTAGCACATTACAGTTAGTTACAAACATATAGCTGACTCTCAATGAATGGGGTTTCAGCATGCTGACCCTCCACAGTTTAAAATTCAATATAATTTATAGTTACCCCTCCATATACACCATTCCCTCATCAGTGGATTCAGCCAACTGTGGGTTGTAGTTATTTACTATGGGAAAAAAATCCACATATAAGTGGACCCAGCAGTTCAAGCCCACATTGTTCAAGGGTCAATTATATATATTTCCCCCTTCATTTAACTGTCGGAAGCCTCCAATAAAGTAGATACGTATTTTACAAATAGGGAAAGGAAGGGACAAAGAATTCACCCTTAATGAACTTGCCCAAGGCCATACAGCTATTAAGCTGCATGCTGGTTAAGCCTTGGTGCCCTAATAAGATTAAAATCTAATTTTATGCTTCTTTTGTATTTCCTGATACACTTAGACCAAGGTCTCTCCTGCAGAAAGCCTATCCTAACATCTTTCACTAACTTCTATAACTGACCATCCCTCCCCACACGCTGAACACAGTTTTATCACAGCACCAACAACACATTTATAGATCTCTTGCCCCATATTCTACTTAAGCCCCTCAGGAAAAGGATCTTTTTCTTACTCTTCTTGAAATCCCCAGTACTTAATGCATGCCTGGCACAAAGTAGAAAGGTATGTGTTCAAAGGATGGAATAAGCACATTACAAGTGTTCAATAAATAAATACTACAGATATTTAGAACACATCTAAATATTTGGGCTGATCCAATTTATATCACTGCAGAGATAGTTACACTTCAATATACCTAGAACCATTCAAGTTCAAATATAAAATCTATATTCAAAGAGCAGGCATCATCAATAGAGAAAATGTAATTCTTAAGTGCCATTTACATTAAGAACAATACTCTAGTAACAATACTTAGAAACTGTAAAACACACAAGACAGTTAAGAATAGATGCTTTTGAATAATTAGGAGTCATATTATATCCATAGCTTAGAATTTAGCCATTTTTATTATGACTCTAAGTAAGCTGAATGGGGAAGGGCCAAAAATCAGTAAAAATGACTATGTTGGAGGTAATGTATTTTCAAAATTGTTTTATAGAATTTATAGTTTCAGACCTGATTTTGCTCATTGCTGCTTTCTTTTAAATTGTAATTCTTATATCAGAATGGTATGACCTGGTCATACCTGGTCCAGCCATCTAGAATTGTTGACCAATATGCACAGAACTCTTGGGCATGCTGGGCACATACAGGAATGTGCATGCAAGTAAACAAGCTCCATTTAATACAGTTTAACTTCTATATTCTACAGTAGATGCTATAGGGGACAAAGTAAGGAGCTGGATGGTAAAGCTCTTACAGAGCTGAAAAGTACTGCTTCTCAAATGTTTTCACTATAAACAGGGTTTCCCACTCCAGGCACTCATGCCCCATGATCTGTTTATCTTAGATAGTCATAGAGTTCACATTCTTCTCTTAAAATATATATTGGTTTTAATGTAAAAGTATTTATAATTACTTACCAGTTAAATTACTTAACTCACCGCCCCCTCAGTGAGCACAACTGAAGCTCCAAGAAGATGAGTCATGTTTATCTTGTGGCTTCAAGTACCCCGGAATCATACCACTTTGTACCCTACGGGTATTCATATCCCAGTTTGAGAACCAGGGATCTAAATAATTAAACTAGCCATAATACTTAAAAGTGATCAAAATGTTCTTATAATCCCATTCCCCAAACTCTTAAGGCTAGTTTTCTCAACAGCTTTTCAAATCAGTATTGTTTCTCTTTTCAAGCAGCTCATTAGTATGCACTACTGTCAACACTAGAGAAGCTGCAGGGCGTAGGTTACTCCTGGAGCAAGAGAGCACCAGCAGAGAGCCTGTCCTCCCCACCTACAGGCACCACACTGCCCAGACGGAAAGCAGTGGTTGCAAGAAGAGCTTTCACTCCGGTTCCCTTCCTCCCTCTATTTGCTCCAGGCATAACTTGTAAGAAAAATCTTAGCAGTCACTTAGATGATTCATTCATATAAGCTTATCTAATCTCAGCATTTGTAATTCTCACCTCTACACTCTTTTTCACCATTACACAAGTGCAATTAAACTATTTTCACATTTTCTAGGGATAAGAAAGATCTTCTTCCCAGTAGCCTGAGAAGAGATATTTTTCACACCCAGAACCCTTCTTTATTGTTAATGAGATCCCAAGTCTAGTAGACACTGACATTTATGAGAGGCCTGTTTCAAGTATCCTGTACTGTTCATTACATTTCATAACAGAAATAGTAGACTAAAGTAAATTTTAAATGACCCTTGCAAATGTTTCCCCAAAAAAATTATTTATAAGGACTGTAACACTATGATATAAACATGGGTAGTTAGCTAGGTTAACTCAAATTTAGGGAGACAATTTTTACCTAGGACATTAGCTTCTCCAAGCACAGGATTCCATTTGTTCCTTATCAAAATTACAAACTGCCACAAGCCATGGACTTTTGAGGTCATTTGTCAAGAGTCAAAATCTACAGTTCAAGAATTTCTACAGAATAGCAGCCACCATATCCTGGGGTCTTTTGATATAGATACTCAGAATGGTACTTAATGCTTTATACACATTCGCATCAACTCTGATAATAACCTCATTAACTGGTGTTATTCTCACAACTAAGAACTGTAGGAGTAGAAAGGTTAAATAATCTACCCAGTGTCAGCCAGCTAGTGTATGGCAGTGCAAAGAGAGTTTCAAATGGAGTATTCCTTGAATATAAAGCTTATATGCTCTCAATTATCCACTGTCCTGTATCTCCTATACTCAAGAATAATCCAGCAAATCCTCCAACCCCAGGAAGGTTCTATTACTCCTATTTGTAAGACCAAGAAATGGAAATAGCATTTACCTCTCCGTGGCTGCAAAGTCAGTTTGAGCAGGGAAAACAGAACTCAGCTCTCAAGCCTCTGGTCTGCAATCTGTCCACTACTGCATCTTGTTCTTTGGATCCAGGTCTGTAATCATTCTGAAACAGAAGCACAAATCATTTTATGGACACCAAATACACACAAATACAGACATAGTATGAAAAGCAAAATGAAAGCAAGAGGAAAACAGATAAAATTGGGAAAAAACAGTATACTTGCTAAAATGTCACATTACTATTACTATTTTAGTAGTGGTTTTACTGATTTAAGTTAGTTTAAACCTCAAGACTGTATTTTTCAGTGTAATAACTATGGAGGGAGTTTTCACTGACCTTTGAAAGTCCTAAAAACACAGCAATGAAATACCTTTTCTTAGACAAATAACAAAACACTTTTTAAAAGTCAAATTGCTACTTAAGAATTCTGTCCCTAAAATAAAAATAAATGGACTGTCAAGCTTCAGGCAATGGTAGAGTGGTACTTAACTCCATGGCAGGGGCAGGGACGGACACTACTCTTAAATCAAAGAGCTAAATGTAACCATTTCCAAAGAATCTGGTATATGAGGTACAATTAAGAGGAATTCGTCTCATAAAACTAGTATGATACTTTATCGGATGAAGCTAAAGAAAAGTCTTCTCTGCTGAAAAGGCAATTTATAACAACCTAAGTACATAATTAGTGTATTTAGTCCAAGAAACACTTTTATATTGGATTCATATATTGTCACTAAGGTGCCTCAAAAGGAATGAAATTTTATGCCCCTAAAAATTCGAACAGTAACTAAAAATAAGATCAACTGAGAAAATAAACCATTATCCTTGGGGTACATATTAGCAGTCTATATTCAATAGCCACATCTTTGCATTCAAATACTAAACACTGAGAAAATGCAAAGGTACAATCAGGGAAGAGCTGAACACAGCAACTAGACAAAGTCTGGGGTCGTTTAAAAAATAAATACGGTGTGCCAAATTCACACATGTGTGAACCACGTACCTCAAAGTTATGTATTGTTATTACTATTCTTTCTAAACCTGTATGTTCTTTCTCAGTGCATTAAATCATGATATATCTTACTTGTTTGAAAGGGGACCTACATTTTTTGCAAAACCGTTTCTAGTCATCTTAAACCAAGATAGATAAATATGTTAGACAATGGTCAACTACGTATTCTGGTTTTAAAAAATGATAGAGCCTATAAAGTAGATAATGTGGAGTGGATTTGAGGCCAGTAGCATCCCTGAAGCAAAAAACCAGTTTCCCGAGGTACATTCTGCCAGCAGGCACCACTCCACAAAGCTCTACCACAGGACTCCTCAGAACCCTAGTCAGCCACAGGTGGCTTCTGTCACTCGTTAAGGAACTCCCCAAGCCACTCAGAGAAGTCCTTGGTGGGTGCCCTCATTTTTCTATATTCTTTAAAGCAAAATCCTAAAGCTCTTAGGATTTTAATGCACATTAAGGATAACTTTTACAACTACTCTTAAATAAGCAGTATTTTCCTATACAGGTAAACATTCCTGTTATCTTTCTCATCTAGTGATGTTTCTTTGGGTAATCTGAGGTCCTCAATTTATTCTCTCTGTAGACTTCGTTTTCCAATAAAAACAAAGGAGACTTCCAGCAGTCCGGTAGTTAAGGCACCTCACTCCCCTTGCAGGGGACACGGATTAAAAGACACAACTAAGGTCCCTGCATGCCTCATGGCATGGGGGGGGGGGGGGGGGAACCACCCCACAAAACCAAATAAACAACAAAGTATGAATCCTGGCATACAGGAAATCTCAAAGGATAGCTTAGAAGAAAATAAATGATGTGTAAAACCAAGAAGCTGGTGGCTCTGTATAGCACAGCTGAAGAAGCAGAACGCAGCCCGGGGAGCACAGCGCCAACCTGGGAAAACGAGCTTCCCTCCTGACTCAACCACAGGCCTGCTGGATTTAACACGTGTGGCGCTCATTTGAAGTAAAGCATGCCACCTGCCACCCACAGTTTCAAAAGGAGAGCAAAAAACGAAAATTACAGTGCCAAAAATTATACAAATGGACTAATGTAATAGGCAATTAAGTGTGGTTCTATTCTCAAGACTGACCCTCCATCAACACTACTGCATATAGTTACTTAGTGCAATCTTATTTTGGAGAGGAAGAAGGAACATTTTATAGGGTTCAAAGAAGTAATGTTGAAAAGATTTCCCTATGGAGGCAGTTGCCGCAAAATTCTAGAGATTACACACAGCAGATAGGTCAATTTTGCTTAGCACCAGGCTGTTTTAATTTTCTTATAAATTTAACATAGCCTCCCTTATTAGCCTCCAACTAATAAAAATAAATGAAAATAAAATAAAGTAAGTTAAAGGGGAGGGGGGGGGACATAGCCTCCCTGCTCTCCTTCCCCACTCCCTGCCCCGTCAGTTAATCAAGACTGACTTTCCTCTCTCCAAAGCAACTGCTGCATGATATTATATCAAGGTACTAGCTAGCATATTGGGGGAGGAGGGAAACCTGGCAATTCAACAGGAAGCTTTTTAATGATGCAAGAGGACTTACGGACAGAGTGAATTTAACATACATGCTCTGTTTAACTTCTTTTACTGCCTAAAGGGAACCTGGAATTTTAACTTTTCTAGTTGATCTAAACTCAAAGAAAGCAGGAAGACGCTCCATACGCGAATGTTTACTTACTGCTGAACTCAGGGCTACAGGAAGTCAGCTACTAAAGAGTAGTTACATTAGGCGTAGATATTTATAAACCAACTGCAACTAGTGACCCAGGATTCAATTACAACACCAACCCTCATATTTCAGCATATGGGCAAATTACCAGTGGAGTCAAGAACAAATTCATTCTGCCCTACTGGCGCTTTAGCTCGGGTTGCACAATCCCGCGACAGAACTGCCTTCGCCTAACCCTGAAGCATCAGGTACTAAGTACAGTAGTAAGTCATCGTCAGGAAGTTTCAAAGCGAGACAGAAACTCAAGAGTTGCCTCAATCAACTTAGCCAACCCATAATCCCAAACTCAGGAATCTGTCACGTCACTTGAGATCAGAATGAAATTAAGTCTTGAACCCTTTGCGATCTCTTAGCGCATGAAGTCAGGCTGCTATCAATGCAACGAGAATCCTACCCTAGCTCGAGAAAAAAACTACTTGTTGGGGAACTTGTGTCCTTTCCGCCCACCGTGGGGGACCGCACCGGTCGGATCGCGCGAGGAGCCCGGCGCTAGTTTGGGGGCGCAGTGGGGCCCGGCGGGGGCGGCGAGCGCGCGTCCCCCCGCCCGCTCAGGCGGCGTCGAGGCGCGAGCAGCTCAGCCAGCCTTGCAGAGGGAGCTCTCGGCAGCTCTGGGGCCCCTCTACTCGCAGCCGCAGCAGCGCCGCCTGCGCCACTCGGTGGAGACGGAGACCAGCGGCGGCGACGCGCGGACTGGGAGCGACCGCGGAGCAGCCGGGCGGCGGGGGACGCTCGCCAGGCCGCCGGGTAGGTTCCGGGGACCGGGCAGGCTGGAGGATGGGCAGCCGGAGAGGCGTCGGCAAGGACCTGACACCCATACCGCAAGGAAACTCGGCTGCGCGCGCGGTGGCTGTGTCTGGACCCTTGAGCGAGGGGGTCGCGGAAAACCGGGCACAGAGATCGCCTCTCGGCTGAGGCCACCCGCCGCGGGAGGGGTGGAGGGCAGAGGGCGGGCCGCGGCAGGGCCAAGAGCCGGCCTCGAGGGCAGAGACAAAGGAAGGAAAATGGAGTCGCCAGCGCGCGGGCCTCTGTCGCTGCCACCGCCGGAGGCCTAGCACGCCGTAGGAGGGAGGCCTAGCGGGCGGGTCGAGGGGGGGAGGGGGGCCTGGCCCGGCCGCGGCGGAGACGGGCAATGGCGGCGGCCGCGCCGCAGCAGGGACGGTAGAGGGAGACAAACACCCCCCGGCGGCGGCGCTGGCGCCGGGCTGCAGCCAGCGCCGACCGGAGCGGCCCCATCGTGACACCTAGAGGCGGCCCGCGAAACCTCCTCCACCCGGGGCCCCCTTACCTCCGCGCCACACCCCCCGCAGCGCTCGCTCCGCCGCCGCTCCACCGCTCCGGCCACCCGGCGTCCCCAGCCAGCTCCGCGCACCCGCACCGGCTTCCGCCGCCGCCGCTGCCGCCAAAGAAGCAGCTCCGCGCACGGTTTAATCGCTCCACAGGCTCGGACACAAAATGGCGGCGGCGCGGTGCAGTGCGCCTGCGTCGGCGCTGCCGGGGCCGCGGGTGCTGATAAGGGAAGGGACGGGTGGGGGGGCCGGCCGGGCGACGAGTGAAGGGCGGGGGAGGAAAGGTGAGGGGAGGGGTTGGCGCAGGGCAGCATGGGAGGCGGCCCCGGGCGCCAACTTTCAAAAGCGGGCGCGATGGCGTCACGGGACGCGCTGCGGGTCGCGTCACGCCGCACGCGCCCTCGACTGGTCGCGCGTGGGCTCTTAGGGAGCCTAACGTCCGGGCTCCAGCTGGGTGGGGCTTCCTGGGCGGAGGCAGTCCCTTCTGGGAGGCCCAGGATCCCGGCCCAGTTGACCTGCTTAGCTGCAGTCTCCCGCCCTGAATCCGAAAGGGCGGACGTGGGACGGGGGGAGGGTGTTTGGAGGAAGAGCGCGCGGGACTAGGCCGTGGGGCTGAGGCGGTTCTTGGGCGGAGCCCTGCACTAGTCTCCGCCCTAGCCGGGCCGGACCCGCCCTCCGAGCGCCGCACGGCAGCCCGCCTCGGGTAAGGCCGGGCGGGTCCCCTCTCACTCCGAAGTCCTCAGAAACAATCCTCCCCCCGCGAGCCAAGACGAGCAGGGCTGTCCTGGGGATCTCTCTGCCCTACAAGAGGGCTTCCTAATACTGGGTGTGAGAGAAGAGGGCTAGGGCCTTCTCCTAGTGTGCCCAGGCCACTTCAGCCGGGAGAGGCCAGCGGAAGGCCAGACTTGATGCTTTTACACGAACGATCGTACCAGTCTTTTGACAAAAGGGTGCTCTCTATTTGGCGCAGTGTAATTGTGTACTTGAAAATGTACGTTTCTTGTTTTTGCCTAAGAACTGTTAAGCTCTCTGTAGGCGGAGTCCTTAGCCCCTCACTGTGCGATCGCCCCTCCCCCTCCCGAGGATGCACCTGCAGGCTCTACCCAACCAGCAATAAAGTTCCCTGAAGACTGACTGGAAGATGTTCTGGTGACTCGGGAGGAGAACCGAATCTGGCTCAGGACTGTATCTTTAATTCCCTACCTTGAATGAAGGGGGAACAAACGGACCCAGCGTCAAGGGAACAGCTGCTGCTCCATTGAGCTGACTGTTCCATTATGAAAAGGTTAGCCCAATACTGACGCCTATTTTGTTTTTTCTTTTTAAAGGAAATCTGGATTTTTTTTTTTTTTCTAGTGTAAAATCTCCAGGTGTGGGCAACTGTATCAGATGTTTTAAAACTGCATAAGCTGATTAAGCCACCCACAAGCGCTGTCAGTTTATATGACCCCTGACTTGAAGGAAAGCGAAGAGAAGTTCCACGGCCAAATCCTAGGCACCCCAGCATTTAAGATAGAGTAATGGAGAAAGAGACTTGAGACGGAACCGCCAGGAAGACAGAAGGAAATCCACTGAGTGTTATATTTGGAATCCAAGGGCAGAGAAGGACTCAGGTAGGAGAGGAATGGTTAACTGTGTTTAGTGGTGCTGAGAGGTCATCTTGGGCCAGAAACATGGCTATATTGAATTGGCTACCTTTGGTGCTCGCTTCGGCAGCACATATACTAAAATTGGAATGAGTTGGCTACCTTAGAAGTCACTGGCGATTATCACTGGTGAGTTTGGCTTGATTTATGTTAATCAGAGATGTGGACCTGACTAGAATGGGTGGACCTGAGAAGGAAATGGCAACCCACTCCAGTATTCTTGCCTGGAGAATCGCATGGACAGAGGAGCATGACCGGCTACAGGCCATAGGGTCGCAAAGAGTCCTACACAACTGAAGCGAATGAGCAGGCAGCAGAATGGGTTAAAGCATGATCAGGAAAGTAAGGAAAGAGAGACAGCACACATAGAAACATGAAAGAAGTTTAGCTATAAAAGGAGCAAAAAATTCAGGGATAAATGTGGAAGGATACGATGTCAAGGGAGGATGACAAGATGAAAGGATTATAGCATGTTTATTTGTCATTGGGAGTGATACAGCAGAGCAAATTTCTTGCTTTTTTTTTTTTCTTCTGGCCACACTGCAGGGCTTGCAGGATCTTACAGGGTTGAACCCAGACCCACAGGAGTGAAAGCACTGAGTCTTAACCACTGGACCGCCAGGAAATTCCCTTGTTTGACTTAAATCAGGGTGAAATTCATGAAAGAATATAAGGAAACTGGGAGGTTTGACCCTGGATAGGAACAGGATGTTTCCACTGTGGAAATTAGAGTAACAAGGGTGAAGATGGATGCAAATGCAGGGGAGAGGTAAAACAAGCTTGCAGTTTTCCTAGTGGGACTGCCTTGGTGGTATTGGTACCCATTTGAAGTTTGTGGTTATGAGTTCATTATTATTATTTTGGTCACATAGCATTCAGGATCTCAGTTCCCTAAGAGGGATCAAACCCACACCCCCTGCAGTGGAAGTGGGGACTCTTAACCACTGGACTTGCCAGGGAAGTCCTGACCATGAGTTTATTTATTTATTTATTTTTCCATTTATTTTTGACCATGAGTTTAAAGTTAAACCAGTTGGCCAGTGTGTGGTTTTCCTCCAGCAACGTTTAACTGATTGGGTATGGACGTGAAGAAAAGGGATAATTTCATTTCTCAGGATCAGGACCCAAGTTTTCTGACACCTAGTCTTAGGTACTTGCCTTATGTGATTAACTATTCTAGAAATGTGTGAAATATTTGGAAAATTTACATGTGACCCCTTTTTCTAGAAACCAAATTATTTCAGTTATCTCATGTACACTTGAGGACTCAGGCATAAAGAAAAGGCAAACTTTTTTTGAGAAAAATTACCAGACATCTCTGGCATATTTGCATTTTGTATTTTTTTCAGCCTGCCACTCCAAAAAGCCCCTGGTATACTTAGGAACTGTGTACTGGAAACAAAGCTGATTTACACTTCAATTCTTAGCTTCTTTTTTTCTAGTACTTGTAATAATATAATTCATTTTCTCTAAGACCTTTCCTCATACCATCTTATCTTTAAGCTTCAAGAATATCATCTAAAGCTTTAATGTAGGTAAATATAAAGCAATATATTTAGATGACAAAAATACTTCAGCTGTACTTACAATTATCTTTATAGCTGCTATGGTCTAAATCTTTGTGTCCTCTCCAAAACTCCTATGTGGAAATCCTAATGTTAGATATGATGGTATTAGTAAGTGGGACCTTGGGAGGTGCTTACGTCCCTCAGAAATGGGACTAGTGCCTTATAAAAGAGGCTTCATAGAGATCTGAGCCCCTGCCACCACGTGAGGACACAGCCAGAAGGCACCAGCTGTGAACCAGGAAAAGGGTCTTCACCAGAATGTGACTATGTTGGTGCTTTGACCTCAGATTTTCCAGCCTCCAGAACTGTGAACAGTAAACATCTGCTGTTTATAAGCACCCAGTTGGTGGTATTTTGTTATAGCACCCTGAACGGACTAAGACAACTACTAATATTTACACTGTATCAACTATCATTACAAGTATAGGCCCTCTGAGGCATCAATTAGAAACCAGAATGAGGTCCAAGTGGCCTTGGAGCCTGCTCTCTGCTCTCTGAAGATGAAGATCCCATGTGCTGCTCTAACATGGCTGAGAAAATGCTGAGAATCACTAGGAAAAAACAAAAGGAAATGTTTTCTTCTTGCAGGAAATGGTGATGTGTCCTACTTTGTGCATGAAGTTGGCCCTAAAGATCAAGGGATGGAAAGCCAGTCCAAAAGGATAGTCTGTTTCAGGCAGGACAGAAACAGGCTGAGAAGAGTAATATGGTGAGAGCCTGGGGAATGGTTGGGATGATAAAAATAAGGACAAGTTTGTTGCCTGTAGTACTATCCCAGACTTCGTCACCCAGAGAGAACTGTGGTGATTTAAAACCACCCAGTGATTTAAGAAAGTGTTCTTCCCATGGACTATCTCAGGTTTGTAGTCCACAGGAGTTCAGGGCATCATCAGCAGAAGGCTGTCAGCTTACCTCGTGGCAGTAGTGAAGTCACCAAGTTCTAAGACCTGGCCCTCAGCCTCCAGAGTGGATTCCTTTCTTAGAGACTCATCAGGTTCACAGGAGCTTGGTGGATAAGCCAAGTGACATTTTATTAACTGAGAGGTGGACTGGTGCTCACATGCCGACAAAAGGTATGTTCTCTCCCTGTAGGAGAGCCTCCTGGGAAGCCATATTACCAGAAATCTTCAGTAAGCAGTTAATTAGGTTGAGATATAATTTATATAATGTAAATGTTTAATATCATCCTCTCCAGATGCTGGAGTCATACTGTCCGGCATTTGAATCTTGTCTTGGTTTCTTATTAGCTGTGTGATCTTAAGTGAATTAGTAACAACTCAACTGCAGGTTTCTTCTCTATAACACTTCTTCACAAAGTGGTAAGGATTGAATGACAAAATCCAAGTAAAACTTTAGGCATAGTTCAAGGCACTGATGATCATACAATAAATGTAAACTGTAATTTTTTTTTTATGCTCTTGTTAACCTACCCTCACTCCCAAATTTGCCTTCTGATGGCCATGGTCTTTAATTAATTAATAGGATTAATTAATTGAATTATTTACTGACTAGGCTTTCCTTGACCTGGAAGCCATTCTTTCTGAGGAAAGTATATTTTGTGCTATTATTCTCAGAAGAACAATTCTATTTCCAAATCTTCCTTAGCTCCCACTGTTGCCCCCAGGTAAAGCTTGCAATAATCGTTATCATTTATATATTTGGGGGGAACTCATTAAGCAAGAGACTCAATGAATTGAGGAGAGATGTGCTGATTTTCTGAGTAAAAATGGGCAAGACTCTTCCTGCCCACTTTGCGGGATAAGACCTAAAGCTACACCTGAGCACTCCCATTGCTCTGTGTCTACTGAGGACATGTGTGAGGTATAATCCAGTTCAGCAAAGATTTACTGAATACTGTCTTCAGCTCCCTTTCTAGGCACAGGGAATACAAAGATGAACCAAGATGTGTTTCCTGCTCTTAAAGTTTAGAAAACAAAACCAAAACACATTAATGCATAACTGTGATAATGGGAAGAAATGGACTCATAAAGGAGCAAATCATTTCCCAGGAGCATCTCATTACAGCTTGGTGTTAATAGAATCAGAAGGGCTTCCCCAGTGGCTCAGTGGTAAAGAACCTGCCTTTCCAATGCAGAAGATGTGGGTTCGATCCCTGGGTTGGGAAGATCCCCTGGAGGAGGAAATGGTAACCTACTTCAGTATTCTTGCCTGGAGAATCCCATGGACAGAGGAGTCTGGCAGGCTACAGTTCATGGGGTAGCAAAGAGTCAGACATGACTGAGCACACAGGCATGCAAAAGCTCAGAAGGCATTAACAAGGTAAGACATGTAAGGTGAAGAGCCATAATCAAGGGCATAAGAGGGTACAAGAGTTTTGGGGGGACAGTAAGTCATCCCATTCTTTCGGATGAGGGTGTAGTGATACTAAACCTTGAAAGATATTTGGATTTTTTGATTCAATCAAAAATAGGCCAAAGATCTAAACAGACATTTCTCCAAAGAAGACATACAGCTGGCTAATAAACACATGAAAAGATGCTCAACATCACTCATTGTCAGAGAAATGCAAATCAAAACCTCAATGAGGTACCATCACACACCAGTCAGAATGGCTGCTATCCAAAAGTCTACAAGCAATAAATGCTGGAGAGGGTGTGGAGAAAAGGGAACCCTCTTACACTGTTGGTGGGAATGCAAACTAGTACAGCCACTGTGGAGAACAGTGTGGAGATTCCTTAAAAAACTGGACATAGAACTGCCACATGACCCAGCAATCCGACTTTGGGCTCACACACTGAGGAAACCAGATCTGAAAGAGACACGTGTACCCCAATGTTCATCACAGCACTGTTTATAATAGCCAGGACATGGAAGCAACCTAGATGCCCATCAGCAGACAAATGGATAAGGAAGCTGTGGTACATATACACTATGGAATATTACTCAGCCGTTAAAAAGAATTCATTTGAATCAGTTCTAATGAGATGGATGAAACTGGAGCCCATTATACAGAGTGAAGTAAGCCAGAAAGATAAAGACCAATACATTATACTAACGCATATATATGGAATTTAAACAGATTGTAACGATAACCCTATATGCACAACAGAAAAAGAAACACAGATGTCCAGAACAGACTTTTGGACTCTGTGGGAGAAGGCGAGGGTGGGATGTTCTGAGAGAATAGCATTGAAACAAGTATACTATCAAGGGTGAAACAGATCGCCAGCCCAGGTTGGATGCATGAGACAACTGCTCAGGGCTGGTGCACTGGGAAGACCCAGAGGGATGGGATGGAGAGGGAGGTGGGAGGGGGGATCGGGATGGGGAACACATGTAACTCCATGGCTGATTCATGTCAATGTATGGCAAAAACCACTACAATATTGTAATTAGCCTCCAACTAATAAAAAGGAAAAAAAAAAAAAGATATTTGGAAAGTTTTCAATCTCAACTGCCAAGGCCAACCACTTTCTCCTAAATTTTTTCTCCTGCCTTTCTATATCATCTCCTATCCAGACCACAAGAATTTGTTTCCTTATTGATATCTGCTTTCTTCAGAACCCTATGAAAATTCTATTTTACCTCCCAGCTCAAACTATTGCTCTCTACAGTCTAAAGGATTTTGCTTGGGCCTACATCTCACATTTGAGCAGTAGGTTACTTTTGTTCTCTGTGCTCTTACCTGCATTTTTCAGATGTGCATTGATCACCCTTAAATAATCCACCTAATCTGTTCACTTTAAAAAAAAAAATCTGTTCACTTTTCATTTTAAAAAACACCTTCACAGTTCTTTTTGAAGAGCCAGCCACAGTTTTGTCCCTTAACTCTGGAAGTGAAGTGACTTGCTCAGAGTTGTCCAGTAACTTGTTGACAAAACCAGAATGAGTACTCAGATCTTCCAGCCCCACCCTCTCTCTTCCTGTTCTTTCATTGGCCACTCTGAGCTCCTCATTCTATTAGGTAACATTTCCATTTTTATAGGATCCTCTGTACTTGATGCTTTAGCTCAGGGAGTGCTTGGGAGGGGGAAAAGGAAGGGAGGTCTATCAGGTGAGCTCTGGACCCCTTTGCTCCCTCATTTTCTCCCCCTCCAAATTTTATGTGATTTGTTTAGAGGTAAAAAGGTTTCTTCCCCTTCACACAAGTTGGACAGTGCCTTAACCCAAAGGGAGGGCTTTAATGGTGGAAATTTCAGGCTGTTAGTAAATAGAAGAGGTATTTGGAATCATGACTTACTAATCTGTAAGTAAACCTTGAATAGGGCTTCCCAGGTGGCTCAGGAGCCCTATTAATTAATTAAAGACCATGGCCATCAGCTCAGGAGCCTGGCAGTCCATGGGGTCACAAAGAGTCAGAAACGATGAAGCAACTGAGCATGCACACATGCATGCAAGTCCTGAATCAACTGCTCTATGCCCAAGGTTAGGGTGCTACTGGAGAGAGAGGATGCCCCTAGCCCTCAAGTGCCTCATGTTTTGTCGTGTATTAATCTGGAGACACTAAACCCTCATGAGTATTAATAGGTAAAAGTCAAGGATGGAGAAGCAAGTAAAAGGAGGGTATGGCTAGCAGGTGTGGGAGGAACAGATTAGTGACTAGATAATCACTGTGGTCATACAAGACTTCACAGTGAAGCAAGGATAATTCTCAAACTTCTCCCTCTAGCCTACATATTTCTCTTCGTGCCCAGATCTACAAGTCTAGCTTCTTTCTGGACACTTCCTCCTGGATGGCTCCCATGCTACCGTTAGGAGCCTTGTCACTCTCCTCCTCATTTGCTTCGCTAGGGCTCCCCCTTTACAGTGAAAGATACCCCCATCCATCCACCACACTGGCCAGAAACCTAAGCTTCATTCTCTCCTCTCCCACATCCCATCAGTCTCCAAATCCCATCCATACCTTCTGAACATTTCACTCTAACCTCCTCTCTATCCCTGCCTGGCTTAGCATCAGGCTCCTCACTGCTCCCTGCCTCCTCCCTCAACACAAAGCAACCTTTCCAAACCACAGATGGGATCACAAAATTCCCCCACTTCAAGCCCATGCATGAGTCCCCAGTGTCCTAGGAGTAAATCCCAACTCCTCAGCCACTCCACAAGCCCCTTTCTAACTGCCCCCTCTGGCCCCTGGGAATTCAACTTGCCTCCTCCACTTGTCTGACCTCAGTTCTCTCTCCCTGTATTGTCCCCTGCTCAGGCTTCCATTCCATTCCTTATTTGAGAACCCAGTGGTAAAAGTGCATTCTAAGGAGCTACATTTCATAGGGGACTCTGAGGGGTGTTTTTATCCAGACTTTTTCTGCACTAAACATACACTGTTCTTTCATATTCACAGTGTTTTCAGATTGTGTTCAGTTTTAGAGATATACATCAAAAGCTATTTCTTGACCACTTACTATGTATTTGGCCTTAGTTGCTGGGAACAGTAAAGGCAGATGCAGCCTGATTAAACAGAATTGCCTGGAGCACATGTTTAAAATAAAGATTCCTTGGTCTCTGAATTTGAATCTCCAGGGAAGTTCTCAGGTGAATTTTAGAACTGAGTAAGTTGGAAAGACCTAACCTGATTTCATTTATAAGAAATATTCAGGGACCTCCCAGTGGCTAAAATTCCCACTTCCACTACTGGGGACATGGGTTCAATCCCTAATTAGGGAACTAAGATCCCACATGCCAGGTGATACAGCGCCCCCCCCCCCAAAAGAAGAAAGAAATATCCAGAACAGGCAAATCTATAGAATCTATGTAGATTAGTGGTTGCCTTGGGGGCTGGGGAGCAGGAAAGGGAAGGGGATGCAGAGATCCTGGGGATGATACTTAAGGAGTGCCGAGTTTCTTTTGAGATTGATGAAATCTCTAAAATTGATTTGGTGATGATTGCACAACCCTAAATACACTAAAAGCCGCTACTGAATTGTACATTTTAAACGGATGAATTGTATGGTATGCGGACTAAATCTCAATAAAGCTGTTTAAAAACAAAACAAAAAACTTGGACCAAGCTCTACAAGGAAGGCAGCAATCATCTTTCCCAGACTTGGGTGGTATGCGTTACCTAGCTGACTAGTCAGCAAATACTGATGTGTATATTGGAGGTGTAAACGAGTGATTGCAATGGGGTGTGATTCCCCTAAAACTGTACTAGGGGAAACGCATGCTCCTATGACAGGAGCACAGTGGAAGGGAAGCTTCCTGAGGAAATTTGTGATGTTCAGGTTGAAGCCTATCAGGTAACCAGACATTAGCAAGGCAAGATGAGGAGTGTACCACAGAAGGGCAAGCAAGCCCCAAGGATGGTTCAGTGAGGTCCAGTGCAGACTGAGAAGTTAGGTGGCAGAAGTGGGGCTTGAGAGAGGAACCCACTTAAAAGCCTTTGTGAGCCAGGTTGAGGGGGCTGGAATTTTCCCTAAGAGAAACAGACTATAGTGATGGGTCTGTTTTTAGAAATCACTTTGCACCTTGGAGACTGGATGGAAAAAGGGCAAGACCAGAGGCAGGGAGCCTGTGAGGGGGCAGTTTTAGTGTTTAGGAAAGAGGTCAACGTGTCTGGAAACTGAGTGGTGCCAATGAGGATGAAGAGAAACAGACAGAACTTAGCAATATTTAGGGCATTTAATTGCGAAGATTCTGATAGTTGGGATGAGGGCACAGGGGCAAGAATCAAGGGTGAGGCCCAGTTGTGTGGCTTGAGTGCCTGGGTAGTTGGTAACCCCAAGAATCTAGGAGAAGCAGGTGTTGAGATGTTTGATTTTGAGCATGCTCTTCAAAAGATGTCCAGTCAGCAGTTGGATATGAGGGTCAGGAGATGAGGAGAGAGCCATGTGAATCACAGCCATGAGGCATACAGCCTTAGCATATAGATGGAAGCCAGAGAAATGGATAAGGTGGTTCAGGGAGTATGTTTCAAAAGAGAGGAGCAAGGGGCCTACAATGGAATGCTGTGGAGTGATGTTTGTAAGAGGATGCTTGAAGAAGAAGAGAAAGTTATAGGGAGATTCAGAGCAAACAGCTAGAAACGTCAGTGTTAGCATGGCAATTCAGTTGCTTATTCAGCTTCTCCAAGTCAATACTCTTGGCAGATCCAATATGCTCTGGGTGTCTTCAGAGAGAAATGAGACTTGACCCTTGATAGCAAACTCAAATTGTGACCATCACCCCATTGCAGCCTTCTGAAACAAGGGGTCCCTTCCTGCAGGTCAATGACAGTCTTATTTTCCAAATGATAGATGTTTTTCCTTAGCAGTTCATACAGGTCTAGGAGTTCTTCCCAAGCTCACCCTCTGTATTACATCGGCCCAGGAGAGCCAGGTCCGGCAGTCAGGCCAAGAGCCTTCTGTCCGTGGCCAAAAGATGGCCTAAATAGGGTCCTCCAGGGATGCCAGGGGTGGGGGGAGCATGTCATATGCCCAGGGTTCAGCAAATTGTGCCCACACACCAGGCAGAAGTACACAAGGAAGGCAGCCCCGCTTGTGGGCGAGACAAAGAAGCAGTTCTCTTCCCACGTGCCAACCCATCTGCCTCTTTGCCGTTACCAACATGTTTTTTCTTTCTTCTTTTTTTGGTCCTCTGAAGATTTGAATACATGAGGAAGGAGAGTAGGAGATTGCAGGAAAGGTAAGGTTGGAAGAGGGCAAAAGGAAAGGAGGTGTGGGGGGGGATACAGTGCCCACCGACCCAATAAACTGCATCCCGGACTACCTCAGCCTGGTCCCTTTTTCTGCAGCACGGGCTTATAAGTTTCTCCCGGGGAGAGACCCAGCAGTGGTGGCCAGGGCATAGCTGCGGCCTTGATAGACTTGATCGATGGGGCGTTTCTCAGGGTGTCACAGACCTTGGAGGCCCACTTCCTTCTGTCCCCTCACAGAGGCTGGCACAGGCTCCACAGGACAGCTGGGCACAGGCTTTCCCTGCTCTGGTGCATTGGACTCCTGGTGGTGTCATCAGCCTCCCGTCACCAGAGGCAGCAGGCTCAAAACTGTCCAGAGTCGCCAGAGTGAGAGCCTCTCCGAACCTGTGTGACAGCAGGGGGAGGTGTGCTGGGAGCAGCCTTGCCCTGAGGGGAGACCTATGGGAGCACCTGTGAGGGTTTGTGTGTGCCGGGGGAGGGCAGGGTGTACAGAAGGGAGGACGAGGGCTTCCCCTGCCCCCCACCCCCGCCACCTCATAGACGTGGGCCTGAGCGTAGGAGGCCGTACAGCCTGACTTTAAGTAACTGATGGAGAGGGGTTAGGTGGCTGTTCTGGGTTGATCCACTGCTCTGAACTGGGTAGGCTCAATGGGGCAAAGGCCCAAGGCTCTTTTTGTCTCGGCCTTGACAGTGCTTCCGCTGTACCTCACAGTGCCCTAATTCTAGCTCCTACTCACCCTGACCCTCCAATCCACCCTCACCTAGAGTTGAATACGAGGCTTAGGATTCAGGGCTCTCCTTGTAGAGGACAGAGTTAGGTGCCCTATCCCTTCCCAGAATTGGAAATTAGAGATGTAGGGCCACTCAAATTTCCAGTGACCTGTTGACCCCTGGCAGGGGTGTTTTTCCATCCTCCATTTCTTGCCCAGGCCCTGTTCTCTCCTGTGGGTTGAGCCATGAGCTACTGCTGGTCCAGTCACCCTGCTGCACTTTCCCAGGACCTGCTAGGCCTGTGTTCACTTCCTCTTTCCCCACCACACAGGCCACACTTTGGATGTCAGTGGACAGTTCTGTCCTCCCAGTGGGGCTCTTGTGGGGCCTCAGGTCTGAGGAGCTCTAGCGGTGGTTCTGGGCCTGCAACCCTGCTTCAGGGGCCCTTGCAGCAGGCCCAGGCTGTGGCCAGCTTTGGGTGCTGGCTTGGTCTGTATCAACTGTTTGCCTTTCCCTACCACTGCAGCCAATCATCCCCCCAAAACTTAGCTGACCATCTCTCCCGCACCGCCCTTCACAGTTAGAGGGAACACACAGCTCGTGTGCTGAGGGTGGTCGGCCTGCCCCCACCCCCGCGCCCACCCCCACCCAACTGGAATGAGCCACCTGCATCCACACACAGGTGTTTCCTGTGCTCCTTCCTGTTACCGTTTTTTTTCTGCTCAGCTTAGCTTCCCCAGCAGGTGGTTAAAGGCCCAGCCAAACCTCTTCATACACAGCTCTAAAACACAGGGGGGCAGAGCTCTCTGGGGATCAGGGTCACCCCTGGGGGGGGACTGTTGGCACCTCATTGGCTCTTCCTGAGTGCAGGCACACAGACTGTCCCTAGGGTGTCACGCTGCTGTGCTACGGGGACGCCAGAGTGGGCTCAGGGACCGGGGAAGGCCCTCCCCTGCGCTGTCGCCACTGAAAGCTCTGACGGGACAGGGGAAGGTGCAAGACCTGTTTCTCCAGCCTTGAGTGTGGGCATCCCTCCGGTCCTCCTAAGAACAGACCTGCCATCCTGCAGTCCCACCCTACCCTCAGGTCCCTCCCACTGAACTCGTTAGCTTTCTGGGGTTAATAAACTCACGTGAGCCCTCTCCCCGGAGCAGCACGAGTCTGCCAGCTGTAGCAAGGTCACAAGGTTTAGTCAGGTTTGTTATTACAGAGGCGGCGGCTCAGGGACAGGAGGGACTTACTGTTAAGAGAGTCACAGGGCAGCCACCCACGTCACCTGCTTCCCCGGCCCCAGCTCTCCCCTCTGCAAGAACCTCCTCTCAACCCACCCAGCGCTCAAGAACCTCCTTGGGCACAGCCCCTTCTGTAGGAAGCTGCCTTTGCTGAAGTAAAGACCCAGAAGCCTGGCATTCCCTGACGGGGTTCTGCTGCCCCCTGGTGGCTAGAAGCTCCAGCCACCACCACACCTTCTCTTCCTGCCTCCTTCCTCTGCCTCCCAGCCAAGCCAGCTGCTGTTGGGGAGACATTCCCAGGACTGGCACCCTTTGGGCCTTCTCTAGGCCAGCTCCAGAGTTTAGCTCCAGTCTAGTCCCATAGCTTCCAGGCCCAGGGTACACCCACCTGCAGGCCGGGCCTCCTCAGCAACACTCCACCACCCTCTTCCTCTGCCCTCTTTTCCAAGCCCAGTTCCAGCCTCTGGGCTTCTTCCATCTGGATTTCCAGGACAAAAGCACATGGTACTGTCACGGTTGGAGTGTGGACACACTAGTGTCAGGGCCACAGCCAGAAGATGCTGGAGCAGAAGGTTAGGAGTGCACCAGTCCAGGCTATGTAGGAAAGGCATTTCTGCTTTTTTTTTTTTTTTATTTTCTGTAAAACTCTGTAAATAAAATACAAAACCAAGGGCAGGGCAGAGGCAGGACGGCCAGGCCCAGGACACTGATCTATGGCAAGTGTGCTGAGCCGAGGCTGGGAGGCACTTGACTGTGGCACTGACTCCACCAACCCCAAGGACAACAGGAGAATATATTAGATTTTCATTGATAGGAATCTGTGAGGGAGGGATGTCTGGAGCCAGCCCTCATCCTCCCTGCCAGTGCCTGGTAAGCCCTGAAGGTGCGGGGAAGGGGCAGTGGGGGCCGCTGGGTGGGGAGTTTAGAACGCTGTGCTGGCCATGCTGCCGGGCCCAAAGATGCGGGGCAGGGCATCCAGTGACTCCTCCAGCCTTCGGTGGGCAGACTGTCCCTCTTCTCCTGGAATGGATAAGGATGGGGTCAGGAGTGGTCCTAGCTCCACCCTTCCCTCCCGCCCCTGACCCCATCTCACCCCTACTCCCAGCAGCCAAATGTCCTAGAACTCAACTAGACTCGTGCCTCCTGATCCCCAGCCTCACCACACTGCTGCAGGCTCTGCCGAGCTGCTTCCCTCACAGCTTCTGTGTCCGTCTGGCAGAGGTACACCAGGGGCTCAATGCCTTCTGGAGCCTACCAGGGGAGAGAGCACTGAGGTGGGCCCAGGGGAGCAGGCTCAGGGTTCGGGGAGCTGGGAGGGGAGTGGGGGGAGGCGGGAGGGGGGGGAAGGTCGGCAGGGGTCACCTTGATGCAGCCCAGAGCCAGGCAGCCGGCCACTCTGGTCTGCACATCCTCGTCCTCCAGCTGTTCCAGGAAGCACAGCAGGGCCTGGGTAAGGGTGGGAGGGCAAACTCAGGCCGGGACTCAGGTGGGACCCCAGCCTCCGCCCTCCAGGGAGGCCTGCCCAACTCTCACCCTTTCCCTAAAGGTGGGGCCCAGCGACAGGCTACGGAGCTGAGTGCTGACAGCAGCCATGACCTTGTTGTTGCCGTGGACGAGCAGAGAGCTGAGGGCCCGGAGTCCATCCCTTTGAAGCCGCCCCTCAGGTGCCAACCTCAGGGCCTTCAGCACAACAGCCTGGTCATCCGAGTTCAGATTCCGCACCAGTAACACTGAAAGAAGGAATTTGGGCAGTGGGGGAGGGGGTGTCAGTTGGAACAAGGTGGCAGGGCAAAGAGCCTCTGAGGGTAGGGTCTTTTGTACCCTTGTGTCCTGAATCTACACCTTCAGACCCACCCACAGGGCCAGGTCACTTTGGACCAGGGTCACTGCCTCACCCTCCTCAGCTGTCTCGGTTACATAGGCCTCCATGGAGGAGCAGTCCAAGGCTTCGATGTAACTCCAGAACTGGAAGATGGTGAGCTGCTCTCCAGGGCCTGCCTCGCTCCGGGGCAGCTTCTGGCCCAGGGCATCCTCCAGGAACTTGACGCACACTGTGGGAGGCAGGGTTGCAGGTCTCAGGGAGTGGAGGGACCTGGGTCATTAGAGGGAAGGGTGCCCCATCCCTGGTGCACGTCCAGGAAGTCCCTGTCTGATCTGGGCCCTTTTGTGCTGAGGCATGTGCCTTTGTTATTTCTTCCCAGTACTCAACTCAGCGTGTCTGTGTGGGCTGACCTGGCTTTCCCTAAGGTCCCATCCATCACTGGGGATCTGAGAAAGGAGGGTAGAGGGGGCAGGCCGGCAGCCCACTCACCAGCCTCGGCTAAGCCTGGCTGGCGCAGGGAGAGACGGGCGCTGTACTGATTGCAGAAAGTGAGGAGCACCCGCTCCACAGGGCAGATGAAAGGGCTGAGTCCCTCTGTGCATTGGTCCCAGAAGGTCAGGAAGCCAGGCCGAGAGGCCGAGAACTGCACCACTGTGAGGAGATGCAGGAAACTGTCAGCAACAGAGCAAGCAGGTGGTGAGACAGGCGTGCAGGTGGGGCAGGGCAAGGCGGGAGCTCTGGGACACACGTGAACCAGGGCCCACACAGCCTTTACCTTCCTGGGCAGAGGTGGCAGGCATTTCCCATCGCCTGCTGAACTCGCATACTGCTTCAAGCACTCGGGCCTCCCGCAGTAGCCGCTCCAGGGCCCATGCCTCCTGGCAGCGCAGGGGCCCAAATGTGCCCAGTTTCTGGAGAACAGGGGTGGCCAAGTAGCTCAGACCTCAAGGTAGAGCTTAGATAGGATGGAGACCGGGGACTGCAAGTCCCAGCATGCATTGGGAGAGGCTTGGGGGAGCCAGTGTGTGGGAGGTGTTCCATTCAGCAAGAGCCAGGCCCTGGGACATTGGGGAGTGGAACTCAGAGGAGGGGTGAAGGGCCATGAGTGAGGCACAGGGCTCCCTGGGGGAAGCAGCTACCAGGGGAGGGTCGGGGGAACACCACTAGCCTCACCAGCAGGAGGCGGCTGCAGTGATACAGGTGCTGGACCAAGGCAGCATCCAGAGCTGGACACTCTGTGCTGAGGGGTCGGGCACTGGGCGAGTCGAGGCTGTCCTCAGCCCCAGGTGCTAGGCTGTTTGGGGGCCTGAGAGAAAGATGGGGTCAACCGCCCCAGGAGCACACATCATCATCTGGTCACCAGTGAATTTTTATTAAGCTCCCCCCATCCCAGAACAGAACAGATGACACATAAACAACAGACAATGGGCAAGTTCATGGAAGACTTCCAGAAGGAGGAAAGGGCTGGGACTAATGGGGGAGCAGGGGTCTGCCCAGAGTCCATCTGCCCAGGGACCCCTCCAGCTACGACCGCCAGGATCGTTGGGGCCAGGACGGGCGGGAGTACGGCTGCAGGCGGGATGGCCTACACAAAGTGGACTGCGAGAGGTTGTGGCCCAAGGGGCGCGGGGCATGGGGTCGTAACCTGTGCAGCATCAGAGGGAGGAGGGGCCGTGCAAGATCTTCAACTGGGAGTTGGCAAAGGCCACTCCGGGACAGAGAGCCAAGGGGCCTGGGTCTCTGGGCAGACTGGGATCCAGACAGAGGAGGTTGATGCTGAGGGACGCAGGACACACAGGGAGGCACAGAAAGGGCTCGTTCATAGCGTGGGTTCAAGGTGAGGCCAAGGAAGAGAGGAGGAGCTGGAGACTCAGGAGCTGACAGGGACCGACGGGGGAGGCAGACACTGCAGGGATGAGGAGGAAGGTGGCCAGAAGCACTGGGGATACAGATGGGGTTGAAAACATGGGCACCAAGGACGCACAAGGAGTACATGGGTGGGATGAACACAGAGGCACCTATCAGGAACCCCCCTCCTCCAGCCCACCTCTCATCTTGCTGCTCTCTATGTGGTCCACCTGGCCTCACCTCACCTGTTCCCCTTTCTCACCTTTCTCCTTCACCTGGTACTCACCTCCCCTCTTCCCCCTCACCTTGCCCTTCTCACCTGTCCCCAGGACTGTCATTGTCTTCATCTTCATCCTCGTTGAGGAAGCTGAAGCTCTCCAGGGCGTGCTCCACAGTGATGCTGAGACTGGAGGCCCGGCTCCGAGTCAGGCCTTGTCTCTGCTGGGGTTTTGAAGGGCGTCAGAGCTGCTGCCCCTGCATGGCTGCCCTCCCTATACCACCGCAGCCCAGTCCGGCCCTCCTCACCATAAGCAGACTCTCCAGCCGGGTCACCTCCTGCTCCAGGCCCTGCAGCTCGGGAAACTGGCCACGATAGTCATCCAGGGCAGCCACCAGGGCCCCCAGAGCCTCTTCCAGCCTCCTGTCCCCAGCCCCTCCAGCTGCCCCTGGAACTAGGGCTGGAGAAGCCCTGGCCACTCCAGGGTCTGGATACTGGGGCAAAGGGGCTAGGGGTGAGGGAGGGAGACTTGGGCTCTGACAGATGGCTTCTGGGGGGTCCGGCGAAGGGCTTGTGAGGGGCTCCCAACTAGAACAAGCAGGACTTGGATGGGAGGTGCTGGGGGCTATGGGGTCTGCCTGAGTGCAAGGAGTGGAGGCTAGGTAACTACCAGACAGGGGGTCAGTGCCTAGGTGGGGAGGGTCTGTATTTGCAGAAGAGCTGGAGAGCTTGGCAAAGTCTAGAAAAGTAGAGGGGCTTACAGTTATAAGAGTGGGACTTGTGACAGAATGGGTGGGACTCCTGGTGTTCTGGACTGGGTCCTTAGTGTTGGGTGTAGTGGTGTTAGTTGACATCTTGGCTTTGGGAGTAGTGGTTGCAGTAGTATGGGTGGGGCCTGTGGTGGTATAGGTGGGGCTTGCAGTAGTGTGGGTGGGGCCTGTGGTGGTATAGGTGGGGCTTGCAGTAGTGTGGGTGGAGCCTGTGGTGTGGGTGGGGCTCATAGTGGTATGGGTGTGGCTTGTGGTGGCGTGGGTGTGGCTTGTGGTGGCGTGGGTGTGGCTTGTGGTGGCATGGGTGTGGCTTGTGGTGGTGTGGGTGTGGCTTGTGGTGGCATGGGTGTGGCTTGGGGTGGCATGGGTGGGGCTAGTGGTAGTCTGCACTGGACCTGTGGCACTGGCTGTAGGGCCTGCAGTAATGAGAGTAGAGCAAATGGGCTTGTTGGTAGCGATTGTGACAGTGTGTGTCAAGTTTGTGACAGCGTGGCTGAGGTTTGTGGTGGTCTGGACTGGGTCTGTAGTATTGGTGCTAGGAGCTGCAGGAGTGAGGGTAGAAAGCACTGGTTTGTGGGTGGGACTTGTGGTGGTCTGGACTGGCCCTGTGGTACTGGGGGTAGGACCTGTGGTAGTGAGGAGAGAGACCACCATCTTGTGGGTAGAAGCTGTGGTAGAGTGAGTGAGGCTTCGAGCACTAAGGGTAGGGCCTATGGCACTAGAGGTGGAGCCTGTAGTGGTGTGGGTGGGCAGTTCAGGAGAGCTAGAATTTATGGTCTTGTTAGCCGAGCCTAGGTGAGCAGATGGGGCAGGGCCTGTTGTACTAAGAGTGGGGCTTGTGGCAGAATGGCCAGCATCCAGGGCAGGAGGGACAGGAGCAGGGTGCTCCCCATGGGTGGGATCTGGGCACGCAGGTGGGCTAGGTCCCCGGACTAGACTTTCTAGGTCTGCAGCCTCCACTGAGGCCTCAGCCAGGGCGGCATCCACACTGGCCTCACTGATGTGGCTCAGAGTCCTGCTGTAGGGGGCATGCCCATTGGCCAAGGCTGGGGCCACAGCCCCCTCCTCATCCATGGGCCCAGAAGTGGAGGTCTCAGCCCTACGGAAGGCAACGTGGATGGGCAGAGGCTCAGGCTGCTGCACCAGGGGCCTGGGGGCTGAGGAGTGGCGGGCAATGCCTGAGAGCTGTGGGCTAGATGAGTCATCAGAAGATTCAGATGACAGGGACCATGCTGTCCCATTCTCCAGCTCCTCCTGCCGCCTCAGCATATTCTGGGAGAGAGGAAAGGACATTTCAGGACCACCTCTTCTTGGGGAAGGTGGTGCCGAGCCTGGAATGTGACTCACATAAAAGGCCTGTTCCCGAAGCGAGGGTGTGTCTGGTGGGCTCTGGCTATAGGTGGAGAAGCGCTTGGTGACTGTGGAGGCCTTGTTGACAGTAGAAGCAGCTGAGGGCTGGTCGTCCTTGTCGAAGGGACTAGAGAGGAAAGGAGATGTTAGCAGACGACAAAAATCCCAGCCCTCTCTCCAAGTCCCTCAACCCCACCAACCTCCATGTCACTTCCAAGCTCAGCTTGATGGTGCCAAGATCATTAATATCCACTGCTACAACCTGGGGCAAGGCAGCGAACAGGTCCTTGGTCTCACAGGAGACGCTACCTACAACCACATGGTTGGCCAGGCCCTTCAGTTCTGTCACCTGTAGCCAAGAATGCATGGTGGGGTCATAAGGGTGTAGGGGTCATGAGATTGTGGGGGATCAGAGGTCTGAACTTGCACAGTCTCAGGGTCATGGGGCTATCCATGCAGGCTTGAAGCATTCTGGGAGCACAGGGATCACAGAGGTCCAAATCTGTAGTCACTATGGTCACGGGGTCACAGCCTCATGGGAGTTCAGGGGTCAAATATTCACCAGGTCAGAAGATCATGGGGAAATCACAGGGTCATGAAGGTCAAGAGGTCACACATTCACAGAGCCAAGGAAACAGGTGGGGGTCACAGGCATTAAGGGTCTCAAGGTCATGAAGGTGCAAAGGGTTCATGGGTCACAGAGTCACAGGATCTTGGTATCCTATGGTCCTGGGCAGAGACGTCACCTTGATGGACAGGAATTCCGTGAGCAGAGGCAGAAAGACGGTTTCCTCGCTGTCCCACACCTGCTTTCCACTGCTCTCTATGCGGCCCCGTAGTTTCCAGCGCTGACGCCCATATTTCATGTAGATCTAGGGGAAGAGGCAGGATGAAGCAGACTTCCATGTTGCGACCCTGCCATCCCAGCCCCTCCCTTCCCATCCTCCTACCTCATACTGGTCGCCAACACACAGCCTGGCGAAGCCGGCCAGCCCTGGGAGTCAGGGAGAAGGAGATGAGCTGGGTCCAGGGGTCTCAGGGACACACTTCCCTCCCCTGGCCGCCAGTCAGCCTCACTGCTCGGTACCTTTCATCCGAAGGTGGAACTCCCCCAGCTGTGCTTCCAGCTCGCTCTCCAACAGACACATGCTCTGGACGGAGAGATGGGGGCGGGGAACGACAGGAAGAAGTCAAAACCCAGTCCCCTCTCACCAACTCTACTGTACCCTGTGCCTCAGCCTCAGGGGCACACATCCCTCACCTCTGTGTACTCGCGATGCCCTCGAGTAGCCTCGGCCAGGCTGTCCCGGGCCTCGCGGCTCCCCGGGGAGCCGGTGCTGTAGGCACGGACCATGTTGTAGGCGCCATCCCGGAGACGCCGCTGCACGCAGTATGACTCATACAGCTCATCAATCTGGGTAGAAGAGTGGGGTGGCAGAGGGGGACTGAGACTCACTGCTGGGGTTGCTCCCTCAGGGCCTCCCATCACCCACTCTCCCTGTGACACCCGACCCCCCACCCCAGGCTGCAAACACACACGTACGCCGCATGAGTACCTTGCTGGCATGGAACTCCAGCCGTCGCAGGAAGCGTTCAATGGACTTGACTTGCTGGGGGAAAGGTGTGTTAGAAGCCTGAGGCCCAGGGCCCTTTACCTACCTCTGAGTCAACCTCTTCCAACACCATTCTCTATACACTCACCTTGTCCAGGTCATACAGGAAGCCCTGCAAGGGGGGAGTGGGCACATTAGGAGGTAGGGGAAGAACTCCAGCAGGGGCACCCGCTTGGCCAGAGCATCCAGCACCTCTCCCTCCCAGGCTTCCTCCTCTCACACCACAGTCCACAGCCATTCCAGTCAAAGCAGGGACTGGCCTACCTCTCACATGCCTGGTCTCTACAGGTGTCAGAGATCTGGTCCTCAGGACCACTCCAGCACTCTTCCCCCTGCCTCTTCTGTGAGACCCTTCCCCTGGCCCACTGCCTTTGTGACCATCCCTAGGACGAGCACTCTGTGCCTCCTCATGCCTGGTTCCCCCTGACACGGAACTCCTGTTGATTCTCCAAGACCCAGCAGAAACGGTTCTTTCTCCACGAAGCCCTGACCTCCTCCCCGGAAAAAACCACGGCTCTCGCTCAGGACCACCAAAACCTAATCTCAACATAATCTCCTGCTGTCCGTGTCAGCGGGGTTTGACCCACCCCACTGGAAGTTTCCAGGGGGGCAGGCACTGGGTCACAGGTAGAAAGTGCACACAGCCTGGGAAAGCGGAAGAGAGAAACTTCCTATCAGTTTTGCCTGATGCCCCTTTTCTAGTCACACCTGGACTGCGTCACCCCAGAAAACAGCCCTGATGTTAGCCAGCACTGGCCCTGCCCAGCCCCCCAACACCACAAAAGCAAAAAGCGTTAATCCAGGACATACAGTATGCCAACTCTTCACTCACCAGGCGGGAATTCCTCTTGGACTCCCTTATCTGTCCTTGGAGTTTCTCCTGCTCCTGCTGGTGCACTTCCAAATAGGCCCTGGGTAAACGGTGACCACAGAGTTTTCTTACTTCTCCAGCCTCTATCTGCCCAAGGAAGGGGCAGTGAGGAGAGGGAGTGAGGCTGGGGAAGGTTCCCATTAGCAGGAAGGGATCCTGGGACAAGGGGTTGGGAGGGCACTGCTTACGTCAGGCCTCGCTTGAGCGCAGTGTACACCAGGTCCAGGCGCTCAGGCTGCGGGACCTTGGGGGCCGGGTGCGCCACTGAAAACATCTTGGACACCCGGGAGATCGCCGGGGGCTTCCGTGGGGGCCCCGGGGGACTGAAGGCCGGGAAGCTCCTGAAGAAGAGACTGCACTCAGAAAGAGGCAAGAAGTCCTCCCCCACACCCTCACTGGCACACTCCCACCCGGCCAACCTCTCTGGACCCGTCAGCCCCCTCTGCTGCCTACCTGGGCCCCCGCTCCTGGCTGCCGAGGACGCCTGCGAAGGACTGGCTCCTACTGACCCGGGCGCTGAGCAGGCGGCGCTGCGGCCGCACCGACAGGGACATCATGGAATGAGTCCGCGCGGGGCTCCCTGGGGGTGGCGAGGGCGGGTGTCCAGCGCCAGTCAAGCCCTTGAAGCCCCCTCCCTGCAGCCCAGCTTCTGTTTCTCAGTCCCGCCGGACACCACCGCTTGCCGCTGGCAGGCCAAAACGCACCGGCCTGGGCCCTAATGACAGGGCGGCCGCGGCTGACTCGGTCTCGGACTCAGCGTGGCCTCGGCTCGGCCCCCACTTCCTGCAGAGGTGCAGGCTCCGCCTGCCGCGCGGGGCAGGAAGGAGGGTCGCGCTGGGACCCTCCCCGGGCTGGGAAGGGGCAGGAAAGGGGAGGGGCACGCAAAGAATGTGCGGAAGCGTCTGTTTACCCGGGCGTGGGGCGGGCTCCCCAGCCCTGCCCCTGACCTCCTCCCCCAAGTGGGGCCAGGAGCTCCCACGCCCGCACCCCGAGAGGCCGCGGGAGGTCACGGGGCGGGGCGGGGTGCATGCTTGGAGCCCAGCGGAGCGGTCTGGCAGGCCCGGCCTGCGCAGGTTGGGCTCCCCAGACCCGCCCGCCCCGCGGAAGCTGCTCCCCTCCAGCCGCCACCCGCCCCTAGGCGCCCAGAGCGCGGGGATTCCCAGGGTGAGGGGCAGTGCCGAGAAGGGCCCCGCCCCCTCCTCTTCCCTGAGACTCGGATCGGGAAACTGAGTCACAGACAGCCGCCTTCGCCCGGACCTTAGCGGGAAGAGATCCTTGACAAAGCCCCACACAGATTCGGCGAACCCCGCGCCCCGGGCGCCCAGAACTCGGCCCGCACGCCCCTGGGACAGCCCCGGAGCCTCCGCAGCCCCAGACCTGGTCTTACCTCTCTTCTTGGCGCTCATGGTAGGTCCGGGACAGCCCCCTAGTCCCCGCGCTGGCCCCCCCGCCCGAGTCCACTTCGGCCCAGGGCCCCTTGGTGCCGGCCCGGCTGGACTCCGTGCTCGCTCCCAGAGACTGGCTCCTGGCTTCAGCTCCTCCCGGCGCCGCCCCCCGCCCAGTTCCTGCCGCCTGACTCAGCCCGCCGGGATGGGGCGGGACCGGCCGGATCAGGGGGGCACCGGGCCCTCGGCCCCCCTGGTCTCTGGGAGGGGTGACTGGGGTTCCCCTCGGGCTGGGAACTGATGGGGATCGTCTCAGCCGGGTCTGGAGTGCGGGTAAGGGGAATCGAGCGTGGCGGTGTATGTGGAGGGATAAACAGAGTGAAGACAACAAGGTGGGGGCTGAACTGAGTGTAGTTTATACAGGGGGTTCATAGAGCGCCTGTTGGAGGGTGCTGAGAGAGGTCTGAGTACAGAGGGCTGAGAGATGGGGTTCTGAGTATGTGAGGTCTTCTGAGAGAGCAGAAGTAAGGGCTGCGGGTGCTGAGTGGAGGGACTGTGCGGAAGGATGGCAGAGAGGCACTGAGCATGAGGCGGCCCTGAGGCTGAGACAGGCGGACCTTAAAGTGGGCGACAGGATCAACCCCATATTATGTGCTGTTGTCCTCAGAAGGAAGAGAAGGAACTGGGGGCAGATAGTCCCACAGCACCGTGCACCACCCCCAGCCCTCCACCCACAAAAGTGGTGCTTAGTCTGAGGGACTCCCTCCACCCCCAGGCCATGGGGAAAGGATCAGGTCCCACTGCTGATCAGCGCCTTCTCTCCAGCAGAAATTGCCTCCTAGGAGAGAGGCCCCATCCTCTGGCTCCCAGCTTGCATGGGCTGAATCCCCTTGATGTTTGCCCTTTCTTGCTCCCAGTATCTCTCCATTGACTATCCCCATCCAACTCTTGCCTGGATAGAGGCCACCATGCCCAGGGTCCACTAGGCATCTCATCCCCTCAGAGGAGCTAGGTGCTCCCCTACCCTGTAAACACTCCTGCTCCCTGAGCTCCATTCAGCCGTCCTGGGCTTACTTTCTCCCCAAAAGACTGAGGTGGGCCCAGGCATCTGCATTTCCAGTCAGTCACCCCCACCCCCAGATACAGATTCAAATGCAAGATGTCCCAGGATCTTGAGAAGTGCTATCTCCCCCTCCCTCCTTGAAGACAGTGCTGTGGCCCCCTACTCTGGCAGCTATCCATTCCTGTGGATTGCCCACCACTCTCTGCTCCCTGCAGCCACCCTCCATCGGAACACCCCAGCCTCATCACCTGGCTCTGGAGTGCCCCCCTTCCTGAATCAGAACCACACTGACCACAACTTTCAGGCTCTCTCCATCACCCCCATCTCACCTGCCTTCTACCCTAGACCTCCTGAAGCTCTCAGCTCATTTATTCAACTATTTACTAAGTAACAATCTTTAGTCACTGGAGAGGCAACTGTTATTGCACAGACATCACCCCGTACAAAGCTCACAAGCTGCCTCTGCTTCCTTTCTCCCCGCCACCTCCCTCCCACGTTCCCGGCACAGCCTTCTCCCCAGCCTGTATCTGCAGCCACCCCTCCAGCTTGCCCACCTGCTAATATCCCCGGCACTCTGAGCTACTCCCTTACCTGGCAGAAACCAACCCTGGGCAACCCAACCCCCTGCCTTCTCTGCACCTGCACACTGACTAGCGGGAGCCACCAGAGGTCTTGGCACAGCAGCTGGGCTGGAAAAGAGCAAGTCTCAACCTCAGCCAGGCTCTTGTTTCCCACGTGGGAAATCCTCACGTGTGGCCCTAGCCATCCCTCTCCCTTCCCATGGAAGATGTTTCAGTCTTTCGCCACAAACCTCAAACAAGTTCCAGTCACTCCCACATAAAAGGTGAAAACAACCCTGGAAATATCCAAATGCCCACCGGTAGATATAATAGAATGCTATACAATGAAAAAAATGAACAACATACAACTACATGCAACAACAGGGATGAACCCTACAGACATAAGGTTGAATGAAAGAAGCAAGACCACAAGAGAGGATACATGTATGAGTTGATATGACGTTCAGTTGATATGATGTTCAAAAACAGTTAGCCTATGGTGGCAGAAATCAATAGATAGTAGTAACTATTAATAGCAGTGACACTAGCCCTGGGGAGTAGTAACTGGAAGGGAGCACAAGGGGGCTGACAGGGTACTGATTATGTTCTGTTTCCTAATCTGGGTTCTACTTCCTGATCCTGGATGGGTGTGTTCCTTTGTGAAAATGTATTGTGAGCTGTCCACTTAGGGCATGTACCCTTTCTGTGTGAATATTCTATTTCAATACAAAGCTAACTTTAAATAAATCAACTATAAAAAGAAATGACCCCTCTGTGGACTCGCAGTCTCTTTCCAGCTACCCCACCCTCACCCTATTTGGCTCTTTCAGAGCCAAGTTTCTTGAAGAGGTGTGTCCACCTCCACCTCCTCTCCCCACCCACCCACTCTTCTTCCTACCCTGTCCAGTTTCTGTACCCTGCACTGCCGACTGGTCTGGATGACACGGTTGCCAGTGACTTCCCCATTGCTGAATTGCGTGTTCAATGTTTAGTCCTTATCCTGCTTGATCCGAGCAAAGTTTTTCACTGGGCAGTTCTCTTCCTCTTCCTCAAGCCTTTCCTTCTCTTGAATTTCAAGAGGCAACACACCCCTGGCTTTCTACCTCTCTCTCTGGCTGCACTTCTTATTTTCCCACAGGGTTATCTGTCTTTCTCCCCATCCCTGAATGATCCTCATCCTCCTCCCTACTTATGGACTGGGCACCTCTCCCACAGCTCAATACCATCTAAAGGTTCCCAGCTTCTTTCTCTTTTCCTTGCCCAAACCGTTCTTCTGAGTACCAGGCCTGTTCATCCAGCTGCCTGCCTGATGCCTCCCGGAAGCTGAGTAACAAACTGGAGTGGGTTACTAGGGATGTGCTGAATTTCAAGTCCCCGAACTAAAGTCACTTTCCTCCTCAAACCTGACTCTCCCTTCTCTCTCCATGACAGGCCCATCATATATGTATCCAGTTGTTAAAGACAGAAACTAAGAATCATCCTGGATGCCTCAGTCTCTGTTACCCACCCACACATCTACTCAGTCACCCACTCCTGCCATCTCTGGCATCTGTCCCGTCACATCCACCCCCTCACCTAGAACTCAAGTTCAAGCCATCACCGGTTCTCACCCAGAATCCTACAACAGCTTCCTGATGAATTCCCTGTCTCCATGCTAACCCACAATGATCTGTTTTTTTGTTTGTTTGGGTTTTTTTTTTTAGTTTTATTTATTTGGCTGCACTGGGTCTCAGCTGCGGCACTCAGGATCTTTAGTTGCGACATGTGGGATCTAAGTTCCCTGACCAGGGATCGAACCTGGGCCCCCTGCATTGGGAGCATGGCATCTTAGCCACTGGACCACCAGGGAAGTCCCATGATCTATTCTTCATTCAATAACAGCACTACCCCTCTTGAAACTCCAGTCACCTGACAACAATAAAAACTGTCCTTTATCAAGTGCTTTCTATGCCAGGCATTGTACTTAACTAATAAACATCGTCTCATTTAATCCTGACAACAACCCTATGGGGTGAGTCCTATTAGCCCCACTTCACAGATGAGAAACCTGAGGCTAACTGGCTGTGTGACTTCAGGCAAGACATTTCCTAACCTTTCTGGGCTGCAGATATCCATCTGTTAAATGAGGATAACAACAGTAATAATAACAACTATCAGGGCTGCTGGGAGGATGAAATGAGATACTTCCTCTATTGGGAGTTTTCGGGGAAGGGAGAATTGCATGTGGGGTAGGGAAGTTGGGGTGGACACAATACCTCATTGTAAGCACACAGTAAATATTAACTGCTGTTATTAACAATTATTAATCTGCCTGAGATGACCCAGCTGTTAAGTAGTAGGGCTAGGACTCTGTATCTTTCACATCCCTCTAGTCGAACTCTTGTGAAACATCCATGGGCATCCCCCTACCCCAAGGATAAAGTCCAGACTCTCTAACATGACCCACAAGACCTTCAGGCTCTGTTCCTCCCCTCACATACCTTCCTCCTCCCCTCACAATCCTCTGCTCCCCCAGGGTCATTCTGTTCCAGCTACCCTGAATTCTCTCCAGGCCTATAAGCAGCAGCTCTCATTGACCGTATACCCCCTTCCCACTACTCTCAGCCTGACCAGCTCCCTCTCTTTTTTCTTTTACCCTACTACCTCTTCCTTCAGGAAGCCTGCCCTCAATTGGTTCCCCCTTGTAGGCGCCTCATAGCTTCCTCTCTCTGATCCCTGAGGTCACATAATTCTGTTGTCAGTTCTCCTTTAGGGTCTGTCTTTTAACCAGACTGTGAGCTCTGGTGGCTGAGGCCTGCCTGCTCTGCTCACTGCAGTGTCCTCCATGCCCTGCACCAAAGCAGTGGAGGTGGGCAGGAACTGAGTCTGAGCTGGGGGCAGATGGAACTGGGAATGCTCTGAGGCAAATGTACTTCAGGGGTACATTTCCAGTCTGTCCCCCCAACTCCCCTACCTCATGGTCAGTTTCCTCTTCCCTTCCTTCCTTTCTGATTGTATCAGCAAGTGGAGTTCTGCACCACCACCCGCAGCCCCGGAGGACACGGTAGGGGATCCCTGGGAGTCTGGAACTGAGTGGGTGGGCCGGACTCAGAGGAGGCTGACCTTCCCATCAATTTTCTTTCTCTGACTGGGCTTCTGCCACGGGGACCAGGACATGTAACTGCTGGTCCAAATGACCATCAGAATATTAATCTAAGTGACAATTCCAGGGGGTGACTAGGCAGGATCTCCCCTGCCGGGGGCAGGGAGAAAAGCTGAACCCCTTGAGCTAAGAGAAAGGGTCCACTTCAACGGGAGGAGGGGCTGGCTGATAAGAGTCAGGGGACTCTCTAGACTCTTGCCAGCCCTTAAGTCTGTTCTGGACATGGGAAAGAACCCAGGTCTCAAGGGTGTTGGGACCTGCGGCATGGCCAGCTGGAGCAGCTAAGAAAGGAACTCTGGTCGCCTGCGTGGCCCCAGATCCCACAGCCTTCAATCCCCTCTTCAGGCCGAAACTGCTGCACTTATGTGGGGCAGGAGGTCTTGCCACCTGTGCTGCCTAGCTCAGAGGAATGCCAGGCCAGCCGCTTTCCTGGGAGTCCCCCAGCCCGCCCCGCCCTACCGCAGGACCGCCCAGGACAGAGGTAAACAGACGCTAAAAATAACCCGGGCCAGGAGCGGCAACGGGGAAGAATGGGGTCCCTCCAGAGCCTGCCCCTGTCTCCATGGCAACTGCCCCAAACCCGGTTGCTGACGTCATGCCGCAGCTGCGGGAGCAGGGAGGGAGAGGGGCCGCAGTGCGGCCTGGGACCCCCCACCCCGGAACCGGGCGGAGGCGGCCGGGTGGCCTCACTTCCTGCCGGCCCCCTCCCTGGTCAGCTGGTCACATTCCCCGGACGGCGGCGCACTGGAAGCCTGTGGCCTCCCCCGGGCTGGGCCTAGCAGAGGCGCTAGTCGGAGCTGCAGCCAGCGAGGGGCCCGCAGTGACTCAGCCACGTCCTCCTTGCCTGCTTTTCCACCCAGGGAGGACCTAGCCCGGTGCCCTGTGTGCTCCCCTCACCCCCACCCATTTCCAGGTACCCCTCTGTAACTGCTGCCCCACAGGACCCAGGACAGGGAGGCTGAAGTGGGAAATAAGTCTCCGGTCTCCCTGGACTATTTTGTACCTCACACTCCATTCTCATCTCTCCCCCAACCCCATCTCTACCCTCCATGCCAGGGAAGCGGTTAGTAGAGTGGCAATAATTCAGATCTGGGTCTAATTCCCACTTCTCTCCAAACCAGCTGTGTGACCTTCAGAATATTACTTAACCTCTCTGGGCCAGTTTCTGCATCTGCCAGATTGTTAACCGTCCTCAGAAGGCTGTGCCGACAATTGGGCAATACAGGCCCAGGGCAAGCCCCACAGATGGCCCATCTTTCTTGTTATACTAGACTGCACACAGTAGGTGCTTGGCCAGCCAACCTGGACTTGTATTAGAAAGCAACCCAGAACTGGCTGAGATGGGTCAATCTCTGAGGCCAGACTCTAGTCTCGGGGAGAGGAGAATAGAGGGTGCTAAAGCCAGGCTTACCCAGACCCCTAGCCACGGTGAGCAGCCCCTTCCCCAAACCGGTTCTGCAGGGTGTCCAGGCCTGGCTGCTTGCAGAGTCCCCACACCAGCCTTTCATTTTCAGGTACAGGGTCTGTTCCCCCACCGAGCCAGGCGATCCTCTCTAGCCTCCGCCACATTTGGGCGAAGAGTCCAGTCCAAGGCCAGATTGGCTACCTCGGGTCGGGCCCCAAAGCGGCTTAGTACAGCCGGTGGGGCCAGAGAGATTAGCTCATCTAGTAGGCGGGCCTGCGCCCCACGGGGCCCTCTCCCCATTCCCAGCTCAGTTTCTCCCGCGGCGAGGGCAGCGGGTCTCCCGATGAGCGTCTGTGCCAGCACCCAGGCTGGCGCCTAGGGCCCACCCTCAGGCCTGGCCCACCCCAGAGCCCCGGGGCACGGGCCGCCTGGGCCTGGCCGTGGGAGGGGAGGCGGCAGCGCCGGGTGAGTCAGGCCCCGAGGCGGCAGCCTTTGAGGCCGAGCTCCGCGCCCGAGAGGAGGGTAGGAACGACACCGTGGGGCCTGGGTCCCGGGGATGGGGCGACACGGGACAGGGCCGCAGCGGGGGCAGCAGATCCGGGACTCCCCAGACGAGAGGAGGCACCAGAACCGCCGCGCCCGAGCCCCGCCCCGGCCGCGGGCCCCGGAAACGGCGGGGACACTCACATGGCTGCGCTGGCTGAGCGGACCTCGCGCTCTCCGTGCACTCGTCCCTGCCGGGTCAGGTCGCGCCGCAGCTGCCGCTGTCGCCGCCACCGGTGCCCGCCCCTCCCTCTGCTCCGCCGCCTGCCGCCCAGACGCCCCGCTCCTCCCCTGGCCGGCTGGGCCCCACCCCCGGCGCGCCCGCGGCGGCTCTAGCACCCCTGGAGGCGCCCGCGGCTCGCTCCGCCCTCTCCACTAACCCGGCAGGCGGCTGGCCTGCGGCGTCCACGGGCTTGACCGGCAGGGTGGAGACGAGAGGGATCCTGGAGAATACGCGGGCGGTGGGAGTTCTCAGCGCTTGGGGTCGGGATCCACGGGAATTGGGCGGCTTTCGGAGAACCATTAGCAAAGGCAGGAAGGAGACATTCCTTCCTACGCAGACCCCCAAACCTAGTGCCACGGGGAGCCTGGCTTGCCTGGTACCTCCACAGATCCTGTGGGCTCCAGAGACCTTTAAGGCCCCTCTATCTGAAACAGGTCCTGGAGCTGCCACTGCTGGGTTGGCTGGAAGAAACGATCAGAGCCAGTTTCGGGGAGGGCAACAGGAAGGCCTGAAGCCTGCTCCTCAGACAGACACCTTCCGGGTCTGGACACTGCCCCTCAGCCTTGCCCCTCTGCCAGCCTCAGTTTCCCTGCTCTGGGCGCAGGCTTCCCTTCCTGCCACCATCTGGCCAGTAAGTCTGAGCTCTTAGCTAGGCCACGTGTTAACCACTCCCTGGGCACATGCATCTGTGGAGTCTCAGGCTCACTCTGGGAGCATGGGTGAGGATCCTGGCAAGATCTGGGTACCTGCTGGCCAAGGGGGCCAGAACCCACTCTTTTCCAGTAAGGGGCTACAATGCTGGCTCTCCCCTGGAGTGGGCTGAGGTGGAGCTCATGGCTGACCTCACACTGGACTCAAAGGGTCAGCTCCACTCCCCCACCCTTCCCCTCAGTAAAATAACACTGGTCCTCTCCAACCCTGAAAGCTCTCCCACCAGATGATGTAGTCCATCATCTTTAGAGGCTGCACAGTCATACCCAGAAGTGGTTCGAGGGATTTTAAGAGATTTCTAAATATCTGCCTCCCCTCCTCCTGAGGGCTGGTCTTGACTATCCAGAGGTTCAGGGTGGGGGCAGCAGGGGCCCTCAGGGGTACTGACATCCTTTCCCTCACCCGCTCTTACCAGAGACACAAGTCACCCCATCCTCCCCCCTCTCCAGCTCCTCTTCTTTGCCTTCCTTTGCAGCACCCTTTTTTCTGTATCAGTAGACCTGGGGACTGCTTCCAGAGACTGGGTCCTTCTTTCTGTTTCCCCCACCCTACAATATCATCCAGTCGCAGGACTTCATCCATCCACTGCTGAACATCTCAAGCCTTCCTCTGTGTGGAGCCCTCTCCTGTTCTGAACCCCTGGATGACCCACCAGATCTCATGACCTTCCCAGAGGGACTTTTCTTCCCTGATTCTCATTTCTGTGAAGCACCACTGTCCACCCAGGCTCCCACCTGAGCGAGGCTGGGGCTCTCTGGAGCTCTCAAAACTGGCACCAGCTGGTCCCTGCCCACATGTAAAGTCATCTTCACAGCAAGGCAGACTCTGCCCATCTTCTCTGAAGACAGCCTCTCCTTGGTACTCTCTGTCCCCATGTCCTATGGACTCATGCCTTTGTGTCACCACCAGGAAGCGTGTGTGCTCGTGTGTGCTCACTGTGAGTCTCTAAGCTCTGCAGACGATACAGCTCTCCTCATCACCAGTGTCCCTGGCTCATGAATTCAAAACATTCCCACTGTTGAATGAGAGTGAATGAAGGAGTAAATGGATGAACCCCTGACGTCCCTCTCTCTCACCCCACCTCAATTCAGCCTCTTAGTCCTATAGATCCTACCCCCTTAACATGTTTCACATTCACTCCTTCCCTGCACCCCTCCTCCTGCTACCAGAGGTTGTTCTGTTGTTTATTAATTCACTCAACACTCACTCACTGAGGACTCAGGGCTGGGTAGCATGGTGGCCCCTGGGGAAGCAGTGGCATACAGTTGTCCTGGTGCCATTGCCAGGGGCTTCCCAGATAGTGCTCAGTCAGTTCAGTTCAGTTGTGTCCAACTCTTTGTGACCCCATGGGCTGTAGTATGCCAGGCTGTCCATCACTAACTCCTGGAGCTTGCTCAGACTCATGTCCATTGAGTTGGTGATGCCATTCAACCATCTCATCCTCTGTCATCCCCTTCTCCTCCTGCCTTCAATCTTGCCCAGCATCAGGCTCTTTTCCAGTGAGTCAGTTCTTCACATCAGGTAACCAAAGTATTGGAGCTTCAGCTTCAGCATCCGTCTTTCCAATGAATATTCAGGACTGATTTCCTTTAGAATGGACTGGTCGGATCTCCCTGCAGTCCAAAGGACTCTCAAGAGTCTTCTCCAACATCACAGTTCAAAAGCATCAACTCTTTGGCACTCAGCTTTCTTTATGGTCCAACTCTTACATCCGTACACAACTACTGGAAAAGCCATAGCTTTGATTAGACGGACCTTTGTCAGCAAAGTAATGTTTCTGCTTTTTAATATGCTGTCTAGGTTTGTCATAGCTTTTCTTCCAAGGAGCAAGCATCTTTTAATTTCATGGCTGTAGTCACCATCTGCAGTGATTTTGGAGTCCAAGAAAATAAAGTCTGTCACTGTTTCCATTGTTTCCCCATCTATTTTCCTTGAAGTAAATACATGGGACTGGATGCCATGATCTTAGTTTTTTGAATGTTGAGTTTTAAGCCTGCCAATGCAAGAGACGTAAGAGAACAGTTCAATCCCTGGGTTGAGAAGATCCGCTGGAGAAGGAAATGGCAACCCACTCCAGTATCCTTGCCTGGAGAATCCAATGGACAGAGGATCCTGGCGGGCTGCAGTCCATGGGGTAGCAAAGAGTCAGACATGACTGAAGTGACTTAGCTCGCATGCACGCACACACTGATGAGGCAGCAGTGATTGTAGGGGCTTATCAGGGCACTGTCCAAGGAAGTCTTTCTTGGTCTGGAATTCCACTTCCAGAAAATTCCCACTTTTAACAGATGATGCCCTTGCTCTTCACAGTCAATCAGTCTCTGTCCGGTATCTGGCCACATTTCTGCATGAGGCCTTTTCTGGCCTTCCTGCCTCCTCCTTTGTACCTAACAAACTTGAGTGAATTTTTTTTTTCTGCTGTGCCGTGCTACTTGTGGGATCTTAGTTCTCCCACCAGGGATCAAACCCAGGCCCTCTGAAGTGGGAGCATGGAGTCCTAGCCACTGGACTGCCAAGGAATTTCCTCGAATGATCTTTTAAATCATAAGTGAGGTCATACTGGTTCCCCAACGTCCTCAAGGTAAATCCAGACCATTGTGGGGCCTCCAAGACACAAGAGATGTGGCCTAGATGACCTCATCTCCCACCTGTCCTGCCAGCTCTGCCAGCAGAAACAGCCCTTTCTGCTCTGTTTCCACCACATCAGCCTCCCTGAGGATCCCTGGACATGCTCCCTCCTCTCTGGCCTTGGCCTCCTCTCCCAGTCTGCCTTCTCCATGGATGCTCTTCTCCCTTATTCACTTGAAAAACAGCTCAAATGTCACCTCCTCCCAAAAACCTGTGTCCTCTGGCTTCCCACTCACCCCTTCTGAGGACCCATCACCACCTACTGTCCTTGTCTGTGACTGGTCCTGGTTCCCCACCCCTTTCCCGCCAGGGATGCATGGATGGGGCTGCCTGCAGCAGACAGGACCACCGAGGCTTCACCTGGCCGTCTCCCACTCTGTTCCGGGGCCCTGAGGGAGGGACAGTGTCTGAGAATCACGAGGTGCCAGAGGCCTCTCCCCAGTAACCAGTGAGCCAGGGAAGGAAGGACTCAGCTGAAACCCATGTCACAGAGGCCTCTTTCTGTGGTCAGAGGAAGGGGTGGAATCTGAGCTTCAGCTCAGCTCACTCAATCCTAATCTGTTTGGCTCTGAGTCGGGCTCATTCCCTGAATAGAGCTCTCCTGGCGCTGGCTGGGAGCTAGGGCAGAGCCCAGAATCGTCGTCTTCATTCCTGGAGGGACGGGCTCTGCTCTGAGAAAAAAATCCCTCTAATAGACTGCAGAGGGTGGTGAGAACCATAGTGAATCCCAGTTCCTCACATACGGCACAGCTAGTTCCACTTTTGAAAGTAATGCAGTTCGAGCCCCAAAACCCAGAAAAATGGAAGCTTCCCTCACCCCGCCCCACCCCCACCATGGCTCGGAGGGGACAGAATAAAAAGTCTGCCCCCCAAGGTGCCTGTGGTCACACACCTCAGAACACATTCATTCATTCATTCACCAGATACTCACTCAGGAAGCTTTCATGGAACCCCGTGTATGCTTGGCCCTGGGGGTACCAGGAGTAAGGGGACAGAGGTCAGGCCCCCCAGCCCCTGAGCTCGGGGGCTCAATGTCAATGAGGACAGATCACCCCTGAGTCTCTACACCTCTTATGTCACCAGTGCGAGTGATTGTGACTGTGTCTGTGTGCACATCGGTCTGTGTGGGAGAATGCGTGTGTGCTGGTTAGGAAGGGCTTTGTAGGGACAGGGCAAGTTGGAGCCCCAACAAGGAGCCCCTTGTTGGGGCTCCTTCGGCAGGCAGGCAATGGGCAGGTCTTCAGAGGAGTATCTGGGGAGAGAGCACAGCAGAGTTCAAGGTGCAGTAGCGAGGAGCAGCCTCCTTTGCTGGCAGGAAGCAGAAAGTGTGGTGGGAGAATTGTGTATGTGCTGGGGATGTGGGCACCTGGTGACGGGCTTTGGGCACTAGCTAAAGAGTATGGAGGGTGATACACAGCCTGGGCTTTAAGCTGGGGAATTCTGTGGTCATGCCTTTGGTTTGCAAAGGTCATTCAGGCAGTGTTTAGGGGGGACAGGTAGAGGCAGCAAGGTGGCTGCTATCATTTCCCTGCTAAAGTCACCGTGGCCTGGGCCAGAATGGGGGCAGTAGAGATAGAGACATTTAAGAGAGGCTCAGGAGGTAGAATGGAGGGCTGGGGGCTGATGATGGGATGTGAGGTCTAGAGAGGCCAGCATTCTAGATCATGCCAGAGTTTTGGGTCTGGGTGATGGGTGAATGATGGCATTTTTCAATGATATGGAGAGACCTGGAGGGGCAGGTTATGGGAAGGTGATATGGTCAGTTTAGGCAGGTGACCTCTGAGGGGTCTGGGGACTAGCCATCCAGGAGGAGATAGCCAGAAGGCAGTTGGACACATGCACAGAGGAAAGAGGGATCAAGGCTAGAAACAGTTCAGAGGTGATGATGGTCAACTGGTTTACCAAGAGGTCAAATGAGAGTAGGAGCAAGGCACCATGCTCTGCTAAGGCACTTTAGTGAGTGGTGGGGGCAGTTGTAGGCTTGAAAGGGGGTAAATCTTGGGCTGCAGGTATGCCTGTTCTACCACCAACTCCATTCACCTTCAATCCCAACCTGGACCACCTCCAATCACAGCTACTGCCCACTGTGTGTGTCTGAGAGTTGGGCATAATAGGGAGTGAGGGTTTTGTATCTCTGAATAGGGCAAAGTGCTCAACACAGTAGTCACAGAGGGCTGAGGTAAGGCACCAGAAAAGCCAGTCCGTTCTCCAATAGTAGGAGCCTCCTTGGCTCAAACCTGCATCCACTGCCCCCAAGAGCCGTCAGGAGTTTCATCCCTGTGCCAGCAGTGGTCATCATCTCTGGGCATAATTTCACCCGGCTTTATTATCTTCTTTGTATTTCCTTATTCAAAGAATGGTTTTTCAATAAACATGTCATCGTTTTCAAAGACACCATGGCCACTTACACCATGCGTTCAGGCATTTCCAGGCCTGCCGCTACACCAGGTCGGAGTAAGCTTCTACTCCAGGCACATTAGGTGACTTCCCTGGGTTCTCTCTCCCAGGTGGGGCCATCTCTGCCACTGTTCCTGTTGAGCCAACTTTGGCCTCTAGGGGGACCTGTGAGCAGGGCCTTGGTGGGGTGGGTTGGGGTGACTGTGTCCCTCAGGCTGGGCAAGGCGCTCTTCCTTCCTTCCTGAGATCCCTTCTCCTAAGGGACAAGTGGGAGGGATGACCACGCCTCTCCCAGATCATGGGATGAGTTGCTCCCCTGGGACCCTTTCAGGCCAGGCCCCCTGGCAAAGGCTACAGTGTGTGGGGCATAGTTTACTTCTGAGTTCCTACTGCTAGAACTGTTCTGACAGAGATTTGGAGGGCGTCGAGGTGGGCAAGGTCCTAGCCAATGGGCATCCGGCAATACCCACCACACGTGGGATGACGACCTGGAGGCCAACCATCTTCATCAAACCGACCCCTACCCTGCCCTAGCCAAGCCCGAGACATATGGTGTTGGTCTTTGGCGCCACCGTGTGGGAAGTCTCCACACTGCAGTAACAAACAGGCTTCACAAAGTATCACCAAACTCCAGGGGGTGCCCACTTATCCCAAGTTACATTTTTGTGGAAAGGTGTGTGCACTGGAGTGTGCAGTGCACAAGTTCTTCAGCCCTGTGCAGCGGTCTTGCTCACACTCAGACCTGATTACATATCATGGTCACTGGGGAAGCCCACTACCACCATTAACCCCCCCCCCCCCCTTCACTGCTCAAGCTTCTTTGTAAAGTTCCCTGACCTTCAGCTTCTCAGTCCTCTCTGCCTTTGACTTGATCAGTGCTGATCATGGATGATCCGCCCCCCTCTTCTGAAACTTCTCTGGCTGCTGTGACTGCTCCTCTTGGGTTTCTAGTTGCTGCTCTGGCTACATCTCTTGATGCTCCACCATGGTCTTCACAGGGTGCCAGGCCCCCTCCCCTCATCCTTGATTCTTTTCCCCAGCCCATCCTGACAAAGTCCAGGCCTTTGTTTCTGTTCCACAGTGATGCCTTGAGCCTTGGCTCCCCATCTCTTTCGCTATTTCCCCACTTAAGATGACCCTTGGGCATCCCAAACTCACTGTGTAAAGTCGACCCCATCTCCCAGAACTGCTCTCCCTCCCAGGTTCTCAGGTTAGTCTGGGGGGCCTTTCCCCTGACACCTCTTTGGCCATTAGGTCTGCCCCATCCTCCCTGCCCCGTGGCCAAGGCACCACCTGCAGTCCTCCCCTTGGTTTCACCCAGCCTGGTCCATTCCTCACAGAGCCGCTGGATGGCTCCGGCATTATCAGGCCCTGTCCCTTCTCGCTTCCCTGCTGGTCCTAACTCTCTGGCCAGTTCCTCCCAGTGAGGTCCCAGCTCTAGCCAGAATGAACTTCTTTGTTCCCTGAATACATCCTGCTTTCCTATGTCCCTGTGTCCTTGCACAAGCTGTTCTAGCATCTTTTTTTCTCTTTCCTTCACCTGGTGCCTCCCATCCACCCTTCAGGTCTCAGTTCAGACACTACTTCCTCTGGATCCCAGGCCAGGTCAGCCACCTCTTCTTTGCTTTCACAATGCCCTGTGCTTCTCCCACCACAGCCCTTGTCTGCTTCCTCTCCCCAAAGGGCCACCTGCTCCTCTCCAGGTACCCGACACCAAGGCTAGTTCTACATCAGGTCACCAGGCTCTGTGCCCAGTTCCCACACTCAGAGGCCCTAGATCTCCAAAGTCATCAAGCTGCAGAGAGAGAAAGGCCAGGCCTGAGGCCAGTGAATCTGTGGCCAGGCTGGGATGGGGACCAAGATGCTTACCTTCCCTCCCAGGGCTGCCCTGCTCCCCAAGATGTCATTGTTGAATTGAGTCAAGATCCTGGAGGGCCCAAAGGACTCTGACCAGCAGAGAGTTGGCAAGTCTCTAGCCTGGGGGGAAGGCGGCCATCAGCCCAGGCTCTTTGGAAGCCCAGAGAGCTGGCGGAGACTATCCCAGGAGGCAGACTGGTGTGAGGGGGACTCCAGGCCAGCACATCTGATAAGTGTCTAACAAGACTCCTTTCTCCCACAGAGCTGTGCAGCGGGAGTGTGGCCTGGATGTCATACAGGGAGGGCCTGAGGGCAGTGGTGGCAGCTGTGTGAGCCCCTGGGTTAATTATTAATATCCCCAGAGTCACATGGAAGAGAATGTGCTGAGGGAGGACCTCCCCCACCTGGCCTCGCTTCTTGGCCAGAATCTCTCCAGGACTCATCCGGCTCCCCACCAGGCTCGAGTCGGAAGATCAGCTCAGTCTTCCCTAAGGCCTCAGCTAGCTCATCCCACTCTGGCCCCCAAGGGACTCCCGACTCTTCCCTGAGACTTTTCTGTGAGTTCCCATCTCTGGGCCTTTGCTCTTGCTGTGCCCTCTGCCTGCTCCGTGGCTGGGCCCAGCTCACTTCCTCAGGGAGCTCAGTAAACACTGGCAAATTGAATTGCTCAGAAAATAAACAAAGTGTCAAATATACTGCCTGGCACTTAGGAGATGTACCTCCCTAAACTGGCTAAGCAAACAAATAATCCAAAATGAGAAAAGAGAAAGGATCCATCCAGTCCTTTCTTGTGCTTCTGTTCCCCAAACTGCTCTCCATTCATTTCTTACAAGGAGTCCTGCTCTCTCTGATCCAGGCCTCTGCCTGAAATTTAGCCTGACTTTCAATGTGTCTGAACAGTCCTATCCTAAGTGTCAAGAAGCCTTCGAGGCTCAGCACAGTGGCTCACACCTTGAATCTTCCTACTTGTCGCCTGGTACAAATGCGATGACTTGCTCAGTGGCTGTGAGTTCCCGTTGGATTAGGACTGGCTGCGGGGGCTTGAAACACTGGGGGATTTTCTCCCTCGCTAAAGCTGCCTGGATAATTTGCCAGCGTGGTTTCATCAGTCATTCTAAATTGCCCAAATGCACAGGCTCTCACTTGAGCCCTGTCTGGTCCCTTGTATTTCTCTAGTCTTTCTCACTGTTGTTTTTCTCCAGTTTCCACAAAAGCAGAGAGACTTGACAGCTTCACACAGAAGCTGAAAACCTTCTCCAAGCCTCCTCCTTGCTTGTCTCCTGGAGTCTGTCTTCCGTCTCTCTTGGCTTATAAAGCCAGTGACTCATTTACTGAGCCACGAGTCTCCGCGGGGCTTTCTTTCTTGTAGGAAATGTGAAAGGAGCAGGTGACACCGTCCTTCATGCCCACCCTCTCCTGGCCCTGGTTTTTAAAATCTAAACCCCTAGATATGTTGTATCATGAGCGGTGGTGGAATTGCTGGTTTTCCCCTTGACATAGGCAGCCCTCCTTAAACCAGGGCCCTTGTATCCCCAGTGCCAGATCCCCAAACTCCAAACTCCACAAGGGCACAGAATCACCTGTTTCCTTGCTAAGCTTTCACATAATCACAACCTCTGGCTCTCCCTGGAAATCTACAAAACTATAGACATGTATCTAGTGCCCTTTCAAGATGCCAAACCTTCTCATCCTTCTTAGGCACCAGAAATCATGAAGTGAAGTGAAGTTGCTCAGTCGTGTCCAACTCTTTGCAACCCCATGGACTGTAGCCTACCAGGCTCCTCAGTCCATGGAATTTTCCAGGCAAGAATACTGGAGTGGATTGCCATTTCCTTCTCCAGGGGATCTTCCCGACCCAGGGATTGAACCCAGGTCTTCCGCATTGCAGGCAGACTCTTTACCATTTGAGCCACCAGGGCATGCATAATTTCTAATTTGTGATAGAAATTTTCAAATGAAAATGATAGGGTTGCTCATCAGCTGTCCCTGGCAGGAATTTTCAGACCGAACTGGTGGAATCGTACAGACATCACCCACACTCACCCAGATGACCTGGGAGAATATGGGTGCCTATCTGTGTGAATTCTGAGAGACTCTGTGGCAGCGGGGTGGGGGTGGGATGGGATATTAGGGACTGCTGATGCAACTGTTTGGATGCGGGTTGAATGAAGAGTGTGCAAAAAACCTTAGTGGGTGTTTGAAAGCCTAGGTATGTGTTTGTGTTAAGCTCCTGAGGGTCAAAGACACTGCTTGAATAAAAAATGCTTTGCATTTTTTCACTGTTTTCATTTCAGTGAAGCAAAACAGAGGGATGGCTCATGGATAGTGAGTTAATCAGGCTTAAATGAAATCTAAAGAACAATGCTGGAGGAGTCCAATAACTCTTATCATCATCATCAGAGTCATCATCAACAGAGGGTAACAACAGTCATCATTTTTGAGGACCTAACAAGTAGCATTCTGCTGTGCGTACACACACACACACACACACACACACACACACACACACACACATCATGGCACATATAGATCAAGGCAGTCTTATCTTCTATGGGTCCTCTATTCTGCACTTGTCTTGGAACCTTTAGCCCAGGACTTGTTTTGTGAGATTCAGTGCAAAATAAAAGTGCAGAGCACCTTGCTCAGAACAATTATGAATTTCAAGATGGCAACAGCAGAGCATTAAACAACTGTGGGACCCTTTTGAGCAGGCTGTGACAAAACAGCTCTCAGGCCCATGAAGCAGCTCCTGCTTTCACATCTGGCTACGTGCACTGCTCAAATTTTTCTCCACTGGGGAGACTTCCTCTCACAGCTGGGGGTGTAATGGAACAGCAGTTCATTTTCAGTTTGTCTCCTTCATACCAAGATAATGTGTCCTTGAACCAAGCTTGAGGCTTCTCCCCTTCTATTAGCCATTTTCTGGATATCCCACATAATGTATGGGTGAGAGACGATGCAAGAGGCATCAGGGCAACAGTGTTAGGCAACACTGGTGTTTGAGCCATCTGTTTATAGAGATTAGTTATACTATTTGGATCTGCCTAAGCTTGATCTGGGATATACAACATCTAAATAATGATGGACTGGATGCCTGGCCTGACCAACCTAATGATTCTGTGGGTCTGCCAGCACCCAGTTCATGACAGGCAGTTCTAGCCACATGGTCACATGACCACCCAGAGTCATGAACTCAGTCAATTCCAACGTCAGCAATTACTCTTCTAATGTTGCTGGGGCTTGCCCAAGACTCCCTATAACGTCTTCCTCCACGTTGGAATCTACCTTATTGTTTTACATAAGTGGCAGGACTGCTCATAATGTAGCCTTGGACCTGCTGCAGAGTTTGTTCCAGTTCTAAACATCACTCAAACGAACTTCCCTGGTGGATGAGTGGCTAAGACTCCATGCTTTCAATGCAGGGGACCCAGCCTCGATCCCAGGTCAGGGAACTGGATCCCACATGCCACAACTAAGACCTGGAATGGTCAAATAAACAAATGTTTAAAAGTAAATAAATACATAAAATTTAAAAGAAATCACTCAAAATTAGCACATCACCTGATAAATGATTGAGATAGAGTGCCAAAAATGGTGTATTCTTCCTCCACAATCCAAACAGGAACAGAGGCATGAAGACAGAGGAAAACCAGAAAGCAAGTAGTAAAATCCTGGAACTAAGTCAACCATATCAATAATGTATGTAATGATTAGATGCAATTGTACTAAAATACCAATTAAAGGGCAGAAATCCTCCAGTGAACAGAAAAGACCCAACTATTAATATATGCTGTCTATAATTATGCTCACTTTAAATGTAAAGACACAAATCAGGTGAAAGTAAAGAATGGATAAAGGTACGCTAAGCTGGCAGTGAGCCTAGGAAAGCTGTGGTGGTGGTAATGCTATCAGACATGGTGGACTTTTAAGGGGATGAGTGTTATCCAAGCTAACAGGGAGCTCCCTATGGCTACAGTCATAATAATCATGCATGCATGTGTGTGTGTGTGCAGCAACAGAGCTTCGAGACATTTGAAGAAAAAAACTGACCAAAACAGGAGAGGACTAGGCTAATCTATAACAATCACTGAAGCTTTTTACACCCCACACCATTAGAGGACAGAATAGCTCTGGACTAAATAATAAGGAAACACATAGAAGAACAGAAGAACATTGTCAACCACCTTGATTGGAAGTGACATTTACGAAGATGAAACAACAGCTGCAGCAGTCACTTTCTTTTCCAGCAAACGTGCTACCTTCACCATGATAGACCATATGTTCACCCACCAAACGATATTCATAAAATTCAAAGAATGTGCCAAGTATGTCCTCTGCCCACAGTGGAAGGAAATGAAAATAAATGACAATGAGATACATGGAAAACTCTTAAATATTTGGAAATCATACAACATAAAGAGTCCATAGGTCAGAGACATATTAAGGGAAATTAGAAAATATTCTGAATGAAGTGATATAAAACCTAAACATATCAAAACTTGTGGGATATCCTGGGGCAGTGGTTAAGGGAAATTTATGGCTTAAAACACATTGTAAAAAAAACAAACATATTGTAGAAAAAAATATAAAGTGGGGAGATTAGTCCACCAGTGTTCTCATGGCTTCGTGGTGACAACGCAGAGGAGGAGCACTGCAGGGCAAGAGACTCCTTTCTCTTGGTTTTCCTGCCTACATGCTCCCACCCCCTCACACAGTAGCCTGCAATCTCTAAAAGACAAAACTACTGTGTCTCTCCCTTGCTCTAAACCCTCCCACCGCTCCCCACTGCTTCAGGGTGAAACTCAAAACGGACCTCAGCAAGGTGACCTTTTATGACTTTGCTCCTACTTACCTTTCTCTCTCATGCCTCTGGGTGCTGTTTGCCTGTGTGCTACATCTGGCTTTCTGAACTGTCCCTTGAAATTGGAAACGTTTTTTCCCTCCTCTCCTTCTCCCCTAGAACTAGGGTTGCCAGATAAAATACAGGACTCCCAGTTAAACCTGAATTTCAAATAAATAATGAACAACTTTTCAGTATAAGAATGTCCCCAATATTGCATGGGGCGCACACACACACACACACACAAATATACACTAAAAAACTATTCGCTGTTTATATGAAATTCAACTTTAACTGGATGTTAAATTTTTTATTTTTATTTGCCAAATCTGGCGACCTTGGCCAGAACAGGTGCCTGGTACTCCATCTGCCCCTTCTCTGCTTCTTGGCATGGTGACTCCTTTTCCAGGGTCAGGTCTCAGCTTGGAAATAACATACCCGCTCCCCACCCAGCCCCTGAGAGACAGTTCTTCCTCCCCCTTTCTCAGGGTGAGGCTACAGTCGTTTCATTTCTGTGCCTGAGCTGTGCCCACCAGGCAGGGTAGGTCCACCTCATTCACTGCTAACTCCTCACCCTGTGGCACAGTGTCCAGCACTTGATGGCCACTCAGTAGGTACTTGTTGAAGGACCAAGCACTGATTTAGGACCCAGCTGTGGGGATAGCGAGCTGGCCCCTTCCGCTCCCTCCGCCCCCAGTGGGGGATGCATCAGTTATCTATCACTGCAAACAAAGCACTCCTGACATTAGTAACTTAAAAAATACTGCAAGCATATAGTCTGCTCATGAATCTACAAAATGAGCCGAACTCAGTGGGGACAGTTCATCTCTGCATTCTGCACCCCCTCATCCCAACACATACATAGTTGGCAGGAGAATCCATGTCCAAGGTAACTCACAGGGCTTTCAAGTGGGCACTCTATGCTGCTCCCCTCACATGTGACTCTCCATGGGGTGGCCTGGGCTTCCTTACAGCATGGCAGCTGGGTTCCAGTAGCAACATCTCAGAGGAGACAGAAAAGGGCAGATGCTAGTTTTCTAAGGCCTAGATCTGGAAACTAATACAGTGTCATTTCCACCATACTCTATCGGTTAAGTAGCTGCGGAGTCCATATTCAAGGAGATGGGTCATAGACCCCCATCTCTAAATGGAACAATGCTAAAGAATTTCATGACTGTGTTTTAAAGTGACCACAGGAGAGAACACTCACTACCAAGGAACTGACAGAGCCCAGCCTCAGCACCAGGCTGAGTGTATAACGGGTTGCAGGATGCTATTCTTTCCATGGGTGAGTGTGCAGCAGACATGTCAGTATGTTCAAGGAATCTGGGAGTGAGATAGGGCAGGAAGGATGGAGGGAGGGAGCTAGGTAGTGAAAGAGATAAGGAAAGAGTCCTCCCTCGGAGGATGAAGGACATGAAGCGGCTCACCCGATGCAGGTACTAATGAGAACAGTACCTGAAAGGAGGCTGTGCAGCTGGCACCTGTCAGGGCTCCCTTGGGATGTTGTAAACAAAAAATTCCAAGTTGAATTATTTTCTTTTGGTTTTGGAAAAAAAACCAGTCTATAGAAAGTTGACAGAATAGTCAAATGAACAATGCATACACCTGTCACCTAGTGTTGCCAATGGTTAACATTTTATTGCATTTGCAATTTGAAAGTAAGTCACAGATAAGGTATTTCCCTACCCAGTCCTTTGGCCTGCACTCCCTCCTCCCGCCACCCTTGCCCCCTCCAGCAGTGTACTCTCTGCACCGGTGGTTTCAGCCAGGGGTGATTCTGTCCCCCAGGGGATAGCTGACAAAGTCAAACGGAGACTTTTTTTTGGCTGTTGGCTGTACCATGCGGCATGTGGGATGCAGGATCTTAGTCCCTCAACCAGGGATTGAACCTGTGCCCCCTGCACTGGGAGCACAGAGTCTTCACCACTGGGCCAGAGACATTTTTTAATTTACATTTTTTTTTAAACTAAGAAAAAATTCACCATTTAACCATTTTAAAGTATTTCTCATGATGAGAGGCAACCTTCATTCCTGTGTACTCAGTTGTGTCTGATCTTTGTGACCCCATGAACTGTAGGCCCGCCAGGTTCCTCTGTCCATTGGAATTTCCCAGGCAAGAACAATGGAATAGACTGCCATTTCCTCCTCTGAAATCTTCCCAACCCAGGGATCGAACCCAAGTCTTCTGCACTGGCAGCCAGATTGTTTACCACTGCACCACCTGGGGATTTTTATTCCTAGCTAATCCCAAAACGGGATTCCCTGGTGGCTCAGAGGATAAAGAGTCTGCCTGCAATGCGTGAGACCCGGTTCGATCCCTGGGTCGGGAAGATCCCCTGTACTCTTGCCTGGAAAATTCCATGGACAGAGGAGCCTGGTAGGCTACAGTCCATGGGGTCGCAAAGAGTGGGACACGACTGAGCAACTTCACTTTCACTTTCACTAATCCCAAAACATCTCTGATTTTTCAGTTTGTTGCACCTGAACCGGTTTGGTGCTCCTGACACCTAGTGGGCAGGGACCAGAAACGCTGCTGAACTTCCAGAAGAGGGAATTATTTGGCCCCAAAATGTTGAGGCTGAGAGTCCCTCTACGCCATCAGAGCACCACCATTACATTCAAGGAAATCAACGGCCATTCAGTCACTGGTCTCAAGAGTGTCCCTTCTAGCATTTTTATTTCAGTTCAGTAGGCAAGGTTTATATATTTGGTGGTCAGGTCTCTTTAGTCTCTTTTATTTTTATTTATTTATTTTTTTTTATTTTCTTTTTTAAATTTTTATTAGTTGGAGGCTAATTACTTTACATCATTACAGTAGTTTTTGTTATACATTGATATGAATTAGCCATGGATTTACATGTACTCCCCATCCCAGTCCCCCCTCCCACCTCTTTAGTCTCTTTTAATATAGAAGAGTATTCTCTGCCCCACACATGGCCTTTTTGTCTGATTACTTTTTCTAAGAGTCGAAGCCAGTTTTAGCACTGGATATAGTATTCTGGATTTACCTGATTGCTTCCTCAAGATCAGATTCGTGGTAAACCATGCTGGTAAGAATACTAGTTTGACGATTACTGCATCACATCAGGAGGCTCATAAGATGAGGTTGCTATGTCATTTATGATACTGAAATTGGATGATGATGTAGCTCACAAGACAGAAGGTGCTGCCCTCCACATCCCACCAAACATGATGTCCAGGCAGCCCCCTAGTTGGCTCAACCTTTCTGAAGAGTAGTGATGGCCTGGGGAGGCTGACTCTCACCCAATAGGGAATCCTCAGGCCCTCTTCCCTTCTCCCCTTGACAAGGGGAAGGCCCCAAGAGCCAGCAGTTCCTCTTGCTGACCCCAGGGAGCAGGCCCCAGCTGAGTCACTGAGAGGCCTTAGTTCCCAGGAAGGAGAAAACTGAAGGGCAGGCATGAGCTGAGCCCCTCGAGGCTGGAGGCAGGAAGCTGAGGGTATGGCTCAGAGGGGGCCAGGGGGTTGTGAAGCTGGAAACTCCAGGGCTCATTAGCATCCCTGTGATGAACAACTGTGCAAAAGCTGTACTGTGGTTACTCTCTACCTTCCTCCCTTCAGGATGCAGAGTTCACATACTGCAACTAAAGATCCCACAACTGCCATGAAGTTCTGCATGCCAGAACTAGGACCTCGTGAAGCCAAATAAATAAGTAAAATGACCCATTTAAAAAAATAATCAAAAGACACTGTGTCAACATTCAACTGAAACAAGCCCTATTTCTGGAGTATTCAATTATGTAAGCCAATACATTGTTTACAACTTAAGACAGTTTGAATCAAGCTTTCTGTTCATTACAACTGCTGTCATCTCATTGACATCATTTTTTTACACTGTTAAAAAAAATTTAATGACAACCAGGAAAATACTGCTTTTCTTCACATTCATATGGAGTTTAGGAAATTATTTTCTTTTCCCCAGGAGAAATAAGCTACAGACAAAACTAGAAGTAGAACCACACTGTAAAATCTGCAAATCCCAGAAGTCTACAACTTGAAGATTTCCCCAGGGACAGGGAAGAAAACAAGTGTCACAAGAGATGAGACAAACACACGTAAGGACAAGCCAGGGAAACAGTTTTCAGCACTGACCCAGACACTGCTGCTAAGTCACTTCAGTCGTGTCCGACTCTGTGCAACCCCATAGATAGCAGCCCACCAGGCTCCGCCGTCGCTGGGATTCTCCAGGCAAGAACACTGGAGTGGGTTGCCATTTCCTTCTCCAATGCATGAAGGTGAAAAGTGAAAGTGAAGTCGCTCAGTCATGTCCGACTCCTAGTGACCCCATGGACTGCAGCCTACCAGGCTCCTCCGTCCATCGGATTTTCCAGGCAAGAGCACTGGAGTGGGGTGCCATTGCCTTCTCCAGACCCAGACACTAGGTACCCTTTTTCTCCTGGCACCCACTGCCACCACCTCCAGGGGGTGATTTCTGGTCTAAGGTGTGAAGAACTCTTCAAACAACACAAGCTGCTTTGAGGAGAGGTTCAACGAGAGAGGTTCAAGTATGAGTAAGAATCATGCCAAAGTCCAAAGTGTGGGAAGAACCCACAGTGACATGGAAACCCGTGTGACTACCACCCAGACAGAAAACACTTCCAGCGCTGCAGAAGTCTTCCTAGTTTCCCTTGCTCAGTCCATAATGCCCCAAGTTAATCACTATGGAGCTGTATCACCATTTATTATAGTTTATGGTTTTGAATGACTATAAGTAGAATCATACCATATTCACTATTCTGTGGCTGACATCTTTCATTCAACCTTATGTATGTGAGATTCATCCGTGTTGTTGTGTACAGCAGTTCATTCACTTTTATTGCTGTGTAGTTTTCAGATGTATGAATACACCATTATTTACCCATTTTCCTGTTGATGGATATTTGGATTGTTCTTTGTTTTTAATCTATTGTGAATAAAGTTGCTAGGAACACTGTATATACATGTCTTCTAGTAAACATTACACTCATCTCTCTCGGGCTTGTATCAAACAGTAAACCTGCTAGGTAGAAGGTCAGCTGTAGTAAACACCACAAAAAAGTAAACACACCAGTTTTCTTTTTTCATGTTCTCTGCCCAGCATTAAGTGAAGATAACGTTACGGAGGTAAGGACAGAAATGGTACGGACCGAACAGAGGCAGAATATATTAAGAAGAGGTGGCAAGAATACATAGAAGAACTGTACAAAATGGTTCTTCATGACCCAGATAACCACGATGGTGTATCACTCACCTAGAGCCACATCCTGGAACGCGAAGTCAAGTGAGCCTTAGGAAGCATCACTACAAACAAAGCTAGTGGAAGTGATGGAATTCCAGTTGAGCTATTTCAAATCCTAAAAGGTGATGCTGTTAAAGTGCTGCACTCAATATGCCAGCAAATTTGGAAAACTCAGCAGTGGCCACAGGACTGGAAAAGGTCAGTTTTCATTCCAATCCCAAAGAAAGGCAATAACAAAGAATGTTCAAACTACTGCACAATTGCACTCATCTCACATGCTAGCAAAGTAATGCTCAAAATTCTCCAAGCCAGGCTTCAACAGTATGTGAACCGTGAACTTCCAGATGTTCAAGCTGGATTTAGAAAAGGCAGAGGAATCAGAGATCAAATTGCCAACATCTGTTGGATCTCGAGAAACCAAGAGAATTCCAGAAAAACATCTATTTCTGCTTTATTGACTATACCAAAGCCTTTGACTGTGTGGATCACAACAAACTGGAAAATTCTTCAAGAGATGGGAATACCAGACCACCTGACCTGCCTCCTGAGAAATCTGTATGCAGGTCAAGAAGCAACTGGACATGGTTCCAGTTTGGAACTGGACATGGAACAGACTGGTTCCAAATCGGGAAACGCTGTGTCACCTTGCTTATTTAACTTATATGCAGAGTACATCATGAGAAATGCCAGGCTGGATGAAGCATAAGCTGGAATCAATACTGCCAGGAGAAATATCAGCAACCTCAGATACACAGATGACACCACCCTTACAGCAGAAAGCGAAGAACTAAAAAGCCTCTTGATGAAAGTGAAAGAGGAGAGTGAAAAAGTTGGCTTAAAACTCAACATTCAAAAAACTAAGATCATGGCATCTGGTCCCATCATTTCATGGCAAATAGATGGGGAAACAATGGACACAGTTCAGTTCAGTTCTGTCGCTCAGTTGTGTCCAACTCTGCGACCCCATGAATCTCAGCACACCAAGCCTCCCTGTCCATCACCAACTCCCGGAGTTTACTCAAACTCATGTCCATCGAGTCGGTAATGCCATTCAGCCATCTCATCTTCTGTCGTCCCCTTCTCCTCCTGCCCCCAATCCCTCCCAGCATCAGGGTCTTTTCAAATGAGTCAACTCTTCACATGAGCTGGCCAAAGTACTGGAGTTTCAGCTTCAGCGTCAGTCCTTCCAATGAACACCCAGGACTGATCTCCTTTAGGATGGACTGGTTGGATCTCCTTGCTGTCCAAGGGACTCTCAAGAGTCTCCTCCAACACCACAGTTCAGAAGCATCAGTTTTTTTGCGCTCAGCTTTCTTCACAGTCCAACTCTCACATCCATACATGACCACTGGAAAAACCATAGCCTTGACTAGACAGACCTTTGTTGGCAAAGTAATGCCTCTGCTTTTTAATATGCTATCTAGGTTGGTCATAACTTTCCTTCCAAGGAGTAAGCGTCTTTTAATTTCATGGCTGCAATCACCATCTGCAGTGATTTTGGAGCCCCAAAAAATAAAGTGAGAGACAATTTTTTGGGGCTCCAAAATCACTGCAGATGGTGACTGCAGCCATGAAATTAAAAGACACTTGCTCCTTGGAAGAAAAGCTATGACCAACCTAGATAGCATATTTAAAAGCAGAGATATTACTTTGCCAACAAAGGTCCATCTAGTCAAGCTATGGTTTTTCCAGTGGTCATGGATGGATGTGAGAGCTGGACTATAAAGAAAGGTGAGCGTCAAAGAACTGATGCTTTTGAACTGTGGTGTTGGAGGAGACTCTTGAGAGTCCCTTGGACTGCAAGGAGATCCAACCAGTCCACTCTAAAGGAAATCAGTCCTGAATATTCATTGGAAGGACTGATGCAGAAGCTGGAGCTCCAATACTTTGGTCACCTGATGTGAAGAACTGACTCCTTGGAAAAGATCCTGATGCTGGGCAAAATTGAAGGCAGGAGGAGAAGGGAATGACAGAGGATGAGATGATTGGATGGCATAACCAACTCGATGGACACGAGTTTGAGTAGGCTTCGGGAGTTGGTGATGGACAGGGATGCCTGGCTTGCTCCAGTCCATGGGGTCACAAAGAGTCAGACACAACTGAGAGACTGAACTGAACTGAACCTTACAGAGAGGAGATTACTGATATTGTGGCTTTCACACTTTTTTCTAAAGGGTGCAGGCAGAAAAGTAATTCACATGAGACCTTACAAATATTAAATCCTATTATGTCAAACAAATGCCATTAAATATGAAACAAAATATTGACTCTATTTCACAATATAGTTTATGGTTAACAAATTTAATATAGAATTTTAAACTACCAATTTAGCTTAATTAAAAGGTATAATTTCATCAATCCTGATTAAATAAAAGCATATTCAGTATCCTCTCCCTCTGAGATTTTTAAATAGAACAGTTGAGAAAGTTTGATGTTGGGAGTTATGGTTGCCCAACAGTGATACTGGGGCTTCCCAGGTGGTTCAGTGGTAAAGAATCTGCCTGCCAATGCAGGAGACATGAGAGAGGCAGGTTCAACCCCTGGTTAGGGAAGATCCCCTGGAGGAGGGCATGGCAACCCACTCCAGTATTCTTGCCTGGAAAGTTCCAAGGACAGAGCAGCCTGGTGAGCTATAGTCCATGGGGTCGCAAAGAGTTGGACACCACTAAGTGCATACACATACACAAAAAATAGTAATTATGCTGATTCCTTTTGAATTAAGTTATTAAGATCACCACTAACCAAACTGCATTAACGGAAAGGTTGTACATACAGTGAATTCTAATGGTATCCTGTAAACATATACATGTACATAGTAGTATTTAACATAGACAAGCAATATTGGCTAGGAGAATTAGTACCCATGCATGGCCCACTAAGCCTTCCCAGTAGCTACCTCCATGGTCAGAAAACTCAACTTGTAAGTAATAACATATTTGTCAAGAAATCAGTACTTGTCTCAGGAAGTTTATATTCCCACAGGTAGGGAGTAGCTTTTAGTAGATTTTTAAAAATTAAAGTATAGTTGATTTACAATGTTGTATTCATTTCAGGTGTACAATGTAGTGATTCAATATTTTTATAGATTAGACTCCATTTAAAGTTATTATAAAATATTGGCTACATTCCCTGTGCTGTGTGACAGTTTTCTTATTTACCTCTTACCAGTTCTAGTTATTTCATATCTTTACCAATGCTTGGTACTGTCGATCTTTTAAATTTTAGCCAATCTAGTCAGTATATAGCAGTATCTCATTGTGGTTTTAATTCAGATTTCTCTATGAATTACATTTCTCTAGTGATGTTGAGCACCTTTCCATATGCTTGTTGGCCATTTGGAAATCCTCTATTGTGAAGGGTCGGTTCAAGTCCTTTTTCTTTAATGACTATGGAATTCTTTGAGTCATATTTTGAGTCTATGCATTCATTGTAATGTTCTTTTCCCAGTTTGTGTTTTATCATTTTACTTTCTTAATTATCTTTAATTAATGACCAGAAGTTCTTAGTTTTTATGAAGTCTAATTTATTAGTTTTTGATGGTTAGTACTCTGTCCTGTTTAAGAAATCTCTGCCTACTCCAAGGTTATGAAGATATTTTATGTTTTTTCTAGAATCTTTATTTGTTTTACCTTCACAATTATTTTTTTTTCCATTTATTTTTATTAGTTGGAGGCTAATTACTTTACAACATTGCAGTCGTTTTTGTCATACATTGAAATGAATTAGCCATGGATTTACATGTATTCCCCATCCCCATCCCCCCTCCCACCTCCCTCTCCACCCCATCCCTCTGGGTCTTCCCAGTGCACCAGGCCCGAGCACATGTCTCATGCATCCAACCTGGGCTGGTGATCTGTTTCACCCTAGATATACATGTTTCGATGCTGTTCTCTTGAAACATCCCACCCTCGCCTTCTCCCACAGAGTCCACACGTCTGTTCTATACATCTGAGTCTCTTTTTCTTTTTTTGCATATAGGGTTATTGTTACCATCTTTCTAAATTCCATATATATGTGTTAGTATACTGTAATGGTCTTTATCTTTCTGGCTTACTTCACTCTGTATAATGGGTTCCAGTTTCCTTCACAATTATGTTGATGGTCTATCTCAAATTAATTTTTGTGAAGGCAGGTAAAGGTACAGGTAAACAGTTACTTGCTCCCACACTGTTTATTGAAAATATCTTTCCCCCACTTAAAGAAGCTTATGTAATTAATTTTCAACCAGTCTTCTTTTCTAGTAAATCTACTTAAATATGCATTGCTTTAGATGCTTCCCATAAGTTTAGAAAATTTTTAAAAAATATTTTTTATTTGGCTGTGCCAGGTCTTAGTTGTGGCACGCAGGATCTTTCATCTTTATTTTCGGCATGTGGGATCTAGTTCTTTGACCAGGGATTGAACCCAGGTCCCCTGCTTTGGGAGCAGGGAGTCTTAGCCACTGAATTGCCAGGGGAGTCCATTCCCATAAGTTTTGATACACTGTTTTAAATTATCATTCAATTTCAAACACTTCTAGTTTCTTTTGTGATTTCTCCTTTGATTCCTGAGTTACTTAGAAATGTGATCGAGAATAAAGGACACTCAGCACAGCTATGGCAGCCAACCTAGCCCACTGGAGAGGCTGGCTTGCGTTCGTCTTTGCACTCCTGGCAGCACTATAGGTGAGTGAAAGTTCCCACAAGCAGGCGGTGTGTGTGGGGAGACACCTTAGGGTTGAACCTGGCCTGGCATGAGTGCACACACAGAATAACTATGCCTTTTCTCCAGCTCTAAAACATACCCTGGGCCATGAGAGAAAGAAGGGAAAGCAGGCCAGTCCTTCTTTAGCTGAGTAATCAAAGCTAAGTCACTTAAAGCTTTCTGATCTGTAAAACGGGGATGCTAATGTTTAGTTCCATGTTCGTCGTGCATGCTAAGTCACTTCAGTCGTGTCCCATTCTTTGTGACCTCAAGGACTGTAGCCTGCCAGGTTCCTCTGTCCATGGGATTCTCCAGGCAAGAATACTGGAGTGGGTTGCCATGCCCTTCTCCAGGGGATCTTCCCAGCCCAGGGATCAAATCTGTGTCTCCTCTGTCTCCTGCATTGGCAGACAGGTTCTTTACCACTAGTGCCGCCTGGGCAGTTCCATGTCCCACTGACAGTACACGCAACGGGAGTCTTGCTACGGGACATTAGGTAAACCTTAGCAGGTAAACGGATGAGGCCAGGAGGAAAACTTGCCTCTATGACAGGTCCTGACACAATGCCTGCCTTTGGCCAGAGCTGGGAGGAGGACCCCTACCCAGGGCTTTGTGGACACAGTTAATGCAGGGCCTACAGAGACAAAATTGGGAAGTGGTGACCAGTGGGGCTGCTGGTGGGGGCCACCCTATGAGCTCTTCCCCCCATACCAGGCAAGGGCTTGCTGCCTGGGTGAGATGTGCCCCAGGGGTCTGGTTTCAGCTGGAAGGTTATCCTTTCCATCCAACACCCCCAGATGACTGCTCCCCAATAGGACTCAATCCCCTCCCAGCTCCCATACCTACACCTCCTAGACCTTCTTTGTAGCTGGAGGCAGAGGGGATGAGGAGGGGTATTGCAGAAAGGAGTGAGTCCAGAGAACTCTGGGAGCAGCTGCAGCTCTCTCTGCTTTCTTGAGCTGATCTTGGGCTCACTTTGAACCTGTCAAGCCAGGTACCGTCATACCTCTGTGCCCATTACCCTAGGCTGCATTTTTTGCCTATGTCCAGATTTCCTGTAGCCTCTGTTCTTACCTGCAAGGAAATGAGTGGCAGAGGTGAGCAGGTAGGCGGATCCCTGGGTCTTTAGCACAAAGAGTAGTTGCTAGGTTGAGAATCATTTCCAGACAGTCCAGTGGTTCCTGCTTCGCAATCACCTTTGCTCCCAGGGCTGCAGCTGAGCCACTAAACATCCTTACAGAGTCAGGTTGCTCCATTCTATGGGTGTGAAACAGAAACAATTCAGGAGACATCCCAAGTGCCCCCTCCCTAGTTTAATAGTGCCATGCCTCTGTGGAGGGTTGCTAGGGACTCAGTTTCACTCCCCAGAAACTCTGCTGTACTCAGGGGTCCTCTTATCACTTGGAATGGAACAAGCTCTCCACCACTTTGGTGGATTTCTTGGGAGTGTGGTGGTTGGTGTACTGTTTTGGATATACTGAGGGCAGGGATAACCTTCTACTGAGGCAGAAGGTAGGGTCCTGCAACATCTCCAAAGACTGAAGATTGTACTCAGAAAAGTAGGACCTGGCAGGGAGGAGGAGGGACTGGCTACCTCTCTGGGTGTCTGGAGATTTGGATACTGGGATTTGCAGATGTCTTCAGAAGGGGCTGAAGCTGGAGTTGAGAATGCCCTTTGCCACCTTGGAGGGGTCCATGTGTCCAAATTGCAAGTCACATGCTATGAGTCATATTGGCTGGTCCTATCTGTCTTCCTTGGACCTTTTCAGAAGTTTCATCTGAGCACTCCATCCACAGCTCAGCTGTTCTGCAGGCCTCCAATTAAGGCCCCACCATCTGCATGGAAGGGGAGGCCTGTGTGGGGAGAGGAAGAGGGAGTTAGAGCAAGGTCTGAGGGGGAATGAGTGTCTCTAGGCCTGAGCCCTCTTACAGTCAGGGGAAAGGGTGTTCCATCCAAAAGCTGGCTCTGCACCATGCCCCACTCTCCCTGGCTTGACCTCAGCCTACACTTTCATGGCAATAGGCAAACCCATGAAGTTTGGTTGACCCCAGAATCAGAAGCTTCAGGTCATCACGGTGTCTGACCTAGCCTTTAAGTCTAGACGCCTTGGCACAGTGCTGGTCTTGAAGCATGTGCTCAAACAGTTCCCGAATGAATGGGAGAATGGCAAGCACTGGTTTTCGTGCAACAAACACGACTCTCCCACCTAGGGGCTCCTGATCACAGTGGGATGCCCCTCGGGTGAGGGCTCAAGAGACCCCAGCCTGTAATATCTAAATATACATCTCTTCAAAGACATACAGATGGCCAATACACACATGAAAAGATGCTCAACGTTGCTTATTATAAGAGAAATGCAAATCAAAATTATAGTGAGGTACCACCTCACATTGATAAGAATGGTCATCTTAAAAGCCTACAAACAGCAAATGCTGGAGAGGGTGGTGAAGAAAAGGGAATCTTCCTACATTGTTGGTGGGAATGTAAATTGACACAACCATTATGGGTAACAGTATGGAAGTTCCTCAAAAAACTAAAAATACAGTTGCTGTATAATCCAGCAATCCCATTCCTGGGCATATATCCAGACAAAACTATAATTCAAAAAGATACATGTACCCCTACATCAATAGCAGTACTACTCCTAATAACTAAAACATGGAAACAAGCTAAATGTCCACTGAAAAATGAGATAAAGATGTAGTATATACACACAATGGAATATTACTCAGTCGTTAAACAGAACAAAATAATGCCATTTGCAGCTACATGGATAGACCTAGAGATTATCACACTAAATGAAGTAATCAGAAAGAGAAAAAACCAATACCATATGAACATCACTTAAATGTGGAATCTAAAATATGACACAAATGAACTCATCTACAAAATAGGAGCAGACTCTCAGACATAGGGAACAGACTTGTGGTTGGTGAGTGGGGGGCAGGAGGGGTTAGAATGTGAGTTTGGGACTAGTAAATACAAACTATTATATATAGAATGTATAAACAACAAGGTCCTATTGTATAGCATAAGGAATTACAGTCAATATCCTGTAATGAACCATAATGGAAAAGAATATGAAAAAGGAGACATGTATGTATAACTGACCCACTTTGCTGTACTCCAGAAACTAACACATTATATCAACTATACTTCAGTCAAAAAATTACATATATATATACACATACATACATATATATATACACAGAGAGAGAGAGAGAGACAGACAGACAGAGAGGGAGGGAAGCCCTACAGATGAGCCATGGGGTTGGGGGGGTGGGGGAAGTGTTCCAGTGGGGATCTAGGTATCAGGATAAAGCTAGATTGGGAGCGCCAGTGGGTGCTCTGCTGCTCCCTGCAGGATATTGCAGGAACAGCACCCCTGGGGTGAGGACTAAATTGCTGGAGGAAAAAGAGGCGACATGCAGGGTTCAACCAACCCTCTTTGTCCCCACACTTGATATCTGGCACAGAGCATTCACATTCTCTCCTTCCTCCTCCTTGAAGCCAGGGTCCCGATGTCTGGGGTCTGTCCCCAGCCTCACGAAGTAGTCTCTGTATCTCCCCAGGTCTCCCAAATCCTCCATCCGGGACATGTCACACATTTCTGAAGCTCCTTCTGCCAAAAAGCCTTGTCTTGGGAACATCAGGCCAGTTCCAGACCCGAAAAATCACTCATGCAGTGTTTGTATTCAGCAGATGGAAAGGGCTCCCAAGGAGCCTTTGTAGACTACTAGGTGTAGGCAACGCTGTTCGTCAGGAAGGAAGACAAATGTAAGGATTAACAAATACTATGAAAATAGAAAATGATAGAAAGGCAGGAACTTAACTGTAACAAAATTTGAAAGATCAAGTCAAAGGCTGATTACTTGTAAAACTTAAAAAATTTGATAAGCCAATGGAATATTAACTTTAAATACTGATGCACAAGTCATAGATACACATAGACATAAATAGAGATATAGAGCTGTAACAAGAAACCCACAGATCATGCTTTGGGCCAATTCAGTGTTAGGAACGTGGCTGGGTAAAACTGAGCTGAGGGCAGGAGGAGGATGGGGTGGGAAAGGGCATCAATAAATGTTTATTATGGAAAATTTCAAATATATACAAAAGTAGTAGTATCAGGATAATGAGGCCCATGTACTCATCACCCACCTTCAACAATTACCAACTCCACTAACAATTTTGTTTCATCTATATCACCTCCTGCTATTCCCCCACCTCAGATTATTTTGAAGCAAACCTCATATTTCATATCATTTTATCATTAAATACATTATTTTTCTTTAAAAGAGAACAATGCTTTAAAAAATGAGTACACTACCATCATCACAAGTAAAAAAGTTAACAATTATTCTTTAATATCTTTAAATATCCAATGTTTATATTTCTCTGGTCATTCTGTTTTTGTATTTTTTTGGGGGGGGCACCATGCTGTGTGGCATGGCTTCCCTGGGGGCTCAGAGGGTAAACCGTCTGCCCGGAATGCGGGAGACCTGGGTTCAATCCCTGGGTTGGGAAGACCCCATGGAGAAGGAAATGGCAACCCACTCCAGTATTCTTGCCTGGAAAATCCCCTGGACGGAGGAACTTGGTAGGCTACAGCCCACGGGGAAGCAGAGTCGGGACTGAGAAAGAGTGACTGAGCCACCTCACTTTCACTTTCATGCTGTGTGGCATGTGGTATCTTAGTTCCCTGACCAGGGATCAAACCCAAGACCCCTGCACTGGGAGCATGGAGTCTTAACCACTGGACCACCAGGGAAGTCCCTCCACTATGTTTTGGTGGTTGTTTTTCTTGATTGTCTTCCCCATTGGACCTAACCAGGGACCTGGGCAGTCCCTGAGACCAACACCCTGTGTCCACATACCCAAGTGAAGACAGCCACTGAGCTCCAGATGATAACCTATGGTTTCCAACCACTTTCAAGGACTTCCTCAGGCCTCGCCTGGTCAGAATAGCCCATGTGAACCTGGGCTGCAAGTCCCAACAGCCTCTTCATCCTCCTGCTGTCTTCGGTCAGTTCACGTTGTACACTGAATCCTGAAAGCTGATTCAGCCTACATCCCTTTCCCCAATTGGCAAGCGTGTGATAAAGTGCCCTTTCGGGAGGTGGTGGTGAGGGGAGGCTGGGGCAGGAAGTCCTGTGCATCCCACCATCTCTATGAAAGAGCAGTCCTCACACTTCCCTCGTGCTGATGCAACCAGGCGTGGGCAAAAGTCTGACAACACAGGGCGGAAAGGAGCAGCCATTAGCACTAATGAAGCAGGCGGTCTGAAAGCTTTTTACTTTGAAGCTGCTCGCCCACCTGGGAAGGGAACAGTCCGTTCGGTCACCTTGGTTTCCAGGAACCGCAGGCAGAAAATGGTGTGGGGGTAGGAGCAGGGGTGGGATCTTGGAGAAGCCTGGAGGAAGGGGGAGCAGAGATAGATCCAGAGAGGGAGGTAGAGGGCCTGCTTTTGGCTGAGTGGTCTTTTGCCCTCCTTACTCCTCTCCAAAACCTAGAGTCTGGGTCTGCACCCCAACCCCACCCGGCTTTGGCTACTGGCCCATCACCCACCTTTCAGTGCCCTTGACCCAAGTTCCTGGAAGCAAAGGAAACATGCCATGCGTAGGGTCTGAATGACCATCTCCAGGGCCACAAATTAAATTAAGCGTTCAGGGCTGCCTGCCTGGTTACTGCTAATGACTCCAGCCTACCCATCCCCCAGGTCCCTTTCCTGCAGAAATTTGGGGGCCCTGGGCACCCTATCTTGTTCCCAAATTTTGATGGGCTCCTGGAACCCTCACTCCAAATTGGAGATGAGCATCCCTCTTGTAGAGCCCTGGTTCCAGTGAGAGAGGCCTGAATTGTGCTCCCACCTTCTGGGGAGGGCCCCTCATACCCTGGCTGCAGGAAGCAGTCACGTGTGGGCCCTTCATTAGATCCTGCCATATAAGCCGGGGACACGGAATGGTCAGCAACTCCTGGGACGAGGATCCAGCAAGCAGAGGTAAGTCCTCAGGTTGGGCTGAGACTCCTACTCTCTAGGGGTCTGGGATAGGGCATCTAGAGGGTGCTCCAGGGATGAAGAGGGGCTAAGTGGTGGGTTTTCCCACTCAGCCAGGCCATGCTGACCGCAGTACTGCTGAGTTGTGCCCTGTTGCTGGCAATGCCCACCATGCAGGGGGCCCAAATGGGCTCTGCTCCCTTGGAGGGCATTGGAAGGCCTGACGAAGCCTTATTCCTAGAGCTCCAAGGTGAGTGTGGGCAGTGATGGGGCTGGGTGGGGCCTGGACACCCTCTGGTCACAAATTGTTCTGCCTTGTATTAGTCTCTTTCCCCTTCCCCAATCCCAGACCTGGGAGGCAGGTGTCTTGTGCATGGGGGGTTTCTGCCCTCACATTACCTGTCTCAGGCATAAGCCTGCAGCCATTGCTGAAGAGGACAACGGAGGAACAGGACGAAGAGGCGCTGCTGCAGGAAGCAGAGGCCAAGGCCTTAGCAGAGGTAACTGCTCAGGGCAAGGGATGTGGCCACAGTCTTTAAATGGGGGGCGTCAACCTCTATCTCTACTTGACCCTCTCACCTGAGGCAACACGGCAGACCATCCCTCCCCAAGCTCCACTCCTCTCCTAACTTGATCAGGGCAGGTCCCTGAACCTGCCTTTGGAGGCCCATGTTCCCCAAACCCTGCAGGTGCTAGATCCGGAAGGACGCAAGCCACGCTCCCCACGTCGCTGCGTAAGGCTGCACGAATCCTGTCTGGGACACCAAGTACCCTGCTGCGACCCGTGCGCCACTTGCTACTGCCGTTTCTTCAATGCCTTCTGCTACTGCCGCAAGTTGGGTACCACCACGAACCCCTGCAGCCGCACCTAGCTGGTCGACGTCCGGGTCAGGGCTGGGGGGCACCAATAAAAGGATGGGACCAATCCCAGGGTTGTGGCGTTATTTCGAACGTGACCGTCGTCGGAGGTGGGGGAGGTCACGGCAGGGGTGGAGGTTCCTCTAAGCCACGACACCACACATACCCCCCCCCCCCCCTTACTCCAGGGCCTGCGTTATCCCATCACGAGTCACTTACATGCGAGCTCTTAGAGCGCCAGGCGCCGCTGGGAGAAACAGAGGAGGGCCGCGCTCCTGCTCTTGAGAATCTTTGATGATAAATGCGCGGAAGGGGACACAGGGAGGCAGAGGGGTTGTACCTCCCAGCATGCTAACAAGCCTCAGGCTCCAGGGCCTGCTCGCGGCTAACTCGACGCGTGACCCCTAGCGAAGCCTGGCCCTCACCCGACCTCAGTCCCTCTCAGGGGAAGGATGGCTCAACAGTTTGGAATATTTCCAAGCATAAGAAGGGCCGCCCATTCCTATCTCTACTTCTGGGGCCGCCACAGCACCAAGGTGTACCAGACTCAGGAGATCTGGAGTGAAGGCCCAATCGAATCCCCGCTTCACGGGCGCCACCAAGCGGCTGGCCTGGAACATTCCAACCCGCTCTCTCTAGGGAGCAGGAAGGCCGCCCCCGCCTCCCCTCAGCGCGCAGGCGTCAGAGGGCAGCGCCAACCGCCCCCCACCCCCGCCCCAGCCTACACCTGCGCAAGCGTTCTGCGCCGAAACCATCCGGAAGTGAAGCCCCGCCCCGTCGTTGTCACGTGAGCCGCTTGCGCGTCACCTGACGCACTTGACAGCCCGCTGCGGCCGCCGCGTCAGCTGATCTTAAGAGTTGTGCTGCGTGCCGGCCGGTCCGGGCCCTCCGGTCCAGCCGCCCCGCTGCAGCCATGTCGTTCTTCCCGGAGCTTTACTTCAACGTGGACAATGGCTACTTGGAGGGACTGGTGCGCGGCCTGAAGGCTGGGGTGCTCAGCCAGGCGGACTACCTCAACCTGGTGCAGTGCGAGACGCTCGAGGGTGAGCCGCGGGGGCCGGGCTGATGGGCCTCGAAAGGCAGGCAAGGAGATCGAGCCGGGCCTGAAGGTTCTGAGGTCTGGGAGGGGAATCTGGGGGTGCTTGAAGGGCCTTAGAGGTCGGGGAGCCGGATCTGGGCCTGAAAGGCCTGCTGGGAATCCGGGGGCTGATGGGTGCGCCGGAAGGGAATGTACCTCAAGCTGCGGCTCAGTGAAGGCCCAAACGCAAACGAAGCTTTAATTAAGAACCGCAGTGGTTCGCCTCTGCTGGGGCCACTTCTTCCCCCGTTTTGCCCGACGTGTAGTTTGGAAGAGAGGGCCTCATGGGAGTGGTTAGTTGCTGCGAGATGTGCTCATACAAGTCTCTTTCCCCTGACGTAGCGAGAGAGCTGTCTCCTGGCAGCGCTTATGGAAGCTAAACGGAAAAAAGTCCCCTGCTTTCCCTCCCAACACGTACACCAAGGCCTTTGGGATCATTGTGTTTTCCTGCGGAGTGAGCCTTTCGGGAGAATTGCTGGGCCAGCTTAGCTAGAGTTTGCTTCCGTCGCCGATCCACTGGCTGAGCAGTCTCCTGAAGGCAGTGTTTGGGAGAGCCCTGAAAGTCTGGAAGTTCATACACGTGTATCTGACAATAATTCCCACCCCCTCCATGAGGATGCATTGAGATAGGGTTGCTTAGCATAGGAGTGGTGAGAAGCGGAGTTTCCCTTCCCAGGATTCACAGCTCCAAAGTGGGATTGACTCCCTGAGGCACAGCATCAGATTTACTGAAGTAGCGACTTCCCTTAGTCCAGCCTTCTCTTCTTCCTCTCGCTTCCCACCCCTGCCCCCAGGTGGTAGTGAAGGGCACAGTGGCTGGGCAGTGAGTTCCCATCCCTCACCTCCAGGTGATACGCCTTGAACAGAGGTACTGCTAGCCTTCTGGTTGGTAGCTGGAGCGGGAAGATGGCCGGATGATTCACCTTCAGGAAAAAATTTTCTCATAAATTTACTGAGGTTAAAAGTGAGCTCAATTAAAAAAAAAACAGTTACTATGGACCTTGCAAACTAGGCCAGTGATGTGAAAATAAATCCTTTAAAATTTTAAAAACTTACAATTCAGATACAATTGTGGGCATTATGGTTTTAACGTAAATGTGCAAAATGTCTTTCACCTCCCTGATGAGAGTGGTTGTGCTGGGTTGTAGGAACTTGCCAGCAGTCTCATTGTCCTCACTGTGGCAAACAGAGGAGAAACAGAGAGGCTGCACAGGGCAGGGCTTGGCACACAGTGGTATTTAATGGGAATTTTATGGACTGACTGGGACTGGAGGAACATCTTTGTTTGCTTAAATCTGAATGTGGACAGCATAGATTACCAGCTGGCATTTGATAAATTTGTTTCTTTTTTAGGCTTTCCTCACTCCTGCTGCTGCCCTCCTGCCCCACCCCTGTAGAGTTTCTGGGGGCACAGAGTTCCCAGAAGATCTTTTATCATCCTCCAAACACATTAGGCCATTCTTCCTACAGCACTGCTCACACATGGTCCCCTTGTGGATCACCATCCAGTCCTTTAGTGTGACATTCAGGGATTCCCTCACTCTTTCACACATTTCTTTCCCTCATGTAAGCCACTCCCAACTTTTGGTGCACATTTTGTGATGGACTTTGGACTTTCAAATCTGACTGAATCCCAGCCCCACCAATTACTCAATCACCTAATTTAACCAAGTTATTCAACACCTCTAGGCCTTGGATCCTTCATCTGACACATTAACAGTGCCTTTCTCACCAAATCCTTAGATAACAACAAGTTGTTATGTGTAAAACACTTAGCTCAGCAACAAGCACTGAGATAGATAAATGTTAGCTCCTTTCAGTATTATTTGCGTTAGCCACTTCCTCTGTTCTTTCTTATCCTGGTGAAGCCCAGTGATTCTTACTCTTTAAGGCTCAGACCCTGTACCAATCCATCTTAGAACCCCTTTGTGGCCATGCTAGGCTGGAATTTTGGCCCCCTCCATCAAGTTGCAGCTCTTGTGGTATCTGTGCTGCTTTCCTAGAAATTACTTAACATAGAGTTTGAGATTCTTGGGACTCTGCTGGATATGCTCAGGAATTTCAGGGGCTGGAGATAACCAAAGGCAGGAAGAAGTGCCCAGAAACTCCTCTTGTCCTCTACAAGAAGGCCTTCTGAAGGCCTGGCCTTCAGCCCTTTGTTGCTGAATGCTTTTGCCTCCTTTCTCCAGGGAAAAGGGAAAGAGTGGGGAGGAAGGTGGGAAGGAGAGACCAAGGAAGCCTGTGGTCCCTGGTGAGATCCGTAGCTGTATCCTGAGGAGAGGAGGCTTCCAATGAATATGTTTAGAAATGGGACAGTTTCCAGAAGGCTTGGGGCATTGGGTGGTGAGTGGGTGTTTGTTCTGCGAGGTAGGGCGGGTACTTCTTGACCCTCCACCACACCCTAGCCCTCCTTCCTGCATTCCACTTCATCAGTGCATCTGCTCCTGACCTCTTTTGCTAGAACTCAGTCTCTTCGGACCTCTGAAGTCCATGTATCCTCCATTGTCCACCTTGCCTATCTCTTCTCAGAGGTAGGAGAAAGTCCTACCACTTGATCAACTGAGGGATGGAGCTGGGTGGTCACAGAAGCTCTTCCCAGCTCTTAAGTATTTCTGCATGTGCTTAATACCTCCTGGAAGCTGGGTCCTGTGCCTAGGGACTTGTGGGGAAGAGGAGGTGGGTTAGAGATAAAGAGAAATCCCATAGTGTTACTTTTTTTTTCTTTTAACACAGTATTACTTTGAATACTTTCATCCATTCCACATATACTTACGGAGCACCTGTTTATGCCAGGCACTGTAGTAGGGTTTGAGTTACTTTGTGAATAATGTTCTCTTGTTCCCTTATGGTCTGAGGGTGGAGACTAAAAGGGGCCAGGAAAAGACAAGCAATCAGTGTAGCAGCGTGGTTACAAATGTGGGTTTATTACTTCATGGCTCTGTGGCTGTGTAACTGCTCTGTCCTGAGTTTCATCAATTGCAAAAGGGTAATAATAATAAATAAAATTATATATACATATATATTTACTGATGGAGCGATTGTAAAGGTTAAACAAAATAATTCTTGTAGGCACTTCCCTGGCATCCCAATGGTTAAGACTCTGCATTCCAATGCAGGGGGCATGGGTTTGATCACTGATGGGGAGCTAAGATTCCACATGCCTCACAGTGTGGCCAAATAAATAAAGAGAACTGTTTAGAAAAAAAAAAAAAGATAATCGCTGTAAAACACTTGGCACATGGTAAGTAGTCAGTGTGTTAACTGCTATTACTGCTATGGCAAAGCAAAGGAATATTAAGGGTGATGCTTGTGAAAAGGTCAGTGGAGAAGTGATGGAGAATCAGAGGTGAACTCTCTTTAAAGAGGGCTGGTTAAAGCCTTGCTGAGAAAAGGATTTTCCAGCTGAAGTGTGAACCATGAGGAGCCAGCTGAGCAAGAGCTGGGGTGGGGATGAGGTGGGGTGCGCCGGGCAGGAGCATTTCAGGCAGAGAGACCAGCATGTTGGGGAGAAATAGTTGGGCCATCAGCGAGACCAAAAGGAGTCCTGGCTGGTGGGGTTTGGGGGATGAGAGCACAAATCTGGGAATTCAGACCCTTGGTTTAAAAAAATTGGGGTGAGGGACTTCCTGGTAGTCCAGTGGTTAAGAATCTGCCTTGCAGTGCAGGGGACATGGGTTCAATCCCTGGTCAGGGAACTAAGATCCCACGTGCCTTGGAGCAGCTAAGCCCCCGCAGCACAACAATGGAAGCCTGTATGCCTCAACTAAGACCTGTTGCAGCCAATGAATAAAATAAAAATTTTTTTAAAAATTGGGGTGAGCCCAGGAGAGGAAGCCCCTGGCCCCTCAGCACTGGACGTGGGGACAGAGAGAGTGGTGGCTTGGGGCACCACCTTCTGCAGAGGCTGGCTGAATTCAAGGTGGTTGGATGTGACTAAGTGAACATATTTCAGATCGTGAGGAATATGTGTAGTAATATTTTGATGTTCGCGTCTTCATTTGTTCATTCAAAAACACACTTCCTGAAGGCTTACTCTGTGCAAGCTTCTGGGCCAAATAAAAGAGCCAAGTAGGTGTTCCAGGCATTAACATAGTTCCGAGCTTGAGCCCTCAGCTTTGACCTTGGCTTCAGCCTAAAAACATTGCTATTAATTTGACTGGCTGCTGGGAATACAAGTATGAGTGAGGCTCTGGCTGTGCCATCCAAAATCTCCCCTTTCCTTTTAAAAAGTCCTCATTATTCTCTTTCATTTATTATGGAAATCATTAAACATATATACATTGGAGGGAATAGTATAATGAACCTGTAAGTAACAGACACCTAATTACAAGTTGTTCAGTTCTTGTTACCTTTATCAATCTTGTGTCAGTAATAGCTGCATTTATCACCCCACTCCAATTATTTTGAAGTCAATCCCAGGCAGTGTATCATTTCAGCTATAAATATTTTGGTGTTTCTAAAAAAGATCATGACTTTTTTGTTAACATAACCACAACCCTATTGTTCATCCTTTAAAAGAAACATTAGTTTTGGGTGTCATCAAATATCCATTTAGGGTTTAAATTTGTCTGATTGTCTCAAATGATTTTTTAATACAATTTGTTTGACTTGGAGTCCAGTTATCCATCAATCAAGCAATTGATGCTATCACAAGTATTTAGTATATAGGTTTTCTCTCTCACTTTTCCTTTTATTTGTTGAAGGAGCTGGGTCAATTATAGATTTTTTATATTTTAGTATAAAATCTATTAATTTATAGATTTTCCTTTTTTTAATTAATGTAATTGGAGGCTAGTTACTTTACAATATTGTAGTGGTTTTTGCCCTACATTGACATGAATCAGCCATGGGTGTACATGGTTCCCCATCCTGAACCCCGCTCCCACCTCTCTATAGATTTTCCTTCATCTCAGTTTTGCTTGTTTTATCTCTGCTGTAACATGTCCTTTGTTAATTGGTAGTTAGATCAAGAAACTTAATTAGAATCTGGTTATTTGTTAAAAGCAATATTTAATAGGTAGTGTTCATGCTTCTATTGAGAGTTGTTTCTGTTTAGTTGTTTCTCCTTTTTATGACAAAGGAATCGTTGATGTTTATTGCCTAGAACCGTGATTTCATTAGGGGTTGCAAAATGGAGGTATTTTAATTTTATGTTTCCTTCTGCAATTGCTAGCAGAGTTCCTTCTAAAGCTGAAAAGTTCTAGTACTTTGAACCCTCTAGTACTTTGAATCTAGTACTTGATTACCGTGAAATACCATCTGTATCAGAGAGGCAAGATAAATACTTGATTCTTTCCCTTATTTACTAGCTTCCAAAATAATGAGTTGGTTTTCCAACATCCTCCAAAGATGACTAATGAGGTTTGTTTACTCTTCTTTTTGTTTGGTTAGTATCATAACACACTTAGTCTTTTAATATATTTGTTGTGCTTCAATCTTTTAACTTTATGGATGCTCAAATTGTCCTTTGGCCAATGGGAGCTGATACAATTATGCTGCCTATTGTATAAGTTTTTTGACGTAAGCCTGTAATCTTCCTTACTGCTAAGATGACATTATATTGTAATGTTATCTTGTACATTTTTTGATCCAGACCTAGAGTCATCATTTCTCTTAGGCAACCTGGTTCTTTTTATAGGAAAAAAGATATTTAGGGACCATAATATGAGTCCAGGGGTTTCTCATTGTTGCTGAGTTGGTCATTATTTCCAGGATTTTGCAATGAATTAGCTCTCCTCTTACTCAGAAACTTGGAAAATACTGAAAAAGCATGTGACTTGCTGGATTATACAGCTGTAACTCAGCTGATGGGTACCAGATGTGAGTTCCTAATTTGGAATGGGGGCTCTCCCTGACACTTGGACCATTCAGCACATCTCCTTCCTGTTGTAAAGAAATATATTAACATTCAGGAGGAGGAGCTCTGTGATTTTCTCAGCTTCCATGTGAGTTTGGTGGTCCCAAGGATAGTTTTCCTCAGCCAATGAATTAGATGCTCAGGGATCACGGTCGAAGAGCTCACATGCTTGATTTGTTGGTTGTCTTCCAGAGCACTTTATCCCTCTCTGTCCTGAGTCACTTGCCTTCTAGTTATTACAGCATTTTCTTCTGCATTTCAACATTATTTCACAAGAGGCAGTCTTATATAGGAAGAGGAAAGTAAGACTCCAGGCTGGTCTTGACCCGTCACTAGTCACATCAAATTGCAGATGCAAACATAGATGGTGTCTCCAGGAGTGGCACTAATGAGTTATTAGTGGCACAGTTAGGTATTCAGCACTAATTGTGATGTGGCCAGGAATGTGGCTGGAAAGAGTTTATCTTTGTTGTTGCTGCTTTTTAAAAATTTTTGGCTGTACCTTGTGGCATGTGGGATCTTAGTTTCCTGGCAAGGGACTAAACCCACACCCCCTGCAGTGGAAGTGTGAAGTCTTAGCCACTAGCCACCAGGGAGGTCTCAAGAGATTAACTTTGAAGAACTGCAAAAACTGCAGGAAGGGCTTTGTCCTGAACGCAGGAGATGGGAGGGTAAGACTACTTGCTTTGTACTGTAGAATGTACCCGCAGTCTGAAAAGTGTGTTTCCAAGGGGTTGGGGCCACACTGGAGGTGGGAAGAACAGTCTGCAGGGTCTTAGAAGTAACCCAGGGCAGAGAAGATGTCTTCAGACGTTGGCAGGGAGCATTGTGGGGGAATTTATAGGGAAGGGAATTCATAGGATATGAGGGTTGGATAAAGAGGCTGAGGAAGAATGAAGAGTCAAGGCTGATGTCTCCACCCTGGCTTAGGCACCTATGTAGGTGGCAGGTGAAATGACAGAGGAATGTGGAAGGAACAGTTTGGAGAAAGAGGAAGAAGATGGGATTGAGGGATTTGTGAGCCATTTGGGTGAAGAGGTGGAGGCTGTTTTTGCTGCTCGGGTGTGAGCTTGGGGAATCAAGGTAGAAGTGTGACCACTGACCCCAAGAGGGAATCGAGTAGAAGAGTAGACACCCTAGATGATGAGACCCTCCCCCAGGAAGAGCTTCCGTTGAGCAAGAATGGGGCAAAAGATGGTCCTGCCAGAAAGACCAAAGGCATCCTCTGAGAGGTGGGTAGGAGAGAAAGAAGGGGGTGGTGACTGACAGAGGTGTCCTGGATATTGAAATAAAGTCAGACAGCTCTCCATTTGGTTTGCTGTTCAGAGGTTGTCGGTGACCTTGATGAGAACAGAGAAGAGCAGGGCTGGAAACTGACGGCCGGGCACAGAGTGGATGGACAGAGACAGTGGATGGAGAGAGCGGAGCTGACAGATAAACTCAGCTCACTGATGAATCTCAGCTCAGCCTCTTACTGGCTTTGTGACCCTGGGCAAGTGGTTTATCCCCAGCTGCATAATGAGAGCATTAATAGAATCGCTGTGAGGTGTTAGCGGCCTGTAAGTACAGGGCCTGGTGCCAAGTAAGCAATCAGGGAAGCCAGCTGCTCCCACTATGGTCATTCCTTCTCGTCACTTCCAGGAGGCGGGTGCCATGCTGGACCTCGAGTGAGTAATGAAAAGATATCACACAGGCCTTGCTTGGGGGGCACGTGCACCTAATGGACAGGCTGGTGGAGATCAAAACAGAATTGAGGGACTTCCCTGGCGGTCCAGTTGTTAAGACTTCACCTTCCAACTCATGGGGTGCGGGTTTGATCCCTGTTTGGGAAGCTTAAGATCCTACATGGCTCATGGCCAAAAACAACAGAACATAAACAACAGAAGCAATATTGTAACAAATTCAGTAGAGACTTTTAAAAAGATAGCACTGAATGTCCAGTAGGCATGAGGCATACTTTAGCACAGTGGGAGCATGTGAGGAGTAACAACTTACAGGGCTTCTTTTTGGGGCAATTAAAATGTTGTAAAATTAATTGTGATGGTTGTGCAACTCTGAATATACTAAAAGCCATTGAGTTGTACATTTTAAATGGGAAAATTTTATGGCATATGAACTATATCTCAGTAAAACTGTCACACAAAAGAGTACCCAGGTCATGGACATGGGAAGAAGGCATTTGCAGTTTCAAAAACATCAAACTGTGTAGAAGATCAGGAGAAACTGGGAACTAGGAAGAGAATAGAGCACATGTCAGGGGTACGCAGGGCTGAGGGTGGATAGTTGCTTCGGGCTGGTTCATCGAAGGCCTCGGGTGCCTTGGGAAGATATGTGGCTGAGGAGGGATGAAAGTTGTAATAAAGAGAGTAAGAGGGAGATCCTTCACTTAGGTCAGGGTCAGTGTGTGGGAAATGTCTTGCTCAAGAGTTTCTGTTTATTTTCTTGCCTGGAAACATTTTGTATGTTCCATTTTGTTTGTCAGAGGAGAATATATTGGTTTGATGAAATTGGGTGACCATGGCTTAGACAGCAAGACAAACTTAGCTCAGCCCAAAATTCCTCAGAGCCAGATGTGATCCAGAGGGAGAGAGGACACAGTTCTGGCAACCCGATGACCACAGCATGAGAGAGCAGCTCCAGTGGGGGGCCCTTAGGGGAGGGGTGTACACATGGAGAGCGTTAGCACATGGACCGAAGCCACGGCCACATCGAGTCGCTTGAGTTGGGAGGGCCCCACGCACACCTGACGTTTTCCCCTCAGTGTTTGATGGCCTGTGTTGTCCCCGCTGCCCTGGCCAGTGGCGTTGCTGTGTGAAGAGACCCCTTCCCCCCATGCCCAGTGACTAATGAGCTGGCATGGATCCGTGGTGGGGACTAGACTGTTCCTCTCCAGCTGACTGCTGCTGCAAGAGGACGAGGCCCCAGGGCAGGGATGGCGGCCCGGGGTGGGCAGGAGGGAGGTCTTGCTACCATGAGCCAGCTTGGACTTGATCCCTCAGTACATGGAGGAGGGGAGGACTGTGAAGGCGGTGAGGATTGGTGGTGTGATGCGATTAGAAACGGGATATGGGGCTCTGGAAGTTTGGTTTAGGAGGAGCCAGGCTAGAGGATACGCTTTCCTAGCTCTCCAGGTGAGAGAATGGGGCTGAACTGGGGCAGGAGTGGCACGTGGGCAGAAGAACGGGGTCAGAGAGCAGCTTAGGGCATGAGACCTGCAAGATTGGGCCAGTTTGCTTTAGGTATAGGGGTGAGGGGGGTTAGAGATCAGGATTTTGATCTCAGATGTCTGGATGGGTGCTGAAACTGTTTCTGAGACGGGGTCCACCAGGAGAGGAGAAGGTCTGGGGCATGGACAGGTGGTGGAGGAGGTGCTCTGTCTCAGAAGCGCTCAGTCTGCATGTCTAAGGGCGGTGGCTCTGTGGATCTGGAGCTCCAGGGAAGCAGCACTGAAGATTCCAGTCTGGAAGTCATCAGCATGCTGGCCGGTGGCAGCTCGGCCCACGCCATCTGTTGGCCTGCCACCAGGGCAAACTCCCTAAGAAGCCTTGTCCTACCCACAAGTCCTGCCAGGAGGCTGGAGAGCAGCCTTCACGCCGGGCCAAGGGGACACAAGCTTGCCCGGAGGAGCATACCTGGCGTGGAGCCTAATTTGGCGAGCAGAGCACAGAGAGCCACAGCCAGGGCTTCCCCTTCACACCCCTGCCGTGCCTCCTTCCTGCATGACTGGGCAGGGTGGTTTCTTTCTTTTATTACTTTTTTTTTTAATGTAGGTGTCTTAAAAAAGTGAATTAATTAATTTTGGCCTTGCTACGCTACTAGTGGGATCCTAGTTCCCTGGCCAGGGATCAAACCCGTGCCCCCCACAGTGGAGGCTGAGGGGCTCAACCACTGGACTGCTACGGAAGTCCCTTCTGTTTTTCTTTTTGGATCTTCTTTTTAACTAAACATAATTTTTACTTATTTATTTTTGGCTGTGCCTCATGGCATGTGGGATCTCAGTTTCTCCTGCTGACCAGAGATTATACCAGTGATGATCATACCAGCATGGGTTCTTAACCATTGTACTGCTGGGGAAGTCCTAAACATAATTTTTTAAAAAAATTCCAAAAGTGGAGTTGGTGGAAGGGTAACTTGGTATAGATCCTTGGGGAACAAGCTTTTACTGCCTTGTTTAAATACTGCATGTGTAGGTACTGTGTGACCCTACACACCCACCTAAAGCGTTGCATCCCATAGGTGAGCACAGGATGGCATGTACAGAGGTGTCCACACCAGCCTTGTAGGTAACTAACTGCAACCTGTTAGAACCAGAGGGATTGCTGTTGACAGGGGATGGTTAAATAAACCATGGTCTGTGCTCACAGTGGAATACTATTCAGGTGCTCAAAAGTGTGATGTTCCATGAAGATTGATTTAGAAATACCTTGTTAAGTGAGAAGTTGCAAAGTGTTGGTGTAATATAGTCCCATTTTAGTAGAATACCAGGTAATGTGCACATGAAAATGTGTTTGGAAGCATAGATGACCAACCTGGAGTGGCAGCCTCTGTAGAGAAGGATTGGAGGGACTGGGAGGGGAAACATGTCAGTCTTTAATTTTAAGTACTCTTCCATCATTCAGGTGTGGTGTAGTGAACAAACATTTTATCATTTAAAACATCTGCTGAAGATATCTAGAATAAGAGAAATTCGAACATATAGGTGAGCAAAGAGAAGGCACTTAACCCATCAGCCATCCAAGCCGAGACCCCTGCTGGTGATGCTAGGGCATTCTTCCAGGTTTTTGTTCACAGCGTTGTAGGGCTGGTCTGACTCTTACAGAGCCCCCATCAAGCCCTTTCCCTTCTCTTTACACCAGAAGACTCAGAGTCCAGGGGATGCATGAGGCCCAGGCCCTCATGTCACTCAGAGCAGAGCCCCAGAGCCCCATCCATATTCAGCTCACCTCTCACCTGTCCATTTTTCTCTTTTTCCTGTTGCCTTCCCCCAACCCCTGCCCCCCTCCCCCACTTCTTGTTTTCTCTTCACTGATTACATCTTCCTGGTGTATACTGTATACTGGTGTATACTGTAGCTTGATTTTATCTGAGAATCTGTTTATGGTCAAGACAGTCCACACAGGAACTGATAACCCTTGTTTCAGAAGCCCTGCCCTGGGAGTTTTTGTCAGCCCTGGGAGTTTATGTCAGAACTTGCTCTGGTGGGTGATAACACTCTTGTCCCTCAGTTTTCTCACTGATTTCTTGGGCCTGGTTTCTGAGGTGGAGCCAGTGTCTGAACCTCAGGGCCTTTTGAAGTGACCGCAGCACAGGCAAATGTCAGCCATTCAGTACCCTTGAAGATGAGACTTCCTGGGTGACCAGGGTTTTTGGATGTCAGAGAAGGAAAGATCTAGATTTTAAACATTTTGCATAACCCCCTTTTGGAATGTATTAGTCTTGCTTTCTTGCTTTCATAGCAGCTTACGCTGAACATAACAGAGCTTCTCTCGAATTAGGGCCATTAGACATGAAATGAAATGGGACCGAGCCACAGTCTTTGAGGGCCCAGGTCTGCATCCAGTGGTTTGTCCCTGGCCACATGTGGTCAGCAGTGTCGACTACTGCACACTAGATGTCTTTTCCTACTTGTAGCTTTTCTTGTGCTTTGGGCTCAGCTGTCAGACATGCTCCAGCTTGTTAGGAGGGTTGACATTAAGAATGAACAGGTGCGAGCACATGATGTAATGGTCTTTCTTGTAAATCACCTGTGCCTGCTCAGGGTTAGGACCTGAGGGCCTCTCTGGGTCACCAGGGCCTCTCAAGTTGTGTGTGAGGCCAGGCAGCAGGAGACTGGCTCCCTTTCTGGCCAACTGTGTGACGCTGTCCATTGTGATTTAATGCCTTGAAGCTGGTTTGCTCATCTGTAAAATGAAACGAATCACTTACATGTTCTTAGTTCTCAACAGCACAGTGCCTAGCCAGCGTGAATGCTCAGTAGGTATTTGTGTGATTGAATGAGAGACCAGGGGGTTTTGGTTTTGGCAGGGGGCTAGGATGTGAGGTATGGGGAAGGAGTGCACCATGTTGTAGATTGTTCTGCTTTTGTGTTATTAAGCACTTTTTTTTTTTTTTTTTTTATTTTTTTTATTTTTATTAGTTGGAGGCTAATTACTTTACATCATTACAGTAGTTTTTGTTATACATTGATATGAATTAGCCATGGATTTACATGTATTCCCCATCCCAGTCCCCCCTCCCACCTCCCTCTCCACCCCATCCCTCTGGGTCTTCCCAGTGCACCAGGCCCGAGCACTTGTCTCATGCACCCAACCAAGGCTGGTGATCTGTTTCACCCTAGATAATATACATGTTTCAATGCTGTTCTCCTGAAACATCCCACCCTCGCCTTCTCCCAGAGTCCACAAGTCTGTTCCATACATCTGAGTCTCTTTTTCTGTTTTGCATATAGGGTTATCGTTACCATCTTTCTAAATTCCATATATATGTGTTAGTATACTGTAATGGTCTTTATCTTTCTGGTATTAAGCACTTTTTAAAAGAGGATATATTATTAGGCATTAGAGACAGGGAGCAGAGAACTGAATTAAGGGATTTGGAGGCTTGGGATGGTCTGGGGGAACTGGAGGACAAGAGTGTAGAGGACTGAACATGCCCAGGCTTCCTCTGCAACCTCTTCACTCTTATCCCTCAGACAGCCACTTGTTTCACTGATGCAAGACAGACCAGACCCTCATGACCAGATTCAGGCTCCCTTTGTCTCCATTATGGCTTTCCTGACTCATGTCCACCCCAGTCCTATTCTTGTTCCATTTCTGTATGGCTCTGCAGGTGCCTGCAGCCTCTCCCCCCATTTCACGCAGGGGAAATACGGACCTGGAGTCCAAGACCGCTACAATCGCAGGGAGCCAGAGCCGAGCCTGGGACTCCTGACAGTGCCATCCTCCCTTTGGCCACAAGGGGGTGCACCAGGACCGTTCCGCCCATCTGAGGGCGGGGAAGGGGCTGTGGCTGGATCCACTGGTGCATCTCCTCTGCTTCTCTGGGCAGCATCTACCTCAAGCCACTGTCCCTTGGGATTCTGCCCTGGGCCCTACTTCCCTCACCCAAGTTCCCAGTTGGCCTTCCCAAGTTATATAGGGCTTATGGCTCAGTGTCTCCTGTCCATCTCTTTCCACCCTCACTTCCCTATGCCCCTGCTTCCTGGGTTAGGAAGAGGAAGGCCAGGGAATTCTTCTGGGATGCTATCCACCACAGTGCCCAGCGCAGACTGCTGCAGGCTTGATCTCCAAGTTGTCTTCATTTACCTCCACCTGGGTCACACTGGCAAGTCCTCAGAGTTGGAGCAGCAGCTTCAGCACACTGTGCCAGCTATGAACCAAGGGTCTTGGGGGCACCAGGCAGGAGCTTGAGCTTGCCAGGAGTCAAGGCCATGCTCCCCAGACTCCCAGAAGCACCATCCTTCCCTGGGTGGCCTTCACACTGGTTCTGCTACTCTTGTCCCTCCAGGAGATGGAAAATTCATCCTCAGGACAGACTCCTCTCCTCCCAGCCTTCTTCAGCACTTTGGGGGGGCATGTAGGGGTGCATGTGGCACATACAGGGACATGTGTGTAGGGTGACTCTGGGAGAGACCAAATCAGGCACCCCAGGCTCTATAGGGTATAGGTACACACAGTCAGGTTATCAGGTAATTGACAACTCTCCACCTTGCACCCCAATTTGGAGTATTTCCATTGGCCTCCCTGGCATCTGCCTCAGCCAACACCTACTCCTTAGATGATTAAAAAAAAAAAACCTACTTTCATGGGAATAATGGCATTCCTCCTCTTTTAGAGGCAGGAAAATCAAGGCCCTGAAGGGCCACGTGGGCCGGGCCTGGCACCTGCTCTGCCTGTCTGTACCCAGCAGCCTGTAGCTCACCCTGCAGCTCGAGGGCCTAGGGTGCAGCTGCCCAACTTCCCCTGACCACCATGTGAGTTTGGGTGGTCCTGGGGGGCAGAGTTATGGCAGGTAAAGGGATGTGTGGAGAAACAGCCCCCACGGAGGACCAGGCCCCACTTTCCTGGTCAACCCTGGCCTGGCCCAGACCTTGTCCCTGCTTTGGCTGCTCAGGCAATGGTATTTAGGCTTTGACTTCAGCTGAGGCTTCGTGTTTGGCTGATGGATGGGGCTTTCCCCTCCAAGGAGGCGTCTGTGGTATCTTTGCAGCTTCAGCTTGGCCTCTCGTGTCTGCCGCTGCTCCACAGCCCTGGGCTTTCCCCGCACCTGTTGTGAGCTCTGCAAGGGCTGATTCAGGGGTAGCCAGGCCACTGGGCTCACCCTGAGCTCTTGTATGGCCCTCAGGAACTGGAGTTGCAGAGAGTCAGTGAGATCCAGGCTTGATCAGAGTAGAATATCAGAGCTGACTGGGCCCCTGCAAGTAACCTTATCCAGCCCTCGTAGCTTCCCAGGGAAACTGGGTCCAGGTGAGGTGCAAGGCCTTGCTTACGGCCTCCTGACATCTATCTTGGCTCCTCTGGTTCCATCTCTCTAGATTTGTTGATGGTTTCCTTCACTTATTCACTGAAGGCTGCCTGTACTGTGCCTCTTGGTGCTCAGCCTCCAACTTGGGAAGGGGTGGTCAGGTGAAAGAGGCCTTGATTCTGGGGCACTTTCCATCCCCCCAGGTGTCTTGCCACATGGTATTCAGTGTGGAAATTAAGGCTTGGGAGCCAAGGAATACAGGTGAGCTGTGACCCATGACCTGACACACAGGGCCCAAGGCTGCCAGTCATGGCTTGCAGCTCACTCATTTCTCCCCACCCTCAATACTTTAACCTCTAAGCCAGATGCGCGTGCAAAGGCACAGGTGGTGTGGACCAGCAGACCCAGGAGCCTGTCATGGGCACAGGCCAGCTTTTGAGAAGCTCCCTGCCACAGCTGGCCTTTCCTGGGCTGCCTGGCACCTGGCCACACCGGACCTCTATCCCTCTTCTCATTCAACACCCAGGCAGACTTACATCTTTGGGAAAGTGCAAAGAAGCTCTTGCCAAGAAGCCCCAGGTCCGCTCTAGCCTGCAGGCTCTGTAACTGAGGTGGTGAGCCTGGAAAAGAAAGAGCCTACTCAGGGTCAAAGTACAGGGCAGCAGCAGAGGTGTGGCCCCTGCCTCCCAGGGTGAGGCGGGCTGTCTAATTCTCAGGGGAGGGCGACAGGGGAAGCCGCCCTCCAAGCCCTGTGTGTCTCGGGACATGCCAGTTCCGGGGAGCCCTGGGTGGGGATGTCCTGGTGAGGGGCTGTCCAGGCGGATCTCCACTCAGTCAGCAGAGAGCTTCTTGGAACTTGCCCTGGGTGCAGCCGTAACCAGTTCTGCCCCTCCCTTTGGCACATGGGACCGTCGCCCGCCTGGCACCCTCCTGACTGTCGGATGGGTTGACTTCCTCATGGGTTGTGAGTGATGCTTTCATTCTCCCAGCCGCAGGGACGAGGTGTTCCTGAGAGCATGAGGGTAATTAAATGTGCTCTGCCAGCACCTGCCACCTGTTTCGGAGCAGGGAGAAGGGTGGTGAACCCAAGTCAGACATCCTGCTGCCTCCTAAACCAGGGAGTGACACTCCTGCTTATCAGACCCCCGTATCTGATATGCAGGTGGGTGATGCCACCCACCCCAGTGTCAGCTGGGCCATGGCTACAGATCAGTCCCATCCCCCCTCTGGGAATGCCGCACCTCACTGAAAGGCCTCCACGGATGAGACAAAATGCTAGTCTAGGAACCTGGGAAGGAGAACTCGCTGTCCTTTTCCTGCAGGGTCTCTCCCTCATGCCAGCTGAAACCCAATAACTTGCATGTGACCGTGCCAGCAGTAGTCTCCAGGTTCTTCCCGAGACTGCTGGCCCGCCGGCCCAGGGGCTTCCCATGGAGCAAGAGCTGTCCTTGGCTGCACCAGCTCACGAGGGCAGCGGGGCAGTAGCTCACCATATTGTCGGGGGTGCAGACCTGGGTCCTAGCCTCTGTCCAGGTGCCTGGGGCTGGGCTGCCCAAAGATCTGTGTGATCCTGCTCATAGGTGAGGTGGGACATGGGCTTAGCGACTGGAGTCCCAGATTTTGAGCCCACTCTGTTCATCCTTCCCCTAGAGAGAGCAGAGTGTGGCCTGTGTGCGTGAGTGCCCACACTACCCAAGGACCGCTGAGGAGAGGACACAACAGAGCCCTCAGGGAAGGTCAGGACCATGGGAAGGAAGGGCAAGGGTACCCTGTGGAATGCCAAGGGGGACAGCTTGAGCAATGGCCCAGAGTCAGAACACAGACCACCTGATTAGGGCCAGTCCTGTCAGTTGGGGAGCCCTGGGTGAGATCCTCCACCAGGAGAGAGAGAGAGACTGCTTTGCAGAGCTCGGTTTTCTCTGGGCAACACCATTTCTGTTCAGTGGCCACCCTGGGAAGCTGGCACTGCAGGCCCCTTCACCAGGTGACAGCCAGGAGCCTGGGTCCAGAGATTCTACCAGCTGCTCAGGGTCAAGCTGTGGGGCAAGATTTAAACTCAGGTCACTGTGGCCCGAAAGCCTGGGGTCTCTTCCCCTCGTCCCACTAAGGCACCTAAGGAACTGTGTCCTGAAACCAGTGACCTGGCGAAGTGGGGCTGTAGCTGTCTATGGACCTTTTCCTGGGCCAGCAAGAGGCCGTGGGCACCTCAGTTTGGGGTGGGAGCAATGCCAAGGCTCTGGATAGGGAGTGGCAGTTGACATCTGAGGGAGGAGGGGGAAGAGCTGGCCTTTGATAGGAAGAGTTGGAACACAGGGCTGATCACTTACATGAGGTTGGCAGGGAAGCTGTGATGGGCCCTGGCAGAGCCTGGGGGTAAGAGGATGCTTAGCCTGCACTGCAGGTAAACCCAGGGTTAATGGTTTGCATGCTCTGGCTCCCACACTGGAGTTCCAGATGTGGCACTCTGACCCTGCATAGCCAGTCAGCCAGTGCCTACATCTGCTTTGGAGCTGATGCGAAGAAGAGAGGTTCCCCCTTCTCCCCCCCCCGCCCAGAGGGAGACTTAAACGCAGTTCATTTGCCAAGGGGGAGTTATAGCTCTGTTGAGCCACCAGCCTGGCCATCTGTCCGTCTATCTGAGTGTCGCTGCTTTGAGCTCTGGAAGTTGTAGCATTAGTGAGCCCATAGGGCCGAACGAGCGCTGGAGGAAGAGCCCAGAGCCAGTTCCTTCAAAACAGCTGCTTCACCTGGGCTCAGGGAAGTGGTGGAACAGGCTCCAGGGCTCCGCCACTCTCGCAGGGAGTGGCAGGATGGGCACACTGGGCTCTAGGGAGTGTATTTGTACATCTGGTTTCACTCAGTGGGCCTCAATTCCTGAAAACCCCTGAGCTCCCCAGGAGAGCATCGTTGAGTGACCTCTGGAAAAGCAGAAGTGAAGTCTGGGAACACACTGTCCTCTCACACTTGGCCGTGGCCAGCTGGCCAGCAGGGCCCCTCCGTGGGCCATGAGGCCATGGGTGAGTCGAGAGTCGGGGGCTGCCCCGCCTTGCGGACTGTGCCAGGGCCGCCTCTGTGCCTGCCGGGCCTGTGGGGCAGCGTGAGACCAACCACCAGCCTGGGCCAAGACCCTCCCTCCCTGCCTCGCTGAGGCCCTTTGGGAGAAGCTACAGAGGTTAGGGACTGGAGACACCATGTACTCCCCACGCCTAGGAGCCCTGGTGAGGCCAAAAGATGACTTTCAGGGCTGGCAGGATCTAGGAAAGATTTCAGGAAGTGGGTGGGAGGCAGGGCTGCCCTGCTGCCACCTCTCAAGGCCTGGCTGGAGCTGGCTGCCAAGCCCATACTTGGTCCTTCAGAGAGAAGAGAGCATTAGACAGGCTAGGGGTCCCCATGCTCTCCTGCTAATCAGGGTGAGAGTGGTAATCAGAGGTGCTAGCTGAGGCCAGGCTCTGCTCTGAGGGGTCCTGGCCTGGAGGACCTGGGTTGGAGTAGACAGGAAGTGAAGGGACAGGCAGCAGCTGTGGGGCCTCCAGGAGTCTGGCAGGGCCCTGGGAGGAACCACCACATCAGGTGGGTGTTGGGCTACAGCCCGCCTGGGCGCCTTCTGAGAGCTTGGCTGATCCTGCTGGAACAGAGACAGTGGTCTTTGACACAGGCAACCTTGGGGTGGATGGGGAGCCCTGTGGAGCAGGGAGGGCAGGATTCTCACCTCAGCATGCTGGGGGTTTGCCCTCCCAACCCAGCCTCTCCCTCTGGGCCTGAGGAAGCGGCCCCGTTTCCTGGACTTCAGGGCTTCTCTCGGGCACCCTGTGTACTTCCCGGGAGCGCTGCCTTAGAGCGGAGCTCACAGGCGGGTCACCCTCACTGGAGAACAACTCTGGAGGCAGAGGTAGTGCTGGGGCCGGAGCTGTGGGGCCTCACCGGCCGGGGGTCAGACTCAGTCAGACTCGGGGGGCCACAGGGGCTGCTAGCAGAGGTGACAGCCACACGTTGGAGTTGGAAGACTGCCCTCGGGTGGTGGTGTGGAGAGTGGGCTTGGGAACAGAGAGTGAAGATGTGGAACAGGAGGCCAGCAAGAGAGCCCCACAGCAGTGAGGAGGCCTCAGCGGGCTCTGGAGGCAGTGGGGAGAACAGTCACAGAATATCAGGACAGCAACCCTGGGAAGCAGAGGAGGTCTGGGGGGTCTTGGGTGGGTTTGAAGGGTCCTGAGGAGCAAGTCCCAGACCCTCAGGGGAGGCTGGAGGCACTGGGAAACTGAGCTGATCGGCCTCCTCTGAGGAGGGCTTCAAGTCAGACTTCAGAGAGAACTTCCTGACAGCAGCAGCATCTTCTTGGACATGAGAACTCGGCCTCTGAGGGAGTCTTTTGCTGTGAGAGATCCCAAGCTGGCCAGACATTCCTGGTTCTGGGCCATGGATGGGAGGATTTGGGGAAGACAGCTGGGCTTGTGGGTAGACCAGAGTGGTCCCCCGAGTCTGTACTAACCAGAACACTGCTTCAGCCTCAGCCCAGGCACGTCTGGGGCTCTCAGGGCCTGTCACCGAGGCTTTCAGGCTGCTGAGCTCAGGGCGCAGAATGGAGTTAGCCCCGGCCTTCCCAGAGCCCCTGGCGTCCTTGTCTGCCCTCAGGGGCCGGGCCATGGCTGGGTGGCCGAGTCTCCCACGAAGCTTCTCAACAAGTTCCAGGCCTCTCCTCCTGTGTTCTGATCCCACCCCCGGTCACACCTCCTCCACATCCCTCAGAGAAAGCAGGAAGCCGGAGGGCTGAGGGGGATGGTTTCTAATGGGCTTGTCTCAGCCCTGAGGACTGAGTAAAGGGCTTGGGGCTGCCAGCCACTAGGCCTGGGTGCCAGGTTTCTCCAACAGGGTCAGAGCTGGTTCAAGAGCCCTGTGTGGTCTGAGCCAAAAGATCAGCTAGCCTGCCAGCCTCCAAGTCGCCGCCTTGGCTGGTGGGCTGTCCCCTCACCCTGGGTCACAGGGGAAAGTGGGGCTTGGCCAGGGAACGTGGTCTGGAGTGGCCCTTTGACAGCGTCACTGGGGGCTTTTAAACATGAGTTTCCTGGTAAGGAAGATTCCTCAGGCCTTGGGCAGGAGTCTCAGTAGAATCTCCCGGGTTTGCTCTCATCTGACAAACGCCAGCAGAAACCACCCGGCCGTCTGCGTTCCAGCAGCCAAGTCCCTAGATGCAGTGTCAGCAGAACGCAGCAGCCAAGGCACAAGGATATTTGCTTTAACGACCATGGGAAGCCCCAGGGGCGGGGGGCATGCAGAGGAGAGCCCACCCATCAGCTTGGCCCTCTTACATGTACCATCTTCTCTGGGAATGGCCAGCACCACAGGTGATGTCAGAGGGGTTGTCCTTGAGTCATGCCAGTCCAGGGCCTCTGTCAGGTGGGCAATGAGTGTCCAGGTGGCCTCTGAGGTTCTGCAGGGGCGTGCCCTGGCTCCTCTCACGTCTCTGTCACCTGCCAGCTCTTCTGGAACAAAGGTCTGCCTGAGTGGCTGGGTCCATATCTGAAAGGCCCATCCTGGGCCACTTCCCAGTGGAAAGTGAAGTTGCTCAGTTGTGTGCAACCCTTCATGTTTCCATGGACTGTAGCCCACCAGGCTCCTCCATCCATGGAATTTTCCAGGCAAGAGTACTGGAGTGGGTTGCAGAAGGGTCGAAAATGTAAGGGTTGGGGGCCACTAGCTCTTCTGGAACGAAGGTCTGCCTGAGCAGCTGAGTCCATATCTGAAAGGCCCATCTGGGCCAAGGGCCATGGTAGAAGGGTGAAAAATGTAAGGGTTGGGGGAGGAATGGGACTGGAGTTGAGGGTGGAGAGAACCCAGCAGGCCTGATCCCAGTCCCCCGCCCCACTATACTTGACTGTGGGATTCTGGACACCTGTCATGTTGCTTCTGATTGCCTTTTTCCAAAACAGTGAAATGGGCATGGCTGGGAGGTCCAGCACACAGGTTGCTGCTGGCCTGGGGCTGAGTACTCAGCAGGGCCCCATCTGTTTCCAGGTAGGGTCTTGTTTCCCACTTGGGGTTGGGGTACTGCCTCCCACCTGATCAGTGCCAGTCATTAAATGGAGTTGTTGGGAGCTGGAGAGGAGAGAGGGTGCTTGGTGGGAGAGCTGTGGAGTGGGCCTGCCCAGGAAGAGCAGCCCCACTGAGGTGAAGCTGGAGCAGAGAGGTTTCAGGATGCTGGAGAGCTTGCGCGGCTCTCGTGGAGGGGCAGCGCGGCACATGGGGAAGCCTTTTAGCAGGGGGTGGTGTGGGTGGGAGGCCTAGCCCCTGGGTGCTGTGGAGGGTAGGAATCAGGAGACTGGGCTGGGGTCCAGCGCCCAAACTCACTGTCCCAGAGAACAGTGGGGCCACTGGCACGAGGGGCCCTAACCCTGGTTTTTGTCCTGTGCATCTGGTCTGACTTCCAAGTCCCTACTGGGACCTGGAGAGGCAGGAGGCTCACCGCCCAAGAAGGACTTTGCTGGCTACGGTGGCTGGATGGATAAACATGGATAAATGGACAGGTTTGAGCCACCAGCTGCTGTGCCAGACCGTCTGACCCAGAACACCATATGCTGGACTGGGCTTCCAGCCGCTGTCCGCACTGTGGCTTCCCCAAGCGGGATTGGAGCACCTGTTGTGCTAAGGCCAGAACTCCTGCCCACTAGTTTTTTTCAAGTATCACAGTATTTACTGATAGATAGAAGTATATAAAAGCAGGGCACATGACATATGACTTGATAAGTTAAGTAGAGTTCATTTCAGTATGAAAATAAGAGGGACCAGTTCATACCATTTGTTTCACAACAAGCAAAACCACTTTGCGAGTATTAACAGGCTCTCAAAACTGACCAATTTTGTGCAAGTAAACCATGTTTCTTTAAAAAAAAATTTTATGCTAAAAAAAAATTTTATGCACTCATCCAGAGCCAAGCATATTAAAATCTAGCATATAAAACCTATTACTAGAGGTAGAAATACCGGCTTTTGCTAATACAGTGAAACCCCTCAGTTAATAGTTTTTCTGTACCAATCGGATGGTTAATGCTCAACAAGTTGAGTGTTACTGAGCGAAGCACCTTCTCACCTGTGCCTTGTTCAGGCATAGGTGGGCCTTGGCCAGACAGTTGAGGAGCAGGAAGAGTGGGGCCAAGGTGGATGGCCTGGGGCAAGGACAGAGGGGTGTGGGGTCCTTGGGGCAGAGCAGGGTATGGTGGCTTCTCCCTTCCCCAACTTGTCCTCAGTTCTGCCCCCCTTTTGGGTGGCATGGGAAAAAGATGTGAATAGTAGAGCAGTGGTAAAAACAGCAGAGGAAGGCCCCCTGCAGGCGTCCCAAGGTTAAAGTTCACTCTGAGCACCCAAGAACCACAAAGGAACACGAGTGCTGTGTGCCACCCAGGGGCCACTGAGAGACGCAGGTGTCAAGAGTCCACCCCAGTGATGAGCACCCCTCCCTCCTGCCCTCCCTCTTATGCATTCTTTTGTTTCTTCTCTGATGCACCTGACTCTGGGCTGGGAGCATTCTTCTCCCAATGGGGTACAGGCGGAGGGGCACCGAGGGGTCCCCTCAGTCTGTGGAGTGATGATGTGTCCCACTCGCCCTTCCTCTCTGAGCATCCCAGGATAGCATGGCCCTGTAGACCCACGGACACATGGCAGGGGCGCTTGTGGAAGTGTTCCCAGGTGTGGCCCTTGCCCTCATTCCCCTGGGCAGCCTCCTCAGCGGACAGAAAGCATGCCGAAGCCAGCCTCTGCTGTCGAGTCGTAATCCACACTCCCCTGCACATGCCCACACAGCTTCCTTCTCAGCCACTGTCCTTGGTGCTGCCATGGCCACCGCAGTGTCCTGCATTTCAGAGTTCAGGAGCAAACCCTCCTGCTGTCTTCACCAGTGCTCTTCCCAGTCTTCCGTTTGTTCCACAGTAATTTACTGAACGTGAAAATGCACCAGAACAGACTCGGTTCTTGGCTCTAGGATACTGCAGTGACCCAGAGTCCCTGCAATCATGGTTTGTGTGCCCCGTGCCGGGTGGGATGTGATGTGTTAACAAAGAAAAGTGGCACAAGTGAAGGAAGAGAGTGGTAGGCCTTCAGGAGTGGCTTCTGGAGAGGGGCATTGGAGGAGAGCTCATCACTTTCTAGCAGGGGGACAGGGAGAGGCCCTGAGGTAAGGGTGTGCAGATGCGATGGGGGTTCTGCCTGATGCTCTCCCAGCGCTCTGGCTGTGGGATGGAGAAGAGACTGAGGGGTGGGAGGCACGAGCAGAAGCTGGGAGCCTGGTTGTTACCACAGTCCCCCTTGGACTCACCTGTCTGCTTCCCCAGGGCCCTTCTGCTCTGTCTTCTCACCTCTGTCCCTGTTCCCTCACCTCTGTTCAGAAGAGCTCAGGAGAGTCTGTGGGCTTGGCTGCCTGCCTGCAGCTGCTTCTCGGGCATGGCCAGTCTGTCTTCCCAGCTTGCCTCCTGCTCACACCCCTCATTTGCCCTCGGCAACTCCTCGCTCGTGCCATCCTGCAGCTATTGCCTTTGCATTTTCCTGTCCCTGCGTTTTACCTGGCCCAGCCTGGAGTACTCCCTCATCCTCCGCCCTGCCTTGGTTCCTTCTCCACTTTACCCGTGGCCTGGGGCATGTCCTTAATTTCATATGCGTCATTTCCGCCACAGGGTATGTTGGCTTGCTCCTCTGAGGCTTTGGAGGGTAGGGCCCATGTCTCATTCTGCACTAAATTAGGCCCCCTGGAGCCCACCAGGCAGGAGATCCTCAAAGGCTGCGGGTTGTGAATAGCATGTTGGGTTGGGGTTTCCCAGGCCTTCTTGTCGTTTGGAGGAACAATGCTGCTACTTGTGCTTGGACTCTGGGCCCCAGTGTACTGGCTCAGGGCCCAAGGGTCTGGAGCATCTCAGGGCCTTGGCCTGACTGCCCTGGAGTAGGCTCTGAGCCAACAGGGAGGTGGAGGTGGGGCTGGGAGGTCAGGGTAGCAGCAGGACACAACGGCAGGGGAGGGGCTGGGGCCCAGAGTTGGGGTGGGGACGAGGACTTGGCATCCTGGGGAGGCTCAGCATGGCCAGCTCTCAGCCTCCACCCTTGGGTTTCAGACCTGAAGCTGCACCTGCAGAGCACTGACTATGGCAACTTCCTGGCCAACGAGGCTTCGCCACTGACAGTGTCTGTCATCGACGACCGGCTCAAGGAGAAGATGGTGGTGGAGTTCCGTCACATGAGGAACCATGCGTATGAGCCGCTTGCCAGCTTTCTGGACTTCATTACGTGAGCATCCTCTAGAGTGCCTTTCCTCCTCTGCCTGCAGAGTCCTCCCAGGTTGAGTGGCCAGGCTGGTCATTCAACAGCCCTGGGCCCAGGCCATCACCTATAAAATGGGTCACCAGCTACTTCCTGCTGTCTGGGAGTCAGGTGGCACAAGTGTCCCATGTGGCCATGCTGGGTGAAGCTGCCTTCCCTACACCCCTGGTGTCACAGAGACAAGGGGTGACAGGAGCCATTTCTCTCATTCACCTTGAATATTCACAGGTCCCACCCCCCACCCCCCAGGGTGGGGTCAGGGAATGGGCAGAGCTCTGAAGAGTCAGGTTTTGAAGAGGGACCGTTTAGGCCCTGTGGCCCTGTCTGGGCTGCAGCTCATCTGTTGTCTCTGCCCACGGCCCTGGGTCTCGGGGAGCAGGGGGCAGGGTGGGGAGGGTGCTGAGCACCTGGCCGCCTTTCTGAGTTCTGGCCCAGGCTCCTGTTCTGACGACACTTGGCTGCCAAGATTTCCTGTGGTCTAACCCCTGGGTGCAGGCCTATGTCCACAAAGCTCCTGGAGAAGATGACAGGAAAGGACCCTGGGTCCTCCAGGCTGGGGAGGCACTTGGATGAGGCAACCTCTGCTTGCCAGGTGCACCTGTGGGAACAGGAAAGTAGAGAGGCCCCTCTGCCAGGGCGGCCCAGGAGCCAGGGCTTGGTGGACAAAGAGATGGCCCATGCCAGGTGGTTGCCCAGTGCAGGTGGTGGACAGAGGCGAGGGTGGCTGGCATACAGGAGTTCACTCCACGTTGTTGGAGTGTATGCTTGTGTTGTGGGAAGCCTTTCAGGTACTCTTCTGTGTACTGTCTAGCTTTAACCATTCCCTGATGGTGGTACCCCCAGACCCATGGATCTGCACATTGCCACACCTACATTTGCAGGAACAAGGCTGGAAGCCTGCCTCCCAGACCCAGCCAGAAGCAGCCATTTACTCGAGATGTGTTGCTCAAGTAGGGGCTGTAGCTGAAAGGGCCCTGTCCTGGGGTAGGGGTCACCGCCTGGGACACCTGCAGGGCTCAGACTCTCTCCTGGCCCCCGGCCTTCTTCTCTCCTGCTGTCCTGGCTGGGTCTGTGATCACACCGCCCTTGCCTCTGTCAGTGTACAGCCAGCATGGTCATATGGGCCGGAGGCCAGAGGAGGGGTGGATCTCGTGCTGCCGCACTGGGGCTTGTACTGCAGTGCCTGTCTGTCATTCAGCCCCTAGCCTGGGCCTGTGTGGCCTTCACCCCAAGGCCAGGGCCGAAGGACATACCAGGAAGCAGTGCGTTTATTACCAGAGCCCAGCCTTCGCCTTGTTTGCACAGGGCTCCCTCAGCTTCCTGGTGAAGTTCTGGCCCTGCCAGCTAGGCCGGCCAGAGGAGGCTGACCTCCTGCCAGCGGTCGGAGGGCAGATGTCATCCATCTTGCTGCCGGCTTGGCCCCCTGCCTGTGCCGCCTGGCCTGTCTTGGTGCCCTTGGAGACTTGATCTCAGCCTGCCAGGCCATGAAACTGGAGACGACTCTGAGCGTGACTGAGGCCTCACGGCCGCCAGCACTTTGCTGGAGGTTGGCTGCAGGCACCAAGAGTGCTTAAAGCGGCCAAGCGCTGTGCTGGGGCAGACCGTCACTTTCCTGCCCCTTCCATTCATGGGTGATTGTGGCTCATAGTGTCCCATCCCCTCACTCCTGCTTTCTCCTAGGAAGGACTCAGCAGCCACGTGTCAGCCCCTCTGAGCCTGTGGCTGCTCGCTCTATGACCTCGTCATCTCCAGTGACCCACTCCTCTAGTCTCCACTTCAGCCACCCCTGTGATGGCTGCCCAAGACCATGTCACCACCTGGAACCGCTCCACCTCTGAAACCGCTGAGTCAGGCACCCCCTCTCTACTCACGGCCTTCAGGCCCTCCAGCCCACTCTCAGTCCCTCGTGGGACACGGGTTTTTGGACTCAGCAGGGTCTGGACCTCGCTTCCTTCCCCACCACCCCTTCTGTCTTGGTTGTCCTCCCTCCGCAGCTGAGGTTCCCTGATCCATCATTCGAGAGCTCTTCTGCCAACATCCGCAGCTCTCTTGGCCGCCCAGCTCATGGTCCCGCCCGGCTGGCAGCTCCCCAGCCCTGGAGGAAGCCCAGCAGCCTCCAGCCTGCAGGCGCCCGCCCCCACCTCCGCTGCCGGGAGCGGAGCCGGGGAAGCCAGTGTTGGTGGATTTTCCCTGCTGCCAGACAGGCATGCTCATCAGTTCAGCTGGCCTGGCCTGTCCCTGCTTAGCTGGCTGCTTGCTCTTCCCACTCAGCACTCTGCAGCTCCCCAAGCTTCCTTCAAGGTGGGGAGACCACCTCCCCATCTTAAACACCATCTATCTCCTGTCTCCAGCCTTCTCTCTGGGTAGATGGCCACCTCTTCACTTCCACATTCTTCCCAACAGCATCTAAAACAAGCTCAGATCTCTCACACCATTAAAAGCCCATCCCGTGTGGCCTGAATTTTTACATTCACTCTCTGTTCTCTCACCTCCTCCATCCTGAGCCTCCAGCCCACTTCCAGCCATCCTGTCATTCCACCACAAGGCCCTGGCTAAGGTCACCACTGACTTTGATGTGGCCAAGGTCTCCAGGCTTAATTAGGAGCCACATCCGTCTTACCTCCTTCCAGCAGTCTGCTTCCTCTCGCGGTGTCTCTTTGATTTAACTCCTGCCTCCCTGGCTGCTCCTCCTTCTCCACCTCCTCTTCCTCCTTTCCACCTTCTTAACCTCCTCCACCCCGAGTCACCCCAGGAATAAGGAGTGTTGCAGAAAGGGGTGAAGCCTTCCACAGGGGCCTGTCCAAGGGACCTCCCTCACCCTGGGGACTCACCACTGGCTTCTCTGAGGAGATGGCTGTTTGGTTGAGGCAAAGGACATTTGAAAGAAGAATTGGGGGAAGGCTGAGGGAACCATACATGTCCCGAGCAGCGAGAGCCTGAAGCCCCTGGCTCTGTTACCTTCTGGGAAAGAGATACCCTAGACATGTCCAGAAAAGGGAGCATCAGCTAGATACCCCATCATTGGTGTAGAGGCTTGCAGGAGCAATACCACTGCTGTCCACAGACAAAGCTGGCCCAGCTAGGGCAGAGGTTGGGACCTGCACAGAGGTTAATCTTCGCTCCAGCCTTCAGAGTCTCTTAGTTGCCTTTGGAGCTGCCCCAGGATGGTGGGCAGGCTTCTGCTGGTGAGTTCTTTGTCACTGAGGATGTGTAGGCGGAAGCTGGGAAAGGCTTCCTCTGCCCTCCCATGATGAGAGATAGTATCCAGTGCTTCTGTAGACCCCAGCCAGCCTTCAGCCAGCACACATGACCAGTGTGAGCTCTGGGCCAGTGCCAGGAGGGAGGGAGATATATGGATGCAATGGGATGGGTGCTTGTGGTGGTGCAGATAGCTTTTGGGGAGGCTTGTGGGCAGCTGCCACGGATGGAATGAAGGGTCACAGGAGGCTTCCTCATTGAGAGGACTCCAGGGTCAGATGGGGTTCGATAGGCCACTCAGAGAGTGGGTGGCCAGAGTGGGGGCAGCTGCCTCATGTTCAGTGGAAAGGCCCTGAGTGAGAGACATCCCACTGAAGTATGCCATCACCAGTCGTGTGGTTTTGAGATGATTCAGCTCAATTTCATGGTGAAAACATGTGATACTGCACCAACAGCTCCTTCCAGGCCCAGCCATTCACTTGCATGTCTGACATGGGGCAGAGCCTTTATTAGGGCTTCTTAGCTTTGGAGGGGACCTTAATCTGGGCCATATGATGATGGCTTCCCAGAGGAGAGTAGGCCCCAGAAGGGGAGCTGGGAGAGGGGCTTGTGGGAGGAGTGTTTGGTCTCTGGGGAGTTGCAGGTGACCTCAAAGTCCTCTGTCCTTAGATAACTGAGCTTCCCTGGAGGGGGCCATCCCCAGTGGGCAACACCTGGCTACAGCCCAGGGCACCCACTGGCAGAGCCTGGGTGACCCACACCATCTGGGGGAGGAGAGGTCCCATAGTCTGGTGTGCCAGGGGCTTCAGTGTCACCAGCCAGGTGAGGGCAACTGGAAAGAAGTTTTGTCTCAGAACTATGACCTCAAATGCCCAGTGTGCCTCTCAACACACCTGCCACTGTCCCCAGGTCACATTGCTCAAGCTTTGGGCTCTGCTGGGTCACAGCAGGCATCAGGTATCCTTAGGTTTCCCAGTTCTGGCCCCCCAGCCTTCACTGTCTTCAGCTACCACCTCTGAATTGATGGCAGGGTCTCTGTAGGCTGGGGTGCCTTGCTCCTGCCCTGAGGGACAACAAGTAATGACACTGTTCTCCTGAGCCTGATGGAGAGGGTACAAGTGCTCTGTGATGTCCAGAAGGTTCAGTTTGAGTGGGAGGACCCAAATGGACCTCAGGAGAGGGGCAGGATTTTAATAAGGTGAGGGTCAGGGTCTCACCAACTCTGCTGGGGGCTGTATTTCACTCATCCTGATTGCAGAGGGGAAACTAAGGCCTGACAGGTAAGGCCTGTCTTCTTTCCAAGCCTGAAGCCATAGCTTGATATCTCTTCACTTTCCACTGGGGCTGGGCTCAGTAGGACCCAGATGTGATTGAGCACAAGTACGATTACTAGCAGCCTCTGTTCGGAGCTGTAGATGGGCCAACTGGATGAGCTGGCTGGGGTGCGTAGTCATCATCGCCTGCTCACCAGCATCAGACCTGACCCGGAGGACCAAGATGATGAGACCGTGGGAGTAAGCCATCATGCTCCAGCAGGTGGCGCCAGAGGGCACAGCAGAGGGACGGGGCTTGGCTGGGGGCTCTGAAGACTTCTTGGAGGAAGTGGCTTTCTGAACTCCATCCCAAGACGTCTGTCAGCCCAAGCTGACTCTTTGAAGGCACAGGGTGAAGGAAGGCCTCTGGGCAGAGGAATACAGACTGCCCCACTCCCACCCCAAGAGGGCCTCTTTGGCCTGGCGGGCGGACGCCTGTCCACTCCCCAGCTGTTTTCCTCTGGAGGGAGACGCTGACCAGCTGGAACCTCACTCTGTCCTATTAAGGCCGAGTAAGGGGAGGGCCGGGGGAGTGACTTTCTGGGGGCAGGGAGGCAGCTGCTGAAGCAAGACTACAACAAGGAGGAGGATTTCCCTGCCTGCTGAAAGCCTTCACCTTGGGGGACAAGCAGACAGCTGGGCCAGCAGCATCTCTGCCTTGCCTTGCCTCCTTTCATCCCACAAAAGGAGATCCTGGCTCTCATTGGGCAGGGGAGAGAAGCAGGGGCTGCTGCCATAGCAACTTTGTCATTGACCTGGGGGAGGGAGCTGCTGGGCCTGGAGCAGGGTCGTCCAAGGCTGGCCTAACCTAGATAGAAGGGGGGGCCTTGGAAGGAAGTAGGGGGCTTTACTTGGCTTAGCATTTCCCTTGGTGTCCAGCCAGGACTTCTAGCAGGAGTCTGCGGGCAGCCGGCGGTGGGCTGTCACCAGCCCCCACATCTGCTGTCGGTGAATCATAGCTGGCCTGTTCCACATCACTGGAGGGACGGCCACAGAGCCAGACAGTGGAGTCTTCCCACAGGGCTCACCTCCGAGCCAGGTCAGGAGGGCCCTGATGCCAGCCCCGTGCTCAACATACGTGAATACTCTGTGGTACACGGAGTGGGGAGGTTTAGAGAAAGGAAACTGACTTGTGGAGAGTCCTCTAAGAAGACACGGTAAGATGGGGAGTGTAGAGTCAGGGCATGGGGACCTGGACATGGGTGGAGGTATGTGGACACTGGCCAAGGGACATCGTGCTCCTCTGCTTCATGGGGTGACAGGGCCTGCGGCCTGCAATCTCTGTGCCTTACATCCTCTGACAGTGGGGCTGCTGATGCTGGTGGTGTGGGATTGGTTGGATAGTACAGCTCAAAGCAGTAGTGTTCCCCGCTTGCCTGTCCAAAATCTGGTGAGAGTGTGAAAGAGCATCTTCAGGTTTGGCGTGGGATCTCTGTGGCCCTCTTAGGGAGTATCAGTGGGGCTGGATGGGCCACAAGTGGAGTGTTGTGGGTCCTGGGGTGCATGCGATTCTGGAGGCAGCAGGGGCAGGATAGGTGTGCTGTGCAGGGTAGGGGATGATGCGGGCTGGGACTGGCGACCACGGCACAGAACCCTAGCGGGTTCTCTTCGAAGTCCCTCCATGCTGCCAGCTGGGTCAGGTCAGGGACAGAAGGCTGGCCGTTTGGGCCCCTCGGCTCGTGGCTGCGAATAGCCTCTGTCTGCCGCCCCTGGTTTGAGGAGGCAGGCCTGTCTCTTCTCAGCACACATCCTGCAGCTGACCCAGCCGGGTTGGGGGCGGAGAGAGGGCAGCTGCCTGGCCCCAAGCCCAGGAGAGCAGAGGTCATAGCAGGGCGCTGGGCTGGGTGGGAGCTGGGGGAGTGTGTAGCAAGCAGAGGGGTGGGGGTCAGGTCGGGACAGGAACTGTGGTTTTCTTCTCCTGCCGCCTTCCTGGCAGGCCCTGTAGGAGCTCCCTCAGTAGCCAGCCCTGAGCTGAGGCCTAGGCCACCACCTTCCTCCTTTTCTCCCCTTGGAATTGGGGGCCACTTCCTACTTCGGACAGTCTCAACACTGGGTGCTCAAGTACTGTCGCGGGACAGCTGGTGGCCCACCTGACAGCTAGGTGGGGTTTGTGCTCAGTACTCAGGGCAGCAGCCTCCAGGTCAGCTCCCGCTCTTCAGTGGGAGTCCTTCTCTGGCCCCGGAGTGGTCCCCCGCATGCCCTGAGCTCATCACTGGTGACAAGCCGTAGGAGTGTTGTGGCTCCTGCAGCCTGACTGGGGCCCTCTGTCCCTCTTCACCCCATTTCTCATGCAGGTGATTACACAGAGCTCTGGGCCACGGCCCCTTTGTGGCCTTGTCCTAATGGGCGGAGGCAGAGCCCCTGGCCGAGTCTGAACCTGGAGGCCCCAGCTCTCTGCTGCCCGTGCACTGTCTGCACTGGCCTTCTGGGCTGGAGGGCGCTGACCTGAGCCCCAGCTCCTTCCGGTCTCCTCCAGGCCATCCTGGGTGGATGCCTCACACTGGCCTCAGGCCCTAAAGGAGGAAGCAGCGTCCTGTTCTTGCAGTGGGCTGCACAGGACAGCTGTCTGCCTGTTCGTCTCAGCCTGACCTGCGGCCTTACTCTAGAGGGGGCCTCCCACTGGCTCGTCTCTGGTTTTCCCTAGACACGCCTCTTCCTACCCAACTCCTCAACCTTCCCCTCCTCTGGCCATCTCCCCCCGCCGCCCCACCCCCATCTCCCCGCAACAGCTAAAGTGACTGTGCTGCTTGTATCCTGCTCGTGGACCCCTCATGCTCCAGATGAAGTCAGGACCCTCAGCCGGGCCCATGGGACCCGCCTCCAGGCTCCAGGCTGCTGGTAGCACCGCCCTGGTTCCCCTCCCTCTGCCAGCCCTGACAAGAGTTCAGTTCCTCGAATGAGTCTGCCACTCAGCAAATGCCTCCAGGTCTTTGCACACACTGTTCCCTCTTCCTAGAACATGCTTTCATCTCTGAGTTCTTTCATTCCCCAGGCTGGCCTGTGTCACCCACCTCCGCGCACCCATGCTTCCCACGTCCTGCCAAAACACTGGTTAAAACCCTGAGGGTAGTTGGTGACCTGCTTCCCCGTTACTCACTCACTCATAGGGCATGAAGTACCCCCCACACACATCCCTCAGGGAGGGGCCATGTCTGTCCTGTGCTTCTGGTGCTGAAGGAGGGGCACCCTTGGACAGGGAGAGGAGCCTGAGGCGGTGCTTGCAGTTGAGGGGTTGAGCCTGCACCGCGTGGGGGATGGGCACGGCATCGTGTCCGGACTTCACGGGCGCCGTGCTGTTGTGTGCCTCCCTCCCGCAGTTACAGCTACATGATCGACAACGTAATCCTGCTCATCACGGGCACACTGCACCAGCGCTCTATCGCCGAGCTTGTGCCCAAGTGCCACCCGCTCGGCAGTTTCGAGCAGATGGAGGCCGTGAACATCGCACAGACACCCGCTGAGCTCTACAATGCTATTTTGGTGGACACGCCCCTGGGTGAGTGGCCCTGGCGGAGGAGGGAGAGGCGGGCAGTGGCATCAATGTCAGTGCCTCCGGGTGGGGTTTTTTGGACCCCTGGGGGCAGCCTGAAGCCAGAAAGTAAGGCCCACCCATGCCTGCTTACCTTTTTCTTCCGGTCCACCTTGCCTCCCATTCTCTTCTCCTCGCCCTGCCTTCTGCTCCCTTCCTGCTGCTTTCACTGGGCCAGGCAGACTACCCCCAGGGCATGACTCAGACGATCTAATTTCGTGAATCTGGCTGATTCCTCAGAATGCAGAGGAAGGCTGAGCTCAGGGGGCCTGGGTCCCTCAGAGTCTTGGGAGCTCTGACAAGACTGTGGCCCTAAGCTGGGCTGTAGTGACTTGCTGCCCATGAGGCAGAGGAGGGACGCAAACAGCTTCACTTGCTCCACCAAGCAGGTCCCAGGGGCCAAGTCAGGCAGTGTCCAGCAGGATGCAGAGTTCATGTCAGAAGCCAAGGAAGGAAGGAGAACTGGGAGCTTCCTACAGGGCCCCGCCTAGGCAGCATTGGCTCCTGCCTGCCTTGGAGGGGGGCTGGAGAGGAGGCACTAAGGCTATCGCCAGCTAGTGTCCTCACAGCCAGCATCCTAGTCCCCAGCACACCACCTCCAGGAAGCTGCCAGGATTGTACAACTGAGCCCAAAGCTGCACTTAGTCCTGCACTAAGAGGCATAGGCCTTACCTGCTTGGCCCTATCTACACAATATCTTATCTCTCATGATAACTCCGAGCTAGTTCTAGGCTGTTGGTGGCTTCTTCAGGTTCTCCGTCTCTAAAAAAGAAACAAACCAGTGAGTCCATGAACTCCTGGGAGATCAAAGGGCTCTCTTCTGCTTTGGCCTCTAATGCCAGCCCTTAAATGGTTCCCTGGGTCCCTGGTCCCTGCTCACCCAGCTGTCATACTCAGGCCTTGTTCTGAGGAAAAGGAGTTTTCCATATGTGGGCCCCAGGCCCTCCTGGGAGATGCAGAGAAGTGAGCGCCAGGCCTTGAATCCACAGCTGCCCCTGGAGAAGGGAGGATGTCACGGCCTCTTATGCAAGCCTGTCTTTGGCATGATCTGAGCTTGGGTCTGCCCCAGAGGCGATTAGATCATGTTATGGCTGGCCGCCTCCTTATAAATCAATTTTAGTAGCAAGAAGGCAAGAGAAGCTCAGGTCAGTATACATGGCCTGGAGTATGGCTTCAGTCACTTCTAAGGCAATAGTCTAGGCCAGGTTGGTGCCCCCACCCCCACCCCCCACTTCCCAGGCAGATGGGCCTTGTGGCAGGGGTCCTCTGTGCCCTGCAGGGGGAATTGAACATCAGCAGGATTCTTGCCTAGGCTGAGAGTCCGCTTGCCCACCCCTCATACCATGTCTTTCCTCCCCAGCGGCTTTTTTCCAGGACTGCATCTCAGAGCAGGACCTCGATGAGATGAACATCGAGATCATCCGCAACACTCTCTACAAGGTATTGCCCCTGGGCCCGATGGTGGTGGTGAAGTAGGTTGGTGGGGCCCGTGGGCATGGTGGGCTGGTGATTTATTGGGGTGCTGGGACAGCACATGGGGCTCCTTTCCCAGGGGCTTATCTGCTCACTTTCTGGCTCCCGTGACTGGCAAAAGACTGCATGGAACAGGTTCTCCATCCCTCGGGCCCAGATAAAATCAGCAGGAATGGCTAGGGCTCCTGGATGGCCACTCCCCCTGCATCCAGGAGGGTCGCTGGCCACCACCCAGGCGGCTCACCCAACCTGGACTGTTGCCAGCAAGGAGCACCTGAGCATGGTGGGAGAGGGACCCAGCCAGGTGTAGCCAGATCCCTGTGTCCCTCTCATTTTACCGGGTCTAGGGCCGGTGCCACATGCCACCATCTTCAACCCTACCCACCTTCTGCTTCCCATCAGGCTATGCACAAGGTGATGACCCCTGAAAATAGAGTGGGCTTGGGATTCCTGGGTCAGCACTGCCCCGGCTCAAAGAGGTTAGGAGCAGGCTTGGGAGCCAGAGAAGGGTGCTGGACAGGGACCAGTGAGGACTGTTTGGGGCAGACTGGGCTCTGGCCATAGTGAGGACCTCTGATGGGTCAGCAGTGGGCAGCCCCTGAAGGGGGCCTGAAGATACATGACACTTGCTGACAGCCCTGCTGACCTAACCCTGAGAACATCTGTCTCTTGGATCTTTACAACGAGGCTCTGCTCCTGCCCTGCTTGGGGCGAGGTGGCCAAGACAGTGGCAGCCTGAGCCCACGCCCTCCAGTCTTGCTGCGGGGGTCTGGGCCAGAGGGCAGGGCGGGTATGCCGTGCGTGAAGGGCCCACCTGGAGGTTGTAGTAGTGGAGGCACAGGGCCAGCACATGCAGAAGCCAGTGTGGAACACGAGCCAAGTGGCAAGCAGTTTGCTGTGGAAGCGCCGGTTCCGGCTGGACAGTGGGAGGTAGACCTGGAAGGAAAGGGTCAAGTCAGGCACAGGAGCAGGTCCCCCAGGGCCTTGAATGTCAGGCCAGAAGTTTGACTTTACCCTGTAGGCAGGTTCAGCCAGCGAAGATTTTCAGCAGGGCAGGGTATCATCAGAGTTTGGAGGACAGATCAGAGGGGATGAGATGAGAGGTAGGAAGGCTGTTGGCTTCTGTACTCCTTGGGGCTGCTCTGGGAGCTAGGTAGGCATTAGTATGCCAGTTGAAAGATGAGATTGAGGGCTCAGAGAAGTGGGGTGGGCTGCCTGAAGCCACAGCCACTGGCTAGACCCTGGGCAGCACTGTGCATTGCGCGTGGCTCAGCTTGTCTGCAAAGCAAGTACTCTCGTCTGCTAATAGGGAGATGGGGAGGGTGGGGCAAGGGGCGTGGTGGGGGCAGGCAGTCAGAGCTGGCTCTTGTGTGTTAGTGCTCACAACCCACCCCCCCCTGCAATGCTCCTGGCTCCTTGCCGGGTTCCCTGCCCTGAGGCAGGGTGAGGGGTGAGGCTGTCCCCTCGGCCTCACCCATGCCCTCACCAGGCCTGACTGGTTCTAGCTGGAGTCACTGGCGAGGGCTGCCTGGGCACCAGTTGTAAACACCGACCCACTGCTGTGGGCACCATGCCAGGCCCGCCTGTCAGGCCATGTCCCAGTCCAGTAGCCACAGATGGGAGATTACGCGGACCCCCAGTAGCGGGTGGGAACCGTGGGCAGCTGGTGCAGCAGACGTGGGCTGGCAGATGCCAGGGACAGGGTGGGGGCGGGAAGGTGACCTTGGTACTTGGGCCTTTGGGGTCTTGCCAGTTTCTTCAGCTGCTCAGCCTCCAGAAGAAAGTCTGGGCCTATTCCACGAGCCTCCACCACCCTGGGGTCAGTCTTTTCAGGGTCAGCCCAGCTCGGCAGAGGCTAGTGGCTTCCCCCACGGAGAGGAACTGTAGGCCCCTCTGGGACAGGCCTGAGATTTGGACACACCCAACTTGGCTGGTCATAGGGAAGGAGATGGCTGGGGACGGTCCCAGGGGAGACTAGTGCCACTAATCCATGGTAGGATTGGCAGCTGTTTCTATCACCCAAGTCCTCTGCTGTGCTGGGGTCCACTCTCCCTTCCCAAGCTGCTTACTCCTTGACTTGTTCTAGACTTTTGTTTCCTGTGACTCAGTGGTCCCCTTGGGTCTTCCCCTGAGCCCAGCTTGCCCAGTGCTGCTGGCCAGGCTTGGCCTGGGCTCGTGGACCCCTGGGTCTCATCTTACTTCCTTTCTCAGGCCAGTAGAACCTGTGACCATATCAGTAGGTGGAATGTTCTCAGGAGCTTGGAGGGCAGACCTCCACACAGAAAGCTTCCCCTGCTTCCCCAGCTCTCACCCCCAGCTCAGAAGCCTGTGGAGCCAGAGTCCCTGTGGCTGGGACCCCAGAGGATCTGAGCAGAGGAAGCTCCCCAGAGGTTATGAGACTATGCCCCCCTTCCTTGACACGAAGAGGTTCAGGGAAGGAAGCCTGGGCCTGGCTGGTCTCAGGAGTTAGTCCTGGGAGGGACCTGAGGCCTGGGCTGACCTGGCTTCTCCTTATGCCCAGCAGATCCAATTTGCCTGGGCAGTAAGTACTTGTTCCCGCTGGCAGCCTGAGTGTCCAGCCATCGCACTGCAGGGCTGACGTCCGCGCAGGCAATAACCATCCCTCACCAGGAGCTGGGTTGACAGTCTGGTTCCTGCTGTGTGGCTGCCTAGGGGATGGGAAGAGGAGGAGGTGCTCTTTAAGGTGGGGTGCTGAGCGGGGCTGGGGCACCCAATCCAGGCCATCTCCGTGAGCTCTCAGGAGTCACCATTCTTCACTAGCCCGTCAACATGTGATTTTCTGAGGCTGAGGGGAGATTTGGAGAAAAGGCAGGCAGAGAAGCAGGGGCAAGACAGGACCCCTGTCTGAGCCTGATCCTCTGTGCGATGAGGGTGTGAGGGGCACTGCACCATGAGGCAGACAGTGGGTCAGAAATTGCTCTGTCGCTGCTGGGTGGGGAAGGCAGCAGGCTACTGCTGCTTGGCTGATGCACAGTGAAAATCTGTGACTGCTTTGGGGGCTCTGACATGGGGGCTGCCCTGGCCAGTCCACTGGTATGATATTTGGATTAACCATGAAAGGAGCTGGGGAGGGAAGAAAGGAACTGTGAGGGGGAAGCCTGGCAGACCCATCTTGAGTCTCCCTGCCTAGGCTGATTGAGCCCCATGCCCTGCACAGGCCTACCTGGAGTCCTTCTACAAGTTCTGCACCCTGCTGGGCGGGACCACAGCTGATGCCATGTGCCCCATCCTGGAGGTGAGTGCTTGCCCCCTTCCCACCTGCTGATGCCCTGGCCCTGGCGTGGGGAAGCCCTGATAACTGACTGGCTACTGCCTCCCTCCCATTTTGTCTCTCCGGCACCTGTGCACTGGCCCCACAGTTTGAAGCAGACCGCCGCGCCTTCATCATCACCATTAACTCCTTCGGCACAGAGCTGTCCAAGGAGGACCGTGCCAAGCTCTTCCCGCACTGTGGACGGCTCTACCCGGAGGGCCTGGCCCAGCTGGCTCGAGCTGATGATTATGAGCAGGTCAAGAACGTGGCCGACTACTACCCGGTGAGTGCCCTGACTGTGGGACGGGGGGCAGGCCTGTTGGCACCCACATGCCCACCCCACACCCAACAGCACCCTTGTGCTCATGCCTCCCTTCCCCCTCACCCCCCGCCCCCGCTCTCCCGGGTCAGGAGTACAAGCTGCTTTTCGAAGGTGCGGGCAGCAACCCTGGAGACAAGACCCTGGAGGACCGATTCTTCGAGCACGAGGTGAGTGCTGGGCCTGCTTGTCAAAGGGAGGGGTTGTTGGCCCAGGCCTGACTCCGGTCCCAGCCCCTTGGACACCACTCTTTCCTTTGTCTGCAGGTGAAACTGAACAAGTTGGCCTTTCTGAACCAGTTCCACTTTGGTGTTTTCTACGCCTTTGTGAAGCTCAAGGAGCAGGAGTGTCGCAACATTGTGTGGATTGCCGAGTGCATCGCCCAACGCCACCGCGCCAAGATTGACAACTATATCCCTATCTTTTAGCACCCTGGACCAAGGCTCCCCACAGTGCGTGTGTACATGTGTGTGCTGTGACAAAGCTCACGGCTCATCTACCTGCCCTGGGGGTAGCACACTGTCCTTGTGGCTGCCCCGCTTCCCTGACCCTCTCCGAGACTGCTTTTGGGCCTTCAGGGGGGCTGGCCACCTGCTTCCCACACTAAGGATGGACCAAGCCACAACCTCCAGAGCAAGGAGGCCCCCTCAGCCCTGTGTTTACAGCCACTGACGTGTCTGAGAAGCATGTGGTCACTTTTGTGTCCCTCCCTAACCTGAGAACCCCTGGGGGCAACGTGAACCTTCTCTTCCCTCAGTGGGCCCCCCAGAGCCATGGTCAGGATAAAGTATGTGTGTTCTTGGGAAATGAGGGAGTAGCCCTGCCCTTCCAAGATAATAAAAACTTCTCTAAGTCCAGCAGTCTTCTGTCTTCTTTGGGCCCTGGCCCCTCTCCCAGATCCCCAACTTGCCTCAGGTCTCCTGAGCTCCCCCCCGCCCCAAGCCTTCTATCTCCCTTCCTCAGGTGGCAGCCCTCGGCTGGCCTTGTCCCTGTGCAGCCAGGCTCCTTGGGGGGTGGGAGGTCAGTGGCAGATGGCCCCTTTCTCTGCTGGAGGCTCCAACAGGCCCATGGAGTGGGCTTCTGACTCTAGAGGGCCCCCAGGGCTCCCTGTTTGCTTCACTGAGCACCACAACTCCCTGGGCTGGGGTCATTACCCCCATTTCACTCTGAGGAAACCTATGGATATGTGATCTGCCCAAGGTCACTGAAGGGGGTTGGATGTAAACCAGGTCCTGTGCCCAGAGCCTCGGCCCCCATGCTGAGCCCTGGGGGTTGCCCAGGCAGTTCCCAGTCTGTCACACGGCCACAGCCTGTCACCTAGGCAAACAGAGCATCTCCCCCATTCTAGGAGATATAAAAATTTGTCTTTATTCAAAAAGTGGCAATCAGGTGAGTATGTAACCTCCCTGTGGCTTGGGGGGCTTGAGGTGGGTGGTCAGGGCCCTAATCCTTGAGCCAGTCAAGAAACAGGATTCACCCTTCAAAATCACAGCACTGAGGCACTGGTGCCAAGAAATAATCCTGAGGGGGTCCCCAACGTACCTCGCCTTAGTTTGCAGAGGCAATGTAGGACCCTGGCTAAGGCTCTAGTTAAGCCTTGAACTAAACTCCCCATCCAGCTGGGTTCTACAAGCTGCATGGTGGAGCCTTGTGCCCAGGAGGGTCTTTTGGGCTCATGAAGCAGGAGAGGCCCAGAGATTCACTGGAAAGCCTTCATCTCGCCAGGCCTGGCCTGTGGCATCGGCAGTGCATGGGGTTGGAGTCCTTTGGGCCAGGCTCTAGGGCAGACCTGGGGGTCAGAATACCTGGAGGAGGAGCAAGGGCACAAGGAGCCTCCTTTGCTGGAGCTGCTCTCCGTGTGCCCTGCTCACTGGGCAGTGGGAGAGGGGTCCGGTCTAGGGCCTTGGTCCTGGGCTATGTCCTGGGCAGACGTCAGGCCAGGCTGGCCAGCCTGTAGTGCTCTCGGCACAGAGGGACTGATAAAGAAGGACTGTAGGAAACGCTGCCGCAGGCCCTCAGGCAGGTAGTAGTGGATGAAGTATATGAGCCCCAGGCCATGACCTGGGTAATAGCGGCGGCGTGGCTGGGCCGCCAGCAGTGCATCGGTGATGGCATCTACCACCGGGCTGAGGTCTGGCAGAGCCTGGCTCAGAGAGTGCAGGAACTGCCTATTCAAGTGCTCGATGTAGTCCTCACCATAGGCCTGCAGCAGCTCTCGTGGTAGGGTGGCCAGCAGCTGCTGCTTGCGCTCTTCCCACCGGTGCACATCCTTCACTGACTCTGTGGAAGGAGTGCCAAGGCCAGAGTGGGGTCAATGAGGGAAGCCAAAGCCAGACCCAGGTCTCTAACTCACAACCTGAGACCCGCCCCCAGCCAAAGTCACGCCCATTCCTCAGACCCAGTCCCACTCCAGAGAAGACCACACTCCCTCGCCTTCCTCCTCCTCCCCCCACAAGCCCCACCCCCAAACCCCTGAGCCTCACCTGTCTTGAAGCAGGCAGGCTGGATGATGCTGACCTTGACACCCCAGGGCAGAAGTTCACAGCTAAAGTTGCCCATAAGCAACGTCAAGGCCGCTTTGGAGGTCCCATAGGCAGCCAAGCATGGAAACGGCATGTCTCCTGGGGATGGATTGGGAGTGGGGGATGCCTCAGCCTGGGCCAGGGACTCCAGTATCTCTCCCCGCCCAGCAGAGGCATCTTTTCTGCTCCAGTGCAGGAGGACCCTCACCTGCTGGGCTGCTCACGGTCACAATGCGACCACTCGAACGACGCAGCAGTGGCAAGAGGCCTTTGGTCATCTCTAGTGCACCAAAGAAGTTCACCTCCATGCAGGTGCGGAACGTGGCCACTGGACACAACTCTGCATCCGCCACAAAGATGTTCTGGCCTGCGTTGTTGACCAGGCCCCACAGACCTGAGGGCATGGAGCCAGGAGGGAAGCTGCGGGTCAGTTCTGCAGCACACCTCCAATCCTGGCCCCCTCACATCTGCCCAGCCATGCCCTTTCCCAGCGAAGTTGAGCCTACTGACCAGTGCTGGCGGTGTGGACCTTGGTGAACTCCAGCACACGGCTAATGTCTGCTGGCTTCGTCAGGTCCATCTGCAGCAGCTTCAGACGAGAAGAACAGCAGGCACGGAGCTCTAGGGCGCCAGGGCTATTCAGATCCAACACGGTGGCCAACACTGTGAAGCCCATGGTGTCAAGCTTCTTGGCCGTCGCGTTGCCAAAACCAGAGTCACAGCCTGGTCAGGGAAGGAAGGACAACAGTGAACTCCACTATGGCCCAGTTCAGCCTGAGACAACCCAGGGTCACCATGGCCTGGATGGGATCCAGGCTTCTGACTCCTGACTTCGCAGCATCAGCAGCCCTCCCCTCCTAGGCCCATCTCTGGGAGGCTTGGACCCTCTGGCTGAGCTCCTGAGGACCAAATCTTTCAAAGCTGTCATCTCCCTGACCCCTCATAGCTACCCTATCAAACGTGGCTTATGATCCCCACCTTACAGATGAGAAAACTGAGACCTAGTAATGCTAAGTTGCTTCCCTCAAAGTCACTCAGCTGGCACACAGTAAGGTCAGGACTCTGTTGGTAGGTCAGCCAGTCCCAGCTGAGACCCAGCCTCAGCCCTGATGTCCTTCTGTCTGCTTGAGATCAGGCCTCAGCTTGCATGTGCAGATTTTACTTCCCAGCCTCCCTTCCTTTCTCATTGTCCTTGCCCAGCATTCTTCCTCTTACCTGGACACTGAAGCAGCCCCCCTTTTTAGTCCTGTCCCACCTTGCCCCCTTGAATCCATTCTCTGCCTAAGTAGCCCGAGGGATCCTTCCCAAAATGACAATACCCTCTGCTTTTGAAAACCTCTCCAAGGCTCCTCACAGCCCTTAGGATAAAGCCAAAGTGCTCTGTTCCCATCATCTAGGCCCTGTACAACCTGAGCTCCACCTTCCTTTCCAGTTCAGCACCCTCTACTGTTGTTCCAGGCTCCAGGCAAGCTGGAGGCCCATATCCACCTTATGCTTGACCCTTGGAATTCCAGTGAATGGCAACATTGGGACATTCTCTGAGCCTCAAATAACTTGCCCCCAGGACAGGGTCACAGTGGATGAAGATAAGAACAGACCTGCATTAGAATCCCTTCCCACATCCATCAAATGTGATCTGAGGTCAGTTACCACTCTTGGAGGCTTAATTTCCTGGTTTTGGTATGCAGAGAGATAAACCACGAGGCAGAGCCAGTGTAGGGGTCTAATAAACTCCGGCTCCCTTGATTGTTCCCATTCCAATCCAGCTCCTTGGGTGGTCAATAAGAGGGGGTGTGGGGAGGGGGGTGACCAGTGAGGAAGGAAGCTCTTTAGAGCCTGCCCCCATGGTGGTCCTGCTGATCAGAGGTTACAAAGTGGTTCTGCACAACCAGCTCCCCTCTTCTCTCTGTGGAGAGAGAAAACAAAGCCAGGGGGTTGCAAGCTGGGCTTTGTGTAGCTGGGAGCCCCCTAGCCAGCCCCAGCAGAGAGGTGCTTCCTGGGCAAGTCTGGCTGGAGGAGGGGAGTGAGCACGTGTGTGTGTGTGTGTGTCTCCATTTGCCTAAGCTCCCATCCAGAGCAGACAAGCCCTTCATGGGGAAACTAAGGCCTCCCAGAACCTCAGCTCTGAGGTCCCAACACAATCACCCACACCTTTCATACCCTCTTGCTCACCTGTACACACTCAGAAACCTACGCATACCTCCAATCTACCTGCAGAGAGGCATGAACAACAATGGCTCACTCCCATGAGACCCGTACTGCCCAGCAGTGCACACATGTGCACACAAAGCACCCAGTCGCTCAACCCAAACCCTGACCCCAAACCCTGACCCCAGGGCTGAGCTCCCCAATAGCCTTGGCTAGGGGTTCTCAGGAGCATTCCCAGGGAGGGGTGGGTGGCAGCTCTGGCAGGCTCAAGGCACAGTGTTCCTAGCAAGTGAGGCAGGGCCTGGTCACCTACTTGTACTGCAGTCAGTAGTGAGTGAAGAAACCCCAGAGTTTAGGGGCATTGGGAAGCTTGGAGGTCAACTCTCGATATTTAGATGGGGTGGGTTGGGCAGTCTGCTTACCCTCCTCCATTTCGGGACTTTGCAACCAGAACTGAGGGAAGACTCAGTCTCACCTCACTCTCAAGCTCAAGGCTAGGAGATGTAACAGTAGTGGCACAAGGACCTGAGGTGAGATCCCAGGAAAGACTGCCTGGGTCACTAGTATCTGAAGATGACCTGAGTCCTGAGGAGGCTAAACTCACTAATTAGAAGGCAGGAGGGGAGCTTCCCTGTCCTTGGGGGCAGAAGCTCTTTGCTTTCATACCAGGAGGTCTGTCATCTCTCCTTCCTCAAACCACTAAAACTGGGGTCCCTTGAAACTTCTCACTCTACCCTGAACTCACATCTCTCCCACCCAACCTGAGCCATCCTCTATTTCCACCATCTTTACTGAAGCTCAAACCCTCCTGCTACCTTCACCTCAGCACATTCTGGCTTCTTGCTGGGCATTCAAGGCCCCTTCCAAGAAACAAATGCTTGTCTCACCACATCTCAGCAGCCAGACTGCTTACTGACTGCCCCCCTCCCCCCCAGGCCATGCCCATTCCTGCCTCAAGCCTCTGTCCCACACCCTTTGTCTGATCTAAAACACCTTCCACACTCTTACCTATCTCCACCTATCTTGAGGCCCAGCTCAAGGATGGCCTCCTCTGGGAAGTTTTCCCAGCTTCATCTGATCATGCAGGGCCCCCTACTGGACTGAGGTCTCTGAGAAGCCACTCACCAGTGCAAGAGAGCAGAATCCCAAGCACCTGTCCAAAGCCATGGGGGTTAGGGGACAGACCAGGCTCCCCCTCCCCAATACAGTAGAGCTAGTAGTGTGCTGTACAGTAGTGCCCCTGACTTTTCTCTCCCTCTCCACTTCTGGGTCTCAGCTCCTCCTTCCCCCCTTCTGGTGATAGATTTATTCCTTGTTCCAGACAAAGAGCTCAACAAGGTGGTCAGAGGCACCTGAGCCCAGCTCTCTAAGACCTCACCTCTTTCCCAGGCACAGAGGACTAGGAGGAATGGGAGTGGCATAATGAGTGCAGACTCTGGACAACTCCTTCACAGTCTGGGTCTGGGGGGTGGGATCTGAGGGGTGGCTGAATGTCCAGCTGTCCCTCATGATGACCTCAAGCTTTTCTGAACTCTAAGGCGCCCAGCCAATTGGGAGAAGGGGGTCCCAACTCTCCATTTAAGCCTATTCCTCCTGGTCCCAGGGAAGAGACAGGACCTCCCACGTGGGGATGTTAGGCAGAGTTCAAGGCGGTGAAGATTCTCTTTAGTGGCTCAGAGCAATGTCCTCTGTCGGAAGACTGCTGTCTTGGAGAGGGACATAGCATTAACCCCAAGCTCCAGGAGGCTCCTTTCGCAGTCTCCCCTGCGCACCTGCCCACTCCCTGCCTCCTTTTCCCTTCAATACTCCCCAAAGCCGTAGGTAGTCAACCCGGACTTGGGGAGGTGCTCTGCGCTTCCTACTTGGCTGGCTCCCTGAACCCAGGGGTGAGAGGCTTCCCCACTTCTCGGCTAGGGGTCCCGCGTTGCCTTGGCATGCCTACAGGGAGCCCTCTGGGTGTCCGGTCCCGCCCTCGAACCGGGAGTCGCCGCGCTCCGCGCCCCGCGCACTCACCGGTGATGAGCACCGCGCGAGTCGCCACGGGCAGGCGCTGCGGGCGCGCCAGGCGGGACAACACGATCCAGCCGGTGGCGGCCAACACGACAAGTGCGGCCAGCGGGGGTAGCAGGCGCTGGCACAGCCAGTCGAGCGCGGCCAGCAGCACCAGCGCCGCCAGCAGCGGGCAGCCCAGACGCAGGTCTGCGCGCAGTAGCTGCAGCAGCGCACGGGCCGCCACGAGCAGCCAGGCGCCGCCCGACGGCCAGGGCCAGCTTTCCATGGCGACCGGGCTGGAGAGCAGGGATTGGGACTCGGGGCTGGGACGCGGGGGTGCAGCAGGACACCAGCCAGGAGCGGAGGGGATACTGGCTTTCTCTGTTCGCCCTCGGGCCGAGCTTTTAAAGAGCCCCGGGGGCGGGGGCGAGGGCGGAACGGAGGCGGGGAAGGGGCGGGGCTTTCTTTTACTTCTCTGCCAGCACCCCGTGCCGGGCAGGTGCCCCCACCTCTACCTCCCGCCCTCTGCCCCGCCCCCGCGGTCAGATCCTCTTTCGAAGAAGCCGGAACCAAGTCCCAAAGTTGCTGCTCAACTGCTCAACTTGCCGCTGGCCTTGCCCGGGAGAGGTGTGGTAGGTCTAGTCCTAGTGGCCGGCATGCGCTCACTCCTGCGCTGGTCCGCTGAGCCACGACTGCCAGGTGAGCACATCCACAGCTCACACTTGCTCGGGACACCTGAGGACACACGCAACCTCCATCCTCAGATTGACCGCACCTCCGCGGCCAGCCGGGCCTGCCAGAATACCTCGGGGAACCAGCCGCCCTCACCCGGCAGCCTGGGCCAACGCCGGCGCATACACCACGCCTTGAGCTGCCGCAGGTGCCTAGCACACCCGCTCACACCTAAGCTACCCGCGGCCAGCGACCGATTTGGGGCTGGGGGCCGGATGGAGCAGGGTGACAGACCAGATTCTTGGGAGTCTCTGCCCCGCCATCCCCCACTTCCTTCCACTTTCCAGCCCTGGGTGTGCAGCAAACCCCCTCCCCACACTCCGCCTCCCCCCCCCCCTCCTGCCACACAAGTGTACATGTGTGGGCGTGAGTGTGTGGAGGGGGGTTCTGAGGAAGCATCTAGGCCTCCCATTAACTCCAGCCCACTCTCCATTCAACCCCAGGGACCCCAAGAGCCAGGCCAACGGGGACACCCGGGGAGTCAGTGAGGGCAGCCTCTAGGACAGGGTGATCCCTGTCCTGCTCCCAGGATCCCCCAGGGTATAAAGTGAGTGAGTGTGGGTGCATTTCCCTGCCTGTGTGTATGGTCTGTGTCTGTGTGTGGCCCTGTGGGCCCTCACTCTGCCCACCCTGGTGGCTGGCACCCTGTGCTTGGCATCCTTGCCAGGCTCTGCCAGCACAGGAAAGTGGCGCCAGTACCTCACTGCCAGGCCCTGTGCTGAGGTCGGTAGGTCAGCCCATGGTGCAGGAGGTCCCTGCTTCTTCTGAACCCTTGCCCAGTGCCTCATCTATGCCCACACTAGGTCCTGGGTGGGGGTCATGGGTGGGGACCCCTCCCAGTTATGTTGCCCATTCTCTATCTTAGATGCTCAGGTTCTGTGCCAAGGCTTCAAGGCAATGCCTCCTCAAAGCCTTCTCTGCCACCCAGGCATGGCCCCCTGGTGAGCCAGGGTTATCTTAGGAGGAGCAGGGAGACAGACCTACTTAAGCGGTCCTTCCCAGAGCCACTTCTGAGCTTCTACTTCTTCCTCCTTCTACTGTAAGTACAGATGACAAGTTAGCCCTGGCCCTGGGAAGCAGGGCTGGGGAGGATATGTGTGTCTGACCCTGGGTACATGACCTTGTGTACCTATGTATGCCTATATTTGTGTACACTCTGTCCATGGACTCCATAGCTTGTCCATACACAAATGACATGTCTGTCCCCATGCCATGACCCTGTATATGCATGTAAGCACATTTGTGTATGTGTGTTTTTTGGTGACTCCCTTGGTCTGCGTCATTCTTCAGAAACTCAGGGAAACATTAATTTTCCAAAATGTGCTGACTCCTATTGTTCTGAACCTGTGGCCCAGTCTCACAGGTGGACACAGCAACTTGTCTGACCTGGCATCCCAATATGAGCCGTAGACTCTGGGTTGTGGGGCCCACACCCTCCCAGCTTTAGTCACCCTACTGAGAGTCTGAGTGTGGTTTCTGCAGCTTCAGACCATTAAGTCCCTTGGGACTGTGGAGGGGATGTAGAGGAGAGGATTGGGGAGGGGGTGTCTCAGGCAGCCTTCAAGGTTAAGGCCACACAGGTAGTACCAGAGCTTGCCAGAGTAGGAGTCAAAGGGCAGGGAGTTGGGGAACGTCCCTGGTGGTCCAGTGGTTGAGAATCCATCTGCCAGTGTAGGGGATGCAGGCTTGATCCCTGGTCTGGAAAGATTCCACATGTTATTGGGCAACTAAGCATGCGTACCGCAATTACTGAGCCTGCACTCTACAACAGGAGATGCCACCGCAATGAGAAGCCTCCACAGCACAACAGAGAGTAACCCCCGCTCGCCGTAACAGAGAAAGCCTGTGCGCAGCGACAAAGACCCAGCGAAGCCTAAATACATGCATTTTTAAAAAAAAGGGTAGGGAGGTGGAAGCTGGAAAGCAAGGTGAGGAGAGTCTGAGAAACAAGATCCTACACTCCTGGGAAGGAACCATGAAGGACCCTGACCCACTGGGAAGCCTGGGATGGGGAGAGAGACTTGCTGAGAGAGGAATTTAGGGAATTGTCTTTGATTGTGGAGTGTAGGATGCTAGGATGGGTGGGGCATGTTTCCAGTTCAGCTTCTGGGACACTGCGCCACCTGAGACAGAAATATTTGTCTTGTGTGGTTTGGGTCTCGTGGATGATCTGCCACATTCGTATTTAACACCCCTCTCTCCCAGAAATTCATCCTACTTCCTAGGCCAGGCCTTCCTCCCAGGATGTATACTCCAGCTCATTGTGGCCACCTGAGCAGCTGACTCCTTACCTCTCATCAGCTGGAAACATTCTGGAAGTAGAAGGAAGGTGGTTTAGGCAGTCATGTCTGGGAGGGGCTGGCCCAGCCCTGTCTGAGGCCTGGTGCCAGGCTGTTCCTGCCCAAGGGCAGAGAACCAGCCTCTGCCAGAACCAGGAGTCTGGGCTAGCAGGGCCCTCCAGGGAGGAGAAGGGGGAGCAGAGGGCAGGAGCCCCAGCAGATAAGGGAGGGTTGGCAGGGGCAGAGAGATGAAGGGCAACCGGAAGGAGCAGAGCCGCTGAGCCACCTCACCCCTAGGCCCTCAACCCACAGTCTCCCTTGGTCTCTCCCCTGCCCTCACCACCCACCCCACTCCTTAATCAGAAACTTGGTGAGCCAAACCTTCAGCATGCCCCAGGCTCTGGAGGGCCATGCCGTGGGTCGGGGGCTGGCAGTCTGGTTCGTCTGCTCCAGCTGAGTCCAGCAGCTCGCTGGCACCATCTGCTGGCCTTTGGGGGAGGGCACGGCTCTGAAGGGGATCAAGTGAAGGTGACTTGGATGTGAGGATGACAGGAACAGAAATCCAGGATGGGGCCTGCCAAGTGGCAGTCTCTAAGAGCTTATTTTCTGTTCTCTTAACACACTGCATTTCTGGAGCCAAGCGCTCCCTATCGCCCCTTTCTTCCTCTGTGGTTAGGTTCAGAGGCAGCAGAATCCCAAGGAGGCCCTGCTTTCTGCTCACCCCTGGCACCCCATCACTACACAATGGCAGAGAGGAACCTCTTTCTGCCAATGGCCACCCCCTTTCCCAAGTTCCACATTGCATCCCTCCCTGTCCTCAAAGACACCAAACTTGTATTTTGTTCCTACTGTGTGCCAGGCCCCGTGCTGGGCACTGTGGCCATAACAACTAACCACTGGGTCCTTTCTGGCAGCAGGCACCCCAGTTTGGCTCTGCCCTCTCCCCCTGGGAACCACCATAAAGAACTTCTCTCACTCAATCCTGTATCCCTTTCCCCAAGCATTGTTCTCATACTCTCCTCCCCACGACACCCGCCCCCTTTCTCAGCTGCATTTCTTGAAAACTGTCTCCAGTCACCATCTTCACTCTCCTCTTTCCCACTCTAGCTCTGAGTCAGCTCCGGCTCCTGGCCACGCCAGAGGTCAGCAGTGAATGACAAGCTAGTCCTCAAATACCAAGGACACATCTCTGCTTTCAGTTAACTCCTCTGTACCCTGGGCCCTTTCTCCCTTCGGCACCTGCAAAGCCACAGCTACTGGGTTCCCTCCTACCTGTCCAGCTCTCCCTCCTGGCCTCCTTCATAAGCTTCTCTTCCCTGTGGGTGAACCTCTGGCTGTGGAGGGCTCATGCTCGGTCCCTCCCCCACCATGAGCTCATCTTCCTACTCACATGTTGGTGACTCCCACGCTCCTTTCCAGCCAAGACACTTAATTCCAGGCCCACATGTCCGTCTGCCCCTGGATGCCTCCCCTGGACACCCATAGGCCCATTACACTCAGCATGTCCAAAACTGGTCTCATCATCTTCTCTAGTTCTGGGAGCCACACCCTTCCCAGCTCATCTTCAATCTTCATTCCATGCACTGGCCTCCAAACCTCTTGCTCTGTCCCAAGCCTTGGGTTGGGTGCAGAGGCCTCACAAGAGCCCTTTGTAGTGGGTGTCATCATTACTATTTTATATTCAAGGAATATAAAATATAACTGAGGCTTCCAGAGGCTAAGAAAGTTGTTCAGGGTCTCAAACTCAGGTTCACCTAAGTCTGAATCTTGGACCAGCCCCAAGATTCAAACTCAGGTATACCAGAGCTCGAAGACTGAGAACTGTGTTAACACAGAGCTACATTTGCCATGCACTTCCCTGGTGGCTCAGTGGTAAAGAATCCACCTGCCAATGCAGGAGGTGCAAGGTCAATCCATGGGTCAGAAAGATCCCCTGGAGAAGGAAATGGCAACCCACTCCAGTATTCTTGCCTGAGAAATCCCGTGGACAGAGGAGCCTGGTGGGCTACAGTCTATGTGGTCCCAAAAGAGTTGGACACGACTTACCTATTAAACAACAATGTTTCACCGCCTCTGACTTCATTCTGAGAGCAAAGGAGAGCTGGGAAAGGTCTTGAGCAAATAAGACCCTGTCCTGGTTGGCTCGGAAATGGGTTTGGGGAAAAGGCACAAGGGGAGGCTGGGCGTCCTGTTGGTGCATCCCTGCAAGGGAAAGCAGTCTGTTTTGGACAAACTGAGCCTGAAGTGCTCATGGACATGCGAGGGTTGAGCCCAGAGGCAGCTGGGTGCTTGTGGTCCCCAGCACACCACTCAGGTGGTACAAGAGCCTGGGAGATTGTCAGCTTCCCAGGCATGAACACGTGCCCCGTCCATCTCCTCTGGCTGTGCACCGGGAAGCCAGGCCCTTTGCTTACTGCGCAGAAGGAATGGGGACATGCGGGAAGCCAGAAGGATCACTTGCATTTTCAAACTCTGTCCGGCACCCTCCCCTGAACTTCTTTACTTCCAGGACTGAAGGCAGATATTTGGGGATTAGGGCCCTTGAGCTTGGGAAACACTAAGAGAATTTGCTCTCAAGGGTGTTCTGGACCAGTCCCAGGGGAAAGGCAGATCCCAGCTGAGAACACTTACTGGGTGAGCTTGGCTGACTCCAGGTGAAACTGGTCATCTTGAGTCCTGCAGTGCAGCTCCGACTTATTCTTAATCCTCTGTCATATTTACTGTGTGCTTGCCAGCCCTTGTGTTCGACTTCCTCATATTTAATTTTACGTACTCTCCTCATATCATTCGAATGAAGCAGGTACCACAATTCTATATATGAGGTTCAGTGATTACTCAGCCGTCCAGATGTTCTGCTCCCCAGCCACCAGGCAGCACTGTCCCCTGTCAGCCAAGGAGGTTGGCATTATTCAGTGGGCAATACCCAGGCAAAAGACTATCAACCTTTTAAAATTTGCTTCTGGGAGTTCAGGGTTTTTGAGCACGAGCCACCCATTTTCCTTGCTTGGCCCTGCAGTAAGCCCTTCTCTGTTCCAAAAAATAAAAAAATAAAAATAAAATTTGCCTCTGGATTAGAAACATGTCTCCCAATGGTAGAATTAAGGCAAGTTGTTAAAAACTAATTCCAAAACTTGCTTCCTTACAGCTTCCATCACCCTGATTCAGGCCTTTTCTTGGCAGAACAACTGCAAAAGATACAAAAAATAGTTGCTGTTGGCTGGCTGGTTTAATTCATTTGCATATACATAATTCAGTCCCACCCCTCGTGGCTAATACCCTACTTGGGGAGTTGTGGCTGTTTTCTGATTGCTGGTAGGAGGCCTATGTGTGTTGTTTTTTTAAATAAACTGAAACCAGATGGAGGAGACTTTTGTTCACTGCCTTGCCTACAATTTTCTCCAGCAAATTCCTTGAAAAGCCAACCACCTATGAGTGGTGCCTATTCTCTTTGGAGGTCCCTCACCGCTGGTATGCAAATAGCAAGCAGGGCTGGGATTTCTAAAAGTGAAAACAAAAAGGAGAAAGAGAGCTTCTTGGCCCAAGGGCTCTTGGGTACACAGCGGAGTCATCTTCTCATGGAGCCCCAATTTTAGGTCTGCACTTACAGTTTGTGTCCTCCTCTCCTTCTCTCACTCTAGAGTTGGGAACAGAGCTGGGCTTGAATCAGAATCACCTGGACTAACTACTTGGTGAAAATGTGGATTCCAGACCCCCACCCACTTTGCAGCTCTAACTGCTGGCAGGAGACCCTGATTCTTAGGATGGGTTGATCTTTGAGTCAGTTATCCTGTGGAAGGGGTCCAAGCCACTCTTGCTTTCATCTTGGGAAGACTAGCTGCTCAAGATAGTTATAGAAATATTTTTAACCGCCAGCCAGGTCTAAGGCTTTGTAATGCCCCTTGAGCACCTTGTCAAGAGATTCCTTGTTCCGAGAAATAAGCAAGTACAACCCCTGGTCAAGGGGTTAAGATTTTTCTTTGGAAGTTGAATTGAGCATTGTCTTGGTGAAGTATGACCCGGTCCCCAAGCAGGGGAGAACATGTCTTTCCCAGCTCCGACCTTCATTCCTAGCTCAGATCTCTGTTCTTTCGGATTCCAAGGCTTTTTAGATAATTGTGTCAGGTTACATAAGCTTTTGAGATATGAGGGAGCACTCAAAGGAAATTCCTCTGGGAGCAGGCATGAGAGGTTCCACCACATAATTTGCTTTAAAGTATTTGAGGAAAAATCCAGGTGCATCAGCCTTGCACATTTCTGAAATAAAGTAAGAACAGTCAACAACTTTGTATGTATGCACCATTCCCCCATAGAAATGAGGAAACAAAAATACGCCAAAGAGCGAAACTGCTCCCAGAGAGCATGCGCAGGGCCAGGTGGCCAGTTGCAAACAGGGCAGCTTTGACTGAGCTGCCATGGAAATCCTTATCAACACAGGATACCCTTCCCCACCCACCTTTCTGCATATTAGATAACACATGTAGTAAATACAAGCCTTCGTTTTTCTAAGAAATATAAAATAAAAACTGAATTACTGCCAAAGAAGCTTTAAAATCATTAATTCCTAGGACTCTGTGGACACATTCTCCATGCACCATCATTTTCACGTCATTTGCCTCTGAGGGATGGCCCTGCATCAGCTCTGTTGCATAAGGTGCTGCTTCCAAACACCTTGTTCCTGACTGGAGACACAGAATAAGTTTTATCTAGGTCTGCGAGAGTTCTGGAGGGGTGACATCGTGTTCCAAGCTGTACCAGTTAGTGTCAACAGTGAGAAAGCTGCCAGAGTCTTCTTACCAAGGAAGCTGAGAGAATATTGTATACACCAAACAGCGCTCCTTTCTTAAAGCACAAAGTGGTCACAAAAGCTACTCAAGAAGGGAAAGTTAATGGGAGGAAAATGTATTCAAAGTAGCGAAGGAAAAAAAATCTTTACAAGGGGTGTGGAAATAACAGATTTACTATGACGAAGGGACGTTAGTATAGGAAAATCCATTTTTACACCAAAAATAATTCAATAGGTATTATTTACAAAAGGCTTCACAAAAGAATTCCTGTTAAGTAACACTATCCTTTCATTTGTTTGTTCCCGCTTTCATTCATACAACAAACATCTATTGAATGCATTTGTATTCTTCTGGGACTCCTATGGTTTGAATGTCGGGGCATTTCACATTGTCCCAGAGGTCCCTGAGGTTGTCCTCATTTCTTTTGATTCTTTTGTCTTTTTTCCTCTCTGCTTCACTTATTTCCACCATTTTATCTTCTACCTCACTTATCCTATCTTCTGTCTCTGTTATTCTACTGTTGTTTTCCTCCAGAGTGTTTTTGATCTCATTTATTACATTATTCATTTTTAATTGACTCTTTTATTAAACATTTATTTATTATTTTTATTATTAAACATTTCTTGCATCTTCTCAATCTTTGTCTCCAGTCTATGCATCTGTAACTCCATTTTGTTTTCAAGATTTTGGATCATTTTTATTATCATTATTCTAAATTATTTTTCAGGTAGATTCCCTATCACCTCCTCTTTTGTTTGACTTGGTGGGCATTTTTCATGTTCCTTTACCTGCTGGGTATTTCTCTGCCTTTTCATCTTGTTTAGATTGCTGTGTCTGGAGTGGCCTTTCTGTATTCTGGTGGTCTGTGGTTCCTTTTTATTGTGGAGGTTTCTCCCAGTGGGTGTGTTTGGATGATTGGCTTGTCAAGGTTTCCTGGTTAGGGAAGCTTGCGTCGGTGTTCTGGTGCGTGAAACTGGATTTCTTCTCTCTTGAGTGCAATGGAGTGTCCAGTAGTGAGTTTTGAGATGGGTCTATGTGTTAGGTGTGACTTTGGGAAGCCTGTATGTTGACATTCAGGGCTATGTTCCTGCATTGCTGGAGAATTTGCATAGTATGTCTTGCTCTGAAACTTATTGGCTCTTGGGTGGTGGTTGGTTTCAGTGTAGGTATGGAGGCTTTTGGATGATCTCTTATTACTTAATGTTCCCTGTAGTCAGGAGTTTTCTGGTGTTCTCAGGTTTTGGGCTTAAGTCTTCCTGCCTCTGGATTTCAGTCTTATTCTTCCAGTAGCCTCAAGACTTCTCCAACTATACAGCACTAATAATAAAACTTCTAGGTTAATGGTGAAAAGATTCTCCCCCATGAGGGACACCCAGAGAGGTTCACAGAGTTACATGAAGAAGAGGAGAGGGAGGAGGGAGACAGAGATGAGCAGGAGGAGAAAAAGGGGGACTCAAGAGGAGAGAGACAGGTCTACACAGTCGTCTGTTCCCAGAGTGTTCTCCGTAGCCCAGACACCTGCAGAGATTCACAGAATTGGATTGGGGGGAGAAGGGGGAGGGAGGAAATAGAGGTGATCTTGGGGAGAAAACGGAGAGTCAAAAGGGGTAGAGAGTAATCAACACACTCCTGAGTAAAAATGGGTAGAGAATATTGGATTCTTAAATGTCCAAAATTGATATAAAATACTGAAAAACAAAGATTAAAAATCTAGAGTAGAGGTTAGACTCTTAAAAATACAATATTAAAAACAAAAACAAAAGAATTTAAGAAATATATATGAAGTTCGGTTTAAAAATAGGGCCTCTTTTTTTCCCCACAAGGTTATAGTGAAATTAAAATGAAAATTAAGGAGTAATAGAGGACTTTAAAAGAAAATAAGAGAAAAAAAGAAAAAATTTTTTAATTAAAAAAATAGTAAAAAATATATGAAAATGAAAGTTAAGGAGTAATAGAGAAGTAATAGGGAATTTTAAAAGAAAATAAAAGAAAAAATTAAAAAAGAAAAGAAAAAAATGTTTTAATTAAACAAACAAAGAAACAAAAAAGTAAAAATATATCTAGGAATTTCTCTGGAGCTGTTGCGGTCAATGTGGGTTCGGTTCAGTTTCAGATAGCTTCTTGTTCCAGCTTACACTTCTTGATATCTATAGGCCCCTTCCGGTGTAGTCAGTGTTACCTACAGGTATTTTAATCTGTTGTACCGGTCACTTCAGAAGCGGTTCACTTCTGAAGCGGTTCCCTTTGTTTATTTGGCTTCTGTTTGCCGGTCTCTTCAGTGTCTCATTTCCACCCTGACACAAGCGGCTGGAGGTGATCCCTTGTTTGGGTTCGCTTGTTCAGTCGTGCTGTGCGGAGGAAGGGGCACTGCAGACGAATGTCACTGGCCTGTGTGGAGAGGACCCGCAGTGTTCCGGCCACACTGGGTTTGCCCTGCTCACGGCGGGCGTGCGTGCTTTTCTCGTCTACACTGCTCAGGCTCCAGGCTGCTGTATAGGGAGCGGGTTCTCCACAAAAGCGAGGACTTTTTTGCGCCTGCATCTTGTGCCTTCCCCGCCCGAGCAGCTCAGGCAGCCAGGAGCTTGACGGGCGCACTCTCCCCGGGTGCGGTGCGCCTTCTCCCCTCCGCGGGCCCAGTCTCAGTTTTTGCCGGTTACTGGGTGCGCCTTGTGTCTGGTCTCTAGCCGCGACCCTCCCAGAGGATGTCAACCATCCAGAATCTCAGGAAGTCTTTGGTTAGAAACTGGAGGCCTGTTTGCAGTTTGGTAGGGGGTGCCGTCTCTGGGGCCAAGTTTGCCCCTTTCCCCTCTCCCCTGCTTCCTGCCTCCCGCGGGGGATGGGCCGGCCTGCAGCCGGCTAGCTCTTCTCTGGGATCGCTCACTCCTTCCTTTGTTCTGCGAACGGGCCCGCAGTGTGTGCGGGCTGGTTAATTTTCTCTCTCTTGCTATCCCATAGTTTAAGTTGCTATCTCAAGTTAGCTTCCTCCGATTGCCCTCAGGGCACTCGGGCCCGGTCCTTGCTCGCTCCTCTCTGTTCCGCCCCCACTTGCTGGTGGCGGATGCAGGCGTCTGGGGTACTTTTCTGCTGGGAGTTGCTTTTAGGCATGTAATCTGTGGGTTTTATTTATTTTTCCTCCTGGTTAGGTTGCCCTCCGAGATTTGAAAACTTTCCCCAGACCCGCCAGTGAGAGGGGTTTCCTGGTGTTTGGAAACTTCCTCTATTACGACTCCCTTCCCTGTACGGGTCTCCGTCCCTAGCTCTTTTGTCTCTCTTTTCATCTTTTATATTTTGTCCTACCTCCTTTCAAAGATGATGGGCTGCTTTTCTGGGCGCCTGATGTCTTCTGCTAGCGGTCAGAAGTTGTTTTGTGACGTTTGCTCAGCGTTCAAATGTTCTTTCGATGAATTTGTAGGGGAGAAAGTGGTCTCCCCGTCCTATTCCTCCGCCATCTTAGCTCCTCCCCCTATTGAATGCATTTGTGTTCCAGGCTCCATTCTTAGGGAATGCCTTGGTGAGCTAGATAACTACTCCCGCCCTTGTGGTCTCTGCCTGTGGCTGGAGGACAGCCCCAAATCAGATCACTACACAATCAAGGAGCCGTGACACACAGGAGGGAAAGCAGAGTCTCATGGCCTCTTCTATTCTGAGGGTTGGAGAAAGCTTTCTAGGAGGAGGTGATGTTCCAGGTAGCAAGAACATCACATGCAAAGATCCCTAATATAAGAGGGAATCTGGTCCTTTGAGGAGAGGGGAGCCAGGAGGCTGCAGAGGTCAGAGGGAGCCAAGGGGTAAGGGAGGTCTTGGAGGCCGTGGTGAATGAGGAGGCTTTTATTCTAATTTCATGGTATACGGAGATGCTGCTTCTTGTGAAGCAGGGAGAGTCATTGAGAGTGGTAGCAAGAAGTAAAATAATCAGTTCGCCTTCCTTTCTTCCTTTCTTTTTCTTCCTTCCTTCTTTTCATTTATTTATTTTATTTTTGGCTGTGCTGGGTCTTCATTGCTATTTGTGGGCTTTCTCTAGTTGCAGCAAGCAGGGGCCACTCTAGTTGCAGTGCGTGGGTGTCTCATTGCCTTGACTTCTCTGTTTGCAGAGTATGGGCTCTAGAGTGCAGGCTCAATAGTTGTGGTATGCAGGCTTTGTTGCTCCACAGCATGTGGGATCTTTCCAGACCAGGTATCGAACCCGTGTCTTCCTAACCACTAGATCACCAGGGCAGGGCCTCTTCCCTCTTTCTTTTCTTTCTTTTTTTTTTTACAGCCCCAAGCTATCAGGAGAATGGACTGATGGGGAGGGGAGCCCACAGTGGAGGTAGAAAGAGCAACAGTCACAAGGCCTCTATGTTTGCCAGGGCAAGAGGTGCTTGTGGCCATGGGGACAAGCCAAGTAAATGGGCTGACTCATCCAAGGCCCATTGGAAAGGGTACTGTGATTAAGACAAAATGGTTCCAGAGAACAAGATCTATGGCTAACCACATCCCACCAGTGAATTTGATAATTAAAATTTAACTCCATTAGTTAATGAAATGGAGAGCATCATTTCCTGATAGAAAGATAAGTAGGGTCTAGATTATATGTACAGTGTCCATTACCAGTGGAACATTCTATGTGCTTCATATGCAGGACCACATTTTCAGGCCTCATCATGGCCCTATCCAGTAAGGAGCTATTGTTACTGCTACTTCACATAGGAGCAAACTGGATTTAGAGAAGTTGGGGAATTTACCCAGCTAGCGACTGGTAAAGCTGGGATTGAAACAGGTAACCATTGATATGCCCTGTGACAAGAAACAAGTCCCAGGAAGCCTGGGGATACATTGACTCTAATTAAGGATGGGCTGTGGGTCTAGCCCAGGTTGGGGTGAACTGCCCCGGGGTCTCTTGTGGCAATTCTAGGAGTCAGGTAAGTGAGCTTCGAACCTTCTCACACACATGTGTACAAGTTCTTTAAACCACAGTTAGGTCTTTTTGTCTCTCTAGCCTGGGCTGTTCACCATGGGCAGACCTGCCTTGCTAGTCAGGGACAGCCACTCTGGACAAGAACAAGTCCTGCCCTAGGGGATGAATTCTGTCCCAGAAAAATGTGTCTCATGTTTTCATAGAAACCGGCCAGAGTAGGGCAGGAGGAGCTGAGACCAACTACACTTTGAGTAAAGGGAATGTTGTGGGAAAGGGCTGGGGGATGGGAGTGAATGCCTTGGGTTGCAGGAGATGCACTGATCAGGGGACAGGGATGAGGAGGTGGATAGGAGCTAGCTGAGCTGAGCTTTGGAAGCCAAGCTTTGGCATTTCAGTTGATCCTAAGGGCAAAGAAAGCCCTGGAGGTAACTTAAACAGAAGACTGATGAGGTGGTGTTAGCAAAGTGTGGCCTTCCTCGGTAGGTGATGCCCTGGGCAGTGTCAGGTTCTGGACTGGTGACCACACCACGATGACAGAATCAGGACACCATCAAACTGCCTGTGCTATTAAAACTCAGATTTGGCCAGAGGAAGTCTTCTTTTCAGAGAGCTTGGCCTGGAGTCACTCAGATATCTGGGCAGTCATTTTTGTTTTAAATGAAACAGCTTCGGGACTTCCCTGGTGGTCCAGTGGCTATGACTCCATGCTTCCAATGCAGGGGGTGTGAGTTTGGTCCCTGGTAAGGGAACTAGATCCCACGTGCCACAACCAAGTTTGCATGCTACAACCAAAGATCCCGCATGCTGCAATGAAGATTGAAGATCCTGCATAACACAACTAAGACCTGGTGCCACCAAATAAATAAATATTTTTTAAAAATGAAACAGCTTTCATTGGTTAAAGATACATGTACTTAATCCTATTTGAAACCCACTGTATTAGTTTCCTATTGCTGATACCACAAAGTGCCACTAATTCAGTGGCTCTGTTGTTGTTCAGTTGCTAAGCTGTGTCTAACTCTTTGCGACCCCATGGACTGTAGCAACCAGGCACCTCTGTCCATGGGATTTTCCGGGCAAGAATGCTGGAGTGGTTTGCCATTTCCTTCTCCAAGGGATCTTCCCAACCCAGGGATCGAACCTACATCTCCTGCATTGGGGGCAGATTGTTTACCCATGGGCCAGCAGGGAAGCCAATTCAGTGGCTTAAAACAACACAGGTGTATTATCTTCCAGTTCTGGAGATAAGAAGTTTGAAATGGGTGTCGCTGGGCTAAAGTTAAGGTGTCAGCTGATTGGTTCCTTCTGGAGGTTCTAGGGGAGAATGTTTCCTTGCCTTTTCTAGATTCAAGAGGACACCTGCATTTGTTGGCTCATGGCTTCTTTCTCTGTCTTCAAAACCAGAAGTATAGTGTTTTCAAATCTCTCTGACTTCTGCTTTCATCATCACGTCTCCTCCCACTCTGACCATCCCATGCCTCTCTCTTGTGAGGGTCCTAGTGATTACACTGAGCTCACCTGGGTAATCCAGGATACTGTCTTCCATCTCAAGACCCTTTCATATCTGCAAAGTACACTTTGCCTTGAGAGGCAGTGTATTCATAGATTTCAGAAATTAGGATATGTACATCTTTAGGAGGCCATTATTCAGGCTACTACCCACTTTAACAAATGATCAGAAAGAATGGAAAGCCTGGCAGCTAAGAGGAGAAGGGACTGGAAGCAGGCAGGCTGATGTTAGGGAGACAGACAGAAGGCTGCTGCAGAGACAGCACAGGGGAAACTGGTGCTGTGGGCTAGAGTGGAGTGGGAAGAATGGACAGAGGATGTATTTCGGAGGGAGGAACTGCCTGGTTGTGGGGACTGTCTGGATTAGATGCGCAAGGACTAGGAGGAGACTGGGTAGGTAGTGGTGCCTTTTGGAGGGCCTAAAGGGAGAAGGAGGTTTGTGGCAAGGACAAAAAGGGCATATAGGGATGTGCTGCATTTAGATACTCATGGGACAGCTAGGGGGGACTTCCCAGGTGGCACTAGTGGTAAAGAACCTGCCTGCCAAAGCAGGTAGACATAAGACACCTGGGTTCGATCCCTGGGTTGGGAAGACTCCCCTGGAGAAGGGCATGGCAACCCACTCCAGTATTCTTGCCTGGAGAATCCCATGGACAGAGGAGCCTGGTGGGCTATGGTCCATAGGGTCACAGAGTCAGGCATGACTGAAATGAATTAACATGCATGCATGCACAGGACATCTAGGAGCAGTGCCTTGGAGGCAGATGGACCCAGGGTTTGGTGGCTTGACTCTCCAGTCCCTCCCTTCTCTGTGGGCATATAATGGCTCACCCTCCACCTTGATTTTTGGGTCACCATCTCTCTTCAACCCTAAGTTCTACAATTCCAGATTAGAGTTGATTTGTCTTGTACTTTTGAGGCCAGGGTAGCATTGATATTTAGTCCATATAGTTTATCAGTCCTGGAAACAAGCATTTATATGGTAGACAGATAAAGACACATGTATAGGACCCAGAATCAGCACATGACCAAGCAGGAGTTGCTATGTTGCTTTTATTGTGTGCTTGTGGCTGATAATTTTAGGGACAGAGGTGTTTTCTGTCCAGCCCATGTTGAGCAGGTAGCCAGGCAGCTGCTCACTTTCCTATGGCCTAGAAATATCGGCCTAGAAATATGGATAGGGCAGCTGGTGAAAGACAGAGCCTCTTCTTATCTTTTGAGAAAGCCTGAGCTCATGAGAGGGTCCATTCTGAGTGTCCCCAAGTGGAGGGGAGAGGGCACACTCAGGGAAACCAAGTTCAGCAGGGAGGGAAGAGTCTGCCGCCCCTGGAATAGAGAAGGCAGGTGCCTGTCCCCCAGCAGCCCCAGGGCAGCAGGCATGATCCCATGAAGCCCAAATCTCAAAGTCCTGTGGGTTGGGTCAATGACTGTGGCCTTAGTACAAGAGAGGACACATGACCAGAGTGCTTCTCACAGTGTTTGCTGCTGCAGGAGATTCTGAATCCTTGAAATAAACTGGGTAAAGAGGAACCTAGTAGAGACCATCACCAAATTTCCCTCCAGCCTGGAATATCGGAAATCCCAGTAGGATTTATGCTTGACTTAAAGGAAATAAAGAAAAGAGAACTTATTCCTCTGGCCACATGGTGCCAAAAGTGAGACCATGAGTCTGTGGGATCTTAGTTCCCTGACCAGGGACTGCAGCCGACCAGGGATTGAACCCAGGCTCTCAACAATGAGCGCACAAAGTTCTAACCACTGGACCCATTGAAGTCCCAGAAAGGAGATATTTCGAGCTCTTACACTTCACATATTATATTACGGACCACCTTCATATTTATTTGCTTTTAGATATGTATTCCTCTTAGCCTGTTATCTCCCTGAAGGGCCGGGATCTCGTGGGCATTCCCCAGGGTACGTCCAATGCCCAGCACATACTCTCATTAAAGTGTGCAAGCTGGCTGAGGGTCTCCCTAAGAGTGATGGGCTCAGGGGAGAAACTGGAGCGGAACGCTTACAGGACAAGTTAGGATTTCGAGAAGACAAGCTGTGGATTTGGGGTAGAGAAAAGTGTGTTTTTGAGGAAGAATGTTGAAAAGGAATGGAGAGTGGGGCGCCAGGGGGTCCGGGTGAGCCCCGCCCAAGCCCGGGTGCCAGCGCGACGTGACGCAGCGCGGTTTGGCCGCTGTGGGGCGCCGTAGCCCACGCCGTTGCCAGGGGAACGGGCCCAGCGCCGGACGAGGCCCAGCCAGCGTCTGCCTGGCCGGGCGGTACAGCCAGCCCAATCGAGTCGGAGTCGGAGGACTTGCGGGCCTAACCTCCGCCTCGCGTCCCGGGATGGGGCTCCGATCCGGGGCGCACCGCCGCCCGGTCCCAGGGACCGTCTCTACCGCGAGAGTCTGAAGCGCGGCCGCTCTGGGGCGGGTGGACGGCCGGGCGCTGGGGCTGAGCCGCTGAGTGACCTTGGCAGGGCCGACCTGGCTCGGCGGACGACGCGCAGGTGAGGGGCCCCCTGTGCAGTTCTCACCTCGAAGCTGAGCCGCGGGGGCAGAGCTGCCGCCGCCCGGCCGAGCTTTTCGCCTGGAGCTCGCGCGCGGCCTGGGCTGCAGGTCCTGGGCAGGGCGCCCGGCTTCCTTCTAGCATTCACCAGGTTCGCAGATCTGCACTGAGCGTCTGCTATGTGCCAGGCTCTTTGCCAGGCGCGGAGCCACCAAGGGCTCCACAGAGGACGCCGCAGTTCTCCAGAACCGGCAGTGTTAAGAAGGGGTCGGGCGGGGGTTGCGGGGAGCAGGCGCCAGATACACGACTAAAGTGATTTCAGGTCAGGTTAAATGGTCTAGTGCTCTAATGGAGGGAGGTCAGGGAGAATCCCCTCACTCATGTGACTTTTAAGCCAAGCTTTAAGGTTGAGAGTTAGCACTGTGATCAGGATAAGGGTGTTTCTGGAAGAGGCAAAAGGAAATGCAAAGATCTGGAGGCAGCAGGTACAGAGGAACAGAAAGGGTGAGGGGCACTTAGCAGGAGGAGTAAACCACTGAGGAGTTTTGATGTGTTTTTAAGTTTTGAAAATCTCACCTCACTCTGGCTGCTGTGGGCAATGTGGTTGTGACAGGGGCATACCAGCAAGTCAGTTGAGGGCCGTCTTAATTCTGCCAGTGTAGCTGTGCCTCCTAGAATTTATTTAGTCTCTCTGAGCCTCAATGTCCTCCTCTTGAAAGGGGCATGTTGCTCTGCATGTTGTTTATGAGAGAGAAAGTGAGGGGCTAGCCACATCTCAGACCGATGACTAGAGAGGCCTGTGAGAACAGTTTGAAATCATAGGACCTACTTCAGAGAGTTGTAAGGGATAATAAGCAGATTCCATCAGAACACTTAAAGCAGTAGCACAGAATAAGTGCCTTCTAAATGGCTAGTAATGGTTATTGTTGTTGTTGAGACACTATAAGGGAGCAATGATTGGAGCTTGGAATAGAGTGATGGCAGCAGAAATGGTAAGAAGTGGCTTAACTTCCCTTCTTGAAGGAGAGTTGGATTTAGAGATGAGTAAGGGGTGGTCCCTGTTTTTGGAAAACTGGTGATTCACAGCGGGAGACGGGTTTATAAACAGATAATCACCATGAGATTCAATAAAAGCAACATTGGTACTTAATTAGTCAGGTTTTGTTTTGTTTTTCTTACTTTGTTCTGTCACAACTTTGTTCTAAATGACTGTTTCTTGGTGGGTGTTCCTCAAGGCTTGCTTCCACAATCATGGGATTTGATTTCCTGGTTAAAACCAACAACCCTTGCCTCTGCTCACTGGCCTTATTTCAGCTCCGTGTTGCTCCCTTCTTCTTGTCCTCTTTCCTTGGTTTAACTTGAAGCCCAAACAGTTTGCAGTGATTGCTTCAGGAGGAAAATGGCACAGGAAATGTTTGCAGACCACGTCAACTCAGAAATGACTGAGGTTTCAAGCTTTTCTTGCCCTCGCATCAGAATTCTGCATGTTGTTGATATGAGGAGCCCAGCCACATCTGAGACCAATGACTGGAGAGGTCTATGAGAAAGGCCTGAAGCTCCAATTTATTTTCTGGGAGTTTCTGTGATGTGTGTCTCTTATTCACATAAGCACTTCCCAGAATTTTAAAGCCAGAGACTTCTCTGGCACCTTTGGGGAATTCTGATAAACAAAGTACTTGCCCCTTGAAAGTTTCTTTTATAAATGACATTTTTTGCTGTAAAACAGCGTGACCCATGCAGAATTTTCTTTTCAGCCCCTCCTTTAGGTGGTGAAATTGCGCATTGGTCAGATCTCAGTGAAAATGGGTTTAAAAGTAGATCCTGGGGGACAAAAAAACAAAACGGAAAACTTGTTTCATAATATCCACAGAAAAGCACACATATGCAACCATAAATCCTCTAGCAAAAGAAAAGGTTGTTGGGAGTGAAAGCCTCTTGTGGCATGCACCTTCCCTTTGGGTTCTGGAGTCACGGGAAGCTTAGCTGACCTTCAGCTAAGAACTGAAGCAAGGTCCTGCCCTGCTGCTCTTCTGTGGTGCCACCTGGTTGTCTGATTCCAGCTTGGACAAAACCCCCAACAGCTCATAGGGAGCTCTTCAGCTGAACAACTCAGAACTGCTTTTGAGAATGAGAAAGCATTGAACTACAACTGAGTGCTCTTTTGTTGCATGGTTGTTAGGCAGCATTTCCTTGTTTGTCTGGTGTGATACTAAGCTCTAGATCACACGAGCACATTTGGTCCACATGAAAGCCCACTGGGCCAGGAGGGTAAGAGATGACACCCTTCAATTATTTATTTGACTTTTTGTTTCAAAAGTAGTATATGCACATGGTGAAAAAAAAAAATCCAAACAGCACTAAGGAGTACATAGTAAAAACAGATCTCTCTCATTCCTAGCCACTAGATCTCCTTCTCACAGGCTACCTGTGTATTTGCTTTCTTGCATTTCTTTCCAGAGAGAATCTGTGCATATAGGAACATAGATATCTATCCATCCACCTTGGCTTTCACTTACTGGTAAGCACACTTTACAACTATCCTACATCTTGCTTTTCTACTTAGTTCAGTTCAGTTGCTCAGTTGTGTCCAACTCTTTGTGACCCCATGGACCACAGCATGCCAGGCCTCCCTGTCCATCACCAACTCCCGGAGTTTACCCAAACTCATGTCCATTGAGTCGGTGATGCCATCCAATCATCTCACCCTCTGCTGTCCCCTTCTCCTCCTGCCTTCAATCTTTCCCAGCATCAGGGTCTTTTCAAATGAGTCAGCTTTTCATATCAGGTGGCCAAAGTATTGGAGTTTCAGCTTCTACTTAACTGTGTATCAAAAGTCATTTCATCCCTTATTTTTGATGTTATGTAGTATTCCATTGTGTGGATGCACCATATATTTTTTTAATATTGGTGTTTTGGGTCCTTTCTTATTACCAACATGACTGCAATGAATCTCTGTGCACTTTATAAGCATCTGTATAAGATAAATACCTAGAAATGGAATGTCTGGGCCCAAGGGTATATGTGTTCTCAAGTTTGGTGCGTGTGTGTGTGTGTGTGTGTGTGTGCGTGCTAAGTCTCTTCAGTCGTGTCTGACTCTTTGCAACCCCATGGACTGTAGCCCACCGGGATTCTCCAGGCAAGAACACTGGAGTGGGTTGCCATGCCCTCCTCCAGGGGATCTTCCCAACTCAGGGATTGATCCCAAGTCTCTTATATCTCCTACATTAGCAGGTGGGTTCTTTATCCCTAGTGACACCTGTGAAGCCCCCTCACGTTTGGTAGACATTACCAAATTGCTTTCCAGCTAACCTTTTTGAAAAATAAAGGAGTGGTCCAAAGTGGTGGCTTTGTGAAATTCGCCTGCTAGGTTCCTCAATCTGTGGGCATTATGAAGGGACCAGAAGCAGGCTCTATCTCCAGCCCTTACCCATTTCCCTTGCTCCAACGTGTTTCTCCCTGTTGGTATCTCAGTTCTCCAGGCCCTCCAAGACTCCACATTGGCCCTGTCACCTCTCTTCTGATCCCGTCACTCTACCTTTCCAGTTCCGTGGCCTCCGCCAACAAACCCTCTTTAGTAATGAAGTAGATTCTTTCCTGAAATTCTCAGACATCTTGCAGAAATGCAGGGATGCCTACAGCCTCTCCAGGGCTAGTACTTTTCAGCTCAGCCTGGTTCTTTTGACAGCACTATTCATGAATCTCAGAACAACATTCCTAAATATTTTTTTTTTTGGTGGGAGCAGAGGTGGGCAAGAGAGAAGTGAACCAGTCAGGTAACTGTTCTCTAGTTCATAATGAGAACTTGAAGTGGTAAGATTTTCCTCACTTAAATTAGGCATATGAGTTAAAGTAGCCTGACATTATTTTGCAAATGCTATTTTAGGTGTAAAAGTGAAGGTTGACATACATTATTGTCATCCCAGCAATGGCCTTCACCTTTTTGGGACAGGGAGAGACCTGCATAGCCCTTTCAGCCTACCTCAGAAGCCAGGTGAGCCCTGGGCTTACCAGGCCAGTGACTACCTTTGGTTGTTAACATTCCATGGGGCCTCTTTGTTCTTGCCTTCTTTCTGTCTCCACCAACTTAACTCTGTGGTTTGTTCTATGGCAGCTGAAGGTACTTGAGAATCTTTTATCAAGGTACACATACCTGTCAGCCCACCAAAGATGCAGCGGGTCATCGGGCAGGCAGTGGGGAACTTGTGGGCTTCACCCCCACTTCCTGCCCATCTCCTCCCAAAGCACTGGGCTGCTGGGCGATTGGGGCCAGTCTGCTGGGGTGTCACTTCCCCCAAGTCCATTCTCTTCTTGCTCATGCCCTCCTTCCCACTGTGAATAGAAAGCTTTCTATAACACCCATCACCTTGATGTCAATTCCCGTTTAAATTTTCTGTGACTCCCCATGGCTCTTTCAGTAGTACCTAAGCTTACTCACCTGGCCTCCTATCATCACCTTCTTACGGAACTGAAGTTGGATCTGCTTGCCTAACACACAGCAAAACCAATCTGCTGACACCGGGCTGTGGTGAAGGAAAGTACAGCATTTATTGCAGGGAGTGAGAGCCAAGCGAGGGAGTGGGAGATATGCCTCAGGTCCACTTCACCATGGTCTTTGAGTTAGGGTTTTTTGTTTTTTTTTTTTAAGGGAAAGAACAAGAGGCTGGGATTAATCATCATCTTATGACATTTTTGTGACATGTCTTAATCGTAGTTTCTGGAGTATTCTAGTCTCTGGTTTATGATTTTCTATCCAGGTGGTCCATGGCACAGGGATCTGTTAGTTCATCTTGCACTGGAGAGAAAACCAGAGTTTCTGTGTTGATGATGACATCTATAGTAACCATTTTAGTACATGTTTTCAGTAATTTTAGTCATATGACTCTATTTAGTTTTCAGTTAGCACAAGATTGAAGTTACAGGAGACTCAAAAGAGAACAAAGTTTTAGATAGATTAATCACAATTTCAGTAAGGGAACTTGGTTTTAGGGGGACTTGGTTTCAACCTAGGATCTGACCCTGCAACTTCCCAGGGCTCATCTCTCTCTCTCTCTGTGAATCTTGCTCTCTGACCCCAAACCCATCCACTCTGTGTCCTGTCATACTAGGCTGCCAAAATACCCATACCCTGATATCTGTCTGAGCCTGTCTGGGCCCGCAGAAAGCAATCCTCTGAGGGCAGGAACCTGGTCTCATAGGTGTTTACATCTTTAGCACACAAGGGGGCTGGGCCAAGATATGAGCGCACAAGCTGGCCGTGTCTGGGAGCAGGATGACACGTCTTTTAGTCTGATCTCCTAGGGAAGTGCTAAGAGGGGAAGGACAGCCAGAAAAGTCCCTGGGTCTGATGACAGTGCTTAGTCCCATCCATGCTTAAAGCCCTATCTCCTATTCTCTCCTACCTCAGAGCCCTTTTAATAAATTTTTTTTGGAGGTCAAAATAATTTGTGGCCACCAACTCCATAAGGGAAAATGTCATCAGTTAAGAGTGGGTTGGCTCAGACTTTCAATGCAGGTGGCATGCCACCTGGGCACCTCAGTCTACTCCAGAGTGCTGCCACTTCTGCAGGGGACTTAGACCTAAGAGCACCACCCCCCATCCACGGGCTCATACAAGTGGTACTCTCTGGGCCAAGGGTATTGGGGTTTGGAATCAGAACAGTCTCTAAGGCTGTTGGTGGTAGGCCCCTGGCCTCAAATGGTGACTTCTCCTGCCTCAGGCATCAGGGACACAGCAGCACTGGGGAGTGCCTATGGCCACTGCCAGTCCACTCCAGCAGTGGGGACATGTCAGTCAGCCATGTGCCTCTGCTTCTTCCTTTATAAACTACCTCAAGGTGTAGGGCTATTCAGGAGTGAGGATGGCAAGGAGAAAGTCAGGATTTAGGGACCCCAACTGATGGGTTCCCTTCAAAGAAGTTGCCCTGTTGGATCACCAGAGAACCTGTGTTGGAGCCACAAAGATTTGTCTTCCTGAGCAGAACTGCCCAGCTCAACTGTACTCACTGGGTTTGACCTGATGACCTTTGTTTCCAAAAATCAAGGACAAAGATTTGCTACCTCTGGGGACATTCCAAATAAAGTGACCCCAGCTTCTTGATCACCTTTGTCATGTTTGATCAAATCTGAGAAGTTTAGAATGACAACCCAGTGGCTCAGCTCTTATGACAATGTGTTCCTTGGGACTACTGACTTAAGAAAGCAACTTCAATCAACCCCGTCACTTTGGGCACAAACCTCATAAAACCTCATAGGATATCAGATGTAGTAGCCTCCTCAGTCTGGAGAGATGAGGATACCCCAGAGGGCTATTTAAGGGTAATCATAATGTCTACCCTTTAGGAAGCATTTATGTGTCAATGGGTGTTGCTGATCTGTATATAGCCCTAGGTGGGCATCTCTACCCCTGTTTTTCAGATGAAGAAACTCAAGCCCTTCAGCTAGTAAGGAAAGAACCAGGAGTTGAACCTAGATCTGTTTCCTCCAAAGCTGGGGTTCTTTTCCCACCCTTCATTGCTTTTTACTGAAGACAAAGCAAATGACCAAAGGATTCCAGTTGAGTCCCTGGGAGAAAACTAGGGTCACTTCATTTAGCTTTGGATGAGGCTACTCAGAATCTCCAGGTTTGGTTTGCGGGAAGCCCTGGGCCTTGGGTGGTATGAAGGGCAGAATGGCTGAGTGTGAATGTTTGGCAGTTAGGGTAATAGCCATGGGGCGGGGGTAGATGGGGTCGGGGTGGGGGTGCCTGGTGACTATACAGATTGAAGGCAGGGCAGAACAGGGCAGGACGCTTTGAGTGGGTCAGGATTTCACATCATTTACTGTGCCCATATTTCCTTTTATTTCAGATGCTTTCAAGTCAGCAAACATTACTGAGCACCTACTATGTACAAGGTATGTTCTGCATGTTTGGGGGAGGGGATGTGGGGGAACAGAGGTGGATGAATCACAGTACCATTGCTGCCCATAGGGGAAGCTGGTATAACACAGGGGCAGACATAGAGATGGCAAAGTGTACTAAATGGCCAAGTGACTTGCCCAATAAAAACTGAGTGCGAAGATCCCCTGACTCACTTGGAACATCAAGAAAAGCTTCCTGGATGAGGTGGTGCTCGCAGTGGACTCTGAAGATCAAGTCACATTTTATTGAGTTGAGAAGTGAGGAAGGTGTTATAGGCAGATGTGCTGGTGGGGGAAAGGGTCCTGCCATACCCTTTGTCTTAGTCAGACTCCCTGGCCAAAAGGCATGGGCTCCTGAAAGGAGAGTCCAGCTGCCAGGGATTTTGATCTTCTACCAAGAGCTCCGAGTTGGCTTGTCTACCCAAGTGGGGCACTGCCTGCCCAGGCTCTGGTTTCACCTCAGGTTCAGAAGATACTGGGGGTTGGGCTCTTTCTCATGTCATACTAGGCCCACCTGTCTGCTCTGCACATATCCTTTGACAACCAGGTCAGCTCTTGGGCGGAGGGATGGTGGGATGGGGGTGGAAGAGTGCTGCCATCTGGTGGTTTGGCTCTGGACAATGCTTGTCTTTCCCTGAGCTCCCTCAAGTGAGTCAAAAGGCATCAGCTCACCTTTTTGTTCTCATTGCACTAGGCCCAGGTTTACTTAGAGATACATGGTCATTTCCACTGCTGGAGGGATCCAGTGAGGAATCCTTCCCTCTCTCTTGTGTGCTGTCTTCTCTTCAGCCAAGAAGCCCGGGCAGTTTATCTGATGCACAGGGGAGATGGTTCAGGGTCCCCCAGTCCTTGAAGAACGTGTATATGTTTGCTAGGACCAGAGGCCAGATCCCTCTCCTGAGTACTTCCACTCCCTATTTCCCTTAGCAGAGCATACGGGGGCCCGTCTCTGACACTTGCATTTGGGCCTCGGGACAGAGGTGACTAATCCTAACAGAATCAGCATGTGTTCTCATCACTCTGGCTCCAGCCTGATATTGTTACCAGATGAGAACATGTCTTATTGGGTTTAATTTTGATGGCTGTGGTAACAGAGCACTTTGAGTAACAGGCAGTCACACTGTGTCCTAAATAAACCCTGGACCCTCCTACCTTGTCCTGGCTAGGGCTGGGGCCAGAGCTCGCTCTGGGGTTTTGAGGCCAGCACTCTGCTGCCCTTCTCCCATATCAGGCTCCTCGTGCTAGGGTCCTGGATTCCCCTGTGGAGTAACTAGGAGAGAGCTTCACATTCCAGCCTGCCCCTCCTGCTGAAACCTGACTGCAGGCATAAGGCTTTGGGCTCCAGCCTGGGCCTCCTCAGGCTAATGCTGTCTCTACTCTTTCTCCCTCTGGAGATGAACATCTGCAACAAGCCCTCTAACAAGACAGCCCCTGAGAAGAATGTGTGGACCGCACCTGCACAGGCCAGCGGACCCTCCCCGGAGCTGCAGGGCCAGCGGTCCCGCCGGAATGGGTGGAGCTGGCCCCCGCACCCACTCCAGATTGTGGCCTGGCTGCTGTACCTCTTCTTTGCTGTGATTGGCTTTGGGGTCCTAGTTCCCCTCCTGCCTCACCACTGGGTGCCTGCTGGCTATGCTGTATCCTTGGGAATGTATGGGGCTGGTACATGGGAGAGTGCAGACAGTGGATGGAGGGACATGGGCAAGGCCTGGAGTTGGGTTCCAGAGCCTCAGACAATGCAAATGGGTCCTGTCTCTGCCTTGGGCTCCAGCTGCCTACCTGCTGGCCTCCAACACCCATCTGACCTCTCTGCCTGACTGGATGAGGGAAAAGACCTAATGAACCTTGGAGCGTTGAAAGCTCCACACAGATGGGAACCTCATCAACTGAGGTACCACAAGAGCAAGTTATAGTTGAGAACCTTAAAGCTCTTTTTAAGCTAATTGTGTCCAGAGCTCAACAAAGGATGAAAAATATGTTCCATTTATGAAATAATTTTTCACTTTTTGGAAAGAATCATGGTAGCCTCCTTTACATATTAAGTTCCTGGTATATTTAAAATATGGTTTTATTTACAGAGATGATTATGCCATACCCAGGACTGTTTAGGAGCTTATTGATTTTATAAGTCAGACTCTTTTAGGGTAAGGAAGGTTGAACTGACAAGAGGAGGGATAAAGATGCCCTGGAAACTCCTGGGAACTGTGACAAACATGCACTTGCCTGAGCTTGATGATGTAACTGTCCCTGCCCTGGCCATAACCCCCAGGAACAGAGGATTAAGGTGCAGCATGTGGCTATGTGCCCCAGTCCAGAGGGTGACCATGAGAATGTGCCCTGGTGTGTATGCTTCGTGGAGACGATTCCTTGGGCCTCTGTGAGAAGGTAGCCTAGGGTGAGCTAAAGGAGTTAACAGGGATGAATTTGAAAGTTTCAGGTGTAGACTCAGCACCCTTCAACTCAGCCCTTGCAGGGCTGCACAGGGCTGAACAGCTTCTGCCAACTGCACATCTCAGCCTCCTCTTCTATCTGACAGGAAGGATCCTGCCTGCTTCCCAGGCAGGGAACAGGGAGCACACCGGATGTGTGTGTGAGCACCAGAATGTATGAGCCATGAATGTGAGCATGCTCTCTTGGGAAACCATAGAGCCCTTGGCTGGTAGGTGACAAGGGCAGGTGAGTGGAGAAAGACTCTAGAGAAGGTTGTTGGTCTCAGATGCCAGCAGTGTCACAGGAGGACTTTCTGGACAACTCTGAAAACTAGACTTCCTCTGAGGTAACCCACAGGGCTTATTCAGTACTACTAAGTAGAATGCTTCATGGGACATTCCTCCCATGAGCTGGAATGGGTACGCCACTCACTCAAGACTACCTGGGTTTCTGCCATCAAGGTACCTGATTAATAACCACATGGTTTGGAATGAGTAGAATTAGAGCAAATAATAGTAAACACAATTAACTAGAATTTATTGAGCACCTATATGTGCCAGGCACTGTGTCAACCCTGTACATGGATGATCTCATTCAATCCTCATAATAATCTGTAAAGAAGGTGTTCCCCTGACTTTAATTAAAAAAAAAAAAGAATGAAACTGGGGCTTAGAGAGATTAAATGACTTCCTGAGTTGACATAGCTGGTATCCAGTGAGGCCAGAAGGACTGCCCAGGCAGCCTGGCTCAGAGGCAAGTGGGATGGTTTGAGGGTTTTGTCTTCTCCATATTTACTGCTTTGGGCAATGCTGGAGGCTCCAGAACCACCTGGTTTGGCACTCCCATTTCTTGGCCTGAATGGTTCTGTGTCCTCCCATCAAAGCTACCTTCCTTCTGAAGGCTCCCTTAGGGCCCCTGAAGAATGAAGTAGGGTCATTGTGTGTACCAAGCACTCACCTTGTGCCTAGAACTGGCCTGGGCCCTAGGGTTGCAAAAATGAGAACACAGGGCCCCAGTTCTCGGTGCTCAGCTTCCAACTGGAGGAAAGCCTAGTAGTGTGGAGATCATCACGTGGTAAGTAAGAGGGTAGGGACTCATACAGTAGACTGTGGGTGCAGGAGGAGGGCCATATAGCCCAACTTCATCGAGGGCCCAAATGCGCTCCTGTTGCTCTCAGCTCCCCACCTTCCTTCCTCCTGGCCTCGATAGGTATTCTTGGCTCCACCCTCTCCCTTCATCATCTGTATCCAGTCAGTCATCAGGTCCTGTTGATTTTGCCTCCTAAAAGGTATTGTATTTGCTCTCTTTTCTCCTCACTGCCAGCTGCCTCTCTTACCTAGATGACCATTTCGTCTCCAAACAGGTCTCCCTGCACATGCTATCACTCCAGCCAGTCTGTCTCTATCTCTGCAGCCAAAGTGCCCTTTCAAAAAACAAAAATGATAAAGTTACTCTCCAGCTAATACCCTCTAATGGCTTCTTCCTGCCATAAGATTCAAGATCCTCAAGGCTCTCCACATTCTTGACTCTGCCCATTTCCCTAGCATCTTCTTATTTTATTTCCTCTGTTGTTCTCTGCTGTGACAACACTGGTCTCTGTGGAAGCCCTTAGCCCCTCTCTTCACCCCAATACCCAGCTAAGTCAGAAGTCAAGAACTAGCAGTCCATGGGCCAGTTGGGCCTATAGATTTTTTTAAATTGAGTGATAATGAACACACTAAATAGACATATCTGAAGGGCTTCTTCAGCAGGTACATTTTAAAAATTACTTATTTCCTTGTCAGCATTTTAAAATTTTAAAAATTAAAAAAATGAGATGCCTCATATATCAAGACACAAATCCAGATTTCTGGTTTTGAAAAGCCAGAATTTGGTGACATAGGCTTTCTTTCTGGCATGGTACCAATGAGTTGAGCTGGAAACACACATCAACCACCCCGTTATTTGGGGCTCTGCTTGCTCCCAGCACCCAGCCAGGCCCCCTTCCCTCTTTATATTTCTTACTGGTTCCTGTGCCACTCCAAGTATAAGCTGACATAATACTTCCTCAGGGAAGCTTTCCATATCCCTTTTGACCAGATAAGGTCACCCAGTTACAAACTTACATAGTCCCATGAACTATCTTTATCACAATCAACCTACTCTTCGATTAACATCTGTGTTTCCTGCAAGACTGTGGGCTCTTTGGGGATAGGGACCAGGTCTGTTTGTTCCTGCCATATGCCTCAGTGCCTGATGTAGAGAAAGACCTCAGTAAATAGTTGAATGAATGAAACAGGGGGTGGGGGGTGGGAGAAGTGTTGAAGCAGGCAGGAAACTAAATGTTTGCCCACATCAGTGTGTCTGAAAAGAGGCTGGAATGGTGAGGAGTAGTGGTTGGTAATACCAAGAGGTTTGAGAGGAGCCAGAATGAAAGGGGCCATGAGTATTGAACCTGAAGAGTAAACTTTAGCTTGAGAGCCATTGAAAGCCACTGCAGGAGTTTAAGCACTCAAGGCCTTAAGTTTAAGCTTTCAGAGCTCACTTCGGGACCAAGTGAAGAGTACACTCAAGGGGACCCAGACAGGAGGAGCAGAGTCCAGAGACTATGGAATAGCCCAAGCAAGAGGTGAAGGCCTGATCCAGAGCCAGGGCTGTAGGGATAGAGAGGTTGTGGTGGGCCACAGGATTGTCTCTGTCAGCTCTGGTACAGCATGTTAGGGCGGAGCCTGGCTCCTGCAGACGTGTAAGAAAATTTGGCTGCTGGGAGGAGGAAGAAAAAAGGAGGTTGGATAGCTTATGGATGGAGGATAAATGATAGAGAGATATCTGACTGGCTAGCAAAAGGACGGATGGATGGATGAATAACTAGATGGAGGGCGGATAGCTGACTGGGTGGAATCTATTTGTAAAGTTTTACACATTCACTTTGCAGTAAGTTGTCAGCATACTTGTTCCCAGGCTTTGGTCCAGTTGCTGAGCAGATAGATCCTGGAAGATCTGTGTTTCAGGAATTGGCCTTGTGCCCACTGGCCAGCCCTTACACGTCAGGCTATACCAGACATTCAGCCCCAGGATTCCGAGGACCTGAACTCTAGACTAGGGAGGCAGTGGGTCTATGAGACTCTGTCTGCAAGTGATTCTCCAGCTGGCCTGGCTTCTGGGAGGGGATGTTTGCATCCTTCTCAGAAGCAAGATAAATGAGCTTAGAACTTATATTTTGGGTCCTTCAACCTTAGAGAACTATCTGTTTCAGTCTTATTTCACCATTCAGAATCTGAAAACAGGTCAAATCCTGAGTAAGACCAGCCAGGGTCTGCACCAGGTTTGGGGCAGTGAGGCCAGGGCCCTGTGGTTGGTCTCCTCAACAGCAGCAGTGCTGGGTTGTGAGCTCCATTACCAGATAGCCCCATCTGTTCTTCCATCTAGGGCACGGGTATGCTAGAGATGTCTGACAAGGAGGCTCTTGGGGGACTGGAGATAGGAGGTAGCACAGGCAGAGTCTCTGCACTGGGGAGTTGCATACAGGTAGAGAACAGTTCTTTAGCCACAGGAAGCAGGGGTGGGCTCTCAGCCAGCAGTGTGGAGTGAGTCTTTAACCTGCTGGGCCAGTGCATGGGCGCCATCTTTGCTGGCCACCTCGTGGTGCACCTGACTGCTGTTTCCATCGATCCAGCAGATGCCAATGTGCGGGACAAGAGCTATGCAGGGCCTCTGCCCATCTTCAACCGCAGCCAACATGCACACGTCATTGAAGACCTACACTGCAACTTGTGCGACGTGGATGTGTGAGTGCATGTGGACTGGGTGTGTGTGGCCGATGAGTGCACCCGGGGAACTGCCAGTGGGAGCTCAAGGCAGACAGGGGCATGCCCAGTCATCCTGAAGCCTCAGAACCCTCGTATTTCACACAGTCAAGAATCTTGGTGGAGTGACAGACAACTGGGTGAAGGAGAAGGTGAGGAGAAGGTGCCTGGAAGCAGAAGATGAGGAATAGCATTTCCATCAGTTAAAGTAGGAAACATTTGGCACTGCTACAAACATTGCTAATGACTAACTCTGCCAGTAACCACCCCCTTCTCTCACTAGCATCCCCAGGTATGGGCAGGGACGGGAACTAACAGAAGCTAACACCCAAGTACTTATCATGTGCTAAGTGCTTATGAACAACCACCCCGCAGGGTGGGTAACATCTTTCTCACTTCACAGAAAGAGGAAGAATCCAGTGCTCAGAAAGGCTGAGGTTGGTCATATGGCTCTTAGGCAGCAGAGCCAGATTCACAACCCAGCCTGCCTGAAGCTGGAGCCAATATACTGTTATCCTTGTTTATATACAACTCTGAGGCCCAGAGAAGCCAAATGACTTACTCCAGGTCACATTGAGGGGTTAGAATGTACAGAGTCCAAACCCTTTGGCTGGTCCAGACTGCCTCTCTAGGCCCTTCCCTGGACCATCCCAGCCTCTCAGCCTTAAGAAGGGGATCTGGGATTGGGTATGATTCAAGGCTAGCTCCCCCCCAGCAACTTTTAATATTAAGACCCAGGCAGTTTATTGAAGGGGTTCTGTCCATAGGACAGAGAAAGAGCCAGTGGTGTTAAGATGCTGAGGACTTTGGCATCAGACAATCCTTTCCTTCACTAGACACCAGTCAGTGTCCTGTTCCTCAGTGGATGCTCTGGCAGTTGCTTCCTGTTCCAGGGCTCCATTCTGTTCTGCGAAAGGGGATTGAAACTTATCCTTCCACTCTCCTTTGGGCTTTCCTGGTTCTGCCCTGGGGCAGGGAGATTCACTTGTATCCCTAACTTGGCCTCCCCTCATCTTATCCCCTGTGGTGAACTGCTTGCTGCTCACCCAGATATCTGCCTGCCCTGCTCCCTTTGGCTCCTTTGGCTTAAACCAGATAGACTGGAGTTTTCTGGAAGAGTGCCAGAAAAATTCCCACAGTCTGGCAGGGAAGCAGAGACTCAAAAACAATGGCGATGTCAGGAAGAGCAATGCAAGCCCTGGGTCCAGCAGCCTTGCTCTCTTCTGCTACATGGCTCCATACCTGCATTGTGTCCTGACTGGGCAAAGGGGGTCCTTGCTTGGAAAGGAACCTCCATTTGCATTTCACACCACTATCACCCATATGCATAGTTCCAGAGGGGGACAGTATAACGCTGTCTACTCCTCTCACCCCTGGGTACACCTCCCTTCCCTCCCGAGCCTCCCCACCTCTTCAGAAGCGCTGTCTCCTCTAGGTGTCCCGCCCCACCGTGCCCGACACCAGAGGGCGCGCGTGCTCCCTGTAGACGCGCTCTGCCCTCCGCTTAGGCGCGGGTGAGTGACCTGCTTCAGGCACAGAACTGGCAGCCCCCAGGCCAGGATGGTCAACCAAGGGTGGGGTAAGCCCGCGATCACTCTGTGCCCCCTCCCATCGCAGGAGTGCGCGTTCCAAGCACTGCAGCGCCTGCAACAAATGCGTGTGCGGCTTTGACCACCACTGCAAGTGGCTCAACAACTGTGTGGGCGAGAGGAACTACCGGTGAGAGCTAGATCCGGGCCACAGGGGTGCCTGGGGATGCGTGCTGAAATGTGTGAACCAGGGCCCTTGACCCTTCATATGGGACCAGGTGAGGATGGGAGGTACTTGGGGGACCTGTGCGCTGGTCTGAGGGTGAGGCTCTCCATGGCTTCCTCCTGACAGGGCTGAGGGTAGGTTTGGAATCTTTCTCCTCCTAGCCCAGGGAAAGGTGGGGAGCCTATTGGGGGTGGCTGCCTGTCTTCACCTTTGCCCGAAGCCTTCGGCTTCCTGAGGAGTTAGGGCTGTGGGGTCAGAGGCCCAGCTCCCCCTCCCAGCCTCTGGCCCTTCTGAGCTCTGGGCCCTTGCCCAGCTGGAGCACCTGGGTGCTGACAGCTGTCCGTGGCTGGGCCCAGGCTCTTTCTACACAGTGTGGCATCCGCCTTGCTGGGCGTCCTGCTCCTCGTGCTGGTGGCCACTTATGTCTTTGTGGAGTTCTTTGTCAACCCCATGCGGCTGCGTACCAACCGCCACTTTGAAGGTCAGTCTGGGTTCCAGGCCCACTCCCACCCCCTAGCCTGTTCTGGTCACTGGTCACAGCCCTGGCTGAGCACAGTCTGCTCGTGCCTTGCAGTCCTAAAGAATCACACAGATGTGTGGTTCGTGTTCCTGCCTGCCGCCCCTGTGGAGACGCAGGCTCCTGCCATCCTGGCTCTGGCTGCCCTACTCATCCTTCTGGGCCTGCTCTCCACAGCCCTGCTCGGCCACCTTCTCTGCTTCCACATTTATCTCAGTAAGTGCCACCCTGCCTCACATACACACCCACACCTGCCTTGCAGGGGATGGGGTCCCTAGGCTGGAGGAAGGCTCCCAGTTTGGGCTGTGGAGTCCTGACACTTTGCCCCTTCCTGGTGCTGGCTCTCTAATGGCGACTCGTCTCACTCTGTGGCTGAGTGTGTATGGACACAGTGCGTTTTAGCCTGTGGTTGGGTACCCTCCCTCACCTTCTTAACCCCAGGGTTCCTCTTCCATTACACTGAGTCCTATCTTCACCCCCTCAGTGTGGCACAAGCTCACCACCTATGAGTACATTGTACAGCATCGTCCACCACAGGAGGCAAAGGGGGCCCACAGGGAGCTCGAGTCATGTCCCCTGAAGATGCGGCCTATTCAGGTATAGAAGTGTCCCAGAATGCTGAGGGAGTGGGAAAAGGGGGGTGGGAGGGGCGGTGGGCTACGCAGCAAGTAGTCAATGACAAGACAGGGCAGAAGGAAGCAGGCCTGGAATAGCAGCAAGGGGAGGGGGTGCTGGAGGCAGCAGGGGTGAGGGCAAGTATGTACTAAGCATGTGCCTGCTTGTTCAAGTGTGGGCACAGACAGAGGGAGCCCTGCATTTCCCTGACCCCAGGGGAAAGGCTCCGAGCATGCGCTGGAGGGCACAGAAAGTGGGAGCCTGGAAGTGGGCAGGGTGGGGCTGAAGGAGGAGAGGGATGGACCAAGGACTGGGTCACCAGGATGGAGCCATTAGTTCTCTCCACCTGTGACCCTGAGCCTTTATACCCATTACCCCATTTAAATCTTGAAACAGCCCATGAGGCAGATCATGCTACTATCCCCATGTTACAGATGAACAAATTGAGGCCAAGAAAGATTTAAAAAGTTGGGTCTAGGAAGAGTTAAGGTCTCCACACTCTGAAGCAGGAATCCTCCAGCCCAGGCTCGGGGCCTGGCCAGCCCAGCTGCTGATCAGCCTATCCCCATTCCCACGCCCCTTGGCTTCCTGAGGTCAACAGCTGGGGGTGGGGTGGTCCTGTCCTTGGAGCCCCCAGGGACTGAGAAGGCAGGGGGCCCAGGCAGGCCTTGTTGGGAAGGCTGAGTTCTGGATCCAAAGTCCTCATGGCAACTGTACACAAACACAGCCTGGTGGGTGGATTGAGGAAGGGTTTGGGACCCCACCTCTCCTCTTCTCATTGCCACGGGGTGGGCCAGGCTGCCAGGTCTGGGAAGGCCTGGGGGAGTGATGGCTGTTAGTGGAGAAACCTCCCCCAACTCCTGCCACACTGCTGTGTACCTGCCCTAGTGCTGGGCCCTGAACCCGTGTAAGCACAGTGGCAGCCATCCTGGGAGTGGGCATCACCCCACTTCACAGAGGAGACAAGCTCAGAGAGGTAGGCAGGAGACTTCAAGCTTCACAACCGTGCCCATTTGGGCTGGTCTTGGGATCCCCAAACTCAAAGGCTCAGGGCCTTGGCTCTGCAGTTACTGCCTGCTTAGGCTTTGAGGCTAGATGTGCCAGCAGCCAGGGCACTTAATATCATCTGAAAATGACCTGAGGGATACCTTCGCAGAGGGAGCAGGGGTGTGCTTGTCCCACTGAACAGAGGAGAGCTGAGGTGGAGAGGCGCCATGTATTATACCATTCAGGAATGGGCATGTTTTGAAGGTCTCAGGGAGGATTGTAGGGACAGCTGTGAGGAGGGGAGTTTGAATGGGGACACCCTGGTGTGGCACCTTCAAACCTCCCCAACTGGCTAGGGCCTGGCTCCTGTCCCATTATGATCCATCAGGCTTCTGGGAAGATCCTCTGCTGCCGTCTGTCCTCCCCTTCTGGAACCCAGGAGCACCAGAGTAGGCTTTGCCTCCTCTCTCCTGGGCCCTGGAGGGGTGCTAAGTCCACACTGGTGAAGAGGGGAAGGATTACCTTGATGTCCCAGTCCTTGCGATTGGGCTTTGACCCCTTCCCCTTTCCCAAGGCTCCTCTCCTCAGGCTGGCACCTCCACACTCTCTCCAACACTGCTCTCCTGAGCAGATGTTGCACACAGGGCTTGCCTGGGGCCTCCTTCTCAACATCTGTGTAGCCAACCCGTGACTGGCTGGGCTCATCCCCCAGACCTGCTAGGGCTGTCCTGCAGGCAGCCTCCCCACCCCCACCCTGAGCTGGAATGCGGGAGGGGCCTCACTCTGAAGCCGTTGCCCCCAAACATAGGCTTGTTTTAGAGACGGCGCTGCTGTTATAGTGTCTTCTCTGCATTAGTCAGGACGCCTGGGTCTCCATGGAAACAACTGTCGAGCCAGCGACAGCTGTCCGGTGCCCTGCCCCCAGCCTGATGGGGGCGGGGCCTCCTCCTGGCTCCGCCCCACACCCTTCACTAGGTTCCCATCTCTGGCCGTTTTTCTGGCTTTTGTTTCCTCACCTGCAGTCCTCTTGGGCGCGGCAGGGGCGCATGCTGCGTGCTAGGGTGCAAGCCCAGGCCACTCCTGCTACCTCCTGGCCTCACTTTCAGGCGTTGGATCTGCTGCTCCAACGGTCAGGGTGAGGATCAGCAACTAAACAAGACAGAGGACTCACCTATAAGTCTGGTCCCAGGTGGGATCATGGCGCTGTTTTTTCCACCACTTATTGCCTTCCCTTTACCAACAGAAGTTGGGGAGACCACTCATCCCCCCACTTCCCTCCAGCAGCTGAGATTGTGTCTGGTACGCTGAGGACTCAGCTCTCAGGGAGCCATGGATCTCTGCATGTAGCCTTGCAGCCGCGGGTGCACATGCGAGTGTGTGAAGTGCCAGGTTTCCCAACCAGGGAAAAAAGTTGGTTCAGAGATTGAAGAGCTAGAAGGAGACTGGAGCAGGAGGAGGCCTCTCTGAGTCCTTCTTTGCCCTCCCCCCCACCCCAACTTGGCCAGAGCAGCTCTAGACCGGGTACATTGGACCTATGAGGCTGGAGGCTTCCCGGAGGAGGTGGAATTTGACTGAAGTGAGGAAAACAATGGGGTTGGGATAAGGTACAAACACAGGAAGCCTCATTCTGCATTGGGGTTTTCCCAGCATAACTGGGAAGCCTAGACCTCTTCGCCCACACCTCCCAGAGAGAACAGTAAGGGGGTGTGTCCTAGACAGAGTGGGCCTAAGGACCCAGGAGGCCCTGGACCCATACCTGGCCTCCCAGCCTCCCTCACCTCCACCTTCCCCAGGAGATGGAGCTCTACATGCGGACCTTCAGCCATGTGCGCCCAGAGCCCTCTGGCCAGGCCAGGCCTGCTGAAGTGAATGCCAAGTGAGTGCAACTTGGGCAAGGGCCACCTCACATCTCCCACTGGTGTGGCAATGAGGTGGGAGAAAGGAGTTAGGCCAAAGCCAAGGCATGGGTCTTGATCCAGCCCAATGTGGCCTTGGACAGATCAATACCTCCTTCCAGTTAGGAAGGGAGGCTTATTTTAGAACCTCCAACAGGGTGGTATTTGAAGGAACAACAGCATCCAGCACTTACCCTCGCACTTCCCCTTCAGTCCCTCCCGATTCCTTGCCACCCGCGGCCAAGTGGAACCTCCACCGCCCGCCTCCCCAGAGACTCTCGCCCTGCCCCCCCGGATACGACCCCAGGTAGGGGAGACTGTGCTGGGCTCCTGCCCAGGTGGAAGGGGATGGGAAAGAAGCCTTTACCCCTTTCCACTCCTCCGCGTCTTTTGGCGAGGTGAGGTCTGGGGAAGGGTTATTCAGGCTTCCCCCTGTCTCTGCAGAAAAAGAGGAAGCGGCGCATGTATAAGGTACCGACCTCTGGGACCTTGGACCGAGAGCCCCAGTTGCCCAGGCTGCCGGGTGAGCGCCCCTTTCTGACCGGAATCTGCTCGGGGAGCTCCGAGGGAGGAAAAGGTAGGGCCCTTAGTGAGTGGTAGCTCCTAGTCGTAACATTCTCTTCCAACTCCATAGGGCCCCGGACCCCCGGCCGCCGCTCCAGCTCGTCGTCGGATTCCGCGGACGCCAGCACTGCAGGAGTCTATCACTCGGCGTCTGCCGAGTCCCTGGACGAGATCCCAGTGGCTCAGACGCGCCTAGGCAGCGCCGCTCTGGCCGCCCCGGTGGGTAGGCCCCGAGAGCCCGGGCTGGCGCTGCAGGCACGTGCGCCCGCTGTTTTCGTGAGTCCGAGCAGCGGCGAGCCCCGCGCGCAGGGCGGCTCCGAGGTTGATCTGGCTTAGCTGGGCGGAGAAGCAGGAATGGCGGAGGAGCGGCGGGACCGACTCTCTATGCAAAACCCCCACCCCCGCCGCACCGAGTGCACTTTAGGGGCCCCTAAGGGCCGGCGGGATCGGCCCCACTCCCCACTCCACTACTCAGCAATACCCGCCCAACCAGCTGTGATGCTCCAATAAACTTTTTTATGCTTTTGCGGACTTGGTGCACACTTTCTTAATGACAGGGGTCACGGGCCCTCCTGGAGCCGCATCATTGCCTGTTGGCCTAGGAGCAGAGGGTGAGGTGGGTCCCCCACATTGGGTGGCCATCCAGATTGTCATATGGAGAAACTCAAGTACCAGGCTCCTGGTTGGGAAAGGCCCTAGAAGCTCCCTAGTGGAGGTTATTTTTCTTGAAGATAGGGTTTGCACTTGGAGAGAGGAGGAAAGCAGCATTTGTGTTAGGAAGGCAGCAGCGGAAGCGGAGATGCGGAGGCTAATACCGGGGTGGGGTCGGAATGAATGAGGACGCGGACCCAGGAGGTCCAGGAGCTTTTCCCCGGCCGCATGACAGACGTCGGTGTAGATTCCGGAGCACTCAGGATTCGTTCACTGTCCCCTCTCGCCCCCAGTGACCCGGAGTTGTGACCTGGGGTGCTACACGTTCATTGGAGAGCTGTGGTCTTGAGCCAGCTCTAGACCCAATGTCACTAAGGGAAGGGACCTCCTCACTCCTCTGCATGTCTCCTCCGCCCCGCCCCGGCCCGTCCCCCTCCTGCCCCCGCCCAGCCCCCACCAAAGGCCTTTTTGGTTGCTGCTCTGGAAAGCTGGATCTCCCCTGAAGGTGGGGACCAGCTTTGAACTTCGGGCGGAGGCCAGAATGGGGGGTCTTCCGAGGACTGCCAGAACTACAAAGGTCTGGCTTCCCCCGCCACAGAGCTGCCCGGGGAGCAGCGGGATGAGATTGTTGCAGCAGCTCCGCCCCCCGCGGAGCGGGGAGAAGGCGGGGTCGGGTAGGTGGAGCCAGTGTGACCTTGGTCACTCTCTAGCCGAGACAGCCCCGAAGGTGGGGCTCGCCGTCTCTATGAAGACCAAGAAACAAGGGATAATACGGCGGAACCGCCCGGGCTGCAGTCCCGCCCCAGAGCCGGCAGGGAGCAGAGCTGCGGAGTCGCCCAAGTCTCCTGCGACCATCGGTTCATTCTGCGTCCTGTCCATCGAACGCGCATTGTAGGAGCAGCCACGAGGTAGAAAACGGTAGGAAATCCCGGCGCCAGCCACTCTAGTTAGTATCCAGCACGATAAGAAGGGGGTGGGGTGGGAGCGGCGTGGGAGCGGTCCCAACCCCGGTCCTGAGCTGAGGACACCAACTGAGCGGCCCTGCCCTGGGCCCGAGTGTTCCACCCCACCCCCACCCCCAACTGCTTGCTGATTGATGACTCCAGCTGTCCCAGAGGAGCCTGCAGACCCCTGGGACTAGGGAATGTGACTTTGGTGCCACCTGATCAGCCTGCCATTACCAAGAATCCATCTTCACAGACAGAAGCGAGAGCATGGGTGCAGGGTCCTGCTAAGATCCCTGGGACAAGCATCCCGTGGCACTCAAACTCCCTCAGACTTTACCCTTAGTGAACAAAGTGCCGGTCTCCTCCAGGTCCCTGGTGGGAGACCGCAGTGCAGGGACAGGGAAGGGGAGTGCTGTTTGAAGGGGAGCCTGGGCCCATGGAGTCGCTGCAATGTAGGAGCTGTGGGTGCTCTCAGTTCCCAAAGCCACAACTTAGGGATGGGTGAGTGGGCTGATCGGGAGAGGGTTTTCAGTGTTAAGGCCAGTGGTAGTGGAAGGGAGCTAGGCAGGCAGGGATCCAGGCTGTGGTCACTGGAGGCTCTAGTATAAAGGGGAGAGGTGGAAGATAGTTGCTGAGGACACAATTGAGGGTGTGGTCAGGAGGCTGCAGTGGAGGAGATGGGAGTCTCAACACAGGGGTGTCACAGCATAGTACCTGGGAGTCTGGAAATGCAAGTCTGTGGGTGTGTGGACAAGGGGGTTATAGAGGGTGTGGTCAGGGGCTGCAGGTGTGTGGAGAGAGGGTGAGTTGTGAGGCTCTGGTTAGGGGTCTCAGTAAGGGCTGTGGGTGTGTGGACAGGGGGATCCAGTTTCAGGGCTTCCGGGGTATGGACAGAGGTGGGCTGTGTTGAGGGTGTGGTCAGGGAGGCTTCTGTACCAGGCTGTGTTACATGGAGGGAGTTTCAGTGCAGAGCTGAGGGTGTGGTCAGGGAATGCAGTGGGGGCTGTGGGCAAGTGTAGGGAAGACCCTTCAGTGCAGGGCTGAGGGTATTATTGGGGGACCTTGGTAAGGGCTATTAGTGTATGTGTGGGGGCTGAATGCTGAGGGAATGGTCCAGGCCCTCAGTCCCGGGGTTGTGGGTGTAGTCAGGGGACTGCAGTGAGGGCTATGGGGGACACTTCAGTGCAGGGCTGGTGTGGTCAGGGAAGTCTGAATACCAGGTTAAGGGTGTGGTCAGTGGGGATAAGGCCGAGGGCATGGAGGTCCAGGGCTGAGTGCTATCAGCTGTGGAGTGTGGACTAGTGTGGTGGTGCTCAGGGTGTGGCCAGGAGGCTTCCATGAAGGGCTGAAGGTGTGAAAGTGTAGACATGCGGGAAGTGTGCTTCAATGCAGACGGTAGGTGTGAAGATAACAGGACCAGGGCTCATAACAATACAACCCCCACTCAGGTTAGCCCCCCACAATCTCCTGCTCCTCCTAAACTCCACAAACTGTGAGGTTACAACCCCAGTGGCTGGCAAGGGGCCAGGAAGCCATGGTTGTGCCCCAGGTGCTGGGAGTGCTGGTGTGCCCCACCCGTAAGCCCATTCTCCAGCCCAGCCCAGCCCAGCAGCACTGGGAGCTTCTCCCTAAGCCGCCCTGACACCATCCTGCCCTTAGCAACATTCTCCAAGCAGCACCACCCTCCCTTAGCAACTGTCTCCAGGCTTCACAAACTGTGGCCAGGCCAGCCCCAAGTTCCCCCTTCCCTCATGTTTTTGTTTAACAGCAAATAGTAACAAGGTCCCAGCTGGGCCAGCTGCACCCCTGCCTGGGGCATGCACCCCTGACTGTGCTCTGGTTCCCTTCTCAGCCTGGGCTGAGTCCTCATGACCCTGACAGAGACACTGTCCTCACTAAATACCTGCTCAACCAGCAGTCTGGCCAGGGCCTGACCCAGCTTGGCATGAAACTCACAGGGAGGGGGCCTGATCTGCCACCCTCACTTCCACCCAAGCAGGCCTTGTGCCAGGGCCAGACAAAGCCATAGCCCCAGCTGCAGACCTCATAGTTTTTCTGGACAGTGCCACTCTGTTCCCAGCCTGGTGCAAGGATCATGATTTCATCTTCTGAACTCCACTCTGAGCCAAGGCTGGCATTAAGTGACAGGACCTTTCCTCTCAGTGCTCTTCCTCATGGCTCTGGGGCCCAGTCAGACACTGAATACTGGTCCCTCTCAGGCAGCTCCATCTCCAGCTCTGAGAGTGTGTGGCACAGTGCCTGAAACTTCAACCTTGCAGGTTTTGAGCTAGAGGCAGTGATACTCTGAACCTTGGGGGAAGGGGGAAGAACTTGGCTGGGAGGTAACCAAGGTGGGTCCCTACAGGGTGGCATGGCAGCGAGCACAGATGTGGCTGGGCTGGAGGAAAGCTTCCGCAAGTTTGCCATCCATGGTGACCCCAAGGCCAGTGGGCATGAGATGAATGGCAAGAACTGGGCCAAGCTGTGCAAGGACTGCAAGGTGGCTGACGGAAAGGCTGTGACAGGGACTGATGTCGACATCGTCTTCTCCAAAGTCAAGTGAGCCCCAGGCATTTCCTGCTTCTGATCTTCCCAGAAGGGGAATTGGGGGGCTGGAACCAGGGAGATTGTGGGGCAGGGGGCAAACTCATGGTGTCCACATATCTGGCAGGGCAAAGTCTGCCAGGGTCATCAACTACGAGGAGTTCAAGAAGGCCCTAGAAGAGCTGGCACCCAAGCGATTTAAGGGGAAGAGCAAGGAGGAGGCCTTTGATGCCATCTGCCAGCTGGTGGCAGGCAAGGAACCAGCCAACGTAGGCGTTACTGTAAGTGCCCTGATGGTCTTGAGTGACCACTGACGGGTGGCGGGGGCAGGAATCTTAGCTGGGGTTGGAAGGGCTGGGCTCTCTAACCAGGTACCCCTGGGGGGATCTCTGTTCAAACAGAAAGCAAAGACAGGGGGTGCTGTGGAACGGCTGACTGACACCAGCAAGTACACGGGCTCCCACAAGGAACGCTTTGATGAGAGTGGCAAGGGCAAGGGTATTGCTGGGCGGCAGGACATCCTGGATGACAGTGGCTACGTGAGTGCCTACAAGAATGCAGGTACCTATGATGCCAAGGTGAAGAAGTGAGGCCTAGGAAGGCCCTCCCCAGCGCGACTGCCCCTGCCAGAGGCTCAGGCCTGGCTGGCCTAAGGGGCACGTGGAGCAAGAGAGCCCGGTCCCCTCCTTGCTGGATCTGCCACCCAGCGCTTCCTGCCTAGCCCTTCAGGGCCAGCTCACCAGGCCTCTGACCCAGACTGCTCTGCGTCCCCTTCCCCCTTTTCTTTCCTCCTCAGCCTCTCTGTCTGAGGAAAGTCTGTGCCTATAGCCTCACCAACCCAACCTAGCCCCGGGCATGGCTAACCCCCTGCCTGCTTGCCTCATATTTAAGCTGCTGCTCTGGCCAAGTGCCTAATTCTTTCCCGAACCTCAATAAAGACACCTTTTGTACCAATATGGACTGTTCAGGTATATGACAACAAGGGTAATGACATTCACATCCCGATGACCTCTCAGTGTCATCAACCCCCTCCATGTCACACACTGCTGATTCTTCCACTGGCAGCCCTGCCCAGAAAGAGACACACACCAGACCCCTTCCATTAGCACCAAGTCAGGCTGCCTGGGGATGCTCCAGAGGGAAATCAAAAGCCTTTACCTCAGCCCTGACCCAGAGCTCTGACAGCATGCCTGCTTTCCCGCAGTTAGGGCCTCAGTCTTGGCCTCTCTGCTTTCACAGCAGGGGGAGGGATGAGACAGCAAACAGCCTGGGCTAAGCACTGCTGGGGCCCAGTGCCAGGCCTCAGCTCTAAGCTTGCTGACAGGCCTCCACTTCAGGGGGCCACCAAGGTGAGTCACTTTGGGCTGCATCTCAGAAATTCAGAAAATGTAAGACCAGAAAGAACCTTAGGCAGTAGATGTTCAACACCCAATTTTATAGTGGAAGAAAGTCAGGCCCTAAGAGTGAAGGAGCTTCTGCAGTATAGAGGCCAGAAGCACATCTCTGTCTCCCTGGCTAGGCTCTAACACAGCAAGCCCCAACACTGATTTCCAAAAATGACGCTGGAGGCCCAGTGATAGAACTTGGCACTCAACATCAGCCTTTGACAGGCAAGCAGGGTGTCCAACAGTGAAGGGGCCTCTTCTTGCTGATCCCCTCCCATCTGTTAACCACCCCACGCTGGGTGGGAAGGGGTGTCTTTCTCTGGTCCTAAGAAACCCTGGGGCTTCCAGATCAACCTTTTCTCCCATCTAGGTTCTCAATGTTAGAACAGAGTTACTCCCTAGTCTAAGGCTTTGGGGCAAACTCTCCTTCCTTTCTGCTGACAAGTAGACTCGATGGAACTTAGGGACTGTCCATTTCTAGCAATGGTGCTAGAAAAGGCTTAAAACGCACACATTCACAAATATTTTCTTTCCTGACTCAGATAACAAAGCAAAGCAGCACAACTATTTATTTCCTCATTCCTTGAGCTGTTCTGGGATGTTTCTGCCCCAGGTGGCCCCAGAGTCCCTTGAGCCCAAAGTCACTTGGAGCAGGGGTTTAGAGGGGTAGTGAAACTTGAAACAGAGACTCTGGGGATTAAGTGAAAATTAGAGAACAGAGACCATCACCTGATCACAGCAGAGCCTTGCCTAATGGCTGACAGCTGTGGGATCTCCTGACTCAGCTGACCTTGCCTTGCTCAGAGAAGAGTTTCAGAGAGCTCTACCTCTCCCACCAGCAACTAGTAAGAGGAATGCTTCCTCCAGCCTTGGGGAATTGGTTTAAATTGCAAGTTTACTTAAATGAGCCTAACAGGAGTGAAATCCAAATCCTGCAAATTGGCCTGGTCCAGGCTATTAAGCTGCAGGTGAGATGACTGTCTAGTACAAATGGGAGCAGCATGCTGGCCCCTCCTGTGATTGGCAGTGTGGCTTAGGGGAGCCCAGAAAGTGAACTGGCTGAGTCCTGAAACTCCACCTTGTAGGAGTAAAGTCTCCTCTTCTTGAAAAGTGGTTATGGAACCTGGAAGAAATCAAGGCCAACCCAGAGCCAGAAAACCTTTAGTCTAGTAGAATCTGGTTCCTGGCAGCAACTGACCAAACAGGGCAACTTCAGCCCTTCGGTTATCACTGCTCTACTCCCCACAGCTCCTCATGGTGGACAGGTTTGGATACCCTTGCTAGCAAACTCAGTTGGGCAAGGAAGAAAGGTTAGGATCTGTGGGATGGAGCTGTCAGAACCCACTATGTATAGCTCGTAGGAAGTTGAAACCTGTCAGGGGGCCCTGCCTCTCCTTTTGGGCATAGAACTTCCCTGAGGACCTGTTTTCCATGCCAGCCTTGTTTCTGTCTTTCTGCCAATAGTCCCAGGTCCAGAGTGAGGAATTCTTCTCCACTTATTTTCTATTTGATACTTGCTTCAGGGGACTTCCCCTGCTTCATGTTGAGCCCACTTAGCCCCATTGGGCAATAACACTTTGGCCCTTCCCTTGATGCCACCAATCTACTGCTGCCCCCTGGACCAAGGCCACACAGGGAAAATCAGAACCATAGTTGACTTCTGCAGGAATGACCAGCAAACCTAGAGAGGAGCCTGGCCTAGTGCAGTAATGGCCATTTTAGGTGATAATAGAAAATAGGGTGGAAGGTGATTTAGTCTTGGTCAGGCTCTTTGCTTCTCCTTAGAGGTACTCTGAATAGGTTCCAGGTTGCCATTATCAGATAGGAGAAGGAAGTGAGCCTGGGTTGCAGAAAGAAGCACACTATCCCTGTCCCCACCTCCCCTAAACCTTATTGGCTGTCAAGTAAGTTGGCCTGTGCACTGGGTTGGGACCATGAAATAGGACAACATAGGGCCATAAGGCTATTGACTAAGGCTACACTACCTGGGCAAGACTTAGGCTCTTTGGAGGCCTCTCAATGGAGCCAAGACAGGACCAGCAAAGTAGGGTTGGGGGGCTGTCCTTACTGACACTTCCACAGAAAACGAGCTCACTCTTAGCTCCCTCAGAGTCATGCCGCACAAAGAAACTTATGGCTCCACTGCACATGCTCCTTTTGGGAACCCACATGAAGTCAAAAGGTCTGTAGATTTTAACTTAGAGATGTGTGCTCTTAGTTCTGACTTTCATGTCTCATTATTACAGCATAGCTCTCCTTCCCTGCACAGCACCTGGATAAGGGGAGCAAGTAAGTGTCTAATCTTTCCACCTTCCTCTCTCTCTGACATGACCCTGAAGATGAAGATAAGTACAATATGATGTTAGGTTGACAGTCCTTCACTCTCTAGAGCTCTCTGGCAACATGAGCTACTTGGGCAACTTTAAAGCAGAAAGACAAGAATCACTTTCATTATCCTTTCCCATTCAACCATTCCCTAATCAATCAGGATTAAAGAAAAGATTGATCCTCAGTCTGAGATACCAGGTATTCATGTGTAAAGTGGATGCTGAGTTCAGAGCTAACTGTCAGAGGCTGCACCTCTGGTCTGGACTGAGCCAGCCTTCTCTCTCATCTTTCTAGCTCCTCTCTGATCCAGCCCACTCCACATGGCCAGACATCAATCCACTGTTTCTACAAAGAAATCTTCTCAAACACAAATCTACTACCCCTCTGCCTTCCCAATCTAAAACCCTTAAGCAGCCATGCAGCATAGATGGTATGTATGTCTTCTCGGGCCTTCTGTCCCCTGATTGCACTTTCTTCCCATTCCATGGCCTTGACTTACGCTATTTCTCTCTGCAGCTCTCCCCACTGCCTCTGCCTTCAACCCTATGTTTGCCTGATCTTCCATTCCAATTTTTAAGATTTTGGTTGAAAGATTGTTTCTTTAGGGGACATATTCCTGACATCATACCTCCCTCCAAAGCTAGGAAGTTCCCCTAGTTACATACTTCATGGCACCATGACCTACATTTTCCCTGCCCAGTGATCCCTGGGGGCCCAGACATTTCTACCCTGTACTCTTGGTCTAGGAGGCTCTGCACCCCTCTGTACCTGGTACCATTATACTCATTTTGCATCTTCCACTCAAACAAGTCCTCACTGACACCTCCAATTCTCCAGAGTAGGAATTACCTACTCTCTGTCTTTCCAGTGTCTCTCTAGGCTTTTACTTAGGCCTGTTTGGTACCAATGGAAACTTTGAACTCCATCACACAACTAAAACTAAACTGTTGGCTGCTCCAGGGAAAACATAAGACCTTGTCACCTTTAACTATGATGGGAGGAAACCCAAAACACATTTGATGAACTGATCAATAGAGATTCTCTGAAATTTCTTCTAACACAAAACATACCTGGCCATGGATATTCTTTTCTAACTTCCTACTACACAGTTTCAACTGACACTTGGGAAAAATATCTAGTGTTTTTTTCCTTTTTGACATTTCCAGTCAAGTGTTCCTATGTGATATGATGCCTAGGACTAAGTGCCAACTATTTATGTGGGCAGAAGGAAAGAATGACTTGATGGGAGGAGATAAAAAGAAAAATAAAAAGAAAGACCAATACAGTGTAATTAAGATTTTTTTCTTAATCTTGTGGGAAAATACCACCATACTAGTGGTAATGACATTGAGAACCCCCTGGGGCTGAGAGACAAGCTGCAAAAAAGGTGCACAGTGTTAGCTCCATAGACTAGGCTCTGGGGCAGAGTCTGAAACAGTCTGTATTAAATACTGACCCATATCATGTGCTACTGGTGAGGAGGAAGACAGCATGCTTTTCCCAAAGGGTGATGATCTCCCCAAATGATGACTCTTCTCAGGAGGCAGGAGTGCTTTCCCAGAATAACCTTTTTGCTCTTTATTCAGCTGCTGCAGCAGATACTCATTAGTTACCACCAGGGATCTGAGACACGGGGGAAAAAGACAGTTGTGAAGTCATAAAAGCAAAGTAGATGTCATTCAGACCTGAAATGTTTGCTAAAGATAAATGTAAAATGAAGTAACATCTTTAAATAGAAAGAACTATCCGATTTATGAGTGGGTTATTTTAAAAGTGGGCCAACAGTTTATTACAGTCCTGTCTGATTATGTTCCAGGTTGACTGTAGCAATAACACAGTTCACATTTTACATAGTGACTGTTCTATTCTTTCCAAAGCACTTTTCGCGATGAAATAAGTAGAAACACAAGGAGACTGGCTCCTGACCAGGCCTGCAATTTTTATTCCTATTCCCAGATCTTAATTTCTGCTTCTTCTAATCTATACTGCCTCAGCAATTAAACTAATGGTGCTAGTCATAATTGTATTCTTGGACTCTGCATTACCATGTAATGTTAGAAGCTATCAGAGACTTCCCCTCCCTGCCAAAAAAGATGTATGCACAATGCTATTCACTGCAGCACTATTTGTAACAACAAGATACCATCAACCTAAATGTCCATCAGTAGAGGATTAATTACACACACCATGGAGTCCTATGTATGTATAAAAAGGAGTGAGAACTTACTCTAAACATCACTATGAAATGATTTCTAAGATAAAATGTTAAAGCAACATTATGCCTCTTTTTATCCCACATCTGCAATGGAAGGCTAGTGGGAGGGAAGGAAAGGATAGAGAAGACAGGTAAGGAAGCTAAATTTGTTTGCATTTATCTGATTTTGGGACCATGTAAGTTTAACATAATTGTACTCAGGATTAAATCAAAATAATAAAAATATTTCCTATAGAAAAATGAAACAAATTGAACCTATATATTGAAGTGATGGTTTAACAACACAGAGAAGAATTAATTCAAGTTACAAATATAGCCATTTGTACATCACTAAAGAGATAAATCTTAATGTCCTCAAAGTGTGGTCCCCAGGCCAGGAGCAACAGCATCACCCGAAAACTTACTAGAAATGCAAATTCTCAATTCCCAGTCCGGATCTGCAGAATCAGAAACTCTGGGGGTGAGCCCCAGCACTCTGTAGTTCAACAAGTTTTCGGGTGATTCTGTACACACCCAAGTGTGATAAACATGAATTTATGCTATTCACTAGAAAGCTGAGTGCCGAAAAATTGATGCTTTTGAACTGTGGTGTTGGAGAAGACTCTTGAGAGTCCCTTGGACTGCAAGGAGATCCAACCAGTCCATCCTAAAGGAGATCAGTCCTGGGTGTTCATTGGACGGACTGATGCTGAAGCTGAAACTCCAATACTTTGGCCACCTCATGCGAAGAGTTGCCTCATTGGGAAAGACCTTGATGCTGGGAGGGATTGGGGGCAGGAGGAGAAGGGGACGACAGAGGATGAGATGGCTGGATGGCATCACCGACTCGATGGGCATGAGTTTGAGTAAACTCCGGGAGTTGGTGATGGACAGGGAGGCCTGGCGTGCTGCCATTCATGGGGTCGCAAAGAGTCGGACACGACTGAGTGACTGAACTGAACTGAACTGATACTCTTGTATGGGCTACCCCTATACAGAGTATAGGGGTATATAATATACTCCTATAGTATAGGGGTATGGGGTGTATACCTATACCCCTATATAGTGGTGGGTCAGATGGCAAAGAATCTGCCTGCAACACAGAAGACCTGGGTTCAATCTGTGGGTCGGTCAGGAAGATCCCCTGGAGAAGAGAATAACTCTCCACTCCAGTATTCTTGCCTGGAGAATTCCATGAACAGAGGAGCCTGATGGGCTACATACAGTTCAGGAGGTTGAAACAAGTTGGACATGACTGAGCCACTAACACACACACACACACACACACACACACACACACACACATTTTCTGTATATGTTTGCAATAACTAGAAAAAAAGTTTTTTAAAAAGTCAGCCAGGATGGATCTGGGTCGAATCCTCCTTAAATTAAGCTATTCCAAGGAAAATTAGGAAGTGAAGTTAGGGACTGAAGACTTGGGGAATAGAGTTCTTCTATTTAAGCTTCACTGATGGTCCTAGCAAAGGTGTTTGGCAAATCAAAATTTCAAAGGCTTCTCTAAATATAGCAATAGTATTGAGGCTTCTTCTGATTTGTCTAGCCTGTAGCATGGGGAAACTGTTCTTTGAAGAGCCTCATGCTATTGAACTCCTCTGAAGAGAACACATACATTGGATTCTTTCCCTATCACTCTGAGTGTGCTTGACCTCTCTTCTAGGACCAAGAACAGGTAGACATTTTTCAGAAGAGCAAGATGGCTTGATTTTAGGGGTACATTGTGACTGAGGAAAGCTAGCTGACCCAAACAAGGGTCCTGTTGGATCCAGTGAGAAACTACTTATTATTGAGGTGACATAAGATATTTAGTCCCTGGTGTGTTCTTGAAAGCAATATTTTGACCCCTGAGCTAACTGGCCTGGATACAGGTTGTTTACACTCAGAATATAGTTAATTTGGAAAGTATATAGATATTAACTTGCCAAGTAAAACAAAGGAGATAAAGGAAAGTAAATATCTGCTTCCAGAAGCCAGCTCGAAGGATCCAATCCTACCTCTGACTTTCGTGGAGAAGAGTCACGGTCTCCTCTAGCTTTTTCAGCTGGGCAAGCTCCTGGTTCAGGCAAGACACCTGCATGTTCAGCTGTTGGTTTTTGCGCAGAAGATCATCTACAAAGGTTATAGTGTATGGGGGTGAGAGGATTCCAAGCAGCTAGTCTTTGAGCAGAGTTTGAGTGAACAGGTAGCAGATATAGTGACAAGAATATACAGTTTAGCAGAAGGCATATCTGAATTAAAATTCAACCACTTGATCTAGCAGAAACTGAATTTGTGGCCAAGGTATTCATACTTAGCTTTCCAAATATATTACCAAGGCTTGCAATCATAAGGTAGTGAAAGCACAAGAACTATGGATCTTAAGCAAGTCAGTCTTCTGGAACAGTACTTAAATTTTAATATGCTTACAAATTGCCTGGGGAATCTTATTAAAAAACAGATTCTGATTCAGTAGGTCTGAGGTGAGGCCAAGTATTCTATATATGTAACAAATCCCTGAGTGATGCTAATGTTGCCGATCTCTGGTTCACTCTTTGAGTAGCAAGGTTCTGGAAGGTAGAAATCAGGGCTGCAACAGCTGTATTTATCACCAGTAATCCAAAGAGAGTAGTGGGCCTCATGGCTGGTTGAAAATAAGTATCTAGTGAATAAACACCTATTTATTTTCAGTGTAGGTAAGTGGAGACTGATGTCTTGATTATTCAGGCTTATAAATATTAGAGAGATGAGATTCATCTCTGGAAATTCAATGCTGATTTCCAAATCAAATTGCTCATACAAATATTCAAATACCCATAATGTTTGTTTTGGTGTGCTGAACTAGAAGTTTAAAGTCAAGGGTAGACTTTTATCTACCTAAACTATACTAAGAATAAAGTAGAACAAATCACAAATTCAATAGGATATTATTTTTCACCTGTCATAATGAAGAAAAATATATAATACTCAATGTTGGCAAGGGTGAAATGAAAAGGCATTCAAATACATACTTGCTGCTGATGTGTGTATAAACTGAAACCACCTTTTTAGGAATGATTTGGCAACGTGTAACAAAAACCTCAAAAATGTCCACATCCTTGGACCCACTAATTCTACTTCAAGGAGTGTCTCCTAGGAAAACTGGTAGGAAGTGTACACAAAGATTTTTTTTTTTACAAAGATTTATATACACAGATATTAATAGCTGCATTATTTATCACAGCATAAATATTAGGACTCTCAGCTCCATCAGGAGAGAAGATGATCTTAGAGAAGCATTTTTCACTCTAGGGTCTTTTCTTCTATTTCAAGTCTTTGAATGTTTGGAAATTCTTTTAATTATTTATAATTAAATAATGACAGCTTTATTTACAATAACTAACATTAAAAACAACTACATAGAGGAATAAATAGATAAATATGGTATATTAATGTGATATTAGAGGAAATGCCTATGCTATTAAATTAATAACATTAGCTTGTAGAATAACATTAGCTTGTAGACTGCCGAGGGCCAATAGTAGAGGAACCTAAATGCACCAGAGTTGAACTTTTTAGAAGTGGTCTGTATTTTGATTGGATGGAATTAAATGAGTATACATATACATTGAAACTCATCAAACTTAGAATGTGTGCATTTTGTTGTATGTAAATTCGTTTTGAAAAATCAAAACACAAATTTTAATTCTGAGTAAATATATGTATAGGGATATAGGTGAAAGAAAATATACCCAAAACACTAATGGTAGTTATTTCTGGGTAGTGAGATTTTATTTTCCTTATATTTTTCAAACTTTCTGTAAGAAACATGATCTTCTGCTATAATCAGAAAAAAAAAGTGTCTTTCGCAAAAAATAATGACAATAATAACATTTGTAAATACTTTACACTTATAAAAGTAAACTCTCTTCTTCTGGTAACTCAAGTCACCTGCATTACAACTCTGAGGCAAAATGATTGTTTCCATTTAGAAAGCCATATGAGCTCTGAATGACAAAACTTATTAAATGGGTCATCTATAAACAAAATGCTGTCTTGAGATGAACCACACATTGATTTCCTGGACTTACCATAAGTGTGGGACAGGTGCCCACTGACAACCGAAGTGGTAGCACCTTCCTCCAAACGCTGGATTTTTTCTGACAAAATGAGGTTTTCCTCCAGCACTCTGACTAGTTTTTGCTTCAAATTTTCCTTTAGATTAGAAAACAAAATACAAACACATTAAGAACCTGAAATTCTGGAAAGTGTTTTTAGAAGATTGAAAGAATCTTTGTTCTTTTTAGTGATAAACCGAATGGAGGTCAGCCTCTCTCTCACTAGAATTTTAATTTATTGGTAAACATAGTTCAAGTGCAGCAAAGAAACTTACCACATGCATTTTACCACATGTGAATTATCCACTACTATTACAAAACAAGTGGTTGTTTTGACAAGTGGCCAGCATTATGAGTCACCTATTTAAAGTTTCTAGAAAATGAACTTGATGTCTGAAAATCCTTTAATGTTAAGAAAAGGTTGGGGAGAAGTCTAAGAAAATGAATCCCTTCTTTCCCTCCCAGAGCCAGAAGCCTAATGCTCTAGGGAGTGGCCCCTGGTTTAGGGCTCTCCATCAGAAGGGAGGAAAGACAATCCCAGAGACATCTAATTCCCTCATCTGAATCAAATCATAACTTTCAAGAACACAGTCCTAAATGTCTTTGCTCTAAGTCTTTTTTTTTTTTTCCCCATTTCAAGTCTTTCCTTAGAATTTTTGGATTAGGGCGTCAACCCTGAAGAACCTCCAAGCTGTCCCTGCAAGTTTTGTGTTCCTGATTTGCACAGACTGACTTTTCTACATTTCAGTTCATAAGCACCTAGGTGTTCAGGTGATGATCATCTTTATGGCACAGAGCTGTTCTAGCCTTGCTGCCTTTTCCTTTTCTAATAAAGGAAGAGTAGGAAAAGAAGATGAGAGCAGCATACCATGTCATTAGGGACCAGCTGCCCTGTCTCCTTCAGTTCCATCTCCCTCCTGTGGAAGGTTTTTGATGTATCTTCTGGATGCAAGCGACACCACTGCTGAGAAGGTGCAGGGACTACCAAGGTCAGAAGCAGATCTCGGGCAGGACCTGCCAAAAATTCAGGTTGGGCACACGGGCCAGTCTTAAAAGCTAAAGCAGAGAATTCCTAGTCAATAGCTACCAGCTCTGTCAGACAAATAGGGCAATCTAGTGTCTCCTTTTTATAAGAATTTAGTAAGTAACTGTAAGAGATGTTTCATGATGGAGATTAAAAAACTATATCCCACATCTATGGAGAAACAACAGTAGACTCTCATGAGTGCATGCTCTGTGCTATTCTCTAATCACTGATGAGTGGCTCCTGGGGATAATTTCCTACAAAACAAGAGCAAAGGATCAATGTGGGAAGGAAAGTAACTGGGCTAAGACTTTTTCTTCTGTATGTCACTTTAGATATTTTTTTAAAAAGCTAAGCCTAAACAACTTTATTTTATTTTTTTGCAATTTGTGACTGTTAACTTTTTTTTCCCATTTATTTTTATTAGTTGGAGGCTAATTACTTTAAAATATTGTAGTGGTTTTTGCCATACATTGACATGAATCAGCCATAGATTTACATGTGTTCCCCATCCCAATCCCCCCTCCCGCCTCCCTCTCCACCCCATCCCTCTGGGTCTTCCCAGTGCACCAGGCCCAAGCACTTGTCTCATGCATCCAACCTGGGCTGGTGATCTGTTTCACCCTAGATAATATACATGTTTTGATGCTGTTCTCTTGAAACATCCCACCCTCGCCTTCTCCCACAGAGTCCACAAGTCTGTTCTGTACATCTGTGTCTCTTTTTCTGTTTTGCATATAGGGTTATTGCTACCATCTTTCTAAATTTCATATATATGCATTAGTATAATGTATTGGTCTTTATCTTTCTGGCTTACTTCACTTCACTTTGTATAATGGGCTCCAGTTTCATCCATCTCATTAGAACTGATTCAAATGAATTCTTTTTAATGGCTGAGTAATATTCCATGGTGTATATGTACCACAGCTTCCTTATCCATTCATCTGCTGATGGGCATCTAGGTTGCTTCCATGTCCTGGCTATTATAAACAGTGATGTGATGAACATTGGGGTGCACGTGTCTCTTTCAGAATGGGTTTCCTCGGGGTGTATGCCCAGGAGTGGGATTGCTGGGTCATATGGCAGTTCTATTTCCAGTTTTTTAAGAAATCTCCACACTGTTCTCCATAACGGCTATACTAGTTTGCATTCCCACCAACAGTGTAAGAGGGTTCCTTTTTCTCCACACCCTCTCCAGCATTTATTGCTTGTAGACTTTTGGATAGCGGCCATCCTGACTGGTGTGTAATGGTACCTCATTGTGGTTTTGATTTGCATTTCTCTGATAATGAGTGATGTTGAGCATCTATCTTTTCATGTGTTTGTTAGCCATCTGTATTTCAACTTTAAAGTCTTATCTGACTCTTTTATGACCCCATGGACAGCCTGCAGGGCTCTTCTGTCCATGGAGCTCTTCAGGCAAGAATACTGGAGTGGGTTGCCATGTCTTTCTCCAGAGGACCTTCCTGATCCAGGGATCAAACCCGGGTCTCCTGCATTACAGAAGGATTCTTTACTTTCTGAGCCAATAGGGAAGCCCTTAAAGTTCCTAGTTTTACTTAAACTCTTATCACCACTATTAAGCAACAGACACATGGGGACAATATTTGCAAAACTGTATCCCCCCAAGTTCCTAAAAACAAAGTCCTGAAAAAGAGTCCAGGTCATTTAGTCATTAGAGTTTTATAAATCATAACATTTCCATAGGCATCTCAGACCTCTGATGATTAAACTCAGTTTCTATTGTATTTATTATTGGCATTTCCCCCAAGGATCGTAAAATCCTTTGGTAATCATTAACATGACCACACTTTATTTTATACATCATCACTTAAAGACTACCCAAAAAAAAGTTATAAGAAAACAAGGCAACTGGTACAGGAGGGAAGAGTGCTTATGAAAACAGAGAACAGAATTCCCAGGCAGTAGAGTGGTTAGGACTTGGTGTTTTCACTGCCGTGGGCCCAGGTTCAATCCCTGGTGAGGGAACTAAGAGCCTGCATAGAGCTGGCAAGCTGCATGGTGCAACCAAAAAAGGAAAAACAGGGAAGATGATTGTAAGAAAAATGCAGATTTGTCAATCACTGTGTGGCTGACAAATTTTGGTAAGTCATCATGAGAACAATCTCCCCTGCAAGTAAAGGGGGCTGAGTGGCTTTTATCAGAGCAAGTAAAGGGGGCTGAGTGGCTTTTATCAAAATATAGAGCAGAAGCAAGGCTGAGCCCTTCTCTGAGAACTGAGAATGAATTCGCTTTACCGAGAAACTTCTTGTTGAGGAGGAGGGAGCCGGAGCCGTTCCAGTGCTTATCCACAAGCTCCAGGAGCTGTCTGAGGACAGTGGCCACATGGGAGGTTCTGGCAGAGACTGGGGGACTGTGGTTTCCTGGCAAACCATGCAAACTGCCCAGGTCACTAGAGAGAGGCTCAAGAGAAAAAAAAAAACAAACACCCAACCATTTGTCATTCTTACACAATAAGGGAAGTAAAAACCCAGACATTTAAAGGGTTAACATTAAGCAAAAGAGAAAGTTGACTTCATCTTTCAGTTCAGATTTGAATAGAATATTATTTATGTCTAAGACAAATACAATAATATATACAAGGATAATTTCAAAGCAAACAGTATCTTCTATCATAATTTTCTATGGAGATTTTCAGAAGAAAACAAAAAATGTTTTAACACCTATGTCTATGGCTCAATGTATTATGTTATGTAATATGCAAAGATTAAACTGCAGAACATTTTTTAAGGTATTATATTATAAAATAAAATGGGGAGTAATTTAATAAAAGTTATAACTCATAAGCTTATATTTAGTATATTAATATATAATAAACTTAACTGTCCTATAACACTTTAAATGTTACGTTAAATGCTATTGTTGGACCCAGTACTAAAGATACTTTTTATTCAGTAAGAATCTTATGTATATAGATGCATAGGTAGAGCTCTCTCTCCAGTGGAACTTCCAATTATTTTTAATTCATTCAGATATGATGTATATGTCTATATATTTAGTCATGTCTGAATGAATTAAAAAACAACTGGGGACTTCCCTGGTGGTCCAGTGGTTAAGAATCCACCTGCCAATGCAGGAAACACAGGTTCAATCACTGGTCCAGGAAGATCCCATATGCCACAGGGCAACTAAGCCCACGTACCACAACTACTGAGCCAGCATGCCCTAGAGCTTGTGCTCTGCAACAAGAGAAGCCACTGCAATGAGAAGCCCAAACACTGCAACAAGCTCGTGAGCGGCACGAAGACCCAGTGCAGCCCATAAATAAATTAATTAAAATTTTCAAAAATTAAAAAAAAATTGTGAATTTTACTGGACAGATCAATCTTTTCTGTGAGTTCTCAAGGGACTTCAAGGAAGCTGTTACATATTAAAAACACCCAAATTATTTCTCAACCTTTGGCTCTTTTGATATTAAAAATATATAAATGATTAATTAGCTTATGCTGTCATATCTGACAACCATGAAACAGAACACCAGACAGTGATATTTATGACTTGAGTCACACATGTGGCCTATGATTAATAAGGGAAAGCATTATAAATGGGATAAACATTTATTAAACAGATCTGTACTGAACACTGATCATGTGCATTGAGAGTTCTATATAAGGTCTGTGAACATATGAAGTAAAAGATGAAGTCCTTAAGAAGTTAATCTGATTAGGAAGAAAAGTCATAGAAAGACTGGTTGCACTACAAGCCACTTTAGAGGATCTTGTGAAAAATGAGATATTAACTGTCATTGGTTTTTCATGTATTGGCAATACTGTGTGTACATCATGAAGCAACTTAGAAACACACATATGCCTTATGTATTTTCTTTCACTTTTCATAATGTGGTGAGAGTGGGATAATTTTTTATGAACTTTGGGATAATTCTGTTACTTTTAATTTTCAGCAAATTATGCCTTATTTTTTAAAATTTAATTTTTATAATTTGTGATTCTAAAGTCAGCTGGTTAAAAATAAATTTTTTAATCAAGAATTCATATTTGATTTAATTTTGTGTTTTTTAAAATATGGGATGATGATGATGATGATGATGATGATGATTATTTTACCTGAGAAGGGAGGGACAGAGAATAAGGGAAAGATAGATGGAAGGGTGAGAGAAAGAATAGCTGGTTTAGAATGCCAAAACTATGAGTACAGATATGTTCAGGGCATGAATACAAATGTGACTGCATCAATGTATAGGGGATTAGAATCGACAGGGGTTTGCTAAAGGAGGAAGCAAACATTTTTAAGTCACCACAGTAACAGCATGTCCAGTACTGCCGCTGCTGCTGCTAAGTCACTTCAGTCGTGTCCAACTCTGTGCGACCCCAATCCCAGGATTCTCCAGGCAAGAACACTGGAGTGGGCTGCCATTTTCTTCTCCAGGGATTATTTTTTAAACAACTTTTAAGCGCTCTTCTGATTTATACCTTTCTAGAAACTAAACAGTGTATTTCTTTTATATTTACATTCAAGCAGCTCTTTTATAATTTTTCATATAAAGAAATACAGTATATAACAGGAAAAAAGAAACGGGAATTTTTAAGACAGTCCAGAAAAGTGCATTGAGATTTTAATTGCTGTTTTAACAATATATAACATGGAATAGAGGTGAGAAAATTTCCTAGAACATATCTTATTAATATAGCACCCAAGTATCCTAAATGTTGCTATGGCTTTACCCTAAATACATTAACACCAGTGCTCTTGTCTAGAACAATAGGCATCAGTGACTGAAGATGGAAAACAAAAAACAAAAAAGTCAAAAAAGTATTACAAGACTGCCCCCTTTGGTACATAAAAATTATAACCAATTCCAAAGTTTGAAAAACTGAATAGAAAGTATTTAAAAGCTAAAAAAAACCCAACCAACCAAACAATAACAAAATCCCTTTATAAGCCCATGTCGATGTGCAAAGATTTCCAGCAACTGAAACAAAAATAACTAGAAATAATTGTTTTGACCAAATCACCAGCTTTCTCACAAGGCAGTAAGTCACTAAATGACAAATGATTCGTATGACTAAGACTATAGGTTCAAGGGAAGAGAATGTCCTGAGAGCTATAGTTCCTTTAACTAATGAGAAGGCTTCATGATGGAATTAAAGCCTGGAGAAAAATTAATATTCAGATAGACGAGGGGGGAGAAGACAGCATTCTCCATGGAGGGATATATATATAAGCAGTTACAAAACTTAGTTAATGAGTAAGAACAATACTATCAAACTACAATTTTATAAAATGAATTAAATAATATATGCGGGAATGGTTTTTGATTTGTTATTCATTCCCTGAGCCAACTCTCAGCTAAAAATCTTTTGGATTATCTAATTCATCATCTTAATCTAATTCATTCTGGGGAAAAACTGGAATAATTTTAATTTCTGGACAGGAAAGCAATGCTTTCAGAAGAAAGGTCCCTAGCAAGTTAGTCATTTGTCGCCAAAGCAAATGTGTAAACATGGTAAGATTATAAGCCACAATGAAACAGAGATCACTCTTCAACCAACCCTGAGCCCCTGGCAACTTGTGTATTCTTTCCTATTGTAAACTCTGTCCACTTATTATCAAAGTACTTCCCCACCATGTTTATGCTCTGGAAGTAGATTAGAGACCATTCTTCCTGTGACAAATGCAGCAGAAGGGAAATGACTTTCCCAAAGGCAAAAGAATCACAGGCTTTGGCCTGGCAGTATTACCCACTGACCTCTGAAAATCCCTTTGAATTTCTATCATTCTTGATCGAAACTACCACCACCAAAACAGAACTCGATTCTAATCTTGGACCTGATGTGTTTTTATACAAGCATAAACAACTCAACACTTGCCTCACTGCCTGTAGCATCTTTGAAACCATGCTTTGTATTCAGGGTGGCAAGGATATTTTCTTTCCGTCTGAATCCTCTTCTTGATGGGCTTAATGACCTCTTGGTCAAATTCTCTCTGTTTTCTGATGTCCCAGTAGGCAATAGCAGTGTCCTCAGAGAATCTCCCAGGACGGAGTTGTTTGGGAAAGAACCACGTGCTTGTGTTAAATCACTGATGCTGGTGGCTAATTGTTGCTCTACATTCACCACCAGAGCAGGATCACTGTTGAAATGGGTTGCAGCATACAGATCTGTGAAGGAAACAGGCCAGGAGATGAACCTGCTCTTCAACTCTTTCATGTCTTCCTTCCTTCCTTACCCTGTCTGAAGTCCAAGGATCACAATGGCCTCTCCCTAGTATATACTCTCAACTGCATGGATTCTCCCTTCCTATCCACCTCACAAAACCCCAAATCTGGTTAAATACTCTGTGTACATACTCCAAACCTACAGCAGAGCAGTGGGAAGTGACTGGAGAACAATATGCATCTCTTTCTACCATCTTCACTTTAAGTTCATAACCACTATCTTAACTGGGCCCAGCTATTTTAATACATTACCCTAATCAATTTACTCTCCTATTCTTATCTCTTCTCCTCAAACTTCCAACACTTCCTCCTCCCTCCTCGCTCTCAGGTGCTTTATTTCTCTGAGTAAATCAGAGGCAATCAAAGAAAACATTTATGTGATCTCACCACTAAATCTACCAATTCTACCTGTATTTGGATCTATAAATTATCTGCCTTCCTTCTTATTGTAATATATGAACTGTCTGTGCTTCAATCCAAGACCAACTCTCCACTGGTAGACTAAATTCCATCTCCTCTAGACCACCCCCCTATTTTGTTTTTTGTAATTGTCCCTTTTCTCTCCTGCATCAACAATTTTCCCTCTACTAGTCATTTCCACCATGTTCTCTTTGATCCAATCCCCCTTCCAGCTACATTTCCACATCTTTGCTCCTCTTCACTGCAAAACTCCTTGAAGGTGTATATATTCTATAATTCTATTGCTTCTCCTTTAATTCTTTCTTTAATTCACCTCAACAAGGCTTTTATTAATCACACATCTCCTGGAGCTGCTCACTACATGGGTTCAATGCCTGGGTTGGGAAGATCCCCTGGAGAAGGAAATGACAACCTACTCCAATATTCTTGCCTGTGAAATCCCATGGACAGAGGAATCTGGCAGGGGCAACAGTCCATGGGGTTGCAAGAGTCAGACACAACTTAGTGACCAAACCACCACCACCAATGCATTGCCAAATACCATGATCATTTCTCAGTCCCAGAAGTGTTAAAGGCATCTATTAAAAACATCTGACACTGTATTTATCACTCTCTCCTTCCTGAAACACATTTTTCATGTGGCTTCCGGGTTACCACTCCCTCTTCGGCTTTTTTCTTTTCTCTTACTTAGTGGCTGCCACTTTCTTGCTCTCCATGATGGTTTCTCTTCATCAACGAGATTTCTAATTGTTGGAGGACTCAAGTTAGTCCTCAGATATCTTTTCTATCTATATTTACCCCCTTGGGGAGATTATACCCAGTCTGTTTTAAGGTCATCCACACACTTTTAACTCCCAGCCCCACCTTCTTCCCTGAACTCCAGACTAATATATCTAATTATCAAATTGGCATCTCTGAGAAGTTTTAATAGGCACCTCAAACTCAACATGTCTAAGACCAACTCTTGGTGTCTATCCTAAAACCTGTTCCTCATACTCTTTTCCATCTGAGTAAATGGTAACTCCATCCTTCCAGTTGTTCAGACTTGAAACCTGAGAGTTACACACTTGCTTTCTCTCATACTTCATCCTCAACCCAGCAGCAAATTATGGAGTGTTATCTTTGGAACATATTCAGAATCTATTTCTTACCACCTATACTGCTTTCTCTCTAGTTCAAGTTACTATCATCTCTCTCTTTTTTTTTTTTTACCATCATCTCTTATCCAGATTCTGATCTACTTTTAGAATTTAAGAAACTTCTGTCCTTGCTCCCCATTGTCTATTCTCAACTAAGCAGCAAGAGTAATTTTTAAGTTAGATGTCACTTCTCTGCTACAAACTCTCCAACAGCTCCTGATCTGACACAGAATGAATGTCTGATTATCTGACTTTATCGATACACCTCATCGACCTCACTCTGCTGTAGCAGCCCTGCTTCCTCATTGTTCCTTGAACATGCGAAGCATGTTCCAGTTTCAGGAACTTTGCACTTAATATTTCCACTGTCTAAAACTTCTCTCCCCCCACCCCCCTGCAAGTTATCCACATGACTCACATGCATTTCATTCAGGTCTGTACTTTTACTTCTCATTTGAGAAGCTTTCCCTGATCATTCCATCTAAAGCTTTACCTCCTTCATATTACTCTCTAATAAGTGCTATGTGCATGCTAAGTTGCTTCAGTCATGTCCGACTCTTGTGACCTTATGGACTATAGCCCACCAAGCTCCTCTGTCCATGGGATTCTCCAGGTAAGAATACTGGAGTGGGCTGTCATGCCCTCCTCCAGGGGATCTTCTTGACCCAGGGATCAAACCCATGTCTCTTATGTCTCCTACATTGGCAGGAGGGTTCTTTACTGCTGGAGCCACCTGGGAAGCCATTCTCTAATACCCTTATGTTATTTTTCTTCACAACACTTATAAGCTGACTTCTAGATTTATAATTTATTTTATCATCTGTCTTACCTCTTTAGAATAGAATTTCCATGAAAGTAGGGACCTTTTTTACTTATGCAAAAATACACATGGAATTTCACTTTTGTTTGCTATGTTATCTACAGAGCTAGAATAGCATCTGGCATATAGTAGGTATTTAATACATTTTGTTGAATAAATACACAACTAAAGAGTGGTCTCCAACACTTACTTTCTTAAAACTAGCTTTTTCTGAAAAAGTAACTCTGAATAGAAGTGATTGAGACCAGAGAAGACTAAATGTTACTAGAAATATATCCCAGGATGCTATTTAACTGAAATAACATATAGTTATCAAGTTTGCATTTATATGAATTTTCTCTAATGTATCTATCTTGTTAAACTCATACCCTGTAGATTTCTTGAGGCTCTGACTACTGGTCACGATTTGTTTATTTACTTTTGGCCACACCATGAGGTTTGCAGGATATTTTAGTTCCCCACCCAGGAACTGAACCCACACCCTCAGCAGTGAAAGCACAGAATCCTAACCATTGGACTGACAGGTAATTCCCCAATGTAAGAAATATTTATTCCAAAATATACAGTTAAACTTCAATCTTTATACCTATTAAAGAAAAGAGGCCTACAAACTGATAGGAAGCTATTACCTGAACTAAGCTTCAAAAGCCTTCCAGTGCTGGAGTCAGGGTTTGATAGAGACGTCAGTAAATCTCCACAGGAATGGGATGTGGTGGCTTTCATGTTATTTGAAGGCTTTGTGCTATATTCTCGGTAGTTCTTGTTTCTCTGAGGCCTTTTACCAATACTTCCGTGAAGGGACAGATTTTGAGAATAAAGACTATCATAATTTTCTAGACCAACATCTGAAGGTAACTGATAGGGATGAATCTGGCTAGAATCACCCACATCCAGGCGTTTACCCAATGAGGCATCATGGGTAAGCTGATAAGTATCAGGTTTTGGTATCACGTCCTTTTCTGGGGAAGAACCTGAAGACTTGTTGTCCAAAAAAGATATTCGGTACCCTTCTTTAGCCATCTTCTCTGGGGATCGAACTGCCAACTGATGAGGTGAGTAGCGTCTGATTTCTAACCATCACCAAGCAGGGGACAAAAAGACAATGAGAATTTTTAGAGTAGCCTTGTTCACTAGATAAACTCTTGTCTACCAAAAAAAAAAAAAAAAACCAAACCAAACAAAACCAGTTCTCAGGAAGAGATGGTTTATAATTTTTATAAGTGGTAGGATAAAATTATGGAGGGATTCCTACAGCGAAGAACAACAAAACATGCTGGACATTGTGTAAACAGTAAAGACTATAACATTCTGGAGATAAATTTTACGTCAACCTAATTTCCTAGGAATTTCCTTCGAAAACTGTAGTGTCAGAGTTTTCTATATTTACACTTCCACTATTTTGGTGCACCCCACATGACAAAAGTTGGGGTCTTATGTATTCAGTCTATGGACAATAGTTGGTAGGTCTCTCATTTCACAGACTCCTCACAATAAAGCTAAACCCATTCCCACTCCAAATCTCCACCCAGAGGATATAGGTTCACACACTGGGAACTACTGCTGCTGCTGCTGCTAAGTCGTTTCAGTCGTGTCCGACTCTGTGAGACCCCATAGACGGCAGCCCACCAGGCTTCTCCATCCATGGGATTCTCCAGGCAAGAGTACTGGAGTGGGTTGCCATTGCCTTCTCCATGGGAACCACTATCATAAGCCAATTAAATGACAGGAAATGCAAAAACCTATGAAAACCCCTAAACCAATTCCAAAATATTTCTCTCAGCCAGCTGTATCAGAATCTGATACAGCTGAAAGCTGAAAAGCTTCAGAGTGGGGCAACTAAAGCATCAGACAAAGAGAGAAGTCTCTGTGTTCTTTGGGGTTTTCAGATATTCATATGTTTGAAGGCCTTCCTGAGTTAGCCACATTAACTCAGAACAGTGGAACTTTCTATCTCTCTAGAATCTTTTAAGAATATCAATGTTTTTATTAAGCACCAGTCCATACAGTGGAAGAAATGTTAAAGAACAATATTTTTATGTAAGAAAAAGAATCTAAGAACATGTGATGAGATTAAATAATTCAGACTATCCCTCCTGTTGAAGATATCTAAAAAGTGGGATCATATATATATATATATATATATATATATATATATATATATATATCCTTAAAAGCATTAAAGAGCTAACAAGCTAGTGAGGAGTTTCTAGGCCAAAATCTAGAAAACAGCAAGAACTCTTATAGATGAATCTAGCACTTAAAGTCACTCTTTCTCTAAGGAGATTTAGGGTAAAAGGTATAAAGTCCTAGTCCAGGACCCATCCAAGGTAAAGAGTATGAGAAACCACCCCCTCATCACCTACCCAACATTAAGATGGGAACCTAAGCAGGATACAATTTTCAGAATAAAGGTAAACTTGGAATAAACTAGCCCTTATACACTGGTAATCCAGGTTTGTATTATCTGGGTGATCCAGGGAATGTCAAATTTTGAGCATGGATTAAGATGATCCCAGACTGATAGTTCTCTAGCTAACTGGTAGAAGCAAATGAAAGTCTAATCTGGAAAAGATACCTTGTAAGACTTTAAACCATTCCTACAAATAGTTTTTAAAATCTAATATCCAGCAAGTAGCCAAAGCAAAAAAAAGGAAATAAGACAAGTGAGAATGTGTAGGAAAAAACAGACAACACAGGCACACAAAAATTGGAATTAATAGATGCAGCTTATACAATGGCTATTTTTACTATGCTTAAAGATATAAAACATCTGGGAAATTTCTGCTTATAAAAAGTGGCCCAGAAGATTTGAAAAAGCAGCAAATCAAATTTATAAAACTGAAAATAAAACTAGTGAAATTAAGAATTCAGCAAACAAGCTTAACAGCAGATTAGACACAGCTGAAAAGAATGAATTTAAAGTATGGGTCAGAAGGAATTATCCAGAATGTAGATCAAGCAAAAAAGATGAATTATGTGAAAGAATAAGAGGCAAAGAGGACAATGTAAAAGTCTCTGATATATATTCACTTAATCAAGAGTTATAGAGGGACAAGACAGAAAAAATAGGACACATTATTTCTGAAGCACTCTGAAGAAATAATGAGACAGAATGTACCAATTCAAGTGCAATAAATACCAAACAAGATAAATAAAAAGAAATTCACACATCATAGTGAAATCACAAAAAAATCAAACACAATTGGAAAATCTTAAAAGCAGCCAGAAGAAAAAAACATTATCCTTGCAGGAGTGACATATTTCTAGCTAACATCTCAAAAGCAACCATAAAAGACAGACTACAGTGGAATACCTTCAATATTTTGAAAGAAATAAGTGCCAACATAGAAATTTATACCCAACCAAAATACCCTTTAAGAATTATAGTGAGATAGGGGCATTTTCAGACAATCAAAAGCTGAAAGAATTCATTACCAGTAGACATACACTAAAGAAAATTCTAAAAGATGTACTATGAACTATAGGAAAATTATCTCAGAAGGGAAGTCTAGGATTAAAAAAAGAAGAAAAAAAAAAGAAGAAGAAGAAGAAATAAAAAGCAAAACAAAGTAGTAAATATATGGATAAGCTTAAATAAACATTGACTTTATAAAAATAGTATCTAGTGAGTTTTTTAAAATATAATTAAAATCCATAATAATAATACATTAATCAGGAGGGATTAAAAGGAGTAAAGTACTTTAAATTCTTTGAATTTTCCAAGAGAAGTGTTAAGGTGTTGATTAATTTTAAAATTGAACAAGTTAAGGACACATATTATAATTTAGGGCATAAGAAGATCAAAAGCACAGAAAGAGTGTATAACTTATAAATTAGCAGAAAGAAAAAATTGGTGAATAAAAACATAATAAATCCAAAAGAAGTCAAGAAAGGTAAAAGAAACAAGTAATAGCTAGCCAATACAAAAAGTCAAGAATAAAGGAAGTCAGACTATCGTCTCTTCAACTAGAAAAACCTCAGAGGTTACTAAGCATTCAGGGCAGCCCTTTATGACAGCAGAAAAGAATTCATCGTGTAGTGCCCCCAGACAGAAGCATCTCCCTCCATCTTCTCTCAAATCCCATCACATCTAGATTTCTCTGACTGGCATGAAGAAAAATATTGTAAGCAAAATATTTACCATCTTCCTGGTTATTCTCACTTGGCATCTCCCTTCTTGCCACTTCCTGCATCTAAAAAGAAAAGGTTTAAAGGTTAGAAGAGTGTCAGTGGGCATTCAGACATGAGTTTAACTAGAACAGGGAGGGGGAAGGGTTCAGAACACTTCCCTGTTAGTAAGCAAGTCCATCCTTGCAAACTAGGGACCAAAATAAAAAAACTAAATAAAATTGGGGGAAAAAATTCTTTAAACTAGCCACAATGCAAAGAGTTTCTAGAGTTGTTTTGAAGCAGATAAAGAGATGCCTTGCAAAGATAAAATACTCTTTAGATATCTCACACCAAACAGTGAGATATTCTATTTTCTCTGTTTTTGATAACTCAGCATAGAGTTTAGACGGTACCACCTTTCCCAACTTATTTCTGTTTAAAGAACTCACATATTTATATTACCTCTGGTAAAGCTGAGCATCAAGCACAGGAGCTACTGGGACTTATAATAGGCTGAAAATTAATCTAAGGCATAATTAAGCAAGGATTTATACAAAGTAGAAAGCCATCTCAGTTCAGTTAGTAGCTCAGTTGTGTCCAACTCTTTGTGACCCCATGGACTGCAGCATGCCAGGCTTCCCTGTCCATCACCAACTCCCAAAACTTACTCAAAACTCATGTCCATTGAGTCGGTGATGCTATCCAACCATCTCATTCTCTGTCGTTCTCTGTCGTCCCCTTCTCCTCCCGCCTTCAGTCTTTCCCAGCATCAGGGTCTTTTCCAATGAGTCAGTTCTTTGCATCAGGTGGCCAAAGTATTGGAGTTTCAGCTTCAGCATCAGGCCTTCCAACGAATATTCATTCAGGACTGATTTCCTTTAGGATTGACTGGTTGGATCTCCTTTCAGTCCAAGATACTCTCAAGAGTCTTCTCTAACACCACAGTTCAAAAGCATCAATTCTTTGATTGCTCAGCTTTCTTTATAGTCCAACTCTCACACCCATACATGACTACTGGAAAAACCATAGCTTTGACTAGATGGACATTACTTGTTGGCAAAGTAATGTCTCTGCTTTTTAATATGCTGTCTAGGTTGGTCATAGCTTTTCTTACAAGGAATAAGTGTCTTTTAATTTCATGGCTGCAGTCACCATCTGCAGTGATTTTGGAGCCCCCCAAAATAAAGTCTTTCACTGTTTCCACTGTTTCCCCATCTATTTGCCATGAAGTGATGGGACCAGATGCCATAATCTTAGTTTCCTGAATGTTGAGTTTTAAGCTAAGTTTTTCACTCTCCTTTCACTTTCATCAAGAAGCTCTTTAGTTCTTCGCTTTCTGCCATAAGGGTGGTGTCATCTGCATATCTGAGGTTATTGATATTTCTCCCAGTGATCTTGATTCCAGTTTGTGCTTCATCCATTCCGGCATTTCACATGATGTACTCTGCATATGTTAAATAAGCAGGGTGACAATATACAGCCTTGATGTACTTCTTTCCCGATTTGCAACCAGTCTGCTGTTCCATGTCCAGTTCTAACTGTTGCTTCCTGACCTGCATACAGATTTGGCAGGAGGCAGGTCAGGTGTCTGGTATTCCCATCTCTTTCAGAATTTTGCACAGTTTATTGTGATCTACACAGTCAAAGGCTTTGGCGTAGTCAATAAAGCAGAAATAGATGTTTTTCTGGAACTCTCTTGCTTTTTCAATGATCCAACGGATGTTGGCAATTTGATCTCTGGTTCCTCTGCCTTTTCTAAATCCAGTTTGAACATCTGGAAGTTCACAGTTCACGTACTGTTGAAGCCTGGCTTGGAGAATTTTGACCATTACTTTGCTAGCATGTGAGATGAGTGCAATAGTGCGGTAGTTTGAACATTCTTTGGCATTGCCTTTCTTTGGGATTGGAATGAAAACTCACCTTTTCCAGTCCCGGGGCCACTGCTGAGTTTTCCAAATTTGCTGGGATATTGAGTGCAGCACTTTCAAAGCATCATCTTCTAGGATTTGAAACAGCTCAACTGGAATTTCATCACCTCCACTAGCTTTGTTTGCAGTGATGCTTCTTAAGACCCACTTGACTTCGCATTCCACGATGTCTGGCTCTAGGTGAGTGATCACACCATTGTGGTTATCTGAGTCATGAAGATCTTTTTTGTATAGTTCTTCTGTGTATTCTTGCCACCTCTTCTTAATATTTTCTGCTTCTGTTAGGTCCATACATTTCTGTCCTTTATTGCACTCATCTTTGCATGAAATGTTCCCCTGGTATCTCTAATTTTCTTGAAGAGATCTCTAGTCTTCCCCATTCTATTGTTTTCCTCTATTTCTTTGCACTGATCACTGAGGAAGGCTTTCTTATCTCTCCTTGCTATTCTTTGGAACTCTGTATTCAAATGGGCATATCTTTCCTTTTCTCTTTTGCCTTTAACTTCTCTTCTTTTCATAGCTATTTGTAAGACCTCCTCAGACAACTATTTTGCCTTTTCGCATTTATCTTGGGGATGGTCTTGATCACTGCCTCTTATACAATGTCATGAACCTCCATAGTTCTTCAGGCACTCTGTCTATCAGATCTAATCCCCTGAATCTATTTGTCACTTCCACTGTATAATCGTAAGGGATTTGATTTAGGTCATACCTGAATGGTGTGGTGGTTTTCCCTACTTTTTTCATTTTAAGTCTGAATTTGGCAATAAGGAGTTCATGATCTGAGACACAGTCATCTCCCGGTCTTGTTTCTGTTGACTGTATAGAGCTTCTCCATCTTTGGCTGCAAAGAATACAGTCAATCTGATTTTGGTATTGACCATCTGGTGATATACATGTGTAGAGTCTTCTCTTTTGTTGTTGGAAGAGGGTGTTTGCTATGACCAGTGCATTCTCTTGGCAAAACTCTGTTAGCCTTTGACCTGCTTCATTTTGTACTCCAAGGCCAAATTTGCCTGTTACTCCAGGTATCTCTTGACTTCCTACTTTTGCATCTAGAAAGCCATCTAGAGTCTGCTTTTTAAAAAACCATCTTCAAGTATTCAGTATCTTCAGTAGTTACACAGAGGAAGAAATCCTACTTCCTATTTCTTAAACTAAGAGGACATAAAGCAGGCTATTTATTCGCTTTCCTCTTTCCACTCACTTCAAGAAGTTATTTCAAAGTTTAGGGGTTTTATTTATTTATTTATTTAAATTATATTTTATTTATTTATTTTTTTTGAAGTTCAGAAAACTTTTTTTTTAAGCTTTTATTTTATATACAAAAAGCTAGTATTATTTCCGCCTAAGGTTGATGTGCTGGATGAGCCATCTAAGGAAGTTCGGTTAGTCCAACTTAATTAAGCCGATGTCATTCGCATACTGGCGGAAACACTGGCGGCACATATTAAGGCCGTATTTCCGGATCAGACCGTGCTGGTTTGAGCAGACCCGGCAAGAGCGAGAACCCTGGCTGAATTTTCTCGGATGGCTCCAGTAGAGCTGCTGGTGACCCATGTTGCTTTCTCAGCTGCAACGAGGTAAAAGGCTGGGTTGTTTTTTTTTTTAATATAAAAAGTTCTATTTAATGTTAACTGTAGATTAGAGTAAGGCTTTCCCAATGGCTCAGCGGTAAAGAATCTGCCTGCCAATGCAGGAGACACAGGTTTGATTCCAGGGTTGTGAAGGTCCCCTGAAGGAAGAAGTGGCAAGGACAGAGGAGCCTGCCAAGCTACAGTCCCTGAGGTCACAAAGAATCAGACACGACTGAGCACGCACATGCATGTAGATACAGAGTATACTTTTGTCTCCATTTTCTTTAAAACAATGCCAAGTTTCTTAAAAAATGGTAATTGAAGTAGTTTCTAAATTACCCAAGGAGACTCTCCAAAAACAAAGAAACCAACCAAATGCTAATCTGTCTTTTTATAAAATGAAGGCATTATAAAAATTCAACCTAAAAGGAAATCTTACTATCTTTTTCCTTGTATATAGCATTGATTATCCAAATTGTGGATTAATCAGTCTTTCCTTCTTTTCTTTCTCCTTCTGGATATTTTCAGCAAATTTACTGCTCAATAACTTATCAAACAAAATGCAAACAAAAGAAGCTGAATATAAAATCATTGATTCTGCTTCCTGCATCATATTCATTCATATAAATAAGTAATGGACTCCCACCAATTTTTTCTCTAAAAACTTTTTGAATTCTTCCCCCATCTTGCATGATCTCTGCCTCTTCATTGCTCAAGAAGCAGTGTTAGGAGAGCCATCCCTGAGATGTTAAGAATCCAGTAATTAAAAGGCTAAGATGTAGAAAATGTAAAGAAGCCAGGTAACAGGAAATGGAGACACTGGGAAGAGAGGAGAAAACTGAAAATCAGCCCAAATCTGTAACAGCTATATCCCTGTTTGAGTGCCAAAATGCCTGGCATACAATGTGCTAAAATTATATGTACATTTGATCAGGTACTAGGCGAGAGGGAAAGGGGAGACTAAAATTAATGGAGAAGGCTCTTTGCATCCTGTCTTGTGCTTTCCTTTTAAAGTGTCTAACGTGCTTTCATCAAAAAAGCCTCTTAGGTCAGACAAAGACAAATATCATATGATATCACTTACATGTGGAATCTTAAAAAAAAAAGTACAAATGAACTTATTTATAAGACAGAGTCACACTACTTAGTGTGTATATGTCAATTCCAATCTCCCAATTTATCCCTCCCCTCCTTTCCCCCTTGGTAACCATAAAATTGTTTTTTACATCTGTGACTCTGTCTTGTAAATAAGGGGGCTTCCCTGATAGCTCAGTTGGTAAAGAATCCACCTGTAATGCAGGAGACCCTGCTTTGATTCCTGGGTTGGGAATATCTGCTGGAGAAGGGATAGGCTATCCACTCCAGTATTCTTGGGCTTCCCTTGTGTCTCCGCTGGTAAGGAGTCTGCCTGCAATGCAGGAGACCTGGGTTTGATCCCTGGGTTGGGAGGATCCCCTGGAGGAGGGAAAAGATACCCACTCTAGTATTCTGGCCTAGAGAATTCCAAGGACTATATAGTCCATGGGGTTGAAGAGAGTCGGACATGCCTGGGTGACTTTCACTTTATACCACAGGGAATTCTACTTGACACTCTATAATGACCTATATGGGAAAAAAAAATCTGTAAAAGAGTAGATATATGTATATGTATAACTGATTCACTTTGCTGTACAGAAGAAACTAACAACATTATAAATCAACTATACTCCACCTCCTACACTGCTGGTGGGAATGTAAACTGAAACAGCTGCTATGGAGAACAGTATGGAGATTCCTTAAAAAAAAAAACAACCTGGGAATAAAACTACCATATGATCCAGCAATTCTACTGCTGGGCATATACCCTGAGAAAACCATAACTGAAAAAGACACATGTACCCCAATGTTTATAGCAGCACGATTTACAATAGCTAGGACATTGGAAGCAATCTACATGTCCATCAATAGATGAAAGGATAAATAAGATGTGGTACATATATACAATGGAATATTTCTCAGCCATAAAAAAGAACAAACTTGAGTCTGTTCAAGTGAGGTAGATGACACTAGAGCCTGTTATACATAGTGAAGCAAGTAGAAAGAGAAAAACAAATATATATTAACACATATATATGGAATCTAGAAAAATGGTATTGATAAACCTATTTGCAGGGAAGGAATGGAGACTCAGATATAGAGAATGGACTTGTGAACACAGTGGGGAAAGGAGACAGTGGGACGAACAGAGAAAGTAGCGTTGACATATATACACTACCATATGTAAAACAGATAGCTGGTAAGAAGTTGCTGTGTAACATAGGGAGCCGAGCCTGGCACTCTGTGATGACCTAAAGGGGTGGAGTGAGGGGAGGGGAGGGAGGCTCGAGAGGGAGGTGAGATATATATAATTATGGTTGATTTGCGTTCTTGTACAACAGAGACTAACACAACATTGTAAAGCAGTTTTCCCCAAATAAAATTTTTTTAAAAGAGAAAAAAAAAATTTAAAGTCCTCTTAAAATTTCACAAGTAACTGAGAATCTACTGGATTATTAGCATTAATCATTGACTAGTCAATAGATCCAGCAGGAGGGTGAATACATTACCTGTGTTCCCAATAGGAAAGGGTCTAATTTCTGATCTGGTATAACACTGCCCTGGGTTGCAGAAGAACTTGCTAGGGAGTCCTTTATTTCCCGGTTAGGGAAGGGAATAAAAAGTCCTTTGTTTGAGTCTGTTTTAAAAGAAAAGGCATACAATGAAGCACTGACCAGACTTTAAAGGCAACGTGTCTTATGGAAAGATACTAGAAGTCACAAGATTGAGAGTTAGTACTATGTCACCACTTGGAAAAAATGTGAATTTGGGCAAACTGCTAAACCTCTCTCAATCCCTCCACTTATAAAACAGTGATGATAAAATCTAAATTTTCCATCTTTCAGAGTGGAGGTAAGGTTAAAATAAGATAATGCATATGAAAGGTTTCATAAATTATGAAATGCTCAAGAAAAATTAAAAAGTCAAATATTTTTGCACACTTCTGAAATGAACACACAATAAACGTTGACATCATTTCAACAATCTCCAGCTACAGGGGGAGATGGCTGGAAATAGACTCCTGACACCAGGCATCTCCAGGGCTTTAATCAGCAGTCTGCAGTGATTCATCATTTCAAATCAGCTTCGTCATTTCTTTTTTTAAATTTTGTTCGTTTATTTATTTAAGCTGTGCTGGGTCTTCTTTGCTGCAAGGGCTTTTTTTCTCTAGTTGTGGTGAGCAGGGGCTACTTTCTAGTCATGGTGCACAGGCTTCTTATTGCAGTGACTTCTCTTGTTGCAGAGTACTGGCTCTAGGGCAGGTAGGCTTCAGTAGTTGCAGCATGCAGGCTCAGTAGTTGCCGCTCCTGGGCTTTAGAGCACAGGCTCAGTAGTTGCGGCGTATGGACTTAGCTGCTCCATGGCATATGGGATCTTCCCAGATCAGGGATCAAACTCAAGTCTCCTACATTGGCAGGCGGATTCTTTACCACTGAGCCACCAGGGAAGCCCCAGCTTTATAATTTCTAACCAGCTTCTTTCTGCCTTGATTTCCTCATTTATAGAAAGAAAAAGACTAATCAAGACCTATTTCATAGAGAAGAATACCAGATCTTTAGGTCTCTCTTTAGTTTTTTTTTTTTTTTTTTTGGCCTATTATTAGAGAAACAACTTTAAAAATAGAAAGGAAAAGCAAATAAAAACTATACCCTAGTCCTGGCCACCTCAATAGGAGCTAGTTAAGATTTCTATTAGATTGTAACACTCGTACAAAAGGTTTTGCAAATCCTTGATCAAAACATTAATTGCAGAATTCTGGGATTTGGAGTCTTCTGGGAGACTCATGGATAAAAATAAGAGATTTTTGTTTAGAGAGGCTCTTTTCTTTAGTAGGATTGTATATAAGAATTAAGATATTAATAGTTTCAAACATTTGTGCCTTAGTTAAACAATGTGCTCTTCACCTAGTTCCCATGTGTAGGCTCTGGCAGTAGAAAGCTACAATAAGGCAGGGCAACTGAGAATCCAGAATGAGAATAAAGCCAGCCTTCCTAAAATCCAGCCCCTCAGTCCATTTGGGGCTCTAAAATGCTTCTTACTTCTGAGTTGCCTTCTGGGAATGAAACGTCCTGCTATTTCAGTACAAAATGTCCTTCTACCCTTGTACTTGACAGAATTTTATTTCTCAAAGTGACATAGCTCTCAAAGTTTATGTTCTTTGGTTCCTTTGCAGTTGCAACACAGAAAAAAAAAGGTGAAGCAGAAACTGCTGTTTTAAAATCTGATTCTTAGTGGGAAATTAGAGCAGTTAGTAAGCTATGACTTTGGGTTCAGGGCACCTCTTACCCCTTTTCTACAGAACACCACAAACTTCCCAGGTATCCAAGACCTTGTTCCATCTTGGTTTTCCTCCTATCTTTCTAATGCTCTTTTCTAGATTCACAGGTTTTTGTTTTGTTTTTTTAATTCAACCTACTTCTTGGTTCAAACAAATCTCCCGAGGTCCCAACTCCTTGCTGAATGCTACCATAACTTCTCTCTGGTTTCAGCTATCACTCAAATCTGGATGACCCTAAGTCTAAATCTCTTAACTCTTATCTGTCTTTTCATGTCCAGACTTAAGTTTTTTGAACTGTTCCCCAAAGAGTCCTCTACAGACAACTGAAAAGTCAGTATTTTCTCTCCCTCTTTTTTCTTTTTGCTGTGCTGCGTGGCTTGTGGGATCTTAATTCCCCGACCAGGGACTGAACCTGGGCACGGGTAGTGAAAGTGCTGAGTCCTAACCAAAGGACCACTAGGGAAATCACAAATATTTTCTTTTCAAAAAATGTCTTTTATTGAATTTGCTATACTATTGTTTCTGTTTTATGTTTCGTCTTTTTGTCCAGGGGCATGTGGGATCTTAGCTCCCTCACTGAGGATCAAACCCAAAACCCCAGCATTGGAAGGCAGTGTCTTAACCACAGGACTAACAGGGAAGTACCCTAAATATTTTCTAAATTAAACTCATAATCTTTACTTCCAGGCCTACTTCTGCTGATGTCCCACCTCCAACCCTAACCCTCATTTTAATACTGGCATTACTATTCACCTAATCCCTCAAGATAGAAACCTCTTCTTTGACTTTCTCTCACTTATCTCAAATGTCAATTATCAAATTCTATAGAATTACTTTTTTTGGAGGGGGGAATCTTAATTGAGGTATAATGTACATGCCATATGTCATCATTTTACAGTATGCAATTCAGTGATTTTCAGTGCATTCACAAAGTTGTACAATCACCACCTTCTACTTTCATCACCCCAAAACAGGCCAAATTAACTGTGACTCTTAATTCTCTCTTCTTCATCAGCCCCTAGCAAACATCAAATAGGATTTGCCTATTCTGGACATTTCATGAAGATGGAATAATACAATATTTAACCTTTTGTATCTAGTTTCTCTCAATTAGTATATTTTCAGGACAAACACTGTAGCATGTATCAGTACTTCAATCCTTTTTAGGCTCAAAAATATGCCTTATATGGATATGCCATTTATTTTGTTTCTCCATTCATGAGTTGATAGATTTTTTGGCTATTATGAATAATGCTGCTTTCATTTCTGCACAAGTCTTTGTGTGGACATATGTTTTCATGTCTCTTGGGTATATATCTAGAAGTGGAATTGCTGGGTCAAATGGTAACTCTAACTTTCTGAGGAACTTCCAAATTGTTTTCCAAAGAAGCTATACCATTTTATTTTCCCACCAGAAATGTATGAGGGTTCCAATTTCTCCACATCTTTGTTGTTACTTGTTATCTGTCCTTTTGATTCTAGCCATCCTAGTGGATATGAAATGTTATCCTCCTTGTGGTTTGGACTTGCATTTCCCTTATGGCTAGTGATATTGAACATCTTTCATGTGCTTGTTGGCTAGTTACATATCTTCTTTGGAGAAATGTTTGTTCAATCTTTTGCCCATTTTCTAATTGGGTTGTTTGCCTTTCTGTTGCTGATTTTTTAAGAGTCTACATATGTATATATACACCCACATATATATGTGTATATATATACAATGGATATCAGACCCTTGTCAGACATATGATTTGCAAATATTTTCTTCTATTCTTTGGGTTGTTTTTTTACTTTAAAAAAAATTAATTATTATTTTTGTCATACAATGCAGCATTTGGGATTTTAGCTCCCCCACCAGGGATTGAACCCATCCCCCCACAGCAGTAAAAGCACAGAGTTCTAACCACTGGACTGCCAGGGAATTTCCTAGCTTTTTTACCTTCTTGATAGTGTCCTTTGAAGTACAAAGTTTTTTTTTAATATTTATTTTTATTTGTTTGGTTGTGTGGAGTCTGAGTTGCAGCACATGGGCTCTTTAAGCTCTGGCATTTGGGACCTTTTTTTTAAGTAGTAGCATGCGAGATCTAGTTCCCTGACCAGAGCCCCTGCATGGGGAGTGCTGAGTCTTAGCCCCTGGACCACCAAGTAAGTCCCAGTTCTCAAGGATTTAATTAATCCGTACCTTCTCATTTGTATACACACTATTATTGTCCTATGTCAGGACACGTCCTTATTATCTCCCACTTGGACTGCTGTCTTTAGTTGCTACCCATCTAACCAAATCAATCTTGAGTTACTGCTCTAAATTACACATTTTTTAAAAAATTACACATTTAATCATGCTTACCACCTAAAACATCTTTGTCACCCATTTTCAAGAGAATAAAAAGGAAATGTTTCATAAAGAGACCGTTTGCAACTTGGCTTTAATCAAGCACCTTAGTTCCAGTCACGTGCCTGCATGAGTGCCAAGACGCTTCAGTCGTGTTCAACTCTCTGCGACCCAATGGACTGTATCCTGCCAGGCTCCTCTGTCCATGGGATTCTGCAGGCAAGAATACTGGAGTGAGTTGCCATTTTCTTCTCCAGGGGATCTTCCCTAATCAGGGATCAAACTCACATCTCTTATGTTTCCTACACTGGCAGGCAGGTTCTTTTCCATTAGCAGCACCTGAGAAGCCCCCAGTCACAAACTGAGTCACAAACTGAGTCAATTTCCTAATCTGTCACACCTGTTTTTTCTACTTCTGTTTTCTATGCATTGAATGCCCAACTATGCCCAATGAATTCTACTTGAATGCCCAACTTAAATGTATCCTTTTGGGGAAGGCTTTACCCAGGTCAACTGCTAGTGTCTCTCCCCCACAGTTCTTTATCTCTGCCAAAGTCCAACTCGTGTCTCAGCCTGACTTGTAACCTAATCAGCTATGATAAATCTCTCTGGTGTGGGAGTAACTGAAGCTCTGACATTGTTGTGTCATTTCCTAATATGCCTAGCCTCTAACACAGGAATTTTCCAGTAGATAGACACCTGTTTGCTGAATTGCTCTTACATCCATCGCATCAGAGAATGCCAGTCACCTCCCACTATATGCTTATTCATCTGTTAGAACCCCCAATAACAGCCCTAGATTGCCAACATCCGGATTTCTGTATGAGAGAGAAATGAATTTCTGTCACAAAATCTTTCCCCATTTGCTCCTAGTACACTCTGAGTCTCTACAGCATATGCCCATCTACATCAGTGTTTCTCAAACTCAACATTCTCATAAACCCTGAGACTATCAATCTAGTTTGAGAAATTTCAGTTTAAGAAACTCAGTGTGTAAAAAGATATTTTAAAAAGCAGATTATATTAGGTGACAGTTTGGCAGTTTCTTACAAAACTAAAAACTTGGTATTTACCCAAAAGAGTTGAAAGCTTATATCCATACAAACACCTGCACATAGATGTTTATAGCAACTTTTTTCATAACTGCCAAAACCTGAGAGCAACCAAGATGTTCTTCAATAGGTGAGTGGATAAATAAAATAATCCAGATAATAATAATAGAATATTCAGTTTAGTTCAGTCACTCAGTCATGTCTGACTCTTTGCAACCCCATGGACCACAGCACCATTAAGCCCTAAAAAGAAAGTAGCTACTAAGCCATGAAAAGATATGGAGGAAACCACTGCATATCACTAAGCAGACAAAGTCAATCTGAAAAGGCTACATACAGTATGACTCCAATTAAATGACATTCTGGAAAAGGCAAAACTGTGGCGACAGCTGAAAATGGCAGTGAGAAGCATCTTGCATCTGTTTCCCCCCTAGACAGCAACTGCACTGGCAGAATTCTCTGATATAACTATTTTAGAATTCTGGAGTCTACTGAAGGCTTGCAACTTCTGAGGCGAAGGCATGGAGGTAAATTAGGGTTAATTTTTGTTAATTTCAGTTCTTAGCAAAGTAGCTAAGGCTTCCCTGGTAGCTCAGCTGGTAAAGAATCCACCTGCAATGCAGGAGACCAAGGTTTGATTCCTGGGTCAGGAATATCTCCTGGAGAGGGATAGGCTACCCACTCCAGTATTCTTGGACTTCCCTAGTGGCTCAGATGATAAAGAATCTGCCTGCAATGTGGGAGACCTGGGTTTGGTCCCTGGGTAGGGAAGATTCCCTGGAGAAGGGATACACACTCCAGTATTTTTGCCTGAAGAATTCCATGGCGAGGAACCTGGTGCGCTACAGTCCATGAGGTCACAATGAGTCGGACACAACTGAGCGACTTTCACTTTCAGCAAAGCAGCAGCTACCTGTCCCTCACCCTTAATGCAAAAAATTTAAGTTGGACCCTTACCTAACATAAACACAAAAATTAACTGGATGGATTAATGGATCAAAGACTTAAATGTAATATATTAAACTATAAAACTCAGGATTTCTCTAGTCGTCCAGTGGCTAAGACTCCACACTCCCAATGCAGGGGGCTAGGGTTAGAACCCTGGTCAGGGAACTAGATACCACATGGCCCAACTAAGACCTGGGGCATCCAAATAAATAAAAAATAAACAAATATATTTTAAAAAGTATAAAACTCTTAGAAGAAAACATAGAGAAAATGCTTAATGGATTTGGCACTGTGACACCAAAGGCAAAGCAATAAAAGAAAAAACAGACAAACTGAACTTCATGAAAAATTAAAAATTTTGTGCATCTAAAAACAATACACACAGAGTAACAAGGTAGCCCACAGAATGGGAAAAAATATTTGCAAATCATATGTCTGATACAGAATTAATATTTAGAGTATATAGAGAACTCCTAATACTCAACAACAAAAAAGCAACTTGGTTCAAAAGTGGGCAAAGGACTTGAATAGACATTTCTCCAAACGAAGATTTACAAATGGCCAATAAGCACACACACAAAAATACTCAACATCACTGATCATCAGGGAAACACAAATTAAAGACTTGAGATACCACCTCACACCCAGTAGGATGGCTACTATCAAAAAATCAGAAAATAACAAGTGTTGGTAAGGATGTAGATAAATCAGAACTCTTGTACACTGTTGGTGGGAGTGTAAAATGGTACAGTGGCTATAGACAACAGCATGGCAGTTCCTGAAAAAAATTAAAAATAAAATTACTACATGATCCAGTAATTTCACTTCTGGGGACATACCCCAAAGATGTAAAAGCAGGGTCTTGAAGACATAGTTGTATACCCCTGTTCATAGCAGCATTATTCACAACAGCTAAAACATGGGAGCAACCCAAGTGTCCATCAACAAATGAATGGATAAACAAAATGTGCTCTATACATACAATGGAATATTATTCACCCTTAAAAAGGAAGGAAATTCTGACAAATGCTACCACGTGGATAAACTTTGAGGACACTGTTGTTGTTCAGTCACTAAGTCACGTACAACTCTTCACAACTCCAAGGACTGCAGCATACCAGGATTCCATGTCCTTTACTAGCTCCTAGAGTTTGCTCAAATTCATGTCCATTGAGTCAATGATGTCATCCAACCATCTCATCCTCTGTCCCCGCTTTCTCCTCCTGCTATCAATCTTTCCCAGTATCAGATCTTTACCAATGAGTTGGCTCTTCGCATCAGGTGGCAGAAGTATTGGAGCTTCAGCTTCAGCATCAGTCCTTTCAATGAATATTCAGGGTTGATTTCCTTTAGGATTGACTGGTTTGTTCTCCTTGCTGTCCAAGGGACTCTCAAGAGTCTTCTCCAGCATCACAATTCAAAAGCATCAATTCTTCGGCGCTCAGCATTTTTTTATGGTCCAACTCCCACATCCATAGATGATTACTGGAAAAACCACAGTTTTCACTATATGGATCTTTGTCAGCAAAGTAATGTCTCTGCTTTTTACTATGCTGTCTAGGTTTGTCATAACTTTTCTTCCAAAGAGCAAGCATCTTTTAATTTCATGGCTGCAGTCACCTTCCACAGTGATTTTGGAGCCCAGGAAAATACAATCTGTCACTGTTTCCACTTTTCCCCCATCTATTTGCATAAAGTGATAGGACTGGAATCCATGGATCTTAGTTTTCTGAATGCTGAGTTTTAAGCCATCTTTTTCACTCTCCTCTTTCACCCTCATCAAGAGGCACTTTAGTTCCTCTTTGCTTTCTGCTGGTATCATCTGCATATCTGAGGTTGCTGATACTTCTGGCAATCTTGATTCCAGTCTGTGATTCATCCAGCTCGGTATTTCACATAATGTACTCTGCATATAGGTTAAATAAGCAGTGTGACAATATACAGCCTTGACATACTCCTTTCCCAATTTGGAACCAGTCTGTTGTTCCATGTCTGGTTCTAATTGCTTCTTGACCTGCATACAAGTTTCTCAGGAGGTAAGTAAGGTAGTCTGGTATCCCTACCTCTTTCAGAATTTTCCAGTTTGTTGTGATCCACATGGTCAAAGCCTTTAGTGTAGTCAGTGAAACAGATTATTTTTTTGGAATTCCCTTGCTTTTTCTACGATCCAACAGATGTTGGCAATTTGATCTCTGGTTCCTTTGCCTTTTCTAAATCCAGTTTGTACATCTGAAAGTTCTCGGTTCATATACTGCTAAAGCCTAGCCAGAAGGATTTTGAGCATTACCTTGCTATCATGTGAAATGAGCAAAATAGTGCAGTAGTTTGAATGTTCCTTAGCATTGCCTTTCCTTGTGATTGCAATGAAAACTGACCTTTTCCAGTCCTGTGGCCATTGCTGAGTTTTCTAAATTTGCTGGCATAATGAGTGCAGCACTTTAACAGATTCATCTTTTAGGATTAGCAATAGCTCAGCTGGAATTTCATCACCTCCACCAGCTCTGTCCATAGTACTGCTTCCTAAGGCCCACTTGACTTCACATTCCAGGATGTCTGGCTCTAGCTGAGTGATCACACCATCGTGATTATCTGGGTCATTAAGACCTTTTTTGTACAGTTCTTCTGTGTATTATTGCTGCCTCTTCTAAATCTCTTCTGCTTCTGTTAGGTCCTTGCGCCCATCCAGTTTTCTTGAAGAGGTCTCTAGTCTTTCCCATTCTATTGTTTTCCTCTATTTCTTTGCATTGTTCTCTTACAGCTTTCTTACCTCTTCTTGCTCTTCTCTGGAACTCTACATTCAGTTTAGTATATCTTTCCCTTTCTATTTTGCCTTTTGCTTCTCTTCTCAGCTATCTGTAAAGCCTCTTCAGACAACCATTTTGCCTTCTTGCATTTCTTTTTCTTTGGGATGGTTTTGGTCACTGCCTTCTGTACAATGTTACAAACATCCATCCACAGTTTTTCAGGCATTCTGCTTACCAGATCTAATCCCTTGAATCTACTTGTCATCTCCACTGTATAATCATAAGGAATTTGATTTCAATCACACCTGAATGGTTTAGTGGTTTTCCCTACTTTCTTCAATTTAAGTCTAAATTTTGCCCTAAGGAGCTAATGATCTAAGTCATACTCAGTTCTAATTCTTGTTTTTGCTGACTGTAGTATAGAACTTCTCCATCTTTGGCTGCAAAGAATATAATCAATCTGATTTTGGTACTGACCATCTGGTGATGTCCATGTGTACAGTTATCTCTTGAGTTGTTGGAAGAGGGTAACAACATTGAGGACACTATGCTAAGTGAAATAAACCAGTCACAAAAAGACAAATACTGTATGATTTCTCTTCTACAAGAGACCCAGAGCAGTCAGTATCAGAGAGAGAGAAAATAGAATGGTGATTTCTATGGGCTACAGGGAGGACAGATGGGGATATATAATTTAATGGGTGTAGTTCAGTTTTACAAGATGAAAAGAGTTCCAGAGGGCTGGTAGTGACGGTTGCACAATGTTATGAATGCATTTAATACCAGTGAACTGTTCACTTAAAAATGGTTAAGATGGTAAATCTTATACACATTTTACCACAATAAAAATTTCTGAAAAAAAAAAAGATGGTAAAAAGATCAGTAGTTGCCAGGGGTAAGAGGGGAGAAAGGGATGACTACATGAGCACAGAGTTTAGACCAGTGAAACTATTCTGTATGATGCTAAAATGGTGAATACATGTGATTAAATTAATACATTTGCCAAACCCATAGAATGTACACTACCAAGAAGGAACCCTAATGTAAACTAAGGACTTCAGGTGATAATGTGTCAATGCAGGTTCAACAGTTGTAACAAAAGCACCACTCTGATACCTGTTGTTGGTAGTGAGAGAGGCTATGCATGTGTAGAGGCAGGAGGTATATAGGAACCCTGTATTTCCTGTTCAGTTTTGCTGTGTATCTAAAACTATTCTAAAAAACAGTATTTTTTCAAATAGCAGGCTAATTCTGCAAAGGAGTATTTTTGCTCTTACATCTTTTAAATGTTTTCCATAACTGCATCAAACAAAAACATGAATTAAAGGGTCCCACACTGCCTGTGGACCTCTGAGATTATCCCTGCTCTAGGCGTTCACAACATTGAGTTTGAGGAATGCTGATCTGTATCATTTATTTAACGTTTTCACATGCACTGCCTGAAATTGTGTTATTTAGCTTTTTTATGTTTGTCTCATTATCTTATATTGCAAGTAATTCAGGAAATGATTGAATTTTCTATTTCCAGAGTATATGTTTCAGAAGATAACTTCTGCGAGTTTACAAAAAGAAAAAAGGGAAAAAAAGTTGGATGAGAATAAAAAATGGACTTTGAGTTGGGTCATAAAGAGAAGGATTTTAATTCAAGCACTGAGGGCAGAAGGGACAGCATTAGTTTAGGGGCAGAAGAGAGAAAAGGGAGAGAGTGGTTTGACTTGATTGAAGCGTCGTATATTGTAGTTGAGAAACAGGAGATGAGGTTCCAGGGTAGGCTGAAGAGATGAGTTCCAGCAGTTTTTTTTAATTTTAATTAATTATTTGGCTGTGCTGTGTCTTAGCTGCTGCACATGGGATCTTTGATTTTTGTTGCAGCACATGGAAACTTTAGTTGCAGCAAGTGGGATCTAGCACCCTGACCAAGGATTGAACCCAGGCCCCCTGCATTGGGTGTGCAGAGTCTTAGCCACCAGGGAAATCCCGCAGCTACAACTTAGAGGAGCCTTGTGTGTCAGATTGAGGACTCTAACTTCAGCTATGAGTGGGAGCCATGCAAGTTTTTGAGCAGGCAAATATAATAATCACAGTTGAGTTTTAAGAGAATTAATCTGACAGGAAATACAAAACAAACTGAATAAAGAAGAAACTAGGAGGCAGCACAGTATAATATTTAAGAGGACTTTGATGACTGACAGACCAGAGTTTGCATCACAGCTTTGCCACTTACTGTATAATTAGAGCAAATTATTTCACCTCTTTTGGGCCTGGTTTCCTCACACATGAAAAAAGTTTAATTATAATCACCTTCAAGATTGCTGTGAGGATTTAATGAGATTATATACATAGCCTGGCCTAGAGTTTATACTCAGTGAATGATAGATATTAAACATGGCTGTTAAGAGACAGGAAAGGGAAAAGAAAGCTTGTCAATTGTGAATCATACTCTATGGTATGAACATTCAAACTGGATTTTGGGGAGGGAGAGAATTATACCCTGCTCTGATTCTGAGCCTGGGTAATGGGAAAGTGGTGGTAACACTAAGGAAACCCTGAGAGCTGTTTAGGGCTGGAGGAAATGGGGTTCATTTGAGTTAACATGGTTAGTGTGAGAAGCTGGAAAATTATTCAGTGGTGATTCCAAGTATATGTTAATAGTTGGTCAACAGAAATGGGGAACTGAGGGCTTTATCCCAGGAATGCAAGGATTCTTTAATATCCGCAAATCAATCAGTGTAATACACCACATTAACAAATTGAAAGATAAAAACCATATGATTATCTCAATAGATGCAGAAAAGTCTTTGACAAAATTCAACATCCATTTATGATTAAAACTCTCCAGAAGGCAGGAATAGAAGGAACATACCTCAACATAATAAAAGCTATATATGACAAACCCACAGCAAGCATTACTCTCAATGGTGAAAAATTGAAAGCATTTCCCCTAAAATCAGGAACAAGACAAGGGTGCCCACTCTCACCACTACTATTCAACATAGTTTTGGAAGTTTTGGCCACAGCAATCAGAGCAGAAAAGAAGTAAAAGGAATCCAGATAGGAAAAGAAGAAGTGAAACTCTCGCTGTTTGTAGATGACATGATCCTCTACATAGAAAACCCTAAAGACTCTACCAGAAAATTACTAGAGCTAATCAACAAATACAGTAAAGTTGCAGGATATAAAATTAACACACAGAAATCCCTTGCATTCCTATACACTAACAATGAGATAACAGAAAGAGAAATTAAGGAAAAAATACCATTCACCATTGCAACAAAAAGAATAAAATACTTAGGAGTATATCTACCTAAAGGCCTATACATAGAAAACTATAAAACACTGATGAAAGAAATCAAAGAGGACACAAACAGATGGAGAAATATACCATGTTCATGGATTGGAAGAATCAATATTGTCAAAGTGAGTATACTACCCAAAGCAATCTATAGATTCAATGCAATCCCTATCAAGCTACCAACGGTATTTTTCACAGAACTAGAACAAATAATTTCACAATTTGTATGGAAATACAAAAAGCCTCAAATAGCCAAAGTAATCTTGAGAAAGAAGAATGGAACTGGAGGAATCAACCTGCCTGACTTCAGATTATACTACAAAGCCACAGTCATCAAGACAATATGGTACTGGCACAAAGACAGAAATATAGATCAATGGAACAGAACAGAAAGCCCAGAGATAAATCCACGAACCTATGGACACCTTATCTTTGACAAAGGAGGCAAGGATATACAATGGAAAAAAGACAACCTCTTTAACAAGTGGTGCTGGGAAAACTGGTCAACCACTTGTTTAAAGAATGAAACTAGAACACTTTCTAACACCATACACAAAAATAAACTCAAAATGGATTAAAGATCTAAATGTAAGACCAGAAACTATAAAACTCCTAGAGGAGAACATACGCAAAACACTCTCCGACATAAATCACAGCAGGATCCTCTATGACCCACATCCCAGAATTTTAGAAATAAAAGCAAAAATAAACAAATGGGACCTAATGAAACTTAAAAGCTTTTGCACAACAAAGGAAACTATAAGCAAGGTGAAAAGACAGCCCTCAGATTGGGAGAAAATAATAGCAAATGAAGCAACAAAGAATTAATCTCAAAAATATACAAGCAACTCCTGAAGCTCAATTCCAGAAAAATAAATGACCCAATCAAAAAATGGGCCAAAGAACTAAACAGACATTTCTCCAAAGAAGACATACAGATGGCTAACAAACACATGAAAAGATGCTCAACATCACTCATTATCAGAGAAATGCAAATCAAAACCAGAAAGAGGTACCATTACACACCAGTCAGGATGGCTGCTATCCAGAAGTCTACAAGCAATAAATGCTGGAGAGGGTGTGGAGAAAAGGGAATCCTCTTACACTGTTGGTGGGAATGCAAACTAGTACAGCCACTATGGAGAACAGTGTGGAGATTTCTTAAAAAACTGGAAATAGAACTGCCATATGACCCAGCAATCCCACTCCTGGGCATACACACCGAGGAAACCAGATCTGAAAGAGACACGTGCACCCCAATGTTCATCACATCACTGTTTATAATAGCCAGGACATGGAAGCAACCTAGATGCCCATCAGCAGATGAATGGATAAGGAAGCTGTGGTACATATACACCATGGAATATTACTCAGCCATTAAAAAGAATTCATTTGAATCAGTTCTAATGAGATGGATGAAACTGGAGCCCAGTATACAGAGTGAAGTAAGACAGAAAGATAAAGACCAATACAGTATACTAACACATATATATGGAATTTAGAAAGATGGTATCAATAACCCTATATGCAAAACAGAAAAAGAGACACAGATGTACAGAACAGACTTTTGGACTCTGTGAGAGAAGGCGAGAGTGGAATGTTTCAATAATAGCATCGAAACATGTATATTATCTAGGGTGAAACAGATCATCAGCCCAGGTTGGATGCATGAGACAAGCGCTCGGGCCTGGTGCACTGGGAAGACCCAGAGGGGTCGGGTGGAGAGGGAGGTGGGAGGGGGGATCGGGATGGGGAACACATGTAAATCCATGGCTGATCCACATCAACGTATGACAAAAACCACAATACTGTAAAGTAATTAGCCTCCAACTAATAAAAATAAATGGAAAAAAAAAGAAATGGGGAGCTGATGCAGAGAAACTGTACAAGTTGTCACAGCTAGACCAATATGTTTAAGAGTCATCAACAGGGAGGAAATAAAGCTAGCTGTGGAAACAGATGAGCTTAATAGGGCAAAGAGTAGAGAAAGAAGAGAATCTGAAGGCACAGCCTAGGTATGCTTATTTTAGGGGTATGGGAAAAGAGAGACGGAACTTTGAAACAGTCGAAAATTATGCAGTGAAGAGACCAGGATGAGGATCCAAGCCAGTGAAGATTCCCTGCCATCCTAAATGACTGGTGGGAAACCACTGTTTGAACAACTGAGCTAGTGGGAAATATTTTCTAGAAAGTTTTGTCCTAGCCTGTGGCACAAACATTAATGTGGTATAACCACTTTAGTCATACTGGATTACCAACAGTGCTTACAGGCAACACTCCCCAGGGATCTAGCACAAAACATTATTTTCAGCAGAAAGCAAAGATCTTTAATGTTTCAAAGCAGCAAAATAAATTTAATATTAAAAAAAAATTCCAGCAACAGCTGGAGCTTCTGAGCACCTTTAGAAATGGGACCCGTGTCTAGTAAAGCAGTTTGTTCTCAGTAAAGGCTGTGTACTTTCAAACATTTTAATTCTAGAGTGACTGTGTGTGCTTATGACATGTAATGATATAAATGACATTTAATTCAGCTCATACAAAAAATGTAATCAAATTATGCTTCAGTGTATCTTTGTCTTTCCGGAAATGGATACATAAATGCTTATACTTATAAAAAAGATAGGAAAGCTGTCTATCAAATTAACTGAGATTCGCTTTAGGGGACAGTCTTCTGAATGATTAAAATGTTCTTTGGGCTTTTCAGTACTTTCCAAAATAACTACAGTAGAATTTCATCAATATTGAAATATAAAAAATGCTATTTAAAATGAAATAGAGCAATCTATGGTCCATGACTTACATATGCTGAGATCTCTAAGAAAGGAAAATAAAAATCATACCTCACTATGGCTTATTTCACCATGAAATACTGCATGAAAATAACTTGTCAACTAATGTCTACATGGATAGATACAAAGTCAGGAAATAAAACACTGTATATTACAAACTGAAAACCCTTTGTGTATAAACTACATCATTAATATATTAATTATTGTTGAGATTTTAAGGATTAATTTTTAGAGTTTGTATATAATTCAATAGACTCTTCAAAAAGGGACAGAGACCTCAAGCCAGAAAAAATTTTCTCAAGTGAAAGATCATCTGATGAGTGCCAAATTAATCCATATGGGCCCACTGCATGCAAGTTCTCTATTGGAAAGCTTTCTTCTAGCCTGTGGCATGACCATGAATGTAGCATAACCACTTTATTCATGTTGGATTACCAATACTGCTTACAGGCAACAATTCCCAAGAATATAGCACAAACAGATTCTGCAGCTGCAAAGTTTCATGGGGGAGACGCCAAGAGGCTAAGGGTGTGAGCTGCACTGATGCAGATGAGTCCTGAGTCTCTGGCTAATGAATCCTGTGGGGATTGGCAATGCAATTTCCAGGATGTACTAATGATATAAAGTGATGTAAGTGAAATTGAACTGAGTACAGCTTGTACACTTTGATGGGTTCTGGCTTAGGCCTGCTTAGTAAATAGGGCTTCTCTGGCAGTGAGAGAAAGAAGGAAAAACACAAACTGGTAAATCTTGTGCTTGCTTCAAGTCTATGTTATTTCTCAACTATTGTGTCTTCATCCTACTTATGATTGGCCATAGAAACAGAAACAATTAATGTTTTAATTGTTTTGTGGTCAGAAAGGGAAAACTTACCAGTTTCAATTCTGTTATCACTATCAGTGCTGACTTTTGATGCAGTGCTCTCATTTGTTACACAGTTTTTTACTGTCTTCTCCCTAGAGCTGTCACATCAAATAATTTATTTAAAACTGAAAGAAGCTTCTGAGATCATGAGTAAAGGTTATTTAGAAAAAAAGAAACATTTCAGGGTGATCAGATTTTTTTTCCCAAATGCTCCAGAACATATTATTTTCACAAATATTTCAGTTAAAACTATTTTTTTAAAGTCATAGTATTTTCATTGGGAAATGAGAAAGAAAGACACTACAGTTCACCCTTGAAAGCATGAAAGCCAGAAAATTCCAAACTTAGATACTCTGTTTTCTTGACATAAACTTAGATGACTCAGGGAGTAATATTTTATATTATAAAATAAAAATATTTTCTTTTGAATTAAAAATTTCATAGGATACAAAAAGGATGGTTCTTCTACCAAGAATTACAATGGAGACAACTATAACCATTAGTTTGAAAAAGAAATAAGAAAGGTGAGTGTTTGCACTTGATTGATATAGTATGGTAAGACTGGTTGTGTACAGATTGGAAAATACATTAAGTACAGACAGCCTAAACTATGAGCCAAGCACTTTACTGTCATCATTTCATTTAATCATAAAAGCTCTCTCATTAATCTATAATCACCATTTTATAGGTTGGGGGACTTGGGACTCAGAAAGGCTTAAAAGAAAAATCCTTCACCCAAGGTTGGAGAGCTTATAGAGTATTAATGTTAATTCTGGATACTTGAGCAACATTTTACTTTTGTTTTTGCAATCACTATAAGGTAACTAAACAGAAATATAGTGGTGATAATTGTTTGCCTCACTAGGAAGTTTATTCAATTATATATTAACTCACCTCTGGATTTCTGTAGTAAACAAGGTACTCCAATGCATTTAAAATACGAATTAATTTACAAAGTATATAGACAAATAATTTTTAAGAACTATTCCATTTCTTTCTACAGCAGGGTGAATTTTAGTCTATGTAAATTAATCTCATTAACTTCAAGGCTTCCCACTTGGCCCAGTGGTAAAGAATCCACCAGCAAGGAAGGAGACCTGGGTTCAATCCCTGGGTCAGGAAGATTCCCTCGAGAAGTAAATGGCAACCCACCCCAGTATTCTTGCTTGGGAAATCCCATGGGCAGAGGAGCCTAGCAGGCTACAGTTCATGGGGACGCAAAAGAGTCAGACTTAGCGAATATACAACAACAAATTAAACTGGACTTTAAAATACAGGGAACTTATGGGCTTCCATTGTGGCTCAGTAGTAAAGAATCCACCTGCCGCAGAAGCCACAGGTTTGACCTCTAATCCAGAAAGACCCCACATGTCAAAGAGCAACTAAGTCCATGCACCACAACTATTGAGCCTGTGCTCTAGAGCCACAGCTACTGAATCCCTTGTGTGTGGAGTCCATGCTGTGCAACAAGAGAAGCAATCTTAACGAGAAGCCTGCACACTACAGCTATAGAGTAGCCCTTGCTTGCTGCAACTAGAGAAAAGTCCGAGCAGCACTGAAGACTGAATGCTCAATGAAGACTGAGCATAGCCAAAAATAAACAAATAGTTTTTAAAATAGGGAACTTAAAAAAATAGAGAAATAAGGCTGCTCTCTGAGGGTAAAATTACAAAACATATAATGAATGAGAACAGAGACAGGCAGAGTCACCAGAAAAGAGCAGGATCCCAGGCCAACAGGCATGGACTTCACTTAATCATCATTCAGCAAACTATTTCTTAGCACCGCTCATGGGCCAGACATTGTTCTAGGCACTAGGGATACTGCAGTAAACAAGACAAGCAAGGTTTTTGTTCTCATGGAGCTTATATTCTAGTGGAGGGGAAAGATAATAAAGAAGTAAAGAAAAAACATCCTGAGGAAGAATATTTAGTGTTGTGTGGACATTTTCATATCTTATCAAATTTAAAATGGTATGTATAGGAAGCAAACTGCTATAAAATAAATATATTTATTATTTTATTAATATATTTATATATTGATTGTATGATATATAAGGTCCTATGTTGCTATAATATATAAACATGCACAGACAAAATACACACACACATATACATATACCTAAAACTAAGAAGATATTTACCATAATATAATTAGTGTTTCTTTCTGGGTAGTGTGATTATAAGTGGCTAACATTGTTTTTTTTTCTACTTTCCATATTCTCACAATAAATACACATTCCTTCTATCATCAGGAAAAAAGTACTAGTAATACATCTACATATGTGTATAGGTACACAGATGTCTGAAAGGATGTATACCAAACATTACTAGTAGTTAACTTAATAGCAAAATATAGGGTGATTTTGACTTTTTCTCCTGCACTTTTGTGTTATTTGTTTATCAGAAACTTCTATTTTTCAAAAATAATAAAACAACTTTTTTTTAAAAAGCATGAATTTTGAGGTAGAAGATATGGTACCTTATTTTGACAAAATTTTAGTAATAAAAAATGGAAAAATCTACCATGCAGATACTTTAGAGCTTAAAAGGCCATTTACTTTTGGTTTTGTACAAAAATGCTTCCCTTATCATTTTTTAACAAATTTATCTCTAACGAGCCTGCCCATGGTAATGTAATCCTCCTAATTCAATAGGAAAAGACCATGTACTGATTTATAACTCTACCAAGAAAGGGCTGGCAAACATCTATGGGAATAAGTAATTCCATAAAACCCCTATCTATAAACTCTGAACAATAACTTTAGAGAAGGTACAATTATATCCAAAGAAGACCCAGTGGTTCAAGAAAGCAGAAATGTACCACTGAGGGCCAGATTCTCACCCCAGATAAATCTGAAAATTTTGCATAGATACTTTGATTTCTGATCTGAGGATTCTTATAACTTGTAGAGATTTCTGCTGGATAATGAAGAAAGTTAAGCAGGAATTCACTACTCTCTGTCCAGAACCAAACTAAAAAAAATTTTGGTAAAAATCTTACCTTTTTTCCACCTCTAAAAGAAAATTTTCACTGTTGCCCAACTGACTAAAATGCAGCTTGGCAGCTTTTCTCTCACTTTCTCGTACAGCTCGGTCATCTGGAGGAAAAAACCATGGTCTGAGCATATTTCTTTTTTGGAGTAAACAGTAGTGGGTCAGAAAAGCATATTCACAGAGTAAAAACTAAAGATCAATCTCATCTTTTGTGTAGACGGGTCACAGAATAATGCTATTATGTTGTCATTGGAGTAAGCAGTAACTTAGGGAGACTACAGGGACACCATAGCAACAACTGTCACCTAAGTGTAACTATCGCTACAGGAAAGTACAGTTTGGGCAGCAAACAATCCAAATGGCCTAATCTTTTTTTTTTTTAAACGGCCTAATCTTAAAGGCTGAAAGTCACACCATTTCTAAAAGACTTTACTTAACTTCCCTATAATTTTCCCGGGAGCATGTAACATAGAAGTTTATATCAATGAGAATAAAATTATAAAGAAATACAGACTAACTCATTTGAAGGACTATGTATTGTTCCTTGCCAACTAAGCCTCAAAAAGTTGCTATATTCATTTTCTACTGCTGATGTAGTTACAAAGTTGGGGCACCTGGAAAAATAAATGTCAAACTGGAAACTTTTTGTTGAGGAGGAAGTGGTGGTGAAACCATCAAGTGAAGAAAACTAAAGCTGGAAGTAACTGATAAAATCATAGATTGTCATTCAATAAACAATAAAAGGACTCGTCATACATCCTGCCAACACAAAAGTTACATAAATATTGACTAATAAACAAATATATCCTGCCAGTGCACACTCTGGGCCAACATCCAAAAGGTTAGGAGGCAGCTAGTTTAAAGTAAGATTTTGGGACAAAGAACAAGGGAGGAGGGTCTCACCCAGTTTCTCCAGAGTTTGTAGCGTATAGACAGCAAAGAGCCTATAATCTGTATCTTTCCTGACAACAGGATTGAGTCTCAAATCTAGTTCTTTGAGGAAGGGTAAAGGCTGTAGGCGGGACACCTCCACTAATGAAGGAATGTTGTTATAATATAAATTCAGGTCTTGGAGCGAACATAAATACTGGATGCCCTGCAAGGAAAAGACCACATTATGAAAGTGCATGTTGGGAAGGACTAGGAATCTCACAGATAAAGGTAGAAATACAAATATTACTTTCCATCCTTAAACAGTTACCTGAGTCACCCATGAGAAAGGCAGGGTTGAAATTCCCATTTAGTTGCCTGACAATAAGAATGCTGCAGCCCATGGGCACTGGGTGTAGCTATACATTAAATAATTCACTGATATCATACATTTCCTCCTCTATAAGCTCTGACATTCAAATATCTGCAGTCAGTTTTATACTTCTGCTGCCTCTTGTCACTCTTCCAATCTAATCCTTCCTGGTAGTAGCCAGGCCAAGTCACTTTTGCATTTCTCTCACCCTTGCTACAACCACTCTCCTGCCCCAAAAAGCCCTCAAGAGGGAGGGAGGCAAAAGAGAGATGGTTCTAAGGAAAGGGTATGGAAAGAAATTAAGTGTGTATGTATTTTGTTGTTGCTCTGTCACTAAGTCATGTCTGACTCATTGTGACCCTATGGACTGCAGCACGCCAGGCTCCCCTGTGCTTCACTATCTCCCAGAGTTTGCTCAGATTCATATCCATTGAGTTGGTGATGCTGTCTAACCATCTCATCCTCTACTGCCCCCTTCTCCTTTTGCCTTCAATCCTTCCCAGCATCAGGGTCTTTTCCAATGAGTCGACTCATCACATCAGGAGGCCAAAGTATTCTATGTATATGTTCTTATATTAATATCTCAAGACCTCACTTTTAGGATGAAAGGACTACACGGAAAAACCAAACAATGCAATCTCCAAGTCTTCACTCCTGGACCAACCTGGAGCCCCCTTTTCCCCCTTCAGGGTTACTGCCACAATACGAGCTCCACATCCTCCAATCAGTCAGTTCCTCTTGGTAGAAATGCTCTTCCTTCTTCTCTTTTCTCTCTGTGGACTTAGCAACCCCACCCCCTCCACTTCTCTAGCAACAGTGCAATCAGAACTGGGACACTTGAGAGGAAAAGTCACAGTTTTTCTCCTTTACTAAAACCTACTATTGAAACTAATTGTTTAATTTTCATGTATTTAGCTAGTTAGGTGCTTTGGCCCAACACTAAATTTCAAGACAATATTTCAAAACATGTACATGTATGTATAGTCACACACTTTTAATATTAAAAATGCTTACCATAAAAGGAACTCTGTCATTGAGAGTTATTTCAGAAAGGTAAAATTATTTTCCATCACCTATTTATAAAATAATGTTTATATTCTTTTCTCATTTAAAATTAACCTTTTTTAATTGCAGGAAGTTTAGAAAACTCAAGGATATATTAAAAACATTTCTGAATTGAACCCTGCCTACAGTTCAATGCATTTCTTTCTGGCTATTTTCAGTTCCATTAACTGCTACATTGTGAAAGGATAAATGGTTAGGGATATTTATCAATGCTTTTGGCATCACTCTCAGGGTAGCACACCATTAGGGCCATCTTTAAATGTATCTAATGTCCCAGCTCAAGTAACCTTTTAATGTCTCAGTATAATAGTCAAGGGAGCAAATCCAATCCTCCTCTCACATTTCCCCATTGGCATATTCCCCATTGGCATAAATTTATGTATTCTCAATGCTACATTAGAAATAAACACAAAAGATTTCCCCCTTGAAAAAAGCAAGCAAAATGATTCGGAGCTGCTAGAGATGAATACCTGCAGATAAATCACAGAAGTTAAAAAAAAAAATCTAGGAAACTGGCATTTACTAAGTGCTTTTCTATATGCCAAACACTACCAGGAGTCTTATATATGTAATTTTTGATTAGTTGTACTAATTTGATTAATCTTCACAACAGTTTTTCAGGCAATTTACAGAAGTAGAAAAAAATGGAGTGCAAAAGCAAATGATAGCAATGTTCACTCAATCTTTTTAGTCTGAAAAAACAAACAGTAAAAATACATATGAGAAGAGGAGGCCTAAATAACTCTGTACCAATACTTTCTGAAATAGGTGAGCCAGATACAAAGGACTCTTATCTAAGATTCTAAAGACCTAGTTTAACTTGGAATTTCTGCTCTTAGAATCCTATTTGGAAATTTGATCTAGCTTGGATTTATTCTTTCAGGGCCCTTAGTTTTAGACCTTGAGATCAGGTCTGATTTGTGTTGTTGAAAAGTTTCCCCTAAGAAATGCAAAACTGGCAGAATAATCCAGATCAGTAACCAATCTTGGACAGCACCTGTAAGTCTTTCACCTTCAGTCTTGCAAAGGGCTTTATCAAGACAGACTTGTAGCTGGGCAAAAAGGGAATGGTGGAAGAAATACTATTTGGGGGTCTACACAAAGAAAAGAAAATTTCCATTTCTGTGTGTGAGGGTGTTTATGTTTGTAGAGCTCTTGCTTTGTGTTTGCTAATCCTCACACTTTCTGCTTAAGCACCTACTTTCCTGAACTGTCCTCTGCTCCACCATCTCCTGGCCTGGAAGTTTTTCTTTGTTTTCAAGACCATCATTTTCTCCCCCTCCTGAAAAAAACTCACAGTAGCAACCTAGGCCAGTGTTTCTCCATATATGTTCCATGCATCAACATCATCAGAATCCCTTGGGAAATGTCCTGGACCCACTGCATATTTACTAACTCAGACTCTCTCCCTCAGAATAAGGACTAAGACTCTGTATTTTTATTAATATTTTTTATTTATTATTTTTTATTATTTAACTAAGATCCCACACAGGGGATCTTAGTTCCCCAATCAGGGATTGAACCTATACCCTCAGCAGTGAAAACAGGAGTCTTAATCACTAGACTGCCAGAAAATCTCCAAGAATCTGTACTTTTAACAGTGCTCCTCATAATTTTTTAACACACATTAAGAATCATAACAATTGCCCTAGGAAGTGACAGTTTTCTTTTAGTATAAAATAAATTTTTTCCCACTATCTTATAATTTAAATGTCAAACATAAAGCAAAATTGAAAGAATTTTATGGTGAATAACAAAATTTAGTTTGGAAACATTTAAAAGGATATTCCCCAAGCTGATATTCTTTTACTTCTTCCCATTAAAAAAAACCAAAAAACTGTCCGGTCATAAAACACAGAACTTACCTTCAGGCTAGTGATCAAATTTCTTGATAAATCTAAGGATCGGAGACTTTTAAAATTTCTGAAGGCATCGCCGATGGAATGGATTTTTCCAGCATAAGATCCCTGCAATGAAAGAGACTCCACCAGTTCTGAAAAGAGATCATCAGTAGATATATTATGATCTCTGCTTGGAAAAAGAGCAGAGTCATTGAAAACAGGCCTTCCTTTCTCCCATATCTCATCTGTGAAAGGTCCTATATTCAAGGCTCATAAGAAGAGAAGATCTTCCTTTTAAAATTAGCAATATGGTCTAATGCAATGACATCAAGACTTGGTTTTACAGAAACCCTGAGTTTCTTTAAGTACCCTGAATGACGTAGTAAGAGTCTCCCAAAGTTCTCAAAACAAACAACAAATTCAGCAATCCCACTGCTAGGATTTAGCCCTATAGATAGTACAGCATTTTGCCAGGATATATGATATAGACCAGAAGGATGTCAATTACAGTAAAGTTTTAGGATAGTGAAAGAAAGAAAGAGAGGGAAGGAGGGAGGGAAGAAGAAAGGGAGAGAAGGAGGAAGGAAAAGGAGAAAAAGAAAATCATCAAAGGGCTCATCAGTAGAAGAGCAGAACTAGATGGCCTAAGTAGCAGTGCATTGAACAATGTACTAGATCTGTGACCATGTAAAAGTCACTTAACTTCTCTGTGCATCCATTTCATCATGTGATAAATGTTTTTTTTTTTTCATTTATTTTTATTAGTTGGAGGCTAATTACTTTACATCATTACAGTAGTTTTTGTCATACATTGAAATGAATTAGCCATGGATTTACATGTATTCCCCATCCCGGTCCCCTCTCCCACCTCCCTCTCCACCCAATCCCTCTGGGTCGTCCCAGTGCACCAGGCCCGAGCACTCGTCTCATGCACCCAACCTGGGCTGGTGATCTGTTTCACCCTAGATAATATACATGTTTCAATGCTGTTCTCTTGAAACATCCCACCCTCGGCTTCTCCCAGAGTCCACAAGTCTGTTCTATACATCTGAGTCTCTTTTTCTGCTTTGCATATAGGGTTATCGTTACATCATGTGATAAATGAAGATTACAACATTACTTATCTCATAAGATGCTGTAAAGGATTTAATGACTATATGTATTGTATATATACATGTATATAGTTGTTGCTGTTGTTTAGTCTCTAAGTCATGTTCAACTCTTTTGTGACCCCATGGACTGTAGCCCACCAGGCTTCTCTGTCCATGGGATTTCCTAGGCAAGAATACTGGAATGGATTGCCATTTCCTTCTCCAGGGAATCTTCCCGACCCAAGGATAGAATCCGCATCTCTTTCATTGACAGGTGAGTTCTTTACTGCTGAGCCACCAGGAAAGCCCATAAACATATACGCATATATATATGTATGTGTGTGTGAGAGAGAGAGTATACAAAACTTAGAATAGTGTCTGACACATGGTGCTATATACATGCTAATTATTATTATATAATCATTTAAAAGAATGAGGTAGATTTGTAGATGCTTGTATGGAAAGATCTCAAAGACACTGAAAAAAAGTGTGACTTTGTGTCTGTATATGTGTGACTGTGTTTTATGTATTTATTTTTATTTTTTAATATAAATTTATTTAATTGGAGGCTAATTACAATATTGTAGTGATTTTGCCATATATTGACATGAATCAGCCATGGATTTACATGTGTTCCCTATCCTGAACCCCCTCTCACCTCCCTCCCCATCCCATCTCTCTGGGTCATCCCAGTGCACCAGCCCCGAGCACCCTGTCTCATGCATCCAACCTGGACTGGCGATCTGTTTCACATATGATAATATACATGTTTCAATGCCATTCTCCCAAATCATCCCATCCTCACCCTCTCCCACAGAGTCCAAAAGACTGTTCTATATATCTGTGTCTCTTTTGCTGTCTCACATATAGGGTTATTGTTACCATCTTTCTAAATTCCATATATATGCGTTAGTATACTGTGTTGGTGTTTTTCTTTCTGGCTTACTTCACTCTGTATAATAGGCTCCAGTTTCATCCACCTCATTAGAACTGATTCAAACGGATTCTTTTTAATGGCTGAGTAATATTCCATGGTGTATATGTACCATAGCTTTCTTATCCATTCATCTGCTGATGGACATCTAGGTTGCTTCCATGTCCTGGCTATTATAAACAGTGCTGTGATGAACTGCAATGAACATGTACACGTGTCTCTTTCAATTCTGGTTTCCTCGGTGTGTATGCCCAGCAGTGGGATTGCTGGGTGATATGGCAGTTCTATTTCCAGTTTTTTAAGGAACCTCCACACTCTTCTCCATAGTGGCTGTACTAGTTTGCATTCCCACCAACAGTGTAAGAGGGTTCCCTTTTCTCCACACCCTCTCCAGCATTTACTGCTTGTAAACTTTTGGATAGCAGCCATTCTAACTGGCATGAAATGGTACCTCATTGTGGTTTTGATTTTCATTTCTCTGATAATGAGTGATGTTGAGCATCTTTTCACGTGTTTGTTAGCCATTTGTATGTCTTTTTTGGAGAAATGTTTGTTTAGTTCTTTGGCCCATTTTTTGATTGGGTCGTTTATTTTTCTGGAATTGAGCTGCAGGAGTTGCTTGTATATTTTTGAGGTTCTTTTGTCAGTTGCTTTGTTTGCTACTATTTTCTCCCATTCTGAAGGCTGTCTTTTCACCTTGCTTATAGTTTCCTTTGCTGTGCAAAAGCTTTTAAGTTTAATTAGGTCCCATTTGTTTATTTTTGCTTTTAAAGAATATATGTGTGTGTACTTATGTGTGTATATGTGTGTGTGTATATATATATACATACATACACGTATGTCAAACTAGACTTCTGACAGCACTGAAAAGAGGAGAATCTCGAAACTGCCAATAGGAGCTCACTGGCAAGTGTGGTGGGCCAAAATGAGAACAGGAACAAAAACTGGAAGGAGCTTCTACAGAATCCCATTTGCAGGTGACTGCCAAGGAACTGCACCGAAATAAGTTCTTAGGTACTGGAGCAGTCTAGGCCCTATAAATTATAAAAAACATGAAACAAGATCCTTTTCAAGATAAGACTCATCCCTGAAAGAAATAATCGGAACAGAATCCACATTGAATGGAATACAGACAATAAGTTCAAAAGAAAGAGAAGGTCTAGATACAAGTCTGGGAGGAAAGCAGAGACTGCAGATCTCAGGAAGCTTAAAGCCCTATTTTTCATACTTTGTGAACACAACAGAAGAGGGAGCTCCAAACCCTGAAACTAGAAAAGTTATTCTGGCCCAGCTAAAAGTATAGAAAACTTAAAGCACTTTAACAAAGACACAGAAAAGGTTTACAGTCAAATTGTATATGAGGTTATTAAAACAAAAAAGAACAAAAACAGAATAGCATCCCTAAAGAATGAAAGCACTCCAAAAAGATACATCCACAAAACAAAGGAAACCTTTAACTTAGTATTTCAAAACAAATTTCAAAAGCTAAAAGACGTCATAACAAAGTGTGCTGCTGCTGCTAAGTCACTTCAGTCGTGCCCAACTCTGTGCGACCCCATAGACGGCAGCCCACCAGGCTCCCCCGTCCCTGGGGTTCTCCAGGCAAGAACACTGGAGTGGGTTGCCATTTCCTTCTCCAATGCATGAAAGTGAAAAGTGAAAGTGAAGTCGCTCAGTTGTGTCCGACTCTGTAGCGACCCCATGGACTGCAGCCCACCAGACTCCTCCATCCATGGGATTTTCCAGGCAAGAGTATTGGAGTGGGGTGCCATTGCCTTCTCCATAACAAAGTGTAGCAGTTCTCAAAACATCCCCTGGAGATCCCTGAGACATGCACAGGGGTCCACAAAATCAAAACTATTTTAAAAAATTATTTTCATAATAATATTAAAACATTAACAACTATTTTTACTGTGCTGATATTTGCACGTAGGGTATAAGAGCAAAAACTACTGAGGCCTTAGGATGACTTGAGGCAGTGGCATCAAACTTTACTTAGTCATAGTATTGTACTCTTCACCATTATATGCATGCAGTTTAAAAAAAGAGCCACTTTTTCTTAAGAATGCCCTTGAAAAAGCAGTAAAAACGGTTAATTTTAGTAAATCTTGACAATGGGAGGTATGTATGCATGAAGTATTTCTGCTGCATACTGATGTATGCTGGATGCCTAGCAGGAAAACACTTGCGTGGGTTTTGAGATGCCAGCTTAACTAGCCATTTTTTAGGGGGGAGGTAACTACTGTTACTATAAAATTCTGACATACCTGAATGGCTGTGAGACATTTTCTTAAAAATAAAGAAAGTGAGACTGTCACTTCAGTCAAAGCAAGTAACAGTAACTGTTGTCAATTATTAACATATGAGCTTCCAAGCTGAAATTAGAATTTTGATAAACTTGTATTTGCCACCATAAACTTGACAGATTCCAAAATCTAAAGCTCTCTCTAGTGAAATTTGTGATGATATTAACAAATATGATTTTTTAATGTTATATAATGAAATTTGTCAATATTTGGAAGATATATACAAGTCAGTGAGTTAATATCTTTCGAATGATGGATGCATGATATTAATGTACCAATGGATTTTAATGTAACAGAGTACAGAAAGTTCATGATATGGTTTTATATTTCAGATACAACTAACCTTTAAGAAACTACCATTTGCTCAGTTATCATGTCATAGCAAAGAAGAAAATTCACTGAAAAGGCTATTTAAATACTTCTTCCTTTTGGGAGGGCTTCCCTGGTGATCCAGGGTTAAAAATCCATCTTGCAATGCAGGAGACACCAATTGGATCCCTAGTCTGAAAGATCCCACATGGCACAGGGCAACCAAACCTGTGCACCACAACAATGAAGCCTGTGCTTTGGAGCCCACCAGCCATGACTACTGAGTCTGTGCAGAACTGCTGAAGCCTGTGCACTTTAGAGTGTGTGCTCCACAAGAGAAGCCACTGCAATGAGAAGCTGCAAACTGCAACTGGAGAGTAGCCTCCATTCTCTGCAAGTAGAGAGAGCCTGTGCGCAGCAGTGAAGAGCTGACATACCCTAAATAAATATTCCCCTTTTTCAACTATATAGCTATATAAGGCATGACTGCATATATGTGTGTGTATATATATATATATATATATATATATATATTTCAATCAAACAACATCATATTTAACACAGAGGAAGATATGAGAATATGGATGTCTTCAATTAAGACATTAAAAAGACATTATATATGTTAACACGTAATGGGTATGTTACGGTTATCTTTTAATGACTTACAAATAAATATTTTAAAATTTTGTTTCAACATCAAATATGGTAAATATAAGTAGATATAATCCACATTAACCAAAGCTCTTTGAATAATATTTAAGTAAGAGTGTAATGGAATCCTGAGACCAAAAATTTTGAGAATTGTTGAAAAATGTAAATTAGACTGAGTGGCTTATAAACAACAAACAATTATTTCTCACAGTTCTGGAGACTGGAAGTCCAAGATCAGGGTGCTGGCATGACTGGGTTGTGGTGAAAGCCTTCTTCCAGGTTCCAGACTGCCTACTTCTCCGTGTGTCCTCACACAGTGGAAGAGGGCAAGGGAACTTTCTCTTTGGTCTCTGTTACAAAGTCATTAAACTCTTTTATGAGGGCTTCCCTGGTGGCTCAGAGGTTAAAGTGTCCGCCTCCAATGCGGGAGACGCGGGTTCGATCCTTGGGTTGGGAAGATCCCCTGGAGAAGGAAATGGCAACCCACTCCAGTATTCTTGCCTGGAGAATCCCATGGTCGGAGGAGCCTGGTAGGTTACAGTCCATCGGGTCGCAAAGAGTCAGACACGACTGAGCGACTTCTCTCTCTTCTCTCCCTGGTGGTTCAGATGGTAAAGAATCTGCCCACAGTGCGGGAGACCTGGGTTCAGTTCCTGTGTCAGGAAGATCCCCCAGAGAAAGGGATGGCAACCCATTCCATTATTCTTGCCTGGAAAATTCCATGGACAGAGAAGCCTGGTGGGTTACAGTCCATGGAATCACAAAAAGTTGGACACAACTGAGTAACTAACACTTTCTTTCACTTTCAAGACCTAATCACCTCCCAGAGGACACACCTCTTAATACCATCATATTAGGCATTAGAATTTCAACATATGAATAGTTTGGGGGGAGACACAAATATTCAACTAGAGCATGAGGGCAATAGGAACTCTCATTCACTGCTAGTTAAATGCAAAGGAATAGCTACTTTAAAAGATAGTTTGGAAGTTTTTTACAAAGCTAAAGATGGCATGCTGCAGTGTTGCAGTCCATGGTATCGCAAAGAGTCAGACGTGACTGAGCGACAACTGAACTGAAACACGACTTTTACTGTAAGATCTAGCAATTATAGCTCTTTGGTATTTACTCAAGTAAGTTGAAAGTTTATGTCCCCACAGAAACCTGAATGTAAATGTTTATGGCAACTTTATTCATAATTGCCACAACTCAGAAGCAACCAAGATATCCTTCAATAAGGAAATGAATAAACAAAACTATGGTACATTCATATAGTAGAATATTACCGAGCAATAAAATCACCTATGGACCAAGCTATGGAAAGACATGGAGCACCCTTAAATACACATTCAGTTCAGTTCAGTTGCTCAGTCATGTCTGACTCTTTGCAACCCTATGAATCACAGCACGCCAGGCCTCCCTGTCCATCTCCAACTCCCAGAGTCTACCCAAACCCATGTCCATCGAGTCCGTGATGCCATCCAGCCATCTCATCCTCTGTCGTCCGCTTCTCCTCCTGCCCCCAATCCTTACCAGCATCAGGGTCTTTTCCAATGAGTCAACTCTTCGCATGAGGTAGCCAAAGTATTGTAGTTTCAGCTTCAACATCAGTCCTTCCAATGAACACCCAGGACTGATCTCCTTTAGGATGGACTGGTTGGATCTCCTTGCAGTCCAAGGGACTCTCAAGAGTCTTCTCCAACACCACAGTTCAAAAGCATCAATTCTTCAGTGCTCAGCTTTCTTCACCATCCAACTCTCACATCCATACAAGACTACTGGAAAAACCATAGCCTTGACTAGATGAACCTTTGTTGGCAAAGTAATGTCTCTGCTTTTAAATGTGCTATCCAGGTTGGTCATAACTTTCCTTCCAAGGAGTAAATGTCTTTTAATTTCATGACTGCAATCACCATCTGCACTGATTTTGGAGCCCAAAAAAATAAAGTCTGACACTGTTTTCACTGTTTCCCCATCACTAAATGAAAGAAATCAGGTTGAAAACATTCTGCATAATATTCTGAAAAAGGTAACACTAAAAATATCAGTGATATACAGTAATGATGACTAGTTACTAATACAGCAATGCATATTTGAAAGTTGCTAAGACTGGATCTTAAAAGTTGTCATTCTAAGAAAAAAAATTTTGCTACTATGTAAAATGATAAATGTTACATAGATTTATTGGTGTGACCATTTTGCAATGTATACAAACATCAACCATTATGGTGTACACCTGAAACTAAGTTAATATTATATATCAATTGTACATCAATGAAAAGAATTTTTTTAATTTTTAAAGAATCATTGGCTCCCAGGGATTATATACTGTATGATTATATGATTACATGACATTCTGAAAAAGGCAACAGGATAAAGGTCAGTAGTTTCCAGAGGTTCACTGGTGGGGGAGGGATGAACAGGTGGAACACTGAGGACTCTTTGGGCAGTGAAATTGTTCTGTTGATACTGTAATGGCATACACATGACTATATATTTGTCAAAACACACAGAACTGTACAACACAAAGAGTGAATCCTAATGTAAACTACAGATCTTAGTTAGTAATAATGTATTATCATTGGTTCAACAACCATAACAAATGTACTGCGTGAATGCAAGATACTAATAATAGGAAAACTGGAAGGGGATATAGAGAAAGTGTGATGAAGGAAGAGTTATGGGAACTCTTGTACTTTCTGCTCAATTTTTCTGTAAACCTAAAACTGCTTTAAGAATTAAAGTCTATTAATAATAAATAATTTTTAAAAGGAATCAAGTACACTTTGCTAAAATATGGATGAACCTTAATAAAAGCATGCTCAGTGAAAGAAGCCAGACACAAAAGGCCACATATTGTATGATTCCATTTATATGAAATATCTAGAACAAACAAATCCATGGAGACAGATAGCAGATTTGTAGTTGCTTGGGACCACTTATTGCCAGGAGTTGGAAATAAGGACTGACTGTCTAAAGAATATGAGGTCTCCTTTTAGGCTCTGGAACTAGACAGTGGTGATGGTTATACAATGCACTAAGTGATACTGAAATGCATACTTTAAATTTTATAGGATGTGAATTATATCTCAAGAAAAAAAATCCCAACTTTGAGAGCACTATATTGGTAGCTCTGTAGTATGCAATGACCAAATATACTGAGAATCTTGTTACCATGGGGCAAAAGCTAAGGTCAGTTATGATTTCATTCACTGCCCTGCTGCATTTCACATGCCTTTCACTGTATTCTATTTTAAAAAGCAGACATTTTAGCATTTTTAAAGGGAACTAGGATTATCAATCAAATGATAAACTGCCACTGGGACAGATGTTCTTTGATGATTTACATGAAGTACAGGTCTTAGGTTTTCCTGGTGGCTCAGATGGTAAAGAATCCAACTGCAATTCAGGAGACCTCGGTTCTGTCCCTGGGTCAGGAAGATTCCCTGGAGAAGGGAATGGCTACCCACTCCAGTTTTCTTGCCTGGAGAATTCCAAGGACAGAGGAACCTGGTAGGCTACATTCCATGGGGTCACAAAGGGTCAGACATGACTTAGTGACTAACACACACAGGTCTTAAGAGATTATGCACTCAGTTTCATCAGTTATAGAGTGAAGACAAATAGACTGTAGAGCAAATCAAACATTGCACGTTATAGATGTCAAGAATAACAGAATGACCTTCCAATTTTACTCCATAGGCTATAATAACTCCAGTGGGCAAAAACATGTTTTATTGATAATGACAAGTAATCCCTTTATAGAAAACCATTTATATAGTTCACTTAGAAACTGAATTAAAGCTTATTTATAATAATGATGAAAGAGTTTCAAATAAATAAAACAAATAAAAAAGGCCTCAGGAATCTAAATCTACATGAAAGATCTCCCACTACTAAATTCTGGACAAACTCAGCATCAATTATAATAACTGCAAGGGACTGGAACACACCAAAATATTTAAATCCATAAGTTTATAATTATATTAAGAAAACAATGCTACAACTAGTGAAGCCCACTCACCTAGACCCCAAGCTTCACAACAAAAGAAGCCACCATAATGAGAAGCTCATGCACTGCAACTGGAGAGTTGCCCCTGCTCACTGCAACTAGAAAAACCCAGCGCACAGCAACGAAGATCCAGCAGAGTCAAAAATAAAATGTTATTTTAAAAAAATTACTGTAAAATATTTTTAGGTTTTATATGTGACTTTTAAAAGAGTTGTAATCTTTTGAAGACAAATACTAAAATATTCATGGGTTAAGTCATATGACTAGGACTTGTTTCAAACTAGACAGTGCACAGAACTCTCCTGGTGGTCTAGTGGTTGAGAATCCACCTGCCAATGCATGGGACACAGATTCCATCCCTGCTCCTGGAAGAGCCCACACGCCTCGTGGCAACTAAACCCATGTGCCACAAATACTGAAGCCTGTGCTCCTAGAGCCCATGCTCTGCAACAAGAGAAGCCACCACAATCAGGAGCCCTTGCATCACAAATAAAGAGTAACCTACAATTTCTGCAACTACAGAAAGCCCACAAGCAGCATCAAAGACTCAACACAGTAAAAAAAAAATTTCAGGGGACTGAGGGTAGATAGATGATAGGCAGGGTATAGATGAAAGAAGATTGGCCATGAACTGATGATAACTATTGATATTAGGTTGATGGCAGTTCACTATTCTGTCATCTCTACTCTTGGATATATTTATGAATTGCCATAATAAAAAATTATAAAGTAAGTACAAATGCTCATATATGTAGAGAATATGTAGAGAGAGCTATCCAAAATATTAGTAACAGTGATCACTGTTAGGAAGGAAAACTGGGTGGGGCCAAGGAGGGGGGTAGGGGCTCAAGACTTACTTTTCATAGTAGTTATTATAGTACCCATATAATAAGTTAATTAATGGAATTATTTTTAGGAACCAAAAAGTATATAATTGCATATTTTATCTTTCTTCCTAGTAATTATCATTAGCCTGCAAATATGCTCTAGTATATCATGTCTTTAAAAACTTGTTCTTAATTCCACTTCATATCCTCTAGCTAATATTCCACTTATGCATTCTCATTTATAGCCAAATTTCTTGGCAAAGGTTCTTATCTTCTCTATTTCTTTTCCGTCACATATTAATCCCTTTTTATCCCAACCTGACCTGGCTTGCTTCCTCCCTACTCTTCCCTAGTTAGTTACCAATGAGTTCCATGTTGCCAAATCTAACAGACACTTCTCTGCATTAGGTTGCTCAGCCTGTCAATAGCATTTGACACTTCTGACCACTCCCTCCTTGATACAGTGGTTGTGGTTTAGTCGCTAAGTCCTGTCCCAACTGTTGTGATCCCATAGACTGCAGCCCACAGACTCCTCTGGTGGTTTAGTTGCTAAGTCTTGCTACCCCATGGACTGTAGCCCACCAGGCTCCTCTGTCCATGGGATTTTCCAGGCAAGAATACTGGAGTGGATTGCCATTTTCTTCTCCAGGGGATCTTCCAGACCCAGGGATCAAACCTGGGTCTCCTGTGCTGCACGCAGTCTCCTGCGTTGCAGGCGGGTCCTTTACTGACTGAGCCACCAGGGAATTACTTGACACAGTACCCTTTAGTAAATTCCAAAACATCACTCTCCTTCTCCTCTCTTTAAGCTTTAAACATTGAAATACCCTAGGGCTGAGTCTTAAACCTTCTATTATCTATCTACATTATCCAGCCCCATGGCTTTCAACACCATTTATGGGACTTCCCTGGCGGTCCACTGGTTAGGACTCCATGTTCTCACAGCCCCAGGCCTGGATTTATTCCCTGGTTGGAGAACTAATATCGCACAAGCCAAGTGGCAGCCAAAAGAAAGAAAGAAGAAAGATATCTATGCTTTATTGGTAGTAAAAAAGCAAAATCATGCCAAATCATATTGATATATATGCTCTATCCCTTAAGAATAAAAGGAATATGTTTGTAAAAGCAATGGAAAAGTTATAGAAGGAGGGAGAGGGAAGAATTTTTTTTACTTTAGATACTTTTGTATTGTTTGAATTGTCAGAATGAGTAAAATTAATTTTGTTATTCACATATAATAAAAACAAGCAAAGAAGCCAAAAAAAAAAAAAAATCCTGCCACATATTATTCTAGCTGGATAATGGAAGGCATATGTGCCCCCCCCCAATCAAATTGAATAAATTCTTTAAAACAAAGGAGAGGAAGAAAGAAAGAAAAGTACACCAGTATGTCAAGCCAATGAAGCTTTACAAATTAGGGGAGCACAAAGTGGTTTGGAAAAGAAAAACCTGAACTATCTACATCAACCTATTGATACGCACACCAAACCATCATGTAGTGTTTGTTACCATCATATACTAATTTTGATACATTTTAAATAAATTTAAATAAAATAAAACCAAATTATTGCATATTCCCCCAATAAAAAGTACTAGAGAAAGCAAGAAAGGCAACGTTTTGTTGTGGTTAGAGGACAGGCTCTGGAATCAAAGTCTAGGTTAATAAACCATCGCTGCATTACTTAGGGCTGTTTGACTCGGGGCATGAGTCTAAACCTAATTTTACTCAACTGTAAAAAAAAAAAAGAAAGAAAGAAAGAAAAGGAACAAAATTGAATCAGGAACACTGATAACTTTAACACATTTCTACTCCATAAAAACTTAGAAAAGCAAGCTGCGTGAATCAAACCCCAGGTCAAAGGTGGGGTCAGCAGTCACTCCGCCAGGTTCACCTCTAAGACGAAGCGATCTAATATCAGCTACTATTCCTTTTACCTCAGGCCCCTTTCTGAGTCTCATGAGGCGACACATACAGATGGATCAAGGAAATGGCCAAGTTCTAGACGAGAAGACTGGACGAAGAGAGGGCTGGCTGATCAAGGAACATCCTTTCCTATTTCACCCTAAACAAGCAAGTCGGGGTGGAAGTTTCCAGAACTGCCAAAATCAACCTTTCTTGTCTCCTCCAACAGCACCCCAACTTCAAACGTACTTCTCATAGCGCTTCCCTTCTCCCATTAGTAGCCCCTCTTGGGGCTCAGTTTCCTTCCACTTTGTCCAATTTTCTGTTCCTGGCCTCAGAGTCCGCTTAACCTCGTTTCTCCTCTCTTCTAGACTCCGCTCCCCTCCCTCAATTTCTCGCCCTCTGCCCCAGATTCCCCGGTAACTGCAGTTCCTTCACCGCTACCTCAGCGTAACCCCTCCTCCGCCTCAGGGACCGCTCCTCTAACTTAGGGGGGCCCCCTCTACCTCAGGGAGCGCTCCTCTACCTCAGAGACCGCTCCTCCGCCGCCGTTCCCCCGTGACTACCTCAGGTTCCTCTGCCTCGCCCTCAGTTTGCTCCCCTCAGCTTCGAACCCCGTGCTCCCGACCCAGACCCTGCCAGCAGGGCCCTACCGGGCTGCTCCATGGTCAGCGCCCCCAGGCGGCGGATGCCCTCCTCGTCCAGCTCCCACTGCTCCGCCATCCCTGCCCGCCTGCCCCGCGGCGTCGCTCACCTGTCGCGGCCCGCGAGACCGCCGGCCGCGCGCCAAGCCCCGCCCAGCGCCGCCAGGCCCCGCCCCGCCCCGCGCGCCGCCGCACTCCTGAGGTCCGTTATTGTCCTGGTCACGTGCCTGTCCACCCGCTTCTGGAGCCTGGACCATGGTATGGAGCCCGCCCTGGCGGGGGCGCCAAAAGCGTTAAAACAGCGAATGGGTGCGATGTGGTCGAGGATTAGGGCTGTAGGGTTAGGGACCTGACTCTGGGACACAGGGCGGATATAAACCCAGCTTTGAAGGGTCTGGGGGCTAGTTCTGAGGAGTCAGAAGAATGTGCCTGCTTTGACGGTTGAAGTGTTCTAACTCTGAGGATGGGGTGTGGGACTCCAGGTCTGAAAGGTGAGGCTGTGCCTCGGACGGGGTAAAGGTCTTCAATCTCAGTTCTTGGGGAACGTTGACTTTGAGGCAAGGCGGTGGCCTGGTGGGTGAACGTAATGGCGGGTGGGGGATCTGAAAGATTGGGTTGGAGGGCAGCTCTCTGAGGCATGATGGGAAGCTCCAGATACGAAATCCTGGCTCTGAGGAGTTGAGGTCCTGTCTGTAGATCATGAGGTAGTTCTAGTTCTAGAAATTGATTTGGAAGCGGGATCAACTGATTGATCTTCTTTAGGGGTGAGGGATCAGTGTGGGGAAGAGAGAGACACTCTTTGGGACGGAGTAGTGATGACTACAGGCTACTCTGTTTCCTGCAGTCAATCTGACAAGAAGCCTTTTGTCTTTCAAGAACTACAAGCGCCTGTAGGGCCAGCTCATCACCTTTAAGGAGAATAGAAAGCAAAATCGTGTTTGTGTGTATATTTATGCTTTCTGGTCTAGGTGGGGTCCTTACTCTCAGCTTGTCATATTCAGCCTTAGCCATGTTTAGAAAGGTCATGACTTAAAAGTTTAGATTAGCTTATTAGATTGGTTTTTCCACCTCTGCTTCTGAGAGTATTGTCACCATTTTACAATTTGTAATCCTTCTCTCATGTCCCCTTTAATTCTTCTAGCCTCAAACATGACATGTATAATTGTTCTTTATATCTGAACATTTAAACCAGGCTTCTTATGAGAGAAAAGAACCTCACTCCCTTCTTCATTGCATGCATTTATTTTCTTTACCCAGATGTCAAAATTGGAGATGGCAGGTTTTTGTCGGAGAAGTGGACTTTTCCTCCCTTGAGCAACCACCTTAACAATCTCCCCCACCTCCCAGCATTTTAATGCAGATTTTGAAACATTTAGAAAGTTTGAAAGAATTTTACAGTGAAACTATATAGCCACCACCTAGATTCTACAATGAACATTTCGCTGTAGTTGTTTAATCACTCATCCTCTATCCATTCATCTTATCTTTTGATACATTTAAAAATAAATTAGAAATATTGGTACATTGCACCCCAATCACTTCAGCATGCATAATTTTTACCTAGAATTTGTTAACCTGAAACAATTGGGTTTTGTTTTTAACCAGTAAAACAGGTTTATTTGGGAACAGTAAAGAACTGCAACTCAGGACATGCAATTATGGTGAACCACATGCAAGTCTGGTAAAGTGGAAGAGAGGAAACTTTTGTAGAGGAGAAGGGGAAGTTGGGAAGGGCTGTAATAAAAACAAAAATACACTGGAGGAACCTGGGAGTTTGAAGTTTAGTGACTTTTCATTGGCTGAGTTGTGACAGTGTCTCATTGGTTGAGCTGTCCCAGGCAAGGAGAAAATCATTCTTCCTCTGTTGGCCAATAGTAGGGTATGAATTTTAACATCAGCTTGTCAATTTTTGCAAAAGAAAAAAAAATCAGTTGGAATTTTCATAGGAATTGTGTTTCATAGGAATCAATTCCAAGAGTATTGCTACCATAACAATATTGTCTTCTGATCCATGAACGTAGAAAGATTTTCCATTTATTTAGGTATTTTAAATTATCTTTCAACAATGTTTTGGGGTTTTCAGAGTACAAGTATTATACTTCTTTTGTTAAATTTATTCTTAAATACTTTGTTCATTTTTATACTGTTGTGAGTGGAATTGTTTTCTTAATTTCATTTTTGTATTGTTCATTGCTAGCATATAAAAATACAGTTGATTTTTTATATTGATATGCACCCTTCAACCTTCTTGAACTTATTTCTAGTAATTTCCTAGTGAATTCCTCAGGATTTTCTATTGCAAGATCACATCATCTACAAATAGAGATAATTTTACTTCTTCCTTTCCAATATGGGTGCTTTTTATTTCATTTTATTGCATAGATCTCTTCATTTTCCCTTTAGGAGGAGCCTGGTATGCCTCATGAGTCAGCAGAGGATTTGTTTCATTTCAATGTGGGGGGCTGGCATTTCTCAGTTCCCAGAAGCAAACTCGCTCAGTTCCCAGACTCCCTGCTATGGAAAGAGGCTTCAGCACTGACCTCTGAAAACCAGAGGTTGTTCATCGACAGAGATGGTTCCACATTCAGGCATGTGCACTATTACCTCTACACCTCCAAACTCTCCTTCTCCAGTTGTGCAGAGCTGAACTTGCTCTATGAGCAAGCACTGGGTTTGCAGCTGATGCCTTTGCTGCAGGTAAGATATGCTTATCTTCCAGGAGTGGTGCTCAATAATATAGGCTTTACATCACTAAAAATTTGTGTCCTTTTATATATTGGTTGCTGAGATGATCCTCTAATGAGAAAGTATGATGAGAGAGTCAAAGTAATAAACAGTACACTGGAAATGCATGTTCTGAATAAAGGATTTCATCCTAACTCTGCCTTGTCTATACCAGCAGTTACCACAGACCCCCAGATAGAACTTTCCATCCCCCGAGAGGGTATTCTTAACTCTTGGAAATCCTAATTTAAGCTTCTCCTTATTTTTGTTGTTGAATTTTGAAAGGTGAAAACACTAGAAATTATAGGATTTGCTACATGCACTGTGTCTGAGATTTAAAATCTGAAAGATGTGTCAGACAACATTACTTCTCATTGTGCCTGTTAGGTACACAGTGTTCACTTACAGCAAAGCAAAAAGTCCTGCAAACTGCAGAATCTTTCCTTTGTCTTCACTTCTCTGTTTTCCAAGACTATTCTTTTCTTGGTGTAAGAGCTTTAAATACCTTTACTTTGAAACCATTATAGTATCACCAGAGAACATTACCTTCTTTCCTAATTTTTCTCCCAACTACAGAAATCATTTCTATGGTTAATCTTAAGTAGTTTATTTTTAGTTTTTGAACAATGACTTCTTTAACCTGGAAGAGCTAAATATTATAACTGGGAAGGACCATTGATCTTGCTCCATATTAACCCCACTGTCTGGACAGGGTGTTGTTTACTCTGTCTTCAGAAGCACTGACTCAACAAGCCACAGTGCAGCTCAGTGTGCAACCAACTATGCCTCCCCAACACCTCAGAGAGGAACTGATGTAGTCCCTGCATATCTGGGTCATATAGGATCAGGGACATTTCACAATGCATGTTTTATGGACACTTTACTAAATCAGTATTTAATATTTAAAAGGTATTATATATTTGGAAATCAACATCCATATACTCCAGTGCAAACTGTTGTGTATTCTTTTTTAAGTTACCCACCTGAAATAAAAATTTTTTCAGCTATCCCAGGAACTGAGCACTAGAATTGCTTACAAGTGCTTCAAATTCACTTAAAGGACCTGGAATGTCAAGATAGCTGCTGACTTTTTTTTTTTTTTTTTTTTGGCTGCACCACCATATGACTTCTTCCCCAGCCAGGGATCAAACCCAGGCTCTTAGCAGTGGGAATGGAGAGTCCTTATACTGAACTGTCAGGGAATTCCCAAGCACCATTTAATGGGAGAAAGGAGGGAGTCAGTTGTTCATTGCAGAAAATCAAAGAGATCTATGCAACTTTTTGAAGAACTACTTTAAAGAGCACAAGGCTATTATACAATTTATCAAGCCCTTTAATTCCTTTGATGTCCTTATTCCCCAAATTGAGACAAAATATATTTGGGAAGCAATTTCTAAATGGGAGGTAACAACTTAGCAGCCAATGAATTAGTCCAATTCCAAAGTTGCAAGTTGTGTGAGCAGTAGCAGTATTTGAAGAATCACATGGGAAAAAAAAAATCATATGGATCTGCCTCCCAAAACAGACCATAAAACAAGTGCTTATGTTTCATAAATGGTGCTCTCAAAGAAATAAACATTTAGGCCAACCCGGCTTAAGTGTTATTTATTCACTAAAGTAGAGTATAAATACAGCTGGAGAAAAAGACAGCAATCTCAAGCAAATCAACAGCCTCACACATTTCCATCATTTTCCTCACTGTTAAGCCCTGTCCACGTACTCAGGTTCTTGCCTAAATGTACAATTTGCTTGGAGAAAACAGGGTCTGCCAATTCTTAGTCTAAAGACCCTTCTCAGGCAGCCAACTTTAATGCATTTAGCCAGTATTTACTGAAAACTTTCTAGGTATCAGACATTATTCCTATGGGATTATAGGATGATCCAATAAAAATATGTTAACCACATTTGTGTTACACATTTGTGCCATATGTGTAACTTAATTTTTCTAGTAGCCACATTAAAAAATAGCAAGTGAAATTAACAATATATTTTATTTAACCCAATATTTTTAAATGTTATCATTTCAATATATAATCGATATTTTCTTTTTTATAAAGTATTTATTTTTAATTCATTTATTTTTGGTTGTTCTGTGTCTTCATTGCTGCACACGGGCTTTCTCTAGTTGCAGTGAATGGGGGTTACTCTATCTGTGGTGCGTGGTCTTCTCATTGTGGTGACTTCTCTTGTTGTGGAGCATGGGCTCTATGGAGCACAGGCTCTAGGACACTCAGGCTTCAGAAGTTGTGGGGCATGGGCTTAGTTACTCTGCCCATGTGGAATCATCTCAGACCAGAGGTCAAACCTGTATCCCCTGCTTTGGCAGGCAGGTTCTTAATCACTGGACCACCAGGAAATTCCATGTAATCAGTATTTTAAAATTAATATATTTTACTTTCTTTTCATGTACCAAGTCTTCAAAATCTGATGTGTATTTTACACTTATAGCACATCTCAGATTCAGGCTATCACATTTCAAGTATCCAATAGCCACATATTGGACAACACTATTCTCAATTGTTCTAACCTGTTAGTGCTGCTCACTATAGAGTCCTTCAGATTTAGCCCCTAACAATAAAACAAGACTTTGCCTCCCACTAACTAAAGTTCCCATGATCTCAACATGTGGCATATCCTACTCAGGATTATCTATAATATAGTAAGTTCGGTTGAAAAACCATACAGGAACCAACTAGTAGAATGAGATGGGAAGCCTCTAGAGGACAGGTGGTTGAGCTCACAGTCTCTACCCTTCCCTCATTCCCTCACATCCCTACCCTTTATTTCTCCCATTCCTTACATCCCTACCCTTTATCTCTCCCATTCCTCCTTGCCATCTACCTGCCCATCCTACCTCCTTCCGGCCTATAGCTTTGGCCTTTAAAGGGCACACTCAATACCTATTATTGTCTTGATTCTAAGTGTAACATTAACATGTATAGAGCACCAATCACAGGCCAAGTACTGGAGACACAGAATGAACTATATAGTCATATAAGGTCAGATAGAGGTGTGTGCTATGAAGAATAGAGCAGTGTTTCCTGTGTAATAGTGAAAGAGGAGGCCATTTCTGTATTCTAGAACTTCTTGGGGCTTCAGAATGTGTTTATATGATTTTCTCTTAAAAAATTTTTTTTTTGATTCACTTGTTCTTTGTTTATTTCTTGGCCACTTTGCATGGCATGTGAAATCTTAGTTCCCCAACCAGGGATTGAACCCACACTCCCTGTATTGAAAGGGCAGAGTCTTAACCCCTGGACTACCAAGGAAGTCTCTGATTTTCTTTTTTTCATGTGTAACTTTTATTTATTATATCAGTCACTACTTTATAGTACTAGAATATGTTGAAGGAATAAAGCATTTATATCTAATCTGCTTTTTAATATACAGTTGTGTAGTATGTCATAAGGAGATAGCAAGTGACTGAGGTCAGCTACTCCTTTAGAAAGAGTGGTCAGGGCTGGATTTATTGAAGGCAATATTTGAACAGAAGACTGAATGCAAAAGGGATAAAATATGGAGATGTCTAGGAAAAATCTTTGAGGCATAAGAACAACAAACACAAATGCCCTGAGGTTAGAATGGCTTGGAAGAGGCAGACTCAGCGGCCATTGTCAGGTTCAGTGAGAAGCAGGGAGATGCCAGGACTTCCCTGGTGGTCCAGTGGTTAAGACTCCATGCATCCATTGCAGGGGACGAAGATTCAACCCCTTGTCAGGCAACAAAGATCCCACATGCCACACAGTGTGGTGGTGGGGAGTAGAGAGATATCAAAAGTAGATGAGGTCAGAGGATGTTACAGGTCAGATCTTACAGAGTTGTATAGGCGACTATACAGGATCTATTCTAAATGTTATAGGTAGCTTTTGGAGATGTTTAAAGAAAGAAATAAAATTATCAAATTTAAAATTTTATAAGATCATTATACCTTGGGTTAAACAATGGTTGTCAGGTACAATGTCAGAAACATGAGAAACAAAAGAATTAAATGAATTTTGAATTTCATCAAAATTCTAAAATTTTGTGCTTCAAAGGACACCATTGAGAAAGTGAAGAGACAGCACACAGAACGGAATGAAATATTTGCAAATCACATATCTGATAAGGGACATGTATCCAAAATATATAAAGAACTCTTACAACTAAACAGCAAAAAGACAGTCAAATTTAAAATGAGCAAAGGGGATTTCCCTGCTGGTCCAGTGAAGGTCCATTGGAGGGTTGAGAATCCACCCTCCAATGCAGGGGACATGGATTTGATCATTGGTCCAGGATGATCCCACATGCCACAGAGCAAGTGGGCCCACTGCCACAACTACTGAGCCCGAGCTCTAGAGCCCATGAATGATAACTAATGAGCCCACATGTTACAACTACTGAAGCCTGAGTGCCTAGAGCCTGTACTCTGCCAGCAAGCATAACCACCACAATGAGAAGCCTGCACTCTACGATGAAGAGTAGTCCCTGCTCACCACAACTAAAAAAAGTCTGCACTCAGCTGCAAAGATCCAGTGCAGCCAAAATAAATAAATTTTAAAAGTATTTGAATAGACATTTTTCCAAAGAAGATATACAAATGGGCAATAAGCACATGAAAAGGTGCTCAGTATCACTAGCCATCAAGGAAATGCAAATCAAAACCACGATTAAGTTACCACTTCATACCCACTAGGATGCCTCTCATCAAAAAGACAATAACAGGTGTTGGCAAAGACAGGGTGAAATTAGAACCCTCATGCACTGCTGATAGGAATGTAAATTTGTACAACCTCTTTGGCAAGCAGTCTGGCAGTTCCTCAAAAAGTTAAACATGGTGTTACCATATAACCCAGCAGTTCCACTCCTAGGTATATACCCAAGAAAAATTAAAACCTACAGAATGTCCACGTGGACACTTGCAGACAAATGTTCATAGCAGAATTGTTCATAAAAGCCAAAAAGTGAACCTGTATGTTCATCAGCTGATGAATAGACAAACAAAATGGTATATTTATACAATGAAATATTATTTGTCAATAAAAGGAATGAAGTACTGATACATGTAACAATGAAAATGAACTTTGAAATGTTATGCAAAGTGAAAGAATCAGATGCAAAAGACCATATATTGTATGATTCCATTTATATAAAATGTGCAGAAATAGGCAAAGTTACAGAGACAGAAAGTAGATCAGTAGTTGCCTAAGGCCAAGGTACAGGGTAAGAAGGATAGAATCAGCAAAAATGGGCAGTGGACTCTTAAATGAGCATAGGGTTTCTTTTTATGATATTAAAATAGATTGTGATGATGGCTGCACAATTCTGTGAATATGCTAAAAATTACTGAATTGTATAATTTAGGTGGGTAAATTTTTTCATTTATATATATAATATGAAATTTATTCACATTACATCTCCTGCATTGGCAGGCAGATTCTTTATGACTAACACCACCTGGGAAGCCCATATAATATGAAATTTATTCACATTAGAAATAATATGAAACATTTCAATAGAGCTATAAAAAATCATTAACTTCCAGCCTAACATTAGGAGTCAGCAAACTACATCATAGACCAAATTCAGCCCATTACTTTTTTTGTACAACTTATGAACTAAGAATTGCTTTTACATTTTTAGATGGTTGAAAAAAATCAAAAGAAAAATATTTGTGACACATAAAAATTATATGAAAGTCAAATTTCAGGGTTCTGAGGTGCAGGCTCAGAGGGGAAAATCAGGAGTTTGGATTTGAATGTATTGAGAGGCAAGAAAATGGTGCTCATTAAAAATCTGGATGGTGATGGGGGCAGGCAGCCAGATGTATAGATCTGGAATTCAAGGAAGCAGTCAGGTCTAGAGACATAAATTTGGAGTCCTTAAGGTTGGTATGTAAATCCTCAAGCCTGGATAGTTAGGAATGTTGTATCTTGTTCACAGGGGGAGCATAAACTAGTCATTACAAGTCTGTACATTAATGCCACAGTGCTTCCTAGAATTTTCTCTGTAATTCAGGAAGTCCCCTTTGTGTAAATGTAAGCTGCTCCAAACCTCACACATACTATCAGCTTGATTGGGAGTCACAGCTGCTACTGCAGAGTGTGAAATTTTTCTTCAGGATAAGTCACAAGGCTTCAAGGTTCATGGCAGACTGTTGATTCCCTTTTCTTGCCTGCCTGAAGTCCACCAAGTACTTAGTATGTTGACGGTACATGCTAATTGTATTTCCTTTTTCATGCCTTCTGAGGACTTGTAAGTTTGGAAACTGTGAGTGTTCTGCTGCTGCTGCTAAGTCGCTTCAGTCGTGTCTGACTCTGTGCGACCCCATAGATGGCAGCCCACCAGGCTCCCCCGTCCCTGGGATTCTCCAGGCAAGAACACTGGAGTGGGGTGCCATTTCCTTCTCCAGTGCATGAAAGTGAAAAGTGAAAGGGAAGTCACTCAGTCGTGTCCGACTCTTAGCGACCCCATGGACTGCAGCCTCCTCCATCCATGGGATTTGCCAGGCAAGAGTACTGGAGTGGGTTGCCATTGCCTTCTCTGGAGTGTTCTGCTACCGGCAAGCAAACCAAATAGGCCTGCAACCCTTGTGCTCAAGGGAGCTAGAGAGTTTTTATGTTGATCACACAAATGATGCTTTTAAGAAAAAAGACCACTGCACTGACAAGTCTCACATTTCCAATTTCTTATGATGTGAGACAGATTACCACTGTGATCTTGTAAAGGAAGATTTCATAAACAGCAGATACTTACCCCAACAGTGTAGCTCATCTGTGGATGTGGGTAAATGGACAGCTCAAGTATAAATGCTTCAACATGGCATCAGGGCTCCTCACAGAACAGCCCATATGCTTGTCCTGGCTCATGTCCCAACACATAGATAAATCTACATCCATGCATGCACACATGCTCACACTCAAACACACACATACACACATGCCCACCTCAATGTCCAGTCATGTCACTGAGCACCCTAAATGCTTCCTCTTAACACCTTTTCACTTGCTGTTCCCTCTTTCTAGAACACTTCAAGAATTAGCCTAAATGAGGCCCACAGGAAGACTAGCCTGACATTTCCAGGTAGTTTTGCCTCTGCTCTAAGATCAGTGCTAATTCTGTTGGGATATTCATATGTCCCCTCCCTCACTAGCTTGAGTTCTTTTCATGTTTACATTCCCAGCATCACAGTACTGGGCCTATAGCAGGTGTTTAATAAAATATGTGCTGACAGAACACTGAATGATGTATCCAAGATGATGTGTGAAGGCTGAATCTACTTCAGGGTGGGGAGCTGGAGATAGCAGTGGAGGGGCAGGTTAGAGATGCTGATAGGTGTGTCTTATTTGGCTTGTTTGGCTGATAGCATCTATTGTGTATATCCTTTTGTTCAACCAATCTTGCTCCTCTGAGCTTCCAAGTGGTGCTGGCCCTTCTTGTCTTTACAAACAGTTGGATATTTGCAAGCTCCCCCAGGCTCTCTTACCATCACATTCCTTCCAACAGCCCACATCAGAGCATAAGGCTTCTCTGAGCACTGCTGCTGTTTTGGAAAAGCTCGGTTAAGTCCCAGGGCTCTGCCAGCAGGGCATTTGTCAGCCATCTTTTGGCAACTGTGCATACACACACTCGCCCCCATGCCATCAGTCTTATGTTACTTCTGATTGACATATGTCTTCACTATAATCTGAGCCAAAAGCAACATTAATTATCCTTGTGCTAGCAGTTAGCCATTTGAATTCGGGTCTGTATTTCCCTAAAGAAATCCTCCCTCTAATAATTTATGGGTCATAACATACGAAGAGGAAAAGTACTAGGAGTAGTATTCAGGCAGAAAAAAGGGGCATTAAAGTCCATGGAAGACCAGCCACACACTCTGGCAACTTTAGTCAGCAAAGCCAAGGGGCAACTGAAAGCATAAGCTCTCTGAAGTGCTCTTCACTCATTCATTCATTCCACAAAAATACATTGAGATCCCACAAACACTACTGTGGTTGCTGTAAATGCAGCGGAGAACAAAACAGACAGGGTCCTTATGGTCTTGAAGGTTATATATATTTGGGGAGACTGGCAGACAGTAAATAAACAAGTAGGTGTTACTGAGAATAATAAAGCAGAGTAAAGGGGTTAGGGATTCCATGGATTCTTAGAGCAGCCAAATGGCTTCCCATGAGTGGAAGGCCTTATATTTCTAGAAATAAGAGCAAGGATTGGCTGAGAGAGTTTAGGAAAAAACCTAGTTGACGTTCCTGGGTCTAATGCATGCAGCATGTTCTTGACTGGCAAGAATTGCAATCCTTGTAGATTTACTTGTTTGGGTTTTTTTTCCCTGTTTTAGATTTGTCAAACACTTATTGGAGGAAATGATACTGCTCACACTTTAGTGGAAGTAGCAGGAAATGGAGCCGGGTCTCAACTACAGCAGGCAACCATTTCTCAATGAATGAATGACAGACTCTCTTCTGCTGTTTCACATGCACTTTTTTCTTCCATTGTTCATTGCCTCCAGGAAAGCACTCCCCATGACCCCACCATTATCCAGTCCTTCCACAAATCCACCAGCCACTCAAAGTGGGGAAGATTCCCCACTGTGGTCCCCTCCTTTTGCAGGTCTTAAGCAGTTATGGGGGTGCAGTTTATAGCCATGGCCACCAGAGGGCTCTTCTCAAAGCTCAGGATTCCTTGGGCAGCTTTTGGAGAGCACCAGTGTAGTAAGCAGGTTCTTTAATTAGCTTCACACTGGATCTGAGGTGTTCTGTCCATTATGAGGCTCTTAAGAGAATAAAACTGGTCATGTGGTGCCTTTAGAGGACTACTTTTTAATGATTAAATTACTCTTAAAATTGTATAAGATAAATTTTTATCACTCAAAATTATAAAGCAGAAAAAACTGCTTCAAAAATCATAAAGGAAATATTCATTAATATTTTGAGTAACAGCATATCATCTTATAGACTTAAATTTTTACCTAAATTGAGTGAGTGACTCAGTTTATTTCAAAACACTTTACCAAATTCTAGTATTTCACCCCAGAATTGGTAGATAATTACTTGGTTTAAAATTTTCAAAGCAATAACCTTCTTTATCTAACAGACTCTAGATAATCTGAAGGAAGGGAAACACCACCTACGTGTGAGGCCTGCAGACATACCTGTTGCCGAGAGAGCATCTCTGAACTACTGGCGAACGTGGAAGTGTATCAGCAAACCCTCAGAATTTCCTATAAAAAGCCCAGCCTTCACAGGTATCACCACAGGCTGACCTTTTCTAAAGCCCAGATCGGCTTCCTTTCTCCTCACTCTAACAGAAGTGGAGAGTGCCCTGATTTCTGAACTAGTTCTAAATGATTTCTGTGCCTTCCTGTCATCTCCTTTGATTTTGTACCTGCCACATGCCCTCTCCATGGCCGCTTACCCACTGGAACTAAACATCCTTCTTCTTGTTCATTCCTCTGCATACTGGTTTCACCTGGGCAAGGCTAGGCTGCCCTCCACCCTGTCCTAGTGGTCAGGGAACTCTACCATCAAGTCACCTCTAACCACCACACAAGGAATGTCTCCAAATGATCACTGCTTGGTGGGTGCCTTGTAGTATAGAATGACCTATTTGAGACACAAGAATAGACATTCATGATTATTGATGGGTTTAGAGCTTTGGGGAGAGTTAAAAGGATCTATTTTATCTATGGGTCATTTATTTTATCTGTAGTTGGTTTGATCAATTAGAAAGAAATAAATGGATAACCAGTATGAATTTTTCAAAATTATTTTTCCATTTTATTACTTAAAAAACTAAACTTCTCACCATAGCCCACCCCAGGCCCTTTCTTACTATCCTAACTTCATTTTGGCCATTTCCCTCCCCCATGCCTTCCTAAGTTCTGGTTACCTTGGCTCCCTTTCATTCTGTGAATCCTGCAAGTAATGTCTCCCCAGCTGGAAACCAGTATGAATTTAATGACTTTAAGTATATGAGCCAAAATTTCACATGTCCCACTGCCCTTCACTGTAGAATAGATAGATTTCTCTTGCCCTGTTCCCCACCACACCCTTGCCAAACCTAGGGTTACACTGAAAGGAGTGAGAAGGAGGAGGCATCTGGCAGGGACCATCTCTGGGATGATCTCTCCAGCTTCCTCTGGGCCCCCTGAGTCAGTGAGTGCCCCCACCTCTGAGAGCCCTGACCTCTGGAAGTTGGTGATGCCCTTCTGCACATTTTCCTCCAGGCCTACATGATAAGGCACCTTTGGGACTCATGGATACACCACTGTTAGACACAGAAGAGGAAGTGCACTACTGCTTCCTGCCCCTAGACCTAGTGGCCAAGCATCCAAGCCTGGTAACTGAAGACAACCTGCTGTGGCTGGCTGAGACCATGGCCCTGATCGAGTGCGAGTGCAGCGAGTTCCGCTTCATTGGTGATTGTTTTATCATGGGGGAGGGGAGGTGCGCAGGGGTGGGCGGATAGGGCTTATCCACCCCTCCTGACCCCACACCCCTTGGAGGCCCAGCTTGGGGCTTAGGGCCTCAAGACCTTCCCTGAGCAGAGCTGGTGGAAACATGACAGAGCCTTCCTGGAGGCAGATGGATTCCCAACCTTAGGCTGCCATTAGCCTCGGGGCTATTTTATTCCCTGTTCATTTTGGAAGGGCCTGGGTTGTAAAGGGGCACTGGAAACCACCTGTAGTGGTATCAGGGGCCACAAGAGTTGATGTGAAGGGCAAGACCTTAAGCAGAACTCCAAACTACTCTTATTTCTTTGCTTTTATTTATCCATCTAGGCTGTAGACCTCAGTTTCTCTTGCCATAAAATGAGGAAATAGAGTTGTTTCAAAGGATAGTCCCTTCAGCTCTCATTTGCACTAAACTCAGGATAAAAGGGAAGAGGGGATGGTGAAAGTTTCCCCAAAATCATTGCAGAATTGTCTGCTTGAGCTAGTGGCCTAAAGAGGGATAAAACTTTCAACCCTGGACAGAAGAGAGCCTCCATTCTGCACTGCCCAGGACAGGCTCTGGTGAGGTGTGAACTGAACTGACTCTAAGACGCTGCTGCTGCCTAGACAAACAGGGAAGGAAACACCCAAATGGTACTGGGGCCCACATGCCTGGAACCCCAGCCTTTCCTATTCATAGTCACCTGGGAAGTTGTCTATAATATGCTTCTGAATCTCAAAGTTGATTCACACAGAACAGTAGCGTTGGCTCCATCTCTGCCTCCCACACTGCAGTCCAGGCAGGGACAAACTACAAGTGCCACCTGCCAGCCCAGGCTCGCTCAGGCCCTTCCTCTCTAAGCGACAAGACAACTCCTTCTTTTGGAATGACCTGCTCTTGGGTCAGGACTCATAGGGTAAGTCTCAGGGCTAATGTGCTCACCAGGAGAGCCTGCCTGGCTTGGGAGCCTGAGGCCAGGCCATAGGAAGCCACACCCAGGGACTCAAACACAGGAAAATAAAGTAATTTGGGATATTTCACCTTGAAAACCATAGACTGAAAGCTAATCTAACCAGGTATGTTCAGAAATTGTTTCAGAACAAGGAGAGCCTAGGATAAGCTGCAGCATCAAAAACGTGCCAAAACCTGGACCTACAAGTAGATCAGAAATAACCTCCTTAACCCATTTTGTTTCCCTTTGCTTTTCAAGTGAATTTTCTCCGCTCACAGAAGATTTTGCTACCAGATAATTTCTCCAACATAGATGTGCTTGAAGCAGAAGTAGAAATTCTGGAAATCCCTGAGCTCAGTGAAGCTGTGAGGTTGTATCGAATGAACATGGGTATGTCCCCAGGGGAAATGTGCCCTCCCCTTGACATCCTCGGGCAGTCTGGGCTTTGACCAGAAAAGCCAAAAACAAACACCTTCCCTCCCACCATCCACTTTGGTTAATGGTGACAGAAGTGGGTATTTTGATTGACTTAGAATCTGAGAAGAGAAATTTCAGCCTGAAACCTGGCATGTCCTCTGTCTGTTCAGTCTTCCCACTGAAATGTAGGTAGCTCAGCCCAGCCTGGCTGGGGAGGGAGGCTGGGCCTGAGGGCAGGTTTCCCAAGGTCAGGGGAGGTCTGCCCTCCTTTTGGACAAATCGAACAATTGGGAACTTGTAACTAACCCCCACCTGCCACTCCTGTCCTCCTTCTTCCGGGCACAGCTGGAGGGCATGGGAAATTCTTGGGCAAATTCCCCATACTACTTCAGTTATCCCACCCACCCCCAAATTCCCTTGTCCTTCCTACTTCGAACCCCTGGCTGCTGTGCCTGTTTCTGCCTGCTCCTGCCACTTTCTGACACTGGTCCAGTCCAGGCCTTCAGGCTCCCAGTCCAATCTCATGCTAATTTGTTCCTCACATTTTTTTTTCCTCACATTTTTTTATTAGCCTTTCACCATCTCATTTCCAAACCCTGCATGTCTATGGAAGCTACTGTATATATTGCAGGAGTCAACTACCTTTGCATGGCCTCAGCAGGCATTCTGAGAATGCATAGTACTCTTACACATGTGAAGTTTGGCCTGCATGTTGCCAGATATTTATTCTATGGGAATCAGATCTTCCCTGCTTTGAGGCCCAGTTCTTCCAGACTTCTCCTCAGGCAATTGGAGTCCTATCCTATTTGGGGGTAGTAGCATCCTGCAGCAGATCTCAGGAGCCTCTTAGGATCTTCCAACCCACTTGAGAGGGTGTGAGTTCAAACCTCTCCACCAGGGCTTCTGTTCGTCAGAGAACAGAGGTCAGAGAGCTAAGCAGAGTGGGGCCTGATGCTCAGGAGTTATGTGAAGCTGGAAGAGAGGCATGCTGCTGGACGGGCTCTGTAAGCCATCAGCAGCCCCCAAACACAAAGCCTGTTTTTTTGCCTTTCATAAAGCACCATAAGTAAGAGAAACAGCCCTGGTAGTCTTGAAAATAGAGTCACCCTCACACTCCAGCTCTGGCCCACCTAGCTTTGCTGTTTGGGGCAAGGTACTTAGTTACTGACTATGCTCTCAGGACATAGTTTCCTCATCTGTGATAAGAGGAGAATACCAGCCCTCCTGCAGGGATGGAGACAACCACAAAAATCACCTGGCAGCTTGCCGCTGGCCCACAGGTGCCACTGGGACAGTCTCGTGTAGACTGAGCATTATGGCCACTGCAGGAGAACAGTGAGCCAGGAACACGAACACCCAACCTAAAAGTAACACTAGACAGTGTGTCTTGGGAAAATTCTGCCCAGGCGTGGTAGGGACTGTGAGTCTCGGGACCCTGTAATGATATCAGGTTCTCTGCTATGGTTGTCGTTCTTTACCCATGGATAATTACAGCAGAGCTTAGAACTAAGGGAAATTCCTGCTGAGACTGGGCCAGATGGCTATTGTTCTGAAATTCAAGTGTTAGTGATACAGCAAATTAATCCTTCTCCCACACCCACCTCACCTCCCAACAGATAGTTTTGACCTCAAGCAGGCTGAATATAAAAACTATACTGATGTTCAGCAGATTCAGATGTGGCTGTGCAAGGAAATAAGCTCCCACTAAGCCTCTTCAGTACTGATTCAAGACAGCAGTTGGAAGCAAGACCCAAAGCTTCCAATAGAGTTTTGACCATGAGCACCCTAGGAGTCACCTCTTTCTCTCCGGCACAGGTGGCTGTTCCAGGACCTCCTGTCCTCCTCCAAGCCCTGGGAAGGGGGGCCGTTCAGCAGGCCTAGAGTCCGTGAAGCCACTGTACATGATGGCCCTGGGTCTGCTTGTCAAGTACCCAGACTCCGCACTGGGACAGCTCCGCATCGAGAGCACACTGGATGGGAGTAGGCTGTACATCACCGGGAATGGGGTTCTCTTCCAGCATGTTAAGTAAGGCCCTCCTCAGAGAATGCTTCATCCCACTCAGGCTGCACTTTACCTTTCTCTAGGAACCACCCTGGGGCCCTGTCCATGAGTCAGGAAATATAGGACAAACCCATCATTTTAGCCACTCCCACCATCTGCATCAGTACCACCAAATCTGGGCCTCAGAGGAGATGGCTGGTGACAAGGTGTAAGGTTCCTAAGGTTCAAAGGTCTCAAACTGTTTAATATTTTCATCCTCTGCAATCCATCACTGGTTCTAGCCCTGTGCTAGGTCCAAGGTGGCCAGGCCACAGCCACAACACTCAGGATGCTGGATATTTCCCCTGCCATATTCCTTCTCCTACAAAAGTCCTCCCCAAGGACACACAGAAAGTCCAGAACCAGGGGTGAGCACCCTGCCCCCCCCCCAAGAGCAAGGCAAAATAGGCTTCTTGAAGGAAGTGATACCTGGCTTGTGCCCTGGGGAATGAGCTGAGATTGTTCCTACTAGTGCTGGGCATGGATTCTAATCCTGTTTTATAGAAGGGTAAACAAGTTCTGAATAGAACTCTCTTAGGCTCACAAAATACACTGGTACCAAAACTAAAGATAGAAGTGGCTTTTCCTGAGCACCTGTGGAGAGGGTCAGCCAACCTCAAACACTGTCTTACCCCAAGGGTGGGGCCTTTGTGACCCACCCCCATCCATCTCTCCCAGAGATGTCCCACCCCTGAGGTCACAGGGCACAGAGGGCAAAGACAAGTGCCTTTAGAGGCGGTGGGGTTGATATTCAGGTCCCTAGCTTCTTTCCTGGGCAGAGAAGGTATCAGTTATCTCCCAAACCATGACAGGCTGCCACACAGTGGCTGAGATATCTTGGGGCGGAAATAGAGTGGCTAGGCCCTGGCCTGGATTCTGGAACCCAAGACAGGGCCTGGAGGCTTGCAACTAGTCAATTTAGAGGGCTTTGCTGATACAGGTCAATCTCAGCCCCAAAAGGATGAGTCTATGTGTCCAAATGTACCCACTATGAGACATCAACAGAAACCAGTTAAGGAAATGACATTAGTGGCCACAGGTCTGAGTCAGTGTTTAGGGCAAGACATTCTAGATATGGGAAGTTGACAGGCTGGACTCCCTTGGGGTGTAGTGCTGAAGCACTCTGTGACAGGTCTTTTCTCTTGGCAGGAACTGGCTGGGGACTTGCCGTCTGCCCCTGACTGAGACCATTTCTGAGGTGTATGAGCTCTGTGCCTTCCTGGACAAGAGGGACATCACCTACGAGCCAATGAAAGTGGCTCTCAAGACTCATCTGGAGCCAAGGACTCTGGCATCCATGGATGTGCTCAGTAAATAAAGAAGCTTCTCAGTTTGGATGCAGCATCAGAGGAGGGTCTAGGGGATAGGAGAGGAAAGATAAAGCTGGCCAGAGCCAGGAACTATAGATGGAACAGGAAAGGAAAGCCAGACTAACATTTGTGGCTTTTGCCTAAAAGGAAACTTTCATGTTAGGTGACCCCCACCCCACACCAAACCCACAAGTAGCCTCAAGCAGTACAGGCTGAGCAGCGCAGATGGGCCCAGTGGGGGCTGCATGGGTCCCCAAGGGCAGGCCCGCTCTGGCCCTGGGAGCTGACACTGTGCCCCTTGGGTCTTCACAGCCATCCAGAGAAGAATGGTCCCTGGGCTCACTTAAGAGAGGACACGGAGGCTCAGGGAGGGAACCTGCTCATATGATGAGATTGTGGTCAAGCTGGGATTTAAATCTGAGTCTAAAACCAATGTTGTTTTACCAGCTGCCTATAACTGTTTACTAACAAAAAGTTTTATATCAACTTAAGCTATATTACTATCATTCAGAAACAATATTTATTGGAGCACCTACCATAAACCAGGACATCAGATAACACTAGGAGTATAGAAGAGAGCAAAACAGACCCAGTCTCTTATTTTCATAGGGTTCACAGTCTAATGATATACGTCTTGGTTATATCATCTGTTTATATACCCTTCATTCATGACAAAGTTCACTAGAAACTGATTCTCAAAAAAAAAAAAAAAAAAGAAACTGATTCTAAAATACCAGAACAAAGCCTAAATCTAGTCATCCCCAGGATAAGGGTCATGAATTCACCTTTCCAGAATAAAGCCTATTCACAAGGCTTGGTCTCTGTAATGATTTGATGAGAGGTTAGGTCTGTGATATCTGCCAAACCGTAAGCTCGAACATACAGAGGGACTCCTAGCTCCAGTCTGAGTGGCCATGTGGAAAACTACACACCCAGGACATACCCAGTCAGAAACTGAAGGGCTTTAACAATGTAGATAGAAAGGAACATTAGTCAAGCTTTCTTGGGAGAGGTGGGCCAGGGGTAGTACAGCAGTGCCCTTGGGGTTGGTGGCCCTCCCCCAACTCAGAATCACCAGCTGACCCTCCAAGCTACTGTTCTAAACCCATCTCACCACCCAGGAAACTCTATGGTAAGCCACAGGAAAGGCCTGAGGAGCAGAGAGGGCTGGTGTTAGGGATTTCTGCTTCTCAGAGTAGGCAAAAGAATACGACTGATGAAGATACTGAGTCTTAACATGTGATACCTTATTGACAAAATGCCCTACCTAATGTTCTTCTGGCCATGTGACATGTTCTCTCTCATTGGTTTCCTTAGATGAGGAGTGGACAGCAGAAATCACTGTGTATTCCTTCCAACAGATCATCAAAGTTTATGTTGGAAGCCACTGGTATGCAACCACCCTGCAGACCCTGCTGAAGGTACTGCTGGTCTGCGGCTGCCCTCCTCTCCTTGCAGTTTCAGTGGCTGAGATGCTTTGGAACCTGTCACTGACCTTCACTCAGCCTCCAGCACCTGCTTACATCAAGGATTTTTCCCCCTACTCCTAGGTCCAGAGTGCCCTTACTGCATGAGCAGCAGGCTGGGAAAGCCTTCAGGAGTCTGGGTAGGGAGGGGCCTGGACCAAGGCAGGATGTAGGGTGAGGTCCCCAACGGCTTAAGAGAGTGGTTGAGGAGCCAGCAATACTTTGAGCAGAGATGACGTGCTTCTCCCTGGATGCTCTGTTCCTCCTTATGTGTCTCTTTGTGGTCAACAAGACAGGGAGATAGAAATCCCAAAGCCTCTGCTCTGGAATGGGTGGGAAAACAAAGACTGACCTACTCCTTAATGAGGACATAGCCCCTTTAACTAACAGACTAACAGACTAACTAACTAACTAACTAACAGACTAACAGAGTCTGATGTCCAACCCTTTGCAGTATCCAGAACTGTTGTCCAACCCTCAGAGAGTGTACTGGATAACATACGGACAGACCCTGCTGATCCACGGGGATGGCCAAATGTTCCGACACATTCTCAACTTCCTGAGGCTTGGAAAACTATTTTTACCATCTGAATTTAAGTGAGTGCAGGAAGGAAATCATATGATGAAACTCCTATCCCTCTGCAAGGAGGAAATTTGAGTTTGCAGCCTTGACAGAAGAGATTATGTTATTTCCAACATGTGAACTGCTGTTCAGAGCAGCTGCTCTGTAGGCCAACAACCCCATCCACATTCCCACCCCAGATGCCCAGTGTGACCTCTTCTTATCATTCACAGGGAATGGCCCCTCCTCTGCCAGGAGGTGGAGGAATACCACATCCCATCTCTCTCAGAAGCACTTGTCCAGTGTGAGGCATACAAGTAAGGAATCCACTCCCTTGACACCATGATCTAAAGTTTGAACCTTTATATGCCTCTTGGGAATCCTGTCCTAAGTCCCACCTCCCAGTAGGACCTGTTCTCCTTAGGGTTAAGGGGGCGGGGGGGCAGGCCCAGACTGGGCAGGGACCTAAGTGAAACTCTTAAGGCCCCTCCTTCCTGAGTGAACTCTCAGCCAAAGGGCACACCTGGTCAATGGACTAGTGGAAGCTTCTGCTCACTAACCAAACCCTCTTGGAATCTGCAGGTCATGGATCCAAGAGAAAGAATCTGAAAGTGAAGAAGCTTTTCCCATCAGAAGGCTGCACGTGGTAACAGAAGGGCCAGGGTCACTGGGGGAGTTCAGCAGAGACACCGAAGAAGTAAGTTCCAGCCTCCTCTGGTTTGGTGGTGTCCTGAAAGGCACCAGCACAGGGCTCGGGGGGCAGATCCTGCTACTGGGGAGCATGGCAAAATGAGAGAGACAGGCCTACATGGCTCTGGCACAGTGACTGGTCTCTGAACTCAAGTAAGTGCTGGCCGTGTGAGGCCTGGCATGCTGATATGCCCCTTTGGTGTGTGAGAGGCCCCTGGGCTGGTTACCAACCCCACTCCAACTGAGCAGATCTCAAATGTTAGACCCATGTGGGGGACAAAATTGTTCTGGGTAAGCAAGTGAAGTCTTAAGAAACCCAGCTTATCAGATCTTGGGTAAGGCTTCAGTGTGGGAGTACGACATGCGCAGAGCTGCTGTGTCCTCTCCCCAGACCATGGCTTGCATGCCGATGGAGTTCCAAGACTGCAGTGACCGAACTCTGTGGAACAAGGCCAAGGGCACCCTGGCCAGGTCCAGCCAGATAGAGGAGGCCGAACAGTACTCTCGGACAATTCAGATGTCCTTATGCCGAGGTGCCAAGAGGGCAGGTAATCCCAGCACATACTCACACTGTCCTGGCCTATGTGCCAACCCTAGACACTGGGGGGGCCACCCTGAGAGTCCTCCCAAGAAGAAGTGTACCACTGTCAACCTCACACAGAAATCTGAAACCAAAGACCCTCCTGTCACCCCCATGCAAAAACTTATCTCCCTGGTAAGGGAGTGGGACATGGTCAACTGTAAACAGTGGGAATTCCAGCCACTGCCAGCCCCCCGGAGCAGCTCCTTGGAGGAAGCCACCCTGCAGCACTCCTCAGGAAGTGAGGCTGTTTCCCAGCCCAGCAGCTCAGCTTCCTGGAAAGGCCATTCCACAGCCTCAGAGAAGGACCCAGGCCCACAGGCAGGGGCTGGAGCCGGAACCAAAGACAAGGGGCCAGAGCCAAACTTTAATCCATACTTCCCCATGAAAAAAGCTGTCGCCCTGAAGGACTGGGGCAAGCAGAGGTCAAAGGAGAGAGGTGAGTCCTGTCCCATCCTTAACCTAAGTCCCATTTACAACAGAGAAGGCAAACCTTGGCCAAGACCACAGAGTGAGTTAGTGATTAAAGGAGACTAGAACTGCGCATTCACTACTGCCAAGCAAAAGACCCAGAAATGACAGGCACGCTGGCATGGCCTGGGGGCTTGAGAAGCCACATGAGGCATATGAAAGGAAGGACCTATAAAGCAACAGGAGCACAAAGAAGGGTTTGGGGCTGAGGAGTCAGCGGAGGAAAGAAGTCTTGGGTGCTTGTAGAAACCTAAGTCATGGGTCTAGCAGCTGGAAACCAGTCTTCATAAAGTGATGAAAGATAAGGCTGAAGACATTAGGAATCAGGACAGGTCTTGTGGGTCAAGTTCAGGCCCTGGTACTTTGTTCCGATCCTAAGTGGAGCAGCCAGCCACTGAAGCATTCTATACAAGGGAGCAAGCACAACCAGGTATGCATTTAGAAAGTTTGTTCCAGGGGCAGAGGAAATGCAGTAGCAGGAGGTAAATGTTAGAAGTGCCAAGACCATCCTAGGTGAAACAGGTGAGGCAGTTGGAAGAAACAGGAAAGGATCAGGCCAAGGAAGGGACAGGTTTCTGATTTGGGTGACTGCAAGGGGGTGGACAGTCACTGAGGTGGGAAGGAGAGGAGTAGGGCTTGGGGAAGAGGACACAGGGTGTATGAAGCACTGATGGGCGTCCAAGGGGAGAAGTCCAGGAGACAGGAGGGTATATGGGGACCAGGCTGAACAGAGAGGAGTGTGTGTGGTGGAGAAGTGAGGAGCAGCCCAGGGAAGTGGGTTGAAAACTGCTATTATGGACTGTTTCCTCTGCTCTCTCAAAGCCCTTCCTACAATATTCTGTCATTTTCTCTTTCAATGGCTTGTGTCATGCTTGGAGGGGTGTTCCTGGGCCCTGCCTGTGAGCCCCCAGTTGGTCTGTCAAGCATGTTCTTCAGAGTAGACATGCATCAGCAACCCCCCTACCCCCGCCACTGCAAAAGCTCATCTCATAATTTTACAAAGATTTCCAGTCCCCTGCTGGGTTGTGATCAGCTCTATTTACTATACTAGCCTAGTTCAACAGATGATTTGGAAAGTTCCTTGGAGTTCTGAAATTGAGGATGTATGTTGCAGTGATTCCAGGGCGATGAAGAGAGGAGAGTTAGAACATGGCCCTGCCAGCCCAGGCTCCCGCTTCTGAGAAGCTGGAGGCGAGAGCTGGTGACTGACTGCACTGGTCTGTTGCCAGAGGTCTCCCTGCTTGGGCTCTGATGGAGCTTAAGGAGAGACCTCTCCCCATGTTGTTTTCACAGAAAGTCCTGCCCCTGAGTTGTCCCTGCCTGAGGCCAGTGAGGGGGACAACACAGGGGTCATCCTCAAGGTGACCCACCCCCCAGTGGTGGGCAGTGATGGCTCGTGCATGTTCTTTGAGGACAGCATCATCTACACCACGCACATGGACCACCTCAGGCGCACGCCGCCCCCAGCCAGCCCCCAGCCCCGAGGTGAGGCTCTGGAGTTGGGCCTGGCCCTGCCCATGGGCAGATGCCTGAGTCCCCAGCCAGGTACTTCAGGGATAGAGTCTCCCTGGAAGCCCTGCACTTCTCCCCCTAACCAAGGCTGGCTCTGAGCCCCTCTCCATGGCAGATGTGGCCACACCCCCATTCTCCTCCACAGAGGTGACTTTCCTGAGTTTCTCTCTGTCCTGGGAAGAGATGTTTTATGCACAGAAATGTCACTGCTTCCTGACTGACATCATTCTGGATTCCATCCGGCAAAATGACCCCAAAGCCATCACAGCCAAGGTGGTCTCCCTGGTCAACCGGCTGTGGGTATGTGTGATTGGCCCCAGGCCCTGTTCCTTCTCCACTGTCCCCTCACCTCCACAACAATAGTGCAAGACAAGGGGGAGCAGCCAAAATGGGATTGGGGGAGCAGCTAGGGGAAGAAGTGAGGGGTAGAAGGGTAGCAAGAAGGGTAGGGACCGGGAGACAGGACAGCAGCACCTGGGCCGAGCCATGGCCAAGAGGCAGTTTGAAGTGACGGTACCCCTCGACCTCTGTGGCTTCTGCAGGCCCAGAGGCCCCTGCTCTGCATCCCACTCTAAGGGACTGGGAGCAAATGTGTCTCAGGCTGTGGCCTCCAGCCCTGCCTGACTGTGGGCTCTTCTGGCAGACCCTGCACATAAGCCCCAAGCAGTTTGTGGTGGATTTGCTGGCCATCACTGGATTCAAGGATGACCGGCACACCCAGGAACGCCTGTACAGCTGGGTCGAGGTGAGGGCCACCTGCACCCCACGGGAAATGGCAACCCTCTGGAAGACTCAGATGGACACTGTCTTGCTGCATGAGGGCCAAGCCAATGCTGCCCAGAAGGTGAAGATAGGGAACTAGAACTCTAGTCCCTGGTCCCAGGAAGGGAGGAACAATGGCTGAAATTAACCTGTCCAGAGTGGTCAAAAAGCAGTATTTGGGTCACTACTTTTTATAGTCTTCTCCAATGTTTGCCAAATTAGCCTTCATCACTAACAACCCTGACCAGGGATGCACATCATATGAACTCGTTTTGGGGTGTTGAAATCAGAGAAACTATTGGCAGTCACATGCTTTCAGTGAGTTATAGATACCAACATCACCTACTCAAACATGATGTCAATACTTTTGTATCATACATTCCTTTTCTACTTAAGCTACTATAAAGCAGTTTTTACAAAGAAAATTCTTCAATAAGGGCAAAGGAGTGACCCCAGTTTTTGTTTTTGAGTCCTTCAAATAATTTTAGGATTCAAATTTTTATTTGAATGTTGGAGGTGAAAAAGATTTGGCTAATTTTTCATTAATCTATTTCTATAATCAAGTACGTTATTATAACACCTTTCACCATAAACATAATAGTGCCAAGTTACTAGCCTCTGCCTAGTCTGTTGACTGGAAATGAAGTCAGCATCTACAACTAGAAAGTGGAAAACCGATGACAGAGAACATGCACTTTTGATCCTCTATTCATTTCATTCTGTGCCCTGATAGCCACTCTGAGCCCCAGGTCTGTGAGATGCCTTTAGGCAGAACTGAGGTCAACAGCACCAACTGGCTTTGCCCCAACCCTGCCCCCACCCAGATAGGAGGCCCTCACAAAGCTAGAGTAGCAGCCAGCTAGGAGTAAGACCAGCCTTTCCTTCCAGCTCACGTTGCCTTTCGCCAGGAAATATGGCCGCTGTGTGGACCTGCTCATCCAGAGAGGCCTGTCAAGGTCTGTCTCTTACTCTGTCCTGAGCAAGTACTTACAAGATGGCTAAGGTGCCCAGCCATGCTTGGGGAGATATGCTGCCGCCACATCCCACCCATCCCATCGCCAAGATGCATTTTAACCAGGGATGTCCCCACTGAAAGGTGCATTATCAATTTATTTTTTATTATAAACAAATAAAGAATAAACCACGAGTCAAGGGTCTGGACTCTATCTCTGAGAACCAAAGACCTTACAACCAGTGAAATAATCTTATACAACTCTAACTGAAAGTTATTCAAAAACCTCTGAGTCCATGTAACCAAACTGGACTGGGGAGCTAGGGCAGGCAAGAGGAAGAGTCCAGTATGGATGAGCCTGGCTTTGAGACCCAGAGTTGGGAAGCAGTGGCAAGGAACACAGCTCTGTTCCTCCTAAAGGGTGGGGCAGCTTAGTCACTACCAGAGCCACTCAACATCCCACTAGCCTAGGGCATAGAAACATACATCCACCTTCTGCTCTGGGTGGGAGCAGAAGATAGGGACAGAAGGGGACATGGGCCAGGAGCCCAAAATGAGGGTGCTCATTTAGGCTCTGCTGCCAGAATCCCCTGGAGAGAGTCACTGCCGATCTGTCCAATGGACACAGACATCAGAATGGGTGGTCAACAGGACTGTGCATATGGCCTGGAGGTGACCCAGTTGCCGCCCATGGCCTGGTCATAGCAGATCTCCAGGGAGGTGATGCTCCTTGGATCTAATGACTCCTGGATCCACTGCCCACCTTCAAGCCCAGGCTCAGACCTGTGGTACAAAGCCAGGTATGAACACATATTTCCCTGGCTCGGGATCCAGGTGGGGTCTCTAAGGAATGTCTCTGTTCCACCACCCTCATTTCCACCTAAAGACAAGGGTGCCATAGGCCTAGGTAGAGCTGAGAAAGCGCCGGTAGGTACAAGGCAAAATGGCACTCACGTAGGACAAGTCCTCCAGGCCCTTGCCCAGGATCTGCCCTGACACACAGCTGCTGTCTGAGCCACTGGAGCCACTGGCAGATGGGCACTGGGAGGAAACCTCTGAGTCCTCAGGAGCTGGGAAGGGAGGCCAAGTGAGCCATCAGCAGGGGAGGCCCAGACCCCAAGTCATGCCCTCCTGCCTCTGGGAAAGCCCAGAAACCTACTCAAAGATGGCTGACTGCCCAGCTCGGCGTCCGTCTCCAGTGCCGCTTCCTCTGGGAAACTGGTAGAATACAGGGGCCAGCGGAAGCCCAGAAGAGCTGGGTCTCTGTGCAGATGCAGGTTGAGGGACCCCAGTACGGAGCAAGAGGCAGGGTCTCCAGGAAGGGCACTTGAGGCCCCCAGGTAGGGGCTGTCAGAGTCGAAGGGAGCCACAGCAATGGAGGCTCGAGAGCGAACCGCTGCATGAGAAAGAGAGTCTGGCTGGGCCAGAGCCCAGCTGGGCTGAGGTCCTGAGGGGAGTGCTAGTACTGCCAGAGGCCCACATCGCTCCCTGAGCAGCTCTCCCCACCCCATCCCCGCAGCCTGTCTGCTACCTTGGCACTTCAGGATATAGTTGACAGTGCGGTCGTTGATGGCTTCTTCGCTGGGGGCGATGTCCCGGAAGGCCTTGTTCCCCACACCCATAGACACCATCTCAGCCATGCGCACCTCTAGGTGGAAAGTGGATATCTGGACGTCAGCCTGGCCCTTTATCACTCCCCCTTCTCATATAAAGTCTCTCCTGGACACCCATAGCATGTGGACTGTCCTGTGCACCAAACACTCAGAGGCTTACATGTCCTCAGCCTGAGATGGTGACGTAAGGACTGCCTGACTTGAGTTCTTTACCTGTGCTGGCTGTTGCTGCTGGACCTTTTCCACCCTCCCCAGTGTTTCCAGTTCCTGAGGCCCTCCCTGGGGCCCCTCGGGGACAATGTAAGCTCTCCAAGGAGGGGATCATGGGATGAAATGGGGCAGACACCCACCCTTGTTGTGGACGGCCTGCCTCCAGAGCAGGCGGGAGATGTCAGCTGTCCAGGCCTGCTTGGTGGCCAAGCTGGCGGCTTGTAGCACAAAGGTGTCCTTGGCCTTGCGACGGCGAAACCAGATCTCAAAGCGCAGGTTGTTGTCCCCACAGCACTCAGTGAGGCCAAGGTCTGCCATCTGTGTGGCCAAGAGAGGAGCTCAGTGAGGCTCTAGGGGTGCTGGGGGTATGGGGAGGGGCCGGGTGGGCCTACCTTAAAAGAGCGCTTGTAGGTAAACATGTCGACACCTGTGGGTCCTCGGCGAGGCTTGCTGAAAAGCAACAGCTCCTCAAAGAGGAAAATGCGACGCAGGGATTTGTGGCGCCCACAGCGTACTGTGAACTCATCCTGCCGGACCAACTGGCCCTGTTCCTTGAGGTTGACCTGCCAAGTGGGGGTCTGGTGGGTGCCTGGCCTCTTCCGCCCCCTCCCTTCACACCCACTGCCCCTGGCCACCACAGCCTGCCAAGACTCACGTCACAGCCATGGATGGCATCCATGGCTAGCAAGTCATTGCCATGTCGCAGCTGGAAGTGCACGAGGCTCTGGGCAGCCCGCAGGGCACTCAGCTCCTGTGCGGGTCCCCCGCAGGCCCGCGCCAGCTCCTGCAGCAGCAGCGCGTACTTGCTCATGCGCTGGATGGGCTTCAGCAGGTAGGAGGCCAAGTCCAAGTGGTCTCCCAGTGCCTGCTGCTTGTCCTGCCGGGTGCATCAGACACCGTCAGGGAGCTTCCCGTTGTTTGTTCCATCCCCTCTCCCGCTACAGGCTCAGGCTCACCCACCCTGAAGAAGACATGACCATAGCTGGTCATCAGGGCATCAGAGCGTGGTTTATTCTTGCTGTAGAGTGCGTACATCCCAAACTGCACCCTCTGCAAAGATACACAGTTTGACCAGGTGCAATGGGCCGGCATCCAAGGGGGTCAGACCACTCTCAGCTCGGGAGGCCCAAATTGCCGACGTGTAGCCAGAAGGCCTCCCACCGACAGATCCTACCTGCCCTGCTTGGAGTGACGGGTGATCTGGCAGGAACAGGCGCTGTGCAGGGAGGGGCTTGTCTACAGGGCTCTGGGGAGGAAGTCCTGCACACAGCCCTGCCACTCCCACGGCCCCAAGAGCTCTGCTCTGGTCCCATCTCACCTCGGACGACCCTTCCCTTGCTCACAACACTAAGCTACACTGACCCGTCTGCTTCTCGACCACAGGGCCTCTGTCCTGCCCAGCACGTTGTGCTTGATCTTTCCTCTGAATGGAATGCTCTGACTACAGCCCCTCCCTCTGGCCTGAGCTCAAACATCAGCTTCTCTTAAGATGCCTCTCTAACTGTTCTCTCTAAAGGGGGTACCCCTGCCTCACTGATAACTCACCATCACCTATCTGGATGTTTTTCTAACCCCAATTATATCTGGAATTATCTATTTTACACTCACATCTCCTCTGCTAAACTAAAAGCACCCTGAATAACAGGGGCTGGTTGGTCCTGCTCATAGCTGTACCCATCACAGGACCTGACACCAAGGTCAGACCCAATAGCTCGCTGTTGAGTGTGGCAGGATCAGCCAGGGGCCTCGTGGCCTGTGGGGCTTACATGGCGCAGGAAGGCATAGGCCACCCGGGGCGGGTGCTGGGTACAGGCCTCCAGCTCACGCAAGAAAAAGTGGCGGTGGAAGTCCCACAGCTTCTCCAGGTTGCCAAAGAGTTGGGCACGCTGGCCACGGAGGCCCTGGGGCACATCAGGGCGATCCAGCTCAGGGAAGTAGTTCTCCATGGTGTAGTCCAGGGCACGGACATACTCCCTCTCTGTAGCCACCATCTCCGCCAGCACCAGCTGAAGTCTACCAGGGAGGTGGAGTCAAGACCCAAGACATCTGCCCTGCCACCATCCTCCCTGCCCTGCCCACTCTCTGTACCTGTTGGGGCTCCTGGGGTCACAGCTCCCTGGAGGAGGCATGGTGGGGCATGACCCTGACTGGGCACCATCCCCAGCCTCTGGTCTGTGGCAGGCAGGTACAACAGCCTCATGGTGGCACTGGTGGGCAGGTTCTCTGAGACTCAATCCCAGATTCCGATCAAGGCTATAGGCCTTTCTCAGGGGAGGGACGGCAGGTACCACTGGGACCCGGCTGACACACAGGCTAGCTGTGCTACCCGTCGGGGGTGACTTCAGAGCAGCTTCTAACTTCTGATCCAGGGCCAGCCAGGTATCCTGGCACCGCGCCCAGGCCCAGCGGCACTCCTGGCGAATGCCCTCAGATCCCAGCCCTGTGGCTAGAGCCCACATCTTTCTGAAGTGGGCAGGAGGCAAGTCCGGGTGCTTGGTCCAGTGCAGCTGCAGCCGCTGCAGCACAACCCCTGGGCACTCCTGTTCCAGCTCTGCCAACACTTGCTGCCCCTCCTCGGCCCAGGTCAAGGCCTGCAACACCAAGGCCAGATGGGTGCTGAGGAAGGATCTCCCCAAGACTGCTGAGCCTTCTCTATCTCCCCCCATCCCCACGGAACGGTGGCCCCAGGCTGCATCCCCAGTGGATTTGGGCGTCAGACTGAAAACAGGGAGAGAAAACAGGCACGATATCCTTCAAAGCTCAGGCTGCCGTAGCACTAAGCAGCCACCCCTCTGACTTCTCTGACCACCTGGAACCAGGGACAGGACCCCTCACCCACCTGCTTGAAGAACTGCAAGAGTTTCTCAGCATCTGCCAGTCGCTGCCGCCGCTGGGCCAAAGCCCTAGAGAAGTCGGCCAGCTGGGTTTGCAGGGTCAGAAAGCGGGTCCCAAAGGGGCCCAGTTCGGCCGCATCACAGCCAACCAGTGGCTGCAGACATTTCTCTGCTCGCCTGACCTGTTCCTGGAGACAGAGTCTGGAATCAGCAAGCCTAGGCCTGGCATTGCAGTTGCTGAGCCCAAGTCTTTTCCATGGATGTCTACATGGCATCATCAAGTCACTTCTGTGAAGACTAAAGCTCTGCAACCCCTCCCCCAACCCCCTCTCTCTGTGCTCCTCTCCACAGCCAAACTCCCTGAGGAAACCGTTATTTTCATCACTACTTCTTAACTATGTTGGCCTTCTGCAACCCCACTCTACTCCCCATCCCCAGCGCCTCTCAGGCTTCCTCTCTTACCATTCAGTAGTACCAAACCTCTCTCCTCTAGCTCCCCTGACCTCTCCCCTTCTCCCTGATTCTCCTTGGCTTTCTCTAGTGCTTCCCTGCTCCTGATCCCCCATCCCTTACCTCCGTTGTTAAACCTTGGTGTTCCTGAAGACAGTCCACTCTCTCCCCTCAGGCAATCATGTGCAAACACACTTCAAACATCACCCGTACACCTACAACCACCAAACGAGCCTCGACACTCAGCGCTCCCTCTCCTTCCCTTATGGTCATTTCCAGAGTTCATCCAAGGCTGGAGAGATGAACGCCCTTTCCCCCAGAAGGCCCGTCTCTCAGGGAACAGGACATATTCACCTTTGTAAACGCTTCTCCCTCTTACAGCCTCGTATGTATCCACCATTGAATCCCATCAACTTCTCAAATGTTATCTCCTCTGCCACCATCCTGGCCAGAGTAGCATCTTTCCCACCTGGACCGCCACAAGTGCCTCTTCAATGGACTCTGCATGTCCATCCACCAAGTCACTGTCTACCCAGGAGTTATGGTAATATTTCTAGAATACAGATCTGATTATAAGATTTTCCTGCTTAAATTGTACTCCATTACAGGACCCAGTTCCTGGCCACTGGCCACTCTTCCGGCCTCATTTTACCTCATCTCACCCCACTCTCCCTCCATCTTCTGCTCTGTATTTCATCCTCAATGACTTTCTGATGGTTCCTCAGGCAAGCCACACTCCCTCCTATCACAGGACCTTTGCACATGCCTTTTGCTTCCTCAGTCTGAAACATGTCTTATCTCTAACCCTCTTCTGCCTGGTTAATGTCAACCTATCCTTCAGATCTCAGATCAAAAGTCACTATCTCGAGAGAGTTTGCCCAAGACCCTTCCTGGTTCAAGACTTCATCATACACTCAGATAGAAACACCTGTATTGCTTCTCTCTAGAACTTTTGCACAGAAAGAACAAATGTGCTCAGTCGCACAGTCACGTCCAACTCTTTGCAACTTATGGACGGTAGCTTGCCGGCTCCCCTGTCCATGGGATTCTCCAGGCAAGAATACTGGAGTGGGTTGCCATTGTCATATATACATGACTTTCAATCTTTGGTTACAACTGATCTCCTCCACTGGCTTGTAATTTCCAAGAGAATGAAGACTAGATTTACTTTCACCCACTCTGCATTCCAAGTTTCTGGCAAAGTGCTCCAATACCTACACAAGGAACAAGTAACCAGACTCACCTGAGCAATCTGGTCCAGTTCCCGAAAAGGGCCTTGGGCCTGAAGCAGCATGTCCAGTGAGGGCTCCCTGAACTCCTCAAGTGCTGGCCAGCCCACCTGCTGAAGCCACACTTCCATCTGGAAGAGTACGAACAAGGAAAGGAGAGTTGCTATGGGGTGGGGTAATGCTTAAGATTAGAGGTGAGGCCCACCTGGGCAGATAGTTCTCACCTGGTGCAGCTCGCCCTCCTGGGCCTCCAGCGTCTGGACCAACTCCAGCGCTTGTATTCGGCGGTTACCCTGCAGGGTCAATTGGTGCAGCAATCCATCCACACGGCCATACAGCTCCTCAACCTCATCCACTGCTGACCTGGTGCGTGGTACACGTCTTAGTGCCCCTTCCAGGTGCCTAGCTCTACTTGACCCTGTCTTGGGACCATAATCCTGGCTGGTTTGGGCCAGACACTGAGTCCTTGGCATGGCATATGGTGGGCTGGGGCAAGACCTGAGCTTGTACCTACCTGTAGTCTGGGCTCAGGGTCACCTCTGGGACCTCTTGCTTTAGCCATGTGAGCTCCAAGGCTCCCTGGCATTGTAGCCATGCCAACCGTGGAGAGTCTAGCACATGCTCCATCAGGACCCGTGCCTGCTGCAGCAGTCGACCAACTTCCTATGGTTAAGAGCAACAGGTGGTGGAGGCACGTGTGGAAGAAGGAAGATAGGGAGAATTTGGGGAGGTGTCAAGAGGGGACACTCACCCCAGATTCCATGGGCTGGGGTACAGCCTTCATGCTCTCAATGGCTCCCTGAAGCAGGGCACAAATCCCCTGGCAGCTCTGCAGGAGGGCTTCCAGACGCTGTGAACAGAGTCAGGCATGACCAGTGCAGAGCACAGGGCTGGTCCCAGGCATCTTGGATCCCAGGCCACTGCAGCCAGCTATGCACTGCTCAAGCCAGCCCAGGGGAGGCTCCTCTGCTGACCAGATCGCCTGCCTACCCACCCAATGCCCCACCCAGTGTACAGACCATCCGGAAGTCCAGCCAAGCCTGGTGACAGTAAGGCAGGCCTCCTCCTAGTGAAGTGAGCAACTCTGAAGTGGAGATGTGGGTCAGTAGGCTTTGGTGAGAGGATAGATGCTCTAACTGCAGAAAAAGGAGGTGTAGTGGACTCAGGCCTGGTGGGGACTCACCCCATCTCCACCCTGACCAAAATGGCTCAGTACCTGTAGCCCTGCAGGCACTTCCTCTGGCAGCTTTCCCACCAGCAGCACACGGTGCACTGATCCCGGGACTGCTTCCTGCAAAGAATCTGAGCTCAGCCCTGACCCCGACCCTACACGAAAGGAATGGCTGGGGGGAAGAAGAGAGCTACAATCCTGTACTCACTTGCAGTTGGCTGAGCCCCCAGAACATGGAAGAGCTTGGGGAACAAATCCGGGCATCCACCAACACGGTCAGTCCCAAGGTCTGTACTTTGGGCCTAAAGGAGCAGGCTTTGGTTGAGTATCTATTTCCCCAACCCTGCCATCTCCTGGCTCAGGTTCTGTCCCCCAACCTCCTCCCCCAACCTGGGGATGCTTTGCAAGTAGAGCAGGAGGCGGACGAGCTCATGGCTGTTGCACTTGGGGTGATTCCAGGCTGAGTTATGGGCACACAGAAGCAGCACTGCCCGGCCTTCTACATCTCGAGTCCCTGTGGGGAAAAGGCAGTGAACATCTGCTCAATCAAGCCACCCCACCTGTACTGCCTTTAGTGTCTCCCAGCTAGCTACCTGGCAGGGCAGCCATGCCACTGGCAAGCAGCTCCCAGGCAAGGTCTTGGGCCAGGAGGTAGTCAGTGGACTTCAAGAGCCTGGATCTGTGGGAGTCTTGGGGAGGAAAACTGTTTGGGTCTACACTGGGCAATCTACCCAGAGACCCCCTATTTGCACCTGGGCTTTAGCCTGAATAGGATCAGAAGGACCCTCCCTCCTTCCCTCCCAAGACTTCCCTGGCCCAGCCTTCCTTACCTGCCTCCAGTAGCCCTGACGACGTCTCAGATAAACGACCTCCATGGTTCACAGGGTCACTGTCCAACCCTTCAGGGTCCAAGCGGACTGGCACGACCCTGCCTGAAACTGAGTCCCCTGCCAAGTCTCCTCCTTGGCTGTCATTCTCACCCTGTGCCAGACTAAGGTGGGAAGACATTGGACTTAGGAGGATCTCCACTCCATAGGAGGCTGGTTCATTCATGTGGACAGAGGACCCTCCTAATGTGCCCTTCTGGCCATGCCCCGACTCATCTGCAACCATCTGTCCTGCGGGTGATTGAAGCTCGCCAGGCAGAGGGCTGCCCTGGAGCTCCTCCCCAGCTGCCCCTGCTGGTGGGCTTGGAGGATGGGGGTTCTTAGCCTGGATCTGGGGAGCAGGTTCCCCCTCATCCCAGGCATCTCTGAAACTGCACACAGCAAATCTCCAGTCGGTGGCATGGCCCTGGGACTCTGGAGACTCATCCCCATCCTCCAGGGGCCCTTCCATCACCCCTTCCTTAAGGGTGGGCCTGCTCCAAGCAAACGGGAGAGGAGCTAAGCCCTCGGTGTGAACTGAGACCTCAGCTCATCCAGGAAACACGTTGAAGATGGACGGGTAGGGTCGGTGGGCGATGCAGGCGGAAGGCACTAGGCCGTAGGAGGCACCAGTCTTGGTGCCCGGCACCGGGAGCACAGCGGCTGTCGCAGTTGAGGCCTGAGGAGAAAGGAGAAGGTCTGGGGTCTCTCCCTCAAGCTTGGGACCGGCGGGGCCGAGCTCCCGTGGGCCTTCGCCCAAAGGGCCCCACGCTGGGCCGGCCTGCGCGGGTGGGACGCTCAAGGCGGGGGCGGGGCGCCGCCTCGTGCTCGCGCTCGCGCCGGCCCGGCCGACCCCGGCCTCGCCACGGACACTCGCGCTCCCATTTCCTTGCCCGCCCGCCGGTCACGCTCACAACGTCAGGACGCGCCGACGGGGTAACGCGAACCCAAAACGCCAGGCAGCCGGAGCCCTCGAACGTACCGCATCGCTGCCTCGACGGCGGCTACGGTGCGCAGCCTCCAGACCGCGGGGGCGGGCACGGGCGCAGCAGGGAACGCGGCGGCGCAGCACCGCCCCCTGGGGGCCGGAGGACGCAGCCACCGCCCACCCCGCCCGGCCCGACGGCAGCCGCCCGAGCCCAAGCCGGCCAGAGAGCGCCGAGACGCCGGCTCTCGCAGCGCCCCCTGCCGAGCCGCCCCTTCGTACCCCGCGGGCCGGGACGGCTCGGCTTCGCCCCCGGGACTTCCAGCTGACTTTGACTTGGCTTCTCAGTCCGCCGGTAGGGGCAACGACCAGCGGCCTTCCCACGGCCCCCACGCCCCCGGCCTGCTCAGCGCGCCAGAAGCGCTCCCCCTCTTGGAAGGCGGCGTAGGTGCGCGAGGGTGAGTGAGCCAGGGGTCTGCCTGGGGGCGAGGGAGGGGGCTGGCGGAGTGGCAGGGTGGGGGTGGGGGAGGCTTCTGCTCTTAAATGCACGAGGATGGAGGGAGTACAGCCCCAGCCTCCCTGGGCAAAACAAGGAGCGCTTCTGTCTGCCTGGAGACCCCTAGGAAGAGAGACTCCGGAAGCCCAGACCAGCTGCTTCATGCTGCTGGCAGCCAGTAGGGGTATCTTCATGGAGGGAGGGGCCCTTCCATTGCAGCCCCTCTCTTCCTTTCCAGTCCTCAGGCCCAGGCACCGAGAGACAGGTTGTATGATCCCATGATGGGATCCCATGATGGGACGTGGGGGCTGCTGTCTGGGCTAGAGGAAAGGAGGGAGCTCTGTAGTGGGTGCTGACCCAGATTCGCCAGAATCCACCAAGCCCGGACTCTCCACTCCCTTGCGTTCTTGGCACTTCTGTCATATACACCCTCTCCCCAGCTCCACAGCCCCTACCACAAAGTCCAGCCAAAGAGGCTGGGACCGAGGACAGGATTCAGCAAGCAGAGGGCCAGGTATGCCCTTCCCCTTACCTGCTGGGTGAGCTCCTGCAACTCAGTGCTGCTCGAGCCTCATCTTACTCACCTGTAAAAGAAAGAAGGAAAGTCGTTCCTTTCTCCTGGGATTGCCCCCTGAGAACTAGGAAAGACCTGTATGTCAGAGGTCCACTTGCTGCCAGCTCTTGGGCTGTGTTGGAGCCCTGCCCTTCATTTCATGCTCGGTCAGAGGATCCTGAACTGGTGAAAGTCACTTGGAGAGCTGACCTATGAGATCTCGCTCAGCTCTGAGGTGTGAAGTCCCTTCGGGGACATGTGGGTCTGGCCTGACACTCCCCCAAACTTGTGGGAAGATTATAAGAAGGTAGGCTATGTGACCAGAAGAAGACACCGTGCCCCTTAACCTTATTCAGGCCCTGGGTTCCTTGTAGAGAGAGGGCAGGGCTACAGTGGCTTCCCTGGCTCTAGGGTAGTCACCTCCTTCAAGAAGCTGCCAGAGGAGGGAATCAGGGCATCAGAAGGAGCACCAGCAATCCTCCCCTCCCCACCGTTGCAGCTGCCACATCAGCACCAAGTCAGCCTCTCAGGAGCCTCCTTCTTCAGAGGATGTGGCTGCGAGTGAGGAGGCTTGGGGTTGTCCTGCTCCATCCCCAACCCCCAGCAGGCCTTCTCATCCCACCCTCCTCTAGCTTCAGCGAGCATCAGGACCAGCCTTGGCACCCTCCCCAGCTGTCTTAGAGCCGCCCCACTGAGTCACTGCCTCCAGCTCCCTCCCTCCCCTTCTGCTGCCCACTGTCTGCCCACCCCCACCCACCAGCCAGGCTCCCTGTGAGCCCTAAGAGCTGGTTAGACCTGCTGGCTGGCACATGTATTCCTCCAGAGCCAAAGACAAGAAGCCTCAAGCCACAGGCCATAGCTGACCCCAGCACCCCTGGGCACAGGCAGATAGATTCAGGGGCAGGGCCAGGCCTTGGTTTAGTCACTCTGCACAGAATTGTAATTGTAAGCTTACAATTGCATTGTAAGCTTTGTGAAGACAGAGACCATGTATTGCCCACTTCTGTATTTCTTGTATCTAGCACAGGGCCTGGAATAAATATTGAGGGGTGCCTGAGACTGGTCACACCAGCCCTGCCCTCCTGAGGCTCTCCATTTATGAGCCAGATGTAAACCAGAGTCACAAATGGAAGCAGATTCAGAGGCTCAGTCGGAGAGGGCCACAGAAGAGGCAGAGGGTGGCAAGATGCATAGCCCCAGGAGGGCAGAGAGACAGATAGAAATGGGGACAAACTGGGCCTAGTGGGGAACACTGGGGGCTGGGCCTGGAGCCAACCTGAGCCGCTGACCACAGCAGGCTCTGTGGGCTGAGTTTGCAGGACTGAGCAGTGACTCATGGGGCCCAGCTCTGTGGCTCTCCTGGCAGCAGAATGTCCTCACAGAAGCCTTTTCCACTGAGATCATGAAATGGGGATGGGCCTCCCTCCCCTGCCCCTTTACCAGCCAGCTTCGCATTTCTTACCGACATGAGCCAATCAAAAATGGAGTGGGAGCTCTGTACTTCTGTGGGCCTAGTGGTAAGAGAACCACATTCATTGCCCTCATTCCACCCCAAACCTTCCCCTCTTCAGTACTGCCCTCGACAGCGAGGGTGACAAATACCCTACACCTTCCAGATCTATCTCACCTCTAGCCTAAATAAACTCTATACTCCTCAGTGTGGCATTCAAAGCCATTCAGAGACATAATCACAGCCTTCCTGTCTAGCTCTTACATAGGCCTGGAAAATTCACCTGATCACAAGTTTTGTTGCAAAATGTTTCCCTGTTCCTGGAATGCCCAGGTGGCACAGTGGTAAAGGATCTGCATGTCAATGCAGGAGACACAGGAGACATGGGTTCGATCCTTGGGTCAGGAAGATCCCTTGAAGGAGGAAATGGCAACCCACTCCAGTATTCTTGCCTGGGAAATCCTATGGACAGAGGAGCCTGGCAGGCTACAGTCCATGGGGTCACAAAGATTTTTTGAAGGATGTGGTCCCTGGGCCATCTCCTTTTGGAGAGCGGGTTCAGATTACAGACCTCTGGGCTCCCATAGACCTGCTGAGTCAGAACCTTGGGGTAGGCCCAGGAATCTGTGTTTGACAAGCTCCCAGTGGTTCTGACACCAGGGTCTAAGAATGGCTGCCAGCCGTCTCCAACACAAGCACCTTCACATCCCTGGGCCTCCTAGCAGGTCTTCCATCTCTAGCCTTTCCTCCTACCAAGCCTTCCTCCACGTGGGCTTTCACCCATCCTCCCCCAGCACCAGCTACATTCATGCTCACTAGTGCACATCACTGCCCACACTCCCTCGGTCACAGTTCTCCCAGGCTGCCACCTCCAAAACTCGGCAGGGTCACCCCACCCAAGCCTTTGTGTCCTTGGCTGGCCTCTCCCCAGCATGTCACCCACTGCTCCTTGTTTCTCACTGTGTGTGCTCCAGATGTCTTTTATTCATGGTGCTCTTCCCACCTGGAATGCACCCACATAGCCTCACCCATGCTGTCTGAGCCCCGTCTCTCTCTCTCTCTCTCTCTCTCTCTCTCTCTCTCTCTCACACACACACACACTCAGACTCCTCTCAAAGCTTCCCCCGCTAGATCTCCTCCAGGCCTCACAGAACTTTCTCTGCTCTTGGGCTTGTAACGTAACACCAACAGTGACTAACATTTATAATCCTTTTCCACAGGCCAGGCTGTGTACCTGGTTCTTCTCATTTCATCATCCAGACAGCAACGGTATGAAATAAGGATCCCATTTTAGAGATGTAGACACTGGAACTCGGAGAGAGTGTGTAACATACCTAAGGTAACATACCCGGCAAGGGAGGGCTGGGACCAGCTGCTCAGCCTTATCACAGCTGACTGTAAGCCGTGTGAGGGCAAAGCCTGAAAGTCACTCTTCCTTCTCTTCACACATTCCCCAGGCATAAATCAGAAAAAATGGTTGACTAAATGTGTGAGCTTTGCAGTGTGTTCAGGGTTTCAGGTCTGTAAAGACGAATGACAGATCAGTGATTATCTAGGGCTCGGCAGAGGGTGAGGAGTGACTGCCGACAGTACAGTTTCTCTGGGAGACGATGAAACTGTTCCAAACTTAGCTTGTGGGGAGGGTTGCACAACTCTGTGAATATGTTAGAAAACCAACAAGCTGTACATTTTAAATGGGTAAATTTTATGGGGGGTGTGTATGTGAGGTATTGATAGATAAGCCCAGTGGAAACTGGGTCTGCTGTCATCAGGGGTTTCAAGCCCTAGATGTTTCTGGACCCCACACTCTCCAATTTGTATCAGAAACATTCAGGGTAACCAGCTCCCTTGAGATTGTCCTCCCACTGCCATGTGCAAAACACATCTTTTCATCTGTTCTACCCCTCCCTCCAGGCATTTGAGGAACGTTTATCTGGTGCCAGTGTGTGTTGGCTGCATCTTTGGGCACCTTGGCACCTGACCTCTGGGGTCTCTCTTCCTGCAAGTCATTCCCATTTTGTGGACACCCAGTTCTGTGACCCGGTGCCCAGACAACAATTCCCTGGACTTGCTGCAGGCTTCCTGTAAGGTGACGTAGTGGGAAAGAATGGGAGCAGAGGGAGGGAGGGCCATAGGGCCTAACAGTCCTTCCCGGGACCGCCCCCCTCCCCACCCCGCATTCTGTATCCGGGAAGCCCTGGGCCACAGAGTTGAAAGTTTCCATCTCCCTCACCACATGCCCTTTTGCCCACTTCTCACACCTCAAAACCCCCAGACACATGGGCGCAGGACACACATTCATATGAGAGATGTTTAATGTATCTTAGGTTCAAGGTACAAAATTCAGGGCGGATGCTAACCCCAGGAAAGTCACCTGCCACCCAGTCAGCCCCTTTTCCATTGTAGTCAGGCCTCTCAGCCCCAGAGCACCGGAGCAGTGATCCTGGGATACCTGGCCCCTTTCCTGTTCAGGGAATAACGAGGAGACAGTGTGGGAGGCCAGAGGCCACCATCTCCTCTCCTCACAAATCTCAGACCCAAGGATCTGAAAGGTCCAAACCCGGATGCAAAGCAGCAGATCCCCAGAGTGACACCGGCTAAGAAGCAGCCGTGACCCGAAGCCTGGCCCAACCCTGTGGCCTGGAATTGGAGGAACTATTGTCCCAGAGACTGGCAGCAAAGGAAGATAAAGCAAGGAGTGGAGACAGATTTCCACTGCTCCAAATCAACTGGCTGTGGGTAGCTGTGCCGACAGGGCAGCAAAGCCCGCTGCACCTCCCAGCCCAGTCCCTCTGAGGACCAGCCCCTCATGGAGCCTCCCTGCCAGGTTCCTGAGCTGACGTTGGGTTGGGGCAGGGTGGAGTGCAGGACAGCCCAGTGTCAGCTGAGGAGAGATGCCCTTGCTTGGGGGACAGGAACTGCTCCCCAGGAGCACCCGCTGGGGAAGGAGCATCAGCTCCCCTTGTCTCTGGGCCTTGCCTCTAAAAACATCTGGACTGGGTCTTGAACCAGAGTTAGGGCCTTTTTGAAAGGGAAGGTGGCAGGAGTTTTGGAACAAGGAGGGCGGTGAAAAGGGTTCCTGTGAGGACCAGCCCACGAGACCCTTCTGACCTGCCCCAAGGGAGCCCAGCTGCTACTTCAGTCCAGGCTCCTCTAACCCCATGTCCGGTTGAGTGGGCTCCTCCGCCCGTTGTGCAGGGAAGACTTCCAGGGGGGCTCCGGCCCCCTGCTCCTCCCCGAGTCTCTGGGCTACAGCCGGCCGCCTTTGTTGAAGTGGATGCACCAGTGGGAGTTGGCGGTGCCTGGGCTGAGATGGGTGTGGTCCTTGTGTCCCATGAGGGGCTGCAGCTCCTGCTGCTGGGGGATGTCAGCGCTGCTCTCACTGCGAGAACGGCCCGCCTTGGCCAGGCTCGGGGGGAAGGCAAAGCAAGAGTGTGGATCAGAGGAGAGGGGCAGCTTGAGAGGGACCTGGGGCTCTTCCGGGGCCCGTGGGCGGGGAGGCAGGCGTGTCATCGTTGGAGCCTGAGTACACGGCGGGGATGCCAAGCTCTCCAGGGACGAGATGCTCTGGTTCCAGCCTGTCTGCATGTCCACGGGCACAATCTTGGTGGTTTCTGAGGACACGTAGACAGCCAGGTCCCCCTGCCCACTCTTCCAGGGCAGCTCCTTCTCCGCACAGGTTGGGGACGGGGGGATGATGCGTGGGCTGGGGCACACCTCAAGGCTCCCTGGGGACAAAGCAGACAGGCACTCATCGCCAAGCCAGTGACACTTTCTCAAGTGTGAGCACAGAAGTTCATTCTGCAGTTGCCACACAGCATCCATTTGTGCAGTTATTGGATGCACGCCTGGCCCAGGGGAAGCGCCACAGCTGGATTTGCTCCCCACTGTATCCCCAGCACCTAGCACAGGACTGAGCATGTAGCAGTTGCTCAACAAATACCTACTGAACAAATGAAAACAACTAGAACAAGCCAAAGCGAGAGCGAGGCAGGAAAAAACCCATCTATGATCAGCCCTCAACCAACTTGCAGTGCCAGGCTTAAACCACATCCTGCTAGGCCCCTGGCCCAGGGTGAGGAAGATCTCGAGGCTTGGCCACTGCACTCCTTGCCTGAGTTCCCACCGCAGCCCGTTGGTGGGACAGAGTCCAGGAGAGTGAGCTCACACGAACCTAAAACAAGCTAAAGATGAGCCACAGAGGGGATGCCATAGCACAGGGGATGTGAGCCGAGAATCCCAGAAGTGCTGACAGCCGTGATGGAAGGCTCAGCCACGGCATTACAGAAAGGCTGAGGCTCTGAAAGAGGAAAACAGGGAAAGAGCGGCCCTCTGGCTATCCACCACCCCTTGTTCTCCAAAGTCAAGCTCAGTGCCTTGCATATAATAGGTGCTCAGTCAGTGTCTGCGCACTGATAAAGTCCTGAGCAGTGCTGTGAACTTGACTTCAAGTGCTCCACGTTATGAAATGTATTGATGCTGTGACTGAGAGTGAAACTACCTCCCTGGAATGCTGTATGAAATTTTAACAACAAAAAAACTTCAGTGTTCACCTTTAGAGGATGCTAGGTAACTATTGGTCTGAAAACCACTAAGTGAAAGGAAAAATTCAAACATTTATCCATTCTTCCCTGTATGAACTGTACCTCAGACTGACTAAATAATTGATGAGAGAAGGCTTTTTTTTTAATACAAGAATTCCTGCTAATCAATGCAAACAAAAAATAGAATATCAGCATTGTGCAACCCAGAATGAACTGTTGGATGTGGCAGTGATCACCAGTGACTGCAAGACCACCTGATGAAAAACTGACAGGGAGTTTGATAATGGGTGGGTCAGGCTAACAACAACCGAAGCCAATAGTCAATATTAACCTGCAAAAAGACAGCCAGCCAGATGGTACATGGTCCCTGGTGAGACGCAGTGGGAGGTATAACATCACCACCTATGGAGTATGTTTATCAAGTCTGATCTAGATTTGAAGGGAATGTAAAGATCAGTGAAACAGACATATTAAATGATGCTTAGGGGATGCAATCAGCAAAATCCAGACAAGGAAGGACTGGGGGACAAATAACCAAGTTATGTCAATAAATACAGTGCAAGGAAAGAAAGTATGGTGGGGGGACCTATAAATCAGGGTTTTTCAAACTTGTCACTGTCCCAGATAGGAGCAGAGACTTCGCTGTAGAGAGCTGTTCTGTGCATTTTAGGGTGTTTAACAATATCCCTGGCCTCTACCCACACATCGCAGAGGTACCCCTCCCACTGTGACAACACAAGATGTCTCCAGACAGTACCCTAGGGCAGGGGTCCCCACTCTCCAAGCTGTGAACCGCTACCTCCTGTCAGATCAACAGCAGCACTAGATCAGAAGCAAAGTGCACAATAAATGTAATACGCTTGAATCATCCCCACCCATCCCCAGTCCATGGACAAAATGTCTTCCATGAAATCAGTCCCTGGTGCCAAAAAGGTTGGGGACCGCTGCCCTAGGGGACAAAATCACTACTACTACCTCCTTAAGAATCAGTGTTATACGTTAAAAGAGACTTATCCACCAAATTTCACGTGTGGGTCTTTGTCTGGATTTTTATTTGAACAACCTACTGTAAAAATAAATGAAGACAATCAGGGAAATTTGAACATGGACTGGATATCTGATAACAAAGATTTTGGATATGATAATGGTATTGTGGTTATATTTTTAAGAAGGATCCTTATCTTTTAGAGATACTTGCTGAAGTATTTAGCAATAAAGTGGTATGATATTTGCAGTTTGCTTCAAAAGAATCCAGTGAAGAGAGGGGCATAGTGAAGGTGTAAGTGAAATAAGATCAGTTAGGAGTAGGTAATTATTGAAGATGGATGGTAGAGAGATGGGAGTTTATTCTACTATTCTGTCTACTGTATATTTTGAAATTTTCTATAATAGGATGTTTTTTAAAAGACACCTGAGAATTCTTGAGCCAACAGGCAGTGGTAATTAGCATTCTGAGTTCATTAGGTCTCCACATATGGAAGCACATATATGTTGGTTTTTATCTATAGTGATGCTATTTTGATGAATGCAGGCTCCTCTTTCAGGTCCAGCTGCCACTCTTACTGGGGGCTGTACCTGAGGGCTGGTGTGCTGAGCACGGGTCACAGCAGAACCTGGTGTTAGGTCTGCTTGTCACCTTGTGTTTCTCGCCAGAGTGTAAAGGGAGGCAAGTGAAATGGCTGTGAGCTTTGGAATCAGATGGGTCAGGTTCAAATTCTGGTTCTGCTGATTTCTAGACAAGTCCCAAGTTCCTTTGAGCTCAGTTTCACCATCTTGATTGCTGTGAGGACTGAATCAGATCATAGATGTCAGATGTCTGACATAAAAGAAATGCTGAGTAAATGCTGGTTGATGAGTGAATGAGCAGATAGGCAGAGGGACTGTCTAGAGTAAAGGCCATCAGCAAAGGGGGAGGAAGCCAAGTGCGTAGCTCCAGTTTGCTCCAGAGGGAGGCAGGCAGGAGGAAGCCATTACCTGAGGCCTTGCCCTCCTGGAGAACCTCACTGGTGGCCCGAGCCACGAAGATGATCCCCTCGTCATCCTCCTTCTCTGTCTCCGAACTGTCGCTGTCCTCCTCCTCCTCAGACTCCACGGTTAAGATCACAGCAGCTGGACAGGGACAAGAGCTGAGTGGGATTGGCCAGCCCAGCAGCTGCGTCATGGTACCACACCACCTGGAACCCAACCCCTTGTCCATCTAGGCGGAGCCCACAGTTGGTAGAGACACCTGCTTTGTCCTGTGGCTGTTACAGCACTGGCCTAGGGGGGTGGGGGAGCTTGAGAGGAAGGGGCATGGGGCTCCAGAGCCCCAGGAGGCAACAGGAAAGACAGATCCTCAGAGGAAGCCATCAGAGAATCACACTTCCCAGCACCTTCATCTTCTCTTAACCTCAGATCCCATCATCAACGGGAAGCATAAACATCTGGAAGGCTGGAAGGCCCATCAGTGTTGCAGCTCTTCTAGGCCTCTGGTTTTACTGCAGGGACACTGGACACCAGGGCCCACCCATCCTTTAAGGCACAGACCAGGCTTCATTTATGACACATTCTCCAGGTCCTCAGGGTCTGTAGCCTGTAGTTAGCTCTCAGGTGTCACAGACATCTAGTAACTGCTGAGACCTGTCCATCTAGTTTTAAGGGGAAGAGCCCCAGCTCTTGGCATTGAGTACCATGCAGAGAAGGTCCTGCAGGCTTCCAGTCAGTGGGAACCTGCCCTTCCCCTCCCCGTCCCATCCTCAACACCACCCCACTCCCTGCTTACCTGTGTCATGGAAGCCCAGGTCTCGAGGAGGTTTCCCGTTTGTAGCCTCAGTGTTAGCCACGCCATCCTTCTAAGGACCAAAAAAAAAAAAAAAGTCCTAAGCCTCTTGCCCTGACTCCAAACCCCAATCCTGTCATCTGGTGGGGTCAACAAGAAGACAGGGCTTCCTGACACCACATGGAAGGGAATCTGTGTCAATTACAGTGGTTCTACCATCCCTTGACCCCCACCCCCACCCCCCAGCAAGTGTTGTAGAGTCTGATGGCCCCAGCAGAGATGCTCAGTACATCAGCCTGGGTTGAATAAGAAATTCATGGAGTCCCCGCACCCCTTCCCCAACAAGGAATCTGCCTCTTTCCTGCTCACTCCACCTCTGGTAGGTGGTCCTGCTGCCTTGAGCAGGTGACCACAAGAGGTTGCTCTCCCTCTGAAGGCTTCCCCTCTGGAGCTCCAGGAAGATGCAAAAGGGAACTCAAGCTGCTGCAGCCCCCAGGTCCCTGAGGCTGGATTCCAAAACCTGTGAGCTCAAAACTGCATGCCATCAGCCTGCAGCTGCAAACAGGAGTCCTAGAGAAAGCACATGCCTTCTTGTGGCCGGCCTTGCGGGGTCGTGGCTTGCTCTTGGTGAAGCAGATGTTATGCTTGGTGGACTTAAAGGACTCCAGCCGCCGCTTCATGTTCTGCTGGAAGACTTCCTTGTCCTGGCGTTCCTGCGCGTCCTCAGAGATGAAGTGGCGGCTGCAGCTGGCTTTGTACTGGCAATGACAACCCCACCCTGCCATGAGGCTGGGTGTCCTGCCTCCCACAGGAACCCCACGTCACAGCCCCAAGTTCACCATAGCTCCTGCCAGCCTGCTGTTTCCAGAACTAGCCATGGAATGAAAAAAACTTAAAAATACAATAGAGACCCAGCCAGACTCTATATTCTCAGTTCTTTATCCCAGAACCTACTCCCTCAAATGTGGCTTTCCTTATCCCCTCTTGCCCTCTCCCTGTTTTCTCAGATGTGAAGTGACAAGAGACAGGGGATCATGTGTCCTGTCCTCAGGACTACCATGAAACCAAGGCAGGCATTTCCTTCTTTGCACCTCAGTTTATCTGAGCCTAGTCCACATGCCTGGCCCATTTGCCTTCTTGTGACTACACAGAACTCTGTCCAGCTGGCCCTCCCTACTTAGCCCTTTCTGCAGCCGCCACCATGACTCAGGCCGCAGGAACTTCCGTGACTATCTCTTGCCACCTTGGACCCTCTCAGTCCAACCATGCCTGTGCCCAAATCAGGACCACCCCATCATCTGCTCTTTCTAACTCTTCCTCATAAAGACCAAGCCCACTACACCCTCACCTAACCTGTCTCCACCTCTGGCCGCGACTGCTTAGCAGCCTTTTCATTGCCTCCTGGTAATTTCCCAAAGTACCACCTGCGTGTTCCCAATCATTCTTGTCCAGCTGCACACCCCCAGGCTGGTCTCTTTCCTTTGCCCTTCATATTTTCTGCTTCCCTGAGCTGGATCTAAGAATCCCCTTTAAATGTCCTCCCAACTGCCCTCTTCTACACACTCATGCAGAGGTGCCCCTCTCTCCCTTGAGTGGGGGTGGATGGGTACAGAAGCCCAGCTCCTTCACAGGGCTCTTCACTCCCCACTCCCTGCCTCCATCAGTTCCCTTCTTCTCCATCAGTTCCTCCCTCCCAGTCCTCCACTCTCCTGCATCTTCAATCCTTCCCTGGCCACTGGCTCCCTGCCTCTGCTTTTAGACCTGTTCCTGCCCTTACCTCCTTGAAAAACGCCTTTCCATTGACACCATTGCCTTGCTTTTGCTGCTAAACCTTCACACTTACATTCTGACACTTCCCCTAGTACCCATTAATTCACTGAATGTCAGAGATACAGCTGGGGTGGGAGCAAGGGGGGTTGCCTGACTGCAGCCCCACTGTGCAGCTTTCTGCCGGGTCATCAGTACCTTGGCCTCTGGTTAGGCAACATCTGTGCAAAGTCCAGCCCTCCTCTTGCCCCAGGCCTCTGAGACAGCTATGAGGGGCATCAGCTACTGCCCCTCCAAAGGCTCCTTCTCTCTCCTCCTCTGCTGGCTCCCCTTCCTTTTCTTCCATGTGCATTCCCCAGCATTATCCTTGGCCCCCTCTCCCATCTCAATGCCCTCCCCAGTGAAAGTATTGACTCTCTTAGTACCAGCCAGCCCAGTGATAAATCTGTGCTTCCCAGACACCAGCCATCAGACCAGCTGCATTTCAACCCCCTCAAGGGGCTTATTAAGAGCAGATTCCTCATTCCATTCCACTCAACAGAATCAGATTCTGCAGGAGGTGAAGCCAGGAATATGTATTCTAGTAAGCTCCCCAGGAGATTCTGATGTAGCCAGGCCAGGAAACCGCTGCTGTAGATTGCTTCCAAGTCTTTTTATCTCCAGCCTGTCTCTCTCTCTCTTTTAAACTATCATCTTATGTTTCTAACTGTATACTAGACACTTCTGTCTCTAATGATATTTCTGTGAAGAACATGAAGAATTATGGATTGTGTGCTGGCATAACTAAGTGGATTTAGAGCTGGTTGAGTAACCATACCCCCAAAATTCTTGATCCAGATCAGTCTGGAGGAAAGTCTTTAGTAGCAGACCACAGGGCTCTGTCCTCAACTCTATCCTGTTCATTTTTATGTTGATTTTGATGAATACAGAGTTAACAGGCTTAACAGAATTTTATATGATGTGAATCTGAGGAGATTTTTGGTGACCGACATGGTATCCAAATGATGGAATGATGGGCTAAATCAAATAAGATGACATTTAACAGTGATAAGCACAACCATAATCCAGGTGTTTTTTTTAGTCGACTACACAAGAACTGGTTGGACAAAACCCATTGACCAAACTTACATACACACACACACACATCAACAGCCAGCCAATCATTATGTATCAGTACTTCCTAATGTAATATAATAATACAGCTGTCAAATGTTGTTGAATACAACCAGGCCTCTAGATTGAACTACCAAGAAATACAGGGTACCAAGGATAACATGTCAGATACCACCTCTGGAATACAATCAGCAAAATCTGTAAAATGCAGAATTTTCTAAGACGATCTATCCAGTTTCTTCAGTAAATAAATAAAAAGGAGGGAAAAAAGGAAGAAGAAACTATTACAAATTAAAAAAAAATAAAATAAAAAGACATACTTACTAAAAATGCAAAGTGTGGACTTTATTTGGATCCTGGCTTGAACAAACCAGATGGAAAAAGATAATGTATTGAACTCTGAGTGGATATTTGAGGTGAGGTGAGAAGGAATCACTGTTACTTGTTGTGTGCGGTAATGGTACTATGGCTTTTTTGAAAAAAAAAAAAAAGAATTCTTGCCACCTAGAAATACATGTGGAAATATTTAGAGATGATATGATGTCTGGAGTTTGCTTTAAGATAATAAAGTGTAGATAGGGTGTAAGGGGGAATTATTGGAACTGAGTGATGGTTAAATGAGTTTCTTTATTCTCTCTAGTTTTGTGAATGACTGAAATTTTCTATAAGAAAAAGTAACCAAAACCGAAAAACAAACAAAAACTCCACAAGTTGGATGAGACAGGGTTTCACAGTCATTAACTGAGGAAGACATTGGGGGTGGGTTGTCTGATTGTACGAACAGTGTGAGGTCTCAGGGTGATGAGCCAGAGCTGGAGGGATCCTGGGCTGCGGGAAGAGAAAGGCAAGTTCCATAACTAGAAAGGTTAAAGGTCCCCTGTGCCTGGCCCTGGCCAACCACAACTAGCATAGCACCTTCTATCTGGGGCCTCTTTGGCCACGGCAGTGAAAGCCTGGAATCCTAACCACTAGTCCATCATAGAATTCCTAGGGGCCTTATTTCTAATGGCTGAAGAAGACACATCAGGGACAGAAGCTGCTGGCCTGAAGGCAAGAAGGCCTCTGTGTGAAAGGAAGCTGTTTTGACATCTTTGCAGGCTTTTGCTCTGCAGAGGTGCAGAGAGTCAAATCAGGCCCAGAGGGAGCAAATTAAAGGGAAAGAATTCCCGTCTCTCTAGAAAGGGCCTTGACTGTTAGAGCTGCCAAGAATGGTCACAGCTGGCTTCTCATTTAAGAAAGGTTCAAGGTAATGGCTTGCTGCCCCCTTGTGGGGTTGCAGCGGATTCCTGCCTGGATGGGTTGGACCTTTCCAACCCCGAGGCTTCACAGACCTGCACGGGACTCACTCATGTTACCTAAACTGGATGTCTGCCTCCCCCAGGTTAAGCTGCTCCCAACAGGCCTCCTTGGCACTCCTGCTTCTGTCTGTGACCCCCATCAAGCCCTCTGTACCTCCTCTCCCCTTCCTTGCTGATTTCACAGTCCTATGTGCCCCCTCTTCCTTCCAGCCACCCAGCTCTAATCTGCAGTGTTTCACTCCAGCTTCCCAACTGATTCTCCTGGCCTCTCAACTCACCCCGTCCAATTAGATCTGCTCTCTGCTACCAGGGAAGACATCCTTAAACCATCCTTGTAACAAGCCAACCTTTCTCAAAACAACAACAAAAAAACCCCAAAACTAAAGGTTATAACCAACAAAATGAAGCCCACGCTCTTCAACTGGGCATCTACAGCTCTCCACAAGCTGGGGCCAGTTGCCTCTGGAGCCTTGGATCATGGCCTCCCCAGACCTCGCTCCCCCTCGGGACTCAGAGGCCCTGCCTGCTCTCACCCTGCGGCGCGGCTTGTAGAGGCCTCCGCAGAGCAGGTGGTGCATCGCGGCATCTTCCCGGTCCCGGCCGCTGCGCACCGTGTCGATCACCTGCAGATCCAGACACGCTCCACTGCCGCTCTCCCTCCTGCGGGCGGCGGGGACACGCGTGCTGGGGCGGGGCCGGGAGGCGTGGCCCGGGGGATGGGCGGAAGCAGAGGTGCTCACGGATCTTCCCCAGAGGGATTCAGAGAGAGGCCCCAGTAGGGAGGAGCCTGGGGAAGCGGGAGGGGGCTCCAGGACTTACAGCAGGTTGGTGACGGAAGTCTCTGCCATGGAATTACGGCTGGGCATAGAGGGCAGAGTAAGCCCAGTGGAGGACAGGACGTGGCCTCCCTGCAGGAGCCATGTCAGAGGTCAGATGGCAATCAGATGAAGGTGGCGCAGACAGAGGGGAACAAAAGGAATAACACCGGTTAACACACTTTGCTCTCTGGATGTTCCAGGGACTGCGCTAGGTGCTTTTCTATACTGCACCTACAAAACTCTGTGACAGAGGTACTCTTTACTGTCGCTTTCTTACAGTTGAGGATACCGAAGCTCAGAGAGGATAAATGACTTACCCAAGGTCACAAGCCTGAGATGATAACAATCTGAACCACGTCTGCTGATGCCAGAGTCCAGCTGTCTCCCACCTTTCTGCACTGCCCACTAGAATCTAAATGTCAGCGTCAGGCCGGGCTCATTCCTGTAGCTGCCACTTCACAAGTCCATGGAGTCTACTGGGAATTCCCAACTCCCTGCTCAGGGCCTGCCTGCCTGCTTGTCACCGCTTCCTGCCTTGCCCTGCTGGCCACCCGCCCATTCTCCATTGTCTGCTGGCCCACCTGATCCACGAAGCTGATGGCGTCCCGGATGTTGAGTCTGTAATACACATCCCAGATCTGGTCCCGGATGCGGTAGGCTGAGCGCCGCATCAACAGCTGACTTAGGTACTTCTTATCAAACTGCTCCCACCTACAGAGGATGCCAGGCCCAGTCCTGAGTGCTGGCACTTCCTCAGACAGGGCTGGGGCACTGCCAGCGCGGGGCCCACATCTCTTGGTGTGGGCATCGGTCAGGGAGAATCTGGAAGCTGGTCCCTGCCCTTATGGAACTGACAGTGCCTGACATTGATGAAGTTATGACATGTAACTATAAAATTGCAACCATGACAGGAACTACAAAGGATAATTGTAGAGTATAATGGGGATTTGTCCTAGTCAGGGAAGCCTCCCTAAGGACATGATGCCTGTGGTAGTATCTGAAGGATGAACAGAGAGGTTAAGGAGGCAAGATAGAGGGGAGGGAATGTTCTAGTAGAAAGAACAACATGTGCAAAGGTCCCGCTGGCCAGGGCAGGGGGAGCATGGTGGGTCCTGAGTTTCTAAAACAGGGTTTATTTCGTTGGCAGGCCGAGAGTCAAAGTCACAGCGGAGCACAAGGCGGCTGGAGTCTGGAGGTGCCAGACCACGCAGGGCAGGGCCGGGCAGGCCTCGCTGGGGAGCATTATCTCATCCTGAGAGTACGGGGACACCAGCCCTGCCTGAAGAGCTTCAGGGACAGGTCGCCCAGCCTGCGCCTGGCTGCGTCCCTTCTCAGAAGTGTGGCATGTCCCCCATGCTGCCCTGGCTGGGGCTGCTGGGGAGGGGGTGCTGCTGCTGCTGCTGCTGAAGGAGCCTGGAGGCAGCTCCCTCACCTGTCCCTCCAGTAGTGATAGCCATGGTGGCCCACAACGTCCTCCACTGCAGCCAGAATGTGGTCAAAAGTCTAGAAGGGGGGTGGGTAGGGGGACCAGATCAGGACTCTGCTCAGAATAGGAGAAGGGAGAGAGGGACAGGTGGGGGGATGGGGTTCTGGTACCCACGTGCTCATGCAGCTCCTGGTTCAGGGTGGGTTTGTGATGCTCACTCCTCTTCACCTTCAGCCACTTGACCAGTGGCTTGATGGTCAGGCCCTATGGACGGGCAGCCGGTGAGCCCTGCCCTGGCCAGTTGTCTGCTGCCTTTCTCTCCCCACGGTTAGGCTTCAGCTTCTGTATCTCCACCTCACTGCTCTCAAAGTCTGGGAAGTCAAGCCCCTGCAGCCCCCAACAGGAAAAGGAGCCCCTCTCCCATAGGCTCCAGGCCTCCCCGAGGGCCTGCCAGACCCTCTCCCCATCCAGCCTCCTGGGCGCTCCCACCTGCACGATGACTGTGAAGAAGACCACCACAATCGTGGTGGCTACAAAGTAGTCCTTGGCAGGGACCTTGGTCCTGTCCAGGAGGATGACGAGAGCGAAGGCCACAGCCCCCCGCAGGCCCCCATAGGACATCACCACCTGGTCAATCTTGTCCAAAGGGACCAGCCGGAACTGATTCAGCACCCACGTCTGCAGGACTACGCCTACAGCAGGAGGGAGGCCAGTGGGAGCAGGGTGTTGGGAGTGGAGGGCACTGGGTGCAGCTGGCACCCGGTATCAGGGCTCAGGTCTGAAGGGCTGGGGGGGCTGAGCAACACAGGGAGGACAAGGATGTGGACTCAGAGTGTGAGATGAGCTGGGGTAGGGGGGCAAGGGCAGGGAGGATAGGAAAGCATGGGGTGCCAGCTATACCGAGGGCTCGGAAGAACAGGATGAAGAAGAGGGTGCCCAGCACCAGCCCAGAGTCCCAGGCCCACTTGGAAGAGTCCACGGCCGAGATGCCGAGCAGCATGAAGATGACGGTCTCCGCACAGCTGGCTAGAGTCTTCATGGTGTACTTGACAGCTGTGCGGGACTTATGGGAGATGTTGGCCTCCACATACTTCTTACAGCCCAGGCCACACATGGTCACCCTGGGAGAGGAATGGAGAGTCAGAGCAATGAGCAGGGGCTGCAGGAAGCACAGCCTCTGGGGTCTGAGCATGCACAGGAGAGGGTGTTGCCCATCACAGGATGTCACACTCAGAGCCAAAGCGCAGAGAAGCATGGAGCCCGTCCAAGGATAGGTAGTGGTAGTCCTGGGATAAAAGGGTCGGAATTGCCAGGCTTCCCACTCAGTGCCTTCTGGAGGGGAAGGTGGGAAAACGTGATCTGACTAGCACAGACTGCCTGAAGCACCTTTTGGAGTTCTGTGGCCACCAGAGCCATGGCATCAGGCCTCAAAGTCTACTTCTGGCTCAACCCACACCCCAGAGAGCACTTTAGGCAGGGAAAAATTGGGTTCTGGGGGCCCAGGACAGTTCTAGAGGTGAGTCCTGTAATGTTCCCTGAGGTTTAGTGTCTCCCCTGGGAAACTTGAAGCTCCCCCTCAAACTCAAACCTATGGACTCCTCAAGGTCCTGCTCCTGTCTGTGTGAAGGGCAACCATCTCCAGCACCCCCTCCCAGCTGCCTGCGTGCTCAGCACCCCCAGGACTCACGCAAGAATGGCAGAGAGCGAGGCCATTTCAGCGGTAAGGTAGGCTGCGTAGGCGAGGAGGAAGACCAGCAGCGGCTCGATGATGCGGACCCGCTTGGTGAAGCGTGTGGTCAGGGCCAGGAGGAAGGCAAAGACTAAGCCCACGGCTGCCCCGCCCAGACTGACCACAAACAAGGAGGCTGGGGGAGGAGTGGTTTGTCAGCACGACCCCTGGCCGGGACCCCTCCCGGGCCAAGACTGCTGCCTGGCGGGGAGTGGAGGAGGATGCCCACCATGCTCCCCAGGGGTCAGGATAGCAGGAAAGCCCCTCCTTCTCGGGTTCTCAGGGCCCTGTTTCTCTGTGGAGGAGGGAAGGGAGGAATGAGGCACCCCAGCAGCATCCTCTGTCCAGACGCAGTGGGGGAGGGGCTCAGCAACCCGAGGGAGGCAGCCTCCAGTGCCCGCTGAGAGGGGGGAGATACTGACCGACTCCCTTCAGGTAGTCAGTGGCCCGCACGTTGGCAGAGCCCATCTCCACAAAAGAGTTGCAGACCTTGTACAACACCTGAGTGAGAAGTGGTGCATCAGGAGTGATGACAGGGGAAGGCGGAGACCAGATTTCTTCCCCAGGGGATCCGGGGAAGGGTCTGAGCCTGGTCAAAAGCATGGCAGCATGGGATCAAGGAACGGCAGCCCAGTGCGCACTCTCACCACGGTGACTGCATCGTTGAGCAGGGACTCGCCAAAGACGATGATAAAGAGGGTCTCGTTGACGTGCACCTCCTCAAAGACAGCCAGCACGGCCACGGGATCCACTGCTGAGATGAGGCTCCCGAACAGCAGGAAGTCCAGCAAGCCAGCCTGCACTCTAGGGGCTTTTGAGGGACAGCAGACGGTGAGGTACTGAATTGGCTATAGCAGCCCCAGCGACAGGCCCAGACTGTTGAAACAAGGATGCCCCAAGAGGACTTGGGATGGTGAAGAGTGCGTCAGCCTGCAGGTCAGGAGACCTTAGGTCTTGAGCCTAAGGACTGTCTTTGCCACTTACCCACTCTATGACATTGGCAACGTCACTGCCACCTGACTTCTCATAAGCCATACCTCCTCATATGCCTGCCTGACAAGATTGCTGCAGAAATCAACCAGGGAAATGGCTACAAAAGCTCTGTGTAACCTGGAGAGCTAAGATGGCACTGACAAGAAAAAACTTAGCAACAGCAATAATAACCACCATCAGGTGGAAATAGGCTGCTGACTGGCTTTATTAGGAGAACAAAAGAGTGCCGTCTCCCACATTGTAGTTCTCAGCCTAAGGAAGGCAACAATTCTCAGCAGGAGGGGGAGGGGCTAGCCATCCACAAGGGCTGAATACAATATGAAAAGCACCCACCATTGGTGGGACTCGAACATCCCATGCAATCTCCGTGAAACCTCAGTTTCCACTTGTATATGCTGAGAATAATAATAGTGTCTACCTCAGAAAGTTTCTTATTGAACCAGTACCTATACATAGTAAGCACTCAGTAGTTATTACCTATTACTAGGATTACTATGATTATGGGCTGATGTCCTCCCCTCCCTTCCTGCCCCCAAAGAGTTCACTGACCCCATAGAAAAACCAGGTTGGAGACCTGAGTGAAAATTGCAAACCTCCCTTTGCCCCTGGGAAGAAGTCTGAATCATCAACTTTCAGGGTTGAATGGGTTTGGGGCCCAGAAAATGAGAAAGAAGGGAGCAGAACAGGGCAGCCTGAAGGCAAAGAGCTCTCCTGCTAACCTTGGACCTGATATCAAATGAGTTTAAGGGCCTCTATTTCCTCGTCCATTAAATGGGACAAATGATACCCCCAGCAAGGTTGATATGAAGAGCCAGTGGGATGAGCAAAGAGAGAACACCCAGTGTAGTGTCTTGCATTCTGCAGATGTATGATATGTATTTATTAAAATAATAAAAACAGAAAACCACCCTGATGTGACCTGGGCAGAGCCCTCAAAGGGATGTTGAGCTGTGCCTCAGGGGAGCCAGGCTGGCAAGTGGCAGTGTGGTAACAGAGGGCAGGAAGAAGCAGGGTGGTAAATGCAGGCTCCCCAGCCTTGGCAGCCCACGCACAGCTGGGAGCCAGGCCCCTACTCAGCTGTCATCTGCAGAAGCCCAGACTCATCTGGCAGAGACCTAAATGAAGGCTGCAGGCCCATCTGGAGCACTGCCCAGTTGGGAGGGGCCTAAGATGGAGGCCTCAGGGCATGGCTCTTGTCAACAGAGGATCTTCAGAGCTGGAGGAGAAGGGAGCTGGGGAAGGAATCTGGCAAAGCCCCCCACGGCTGGTCCACGTCTTAGAGTCACTCACCCACAAGTCCAGCCTGCTGCAGGCCCCAGAGGGCAGCACCCGTTGTGAAGGCATTCCAGAGTGTGCCCACCACGGCATAGGTGAGGATGGCGCCCAAATTGTCAAAGAACAGCCGGCTGGGCATGAAATAGCCCGAGTCCAGCACAATAGGAGGCAACAAGAAAAGGAAGAAGGTGCCTGGCTCCAGCTGGTACTCCGCTTTCTTGGCCACAGCCAAGACAATGCCCCCCAGTGCCAGTCCCAGCAAAATCAGCAGACAGCTCTCAGGCACCAGAGACGTCACCTTCCGAGACAAGTGAAACACTACAACACAAGAATAGGGCGGGAGGTATCGTCAACTTATGAAGCACACACACACACACACACACACACACACACACGCACTGGCCTATAGCCTTCCAGTCTTAGACATTTATTCAAGGTCAGGACCCCCAATCCTGGGGCCAAGGAAGAAGAAATTCAGGATTGCTAGAATCTCCAGCCTCCAGAGCTTCAAACTCTCCACTGCAGCCACAGTTGTCTATTTCTTAGTGCTCCTATCATGGTAACTTAGGTCTCTGCTTACTTTTTCCACTTCTGAAAATACCCCATCCTCTCTACTGTCATCCTCAAAGGACCTCACCTTTTTCTGCTCTCCCTTATCCATTGCCGTTATTTGAACCTCAGCAAATACAAGGTACATTTTTATGCATAACATTGTTCTAAAAATTAGGGCCTCTGGAGTCAGTCTCCCTGGGTTCAAAGCCTAGGTCTTTCATTTACCAGTTCTGTGACTTTGAAGCAAATATCTTCACTTTTTTTTTTTTAACTGTTGGGCCGGGTGTTAGTTGCAATACGCAAAATCTCTAGCTGTAGCATGAGGGGATCTAGTTTCCTGACCAGGGATGGAACCCAGGCCCCTGACACTGGGAGCTCGGAGTCTTAACACTGGACAGCCAGGGAAGTCCCAGTCCCTTTTTGACTTGCAGTTTTTTCATCAGTAAAATGAGAATAAAGACAGTACTGATCTCATAGGATTGTTGCAAGGTTTAAGTAATACGATCTGCTCAAAAGCAGTTAGCCTAGTGCTTTGTAGTAAGTGCTCTATAAATGTTACCTTTTATTCTATTATTGTGTCCTGCCCTAGATCATAATGCATATTATACCTACTAGGAGTACAGCAGATCTCCTAGCCCCGTGTGCTTTTTCATTGTGTAGGTTCACTAAGGGCTCAGTAGTTTTAGAAGCAATAGACTTAGCAGTTAGACCTCCAGTTCTTCTTGTGGCTCCATCCTATCCTAATTGTGTGATCTCAGGCAAATTATTTAAATTCCTGAGCTTCAATTTCTTCTCCTGTAATATGGGGAAAAATAACCGTCACAGGGTGAGGATAAAAATGATATAGTGTGAAGGTGCCTAGCAGAATGTCAGACACATAATAGGATCTCAACAAATGTTAATTCAATATGATTCTGGGGGGAAGTAATAACATATCTGACCCATGGAAAGAAGAGGAGGTATGGAATGATTTTCTAGCACTATTGCCACTCCTACCTTTGCCTCATCATATAAACTCTTTGGGCTTTCGATTGGGCCCTGGGCCAGGTGAGCTCCTCTCCCCAGACAATCCTTGGAGTGGTGGGTAGTTAGGGACACCTAACACCTTGGTGTTAGGCTGTATGAGACACAATGCTAAGACAGTGCCCTTTGGAAGCTGTACCCAGAGAGCCTAGGACAGTGCCTGGCCTGTGGTGGGATCTACCTAAATATCTGGTGAATAAAAGGGAAAAAAAAAATCCTAGCAATGAAGCTGGGGGAAGGTATTTCTGAACATTCTACCTATCTCTCCCCACCCCTAATCCCAAGGATTTTTTTTTTTTTTTTGGTTGATGAGAAAAAGACTCTCTTCAACCTCTTCAACCTCCATAGGAGATGTCATCCAAGCTAGAAAAAGAACTATGATTTATGAGGAAACTACAGCCATTGCTGTAAACCCTAAATAAGACAGGAACTCTCCACCTGGCAGACTTCTCAGCAGACCCAATTTTGGTTCCTAGATCTGAGGCTCCTCCTACCTTGCTCTTATTGCTGCCAGGCCCTAAGGTGAGCTCAGCCACAGCTCTCCCCACACTCAGCCCTACCCCTGGTCCCCCTCTCCTCTCCTTCAGGGACCTTATTCCATCCTTATCTCCAGAGCATGCATTAATCCCAGCACTGCAATCCAAAACCCTTCACAAAAGCCTGTTCTCTGACAGAACTAGGCTCCTTGAAGGCATATCAAGCCCCATTTTCCATTATTAATGGGCTGCCACGGCAGAGTGGAGAGCTTGTCTGTTCCTGCCCAGCCCCCACTCCCAACTGTGTCCCTGGGGGAAGAAGGGGGCAAACTCTAGACGGCGCGATTCCTATGTGAAGAATGTACTGGTGAGACTGGGAGTACAGACTGTGCCAGCTTAGATGGGGAGTGAGTAGCAACGGCTCAGCTATAATTAGTCACCCCCACAGCGCAGGCTGCACAACAGGGAGAGGGAGGAGGGTCTCTGGTGGGAGGAGGGACCATTGGCTGCTCAGAAGTGGGGAGGAAGGGGCAGAGGCGAGGAAAAGCAGCTCTATTCAAGGAAAGAAGTCTGAAGCACAGCTCTCAGTACTGTGCAGACTGAAGGAGATTGAATGTGTGAAAGCCTCTAGGGCAGGCAGCACATAGTAAGGCCCAATAAATGGAAGTTTCCCATACCCTTAAGTGGGAAGAGGTAGACTTGAATTGGAAGGGGCGGGGACACAGCTGGGCACAAGAAGGGGACATCTTTAGGGGATGGGGGGGATAGAGGAAAAGTGGCATTTTAGCATCCCAAGAGAATGGACATTTGGAGGTGGCCTCCAGGGAAGGCTGCTTCCTCGGGACCTGGATGCTGGGGTTTGCCAGAGAATACTATCACCTCAATGTCCCACACGCCCTCACTGCTGACAGGGACTGGGGATTGGTGGAGGGGAGCCCAGACCAAAGAGCTGACTGCAAGGAGAAGAGGGGAAAGAGAGGACAAATTAGGCTAGGGATGGGGTTGGAGAGCGCAGGGGCAGCCCTCTGAGAAGGCAAATCCTCAGGGCTCCCACGCGAGAAGGGGAGGAGGGGGATCCACAAGAGGAGGCGCAGAGACAAGGTGAGAGCCCGGATTTGCGGAATCGGAACCTAAAGTCGGGGCACTCTGCAAAAATCCGGCCGGGATCTGGGGACTAGGGGTTGGGGGCGGGTCCGCTGCCTGCCGCCGGCCCTGGCGCACGCACACACGCACTCACCGATTTTAGCCAGGCTGGCCACCAGGATCCAGAGGGCTACCAAGTAGGGCGCCTCCACCTCGTGCCATTGCCAGCGGAAGAGCGCCAACCCTGGGGGAGGCTCACCCGGCGACCCCGGCTCCTGGGTGGGCTTTTCGGTCGCTCCTGCCCCCGCCAGGGGCAGCCCGAGCAGCGGCAGTGCGGCGCGCAGCATCCTGCCGCCTGCCTAGCAGCCCTCCAGGCACCGCACGGCGGCCGGCCCCGCGTCGCCGCCGCCGCCTACCGGCCTCCCCCGCGTCACAGGCACGTGGGGTCCGCTCCCCCCAATCCCGGCTCGGATACCCCCAACCCAGGTCCGGACTCCGAGACCCTGTCCCGGGCGTCCGTACTCCGGACACCTGCCCCTCAGCTCTAAACCAGTCTCGACTCTGGAAATCCCCCAGTGCAGCCCTCCCCCACAAGCCCTGCAACCTAGTCCTTCAAGCCCGCTCCCTCAAACCCTCCCCAAACCTCCCCCGATCCGTATTCAGAGCTGTGAGCGGCCACAGTCCCCAAGGGGCACCGCGGAGTCCCACCCGCCGGAGGCGACAGCCAGTCGCGAGAGTGACGGGGGTCTGCCGGGTGGCGGGGTTCAGGCGAGAGGAGGGCGGCCCCGCCACGGAGAGTGCGGTCGGCGACTGGCGGCCGGCCCCGGGTATCGAGGCCGCGGACCCCAACGCTGCCCCGTGCAGACTGCAGGGGGCAGTGCGCCGTCGCCTTCAGCTCAGCCCTCGGGAGCCTAAGACCCCTTCGGGCCCCGCTCTCAGACCAGAGCTGCGCACGCGCACTAGGCCTTTTTAGAAAGCCGTGAGGGACAACTGTCCCCGTCGTCCCCAGAAACCCCAAGGCCCAGATTGGGCCGAGTTCATATCAGGCTGAGGAGGAGTCTCTTCCTCTTCATTCACCAAATCGAGGGGCAACCGGCCTCCCTTTCCCTTAAACTACAGTGAACTCTTCTCACCCTTTCCATGAGACAATGAAGAGAACGTATCTTCTTCCCTAAACTACGAAAACCCAGCCTATCGATTCCCTTCAAACTAAAAGGAATTCACTCAACCTTTTTTCCCAAACCTGAGGAGGCATTCGGCTTATCCCGCCCTAAACTGAAAAGGACCGTTTCCCCTTTTCATTGAAGTACAACCCATCCCTGTTCTTCCCCCAGATTGAGGGTAACGTGTTCTACCTCGCGGCCAAACTGAGTCGTTCTATCCTTTTCCCAGAATTAAGAGCACCCGTCCCTCTTTCTCCTCCAACTAAGGGTAAATCATCCCACCTCCTCCTTTGAATTGAGTGTAATATATTTTCACTTCTTGCTCCAAACTGAAAGGGACCCATCTCCCTGCTTCCTCCAAACGAAGGACGCCCATCCACTTCATACCTCAGCTGAAAGAAATCAGATCTTCAGGTCCCTAAACCTAGGCGGACCTGGCGGGCCACGATCTGAAGAAACTTCCACCCCATCTTGCCCTAGCAGTCTCTCAAGAGAGCACAGCCTCACCGCCCCCAAGCCCAGAGAAAGCCTCTCGGCGCTCTGCGCGCTCTCGCAGTGGGTTGGGGGACGCGTGAGCTCGGGTTTTCCCGGGACTAGCCTGTGAACTAACGGGCCCACGATCACGCCCTCTGAGTGACTGGCTGCAAGCTCCACCAACCGCAGTACGCCCCCGACCCCGCGCGTCCGGAGACTAGTATTGGCCCCACCCCCTTCCTCGGCCCCGCCTCCGTATGGCCCCGCCCCTCTTCCTCGGCGTCCGCCCGGCCCCGCCTAGACAGAGAAGTAGTTGAGTAGAAGCGGCGGCGCGGCCGGGACCCGCCCGGAGGGAGCCAGTGGCGGAGCCATGGCGGGCGAGGAAGACCGCGGGGACGGGGAGCCTGTATCACTGGTGACCGTGCGGGTGCAGTACCTAGAGGACACCGACCCTTTCGCATGTGCCAACTTCCCGGAGCCGCGCCGGGCACCCACCTGCAGCCTGGACGGGGCGCTGCCCCTAGGCGCGCAGATACCCGCCCTGCACCGCCTGCTGGGGGCGCCGCTCAAGGTGAGGGGAGCCGGAGAAAGACTAGGGGCGACTAATGGTTCAGGGTCGGCTCCATGAAAACTTTTGGGAGCCTCTCGAGGAGAGGCTGAAGCAAGCGGGTGCGCTCCTCGGGGAAAGATTTGGGCTGGGCACCCAAGGTCCTACGTTGCCCGGCTGGTGGGAAACGCATTTCGAGTTGAGGGAAACTGAAGAAGGGAGATGAAAGCTTGTACTCTGCGGCACCCAGGCTGCCCTTCGAAATGAGGCCCACCTGGGGAGGCGCTCGGGGTCCGCTCCCTGCCCGCCTGCTGTGCATGGGGGGGTAGCCTGAGCGTTTGGGTGGTAGCGGTCCTAGAAGACGCATCTGAGGATGGACCAGCTTTCACCTGCTTTAGGTGAGGTGGGGGCGGGATCACGAGGAGGGGCGGGCCCGGGGCGGGCCACTGGAGGTGTCTTGAGGCAGGATTGGGTCCTGCCGAATTGAGTGTTGTCCGTGGCGGGTGAGGCCCATTGCCGGCGGAGGTGAGACCACGGGGTGAGGGGAGTTCCCTGGAAGCGGCCTGGTCCGGGACATCCTGAGCGCGGGAGGCTGCACTGGTGGAAAAGCCCTTTAAGTCACCGCCCCCACCATCTCCGCAGACGCCGCCGGCCGGGGGCTGGAAGGGAAGGAGAGATCCGGGCTAATTTTAAACCGTCGGCCTGCCCTAGTTTGCCTGCACCCCAGAGTCTACTCGTGCATGGTGCCGGGAGAGGCCCTTTTGCAGATGGCCCGCCCTACCTCCCCTCCTGCTCGCCGCGCTCAGCCCCCCGCAGGCGGCCCTTTCCGGCGCACTTGGTTTCCGGGCCAGGACTCTGGAAGGCACACCACCACCTCCCGGGGTGCCTCGTCATCCAGTCGGCACCAGGTGGTGAAGTGAGAGTTAGTGGAAGTGTCCTCCCTTGCTCCCAGGCTTAGCTGGGCGCCGAGTTGCGCAAACTTGCCCCCTGGGCCTGGGGTCTCCCCTGGAATGTGCCCCAGGCGCCAGGCCCCCAGCCTGCATTCCTAGCGCTGCGGGCCTGCCCCGCCTCCGGGCGCGGGCGGGAGAAGCGCTGAGACTCGGCCTGGGGAGTGGCGCGTGTCTGAGCAGAGCTCAGGCTTCGAGGACAAGGATCGAAGATAGCAGCGCATTGCCCTCTCCAGACTTTTGTTCTGCCTCTGTCCTCTCCTTGTTCTGCCCTGTTCAAAGGAACAGACCGAAGTGGACCTGAAAGAAACACCTCCAGCCAGAAGCCACCTCCCATTCAGATTGGGCGCTGGGGAGAGAGGTGTTCCTCAGTTCAGAGGAACCTGAACTGAGGCCAGGTTCCTGCCTCCAGACTCCTGGAACTCCTAGTACTGAAATAAGCCTGGAGCACGACAGGGAACATAGTATTCCTCCCATCCCCCGCCACTGGAGAACACAGCTTAGCCCTAACACCCCTTCTCCAATTAGGGGCAGGTTTGGAGAATTACCCCTTACCTCTCCCTGTCATTTAGAGACCCATCACCACCACCCCCTCACCAGGTGCTCTGCCCTCTGTTCTCTGCTCCCTAGCTGAGAGCTGGGATTAATATGGGTGGGTGGGTGGGTGTGTGTGTGTGTGTGCACGCGCGCGCGTGTGTGCACGCGCGCGCTCAGTTGTGCCCAGCTCTTTGCTGAGAGCTGGGATTAATATGGGTGGGTGGGTGTGTGTGTGTGTGTGTGCGCGCGCGCGTGCTCAGTTGTGCCCAGCTCTTTGCGACCCCTTGGATTGTAGCCTGCCAGGCTCCTCTGTCCATGGCATTTTCTAGGCAAGAATACTGGAGCAGGTTGCCATTTTCCTACTCTAGGGGATCTTCCTGACCCAGGGATCAAACCCTCATCTCTTGTGTATCCTGCATTGGCAGGTGGATTCTTTTACCACTGCTCCACCTGGGAAGAAAGCACCAGGATAATTTTTAAGTAACCCTCACCTCAGTCCTTTCTGATCTCCCCACTTTCATGATTACCCCCTGAGGACTGCCATATCCCCCACAGGCAGGATAGGGGGGCCCAGACACTGGGTTACCACTGTGCCTGGAGCCAGGACTCCCTGGGGCTGGCATCTCTGCCAGGAATGGTCAGATGCACTGTGATGTGCATATCCCAAATATAAACTGTGACCACAGCCCCAGAATAGAAGGCCAGAGGAAGAAGGGCTGAGAATAGGGTAGGGGCAGGGACATCAGAGAGCAGGGCTCCTCCTCGTAGGAAATGTCAACAATTGGTCCCTCCCCTAGTCCTGGAAGTGGTGCCCCAGGGGCACAGACATGACTCAGGCCTGCTTCCACAGCTCTCTAGAGGGGAGAGGTGGCCCCCAAACCCAGGCCTCCCCATCCCAGGCTGTAGAACAAAAATAAGAGGCTCACTGCTTCATCCTCTGCACAGTTGTCCAGTAGGAGAACAGTTCACAGCCAAGCGACCTCTGCTCCCATCCCCCCAACTCTGGGCACTGACCCCCTTCAACCCTGCAGACCCTGCCACATCCCTGGGAATGGACAGAGGCCCAACCCGCTTTCTCTCTCTGGCTCCACCCCACACACCCCATTGGGCAGTTGCTAGCCTATACAGTTCCCCCTGAGGGCTTCCTTTTTAAATGTTCAGAGTTTTCAGGTCTGAGAAGGCCTTGCTCATTTCCTCCCAGTCTAGGAGGAAGCTCCTGGCCACAGCCTCTGACTCATCTCCTGGCCCTAGGGAGGAGGAGGGTGGGGGTGTGTCCAGGCAGTGCCTTGGGTCATGTGTAGTGTCCCCAGGGGAACTCAGGGGATCTGTCTCCACTCTGTGCTGGAGCCCAGGGGACCCTGCCTCATCCTCTTTACCCAAAACTGCCCAGTCCCACCCTCCTTGCTACCCTTTGCCTTTCTGGGCCTGCCTCTGGAGCCCTTCCCTGATATCCCAAGGCCCTGCCACATCTGGGATGGCACAGACTTCCTTCCCCCTGGGCTCCAGGTAGAGGGACCTGGGTACTGCTCTGACCCTGATGCGAAGGCCAAAGGGGCCCCCATTCCTAGCAGCAGAGATGGCCCTAGAAATCTGTTCATTCCCAGCAACTTTGTTTCCCCATCTGTGGCTAAACATTGCAGGGGAACAGGTGTGGTACTTGTTTCCTGACCTTGCCCCTCCCTACTCCAGCCTCAGTTTACCCCTCAGGAGCAGCTGTGGCAAAGGGGCTAAAGTGTGAACCTGACCTACTGGGACAGGGACCCATGTGGCAGGGTCCCAGAGGATTCTTAATAAGATGGGGTGCTCTGGTGATCAACTGAGCCCTTTGGAGATCTTTTCGGGAGACTGTAGAATATTGTGATGTGAGCCTGAGTCATGGTCTCCCCCCAGCTTTCCCTGGGGCCAGCATGTCCAATTTGCTGTTCATTCTGGGCTGCAGCCTGGTAAGGGACCCCATGAACTTGGTCCTGGCAGAAGTAGGCCCTGTTACCCCAGCAGGTATGATGTGTGTGTGTTCATTCGTGTTCCCTTGCCGGGACTGGGAGGACCAGTTTGGGGTATTTGCACAGTTCAAAAAGCTGAGGGGCATTCTCCAGCCCTTGACAACCTCGCAGGCTCCAGCCCTCACTCCACCTGCCCCCACCGCCCCAGGGTTCCCTGGAGCACTTCCAAAGTCCATGAACCCAAGATCAGTTCAGGGAGCCCTGGTACCATTCTTGATTCTGCAACCTGGGGCAAATTCACAGAGTTTCTGAGCCTTGGTTTCCTCACCTGTAGAAGGATTATCAGGAGAATCAAGGCACCAGGCAGCCCAGTATGTTGTACAGAGAAGGCATAACAAATGCAGGCTCCCACCCTCAAGGCCCATTCTTGTCATCTCATTCAGGAAGCCAAAGTCCAGTTGGAGACCCAAGATAAAAGGGAGGAAAGAAAATTACATGTCAGTATCACTGATGAACATAGATGCTAAAATCCTCAACAAAATGCTATCAAATAGAATCCAACAACACATTAAAAGGATTATGCACCACAATCAAGTGGGTTTTTCCCCAGGATGCAAGGATTCTTCACAAATCAATCATGTAATACACCATATTAACAAATTAAAATAGAAAACATCAAAACACAGAACATCAGAACACAAGGTCTTAGGAAAGGAGAAGAAATGGATAGTTAAATTATTTCCTAAAACAAGAATCCTTCAGCATGTAATTTTCACTTTTCTCCATCTTACTTGGCCCTGGCATTCTCACCCAAATATACTGTTATGAAAAATATTGGGGAGTAGACACCATGGTCCCCTAAGCTTGCCCTTGAATGTAAAACCACATGTGACAAGTTGGTTTGGGCTGCCAGAAAAGCCTGAGTCCAAGGAATGAAGAGAAAAATGGGCAAGACAGAGGTAGGAGATTTAGAGGTACAAGCTGCTATATGTAAAATAAGTTATAAAGACTTCCTTAATGGCTCAGATGGTAAAGAACCTGCCTGTAATGCAGGAGACCTGGGTTTGATCCATGAGTCAGGAAGATCCCGTGGAGGAGGGCATGGCAACCCACTCTAGTATTCTTGCCTGGAGAATCCCATGGACTGAGGAGCTTGGCGGGCTACAGTCCATAGGGTCGCAAAGTGTCAGACATAACTGAGTGACTGAGCATGCATGCTTGCATGCACAAGAATATATAGTACAGCACAGGGAATATAGCTAGTATTTTATAATAACTTTAAATAAAATATAATCTTTTTTTGTTTTTGGCTGCACTACGCGCCTTATGGGATGACCAGTGGTTGAACTGGGGCCCTCAGTAGTGAAAGCTTGGAGTCCTAACCACTGGACCACCAGGAAATTCCCAAGTATAATCTTTACAAATTGTGGATTACTACGTTGTACACCTGAAACTTATACAATATTGTAAAATCAGTACCTCAATAAGAATAAGCAAATAAGTAGAGAAAAGTGAGCTGGAGCTGGGAGCCTCCACCCCAAGGCAAACATCAGAGAAGTGAGGAAGACAAGTGCCCTGGAGGCAGTCCGAGATATGGGTCTATGCTCACCCTGTGCTGACCCAAGCACTGTCAGCAGGGACCAGAGTTTGGGCTGCCTCCAGGCTGGCCCAGCCCCAGGGTGCAAGAAACAAGGCCCAGAGGGTTGGCGCTCAGAAGGTGACCCCAGGAAGGGGCCAGGGCTGTGAGGGACAAGCAACTCCCAGCTGGCAGGAAGTCTCTGCTCTTTGCAGCTTGCCTGACCCCCCCCCCCCCGACTCCATCTCCCCAGGACAGGCAGGGGAGATGAAGGGGGGGGGGCATCATCCTAGGGGCTCTGGACCTCCCCCCAAGAACTGGGGCCTAGGCAGGCTAAGACAGGCGAAGTGGCTGGAAGAGCCATGGCTATCGTCACAGAGAAAGGGGCTCATCTGAGGAGGCAGGGGGTGCTGGAGCATTCAGTCTTCAGGACCCTGCCCCAAAGGGACATGGGCATCCCAGGGTTTCTGAAAGGAAAGGGCCATTCTCAGCTCACAGAATTAGAGCCTGGATGTGTGCCTGCAGGAGGGGAAGAGAGCTTTCTGTGGGTATGCTCACCTGTGCACAGCCAGTAGCATGTGTATATGTGTGTGTGTATACACCCTGCCTTACCATATACTTGGGTGTGTGAGCTGCTACCAGGCATAATCTGCTCACCCCTCCGGTGTTTACCTTCACAGTCTCCTCTCAGCACCCGAGGCGGCTGTGCTTCTACATTTATTTGTGACCTTTTTCTGAGTCAAACCTGCCTACCTCCCCAACAGAGTTGGAAGACAGGGAAGGCAGAGGCACTAGCTTGTTCCCTGTTGTGTCCTGAGTACCTAAAACCAGCCAGGTTCATGAATATTTGAATGAATGAGCTCTTCTACATGTGTGTGATTTGGGGGATCTCTGAGCGGAGGGTTGTGGCTTTGGGGTCCTGGAGTCCTCCAGTCCAAAGTGGAAGGAGATATGGCTGTGCCTGGCTGGGGGTGGAGTAGGGTGGCTGCTGAGTCACTGTGTGGGAAGAGGGATCAGGAGGAACGTGGGACTGCCCTCAGCTGAGCTGGTCCCAGAAAGTACCTCAGCCCTGGGGCCTTGCCTCTCCATTGCAGGGCCCATTCCCAGTAGGGCCTGGAGAGGATGACTCTGCTCCCAGGGAGGGGAGAGAGGCCAGGCCCGCCCAAGGCGCCCAGGGGAGGGCAGGCAGCCAAGCAGGAAGTGGGACAGAACAGGCTGGAGTGTTTGTCCTATGTCCCATGTCCCACGCAGGAACCCAGGGAGGGGGGGTGTCACCCAAGGGCCTTACAGGCTCAACTGCCAGGAAGGAGCCGGGTCAGGCTCTCAGGCTTGAGCAGGAATACTAAGCGGAGGCAGGACAGGGGCAGGAGCCGGACTCCCTTAACCCCATGGGACCGAGGGCAGCTGGAAGCCTTGGGCTGGGTCCAGAGAAGGGCAGGGCTGACAGAACAACAGGACACATGTTGAGGTTGACTTGCCCAGTAAGATGGAGACCAGAAGACGCCCTGCCTCTCCAGAGCTGGGCTTTCCCTGGGCCTCTCAAGTCAAGAGAACTTAGCCGAGCCCTGCACACTGGCATGGTGCTGTGGAGGAGGTGGCGAGCAGAGGCACAGTGCTGCCCTCAGACTCTCCGGAGTCACCTCACTAGGCTTCTCTACCGGCATTTCTCAAGGGGCCAAGCATCCTGCCTGGTGATGGTGGTGGTCCCAGTGGTGATGGTGGGAAGTCAGGCTCAGGTGGGTGGAAGGCATGCACAGTGAACTCATGGAAGGAGCATGTACTTTTTGTTAAACTGCAGGTTCCAGGGACCCACTATAGGCTGACTGTGAAAGTGAAAGTGTTAGTCCCTCAGTCATGTCCGACTCTTCGCCATCCCGTAGACTGTAGCCTATCAGGCTCCTCTGTCCGTGGAATTCTCCAGGCAAGAATACTGTAGTGGGTTGCTATCTCCTTCTCCAGGGAATCTTCCCGACCCAGGAATCGAACCCAGATCTCCTGTATAGCAGGCAGATTCTTTATCGTCTGAGCCACCGGGGCAGCCCTCAGTAGGCTGACTGAGTTACACCCTAAAATCTGGTGCTTAATAGGCCTCTTGGAGGCCTCTGAGGTTTAGCTAGGACCGTGGGGACTGTCTGAGTCTTTGCATCGACTGAGCAACTGAACTGAACTGTGGGGACTGTAGCCCATTTGGGGATAGAGCAAAGACCCTCAGGCCTGGAGGGACTGGGAGCCCTTCTTCTCACTGTCTTGACTTGGGGTGACACACATCCCTCCCTGAGCTGGGTTTGCAACCTCCCAGCATTCTTTTTTTTTCTCCCAGCATTCTTAACACTTTCTCCTTGGACTTGAATGCTTGTGGCTACAACTTATCACCCCACAGAGCTGTGAACTTCCTTGAAGGCAGGAACTTCCTCCTATCTTGTCTCCATCCTCCTTCCTCATTCACGTGCATTAGCTCAACAACCATTTAGGGAGCACTAGCTGTGCCCCAAGTGTGTGCGAGGCTCTGCAGATGTCGTACGGACAAGACAGACATGATGCCTGGACTCAGAGTACTCCTGGTTAGTGGGGAGGGATCCTAGTGCCTAGGATGTGCTGATGCCATGTGGAAGGCCTCAGAGGAGGGTCCACACGAGGGCTGGAGGGATTTGCATAGCAATGGCTAGAGGAGTCCAAGAAGGCTTTGCAAAAAGGCATTATCTGAGAATTCCCTGGTGGTTCAGTGGTTAGGACTCTGCATTTTTCACTGCTGAGAATGCGAGTTCAAACTCTGATCGGGGAACTAAGGTTCTGCAAGCTGCACGGACACAGCCAAAAGAAAGCATTATCTAATCAGAAACCTGAAAAATTGGGTAGATGTCAGCCACAAGAAAGCTCTTTGCATGCGTTTTGCACAGAGTAGGCCCCAAGAGAATGACTGCTCAGGGAATGCATGGCTGCAGTGCAGGCCTCTGCCAGTACCCTGGGTGGGGAGGTAGGAGGTCATGGGCTCTCCATGAATACCCCTGCTACCTCTTCCCCAGCCCTGACAGCTGGTCCCTTTGCCCCCAGCTCGAGGACTGTGCCCTGCAAGTGTCTCCTTCTGGATATTACCTGGACCCTGAGCTGTCCCTGGAAGAGCAGCGGGAGATGTTGGAGGGCTTCTTTGAAGAGATCAGGTCAGAGCGGATGGTGACAGGAAGGCGAGGCTGACTCCCACCCTTGCCGCCATGCTGGAGGGGCTGGCTCATGGGTCAGCAGCCAAGACACCTGATCTCTAGCCAGGGCTGTGGGTCACCTCCTGCTGCCCAGGGGAACTGTGCCAGGGGAATCCCAAGGCCTGGCCAGTGTTACCTGCCGCCTGGGATGGGAGTGGGGGCTCACCCACATTCCTGAGATGCCTGCGTTCACACAAACCCTCCTATCTGGACAACTCCTGGGCTCGGAGAACAGTTGGCGAGGAAGGAGCTGGGCCAGGGTTGGCATGCAGGGAGGTCTTTGGTTGCCTTGGCATGGATGGAGGGACCCCAAGGAAAGGGCTGAGAACTGCTGACTGGGCTACTTGATTCCAGCAAAGGGCGGAAGCCTACTCTGATCCTGCGGACCCAGCTCTCCGTGAGGGTCAATGCCATCTTAGGTGAGTGTGTGAGGATATCAGCATATCCAGAAATTATACCCCCTCATACACCCCGCTTCCCAGTTGGCTCAGTTTCTTTCAGGCCTGTGCTGGACAGTGAACAGGACAGATGAGAGACAGGATGTGTTTCCCCTCCCATTCCTGTTCTGACCCCTTCTCCCAGGGCCAGGGCAGCTGCTAGACTGTGATATATGTTGCCCAGAGTCAGGGAGTTGTGGTTGTGTCCCAGTAGAAGAGAGTGTCTGTGTCCCCTTGAGATTTCCATGCCCACCTACCCCTTGCAGAAAAGTTGTATGGCTCCAGTGGTCCTGAGCTCCGCCGCTCCCTCTTCTCACTGAAGCAGATCTTCCAGGTGAGGCTCAGAGGTGGGTCGGAGGTGGGCATCCAAACTGATCCACACCCCCCTAAACTCCTCCTTGGTGCCCCCAGGAGGACAAGGACCTGGTGCCTGAATTCGTGCACTCTGAGGGGCTGAGTTGCCTGATCCGTGTGGGCGCTGCTGCTGACCACAACTACCAGAGCTACATCCTCCGAGGTCAGCCCCACCCCTCTCCCATGATTCCCGCCTTCAGTGACCCCTTACTGACCTCTTGTGCCTGTGTCCCCAGCCCTAGGCCAGCTGATGCTGTTTGTGGATGGGATGCTGGGGGTGGTGGCCCACACTGAGACCGTGCAGTGGCTGTACACACTGTGTGCCAGCCTGGTAAGTGGCCTTCCACCCAGCCACGCACCCTTTTCCCACTGTCTCTCTCTGGCCCTTAGTTTCCTCAGCACAGTGGGCTGGAATGGAGTGTGTCTGTGGCCCCTCTAAGCCTCAAAGGCAGTTCAACACCTGGTCCTAGAGATGGCTCTTTCTGATTAGACTGTCCTCTCTGGGTCCAGCCCCCCCCCCACCCCGAGCCCTTTCCCCTCCCCACCAGGAGCCAGCACAGGTCTGGCCCCAGCCCCACTCACACGTGGTGACCCCTCCCCCTAGTCCCGCTTGGTGGTGAAGACAGCCCTGAAACTGCTACTGGTGTTCGTGGAATACTCTGAGAGCAACGCACCGCTGTTCATCCGTGCAGTCAACTCTGTGGCCAGCACCACGGGTCAGAGACTGTCCCTCCCTTCTCCACTGCTGGGAACCCTCTCTCCTCCTTGTTCCCACGTGACCTTTCCCCTTTCTGGGTGCAGGTGCTCCTCCATGGGCCAATTTGGTGTCCATCCTGGAGGAGAAGAACGGCGCTGACCCAGAGCTGCTGGTGTACACTGTCACCCTCATCAACAAGGTGGGATGGGGGACTTCCCTGGTGGTCCAGTGGCTAAGGCTCCATGCTCCTAATGCAGGGGCCCCGGGGTTCAATCCCTGGTCAGGGAAGTAGATCCCACATGCAACTAAGACCCTACACAAAGAAATAAATAAAAACAAATATTGTTTAAAAAAAAAAAAAAACAAGGTGGGATGGCAGAGCAAGGGGGGAACCCAGGGCCATCCTGGGCCGCTCAGTCTCTTGTCCTCTGATCTGCATCAGCTTCAGCCTTGCCCTCCCATCCCCACCCTCCAGACTCTTGCCGCCCTCCCGGACCAGGACTCCTTCTACGACGTGACGGATGCACTGGAGCAGCAGGGCATGGAAGCGCTGGTCCAGCGCCACTTGGGCACGGCGGGCACGGACGTCGACCTGCGAGCCCAGCTAGTACTCTACGAGGTGGGCTGGGCCATCAAGGGCTGGAGAGGAGGGGAAGGAGAGACTGAAGGGGAGGGAAGAGAGGAGGCGCCGTTAGCCAGGGCCCCACCCCATCGACTTGGGCCTCAGCCACTCCCTTCTGGGCCCAACTCCGCTAGAACGCCCTGCGGTTGGAGGATGGAGACCTCGAAGAAGCCGTCACAGGTGGGCGGCGCACCACCCGCCGAAAACCTTCCTCAGAGGAGGGCAAAAGGAGCCGCCGATCTCTAGAAGTGCGCTCCCCGGAGCCTGGGTAAGAACAAGCTACCTCGGCCCCTGGGGAGGGTTGGATCAGCCAGGAGTAGCCCTGCCTCCTGACAGGCCACACCTCCAGCTCCACAGGCCCCGCCTCTCCGGCCGTCTCCACCGCCGCCGCCAGCCCGGTCCTGCCGACCAGCCCCACCTCCAGCCCCGTAGGCCCCGCCCCACCTCCAAGGCCCGCCTCCAGCCCCGTGGGCCCTGCCTCTGGCCTCCACAGCACCTTGAGCCTCTTTCCTACCATCTCCGTGGCGCCCTCATCCGACAGCTCCTGTGAGAGGAGCGTCTACAAGTAAGCAGGGAGATACAGGCGGTCACGGGAGTCTTCTCTCCAACTGTCCCTCCTCTCTGCGCCCCTCCACGGGCCCTCCGCCTCCTCTGCCCAAACTTCTCTGCCAAACGCGTGCTTTCTCTTTCTTTCCAGACTTCACCAAACTGCTCCCGTTTGGTAAGTGACTGCTGGGGGGTGGGGTTCGGCTCTGACTGGACCTCGTCCTCCTGAGGCTTTTCTTCATCTCTTTCTGGCATTCCACCTGTATGGTCAATGTCATCTGTCTCTCTGCCCCCTTCTGTCTCAGTTTCTCTGTAACTGTCTGTGGCTCTCTCGTTTCGCTGTCTTTGTCTTTTACGGCACCCTGTCCTGCGTCATGTCCGTCTCTCCTCTGCATTTCCAGTTTCCTCGCATCATGCCTCCCTAACTCCCTCCTATTCCCTTTGTGACTGGGAAGGGACCCCTGATATCACTGCCCAGCTGTGTGTGGGTGTGAGCAACTGGGTGCTGTGGGGTGGAGCAGGCACCACAATTACCATTTCTTCCTCTCATCCACCCCCCCCCCCCACCCAGGGCCCCTGAGAGCCCACCTGTCCCCCAGGTCCCTACTGGGGAGGCCAGGCTGGAGTAAGTACAGAGGCCAGCCTGCCAGGCCTGCCATGTGCTCAGGGCTTCAGCATTGCTTCCCCCAGCGGGGGTTCCATGTGCCTGATGCAGCCAGAGCTGGGGGGCTGTCTCAGACTTATACCTCCTCAGATACCCAAGGACTAAGCACTGGAAGACAGTTCACTGGGGTCATAGAGGTCCCTGTGCTTTAACCATGGCACCTTAACAGCTTTGATCAGTGATGAGGATGTGAATTCCCAACCTGGAGCCGATTCTGGATCCTCAGTCCAGGATTAGTGCTGGGAGGGACCTAGAGTGCTACATGGTGTGGAGGTGGAGGAGCAACCTCTGTCTAAGGGAAGGACAGAGACTGAGTGCCAGCAGGGCCAAAAGAGATGGGATCACCTTCATTATGTCAACGTAAACTGAGCACCTGTCATTTACCGGACCCCTCTTCTGGGCATCAGTCAGGGCTCTTGGAAGCTGCCAGACCTGCCAAGGGAGGGACAGCCTGGTGTGGCCATTGGGACAGCTAGCCCCTCCCCCTGCTCTAAGGGTCCTTGTCTAGAATCAGAACAGTGAGCATGAACAACAGCAAGATTGCAAGTTAGATGTCACTTAGGACTTTTCCCATTTGTTGACCTAGGAGTACTGGGTTGTTAGTGACCTCCCCAAATGTGGAAGACTGAATGGGGACTGCCCTTGGGCAGGTCCCGGTCTGCTCAGCGCATGGACTGTTCCCTGTGTGTCTGTGTGCTTGCAACTAGGGGCAGTGGCCAGGGGCCCAGCAAGGCATGCGCACCACCCTGGGCTGGGGTATGTCAGACACGCTCACTGACAAGTTCCTCCCCCCAGAGCCCGGTTCCTGGAGAATGTAGCAGCAGCAGAAACAGAAAAGCAGGCTGCGCTGGCGCAGGGCCGGGCAGAAACATTGGCCGGAGCCATGCCCGATGATATCGACGGGCGCCCAGGTGAGTAGGTGGGTAGGCAGTATCCACCCACGTTGCCCTATTGCTCTAGAGAAGACATGACACTGACAGCTGCTTCCCTTTGTCTAGACACCCAGGAATCACGGCCCTCTCAGGAACCCACCCCTGCACCCAGGACACCCCAGAGTGCTGCCCCCCGAATCCTGCTGCGTGCCCAGCAGAGCCTTGAGCCAGAGCCCAAGGAGCCATTGGCCCCACCAAGCCCCAAGGCTGAGCCTGTGTGGGAGCTCCCTGCCCGTGTACCCAGGCTCTGCATTGGGGACCTGGACTTCTCAGATCTGGGGGAGGATGAAGACCAGGACATGCTGAACATGGAGTCTGTGGAGGTGGAGAAAGGGATCCCACCCCCACCGCCCCCACCACCCCTGCTCTATGGAAGCCTCCCACCTCCTCCGCCTCCACCTCCACCACCCCTCAAAAGCCCCTTCCCACCAGCCCCACCCCCACCCCCTGCTGCCCCTCTTCCCCACTCGGCACCTGATGGCCCTGCCCTCCCCACCAAGAGGAAGACAGTAAAACTCTTCTGGCGGGAGCTAAAGTTGGCTGGAGTCCGTGGAGGCTCTGGCAGTCGCTTTGGGCCCAGCCCCACCCTGTGGGCCTCACTAGAGCCTGTCTCAGTGGATACAGCCCGGCTAGAACACCTGTTTGAGTCCCGAGCCAAGGACATTTTGCCTTCCAAGGTAAGCACACCCTCATCTGCAGGGTAACCCCAGGGAGGGAGAGAAGGTAGCCAGAGCTCAAGGGTCTGAACTGCTGGGGAAACTGAGGCAAAGAAAGGAGGAGGAACTTGTCTGAGGTCCTTCAATGAGGGTTTAGCCCATCCCTAACTAGCATCTAAGCCCATCCCAAGGCCTTGCACATCCCAGAGCCCTGGCTATGGGGTAATTGCACCATTTGGGGCACTGAGAGTGGGGCCTTGGTGTGACCTCTTAGGTTGTTGCCCCAGTTAGACTCTTTCCCAATCTTATACTGCCTTTCCCCCGATGTCAAAGAAAGCTGGTGAGGGCCGCCGTACAATGACCACAGTGCTGGACCCCAAGCGCAGCAATGCCATCAACATTGGCCTAACCACACTGCCGCCTGTGCACGTGATCAAGGCTGCCCTCCTCAACTTTGATGAGTTTGCCGTAAGCAAGGATGGCATCGAGGTAGGGATACACAGTGAGGGGTGTGGGGAGCTGGGCCCTCTCCTTTGGTTGATGGCCACTTCCTGTCCCTCCAGTGGTGGGCATGGGCTTGGCATTTCTGCAGAGCAGTCCTCAGACTGTGGGACTGCCCCAGATGACCTAGGGAGGAGTCAAGGTCAGTACCCAAGGCCTCAGGCCAGCACTGAGTGGCCTCTGTGGGGCGGTGGGTGCATTCTCAGAAGCTACTGACCATGATGCCCACGGAGGAGGAGCGGCAGAAGATCGAGGAGGCCCAGCTGGCCAATCCCGACATACCCTTGGGCCCAGCCGAGAATTTCCTGGTGACTCTCGCCTCCATCGGGGGCCTGGCGGCCCGCCTACAACTCTGGGCCTTCAAACTGGATTATGACAGCATGGAGCGGGTACCTGGGTCATGGGACGGGACAGGCAGTGGGACAAGTGAGCATGATGACCGTGTAGTCTGAATCCCTCATCTCCCCTACCAGGAAATTGCAGAGCCACTGTTCGACCTGAAAGTGGGCATGGAACAACTGGTGCAAAATGCCACCTTCCGCTGCATCCTGGCCACCCTGCTGGCTGTGGGCAACTTCCTCAATGGCTCCCAGGTGAGTTGAGAGCCTATGATGGTGGGGACTGGGACTCTGGAGCCAGCCAGGCCCAGGCCCAGGTTCAGACGGGATCCTTTCAGAGCAGCGGCTTTGAGCTGAGCTACCTGGAGAAGGTGTCAGAAGTGAAGGACACGGTGCGCCGACAGTCACTGCTGCACCATCTCTGCTCCCTGGTGCTCCAGACCCGACCTGATTCCTCTGACCTCTACTCAGAAATTCCTGCCCTGACCCGCTGTGCCAAGGTCAGCACCTGACAGAGGCTTGACTAAGGCTGGTCATGGCATGAGGGAGCACCACTTCTCTCCCTCTCTCTGAGTGGGCTGCCGGGCCAGGGCTTGCTCAGGCTCCAGGCTTGTGTGGGCTCTGTCTTCTGCCAGAAACACTCTTCTTTTGGCCTGGCTACACCTACTCAGTTTGGGGTCTGTTTAGCTGCCACTTATCCCAAGAAGGGGCTTCCCTGGTGGCTCAGATGGTAAAGAATTTGCCTGAAATGCAGGAAACCCAGGTTTGATCCCTGGGTTGGGAAGATCCCCTGGAGGAAGGAATAGCAACCCACTCCAGTATTCTTACCTGGAGAATTCCATGGGCAGAGGAGGCTGGTGGGCTACAGTCCACGGGGTCAAAAAGAGTTAGACATGACTGAGCAGCTAACACTTTCACTATCCCAAGAAACCTCTGTTCCCTACTGTATCACATGGACTTGCTGGAATCTTGCACGAGACTGTGAGCTTTTGGAGGGTGGGGGTTGGATCTGCTGTTTGCTCAGGGCCCAGGCTGACCATCCCAGCACAGAGGCAACCTCAGGCAGTGTCTTTCTGTGGGGGGACTGCATGTTACCCCCTGCTTTTCCAGGTGGACTTTGAGCAGCTGACTGAGAACCTGGGGCAGCTGGAGCGCCGGAGCCGGGCAGCTGAAGACAGCCTGCGGAGCCTGGCCAAGCACGAGCTGGCTCCAGCCCTGCGTGCCCGCCTCACCCACTTCCTGGCTCACTGTACCCGCCGTGTTGCCATGCTGAGGGTCGTGCACCGTCGTGTCTGCAACAGGTGGGGGCACTGCAGACAGAGGGGGGACCGCCACCACCATCCCTCAGACCCCAAACAGGACTCAGCCCTCCTCTCCATTCTACACCTAGATTCCATGCCTTCCTGCTGTACCTGGGGTACACGGCGGAGGCAGCCCGTGAGGTTCGCATCATGCAGTTCTGCCACACGCTGCGGGAGTTCGCACTGGAGTATCGGACCTGCCGGGACCGGGTGCTGCAACAGCAGCAGAAGCGGGCCACGTACCGTGAGCGCAACAAGACCCGGGGACGTATGATCACCGAGGTGGGTGTGCCTTCCGGTCTTGACTGCCACCCCTGTGGTTTTCTTCTACTCCCCATTCACCCCCTTTCCCCTCTCCAGACAGAGAAGTTCTCGGGTGTGGCTGGGGAAACCCCCAGCAAGCCATCTGTCCCTGTGGCTGTGAGCAGTGGGCCGGAAGAAGGTGATGCTGATAGTCACGCCACCATGAAGAGTCTGCTGGCCAGCAAGCCTGAGGTTGCCACACATGGCCGTCGCAGCAGAGGTGGGACCAGTGGCTGCTGGGGGCAGTGGGCTCTGGGGCCACTCTGGTCTGACCTTTTTACCTGGCTCTCACAGGCATGGTCCAGAGCAGCTCCCCAGTCATGCCTACAGCAGTGGGGCCATCCACTGTACCCCCAGAAGAATCTCCAGGCTCCAGTTTACCCAGTGACACTTCAGATGAGATCATGGACCTGCTGGTGCAGTCAGTGACCAAGAGCAGCCCCCGTGCCTTAGCTGCTAGGGAACGCAAGCGTTCCCGTGGCAACCGCAAGTCTTGTGAGTATTCCCCACATGCCCACTGCCCACCTTAACCCCATCAAGCCCCACCAACCCTGCTCTGTCTTGCAGTGAGGCGGACACTGAAGAGCGGGCTTGGAGAGGACCTGGTACAGGCACTTGGACTGAGCAAGGGTCCTGGCCTGGAAGTGTGAAGGTGCTGCCTCCAGGACACCTATCTGGGCCCCAGCCTGCAGTGCAGGAGACTATAGTGAGGAGGCACCAGAGCAGAATTCTGGGCCTCTTCTCAACTCAAGGGCCACTCTGTGCCCGTGGCCAGTGCCGTGAGCAGTATTAGCTGTGTATGCCTGTGTGGGTGTGCGTGTGCATGTGTGAGCTCCCTGGATGCTGGAGCATAATAAAGTTTTCCTAGCCAGTCAAGAGCCTTTTTCTTCCTTCAGGGTACCCACGACGCTGGCCCACAGCAGAAAAGAAAATCCCAAAGAACTGGCTGTTCCTGCCCTAGCTCTCTCATTATCACCCACAAAGCCATTAGCCACATTATAAGCCATTTATTCAACAATCCTATACCCTAGACCACTTTTGGCCCCTGGACTAGGCCCTCACTGCTCCTGGCATGGGGACCACACAGCCTGATAAGAGCCACCCAGGGCTCAGAAACCTGGGGCCACAATGTCAGTGGCTATAACCGCTTCATCTGCCGCCGCTCCTGTCGGCGCTGCCGTTTCTCATTGTGCTCTGGCACTGGGGCGCCACTGTCCGCTGTGAACCAGGGGCCCAGGACATTGACCCACAGGAGGTAAAGAGCTCTGCCTGGAGCCTAGGAGAAAAAAGGAAGCTTGAAGCCAGGTACAGGAAATGAAAGAAGAGAAGGCTTAGATGCGCCAGCTCCTCCTCGGGAGTCCCACAACCCACATACCAGGAGCCAGAAGGACCAGATGTAGAGGGAGAAGCAGCTGAGCACCTGCACGATAGCTGTCAGTAGGATCACATCTTTAAGGTGCCTGTGGAGAGAAGGGAAGCTGCAAGGGCCAAAAATAGTACCCGGGGAATTCCCTGGTGGTCCAGCGGTTTAGGATTCCATGCTTTCACTGCTGAAGGCCTGGGTTCAATCCCTGGTTGGGGAACTAAGATCCCACAAGATGCGCAGCAGAGCCAAAAATTTTTACATAAAACAAAAATAAGAGATGGGCCCTAGTTCAACTCCCTTCCACCCTCTTCAAGTTGCAGGCAGCTGTGGGTCTTGGGCTATCTGGGCCCCAGCACCCCAGCCCTGGCGCTGCTCACCTGGGCTGACAGCGGGGGACACTCACTCTGCCATGCCCTGCTCCATGTTGAGATCCATTCCACCATCCACCAGGGCCCCATCCTCAGAGAAGGCTGCCCTTGCCATCGAGCTCATAGAGTGGTAGCTGGCCCCATATACTGCCAGACTAAAGACCAGGGCCATCTGTGGAATAAGAATGGGGGTGTTAAAAGGGCAGCCACTGACCCTATGGGCTTACCCACTTCGCAGGATGGGGGACACTTACCCAGGCCCAAAATGAGGCAGATGAGTAGAAAAAGACCAAGGTCACAAGACAGTAAATGGCCTGTAAGCAGACACAGGATCAGGCTAGGATCAAAAGCTTACTAAACCATGGACCTTCCTTGACTTTGACTCTAGACCAGGTGATGAAAGGAGACAAGTCGTTTCTTACAAGGTTGGGGGAAGAGATCTGCTCCCAGAATATCCAGACACCCCTGACACAGGAAAGAAGCCCCTGTGCATTTAGGATGGGAAAGGCTCAGGTTCATTTGAGACTCACACCCTCATTTTGCTTTTGTTTTTCATTTTGACTATTCAGCACTTTCTCTGCACCAGGATTCTTTCTCATTTATTTGGCTGCACTCGGTCCTAAGTGTAGCATATGGGATCTAGGGAGTCTTAGACACTGGACCACCAGGGAAGTCTCTCTCCTTTATGTTTAACTGGAGTTTTCTTCTGGAGTTTTGGCTGTCACACACCCCCACCACTCCACCCCACCAAACAGAGCTGAGGACTATGGAACCTTGGGTGGGCAAGGAACCAAGGAGGGAGGCACTTACATTAGCCCCCAGTATGATTCGCAGGTAGAACTTCAGGGTCTCTTTGTTCTCCTCAAATATCTGCTTCTTCCCTCTCGTGCCCACTTTTCCTTTGGGCTGCAGAGAGATAATGAGATACCATCAGAACCCACATCAGTCAGGACCTGCCTTAGCCTCCCCACCATTCCGGTTAGCTGAATGGGCTTGACTGGCGTCCCTCTCCGGCCTCTACTGAAGTAAACCCGCTCGGGGCTGACACTATCCTGCCTCAAGCCCCTCAGATCTCTAGCTAGTTACTGTTTGATATCGACGCCCATCGCCCCTCAGGCCCCTCGATCTCTGCAGCCCTGGTACTGTCTGCTACAGACGCCCAGCTCTCTCTGGCACCAGCTCTGGTATGGTCCTGGATGGCCACTGGATGGCGCCCCCCTCCAGCGAAGGTGGGGGGGGGGGCGCTGGATTGACCTATTTCCCTTGAAGCTCTTCTTCTGATTTCAGTCGCCCGATCCCGGGAGCGCTTTGCCATGCGGACCACGCCCTACTCGCCCTCCTTACCGCCATAGTGAGACGCAAATACCCAGCCAAGGAAAGAAGGGAGAGCGACCAAAACCGCACTCAGTAGGTACCACATCGGCAGCACAGACACTTCCGGTGCAGATCCAATACGTCACACCTGGGACGGAAGTTGTAGGTCCACTTCCTTCCCAAGCCCCGCCGTCCAGAGTCGGTGGGACTACGCTTCCCAGAAAGCCTTGCGCGGGGGCGGAGGCAGCAGGGATGCGATGGCGGAGTCGCTGCCGCTGGAGGTGAGAGGAGGCTGCCCTCAGGCCTAGCTCGGGACAGGCCCCGCCTTCGGGGTCCCAGGCTGTGGGGAGGGGCTGTCAGACAGCTCTCCCGGACCCGCCAGTCTGGCGGAAACAACCCGGCCGGGAGATCCCTGGACCTGCAGGCTATGGGTAACGGCCCCGCCGCCTTTGGGCCACTCTATCCCCTTACCTTGGGGGACCATCCTCTCCTTCCCCATCGGCCCCAGGAGATAGCTGCTGTCACCTCAGCGAGGACAGGGCCTCTCTGCCTACCCCTGATCTCTTGAGATGGTCGTCCCTCCCCCTCAGTTCTGGAAGATGTCCGCTGCATCCCATCAGCCCCGAAGGGTAACCGATCTTACCCCCATTTGTCCCTTGGAATGGTCGCTCCATTCCCTTCCCTTCGAGAGACTGCTGCCCCTTCCCATCAACTTCGGGCATGGTCTCTGAGTTCCCTCACCGAGGACAGGCCTGCTCCCCACTTCCTCAGCCCCTAGTAATGGCCATCCCTGCCTCCTTCACCTTCATCTTTCATGAGATGTTTGCTCCCTCTACTTAAACTGGAGGTAGATCACTCTGCCGCTGTTGTCCCGAGACAGATAAGTTTTGTCCCAGTGGCCTCTTGGGATGGCCTCTCCATCCTGTTTGCCCAGAAAGTTGGCAGACCCCTCCCACTGCCCAAGAGAGACAGGGCACCCTTTCCCCATCGGCCTTGGAATGATGTTCCACCTCCAATGAACCCCTGAGATGGCATCCTTTCCCCCTTCTGCCCCAGAGGATATCTGTCCCATCACCATGGATCACAAAGATGACCAGTCATATCTATAGTAGCTCCTTGGGATGGAGTTCCTGGGATGGCCACTCCACCCTTATCACTGCCTCTTCTGTTCCCTCTAGAAAGGCCTTCCCCCTTCTCAACTCAAACACTCATGCTTCCCCCTCTCAGTGAGGACAGGTTTGTTGCCCTCCTTTTGCTCTGGGGTTGGCTACTGAACCCCAGAAGACAGGATGACCACTATCTTACCTCAGCTCAGACAAGTTTTCCTGCCTCCTCTTGGGGATTGGAGCATGGTCAGTTTCAGTCCCCATCAAAGGTCTCTTCCCCAGGCCTAGCCTCCCTGGCCCAGAAGTTGTTCTCGCCAGTCATTCTCCTCTCAGTAATGATCTGTTTTATCTTCCCACCCATTCCTTGAGCAAATCTTTGGTGAAAAGAGAGGTAAAAGACTGTCCATTCTTATTTAATTCAATCCAGTAAGTACTGACTAAGTACCTTCTGTGTACTAGCAATCAGGGAAGGGAAGAAGAGACCAAGTGGGCTGGTGAGGGTCAAGCTTAAGGGCATTCCAGGAAAAAGGCCCACATTGGCAGAAGGAAATAAGAAAATCAACTTGCTGTGTTTGTAGGACACTGGGAAGACTGGCTTGTGGAAGCTCTGGGATCAGGGGTACAGTCAGGCATGGAGGCCTGGCAGTGCTGACTCAGGAGAAGAAATTTTGTCTTGAGGGTATTGGGGAACCCCAAAGGTTTTCATCAGGAATGCACTGAGACTGAAAGCTGTTTCTTAGGAAAATTAACCTTGTTGCAGTCTGTAGAATGATTAGCAAGGATGAACCTGGAGGCAAGGAGATCAGGTGGGAGATGGTGGAAGAAACCCTGGTCTGGGGTGAGGAAGATCTGGGCTACTAAGGTGGTAAGGTTTCAAAGGTAGAATTATTAATAACAGCAATCCAGGAACCATTTATGGACCATCTACTAGGTGTGAAGCATATTATATCTATTAAATTTATATATATATAAATTATAATTTGATCCCTGTCAGAAGACTGTGAGGGCAGCTACTAAAGACTCCTGCAATGCAGGAGACCTGTTTGATTCCTATGTTGGGAAGTTCCCCTGGAGAATGGAAAGGGTGCCCACTCCAGTATTCTTGGGCTTCCCTGGTGGCTCAGATAGTAAAGAATCCGCCTGCAATACGGGAGACCTGGGTTTGATCCCTGGTTGGGAAGATGCCCTGGAGGAGGGCATGGCACCCCACTCCAGTATTCTTGCCTGGGAGAATCCCCATGGACAGAGGAGCCTGGCGGGCTACAGTCCATGGGGTTGCAGAGTTGGACATGACTGAATGACTAAGCACAGCACATAAGACTGTGATCTAGATTTTTTTAATATCCCCACTTTACAGGTGTGGGTTGAGGTTCAGAGACATCACATATCTTGCCTGAGGTCACACAGCTAGGAACTGGTGGAGCTGGGATTTGAATGAGTCTTAAGTAAAGCCTATGCTTTATACCTGTATCTGGAGCAAGGGACAGACGAGCATGAAGAGTATAAAGTTTTATCAGGATCTTCAGGCGAGATGCTCTGTTGGGATTGAAGTTTGGGGGCTGGAAAGTTGGGAGGAGGGGCTGCTTTGGACTGCGGTGAAGGTGATGGTAAAACATTTGGATGAAGAATCCTGTGGACAGTTGGCAATACTAGACTAGCACATGAATGATAAAACAATATGGAATATTGAATTGTTGGTTATTCTTATAGAGGTAATTGTTAAAGCAATGCAAGTGAATTTATTATCCTAGAAAGTGAACAAATTGAAAGACTCAGGTCTGAGCCCTGGGAGCCACAGAAGAATCTAGAAACAGGGCAATTGGAGTGGTGAGTGGAGCCCTAGAAAACAGTGTCACAGAAGTCAAGGAGGGAAGATACCAGAAGAAAAGAATAGTTAATACCAGATTATTCTTGGTCTCACAGGCAGCTCCCTTCCCCAGTCCCTAATAAGTCCTCCACCCCCAGCCTCGTAGAGCATAGGTGGAGTGAGAGCCTTAGCCTACCAGGATGGGTCTTGCTGAGAATTGTAACAGCCGGCTGAGAAGCTGTGAAGAAGACTGAAAGAGTGCAGTCCCAGTGTAACTTCCTCAAGATCAGCACTTGCCTTGCTGTGTTCTAGATCCTATGCAAGACACTTTACCATGATATTTAACTGTCACAGCAACCCACTTAAATCTCACTACAACTGTCTTTTTATAGATAAGAAAAATAAGGCTCAGAGGGGTCAGTTGAGAGAATAAGGATCTAAACTAGGTTCATCTAGTCCCAGTGCCCAGGCCCTTTTTATCAAATTGAGCAGGAAGTTTGATTTTTATCAGAACAAACCTGCATCCAGATGGTGCTCAGCAAAGGTTTGTTCCCAGTAAAGATACGGGAGACTGGAGAGGACAAGTGAAGACTTTCTGAAGCTTAGGATCCAAGATGAGCTAGAAGCCAGTGCTCTAGTCCCCTCTGACCTACTGTGCTGCCAGACAGAGAAGATTTCAGAGGGCCCCACCAGCACTAACAGCCCCAATGCCCTGTCTTTTTCCCTCAGATGGTCACATATATTCTGAGCTTCCTGCCTCTGTCAGATCAGAAAGAGGCCTCCCTCGTGAGCCGGGCTTGGTACTGTGCAGCCCAGAATGCCCTTCGGGAGGTAAGGTGCCTACCCTCACCTAGCCCATTCTCAGTATGTCTCACTTCAGCTTGCTCGTGGCCCTACTCATACATCATCCATCCATTCATTCCTGCATATTTATTCATACATACTTGGCTCTGGGTCCAGTACTGGGACTCTACAGATGAACCAAACATATTCCCCTCCCCTGAGAAGCTCATAGTCTAGTGAAGGAAAAAGACAAATAAGTGAGTGATCATGATGTTGTGTGCTCAGGGCATTGGCATGAAGGGGGCCATGGGAACATTAAGGACATGGAAGGAGACTGGCAGCATCAGGGAAGGCTTCCTGAAGGAACAGGATGAGGAGCATGAAGGTTGGTCTTCAGGACTCAATAACCGCACAGGCGAAGGCATCAAGGTGTGAAATAGTTCAGGAAACGACCACCCAGGTTCGCTATGACTGGAACTTAGGTGTGTTGGAGAGAAGTGGTGGGAGATGAGGCTAGAAAGGGGTCAGAAAGCAAGACAGATGTGCCAGGTGGCATTGCTAGGGCTTTCTCCTGGTTATCATCATGGGTAACCAGGTAACCCATGGAACATTAAAGGAACATTAGGCAGGGGAGTGACATGCAGTGATTTATGTCTTAGACCTCCACAGTGCAGAGTGGACTGAGAGGTGATTCATAGGGAGACAACCCCCTAGGAGGTGAGTGCAGGCATTTGTGCTAGTTGGAAAGGCAAGCAGTAAGAGCCCTTTGTTTCAGTTTTGACTGTCACTGAGGTTGAACAATTTTCTCATTAGTGGACCATTTATATTTCCCTCTTTTGTGTATTTCTGTTCCTTGTCTAATTATTGGGGTCTTAGTATTTTTCTTATTGATTTGTATGAACATTTTATACATTAAAGAAGTTAATCTTTTACATACTTACTGAAATATATTCCTCATATATTTGCCTTTTAAAATTTGATTTGTAGATATGTGTTGTTTATGAGATATACAGGGGTTAAATTTTTGGGTTGTTGACTCTGAACATTCTTTTCTTTATTTCTGCCATTGCTTTAGAGATACTTTGCCTCTTCGGAGATTTGATAAATATACACTCATATTTTGCTTTTTTTTTTTAAATTTCGATTTACTTCTTAGATCAGTTTTAGGTTCACAGCAAAATTGTTTTATGGCTTGAATTTATACACACACACACACACACACACATATATATTTGATGTAATTTATTTTGACTTATGCTGTAAGGTAAGGAGCTAAACTGATTAGTTTTCAAGTAGCCCAAGTACCATTTATGTATAATGGATTGGAAACCTCCTCTGTCACATTTTAAATGAGCGTTTAAGTAGGGTTGTTGTTGAGTTCTCTCTCCAGTGTCATTGAGCCTAGTTTCTAAAGAAATTTGGTTTGAATTTGTTGAAAATATGAAGTATAAAACATCTAAATGGCGAGATCCAGTTGGTAGTTGGACTTCTGAGAGAGGAATTCAAGAGAAAGTTCTGGGTAATAAATATAGATGAAGGTGTCATTTAAGAACAGGTGGAGATTTAAGCCTTGGATCTAAGTCACTTTCCCTGGGGAGAACAAGAGGAGCCCTGAAGAGCAGGCCACAGAGACTGTCCAGGAAGGATACCAGTCCAAAGGCAAGGAGAGGAGGAGGGGCCTGTAGAGAGGCCTCACTCATTCGGATGGTGATGCTACCTCTGTGCCCAAGCACTGTGCTAGGCCCCAGGGCTGGGGCAGACACAGCACTCAGAGTTGACAGTGAGAGAGACACAGCACTGCGCTCAAAATCTTAAGAAAGGTGCATGATGCATACCAAAGATGCAGAGAAGATTCACAGAAGACTTCATGGAGAAGGGGATGCTTGGGTTAAATCTTGAGAGAGGATACATATTTGTTAAGGAATAGGTGAGGGGTCAGACCACCCCCCACCCCCAGAAAAAAAACAGCTGAACCCAGGCATGGAAGTATGAGACAGTGGTCTGAAATTAGCATTCCAGAGCCAGAGTGGGGAGCAGGCATGGGAAAGCTGGGGCTGAAGAAGTAGGCGGGCCCTGAATGCCAGCCGGGAAGCTCAGCTTCCATCCTGTGCAGTGATGAACCACCAAGGCCCCGAAAAACGTGGTCAGTTGCCTTTCGTCACGATCACTCTGTTGACAATACCAAGAGTAGACTGGAGCCAGAGAGATTGAAGGCCAGGAGGAAATGGGAGATGGACTGGAAAGGACCTTGGACGTTGTGGATATGAGGGAGCAGTCTAGGATGATTGCCAGATTTCTGACTTAGGTGATTTGGTAGAAGGCACTGGGAGTTTGGGAGAAGCGGGGATAAGACAGTAAATTCAGATTTGGGCATAATGCATCCCTGTATCTGGAGAGAGGTCCATCAGGTCATGGCTTCCAGTATCTGGTGCCCAGGAAGAAGGTGTGGGAAACAAAGTAGCTGGAATGGCATGAAGTCTGCTGGGGTGCACATGGAGGGAAACTGTGTGTGTGTGTGTGTGTGTGTGTGTGTGTGTGTGTGTGGTGGAATGGAACAATTCATGGGGAACCCACTGGTCCATGGACTGGGTCTTTCTGCTCTTTGATGACCCCAAACAGGGAACAGAGTAGCTGGAATGGCATGAAGTCTGCTGGGGTGCACGTGGAGGGAAACTCTGTGTGTGTGTGTGTGTGTGTGTGTGTGTGTGTGTGTGTGTGTGTGTGGTGGAATGGAACAATTCATGGGGAACCCACTGGTCCATGGACTGGGTCTTTCTGATCTTTGATGACCCCAAACAGGGAACAGGCTAGAAGGTAGGAGAGACAAGAGGGCAGAGTCTCAGAACCCCCAATAGGAAAGAACACCGGGGAGACAGGCCGTATCGAGTAGGCACCATGGCGCAGCAGAGAGGAAGGACACCTGTGGAAGGTCTGCAGGGGAGCCCCCGGATATTGGTGATCTTGCTGGAGAGGGGCTGTTTCTGGGAATGAGGGATTCTGTGGGGACAGTGGTGGAGGGATTAGTGGGCAAAACTGTGGTCAAGAGGTGGCCACAGTGGGTGTGGGCACCCATGTGCTTCCAAGAAGCGTGATAGTAAAGGGGAGGGGTGAGGGGGTTGTAGGATCAAGGGAGGCCTTTGTTAAGACTCTGGGGTGTTTGTGGACTCTGAGGAAGGAGCAGTGGAAAGGCAGAGATTTGGGGATTCTCAGAGGAGAGGGTGGGGACAGGCTCAGTAGGCCAGGAGAAGGAGTCTCCTTGAACCCAAGAGCAGAATAGGGAAGGAGGTTCAGATGGGTCCTGCCAAGGATGGGCTGGTGGATGGGAACAGGGAAGAAAGAGGGCCTTCCCACCTAAGAGCATTGGTTTCTATTTGAAACATATCTGAGAAGGCTGGAGTGAGGGGAGGGAGCTGCAGTAGCATCGGGGGCTTGGAAAGAAGACAAGGGGAGTGAGAAGAGAGGGGCTGTGAGGAGAGGGGAGCCAGTGCAGACAGGAAGGGAGGCTGTGGCTTCCTCGGACAGCACGTACCGAGAGGAGGCCATGGTCTCATCATCCCTGGCTGGGCAGAGGGCCCAGAGAGCAGGTGCACCCACATGATGGGCAGGGCCACGGGGACCCTGATGAGAGGTCATCAGTCAGGGAGGCTTCTTGGAGTCCAGCAAAGGAGGGTGCAGAAGAAGCCAAGTGGGCAGTCAGGCCCCAGGGATGAAGGTGAGACTGGAACAGGAGTGAGGGAAGGAAGAAGAGGAGGAGGCCAGGGTCAGAGTTTGGGATCCAGAGCCTACCATTTTAGCACTGGAGCTTCTCCAGTGAACCCTGAGCTCCAGATAGAGCACTGACAAAGACCCGTTCGGTGACTCTGCAAAGCCCTACTCCACCGCCAGGACTGGGAGCCCTGAGAAGCCAGGCCACAGATACCTGGGCTTCTAGGGCTGACACCACCATGTCCCAGAGAACAATCTCTGGAGCCCTATTGACAGGACCCATCTCCCAGGGTGCAGCCGGTTGAGGAGGTGGTGCCCCAGCTAGTAGATGCTGTGGAAGATTCTGGCTCACCAAGGCCAAGCCGTATGGCTCCAGGTCAGGCTAGGATGCTCAACTTGGTAACTTCTTAATCTCCCTCACCTGCCCCCACTTATTTCCACTTTTTCTCAAATAAGAAGACAGACAAAGGCAGGGCCTGATGTACACCTGGGCTCTGTCCATACCTGGGACTGGGGCGGGGGTGCTGCCACCATGCTGGTCACTGTGAAGATCTCAGGACAGCTCCTGCCCCCTGCTGCCTTCTCGTGCCTGAGGTGTCTATAAAAGCCTCTAGAAATGAGCCCCAAAGTCTGATTCCTCTCTGGAGACCAAAGCCCCTGGGCACCAGGACATATGCTTCCTCAAAGTCCTTCCGGAAAACAGGCATGCTAACTTTGGATCCCTGTGCTGGCAGACAGGAGAGGCATGCTTCTCTCAGATGGCTTTCCAAGTCTGCACACAGGCCTGCTGCCTCAGCTCAGGACTTCAGTAGTTACAACAGAGTCCTGGCCTTTCACAGTCAAGGAACACGTATTGCTTTTAGCAGGTTTAGGGCATTTTTCCAAATGAGTCCGCATTTACTCTTAAGATGCCAGCATAGAAGGGAGGAGACCAGGGGGCTAGTTGGCCCCTCTGCCGAGGCAGCTGAAGCTGGAGCAGGTACCCATGTTATACTCCCTTGGGGCTTTAGAAGCATCTTCCCAGGGCCTGGGGAGGGGGACTTTCCTACACTGGGGTAAAGACCAGAACCCAGAAGGCTGTCCACAGAGGGTAAATATCCCCAACAGGCTGCTCCTGGACTTCTGTATCTGAGTCCCAGGTAGACCACCTGAGTGATGGCTTAGAGGCCGTCTTCTTCCCACCAGGAAAAACTATGGGGAGTAGGGAGGTGGCCTCAAAACTCACCCGGCCCCATAGTTGGAAGTCCTTTAGGCCAGGCCCTGCTCCTTCACTAGGTAGCTCCTGGGGCCACCTGCCAGCCCTGCACTTGGACCCTGGGCTGTTGGTTTACCTTGTGTATAGGAAGGCAGTGGGAGAGGGAGGAACACTGCTGGCAGCCAAGGCTCAGGAAGATAGGGAAAGAAGGAAGACTGAAGGCGGCTGGAGCTGGGGGCTGCGGGGTGCCATGTGACTGGTGGGGGCAGGTGCTGCCTGGCAACCAGCACTGCTCTATACTCCCCCCACCAGAGTTCATTCTACTCATTATGAGATTGGCTCATCTAGCACTGCAGGGCTTTGAAATGGCTGGAGGCATGCTTTACCGTTCCTTTCTTAAAACTATTCTCCCTGACTTTTTCAGTACCCTCCCCAACCTCACACACTGGCATCTTCGCCAGCTCTCCTCAAATCTGAGAGAGGGACCCAGGTCTCTGGCGTCCCCACTCCCCACAGTCTCCTGGTGTCCATGGGGGGATCTATGGGCAGAGCTCCTCTCACCCGTATTGACCATGGGGTCTGAGAACGTGGTTTGACTCCCTGATTCCCGTGAAATTGGTGGGAGCTGGTCTCCCTCTTACCACAGGCTCGTTCCCAGGACGACAGCCCTCGGGGGCTGCTGCTTCTCTGGGGCAGAAGCCAGGTGGGGTCTCCACACCTGGGAATGAGTTCCACCTGTCTTCCTGGAAGAATCCCATTGATAAACATCTTGCAGGGAGCACATATTATGCATCATTTTGAGCTTTCTGGTTCCCTTTTGATGATTTTCTGTGGGGGACAAGCAGGGAATGTCAGCTTGTTCTTCTGTTCTTCCTGTTACTCACTGGACAGGTTTGGGGGGGAGCTTGCTTGTGAAAACAAGAATCTATGAGTATCACTTGCCTGCATCCTGGGCCTTGGTGGGGGTAGAGAAATGGGGCTAGGGTTTCAGAAGCCAAGCCCTCTTCTCCCTCCCCGACAGACCAGTTCCACACATTCCTGTACTTTTTGTCCTTTGGCTCCCTCTATCACAAGATCAGGCAAGGTTCTCTGAAAACAACTCTTACTGGCGGTTCCTCACACTCCTAAACAAGCCAACCTTTCCCCACAACTAGCCCTGAGCTTGCGTCCCCGCCCCACCGGACTCCAGCTCCGTGCTCCCCAAGCTCCGTCCCCAGTTCCTCTCCAGTTGGGCCAACTTCCTCCCTGCCTCTGAAATTTGTTCTCTGAGTTCCTGTCTAGAGAAATAGTACACTTCTCCCTCCTCACCTGCAGGAATAAGACAGACCCTCCAGAGATAAGACCAGGGATCACAAGCGCATCTGGAATCTCCAGCCTAAAGGGCATTCACGTGTGCGCATACACACGCATCCACACACCACACTCACATGCGTAGGCACATTTTTCACTTACACACAAAAGCCGGTTTTGCAAACATTCCTGTGGCCGAGACACTGAGGCCACCAGAGTACCTTGGCCTCACTGCCTGCCCCAGATCTCTGGCATCTGGACCACAGGGCGTTGTGGTGAGCAACACCTGCCGTTGCTTCTTCCCGCCCTCAGCTGCTCTCAGGGCTATTTATATGCTCTTGAGAAAGTGGGGGAGGCTGATTGCTTAGCTAACGCTTAGCTGAGGCCCTGGATTTGGAGTCCGTGGGTCTCAAGGCCACCTTCTGAAAGTCCCCAAAGTTGGGGTCCAGAATGCTTTGTCCTCCTGCTCCCAGGGACCTTTGCTGGCTCTCCTCCAGGCCGTCCCCCAGACCTCCTGTACCTAGCATGCCAAGTCCCCACTCTGGCCCAGCCTCTCCATAGGCACTCAGCCCCGGCCATCACTAACTTTCTGTCCTCCCCTTGTATTCCTCCCCCTTGAGCCCCAGTATGACCCGTCCTCCCTGCTCCCACTTCCCATCAGCACCCCCTCAGGCACATGACACCACAGTGGGTCCCCATTGTTGAAGGGCCCTTCCTGACCTTCCCTTAAACTCTGGCCAGCAAATTGCCACCAGACCCAATGGCTGGCACACTGTGAAGCCAGAGGGCTAACCCCAGGCCCGCTGCTGCCCCGTAGGCCAGCGTGCAGTACAACATCCCTGTGTCATCTGCCTCCCTTCCGGTCATCAAGAGCCTGGGTCTCAGGGGCGTCACCTGCATCAGCCTGACCAACCTGGATGGCTCTCCGGCTTCACTCCAGGTGCTGCAGTCTGTTACCCACCACCTGGGCCCACACCTGCAGAGCTTGTGCCTTGGTGGGGGCAGCCCCACAGAGGCCTCCTTCATGGCTCTGATCCTGGGCTGCCCGGCCCTGCGTATCCTAGACCTCAGTGGCTGCAACAGCCTCTTCACGTCGGGCATGCTGCTGGCTCAGCCTGAGACGGCGCAGCAGGTCCAGCAGGCGCTGAGTGGCCTCCGTGAGCTCAGCCTGGCTAGCCTTCGGGACCTGGCCGACCTCAGCTTCAACCGGCTCAGCAGTTGTGCCCCCTGCCTGGAGCGCCTCTCCTTGGCCTATTGCCACCTCACCTTCCAGCTAGGCCCATCCTGGGGCTCCATTGACCCCCAGGACTCCTCCCCCTCTCAACTCTCCTTCCGTAACCTGCTGCGATTCCTGAAGGAGCGGGCCGGCAGGCTGCACACCCTGGACCTGAGCGGCACTGGCTTGCCGCCCGAGGCCCTGCGGGCGCTGGGCCAGGTGGCCGGGCTGCAGCTGCAGAACCTGAGCCTGCATAGCTGCCGGGACCTCTCCACAGAGGCCGTGGCCGCCCTTTGCCACCAGCAACCAGGCCTTACCTCCCTGGATCTCAGTGGCTGCTCAGAACTGACTGATGGAGCAGTCCTGGCCGTGAGCCGGGGCCTGCGGCACCTGCGGCGCCTGAGCCTGAGGAAGCTGCAGCGGCTGACAGACGCAGGATGCTCGGCCCTGGGGGGCCTGCGGGAACTGCAGAGCCTCGACATGGCTGAGTGCTGCCTGGTGAGAGGGCGGGAGCTGGCCCAGTCTCTGGGCTCGGTGTGTGGACCTCCACCCCCACTGGCCTCCCTCAGCCTGGCCTACTGCTCCTCACTCAAGGTGAGCGTTCCACCCCCTTCCTTCCTTCCTCACCAGGGCCAGGGATTGGGGGAACTGGGAGCCTGGCACCAGGGAGGTGCCCCGTGTTTGTGTCCAAGTCAGCTGGAAGTGGAAAGGTGCCTAGGCAGACGGTGCTGCTGCCCACACTCCTCCCTGCCGCCCCCGTGGTGGGTCCATGCAGAGGGAGGTCCCGGAGACCAGAGGGGCCCAGCCCACGAGGTGACCCACACCTCACAAGTCCGGTGCTTGGTGATCATTGCAGTCTGGGGAGGGGACTGAGGGTGGGTGTTCTGGGGGCAGGGGTGACAGAACCAGGCCCTGGGGAAAGGGGCCCCGAGGTCACATAGCAGTAGTTGCTCAGGAGGGGCCCTGGGGAGGCCATGTGACAAGGGAGGAAGAGGGTCACTTTTGGCTGACGCCGGTCCCTTCAGTAGGGCTCAGCCCTGTCCCTCTGGGTGGTGGTCCTGTCTTAGCAGTGTCGCTCCCTCCCTCTTTAGCAGGTTATTCCTTCAATCTGCAACTGTGCCCAGAGCATTCTTCACCTGAAAAGCATTCAACGTTTCCCCCCAAGTGCCTCTCTTGCCCTACTTCATCCTCACTGTGTCGATCGTGTGTCTCTTAAGCACTCTCTCTAGAGGCCCATGTTCCCATGTCTGCATCTCTACAAAGCAGCTTCCTCTGTCCTGCCCTTAGTTCTTACCCCCCCCCCCCCATCCCCCAACCACTCCTGGCAGGTGGCAGCTCTGCTGTATGTCCTCCCAGTCCTAGAGGGAGTGTACCTGGTTGACTGGTGCTGGGACCACAGAGAGGGTGAACGCCTTAGAGATTTTCACCTACATCCTTCCCACACCAGCCAGTCTAGGTATTTGTCCTTCTCCCTGTGTTCCCCCTTCTCAGCCCATCACATCCACTGTGACACACAGCGCAGGAACACTGATGCACCCTTCCGTGGGCCCTGTGACAGTTTCCTGTTGCCTGTGGGGCTGTAACTTTGGGCAGAACCTTCCTGGGACCCCTCCCTGCCTGAGCAGCAAGAGCTTCCTCCCACAGCCCCACCAAGAGCTGGAGCACTGGGCCTCCAGCCCCAAGGACCCCTCTTCCTAGCCACAGGGCCTGCTCATGCTCCAGGCCCCGTGGGAGCTGGACCTCATAGCCTGCCACACCTGGTGGCACAAGCAGCGGGCACCTCCCCATCACCTGCTCCCTTTTCCACTTCCCTCGTAGGATGCCTCGGTGCTCTCCCTGATCCCAGCGCTGGGCCCACGCCTCAGGGTGCTAGACTTGTCCTCCTGTGTGGCCCTCACCAACCAGACCCTGCAGGCCATCTGCACCTACCTCACCCACCTCTCAGTCCTACGCCTGGCCTGGTGCAAGGAGCTTGGTGACTGGGGGCTCCTGGGGCTGGGGGAGCCCATCAAGGCACCTTCGCAGGAGCCTCAGGTGTGAGACCCTCGAAGTCATGGTGGGCTGGTGGGGGTACCTGGGCTCAGCTGCCCTCCTTCGTCCCTGTCCGGCAACAGTTGAGGGCCAAACTCAGGAGGAACCTGAGCAGCAGGAGCTTCCTCCCGCAGCCCCACGAAGAGCTGGAGCACTGGGCCTCCAGCCCCAAGGACCTCTTTCCCCAGCCACAGGGCCCCTCCCTGCTCGTGCTGCAGGCCCTGCGGGAGCTAGACCTCACAGCCTGCAGCAAGCTGACTGATGCCAGTTTGACCAAGGTGTGAGGCTGGGGGCGTGGATAGGCCTGGGACTGGAGCTTTTTGCTTGAAACAAGCGTTTTTCTCATGGGCTTCTGCTGGATGTGGCATTTCCTCTGGCTGGGGGTGGGGGAAGCTGGAAGGGCTCCAGGGCCTCGTTACCCTCCCCATCCCTACTGCATCCTCGCAGGTGCTCCGGTTCCCCCAGCTGAGGCAGCTGTCACTGAGCCTGCTGCCAGCACTCACAGACAAGGCCTTGGTGGCTGTGGCCAAGGGCTGCCCCAGCCTGGAGCGCTTGGCGCTGAGTCACTGCAGCCTCCTCAGCGACCACGGCTGGGCGCAGGCGGCCAGCTCCTGGCCGAGGATGCAGCACCTCAACCTGTCCAGCTGCAGTCAGCTCACGGAGCAGTTGAGTGTATCGGGGGCTGCCTGCGGTGGGGGCTGGCTGGGCCTGGGCCGGGTCAGGTGCTCACCCGGCGGCTTCCCTGCAGAACTCTGGATTCCATCGGGCAGGCGTGCAGGCAGCTGCGGATGGTAGATGTGGCCATGTGCCCCGGCATCAGCATAGCCTCCGTCAGGCGCTTCCAAGCCCGACTGCCTGAGGTGACCTGCATCCAGTCCCGCTTCGTGGGAGGGGCAGACCTGACCCTAACACTCTGAGGCCAGATCAGTGACCAGTGGCTCAGCCTCTGTCATCTCCAGCATCCCTGGTCCTGGCCTCTGGACCTGGAGTTTGACTCAGCTCCCTCTGCCCCTCTCTGTTACATGCCCCAGAGGGCCTTCCCCAAACTAGAAACCCCTTCACTGGGTCTGAGAGTGGGATGATACCAGGACAGCCTACCAGGCTTCTTGCCTGCCTGCCCCACAGCCCACAGGAACCTTCTCCAGCTACATGGCACTGCCACAGGCCCCCGGAAATGCCAGATCCTGCTCGCCTGTCCAGGCCTGGGTCCAGAGGCCAGGCCATTGGTGGGCTGGGTCTGATGCTGGAAAGAGTGGACCCTGGCACCTTTTGTTCCACCCACTTCTCACACTGAGGCCTGTGCCCAGCCTTGTTCCCTATAGCTCTCCCAGCCCCCCACCAGCACTGAGTTTTAGCAGCTAAGCCACAGTCTTTGTTGTATACCCAAGATTAAAAATTCCAGATCTTTCTTCCTTGTCTGAAGTTCTCAGACCAAAGGGCCCCTCCCCACCTCAGTGAAGCGGCCCAGCCCAGCCCAGCCCAGGGACAATGTGTAGGAAATGCCAGAGGGACAGACAGCTTCTTTCTCACACCTGGCCCAACAGGTGCCCCGAGCAGGTCCTAGCTTCTTCCCCACATGGTGGGAGATGCCAGAGGCTTCTCCCGAGCATGAGCCCTGGCACATGTCCCACAGCAAAGCCATGTCCATGTGAAGATCCCAGGAGCATAGAGAGTAAGGATGGTTGAGTCAATGGGGTTTTTCAGTACTTACACATAAGACACAAGAGAGAGCATCTCTGGGTAGGAAAGGTCATTAGAGGTCCAACCTTCTAAAACAGAAAGAAGCTCCTGGGTCTAGGAGCCCAGGGGAGCATGAGCTTAGCCTGAAAAGTCAAAGAAAGTGAAAGAAATCAAGTCAGTGAAAGAAGAGGGAGGAAAGGGGACAAACAGGCAGAAGGGACCTGGGGAGGTGCACGTGGGCAGGCCAGAGTTGGGGCTGGGTAGGGGGTTCCCAGCTCCCAAAGTGAGCAGGGAGGATGCCAGCTTGAATCAAGCATCAAGAGCTCTGTAAGCTACGGGCACTCTGTTGAAAGGGGTAAACCATGGCATGTCTGCATCCCAGCTCAGTTCTGTTCAGTCATGGTACCATGACTGTTATCCACAGACAACAGGGAGACACGGGAGAAACAGGAGGGGGTGATGTGTGTGTGTAATCAGGTCAGTTTCCTGTTTGAGAAAGCAGTTGGAGTAGGTGGTATTGAGAAGACTGGAGGGCAAGGCAGGAAGCAGGAAGTCAGGAGGTTCTTGCTAAGATGATGGTGGCCTGTACAAGCGACTGGAGACATTGAAAAAGAACTGAAGGTATCAGGAGATGTAACTGCATCTGGGTGATACATTTTTCACCTTGAACTCAACAGGGACTATTCTAAGTGGGATGGGAAGTCTGAATACAGGAGTGGGCACGTGGGGCCCTAGATGCCCAAGTAAGAAGCATAGCTAGGGGGTGGGAAGCAAGTACTCCCCCGGAACATTCTTCAAGGGAGGTGCCATACCATCAGTTTCTAGGCAACGTGGTGATGGTTAACACTTAAAGATATTTTGAGGAGGCACTGGGAAGGAGAGGTAGTGAGAGGCATGAAGATCAGAGGGTGATGGCTAGCAGCTTCCAGCCTGTCTGTGGGTCCTGGGGGTGGGTGTGCTCCTCTCTGCCTCAGAGGCTTGGGGTCCATGACCACAGCCTCTGAGCTTCGCCTCCAGCTGGCCTATCTGTGGCTCCCACCCCACCCATGCTGCTGCAGATGAGTTTTAATCAGAACGCAGGCTTCTTGCACTGAATTCCATCTTGTCGGAATCAGCCTACATCCTCCCACTGGCCTGGCGGACACCTACGGGAACCCTGAGTTTGCCCTTCAGCACAAAGCATGCCCAACTTCATGTCTTTCCCTTCAAGTCTCTCGAAAGCAGGCCTTTGGGACCCACAGAGGACACAGGAAGGGCCAGGCAGGGTGGAGAGCTAAGCTCAAACTGTCTGGAGCCTTCTGGAAATATGGCTCCCAAACTAGGCCCCTGCTAAAATTGGGGAAATACTTCCTACCCTGCCATCTCTCCCTCATCTGGCTGGCTTCCCCAGACCTCTCTCAGCTGGCGGCCCCCAGACTACAGCCCATTCTGCTCTGCAGGGCTAGCAGAGGGTGGGCTGAAGACTCACTCTGGAGAAGGGTAACAGGGCCAGCCGGTCCTCACCCTCCTTCAGAACACCAGCCCCGTAACTGGAGTTGCCCAGGTTCATGGCCCCAAGCTGTGGCCCTGGCCTGACACCCCCTTTCACTTGCCAGCCAAGGTGGAAGGCAGGCTTAGCCTATGAGGTTCAGAGCTGGCTCGACACACATCTAAGAGCCAAGCAGACTTTTATTTCTGCCGCAGCCTCTGCTGGTCAAGGTGCCTGTGCTTCCCCCCCTCCACCCTTTGTGGCCACCATGACGGCAGCAGCTGTGGCCCTTGGCCACCTTCACTGTCAAGGTTCGGCAATGCTGCAGTCATAGCAGAAGTTGAAGTTGGTGGGGGGCGGGGGCACAGGGGGTGGCTGTTCAGGGATGGGCACATTCTCCAGCTCCAGCAGCCGCAGCTTGGTCTCCATGGTTAGCAGCTGCTCCAGGTCCAGCCGTGTCTGCTCACTCCCCATGGGATTGCCCAGCAGGGCGCTCAGCCCATCTGTCCACAGGTGGAACTGTGGATGGGGCCAGCTCCATGAGGTCCTCTCCATCTCTCCCCCTGCCCGTCTGTCCCCCTGCCCATCTGCTCAGGCTGCCCAGATACTCACCTCCCGTTTGGATGGGGCAATGAAGTTGAGGTATGTCTCCTCCTCCCCGTGGTCATAGCTGACTGAGAAAGCTAACTCACAGATGTCCTGGAGAAGCAAGGGAGCCAGGAGCACTGAGCAGGGGCCAGTGGGAAGTAGCCCTGGCGCCCACTGCACTCACCTTGTTCTGCTTCCCAGAGCCCTTCTCCCGGACGTGGGGGCAGTCCTTGCCTGTCAGCAGTGCCCTGATGTCGGCCACAGGAACTGCAGGAAAAAGGCTGGGTTGACCACTGGGACCCCTGGCGGCCCGGAGTGGAGCAGCTCGGGGGAGCACAAGTGTCTGCCCACCCCCAAGCCCTCCTCACGCTGCTCGGGCAGGCTCTCGGGGGTTGGTGGGCCTACTCCCTCCTCCACGTCCCCATACTGCAGCACTTTGTGGTTGGGGGACAGGCAGCAGAACCACAGCTTGTCTGTGGGTGGAAAGGGGGAGGGGGAGGAATGAGAGGGCCTCCCCAACCCTTCCCAGCTGCCCTCCAGCCCCACCACCGCCCACACAGTGACCCTGGCGCCTCCGGCTGCTGATCTTGTGGAAGAGCGTCCCCTCGCAGAGGCGGAGCAGACGCTGCTGGCGGATCAGGCCCAGGAGCTCCGGCTTCAGCTTCTCCCGAAGCTCCCTGGGTGCAGGGGAGGGGGCTCACTAAGCCGGACGGCCGGGCCTGGGCGAGGCAGCAGGGCAGGTGGGGGCCAGGCCTGGGACCCACCCCCATGACTCACAGAATCGGGGGGGCCAGCGTGCCTTCCTGGTGCAGCCTCTCAGTCTGCCGCAGCCGCAGCACCTCCCCGTAGGTGAGTGCATTCACCTTTGTTCGGAAGAGCTCCAGAGAGCTGGGCTTCAGGGCCAGCGTGCGGGCCAGCTGCTCCCGCACCACTTGCATGACCTGGGGCCATCCCAAGCTGAGCTCGGCTTGAGTTCCAGGCCCCAACCCCAGAACCACCTCTGCCCTGGCCCGGGTCTCCCCACTGCTGCCCTCCGCACCTTGTCGAAGTCCTCCTGAGTGGCCCGCATCTCCTTCCAGGTCTTATTCAGCAGTTGGATGCTCACACAGAAGAGCTCATGGAAGCTCTGGTCTTGGCCAAAGAACATGGGTGAAAAGTCCTGGGCTGTTTCGGAACCTGGAGTGGGGGGGCAGGAGGGGCTCAGGGAGATAGTGTGTGCTGCCCCTGGCCCTCTCTGCCCTTCCGTCCCCCGTTCCTGAACACGCTGTGCCCAGCGCCACTCACAGGGCTCCCCGACATGGAGCAGATCACACAGCAGCACGGTCAGCTGGATGCTGCTCCGTGCAAAGGGGCACTCGTGCTTGTCCTCACGGCTGCTGTTCTCTAGCACAAACTGAGGAGGCGGGAGCACAGGATGGGCTGGGGAGTCATGACTAAGCCCCAGGAGGCCCCACCTAGGCGCCCTGTACCCCATTCATTCATACCCCACCCCGCCCCACCACTGACCCGGCTGTAGGCGCTGGGTGCCTGTCTGGAGAAGTAGAGCATGTTGTCCAGGGCCAGCAGGCCAGGGGGCACGCGCTCCAAGTCCTGTGCGGGGTTGCTGTTCTGGGGGGGGGGGGGGGAAGGGGAGAGGCAGTTGAGGAAGGTCCCAGCCCTCTGGAGCAGTAGCAGTAGCCCTGGGTGGAGGCAGGGGGCAGAGGGCTGGGTAGGGGTCACTCACAGAGAAGCCCAGTTTGCGGAACTCTCGGGCACACAGGGAACGGCGACGGTCAGCGCTCAGCCCGGTGCCCACGGGCTCCCCCTCCGGCTCAAAGGCAGCTTGGCGCAGGGCCTGCAGCTGCTCCCGCTGCTCCTGGGGTCATTGTTGGGAGTGGTGGCAAAATTGAAGATTCAAGGCCAAACTCGGGCCAGCCCCAGCCTTCTGCACGCTCAAGGCACCTACCTGACTGTAGGGGTCCAGTGGTGTCCGCATGCGTGGCTCCAGCAGCCCCAGCATCAGGGCCTGCAGTACGTACAGGTGGTGAGCCATCTCGTCACCCAATGGCGCTGCACTGTGGATGATGTTCTGAAGGACAGCCAGTCCACGGCTGTGAGTGTGGGCTTGCAAGGAGAGGAGTGGGGAGGGGTCTGTCAGGTCTGGTCCTTCCTACCTTGTAGATGAACTGGCGAAGGTTTCTCTGCCACAGGTAGTCAAGCATGTGCTGGTGGGTGGGAAGGGGGCTTGAGTGATTTAGCCCCACCACGAGCACCCATCTTTTTGGCCCACTGCTGAGTACAGCACCCACCAGCTCCTGCACACCCCATCCAGTCACTGGATGGATGCCCACCTTACGTTCTGCAGGGGTGGCTCCCTGTAGCAAAGCTGTCAGCAGAGCCATGGCCTTGGTTTGCAGCTGCTGGTTCATCCTGGGTCAAAAAGAGGGCTCAGCCGGCCATCCAGGGCCCAGTCCTGCTGTCCTCCCTGGTCCCCCACCTTCAGACACTTACACCTGTAGGTGCACCAGCAGCCTGTCTAGTGGCACCTCGCTCTTGACCAGTTGGCCCAGGGTAGGGCTGCTCAAGGTCACATTCTCCAGCAAGCCCAGGGCCAAGGGCTGCACAGAGGCATCCATCAGGTTCATGTTCACGTAGCACACCACCTTTGGCAGAGCAGAGGTTGTCACCACCTCATCACCGTGGAAGGCCAGGCCCTGACACCTCTCCACCATCCCCACCTGTTTCCCCGAGAAAAGCCCACCCACCTTCCTAACAAAGGGGATGCTGAGTGTCTCCCAGGACACCACGCCGTGCTCCATAAGCTCCAAGAAGGCCCTCAGTGCGAGGGCCAGCACCTCTCCTAGGCTGGAGGGACATCGGAGGCTGAGCAGAGCAAGACCAGGATCCGCGGTCCCACTGTGTCCCCCGCCCACCACAGCCCTGGGCTCACTCGTCCCCATCCTCAATGATGGTGCCCAGTCTCTGAAGCCCATCACGGCTGATGACCTCCCGGGCGAAGGTCAGGTCCGGGGCCAGCAGGAGGAGGTGCCGCAGGGCTTCCCGGCGCCCTTCACGACTTTCGCTCTGCAGCCCCCGCAACAGCCGCTCCGCCTCGCGGTCCTGGCGGGGTAGGGCAAGGGCAGAGCACAGGTGAGGAGGTGAGAGAGAACTGGGGTGTGGGGACGCGGGTGTACACTAGGTGGGGCACTTCTGGGCTGGAGCTGGGACTGGGCCCCCAGTCTCCAGGTGCAAAAAAGAGGCGCAGCAGATGGGCAGGGAAGGAGGGCGGGGTCGGGGGGGGCATTACTGGGGCCGTGCTGAGGCACAGGATGCTGCCATTCTTGATCTCCATGCGGTTCTGGAAAAGATGGCAGAGAACGGAAAGAAGTCAAGAAGGGCCCTGAGGACTGGCTAGTTGGGACTGCCAAGAAGGGAGGATTTGGGAGTCAGTAAAAGATCAGGTTGCAGAGAGTGGGACGATGAATGTGAGTCGAAGCCAGAGTTAGAAGGGATCACAGGGTGGAATGCGGGGCGGAGGGGAGGGGACTCACGTTCTCAGTGATGTATCTCCGGTGCCCATCCGCAAACTGCAGGGCATAGCGCTCAGAGTGAGGCAAGCTCCACCTGCAGGCAGCAGAGGCTCCGTGAGGCAGGCAGGGGGCGCCCTCCCCCTCCTGCCCCGCCCCATCCCCTACTCGCCCGCGCGACCCGCACTCACACGTCGCACACCTCCTTCAGTACAGCAGCCAGGGGTTTTGCCTACAAGTGGAAGAGTCAACTCACGGGATGGCAGTGGGAACAGGTTGCGGAGGAGCCTGGGGAGGGGCGGGGTGGGCTATTCGAGGGGAAGGGGGTGACCCGGAGGTAGGTGGTGGGTTGGATGGAGGCCAGCCAGGCCTGGTGACCTGGTCCAGCTGGATGAGCTGCGGGATGGCGTCACGCATCTGGACGGCGATCTTCACCACATTCCGCGGGGGCGCCATGGTCTAGCCGTGGGGGCCTTATACTTTCCAGATGTGCCACCTCCGCTGAGAGCACACCTGGCCTGGGGCCCCTGAGAACGAAGGCGTTCCTCAGTCCGAGGCTTGGCTCCCGTGGCTCAGGCTCCCACTCGCGACAAGGTGCCGCGGCCTTCCCTAGGGACCCGGATCCAAGGCCAGTTCCGGGTTGGAGTCCGGAGGATAGGAGAGCGCCTGCCCCGCCCCGCCCCACCAAGGAGGCCCCGCCCTGCCCCAAGGTGCGGCAGGTGGGGGTGTGGAGGGCGGGCTGTCAGCACAGCCACACCTCCTTTTCCAAGAGTTGACCCGCCCAGTTCCACCACCAACCCAGCACAATCCCAGGGAAGGGCCCTGAAAGAACCAGATCAAAGATAGCCTTAGGCACGATCTTTATTTACTTGGATACTGTACAAATATTACAATTTCCTTTTGTTGCAAAAAGTATAAAAATAATCTTTATATAGGAATCCATCCGTTACTGCAAATCTTTCTAAATCTCTGCAAATGGCTCTAAATGAGGGTAAATGAATAAACAAGAGGGGGGGGCTATGGGGCAGAGGGAGGCTGGGCCAATCCTTAGGGACTCAGCAGCCCAGATTCTTAGCTAGAAACCTCCATTCCTTCCTGTTAGCACCCCCATGTCAACAGGTCCTCAGGGCCAAGGGCCCAGCAGAAGAGGGGGCACATGAGAAGTCCAGGAGGAGGTGTGTGATCAGGCATGGGGAGACGTTAAGGAGGCCAGGGGTGGTGCTGGCATGTGCCCATCACCACCCCAGACTTCTCCTGCAAGGGGGAAGGCCTGGCAGGTACAGGGCAATGGGAATGGACAAGTGGCCCTGTGAGGGTGATGGAGGGTCCTTGGTTCTGTGCCACTGGGTGGCAGCTGAACCTGAACTCTGGGAGGGCTCAAGGAGGATACCAGGTAGGGTAAGGCCACCCAAAAGGAGAGGCAAACACTTTGGCTCCATGGTGGAGGGGGCAATGCTCCTTTCCCCAGCTCTCCCAGCACAGAACAGGTGGACTTGCAGGAGCAGGACTTGGGGCCAGAACTGTGCAGTGAGGGAAGGCTGGGGAAGCCAGAAGTCTGCGGCTCTTAAGCTGTGGGGGAGTGGGGATAGGTCCCCAGGCAGCCCCCAGGTCAGACAGTCTGTGTCCCAGCCACAAAGGGCATGCTCCTGTCAGTCAGAGGTTGAGAACAGGCACATCAAAGAGGTCACAGACACCTTCACTTTCGTCCAGGTTGTAGATGTAATCATGGTCTCCAGGGGGCGGAGAAAGGCGGAGGAGGGGTGCAAACACTGCAGAGAACAACAAGCTGAGGCCCCACCCACGGCCACCCAAACTCTACCCACATACAGTTCACCCCCGACCTTGCTGGGCCACCTACCTTCTGAGGACATCAGCTCCTCCAAGAGCTCTGAACTCATGCATTCTGGGGACAGAGGGAGAGCTCAATTACATCCTGGCTCCCCCTTCTCCACCCACCAAAGTTCATGAAGGGGACCACTGAGCCACCCACCAGGAACTCTGACCCTTTGAACAGATAACAGGCACAACCATAAGGTCCTCAGAAGGGCAAGAAAACAGCTCTAAGACCCAATGAGCTGTGCCCCTTACCCCAGCCCCAGGGAGGAACACAGCCCTACCTCGAGTGGGATCAAAGATTTCTGACAGCTCTTTGGGGAGCTCCAAAACTGAAAGACAAGAAAACCATGATCAAGGGCACAGAGGTCCATCGCAGTTGGACTCTAGCCCTTGCTTCTCCACATCCTATGCCACCTACCCAGGGGGTGCCATACAGCTGAGATGTAGGCCCTAAACCAGGCCAAGCTGGCACTGTCAGTAGAGGTGGTGGCAGTGATCCTGAGTGTTAGGATACATGAGGCCATCCATGGGGAATATCTGGGAGAGAATTCATTTAGCTGATATGGGGTGGGGAGCAGGAGAAGGAGAGAGCTTGAGTGACACCAGGGTGTCAGATCTGAATTACTCTGTGCCAGAGGCCCACTGTTAAGTTATTGGTACGGTGCTTCTAGCTCAGCGGTTCAGCAGAAGGACAACACACTCCCCTTTCATCTCTAGGTTCAGAGCACATACCCTGTCTGATGGAGGATGCCTGTCTGACGGAGGATGCCCTGCATGATGAAAGGATGTCCTGTCCATCCCTGCCCTAGCTAAGCACCTACTTGTGCCAGGCTGAGACCACACCCCCCAAGTCACTTGGCAGAGAAGGAGGCACTCTTAAATAGGGAACAGTGCTACAGGGTGACGACGCTGCTACAAAGGTCTAACCAGGACAAACATGGGAAACAGGGAAGAAGTGTTGGAGCCTGGTCAGCAGGGATTTCATATGCCAGGTTTAGGGGCTCTGGTTTTATCCAGTATACCTTAGGGAGCTGTTAAAAGAATTTTTGTAAATAGAGAAAAGCCAGTCAGGGTGTTTCAGAATTAGTCAGGATAAAGACGACAATGTTGAAGAACTTAGGACAGAGGTGGTGGCAGTGATCCTGAGTGTTAGGATACATGAGGCCATCCATGGGGAACATCTGGGAGAGAATTCATTTAGCTGATAGGGGTGGGGAGCAGGAGAAGGAGAGAGCTTGAGTGACACCAGGGTGTCAGCTCTGGGTGACTAGGGCCAATGGTCGGGTACGCACAGACATGGAAAAACAAGTTTCAGTTGAGGAGATATAGAAATGAAGTGCCCATTGGATGTGCAGAAGGCACTTGGACATAAGAGGTAAGGTTCAGGCAAAAGACCTAGGAAAGATGAAGGGTGGGATTCACCTACCCAGAACTGGGGCCCTCCACAAGTGTGCCATGGGCCAGAGATCTGGGAAGCCAGATGTAAAAAAATGCCAAGGAGAGGTCAGAAGGAGAAATCAATTAACAGAAAAGAGCCAAAAGCTGACATTATGGATGCTAAAGAGGGAACAGAGCATCAACACAAAGCAAGAGAGGACCAAGCAAATCACCGACAAACTTGCTGAAGCTGGCTGGGCAGGGCTGGGTGATTGATCAAGAGCAACACTAGTATGGAATGGGGTAGAGGAGCTAGGGCTGGGGTCCTGACTGCTGCAATCTGAAGCTTGACCAGGGGACCAGAATATGGAATAGAATGGAGATGACTTTTTCAAGGAGTCTAAACACAGAGTAGGGAAGGCGAGAGAGGGGGATACAAGGGATGAAATGTCATTTAATGAAAGACTTAGCAGTGCTTGAGGGCTGAGAGAATGAGTCCTGGAAAAAGCAAACACTCAAGTCACAGGATGACGAGGAGACAGCAGACAGATGACACTGTCTCTCCTAAGACACTGCCCCACTTTGGAGCCTGAGGGCCATACCACAGCCCATTCCCTAGGAGAGCGCTCATGCCTTCCTGAGACCTGAGTCCAAGGGGTGGTAGGCAAGGCTTGAGGGAGGACCAGGAAAGGGGGCAAAGGGGCACCAGCACCAAGCCAGAGGCCAGGCTCCTCGCCTTGGCTGGCAGAGCTCTAGCTGATGGCAGGGGGCTGGCCAGTTTTGATAGAGGAGATAGGAGAGTTCGGTTCCAGGCCTGATTCTATTGAACTAGGTCTTTCTGAGGCTGGGTTTTCCCTGCCCCCAAGGGTACAAGTACTCACCACCTGTGGGGTCTGCCTTGATGGGCTCAAAGGAGGTAGAAGGGTTGGGTCCAGATGAACTGCTGTTGCTGCTGCTGCTGCTGCTGTCCAACAGGGCAGAGGACTGCAGTGGCCGGGTGTCCAGAGCTGCCAGGCCCAGCGGGAGGGAGCTGAGTTCACCACTGTCCTTGCTCTCGGTTCCATGGCCTCCACTCGCTGCAACCACATCCCCCAAACCTGGTCACTCATGGAAAGGAAGCAGGATATTGAAGCTGGCCATGGTAGAATCCACAGCCAGGATGACTACGGCCCTGGTTCCTCGGCCCAAGGAGACTTAGGCATGCTCACCACTCTCAGAAAGGTAATGTGAAAATTAGTCACTGAAGGAGATGGGGCATGAAGCCCAAAAGAGGGAGACTCGCGGATATGACTGCTGCAACCACACGTCAAGAGGGGTGCCAGGGCAAGTGAGACACAGGCAGACCTGGTAGAAAACTGCCACCAATGCCCCTTCACAAAGTCAGAATGTCCCTGTTAAAAAGGGCTCATTGGGTGCACCAGCAGAGAGGCCAGTGGGGTGGGGGTGGGTGGGTAAGATAACCCCTACAGGGTCTCTCCAACTCTGAGTATTTCATCTCGTTACACAGAAATATTGCTTCTTGGGTCCCTGAAGTCCCTCATTACCACATACCCCTTGTGCCTCACCTGGGATCTCAGCTGCTGGACCAGCCACCCCCTGGGCCTCGGTGCTACTGGGGACAGGGTTGGGGGTGGTCGCCTGGGGACTACTCGGGCGTGAGGCATCCTGGGGCTGGGCCAGGGCAGGCTTGGGCAGAAGCGGAGGGGTAGAGACAGCAGGCGGGCTCTGGAGCAGGTCTTCGGGTGGTGGCACAGGCACCGCCACGGGCGGGGAGCTCCATGCCTCCTTGTTCACCAGAAGCACCTCAATGGGGCCGCTTACGCTCTTCAGGTGAATCTGGTACTTCTTCTGCCCATTGAGGCCCTGGAGGTAGGGGTGGAGGACAGGTGGAATTGGAAGCAGGTTTGGCTCCTGCCTGACCCTGGGCCAGGGCCAGTGTCCTCTCCCACCCTGGGCTGCCCATTCTCCTAGATAACTTCAAACCCTAGGCCTCCCCTTACCTGCCCCACCCGGGACTTATCGGGCTCCACAGCCAGCACCCGCCCTCAATCCACCCCACCCGGCTGAGCTGAGCACCCACCTCTGGGATGGGCACCTCCAGGCTGGTGCCCGACGGGGCCCGGATGGCAAGGAGGGTATCTCCTAGGATGACAAAGAGGATGGATCAAGGCCCATGGGCTCAATTTGAACTGGGAATGGGGTGCCTATCCCTCAGAGCAAGGAAGGAGGTCATAGTCCCAGAGGGGCCAGACAGTAGGCTTCACTCACTCCCTATCGAGGCTGGGGGAGAGAACTAAAGCTTTTCTCCTCCTAAGAACCCAGAGGTCAGTAACCAGAAAATCTGGGTTCAGACACGTGGAGCAAAAGATTAGTGGCCATGGGCACCTCACTTGATTGATGGGGCTGCTCCCTAGGCAAAGATATTCTGGCTAAGGCCAACAGCTCTTCCCGAGAACCAGCCTGGGAAATGCAAGATGGACAAGGAAGAGTTCCTGTACCTACAGTGCAACTAAACTACAGGTTGGAAGTGGGCACCACTGCCCATGCACACAAGCATACACGAACAGGCACACACACTTTCTCTCTGCGTATGCTTCTGTCACACCTGAGAAGCCAAACCTAGGGGGCAATGCAGGTGGGGGCTGACCGAGGGACCCAGTCCAGGCTTCCTGTACCCTCAGCATGGTTAGCCTCCACAGGGTCCCAGAGACCCTCAAATCCAGGACTTACCCTGTCTGGTTCTTCTTTGAGTAGGACCCAGGAACCCTCTTAAGAGATGGAAATCTCTCAAACACCAAGTCCACTGCTCAGGGCTGTGGCTCAGCCCAGTCCCACCCCCATCTCCCCCTACCCAGGCTCTGCTCACCAGCAAAGCATCTGCAGATGTCCTCATGAGTCACGTAGGCCAAGGTGTGGGGGTTAAGGAGAACGGCTGATGCCCTGCCTATGGTGACAGATGACTGACCATAGCGAAGACCCAGCTTTGCAGCAAAGGTCTGATATACATGCTCACAAAGAAAAGCCCTGAGGCCTGGGGTCTACATGGGGGAGGGATCACAGACCAAGACTGTGCGGGGAGAGGCTCTGAGGAGGGAACCCGAGGCTGAAACCTGGCCAGGAGCCGGACGACCATCCTCCCAAGCGGGACAAGGACTAGGGGGCCACAGAGCAAACCCAGCTGGACTAGAGGGCCCATCGCCCACTCCCCAGGAGCCAGGACCGCCGACAGGAGGATATCAGCTGTTCTGCACGTCCTCTGTGACGTTCCGGATGCTCTGCTGCACCCACACCTTGTGCTGGTCTAGTTCTTGCTCCCGCTGCTGCAGCTCCTCGATCTCTGCCTTGAGCTCAATTAGCTTGTCTGCAATCTCCCGGGTGTTGCAGCCAGGCCCCACACCCCTAAGTCCAGGAAGGAGAGCTGAGAGGGGCTGCCTGGCACTCTGGGTCCCACAGCCCCTGTCCTCTCTGCCACCCTCCACCCCTGACACTTCTGGGCAGTAGATCCCATTGCCCTCCCCGGTGCCCCCACTCACTTCCACTGGATGCTATTCTTGGATTTTTTCTCGATCAGCCCGATACCTTCCAGCACGTTAGTAATGTCATATATCCGCCGCTTCTGGCGCACAGCTAGGGTGTCAGCTGCCTGGCAGAGAAAAGAGAATGGAGAATGCTCAGTCCCACTCTTGGGGGGAACTCGGTCTGGAGCAGTCTGAAAAGGGGGTGGCCTGAATTCGAGCCCTCCTCCCCAGACACTACAGCAGCTCAGGACTGTGGGGTGGGAAGAGGCCTGACGAAGCCTGAGCTGATGTTCCGATTCTCTTCTCCCTACACCTGCTGGGGAGGACCACGAGGACTAGCACCCGCAGCCCCAAGCCTGGCACAAAGCTGACATCCGATGAACAGCCTCAGCCGAATGAATGAAACAGCTCCCGGCCTCCCGCTTGTGAGAAGCACATGTATGGCGGCCTGCTCTGAGGGCTCAGCTGGGCCGCCCCGGGGGTTCCCTCTACCGGCTCAGGCCTGATCCACCATACCCCCAGTCGCCCCTTAGCCCGGGCCGCACCAGCTTGAGGTCAAGCACGCCGTCCTTGGCTTCCTGCAGAAGCGACACGAACTTGGTAGTGAGAAGTCCCAAGCTTTTCTCGTGCCGGCTTGGGGTGCCTGGGGGCGGCGGCGCCTGTGGCCCAGCCTCCGCCATCGCGCCCGCCCGCCGCCTCCCCTCAGCCAGGCCAGGCCAGGCCGGCGCCGCCGCCACTTCCGCTTCCGCTCCTGGCCTCCCGGCCGCCGGCGCCAGCCTCGCTACTTCCGCTTCCGCTTCGTTCCCTTCCAGGGAGTCCATCACAATTCCTCTCAGCGGACATGGCCGAAAAACTTCAGGGACCATCGACAAATGTCCAACCGCCGAAGAGGACGAAAATAACCCCAGGATCCCGGAAGACAGGTGTGGTCGAGGAAGCATGTGGCGGAAGTCGTTGGGTAGCCCCAGGAATAGTAAGGAGGAATCACTGGAAACTTCCTGGCTGGCAAACCTGCCCCAACTCCACTAACTGTGCCCCAACCCTCATCTCAGGAGAGGAGACCCTGCTGCCTGATGAACCCAATGTGTTTTCCCAAACCTGCTCCTAAAAGACTGCCCCACTGTCTTGGGATCACCTACCCTATCCTGTCCTTCACTTCCTGCCAAACAGCAAGCACTAACTACATCTAGCTTATCCACCTGTCTGCATCCCCACTCTCTTCCCCTGATCCCAGCCTCACCTTTCTCTGTCTCCACACTACAGTGCTCAGAGGCCATGGGATTAAAACCACTTTTCAACCAATGTAAACATATTTACCTATGTGTCAATATTTATAAAGCCCTTAGTTTCTGGCATGTGGAAGGATTATGTGTTTGCTAGTATCATTTTGTTATTTTTAACACTGTCATTTATTGTGGTTTATTTTAGGTCAAGTTCTTTGGAAAACAGTCTTTGAGAAAGAGATGTGCCGGCAGGAAGTTTACTGAGAAGCCACACTTGTAAGGAAGTAAGTCAGGCCAAACAGGGCAGAGAGGAGAATTAAACTGAGAAGGTTAAAATGGAGGCCTCTGTCCTCCTAGGAGCACTGAAAGTGGGGTACCCCTTCCAAGGCCTATCTGGCCTTTATATCCTAACACTGACCAAGAGACTCAGATCTGAGACCTCATTGGCCTACATTTCAGGCAGCTAGGGGAATGAGTGTCTTTGTCTTGAAAGGTGGATTTGGATGGTAGCCAGTGTCCACTGCATTATTACTACCTACTAGTCAGTTCCATTGGAGGAGGGCATGGCAACCCGCTCCAGTATTCTTGCCTAGAGAATCCCACGGACAGAGGAGCCTGGTGGGCTACAGTCCATAGAGTCGCACAGAGACACGACTGAAGCAGCTAAGCGGGAGCAGCATCCCCTTCCATGGCTCCTTTTATCTCCAACACAAACAAGCTTTCATAGCCCTTCCATCCCTCTCTGCCATCTCCTGCCACACACTCTCTTCACAATAGCCTATGGTCTCTTGCTCCTCTGCAGAGGCACACCTGCCTCTAAGGGCCTGTCAACACAGTTTTCACACTGTGATGTCTGCATCCATATCAGCACACCTTCCTCTCCACCCACGTTGGGGCCATCTAGTTCCCGTCTGTGCTCTGAGCATAGGAGGTCCTGCCTAGGCTGCTCCAGACTCATTGATCACAGGGAGGACACCCCCCCTTCCCCCAAGGAAGTGGTGCCCAGCCCTCCCCACTCTGTCCCACGGTGCAGATGCTCTTTCCTGTTGGGAATAAAGTACCAGAGACTCAGCTTCCTTCCTTTCTGCATGTGGCCTTGGAGAGGGCGGGGCCTGGAGGGAGGAGGGTGCTCCTGAGGAGGGAGGTGGGTCAGAGGCTTCCTTGGGGTGAGGAATTCTGCTGTGGCAGGCTGAGGTGTGGGCCTCGTGAGCCAGTGGAGGGAGTATCCAACTCTGCTGAGACAGCCGGGGGAGAGGGCCATCCTCAAGGCCAAGGCTCTCTGTGGAGGAGGGAGCACTGGACGCCTGGTCAAGCCTGGTGAGCTCCATATCACACTGTTCTCTGCAGCTCAGAGCAGGAGTGCTGCCCAGCAGAGGCCCCTGGCTACCCTGCCTCACTTACATCTGGGGGCAAAACCGGAAAACCTCATCGGCAAAGGCATCTCAGGTGCCTCCCCGTCTCTCCCACCTCCCTCATTTCCTGAGGGAGCTGGAACCTTCTCCTTCTCAGAGGGGCCTAGATGAACACAGTAGCTCAGAGGAGCGCCCACTCTGCCTGCTCTAACCTGGACCTTTGCCCTCATTCCCACCTCCGCTCCAGCTCCTCCAGCCATGGACTCGGCAGCCAGGGACAAAATGCAGCGCGCACTCCCCACTGGTATGAGCCCTTCTGGGTGGGCCGAGAGAGGGATGGTGGGAAGAAAGATGGGGATGGTGGGTTGGGGTCTGACTGGAGCTCTGTAGGGCGGGGAGAGGACTGGACCGCCCTGGGGGACAGGCCGAGGGGTAGGAAGAGGAGCAGACTCGGCAGCCGCTTCCTGCAGGCCTAGCCCAATTGACGCAGCTGCCCAGGCTCTTCCTGCCCAGGGCCGGAGTGGCCGGAGCAGGAGCGGGCGGAGCAGCTGGCCCGGGGTGCAGCACTCAAGTGGGCCTCAGGCATCTTCTACCGGCCAGAGCAGCTGGCCAGGCTGGGCCAGTACCGGAGCCGTGAGGTGCAGCGGACCTGTTCTCTGGAAGCACGCATCAAGGTGGGCATCAGGCAGGAGGCACAAGTGCTGGGGGCAAGCTGCAGGGCTGGCAAGGCCTCACAGCCTGCCTCCCTTCCACAGTCAGTGGTGCAGTCATACCTGGAGGGTGTGAAGACCGGGGTGTGGCAGCTGGCCCAGGCCCTTGAGGCTGTGCGGGGAACCCGAGAGGCCCTGGGCCAGGCCCGTGAGCTGCTCCGGGATATGGCTGAGGCTGCGCAGACCCTAGAACCCCTGCGGGAGCAGGTTGTACAGCACAAACAACTGCAGGCCTTGTCTCAGCTGCTGCCCCGGCTTCGAGCTGGTGAGTGTGCCTGGCCCTCAGCCTCAGCCCTCTGCTAGCCAGTTGACAAGCACCGTCACTGATCAAGGGGCTGGGATGCCAGTGGGAAATTGCATGGAGGGACACATCGGGGACCTCCCAGGGAGTAATATAGGCTTCAGATGACATATGAAGTAGGGTGCCTGTTAGTTCATTCTGGGGTTCCCAGGCGTGTGAGGGCTTCCCTGGTAGCTTAGCTGGTAAAGAATTCACTTGGAATGCAGGAGTCCATGGTTTTAGTCCTGGGTCTGGGTCGGGAAGATCCCCTGGAAAAGGGATAGGCTACCCACTCCAGTACCCTTGGGCTTCCCAGGCGGCTCAGTAGTAAAGAATCCACCTGCAACGAGGGAGACCTGGGTTCAATCCCTGGGTTGGGAAGATCCCCTGGAGGAGGGCATGGCAACTCACTTCAGTATTCTTGCCTGGAGCATCCCATTGGACAGAGGAGCCTGGTGGGTTACAGTCCATGGGGTTGCAAAGAGTTGGACACAACTGAGCAACTAAACACCGCACAAGCATGGGATGTGAGTCAGGACTGACACCTGTGGCTCTGCCCCACTTGGCTGTTATAGTTAGTTACTTGGCTGAACTAGTTCCCTAACAGGGTGGACGAATAGCCACTGGCACGACCCCCTCCCCCAAGTTCCTCCCTTCCTCCTGTTTCATCAGCTCAAGGGTTTACACCCTAACCACCATGTAGGCCCTTCCCTGGGGCTTTTCAGACTGCCCAGTGCTCTACTGTACTGACTATGAAATCTTTTACACCACACCCCAGCCCCAGGGCGTCAAAATCCACTGCTGTACCCACTGCACAGGTGGAAATGGTTTAGACTCAAGGCTGTCTCTTCTCTCTGATTAGTGCCAGCTGCAGTGGCCCACACACAGACCCTGATTGATGCCCAGCGGTTCTTGGAGGCCTATGTGAGCCTCCGGGAACTGGAGCAGCTGCAAGAAGAGACATGCGCACATCTTGGGGGCCTGGAGTTGCCAGTCTTCGAGGGACTGGGCCCTCTGGCTGAGGCCCTGGGCCAGGCTGTGGAGGCGGCTGCAGGGGCTGCAGGGCAGCTGGCCCGGGAGGACCCAGCCTTGCTGGTGGCTGCCATGCGTGTGGCCGAGGTGGATGCTGGGCGCACCACCTCCCTGGAGCAAGCTCCACGGGACTGGCGACAGCGCTGTCTGCATGCACTACAGCAGGGCTTGGAGCGGGTCCACTTCGGGACATCTCTGCAGCCTGGGCCTGGGGCACTAGCAGAGTGGCTGGAGGCTCTTCGGGTGGCTCTTCCAGCCGAGTTGGCCATGGCTGAGGCTCTGGTAGCACCCTGCTGCCCACCACACTACAAAGTTGTCCAGTTGTGGGCCCACACCCTTCATGGTGGCCTGCGGCGCTGCCTGCAGCAACTCCTGGAAGGGCCTGAGCTGGAAGCTGCCGACACCTTCACCCTGCTGCACTGGGCGCTGCATGTCTACCAGGGGTCAGTCTCGGGGGCAGTAGGGCGTGGGGGCATCAAAGCCTGGGGGCTCTGTGTAACACTGGGCCACCCACCTCCAGGCCAGAGATGATGGGGAGCCTGGAGTTGGGGCCTGAGGCTGACGTGTCTGATCTGGAGCCCCTCCTGACCCTGGAAAACATCGAGCAGTTGGAGGCAACATTTGTGGCCAAAGTCCAGGTGAGTAGTTGGAGCCCAGGTTCAGAGCAGTGCTGCCGCCACCTGTGGGCCTGTATCTGTGCAGTCGCGCATCTACCTGTCTCTAGCAGTGTCAGTGCCCTGCTACATCCTGCTGCACCTTGCCCCCTTTCCCCAGGCAAATGTGGCCCAGTGGCTGCAGAAGGCACTGGATGGGGAGGTAGTTGAGTGGGGCCGAGAGCAGGAACCTGACACAGACCTGTCTGGCTTCTACCACTCACCATTGCCAGCCATCGTGCTGCAGGTGGGTGAAAAGTGGTGAAGCCTGGGGGCAGCCCTCACAGGGAAAGGGAAGGAGGGCAGGACCAGGACTCCGCTAATGGCTGTCCATCCCTACCTGTAGATCCTGGAAGAGAACATTCGTGTGACCAGAATGGTCAGCGTGTCACTGCAGCGGCGGGTGCATGGCATGGCACTGTCAGAACTGAGTGCCTTCCTGAGGAGGTCTGACCCACTCCCAACTCCTGGCCCTGCTCCCAGGCAACCCTAAGGGGTTCTGAGTGATCAGACACACCCATGGGAAAGGACTCCTTCAAAACAGGGCCTTGGTATCTTGGAGGTGGGGCCAGAGTACTAAGGACTGGGGTTGCACAGAGTGACAGCAGGTACCGGAGCCACCTCTGCTCTTTGCAGCTTCAGCGATGCTCTGATCCGATTCTCCCGAGACCATCTCAGGGGGGACGCAGTGGTCCCGCATTACGTGCCCTACCTACTGGCTACCCTCAACCACCAGTTAGCACTCAGGTACCAGGATGTGCCCACAGAACCCCACCTTCACTAACCCCTGACTGGACATCTATTCAGTACGGATCTAGCCTACACTGGGCCTTTAGAAATTTTAGACTCACGTAACCCTGGGATTCCAATCCTAGGTCTCCTAATTACTAGCTGTGTGACCTTGGGCCAGTTATCTAATCTCTCTGAATTTTGCTTCTGTCATTAATAGTATATGGGTAATAATGGACCTTCTGAGACTCACGTGAGATTACAGATATAAAGAACCTACCACTGTACCTGGCACAGAGTGTCAATTATTCATTCATTCAACAAATATTTATCAAGGCCCTATTCTGTGCCAGGTAACGTCTAGCGTTACCGCTGTGAATATAACAAAAATATTCCCTTCCTCTTGGGTCTTATGTTCTCTGGGGTGTGGGCAAGAGAGGACCAAACAAGTTAATGATGATTTTGACTCCCTCCTGACTGGGATCAACTCTCTCCTCTTACCGAAACAAACTGAAAGACATAACTTGCTCAAAAATCATACCGCGAAATAGAGGCAGGTCCGGGTGGCATGTGTGCCTTCTAGCTCGCTGAGCCCACCACTTCAGCCTCAGCTCAGGGTCTACACTTTTCAGAAGTGCAGGGAGCCGCCCTTCTTGCCCTCCTCGGGCGACACACTTGTGCCACTAGGTGGCGCCCGAGTGGCTAGACAACAGAGGGCCTGTCGGGCCTTGGCCTTGGTCCTGAAGCCGTCCTTTTGGTCGGTCCAGCTCCTCCGTATCCGTCCTGCAGCCCGAATGGGTGGTTCCAGGGGTCTTGGCTCCGGTGGAGGCAGAGCTAGACAAGTTGCAGAAGAGGATCTGTCGCCTGGTGTTGGAGGCGCTGCTGGCGGAGCTACAGGTGAGGCTTCAGGGGGAGATGGGGTTGGGAGGAGCAGATACAGCGTATGCATGGGGCCCTCTGCCGCGGAATGCTGGGTCTGAATCGTCCCTCCAGCCGTGTCTCTGAACTCCGCTCTCAGCCCCTATTCGCGGTTCTGCCCTCGCGCCGCTGGCTCTCAAGCCCAGAGCTGCTGGATGACGTGTGCGAGCGGACGGCGCGATTCTGCCAGAACTTTCGGCACGTGCGGAATCCCGCGGTCCAGGTGCATCTGCGGGGAAAGGCTGGGGGGGGGGGGGGTGGGTTGTGGGAGGTCAAAGCGCCCATGGGAAAAACATCCTGGACCCATTTGATCGCGATCCCCACAGCTGTTGCTGGCCGAGGCGGAGCGTACGGTGGTGCTGCAGTACTTACGTGCGCTGATGCAAGGCCGCCTAGTCTGCCGCGGTGCTGACGAGAGGACCCAGGCGGCCGAGCGCCTGCAGCACGATGCGGCCCAGCTTCAGGAGCTTTTCCTCGGTTTGGTGAGAATTCGCTGGGCGAGCGGATGGGCGGGAATCTTAGTGATTCGATAGGGGTCGAGGACTGGAGAAAGACCAACCCCTGTGTGCTCAGGGCCTGGAGGAGAGCGTTCAGTGTGCGCCAGTGCTGCTTGCATTGAGGGAGCTGCTGAACCTCAGCGACCCCACGCTACTTGGCCTCGAGGTGGCAGGTTTGCGGCAACAGTTTCCCGACGTGAGGTGCGAAGACGGGTCGGGAAGGGAGGAGACCCAGGAGGGGCTGGGCGGGGCTAACGCACCCGTAACTCCACAGCGAGGATCACGTCTCCGCCCTCCTGGACCTGCGCGGGGACGTGTCCCGAGAGCAGCGCCTGGCCGCACTCAGCTCTCTGCGGGCCGGCCCGCAGCCCTCGCCCCCAGCTGGTCGCCGAGCACTTTTCAGCCTCGTGCCAACACCTGCACCCTCGCTGGCCTCCTGCTTCCCCTCAGGGTCCTGTGCCTGACCCCTGACTGCCCGCAGAATAAAGTCACGTCCCCGTACGCCTGAATTGTACGTGTTGGCGAAGGGTGGATGAAATAAAAGTGCCCACGAAGGGCAGGGGGTCCAAGTTCAGTGACACACCTAAGGTATCCTGGTTCCAGTTCTGATATATGGCTGCGCCCCACCTATCCCGGTACCAGACCTGTATGTGGGCTGCTTTCCCAAGTACCCGGGCTTACACAGTGTGCGGACTACATCTTTACGTTTGCACACACCCGCAGAGAGCTAGCGTCTCCTACGCCAGGAGTCAGTCAACTGAGGCAGAGGGGGCGGGCTTAAGACAACACCCCACCCAGGGGCGTGACCTGATGGCGGACACCGCCCCGCCTACTCTGCCTGGCCCCACCCCAAGCCGTGTCCTCGGGCTCTTGCGGCAGCAGAGATTGACGCGAATCCGCGCTCCTTCGTCTGAGCGTGCGCGCGCCCGAGTCCGTGCGTCACCAGCGTCGGCTCCCGCGGGCTGGGCAGCTGGCGGCCTGTGTTGCGGAGCGGGAACAGCGGCGGCGAGAAGAGGATTGAACAGGTGGGGGCGCGGCACGCGGATGTAATCCCCCCACCCCCAGGAGGCAGAAAAGGCCTTCGACCGGACCCCTCCTCATCTGCCTGGGAACCCCGCTCCATTGTCCACTGGCCCCGCCCTCCATTGGGCACGCCCTTTGCCCCAGCCCCCGCCACTTATTGGCTGTAGGTCACGCCCCTCCTCGATCTCCTAGTACCCATTGGCTCCTCTTCAATGTTATCTTCTCTCGGAGTTTCTTATTGGAGCAGACCACACCCTTTACTATATCACCAGACTCCGCCTTCAGTCTGGGCTCCTCCCACAACCATCTTTCATTCATTCTGCATCTAGTGCTGTGTACTTTCGTCATGGGGGTGAATGAGAACCGTCCCTGCCCTCAGGGAGTTCAGGGGATGATGTGGGGGAACACGGACCTAGGCTTCAACAATGACAGCCTAGGGTGGTAAAGAAGCCGTTTGGGCACTGGGAGCCTCTAAGACGCTGGGAAGGCTTCCCGGAGGAGGTGAGGCCTAAACCGAGTCCTGAAGAATGGTTAGGAGTTTATTACAGGGAGACATTGGGAGGGCATTCTTGGCAAAAGGACCTGACACATGAAAGAAACAGGCATATCCTGGTAATTCCAAAGAGGTAGGTCAAATGAAAGAAGGGGAGATAAAGAGGATTGGTACAAGTAAGAGGCTTGGAGAGCAGTGAGGAATCCAGAAAAGTGTATGGTTAGTTTAGGGGAAGGAAGCCTGAGTCCCAAAATCATCCAGCAGCTTGTCACTAGGCAGAATGCTGGGAGGAGGGGGAGGGGATCAGAACTAGCTGGGGAAGCCAAGTGCAGGGAAGGAATGATTCCAGTTCTGAGAAGGACAAGGGCTCTCGGTTTCATTCCTTTACTGAGCAACTGTTCTGGGGACACAGCTGTGAACACTTAGAAGGAGAAAACATAATAATCACATATACTGTACTTCAGATGGTGATGACTGCATTGGAGGACAATATTGTGGGGAAGGCAAGGTTCTGATGGAGAGGGTTTAGAGGAGGTTTACTGTCTTATAGAGGGTGTGTTGGGAAGGCTTTTCTAACAAGATATTTGTACAGAAACCTGAGGAAAGTGAGAGTGACCCCTGCGGTTATATGAGGGGAAAGCGTTCCAGACAGGGACATTTTCAGTTCGAGATGTCTGTTATACATGCAAGTAAACATGTTGAATTGAGAACTGATAACAGAGTTTGAGGGGCTTCCCTGTGGTTCAGATGGTAAAGAATCTGCCTGCAATGCAGGAGACCTGGGTCGGGAAGATCCCTGGTAAAGGGAATGGCAACCCACTCCGTATCCAGTATTCTTGCCTGGAGAATTCCATGGACATAGGAGCCTGGTAGGCTGCAGTTCATAGGGTTGCAGAGTCGGATATGGCTGAGCAACTTACACAGACAGAACACTAGTCTGAAATTTATGGAAGAAGTTTGGGCTGACATAATTAAAACCATGAGAGTGGATGAGATCACCCAGGGAGACAGCATAAATGGAGAAGAGAAGTTTCCAAGTCCTGGACATTAGAGTGTTTGTTTTTTTTTTCCAGGGGAGGGGTGGGTAAGGAAGGATTTATTAGTTGTAGCAAGTTAGGAGAACAGCAGGGATCTTTCCCAAAGTGGTGTCTCCACATTATGGTGTTAAGAGGTCAGAAAGAGATGACCAGCAAGGAAGACAAGAACACTCAGATAGTGAGGTGGGAGAACTATGTCCCAGTGTATTTGGGAACCAAGTGGAAGATGTGGCCAAGCTGAGATGAAGTCATTAACTTTGTCAAGTTCTACTGATCAACATGAAGATCACTGGTGACCTTGGTCAGGTCAGTTTTGATAGAGAGCAGGGGCCAGAAGCCCCTACTTGAAGTGAAATTTAAGACAGAACAGGAAAGAAGGAGCTAGATAGAGACTGAGTGTAGATGACTTGGAGTGTTGTGTTACCCTGAGAAGCAGCTGGAGGGAGATGCAGTGAAGCTAGAAGACTATGGGGTCAAGTGAGGGTTTTGTTTTTTTAAGATGGAGAAATAACAGCATGTGTTTATACTGACGGGAAGAATCCAGCAGAATGGAAGAGACTGATGATGTAGGAGATGTAGGGAAAAGGAGAGATGCTGGAATTATGTCCCTGAGCAGACAGAGTTCGGAGGATGGAGCCTTTGGTCAGTCTCTGGGGATAGACTGGGTTGGACTGAGCCCTGGTACAGAGTTGGTGTAACTGTCCTGACACTGGCCTTGGATGACCACTAGGAAGATGGCTCCGATGGGAGACACCCAGGGATTGGCTTGGATTGGCTGAACTTTCCCTCTGCTTACAAAAAGCTGTTTCTAATTTAGATTTGAACAGATGGACCAGAGGAGAGAGAGAGCATTCCAGGTGGAGGGACTAGCATAAGCAAGGGGCAGGCAGGCCCAATGGGCTGGAGGAGGTGGATGGAGCCGGGTGGGAGGGTGGAGTGAGACGGAGAAAATGCCAGAGGTAGAAGGTAGTGAGGCCCCCTCACCTGACATCCTGGCAGCTGAGGCTACATTATACCAAATTCCCAGTCTGGGTGGGTGCTGAGCACAGGGATTAGAATCATGAGTTGGGGGTTTAGGCCTTACCCTCAGAAGCTCGTGGGCTAAGGGGATTTGAGGAACCACCATCTAAGTGGGTGTATGAGACTTCCTCCTGCTTTCCCCCAGTCCAGGGAATGGACTAACTAGGGTGGAGGTGAGGGGGCAAGGGGCCTGCTGGCCCTCACTCAGGCCACACCCACTCACTGGTGGCCTCCATATCCTTCCTGTGTCTCCAGAAGTCGACGGTGTGGGGAGCTGGAGTGACCTGGCTGGATGTGCCCTCCAGGACAGAATGGTGCTGGACTCAGGTGCTCAGGTGTATGAGCAGGCACCCCCCAGCCCACCAGCCAGCCCCTCCTCCTTGGCCCATAGGCCGGGGCCCTCAGACCGAGATGGGACAGCGCTGTTCCCCTGGCCTCAGTCCCTGGCCCTGCCCCTGGCTCTGTCCGTCCCCTCAGCCCTACAGCCCCAGGCGGAGAGGCAGCCCTTCTCAGAGCTGCACTTGGGCCGCCGTGGACACATGCGGCGCAGTGAGAGCACCTACACAGTGAACAGTACTGGCCGGCGGGGGGGCAGCACCCAGGGTCGGGCCCCGCCTGGACGGGGACGGGACCCAGGTGGGGGCACCCTGCGGCCCGCGGCCTCCCTGCCTCACATCGCTAAAGCGCGGAAGGAAGCGGGCCGCGGCATCAGCAAGAGCCCCTGCATGTTGGTGGCTCTGCGGCCAACCAACATGGACCGTGAGCGGGACAAGTTCTTCCAGTCCCATTACACCTACAACCCACAGTTTGAATACCAGGAACCCATGCCCACGGCTGTGCTGGAGAAATACTGTGAGGCCTCTGGACAGTTCATTCATCAGGTCAGTGCAGACTGCCCGTCTCACCCCAGCCCGGACCACCTGAGTGGTCCGGCCTGACCTGCTGCTGCGGCCCTCTGTGCAGGCAGTTGGCATCATCGAGGCTGTCCTGGAGAAGTTTGGGACCTATGAACACTTCGAGGCTGCGACAGGGGGCCAGCTGCTGACCAAGTGCCAGATCTGGTCCATTGTGCGCAGATACATGCAGAAGGAGGGCTGCGTCGGGGAGGTGAGCTCACACTGCCAGTGATGCCCCTTTTCCACCCGCTCCCAACCAGACTACCAAGTGGGCAGTGCCAGGCCCAGCTCCATTCTGGTGGAGCTAGTGACCTCAGGCCAGCCCTGTTCCCGCCCCTGCCCCAGTCAGGTGGGAGCTGGCTCCAAGCAGAGGTGGGGCAGGGTGGGTGTCGTGGTCAACTGTCCTGCGTGGCTCCCCTGCGGCATCAGCAGGTCCACCTGCCCACTGGCCCCCAGGGTTGGTGGCCATGACACGCGTCTCTGCCACCCACAGGTAGTGGTACAGCTGAGTGAGGACCTGCTGTCCCAGGCAGTGATGATGGTGGAGAACAGCCGGCCAACGTTGGCCATCAACCTGACTGGAGCCCGCCAGTATTGGTTGGAGGGCATGCTGCGGCACGAGATAGGTCAGGGTGTGGTAGGTGGGTGGGCTGGGATGAGAGGGGGCTGGGATGTGGGGTGGGGGGCAGGCAGTGAGGGACCCCAGTAACTCCATCCCCTCTCATTCTTCCCCTTCCCTTCACCAGCAGCCACCTTCTCCCTCTGGCTCACAGAGGTAGCCCAGAACATGCCAGCCCATTCTTTGGACTCACCCTCATTTCCTGTTCCTTCTGGGTATCTTTTTCTCCCTCGGCTTTCTCTCTGATTTCCCTTGTCCATGGGGCAAGACTGCTGAGGCCCGGACAGGCCAGAGGGAGAACCCTAAGGGCCCCACTAGTCTAGCCAACAGTACAGGCCTTCCATGGTGGGTGCAAGTTCAGATTCTGGGAGGGGAACTGGTTGAAGACACAGCTGGATTTAGGAGGGGACTGGCCAGGCTGGAAAGGCAGGCATAGGACACTAATTACTATTCTTCCATGTCTGTCACTCCTCGTCAAGAATCATTGCTCTGGGCAAAAGGTAGTTTTTGCTGGAGATGCCAGCATGAGATGGGCATGCAAGGGTGTGGGGCCGGGGTGGTGTGTGAGTTCCCCACCTCTCTAGGGGACTGGCGGGGCGAGCAGTGTGCATTTGGGAGAGTTGTGTGTGTGTAGTCCTGGATGGGTGGGGGGAGATTTATGTGTGTGAGCCTCTGGATCCTTGGGTGTGAGTTCACCTGAAGAGGGTCTTGATGATGCCTTAGGTTGGGTGAGTATGGGTGTGGGGTGGAGAGGCTTGTGTGAGAGCCTGATTCTAGGGGCATAAAGCTATGTGAGTCGCCGGCTAAAGGTCCAGCCAGGCAGAGCAGGGCCCGGACAGGGTCAGGCCAGGAAGACCCTCTGGATGCCCAGCCCAGCCTCTTCTTTGCCCACCCCGCAGGTACCCACTACCTTCGGGGCGTGAACAACGCGCGGCAGCCATGGCACAGCGCCGAGGGCCGGCAGCAGTACGGGCTGCGGCCAGCGAACCCCACGGAGGAGGGCCTGGCCAGCCTGCACAGCGTGCTGTTCCGCAAGCAGCCCTTTCTGTGGCGCGCGGCGCTGCTCTACTATACGATACATCGTGCCGCGCGCATGTCCTTTCGCCAGCTCTTCCAGGACCTGGCGCGCTACGTGCAGGACGCCGACGTGCGCTGGGAGTACTGCGTGCGCGCCAAGCGCGGCCAGACTGACACCTCGCTGCCCGGTGGGCCCCAGTCCTGTGGGGCTGGCGGGGGAGTGCCTCGATCTGGGGCGGGAGGGTGAGGGTGGGGCTTTGGACCTAGGGCTCACGGCCCTCCTGTGCCCACAGGCTGCTTCAGCAAGGACCAGGTATACCTGGATGGCATCGTGCGCATTCTGCGGCATCGCCAGACCATCGACTTCCCGCTGCTGACCTCGCTGGGCAAGGTGAGGGGCCACAGGGCCTTCAGAGGCCCCAGCCAACTCTGCCCCTTACTGCTGTATTCCCTGAGCCTCTGGTTGGAGCTTGACTGAGGACTGGGTGCCAGGCCTCTCATGGGGGGAGTGTGGGTGGAGTGAGCACAGGAGATGACGTGACAGTCTGGCAGCCAGTATAGGTGCTTTTTCCAGCCCACAGGTGTGTAGACACTGCAAAGGAAGTGAGCATTCCAGGCCAGGAGAGCTGTCAAGAAGGGCGGAAGCAGGCTGGAGAAATAGCCAGGGATCAAGCCCTTGGCACTGGGTATTTGTGCCAGGCTGAGGAAGTTGAACTTCATCCAAAGCAGTGGGGAATCCAAGGAGCTTCAAGCAAAGGGTGGCACAGATGTTGGCTTTAGAAGGCTCTGTGTATCATATGGGACGAGAGGCCTAGGGAAGGGAGTGCAAGGGAAAGAGGAGGAGGCCTTTTTCATCTCTTCTGCAACACTGATGGTGGTCTGGCATAACCCCACAGTGGTCATGCAGTTGGAGAAGAAGGGGCAAGCTGGAGAGATCTTCAGAGAGTGGCCACTCTGAGTGGGAGGGTGACACTATGTCCCCACCCTAGAATCTGACCTAGGGGCTGTGAGAAGGGTTGGGCTGCATAAGCTGGCACCCAGGAAGGCTGGATATGAGGCATCTAAGGTGCCTGGTATCCAGGGAAAGATGTTCAGAAGGCAGTTGGATACCCAGATTTGGAGATAAAGGGGGGAAAGCTGGACTGGAGACACGTGTAGGGTTGTAGCACATAGATGTTAGAAGAAGGTGTTGAGAGAAAGAGCAAACACCCAGGATGGAGCCACAGGGTACAGAATGTTGGGAGTGAATCAGAAGGGGAGTGGGAGGGGTTCTGGGAGCAAAGGGCTATGGGCCATTGTAAGAGAGCTGGGACCAGCTGCCTGAAAACCAGGGGACCCTGCACTGAGGCCCAGCTTTCTTCCTGCAGGTCTCCTATGAGGATGTGGATCACCTCCGGCCGCACGGGGTGCTGGACAACACCCGGGTGCCCCATTTCATGCAGGACTTAGCACGCTACCGGCAGCAGCTGGAACACATCATGACCACCAACCGGCTGGATGAGGCAGAGCTGGGCCGCCTGCTGCCTGACTGATACTGGTTGAGGGCTCCGGATCAGCCCCCAGAACATGAAGCTGGCTGCTCTGTGCTTCCACAGCCTGGGTGTTTCTTGGGGCCTGGGGAGGGCAGAAGCATTTCAGGAGGGAGCAGCGGCAACAGCAGAGTTTGTACTAGCCTCCCTGGACCCCGAGGGCCAACAGCAGCATGTCAGGCAAACTAAGCCTGCCCTCCTGTCTCCAGCTATCTGTTGAGCCAAGGAAGAGCCTGATGGAGGGAGGGAAGCTGAGCATGAGTGGGCATAGGGGGGTGGTTTGGGAGTAGAAACTTGTTCTTGCATGAGATGGCTTTGGGTGTCTGCGTACTCCAGTCTTTTCGTCCCCCACCTGGCCCCTTGGTGCTCCTTCAGCTTTCATGCTGTCTACCTCTCACTGGGTCCTGGTGGGGATCTCCCTTCTCCTGGGGTGACTGCCTGAGCCTGCTGTCCTGGCTTTCACACAGACTCAAGGAGCAGGGATCCTGGTAGTAGAGACCCAGCTGGGCTGGGGTGTGCTTTCCAGCATTTTGCCTCTCCCATTGTCATTGTATGTATTCCCTATTTATGTGCTGTATGTCCTGGGCTTCTGAAAGTTTGGTGGAGGGAACAGGGCTCCTCTGGAAGGCACTGACTGTTCCCAGCTCCACCCATACACCCCCCCAACACACACATACACAGGCCTTGTGAGTCAAGCCGAGCGCTCACCTGGCCTTGCCCTCAACCCCTGCACTGGCCTCTGCTGTCCCTGTCTTTGCCCACACCCTCGCAGCTGGTCTCTGGCAGGGGTTGGCATAGGCTGGCAGCATCCACAATCAAGCCTGAGGGGCAGGCCCCCGGTGATTCCAAGTTCCGAGCCTCTCCTCAACCAGGAGAGGTGCCAAGATGATTGTTGCTTCTAGTTTCTCATACAGCCGAGTCAGGTTGACCTGGCCCCACTCCCACCCTTGGCCTTACTTTTCCCATTTGAAAACTTGGAAACACAGCTGGAAAGTCCTTATTCCTTTAGTCATTAAATATGTATAGAGCGCCTTCTGTGTACCAGTTAACTGGTCAGAATCCTCACTGAGCTCCCAGTCCTGAGAGAAGCCAATTAAAACAATTACAATGAAGTGTGTCGGCTGCATCTACTCACGATCACTTCCACTTTCTCTTAATCTCCCTTCCCAAGGCTGTGAGTCTAGCTTTCTCTAAGTGGAGAGAAGTACTCCTTCCCTGGCCCTTTGTGCCGGTGCTAGGGGCTTCCATGGGGTGGGGCTGGTGATGACACATGTTCCCAAATGGTTCATGAGGATAAAAGGGCCATGGAGTAGGGCCCAAGGATCTGGCCCTTGTCCCACTGGGGACCTGGGTCTGGGGTCTATAGGGGTACAGTTTGTACTGTTGACGACAGAAATGGGCTGAGGACTGTGCCATGGACACAGGGCTGCCCAAGTCTTTGGCACTTAGAGCCACACATCCACACCCTCGTTCCTGGGCAAAGAGCCACAATCAAGAGTCCAGGCTGACCCTCCAGAATTTATTCACTTTCAGTGGTACTGGGCCAGATGGAACCTTGGTGGCATCTGATGTCACCATGGCAGGATCCCAGATCCCATCCTGTTACGACGAAGAGTGGCCTGTAGGCTCTATGGCTTTCAGGAATCTAGAAAATGATGGAAGGGGCGTGGTCATTCAGGTGGAGCCCCCCTCCCCGCGCCGCAACCTCCCAGGCCACGCCCTCCCGCCAGGTTTGGGCAGCCTCACACCTTCAGACTCGTCTCCAGCCTCGAAGTCAGAGTCAGGCTCTGGCTCCGGCTCTGGCTCCGGCTCTGGTGGCTCTGGCTCTGGTTCTGCCTCCGGCTCCCGTTCCGTCTCTGGCTCCGGTTCCGGATCCATTTGGGTTTCCAACTCCGGTTCAGCCCCTTCAGAGGTCTCGGCTTCCAGCTCTGGCTCAGTTTCCTCGAGGGTTCCGGATTGTGCTGCCTCGGAGTCCTCAGGACCCCGGGCCTCGTCGGATTCTGGAGCTCTGGGCAGCCAGGGGCACGTGGCCCCTGAGTCAGCAGCCCCGGGAGTCCAGTGGCCTGGGCATGGAGGGTCATAGCTACGTTCCCGGTAGCCTGCGGCGGAGGTGGGAGTGTCTCAGGCTCAGTTTATCCCCTTGGTTTCCTCTGCACACGTGCGAGTCTTTGGGGAAGACCACAGATCGATGCCCCCACGCCACGGCCCCTTCTCTGACCTAGGCCCCGCCTCCCCCGCGCGCTCTCACCGGTCCCCACGTGCTGCCAGTCCCAGGCGGGGTCGGGCGCCCGCACAGTTCGTTGGGCGCAGCTCAGCAGCTCCTGGCAGGCAGCCTCGCCCTTGCTCTGCACCAGCAGCAACAGGCGGCGCACCCTGCGTTCGGCGTCAGGCAGCGCGTCTAGCGCCTCGTACTCGGGCCCGGTGAGCACGCCCCGTGCCAGCAGCGCATCCAGCAGCAGCCCCGAGTCCGCCTGCAGCGTCTCTACCAGGCGTTTCCGCTCGCGGTCGATCGTCTCTGATGGCCTCTCCTGGGTGTTGCCCATGGTAGGGGCTGCATGGGAGGTGGGGGGCGAGAGGTAGTGGGGGCCGGAGCTCCCCTGCTTTTGACCTCCCTCCCGGGGCCCCAGTGAACATCCGTGGCTGGGGTCCAAGTTCACCTGGATCTCTGCTGTGGCCCGCCAGCCCCGCAGCGCAGCACAGGACCGATCCTGCCTCCCTGGCCTTTTCTGCCTTATCTCTGCTTCGGGCTTCACCTTCAGTCCCTAAATGTGAGCTGTGGCGCTCCTCTCCTCCCCTAGCTACCCCAGGACCATCATCTACTCTGACTGCCCTCCCCAAGCAGGTCCTTCCTCCTGAGTCCCTGCCACCTGTAGATCCCGCGATGGATTCAGACCTAGTTTATCCAACCTAACTTCTCTTTCCCAACCTGCTTCCCCAACTTGCAGCTGGTCCTGATAACCCACACCCAGCTTGCAATCAAGTCCTTTTCAGTCTCTCTGCTGAATACTTTTGTCAACTTCACCACTGAGTCTAGTCTTTCATTTCCAGCCTAGACCCTGCAAAGTTTCGTATCTCCCGTCCAGGATCCCAAAGTGCTGAGAGTCTTTCCGCTCCTCTCACCTACCTGAGGAAGTCCAAACCCCTTATCCTGAGCCTGAGGTCAATCCTTCCTGGACAGGCCCCTGCCTCTGCACCCCCTCACCAATACCACCACTGTGTTGGAACCCCAGTGTGGTCTCCTGGCCTCTCCTGGTTTCCTGAGTAGAGATACTTGAGTCCTCTTGAGTCTTAGCTCTGACCGAGATCTTCTGACATCACCTGAGACCAAACTGTCTCCCTGCTACTCTGGGAATGATTTACAGCCATCATCTTGAAGTATCCAGGACCCAACTTATAAAAGCTACCAGGAAATGTCAAACTTTCACTGTTTTCCTCCGTGGATCCTCCCATTTTGAGAGGCTGTCACCACCCCAACAGCAGGTGTTGGGCAGAAATTAATCTGCTTTGTTCACTTATCAACAACCAAGGACAATGGCCCATCTCCTCTTGGGTCGCCTGACCCAGGCAGCAAGGTCCCTGGCATTAAGGGGCAATTAGGTCAGGCCCTGGACCACTCCCTCTCTCAGTCCATCTCCCTTGGCCTTGGCTTTGTCCAAGGGTTTCATCCTCTCTTTGGGGTCCCTCGTTTACCTCCTTACCTGGCTCTAGGAATGGGAGAGAGGATTTGGTCTTAACCCCCATGTCTCTCACTGCCTGGTGTCATGCTATGCCTCTCTGGTCATTGCACCCCTCCTAGCCATACTGAGGTGTCGGCCCTTCCCTCAGGCCATGAGCAGAGACCCTTTGCCCTTCCCTCTCCCTTCATGTCCCATTTGTGACAAATGCTGCTCCTCCACTAACATCTCAGTAAGAACCAGCATCTCCCTCCACCCCCCATCTCCTGTAACAGCCTCTCCCAGCACCTCTCACTCCTGTCCCATCACCCTATGGAACAGTGACTTTGACAACTCTCTAGGGTAGGATTATTGTGCCCATTTTACAGATGAGGAGACAGGTTCAGAGAGACCAAGTGGCAGAACTAGAGTCTGACTTGCTCCAGCCTGAACTACGAGGTGTCTGGCCAAGCAAAATGTCAACCATAACTACCTGTCCCCAAACCCTCGTGAGACCACCAGAGAGAACCAAGACTATCTGTTCACCTCCCACCCCCTAGATAGCAGGCTTTCCCCCACTTCCCTCAACCATTCAGTACCCGCACTTCCTAAACTTTGTAGACACTGTTCCCTGGACCTGGAATCCCTTTTCTCCCTCCAAGCGGTGGACCCATCCTCCAAGACTCAATTGTCCCCTCCTTTACCCCAATGCCCGAGTGTCCCAGAAGCAGATTGGTTCCTTCTCCTCTGTATCCCAGTGAACATCATACACCCTCACTAGGCTGACATCACTGGACTGTGTACCATGGATCCTTTGCCCTCTTACTTGCGGTTTCCAAAACCTGTTCCCCCAGTCAAAAGTGTAGGAGGGGAGGGAGGACAGAACCCACTGTGTATAGGTGCAGAGAGGGAGGGGACATATTAGGTTGGCCCCTCCTTTTTTCTCCCTCCTCCCCAAATTATTTTCATGTTAGCTTCCTCCTCTAGTTACCCCAAGTCCTGCCTTTTGTCCTGTTTGGAGAGCAGAGACCCCAGCTAGTCTAGATCCTCTGAGATTTAATGCTCAGAATATTGAAGTTACGTCCTTCAATGATCACAGCCCAGATTCTTCCCAAAGGACCAGGCGGCTCCAGTTAGCACGCGTGGTCGGGGGTCTCTGCCGCCCTCCCCACCTCACTTCCTGCGCGCGTTCTTTCGCTAAGGAGCGAAGGTGATGGGTCAACGCGGAAGACTTCGCGCACCTGCGAGCTTTTAACATCCATCCCTCCACCCAGCCCCAGAGACGAGTTCTGCGGAGGGGAGGGGAGGGGCGGGGCTCACAGACCTTCGCGCAAGGCTGCTGGTGGTGATTCGGCACGGATTTGGCCCAAACTCAGTTTCTCTTCCCTCCCCCAGCCGGGGGGGGGGAGGGGTTCGGTGGGGCTCCCGGTCCCTGCGCTCCTGGCGGCCCCACTCACGGGTCGAGCCTCGGCGGGGCAGGAGATGACGAGGCAGAAAGGGCCGGGCGGGATGGGAGCAGCAGCTGCGGCGGGGGCGGGGGCGGGGCGGCCAGGGCTGCTGGGAACCGGGAGGGGGTGGGGAAAGGGGGCCGTTCTTCTCGGGACGCGGGGAGGCCGGCCGCAGAGGTCGAGTACCGTCTGGCCGCGTATACGCAATCCGCTTTCCCTCATCACCCCGGGCGCACCGGAGGAGTCAGGGTGGGGATCGTTAAGCCCGCGGACCCAAGTACCCCAGCAATTCCCAGACGTTTTACACCCATTCTCTCTACCCGCACAGAGAAGGCTCAGAGAAGGGGACCAGCTTACTCAAGATCACAGAGCGGGTGCACTGCGGTGCTGGGTGTGACCCCTAAAAGCCCCCGATTCCCGGAGGTCGCAGTGGCCATGAGCCAGCCCTGGATTCGCACCCGGAGGATGGGGCCTAAGCAAGAGAGCTCGGCCTCGGAGGCACCTCCGCTCTCCAAGGGTTCCTCGATTAACATTAAAGCCCTGGGATCTGGACGTTTCTATGAAGGCAAAGGCGCCCCCCCACCCATGACTTCTGTGTTCCCTGGTCGGTAGAGGAAAGAGACCAGAAACACAGAAAAAAACCGCGGTTTTATGCAGGGCTCGGGAATGGAGAGGGGCTGCCAAGAAAGTGCGGCTTCACTCAGCGTCCACCAGGGGGCTCAAGGAAGCCGAGCAGGGCGTGCTCCTGCCGGCCAGCCCCGCAGCAGGGCTGGCTTCGGAGTGGAGGGGGTCTCAGGGCGAGGGGTTGTCTCCCGCGCCCAGGTAGGAGGCCCGGCTCTCAGGGCTGCTGTAAATGGTTAAAGCTCCGGGCAGGCTGAGGGCTGGGCCTCCCAAAGCCGCTGGCATGTCCAGCAGGAGTGGTGCCCCGAGGGTGGAGTCCTTTCCTAGGAGAAGCGGGGCTGTACTCAGCAGGGAGAGACGGTCATCTCCTTTCTTCGGGGAAGGAGAGCTTCACTCGCCTTGCCCTCTGGTCAGTTGAGATGAAACATCCACTCTCAACCTCCCCCCTCTCCCAGCCTGACTCCGGGGATTTCCCTCCCAAACATCGACTGCCCAGCCCACCCAATCGTGATAGCTCAGGTCCCTCAGGGTCTCCCCCTGGTCCCTGAGTCACCACAATTATTACCTGGGCCTGGAGAACTTAACCCCTTAACCGCCAGCTCGGTCTCACCCTTCTCTGGAACCAAGGGCTGCAACTGCAGAAGAGAACCCCAGGAAGCAGCTGGTGAAGGGAGCTGGGGCTTTGGCTGAGGGAGAACAGTGGTGGACTAAAGGGCTTGGCTGAGCAACCCTCAACACCCACCCCCGCCGCCCTCCTACCCCCATCTTACCAGGGACAGCTCCATGTCTAAGTCCATCAGAGTCCATTCCCGCCCTTGGAGGCTGGGGCCCAGCACCTGGGGGGAGCTCTGGGTCAATGGTGCCCAGACAGCTGGAGCCCACTGAGCCCTGTGCCCCTGCCTCACGGAACGTGTACTCACATCCAGCGGCCCTGCGGGCTCCACACTTTCAGGGGGGGCCCGAAGCAGCATTGGAGGCAGCAGACTCTCTGGACTCCGGCCTCCCCTCTCCAGGTCCAGAGGGCCCCTGTGCACAGAGAACTGCTGTTGGCCACTCCCTGCATTAGGTTTCCAAGGAACCTGGATACATCAGGATCTAAATCTGACAATATCTAGAAAGTGTTAGAAGAGGACCTCCCAACCCCCACACACAGAAGGGCACAGACAAAGTGCCTTCTGCCTCCTACCTTTGGTCTGAGGTTTGGGTTGTGTGCCTGCCCCCACCCAGGCAGTTATCAATACCAGTGGGTCTTCAACTGTCATGTACTTTACAATCTTGACAATCACCCCAGTGGTAGCATTTAAAATGCAGACTCCTCAGCCCTGCCCCTGAGGCGTTTCCACTTGCCAGGGGCCTCTGAAACTGGTGCTCCTTAGAGCAACTCTGAGAAATCAGGTCAGATCATGGCTGCCTCCTCAGCCACCCCGGGGCAGACAAGGCTGGGAGGTTCAGGACTAGCTAGTGCGGGTCTAGCTGAAAACATGGCCCACGGGGTTTATGATCACAAATGGGCTTTCTGCTCACCTGTCGGGAACCTCCCTGGGGCCTCTTGGTTCAGGCTGTTGGGCATTCCTGGGCCCCTCAGGGCTGAAGCTCCCTTTCCCCTCCAGGATGGCCTGCACTACAGCCACAGGCAGCGGTGGGGGTGCTGTCACGCAGAAGTCACACTCGTTTGGGGCCAGGGCCAGCCCGGCCTCGCCTTCCCCCCCTGGGCTGGCTGGCTCTTCTTTGAGCAGTGCCAGGCCCTTCTCCCTGCACCAGAGAAAAGCTTCAACCAGACCCTGGCGCTGACCTCTCCCCCTATCCCCACAGCCATCTGGGCTGCCAGGCCCGCCCCGCCACAGCTCCCCAGAAGGCAGCTCCTGTCCCTCTTACCTCCTGCCACCACTGGAGGGGGAAAGCCTGGTTCCTTCAGGGGATGGAGAGTCTTCCGGGAGGTCGGAGATGATGGGGCCCCTGGCCCTGTGAGGGCTGCTGAGGCCCAGCGTGGTCTCCGGGAGGGGCTGTAAGTAGAAGACGGGTTGAGCTCTTTATCTCAAGTCATAGGGTGAGCCAGAGCCCGACTGGTACCACGTGGGCCAGACCTAAGGGGGGAGGCTTGAAGGGGGAGGCTTGACCCTTGCTGGGTCTGGTGGGAGGGAGGTTAGGCTCCATCTTCTCTCCTATTTCTTTTCTTTCTTTTTTTTTTTCATCTCTTCTTTTTGGGGAATGGGGAAAGGGAACAGGCTCTCTATGGAGGGAAGAGAGGAGAATCAAAAACCTACCGACTGGATAAAGTAGGGGTCCTGCAGGAGGGCACCAGGTAAGGGGCAGGCGTTGAATTTGGCTGGTGTTGGGCACCCTTCATCCAGCATCAGGGACCTGTGCAAGATGGCCAGGGGCACAGGCAGGGGGCTGGGCAGGTTCATCTCCCAGGCCCCTCAGCCTGCACCACCGCCCTCCCACAGGCCCCAGCAGCCACGTCAGCAGAGCTGAGGCCTGTTGCCAGGGCATCAGTCACATGCTGGAGGCAGAAGGGGCTCCCCCCCCACCAGAGATGGGGGCCCTTTGGGGGCAGAGGGGAGGGAGGAAGCCTGGTTGGGCCCCAGACCCTCTGCTCTTGGGATGCTCTGGAGTGAGGGGAAGGGGATCATAAGGTGGAAATACAGGATTAAGGCCCTGGAAGTGAGGGGTCTGAGAGTTGGGGTTTTGTGGTAGAATTAGGGGTGGGGTGAAGCCCTGGAATGGGGCTTTAGGGGAGATGGCCATGGGGTGAGGAAGACTGTAGTGCAGGGGGAAAGACAGGTGAAGGGGTTTCTGAAGGAGAAGGAGTCCTGCCTGGGGCTCTGGCAGGGAAGTCCTGCAGGGAGTAGGGGCGTCTCTGGGGTTCTCACTCACAGCTTCCTCTTAGCTCCTGCGCTGCCAGACCCAGCCTGAAGTGGCCCAAAGAGGCACTGGATCAGCTGAAAAGGAAACGAAGGGTTAACTCACCCCTCACTCTCACAAGACACTGCCAGGGGGCTTCCGGGACTGGCCTTTGTCGAGGGCGGCGGGGCGGGGTGCGTTCAGGAGTGGGGCGGGGGAGGAGGGTCACCTTGCCGATGACCCGGTGCTGCTGACCGTGGCTCTGCCGCAGCGTGACCACCTCCCTCCACAGGATCTCGTTCTGCCTGGGGGAAGGCGCGGGAGGATGCTGAGGCATCTGAGAGTTCGCGGGGTCACCGCCGCCCACCCCCAGAACGGCAGGCCCGCGCCCGCGTCCGCTCGGACGATCGTCCATTCATAGTCAAGAGACTGCCACAGCTCGGCCCACTGGTCTTGGAGGAGGTGCCCAGAACCATCTAGAAGCCAGTGTCCTCGCGCCCAGAGCCCCCCTTCCCCCTCCCCATCCTCCTCCGCCCCCTCCCCCGCACTGCCTGAGTTCCCGCAGCCGCGCCTCGGTGCTCTCCTGCATTCCCCGAAAAGCCTGCACCTCGCCCAGCAGCCGGCCCAGGTCCTCGGGGCGCCAGCGGCCGTCGTCGCCGCGCAGCGCAGGCACCTGCAGGAGGGAGCCTCCCTCAAGTAAGGGTCGCACGAAATAGCTGTCCCACCTCCACCCGGGTTCGCTGGTCACTGCTGGCCGCCCCTAACCTTGCGGCGCACGCGTTCCAGCAGTTGCTCTCGGCCGCGTACGAAGCTCGGGTGCTGGAACTCGACGTGATCCCGTTCGGGTCTCAGCAGGCCACCCTGCTCGATGCTCACCACCTTCCGAAAACCGTCTAGGGAGCAGGGCGCGTGGGCGTAAGTTGCTGAGTCCCCGCGATCCAAGTCATCCACGCTAGCTTCCCACTCGGCCCTAGGGACTCACACATATTGAGTTGCCGCACGAAGCTCGCCATGTTGCTGTGCTTGAAGTATTGGGGCAACACCTCCTTGGCGAAGCGGCTCTGGTCGCTCACGAGGAAGCTGGTCCCGCTCTGAGGAGAGCACCGCCCGCCCACTCATGGTGCGGGCGGAGACCAGACGACACGGTGAGCGGTGCCCGCCCACGGCCAAGCCAGCGGGCCGGCGCGCGCACACACAAACTCGCACTCACTCTGGAGACCGAGACTGTCATTCATGGGGACGTGGGACGAGGCCGGCCGGAACCAGCTCGGAGGCCTATCCCGGGGCCACCACAATGAACCTCTACCCCAGCCCACCCAGACTCCCTACTCGGTTTTCTAGGAGGAGGTGCCGAGGCCAGACTTGGGTTCCAGACCCGGATGGCTCCCAGACCCGCGTTGTGACTCTGATTTAGAATCAGACCCAGCCCTTCCCTTCTCCTGGTCTCCTTTTTCCCATCTGTCTGATGGGATAGGGTGGGAACTAGAAGACCTCGAAGATCCTTCGGGTGCTGGGTCTCCTTCAGAAGGTTCCTACCCTTTCCTCTGCCCGAAGGAAGTCGCCTCACCTCCATCTCCAATACCACACCCTCCGCCCAAGCTGTCGCCTACCCTAGACGGCTGAATCAAGGGACCCACAACCCCGTCCCAGGCAGGGGTTGATGAGCGTGGACGTTCACTGACGTGGAGGAATCCCGGGGACCAGTGAGGAAGTCGAGGGGCCCCAGCCCTCACCGGGCTCCAGCGGATCAGGTGGTCGGTGCCCGGGTCGCCCACCAGTGCCCATAGCTTGCCGAGGAAGGCAGGCACTGGGCTGGGGCCCGGCTCCGTGGGCAGCGCGGCCGGCGCTTCCTGCATGGCGCAGTCTCGGCACCGCTAAGCGCTTGGGCCCGGCCGCCGCGGGCTTGTCAAAGCCGCGGAAAGTGCTGCGTTTGCCGCCCGCCCCGCCCTACTCCGCCTCCCGGCGCCGGGTCAGGCGGGGGCCACGTGCGAACTGGCGGGGCGGGGCTCTGGCCGCGGCCGCAACACCAGCGGACCGAAAGGGCAGTATGGGATCGGATGTGCGTGGGGGCAGGGGGCAGGAGGGAGGGAGACCTGAGTTCGAGTCGCACCCTTCTCAGGCCCGCAGTTTGCTCCTGTGTTCTTCGGGAGAAATCGAGCGTACACAGCCTGATGTAGGCTGGGAAAGAGATGGGCACAGCCAAGCCTCGGGTAGTGGTGCAGATAGGGGCGGGCGAGGGTGGGGAGGAGAAGCTGACACCCTCCCGCGGAACCTGGGACACTGTCATTCCGAAGATGCCAGGACCCCGACCCTGACCGCTGCAGCTGCACCGGTAGAAATGGACCTTGAGGTCTCAAACCCTCCCTACCCCTCTTCCAGCCTCTGTCAGTTCAGAGCAGACCCGGCTTTTCACAGGACTCAGAGATAATGCTTGATTTATTCCACACTCACCCCAGAGGCATGACTTGAGCCACTGCCCTCCCTCCCTCCACGCCAGGGCCGCCGAGCTAGCGACACGTTTGCAAAGGGCTGGGGTTGGAGGAGGGTGATCCCTGTACTGCAGGGACAGTGGGTGTCCGCAGATGTTGAAAGCAACGAGTGGGCTCACGGCGCCCTGGACCGGTAACGATGCCACTTTATAGGCTCTAATCCTCGCGAGGGACAAGAGGCAAGAGTCCCAAAGGAGAGGGCTAGCAGCTGGCCCGCCCCTGGGCAAACCCACGCAGCATTTCAGAGGACACACGTCCGCAGGGAGCGGAAAGAGCGTTTGTCCCATCACGCCACAAGCGTGGGCCGCCAGGGATGCGGCTCCCGCGTTAGCTTGAGCGTGTAGCTGCGCAGGCGCGGGCAGCGCGCGCGGAAGGCGTGCAGCACGGAAGGTCGCACCACGCAGAAGCAGTGTACCTCGCGCAGGCCCGCGCAGCACGCTGCCAGCTCCTCCAGTGCGGCGTCCAGCTCTGCCGAGGCGGCGGCGCGCACCTCAAGCGCGCGCAAGGTTGCGGCGTAGTGGCGCGCCGCGAAGCGCACTGGGCCTACGGTGTCCCCAGAGAGGCTGAGGCGCAGCGCAGCCACGGGTACGGCTGGCTGCAGGACGCGCGTCACGCTCTCTGCAGGCAGCACCGGCTCTAGCTCCAGCTCTACCTCCAGTCCCGGGTGGCGGTGGCTCAACGCGGCCCAGGCTTCATCAGGCAGGGGGGGCGCGCGTGCGTCTTCCGGACACGCGCACCGCAGGGCGAGGAGCTCGAAAGGCGCGCGCTCTGGCGCCGCCAGTGCCTCGAGCGCGGTGCGCGACAGGCTGGCCAGGTGCAGGCCAAGGGCGCGCAGGAAGGGGCAGGCCTGTAGTAGCTCGAGCACGGAGCCCGGCCCCACGCTGCCCACCAGCGTTCTGTTATCCAGGAAAAGGCTGCGGAGCTCCGGACAACCGTGTGCCACCTGCAGCACCAGCGCGTCGTCTAGTGAGAAGGGCAGGCGCCGCAGGTCGAGGTGGCGCAGCGCGCGGGCCGCCCCACAGAGGGCGTGCACCGCGTCCAGGACGTCGCGGCCGGCGTCGAAGAGCGGCTTTTCTCCGCGGCACTCCAGGCACAGGCCTCGCAGCCCGGGGGTACGGCCCCTCAGTGCAGTCAGTAACTCCGTGGCCGCCCGGCGACTCGACTTCCTCGACGGCTCAAATTCCAGCCATAGATTCTGAATGTGGTCCAGGCAGGCGGACAGATACGGCGGCAGCATGCCTTCCAGCTCACAGTCGCAACTTGGGGGTAGAGTGGTAGAGAAAAGGCATCGGCCGGCCAAGTCCCTGCGACCTGGCGAGAGGTCTCTAACCCACCCCTCTCTCTGGGTTCCGGTTACCATCCCCACTTCTGCCCCCTGCCCACAAATCTCCCTGTTCCGCCCATGCCTGGTCGCTCCTACGTAAGCTAGGAGGGAGCCCTATCCCTTCCTTCAGATGCATCTGCCTCCAGTTGAAACCGTGCCAGAGAGAGGCAAGGTATTTTAGAAAATGGGCTTTCTCATGGGTCTTTCAGGAGGCGGGGCGGGGCCAGGCCTCTGGGCTGCCGCATTCACATTCCGCCTGTTACTTCTCAGTTGAGTGAGGAAGTAATTAAATCTCTCTGCCTCATTTTTTTTATCTGTGCGATGGAGATAATAAAGTCCATCACATAAAGTGTTTGTGAGAATTAGTAAGACTGGTATACCAACCATTAGAACAATGGTTGGTACACAGTAGGTGGCCAATGTTAGAAATGATGCTTTTTAATATGGGGAGGAGTCACAGCATCTCCCCAACCTCAGACTCTACCAAGACTGGGAGAAGGTGGGAGGGGGAAGAGACTGCTCACCTGATGCTCGTGTCGTGCCACACAGCGCTGCAGGTGGCAGCGGCAGCCCAAGCTCTGCAGACCCTCGCTGCAGCAGCGCGGTCGGGCAGGGGCAGGTGGCGGAAGATGAGCGCCAGCACCTCCTCCGGCAGCTGTTCTCCAGGCTCGGCCATGGCCAGGTGGGCCCCCTCCCCTGCAGGAAGGCCACAGTGTTGAGGGGAATACCTGGAGCCTATGTGTAGAAATGTTTGGGGCCCAGCATCCTCTATGTAAATTTGCAGAGCCCAGTGCAAAGTGAAAATGTGTGTCTCTCTGTTTAAAATATTATCGAGGATTTCAAGACCGTTGACAGCAGATCATTTAACCAAGCTATTAAACCAAGCCTGGGGCTCTGTACACAGATCTCAGACGCATGTGGTCTGACTGAGAGGCCGAGCATTTCTGATTCTTCCTTTAAACTACGTTCTCACTTGTTGAACAAATCCACATTTTATAATACTCTATTAGAAGGAACTCAACCACGATCCGTGCACCAGGTTGATAAAGCCAAAATACCCGGATTTGGGACGATGCTGTCAGATCTTTCTCCTAGTCACCAATGCCTTCTCTGAGGAAGTTGGAGGGCCGCTGCCCAGGCCCTGACTCCAGACCACCACGTCTTCCCCAACCCCTCACCCCCGTCTCCCTCTACCGCACCATCACGGCGGCCAGAGAACCCGGACTAGTCTCACAGAGTCACTGAACTGCTTGCCTCCCAGCTTAGACCCTGAGTACTTAGGGAACGACGGAGCCCAAACACCAAGGGCCGTTGAAATGGCTTCTCAAAGGACGCTGGGCACCAGAATCACCCGGACTTTTGTTCACACTACAGATTTCATGGCCCTACCTACTAAATCAAGCTCTCCTCAAACAGTAGGGCACAGGAATATGAATTTCAACAAGCGCAGATGTATACCACAGGTCCCAAATTGAGAAAGCCGGTCCTAGCCCCACCCGTCACCAGAGAGTGACGGCAGAGTTAATAGGGCGGGAGCATTAAGGAAAACTTTTAATTGGCAGGGACCAGGAGCCAATCAGGAAGCAGAGGTGCTGGTGGGGCGTAGCTGAATCCGCAAGGAGAAGGGAGGCTCCTTCCTCCACTTCACTGGGGGAGACAATTTGGGTTCTTCCAATGAGAGGCCAGCGAGGCGGAGAAAATCTTGGGGTTGTGGGAGCCTGAGGGACCCTGGGTTCAAATTCCGATCCTGAACCCCGAGCAGCCCAGGCACCCGTTGGGCGGTTTAAGCTCAACTGGAATTCCGCAGACCCACATCAGAGCGCAGGCCTTTGTTGGAGATTGTGTGTCCTTTTTGAAGTTGCCAATTTTAGTTTAAGGTGCTTAAAGGTTTTCGTAGACAACGTTTGACGCCACTGGCCAGCTTTCTATTTTCCCATATTTTCTAGGCTAACGGTCCCTGCTGGAATTTGTGTCTCGAGTACCCGGGAGTTTCTGATACCCTCCTCCACGCTTGAACTTGGCACCCAGTTCAGAGTGTCAGGTAGAATCAGAGATCAGGGATCTTCGAGCTCGACCACCCAGAAGGGGACGTCCCCTCGTTGCTCCGTCCGTTACCCGCTGGAGGAAGAGGATCGGCTCTCACCCTGGGGCCCTCCGGCCTCGTAAGAACCTCAAGTCCTCGAAGTCCCTTGCCGCGGGCAGTTCCGCCGGCTGTTTGACCTCAGGCGCCAGTGTCTTACCTGCGCAGCGGATCGGGTGGGCTTTGCCCAGAGGCTGGGGATTGGCAGCAGAGGACGGTGGCGGGAAGGAACTGCGGGCAGCCCGGGGGGCGGGACGCCGGGACGGACGGGGCGGCTCGGACTGGGGCACCGCCCCTGCGCTCCGCGCACACCCGGAAGCAGCGCGAGTCCGGTGGAAGCCGGCGGGCGTGGGAATCCAGGCCGGGCCAAGGCGGCCAGGTTAGTGCAGGGGGTGGGTGGGCTTTCCGTTGCGGGCAGGAGCCAGGCGGATCCTGGCTCAGGAGCACGGGCGCGGTCCGGTTGTCACCCGCGGCTGCCGGGGCAGGTGGTGGTGGTCGTGGTGGTGGCCTATTGAGCTGTTTCCGTGGGAGGCTGGAGAGAGGGTACCGACGTTGGCCCCTGCCTTGTCCCAACTAGGGGCTTTCAAGGGGCGGCAGGGCCCTGTGGGTGAGAGGACGGGGTGGGGCTGGTTCTGAACAGACATTCGAGTAGAAACCCCTTGCCGGTAAGAGCCAGTAGCAGGCGCGAAACTCCAGCAGGAGGGTGGGCTAACGGGAGGCCGGGGAGCTCCTCTCTAGAGCTCGTGAGAGGCTTTGCTTGAGTAGATGCTGGAACTCGCAGCTTTTCAGGCCTTGAGAGGCCACGCCCGCAGGTCGTCACCGCCTAGCCGGCCAGAAGTGGGGCTACTCAGGACTGTTATTGTTCAGTCACTAAGTTGTGTCCGACTCTTTGCGACCCCGTGGACTGTAGCACGCCAGGCTTCCCTGTCCTTCACCATCTCTCAGAGTTTGCTCAGACTTATGTCCACTGAGTCAGTGATGCCATCGAACCATCTCATCCTCTGTCAGTGTTAATGGAGCGCTGCACCGGCTGGCTACCGATGGCAGGGGCATATTTTCCTGAGTTGGTACCCACGTGTCCCTTACGGTCTCAGCCCAGCTAAGGGTTCCCAGGACCCCGGCAGGCCCCGCTGATAAGAGAGGCGGACCCCAGGTGGGTGGGGCGCGGAGCTTCCCAAGGAGGGGCTTCTGTGAAGGGACACAGAGTTCCCAAGGGGGCTTAGTGAGCCAAGGCCCGCCCCTCATCCCACCCCACCCCTGCCACTTCTCAACCGTTACCAGGCTGTTTGCCTTCTCCCGTTCCAGTCCTAGACAGTATGACAGAGATTCCCCCCTCCTCTTGGTTTGCAGTGTCCTGCAGGCAGGCCAGCTGGGTAGAGGACTGTCTGGTCCTGCCCTTACTTACCCACCCTATGGGGTCAGCACCCTCCAGTCAGGGGTCTAGGAAGATGGCAAAGGGGAAATGTTTTGGGGCCAGGTTCCCACTTCTCCACTCTGGGCCAATACCCCAGGGCTTCCCACTTGTCTCCCTACTGCTCTTGGTCCCAGTTGTCATCCACCTCGTTTTTGTTTTGTTTTGCTTTTTAAGAAAAACAAATATGCCTTTTTCATACAAAATAAATCTCTATTTCACATAAAGCATAATATTTAAATAAAATGAAAATAAACATCACCCCAATATCCCCCTTCCCCAAGAGAAATAAACAGTACTAATTTCTTGTTAATTTCTATTGTTTTTGGATAAACACACAAGTATTAGTAAGTTTTCTTACTAATTATGGGAGGAGCTGGTCAAAAGGTATGTTCCCTGTGCTCAAACTCAGGGTAGGGTTATCAGGTATCATTCTTCCTACCAGGTCTGGGTGAAGGTGGAGGATGCCATTTCTCTTTGCCTTTATTATTACTATTTTTTAAATTTGCCAGCTGCACTGCACAGCTTGAGGGATCTTAGTTCCCTGACCAGGGATTGAGCCCAGGCCCCTGGCAGTGAAAGCACCCCCAAGGAATTCCCTTGAACCCATTTTTCTTAAAAAAGGGTATAATGTTGCCTCGGGTAAGGGGTGAAGGAAGAGGCAGGGCAGGTCTCCACCTGTTGCTCATGGTGCTGTAGCTGGGAGGCCACTGACAGGCCACTGCCATGGCTGACTGAGAATTTTGCTCCTTGATCTAGAGCTAGGATTTTGTCGAAGATAGATTAGAGGAGATGCTAATGCCAAGGGCCCTGACTGTGTTTGGACAGAGAAGGAGCCTGTAACAGAACAACTTGAATGGCGTCAGACAACAGACTATCTCCAAGAACTTGAGACTAAAAAGGAAGGATTTAGTTCACATAACAGAAAAGTCCGAGAGGCAGCTAGAGCCGGGGACTCGGTGTGGTTGGAGGTGCACTTCTTCATCTCTTGGCCCTGCAGCTTTCTGTGCCAGTTTCATTCTTGGTCAGGCTGAGAATAGCAAAGGAGACCTACCCTTCCTTCTAGCTCAGCTTCAACATAGGAAAGGGAAGCTTGTTCCTCTTTCCTGTTGCTTTAGTTGCTAAGTTGTGTCTGCCTCTTTTGAGTCCATAGACTGTAGCCACCAGGCTCCTCTGTCCATGGAATTCTCCAGGCATGAATACTGGAGTGGGTTGCCATTTCCTTCTCCACATCTTCCCGACTCAGGGATTGAACCCAGGTCTCCTGCATTGAAGGCAGACTCTTTACTGACTGAGCCAACAGGGAAGCCCAAATTGCAGGTTGATTCCAATAGGTCCAGTATGAATCCTGTGCCCAACTCAGAACAAACCATTTCAGGAAGGTGAATGGAAGATGCAGATTGGTTAGGCTGGACGTCAGGAGTGAGATTAGCCCTTCCAACAGGCCTGTGGATTGAGTAAAGGGAAGAGGGAAGTCCCCAGAGATCAGTCAGGACTCGGGGAGAGAATCTGGGCAGGCGCAAACTACAGGTGTCCTTTAAAGTGAAGCCAGGAGGTACAGCAGGAAGGCCAGCGAAGAAACCTAGGTTGGGGGGGAGCTGTGGAACCCCTGCAGGGATCCTCAAATTTGAACTGAGGGCATACCAGGACATGAGTCTGGTTGTGCTGTGGGGCGTGGGCACCATCCAGGAGGGTGTCTCCAGTCAGCTTTGAAAAGAGAGACACCCTCCCCTGAGGAGGGGGCAGAACTTTGCTTTTACTGCAACACTGTCCCTCTCCTCACCCCTGTGACCTTGGGCTCTTTCTCAGAGAAGGCAGTGGAGGTACAGTCCTGACTACAACTCTTAGCTAAGCTGGGGCCAGAAGCACAAGAAGCTGCCGAGGGGATTATGAACTTACCTTCACAAGCGTGCCAGCTGAGTGGGGACAGCTGGGTGACGTGGGACTGGACAGCTGTCTCCAGGGCTGGGCCAGGGGTGATCTGAATGCCTATCTCTCCTTGCCCAGGAGGCAAGATGGCGGCTGGGCCAAATGGGCTTGAGGAGTGGGTGGGCAGCGCGTACCTGTTTGTGGAGTCCTCGCTGGACAAAGTGGTCTTGTCCGATGCCTACGCTCACCAGCAGCAGAAAGTGGCAATGTACAGGGCTCTCCGGACTGCCCTGGCAGGTGTGTGGCTGGGCAGGCACTTGGGGAAGAAAGGGGGGCCTGGGGCCTTTTGTGGGCGGGGCCAGAGACTAAGACCCCCACCTCTTCAACTCTGTGGGCTTGTGTTTAATCACCGCTTTGAAGAAAAGATTCCTTGGGGATGACAGGAGAAGGATGCCTGGTTATGTAGGGTCTTTCTTCTCTGGCACGCATAAGTGCCCTTGGGTATAGACTTGTGTCTCTGTGTCTGTGTATAGTCTACCTATGTGTGCACTAATATCCCCCTACTCCATGCCCCCCCCCACTCCCCAGATCAGGCCGCTTGCTCACTGCTTTCTAATTTTACCACTCTCTCTCTTCTTTTCCTCTCTCACTGCAGCACTCCTTGCCCAAGATCCTTCCCCAGTACCTCCCTTTCCAGCCTACTTTTCCCATCTCAGGGTTGAGGCCACAGGAGGTTGAAGCTGGTTGGGGGATCTGGCCCCAGCCTCAGACCAGCGAGAGCCCCTCTCCTTGGGAGGAGGGCAGCAGTACTAGGAGGCGGAAGACCTGAAACCCGCCTACTGCATGGCCAGCTGCCTACCCAGAGGTCTTGGCTGCCCAGGGCAAACGCCCCTTTCTACGCTGCAGTCTCTTCCACGTCCCTTTTGCCCACCCTCATTTGAGGCTTCAGGGATGCGGCAAGAGTGGCACCCACTCCGTCTCAGAGTGATCCCTGTGATAGGTCCTGGCCTTTATTCTGGGTTGTTGCTGTTTACCTCCCCATTCTGCTTCCCAGCCAGGAGCTCTGGGGTATACCACGCCCCTAGGTGTCTGGGGGTGGGGAAGGCATCTCATCTCGGCCTTCATTCCTTCTCCGGCCTCATGGAGCATGGCCCCGCATGGGGACTGCATGGCGCCTGACTGCCCGCCTCCGCAGAGAGTGGCGGGAGCCCCGACCTGCTGCAGATGCTCAAGATCCACCGCAGCGACCCGCAGCTGATCGTGCAACTGCGTTTCAGCGGGCGCCAGACGTGCGGCCGCTTCCTCCGCGCCTACCGCGAGGGGGCGCTGCGAGCCACGCTGCAAGGGTGCCTGGCTCGGGCACTGGCCCTGAACGCGGTGCCGCTGCAACTGGAGCTGCGTGCTGGCGCCGAGCAGCTGGATGCCGTGTTGACCGACGAGGAGCACTGTTTGAACTGCATATGCGCGCAGAAGGTGCGGCCGGGCTGGGGCCAGGGTCGGGTGGGGCGGGAATTCGCTAAGGAGACCTCCACCGACGCCACACTCTCCTCTCTAGCCTGACCGGCTCCGGGATGAGGAACTCACCGAGTTGGAGGATGCGCTCAGGAATCTGACGTGCGGCTCGGCAGCGGGCCAAGGGGGCGACGTGCAAGGCACCCCAGCCCCCTCGCAGTCTCTGGCACCTTCTCCGCCAGAGGAGAAACCGCCACCCCCGCCGCCTGGCCAGACTTTTTTCTTCCAGGGTCAGCTCATAGGTGAGACTCCCAGAGAAAGGGAGAGGCAGGATCCTCAGGAGGATGAAGCTTGGGGAGGGGCGAGGTCTGGGCGGGGTAGTCACGGCGGGAATGGAAGGGTATCCCAAGCTCACTCCCTCCCCACTCTCTCTGCAGTGAACCGGCCGTTGAACCTGCAGGATCAACAGAAGTTCGCCCGCTCCGTGGGCCTCAAGTGGCGCAAGGTGGGGCGCTCTCTGCAGCGCAGCTGCCGCGCGCTGCGGGACCCGGCGCTGGACTCACTGGCCTATGAATACGAGCGCGAAGGGCTGTACGAGCAGGCCTTCCAGCTGCTGCGGCGCTTCGTGCAGGCCGAGGGCCGCCGCGCCACGCTGCAGCGCCTGGTGGAGGCGCTCGAGGAGAACGAGCTCACCAGCCTGGCGGAGGACTTGCTGGGCCTGGCGAACCCTGACGGCGGCCTGGCCTAGGCAGAGTACCAGAGAAAGGGGAGGTCAGTCAGTTGCCCAGCCAGGGTTTGGAGCATCTGGATGACCGTAGGGTCCCTCCTGCTGCTACTGCTGACCTCTTGTCCACCACGCGACTCTGAGACCACACTTAGCAACCCCACTTAGCTGAGTTGCTGGAGCTGCTGCGCAGAGATGATGGCGGCCCTCTCCAGGAGTCAGACAAGCACCCACCGTGTCTGCTGGGGTGCTAATGGGCAGTTGTGTTCTAGATACTAGGACAGAGACAGAGTGAATGGGTGTCTGTCCTAGTATCTAGAACAGACCTGCTGCAAGGTCTGCTTCACCTTCTCCCACCCTAGAAGGGTTTCAGCCAGACTTTACCTCTTCATTCATTATTATTCATTAAGGACCTGCTGTATCCTAGGCATCATCCTGGGTGCTGCAAATACTGTGGTGAACAAAACACACGAATCTTGTCTGTAGTCAGTTCACGATCAGTGTGGGACTCTGAATATAAAGTAATAAAATACTACTCATTTTTTGGATGTGAAAAATACAAGGCATTGTGGGAACAAATGAGCAGGGGCCTAACCCAGGTTAGGGGTTAGGCTTCCTTGGGGAGAGATGAGTGTGAATATTGGAGCTGGGGAGGGGTGGAATGAGAGAAGGGCAGTATTCTGGACATGGCCAGCCTCAGGTGAAGTCTTGAGGAAGGTGGGAGGGAGGGATGTTAGAACAGAAGGTTTACAGTGGCTGGATCTAGGAGTGGGTGGATTTGCAGAGACCCACTGGAGAGTCGGGGAGGCAGAGAGTATGGGGTCTGGGGAACCATTTTACAAGAGTTTGGATTTCATCCGGAGGCGAGTGAGAGGCCTTTAAGGGGGTTTGACAGTTCAGGCTGGGAGTGAGGATTCAGAGGGAGAGAGAGTACAGTCCCCAGGCTGAGGCAGTTGGCAGTAGAGATGGAGGAAAACGATGAACACCGAGAGCTGTTTAGGACAAAGGACAACAGGCCTGGTGACACTAAAAGAGGAGAGAGCGGGGAGAGGACTCCAGAGTTTCTGATTTTGCCAGTTAGATGGGAGGAGGGATCTGCCTGCTGAGATAGGGGCCCTGGGGAAAGTGAAGCACTTGCTCTCTTTGGGACTAGCTGGGTGTGATGTTCCTGTCGAACACCCAGAGTTCAAGGATGGCTAGAGCTGTAGTTTTGAGTTCAGGAGAGGGTCAAGGCTAAGGACTCCAAAACGTACAGGTGGGTGTGGGTGGGACAGCCCAGGGGGAGGTCCTGAAGGACGCCAACTGGAAAAAAGAACAACCCAAAGAGGAAGGAGGAAAACCAGATTTGGAAGCCAGAGGAATGGCTCTCCCTGCTGTGATGGAGGCTGAGAATTTGTGAAGGCCGAGGAGTGTCCACTGGAGTCAGGGAAAAGGTTACTAGGTGGAGGCTGTGTCTGGGACATAGTGGGGACAGCCTGATACCAGACCACGGGAGGGATGGGATGGAAGCAGTAGAGAAAGCCACAGATAGGAGAGGACTCCTGAAAAGTCTGTGAGCAGGAGAGTGAGGCCCAGGATGGAGGGTTTATTTTGGAAGGAGAACATTGGTGAGAAGAAGTCAGAAGGAGCAGTCATAGCCACGGAGAAGGAGGATGGCGCTGGGTAGCAGTGCTGGTTCCCTAGTCTGCCCTCAGAAACTCCGGGGTGGGGGGGATGCGGTGGGGTTGTCTACTCCAGGCCCCACTGCATGGGCTGGGACCTGGAGGCTCTGAGTTCCAGGGAGAGAGAGGTGGCAGCATAACTGGGCAAGGCCTGGCCTCTCAGTCTTCACCTCTCTGCCCCACTGGGTTCCCATCAAACCATTTGCACACTGACCTACTTCGGGAGTTCCCCAAGCTGAACCAATCCCTGCCAGCCTGTCTGGCCTGCAGTGGGCCCAGGCATGGTGATTTCCTCCTGCAGTAGGCCATGCTGGCCTGGGCCACTAGGGACTAGAGGACTCAGAACTGCCTCTGCGAAGAAAGATTGAAGTGCTTATCTGTGAAGTTATAGCAGACAGGGTTGGCCCCCTCTCCTGTATCCCTGTGGATGGGTAGGCAGAGGGGCAAGGGAGACAGAGGAAAGAGTCCTGGATGGAATTCCAGAAGTCCTGGGCAGTGCTCTTACCTTCTGTCTGTTTGATCCTGGGCGAGTCACCTGACTCCCTGAGAAGGAATATCCTCATCTGGGCATGGCCCATGACAGCTGCTGCCAGGGCTGTGAGAACTCAGCAAGCAGTCCTCTTGGTCCTTGTGTGTGTGCTGTGTCTGCTGGTGGGCCTGGCAGAACCAGGAGAAAGGTGGCTCCGCGTACTTGGGGAACCAGGGCTTCTGGTATGCATAAAAGAGGCACTTCCAAGGATGGCCTGGGAGGGGCCGGGGGATGCCAAGCCCGCCTGCGCTGGGGCTCCCTTCCGGCTCCCTTCTGGCTCCGGAGAGGCAAGGGTGGGAAACTAACCAAAAAGGCTAGTGCTTCTTCCTGTCCCCTGGAAAGGCAGAATTGGGGAGTTCAAGTCAGAACGAAGACCAGAACTCACCTCTCTGAGCCTTCCGGAGAGAGAGCTGACCGTGAGGATCCCTTTCAGAGATTAGTCTCCACTTGGAGACAGCGTTCCCGCGGCGCCAGGGCGGAGCTGAGCTCCAGATGTCCGGGCGCACACAGCTGTAGGGTCACGTGGCAGCGGCCCTGGTCCCCCTTCCTGCCAACGTTGCATTTGGCCCAGGCCCCGTCCATGGCCGCCCTTGGGACCCTGCGCTGAGCCCCGGAGGCCCTGGCATCCGGGGCCGCGCCACTCCCAAGGGCCGAAGGTGTGTCAGGATCCCAAGGACCGCCGTGGTGGGTAGGGATGGGTGGAAGGGATTCGGCCTCAGCGCGGGAAGGGGGTGGGGCCGAGGTTCCGCGTCTCTCGTCCCCGGCTCTGGGGCACCGTCCTGGGCAGGAGCTGAGAGGGTGGCAGCCGGCTAACAGGAGGAACCTCTTGTCTTTTCAGGGTGTCCATCCCAGTGGGGGGAGTTAGGGTCCAAAATAGAAGGACCCTGGAGGGGGGTGAACGACCAGTAGCCGGAGACCCCTGGCCTGTGGCCTCCCGCGGCCTCCCCTCCGGGAGCCCCGGGCGGGAGCCCCCGCCGGCTGTTAGCTTCCACGTCGCGAGCCCCTGACTGAGTCTCTCCGCAGGAGGCGCGAGCGCCGGCCAGGCTGACATGAGGCGGAGGCTGCGCCTACGCCGAGAAGCGTTGCTCACGCTGCTCCTCGGCGCCACCCTCGGCCTCCTGCTCTACGCGCAGCACGAAAGCACGGCCCCGACGACGAGCTCGCCGCGAGCACAAGGGAGGGCGGCGCCGGGGCCCACTCCAGGGCTCCGTGTATTTCAGGCCCCGGACACGGGTGCAGCCCCTCCGGCCTACGAAGGGGATACGCCAGAGCCGCCCACGCCCACGGGACCCTTTGACTTCCGCCGCTATCTGCGCGCCAAGGACCAGCGGCGCTTCCCTCTCCTCATTAATCAGCCGCACAAGTGCCAAGGAAATGACGCGTTCCCCCGCGGACCCGACCTGCTCATCGCCGTCAAGTCCGTGGCGGCGGACTTCGAGCGGCGCCAGGCCGTGCGCCAGACGTGGGGTGCTGAGGGGCGCGTGCAGGGGGCGCTAGTGCGCAGGGTATTCTTGCTGGGCATACCCAGGGGCACAGGCACAGTGGGGGGTGAGGCGGAGGCGGGCACTCAAACGCACTGGAGCGCCCTGCTGCGTGCCGAGAGCCGCGCGTACGCGGACATCCTGCTCTGGGCCTTCGACGACACTTTCTTCAACCTAACGCTCAAGGAGATCCACTTTCTGGCCTGGGCTTCCGCCTACTGCCCCGATGTGCGCTTCGTTTTTAAAGGCGACGCCGACGTGTTCGTTCACGTGGGAAACCTGCTGGAGTTCCTGGCGCCAAGGGATCCGGCGCAGGACCTGCTTGCAGGTGACGTGATCGTGCAGGCGCGGCCAATCCGCGTGCGGGCCAGCAAGTACTACATCCCCGAGGCTGTGTACGGCCTGCCAGCCTACCCGGCCTACGCAGGCGGCGGCGGCTTCGTGCTCTCGGGGGCCACACTGCGCCGCCTGGCCGGTGCCTGCGCGCAGGTTGAGCTTTTCCCCATCGACGACGTCTTTCTGGGCATGTGTCTACAGCGCCTGCGCCTCACGCCTGAGCCTCATCCTGCTTTCCGCACTTTTGGCATCCCTCGACCTTCAGCCGCACCGCACCTCCACACCTTCGATCCCTGTTTTTACCGTGAGCTGGTTGTAGTGCACGGGCTCTCGGCTGCTGACATCTGGCTTATGTGGCACCTGCTACACGGGCCGAACGGGCCAGCCTGTGCGCGTCCATGGCCTGTTCCTGCTGGCCCTTTCCAGTGGGGCCCCTAGCCTCCTGTCACAGCTCTAAGCCCCCCTCATTCAGACCCAGGATATAAGTGGGAAGTAGCTTGAAAGGTAGATTTCCCAGGCGGGTTAAGTGCTGTGTATGTGTTTCTTCCCCAGAAAGGGGTATCCAGGTGTCTGCCTTCAGAAGGCCCAGGGAATGAAGACTGAGCTTGGCTCCTGCTGACCCTCTCTACTGGGCGGTGATCTGGAACCAATCTAATGGTGACACAGATAGCCAGGGCTGAGGTGGTGGAGAACCAGGCTCTTTGCCAAGCAGGTGAACATGCTTGGTCCTCCTAGCAGGGATGTGTGAGTGTAAGTATGGGGGGAGGGGTGGCGGCAGAGACTCATGCTGTCTGACCATGCTCCTTAGTTTAGAACCCCTAGAGTCATGCCAACAAATGCAGGTCTTTCTCAAGTCTGGACCCCACAGGGAGGGGTAAGGGCCTGGCCTTAGTCCTCATGGAACTGGCAGCCATTCTGCCACAACTCAATCTGAAAGTAGGTGTTTTGCATCCTATCTGCCCCTCCAGTTTGCAAATTGGAGTCTTAGCTCTGCCTAGGTCTTTAGATCTGCTTTCCTGGCCCAGCTCCCCCTGAGCCCTGGAGTAGGGGGAACACCTGGGATGGAGGCACACAGGGACTCGGCACACCGTCCTACCTGAGGTCTCCCCCCACCTCCAGCTACCCCCGGGAGAGCCTGCACCCATGCAGCTGTGCACCTGTGCAACCCACTGGAGTCTGTGCTGCCCCCTTCGGAGGAGCCAAGGAACCTCTTCTAAGATGATGCCAGCTCGAAAATTCCCCATCTTCTTCAACCACCCCCTTTCTCAAAAACAAACAAACAAAAAACACACCAATGCCTCCAGGCTTATTTTAGTACAAACATCCCAGCAACAGCACATGGGGAGCTGTTGCTGAGGGCATGTCTTTATTGGAGGAGGGGTAGGGTAGGGCATGAGGAAGATTCCCCCATTCTAGGAGGATGGGGAGAGTCCTGGCTGCCCCACAGTGGGATGTGTGGGGGTCTCTGGCCAGGCCACTGTCCACACAGGAAGACACCAATCAGTCACGAAGTCATGGGAACGTCACACAGGAGCCCGGGGCTGGTCCCCCGCACATTCATTGTTAAACTATACAGGATGAGGCTGTACATCAATTAATTACAAAAGAGTCGTATTTACAAAAATCTGTACACACATTTGAAAAACCTCACAAAATTGTCATCTATGTATCACAAGTTGCTAGACCAAAATATTAAAAATGGGATAAAATTATACATTTCTCTTCTCAATTCTTTTCAAAAGGATTAATATTTTTAAAGCACATATGCTTCTTTCCTTAGCAAGTCCCACAAAGAGGGAGCAGCCCAGCCCTCCACGAGTCCCAGAGGCCTTGAGCCGTGTGAAAGGGCCCGGCCAGGGGACACTGCCCAGAGTCAGGGCAGGAGAGCCAAGCCCACAGTGCAGAACAGAATGCTGAAACACACAAAAAAGGAGGAAGATGTCTTTGGCTAAAACTTTGGCATTAAATAAAAGAGGCAAACAGAATGGAAACATGCAGCCCCACCAGCCACGTTGGGGCAGAGCAGGGGGTCAGGCGACCTTGAAGGCTTGCTCCAAGATGGGTGGAGTCAGGCCTGGGCACGTACCTTGATGGTAGAAAGTTGTGTTTCAACCACTTGGGTGTGCCTACTGGGTCTGGCAGGGAGCACATGCAAGAAAGAAACAGGGAAGGGCAGGTGGGCCACCTTGGCCACAGCCAGCTCATCAAGTAACTAAAGTGGATGTAGTGCAAAAGTCGCAACCAAGTACAATGGACATGCTACCTGCTTGCCTTAAAGGTCACGTGGCAATGTTGGGCCAAAGGCAGGACCGTGTCCTTGTCTGGGTGCCTGTGTTCTCAGCTATAGAAAAGTCCCAAGTTTTCCCAATGTGTGGGACAGGGAGACAGAACCCTGTCCCCTCACATGTTAGTTGAGAGCTCCCGGCTCTAGGTATCAAGGCTCAGAGTTGTGCTTCTCTTTGCAGTCTGTGTCCCCTGTTGGCACCAGCAGGCTGAGAATGGACTGAGGAATATCTGGGCCTCTCACCCCATGGCAGATTGCCCAGCCTGAGCCCCACCTCAAAATACCACAACAGCCCTTCCACACTGGCAAGATGTCCAAGAAAACCCACTGAACAGGATGCAATGCACAGTTCCACAGGGCAGAGGGGCAAGGGTCATGACGTTCCTAGGGGAGCTCCACAGTTCTCAGGTGGGCACCAGGTCTGGGGGGGCCATAGAGGGTCACCGAGGCAATGTGGTTGTTCTGCATGACCTGGCGTAAGAAGAGGACAGTGAGTTGATGGGGAGGAGTCGAAGGGATGTAAGCACAGCAAAACTCCCACAAAACCCCCAGTGGGATCAGTCCTGGGCTGTGACAGAAGAGAAGGCACTTGAGGCAGCGCCTGTGTGTGCAACACACTTGCACATGGGGCTGGAATGACCCCTCAACATCCCCCAGCTCGTGCTAGGTGTCATCTCTGCCTGTGTCTACCTGTTCCTCCAGGACACATAAACTTTACCATACCCATCTGTCCAGCCCTTCTGGAACTGCTAAGAGTCTGCTAAAGGTATGGCAACCAGATGGGAAAGCAGGGGCAGCCCATTCTTCTCCCAGCCAGTGGGGCCTCAAGAGCCACTCGGCCCACCGCACATTCATTCATGTGGCATTTAAAGACCATCTCCCAACGCCCCCGGACACAGCCCCACTTTCCCTGCAGTTCCCTTTGCTATTGTGCTCATGTTTTCAAGTATAAATGTGGGCTCCCCATTTCCCCTCATCTTGTTGGATGAGCCTGCCCTGTAGGGCCTTCAGGCCCTCCCCAATCTCTTCCCCATCACTTGCCTGTCCTTGCCATGATCACCAGCCACTCAACCCCCAGGGCTTACCTCAAAGATCATCCGCTGAAGACCAAAGCAGAACGTGGAGCCAAAAGGGTTGGTGTTGTTTGGGGACGAGGACCTGAGGCCGAGGAAGCCAGAATTAGAGGGGCAGACAAGAGACCTAGGCCAGGTGGGGCATTCAGTTCCTTCTGGGGTAGGGGCTGTTAGCCAGTCCTCAGGGCTCTGAGTGTGTGTCCCACATGGGCTCTTGAGGGCCAAGGCACAGTGATGGATCTCACTTGGGCACCAAATCCTGTGCAGCCGCGCTGGCACAGAAGGGTATTATGCAGCTGGACTGGGGTGTACAGTCAGCAGGGAGATGGAGCCTCAGACAGGAGGGCAACCAGGTGCTGGGCTGTGAGCCAAAGCAGGCAGCAGGTGTGATGTGGACAGCCAGCCAAACTGCCTCCCTCTCTGAGTAACTGGAGGTGAAAGGTCCCTATACCTGGAGGGGGGAGCTATCCCAGGGGCAGCCCCTCCAGTTCCAAGTAAATGTGCAGAACTGTTGGCCGAGTTGTAACTCACAAGGCTTGGGCAGGAAGCGTGTGGCAACATCAGAAATTCCTGCTGGTTTTAAGCCATACCCACCGCTAGGGTTCCCAGTCCTTCTGGGCGGTGAGGAGCTGGGTGCGGCGATCAGAAAGCAACCCCCCACTCACCTGTGCAGGACCACAGGCTTCTCCACAGGGTGTCCCAGGAGCTCCTGGATGTTATCCCACTACAAGAGGGATAAGGGTGACAGGGGATTAGCAGGGACCCGACCCCACTGTGACCAAAGGCTGGCCCAAAGGATGCAGGCACCAGACTGCTGGTAGGCTTGTGGCCTCCCCATATTCAGGCTGTGTCAGGTGGGAAAAACAGGAGCTCACCTTGCTGTAGGTTGTGCATGTTTCTGTCTGACCCTCTGTGTTTTCTGAAAAGAGAACACAGCATGGTTGGTAGCGGGCCTGGCCTGGATTCAGTTCCACATCTGCTCAAGTAGATGGCTCAGCCCACCTGAGACCCCAGCCCTCACCGCCCTATACACTAGGATTCAAGTTTGGAAACCGCCAATCCCACAGGCACAGGATAAGACCTTAAGGGCTTCCAGGAGACTACGGACCAAGAACCACGTGGCTCCCAGAACCAAGAGCCCAACCCAGAGGAGCTGAGGCTCTGGGCAGAAGCAGGTGGGCAAAGAGTCCACACATCCAACCACTGCCACCCTCTCTGCTTGGATCATCATCTCTTCGATGCATGGGAGACTGACTCTAAAACCCTTTCCTTACCCTGAGGACACTGACCACTCACCTCTCTTTACGGTTAGGGGGATCTTGAACTCACAGCGGTGATAACTAGAGAGAGAAGGGAGATGGGTAAAGGTGGGACCCGTTGGGAGACCTGACCACCCCCACATCTCAACTCCGCACCCCAGGAAAAACAAGATCAAGCACACCTGCTCAAAGCCTTGGACAGGCCAGATTTGGGCCCTAGAGTCAAACCAGAAAGGGCACAGCCAGGGGGCTCTGAAGACCCTGTCACCTCGGATAAGAGGCCAAGCTTTCTGAATCCATTTCTCTATTTGTAAAATGGGTATAAATGGAGAGATAAAAGGTAATGGACACTATACCAGGAACAGAAAACACTCAGGAAATCGTTTACTTTTCATGAATTAGCAAACATCCAAGGCCACAAGCTCTCTTTCCTGGAGGGGTAGGTGCGGGTATACTCACATATTAAAATTATAATGTCCAGGGTAATTGGTATGTAGGACAAACTTCTTCACTTTGTGTGTATTCGCATCAAAGAGAATGTCCTGGGATAGAAAACAAGGGTGCTCAAGTGGGTAAAGTTACTGAGGCGGGCAGGGGGCTTTCGAGGGCATGTCCTACTCAAAGACACCCACTACACAATGGGGATGCCCTTGGGGAACAGCTCTGACCCAAACAACAACCAAGGGGACAGGTGAGGCCTAGCATGATGGGACGACACACACATTCCAACCATCTCAGGCCTCCTCATTCCAAACCTTGTACCAGTAGGCCCCACAGGGACACAGGGCTACCGCTCCCACTGTTTGGGAACTCAAACATGGTCAGAGAGATCTTCCCTGACAAAAAGCACCAGATTAAAAAATGTAACTGAGCACAGATTTTGCCTTAAAAGCTAATGAGAAGATTCAGGACCCCCTTGACCATCAAGGGGCTCAAGGCACCTGGTTGTTCTGAAAGCCAGGACCAGCCAGATCCTTCTGGCTTCCAGAGGCCAGCACAGTTAAAGCTGCAAGTGTACACACAGGTCTGCCCAGCACACTGCACACTCCCAGGGAAATCAAACACTTCTCTAAGGAATCACAGCTTACCACTCCGAGAGTGAAGTAGTTAAAAAAGTAGTCATTGCACTTGGATGGAACTTGCTTATGAGGGGAAGGAGAATGAATCTTCATCTGTTGGGGAAAAAATAACAGTGAATTAAAATCCAATCCATTAATATAGGTCTTGGATGAAATGAGTCTACGAGTTGTGTTTCTTGTGTGACAGTTATCTGTTGGGTAAGCAAGAGTGTGGGAGTCCCCGACGCTGGTGCTAAGACAACCCAGACAGCTTTGGTTGACTACAGACTGGGCCCTGGTCTCCAAGGAAAGGCAGGACAATCTGACCAACAAGGGTCAGAAGAGAGCTTTCAATTTACTTCTCCATCAGTTTTTTACTTTTTTTCCATTAGCTTTAATAGAACAGGTTCTCTGGGAAAACAGCAGCTTATATTTATTCACTATTAAGTTCAAGTTGATTAAATAAAAAGAGAGAGATTGCCTATTCACTTTATAAACACATTTCCCCTACCTTATCTTCTGACTTGTAGAAGACCTTGTGTGGAGAGCCAAGCATGCTAAGAACATCCTGACAAGAATCACCAAAATACACTGAGCGTTCAAATACCCGCATCTTGGCATCTGCTAGCAGGCCAGGTCCACAACCTGCAGAGAACAAGTAGAGGTGGTCAGGTTCCCAGTCAGGGCCTGGAACCCTGCAGCCCAGGGTCTGGAGCTCCAGAGAGGCCAGTGGCTGCATGCTTCATTATCAGGTTTGGCTGAGGGGCAAGACTGCATGTAAGGAGAAACACCAGGTCACCAGGACTTGAGATACTACAGGAGATCACTATCTACTCAAAACAATGCCAGAGGCTCACTCAATCCCACAAAAGTAACATGGAGCTCTGGAGATGTCACTCACTGACTCACCAAATATTTAGTCATTGACACCCTGGGCTAGGACACTCTGCTAGATGCTGAGGGAACAACGTTGAGAAAAACAGGTGCAGTCTCTGCCTACGTTGGAGCTCATGGTATAAAGATTCTAATCAGACCATCACACAACTGCCATACAACAAACAGCAGCACAGGTGCTATGGAAATATACAAATAGGTGCCATTATCTCCTGCCACTTTCCGGTTCTCAACAAGATAGAGGATTTACGATAAGAAGTACTTCTCAATGGTAACCTCCAACCTGAGACTGGACAGGAAGGTCACTCTATAAAAGAGCCAAGAGTTAAGCACCCACTAACTTACTCCCTGACTCTACAGACACTAACACTCAAAGAGACAAACCAGGAAAGTGGGTGAAAACGGAAAACCTGATTTGTCAAAGGTTTCTTCTTTGGGAATAATCTTTAAACTCTGAGTTTGTCTAATACATTTAAAAAATGATTCTGGTTAAATACCTCCCCCCCCCCCCCCCACCACCACCACACACACAAAGTGGTTGTGGAATAGCAATGAACGTACCAACGGTAAAATTTCCCTCATTCTGTGGATGGGAAGACACAGTGTTTTGCCCAAAATTATAAAAGGAAGCTAAGAATTTGAGGAGGAATAATTTCTGGTACCATGATAATCACCACTATCACCTTACTCTGCATAGGGCTTTACAGCTGACAAAGCTCTTTCTTGTACAATAAAAGCTGTTTCAAATCCCACTCCACACACACACACACAAAGCTGTGTGTAAATCAGGGGAAAGAAGCATAGTTCACATTAAGTTCTGTGTATAAATCCTGCACTTAGGTAAGCCTGGGTGACCTATGGAAACCACTGAAAGTCCTGTCAAGCTAGATGGTGTGCCCAAAGTCTGCGAGTACCAGATCCTTGTGAATGCCCACACAGGGCTGTGCGGGAGGCACCCTTCACAGGTGAGTCTCCTCTCTTGTCTGACTCTATCTGAAGTCTCCTCAAGTAAAGGCACCCTTAGTTTCTCAAGGAGACTACTTTAGTTTCTGATTCCCTTGAGTGAGTCCTCCTATACATTACTGTGGCGATCAAGACAGTTGAATGGCATCACTGTAGCCACACTCCACAGGAACTCTCAATGAGTACTGGGTGGGATAATAACTCAGTGAGGTCTTGACTTAAGGTGTTTTGTAGGCAGTGTGATGTGACTGCTGGGACTGTCCTGTCAGGGTGGTGGTCAGAACCGGCTGAGACCTCCTACTCTCAACAGGCTCCTCTTGCTGTCACCTGGTGTCTTATACTACCCTTGACTACCCCATTGCTTCAAGCAGCAAGCCTCCTGAGAAGACCTCATCTTCTTTTTTGAGACGCCACATCTCAATTTTTTCGAAAACTACAGTACAAGCACAATGCTCCTTTAAGTAGCTGGTGTTCTGCCATGGCTAGAAAACCACATTTTAAGAAATTTCTAACCTGGAGGTTTTGAACTGTCTAATTGTTCAGGGGAGTGAGTTTACAATTTATTTGCCAGATTCTTAGCAGTTGAGAACTGATGCCCCAGAGACTGAGGGAAGATCCCAGCTTACAAACAAAGGCTGGCTAGACTATGAGCTCCATGAAGGCACAGGTCCCTTCATGGATCTCACAGTCCCCAGGTCATCTTTATGGAGGCAAACTCCACACTGGACGATCTCTGTACCCCTAAGCATAATCCAAAGTTTGAAGGAGCTGAGACTGTCCACACAAGAAAATCACAGGATGAGGTGTGGATTTTAGAGAGACTGGCTACTGAAGGCAGCAATTCTTTTTGTTTGTAATCAGCAAAACTGAGCAGGGTATGGCCAAATCACAATTCAACAAGTCCCTCTTGCCAGTCTACTCTGAGAAATGAGCACAAAGGGTGGAAAATGAGAGAACATGCAACACTGAGCCTATAAAATATACCTCTAAGACCCGGGCACCACTGCAAAACCACCTAAGTACACAGAGGCTGATGTACATGTCGAGGGAAACAGTTTTACTGTCATTTATAAGGGCTGCTCAAAATAAAACTATGTCTTATTCCTTCACAAACAAATGAAAACTTCTAACCATAAACGTTAGCACCATTTGTTTTCTACCAACTATCCCTAAGGACGTGGGATTTTAGACCATCTTGACAAGGCTATAATGGAGAACCCACCACCCCAAAGCCAGTAACTGACCTGCGGCAAGGAGGCGGAGTCGTAAACCTGAGGGTCCAGTTCCATCCCGGAGAACATCCACACTCTCAGCATACACATTGCCCAGGAAACAGCTCAAGGGCATCATGGGAGCCCTGGGGGCAGGCACAGAGTGAGCAGAGACTTTGTCCTCCCTCCCAGGGAGCCCGTGGCCTTAGCATGAAGCCTGTGCTCCCCCACACATACTTGGTATCCTGTAGGCTGTTCCCACTGTAGATATACATTCGTTTCACAGTTGCTCCGTGGGGTATCTGAAGAGAAGCCAGGCCATGGGCAAAATTGGGCTGCAAACACAGGATAAATGTTTTACTAAAAGCACACTGCAGGCCCTGGCATTTTCCCAATACTCATGGTTTTGGAGAACTGGCCAGGTCACAAAAGTAGGGAATTTAGAAAAGGAATATCTCAGTTTCAGACACAACTGTACTACTGGTACTGCCTTATTTGGTACAAATTTTCTGTATCCATTTTCTCACTGGGTATTGTTACCTGCAGTGTGGAATGGTTTCTGAGAAACTTTGAAATCTGCTCGTTTTATTTATCAAGGTATTAAAAAAAAAAAAAAGAACTGGACAGGTGAAAGCACAGTCTGATCTGTCTCCAGGTCAATAAATTCACTCAACCATGCAAGTTCATCTTTAATTTTACTGTTTTCCTTTCCTTCATCAGGGAGAACATGCAGAAATGCCTTCTTTAATAAAATGTAAAACTTACAAAAAACTACCATTTCATAACACTAAGGATGCCACTGTCGAAGAATGAATTCTCTCAAATTCTAGGCCATTGAGAAAAACTGTGGTGATTTGGAGTTTTATAGCACACGACATGGATTTCCCTCTGAAGAGCAAGCTCGACCTCACTTCAGTTGGAAGCGCCCTCCTCCTGAGAATGCCAGTCTGGGCTTTGTTCTGTCAGCTTCACCCACTGTACACCCAAGGGGCCTCTGAAGACCTCAGAGATTAAGGGAACCAAAGGAAGGGTACCTATCCAGCCTCCTCCAATGGTACTGTCTTCTGCCCCCTATCATCCGGGCACTGGGCAATAAATATCAGGGAAAGAAAAAGGCTAACCTCATATTTGGGAGCCTCGGTCCAGGAATCTAGCTGAAAAGAGAAAGACAATCCTCTGAAGTTGAGGTGGAAGAGCTGCTCAGCAGAGTTGTACACTGTGGGAGTGGGGAGAAGAAAATGACAAGGTTGAATGGCATCCGAAGCTGTGAGCACAGACCAGCCTGACAGGGAGTAATGACTGGCAACACTTTCATTGTGTCTCATTTCTGAACTGACTTACTAGGCTGAAAACAATGGGGGAGAGCTTTCCTTCACACTCAAGTACCAGCCCCCAAATCTGATAGGAGCTTTGAGGTTGGGGCTGGCATGGCACCACTTGCCAGATTTATTACTATTGGCTGCTACAGACGACCAGAGGAATCAGATGGGCTGGGCTTACCTCCAGGATGGGTTGCACCGAAAGACTGGTCAATCTGCTCAATGGTGGGAGCTATGGCTTGAGAATTAAAATGCACGCCACTGAAAAACAAAGATGCTTTTTAATACCAGGCTTGTAGGATGCACTCACAGGTCATTAGAGATGGTGGCTGGAAGAGTTATTCTTAAAATACATGGGGGTTGAGTCTATAATTATATCAAAATAAAGGTTTAACTATAGAGCTTTTAAGCAAGAGACAATTAATGAGGTCAGAAATAGTCAATTCTCCTGAGGCTGATACAAAGGGTTAGCCTTCTAGGACCTCCCAAGACATCTATGGTGACCAGGCCCAGTTCAGAAGGAAGTAAATTCAGCCTCAGCCCCATAGCATTTGGACTTGGAGAAGAATAATCATAGAAATAGACATTGTTAATGTGTTTTCCCAGAGTAGTTTGTCTTGAAAAGGAACTTTCTTAAAAAGGGGATGAACATTTTAAATGTAGGATACAGCTGAGCAAGGCAGCTTGTTTTCCTAACAAGCAGAAGAACCAGCACTCATCAACTGGGTGAATGGGTAAGTGGATGGGGAGGAATGATCCCAAGCAAAGGAAAAATACCTGGGAGGGGGTGGGCTTGGGAGCAAAGAGGAGCATGTGATTTCAGATGATGAGCATGAAGATAAGTCATTTCTAACTTTAAGGAGAATGCTTAAAGGTTAAGAATATTTTTTTTTAAAAAATGAGTATCATTATGGAACACCTCTGCATTTTAAAAATTTTATTAAGTATAGTTGATTTACAATATTGTGTTAATTTCTGCTGTACAGCAAAGTGATTCAATTATATATATATGTATATATATATTCTTCTTCACATTCTTTCCACTATGGTTTATTACAGGATATTGAAAATAGTTTCCCAAGCTATACAGTAGGACTTTGCTGTTTATCTACTCTGTATATAATAGTTAGCATCTAGAGCACCTCTGTTTTTAACCAGGCACTGTGCTGTATGCTTTATCAGCATTATCTCATGTAGTTTTCCTAACTCAGCAGCCAGATTTATGCTTTCACTTCTCTGATGAAAAAACAAGCTCAAAGAGGTTAAGTGACTTGCCCAATTTCGCAGAGTAATGAAATGAAGAAGCCATAACTCAAACCCAGGGCAGCCTGACTCTTGACCCCTCGCTTACCCACCAGTGACTCTTAAGAGGGTAAAGAGAAGCCAAACCGTGAGGTACGGAAGGCCCCAAGACTAAAAGATAACCAGAATCTGCAGGGGGTCAGTGCTATTATGCATCTGGTTTATCCACTTCTCTATTGGCAGATACTGCTTGAAACAACCCAGGAACAGATCCCTTTGATATCCTTGAAAAGGGAAGCTTGTTAAGGAAGCTTACTGAACAGAATATTCTAGATGCCAGCACAGCAACTTACCATATGGGGGCTGAAATATTTGTGCACCATACAGGCTATTTCCATTTTCATTCTAAAAAGCAGATTTTGCCCCCTTCCCCCCACCCCCACAAACAGTGATCGTTTTGGCATTCTCTTTAGCATAGGCCTCAGAATCAGCTATATCTGGTTTGTCCCACCTTTGTTGGTCATGAAAACATAAAAAGGTGCCAAAAGAAGCTGTGCAGGGAAGGGCAGCTATGACCCAGGGGACAGTCACAGACTGAGGTCCTGCTTTGTGGTGGGATTAAGGAAACTGACCCAAATGGGAAGTGTTTCATTTACAGTGTGTTGTGAATGACCTTTCCTTCTCTTCCCCAAGAAATGGAGTAGACTTGGAGGCTGCCTGAGGGAATCATGGCACCCGGCTGTAATCCCAGAACTGTTGAGGATAGAAATCAGCCCATATGTGCCAAGCCTAAGACACAAACCGGGAGAAAACTTACCAATATTTTAACTTTACTTTAGTCAAGTCATATACTTCAATCACCTAAAAACAAAAAGCAAATGTTTAAGATCTATTGGAGCTCGGCAGTTGAAAAAGGTTAATTAGAAGACATTTATAGAGCAGTGAGGAAAAAAAAATCACTAGCTGAAATTCTCCTGAAGCACTACACATTTTGTTTGCTTTTATTTTTAAATCTGGAAGAAAAACCCATACCACACATGGCATAAAGTCACCTTCCCCCTCTCTGTAGAGGATGGTTCAACAGAGGTCTGTGGATGCTCTGGGTCAAGTTTTTGTATCTAGTCTACAGCTGGATCACACATAAGAGTGCACATACCATGCGACAGGACAGTGAAACCCTCCACAAAAACAAATTCAAGCAGCTTGTGAAGGTTGTAACCTGTAAGGGGAATATTGAGCCCCTTTTCTTTCATGCTATACTTTATTGCATTATAAAAACCCAAATCAAGTCACTTTCAAAAACAGTTTCAAAATATTGTGGTTTACAAAAAAAAAAAAAAAAAAAGAAAGATAGGGGGATCTATCTTATTAGAAAACAAGTCATTTTATTAGCCTAGGTCCAGTGTGACAATACTGTTACATCCCTAATGAAGAGAATCTGGTCCAACCTAGAGAACCTCAGGACCCTTGTGAAGTTTCTAAGGGTGCAGTCTGATGAAATGCCAAGAACTCAGGGAGGAAACAAAGGAAAAGGGATTGAACATCCAGCCACTAGTGATGCATCTAGTAATGCACTAGTAATCTGCATCTGATGTCTTTGATGTCCATGGCATCAAAGGCTAGACGTCTAGCCAGTAGCATAGCTGATTGAGGATGGGCAAACCATCTGCTTTCCCCAGCTGGGAGATTTGGCCTCCACTGCAGAAGCACAAGCAGAGCTGGTTCAATCTGTTTGCCCTGACAACCAGGGCTTCATTCTGGGAAGGACTGTGGACATTGGGTGACGGGGCACCTGGCACTGTCACAGGAACAGAGACATAACAGACAGTTCACTTGTGGTCAGACCTGTCCCTGGCTTGGAAAACTACAAGTTGGGTGCTTCTTAACTATAAAGTGCAGCTATACTGATCCTACATGCTGCTAAGAATCACTGCCTCTCCTGGGCTGTTGGAGCATTTCCGTCTACTCTTTCCTACACTACCAGTATAGGCCATTCACTGTCCCACTGAGTTAGGCCCCTTTTAGTCTGGCTCATTAGTGTGCACAGAAGGGTACACAACACATGTCAGGAGTCTGCCTGGGATGAAGCCAGCTAAGGGTAATATGAAGCTCAGAAACATGAAAAAAGGTGCTGAGGGAGGTCGTGCAAGGGCAGGGGAATAGTTGTGATTCATAATAGTATCTTCAGGAAGCTGGGGCATGGCAGTATATTATGCTAAACGGGTGTGCCATTTTACTGAGGCCAGGGTCCCAGGCTGCCAGAGGCCTCGACCCTCAGCCAGAACCTCTGCTTGTGCAGCAGGAGTAGCACTCTGCCCCTCTGATTGCTACCACTATGGCTGACCAATGATCCCCCAAGGGTGGCCCATCACTCAGCCTGTGGGCCTTCAGAATATTCTTCCTGTGACACTATGGCACTTGTGATGTGAAGGACTCCAAGATGGTCAGCACTCTGGGTCCCTTGCCAGAATCAACAAGCAGATTTTCGCCCACAGATGCTTGCTGGACCATAGGGACAGGTAGCTGGGGAAATCTGAAAGCCATGGTTTTCCACCCTCTGGGCTGGAAAAGACCTTGATTTCCCAGAGGAGAAGTTATGGCAGCAGGCAAGATCAGAAATTGATTGTGACTTATGACTTAAGACGAGATTGTGACTTATGAAGCTTCATTCCACAGGGCTCTCTCACAGGGAGGGAGTGAGAGGATGGGGGAACTGCAGGGGACAGCAGTGGGGAGAGGTGACTTCTGAAGCCCTTGTATGGTGGGGCAGACGGGTCAGGTCAGACCTGGTGCCCATCAACGGTGCCTGAGGGACTGCTTCCTCAGTTTCCATGCTCTCAGGCAGGGCTCCAGCCCTCCCTTCATAGGGACTCACAGAAGGGAGAGAGATGGTTCTACTCTCTCTCTTTTCCCACTCAATGGTACTTTGAATTCCTTGCATTTCTGCATAGTATACTCACACACTTTTATCCCATTTATTTCCCACATTCATCAACAGAACCTAAGCCATTTCTATTCCTAGGAGCCAGTCGCTATGCTCTGGTAATACAGAGTTAAAAGCCTGGTGTCAGGTAGACTGCTTATCTTCTGTCCCCCTGTTGTCTCACTAGTAAGCCTACCACTTACAGGCTTGTGAGGATTAAATTAGGAAATGCATGGGAAGCACTCAGCCACATGACTAACAGGTACTAAGTAAGTAAGTAAGTAAGTAAGTAAGTAAAGTCGCTCAGTTGTGTCCAACTCTTTGTGACCCCATGGACTGTAGCCTACCAGGCTTCTCCCATGGGATTTTCCAGGCAAGAGTACTGGAGTGGGTTGCCATTTCCTTCTCCAACAGGTACTAAGTGCTTACTAAATATATTTCCTCACCATGCTGAAATTCTGCCATAGGCTGCCTATCTACCCCCCACTGTTGCCCATTTAGATTACTTCCGGCTTTTCATTACTATCAAAAGCCCTGCTATAAATACCTGGCAATATTACCCTCCCCATTAATCTTTCTGGGTTTAGTTTCCTACAGTGGATTTACCAAGTTAAAGACAAATGGCTCTTTGTAAAGGTGTTTCCAGATTAATTTCCCCCAATCTGTGATGAAGCCACATTGAAGACCAGCTTCTACCCTTTCTCAGTGTGGGGCTTCTGGTCAGTAGGCCAGGTTGACTGAGCCTATACAGAGAGGCAAGGGTGCTGTGGGGATAAGAGTGTTCACATCAAACTCTCCTTTTTGAAAAGGCAGCATAAATGAAGAATTATTATTCCATATACAGGTTATTTTTCCATGTGTTCTCTGAACTCAGCAGCTCACTTGAGAGGGGATGGTGAGAAGTAGGAAGTACCCAAGCCTTTGGAAAAGCAGCTCCATAAGCTAACCAGGACGACAGCCCTGGCATGCCACTGCCCTGAGCCACATTCAACCTTGTGACTCTAAGGCATGAGTCGGATGTTACATGACTAACCTATCATGTCCAGGCATTTGTAAATAGCACATTAAAAACATCCTGGTCTGAAATTGGTGCTAGTAAACTGTACTTGAATGCCAATTAAGACATACCAGCAAGTTGTTTGATTTCTTTAAAGGGATTTAAGAATCAACTTGGTGATGGTGGTGTTAAGGTCCAAGCCCTCAGCATTTTAGGAGGAAAGGTTCCATTTTTCATCTTCCAAGTCTTATTGTTTGACTCAAGAATGAAGTAAAACAATAAGATACAAAAATCTGACTGAAGCCTTCCAGTTCTACTCTGCAGTCAGGCCCCATTTTAAAGACTTAGGATAATCTATGACAAATACTTACCTCCTCTCATTTTTCGATTCAACACAGAAAAGCCTGCTCCCTACAGCATGTTCTCCGTATCTTCAATACTCTTTCCCCTTCACCTCTGGAGCCTGGAACTGAAGTCCCTCCCAGCCTCTTTCCAACCATCCCAATCTACCCCCAGGTTCTCCCTTTAGGAGGACAGGCACAGCTTCAGTCTCCTATATTGTGGCTGTCTCTGAACCACAAGCCTACTCCCACTCAGGAGTTTCGGAAACATTCCACAATTGCACACATTAATCAGCCTGACATGAAACTTCAGTTGTCATTTATAGTTACCTTAAGTCTCTGATTGAAAGCATCAAACAGTAGTTTGATCCCGTCCTGAGTCAGGTTAAGGATGAGGTCATGGCTTAGAGGAGACTACAAAAAACAAAATGATAAATAAATACACACTCTGAACAACTAAGTATATTCATCAGCACTAGCTGAATTTGAAACCTTACAACATAAATGCAGTGCACAGGGAGTATCTAAGTGCAGACAGCTGACAGGTTTACAAGCCAGAAGAAACTGGTTTGTGAATTCAGTGTCCTCTACTTCCAGTCCGCAGCTGTTGCTTCAAAATGTTGGTTGAAAAGAGCCTCTTTTCCAGGCTTTGAGTTATTACCTGGGAGAAAAGTCAAAATTATGTGGGTATATAGGCCATTTTCTTTCACAGGTCCAGAGTCCATATTTGTAGCATGGGTTTATTTACTGCTGTCAAAGCTACAGAGTAGTTGATGAGAAATACAAGCCTTATAAAAGGCCTCACCAGGACCCAAATTCAGCAAGTAATGGTCAGTGCATTGTTAGCTGAACCTATGTCCCTTCACTCTCAGGCTGTTTGTACCACTCAAAGGAAACACATTTTATTCTTTGACTCTTTTGCGTCACATTCTGGGACAAAGAAGTGCCTTGTGATCTGATTATGTACGAGATGACACTCTCACTCCTCCCTCCCTCCCCACACCATCCCATGTCGCATGTGCCTCTTTCTGTAAAATCCAAGTCCGAGATCTAAGGAGTCATTTCTATATTTGCCCCTTCTGAGTCCTCGGGGGGAGGGGAGCAGCAGCAGAGCAATGGATAGAGCTGGCCCTGAGACTTGGTGAACTGGTGACCTTAAGTGTTTCTCTATACTTTTCTGTTTTTTCATGGGAATACCATCATCCCTACACCTCCAGGGTTGTAATGAGGACAGAGACAGTAGATCAGAAAGCATCAAGCACAGCACTCAGCATATAATATTCTTTCCTGGAGTCTGTCCCACCTGCCTGCTTCTGCTGCAAAGCAATCAATTCAAAGTCTGAAGACTCTCCATTGCCCTGAACCATGCTGCCCAGCAGAAGAAAAACACCACCATTCAAAACCCTGTCCTTTCTTAAAACTGGCACATAGCTGTCAAAAAGATTTAGAGAAGTTTCTCTCTTTATAGAGCTTCTTAAGGTGGGCCCAATGATTGAAGGTGGTGTCTGTCAGAGATAGAGATATAGGCTAGAAGGCCAGGTGCCCCTGCTGGTATGGGCCTCACTGGAAAAATTCTCTAGAAAGAGCCTTCTGAGATTAGTTCATACTGTCCACTCCCCTCCACCCCACTGATCTTCACAAGATAGTAGGCCCAGGTGGCTCCACCATGCCTGGCAAACACCAGAAGAAAGAATGTTGTAATTTTCCAGTAGGTCTCTATGAATGTTTTTCTAAAACCAATAGGACTCAAGTAAGATAATGGAATAATGAACCTCGTCTTAGGTCACTTATTCTCCCTCTCTTTCTGAGAGGGCTATTCCATGGAGGTAAACAGGATGAAGCAATATTTCAGCATCTTTAAAGACCTTTGTTTGGAGTATCTGAATTTCGTTACACATTTCCAAGATCTGATCGTTTTTCCCTTGGCATTGCTACAATTTAGGACATAACTAAGCAGTATTCAAAAGCAAGCAAATCATCCTCACAATCAATATTTTGTTAGTACTTTATCTACAGAACCAAAATCACATGTGCTATGTGGTGTTTAAGGAGGTCCTTCCAGTTCAATAAAGCTGTCTCTGTTAGTTGTTAACATCTCTTCCCTCTCAGATGGGATCTACTTGACATGCACATTTAATTTCCAAGGTGTGATCTGCTGGAAACAAGATATTTCTGAAATGTTTAATGGGGTCAAATGATGAAGCAAAGAGACAAATGGGAAAAGAAGCGAAGGAGGGCAACGAGGATAGGATGCACAATTAAAAAGCACCATATCAGAGCTCTGAGAGGCCATTTCCTCTTGATCCTCATAAAAAGATTATTCTATTATAAGGAAACCATCTGGAGAACCAGACTGGTTATTAACTTGCCACAGCTGTACAACCAAGAAATGGGGAAAGCATGGATCTGAACCAAGGTCTGGATTTAAAACCCTGTTGTTCCAGCTGCTTAGAAGACATTGGGGGAAATTAGCTTAACTAATGCCAGAACAACTATTTGTACCCAAAGACTGGAATGACAGACAAGATAGTGATATAAGAAATAAGCCTCATTTTAAAAATTGGTTAAAAAGTTTAAAGACTACTTTCAACTGTATTTAATCCTGGGTGCCTAATTCTGATTGAACTAAATGTACAGATGGCTACAAGCTCAAGCAGCAAACCCATTATCCCTGTTTTGATGGCTGCTACTTGTCACTGAGTAATTCCCTCATGGTCTAATGCTGAGTCAGATTAGGTTAGGTATGATCTGATTGCAAAAAAGAGGAAAAGTCACCATTCTTCATTTTTCTTTAAAGAGAAACCACTTTGGCACTGTGGCTCTGCCCACTCCCACAAGTCCTGTGGTTGGCACAAGAATTTCCAAATACTTGCTTGGAAATTAAGCCTTCTCTGTCTCAGAAGGACCTTTCACATGGGCCTCAGTAGGTTGTCAGAGGTGCACGGTACTGTAAAATATAATGTCTGGGTATAGGTAACACACTCAACTCTGACACTAAGCCAAATGCGGAAGCCACATAGAAGTCTCAGTCACGTTCACGTCAAAAATAAGCTGCCATTTGCTTTAGGATCAGAAACTAGTAGAAACGAATGGAACTAAAATCATCAAATTGGTACTTAAAAGGTCTCAGAAAAGGCACTGAGAATATCTTGCAGCCTGTGTAGGATCAAAACCACCCCCCGAGGTTTATGACACACAGGGCTGTTCCGTGAGGCAGCGCGTCTGTGTCCGAGAAGAGCCATGAGATCCAAAGGGGCAGTATTTTTAGAGAGTTAAGAAGAATCCTATTTCTAAAGGTCTATAAAAATGTTTCCAACTTTACTTATAAAACCCAATTAATAAAAAAATCCTGGTATTCAGAAAGTTCTGCACCAGTGCTAACCTAAAATATACTCTTTCTGGAAACTGCAAAGGTCTTCGTAGGCACGCACATTACACTATAAGGGTAGTTCTTGGCACAACATTTAACAAACATTACCACAAGTCAGACAAAAGAAATAAGAGTAAAACATGTCCGTTAATTTGGAACCAATGTTTAGCAATTTTCATATTACCAGATCATTCTTATTAAAAGGGTGAACTATACCTGCTTCTTTTCAAGTCTGGGATGGTCTGCTAGCTAGAAATCTGCACTGCAACAATCCTGAATGCAAACCAAAGCAATCAACAAAGCAGAAAAGACTATTTTAAACATGAAAGTGGAAGGGAAGTACCCTAGAAGACCAGACAATCCCTGAAGTGACCTCCCACTGAAAACCCTCCTTTTAAGGGCCTGTAGGTAAGTCAAACATAATAAAAAAACAAGTTTGATTATTACTGCTCATCTAAACTTCTGGCAGCACTGCTACTGCTAAGTTACTTCAGTCGTGTCTGATGCTGTGCGACCCCACAGACAGCAGCCCACCAGGCTCCCCCATTCCTGGGATTCTCCAGGCAAGAATACTGGAGTGGGTTGCCATTTCCTTCTGGCAGTACTAGATGATCAAAACTACAAATGTTTCAGAATCAAAGAAAATGTACTGGGTAAGTGACTAAGTGTTGAAGACACTCCCATTCAAACACATTGACCTAAGAATCCCTGCCAGTCAGTATCTCCCAGAGCGTCAACCTCCAGAGGTGAGCCACTGATTAGGGATGCTATTTCAGTAAACAAATAAGTTACCACTCACCTGTTCACTGTAGAGAACCTGAACATTTTTTATGATGCGACAGTGCTTCTGAAGAATGGCCACCGCCTGAGCCAAAGGCATTCCTGAAATAAAGCAAGGACACCTGTGTGGTTACTTGGGCTATCTATTTACTGACATCTATCAGTGTACTAGGCATTAGTCCTTGCAGTAAAGCCAGGGGTGGGAATGGGGGCCACTAAGGTCTACGGACATACTGAGTAAATAAAAGTTTAATAAGCCCAATAAGCAGTAAGATCTAGAGAATAAAGTTAACAGCAAGCACTAAGAGAAAAACTGGATTGTATAAGGGGAAGGAGTAAATAGAAAGACTTCCTGGAAATGGGGACTTCTATGCTGATCCCCAAACAGGCAAAGGGGTTGGAGAAAGCCAAGTCAGTAGGAACCAAAGAAGAAAGAAATGCACTGACTGCATGACTCTGGAGACCAAGATTCTGATTCTCACTCTGCCATGATTACGTATAACCAAGGCAAGTCCTTCCTCTTTCCCTGATATTTGTCTCCTCATTGAGTCAGCAGGAGCGCATGATTTGTAAGCGCTCATTTAAAAAGTGAAGAATCATATGTCTACCAAAATCAACTTATTTTTCCAAGAATTTCACTGGCTTCTCACTTATCAACCCACAAACATCCTCTAAATCTTGATTTTTTAACTCATGGCCCATTATAAACAAATTTATATATGCACCCCTGCTGCAGTTTAAGAAATTGAAATTCCAACGACACCTCAAAGATTCCAGGGACTCGCGTAAAAGAAATTGAAATTCCAACGACACCTCAAAAATTCCAGGGACTCGCGTACTTAGTTGCTCAGTTGTGTCCAACTCTTTGTGACCCTATGGACCGTAGCCCACCAGGCTTCTCTGTCCATGGGATTCTCCAGGCAAGAACACTGAAGTGGGTTGCCATGCCCTCCTCCAGGTATTGAACCCAGGTCTCCCACACTGCAGGTGGATTCTTTACCATCTGAGCCACCAGGGAAGCTCAGGGACTCATGGGGAACGGTAAAAAGTATGTTTTCACAGAGTGCATTATGTTTCAAACAAGAAGAAACTCACAGAAACAATCCAAAAACAAAGTTTCATGAGTGCAAGGACAGTGTCTGTGTTATTTATTCACTGTTATTCGCCATTCTTTGGATCTCCAGCATTGGGGACCCACATAGTGTCTGTTGAATAAACATTTATTTAGTGAGACTGAAGGATTATGGACTAGGTAACAAGAGAAAGGAAGAGAGACCACCACATGACCTTGGGCCAGGACAGTGGCTCACATTCAAGATCAGTTTACCTCTGATTCGAGGAGAGATGTGCAGAGAAGAGCTCACAGAGAAAGCAGTAGGTTAAAAAAATGTGTGGCCCATCTACATTTAAACGATAATTTGATCCTGCCTTTATTCAATGGCCCATTCTACAGTTTGAAGAAAGCTGGAGTAAACCAGACCTTAAGGTACTTCCCAGCACAAGGCCTGGAACATAGTAGACTTAAATGTTCACTGAGAATATGAACAAGTTGATGCATTCATTCCTCAGCTTTGGCATTCCAGAAATTGAGGAGCATCTACGCTGTCTCTCCCAGGGGGAATGGTAAACATTCATGTGGGCAAGACAGATAATCTCAGGTGCTGAGAAAGAGAAGACCGCATGGCACAAGCCAGTTTCTTGTGAGAGAGTTATTTCACACCTAACCACATCACATTCCTGGCCTTGGAGTCTTGGGTCCTGAGTCATCCAGGAGTGACCCACCTGGAGGAGACAAAGCAGCTAGCGATGACCGGTTGTCACAGAGCTCTTAGTAAAGGAAAGCTACAAATGGCCTCTAAAAGGAACCAACTGTGTATACGGCAAAGAAACCAGAGAACTGTTCTAGCTTGAAGAGTTACCTAACCACCCAAAGGGTGTGGACTATATGCTCTGTCTTCTAAAGTCTACAAATCCTACACCTTACTCATTATTAGCCTGCTTATAACCCTCCAATGGTTTCCCATTATAGGGGGATAAAACCCAAACAATATGCCCTCACCCAAGAGCCCTGAATACTCTAGACCTTGTCTATCTCCATCATCCCTTCCACTTCTCACCAAGCCTCGCAGCACACATCAAGCTCTTTTCCATCTTAGGCTTTTGCATTGACTCTGGACTCTGCTGGAATGTTCTTCCCATAGCTAGCTCTTCTCACTCTTCAGGTCTCGGCTCACACTTCACTTCCCTGACTGCCTTATCTAATCAAACCTCCCATCCCATTTATTTATCTGTAAGTCTCCCCTTTATGTCTCTTTGCTGATAGAGACAATGTCTGTCTTACAGATGTATCCTCAGCACTCAATCACCGGTGCCCAACACAACAGTAAGTGGTCCCATGTATCTGCTGAGCTCTGAATGAGTGAAACAAAGCAATCAGGTACAATACCTAGATCCTCTAGCCCTTGTGACCACCCTCCCCTTCTGAGAATTCTCATCCTGTCTCCATCACTATCATTCTCTCCTGCTGCTCCTCTGACTTTCCCAGGTCTCCATGTCGGGCAGTATTTCCTTCTGCGCATCCATCATGTACCCAACCACCTAGTTTCTGACTCACATCTTTTTTTTTTTTTCTGACTCACATCTTAATCTGTTTTCTGTATAAATCAAAGGCGAATAAAAAGCCGACAGATAAAAAAGCAACTTTAAAATTTTCTCTTCATTCTGCCCTCTCCTCTGTATTCTGGATCTCAGTATTTCTAACATCTACACAGACACTCAAGCCAGAAACCTCTAGATTCCTCTTCCTTACCCATCTCTCCAAATTTTCCTCCTAAACCCATGCCTACACACACTACTAATAGACATCCTTTTCCGCACTGAACAGAGTCTCTCTGATAGTGTCCCAGGAAGGTAACTGAAAAACAAGGAATCTGGGGAACTGATCTCCCACTAGTACATCATGCTCTAATTACAATACCAAATTGCTTGCAGCTCCCACTGCCCCACCCCCACCTATCTTTCCCACTTTAAAAAAAAAACAAAAACAAACAAAAAAAACTGACTGGAAGATTTATGTCTATGGAAGTTTAGATGAGAAATTTGGCAGCAGACTTCTGACAGGGCCTTCCTGGTGCTCACTGGCTCTAGGAATAGTACTTGCTCCTGGCTCCTAGAGATTGATAGGAATCCTCCTCTGAATTCTCAGGTCAGGTCAAGTATCTTCCATAAAATAAACTATTTTTTAAATAATAAAATGAACTATTTCTGTAATCCTTCCCCTCCATTAGACTAAGTTCTTCAGGGCATGACTACTTTTTCTTACTCAATTTTCAATAACTGTAAGCAGAGTTCACAGAATGAGCCTTCAACAGAGTAAGCCCCCAGTCTCTCTGGAACAAGGTGATCTCAGAGAAGGCTACTGTCCACTCATTCTTTAAATTTACCCAGCTGGGGCATCTTCACGATGAGTTAAAAAAAAAAATTATTGGAGTATAGTTGATATAAAATGTTGTGGTTTCTGTTATACAGTAAAGTGAATCAGTTATATATATATATAGCCATTCTTTTAAAAATTCTTTTCTCATATAGGTCATTAAAGAATATTGAGAATTTCCTCTGCTATACAGCAGGTCTTTATTAGTTATCTATTTTTTAAGATTAATTTAAAAACAAATTTAGAGACATGTCTCCACACCAATACATTCTGTAAGTCTCATGAAAACACTTAAGTTTGCAATGCTTTTACTCCACCATTGGTCAAGCCAGGGTGGTACCAGCAAAAGATTCCTCTCTGCCTAGGCTTATCTTATCTCTGTGTTGTTCCCTAATCTCCCAAAAGTACAAAGGTCAGGAAAGGAAGCCAAAAAGCTGGATGCAGCTCCTCACTGTGATGCCAGATGGATGAAGGCAAGAATTGGATACATCTGTATTTGCACAGATGCTGAAAAGAAACCTGGAGACTAAGCTGAACCCATTCTCAGAAGGGCAGAGCAGTGAGAAGCAGGAAATCCCTACTAGGCTTCTTTTTATCCTCTCTACCTTTCTGAGCCTATGCCTCACCTGGCAAATATAGGTAATCTCACAGGGTTGTGGTGACTTTAGCCTAAGAATATAATTCTAAAGCACAGATTCACTTCTTAGGACTATCCCTACCTATGAGCCTAAATTTCAGCTTAAATGTTAAGGGCTGGTAAGAAGACTGAGAAAGAGGGAAAATTACTTTTTAATAAAAAGCTTAGGGAAGTTAAATGACCATTTCTCAGGCAGACATAATACAAAAACGTGGATTTTTTTGGCCATGCTGCACAGCTTGGAGCCTCTTAGTTCCCCAACCAGCGACTGAACCCCAGCCTACTGCAGTGAAAATGCCAAGTCCTAACAACTAGATCGCCAGGGAACTCTCCTTAAGTGCAGACTTTCAAGACCCAAAAAGGAATCATCAAGGCTGATGATCATCAGGCTTATTCCCTGTATGAGCTTTCCCTCAAAGTTCAGTTCTATGCCCAACATACAGAAATGCTCTTTTCACTATTTGTGGTTGGTATTCAGACAGCCTGAAAGAACTATCCAAATCCTTGACTCCTAGAAACTGGCAAACTTAGGAGTAGGGGTTAAAGTATCAAAACAACAGTTGATAGAAGAAACCTTACTCTCCCACCTCATTTTTAGAAAATCTCAAATGATACTACTTTTGACCCAGAGACTGTACTTGTAGATACACAACCTAGTCACACCATCAAGCACAGTTTGAAGCTATAGTCATAGTTTTCACTCTGCCCTGTGAAGTCCTGGGATGAGAAGCTGTGTTTAGGGGAGGTTCTTTCCTAACTAGAAGCCAAACAGCCTCAGCAAAACAAATGGGCCTGGAGGCAATGATATCCTTAGCCTCTCAATCAGGTTCTTGGTGCTTCACAAGAAGCTAAAGTGTTTCATACCAGTTAAGGTAAATTCTCAGTAAAACTGGCTCCTACAACCCAGAGGTAGCTTGCTGTTCAGTTCACAGAGACACTGAGCACCAGTAGCATCCTACCAGCAAATCTGTTCTGCAGTTTCTCACCTACCCTATCTCCATAGACAGGAGTCTTCCAGATTCAAGGATAAACTACAGCCCAATGGAGCAGCTGACTCAGTCCAGTAGCCCAAATTAGTGTGACAAAAGTCTAGGCCTGCACAAACAAACAGCACAAACACCTGCTCCCCAACCCCTCTTCCCAGTGCTGGAACATAAAAGTAAACACACTCCGGGGTTACTGAATGCAAATACTTGTACACAGAAAGGGAGCGACATTGAGGAAAAGGGGAAAACACGGGCCAAATCTCACAAAATGCCCAACCTGCGTTTTTACAAACCAAATGTTACTTTACCCAAACTTCTATTTCATTCAACCTTTCACTCTCTCTGCTAAAGTCTGGGTTTAGGATTACACCACCCATCGACCACATTAAAAACAAGAAGGAAGCTAGTCAGAAGTTGCTTTAACACACAAAAACTCTCCTCAGTTCCCTTGACCAGCTCCCCAGTATTTGGCGATGGGAACGGTGCCTAGGTTTCTCCTTCTGGAGAGGCTACACAAGGCCCAGAAAAGCAAAGGGAGATGAACTACTTGGGCGGTATTTAAGGGTGTCAGTCACTTCTTAGCTATTTGGTCTGTAAAATGGGTAAAGAAATAACAATCTTAGGCCTCCCCGGTGGCAACCTGATATAATCATGCACCGGAGAACAGGGTCAGGCCCTGGGTAAATGTTCGGGGCGTGTCAGCCATTGTTGTTATTATCGTAGCACTGCCCCGGGAGGGGCCCCGCCGAGGCATGATGCAAGGGCGTCAGGGCCCGGCAGAACGATAGGCTGCCAGGTCGGGGCCGGCATCTAGTGACTGGAGTCCCAAAGAGTCAAGGAGCCGCGGGCGCAGGGGAGTAAGGGGCAGAGCTCAGAGGTGGGAAGGGCAGGGAAAGAAGTAAGGATCAGCGAGAAGGGTCGTGGGGGAAGACCTTACACTCACCCAGCGCGAATTCCCATTGCTCGTTTCCCAGAGAGCGCTCGGGCACTACCTCCAGATCCAGCATTGGCTCGGCTCGCCGGGCCGGGGCGGCCTCCCTGCGGCAGCGCAGACCGGACCGGAGCTTAAGAAACAAAGCAGCAGGTGACTCACCACCCGCGCCGGCCCTCGACGGCCCGGCTCTCCACCTCTACCCTGTCGCCAGCGCTACTGGCCCTACACCACACCTCACCTGACCTCACCTCACCTCACTTCACCGGCAGCAGCCTGGGGCAGCGGCGGCAGCAGCAGGAGCGTTTGCGGCAAAAGTGGCGTGCGGGGCCGTAAAGTGTGGCGGAGGCGGGGCGAAGGCGGGATTTCAGTCGCGGGGGCGGAGGTAAGGCGGAGTCACTCCAGCGCAAACTCCGGATAGGCGGTTGCGACAGTCCGGCAAAAGCAGAAAAGTCTGTATCATCCGGAAGTGCGGGAGCTGTTGGAATGAGGAGCATCACACTCCGTGCACCCCGACATCCGCACACCACAGTGAACACGTTTCACAAAAGGATGCGTGACCACGCAACACATACATGTGACATGGCTATACAGAACCTGTCTGCCGTCTACATGTACGTCCCACTCACAGTCACTGAACGCAAAAGGCGAGTTCCGAGAGCGCACTGTCTGAGGCCCAGCGGGGAGAGAGGACATGGAGCCTCAAAGCTCAAGACGCGCCGGCGCCTTACCACTCCCGGTTGGGGCCAAGACTGACGCTGGCCGCAGCTGCCTCTAGTTGTCCAGGAATGATTCCTTCTCTCTGCGGCCACTGGGACTTGGGTCGAGCTCAAAGCAAGCGAGGAGTGGGTTCGAGTACTTGTGTTGGGGTGGGACGGGGGTGGGGTTGCTGGGGGAGCTGGGGGAGCGGTCTAGGTTAGAGAGGAGCTAAGTAGCCGACCTCCTAGCCGACCACCTTCCGCTGTGTACAGCCCCGAGGGCTGCAATCCGAACACTGCTGGCAGCCGCCCAGACTCCGCCGGAGCACCGGCTTTGCCGCCAGCGCTATGTGGTTTTCATCAAATCTCTGGTGCTCTTCGTGCCCGTTTCCTCATTTACAAGTCGGGAGTAGGGTGTCCTCCAGCCTGTTCAGCCTGAGCTTCTGGCCAATGTCCTGGAGCACTCTAAAACTGAAAGACGACCAAGTTTCTTCTGGAGCTGACCCTTCATGGACGGAATCTCTGGATTCTCAACCGCCCTGGGATGCAAGATTGGTCCTATCTCACTTTACAGGCGAGGGGGTAGGGGGTGGGGTTGGGGAAGAGGCCCAGAGAGGCTGAAGGCCTTTTGGTTCGAGGGGTAGAATTCAAATTCTTTCCATTATATTGCCCCGGAGGAATGTTTTTTAGCAGAGTGACATGCTGAATTCTTAGACTAGTTTGGTAGGAGTGTAACATGGGAGATTCTACCAAAACTTGAGGTCATTGCTACTGACAATAAAATAAACACGGAGAAGTCTATCCATTTGCAACATCCTATGCCAAAAGAATAGAACTGAGTCATTAAGATGTCCAGGCTTCCCTGATAGCTCAGTTGGTAAAGAATCCACCTGCAATGCAGGAGACCCCTGTTCAATTCCTGGGTCGGGACATCCGCTGGAGAAAGGATAGGCTACCCACTCTAGTCCATCAGTAGGGAAGTGGCTAACTGATATATATGTGTTAACAGGACCCTTCTCTTTTAAAAAAATTGGAGTTAGTTGCTTTACAGTGTTTAGTTTCTGCTGCATATAGCAAGGTGAATTAACTATATGTTTATATATATATATATGTATGTGTGTATATATATATATATCTCCCCCCTTTTGGATTTCCTTTCCATTTGGGCCACCATAGAGTATTGAGTAGAGTTCCCTGTGCTATACAGTAGGTTTTCATCAGTTATTTATTTTATACATAGTAGTGTATATATGTCCATCCCAATCTCCTAATTCATTCTATCCCCGCCTTACCCCTTGGTATCCATACCTTTGTTCTCTACGTCTATTTCTGCATTGCAAATAAGAGGGAAAGACAGGAAAATTAAATATTTAAGAATTCAAAGGGTGGCCTGTAGTAGTCACAGATATTTTCTTTCCTGGGAAAAAGGTAGACTGTGGTTCTCTGTCCAGATGAAGTTGAGCATGGCCCTTGTGATTGCTAGGTCCAATGAAATGAAAACTGAAGATGCATGTGTCAAGTTTCAGGTGACAGTTTTAAAAGTCAGTGCCCCTTTCATTACACTGTCTTCTTGGCTCTGTCACATGGCTAGCAATGTTCCCGTGATCTATCAGCCTAGGTCAATGGGCAGGTATTGACCTGATGGACATTTAGCAAATAATTCTTTAAGCCAATAAAATTTGAGGAGTTTTAGGCAACACAACCAACTTATCCAGGTAAGAAAAAATCGTCAATTATGCCTCCTGTACTTTTTTCTCTGACTTGAAGTGTTTTCATGCTCGCTAAGCTATCCTTAATCTTCCTCTTGTGTCACCATTATCATCAATGGGACAAACTTGCTGCTTCTAGTTCTATCAACCAAAATGAGCTTTATCAAACACCTTTTCCCTCCCACCCCCAACCCCTCACTGGCTTCCTATTTGCCCTTGGGAATTGTCCAGGGACTTTAACATGACTGGAAGAGTCCATCCAGCACTGCTGGTTACCCTCACCCTGGCCCCTGCTGACCCTTTCAGATTCGTCTCACTGCAGCACCCCCAGCCTCATTCCACCAGTCACACTGAACTGCACTTAGCTTCTCAAATTTGCCATGCTGCCTATAATACTTCTGTCATGCTGACAGTCAGATCTCAGCTCAAATGTCTCAAGGAAGTCTTTTTCTTTTTTCAAGGAAGTCTTTTTGACCACCCAGAGCAAGTTAGATGTGCCCCGTAAGAGCCACAACTTCCAATACAAGTTGTGTATTTTGTCTGCTTTTGGTTCGTTTTTTGAGTCAGATCGTAGGTTCCCTGAGGGCAAAGACCATGTCTATTTTGGGACTTCCCTGGTAGCTCAGCTGGTAAAGAATCCTCCTGCAATGCAGGAGACCCCAATTCAATTCCTGGATTTGGAAGATAGGCTGGAGAAGGGATAGGCTACCGGTTCCAGTATTCTTGGGCTTCCCTGGAGACTGAGCTGGTAAAGAATCTGCCTGCAATGCAGGAGACATGGTTTGATCTGGACACAACTGAGCAACTTTCACTTTACTATTTTGGGTACTGGAATACATTTCTTCCCTAAATGATCCTAGGAGGTAAAATAGTCACACTTGTTTTAAAAACAGTGAGACTCTAATAGTTTACTTTGTTTAAAACTTATTTTTCCTTTTGAAAGTATGACCTATGTCCTCTGCCTACTTACAATGTTAATATTGATATAAACCAATACACACAATTTAAAATTTTCTACTAGCCACATTAAAAAGGAAAAACCAAAGTTACTTTTATTTCACCCAATATAACAGTGTATATTTTAATATGTAGTCAAAATGTAAATTAAACCTTATTTCTTTTGTATTAGATTTTTGGTATTTGGTATTTTAGTGTACTTCAACCCGGAAACAAGATTTTCAAAGGCTAACATGAAATGTAGTCTTCCCCAAAGTTATAACAGAAAAATATTTAACATAGCTTCAGCTTTTAAATTAAAAAATAAATTCAGTTTCTTGGTTTTAGCAGCCACATTTCAAAAGCTCGATAGCCACACTTGCTTAGCATCTACCACTCGTAGATGTACATTATCTTCTCTAACCAAAAATTTATGCCTGTATCTTATCTTCTCACATTTCCCAATGTTTCTGAAACCTGAATAAGGCCAATAATGACTTTAAGTTGTTTAAATTATTCTAGCCAGAGTTGAGGATTGACTAATAGAGTAAATGTTTTCGAGTTATCTTACACTTAAACGAAACAAACTGCCACTTTCACCAATGATTCTACTCTACAAATTGTAATTTTCTACTTGAATATTTTTGAAATGCCATGTACATATATGTGATGGTGATGCAGAAAAGGGACTGATGCTATCCAGGAGAATCATGCCTTGAAATATGCCTGCAAATAACTGCAGTCTTAAAGAATATTTGCGACATCAAAACACCTACGTTGTCTTGTAAATACTTATACACTCATGTGGCAAAATGACTGTGGTGGTTTTAAAAACATGTTCACAGACTCTGACAACCCACCCTTCATGAGATGAAGCTCAGTACTTCTCCCTTCCAGTGTGGGCCTGACCCAGTTACTTAACATACAGAGTATGGCAGCCCCAAATGAGGTTATTAAGATGTGGCTTTCATCTTAGATCACTCTCTGGGAAAGCCAGCTACCAAGTCATGAGCTGCCCTATAGAGACACCCATGTGCCAAGGAAGGAGGTCTCCATCCCCAACACCGTGAAAGGTCATTCATTCAATGACTACGAGTGGGCTTGGGAGGATCTTTCAGCCACAGGTGTCTTATATAGCCCAGGATGCCAATCTGACTTCAGGAGAGGCCTTGGATCAGACCACTGGACTTAGCTGCTTCTCGGTTTCTGACCCACAGGAACTGAGATGGTGTTTATTGTCAGCTGCTAAGTTTTGGGGCAATGTGTTATGCACCAATGGATAATTCACAATAGCTTCTTATAGCTTGAAAAATCTCCCCAGTGCCAAATGAGGCATAAATCAAGTAAGGCATTTCTTTTCCCAGGTAACCCCAAACTAACATATACAAATACCTGCTTCTAGAGGTAATTACTGAAACTGTGATGCTATGGCTCAAATAATTTTTGAAATTAACTCACAGTATGACTCTAACTCTTTGAAATTTTGCTTCATGGTGTCAATTCAGCATTAAAGGTATTTGTTATTTGCAGTAAGTCTGGTGGTGAATAATTATTTTCTTATGATCACGCTTAAGGTATGCTTCTAAAGTAAGTGGTTTAATTTTCTGGTGTAGGAAAATGCCAAGAAAAGTCCTAAGAATGTCTGATATGACACCAGCACAGTCAAACTGAAAGTATATTCCTAAAATGAACAGTTTGAAAGATGGAAGTTACTTGGATGTGTACCTTCTGGAATTCTTCCTTCCCTAAACTTGACTACTCTATAGTCATATCTCATAGGCTGGGTAAATCAAGGCCGATTTTTTGAAAACTATAATATACATTGGAAAGTCAGTATTCTTTCTGTTACCTACATTAAAAGTTTTCTTTGGAATTAACAGAAATGACCACTAGATGCCACTGTTGTTTTTTTTTTAAGGGTAAATAGCAGGATGCAAGAACAATTCAGATACAAAATCAATTTTTGTGTCATAATGAACACTGAAACAGAAATTGCTGGATTATTGTTAATGAAGAACCAAGACCCAGAAGTTCACTACACAGAAGTTTATTGTGAAAGTAAATTAAACATACAAACACACAATATGGCTAATGGTGGCAAAAGCAATCTGGTAGCTTAAGGCAAGTTTTAATGGAGATGAATTTAGAAAAGATGATGCAATGATGTCGTTTTGTTTAAATACAGATTATGGAAAAATATCAAATTGCATCAATAACTTAATAAAAGTAGTTTTCAAAGCCTGCACTACTGGAGAAAAAGGGCTCATGATCTTAATGCCAGCATTAAGACAGATGGAAGCAGTACAATGCTAAATGACAAGAACAATCCCGTATTTACAGAAGGATGGTAACATGAACATTTAATAATGTTTGATCTTAGTTACTGGTGGACTGAAAGCCCTTAGCTAGAAGCAATAGAAAAAAATGTGCCATCATCATGTTTTTAAAAAAAACAAAATTTAAGTGCAGAGTCAAAAACCAAGGAGCTCTGTGATAAAGTAACCTTAAAACAGCACTGGAAGGATCATTTAAAAGGCGATTCCCTCAAGGGAAATTAGGGCACTGAGTGTGTAAACATGTGAGCTGCACAATATCAAAATCCAACCAATTCATTCATAGTACTTAGTTACACAAGATCAGCATGGTCTTTTATGATGCACATTGTTTATAATGATTTAAACACACTCCTTACCATGCATGACTTCAAATATATAACACATACTTTTATTCTGAGATACAGGATATGTTTATGAATTATAAGACCTATATACATTGAAAGTCACACCTCCCTCATCAGTCAAGTGTATATATGTTTTAAATGCAATGACCTTATTCAGACTTCAGTTCATTTTCTGAATTGACCATGTCAGTTTTTTCAAACTCTTTATAATAATGCCATTCTATTATGATAAAATACATTTTTGCAAAAATTCAGAAATGCAGTAACATTTAAATGAATGTAACCATGAAAAATAATTGTAAGGAGATGCCAAATGACTTATGTTTTTTTCCAGTTTGTATTAAAAAAAAAAAGCTGCAATCAATTTGACAATGAGCCTATTTTAAAAATATTCTTATACTAATTCATCTCAAAAGGTTCTATTAATAGTCCTTTTGGAAAATACCATATATATATAACCTGTGAATTTTTCTCCAGAATAATTAATGGAAGAAAATGTACCCTCTGCATAGATGTACATTTTCTAAGACTAATCTTTCATCACTCAGCATTGTTTTTTTACAAAAGCATGCATTATAAAATACACATAAAAGCAGCTATCTTAAACATGATTTTAATACAATATTACCTTTGTAGCTGATTCATCACTGTCTCCAGTTTAATATGCTGTTACATACATGAAGAAGCTCCAGTATCCCTTTTCTTATTGACTTAAAAAAAAAAAATCCCTGAATAAAACAGAAGCCAGCCTGTGACTTCTTTAGGCATTTCAGTAGAATACTGAGAATATCTCCATACAAACTCATGATTATAGAACAGAATCTAAAACGATCTGGGGCAGACTAGAGTTAATACCAATTAAAATTTTTTTTGCTTTATTAAAAAGGAAAGAAAAGGAGCTGATTATCAACATTTAAAAGGATACTGCAACTTTAACAACTGTAAACTTTTTGTTAGAAGGCATGGCAGACAGCTCTATGCTACAAGGTTTTTAGCTTGTAAATAATGCAAACCATCAGCAGTTTTAAAATGCCATAAACTATAAAAACACAAAAGGAAACAGGGGAAACAAAACAAAAAGCCAAGAATGTTTATCTAAAATGAAGCTGTATAACCAACACATCTAAAACTGAAAAAAACCAAACAACAACAACAAAAAAACTAGAGCAACTGATTAGGGGGAAAAAACCCTCTGGTAAAAATTTTAGTTTCTTGACTTTTAAAAAATGACATGAACTTTTAAATTAAAATGAAGGGAAAACAAAGTTTTACAAGTGGATAGTTTCAACTCACTAAAATAATGCCAACAAGGTAAGCTTGCATAGAAAAAAATTTCAAATTATTACTGGCTACATGCATACAAAATTAGAAATGCAGGTATTATAGTGCAAAACCATGGCAGTTTGTGATGTCTTGTTACTGCCTAAGGTTGAGAAATAAACCGTAGTACCTCCAGTTATCACAGTTTCTGGTCTTTTAATTAATTATTTCTGCAGACTAGAAACAATGAATATGTAAAGATGGGGTCACATCTTTTGTGCCACCAATTAGCGAAGTTTGAGGTCATCACCACCACCTAAACTGGAACCAGGACTAGGGTCTTGTTGTCTTCTTGCCTGCAATGACAAAATTATAATTCAGGGTGAAAATGTGTTTTGAAAATCAAAGTGCTAATAAATATAAAATACAGTAGCACATATAAGGAAAGTTTGCAACTAATGAATTTTCAGCCAGTATCTCCACATGTTAAGAGGAAAAAGAACAATACAGATTATGTATGAAATATTTTGCTATAGTTTCCTTAAAAACCAAGAATAAAAATCTCATTATATGCAAAAGAGCATTATCAAAATATATACTGTGGATAAAAGAGAAACAAATCCTGCATTTATAGTTTTGGGACTAAAGGGTTTAACTTGAACACACCATCCAAACATCTTAGAAGCAAACTTTCCCATTTTCTCTTTTAATACCAGCAAACATTTTACATACTACTATATAAAATAGATAAACAACAAGGACCTACTGTATAGCATAGGGAACTATGCTCAATATTTTGCAATAACCTATAAGGGAAAAGACTATATACATATCTGAATCATTGTGCTGTATACCTGAAACTAATATAACACTGTAAATTAACTATTCTTCAATTAAATATACATATAAGTAAAATCATTTTTTAAAAAGCTGAGCATCCATTGAGCACTAACTATATGCTGGGCACTGTTCTAGGCAATTCACGTGAATTAATTAACTGAATTAATTTAATCCCTGCCAACCACCTATAACACAGGTGCTATTTATCCATTTTATGGATAAAAAATCTGAGTCATAATAAGTATATGGCTTATTAATCATATAACAAAAATATAGTAGCGAATTTCATCTCTCACTGTATTCTCTCTCTCTGCCATCTGGGTTTTAACCAGAAATCTCTTTGCCAAGAAATAAAATTGAGAATTACTATGGATAAAGTATTGTCTCAAAAAAATATGATATGAGAGTCCTTGGTGCACTTGTTTATACCCGGAAGTATCTTTATAACAATACTAAGCAACTAAAAGGCTTGACAATTATAAACATTGAGGATTTCAAGTTTCACTTTAGAATAAACATTTCTATTTAAACTATGGGAAATAATAGAGAACATCTAAGAATGAACATATTGTACATGACACTCTGCTAATATACAGTTTTTTAAAATTTATTTTTAATTGAAGGATAATTGTTTTACAGTATTGTGTTGGTTTCTACCAAACATCAACATGAAATATACAGTTTTAATATAAGGGCCCCCACTTGATCCACACATAATATTTACTTTCAGTTTCTCACAAATTCCAGTGCATCTTTCTTCCATAAGTGTTCTTTAGTAACTACAAATGTCAGTCAAGCACAAACATCTGTTTATAGAACCTAGTTTCTTCAGCAACAGTTTTCCTATGCTAGAGGCTACTCCATTTTACCAGCTGTTTAAGCAAAAAAACCCTCAACATGTCTTTCTCTCACATCCAACAGCAAATTCTGGTAGTTCCACATTTCAATAAATCCTGAATCTGACACTTTCCTACCACTCTCACCCTAGTCCAAGCCACCATCATCTTTCATACATGCCAGCAACCAAACCAGGACTGACTGCAATTAACCTGTGCCATCTTTAGCTAAATGGAATTATGTATTATTGTTACCAACTGATTGTCCACTATCTGTCAGTTTTAGGAAACAATCAAAAATTCAATGTTCTGATTTCAATTATTAAGATCTAAAACAGCTGTTAGGGAATGAACATCCTTGACCTTCAGTGAAACATCTCAACAAGTCACACCTGTGCTGTAAAATCATGTTTAGTCGGAAGCTCCAGTTTTATCATCATTTTTCAAGAAGATTATGCTGTTTAGACAGAAATGACCTTGCCTTATTCACTTTCAAACAAATGCAAACCCAACACTAATTTCTGTGGTCTTTCTTATAAACTGTGATGTATTCCTCTAGCAAACCTTAACTATTTTTACACGCTGACTACATCTTGGCACATTCCTTTCGATTAACTAGTCAGGTTAATGTTATGCTACATGGGTACAGACTGAAAGAGCGATGGAATGCACATGCATCAGAAAAACAAGTTATGTTCTCTACAGAATCAATGCTAAATGTAGTGTAAGAACAGATCAATTCTGCAAAATCAAGAGATGGTAATATAAGCATCTGGTTTCAGTCAATGAAGGTTAGAAAGGGGCTGAGCAATGAAGAAACACTGAGAAAAATCAATCCTAATTATATATTTATAAATTACTACTAACCTACCAGTAATACTTTGTGAAAAAGGTATTTCAGCTTTTGTCTTGTAATAAGAGTAATTTTCAAATTATTTTAATAATGGGGATGAGGTGGATGAACCTAGAACCTATTATACAGAGTGAAGTGAGTCAGAAAGAAAGATAAATATCATATTCTAATGCATATATATGGAATCTAGAAAAATGGTACCAAAGAATTTATTTACAGGGCAGCAATGGAGAAACAGACATAGAGAACAGACTTATGGACATGGGGAGATGGGAGGAGAGGGTGAGATGTATGGAAAGGGTAAAATGGAAAGTTACATTACCGTATGTAAAATAGCCAATGGGAATTTCCTGCATGGCTCAGGAAACTCAAACAGGGGCTCTGCATCAATCTACAGGGGTGGGGTGGGGCAGGAGATGTGAGGAAGTTTCAAAAGGGAGGGGATATATGTGTATCTATGGGTGATTCATGTTGAGGTTTGACAGAAAACAGCAAAATTCTGTAAAGCAATTATCCTCCAATAAAAAATAAATTTTAAAAAAATTCAGTGAAGTAAAAGAAAAAACAATTATTTTAATAATGGGATGACTCCAAATGAGTGACAAAAACAGTCATCAGCAGCTACAGTCCTCCCTACTAGTCAGGGCTGTGCAGAGGTTGCTATGGGTTTATTTGTTAAAAATATTTTTTTTGTAAAAGCATGGAAAGTTGTTTTGCCTTCTGTTTTTAATTTCTATTTACACTGTAAAGAAGGAATGAGGAAGATGTAAAAGAAGACACTATGATGGAGAACCAAAAACTGAAAAAAAGAAAAGGAAGTCTGACAGTATGAATGAGAGCAGAAGGGAGAACAAGAGAGCAGGGAGACTGGGAGGAAATTTAATGCTAGAAAGGAAGATGTATGCACTGTCATATGAAGGAGACAAATACAGACACATTTATGTCCAATGAAATAGATTCCACACGTCTGGAATTTAACAGCTGGATACACTGCCTTGAAAAGCAGTGCTTTAAACTGTGGCAGTTTTCTAATGAAGGCTGGGTATTTTAGAAGGAATTCTATGAGTACCAAACTAGACGAGATGATGGCAAAGAAACTCTGAACCTGATTATTTTAAAAGTATAAAGCCTGTAATTTCTAGTTTCTTTCTCCCCAGTCAATCCAGATAGGCCCTTGATTTTAGCTTTTTATTAACAATATTTCAGAATAGGGTTTTAATATAAAGCAGACACCCATGAGCCTATTCAAAATACAAATCTGTTTCTAGTTGTTATAAAGAATTAATCTAGACATTTTACTATAGACCCCTCACCACCAGTTGCTCTTGTTTTCTTTATCACCCAGAAACATGGCAAATCCAGTTTCTAGATGGCAGTCATGGGATGTGCTCAAAATGAACACACAAAGACATGCACCAGATGCTGGAGCTTTCTCCGCTGGTTAGAGCCGTGCAGAAGTAGCCAAGAGCAGGGATACCCAAGTGAAAATGAATAAAACCTGGCTGATTTCCTTTATTACCAAGATTATCAAACTGCAGAAAACTCTTCATGAGAAAATGCCCTAATAATTAAAAATAGATCCAAATTTATCAAGTGTATACTACACCAAGATAATGTGCAAATCACTTTATGTTTGACACTTGGCTAAAGGCTGGAACACAGCATGACAGAAGTTAGAGCAGCACTGTACTCTACAGAGCTCTAGCTCAACTCTTACACATGACAGACCTGAGACCAAGAATGCTACATGATTCCCCCAAGGTTTCACAGTTAGCTGTGAACGCTAAGGAAAATGAACCTTTACCTTACAATTAGTATTAATGTCAGCCTCCTAAGTAACTGTTATTTCTCCTGACTGCTAAGGCGAGACACAAAGCAGAAATTTTAAGTCCTAATACAACAGAAAGAAATGCACTTTCTCCAAACTCATAAAAAAGGTAAAAACAAGGTCAGAAGACAATCATTAGTAGACTTCAAGAGCTGGTCTACTAGGCACATCAAAAAAAAATACAGTTTTTATAAAGTATACTTCAGGAAAACTTTAAAATGGCATTTAAAAAATAAAAGAGATAGTGGAAATAACTGACATTTCTGGGCTTGGATGGGGCATTCTACACTTTAGTAATGTGAGCTTATATAAGCTTCTTGCCCTCTTTCAGCCTCAGCTCCGCAAAAGGGAGATGCATTTAAGACTCAGATGTAAAACCAATACCGCAGTATATACTGCCCGGCACATACTAAGCACTCATGCTGTTGTTATCACTACAAGCTGCTTATAACTTCCCGATTTATCTATATGAACTTTCCAAATCTTAAAAAAAAATCTGCACCCTGTAGATGAGTTATTTTTATGAATTAAAATTAAGTTAAAATTAAAAGAATTTTAGTAAAATCTACCTCTCCTATGATATATACCAAACAAGGCCCTTTCCCTCTGTGTGGGAGAAGGCAGACCTAGCACCCTTGCTCTCCCTCACTAACCCTCTTCCGATGCTGACTCTTAGTCTGAGTTCATATTCCTAGCTCACCTTCATCTACTGTCCAAAATACACCCCAGGAAGGTCCAGTATAGACAGATTTTTATGTTAATTTGTCCTTACATAAAAATAAGTATTTACAGAGTTAAGTGATGTGAAAACTGAAGTCTGTGGGAATTTAAAATAAATAAGAGGCTGTTTTTTCTTGGACCACACAGAATCGAAGGCTCCAAAAACATACAAAACATAAATATAAAAACCACAGTCTTTCGCCTGTTTTTATTTCCAAATAGTTTCCACATAAAATTCCCATATGATTTGCTGAACTGTACTAAAACTGACTATAGTAGAATAAGCAATAATTGTTTACCCATTCTGACATTAAAGACAATAATTTATTTGCTAACGCTTTATAACCTAAACAAATGAAAAGTTTCTAGATAATGACAGAGAAAGTCTCTTTAAGCACCCTGTCACCCTGCAGCTGAATTAGGAGCCAACAGTACTATATCACAGTTTTAGGTTAAGAGGCCAATCAAGCTGAACGCAGTCTCTGCACACACTGAGAGTGTGTGGGAGCTGCTACAGAACAGATGACAGAAGTATCCTTCCAACTTATTTGTGATCAAAGCACCCAGCCTCTATGTTATGAAATTATTAACTTCAATCTTCTTTCACAAAATCCCAAAGTAAGGCAATGAAATTACAGTTATAGAGATGTGTAACATAAAAGACTGCCATGCATAGCATGTCAATATTTTCAATTCGTGGAAAGAATCTCAGGTAAAGAGGCACGGGGTTACTTCTATGAGGCAACAGACATCAATGGGCAGGCAGTTTACAGAATAAATGTCTTTGATTACTTTTTCTATTTTAAAGTCTACTTTTTTTAATTAAAAAAGTATTTTTTATCTTCTGTATTTAAGAGTGTACAAATTATAAATATATGATTGATGCATTTTCACAAAGTAAACACACCCATGTAGTCCTCAGATCAAGAAATATCACTAAATACAGGAAGTTTGTATCCTCTCCTTGTCACTACTCAAGCCCAAGAGAAGCCAGAAAAGCACACAATTGTTTACTATTGTTAAAAAAAAACAAAGAAAGAAAGAAACAGCACAGGATACAAAATAGTTTGGTAACATATCTTTGACTTTCACAGTCTATAAAGTTAGGATATGCCTGCCACTCCAGATACACTGTGAGCTAAGATGCACAGAAAGAGGGGATGAATAAAAAAATCTATGAACAATAAATGCTGGAGAGGATATGGAGAAAAGGGACTCCTCTTGCGCTGTTGGTGGGACTGTAAATTGATATAGCCACTGTGGAGAACAGTATGGAGATTTCTTTAAAAACTAGGAATAAAAATAACATATGACCCAGCAATCCCACTACTGGGCATAAACCCTGAGAAAACCACAATTCTAGAAAACACATGTACCCTAACGTTCACTGCAGCACTATTTTACAATAGCCAGGACTTGGAAGCAACCTAGATGTTCATCAACAGATGAATGGTTAAAAAAGCTGTGGTACATATATACAGTGGAATATTACTCAGCCATAAAATGGAATGAACTTGAGTCAGTTCAAGTGAGGTGGATGAACCTAGAGCCTGTTATACAGACTGAAGTATGTCAGAAAAAGAAAAATATCATATGTTAATGCATATACATGGAATTTAGAAAAATGGTATTGATGAACCTATCTGTATGGCAGCAAGAGAGACGGAGAAATAGACAATAGACTTGTGGACACAGTGGGGGAAGGAAAGGGTGGGACAGACAGAGAGCAGCACTGAAATATACACATGACCGTATGTAAGACAGACAGCCAGTGGGGATCTGCTGCATGATGCGGGGAGTTCAGTCCGGTGCTCTGTGACCACCTAGAGTGGGATGGGGTGGGAGGTGGGAGGGAAGTTAAACAGGGAGGGGACATATGTGTATCTATGGCTGATTCATGTTGATGCATGGCAGAAACCAACAAAACATTGTAAAGCAATTATCTTCCAATTAAAAATAAATAAACAAAAATGAAAGACAGGGTGAAGAAACTAGCTTCCAATGGGTTCCATTTTAAGTGGCAGATACTGAGTTAGGCAGTATCCTGGGAGGTACAGTGTTAGCTCTATTTTACAGATGAGGGTCAAGAATTTAAGCAACTTTCCCAATGTCACATAGCAACAAGTAGAAGAGCTAGGATTCAAAACCAGGGCAGTCTATTAGAAGCCTTATCCTCATCTACTACCTGAAAGGTTTTCAAGTTACATTCTGCCAGTTACTGGGTTCCCTGAAAATATCCCAGGGACTCTAGCGGGAGAACAGAATACTCCCTCCCGCTGCTTCACCCAGAGCAGTGCCCCCTTTAGCTGTTTTATATATTAAAGTTCTATGTAAAATTTCAAATGAAGACAGAAGTTCACATTAAAAAAAAAAAGTTTGAAAATCTTCTGTTTTCATCGTTCTGTGTTAACACAACCAACAAACATTCTCTTAACAGGTAATAGATGCACATGATGCAAAATTCAAAAGGTATAAAAAGTAATCACTCCAAAAAAAAAAAAAAAAAGTAATCACTCCAGCAGTTTTAAAACTGATTTCAGGTTAAAAGACACTGGGGAAAACCAAAACCACTTGGAGTTCTGCTTCCTTCTGTCAGTAACCTTAATCGGCTACATATACTAAATGCTCATGAGCCCCACTGTTACAAGTTTAGCAAGCCAGAGCTAGGGGCCTCAGAGGTTATCTAAACAGGGGCAGGACATCCCCAAGCCTCTGTGCTGCCAGGATCTTAAGCCTCCAAGGCCCACTTACTGGGTTACTGCCACCCACGACTTTACTGCTGCTCCTTGGCCCTTGTCTCCAGTCAGGCGTCAGGACCACCCACTAGAATCATTATTATTCTTTTCTTCCTCAGTTTTTTCTTTTCCAGGCAAAATGGTTTCTGACCTCTTCTGGGAGATTTTATTTTTCAACTTAATCATCTTTGTGGGTGATGTGCAAATTCATTTCCCAGTGCTAGGCTGTATTGGTGGAAAACGTCTGCTTAGGAAACTGGTTTAAGTCTTCACTCTTCCCTTTATTAACCAACTATGTGAAAGACAGAAAATCAATTTTTCTGAGTCTCAGTTTCTTGAAATGGAGATAAGAACTTTATCCAGATGAGTGTAAAAAACCCATTTTTCATAAAATTATTACTTTTTAGAAAACAAAATTAAAAACAAAAAGAATGTTTGATTATATTTTTTAAGATCCTTTTACAGATATCTGAATTACAGGGGTGGGGAGTGGGGCGGGGAACTACTGTATTTTTCTCCAGTGTTTTCCTTTCAGGAAAGAGGAGGTAAATTACAAAAAATAAGCTGACATCAGGAATCTGTTAGGAATCTTTTTTTCAAGGGAAGAAAAATACACATTTACAAAGTGCCAAAATACATGCATACCCAAAACTCCCCTAAGAGACTGCCAGTGCGAGCTCTGGAGTCAGACTCCAGCCCAATTTTCTAGATGACAGTTCTCTACAAGAACTGACTTCTTACATAGCTGCCATAAGGGACTACAGGATCTTCAATCATTGATGGAAACCAAGCCATTTTCTCTACGCTCTAGGTCATAATGCAGGGAAAGTGCCCCAATACACTTTATAGAGAACAAAAAGGATGTTCTTGTTAGCCAGATAATTCAATTAACTGGAACCAGCACTGTGGTAGAGCTTTTAGTACTAAGAAGTACTTTAGAGCTATTATTTACTGAGAGCACACACACACCAAGTGCCTGATAAGCATTTTCCCATTTTATTCTCACAATTTCCCTGACAAAACAGACTTGAGAGAGGTTGGCAACTGATGACCAGGAATCTTAACGAGCCCTGACTACAAAGCCCATGTGCTCAATCACTGACATAAAACTCACTGGAAACTATCTGAGAAAGAAATTATTTGACATCTTTAGCAACAAAAATATCACTGTATTTTTGTTCATATACACACACACACATATATATTCTCACACCAACATGTTTTTCTTTAAGAAACATTATTTATAAGAACAGTCAAACCAACATTTTAGAGAAGACAATTCTTAGCCTCAAATAATCTAAAATTTTATGTAAAGCAAATCACATACAAAAACACTTTCTAATTAACTGTTCCAACAGCTGTCAAGTTGTTATTCTTCAGATATAATGTAGCTGGGCAGCACTATTTATAAAATGATTCTGATGTTCATTTAAAGCTACGTTAGTTTGTTGCAGAAAGACTGACCCATTCTTTGACATTAAGATCTCTTAGTCCTTCACTCCTTCGCACATTGCTCCATCTGTCCAGAATGCTTTCCCCAGGTGATCCTGCTGGCAAGTTCACATTCCTCCTTCAAAACCCTGCAAGTGACTCCCCCAGGCAGAGGCAGATGTGAGCGCCCTTCCTCTGTACTGCCACGGCTCAAAACATCAGGGGCCCCATTTCACTGGGGATCATACTACAGTGGAGGGCAGACAAGTTTTTAATTGTTCTAACATACTGTTCAATAAGAACAGTAATAGAAATAAGAAGAGCTCTGGAAACTACAAAGTAGAAGGGCTAATTATGATTAAGAAAATCAGAGAAGGGACTGACAGATAACACTTAAGCTGGACCTTGAATACGCAGAAGAGTAAATTCTCAGTCAAGGAACAAACAGCATGAGCAAAAAGGTTCAGATAACAAATGCTTATTATACTTGAGATAACAAATGCATATTATACATTGAAAACTTCTTACTATTACAGAAATGAGTGTCCTCAAAGAAAATGCCATGGAAAGGTTGATTACAAGAATTGTAAAAGCTTCAGAGAAAAAAATATACTGCATTACATCCCTCCTGTCTCTTCCCCTGGCTAGAAAGTATTTTTGAGGTCATCATCAGTCGCTATCAGCCAATTAAATCAATTTACTCACTGACAAAGGGAAATATCAACCATTAAATGATAATTGTTTCATACACTAAGCACTAAGTAGACTTGATTTTTTAATTTGTTATATATATATATAGCCATGCTACATGGCTTGCGAGATCTTATAGTTCCCCAATCAGGGATTGAACCTGGGCCCTTGGCAGTGAAAGCACAGAGTCCTAACAACTAGACCACTAGGGAATTCCCTTAGAAAATATTTTAACAAACATATATATGAAGTAATGCCAATAATGTCAGCTGACACCCAGTCAGTGCCACATTCTGTAAAGGTGCTTTCACATGTATTAATATTTACTCATTTAATCTTTATGATGAACGTATGAGATAGGCATAATTATAGATGAGAAACTCAGTCCCAGAAAGGTGAAACATGTTATCAGAGGTGACAAAGTGGCAGTCAGATTCAGAGCTTGCTATCTGGCTCCAGGGTCTGGGATCTTAACCACTGTCTTTGTGTATACACACACACAGAGACACAGACACAGACACTTATGCTCATTTAAATAGTGTACATATAATTTTGTGCATGGAAAAACAACAAATTTTCTCTATCATATAACACTGACCTAAAAAATGTTTTTAACATGGAAAAATATATGTAAATAACATAAAAATTACATCTTATCTAAGCACACAGTTCAGTAGTATTTAAGTAAGCACATTCACACTTTTGTTCAACCAGTTTTCAGAACACTTTCTAATGCCTGGAAATTACTGTATTTAGTTGATAGTCATACTGAATTTAAGTCCTGGACAAGACTAAATGTGAGTGTTGAGGACTGAAGCAGACATGGGTAATAAAACTGTAAACTGACACAAGGAAGTGTGGTCACTTCAGATCACCACAAATACTGAGGCAACAACTACTTCTGAGTGGAAAGATAAGGTCATAATTAAATGCACACATGGAGGTGGGACTACCTGGGTAAATATCACATTAAAAAAAAAATCTAGACGGTTATAAAGTGTTAGCCTTCCAATAATAAAGCTACTTTTTTTTTTTTTTTTGGTGTAGATTTGGTGTCTATTTCACTTTATCACAAAAAGACTTAAATAAAAATAGTCTAAGTTAATTTCATTCTTTGGAGTAGTTTGAAAGTATTCAATTCTCCACTAGTAAAGAGACTATACAGATGACTGAAAATTAAATGCTACAATATCAAGACAAAATATTTACAGAAAAGTAGAAAATAATGTTTTTCCCAAACATTTTAATAATGTTCTAAAAACACATGTTCTATAATAACATAAGATAGTTTTTACACAAAAATATGAAAGATATTTAAGAAAAAAGAAGATATTTAGATCAATGAATAGAAAATATACCTTACAGTAAATAATTTTTAGGAAGACCAATAAATGAGGAATTCATGTACAACCTTAAGACTAAAGTTTTGTTTTAGCAATTATATTTAATAAACATGGAAGTCACAGAGCACCACTTTTTAAAAATGAAAGACATCAAACTACTTAAAAACATTATGCACAAACATCACAAATAGAGCCTGAGAGTTTGGGGGAAAGTACTAACCAGTTACTGCCAGCAGCTGTGAAACTCTCACCTCCATTTCCTCCCGATGAGACCTGTCTCGGTCTTCAAATTCACGTGTCCTTCTTCGGGCCTCTTCAAAGGCCTGCTGTGCTAAGGCGTCCTCCTGCTGTCATAAGAAGACATGAAATAGGTATTTTAATTTTGACTTGTAATCAAAAAATTAAAATTTGGGGCGGGTGTTGTATTTTTTGAAAGAAAGGAACAACAAAGGATTTCTCAAAACATCAAAGCCATAAAAAAACATTAGAGCAACTTCTCCAAGAAAACCTCAATTATTTTTGTGTGCTAGTATAACACCCTGGAAATCATAATCATGTTCAATCACATTCTAACAAATGAAAATGCTCTTCCCTTTTCCATCCTTACCTCATCCTATTCACCAAAATAAAATCCTAATCAAGTCAATATTTAAGACACAGAAGTATAAGGAAAAAGAAATTAGTAGATACTTCTACAGTGTGGGGATAAGACAGGCCGGATGCTCTAATTATAACACTGAAGCCAGAAATATAGAAGAGAGTATTAACAGAATTGATTGTACAAATGTTAGAAACTTATAGTCAACAAAAAGAAAATTCCAAGGGATATTATCAAGGAAAATTATCTGTAACAAGTAACAAATCTACCTGAATCCTTTCCCAATGGATGAATAAAAATCTGTACATGAAGGAAACCCAGATACCTCAAACTTCTTGTGTCTAAAAGGCAACCAATTTAAACTCACCCTCTATACTTTAGTCTGGATGGTAGCACCACTCACTCTCTGAACTACCTGTGACACTTTACTCTCCTCTTATCTTCACAGACCCAATCAACCACCAAATCCTATCCATGTGACCTCCTGTTTTTTCAATCTTTATAGTCTCTTTTTCATTCATACCAACATTTTGCTAGTTCAGGCTCCTAAGAACTCTCACTAAATTACTGCAATTACTTACTGCTTCCATTCTATCATCCCCCAAGCCATAATACAGCCATCCGAGCATGCCTTCTAAAGCACAACCTGACCATAATAACCCCCAACTTAAAGCTTCCTCACTGTCTACAGCACAGGATGCTCAATGTTTGCAGCCATATACATCTCAACACTAGAACTTTCAATGCAGTTGATGAAACTAAAATATCAACAACAAAACCAAAAAAGTCAATATTCAACTGCCCCAAGTTTCACTGCAGGAATGGGTGGCCAGGTAACAAGCTCTAGCCAATGATACACAAGTGTAAGTCACCTGATAGGGCTTCTAAGAGTCATTTAAGAGACATGTCACCTTTCTTTCTCCCTGGCAACTGATGCAATGACTAGAGACACAGCATCCATCTTGCACACATACTACTGAGGATGTAGCCATACACACTGAGCACACTGCAGCAGAAAAATGAAAGGACCCACAGCCCCCAGTGGTATGTGCTACACCGGGCCTGAACTGCATACCGCTGACATCTTATTCCGTGTGCTACATCCTTTATTTGGCTATGTTAGTAGGGTTGTTCAATACTTGTCATTTTCACTGACTAAACAAAATGAAAAGTGTGAGCAAGTTTCCCCTCTTATGATGCATTTACTAGCTTTGTGACCCAGGGGTATTTCATTTTCTAAGCCTCAGTAAACTCTCATGAAGAATGCACATAGCCGTAATACTTTATGAGATTAAATAACATAAAAAAATTTAATTGCAATACCTGACAACTTTCAATAAATCCTATTCTTTTATAAGCATTTGTGGACAGATAAAATTTATACATGTGACTACACATTACTAATATATACCAACTGTATTCTCAGAATGTAATGTATAAGCCAGAGACACCCTCAAAAGAACACTATTCCCAACTCCTAAGGGTTTTCTCTTAGTTAGGTATCAACTAGGACATGTCTAATGATAACAGGATATCCCTTCTGTTCTGTGTATTCATTCACTTAATTTCATTTATTCCACAAATGTCCAGTGAGTCTTTATGATGCCCAAGTCACTGTGCTGGGTGCCATGTATACAATGAGTAAGAACAAACAATGCTTTCCCTCACAGTTTCTGGTCTAGTAGGGCAGGTGGACAATGAACAAATAATTACAACAATCAATAAATAATTACCAGTTGTGACTGAAAACAGTAGACAAGACTTGAAAGATAAAATGAGAGCATATAATATGAGATGTAGTCTAACTCCCTAAGGAAGTTATTAGCCACTAATGTGTATTTTACCAAGGATCATAGGTTTTTACCTTATTAAAATAAAAAGGAATTATTACTATTATTTGTAGTAAGAAAAAGCCAAGAGAGATTTGGTAGCTCTCTACCTATAATTCCAGCTTCATCTTTTCTAGTAAGATGTGAAATATATGTGCAATGAACAGTGTCTATACTTTAATAACTGGTTAAACTAAAAGACAATCAGCGACCCAACGTTACTTTGATCCTTTCCTGGTGGGAACTTAGATAGCACCTCCCTTTCAAGGATAGTATAAAGAGTACTTGCTGATAAAACTACACACTCGCCCATAAAGTATGCTAAAACAGATATGGACAACCAACACCAGCCAGACTCCGGCAGTCGTGGGAGAGGCTTTCAACACTCTGGTGCCCACCAGCTACCTGCTATACTAGTCTGTTACTCCATAGTCTATACCACAGTCTGCACAAAGCAGTCAGGTGGGGTCATCATAAAGAGTGGTTGGGTGTTCGTGAAACCCACATGGGAAAAAAGTCTAGCAGAGCTCTCATAGAGGATACAAATAGGCTATTCTCAACCATTCTTGCTATGTTGATTTTGTCTTCATTGTACAGCTAAATCTACAATTATATTTTATAGTTTGGTAATACTTACCTTTCTGTGCAATGAATTTAAAAATAGATGTATATATTAAATGAAAAATTAAGAATCAAATTCGTATCCAAGAAAGCTGATGATGAACGCATAATCTGTACAACATAATGACATTTCCTATTCTCTGTGGGGACCAGGATGATTATCACTGATCACATGAAAACCAGAAGAAATAAATCTGCTGAAGAAGCATCAACATATACTTCAAAGGCGATAATTTAGCATGTGCAGCTGCAAACGGTACATTTAACACCACTCTGTAGAATATAACTTTTATTTAAATCAAATGACTCTTCTAAATTTTCACTCACATTCTTGTGCACATACAAAAAGCAAAGTTGTTTCCATGTTGGTTTGGCTGAAAGAAAAACCTTGCAAAAAGCTATAGGATACCAGTTTTACATCAATGTCATCAGGTACTTTAAATAGAAAAATCTACTCATCCCAATAATGGCTAAATTTTTCTAACCTTATTATAAAATCAAAATAGAAGTTTTGGAAAGTCATTATATTGAAGGTAAAACATTTTTCTGACTGCTAAATTAATTTAAAAACTACAACAACGAAGATAAAGCTATTAGTTCTTAAACTGATAATACAAATACAAACGGTGGTACAAACATTTAAACACTGTATAAAGAATAATATTCTTGGTGAATTTTTTAAATGATGAAATAGAAATTTACTAGGAATTAGTTGTGGTACACAAGTAATTCATAATTGTTACCAGAACAATTCTTTCCCAAAGTAGTGAGGAATTCTACCAATCAACTAGACATCAGAATTGCACAAATTACAAATATATCCATGTATTCACAAAGTGGCTGAACTATAAAATCTGTGACAAAGTTGATGCTGAACACAAAAAAATTCACATGACTTTACACAAGCACTTTGGATTTTAAAAATCTGAGCCTTTGAAGAACTTCTCTGAAATCAACCTAGTTCCTAAAATGACATTGATTTTTTTTTCCCATGTGAATGAGTCCTTTTAGCTCTATTTTGTTCAAAACTAGCTGGAAATCTCTGATCCAAGTACTCAATGGTGAAGTGCTACATTTTTCAGTTTTTCCAGCTTTCAAAGAATTGCAGTTATTGAAAATCAAACATAGGAAAACAACACTGAAATTTACCCCTTACACATTACAGAAAATGAAGTGAAAATACAATCAGCAAACATGATTCAATTGTGAGTTTATACAACTGTACTCAGATATATCTTCATTGTGGGAAACTTTCAAAACACTTTATTGAAGTATGTTATACACACAAAATAGTATACATCTTAGGGCTGTGTTGTCCAGTAGCACAGCCTCTAGCCATGTGAGTACTGCATACTGGAAATGTTGCTAATTTGAGTAACTGGAAAACACACTGGGTTTCAAATACTTATTGCCAAAAAAAGGTAAAATGTCTCAATAAATGTTTATATCCTTTATGTTCAAATGATAATATTTTGGATATACTGGGATAAATAAAATGCACAAGTTAGCAATTAGAAAAAACTTTTTAAAATGTGACTTTTTAGAAAAATTTAAATTACATAATATGGCTCACATTTGAATTCTACTGGACAGCACTGTCCTAAAAGATAGTTTTATGAATTTTCAGAAACTGAACCTGCTCTTTAACTAAAAGCCACATGAAGAAACAGAACATTAGCAGCATCTTGGAAGCCTTCTCCTCCATTCCAGTAACTAGCCTCCTCTTCCAAGGATAAATCACTACCGTTCTTTTTAACACCATGTAGTATTAGTTTTACCTATTTTTGTACTTTGATATATAAATGTATTCATACAGCATGTGGTTTTTTTTTTTAATACCCTTAATATATTTGTGAAATTCACTCATTGGTGGGCTAGTTGTAGTTTTTAATTTTCTTTGTATTTCTCTGTGTGAACATGCAATTTACCGATTTGACAGCTTAGTGGGCATTTGGGCAGTTTATACAGTTCCTGGCTATTAACCAATAATGCTGTTACAAACGTCCTAGTATGTGTATCTTGATGATTACACACACACACACACACACATTCATTTCCACTGCATACCAAGCCTCAGAAAAGAATTACTTGATCACACATACACACATGTGCAGCTTTAGTATTTATTGCCAGTTTTCCAAATGTTCTGTCAACTTTATGTAATCAAATAACTGTTTTTCCATATCTTTGCCAATGTTTGTCAAAGATACTCTGAACAAAGGCAAAAAGACAATACCTGTGAAAATATTTCAGCAGAAATACTTACACAATTTAATTTTTTAAAATGGAGTTGTGACTATCCTCTGTTTATCTCTTAGCTTACCAGGTACCTCAGCAACTGTTAGAGAATTTTGTTCTCACATGGCAGAGAGAATAAGCAAGCTAGCTCTCTTCTGTGTTTCTTACCAGGACACTAATCCTGTCACATCAGGACTCCACTCTTCGGACCTCATTTAACCTTAATCAACCCCATAAGGGGGCTTCACTGGTGGCCCAGTGGTAAAAGAATCCACCTGCCAACATGTGAGATGCAGGTTTGATCCCTGGATCAGGAAAATACCCTTGAGAAGGAAATGGGAACCCACTTTATTCTTGGCTGGAAAATCCCAGACAGAGGAGCCTGGAGGGCTACAATCCATGGGGGACACAACTTAGTGACTAAACAACAAGAACATGCCCCATAAATGCCCTATCTCTAAATACAGTCATATTGGAAGCTGAGGCTTCAAAATACTAACTTAGGGGTAACACAAACATGCTGTTCACAATAGCTGGTAAGTGGTGGAGCCAGGAATCATAATTCTATGACCATGAAGCTCCTACTCCTAACTTCTATACTATATTGTCTTTTTACTTTTATTATCTTCCAGAAGATTTGGGATGGTGAACGCTCCAGAGAAGTGCTGATGGTTGGCACCCCTTGCTTTAAAATTTTTATACTATGAAAGACCTATTATTATATTAGTTTTTGATCACAGAATATGACAGTTTATAGCAATAAAACCCAATCTGTGGACCAGGGCAACAAAATCTGGAAAATTCTAAGTATGGAAAATACTGTGGGTTAAACTTAATCACCTTTTACAAAAACAGCCTTCTAAATTGCTAATTATTTACTATTTTTTCTGAAACAATTAAGTATTCCTTATCCCTATGGAAATCAAAGTGGCAGAGATTCTTTCTTAAGAATTTTAACTCTGAATCTGAATTTTTTTACTAGGAAAGTTTAATTTTTTTGATCTCTTAAGGAGACAATTCCTGCATTTCTATATTTGGACAATAACATGGAAAGAGATAACAGAACTAACAAAAAAGAGAGCTCCTTTTTATTCATGCCATCATTTTAACTTCATTAAGTGGATTAATATTAAACAACTGAAAAATTAACATCCACTAATAATCATATACTGACATGTTCTGGCCCCCATAATTACAAAAGTCAGTCAGCTGTTAATCTTACTGTGACTCACTTGCATGTAATGAGGCTTCCCTTTTGCAGGTTTGGCTATGATGTATCTAGGTGTGAATTTCTTTCTGTTTATCCTTAAAGTTCATTAAACTTCTTGGATATGGAGATGAGCATTTTTAATCAATTCAGAAGTTTTCAGCTATTTCTTAAAACACATTTTCTGCTCCTTTCTTTCTCTCCTCTCCATCTGAGACTTTCATTACATGTATGCTGTTCTGTGTGATGGCATCCCACCGTCTCTGATACTGATTGTTTTTCTTTTGCTTTCTGCTTTCTGTTCTTGAGACTGGATAACCTCCGTTAACCTGTGTTCAAATTCACTAATTCTTTTGCCAGCTCCAATCAGTTGAGTTTGTGAATTTTTCATTTCAGTCACTGTACTTTTCAAATTCTAGAATTTCTATTTGATTCCTTTTAAAAATTTAGATCTCTTTATTCCTTTTTTTAAAAAAAAATCTCTTTTGGCTGCACTGCACAGCATGTGAGATCTTAGTTTCCCGACCAGGGATCGAACCCACACCCCCTGCATTGGCAACAGAGAGTCTTAACCACTGGACGAGGGAAGTCTCAAATCTCTTTATTAATCCTCTCTTTGAAGAGTCATTGGCAAAAGGAAGAATTTTTCCTTTAGTTCTTTGAATACATTGAAAAAGAAGCTGCTCTTTTTGTTACTAGGAACCATCATTTGCCACTGAGCTCACTCCAAGTTTCTATTGCTTGCTTTTCCCTGAATAACAGTCACACTTTTGTGCTTATTTTCATGTCTTATAATTTCCTTAAAAACTGGGTATTTTAAATGAAATACTCCAAATTAGTAGCAAATCGAAATTCTGCCTACAGCTTCATGTTGCCTGTTTTCTGTTTGTCCACTTAGTGACTTGCCTAATTTTCTGGAGTCTGTTTCCCCATCAGTGTCCAAACTCTGAGGTCACTGCTTTTTTTGTTGTTGTTGTTCTTGTTTTTATTTTTTGTTGTTGTTCAAGCTTTGCTTTCTAGGGGGCTGTCCCAGGTCAGCATAACTTAGTGGTCAGCCAATGACTGGTCAGAGGTTTTGCTTCAACACCTTGAGCCAGAAGGCTTTGAAATCCTTTGCCATGGGGTCTGTGTGTGACTTGGAGGGATACTTTCAAAGTGTAGGAAGTTTATCAGTCTACTCTGCATTCAGTCAGGGGCCAGTAGCTTTCAAGGGTCCTCTGTCCTCTCCTGAACAGGTGTAGCCTTGTACATGTACACAGCCTTTTGGACCCTAAGAGCTAAGTGTGATATGAATAGTAGGGCTCACTTTAGCTATCTCTTTCCCTAGATTTCCCTGATAAATTTCTGGCCAGTCTGCCATTTTCTTGTTCCCTGCAACATTAGCTTTCCCAGAGTCTCTGTCTGCCACAGAGACTGCTATTGTTTTCGTAACAGCCCTGGGCATGTGTTTTTCCAAGTGCTGCTCTAAATAAAATCAGTTCCCTCTGACAGGACAACAGAGCTGCCAGTCCTCATGGCACGCCCAGGGAACTTGAGGAACCAGAGCTGAGGGAGGAGGTGGGAGCATCTCCTAACGTGCTAGATGATCATCACTGTTTATACTGAAATTCACTAGCTTTGTTCGAATAAATGCCTCTCAATATATGTCCTTTGGTTAATTTCCAGAGACCGTAAATGGGTTTTTGCTTGTTTGTTTACAATTTTGTTAAGTTTAACAATTGCTTTTTTGGAAGGAGAACTTGCCAAGCTCCTCATTCAGCTGTTTCAAAACTGCTGCTCGTACATTTTATTTTAAACTGGGCTCCCTCCCCCCAAAATGTGCCAAAGATTCAGAGCAAATATTAAATAGAACCATCTACTCCACTTTGAAGTGCCCCACTAAGCCCACAGTGGTAATCCGACGCAATTTAAAACCACTGAAGGAAAACTTTCCCCAAACGGACCAAAACCTGGGTCTCAGTCTCTTCAGAATTCCTCAACATTATGAGAACATGAGACTTTCTATGCTTACTCTTAAAAAAAAAATAACTTCCAAATTTACTTGATGATAACAAACTGTATACACAAAGAGACAAGACAGGCAGGAAGGCCCTGGATCTCCTGTTCTCTGTTCTCCAGGCTCTCCCCACCCCTAGGCCGCAACAGGGACCACTCCCTTCCCGTCCTGTGGTGGAAGTGGGGATTGGAAGGTATGGAAATGATGTGTGTGTGTATGAATGTGTGTGTGTGTGTGTGTAGGGGTATGGGGGGCAGTGTGAAGAATGGAGAAGGATCAAAAATTAGAGAGGGCCTTCCCTCATCCCCACCACCCTGAGGAGGGCTCTTGAGGCAGCTGCCTCAGATGTGTCTCAGCCTATTAGACAGTAGAAGATCCAGCATCCAAAAGTGACCCAGTGACTGGCCCAGCTGAGCTCTGACCACTTGTGGACCGTGTATGCCATGCCGTAGCCCTGCTCCTCTGTGGTGTCGTCCACATCAACATCAAACAGGGAGCCCAGGTAGGCCAGGTGGAAGATGGCCAGGGCCCCAAAGAGCAGGTTTAAGGCTCGCACCCCCAGGCCCGAACGATACTGGTGTGAACAGTCTGGCGGGCACCTTCTCGACAAGATGCAGGCACTGAGGATCCGAGCCAGGCACTTTCGGAGGATGTGCTCCACGTAAGTGATAAACGCCAGAGACAGCAGCACCGCAGCCAGGTGGAAGCTAAAGCCGTGCAGGAGGGCACTGGCTGTATAGGTGACCAGCACGGCTGAGAAGGTCCCCAGGTGGAGAGCATTCTTGAAAACATAGTTATTCAGCCAGCAAGACATGGGCAGGTTCCAGCTTGTGACAACTTCCACCATGGACCGGGGCAGCTCCACGTTCAGTGGCTTAGAGACGGTCAGGTCCCATTCCAGGTGATCCTTCTCCTTGGTGAAGCCGGTCCCTGCCAATGTGGCTGTGGCCTCGGATAGAAAGCCCACAAAATAGTTGCTCAAGCGGAAGGAGATGGCACTCTCATAGGCTCGCAGCCACTTGCGAAGGAGGTGGTCACCATCAAGGGGGATGAAGTAAGGGAAGAGATAGGGGCCCACACAGGTGGACAGCACCAGGCACAGAAGGGCCAGTAACAGGCTCTGGGCCACCTTCTGCAGCCACCGGCAGCTCAGTGGGCGGCCTTGGACGGCCTCTAAGTACCTGTGGAAGGATATCCAGGGCCCAAAGATGACGGTGCCCACAAAGCAGAGGTAGCCCATGAACTCCACGGGTGAGGGCACAACGCTCACCTCACCCCGATCCAAGTCAAAGCCCAGAGACACCGCCTTCATGGCCACAATCATCTGGGCCCCTCGCATCCTGTGCCACACCACAGTGTCCACCATGTACGTCTCACCCACGAGCAGGTAGGCGAGGATGGTGACGGAGATGAAGACACCGCGATGGGAGGAATGTCGGCAGAGGAAGAGCGCGAGGTAGCACAGAAGGCTGAGCAGCACGACCCAGACCATGTGCAGCTCGAAGAAGTGGTAGAGGCTGAAGAACCCACCTGCCACAGTACTTGCGTGCTTCAGGTAGGATGGCAATCCGAGCCTCCAGAGGAGGCGGCAGCCAAGACAGATGGCAAGGAGCAGCCAGATCTGGTCAAGGCCCTGCTGGGCAGTAGGCAGGAGACAGTCCTGCAGGAGCTGCTGGAAAAATTCCTGGCGGCTGAAGGTGGCCATTGTGGACCCCCACGGATGGATGAACAGATGACTTGGCAGTAAAGAAGCTACAGTCCAGCGGGCCAGGGACACACCACTGCCACCACTGGGCAGCCTCCCCCACCAGCTGCAAGGCTGGGACCACTGAAGCTCCCAGGGCAGCACCGTATACTTACTCTTAAAGACTGGGTAAAATAGATCTCCAGACAAAGGCAAGATTAGGGATAAATACAGGGACCAGTCGGTAAAGCCCGAAGTCACCCTACCTGGGCTCGCTCCTCATCAAACTCCAGGCAGCCCATACCATCCAGTCTCTGGAGATCAATCCAGCCTTTCCAGATAACACAGACTCCATTGAGAATCATCGGAGCCTTCAAATATACCTAAGACACAGAAAAGAAGGATGAAAATCCACGATGAGCCATCAGACACACAAGAAACAAAGGATAAACTTACTTATGAAAACTGGTTTTCTTTGAGGGGGGGGGAACTAAATACAATGATAAAATTAAGAATTGCAGGAAAATATACAAAGCATAGCCTCTGACTATGTTCTATACATTAAGCTAATCTGGCTTACCAGGATTTTATTTCTAGTCACAATTTTTCTAGATTAATTTTAAAAGGAAGTTTCACAGATTTTATAAAAACTGTTTGTAGTAAGATGATGCTTGAAGTAGACATCATTTCTCTTGCAGCTGAAGCTGGGACATTCAGGTACTTTGCCTTAATTTTTGAATCTTGAGTAGAAAGACATGTAGAGGTACAACAACTGGAATTCACTAGCCCCTGAAGCAAATGCACTGTTTCTATTTGGATACCTGAAGCCACCCAGGGTCAGGCTCTTCTCCTGTCCTTTCTGTCGAATGAACCACCTCACAGACTTCTGATAAGTAATGCTGCTGCTTTTCCCTTCTTTTTTTTTTTTTTTAACTTAAGGTTCTTTGGCTAATAGCAATAGAAATCAACTCTGGCTAACTTAAGTTAAAACTGATACAACACTTACTTATGCATATAACACATAATATGTTTCAAGTAAATAACCCTTGAGCAAAAGTCACTTTAGGCATGATTTCCAAATTTAAGTCACTTTCATTTTGGATTACCAAATCAATTTTCCTATTGCCTGAAAATATAATTGTTCTCAAGCAATTAAGGATCCACCAAGAAAGGATGGATCATCTTGATGAAACATGGATGATGCTATTATCTTGAGGTGAGTATTTTACTGTGATAAAATAAGAAAGGAGTAAGAAAAAATAAAAGGAGGAAAAAGCTGAGAACACCTTTTTCTTTAATCAACTCAGCAGTTTCTTCAACAAAAAAATCTTGAGGCACTCTTGTTTTTAGAGAGGTTTAGTAGGACTGTCAGTAATTATAAATATGCAAGAAAAATGACTACTGAAGCACCTGTAAAATAAAACCTAGAGGACTTATGCCTTCTTAGCACATATTTATGTCATTCTCCTAGACTACTAAACACAACTATTTTTCCTGTTAAGAGCCCCCATAAACCATGCTGAGTCAATTTCTACTGATATTGGGAAAAAAGTAAAAAACATTAGGTTCCATTTCTCCTCCCATGTGGACCAAGGGAAACAGTCTACAGTTATAGCTGAAACCGTTTAACCACACATTTCCTTCTGTTCTGATAAGTGCACATTGTGAATTCCCTTCCACATTGTGAATTTAAAACTCCAGTGGTGTGCACCTAATTGAACAAGTGACCGTGACAACCTCATGCATGATACCTGACTAAATCTGCAATAACTCTCTGAATTGCCTATCAATGTAACTTAGCTTACCACATCTACTAACTGAGATTCCCACTTACTCTTTCCAACAGAGTAGAGGGTGCTACACAGTACAGCATTTCAACTGTCAATCTACTTCATTATTTTAAATTCTCACGCTAAACATAAAGATGATTCTCATCTAACAGGAGAGAAAGGTCAATTTTATGATCAGATTATATATTCTTTATCAATGACTCACATCTTTTAGATTCAAAGATTCCATAACCTAACTTATTCAAATTAACTTCCATCGTCAAGAAATATTTTCCTTATGAAATTACCAAATTTTTTTAAAAAGCTGATTTATTACTCCTTTATAAAAGTTCTCTCATGACTAAGAAAACCACTGATGTGCCTTGGAAAATTCCTAAATGAGTTCAGAAAATGGCTACAGTTCATAATCAAGGCTAGTGCCTGGAATTGTAATTTAAAATAATATTTAGATGATCCTGTGATTTATTTAGATGTTCACATTTAAATAAATACAGTTTTATGTGTAGACCTTCAAAGTAAATGTTTGACACTTTCATACATTCATGAATAACAAACCTCGAAGTACGAAGAAAATAAAACTGTCAACAGTTTGGCATTTCGTAATATAATTTAATAATGTCATTTAAACATTCAGACATTTTTTACTGAAAGTAATGATGATTCATTTCAAACTGTAAAAAGAAAATGTATTAGAATATGACCTTAGGTTTAAACCACTGTCCTAGAATAATTAAATATTTTATATAAAATGGATTCTATAAAGCCTTCAAAATGGGTAAATATTCAGCTAATCACACACAAAAATAACATTAGCTTGCTTATCTTTCCAAAAGTAAAATATCGGGAGGATATGCTTAAGACTTCACAGAAAGTTAAAAGTAACTGCAGCCTCATGTTTTGCGTTCTTTTGGAAATAAGGTAAAAGTATTACAATTATAGGAAATGGCAACCCACTCCACTATTCTTGCCTGGAAAATTCCACAGAGGGTGGTTGGGGGGCTACAGCTGGGTTCACAAAGAGTCAGACACGACCAAGCATGAGCACGAAAGTATTGCACATTTTAAAAAATCAGCTCAAGTTCTAGGTACCAGTATTTCTAACGCTATTTCAATTCAAATTATACATGGTGTCACTTAATCTTCACAATCTATAGCCTTAAATTCCACATCACTGTAGCAGTAAAGCGTCACCCGAAGCATGTGCGAACCACCCTGGCATCACCCATTCACAGAGTGCCACTCAGCCGTTAAAGGGATAGAGTAGAGATACATGCTACAACATGGAAGAACCCTGAAAATACTAGGCTAAGTGAAAGAAACTGGAAAAAGGCCACAAACTACATGATTCCATTTACATGAAATATCCAGAGTAGGCAAATACAGAAATAAGAACGATATTAGTGGTTCCCAGGGGCTGGGGCTGGTGGGGGGGCAGGAGGTGTGTGGGGGGTGGTGGAAATGAGGAGTGACTATTAATAAGCACATGATTTCTTTTTAGGCTGATGAAGATGTTTTGGAATAAGAGTTCCAGTTCTGTGAATATAATGCACAGTTCTGTGAATATGCTAAAAATCCCTGAATTTTTCTTTAATTAAGTGAAGGGTGAATTTTATGCTCTATGAATTATATCTCAATAGAGTAATTATAAAACATATTCGTGGTAAGTTTTATCATCTGTTACACAGGCGACATCTAAGATATGGGAACAATGATTTCTGGGCAGGCAGTTGCATGCGGGGTTTTGGCACTCTGGGAAGACATACCGGTTGAAGATACAAATCTGGCAGCTATCAACAGGGCTTCCCCGGTGCCTCAGATGGTAAAGAATCCACCTGCAATTCAGGAGACCCAGGTTCGACCCCTGGATCTGGAAGATCCTCTGGAGGAGGAAGTGGCAACCACTCCAGAATTCCATGGACAGAGGAGCCTGGTGGGCTACAGTCCAAGGGATCGCAAAAGAGTCAGACATGACTAACACACACACAGCCATCAACAACACTGTGGTGTTTCAATCCAGGGGTACGGAAGAGATTAATCAAGCAACAATAAGTAGGAGAGAAGAGGGGAGCCCATGAAGAGACCTGAGGCAATTCAATTTTTTAGATGTTATGTAGAAGAGAAGAATCCAGCAGAGCAGGCTATGAACAAAGAGGAAAGCATGCAAAGAGCCTAGTGGCTAAAGGTTAAGTTACAGGCCTCCCCGTAAAAATTTCTCCTTTCTTGGCCACATAAAACTTCAAAGTATCATGTTACAGGATCTTAGGTCACTCAGAACTTTTAGCAATGCTCTCATTTAAAGCAGGAGTTTAGTCTGGAGTTCAGACAACCTACATGAGTTTGGGTTTACAGTTAAGTTTCACGAAGACCAGAAATGTCTCAAAATTCTGTATAAAAATATATGTTTGTGTCCATGTGTCTTTTTCTAAAGAAGTCTAATGCTTTCACCAAATTCTTGAAAGAATGTATAAGGGGAAAAGGATATGATAGTAAAAATGCAACTTTCCCTTCCCTCACAGACACCAATGTCTCTGCAGCGCACAGCTTACGAGATGATAAATCTCATTTCCTTTAGTAAAGGGACCAAACTACTTCAGCAGCTAAACATAAGTTACCCTGGGTTTTGAAATGCAAGAGTCTGAGTAAGGATATGAGAGAACTTAAGATACCTTTCCATTTATCAACCTGTATAAAAACTGCTCTATCTGAGAGTCTGGAGTCTCTTCTCTGTGGGTATCTAAATTTGGAATAAGCAGTGGCAACTTCAATTGTCCTTTCTTCTACAATAGCTCCTAAGGTAGCCAGAGAGACAACAGAAACTGAGAGTACAAAGGGGCAGCAAAGACAGTTCCCTCTGTTGAGTTTCTAAAGAATGTAATTTCAAGATAATTAAAATAGGATAACCGTAAATTTGCAAAGATTTCCATGCATACCAGTACTGAACTGTAACGTAACATCAATAAACATGGAAATCAAGTGTCAAAGCTATTGATAAAAGCAAGCAGCAGACACTTCACCCTCAAAAAATCTATTTCAATTGGAAACAATATTTCACTTCCTTGTAGTAAACTGTCAGAGCTCAAACACTGGTGACTTTAGTCTATAAAATGAGATAGTGGGAAAACAGTGGAAGAAATGATCCGTATTCCTTAGGCCCTCAGTAAATAACTGAATGATGATTACCAGAAGAATAGAAAGACAGCTGGAACTTAGAAATGCTTTTCTTATAGCTTCCCATAATTTCAACTTGAAAAGATTCACCTATTCAACAGATGTTTATTACCTGTCATTTTTTAAAGAGTAGTATCATTAAGGTTAGAGGGAAATACATGATGCATTTTTAAAAATTCATATCCCACTACCTCCCTCAAAAATTCCAACACCAGTTATCTTCAAGTCTGTAATAAGGAAGAGCTGAATATGTACAAAAAGAACTGTAAGAATTGAGACTGAATTCCGCTATTACATTTAAGTATGACTTAAATAACTCTTAAGATTAATGGAATGTTCATTGACAGTGATAAAACTGTCAGGAGCTGGATCCAGGAGCTTTGCAATCTCCTTTTAAAGACCACAGTTCTAACAAAGTGGACTAGAAATACAACCAGGACATAATATCTGATGATGATCTACCTGGAAAATCTATAATATTTAACAAAAAAGCCAAGTGAATTAATGTGTTCAATAAAATGACTTGTTATAAAAAGTATACAAAATCAACAACTTTCCTATGTTACAATAGTAACTATTTAGAAAATTTTAAAAGTCCTTATTTTAAAATAGCATTAAAAGTATCCATTAAAAATAAATATAATAAGAAACAGGTAGGTTCTGTAAGAAGAAAATACCTAATTTTTAAAACATAGAAAAGGACTTGAAAAACAAGATGTCATGTTCTCTAATGGTAAGAGTACCAATGCCAACTAACCCCAAAGTAGTCCTTATTTTAACAAAATTCCAGTATAATCTCAAAACAATGTTTTCTGGACTTTGAGGGATAAATCTATAATGTACACAAAAGAATCAGGCTATCCAAGAAAATATAAGAAAGTATTTTCTGCCCTTTAGATATTAAGACATGTAACAATGCAATCAATATACATGTAGTAGTGCCGTGACAGCCAGAAACAATTTAATGGAATAAGCAAAAAAATATTAAAAACAAAGCCAAGTATACAAGGATTTAATAAATGAAAACAGCAATACTGCAAATCAATGGTAAATGGGTATTTTACTTAACTAGTGGAGAATAGAAAACTGACTACCATTTGGAAAAAAAAAGTTTGAAACAAATAAAATGGCTAAAAATATTAAAATAAAATAACTATCTTTAAATGAAAGATAAAAATGTAAAAAATAAAAATTCTAATAATGTGTATGAGGAGAGATACCAGGTTCTAATACGGTGGCAGAGGGAGTGAACTGGCTAATAATTGGGGGAAGGCATTTTTTTTTTTAGCAGTAAGTGTGAATTTTCCTCTCATAAACAGGTCATGTGTTTGCAGGACTTTATAGAAGACAACTACCATAAATTAGGAGAATCAACTGTAATTATTTTTTAAAGAAAAGGAATATTATCACTATGCTCAACTCCAAGAGAGCATGGGAAGAGTAAAAATTAAATGTGCTTTAGAATCAGATAAAACCTGGATTGAAATTTTAGTTTTAACAGTGTATTTGAGATAAATAATTTAAGATTACAAGTCTCCCAATTTCTCACATATAAAATCAATAATCACACCTCTTTCATAGGTGACAACAAAAATTAAACCAATGTCCATAAGCTTATGAAACATATAAAGCACCACAGAAATTTACACAAAATACTTCCACTAAAATTTTACATAGTGTTCTCTTTCCAAGGGAAAGAAGCAACTTTTTTTTTTTTTGAGACAATGAATAGTTGACCACACCAATAGTATCAGCAGACAACCATTAATACTGGGATGGCCATAGGCACCCAGAAAAACAAGATACTTCACAAAGGAAGTATGTACCCCTTGCTTGTTAACTGTAATCATTTATGTAGTCTATTTAACAGATTCCTTTAGAAGATACTTGGTTCTGACTCATCCTCCTTTAGTCACATGTTCCTCTCCATTTAGAAATGTACAGTCAGCTGCCTGCCTGCTGGATAATCATTACAGACAGTCATTCAATCTCACTTGCCTCTGAATCATACTTGGGTTGCATGCAAGTGTTAAAAAAAACAGATTCTTCTATAGTGATTTAATGTAATTTACCAATCTACTTCTTACAGTTCAAACAGAAAACAGTACATCTTATAGAAATCATAACACGGATTAATACAGAATGTGCCTGGAGCTTAAAAGATAAAGCATGCAAACATGTGCATGCACACACGCAGGTGCACACTCAATAAATGGATGTGTTAACCAAACAGAAAATTCCACCCTAAAAGTCATATGGAAAATGGATAAAAATACATAAAAAGAAAGGGAAAAAAAAGTTACAGGGACCTGAAAAGCCAAAACAATCTTGAAAGAAGATAACTTGAGGACTCATACTTTCTGATTTTAAAACTTACTACAAAGCTTCATTAATCAAAATGGTATAGTATTGGCATAAAAGACATACAGACTAATGGGCTAGAGTAGGATGCCCAGAAATAAACCCTCACATGTGTGGTCAAATGATTTTTGACAAGGGTACCGAGACCATTCAATGGGGAAAGAAGAGTCCTTTTAATAAATGGTGCTAGGAAAACGGATATCTAGAAGGAAATGAATGAAACTGGAACCTCACCTAATACTACATACAAAAATTACTTCAAAACAGACCAAAAATCTAAATATTAAGACCTAAAACTATAAAACTCTTAGAAGCAAGGATAAAAGCCTCATGACACTGAATCTAACAATGATTTCTTGGGGATGACACCAAGGACACAGATAACAACAATAAAAATAGTAAGTTGGATTTCATTAAAATTTTAAAAATTTGTACATCAAAAGACATTATCAATAGGGTAAAAAGGCAACCCATAGAATGGGAGAAAATATTTACAAATCACATACCTATTAAGGAATTAACATCCAAATCAATACAAAGAGCTTCTAAAAGACATATACTGTATGTACAAACACTTTTAAGAGCTATTTAGTCAAAATCACAGACAAAGAAGAGTGGCTGCCAGGAACAAGGGGGAGGGGTAGTCAAGGAATAGGGAGTTTGTTTATAAGATGAAAAGAGTTATATGCATGCATTAGTCACTCATTCATGTCTGACTCTTTGTGACCCCATGGACTCTAGCCTGCCAAGCTTCTCTGTCCACGGGATTCTCCAGGTAAGAATACTGGAGTGAGGTGGCGGCAGGGGGGGATCGGGATGGGGAACACATGTAAATCCATAGCTGATTCATGTCAATGTATGGCAAAAATCACTACAATATTGTAAAGTAATTAGCCTCCAACTAATAAAAATAAATGGGAAAAGAAAAAGAATACTGGAGTGGACTGCCGTTCCCTTCTCCAGAAAAGAGTTATGGAAGGATATAAAAAGGAGGCAGGTCATGGCGAGCCTAGAATCAGAGAATATAGAGCAGCCTTAAGTTAGAAAAACAATTCAAGAAAAGTTAAATGTTGAAAGGAAAAAGATGGAAGTTAAAGGTTGTTCTGAAGTCATCAAAATGAGGTCAAAAATGACCATGTTAAAATACTGGCTCTAATGGGAAGAATAACTTGGTGGGCTAAAGTAACTTTAAAGGTGGTATGTGAAGTTTCTAGCAACTTACCTAATGATTATTAGCAGCAATGTGGTAAACTGCAAACAACACAGACTCTTGGGTAAAAGACCTGGGTCTGGATGCTGGCTCCTCCTAGGAGACAGATTACATGACTACTGAAGATTTAGTTAGCCTCTCTGGGCCCCAGTTTCCTCAGCTGTGAAATCAAGCTATCACCAAATGCATTCCAATATCAAATAAAAGACTTCATTCACTCTAGTGCAGGATTAAGTGAATTACTGAGGATATAAATCATCTGGTACTAGTGGTGGTGATCAAGATGAAAACTAGTTTGCAGAAGGTCAAAACACTTTAAACAGTCCAGAGTTCTGAAAATGTTCTGAATATGATAGTAGTGATGAAGGTTGCACACTGTGTATATATTAAAAACCATGGAATTGAACAGATGTGTAAGATGGTGAATTCTATGTGAATTTGCTACAATTTAAAAAAAAGAGTCCAGCAGCATTGTTCTGGATAGCAACGGAAAGGCAGGTCAGGACTAAAAAGCTGGAATAAACAATACCCTCCAAAAATTTAGAAGGGTTCTCCCAAAGTCCCATTATTTAAAACAATATTCTGCAATATTGTTTTAAAAAAAGAGAGGCAGACATTTATTAAAAATTATCATTTAATATGGGCAGATTATTTTGCTTATTTGAAAACATCTAAATTCTTCTAATGGAAAAGCTGAAGTCACACTCCTAGGCTATACTTCTGTTTTAATCTGAAGATTAATCTGCCTTCATATCTAAAGTTTTAAAACACAAAAGGGCTTATGTTGACTGTATACATGGAAAAAATGTTTCCCCCCATAAAAACAACCGGCCAATCATTCCCAGACTGGGCCATATTCTTCTTAGAACACACAGTATGGCACAGGAAAGTCATATTAAGTCTGAAAAGCACAGTTTCACTGGCAAAGGCACATTTTAAGCATTACTTTAAATTCTTTGTTCCTAAATACACATCAATTTGGGAAAAGCCCCACCTAAACTGGAAAGCTCAGAGTAGATAATAACTTCCAACTACTTACATTGTATACCTTCATAAAAGAAGGTAACAATAATTAAACTCCCTACCAAATCAGTGTCTCTAGCATGAGGCATAGTTAGCTGGTCTGTGGCTTCTACTCTTCCGTAGAAAACTAAGTATCAAGGAAGTGACGAAAGAGAAAGTCTCAGAGCCTGCTCTGACCAAAGAGAAAGTCTCAGAGCCTGCTCAAACTAAGTAGCACATTAAGACTTACAAATGCTTTCCTACCAGTAAAAAGGAGATAATAAAAGTATCGGTCTTTGTATCACTGAAAACAGTACCTGGCACATAGCCAGTGCTACAGAACTGCTTGCTACTACTATTCTAATTCTTAACTGAGAAAACAAGAGTACACAGTAGCAAAAGGAGTCCCACATACTCAGAGATAGTTAACAAACATTTTCTGCCCCCTAAAATGCCTGTACTAGAAAGCTCAAAGTTTTCTGTAGGACGGATTTTTCATACGAGTGCCATGTGTACAATACTGACTGGCTACTGCTCCCTAGATCTGCAGAGCTTTCCTAGATCTGCAGAGCTTTCCTAGGTGAATGAACACTGCATGTATGCTCACTAGATACATCCACATCCATTTCTTACTTTTTTATTCCAAGAATTAACACTGATAATCATTCTGTTGCTTCTCTCTTATGCAAAGGTATCTATTTACTGCTGATTTTTCTATTTGTAAAATCAATTATTAATAAGATGTGCAGAAAATCCAAAGATTAAAAGTTAATGCCATATCACATAGAATAATTTTATTTTACAATTTAAATATACACAGAAAAAATAAGAATGGCAATATAACAAAATGTTAACAATGGTCCTCTAAGCGGTAGGTTATGGATAATGATTCCACTTACATGAGGTACCTAGAGGAATTAAATTACCAAAGACAGAAAGTAGAAAGGCAATTATCAGGCGCTGGGGACACAGGAGAAAGGAGAGTTAGTGGTTAATGGGTACAGAGCTTTAGTCTAATGAAGATGACAAGAGCATGAATTTTAATATACTTAATAATACTGAACTGTATAGTTACGAACAGATAAAATGGTAAATTTTATGTGATATGCATTTTAACATAATAAAACAACAAGCTCAAAAAAACAAACACCCAAAAACACATCAAGGGACTTCCCTGGCGGTCCAGTGGTTAAGACCCTGGCCTTTCAATGCAAAAATGGTGGGTTCGATCCCTGGTAGGGGAACTAAGATCCTACATGCCACACAACACTAGTCAAAATTTTTTTTTGTTTAAAAATTAAGAGGTTTTTTTTAAGTTGAGAGGCACAATCGAAGAAGGCCAAAATTACTATATTAGGGGCAGTTTTGACAAAGTCTGTATTTATACTTCCTAATACTTTATATGCAGTCAGAGATATTACTTTGCAAACAAAGGTCTGTCTAGTCAAGGCTATAGTTTTTCCAGTGGTCATGTATGATGTGAGAGTTGGACTATAAAGAAAGCTGAGCACTGAAGAATTGATGCTTTTCAACTGTGGTGTTGGAGAAGACTCTTGAGAGCCCCTTGGGACTGCAAGGAGCTCTTGCAGTCCATCTCATCCTCTGTCGTCCCCTTCTCCTCCTGCCCTCAATCTTCCCTGGCATCAGGATCTTTTCAAATGAGTCAACTCTTCGCATCAGGTGGCCAAAGTATTGGAGTTTCAGCTTCAACATCAGTCCTTTCAGTGAACACCCTGGACCGATCTCCTTTAGGATGGACTGGTTGGATGGCATCACCAACTAGATGAACATGGGTTTGGGTGGACTCTGGGAGTTGGTGATAGACAGGGAGGCCTGGCATGCTGTGGTTCATGGGGTCGCAAAGAGTCAGACATGACTGAGCAACTGAACTGAACTGATATGCAGTCAGGGCTAGCTACTTTAAATGTGACTCATAATAAAACTTCAATTGCAAAAATATCTGATAAAGAACATGTATTTAATACATTAAAAAATTCCTACATCTCAATAATAATTTGGTATCAAAATATAGGCAAAGGATCTGTATAGACATTTCGCCAAATGGCAAACAAGCACATAAAACATACTGAACATTGTTAAGTCACCACGGGGATGCAAATTAAAACCAAAATGAGATACCACTACAAACTCACAAAAATGGCTAAAATAAAAAAAGACTGACAGTACCAAGTATTAGTAAAGATGTGAAGTAGCTGAAACTCTCATAGATGGCTAGCTGGAACGCAAAATTGCAAAGCCACTTTGGAGAACAGTTTGGTGGCTCAGACAGTAAAGAATCTACCTTCAATGCAGAAGACCTAGGTTCATTCCTTGGGTTAGGAAGATCCCCTGGAGAAGGGAATGGCACCCCACTCCAGTATTCTTGCCTGGAGAATTCCATGGACAGAGAAGCCTGGTGGGCCACAGTCCACCAGGTTGCAAAGAGTCAGACATGACTGAGTGATTAACAACGGCAGTTTCTTAAAAAGTTCATATTCATGAAACTAACTAGCCAGCAATTTTAGTCCTATGTATCTATCTACCCAAGATAAATGAGAACAAATGTCCACATAAGAGACTCAGGTATAAACATTAAAAGCAGCACAGTAGCCAAACCAAGGCGAAATAACTCAGATGGCCATCGACTGCTAAATGGATAAACAAAATGTGGCAGATTCACACAATGGAACACTGCTCAGTAAAAAGAAAAGATAAGAGAGTATGTATCGGAAAGCAGACAATGGGTGCCTGGGCCTGGGGGGCAGGAAGACTGGCTGCAAAGCACATGAGGGCACTTTCTGAGGTTACGGAAACAGTCTGTATCTTCACTGTGGTGGTAATCACACCGCTGACTGCACATATTTGTCACTTAACTGTGTATCTTAAATAGGTGAATTCTACTGTATAGAAATCATATCTCAATAATGACAACTGAAAAAAATCAATTACAATGGGAAGCAGTAAAACTGGGACATAGCAGCCCTTCTCAACAACTGATTTCTTTAGTTGATAACATTTTTATACTTGCAGTGTTTGAATTAATCATTCAAAAATATTGGGGTAGGAAGTAGAAACAAAAAGGGGAAGATTAAGGATGCTTCTCTCAGACATACCATTCTGACTTTTCTAACTTGAAAAATATAATTGAGATATGGCCAAGACTACACTTCACACTTAAATCCAGGCAAATAATGCAATTCAAGAAAAGGGGAAAAGATGAGTGCTGTATATCAATTCTATCTCAATAAAACTGGAAGAAAAAAAAGAAGACGGGAAAAAAAGAGTATACCATCTTCAAATACTTCAGAGGGGCATTTATCATATATGCAAATTAATGTAACTCTAACTGGAAGGTACTATGACATTCTAATTTTTAAACATTATTATTTATTCATGAAGTCAGTCTACTCTTCCTGGATTTAAAAACTGTTGAAATAAAACTTTTTTAAAAAGCCCAGATTACTTATTTCAGTGCACTAAATTGTTGATAACTAAGTGCTAGAAAATATACTTCATATTTTAGTTGAATTGAAGTACTTAAAAGTCTAGATCCAACAAGCTAGTAGTAAAGTTGCCTCAGTTTCTCTTGGGGAAAACCACATTCCAAAGTGTTACCACAGATTTCTTTTATTTGGAGTGACTGGGCTGTCTAAGGAGGAAAAGAAACTTGCTTCTGAGCTTGAATAGGAATTTCTCAAAACTAAAGAGAGTGCTCTAAACTCTGCCAAATTGTGGATGGTATATAAACAGACATAATATTTATTTTGGGACAAAGCTCCTGCAAGCAAGTAAGCAAACCGCTCCAGAAGCAGCAGTTACAGAACTTTGAAGACAATTTTTTTTTAAAGACATTTAAAGTAAGAGTTTTTGTCTTCATTTGTTAAATCAAATGCTATTAAACTTTGCTTTGTTATTTCATACTGATGAAAATGAATGATAAAAAGATTTTTAAGTATGAATGTTCAGAAAAGAAAAAGTAAAACACATAACTTATCAAAAAGTTTAAAAGTTAAGTGCTCTGATGCCACTTTATAACTACTCCCAATGTCTGCTATTGTTATCTATCAATTAAAATCATAAGTAATGAATAGCAATGCAAAAGCTATAGAAAGTTTAACCTCTTTTTCTGGGACCACATCTAATATATCTAGATGAAACTAGATAGTATATTCAATTTCCATAGAAAAAATGGAAAACAAACAATAGCACTATAAAGTTAATTTCTTCAGTTTACAAGATTTTCATACCCTCTAATTTCATGCTCACAAACTAGGATTATGCAGTAAGCATAATCATTAATTTTAAAATCTAAGGAGGCTTTAAAAAACACAGAATGCATGCAAAAACCATTAATCTGACCACTCGACTAATAACTTATGGTCAACCATAACCATTTGCATTTGTTTGAAATAAAAATTAATTGGAAATAAGTTCCAAGAGGAAAGATCAAAGGAACAGGGTGTTGCTTGGTCTAACAAAATTTCACACAGAATGATTTAAATTCTGATCTGTTGCATTCCTTGTCTTCTGACAGCTACATTAGAGGAAAGCAGCTTAAATTAAGGGACAATTATGAACATTTTGGCTGTCTAGGTTTATAAAATACCAGGATGGGCCACTGGGGAAAGACATAGTATCCCAACACCATACTGCTACTTGAAGTGAAGCTGACCTAAGGCCTCTATAGCACCGAAAATCCTTGATTATCTACGATCTCACTCTACAAACCTATCAAATAGTCTAGCTTTGGATAGGGCTTGACAATTAAGAAGGCATTTTCACATACTCTGGTACTTCATTTAATCCTCACATGAGGTTTATGAACAGGGAAGACATTCTGATTCCCATTTACAGCTAAGGAAAACAATTGTTGATTGTCTTCTGACAATCCAGACATATCCAGAGCTCTCTCCATTATACAGTATTATTTTAAACCTCTTCTAAGAAAGACCCTTAATAAAGATTCAGCTTTATCTGTTAATAGCTCACTAGGTACCTGGATGCAAAAGTTTTAAATATATTTCAAAGTCAGACTATAAAAGTGTGTGCTCTGACTTGATGGTCAGTTACCCACTAACAGACCTTTCTTACTGAAGACTCTAGGTTTGAAAATATTCCAACAAACACAAAGGCAGAAAGAATGAATACAAAGACTGATTTTGTGAAGCCCATTTTCTTAGATCATAAAGCCATATTTCAAATCTAAGAGAATATGGAACTTCTGTTTCCTATTAGCATTCTAATTTTTTTCCTGAATTCATCAGATTTAAGTGAACACTGGGAGCCAGCCTCTAAGATGGCCCCAAAGATCTCAGCTTCCTCCCATATATGTGAATAAACCACCCCCCTCCCTGCTGACTGTGGGCTAGACATAGCGACTCGCTTTTAATGAACAAGAAGAAAAAAGTGATCAGAGAATAAGTCATAAAAAGCAGGATGACCTCATTCTTTTTCTCTCTATGGAAAGGAATATATGACTAGGAATTGAAGCCACCAACCAAAAGTCATGTGAGTGAGTTTGCAAGGAGATCCTTTAGCTCCAATCAAGCCTTCAGAGACTGAAGAGCCCCAACAGCTGGACTGCAAACTCATGAGAGACCCTGAGCCAGAACCAACCAGCTAAGCTACTCTCAGATTCCTGTGGAAGGGCACAAGGGGATGAAATATTATCTGGACTGTGGGTGGTGTTTACATGGGTGTGTACATTTGTTAAAACTCAAATTATACACTCAAAATGGGGGCATTATTTGGTAAGTAAACTATATTTTCATAAAGCTGATTTAAAAAAAAAAAAAGACACTGAAATCTTGAGATAAGCAAAGGGTCACTTAGGAAAAAGCTGTGCCATCATTTAAGAAGTTACGGGTGGGTGTTGAAAACAGAAGCTGCAACAAGCTACCACCACAAACTCACATGCCCTAAACTGCTCAAAATTGCTCCACCCACAGCTTTTCTCATCTCAGATGACTGCAATCCTATACTCCCAGTTGCTCTAATCAAAAAAAGTTGGAGTCATTCTTGACTCTCACACCTCACATCCAATCTATAAGCAAATCCTGTTGGCTCTATCTCAAATATTCCTGGACTATGACTCCTTCTCACCGTGTCCATTGCTACCACCCTGGTCTCTCATCAAGATTACTGCAACAGCCCAATGGGCCCCCTGCTTCACTCCTGCATGCTAAAACTGCTGTTAACCCAGCAGCTAGAGTGATCTTTTCAAAACTAAAGGCAGATCATATAATTCATCTGCTCAAAAAGCAGAAACTACTCTCCACTCTACTCAGAATAAAAGTCCACTGTTGTTCCCATGGCCTCTCACAGTCATGTAAACTGGCTTCTTGCTATCTCCCTCATCTCTTCTACTACTCTCCTCTTTGGTCAGTGTACTCCAGCCGCACTGGCCTACTCACTGTTTAACACACACACTGTGCAAGCTCCCACTCCAGGGCCTTTACAAGGCTGTGTCCCCTGTTTGGATCACCTTTCCCTCAAATATCTGAATTGCTCATCATTCCCTATCTTCCTTTAGGTTTCTGCTCAAATATGACCTTCTTTACCCAGTCTTTCCTGTTTAAAATTGCACACATTCCCATTCATTGATCCCTTATTTTATTCTAATTTTCCTTCCCCCCGCCCAGAGCATTTATCACTTTGTAACATACTACATAACTTATAAACTGCGCATACTGCCTGTTCTTCCATTCCTTCCATAAAACAACCTGTAAGGCAGGATCTTTTGATTTGTTTATTCATATACCAAGTGCCTAGAACAGTACTCACTAAATTACATAACAGGTGTTAAACAAAGACCTTCTGAATGAATGAATTTTTGAATAACTCTGCCAGTTACTGAGCTAAGCACTTTACATACATTATTTTATTTAATCCCTAGGGCCACCCTGGGACACATGCATTAACCTCACTTTATAACTGAGGACCATAAAGATTAAACAACTTGTCTAAAGTTACAGAATAAATGAAGTAGTATATGAAGCCAGGACTTAACCTCAATTTATATGTAACTCTAAAGGCTCAATTTCTCAAAGCTGAGTTTGAATGGGAAGAGAACTAAGCTGCTTTACCACTTAACTAGGTTGAAAGTACGTGGAAGAGACACTGATTTTGGATTTAGTATAAGGAGCAGAGGCAAATAATTAACATTTAGGGAAACTGCTTCAATTTGCTTTGCTTCTAGTCCTATGGGGACAGAAATAAACGATGATGGTTATCAGAAGAGAAATAAGAGACCCCACAGCCTGAGCTTTATGGATGAGAAAACATGGGTTAGTATCTTTTCTCTAAATTCATTACTATACTTATCCCAGTGGTAAAGAGCGAAATACTAGCAGGGTTTTTTTTTTTTTTTCTTAATGTTGTTGGTTTTTTTCATTAAAATGCTTTCTTTTTCCTAGATTCTACTGGTGTAGAAAGTACTGGTAAAATTATATTTGAGAAATATATCGTCTATACACAAACATCTACCAATTTAAATCTGAGGGAAAGATACAGATTTCTGCCAGTATTACCATCCTTGGAACACAGCCACATTCATTTGTTTACACATTGTCTATGGCTCCTTTCACACCGTAACAGCGAACTTGAGAAGCTGCAACAGAGATCACATGCCTGCAAAACTGAAAATATTTACTCTGGCACTTTACAGAAGAAAATCATAAAACAAATATTAATAAAATATAAGTTTCCGGATTTCTTGCATCAGTTCTATCATTTTTCTTGGTATATTTGAAAACACTTTCTCTAAGTTCTAGAACAAGCTATCTAAGGTTTTTGTTCTTGTTGATCGTATAATCAAAAACATCTCAACAGCTTAAGTCCAAGGAAAATATGGTCTTCAATCTACTAAACAGATATCATTAATTCAAGCAAACATATTCTAGTAGAATTAACACCCATTTACTAGTTATTAAATACTAGAAGATTTTAGTAACATTGAGATGTCAGTCATGAAATCCTAAAAGAGTTTAGCATAAAAGTTGAGAGGAAAGAAATTTTTTGGTTTATGTTTTTAGTATCTGAGCTAGCAAGTTAAACTTTAAGGAAGTGTTTGGAACAAGGAAAAAAACAGTCACACATTCACACACCAAACAGACAAAAAAGCAATAATCACACTATCATTACTTTCCAACTTCTCCTTTATATATTAAGAATTACCAAGTAGTAAAACCTGGAACATTTGCTTTTAATCTTCCAAGCAAACAAGTCTAACACACAGAAAAGCAAACTTCAAACTTATTATTCATTTTAAAATTCTGTAATCTATTTTCCCTCTCCCCATCAAAAGAGCAAACTTTATTTTACAAAATTAAAGGAAAAAAACCTCACAACTCTTCATTGTATATATACAAGATATGAAAATCCTTTTTCTAATACAGCCCAATACGAAAATCTTTTAAGTTCCTCAAAGGAATATTTAGATGATCCTTATGTTTCGCAAATAAAGTGATAGGTTATACTATTCACGATGACACTTAGAAAACAATTTTAGCAAGTTAATAAAAACAGGTATAGAAACATGCTGCAAAGGAAACAGGAGAAAGACGGAGTACAAAACGAGGTAAAAAAAACTTTTTTCTTTAAATATTTTATTTCAAGAAGTCAGTTTCTGGATAACCAGCTCAGGTTGGGGACATGAGACAAGTGCTCGGGCCTGGTGCACTGGGAAGACCCAGAGGGATCGGGTGGAGAGGGAGGTGGGAGGGGGGACTGGGATGGGGAATACATGTAAATCCATGGCTAATTCATATCAATGTATAACAAAAACTACTGTAATGATGTAAAGTAATTAGCCTCCAACTAATAAAAATTAAAAAAAAAAAAAAAAAAAAAAAAAAAAGAAGTCAGTTTCTACATTAAAAGATGAACTAATCCAAGACACTATTCATTAACATTTCATCAAAAGCACATAATTCATTTAACTTAGATTTTAATAGGGCTCTCAACTTAAACATTTCTACCTACATTTTTCCTCTTTGATCTAAAACTTCCTACATACAAATTTTAAGATATTTGTTTCCCAGAAGCTTTTCCTCAAAACAAAAAAATATTTCCATGTTAACATTTTCATATTTTCTCAAAATTAAATTTGCTACATTAAAAAGTGGAAATCTATCCATGAATCATTTCTAAATACTATTAAATTTTAAGCCTAGTCTTTTCCCATTTTTCTCTAAATTTCATTTTTTAAAAAAAACACTATAGTTACACACACTTTAGTAAAACAAAGAATTTCTTGTCCACACTTTTAAAGGAATTAAGTTTCAAATGTTACATATAAGAAAGCACACTACTCTCTTTAAGGGTGAGAACTTTCTGTGGCAAATGACATAAGCATGATATTAGCAATGAAATTATATAAAACACTTGATTTTTAAAAATTGTATTATATCTTTTTAATATGGAATGAAAGCAAATCTGATCACATATCTATAATCAGACCTGTGATCTCTTTCTTAAAATATAAATCATCAGGTAATCGCTAATAGTAAAACAATCCACAGTATTTCAAATTGCAAAGAAATGTTTCCTACCTTGCCTGCTTCTCTTTCTAAGTCGACATACTCTCGGCTAGGTGTTTGTCGCTGTTCTCCCTGCCAGCTGGCCGGAAAAAACTGGAGAGACAGATTGGTTCCTGTGGCCACAAAAGCCTTTTAGAAAAATCAATACAAACAGGATCAGGAGCAGGACATTACATAAATTATGCAGGCAGTCATTTATTTTTACATCAGTTTCTGTCTTAAGCCAGGCAGCACCAAGATTACTTAAAAGTAAAAAAACATGCACTCATCATTTTTCTTAAGTATTAAGTTACAAACATCTGATTCCATTTTGAGGACATTTGCCATTGGCTGCTTAAATATAAAATCAGACATGGAATCAATACTTTCTTTCAGGTCATTTTTTGCTGACGTTAGTACAACGCACTGCTAATGTCTAACCAGAAGCCCCCATAACTACATTTAAGAACTTGTATTTTTAAACACAAAAATCACTGAAGAGCTGAATATTTTGAATTTTAAAGCATACCACAATTTAAAGTTGTGTAAATGAGACACTTTAATTTTTCTTGATTTTCCATGCTCAAAGAAACACTATGCTTCAAAAACCATGCTAAAAGTGCACTTGGAGATGACTGGAAGTGAAAATATCTCCACGATATATCACATTGGGAGGATCTCATTATCATGAATAAACTGACCAAATATCATTTCCAATGATTTTTAAAAACCAAAATTTATAAGATGAAGACAATATCCTCCATTATGGTTTTCAGTAGAACTCACTCTCAGAGACAAAAATTCCAGTTTCAGGGAAGGCTCAGCTTAAAAAACACAGACTTTTTCATCCCTATAGGTGCCTATTTTATCCAGAGTTTCCCAAATTCCAATCAGTTGCACACTGAATATAAATAAATGTTAATTAACTAATAGCCCACTATTGAAAAAAAAAATGCATTTGGGACTGTCTCTCCTCTGATAAACCATACATTAGCATGTGCTATGACAGTACTCATCTCTCTAAAACCTTGGATGAATTTTTAAAAATGCATTTTCGAAAATCTGACTTTAGGAAAACTGGATCTGACAATAACAGAAGAGTATTCATCTAATATTTATAAAAGATTTGGATGGCACAGCTCTACAGAACAATCTAAAACCATTTCAATAAAGTGTCATTCTGTGTAGCCCCAGAGCAATTTAACTCTATACTTCCCCCTAGTTAAAAATGGAAATAACACTGTCCCTCTTTCCCAGGGAAAATCTAAAAGAAATACATAAAAAGCATTAAAAAAATTCTGCATGTAAACTCTTTGTTGAAATCAGAGAACTTTTTGTTTTAGTTTACTAATTAAAATTCTAAAACATAATTTGTTTCCAAGTACAGAGTCTTCATCTGAAAGCTAGGGGTGCACATTCTTGGGCAATTTGTTTAAAGCCTTAGCTGATTCAACTATCCACTAGTTCCCCCGAAGATAGGGGCTTAGATTCTTTACAGATAAAAATTACAGCACTTCCTATTTCTATGATTGATACTAGAAGGTACAGTGGTCAATCTAACTGCTAAATCTCTAAAGATACCTTTAATGGCATCTCCCTAATCACTGGGATAACTTTTCTTGTGGTTAAATACTTATATGAATAGAGACTGAACAAACATCAATATTACGATATTAACCTTAAGAACTTTGCCAACTATTAGCATAAGTTTAAAAAACAACCACTGAAGTGAAAAGCAGACACTAGGAGGCAAACTGCCTACGCTGACCTGAGGCAAATTACTTCACTCTGAACCTCAGTTTCCACTACTTGTCAAGTGTTTAGAACACCACCCAGTAAATGCTACATGTATTTGCTAAATACAATGAGAAGTAATTCTTAGCTGAAGAAGACAGCCAACTCTTTCAGTCTCAGACAGTGAAATTCACAGAGCAGAATGGTGACAGATAAGAGATCCTGCCCATGAATGAATACCCTGCCAAAATCAGGCAGCCATGTTTCTTCAGTAGTCACCTAGTAACAAATCCTTCTGTCACAGTGTATCCCAAATCAGCTCTGGGCTAAGTAAAGACATTCTGCAACTCATTACCTCACCTCCCGCCTGAAGGCCAACCTCAGAAGATTTCCTGCTTCATCACTTCATGTCCATTATCTCATCAACATACCTCTCTGGGACTGGAGAAGTGGTAAAAACAGATCACACTCTAGAATACCATTTCTCAAATTTATTTGACCACAGAACTCTTTTTTTAATGGAACATCTACAATACATAGGAGTTGGGAAAATTTTGTTTGAAAACATAAAAATCCACACTGGTAAAAATGGCTGTATGGAGAATTCTCAGAATGTCCTGATTATATTTCATGAGGTTTCATTAAATTGTAAAATAGCACACTTGTGCCAATCTAACATACCTTTTATTCTTCCATCTTCAAGATTAAAAACAGTTTTTACCACTTTCACAGTAGTCACCATACCTCTCATAAGTTTTTTTTTTTATTAATCATTAGTGTTGAAGATATCTCTTAATACTCTTACTATATATAATACAAGAGCTTATATAAGGAATAAATCTGATTTTAGAAAATAGATTCTACCCCTCACCTATAATCACACTTATCTCATGCTATGATATAGTGTCTTGGTAAGTTTTATACCTAAGAAGAAATGAGCATCATAGCCTTATGTTATTTTACATCTAAATACAAAATAAATTCTTCATTAACCTCACTGATAAGGTGTTCCTAATAAAAAAATAATAAAAGGGGGGAAGGGTTGGACACAGTTTGGAGAACTATGTATTTTTATCATACATGGCTGCTATTAAAATAGAAGCAAAAAAAAAAAATGCCTTTCCCTACCTATTTTCCACCACCAAATAAGTAAAAGCCACAGCCTGTTTACAAGTCATAAGATAAATTTGGGGCATTAAATGAAGTAACCTTTAAATTCAAATAATCAAGTGCTTATGATGCAAAAGATACTGGGCAAAACCCATACAAAGGGGACATATATGAAATTAATGTGGTCTCTAGCCCGTAGAAGCTAAAACTCTGTTAATTTAAGTATGGCTAACATTGAATTAAAGGGAGAAAACTGGAGAGGAAAAAGTGAAATTCCTTCCAAATACAAAGTTATACTATTCAACGCATTAAACTGTGCTGTCTTAATTACAATTCTTAGATGAAATTCAAACTACCTATCTTCTTTAACCTAAATACTTGTTAGAAATTAAGAACTTATTAAAATTTGTAGGATCAGATTTTTGGAAGAAGAGAAGGCCTAGAATTAGAATGTCTGATTGATCCCTGAAGAGGAATTTATAACATATACAAGCAACCTATAATACTGCTATAATAGGAAACTCATGTTATATATGATATAGTAATTCAAATATACTGTGAATTCATATATATTCAAATACACTTAAATTATACTACCAATTCATAATCACATGCAGTAAAATTTGATATGACAGAAAATACCCTATTAACTATATTTCCCTAAAAAATTAACTATATTTCCCTAAAAAATTAACTATATTTCTCTTAAAAATTACAATAGCATTTTATAGCTCATCTTTTATACTTACATCAATTACTTCCAAGAAATCCATTGGTTGGGTATACCATCCACCTTTTCCAAAAGGAAATCCAGACAAAGGATGATATAATCACTGAACCAACTAAGTAAGGAAAGATTCCTCTACCACTTAGTGCCAAAACCAAAAACTATTTGTCCTATACATCTGAATCATATAACAATTACAACTACTCAAGCAAGTGGGCTAAAAGCTAGACATTTTCTTTTATAATGTGCAATAATGACCAAATATTCTAGAGTTCCTAGTAAAGTTGGCCATATCTTCTCATTATCTGTAATACAGTTTAAAAAGCCTTTGTCTTAAACATCAAAATATTTTTAAAAAATAAACTTGATTTCAGTGATGAAAAGGGAGAATTTTATGATATGTGAATTATGTCTCAACAAAAATATTCTCTACTGTACAGGGAATGGGAGAAGCAAATGGTCCAACATGTCTTTCTATTGTTAACCTAAATTCAAACAGCCTGTAGCTTCAAGTTTGTGAAGGTGCAGTGGCCCAAGTCATGGAGCAGATAATCAAATTCCATTATACAGTTCCTCAACTTCTTAAAAAATTAACAACCAGTCTCCTCTCTTTAGTTCTTTCCGATGCACTTTTTGGCTCCATCATTCTCTCATTAGCACCTCCAATAGGACAAACCAAAAGGAGATGAGAACTAGGATACTTGAATTTTTCTTCAGCATAACTTTTGGTGGAGGTAAAGCACCAAATCTAGCATCTAAAACAGGGCCTCAAATCGACTGCGGGTTTTGCAAATCCATGCGATTCTTTAAAAACTGCAGGCCTAAGCGGGATATGTTTTTTAGGTTTGGAGGGAAAAAAGGTTTCTCTCCGATTCTCCTGAAGCTTAATATGCGAAGAAAAGATGGCACGTTTTGCGGGGCTTCTTTTTTTCTCTCTTAGGCCAATAGATAACTGGATTTACCCTCTGATTTATTCCCAGCTCTACTGAAAAAGAGATAGCTTCACACATAGATTTACGCAAAATCTAGCGACCAAGAAACGATTTTGAACGAAGACCACTTCTTTTTCCCTACGGGTGTTTTCTTCCTACTAATATCCCGACCCTTTCTTTAATCAGGGTCACAGCCTATATAGTGACCTTTCCTGGTTTAGTTGGGCTTGGGTTTGAGATCCACTCGCGGCAAAGTGTCCGCCGAGTCGTGTGTGGGAAACATAATCCACCCGCCGACGGCCACCTGGAAGCGTCTCCCCGCGAGGACGCGGCCCGCCAGTGTCTGGTTTCGCATTTTGAATCCCGAGTAGGAAGTGAGACGGCGCCCGCTCAGTTCCGGGAGCCGCGGCGTTCGCTGCGCCGTCCGGAACCGGCCTGGGCCGCGGCGGCCCCAGTGCAACAAGTGACCCGCGCGCGCCTCACTCCCCCGCGCCCCCGTCCCGCCGACTTACGATTTCCGAGCGGCCGTCGCGGCAGGCGTTCTGGAAGCGCGCCTGGCGCTCCTCGTGGGGCCGGTCCCTGAAGCCCGTGTACTTAATCTGCAAGGCAGAGACGGCCCGAAATCAGGAGCCAAATCCGCGCCGTACGCCCCGCGCCACCCCGATAAAGGCAAGCAGAGTCAGCGGGGAGACGGCTGCCCTGGAGAGATTGCCCCTCCGCGGGCGCGCCGGCGTGGGGATCCCCGGGGCCGCACCGCCCAAACTTTTCTCCGCCCGGGCCCGCTCGGGGCGCGCCGCGGCCTCCCCGCCGCCGCCTGCCTCACCTCACATTCGCGGCTCAGCTTCCTGAAGAACTCCTCGTTCTCGAACTTGCTTCTCTGGTCAGGCACGACGCGCGGCATCTTCCCGCCCTGAGGCCGCGCCGGCCGCCGGGCTCCAGGCTTCCGCGGGCACCCGCTGGCCGGCTCCGCGCTGACCGACTGACCGCCCACCCGCGGCGCCCTGACTCTCGCTTCCCTTTGTTTCAGGCGCCCGCCCGCGTTGGGCTCCCGCGCCCGGGAGTCTAAGGTGCCGCCGCCCGCTCGAGCCCAGCCCACGCCGCCGCCGCCGCCTCAGCCGTTACCTACCGCCCGCGCGGACCCAACATTCGCCGCCCCCGGCCGCCGCCGCCGCCGCCGCCACTTCCTCTCACCGCCCACCTCGCTAGCCCGCCCGCCCCGCCCCCGTCGGCCCCACCCCTCCTCCTCGCGCGCCCGCCCGCCCCAAACTCCGGCAAACAAAACGCACCATTCACAACTCTGCGACCCGCGCCGCGCATGCGCCACAAGTCTGCTTGCGGGGCCGCTGGACTGCAGCGAAACCCGGCTCCTCCCTGGGCGCCGCGCGGCCCCTTTTTCCCTGGCCCGCCCGCGGGCCACTTCGTTCAGTGGGGGATCTGCCCCGTTCTTGGAGATAGGGAGCGGCCGGCGCGAGTCCTTCCTCTACACTGCCTGCAACTTTTGGGCTCCCCAGCAGCGCAGAGTAACCCCAAATTGTCACCTGAACGCCAGGAAACTTAAGTCCTTGGAGACTTGAAGGAGACTCCAGAGTCTCCTTTGGAAACTTAAGTCCTTGGAGATTCCGAAAACCGACCAGGAGGGGTGCAGACTGTGCACATCAAAGACTAACGGTGGAAAGAGACCAAAGAGATCCAACTGAATCCGCATCATGGTGGAAAGGTCTGAGTTGTTGGAATCAGAAGGGCCTCAAATGGGACCTCACTTACTCCCCTGCCTGCTGGCACTTAGATAGGCTGCCCCTTAGATAGGCACTGGATCACAAAGCCTCAGTTTGCTTTTTTCCAAAATGCAGGCACTCACAAGCTCGCAGTATTAGCTGTCATGAGAGCTTTTATGTAGTTTTAGCACATGATGAACACCCAATAAATTTAAGTTTTCAAAGAGCAAGCTGAATTAATAACCCAATACCGGTTCATATATTCACACAAATGTACAATCAAATCCTAAAAAACAAGATCCGCAAGTTCTAGGGAAGTCATTTAGCTCAGGCTGGAGACAGCCTGACGTGGGATTTACGGCAGAACTTTACTCAAAGTTGGTCCTCAATAAATTCTGATCCTTAAAATCTCAGCTTGTCAAAAACTCAGTCCAACTATGGCAAATAGGTGCCAATTTTGACAGTAGCTGGTCTTATGGCAAAGGATTGTAGGAATGCACTTAAACTTACAGGAGTTAGTGCCAAGGGCAATTGGCAAGGTCTGCCTGAATGCAGGATTTGGCAGACTTTCCCAGCCCTTTCTAGTCCAATCCAATCTCATTTTTACAGATACAGAACTGAGCTAGGATGATGGACTATCCTGGTTTTAGCAATGGGAATCCCATGTCCCAGGAAACCACTCAGTTCCTGGCAAACTGGATTGGTTTTTCACTCTAACTAGGATCCAGTTAGTGATGGATTGCCCAAGATCAGGGGGAGAGTTTTCAGCAAAAGCAAACCTGCAGGCCAGTGGTTTTAACAAACACACACTTTCTGAGTAGCAAACATAGAATCAACTCCTTCCAAGGGCATGCTCTCTGGCCTACACCAAGCCTGTGTGAATGTATGTATGTACACAAACAGAAAGGGTATACATAGATATGGATGTCACCAACCACTTTTGTGGGGTCTCCAGGTATCTCAGAATCTTTCCCTTGGGTGCTTTTCACTTGCAAGTGACAGAAAACCAATTAAAAAAACAACTTAAAGCTAAAAAGGTGTCAGTTTTAAGTAAACAAATCACAGAGAGGGACTCTTTCCTTTCTCCATTTCTTCTCACTGCTAATTCTCTCAGCCTCTCATAAATGGCATTCATTTCCTGACAAAGGATGGAAACATCCACTTCTCTGTCTCCAAAGATTCCATCTCCCGGGGGCCTAACCTGGGTCCCACACTCTCCCCTCTGCCAAACCACCACATTCAAGCAGATGTGACGACATCGGCCCACTTATGTCACATGCTGTCCCATTTTCGACTGGGGGCCTGCAATTGGCAACTTCAGAGAATAGCCAATGGTTGAAAGAAGGGAAGAACAGTTTTCCCAAAAGGAGGGAGTAAGAGTACGTGGTGGGCCCACTGAACAGTTTGTATCAGCTACATCTGGCAAAAGGTGCCATTTATTTCACTGCCTAAAGGTTCCAGTGAAACTGAAGGGGGAAGCTTCACATTAGCACAAAGCGCAGACAAAACCAGCCTTAAAGTATCTGCACTTTATGTTAACAGGTAACTGAGGCAGCCTCTACCTGTTAACAAGGCAGAACCAAGCCACTCACAAGGAACAGAAGTTTTCATGCATCTGCTGCCTCTCTCTCCCTTACATCTTCCCAGTTCAGCTAAGAAGACCTTTGGGCACCAAGACAACACAATCATCGTTTGAACAAGAGGAAGATGATGAGTTTGCTGTCAGTCAACAAGGACTGTGGTCAAGAGAGCAGAGTTTCTGCTATTGGTGTCCATAGTAGGAAAAAGGTATCCCATGTGATACCATGCAATGTCACCATATTCTGTTTAGGTAGATACTAGAGTAAAACCTTTCATTTCTGTCTCTGATAGATGATTCATAAGGAAGCACTCTTACTCCACAGTGGGTCCAGGTAGGGCTCACAGAGCTGCAGCTGACCTTGGTATCTGGACTCCAGCAATAATTGTTTTTTCCCTGGGAGATGTGGAATAAATAAAAGTTGAAATCTCACTAGAGTGGCCTAGATGCTCAGACCAGACATGAACTTTTTGTTGTTTCTGTTCCCAAGTTTTATTCGAGAACTCATACAGAGGGGCTTTCCTGATGGTCCAATCACTAGGTCCAAACGTCCTCCCAATGCAGGGGTCGGTTTGATCCCTGGTGTGGGAACTAGATCCCACATGTCGCAACTGAGATGTGGTGAAGAAAAATAAACAAATAAAAGTTTTTTAAAAATTATATAATATTATATATATTACATGTATATATATAAAAGAACTCATACAAAATATTCCAGATAATTGAGTTTTAACCTTCAAGTTCCTCCTCTTCTTGATCTTGACTAATCTGGATGTAACGCAATTCCTAACTTTCTTTGCTGTTAGCAACTATAGGTAACCAATCATGTAGTTGTTGTTTAGTCACAAAGTCATGTCACTTGGACTGTAGTCTGCCACGCTCCTCTGTCCATGGAATTTCCCAGGCAAGAAAACTGGAGTCGGTTGCCATGCCCTCCTCCAGGGTATCTTCCTGACCCAGGAATCAAACCCAAGTCTTTTATGTATGTCTCCTGCATTGGCAGGCAGGTTCTTTACCACTAGCGCCACCTGGGAAACCCATCATGTAGATTATGCTTCTTCAAATATTTTTTGGTGAGATATTTCAAATACCTTTTGGAGAAAGTCACCTCAGACATTACAGTAGTCCTGCTCTAGCTTCTTTTGACTGTTACAACCCCTCCACCAAGATTCTCGTCTTTTCCATTCACTTTGATTCTCTCCTAAAGAAACTGCTCAAAATTAGCAGCATCTATGATGTTACCTTTTACAGGGTAGGTGTAGTCAAAGGTAAAACTTCAGAACCAGCTTCTTTTTTTTGCTCTTTGCCACAAGCTTTTTCACAGGGGCCATGGCAGCAGCTGAGGCAGAAAGCCACCATGAATTTTTGACAAAGAAAAGGTGATGGTCAAGACAAATCCCTTCTAAGCTCGAGGGAGCTGGACTGGAAGCAGTGGGAGTGCAGAGCAGGACAGAGTACTCTAAGTGTCAGCCTCACAGAGGTGGGGAATGCCGTCTGGAGGGAAAGGGATGGGAGAGTCTGCCAGGCGGACCCAGAACAGCAGCACCACAGACAGCCTTTGGCAACTCCAGGCCACAGGGTAACCCACACTCGGCATTGTCTGGCATCCAAACAGCCAGGACAACCGGGAAACAAGCCGCAGGCTGAAGGAAGCCAGCTCCTCGGCTAAACTCTGTATGCATTTTTATTTTTTATTTTTTTTAATGGTTGTTCATTTTTTCCCCTTATTTTAAAAACTGGATTAAAGGAAATTAATAAAAGAAAATTTCACCCACATCACATATATTTAGCTCTTTGCTTCTGTCTGGTGGGTATGGATTGGTTCAGGCACCACCCCATGAAGGAGTTTACTACCAGCCAGCTCTAGTAGGGCCCACAGATGGAAGCCTGAGGGTGACTGTTCACTGCCGAGAAACACCCTCCCAACCCCATAAACCTAGCTGAATTCTCTGAAGCCCAACTGCTTGGAGCTTTCCTTTCTTAAGGATTCAGTCAGTCCAGGGCCTTCTCTCTCCTCCTTTCCTGGGTGGGCAGCTGCTCCCACTGATCTTGAAAGGGTGGGCAGTAAAAGGATGACACTGCTGAGCAGGGTGTTGAGGGGACCTTTAATTGTCTGGTTCAACTGTGAAGCTCTGAGCAGGGTGCTTTTATGCCCCTTATCTCAGTTAATTCACACAACCACCTTCTAAGACAGGCCTCCTTGTCCCTATCTGAGATGAGGAAAAGGAGACCCTGAAAAGGTAAATAGGTGGCCATAGGACCCAGACAAGACCCTGACCCATTAGAGTTAATGAAATGGCTAAGCACTGGGGGTATATCCTTTGTTCACTCCTCATCATAACCCTGAAAGTTTGTTGTTATTGACCCTATTCTACAGATGAGGAAACCAAGGTTCAGAGGGGCTAGGGCTCTTAACCATTCCATTACAAGGCTTCTACTGGTAAAGATGCCCAAAGTCCAGCTTGTCTCCTTCACCAAACTGCATGTGAACTTATAGAGAGCTGGGGTCACTCTCCTGAAGCACCCTACCATGCTCCCAAAGGGGCCCCAACAGGTTGGGTGAAGGGGTCTTACTGTGGGCCTTGTGGCAGGATGTGGCTCTTGCCCTTGATGGTTGCACATTCCTGTCCCCTGAGCCCAACTGTTTGTCCCTCCTTGGCTTGGTCGGTCAGGGCCTAGACATCCTGCCTCCCCGGTCTAGCAGAAAGGATGGCTTTATCCAGATCCGGTGTCAGCAGCCACCCACATCTGTCTCTCCTTAAAGTGGGGGTGAGGTCCTCCCAGGTCCCTGAACCTCTGTGCACTTTATTCTAAAGAAACAGCATCCATTCAATTACTGAAGAAATAGTGTACCATCTTAAAGCTGAAACAGGATCTGGAGCCACAAATGAACGTTGAGGGGGTGGGAGAGAAGGGGAATTAGTGGTTGGCACAGAGCCATCAAAGCCTAGCTCTACTCAGCTTCTAGTCTTTGGATGGAGATGGGCTGAAGTCCAGGATGGGGTATCATCCACCTAAAAGAGGCAGTTTCCTGAGCCCTAAATAATTTTTTGGAGATATAATTTACATACCATACAATTCACCCTTGGGCCCATAAGAATTTTCCTTCTGGGAAGTTCTCCCCCTTCTTAACTGCCCTGCCACCACCCACCCCCAACACCCCTATCAATTCATCCATCCCAGAGGGAGAGGAAAGCAGAGAGGAGCAAGTTTCCCCAGAATAGCATTTCTTCAGTGTTGGGATCAATAAACCCGTTTGCTTAAAAGGAACCAGATGATTTCATCCTTGTAATTACAAGGTTGACGTTTGCAAAATCTTGCCCAGGCACCAAATGAGCCTCTTTGTCATGGGAGGTGAAGGGGTTTGTCTGAGTGGCCAGAGGTGGGGCCTGAACCTGGTGTGGTGGGCAGAGGGCCAGGCTGGGGTCAGGGGGTCTGGCTGACCATGTGTGAGAGCCGCTGGATGGCTCCCCTTCCCCTTCCCTCCTCTCTGAGTTTCTGGAGGGTGATGGCAAACAGACTAAACTGGGGAACTGGAGAATGTAGAGCTCTAACCACACTGCCCTGCTGCTTGAAACCCTCCCCGAAGTCCCCGATTTGCCTATGGCTGGGAGGCAAAGGCCCTCAGCCCAGCTTATGTGACCCCCCTGACAGTCATTCCTTTCCTTCCCAATCCCTTCTCCCATTGTGTCTCCCCACGGCACCCTGCCATTCGACCACACTGGCCTGCTTGTGGTTCCCACATGCCTCAGGGCCTTTTCTCTCACTGTCCCTTCTATCTAGCCTGACCTCCTCCCCTTTCTCTTCTGGGAAAACTCTTATTTGTTTTCTTTCCTTTCTTTTTTTCAATGTTTATTGATTTGACTGTGTCAGGTCTTGGTTGCAGCATGCGGGATCTCAGTTTCCTGACCAGGGATGGTATCCAGGCCCCCTGCATTGGGAGTATAGAGCCTTAGCCGCTGGACTGACAGAGAAGTCCCTCATGCTTTATCTTTAAATAATGAGTTCAGGAGCCTTTGACTGTACTCTGCAGAGTGACTGCCCTGCAGTATCACCTCATCCTATCAGTTCTGTCCATTTGATGTGCCAGGGCGATGGTCAGCAGACCTAAGACATGGCAGTACCCTGGGTTCTAGAAGGAATCGGCTCCCTACTACTTTATACTTATTTTACTTCTGTGCAGACACCTCATATGAGTGTCTTTCGCTCCATCCTTACATTTTGTTTTAATTATTTAAAACTTGTGCATATTTTAGAAAATTTAGGAAATATAAGAAAAAAAAAGAGAACCCCATCACTTGAAGACAATCATTGCTAACATTTTGGTATATTTTCTTTCGCCCTTTTCCATCCACATTTCTTCACACAGTTATGACATTCTATATGTACAGGGTTTTGTGGGTTTTTTGGTCATGCTGTGCAGCTTGCAGAATTTTAGTTCTCTGATCAGGGATTGAAGTCAGGCCCTTGGCAGTGAAAGCATGGAGTCCTCACCACTGGACCACCACAGAGTTCCCCTATGGGCACCGTTCTGAATGCTCCATTTTGACCTAATCCTATGGCGTAAGTATTTCTCCATGTAGTCTTATAAAACTCCTAATGACTTCTTGGCTGATCCTTTATTGTCAGACATAACTATTTAGATTGTTTCCCGTTATTCACTGCTATAAAATAAGACTTCTGTGAATGTCGTGATGCTTGAAGGCTTTTTCTTAAAAGTTTTGGGTAGTGTTTTTAGGGTCGATTTCCAGAAAAAAGATCCACCATGTCAAAAGATACAGGCATTTTAAGATTCCTGATACCTGTTGCCGAATTTCTCTTTGGCCTTGCCTCTCTTCTCTTCTGGAGTCTTAAAAACCTGTTCCTTTCTTCTCTCCATTTCTCTTCCCACTGTCTCAGACACAGGAAATGCCAACCAAGAATAAACCAAGACCTGCAGATAGAGATCAATGGATCAATAAAGGAGGCTGAATAATTCAACAACCACTTCTGGCTCATTTATCGATGCCTGAGTCCAGATGCATCCTTTTTTATCTTCTCTCCTTTTGTCTCTCTGCTGATACCTTGAAACTTGGCCTTGTTCTTGGATTCTTTCCCCAATTTACTGAGCTCTAAACCATCCTTGCAGGCAGGGTTTCCCAATTGCGCTGTAACACTGTCTTAAAAATAGGCTGACAGAGTTGCTATCCTACGGCCACCTCACCAGCCTGGAAGGGATTCTCTGTGGTTCTGGGGTCTGTTACATCAATAGCTCCTTCAAAGGATTCTGCTTCAAATGATCGGGCTGTCCTGGTGGCTAGACCAGTTCTGGGACCTGAAGGCAGCCATGGACAGGCTGGAAGAGGAAGGGGCTATAAAGACCACCCAGTGTGGATGTTTTGGGTGAGATGGTAACCAAGAGATCCCATCAGAGGCTTCTTTTGAGGCGTGGGTGGTGTAAGTGTGCATGTAGGTGGCAGGTCCAGAGTACATAGGGCATGGAGTTCAGGTTACATTTTGGGGCTCATTCACACTGTAAACCAGGTAAATAGTGCTCCCTGGAGGAGTGTCCTGCAACAGCTCTTCTGCCTGCCATAATACCTGGCAGTGGGAGGGAGGTAAGTGCCACTGTAATAATGAGTTCCACATCCAGACTGTTCTCCTGCTGGATGGGCCCTCTACCAAGAATTGTTTTGATATGGTTCCATCCTCACTCTTCATGAAAAATTATTCTTTTCCCAGGTGTATTGAGTATTATGGGCTTCCCTGGTGGCTCAGGTGGTAAAGAATCTGGCTGCAATTCAGGAAAGTGAAAGTGAAATTGCTCAGTCGACTCTGACTCTTTGCACCCCTATGGACTGACTGTAGCCTACCAGGCTCCTCTGTCCATGGGATTTTCCAGGCAAGAGTACTGGAGTGGGTTGCCATTTAAACCTGGGTTCAATCCCTAGCTCAGAAGATCCCCTGGAAGAGGGCATGGCAACCCACTCCAGTATTCTCGCCTAGAGAATCCCATGGACAGAGGAGCCTGATGGGCGATATATGGTTGCAAAGAGTCGGACACGACTGAAGAGACTTCGCACACATGCACTGAATATTATAGATGTATTGGTCACCTAGAAGGTAGGGAAGGTCAGAATTCCTCCTGGCAGAGAGGATCAGAGAGGTCAACTGAGTGTCTGAGATCACACAGCAGTTGTATTCAAACTCGAGGCCACTGTCTATCAGCAGCCTTTCCTAGCACTGTAGAATCCTATGACTCAGGAACAAAAAAAACAGATGATGGTGCACCCTCCCTCCCTCACCAGATGCTGAAAATTCCAGTAAAAGTTCCAGTGTTTTGAAATTTTGGGTCTGGGGTCTTTGGAAGACTCTGGAAGCTACCAGTCCTGGCCTCAGCCCAGAGAACTGTTCCTTAGGTAAGAGACATGAATCAGCAGCAGCTATTCTGCCAGCTTTTGATGAATTTTCCTGCCACTGGGGCTAATTTTCTGAAAGGCTTTTCTTCCATCTTCAGGCTCCCCTTCCAAAGGGTCCTTGCTCCTTCACAGTAGAAAATACGTAATGATCACCCAGTGACTCCTTGGAGAGGTCACGGGTATGCTCCTCCATAGCACCTATGGAAGAATAGGCTGAGAGTAGACAGGAGTCCTGGACCATAGCTGGAGGAGAGGGAGGCTAGAGCAGTGTCCTACCCCAGAGATTGCTCCCAGTGCACTGGAGAGTAGAAACCAGGCCCAGATAGGCAGTGGCTCGCCTGAGGACACACACACAGAGGAACAGGCCCAGACAGGAACACACAGCTCCCAAACTCTGCCTAAAAGAGATAGGTCGAACTCTGTTCTGTGAGGCTGTCTGCTCTAAGCTTCTGAGTTCTTTCAGGGCTCCAATGGGCCTTCCTCCCCTTCTGATTTGCTCCATAGACAAAGAGGCCCAAACTCAACCCCTCATGGCCATGGAGCTATCATTGCAACGGTAGAGGGTCAGCAGCAGGAGGCTACAGTACTACCTTGATTAGCTTCTGGAGAGGGGGTCAGAGGGGAGGCGCTCCCCCAGTAACACCTGGCCCTCCGGGCTGTGCCCCCAACCTGGACTGGACACCCTGTTGGGCCTTTTCTTGGGCTCAGGCCCTAGGGCGGCTTCACATGATTTCCGAGGCTGGGTGGGAGAGCTCTGAGCCAAGGGCCCACCTGTGGAGGGCAGCGGGTGGATGCTCAGAGCTGACCTCCTGCCTTGGCCCAAAGCTCCTTGGAACAACGAGACACCTAGAAGTCTCTCTCTACTTCCACCACCCCTCCCCTCCCCTCCTCTGTCACCAAGTCTTACCCATCTGCTTTATGAGGTTGTTTGCTCTATTCTCTGAAGGACTCATTTCCAGTTCTGCTCCACCCTTCCCTGGCTTCCCTACTTCTCCCTTCTCCTCCTCCAGTTGCTCCTTCTGGAAGATAAGCCTGTCCTTCCCGGTACCTGTCCTTCCCATAGCTATCCAGTACCTCAGGGTCGGGGCCGTGTTCCCTCCCAGGCTTATAGGCCTGGTGCTCCAGCTCTGGGCCTGGTTCCTCTTTTAATCTTCCTGTGTAGGCCACGCTGATGCACAGCTGCTGGGATGGAAGAGGCTAATTCCTGCCTCCGGGCCTGGGTTCCTCCCCTTCCCTCTCCATCTTCATCCCTTCCACTCTTTCCTACTGGTCCTTTCAGGTGCTCCTCCTGGAAGCCTTCCCCAGCATCCCAACCCAGCCCAAGAGAGGTTCATCTCTGTGCTCCCACAGCCTTTTCAGATGACCCTTCTGTCATGCCCTGAAGGGTCTCAGCAGTCAGACAATCGGGATGAGAAACAGATCCTTTGCTCTCTGTCCCCTTCTAAGTGCCCAGGTAGTGCCCTTCTCCAGGACAGCCCCCAGCACTGCCCTGGCTCTCTGTTCATTTGCTTGTCTAGGTATGTGTGCCTGCTTCTGTTTCTTTTCTCCACCCTCTAAGTTTCTTGGCAGACTGTTCCACTGTCTCTGTCACCTATGTCCATACTTTCCCTCATGCTCTTTTTTTTTTTTTTTCCCATTCATTTATCTACTTACTTGGCTGTGCCAGGTCTTAGCTGCAGCAGGATCTTCTGTCTCTGTTGTGGCAGGCAGGATCTTTAGTTGCAGCATGTGCCCTCTTAGCTAGGGTATGTGGGATCTAGTTCCCTGACCAGGACTGAACCCAGGCCTCCTACATAGGGAGCACAGAGTTTTAGCCACTGAACCACCGGGGAAGTCTTATGCTTTAATTTAATGCACTGTCACCTCATTCCACGAAGGACTGAAGGTGGTATCTCTGTCATGGTCTCTCTTCCTTACTCAATCCCCACACCCAGTTTCTCAGTCTTCCCCCATCTTCTCTCCATACAGCTAATCACCTTGGTACGTAGAAAGGGGGAATTCTCATTCGCTTGGAAGTGATCCCTTCTCCTTCACAGGAAGTCTGGTCCAGCAGGGTCTGAATGAGGTTCTAGGGCACAAGGCAGGCTTCCAGCCCTTCCCTACTAAGACCAGACCTGAGTGGTGTGCATTCATGCATGCTAAGTTGCTGACTCTTTGTGACCCCATGGACTGTAGTCCGCCAGGCTCCTCTGTCCATGGAATTCTCTAGGCAAGAATACTGGAGTGGGTTGCCATGCCCTCCTCCAGGGGATCTTCCCAACTCAGGGACTGAACTTGCACGTCTCTTACGTCTCCTACATGGACAGGCAGGTTCTTTACCACTAGCACCACCTGGGAAACTATGGGGGCATAGAAATAAAGCCACTCTTAACCCCAGGACACTGCGTGCAGGACTGGTCAGAGGTCCCAGCACCTCTTACCTGGCCCTGCGTGGCACAGGAAATGGGAGTCTTGTACAGCGTATCTCTGGTGAATCCCACCTGTGAGCCTTTCCATTAAACCCTTCTCCCCTGCTTCTTCCATTCCCCAGCCTCATCCAGAATGTGCCCTGGGCATAGGCCCACCCCGCCCCGACTGCAGGGCCCAGTGTGTCCAGTCTGGGCTAGAAAGGAGTCAGCTGGGGAAGGGGGAGCCTTGAAATGGTGGTGCTGCCTCTTTCCTTCACCTGAAGCCTCCCTGGACCTCAGAGTTTCCATAAGCTTGGGATCCCAGCCAAGTCCCTGGCACTTCCGTCTAGGCAGCCTGTGGGTTCCCAGAGGATGAGACTGATCCCCCTTGGGTCTCAACGCCTATAGGTGAGCAAGGCAGGTTGTGCAGGGCCAGGACCCAGGGAAGGAAGCCCATGCATTGGCTTATCAGTGAAAAGGGTCCTGCGGTCCCGCACTGCCCACCCACCCTTCTGCCCACCTTGCCTGCCGCGGGAGCTTTATCAAGCACAAGCCCAGGGTTTCTCAAGCCAGGCCCTGCTAAGGCCGCCAACAGGGATCTGCTCTGGGCTTGGCCACCCTAGGAAGGAGCCTTGGAGGCCCCCAAGTCAGAGGACCAGGAGGCTGTAAGAGGAACCTCTCCTCTTACCCCCACCCACCACTGCGCCCCTGCAGCCTGCCTGCCTGGCGACTGAAGGCAGGCGCCAGGCTCGAGCCGTCGGGGGCGCTGGAGTCTTTGCAGGGAATGAGGCCCCATTCCGCTCGCCCCCACCACCCAGCGGCAGCAAGTTGCAGCTCCCGGCGCCCTCGCGTCCGCCTGGGCTCTGGCCCCACGCCAGGCTGCTGGATCCATCACTGCAGTTGGCGGGAGGCCGGACGGCGCGTCCCCCGGGGCTCCCAGGCGGCTGGCGCTGTCTGCCGGGCAGGGAGGGCGGCGGCGGGCGAGCGGCGGCGGCGGCGCTGCGGGGGCTGCGGTCAGCGCGGGCACAGCCGAGGGGCTGCGACTCCCGCACTAATTGGCCCTTCCCCGGCCGCCTCTGCCGGTAATTGCTGCTTTGGGGGTAGGGAGCTGGGGGTGTTGGAAGAGAGGAAGGGGCCAGCTGAATCCCGCATGTGCGCGCCGTTCCCAGGCCAGCTTTGCAGCGGTGCGCGTTTGTGCTTACAGTGGCCCGGGAGAGCTGAGGTAAACGGGAAAAGCCACAGAAGCGCCCTGGGGTCGTCACCAAGATCTAATCAGTTCTGAGAAGAGCTCCCTGCGAAAGGGGATTTCGGAAGGACTCTGGGTGGCCATGGGGGGATCCCAGCGAAGGCATGAAGACAGGATGGAGACAGGGCAGTCCGTTGCCTTCTCCAGCCCCTTCATCCAGCAGTGACATCCCAGAAAAGCAGGCAAGAAGGGAGGATATGAGGCAGGGACTATGGGAGGCAGGGGCGCAGCCCACCATCCAGGCTGCCCATCAGAGTTCTTGCTGGCTTGAGTTCTTAGAGAAGGTGCTAGGGTTCTCAGAATTCCTTTATGATCCTCACAGCTCCTGCAGCTGGCTGAGCCCTGGCTGTGATTCAGCTGCTCTCCCTCTGATTCCGAAGAGGATACTCTATGGGTGGGTGACTGTTCACATAAGCTCCCTTCCCAGCCCTGCATGAGAAAGCCTGAGGAGAGAACTGAGGGAGCCTCAGAAGCAGTCCTGGACCAGTCTGAGGTCAGGCCTCTGGATCCCCAGGGCAGGATGTCCTCTGTGTGTGTGTGTGTGTGTGTGTGTGTGTGTGTGAGAAACCCAGCTTGACCTCAGCCAGCATCTGATGATTTCTGTATTGGTTGCCCAGGACCGCCCTCCAGGGGGCTGAGCTCCTAGCCCTCACTCTGGGTTTCACTGAGAAATGGCTATGTAGTCACCTATTCCCTGGTTAGAGGTAGACAGCGACTTCTGGCTACTCCTCCCCTGAAACTGGAGCTGTCACACCTCCTCTGGGGGCCACGTTCTCTCAGGGGTTGTTCCCGGTCTGGATAGAGGTGGCAGGGTGAGTCAGACAGGCCTGGATCAAATTCCCACTCTGCCACCACTGGCTCATGACCTTGAGCAAGGACTTTTATGTTTCTTGTCTCAGTTTACTTGTCTGTCGAAATGGGATAATAAAATCTATGTGCCAGCATTGTCATGAAGATAAATGTTTACCCGAAAAGGGCTCTTCTCCCTCCTCCAGCCATCCCTTTGGATTAGTGGCTTAGATGTGAGGGTATGGAGGATTGGGTGTCCCTCACCCCATGGGGCTTTGCAGCCTCCAGTTGTCTCAGAGATTAAGGAAACCCTCTGGGAATAAAGAACCTAATCGACATTATAGTTTATGGCACAAAACCCATGGAACACTACACTCATGTTCAGAGCATTTTTCACATCATCCAAAAGGTGGTAACAACCCAAATGTCCATCCACAGATACATAGAGAAACAGAATGTGGTATGTACATACAATGGAACATAATTCAGTCTTAAACAGGAATAGAACTCTGAAATATGCTACAACATGTGAAGACATGCTAAGTATAAAAAGCGAGACATGAAAGGACAAATACTGTATGATTCCATTCACACGAAGCTCCTGAAATACTCAAATTCATAGGCTAGAAAGTAGAATAGTGGGTACCAGGGTTTGGATGCATAGGAAGCTATTGTTAAATGGACGCTGAGTTTCAGTTTAGGATGATAAAAAAATTCTGGAGATGGATGATGATGATGATAATGTAAATTTACTTAATGTCACTGAAATTAAAATGGTTAAAATGGTAAATTGCATGTTGTGTATATTTTCCAAAAATAAAAAAATCCATTAAAAAATCCCCAAATAGAACAAAAAACCTATGGGAGGCAGTGGGGTTATGCCCAGGTTGCAAGAGAGACCAGAGAGTAAGGAGTCTGAATGCAGCACCAAGACCTCACCCAGTGGACAAGTGAGTGTGGAGTGTGGATGTCCTGAGAGGTGCACTCGAGACAGTGAAAAAAAAAAAGCCAGGTGTTCTGCAGCCCAGGCAACTTTGCAGCAGCTCTCCTTGACTGAGTGAGCAGCGCAGGCTCAGACCAGCAGAGAGAAGCCAGTAGTGCTCCCTCCCTCCAGGGACTCAAATCGAGAAACCATCCGCTTCACCCAACTGTTTCACAGATGGACACAAATTCAGGGCAAGTCAACGTGTCTTTATTAAGGACTGTCTCTGTGGCCAGGCTTTGAAGGGGCCCTGGGAAAAATCAGTATGGAAAGGGGAGAATATCCCCAGCTGTCAAAGCATCACTCCTTATAACATATAACCTGCCCAAGGCCTCAGTCCAATGTGAAAGGCATAAGGTTGAGCAGGATGAATGGCGAACAGCAAACTGTTTGCAATGGTGCGGCAGTGGCAATCTGGGTGGATTTCCCATAAGGAGTGGCTTGAAGTTGACCTTGATGGATGGGAGGATTTGGAGAAGGAAGAGAAGCATTTGTTCTGAGTCTGGGTAGCTGGGCAGAATCTGGCAGAAAGGGCCTGGACTAATCCAATGGTCAATGAGATAACTGGACATCATGGGATGACAGGCAGAAGAGGGTGATTCTGGTCCCCAAACAGGCTAAGGCTCTGTCATGGAAGGAATATGGACCCTCTGCAGGACCTGGACTGGGGAGGGCAGGATGCTTGTCCCAGATACGTCCACGGTTACGGTTAGTGTTCCTAAGGCCTGCATGGTGGGACAATCCCTAAGGCTCCCTCCTGCAGAGCCACTCTCAGAATTGCCTTGCTTTTCAGGTCCTTAATTCTGGTGTAGCCTCTTCCAAAAGGCCATCTTCTCCTCCCTGAGCATCACACCCACCCTTGTGGTTAAATCCAGCTGCAGGTACTTCTCATCCCTGTTGTAGCGTGGCCAGTAGGGCAGCTTCCCACCATTGGGGTTTCTGCCCGGGAGGAAGGAGAGAGGATTATTTGAGCTCGTCTTCATCTTGCCTCCTTCTGTTACTTTTCCCTCATTCACTTTCCCTTTGGGAGGTAGGGTTCAAGAAGGCCTTACAGAGATGATATTTAGACAGATCTTTAAGAAAGAGGAGGAAAAGTGTGGTGGGAGGGGACTTTGAGGCAGAGGGAACTGTATGTGCAAAGGGTTGGAGGTATGAAGGCCCAGGGCTTTTGGAAGAAACACAAGTACAGGGTTAGGTGAAAATATAGAGTGTGTCAAGAGAATAGGTGTGGAGAGGAGATGAAACTGGAAGGATTTTGAAGACTTTTGTTCCAAGTGAAGGGGATGGGACTTTACCTGGGAACAAAGGGAAGCCATGAAGTTTTAAGTGGGTGAATTGGTCAAATGATATTTCAGAAAGATCCCTTGAGTGTCATCAGGAGGATGGAGAGAAAGGAGAGAGAACGTGGAGATGGAAACTAGTTGCAAGACTAGCCAAAGCTCAGCTCAGAAGTCATCTCTGCCAGGAAGCTGCCCCTGCCCACCCCAGGTCAGTCAGACACCTCCTCTATGCTTTCATAGTGCCTTCTGCTCCCCTAACACAATTCTCATCATGCCAGATGGTAATTTAACATTTTTGTTAACCATTAACAGGCTGCTGGCAGATGGGGATCATGTCTATGATACCCTTGAATTCCAGCTCCCAGTATTGAGCTGGCCACAAAAAAGCACATTGGCAGTGACTGTGGAATGCTTGAGTGAATGAAGGATGTGGTCATGGGACAAAGAGAGGCACATTCTAGGGACATTTAGGCCTGGGTGCCTTTTCTATGGGACACACAAGGACAAATATCTGAAACAGCTGACCATTGGGTCTAGCGCTGGTAGGAAGACCACCCACACGTGTTGGGGGATCAGACTCACCCTGAGCGAGCAAAGTTGGCCCAGTATTTCATCATCTGGAGGCTCAGTGCCTTCTCCTTGCTTGAGGAATGGCCTGGAGGCAGAATGGAAGGTGGTGTTTAGAACAGACCATGGGGTGGGGACATCCCACCCCACTGCTTCCGTGCTGGGATGCTTTCATTTGGGAGAGTATTCCAGATTAAGAATTTGCAAGCTAACTCCCTGTGGTCAGCCAGGGAGGGTGGGGTCAGAACACAAAGATGGAGAGATTAGACACCCAGTGGGGAGTCAGGTGGGGCTTCAGCACCTTTGGAGAAAGGACTCCCGAAGATGAAGCCGATCTCATCTCCATGGTCTGCCCCATCAGTGCGGGGTTTTACGATAGTGCCAGGAGCGTAGTGCTCAAACTCGTAAAGATAGACAGGGAAGCCAGCATCTAGGAACAAGGAACCCAATGAAGGCTGCTGAAAAAGTCTCAGCCTTGACTTCTCATCCACCCCACGCATCCCACCCACTTGCATCAATCAGGAGAAAGAGCTTGGGCTTCAGAATCCAGGGAGCAGATTCGAATCCTACCTACACTACTCATTAGTCATGTAACCTGGGGCAAGACACCCAACCTCTCAGAGCTGCAAGTTCTCATCTGCAGACTAGGGACGTGAAAACAGTTCCTGGGATTGTGGTAAGCCTTCTTCTTCCTTCCACTGAACCTCTCCTCTCTCTATTTGGCACTTAAGGTTCTTCCGTGTCTACCTTCTCCAGCCCCTCCTTTGACCTCTCACCCATGTGTTGCCCAAGCCTGGGTCAGCCTGGGCAGGATCTCCAAGATACCCCTACAGAGGCCTGTCCTTGCAGCCAGGAGACCTTCCCTGACCGCCCTAGGTTGTTTCCTCTGGGCTGGCCTTGGCCTTGCCCTCCTCAGCCCTAAGGAACAGCCTCTCTTCTCTGCAGTTGATAGCATGCTGCCTCTTCTGTGGCCACTTGGAATTCTACATCAGCCCAGAGGTACAGAGAGGGTGAGTGAGTGATTGGTCAGCCTAGTGGCAAGCAGCACCAGTGGACAGGGTGTGGCCACTCTTGAGGCCCCCACATACTGCGGTGGTAGCGGGCAGCCTGCAGTGTGGAGTACACAAAGGTAGCATCCCCAGCTAGGTCCATCACATGTTTTTGTAGCATCTTCTGGTCATGGTCATCCACATCACTCAGGTACTCCTCCATCACCAGTGGTAACTGCTCCTTGGTGACATTCTAGGTGGGGAAGTCACACCCACCCTGAGGTGTGGGGTGCCATCTGGGTCAGAGGTAAGCACACCAGTGACTTGGATCCAGGCTCGGCACCCCCAGGAGTTTTTGGCCTGGGTGAGGGGGGGATGAGGAGCCTCCTGGGAAGGTCTCCCCCTTTGACAATTCTTACCCCAGTGTTTTAGCTGCATGAGAACTGCCTGCTGTGTCCCCAAGGAAGTCTGGAGAGCCTTGCCCAGTAGCAGCCACCTGATCCCATGCAAAACCCCAGGCCCCCCCAAGAAACATCTCTGTCCTGGCTGGGAGCCCTTTGTGAAGAGCAGCCACTAGGTAAAAATAGGGAGGCTGCCTTGTCCAACCAAACAGAGCACACATGATAGCACGGCCCCTCACCAACAGGGTGCTGATACTCCAGAGCAGCTTGATGATGGTTTCTTTCCTCAGATGGCTCATTGGAAACTTCACGATCTGTTCCACAAGGCAAGGGCCCAGGTGTAGGCCAGGCCCAAACATTAGGAAGGATTCCAGCTGTGCCACATCAGGCCCCAAGGCTCTCTCAGAGCAGGAGTACCCATGAACTTTCAAGCACTCCTGCTCCCAACCTCTCCATCACTAACTTGGTTTGGAGCTGCAGTGCGGGCTGGAAGGGCCCTCCTGAGCTCGGGCATCTGCCCTGATCCACCCGGCAGCAAGGGAGGGACCCAGGATGTACAGCCGCATGGTGGGGAAGGAATGGATATGAGGACCCATTCACACTATGAGTTAAGGATTTGGGGGGCCCCCAAACCTCCAAGAGACCACACTTCTCTCCCTCTTATTATTCCTGTACAGTTCTCACTGCACAGGGACTGTAGGAGGCTCCCAAACTCTTGGGCATCCCCAGAGAGACCTCTGGAATCTGATCTGGTACCCAGCACTGCTCAAAAGGCATCCTCTGCTACCCTTACTGTGATGGGCATCCCTCCTTTTCACTTACAAAAGGCAAGAGCCAGTTGAACTCCAGACTGTTGACACCCAAAAGGTAAGGCACAGGTGCAACCTGCCCCTGAATCAGGACCTCAATGGGGTTGTCTTGGAACACTACACCATCCACCACGGGGCTCATGAACCACACAATCTATAAGAAAAGGGGGTTTCCAGCCAATCCTCCCACTTACCCTCCTAGGACCCCATTGGTCTAAGATGCCAGCTCAGCAAGTTCCAGAAATTACTCTAGCTATATGTGCTTTGACTGGGAAAAAGCTGGGGCTCAGTCAACCTGGTGTGAGAGAGGATTAGCCACAGGCAGGACCAGGCTACTCAGACTCAGGATTCCCCCATCTCCCACCCCTCAGCTGACACCAAGAGGTGCTCACATAGCGCATTCTCTCATCTCTTGAAAATCTTTGCTAAGACTTCTCTTTTCCTTCTATTTAAAATCCTACTCCTCCCAACATGCCCAACCTCCTTACTCTCCTTTTGTTTCCATTAACTTATCTCCTGAAGAAGTGAATAATTCATTTATTTATAGTGTTTATTGTCTGCCCCCAGTGGAACATCAGCCCTGTGAAGGAATTTTGGCCTGAGTATCGTAAGTGTCTGGCTCACAGGAGATGTTCAGACAGGATGGGGCCTGCTCACCTCTTGAGGGTCTTCCTGGAAGTGCAGTTTGAAGAATCTCTGTGGGAAGAGAAGAGGATGGGACTAAAGGGAATCTTCTACTGCATAGTGCCTGGGGAGGCTGGGTACCAGGTCAGAAGGATGCAGGCAGCTGGGTCAGAAGCTGGAAGGAAGTTCTACCTACCATCTTCTGGGAAACATGCATCACCTCAGCCCCTGATAGTGTTCTCAGGCAGTCTACGAGAATCTTTGTGCTGTTGTGATTGCAGCCTGCCAGCTGGGCAATCTTCTGTGAAGAGAAGAGGTGCTTGGGAGTGTGCCCATCCTGCCTCCCTTGCTGAACCTTAGGAAAGAGGAGGCACTTACCTTGGCCACCTTCAGTGGATCAGGAGTGATGAAGATTTGGAGTGCTGCGGTGCCACTCTGGGAAATGGCCCGATGGAAGAGACCCCGGGCTAGGGGTGATGTCATCTGCAGGGGTTGGGGGAGTGGCAGCCATGACATGCACTTGGCAAATGGGGACCACTTGGGCAGTTTGGGGTGACTTTCTGGCCTGGCTGGGCTGCTTGAAGGGGCCCAGAGAGGGCAGAAGCAAGGAGGGAGACAGGAGTTCTGGGTTGGAGTCCTAAACCTAGAGCCTGTGCCTTTCACTCTCTGGGCATCCATGTCCTGCTCTGTGCAATGGCCCCAGGGGTCCCGCAGGGTATCTGGTGTTGCTGCAGTGGTTCTGCTGGTGTAACAAACCAATAGGGGCCCCCCTCTGCTACTGGGCTAGGAATATGGGAAGGGGACCCTATGGTTCCCATGACCCGAATTACCTGCACTGATAGCTCTTAGCCTTCCCCTGCTACCCAGGTTGGAGAAGTGAAGTGAAGTTGCTCAGTCGTGTCCGACTCTTCGTGACCCCATGGACTGTAGCCTACCAGGCTTCTCCATCCATGGGATTTTTCAGGCAAGAGTACTGGAGTGGGTTGCCATTTCCCATCCTGTCCTGGGAACCTCAGACTTAATGTGCCCCAAACTTGCTCCAGCCACTCCCCATCTGGGTGTTGTCCCTTATCCACACCATCCACCTGGGCCTTCCCTCTCTCCTCTGGTCATCTGCATGCTGCAGTTGGCCCTGTCCTGTCTACTTGGCCTCCCGCATCACTCATCTATTGTCCATCCTTCCCGCTCCTATTTCAGAACTAGCCTCCATTAGATACACCACCCCTCACCCCAAGCTGGTCTCCAAGCCTCTGTTTGTGCTTCATTTTAACCCAGATCCAGCAGAGCCAACTCTAAAGGCACATCTGATTGTGTCACTCCCCTGCTTAAAATCTTTGCCTGCTCTCCAATGCATTTTCAATAAAATTGCTTAACTTCTCTGGGCCTCACTTTCTTACTCTGTAGAGTGGAGAACACTTCTCTTTTTGTAGAGTGCAGAAAACAGGAATACTTCTCTTTTTGGATTATTGAGGTAATTCAATGAATGAATACACATAAGGTGCTTAGAAAAGTGACTGGCACACAGAATGTGCTCAAGTGTTTGAGTGTTATTACTGTGGCCCACGAGGTCCTGTGTGATGTGCTCCCTGCTGACTGCCCAGCCACATGTCCCTCACAGGGCACCTGACCTACCCTCAAACTCTAGGTGAGCAGTACCCCAGAAGTCAAGGGCAAAGCCCAGTCTCTAACCTAGGCCTGACTCCTACACCTGATCTGTGGCCCCAACCCTGCCCAGAGGGCACACAGGGGTCTCTGTTTCGGGCATAGACCTCTGGGGGAATGTGGAGAGGCAGGAAGTGCTGGATGATCTTTCTGGCCCACCACAGTCATAGTCTTTGCATTGCCTTTTCTGGGCTGGCTTGGTTTCCTCCCTGAATGGAATAGATATCCTTGGCTGTGAGGGGTGGTACCCATGGCAGTGGTGAGGGCAGGTCTGTGGATTGGAATGTTCTTGTATACCCAAATCTGCACAAGTATATGTGCAGAACCCATGGGCCACGCGGTCCTGCGACTGTGCTTAGGTCTGTCTGGACATTGCACTCACCAGTCCCGAGATGCACATGGCCCCTGATGACTGGCCGAACAAAGTCACGCAGCCTGGGTCTCCGCCGAAGGCTTCGATGTTCTTCTGCACCCAGCGCAGAGCTGCAACCTGGTCCAGCAGCGCCCAGTTTCCGCGCGCTTGGCTGTCCCCAGTGCTGAGCGCGCGGGGCTCACTATCAGCGTCAGGAGCCCCGATGCCTGGGTGCTGGGGAGCCCCGTGCCTTGTCCCGCCCTGTCCCTCAGAGACTAGGTCTAACCACCGCATTTCCTTCCTTATAATTGGGCACGGCCCCATGCGGTAGCGAGTACCCACCTGTCTGCTCTAAGTATTAGACCCTCCCTGCCACGCCCCTCACGAGGATACGCCCCCATAGGCCACGCCCCCTTTCTTCCACCCAATCCTCACCTCCTCCGCCTTTAACCCAGGAACCGAGGAGGCCCCGCCCCTGACCCCAGGCGCGGGTTTCCGGTTCCGCCCACCTGAGGAAGCCCAAGATGCCAAGTCTGTGCTGCAGAACCACGACCACCACTTTCTCCCGGGCAGCCAATTCGGAACCATCATAAGTGGAAGCGGAACCCACGAGGAAGGCGCCTCCTGGGAACCAGATCATCACCTGGGCGAGAAGGGCTGAGGCCTGAGCGGGACAGCGGGGTGCTTGAGTGGGATGGTGAGTGGTTGAAGGCTGAGTACTCACAGGCTGCAGAGGGTCCCCGCGCGCTCGCACTGGAGCGTGCACATTCAGGTACAGACAGTCCTCACTGAAGTGCAGCCATTTATATCGTTTGTGTGTGTTGAAATACATGGAGGTGACCTGTCCCCAGGACTCCTGGAGGCACCTGTGGGCACGATGTGAGTTGGGTTTCAGTGCCGTGATGATAGTGGGGAGAATGGTTTCAACCCAGGTTCCAGTAGTGAGGGACTAGAACCCAAAGCAAAATTCAGGCAACGTGTGTGTGTGTGTGTATTCTTGTCCTAGCAGTCTCCACTAACATTAGGTCCAGGGGTAAGAGGCAGGTTGGCATTCCCTGCCTTGCACCTTGCTGTGCCTGTTCCCAAGGAAGGAAGCAGTTCCCTGCTCCTGTTGGAGACCTGTTGGTGCTGTCAAGCTAGAAACCTGGGTGCCCTGGGCACCTCCTTTCTTACATGCCCTGTCCTCCCCTCAGTCTCTATTCTGACTCCAAAACAGCAGTTGAATAGGCTCCCTCTGTTCACTTCAAGGCTGCTGCCCTGTGAAGGCCACCATCACTCTGGCCAGGACTCTGCCCCTGCCTCTTCACCTCCCCTCCAACTCATCCTCCACTCCCTGGCCGGAAAGATTGACAGAAAACACAAATCTGACCATGTCACTCCCCTCCTTATTACCTTCCCTGGTTCCTCCTTCCCCCAGGATAAAGTCTAGGTTCACCCACAATGATGTAGGCTCTCCTTCCCATCTAGTCATCGCTTCCCAGTCACTCTTTGCTCCAAATACACATGACCTCTTGCCTCCCACCTCCAAGCCCCCATGCCTCTGTTCTCTCTACCAAATGCCTTCTCCTCTGCCCAGCAAGCTCCTACTCACATTTAAGGTCCAGCTTATGTGTGTGTCTGCTGGGCACTTTCTCCTCTGGGCTTCCCAAGCCTCTATACACCACTAACTATAATACTGGCTTGGAGTAATTTTGATTGGTTGTTTTTGCTTTCAAAGGGTAGGGATGGAGATGTGTTCATCTGAATCCTGGCACTTGGCCCTATACCTATGTACTGTATGGATCTTGGGCTGTCAGGACATCTTGCCTTTCCTCCATGCTGGCCCAGCCCTAGGGATGGCTATTCTTATAACAGGTGGGGCTGGGCGCATTTGACTGGATACAGGAACCCTGTCTACCTACTCCTCTGTTCCCTTCTCTTGTGCCAGCCTGTCTTCACTGTGTGTATGTGTGTTTGTAGGTGTAATTCACTCCCACCTCCCTAACCCTAGATCATCACCTGCTCCTTTTCAGTCCTTCCCCAAGCACTTGAACATACCTTGGTCCAAACCTATTCTCTGCTACCCACCTTCTCCAGCAACTAATCTCTCTCTCTCTTCCCCTCAAGGCCAAACTTTTCAATAAGTTTTCTTTCCCTCCACACCTACCAGCCTGTTCAAGATCACTGGTAGCCAACTTGTCTCTCTTTCTACAGATTGTCTTTGCTTGACTTCTCAGCAGCAGCTAACGTTGGTGTTAGGATCAGCTCAGTTCAATAGCTCAGTCATGTCTGACTGCAACCCCATGGACTGCAGCACGCCAGGCCTCCCTGTCCATCACCAATTCCTGGAATTTACTCAGACTCATGTACATTGAATCAGTGATGCCATCCAACTATCTCGTCCTCTGTCGTCCCCTTCTCCTCCCTCCTTCAATCTTTCCCAGCATCAGGGTCTTTTTCCAATGAGTCTGTTCTTCACATCAGGTGGCCAAAGTATTGGAGTTTCAGCTTCCACGTCAGTCCTTCCAATTAATATTCAGGACTGATTTCCTTTAGGATGGACTGGTTGGATCTACTTGCAGTCCAAGGGACTCCCAAGAGCCTTCTCCAACACCACAGTTCAAAAGCATCAATTCTTCGGCACTCAGCTTTCTTTATGCTGTCCAATAAATCACATCCAGCATCCCAGCACGAAGGCCAGGGCTCTTAGAGCCTAGAACTGGGGTTATAAGCATTTGAGGCCTCTGTCTCCAACCTGCCACTAAAGCCATTCCCATCAAAGTCACCAGTGACTTCCATCTTGCTAAATCTCTCCCGTCACCTTACTTGCCCTGGTAGCCCCTCTGTGTGGTCGGCCATTCTCTGCTTCTTCAAAGCTTTCCTTTGTTGTTGTTCAGTCGCCGAGTCGTGTCTTATTCTCTGCGACCCTGTGGACTACCACACGCCAGTCTACTCTGTCCTCCACTGTCTCCCGAAGTTTGTTCAGGTTCCTGCCCGTTGAGTCAGTGATGCCATCCAACCAGCTCATCCTCTGCCACCTGACTTCCTTCTCCAGGCTTCTATAATCCCACTCTCCTGGTTTTCCTGCCACCTCATGGGTGACTCCTCCTCCTCTTCTTTCCGGCCTAAGCAGGAGAATGCCCCAGGCCTCAACCCTCATTTCTCTTTTCAGTCTGATTATTCGTTCCTGAGCTGATGTCCTTCAGGCTTGAGGCTTCACACCCCTGACATTCTGATGACTAGTCTCCTTCCAGCTCCCTTTGTCCAAACCATCTATTCCACATCTCCACATGGATATCTGTTAGACGTGCCAAACTTAACATACCCCAAAATGAACTCTTGTTTTGCCCAAACGTGCTCTTGTCCTAGTCTTCTCCATTTAGGTAAATTGCGCCTGTATTCGCCTTGCTGCTCTGCCCCCAAACTAGTCATTATCCTTGATTATTCTTCTTTCCTTGTGACTCACATCCAATTCTCCAGAAAATCCTGTCAATTTTACCTTCAAAATACATCTGGAGCCTGACTACTCCCACCCATCTCCACTGTAACTACCCTGGTTAAAGCCACCGTCTCTGTGAGAGCTTTCTTTCTCCCTGTTCTCCCCTTAATTACCACCCACAATCTGTTCTAAGTTATCCAAAAATTCTTACACCTGACACTCTGTGTTCCAAAACAGCCAGTGGCCAGTATTCCCACAACTGACACCCAGATGTTTATGCAAGGGACACCACAATCTCGAAACTCCTGATCCTCAGAGTTCCAACAATGGTTTTTGCATGTTCTGTCACCTGATCCATGGAGTTCCGAATAACAGTCATCACACAATATTCAGAATGCCTAGCCTTCTCTCAGTGATGGCCAGTAGTTTAACAACCAACACCCCAGTGTTCCAGTAACAGTCAATCATGTTCTAACAGTGGACATCCTGTTTTTTAACAACTAGATACCCAGGTAGTTGTAGTTTTTTATATCACCTGACACCCAGGTTCTCACAGTAGACATTTTTCTAAATCCAGTAATTTATCCAACCAATGCTGAACAGTGTTAGTGTTCATCACAGAATATTCTGGACAGTGCATTACTCAATGGTCTGAGTGAACAGTAAATATACTTGTTTTTGGTAAACTGCCAAGCCCAGTGCTTCAAAGGGCAGTCATTGTCCCAACATGCTCATGTGATTCAGGCCCAGCTAGGGGTTGCATTAAGACCCTGGGACATTGAAACTGCAACTGAGTCCAGGTTTCCCCATATTCTGCCGTGAAGGGCTGGGGGTGACATGTGGCCTTCTTAGGTTCAAGTACCGAGGAAGAGGGAAGAGTTCAGGGTTCTGTGTGTGTGTGTACTGTCCCTTACACACATTTAGGGAAACTCAGCTCCCCAGCAGATCCTGGGGGTACAGTCAGTATGTACCTCCTCTTTGCCTGGAGCCTTCCCACAAGAGAATAAAAAGCAGCCTTATCAGTGCCTTAAGTACCATTTAGACCAGCTACTTCATTATACAGGTTTGGAAACTGAGACCCAGTATGGTCCCCAGGCTTGCCTGTGGGCACAAGTGCGCTCTTCAGTGAGTTGTTGAAACCCTGGCCCAGAAGCGGGCATGGGTTCACCACGTTGCTTGGGATCTGCCCACCTCCCAGCCCACAATCCTCTGGTTCTTACGCAGGGGCGTAGGTGGTGGCATCTCTGATTCCTTCCCAGGGCTCTGGGGGTTCTGGGGCAGCAAACCTGCGGGCACCCACAGGAGGTTTGGAGAAGGGAACTCCTAGGAAGACATTGATGGGCGTCTTCCCCACGTGTATCTGCTTTCCTTGGAGTGTCCCATATTTGGTATCCACTAGAGGCTCCTTGGTGTGCAAGGCACCTAGAAAGAGAAGAGAAGGGTCACCCTGGACACCAGAAACACCTTGACTCATCCGCCACAGCACCAGCTTGAAGCTTTTCACAACTGTGTCATTGCTTACTTCTTTTGTGTTCCTCTTAGTAATTTTATCTAGTGTATTTGATTTAAGATATCAAAGCTATGTTTGCTTGTTTGTTTTTCCCCTTCCTGAAGCACCCCTGTCATTTCTTTCTCCTCCTCCCCCTTTATCAAAACTGAATTTTTCAGGAATTACCTGATGGTCCAGTGGCTAGAACTCTGCACTCTTATTGCCAGGGGCCCAGGCTCAATCCCTGCCTGGGGAACTAAGATCTCACAAGTCACATGGTCAAAAAACAAAAAGCTGAAATTTTCTGTGCCCTGGTTCCCTGGGGGCTCACCCTACAAAATGACAGAAAGCAAATCTAATCAAAATATTATCGAACTTGATTGGGCATTAGAATCCTCTGGAGGAATCATCAGGAAATTCAAATTCCTGGGTCCCATTCTACATCCTCTGAAAGAGAATCTCAGGTTGCATCAGGAAATTAGATTTACAGCCCCTTCTAGGAGATTTTGATGCAACTCATTTTTCGAATAGCATTGATATAGCTGAGTGCCAAAGAATTGATGCTTTTGAACTGTGGAACTGGAGAAGACTCTTGAGAATCCCTTGGACTGCAAGATCAAAGCAGTCAATCCTAAAGGAAATCAACCCTGAATACTCATTGGAAGGACTGATGCTGAAGCTCAAGCTCCAATACTTTGGCCACCTGATGCGAAGAGCTGACTCACTGGAAAAGACCTGATGCTGGTAAAGACTAAAGGCAATAGGAGAAGGGGGTGGCAGAGGATGAGGTGGTTAGATAGTATCACTGACTCAATGGACTCAATGGACATGAATTTGAGCAAACTCTGGGAGACAGTGGAGGACAGAGGAGCCTGGCGTGCTGCAGTCAGGCAGCAAAGAGGGATCAAAAAGAGTTGGACATGACTGAGCAACTGAATAACAACAGTTGGTGTGGTAAGAACACACCCTCACACCCTAGCTGCAGGTGGCCTCTCTGCCCATGTCCCCAGGTGTCTTACATGAGTAATATCTGGGCACAGAGAACTGGCCGTGATAGTGACCCTTCAAACATGGAGGTGTGTGCCAGTGGGGGCAAGGGACCATCTCAAACCTCCTCTGTGTGTGTGTAGTCCCTTGCAACTTACAAGGCCCTTTGTCATGGTCCTCCCATGTAGGCTTCTCAGTGGCCCTTGGAGGAGTGGGGTGGGGCCTTGAGGCCCAGAGATGGTTAGTGACCAGCTTGAGATCTCATAGGACAGAGCCAGGAGGTCAAGATCTATCATATCTCTCAGATTTGCCCTGAATTCTGGGTCCACTCATGATTGAATAGCTAATGACTATGACTGACTGATCTTCTATTATAGCTTGGCGCTCTGCCAAACACTTTTATGCTATCTCACCTCATCTGCCTAAAAAAATTTATAAGGTAACTGTTTTGTATTTTCCTACTACACACATGTGGAAATGGAGGTTCAAAGTGGTATACGACTTGTCCGGGGTGACACAGACTGTCTCACATCAGAGCTCTGCTTAAACAGCAATGCTTTACTGTCCTCACCCCAGCCTCTGGGAGCACCTAAGCCTGTGAGAGTGCTCTCCACCCCTGAATCGGAGCTGATGAGGTGTGTTCCCGGGCCCAACTCCGCTACCCTGAGCCAATACGTAAACACTTAGGAAAACAATATTCCATGGTTTTAGAAGTCATAAAATACGAATTGAAACCAAGAGTTACAATTTCCACTTAATAAATTAAAAACAATGGCACCTTGACTTCCCTGGCTGTTCAGTGGTTAAGACTCTGTGCTTCCAATGCAGGGGGCAGTGTGGTTCCATCCCTGGTCCCACATGCCTCCCCATCAAAAAACCAAAAACATAAAACAGAAGCAATATTGTAACAGATTCAGTAAAGACTTGAAAAACGGTCCACATCCAAAAAAAAAAAAAAGAAAGAAATCTTTGAAAAATGATACACTCAATTCTGGCAAAGATGCAATGAAAAGAACACCCACATATGCTGTTGGTGGAAGATAAACTGATACACCACCTTGAAAAAATAATTTGGCAAAATGTATAAGAGCCATAAAATATTCACATGCTTTGACTCAGTAATTCCACTCTAGGTCCACCCTTATGAAACTAGTCAGAAATGTATTAAAAGAAAGACTATGAATTACAGTCATACTTGCCATAGTGAGGACAAGAAGCATTATTTGTATCTGGAGTTCAGGAAAAGTAAATGTAATTATGAACTCAAGTTATAAACTATTTATGCATGATCTTAAGTGAAAAAAAACAGAATAAAGTTGTTTAGGTGCTTATATCACAGCTATATACAAATATGCAATAAAAAGACTAACAGACAATGTGCCAGAATGCTAAAGTTGTTTTAGCAAAGTTTCAAGTTAAAAAAAAATTTTTTTTCAAGTTAAAAAAATTTTTTAATGTGGGGACTTCCCTGGCGGTCCAGTGGCTAAGACTCTGCACTTCCACTGCAGAGGGCTCAGGTTTGATCCTTAGCTGGGGAGCTAAGTTCCTGCATGTAACCAAGAAAAAAAAAAATCAATGTGTTAATATGGGCAAAACTAAATTATGATAGCCATCAGAATGGTGGTGGTTACTTGGAGGATATTGCCTGGGAAGGTGCATGTCAGGTGTTGGAAATGTTCTAGATCTTTTTTTGTTTTTTTGGCCTTGCCTCGTGACATGTGGGATCTTAGTTCCCCGACCAGGAATGGAACCCACCCCGCTGCATTGTAGCACAGAGTCTTAACCACTGGACCACCAGAGAAGTCCTGAAATGTTCTAGACCTTGATCTGGTTGGTGATTACACGATGATTTTACACACACGCATACACGGAGATACACACACACACACACACACACACACACACACTAATATAAGATTTTTAAACAGCATTAATTGTATAAAGAATGTAAGTATATAATCATAATTATAACATATACAGTTATGTAAATTATAAGATATATTTTATAAAAATGTAAATATAAATGTCCATGCTCCCAGCTGCCCACCACCCCCATCCACCCAGATCTCTAAATGTCCCTACCCTGCTGCCCCCAGGAGAGGTTGAGCTGGGGACCCGTCCCTATGGCTTATGTCCCTCTTGAACCAGGGAAGGGTAGGGGCTTACCCCAGGCTGTCTGCACCACCAGAAGGAGGGTGAGGCTCAAGCACAGGATCCAATTCATTCTCTGGCCAGCCAGCTCCTGCCACAGTCTGGGACGATGTCCACCCCGCAGATGTCAGATGGCGGATGTATCTGTGGCGAGCTGGGCTGTCCGACTTTTATCTTCTTTTAATCATCAATAGAAGGTGAGAGGGTGGGAGAAATTGTAACCAGCTCTCCCATCAGCCCACAGCCGTATCTCTGCGTTGGGGTGATAAGTCACTGTCAATAGTCTTGGCTCTTTGAAAAGCTGACCAGCCTGTAACCCCTTTGCAGTTTGCTCATCTGTGCAATGGGCTTCAAGTTGAGGTAGTGGGAGTCAAGCACTGAGCACCAGTAGGTGCTAAAGTTGGAGCAGAAGACCTGAGCACTTGTTTCTTAGCCCCCAGGTTTCCTCCCTGCGGATTTAAAGGCCCCATTCCCCCACCCACACACACATACACGGAGGCTTCCCTCCAGTTTGTGCAGTCCCTTTTACAGGCACTCCCTAACCCTTCTCACACATGCTGACTTTCTCAGCCAGGACCATGTGGGTCTGGAAGCAGCCATGATGTGGAAATCCAAAACTGGGTGATGGTGGTCAGGGACCAGGGGAAACCAAATAAATATTCAAAACAAAACAAAACTACCCTATCCTTTGACTAAGAAATTTGGTCTGGGAAACCATCCAAAACACACAAAAAGTTGTTTACAGGATGAGTGTCCTATAGCCTTGTTGACGACAGCCTCACCTCAGTAAGACTGTAGGGGATGGGTGAAGAAGGATGTTACACCTACAGAATGTAACTTATGCTACACGGTCAGTAATATCATGTTCTGTGAGACTCTAGAGTAGCCAATGATTTAGCACTGGTTATGAGCCAGGCTACTGGGCTTGGATCCCAGCATTGCCACTTACAAGCTGTGTGACTCTTCTGGACTCCAGTTTCTTCATCTGTAAATTCTGCATGATAATAGTACTTACTGGGTTGTAGTGAGGGTTAAATGTGTTCATGTAGGTAAAGCACTTCAAACAGGGAAAACCCATCATCAGCTGTCATCATTAGTCCTTGGGGAAAGGCTGATGTGGTTTAATAACTTGAAAAACGGAGAATCTGAAATTGTATATTGAATATGACCATGGAAAGTACATGCCAAAATACTCCTAAGATGTCTAAAGTAACAGGAAGAATTGATGCCAAAATGGTGTCTGTGGTTGGCTCTGAGTTGCAGAGTCATCAATGACCTTGATTTTTTTCCCCTTCTTTTTCCTTTAAATTTTCTGTAGTTCCTATGTTTTCTTTAGCCAGCGTTATGGAGAATGCACTATCATTGTGGGGTTTAAAGAGTCAGGTATGGGAGAGAACAGGGAAGGCAAGAACAGGGAAGGCAAGATCAGGGAAACATGAGTTACCAGCAGCTTCATCCGGCCTGGGCCATGTTTCTCTTTCTGGATCATATTCCCCTTCTCATTACTTTGCGCTGCTGGCGCCCCCTGTGGTCCATGTGTGGCCACATCACTAGGAGTATGGAGCCTGGTTTGAGGGAAGTGACAGAGCCACTTGTTTCTGCTTCCCAGGCTCCAACAAGATTAGTTGGTGGTTTTGTTTTTTTTTTCCATTTATTTTTATTGGTTGGAGGCTAATTACTATACAATATTGTAGTGGTTTTTGCCATACATTGACATGAATCAGCCATGGATTTACATGTATTCCCCATCCCGATCCCCCCTCCCGCCTCCCTCCCCATCCGATCCCTCTGGGTCTTCCCAGTGCACCAGCCTTGAGCACTCGACAAGGGTTAGTTTATCTGTTTGTACTAAGCATGTGTTACTGAAAGGAAGGGCCAAGCTGGGAGGTGGAGGGGAGTGTGAGTGTGGAGGACAAGGGAAGTCGGTGGTGGAAAAGGCAGATAAGACTGTGAGTGCACCTGCCCGGCAGGCCTGGAGGTCAGTCACCTGTAGGATCCGCAGCCCAGCTGTGCAGTAACTTGGCCAGCTCTGTGTGGGCCTTAAGGACCGGTCCTGCCAACAGCTGGCTCCATTCATGCCACCTCTCCCCAGGGAAGAAACAACCTTTCACCTGGGCCATATGGGTGGGAGTAATGCCAGGCCAGGCTTCTGAGTGGAGGACTCATGTGGGTCCCATCCAACGCCCACATAGGGCACAGGGAACATTGAGTAGGTCGCTGGGTCAGTCAGGTGGCCCTGGGAAAACACTATCTTAAGGGTAAGAACCTGAGATTCTGACATGCAATGCTAGGTGATCTTCTCCTGGGTCACCTAGCACCCTCTGTTTGGTGAGAGAAAACTGAGGCTCTATCAAAAGATGGGGAAGCCTGGTGTGCGGCAGTCCATGGGGTCACAAAGTGTCAGGAACGACCGAGTGACTGAACTGAACTGAAATGAGGCTCCATCTGGTCCATGACTGCGCTTCAAAGATGCATGACAAGTGGGGTGGGGTGTCCTGAGGGGCCAGATCACAGGATGAAGCCAAGCTCCTGATAAGAGAAGGAGCCTGCAGACCCGGTCAGTGCGGCGCGGTCATCTCTCATCTCTGTACTGCCTGAACTATTGCAAAACTCCCCACTCTGGGCCTCACTTGCTGACAGTACTAGCTATTGGAATCCCAGTTCCTCTGCCTACATCACCCCTTAGACCCTCACTCTGGCAGCTGGAAAGCTCACTCTAGGCATGAGGGCACAGTCTGGAGGGAGGCCCACAGTACTGGGAATGGGTCCTGGCTCCATCCTCACTCTGTGTGGCCTCAGGCAAGGTGCTTCCCCTCTCTGATCCTCAGTTTCTTCCTCTGTAAAGCGGGGATCCACTCGGGACCCCAGAGGATGGCCCAAAGGTCCTATAAGACTACTCAGGACCCCGGAGGATGGTCCAGAGCCCTGAGGGAGAGAAAGGATGTGAGTGAACTTGAGCACAGAGGGAAGCTCAGCAAGGCTCCGTGGGCGGGTGAGGCCTGGCCCTCTGATTGCCTGGTGCCCTGGGCCCTGGTCAAGACCTCCAGAGTCAGAAAAGTCAGCTCAGGGACAGTAGGGAGGGGCAAGGACACCTCTAGAGAGGCTCCAGTGGGCAATGCCATCTCAAGACATGAGGAATCTGGGCTGATGGGAAAGGAAGCCCAAGGGCTGGGGCAGAGGGAGGAGGGATGTGTGGGTGCCACTCTTCTCCAGTAACAGAGCTGGTATTTCTCTGCCAGGTAGCTTCCTGTTCTTGGAATGGTTTTCCCAGGGCCTGGGCAAGCTGGGTTGGGAACTGGGGTCCAGGGGGACTGGAGGGTATACATCTAAAATCCAAAAGGCGGGACTGCAGGTGCAGTGGGGGAGGGGCTTGGACGACAGCTTCCCTGAGACCCTTAGGGAAGGCCAGAGACTCATTCAGAACATCACAGAGTTCCACCTGCCACCTCTTCTAGGCAGACACAGGTCCAAGTGTTATTTCAAAGTGGAAAAGCCTCATCCTAACATTATGATGGCACCCCGAATGTCCCCTAGTTTTTCTGTCTTTGAACTGTGATTGAGGGAGCCATAAGATTTTTTCAGACAGTGCAGTTGAAATCTGTGTCCACACCTACACCAGGGGGCAATTGTTGAGCACTTGCTGTGTGTCAGGCACTATTCCAGGCACTTTGCAGCTAATTATCATTCAGTCCTCATAGTGGATCCATGAAGGGGGGAAAACACTATAATTATCCCCATTTTACGGATGGGAAAACTAAGGAACAAAGAAACTAAATAACTTGCTCATACATATCTAGTAAATTGCTGAGCTGTATTGGAACCCTATTAGTGAGGGTATGTGTGTGTGGATGTATGTGTGTGTGTGTGTGACTGGTGCTGGGTATGAACACACTTGTCTGCATCTACTGGGAGTGTCTACCAATCTCTGATTGGGTGGCTGGGTCCAGGTGTGCACGTTCGATCCTGCAAGTACCCCCTGGTGCTCACACACTCACACTGCTCACTGGGTCCTTCCCGTCACCCTGCCTTGGGGAGGCTCCCTGGGTCCACCAGTCCCTGCCCTGCAGGGCCTGGTCCTTCTGAATTTGTGGGTGCCCCTGGCTTGCTCCTTACACTCTGGGTGCTGGGGCTGGACCATCAGTGGATGGAGGATGTGCTGCCAGCAGGGGAGGAGAGTTCCATGAGTAGTGGCCCAGGGAAGTGAGAGCAGAGAGGCCAGAAGACTGGAATCCTAGGAGGACCCTCTTCTCTGGCACTGCCTCCCCCTCGACCCCAAGCCACTGGGACCATGCCAAGCCATTCCTCTCCCTCCCATGGACAGAAAACCCTAGAAGTTGGGGGAAGGAGGAGAAGAAGGGGGAAAGTTGACCTGGGGCATGGTCTGACGCCTCACCAGCAGGCTCGCCCACCCTCCTCGGAGCTTTTTGGCAGTGGTGACACGGAAAGTGGTATGTGCCCCCAACCCCGCACATCCCCGTGGCTGCCAGGTGTGGTGTGCCCTCAGGCCTGGAGGAAGAGGCCTGTCTGTACCTCCAGCATGGTCTAAACCCACCCCTTGATTCCCAACCCGGTCCTGCTTGCCCCCAGGCAACCCCCCACCCTCCAGGAGTCTTCCTTTTCTCACCTTCTTGTCCCCTCAATTACCACGTCAGCCTGTTGCTTCTAAACCTAGAGCCCACCGGTGCCTTCTGTCTCGCCCCAGAAGCCTGCACTGGCCCGCTTCTTGCTCTCCCTGTCCCCTCTCTCATCACCACCCCCAACCCATTCATGTCACACACCCCCACCTGATTAAACCTTTCCCAGGCTCTCTGTCACCCTCCAGTCCAGGCCCCTAGTCCAGCCTGCACGGCTGCTCCCAGTCCGGTCTTTGCTGGCCTCTTTGCTGACATACAGAACTATGTTTTCTCAGCACATGTCAACCTCCAGCCCTTTGTTCCTGCTGTTCCATTGGCCAGGAACGCCCTCTTCCCTGCTCCCACCACTCAAGCCTACCCCCCTGGCCTGAGCCACTTCTGCTGGTCCTTCTGGTGTCAGCTTAGATGTCCTGACTTCCTTGTCCCCCAAGTCAGGCCAGTCTATGCCTCTGTGTCCCTATAGCCCTTTGTGTCTCCAGTAACACACTGTGGAATTGGAGCCTATTTAAGATCATGGCATCTGGTCCCATCACTTCATGGCAAATAGATGGGGAAACAGTGGACGCAGTGGCTGACTTTATTTTTCTGGGCTCCAAAATCACTGCAGATGGTGATTGCAGCCATGAAGTTAAAATATGCTTACTCCTTGGAAGGAAAGTTATGACCAACCTAGACAGCATATTGAAAAGCAGAGACAATACTTTGTCAACAAAGGCCTGTCTAGTCAAGGCTATGGTTTTTCCAGTGGTCATGTATGGATGTGAGAGTTGGACTGTGAAGAAAGCTGAGCGCCGAAACATGGATGCTTCTGAACTGTGGTGTTGGAGAAGACTCTTGAGAGTCCCTTGGACTGCAAGGAGATCCAACCAGTTCATCCTAAAGGAGATTGGTCCTGGGTGTTCACTGAAAGGACTGATGTTGAAGCTGAAACTCCAATACTTTGGCCACTTCATGCAAAGAACTGACTCATTTGAAAAGACCCTGATGCTGGGAAAGATAGAGGGCAGGAGGAGAAGGGGATGACAGAGGATGAGATGGTTGGATGTCATCACCGACCCAGTGGACATGGGTTTGGGTGGATTTTGGGAGTTGGAGATGGACAGGGAGGCCTGGTGTGCTGAGGTTCATGGGGTCGCAAAGAGTCGGACATGACTGAGCGACTGAACTGGACTGAACTACCTGTCAGACTCTCTTACCAGCTTATGGGGACAAGGGGATGAGAACAGGAGTCCTTCAATGCCGTGTAAAGAGCTTGAACTTGCCTCAAGGGCGGCAGGGAGCTTTAGGGTAGCCGAGAAGCATGACTTGGAACCTCTCTGGTAAGTGACTCTTTTCTGCCCCAAATGGACTTCCCAAAACAGAACTTCCCAGGTGGTGCAAGTGGTAAAGAATCCACCTGCCAATGCAGGAGACACAAGAGACGTGGATTTGATCCCTGCATCGGGAAGATCCTCTGGAGGAGGGCGTGGCAACCCATTCCAATATTCTTGCCTGGAGAACCCCATGGACAAAGGAGCGTGGAGAGCTACAGTCCATGGGGTTGCAAAGAGTTGGACATGATTAAAACGACTTAGCATGCATGCACAAAACAGAATTGGTCCCAACTGCAGGTAGTTTTCTTTCAATCAGCAGCAGCCAGGAACTTAGTCTGACTGAGGAAGGGTATATGTGGGACCAGAGTTGGTGGGATGAGATAGTGGGCGGAGGGGAAGTCATTGTGTTTGTATTAAAATCCAGATGTCTCAAGGGAAGGATATATTGATCCTCAAAAACAAACAAAAGAAAGAAATGTGTGCCCCACTCAAAAACCTCTGGCTGCTTTTCACCTGTTGTTGCCTGAGAGGGCAGACCTGGTCTTCTCTCTCTGACAGCAGCCTGACTGATGCACTAGTCCAGACACCTACCCCCAGCCTGTTCTCCCGTGTCCTGGTGGTGCCCTGAGAACTGTGCAGCCCCAGAAGTTAGTCTCCCCAGCTGGAGGGAGAAGAAAGAGCCCAGGCAGGCCATAAGCGGGTGAGGTACTAGGGCTGGGAAGCTTGCATCTCACGTCCAAGGGTCAAGGTCCTGGCCCTGCTGGACTCTGCTCTGTCTTGGCAAGGGCCAAGACTGGGCAGCATGGACAAAGGGACCTCCCCCAGCCCTAGTCAGAGGCCTCTGAGATCAGTTGTCAGCTGGATCCCCTGAGGCCTCAGGACCCACCCTATCCAACCCCAGGTCTCTGCCATGAGAGTCCACCCACCCTTCTGATTGGAGAGGACAACATTTGTCCAGAACTAAGCAGAGCTTTGGTGCCTAAAGGGCCTGGGTTCACATGCAACAGTCCCCATCCTCATACTTTCTCAGTCTCTCACTCAGCAAGCATCTTTTGACCCCAGGTCCTGCCTGATCCTGGTATGGGAGATGCAGAGTGGGGTCAGGCTGATTTCCACTCTCAGAGAGCTTCTGAGAGGGGAAGAGGAACACTGACACCAACGGTGCTAGCCTAGAGTGGGATACACTGTCATAGACAGAGCTTGGGCCAGGCCCAGAGAAGGCAGGGAAGACTTTCTGGAGGAGGATCCTCTGGGGAGCTTGAGGTATGAGCTGGAACTTTCCATGGAGCAAGTGGGAAGAGGGAGAAGTTTGGGCAAAATCCCCCTAGATGAGAAGCAGGCAACATCTCACAGGAGTCACAGAGGGGCTGATGTTTTAATGCGGCAAGCAGTCTCTGACGTTTTTGGCATCAGGGACTGGTTTTGTAGAAGACAATTTTTCCATCGACTGGGGAGGGGGGAACGGTTTCAGGATGAGTCAAGTGTATTACATTTATTGTGCACTTTATTTCTATTATTATGACATCAGCCCCACCTCAGATCATCATTAGATCCCAGGCATTAGATCCCAGAGGTTGGGGACCCCTGCTTTAAGAGATATGAGTGCCCATCAGCCTGGTTTGGGTTAAAGTCTCTTAGCAGTGAGAGAGGGCTTCCTAAATGGCACTAGAGGTAAAGAACCTGCCTCCTCATGCAGGAGATGTAAGAGACCCAGGTTTGATCCTTGGGTCAGGAAGATCCCCTGGAGGAAGGCATGGCAACACGCTCCAGTATTCTTGCCTGGAGAAGCCCAGGGACAGAGGAGCCTGGCAGGCTACAGTCCATGGGGGCTGCAAAAGAGTCAGACATGACTGAAGTGATTTAGCACATAGCAGAGAAGGGAGAGAAGGAGGATGCCCGCCTGGGATGTGGCCACCCCTAGGGCTGAGCTCCAGCCCAGAAGGCCCAGGGCCTGCCTCAGAGTTCCTCCTGGGCCTTCCTGCCCTTCTGCTTATGCTGCCACTGCCCAAACTTGGTGGGCAGTATCTCTGCCCAGAGCTGCATTCGGGTTGGCTTCTGGTTGACCCGTGGCACCAGGTTGATTTCCAGGTATTCCTCCGCATGGTTGAATGGGGGCCAAAGAGGCAGCCCCTTGCCATTGGGGTCCCTGGGTGGGAGGAATGAATGAATGAAGACCAAGGCCTCCTGTATTGCTCCCAGGCAGGCAGCTCTAAGTAGTCCTAGGCTCAAAGCCAGGCAGGCCTGTTTGCTTACTCACCCTGTCCAGGCAAAGTTGGCCCACTGGGCCATCATGGTGAGGCTCAGTTGCTGCTCCTCCTCCGTGGCTTCTGGAAAGGCTGTGGGAAGGACAGACTTGGATCAGGGTCAGGGGGGTCCTGAAGGAGACTCCAGCATCCCTTATGCTGACCTGAGACCTCTGTTCCAACAAGCCCCGCTCCTCCCCTGGTGCAGCCAGAAACCTAAGGATTACTGGTCCGTCCATCCTCACCCAACATGGAGCTCTCATCCGTGAGGAAAGGACCGCCGAACATGAAGGTCAACTCAGCTCCATGATCAGCCCGCACCCAGGCTGGCTTGATCTTCACAAAAGAACTGGGTCGATGCTGGAACTCATAGGAAAAGATGGAGACCCCAGAATCTGTGGAGAGAGGGCTGCATGAGAGATGGTCACCCACAGCCTGATCAGGCACTATCTTTGCTAAGCCAGGCTCACCATAACACCAATACCAGTGATAATAATGATGATGACAAAATGATGAACAGCAAGCCTTTACTGAGTACTTGCTAGATCTTCAGCACCAGTCATCATTCAGTTCATCCTCATAATAACCTACGAATTAGATCATTATGCATTATGATTGCCATTTTATTTCTTTAAATTTTTATTTATTTGGCTGCCCCGAATTTTGTTGTGGCATGTAGGATCGTTAGTTTCCCCCGACCAGGGATTGAACCCAGGTCCCCAGCATTGGGAGCCTGGAATCTTAGCCACTGGACCATCAGGGAAGCCCCTACTCTAGCCATTTTAGAAATGAGAAAATGAGACCCAGAAGGGTTATGTATCTTCCCAAGGGGTCACAAAGACAGGAACCCAGAACTGTTTTGGACTATGTTAAGGTTTAGCCACAACAGGGGTCTGCAATCTCCAGGATTGAATGCCTGATGATTTGAGGTGGAGCTGATGTCATAATAAATAGAAATAAAGTGTACAATAAATGTAATGTGCTTGAGTCATCCTGAAACCATCCCCCTCTCACTCCTGGTCTATGGAAAAATTGTCTTCCATTAAAACAGTCCCTGGAGCCAAAGAGGTTGGGGACTGCTGAGCCATGAAGCTCGGAGGAAGCAAGACTTTTCTCCCAGGAGGAAGGCTGAAAGCAGAAAAAATCACTCATGAATCAATTGAATCCCAGAGAATTATTGATAAGCCCTGCTGGGCAACCTCTGACAGGTCACTGCACCTCTCTGTGCCTTGGTTTTCTCCTCTGCAGAGTGTCCGGCCAGAGTCACCTCTTCTTGTTGTGACACTGCATCTCAGAGAGGAAGTGGTGAGTGGGAGAAGCAGTGGAGCGTGAGGCCGTGTCACCCGTGAGAGCTCAGGTCCTGGGCTCAAGTGGGAAGGGTGGGACAGCTTAGACAGTGATAGGCTTACCTTGGAGGTCTCTCGCAAATTGCAACATGGGTAAGGTTATGATAATGTCACTTAGCAATTCCTGGAAGGCTTCTCGCTTGGCTTGTCCATCTGAGCTGCTGCCTAGGTATTCCTTTATGATGGTGGGCATCACCTCAGTGGGCACACCCTAGGGTGAGAGGCCTTGTCAGATCCCACAGCCATGGCAGACCCTTCCAAGAAGTCCTGCATCCTCCTGTCTGGCCTTTTTCATGTCCCAGGGCTCATGTGCCAAGAGGCTAGCCACCTGCCTTCCTTGGGGGTTCTAGATGATATCTGGGTGGGAAGAGGTCAAATCTGGAGTTAAATGCTAGCTCTGCAATCATTGTGATTGATTGGCTGTGTGACCTCAGACAGATTGCTGAACCTCTCTGAAAGTCAGTTCCTCCCTGGAAGGTGGTTTGGCAGCCTATGTGAATCACAGAGTTCTGGCCTAGAGCAGGCACTCAGTTGAAGTTAACTAGGAAGTTAATGGAAAAATGAATCATGGGACTTCCCCACAGCTCCAGAGAGCAGTGCTGCGGTTGTGTGAGGGAGGAGGGATCTAGGGAGTCTCAAAGGAAGGAAATGTACATTGATTGAGCACCTCCTGGATACCAGTTCCCTGGGAGACTCTTCCAATACAGCATCCAGTATCTTTCTTAAACAGCTCACATGGGTGGGAAGTAGCATTCTTATTTATGAGTGAAGAAATGGAAGGTTAATTGTGGACAAGCAGCCAGGGTCAGGATTTGACCCCAGGTCCACCTGGTTTCAGGCATCCCAGGAGGTGCTAGTGGCAAAGAACCTGCCTGCCAGTTCAGGAGACTTAAGAGACGCGAATTCGGTCCCTGGGTCAGGAAGATCCCCTGGAGGAGGGCATGGCACCCACTCCAGTATTTTTGCCTGGAGAATCCCAGGGACAGAGGAGCCTGGCAGACTATAGTCCATAGGGTTGCATAGAGTCAGACACGACTGAGTGACTTAGCACTCACGCACCACCTGGTTTCAAGTCTGACAGTGCCATCTTAAGCTCTGAGATCAGATGACTGGTACAAGCTCTGCCTCTGCCCTTTACCCACCTCGAGGCCTTCAGCCTCAGTTTCCTCATCTGTAACATGAGGATAATGAAAGTCCCTGCTTCACAAAGTTATAATGAGGATTGGAGGATTTGAATGCCTGTCCCAGTGCTCAGCACAGCACGGTTCCTGGCAGAGAGTGTGTGCTCATTATGGGTAGTCTGTGATAAAAATGATGTGGTGGTAATCTTCCTTTGAGAACCATGTTGTGTCATGTCCAAGGGGATTCCTAGACAGAACTAAAATCCAACAGTTGCCCCCCAGGCTTGGTGGCAGGTAGGGAGCTGGGTGTTGGAGGGTAGAGGGTAGAGACTGTGTTGGGTTCGGCCCCACTGGACTACCCGTTCCTGCCTTTTTCTCACCATATTGGTCAAGAAGGGCCTCAGGATGGCCAGCATGTCCTCCAGGCTCAGTTGATCCATCTTCTCCAGGAAACCCCAGCCCTGTGCAGACACCAAGGCCCTCTCAGTACAGCCTCATCACGGCCCATGCCCCTCACCCTCACCTTCCCAGCCAGCGCCCAGCTTGGAGCAGGCCAGTGTTCACAGCCCTGGGACCATGAGCTCATTATAGAGCCGAGTGTGGCCAAACCCACTAGCCTGAAGACCTCCCTAAAAGTAAACTTCTAATTTATGAGGGAGGGAAAAGCATCAAATACAACAAGCAAGTGGTTAACAGCAGTCTCGGAATTTGTTCAATATTTTCATAGAATACCATCAAGACCCCCTGGTCCTGTAGCAGGGGTTACAAAGAAAGTTCAAATGTCTTTAAAATTAAATGTTGGGAATTCCCTGGTGGTCCAATGGCTAAGACTCTGCAGTCCCATTACAGGGGGCCTGGGTTCAATCCCTATTCAGGGAACTAGATCCCACATGCCACAACTAAGACCCTATGCAACCAAATAAATAAAAATAAATATTTAAAAAAATAAAATTAAATTAAATTAAATGTTGACTTTAGGAACTTCTCTGGTGGTCTGGTGACTAAGACTCTGCACTTCCCAGGCAGGGGGCCTGGGTTCGATCCCTGGTCAGGGAACCCACATGCTGCAACTAAGGATTCCCATGGTGCAACTAAGGCCTGACACAGCCAAATAAATAATAAAAATATAATAAATAAATAGTTTTTAAAATGTTGGCCTTGCATGTTACAGTTTTAAAAGCTCAGTCTCTGGTTCAAATCCCAGCTCGGCTACTTACTAGGTGCATAACATGAACCAGTTACTTAAACTCTCTCTGTCACAGTTTCTTAATCTGTAAGTGAGAAACAGTTGCTCAGTCATGTCTGACTCTTTGCGACCCCATGGACTGTTTAAGTCCATGGAATTCTCCAGGCCAGAATACAGGACTGTGTAACCTTTCCCTTCTCTAGGGGATCTTCCCAACCCAGGGATTGAACCCAGGTGTCCCGCATTTCAGGCGAATTCTTTACCAGCTGAGCCACAAGGGAAGCCCAAGAATACTGAGCTATGAGGGAAGCCCCTCTTAATCTGTAAAAGGAGTGACAATATCTGGCCTCATGGGATTGTTGTGAGGAATGGGTTAATGTACAAAGGCTCTGACAGAGTAAGCAGGATAGAAAGGTTAAAGTTATTAAAGTTATTTTCATGGCTCCTAGACTCTTGGCTAATCTTTATAGCAGCAGGAACAAAAAATTCACAGATAAATAAACACAAAAAGTGTATACCCGAGGGGAGATGTTAATCTTCACTAGGAATTAAGGTACTAAACTAAAGGCCACGGAAGCTAAAGTAGCAAAACTTCTTAAACAGTTGTTCTACAAGATCAATATACCAATTGCTCCTATACACTACCAATGAACAATCTGAAGGTGACATGAAGAAAACAATTCCATTTACAATAGCATTGAAAAGAATAAAATACTTAGGAATAAATTTAATAAGATAAGTACAAGACTGTACGTTAAAAACTCAAAGACATAATTGAGAAAAATTAAAGAAGACTTAACTAAATGTGAAGATGTTCCATGTTCATGGATTGTAAGACTTAATATTGTTAAAATGACAATACTTCCCAAATTGAACTAGAGATTCAGTGTGATCCCAATCAGAATCTCAGTTGCTTTTTTTTCTTTTCAGGAATGGACAAGCTGATCACAATTCACATGGGAATGCAAGGGACTCAGAATAGCTAAACAATTATCATGGACTGATTGTGTCTCCACATAGAAATATGTGGAGTCATAATCCCCAGTACCTCAGAATGTGATCTTATGTAAAGATGAGGCCATTAGTCAAATTCAGATGATTACAGAGGTAATCATTAGGATGGGCTCTAGTCTAGTATCAGCTTCCCTGCTCAGTGGGTAAAGAATCTGCCTGCAATGCAGGAGACACAAGAGACACATGTTCAATCCCTGAGTAAGAAAAATCCCCTGGAGAAAGAAATGGCAACCTACTCCAGTACCTTTTCCTGGGAAATCCCATGGACAGAGGAGCCTGGCAGGCTCTATGGGGTCACAAAGAGTCAGACGCGACTGAGCACAGAGCACTGTCTAGTATGTCTAAAGTCCTTGTAAAAGGGGGAAATTTGGACACAGAGATAGATGGGTCAGAGGGAAAGCAACATGAAGCCAGAGAGAGAAAGCCATCTATAAGCCAAAGAATATATGAGGCCAACGGAAACATTAAAAAGAGGCATGGATTCTCTCTCACAACACTCAGAAGGAACCAATCTTGCTCACATCTTGATTTCAGACTTGTAGCCTCCAGAACTGTGAGACACTTAATGTCCATTGTTTAAGCCACTCATATTGTGGTTCTTTGTTATGGCAACTCTGACAAAATAATATAGCAATCTTGAAAAAGAAGAACAGAGTTGAGAAATTCACACTTCCCAATTTTAACACTTACTATAATACTGCTGTGATCAAGATGCTATGGCAGTGGCATAAGGATAAATTAATGGAGTAGAATTCAAAGTCCAGAAATAGACTCCTTCATTCATGACCAACTGATTTTCAATAAGGGCAACAAGACAGTTCAATAAAAAAAGAATAGGGAGGTGGGAGGGGGGACCGGGATGGGGAATACATGTAAATCCATGGCTAATTCATTTCAATGTATGACAAAAACTACTGTAATGATGTAAAGTAATTAGCCTCCAACTAATAAAAATAAAAAAAATTAAATTAAATTAAAAAAAAAAAAAGAAAAGAATAGTTTTTTTCAACAGATCATGCAGGGACAAGAAGATACCACATGCAAAAGAGCCCATAGCTCACACCATACACAAAAATTAACTTGAAATGAATCTAGACCTAAATATAACAGCTAAAACTATAAAATTCTGAGAAATAATCATAGAGGGAAGTCTTTATGACCTTGGGTTTAGCAATCATTTCTTAGGTATGACAAAAAAAAAAAAGGGCAAGCAACAAAAAAAACAGATAAACTTCATCAAATTTTTTTTTTAATTGTGTTGCAAAGGATACTGTCAACAATGTGAAAATACAACCCACAGAGTGGGAAAAATATTTGAAAATCATATATCTGATAAGGGATGTCTATCTGGAATATATGAAAAATTTTACAACTCAACAATAAAAAGACAAATAATTCGATTTTAAAATGGGCAAAACAGAAGACAGTTCTCCAAAGAAAATATTAAAATGGCCAATAAGCACATGAAAAGATGTTCACGATTTTAGTCACTAGGGAAGTGCAACTCAAAACCACAATGAGATACCACTTCACACCCACTGGGATGACTACAATCAAAACAAAAGATATTAACAAGAATTGGCAAGGATGTGGAGGAATTGAAATCCTTACACACTGCTGGTGAAATATAAAGTGATGCAGCTACTTTGGAAAATAGTTCAGCAGTTCCTGAAATGATTTAGCATAGACTTACTCCATGACCCAGTGGTTCCATCCCTGAGTATATAACCAAGAAGTATATAACCAAGTATATAACCAATTAGGCATATGTTTGCACAAAAACTGGTACATGAACGTTCACAGTTGGGGAATCCATAAGAACCAAAAAGGTGGAAGCAACCCAACTGTCTGTCAACTGATGAATGGATAAACAAATGTGGTATATCCATACACTGAACTATTCAGCTATAAAAAAAGAGGGAAGTACTGATATCCACTACAACATAGATGGCCCTTGAAAACATTATATTAGGTGAAAGAAGTCAGACACAAAACCCCACATATTGTGTGATTTTATTATATGAAATGTCCAGAAGAGGCAAATCCATAGATTTGACAGAAAGCAGATCAGAGACAGAAAGTAGATTTGTGGTTGCCAAGTGCTGGGGTGGGGGGCATAGGGAGGGATGGGAAGTGACAGCTCAATGGGTATGGGCTTCTTTCTGCGTGATGGTGAGTCAAATGTTCTGGAATAAGATATGGTGATGGCTGCACAGCTTTGTGAGTGTACTAAGAACCACTGAATTGTACACTTTAAGGAGGTAAATTTTGTGCTATGTAAATTATATTTTTTAAAAGTTGACATTTGAAAAATTGTACTCTCCAAATGCTGGCAAGTTTGCAAGAAAGCCTGTAGACTCCAGGGACTTCACTGGTGGTCAAGTGGTTAGGACTCTGTGCTTCCACTGCAAGGGGCATGGGTTTGATTCCTAGTCGGGGAACTAAGATCCCACAAGCCTCACAGCAGTCAAACAAAATGAAACAAAACCAAACAAAAAACCTGTAGACATTGCTGGTGGCAGTTTGAATCAGTGGAGTAATTTCAGAAAGTGCTGTACCAATAGCAACATGTAAGAAGTGGAGAGGTTTCCGTTAGGCACACGGATTACTTTCCATGGCTGAAGCTTTCACCATGGATACTTAGTAAACATCTGCTGCTGCTAAGTCGCTTCAGTCGTGCTCGACCCTGTGCGACCCCATAGATGGCAGCCCACCAGGCTCCCCCATCCCTGGGATTCTCCAGGCAAGAACACTGGAGTGGGTTGCCATTTCCTTCTCCACTAGTAAACATCTAGTTGGCTGAAAATGTTATGGTTGTGCTCCTATGGAGAATGGAGGGAACGCCTGTACTAGTGATGGGGTGAGCAGCCCCCTGAGTCACCAACTCTGAGAAATATCTTTAGCCACAAAGTCCTGGGCACAGCGTTCCACACCAGACGGGTTTGCCCGTGTCTTGGGAGCCAGCCAAGTCAGCTCCCTTTCACTGTTAACACTCACAACTCAAAGTTGCAAGTGTGGGGGCAAGGCTGCCTACCAGAGTCCAGGGCACTGTTTCCCCTTAACACTTTTCTGCTATCACACACACACACACACACACACACACACACAACCCTGGACTGTAAACTCCTACAAACTTCAGTGAGTATCAGCATTGCTTAAGGCTTTCATCTAACAAGCACCCAAATGTGCCCCTGGGGATTAAATACAAGGAAATAAGTCAGAGGACAAAAGCTGTGAACATGAAGACGTTAACTGCAATATTAGCTTCAGTGATTAAAATGAGAAGCTACTGAAGTGATGACATGAAGGAAAATTATGAGACGACCCTTTCTTTGTGGAAGGTTTTGCAGGCATTAAATTCATTAATTGTGAAGATGGGCGAAAAAGAGTGACAATGAAATATGAGAAGATGCTTAGAAGGAAGGTATGATGGTGACACTTTGTGTGGGGCATTCTGTGCCCCTGAAAAGGACTGGAAGGCATGTGGGCCATGGTGTCTCCCAGTGACTTGACACTGTCAGAAACCTGGGAATCTCGGTTGGTTGGTCCCTCAGGTACAGAGTCACACAAACTAGTCTCATAGAGCCTGATTTATAAGCCAGACACCAGGGCAGAAATATGCCATGGATCAGTACTGCCTAGAAAGTACAAAAATGTGGTCCCTAAGAAGGAAATATTTGCTTTGAGAAAATGAAACTGGGTCAGCCTCTGCTTTCTCACCTATGAGACAGAAGGGTCTGAACTCACAGCACATGGAGATGATGTCGGGGCAGGGAGGGCCTTGACGGGTACACTCACCCTGGGGATGAGCCAGCCAAACTCGTGGTTGTTGACTCCGAAGAGGAAGGGCACAGAGTGGAACTGCCTCTCCCTCAGGAGCTCCTCCGGGCTCTTGTGAAAGAAGGTGCCATCGATGTTGTACCTAGCTATTTTTATCTGCAGGAGAAAACAAGGCAGAGAGCCTCCCAGTCAGGCCCTCAACAGATGGGACCCTAGAGATCCCTCGGCTGCCTGCCTGGGTGGCTGAGCCTTAAGAAGAGAGGGGATGAGATCACCAAGGCAAGAAGACTGGAGGGAGTCGGGAGACCAGGCCCATGATGCTTCTAAGTCGTCTTCTTTGCTATAAGACCCTCAGGACTGGGGTGGCCTCCCTCTTCATGCCCCCAGACCCTTAGCCTCCCGGGTAGCTGCCTCACCCCACACTGCTGATTGCCCCTCTGCTCCTGCAGGCTCTGGACAGAATCCCCTCTGTGTCACTGCCCACTGCCGTTCCCCAAGAAGTGAGCATACCGGCTTGTAGGCGAGGATTAGCTCCTCGCTTGTCTTCTGCCGAAGGCACTGCACCATCTCAGCCGAGGAGTCAGAGTTGCAGTCCAAGGAGTCTGCGAGGGTCTGGGGACAGACAAAAGTGTCTTGACTCCCTCGTGCCCATCAGTGCCCACTGCCAGCCCTCTGCCTCCCACATAGAGAGGACGAATTTGTAGGAGAACCAGGGCAATGATGTAAGAGACAGGACCTTGACACTGGCCAGAGATCTACCACCAACTCAGATAAGCCTTCCTTGCCCACCAGCTTGAGTGGTCCCCAGGCACCCCACGTGTCCCCCATCATGTCATTACTGTCATTATCTGTGTGTGTGTGTGTGTGTGTGTGTGTGTCTGGGTCCCCTCTACCCCTGTGAGAACAGTGTCATTACCTAATTAACTCTAGTCCTAGAGTCAGTGGGCTCAAAAAAGTTCTGTGGAGTAAGGGAAGGAGGTGATGCTAGTTGTAAAGAGCTTGTCTGCCAGTGCAGGAGATGTAAGAGACGTGGGTTCGATCGCTAAGTCTGGGAAGATCCCCTGGAGGAGGGTACGGCAACCCACTCCAGTATTATTGCCTGGAGACTCCCATGGACAGAGGAGCCTGGCGGGCTACAGTCCACAGGGCCGCAAAGGGTTGGACAAAACTGAGGTGATTTAGTACGCAGGCACGCAAGTAAAGGAGAGAGGGTTTAGGTGGGGAGGGAGTCATGTGTGCGCTACTCTGGCAGGGAGGGGACCATGGTTGGTGCCGAGGCTGGAGCAGGGTCAGGTAGCCTGTGAGGCTGGAGGGATGGCTTCCGGGACCATGCCACACCCTGGGAACTCTGGCAGTCTTCCCTGAGTTCTCACTGGTTGTGTGCTTCCTTCAGCCTAGTGTGTCCCTCTCTGCCAGCAAGGAGCTGGCTAGTGGTAACACCTCCACCCTGGCACTCCAAGTGCCAGCACAGGGCAGGTGTACATGGGGTGAGAGAGTGAAAGAAATGCAGACCTGAGCCAGGAGCCAGGGGTCAGTATCCAGAAAACTCGGTAGGGTGATGATTCCACTCTGTGCTATAGCTCTGTGGAACAGCCCCGCAGCCAGTGGGGACAGGACCTGGGGGTAGTGTGGAGGACAGATGGCTGTCAGAGGAGGGCAGAAAATCTGAGAGGTCTGGTACCACAGGAAACACCATTGCTGGCTCCCTCCCTGGGGTGACTCACCAGGGCAGAGACAATAGAGGCCCCACTGGATCCACCAAAGATGGTGACAGAGTTGAAGTCACCCCCAAAGGGAGTGATATTCCCCTGCACCCAGCGCAGAGCAGCCACGGCGTCAAGGAATCCCCAGTTGCCAGGAGCGTGCTTATCCCCAGTGCTGGCGGTTGGGTGGGGCAGTGGTTAGGGCCGGCTGGATCCCCTGACAGATCTTCCTCAGCCTCTGAAGTTTTGCTCTGAATCAGCCCCTGGGATGCCCCACCTTCCCTTGCTCCTCAATCTGGTCTGGCTATGAGCGATGCCCAGTATGCGGGATGGGTGGGCCTGACTGGGCAACCCTCCAGTTCTGGCTCTCCAGTGCCTTCTGGAATGTGTTGTTCCTTGACCCTACGGACTCTGTTGGCCCATAGGCCAGGAGCCAAATTCTTGTGCCCAAAAGTCCAAGTTCCACTGTCAAACCCAGGCTTTGGCTGAGCCCTTCCCCCAAGGGGGTGGAGCCTCAGCTGACTGCTCTGCCCAGCACCCTGCTTGCCTGGGACCGGGTCTCGCTTCGAGCTCCAGACCCTCACCCTGTGCAGTCACCGCCCTCTGCCAGGCGTGCTGCCTTACCTGAAAAAGCCAAGGAAGCCCAGGCGGTACTGGACTGTGACCACGACCACGTCCCCGTAGGCGGCCAGGGCGGACCCATCGTGGGAGGTGGCAGTGCCAGTCACGAGAGAGCCCCCGTGGAACCACACCATGACCTGTAGAGACGGCCGTAGGTCAGTGATCCTGGCTGCCCACTGACTGGCTCAGGGCATTCTGGGGACTCCTGGAGCGCTTTCGGAGCGGGGGTGGGGAGGGATCAGGCCTGGCCTCGCTGGCTGGGTGGACAGGGCCCTCTGGGCAGCTCACCGGCCTTCCTGCCCCCGAGGGGGCCTCAGCCGGGCTGTAGATGTTGAGGATCAGGCAGTCCTCCGAAATGGGGAAGGTCTGGTGCTTTCCGTCCAGCGTAAATCTGCTGTTGTTCATTCTCTCCAGATCCTGCAGGCAGCTGTGGCGGAGGAGGAGCCCGAGGGCCAGTGAGTCAGCCCCACCAGCCCAGGCAGCTGGACCCCTGCCACCTGCCTGCCTGCCCACCTCAGCGGGGCTACTCACATGGCGTGGGCCCTGCTGGCATCTCGCACGCCCTCCCAAGACTTCGCTGGGCGCGGGGCCGAGAACCGGTGGGGCCCCAGGGGCGGCTGGGCGAATGGAATGCCCAAGAAGACGTTCACAAGACGGTCTGTGCCCTTCACGCCCACCTGCCGGCCTCGCACACGGCCCAGGGGTGTGTCCACTTCAGGCTGAGTGACCCCCGGCCCTGAGGGCAGGACAGAGGGGCTGTGGGTGAGTGTGCATGGGGTGGCAGATGGACCCACTAGTCTACTCTGAGCACCTCCTCTGCCAGGCCGGGTTCTGAGCACTCTGATGAACTGCCCCAGCATGCCTGTGAAACGGGTCTTGTGACTACCCCCCAAATCCTCTCCCAACCTCTCCTCCAGGTTGAGTCAGCTTCCCCTAGTGAACAAGCTAAAACCCCCTGCGACCCACGGACCTGCCAGGTGGGCAGTGGGTGGAGGAAGCCGGCCACTTGCCCTCTCACCTGCTAAATAAGGTGTGACAACCTTATCTTTTTTTTTTTCTGTTCTGATATTTTGACATCCGGCTTGCTGGCCCTGCCCTCTCAGGGCTAGCCGGTTCTTAGAGATGGTAAACCACTCACTGAGATGTGCCCTTCACAGTCCATCCAGAGGCCATGCTCCCGGCCACCTCTGGGCACCCTCGTACTCCTGGCAACTAACCACCTGCCCCAATCAATGCAAGGCCAGGTCCTGGACATCTAGGGACAGCCCCGTGCCCCAGAACCTAATGAAACCATTCCAATGAGCTAACCCAGACCTGCTCTGCCTGTCTCGCCTGTTGCTCCCACAGGGAACAACAATGAAAGTTGTCATCCACATCCCTCCCCCGCCCCCTGCTCATTTCCTCTGCCTCCTGAGGGACCGGACCCCTGCTTCCCTGAGTGGCCCTGTTAGAAACAGGGAATGGCAAGTAAACTTTCTTTCTCATGATGATCATTTCTATGTCTGTGTCTTACTGATTAAATGAAATCCTAGGAACTCTTAAAAACATGACAAATTGCACTTAAACATGGTTAAAATGGCAAATTTTATGTTTTGTATATTTTATCATAACAAAAAAAGAGAGGGGTAGCATTACCCGGATGGTTGCCCCTGCCCAGAGAAGATGTTCAACCTTTGGCATTCTGGTGAAAACTGAACAGAACAGAGGGCTCCTTCTCTGAGCAGGCTGCCCACCTTCCCTGTCCCTACCCCACTCTTGCCTCCTCCTCCAAGCCCTCCCACCAAACCAGAAGCTCCCACCTCTGCAGGCCCTGAGGGTATGTCTTACCAGTGGCTGTAGCAGAGAATGCCAGGAGCAGACAGGCCACCCAGACCAGGACCCCAGACCTGGTTCTTACCACTGTGCCCATGCTTCTTACTCACACTCAACTGTGGGCAGAAGTGGTAGACTGTGGAACAATGTCCCTGCCCTTTGGCACAGCCAATCTCTAAACAGTTGTTGGGAAAGCCTCAGCAGATCACCCCCACCTGACTGGAGTCTAGCAGCCAGGTTGGAGGACGAGGGACGCGGGGCTGGGAGACCAGCCCTGCCAGCAGGTGTGGTGATATGACAGCCCCAGGCAAGGGAAGGTGCTCTGCAATCCTGGGTTCAAGTTCCAGCTCTCCTGACACCAAGACTTCCAGGAAACTTTGGACACTCACTGCCAGGCACACATATCACCTACCTGAGGGAGTGGTGGACATGACCCTGGTGCCAGTCCTGCTCTGAGTGAGCCAGCTCACCGGGGTAGGGGCCACTGTCTGCTGGAGGGGCACCTGAGCTCTGCCACAGGGTAGAGGGAACTGGGGTTGATGCCCCCTTTCTTTAAAAAAAAAAAGTACTTATTTGTTTTTGGTTGCATCAGGTCTTTGTTGTGAAAGCAAGATCTCCTGGCTCAGGAGTTGGGGGGCTCAGGCTTAGATCCCTGGAGGTATGTGGGATCTTAGTTTCCTGACCAGGGATTGAACCCCTCATCTCCCGCATTGGAAGGCAGACTCTTAACCACTAGACCACCAGGGAAGTCCCTTTTTTTTCTTTTTAAATTGAGTCTTCCCTTGTAGCTCAGTTGGTAAAGAATCTGCCTGCAAGGCAGGAGACCCAGGTTTGGCTCCTGGTTCGGAACATACCCTGGAGAAGGAAATGGCAACCCACTCCACTATTCTTGCCTGGAGAATCCCAAGGACAGAGGAGCCTGGTGGGCTGCAGTTTATGGGGTCTCAAGAGTTGGACACGACTTAGCGACTAAACCACCACCAAATTCACATTACGATGAACCATTATAAAGTATACAATGCAGTGGTATTTAGTATATTTGTGATTTTGGGCCATCTCTCTAGTTACAAAATTCTTTTATTACCCCAGCAATATATCCTTTCCACTAAATAGTCACTCTCCATTCCCGCCCCTACCCCTCACCTTCCATGCCAATACCCCCACCCCCTGATGAGCTGATAACCATTAATCTACTCTCTGACTCCATAGATTTACCTATTCTGGATGTATCACATTAAAGCAATCATATGATATGTGACATTTAGTGTCTGGCTTCTCTCCCTCAGCATGATGTTTTGGAGTTTCATCTAAGGTGTAGCACATATCAGTACTTACTTTTTATGATCAAATAATATTTCACTGTGGGTGCACCAAAATTTTTTCTATCCATTCATTCATTGAAGGGCATTTGGGTTGTTTCCTCCTTTTGACTCTTACGAATTACACTGTTGTAAATATTTGTTTATGAGTTCCTATGTTTTCGTTTCTCTCGGCTGTAGAGCAAGGAATGGAACTGTTGGTCATATGGTAATTCTGTGTTTAATGTTTTGAAAAACAGACAAGGTCTTTTCCATGGTGGTTGAATGATGCCTTGGGCCGGAGCAGCCCTGCAAAGGGGCCTGTGGACTGAGGATCCCCAGGGTGTATGTTGGGGATAACTCTCAGGTAGGCTGACTCTCTGGAAGGAGCCTCACGTGACAGTGGTGGAGGCAGGGCACGACCCTCCACTGGACCTGAGACTGCTGGGTAGGGATGATGGAGAAAATGGGGCAGGAAGACTCCTTGTAACAACTCAAATCCTATATCCTTCCCCCAGGGAAGACGTGACTTCAGAGCCAGACCTCCTGCACTGAGATCCTGGTTCTGCCAGGTGGCAGCTGTGTGACCTAGTACAAGTTACTTCACAGTTTCAGGCCTGGTTTTGTCATCCCTTAAACAGTGATGAAAAGAGGAGCCACCTCATAGGGTTAAAGTGAGGTTACAGTGCGAAAACGTGAGGTATGAAACCAGAGGCAAGGGGAGCCTGTTCTTGTGTCAGAGCAGGATGTCTGGCTCTCTGCTGGCTTGGGGAACCCCCACCCCATGGGGCGCAGTGTCAGGGCCCCAGTGACTGGCTGGGAGTGAGAGCTGGGGGTATGGGTGGAGAGTACAATGCACTGGCAGATATTTGCTAATTCAAACAGCTGAATGTGCTGTTCATTGAGGGACAGGGTGAGGGTCATGCCTGGACTGGAAACCAGATCCTCTCCTGGAGTTCCAGCTCACACCTCAAGTTGGAGAGCCTGAGGATCAAATTTCTCTCCTGCCAGAAACAACCAGGGCAGCTTCCTGAATCCTCTTGGGAAGTTTCCCTGGTGGGGCCATTCCCTCTCCCAGAATCCCAGGTACATGCAAGGGCTCATGAGAGAGAGACTGAGAAAGAGGAAGGGGGTGATGGAGGAAGGTAACCAGCCACAATGAGATACCACTACACATCTATTAAATTAATTGAATGTAAAAGACTGATAAGACGAGGTGCTGGTGAGGATCTGGAGTAATTGGAACTCACATATATGGCTGATGAGTATGCAAAAATGGTATAGTCAAGTTGGAAGGCAGTTTGACATTTTCTTTCCAAGTTAAGCATACATTTTCCACATGACTCAGTGAATCCACTGTTAGCTATTTGCATGCGTGCTAAGTTGCTTCAGTCGTATCCAACTCTTTGCAACCCTATGGACCAGACTATAGCCCTCTAGGCTCCTTTTTCCATGGGATTCTCCAGGCAAGAATACGAGAGTGGGTTACCATGCTCTCCTCCAGGGATTGAACCTGTGTCTCTTATGTCTCCTGCAGTGACAGGCGGGTTCTTTAATTGCTCATTCCACCTGGGAAGCCTAGCGATTTACTATTTATGAAATGAAAGCATATGTCCACGGACTTGTCTGAAAATGTTCATAGCAACTTTGTTGAAAATAGCCTAAAAATGCTCAGTCGCTTCTGTTGTGTCTGACTCTTTGGGACCCCATGGACTGTAGCCCACCAGGCTCTTCTGTCCATGGGATTCTCCAGGCAAGAATACTGGAGTGGGTTGCCATTTCTTTCTCCAGGGGATCTTCTTGACACAGGGATGGAACCCATGTCTCTTATGTCTCCTGCATTGGCAGGTGGGTTCTTTACTACTTGTGCCACCTGGGAAAAAATAGAAATCACTCAAATGTCCATCAGTGGATGAATGGGCAAAATGTGGCACGTCATATATGGAATCCTATTCAGCAAGAAAAGAGAAAAACTACTGGTTGAATCTCAAAAACGTTATGCTAAGAGACAGAAACTGGTAAAAAAAAATGAATTTATATGAATTTTTTTAAAATGCAAACTATAGCAACAGAAAGCAAGTTAGTAGTTGTGTGGAACCAGGTTCGGGGCAGTGCGAGGGTGCACAAAGGAACTTTTCTGAGCAATGGATGCATCCTAAAACTTGATGTGATGGTGGTTGTATGTCTTATACATTTATCCAAATTTATAAAACTATATACCCATTTCACATCTAAAATGGGTGAATTTGTATGTGAATAATTCCACAATAAAGCTGTTCAAAAAATCAGTTTACCTAAAACTAGTCCTGGGACTCCACTTTTGGGAAGTATACTGTGCATATGCAGGACTGAAAAACATAAGCATGCATGCCAACAGGTGCTTTCAGGACGCTGGGAAAGCGTTAGAACTGGGCAGTGTTCATTAGAGCGGCTTCCCTAGTGGCTCAGCGGTAAAGAATCTGCCTGCCAACACAGAGGTGTGGGTTCAATCCCTGGGTTGAGAAGATCCCCTGAAGAAGGAAATGGCAACCCACTCCAGTATTTTTGCTTGGGAAATCCCATCAGAGGAGCCTGGTGGGCTACAGTCCATGGGGTTGCAAAGAGTCGAACAAGACTTAGCAATTAACTAACAACAACAAACCAAGTGTCCTTTAGAAGGAAGTCTCCTTTTTCAGAGGCAATGGCACCCCACTCCAGTACTCTTAGCTGGAAAATCCCATGGACGGGGGAGCCTGGTGGGCTGCAGTCCATGGGGTCGCGAAGAGTCGGACACGACTGAACGACTTCACTTTCACTTTTCACCTTCATGCATTGGAGAAGGAAATGGCAACCCACTCCATTGTTCTTGCCTGGAGAATCCCAAGGACGGCGGAGCCTGGTGGGCTGCTGTCTATGGGGTCACATAGAGTCGGACACAACTGAAGTGACTTAGCAGCAGCAGCAGCTCCTTTCTCATCCAGAGTTGGTCATTGCAAGCTCAAGGGTGTACTTGTGTGCCATCTGGTGTCTATAGTGGGCAATGCATGAATCTCCATCCTTCAAGCCCAACTTCAGGGGCTCTGGTTGGGTTGAATACAGTGGGTAGAAAGAAGGGGGACATTTCTCCTGGGAAACCTGGTACTCAGAGGGTCAGAGGTAGGGAGTCCTGGATCTATGAGAAGAGGGATACAACCTCTTATTGATATAAAGAAAGTGCTTTGGTGGAACAAAGAGGCAGAATGAACATAATTGGTGCCTTTGCATGTTGAGATGAAATATAAGATAGGGTTTTGTGGGGGGGGTGCGTGGGGAGAGATGGCAAAAAGGAATTAAAAGTTTAGGGAGAATGAGGTCCATAGGAAAACCAATCATGTCGATGCCCAGAGTGAGTTGGGGAATGCTCAGCAGAGGGGATGGTGGGGGTGGGGGTGGGGCGGCAGCAGGAGCAAGGAGGATTCTGAAAAGCAAAGGAGACCTCCCTGGATGAAGAGGCCATTGGGAGCCAACAGACAAGTCTCTTCTCCTAACATCCTAGATCTTCTGACCCCTCAGTCCTGCTTCCCGGAAATATCCCACAGATAAACCTCTTCATGGATGTGCTGCGATCATGTAAAGTCTGGGCCCTACAATGTCTGCAGAATCACTGAGGATAAAGACAGGCTTTAGGAGACAGTGACTGAGGAACCCGCCCACTTCTCCTGGCCACTGTGCAGCTGGTCCAGGCTCCAGCAGCCCATGGACAAGCCCAATTCTGCTTCCTACAAAAAACGGAGTCAATCACTCCCATGGGACACTAAGTGAAAGAGAAGTTTGTTTAAAGGTCAGCGACAGATGGCACTTAATCTAGGAAGACAAAGGGTGGGGATAGGGACATTGACATTCTGAGTAGTGGGGAGCCTGGGTGGAGGGCAGGGCTGAGATCTGCACTCCCAGGATCCTGGTGTCCAGGTTTCTGATTGGCCGTTTACAGACGGAGAGCATGGGGGCCTTGCTGAGAGCCATGTGCAAGGTTCCTGAAGCACCTTCCTTCAGAGGGAGAGGAGAGAGACGCTGGAGAGGCAGTGGAAGTAAGGAAGGGAAGATGGGGCTCAGGGTCCAGTGGAGTGCTAAGGAAAGTAAACTTCCGTTAGTGTTTGCTCATGCAACTTCCTGGGAAGGTTTATTGACTGTGTCTGAGAAGAAAGGACCCATGGCAGGCTTGGGAACATTAGGCAGTCGGTTCTTCAACATTTGCTGGATGGATAGATGGGTAGAAGAATGAATCAATGAATGAATGGCTGTGTGAGTGAAGGAAAAAACTGCTGGCTCCTCACTGGGCATCTGTGGGCACATCCAGCAGACTCCCACCTATACTCAAGCCCCCAACCCCCCACCCCCAGATGCAGGGAGCTACAATTCTGTGTGCTTCTCCTTGGTCTCCGTTAGCTCCTGTATCTTCTGAGGTAGGGTCTTCATCCAGAACTGGAGCCTGTGGGCCTTCAGGGCCCGGCCCACTGCAGGCTGCGTGTTCAGCTGCATGTATTGGTCCTCCTGGTCGAACATCGGCCAGTGGGGCAGACCCTCACCATTGGGGTTCCTGTAGACATGAGGGTCACTCTGAGTCCTACCAAGCTCAGATCCAAGCACCCTGACAGGTCAGGCAAGGCAACCAAACAGGGCTTGGGGAATGAGAGGGGAGGTTTCTAGAAGCAGAAAACAAAGAAACCACCTCCCACTGAGCATCAGTTCTACAGGCGGCAGGGCAGCCTTTGTTCCTTCCTGACAGAGGGACGCTCTGGAGGTCACAGCACTGTCACCACCCCCATCCAGGTCACCCAGAGATGGAAAGAGTGTACAAGAGGATCTTGGAGCTGGGGAGGGGGCTATGCAATGAAGGACATTTATGCTCATGAGTCACCATAGACAGATGAGGGGAGCCCCAGATGGGTTCCAGGCCCTGCCCTCCCCACAATGGGGGTTAAAGTAGGGGTGTGGCATCTCACCCATTTCGAGCAAAGTTGGCCCAATACTTGATCATCCTCCTGCTCAGCAGCTCCTCCTCCTCAGTGAATTGGACTACAGAGCAAGAAGACAAGGGTCTAGGTCAGGGCAGCTCAGTCCAGCATGTGGGTCATTCCCCCATCTCCCCACCATCCCAGGCTCTGCCCTGTCATCCCAGGCCTGGGGCTCTGCCCACTCCCCAGGCCCTGTCCTTGCCCAAGCCCCATATATTCATCCCGGCCTCTGACTGACCCGACACTGGGTTCAACCCTGACCTAGAAGGCTCTCTTCTTCTGACACTGGAAGAGATTTAAAAAATAAATAGGAGGGCTTCCCTGGTGGCTCAGCTGGTAAAGAATCCACCTGCATTGCGGGAGACCTGGGTTCAATCCCTGAGTTGGGAAGATCCCTTGGAGAAGGGAACAGCTACCCACTCCAGTATTCTGGCCTGGAGAATTCCATGGACTGTATAGTCCATGGAGTCACAAAGAGTTGGACATGACTCAGTGATTTAAAAAAATAAATAAATACATAGGAAAAAGGAGGGAAGAGAGGAAGGGAAAAAAAAGAGAGAGAGAAAGATGCTTTTGAAATATGTGCTCTGCACCCATGCCAGACACCTAAGATCAGGGTGGGGAGAGATGGAGTGTGAGTTCTGGTCTGAAGCATCCTGGACTCAAAGCTCAGTCTTTTTTTGCTTTTCTTTTCTTCTTCTTTTTTAAAATTTTCTTTTCTTTTTTCTTCTTTTGTACCTGCAGCATGCAGGACCTTAGTTTCCCAACCAGGGATTGAACTTGTGCCCCCTGCATTGGGAGTGTGGAGTCTTAACCACTGGACCACCAGGTAAGTCCCTGGGGCTCAGTCTTTCCAGCTGTCAGATCTTGGATACCTGATCCCGTCCTCTCTCGGAGCCTCAGTTTCCTCATTGGTACAGTAAGGGTGATTGCCCTCACCCAGAGTCTCACCAGCATCCCATGTCCTGGGAACAAGGAGTCCCACCCAGGATGACTCACTTTGCTCATTCCTGAAGAGGAAGAGAATCTCATCTCCATGGTCCGCCTTCACATAGCTCGGCCTGACATCCTTGAAGAAGCTGGACTGATGTTGGAACTCATAGAAGTAGATGGGGGCGTGGGAACCTGGGGAGGTAGGGCAGACGGGCCGTGACATGGAGGCCCCTCACTGGGAGCCTTCCTGCATGATCCATGGTGGTGACATAGCTAGGTCCAAAGCTGGATGGAATCTGGACAATGGGGTGAGGGCGTCCCAGGCTGGAGCAACGGCAGTGGGAAGAGCCTGGGTTCAAATTGTGGCCTTGGAACTTCCTAAGGTGTGGTCTTGGGCAAGTCACTGAAGGTCACAGAACTCTTTTCCTCCTCTGTAAAATGGGGTAAATGTCTATCTCTTAGATTAGGCATGAGGATTTACCAAGATGAAGGATCTCAAGTGCCTGGCACCTGGGGCCCAATAAATATATATGGGTGGTGACCTGGGCACTGGTAGACCTCCCCTGGCACCTGCAGCTCCAAGCTGCCCCCCTGCCAGTCTGGCCTTAGTTAAAGATGTACTCACGATGAAACATTGCTTCTTGGAGTGCAGGGATCACGAACATGAGGTCCTCCATCATCTCATGGAACTGGTTTCGGAGGGTCTGGTGGTCCTCACTGTCCTCTATGTACTCCTCCATCAACAGGTCACCAAACTCAGGAGGTACAGACTGCCCCAGGTGGATGAGGGAGAGTCAGGTTAGGCAGGCTGGCAGGGGCCAGGAGGCAGCAGGGGCAGAGGTGGGGAGATGGATTCTGGGTTGGGATTGGGAACTGGGGACCAGGACCAAGCTCTGGCGGAGGGAGCGGGGAGGTATTGCATGGACAGGATATCTGGGTGATGGGTTCCCCGTGCCTTGGGATAGGAAAGGAACCCCTCCCCGTGAGGGCAGGTCCACAGGAACCTCACCATCATTGCTGAAAATTCCTGCAAGGCATCCCTTATGGACTCTCTGCTCATTTCCCTCCTGGTGTCAGAACTGTTCACGGACTGGGTGGTGGGAGAGACTCAAGTTGGAAATAGGATGGGCCCAGAACTATGAAGCCCTGAGGACTTCCCACTGGATGGGCTCCCAGGCACCTGGAGGCTTAGGAGTAGGCCTCACCAAGGGGATGATCCAACCGTACTCATCGTTGTTGACACCAATGATGCTGGGGACAGGTCGAAAGTCGGCAGAGGCCAGCAGCTCCTGGGGCTGCTTGGGCAGGAAGACCCCATCCACCAGGCCGGGGATGATCTTGAAGGGCTAAGGATCCTCAAGGTCAGGTTGCAGACATTTTCTGATGCCACAGACATCATGCACCCCTTCCTGGCTCATCCCAGGATGCTAACACCCACCCCCAGAAGATCCTACATCTGCTTCAACATGGCCTGGCCTCAATTTCACACCTCATCTCCTGAAAGGGAGGCTTACAGGAGGCTCCTGTAAGAGGGCTGTAAGAACACCACAGTGTGGAGCTAGAAAAACTTGCCCAGGACAGTGAAGGGTACCCAGGCTTGCCTGCCGCACACCTGATGGCCCCTCCCTCCAAATCCACATCCATTCAGCCAAACCTTGTTGATGTCCAGAATCTCCTCTTCATTCTTGTGCCGCAGGCAGTCCACCAGGGCCTCTGAGTCAACCTGCCCACAGGCAGACAGGTTGGCCACCACCTGTGAAGAGGTTAGGCAGTGGTCAGCTCATCCTTCCAGGTAGGGGAGAGAGGTATGCCCAATGCCCCTGGTGCAGGTGCTGTACCCCCAAATCTCACAGAGTATTGTAAATGGATTTCTACAGGGTTGAAATTGTCCCAACCTCCCTGTTGCTCAGAGGACTCAGAGGCTGGGGGGTGCCATCCCACTTTCCTAGATAGTCCTGCCTCTGATGGGGGTCCCAGGGCAGCTCTGTGGGCCACAGAATGCACTCAGCCTCTGAGCTGACAAAGTCCTGTGAATTCTGACCCCTGAGCAATCCCCAGGTAGGTGGCTGTTCCCAAGGTCCTCTGATGGCAGGAGAGTCCCTGTTATCTCCACTTAACAGACAGCATAATGGGCTGAGGGCTAAGAGATGCAGGGAGCAGGTCTGGGCTTTCCATGGGTGAGGGCACTCACTTTGGAGACCTTGTCAGATGAGTTGGCAGTGATGCCAGGCAGCAGGGCCACCCCACTCTCCATGATGGCGCCATGGAAGAGTCCTTGGGACATGGGGGACATGAGGTGCAAAGACACGCTTATGCCACCTGCAGACTCGCCAAAAATTGTGACACGGCCAGGGTCGCCTCCAAAGTAGGCGATATTCTGCTGGACCCAGCGCAGTGCGGCCACTTGATCCAGGAAGCCCCAGTTGCCAGTTGCATGCTTGTCTCCAGTGCTGAGAAGTAGCAAGGATGAGGGTCATGGGACTGTCCTAGCTCCATCAGTCCACGTTGCCCAGCCCAGCCCAGCCCCAGACTCACCTGAAGAAGCCCAGCAAACCCAGGCGGTACTGGATAACAACCACCACCACATCCTCAAAGGCCGCCAGGGCAGAGCCGTCATACATGGAAGCCATGCCCAGGACAAACCCGCCACCATGGATCCACACCATCACCTGGGGAATCCGAGGTATAGTTACCATGTGGCTCCCACCTGGCCCTAAACACCACCAGGGCTGCTGCCTAAACTAACCACCACTTTGACTCTGCTCACCTAACCACATGGACAGAACTCCAGCAAGACACAGTAGTGTCTTCATTACCTGGACTGAAGGTGACCCACATCCTATCAGGAAAACCTGCCTCCCACATGTAAGGCCTGTCCCACTTACCAAAGCCTGGCCCCATTTCCCCCAGAACCCTCTCTGGGGTGGAAAGAAAAGGGGTGTTTCTCTGATCACCTTACATGCATGCACATTAATTAAGAGTAGTCCATTCTCACTGGCCCAATGGATAATCCAAGGCTGGGTTCTCTGGCCACCTCAAAGTGCAGGCCTTAGGCACCTAGGTACCTGACTGGTCCCTGGGTATGAGTTGGTTGGGTGAGTCCAGGGTCCCTCCCAGGGACACAGTTTATGACCTCGGAGAGCAGCCAGGGTTCTGTGACCCTGTGCCCAAGGGTCAGCCATCCATGCTGGGTAAGAAGCACTCAGCGTCTTAACAGGGTCCACGTGCAGTGGGGCTCAAGCTGACCTTGTCCTTTTCAATCTTCTTGCAGAAGAAACGTCCTCCCACCCCTCACCCAGTTATGTCCTGGCACTCACAGGCAGATTGGAGCCCTTGTGGGAATGGGCAGGTGTGTGGATGGTTGAGGTACAGACAGTCTTCAGACATGGAGGTAGAAGGCAGGGTCACATTCCATAGTTTATCAGTCATTCTTTTCATGCCGTCGACGTCCTGCAGACACCTGGTGGCCGTGACAGGCAGTTAGTCCTGGGGCTGTGCAGTAGCTGTAACCAGATCCTGGGCCCCGATTTACTCCCAGCTACCCTTGGTCCCACTTTCTCTGGTCCCCATTTACATGTGATCCCTCTCTAAAGGACCTTTGCACCAAGTTACATTCCACAGACTCTGGGAAAGCAGGGATGGAGCCCAGTCTTCCAGGGAAGCCTCAAGCTTATGAGGGCCTTGGATACTATCCTCCTGAGACTGAGAAATCTTGACTCTTGCATGTGTTTACATTCACCATCATATCCCTGTACTCACACAGACCTGGGACAGGGGAGTAGCCCATATGCATGTGCTGCCAAAATAAATGGATTAATTTCTCAAGAGAAGGGCAGTGCGATGTCCTTTAAAAATCTCAAGTCAATCTCTCAGGAAACCTCATCTCTCCCTCAAAGTTTCCAGCTGCAAGAACATTCACACATTCCTTGGTCAATGGTACCTGGCCCTGTTGGTTGGCACAGTGACTGTGAAGACTCAGGTCTGCCACTCCTTGGGAATCTACAGTATGTGCTGCTAGAATCAGGAGCTCCTACAAGGGTCAAACCTCTTCCAGAGCCACTTTCTCAGATGTCAGAGATCACTTGGTACTACTAAAACTTAGGGAGTTACATGTCTCTGCTTGTCCCTTCAGCATGCAGATCTAGCACTCTTTTGAGTGCTAAGCCCTCAGTCTGGGAAAGTTACTTTGCTCTTTCAAGCTTCAGCATGCTTATCATAAAAATGCATGTCAATATCCATCAAACTCAGAAGGAAAACTGGCTGTGGCTTAGATGAAATAACAACTGCAACCTGGCCCAGAGCTCAAGAGTACCCTCTATACCAGGGCCTAAAGTTCCCGGACCTCCTGCTTACTTGGCTGGCTGGGAAGTCACATCCTTCACACCGCTCCAAGATTCTGGGGGCTCCGGGGGTGCAAATCGCAGCGGCCCTACAGGTGGCTTGGCAAAGGGAATTCCCAAGAAGGTGTGGACCCCCACATCAGCGTTCGTCACGTAGACAAGGCTCCCCCGCACCTTCCCTGTGTGTGTGGTCCGGACGGGCTGGGTAGAGTCCTGGCCTGCGGGCAGAGAGATGGACATCAGGGTTGGGTCTCCCCATTCAGCTGCCCTCCCAGACTGGTGATGTTGTCACCTCCCTCCTGCCCTCGGTTCAGCTCAAGGGACACCGATTTACCAATACTTCCTTTACAGATTCCCTGCCTGTAATTCTGCCCCGCCCCCCACTGCCTTTACTGCTCCAGCCTTTTCCATCAGGCTCAGTGAACCTCTCTGGGGCTTGGGACCATGGTTTAGCCCCAGGAGCCTCAAATAGCCATATGAGCTTGATGGGAGTAAGAGTGTCCCTTCCACTCACTGTGTGCAGGTCTAGGAGCGGCAGGAGAACTGTAGGAATCAGACAGACAAGATTCTTGTCCTTCAGGATCTCACACTCCAGGTGGCAAGAATGACACAAAGTATTCTCCAAATAAAGAGTGATGTTATGAGGAGAACTACAGAGGAAAGGGCAGCCGTGTCTAGAACATTAGAAAGCACAGTTCGCCCTGCTAAAGGGATCAGGGAGCCAGGAAGAGATTAAGAGTCACCTAACACCTTTTGCCTCATTGCAGCCAAGAAAGCAACGTGGGTCACCAGCAGCTCTACGGATCCATCAGAGAAAATTTGGCCAGGGTTTCTCGCTCTTGCTGGGTCTGCTCAAACCACCATGGTTTGAACCCAAAATACAGCCTCAAAATGTGCCGCCAGTGTTTCCACTAGTATGTGAAGGACATCAGCTTCGTTAAGTTGGACTAACTGAACTTGCTTAAACGGATTGTCCAGCACATCTACCTTATACAGAAACAATACTAGCTCTTTGAAAATGAAAGTTTAAAAATTAAAAAAGAAAGAAAGAAGGAAAGTCACCTAACAGATGGGGAGCTGACATTCCTAATAGATAAAAAATTCTATAAATAAGAAAGATGACAGCAACGTACATTTGGGGAAAGAACATGAAATGGTGAAAGTGCAAGTTCAGATAGAATGAGGAATACCAATAAATAGCTCTTACACAAATGAGGAGATATTTGTCTCAATCATGCTAAGAGAAATGCATACTGAAATCTGAATGTGATGTCAGCAACTTATTTTGTCACAGAAAGCAAGACAATCAGACATTGTATGTTTTCTATGGGAAGTCCACTGTACCACATATGAAGCAGTCTTGCCCCGAAACAAAACAAAGCAAAACGTAAAATCTGAATTTGATTGAGACTCTAGAATATAAACACAAATTTACAGGCATACAGGGGGCAGAGAAACAGTTAAAAGACACCATATCAGCAAAATTCAAACTGTTATATGTGGAATTTAAAAAATGATACAAATGAACAAAATAGAAACAGATTCAGGGACACAGAAAACAAATTTATGGTTACCAAAGGGAAAAAGGGGGAAGGGATAAATTAGGAGTTTGGGATTAACATACACACACTGCTAAGTCACTTCAGTCGTGTCCAACTCTGTGCGACCCCATAGACGGCAGCCCACCAGGCTCCCCCGTCCCTGGGATTCTCCAGGCACACTACTATATATAAAATAACCAACAAGGCCCTAGAGCCCTTATAAGCACAGGGAACTCTACTCAGTATCTTATAATAATCTGTAAGGGAAAAGAATATGTTTATCACTGAAGCACTTTACCGTACACCTGACACTAAATTAACATTATATGTCAACTATACTTCAAGAAAACAAAAAAAACAAAAATAACCCAAATCCCAACCCTGGGATCCTCTCCAGAACAAACTGGTTTCTTCAACACAACAACAAAATTACAAGGAGAACAGAAGCGAGGCAGAGAAGGAATCTGAAGATTGAGCTTCATGAAATACTTCAAAAAGACAGGTAATAATAAACGTTGGAAAGGATGTAGAAAAACTGTAACCTTTGTACATTGCCGGTGGGGAGGGAAAATGGTGCAAGTGCTTTGGAAAACATCCTGCAGTTCTTCAAAAAGTTACACAGAGTTACCAAATGACTCAGCAATTCCACTCCTAGGTATAAACTCAAGAGAATTGAAAATATGTCCACACAAAAACTTGGGTATGGATGTTCATAGCAGGATTATTTATAATGGCCAAAAAGTGGAAAGAATCCAAGTGTCCATCAACTGATAAGTGGATTAATAAAATGTACCATATGTACACAATAGAGTATATTATTCAGCAATAAAAAGAATTACCAAACATTCTACAACATGGATAAACCTTGAAAATATGCTAAGTGAAAAAAGCCAGTTCTAAAGGACCACATATTGGATGATTCAATTTATACAAAATCACAATTGGGATATTCAAAAAGACAAAATGTTGCGGAAAAGGGAAATCAATGTGGTAAACTCCATAAATATACTAAAAACCATATTAAAATATCTATTTATTTATTTATTTATTCAGCTGTGCTGGGTCTTAGTTATAGTGTGTGGGCTTTAGTTCCCTATACTGTGCTTAGTTGCCCAGTCGTGTCCGACTCTTTGTGACCCCATAGCCCACCAGGCTCCTCTATCCATGGGGATTCTCCAGGCAAGAATACTGGGTTGCCAGGCTCTCCCTCAGGGGATCTTCCCAACCCAAGGATCGAACCCAGGTCCCCTGCATCACGGGCAGATTCTTTACCATCTGAGCCACCAGGGAAGCCCAAACATACTGAATTGAGTAGCCTATCCCTGCTCCAGGGGAATTTCTAGAGCCAGGAATCAAACCAGGGTCTCCTGCATTGCAGGCAGATTCTTCACCAGATGAGCTACCAGGGAAGTCCCTAGTTACCTGACCAGGGATCAAACATGTGCCCCCTGCATTGGGATCACGGAGTCTTAGTCACTGGCCACCAGGGAAGTCCCTACAAACCATATTAAATGCTATGTGAATTATATCTCAAATCTGCTATTAAAAAAAGAAGCACAGCTACCAGTTCTTAAAATATGAACCTTATATAAATCATGGTTTTTAAAAAATGTCATAAATATCATGAGATAACACGAAAAAAGAATGTTTGACTTGATGTTTGATTACATTAAGAAATTATGAGAGATATATACCTTTTCTTTTAGTAGGACATAATTTAAAAAATTTACAAGTGATATGATGTCTGGGATTTGCTTCAATTAATAGTGCAAAGGAGAGGTGATAATCCAAACAAAACTAAGTTGCCCAGGTCTTGATAACTGTTGAAGGTATACTGAGTCTGCTATATTATTCTCCCTACCTCAGATGGGGAGCCCTGCAGGGCTATGTGACCTCAGGCAGTCCTGACCCTCTGTGCCTCAGGGTGCAGAGAGGTATTCAATCAGGCTCCCAATTCCTGTGGTGCTATCCCCACTGGTTCCCACCTCCCTGGCGCCTTTCTTCCTGCAGGCTCAGGTTCTGTCTGCAGAATTTGGCAAATCTGAGCCTGGTTTCATAAAAAGAAGTGTTTTTTTTTTTTTTTTTAAAGAAAGAAAACAAAAAGCAGCCTCACATGACTGTACTACCCTATACCTATTAGATTTACATGGATTAACATGCTTGATGACACACAGGGTGGGTGAGGCCAGAGTCAGCAGCTATTCTCACGCTCCACAGAGGGCAACTGAGCAATGCCTTTTCAAGTCAGAAGACCCACCATTCTCCCAAGGAACATGCTGCTCTCTAGTTCCTGGTGGGATGTAATGTCTATCCATGTAATTCACTGCCTCCACCAGCCTCTAATGCTTGTTGTTCGTTATAGCAAAGGACAAAACCTGCTAAAATGTTCCTGACCAGAGGCTGGTTACGTTGAGGATGCTTACTTCTTGAAGAGAAGTCCTTACATTAAAAAGTATGAAGAAGTTCTACCACGATGGGGTGTGGAGGTCACTCCTGGGGTCAGGAACAGGGACCAGAAAGGGAGGCAATGGGTGACCATTTAGGTGAAAACCAAGGATGCATGCACACACCCATTCTTGGGTGAACTCCTGGGCAGTGTGTGGAAAGCACTGGAGACCTAGATGGTCCCTGTCGAAAAGCTAGGACTGGGTAGGACAGTAGAGGGACAGACCCATCACCTGTACTTATCAATTCTTCTCCTCTGAAAGTGGGTCCAACCCAACACAGCAACATTTTTAAAAAGGAGCCTCAGTCGAGCTTAGCAGATTGTGGATCTGGAAGATTCCGGGGACCTCCTAGAGCCTGGTCAGCAAGGGGTTAAGGGTGGAAGCCCAGTGGAGTGGGCCACGGGGGGAGTCATGAGTGTGGACCCTTCCTGGGCAGATTGGACTGGGAGTGGACAAGATAGCCAAGTGTCACAGGCAGAGAACCTCTGAATTACTGGATCATAGTGTTCAGGAGCAGGCACAGGAGCTGGGGCTGTGCCCGGGTACTGTGCCCACATAGCCTAAGCTACTTATCAGTAAAAGCCACTGATAAGGGCTGGCACAAAGAGCAATTACCTTTGCCCTGAAGGCCAAGGCATACCCTCACCAAGGGTGGGTGCACGGGGTGAAGAGGATGTGGTAGTCTCTCCTGCCAGATGTGGCTGCTGGGGATGGGGGCCTCCGTAGCCTGAGCCAGTAACCTTGCCTACAGCTCGGTGGAGAGAGGCTCAGAGGCTGTCAAGACGTCCCACGGACAAGGGTGCAACGCTCAGAGCCAAACGGTGGCAGGAAGGTATTATTATTGTTGATGTTATCACCGATCAGCTCCAGCTCCACCACGAATACTTGAAGGGAAATGTTCCAAATAACTTTCCACCCCGCCCGGCTGCGTCTCACAGCCCTAGAGCCCGCTTGTCCCTAAGCGTAGCTAGACCTGGGGCAGGCCAGACTTTCTCTGCGTCTCTCGGGATGCAGAGATGCGTGGGATCACGGTTCTGGTACTGTAGCGCTCCAGCGGCTCCCACCTCCCCGACGCCAGTACCCGCTTTCCCAACCCCACCCCCGCACCCTCACAATATCTGCAGAATTTGTCCAAGTCCTACCCCGGTCCCTACGTCGCCCTGCGCGGGAGCCTCACCCTGGCCCGGGACGAGGAGAAGCAAGAACCCGGCTGCGTCTCACAGCCCTAGAGCCCGCTTGCCCCTAAGCGTAGCTAGACCTGGGGCAGGCCAGACTTTCTCTGCGTCTCTCGGGACGCAGAGATGCGTGGGATCACGGTTCTGGTACTGTAGCGCTCCAGCGGCTCCCACCTCCCCGACGCCAGTACCCGCTTTCCCAACCCCACCCCCGCACCCTCACAATATCTGCAGAATTTGTCCAAGTCCTACCCCGGTCCCTACGTCGCCCTGCGCGGGAGCCTCACCCTGGCCCGGGACGAGGAGAAGCAAGAACCCAAAGACCACGGAACTCAGACGCAAGCGAGGCCCGTCCGGCTTCATCGTGAGTTCAAAAGTCTTTTCTGCACTACCGGCGGGCACGCGGCTTTTCATCAACAGGCTGCGCAGGGACTCGACCAGTCAGTGCCTCGCCCAGGCCAGGAGTTTGGCCTGGGTAGGGCGTAGGCGGGAGCAAAGGTGGGTTTGGCAGGAGAGTGGGACTAAACCGGTTAAGACCAGTGGCAGGCAGGGGCTAGCACAGCCGCTTCCCTTCTGTCTGGGTCCCCTTGGGCTTCCTTCGAAGGGGCATTGAGGCTTCTGCAGTTCCTCCGCAATACCAAGACCCCTCTCCCCAAACTTGCGTTCAGTGTCCCTACAGTCACGGGCTGGTGCGAGGAGCGCGGAGAGGGAGCAATACGCTGTAATTGGGGAAACCGGGAGCGTTTCCTTGAGGAGGCGCACAATCAGAATTCCCACAGACAAGAGATATCAAAACAACTTTCGTTCAGAGGGCAAAGAACCGCTCGAGTAAAGGCAGGGAAACGTGACTGCCTGTCATTCCAAAAACTCCTCCTTGCTTTCAGGTATCGATTTCCTGGGTTCACCTTCATCCCCTTATTGTCTCTGGTCTGAGAGTCTCCGTGAGCCCCCCGCCCTATTCAGCAAAGGCCCCCCTTTTGAAATGTATACCTGATTGTGGCACTCATCTTAAGGACAGCCTCAACCTCATCTCGGGTCTTTCCCTGTCCCCAGCTCTCTCCAAAATCGAGGTCAGTTATTTATCCACTGGACAAACATTTAAAGAACGTCTGCTTGTCCTCGTGCTGGGGACTGGGAGAGCACTCTCGGGCCCCAAGTGCAGCTGGAGCTGCAGGTGCGTGTCCGGGAAGTTTCGAAACGCAGTGAGCCGTGCAGGGGCAGACAGAGGCAAGTCTAGGCAACTGCCCAGCCTAAGGGGCAGGTTTCTCGGAGGAAATGATGCCTGGCTCGATCTCATTCGGATCTTCAGTGCTCCAGCCTTATCCTGCGGTGCCCAGCACCCTCCCGGCTCGCACACGTGCTCCCTTCTCGGTACCCCCGAGAGCGCTCCACATATTCCTGGGTCCGCGTGGAGAGCGCGCAACGGCCACCGTCGCACCCATACCCCAGGTGGAGCACGGGCTGCGTCGCGTGTCCCTCGCGTTACCCCGTCACCACGCCACGCCTCCTTCCCGTTCCCCGGAAGTGCGCCGTAGGAGAGGAAGTGCAAGCCTACGGTCGCCGGCAGCGGTTCCGAGATGGTGGGCGGCGGCGGGATTGGGGGCGGTCTCCTGGAGAACGCTAACCCCCTCATCTACGAGCGCTCTGGGGACCGGCCAGTGACCGAGGGCGAGGAGGACGAGCAGGTTCCAGACAGCATCGACGCGCGCGAGATCTTCGATATCCGCCGCTACCGGACGCGGGGGTCGGGGGCGGTTCTCGGGGGCATGGGATGCGGGGGATGAAGTGACGTTGTGTAGTCGGTGGAGCTGTGTTAGGGCCGGGCATTCTGGCGGAGGGTTCTTAGTGGGCAAAGGCGCAGAGCCCTCTTTCCTTCACTTGGCACATTTGATTCGCTCCATCAATGACCCGGAGCATCCCCTGACGCTAGAAGAACTGAACGTAGTAGAGCAAGTCCGGGTTCAGGTGAGTCACTCCCACCGTCCAGGGTAGCGACTTGTTCGGGAGAGTCAGAATAGCTCAGCTGTGCACCAAGGGGTTGGTGTGCTTTCAGGTCACGGACTCCTCCCTCAGTGGCTCTTTGGAACACTGCACACCCATTTTATGGATGAGGAAACTGAGGCCCATACTTGTTAGACGATTTGTTTGAAGCAACAGACTAAAAAGAGGGGCTCAGGGCTGAACGTGTCATGACTCCTAACATCCCACTCCCGAACTAGGTTAGCGACCCCGAGAGCACAGTGGCCGTGGCCTTCACACCCACCATTCCACACTGCAGTATGGCCACCCTTATTGGCCTGTCCATCAAAGTTAAGCTTCTGCGATCCCTTCCCCAGCGTTTCAAGGTGAGTTTGAACTTAGCCCTGGGGGTGGGGCAGCTGTGAGTGTTTGTCACTTAAGAGGATATGGGAGCATGAGTCTGGACATCAGAGAGATCTGGAAGGAACCTGGCTATCAGAGATGAAATTGGGAGGAGGCTTTCTAACTGGATAGGACAAGAATAAAGACCACGCTGAAAAGTGCAGAAAAGTAGTGAGGAGTGTGGCAGTTTGGGCAGTAGGGAGCCACAGATAAGTTTGGAGCAGGGGTGGAGGGTGCAGGCAGGCCTTTTAAGTCAGTAGTAGTTGGCCAGTCATTTGGGTAGTGATGAACTGGCAGTGAGTGGATTTGGAAGGTCAGAGTCCAAGAGCATAATTAGGAAGTAGGATCAACTGGAGGGGGTGAGTGGGGAGAAAGGGGTAGACAGGTGTGTGGGTGCTCAGGCCCACCTCTCTTCCTCCCAGATGGATGTGCACATTACACCAGGGACCCATGCCTCAGAACATGCAGGTAAGTGTGGGCTGGTATTGAGGCATTAGCCCCGAGCCTTCCCCCTTGCCGTGATGGTTTCTAGGGCAAGATTGGGGGTGTGGCCCTAGGCAGATGACTCCTCAGTGGAACTGGCAGCCTAAAGCAAAGTTGGCCTGACTTGAGTCTCCTATGTGTACCATGTTCTTTCACTCCTGCTGTCTCTCTCTTTTAAGTACATAAGACCAGGGTGTGTCAGGCTTTATAGTGTAGCAGGCAGATGCGAGTGGCCAGGTGAGAGGGGGTCACAAGAAGGTGGGGGAGGTGTGGGTTCAGATGGTGGGGGTAGCCAGATCAAGACTTGGAATCCTGGGAAGGTGACAGGAGGGCTTTGTTGGGGGTGGGGGGGGCGGTTAGATATATTTCACCACTGTCTTCTTTCCACCTAGTGAACAAGCAGCTTGCAGATAAAGAGCGGGTGGCAGCCGCCCTAGAGAACACCCACCTGCTTGAGGTTGTGAACCAGTGTCTATCAGCCCGGTCTTGAGCCTGAATTTTGCTCCCAGCCCCACACAGGGCTCATGGCCTTGTTTTCTTGAATCACTGACAATAAGAAACAAACATTTTGCATTTTGTAATAAACCTTTAATTTATATTCATTTCCCAGCATGCTTGAGAGTCTTTCATCTCTGTGGGGTCGCTCCCGATTTGGGATGGGGGTGGTAGTGAGTGCCTATAAAGGATGAGTCAAGGAGGTTTGGTTCATTTTTTAAATTTCTCCCAGTGGTTTGATTGGGAAAAGTTACAAGTATGCTAAAAAATTGAAAGAATAAGGTAGCACACAGTCTTGTATACCCACCACTTAGATTTAATAGTTCTTAACATGTTACAACACTGGCTTTATTTATATGTGAGGAGAATATAGATATACTTGACAGTAAAACTGCAGACATATGACCCTTCACTTCTAAGTACTTCATCCTGTGTCTCCTAAGATTAAGCCTGGAACCACAGTGCTATTATCTGGTCCCAAAGCAAACAATTCCCTAAAGCTAAATACCTAATATTCAATCATATATGAATTTCCCCACAATGTCTTTCATAATTGTTTAATCAGGCTCCAGTCAAGTTCCATGTATTGCATTTGGTTGTCATCTCTTTAGCCTCTTCTAGAACTATCTCCCCACCTCCTCACCTTTTAATCTTTCTTGACACTATTTTGAAAAGCACAATGTGAGTTGTCCTGGACAAGTCCCACAGTCTGATTTCTTCCTTTGCTGTGTTTCGTATAAACTAGAAATTGGTTGAGTTCAGGTTAGAATTTATTAATGAAAGCCTTGCCCAGGAGTGTTCTATGAATTCTTAGTATCCACCAGTAGCTGTGTGATGCCAGCCTGTCCCCACCCTTGGTGATGCTCAGTCTGGTCTCCTGGTCAGGACAGTGACAGCAGATTTCTCTGTTGAAAGCCACCTGAAGCACTGTCTCCACCAGCATCATCCAAGTGTGTCACCCCAGGTGCTCAGGTCTGGGGCCTCTGCTCCCCCAGCACAGTTGGTCACCAGGATAGGCTGGGGGGCTTAGACCTTGGATCAGCCAGTCCGAAGTCATAATGTGATTCCCTGCCTCCATTTCTTTGAGGAAATATTCAGCTATTAAGAAGACTTGTCCAGCCCATCTGGTGGACAGGGCCTTCCAGAGGCCTCAGCAAGGAGCCTGGGCCCTTGGCAAATCTGTTCCTGGGGGCCTTCTGATGATATTGAGCCTGTCCTGAGAGTGGGCATTGGCAGAAGCCTTGATATATAAGTACCTAGACAGCCAATTCTTGAGCCAGCCCTATGTGGCATTCTTTGTTATCTCTATTTTGCAGGGGAGGAAAGAAGCGTATAGAATAAGTAACTGACTCCCAAAGACCTCCAGTTAGAGTGGAGGAACCTAAGGAGTTCAGCTGGCACTGCTCAGCTGGCAGGGGGCGCTGTTGCCTGGCTGGAGGGGCCTGTGCTGTGCTAAGTCACTTCAGTCGTGTCCCACTCTGTGTGACCCCATAGACTATAGTCCAGCAGGTTCCTCTGTCCGTGGGATTCTCCAGGCAAGAATACTGGACTGGGTTGCCATGCCTTCCTCCAGGGGATCTTCCCAACCCAGGGATCAAACCCTCATCTCTTAAATCTCCCAAATTGGCAGGCAGGTTCTTTACCACCAATGCCACCTGGTTTCCAGGCAGGAGTGGCTTTGCCACCCAGTGACCAAGATCTGGCTGCTCAGAGAGGTGGAGCCATGAGTCCATGTCACCCAGTTTCTTCATGTGTGATGTGGGAAGTGGTGAAAACAGCTTAGGACTTCTCTGAGGGGTTTGCAAGTGGATCTAGGACCATTTCAGGTGACCTTCCAGGCAGAGTACCCACCCTCCCATTTTCACAGATGAAGCAGCTCAGTGCTCCAGAGAGGCAGGTGACCAACCACCCAGGGTCCCTCGGGCCCCAAGGAGGCTTCCCAACCACCAGTACCCAGCTGTAGATTTCGCCGCCTGTGTACCTCTGCAGTGACAGCCCGGATCTGTCTAAGATCTGTGGTGTCTCTGTTCAGCTAGGGGTGGGGGGGTCACAGGGGAGACAGGTGTCACTGAGTCATTCAGCTGGCCCTCCTGGCAGCCAGGCCACAGTGGATGAGGGACACCAAGCTGCTCACATCCAGCCAGTTGGCATATCAGATATCCCCTTTGCAGTTTTGACTCATCTGGGCCTGGCCCCCAGCTGCCTGCAGTGACACCATTTATGAATACTGGACTAGTGCCTGGGGAACTTTCTGGAATCCCAGCTGCAATCTGCAAACACGGGGTGGGGGGCGGGGGATGAAGTTTCAGGTTCCTAAAGCCCTCCACCAGGTGTGTCTGACTGTGCTGTTTCTGGCCTGTGACTTCTCAGGCCTCGGTTAACATGTCTACAAAATGGGAACAACAAATCACAGCTAAGTGAGACCAACCCAGGGATTAGAGGACAAATATGAACATGCCCAGGTCTGTCCATTTTTGCTTATCATTCTGCCCAAAGCACAAGGGCCTGGCATACAGTTAGGTACTTAGTACAGGTCAGTGAAATGAATGAATGAATTGAGCCTTAGAACAGAACAGAGGAACTGGGGCATGGAACTGCGGTGTGAGGAGGGGTGGGGACACTGAAATCCAGCCAAGTTCCCTTTGCAGCATTTTGCTACCTGAGGAAGGGGAAGGGCATAGGGTCCCACAGAGAAAAGGTGGGTAGCAGGGAGAGGGGAGAAGTATCTGTACCTGCCCCTGTCCTGGGCAGACAACTGTTGTGGACAGAAAGGAGCAGGAGCAGGAGAGAAGCAGCAGGAGAGGGCCCATATAGTCACTCAACCTGTCCTGTCCAACCAAGGGCGATAATAAAAGTGTTCATATTGAGATATCAATATTACTATATGCCAGACACATACCAACCAGTTTACCTCTGAATTTCATGTTATGTATACCTTTTTTTTTTTTTTGGCTGCACTGTACAGCAGGTGGGATCTTAGTTCTCCAACCAGGGATGGAACCTGCGCCCCCTGCTTTGGAAGCATGGAGTCTTAACCACTAGACCACCAAGGAAGTCCTCAGATTGTTCATATAACAACTGCCATGAAGGCACTATTCCTGTTCTACACAGGAGGGAACTGAGGCTCAGCCAAAATGGGCAGAGGTGAAATAGCTAGCAAGGTGCAGAGCTGGGATTTGAAGGCCAGGTTATCCTGGGGGTGTTCTTGCCTCGGTCTGTTCCTTCTGGGCAGCCAAGCTCAGCCCAGGGAACTGAGAGGACAGAGAATTGGGGGTGTTTCAAGGGCATGTCCTGGTATGGTTCCTGGGGCCCCTGGCCATGCTGCTGCATGTGGCATGTCTATCCTGGTGAGGAATGCTTGGGGCCTGAGTGGCCCAGTGTGGATGCAGTTCCCTTGGCAATGAGGAAACATTGCTGAGGTCAAGAGCTTAGATTATCAGAGGGGAAACCCAGCCCTAATTCCTTACATGACCACAGCCACCACCCCCCCCCCCCCACAACACCCACCCTCTGTCGGACATCCAGGGGCTCTTGTCAGCAGCAAGGTCATGTGTAAGGTGGTTAGGAGGGGCCGTGAGCAGCCCAGCTGGGATTCCTGATGGAAAGTGGTTTGCTGGCTCTTAGGACTTTTGTTGTTTGTTTGGTTTTTTGGGCTATGCTGCATGGTATGGTGGGATCTTAGTTCCCTGACCAAAGATCAAACCCATGCCCCCTGCATTGGAAGCACAGAGTCTTAACCACTGGACCACCAGGGAAGTCCCAAGACTTTTGTTCTTTGACAAGAGGCTCAACCCATGACTCCGTCTTCCCACTGGACCTGGTCCAGAAAGCTAGAACCAACATGGGGTTGCCCAGTCCTCCAAGACCCCCCAGGCCATGTGAAGGACACAAATGGATAGACCACCCCACAGTTCAGGCCTTGCTTGCTTTGAGGACGTCAAGAACTAGAGGGGCCTGCGTGAACTCTCTAACACTTACCTAACTAGGCCCTGCTCATTCCAAGGCCATTTCAGATGTTGCCAAGGAAACTGACGCAGCAGCCAGAGAGCCCTGACCCCGGTCTCCATGACAACCTACAGCAGTCCACTAGGATCCATCCATTTATGATGTCACTTGAGCCCTGAATGGGTGCCCCCCAACCCCCATCATACCCGTCGCAATCAAACGTCAGTCTAATAGCAGGTCCAGGTCAAAAAGTACCTCACAGCTTGCCTGCCCCCAGTCCTCACACACCCCAGACATGAGCAGGGCAATAATAGAGGGGCTGGGATAGAATAATAGAAGCTGGGAGAGAAGCAAGACCTAGGAGCCTGGGGACAGATTTAGGACTAGAAACCAAGTCTCTCCATTACATCTCCTCCCCTCTGTGCCCCTGCATCCTCCCTGGGTCTGAGGAGGGGGCTGATCTCTGGGCAGTGCTGGCACCAAGCGGTGGCTATCCCATTCCCAACTGCCTGACCCCATCCATGTGTGCACGCATGCTCAGTTGCTAAGTCGTGTCAGACTCTGCGACCTCATGGACTGTAGCTCGCCAGGTTCCTCTGTCCATGAGACTTCCCAGGAAAGAATACTGGAGCAGGTTGCCATTTCCTACTTTCCAACCCCAAGGGTTCTTCCCAACCTAGGGATTGAACCTGGTCTCCTGAATTGTAGGTGGATTCTTTACCACTGAGCCACCTGGGAAGCCGGAACCCATCCATGCTCTATGACAAGGAACCTCCAGACCCCGAGTGTGCCTTGAATTACAGGCTCAGTCTGAGACTAAAGGGAAGGAAGGAGACATTGAAGACTCAGAGTGACTGGAACCAGACCTGTTCCTGTCTAGTCCCACCCCTATCCGCTCCTGCTGGTCTCTGACACCTGCCTGCCAGGATTTCCCTAACTTTGGGCAACCTCCAGGCCAGGAACCGAATGATCAGGTATTTTTAGCAGAGTTGCTGGCAGCTGCCTGGAGGGTGCTGAGGGGGAGGTGGTGCTGAGTCCATCCTTTTCCTTCTCTAGGCCCACATTCCCTCCTCAAGATTCAAGCTTGCACCTCCACCTGCACCACACTGCCAGAGGGCCTCCATTCCCCACCCCTTCCCCACAGGCCTCTAAGGGCCCCCTTGGGGGCTCAGGTGTCACTAACCCTCATCTTGAAGGACAGGCTCATCAGGTAGAATCATCAACTCCCAAGGGCAGGGATGAGAGTGGGAAGGACCTGGTGTTGAGGTTAGAAGCTTGGATTTAGGGCCCCAAAATAAATGGGTGCCGTGGGCAGTGAAGGGTGAAGTCTGTGGACCTGTAACTGGTCTGCTTGCTTGGGCAACAGGCCAGGACTGGGAGAGAGGGAAGGGTGAAATCACTTTTAAAGGGCCAGACCTAAGTCTTCCCTAGTGGGGACTTGGCCCACTGGGCTGATGGGGCTTCTTCCCGCCTTGCCCCCACCCGTGATGGCACTCTCCACCTCTGTCCCCCTCCTCCTTGTATCATTCACATACGCCCTCTCCTTCTTCCTTACCTGCCCTCCACACACACACACACACACACACACACACACACACACTCACACACACACTCACTCACTCACTTAGACCGGGCTTTTGTCTGCGGGGTCTGCCCCTGCCCCGCCCTAGAGAGTGAGGCCGGGCTGGGTGGGTGTGAGGTCCTAGGAGGAGGGTGGGGGATTCCCCTCGGGGGAGGGAGACGGACACGTCAGCCCCCGCACCGGGCAGACGGGGGCGAGCGCGGGGGTGGGGGCGGGGGCGGGCAGAGGCTTAAATAGGCGACTCTGGCGCCTGAGCCCAGTAGGGACTGAGAAGGCGACGGCTGCGACTGGTCGAGTGTTCGCTCCTGGGTCTACGGGTGGACTGTATCCGAGCCCGGTACCTACCTAGTCCTCACCGTGTCTGAGTGGGTGAGTGTCCTGGCAGAGCGGGGTGGGGGTGATCTCACCGTCTGGGATGGACAAGCCAGGAGGGTGGGTCACTTGTCAGGGCGCAAAGACCTTCCGCGGCAGGTCTTATACGCCGAGCATCTTTCCTGACCCGTGGTCAGGCAGGCGTGTACCAAATCCGGCCTCATACTCCGTGTCCACCGCGGCTTACGCGGCCATCCGGATTCCCGTTCCCCAGACGGCGTCCGACGCGATGACTCTTAACGGCGGCGGCAGCGGAGCCGGCGGGAACCGCGGCGGGGGCCGGGAACGCGATCGCCGTCGGGGCAGCACACCTTGGGGCCCCGCGCCCCCACTGCACCGTCGGAGCATGCCGGTGGACGAGCGCGACCTGCAGGCGGCGCTGTCTCCGGGCGCTCTGACAACGTCCGAAGCCGGGACAGGGGCCCAGGGTCCGAGGCTGGACTGGCCCGAGGGCTCCTCCGACTCGCTCAGCTCGGGAGGAAGCGATTCAGACGAGAGCGTTTACAAGGTGCTGCTGCTGGGGGCGCCTGGCGTGGGCAAGAGCGCTCTGGCGCGCATCTTCGGAGGTGTAGAGGACGGGCCAGAAGCGGAAGCCGCAGGTGAGGGACTGGGAGGGACTGTTCAAGGGAGGGGCGAACACAGGGTTAGGACTGGGGGCTGCTGGACTGGGGATCAGGGTTAAAAGCAGCAAATACCAACGGAATTCTGAAGGCGCTTTGATAATCGCGTCTACCTCCCCCTTTCACAGATGGGGAAACTAAGAGGGAAGGTACCCCAGCCTTTAGTAGGGAAAGAAATGCTTGGAGTAGAAGACCCAGGGCATATGTTTAATGGTTCTGTAGTGTGAGGACAGGATAGCCCTCCCTGCCAGGACCGGGGAGAACACAGCCAGAGGGAGAGTGTAGGAGAGGAGTCCTAGGTAACCAAGGTCCCCAGGGGATGTCTGTTCTAACTCAAGCCACTGTGATCAAAACTATCCTGAGTCTCAGGCAACAGGAGGGCAGGGAACCCAGGAATGGCCACCCAGGACATTGCTAGCTTGGGGAAGGGGTATCTAGGTGGGGGGCCTGCACACCATGCTTCACCCGCCCCCCTATTTCTCAGCCCTGTCATTTCTGTTACTATGTAAGCAGCCATCAGTGGAGGAGAAGGTTGGGGGGCTTTGGGGAGGAGTTGAAGGGTGTGGCCAGAACACCACACCTGATGCACTGGGGGAGGGGGGCGCTTGTGGCAGCCAGCAAGTAACCTGACTACTGGTCTCCTGCCCAGGGCACACATATGACCGCTCCATCACGGTGGATGGAGAAGAGGCGTCACTCATGGTCTATGACATTTGGGATCAGGTAGGATGTAGGCTGAGACCCAGGGCAGGGTGGGAGTGTTGAGCTGGGGGTAGGGGCCTGCTGGGGATGACAGCGTTGTAGCTGGGGCGTGAGGACTATTGGGTAAATATGTGTCTGTGTCCCCTAGGATGGGGGTCGCTGGCTACCCGGCCACTGCCTGGCCATGGGAGATGCATATGTCATCGTGTACTCAGTGACTGACAAGGGCAGCTTCGAGAAGGCCTCAGAGCTGCGGGTCCAGCTGCGGCGGGCGCGGCAGACCGATGACGTGCCCATCATCCTAGTGGGCAACAAGAGCGACCTGGTGCGCTCTCGAGAGGTCTCCTTGGACGGTGAGCAGGGAGCTGGGTCGGAAAGGGAGGGAGATCCTGGCTGCACTGTGGTCCACTCAGCCTTGACTCAGCTCGAGTCTCTGGGGATCATCAGTAGCTAAAAATGTCCAGGAAGAAAACTCAGGGAGACAGGGGGAGAGCTTCTGCCCTCCCACAGGACTCCCAAGTCCTGAGTGCTGGGGAAGGGACCAGATGTACCAGAGGAGGTGAAAGCTACTGGATCATCTCAGAGCCCTCCTTTTCTGTCCTCTTTGTCCCTGGCCTGGCTGATGAGGGGTGAGGAGAGTTCAGGGACTCAGGCCAGGAGGCCAGAGCCTGGATTCCAGGCCCAGTCCAGTCTCTGCATAATCTTGCCCCTGGGGAGGAGCCCTCCCCCAACATTGGGCTCAGCATCCTCTGTGACCCCTAGACCTGAACCCCACAGAAGAACCAGCAGTGACTTGGTGATGTCCTCCCCCAATTCCACCCATCATTCATCATGATATAACAGCAAGCCATAAAACACCATGCTGTCCAACAAAGTTGTCATTTTCCTGTGTTGAGTATTACAGCACTACCGTTTAAATATCAAACTCTGAATTATTTCGATAAATGAGTCTTCTTTTGTGGGCCTCTGTGAGCTCCTTAAACATGGGCAAGCTCTGCAGCTGGGTGACCCAGTGATGCCTGGGCCCCTCCATACAGGAGGCAGGGTTCATTGTGTTCCTGGGGAAGACCCAGGACTCCCCTCCCCTTCTCCACAGATAGCTGCCAGGGTGTGTCCAGGGTTGGAGTGGGCCTCTCACCCACCCACCTTTTGCTTACTGATGTGTGCCTGTCCCCCACTCCCCACCCCTGCCACACACACCAGAGGGCCGGGCCTGCGCCGTTGTCTTTGACTGCAAGTTCATTGAGACGTCGGCTGCGCTGCACCACAACGTCCAGGCGCTGTTCGAGGGTGTCGTGCGTCAGATACGCCTGCGCAGGGACAGCAAAGAGGCCAACGCGCGTCGGCAAGCAGGTACCCGGCGGCGAGAGAGCCTGGGCAAGAAGGCGAAGCGCTTCCTGGGCCGCATTGTCGCTCGAAACAGCCGCAAGATGGCCATGCGTGCCAAGTCCAAGTCCTGCCACGACCTGTCGGTGCTCTAGGCCCTGGGGCCCTCGCTGTATTGTGCAGACAGATGGGCAGATTGGTGGGCTGGCCCAGCCAACCGCCCGAGGTGCCTCAGAGCTGGCTCAGACTCTGGGCGTCCCCCACCTCATGGTCATGGACAGACAGACAGACAGTGCTGCCCAGGGAGGCGACTCCCAGTAGCCGTCGAGGGCTGGGCCCACTGAGATGCCTATGCCAGCCCGTGTGCATCCCAAGCAGCAGGCTGACTCCTGCCAGCCCTTGGGGACGGGCCTATGAGTGGGGAGAGGACTCTGCCTTTCTCTACACCCTGGTGTGCATGCCCTGGAGGGAGGCTGTTCAGTGCAGTGGCTATTTGTTTACATGCAGATTTTTGTAATAAAGACTATTTCCTGATAGGCCAGGGCTGGTGACTCTGTTTTCTTTGACTCTGGGGGCTGTAGGAACTGGAAAGTTTCCTTAAGTTGAGGAAGGGGCCTCACTGACCCACCCTAGTCTGTGGCCTTAACTATTCTAATGTTTGTGCCCAGGTGCATCCAACGGGCAGGTGTGGGTGGTGGTCTGGTTGCTGGGGTAATGGGGTGGGGGATGGGGGTTCAAGCAGCAGGAAGAGACATGAATCTCACCCAACCTTTTATTCAGATTCTTCTGTACTGGGGCCTGGCATTGCTCAGCTGATCAAGGGTTCAATCACTGCAAATCCACTTCAGTATCCTTGCCTGGAGAATCCCATGGACAGAGGAGCCTGGTGGGCTACAGTTTATAAGGTCACAAAGGTCGAACACGACTGAAGTGACTTAGCACACACGCATGCACAAGGAAGGCACACTCAGGTGGACTTGACTCCGCGTGGCTCCCTACCTCCTAGCAGAGGCTGGGTTGCTAGGCAAGAATTGGTGGGGGGACAGGGAGGGCCATTCTTCTCCCCACTGAGTGGCCACGCCAGAGGGTTCCATGCTCGGCATTGCCTAATGTAGGAGCAGGTCCCTGGGGCCCTCCTTGCCTGGAATGAGAGGCCTTGCATTCTAGTGTAAATGTGTGCATCTTTGCTGATAGCTGGAGGACTGTATCTCCCCACCACCCTCACCTGGGAAAGGGAGCCTTCTGGGCACAGGTGCCTGCTCAGATTTACCATCATGGTTTCAGGAGTGAGCATCCCCATTCAACAATGGTGGATGGGGGACGAAGCACTTACCTGGGGCCCCACGGGCAGAAGTGGCTGAGTGGGGACTGGGAGCCCAGAGGCAGCCTGGGACAAGGCTGGGGACGGTTTCTGAAAAGGTTCCAGGCCGGGATCCAGACATTTCTATATTAGTCAATTTTTTCAGGGCTCCTGGGAGCCCTCAGGACTTGGTTAGAACTCTGACTGCAGTTGTTCAATAGCAGGTGGAGGTTTGAAAGCAGTTCCTCAGGTGTGCCATCCCCGTGACTAACCACATGCCCCCAGGGCAGCTCAAAGCTGCATTCCCGCTCCCAGTCTCAGTGTCCTTCACCAAGGCAAATGGCAGGCATGGTTTTCTCAGAGCAGGTGAGGATGCTGAGGCCTGAAGAAGATTCCAGACCTTCCGAGCTCTGTCACTTATTGGCTGTGTGACCCTGGGCAAGTCACTCAACCTCTCTGTGCTCCAGTGTGTGACGTGGGCACGATGCCCTTTTCAGAATGGAATGGGTGGAATAATGACGGTATCTGCTTAGAGTAGTGCCAGTCACATAGCTGGAGACCCCTCTCATGTGGTCTCAATACGCATGAGACCCTTTCAACATTCCCATGCAGCACTGCTCCGGGCTGGGGTGCCCAAGTGACCTGGAGGCAGGAACTCAGCTTGTGATGGACAAAGTTGGAGTCAGCTGAGGGGTCCTGATCCAGCCTTCTAGCCTGAGACAAATTAACCAGATATGCAATGGGAAGGACTCCAGGGAAACCACAGGAGAGGTCGGAGACCAAGATCCCTGACCTTTCCCACCCTCTTCCCACCACTCCACACACTCAGGCCCCAGGAGCTTCTCCCGACTCTTCTAGGCTGCACCAGTGGGGGAAGGGCCTCCTGTCAGCCCTGCAACTCCCTCAAGGTCACCTGAACTGGCTCAAACTCCTCTCTCCTCTCAAAGGCACGAGACAGTTCATTGTCCCAGCCCTGCCTGTGTCCAGGGGCTAGTGTGAGCACCTAGGGAGCCTTAGGGGTTCTCACAGGCTGCTATCCTCCTACCCCCGCCCACTGGTCACACTGGTGGGTGGTCTGGAGCTCCAAATATCTGGTTCAGGTCATGCACCACTCCCCTATCCTGCACATGGCACCTCCAGCTCCTTATCTAGTTCCACAAGTCAGTTAGGAGCTGCCAGGGCCATGCAAGGACCAGGTCATTAATTACTGGGTCCCTGAGTCTTGCCCTGGAGGGCCTCTGAGTCTGATGGAAGAGAATGCTAATAACAAGCTGGTGCCCTCCTCATGTTAATAGATATAGTACTATCTCTATGGCATATGGGCATGGGTAGGGGTGAAGTATCTCCATGGGAGAGCCCTGAACAAACCTGGGAGCCCAGGGAAGGTTTCCTGGGAGCAGGGAATATTTGAGCTGAGCGCAGAAGCCTGAGCGGGTGATCAGCAGACAGATGAAGGAATGAGAAGGGCATTCCAGGAAAAAGGAACAGCGTGGGCCAAGGCGAAGCTGCAGACACTGGTGCATAAGGGGGAGAAGTGGGAGCAAGCCTGGAGCCACGGGAAAAAGGGTCATGTCCAAATCCAGGGGCCGAGAAGTACCCACTGAGCTGTGTAGGGGTGGGACAAGCGCCAGGTCGAAGATCTCCCCACCTCCTGGGGTTGGCGGTCATGGATGCCGAGCAACCTCCAGCTTTTCAAAGTCAATGAGTAACTTGAGGGGCTGGGCAGGGTCAGGCCTGCTGCTGTGGGCCCAGGGGTGTTTTCCACTCCTGAGCAAGCGTGGCTGGCCCGCCTACCTGCTCAAGTGTCCGCCCTGCCCTGTTCTACCCAGTTTGGCCTGGCCAGCACTCCTGTAGAAAGACTCCTCTTACCTGGCAGCTGGACCAAGGGAAGCCAGCCTCGGGCATCGGCGGGTGAGGGCCTGGGACCTGGGACCTGGGACCTGGGTTTGTGTCAGGGCTGAGGCGGGGGTTGGTGGCAGGGGAGGGGGAAACACTGCCCTGTCATCCAGGGAAGACTTCCCGGGAGTGATTGGTGTGGTTGTCCGCTCTCTGGGTGCCCAGTGCCATGCTGAATGCTGGAAAACACTGAGCTGAGGGCAGGGGTCCTGTCCTGTGAGGGCTCCATGTCTGAAGGATAACAGTGGGAGCTAAAACAGTCTTGGAGACCCTGAACCCTGAGTCCTGTGTTTCAGGAAGAATTCTCCCGTGGTCAAATCCTCTGTGACCTTGGTCAGCTCTTGCCCTTCAGGCCTTGCCTACAATGTGAGGCGGCCACAGGAGGTGGCCCACAGGGTCATCAGGGTCTCTCTAGCTTCAAATGTTGGTGATTCAGGGAGACTGTCAGGAAATGAATACTTTGGGATCTACGAGCTGGGGAGGCTATGGTGGGAAGGAGACAGAGTCTGGAGGTGAAGCTCCCTGTGGAGACCCTTGTGGGCACAAGAACCAAGAGATGCAGGGCAGCTGGACCTGGGGGTCTTGGTGGGCCCGGCCAAGGAGCTAGATACTGCACTGCAGGCAATAGGGAGCCACAGGTCCCTCAAAGCAGAGGAAGAGGAGGCCAGTCTGTTGTGAAGCCCGGCTATGTGTATGCAGTAGGCTCAGGCCAGGACAAGGGTGGGAGGGGGGTGGGGGCAGTGTCCAAGTGGTGGGGGGCGGGGCTGCTCTGAGAACTGCTGGGGCAGCATAAGGCAGGGCACAGGAGGAGGCCTGACTGCCTGCCCCCTGGTCCAGCTGGAGGAGGAGGGGCCACTGGACCCCATGGGGCCTGGGGAAGCTGTGGGAATGGGTGAGGAACACTTTCTTGAGGGAGGGTTATGGGAGGGACTCTCTGCCCACCAACCTGGGCTGGATCCTTACAGGCCCATCCTGACCATGGTCCCTGCCTGGCTCTGGCTACTTTGCTTCTTAGTCCCCCAGGTGAGTTGGGCCCTCTCTTTGCCCTCAGATCCTGGCCTTGGGGGTTGCACCTTCACCCCATACTCCACCTGGACCAGTTGCACTGACTATGGATGGTAGTGTCTGGGGGATGTGGTTCTAGGCCTGTCTTGGGGTTAGGAGGTCAAAGGCCGGGGGGTGGAGGGATAAAGTATGACCAGGCCCAGGGAAGGGGTAGAAATTCCCCTTCTCTATTGGGTCGTAGCACCCATGGGAGGAAGGTACAGCTTGGTGACGTGTTGAGAATCCCTCCACAGGCTCTCCCTAGAGACCAGCCTGCAGAGCTGTATGTCGAAGTCCCGGAGAACTACGGTGGAAATTTCCCTTTGTACTTGACAAAGGTGAGTCTGAGAGCTGATTGGGAGGGCTGCCCTCCCCACAGGTCCTGCTTCCCCTACCTCCAGCATCCATTTCTCTTCATTGCTCTGGCTTTCTAGAGAGTATGTGGTATAGTGTGAATGGCTAGTAAGATTTTCATCTCAGAAGAAAGTAGAGCTTCAAATGGAAGGAGGGGGACATGTCTGGTGGTCCAGTAGTTAGGGCTCAGTGCTCTCGCTGCCAGGACCCCAGGCTCAATCCCTGATCAAGGAGCTAAAAATCCCAGAGGCTGCATGGCATGGCCAAAACATTTTAAAACATAAAAATTAATTAATTAATTAATTAAAGGATGAAGTGATGGAGGAAGGGTTTCAAGCTTCAGGAAGTAAGGCAGAGAGTATAAGGGAGCACCCAACACAGGGGAAAGAGCTTTGACTTTGAATGTCCATCCTGTTCCTTACTGGCTTTGTGACCTCGGGCAAGTGCAAGCCCTCTCTGAGCCTCAGTTTCCCCATATTAAAAAACGGGGCTATTGGGTGGAAGGGGCATCCCCCAGACTCGCCCCTAGCTCCCTTTCCCTCTGTTCTTCCCCCACCAGCTGCCGTTGCCCCGTGAGGAGGCTGAGGGCCAGATTGCGCTGTCAGGAGATGCAGGAGTGGCAGGGGAGGGCCCCTTTGCTGTGGACCCAGAATCTGGCTTCCTGCTGGTGACCAGGGCCCTGGACCGGGAGGAACAGGCAGAGTACCAGCTACGGGTACGGCTGGGCCAGGGGGAGGGAGACGTCACCAGGGGAGGGCGGGGCTCTGACCACTCCTTCTTGTCAGGTCACCCTGGAGACCGTGGACAGACGTGTCCTGTGGGGCCCGCAGCTTGTGTGTGTGCACGTGAAGGATGAGAACGACCAGGTGCCCCACTTCTCCCAGGCCACCTACAAAGTTCAGCTGAGCCGGGGTACTAGGCCGGGTGAGTGCCCAAAGCAGTGAGCTCACAGCAAGGTCAGTTGGGCACCGATGGGAGAACAGAGAGGAAGCTGATGGCCAGAGAGATGGTATAGGGACAGGGCAACAGGGTCCAAACCGCCCCCCTCCCATTTCTGTCCCATCCGCACCCCCCACCCAACTGAGGGTTCACAGGTGAGTTCCATCTACTCTAGGCCTCAGTTTACTCATCTGTGAAGTGGGGTGAAGAGTCATGGTACACCTTCAGAGTCCTGATGTGATGATAGGTATGAAAGGAAGAACCAGGGAGAGACAGGCGAAGCTTGGGAGACTCTCCCCACCCCTTTGTCCCTAATGGTAAACTCTCCCCATACTTCCAGGTGTCCCCTTCTTCTTCCTGGAGGCTTCTGATGGGGATGAGCCAGGCACAGCCAACTCGGATCTTCGGTTCCACATCCTGAACCAGGCCCCAGCCCAGCCTGCTTCAGATATGTTCCAGCTGGAGCCTCGGCTGGGCGCTCTGGCTCTGAGCCCTGAGGGTGAGCCTGAGTCAGTGTGAAAAGGGAGGGACGGGGAGAGCTGGGTTTCATTTGAGCTGTAGGATGGGTTTGCAGTTCAAGAGATAAAAGAGGAGGAAAGAGTATTGCAGCTGGAGAGGGTAGCAAGGCAAAATCATGTGTGGAGCCAGGACCATGCATGGAGAGTTAACAAATGGTGTGCCTGGAAGTAGGGTTTCCCTGGTGGTTCAGTGGTAAACAGTCCACCTGCAATGCAGGAGGACCAGGTTTGATCCCTGGGTTGGGAAGATCCCCTGGAGAAGGGAATTACAACCCACTCCAATATTCTTGCCTGGAGAATCCCACAGATAGAGGAGTCTGGTGGGCTACAGTTCATGGGGTCATAAAGAGTTGGACACAACTGAGCAACTAAGCATGCATGTGACTGGAAGTGCCTCAACCCTACATTCTACAAACCTGGGCCTAAGAGGCAAGGGTAGGAGAGACCTGAGGGGTTGTGGCCCAGAACCTTGTGGCTGGGAGACCTTGGGACAGATGGCAAGAGAGACCTGAACCTGGGAGTTCAGACCAAAGAAGCAAATTGGGAAAAGAAAAAGTAGTCAATCATACAACTCTCTCATTCACCCATCTACCACCCAACCACATATATAGTCCATCTACCCAACCATCCATCCACAGGTCCAAATCCCCATCTATCTATCCTCCCAAGCCTCTATCTATCCAGTCAACTGTCCATTTATCCAACCAGTCATTCACTCACCTACATATCCACCCATGTACCCCCTCATCCTGGCCATTCACGAATCCAGTACATCAACCTTTCATTGTGTGGACAGATGTGCAAGTGATTCTGCAAACTGTCAAGTCCAGGTTGGCTGCTCACGATGGTGTTACAGGTCCCTGTCATCCCTTGACCAAGACAGTATCCTGAACACCTGCCATGTACTTGTCTTTGTGTTTGGTTCCTTGCTGAGAAGGATGCACTGGCCCCCTGACCAGCTGACTGCCTTCCCCTTCTAGGGAGCACCAGCCTAGACAAGTCTCTGGAGGGGCACTACCAGCTGTTGGTACAGGTCAAGGACATGGGTGACCAGGCCTCGGGCCACCAGGCCACAGCCACCATAGATGTCTCTATAGTGGAAAACACCTGGGTGCCCCTAGATCCTGTCCACCTGGCAGAGAATCTCCAAGTCCCATACCCACACCACATTGCTCAGGTGAGTAAATAGCTGTTACAGCGGAAATAACCCCGTGGATGGTGCAGCTGGGCCTGAGTCTTATGGAGATTTGGGGTTTGGATCTGGGGCGCAACTTGACCTTGACTCCTGCTCCGCCTCTGACTATGCTCCCCCTCCTCTGTCCCCATAAGCTCCCATGATGCAATGAGTGTTTAAAGGACCAGGCGCTGAGCTCCTCAGTTGGCCATCCTCTGACTGGCGTGGCTCTGTGCTCTGACCTCCTGAGCTCACCCCAGGCTTCCTCACAGAACAGCTGCTACCTCCTTGCTGCCATGGGGATTGTCACCTAGGCCAGGAATGTCTCAGGCCTCCTTGAGGAATGCCCTGGCGTCAGGCTCAGTCCCAGAGAGGAGAGAATAAAACAATCTGGTCATTCAGACACTTTGGGCAGGATCCAGGCTTGAACCAGGGCAAGACCACCACAGGGTTGCCATGACAACCTCCCTAAACAAAAGGATCATACCTGGTCTCCCAAGAGGATAGTCGCTTGCCTGGAGTCACATGGCCGTTGGGGCGCAGGCTCCCTAAACCATGAAGAGTTGGAACATAAGGGATAACATGAACTATTCCTGCCCTTCATCCTGGAGACCCTCATTCTGTGTCTCCCTCGCAGGTCCACTGGAATGGGGGGGATATACATTATCACCTGGAGAGCCAGCCCCAGGGACCCTTTGATGTGGACACAGAGGGGAAACTCTACGTGACCCAGGAGCTGGATCGAGAAGCCCAGGCTGAGGTGAGATGAAGGGGGAGCCAGGACAGGCTGAGGGGTGTTTGGTCCCTGGTCAGGGGGCTTCTGGGGGTGTCACATCCTCCACAGGCACTGAGGCAGAAGAATTGGAGCTGCCCACCAGAAGAGAAGACCCTGGTCTTCACCTGAAGCCCTCCCACTGCCCACTACAGTACCTGCTCCGGGTGTGGGCTCAGAACACCCACAGCGAGGACTACGCAGAACCACTGGAGCTGCAGGTGGTGGTGACGGATGAGAATGACAACGCACCCGTCTGCCCGCCACGAGGCCCCTCAGTCAACATCCCAGAGCTCAGTCCCCCAGGTGGGCTATGGGCCCTGTAAGGGGGTGGGGTAGTGGTAAAGTCCCTGTGAACTACGCCACGTGACCCTCCTGTGCTATGGGGCCAGCCAGCCCCAGGCCATTATATCAACGTCGAGCCAACCCACACACATACACAAAGAAGAGTAGGGGGTAAGGCCTCCAGGCTTGGCTGTGGTCCCACCCGGGTGGGTGTCATCTTCGCAGGCACCAAGGTGGCTAAGATTTCGGCAGAGGACACAGATGCTCTCAGTTCCCCCAATTCCCATGTTGTGTATCAGCTACTGAGCCCTGAGCCTGAGGAGCCGGCAGAACTGAGAGCCTTCGAGCTGGACTCCACCTCGGGCAGCGTGACCCTGGGGGCTGCCCAGCTCCAAGCTGGCCAGAACATCCTGCTTCAGGTGCTGGCCATGGACCTAGGAGGAGCAGATGGTGGTAAGTGCCCCAGTGGTGAGCGGGGTTCCCTGACCCCTCAGCTCCCACCCTGGCATCCCCAACATGCCCTCCTCTGTCTCAGGCCTCAGCAGCACCTGTGAAATACCAGTCACCATCACGGACATCAATGACCACGCCCCGGAGTTCACCACTTCCCAGGTAAGCAGGCACAGGGAAGGACCCCTTCAGCAGGCACTAATGGTAGGCTCACAGCCCCTCGCCATCTCTCCAGATTGAGCCCATAAGTCTCCCTGAGGATGCAGAGCCTGGGACTCTGGTGACCACACTCACGGCCACTGATGCTGACCTCGAACCTGCCTTCCGCCTCATGGACTTTGCCATCGAGGCAGGGGATGAAGAGGGGATGTTCAGCCTGGACTGGGAGCCAGACTCTGATCGTGTCCAGCTGAGACTCCTCAAGGTAAGGGGCTAGGGGTGGAGAAGGGGTGCACACATACACGCATGCATTCATGCATGAGGCGCCATGCCTTGGCCCACACAGTGACCCAGGTCCCTCTGGTTCCAGAACCTCAGCTATGAGGCAGCTCCGAGCCATGAGTTGGTGGTGGTGGTGTGGAACGTGGAAGAGCTGGTGGGGCCAGGCCCAGGCCCAGGAGCCACAGCCACCGTGACTGTGCTGGTGGAAAGGGTGGTGCCGCCTCCTCAGCTGGATCAGGAGAGCTATGAGGCCAGCGTCCCCATCAGCACCCCTGCTGGCTCCCTCCTGCTGACCGTCCAGCCCTCAGACCCCATGAGCAGTCCCCTCAGGTAAGGCAGGAGCCCAGCCCCTTACCTAGACTGGACCTCCTCTGTTCCTTGGGAATGACCCCCGGGCCTCAGAGGGAGCTCACATTATTTACGACCCGGAAAGTTCCTCAAACCATTGGCTAATTTGCAGGTTGTGACTCTTGGGGGCACCAGGATAGCAGGGAGAAGGGGTGCTGGGACCCCTTGAGAGCTGAGATGATGCCTCCTCATTCCATCCTGTATACCTGGCCCTCTTCCTGCCACCCACCCAGACTGCAGCACTGTGCTATTCCCAGGCCTCTGGCTCCATCTTGGCCCTTTGTGGGCTGACCTGGGAATAGTGGAATTAAGTCTAGAGTCCCACAGGCTCTAGTGTGATCCCTCTCTCAGCCTCAGTGTCTGGTTTAAGCCCTGCCCCGCCCCAACAAGTCCCTTAAGCTGGAGACAGATCATGGTTGCTGCTGCTGCCTTCAAGTCACAGAGGGAATGTGGGACTCGGGCAGCTCACATGGCCCTGGAGGTCTCTGGGCAAGACCCCATATGTGGTCACTGCCTCCCTGCCCATTTTCTTTGGGTCTCAGGTTCTCCCTGGTCAATGACTCTGAGGGCTGGCTCTGCATCAAGGAGATCTCCGGGGAGGTGCACACAGCCCGGCCCCTGCAGGGCGCCCAGCCTGGGGACATGTACACAGTGCTCATAGAGGCCCAGGATGCAGGTATGGCCAGCCTATGGTGGGGACCCCTGGGAGGGTGAGAGAGCCTCAGACAGACAGATGGGCAGGACCAAGCCTCCTCCCCAGGGCCCTTGCTGGCATCCACTTTGCCCCAGGCAGGAGGGAGGGACAAGGGGCTGGGTACAGTGTCCTTCTCTGAGAATGCCTGGCCTCTGCCCCGCCACCATCCTCTTCGTCAGACACTTGTAATCCCCCAACCTCACCCTGGGGTGGTTGGCGGGGGGGGGGGGGGGGGGGCTCTTAGCGTGTCAGCTTTATACACAAACTGGGAGCAGAGAGTTTGGGGCTAGGCGGGAGGTGAGGAGGCAGATAAGGGTCAGGGGCTCTCCCCGGGAGGCGTGCCAGGAGGTGAGCTTGGATGAGGTCAGGTGGGGAGGACTCCAAACACCATGTTGACGGGATGAAGAGCTGGCCCAGGGGCGGGATGTCAGGTTTCAGCTCTGAGCTGGGCTGTCCTGTGATGCAAGACAGACCAGCAGGGGAGAGCTCATGTACAGTCAGGGCATTTCTGCATTGTTGGGCCCTGGCTCCAGGGGCCGGGGGTGGGGGTGGGGGGGTGAGGCAAGCTTTCCATCCAAAAAGGCACAGAAAGGCCTGGCGGGTGTTTGGATGGTGAAGGGGGTGAAGGGCATTGGAGGAAGAGACTAGCGTGGAGATGCTGGGGATGGAGATGTGGAGGCAGGTGGGAAGGAGGGGCAAGAAAGGGGCTCAGCAGGGTAAGAAGATGGACTATGGGGAAGGGAACCAGCCCAGGGAACTTGAATTCACCCCACTCCCCAACAAGGGGCCAAGTCACCTCAGTACTGCCTCCTCTGCAGATGAACCAACGCTGAGCACCTCTGCGACCCTTGTGATCCACTTCCTGAAGGCCCTTTCTGCCCCAACCCCGACGCTGGCTCCCGTGCCCTCCCGACACCTATGCACACCCCGCCAGGACCATGGGGTGGTTGTCAGTGGACCCAGGGAGGACCCTGACCTGGCTGGTAGACATGGTCCCTACAGCTTTGCTCTTGGTCCCAACCCCACTGTGCAGCGGGACTGGCGTCTCCGGGCTCTCAATGGTGTGTGCTGGGGAAAGCGGGGAGGCTGTGGCCAAGGCAGGGGGCGGGTGGCTTTTGGAAATGAGACACCCTCTCACCATGAGGGTGGGGCTGGGCCTGGGGGGAGCAGGCTGCTGACTCTGATCGCTGCTTATGGTCCCAACAGGGTCCCATGCCTACCTCACCTTGGGCCTGCACTGGGTGGAGCCTCGCGAACACGTAGTCCCCATAGTTGTCAGCCACAGTGACCAGATATGGCAGATCCAGGTCCGAGGTGAGGCCGGGCTGGGGTGCGGCCAAGGTCAGGGGCATGCAGTTTCTGAGGGAGCCACTGGGACATAGGCGGAGGGACTGGGCAACATGTCTGCAGGCTCATGTGGACAGCATATACCTGTGCACCTGGGCACGCAGAGCCCAGTGCACACAGGCACATGCACAAAGGAGCTTGCATCAACCCCCACACTCATGAACACGTACATAGGCACAGAAGCACACATACTAGCCAGCTGGGCTGGGCTTAAGCCGCTGAGAAGCTGGGGAGCCCTCCCCCACTGCCCTGACCTTCCTTCCCTGCCTGTCCTCAGTGATCGTGTGTCGCTGCAATGTGGAGGGGCAGTGCATGCGCAAGGTGGGCCGCATGAAGGGCATGCCCACGAAGCTGTCGGCGGTGGGCATTCTCGTGGGCACCCTGATAGCAATAGGTAACGGAGGCTGGGTTCCTGCGTGGGGGAGGGCAATGGTGGTCAGAGCCACAGCCTCCAGATAAACAGTGCCCCTGTTCCCATGGTTCCCCCCAGGGCTGAGAAGAAACCCACCACCCCCCCAACTCTCAGATTCATTATGTTCTTGCCTCCTCTTACCATAGTCCAGGTCATTCTCCTTGATAACAGCATTTACTGTTACATTGTTACACCTTAACTGTGTATCAGCCAAGCACAGGTTTATTGAGTTGAATCCTCCCACAACCTTGTGATGCTGGCATTTCCCCACTTTTCCAGGTGAGGTCACTGATGCTCAGAGAGGTTAAGTAACTTGTTAGGGTTTACACAGCCAGCGTGTGGCAGAGCTCACTCTTTCCAGCCTAATTCCTTCAGTTCAAGCTTCCCTCTCCATCCCCTTTGTTTCTTTAGCCCCCTAATTTTTTTTTTCCTGGCTGGTTTTCTTTACTGGTGCTAGGACATTGCTACAATGTGCCTTCCTCTCAGAGGTCCATGGGGACAACTCACTGGCTCCCAGACGACCCCCTGTCTGTACCCCAGAGAAGGGGACCCTGGAGGCTGGGGCATTCTAGGGCAGCCTCAAGGGGATGGGTGCCCGGTGAGGGCCGGATGAGTCAGTCATGCTCCTTCAGCACCAGAACTACAGAGTCATACCCAATTCAGCCTCAGAGATGCTATCTAGGAAACTGCTTCTTCATTAAATCAATTCCAATAGCAAGGAATCCCCAGGGATAGACAAGTCCTACTGCCCTTTCTGAAGGCTGATCTATCCCTCTCTGGCTCCGCAGGCATCTTCCTCATCCTCATCTTCACCCACTTGACCCTGGCGAGGAAGAAGGACCTGGATCAGCCAGTAGACAGTGTGCCACTGAAGGCGGCAGTTTAAATGGTCCAGGCAGCCCCTGCTGGGAACTTGGCATCTGGCTGCATCCGAATCCACTGGGAGACAGCCCAGCACTCCAGATCCACGAGGCCGAGACAGGGCAAGAAGCCCCTTCACTTGCCCTAGGAGGGAGGCAACATCACCAGACATGTCTGTGGAGCCTGCACACTGACTTAAGTGCCCGTGGAACCACTTCAGACGGCTCATGTCTGTCCAATAATAAAGCCTCAGAGAACTGGCCGTCGGTCCTCAGGGACCATGCGCCCATGTCCAAGTGTCCATTTGTGTGTGCATCATCCAAGTCCACCTGCCCCTTAACCCCTTCCCCATCTCCTGCTGCACAGAAAGTGTTTCAGGGCTTGAGGGATGAGCCTGGGGTCCCCTGTGGGGAAAGACATGAGATCTTGAGGCTAGAGACAAATGGGTCATTTCTCTGGGCATTCGGAGACCACTGGTTGCAGACTGTGGATGGGTTAACTGTCCAGGTAATGGTTGAGGAGGGTGTCCTTGAGAGTGACATGGACTCACAGGTGCTCTTGGAAGGCAACTTGTGAGTTCATGTCCTGTACTCATGTATGAGTACACTCAAGTCCCTATACATGAATCACCTGCATGCAGGAGTGGGCAGAGGTCCTTAAGTCTCAGGAGGGGTCTAGGTAGGAATGGTGAGGGCCCCATGGTGCTGGAAAGGAGAGGTGAGGCTGGGGATGGGTCTCTCTGCCCCTGGCTGGCCCCAAGGCACCTTTGAGTTTTACACACAGGCTGATGAGGAGTCTGCAAAAAATCAGAGAATCACTCAGATGGATGCCACTGGGGTGGAATAGGAAACCTCATGGCTCACCTTGCCCCTGCCCCAAGTGAGAACCCTTTCCCCTGGCCTGAGATTAAGCCACGGCCTGGTGCTAAGCTCTGACCCCATCTCCAGACTGACCTCTCATCCCTGACCCTTTGGCTGACCCCAGACACATACTGATCCCCCATGCCTTCATCCCAATGGTCTCTGGGATGGGACTTGTTGTCCCAGGCACCCTAAGCTGATGATGGTAAATCACCGGGAAAGGAGAAAAACAATCTCAGTGGGGCCCAGGCCCTATTTTTAGAAGATAATCTCCTCACTCTTGGCAGATTCTGTGGGATGGAGGCCAAGCACAGCCAAGAGATATGGGGCAGGCATCCTGGAGGGCCTAGGGGAGCCTGGGAAACTCAGCCAGGATCCCCAGCTCAAGGATGGACTCTGAAGCTGATCCTAGCCACTCTGGGCCCACGTCATCCCTCCCTCTCCTGCCCCACAGGAGGCTCTGCTGACTAATACAGTCCAAGCAGAGCTTTCTGCCCATCCCTTAGGATCCTCTGCTTGGCATGCACCTACTCAGAAGCCTTCAAGGTACAAAGCTCTTCGAAAGCAGATCTCAGTGAATCTTTCCATCAATGTGCAAGGGCAGGTTTATTGGCCCCATTTGTCCAGTGAAGGAATTTGAAGGTCAGGGAAATTAAGGGCTGCAACTGGGAGTCTCAGAAGCAGGGCAGTCAAGGTTTGTGTTACCTCTCCAGCAGTGTCCACAGCCCTCAGCAGGTCTCTGCACCCACGAGATTCCCCCAGAAGGGCTTTAGGATCAGCCAGGCCAGCAACTTCTTATCAGGTTGGAAAAGTAAATCCCAAAGAGGTAGAGAAGCCTTCCCAAGTTCATCCATTCAAGGGGATGCAGCAGCTGAGCTGGGCCCTGGGAATTAGCTGCTTTCTGGGTCCTGGTTCTGGATAGGTAGATAGGTTGATAGGTGGGTGAGTGGATGAATGGATGGGTGGGTGGGTGGGTTGGCCCAAGATGAATGGGTAGATGGGCAGATAGATAGATGGGTGTGTGGATAAGTGGACGAATATATGGGTTAGTAACAGGGTTGGTGACAAGACAACAGGGCTCATGAGGGCATCTGCCTCAGTACGAGGTCTCAAGCCTCTAGACCTCAGAGCACTTTCTGATTGTGGGGCTGACAACAGGGTCCACAACCCCCAACGACACGGGCTGCATTTTCCTGAGCACCTGCAGACAGAAGCCTCTCCTGCCATTCTCAGTTCCTTCTGAAGAGGGAAGTGAGGGCATGGAGGGGCGTGGCTCCCACTGGCTCTCTGAGGGAGAGAAACAAGAAGCTGGTGTTCTGTTGTGGGCTTGGTGGTAAGTCAGTGAGCTCACTCTGCGGGCGGAGCTTGGACCCTGCCAGGGCAAGGTTAGTGGGGGTGGGGGGTCACTGGTGGCTCTGTGTGGGCGGAAGAACGTGTGATACGCTCTCTGCCTCCTCCCTGCTGTGTGTTCCCAGGGGAGTCTCTTTACTTTTCTGAGCCTCAGTGTTCTTGTCGATAAAATGGGTCTCACTCAAATAGAGTTGTTGAGAGGACTACACGAGGTAATCCCTGAAAAAAAACATGTGTACAACAATGGCGGGCACACAGCAGGAGCTCTATCAACATTGTTTTCCCTGGTCCGTGGACTGTGGGTTGGGGGGGCTCACCTCAGACGCCTACAGTCACAGATTCTGACACCCTCCCCAGGGGCCCTGTGAGGCCCAGGCTTTTGGGAGGGAGTGTGGAGAAGGACCCCAACTCCTGCTCCCCTGTGGTCCTGCTGGGTGACCCTGAGTGAGACATCTCTTCCAGCCTTGGCTCCTCGCCGCCTCCATGGCTCTCTCTGGGTGCCGCTGAGAGTTCTCATGGGGTTCAGACAGATCTGGAGAGATTTGTGGGGTCCACCCTGGTGGGGAGTTCATGGTCTCCCTCTCCCAGGCTCCTTCCAGAGGCACTGGGCCAGATCAAAGGGACCCAGCACTGAGGATTGGGAGGCGGGCTTGGAAAGAATGTAAACATGAGGATATTTTTAAACTTTTTCCAGACCCAGAGATTAGGGCTCTTGAAGCAAGAGACCCAGAGGTCAGTCTGGCCCTTTGCTCACAAAGAAAAAAATGGTCTCGGGGCCTCAGAGACAGCCCCTCCTCCAACCCCACTCACACCCACCAAGACTCACCTCAAGACTAGCTTAGGCCTCAGGGCAATGTTCTTTCTCTGATTTCACCTCCGAACGTCCTGCTGCTGTGGGATAACGTGTTTCTAATGAGAGGGTCTCAGGAACGTGTGAGGGCCCAGAGGGCTGACGGGTGGGGAGGCCTATCTGAGAGACAGTTCCAGGAGATTGAGCTTGGGGACCCTATGGCAGCCCAATCACTCTGTTAGGGGTCCGTGTGTGCCTGTGTGCACATGAGTGTGTCTGTGGGTGTGTGTGTGCTAAACACTAGTCTGCATGGTAAAAGCGTGCCAGGAACCCACCCCAGTCCTTCTCTTCTTTCCCTTCTCTAGCATCCCTGGGCCCCTTCCCCGGGACCCTTGGATCTATGGGAGACATAGAGTGGGGCAGGAGGTAGGCTTGAGGGTCAAGAGAACAGGGAAGATGAGGGGAGCAAGAGGGCTGGGAGGGGTGAGAAGGCTGGGGGAGGGGCTGGGTCCAGGTTTGAGCCATGCAATGAGTCAGGCTATGAGAGATTCAGGGGCCATGGTCCAGGGGGATGGGGGACTCAGCCTCATCTCCTTTAATTACCCCCAGGTGCCACAGTGACTCAGGACTTGGACACAAGCCTCCCTAAATCTCCCTGCCTCAAATGTCATGGTGACGCTCACCCTGGATTCCATGACAATAGCCTCTTCTCTCAGAGTGATGCAGCCACCCTTGTGCTGTGGAGCACACAACAGGCGTGTCACAGGCAGACTCATAGAGGGAACTCAGCCACAGCATATGCCTTATTCCAGGGACTCCAATATCCCCATCCATATCCCCTCTGACCAAGATGTCCAAGGGTCAGAGTTCTCAGGGGCATTCAGGAGACAGGCCCACAGCAGGGACCAGGACAATGAAGGGCCCTAGCAAGAAGAGAAGACTTGCTGGCCATTTTCCATGCCTCAGGAGGCTGTTGGGCCATTTACTCTGCTTGTGGGCCCAGAGAGGGACAGCGTCTGGCTCCAGGTCTTACAGCTTATCAGAGGAAGGCAGGGCTCCGGCCTCAGGCCAGGATCTGCACAAGGCAGTGTGCTCCCCTGCTGGTCCCCGCCACTGAGGCAGCAGAGGAAGAGGATGAGGCTTGGCGCTATATCACAAGGTGTGGCTGGATGTCAGGACAATGGGTGGGGGGTGGCGAAGCCTGATGGGAAAAGACAGCTGGAGATTTGTCCTCAACCGGAGGGCCAGAGCTGCCCGCCTGCAGCCGTTGCTGTGTTGTCCCTGTGTGCCTGCCCACTCAGCAGGGCTGTTACTATTCTTACCCACTTGCTGGTGGCAGCAGGGTCAGAGATAGTGGCTAGGTGGGAGCGAGTCATGAGTACCAGTCCCTTATCGAACACGTTCCCTGGAAACTTGGCAGGGGCTACCAGGCTCCGGGGGCCTAGGCAGGGCGGGCAAGGTGGTCACAGGGACGGGGAGTGGGGTGGGCTCACTCGGACAACGCCTTATGCCAGTTCACCTACCTCTCCTACAGCCAGGCAAGTTTCCTTGAGAACCAGCCTCAGGTTTCCAGTGCAATTTCTTTCCGTATGGTCATTAAGACCCTCAAGTCATCTTCCTAGCCCATCCACCCAGAGGGCACCACCTCAGAGCTTTTAAAGATGAGGTATTGGTTTCCCCAGCGAGGCCACAGGCAAGGGGCCACCTCTACAGGGAGAGCACTGTACTGTGAGCCACAGAGGTGCAGGTTGACCACCGCTGTTCTGCCCACTTCCCAGCTGTGTGACTTTGGGCAAGTCCTTTCCCTTCCTCTGAGCTGCGGTTTCCTCACCCTCTCCAGGGCTGCTGTGGGGATGATGAAGTCCAATAGTCAGGAAGGTGGGCTGAGGGCTGCAAACACGGGTGTGTCTGTGCACATGGGCGAGAATGCTTGGTGGGTGCAGGGGGAGGGGGGGAGAGGGAGGCACGTGGGTTCCCCATCTTGGAGACTCCCGCCCCGCGGATTTTCCACTGGCACGTCGGCACCCTCTCCCCCAAAATAGGCCCTACGAGCCGTGTGGGACAGAGCCCAGACTGAGGGGACTTTTTTTAGCTGCCCTTTGATTGTCAGCTCTCGAGCGGCCGCTATTTTGAGCCCCAACGCCTGAAGGAGGAGGGCCAAGTGGGGGCTGGGGTCAGCTCAGTGGGCCTGGCTGGCTCCCGGAAGGCATCCCCGAGGGGGCCAGACGTGCCCTCTCTGGCCCAACTCTGCTGGCAAGGAGAACACAGCATCTCCTGTGCACTGAGCCTGAGAGCTCAGTTATTCACCTCCAGGGAAGCTGCGGACCTGGCAAAAACCATCCTTGTTTATGACGCTTACCCCACAGGCCATCGAGGGAAGAGCACGTTGTGGGGATTAACTGAGATAACACAAGCAAAGCCCTTACTTAGCACAGGGACTGGCACAAAACTGGCCCTCAAAAATGGGAAGAGCTACGGTTATTATTGTCCTCACAGCTGTTGTCATTCTTGGCTTTGTTGTTAAGGTAACATTTTTATCTAGTTTCCTTCCAGTCTTTTTTCTGTGCATTTATCTTATGTTGCCAAGTTCGGGTCATAAAACTCCTCCCTCCTCCACGCTTGGTTTCAGCAGAAAAGAGCCCCCATGTCTTCTGGGGTACCTCTGTCTGCATCTCTGTCCTCCACTCCCAGGGGTCACCCCTCTATACATGTCCTTTGGGGTCCATGACCTCTGAAGTTTTACTTGACCTTCCAGAGTGTCTGTAGTATACCTACAGCTTCTGTCATCTCCTCCAATGTCATCAACCACTGCTCCACAGGATTCTGGGGTCCCAGAATTGGAAAGTCAAATTTAGGTGCTGGGTCCTCGCAAAGCCCTTGCACCTGGACTCTAAGACTCTCTGGCTCGCACCTAAGGAAATGGGCTTATTTCCACAGATTAGATGTGAGAAGGAATTTTCTGGCTGTTCAGGTGCCTAAGATTAAGCAATGGATCACGAGGACAGATGATCCATTTGTCAGCTTCCTGGTCTCTGTGTGTGTTGGATGGGGGTAGGGTGTGGGCTGTCAAGAAAGGATGAGGTAGGAAGAAGCTAGATTCTTGGACGTATCTAAGTAAGGTGAGAAAGGGAGTGTGGCTGAGCCAGGCTTCCTCCTTCCCCAGTGGGGTCATTTCCTAGCAGGGCAGCAAGGTCAGCTGGGGTTGGGGGTCATATGTTTTCCCCTCACCCCAAGTGGTTACTGCACAAGGTGAGACTTCCTTGTTACCCGAAGGACAAAAATAGATTCCAGGTGATGGCCAGCAATCCGTGCCCAGAACCACCAGGGTTATTCTGAGAGCGGTAGGCACAGGGCCAGCCCAGGCTTGGTCAAGAGTAACTGAGCTGGAAGTGGCAGCCTGTCCTTTTGGGAATCCTGAATGGGATGGGGCACTGGAGCTATAAGCAGGTCGACAACCCTCTATAAGTGGGCCTAGAATCCTGACTTGGCCATGTGATCTTGGGCAAGCCATTTGTATCTCCTGGCATCAGCTTCCTTCTCAAACGATGGGGACCTTGATCTCTGCTTCTCAGGGTGGTTGAGAAAACCCTGTGAAGCTGACAGATGGTGCTCAATAAATGCATGAATCTCCACTTCAGCTGTTCCAGAATCCAAAGAAGGGACTTCCCTGGCCATTCAGTTGTTTGGACTCCGCGCTTCCATTACAGGGGGCACAGATTCAATCCCCTGGTCAGGGAACTAAGATCCTGCATGCTATACGGTGTGGCCAAAAAAGAAGAAGACAAAAAAAATCCAGAGAAGATAAGGGCCTTACCTGCATCTAGCCTCACTGACAAAATGTCCCTTCCCTGCCAATCTGAAGGAACCGGAGTCAGGCATAAAAGCATGTTTCTGCAAGGGCCTGTGGGGATTTTCCAGGAAGACTCCATCCTGCTGGAGAATTCCATTCCCTGGCCCTGCCACGCAGGGCTCCGGCTAAGGAGGGATGCTCTGGCTCATTCCAGTTCTGCCCAGTTCTTGCTCCTTGACTGCCAAGCCCACATCAGGGTGTCCCACACTGTATTCTCTTGCTGTTTTCTGTGGAGTATGAGGTGCCTGAGGTTCCACGGGGTCCCTCGGAGGCCTGACACAGAACAGTGAGGGGCATACAATTGGTCCCCTCCTGCCCCCCACGTCGCCATCCCTTCCTGGGCCCTCCCTTTCCTTCACCCAGCATGTGTTAGTATTTTCCCTGGAGCCAGTACCTGCCCTCAGGGTCACCCTGGATAAACATGGGCAAACCAACACAATGGACACTGATTTGGGGCACAGGTGGCACCTAACACAGCTTGGGGGTGTGTGACAAAGGCGGCTGGAGGGGGGAAGTGGAGCCAGCTCCGGACAACTGCCTGGGCAGAAGCTCAGAGGTTTGGGACGTACTGTGATGTTTCCACGAAACTGGGGAACAGTTTGAGGGAGTCAGATGGGCCCTGAGGTCCAAATAGGAGCTGAACTGACCTCATGCACTGTATCTACTTGGCTGGAATTGGACCCCAGTTCCCTTCCCACTCCAGCCTCTCCCCTCCACAGCTACCGCCACGAAGATTTTCCCTGGGTTTAGCCAGAAACAGGAGTCTTCTCAGGGGAAGTCTCGGCTGGCAAATAGGAATCTCAAGACAAAACAGGTCATTAGACTTGGCCCTGGGGGCACCCAGCTCAGCACATCACAAGGGATATTCTACCCTCTGGGATATTCCTGCACCCATGAAATGCATTTTCTGTTCACAAAGACTCCTGGGGGAGCAACACTCAGATCTGCTGGGAGCAAAGCTCTTGTAGGGTCCCAGCTGGGCCCTGGGGACCCCCAGACCCATTCTGCCATTATATTACAATTTCAGCCCAGCACCTGTGCTCTGTTCAGCTTCAGCCACCTCTCTGCCCCTCGTAAGGAGGAACATGTCCCCCCTCCACCCTTAGGCTGGCGCCAAGGTTTATGATCCGGCATGGAAGACACCGAGAGCCACACGGGTGGAAAAAGTTACCCGGTTCTAAATCAGCCAGTCTTTCGATGATCTCATCCCCTTCCCAATATAGTCTCGGTCCCCTCCCCCGCGGTGGCCCCTGGCCAATGGTGTTAGTCACGAGGGAGCTGGTGGAAGGGTGGAGGGGTGTGTCTGAGGTCCAGGGTGGGAACAATTTCAACCTGGGGTTTTACTGTGCATACTGTTTTGCAACCTGATTTCCCATCCCCTCCTTTACAGTATTTCCATTTAGTAGTTTCCCGTCAAATAATGAAGATCTTTCATCATCACTTTAGTTTTTCACCATCACTTTAAAGTCCACCAGGATGGATGTACTAGAATCTCTTTGTCCAGTATGTTGAGGAAGAACATGTCCACGGTGTCCAGTTTCTCTTTCTTAACAAACATCGGGCTATGACCATTTTTGTTCAAACCCTCTTGCACAGTTGCCTAATCTTCCCTCCCTCCCTCCGTCTATTTTTTGTTTTCGATAAATTCTAACAGGTACTGGGGTGAGAGAGCAGGCTTCACTGTGTGTCTGATGAGTTCTGAACTCTCCCTTAAGTCAGAGGTACTAGGCCCAGGGAGGGGATCCAAGACCAGTGCAGGGCCACAGGTTCAGTGGAGCAGGGCAGGCTGCTGTCTCTCCTGCTGCTCAAGACCAGCCCCCACCCTCAGCTTACACCTGCTCTTGCCTGCCCAGTCCCACAGGCCAGGCTGCCTGGGGATGCAGGGAAAGGCTGTACTTAAGATCTATCCTGTACTATATCTACACAGCCCCCACCCGAGGCACAAGCAAAGGGCCCCCAAATCCATCCAATTCATGCCTGGCCATGAACTTCCCCCAGCTTCTGCTAGAATGCTTCCATGGACCAACGACTTACTCCTTCCTCCCAGGCTTTTGGGGAACAGATAGGGCATTTTAAAAAATATCAAATGAGTAGATATTCAACAGAATTGCATGATCTCTTATCAATTGCACAATATCTGAGGAAGCTTTGGAGAACACCACCAGAGTTTTGAAGTTCAACTGTGCATTTATGAACTTTGTGACCTTGGGGGCATCATTTTACTACTCCAAGCTCAGTTTTACCATCTGTAAAATGGGTTTATAATACTTGCCTCATATAGTTATGAGATGATAAGGGATTGACTCCTGTGATAATGGAGGCTGAGAAGTCCCACCATCTGCTGTGTGCAAACTGGAGGCTCAGGAAAGCCAATGGTGTGGTTCCAGTTCAAATTCAAAGGTCTATGAACCACAGGTGCCAAGGATGTAAGTTCCAGTCAGAGTCCAAAGGCCTGAGATGTCCAAGAGCAGAAGATCGATGTCCCAGCTTAACAGGGAGCAACTTTCCTCTTCCTTCCACGTTTTTGTTCTATCCCAGGCCATAGTGGGTTGGATGATGTCCAGGCTCTTCTTTATTCAGTCTCCTGATTCAAATGCTAATCTCTTCTGGAAATACCCTCAGGGCAGAAGTAAATGAAAAATAAAATGAAAAAATGAAGAAAAAATGTTTTATCAGTTATCATCCCTTAGCCCCACCAAGTTAACACGTAAAACCATCACAGCCATCTATCAGATTCACCAATTACCAAGACTTTGCTGCACATTGACTTCATCAATCCTCAGTGTCATTTCTGCTGTATTCTATTCTTTACAAGTAAGTTGCTAAGAGCACCCAGGTTCAAGAGGAGGGGAATTGGATCTTACTGCTTGATGGGAGGAGTGGAAAAGAATTTGCGCTCAACCTTAAAAGTATAGTCAGGGGACTTCCCCGGTGGTTCAGTGGTAAGTCCCATTCCAATGCAGGGGACAAAGTTTTGATCCCTGGTCAGGGAACTAAGATCCCACACGCCCTGTGCCACAACTTCAGAGCCCACGTGCTCACAACTAGGACTGGATGCAGCCATAAATAAATTAAAACAAACAAACCAATCACAACCAGAAGCAAAAGGTAGAGGGTTCTAGGCTATATCCCAGAGGAGACCAGGGGCCATGGAAGAAGTGACTCCAGCCTTGCAAGATAAGACAAAGACTACTCTCTCTTCTCCGGCTCCTTCCTCTGTGTATGACTCTAGTGCCCCCATACCTGGGGAGGAAGATTCTGCGCTTTCTCCCAAAGGTGATGGGGAGCTGTGGAAGGGTTTGGAGCAGAGGAGTGAAGGGGGCAGATCTGAGTCTGACCAAGATCGCTCTGACTGCTATGTGCTGGGTAGAGTTGATCAGAGAGGGCAGCCGTTGTTTAGGGGTGGAGGAGGATAAAGGTGGTTTGGACCATTCTTGGGGCAGGAGGGAGTAAACCCCAGAGATGCTCTGGGTGGGGGGCTCGGAGTTGCGGGGGGTTGGGGGGACTGGCTGAAGGGAGTGGAGATGGGGGTGGGAAGGATTCAAAGGTGTGGGGCAGTCCCCAGAGAAGAACTCCCACAATGGGGGAGACCAGAAAAGGTGGCAGCCACCCTCTCACCTCTCTTGGGATCCCAACAGCCCCTTCCTCAACAGGCAGGGCTGAGTGACCACGGAGAAGTGTCCTTCCCTCCTACCACCTACTCGTTCCAGCCCCCAAGACTTCCAGTGTCTGGAGAGGCTCCCTGAAGGCCCTTCCAGGCTGCAGTTGCCGGAGACTCTGCTCTGCCTGGCGGTGAGTCCCAGGATCTCATTTTCTCTGGAACACTTTCCTCCTACTCCTGCTGCAGCTGACGCCAACACGGCCTAATGGTGACACCTAGAGGCAACACCTGCCTCCCATTGGTTGACCACAGCATCCCACAGCGAAGGCCTGTGCCTCCAGGGCTCCAGATGGGTGGCCCCTCATGCAACCCTGGGATTTAGTGGCCAAGCCACTGGGCAGAGCTCTGAAGCCCAGCTCCTCCATCCTTCCCTGATAAAGCCCAGTGTGGGGTCAGCAAGGTCCCCGGAACCCCAAATCAGCCCATGGATAGCCTCCCCTGCCACAAGCCAAGGAGCACGTTGGCTTATTGATGACATTTCCCTGTCCCCCCACCCGCTGCTCTGATTTGTTTCAGAGGAAGGGTCATGCCAGCAGCTCAGCATTCACAGAACCAACCTCTCAGCACCTCACCATTTGGGCCCATCCTATGTCATGAGTCCCGTGTGAGAAGATGCAATGGCCCTCAGCTTTTGTTAGAGCTCTTTTTAGATAGTTGTTCATTGTCATCTATCCACACCCACAGTCTCTTCTGTGCCTGGATATGCCTCACCCCTCTCCTCACTTCCATGCCACTGCTCACAGTTTTCCTCCTACTTCTCTGGTCTCTTTTTTTTTGGTTCCTCTCCATCTGCTCCTCCCTTAATCATCCATCTATCCACCCATATGCCCCCATCCCTCCTTATCCATTGTACAATCAGCGGGATGGGGGCTAAGTCTGACATTACAGGGATGAGGGTAGGAAGGGAAAATACAAGGACAGGTACCCAACAGCACCTGGTGGTCACACCGCAGGGAAAGTGGGGGGATTGAGGTGGGACTTTCTGCGTGGCACCCACCCCACCTCTATGCTAATGAAGAGCAAGCCATGTCCTCTCTGAGGTCGCTGCATGGCCTTACCCACTTCTCCGTCCCCAAACATTACCCAAGAGGCTCCTTCTTTCTCACTCAGCCACATTTGACCAGCTCTCCTTCAACCTTCTCTACTCTGGCCCTACTTCTGTGATGTCTCTAGAGCACATCCCTAGATGCTCTGGACCAACCCCTCTGAGCTCCATTGTGCGCAGTGTCATGGGCAATGCCTGGGCGGCTCTGCCTGCCTAGCCCCAGGGCCACACAAGGTATGTGCAAGTGGACTGGAGAGAGAAGCAGCTTGTGGCAGACATTACCTATCTTCATCTGCTGTAAGGAGAATAGCGGGAAATTGTACACCGCAGATGGGACCCAAATGCACAGTTTTCCAACTGAAACCACACAACTGTTTCAGGACTTAATGAAGCTCAGGTCCTTAACATCTCAGCACAGAAGTAATTCAATGAGAGGTAAAGTGACAGGTAAGCAATAGATTTATTAATAATTTTTGTAAAGAAGTTGCAGGGAAATGGGATGCTAGAAGATGATCATGTCCCAGGTCTCTGGTGAGTTCCTGGGCCTGGCTGCCAAGTGAATGTCCTTGGCTTCCTGCAGGAAAGAAAGCAAAAGTGAGAGCTGGAGAACCACAGTAAAGTGAAAGCAGAGATACATATTCCATAGGCAGAAGGTGAGAGAGTCCTGAAATACGGGGTGGTAAGTTTCTATGGGCAGAGTAATTTCATATGCTAGTAAGGGGAGGATTATTCCAATTATTTGGGGGAAGAGACAGGGACTTCCAGGGAACCGGGCCACCGCTCCCTTTAAAACATTTTATTGTTGTTGTTCAGTCACTCAGTCATGTCTGACTCTTTGCAACCCCATGGGCTGCAGCACACTAGGCCTCCCTGACCATCACCACCTCCCAGAGTTTGCTCACTCATGTCCACTGAGTCAGTGATGCAATCCAACCATCTCATCCTCTGTCACCCCCTTCTCCTCCTGCCCTCAATCTTTCCCAGCATCAGGGTCTTTTTGAATGAGTCAGCTCTTCATTCGCATCACGTGGCCAAAGTATTGGATCTTCAGCTTCAGCATTTTATGGTCTGCCTCAAATTGTCCTGGCGCCATTGTGTGTGTGTGTGTGTGTGTGTGAGAGAGAGAGATTCATTTAGCATATGCTAATGTATTACAATGAGCACATGAGGCCCAAGGTGTACCAGCGGTAGAATTTTCAGCCATCTTGGACCTAATCAGCTCTGACTGCTTTTCATCAAGTCCTCAACATCTCAGCTTATGCCCTGCCTCCTTCCCTCTTGTCTCAGTGGGGCAAGTGAGAACTTTCCAGAATCCCAGGAAGGCAGGAAGAGTTAAGATCTGCAATAGAGTGAGCTTTGAAAAGTGCTTCTACAGGCTGCTTCTTCTGAAGGTGAGAGTAAATAATGTTTCCTGGTCTATGGATGTTACTGAACTAAACTGGGTCCACTCACTGGCCACATGGCAAAACCAATTTACTGGTTGGTACTGGGTTGTGGTGACAAAAAGTGCAGCGTTTATTTGCAGGCAAGTTGTGTGGGCAGCTTTCATGCTGTAAAGACCCAAACTCCCCCACAACTTTCAGAGAAGGATGGTTTTTTTTAATTGAAACTTTTTTTTTCTTTACTTATTTTTGGCTGCTCTGGGTCTTTGTTGCTGTAGGAAGGCTTCTTGTGCTGGTTTCTCTTGTTTCAAAGCATGCGCTCCAGGCATGTGGGGTTCAGTAGCTGTGGTTCCCAAGCTCTAGAGCACAGGCTTAGTAGTTGCGGCGCAAGGCCTAGTTGCTCCACAGCATGTGGGATCCTCCCTGACCAGGGAACGACCCCCCGTTCCCAGCATTGGCAGGTGGATTCTTCACCACTGAGCCACCAGGGAAGCCCTAGAGGTTTTTTAAAGGCACCATTTAGGGTGAGAGCAAGTTCCAAAATGATGGGATATTGGAATGTATGGGTTATCTATCATCTTCTTGTCTGAACATCCTACTTCTCCACACCATCCTACCCACCCTGGGCCAAAATTGTGCCATGAGATTTTTCCTGCATTTTCCCTTTCTGAAAGCCCAGCACTGGGACAAGTGCATGGGGCAGTGGACTGGGTTCAGTGTGTGCCCTATTGTAGTGTCAGAAAGTTTTCAAGCCTCTGGGCCTGTTTTTATCATGTTACAAAGGTTACAAAGAAGGAAACAGCTCATTATTTTCACCTTTCTCTCCCTCAAATCTGCTCTTCAAGGCCCAGTTTAACCACCCTTTGTTATTCAGTTGCTAAGATGTGTCGACTCTTTGCGACCCCATGGACTGCCTTACACCAGTCTCCCCCGTCCTTCACCATCTCCGGGAGTTTGCTCAAACCCATGTCCATTGAGTTGGTGATGCCAACCAACCATCCCATCCTCTATCGTCCCCTTCTCCTGCCTTCAATCTTTCCCAGCATTAGGGTCCTTTCCAATTAACCACACTAGCCCACAATAAAATTACCAACCTAATAGGTGTATTTGCATTTTAAGAAGTACCCATCAGAGTGGTCTTTGTGAGCTGTATCATTCAGAGGCAATGAGATATGGCTCAGTCAGTGGAGGTGGGATCAAGTGGGCTCTTCAAGTAGCTGGCTAGATCTTTCCTAAAGCGGGCTCTGATTTTAAAATTAACAAAGAAGCTGGTTTTACAAGGCCAGTTAAATAATGTGAAGTCCCAGCAAGCCTCAGGCCTGAGTGTGTGGAGACTGTCACAACAAAAGTCTCTCTTTTCCTTCTTGTCAGCTCTCCACACAAGTTAACACTAAGCAAGAACTTCCTGTGTGACACCAAAAATTGGCAGAGAAAACTTCTTTAGGGTAGCCTTTTTTTTTTTCATGTGGAACATTTTTAAAGTCTTTATCACATTTGTTACAGTGTTGCTTCTGTTTCATGTTTTGGATTTTTGGCCCCAAGGCATGTGGGATCTTAGCTCCCCAGGCAGGGATCAAACCTGCATCCTCTGCATTGGGAGGCAGTCTTAACCACCAGACCAGAGAAGTCCCTCGGGTGGACTCTTGAACAAACTAAAATCTTCCATGGCTAGATACAAGTGGTGAAACAAAGGCTGGCCTAATCTAGTACCCTAAGTGAAGTTGCTCAGTCATGTCTGACTCTGCAGACCCCATGGACTATAGCCTACCGGGCTCCTCTGTCCATGGGATTTTCCAGACAAGGGTACTGGAGTGGGTTGCCATTTCCTTCTCCAGGGGATCTTCCCAACCCAGGGATCGAACCCAAGGACCTTACAAATACAAATGTTCAAAACCAAAAGAAAGCAAATTGCATTTGCCTCTTTTATTTACAAGTTTCACTTAAATATCTCTCATGGTGAGAAAATCAATGTCAAAAAAGAACATTGGTATATGGTTTACGAATATCAGTATATATTAAAGAACGTGGTTAATTTTTCCAAGTAAATGCTTGATGTGAAATATTTTCCAGGAGGCTAGTTAAATGTCAGATGTCCAAGGTGTCAGGGAAAGAGCCTCGAGCCTGCTCAGGAGACGGTCACACTGCAGGCCAACTGTGTTTTGCACTTGGTGACACATGTGGCAGCTCAGAGGACAAAGCAGGGCCACCAGCCTTTATTCCTAGTCCCAAAGCCACACCAGGGCTTCCTCTGTGATGAGAGCCACATTCAGAGACAAATGAACCACTGAAAATGTCAAATGAAAAATAGGTCACTAGGGACTGATGATGAACAAGTCAAGCCGGATCCATTCTGAACATCTTCTTGTCGATCTTTTAAGCCAATCATACTTCTGGGGAAAATGTTAATACACCTCAAAGTTTACACTTTCATTATAATAAATTAGCTTTAATGTTCCAAATATCATCTCAGAAGACTGTACACATAACTTGACCTAACATACTAACCTGAACTTAGAACTTCTCTATTCATTTTGATCAATCCCCAGAATCAGCAGAACTGTATTATTTACACATATAACAATATCTAAAGTATGCCAATATTACCAACATTTCTTACCTAAAATAAATATGCCACTTAAAGCACTAATAAAGCATAGTTTATTCAAAAGTGACACCTTAAACAATCTCATTTTTTAGTTCATTTTAGAAGTCTCAATATCAAAATATTTACATACAAGGAATGATAAGTATTTTGGAAGACCTGACAAGTACCACCAACCCCCTCTCAAATCCCACTGTCCATCCTCAAGTGGTAGCCCATGTGCCTCAGGCCAGTGACAGCAGAATGATAGTCAGGGAGTCAGACACACTGGGGTTAACCAGGAGCTGCTCCTCGAAGCATTCATGGTAGAGTTCACAGTGGAAAAAGGGCAGAGAATAAACCAGCCTTTCTTTTCTCTCAATATGCCAATTAGAAAGCAAATCTATTAGGCTAAGAAAAAACGCAGACATCTTTGAAGGAACAGGTTGGGAGTCTGTATTCTCTCAGCTATTCCACAAGTTAATCAGGTATATTTACGAGCTCATGAGAGGCTCCAAAACAGGATTCAAACACTCTGTAACCCCAGTAAATGCTCTGAGGGTGTGCCAGGGTTTAGCTGGCATAAAGAATGAGGGATTTCAGACAAGTAGTGTTCAGCTCTAGTAACGAACCTTCATGCAAGCTAAATGATAGAGATTCAGGTTTTATTTCTGAGTTAAGATTTTTCAGAATAAAAGGACAAAGTCTTAAGCACTCAAAAGAGAATTTCTTAGACAAAGCAATATCACTAAAAGTACAGGGAAACATCCCTAGGCTGTCTCAACACTTGAATGTCCCTTGTCCCGAATGTGAAAGTCATACCTAGCTATTTTGCTTTCCTTTCAGTGGGTGGCTCGAGGGGGTGAGATGAGGGGAACCATCAACAGGAAGATAGTGCAGGAAAATGAAGTCAGTTTTGCAGGATTATATTTGTTTCCATCTAGAGACACACTTCCTGTTTAAATGCTACAGCAATTTCAGAACATGAAATTCATCCCCCTAAAAATAATTTTCAAATAAACACAGACTGTGCAGCCCACAGAAGCTACTACAGGTTACATTGGTTTTTTTGCCCCAACTCCTATACTAAATAAGGCCTAGTTACTGAGGAGTAGCAATGGCCATTTATCCCACTAGTCTATGGGCAAATGTCCCATCTGAAAAGAATCTCCCTCCTACCTCCTCCCCACTACCCCTGGGGATGTAGCCAGGGAGCCTTGGTTAGCAACTGTTCTCAGGTCCTTCACATTTTTAGCTCTCCAGATTCAAGCTGAATCTTAAAGTCTAGAATCCACTGCATAAGCCAGTCCTGCCTAAACTGTCACGATTACCACATGCAGTCTTGAATTTCCTGCTTCCCTGAAACCGTGTGAAGTGAGAGCATTCTTCCTAGACAGTATTGCACAGTCAGCAGGGTGAGCGAGTTCAGCATAGCAGAGGGGGAAGGAGCATTTGGAGGAATTAGAAGAATGTTTGAGAAGTATAATCAGAAAGGCTAAGTACTATGAGTAAATCTGTAGAGATTTACTGAACACTGGAGGAAATTTTATTAATGAAGGAAAGGCCAGGAGTTAAGGCTCAGACAGAAGTTACCTCCTAGCATGGCTCAAAGGTTCAAGGGGTGGGACACAGAGGAAGGGCTTGAAAGCTACACAAATTCAGCTGGTCCAGAGGCCTGGCCACCTTCACCCGCAGCTGAAAAACCAAGAAAACTCATTCCAAGCATGCTCGCTCACAGCACGCCTATTTTGCAAGTTTGAGGACTCAATTTTTTTTTTTTTTTTTTTTTGAGGACTCAATGTTAACAAACTAAATCAGAACTAGAATGCAGCATTACAAAATGTTTTCGCAACTAAAAACACACAAGTTAAAATTTTGCATAGAAAAGTGTCCTGTAATATGCTTTGTAAACCTAGGTCTTTAGTAACTTCAGAATAAAAAACAAAAACCTCTCTTCATAGTGTAGAAGTCCATGATTACACAGAGAGAATTATCAGTCTGCAGATTTTGCAGCAAGAGCTCAGAAGATCCTGGACTTCTTCATATTCTTAGAATCATAATTAAATTTACCCTTTCCAGGCTCAGGCAGACAGTTTTAACAGTGTCTTTATAAAAGGACTTGGGTTACATGAGCCCAAGACAAGTAGATCATCTCTGTGCTCTACTGTCTCTGCGTAGAAGAGGTGATCAAAACACTCAGGCACATAAAATCACTAGATTTGTTTTTAACCTAAGGCTGTTTTTTCCTCACATTAGTCTATAATTAAGCAAGCTGCATCTATCCGCCTGCCCTTCAACCATAGGGTCTAAAGAGCCAGGTTCAGAGTAAGGGAAAATGTCTCAGAAGAACATTGAAGTTAACCTTGGCAACAGGGTGGGAGACTCTTAACTCCTCTTGGAAGAGGCACCAATCGATTCTGAGTTGAAATACACCACGGTGACTGTGATGTCATCCCTGTACATCCTCGCCAAGTCCTCTGGCAACGTCAGCATCGCCGACAGCCGCTCAGGCTCCATCTCCCCGTATTCGTTGTTCCCTATGGCGTATCTGATCAGACGTGTGGCCGCGTTTTGGTCGGCTGCGTGGAGGCCCTGGGCTTTCCTCTGCTGCAACAGGCTCTGCATGAGTCCCAGGTTGGTGGGTCTCTGGGCCAGGTCTGGCTTGTGCTGACCCTCTTCAGCCAGGTGCTCCACCACCAGCCTCACCACATCCTCGTTGCCCAGCACGTCCCACAGCCCATCAGAGGCCAGCACGAGGAACTTATCCTGGGGCCTCAGCCTGTGGTAGGTGACCTCTGGCCTGGCTGTCAGGTAAGGTGGGGTGTAGTAGTGTGGGGGGATGAACTGGTAGATGTTGAGGGCCTCGGTGTCGAAGCCCCGCTCCAGGACACTGCGCTGCAGCTCTTTACTCCACTTCAGCTGGACGTCCCCAAAGGCCCTGCAGGGCATGAGGACACCCAGCAGCCTGTTTTCCATGATGACCGTCCTGTCCTCGGACTGAGGATGCTCCCTTTTCAGCCGTGACAGCTCAGCTGGGTTCCAGGCATTGTGGTCCTGGGTGAGGGGCAGACAAGACCACATGCCATTGTCTTCCTGGACACCAAGGATGGCCCGGCAGTCACCAGCATTTGCCACGTGCAAGTGAACCCCATCAACATGGGCCAGGCAAGCCGTTGCCCCTGAGAAAGCAACCTGGAGTGAAAGGTTCCTGGTCATCTCATCTTCAAGGGGGGCCTGAATCTCTAGCGAGATGTCAGAATCCAGTCTCTGGAAGGAGTACATTAATGCTTCCTCAGTGTTCAGCCCCATTTCCATGTGCAGGTTTAGCAGCTCCTGCCAGTAGACACGGAGGTGATCAAGGTGCACTGACGTGACATCCTTGTAGATACTGTCCCCTGGGTGCTTGAGCCACTGAAGGATGGGCAGCAGGGGCTTCATGCTTTCCATGGCCTCCTCCATTTGCTCCAGAGTCTGCTGGGACATTAGTGACACAGCCACATAGTAGAAGAGCCTCTCGCTCACTGCTTGAGCACATGCGTGGCCACCATGTCCATCGAAGATGCCAAACAGCAGTCCATTGGTCTGCAGGCAGGCAGCTATACCTCGCCGGTCCTCCACTGGGGAGTTGGCAGCTAGCTGGTTGCTCTCAAACCGTAACACTGAATCTGGAGCTCTGCTGACAAGGTCAAGAATCTTGTGGGCCGACTCACCAGCTCGCAGGACCTCACTTACCTGCTCGGGGCTGAGCTGCAAGTGGAAGTCCTCTTCCTCCGTTGATGTGTGTCTGTAGGCTTTCTGCAGAGCAATGCTACCACATGCAGCGGCGTTGTCTTTTAGGGTGGCTGGCCCCTGAGGAAAGAGTCTCCATTCTGATTTAATCCTATTTGAGGCATACCTTGAATATAAACGTTGTCCCCCCTGTAATGTGGCAATGGTCTTCCTTGCAGAACTGAGAATCCAGTAGGACACAGTACTTGACATTCTGAAACCGTATAAGTGAATATGTTCCCTCCGCAAAAGGGTTCTTTAAATCTGAAAATTCAAGAGGTTAAGGAATTTAATTTTTTAAAAATAATGACTCTGCCAACACTTAATCTCAAAATATTTAAGTCTCCACACATCCCATTATAACATATAAATGCATTTCAGAAAATGGGTTTTTAAACACTCTGCACTTAAGAGTCACTGAGGGCTTCCCACAATTGTTTCCTTCTTCCCAAATCCTTTTCCTTGTTAGAATCCAGTGCATAGCTCCTATGTTCCCTCTCCCAGGTAGGCTGTGTTCTTTTAAATATATACAAGCTCTTTCTTGCCCCCCAGCTATCTTGGTAGCTACTCTCAGTCGGATGCCATCCAGCTCTTTAGGCAGGAAGACAGTGGCAGCAAAAAAGACAGAAAAGCCATTGGAGTCAGATCAACTCTAGGCTCCAACTGGTTATGCTAAGTGGAAAAAGTATGTGCTGGGGTACAGGAGACTCTGAAAATGATCAGACACGGCAAAGTGAACCTGGTCATCCTCGCCAACAGCTGCCCAGCCTTGAGGAAATCTTGCATAGAGCACTATGCCATATTGGGGCTTTCCTGGTGACTCAGACGGTAAAGAATCTGCCTGCAATGCAGGAGACCAGGGTTTGACCCCTGGGTTGGGAAGATCCCCTGGAGAAAGGAATGGGAACCCACCCCAGTATTCCTGCCTGGAGAATTCCGTGGACAGAGGAGCCTGGCGGGAGTCCATGGGGTTGCAAAGAGTCAGACATGACTGAGCAACTAACACTGGCAACTTGTATGCCATGTTGGCCAAAAACTGGTGTCCATCACTATAGTGGCAGTACCACTACTGAACTGGACACAACGTGTGGAAAATAACAGAGTATGCACACTAGCTCTCATTGATCCAGGTGATGAGCAGAAGCATGCTAGGAGAAGAGTGGTGAAAAGTAAATCATGCAAAAATTTTCCTTAATAAAATTGGCCAGAGCTTGTTCTACTTATATGTAAAGAACACATGCATGCATGCTCTGTAAGTTCAGGAACATGGCTGCCTTATTCACCAGTGGCTTTCCAGTGCCCAGGCCTCAAACACCGGCTAAACACAGCAATTTCAAGAGGTCCCAAAGCACACTTGCTATGACACTAGCGTCTAGCATCAGACACACAACTTCACTTGCTTGAGTTCCAGTCATCCATCTGCGGAATGGGAATACTAGTTTCATAGGGTTTTGTGAGGATTTTAAAGAAATATAACCCTTCAGCTTAAAAAAAAAAGAGATATTATTAGCAATAATCTTTTATTATTAGGTGTATCACTGAAGATTTAGAAGTTGTTTCCACTATCTCCCTATTTATAAAATACCAAACTGCATTGCCTAACACATCAACATTTCCCCTACTTAAGTTTTAACCTACTTTTCCCCCAAGGCTAGCTAGCATCAGTAGGTCAAAGAGTGTAGACTCATCCTGCCAAATTGATTTCCAAACGGTTCACATCTACCTCCATAAGGGCATGAAGTAAACCCTACACCTTCAACAGCCTCTGGCGGTATTTTTCCTTAAAAAAAATTATTTTTTTTAAGTTGCTCTATTTGACTATTTTCTCTGGAGAACCGGGGGTGGGGGGAAGTGGGGGGGGGGGCGTTTTTTCACTCCACGTGTTTTCGGAATCCCGCCCTCCACAAGTTTTTCTGTCGGGAGTAGGGAGAACGCCCGCCCTCGAGGACCGCCCAGTCTCCCCAGCCCACCCCGCCGAACTAGGGGCAGGATTGGTCGGACCCGGCGCGCAGAGGGCGCCTCCCCGTGCCCCTCGTCCCCACCCCTGGCCCTGGAGAGAAGCCAGGCAGCGTTGCCCGACGCAAGGCCGTCTGCCACAGACCCGACCCAAACAGTTTCGCGTATCTAAAGAAAGCAGGTTTCAAAGTCAAGTCTCTGACCCACAGGCTCATAGATACGAGCGCGGCCTCCGGAATCCACCAAGCCCTATCTCCCTCAAACCCTGGCGCGGCCACGTCCCTGAGTTCCAGCTTCCCAGTCTATAGATAAGGCGAATTAAGTTGAGATGCTGAGCTCCGAGGGCTAAAACAGCTACTGCGGATGTTTCGGCACGCAGCCAAAGGTCCTATGCCAGGCTGCGAGCCCACGTGGCGCGTGCGCGCGAGAAGGGTGACCGTCGCTGTGACCCAGGCTCTTCGCAGTCCGCCGCGGGCCCGCCCCCTCACCTCACTTCACCTCCACTCTCCACCCCATCACCTGAGCCCTGGCCGTGGGCTGGAGCAGACGCGGGGAGGCTAGAGGCTTTCACATCCCGCGCTCGCCCCTTCCCTACCTCGGACCCTCGTCCTCCTCTCACCAGCCCCGAGGCCGCCGTGTCCGTCAGTCAATTTCACGCCCGCAAGCTGTACCACGGATACCCCTACCCCGGACTCACCTCCCCGAAGGGACCTCTAGTGCTGCTGATCTAGCTGGAGGAGGAAGCATCCTTTTGCCAGCCTTTACTGGTTCATCTGTGGAGGCGGGCCCCTGACGAACAGCCCAATTGTCCAATGAATGAAGAGACTGAGAGGGCGGGCTCCAGATGGGCCAAATCCGGTTCCTCCCCCTCTCCCGCCCACCCCAGCCAACCTTTAACCCACCCCGCCCTCTGTCTCTGCGGGTAGGCTTGGCCCTGGGCCTTGAGATTAAGCAGTCTTGCGGCTGAGCGCTCCCACTACGTGACACCCTGCCCGTTCTGCACACCTCAAACAGAGCAGCCTCTCCCATTTCTCACTGCTGTTCGTCATACCCCAAGGCTTCCTCTCCATTTCTGTCCTGACCAGTTCAGACCCCTCTCCCAAGCGCCACACCCTTCTATATCCTCTTAGACAATCCCCTTAGACGCCTCCCTCGGAGTCCCTATGTACACCTTAAATGGTGTCTCGAACTCATTTTTTTCTGCTAAACCTGCTCTTCCCCTCCTTCCCTAACCCAGTAATGGCCCCACCACATGCTCAGAGACCCAAGCCCCAAGCCTGGGAGTCATTTTGACTCCTCTTCCCTAACCCCCACCCCTCTTCTGTCAGTTATCTGATCCTGTTCTCCATCTCACCTCCAAAATATCCCTCTAATCCAAATATTTGCCTCCAGCTGCTCTACCACTCTATACAATCTTCTTATCTGGTCGCTCCACCCTGACTTCAACTTGGCCCTAGGCACTCTTCCTCTATCCCTGGAGAAGGAAACGGCAACCTCCTCCAGTATTCCTGCCTGGAAAATCCCATGGACAGAGGAGCCTGGTGGGCTACAGTTCATGGGGTCACAAAGAGTCAGACACAGCTGAGCGACTGAGCACACTCTTCCTCTATAGAGAAGGTAGGGTAACCCTTCTACAATTCAAATTGCTACTATAAAGTCTTCATTGACTGCCCACCAACCACTGGGCCTTGAACTGACAATTACATTGGCATGGCCACTGACTGTTATCACAATAGTTAGTGGTTGGTAGATTGAGAAAAGCTGAGAACCAGAACACCAGATACTCCCTCCGTCCCTGTAAAATTCAGGTTATAACCTGCTGCCTTACAGATTGCTTTAATAGAACATTTCTACTACCTATGGTGGGCTTCCCAGTTTGTTGTTCAGTTGCTCAGTAGTGTCCAACTCTTTGAAACCCCATGGACTGCAGCACATCAGGCTTGCCTAACCTTCACCATCTCCCAGAGTTTGCTCAAACTCATGTCCATCTAGTCGGTGATGCTATCCAACCATCTCATCCTCTGTCATCCCCTTCTCCTCTTGCCTCCTTTCCTAGCATCGGGGTCTTTAATAATGAGTCAACTCTTTGCATCAGGTGGCCAAGGTATTAAAGCTTCAGCTTCAGCATCAGTCTTTCCAATGAATATTCAGGACTGACTTCCTTTAGGATTGACTTGTTTGATCTTGTTATCCAAGGGACTCTCAAGAGTATTCTCCAACACCACAGTTCGAAAGCATCAGTTCCTCAGTGCTCAGCCTTCTTTATGGTCCAACTCTCATATCCATACATGACTACTGGAAAAACCACAGCTTTAACTAGATGGACCTTTGTTGGCAAAGTGATGTCTCTGCTTTTTAATACGCTGTTCTAGTTTTGTCATAGCTTTTCTTCCAAGGAGCAAGCATCTTTTAATTTCATGGCTGTCACCATCCATAACACTATGGCTGTCACAATCCACAGTGATTTTGGAGCCCAAGAAAATAAGGGTTTTCCAGGTAGGTCAGTGGCAAAGAATCTGCCTGCCAATACAGGAGACACGGCTTTGATCCCTAGGTGGGAAAGATCTCCTGGAGAAGGAAATGGCAACCCACTCTGGTACTTTTGCCTGGGAAAACCCATAGACAGAGGAGCCTGGTGGGCTATGGTCCATGGGGTTGCAAAAAATGGGACTTGACTTAGCAACTAAACAACAACTACCTATGATAAATCAAGTGTAGTCTTCCCTAGAAGCAGAGGAAACTGGGAGATGACCAGAAAAGGCCACTTAGAACCCTGAAAATGTGGCCTTCTGAGAGGAAGGCACACTGGCTTATCTAGGGAGCCTGGCCAGCCCACCTGGATCCAAGGACATGACTGCCATAAAATGGTTCCTGTCAGACTTGTTGGTGATATGATATTCATACTGCCACTCACCCTTGCCCTTTTTCAGAAGTTCTACCAGTATGTCAGAATTTGCAATATCTCTCTTCCTGGATATTGAGACAGCTGTTTCCAACTTAAACTAAAATCAACTCCAAAGGATTCCAAATAAATAGATGCAGTTATTATTATTTTTAGGGGCAACATAGTTTCTGGGTGTCTACCATATGTCAGGCCCTGGGCCGGTGACTACTGGAGAAACACAGATGGCAGCCCCAACAGCACTTTCCTGAGAAAATTATATCATTCTGCTGTCTGAAACCACTGAGTTTTTCTTAGTTACCACACATACACCACTTCCAAAGTAAAAATCCACTCTTGAGGATTTTGTGTGCATTGGTACTTTTGTTTAAAGCCTATAGTGAGCTTATTTGCCCTATATATACATGATGGCTAGCCCAAGAACCCTGTTCAGTGTCCCAAGTCTTCCTTGGCACAAAGTCTTATTAGGAAAAAAAAAAAAAAGAAGGAAAAGGATTTATCTCTGCCTTGAGATTGGAGAAGGCAATGGCACCCCACTCCAGTACTGTTGCCTGGAAAATCCCATGGACGGAGGGGCCTAGTAGGCTACAGTCCACGGGTCGCGAAGAGTCCGACACGACTGAGTAACTTCGCTTTCACTTTTCACTTTCACGCGTTGGAGAAGGAAATGGCAACCCACTCCAGTGTTCTTGCCTGAAGAATCCCAGGGACGGAGGAGCCTGGTGGATTGCCGTCTATGGGGTCGCACAGAGTCGGACAATACTTAGCAGCAGTAAGTGACTAAGCAGCAGTAGCAGCTGCCTTAAGAAAGGGGAAGCAGCAGCTCAGCTGTCATTTTCCAAGAAAATATGTAAAAAAAATACTGTCTCATTCAAAACCGAGCAAATGTGAATTAAAATGAGATACTGATTTTTGTCAGTCAAACTGACAAACATTAAAACATGATTAATACCTAATGTTGGTGAGTGGGCATTGCCTTCTTGGCAGGTAGGAGTATAAATTGAAGCTGCCCAATGGACAGCTCTTTGATCCACTAATTCTACGTCTTTTAATTTTACAGAGACAATCAAAGGCAAACATTGCAAATTTTCTGCAATAAATACATGTTATCCCCATCTTGTATAGTCATCTTGTATAATCAGAAAAAAAGAAAAAAAGAAGCAAAACTGTATTTTGCAAGCAGAGGAGTGGTGGGGGTAGGGAAACAAATCTCTTAGATGATTTGCTTAGGAAACAGGCAGGTCCCCTGTTTCCTTAGCAACGCAGATAAACCCACCTATGGAATATTAGGAAAGCTGGATTTGAAGATGACCTTTATGTCAGGAGGAATTGAGATGGGGGTTTGTCTGGCCTGATCATCTGGGAGAGTTTAGAAAAACCTCAGATGTCTTCTTTGCCAGCACGAGCTTGCACGTGTAGCGTTTCTGTGGCATCACTGTTGCCGAAGGCAGCTTTAAGCCCAGAAAAGCCTTCTTGCTGATCTGAGCACATCTGTGCTCTGAGACAGTTGTCCCAGAGACCAGTGCCATCCCAAATCAAGTGATTTAACTTCACCACATTTTAGCTAAGCAGGTGGCTTTCCCTGGCACTGTTCTCTCCCAGATTGATCACACATGCACACACACACACACCCCACCTCTCTTCTCATTAGAGGGGATGGTTACCAATCCCTGCAGAGCAGCAAATTCAGGGACATATTTAGCCAGTCTTGAGGATGCTCGTGACAAAGGCTTGGAAATTTTTGAAAAATACAAGTCCTGCCTCAGCCCTCTTAAACCTGTTGTAAAGCAACAGCACTGACAGCCTTGCCAGGAGGCTTCAAAAATGATATAAGCTCCTAGCTCCTAGAGTCAAGCTAAGATTGTCCTTCAGTAGAGAAGGATGGGCAGAGCCTTTTTGGGGAAACACACCTGTGTTTCTGTCTCTTTAAGCCTTCTTCAAACATAAGTTAATCTTTTTCAGTGCTACCAAGGCTGCGATGATCTAGGCCAGAGGGCACCTTCTTCTGCGACCATGAACGAATCATTCCCTTTGTCACTGTCACCCTATACCCATTCTCACTCAGGCTTTATTAACTGGTGAGCTCAGAATTTTCCATCACCCTGGAGTCCCAAGTCTGAGGCCCAACTCTGACACCTACTTGCTGTGTGATCATGGGCCAGTCACTTCCTCTCTCAAAGCTTCCATAGAACTATTTGGAGAGGGCAGTTGTGTGGGCCTTGGAGTTGTCATTTGCACTCTAGGTTGCCCATGACATATCCTTTCATTGAAAGTGAATTTGGAGAGGAGCACAAGAACAGCACGGGCTTCCCAGGTGGCACTAGTGGTAAAGAACCCACCTGCCAATACAGGAGATGGAAGAGATGCAGGTTCGATCCCTAGGCTGAGACGATCCCCCTGGAGAAGGAAATGGCAACCCACTGGAGTATTCTTACCTGGAGAATTCCATGGACAGAGGAGCCTGGTGGACTATATTCCATAGGATCACAAAGAGTCAGACACAACTGAAATGACTTAGCAGCAGAAGGAAAACAGCAATAGGGGCCTAGTGTGGGGAAGAAGAAGTTGGGAGACAATTCTGGAGCTCCGCAGAAGCACGCTTCCTGTTCTTTCCCTTGAAGCACCGTCCTGTGCTCCCCTGTGAAACAGTAGTTCTCCAGGGAAACTTCCAGTGCCTCTCTCACCACTCCCGTGGAGGCCCCACCTCAAGTGCCCAGGGTGCCTCTTTCAGACAAGGTTGAGTGAGTGAAGTTGCTCAGTTGTGTCCGGCTCTTTGTGCGACCCCATGGACTGTAGCCCACCAGGCTCCTCCATCCATGGAATTTTCCAGGCAAGAGTACTGGAGTGGATTGCCATAGAAAAGGCTAGGAGTGGAGTATCAGCACCTTGGCCTGAGCAGGTCCCTAACACGCAACAAGAAGCCAAGAGCCAGGCTGGAAAGTCCAGAAAGGAGCTATTTTGACCAGGACAGACCTCAGATGGAAAAAACCAGATTACAACAAAGAGAAGGTATTTGATAATAACAGCAATTATCTCTGCATTTCTCCCCACCCCTCCTTTCTCTGCCTGCAAAGAAAAGTTTGGTAGGACCCATGCCAGCAGTTAACAATGCTTATCTCTGAAGGAACTTTCACATTCTTAGCCCCTCCATTTATTAATTATTTCCTTAAAAAAAAATGCTTTTAAGTCAGCCTGTCTATCCTACCTAATTACATCTGGGAGTGGGAGGGAAGGACACACAGCACAGGGTGGGTAGAGACTGTCCTGAGGCAAGGGAGGCAGCTGGGGAGAGAGCAGGGTCCTAGAGGAGACTGCTGTTCTAGGTGGGGGAAATCAGGAAGTTTCATCTGATAAGACAGGCTTTGGCCAGAGATCTGAAGGGAGTTAGGGAATGAACCTGGCAATATCTGGGAAACTGAGATACATTCAACAGAGAGAAAATATCAGGGACAAAGGTCCTGGCCTTGCCAGCCAAGGGAAGGGCTTAAATTTTATGGCTAGGGCTGGCTGTCTCATCTCCAGTCCTTAGACCAGGGCTGAAGAGAACTTAAAGGAGCATCTCCCCACTTCTTTCCTAAAGTGTGCTCCATGGAACATGGTCTCAGAAAATGTTCTGAGAGAAAAGGACCATATCCATACCACTCTGCCCTGGCAGAGATGCACAGTAAACAATGGCTTAGTCAAAATTATTGGCTGAATCAAATGATTCAGTAAAAGGAATTCATTCAACTTCACTGCATCAGTGCAAAACTGTTCACCATGAACCTCCTTTTTTCCGTAAAATTTCGTCACATCTGGCAGAACCTGTGTACTTTGTGAGATGCCACATATCTGTGCTTGGAAGAGCAAAATCGAGTCGGAAGACCTAAACTGACTTCCCCAGCTTCCCCTTTAAGCTTGTGGCTGAGAGGAGTCTGGGTCCTGCTCTCTGGACTCATTGGCAAGCCACACTCCTGGAAGCACCTTTTCTATATTTACTAGCCCGAGGGACCAGGTTAGACTTCTCCAAAGCCAGACAAATCCAGAGGAAGACTCCTGTACACTGTACAGGGAAGCTAGTTTTCACCATGCCGTGTTTTTGTTTAGCCACCTTTAGGTAAAGACTGTAGCTTAAATAGGCACTCCATCTTCTTGGGTGTTAACAATGTGTGTGTCTTGAGCCTGGTTCCCCAGTGGGCAGTTCTGGCTGTTGCATTTCAAACACACTCATGAAAAATCAAATATACTTTAATCAGGTGATAGAGACAATCAAAACTTCCACTTGACACCCCACTTCTTGTAGAAGACTAGGAATCTGTGGATTGATTTTTTTTTCCTATAGAATTTTTTGAAATCAAAATATAGTTTGATTGTGTTGTATGTTGTGTTCATTTCTGCTATAAAGCAAAGTGATTCAGATATACATACTATACATTTTAAAAAATAGCCTTTTCCATTATGTTTTATCATAGGATATTTTAAAAGTTCTCTGTGCTATCCTGTAGGACCTTGTTGTTTATCCATTCTATATGTATAGCTTACACCTGCTAATCCCAACCTCCCACTGCATTCCTCCCCCAACTTTCTCCCCCTTTGGCAGCCTCAAGTCTGTTCTCTATGTCTGTGTGTCTGTTTCTGTTTTGTAGATAGGTTCATTTGTGGCATAGTTTAGAGTCCACATATAAGTGATATCATATGGTATTTTTCTCTTTTCTGACTTACTTCACTTAGTGTGGTAAGCTCTAGTTGCATCCATGTTGCTGTAAATGGCATTATCTTGTTCTTTTATATGGTTAAGTAGTATTCCATTGTATGTATATACCACATCTTCTTTACCCATTCATCTGCTGATGGACATTTAGGCTGTTTCCATGTCTAGACTGTTGAGAATAGTTGTGCTATGAACATAAGGGTGTATGTGTCTTTTTGAATTAGAGTCCTGTCTGGCTATATGTCCGGGAGTGGGATCGCTGAATCATATGGTAATTCTATTTTTATTTTTCTGAGGAACCTCAGTGGCTGCATCAACTTACATTCCCACCAACAGTGTCATAGACTAGGTATTTTTTCTTCCCTGCTGAGGACCAGTGTAGTACTGTGGTCATGGGCCTCATTTATGAAGTGCCAAGCCCCACTGCAGCACTTTTTACACCTCTTCCAAAAGAAATACCTGAGGATGGATGCTTTTGAACCATGGTGTTGGAGTATACTCTTGAGAGTCCTTTGGACTGCAAGGAGATCAAACCAGTCAATCCTAAGGGAAATCAGTCCTGAATATTCATTGGAAAGACTGATGCTGAAGCTGAAGCTCCAGTACTTTGGCCACCTGATGCAAAGAGCTGATTCATTTGAAAAGACCCTGATGCTGGGAAAGATTGAAGGCAGGAGGAAAAGGGAATGACAAAGGGTGAGATGGTTGGATGGCATCACCGACTAGATGGACATGAGTTTGAACAAGCTCTGGGAGTTGGTGATTGACAGGGATACCTGGCATGCTACAGTCTGTGGGGTCGCAGAGTCAGATACAACTAAGTGATTGAACTGAACTGAACTTCCAAAAGAAACACACTTCACAGACTGTGCAGGCCATCGCAGAAGAGAGTGCCTCAAAATGTGATGTGTTAGATTTTATGGGCTGAGTAGTTTCATAGACTAATGAGTGGGAGGATTAGTCCAACTCTTTTGGGGAAGGGGCGGGGATTTCCAGGAATTGGGCCACCGCCCCCTTTTTGGTCTTTGAAGGCCTTGGAACAATCATGAAACCTGTGGGTGTGTCATTTAGTTTGCTGGTGTGTTGTAATGAGCCTGTATTGAGGTTCAAGGTCTAGTAGTAGTTGTCCTGTCCACCATCTTGGATCCATTTGATTTTAATCAGTTTATGTTGTATCCTTGGGCTCTGTCTTTCTTTCAAAGGCTGTGCCCCTCCTCCTTCCCTTCTGTTTCAAAAGGGCACCCTGTGTAATGTGGGGGTTTCAGAGGCTGGACCTAGGATCAGGCAGAGCATGAGAACCCCAGCCATCAGCTGGATACATGATTTGGACCAGAGGCCTCAGCTGAATTTAGAGCCTCTGTTTCTCCATCTGCTGAATGGGGGCAGCCATCCCCATGTATGTCGTTGGGGTGAACCCCTCCCCCTAGGTGTGTTGTGACTACAGAATGGGGGCAAGGGATAGCATATGGGGGTGTTGAAGCAGAGCTGTCCTCCTTTCCCTGGCTCTGGAGATATTTCTGTCTAAAGAACTAGGGCCTCTCACTGTAATCAGGGCACCCCCATCCCCAGACTCTGCTGGAGACTGGGTCAAATTTAATTCAGCTTTTTTTCTGTGCTCACTTCAGTCCCAGGTAACTACCTGCAGGCCTTTGTCCCTATTGTTCCCCTGCCTAGAATGCCCTATTCTATCCTCCATGCCTTTGGGAACAGTGGGACCACTGACTCAGCCCTCCATGCACGCCCTTTCCCACGTAGCCCAGTGGCCTCGGTAGCACTGACCAGCTGCCTGCTCCACCCAGTGCTGGACCCCAGGGGCAGCAGAGGAAGCAAGAGCCTAGGATGTTAGTAAAGCAGGACCACAGACAACAGCAAAAATATTTTAAATATTTTGACAAGTGAAAACCTGCTGGGCAGGCTTCCCAGGTGGCAGAGTGGTAAAGAATCTGCCTGTCAGTGCAGGAGACACAAGAGACTCAGGTTTGATCCCTGGGTTAAAAAGATCCCCTGGAGTAGGGAATGTATCCTTGCCTGAAAAATTCCATGGACAGAGGAGCCCAGTAGGCTATAGTGCACGAGGTTGCAAAGAGTCAGGCATGACTGAGTGTGCACGCGCACGCACACACACACACACACACACACCCGACTGTTGTTCAGTCACTAAGTTGTGTCTGACTCTTTGCAACCCCATGAACAGTAGCACGCCAGGCAGGCTTCCCTGTCCTTCACCATCTCCCTGAGTTTGCTCAAACTCATGTTCATTGAGTCGGTCCAACCATCTCATCCTGGGTCGTCCCTTTTTTCTCCTGCCTTCGATCTTTCCCAGCATGAGGGTCTTTCCCAATGAATTGGCTTTCCATTGAATTCATTGGCATTTCAATGAATTTGTATCAGGTGGCTAAATATTGGAGTTTCAGCTTCAGCATCAGTCCTTCCAAATGTCACGCAAGTGTATGCTCCTCGGTTCTTTGTCTCGTCACAACAAAAATTTGGAGTGATGGACATTGAAGCCCCCTCGGCGGGTCACAGCTCTTGGAGGACAGACCGTGTTATAGCTCTTAAATAAATCAGTGTTACAGCTCAGTGTTACAGCTCTATTTATTTAAATAATAGCAGGAAAATCCATCTTTGAGGCGTGAGGGCACGTCGATCCAAAGACGCAAAGAGAAGAGCGCCCCATCATGTGGGAGAGGGGGAGAGGGAGAGGGGGAGAGGGGGAGAGGGAGAGGGGGAGGGGGGAGGGGGGAGGGGGGGGGAGAGGGCTTTAGCTCCTCTTTTTATATGTTTTTTTGTTCCCCCTAGGCCTGTCCTATGCAAATTGGGCTTAGGCAGGAGTGTTGTTTGTTTTACCTGAGGTTCTCACTCCCGTCCTCAGACCTTCCTTTGTTCTATTTTCGTGGGCTTTCCCTTCCAGGTCTTTTAGCCACCGCCATTCTGGACTCCTTTCCCCTATTCTAACTACCTAACACAAAGAATATTCAAAGTTGATTTCCTTTAGGATTGGCTGGTTTGATCTTCTTGCTATCCAAGGGACTCTCAAGAGTCTTCTCCAGCACCACAATTCTAAAGCACCAATTCTTCGGCTCTCAGTATTCTTTATAGTCCACCTCTCACATCCATACATGACTACTGGAAAAAGAAACAAAAAAACAGCCTTGACTCTGATAGCTTAGGGTGGATGGTGTCCAATTCATGATCTCCAAAGAAGATTTAGCTTTGGGACCAGGGACCAGGCTTCATCACTCAAGAGGTTTTAAGTAGCAGAGTTTTATTAAAGTATGAAAAGGCACAAAGAAATCTTCTGATATAGACATCAGAAGGGGAATGAAGAGTGCCGCCCTAGTTTTAGCAAGGGAGCTATATACTTTTTCAGTTGGATGTTACAATAAATCAAAAGAATGTCTCAAGGTTGTAAAGGTCTTACCAGACCCACTCCCACAATATACATTTTAAGATAACAGGATTAGTCAGAAGGTTCTCAAGAAGGAGAAACATGTCCTCAAGCAGGTTACATTGTTGTTATATAATCCTTAGTACAGAGTTTAAACTGAGTTGTTTTGTTGTGTAATCATCAGCTCTGGGCTTAAAGGAAAAAAACATTTTTTTGAAAAAATTTTATTTATTTTATTTGGCTGAGCCAGTTCTTAGTTGCCCCATGTGGGTTCTTAAATTGACACATTCAAACTTTTAGCTGTGGTATGTGGGATCTAGTTCCCTCATCAGGGATTGAACCTGGGCCCCCTGCATTGGGAGTTCAGAGTCTTAGCCACTTGACCACCAGGGAAGTCCCAGGAAAAAACATTTTATGTGACTAAGACTAAATATGTAGAAAAAAAAATTTTTGTTCTTTTCTCCTCCTTGAGAACTCCAGACTCCTATCTCCTCCTTGAGAGCCCTAGACCCCACTCTCCTTCTTGGGGGCCCCAGACTTCTCATCAATTCTTATCAACCTATGTAGAAATTTACTCTCTCAACTCTACAGACAATTGTCGGCAAAATGATGTCTCTGTGTTGTAATGCACCATTTAGGTTTGTCATAGCTTTCTTTCCAAGGAGCAAGAGTCTTTTAATTTTGTGGCTGCAGTCACCATCTGCAGTGATTTTGGAGCCCAAGAAAATAAATTCTGTCACTGTTTCCCCATCTATTTGCCATGAAGTGATGGGACCAGATGCCCTGATCTTAGTTTTTTGAATGTTGAGTTTTCAGCCAGTCTTTTCACTCTCCTCTTTCATCCTAATCAAGGGGCTCTTTAGTTCCTCTTCACTTTCTGCCTTAGAGTGGTATCATCTGCATATCTAAGGTTATTGACGTTTCTCCCAGGAATCTTGATTTCAGCTTGTGCTTCATCCAGCCCAGTGTTTCTCGTGATGTACTCTGCATGTAAGTTAAATAACCTTATTGTTCACTTAAGAAGGCTTGTTTTTTTAATCTCTTCCTACTATTCTTTGATACTCTGCATTCAGTTGGGTATATCTTTCTGTTTCTCCTTTGCCTTTTGCTTTTCTTCTTTTCTCAGCTATTTGTATGACCTCCTCAAACAGCCATTTTGCCCTTTTGCAGTTCTTTTTCTTGGGGGTGGTTTTAGTCACTTCTTCCTGTACAATGTTACGAACCTCCATCCATAGTTCTCTGTCTATCAAATCTAATCCCTTGAATCTATTAGTCACCTCCACTGTATAATCATAAGGGATTTGATTTAGGTCATACCTGAATGGTCTAGTGGTTTTTCCTACTTTCTTCAATTTAAGCCTGAATTTTGCAATAAGGAGCTGATGATCTGAGCCACAGTCAGCTCCAGGTCTTGTTTTTGCTGACTGTATAGAGCTTCTCCATCTTCAATTGCAAAGAATGTAATCAATATGATATCACTATTGACCATTTGGTGATGTCCATGTGTAGAGTTGTCTCTTGGGTTGTTGGAAGAGGGTGCTTGCTATGCCCAGTGAGTTCTCTTGGCAAAACTCTGTTAGCCTTTGCCTTGCTTCACATTATACTCCAAGGCCAAACTTGCCTGTTACTCCAGGTATTTCTTGACTTCCTAACTTTTGCATTACAATCCCCTATGATGAAAAGGACATCTCTTTTGGTGTTAGTTCTCAAAGGTCTTGTAGGTCTTAAAACTGTTCAACTTCAGCTTCTTTGGCATTAGTGTTTGGGGCATAGATTTGGATTATTGTGATACTGAGTGGTTTGCCTTGGTAATGAACTGAGATCACCCTGGCTGGTGATCCCTGACTGGGAAGGACCAGAGATGAAGCTGCACATGGCCACCAGGGGGCGTAAACACACTACAGGAAGCACCTGAGCCTCCCACTTTGCCTAGTTGGTGGAGAGAGAATGTGTGTGTATATGCATGCATCCTTCCATAGCGCTTAGCACCAGGAACTGACAGTCAGTGGTGGAGAGGTTAAATGCCTTTTAAGGAACTTAGAGAGTGGTGCTTAGCTCTGGATGTTGGCCAATCTTGGTCCCAGCAATTCTTGCTCTGTGCCCCAGAGCAAGCGTCTTTTTTTTTTTTTTCAGAGCAAGCGTCTTAATCAGTCTTATCCTCAGTATCTTATCTCCCAAATGAGAATAAGAATGGGTCCCCACCTTGGACTTCCCTGGTGGTATAGATGCTAACACTCCAATACTCTTAATGCAGGGTACCCAGGTTCAATACCTGGTCAGGGAACAGGTTCCTACATGCCGCCCCCATGCCACAATTAAGACCTGGGGCAGCCAAATAAATATGAATATTTTTTAAAAAAGAAAGAATGGTGCCCATCTCAAAAGGTCTTGAGTTTAATTAAATGAGCCAGTTCATGGGTTGTGTTCACTGGTTGGTCACACCACAGGCTGATGGAGCATGTTCTCAGGGGCAGCAAGGAAGGTACTTTAAAACAACTCGTTACTTAGTGTTTTATTAAAATAAAAGCATAATGGGAAAAATCAGAACTTTAACTTCTTTATTTTAGTATCAATTTAGTATCATATTGTTTTTATATCTAATTACACAGGTGCACATGCGCTTAGTCACTCAGTCGTGTCCGACTCTTTGCAACCCATGGACACATGCCCACCAGGCTCCTCTGTCCAGGGGATTCTCCAGGCAAGAATACTGGAGTGGGTTGCCATTTCCTTCTCCAGGGGATCTTCCTGACCTGGGGACCAAACCTGGGTCTTCTGCATTGCAGGCAGATTCTTTACTGTCTGAGCTACCAGAGAAGCCCCAGTTACACAGGTGAGGGTCCTGTAATCCTTTTGATGTGTGGCTTATGTGGGTTTTTCAGCCCAGGAAGGTCCCCAGAGGAGCTACTGATGATGGGGCCCCCTATGTCTATTAGGGAGTTTCACTTTCTGTGAGGCCCAGAGCAGCTGAGCAGACATGCATGCAGGGCTCAGGAAAGTAGGTACTGGTAGCATCCTCTGAGGAAGGAGTGGGGATGGGTAGCAAGGGCCACATAGGTCCCTAACCCTCCATCCCCAGAGACCATCCTACCCCGGAGCTGGCCTTGGGGAGGCCCCGCCTCCTTAGGGAGGGGCCTTAGGGCCTTAGGGACCCCATTGGTCCTCACATCCATGCCCCCACCTCCTTCAGGTCATGCCCAACATTCTACCTTGTGCTTCCCTTGCCCCTCCACGCCACCCCTATGGTTCTCTGGCCCCCAGATGACCTCCCCGTTTGTCTCGTAAGCTTATGGTACCATCTCAGAAAGCATTTGGAGAACCTGGGGGTAGTTGTCACATGGTTGAGGAGACCCTGGCTTCTGGGACAGTCAGGGTCCTAGGAGTCCCACAGGAAAACTCACGCCACAGAGGACGTCTGAGTCCTGCCCCACCTTCAAACATCTCACCTGGATATTCAGTCAAGTGAAGAAACTTTATCTACATCAGAGCCTACAACCTTGTACCATTTTATTTGGAAGTTCAAAGTAAGGCTTGCACAGGTTTGATATGCAGCAAATTATCATACTATGTGTCATTTGTAATTTCACCAGGAGTTGTTCACCAAATAGGAAAATCTCCCCACGATGGCAACAATATCATGTTCCTCTGCTTGGAATGTGTGTGTGGCTGCCATGTTAAAGGGCTTCTGAATATGGGCACAGACACATAGGAAGACTTCTTCACATCCTTGTGCCCCTGCATTTACATACTGACACACATGATATTTTTATTGAAAATTACATATTTGTATATATAAATATATCTTATTATGTATAATAAATGACTGTCCTTTATATCAGTGGTCCCTAAACTTTTTGACTCCAAGCACCGGTTTTGTGGAAGACAATTTTTCCATGGACTGGGCCGGGGGATGTTTTAAGATGATTCAAGTGAGCTTACATTTATTTCTATTAATATGACATCAGGTCCACCTCAGATTATCAGGCATTAGATCCCAGAGGTTGGGGACCCCTGATTTATCTAAAGTGTTATGCCAGAGAAGACAATGGCACCCCATTCCAGTACTCTTGCCTGGAAAATCCCATGGACGGAGAAGCCCGGTAGGCTGCAGTCCATGGGGTCGCTAAGAGTCGGACACGACTGAGCGACTTCACTTTCACTTTTCACTTTCATGCGTTGGAGAAGGAAATGGCACCCCACTCCAGTGTTCTTGCCTGGAGAATCCCAGGGATGGGGGAGCCTTGTGGGCTGCTGTCTATGGGGTCACACAGAGTCGGACATGACTGAAGTGACTTAGCAAAGTGTTATGCTGATTTTTTTTGAAATTACATGTAGATGTTACATTTTCTTCCATTTTCTTTGAAGGCTCATAATGGTAAGTATGGCATTTATTATTTTAGAAAGTAGGTTCTGAGAATCTCACAAACATACTATAAGCAAAACATCCAGAAACCACAGATGTTTCTGAAATAAATGACTTTATTTATTCGGAGTCCAAAACCAGACAAATGCAGTTTATGCTATTAGAAGTCAGAATGGTGGTTACTTTGGGGAGATAGGAACTTGATGAGGACTTGTGTCAGGAGCTGCCGGGATGCGCCCAGTCCATGACAAGGTCACGGGACAAGAGAGGAACCTGCAAAGCAGCTCTTCCTCACACGGGGCTGCCCCGGGGGCCCAATATGTCCCCTCGGGAATCACCAGGACAAACCCAGGCTGTGACAAGGTCACGGGACAAGAGAAGAACCTGCAAGGCAGCTCTTCCCCTCGAGGTTGTCCCGGGGGCCCGGTATGTCCCTTTCTTCTTTCTGTCTTACTGTTGTTGGGCTTTCTATTAATTTTTGGAAATAAAATATATAGTAATAAGGCCTCCCTGGAAAAGTCCAAGCCTTTTTGGAAATGCTCATGATTGCTCTGGCTCAGACACGACCATAAACATCAAGTCAAAAAAAAAAAAGAAAAAGGCCACAGGTATAGTTTGGCTGCTTGCTTAAAAGACTATAATGTTCCAGAATAGAAAAGAGTAGAGACATTTAGATTTAGAAGTAGATATACTGCTTCAGTTTACTTGCTCCTTGGTTGAGAGGGTTTTCATTATTGCTATTTCTTTGCTGCTATTTATTCATTGTTTCCCTTTCTTTAAACAACATGGGATATTATGGGTATTTTTGTAGATTTAGAAAATGGGGTACATAGGATTTCAATAGAAGATTTATATTAACCAGCTTCACTGCCATTATCTCACTATTAACAGAGGTGTTTTGCCGCTTCATAGTTAATCATTGTAGACTTTGTAATTTCAGGTAAAGAAAAATATCAGGGTTTTCACATGGTACTATTCTCAGAAATGTCAAACATGTTTTTAATAACCCTTCCCATGTATTGTTTTATTACCCAAAGAATTCATACTATGTCGGGAATCTATGGAACATTGTTTTTGTTAGAGTGAAAATGTTAGGCCATTGAGGCAAGAGGACTATGTACAGGACATTTAAGAAAAAGCCCTGTAATTGGAAATGTTCTAGATGAATGCATAGGGGAAAAACATGGGAAAGAAAAATATTGACAGAAGCACGAAACCAGTATCTGATGTAATATGTGGTGACTTAAGCGGGAGGTAACGTTCATTCTATAAAAACTGAGCTGTCCTAAAAATTAAAAAAAGCTACCTTTTCTACGCAACCTTCTGTGTGTGTCTGTCTTCTTCCTCGCCGACGCCACTTATCCCTTGGGTATTCCTGGACCCGCTGGGGCTGGACCCCGGCAGACTTGGGGGTTTGCAGTGTTGGAAATGTATTTTTGTTGATCTGGGTGCCATTTGCACTTGTGTCTTCAGACTGTTAAAGTTCACTGGGTGTATGTACTTTTCTGTATATACCCTGCATGTATGTGTGTGTTTGTTAGTCGCTCAGTCCTGTTAAACTCTTTGGGACTCCATGGAATGTAGCTCTCCAGGCTCCTCTGTCCATGGGATTCTCCAGGCAAGAATACCTGGCTTGGGTTGCCATGCCCTCCTCCAAGGGATCCTCTCAACCCAGGCCTCCGAAACCAGGTCTCCTGCGCTGCAGGCAGATGCTTTACTGTCTGAGCCGACAGGGAAGCCATATATACATTATGCTTCCATGAAAAAACAATAACAGAAAACAAAGTTAACGTCACCAATAATGGGACAAGCTAGCAAAATCACCCTAGCAAAGCGATGCTCAAAATTCTCCAAGCCAGGCTTCAACAGTACGTGAACCGTGAACTTCCAGATATTCAAGCTGGATTTAGAAAAGGCAGAGGAACCAGAGATCAAATTGCCAACATCTGCTGGATCATCGAAAAAGCAAGTTCAGTTCAGTTCAGTCGCTCAGTCGTGTCCGACTCTTTGAGACCCCATGAACTACAGCACTCCAGGCCTCCCTGTCCATCACCAACACCCAGAGTCCACCCAAACCCATGTCCGTTGAGTCGGTGATGCCATCCAACCATCTCATCCTCTGTCATCCCCTTCTCCTTCTGCCCTCAATCTTTCCCAGCATCAGGGTCTTTTCCAAAGAGTCAGCTCTTTGCATCAGGTGGCCAAAGTATTGGAGCTTCAGCTTCAACATCAGTCTTCCCAATGAAGGACGAAAAAGCAAGAGAGTTCTAGAAAAACATCTATTTCTGCTTTATTGACTACACCAAAGCCTTTGACTGTGTGGATCACAGCAAACTGTGGAAAATTCTTCAAAAGATGGGAATACCAGACCACTTGACCTGCCTTCTGAGAAATCTGAATGCAGGTCAAGAAGCAACAGTTAGAACTGGACATGGAACAACAGACTGGTTCCAAATCAGGAAAGGAGTAAGTCAAGCTGTATATTGTCACCCTGCTTATTTAACTTATATGCAGAGTACATAATGAGAAATGCTGGACTGGACGAAGTACGAGCTGGAATCAAGATTGCTGGGAGAAATAACAATAGCCTCAGATATGCAGATGACAAAACCCTTATGGTAGAAAGTGAAGAAGAACTAAAGAGCCTCCTGATAAAAGTGAAAGAAGAGAGTGAAAAAGTTGGCTTATAGCTCAACATTCAGAAAACTAACATCATGGCATCTGGTCCCATCACTTCATGACAAATAGATGGGGAAACAGTGACAGACTTTGTTTTTTGGGGCTCCAAAATCACTGCAGATGGTGACTGCAGCCATGAAATTAAAAGACACTTGCTCCTTGAAAGAAATGTTATGACCAACATAGATAGCATATTAAAAAGCAGAGACACTACTTTGTCAAAAAAAGTCCATCTAGTCAAAGGTATGGTTTTTCCAGTAGTCATGTATGGATGTGAGAGTTGGACTATAAAGAAAGCTGAGCACTGAGGAACTGATGCTTTCAACTATGGTGTTGGAGAAGACTCTTGAGAGTCCCTTGGACAGCAAGGAGATTCAACCAGTCCATCCTAAAGGAGATTAGTCCTGAATATTCATTGGAAGGACTGATGCTGAAGCTGAAACTCCAATACTTTGGCCACCTGATGCAAAGAGCTGACTCATTTGAAAAGACCCTGACACTGGGAAAGATTGAAGGCAGGAGGAGAAGGGGATGACAGAGGATGAGATGGTTGGACGGCATCACTGACTCAATGGACTTGAGTTTTAGTAAACTCCAGGAGTTGGTGATGGACAGGGAGGCCTGGTGTGCTGCAGTCTATGGGGTTGCAAAGGATCAGACACGACTGAGTGACTGAACTGAACTGAACTGAATGGGACAAGTCAATATCATGTGCTGAAGACAATATGGGATTGATTTGTGATATTCCCATGAAAGGTATATAACCAGAGTCTCCATGAGGAAACACTTGACAAAACCTAACTGAAGGATACATCAGTATTCCTAGTAGATGTATTCCTACTACATCACTGGCCTGTGCTCTCCAACCATGGCAAGGTTGTGAAAGAAAAACATATGGGGGAACTGTCCAGAGAAAAGGAGACTTAAGGGACCAGACAACTGAATACAATGCATGGTCTGGGAATTTTGGGGGTTCACAAAGACATTATGGAGACAATGAGCAAAATCTGATTGATGTACACTGATTAGATAACAGCAACGTATCAATGTGAATTTCCTGATTTTGATTCTTGTATAGTGGTTATGTAAGAGAATGTCCTTATTTTTAGGAAAAACTGCTAAACTACTGAGGAGTGAAAGTGTATCATGACCGCAACTTATTCTCAAAGTTTTTTTTAAAATATGCATATGAAGAAAGAGTGGGAGAAAGCAAATGTGACAAAACCGAGTCTGAGTGGCTAGTCTATGGGTATTCAATGTATTTTTTTCAACTTTTCCATAAATCTTAAGTTATGCTGAAGTAAAACGTTGGGGTTAAGTGGCTCCAGGTCTGATAGTAGAACCCTAAGCATCGGCTCTTCCTTTCTCTATTCCTATGACCACCTTCTCTATTTCCTTCCATTCTCTATTCCCAGTTCTCATGCGTGTCAGTGTGAAGAGAGGCAGAAAAAGAAAGTGAAGCCTGGCATTTCCTGACACGGAGGCCAGGGCTGTGTGCCATAGGTGCTGAAGGCCCATCTCTAAATGTCCTAACCTACAGCAAAGCTTAGTGAAGTTGGCTGGGATTGGCAGTTCTTGCTAGCTGCCTGCCACCTGACTTCCCTTCCTCAGCATGACCTCTGACCTCAGGGGACACTAGGATCAAGGCAGGTGCCCCAAAGACTGTAGAGCTGGCTGCTGTGCCCGGCCCGTGCCCCCAGAGTTGCCAGAGCCACCCCTGGCTCCAGCTAAAGCAGCCAGGTTGGCGCTCAGCACTCTGGACCCAGCCCAAGGTCAAAGGACGCATGTGAGCAACCCTGTACCTGGCAGACCTGAGCTGCAGGGGCTGAGGAGGCCCCTAGTCTCCTTTGCTGCCCCTAGAAACCACAGGCTGAGTGTGGCGGCCAAGGCTTCTAAGGCTTAGCTGCCCCCAGTTATTTTTTCAGCTCACCTGCCCCTGCCTGAAATTATACCATTAGAGCTCTGTTCTCCTAGGAGAGACCATTTCCAGACCCTGACTTCTCCTAAAGTACAGACCTCGTGTTAAAGGAGGTAATAGTTCGTGGACTTGGGTAAACACATCAGATGCCTTTATTTTCCATAAATCAATTGAATCTACCTCTAAGCTCCCATTACATTGGGCTGGATTTCAGCGCAGGTATTCTCCTGGGTTGATGCACGCTGATGAGAAAAGCCCTGGGGGTTTGGGGAGGCTCTTTTGATCATCTGTCCCTGCAGGTTTTGACCCAGCACTACATCCACTTTCAGTGTAGGGAGTGCCTAGGGCGACCCACATCCTGAAATCCAGAGCTATCTGCCCCCCAGCTCAGACACAGACTAACTCTCCCTCTGGGGACTGTTTTCCCTCTTCTCTCAAGCTCTACCTTAGGTTTCTTGGGCCTTTCATTGACACATTTTACAGATGCAGAGACTGAGGCCAAGTGAAGGGGTTGCCGAGCAGGCTGAGAGGAGGTGGTAGTCATTACCCCATAAGGTGCTGCTGTGTGCCCCTTCCGGGGACACTTGCCTTTCCTCAGAGGACCTTTCTCAGCTGTGAGCACTGTAGCTCAAACGACAGGATTTCAGGCTCCACGACAGGTGTGCGTGTATCCTCAGTCAATTCGGTCATGACTGACTCTCTGCAACCCCATGGACTGCAGCCCGCCAGGCTCCTCTGTCCGTGGGGGTTCTCCAAGCAAGAATACTGAAGTGTGTTACCATGCCCTTCTCCAGGAGATCTTCCTGACCCAGGGATCGAACCCACGTCTCTTATTTCTCCTGCACTGGCGGGTGAATTCTTCACCACTGCGCCACCTGGTAAGCCCCCATGACAGGCAAGCAGGAATTATTTGGTATGGGGGAGATTTTTCTGCTAGATTAGGCTCTCATGTTGGGTGAAGAGCATAGCGCTGGGTGTCATACATTTTAGATCTCCCACCAACTCATTTGAACAGACGCTGTTCCCTCTCTGAGCCTCAGTTGTTGTATCTGTAGAGTGGGGTCAGAATCCTCTTGACATGGATGTCCTGAGATTCCCTGAGCAATTTATTGATCACTGCCACGGCTTCCTCTGGCTGAAAAAGGCGTTCCCCCAAAACTCTACTCCTGGACACTCAGGAGAAGAAGCAACCACAGCAAAAATTCACACGCCCACCCCTGGTTCCCCTGGAGACTGGATAGCTGGAGAGATAGGGCAGTGAGCCCTCTGGGGACACCCGTGCCCAGAGCAACAACTTGTCACTCAGAGCAGGTGCTGAGAGAAGGAGCAGGAGGGAGAGTCCCTTTCTGAAGATCCAAGGGATCTATGGGGGCCCAGCTGAGAGCAGGGCTCCTGTGTACCCATGCCGTCCCTGCAGGGCTTTTCCCTGGAGGGCAGCTTAGTGGGAAAGAGCCATCTGCTCACCCTCACATGCCACTAAAGACAGGTATTTGGGTTGCAGCTGGAGAGATTTAGATTAGACTCACAGACTGCCAAGCCAGGAACTGCCAGGGCATGGGCATGAGTCCATTTCCAGGAGCCAAGGAGAGGCAGCAGGAGGAGCTGATGAATCACACCTGCCAACATTTGCACTTGAGCCTGGGTTGGAAGGTGAATTCAGGCCAAGGTGCCCAGTGCTTTCTGAACCTCAGAGAGTCCTCTTCCTCCAATCTGGGATCCCTTTAGCCCCTGCTCTAGACCTCCCAGTAGCTCCTCTTGGCCCCTGGATGTAAGGGTAGACTCCTGCCTGGCATTTGTGCCCTCCAGAGCCTGGGGACCTCTGTGTCTGCAGCCACACATCCCCCCTGTGTTGATCCATGCTGGGCAAAGCCAGACCTCCCTCCTTTCTGTCTTGTAGGGCTCGCTGCTGCTGAGGCTTTTGAGCCTCCACTCGGATTCCGGATTCCGACAACTTGGCCCTGGCCCCCTCTTCCAGGAAACCTTCCTGAACGAATCAAGTGTCCTCAATCAAGCCATGACCCTTCTCAGGGGCACTCCCGCCTCCCCCCAGTCTCTTGCCATTTGTTCCTTCTTGAGGGTCTTGATCTTTTTCCCAGTGGAACGGCAAGGGTCTTGCGTGGGGTGTCCTGGGACAGGGCCAGCCAGGCCGGACTGAGGAAGGGACTTAGGCGGTTTCCTAGAGGAGGGACGTCCTGACAGAGACAGCCAAGTTGGCCTCAAGTGCTCTGAGACTGCCCTTGTCGCGGATAGAGGCTTGGAGCAGATCTGACTCATGCCTGCCATTGCCTTGTCTGGCTCTGGGCCTGGCCATAGGGCCTGCTTGGACACCTTGCTAGCAGATGGCCCTGTAAAGAGTGGCATCTGTTTCGGGCTGTGCTGTCCAGTATGGTGGCCGCTGGCCACATGTGGCCTTGGGCACTTGAAATGTGGCCTGTCTGAGCCGAGATATGTAGAAAGATATGTAGAAAGCGTGAGATAAACACAGGTGTTCAAGAATTTAGCACCAAAAATAATGTGAAGTATCTCATTAATTTTTTATATTGATGATATGTTAAAATGATAAAGTATTTTGGATATAATTGAAATATATATATTTTACTATTGTATATGTAAATATACATATTTATATATACATAAAATTTATATATTTTATGTATATAATATATATATTGAAATACATATCTTGAAATATATTGAAATATATATAGAAATATATATTGAAATATATTTTATTATTTTATATATGTATATTTATATAAAAATTTATTTTTAAAATTTATATAATATAATTTATATATTAATATGTAATATATTGATATTAAATATATTATATTATATATTAATATATTATAATTAATATAGCATATAAATTTTATAAGTATATTTATATGTAATATATGTATATAATATTATATAATATAATATATTATATTATATAAACCTACATCTTACATATAAATATACATATAAAATATAATATATAATATATAATATATATATTATATATTAATATATTATAATTAATATAGCATATAAATTTTATAAGTATATTTATATGTAATATATTATATAATATAATATATTATATTATATAATATAATATATTATATTATATAAACATACATATTACATATAAATATACATATAAAATATATTATATATAACATATTTATAATATGTGATATACAAATATATAAAATATAATATACATAAAAATTATGCATAAAATTATAATATATAATATATATGACATATTATATATAATATTATATTATATATAATATAAATATGTTTATACACCAAATTTATATATTTTATATAATATATTATATATTTATACATATGATTTATATTTTATATGTATAATATATATTGAAATATATATTGTTATTTTATATATATTTATATAAAATAGATATATTACATTATGTATATAACTAAAATATAGTATTCAAGTTAAATACATTTCTCTTTTATATAAAAATTTTATTCTTAAATTTTATTCATCTTCCAGCTTTATTGAGATATAGTTGACACACAGCATGATATCAATTTAAGGGGTACAACATAGTGATTTGACTTTATACATGAATTGATGGTCACAATAAGTTCAGGGAACATCCTTCATCTTGTGTAGATAAAAATGTGAAGAAATGGAAAAAATTTTTTTTCACTGTGGCAAGAGCTCTATGGATTTACTTTCTTAACAACTTTCATATATGACCTATAGCAGTATAATTATACTTATTGCATTGTACATTACACCCCTAATGATTATTTCTTTATAACTGGAACTCCTGTGCCTTTTGACTGTCTTTATCCAATTCCCTCTACCCCGACACCCTGCCTCTGGTAGCCACAAGCTTGATCTCTTTTTTTGTTTATTTGTTCTTGAAGTACAACTGACCTACAGCACTATGTTAGTTTCTGGTACCCAACATAGTGATTCCATATTTCTATACATTTCAAAATACTCACTACTATAAGTCTGGTTACAATCTGTCATCACACAAAGATATTACATAATCGTTGGCTGTTTCTCATATTGTACATCTCATACCTGTGACTTATTTATTTTGCAACTAGAAGTTTGTACCTCTTGATCTCCCTCACCGATTACTTTCTTCCCCCTACCCCCTTCCCCTCTGTCAACCATCTGTTCTCTGTATCTATAATTCTGTTTTTGTTTCTTCATATTTTTTCACTTGCTTTGATTTCTAGATTCTACATATATGTGAAATCATACAGTATTTGTCTTTCTTGGATTTATTTCACTTTTTTCATTTATTTCACTTAATACCTCTCAGCCCATATCCACATCATCGCAAATCAAGACTTCATTCTTTTGTATGGCTGAATGATATTCAATTAAATATAAATGAAATGGTTTCTTCCATATATTGGCAATTATAAATAATAACTAATGAACATAGGGGTACATAAATGTTTTCTCAGTAGTAATTTTATTTTCTTCAGATAAATACCCAGAAGTGGGATTGCTGCATCAAATGGCAATTCTAGTTTTGATATTTTGAAGAATCTCCATATGGTTTTCTGTAGTGGCTGCACCAACTGACATTTCTACCAACAGTGTAGTGAAGGTTCCCTTTTCTCCACACCCTCGCTAACACTTATTTGTTGTCTTTTTGATAATAGCCATTCTGACAAGTGGTAGGTAATACCTCATTGTGGTTCTGATTTGCATTTCCCTGGTGATGAGTGATGTTGAGCATCTTTTCAAATGTCTCTTGACCATCTGCCTGTCTTTTTTGGCAAAATGGTTATTCAGATCCTCTGCCTATTTTTTATTTGGGTTATTTGGTTTTATTTTTTGTCTGTGCTGGGTCTTCTTCACTGTGCATGGGCGTTCTCTAGTTGCAGTGAGTGGGGGCCCTTCTCTAGTTGTGACCTGTGAGCTTAATTGCCCTATAACATATGGAATCTTCCCAAACCAGGGATTGAACCCATGTTCCCTGCATTGACAGGTAGAATCTTAACCACTGGGCCATCAGGGAAGTTCTATTTGTTGTTTTTTTTTTTTTAAACATTTATTTTTATTTATTTGGCTACATAGAGTCTTAGTTGTGGCATGTAGGATCTAGTTCCCTAACCAGGGATCGAACCCAGCCCCCCTGCATCAGGAGTGCAGAGTCTTAGCCACTGGACCACCAGGGAATTCCCTATTTGTTGTTTTTGTTTTTGATGTTGAGTTGTATGAGTTCTTTTTACATTTTGTATCTTAACCCCTTATTGGATATATTGTTTGTAAATATCTTCTCCCATTCGGTAGGTGGCCTTCTCATTTTGTTGATATTTTCCTTCACTGTACAAAAGCTTTTTAGTTTGATGTAGTGCCATTTGTTTATTGTTGCTTTTGTTTCCCTTGACTGAGGAGACATATCCAAAAAAATATACTAAGACCAATGTTAAAGCAAGTACTGCCTCTGTTTCCTTCTAGAAATTTTATGGTTTCAGAACTTATTTTTAAGTCTTTAACCCATTTTGAATTTATTTTTGTGCATGGTGTGAGGGTGTCATCCATTTCAGTTCTTTTTCATGTAACGATCCAATTTTTTTTTAACACTATTTATTGAAGAGATTGTCTGTTCCCCACTGTATATTCTTGCCTCTTTTGTCATAGATTAATTGCCCATATAAGTGTGGGTTCATTTCTGGGTTCTCTATTCTGTTCCATTGCTGTATAATCTGTTCCTGTGGCAGTATCATACTGTTCTGTATGGAGTATACCGTAGCTTTGTAGTGTAGTTTGAAGTCAGGGAGTGTGATGCTCCTAGCTTCTTCTTCTTTCTCAAGATTGTTTTGGCTATTTGGAAGTCTTTTGTGTTACCATACAAATCTTAGAATTATTCATTCTAGTTCTGTGAAAAATGCCACTGGTATTTTGATAGGAGTTGCAGTAAATCTGTAGATTACTTTGGGCAGTATTGTCATCTTAACAGTATTAATTCTTCCAGCCCATGAGCATGGTTTGTCTCTCCATCTGTTTGTGCCATCTTCAGTTTGTTTCATCTGTGCCTTATAGTTTTCTGAGTACAGATCTTTTACTGCCTTGGGTTTATTCCTAGGGGTTTTATTCTTTTTGATGTGATTATAAATAAGAGTGCTTTCTTAATTTCTTTTTCTTACAGTTCATTGTTAGTGTATAAAATGCAACTGATTTCTGTATATTAATTTTGTATCCTGCCAGACTTACCGAATTTACTGATGAGTTCTAGTAGTTTTTTGGTGATGTCTTTAGGATTTTCTAAGTCAAGTATCATGTCATCTGCTATAGTGATAGGCTTATTTCTTCCTTTCCAGATTTGGATTCCTTTTATTTCTCTTTCTTTTCTGATTGCTGTACCTTGGACTTTTTTTACTTTTAAAAATAGAGCTACTAGAAAATTTTTACTTACATATGAAACTCACATTATATCATTTCCATTTTACAGAGGCGGACACAAGCATCAGAGGGCTTGAGTGACGTGTGATGCAAAGCCCAAGTGCGGAAGTCAGTGAATCTGCTTTAGAATTTGTGAGCAGAGAGGACTCCAAAAGGATGCATCCCTCAGGCCCTTTGGCTGTGGGACAAATACTAGAACCCTCCATGCTCAAACAGTCACGTTCCCCTCCTCCTGGGAATCTTAACCAACCAGTGGTATATTCTGCCTTTGAGGGTGGGCTTGGAGTTGAAGCTGTGACCCATGGACATGGGAGGCTCCCCAAGATGCCCAGCCTGAGCAGATACCATTAACTGACCTCCCTCCCCAGTTCCAACTGCAGCGGGCAGGCCTCTGCCCTGCCCCAGGCCCCATCAGCTAAACCTCAGTGTGGCCCCCTCCCAGACATCAACCCTATCAGTTACTCTATCAGGTTATCTTGCACCCTCTACCTCAGACCCACCTCTGTCCCTGTTTCCAAACGTTGTTCAGGCCGCAGACCACTTTCCTCACAGTTAAGCATCCTGGCTAGTTGTTGTTCCTGGCCAGTCCATAGCGGGACCCCTTCCCTGGCCCCTGAGGCAACAGATGTAGAGAATGACTTTGGGTTTGGGAGCAAATTCTTGGCAGTCTGGGTCTTCACAGCCACCGCCCCCCCCCCCCCCCCCCCCTCCTGAGACAGGGTGAGGCCAAGATAAGGGAGATGCTCTGGAGCCCAGGAGGTGCTTCGGGGGGAAGATTGTGTCCTCTAGCCTGGGCACAGGTTTGGCATGCTGTGGCCACTTGCCTGGGCCCTGCAGTCCAAATCTTAGAGGGTCAACCTGGCTACCCTGGGAAGGGGTCTCTGGGGTCTTGGGAGTAAGCAGAGCCCATCTTGTCTTGGGTACCCTAAATGTGCCCAGCAGTGCCTCCAGGAGGCAATCTTGCCATGGATGAGGATTCAGGATCCAGTCCTGCGTCCCTTGAGGTCAGGTCTGCTGGAGGCATTTGGGATCCAGCTGGAGCATCCCATTTGGATGTTAATAGGGTCAAAGCTTGCACTGTAATTATAGCAGAAGGAGGCCACTTTTGGTTTTAAAATAGTTTTAAATTTAAAAAATGAATTAAGTGGAAGGATGAAAGGCGTGAGGAATCTTGGCAGCCTTGGGATAATTATTTTAAAACCAGCTCCCATTTCTCAAGTCCTCCGCAGCGCCAGGCCTGTGGTGCTGCCATCCCTGGGAGGGTGGCCAAGATCTCTGGCAGGGCCGGTGATTTCAGGCCTATTGTACCGCCTCCAGGTGGCCACCACTCTGCTCATCCCTCCTTCCCTCGGGTCCAGCTGCACTGGCAAAGAGCAAGCTGGACAAATCCAGCTTCAAATTCTGCTCGGCCACATGCCTATTTAACCTCCCCCAGCCTCATCTTTCTAATCCGTAACATGGAGGTAATCATAGCTCTTGGGTCATAGGGAGAGAGTCAGACACCTGCCCCAGGCCCTTTACCTGCCTTCAGAGGCCCATCACTAGCGTCACTTCCCCCAAGCTGAGCAAACGCTGTCCTCCAGACACCGTCCCTTACAGTTCAGTTCAGTTCATTCCCTTCAACCATCACCAACGTGGAGGGAGAAAATGGTCCCTAGATGAGGCCAGGAGCACCTGCAGGAGTAAAACTGTCTGACCCTCCGCTGGAGCAGCCCTTGGCAAGGGGCCCTGTGCCTATGCCCCAACCCACTGGGGAGAGGTATGCCCCTGAGCGTGGAAAGGGGGATTGTCAACAGAGCAAACCTCTCCCTCCCCTGCCTCCCTGGGCTTGCAGCTAGAGGTCTGAGGCTCAATTCCGCCCTCTCCTCATGGCCTCAGCCAAAGCTCAGAAGTGTCCCATGACCTTGGAGTGCCCTCCTGGTATAGTGACGATGACAAGCTGTAGCCAAAGTGAGTAGACACAGATGCACCCCCGGCCCCACCAGTACCTGCAGGTTGGTCTCCTTTCCAAGGATGTTCAGGCACATCCTGAACAAGTCTCCTTCCCAGGCATGCCCTGGTCCATCTCTCCACAGCCCTTGACCATGCGTCCCCTCAGCGCTCCCTTCACAACCTCGTGCATACATTTGCTGTTCCAGTTTTACTGCCCCCTCCTCCTCAGTGCCCCCACTGTCCACCATCCTCCCTGCTCTGGCTCATCTGGGGCGCAGTGATAGCTGGGTCTCCAACCCTTCTGGACTTGGGCTGGGACTACTGTGAGTCCAGCAAGGCACTTCAGGTGCACGTTTAAGGAAATGGGCACTGTCAAAGTCATTCAGATGCAGAGTTGGTACTCGAGGGTGCGTGCCTCTTTAAATTTTGCACCCTGAGAGATCACTTCTCTCACCCCAGCCCCACCCTGCCTCAGACCCTCCAACCACCCCCACCCACACACACACACCTCTCCAAACACTCTCATTAGGAGTCTCAGACCTCATTCTGTGGCTTCCCCCTCAGCAGCATCTCTCCAGGGTTGTGCACTGGTTCTGGGCTGCATCTCTCACTGAGTACCCTCCCCCTCCTGCCCCTCGGCCTCACCTACCACCTTGAATGAAGATGCTCCAAACCTCCCTCCACCCTCTACCTCTCTTCTTGGCTCAGACCCCAACATCCCACTCCTTCCTAGCACTCCTCTCCAGGGCCCCACAAATGCCATGTGTCCCTCCTGGTCTCCTCTTGCCCAGGCTTTCCTGTCACCTCTCTCTACCCAGGGACATACTCTGCACTCCCCCCACCCCCCTCCCTCATAGATAGCTAAATGCTATCTAAATCTCTCTCGTTCAGCCCCCTGCTCCCAGCCTCCACCACGCTGTATTCTTTCTCCTGGCCACTGGCCAACATCTCCCCCTGCTGCCATTCCTGCCTGCCCCCCAACACTCCCCAGGGGTCTCCCCCTTTGCACATCTGGCCTCCCCCTTCCTTAACTCCAGATCCTTCCTGACTCCCACTAGCCCTGGAGAGAGTCCCAGGCCCTCCCCCAGGCTCCGGCCCCACTGGTGCTTCTCCACTCTGCAGACACCCTGGGCTCTCACCTGGGAGCTGGCACCCCTGCTCTTTCTGCTCAAACACACTGTTCCTATCTCTCTGCCTTGGAAACTGGTTGGAATTTAATTCCTTCACCAGATGAAGATATCACAGTCTGAGCTCAGTGCCCATGGCCCTGAACTTGACTCATCACCATGGCCTCTCCGATGTCCAGAACGGTACTTGATAGAACACAGCACTCAGTGGGTATTTGCTGCATGAATGATTGAATTTATTAATCAGTGCATGGATGGATTGTCATGTAGGTGGCTTTGGTGGCTGGGTGGGGATGAAGGGAGATACTACATAAGCTGTAGCCAGTGCCTGCCTACGGCAGCAGGTGGCTGGAAGGAGAAGGCCACGTCACCCGGAGCAGGCTGAGTCCATTTTAATGGCCTGGCAGTGAGGTGCGTGCATGGCGGAGGCCCGCAGAAGAGGTAATGCTGAGAGGGCAGCTCTGCCCACTCTTCTAATTATTGCTTGAGTCTTTCCGGGAGTGCCAGCTGCCTGCCCCGGAGAGTTTGGTCTCATCCGTCACAGTGTGAGCTCGGGGTAGGGCTGCTGCCACTGCCAGTGGGGAAGACAAGAGGAGGTTCCCAGGGGCCTTTGGGTCTTGGAGAGCAAAGGCAGCCTCAGGCTTGGGCCACACTCGGCTCAGGTCCCTTCCTGTCCCCAGGGTGGCTGAAAGGTGTCCCCTGACTTGAAGGTCCCATCAAGAAGCCTCCAGCGTGGCCAAGGAGCAAGCCAGCTGAAGGAGGGTCCACAGCAACCCTAGGCAGGGAGCCTCGGATGGTTTGGTGTCTGCTGACATGGAAGCCCTTGGGAAGATGGTGCCCCGGTGACTGGCTGGGCAGGTAGGCAGCTCAGGCCCGGAAGGAGGCCTTGACCACACGGCCCTTCAGTGGCTGTGGCGGCCGGAAGTTGTTCACCATGTGGATCCTCTCGTCCTCCTCTGAGGTGAAAAGCAGGCTCCGGAATTTCTCCATCTTAAGGCAGGAGAGATACTCAGGGCAGAAGGGGGAGCTGTGGTCCCCTCTGACCCCAGACACATCGTCTGGCATACCCTGCCCAGCTAGCTCTGTCCTTCTCTCCTCCTGCCCCGAGGGCTTGTCCCTACTCCCCACTCATTTCCTGTTGGGACCCCCGACCTCAGTGACTTATTCCTAAAGAGCCTCTGAACCTAGGTCCTGCTCTGTGTAGCTCCAGTTCCAATCTTCACTCTAAGAATCGTCCACAAATGCAGCATTCAGATTCTAGCACACTAGGGGCGGTCCCAGCATCCAGGGATCTCTCCTTCTAGCCTGTGCCCAGGTCCTAATGACTAACAACCAAGCTGACCCCCACCCAAGAATCTGAACATTTATTAGCAAAAAATGGGAACCTTGACGGTGGGACCGCAGGCTGTGGACTGCTATGGTCACGCTGCCCAGGTGTACCTGAGTGTCACCTCCCTCCATCTGCTGCTCTGGGAGGACTCACCTGCCTCTCAGAGATACGGATGGGCTCCCGGAGCACAATCCAGGTGACGCTCTCGCTCAGCGGTGGTGTCGTCAGGGACCCGGGGTAGGTCCAGTAGTGCCGGCTGGCAGGCAGGAGGCACTTGGGGTTGAAGCAGCTGAACTGGGCCTTGGTGCCCTGGGGCAGGGTGGGGGACCCAGGAATCAGCACAGACCTCCCACCAGGATGAGAGCAGCATCCTCCCTGCCCATTTCTGTCAATAGGATTTAGGCTTATATGACCCACTGAGGCAAACTGTGGGCAAATGTCTGTGATCCCAGAGGCCATCTCCCAGCCTGGCCAGCCCTCTTTACCCATCCTTTTGCATTAGAAAGCTGTGCTTCCTAAGCCCTTGGGGCATCATGTTCTCTCCTTTGCCCTCGACAAACCTCAGTGGTGCTGCCTGTTGGAGGACCATTAGAGTGATAAGCATCTCATGAATCCTATACCAAACCAGACCGCATGCTGGGCACACAGTGGAGCCGTGGGCCCTGATGACGAGGAGTCAGTCGCAGCGCCCCACAGCTGCGGACCTGCACCCTTCACCTCTGCAAGGGTCTGCTGCCAGGATGGAGGAGTGGGAGGGCCCACTCCATGATCTAGCCTGGCCCTCCCTCCCCTCCCAGGCTGCTCTGGATCAAGGGCACCGACCCCTGGTCTCACCTTAAACCGAACCATGTAGAGCGCATCTGTCAGACGGTTCATGCTGGGGTGCTCGTCCCCCGTCTGTCAGAGAGAAGGCAGTGTGAGCCCAGAATTCACTGTGTTCTGTGACTAGGGGTAGCACCAGGCCTCCCATGGCCCTCTGGTTCCCCGGTAACCCTCTCACCTCCAGGAAGACACCGACCACAGCCAGGCCATCGGGCGCCGAGGCCGCCTCCCCAAAGGTGCTGTACTTCTTGGCGTTCCAATGAACCAGGTGCAGCTACAGGGCAACAACAGGCCAGGCCAGGGCTTTAGTGCCTCCCAGAATCCATGAGAGTTCAGGGCTAGGCTTCCCTCATTCCCACAGGACTCCTGGCCCCCCTGCAGGAGGGGCTCCTCTGGGAGCCATGGGTCAAAGAGCATTTACCCTGTTCTAGGTCTGACCCTTTCCTGAGCCCCAAGGGACCAAAGAGCTCAGGCCCTGCCCTCCATGAACTATGAAATAGATAATGACCATCTAATGTGACACCTCTCTGAGGAAGTGGATCCTGCAGCTGAGGCCAAAGAATCAGAAGAGGGTTACCTGATGGAACTCTCAGGGCAAGGCATTTCAGGCAGAAAGAACAGCATAGGTAAATGCCTAGAGGTATGAAAGAGCCAAGCTTCCCAGGTGGCTCAGTGGTAAAGAATCCGCCTGCCAATGCAGGAGACACAGGAGATGGGGGTTTGATCCCTGGGTCCAGGAGATCCCCTGGAGAAGGAAATGGCAACCCACTCCAGTATTCTAGACTGGAGAACCCCATGGACAGAGGAGCCTGGCAAATTATAGTCAATGCGATTGCAAATGAGTAGGACAAGACTTAGCGACTAAACAATAACAATGGCAACATGAAAGAGCCAGGTGCGGGCAGGGATTCATTACATGGAGGTCAGTATGAGAAGAGGTCAAGGTGAGATGAGGCCAGGCAAAGCCAGGTCACGCAGGGCCTTGAGGACCAGGCTTAATCCTTGAAGGGTTGTTGCAAGGCTGTGATGGGACTGGATTTGCCCTTCAGAAAATTCCTTCTGGACACACAGATCAGCACAACAGTGGGCCAACTTCAGGTGGAAGACCCTGTGCTGAGGGTGGGTGGAGGTCCCCTTGGGGGACCCCACATTGGGCACCTAGCAAACCCTTGACCCCCAGTACCCCACTCCTTCCCCCATCAGGCAGAGGAGGGTCTTACCTCGCTGGGGAATGACTTTCCATCCACCGTGTGCTCTGAGCCCACACCATGCTTCTTGCCCCAGTGGAAATGGAACTGCTTAAGGCGGTAGGGCCCATCCAGGGGGCCCCCAGACACCACTGCGGGGAAAAGGGGGACCTGTAGCAATAGCCGCGAGAGACCCCACACTGCCTGAAGGCGGCAGTATTAGCATCGGGGCAGTGCCCAGGAGGGGGATAAACTTTTCATTTGGAACATTCCTGGGGCTAAGTGGACTTGGATCGGTCCCCATGCAGTTCCCTTATGCCTTTGACTGGGCCAGGGCAGAAATCCTCGAGGCCTGTAGGTGGCAGAGGAGTCTAGTAGTCTAGTACTGACAGCGTACATCCTTCCATCAGGCTGTCCTCCCCACTCCTGCCCACTTTCCAGTGGAAGCTGGGACTTTGCCTCTCAGACCCTCTTCGCCACTAATGGTAGACGTCCCATGCCTGCAGCCCTGACTCAGAGCTGAGTCAGAAGGATTCTCTTCTTTAGTCTTCATGATAACTCAGAAGGACAGAACCTATTATTATTCCTATTGTACAAAGGAAGAACCGAGAGACAGAGAGGGCAAGGTCTTTGTCCAAGGTCACACACAGCAAGGCACTGAGCTAAGATAGAAGCCCACATCTACTTGATGTAAGTCCAGAGCCCAGGGCCCTAATCACCAGGCTGTGCTGCCTGCCCAGAACCTGGTGGCTCCCCAGGGCCTGATGTCCAGAGGCCAGCTCTTGAGGGTCCCCACTCCAAGGGTCAGGCCCCTGTCTTGCCCAGAGTCCCGGCCTCATGGCCTCCTTGGCAGGGACAGTTTATGCTGGTTTTGTGACTTTCCTACTCTGACACCCAGCGAGCAGAGGCCGCACACAAGGCCTCCTGGGACTGACTGAATTTCTAGCTGAAATAGATCTAGCAGTGGAGGGAGCCCCCACCAGGTCTGAAAATGAGCTCCCGGATCAGGTGACGGCCCTGGGCTCAGAGTTCCACTAGGCCCCTCCAGGATGGGTGACCGGGGCAGGGCCCTGACCCCTGTGGGCCCCTCACGGAGGAGGGTAATGGGACACCCCAGAGGCCCCGTCTCCCTGTCCTGCCTCACCTGAGCAGCAGGTCTGTCCATGGCAATGCTGGGTGGTTAACTGAACCTGAAGGTTGTGGCTCTGGGTTGAGGCCCAATCAGGATGCCTCCATCCTGGGGAAGGCCTGTAGACTGAGCTTCTGATATGGACTGTGGAGGCTCACTCTTCCAAGCATGCCCCACCTGGGACTCCATAGTGTAACCTCTTAGAGAGTGACTTCCCCCCCTAACCCTTGAGCTTGGCTTCCTCAGCCTGCTCTCTGCATCCTGACCACAGAACACACTGCCATTCACGGTGTACTGACTATGTGTTCAGGTACTCTGCAGACATCAACCCCCACAGTGGCCTAGAGGGGGACACATTGTTACCCGCCCTGGCCAGATGTGGGACAGAGGCTCGGAAAGGTAGGTCTCTTGCCCAAGGTCACACAGCTGGGAAGTGGCAGGGCCCCAACTCTCTCACTCCTCAGCCTACTTTCTTTCCACTGGGCCCCTAACCCCTCAGGCCTGGGCATTCTATTAAGGGAGAGAACCCCAGCCAGGCTAGAAAGTGAGCCCCTGGATCCGTGGTCCAGAGGAATGCTCCCTTGGGCCTCCCCTACCAAGAGTGGCCTTCACTGAGCTCCTTATGTCTGAATTGACCCCTCAGTGTCCTCTGAAGGTTATTCAGAAGGTCCAGTCACTTGAAAACTACTCCTTCATAAACTGTGATCTTAGGTGCTTCCTTGGTGGCTTAGCGGTAAAAATCTGCCAATGCAGGAGATGCAGATTTGATCTCTGGGTTGGGAAGATTCCCTGGAGAAAGAAATGGCAACCCATGGCAGTATTCTTGCCTGGGAAATCCCAAAGGACAGAGGAGCCTGGCGGGCTACATTCCATAGGGTCGCCAAGAGTTGGACACGACTTAGTGACTAAACAACAACAACAATGTCATCAAGAGGCCCATGTTCCTCCCCAAAGCTCTGGGTGAGAGCCTTTTACTTAGAATTCAGTACCAGAAATGCTGTGTCTCTCTTCGGAGGATCTGTTGGATTTCCTCCCTTCTGCAGCAAGAATTATAACTGATCCTCTTTCCCTTTTTTCCTAGCCTACCAGAGAACTTGGGACTAAGCAAATAAGATCATTCCTATCTGGCTTTCCTCCTCTTGTCTGCCTTTTGATTCTCTATTTGAAATCTGAGTTCCCCTGAGTACTTTCATTGCACGTATGGGGGGCAGGGGTAGGAGACAGAGAGGCAGAGTACCAGTCACTTCCTTATGTAAGAAACTTTAGCAGGTTCCCCCCTTGTCCCACTCGACCCCTTCACAGGCCTGGTCATAAGGACAAAAATCCCTATACTAAGGAGCACTCCCAAGCCTTCTGTCTAGGAATTTATCATGGAAGAATCCTCTAATCCCAGGGCAAAGAGACCCTGGAAGGAGCTGCCACAAGTTCCCATTGGGTTCTCTTTGGTCCAAGATAGTTGGGATTTGAGGCTGTAGGTGGGCTGGAGACTTCGGAGTAGGACCAGGAAGGTTCTGGCCTTCCCCAGTTCACTAAGTTTCTGCTAGCCCATCTTACAGGCAGGTTCTTGAGCGGAATAAACCAATTGCTTATGACCTTAACAAGGGGCCTGGCACGCAGAACATTTTAGCTCCATTCTCTTTCTGCTGGGCTTAACCAGATCACACAGAGAGGAGGATTTGGCCTTAGGCCACACAGCAGGTCAGTGATGAGGCAGGGAGTGGAAACAAACCTGACCTCAAGCACTAAATGAAAGAGAAGAAAGAGAATTAGTATTTCTTGTGCATCTACTACATGCCAGCACTACAGACATCACTCCAGGTTTTTTCATTTTTCCTCTCTGTGACCCCAGGGAGGGAGACAGGGTCTTAATGCCCCCATTTTATGCATCAGGAGACTGAGGCTTCACAGCTGGTGACAAGTGGAGCCTTCCTTTCCCAGCATGGTGTTCTGCCCTTCTTGAGCCTACCCCAATCAGGTTAGGATTCCAGGGAGAAGAGTGCCAGGGGCCGGTAGGGGCCACTTACCAGTTCGGTCATCACTGTCATTGAAGTCCACTTGGACAGAGTGGCCATTGTTGGCGATGCTGAGGGATGTGCAGGACTCATAGGAGATCTCCAGTGGCTTCAGGCTGGGCGAGTACACAGCCTGGCTAGATATGATATTGATTGGGGACTGGCGGTCTCCCTGGGCAATGGGATACAGCTTGTGCCAGTGTGAGGGGCCTGCAGATGGCGGGAAGAGGGCAAGAACTCAGGCCAACTTGGATCTCAGGGCTGCAGATGAGGGCATTTCTGGGGGATGGTCTCCGTGCTATATACTTTCAGAGGTCAGCCCCTGCTCTGGAGTCACATGGTCTGGAGCATCACTCCCAGCTCTGCCACTTCCCCTCTTAGCCTCCACTTTCTTGTCTGTGAAATGGCCTCCCCAAAGCTCTCTACCCATAGCTGATAGGAGATCCAGAGAGCTAATGCGTGGAAGGGAGCACACAAAAGCTACAGGCTCAGGGGCAGTTTGGGGTAGCAGGTCCTCCCTGACACCCAGCATATGTTTAGAGAGGTCCCCAAAGCCCCGAGGTCACTGACCCGACCCTACCAGGTGTCTGGCCTCTTCTTGCATCTGACCAAGTTCCAGTCAGTGTTCATAATAATGATAACAAAAGCTCACATCAACTTCACTTTGGCTCTATGACATGCATTTGCTTCTCACAATAGCCTTGCCAAGTAGAGACAAGTGTGATTCCCATTTCACAGATGAGGGCACTGAACGTCACTTGTGCACGTGCGCATGCACACTTGGGTACAGGTGCAAACACAGTGTGCATGCCTTGCCCCCCAGCTGCCCTCCTTGGGCATGTGCAGGTCCAGGGAGATCTTCATGTGCGCAGACATATGTGCACAGTGACCTGAGCTCACCGCATCCAGAGCGGGCAGGCCCAGTAACACATGTGTAAAAATGTGCAGCTCTTCCAAGTATCTCTGACACACATATATGCACCCTCACATGTAGATACTCCCTGTTGCAAACCCAGGTCTGCACTAAGAGACTATAGCAAAACACATGCTCGTGCACATACATGCACACCTGTGTGCACACCCACGAGCACCCACCACCTGCCTCCCAGAGATTCCATCTGCAGCCGAGAGGCTCGGCATCTCCCTGGGGAACATCCTGAGATGCAGCCTATTTTTAGAGCCACTGCCGGCTGGTGCTTCTCCCCGTTTTTGGCTTCTTAAGTTTTCCTGAGAAAACAGCAGCAGGTGCCGACAGAGCTGTGTCCCCAGTGGATGACTCAGAAGCGTGGCCCAGACCCACTGTGGGTTATTTTTGAAGTCCTGTGAGCATGCCGCATGCCGGCACCTCCATCCTCTGTCCTTCCCGCCCTCACTGTCCCTAGGCTGGGTGACCCAGGACTGGGTGAGGCACAGAAGCTTCAGGGAGGCCAGCTACAGGGCAGCCCTAATGCAATACTGGACATTCAGTGCTGGTGGTCAGGACTAGCAAGAAGGCTAAAGTCAGGGGACTTTGACTCTGGGGGAGGCACGCAGAAGCTGGCTGGAAGCAGGAGCTGGGGATGGGGGGAGAGAATCTTCTAGGAGGGTCCTGTCAACCTGCCCCTTCTCTGCCTCTCTCTGCATCTCTGCGGATCTCTGTTGCCTTTTTCTGAAAATCTCTTTCTAGCTTTTGCATGTCCAAACAGGGTTTTCCCCTTCAAAATATGCTCCTCTGTGCTTGGGACCTCAGAGCGGGGGCAAAGACCCCACAGCACCTCCCTAACTCTCTCTGACCCAATTGTAAGCCCCAGACCCCCAGACTTGGTACCCAGGACCCCCATCCACCCCTCACAGAGTGCCTGCCTCTCTGCAGATAAGTAGGGATGGGGGGTTCCTCCCACCAGCACTCCCCTTCTCCCACCCCCACCTGCCTTGCCTTGGTTTCCTCTGGATCTTGGTTCCTCAGGGAAAGCTAAGAACTCTTATCCCACATCCCCATCCCAGCTTGGTAAGAAATAGCCTCAAAGGAACTGCCCTGCTGCAGACCCACACTCAAGTGGTCTGGCTCTCACCTTCTGCCTCTTCTCCCTTCCTCTGCATTTTAAGGAAACTGAGGCAGGATCGAGGAGCTATTCTCCGGGTCAGACCAGGAGGCTGATGTGGGCCACCGGCTCCCTTGTCTCACACCGGGACGTGCTCAGACATCCTGCCAGAGGCAGACACGCAGACACATCCGAGCGCCCTTAGATGCTCCCTTCCTTCACATACCTGCCAACTCGAAAGCTTGGACACTTCGACGGGCAAACTCTGCCAGGGACACCGCGCCCTTGCCCACGCGGAGCCCAGCTCCCGGGAGGTCACCGCACACCAGCCGTGCGCGCTCCCCGCACAAACACCGCGCAGCGCGCTGCATTCGGACCGCCCCCAGCTGCCCTGGGCTGCCTCCACCCGCTGCGCACTCCGGCGGGCCTGAGTGAGTGAGTGTCCGGCCAGCTGGGTCGTCAGGGGCTGCGCGGAGGAGGAGGCAGGACGCGCTTGGCTCGCTGGCGGCGGGGCCGGACGGAGAGCAGCGCGCACTTTGCGCCAGGTGCGGGGGATGCCAGGGCTTTCTGACCCAGCGGGTGGGCCGGGCTCTGGGGGCTGGATGGGAGAAGGGTCCCCATCTCGCCTGGAGGATAGGGGGCTTTCAGGTCCCGCTGGGTGGGAGGGTCAGGGACGAGTCCCAGTGGATGGGGGCCGGCTGGGGTCTGTGCCTACCGTCGTTCTGGCCGTAGCCCCAGCCGTGGTGGCCGGTCATGCCGCTGCCGTCACCTGCCGGCTCGGCTCAGTTCTGCTCGCTCGGGCTGCGGCTCCGGCCCCGCTCGCTGCTGCGGAGCAGCCTCTTAAAGCGGCGGCAGGCGGGAGGAGCGGTTCCCAGGGGACCCGCCCCCCCACCCCCTAGTAGGGCGAGAGAGGCTGGCCCTGCCCCGCCCTGCCCTCTCCCACCCACCCCGCAAGCCAGTTGAGCCCTGAGTTGAGATGCGGGCTGTGTGGGGGGTGTCGAGGGGACCTAAACCCCATCCCCACGCTGACCCTGGCCGAGCCCTGTTCCTCCTTCCCTCCAGCGCGCGTACAGCCTCTGGGGCAGGAGAAGTCACCCCTCGAGGGCCGCCTCCGTTTCTCCACACCCCGTCCGTTCCCCAGGCTTGTCCCTGGGGGTAAATTCCACCACCGGAGACCTGGGCTCTGGGCTCTGAGTCCTCTTGGACTGGGGCCCCTTGAAACTGCAAATTGCACTGACCATCAAGTGTCCAGGAATGGAGTTTCCCCCGTTCGGGGAAGGATCCAGGTGCTGGGCCAAGCTTTGGATCCTTCCTGTTTCCTAACCCCCTCGGCTTTCCTACAGCAATGGGTGGTATACTTGCATTCGCCTGATTGCGTAGAGCAGGAGACTGAGGCCCAGAGAGATGAAGTGACTTCTCATCGCAGATCTTCTTGCTAGAGACTGAGGGCTTTACTTTCCATTTGTCTCACTCCTGGATTCTTGTGCTCTTTCCTACTTTCCCTTGGTGTCCGGGGGTTGTCGGGGTTTGGGAGCCCTGGGGTAGGAGGAGGGCTTAGGCAGAACCACGGTCTCATAATGGGAGTGGGGAGTTTGGACTTGAACCACTGGGCATTAAGGCAGACAGACCCCAGGGAACTTCCCTGGTGGTCCGGAAGCTGAGACTCTGCGTTCCCAATGCAGGGGGCCAGGGTTCGATGGATCCCTGGTCAGGGAACTAGATTCCACATGCCACAACTCAGGATCCCACATGCCGCAATGAAAACTCGGCGCAGCCAAATAAATACTTAAAAAGACAGGCCCACAGAGCACCAGCTGGCTCATCCCATGGAACTAAGTATGAGGCCCTACCTCCACCCTCTCCTTCTCTCCCTTGCTTCCTCCACTGTCCTGGTCTCTTTGCCTATTTCTTTACAGCCCACTGTTTGTCCCTCCTTTCCTTGCCTTCCCACGACCTTCGGCATACCTGCTGGGAGCTCAGGCCCTCCACCCTGCACTCAATCTCAGTATCTGCCTTGGCCCAACATTTTCCCATCCACAAGCCCTGGTCCTTGCTGTGCCCTCCACCTGGGACGTCCTCTGTCTTCCACCCACTGGCTCCAGCCGGCCCAATCTGATTCATCTGAGGATGTGGCCTTATGCCAAGGATAGGGCTTGTCTCTGGCTAGGCCTCAGCAGGCACTTTTGGGAAGACAAACAGATGGGTGGATGGAAGGAGAGACAAATGATCCCACCCAGGGATTTGTACCCAACCAGAGTCGAAGAACCATTTGTGAAATCTCTGCTGGTCTGACCTCTACCAGAGGGAGACTATTTCAGACCCTTTTGTTGGCTGACCTTGTGAGGGAATCTGCCATCTTGTCTGCCAGGCTCCCCTATATCTGTGTGGCTGTCTTGGTTTCCCTCTCTTAGGCCCTGAACCCCTCAAGTCCCCGAGTGGAGCTTTGGAGATTAAGTGACAACTGATTGCCTGGGCCAAAGTCAGTCAGTGACCTCCCAGCACTGCCTAGACACCTCTCCTTGACCCAGGAGCTGGAAGGGGCCCTTAATAAAAATCTGACTCTAAGACAGGGGACAGGGGATCATAACAGACATGCAGAGGGTAGCCCCCAAGACTGCCTCTGTTCCTCTCCCAGAAGAGCCAGCCACCTTTCTCCTGGGGGAGCTGCAACACTCTCAGGGCCTGGGGTTGGGCCCAAATGTGTCTACTTCACTGACCTACTTACCCCTTGCTGTGACCCAGCCATTTCCATATTTATAGTACTTTTAAAAAATGGAATTACTTATATAGCATTGAATCGAGCTTCATTCTCACAGTAGCCCCACTTTGTAGATGAGGAAAGCAGGGCTCAGAGGAGTTGAGTTAGGGTGCACAGTGAGTGACAGAGCTAGGAAAAAAACCCAGAGCTGCTGAGTCCCTTCTTCAACATGTCTAAAATCACCAGGAGGGGGGAGGAAGTGGATTTGAAATTTGATTGTCATTTGTGTAGACAGGTAAGACTTCCTCCACAGTAACTGAAGAGAAGCTAGGGAGAGTGTTTGGCTCCTGGGTGGAGACTGGGAGCCCGGAAGGGCAGAAGAGGGTGCAGAATGGGAGTGGGAGGGACACCCTTTACTGCTCACTCCTTCAGAAAGAATTAAAATATTGCCTCTTTAACAACCAAATAAAAGTTGATCCAATTCTTTCCTTCCTGCATCCTGTCTTTAGCAGTTTTCTCTAGGTGCTGGAGAGCTGGGAACTCAGGTAGGTGAGAGGAGCTGATGGAGTCTGCCTGTCTGAGGTGAAGCCTCAGTTGCCCCTGTAGCCCACTCAGGTCAACTTGGGAAAGACTGTGCCATTCAGGTACATCCTGTCTCAATTACATGCTGTCTTTAAAACGGAACTGGGGACTTCCCTGGCAGTCTAGTGGTTAAGACTGTGCTCCCAATGCAGGGGGCGTGGGTTCGATCCCTGGTCAGGGAACTAAGATCCCACATGCCATACAATTCAGCCAAAAAAAATTAAAGAAAAAGTGGAATTAAAAAAAAGAATTGATTTCACTTCTCTGGAGCTTATTCTTTGGTCTCATTGGTGTCAGTGGCCTCCTGGATTTCGCACTTGCTAGGGGAGAGGAAGTATAGGGATGTGAGAGCTATGAAGAAGGGCTGGGGGAGGGTTGTATAGCCACACCTCATTCATCCTGACCTTGACCAGATCTCACTTCCCCTATCAAAGATACAAGTGTCTTTGCTCTATAGTAACAAGGTGATTACGGCATCATCCCTGCCCTACCCAAACTCATGGGATCCCTGTGAGTTTCAGTTGAGACAACAGTTGTCCAGTGCTGCACCAACAGGCAGAATCATGCCTGCTCTTCACTGTGTGTTGTGCCCAGGGCCAACAGGCCAGACTGGAAGCCCTGTGACCTTGAGACTCTAAGATCAAAATTACAGCTTCTTAGGTTTTTTTCAAAAAACGTCCACTCCAAGTATATAGAAACAATGGAAATAGTGAGATGTTAGTTTCTTGGGCTCCAAAATCCCTGTGGATGGTGACTGCAGCCATGAAATTAAAAGACGCTTAATCCTTGGAGGAAAAGCAATTACAAACTTAGCGTATTAAAAAGCAGAGACATCACTTTGCCTCCAATGGTCCATACAGTCAAAGCTGTGGTTTTTCCAGTAGTCATGTATGGATGTGAGAGCTGGACAATAAAAAAGGCTGAGCCCTGAAGAACTGATGCCTCCGAACTGTGGTGCTGGAGAAGACTCTTGAGAGTCCCTTGCACAGCAAGGAGATCCAACCAGTCAATCCAAAAGGAAATCAACCCTGAATATTCATTGGAAGGACTGATGCTGAAGCTGAAGGTCCAATACTTTGGCCACCTGATGCGAAGAGCCGACTCATTGGAAAAGGCCCTGATGTTGGGAAAGACTGAAGGCAAGAGAAGGGGGTGACAAAGGGTGAGATGGTTGGAATGGCATCACTGACTCAGTGGACATGAGTTTGAGCAAATTCCTGGAGATGGTGAAGGACAGGGAAGCCTGGTGTGCTGCAGTCCATGGGATCGCAAAGAGTCAGATGCGACTGAGTGACTGAATAACAGCAACAAGTATGTATGTGTGTGCACTCACATGTGGAATGAATCTGGGCTGTGAACTCAGCCAGACATGGTCCTGGCTCCCAGCATCACTAGCTGTGTGATCTGGAGCAAGTTGCTTCACCTCTCAGCCTGTTTTCTGATCTGTCAGATGCGAACAGAGAGTCAAGAGGGCCAATAGGATGGTTGGGTGAGCATATCTGTGAGACTCCTATAACAAAGTATGTACTCCTCAGACCTCTGTTCTTCCCCCTTTTCCTTAGCTTTTTGGGGAAATTTAAAACCCCAAATATTCATTTTCCAGTTACAGTAGTAGTACCTATTTAGTATAGAAAATTCAGGAGAATCAAAAAAGCATAGTAAAGAAAATTCACTGGTCATATTACCACCCAAGAATCACTACTGTAAACACTGTAGTGACCATCCTGCCAGGCTTTTTCAGTATGTATTGTGCTCAGTCATGCAGTCATATCTGACTCTTTGAGACCCTATGGACTGTAGCCCACCAGGCTCCTCTGTCCATGGGATTCTCCAGGTAAGAATACTGGCATGGGTTTGCCATTTCCTCCTTCAGGGGATCTTCCTGACCCAGTGGGTCGAACCCATGTCTCCTGTGCCTCCTGCATTGGCAGGCAAGTTCTTTACCACTAGCACTACCTGGGAAGACAATATATATTAGTAGTACTTAAAAAACAATCAGAACCATATGTGGAGTTTTGTGACCAGGTATTTGTCACTTAATGCCCTATGGTAAGCATTTCCCTGCTTCATCAGTCTTGGAGAACTTAACACTTAATAACTGCACAGTACTCTAGTATGTGGATTTTTCCATTTTGCGGTGGACAGCCTTATTTATACATCTTTGTGTGGGTGGCTGATGATTTCCCTGAGAAAGTGGATTAACCAAATCAGATGATAAATGCATTGTGGGCAAGACATTTTAAAATGTAGAAGGCATACTTCCCTGGTGATCCAGTGGTTAAGAATCCACCTTGCAATGGAGGGGACATGGGTTTGATCCCTGGCGGGGGAACTAAGATCCTGCAAACCATGGAGCAGCTAAGCCCAAGCACTGTGACTACTGAGCCTACACATCACAAAGAGAGATTTGGTGCACCGAAATGAGAGATCTTGCATGAGTCAACTAAGACCCAACACAGCACCCTGGGAGCGCGTCCAACATTGTGATTCATTCTTCCTGGTTGGTTTCCCACAGATTATAAGCTCTTCTAGGGCAGACCCTGGTGCTGGGAAACACTGAGGGCAAGAGGAGAAGGGGCGACAGAGGATGAGATGGTTGGATAGCATCACTGACTCAACAGACATGAGTTTGTGCAAACTCAGGGAGATGTTGAAGGACAGGGAAGCCTGGTGTGCTTCAGTCCATGGGGTCGCAAAGAGCTGGACGTGACTGAGTGACCAAACAACATGAAGGGCAGAGCTAGCCCCACACATCCTGGCAGCTTAAGGATTTGGCCTCCTCCAGCTGAGACCAACCAGGATGGGTAACACAATAGACTTGAACAGGGGTCTGGCCAGATCTGTAGTGTATTTGTTTCTAATCCCTGTGCCACCTTTTAATAGCTGTGAGAGTTTGGAACTTTACTCACCTCTCCAAGCCTCTACTCTCTTAGGTATAAAATGGGGTGAACAGTAGTATCTATTGCATTGGGTGAATACAGTGAGCACAAAATGGTGATGTGTGTCAAGGGTCTGTCTACCTGGCTCATGAGTCTCAGTAAATGGGGGTGGTGTATGGGGTTTAGGGCTCAGTTTTCCCACCTGTTCAGTGGGAGATTGGCATAGGTCGGTGGTTCTCAAACTTGAGCATGAATCAGAGTCACCAGGAGTCTTATTAAAAGTTTCCTAGGCCTCACCCCAGAGTTTCTGTTTCAGCAGGTCTGGAATGGGACCTGAGAATTTGCCTTTCTAACAGACTCCCAGGTGATGTTGATACTGCTGTTTCAGGATCACCCTTAAAAAACCAATGGTCTAAATCAATGAAGCCATGCTTTACTGGTCTGATACCTTTGATTGCCTGTCTTCTACAAAAGGAAAAACTTGTGAGGAGCCCTGAGTTCCCAGGTGGTAGGGCTTGTATTGGGTCAACCCTGCATATGGCTCCAGCACAGCACTTTTACACGCTGTTATGGCTTGAACTAGATGCCCCTGCAACAACTTAAGTTGTTTAAGTCCTAATGTCCGGGACCTTTGAGTGTAATCTTATTTGGAAACATGGTTTTTGAAGCTTTAATCAAGTTAAGATGAGGTCATGGGTTTCCCTGCTGGTTCAGTGGTGAAGAATTTGTCTGCCAATGCAGGGGACATGGGTTTGATCCCTGGTCCAGGAAGATGCCACGTTCCAAGGGAAAACTAAGCCCATGCACCTAGAGCCTGTTCTTCACAACAAGAGAAACCACTGCAATGAGAAGCTTGTGCATCTTATCTACAGAGTAGATGCAACTAGAGAAATCTTGCAAGCAGCAACAAAGACCCAGTGCAGCCAAAAATAAATCTTTCAAAAAAAAGATGCAGTCTTTAGGGTGGACCCTAATCCAATGTGACTTAGAAGAAATACAGAGACACGAGAAGAGAATACCATATGATGATACAGGTGGAGACTGAAGTGCTACATACGGCTGTGAGCCAAGGATTACTAGCCAACCAACAGAAGCTAGGAAGGCCAGGCCAGGTTCTTCCCTTAAAGGGAAATTAAAGTTCAGAGGGAGCACACTACACACACTTTAATTTTGAATTTCCAGCTTTCACAAAGGTCAGGCAATGAGTTTCTAGTTTTTGGTAGTTTGTAGCAGTTTGTGGAACCTTGTTATAGCAACTCCAGGAAATTAATACACTGAAGTATCTTCTTTTACAGGTTGCCACCAACACAAACCTTTTTCAAAGTCACGTATATCTTCATAGTCAGTATGACTCCCCTCTGCCAAACTTGGGGATGTTTCTATTCATGCAGTCCATGATTGTACTGAACTCTCACCTGTCATCTTTTGACCTTCCCACATTCCTTGGGTGTATTTTATTATCTGTTATATTTCACCTGTCCAATTGGAGGGCATGTGACAGAAAAAGCACATGACAAGCTGGGAGAGTCTCCTGCCTCTGTTTCCCATCGGTTGTGTTCCATGGTGCTATGCAGGGGCCAGGGAAGTCATGAGAGGGTGTGCCCCAACCTGATATTGGAGACAGCACCCAGGGGAAATTTTATCCATCATTGCTGCATCGTTACTCTCAACCGTGCCCCTTACCCAGTTCCCATCCCAGGGTGGGTTGGGGTGGAGATCTGTGCTCACTTTCACCTTATTTGAGGTAATCATTAACCTGAAGATGCCTGTAGTGTCTGTGAAATAGGAAGGAATCCTCATGTCCCTCCAGTCCCCTCTTGCCCACCTTCCTCATGGAGTAGCCCTGTTCCTTGGCAGCCATCCCCACAGGGATGGTTCTTTTCAGGAAGTTCAGAGCTTTAAATTCCTCCTTGATTTTATGTTCTCAGTCTTCACAACCTGGCTCATACCACCTCTGAAACTTCCTCTGACCACTCCTTGCTGTTGTTTGGTTGCTAAGTCGTGTCCAACTTTTTTGCAACCCCATGGTCTGTAGCCCCACCAGGCTCCTCTGTCCATGGGATTTCCCAGGGGACCCAAGGATCTTCTCCACCCAGGGGTCGAACCCAGACCTCCTTCATTGGCTGGCAGATTCTTCACCACTGAACCACCTGGGTGATCACTCCCTACCCTTCGCCTAACTCTACACCACACCAAACTTCCTTTAGTGCCTCAGCCTGTCATGCCTTACCTCCCAGGGATGACATCTGCTGATCTTTCTGCTTAATACATTCTATCTTGTCCACATCATGTGAAACATTCCTGGAAGAGGGGGAGTAAGTAGAGTTCCTCTGCTCACCTCTCAGGTCCTCAACTTCCCTCTACCTATGGGAGGTTCATATTGTCTAGGGAGTACTCGTTTACTGTCTCTCTCTTCTTGGGACATTGAACTCCCCAAGAACCGAGTCCCAGACTTATTCCTCTTTGCATCTGAAGCCAGGAGCAGCTAGCTTTGTGGTTCGAAACAGGCGCTCACTGTGGGCTTCTTGCCTGAGAAGATGGAAGAAATGGGTGAATAATAATGAACATAATAATGAAAGTTCTTCTTCCGACAGGGTTTTTTTTGTGAGTCCTGTGTGTTCAAAATCTCACTTAAGGTTAACAGAACTCTGTGACAGAGGCTCATTTATCCCCATGACACAGAGAGAAAAAACTGAGGATTTGAGAGGTAAAGAGCATATTTCACAACCAGTGAGTGGTGAAAATCTAAATCTGCCTGATTCCAAAGCCCAAGTTCCCCACAACTACCGAACGTTCAAAGTCACGGATTGGTCGACCAGAAGGATTGCTGCACGGGTAAGGCGCGACCACCGCCCCCGCGGTCACTGGACCCATTCCTGAGCTTTGGCCGCAGACGCCCGGGTGTACCGGCGACGCGTGCGCAGTGCAGTGGAGGCGCCCCCTGCCGGCCGCGCGCAGGAGACGGCAGCGGCAAAAGGGCGCTCAGTGCGCCTGCGCGCTCGCGGAGGTGGTGGCAGTTTTCGGTAGTGGCCCGGCGGTTCTCCGTGGGGCGGGCGCGGCCATGGCGCAGCCGGGGAAGCTGCTTAAGGAGCAGAAGTACGACCGGCAGCTGAGGTGAGCCAGGGCTCACCGGTTCGGGCGGGCCAGCGGGTTCCTCTGCGTCCGGGCCGGGCCTAGGCGAGCGGGCGGCGCGGTTGGGCCTCTCGGGCCTCCCGCCGGGCTGGGCCGGGCCGTGCGTCCCGTGCTCAGGGTTCCGGCCTGGGGCCCCGGTGCTTCTCGGGGGCGGCACTCGCCTTCCCCGAGGGGCGCGCTCGCCCGCTCGCCACGCGGTGTGCAGGTCGAGGTGCACCGCCCCCAGCGTCCGCCGAGTCACCGCGGCGGCTGCCGGTTCCGCCTCGCTGTGCTGCTGGTTTTGCGGAATGAGGGGCTTGGGACTACCCCATCTCGGCCGCCGAGGTCAGCACCGAACGTTAGGTATTGTTCTAAGTCGGCGCTGTCCAGTGGAAATAGAATGCCAGTCTCATGTGAACCACATACGTAGTTATATATGTGTGTATATGTATATAATACATAATATTTATATTTGTAGTCACATTAAAAAAGGAAAAAGAAACAGGTAAAAATAATTTTAATAGTTCAGTTTGTTTAACCCAGTATGTGCAAAATATTACTGTTTCAACGCATAATCAGTATAAAAAGTTATTAGAGATATTTTACCATTTTTTCATTCTGTTCTCAGAATCCAACATTTTATAGTCTTGGTGCATCTCAAATTGGACTAGCCTTATTTCTAGTGCCCAGTAGCCACATGTGGCTAATGGACTAATGGATATCTACTTAATGGACTGCAGGCCTCAGCCATCAGGCTAGTCCTTGACTACTTCCCCTCCCATGCCTTTTCTCCTGACACTCCCCATTCCTTATTTATTGAGCATTTTCTATGTGGTTAAAGGGCTTCCATGGTGGCTCAGCTGTAAACATTCACCTGCAATGCAGGAGACCATCTACAAGGCAGGAGATGTGGATTTCATCCCTGCATTGAGAAGATCCCCTGGAGAAGGAAATGACAACCAATTCCAATATTCTTGCAGGGGAAATCCCATGGACAGAGAAGCCTGGCGGACTGTCGTCTCTGGGATCACAAAAGAGTCGGACATGACTTGAGACTAAACCACCGCCAAAGGCAGCAGAAATAGCACAAATATGTGGCCCCCCTCCTTTCTGAAGACCCGAAAGCCAGAAGTTCCAGTAGGTCCCTAAGGACTGGAACTCGTTTACACCTCTGACTTAGTGCTGTTAGGGGCTTTATGCACTCAATTGTGAGAGCAGTCTTGAAGGCAGATATTGTCTGCTTTATAGATGGGAAAACTGAATTTTAAAAGTCTGATAACCTGTTCTGAGTCTCCCATGTGTTTGAACCAGGATGTAAACTGGAGACCTTCTGGCTTTTCCAGAGTTGGTACTGTCTGCTCCCTGGGGAAAGGGAAAGGAAAGTTTCTGGGGAAAGGAGCAAGGTGGTAGAGACAGTAACCAGCTTGTGTTCTCTTGTAAATGCTTGGAGATCCTTGTGTTTTGAAGCAGAGATAACCATACAGGACAGAGCTGATAAAGTATTTTAGATTACTAAGTAACTGTGACAAAAGAGTTTTTGCTGAATCCAGTCCATTTAAGGAACAGACAGTGAGAACTGTTTATTGGTTTTGAAGTGTCAGAGGGAAGCAGTTACAAGCAAGATTGTGCCGCCAGCTAGCAGTCAGCCTGCCCTGCCTGCCTTAGCCAGCAAGAGAATGGAGAGGATTGATTTTCGTTTGGGTCATTTCTTGAAACATATTACCTAGAGATACACCAATATTCTCTTAGGCTCTTTCTCCAGCTACCCAAGCATCCATCAACCAAATATGCCAAGTGTCTTCTGTGTGCCCTACTTTCATAGGAAAAAAACAGGTTTCCAGTCTATCTGGTTCTTCTAGACTCATCCTCCATGCATTTGACAGCTATTCAATGATTATCCTGGGCAAGGCACTGTGTCAAGCACTGGGGCTTCAGTGGTGAACGTAGGGAGTGGTTTGTGCCCTTACAGAACTTAGAGTGGAATGGAGAGATGGATGTTCAGCAGATAAAACACCAGATGATGCAGTTATCGTTGTGATTTGCTCTGGAGGCTGTACAGACTACATAATAGGAAAGGATCTGCTTTAGACAACAGACAGGAAGCAGCTTAAAGTCTCTCAGCCCTCCAAGCTATGACATTTTTCTAATGATTTGGGCTTCCCCTGTATTTCCTATACTTGCAAGAAAAGATACATTAGGCTTTCTGGGCAAAGGTAGCTACGTTAGCCTAGCTGTCATGATGCCTGTTTGGTCACATATTGTGCCCTGTTAATGATATGCTGGTGTGACAAGATGTAACATATATTTCAGGTTATAACACATTTCTAATCCTTATTACATCTTTTTGTTTGTTAATAACATGCATTTACGTGTCATGCTGTTAGAATTGGGAATAACATTTTAAAGCACTGCTGTAGAAGTCAGTGTGAAGGCTTTTCAAGATGGTACTTCAGTTTTCTTGGTACTTCAGTTTTCTTGGTAAAGCTTTTCTCACTCTTGAAAATGTCATGGTGGATCAATCTTATGTCAAGATCTTAAATTATACTGGATCCCTGTAACTTAAGGAGAAATAAACTAGAGGGTGCATATGTGCTCAGTCACTTCAGTCGTGTCTGACTCTTTGCGACCCTGTGGACTGTAACCCTCCAGGCTCCTCTGTCCATGGGATTCTCCAGGCAAGAGTACTGGAGTGGGTTGCCATGTACTCTTCCAGGGAGTCTTTGCGACCCAGGGATCAAACCCATGTCTCGTGCCCTGCAGGCATATTCCTTACCCATTGAGCCACCTCGGAAGCCCAAAATAGAGAATGTTGTTCAGTCACTCAGTCGTGTCTGACTCTCTGCGACCCCATGGACTGCAGCACACTAGGCTTCTCTGGCCTTCACCATCTCCCAGAGCTTGCTCAAACTCCGGTCCACTGAGTCAGTGATGCCATCCAACCATCTCATTCTCTGTCGTCCCCTTCTCCTCCTGCCTTCAGTCTTTCCCAGCATCAGGGTCTTTTCCAATGAGTTGGTTCTTTACAGGTGGCCAAAGTATTGGAGTTTCAGCTTCAGCATCAGTCCTTCCAATGAATATTCAGGGTTGATTTCCTTTAGGATTGACTGGTTTGATCTCCTTGCAGTCCAAGGGACACTCAAGAGTCTCCTCCAACACCACAGTTCAAAAGCACCAATTCTTCGGCACTCAGCCTTCTGAGAATAATAGGTTTTAATAATAACAGAGAATAATAGGTTTTAAATCTAAGGTACTTCTGTAATGTTAATGAATATAAAGACTTTCTGTTCTGTAAGTTATCTGACTTGAAAAGAGTAATGGACTAAGAGCTGAAAGACCAAGTGTCTAGTTCTAATTTGACCCCGCCTTTAACCATGACAGGCTCAAGCTAAGTCTCAGGTTACTCAGCTGTGTGATTCCCATAACAGCTCCTGCTGTTCCTGTCTTACATGTGTGCCGTGCTGGTCACATCAGTTATTCGATGCAAGAACACTTTAACGATCACCCTTCAAATAAAGTTGTATTTTCATGGAAGTTTTTAAAATGTTAAATTTGCGTCTTCTTTTGTAGATTGTGGGGTGATCACGGCCAGGAGGCTCTAGAATCTGCTCATGTTTGCCTAATAAACGCAACAGCCACAGGAACTGAAATCCTTAAAAATTTGGTGCTACCAGGTATGATAGTTTTGTGGTTGAAAATTTACTTCTTTAAGGTTTTTAACTAGAAACATATGTTCTTGACGGACTCTGTTTTGTTTCCCAGGTATTGGTTCATTTACAATTATTGATGGAAATCAGGTCAGCGGAGAAGATGCTGGAAATAAGTATGTTCTATTCTTTTCAAATACATGCTTGAGGGAAGGCAGTGCATTGTCATGGAGAGCAAGGGCTAAATCCCAGCTTCACCTCCTCAGTCAGGGTGACTTGACTTTCAGGTGGAAAGTCAAGTCAACTCTGTGTTTAGGATTACAGCAAGGATTGAGTGAGTTAATGTAGGTAAAGTGCTAGCAAGGTGTCTGGCAAATAGGCTGTGAGTAAAAGATAGTCATCATTACTGTCTTTATTGATGTTATTAATGCAAAGAGTAGTCGTTATTCCTTAAGTTGTGAAATCTGTATCCTTCCTAAGTCCTTGCCTTGATTCCTAGGTATTTGTATGTAATTAACAGTAATTATATTTTAGGATTATAAGAATAATAAAAGCTACCTTTTATTTGTGGTGTCTTCTAAGCTTGGTCCAGGTATATCTCCTTCTACACTATATTGTCTCTATAAAAATTCCATTTTAAAGTTGGCTTGTATATCATTCTTTAAGGATGATCACATATAGACTGTCAGGGCATTCCCAAATTTGGATTTCAGGCTTCCCTTTTCAGGAACTTGGAGTCTGGGTTCTCTTATATTTGTCAAAAATCAACAACAATGAGTAAATACAAGGGAAATCAGATTTTGGTTCATATTGAGCTTGGTTATCCTTTCTTTGGGTAGAGTACCCTGACTGAGAAGCAGACTCAGATCTGGGCCTTAGGACATGATAAGGGTATGTGTGGGAGGAAGTCTGAATAAATCTGTTATAGTTACCTGCAAGAGCAGACTGTTCAGTCTGGCATTTCCCAAGGATGGGTCTGTGGAACTTTGGTTGTAGGAAACGTTTATAGCTGGTAAATGGGCGTACGGATTCCATGGTCAAATTATAAAGTATTTCCTTAGTATAAGATTTTAATATTGTGTATTATGTATACTATTAATTTCCAAGAGAGGATATAACGCATGGTGTTTCCCAAACTTTTTAAAGCCAGGGAACCCTTTTTTCTCAGCACATTTCAACATATGAAATGCATATTCTATGGCACACACTTTGGGAAACATTGATGTATTAGCCTGTCTTTGGTTATAAGTTTTCACTCAGCTTTCTTCCTCTAGGAAGTCTATTACAGTCTAAAATTAAAATATAGTTTGTTTTAAACTATGAATGAAGTGCACAGGGTATTACACATAACCTTCCCTTTATAGTCAAAGAAGCCATTAAAATTTTTCTTTATTCTATTTTAGTTTTTTCCTTCAGAGAAGCAGTATTGGCAAGGTAAAAAATCAGTTTGTAATAGAATATAGTTGTATTTGAACACCTAGTGATGTTGCTATGTTTTGATTGCTTGAAAAGCTTTACTTTGAAAGAGGTTAACTGTTAAATTGTATTAAAATCATTATAACCTGTTTTTAAAAAAGATCTTATTATTTCTCCGAAAAAAATTTAATTATCTCAGTTCTTTCTGATCTTATAAAATTTATGTGCTTGGTAGTTTAAGAACTTAGAAGTTTTAGATTGTATCCTGTATTAAAGCTAAATACTGAGTAATGTTAATGGTCAGAAGTTGGGGTATTTGGTTAAGATTTTTGCAAGAGTTAGAATGTGTCTTATTTTTGTATTTTATATTAAAAATCTTACAAAACCATATTGGTCAACTTATGTGTATTATGTACTACATAATGTATTATATAGTGTTATGTATGTAGTTTCCTTAATGACTGACCTCTCTTATACGGGATTGTAAATGTGGAAGGTTAGCATAAGTCTAAACATGACTTAGAATATCCCTGCCTGCTACCCAGAGTTTTCTGGTCATTTGCCTAATCAGAAAAGTAGAGTGCAAATCATGTAGTCATGTAAGAATTCTGAATAATGATGGTTTAGCTCTGTTTTAAATAATATTATGGTTTAATCTCAGTTTTTGAACACTATGAAAAGCAGACGTTTCATATCTATACATGGAATTTGGGTTGTTTTAAGTCTGTTTGCCTGATCTGTAAATTAGGGAGTTACATTTTAACCAAATTTTTTTCTAATTGAAGTCAAATGTTTTGTTTTTTAAAGAACCGAGCTCAAGCTGCCATGGAATTCTTACAAGAATTAAATAATGATGTCTCTGGGAGTTTTGTGGAAGAGGTATATATGTATATATGTTATTATTTCTGTACAGAAATATAATTTTTTAGTAATTCAGAGCCCTAGGAATTTAGAATTTTTAATCTTTGTATTTTTATGTTGAAAGTTGAATTATTTTAACATTGGAGTCTAGCATTTGCCTCACTTGTTCTAAAAAAGCTTAACCATTTCTGTCATGTTTAATATGATTGTGAAATTGTTGGATTTTCTTTCCCTTGTCCTATTTAGAGTCCAGAAAACCTTCTAGACAATGATCCTTCATTTTTCTGTAGGTTTACCGTTGTGGTTGCAACTCAGCTTTCTGAAAGGTAAATGTTTAAGTTAATTTGTTTTTATTTTAACCTCTTATTAGATTTGCATAGTTTGTTTTCTCTGCAGAGTCTATAGTCTTTAAATTCTTCAATTCCATAGAAACCTTTAATTAGAAGTGGTCTAATTAAAATCTCCAGCATTAAAAAGATAAAGAAGAGAAACACACTGAGATGTGAAACTTAGAACAGTTAAATTGAACACTGGATATTTTTTTAGTGGGGAAAAAAAAAGCAGAATTAATTACAGGGAGTGCTAGGGGATAGATAAATAGGTTTTATAAATATTTTCTTCTTTATTATATAAATGTTTTTCAGTAACATTCTCCCTAATACAAAAGACAAGGCTTTCCTATCTCTTTAGTCCAAAAGGTATTCTTACTTTGAAACTGCTGCCGTGTGGAATTGCTTGGTTTTCAGCCTATCTTTATGTAAATATGCTGTTTATGTGAATACAATAGATATATCTTTGCATTTATTATTTAGTAAGGAAGTTTCTTCATTTTAAGGCATTTTCATGTTGGGCATATATCCATTTGTTTATGTTCTTGTCTATTATGCCTTCTTTTACAGTACATTACTACGTTTAGCAGATGTCCTCTGGAATTCCCAAATCCCTCTTTTGATCTGTAGGACATATGGACTAGTTGGTTATATGAGGATCATTATAAAAGAACATCCAGGTAAAATTGTTGTGCATATGGGGCTTCCTGTTGGTTGTTTTAGCTGTAATTTTAGGAACTTGATAATTTAGAAAGTCAGTTTGAAATCACAAAGTTAATTTATAGCAGCACAACTCTGGTTACAGGTTCAAAGTGCTAATCAGAATCAGTAGGCTTTAATCTTCCTATTTCCTTTACTAAGTATTATAGAAGAATACAAAGCAGGAGATAAAATAGGTACATTTTCTTCATTTTATTAGGAGGCCTGGCAGCTATGCATATACCTAGCTTTTTTTGCCTCTTAACCTACATAGGGCATATATGACTGGCACAGGCAAGAGCCAAGGTATGTTGGTCACACTGATACAGAGAGGTTACACTACCTTTTCCCCACCAGTTTTCTATTCTATTCTTACGTAGGCCTCAGGCTCCCCCAGTTCGGGTGTAATTCCACACAACAATCAAGGCATCTGATTAACTACTGTTCCAAGGAAACTGTTAGTAGGAGACTAAAGTCATTCAAAGGCAGGCTTGCATCAACTCAAGTCCCTTACTTACACAATTTTGATCTTAAACCATCGTAAGATTTTCACCCAGGACTCATGCATTGCTGTAAGCCAGGTCGTCTGTTAGTGCAGTGATACAGTCACCACTGAAGAATGATGTCTGCTTGGGAAGCTAGGGAGTGGCTTTTGGGGATAAGCTTTTGGCAGTGGGGCTGGGTCATTTAAGAGTTGTGGGAAGAGTGATAAGGTAAACATTTTGTTTTAAATGGGTCACTCTGAAGCCCGGTGGAGAATGAATGGGTTTGGAGGGACAAAGGCTGGAGGCAAGGATTGCTTTTAGGAGATTTTCAGTGGTCTAGGTCTGAGAAAGAGAGACAGAGAGCGTCCTTGATTGAGGGCAGATGTTATGAGGATAGGGAAGAGGGGAGAGATGATAGTGAAGGTTAAGCTTGGTAGCTGTGTGCTGGCCTTTATGTGGGTTATTTCACTTACTCTTTTCCAAATCCTTATAAAGTAGATACTATTGTATCTGCTTTTTACAGATAAGGATGCTGAGGCATAGAGAAATTAAGTTATTTGCCTAAGGTCACACAACTAGCAAGTGACAGAACTGAGCCTCGCTCTAAACACTCACTGAAATTACACACTTCCCTGTACTCTCCTATATGGAGGGCTATGTACGAAGTGACATCAGGATGTGGGGAATGACAGATAACTGGACCGTGGAAGCTCGAAGTCAGGGAAGACCATCACATTCCTAAGGAAGAGGTATAGGTAGATGGTGATGCTGTCTGTTGAAAACCACAGGAGGAGGAAGGGTAGGATTTTTGGTGCTATCTGAACACATTTTCATCTTTTCCAGTTATAATAACAAGAAAATTCTGCACTAAAGGACTCTTGGTTTTATTTTTATTAATACTGTAGTCCACTTACGATTTGTGCATTTAGTAAAATACAAGTTTTATGTATACGTAAATTAAACTCAGTAATGAACAAAACAATGAGAAAAACCTGTAGGCCCTATGTCCATTTAAAAATTCCAGATTTCCTAAGTTCCTGTAATATAGATGTTGCCAGCAATACTGCTAAGGAAATAAGTTTATCTTTCGGGATTATTTGGTTCACAGTAATAGAATCTCATCCAGATAATGCGTTAGAGGATCTACGACTGGATAAGCCATTTCCTGAACTGAGAGAGCATTTTCAGTCTTATGATTTGGATCATATGGAAAAAAAGGTTGGTAGTATGTGTGACTTTTCATTTACAAGTATACTGAAAACCTTTTTTTTTAACCTAAGGTTTTTGAATTACAAAGTGAGAAAATAGAAACCTCACACAGGTCACACAGTAACAACATTGTGCTTGATTTATTTTAAATAAATCTATCTTTCCCCCAAATTTAAAAACTTTTTTATTGAAGAAAAGTACATTAACTGAACACATCTGTGTAATCAACACTCAGGTCGAGAAATTGGACTCTGTGTGTGTGTGTGTGTGTGTGTGTGTGTGTGTGTGTGTTTGCCTGCCATGCGGCACGTAGGATCTTAGTTCTCTGGCCAAGGGCTGAACCTGCGCCCCTGCAGTGGAAGCATGGAGTCCTAACCACCGGATTGGACACTGACATGTACCAGAAGCCCTCTTCATGGTTCTTTTCTCCTAAACAAAGAGATGTACTTTTTTAAATAGTTTGAATGTGAGGTGGGTGTTTGTTGAAATTGACTCCTGTTGAAACTTATTTTTAGAGTTTGAGAATTACCAAGGCAACTGCATATTTCATTATAGAAATAATGATATTTATAACAGGCCATGTAATTTAAGGCATATATATGTATTTTCCTACCTACACATTAATTAAAATGCAGGTATTTGGTTCATCAGCAAACACAGAAAAGATCCCTTGTCCTTAGTCTAGGCTTGGTGTCTGAAATCAAGATGTGAAAGTGAAAGTCGCTCAGTCATGTCTGACTCTTTGCGATCCCGTGGATGATACAGTCCATGGAATTCTCAAGGCAAGAATACTGGAGTGGGTAGCCTACCCCTTGTCTAGGGGATCTTCCCAACCCAGGAATCGAACCAGGGTCTCCTGTATTGCAGGCGGATTCTTTACCAACTGAGCTATCAGGGAAGCTCTACTTGAGCTTTATTTCTGAGTGGCTGTCTCTGAGACTGTTTTCTGAATGGTAAAAGGGGACAGTCGTAGTATATACCTGCCTTACTAGGATTAAATTGGACACTGCCTCGAAAAGCTTTGTTAAGCAATTTTTATTAACCCAGCTCATTTTTCCTCCATTCATTATTCCACATATACTGAGAGATGCAAACATGGTGGAATAATTGCGTAAAATATTGTTGAATTGAAAATGATACGGTGTAGTGAAAAATAAATGTTAACTAATACTGATATTTTCTTTGATTGTTTTATTTTTAGGACCATAGCCACACTCCATGGATTGTGATTGTAGCTAAATACTTAGCACAGTGGTATAGTGAAGTATGTCCTTCCTTTCTTTTTTTTTTTCTAAAATTTATTTATTTATTTGACCGTGTTAGGTCTTAGTTGTGGCATGTGGGACCTTTGTTGGCACACAGGACTTCTTGTTGCTTATACACAGACTTCTCTAGCTGTGGCGTGGGCTTAGTTGTCCCACGGCATGTGAGATCTTAGTTCTCTGACTAGGGATCGAACCCACATCCCCCGCATTGGAAGGCGGATTCTTAACCACTGGACCAGCAGGGAAGTCCCAGTATTTCCTTTTTTGAGAAAGGACATTCCATATGTGACTCTATTTTTTCAGTTTATTAAAAAGAATTTCATTGGAGGGGATGGGAGACTGATATTTTTTCCTTGTGGGGTTTTAGGAAAGGTGGGTGTTTTTCAGTTTGAATCTAGCATTTTCTCTTTGATACTGACATTTTTATTAACAAAATGAAATTTGAACAAATGTCATTCTGAAACTGGCAGTGAGGAATGAACGTAGAGAAATGGCCCACACTTTTCGTTTTTTATCAAGTCAGCTGGTTTCACTGAGGTGTCAATTTGCTGATGCAATCTCATGTGGATGGGAAAATGGGGGGAACTGGACTTTTAATTTCCATATCTTGAGTTTTTACAACTATATTTAAATTTATTTAACCCAATTTAGACCAATGGACGAATACCTAAAACGTATAAAGAAAAAGAAGACTTCAGAGATTTGATTAGACAAGGTAATTTGGGATTTGATTAAACCTCATATAAAGTTTAAAAAGATTGCTTGAAGCTAATTTTACTGGATTTCTGTCAGCACTTTTGTTGAATGATGCCATCCAGAGCTTTTATTTTCCTCAGGGGAGGTTAAGGAACCACTCCTTGTGTAGTTTTAAGAATGACTAATGATAAGCTGTATTCCTTCTTAAGGTTCAGTATCCAATCCTCCCTTCCGAATCTGACAAGGTTATTTCCTTAATGTTGGGGAAAGAGAAGGAATGAAAAGAAAAGGGCTGTCCTTTGCTAATCAGTTTCTATTTTAATAGGAATTTTAAAGAATGAAAATGGGGCTCCAGAAGATGAAGAGAATTTTGAAGAAGCTATTAAAAATGTGAATACAGCACTAAATACAACTCAGGTATTAAGAGCTACTGAATTATTCACCAGTGAAAGGTGTTTTCTGAAGTCCTCATAGGTGAAATAGTTGATTTTAGGTTTAATTTAATATTTCTTACATTGTATAGTTGGTTAAAAATTAATATTATAATACAGCTTTAATCTTCTTTTATTAGATTCTGTATTGTCCTTGTTAAAATGGACGTCAGTGCTTCAGCATATAATATTTACGCAGTGATTTACATAAATTAATTGTTTGAAGTACATGATTTGTGAGTAGTAAGGGTTTAGGGGTAGGAATTATATAATGAAGGTGTTGTTTTGCTGGTCCACATAATGTTGCCTGAAAAGTTAAATCTTACTCTGCATTTGCTTTTATTTTTTTGCATCTGCTTGTAACAGTAATTATTTGAATACATTGGAAGATGTTCTTAATGACATCATACACCTTAAAAATTACTTTGAGGACTTTATTGTTGAAGTCTGACCAGTGAAGTTTTGGGGGAACTTTGGAATAACACAATTGCTAGTTTAAGTTAGAATTTTCTTATAGTTTAAAACAGCAAAAACCTCTACCTTTCAAGTTAGGAAAGCACTTAAGGTGTCATTGCAGACTTTCTGGAGACAGTGAGGTAGTGTTGCTGAGTGATTAAAAGTTTGTGCTCTGTGAATCACACAGTTTTCTGGAGTGATGGAAATTTTCTAATGTCTCAACTGGAGTGATGGTTAAAAGTATATGTATAGTTACAAGAAAGCATCAAATTGTCATTTAAGATTTATACATTTCACTGGATGTATAATTTACCCCAATTGAAAAAAACAAACAACGTTCTGTGGTTGGGGGTCAGTGAGCTAAGCAAACAGACATATGTACTAGGTGCTATGAACAAAATTAGAGCAGAACAAAGGGGTAGAGCATGAGGGGAAGGAGGAGGCCTGGGATCGGGAGGGACCAGGGGGACTTGAAGGAGATGTGTTTAAGCAGAAGCCTAAGTGAGGTGTGACATGCAGAGGTCTGGAAGGAGAGCTTTTCAGGCTGAGGAAGCACAAGTACAAAGGCCCAGAAGTGGGATGGCGCCTGGCATTTGTTCAAGGATGGGTATGAAAGCCGCTGTGATTGGAATGAAGTGAGCAAGAGGGAAGGTGGTGGGAGGAATTTAAGTTTGGGGAGGCAGAAAGGGCCCCATCATAAAAGTAGTGCAGGCCACTGAAGTGTTTTGAGCAGAGGAATGAAGTGACCTGATTTATATTTCTAAAAATGTTATTCTGGCTCTTTTGAGGACAAAAGACTAGAGGACTGGGAGTGGAAGCAGAGAGACCAGTTAGGAGTTTCCAGTAAGAAATTTCTTATTTCCACATAACAGTAGAACCAAAGCCTACAATTTCTATAGTTTTTATAACATATGATATTCTTGCTTGCATTAAAAGTTCTTAATTTAACTGTCTTGCTTTTATTCAGAGTGCTTGTCTCCGTCCACCATCACTAGTTAGGGTATACAGGTTTCAGATTTTTTAAAGCTGAAAAAACATGAAGGTTTACAAATCTAGCTTGGGATTAATGTCTGTTTTCTTCATTCTGTCCTCAAATATAACTGTAAAAAGATTTACTTAGGCTCTATCTTCACTCCGTATATGATGTAAGAATATAGGTCAGTCTTTAAATGCTAACCGGAGTGGGCAGGAGGGGACTTTCTTCCGTTCTTTCTTTCCCCAACAAATCTCCATCTGATGAGAATTCTGAATAAAAGTTCAAACAAATCAGAAGTTTGTATTTGAACTTGTTTGGAAGATTACAGTTAAAATAAAGGTGGGCAAATTCTTAGTATAGGTAAATGTTTTGTGTTCCTTTTTTAGATCCCAAGCAGTATTGAAGATATATTTAATGATGATCGCTGCATAAATATCACCAAACAGGTAACAACAAAAAAGTAAAATTAGTGCCCCTTAACCTTCAGGTCATATTGAAATGTCAGTTAATATAAATTTCTTTTTCTTTTTTTTAGACTCCAACATTTTGGATTTTAGCTCGTGCCTTAAAGGAATTTGTGGCCAAAGAGGGTCAAGGAAATCTACCTGTTCGAGGCACAATTCCTGATATGATTGCAGATTCAGGCAAATATATAAAACTTCAAAATGTGTAAGTCACCTGTCTTCAAGCTATGTAAGAGAAAAATCAATCTGTTTATATTAGAGAAGAACATGTTTTATCAGTCTACCAGAAATCAGAAATCAAATGAAAGTTTGTTATAATCTCATTGCTTTAAAAATAAGCTAAAAAACTTGGAGGGCAGGTGTTTTTAAAAATTTATTTTATTTTTAAGAATAATTTTAGGTTCACAGCAAAATTGGGCAGAAAGTATAGAGAGTTCCCACTTGCTTTCTGGGCATTAGACTTTTTCTTGCATATTTCAAGATAAAGCCTAACATTTGAACACTTAACTCTGTACTATGAACTGTTCTATGTATTAACTAATTTAATATTCACAAAAATCCTATGAGAGAGATACTGTTATTGTCCCAATTTTACAGGTGAGGAAACTAAGGCATAGAAGAGATAATTTATTCAGGGCAGGACAACTGATAAATGGTAAAACCAGGATTTGAATTCATGAAACTCAGATCTGTACTCATAACCACGGCCCTATACTCTTTTATCTGTAATTTAAAGCTTTCAAGATTTTAGTTTTTGATAAATTTTTTGTCATTAATGTTTCATAATTTAGAGTTCATGACTATAGACAGACATGTGCTATCCACTGTCATAAGGATGGGTCTCAATAGATAATTACCCTTGTGTATCTTTGGGCATGCTGTGCATAAACGCAGGGCCACTGGCCTGGCTTCTTCAAGAGCCAGATAATGTGTCACAGAGAAGGTCTCTATTCCATAGACAGATTGCACTCTTCATCTCAGTCATTCTCTTAACAAATCTTTGTTGCCCTAGCCTAAAAGTTCAACTACTTAAAACTTGGGAAAAGTCAGTTGAGAGAAAGAAGTATGACTTCATATCAGAGGTGATCAGCTTAATGCTGATCATCTCTAAGGGTGACCATCTCAAGTTTTACATGCATTTGCTAGATGGCTGGTTTTGAAGGGTTTAACTTTCCTTGGACTCGACTTCAAGGAGATTGGAAAAGTGAAAGTGAAGTCTCTCAGTCGTGTCCGACTCTTTGCAACCTCATGGACTGAAGCCTGCCAGGCTCCTGCATCCATGGAATTCTCCAGGCAAGAATACTGGAGTGGATTGCCATTTCCTTCTCCAGGATATCTTCCCAACCCAGGGATTGAACCCGGATCTCCCACATTGCAGGCAGACTCTTTATCATCTGAGCCACGAGGGAGCTTAAGCATGTTCTTTTGCAGCATATTTTGTTAGGTCCTCTATCAGAGAAGCATGGGTCATGGACTTCTCCAGGAGGGCAGGTTTTAAGTTAGGTGCTGTTAATTACTCAGAGAGCCTAGGTATTAGTGAAGTCCCAGAGTCCATCACCACCCACTAACAGGTGCTACTGGTAGCATTTCCATGGCATTGTCGCATTTCATATGTTGCCAGATCAGTATTTTTTTCATGAAAGGGAAAGACACTTTTTTTTTTCCTTCATGGTGATATTTAAATCTGGCAATTTAAATATTTGTTAATAGCAGTTTTTTGTTGTTCTTTTCCAGTTACCGTGAAAAAGCAAAGAAAGATGCTGCTGCTGTGGGTAATCATGTTGCCAAATTGCTTCAGTCTGTAGGCCAGGTAAGCTGCTGGGCTCAGTGCCTTTAGCAGACAGTGCAGCTCCACATGGGCCAGATTGTATTGCATAAACCCAGCCAGGAAGGGCTCAGAGAGAGGGTGTGGCACTGGCTCAGACCATCTGCAGAGGGTCTTTCACTCGCCTGCCTAATGAGAAGGCCTGTCATAGTGACTGGCTTTGTGCTGCACCCTCTGTTGATCTTCTTTTACACTGGAGCAAAATCTGCATTTATCTCTTTACAGGCACCAGAGTCCATTTCAGAGAAAGAATTAAAATTACTCTGTAAGTCACCTTGACTTAAATTTCCTTATTTTGTTTGATAAAAAATGTGACATGGGAAATGTTCCCAGCAATTTTAAATGGTTGAAATTAAAATTTTTCCATGGTCTCAGTGGTATTGATATAGGTAATTATTGGGTAAGGTTTTTTTCTCTCTCTCATAATGAAAGGAGAGGGTATTCTAAGACTGATCAGAGACAGATCATATCTATATCGATACATTGAAAATTATCAGTAGTGCAGAATTGTTTTCTGCTTATTAATTTTAACTAACTTGGAAAAGTCTTATCTGAAGAGTTTGGGTATGAAGTCTTGAGTCACATGTACATTGACAAGATTGGTTTAAATACTAATTTTGATCAGTATTTGATCAGACTGTGATAGAATTAGGAATTTTGCCATTTAGTTTTAGAGTGGCTAGGCTCCTGGGGTCTTTTTGATAACTCTTGAGTAGGCCCAGAGTATTTAAGAGTTAGTTTAAGAATAATAAAGTCTGCTTCATACGCCATCTGAGAATTTTTCCCTGTAGCTATGACCTCTCTTTCTGGAAAAGCATGTTTTGTATGTTACCCATTCTTAAAATATGTGTATCCAAATTATCCATTTTAAGATTCTTCAGCAATGTTTGTTTAGGCTTAGATTTAATGTTCTGTTTCACTACTAATCTTGCACCTCGTTTATGCATTAGTGTTTGTTCCACTACATTATATGATACCAGATTAAAAGCTGGATACTGGGTATTTGAGAGTATTTGAAGGTATTTGGGTATTATTTTGGTCTCTCTACTGGAATATGTTTGAAAATTCCCATTACAAAGTTTTTTGTTTTTAAAGCCTTAACATATACCCAGAGCACACTATATATATACCACTCTCCTTCAGGACTGCTTATTCAGAATAATAATAAAAATTACTATTCATTGAGCCCTGTCAGGCTTTCTGCTAGGTATATACTTTATACATTTGCCATTCTGACCCACAGAACGACTCAGTTAAAAAATAAATTTCTATTTTACAAATGAAAAGTGAGGCTCAGACAAGTACCGTCACCCACGTACTCAGTGCTGAACTGATTGTAACGCCAAGAACATGAATTTAAGATGGCTTGCGTTGTAGTGCCATTTCTGCTAACATTAGAGCCACTTCTTCATATTTTTATGTCTGTAAAGAGGATACACAAAATTTTCTGTTCTTAATCAGGATACTAGTGTATCTTAACCATTTACTCCCATCATACCTTTCCTGTGTTCAGGCAGCAATTCAGCATTTCTTCGAGTGGTGAGATGTCGATCCTTAGCTGAAGAATACAGCTTGGATACAATTAACAAGGATGAAATTAGTGAGTAATAACCTTTTGATGCTAGGTTATTAATTAATTTTAAGGATTTGATAAGAGTGTATGATGATAATATAAAGGATAATATAAATATTTATACTCTAAATTTTACTCTATAAGTCTGTCCAAGTGGTTGTAATTTCAAAATATAGAACTCAATGTGCTGTGTGGTGCTTAGTCTCTCAGTTGTGTCAGACTCTTGTGTCTGAGTCTTTGCGACCCCATGGACTGTAGACCACCAGACTCCTCTGCCATGGAGATTCTCCAGGCCAGAATACTGGAGTGGATTGCCGTACCCTCCTCCTGGGGGTCTTCCCAACCCAGGGATTGAACCCAGGTCTCCCACATTGCAGGTGGATTCTTTACCATCTGAGCCATCAGTGAAGCCTATAAAACTTAATGTATCTATATATAATCATATTTATGTCACTGAGTAAGTGGTGTTATATGTAGAAGAGCTAAATTTAGCATTTTACTACTATATTAGAGATTATGTGACCATAACTATCTATCTGCAATACCACTGGGTTTTTATGTTTCCCTTTATTTTACTATTATGTATCATTTTCTATTTTATTACCACAAAATATTTAAATTTTGTGATAGAATTACCTTGTATTCTGAAACTTGAGTATATAGTAAATTCGGTTTTTCCTTGTTTTTAAATCATGAATTACCCAAATTATACTGAAATGTTTTTCCTTTCAGTTTCCAGCATGGACAATCCAGATAATGAGATAGTATTATACTTAATGTTACGGGCTGTTGATAGATTTCATAAACAGCATGGTAGATACCCAGGTAAGGATAGCAATTAAATTATCAAATACAGTGAAAATATTTTTTTTGGCTTCACAGCATGGTTTGTGGAATCTTTATTCTACCAGGGATTGAACCCAGGCCAGAGCAGTGAAAGCTCCAAATCCTAACCATTGGACTGCCAGGGAGTTCCCAATAAAATCTTAAATAAATACTTAAACGGAATGAAATCTTAAAGGGATCTTGGGGTATTTACAGTAGTACGATGCTTGAATTCACACTGTAAACAGTTTACACATGGGTCATCTCAGTGAGGCCAAATGTAACCAACTGCAAACAGCATTTGATCTGAACTATTACAGGGGACTGTTGGTTGGTTGCGTATGGGATAAAACTTTTTTCTGCTAGTTTCTGTAGTTGACTTCTGAGATTCACACTGAGTTTGATTTGGTAGAATGGGAAAATCACAAGTATGCCAGTGACTTCTGAACTCAGAACTCTAAAGATGTTTCTTTGCTCAGTAGCTATTTTTTGTTATCTATAAATGTAGTAATTGGGGTATTGGCATATGCTCAAAGGTCTTCAGTTGTCCAGGACATCTTTATTAAGATGATAGTTTTAATTGTGCAGGATTATTGCATAGCAGCACATTCTGGGTGTGTCATAAAGTCTGTTGCCCCAGCTGATGTAGTATACCCAACGAGTTATAATCTTAATGAGCAAGCTTACCAGAAAAGAAAAAAGAATAAAACACCAAATAAATGTACTGCTTTATTTGTATTGTTTGCTTAGAATGTATTTTTTGTTATCTTCTGCATAACAGACCATCCCCAGATTTAGTAGTTTAAAACAATCCATTATTGTGTCTGTGACTTTGAGGATTGGCTGGGCTCAGTTAGATAGTTCTCACTGGCGAAGGGGGATCCCATGGAGATGCATGATGCCTTGGGCTAGAGTCATCCAAGAATGGAGGTTCAGGATACCTGGGGCTGGAGTCATCCAAGATGACGTACTCACTCACATGTGTGGCACTTCAGGCAGGATATCTGGAACTGCTGGGGGCTGCTCAGGCATCTCTCACCTCATGGCTCATTGGGGCTTCCATTCAGCATGGCAGTTTGAGATTTCTGACATAGTGGCTGCCTTCCCCAGAGTTAACAATTCAAAAGACCCAGCTCGATGGCACAGATCTTTTTATGACATGGCTTTCAAGCATCACTTATGTCCTGTTGGCTTCGCAGAGTCAGCTTAGATTGAGTGGAAGGGGGACCACATGAGGGCATGAAGAGGTGTTCATTGGGGAGCCATCTTGGGAAATTAGCTATTACATAGAGCAGACTTTGGAGTTAAACCTAGGTTCAAATCACTTCTTGTCTTCTTGATCTTGGGTGAGTCACTATTTCCTTCCAAGTCTCAGTTCTCTCAGTATGGAATGGGGACAATAATAACTACTCTGTTAGATTGTTAGGGTTAGGTACATGATGTATGAAAATCACTTAACACACTGCCTAGCTGTTTATAAGTACTTAATAAAGGGTAGATGCTACTATTTTGAGGATAAAGAATAATGATAACTAGAGGGATTAAAAGCTAAACTAGAGGGATTTAACAGTACCTGGATATTATGGCAATTACATTTTTCCTTCCAGTAGTAATAACAACAGATTCCCTTTGGAGACATAGTTTGATCATTAAGAACTGCCTGGGCTCATATTGCACTTTTGCTACTTATGAGCTAAGTAACTCAGGCAAATAACCTGATCTCTCTGTGCCTCAGTTTTCCCATCTGTAAAATGAAGGTAATAATAGTGTCTATTTCACAGGGTTGTTGTGAGGATTAAATGAAGTAATATATAGATGGTATTTAAAACAATGTCCAACATCTATTAATGCTCCATAAGTGTTACTTATTATTATAGCTTTATGTCCTTAGTGTCATTTAATCTCCTGGAAAGGGTAATAAACACCAGAATTTTTATAAAGTGTGTGTGTGTGTGTGTGTGTGTGTGTGTGTGTGTGTGTGTGTGTATATGACATTACTTTCTCATTCATTCAATTCTATCACACAATTACTGAGCACCAACTATGTGTCAGATAGTCTTCTAGATACTGGGTATAGAGCACTGAACAAAGCAGATTTGTCAAACTCAGATGTATAATAGGTTTTTAGATGGTTTCTTTGATTGTTACAGGTTTGTGATAGTTGTAGATATTGGTCTCATACTTTCCATTATTTTTGTTCTTATTTCAGATTTATAGTTTTGACTAAACAGCTAAAACTGGATTAAATAGAAGAGGCAGTCAACAGTTTTGAGTCATGTATTTATTTCAATGAAAATTAATTTTTTATATATATATATATTTTAGGGGTGTCTAACTATCAAGTTGAAGAAGATATAGGAAAGTTGAAGTCTTGTCTCACTGGCTTCCTTCAGGAATATGGATTATCTGTAATGGTGAAAGACGATTATGTCCATGAATTGTGAGTATTTTTTTAGGGAATTTAGGAGACAGTACTGTTGTGTTACATGGTTAATCTGTGTTCTGTCTCCATTCTTTCCTGTAGTTGCCGATATGGAGCTGCTGAACCACACACCACTGCTGCATTCTTAGGGGGTAAGTTCCAGAGATGAGAAGACTGTCACCTGTTGTTATATGGTACACTTGTGAAGTTTTGTTTTCCTAGGAGGTCAGTGTAGCACAGTTGGTTTCCCTGCTTTCCATCTCTCCCACTGCTGTCCTGAAGCGTAATTAATCTTTCTGAGGCATAGCTCTGATTGTTTCTCTCACTCTAACCTTCTGACCTGCCAGTACACATATATACACTATAGTAGTCCTTGGAAGACAAATCCAGAGTCCTTCATTCTGTGCTCTGGTTTTACCCAGCCTTTCTTTCCTTGTTTTTTTCAAGTTACTTGCTTTCCCCCTAGACATGCCCTTTGATTTCCTGCTCCTTGAATCTTTACCCCTCTCTGGACCCATTTGCCCTAAATCTCCCTATTTCTTCCATGTCTAAAATCTACCTGCTTTTCATGACCCAGCTCAACAATACCTTCTCTTTCATAAGACTCCTTGGAGTCTGGAAGTTTGAGATCAGGGCCAGTATAATTGGTTTCTGGTGAGGCCTCTCTTCGTCTCTTCATGGCTTGTAGGCAGTCACCATCTTGCTGGGTGCCATAACCTCTTTTCTGTGCAGGAAGGTGAGGGTGGGTGGAACATGGCTCTCTAGTGTCTCTTCTTAGAAGGCCCCTCTCCATGACCTTAGTTACCTAATTACCTCCCAGAGACTATCTCCAAATATGGTCACATTGAGGGTTAAGGCTTTAACATACAAATTTGGGGTACATGCCTTTGGTCTACAACACGTGCATTCTATTATTATTCTGCACCAGTCACTTCTTTGGGGTCTTTGTTTAAATATTATCTTCTCTGTGAGGCCATTCCTGATTCCCTGATTTAAAATAGTCCCTCCTCTTGCACTCATATCCACCCCCCTCCTTGCTTTTTCTCCTTAGCTCCTAGTCACTTGACATTTTCCTTGTTTGTAAATTCTCTCTCCCTCACTACTGAAAAATAAGATCCATGAGGACAAGAATTTTTGTCTTTTGTTCCCCGCTGTATCCCTAGTGCCTAAGACAGTATCTGGTACAGAGCAGAGTCTGATTTTATTGAATGAATGAATGTGAAAGCAGAAGCTTCAGATTATAAAAGATGAAAAATTGTTTTCTTAGTTGTTTTTTGTTATTGTTTCTTTGTTTTCTTTTCTTTTTTTTTTTTTTGAATGTGCATGCGTACCAGTTGTATTTGACTCTTTGTGACCCCATGGACTATAGCCTGCCAGGCTCCTCTGTCCATAGAATTTTCCAGGCAGTAATACTGGAGCGGGTCGCCATTTGCTTGTCCAGATCTTCCTGATCCAGGGGTAGAACCCAAGTCTCTTGTGTCTCCTGCATTGCAGGTACCTGGGAAGCCAGGTTGTTTGAACAGTTAACTTTAAAATTTGTTACTATCTCTATATACTCAGACTGTTACTGAGTAAAGCAGTCTAGCAGTATTTAATATAGATCTTTTCCAAATTATAAATATTCCTTTAACCCCTTTTTATTTTAAAACATGCACAGGGTAAAATTCAAATGCAACAGAAGGGTATCCTTTGAGAATCTTTTCTGTCTTTAAAAAAGCCTTTTTAAAAAACAGCAGTAATTTATAATGCTGTTTGACTTCTTCTTGCAGCATATATTTTGCCAATATTTTTAAACCACCATAATTTTAAAAACTTCTTTTAAACTATGGCATATTATTTCAAGGTGTGACTGTATAGAACAAAATTTTTATTTCCTTTAATAACAGTTATAAAAGCTTATAGTCCCTTGTTTTGATATGACTCAGTAAGTTATGTCTGTTTTGGATTACTGTTAAACATCTTTAGTTTTGGAAAGGAAAGGTTTTCTTTACAGAATTGAGTATTTTTATATTTATATAATTTTTAAAATTTACCTTTTTCAAAGATTTGCTTTTCTCCTTTTTTCTTGCAGGAGCTGCTGCTCAAGAGGTTATCAAAATAATCACCAAGCAATTTGTAATTTTTAATAATACTTACATTTATAGTGGCATGTCACAAACTTCAGCAACTTTTCAGTTGTAGAATAAGTACCCTATAGTGTGTTAAAATGACTGAAACTGTAATTGTTTTCAGGTTGTGCCCTAGTCTGTCAAGTTCTGTTGGGGAGAATTGTTAAATTGTTTCCTTAATAAACATTTTTCTCATTTGTAATAATGTAATCTTGTTCTTTGGGGGGCGGGTGGGGAGCTGAGGTGGAGAGGAAGGAAACAATTCTCTCAGAATAAAAGTTATCCATTCCTAATTGAGTTCATTATTTTTGGCTTGCTATTTCAAAGTTACTTATAGTAATGTGTTAACATTAGAAACAGCTTAAAATACTTTTTTCTTAGGCTTAAATAATGAATTTAAGGCATGTGCAGATTTAAGCTGTGGAGATCTTAGTACCCATCACTATTTGCTAAAACTAATACAATTTAAAGAAAACAAGTATTTCAAATGTATAGTTTTATCAGAAAACAAAAACAGGCTACAAAAGGGAGGGAGAGGGAAGGTTGGAAGAGAGGAATGAAGGCAGGGCTTGGGGCTCCTAGGGCCTAGTCTTAGTCCCCACGTCTGCATACACCTGCCCCAAGGCCTCAGCGACTCTACAGCCAGTTCTGAGTCCTTGAGGCAGACGCCCCTTTAAGGAAAGAAAGCCCTTTACTTGGAGAGCGGCGAGGTTAGAGGAGTTCCCGTTTCACGTTGTGACTTTCCACCACTTACACAGGCACACAGTTACTAAACCCCGGCCCTTTGGAATGCTGGTGACCGGCTGCGCGCGTTTGACTCCGAATAGGGGCGGGGTGGCCGGAAGTCCCGCCCTGCGGAAGTGCGCGCGCCCTCTCGGCGGGAAACCGGGTCCGGCGTCGAGCTAGGCGCACGTCGAGGGATAAAGGGGGAAACCCAACGCGCTGCGACTTAAGGGTAAAGGCCACGGCCTCCACTCTCTTCGCCTTGGGGCCCTTAGCTCCTCCTGGGAACCCGCCCGTCGCTTCCTGTGGAATGTCTGGGATGCGGCACACCTCTCCTTAACCTTCTTAACAGACCCTCAAGGGGGGATGGAATGAGTTGGCGGGAAGGGGCCTGCCAGAGGAGGCGGCCTTCCCCGGCTGCGGCCCCCACAGGGAAAAAGAACTGTCACGTACCACTTAGGAGGCTAGACCCTGGCAGTTTTCTGCCCGATAGTACTTCAGAATCCCCGGGCGTCTCCCCAGGTTATTCTGATATATGAAGGAGGTGTGCGCTGCTGCGGAGGTCGTTTTTCAGGTCGGGTGTGGGTCCCTGTGTCCTACATCACCTGAGGGGGAAGGCATGTTAAAGGGGCTGATTTTCAGACCCACCCACTATCCTTTGGGTGAATCGCAAGTGGTGGGGCCTGCCTCAGGCCGCTAACCAGCGCCCCGCTCGCTCACTGCAGGAGTTGGAGAATCCTGTTCTAAGAAAGAAAGGCCCGAGGGACCACTTATGCTCTTCAGAAGGAGTTCCTCCAGTTATTTAGGTGAGCCAGGCCAGCGGGGGTTAAGGAGCGCCAATTGACGGAACAGGGTGGTTTGCCCTCCTTCCTGGGAAAGACGTCTGTCAGTTACCCAGTTACCCGTGGAAACTGGGGTGAGGTGATGCGGATGGATGCCAACCATCCTCCAGGCTCCTGAGGCTGGGAGTGCCGATGTTGTAGTGAAATGGCTTCTGGTACTGGCAACCTGTTTCTGGACCGGATCGATTGTTATTTCTCAACCTAAACTATTGTAAGGGAAAGTTTAACATTAGTTGCATATTGGCCCTTTCTCGCCTGCTGAGAGGAATGTTTCCACGCGGGATGAGTCCAAGCTGGGGATCCACTGTCAGCTACTTAGTGGTGGCATTTATTGTGGAATTCTCACCCCCGCCAGCCTTATCCACAGAATGATGTCATTTATCTTTCTAATATTTTGGGGGTGCTATTTAGATTTCAAAAACCTTTTCATGGTAACATATTCTAGACCACATAAATAAGTAGTGTTCAGCTCCTTTACTTGCTTAAATTTTAATTTGAGTTTGGGGAATTGAGTGAAACCTGTAAGTAGGAGAGTTTCTTTCTGGTACCTGGGGGGTGATCGGGGGAAGAATCCCTTTTTTCCTCTTGTGAGAATACAGTAAATAATTTTGAAATCTTGTTCATGACAGTTTGCATCTATTCACTAAGTTCTGAAAATACTTAACAATATGCTTTATTGGGGCAGGTGCTTTTGTTCTTGGGAATATACTGTATTTTATACTTTAAAATTAATTTATAATTATTAATCACTTGAAAGTTATAACTTATCCTTTGCTGTGGATGTTTTTAAGTATGTAGCAAGTAAATATAATGACTTGTTTTTAATGTTACTAGATATTTGGCAAACTTTATCTTATTTTACTGTGTAACTATTAAAAATGGTATAAAAAAGACGGGAATAGAAGGTAGTTTGTGTTGTTAGTTTCAATTTAAAAGTTATATCCCTCTTTAATAATGAAAATCTTATTAAAAAGCAGATTGACTAATTAAAATGAAGGAACGAGTCCTTAAACTCTCACAAAGCAAAAACCTCCATGTATGATACAATGGACTATTTTTTTAGCAGAAGTATTTTTAATTGGAAGATAATTACTTTACAATGCTGTGTTGGTTTCTGTCATAGGATAGCATGAATCAGCCATAAATATACATATGTCCTCACTTTTGAACCTCCCTCTCACCCCTACTCCATCCCACCCTTCTAGGTTGTCACAGAACACCTGGTTGAGCTCCTTGTGCTTTACAGCATCTTTCCACTAGCTTTCTGTTTTATACATGGTAATGTATATGTTTCAGTGTTACTCTCTCAATTCATCCCACCTTCTCCTTCCCCACTGAATAGACTAATTTTTCAACAGATTGTTTTTTAATCTAGTGTTTTTCCAAATCTTAACCCATTTGCTCATAGGCAATTCAACCTTTAGAAAAGAATGAAAATTTTCCTGTATATGTTTATGTATATATAGTATGTCTGTTTATAACATGTCTCCAAATTATATGTAGGAAACAGAGTAACGGATAAGAGTGTAGCCCTTACCTCAGTTTTCTTGATTCTCATTTCAGCTCTGTCACTGACTAGCTCTTTGAACTTGGACAAATTGTTTACTTTCTTCTCATCTATCTTTATCCTTGTAGCTCCCTTGCAGGGTTGCTGTAAAGACTAAAAATAATAATATTTATAAGATTTATAGGGGTTTGCAGGGCCTGACCTACCACTGGGCTTGCTGAACATTAGAAGCTTCTCTTACAAACGTGTGAAAAATGAAAAACAGTGAAATAAAACACTACCAGCTAAAGACAAGAAGTGTTAATATGTTGCTGTTTTCCATCAAATTTTATATTTGCCTCTAGATAATTGGGGTCATACTGTAGATAAAATTTTGAGTCTTGCTATTTTTTATTATATTGTAACATAAGCATTTTTCTGTGTTATCAAACATTTCAAGTAAATGTCAATATTCTTGTAACAATATCGTATCCTGTGGATATACTATGGTGTACCTACCCATTCCTTTTTTAATGGAATATTTACGTTAAGAAACTGGCAAAACTAGTAAACATGTGTGTGCATGTATACTAAGTCACTTTTGTCACATCCAACTCTGTGTGACCTTGTGGACTGTAGCATGCCAGGCTCCCCTGTCCATGGGATTCTCCAGGCAAAAATACTGGAGTGGATCGCCATGCCCTCTTCCAGGTGGTCTTACTGACCCAGGGATTGAACCCATGTCTTACATCTCCTGCACTGGCAGGCGTGGGGTCCATGGGGTCACAAAGAACTGGACATGACTGAGCAAGTGAACTGATTGGCAGGCAGGTTCTTTACTGCTAGCACCACCTGGGAAGCCCCCAGTAAATGTGTGTATATTACTTTATAAAAGATTTGCATATTTATCATTAAATTTTTTGTTGTGAATTTTAATTTTGAGAGTAAGAATGAACAATAGAATAATTGTCTCCCTTTAACTACATAGTATTGGGGTAAATAAGAATTTTTGAGTTCTGTGAGTCCTGATTTATTGTTCTAAGAAGTTGACTGGACTCTGATATATTTTTCTAAAAAAATCAGCTTAGCATTTTAAAGTAAAGAATGTGAGAGGCCATATTAGGGTTTCCAGTTATTTTTAAAATTCTTCTAATGAATGATGTATAAACAAAGATTTAAGCTTGAAAGAAAAAAAAAGTTGTTAGAAAAAAAATTTAGTATTAAGCTAAGCTTGTGAAGAGAAACGCACATCTAAAGAGTGTGTGAGTATTTGTGTTTTAAACCTCTGATTCATGGAGGGTGCCCAATCTGAAATGATGGGATGAAAATTTACAGAAAAGAAAATAAGGAAGGAGGAGCAGAGCAGTTAGATTCAGTCAATAATTCATGTGTTTGTTTAATAAAACCTATTGAATGCCTGTAGTACTTAAGAATGTGAGGTGCATTCATGTATGTTTTCAATTTTAATTCTTGTAACAACTCTATGAAGTTGGAAATTTCTATTTTATAGATGAGGAAACTAAGCCACAGAGAACTTAAGTCTAGTATCTAGTAAGTTTCAGGGGCTTTCTGGGTGGCTCAGTGGTAAAGAATATGCCCTGCCAATTCAGGAGATGTGGGTTTGATCCCTGGGTCAGGAAGATCTGCTGCAGAAGGAAATGGCAACCCAATTCAGTATTCTTGCCTGGGAAATCCCATGGACAGAGAAGCCTGGCAGGCTACAGTTCATGGGGTCGCAAAGAGTCAGACACTACTGAGCACACATGTTCTTTTCCTACTCCTTTGCATACTATACTTCTGGAATTCTCAAAATAGATTTAAATTGAGAGAATACCTTTATCTTATAGATGAAATATAAGGAAAAAGAATGCAGACAAGCATGGAAAGTGAGGACACAAAGAAAACACAAGGTGAGAAATTTATGGATCATATATCTGGGATTTGTTTTTTAGTCTATTTGTGGAATACACCACAGATTATCTGACAGGCTCCAGGAATTGAAAGAATTATTCACTAATTTACATAAGTATTTATTAAACATCTAGTCTGTACCAGTCACACTGACTTTAGGAAACTGACATTCTAATGGGAGATGGCATGCTGATAATTAGAATACCATATGATGGCTGATTCAATGGAGGTGTATGTAAGAACAGTGGAAACCTGAGAGGACCACCAGCAAATTTCAGAGCTGTCTTCAGAAAAATGGAAATTTAATTCATGGACATGGAGGAGGTTAACCAGAGAGGAAATACTAAAATATAATAGGATGGGAAATAGTAGTCCCTGATGGACCCCATCACATCAGGGTTTGGCTGAGGAAGAAGACCCCCCCCCCCCCCAGAAAAAAAAAAAAAGACTAAGAAAAACATTTCAGAAAGGTAAAGAGACAGGAATGTGGTATTTTGGAAATTAGCCTTATGAGAATGCTTTGAGAAAGGCATTCTCATTACCCTCATTACCCAAGAGGCTCAGTCTTAAATGTCACAGATGATGACTGAAGTATCCACTGGCCTTTTCATTTGTTTTGTTAATAGTAAACTTAATAGATTTCAGCCAGATTGCAGTATATTGAGGTCTGGGTGGGAAATAACCTGGAGACAGTATGAATAGCTTGGTGGTGATTGTTTAGTTGCTAAGTCATGTCCAACTCTTTGCAGCCCCATGGACTGTAGCCTGCCAGGCTCCTCTGTGGGATTTCCCAGGCAAGAATACTGGAGTGGGTTGCCATTTGCTCCTCTAGAGGATCTTCCTGACCCAGGGATCAAACTCACGTCTCCTACATTGCAGGCAGATTCTTTACCATTGAGGCACCAGAGATTCCCATGAATAGCTTGCTCTTCTTCAGAGCTTATCTGAAGATATATGGCAGTAACTAGAGGGAGGTTGTAATGTTAAGGATCTTATAAGAGGTACAGAGATAAGAGAATTTGTGAAGGGACTTTCCTGGTGGTCTAGTGGTGAAGACTTCACACTTCCACTCTAGGGGGCCTGGGTTCTCTCCCTGGTCAGGGAACTAGATTCTACATGCGACACTGAGTTTGCATGCCACAACTAACAAGGTCCTGCATGCTGCACCTGAAAAGACCCCTCATACTCCAACTAAAAGATTCCACATTCCAAATGAAGGTAGGAGATCCTTCATGCCACAACTAAGATGTGGCACAGCTGAATATATATATATGTATATTTTACATTTTATAGTTTCAGATTTTACATTTAGAACTACAATCTATTTTAAATTAGTTTTTGTATACAGTGTGAATAATGGATTCAAGTTTTGTTTTATTGTCTTTTTGAATATGATTATCCAGTTGTTCCAAAACCATTTGTTGAAAAGGCTAGCTTTCTTCTCTACATTGCCTTTGTAAAAAAAAAAAAAAAAAAACAGCCACTCATATATATGGGTTTATTTTTGTACTATATTCTGTTTCATTTATCTGTTTATCTGTTGATGCCATACTATACTCTTGATTACTATAGGTTTGTTTTAAGTCTTGAAATTAAAGAGAGTTGAGTCTTCATCTTTACTCTTCTCTTTCAGAATTGTTTGGCTATTCTAGGTCCTTTGCCTTTCCGTATGAATTTAAATCAGCTTGTCAATTTGTACCAAAATAGCCTGTTGGGATTGCATTGAATCTCTAGATCAATTTGGGGGAGAATTGACATCTTAACAGTATTTAATCTTCTGACCCGTGAACAAGGTGTATCACTTCCTTTATTTCCGTCTTCTTTAATACCTCACAGTATTTTTTAGTGTGTATGTAATTCACATCTTTTGCTAGTAAAATTTGTTTTTCTTTTTCTTTGGCCACACCTTGTGCAGGATCCTAGTTCCCTAACCAGAGATTGAACCTGTGCCACCTGCAGTGCAAGCACAGAGTCTTAACCCCCGTACCACCAGGGAACTTCCAGTATTTCATATTTTTTATGCCATTTTAATTGGCATTGGTTTTGAATTTCAATTTCTAATTATTTATTGCTGGTATATAGAAATGTTACTGATTTTTGCATGTTCAATGGATATTCTGAAACCTTACTATACTCACTTTTTAGTTCAGTAGCTATTTTGTAGATTCCATCAGATTATCTACATAGAAGGCCATGTCGTATGTGAATACTGATAGTTTTATTACTTCCTTCCAAATTTGGATGCCTTTTCTTTTTTCTTACCTGATGGCACTGGCTAGGCTCTCTAGTGCAATGATAAATGGAATGTTAAATAGAATGACACTGGCTAGCTTCTCCAGTACAATGTTAAACATCTCTGTCTTGTTCCTTAGGGAGAAAGAATTCATTCTTTCTCTGCGAAGTATGGTATTTACTGTAGGGTTTTTGGTAGATATACTTCATCAGGTTGAGGAGGTTCCTTTCTGTTTCAAGTCTGATGAATTTTTTTTTAGATCAGAAATGAAATTTTACTTTATCAAATGCTTTTTTTGCATATACTGAGATGATGTATTCTGTTTTAGTTTGTTGTATTACATTGACTGATTTTTAAAATTATAAACTAATCCTGCATTCCTGGGATAAACTCACTTGGTCATGATGCATTATAATTTTAATTTACTTTTGAATTCAATTTGTTAAAATTGTTTAGACATTTTTTGCATGTATGTTTGTGAGAGATATTGGTCTGTAGTTTTCTTTTTTCCTTTCTAATGACTTAGTTTTAATATTAGAATGAAGAACTAATACTTTCCAAAAATAGATGGGGAAACAGTGGAAACAGTGCTGACTTTATTTTTCTGGGCTCCAAAATCGCTGCAGATGGTGATTGCAGCCATGAAATTAAAAGACTCTTACTCCTTGGGAAGGAAAGTTATGACCAACTTAGATAGCATATTAAAAAGCAGAGACATTACTTTGCCAACAAAGGTCCGTCTAGTCAAAGATATGGTTTTTCCAGTGGTCATGTATGGATGTGAGAGTTGGACTATAAAGAAAGCTGAGCATTGATGAATTTATGCTTTTGAACTGTGGTGTTGGAGAAGACTCTTGAGAGTCCCTTGGACTGCAAGGAGATCCAACCAGTCCATCCTAAAGGAGATTAGTCTTGGGTGTTCACTGGAAGGGCTGATGCTGAAGCTGAAACTCCAGTACTTTGGCCACCTGATGCGAAGAGCTGACTCATTTGAAAAGTCCCTGATGCTGGGAAAGATTGAAGGCAGGAGCAGAAGGGCACGACAGAGGATGAGATGGTTGGATGGCATCACCGACTCAATGGACATGGGTTTGGGTGGACTCCGGGAGTTGGTGATGGACAGGGAGTCCTGGCGTGCTGTGGTTCATGGGGTCACAAAGAGTCGGACACAACTGAGCGACTGAACTGAACTGAAAATAAGTTGTAAAGTATTATTTCTCTTGAAATTTTTTGGAAAAAACTTTGTGTAGAATTGACATTATTTCTTCCTTAAATGTTGGGAAGAATTTACAGATGAAGCCATCTGAACCTGGGGTTTTCTTTATAGAAAGGTTTTAAACTATTATTTCCATCTATTTCATACACACACACACACACACACACAATATTTATTTCTTCTTGGGCAAGTTTTGGTTAATTTGTTTCTTTGAAGCAACTTGTCCATTCACCTAAATAAATCATTGAATCTGTAGGTATGAAGTTGTACATGACCATTATTATCTTTTGAATATCTTTAGAATCTATGTTGATGCATCTGTCTTAGTCTGATATTGGTGATTTTTGTCTTTGCTCTTTTTTTCCCCTGATCAGTTTGTCTAGGGGTTTGTTGGTTTTACTGATCTCCTCAAAGACCCCGCTCTGTAGTTCAGCTTGGATCTTTATGATTTCCTTCCTTCTGCTTATGCTGGTTTAATTTACTCTTTCGCTAGTTTCTTTTAAGGTGGAAGCTGAGATCATTAATATGTGACTTTCTTCTTTTATAATATAGACATTTAGCATTACACATTTCTCCTAAACACTGATTTAGTAGCATCACACAAATTCTTTTTTTTGGAGGGGTGTATGCTGCATATCTTGTGGGATCTTAGTTCCCCAACCAGGGATCAAACCCAGGCCCCAGCACTGAAAGTGCTAAGTCTTAACTACTGAACCACCAGGCAATTAGTACATCCCACCAATTCTAATATACTGTATTTCATTTTCATTCAGTTCATTCTAAATAAATATTTAAACCAAAGTAGCTTTAATTCAAGAGAATAATGCTTGTATTTTCTTTTCCTATATTTTGTGTGTGAAGAAAATCAAATAATTATAAGAAGCTCATTTCAAGTTGTTTTATTTAAGGAGCATCTTTCTTTACATATTTTTATTCCTTGTTAGATTTTTTTAAAGTAATACATGTTATTTAAAAAACAAAAATATGTATTTTGAGGGTGAGATTTAAATGATTAGTTTTTGAAAGGAAATGTTTAAAATAATGAAATTTTTGTTCTTTAGAAGTGAAGACTGACCTGAACTTATTATTGGAGTGTCTGAAGTATCAAATGGACAATGCTTTTTCACAAAAGGAAGCTTTGGTCACTATTCATTCAATTTGCCAACAAAATAGTAAGACATGATAGTGAAATTTTGTTTGTGATTCTTTTTAGTATTGTGATGTATGCGTTGTTCTTTCAATGCGTATTATGAAGTATGCATTGTTCTTTCTCTTCTATTCAGTTACTTTATATGTTGTTATGTTCATGTGATTTACTGTCCTTAAAAGAATAAATATAGTAAATATCCTTCTTTGTTTTGTCTGCACATTTTACAGGTAATGCAGGTCTTTATTTTCGGGAAATTGGTGGTTTGATGTTTGTAAAAAATCTTGCAAAGTCAAGTGAACATAGTATGGTAAAAGAAGCAGCCTTATATACATTAGGAGCTGTTGCAGAACAAAATGGTAAAATATGAAAACTTTATTTCATTGTCCTAAGCATTGTGTTTTACTTATTGAAATGTAATTTTAGAATTAAATTTTTTACATGTCTGTATAGTTTTATCCAAGTGTTTTATTTAAATTAATGCATGCCAAAGATTTTAACTTTTTAACTGACGAGGGAAGCAGTAAAATGTTACAGCTGCTTCAGAAGTAATGGCAAAAAACAGTGCTGTAGGCATTTGAGAAAGCTGAATTTTATGAACAGGTACATAACTAGTCAGTGTCTGCAGGTCAAAGATCAATTGCATTCTACTGGTCAAAATGTTTTCATTTCTGTGGACAAGAATAACTTGTGTCACTATCAGTTTTCTAGAGTTAAGAATTAGCCCAAAGACAGTAAAAGGCACAAATAATCTAGGAAGAAGGCTAGACAGGATGTTCAGTACTTGTTATCATCCATTTCGAAATCTTTCACCGTTTTTTTCTTGCCATTAGTTGGAAACATTTTTTTAACTTTGTCTTTTACTATGCTTATCCTTTTTTTTTTTTTTGGCCATACAAAAGTTTTTTTATTTTTATAAAAATAAATTCATCATTCTTTTCCTTTCTTGTTTCTGAATTTTAAATCAGAGGAAGTTTTCCCATATTCCCAGGTTATAGAGGAATCCACTCACATTTTCTTTTGGTACTTGTATGACTTTATTTTTTACTTTTGCATGTTTTATTCTTTTTGAATTTTCCTGGGGTATGAGATGATGAATGGTTCCAGTTTTATGTGGCAATCCAGCTATCCCAACACTTCTTATTGTAAAGTAGATCTTTTTCACATTGATTTGAGATGCAGCCACTATCACTTAATGAGTCTATCTCTAGTTTTTCTATTCTGTTCATTGTCTGTATATCCGGGTACTTGAATCAGAATATTAAGGTAACCCACAACCATCTTGTATGTGGATAAAGATGTTTTGGGTGCTGGGCCACTCAGTTGTGTCCAACTCTTTGCAATCCCATGGATTGTTTCTTGCCAACTCCTCTGTCCATGGGATTCTCCAGGCAAGAACACTGGAATGGGTTGCCATTTTCTTCTCCATGTTTTGGGTGTGGCTGACAAAAATATTTTTTCTGTAGTGTACCTGAAATGAAGTTAAATCTAAATCGTGTTTATCAAATAACTTTATATTCTTATATTTTCATCCATTAACTTCATCACTTGTTTTGAGAATAAGTTATGCTCTAGGCACTGGGGATAAATAAGACATTGTCTTTGCCTTTGAGAGTGTCTAAAAACTGTTCTAGACCCTGGATATATGTGTTCAAATTATTTTTTACAATACTGCTTATTGCATGATTATCACAAAAGAACCCCTCCTTATCAGGTAGGTATCATTTTTGCTTTTTGAAAAGATATTTTTATATCTAGAAGAGTCTTTAAAAATAGCACAACTATCATTTACCCCTCTTTTCTAAAGCAGGTTTCTGAATTTTCTTAAATTCTTCTTTGGCTACATTTTGTTACTTATCCTCAAATTTTCGGTCATGTTTTATCCCAAATTTTTGTTAGGCTTAATTTTGAAGTTTAGTGACTGAAAATTCTATGAGATTGCAATACATGCTTTAGAACTAGGTCAAGTACTTCTGATTAAGATACTGCTTCTTTGGTTTGTTAATTGAGTAAGCACTTAAATTTGTCAAAATTTGCTATATGACTGATGAATGTCAGTGAAATGAGACTTGGTTGAGAACCATCCATAATGGCAATTTTATATTTTGTTCAGCATATTTTAAAACTTGTTTGTGCTAATACATAGAAATTAAAATTATATTTTCATGTTTCAGTTTACTGTCAGCAGACTCTGTGTACTTCAGAATTGTTTGAAGACTTAACTTGGTTCTTATCTAACAGTGATTCAAACACAAATCTGAAAAGAATGTCTGTCTATGTTATTTTGGTTCTGGTTTCAAATAACAGTAAGTACATTCTCTTATGTTATAGAAATATTTTTAAAAATAATAAATTGGAACAGACATTATTAATCATTTTATTCTAGTCAGTGCCTTTTAAAACTTTACTAACTTCTTACTACTGGCTCTAAAGACAATATAGCATGATTTTAATTATTTGATATTTATTAATTTAAAAAATAGTAAAGTGATTTGTATTATTTAACTAGCATTGCAAAGGAATGGCATTAAAAGCAAAAGAGAAGCATTTAATGAATTATTGTTGTTTTGACACTAAGTCATGTCCAACTCTTTTGTGACCCCATGGACTGTAGCCTACCAGGCTCCTCTGTCCAGGGGATTTCCCAGGCAAGAATACTGGAGTGGGTTGCCATTTCCTTCTCCAGATCTTCCTGACCCAGGGATCGAACCCACGTCTCCTGCATTGGCAGGCAGATTCTTTACTGCTGAGCCACCAGGGAAGCCCCATTTAATGAATTAGTTTGGTTGATTTTCCATTGAATTGGCCATTCAGTTATCATCATATTTAAGGTCATTTTATCAGTCAGCAATGACCTTAAATTTCATGTAGCTCTTGGCTAAAGTTTTACTTTGCTTTTGTTGTTTTAGGTTTTATTTTGGAATAATCTTAGCTTCACAAAAAAGTTGCAAAGATAGTATATAGAGTGTTCCTGTATACCTCTTGCTCAGGCTAAAGGCTATTTTTTTGTTGCTTTATTTAGATCTTCAAATTGTTAGAAATTTTATATGCATTTAAATGCTTCTAGATTTTATTTTTTCAGTTTTTAATATTTTAAAGTATTTTTTTCTATTTTGGAGCATATTTTGGTACTATAACACAGAACTGTGCAAAATAAATGTTTTGTGATTTTTAGAGGAAATTTGAATACTGTCATTCTCTAAACATAAGTAATATATTTTCCATAATAATCTTGATTATAAATTTTTACCTACTGTAATTCTGTATTGTACTTTATAATACTTTAAAGTGACAAAAGTTATTTATTAAAAGTACTGCTTGAATGTTGTTTTCCATTTGTGCAAAATTATTTTCTAAACAGAAATCTTTCATGTAATACATGGCAATTTTTTTAAGGGACTGGACAGACACTTGTGAGAGAAACAGGTTGTATTTCAGTTCTATCACAGTTGTTCAAGTAAGTAAAAAGATGTTTCTTATTATTAATTATTCATAACTTAATACCTTAACACATATGTATTAATTACTTTCTTTACTCTTTAACCTGATAGGACTGTTCTTTCAAAATATGAGTTGAATTTGTCAGATGAAAGTGCTTTGCAGAGTTATCAGTTGTGGTCTTCAGTGTGTAGTACGCTGTGTGTCTGTGTCAACAATCCTCAAAATGGTAATTATCTCAAATATTTAAATACTAAAAAAAGACTAAGAACAAATAAAAAGCTGATATTTTCCAAGTATACTAAAATATGGTTGCCTTTATCCCTTTCAGATGAAAATCAAATGCTTTGCTGCTCACTTTTTACGCATGCTAATGACTGGCTGATAAATTGCATGAAAGCTGAGATAATTCGCCCTATTTGCTCATTTATTGGACTCACTCTTGCAAATAACAGTAAGTATTCATTATTCTCCAGGCTTTATTTGAGATAACCTGTTGAATTTCAAAGCATAACCTACTGAATTAATTAATGAATTCCAGTAAATTGGGTCATTTTGGATACATTTTACTATTGTATAAGTTAAAATCTTATACATAGAAAAACATAGCAAAACTATAAAAACCTACATAGAGTGTTATCTGAAAAAATTAGAAATTAATAAAAATAAAACATCTAGAAAAGTCCCTAATATCTAGAAATTAAGCAACAAAATACCAAAAACCCACATCAAAACAAAAACACAAACCTATGAGTCAAAAAAATTACAAAGGAAATTAGAAATGTTTTTAACTTAATGATGATGAAAACATAATATTTTTAGATGGAAATTTATAGCACTAAGGCTTGCATAGGAAAGAAGAAAGGTCCCAAATCAATTATATTGGTTTCCACCTAAGAAACTAAATAATAAAACAAGTTAAAGTCAATGTAAGCATAACAAAGGGAATAATAAAGAGAAGATTAGCAATCAATGAAATATAAAAAGAACAGAATAGAGAAATCAATTAAACCAAAAACTAGATCTTTGAAAAGATCAGTAAAATGGATCCTTTACCCAGACTAATCACGAAATAGAGAGAAGGCCCAAATTATGAGGAATATAGCTTTATGCCACCAAATTAGATAACGTAAATGAACTGGACAGATTCTTTGAAAGACAAACTACAAAAGCTCACTCAAGAAGAAATGTATAACCTGAGTATTCAGTATCTAACAGAAAAATTGAATTTGTAGTTTAAAACCTTAACACAGAGGAAATTCTAGGTCATAAAGGCTTCACTGGTAAATTCTACCAAACATTTAAGAGTTCTACATAAATTATTCCAAGAAGTAGAAGTAGAAGAAACACTTCCCAACAAACTTTTAAGGCCAGCGTTATTTCCATACTAAAGCTTGAAAAAGGCATTATAAGAAAACTATATGACAATATCCTACATATATACAGATGTAAACATCCTTAACAAGATATTAGCAAATCAGTCCAGCAAAATATAGAAAGGATGATGTATTCTGATTAGGTGACATTCATTTTAGGAATGCAAGGTTGGTTTAACATTAGGAAATTCACAATATTCATAGATTAGAAAAGAAAAACTATGATCTTCAAAGATGTAGGAAAAGCTTTTCATGTAATTTAGCATACATTCATGACAAAAGATTTTGGTGAGCTAGGAACAGAAGGGAACTTTCTCAATGTGATGAAGGGCCTCTACAAAATATTATAGCTAATACTTAAATGGTGAAGGACTTAATGCTTTTCCCCTAAGATTGGAAAGAAGACAAGGATGGCCACTGTCTTTATTTAACTGGACATCCAAGTCAGTGCAATAAGGCAAGAAAATGAAATAAAAGACATAGAGATTGAAAAGGAGGAAGAAAATATAGTACTTATTCATAGATGACCTGATTGTATAAAGCATCTACAAAAAGCTACAAAACTAGTAAGTGATTTTAGCAAAGTTTCAGGATACAAGGTCATATGGAGACAATTAGGAACTTAAAGTGACTATCATTTATGATAATATAAAAAACTCAAAATACTTAGGGATATATTTATTGAAATATGTGGAATGTCTATATGCTGAAAACTATAAAACATTGCTGAGATTAAAAAAAATTAAAACTTAATGGGAGAGATATACTCATGGATTGTAAGATTCAATATTGTCATAATGTCACTTCTCAAATTTGTCTCTAAATTCATAGCATTCCCTATCAAAATCTCAGCAGGCTTTTCTGTAGAAATTGACAAGTTGACTCTAAAATTTACATGGAAATGCAAAGGGGCTAGGATAGTAAAATTTATTTGAAAAAGGACAAAATTGTAGAATTTATGTTACCTGATTTCAATATGTACTATACAGTAATCAACAGTGTAGTACTGGTGTAAGTGTAGGTGTAGATCAATGGGATAAAATAGAGAGCCTAAAAATAGACACACACACACACACACACATATGGTTGATTTTCTACAAAGGTGCCATGGTAACTCTGTGTTGGAAAATGTAGTATTTAAAAAAAATGATGCTGGTAAAAGTATTTACCTATCTGTGAAATATGAATATCAACCCTTACCTTACACAGTATGAAGTGTTAGTTGCTCAATCGTTTCCGATTCTTTGCAACTCCATTGACTGTAGCCCGCCAGGCTCCTCTGTCCGTAGAATTCTCCAGGCAAGGATGCTGGAGTGGGTTGTCATTCCCTTCTCCAGGGAATCTTCCCAATTTGGGGATTGAACCTGGGTCTCCTGCACTGCAGGCAGATTCTTTACCATCTGAGCCACTAGGGAAGCTGGTATACAAAATTAACACAATATACAAAAATTAAATGATCCATTACCTCAATATAAGAAATAAACTATAAAACTTCTAGACAAAAACAGGAGCAAATCTTTATAATTTGGGAGTAGACACACATTTCTTAGGACACAAAAAACATGAGCCACCAAAGAAAAAATTATCATTTGGAGTTCACTGAAATAAAATGTTTTATTCTTCAGAAGTTTCTGTTAAGGCGAAAAGGCAAGCCATTGACTGGGAGAAAATATTTGTGAAATGTACATCTGATAAAGAACTTGTGCCCAGGAAAACCCCAAGGAAATATCACTATACACCCATTAGCATGACTAAAAGTAAAAAGGCTAGTGACATTAAATATTGAGTGGAACAACTAGAACTTTCTCACACATTGCTGGTGGTATATCTATATTCAGATATTTAAATAGTTGTCTTTCACATGCTCATGTGCAAAGGAACATATCTCTATATAATTTCAAAAATTGAAACCTATTTCTGTGATGCTTTGACATTTCCTCTTTGTTTAAGTACCAACTTAAATGAATAATACATATAGGACCTTATTACTCTCAGCAGACTGGTATGAAATAGATTAGAGGCATCATCAACTTAATAGACATGAGTCTGAGCAAACTCTGGGAGATAGTGAAGGACAGGTAAGCATGGCGTGCTGCAGTCTATGGGGTCGCAAAGAGTTGGACACGACTTAGTGATTGAACAACAATTTTAAATACTCTGTACAAGTGTAGACTAGGATGTTCTGCTTATAAGTCTGATTTTTCATTACATAGAATATAATTGAAAGTACCTTTTAGTAAAGAAACCTATTTTGGCGTCCCTGTAATACTGAAAATGTTTGAATGAATGAATGAAAGCCGGTTAATCGTGTCCAACTCTTTGCCACCAGTCGTGTCCGACTCTTTGCAGGATTATAGCCTACCAGGCTTCTCTGTCCATGGAATTTTCCAGGCAAGAATACTGGAGTGGGTTGCCATTTTCTTTTCCAGGGAATCTTCCTGACTCATGGGTAGAACCCGGGTCTCCCACACTGCAGGCAGATTCTTTACAATCTAAGCCATAGGGAAACTGGAGAAACTGAAAATGTTTACATATCCTTAAATAACATTTTCTAACAGTCTGTTCCCAGATGTAGAGATTTTTTAACATGATTTTTTTTAGATTAAGAGCTTTGTGTTTTATTAATTTTAATATAAAAAGTACTTTTTATGTTTAAATCATCCTGGCTCAATTTGTGGTTCTATGGTAGACCGGGAAGAAGGTTTATCACAGAATTATAATCATTAGCCCATATATCCATTTGTTATATGTCCCCTGCTGGGATAGGGGCTATAGAGACTGTTGAATGCACAGACCCATGGGGTACTTTCCCATCAGAATCATTTTCAACAGGGGAATAAAAGACTGAAGCCTTTTAAAAAATGTATCTGTCATTGAATCTTTGCTTGGAATAGTTGTTAGGACTCTCAGTAATATATTATACTCTTACGCTCCAAGAAGTAAAAAAATTAGGCTTACTTAAATAAGATGGATGAAATATGTGAGTTTTTTTTTTGAAACAATTAAATTACTTTTTTGTTGATTTAGCCAATCTGAGGAATGAGTTATTTTGGAATTCAGAAAATAGGCAGCTTGCTAGTTGTAATACCAAGCTAAATGAATGAATCTATAGCTCTTGTAGGACTTGAGTTTAATATCATTCTTGCAAATTTACCAGTTCTTGATCAATGAAATGAGATGTCTAACATACAAGAAAGAAGTACTGTACTATACATATGGTTGTACTATGTTGAAATGAGTTTCTTATATAAGTAAATAGAATCAATCTTGTGATTATGTATATGCACAGGTAAGGATTAGATTTTTCATTCTTTAATTTTGGGATTTTTAGTAAGTATTTTTAAAAGTCAAGTTAATGTTATATTTAGTACAAGTTAATTTAATGAAACCATATACTTGTCTTATTTGAAGTATTAATAGTTCTGCTACTTTATTCCTTAAGCTTATGTTCAGAAATACTTTATATCTGTGGGTGGACTGGATGTATTATCTCAAGTTCTTGTGCAACTGGAATCTGATTCACACAAGACTCCTTTCAGTGCTAAGCTTGCAGTGGTGGTGACAAAGACAGTGGATGCATGCATTGCTGATAATCGTGAGTAAAAATGCTTAGTAATTTTTCCACAGTTGCATTTTGTTTGAATTCAGCATGGTGAGTGTTGAAATGGTAGATTGAACACAAACATGGATTGGACTTCTAGTTTCACGTAAGTGGGAGAGAAACTTAGAAATTATCTAGTCCAACTCCTTATTTTCTCATGGAGGTTATGACGTCCCTAAGGATTCAAATCTAGGTCTTCTGATTTCAGGTTTGATGACAGAATCAAGAGAAGAGTCTGTCAGTCCTAAATCTTTGTTTCACTTAAAAAGCAGCATTAAATGAAAAAGATTAGATGAGAAATCAAGGGACATTTTGGAGACATAGGGAATGGAAAGCCCAATTTATAGATTTTAAAAAATGAGATAAAGAATTAAGGTATGCCTCTATCCAGTAAGTATGAGATGGACTTATCCTACCACAACTAGTGAGTGGCTGAACCAGACTAGAACTCATGGCTATAGATTTTCAAAAATGACTTGAAGAATTAAGGTATGCCTCTTATCTGGTAAGTATGAGTTGGACTTATCCTACCATAATGAGTGAGTGGCCGAACCAGACTAGAACTCATGGCTGTTTCTCACATGTACAAATACTGAAGAATGATAGTCCACAAATCTTTGTAATAAGCAGTTCTTGACATTCATGAATAACTGAAAAAACATGGTAGATCATTTTTTTAAAATTCAGTTATGTGCTAGGCTCTATGTAAGCTCTAGAGATAAAAAAATGATTATGACATAGTCCTCTGAGGAATTCACAACCTTTTTGTTGCTATCAGGACTGTTAGATTCTGAACTCTGTTTTTAAAAACTGCAAAAAAAAAACACAGCCCATGAGAAGTGTAGTTTAAAATGGTAAACTTCTTGAATTTTTCACATCTCAGTATAGATTCAAGTATGCTTCACTGCATCATTAACATCAATAGAACCATGACCAGTTAGTAGTGTATTTCAATGACAGGCAGGAATTGATTACATAGGAAGGTCTATACTGTCAGTCTAGATAAGACAAGGTATGTAAGATGAGAGCAAGCAGCTTTTAGGGAAGGTAGTATTATTACTTCATATTCATAACACTATATAGGACAACCTAGCAGAAAGCATTCTTCAAAAAATTTGCTTTAGTATAATGTCTTTAGTATCGGAAGAGGAATTAATGAGAGCTTTATAAGCCTCCATCTTATTATAATGCATTTGTTTATAGTCATACATATATATTGCATGTTATATGAGATGTGAATTTTAGATACTATGTAGATATATAATATCATTCTCCCAGGATAAGATCTGAAAAATAGTATATGTAATATCTGGAAAATATGTATAGGTAGGGATAAGTTGTAAGCTTGTACTTGTTCTTTTTTTTTCCCCTTTTTAAGCTACTTTTGGTGTTGTATTATCCAAGTACCACATTGTTTCAAAACTTCTGGCATTGCTGCTTCTTGACAGTCTGGATTCAGGAGAAAAATTTAGTGTCATACTTACTCTTGGTCATTGTACAGAGGATTGTGGTAAGTACTGGATTTACTTAGCATGTTTATTAAAACAGTAGAGTAGAAATACACTGTTATTTCCTCCCCAGCTTAAAAGTACTGTTGCCTTTCTCCTAGTCCCTCAGCCAGTCATTGGGCCTCATCCTTCTTCATCCATGGTATTCAGTCAGTCACTAAGACCTGTGGTTCTATTAATGCATCTATTTATCCTTCCTTATCATTTTCTGCTCAATTCCAGTGCTACTTTCCCAATTTACGCCCTCAGGCCCTCAACGTCTTTCATCAGTGTTTTTGCAAGAGAGTTGTCCTTGTGTCCTCTTCCTTCTGTCTTCGTTTTTTCATTCTACTCCTCACATTGCTGCACAGATATGATCCTGTTCTCCCTTGTTGAAAGCCTTCAAAAGTTCTTTCTTTCTCTACTTTTCATTCTCTCCTATTTTTCTCTTCCCCTTTCATTTCTTCCCTCTCTAGTTTCCTGCCATTGTTCCCCTGTTCACTTGCCTCCTTTCTAACCTTCTTCACTTTTCTCTCTCTCCTCCTCCCATGTTTCCACTTCCCTTTCTTCGTGCTTTCTTGCTTCTTCTCTCTCTTCCCTCATTTCCCATTCTCTCCATTCATTTATTTCTCTATACTTTCTCTTCACCTGTATATAATTTAGGGTTTACTATACCTTTAAAATTCTTAATTTTTATTTTTTAATTGCGGTATAATTGGCAACTAAACCTTTTTTTAAACCAAGTGAGGACAGTTCATTTACTCTTATGAGATATGACACTACTCTGTAGCTGTATTTCACAGATTATAACTTATGAGACTTAGGTATTTATGTAAGTAGATTATTTTCTAAGTTGAAAATACTTCTGAAAATTTGTTTTTCTGTATTTTAAAATTTGAACTATGTTCATAATTATCACAAGAAAGAATTATGACCTCATGGCATATAGTTTAAGGTAAAATAACCCTCAGAATTCCATGGTGGTCCAGTGGTTAGGACTTGGCACTTTCACTATCAGTTCGATCTCTGGTTGGGGAACCAAGATCTCTTAAGCCCCATGGTACAGCCAAAAAAAAAGATGAAATAACTGTTTTCTACTTTAATTTTTGATGTGTTTTCCAGAGGAAAATCAGTATGATTTTTTTAAAAACAATGGCCTTCCACTCATGATACAAGCCTTAACTGAATCTCAGAGTGAGGAACTAAACAAAGCTGCCACTTTCGTGCTTCACAACTGCAAAAAAATTAGTAAGTTTATTATTACTTAAAAAAAAAACCTACCAAAGTTTTTGAAAGGGAATTTATATCTGCTTTGATGAACTAAGCCCCTTTAGCTCCCAGCCTCTTCTTACATTTGAAAAGTAGATTATGTAATTTTGACATGACAACTAGAGTATTACAGCATATAAAAAACTTCTATGGAAGGGAGCAGCAGTATAGATAATTCACTTATTTAATGCACTGTGGACAGATTTAGTTGTAGGACTTAAATCTGAGGGCTACAGGTGACTTAGGATTAAATCATAATATAAAGTATGTTCATTTATTTATTTAAAAAATATTTGAGTGCCTCTTATTTGCCAGACACTGTGCTAGGCTTAAGGGAGACAGTGATAAGATATAGCAGTCTATGTGCTCATAGAACTTAGTTTAACTGGAGAAATAGGAAGTAAATGAATATATTATTATAAATTAATGCAAAGGTTAAGAGTGGGTGGAGCACAGATCCTAACCTGTAATAAAAGACTGTGACCTAGACTTGGAGCAGAACAGGCTTTGGGAGGAAGTGATTCTTCACCTGAGATCTGAATGTAGAGTTAATTAGGTGAAAAGAAGGGAGTTTATCTTGGTCCAGTGTCTCAAGCATAAGCAACGGTGAGGCACAAAGGTCCTGTGAGAGGAAAGAACCTGGTGCATCCAAGAATTGATGGCTGGAGCATAGAGGAAATAGCCCTGAAAAGGAGTTTGGTCTTTTGAAAGAAAAATTGCAGCCACAATACGTAAAAAAATTAAAAATTATAGGAAGGAACCTGTAATCCACATGTGTTAAAAAAAAATACTTTAAAACCAGTATCCATAAACTTGAGCATGTTTATATGTCTGGTATAACATATTTTCATGCTATTTTTTCCCTATAATTCTGAAAAGTAAAGTCTTATTTTATGACTCTTCAGGTCCTCAACTTCTGTCAAGCACTTTCTTTCCACTTATTTTCAGTACCAATTAGGCAGTTAAGATGGTTTGGATGTGCAAAATTTAGAGAAGGGGTTGTGGGATATGAGTTTGTCCTTATTTAAAGTGTTCAAATAACATTGCTAGTAATGGATAAACTCACTATTTTTTTTCCATATTACAAAGCTGAGAAGTTATCTCTAAGTCTAGGAGAATATTCTTTTGATAAAAATGAAGAGCGTTTAAAGGACATAAATATGAAAGAGAAGAATCTTGAAGATTACTGGAAGAAAGCAAAGGAAATTTTACACAGAATAGAAGAACTTGAAACAGAAGGAAATGAGGTTGGCTTTTTTGTTTCAAATAATACAGAAATTTTTTCAAAATTTTTTTAATAATAGAGGTTGGAGGGTAAAATATTTTTCTTACAAATTTACTTTTTATGGTTTTAAATTTAAAATTCAATAGTAATACTTGAGGAATCATCCTTGAACACAGAAAAAAAATATTTTTAAAAAGTGAAAATGAAGGACTTCTCTGGTGGTCCAATGGTTAAGAGTCTGCCTTCCAATGCAATGGATGCAGGTTCGATTCCTGGTCAGAGAACTAAGATCCCACATTCCTTGGGGGCATTAAGCCTGGCCTTCACATCTAGAGAGCCTTCCTGCTGCAGATGGCAGAGCCCAGGCACTCCAGAACCTTGCTCTCTACAACTTCAGAGAAGCCTAGGTGCCACAACTGTAAAGCAGCTTAAAATAGATATTTTAAAAAGTGGAAATAATGACTGAAAAAATAAGAGACATGGAAGATAGAGTCACGAGATCTATCAGTTACATAGTAAGTGTTTGAGAAAGAGAAAGAATGGAGAAGTAATAGTTGTCCCTTGAACAACAGGTGTGTGAACTGCTTGAATCTATTCATACATGACTTATTTTGACTTTATTTTTGTGTAAATTGTGAGATATATGTTCCCATCTGACTACCCAAAAGTCCCCAAATCATTTAATAAATATTCTCCCCTTTCTCCCTAATGTAAACTTCATCTTTTATAATGTATAGTCTATTGACAATCATAAACTTTTTATGCATTATTTAAAGGGAGTGTAATTTGGATTATAAAACATGATTATTTTGAAATTATTTACTTATTTCTATATTATAGGAAAATATACAAGGAGAGAATTATAAGAATAATGTTTCATCTATGAACATAAATATTCAAGGTACACTGAAACATCTCCATGCAGATAGCAGCGGTGGTGTTCCCAAAGCAGAAGATAAAGATAAAAGCCAGGCTAGAAAGCTACATGGTTCTAAGTCCCATAAAGTCATGTCTAAAGCATGTACAAATGATGATCAAGTGAAGATGGTGTTAAGGAGTGCAAATCCAGTTAATGCTTGTTATAGGGAGAGTGGGCAAAATAAGACTTTATGTACAGCCAATTCAAGCTGCAAACAAAACCTATGTGAAGAAACAACTTCTGAAAAAAAGAACTTTGTTTCTCAGTCAAGGTATAATTTAATAATTGTTTCTAACTTTTACTTTACTTATTTATTCAGCATTTGTGTGTGTGTGTGCGCGTGTAGTACAATGTGCTATACTCCTAAGCACTGGGATATAGAAATGATAAAACATGGTTTTGGGAAGAAACCTAATGTAGGAAGTTTTGGGAAAAGGGTTTGGATGGGACAGTCTTGGCCAGTTCGTCTAGGGTCTGGCATGTCATACTCAAGATTTTCTGTTTTAACTTATAAGGTATTAGGAGCCATTGATAATTTTAAATCAAATGGCATAATCAGATTTGAATTTTAGAAGGGATACTCAGAAAACTTAAACTGAATGTCTATAGCTGAAATAATGATACACATATTGATAATCAGCAATTTGGCAAAAGCCGGTTTGTATGTTTAATTTGATAAATGGCGGTAAGGTGTGATTAAGATCTGGTTTAGGCTTACCTTTTCATTTGTCCCCTTACCCCCTCTCCAGTACATGTTCTTTCTCCCTCATGGGTAGCCTTCGGGACTGGACCTGGAATCACAGCCTTTCTTCCTAGAACCTTTCTTGTGTTGTGCTCTTCTGATAGTTCCTGGACTATGAGGGAGACTGAAGACGATGCTGCTATGTTTTGGGAGGTTGCAGGGTAAAACAAGTGTTAGAAAGATGGATTATATCATCACATTCCCTTTTCCTTTTCCAAACCATGTAATTTTAACTTGATTTCTTAGGAATGTAGAATTGGGAATTAGTGAGATATGCTCTTGAGCCAGCCTTCTTGCCCTCTGGCCCACTGAATTTGTTATTTCCTCTTTTTTGCTTTTCTTCTTTCTTATTTTCCTCTTTTTTTCCCCATGTTTCTGCTGACATCAGTATTGTTGCTGTTTGGAGTCTTGTTTAACTCCACTTTTTTTTAAAAATTGAAGTAGAGTTGATGTTACAGTTACAATGTCTCAGCTGCACAGCAGTGATTCACTTACTGTTCTTTTTCAGATTCTTTTCCATTATATATTACTACAAGATACTGAATATAGTTCCCCATTCTATACTGTAGGCCCTTATTATCTATTTATATATAATAGTTAACTCCACTTTTAGAAACAAGGTTGTATATAACTGCTGCATACCATACTTTGGCAGAATTTGGTGGGTTTCAGTAGATCCTGGTTCCAGCTCCTTCTGTCTGCCAAACTCTGCTTATATAGAAACATTTGTTCACACACCAGTGTTTACTTATAGTAATCTTGTGTCTATTTTCTTTTAGAGACCAAATTTTTAAACACCCAACTCCTATTGCCAAAAACACAAAGCAGCAATTACCAGTAACAGGTATGACTAAAAATGTTTCTTCTTTGATTGTTGAACATATTCAGGTGATTAATATAGCTAAAAATGTACATTGGTATATCTTCTCTCTAACATACAAGCCATGCCTTTACCTCTCTTTCTAAACAAAGTGCTTCAGTCACCTGTTGTTAATATCCAGAACCTTTCTATTTATCCACTAGGATGACTGATGTGTAGTCCCGGGCTACAGTTTATGAAAATTTTCAGAATTAATAAATCTTGTAAATGTCACATACTTTTTACTAATCAAAAATACCTTGCATTTTGCAATTTTTTCTCCAGATCCATTTACATTATGTTCAGATATAATAAATAAAGAAGTCATCAGTTTTCTAGAAACAGACAGTTGTTCCAAAAGGTTGAGGTATAGATGTTCAGGTAAGTATTTTTTTAATTGTAATTGTTTCATAATTAAAGTTTATATGACATAAGTTAACCAGAATTTGTAATAGTTCTACCAGTGTGATTTAGACTTCATTCCCTTTGGAGAAATAACAATCTTGGGTGTCATAAAAAATTCAAATTAATACCTTTTATCTACAATAGCCTGTGTTCCCAGTATTTGTTCATATGAGTCAACACAGCTAATAGTTTTTAAAAATTACTTTATTATTCTCTTTTTGTCACCATCTATAAGTTTAGCTTTACTGAGTAAGGTAAACATTTTTTGTATTTTCAGAGAGTCAATAAATAGGTATATATTCTGGATTATGTTCTGAAAATCATAGGCATTAATTGTCTATATTTATAGTAAATTTATAAGTTTTTCTAGTATTCCATGTCCCATTATTTCTTTTTTCTTCAGGGTCCTCAGTGCTTACTCCATCCTTTCTTCTCCTTCATATCCAAGTATTTGTTCTTTGTTTACTCTTATTGTTGCACTCTGCCCTTTGGAGAAAATTGAGGCTATTCCACATTAGGCTCAAAAATACTACTGTTCTTCTGCCTTCCACCAGTCGTGCCCAACTCTTTGCAGGATTATAGCCTGCCAGCCTCCTCAGTCCATGGAATTTCCTACGCAAGAATACTGGAGTGGGATGCCATTTCCTCCTCCAGGGGATCTTCCTCACCAGGGATCGAACCTATGTCTCTGTGTCTCCTGCATTGGCAGGCAGATTCTTTACTACTGAGCCATCTGTTATTCCTTGACCTTTCTCTTCCTGCCAAATTTCTGCAGATATTTCCCCCACTAAAATAATCTACAGCACTTCCTCAACTCTGCTGCAACATATACTTTTGTGGTATCATCTCTCATTTTACCAGTGATTTTCAAATCTGTATCTCCACACTTCACTTGTACCTTGGGTTATAGCCATGTTCTGCCATTTCCAGCTGTATCCAGGACATACTCACTTTAATATCTTGTTATTTCAAATTTAATATATTAAAAACACAATAACTTTCTTCCTCTTAAACTTCCCTCCCTCCAGCATCTTCATTTTTGTTAATATTGCCACTATTCTTCTGGCCCCCCAGATATCAAACATTGAGTCATCTATAACTATCTTTTCTCCTTAGATCCCCTATTTCTAGTCTATCAGATTTGGTTGTTTCTTTCTTTCCCACACAGGCCTCTTTTCCTTCATGCCTCAATTACTCCAGCAACTCTCTAGCAGTCTTTCAGTCTCAAGTCTCACCAACCCCCAAGTCACGCATATTGCTCTTAACTTCTCTTCCTCATGTGCTTTTTATCATGTTACCAGGGTAAAGAACCCTCAGTGCTTCTCTGTAACTCACAAATCAAACTCTCTGCCTGGCTTTCAAAATTGTGTGGAATTTTGTTCTGCTTCCGCTTGTAAAATTTTACTGCACATTTGTTCTACCAGAAATGTGCTGTGTTTATTCCAGACCCTGCCATTCGATCCATCACAATTGAGCATTGTCCTAAACATCTCTCTTATCCTAATAGCTCATTATTCATCAATTTTACCTTAGAAATCTCTGCCTTCTCCCAGCAAATGTTGTATTTCAGAATCCCCTCATTTGTTCTCTGGACTATTTAACTATCCTCAACTGATTCTCTTACTTTCAGCTGAGCTTTCTCTTAGACAAATTACATCATATCCCTGCTTGATAAATATCCCTCAGTTCTGCCATTGACTTGAAGATAGCTAAAAATCCTTAGGATGGTTCTCAAGACTCTTGTTGATCGACCCCTGGCAACCCTTACCAGCCTCAACTTTTCTCCCACACTTCTCTCATACCTTATACTCCAGCCACACACGACACCTGTGATTGTCTGAACACACTACACTTTCTCACTCTTCTGTGCTTTTGCATGTGTTCTTTGTACTTAAAATGTCTTCATCCCTGCCAACTTTCTGTCTGGCTAACTTTTTCTTTAGGCAACAGGCAGATAGAGTACCTTATAATGTATGGATGTGGCTAACATTACCTGAAGCTACTGATCAATGTTAACGTTTAAAAAAAGATAGTCAGACTTTATGTGTCTGTTAATACAATACAATTAGAAGTCCACACTACTACCTGTGAGGAATTCTACTAAAAACAACTTAATCTGAATCTGATCAGTCATCTAGATCTAATTAACAGTTTCTTGGGCACATAGGAACATTTTAAAGGATACAACTAGGATGTAATCAGCAAAACCCCAACTTTGGGAAATTGCACATTACAAATGACCTGGTGTCTCCAACAGGCAAATGACAAAGAGGAAGAGAGGAGAAGTGATAGATTAAAAGAAACTCAAGAGACATATCAGCTGAATGTAATGGTCGACCTTGTTTGAATCATGATTCAAATAAACTGACCATAAAGAGAAAGTTTTAAAATGATGGGGAAATTTGAGCACTGACTGGATATTAGATTATATTAAGCATAATTTTCTTAGGTGTGATAGTGGTTTTGCCATTTAAAGAAATAAGACAAAATAAGTACTTTTTAAAAAGAGTTCTTATCTGTTAAGAATGCATATGAAATAATACTCAAATGCAACTTCAAGGCTTCATAATCCAGTGTGTACAGGAAGGCAGAGCTGAGTAGGTAGAGGGAGATAAAATATGATTGGCCTTGAGTTAAGAATAGTTGAAGCTAGATGCTAGTTACATGTAGGTTCATTATTCTTTTCCATTGATTCTCATGTATTTGAAGTGTTCCATAATATTAAAAAAAAAAAAGATGACTAAGCTTAAGGGTCATTTCTTTTGGATATCTTCCCTGACAGTGACTCCTGCTCAGAATTAGACCAAGCTAGACGCCCCTTTCCTATATCACCATAAGTGTTTACACCTCTGTTACAACACTCATTTCCCTGTATTGTATTTGTTGTCTTTACTCTTTCATATGATGTGGCTTTGAGTTTCGTAATGTATTTATAATTAACTTTCTGATTTCACTTCAGTTACCATCATAAAGATATTTGCTTTCATAAATTTGTTATTAAATATTTTATAACATCTATGCATCATTTTAATTTGTTTTCTTTTAGGTTGCATAGCAGTAGGAAAATCCTTGAATAGTCGAAATTTTAGCAAGCTCTTGCACAGTTGCCCATACCAATGTGATCGTCACAAAGTCATTGTGGAAGCTGAAGACAGATATAAAAGTGAACTAAGGAAATCACTTATCTGTAACAAAAGTAATTAATTCAGCAGTTTTAAAACTGTAATTATGACTGTACCTTCTGAACTATGATCTAGAACGTTAAGTATATTAAAAGCTAAAGGGTACAAAAAGCGTTGAAAAGAAAATCTGTCTCTGAGCAACTATGATTTAAAATGTTCCCAGGGAGTAGATTTAGTCTCTGGTGGTTTAAAAATTCTTCCTAATCCACCTAAGGATTCCCATTAGAAGGGGAAAAAAGGAAATATCATACTAATGGAATTGATGTGATACTACTCAGATTAATACTCTAAGTAGGCTAAATGTTTTCGTATTTTTCAGAAATTCTGCTGACCCCACGTAGAAGACATCAACTCAGTAGTGAATCTACTACCTCTGGAAGAATAAGTGAATATACTTAATTTTTAAATAAATATAAATTTAATATATTCCTGAAACAGAACAGCTCAATGATTGTTCTCAGTCACATCATTAATGACTTCTAAATAATAACCCTTGGCTCTGATAAGTCATATTTCCTGAGAAAAGAGGTTTCCCTCCTCCCTTCCTCATGTCACTCGCTCATCTCTTGCTTTCTAGTTGGGGGAGGAGCAGGAGAAAACAACATTTATTAAGAACCCGTTATGTATTAGGTGTTTATGGATATTATTTCCTTTATTTCATAAAATAAAATTGTAAGATAAGGTATTATTTTATTTCCACTTTCTTTTTTAGGTTGCATAACAATAGGAAAATCCCTGAATAGCCAAAATTTGCCAGTGAGCAAATGGCAGAACTTAGATTCAAATCCAAGTTTGTCTTTCTCCAGAACCCCCGGTTCATTCCTCTGGATCACATTTCTGTTTTAAGAATAAAGTTATTCTCCTATGCACAAGTGCTTCAGAAAGGTTTTGCAGAAGATTTTGGTTTACATCTATAGCACTTCAAATAATCAAAATTGAAAGACAAATAGTATAAAGCTTAGATCCCTGCTTAAAAATTAATATACTTCTCAGACTATGAGTTAACTTATAGGAGGTTTTATTAAACTACAGGGTTAATAGTTCAGGTTTATCACCATTCCAAATTTATCATGAGACTTAAAGAACGTTACCATTTTCTTCTGTTTGTATGGAATTAGTACCTGCAGAATAAGAGTAAGCAATTGAGTACATTACTTGTCAAAGTAACCTAGAAATTAATAGCCATTAGTAACTATAGAGCCATTCTGTTATTTATTGTGAAGCGGTCTGGACTTGATCCATCCAGGAAACATTTTGCCACTCATGTTTGTTTAGCCATTTTCACTGCCAAAACCTTGAAAGAAATTTCAGATTTACTTTTTATAACTGGGTCTTTTTCAAGATTAAAATTTCTGCATATAAATTAAGTGCAGTATCAGTATAGGGTAGCCCACTTTTTGAAGTAATATTTTCCGTAGAAACTGTTAGAAAATAGATATTTTTCCATAGAAATGTTGCAGTTGGAAATCTTGTCTTTGACAAGGAGTTTGCATCAAATTAACAATAGAATTTCTTCACCAGCATGTCTTAAAAGCAAATATAAAACAACTAAAAATATTTGATAATCATTTTTCATAGTAAAGTCATTTTCAGAACCTCATGAAATATACATAATTATTCCTATATATTGATTATACAGAGGGATCCTAAATACTGTTAGGATCATTTTCAACTCATAAACACCTACATCTTTTTTGTAGGTTAGAACTGCTTAGTTAAATAATAAGTTGGCCTGCTGTTTTTCAAATTTAGGCATCTTGAGGAGGTGGTGATTAGATTGGCCTTATATCTCTTATAGGGCTTCCCAGGTGGCAGTAGTGGTAAAGAACCTGCCTGCCAAGGCAGGAGATGTGGGTTAGGAAGATCCTCTGGAGGAGGGCATGGCAACCCTCTCCAGTAATCTTGCTTGGAGAATCCCATGGACAAAGGAACCTGGCAGACTACAGTCCATGGGATCACAAAGAGTGGGACACGACTGAAGTGACTTAGTATGCATCCATATCTCTTTTACAGGCAGGACAGGAATATTTAATGTACTGTTTTCCCCCTGTTAATAAATTTCCCTTTCATACTAGAGACATTCATTACCTTTCATTTGGTTATAGGTTACACTCAAATTTGAGACTACTCTTTTGAGAAGGGACCATTGCAGCATCTAAGTATTTAAAAGAGTCTTGGGGACAAGGCTTTTTTAGGATGGATTGAAAGATAAGTCTAAAACTGAGTTTTCTTGCCTACTTTTCCCTACTATTTTCTTCTCCCTGCTTTCTTCTAATGCCCAATCAGTATAAAAAAGAGCACTAAAGAAGCCACAGAAGGGAGCCTTGTGGTGTAGAGAGCTGTTTCCCCTTCTAGGCTGCCCACTGCTCTGCTGCGGAAACCTTTGAGGAGTTGGGCACAGATGTTAATTTAAGTTAGAAGTCAGTGAAATGGCAACTGCAGTGAAAAAGTGGGGATGGGCTCTACATGAACAACCCCAAGACCCAATATCCTGAATGATATAATAACCCATCTGGTTCTGATTATAATGAGTTTTGAGATCATTTAGCAAGTGAAATTGAAATCATTTATTTCTCAGAGAACTACAGTTTCCCAGTAGACCTAAAAGTAAGAAGTAACTTCATTGATGAGTTTTTAAAATATTTATATGTATATATATATATATTTTATATTTAAAATATATTTAATATATTAAATATATGTTATTTTTGGTTGCTCTTCGTCTTCGTTGCTGTGTGCAGGCACTCTAGTTGTGTGGAGAGCAGGATCTACTCCATTGCAATATGTGGGCTTCTCATTGAGGTGGCTTCTCTTGGGGAACACAGAGTCTAGGCACACAGGCTTCAGTGGTTGCAGCACGCGAGCTCAGCAGCTGTGGCACACTGGCTTAGTTGCGCTGAGGCATGTGGAATCTACCGGGACCACAGATCAAACCCGTGTCCCCTGCCCTGGCAGGTGGATTCCTATCCGCTGTACCACCAGGGAAGTCCCAGTGATAAATTTTTAAAAAGTTTTTACCAGCAGTAACTTTTTTTTCTTTCAACAAATATTTATTGATCACCTCCCGTGTGTCTGACACAATTTTAGGCACGGGGGACATAATGGTGAGTGAAACACAAAAATCCCAGTCTTCATGGATCTCGAATTCTAAGCAATACTATTCGGTAATAATTAGACATTATTTCATTGATTTCTTGGCCTTCTGCTGCTAAGATTTTTCTCTTCTGGTTTAAGAGATCTGAACTGTGGCTCCTATCTTAGGAGAGATGGACTAACAGTCCTGACCTGCAAAGGCAAGATTTTCTAAGGTTGTCCCAGCAGTTATTCCAGGTCCTACTCCATTAGGACCTTAATTGGAAATACAAAAACTCCTCCTCATCAGAATTCACAATGAAATAAAAACCTTAAAGGAGGACTATTTCCTGGTAGTCATGACTAGAAAATATTTGTTTACGGATATCAACTGTGTATTCTTTCTGTTGTAGAAATTACCCCTAAAAACCAGATAAAACTTCCTCCTTGTGCAGCCTGTTTTGTTTTTTTTTGTTTTTTTTTTTAGTTTTAATCAAGCTAGCCTTCATATAGGTGATGAACATGTTCTTTAAATCAAACTTCAAAAAAGACCCTTAATCCTTTAAAAATATTAATCAAGCATGATAATTAAAGTAACAAGTATTGATATTCTTTTCTATGAAGTTATGGAGCCCTTTGGGAAGACTAGCTGTAAGACAGGTAAGTGGTTAACTGTCCTCACAGGAATGTTGAAAGAGTTAACAACCAAATGTTCATAAAATTTTGTGTCTCTTATCATAAGATTAAGTTACAGTTATTACAGAGATCACAGTGATAGCATCTAGGTTGATAGTAGGCACTCAGAGATTGTTTGTTTGTTTTCATTTGAAGTGTATTTTCATATGATGAGTAGCCCAGGCATGAAGTTTTCTCACTGTATAATCCATATCCTTAGAATAAGTTTTTATTTGATTCTCAAGAAGATCTCTTTTTTTTAGCAAGTACTAATATATTCTACAATTCTCATTAATTACAGAGAAAAGAAGAATTCGTAAAAACTTTACCAAAGAAGAAATAAATTACCTTTTCAATGGAGTTAAGAAAATGAGAAATCACTGGAATTTAATTTTGTGGTCTTTCCCCTTTCAGCAAGGACGGAAGGCTGTAGACCTTGCTCACAAATACCACAAGCTGACCAAATGCCCCAAGTGTGTGGATCCTTGATTGGAAGAAGACTTGTCAGTTGTTAGTTTGACACCTTGAAAAACAGTGTGTTAAAAATACAAAATTTTAAATATTCTTAGACACTCTCATGAGACAGGAAATGTGGCAATGGGGATATTGTTTTAATTATTTTTTGTGATGCTGTAGCTCATCAGACTATTAAAATAACTTATAAGGACTTCCCTGGTGGTCTAGTGTCTAAGACTCCGTGCTGTCAATGCAGGGATCCTGGATTCAGTTCTTGGTCAGGGAATTAGATCCCATAAGTTGCAACTAAAAATCCCCTGCAACTAAGGCCCAGTGCAGCCAAATAAAATTATTTTTTTAAATTATAAAACAAGTACATTTTCTTCTAAAAATTTTATTTTATCATATCTTTGGCTGCGCTGGTTGTGATGTGTGGGCTTCTCTCTAGTTCTGGTACGAGAGCTCTCTAGTTGTAGCATGCAGCCTTAGTTGCCCCATAGCATGTGGGATCTTAGTTCCCTGACCAGAGATTGAACCCATGTTCCATGCATTGGAAGACAGATTCTTAACCACTGGACCATCAGAGAAGTCCCTAAAACAAATACATTTTCAATGTGTAGATTGGTAGGACAAAATTCCATATGAGGTGAAACACATGTTTAGGATTATCCTTTTTTTCCCTTAAGCTCAACCTAGGTCAGAGAAAAAAAATTATTGGCCTTTAAACATTATTTGACATTATATACTATATGAGACACTGGATTTAGTATTTTTACCTAGTGAAAGTCCCTCCCTGGAACTTAGTTTCCCAAGTTGTTCAAATTATGTTCCCGCACACACTAATGTTTCTCCTTCTAAAGGCAATTGTGCAGTTGCTCCAAATACTCCAAATTCTATTGTCAGGTTCACTTCTTTTTGGTGCATATTTATTTGCTTCTGCATTTTCAAAGTTTGAAACAATTTTTGTTTGTTTGCTTTTAAGTTTTCTTCTAGTTGGAAACCAAACTATTAAATCTCAAACTTCTATTTTTCTTACTCTTTTTATATTCCATCACACCAATGCATTCTTCATTATACTTAAAATACTGTGGCAGTGATCAAGTATCAAGGCCTTAAAGCTCAGTTGCACTTCTGTACACATTGGCTGTTTGATGTCATTCTTACAAATAATGAAGGGTATTTTCCTATAAGCATGTATTGGATCCTTTCAGATCATGAGTATGTCTTCTTAGATAAAGCAGAATTTTTATTAATTTCTGTTCTACAATGAAAATACCGGAGGGTCAATAAGCAGAAAAGTCTGTTTAAAATCCAAAAGTTCCTTTAGGCCTAAGAATAATTTACAATTAGGAAAATTCTTTGCATCATCTAAAGTATGAGTGAATTTAGTCCATTATCAGTATTTCCTAAGCTCTATGGAGGTGATTTAAATGGTCTGCTGGGCTACTGTGATGTGTAATTCTCAAGATATGTGAATGTTGTTTTAGGTCAACGGGGAAAACATTTTGTTGCCTCAACCTTGCTGGCAATAGTTTTTTTTGTTTGTTTGTTTTCTGTTTTAATTGGAAATTATCTGTAACAGAAAATCAAATACTACTTACATCCCCAAGAGTATGACACACTGCAACTTGGAAGATGTTTTGTATCCGTCACTGACACTTTATTTAAAATAACTTACATTGCCTTCTGAAACCTTCTTGAAATTTTATCCTAACCTTTGGCTAACTTGGTTAACGTGAACTGCTTTTTTTCCCTCAAATGGAATTTGATAGTAAATAAATACACATCAAAAGGAAAGCCAAAGAATGATCACATATTAGAGGACTGTTTGGTTTTAGGAACCCAAACCTGACCAGTTCCACAGGGAACAAGAAGTCAGACCCTTGGAGTTGGAGCTTACCTCAGTTATAGCTCCTTGCCAGAGGCATGAACTAACTGCTGTACAACAATCCGGACATTGGTGACTGTCTTTAGTTTTGCCTATATGCTCAGAAACCTGGAATTTACTGTTCACAGGATGATAATTGATGGTAAGTTTTTCCTTATGCCAAAATGAAATATGCCTTTCTGGAGTACCTCCTGCAGAACCACAAAAGTTGAATCTCTTTTCCACATACCAGCCCTTTAGAGAGTTAAAGATATATGTTCATCAATTTCCCCTCTACATCCTTCATCTTCCATGCTGCTGAATCTTAGCTACTTCCTGCTTCAGCAGAATAGTGTCATGTCCCCTTATGAACTTAGTCACTGACCACTGGGCACCTTTTTGTTTATAGACTGTCCACCCCAAAATGTGGACTGACTGGCAGAGTATAAGGACCAGTTTCTTTGCTATCCCAAAGGTTTTATAAGAGCAAGTGAGCGTGGACTCAATTCAGTGAGTCTTGTGTGCTAAGTCATGTTCAACTCTTTGCAGCCCCATAGACTATAGCCCTCCAGGCTCCTCTGTCCATAGAATTATCCTGGCAAGGATACTGGAGTGGGTTGCCATTTCCATCTCCAGGAGATCTTCCCGACCCAGGGATCAAACCTGTGTCTCTTGTGTCTCCTGCATTGACAGGTGGATTCTTTACTACGAGTGCCACCTGGGAAGCGCCAACAGTTTTATGGACCTTACCTAACATGCTTCTTGGCATTCTACATGACCAACTCTCCAATTATAATTGATATAGTTAAGACATGATTTTTTTTTTTTTTTTTTACTAATTCTTACCTTGTTCTTATTTTAACTCCACTACAAGACTTCAGTGTTTGTATGTGTTAATCAGTTGTGTCCAACTCTTTGTAATCCCATGGACTACAGCCTGCCAGGCTCCTCTGTCCATGGAATTCTCCAGGCAAGAATATTGGAATAGGTAGCTATTTCCTTCTCCAGGGGATCTTCGCAATCCAGGGATCAAACCTGGGTCTTCTGCATTGCAGGCAGATTATTTACCATCTGAGCCACCAGGGAAGCCCCATAAGACTTCAGTGGTCCCTGTTAAATTGAATTTTAGATTTATTCTGTAATCAGTTTGTCATCCAGTGTGTCAGGCCTCCCTTCCTGCTTCAGGTCATCCACAACTTCTGTGAGTATGTGGCTGCATTCTCATCCAAGTCACGAATGGTATACCCTGAATTGACTGGGCCAAGGCAGGAGATTGGAGCAGGCTCCTAGCAGCCTCCTTGGGGGTGGAGGGGAGGGGGTGCTTGCTTATCAGCCCACTCTGGGCCTGGTCTTTAACAAGCCCAGATACCATCATCCAGCCTACATTTCACTTTCTCATTTACGATGTGCATTGGCAAATGTCCTGTTGAAATCTGAATTTGCTATGTCTGCAGCATCCTCCTACTTGGTATTCCTGCAAAAAAAAAAAGAAAGAAACTAAATCTGGTGCTATCTTTTCCTTTTCCAACTGGTCACATTAGAGAATTTCACCTAGGGGTGATGAATTTCACTAGCCTGTAGTTTCCAACTCCATCTTTTGTTCTGTGAAAATTCTGATACTAATGATTTACAACACTTTCTCTGCTTTTCCTAGACTTCCAGAGGTATAATTCTCTTAAGTTTTCACTCCTATTGTCTTGTTTGAACCTTATATTCAGGTTGGCACATATGCTGATTTGTTAGATCCTTTAATTCATGCTGCCAAAATGTTGGCAGAGCCAGGATCAGAGTCCTACTCATCTGAAACCCACATACTTGATTGCTTTTCTGCTATATCCTACTTCCTTGTGGTATTTAGAAATGCCTTGTAAAATGCCTATGCTTCCACAGAGCCCTCAGGTAGCAATCACACCTAAAGTGAAACTGGACAGGTGAAATGTATTTTTTTCTTTCCTTTTCTTCCCATTACCCTCATCCTCCCCTTTCCTCCCCTGTCCCTTCTCCATTCACATCTATTCCTTTTTCTTTCTTTTCCTGAAGAAAGGAAATTAAAGCCTAGTATTTTTGGTGTCAAACGGTGGCTCCCAGAAAAAAAAAAAAAAAGCCCTGTTATTAACGTCAAAAGTGTATTATTCATTGCGGTAAAAATCACTGCCTCGTGGTCTAAATAGGGTCAAGGAAGAACGACGTGAAAAGCAGGATATTTGTATTTGGGGAGTCTCGTTTAAGGCCGATCTTTCAACTCGTGGCTCGATTAGGATTAGGCAGAGTTCATGGTATATATAATAGGTTAAAACTTGTGAGTAAGACTGGAAGTACCAGGATGCTATCAAAAGATAGCTGGAAAGCATTGAGTCCTCGGTCAGGTTTCTTAAGATTTCTGAGCTTCAGGTTCCTCACCGTTAAAGAGTTTGACGAGATTTAGTGAGATAACGTGGGACTCTGGCACACGATAAGCGCTCGACAAACGGCGCTATTCTGTATTGTTCTCATTCCAAAGCCTCAGCTTTTCGCTTCAGCGCCTCGGTCCGGTGCCTCGGTCCTCGGACAGCGCAGCCGGAGCGGCCACTGGACGGAAGACCGGGAACCGGGGGTGCTGTTGCCCTCTTCGGCCGGCAGAGGCCGTCAGCGCGACCTCCGCCCGGGCGGCTCCCGCTCGCACTGCCGCCTCCCTGAGCAGGGCTGCCCAGGCAGCTGCCTGACCACCGCCCACCTCCCACCACCGCGGTGGCCTCACGACCCTGTAGGAGCCCGCGGACTTAGCAAGCCCGGCGGAGCGCGGCGAGCGGCGCGGACCGTGCGGGGCGGGAGACGCGGGGTGCGGCGGGCGCGGGCGGCCCGGCGGGGTCCTCGCGGGTCCTCGGCGGGCCCGGGGGAGGGCCCTCTTTGTGGCTGCAGTTGGCAAGATGGCGCCGGTGGGGGTGGAGAAGAAGCTGCTGCTGGGCCCCAACGGGCCTGCGGTGGCGGCCGCCGGCGACCTGACCAGTGAAGAGGAGGAGGGCCAGAGTCTATGGTGAGGCTGCGAGGCGGCCGGGCTACGGCAGCCGGTCCGGGGAGGGTGCGACCGGGCGGGGCGGACCGTCGGACGGACTGACGGGCAGTCGCGGACCGGTCAGTTTCAGGCTGGTCCCGGGGCCGACCGCTCTGCCGTTTCCCCACAGGTCCTCGATCCTGAGCGAGGTGTCCACCCGCGCCAGATCCAAGCTACCGTCCGGCAAGAACATTCTGGTCTTCGGTGAGCGCCGCCGGCGGGGCGTTGTCCGGGGAGCTGGGGTGGGCGAGGCGGGGCGCCCTCTCCCTGGCCCCTGCCTTCCCCTCCTCTGCCGCCTGCCTGCTCGGGAGGGCCTGGAGACCCTGGCTGGACAGTCCTAGTGTGGCCGAGTCACCACGGCCGAGGTCGGGACGCTGCCCCTTTTCGAGAGCCCAGGGATGCTGGCAAGTGCTTCTCGGCACATTCCTTAGTCGCTTGGCCGCAATATTAGCTTTGCTTTAAATGTCCCTGACTTCCTCCGCTCATAGCCTCGAAGTTCACCAAACTGGGCATAAAGAGGGGAGGGACTGGATGAGGAGGTTATCGGAGGAGGCGCGGGGAACGAGGTGAACTGGGGGTCGTCGGACTGGGAGGAGATGCCACAGGAGCCATTTCTCGATCTTGATAAAGCAGTGTAAGGTGAGAGGGACGCCGCAAAGGGCAGCAGGCTTTGGAGTCCCCACCAGGGACTTTTCCTGCATTGTTTAAGGCTTCACTGCTGGGATACCTGGCTTAGGTCCCTCAACATCTCTGTCGAGTGAGAGGCTTTGGCTGGGTTCATTCATACAGCCAGCACCTATTTGTTGAGTGAGTCATGTACTGCCCAGGTTGGGCCTTGGGACCTTGCAGACATCCCGCAGACACTACAGAAGAATCTCAGTCTAGTGAGAGGAGGATAGATGTCCTGGGCGTAGGCAGATGATTCTGGAGCATCAACCATGGCTTGCTGCTGTTTGGAGGTAGGTATTTTGAAGGATAAGTGTCACCATGCAGAGCCGCAGAGGGTTAGTGTTCTCAGGAACACAGAGGTGAGGAGGATGGAGGAGGGTGGAAGCTAGCACAGCCTCCTTGTGTGAGGTGACTGATGAGGTAAGGTGGAGGTACACTGTGGAAGGCTGAAGAGTCGCTGCTTTTTCCTGAAGCCGCTAGATTCTTGGGGGCTTTTTATTTCACCTCTTCGGTCTGATTCTCATGGGAATCACTTGGAGGGTGGTTTTCCCACTGTTTTTGAGGAGAATGGATGGCCCTCTTTAGTTGATGACCACTGCAGCAGATAATGAATGATCCTTAGAGGTCTTCACAAATTGGGGGATCCGGGGCACCAGATCTATGTTTAGAAAGGGGACTCTGGCAGAGAGCGGCAGGTGGCCTGAAGTCAGGCTGAGTGCTCACCACGTCTAGATGGGATGCGGAGGGCCTGAGTGAGTGGCATTGGGGACGGAGAGAACTTGGATCTGTGGATTGCCTTTCAGTGTTCTTGGTCCATAATTCTGTAGTGTTAAATCCCAGGAGTGCCAGCAGTGTTTCTTGGTGGTGGCTCCTTCTGATGTTTAAGGTTTCTTTTGAGGCTGGGGGAGGGGAGTTGTTCGCTGGGTGGAGGGGGATGAGGAGAGGCTTGGTAATTACTGAGGTTGCGCTTTAAGAGTTTTGCTTAAGTCTGTGATTATTTTCATTGGTTTCCTGGCCTTCAGGGTGCTTATGAAGGAAATGTATGAAAACTGAAAGTGAAAAGCATCCCCATCATTCATGGTTATGAGGCAGAGTTAGAGTTTTTTTCATTAAGGTTGATTATATTTTGAAGATTTGCTTTTCTTGGGGTAGAAGTTTATTTTGTGAGACACTGGCCCCGCCTTTTACTTTCACTTCTCCATTTGCATGTCTTATAAATTGTAGGTAGGGTCTGTGGACCTGCCTTCCTCCTTTCCTTGGGAGGTAAGGATGGCTGCAGTAGATTGTCGTTTGAGATCTTGGAAATTGCCACCTTTCTCACCTCTCCCCACCCTGACTACTCTTGCAGCAGGTCCTGCTTTGTTTATGAATGCAGATGAGACCTCTGTAGCAAGCTCCATATGAAAGTTCCTTGTGTGACTGCAGACTCTCCATCCTTGCCTAGAATAAACAGTACACTTTGTCTTCTTATGTGCATCACTTGTAGGTGAAGATGGTTCTGGTAAAACAACCCTCATGACTAAACTTCAAGGAGCTGAGCACGGCAAAAAAGGAAGAGGCCTAGAGTATCTCTACCTCAGCGTCCATGATGAGGACCGAGATGGTGAGTGAAGTATTGATACCCATGCAGGTGTCTGAGTCCTTGGTTACCACTACTGCAACATGGCCAGGCATTCTCAATTTTCTGTTTAGTTCTAAGAGAATTAGTCACAGGAGAATAGATGAAGTGTGTGTTTTTGTAGGACTTTAGCTACTTCTCTTTATATAGAGTATGGTAGCAAAATGGGGAATGGGCCTGTTAGCTGGGTGGCCCCATTTAAAAGGAGATACTGAGGGTAAAGTTTCAGATGCACATCAATGTAAGAAACTAAGAAATTTTTAAGTGCCTTGGACTTTTGTTGGAGAGAAATGCTTGGCTCTCTGATCTGGGCACCACTGTTACTCTGGTTCTAGTGGAAAATCTGAAATTAGTGTAGTTCAAAATGTACCTGCTTAACAGATATTCACAAGAGAATTTGGAGGTTTTTGTGTATGTGTGACAGTGTAGAAATGCTGATTTCCTGGGGGATATTTGTTTAGTGTTTTTTGTTTTCCCCAAGTGGAGAGAATAGAGACTCAGAGGCAATAATGTTCTCTTTTAATTCACATTTGTAGAATGTGGATGGTAATCGTTTTCTACCTTCTGGATATTTGGGGTGATTAAAAGTGCATGGTAAACTCTCTTATAAGGATTAGATATCATTTACAAGTTTTTTCTTATGAGTCCAGTAGGAATAATGGTTTTTGGTTACCACGAGTCAGTATTGCCTCCTTTCTAAACTTTCAGATTTTATTTAGATCTTGAATGACTCTAGAATAAATAATTATTAGCACCTAGGTCTTTTAATTTGTAGGAAAGTTATCTCTGTAGCCTAAGGATGAAATATCTTCATTAAATTACTTTCTTTAAAATTTCCTTTACCCATTTAAACAGTAATAATCACCATGTAACAGTGATTTTATAAGGGGACAAATTCCACCATCTCTAGTCCCTCATTTCTTTATTCCTGAAATGAAGAAGCTGATCTCAGATGGTTCTTTCTACCTTAATTCTTCAAGTTCCAAGAATCATATAAATAAAGGGGGAAAAAACCCTTTAACCTTAACTTTATGGTCATCTTTAGAACCCCAAGGACTTTTTTCCTGCTCCTCCTTCCTTGGCTTCCTTTGCCTTACTGAACATTCCCTGTGTTCATTGTGAAAGAGAGGTGGAAGGTGCTGAGAACTCTCCTTGTCTAAGGAGAGCAGAAGCTTTCCAGTGCCCACCTAGGCCCACTGGAGTTTGTGTAGGTAGTAGGGTTGGGACTCAGGGGTCACTGAGCTAGACTAGGGGGCTTTACATGTCTGAGTCTTTTGATGTCTTTGATGATTATTGTGGAAATAACTTGGGCATTGTAGCCAGGCAGAACTGGTTTAGAATCCCACTCCTGTAGTCACTAGTTGTAACTGACTTAACCACTCTGTTCCTCAGTTTCCTCATTAGTAATATTGGGCAATGAAACTAGTTTGTAAGTTGACAAAATGAGAGGTGGCATGTGTTAAGTGTCGCTGAGTACTTGAAACACAGTGGTAGGTCTAGTACCCATTTTTTCCCCCAAAAAAACTTTATAAACTTTTTATTTTGTATTGGGATATAGCTGATTAACAATGTTGTAGTTTCAGGGGAACAGCAAAGTGATCTAGTAACTTTTTGAAAGTATATGAAGCATCATGTATATACTCTTTACATGTCTACAGATGCTTGTTTCAAAAGGCATAAACATATCTCATCCCAGCCTCAAAGTAACCATGTTCACTTGCCTTTGAGTTGAAGTACATGTTAATTTTTATTTCAGATTCCTTAAACTTGCCCTAAAAACTTCTTGACCTCTGCATTTACGGGATTTTTTTTAGGCCGCCTACTTGCAAGCTCCTCTTTGATGAAAGAGTTGTCCTTACCTGTGGTTAATTATATATCTTTCAGCCTCCCTTTTTTTAATTTGTGTTATGACTGGGTTATAAATATACATTTTGCAGGCAATCACCTAGGTAGAGAATATAGGATCTGGTTTGTCCTTCATTTGTGGTAGGACTTGACATGTCAAAGGACCTCTGCCTTCAGGGTTTGGGGTATCCATTTGATACCACTTGTGGTGTGTGTAATCTCCATGCACACGGGTGAGTTATACTTAGTGGGCAGTGGGAAGAAAGGAGCTATGTTTTGTGAGGAGCAGGCATTAACATCTGCAGACTTCAGGTATAGTGCAGTATTTTTGAAGGCATTCATAGAACCCAAATCAAAACCGCTATCTGAAATATGTTAAGAGTTTTGAAAGCATAGTTGGATGTAGATACCTTTATTGTAGTGTTGAAATAAAGTCATGAATATAAAATTTTTTACAGCCTGTAAATGAATTGATTATATCAGAAAAAGGTAGCTAACTGAAGATAGGTTGTTTTTTGTTTTTTGTTTTAAAGCAAGAGACTTCGTTGGGGAGGGGCACCCAGGTGGAGCACAGGATGGTAAGGAAATCCGGGAGAAATGCTTTGCCATTTCTCAGATTTCATGGCTCCAATTCTCGGATTTTATGGTGATAAGATTAGTTTCCGGTTTGTCTCTGGCCAGTCACTCTGACTCAGGGTCCTTCCTGGTAGCACACACATTGCTCAGTCAAAATGGTTTCCGACGAGGAGGGTTCTGGGAGCTCAGTGGGACGTCTGAATCTCCTTTTGACCTTTCCTGAATTTGAAGGCAGGTTTTTTTAAAGTATAAGTTGGAATTTATTGGGGAAGAAGTTAATAAAATTATATTTTGATAGTAGGATGGCTCCCTTGAGGTGCTTATATTTAAAAAATTTTTTCCTGAAAAAGATATTTTAAAAACTTTATGTATATTATTAATTTGGAGAATTCTACGGTTTGATTATTTAGGTATAATTTTAGAATCGTGCTTCATTAAAAGTCAGCACTTGCACATTTGTGCAAATGTGTTTTTAACTTTACTGGGGAAAACCAAACTACCTAAAACACAGACTAGTTTGATGAGCCCCAGTATATCTGTCCTCTGCCTTCAGGTTACCAGTTCTTGGTGTGTTATGTCAGCTATACTTTACACCCTCTTTTTATTCCACATTGGATTATTTTCAAGCAAACTTCACAGACATTATGTCTTTTTATCTGTGACTACTTCCAAATGTATCTCTAAAAGATTAGGGCTTTTGAAAATGTAATTATATTATACCCCAAATAAGTGTAATTCCTTAATATCATCAGGTGTCCCATAATCCATATCTGAGTTATGTAAGTAATGAGTTTATCTCAGCGTTTAATTACAAAGGTCCTGTTTCTTTGCACCCTTTGTGGTATGTGAGCTCACTGTTTAGTGTGACCGACAGAAGAAGAGCTTGTTTAACCACAGGCTCTTGGCCACAGCTTGCTGCCTCACAGATTGCTGATATCTTAGAATGGATTATTTAGACTATGGCACAGTTGTCCAGGGAACTTTTGTAGCTTTTATTCCTATTTCCTGATTCTTACTGAAAGCTAAAATGTCCTTTATTCTTTGGTCTTCAGACGTTGCAGCAATTCTGTTAGATGTGGGCACAGTATATTACGGTTGTTAAAGAAATTTTATAGTTTGGACAGTTCACAGGACATCTTGATGAAGAGTTGTTGTGTTTTCTGGTTAGGATTTTTTTGTGTTCTGTGTGGAATTCTGTGGCTCTTATCTTCAAATTTATTCCTATTGTGACTCTCCTTTTCAGCTGTGCTGATGGTCATCATCAGTAACTTCACTTCGCTTCTTTTCTTAGATCACACACGCTGCAATGTGTGGATTCTGGATGGAGATCTATACCACAAAGGCCTGCTGAAATTTGCAGTTTCTGCTGAATCCTTGCCGGAGACCCTGGTCATCTTTGTTGCAGATATGTCTAGGCCTTGGACTGTGATGGAATCACTACAGAAATGGGCTAGTGTTTTACGTGAGCACATTGATAAAATGAAAATTCCACCAGAAGAAATGAGGGAGCTGGAACGGAAGTGTAAGTAATGTAGGGTTTTCTTAATTGGAAAGTTCCCTGGTCACTTTGGATGATTCCAACCACCTTCCTTTTCACAGGATCAAGAGGCTGCAAAGCTCCCCTTTTAGAGTGTTTGTTTGCACCATTTATTTCAGAGTTGCTTTTGTTGATTCAGTAGTCAGAAAGTCTTCAAAGCAGGGAATTTCCTGGCTGTCCAAGTGGCTTCCCTTGCAGGGATACAGGTTCCATCCCTGGTTGGGGAAGTAAGACCCCACAAGCCATGTGGCATGGCCAAAAAAAAAGTCTTCAAGGCAGTCTTTGTCTCAGCTGTCACAGTTGAAGAAAATACATGAATCAGTGTTCCTTATTGTCATTGGTTTTCTTTTATAATAAGTGTTCTTGCGTCATCCCCTAAAATGTGATCGGTTCTATAAGTCTTTTTCCTCTTCTGTTTACCCCTTGTCTGCTGAGTTCGCATCTGTGGGTTTGGAGATTTATTGTGATTTCTGTAGCGAGTCCGTTGCCCTGGATGTCATTGAGGTTCTATGGACCCTTTCGTTTGCAGGTTTAAAGGAAGCCTCACAAAAGATAAATCTTTCAGCTCTTGCCTTAGTTCATTTTGCCATCCAGCAAATACGGTTTTAAGTAAGAAATAGGAAGTTCTTTTTTTTTTTGTCATTAAAATGAAAGGATATTTTAAGACTCAGGACATCCAAGGCCTTTTGAGAACAAACTTTAAAGGAAGTTCGTTTTTGTTTTTCCTTTTTGTGATTCAGAAGCTTGTTTTTCGTTTTCTTTGCTTCTGTGCAGTTACATCAGCTTCTGTCCACTTGCCAGGGAAATGGGAGGGGCAGGGGCTGGAGCTGTGACAGCGGCAGCAGCACTCTCTTGGCCAGGGCAGTCTTGGCTCCGCCTGGCTTATTTCCACAGGATGACATCATTCCCTTTAGTGAATTAATGAGGGCTGCTGGGGCATGGCACATGGGACCTTCATACTTACTGGCAGAGACACATCGGGAATCTCGATGTGCTTTTCAAATCAGATTTCTTGCTGGGTGTCTTCCTGTCATAACTTCAGCTTGCCCCTGTCTCAGATTAGCTAAAACGAGTTTAACGGGTGATTGTTTAGTTTGCCATGTGCATATATTTCCTGGGACACCCGCCTGTGTGCTGCAGTGATTGTTATGCAGCTCAGCTCATCTGTCCTCAAACACTGATCTTTCTAGATAATGCCGACCTTGCCCCTGAAATAGAGACCCTGAAGACAACTTCTGAGCAGACTTCTGAGGCTGAAGAGCCATTTTCCTTTTCGCTATACATTTACCATTGTACCCAGGTTAATGGCACAAGAGATTTTGGTCTCTGAACCTGTTTTCTTAAGAGTTATAAACCCTGTAAAGACTTGTTAAAACAGAAAAAAAAGGAAGAGATTGGGTCAAGGATATTTTTGCTTCCCAGAGAGGGCAAGTGTCTGCCTGGGGCCAGGTCTGTTCTAGGTGTTGGGGATACATACAGCAGACAGGGTGCCCAATCCTGGGGAGCTTGTGTTCCCATGACACGCTGAATTCATTTTGTGGTCTTAGTCATTGATGTTTGTCATTTAGGATTAGATTGAGCTGCATGTGACACAAGCCCCAAAATAACAGTTGCCTAAACAAGACTGGGTTTTATTACTCGCTCCTGCAAGTGAAATCCAGAGGTGGTTGATAAGTTCAGGCCTGGAAAGCGGCTCAAGGAAGACAGGTCAAGGACCCAGGCTCCTTTTTGCTTAATCTCTAGGGTGTGGTTCACTTCTTGGCACCTAGAGCTCCAGCCTTCACATCTGTGTTGCAGGCCGGATGGAGGAAAAGCAAAGGACTGAAGGGCATGTGCCCATGGTCTTCCTAAGAAGACATTTCCCTAGGAAATGTAGTCGGTGTGGCCGTGTGTTCTGAGTATCACGGTTCTGTTTGGTTGTAAGGAAGGAGAGGAGGACACTAGAGGGCAACTAGAGATTGCTGGCACCGTATCCATGCCTCATGACTCTGGTTAACCTTCTGAGGGCCTCTCTTGTTTTCACTGCCCTTCGTCTGAGATGTTTGGAATGGTATTCACGCCTTTGTGTTACCCGTTGAAGGAGTGCCTTTGTTAGTGCTGGTTTTAGGTTACATTTTAATAAAGCGGTTGGCCATCTTTTCGCTTGAAGGACTCCCACTTTCCAGATTAATTGCGCTCTAGGTATTGTATTGAATAAGCAAAAGGCTGTCGCCCATCCTGCTTTCAGTCTCCAGTTGGCTGAGTTTGGAAGGCTGCTCCCTGGCCAGTCGCTGTTTCTGGATTAGGGTCCCCAGGGGTCCTGAATCCGTTGCAGCTGTTTGGCAGCAGGATTGATGGGGGAGGATAGAGCAGTCCCTGAAGCTGCCAGAAGGTGGTGCTTGTGTGTAGGTTGGTCTTCTCTTTCCAGCTTTGTGTCTGGGGCTTCCCTTTCTTATCAGGTAGAGGAAAACAGTTAGGTACTGTCTCAAGTCTTCTCAGAACTATGGAACCAACAGGTGATCAGTGAGATAGGAGGGAAAAGAACAGAAGGAGGTGGCAGCAATAGTGTAGAGCGCTGCTCCTTCCTGTACCAATTCCATCTGACGCCCCAGGTGGGCGGATGGCTCCTGCTGTGAAATCCTGGCCATCCCACCTGCTGGAGAGAAACTGTTAATCCTTTAATGTGTGTGCACTTGGGCTTCCCTGGGTTCAGTGGTAGAGAATCTGCATGCTAATGCAGGAGACGCAGGTTCGATCCCTGGGTCAGGAAGATCCCCTGGAGGAGGAAATGGCAACCCACTGCAGTATTCTTGCCTGGAGAATCCCATGGACAGAGGAGCCTGGCGGGCTACAGTCTATGGTGTGGCAAGGAGTCAGCCACCACCTAGTGACTAAACAACAACAGATTTGTGTGCCTTAAGTGAAATGTACATTTTATTATTCAGATTACACAGTCCTCACTTTATTTTTATCATTCCTTTTCATCACCTCTGTTAGGAATATCTGCTTTGTCTTCCAACTTATTTTTTTAAATGCTGGATTATTAAAAATATGTGTGCGTTTCCTACTGTTTTTGGATAGCAGTAGTTAAGCCAGTCCTTCAGAGAATAAGGAGCCCAGCCCAGGGTTTCCCACCCACGTTCATGTCATGGCATGTGTAGAACACAACAGAGTTGATACAGCATGCCGGGCATGGAGGTTCATGGAGCAGACTGCTGGAGCTGCCCTCCCCTGCCTGCCCTCCCGCAGTCACCTAGCTCAGCTGTAACCTGTTCCAGGCTCTGCCGTGCTCACTGTCTTGCGGCCTGTTTGAGTGCTGCATGTGACCTTGGGGAGTTACAGATACTACCAAGTTAAGCCATTGTATTTTTCCTTGACCTGGAGATCTGTTAAAATGCTTTTAAAGAGAAAATGTGGGAAGACTAAAAAGAGAACATGTTCTCAGTTACATTTATATATAATTCTAGAAAACGCAAACTAATCTGTATTGAAAGAAAGTGGATCAGTGATTGCATGGAGTTAGGGATGGTGTTGAGGAGAGGTGGGGAGAACAGATTACCAAAAGGTATAAAGAAACTTCTGGGCGTGATAGATACATGTACCATCTTGATTGTGGTATTGACTCAGGGGTGTATGCATAATGTCAGAAATACCAAATTTAGGGAGTTCCATGGTGGCCTGGTAGTTAGGATTCCAGGCTCTTACTGCTGTGGCCTGGATTCAATTCCTGGTCAGGAAACAGTTTCCGCAAAACACCAGTCAGGTTCCCCTCCCCCCAACCCCAGATCAAATTTACATTTTATTTTTTTTTCAAATTTACATTTTAAGCACGTGCAGTTTGTTGTGTGTCAGTCTTGGCTCCATAAAGTTAAAATAAAGCAGATTTTAAAAAAATAAGTGGGAACCTTTGATTGCCTCAAGATCCTTCAGCAGTTATCAAAAAACCCTTCTCTGTTTTTGTCCAAAATGCAATACAGTGAAGATCTCTTCAGTCAGTTGTTTATATTGGCAATGAAATTATATGAATGAGCTTAATTAAAGAGAAGTTATAGAGATGAAATATTACATCTACACTTTTGGGGTTAATCAGTGGTTTTCAATTTATGTGAAAGACAGTGTGTCCCCAGATAATTCCAGAAGCTTGGATAATGATACCCTAAACTCTGTAAATTGCCCGTTTGTTCCTCTGGCTCGAAGTAGCTTTAATCACCATGTCCTTATTCTCTGGCTTGGCATGTGACTTTGAAGCACCAAGAAAAAGGTGCAGGTCTGTGGGCTTTGCCTGAACCAAGGCCATAGACCGCTCTCAGCTTGAAGGCCCTCCTGTGGGGTTGCATCCTTGGCCGGAGTAGTGGCTATGTGTGCCAGGGAGTGAATGTGGTACCACTGACCCCTCCTTGTGTTAGGCAGGGACAGGCCCATGACACACACACCTCAGGATCTCTCAAAAGTGAACGTCCGCAAGAGTGAGGATGACGAAGAGATGGAGCCGGTAGGTTGCCTGGCTCCAAGCACAGCATGAGCTGTTCACACCATACTCTGAGAATGGAGCCCTTGGAGTGTGCGGCGCACGGTCACCTGCCTGTTTCCTGATGTGACCTTGTTTGAGTCCTAGAACAACTGTGAGATGATCAGGGCTGTTTTATCCCACTTTCCAGATGTGGAAGCTAAGGCCCAGGATGAAGGGGGAAATCTCCAGTTGCTTTTCACTGTTGTCTGTTTAGTTAATTAATGGTGCTGGGCAGGTGCAGCCTCACTCTTTACCAGGGACACACCTCCTCTGTGTGGAAACAACATGTTTTTGTGTAGATCAAGTCGTTTTAACTATTTCTAATGAGAAAGCTGGGGAGTTTTATAAGTTATAACCTATTTGTAGTGGTTGCCTCTGTTGAATTAACACAGTTCAACTATCCTAATATTTTGAAAATGTAAAACATATAAGAAAATCATTGGGAATTCCCTGGTGGTCCCATGGCTGGGACTCAGCACTTTCACTGCCATGACCTGGGTTCAATCCCTGACTGGGGAACTAAGATCCTGCAAGCCTCCCTGTGTGGACCAAAAAAAAAAAGTGTTTGCTTTTTGTTTTCATAGTAGGAACTACTGAAGCCTTAGATTTTTAAAAACCTGTTTAATTGTTAAGAGCTGGATACAGCTGAAGATGACCAGGGCAGTATCTTAGCTGCTCAGACTGAATATGTCAGAATTGAGATTTTTGCATTAGTACCCCTAAATCCCTAATACTGCAGTTAAGTCGGATGCAGTTAGGAAGTTTGTCACAACTCTTAAGGTTTTGTGCTTATCACTCCCTCTTTCGCCTTCTAAAGCTGGCTTGTGCATTTTTTATTGTGTGGATGCGTGTGTAATTTTCTCCTTCTTCACCTGTAGTTGTGAAGGATTTTCAAGACTATGTCGAGCCTGAGGAAGGTTGTCAAGGTTCCCCACAGAGAAGAGGGCCTCTGACCTCAGGTCCTGATGAAGAAAATGTTGCCCTGCCTCTTGGTGACAGCATGCTGACTCATAACCTCGGGATCCCAGTGTTGGTGGTGTGCACAAAGGTGGGAGCCGTAAGCTTGGCTGGGTTTGGTCAGTGAACACTCCCCATCTGTAACAAACTTTGAGAGGCTCTAATTAGGTGTCTTCCCAAGGGGATGTTGGGCTAATTCAGGATTCATTAGGGTACACTGAATATATTAGTATAGAAAATATCGTCATTTTACCTTGTTGCTAGAAATGTGACATTTACTTATAGCTTGAGTTAATCTCCTCATGGAGCACTGTCAACTTTATTGAGGGACTCAGATTCAGAACTGAAAGTAGTTTTCTTAAGGCTGTGTGAACCAGTTCGTTTAGATCAAACTAGTGGTGCAAAAGGAACACAGAAGAGCAGAATTCTTTTGGCCTTTAGTCTCTAAAGTCTATTGGGCTTGTTTTCAGAAAGGAACATAGCAACCCTCGAAAAAGAAGAAAGGGGATTCAGGGTTTGTAAGATAATGAGGTGGGAATAGAAATTAAGGGTAGTCATAGAGACATAAAGTTGTGTCTCTTAGAAATGAAAAGGAAATAGCTGTAAAAACACTCTGGGTTTCAGACATTCTGTGATCTTAGTCGGAGCCGGTAGGTTGCCTGGCTCCAAGCACAGCATGAGCTGTTCACACCATACTCTGAGAATGGAGCCCTTGGAGTGTGCGGCGCACGGTCCCTGCCTGTTTCCTGATGTGACCTTGTTTGAGTCCTAGAACAACTGTGAGATGATCAGGGCTGTTTTATCCCACTTTCCAGATGTGGAAGCTAAGGCCCAGGATGAAGGGGGAAATCTCCAGTTGCTTTTCACTGTTGTCTGTTTAGTTAATTAATGCTTGGACTCTGGGCTGTGGCTTCCTTTGAAGCGAGATAATTTTATTTCTGAAGCAGCCAGTGGTCCTCATGTCAGCAGGCAGAGAGACAGAAAGGTGACTGCCTTCTCTTTCCATCTTCCCTGCAGTGTGATGCAGTGAGTGTCCTGGAGAAGGAGCATGATTACAGGGACGAACACTTTGACTTCATCCAGTCACACCTACGGAGGTTCTGCCTTCAGTGTATCCTTGGGGCGCTGAGCTGGGGCCCAGGGGCACAGGCTTCCCTCTGTGTGTTGATCCAGTCTAGCTCCAGATGGGGCATCTTCAAAGAGATGAAATACTTCCTGAACCCAGAATAGCCTCATGCTGGGATGAAAGTGTATACATGTTTTTACTTTTTAAAATTTAACAGTGTTGGTATTTGAGACTTAATTTCTGCCTATTTTTGATTGCTTTCTATTTTTTTTTGTTACTTTCTATTTTTAACGGTGTATATGTGATAGGCTTTCATATTAAGAAGAAAGCTGATAAGTGATAATTTTATTACAAATTATCTTTATTGTATCTTGGAAATCTTTCTAAACTTCACTTTTTTGTTGTTTTTAGAAAAGGTTAATTACCCAAATGACAGTGTTTAAGATGCTTCAGGGTTTCCTGTATGTTTATGTTTTGTCCTGTCAATGAGAGAGATGCTTCATCAGCAGTCTTTTGAGTCTTATTTCTGTGAAAATCCAGTAGCCCCATGTCCTGGGCTGGGGAGGGTAAGGATGGGTTCCACTGCTTCCTTCGGGCCCTTCGCCTTGTCCGGCTCAGTGCTGAGGGCAGTGACATGGTGGTACCTGTCTCCCTTACGCTTAATGGCACACTTGATCACATGTGGGCATCTGTCTGGGAAAGAGCCTGTGTGCCTTGGCAGTGCTGAGGGTTTTCCCAGGCTAGCCTTAGAACCAGTAACTTGACTGCTTGGGACACAGCCTAATGGGTCAGAAGATGGCGGTTTACATGTTTTGAAAAAAAGACCTACGTGGCCCACTATCATCGACATGCGCTATGCTTTCGACTTACTTCCTCTGCTACTGTTCCCTTTTTTGTTGTTAAAATTTTAACACTTTCTGTTAATCGTATATTGATCAAAAACTGAGCAACCTGTGATTAATACTTTGCGGATTGTTCTTATATGTGTTTGTTTTTGTCTCCTCCTGCAGTGAATTTGTTTTCCTTAAGCAGATTGATCAGATGGAGCGGCTTTGATATACACATCAGTGAAGGAAGAGAAGAACCTCGACTTGTTGTATAAGTACATTGTTCATAAAACATACGGTTTCCACTTTACCACGCCTGCCTTAGTTGTGGAAAAGGAAGCAGTTTTTATGTGAGTTCTTTATAGGTGATGCGTGTGTGTGTGTGTGTGTGTGTGTGTGTGTAGCAGAGTTTTATTATAGTGAAAAAGGGACAGAAGAAGCTTTTGACAGACATCTGAAGAGGGCGGAGAGTGGTGCTTTTGAACGCTTCTCTGTGGTACATTTGCTCTTTACATTTTATCCTTCCAAGTGAGGTGCCTCTGTTTCTCTCTCATACCGCCAGCTTGCTTGGATGCATAAAGTTCTTGGAGTTGGACCTCCTAGGGCATAGATACACCCAACCTTACCTCTCCGCTCCTTTCCAGATTACTTGTCATTGCCTCCCGTCTGAAGGAAGTGGATGGAGCGAGGTCAGGTGTGCTGCCTCTCTTCATTGAAAGCAAGTTGACAAAACATTTTTGCCACTTACTGTCAACTCTGGTAAAATACTGGCTGAGCAAAGGAGTGCCAGCATAGGGAATTGGCACTTTGGGGATCCTGGACATTTTCTCTTGCAATGTCTGGTTTACTGGCATCTGTTGGCAGGATGACTGCCTGCACTCTCCCTGGCACCTCATCAGCTTGGGCTTTGGCTATACTGAATGCCTGTCGTGTTTCTGGCTTTTCACACTTGGGAGCCACTGGGGCCGACTGTCCTGGGCAGAGACTTGGAATCTGTGTCATTTTCTCACTGGAGAATGAGAAGTATGGTGGATGCATAAATAAATGTTGGAGGTGTGGTCTCTGAGAGGACTTGTGCGTTTTTAGGCTTAGATGTCCTCTTGACTTAAAAAAGAATGGCAGTTCATCCAGCAAACACTGAGCATCTCCTAGGCGCGTTTTTTTTGCTGAGGACACAGAAATGAATGAGATGTGGTCCCTGTATGTGGCCTGTAAGAGACACAGTGGAGGGGGGATAGGTCACTGGTGGGATAGGAGAGGCAGTGCCACGGGGAGAGCAGAGGAGAGACGCCAGGAGGGTGACTGGTGTGTGCAGGCCAGAAGGAATGGAAGGGCAGGAGGGACAGTGGGGGAACACGACTGAAGGTGTGGAAGCCCAGAGTGCTCAGGGCACCGAACAGGCTGTCTGCCTGACATTTAGGGAGAGCTTCACTCAGGAGATTCCCAGACAGCAAACTTAAGAGACGTGGACTGATATCAGAGAACCGTTGTCCAGAGCAGTCAGGCCGGCACCAAAGCCACAAGCGTGCAGTGAGTGGTATGCTTTTGGGAGTCAGTCAATACCCAAGTCACTTAAGATCTCAGGAGGAGGAGACACAGGGAGACTGGTCATGTTCAGGGCAGTCTGGAGTGGAGAAGAAGCTCAGAGCTTCTGAGGGTGACATAGGTCATGGCAGTGTTTTTGGCACCTGGGGTACTGTTGGTCGTTGCCCATTGAGGAGCTGGTGAAGTCAGCAAAGCCATTTGTGGGGAGCACCCTGACTAAGCACCTCCTTGGTTATAGAGCTGTAGAACTAGAGTTGGATGGAGAATGAGAAGCCTAGAGAAAAGTTTGTCATGTAGGGCATTTTACAGTTGCTCCTTACCTTAGGCTACAGCTTAACTTAATGGAACCTGGGTGCCATCCTGCCCTGCGATGTTGAGCTGGGCAGCACCCATTTAGGACCCTCAAAAACTCCTGTGTTCCTCTGTTTTGAGGCCCAGGGAAGTGCAGATCCTACCATTCCCCTTTGCTCCAGGGTACATATTCACACATTGTAAAATTAGTCCAGCCATAAAAAAACCATTGTCAGAAAGAAGAGGTTTCAGATGACTCACGGGGGTCTCCGTGCTGGAGTCCAAGAGAAACAGTCTCACCTTGAGCTCTCTGTTGCTCTGTATTCTCCCCTCTGTCAGAACAGGGCCCTGCAGTGTCCTAGTTCTTCTGGGCGGAGTTGTAGGAAAGCTCTGAACACTTGCTGTGGGTCAGTCAGCATGTACAGTCAGATCTTTTGCTGGTTCCTTAGGCCTTGGCCCTGTGACCTCAGTATGGAGCTGGACCTGCAGTGAATGTTGGCTTCTCTGCCAGAGGCTACCAGCCAGCCCAGCAACTGTGTATCAGAACTTGGGGGAAAAGGGTATCAGCTGGGGGTCCTCTAACCCGGAGTGTGCGGAGTGTTCTCTAATTCAGTCTAAGGAGAAGCAAGTCAGCCTCTGTCTCTTTGCCTTTAGACCCGCAGGCTGGGACAATGAAAAGAAAATAGCTATTTTACATGAAAATTTCACAACTGTTAAGCCAGAAGATGCATATGAAGACTTTATTGTGAAACCTCCTGTGAGAAAGGTACCCGAATCAATCATTTGAAGAGTTGTAGGTGTTTTTGGTTTTTTTTTTAATGTATAAAGATACAAGTCTTACACATTGAACCACTTAGGGAGTAAAAAATAGATAATAATCCAAGGGCCTTTAAAAAGGCTTTAGATGAAATCTGGTGTTATGTAAATGGCTCTGGGTGGTGCGGCATGAGGGACGGAGTGCCTCCACTGCCTCTGGGTTACTGTTCGTAGATGCCCTTTGCTCCTGAGATCACCTGCAGACCCTGAGCTGGGAGGTATTGTTTAGAACCTGCCAGACTTAAAATATCATTTGCCCGCATGCCAAAGCTGGCCTTGAAACAGGGTCTTTGCTAGGCTAGAAAACCCCACCTCTGCAGAGACTCCCAAAACCCATGTTGAGACATGAACCCAAGATTCTCCTTTCAGTGTGAATTTTGACAAGTAGTTGGGGTGTTCTTACCTGTGACTGCAAATGAGCGTGTCGCTTCACTTCACAGCTGGTCCACGACAAAGAGTTGGCAGCGGAGGATGAACAGGTGTTTCTAATGAAGCAACAGGTAAGAAGACCAGTGAGGCTGGAGCGGAGGCTTTCTCGTGAGTGGAAGGCCAGCTCCCTGGGGCAAGGTTAGGGGATACCACAAAGAGCCTGCAGCAACAAAGGCGTTGTTAACCAGTTCTCGTCATTCCCTCTCGTTTGTCAGATCAGTACAAGGTACCTGCCTTGCAGATTCTCTTACAGCAGTAGGCTTACTGCCTTATTAAGTGCCTGTTCTTTTTTGGGGTTTTTTTTTTGGCTGTGCTGAGTGGCATGCGGGATCTTAGCTCTCTCACCAGGATTTGAACCTGTGCACTCTGCATTGGGAGCTCAGAGTCTTAACCACTGCACCACCAGGAAAGTCCCTTAAGTACCTGTTGTCTGTAAATGTACATTTTCTGACAGCGTTTTCCATGTTAACAGTTTACCAAATGCCCTGACCTCACTTCCAGTTTGTCACATAGCCCCCACACAGCCCTGTGCGTGAAGGAGGTGCGCCAATACACACACTTTGTAGGTGATTGGAGTAAAGCCAAGCTGATCGGTTCAGATTGCAGACCCAGTCCCACTTGTCTGTTCACTGAGACTGTTGTTAGACCCCATGGTGCAGGCGGGTCAGCAGAGGGAGTTGACAGTTCCTCTGCCCGCTCCTCCTCCCTTCCTTCCCTTCTGTGCTCTCTTTACCTCTTTAGCTTAAAAACTGGTTCCTGGAAGTATTTTTTCCCCACCATCTATCAAATTGCTCGATTAAACTGTTTGCATTTATAGTGCAGACCCTATGACTTGCGTGTTGTTAATGGTGCCCTCTAGTGGAATACTCAGGTGTTTCTCCAGACCCGCGCACTCTGCAGGCGTGTGTTAATGGCCGGCGTGTCCCTCTCTTGCAGTCACTCCTTGCCAAGCAGCCAGCCACGCCCACTAGAGCCTCCGTAAGTACCTTAAATTAAGCTGAAGGTCAAGGGCCAGTGTCATGGGTGTCCAAGCTTTGTGCCATTATTTGTGAGAACTTTTTGTGTGGGCTTTTATATTTTCAGAGGGAATGTTGTCCCCCTAAAAGACCAGGGCCAGAAACATGGTGGAAAATCAGAAAATGTCTGATGAAGGAATACAGAGCTCTGGGCATTAGAGTGAACAGGCTTTGTTATCTTGATATTTCTCTCAGGAGAAACTGGGATCTAAAAAGAAACTGAGCTGAGCACAAGCTCCCATTCCTGCCGCCTGTCTCCCTAGACTGTGAAAAATACCCCGCAGAGGCATGTCCTTGTTTTTGGAATATGTATTTTCTGTTATTTTGATGCCTGTGTGTGACTCAACCTGGTTTTGGACTTAGGAATCCCCTGCAAGAGGACCCTCCGGCTCTCCAAGAACCCAGGGCCGGGGAGGGCCAGCCAGCGTGCCCAGCGCCTCCCCAGGCACGTCAGTAAAGAAGCCAGACCCGAACATCAAAAGTATGTGTCCTGTCTCCTTGGAGGGTCCTTGGCCCTTTCCTGCTTTAGGGGCTGAGTTGGTGGGTTTGGTCGGTGGAATCTTAAGGCAGCTGAGCTGTTTTCTTCCCCACAAGGGCTGTTTTCCACTTCCTGTCTTAGAGTGAGGGAGCTCATGGGTTGGCAGAGACCAAGGCCTGTTCCTTCACTGGAACTGGTGGCCTCTCACGCCTGGCTTTGTAAAGGCCTTGGTGAGGCCTCTCTGTATTTAGGGAAGAATACAGCATAAGAAGTCATTTTAAAATGTATATTTTGAATCCTTGGTTTTGTTTCTTAATAGGTATATATTTTTACCAATTATGAATTGTCACTTTTTTTGTCAAGCTCAGTCACTTACTAGTTTGGCCCTCATCCCAGTGACTTAATAAATATCCCAAGATACTGGCTTTAGTAAAACGCTCAAATTGTATTTAGTTCTTGCATGTTTGGTGCCTGTATTCTGAATGAGAGTTTTTCACAGCACCTTTGGAATGTCATGGACTTATAAAACTTCTGCCTCATGGACAGGGAGATGATTTGGAGTACAGGTTCCCTGGTGAGAAATAGAAACAAGTTTCACTTAATTGTGCTAACATGTAATCAGCCTTAGCAGTAGCCGTATATAAGGCATAATAGTGAGGGAATGTGCTCAGTATCAAAGATCATAACCACAAGTGGATAATTCTAAGCTGAAAAATAGTTTGGTGTTTAATTGAGTCATCCAGTTTGTATGATGCTTTTTTCTTTAATGTTTCCTTAGATAATGCAGCAAGTGAAGGGGTGTTGGCCAGCTTCTTCAATAGTCTATTGAGTAAAAAAACAGGCTCTCCTGGAAGTCCTGGTGCTGGTGGGGTGCAGAGCACTTCCAAGAAGTCAGGTACTGAAGGGCCCCAAAGATTTATGACCCTTGTGATGGAGGGGTGCTGGAAGGTGAGGTGGTAGACAGGAGTGTCTGTTTCCACTGACCTGCAGACCTTCAATGTTCTGAACAGGTGTTTCGTTTATACTGAGCAGTATACTTTACAACAGAATTGCCGTATTAACATGCATGTTTCTTGGCACATTTGAGGTGGGTTGTTTGTTTGTTTGAGGTGGGTTTTATGTATATTTGGTTCTCAGGAACTGAGTACTGGGTGAATTGAGGTAGATCCTAAACATATGGCCCTGGTGTAGGAGCTCTGTCCATTGGAAATGTGGTCTAGAGTGTACTGTTCACATTCTATTTACTTTTTAATTTTCTATGTTGCTTTATAAGGGTTTTGTTCACTTTACTGCCCCCCAGTCTCGGCATCAGCTGCCTGTGAAGTCTGCAGGCATTCTTCTCCGTGACGCTCCCTGTCTCGTCACACATAGACAGCTCTGTGACCGCCCACTCATCTGTTCTTCCAGATGGGCAGGTGGGGCAAGTCTATGACTTGGAGGTCTCTGAAACAAAAGAACCAGCTTCCTCAAAGATTATGCATTTTCTCAGGAAGCTTGAGGCCATTTCAGAAGGGTTTTAATTTTCCATTAGCTATAAGAAATATTAATTAATACAGTGTTTTCCTTAATTGGTATTTTCTGATCAAAGCCCTCAGGAAATCACTGTATCCTCAAGTCAGCCTGGGCCTTCAGGGGCTCTTGTGTTCTTGGAGACTCAGGAGTTGGTCTGGTGGCCCAGGCTATAAGCTGGTATTCCCTGGGAGGCAAACAGGGGTCATTTCTAGGCCCCAGTTAGTATTCAATAATGTGTGCACCAACTTTGTGCAAGGTTGAAATTGTCATCCTTAGTCTAATATTCTTATTGAAATATGGTGATTCCGGGATTCCATATGAGTCCACTGTATTAGAAACGAAACATAAACATCTGTCTGAGGCACAGAGAGTAGTTTGCTGCATGCCAGAAACTCAAATACCACCTCTCGGAAGATGGTGATGAGAGTGCATAGGGCTCAGAGGGTTTTCAGAAAGGCCTTTGTTTTTGGCACAAAGGCATCCCCAGGCAGGGGGCAGTAATGTAGTCTGGGAGCCCAGACCTGTGGCATTTGGAATAAAGAAGGGCTGAATTAGGGTCTGTCTCCTTATAATCAGTACAATGAAAAAAGACTTTTCTCATTCTTACTGGAATTATCACCAGAAATGATTATAGAAATCTGTATTATTTTAAATGTTGCTTTAAAAAAATTTTTTTCTTTTTTCTGGTCTCTCATCATTGCTGCTTTTTTTTTTTTTTTTAAGGACAAAAAACTGTGTTGACAAATATTCAGGAAGAACTGGATAGAATGACTCGAAAGCCAGATTCCATGGTAACAAACTCTTCAACAGAAAATGAAGCTTAATTCTTCTTAATAAGTGCATATGTAAAATGACCAAATAACTATGTATATTGATCTTCTCTAAGACCAGGATTTTTCTGATATGGCACATGCTATCAGTTTTTGGGGGCAGGGGAGATGAACTTAAAAAAAAAACTTCAGTGGCTGTCCGAGTGTGAAATGCACCTTTAGGAAGGTTGTGTGTCAGACCCCTTTGTGATGGATAACCCTTGGACTCTCAGGCGTGTGGCTCTCTTGTGGGCAGCAAGTGCAGCTGGGCCTCTTGTGGAAGGGAAGATAGATGGAGAGAAAGAGGGCCCACTTTCTTTTAGGGTGGAGCCAATGAGACCCGGAAGTCATTGATCAGATCGTGGCTAGTCCAACCAATTGCATGTTAACAAATTCACTCCTTCATGGGAAGCAGATTAAGTAGCAGAAAGTCCAGGGAAGAGAAAGACTGGAAGGAAGAATGAGAAAAGTGTTGGGGAAGCTGAACGTTGCAGGAGGCGGAGGAGGAGGTGAGCAATGTTAGTAAATACCGTGTGTTCAGTAGAAGTCAAATCATTTTTAAAACTTAAAAATCAGAAGCGTTTCCAAACTAAACACTAAGCAAAATAGGAATTGGACTTGTTCTGAATGCATCTTTACCTTACGGAAGATGTGTTGGTGTGGGGATGCCTGAGTCAGGTAGAGCTGATGTGGGGGTGGGGAAGATGCAGCTGCCCAGGGCTCATGTGCGTGGCTCAGGCCATGTCCTCGTGGGAGATGTTGGGCTCCACACATGTGCATCGTGGGGCAGTCAGTCACTGTGGGGCGTGTTTAAAGTCAGCAGTTACAACATTAGTTTACCTTGAATTGTGTGTTCTGAATAGCTTCTGCTTTGTCATTTTTAATTTTTTTTACTATCACAGGCTGGCCTATTAGTAGAGAATGGGTGACCAACCTCTCATTTTACCATAATGCAGTGTGCTACAGAAAGTATGAGGGAGGTTTTAATGTAATTGCACTCTGATTAATTGGCTCACACTGTCCCTGCCTTAAGGTCATTGGAAACTTTCATGGAGTTCCAGTGATGCAAAAGGGTTTTGTCCTAGCTCCCTGGTCTGATCAGTGCTATCAGATAAACAAATTAGTATGAATGTTTTGTACTGAGGATGGAAATGAGTACAAGGATTTCTCTTGTTTTATGTCTTTCATAAACTAGCATTTTTTTTTTCTTATGGAAATAAGTGTTTCAGGTGTTTCCATTTAGGGCAAATTCATGCACATTGTCGTGTCACATCATCCTGGAAGTGACTTCTGTGGATTTAAAACAGCACTTTTAATTTTATACATGACACAGAACGTTGAAATGCAAACACTACCATTAATTTAATGTATAAAACCTTTGTTGTCAAACCAAGGGAAAAACCACAGTTCACTTCTGTGGAGTTTACTTTTTTTATATGAATGTTTGTTGTACTGTTTCTGAGCATAACTTCCCTAATATCATTACTTTTACATACCAGATTTGACTGACCACTAACTGTACTGGGTATAACTTAATATCCTGTGTTATATAACAAGACTCTAAGACTGTCTTGAATTGCTTTTTTGTAAAGGTCTGAACACTGTTAAGGAGAAAGCTGAGTATTTACTTACCTTTCTGACAAACATAAAAATATGTTTCTCGTGCCAGTTTTATTGTTGAAAATACACTTTTCCCCCCCTTTTTAAATTGTTTTTTATTTTTTAATGTATTGTGGCTTCCAGTTACCAGATTGTCCAGGTGATGACAGTAAACTGACTTGGAATGATAGTTGTGGTATAATGACCAATAGATGCCAAACAGCTTTCGGCCACACGAATGATGGGGTCGCTTTATCCCTCTCTAGCATCCGGCAGGGGCGGGCTGGGGGCACAAAATAAGTGACCCCAGAAATAAAACAAAATTCTTTGAAAGGCCACATATCCAGGAGGGATACAGTGTGATTTAAAATTTTAATGCAAGACTTTACTTTTATCACTTAAACTGATAAGCACTTTTTGTGTCAGTATAAAATGTACTAAAACCGAAGAAATGCCAAGACACCTGTCTTGTGAAGGAGGATTTCTTGGCAATCACTTTTAGTTTCCTGGGACAAGTGGCTACTCCTAGGATCAGAAGAAGCTGATGTATAGTGTCATGTGCTCAGTGGTTGCCAAAGTCTACCAACTTTGGGGAGCTGCAGGGTTCTTTTTAGGGGGGGGTGGGAGGAGGGGGCATATTTTTTGTTATTTTGGGGGTCTTCAAGCATTGGAACCAAAGGCCAAACAATAAACAGCCTTTACTTTTTAAAGTAAAATTCATTTTATTTGCAGAATACACTTGTATGGTAGACTGTTAAAGATAATTTTATGACTATTTATATACATTGTAGTGGCTACATCTGCTGCAGTTTGTCTTCAAAATGGAAAAATCAAAGAAACAAGCCCAACCTTAAAGATATGGCCATGATAAAGGCCATGAATTGGTCTTTCCTAAAAATGCAACGGGTATGCTGCTAGAATTATTTAATTTCATTTGCACTTTTTTTTTTTTTGGATTGGCATTTTTAAACCAGTATTTAAACTGAAGATGTGTTTTATTAGTTAATTGAAAGTGACTGCTCTGTACATCATGACCTTAACAATGTTGATGCTGTAAGTGAAAGTTCACTGTTGTCTCTATACTAAGTTTATTGGTGTTTTTAACTTAAAAATTAGGACTGCAGATATATTCCCCAACCAGCCTTAGTCCAGGGGTGTGACTCTTATCTGGATGCAGTATGCAGTCATGTGGAACCTTGCTTTCTAGTGCTGAAAAGAAGATGTCTCTAATTACTGGCTTCAATAAACACGAATCCAGACTGCTTACAATTTTTGGTGACTTTATTTATGATAAATCATCCCGCTGGAGATACATTGAGTTGTCCACTAGTCATATATGGGGTGTCTGCCATGTAGCTAAAAATGTATACATCTCTCACTTGAAAATACCAGAAATTCTATTAAAGAACATTTTAAAGCCATATTCTGAGGTATGTGGAATTCCAGGCTGTGGGTAAAGTGCAAGGGTTGTGAGTTGTCCAGCGTAGTTTCTTGCCTCTTAGGTAAATTTTTGATTGTCAGAATTGGGCTGAGAAATTTTCACTTAACTTTTTTAGAAACCTTGAGGATTCATAGAGGAATTTCAGAGCAATTATACCATAATGTTTCTCACTTAACTGAAATGGGCAACAGTAAAGTATGTTTAAGAAAATCAGATACTTTATATTAGAGATGAATTGTGTTTCTGATTATTACACTTTTAAGCATGTTGAATTTTCTGTTCTTTTAAAGCTGATTACAGAAAATTTCTCGCCAACTTTTTATTTTGAAAAAAATTTTCAACAGAGAAGTTGAAAGAGGAATATATTGAATACCTGTGTTCTTTTACATAGATTCACCAGTAATTGACTTTTTTGCCATATTTTTTTCTCTTTCCCTCTCTTCCTCTCTCCCTCCTTCCTTATATCTATCTCACTTTTTTTTCCCCCCCAAGCCATTTAAAATCAGTTTTAAACACCAGGACATTTCACCCCTAAATATATTAGCTGGATCCAGGCCAGTTGTCTTGTGAGAATATCCCAAAGTCTGGATTTGTCTTAGTGTTTCCTCATGATTTCATTTAGGTTAAACAGTTTTTGTAAGAACGCTACATGAGTGAAGTCGAATGTGCTCCACTATGGCACACACATTATTTCTGTGTTGGTGATGCTTTGGTGAGGGTATGTTCTCCATGTCTGTCAAACTAGGGTGATACCCTTGAAGATCTTGGCTCTCAGCCACCTTTTACACATCATTTGTAGCATCCACTGGTGATCCTTTCCTAAATCAGTTACCACATGAGAAGTTCTTAAATGGTAATTTTCTTATCCCATCATCCCCTGCCTGTATCAGCTGGCATTCATCCATAAAAAAGTTTTCATCCCTCTACTCTTCTTGTTTTCACTATGAATTTAGTTTTGTTTTTTTAATTCGAACTGTTGTAATCTAATAGCTCGCTCTTTTTGATGCTCAGATCGCTCCAGATTTGATGAGTGGGAGCTTCTTCAACCAGCTGTGTCCTTTTTTCCCTTTTATTGAGATAAAATTCATCATTTTAGAATATTCAGGGGGTTTTAGTATGTATATTCATTATATTGTGCACCTATTGACATCATCAAACTTAATACCCTAAAAAGGAACTCCATGCCTGCTAGTCCCACTTCCTTCTCCCCATTCCTAGCAACCACAGATCTAACTACGGATTTGCCTATCCTGGATATTTTACATAGTTGGACTCTTTCAACACGTGGCCTTTTTGTATCTGGTTTATTTCATTCTAGCATGTTATTCTAAGTTCATCCATGTTGTAACACTGTATCATTCCTTTTATGACTGAATGATGTCCCATGGCATGGAAGACCATATTTTATCCATTCATAAGTTGATGCACATTCGGGTTATTTCAAGTTGTTGGTTATTATGAATAAGGCTACTGTGAAGATTGATGTGTGAGTTTTTTTGTAAGCATATGTTCTTTAGGCAGAGACTTACAAGTGGAAGGGCTAAATTGGTAATTCTGTTTTAGCAGAGAATCCCCAAACTTTTCCATAGCAACTGAACCACTTTATATTCCTGCTATCAGTGTATAATGTTCTTTCTCCGTATCTTGGCCAAGACTTGCTTTCTGGGAGTTTTTTGTTTGGTTTGACTATAGTCTCTCCTGGTGAGTGAAATGGTATCTCAATGACTAATGATGTTGAGCATCTTTTCATCTGCTTATTTGTTGGCCATTTACATAGCCTCTTAGGAGAGGTGTCTGTTCAAATCCTTTGCCCACTTTAAAAGTATTTGTCTTACTGTTGAATGGTAAGAGTTCTTTATATATTCTGGATAGTAGACTCTCCCAGATAGAGCTGTGTCCTTTTGACTCCATCATTGTTCTTTGAGCATTTCTCTAGTTTCTGCCACAAAAAGGTGTTCCAAGCTCACCTTGTATTTCCCCTGGTTCCTTTAGGGAGGGTTGGTATTTAGAAACCAAGATCTAGACTGTAGGCATGCTGCATGTTATGTATGCTGTTGCCTCTAGGCCCTTTCAGTGGACAAACGATGTGTACTTTTTCACCTGAAAGTTGTTTATATCAGTTCAGTTTATTATTGTTGTTTATGGCTACACAGTACTTGATTATGCGGATGTACCGTGGTTTATTGAACCAGTCTCTTGTAGATAGGCATTTGGGACATTTCCAGTCGTTTTTAGGTAATGCTGCAGTGAGCAACCTTGTGCATGTGTTGCTTTTATTTGTGGAGATGCATCTTCAGGGTAAATTCCTAGTTGTGGCTCTTCCTCGTTAAAAGGTAAATGTAGTTTGTTTTGTTTTTAAATTTCATGTGACTTCCTTTACTGCGTTACTCGTGGGTTTTTTTTTTTTTTTTTTTCCTTGTTTCTTTTTGTTTTGGCTGACCACACTGTGCGGCTTGTGGGTTCCTAGTTCCCCAGCCAGGGATTGAACCCAGGGCCTTGCCAGTGAGAGCTGAGTCCTAACCCGTGGGCTGTCAGGAAATCCCCAAGTAAATGTAGTTTTTGTTAAATGTTTCAGCATCCCTTTCATAAAGATCACATCATTCTGTACAGCTGTCAGCAGTTGTGGAAATTATTAACTTGTTACATTTTGGCTTAAAATTTAATTTAGGAAGTTTTGTGAGTAAATAGAGTTTACTTTATTTGATGATACCAGTGATTCCTTTAGATGGTTTATGTAAATTGATTTAATCTTTACAAAAACCCTATAGAGGCAAACTAAACATGGATAGGTTAGGCAGCTACCAGGGTCAGAGCCAGAATTTGAACCCAGTCAGCGGAGCTACGCTTGAATTCACTGTGCTTATTTTTGAAGCAAATGGGGAAAATAAAAGCAATTGAGAGTGTTTTCATCTGTCATCGTAAGCATGCATGGTGCTCCTCTACGGCCTTTCCCCTCTTCTGTTGGGGATGAAGGAGTCCTTGGCATGTGGGGAATGACATGGCAGAGAATGTACCCAAAGGAAAAGTATACAGTACACCTAAGCAAAAGGGGACAGGATTGCAGTCAGTACTTTCCTGAGAAAGGCAGGTTGGAATGCCTGCCACTCCCCTTGGAAGGATCTCTGCCCCTTAGGTATGAGTGATTTGGTGGGTCACAAGTGGTAAGGGCTCCTGGCAGGCCCTGAGATGTAGACCTGCATCAGTACAGATACTCTTGAATGTATGTGAGGCCAGCCTGCCTGTCCATCTGCCTGGTGGCCTTCACACACACCGCACGCCACCACCCCCCATTCCCTTTCCGGCCACCTGTGGACTGGGGACAGCACGTGGACTGAGGCAGCTAGAATGTTGGGGTGTAGGTTCCAATCCTGGTGCTTCCTCTGACTTTATGGAAGTCTCATTACTTTTGAATCAGACAAGTAACAGTTTAGGCAGGCGAGAAATTGATCACGAAGTAGAACAAGAAAACAATGAGGCTTGGGGGACTTCACCCCTCTTAGGCCTCCTTTCATAGTAAAGTGGGGATAAAATTTCTTCCCAGTCATTGTGAACATTAGAGGAGGCACACAAGTGCCCGGTGTGTGGTAGGTCCTCAGTGTGATGGTTGACCCTGAAAATACCTCTAGGAAACTCGCCAGTGAATGTTGTTCCAGCAACCCCATTTGTATCCCTGTAGAATCTACCCTATCCATTCGTGGGATTTCACAGTTAGTAGTCTAAAGATTGTCTCATCTCTGAGGAAAACAGAGGTCGGAGGGATGGATATCCTGTAACTGTTTGTCTGGTACTGTACCCATGGGATCCCACACCAGAGCCTTGGATTCTGAAGGCAAGGACAGTGCTTCTTTTACTTCGTGCTGTGTGCCTTCCCCTTGAAGGCCTGCAGATAACCATGAGGATGCAGAGCGCTGTCTGGATGCTCTTTCTGACTTGTTGGGGGAGGCACAGATGGTGAGTTCTGACTAGGAGGAGACGGGGATGACAGGCCTCTTGCAGGGTTGTGGGGAGCAGGAGGAAGAAGCCAAAACTCCCACTGTGGGTGGACATTGCTTTCTGCTGGTACACGGAGCCAGACTCCGGTTGAGGCATAGCCCAGAAGTCTCTCCCTAGGCTCTGACTGAGGGACTCACAGCTTGATGGGAGAGGAGACACTGCTGAGGTGGCAGGGGGTAGAGAGGCCAGGAATGGGGGGAGGGGTGGTCACCAGATAACTGGGAACCAGGGTGCTGTGTGGGAGGGTTGAGAAGTCACAAGGTCCTTTTCCCCAATCCTGGCCAGCATTTCAGACAAGAAGAACCTAACCTTTAAAGTGTTTCTAATCTTGTGAAGAAATTTCTATGTGGGTAAAGTTAAAATTAACTTTTGTGTTCCATCTTGATTGTTCTCATCAGGCAATTCAAGATAAATCACAGGAGCAACGTGAGATGTTTTCATTATGTTTTTCATTTATGATTTATTCATTTATGTCAAAGATGTTTTCCTGGAACATTTAATTGAACTGACTTTTTGGGTGTAGGACTGAGTTAACATTCCTAAATAATGGTCAGCCTTCACCATCTTCCTCAGCCTGCCTCCCCACAAACCCACCTCACCCAATCAGCTTCTCTGTGGAACTATCTATTTTAAAGTCCTTGAAAGGCAAACATGATGTGAACCTCAGATTTTAAGCATCTTAAGTTTCGTGTGGGGAAGAATTTAACAATTTAAACTATGTCCCTGTTGAATGCAGTAATTTATTTTAAAGAGTGGGGGGTGCTTTGGCACATCTGTCAGCAGCTTGTGGCATGTTACATCTGTCCTTGATACTTAAAATATTTGGCATCATTTTACTGTGAATCCATTTCTGACCTACTCAGAATCATCTAACAAATGCAGGCCTGGAATGAATCCTTGGAGTCCATGGGAAACGAAACACTGTCATTGTTTAAACTATGTATACAGACGATATATGTGTGGTGAGGAGGTATTTCCAAGGTTCCAATTAGCACCAGGTGGCTTTGCGCCCTGCAAGCCCATCTGAGCAGATCTGTTCTCTGTTCCAGCAGAGCTGCAGGAGGCCAGCAGGCGCCAAGGCTTTGCTCTGTAATAAAGCGACTGTGCTGGTACAGCCCCAAGTTGTGGTACTGAGTTGTGGTCCCCTCTCGGGCAGCCTTGCTCTCAACATTGCTCTTTGCATTTGTGAAGGCCTAAATCTAGGTTTCCCAGAGTGTCCTCTGCTCATGTCATAGTATAGGCAGTCAAGAAGGATTGGAAGACTCAAGGTTTAACTCGGTGGAAACAGGTTTTCAGTCTTGATTTGTTTTACACGGGACTGGGTAGGTGTGACTCTTCAGAAAGGCTCAAGTATGGGCGTTCCCAGCTGAGCATGACTGTGGACAAACCTCCAGGTTCCACAGAACGCCCTTGGAGAACATCCACATGAAGGGTTTGTAAGGCTGGGTCAAGATCCATGTTTTCATGACTCATGGAATTTGGATGCTGGTGATCTTTGCTTGTGGCTTCTCCGTGTCCTCTTTCCTGGGCCACCTTTTCTTCCCTCTCACTGCCCCAGGGGGGATCAGCTTCCGTAGACTGGTGAGTTCATCATAACTAGGACAACTCCTGGGAGGTTTTGCCCCTGGGAGCACGTTTCTCCAGTGGCTCTCACAGCCATCGTGGTCCTAGGCACAAGAGGAGTACAACAGACACAGCTGGCTGTGGGTGCTTAAGGGGGAGCATCACCAGCACAGCCTCAGACCAGCCACTCGGCCCACACTTGGAACCAGAAGTGTTCCTGGCGTTGAGCTGAACTGGAGCTGCTCTAACATACAAGGAAAACCACGGCCCACAGTTCCAGCCTGGACGGTCTCAGCTGCAAACACTGAGTCAGGTGGACTTGGGTGACGAGTCACTTAACCCCTCTGAGTCTCTGTCTTCATCTGGAAAGCGGTGAGCAGATTCTCACCTGCCTCACAGGGAGGCTGGAGGCATTGGAATGGACGTGCAGCGCAGCGCCTGGTGTGCAGACCGTCCTGAAACAGCCAAGCCTGTCCCAGCTGTGAGAGACACACCTTAGTTTTTGAAAGGGTCTTAGAAATCACCACTTTCAAGGTGGGGAAATAAGGCCAGGGAGGGAAAAGACTTGTCCAGGTCACACAGAAGAGCAGAGTTGTGACTGAGAATCCCAGAGTCATCGCTGCCCCGTCCCTGCCTTCCTCTACCCGAGGCCTCTTCCCCACCCAGTCGAGCTAAACACCAGGTCTTAAATCCGAAGAAATAAATTGCTAGTTTAGACTATGAGCAAGAGAGCTATTTTAGGGCAGGCACACTTTCAGCACACCATAAATTCCATCACCTGGGCAACTGCCTGATTTCTTGGGCAAGGCAGCACTCCACCATCTGCGTGCGTGGGCACCTGAATACATGGTGAGGTATGGGGTCTCCTGGGGCCTCCTCCCTGCTCCTCAGCTACCACTGCCCTCTCCCAGGAAACCATGGGCAAGAGAGGGTGACTAAAGATGCTGGTGATGGAGGTGAGCCTTCCCCGCAGGGCTTATAGTCTGCTGGGAGCAACAGACACCTGCTGTCTCTACCACCACAGTCAGCTCTCCGCTCCAAATAAACACTGAGGTCTTTGTGGTCTTCCTGTTCCCCACCGACTTGCCCCTATAGCCTTTAGGTGGGCAGAACTTGGTAGGTCAGGGTGTGGTGGGGTGGTGACCCCGGGCTGGGCTTTGGAACCTGAGAGTGTCCCTGTGGGTGGGGATGAGGGAATGGCCCAGCATGGAGCATTAACCTGAGCAGGGTGAGGAGGGCAGCTTCCTCCCCAGAGCAGGGCTTGGGCGGGACACCAGTGTCGGAGCCCAAGTCAGGTGAGGAGAGCAGCCTGCCAGAGCGAGGGTGGCGTGGAACTGACCTGGCTCAGGCTGTCAGCGTGGGTGGGGTGAGGCGAGCATCCACAGGAGGTGTCAGAACCTGAGGCAGGTGAAGGGATCCTCCACAGGAGAGGGGTGGCCGGGTGTGGGGCCGCGTGGTAGAGGCACATCTGGGTAGGGGTGGGAGTGTGTGGGGATGGATGAACACAGAGGCATGGATTAAGCAAATTACCAGATGAAAGAGTAACCAAGGTCCTCACCACTGGAGAAGGGAGTTACAAAGAATGAAGAGAGAAAACTAGAATGCTGAATTGGAGTTGGATATAGCATTATGAACTCCTTTTCACACAGAACCAATATATAGATTTAAGTATGTGCATGTATATGTGTGTGTTTATATACATACACATTCCCTAGCTGGTTGCACTGACAGCTCAGGCCTGGGAGCAGCAACAGCCTACTGAACATACCTCAGGTCCAGACTCATTTTTGAGGTACCCTTTTCCAAAAAAAGAAGTCAGGGCTGGGATAGGGAAAGTATAAGTGAGCTTGGATATGCCAGACAGAAAGGGCTCAGAGCAATGGAGATGTGTCAAAAAAATAAATAAATAAAAAAGCAGTCCAGTGGCCAGGTTTGAGGGACAATTTGAGCATTAAAAAACAAAATTTGTAATGGATTATAACCCATTAAAAAAAAGGAAGTCAGCCTATATTTATATAAATTAATTCAAAGTTTAGTAAGAAACAACATTCTCTGCCTCCTCAAAATTTCAATGGATGTGATTTCTTTGGTGGGTTGTAATTCATTACAGTCAGTACTTAATTTGATTGCTTACAGATGTATTTGTTCATTACAAGAGGGGAGCGGGGAAGAGTAACAGTGGAGGACAAGCCTGGGAGACCCAAGCCTAATCCCTGGAAGTAAACGCCATTAGTAATATAAGTGTCAGTATCAGTTCAGTCGCTCAGTCATGTCCAACTCTGCGACCCCATGGACTGCCGCACTCCAGGCTCCTCTGTCCATCACCATCTCCTGGAGCCTGCTCAAACTCATGTCCATTGAATTGATGATGCCATCCAGCCATCTCATCCTCTATCGTCCCCTTCTCTTCCTGCCTTCAATCTTTCCCAGCATCAGGGTTTTTTTTTTCTATTGGGTCAGTTTTTCACATCAGGTGGCCAAAATATTGGAGCTTCAGCTTCAGCATCAGTCCTTACAATGAATGTTCAGGACTGATATCCTTTAGGATTGACTGGTTTGATCTTGCAGTCCAAGGGACTCTCAAGAGTCTTCTCCAGCACCACAGTTCAAAGCCATCAATTCTTTGGCCTCAGCCTGTTTTACTGTTCAGCTTATGTCCCTACATGACTACTGGAAAAACCGTAGCTTTGACCACTCAGACCTTTGTAGGCAAAGTCATGTCATCGACAGTTGGATGGTAGTAATGTATCTTGAGTAACTTTCAGGTTTTGATGGTTGTATTCTGGTAAAGGAGGAAAACATCCCTGTTCACAGTATTTGAAGTGATGTGGTGTTAGGTTGGCAACTTACTCTCAAATAGTTTGGGTTGGGGGGAAGTTCTTTGTTCTGTACTTAAAACTTTTCTGGAGACTGTTTTCAAATACATTTAATTCAAACAAACCACCTTTGAGTCTGCCCACGTATGTGGACTGAAGAATCAGGTGGTGTGACATTCAGGCCATTCATAGTAACTCCTAAAACCTTTCCACTTCTTTGTGGTTTTTTCAGCTCATATTTCATTCTTCCTCCCCGTCTCCTGACTTTCCACACTTTGCCCTTGGCATGTCCTACCATCATCCTTTCCTGCCCACTCTGATCATTTACCTAAGTCCCGTCTGTTTTCCTGCCCATGGATCCAGGGGCCTCCATGCCCCTTCTAAGAACCAGGTCAAAGAACTGGAGCATTTCTGGCTGCCCCCTGGCTTTCCCTGAGTAGGTCTGGGGACCCCCTAGGCATCCAGAGAAGTATTCTTAGGGCACTCTGAGACCTTTCTTCTTTCAAAGAGCTCTGTACATTTTTCAGGATAACAAGCTCTAGTACCCATTTGATACAGCAGAGATAGGACTTTGAATTATTCATCGGCACTTCATTTTCACCCGTATCCAATCACGTCAGCTCCCTGCTTAGACAGCACAGCGCAGCCCCGATGGCTCCCCTGACTGCAGGGGCCTGCAGTGTCTGCCCTTGTCCCTGCCCTTCACATGCCTTTTAACCCCTTTCTATCTGAACAAGAACCCAGACTGCTCCCCTCTTTCTGAACCGCTACAGCCTTTCCATCAGGGCCTTTTCTTAGGCTGGGTCCTCTTTCCAGAATGCCTTGCTTGTTCAGAACGGTGACAGCAACAATAATGAGTAAACACTTGGTGAGTGTCTCCTTTGTCTCAGACACGATACTAGAGCCTCTACAAGGTAAAGATGAGGAGACTGAGGCTCACAGATGTTCATGACTTGTCTGAGGTCATGCAGCCAGTGAATACAATCCTGTGTTCCACAAATGCTTCTTTGCACATCCACCCCATGTCTGGCCCTGAGCCAGGCCAAAGGATACAACAGAGAGGCCTTTGCCCTCTCGGATCTCATGGTCAGAGACCGATGGGTAAACAGTGAGTCATAACACAGTGTGATAAACACTTTGATCCCAGGAGCCGTGGAAGCCGGAGCCAGAGCACCTGACCCAGCCTGGGAATGCAGGAAGGTGTTCCTGATATGCAGGACGTAGCCCTCTGCTGTTTTGAGGTTTAAATGCTTTAATATGTGAGAACAAGTGGAGCAGTGTCGGGCATGTAGAAAGCATGGTAAGAGTGTCACCTCCACCTTCCCCTCCTCTTCTCCCTCTTCCTCTTGGCCTTATAAAGGAATGGATGTTTTTAATGTGGAAGCGGGCGTAGCAGGTGAGATTATGAGTTACATTCTGGCCTGATGGAATCCAGGACACCCAAGGGTGACTTCTAGTGGGAGAAAGGTCATAGGAAAGAGGATGAAGCTAGCACCCTGAAGAACACCGAACACTAGGAGCTAAGCCCATAAAGATGACGGACGAGAGCCACCAGAGAGATGGGAGGAAAATCAGGAGAGCCTGGGGCCATCTGTGCCATGCAGGGAGATTGTCACAAGAAGGCAGAAGCGGTTGGCAGGATCACGTGCTGCTTGGTGAACTCCTCCTTAGCTTTCGAGATGCAGTGTAACTCTGCAAAGCTTTCTCTTCCTTTCTCACCCTGGGCAACTGTACTGGCCTTGTAGTCCTGTATGTATGATAGCAGCAGATTCCCATTCCCCACCTTAGGGCCTCAGCATCAGACTCTTGGGGGAGGTCCTGAAAATCTACCCCTTGAGTGAATCCTGTGCACATTAAAGTCTGCAGAAGCCTGCTTTCTAGAGACAAAAATCCCAGGGTAGAATTCTCATTGGTCCCAGGCCCACACTGAAGGGAACCCTGATTGGTCATTCTTGGGTCAGGTGCTGACTCTTCCCAGGTGGGCATGGTGGGAGGTGGGAAGTGGATGCTGGAGTAGAAGAGGAATGGCCCCGGAACGGGAGAGCTGCTGTTACTAGGAGCAGGGATCGTGCTGGACAGACAGATGTCCTCTATGCTTCCACAGTTCTTTTCAGAGAGCCTCCAAGCTCCAGCGTGTGATTTGGGCACCGGGGGAGGGCCGTCAGCAAGTATTTACTTTATGTGCCTTGACTCCTGGCTAACCTGGGCAGCTCCTGGAGGCTCATAGGCTAGTTTAGCCAGCCCAGGCCAGTGCGGGCCACAGGTATCGGAGGTTAAGTGTAGGCAGTGTCCCCTTTGCCTTGTAGCCACACTTGCCTCTTTCTTCCCCAGAAAACCTTTCCCCTGCGCCTGCCCTGGGAAGAGAACCGGAGGGGAGAAGGCAGCTAGGGAGAAACCAGGCAGCTGCTGAGTAGGCCAATCTTCCCCTGAATTGTCAGGTGCCAGCAGGGTGTGGAGGTGGCAGGAACCACAAACTGGGGTCCCACGGAGTGTGGGATTCCACTGGAGGCCCCCATGAGGGGCACAGATGGTTTGGCCCGGGTTGTCCTTGGTCAGAGGAACTGAAGGAATGTCAAACTGGAAAATCCCGGCGAGCACTATTTTTAGAGGAGACTTGGAGAGCATTTTTCCGGCTGAAGGGACAAGTTCTTTCAGAAGCAGCAGTTAACTCTAACCCCTGAACCGCTCTCGCCTGGAATCGGCCCAGGCCCTCCAGGCTCATGGGAACACTCGAGGTCGGGGTGGGGGTGGGGTGTTTGATGGGGGAGGGGGTTATCAGCTCCTTTCAAACATGGAAAGAGGTTGTTTATTTTTACATCTTTGAGTTGAATCCTTCAGACATTAGGAATTTATACTGGTACCTTTCTTTAAAAGTAGAGAATCATTTCAGGCCAAACTCATAGTCTGGAAACATTAAACATGATTTTCTTGGGTGTTCAGATCATGCTTAATATTAATAATTGTTCATGATCAACTTAGTCTTCCCACTACCTGCTTTATGCTTGCAGTGTTCTACTTAACTACCATTGTCTTTGTTTTTCTGTTTGAGGTGGAAGTCTCTAGGGATCCTGCTAATTACTGAGCTTATTAAAAGTGGTAGATTAGATCTACTGCTTAATTGAAGTCACAGGAAAAGCTACCCCAGCCCCCAACACTCAGGGGGCTGCCCTGGGGAGGGGCCTCAGTAAGAAACAAAGTGAAATTGGAAGCCCTTCTCATCATCATCAGGCAATGCCTTCAGGGACAGGGACCCCAGTTGGGGAAGGTGTTTTGCTCCCAGCCTTTCATGGAATTTAGAATCTAAAGCCCTTGTAGTACCAATGCTTTTGAGGTTAGTACTCTCCAAGGAATCCATATGCTTGTGGGGGAGGGCTAGAGTAAGGAGTCCCCCAGACTTGGAGGTGGTTACCTTTGGGCTGAATGAGAAGCTGAGAGACTTGGCAAGAGGTCAGGCCTGATGCAGGTAATGCAATGGATACTGGGGCATAACGTGCACCTTCAGAGGTTAAAGAGTTTATTCCAGTACCTTTTCTTTGGAAAAGCCCCTGATGCTGGGAAAGATTGAGGGCAGGGAGAGAAAGGGACATCAGAGGATGAGAGGGTTGGATGGCATCAACGACTCAATGGATATGAGTTCAAACAAACTCCAAGAGATAGTGAAGGACAGGGAAGCCTGGCGTGCTGCAGTCCATGGGGTCGCAAAGAGTCAGACACAACTGAGCAACTGAACAACAAAGGATGATGTGCTTTGAGCAGCTCTTTCACAATGAGTTCAGGGACTGAGCTAAGAATCAGCATTATATTTGCTGGCAGAGGCTATCCACTGGCAGCAATGAGTGAAGTAGCGTCTGGTTCCTTCATCAATATCTTCTGAGTCTGGTTTCCTTGAGCAAGGCCTGGATAGGTGGACCAGATGCCGGAACCCAGGGACCTGAGGGCTACCCACCTCTCTGTCATTTCTCATCTTCATTTTGTCTTCAGCATTTGCAGACACCTGAAGGCACAGCTCTAGCCACAAGCTCATGCTCTATTACAGTTGACCACTTGAGGAAGGCAACGATGCCAAGTTTTATCTAGTATGTGGGATTCCCAACAACGCCCATTGAAAGTCTGTGAACTTTTGTGAAAAACCAGAAGGAAAAATTTTGCATGTGTCCCTAGAACTAAAAATAAATGTAGGCTAGTGTCCAGGAACAGGGAACAGTTAATGAGGACTGGAGAGGAGCCTCCAGTCTTGCTTCCGCTCAATCTATCTCCTTTGATGAAGCCAAGAGAACATTCTAGAGGGAGGTGTCACTCTTCTGCTTAACACTGCTTAATCCATCCTCTTACATGGCCCCTGAGGCCCTGCAGGGACGCCCAAAGCCACATTTCACCCTCTTCATTGTGCTTTGCTTTCTCACTTATCTCTGGGTCTTTGTGCATGTTGTTCCCTCTTGCTGAAACACTTTTCCACCAATCCTTATCATCTCTTTGCCTTGCTAACTGCTTTTCCTATTTCAGACCTCAACTGAAATTCTGACCCACAGACTCAGTGAAATCCTTCCTGGAAATTCCCTTACCACCATGAACAATTCTCAGCACATTTTACTGGTTTCAATGCTTGTTCCCCACGTCTGTGCTGGCAGGGATGATATCAAATGCTCAAGTTTCTTTTTAAAAAATCATTTAAGATCTAGCATTTATTAAAATTATATGAACACATAAAAATGACATGAACCCATCGTTGAGAGAATCAAATAGTTCTACAAGGCCTATAACCCCCATTACATTTCCTGCTTCCCAGAACTGACATTTCAAAACTTTTAACCAATCGTATTCATAATTATATGGGAAGTCCCTTTACCATTATCTTTTTAATTGACATGCATATACTGCTACCTCTTGAGTTTTAAGCATGGATGATGAGTATTTAGGTCTCTTGCCCATCTTCCCCTTCTTCCTATCCCACATGGACACATTCTGTCTCTCTGTCCTTTCTTCCTAATATGACCAGGTACTGTGGTTAGATCAGCACTCATTGTTTACATTCTTATAATTATGCAGGTATTATTCACCTGTGATTTACCATACTTCTTTTCTATGTATCATTTTATTTCCCCACAGTTCATCTATGAATATTTCTTTAATTTTCTGTGCATTTATCCCTGTATGTGTGTGTGGGCTCAGTTACTCAGTCATGTCCGACTCTTTGCGACCCCATGGACTGTAGCCCATCAAGCTCCTCTGTCCATGGGATTTTCCCAACAAGGATACTGGAGTGGGCTGCCAATTTCTCCTCCAGGGGGTCTTCCCAACCCAGGGATCAAACCCACGTCTCCTGCGTCTCCTGCATTGGCAGGCAGATTCTTTACCACTGAGCCACCTGGGAAGCACACATTTATCACTAATTTATCTGAAAACTTTACTGAAACTATGAATCTTTCTTTTCTGTATATTCAGACACATTCTTACTGGATTGGCCAAAAAGTTCTTTGGGTAAGATGGTGAAAAACCTGAACGAATTTTTTGACGAACTGAATAATTTCATCTTGAAGGTGTCTCCAGAAGCCTCTAGCTGCTCTAATCTGGTCTGGTTAACCCCCAGCCCTGCTGCATAGGGGCCTATGTCCCCCCCACCATAAGGACCCTTATCACCTCTCCCTAGGCTGCATCCACCCTTTCCTGGATCCCATGTCCTCTGCTTCTTTGGTTTAAATCCTTGTACTCGTGGTGGTCACCAGCAGCCTCCTGAGAAGAGACAGAAGGAGTCTTTCATAAGTCATCATACCCAGCTGATACTCCAGCTGGAATCAGACTTCTAAATAGGCGTCATTTTTCCTCAGGATATGGAATGATTTACTCCATTCCCTTGTACTTCTCTAAGTTGCTTTTGAAAGGTCTGATGCCTTTCTCTTTCTTTCTTGATGCTTTTCTGATTCCTGATCCTTTATAATGAAATCTGCTCAGTTGTCTGGAACCTTGAGGCTCTTCTCTTTGCCCCAGTGATCTGCTGTATCTGATGCTGGTCCATGTTGATTCATTGTGCTGGGCACTGATGGGTCCTTTAAATCCAAAACTCATATCCTTTGGCTCTGTAAACATGTTCCCGAATTATTATTTTTTGTTTTCTTCCCTCCATATTCTCTGTTCTAACTTTATGAGAGTCTTATTATTCTATTAGTCTCTTTTTTCTTTTCTCTCATTTTCCACCTCTTTGTCTTTTGATTCTTTTTCCTGTGAGATTTTCTTTAATTCATCAGTTCAGTTCAGTTCAGTCGCTCAGTCGTGTCCAACTCTTCGTGACCCCATGAATCACAGCACGCCAGGCCTCCCTATCCATCACCAACTCCTGGAGTTTACTCACACTCATGTCCATCGAGTTGGTGATGCCATCCAGCCATCTCATCCTCTCTTGTCCCCTTCTCCTCCTGCCCCCAATCCCTCCCAGCATCAGGGTCTTTTCCAATGAGTCAACTCATTGGAGTTGGCCAAAGTATTGGAGTTTCAGCTTCAGCATCAGTCCTTCCAATGAACACCTAGGACTGATCTCCTTTAGGATGGACTGGTTGGATCTCCTTGCAGTCCAAGGGACTCTCAAGAGTCTTCTCCAACACCACAGTTCAAAAGCATAAATCCTTCAGCGCTCAGCTTTCTTCACAGTCCAACTCTCACATCCATACATGACCACTGGAAAAATCATAGCCTTGACTAGATGGACATTTGTTGGCAAAGTAATGCTTTAACTCATAACGAATTAAAATTTGTTTTGCTTTCATATTATTTAATATCCAAGGACACAAATACATATAATTTTTAATATGGTACCCCTTACCCTCAACTGTGCCTAGTGTTCCCTAGCTAAGGGACTCTCTGTCTTACCTTCTCCAGAGAAAAAAGTTCTAGTTGTGGGGGATGGGCAAGGGAGGGGATCCAGGAATTCATTTGCTTCTTAAAAGACTTTCAGTTGAGGTCTTTTTTTAGTTTGTTTTTTAGATTTCTGCTTTCACCCCCACTTCTAGATGTGCTTGGTGATGTCATGATTCCCAAGCCTTTTTTCTTGTGATATGACCTAGGTTGCATTTCAGCCTTCCCCTGTACCAGCTTAGGGTTTAGCTTTCTTGGATCTGCTAAGTCAGTTACCACTTGCCTCTTTGCTCTTCTGCTTCCAACATTTTGTTGCCATTGTCTCCTCTCTCATTCTTTGTCCCTGTGGTTTTATGCCTTTAAAACATAAATCCGTCTAACTGTCATTTCACTGGGATTTGGGAAGAAAGCAGAGGCCAAAGCCTGCATCCAGTCATTCACCTTGTCTTTCACTGGCAATCTCCAGGTCTTAACATATCCTTTAGCACAGAAGTGCCCAATAAATATTTGTTGGTTGAACAGAGTGTTAGAGTCTTTGTCTTTCCCACCTTTGGTAACTAAAAGGTGAGAGCTGTTTAAATTGAGATCTCCTTAGTCACGGCATTTACTGCTTCTCACTTCACAACCTCATCTGAAATATATACTAGGCAATGGACATGAGTTTGGGTAGACTCCGGGAGTTGGTGATAGACAGGGAGGCCTGGCGTGCTGCGGTTCATGGGGTCACAAAGAGTCAGACATGACTGAGCAACTGAACTGAACTGAACTGAACAATGTGTAGTGAAAAAAAAATTGGACATGAGCCGGCTCTGCCTACCAACTGTGTGGCCTGGGACTACCAGTCTGAAACCTTACTCAAGTCTTCTATAAAATGGGAATAACACTTTCAAATGTCTTCCTCGGTGCTCAGAGCATGATAAGCTCTAGATATTTGAGGTGTGGAAGGGTTCAATACCAAAGTGACAATTCTTAGAAAGTCAGTGTTTTACTTAAGCTCAAAATTAGCCTTCACACTTGAATTGCAAATTGGCCCCTAATTAATGCCCGTCAGTGTAAAAAATCTGTGTTTTACTTGTCTTGATGATTAGACAGAGATGGCAAAAACTTTGCATCTAAGAGAGGAAACTAATGTTCGTCACCAAGTGTCTCCTATGGGCAAGAGGCCACTCCTCGGTCCGGCAGGTGGACCCAGAACGTACACTGGGAGTTATTCACAAATCTTACTGTGTGTGTGTCTTGCAGACCCGGTACTAAACGACCCCCCTCACTCACTCACCCTGATTTCTCCTCACTCGTGTCCCTGACCTCAGAACCGGTTTGTTGCCCGGTGTGGGAGCCCAGACACTGAGCCCCCTCTTGTCAGTCAAACAGTCCAAGTCAAGTCCACCCGGGACTTCTTACTGTTCTCAGCACTGAGGCCGCACATCTTGGCCTTCACCAGAAAGTCCTCTAGCCTACTTCCTCCAGGGGAGAAACTGAGGCAGCGCCCTGAGAAAGCAACACAGTGCCCCCCTAGGCCCACCTCAACCCTCCGACAGCCCCCACTGTCCCGGGTCCCTACAATCCCCAATCTCCTGGACCCCTGCACTCCCACGCCGTGATGGCCTGACGCGCAGCCGCGGCCCGGGCCCCCGCTCGGGCAGGTGAGGGCGGGACCGGAGTTCCCGGAGCCCCGCCCCCAGCCCCGCCTGGCTAGAGGCCCCGCCTCTCCGAGGCCCCGCGGCGCTGGCCGCCGCCTCCCCTCGCGGGAGCCGCGGAGCAGAGCGCCGCTGAGCGGCCAGCGGGCGGGCGCTCGCTCCGCCCCCTCCCGGCCCGCCGCGCCGGCTCCCGCCTCCTTCTCTCTCCACTCGCTCCCGCCTCCCTCCCTTTCCGCTGCTGAGGCGGCGGGAGCCGAGCCCGAGCGGACCGAACCGCGGCCGCAGCGGGGCGGCGGGTGCAAAGGCGGCGGCGGCGCTGGTGCGGGAAGTCAGTCTGTCGTCGTCTCCGTCGGCAGCGGCGGCGGCGGCAATGCGGCGGCCCTGCTGAGCCCGCCAGCTCCGGGCGCCGGGAGCCAGCCGCGCGAGGCGGCTTGGGCCGGGCGGCAGCATGCGGAGCGGCGAGGAGCTGGACGGCTTCGAGGGCGAGGCCTCGAGCACCTCCATGATCTCGGGCGCCAGCAGCCCGTACCAGCCCACCACCGAGCCGGTGAGCCAGCGCCGCGGGCTGGCCGGCCTGCGCTGCGACCCCGACTACCTGCGCGGCGCGCTCGGCTGCCTCAAGGTCGCCCAAGTGGTAGGTGCCGGGCGGGGCCCCAGGTGCGGGCGGGCGGCCTAGCCGCGCGCCTTCCCTCGCTGCTCCCGCTTCAGGGGGCGCAGGCCCGGCCGGCCTCCACCGCGCCCCGGGCTTCCCATCTCCCGACTCCTTGCGCCCCCTCTTCTAGCCAGATCCCCGGGCCTCCCTCCCTCCTCCCCTGGGGACCCCGCCTTCCCGACCCCTGCCGCCTCAGGTGTGCGCCTTCTACCTGAACACCTGCCCCCGGGCCTACCTGTCCACGCCAGCCTTCGCTATAGCGGGCCTTTTTCACTGTCGGACTTGGTGGTGCGCGGAACCCGGCGGGGGTCACGCCTTCCCCTGGGTGCTGCTGGTCATAGCAACAACTTGTGTTGGTTTTCGGCGGCCGCACGTCCTCCACTCCTCCGGACCGTCCTCGTTTGTCTCTGCCTCCACTACTGGGGAAGATTTCTTCCTCCGGTGCCCAGCAGAGTGCTGAGCATATGGTAGACGCTCAGATAAATGTTGGTTGAATGGAGGCATGTAGTCTAGAAGCATTGAGGGAGCCCGACTCTGCCCGCAGAGTCTCCAGTTTATATTGCAGAGGTTTTGATTCCTTCTAATTAGCCCAGAAGATAGAACCGGCATCTCTGAATCCTCCGCCCCAGCACGGTGGCTGGCATTGCCCGATTGGTACCCAGAGTTAAATCACTGCGGGAGGGCAGCCAGTTTTGGAGGTAATAGAAACAGAGAACTTTCTGTTGGGCTTGTCTATGGTAGAGCTCGTTCCTCAGAATACTTATTTTTAGCTTCCAGGGCGTTCAGGGCAGGGTCCTGTCCCCTCTGCCCCTCTTTCGTGGGTTTCTAACGAGCCTGTTTGGTTGGTTGCTTAGCTCTGATGTGGATAGAGCATGCTTGGGTTGGGACAAAACTGTGTCCCGGTATTCCCTGACACAGGTAGGCCTTCCTCTGAGGCCGCTTAGCAAAACTTCATTGACTTCTCAGCTAGAGAAGCCATTTGCACGGACCTGCACGGTATATGCATTTTGTTTCTTCCAAGCATTGGTCTCCTTGTACTTACTTGCGCACGTCGGTAAAGGCTCCTTGGGAATCATTTAATGTGACTATCCTTTCAATAAAGGTCTCAGTGTTTGTAAATTGCAGAATCATAGACTGTTTTATCTTTCTTTTGGGTGAAAGGCTTGTTCTGCTGATTGTGAGATGGTAGTTTTTGAAGGGCTCTCAGGAAAGACAAACGGAGCAGGTTATTCCTCTCTAGAATTTTAAACTGACCTTATCTGGTAAACTGGAATGTTCTCAGAGATATATTGGTTCTGGACTTAGGCATTGCTGTTAGTGAAGAGAATGGAGAAGGTGGGGGAGGTGCCATTTAGAAGAGGCAGCTAGCTGATGTTTGAGTACAATAATCACAGTACAGATAATCACCAGTGAATAAAAGAGCTGGGAGAAAGGGAACTTGGACCCAGGTGGAATTTAGGGATCTTGTTAAGTACCTTGCTTTGTTCATTCTGGACTTTTGAAAGTAAATAGACCTTGCCACTTAAGGGATCTGGTAAAAGAATGAAATCCAGTAGTTTGTATAGAATGTTAGCTACCACCTCATTGCTGGAATTTTGTCACCTAAGGCCATAAATGGAAGCCAATGATAAATGGTATTTATCACTGCCTTTTTGTAAGGTGCTATTTTTAGTAGAACTTTACTTTTCATCTGGAAGAACTTTGGTGTCCAGCTCCTAAAATCTCCACTAACTCTTGCCTCTAGAATTTAAACAGTGAGAGGTTGTGTTATATGTGGGTGAGTGAAGGACAGGGATCTGCTTGAAGGGTATGGCAACATGAAATAGTCTCCCATGCATTTAGCTTTTCAGCCTTGATTAAAAAATCAGGGTTTTTAGGGGAAAAACCCCTCCACAAAACTCCAAGAAATTGGACTCTTGAAACTGAGAAAGAAAACAAGAGTCGTTATGAAGATTTTTTTTTTTTGGCTGCCCCATATAGCATGTGGGGTCTTAGTTCCCTGACCAGGGATCGAACCCATCTCTCCTGCCTTGGAAGCATTGGAAGCTTGGAGTCCTATTCACTGGACCACCAGAGAAGTCCCTGAAGATATTTCTAAGATGTTGCAATATCCCATCAAGAAATATTTTAATATAAGTTCTAATTCTGTGGCTTTTGTGAAAAATTTGATTTTTTAAAATTTTGTTTTAGTCTTTAGAGACATTTTTTGGTGGTCTGTGGCTTATTGCTACCTGTAGGTCCTTGCTACAAGTGTGGTTGGCAGTACTCCTAGCACCTAAGAGCTTGTTAGAATTGTAGAATCATAGGCTTCATTCAGACCTTATGAATCATAATCTACAGTTTAGCAAGATTCGCCACGATTTCTCTTGCACGTTAGAGTTTGAGATTTACCTTTCTGTAATCATTTTTAGTATTAAAACTTTATACCTGTGTATATGTGCTCAGTCGTGTCCGACTCTTCACGACCCCATGGACTGTAGCCCGCCAGGCTCCTCTATCCATGGGATTTTCCAGGCAAGAGTACTGGAGCGAGTTGCCATTTCCTTCTCCAGGGGATCTTCCTGACCCAGGGATCAGACGTTTCTTGCATCTCTTACATTGGCAGGCTGGTTCTTTATCAGTGAGCCACCAGGGAAGCTCTATATCATTTTAGCGTTAAAACTTTATATACAGGTACTGGCAATCAGAACCGTAAATAGTCAGCATCAAGGCTGGGATTCTTCTGTAAAATGAGCCTATACTTTCCTCAGAGGATTAAGAGAATGAGGTAATACGTAGAAATTAGGGCCTAATTTATTAGGTGCTTAGTGTATAATAAAACGTTAGAGGTCACTGTTGCTAATTAATGAAATTAAAGAAACTTGATGAAAATGCCACCCCAAAATTATAATGAAATTGTTTTAAAAAATAAACTTTCACCAGCTCTCTGGTCCCTCTTTTTAAAAAAGTTTTATTTATTTGTTTTTGGTTGTGCTGGGTCTTGGTTGCTATGCAAGGTATTGCTCTGGTTGCCATGCGAGGGGGCTACCCTTCATTGGTTGGGAAACGTGGGCTCTAGAGCACATGGGGTTAGTTGCTCCACTGCATGTGAAACTTCCCAGACCAGAGATCCAGCTTGTGTTCCCTGAATTGGCAGGCAGATTCTTATCCACTGCGCCACCAGGGAAGTCCTAAAATTACATATTTGAACTAAAGATAGCTTACTTCCTAGTGATTTAAATGTTAAATTGATCTTTTAAGTGGAATGTTATTTGATCGTAAAACTAATCTGAAATAGCATGGAAATTAATCAGTGCATTTTCATAGTTTGTATCTTTTAAAAATGAAACTCATACCTGTTTCTTCATTGGGGAGAATATCTCAAACAATGTAAATGTACTTTTTGTAGGAAAACAGTTGGTTTAAGCTATAGATTTAAATACCTTCCTCTTCCTTTTGAATGTGGATTCTGTGAGTGCTTATTGGTTTTTAGCTGCCACACATCATTTAATGAAATAGTTAATGTTTATTTATTGTTTATTTGTTTATTGTTCTGTTTTTTTTTTTTTTTTTCTCAAGCACACTTGGTTGAAGGCAAAATTTTGCTCTAGTGATGGGAAAGGGGTACACTATCAATTATACCACGATGTTAGGACAGTGTCAGAAAAGCAACCGTGGGACAACTTTCTGAGTAATAACAACAGCAGGCATGGTTAATGAATGCTTACTCTTGCCACTTTTATGGATGAGAACATTAGCGGCATAGAGGTTGTGACTCCTTTAAGGTCTCGTGTCTAGTGGTTGGTGGAACTGGGATTCGAACCCAGGCAGTATGCTCTGTAGGCTTCCCAGGTGGTACCAGTGTTAAAGAACCTGCCTGACAATGCGGGAGACATAAGAGATGCAGGTTCGATCCCTGGGTCGGGAAGATCCCCTGGAGGAGGGCATGGCAGCCCAGTCCAGTATTCTTGCCTGGAGAATCCCATGGACAGAGGAATCTGGCGGGCTATAGTCCATAGTGTTGCACAGAGTCAAACACGACTGAAGTAACTTAGCATGCATGCACATGTATCCTTTACTGCCTCTTTTAACACGTGACTTTGAGTTGTTCCACTGAACAGGACAGATCTTGAGTCCAGGGACATTTCTGTGGTCTTTGGTCCACCCTTTTGGGCGACTTTTGGGTGACCTTTTGGCTGACTTTTACATGCTGAAATGAGACACTTTACAAGGGTTTTGATTTCTCTGTGGCCATTGTGCCGTCCCTAGGTGAGCAGTTCCTGTGTGGTGTTCTGTTCCTCAGCCATTAGTCTTGCTCACTTTCTGCAGTGAGGGGATGGGCCTTGTTAAAAGAGCCAAGACCAGAATCAGCATTTAAGTTCCTAAAACACCCCTCAGTGAGCTCTTTTGCATCACATTCCTTTCTTTCTTAGTTTTCTTCTTTCCTTCTCTCTCTTTTCTCTCTTTCTCTCTTCCTTCCTTCCTTTCTTTCAATACTTGTATTAATGTTTTTGGGCTGTGCTGCCCAGCTTGAGGGATATTACTTCCCCAGTCAGGGCTGGAACCTGTGCCATCTTCAGTGGAAGTGCTAAGTCTTAACCACTGGACCATCTGGAAAGTCCCTGAACCCCTTTCTGAAGTCCCTCCCATGCCTGATTGACCTTCTGACCTTGCATTGCATTTGTCTAGGACTGTTTTTTAAAACAAAGTTGGGTAGTAGGTGATGTTTAAATTCAGACTTTAGCTCTGCTCATCACCTTGAAATCTCTTAATCCCTTTGTGTTTGGGCTTCTCCCATAGTAGAATGTGAGTAGTAATGACTGAACTTTTGGGGAATTATAAGAACTAAAGGGGTTAATGTTTGGCGGGTGCTTTCTTAGGTAACTCAAGGACCACTGTGAGTATTTGCATTTCAGGGTTGGGTAATAATGTATCTTTTATTTGATGGAAACTGTGTCAGTTTTTCATCCCAGGCTGGGGAATACAGTTCCTGTCCTGCTTCCTTGACTATACTGAAGCAGGGCGGGGATGTGCAGAGAATGACAGGTGAAATAGTTTCACTGCATGAGATTCTCACATGTACCTTAAAGTGAGAATAGTTAGAATAGTTTTCTTTTCCCTTGGGAATTTTGTTATCTTTGAAAGCTGTGTTCCTGCCCAAAAATTTGAAGTCAAATTCTAGCAGAAAATAGAAGATTAAAACCATTCATAAGTTTTTGTGATGCTTAAAATAGTAAAATTATCATTCAAGACCTCAGAAAAATGTCTAGGACACATCTGTTTTATAAAACCAGACAAAGACAGTTCAAGAAAAGAACACTCCAGACCAGTCATCCTCATGAACACAGGCACAAAAGTTCTCAACAAAATACGAGAAAATCGAATCCAGCAATGTTATGTAAAAAGAATTGTACACCACAATCATTGTGGTTTGTCCCAGGAACAAAAGGCTGGTTCTGTTTTCCAAAATCAGGAGATATAATCCACCATACTAACAGTTTAAAGGGCAAAAAACACTTGATTATGTCAGTGCATGCAGGAAAAAAAAACTTTTGACAAAATTCAGCATTCATTCATGATAAATGTTGCCAAGCAAACCCAGAAAAGGGCATCTGCCAGAAATCTACAGCTAACATACTTGGTGGTGAGAGAATGCTTTCCCCCTTAAAATGGGGAGCAAGGCAATGAAGTCTGTTCTCACCACTGCTATTCCACATCCTACTGGAAGTGCTAGCCAGTGCAGGAAAAGTAAATAGAAGGCATTCAGATTGGAAAGAAAGAACAACTGTCCTTATTTGCAGATGGCATGATTGTCTATATAGACAATCCCATGGGAATCCATAAAAAGAAAAGCTCCAAGGACTAATGTGTGAGTTAGCAAGGTCAACACAGAAAAATCAATCATATTTTTATATCCTAGCAATAAGTCACTGGAAGCTGAAATTGGTGGGGGTGGGGGAGGGCGGGGGGAAGCAACCCATGTCAGTTACGATAGCTCTGAAAAGAATGAAATAGGTCTAAATCTAACAAAACACATACAGGATCTGAAAACTATGAAACACTGAAGGAGGAAATCAAAGACTACCGATATAAGTGGACAGACATATTCATGAATTGGAAGACTCAATATAGTTACTAAAATATCTTGTCTCCACAAATTGATCTGTAGGTTTAACATAATCCCAAAAGCCCAGCAAGGTTGTTTTTTTTTTTTTTTAAGAGACAAGATGATTCTAAAATTGATATGGAACGTCAGGTTAACCAGGCAGAGGTGTGGTGAAGGATTGCTTTCCAGGGCAGAGGACACAACATGAAGAGAGAATGTGGAGTTTAGGGGTGTGTGTAAGGGGAAGGGGGATGAGGAGGGGGTCTGAAAGTACGGACTTTATGTCTCTTATCACCACAGGGCTTTGGGCAGTTGCTTGTTCACTTTAGGCCACAAGCAGGTCTCCTTATTTGTAAATCGAAGCTGATCAGAGTGCTGCTGGCACGGCAGCCGTGAGCCTTCTGTACAAAGTCCTCAGCAGCGTGTCTCACACACAGAAATCACATGAACCTGTTGGCACTGTGACATATCTCTGAAATGGTCCCAGTTGGGAAACTGGGTGACCAAGAGTTAGGGTGGAAGGGAGACTTCTTTTTCACTGTATGACTCTTCATCCTTTTGTATATCACATGCAAATATCTTCTATTCAAAACTTCCCAGGGCGTCAGCTGTCACTCGCTCTACCTCAGGATAGATTAGCCTTAAAGCTGTTATACCAATCATAATCTTTAGTTAACCTCTTATTACTTTCCTTACTTTGTAATTTGGAGGCTCTTGGGGAGAATGATTTCAACAATACAGACATCTTGAAGAAACTTGAAGTTTAAGAAGTTTTTCAGTCTGTCTTCCTGTTTAAAAAAAAAAGCCTTCTGTGTAATAGCAGGTGCTTAATAAATTTGCTGTTGCTAATTGGAAAACTTCTTCCACTTGAAAGGAATTTACCCTATAGCATGGTGACTATAGTTAATAATACTATATTGCAATTGTATTGCAATTGAAAGGTGCTAAGAGAATAGATCTGATAGGCTCTCATCACAGGACAAAATTTTTTTGACTATGTATAATGATGCATGTTACATAAGACCTATTGTGCTGATCATGTGGTGATGTCTACATCATTATTGATACAGATATTTGTAGATAGAGATATTGAATTATTTTGTTGTACACTCTAGTATAATGTTATATGCCAGGTAAATCTCAATGAAAAAAAAAAAAGCCATTGTAACTTAGAAAGAAATTAGAGAAAAAAATCTTAGGCAATGAAAAGAATTTTGGAATTTTTCCCTTCCGAAGACTGCATAAGATCCCCTGATCATGGTTTCCCCTGATCATTGTTCCCAATTTTTTGCTAAAAGGAGGGATCCTTCAGTAAATGTCCGGCATTCTTCTTTTGAACTGTTACTATTTTGTTGTTGTTGTTAAATTTCAAGGAGTATTTCTACTAGATCAAAGGGCAATATCATTACATTTCTGAACACTTCTAAAAAAAATTATGAACTTGGTCATACAACATACCTAAAGGTCTCAGTTTTCTCCGAGTCATCAATGTGCTTATTCACAAGAACCTCCAGTGGGAAATGGTGAGCTCGGTAAGACCTTCAGGACTCCTCCTGGGTCCCAGGACCAAATTAATTCTCAATTGACAGCTCTGGAAGACCTTTGTTCTTTCTTTCTTTAAAAAAAAAAATGTCCTTTCAGTTTTGTTGACATATGTGTGTGAGTGGACACTGAGTCGTGTCCTAACTCTTTGTGACCCTGTGGACTGTAGTCTGCCAGGCTCCTCTGTCCCTAGGATTTTTCAGGCAAGAACATACCAGAGTGGGTTGATTTATTGAGATATACTTAACATAAACACTGTAAGTTTAAGGTATACAGCATAGTGATTTAATTTACATACATCATGAAATGGTTACCACAGTTAACTTTAATGAACAGCCATCACATATAGATAAAAAGTAAAGAAATAGAGGACTTCCCAGTAGTTAAGACTCTGTGCTTCCACTGCAGTGGGCATAGGTTCAATCTCTGATACGGGAACTAAGAGCCCACACGCCATGTGGCACAGTAAAAAAAAAAAAAAAAGAAATAGAAAAAAAACTTTTTTGCCTTGTGACTAGAAGAACTCTTAGAATTTACTCTCTTGACAACTTTCATATATAACAATAGCATTGTTAATTATACTTACCATAATTATACTTAACCATATTGTACATAACATTCCTAGTACTTATTTATCTTGTAACTAGAAGTTTGTACCTTTCCTGCCTTCACTCCTCTCCTTCTTCCATCTCTGGTAGCCACAATTCTGATCTCTTTTTCTATGAGTTTAATTTTGAACTATAATTGACCTACAACCCTGTGTTGGGGCTTCCCAGGTAAAGGACCAGCCTGCCAATGCAGTAGACATAAGAGACACGGATTCAGTCCCTGGGTCGGGAAGACCCCCTGGAGGAGGGCATGGCAACCCACTCCAGTATTCTTGCCTGAAGAATCCCAGGGACAGAGGAACCCGGTGGGCTACTGTTTATGGGATCGCAAAGAGCTGGGCACAACGGAAGTGACTTAGCACGTACACAGTGCTGCTGCTGCTAAGGCGATTCAGTCGTGTCCGACTCTGTGTGACCCCAGCAGCCCACCAGGCTCCGCCATCCCTGGGTTAGTTCCTATTATATACAAGATAGAGTTTGATATTTCTGTACATTTCAAAATTATCACTATAAAAAAAAACAAAATTATCACTATGGTGACTTTTTTTCTTGATTAGAAAGTTATAGGAGCCTTTCCCATGTCAAGGCACTTCAGAGGATGCTTAGAGGGGTCATGGGGTCAGGTGTACATGCCCTGTCAGTTCCAAGAGGCTTCTCCTGGTAGAATGAATGGGTTCTTTCCTGCATGCTGGGGAGAGGCATATTCCAGCCTCTGGAATTAGTGCTGCATTTACCTGAGCTCTAGCACAGGTAATGGAGTGTGTGATTCACCCCATTAAGGGCTGAAGTCTGTGTGGCGGCCAGAGCTGATTATTTTCCATGATGGTCCATTTAGCTTCCTGGGCTGTTGAAGTGGCTGGAAATACCAGCGTTCTGGCCTTCAACCCACAGCTCTCACTTGCTGACTCTTTATCCTTACTCCTAGAAGTAGCTCCAAATCCTTTTGTAGAATGATGTCATATGTCTTTAGAAAATAAAGTTGTTTATTAGAGAATAGAGCAACAAAGGCCTGGTCACAGATCCTGCATTTTCCCAGACAGTCCTGATTTCCTGTGCTGTCTCAGACTCTGTGTAAGTACATCCTAAGTTTAAAAAAAAAATTACTGTACTTTAAACTATGAAATAGTCCCGTCATTGAAATCAGAGCAGCAAGGGCTCATGTATTGACAGTGTGTTCTGAGGTTTTTCTTTGGAAAGTAAGATTATTCCTGGGGTACAGGCTGTGTGTGCAGAAGAGATAAAAGCGGGTGAGACAAGCTGGGATTTGGATTCGTTAGCAGGTTGAGCCTTCAGCGAGTCTAGAAGGAGGAGAATAGGAGAACAGAGGAGTCTAGAATAGAGAATAGAAAGGCAGAGAATGAGAGAACAAGACACCTCTGGCTGAGGGCATGGCCTCAGCATCTCATGTGGTGGCCAAGAGCCAATTTAAACTCTCAGAGGCTTAGTTTAAAGTGGTCCAGAGCTGGGAGCAGGCCTGTAGCTGACTGAAGAGGGGGCAGATGAGTAGTACAGAAGTCAGAAAGTGACACCTCTTTTGGGAGAAGAGCTTGCCTTTTTAGTGTTTGGAAACCATCTTATTGTGAAACAGTTTAACTTCTTTTTTTTTTTTTTTTTTTTGAATGCTACTTTTAAAGCTATAATGGAGGTAAGAAAATATCCTTTACTATTGAAAATATTTTTAGCATAGTCATGTTTAGTTGCTAACTCATGTCCGACTCTTTTGCGACCCCAAGGACGGTAGCCCACCAGGCTCATCTGTTCATGGGATTTCCCAGGCGAGAATGCTGGACTGGGTTGCCATTTCCTTCTCCATGAATGGCTCTTAACAGCACCCCGAGGCTGGGAGGAAGATGTAAACAGATAGTTGCAGGATGCCACAGGGGTGATATTTGTACAGACTGCTGTGGGCTCGTTAGGCTAGGAACACCACAGCATGGAGGCTGCACGCTAAAGTGGCATAGCCACGGTTCAGCTTCAGGCTCTGCCAGTCACACTGGGTAACTGTTGAAACTGTTCGCCTCAGATCAAACTTGAACCCATACACGGGGACTGGAACCTGGCCAAACCCCACCGTCTTCCAATTGAGATCACACACCTGATTTCGGAACTTAATGAAGCTCATTGCGGAAAGAATTCAGTGAGAGATAAAGTGATAGGTAAGAAGTGGATTATTTAGAGAGAGAAACACACTTCACAGAGTGTAGTCCATCTCAGAATGTAAGAATGGCCCAGTATAACTTCTTGAGGGGGAGGATTTTTGTGTGAAAAATTCTCCCTTAAAGGGAGGCCCAGCCTTCATCTCGGCTCCTCTCGTGTGTGGCCTTATGTGCTCACATTAGGTGGTCGAGTCTGTCACTCGTTTTCAGAGTGCGGGTGTCCCCCGGGAGCTCTAAGGTTATTAATATAGAAATGGGAGACTGAGAGTCAGACTGAGGGACTGTGTACCAATTGTATTTCAGAAAATCTCATATAAAGCCCAGCATCCGTTTTTTTTTTTTCTTCTTATTTTAAATTGGAGGATAATTCTTTTACAGTGTTGTATTGGTTTCTGCTATTCAACAATGTGAATCAGCCATAAGTATGTGTATGTCTGTCTGTCTATCTATCTATCTATCTATCTATCTATATATCTCCTCTCCCTCACGAGCCTCCCTCCAAGCCCCCCCACCCCCAGTTTCTTTTTTGACTAGGGTTTTACGGTACTGATTATTTCACTTGACCAGAAACTTTGATTAACTCTTTGATTGACATATTCCTGCCTGAGAGTCTTTGCATTTGAAGTTCAGTCTTCCGTAGACCCTGCCCTCCCACCCCTCTCCGCCATCCATCCCTTCCCCAAAATGCCCACTTGACTCTGTTCTTCAGAACTGCTCTTCTGTTCTGTCCAGGAGACCTTCCCTGACCACCCTGTCAAAAGTAGGATGTTCCCCCTTTCCCACTTTTTATCCCCCGCACCCTGCTTTACTTTGCTTTGCAGCATTTACTACCCAACCAGAATTTCAACTGCACCAGAGCTGCAGCTTTGTGTTTTGAGTTCCCTGCTATATCCCTTGTGTCTAAAACAGTGCCTGCCCATAGGGACGCCCTGAATAAACAGGTGAATACATATTTGTTTCATAGAAGAAAGAAAAAAAGTCACAGTTTATGTAGTATTTAACATAGCTCCTAAAAGGTCCAATTGTTTGAAAACATGGAATCTATCAGAGAACAATAACATGTATTTCTAAGCAGATAAACTGGACTCTGTTGTAAATGGAAAATGTTGGGGAGAAAGTATAGAGACAAAATGCCTTTGTAATTATTTTTCTTTTTTTTTTTTAAACTGTGAGTTTTAAAAGTGTGTAGAGTGCTACTAGGAAACAGAAGCTTTTGCTTAGGAGACAGATTTTTGTAAAAGAAGAGGAAACCATAAGAGGCTTTGCCAAACTTTCTGCTTAGGAAAGTATAAAATGAAAACCAGGGGTTCTGTAATTATTATTAAAGTTGTCTGCTTTCTGATTGACTTGCTGGGCAACAGGGTCACCCAGGATCTGCCAAGTCAGTGTTTTGAGAATCCTTAGAGCAGACACTTAACACGTGCAAAGGAGGAGTCACAACTGAGGCCCCTTGTGCTTGTTTTTATGGCTTCTCTGATGAAAACAGAAGAATAGCAGTTCTGTGAGGCCTGAGAAAGGGAGGCCTTGATCTTCAGTGAAGACCGCAGAGGCCCATAGGAAATACTGGAATCCAGAATGGTGTCTCTGAGCATTTCAAATGATTGGTTCAATTTGGGAATTCAGTGGGTTAATAAACACTCAAAATGTTGAGTTTAATCAAACGTGGATGGTTTTGGATGCTTTCTTTCTTGCCACTACGATTTGATGACTGGTGCAGGGGAAGCCTTCATTTTTGTGGTTTCCCGTTTATTCCAGCGCAGCTATGAAAAACAGTTTAAGGCTAAAAGTTTTTTGTGCCAGTGGAAAAAAAACAAACCTCAGGAACAATGGCTCTTCCAGCAGTAGTTGCTTCTTTATAGCTGGTCTACTTTCAACCATTTTTGGTCCAAGCCCTACACATTGTGTCTAATTTCAGATTAAGAGTTGGCTAAATAACTTTAGAGTTAGATCAAGGTCACTAACTAGATGTTGGTAAAAATTCTAACATATTCTTTCCATTAAAAAAAAAAATCTGTGCTTTATATATGTGTTGAACGCCTAGGCTGGGCCAGGTACTATTGTGCATCCATCAATAGGACACAGAGCCCTGCCTCTGAGGGGCTTGGAGGGTTTGGTGTGAGGCAGAAAAGGTGCACCGTCTGTCCTGACCACTGGAGCCAAGTGCTCTACTAGTGGCCCAGGACAGTGGGCTTGGCTAGGAAGCCCTTGTGGGAAATGGACATATTTGCACGTTGAATGGCTAGGTCCTGGAGCCAGGTAGGGTGTGTCCTGTGGAGAAGGAATATACCAGGTCCTGGGAGTCGAGGGTGAGCCCAGGAAAGGGGTGAGAAGGAGGTGCCAGGTGTGGTTCACCAGGCAGAGGTATGGAAGGGCAGGGATGGGGAGGGGTATGGGGGCACCGAAATTGGGCCCAACTTGTTAGGCTAATGAATTTGAATCTTCTGAAAGACATGAGCAGGCAGAGCGGTGGCTGTTGAGCACTTGCAGTGTGGCTAGTATGAATCTGAGGTGCTGTTGTAGTTCAGTCTCCCAGTGGTGTCTGACTCTTTGTGACCCATGGACTGCAGCAGCCCAGGCCTCCCTGTCCCTCATAGTTTCCCAAAGTTTGCCCAAGCTCATGTCCATTGAATCGGTGATGCCATCCAGCGATCTCATCTTCTGATGCCCTCTTCTCCTTCTGCCCTCAATCTTTCCCAGCATCAGGGACTTTTCCAATGAATTGGCTGTTTGCATCAGATGACCAAAATACTGGAGTTTCAGCTTCAGCATCAGTCCTTCCAACAAGTACTCAGGGTTGATTTCCCTTAAGATTTGACTGGTTTGATCTCCTTGCTGTCCAAGGGACTCTCAGGAGTCTTCTCCAGCACCGCAGTTTGAAGGCATCAATTCTTCAGCGCTTGGCCTTCTGTAATTATAGTTCAACTCTCACACCCATACGTGACCCCTGGGAGAACCATAGCCTTGACTATGTGGACCTTTGTCAGCAGAGTAATGTTTCTGCTTTTCAACACACTATCTAGGTTTGTCATAGCTTTCCTGCCAAGAAGCAGTTGTCTGATTTCATGGCTGCAGTCACTGTCTGCAGTGATTTTGGAATCCAAGAAGAGGAAATCTGTCACTACTTCCACGTTTTCCCCTTCTATTTGCCATGCAGTAATGGGGCCAGATGCCATAATCTTAGTTTTTTTAATATTTAGTTTTAAGCCAACTCTTTCACTCTACTCCTTCACCCTCATCATGAGGCTCTTTAGTTCCTCTTCAATTTCTACCATTAGAATGGTATCATCTGCATGTCTGAGGTTGTTGATGTTTCTCCTGCCTGTTTTGATTCCAGCTTATAACTCATCCAGCTTGGCATTTCTCATGATGTGCTCAGCGTATAGGTTAAACAAACAGGGTTACAGCAGACAGTCCTGTCATATTCCTTTTTCAATCCTGAACTAATCAGTTGTTCCATACAGGGTTCTAACTGTTGCTTCTTGACCTGCATACAGGTTTCTTGGGAGACAGGTAAGATGGTCTGGTATTCCCATCTCTTTAAGAGCTTTCCACAGTTCATTATGGTTCACACAGTCAAATATTCATTGAAAGGACTGATGCTGAAGCTCCAATACTTTGGCCACCTGATGCGAAGAACTGGCTCGTTGGAAAAGACCCTAGTGCTGGGAAAGGTTGAAGGCAGGAGGAGAAGGGGATGACAGTGGATGAGATGGTTGGATGGCATCACCGACTCAATGGACATGAGTTTGAGCAAGCTCTGGGAGTTGGTGATGGACAGGGAAGCCTAGCATGCTGCAGTCACTGGGGTCACAAAGAGCTGGTCTTGACTAAACAACTGAACTGAACTGAACACTGTCATAGGCTTTGGTGTAGTTGACAAAACAGAGGTAGATGTTTTTCTGAAATTCCTTTGGTTTCTCTATGATCCAGCGAATGTTGGCAATTTGATCTCTGGTTTCTCTCCCTTTTCTAAACCCAGCTTGGACATCTGGAAGTTCTTGGTTTGCATAATGCTGACTCCTGGCATGCAAGATTTTAAGCTTGACATTACTAGCATAGAAGATGAGTGCAATTGTCTGATGGCTAGCACATTCTTTAGTACTACCCTTCTTGGGAATTGGGATGAGGATTGACCTTTTCCAGTCCTGTGGCCACTGCTGAGTCTTCCAGATTTGCTGACATATTGAATTTGAGGTGTGCATAAGTGTAAAATACGTGCTAGAGTTTAAGGATGTAATAGGAAACAACCAGAATGTAAAATTACGTGTCAAAATGGTGATATTTTGGCTACATAGGGATAAATTAAATTTACTATTAAAATTTGCTCCACCTGTTTCTTTTTTTAAAATGTGAAATCATGGGTCAAGGAAAGGTCTCCATTTTGGAGTCTTATTTTTAAAATTATTTATCTTTTTTGTTGTGGTGGGTCTTCATTGCTGTGCGAGGGCTTTCTCTAGTTGTGGAGAAGGGGGCTACTCTTCGTTGCGGTGTGCTGGCTTCTCATTGCTGTGGCTTCTCTTGTTGCAAAGCACAGGCTCTAGGCTCAGGGCTTCGGAGCTGCAGGCTCAGTGGTGTGGCACTCGGGCTTGGTTGCTCTGCAGCATGTAAAATCTTCCCAGACAAGGGATCGAACCCATGTCCCCTGCATTGGCAGGTGGATTGCTATCCACTGTACCACCATGGAAGTCCACTCCTCCTATTTCTTTTTACTTTTTAAAGTATGACTGTTAGAAAATTTGAAATTACTCATGTGGCTTGTGTGTTTCTATTGGTCCTTGCTGGGTTAGAGAGTGTGAGAAATGGCTTTGAGAAGGATGAGATGATCCAAGGCCTGCTAAGAGACTTTGAGTAACTCAGGTGAGGATCAGAGGCGGAAAGGATGTGACAAGTGGGAGAGAAGAGATGGCAATCATGTTTTACTATATCCCTTGTTTTTACTTTTCACTGTTTGTTCCTCAAACAAAGAAATATTGAAGCTAACATTTATTGCACTTCTACTACGTCCAGACTGCTAGTGTTCCACATGTGTTATCTCATTTAATGCTCACAGCAGTCCTACAAGGCAGCTACTTTACTGCTGAGGAAACAGAGGCTTACTGAGTTCAATCACTCACTCAGAGTCCCCACAGCTAGTGAGCGGGGAGCTCACTAGTCTGCCTTTGGAGACCACACCTGGAAACCCTACGTGTGTGTGATTCTATAATCCAACCATTAGACAGATTATGAGATTTGTTCCAACATCACTCGTCTTTCCTGTTCTACAGGGACTTGGCCCATTTCTGCTTTCCCTCTTCTGCCGGTATTGCTCCTGGTGGGCCAGGCAGCTTTAAGAGACCTTCTGGCTCTCAGTTCTTGCACAATACATGAATCACATCTGATATAGTCGGGAGGGGTGGGTGGTATTACAGAGCGAGGCCCCTTAGTCCTTCTCTTCTAACTCCTTGGATTATCAGTGAAATTTAAGAATTGCTGGTAGAGGAGGGGTAGAGGGGTAAAGATTGCAGCTTTATTTTCCTGTTTGCTTGAGCCAGTGGCCTTCAAAGTATGTGGGGTTGGAAGGATTATTGATTTCTGGAACCTTTTTTTCGCCTTCTTAGAGCAGCTAATACACCCTTGGGCACCTTTTTGGACTTAGCTTGTTTATGGGTGCATGCATGCTAAGTCGCTTCAGTCGTGTCTGATTCTGCCACCCATGGACTGCAGCCCGCCAGGCTCCTCTCTCCTTGGGATTCTTCAGGCACTAATACTGGAGTGGGTTGCCACGCCCTCCTCCAGGGAATCTTCCTGACCCAGGGATTGAACCCACATCTCTTTATATTTCCTGAATTGGCAGGCCAGTTCTTTACCACTAGCACCATCTGGGAAACAATGTTTATGGGTATTAGAGGATAATTTTTAAAAGATAAAATCATGACTCACATACAAATATGAAAGATTAATTACAGAAGGAGCCAGTAAGATGTTATAGCCTGTTCAAAGGAAAATTCAGAGTAGGCACACATACACATACCATGAAATGAATTTCAGTAGATGCAACTTTGACTTTGAAGGAGGGAGTCTGTTGCCTCTCGGCCAGACAGTTCATGTAACTGTCTTCAGACAAGAATTATTTGCACTGCTTTCGCTTACGTACAACTTAACAGAGTTGCAAAATATCTCAAAAGACTGTGAAAAGTATAAAAACCATAGGATCAGATAACTTGCAAAGTTATGTCCTAACAAGGCCTATTCATCCATTGAATATGTCTTTTCAGTCTATTTTCAAAATCATCCACAGTTTATCCTGAGAAGGGAAATAAATGGGGAGGGGTCTGGGTGGGCAGGGTTTTTACCCAGCCTGTATATGTTAGAACGTCCTGATTTTATTCATTCCTTACTCTCTTTCCTGTGTTCCTCCAACCTGACATTTGATCTCCACATTGTTGGGTGGCTGGAGGAACATTCTTTATGGCCTCCTGCACCCTACTGTAGATTTCTCTTTTGTTTTTCTTATTTCTCCCTGGTTACTGTTCTTCACAAAAACAGATCTTGATCACCCATCCATGGAACTATACATTTTAGGCCTCAGCCTGGCCCTTCCAGAACTTCCCAGATGATGCTAGTGGTAAAGGACCTGCCTGTCAATGCAGGAGACATAAGAAACGCAGGTTTGATCCCTGGGTCAGGAAGATCCCCTGGAGGAGGGCATGGCAACTCACTCCAGTATTATTGCCTGGAGAATCCCATGGACAGAGGAGCCTGGCAGGCTACAGTCCATGGGGTCGCAAAGAGTCAGACAGGACTGAAGTGACTTAGCACACACAGCTAAGAGGATTACCTGCCACTGCAGAGTTGATGTGAAGTTGAACTGAAAGTGCCTAGCACAGAGCCTGGCCATGAGAAGTGTGAATTTGGGGGCATAGTTCAGTCCATAGCGAGGTGAGATCATGGTATAAATCAGTAATAGAGGTTTGCTGCTGCTGCCGCCAAGTCGCTTCAGTCGTGTCTGACTCTGTGTGACCCCATAGATGGAAGCCCACCAGGCTTCCCCACCCCTGGGATTCTCCAGAACACTGGAGTGGGTTGCCATTTCCTTCTCCAATGCATGAAAGTGAAAAGTGAAAGGGAAGTTGCTCAGTCGTGTCCGACTCTCAGCGACCCCATGGACTGTAGCCCACGAGGCTCCTCCGTCCATGGGATTCTCCAGGCAAGAGTACTGGAGTGGGGTGCCATTTCTTTCTCCAGTAATAGAGGTTTAAGGTGGCTCAAAACATCTTGAAACTCCAACTTACAATACAATTTTGTATGTGTGCTCAGTCGTGTCCGACTCTTTGTGACCCTATGGACTGTAGCCGGCCAGGTTCCTCTGTTCATGGGATCCTCCAGGTGAGAATACTGGAGTGGGTTGCCGTTTCCTACTCCAACTTACAGTTTTAGACTAGAAGCAATCTAGAAGCCATCGATGTGTGCCCCTCCTTTGTTTCCTAGGAGAGGAATCTGACCCTGGAGAAGCTGTGACTTAACCTGTGGCTACCCATTTTGTTAATGGTGCTGGAACCTGGGTCTCAGACCGGTGTGCTTGCCCCTGTAGCTAGCTGCTGCTCCTGGTGACAGTTTGATTCCTTTCTGTGAAGCCAGATGTGGGACAGCTCTGAATTCTGATCATCTTTCTTATCCTTTGTGTGATTATGGGGAAGACAGATGAATGGTCAATAGCCTCAGGCACATTCTAGGATAGTAGTTTTAGGAACAGCTGTATATGTCCAAGGAGCGGTGGCTGTGCAGGCGCAGGAGGGCCCAGAGGAGCTACTCCACGTTCAAGGTCAGGAGGGGCGGCCGTGAGAAGATACCCCTCATCCAAGGTAAGGAGCAGCGGCTGCGCTTTGCTGGAGCAGCCGTGAAGAGATACCCCACGTCCGAGGTAAGAGAAACCCAAGTAAGATGGTAGGGGCTGTGAGAGAGCATCAGAGGGCAGACACACTAAAACCATAATCACAGAAAACTAGCCAATCTGATCACAGGACCACAGCCTTGTCTAACTCAGTGAAACTAAGCCATGCCGTGTGGGGCCACCCAAGACGGACGGGCCATGGTGGAGAGGTCTGACAGAATGTGGTCCACTGGAGAAGGGAATGGCACACCACTTCAGTATTCTTGCCTTGAGATCCCCATGAACAGTATGAAAAGGAAAAATGATAGGATACTGAAAGAGGAACTCCCCAGGCTGGTAGATACCCAATATGCTACTGGAGATTAGTGGAGAAATAACTCCAGAAAGAATGAAGGGATGGAGCCAAAGCAAAAACAATACCCAGTTGTCGATGTGACTGGTGATAGAAGCAAGGTCTGATGCTGTAAAGAGCAATATTGTATAGGAACCTGGAATGTTAGGTCCATGAATCAGGAAGATTGGAAGTGGTCAAACAGGAAATGGCAAGAGTGAGTGTCAACATTCTAGGAATCAGCGAACTAAGATGGACTGGAATGGGTGAATTTAACTCAGATGACCATTATATCTACTACTGTGGGCAGGAATCCCTTAGAAGAAATGGAGTAGCCATCATGGTCAACAAAAGAGTCTGAAATGCAGTACTTGGATGCAGTCTCAAAACTGACAGAATGATCTCTGTTCTTTTCCAAGGCAAACCATTCAATATCACGGTAATCCAAGCCTATGCCCCAACCAGTAACGCTGAAGAAGCTGAAGTTGAACAGTGCTATCAAGACCTACAAGACTTTTTATTTTTTTATTTTTTTTAATTTTTTATTTTTACAAGACCTTTTAGAACGAATACCCCAAAAAGATGTCCTTTTCATTATGGGGACTGGAATGCAAAAGTAGAAAGTCAAGAAATAGCTGGAGTAACAGGCAAATTTGGCCTTGGAGTATGGAATGAAGCAGGGCAAAGGCTAATAGAGTTTTGCCAAGAGAACTCACTGGTCATAGCAAACACCCTCTCCCAACAACACACGAGAAGACTCTACACATGGACATCACCAGATGGTCAACACCGAAATCAGATTGATTATACTCTTTGCGGCCAAAGATGGAGAAGCTGTGTACAGTCAGCAAAAACAAGACCGGGAGCTGACTGTGGCTCAGATCATGAACTCCTTATTGCCAAATTCAGACTTAAACTGAAGAAAGTAGGGAAAACCACTAGACCATTCAGGTATGACCTAAATAAAATCCCTTATGACTATACAGTGGAAGTGAGAAATAGATTTAAGGGACTAGATCTGATAGACAGAGTGCCTGAAGAACTATGGACGGAGGTTCATGACATTGTACAGGAGACAGGGATCAAGACCATCCTCATGGAAAAGAAATGCAAAAAGGCAAAATGATTGTCTGAGGAGGCCTTACAAATAGCTGTGAAAAGAAGAGAAGTGAAAAGCAAAGGAGAAAAGGAAAGATATGCCCATTTGAATGCAGAGTTCCTAAGAATAGCAAGGAGAGATAAGAAAGCCTTCCTCAGCAATCAATGCAAAGAAACAGAGGAAAACAACAGAATGGGAAAGACTGGAGATCTCTTCAAGAAAATTAGAGATACCAAGGGAACATTTCATGCAAAGTTGGGTTCGATAAAGGACAGAAATGGTATGGACCTAAGAGAAGCAGAAGATATTAAGAAGAGGTGGCAAGAATATACAGAAGAACTGTACAAAAAAGATCTTCATGACCCAGATAATTATGATGGTGTGAGCACTCACTTAGAGCCAGACATCCTGGAATATGAAGTCAAGTGGCTCTCAGAAAGCATCTCTACGAACAAAGCTAGTGGAGGTGATGGAATTCCAGTTGAACTATTTCAAATCCTGAAGGATGATGCTGTGAAAGTGCTGCACGCAATATGCCTGCAAATTTGGAAAACTCAGCAGTGGCCACAGGACTGGAAAAGGTCAGTTTTCATTCCAATCCCAAAGAATGCTCAAACTACTGCACAATTGCACTCATCTCACATGCTAGTGAAGTAATGTTCAAAATTCTCCAAGCCAGGCTTTAGCAATATGTGAACCGTGCACTTCCAGATGTTCAAGTTGGTTTTAGAAAAGGCAGAGGAACCAGAGATCAAATTGCCAACATCTGCTGGATCATCAAAAAAGCAAGAGAGTTCCAGGAAAACATCTATTTCTGCTTTATTGACTATGCCAAAGCCTTTGACTGTGTGGATCACAATAAACTGGAAAATTCTGAAAGAGATGGGCATACCAGACCATCTGACTTGCCTCTTGAGAAACCTATATGCAGGTCAGGAAGCAACAGTTAGAACTGGACATGGACCAGCAGACTGGTTCCAAATAGGAAAAGGAGTACTTGAAGGCTGTATATTGTCACCCTGCTTATTTAACTTATATGCAGAGTACATCATGAGAAACGCTGGGCTAGATGAAGCACAAGCTGGAATCAAGATTACTGGGAGAAATATCAATAACCTCAGATATGCAGATGACACCACCCTTATGGCAGAAAGTGAAGAGGAATTAAAAAGCCTCTTGATGAAAGTGAAAGAGGAGAGTGACAAAATTGGCTTAAAGCTCAACATTCAGAAAACTAAGATCATGGCATCTGGTCCCATCACTTCATGGCAAATAGATGGAGAAACAGTGGAAACAGTGTCAGACTTAATTTTTGGGGGCTCCAAAATCACTGTAGATGGTGATTGCAGCCATGAAATTAAAAGGCGCTTACTCCTTGGAAGGAAAGTTATGACCAACCTAGAGAGCATATTAAAAAGCAGAGACATTACTTTGCCAACAAAGGTCCGTCTAGTAAAGGCTATGGTTTTTCCAGTGGTCATGTATGGATGTGAGAGTTGGACTGTGAAGAAAGCTGAGTGCCAAAAAATTGATGCATTTGAACTGTGGTGTTGGAGAAGACTCTTGAGAGTCCCTTGGACTGCAAGGAGATCCAACCAGTCCATCCTAAAGGAGATCAGTCCTGGGTGTTCATTGGAAGGACTGATGCTGAAGCTGAAACTCTAATACTTTGAGCACCTCATGTGAAGAGTTGACTCATTGGAAAAGACCCTGATGCTGGGAGGGATTGGGGGCAGGAGGAGAAGGGGACGACAGAGGATGAGATGGCTGGATGGCGTCAACAACTCGCTTGACATGAGTTTGAGTAAACTCCGGGAGTTGGTGATGGACAGGGAGGCCTGGCGTGCTGCAAGTCATGGGGTCGCAGAGTCGGACACGATTGAGCGACTGAACTGAACTGAACTGAACTGTATGTGACAAATCAAGTCTTTGCCTGTGATAATTCGGTTTAAAGTGCAGGTATTTACCCAGCCCAGGCACATGGCTCAAGTGAATGTACTAGGGTGGGCAGTGGACTTGGGAACCCCCAAAACTTGGATTGTAACAAAGCCCTGATTTTGGTAGATATAATTTGCCTTTTAGTTCCTTCAGTTCAGTTCAGTTCAGTTTCTTAATTTGTTAATACATTGAGATCAGGGGGAATTTGCTGGCCGTCCAGTGGTTAAGACTTGGTGCTTTCATTCCAGGGACCTGGGTTTGATCCCTGGTCAGGGAATTAAGATCCTGCAAGCAGTACAGAGAAGTAAAAAAATAATTGTTTAAAAATTGAAATCAGGGGACTTCTCTGGTGGCTCAGTGGTAAAGAGTTCTGCCAGTGAAGGAGACATGGATTCAATCCCTGGTCCAAGAAGATCCCACATGCCATGGAAGAACTAAGCCCAGGAGCCACAACTACTGAACCCAAGTGACCTAGAGTCCGTGCTCTGTAACAAGAGAAGCCACCACAGTGAGGAACCTGCGCAGCAAGACAGAGTAGAGCCCGCTCTCCGAGACTAGAGAAAAACCCGCGCAGCAACAAAGACCCACCACAGCCAAAAGTAATAAATACGGTTATTTAAAAAGTTGAGATCCAGATAATTTTTCAGCAAATTGATGTATGTTCCTTTAGAGTTTGGTTTTAGAGCTGAAACTAGGGAGACAGACCCCCACTCGTCACAGGTGGGCTCCTCCACACGGCTCTGTGCAGGGTCCCAAAACACGTGATGGTGTGGAGGTGGTGATGAGGGTGTTACTGGTGGTGTGGGTGCTCAGAGTTGGTTTTGGTGAGGTAGCTGGGGAGATGCTGCACATGTCTCACCTTCCCTAGATGCTTTGGAAAAATTTCAGCTCTTAGCTTGGGGTTTTTTGGGCCTGGGACTGCCAAGCTTATTAGATGAGGGAAGCCCACAGAGAATGATGAATTACTAGGTTGAGGGTAACCTGGGGGAACTCATCAAGGCCAATAGTTTATGAGGCCTTCCTCTGTGTTTAGCTCCATGGAGTTCTGCAGGAGACCTGCTGTTCTTATTTTTATTTTTTAATCATTTTATTTATTTGTTTGTTTTTGGCTGTGCTGAGTTTTTGTTGCTGCTCTGGCATTTTGCTAGCAGTGAATGGGGCTGCTCTCTAGTCATGGTGCACGAGCTCGTCATCGCAGTGGCTTCTCTTGTTGCAGAGCCCCGGCTCTAGGGCATGTGGGCTTTAGCAGTTTCAGCTCCCAGGCTGGACAGCACAGCCTTTGTAGTTGTGGCACACAGGCTCAGGTGCATGCATGGGCTCTGAAGCATGTGGGATCTTCCACGGGAAGATCAGGAATCGAACCTGTGTTGCCTGCATTGACAGGCAGTTTCTTTATCACTGAGCCACCAGGAAAGCCCCTTTGTTTTGTCTTTTTTTTAATGGACAGTGACATCTATCGTTGAGTCTCAGACCAGATCCATATAAATGAAAACAAAGTAAAACAATATTTTAAAATTCTACATATTAGTAAGCTTCTTAATACTTAACAAACAGATCATCAAGACCTGCCAAATACAGGATTTAGCAGGATTGGTTCAGTATTATTGTTTTTTTTTTTTTCCATTTATTTTTATTAGTTGGAGGCTAACTACTTTACATCATTGCAGTGGTTTTTGTCATACATTGAAATGAATTAGCCTTGGAGTTACATGTATTTCCCATCCCAGTCCCCCTCCCACCTCCCTCTCCACCCCATCCCTCTGGGTCTTCCCAGTGCACCAGGCCCGAGCACTTGTCTCATGCACCCAACCTGGGCTGGTGATCTGTTTCACCCTAGATAATATACATGTTTCGATGCTGCAGTATTATTGTTATTGTCCTAGAGGAACAAAGAAAGTCCCCGAGATCCTGCTCTGAATCTGTATTGTCCATGGCTACTTTGTACAGTTGGGCAGGTTGTGTACTGGACAGTGGGTCTGGCCAAGAGGGTGAAGGAGGCTGAGATCCAGCCTGCATGCTCTGTTGCCAAGGCACATGCCCTGGTACTGGGCAGCGTCCCAATTCATCAGCCTAGAGCAGGTGCTGTTTTTAATTTGCTGTCCTCTTGCCAAGCCAAGTTGCCACCCAGACTGGAATGTCTCTGACTGGCACAAAGGTGCTATGTGAAGCAGCTTATGTCTTGATTATTTAACTGGGAAACTTATTTTAGAGGCATGGCTTAGCTGTGATATTAAGTTAGATATGAGAGTGCATTTTTATTTAAAGAATTTTTGGATTTATTTTTATTTTTGGCTACGCTGGTCTGTGTTGCCGCACATGGGCTTCTCACTGCCGTGGTTTCTTTTGTTGTGGGGCACAGGCTTTAAGGTGCATGGGTTTCAGTAGTTGTGGTACATGGGCGTAGGTGCCCTGCGGCATGTGGAGTCCCCCCGGACCAGGGATGGGACTCTTGTCCCCTGTCCTGGCACGTGGATTCTTATCTGGACCTCCGGGGAAGTCGGGCGAGTGCATTTTTCAATAAGACTGGATAAAACAAGTGTGAACTTGAAGTTTAGTTTTCCAGATTCAGTAAATAAATTTATTTAGATTAGTAAGCATATGCAGGGCCTTCTAGCCTTTTGTGTGGTCCTCTGTGAGGTATGTAGATGATGATGTATTCAGTGCTGAATACATAGGTGAATACAGATAAAAAGGTAACCTTCTGACTCATTTCAACGAGAGCTCCCATGTTGTTGAAATTAAACTTGCAGTCCCGCTCTGAACCTAAATTATTGTTGGAACATCTGTCCAACAACTGATGGTGTGTGCTTGGTCATCAAGTCTGTACCAATCCCCTGACACGCCTTCTACCCCAGGAGCTCTGGGTGTGAGCAGTGAGGGGCCTCCAGGACTGACCGGGTGGGCTGCTCACACAGCCGAGCCCATCCGTGCAGTGTGGGTTTGCTCTGAGTTGCCTGGAGCAGAGGGACACATGGGTTCCTTTGGGTGGACTGCAAGACCAGATAAACCTTGGAGGGAACCCTGGCAGGGCCAAGCAGCGGGCCCTCATGAATCTCGGGGGTTTTACTTGGGTCAGTGCATGATTCAGCAGGACTGTTTCTCTTTCTAGCTGCCGGGTTGAGGGCAGCCCGTGGCTCCTGGGCCACAAAGAGCCCATGTCCTCTCTTCTCATGTCCATAGGGCCTATGCCCTGGCCTGTGACCTCATCACATCTGAAACGGACTGGGCTCTGCCCAGCTCCGAGCTGGCCCCATTCTAGCCCTAGGCCAGCCAACCGCTTCATCCTCTGACAGCTGGGCTTGCTTAGGGGTGGGCATCTGTCTGTTGGGCTGGTCTGGCAGCAGGGGCTTCTGAGCACTGACTGCCTTGGTCTGAGAAGTTGGGGGCACAAACTGGCTGGTGGGGCTCCAGAGTCCTGCCCCACTGTGGAGTGCAGCCTGTGGTAGGGGGTCTGTCTCAGGTCACCAAGGGCTGGATGCTGTCAACCTGGAAGAATCCTAGCAGTGAGTCTGGTCAGGGATCCAAGTGGAGGCTGAAAACTATGCACAGGGAGACAGTTTTCTTAATAAAATGTGAACCCTCCGCTTGCTTGCTTCCAAGAAGTGAAAACTGGCTGAGGGAAAGACTGCAAGGAGGAGCATGTTAAAAACATTGCTGCCTGACTTGTTAGCTGTGGGGAACACAGTCTCCTGCCGTTAGGAATCGCCTAACGTCTCACTGTTGAGTAGCGGCACCAAAGTGCAGGACAGCATTCAGGCTCTGCAGTGTGCGCCCTTGGGTGTTTTCTGTAAATGATGGCGTAAAAAGCAATTCAGAGGAATCATAAAAGCATGGTTAGGTAAAGTTGCAGGTGTTATGGTTTCTGATGTACATATTATAAATAGATTGTGATAGATTATTTAAAATGCCCCTTCCAGGTCTCTCTGCCCTTTCCAATGCTCACTTGCTCACTGCAGTTGAATTCCAGAAAGCGTTGGATTGGCCTGCTTACCACTGCCTCTGTGTGGAGCCTTCCCAGGCAGGCCAGATGAGACAGCCTTGCTGCCCTGTGGGTTGGCTGTCCTAGGGTCAAGGGCCCATGCCTCTTGTGCACTGGGGTCCTGAGCATGACACCTCTGTGCAAGGAACAGCCTGAGGTCCCTTCTCTTAAGGGTGGGGAGGCAGGGGCGGGAAGAGGGATGGACTAGTTAGCTCTCTGATCTTTAGTGGGCACAGTGGTCTCTCCCTTCTCACCTATTCTAGATTTCCTGGTCCCCCACCTTGGTCTACTCCCCTGCCTTTGTTCCATGTCAGGATCTCTTCTGCCTCTTTGCTATCACTTTTGGGCCTTCCCCCATCTGAATACTTTTGCCACTTGCCTGATTTCTTCCCCTCTGTATTCAGAGGCGCTAGAGAAGTTACCACTTCTCATGACAAACTTTCCATATTTCTGTTCTCCCTTCTCCAGTCATGCATCTGGTTAAGTGTCTTTTGGGAAACTGGTATTGTGTGAGGCTTACAAGGCCCCATTATGTCAAGGAGTCCACAGCATAAGTCATACATAGATGGAACCATAGTATAAATATCACATTTTCAAGTTGAATGCTGTTTTCCAAAATGGGGGGGAAAAACCCACATCTTTTCTGATTGTAAAAGTATTTGTGTCTGTGGTTATTTAAAAAAAAAAAAACCCGACTATAGAACAATGAAGAAGAGAGTAAAAATCAGGAATATTCTCATTAGCTAGAGAGAACTTCCATTGTTTAGCTGCTCAGTTGTGTCCAACTCTGCAACAGTATCGACTCTGGCCCCCCAGGCTCCTCTGTCCATGAGATTCTTCAGGGAAAAGTACTAGAGAGGGTTGTCATTTACTTCTCCATGGGATCTTTCTGACCCAGGGATTGAACCCGTTTCTCCTGCATTGGAAGGCAGATTCTTTACCACTGAGCCGCCTGGGAAGCCCACTTCCATGATCGGGTACCTGTTGTTACTCCTTTGTGCACATATTTGTAAAAATGGGATGTCATTCAGTAACTTGCTTTCAGGTATGGCACAGAGTGGTGTTTTCTTTCTTTTTTTTGAGTTACAACTATAGATTTATGTTATTGCTTTTAAGGACTTTTTATGGAGTTGTATATATTCAGAAAACCGCACAAATCTTTACTTTCTTTTCACTGTGCTGGGTCTTCCTTGCTGTGCAGGCTCTTCTCTGGCTGCGCGAGCAGGGCTCCTCTTTGCTGCAGTGCTCGGGCTTCTCACGGCAGTGGCTTCTTGCTGTGGAGCAGAGACGCTGGGGCACGTGGGCTTCAGTAGTTGTGGCACATGGGCTCCACAGTTGTAGTTCCCAGACTCTAGAGCACAGACTCAATAATTGTGGCACACAGGCTTAGTTGCTCCATGGCATGTGGGGTCTTCCCAGACCAGGAATCACACCTGTGTCTCCTGCACTGACAGGCGCATTCTTTACCACTGAACCGCAAGGGAAGCCCCAGAAGTGCACAGATCTTAAATACACAGCTAGTGTCTGAACGTTATGCTTCATTATGCTTTAGACTCTAGCTGGTCGGGCCCATCCAGTCGACTCAGTCTTGCTTTGTTTTGGTTGCCATTTTGGAAATGGATCTGTTTCTTTCTTTAGATTATTTTTGTTTCATGATTGAGTGGCAAAATTGAAGGCTTTCATTCTGTATCTTGAATTCTGGAAAAACAGCATTTAAAAGCTAATTTGAAATTTGTCACATCATGGTTTTGAGAAATAAACCAACAAGAAAAAAATTTAGTAAGGAAATTCACACTGTTTTCTTTCTGAGTGTGTAAGAAAACTGATGGAAGTTTGAGCTCTAGAGGTTTGGGAACATGCTAAGGATGTTGGTGGTCTCCACATGTTCATTTTTTAAAATTCAAATACAGTAAAATTGACCTTTTTTTGACGTTCAGGTCTGTGAGTTATAACAAACATGTACATACATTCATGTAACCACTACCACACTCAAGATACAGAACAGTTACATCAACCCACAACATTTCCTCATTCTTTTCCTTTGTGGTCACACCCTCCTGCTTGACAGCCACTCCTCTCTTCCCCATCATTACAGCTATGTCTTTTCCAGAGCGTCATAGAGTATACAACCTTTTGCTTTTGTGTTTCAGTGTGATGCATTTGAGACTCATTTATGTTGTGTTTTATCAGTAGTTCATTCTTTTTTATTGCTAAGTAGTTTCACACTTAGGTATGTACTGCAGTTTGCTTATAGTCATTTATTGTTGGAGGACATTTGAGTTCCAGTTTTTGGTGATTATGAATAGAACTGCTGTAAATATAGATATGCAGTTTTTATGCATAAAATAAATAGGTTTTATTTCACTGGGGTTACTATCTAGACGTGAAATTGCTGGATCATATGGTATGTGTATGTTTACATGTGTAGTAAAAGTGTTAGTCGCTCAGTCGTGTCTGACTCTGTGACCCCATAGACTGTAGCACACCAGGCTCCACTTGTTCCTGGAATTCTTCAGGCAAGAAATACTGGAGTGAGTAGCCATTCCTTTCTCCAGGGGAATCTTCCTAACCCAAGGATTGAACCCAGGTCTCCTACATTGCAGACAGAATCTTTACCATCTGAGCCACAAGGGAAGTCTTACATGTGTAAGAAACTGCTGAATAGTCTTCCAGAGTGTCTGTACCATGTTGCATTTTATCATCAGTATATGAGAGTTCCAGTTGCCCTGCATCCTGGCTAACACTTGGTGTTACCATCTTTTTTCTTAAATCAATGTAATAGGTGGTATCTCACAGCAGTTTTAATTTGCATTTCCCTAAATAGTTAATGATTTAAGCATCTTGCAATTATTTGCTATCTGTATATTCTCTCTGGAGAAGAATTTGAGTCTTTTGACTGTTTTTCTTATTAGTTTGCTTTAAAAATTTTTTATTTTGGCTGCGCTGGGTCTTCACTGTGGCACATGGGCTTGTCACTGCAGTGCCTGGGTTTTCTCTAGTTACGGTGCTCGGGCTTAGCTGCCCCGTGGCACGTGGGGTCTTAGTTCCCCGGTCAGGGACTGAATCTGTGTCCCCTGCTTTGCAAGGCGGAGTTTTAACCATCGGACCGCCAGGAAAATCCCGACAATTTTAAGAATTCTTTTTTTTTTTTTCATTTATTTTTATTAGTTGGGGGCTATTTACTTTACAATATTGTAGTGGTTTTTCCCATACATTGACATGAATCAGCCATGGATTTACATGTGTCCCCCATCCTGAACCCCCCTCCCTTAAGAATTCTTCATAGGTCTTCCCTGGTGGTCCAGTGCTTGGAAAAACCACCTGCCAATGCAGGAGACATGGGTTTGATTCCTAGTCCGGGAAGATTCCACATGCTGCGGAACAACTAAGCTTGTGGACTGCAACTACTGAGCTTGCGCACTCGACAAGGAAGAGTAGCCCCTGCTTGCCACAAGTAGAGAAAGCCCACACACAGCAATGAAGACCTGGCAAATTAATTAGTTTAATTAAATGTTAAAAAAAGAATTCTTTATATACTTTGGATACAAGAACTTTGTCAAATACATGACTTGAAAATACTTTAAACTCACTCTGTCTTTTCTTTGCATTCTCTTAGTCCTGTCTTGCAGAATGAGTTTTTAGTTTTGATGAAAATCAGTTTATCCGATTTTTTTTTCATGAATTCTCCTGTTTTTGTCATATCTAAGAACAAATCTCAGGTCACAAAAAGTTTTCCCATGTTTTCTTCTAAGAATTATAGTTTCATGTTTTACATTTATGTAGATCTAGATTTGGTAAGTTTTTATACAAGGTGAAAAATTTAGCTTGAGGTTCATATACTTGCTGATGTCTAGTTCCAACACTGTCGAAAAGGTCATCCTTTATTGTTGCCTTTCCACCTTTGTAAAAAATCGACTGGCCACACTGTGTATGTCTATTTCTGGACTCTGTTCCATTGATCCATGTGTCCATCCCTTTATTACTATATACTGTCTTGATTACTATAGCTTTATAGTAATTCTTAAATCAGGTAGTGTGAATCCTTCAACTTAGTTCTTCAAAATTATTTTGACCATTCCTTTGATTTTCCATATAAATTTTATAATCACCTTGTTTCTAGCTACAAAAAAATCTCGTTAGGATTTTGGTATTGTGCTAAACCTACAGATCAGTTTGGGGAGAATTAATACTACCACAGTATTGAGCTTTCCAATTCAGGAATGCTGTATGTCTATCTACCTATTTAGGTTGTTTTAATTTCTTCTTTCAATGTTTCATAGTTTTTGTTGTGCAGATCCCTGTTGTTAGATTTATATGAAAGTATTTTATTCTTTTCAGATCTATTGTAATTAATATATATTTTTAAAATTTCAGTTTTTGATGATTTACTGCTAGGATATAGAACTACAATAGATTTTTGTGTGTAAACCTGATATCTTGTAACCTTGCTAACTTACATATTAGTCCTTGAAGTTTTTTAATAGATTCCCATGAATTGTCTGTGTAGATAATCATGCCGTCAGTGAATAGGGGCAGTTCTTTCTTTCCAACCTGTATGCCTTCTCTCTGTTTTCCTTGCACTGGCTAGCACTTCCAGTAGGATGTCGAATAGAACAGACTGCATTGCCTTGCTCCCCATCTTAAGAGGAAAGCATTCATTTTCTTGACAAAGTATGATGTTAGCTGGAGATTTTTGGTAGATGCCTCTTGGGTTGAGGAAGTACGCTTATTTTCCTAGTTTGCTGGCAACATTTATCATGAATGAATGTTGAATTTTGTCAAATGTGAGTTTTGGGGGTTTTTTTTTGTCTCCATCCATTGAAATAATCAAGTGTTCTATGCTGGATTACTTCTGTTGATTTGGAAAACTGAGCCAATTTTTTAAGCTCCTGGAATAAATCACAATGATTGGGGTTTACTACTCTTTTTACCTAATATTGTTGGATTTGATTTCCTCGTATTTGTTGAAGATTTTTGTGTCTGTGTTCATGAGGAGTATAGTCATCTTTTACTTCTTGGGTGGGTTTTGGTAGTTCATGGCTTTTAAGAAATTGGTCCCAATCATTATTAATTCATGTGTATAGAGTTGTTTGTAGTATTTCTGTATTATCCTTTTAATGTTTGTGGGGATTTGTTGGTAGTGTTTTCTTAATTTCTGATAATTGGTAAATTTTTTTGCTTTTTTTCCTGTGAACTGACATTTTTTGTTGCACTGACATTTGTCTATTTTGTTCCACTTTATTGATTTTAGCTCTTTATTATTTCCTTTTTCCTACTTATTTTGATTACTTTCTAGTTTCTTGAGGTAGAAAGTTGGGTTGTTGATTTGAGATCTTTGCTCTTTTCTAATGTGACCATTCAGTGTGATAAGTTTCCCTCAGCACTAGTTTAACTATATCACAAGCTTTTCATAAGTTGTATAATGTTTTTATTTTCATTCAGTTCAAAATATTTTCCAATTTCTCTTGAAACTTCTTGTTTAAAAAAAAAAGAAACTTCTTGTTTAATGCATCAATTATTTATGAATATGTTGTTTAATTGACAAATGATTGGAGATTTTTCCAATTTTCTTTCTGTTATTCTAGTTTAGTTTCATTATGGTCAGATAACATACTTTATGTGATTTTGATTTTTAAAAATTTATTCAAGTATGTTTTCTGATAAAAGAAACTGTCTATTTTGCTGATGTTCCATATGTATTTATGAAGAATGCGTTCTCTCCTCTAGATAGATGAAATGTTTTATAAACATGAGATTCAGGTGGTAGATGATATTGTTCAATATGTTTATATTTTTGAAATTGTGATAAAATAGGCAAAATGTGCAAAACATATTTTCTCTCTACATATTTTGTTTATTTTTATCCATTTGAAGTTGATTTACAATATTGTATTAGTTTTGGGTGTACAACAAAGTGATTCACTTATATTAATACATATATTCTTTTTCAGATTATTTTCCATTATAGTTTATTACAAGATATTGAATATCTTATAATGAATATAGTTCCCTGTGCTATATAGTAAATCCTTGTTGTTTATCTATTTGATGCTCTCAACCATCATGTATATTTTGAAAAATTCAAAAGGAGAAATATTGTCTATTTATTTACCCAGATTTTTACCTTTTCAGTTGTTCCAAGTTTCTTTCTGGTATTTTCATTCTATCTGAATATATGATAATTTGTCATTTCATTTAGAGCCTCTCTGCTGGCTGTGAATTCTTTCAATTTTCTTTCATCTGAGACTGTCTTTATTTCACCTTTATTATTAAAAAAATTTTTTTAATTTAAAAAAATTTTTTGGCCACAAGGCATGTGGGATCTTAGCTCCCCAACCAAGGGTCAAACCCATGCCCCCTGCATTGGAAGTGCAGAGTCTTAACCACTGGACCATCAAGGAAGTCTCTTCACCATTATTCCTGTAGGACAGTTTTGCTGGCTGTAGAATTCTGGATTGTCAGTTTGTTTCTTAGGACTTTAAAAATGTTATTCCACTTATTTCTGGCCTCTGTGGTTTCTGATGATAAATCTGCATCGTTTGAATCATTGTTTTGCTATGTATTATAGCACACCATTTTTCTCTGGCTATTTTTAGGACTTTGTCTTTCTCAGTTCTGAGCAGTTTGATTTTGATGCATCTGGGCATAAATTTCTTTGAGAATTTTGCTTTTCTTTTTTTTCTTTTTTTTTTCTATTTAGAGTTTGCTGAGCTTCTTGAATCTTTAAATTTATGTGTGGTTTTTTTTGCCAAATATGGGAAGTTGTCTGCCATTATTTCTTCAAACACTTTTTTCCATTCCACATTCTCTCCTACTTTTGGGACATCAGTGACACCAATAGTAGACCTTTTGGTCTACTCAAGGCTGTATTGAGTTCTGTTCATTTTTTTCTCTCTTTGTTGTTTAGATCTGGTGATTTATATTGATTTATCTTCAGGTTCACTGGTTATTTTCTTTCATCACCTCCATTTTTTTTTGCCCGTACATTGAGTTTACTCTGGATATTGTAATTTTATAGTTTTGAAATTTTCACTTTGTTCTTCATATCTCAGTTTCTTTGCTGAGACTTTCTATCTTTTCATTCTTTTGAAGAGTGTCCATCCTTTTTTCTTGGATTATTCTTATTATAGCTGCTTTATAATCTGATAATTCCAACAATTCTGTCATCTGACCATTGCCATCTGTCAGTTGTTTTTTTCTGTGAGGTGGGATTTTCCTAGTTTCTGTATTTCAACTAATTTTGGATTATATCATGAACATTTGATTATTGCGTTTTGAAATTCTGGCCTTACTAAATCCTATGAAGAATCCTGAGTTTTGTTTTATAAGGCAGTCAATCTGATTGGGTGTAGGTGGCAAGTTGTGGCCAGTCTTCTGTGGATTAAGGATTCAGTGTCAATTGTTTTAGAGCCTTGGCAGTGCTCTTTGGATCTCTCCTTTGTGTGTACCACCCAGTGGCCGGTCTTTCACCTGTGTGGTGACCTGTCCCATAGATTTTAGTCTTTACTGTGCTGTTTCAAGTAGGATACGCATGTACAGCTTGGAGTGAGCCCTGTGTGTATGAGCAGCAGCAGTTTTATGGATTTGTTTCCCTTTCTGCGGTCTTTGTCTATTTCTCTGTAACTCCCCTTTCAGGTCTGTCCAGAAAGCTAGCCCTTTAGTTACTAGTGTAATTGCCATCACAACTGTTTGTCTGGGGCCAAACTGTTTGTCTGGGAGGACAGGGATAGGAAAAAGCAGTAGGGTTCACCCACTCTCTTAGAATTCTCATTCCTCTGATCATGTAGGAAGAGTCCCCTCCCTCAGAGGGTCGGCATTTTGTAGGCTCCTGCTGCAGCAGCTGCTTCTGCCACTTCAGGATTGCCTAGAATCTGGAATAGGAGAGAATGAAGGGGAAAAAAATGAAAGCAAAACCAAAATATTTTATATTAAATGCATGTATATGGAATCTAGAAAGACGGTACTGATGAACCTATTTGCATGGCATCAGTGGAGACTCAGACGTAGAGAACAGACCTGTGAACACGGTGGGGGAAGAGGAGGCTGGGATGAATTGAGAGAATAGCGTGGGAACATGTACATTACCATATGTGAAATAGATGCCAAGTGGGGATTTCCTGTGTGACACGGGGAGCTCAACCTAGTGTTCTGTGACACCCGAGAGGGGCGAGGTGGGGAGGGAGATAACGAGGGGGGTCAGGAAGCAGAGAACATGTGTGCCTGTTTCTGATTCATGTTGATGTACAGCAGAAACCAACACAATATTGTAAAGCAATTATCCTTCAATAAAAAACAAAAGGAAACAAAACCCGGATTCCTCCCAGTGTTTATAGTATTAAGAATCCCCTTGCCCACGTCCCCAGCCAGGATAGGAGGGATTGTCCTGGAGCTCTCTGCGTCCACACCTGGTTCCCTTTCCTGAATTTGAGGCTACTTTGAGTCTAAGCTGGGGAATCTTGGAGGAAAAATAGGAAACTGACTGCTTGCTCAGTGGAACTTTTGTGTTCTGGTCTTCCTCCTCCCGTTTACCTGCTACTGTTTATTTTTCAGAGTCCTGAAATAGCTGCTCCATGCGTTGTTTGCAGACATGATAGCAGCATTCAGGGACGAGTGTACTTACTCCATTAACTGGAACTGAATTCTGAAGTTGTGACATTTGGAAGCTTTCTGTTATGTTTTTATTCAGCAGAGAGATTATTGGCTTGCAGGCTGCTGGGACCTTGGTCTGCTTAGGCTAGAGAGAAGTTAGAATGCTGTCATATTTTGTTTTGTTTATATTGTTATTTGTTTTTGAAGTAAGGAAATATTTAAAACGTCACTCTGAATATTCCTGACATGTGAATGGAATCATTAAAATGATCATTTTAATAAGGTCTGGACTTAATGTCTTTTCAAACTAATACACAGACTTCAGCCTGTGGATGTGAAAATCAAGGGTCCTAGATTTATGATCACTCAGCTCAACCCTGCCACCAAAATTTTGTCTTGTAACTTCATCCTTTACTGACAGACATTTAGCTTCAGTGTGACTGATGTCACCTTGGATCACCAGGTCTGTTTTTACCTGACTGCTTTTATCAAGTCTGCTCTCTGCTGTTCTGTTTTATCAAGACTTGTTTTTATCAAGTCTCTTTCAGTTGGCTCTTTGAACTTTCAGTGTATTCCAGGTAGCATCCACTTTATCACCTGTTGGAATGATTTTGAAACTTAATTTTAAGTATTAACAATCCCAAGTCTTATCCACAAATATGGTAAGTGATAAGCCAGCTTTGTATGTTCTCTCCCAAATAATTTCTGGAAACTAAAATGGACATGGGTCATTTCAAGGGCCCTTCACCTGAGCCCATCTTGTGAGTTGATGTGAAACATTAATTATCACCCTTTGGATAGTATCCTGTTACCTGTAGATGTGCTTTACTGGCCATTTATTAGATGCCTATGCACTCCCAGTTGTGTGGTGAGTCACTTTAGTGAGTGCCTGTTGGGGGCTGCTTGTGGAATAAAGCAGGGAACCGGATACACTTGAGTCCTGAGGAGGGCGCCCCCTGGAGTAAACTGCCATGAACACAGGAGTAAGGCTGGTGAGGAGGCATTTCCTCACTTAGCTCAGCAGAGACTAAGGCTCCTCATTCTCAGAGAGATTGAGGCTGCAGGGCAGCCCGCGGTCAAGTACTTGGAGGAGATGGAGAGGAAGCCTGAAAGGTGAAAGGTTAATTTGTGGAGGGATCGGGGAAAGCTTCCCAGAGGAGCTTGCATTTTTCTTTTTATCTGTTGATTTTAACATTACTTTTTAAAGAAAGCATACAAATAGTACTAATTTATTTTAGGGGGAAAAACTCAGGAAACAGCAGTAAGTTAAAAGAAAAAAGCAAGTTTCTTGGAATTTTGCTAATCAGAGATGAGCATTATTCATGTTGCACATGTGATACTTTTGCCTGTGTATTTACTAACGTGTAAATATGGGTGTGTACACATGCATGCATAAACACACGCACACTAACTATAACTGGCTTTATAACATGACTATTTTATACGTGCCTCTGTTTACCAACAGACTTAACAGCATTTTCTTTTTTCTGTTTTTCTTTATTTTTAGTTTGCATACAATAAACTCACTTTTCATAGTGTACAGTTCTGTGAGTTGGACAAACATGTGGTCACGTGTCCATCACCGCATAGTTCAGAATGCGCTTATCACCCCTCAAAATTGTCTCATGCTGTGTTTTTTTTTGTCAGTCCCTCTCTTTTTCGATCCAACCCTTGGCAACCAGTGATCATGTTTCCATCCATGTAAGTTTTACCTTTTCCAGTGTGTAGTTTTTTGAGCCTGGCTTTTTTCACTTAGCACCATGTCTGTGAGATATTCTTCCATGTTGCTATGTGTGTCTGTGGTTTGATGCTTTTTACTGCTGAGTAGTATTCCATTTTATGGACATACCGCTGTTTGCGTATCCATTTGCTCATTGGAGGACATTTTGGATTGTATCCAATTTATGGGTAGTTATAAATGGAGGTGCTATCCCTGCTGGCTCAGACAGTAAAGAATCTGCCTGCAATGAGGGAGACCTGGGTTTGAGCCCTGAGTTGGGAAGATCCCCTAGAGGGTGGCATGGCAACCTATTCCAGTATTCTTGCCTGGAGAATTCTCATGGATGGAGGAGCCTAGCAGGCTGCAGTCCATGGGGTCACAAAGAGTTGGGCCCAACTAAGCACATAAACATTTACATTGAGGTATAGGGTTATAATTTCCATTTCTCTAGGGCAAATACCTACGAGTGGGATTACTGGGCCATATGACAAGTGTATGTTTAACTTTATAAAAAACTGCCAAGCTGTTTTCACAGTGGCTGTACCATTTTGCATTCTCACCAATAGTGTATGAGAGTTCCAGTTGCTTTGCATCCTTGCCATCACTGGATAGTGTCTTAAAACTTTGAAAAATTATAGCCATGGTAGTGAGTGTGAAGTGGCATATCATTGTGATTTTAATTTGTATTTCCTTAATGGCTTATGATGTTAAGGATCTTTTCTTGTGCTTATTTGCTGTAATGTTATCTTCTTTCATGAAGTGTCTGTTCATATCTTCTTTCCACTTTTTAATTGGGTTTGTTTTCTTCCTTTCATTTTTATTTTATTTATTTTTTGGCCATACTGCGTGACTTGTGGGATTTCAGTTCGCCAACCAGGGTCTGAACCCAGGTCATGAAATGAAAGCACCAAATCCTAACCACTAGACCACCAGGGAGCTCCCATGGATTGTTTTCTTATTATACAGATTTGAGAGTCATCTGTATATTCTGGATATAGTCCTTCAATATTCTTTTAAAATTTACCTTTTTATTATGGAAACTTTCAAATGTTTACTGATTGTGTTAATCAGGGTTCTCCAGAGAAACAGAACAGTAGGCTGTGAAAGATTTATTATTGAGGAGTTGGTTCATGAGATTATGGAGGCTGAGAAAGTCCCTTGATCTTCTGCAAGCTCAAGACCCAAGAAAGCCAGTGGTGTAATTTACTCTGAAGCTGAAGACCTGAGAACTAGGGAGCTGGACATGAATTCAAGGACAGGGAAAGATGTGATGAGGTGTGCCAGCTCAACAGGCTGGAAAAAGAGACAGCCTTTTATTCTATATAGGCCTCAAGAGATTGGACAAAGCTCAGCCACTTGAGGGGAAGCAGTATGCTTTAGTGAGTTTACAATTCAAATGCTAATCTCACCTGGAAACATCCTTACAGACATATCGAGAAACATCCTGGGCATCCTGTGATTCACTCAAGTCGACACATAAAATTAATCATTAGATAGTATACCTTTCGGGGCTTCCCTGTTGGCTCAGTGGTAAAGAATTTGCCTGCCAATGCCGGAGACTTGAGTTTGATCCCTGGGTTGCGAAGATCCCCTAGAGGAGGAAATAGCAACCCATTCCAGTATTCTTGCAGGGAGAATCTCATGGACAGAGGAACTGGTGGGTTACAGTCCATGGGGTCACAGAGAGCCAGACTCGACTGAGCACCGTACATTAGCATTATTTTAAAACAAGTCTCAGCTACCATAGCATTTCAACTGTAAATGCTTATTAGTATGCACCCCTGACAGTTAAAGGAGACCAAATGAGTCAATCCTAAAGGAAATCAACTCTGAATATTCATTGGAAGGACTGATGCTGAAGCTTTGATACTTTGGCCACCTGATGTCAAAGGCTGACTCATTGGAAAACACCCTGACGCTGGAAAAAATTGAAGGCAGAAGAAGAGGGCAACAGAGGATGAGATGGTTGGATGTTCAATGGACAGGAGTTTGAGCAAACTATAGGAGATAGTGAAGGACAGGGAAGCCTGGTGTGCAGTTGATGGGGTCACAAAGAGTCAGACATGACTTAGCAACTGAACAACAACAGTTAAAGACATTTTCCCCCCAAATGATACATTCACACTGATCACCTCTAAATAATTAATAATTCCTCAATATCATTTAATATCCAGTATGTGTTCATTTTCCTCCAGTGATCTAAAAAATGCCTTTTTGGTTTGATTGAATTAGTATCTAAACAAGATCCACACATTGCTTTGGTTTGCTGTGGTTTTTAAGTCTCTGTTCTTCTGTAACAGCTCCCCTCTTCTTTTATGCCATGTATTTGTTGATGTGATATGCTAATTTGTTGTGTAGAATTTCCCACATTTTAGATTTGGCTGATGGCCACCTTGTAGTGTAATTTTAACAGGTTCCTCTAACTGTTCTGTTTCCTGGAAGTTGGTTAAATTTAGAGGCTTGATTTTTGGAAGCGGGGTCCTGCAAGAAGCTTTATAGATGTTGCTGTTGCATCTTACTGCATCCACATCAGAAGGCAGTAGTAGTCTCATTGCCTTACTTTGTAGAGACAAGACACGGATTGGTGAATGTGTTGCAGAACTGCTGCCAAAATCTTGGCTGTCTGTGCACCAGTGCTGAACAGAAATATGGAGACAGAGCTATGGAGAAGGAAGTAATGGCTTTATTTCTTTGCCAGGCAAAGAGGGAACACAGTAGGCTGGTGCCTCAGGAACTACGCTCCCCTCCCTGGAGAATAGGGAGAGGTTATATAGTCAGACAGGGTTGTGTGATAAGGATCAAGGATCTTCTTTCTTCTGCAGAGCTTCAAAAGTGTGGGCGTGCTGAGAAGATTAGGGCGTGTGCAGGGTCTCAGGTGGTCAAGTCCCCTAAGCTTGATGAGCTTCTCTGGTCCCTTTGATCTTGCTTCAGGTGGTTTCTTGGCTGTTCCTCTCTTGATTAGCAGCTGCCCTTTGGGGAAAGGTCGTGAAGGCTGGAGTAGAAATGGGGGACAGCAAGGCCTCCATGCCCAGGAGCCTCACAGGGTCCTGCTTGGCATCAGAACCAACACCAAGGGACTTCCCTGGTGATCCAGTGGCTAAGACTCCATCCTTCCAATTCAGGGGCTTCAGGTTCAGTCCCTGGTCAGGGAGCTAAAATCCCACATGCTGCACAGCCAGGACCAACACCAAGCAAAGCCAGTCTACTGACACCGGGTTGTGGTGAAGGAACACACAGAGTTTGTTTCAGGATGCCAGGCAAGGAGAACAGGCAGCTTGTGCTCAAAAGATCTGAGCTCCCCAGTGGCTTTCAGGGAAGAGTTTTAAAAGGCAACATTAGTGTTACCTGGAAAATTGGGTTTACCTCTTGCTGGATGTCAAGCCAAAAGACACAACCAAGCCAAAGATTGGAGGAAGGAAGGGTTTATTGTTCTATGCAGCAAATAAGGAGAACACTGGGGATCTTTTCCAAAGCAGTGTTTCTCTTGAATAGCATAATTGGGGAAGTTTTAAGCTAAGAGTTCATGCAAATTCATGAAGGGGCTTGGGTGGTAGGCAGAGTCCAAGCATTAGTTGATTGAAATCTCAAGCATCAGAAAAGGTCAACACCATCTTCCCTTTCAGTTCAGTTCAGTTGCTCAGTCATGTTCGACTCTTTGCGACCCCATGGACTGCAGCGCGCCAGGCTTCCCTGTCTATCACCAACTCTGGAGCTTCCTCAAACTCATGTCCATCGAGTCAGTGATGCCATCCAACTATCTCATCCTCTGTCATCCCCTTCTTCTCCTGCCTTCAGTCTTTCCCAGCATCAGGGTCTTTCCCAGTGGATCAGTTCTTTGCTTCAGGTGATTAGTTGGAGCTTCAGCTTCAGCATCAGTCCTTCCAATAAATATTCAGAACTGATTTCCTTAAGAATTGACAGGTTTGATTTCCTTACCTTCCCTTAGGTTCCTGTTGATCTGGTGCTTGAGCACTTCAGGCTAGTCTTTACTGTTGAAACCTAACTGGGAGTGTTTACAACTGATAGATTATCTTTGCTACTGTTACTTCTCCTGCCTGATAACAGTTGTGTGTTCCTACATTCTTTCATTCCCTTAAGATCACTAACTACTGAGCTCCATTCAAGGACAAGCATTGTGCCCAGGCTTAGATTAAAAATAAATAGCTTAGGTAAAAAATGACTTCTCTTATGCCAAGAAAGATGCTGTTTCTTCTGCTTACATCCTGGTGATAGTAGCAGGGTGCATGATCAGGTTGTGGACTTTCTTCTGATTGGTTGATGGTGAGGTAACAGGATGATGTTTTCATAATCTTATTCATCAACCTTCTGGTTTTAACCAGTCTAGGGGCTCCATGCTTGTGGGCAGCAGATAGTCACCATCCTCCACCTGGGTATGGGTCAGTTTCTGCAGTTTGACTCAAAAAGGTGTGTCAGATCATCTTGTATATCCTTTGTGGAGGACCCGGGCCCTGCTTTATCACTAAACTATTGTTTAAGCCATCATTACTTTTCTTGCTTAACCGCTTTTCCTTTGTTTCTGTGTTCCTTCTTTTCTCTAATTAGTAACTACTGAGTCTGCTCTTTAGAAGGCTTGGAAGACTAAAGCTTTTTTCTACGAATGAGGACCAGGGGCTGAGAGAGGTTTTTGTACCCAGCAAGGTCCTTCACGATTCTGCTAGGTTTCAGTCCCCCTCTTTTTTGATACTTCTCAGTCCTTAGAGGGAACAGGAGGGAGACAAGAAAGGGAATAAAGTTTTGGAGACAGAGTTAATCATAAACTCTGCAGGAAAACTCAATTTTTAGGAGAACTCAGTTTCAGATACAAGTGTTCTGAATTTGATCTATCTGTTTAAAAATTCCTCATCAACCTTTTATCTAGTGGCCTAACAGCCTTTAATGATCTTGAACTGCATCACTGGTTCCCACTGGAGATGGGAAGAGGTTTTGCCTGCATCCCCTAGCGGACATTTGACAATTTGTTGTTGTAGTTCACTCAGTCGTGTCCAACTCTTTGCAACCCCATGGAATACAGTACGCCAGGATTCCCTGTCCTTCACTGTTTCCCGGAGTTTGCTCAGATTCATGCCCATTGAATCGTTGATGCCATCCAACCATCTCATCCTCTGTTGTCCCTTCCCCTCCTGCCTTCAGTCTGTCCCAGCATCAGGGTCTTTTCCAGTGAGCTGGCTCTTCCCATCAGGTGGCCGAAGTTTTGGAGCTTCAGCTTCAGCATCAGTCCTTCCAATGAATATTCAGGGTTGATTTCCCTTAAGATTGACTGGTTTGATCTCCTTGGGACTTTCAAGAGTTTTTTCCAGTGCCACGTTTCAAAGCATCAATTCTTTGGCTCTCAGCTTTCTTTATGGTCCAACTCTGATATCCATACATGACTACTGGAGAAACCATAGCTTTGACTATACGAACCTGTGTTGGCAAAGTGATGTCTCTGCTTTTTAATACACTCTCTAGGTTGGTCATGGCTTTTCTTCCAAGGAGCAAGCATCTTTTAATTTTAATAGGATGGCTGCAGTCCATCCTAAAGGAGATCAGTCCTGGGTGTTCATTGGAAGGACTGATGTTGAAGCTGAAACTCCAGTACTTTGGCCACCTGATGCGAAGAGCTGACTCATTTGAAAAGACCCTGAGGCTGGGAAAGATTGAGGGCAGGAGGAGAAGGGGAAAACAGAGGATGAGATGGTTGGATGGCATCACCGACTTGATGGACATGGGTTTGGGTGGACTCCGGGAGTTGGTGATGGACAGGAAAGCCTGGCGTGCTGCGGTTCATGGGGTCTCAAAGAATTGGACATGACTGAGTGACTGAACTGAACTGAACTGAGTCCCTGCCCACAATGATTTTGGAGCCCAAGAAAATTAAGTCTGTCACTGTTTCCATTGTTTCCACATCTGTTTGCCATGAAGTGATGGGACCAGATGCCATGATCTTACTTTTTTGAATGTTGAGTTTTAAGCCAGCTTTTTCACTCTCCTCTTTCACCATCATCAAGAGGCTATTTAGTTCCTCTTCCTTTTCTTCCGTTAGGGTGGTGTCACGTGCATATCTGAGGTTATTGCTATTTCTCCCTGCAATCTTGATTCCAGCTTGTGCTTCATCCAGCCCGGCATTTCACATGATGTATTCTGCATATAAGTTAAATAAGCAGGGTGACAATATACAGCCTTGACATACTCCTTTCCCGATTTTGAACCAGTCCATTGTTCCATGAGAACCATTTGAACATTTGACAGTATCTGGAGACAGTTTTTGGTTGTCACCATTGGGGTCCCCCTTCTTGCAACAGTTGGAGTAAGTATTGGCATCACGAGGGTAGAGGCCAGTGATGCTGCTAAACATCTGCAGTGCCCAGGACCATCCCTCCAACAAGCGATCTGGCCCACGGTATCAGTACTGCTGAGTTCATGGTATCAGTACTGCTGAGTTCATGAAAACCTGGAGTGCAGGGTAGGTATAGTGTGGGTATCAGAATTTTGAAACGATGAACCAAGGATGTGAACCACTGGCATAGACCAAAAGCTACAGGAAATCAGAGAGAGAGAGAGGGAAATCAGAGAGAGAGAGAGAGAGAGAGAGAGAGAGAGAGATGAGACTGGTTTGGCAGAAGAAAGAGCCAGAGAAAGCTTTACTGGAGACTGACTCAAATTGGAGTTAGAAGAATGACTTTGATATGTGAACATACAGAACAAGAAGGTTTTTGGTTGAGTCCAGCAAAGTTAAAACCATCTAGTTTTCAAGTGGATTGAGAAACTCTGACCTTGGTCCATTACACAATGGTGATTCTCTATCAGTCCTTCTGCCTTTGTTAGCTGGGATTCTATAAGGAACCTGCCCTCATCATCCATTTGATTACCCTGAAATACAGTTTATACAGGAAAGGCAGGGTACATGCTTGATTTTTTTCCCTTTATTTATCAGTGTTCCTAATAACAAGCTGATGCTTTAGCAACTTCCACAGTTGAACAATGGGTTCTTCCTCCTTGTAATGTTCATACAAACTTGTGATATGGTGTTAGTCTTTTAGTCGTGTCTGACTCTTTGCAGCCCCATGGACTGTAGCCTGCCAGGCTCCTCTGTCCTTGGAATTCTCTAGGCAAGAATACTGGAGTGGGCTGCTGTTCCCTCTTCCAGGGGTTGAACCTGGGTCTCCCGCATTGCAGGCAGATTCTCTACTGTCTGAGCCACCAGGGAACTTGTGAATTTTTATGTATTTAATGTATTTCAATATTTTGTGATCATCTAAAAAGACTTTATTTTGAAATAATTTCAGTATTACATAAGTATTGCAGGAATATAAAATCATACATACTCTCACTTAGATTCTCCAAATGTTAATTTTTTTTACCACATTTTTGCTTTATCCTTTCTATTTCCCTCTATTTATATGTATACATGTGAACATGTGTATCTGTGTATTTTTATAATATTTTAAATCTTTTGAGGATATGTTGCAGACTTGGTGCCTCTTTGTCCCTAAATACTTCAGAATCCTCAAAGACAAGACCACTTTTTAAGTAACCTCAGTATAATGATGGAAGTCAGGGAGTTAACCCTGATACAACTGCTAACCTGTTCACCTGAGTTGTGTTCCCTGATTGTCTCAGAACTGATCTTTATGGTGCAAGAATGTCCTGGATTGATGTTGCATTCACTCATCATGTCTCTTCAGTCTCCTTGAGTCTGGAGTATCAGCCTTTGTGTTTCATGACATTGACATTTTGAAAGAATACAGTCTAGTTTGTAGAAAGTCTCTCAGTTTGGGTTTGTCTGATGTTGTCTCCTGTTTCGATCCTGGTTGTTTTGTGGTATTGTCAGGAATACCACAGAAATGATGATGCATTCTTTTTAGTGCATCACCCCAGAGGCAAATGACACCGATTTGTTCCGTTACTGATGATCTTAACTCTGTTAAAGTGATGTGTGCCACACTTCTCTGCTGTGAGGTTGTTTTTTTTCTGTCCTTAGTAACTATTTTTGTGGGGGAGATACTTTTAGACTGTAAATATCCTATAACGTCTCCAGCTTTCACTCAGTATTTTTAATATCCTCTGATGATTCTTGCTTGAACCAAGTATTATTTATGACTATTGCCAGTGATGGCAGTTTTATGAATCCATCATTCCTTTTGTATTTATTAGCAGGATTTTTGATCTTAAGGAAGAATTTTCCCTTTTCCCCTGTTTGTTTACATCAGTGTAGACTCATGAATTCGTATGTTATCAGTGGGTTTTTTTTTTTTTATTAGTTGGAGGCTAATTACTTTACATCATTACAGTAGTTTTTGTTATACATTGAAATGAATTAGCCATGGATTTACATGTATTCCCCATCCCAGTCCCCCCTCCCACCTCCCTCTCTACCCGATCCCTCTGGGTCTTCCCAGTGCACCAGGCCCGAGCACTTGTCTCATGTACCCAACCTGAGCTGGTTATCTGTTTCACCCTAGATAATATACATGTTTCAATGCTGTTCTTTTGAAACATCCCACCCTCGCCTTCTCCCAGAGTCCACAAGTCTGTTCTATACATCTGAGTCTCTTTTTCTGTTTTGCATATAGGGTTATCGTTATCATCTTTCTAAAGTCCATATATATGTGTTAGTATACTGTATTGGTCTTTATCTTTCTGGGTTACTTCGCTCTGTATAATGGGTTCCAGTTTCATCCATCTCATTAGAACTGATTCAAATGAATTCTTTTTAAAGGCTGAGTAATATTCCATGGTGTATATGTACCACAGCTTCCTCATCCATTCGTCTGCTGATGGACATCTGGGTTGCTTCCATTATCAGTGGGTTTTTAATGACTTAGCTATCATTATTTGTTTTGATCAGATTGTTCTGGGTTTGGCCAATGAAAGCCCTTTTGAACTGGCTGTAGTGCCCTTTAGACATGTTCACTTCACTAACACAAGGTTTAAAGACTCATCTCAAACTCTTCTACCTCAGCTCCAAGGAACCCTGGTTCCTTTCAATGAAAAACAATGGTATTTAGAAACCAAGATTTGGGTGTTGTTTTAATGAAATACATAAATTAATGAATAAATATTTTGATGCTTATATCATCCTCTTGGCCATTGGGAACCCCTTCAAGTTGACATGTATCCTTAGTCCCAGTAGTCTTTAGAGCATCTTTGCTTTCTGACACACTCATCTTGTGTATGTCCTGCCACATACCTGGAATCAGTCATTTCTCCAAGAAGTTTCCATTCCTATTAGTGGGAAATAATATTCAGAACCTTGTTCTGGACACTTGAGGTGCTTATCATTATTGAGTTATTATTTCTAGCCCTTTTCAATGGATACAGCTATTTTTTAAAAGAAATTCATATTAATATTTTCTATTGAAATTTAAGGGATTTTACTTAACTACTTTGATTTTTATACTTTCATTTCTTTTTCTTTTATGCTTAAGTTTTTGACTCCTAAAAATTACAAGTAGAATTACCAAATGATCCAGCAGTTCCCCTGGAGAAGGGAATGGCAAACCACTTCAGTATTCTTGCCTCGAGGGCAGGAGGAGAAGGAGGCGACTGAGGATGAGATGGTTGCATGGCATCACTGACTCAATGGACATGAGTTTGAGCAAACTCCTGGAGGTAGCGAAGGACAGGGAAGCCTGGTGTGCTACAGTCTGTGGATGGGGTTGCAAAGAGTCGGACATGACTGAGCAACTGAACAACAGCCGGCAGTTCTACTCCTGAGCAGAACTCAGAAGAATTGAAAGCAGGGACTCAAACGGGATGTTGCTCCAGCTGCATTCATACAGTGTTATTCACAATAGTCAAAAGATAAAAGCAACTCAAGTGTCCATCAACAGAGGAATGGATAAACAGAGTGTGGTATACACATATGATGGAATCTCGTTTGTCCTTCACAAGGAAATTCTGACCAATGTTGCAACCTGGACACATTTCCCCAGCGGAGTCAGCTTGATGAAGACTGGATTGTGTGTGAGCTCTGCTGGACCTTCCGCGTAGTCATGACGAGGGCCACTGCTTATTGTACTTTACACTTGCTGGGTGCTGGGTGTGCTGCTGAGTGTCTTATAGTGTTTAATCCTCGGACAGAGGCCCAGAGAAGAGAAGCGGTGTGCCCAGGGCACAGAGCTATTTTCAGTAAGTGGCAGAGCTGAAGTCGGAACTCGGCATCGTGAGACCCCAGAGCCCCAACTCTGAGTGACTGTTGCTTACGGCTGGTGATGCCATTAGTTGCATCAGGGAGGGAGTTTTGTGTCCACGTTCGTGGGTGACTTGGGACATTTAGGTGCAGGTGTCCAACACGGGGCAGTGTCGCAGCCTGCATCCGGGGCTCAGATGGGAGCTCGAACTAGAGAAGCAGGTTTGGGAATGGGAGTCGGGGTCAGGGAAATCTGTTGGGTACACACGTCTGGTGAGAAAACAGCAGGGGGAACTGGCCCGGGGAACACCCACCGTTTGCAGGGTGGGAAGGAAGGAGTGGAAGCCAAGAGTGGATGGGAGGGTGATCAGCGACGGCCAGTGCTGTGAGGGGTTCAGGGACTGGGTTTTGCCGCAGCTCTGCCAGAGACTTGCTGACCCTGGTTGGGTTGTTTAACATTGCTCCCTTATTTTCCTTATCAATAGGGTAGGGCTTAGAAATGATATTCCTCTTGGTGTGATGAAGACATCCTGCAATTACATAATGGTGATGGTTGCATGATACTGAATGTGTTAAAAACCACCGAATTCTCTGTACACTTGAAGTGGATGATTTTTATGATGCAAGTAAATTACATCTCAATTAAAAACAAGCAAACTAACCGTGTTTTTCCCAGGATCAGGTGCAGGTTAAGTAAAAGGAGAGAATCTTGTGACACTGCCCAGCATAGCATTTGACCCATGGTAGAAGGACTCAGCCAATCTTGAATTTCAAAAAAATTTTATGTATTTATTATTTATTTATTTTTGTCTGCACTAGTCTTGTTGCACGCAGGCTTGGTCTAGTTGCAGCGAGCTGGGGCTACTGTCTTAGTTGGGGTTGCTTGGTCTCCTCACTGCGGTGACTTCTTTCTCTCTTTTTCTTTTTTTCGGCCTTGGTTTCTCTTGTTGCAGAGCATAGGCTATAGGTACATGGGCTCAGCAGTTGCAGACTGAGGGCTGTAGAGTTCGTGGGCTTCAGCAGTTGTGGCGCACAGGCTTAGTCACCCCGCAGCATGTGGGATCTTCCCGGACAATGATTCAACTGGTGGTGTCTCCTGCATTGGCAGGCGGATTCTTCTTCTTCATTTTTTAAACCTTTTTATTTATTTATTTTTAAAATTTTATTTATTTTTTAATTGGTGGAAAATTGCTTTACAATTTTGTGTCGCTTTCTGACAGGCAGATTCTTAACCACTGGACCATCAGGGAAGACCCAGCAAATGTTGGATTTTTGAGGAGGGCCACAGGGTCACACATTCTGGAGGGCACTGTCTTTATTGCCTTCGGTGTTGGGGACACCAGTATACCAAGACTGTGCTGAATTTGTAATCCAGTGCCTGGATTTGTGTGCTAAGGTGCAGGGGGAGGTGCCGAATGTCTAAGTCCCTGAATATATGCACAAGGCCCTGGGGTGTGGCCACTTGAGGAGGCTTTTCTCCTTTGGGACCCTTCCTCAGCTGGATGCTGCTGCTGCAGTGCTGGGGGCTGTTCGGGCTGTGCTGGGCTTCTCCAGGTGGACTCTCTCCTGGCCTCTTAGACTATGCAAGAGACTTAGACTAAGTTCAGTTGCTCAGTCATGTCCGACTCTTTGTGACCCCCATGAACTGCAGCCTGCCAGGCTCCTCTGTCTATGGGAATTCTCCATACAAGAATACTGGAGTGGGATGCCATGTCTTCCTCCAGGGGATCTTCCCAACCCAGGGATCGAACCCAGGTCTCCCACATTGGAGGCAGATTCTTTATCATCTGAGCCACCAGGGAAGCCCATGCTGAAGCCTAGCTTGAAAGGTTTTAAGCATGACCTCACTAGCGTGGGAAATGAGTGAAATTGTCCAATGGTTAGCATGTTCTTTAGTACTACCCTTCTTGGGAACTGGGATGAGAATTGACTTTTTCCAGTCCTGTGGCCACTGCTGGGTCTTCCAGATTTGCTGACATATTGAGTGCAACACTTTGATAGCATCATCTTTTAGGGTTTTGAATAGCTCTACTGGAATTTCACTGCATCCACTGGCTTTGTGCTTTGTCTGGCTCTGGGTGACTGACCACACCATCATGGTTATCTGTTTCATTAAGATCTTTTTTGGACAGTTCTTCCATGTATTCTTTCCATCTTTTCTTGGCCTCTTCAACATCTCTCTCGTTTCTGTCCTTTATTGTGCTCATCTTTGGGTGAGGTGTTTCCTTGACATTTCCAGTTTTCCTGAAGAGATCTCTAGTCTTTCCCCTCTTGTTTTCCTCTATTTTTATGCATTGTCCATTGAAGGCCTTCTCATCTCTCCTTGCTATTCTTTGGAACTCTGCGTTTAGTTGAGTGTACCTTTCCCTTTCTCCCTTGCCTTTTGCTTCTCTTCTTTCTTCAGCTATTTGTAAAACCTCCTCAGATAACCACTTTGCCTTCTTGCTTTTCTGTTTTGGGGGCTGGTTTTGTTCAAAATCTCATGTACAATATTATGAACCTCTGTCCATAGTTCTTCAGGCACACCATTTACATCTCTATTTTGGCCTCAGTTAATCTTTAGCAAAAAATTGCTCATGGCCTCCTGCTTTCTCATTCACTGAGAAAAGCTGTCCTGTCCTTCACATCTGTTGAGGTAGTTTGTCAGAGATGGTGGGGTAGGAGGTGCCCAGGAATTAAAGCAGGGGGAGGAAGGAAAAGTAGGGGGAAGGTTTTGCTTTTCTGAATCATGTTGGTGATGTGACACTGCTTCCAGGGATTTCAGCTTCACCTGTGAAGCTAGGACACCAGAAAGGAAGGGGGCAGAGAAAGCCCAGAAGCCAGCAGCGTCTAAACATCTTCAGACGTGTTTGGTTTGAAGGGCTTGTTTGCTGTGTCCTCTACACATGCGGCGTTTTCGCTCCATTACTGATTCACATGGTCTGAAAGCACAGCTTTGGGGCAGGGTGGCTTTTTCAGTAAAATGTTGTGGGCATTCTTTTGGCAGGAAAGATGCTGACCGTCCTGTGGTTTTCTGAAATCATGTGCAATTATATCATCAGCCACATAATAAGGTTTTCTAGGCTTCTTTTTAAAAAAAAGAAGAAAAACACAAGAAAATGTTTTTGCACTTCACTGGATAATATTGTTTAACATGCTCTCAGTCATTGAATGTCCCCAAAGAAGCCTATTTTAATTGGTCTGAAACTGATAGACTGTGGCCAGCCATTGCCACCAAGTAATGTGTGGGTTTAGTATGTGTGCCCTAGAGCTCACGCTGTTTTAAGTATAATAATTTATGGTAAAAGTAAGAGTCTTGCCAGAAAAAGAAATGGAAATGCAGTCTGCTGAGTTTGGCCCTTAACTTTCATATGGGTTTAGGAGTCCAAAACAGAAAACTTATTTACACAGTAGAACCCAGCTTGAAAAACAGGTCAGAGTACTGGCTGGAGTCGGCCTTGTGACATGGGCCAGCCTCAGGCCAACCAGCAGACAGCTTTCTGAAGCAGCAGCAGCCCGAACCCTTCTGTCCTCAGTGAAAAGAAAGCCCTCAGAGGTTTGAAGCGAGCACAGCCTGGAGTGTACCTGGCAGAGTTGGCCTCCTGAGTCCCTGCTTTTCTTCTGACTGCCCTGAGCCCTCAGCAGCCTCCCCACTTTTGTCTTCATCTTCCCCTTTCTTCTCAGCAGTCAGGCACTTACTGCCTTGGCCCCCTTAGCTCCGTTGCTTAACTACTGCCTAATTCGTGTTCCCTGCCAGGCTGGATGACGTTAGCCCCTGGGGGCATCCCTGCCTTTCACGAGCAGGTAGTTTCCTTTTAATTTCTGCATCTCTCAGGTCTGTAGCTTGGACATTGGTTAGCTGGAGGAAAATAATGGAACCAGAGATCATGGGGAAAAAGCATTGATTGCAGGTTAAATAATTTACACCTCTAATTAGCTCCTATCTTTTGGAACCAAAATGTGTTTGCTTGTGACTCTATTGTCTCAGGTGAGGGAGGATTATATTTTAACTCATGGGATGGATGACCTCCCTTGAGTGGAGTAACTCAAAGATTATTTTTCTTAGAAAAATTGAGTTGTTGCTGTTGTTAGATCGCTTTGAGTAATCAAGCTGTGTGTTTTGTCAGAGACTCTCATGACTGGCTCCTGGTGTCTCTTACTATGTTCCTTGAAGAGAAATTATGCACAGATGCCTTTTCCCATGGCCTAGGGTGCAGGGAGGTTCTGGACCCTGGATAAGTCCACCATTAGGCATCTGGAGTAGAAGAGGGAGGTGTGTGGAGAAACCAGCTCTGGGCTCTGGGGCAGAGCTTCTGGGTACCGCTGGCTTCTTGGGGAGGCATGAGTATAAGAGATAAGAAACGGGGCTTCCCTGGTGGTCCAGTGGCTAAGACTCCAAACTCCCATGCAGGGGGCCCAGGTTCAATTCCAGGGCAGGGAACAACTACTGCCTGTATGCCAAAACTAAAGACTGGCACAGCCAAGTAAATAAATATTTAAAAAGAGAGAGAGAGAGAGAGAGATGACAAATGGACCGTGCCCAGCATGAGGCCTGAGAACATCCTCATTACATTATTGATGCTGCCTAAATGCAAGCCCTTGTCTTTCTGAAGCACTTCTACTGCACAGGTAGCTAGTTGAGACCCTTTGCATACTATGCTGCGTGGCTCCTGACCTGAGAGCTTGCTTATGCTTTAGGGTGATCTGTCGTTTGGCCCGCTATAAAGCAGCTTAAATTCCTTGGTCTCTAGACTCAGAAAGATGGAAGGGAAAGACCTGCTGTGGCTTTTCTGCACTTCTGGTCTCAGGGACCCCATCGGAGCATCCACTGAGAGTGGTTAGAATGGAACTGCTTCTTGAAGTGTGGTGGCATTTTAACAACTTACCTGTTGGATCTCTGTGACTACATGCCAAACGTGCTCATCTTTCAGATATTTTCTCAGTACTGGCGGGAAGTTTGTTGTTGTTATTTAGTCATTAAGTCTTGTCTGACACTTTTGGCACCCCATGGACTGTAACCCACCAGGCTCCTCTCTCCATGGGATTTCCCAGGCAAGAATACTGGAGTGGGTTGCCATTCCCTTCTCCAGGGGATCTTCCCAATCCAGGGGTTGAATCCATATCTCCTGCACTGCAGGCTGATTCTTTACCCCTGAGCCACCTGGGTAGTGCCACGGGTGGGAAGAGAGAGATTTTAATTTTGCACGTGCCAGAGTTGATTAGAGCTTGGTCTGATTCTGAAGGTACTTTGAACCCTGCTTGTGTGTGTGGTGTGAATCACTCAGTTAACAGGTCCTTGGTCGTTGCCTCCCTGATGAGTAAATGAGCTTCTGTGTTTTACTCTGTGCATTTAATTAATTTAATTGGAGGATAATTACTTTACAATATTGTGATGATTTTTGCCATACATCAACATGAATCAGTGACAGGCATGCATGTGTCCCCTTCCTTCTGAACCCCCTCCCACCACCCTCACCACCCTGTCCCTCTAGGTAGATGACTCTGTGCATTTAAATTGTGTGTGACCTGACAAAGCTGGATACTGACCAGCACACCCTTTTGTGTTTCCCAAACTCGTTTCCCTCTACACACTGCTATGTAGTGTTTAATAGGCATCCTGAGAAATAAAAACATTTTGTGTTCAGGTCATGTCGTCCACGTGTCAGATGAAGGTAAACAGGTTTTTGACTGTGAGGCTTTTCAGAAAGGTTAACATGCCCATGTGTTCTGAGAACCCCAAGACCAGGAGGGATGTCATTATGATGGAAACAGCATGGAGCTTAGCCGTGAGAAAATCCAGGGCTTGGTGGCCGTGGGGGCCATAGCCAAGCACCCCGTGTGAATTCAGGACTGCTGCTCTGTAGCTGGAAGAGTCAGCCTGCAGTAGTTGTTTTCAAACTTAAAAGGAATTTTTTTTAAAAGCACAACAGAAATATTTTCCCAGTGTATAAACCAGACTGATGATTTGCAAACTATGCTTCCTGGAGCATTGGTTCAGGAGACTATTAACAGATATTCTGGAGAATTCCCTGGCAGTCTGGTTAGGACTCCACATTTTCACTGTTGAGGGCATGGGTTCCATTCCTGGTTGAGGAACTAAGATCCCTGGGAACTAAGATCCCACAAGCTACACAGCATGGCCAAAAAATAAAAATAAAAATAGGTGTTCTTTTCTTTGATCAGAAGAGTTTCAGTTCAGTTCAGTCTCTCAGTCGTGTCCGACTCTTTGCGACCCCATGAATCGCAGCATGCCAGGCCTCCCTGTCCATCACCAACTCCCAGAGTTTACTCAGACCCATGTCCATTGAGTCAGTGATGGGATCCAGCCATCTCATCCTCTGTCATCACCTTCTCCTCCTGCCCCCAATCCCTCCCAGAATCAGGGTCTTTTCCAATGAGTCAACTCTTCTCATGAGGTGGCCAAAGTATTGGAGTTTCAGCTTCAGCATCAGTCCTTCCAGTGAACACCCAGGACTGATCTCCTTTAGGATGGACTGGTTGGATCTCCTTGCAATCCAAGGGACTCTCAAGTGTCTTCTCCAGCACCACAGTTCAAAAGCATCAATTTTTTGGCGCTCAGCTTTCTTCACAGTCCAACTCTCATATCCATACATGACCACTGGAAAAACCATAACCTTGACTAGACAGACCTTTGTTGGCAAAGTAATGTCTCTGCTTTTTAATGTGCTATCTAGGTTGGTCATAACTTTCCTTCCAAGGAGCAAGCGTCTTTTAATTTCATGGCTACAATTCCATCTGCAGTAATTTTGGAGCCCAGAAAAATAAAGTGTGACACTGTTTCCACTGTCTCCCCATCTATTTGCCATGAAGTGATGGGACCAGATGCCATGATCTTAGTTTTCTGAATGTTGAGCTTTAAGCCAGCTTTTTTACTCTCCTCTTTCACTTTCATCAAGAGGCTATTTAGTTCCTCTTCACTTTCTGCCATAAGGGTGGTGTCATCTGCATATCTGAGGTTATTGATATTTCTCCCGGCAATCTTGATTCCAGCTTGTGCTTCTTCCAGCCCAGCGTTTCTCATGATGTACTCTGAATATAAATTAAATAAGCAGGGTGACAATATACAGCCTTGACGTACTCCTTTGCCTATTTGGGAACCAGTCTGTTGTTCCATGTCCAGTTCTAACTGTTGCTTCCTGACATGCATACAGGTTTCTCAAGAGACAGGTCAGGTGGTCTGGTATTCCCGTCTCTTTCAGAATTTTCCACAGTTTATTGTGATCCACACAGTCAGAAGAGTTTAGGGACCACTAAAATGAAGGTACTTGGGTGAGGGGCTAGGTTCTGTGCCTACGCTCCACCTCACCCCCAGCTAAGGAATTCAGTGTGGAAGTGAGGCGCTGCCAGACACAAGCATTCACTGACTCTGCTGCTCTCCAGGAAACCTCCTAGGGCCTTCTGCTGGTCTCCAAACTCTCAGTGATCCTCTGCCTTCCAAACCTCAGCCCGCACCCCCCACCCTGTTTTAAGCCCCTGGTACCTGGTTAGTTCGTATCTGTGTATTTTGGGGTTTCGTGGCTGGCTTGGAACGGAGACTCTGAGCACAGCAAGCCCCCAGGTGCCACCAAGCTGTCAGGGTCAGTGAAGAAGCCGTCTGACTACATAGGAGCCACGCAGATTAAAGTTGTTCCAGACATCTTTGAATGGAAAGTCATTTTTACAACTGGTGATTTTTAAGACTCCTGAAAATTGTTTTTAAAAGCTGTGACTTTTGCTTATAGGTGTATTTTTAAATGAGCTTCTTGAAATCCTTTGATAAACTGGTGATCATGGAAGGTTAGAATTTTGTCTAATCTTCCAAGATGCTTTCATAGATGCACAGGTACTGTTCACTTAGGTGTGAGGGGGGAGGGTCCTTGCCATCCCATTGGTGAGAGTGTGTGTGTGCATGCTAAGTTGCTTTAGTAATGTCCAACTCTTTGCAACCCCGTGGACTGTAGCCCGTCAGGCTCCTCTGTCATGAAGATTTTCCAGGCAGGAAAACTTGAGTGGGTTGCTATGCCCTCCTCCAGGGGATCTTCCTGACCTCTGGATCAAACCTGCATCTCTTTTGTCTCCAGCATTGGCAGGCGGGTTCTTTACCACTAGCGCCACCTGGGTAGCCCAGGCTGCCTTTTTCCTTTCTTTCTTTTTAAAATGAAACTAGCAATATTATGTTGGTTTCAGGTGTACAACAAAGTATAAGATTCAGATGTATATGTAAATCCATGGCTAATTCATTTCAATGTATAACAAAAACTACTGTAATGATGTAAAGTAATTAGCCTCCAACTAATAAAAATAAATGGAAAAAAAAAGATTCAGATGTATATATATTTATACACACATACATGTACACATATACATACATAAGCATATCATATGTTAGGCCTTGGAGATGATGAACTTTTCTGATAAAGAAATGGGACTGATGTGGATTTGGAGGGTGACTTTCATTTTCCATTCAAGTGTATAATATCATTTTAAAATATTCATGACTAGTTTCAAAACAAATGATTCTTAGAAGTCACTGAAATGTAACTCATAATAAATATGGATGTTTCCCCAAAGTGTTTACACATAAAATTATTAGTTTTTAAAATAAAACCACACATACTCATTGTAAAAATTTTGGAAAGTAACAGAAGCCTAAATTAAAAAAAAAAAAAAATCCACAATCCTGCCACATAGATGGATCCCTGAAATTCCAAATTTTTTTTTTCCCAAATGTTTTATACTTTTCTTTGTTTTGAAAAAATTTAAATAATATAGTCAATATCTTTACCTTAACAGTCTGTTATGAATTGATTTGTAGGGAATTCCTTGGTAGTTCAGGGATTAGGACTCTGAGCTTCCAATTCAGGGGCCTGGGTTCCATCCCTGGTCAGGGAACTAAGATCCCACAAGCTGTACAGCCAAAAAAAAAAGAATTGGTCTGTAAAACCATTTGAATCTGGTATCTTTAAGAGCGAGTAGCATAGTAATGTATCTATCATGCAAGAATTTTCATTGTAGTAAATACCCAGGACCTGTTGTGCAAATTTAACTCTATGCCAACGTGCCCTTTTTAGTCAGTATGAGCTCGAGTATGCCATAGTAAGAAAAAAACCTAAAATCTCCATGGCTTAGGATAAGGGAGGTTTCCTTCTCCCCCATGTCGTGCGCTCATCTCAGGGCAGTGGGAAGCTGGCCGCCCCATCAGCCCCACTCAGAGGCATGAGTCGGGTTTTGAGAGGCTTGAGCCTCATCTGATTTTGGAGACCCACTCTTAAGGAAAAAGATTTAGAATTAAATACTATTCTACCTAGTTTTACATTGTTAAGAATGAGAAGCACAGAAAATTACAAATTTTAGAAATATTTTCCTTCTTTTATTTTGGCCTCCACTAAGATAGATGGTATTTGAATGTTAGTATTATCAGTTAATTTTGAAAAAGTGCATAAAAATTGATCTGAAACTTAGGAGGCCATCAGAGCAATCTGGGGCTTCCTAGGTGACACTAGTGTAAAGAATCCACCTGCCAATGCAGGAGATGCAAGAGACTTGGGTTCGATCCCTGGGTTGGGAAGATCCCCTAGAGAACCCACTCCAGTATTCTTGCCTGGAGGATCCCATGGACAGAGAGCCTGGTAGGTTATAGTCCCTGGGGTGGCAAAGAGTTGGACATGACTGAGGGACATGGCACACACCGGCCAATTCAAGTTTTAGTTTGCCCACTCCCTTGTGTTGGGTGATGTCATTACACAATCAATATGCTCTTATGCTGCATACATCACCTTATTGATCGGTGTGTGTAGGAGGCTGTCATTGGGATGTTTGTCTCTTCAGGCTGTTGCCATGCGTTGGAGGCACCTTTGTGTGCTATTTTATTTGGGGCTGTCAGACTTTGTCAGTTCAAGATTTGTCAGATACTTTATGATGTGATCTGATACACTGGCTACATAAATTATATTTATATATCTCCCACACATAGGTATTTTCCCTTTCTAGTACTGCTACAAGTTTCTGCCCTATGAATCCCGGAATTCTCATAAGTTCTGTTTCATGTGATTCCCACCAAAATGGGAGGAAAGGTATAGTGTGTTTATAATTGGATACTGTGCATTATGGGGTATATCCCTGTTGGGAAACACCTAACTTCCATTTAGGCGCTGATGAAAAGAGAATTGTCCACTGATGACTGTTTCACACATTTGATGGTCTGAAGAATTCTCCTGCTAAAAACTTCTAGCTTCTGGCCCCTTATGATTCAAACCCTTTCTTCCTTCACCACTCAGACACTTTTAGTTTGGCATGGAAGGGCATGTTGATCTTGTGAATTTTAAGGCCTGTTTCTTCATCATGATGTCAGATCAGCGCATATCTGGAGGCCATTCCTACAGAGGGAAGACTACAGTGGCTGTACGTGGAAGCGACCGCTAGACCCAAATTCAGTCTCTTTCTCTCAGCTTCCAGTTAACCGACTCCCCAAAACGCCCACTGTTACTCTATCACCACTGGCAAAAGACATTGTAATGGATGGGAAGTTGTGGCACAAGCTTCATCATCCTGAAAATAAATTTTCCCTGGGAAACTCAGCCCCAATCTCCAACCCTACCGTGAGCCTGGAAGTCAGAGAACGGGCTGTTCTGTGAAGCATACTGTTGTTAGCACAGTGCTCCAGAAGGGCCCTGATCGTTTTCACTCCCACCAGTAGTAACAGGGGGTTATGAATTTTTTAAAAGTTTTATGTCATCTTAATCAGCCAGCTGTTTGCCCCCCATCCACGCTTTTTGATGTTGCCAGTCATAATTAGCCATAGTTGTGGAAATTTGACAACCTTTTTTGTTTTTATTTTAATGGGAGGCCGATTACTTTACAATATTGTGATGGTTTTTTGCCATACATCAACATGAATTGGCCATTGCCATACATGTGTCCCCTCCCTCCTGAAGCCCCTCCCATCCCATCCCTTGAGGTCGTTACAGAGCACTGACAGCCTTTTAACATCATTACCTTTCAAGCATGCAAATATTTACTCCTGAGCGGTTGGTAGGTGCTACAGAGAGTAGACTTTCTTCAAGGGTGCCCCTGTGATCTCCTGGTGAGCAATGCAATGGCGCTTCCTTATTTACGTCTTTTTGAACATCTCTGTACAGTTTTACATGTATCTTTGTCTACTGCAGAATTGTTATAAGTTGAATTACTTTTGATTCTGTAGGTGCTTCGAAGTTGTTGGCTTTCAGTATAACTTTGAGTCCCTGTTTTCCTTCTTTTCGGCCATGCCACACAGCATATGGGATCTTGGTTCCCCAACCAGGGATCAAGCCTATGCCTCTGGCAGTGGAAGTGCAGAGTCCTAACCACTGGACTACCTGAGTCTCTGTTTCCTTACTGGCTACTAGATAGGTTTTACTTCAATAATGATTGTTATATTTGACTGTGCTGGAGGAAATTTGACATTTTCTGTACCAAAAGGCAGGCAAAAAAAAAGTATTCTCCTTACTAGAATTTATGGTCAGTTTGTTTATGAGAAAGGGGGCAAGAATATACAATAGAGAAAAGACAGTCGCTTCAATAAGTGGTGCTGGGAAAACTGGACAGCTCTGTGTAAAAGAATGAAAATAGAACATTCTCTAACACCATATACAAAAATTTAAAAATTGGATTGAAGACCTGAATGTAAGACCATAAAACTCCTAGAAGAAAACATAGGCAGAACACTGTTTGACACATGTGGCATCTAAAATATAACACAAATGAACTTATCAATGTATAAAACAGAAACAGACTCATAGACATAGAAAACAGGCTTGAGGTTGCCAAGGGGGAGAGGGGGTGGAGAGGTATGGATTGGGAGTGTGGGATTAGCAGATACAAACTATTATTCAGAATGGATAAACCATAAGGCCCCTGGTCGGGGAGCTAAGGTCCCACACGCCTGCTGATGCTCAGTCTCTTCAGCCCGACTCTGTGCGACCCTGTGGACGGTAGCCGGCCAGGCTCCTTTGTCCGTGGGGATTCCCCAGGCAAGAGTACTCGAATGGGCTGCTGTGCCCTCCTCCAGGGGATCTTCCCAACTCAGGGATCAAACCCCAGTCTCCCGCATTGCAGGCGGATTCTTTACCATCTGAGCCACCAGGGAAGCCCCCAGCATGCCGAGGAGCAACTAAGCCCCAGCACCGCAAGAAGAGGTCGACAAGTCGCAACACAGTCAGATTTTTAAAAACAGTGTACAGTTTCTGTAAGGGTATTACAAACCACCTAAACACCTATTACTGGGTGTTACTGTATGTCTATAGTTGTGTATATGTGTGTATTTATGTCTAACTCTTGAGATACTGTGATTTGGAATAATGAAATATGTATTTGGTCTTCATTCCATTTCTGGCACAGAGCTCTTAAAACTCGTGGAATTTCCTAAGTGATAAGAGGTGTTTGATATCTATATTTTTTATATTTACAACAAATCTCTTTCAGCCACACCTGAGTTTGTGTTAAATGAGATGATTTTTGGAAAGCTCCTAAGGATGGGGGCTGATTGCCAGGGGAAGCAACCAGGTGATAAGAGAGTTGGAACTTTTAACCTTACCTGCCGATTTCTGGAAAGGGAAGGGGACTCCACATTAAACTCTATAAAAACTCTTGAACAGAATTGATCATCTACGTTGGTGAGCCAAAGCACATCGAATTGCTGGGGGTGGATGCACTTCAAATTCCAGGGAGACAGAGGTTCCTGTAATTAAGACCCTTCTGGACTTTGCCTTGTGTATCTCTTTATCTGACTCTTCAATCGTATCCTTTAGTAACTTTATAATAAACTAAAGTGAACTTTGTAGTAAATCTAGAACCTTCTCACAGAGGCCTCCCATGGTCACTCTGCCTAAAATTTCCAACATCCTTGCCCTGGTTACATTTCATCTTCCTTCCCTGCTTTGATTTTTCTTCTTTGTACTTATCACTGTCTAATATGCTACATTTTAATATTTAATTTAAAAAGATTCTTCATTAGCATATGAGCTAGAGAACAGGGAATTTTGTCTGTTCTGTGCACTCCTGTGTTGAATGGCCTATCTGATTTGCATATTCTTGAAATCATATTTATTTTAATACATAAGAATGTAGGTGTTACCTTCCCACACAAATATGGTTGAAGTTAGCATACCAGAAACATTTGTAACTCATCAGTAGAGTGTATTATTTCTTGCCTAAGATTACTAGATCCAATTACAGGGGTAAAAAAATTTTTTTTTCTGGAGTTTCCCTTATATAAACTATTTCTTTGTGAATTGATTGCAAGTCAGGCATGTAATTCAGATGGAGAATTAAAGTGTCTGGTTCTACGTGTAAATCCATGGCTGATACGTGTCAATGTATGGCAAAAACCACTACAATATTGTAAAGTAATTAGCCTTCAACTAATAAAAATAAATGAGAAAAAAAAGTGTCTGGTTCTGGAGAGAGTTAGGAGAGCCATTAGGAGAAGCAGAAAGTGTGTGCTTAAAAGGCCCGTATTTGTAATGTGTTGACGTGGAAATATGGAAAGACTACATATTGTTAAAAAGGCATGGAAAAAGGACAGCCTCCCTTCCTTTCATGTGGAGACTGACGAGTCTGTCGGGAATTGTTGGGGTGGGTTTGTAGCGGCTCCCTGCACCCCCATTTACCTGCTTTGTGCAGGTTCGCGTGGTTGGTGCCTTGGGAGTGGAGGGAGGTGGGCTGGCCCCTGCGCTCCGAGAGCTCAGGAGGCAGAGAGGTGCGTAGTGGCAGGTATAAAAGATGGGATGCAACTGCAGACCAAGCTTTCCTGGGGAAGGGTGGGATCAGTCATGTCTGGCGGGGAGAAGCAACATCAGGGAGGGCAGGGGAAGGAGTGAGCTGATTAAGGCACAAGTGGGACCCCTGGAGGAAAAGAAGGGCCCCAGAGTAGCCTGGGCCTTCTGTTCTCCCCACACTTCAGTTATCTGGGGATCTTGTCAAAAAGCAGATTCTGACTCTGGGGGTCAAGGAGGGGAGGCAGAGAGTCTGCGTTTTCATCTGTAACAAGCTCCCTGGTGATGCTGATGTTGCTGTTCTTGAGGACAGGCCTGGGACCACAGAGCTGCCTGCCCGTTCTTCCTCCACCTTGGAGGCGGAGGTCAGCCTGGAAGCTTTGGCATAGGCTTGACAGTTGGTAGGTAGGTGGTGAGGAGCTGGGTTACCGAAGTATAGGATACAGGCCAGGAGCCCAAGGCTGGTCTGGTTTTAGGTGTAAGACCACGTGACTTTTCCTTGATCACAGGGCCATTAAACTCAGTCCCTGGGCCTCCTCCTGTTCCCAAAATCTCACTTTAAAAGTTGACCTGGTGATTTTCATTGACACCTGTTTGCCTTCACGATCTCTGATCTCTTAGTACGTATTGCTAGAGTGTTACTTCGGTCCTTCAGAAAGATGTTTCTAATGTTGGTAGGTTTTAAATGTTTTTATAAACTTCCCAGGCTGTCTCTTCATGATCAAATCCAACGATAAACTTAAAAAAAATTTATTTGGCTGCATCAGGCCTTAGCTGTGGCATGCAGGATCTTTGTGGCAACATACAAGATCTTTCGTTGCAGCATTCCGGCTCTCAAGTTGTGGCCCTCGGGCTTAGTTGCCCCAAGGCACATGGGATCTTAGTTTCCCGACCAGGGGATGAGCTTGCATCCCCCACATTGCAAGGTAGAGTCATTCATCCATTTAGCGGTGCTGAGTCTTAGTTGTGGCACAGATGGTTGTAGTTGCATCATGTGGATTCTCATTCGGGCACCCCGACTCTCTAGTTGTGGTGCTCAGGTTTAATTGCTCTGCAGCAAATGGGATCTTAGTTCCCCAACCAAGGATTGAACCCTCGTCCCCAGCATTGCAAGGCAGATTCTTCACCGCTGGACCGCCAGGCAGGTCCCTCCAATGATAAACATTTTAAAAAGCACGGCTCATAAATTAATTATAGTTGTTGTTCAGGCACCAGGTCGTGTCCAACTCTTTGTGACCCCATGGACTACAGCACGCCAGGCCTCCCTGTCCCTCACTATCTCCCAGAGTTTGCTCAAGCTCATGTCCATTGAGTTAGTGATGCTATACAACCATCTCATCCTCTGCCGCCGATTTCTCCTTTCACACGTGATTTAATTAGGTGGGCCTTATTTGGGGGTAGGACTTCTAAATGGAGGGGTTATACAAGTCCTTCTAAAGCCATCTCAGTCAGCCTCACTGTCAGACCTCACACAGGTCTCAGTCAGCCTGTGTGACATCAGCTGAACCAGCAAGGGTAGTTGCAAATATCTTAACACAGACACCCCCAGGACCCTGCCCTGTTAATGTTTGATATCACCCTGATAGAGACTGTGAGTGAGAAATGCGCGTAGGTGGTGTCCGCTCACTGGTGGCAGAGGCAGAACTAAAAACACTCTGAGCCTGTTCCTCTCTGCTTCCTCCTGGGGGGCTGCACTGGTGTCAGCATCCTGTGGTGGCATGGTTGTTCACATGAGGAATTTGATCTTTTCATTAAGGCCTCTGTACCTATTCTTATGTAAGAATTGAATCAGGTCACTTTCCTGTCCCTGATACTGCTGTCCCCAGGGGAAAACTCCATGGTTGTTATGTGGTGGTGGCGGTTGAATTTTATTTAAAGGCGGCAGGCACGTGTGTCTACCGACGTGTGCTAACCATACACATACATGTGTTTTTGCAATTTTCTTCCCAGATCTTGGCCCTGATCGCATTCATCTGCATAGAGACCATCATGGAATGCTCCCCGTGTGAAGGCCTCTACTTTTTTGAGTTTGTGAGCTGCAGTGCGTTTGTGGTGACCGGAGTCTTGCTGATTCTGTTCAGTCTCAACCTTCACATGAGAATTCCCCAGATCAACTGGAACCTGACGGTGAGTAAAAGTCATGTTCTCTGACTAGGAAAGGATCAAGTGCTCCACGGCTCCCGGGAAAATCGGGAATCATTCTATGACATGTTTGGTTCCGGTTCATTTTGATACATAAATATTTCCTTGTAATGCAACTGTGAAATTTTAAATTTCCTTCCTGGGTTGAATAACATAACTACAGAATTAATAGGACCTTCACTAATGACAGAAACTTAACGATTATTCTGACTTCTTTAAAGATGTCATTTTGATTTGCGGATCCTTTGAGACGATTGGTAACGTTGATATTTATAGAATATGGGAAAGAGAGCATGGAATGAATACATTTGCAGATTTTCACACTGGACCTGAAAGCCGTTTGCAAAAGTACTGATTCGGGAAGAGCTGAAAATATGAATGAAATTGCCATTAACTTGTGAAACCTAGGAATATTATTATTATTAAATTCAAAGCAGCTGGGAGGTCCCAGAGGGTTTGCTGGGTTGATCAGCAAGTCTTGAGGAAATGTGTCCTTTTCTCTCCATGGTTTGGGGCTCTTAACTCTGACAGCCTTACTCTCTGATCAGCACGGGATCAGAGCCGGTCACTCCCAGGCCTCCTTTCCTGGACTTGTGTTACTTGTCCCTACTGTGCCAAGTGGAAGAGTGAACTTAACAGCACTTTGTTTTCTTGATATTTCTTTGCAAATAAGCATGTGCAGGAGCTTAAAGAGAACCAGTTAGGGAGACACAGCCTGGCCCCATCAGCTGCCTTGGATTGGGGGGGAGGGGCTCTGAGACCACTTGCCCGCACATGGGCTCCTCTGCTGCTGGCCGGTGCAGCACTGTGGAGAGCGTGGCCTGGAGTGCCGGAGCCCGGGGAGGCAGCCTGGCTGGTCACCTTGCCTGGCAGGGCCACGCCCATGGTGTTCCTATGGGGGAACCAAGAGGTGATCGTCTTCCTGACAGAGTGCTGCCTGCGTCATTCAGACCCTTTTAGGACGAAAAATAAAAGGAGAACTGGGCTAGAAAAGTTGTCCATTGAAAACTCAGTTGGTTTCGTCCTGACGTTGAAAAGGAAGAAATAAGCTCTAAAACCTCAAGATTTATTGGAGGCATTTCATCACAGTTCTTGGAGACAGGTTTTAGTGTCTCAGCTCTTTTGAAGATAAAGTCTGTGTTAAAGAAAATGCTTCCAGTGTTGTGATCTAAATTGACAGTGTAATGAACAGGTAGTAGGCAGTGCAAGAGTACCTCACAAACCTCCCCCAACCAGCATGCAGGCTCCGTGGGGGCAAGGTCATCGTCATGGGGCAAGGCACATTGGAAACCCAGACCCCTGGAGTGTCTAAGGCCAAAATAAATACTTTTGAGGGAGGCGCTGGGCTGGGCTGTGAATAAAACCACACTGGTTTTATCCTGTTTGACAAAGAAGCAGCTGCTAGGATGATTAAGACCCAGGGGCTTTGAGTCAGGCCGCCCTGTCTGTATTCAAGTCTGGGGTGGCTCTTAAGAGCTGTATATGACCCTGGGCTAGTAGTCACTTAGAGCCCCCAAGTGGAGATGGTAGCATTTTTCTTGCAGGGTTGTTTTAAGAACGAAATGAGACAAGTGTGTACAAAGGTTCCAAACCAGTGGGCACTGCTGCCAGTATGAGAAATAGTAACTTTGCTGTGAGTCAGAGGCCATTGGTGTCTGTCAGCCACGTCATTCTCCTATAGACTTCACCAGCTTTGACTTCACACCCTGAATTCTGTCTTATCTACTTATTTGATAGCCATAAATCTGTTAGAAGACTTCCTACTTCACTCTATTGTATAACATAGGCAATTATAGCCATTGTCTTACAATAGCTTACAATAAGGGAGTAGAATCTGCAAAAATACTGAATCACTGTGCTGTACCCCTGAAACTAATATTGTAAATCAACTACACTTCCAATTTTTTTTTTTTTTTAAGAAAGAATCACCAGGAATTCCCTGGCAGTCCACTGGTTAGGACTCTGCACTTTCACTGCCGTGGGCCCGGGTTCAATCCCTGGTTGAGGAACTAAGATCCCACCAGCTGTGTGGTGTGGCCAAAATAATAAATAAGCAGTTAATTTTAAAAGGACCCCTGATCCCAGATCACCATAACAACAAAAAAGACTTCAGGTTCTAATTAATTTGTTTAGGCCTTTATCTCCAGAAATACCTATTTGGTGAGCTTTCTTTTTTTTTTTTTTTTCCATTTATTTTTATTAGTTGGAGGCTAATTACTTTACATCATTGCAGTGGTTTTTGTCATACATTGAAATGAATTAGCCTTGGATTTACATGTATTCCCCATCCCGGTCCCCCCTCCCACCTCCCTCTCCACCCGCCCTCTGGGTCTTCCCAGTGCACCAGGCCCGAACACTTGTCTCATGCACCCAACCTGGGCTGGTGATCTGTTTCACCCTAGATAATATACATGTTTCGATGCTGTTCTCTTGAAACATCCCACCCTCGCCTTCTCCCAGAGTCCACAAGTCTGTTCTATACCTCTGAGTCTCTTTTTCTGTTTTGCATATAGGGTTATCGTTACCATCTTTCTAAATTCCATATATATGTGTTAGTATACTGTAATGGTCTTTATCTTTCTGGCTTACTTTGCTCTGTATAATGGGCTCCAGTTTCATCCATCTCATTAGAACTGATTCAAATGAATTCTTTTTAATGGCTGAGTAATATTCCATGGTTTTGGTGAGCTTTCTTAAATACCTAGTTTTTCTATTTTAACTGCGAAAGTCTTTCCACTAGTTGGCAACCACATGTTGGGGGTTGTATCAAAACGCATCTTTTTCGCTGGAAAGTTAACATCCCTCCTTTTCTTTAGGATGGCGTTGGCTGGGGGCAAATGACTGGGTGGTGCCCCTGGCCTCGTCTCCCACCCTGTCCCTCCGTCCTTCCATCCTTTTCCTACCACTGACCGCTGGGGTCTCCCCCTCCCCGGAGCTGGCACTCAGAGCCCTCCAGCCCTGGAAGCTCAGTCAGGCTTTGTAGAGGAGGGAGGTCTGCATATGTCTGCTCTAATTCCCTACATCCTGATCTCTCTTTTCTCTGCTTTTATTGTCAAATACAGCGTATTCAGAGAAATCTGTAGAAGTCAAAGTACAGTTTAGTGAAGAATGATAAAGACTATGTAGCCAGACCCCTGGGTCAAGAGTTAGGACAGTGTCAACACCCTCCAAGCCTCCCACGTATCTCTTCCAAACGCGGGGACTACCTCTTCCCCTCTGCCATCCACTCTCCTGACCCTCCGTTCTTGAAGATGGTCAGGATCACGGGGGGAATTGCTGAGCTCCCGGGTCCTCTGCTTACTTCCCAGTCCCGCACCCTCCACCAGTCGTTTCAGCCCTAGAGTACGCTCCGCTCACGCTCTGTCCTGCCCCACTCTCTCCTCTTGCCTCTGATGATACCACAGTCTGTTTTTCTTCTTCCTCTGTGTTCCTTCTTAGATGGCCTTTGTGGCCTCTGCTCATCTCACGGGTGTCTCCTGACCTGAGAACCCAGGCTGGGTGCTGTGGTGAGTTGAGAACAGTCTGGAGTCACCCAGAGGGGCCACCTGCAGAGTCCTGAGGCTTCGCTGTGTCTCACTGTGTGGTGTTTTCTCACACTACTTTTGGCACCAAATATATAAGTTGTTGTTGTTTTTTTTTCCCTACACCAAATCTGTGTAGTTTTTCCACACTGAGTAATTCTCTAAGACCAACTGTGCTGTGCTTAGTCGCCCAGTCGTGTCCGACTCTCTCGACCCCATGGACAGTAGCCCACCAGGCTCCTCTGTCCATGGGGACTCTCTTGGGTATTCAGCAATTCAATTTAGTTCTGACAGTAACTCCTGGAGTTAATGAAGACCCCACAGGTTAAAGGGCAACTAAGGGCACTCAGGAAATGTTAAGGAATCTGGGACACAGACCAAATATATATTTTTCATTATGCCAAACTCATCTTTTCTAGAACTCAGCTTCCTCAAGGCCCTTCATTAGAGGTGTCTTGGATCCTAATTTGGTTAGGACTCAGTGAGACACTGGGAGTTGTATGGTTGGCACAGTAGGCTCTCTATAGATGGTAGCTGCCCCTGAAACCATAGGGTGGCGTTTCAGGGGGCTCCAAAGGGGCTTCCCTGGTAGCTCAGAAGGTAAAGAATCTGCCTGCAGTGCAGGAGACCTGGGTTTGATCCCTGGGTCGGGAAGATCCCCTGGAGAAGGAAATGGCAACCTGCTCCAGTATTCTTGGCTAGAGAATCCCATGAACAGAGGAGCCTGGTCCTACATGGTCCTACATGGACTGGGCTACAGTCCATGGGATCGCAGGAGTCGGACACAACTTAGTGACTAAACCATTCCACAGAGGAGTTCTTGTCCTTTATGTCTCAGTGCAAAAAGAATTTAGCGAGAGGCAAAATGATAGATAAGAAGTGATTTATTAGAATAGGATGCTTGTGAGGCTTATAAACAGCTGGGCGAGAGGGCTACAGTTTTATAATCAAAGAAAAAGTGGGGAGAGTAAAAAGACCACTTCTTTTTCCTCATTTTTTTTTTTTTTAAGTAGATGTCATGCCTCTATCATCAGCTCCTCCTCCAGGTTGAGTGGGGGACTTTTTTTGTCCCTACCTAATTAAGCCAAGATGGTCATGGCACTGTGAAAATGTTATTTCAGGTCTCAGTACAATGAGGGTCTTTACTTTGAAATGTCACCTTTCCATAAATTATTGCTTTTAATGTGTGCACAGAGCATGTCCTAGGGGCCGTTAACTTACTGAGCTCACTGGGCAGGATGTGGGTCCCATGCCACCGTTGTTTTATTGTCTGGGGGCATGTCTCGTGCTTTCGCTGCACGGTTTTGTTGCTCAGGAAGCCTGCTTGGTTTTGTAGTTAAGCAAACCTTTTTTCTTTTTTTTTTTTAAACCTGTTTTCTTAAGTGATTATTAACTTCTAGAGGTCTCCCATATTTTTTTTCACTTACAATCCCTTAGTGGGATCAGCTATTTAATTACCTACCTTGTCCCTTTACTGTGTCTCTCTCTCTGTCATCAGTACTATGATCGATCTCATGGTACTGCGGCTGTCAGGGCTCAGTATGGGCTGAAGGGGTGTAAGCCTCCTCTCTCATGGGTGTGTAGAACTGACTCCAGCCAGTCACAGAGCCCAGTGGTGTTGAACACCTGTCTGGGGCCAGGCTTTGGGAACTGAAAGCAAGCCCAGGGTAGATGCTAGCTGCTCTTCCGTGGTATGTATGCTGTGTGCGATGTAGTTTTGTGTGAGGTCTGGGAGAACACAGTGGGTTCCTCAGGGGAGGGGGCCTGGAACAGGTCAATCGGGGAAATTCAGAGGAAATGCCAGATTCCAGTTGAGCCTCAAGGGATGAATAGGTGCTTGCTGGGCACAGGGTATGGAAGGGTGGGGCATATTGTAGGAGGTCCCATTCTCTGGGACTGGAGTAGGATCGTGGACTCAGGGCCCTGGGGGGCTGGGTATGTGATGGAAATGGGCAAGTGAGGAGATGGGCCAGCGGTCTGTGAGACCCAGAGGTTGTTCTCCTACTAAGTCCCAGCCAGTTGTGTTACATCACGGGACTTTTAAGGGCAATTTTTCAGGAGCAGCTGAAAGTTGGATTTTTTTTTTTTAATTTTTGGTTTCACTGGGTCTTCATGGCAGTGTGAGGACTTTCGCTAGTTGTGGCACAGGCTCAGCAGTTGTGATGCATGGGCTTAATTGCCCCACAGCCAGCATATGGGATGTTAGTTCCTACACCAAGGATTGAACCCGAATCCCCTGCATTGGGAGGTAGGTTATTAACCACCAGGGAAGCCCCTGGATTATTTTTTCTTTTAAAGAATTTCTTATTTATATGAAATGTCCAGGATAAGCAAATCCTTAGAGACAGAAAACTGATTGGTAGTTGCCTAGGATTCAGGGAAAGAATGAAGAATTAACTGCTAATGAGGTTTGTTTTGGAAGTGCTAAAAATGTTCTAAAATTAGATTGTGGTGAATTATATCTCAATAAAGCTGTTATTAAAATCCTATGTGATAGCAGCCATCCAGGGGTAACCACTTAATACAGGGGTGTAATACTCTAGAATTCCCTAGACTGTCTTTCACAAGTAGATGTATGTTGTGATATGTGAATGCCAAAAAATGAAACCGTTAAAGTCAAACTTTCCCATTTGAACTATCTTGAGTGTCTTCCAGGTTAAATATAACTATATCATTAGTTTTGAGGACTGCATACTGTTCCAATTGGAAATACCATTTTACTTAACAAGTCCTTGATTCTTAAGTATTTTATCTTCAGTTTTTTGCTCTTTTAAATAACATGATGAACATCCTTATGCTTAGACCTTTTTGCAACTAGTATGCTAATTTAAGACGATTTAAGAAGTATGCGGAGTACATCATGAGAAACGCTGGGCTGGAAGAAGCACAAGCTGGAATCAAAATTGCCGGGAGAAGTATCAATAACCTCAGATATGCAGATGACACCACCCTTATGGCAGAAAGTGAAGAGGAACTAAAAAGCCTTTTGATGAAAGTGAAAGAGGAGAGTGAAAAAGTTGACCTAAAGCTTAACATTCAGAAAACTAAGATCATGGCATCTGGTCCCATCACTTCATGGCAAATAGATGGGGAGACAGTGGAAACAGTGTCACACTTTATTTTTCTGGGCTCCAAAATCACTGCAGATGGTTATTGCAGCCATGAAATTAAAAGACGCTTACTCCTTGGAAGGAAAGTTATGACCAACCTAGAGAGCATATTAAAAAGTAGAGACATTACTTTGCCAACAAAGGTCTGTCTGGTCAAGGCTATGGTTTTTCCAGTGGTCCTGTATGGATGTGAGAGTTGGACTGTGAAGAAAGCTGAGGGTCGAAGAATTGATGCTTTTGAACTGTAATGTTGGAGAAGACTCTTGAGAGTCCCTTGGATTGCAAGGAGATCCAACCAGTCCATCCTAAAGGAGATCAGTCCTGGGTGTTCATTGGAAGGACTGATGCTGAAGCTGAAACTCCAATACTTTGGCCACCTCATGTGAAGAGTTGACTCATTGGAAAAGACCCTGATGCTGGGAGGGATTGGGGGCAGGAGGAGAAGGGGACGACAGAGGATGAGATGGCTGGATGGCATCACTGACTCAATGGGCATGAGTTTGAGTAAACTCTGGGAGTTGGTAATGGACAGGGAGGCCTGGCATGCTGCGATTCATGGGGTCGCAAAGAGTTGGATACGACTGAGCGACTGCACTGAACTGAACTAAAGAAGTATGCTGTTTAAGATTTCCAAATGTGGAATTCATAGACAAATAACATGCACATCTTCAGAGGAGATTGGGCATATTCAGGGTGGTATAGCTGTAGACACATGAACCTCTTCAAAATCTCAGCATTTTATCATAAAACATTTCCCCTTGTTTCTGAGTAGCCTTTGGTTTAGGAAGTGTCTTTATCCCTGCAGCTCCTTACCCAGAGCTGGGTGTAACTAAATGCGTCCAGGTTTAACTTTGTGAAACATTTGTCCTGGCTTCACGCTGGTCACCACTGAAAACTGCCCTGCTGGTAGACCTCTCTGGGTAGAGTTTGTAGTTGTTCTTCACTGCTCTCCATGAGCAGGGACAGAGATGCTGGCCAGAAGTGTGGCAGGAGCTGCTACAGGGCTCAGGACTGTTAGGAGGTGAATGTTGCCTTTTGCCATCTTTAAGAAGGAGATGGCCCCCAAAGCCAGGCCAGCCGGCAGGACCCACCTGGTATTGATGATACAGTCGAGCTAGCACCTAAGCAGTGTAGGGTTTTGCCTGGTTTTTCTTTCGCTGTAGAGATCATAGAGGTGCTCTGGTATGACCCAAGCTGTGGGGGCCTAATACACAAGCGGAAATACCAGCAGTAACAATAAACGTGCAGGGAACCCTAAGTGTGGACTAGGCACACGCTTGGCTTTTCATGTACGCTGTTCCACCCAGTGCTTGAAACAACTCCGGAGGGGTGGGAGGCTGTGCCCACATATGACACGAGAGGCAAAGTGGCCCATCCACAGGACCCTCGTCTGGGTGTTTCTATGAATCACTGTACTGTATTCCCCTGCACAAGTAAGACAGGAACTAAATCTTTGAAGCGTTGGATTTGTAACCTGATTTGCTTTGCAAGGAGCTTAGGGGAAAGTCCTCTAGGCTTTAGCATCGTGGAGACTTGAGAGCCCACGCACAGGAAGAGAAGTGTGAGGCCTGGCTCAGTGTGTCCTCCAGGTCTGAGAGCTGTACTTTTTACATGTCACAAATGCATGAAGGGGTTTCACCAGTTTAAATCCTTTCTTGTCCATAGGAGGATTTGAACGTGTTTTGAAAAGAAGACAATAGAACTTTACCTGGTAATTAGTGAATGTGTCCTTGTGGGTTAGCAGTTTGGTTTCTATAATAGGTCATTAATAAATGGTAATTTAACATGGTGACTTCCTTGGTGGTCCAGTGGTTAAGGCTCTGAGCTTCCTCTGCAGGGGGCATGGGTTCAATACCTGGTCAGAAAAAATGATCCCCCATTTGACCTTGAGGCAAGGTCAGAAAAGAAGAAAGAAAGAAATGGTAACATGATGTGTTTGGTTAAAATGTGGATTTTTCTGTGGTGGTGTATCAAGCAGCATCATTAGTTATTAAATTAAAGAGGATTAATAGCATCCGCTTTGCCTTCCTCTGTGTGATCAATACCCCTGGGCCACCAAAACAAAAATAAGGAGCCATCAGAGAGGCTGGGTATTGTGCTTTTTATGTCAAAAGTTCTTCAGTGGTTTTTTCAGACAAAACCGACAATGATCCTTTTGCGACTTTATCTTATTCTTTAGGATTTGGTCAACACTGGACTCAGCACTTTCTTTTTCTTTATTGCTTCGATCGTACTGGCTGCTTTAAACCACAAAACCGGAGCAGAAATTGCTGCCGTGGTAAGTGAACTCAAGAGGTCAAAACAAGGCTGGTTCATACACTTTCTGTGCCTTGTTCCTCTGTCCCCTGGGCTTCTGTCCTACTGCTTTTCCTTTAGCTTCTCCTTTGCTAATGATGTCACTGGGCCAGCGGAGGCCCCAGTTCCTTCAGTGCTGTGATTCTTAAAGTGTGGTCCCTGCAACGGCAGCATCACCCGGGAGTTTGTTGGAGATGGCGTTCTCAGCCTTCCCCAGAGCTGCCGAATTGGCAGTGTGTTTTAACAAGCTCTCAGATGCACACTGTGGTTTGAGCACCTCTGTTTCAGTCTCTGTCCAGCGGAGCCCTGGATGCCTGAAAGGGCTGTTGCTTTTAAGGGCCTTCCCTGCCAGGGTGGGGTGTTCATGAAGAAGATGCAGTCTGGACACCACATGGCAGTCAGCATAGTAGAGGGTGAGGGCGGAGGATGGGACCAGGTAATGTAAGACTGTCTCTGTGCTCTGCCTTTCTTTATTGTTTGGTATTTACAAAGAATATGCAGCACTTTTATAACTGAGAGGATGGTTAAAAGGTTTAGTGAGAATACTAAACTATGAGCTCTCCAAGGTATCACTCAATAGGTTCATCAGTCATTATCTAATCATTAAAACACCACCACTTTTCACTCTCAAGCTGTCCCCCCAGAGCTGCCCACATGAGAGGCAGTGGGGCTGGGGGGCTAAGATATGGAATGCTGGGCCTTGTGGCTTGATTTGGGGTCACACTTGAGACTCTGATTTTTCATCTACATGGTGTTTTGTCTACATGGTATTTCTCCCGGGGACCAGTGTCATGAAGGTCTGTAAAAGAGGCCCTTCTGTGATCTTTTTTTCCTTGTAGATCCAGAATACTTCGAAAGAGACCTGAGGCTGCCTTTCTGTGGGTCACACGACTATGAACTTGGCCAGGGTCTGACAGTTGGACATTTAGTGGGACTGGGTGTTGGCGTTACAGCCAGGAGAGGCTAATGCACCTTGCTCACTGTAAGCTGCCCAGGGGCCCTGCGGACTAACCCGGCTTGTGTCTTGTAGATATTCGGCTTCTTGGCAACAGCAGCCTACGCGGTGAACACGTTCCTGGCTGTGCAGAAGTGGAGGGTCAGCCTCCGGCAGCAGAGCGCCAACGACTACATCCGCGCCCGTACTGAGTCCAGAGATGTGGACAGCAGGCCCGAGATCCAGCGCCTGGACACGTGAGGACGCACTGGAGTCTTCTTCCCTCTGGTCCTCATGCCCGTCCTTTCAATCAAGTTTTTCTTTTCCTCATCACATCAGATTATCATGTGACTAAGTCGAATTTCGTCCTCCTTGGTAACAGTTCATTCTGGGAAAGGGCTTTCACGGTGGCCCTGATGGTGGCTGCAGGAGGCAGGGGACCCTGTGCCCAGCCTTGCACACAGAGGTGGTAGGAGGGGCCTCTCCCCCTCCCCCCCATCCTCTGGTTTGGTGGTCGTGGGAGCCAGTGTCCTCGCGGGCCGCCGTGTCCACTTCACTGTCCCTGAGCACAGGCTTTGAGGCTGACTCTGAGCCACCCCCACATGTGTATTCATGATGGGTCAGGACTTTGGATTAAATGGGGGCTGCTAGGAGAGGAAAAAACAAATATCAAGGAGTGAAACTTTATGGTTGGAACAGTGGGTCAGCAGTGATTTCTGGGCAACCCCCACAGAGGCCCTGGATGCGTTTTAGTCTTGCTGCCAGGATGCCCCTCTACCCATTGTTTTCCATGCCTGGGGGCACCGGGACCCCAGCACGAGCATGGGAAGCCAGGTGTGACACCAAGGGTCTCGGCGGTGGGTGTGCCCGCCGGGTGCTTTGCTGGCTCTGGGCTTCATGGAGGTGGGGGAGGCTGGCCGCCTCTTGGCTGGGCTCCAGGGGAGGTCACCATCTGTTTCCTACCCTGCTGAGACGTCCCTGGAATCATCTTCCTGAATCCCAGAGGCTCCTCCAAGAAAACGGGGACCATCTTGTTTTCCAGTTTCCTACCTTCCCTGAATACACTGAGGCTGGACTGCAGATTTTCTGTCATCTTACCTTCTCAGATAAAAGCCACAGAAGAAATACAGTCTGTTCCACCAGCCCGGACCCTTGCCCATTTGCTGGCCTCATGGACCACAGATGGGGGACACGCCTCTGTTTCAAGGGTGTGTCATGATTTTCAAGGCATGCCTGAGAAGAGTTCTAGAGTGAATTCTGAGTGGCTCCGTCTAGGATTTGAAAACTACTTGAATCTGCACCGCGACACCCCCTTTCACTGATGTTTCGGAGGGCGGCGACCCTGTACCTCAGGGTCATAACTATGAACACCTATCTTTGAGGCTGTCAGGGAACATTCTAGTTACATAAGGTGTTGTATGAATTCTCGATAAAGTGGAGATTATTGTGGTGACTAAGTTACACAAGCCCCTGCGATGCTGTAGTTTCTTGTTTTTTTTCTGTTGGAGACTAATTGTTCCTCTTACGGAAAATTTGTTTTTACGTGTCGGGTTTTCACTCTCTTAACTGTCCTTAATGTTTACAGACCTCTCTCTAGCTCTAATAAGTTTGTGTTTCGCCCTCACCAAGGAAAAGAACGCTCACTGCTGGTGGGAAGATTTTGCATTAATGAGGAGAGTCCCCAGGAGCTTGTGCTAGTGAGCGCTTACAGCTTCAGCAGCAGGCAGTGTCACGAGAGAGGGGGTCTGGGGGAGCAGAGCCTGTGTGAGGCTGGCATTGCCTTCTGCAGAGCGGAGCAGCGTACAGTTCCCTGCACCGGTGGCCTCGTCAGGAAGCACTGCTTGGCTGGGGACCCTGCAGGAAATGGTACTGTGCCGTCTCTGAAGGGTCGGGGTTAGGGCTCCCTGAACCGAACATCCTATACAACTCAAGTTCTGCTGAAGTTCCTTTCTGGGGCCATGACCCAGGCCACCTGGTCTGCTCAGAGAGCCAGCTTGTCTGGGGGTAAGTGACCTCCCACTGTCCCTGCCTAGGGCAGCCAGGCCTGGTCACGGCGGGTCTGACTGAGCCCTCTTCCCATGGATGTTGTGAGGCAGTACAAGCCAGGCTTCACAAACCTCATACCTGTTATGTATAGTGACTTTTGAGGAGATTATGACATCTGGATTTTATCTGTTCATTTTATATATTTATTTTGCATTTGTGGAGTGTATATGCTTCGTCAAAATGGGGCTTATTGCTCTCTGAGAATTCCATTTAAAAACAGGGTTACAAAGACTCAGCCTTGCATCAGATGGGGCCCACTTGGAAGGACCACCCTGAACTTTATCAGAAATCTCCCTCTGGGATTCATGTTACTTGGCCTCAATAAAAAGCTGCCTTTGAAGTGAGATTGGAAAAAAGAAGACTCTTCAGGCGAGGGTTGTTGCCCAAGTTTTTCCAAGTCACTTCAATACAACCAGTTTATCATCTGGTTGAAAGGAGCCTGTTGGTATCCTGAGGATGTGTTGTCAGCTGCAAGGAACAGTTCTGAAGCCCATTGAAGTTGTACACGCTGACAGATGATAAAAAGTGGTGACACCTTGTGCCATAGACCACTTAGGAATTAATTTACATCTTAGTGTTAGAGTCTTGGAATTATTTATGTCCCTGTAACTATTTAATGTCCTCTGTGCCATGAGGCTTTCCCATGGTTTTTGTAAATATATTTCTTTATATTTAATTAGCTCCCAGTATAGCCGAACGTGACCAGATATGCTGATTGGCGTACTGTAGAGTCATAAGTCTTGTCACGTGGTGAGAAGGAAGGAAGGAATATGGTTGTCTAGTATGAATGGAAAGACACTTGCATTTTCTTTATGTTGTTTCTGTGTACAAACAAGACAATCTAGATTTGGGGAGGCTTAAAAGGGCTTTTTTTTTTTTTTGCAAATTGAAATAAGCTTATTTCTGCATTTAATAGTTGTAATATGGACCAGTGTCAGTTTGGTTTAGGAAATTTTTAAGACTGAGGCAATCTTAGTGTTTTTTAATTTTCTGGTGGGATGATGTTGGCATTCACAGTTGATGCCCAACTTGTATATGTTTGAATTTGTTCTTGGAGACTGGATGGTTGAAACCCTCAAGCATTTGGTGGAACCTCTGGTGGTTTTAGATGGATGCAAACACTGACGTCTTCAGAGAAAGTTTATCCTGGCATCGATCTGGTTGATGTATTTTTTCTTTTCTCTGATTCTCCTTTACCCTCCCTTCACATTGCCGAAGACATGGGAGGGGGGTGGGGTACATTAGCCCTTTCATACAGAGAGATTCCAGTCATGAGAGCCTAAAGATACTTGTCAGCTCTATATAAAGCTGGGGAAGGCACTGGCAGTTACAGATTAAAACCTCATAGCAGAAGTTCTATTTGAAGTAAAGGAAACAGATTTTCACCCTGCAGCAAGTCATTCAAGAGAGACTACCTTTGCCCACAGAAAGGCAAGAATGTTGACGCCTGCCCAGTCCCAATATCCATGTCTTCCTTGGCAGCTTGAACCAAAGTGCCAATGTGGATGGAGCCCAGGCTGGCTGCAGGGAAGCTGGGGACCCAGCCTGGTTCTGGGGCCTTGGCTTTGGGAGGTGGATGTCAGCCCCTACCCTTTGGACACCATCACTGTCCCTTGGCTAAAGGCTCATTCCTGTGGGTAGGCATGGGGTGCATCTGACCCCACCCCATGTCAGAGGCTTCTTGAGAGAGCTTGGTGACTCAGTTGAAAACATTCCTAGTCTTTTAAAGTTTGCAGTTTCATTCGCCTTTCTTTGAGGCTTTCTGAGTGACTCAGTCTTGGGTTGAGCCACAGGCAGCCTCTGAGATTAAGCACTAACTCTGGTCTGCAAATGTATGTGAATTCCTGCTTGCAGAAAATGACCCTTGAATCCCCCCTCCATGTGTCATGTGTGTGGCCCAAGCTCACCTTTTCTCATAGACTCACCTGTGCTGTTTTGGAAGGAACCCCTAGCCTCTCCATGTGTTTAAGAGGTGGACCAAGTTCCTCATCTCAGGCTGTACAAGATTTTCTGTGGGCTGTTCCTAGAATCTGCCCTAACAGAGTGTGGAGAAAACACATGGCCACCTTAGTGATTCTGGGAGGCAGTGATGATGTAAGTGGGTCCCGGTATGCCACCCATGTTCCAAACAAAGCAACCATGAAGTCTTTGTGCCCAGGCCCGATAGTCATTTTCTCCACATGTGGTTTACAGGAAAATGTGATACTAAGCAGATAGCAAAAGGCAAAAACAACTCAGCTGAGGGCTGCTTCTAAATTGATTGTCTCAACCACATAAAAAATTGCTTCCTGCTCTAGTGACTGCCATTAGCAAGTGAGATCGCCAGACATGTTTCTAGCTCCTGGTGAAGTGTGCAGAACCCAGGGGCTCTTATTTCATCAGCACCCACTCCCAGGACCAGCTCAGTGACAGCTGATGAGGAGGGAGCCTGAGAGGTGAGCGGAGGGAGGAGGAGGCCCAGACCGTCTGCTGTGGGCCTGTCGAGCGTGCTGGAAATGGTTACCCAGCCAGGCTGTAGTTGGTTAACTACCTTCCTGTCCTCTTTGGAAAAGCAAGGTCTTGTATTCTGGCTCCACTTGAGAGCAGGAGCCGAATGTTGCGACCAGAGTGCCTGGGCACTGCTGGGCTCTTTGTGTGAGTTTGGGAACTCACAGGTGTGGACAGGTGATTCAGATTCTGATCTGGGGGCCCCCTTAGAGGGGACACAGACCTAACACCCCCTGCCTCGAGCCGTGTAAACCTTCCTGGCTCTTTGTAAAACCTCCCATTTCTTCTTTCCTCAGAAGATATAGCTGAAATTGTAACTGTCTGGTTGAGAAGGTAATTTGAAATCTTTGTGGCTCTTTACATTTATTTAGAAACTGTTTCTGCCCTCAATATCTGTTAGATCTAGAATAATTTTTTTTCTCAAAGTTTAATGTTTGTTTATCTTTAGCTTTTCTTCATACCAGTAAATGGCATTTATATACTTACAGGCTTGAAACTCCATTTTTTGGTTTAGATTATATTCTCATTTCATTTGGATGTAATTTCTCAGCCTTGGGGATTTATTTTTTCCTTTCTTGTTTTTATTATTCTATAAACATTAAAAAAAATTACCCACCAGCCCGCCGAGTCTAAATCAGTGGCAATTTGCCTAACGTTTAGTTTATGGATCCTTGAATCATGTATCTTTTTCACAGGGTTAGTTTGTTGTCTAGTTTTTATTCCAAGACTTCAGTCTGGGTGACTGCTATCTGGACACCCTGGCATGTCGTGTCTCCTTTGGGATGCATTCTGCACAGGGCCGAGAGCCTTCATGAAGGGGTTAATAGCCTGGACTCCAGTGAGCTACATCAGAACTTTCATTTAGAGTAGGACCTTGTCTCAAATGACCTTAATCAGCTTTGCTGGCAGGATTAGGGTGAGGCCTGAAGTTTCTTTTCACCATTGCGCCTCAGAAGAGAGAACGCGTGACACAATTGATTTGACGAGGATTCAGTAATAATCTGAAACTATCCAATTTGAGTCATCTTGGGAGGATGCTGCTGAAACCCAGTAGGAGGCACCCCTTTTATCAGGACAGCCACCCGAAGGAACGGTCAGGAAGCGAGGACGGCATGGGAGCCTGGTGCCCAGGCAGGCAGGGCCGCGTCTGGCTGCTTCCCTTTGTGGCCCATTTTGCTTTCCTGCCTTTTCCAGAATCGACTTCACAAGTTTCAGGACTTTGCTCTTCTCTCTGCAGATGTGAGGAAGGCAGATACTTGGGGCTTGGAGGGAAAACTGACTGGTCCAAAGCCTCCTGGGGGAGCTCAAGGGTGGGACGCAATGTGCACCGCCCCCGTCCCCCCAGGACTGGCCCAGGCCCAAGGCCTCACCCCGCTCCCAGCTCTTGTCACTCGTTTGAAAACGAGTTTTCAAACCCTGCCTCATGATGAAACTGACGTATGTGGATAAAACCCATGCTTTTTCTAAGCAATAAGAGAACGCCAGGGGGCGAAACTATTTGTATATGTTGAAATTTGTAGGGGTTCAGGAACCCGTGGCAAAAACACTTAGCTATTTATTACAAGTATGACTGTATTTTTTCCTTTTCCCAAAGTAGGTAATTATGTCTTTGTATATTTTAAGACAAATAATAATCACTTCACCTTCGGTGCCTTCTGTGTGTCAGTCACATAAACACTCCGTCAATCATGGAATTGAAAAAGATGTACATTTGGTTAAACAAGATAACACTATTTTTGTAGCATGATTTTAGATTGTGTCCTTTTAATATTGCTTTCAGCAATGCTAGTTTTGAGGTTCGGACGTTTTCCCTTTAAAACTTCATTATGTATTTTAAAAAAGAAAAAAAAAATCCAACCCCTCAGCTTTCCCTGTCTCTTCTCTGCTGCTTTCTCCCCAACATCTCGTTTCTGCTTAAACAGTCTGAGAGTAAGAGTATATTTCTGTGAAATAGTTATTAATCAGTATAACTGCATTTGGCTTTTTTTTTTTACTCACTTGCTACTTCTGAACAGCCACTGCTCACCTCAAATGGTAAGAGGAAAGTGGTTCCATAAGAACAGAACAGATCATTCTCGGTGCTCTGACTTCCCCTTCTTTGGGTCTGAAATGGTGACAAGCCCTTTCCCGGTTGCTGCCTGTCTTCCAGATCGCTCAGGCCATTCTCTTCCTTGGCCACCAGCTTCCCTCTGCCCGTGTGAGACGTCCTGGGGCAGGAGTGGGAGTAGGGATTCTGCTGGTCTCGGCTTCATCTTCCACTCAGATCTCTGATTGGTTCATGGATGCCCTGGATAGGTTCGATGGCCCTTTCTGGTTTCTGGCCCAAACATACTAGATTCCATGCTATGACGAACTTGATGAAGACACAGATGACCTTTTGCTTTCCCGCCCCTGCAGGACTGAGTAATGTCTGGTCAAGAGAAATCTTGAGGAAACTAGCTGAGCCCATTTAAAATGAAGGAATGGATTTATTGAAACATAAAATTTTTTTTTTCCTGCTTTGAAGGGTCAGACAGAATGTGTCATATTTTGTAACAAAGGAAGACGAGTCAGATGGCTGATAATTCCCATGTGACTACTCTGGTACTTGGCCCAGTGGTACTTGGGGGAGGGGCAATGTTAATTTAATAACTACTACACTTTGCTTCTTAAAAAGTCTATTTCCTTTAACAGTGTAGATGCAGCTGTGGGGTGAGCTGAAGTGATGTGTGTTCGGCAAACTTCAGTTTATGCTATTGGTTGGTCCGAGCTCCCATCCTGGCTTCTGAGGCTGGTGTGGGCACCACCCAGCTGCCACCAGCCCCAGATTTGACTATCCATTCAGAGTGGTTTGGGGGCCCCAGAGCCTTCGCTCCTGTTGGTTTATTCCTGACAGCCTACAGAACCTCACACTGCCCTCAGTTTTCCCCCTTTATTTCTTTTGAAGGACCAATTTTTTCATGGTACTTGCCCTGATTGTTTTCATAGTGTTCAAATCTGTATTTTTGTATGTAGAGGGAAATAATTTTCTCAACACTAATCGCTAATAAATATTGTATTGTCATGAAGGAGTTCTTGTTTAATAAACGGACATGTAAAAACAGTATCTTCTCTTTCTTCACTCTGCCTTGCTCCCGCCCCTTCAAAGGCTGTGGCCCAGATCCTGAAACAGGCCTGTGAGTTGGGGGCCAAACAGCCACAGTGGGGGGTGAGGACACTTCGGTATTGCTGTCGACTGGTGGCTTGGCCAGGGCTGGCAAAGTGGAGCCACCCCTGGCAGCCCGTCGGCTTTTGCAGGTTCTACTTTCACACATATTTTCAGAACACATTACACATTGTGCGAAAAGCTGGGGCAGGGTGCCTTGATCTTTCCCATCACCGGGGCCAAGATGCTGACTCACTGTGGGACTGTTAACTTGATGCGAGCTGAGACCCCGGGCCTCTCGTGGAGACCTGAGCAACTCACCGAACCTTCCGTCAGATTCCTGGACTACGAGAAGATCATGTGAGGAGTAAAGAGCCCACACGAAGATGCCTGGCCGGGAGTAAGTGTGCGGGCATCGCTGCTGTAACCTGTAGACGCAGGATCCACGTGGTGTGTGGGACCACTCTGTGCTGATGCATCACACCTGACAGCGTTGCTCTGGGTGTGTAAGGTTTTTATCAAACACACACACTCCAAGCAGGAAGTCAGTCTGGTTTAATCCATGATGGCTTTTTTCAGGATAGGAGATTCACATGCAAGAGAAGAAGAAAAGACTACAAATGCCCAAAACATGGGTCCAGAACTTTGGCTCATTCACAAGGTCTCTTGGGTCACAGGAAATGCCACTGAAGAAGCTGCTTTTGTGTTTAAAAAAAAAAAATCATACATAAAGTTACAAAATCCTACTGAAGATATATGCACAGCATAAGGTCCTTAGGTGAACACAGAAGGCACGTCTCACCCCTCATGTGGGTCAGGTGTCCAGAAGTACATTGTCCTGAGGGCCTGGGAGCCACTCACCTGCTGACGGCCCTGGGGAAAGAGAGGGCTGGGCTGGGCCTGCCCAGCTGCCCCAGGCGCTGTCGCTGCCACTTGTCACTTGGAGCCTTCAATCTTTTGGACCTGGTAAGCTAGTCTACGAGCTTTGCTTTGCAACAGTCATACACCCAGAATAGACCGGTCACCTGAAGTCATGGTCATGGTCTCCAAAAGTGTGAGGTGGGCAATGGGACCTACTCTCCCCTAGGTCACAGGATAAAGGCTAGTTTTCTCCCTGCTTCAAGAATGAAGAGGGAACTGGTGCTCCTTGAACAAAAGAATTTTTGGAAGGATCATTCTTGACAGTGCCTGGCGTGAGCAGGGGCCCCAGCCGCAGACGGAAACCACTGGGGCCCAGGGCTTGGCCCTGCGGCAGTCTTTATCTTGCTTCTCTTGCCCACACCCGCCACAGCATGAAGGGCCCCCTGTGATGGGGTAACAAGGCTCTATCTGCTCTGTCCCCGTGCTTATTTTTGGCAGAGAGGTTAAAGGGCTTAAGGTTGTAGGGGCAGAAATGAGAAAGGGCGGAATATTCACAATGCCCTCACAGCAGAGAGGCTGGACAGTGCTAAGCCAAGGGGTGCCACTGTGAATATGGGGCTCAGGAATGTTGCCTGGGGCTGTAAGGAGGCCTGCTCCATCACCAGCTCCCACTGCTGCTCGAGAAATCACAGCTTCCCTGGCCACACTCTGGCCGGCCTGGTCAAAAGGTGCAGGAGTGGAGGCCTGCATGGCTCAGGTGCCAGGGCAGGGCAGGTCTTCAGTCGGAGTCAGAGTCGGAATTCTCTTCTGAAAGGAAAGCAGAGAGGACGCTTGGCAGTAGTTCTGGGGCCAGTGGTACTGAGAGCCAACTCCAGGGAGGCGCTGTCGGCTGGACCCTGGGCTCAGGCCACAACAGCTGATGGTGTTGTCCGCCTGGTGTGGGGACTGTGAGTGCCTGGGACCCTCTAGGTTGCAGCAGAAGGAGGCGGGGAACCCAGATGCCCCTTCCTCTGGGGCCCCAGGCCCTCCCAAATCTGCCTGGCTGTTCTCACTGCAGGTGGCAGGCTTATATATCTGCGCTCTGTCCCCCCGCCTGCAGTAGGGCTGGCTGTTGTCCGAGAAACTAAAACATACTGGAAAAGCAGGAAGCTTGTTTTTAGCCATTTCAGTCTCCCCTGCCCCAGGAGTTTCAGTGTCACCTGCCTGGGACAGCAGGCCCTCAGTGGGAAGATGGCCCGTGAAAGCCCCCTTGTCTCTGTCCAGCCCTGTGTCACTGCTGATCCTCACAGGGCATGACCACCTGTTCCAGAGAAGCACCTCACCTGGACGGGGCACCTGCCCTTTACAGTCTGTGGTCCTCACTCCCCCTGCCCCATTTATTTTGCCCGCACACTCCTACACATCTATCAAAACCCAGCTCTAGAGTCACCTCCACGGCCTTCGAGCTGGCCCGTAGGAGGGGCGCTCCCTCAGCTGCTTCATACCCCCCGTGAGCTCTCGTTTTTGCTGTTACAGTTGATGACGTCCACTTGGGTTCCTCCTGCTCCCTGTTTGTGCCGTGCGTGTACACCACCGCTCTATCTCTGGGTCTGATTCCTGCCCTCTCAATCCCTGAGGGCAGGTAGTTAGCCTGCCCATCTGCACATCCCTAGGGCCCAGCACACGGCAGCCTCAGCAGGTGTTTGGGTCAACAGATGCTGACAGAAGGGCTGGGAGGGATCAGGGACACCAGGCTTGGGGGGAGGAGTTGTGCTGAGCCAAACATCCGATTTACTCACTTGCAGGGAGCTGGCATCTGTCTGTCCATTTAAAGCCTGCCTGGGAGTTTGGAGAGGGACAGGCAGGTGAACAGCTTGGGCCCTCCATCCCAGATCGGCTCCTGGGCTTCCCTGCATTTCTGTGTTGGAGCCTCCACTGCCTCTCCAGGTCCCGCCCCTCTGGGCAGGGACCTCTACCTCCTCTGATGGCCTCCCCGGGCAGGAAAGCCCCATGCCGTGGCTGAGGAAGCCCTGAGAGATCACAAGCTCCCAACTGGCTTGGTCCCTCTGGGCATGTCCCTCAAGGGCCCCCCTGTGCTGCACATGTACCCCAAGGATGTGACGTGTTGGTATGGGTGCTGTCGCGGATGGAAAAACCAGCCAGCCAGCTTGCAGGTTTCTTCTTTCTTTTTAAGTTAGGTAATGGCACAACAGCCATTCTGAGCTGAAGGATGGCTGGAGGTGGCCAGAAAGTCTGTGGCACTTTTTCCTGAATATAAAGAATATCCATCCTTGGATAAAACAAGCCCAAGCTGCCCTGTACTTGCCTGGGTGCTGTGGATAAGAGCTTGGCTTGCTGGTCTTTAAGCTGGGGGGCAGGCAAGACTGGAGACTGGGGGGCTACTCTGGGACCGGTGGCCATTCTGCAGCCCCAGGACAGCATCCAGGAGTGGTCTCATGAGGCGAGGACGTGCCGGGGTGCCCTCAGCATGCCCTTCCTGGAGAGGCTGAAGCCCCAGAGGGGACCAGTTTTTTTTTTTTTTTTTGATGATGATGATACAATAATAATGAAAGAAGTGGGCATAATACCCACTTATTAAGCATCTACTTTCTCCCTAAACTTTCTTCTTAGTACCAGATTTTAAAACAGAGTTCCATGTTTTGAGGGCTTATGATGTGTTAGACATGGCACTAAGTGCTTTAAAGTCTGAGCATTTTTCATAAGGACCAACTTTCAAAATTCCAAGCACGCTCTAAGGCCTCCTCTTGCCTGGAATATTCTTCCCCCTACTTATCCCCAGGGCTTGCTTCTTCCCCTCTTTTCCTCAGAAAGGCCTTCCTCCACCAGCCACCAGCCACCACTCCATCCCTTTTCTCTCCCTGATTCTACTTAAGTTTTCTTTATAGGACTTCTCACTAGCAGGTGGCACATTTATTGCTATTTTTATTGTTTGCCTGGGTGCCCTGCTCAGTTGTGTTAAACTCTTTGTGACCCCAGTCCGATAGCCTCCTCTGTCCGTGATATTTTCCCTGCAAGAATACTGGAGTGGGTTGCCGTTTCCTCCTCCAGGGGATCTTCCCAATCCAGGAATCCAGCTCACGTCTCCGGCATTGGCAGGCGGATTCTTACCACTGAGTCACCTGGGAAGCTCATTGTTTGTGTAAATTTCCTACTAAAAGGTTAAGCTTTGTGAGGACAAGGAAGCAAGTGCCTGGGAAACAGTAAGTGCTCAGTAAGTTTGTTGAATGAATGTCTCACCGAGCCTTAGGTGCAGTTATGATCCCATTTTACAAGGGAGTAAACTGAGGCACGCAGATCGCATCACTGGCTTTCATACACAGGGTGAGTGGCACAGGCGGAATTTAACCCAGGCAGTAAGTCCTCAATATATACCAAGCAATCGTAATTACTACCCTCTTACTCTGTGTCAGGTTTTGAGCTAGGAGCTTGTCCCTGAGTTGTCTCGCACAGTTTTAGGAATAACCCGCGAGGGCGGCCCTGTCCGGACCCGGCTTTGCAGAGGCGGAAGCCGGCAGTGGAGGTCTCTCCGCAATCAGGAGCGGGGCGGGTATTCGGCCCGGACCGCTGCCTTGCCATCAGCGCCTCCCGGGGGCCTCGACTGGCTTTCCAGCCGCGGCCCGTGGCTCCTCCCCACCAGGACCCGGCGCTCACCCCGGGGCCGGGGTCTGGATCTTGAGCCCACAGCTCCGCTACCATCTCGGTGTGCAGAAACTCGAACAGTGCCGGGTCGGCCATGCGCGGGTCTCAGTCGCCTAACAACCGCCGGGGACCAGTTTTATCATCAGTGCCACATGAAGAGATATTAGAACCAGGCTGTGAACACACTTCCTGCCCGCGAGGAGAGAGGAAATGTTCTTACTCCAGCCTTAAACTAGCCAAGTGCCCCCAAGGGAGGGCAGGGTCCCCGCAGAGACCGTTCCAGGTGACGAGCCCGGTTAGCTGGTGGAACCCACAGGGTGGCCACTCACCTTCTGCCTTGTCAGCTGTGGTCTCGTGTGCAGAGTCCCCTTGTTTGAGGAATTTGGCCACGTCGTTAAAGATCAGGTAGAAGTCAATGGCAAACACGATGGTGGCAAAGAATCCAAACACCTGTGGGAGACAGGGGCGGGGTGGACGGCACATGTCGGCAGGAACGGGGAAGGCTGCTCCGGGCAGCTGCTGCCCCATTCCCATAGCTTGTCTTCATCTGCTTGGATAAGCAGCTCAGAAATGGTAAGCACAGACCCCTCCCGTTAATGACAGATAGGAAATCGAGCTGTTAATTTGGTTTGGCCAACAGCCTTTCCAAATTCTGGGCCAAGTAAGTCTTCAACCAGAGGACTGTGACGTTGCTGAGATCCACGATGAAAGGCCAAGTTACCTCGGCAGAAGTAGACTGTGCCCAAGGAGCTAGAAGGGGAACCCACTTAGGAGTGGGGTGAACGTGAGTGGGGAACCCCTCTTCCCAGAGGTTGGGGAGCAACTCACCCCGGCTGCTTTGGAAGCCCCATCTGGGTATTTGGCCACGGCTGTGATGGAGATGGCGAAATAGATGAGGGCCGCTGTGACACAGCGAAGGAAGTCCTGGGGAGACAGGGGTGCAGTCGCACGGCTGTGAGCTCCCTGGCATGGGGCACACAGTGTGGGAAAGCAGCCACAGGGAGCTGAGGCAGGGCAGAGGGGCTCAGAAGGGCAGTGTGTGCCAAGGACAGGGCTGGAATCCCACTGTCAGATCCGGGACATAGGCGGGGCCCCCAGACCAGCATCCATGCACTCCCCGTTCCAGGCCCCACCTGCACACCCTGGTCCTCCTCCAACTTCTACTCCTGCCCTGTCCAGGTGCTCCCTGCCTGCCCTTCTCTGACAGGTGGACAACAGGGTATGGACCAGGCTGCAGCCCACCCTGGGGCCTGGCCCAGATGCAGACTGCCCCATCTGGTGGGGAGGGAGAAGTTGGAAACCTTGTCACCCGCTCCCTCTGGCTCTCCAATAGCGAGGGCTGGTCACTGGCCTTGCTATGCCACATGCTTGTGGCAGTTTCATTTTTGTACCATGGTTTGCACCTACTGATCCCTAAAATGGAGACAGGGGAGAAAGCTGGAGACCAGGGTTCAAGTGTTTCAAGTGTACCTTTGCTGTCCCTTCTCACTCATTTCATACAGCAAAGTCCAGGGAGGGTTTCTGGGCCTTCCCAGGTGATAAAATGAGTTGCCAGATGGCTGAGATCTGGGGGAGCCCTGCAAGTCCTCAGTTAACCGGCCCTGCCCCTTATGGAAATGGCTAGAATTCCTGCGGCCAAGGCTCTTTCCGAAAGGCCCAGCTGGGAGCACCAGCGCCACCTGATGGCCAAGGGTGAGAATGCCATCTGGGTTCACAGCCTCACAGAGGGACCCTGGAGGCCCTGGAGGCCCAGGAGGCGGGCAACCTGCTCTGGGTCCCCTGGCTGCTGCATTGTGAGGCCTGGATCATTCAAGGCCAGGCCTACCCAACAGGTTCCAACTAGCTCCAAACGGCCTCCAGTGACTTGAAGGGAGGGTGAGGGCCAGCCAACCCCTTCCTCCTGGGGCCCCAGCCCTCACCATCATGGGCCAGCACAAGCCCTGCCACTTGTCGTTCAGCTGCATGGCATCAGCAAAGAGGAAGCAGAGGGCCAGCAGGAACTCCAGCAGGGGCGCCGTGAGGAAGGCAGATGCTGAGGACGCCACATAGCAGACGAAGATGATGAACGAGAGACCCTGGGAGGCGAGGGAGGGAGAGGTCAGGGGCTGTGCACAGCCCCACCCGGCAGGCAGGAAGAGAGGTGGCTTCAGCAGGGAGTGACCTGCCCAGCTCTGCAGCCGTAGGGTTAGAACCCACACGGTGCTGCCCCCAGTGCCTCTGGGCATGGCCCTGCACCCCGACTCGGGCTAGCTCCCGACCAGGACCCAGTGAGGAAGCCCCAGCCTCTCACGGCGTCCAGTCCCCCTGAAGGCTACCTCCCCGCCACCCACCTTTGAGGCTCTGTGGCAGAATCCACCCAACCCAGATGGTGCTCCACAGGGGAGAATCAAACCTATGCCCTCTCAAAGGCAGTCAACTGAGCAAGAGCCAGTTTCTGAAAATTACACCCCAAACTCAAGATCTGCTTTTCAATGAATGAAGAATTTACATGAAAAACAGGACACAAATCTGGCATTTTAGTTAATAATATGCCTGCTGAAGTATTCAAGAATTGAAACGTACCAATGTCTGCAATTTACTTTGGATGCACCAAAAATAAAACGGATTGGACTCCTCTGGTGGTACAGTGGGTAAGAATCTGCCTGCCAAAGCCGGGGACACTGGTTCGACCAGCGTATTCCTGGGCTTCCCTTGTGGTTCAGCTGGTAAAGAATCTGCCTGCAATATGGGAGATCTGGGTTCGATCCCTACGTTGGGAAGATACCCTGGAGAAGGTAACAGCTACCCACTCTAGTATTCTGGCCTGGAGAATGCCATGGACTGTATAGTCCATGGGGTCGCAAAGAGTCAGCCAGGTTGCAAAGAGATATGAGAGAAAGTAAGTAGCAAATAAGGCAATGTGTTACCAACTGTATAATTGGTGGGCATATGTTTTTGCTGTATATTTTCAAATTTTCATAATAAGGAATAAACATCCAGAGGGAGAGGGAGTGGTAACACTGACACTGCATGGCCTGCTGCATCACTGGTTCAGCCTTTGTGAAAGGAGGGGCAAGGTGTCATGAGGAACTGACTGAGAATGAGATGTTCGCTGCAGCCTTTGCAACTGGTGCTGGAGGATGCCGAGGCCCGTTAGCTCTGCAGACCATGCCCTGGGAAGTGCAGACGGGGTTGATGGGGCTGTTCACAGGGCCAGGGCCTGACGAGGCTTGTGAGAGCTCCTCACCACCACCCGTGCATCCAGTGCTGTTCACAGCCCACTTTGCAGATGAAAAGAGTGAGGTTCAGAGAGATGAAGTGGCTTGCTCATTGTCATACAGCTAATAAAAGGGCATCAGAATTTGAACTCTGGTCTGGCTGACTCCACGTGTGGAGTTTTTAAGCAATCCTGCTCCGTGGTTGCTGGCTCTTTTCCATCCTGCTTTCGGTCACTCTGGCTGTGTTTGAGCACATCCATGGCTGAGTAGCTCAGAGCGGGGTCTGGGGGGCTCGGTAGGGATGGCACCCAGATGCCCCTCAGGGGGCACCATGGTGACTTCAGATGAAAGCTGCGGAACACGGGCGTCTGCTCTGAACATGACAATGGAGGTAGCTGAGCCCAGCTTGAACAGATGGGAAACTAAGGCACAGAGATGTGTTGAGAGGCTGCTGGGGCCTCCCAAGAACACAAGGCCATGGGACCCTGGCCCAACCCTATCCTCTACTTCCTGTGCCAAAGGCTGTTATCTGTGGCCCTCATTTTCCTTTCCCCTCCCCCCAGAGCCTGATTCTGGGGATCCCCCTTTTGATTCTGTTCCTCATTCCCTGGATCCCTGGTGGCAACTTCCTCCTCCTTCCTGCCCATGTCAGCCTCCCACTTGCTTGGGCCTGGGGGCAGCCAGAGGTGACCTGAGGAGGCAGGAGTGATCTCAACTGGCTCCCCTTGCCTCTTCAGTGCCCATCCCTCATCCGTCCTTCCTCCCCTCTTCATCCACCTGCACCTAGGATCTTGGTGCCCAGTTTTGCCAAGGGTCTCCTCTACGCTCTGGCCATCTCTCCTCAACCATGAGAAGGGTCTGAGCCGGGTGTGTTTGGGGTCCCCTCAGTGGGCCGTGGACTCAAGGCTTCTCTCCACAAATGTGGCTCCTATCAGTCTGCAAAGTGGCCAACCAGGAGGTGACTCCCAGTAGTGTGAGCTGAGTCCACGATTGGGGTGCCTCATGTGGGGAGTTGGACAGGTGCTGGCCTTGTGACCTCTGAGCTGACCCCAGAGGCAGAGGAGGTGGTAGGACTGACGCCTGCCATCTGACCCCTGAGAGCCCAAAGGAGAGGTGGGGACAGAGTCCTCCTCCCTCTGATCCCTCCTGTTCTCAACCATGCTGTCACCTGACTCGCAACTGATCTAGGTCAAATCCCCTAGACGCTGGGGCCTCAGCTTTCCCATCTGCAAAGTGGGAATAATGACAGGGGTTATCAAATTGCTGGAGATCCAAGTAACAAGTGTGTCTGTCTCATCCCGCCTCCCAGCTAGGCGTCTTCCTTCCCTCCCCTCCACGGAGGCCCAGCTCCAACCCCCAACCCCACAGGCCGACAGTGCGAGGGGTTTTCAGAGTGTCCCAAAGACAAAGGGCTGACGTGCCTGGGTGGGGGGTGCGGGAAGAAGGAAGGAGCTCAGCGGGGGTGGGACGGCTGGGGCTGGGTCCCAACGAGGGCTGGCAAGGGGCGGGGGATGAAGTCATCCCCCCCCCCGCCGCCCCCCCGCAGTCTGGGTGGGGGTAGGCTCCTGCGCGCCCCCCAACCTTGTGGCCCGGGCCGCACCCAATCCCGGGGGGTACCCCCTCCCGGCTGGCGGGACTCCACTCTGGCTTCCGCCCAGCAGCTCGAGGCCAGGCCGGTCCTCCCTGCGCCCCAGGAAGTGAGCCAAGGAGCAGTGGGCCCACCCTGGGTCGCAAAGGGCCGATGCCTCCCGGACCCCGCCGGGGCGTGGCGGGAGGTTTTGCGGAGCGGGGTGCCTGTGAGGGAGGCCTGAAGATGCGGGGATGCAGCCCGTCCCAGGGGCTCAGAGAAGGCGGAGGCGCCGGAGGTCACACAGCGCCGGGCTGGGTTCCCCGGGGTCCGGCCACCGAGTCGGTGAGCCCCCTCCCCGGGCTCCCCTGCGGCCCCCGCATCGCCTGCGACCGGCGCGCGGCTCAAGCTTCAGCGAGCCCATCCCAAACGGGAGAAGTTTGCCCAACTCAGCCTAACTCTGCGGGGCTGCAGGAGGGGGCGGCCCCCGGGGGCTGGGCTCCGCCTGGAGGGGGGCCGTGGGCGCCGCACTCACCGTCTCCGCCAGCAGGAGGCGGCCTTTGAGCGAGCAGAGGAAGTCGCGCGCCGGCAGGAGGGCGCGGAGCCCGGGAAGGGCCGCGCTGGGCTGCGAGCGGCCCGCGGGCTCGGGGTCCGGGTCGGGCTCCGGGTCTGGGGGCCACATGGCGGCGGCGGCGGCGGCCGATGCTGAGACTCGGCCTCGCTCCCTCTCACCCTCGCTCCCTCTCACCCTGCGCTCGGGAGGGAAGCGGAAACCCCGACTGTGCGGAAGGAGAGCGGGGCCAGACTCGCAAGGCGCGGGGGCGCATCCCTGCCGCTCCGCCCCCGCCCCGCCCCTCCTCCCTTCCTGTGCGCTCCTCGCCTCCTCGCCTGCAGCCGTCCTCCCTGAGTCCTGCCCCCTCCTCTCCTCTCTCCCCTCTTCCGCCCGCCTTCCTCCTCCTCCGCCCCTCCTACCCCTCGGACCTCAGCTGCCCGCACTCCTGCAGCCCGCGCTGGCAGGGGGCTTCCTCAGACCCCGCCTTCTCCCCTCACCCCTGTCCTGGCAGCCGGAGACCTTCTTATTGCCGCCCCCAACTCTCTGTCGGAGCTCTCAAACCACCCCTCCTTGCCCAGAAGATGGTCGGCTTTCGCTGTCTCCCGTCTAACTTCCTGCCCATGCGTGCTGGGGACCCAGGAACTTAGGCCTTCAAAGAGAGAGACTACTCTCTTGTCTTCCTGCGGCTTTGACCCCCGCGGTCAGCTCCCTGCCCCACTCCCTCTCTCTCTCCGCTGGCCACCCCACCCCTCTTTGGCCTGCCCAGCCTCCTGGAGTTTCTTCCTTGGCTGCCCCAGCCCTGGATTCGGCACCCCCCCCCCCTCCCCCCGGCCCCCACGCATCTTCATCCTGGGAGGACTCCATACTTAGACCTCGGAGCCCCAGCCCCTTCACAGCACACACACATGTCTCCATGGAGTTCAGTGTGACCAAAACCCCGCCCAAGACATTCTTAATACGCCTGAGCCTCTGCAATGGGCTGTGCCAATTGCCCTTCTACCCCTAAGAGCCAGTGACCCGCCCATCTTCACCTCCTAAAGCTTTCTTGTATGTCTGTCCATGTTTTAACCACCACAGCCTCCACTAGACTTCAGACAACACCTGTCTTCTTCCTGGACTGTTGTGAGGGTGTCTTTTCTTTTTTAGTTTTTTTGGCATGTGGGATCTTAGTTCCACACCCAGGGATTAAACCCTCACCGCCTGCATTGGAAAACAGCCTTAACCGCTGGACCACCAGGGAAGTCCTGTGAGGGTGCCTATAGGGGGCCTCTCTGCTTTCTCTCTTTGGAGACAGAGGGATGCTTAAGTCATCCATCACAGTTGCTTCCATGTCCTCACCTGCAAAGACCTTGATAGCTTCCCATCTTGCTTGGGGTCTTGGTATAGAGTTAAAACAGCCCTTGCTACCCTTTCCTCTGTCTCTCCCACCTGTAGAGCTGATTATCTCCTCCATGCTGTTTCTTGCAAAGGAATCTTTGTAAATGCTGACCCCTCTGCCTGGAATCAGATAACAAAGAAGAGAAATGTTATCTGATTAACTCTTTATTCTTCTGTGATCATAACCACATTGTCACTGTCTCAAAGGAGACTTCTGGACCTTCCCAGCTAGGTAAGAGTCATTGAATCATTTATTTATTCATTCCACACCAGTGCTAGAAGCCCAAGAGGCAGGGAAACCCCAGATTTGTTTGAGGGGGGAGGGTGGGTGGGTAAAGGTGTCCAGAGAATCCTGAGTAAGATGATTCTTGGTAATAAACGAGTGGCTGGTTCAAAGTGCAGCCAAGCAGCCTGTGTGGAAGAAAGGACTGAGCTAAGAGCTGGGGGGAGAAGATGAATCAGACAAGAGGAGGAGCCAGACTGTAGAAGACCAGGCCTTGGGGTTTAGATTTTACTCCAAGTTCTCTGGGAGGTGGTCAGGTGAAGATTAGAGAAATGAACTTATTTATGAAACAGAAAAGACTCAGACATAGAGAACAGGCTGGTGGTTGTCAAGGGGGTGGAGGAGAGATGGATTGGGAGGTTGGGATTATCTGATGCAAACTATTATATATAGAATAAATAAACAAGAAGGTCCAACTGTATAGCACAGAGAACTATATTCAATATCCTTTAATAAAGTATAATGGAAAATAATATGGAAAAAATATATATGCCTGTATAACTGAATCACTTTCCTGTACAGCAGAAAAACATTGTAAATTAGCTTTATTCAATTAAATAAAAAATTAAAAAAAAAAGTTAAACAGAGATCTACCATATGACCCAGCCATTTACCCAAGAGAAATGAAAGCATACATCTCTACAAAGGCTTGTAGACGGATGTTTGTGGTAAGCCTATTTTTAATAGCTCCCACTGGAAATCACCCATGGTCCATCAGCAGGTAAAGGAGTAAACTAACCATGGGATGTTTATGCAATGGCACACTTCTCAGCAATAAAAAGAAATAAATGATTGACACATGCAGCAACAGGGATGCATTTTGCAAATATTGTGTTGAATTAAGAAAGTCAGACCCAAAGGGATGATAATTTTGAATCCATTTTTGTGAAATTTTAGTACAGATGAAACGAACCTGTGGTGACAAAAGTCAGATCTGTGGTTACCTGGGGGCATGAGGAAGCTTTCTGGGTGCTGGAAATATTCTTTATTTTGACTGGGGCGATGGTTTTACAGGAACTTATATTTGTCAAAACACACCAAACTGGACACTTAAAATGGGCGCATAGGATTTCATGTAACTTATATCTCTTATACTGAAGGGGTTCTGAGGAAAAAGAAAATATAGGGACTGAGTAGATTGGCTGAGACGGCCCACGAGAGGGCAAGCAGAGACAGGTGGGTGCCCTTGCGTGGGGTGACCTGTGACCACTGTGCATCCCCTGGCAGGCTCTGAGCTTCCCAGGGGCCTGTCATCATGGCCTGCCCCCTCCCAGAACCCGTCACACAGGATGCACTAAGAAATGTCAGCTGTTGAATGAAGTGGGGTGGCCCTTCTCCTTTTATATTTGTTGTGTAAGGAATATTTTCTCCTTCCCTTATTTATCTTAACTTATTCTTCAGGTTATAATTAAACACCATCATGTTTAATTTTGTTGGTTACACAGTTCCATCTTTGGCCATTAGGACCTGTCTCCTTCAGGTGGGAGCCTCTATATCTAACGTGCCCCATGTACTTTCCCCTCTACTTCTTCTTTTTTTGGGGGGGGGCATGTTGAGAAGCATGTGGATCTTAGCTCCCCCGCCAGGGATCTAAGCTGCAGTGCCCCCTGCAGTGAAAGTGTGAAGTCCTAAGCACTGAACTGTCAGGGAAGTCCCATCCATGTTCTTATTTCTTGATGCTATAAGATGCTTCGGGTTTTGCAAAGCATAAAAAAAAAAAAAAAAAAAAAAAAAGATGCTTCGGGTTCATTTTATATTCTCCCCATCCCAATCCTAGGATCAACTGTTCTTCTAAGAAGCTAAAAGTGCTTTTTAGTGGAGAATGGTGTTTAGCAACCGAGATCTCTTGGGACAGTCTTAATTTGCATTTCTCTAGTTATGAGTGGATCAAACTTGAGTTTTTTACATGTGGAAGAGCCACTTGCATTTCCTTTTCTGAGAACCAACTTTACACATCCTTTGCATATTTTTCTATTAATTACTGGTTTAAAAAATTGATGTCTAAGAGTGTATATATTCAGGAAATTAATCTTGAATGTTAGTTATGAGTATTTTTTCTGGTTTGTCAATTGTCTTTTACTTGGCTTTTTTGCCACACAGGTTTTTTTTCCTTTAGAACCTGCTGTTTTTCTCCCTGAATCTATAAACATAGTGAATGACAGTATTAGGCTTCCTGATGCTCACCATCTTTACATCTGTGTAATGTGCCTTTCTTAGTCATGGTGTTTTTCCTCTTTTGATATGCTGCTGGATTCACTTTATTAGTACTTTACTTGGGATTTTGGCCAATTTTTCATAAATAGAATTGACCTCTAATTTTTGTTTCATTTTTTGTGTTATCCTTTATTTTGCTTGATGAAGAGATTTAAAGCCGTAATTTTTTTTCTCTGAGAATAACTTCAGATACATCCCCAAAATGTTGCTCTAGTTTTCAATCCATTTCCAGCTAGCTGGTTGTTTCAATTTCAAGTTCTTCTTTAATCCAAGAATAACTTTTAAAAGGTGTTTTTAATGAGATAAATTTTGGACTGTACTTTGTGGTTAGTTTCTAATTTTATTTATTTTATTTAGAGACTAGTTCTATATGTTCTGCTTTTTATAATTTGTATTTGTGTCCTAATAAATAGTCAGTTTTTGTACATGTTCCATGAGTATTTATTTTTATTTTATTTTATTTTTTTGAATCCTAAGCATCTTTACTAGAAGACCAAAAGCAAAAGCTCAAGACCCAGGCAGAGTTTTAAGGAAGCCTTTCAATGTGGCCAGGCCCCTGCATCAGGATCATTACATCCATGCCGACTACAGCTCTGCCAGCCTGGGCAGTGAGGAGGAAGGAACCTGGGAGCCAGCAGGCAGACTGCTGTGGATGGGCAGGGGTGGTGAGCGATGACTGCCCATGGCCTGGGGTCTGCACAGAGCAGTAGGAACTGAGGTGGGGCGGGCTGCTTCAGGAGACTTTAATGTGGTTCCTTTCTGAAAGTGCTTCCTTAAAGGCAAATTAAGGATTTCTTTTTAAAATATGCCATGACAGGACAAACCTAACAGAGATGTCAACATCGTGTGCAAAGAACTTACCAATGTGACTTTCTCAAACGAATGACTTGTCTTAAAATGATCTTCTGGGAAGCTTTTTGAGTGGGCCTGAGAAAGACGTCATCAGTATTATTCACACACTATAGATAAATTTTAGGAGAAGTGTGACTTTAGGTCAAGCACGCATTTCCACAAAAGCAACAGTCCATTTAGGAGGTGACAAGGCAGGCCAACTTTCGCTGAGCTGGTGGTCTGCTGGCTTCTTCCATATTAACTTTAAGAAGATAGATTAAATCTCAAAATGCAAAACTGGACACCAACTGTACCCAGACTTGCAACCACGGGTGCTGGGTCCCAGGCACATCCCCGGATGGAGCAAACTACGTGGCTAATCACGCGACGTTTATTGTTAACATGCTCCAGGACGTGTGGGGAGGGACCACAGGGAGGCGAATGGAGACACAGGGGACTCAGAGACTGAGATCCTGGCCAGGATGCTGACAGGTTCCCTCTGCTGTGTCTGGAGCTCACGTGATCATCTGTTCAGTATCCAGCTACAGTATTCGGTCCACCTGACTGCACTCGTGGTGCCCAGGTCCCTGAAGGTAGGGGGCATGGACCCTGCCAGCAGAAGTGGACCTGGACCAAGGTCTGTCACTCCCAGAGTCCTGCTGGCCGCCTCTCCTGGCAAGAGCCCCACGTGCAGCATGTAGAAGCTGATCTTGCCTCTAGTCATGGAGTAGCCCAGCTTGGCCTCATTGTTGATGAAGGACATGAGCCCCACATAGGTCTCAATGAGGAGTGGACACTCCAGGACCAGCACACCGCCTTCCTGGCCTGGCAGAGGACTTTCCTTCTGGGCTTTCTTGACAGCTTGGATTAACAGAGCCTTGAAACCATCCAATTGGCACAGAGAGGCTGTCTTCTCGTCCACACCAGCCATCGGGTGTTCTATGAATGTGGTGTACGGCACGCTAGTGGACCACGGGTTCCATCTGCTGATGAAGGACGGGCGGCTCTGCTTGTCCCACTGGATGCGAATCCCAAAGCCTTCTCGCTTGTTGAGCGATTTCGGGGGAAACTGGAATTCTCCGTAGGAGATGGTGTCCACTGCGTTTAAGGCCACCCTGACCACCTGCTGGCACTGCAGGCTGATGAAGTCGTATTTGCAGATGAGGAGCGCCTGGTCGGTGATGAGTACCAGTCGCTCCTTTTCGTTGTTCCAGTGATCAATCTCGGTCAGCAGCCACATCCCCTGGATGTCTCCGTCCTCCACCGGCCGGACCACTACGCGGATCTCCTCCACCGCCTGCTTGATGGTGCCGGGCCGGAACACGAAATACTCCTTGACGCGGGCGCGGCGTGTGGGGTCGTGGACGCTGAGCGGCCACAGCGTCTGCCGCAGCGGCGTGCCCGCCCGCGGACGCCCCCCGCCACCGCCGCCACTACTCGGCCCGACCTCCTCACCGGCCGCCAGCAGCGCTGTGGGGCTCGTGCCCGCCGAGTCCACCGAGTCCCGCAGCTGCAGCATGACCGCGCCCGCAGCCGAGCGACCCCGGACCGGACCCCACAAGGCCGCAGTAGCAGCAGCCACCGCCGCCTCCACCTCCGCCGGACCCTCGGCCCCGCCCCCTCCATGAGTATTTAAAAAGACTGAATACTGAATACAGACACAGACGTAGAGAATGGACTTGTGGACACGACCAGTGGCAGGGAGGAAAAGCTGGGACGAACTGAGAGTAGTACTGATGTATGCACACCACCATGTGAAACAGAGAGCTAGTGGGAAGCTGCCACATAGCACAGGGAGCTCAGCTGGGTGCTCTGTGATGAGCTGGATGAGCTAGGATGATGAGCTAAGATGGGATGGCGGTGAGGGTGGGAGGGGAGCTCAAGAGGGAGGGGATATATGTATACATATATATACATAGTTGAAGCTCACAGGCCTTGAAAGTGAGCTTGTGGTGCACAGGCTTAGTTGCTTGGCAACATATGGAATCTTCCCGGACCAAGGATGGAACCTATGTCCCCTGCATTGGCAGGTAGATTCTTATCCACTGCACCAATGGGAAAGTCCAGTTTAACTCTTTTTGAGTTAAAATTTTGCTTTTGAGTTTGAGTTAATATTTTGCTTTCCTTGATGAAAGATAATTTCACTGGATATAGTATTCTGGATTGGCAGTTAATTTCTTTCAGCACTTGAAAAATGTGCCACTTCCTTCTGGGTTCCATGGTCTCTGATGAGAAATCCTCAGACATTCAAATTCTTGTTTTCCTAAAAGTAGTGCATCATTTCCCTCTGGCTGCTTTCAAGATTTTTTTTTTCTTTATTTTTAGTTTCAAAAAAGTTATGATGTATCTGGGCATGGATTTTAAAAATTTATTCTATTTGGAATTTGCTGAACATGAAATTGTAAATTTATGTCTTTTGCCAATCTGGGGAAGTTGTCAGCCATCACTTTTTCAATTTTTTCTGCCACACTTTCTCTTCAGTTCAGTTAGGTTCACTTAGTCATGTCTGACTCTTTGTGACCCCATGGACTGCAGCACATCAGGCCTCCCTGTCTATCACCAACTCTTGGAAATTGCTCAAACTCATGTCCATTGAGTCGGTGACACCATCCAACCAACTCATCCTCTGTCATCCCCTTCTACTGCTTTCAATCTTTCCCAGCATCACGGTCTTTTCCAATGAGTCAGTTCTTCACATCAGGTGGCCAAAATATTGGAGCTTCAGCTTTTGCATCAGTCCTTCCAACAAATATTCAGGACTGATTTCCTTTAGGATTGACTGGTTTGATCTCCTTGCTGTCCAAGAGACTCTTAAGAGTCTTCTCCAACACCACAGTTCAAAGCCATCAATTCTTTGGTGCTCAGCTTTTTTTTTTTTTTGGTGCTCAGCTTTCTTTATGGTGCAACTCTCACATCCATACAAGACTACTGGAAAAACCATAGCTTTGACTGCATGGACCTTTGTTGACACAGTAATATCTCTGCTTTTTAATATGCTGTCTAGTTGGTCATAGCTTTTCTTCCAAGGAGTAAGCATCTTTTAATTTCATGGCTGCAGTCACCATCTGCAGTGATTTTGGAGCCCAAGAAAATAAAGTCTGTCACTGTTTCCATTGTTTCCCCATCTGTTTGTCATGAAATGATGGAACCGGATGCCATGATCTTAGTTTTTTGAATGCTGAGTTTTAAGCCAGCCTTTTCACTCTTCTCTTTCACTTTCATCAAGAGACTCTTCACTTTCTCTTCTCCTATTTATACAAATGTTAGACCTTTTGGAATTATCTCTAACGTCCCTGAGACACTCTTCTTCTTCTTTTTTTTTAATCTTTTTACTCCCTTTTGCGAAACACAATTGTTTCTACTGAACTTTTTGCAAGTTCACTGACTCTTCTGTTATCTCCTCCAATCTTCTATTAAGCCCATTGAGTGAGTTACATATTTTGATTATTGTTATAAGTTTTAAATTTTCCTCTTCTTTTTAAAAAAATCTTCTATTTCTTCTCTAAGACTTTCCATTTATTTCATGTATTATTATAGCATGGTTATAATGTTCTCTCTAAAATCTTTGTCTAATCCTCCTAACATTTGTGTTATTCTTAGAATTATTATCTGTTGATTGCCTTTTCCTTCATGAGACATTGTCTGGTTTTCATACATCAAGTATGTGAATGTAACAAATGCCAGTGAATTGTTCACTTTAGAACGGTTAATCTTATATTATGTAAACTTTACCTCAATAAAAATTTTAAATAGTCCTTTTTAAAAAGGAAAAAGTACTGATACTATGCATTGACAAAAGTTGAAAACATGCTAAGGAAGCGAAGGAGACACAAAAGGTCACATATTGTATGACTCCATTTACATGAAATACCCAAAGTAGTCAAATCCATAAAAACAGAAAGGAAGTTAGTGGTTGCCAGGGGTTGGGAAGAGGAAGGAATGGGGAATGATGCCTTAATGGGTACAGAGCTTCTTTTTGGAGTGATGAAATAATTCTGCAACTAGATCTGTGTTGATGGTTGCAGAACACTGTTCATGTACTAGATGTCACTAATGATAAATTTTATGTGTATTTTACCATGGATTTCAAATTGATATGTCTAAGGCTGAGGTGCAGTTCGTTTTTCATGTTCTTCTTTTGCTTTTTTTAAATAAGCAAATAAAGGATTAGACAAAAGAAGTTTCTCTTAGAATTTAAAAAAACTTTTTTTGTTGTATTGTCCTTTTTATTTTTTAAAAATGTATTTATTTTTGGCTGCTCATCGCTGTGCATGGGCTTTCTCTAGTTGCAGTGAGCGGGGGCCACACTTCAGTTGTCGCACAGGCCTCTCATTAGGTGGCTTGTTGCAGAGCATGGGCTTCAAGGCTCATGAGCTGGGTATTTGTGGTGCACGGGCTTAGCGTGTGTGGAATCCACAGCATGTGGAATCTTTCTGGACCAGGGATGGAATCTGTGTCCCCTGCATTGGCAGTCGGATTCCCAACCACTGGGCCACCAGGAATGTCCTATGTTTTAATTAATTAATTTATTTTTTAGCAAACGTTTGTCAGTGGTAATCTTTAAGAGTCATTACCTGGGGTGGAGGGGATGGAGATTTTTATTTGCTTTCTCACTTAATTGCTAATTCCCTCCAATTTTGAAGCTACTGCTTGTCTTCTAATATTCAGGGTGACCTTTGATATTTCCTATTGTCCTCTTGTCGGTAACAAGAGACTGTTTCTCTCACTCAAAACTTGAAGGATTTTCTTTCAGTCAGTTCAGTTCAGTTGTTCAGTCATGTCGAACTCTTTGCAACCCCGTGGACTGTAGCGCACCAGGCTTCCCTGTCCATCACCAACTCCTGGAGCTTCTCAAACTCATGTCCATTGAATTGATGATGCCATCCAACCATCTCATCCTCTATCATCCCCTTCTCATCCTGCCTTCAATCTTTCCCAGCATCAGGGTCTTTTCCAATGAGTCAATTCTTTGTATCAGATGGTCAGCATCTATCTTTAGAGTTCCCATATTTCACCAAGAAATGATGTGAAGATCCTTTTCCAGTAAACTTGCTCACCACCAGGTGGCCCCTTTACATCAGAAGACTAGCTTTTGTATTAATATAACAATGTTTTCCTATTGTTTCTTTGTTTTCTCCCCCCCCCCACCTTTTTTTTTTTTTCCCCTGTTCACACCTTCTGGTATCTCTTTTAGATGATTGTTGAACCTCTTGAATTTATCCTCCCTGTCTCTCTTAAGTTCTTCTAAAATAATCTCTTTGGCTTTTTTGCTTTACTTTCTGGGAAATTTCCTGGACTTAATTTTTCCAGAGCACTGATCTTCCATTGCATCCAACCTTCCTGTTTAAAAATGTTCCTCCCACCCCCCAGAAAAACTGTTAGCTTGTTGCCCTTTTACACTCTTTTTTTTTTTAATTAAAAAATGAGTTTCATCAGTTATTGAATTTTATGTTAATAGAATTATGCAGTATGTACTTTTTTGTATCTGGCAAATTTTGTCCAACATTTCATGAGATTCATCCTTATTGCATGCAACTGTTGATGCTTTATGGCAATCATCATGTGACTAGACCACAGCTTACTCATTCTAATGTTACTAGTGTTTTGGCTAGTCTCTTGTTTGGGGCTATTATGAATTGTGTTATTAGGCTAGTCAATGCCTTTGTGGTAAATAAATATTTTCTGTTGAACATATGCTTAGGAGGGGAATTGCTGAAGTTTTTTGGGGGGAGTATGAAAAGTGAAAGTGTTAGTCACTCAGTTGTGTCTGTTGCTTTGCATTCCCACCAGGCTCCTCTGTCCATGGAATTCTCCAGGCAGGAATACAGGAGGGGTTACCCATTCCCTTCTCTGTGTATATAAATACTCAATAAACATTCATTAACATGCTTTGGAAAAATGTACAAAAAATTAATACCCTATCAACTGAGATATCTGGTGGAAAAAAACAGATTTTCATATCCATTACAGTCTTTCTTGTTTTATGGACACAGCATCCATATTTCTTCTTTTTTTTAAAATATTCATTTGGCAGTGCTGGATCTTAGTTGCAACATGCAAGATCTTTAGTTTCAGCATGCAAACTCTTAGTTGCAGAATATGGAATCTAGTTCCCTGACTAGGGATTGAACCCCGGCTCTCTGCATTGGGAGTTCCAAGTCTTAGCCATTGGACCCCCAGGGAAGTCCCCATTTTTATTCTGAATGTACTCAATAGGATTTTTCAGAATCTACATTGCTACTAGTTCCATAGGTGATATGCGCACTCCCAGGCTGTTCCTGGCAGATACCTGGTGTGGTTTTGCTCTGAAGGGGCATCTTCCTGCAGTCTCTGGTGACCACATCCTTGACTTGGGGTCCTCTTTTCAGCAAGACAAGTGGCTGCCAGTGTATTGTACCTTCTCTGATTAGGTGTGGAAACACTTGCTTCCGAGAGCCATTGCCAGGGGTTGAGAGGAGTGGCTACACAGAGAAGTTTAGGAAGGTCCACCCTTTTCCATTGGATTATGACCACATTCATATTTATCTTATGCTTTTAAAATAATATTTACTTATTTAGCTGAGCTGGGTCTTAGTTGTGGCATGTGGGCTCTAGTTCCCTGATAGGGACCAAACGCAGACCTCTTTCATTGGGAGTGTGGAATCTTAGCCTCAGGACCACCAGGGAAGTCCCTAGCTTATGCTTTTTGATAAAATTTACCTATGATGAACCACACAGATCTTGAGTATATAGTTGGATGTTTTAACAAATGTATACACCTGTGTAACCAGTTCCTCCAATTAAGATATAAAGCTTTCTCATGCTCCCAAAAGCTCCTTCCTGCTCCTTCATAATCTGTCTCCATTCTCCACCTCCTGAGGGAACTACAGTTTCCATTTCTTTCATTATATTTTTCCTTGTTCTTTTTTTTTTCCATTTATTTTTATTAGTTGGAGGCTAATTACTTCACAGTATTGTAGTGGTTTTGCAATACATTGACATGAATCAGCCATGGATTTACATGTGTTCCCCATCCCGATCCCCCCTCCCTCCTCCCTCCCCATCCCATCCCTCTGGATCTTCCCAGTGCACTAGCCCTGAGCACTTGTCTCATGCATCCAACCTGGGCTGGTGATCTGTTTCACCCTTGATAGTATACTTGTTTCAATGCTGTTTTCTCTGAACATTCCACCCTCGCCTTCTCCCACAGAGTCTAAAAGTCTGTTCTGTATATCTCTCTTTTTCTGTTTTGCATATAGGGTTATCATTACCATCTTTCTAAATTCCATATATATGTGTTAGTATACTGTAATGGTCTTTATCTTTCTGGCTTACTTCACTCTGTATAATGGGCTCCAGTTTCATCCATCTCATTAGAACTGATTCAAATGAATTCTTTTTAACGGCTGAGTAATATTCCATGGTGTATATGTACCACAGCTTCCTTATCCATTCGTCTGCTGATGGGCATCTAGGTTGCTTCCATGTCCTGGCTATTATAAACAGTGCTGCGATGAACATCGGGATACACGTGTCTCTTTCAGATCTGGTTTCCTTGGTGTGTATGCCCAGAAGTGGGATTGCTGGGTCATATGGCAGTTCTATTTCCAGTTTTTTAAGGAATCTCCACACAGTTCTCCATAGTGGCTGTACTAGTTTGCATTCCCACCAACATCCTTGTTCTTTTTTTTATTGAAGTCTAGTTGACTTACAATATTATATTACTTTCAGGTGTATGTATTAAATGACTTAATATTTTTATAGATTATCCTCCATTTAAAATTATTATAAAATATTGGCTTTATCCCTTTTGTTGTAAAATATATCCTTGTAGCTTATTTATTTTATAAGCTTAAATTCCCTCCCTCTATCTTGCTCCTGGCCGTGTCTCATACCCCAGTGGTAACCATTAATTTGTTTTCTCTATTGGGAGTCTGTTTTGTTACATTCATTCATTTTGAAATTTATTTTTTAATTTTTTAAATTAATTAATTAGTTGTACTTTAGGCTGTGCTCAGTCTTCGTTGCTTTGCAGGCTTTCCCTAGTTGCACAGTTGCAGACAGTGGGAGGTGCTCTCTAGTTGAGGTGCACGGGCTTCTTCTTGTGGTGGCTTTTCCTGTTTCAGAGCACAGGCTCCAGGTGCATGAACCTAGTAGCAGCCGCTTGCTGGCTCTAGGGTGCGAGGGCTGGCCAGTTGTGGCTTGAAGGCCTTGGAATGTGCAGGCTTCAATAGTTGTGGCACACATGCTTAATTGCTCCTCGACGTGGGCACTCTTCCTGGACTACGGATCAAACCTGTGTCCCCTGAGTTGGCAGGTGGATTCTTATCCACCGTGCCACCAGGGAAGTCCTGTTGACTTTTTCAATTACACTGATAAGTGATAACATACAGTATTTGTCTTCCTCTGACTTATTTTACTAAGCACAATATCCACTGTGCTATGTGCTTAGTTGCTCAGTCCTGTCTGATGCTTTTGTTTTGTTTTTTTTTTTATTGAAGGATAGCTGTCTGACTCTTTGCAACCCCATGGACTATAGCCTACCAGGTTCTTCTGTCCATGGGATTGTCTAGGCAAGAATACTGGAGTGGATTGCCATGCCCTCCTCCAGGGATCTTCCCAACCCAGGGATCAAATGCAGGTCTCCCACACTGCGGGCGGATTCTTTACTGTCTGAGCCACCAAGGAAGCCCTGATATCCACTATGTTGTTGCAAATAGCAAAATTTCATTCTTTTTACAGCTGAGTAATATTCCATTGTGTATATATATATGAGTGTGTGTGTGTATGTCTCTGTGTGTGTATACATAAATATCTATTTAGATCTTTTCAGTTCAGTCACACAGTTGTGTTCAACTCTTTGTGACCCCATTGACTGCAGCATGCCAGGCTTCCCTGTCCATCACCAACTCCCAGAGCTTGCTCAAACTCATGTCCATTGAGTCGGTGATGCCATCCAATCATCTCAACCTTTGTCATCCCCTTCTCTTCCTGCTTTCAATCTTTCCCAGCATCATGGTCTTTTCCAATGAGTCAGTTCTTTGCATCAGGTGGCCAAAGTATTGGAGCTTCAGCTTCAGCATCAGTCCTTATAACGAATATTCAGGACTGATTTCCTTTAGGATTGACTGGTTTGATCTTCTTGCTGTCCAAGGGACTCTCAAGAGTCTTCTCCAACACCATAGTTCAAAACCATCAATTCTTCAGCACTCAGTTTTTTTTTTTTATGGTCCAGCTTTCATATCTGTACATGACTACTGGAAAAACCATAGCTTTGACTAGATGGACCTTTGTTGGCAAAGTACTGTCTTTGCTTTTGAATATGCTGTCTAGTTGGTCATAGCTTTTCTTCCAAGGAACAAGTAACTTTTAATTTCATGGCTGCCGTAATCATCTGCAGTGATTTTGGAGTCCAAGAAAATAAAGTCTGTCACTGTTTCCATTGTTTCCCTATCTATTTGCCATGAAGTGATGGGACAAGATGCCATGATTTTAGTTTTCTGAATGTTGAGCTTTAAGCCAGCTTTTTCACTCTCCTCTTTCACTTTTATCAAGAGGCTCTTTAGTTGCTCTTCACTTTCTGCTATAAGGATGGTGGTATCTGCATATCTGAAGTTATCGATATTTCTCCTGGCAATCTTGAGTCCAGCTTGTGCTTCATCCAGCCTGGCATTTCACATGAAGTACTCTGCACAGAAGTTAAATAAGCAGGGTGACAATATACAGCCTTGACGTGCTCCTTTCCCAGTTTGGAACCAGTCCATTGTTCCATGTCTGGTTCTAACTGTTGCTTCCTGACCTGCATACAGATTTCTCAGGAGGCAGGTCAGGTGGTCTGGTATTCCCATCTCTTGAAGAATTTTCCAAAGTTTGTTGTGATCCACACACTCAAAAGCTTTAGTGCAGTCAATGAAGCAGATGTTTTTCTGGAATTCTCTTGCTTTTTCTATGATCCAGCAGATGTTGGCAATTTGATCTCTGGTTCCTCTGCCTTTTCTAAGTCCAGCTTGAACATCTGGAAGTTCTCTGTTCATGTACTGTTTGTTGCAACCTAGCTTGGAGAATTTTGAGCATTACTTTGCTAGCATGTGAGATGAGTGCAATTGTGTGGTAGTTTGAGCATTCTTTGGCATTCCCTTTCTTTGGGATTGGAATGAAAACTGACCCTTTCCTGTCCTGTAGCCACTGCTGAGTTTTTCATATTTACTGGCATATTGAGTGCAGCAGTTTCACAGCATCATCTTTTAGGATTTGGAATAGCTCAGCTGGAATTCCATCACCTCCATTAGCTTTGTTAGTAGTGATGCTTCCTAAAACACACTTGACTTTGCACTTCAGGATGTCTAGTCTAGGTAAGTGATCACACCATCGTGGTTATCTGGGTCATTATGATCTTTTTTGTACAGTTCTTCTGTGTATTCTTGCTACCTCTTCTTAATCTCTTCTGCTTCAGTTAGGTCCATAGCATTTCTGTCCTTTATTGTGCTCATCTTTGCATGAAATATTCCCTTGGCATCTCTAATTTTTTTTGAAGAGATCACTAGTCTTTCCCATTTTTAAATAAGGGTGTTTGATAGTGAGTTTGTGTGAGCTGTTTCTGTATCTTTACTATTAGCCCCTTATTGATCATGTCATTTGCAAATATTTTCTCCCATTCAGTAGGTTGTTTTTTTCATTTTGTTGATGGTTTCCTTTGATGTGCAAAGGCTTTAGGTTCTATTTACTTGGTTTTGCTTTGTTTCCTTTGCCTTAGGCGACAGATTCCAAAAAAAAAAAAAAGACTGCTGTGATTTAGGTCAGAGTGTTCTGCACATGTTTTCTTCTAGTTTTATGGGTCCCAGTCTTACATTTAGGGCCTTAATCTCTTTTGAGTCTATCTACTGTTTGAAATATCTATTTGGCTGTGTCAGGTCTTAGCTGTGGCGACCGGCACCTTCATTACATCATTCAGGATCTTTCCTTGCAGCTAGGCAGGCAGTCTCAGTCGTTGCAGCGCCTGAGCTTAGATTCTCTGTGGCATGTGGGACCTTAGTTTTCCGGCCAGGAACCAAGACCATGTCCTCTGCATTGCAAGGCAAATTCTTAACCACTGGGATACTAGGTAAGTCCTTTTTGAGTTTATTTTTGTATATGGTGTACGAAGATGCTCTAATTTCAATTATGAATGATATCTTGCTTGATAGAGAATTCTAAATTATAGGTTTTTTTTTTTTTTTGCTTTTCAGCTCTTTAGACATGTCATGCCATTTCCCTTTTGACCTGCAAAGTTTCTTTAGAAAAATTAGCTGATAGCCTTTTGAGGGGGTTTCTTTGTGTGTGAGTCTTTTTCTCTTGCTGCCTTTAGAATTGTCTTTAACTTTTGCCATTTTAATTGTGACATATCTTGGTGTGGGTCTCTTTGGATTCATCTTGTTTGGAACTCTGTGATTCCTGAACCTGGATATGTTTCTTCAGGTTTGGGAAGTTTTTAGCCATAATTTCATCTTTCTTTAAAACCCTTTTTTTCTCTTCTCCTCCTGTGAATATTAGTGTGCTTGATCTTATCCCAGAGGTCCCTTATTCTCATCTTTTAAAAAATTTTATTTTTGCTATTCTGGTTGAGTGATTTCCATTTTTCTACCTTTCAGACCACTTATGTGTTCTTCTGTATCACCTATATGCTGTTAATTCCTTCTAGTGTGTTTTTCATTTCAGTTATTTTACTCTTCAGCTCTAACTGGTTCTTTATGTTTTCTAGTTGTTAACAGTTCTGCATTCATGTATTCTTTTCCCTGATTCAGATAGCACTCTTATTACAAATGCTTTGAAAAAACAAATGCATTGAACTCTTTAGCTAGTAAGTAATCCCTGCATCATTAGGTTTTTTTTTTTTTTTTTTTTTAAATAGGAATATAGTTGATTGACAATGTTGTGTTAGTTTCTGGTGTATGGTAAAGTGAATCAGTTATACATATTCACATACCCACTATTTTTTTTTTAAGATTCTTATCCTATATAGATAGGCTATTACAGAGTATTTAGTAGAGTTTCCTGTGCTATTGTGCTATTACAGCAGGTTTTTTTCCCCTTATTCACTTGGAACAAATTCCTCTGTCTCTCATAAGCAATTAGGTGAAACAGTTACTTGTGTAGGAGCATCCCTATGCAAACTCTATGTACCAGTGGCTTTGATGGGAGAGCTGAATTTGAAATGAGCACAGGTCATGTCTTTCCCCAGGGTGTGCTGTCAGCTGTCATCCTGGTGGAAGATGAGGCTGGACATGCAGGGGCCAGAGCCAGAGCCCACTCTAAGCCAGTGCTTATCTGCTGAGTGGCTGACACCACCCTACTGAGGGGTCGGAGAGGGTCCCAAGGCACTAGAGCAGAAGCCCTGAAGCTCAGGTTCCCTCTGAGGGTACACTCTCTCCCATCCCAGTATTGACACCTTCTCCCCAGAGGCGAGGAGTGTTGAGGCAAGAGGGGCAGGAGCAGGGCTCATCGTGGGTGGGGCACACACAAGGGTAGTTGTGGGGAACCAGCTAGAGCTCTGGGCAGTTTCAGCCTGCTTCCTCTGCCTTGTTCCTAGGAGTAAGCGAGCACATGCGCGCTCTTCACCAGTGCAGTCTAGGTTTCTCACACGTGTGTGTGTGTTTGGCTGCTTCAGTTGTGTGTGACTCTTTGTGGCCCCATGGACTGTAGCCTGCCAGGTTCCTCTGTCCATGGGATTCTCCAGGCAAGAATACTGGAGTGGGTTACCATGCCCTCCTCCAGGGGATCTTCCCAACTCAGGGATTTAACCCAGGTCTCCCGCATTGCAGGCGGATTCTTTACCACTGAGCCGCCTGGGAAGCCCTTACTTAGAATTCCTGTTAGTCTCAGTAGTTTTCAAACCTGCTCTGGAGACTCCCAGTCAGTCCTAAAGGAGATCAGTCCTGAGTGTTCATTGGAAGGACTGATGTTGAAGCTGAAGTTCCAATACGTTGGCCACCTGATGTGAAGCGCCAACTCACTGGAAAAGACCCGATGCTGGGAAAGGTTGAGGGTAGGAGGAGAAGGGGCGACAGACGATGAGGTGGTTGGATGGCATCACCAATTCAATGGACATACATTTGAGCAAACTCCAGGAGATGGTGAAGGACAGGGAAGCCTGGCATGCTGCAGTCCACGTGGTCACAAAGAGTCAGACACGACTGAGCAACTGAACAACAACAATAGAGATTCCTGGTATCAGACTCCAGGGTTGGGGTGTCCCCATATACGGTTTGAACTGCTCATTCCTCAAGGAGAATCTCTGAGCCCGTGTAACTCTCCTCCCTCTTCTGTGTTTCCTCCCAGGAGTACGGGTCCTGACCTCATTGCTTCTGTTCCCTTCTAGCCAACACTGTGTGGATCGAATCTTTTTTGCCAGTCTCCAGCTTGTTTTCAGTGAGGACGGCTCCACCTGTAGATGTGTGTTTGATGTATTCTTAGTGGGAGATGAGCTCAGGGTCCTTCTCTGCCAGTTTCAACTCCTTCCAGGCACTTGTGCTTTAGTTATATTTTCAAGTCCTAAAAAATCAGGTTATTTTTATATTGCCCTTGACAATCTTATTTTTCTTTTCATCTGGATCTCCTGATAATCTGTTTTTAATTTGAGGATAGTTGCTTTACCATCTCATGTTGCCTGACAATATTTTGACACAGGGAAAGCAAGAACCACCTCCAGAGGTTTTAACTGCTTTCTGCCAATGCCTCTTGCTTTCTACTTCCTCTCTGGGCAGAGACCCTGCAGAGTTGATTCTGTTTTTCCTTGTTCCTGAAATTCATAAAAATGTGACAGGAAAAGGTCACTGTGAAAAAAATGCAGCCTTTTGTTATCCAGTCTCTGCTTTTCCTTTGGCCACTCTAGCTGGCCGTGTGGACAGTGGGTGTCACCCACACTTCTGGTCCCCCAAATCCCCTGGGCCCCCCTCCAGCCTTGCACTCCATACCAAAACTTTTGGCTACTCCTGTTGAATGAACAAAATAACCTTCACGTCAACTTTAAGGTTTTCAAAATCCATTTAAGAAGAAATTTCTTTTCTAATCAGAGATGGTGGTTGAAATGGAAAAGAAGCCCATTCTAGAGAGAAGACAGGCCAGACAGCAGAAGCATACTCTGTGGTGAGATGCCGGCCGCCTGTGACCTGTGCACCATCGCCTCACTTCTTGCCTCCCTTCGCCTTGCCCTTGCCTGCGTCCTCCTTCCCCTTGGCATCTGCCTTTGCCTTGGGGTCCTTTGGTTTTTTTCCTTCCGGTTTTCCTCCTTCCTCTGTTTTTTCTGGAGCCTTTGGCTTTTCAGCCTCCTTTGGTGGAGGAACCAGCACATTCCTTTTGATCTTCTTGCCTTTGAAGTGTTTCCTTTGAAGACAAACGTCAACTAAAGCAAAAAGGGCGGCCACACATATAAAGACCTGGGAAACAAAAGAATCCTCGTTACTTGGGGGCTTTTCCTTCTAAATGTCAGAGTTCCTTCCTGGCTTCCATGATCAGTCGCTGCTGCTTAACCCCTCCCATCGACCCCTCAAGCTGCCAGATCCCAGAGAGACTTCCGCTTTGCCCCCGCCCCGACCCCCCACCACTGGCCTGAGCTTCCTTAGCTGAGCCCCATCCCTTCTGTCCTGTCACCTCAGCGCATTTTCTTTTTCTCTGCAGACCCGGCTAGGGTGGGGCCCTTTGCTCTGGGGGTCCGCAGGCCGCTCTGAAGAGGAAACCATTAGCTAGGTGGGCTCCCTGGACATCATCTTTATTTAAATGGCTTTTCCACGAGAAACACCAACTTTACTTTCAAACTTTGCTTGGATGGCAAAACTTGGTGAAAACAGGGTCTTTTCCTTCGGGGAAAATAACTGGTCTCCCAAAGTGCTGATTTCCGAGCAAATAAATAGCCCAATGTGCAAGACTCACCACAGCGGCAACGTAGTTCAGTGGCACTGTTTGCCGACTTCTGATAGCAAAGATCGCGCCCCCCACGAGGAAACCACAGGCAAATAGGTCGTTGAGAAGATCCTGAAACCATGGGAGAGATGTCAGCTCTCAGCAGGGCTGAGGCTCCTTCAACACCTGCTGGTCTAGCTTCCGCCAAAGGGAATGGTTTTAAAAATGGCCGAGCTTCTGCCAAAGGGAATGGTTTCCAAACTTCCGCCTCGTCTAGAATGTGTGTATGTGTTAATCGTCACCAGGCTCCTCTGTCCATGGGATTTCCCAGGCAAGAATACTACAGTGGATTGCCATGCCCTCCTCCAGGGGATCTTCCTGACCTAGGGATCAAACCCATATCATCCCCTGCATTGTAGATGGTCTCTTGCATTGCAGGCAGAGTCTTTACCACGTGAGCCACCAGGGTCAGATGATACAGGAAGGTACATAGGAAGCTGAATGTATAGTGGGTTAGGGGGACATATCTGTAGTTCAACAGCTGGACTCTGAGTTGAGACACAAAGTCCGGGATGCTTATCTGCCGTTATGGGCTGCCTTGGCTACTATCCTGTGAAATCGCACATTTGGTGGCTATGTTTTTAGCTATGCTTCTCCCCACTTCCAGTGCTCACTTAAATAAATTTGCAACACCCAACGTCTTTCTACTCTTGGGGCCAGTGCCTCTTTCTGAATCCAGGGTGGGCTGCATTGCTCACAGGAGGTTCTGTTGGACTCTGGTCCTTCAGTTGGAAGCCTGGCAGCAGCATCTTCACTCTCTGCCCACTCCTCCCCTGAGCTTTTGTAAGGCCACATCACTTCTTCATCATCTACCCTCCTCCCCATACCTTGTGGCTGCAGTCCTGCCCTTGCTTCATATCTGTTTCCCTGACCCTATACTGACAAGGTCCAGATGTTCCCAGATTGGGCAAAAGGGCTGCCTCCTATGCTGTCTTCCCCTCAAGTACCACCCATGTGGCTCCCTGGCACAGCCAGACTTAACTCAGTGTTGGCCGAACCAGGGCTCCAGCAAGTTGGCTTTCTCCCCCATCACTCCTGAGGCCCAGAGCTTGTGCATCCTCTTAACCCTGTGGGCAGTGGCTGACCCTGCAGAGTTGGGCAATGCCATCTTTCCCCTTGATTTCTCTGATGCCATTTTCTGTGGGTTGTCCTTCCCTGGCCACCTTGTCTCAGGCCTTTTCTTTTCCTCTTCAGTGTTTTGGATTTTAATACATTTCAAACATACAGAAAATTATAGAAGGGCCCAACCCTATTCCCACCTCCACCGGCCATGAACCACTGAGATTAAATAGATGTTAATGTCTTGCAGTATTTGCCTCATGGCCCTCAAAACAAAAAGAAAAAAACAAATGCTAAACAAAAAAGCTTTGTGGGATGAGCCAGTTTCACCATTCCATACCTCTCCCTGCCTTTTGCATGACTTCCAAGTCTACAGGTAGTCTTCCCAGATGTATAGCAGTATTTTCCTCTTATTTCGGTTCAGTTCAGTCGCTCAGTCATGTCTGACTTTTTGCCACCCCATGGACTGCAGCACACCAGGCCTCCCTGTCTATCACCAACTCATGGAGTTTACCCAAACTCATGTCCATTGAGTTGGTGATGCCATCCTACCATCTCATCCTCTGTCGTCCCATTCTCCTCCTGCCTTCAATCATTCCCAGCATCAGGGTGTTTTCAAATGAGTCAGCTCTTCGCATCAGGTGGCAAAAGTATTGGAGTTTCAGCTTCAACATCAGTCCTTCCAATGAACACTCAGGACTGATCTCATTTAAGAGGGACTGGTTGGATCTTCTTGCAGTCCAAGGGACTCTCAAGAGTCTTCTCCAACACCACAGTTCAAAAGCATCAATTCTTCAGTGCGCACCTTTCTTTATAGTCCAACTCTCACATCCATACATGACTACTGGAAAAACCATAGCTTTGACTAGATGGACCTTTGTTGGCAAAGTAATGTCTCTGCTTTTTAATGCTATCTAGGTTGGTCATAACTTTCCTTCCAAGGAGTAAACATCTTTTAATTTCATGGCTGCAGTCACCACCTGCAGTGATTTTAGAGTCCAAGAAAATAAAGTTCTGCCACTGTTTCCACTGTTTCTGCATATATTTGCCATGAAGTGACGGGACCAGATGCCAGTTTCTTAGTTTTCTGAATGTTGAGCTTTAAGCCAACGTTTTCACTCTCTGCTTTCACTTTCATCAGGAGGCTCTTTAGTTCTTCTTCACTTACTGCCATAAGGGTGGTGTCATCTGCATATCTGAGGTTATTGATATTTCTCCCGGCAATCTTGAGTCCAGCTTGTGCTTCATCCAGCCTGGCATTTGCATGATGTATTCTGCATCCAAGTTAAATAAGCAGGGTGACAATATACAGCCTTGACATACTCCTTTTCCTATTTGGAACCAGTCTGTTGTTCCATGTCCAGCTCTAATTGTTGCTTCCTCACTTGCACACAGATTTCTCCCATCCAAGTACTAACCAGGCCTGACCCTGCTTAGCTTCCGAGATAGCACACAGATTTCTCAAGAGGCAGGTCAGGTGGTCTGGTATTCCCATCTCTTTCAGAATTCTCTACAGTTTGTTGTGATCCACACAGTCAAAGGCTTTGGCACAGTCAATAAAGCAGAAATAGATGTTTTCCTGGAAGTCGCTTGCTTTTTTGATGATCCAGCAGATGTTGGCAATTTGATCTCTGGTTTCTCTGCCTTTTCTAAATCCAGCTTGAACATCTGGAAGTTCACAGTTCATGTATTGGTGAAGCCTGGCTTGGAGAATTTTGAGCATTACTTTGCTAGCGTGTGAGATGAGTGCAATTGTGTGGTAGTTTGAGCATTCTTTGGCATTGCCTTTCCTTGGGAGTGGAAAGAAAACTGAACTTTTCCAGTCCTGTGGCTATTGCTGAATTTTCCAAATTTGCTGGCATATTAAGTGCAGCACTTACACAGCGTCATCCTTCAGGATTTGAAACAGCTCAACTGGAATTTCATCACCTCCACTAGCTTTGTTCGTAGTGATGCTTCCTAAGGCCCACATGACTTCATATTCTAGGATGTCTGGCTCTAGGTGAGTGAGCACACCATTGTGATTATCTGGGTCATGAAGATCTTTTTTGTATAGTTCTTCTGTGTATTCTTGCCACCTCTTCTTAATATCTTCTGCTTCTGTTAGGTCCATACCATTTCTGTCCTGTTTTGAGCCCATTTTGCATGAAGTGTTCCCTTGGTATCTCTAATTTTCTTGAAGAGATCTCTAGTCTTTCCCATTCTGTTGTTTTCCTCTATTTCTTTGCACTGATCACTGAGGAAGGCTTTCTTATCTCTCCTTGCTGTTCTCTGGAACTCTGCATTCAAATGGGTATATCTTTCCTTTTCTCCTTTGCTTTTCACTTCTCTTCTTTTTACAGCTATTTGTAAGGCCTCCTCAGACAGCCATTTTGCTTTTTTGCATTCCTTTTTCTTGGGGAGGGTCTTGGTTCCTAGTCTCTTGTACAATGTCATGAACCTCTGTCCAGAGTTCATCACTCTATCAGATCTAGTCCCTTAAATCTATTTCTCACTTCCACTGTATAATCGTAAGGGATTTGATCTAGGTCATACCTGAATGGTCTAGTCATTTTCCCTACTTTCTTCAGTTTAAGTCTGAATTTGGCAATAAGGAGTTCATGATCTGAGCCACAGTCAGTTCCCAGTCTTGTTTTTGTTGAGTATATAGAGCTTCTCCATCTTTGGCTGCAAAAAATATAATCAATCTGATTTCAGTGTTGACCATCTGGTGATGTCCATGTGTAGAGTCTTCTCTTGTATTGTTGGAAGAGGGTGTTTGCTATGACCAGGGCATTCTCTTGGCAAAACTCTATTACTTTTGCCCTGCTTCATTCTGTACTCCAAGGCTAAATTCGCCTGTTACTCCAGGTATTTCTTGACTTCCTACTTTTGCATTCCAGTCCCCTATAATGAAAAGGATATCCTTTTTGGATGTTAGTTCTAAAAGGTCTTGTAGGTCTTCATGGAACCATTCAGCTTCAGCTTCTTCAGCATTACTGGTCGGGCACAGACTTGGATTACCATGATATTATATATTCATAAATAATATATACTATTTTGTGTTTCAAATTTCAATAAAAGATGTATCTAATAGCATGTGCTTTTTAAACTTAACAGTTTTTGAGATTTACCCATCTTGAGAAATAGATTAGATTGAGATGAATGAGACTGAATTTATTAATTTTAGCTGGTGTATGAATAAACCAAACTAGAGACATTAGGGTACTTCTGCTTTTTAGGAAATTATTATTGCCAAATGTGTCTGCAGTGAACACTTTTGTCTGTGCCTCTGATGAACATTTTTTCCTTGTTGAGGTGCTGTCAAACCTTTCTCTAAAGGACCTGTGTCAATGTTCACTTATGCCTGCAAATGTATAGGGGCTCCTGTTTCCCATGTCCTTGCCAAGGCCTAGGATTACAGTCTTATTTTTCTTTGCCCATCTGATGAGTTGAAATGGTACTTTGTTGTTTTACCTTTCAGATCACTGGTTACTAATGAAGCATTTTTAAAAACATGTTTTAGACATTGGGGTTTCCTGTCTATTCATATCCCTTGCCCCATTTTTCTATGGGCTTATTTAAAAAACTTTATGATGTCTTCTTTTGTAAAAGTTTTAACTTTAATGATATACATGGTTTTTCTCTTTTTCTCATGGCCCCAGGTGCATGTGTGCTCAGTCGTGTTGTGTCCAACTCTGTGATTCCGTGGACTGTAGCCTGCCAGGCTCCTCTGTCCATGGGATTTCCCAGGCAAGAATGAACATTTATTCAATACTCCATTCAGCTATGTTATGCCACCTGTGTCATATGCCAAGTTGCCATATGTATATAGGTCTATTTCTGGGTTCTCTCTTTTTACTACTGTATTAGTCTGCTCATGTTGCCATAGACTGGGTGGCTTAAACATCAGACATTTATTTTCCTACAGGTTCCAGAGGCTAGAAGTCTAGGATCAAAGTGCTAGCAAAGTCACCTGTGTCATATGCCAAGTTGCCATATGTATATAGGTCTATTTCTGGGTTCTCTCTTTTTACTACTGTATTAGTCTGCTCATGTTGCCATAGACTGGGTGGCTTAAACATCAGACATTTATTTTCCTACAGGTTCCAGAGGCTAGAAGTCTATGATCAAAGTGCTAGCAAAGTAAGTTTCTGGTGAGGACTCTTCCTGGTTTGCAGATAGCTGCCTTTTCACCATTTTCTCAGATGGCCTTTCTGTGGTGGGCAAGGTGGGGGTGGAGAGGAAGAGGGGAGAGGGCAGAGGAGAGGAAGGAAAGAGAACAAGGTCTTGGTTATCTTTTCTTATATGGACACTAATCCTATCAGATCAGGACTCCATGCTTAGGATCTCATTTAACCTATTTTTTAAAAATAGTTTTAAGCAACTCCCAGCAGAAAAGTACCCCAGACGCCCGCATCTGCCACCAGCAAGTGTGGGCGGAATGCAGAGGAGCGGGCAGCATTGCTTAGGGTAAGGACCAGGCCTGATTGCCCTGAGGGTAATTGGAGGGAGCTTTTGTGAGTTACCAACTTAAACTGTGGGATAGCAAGAGAGAGAGAGAAATTAACCGGCCCAAACACACTGCCGGCTGTTCGCAGAACAAAGGCTCTGAGCAAGTCCAGAGAAGAGCCCGCAGGCTGTGGACCAGCCCAGCCCCGCCGGAGGCAGGAGGCAGGGGGGAGGGGAAAGGGGCAGGCTCGGCCCCAAGGACCGCATCCCCTACCGCACTGCAAACAGGCCTCCAGTTTCTAACCAAAGACTTCCTGAGATTCTGGATGGTCGACATCCGCCGGGAGGGTCGCGGCGAGACACAGGGTGCAGGCACCTGACCGGCGCAGGCGGGGACTGGGGCTGGGGACGCGGAGGGGAGAAGGCACACGCACCCGACTGGCGCGGGCGGAAACTGAGGCTGGGACCGCGGAGGGGAGAGTGCGCCCCTCAAGCTCCTGGCTGCCTGAGCCGCTCTGACGGGGAAGGCACAAAACGCAGGCGCTGCTTTTTGTTCCGCGCTTTTGTGGAACACCCAAGGGCTGGAACCCCGCGCAGCGCAGGGAATGCTCAATATAGAGCAGCCGGGATGGGGAAAGCAGCGCCAGTCCCTCCCCGCAGCGCGACGGAACTAGCAACCTGAATAAGAGTCCACCTCCGCCTGCCTGTGTCAGGGCGGAAAGTAGGCACTGAAGAGACCGGCAAACAGAAGCCAAATAAACAAAGGGAACCGCTTCAGAAGGGACCGGTGCAACAGATTAAAATCCCTGTAGAGAACACCGACTACACGGTAAGGGGCCTGTAGATATCGAGAAGTGTAAGCTGGAATGAGGAGCTATCTGAAACTGAACCGAACCCACATTGACCGCAACAGCTCCAGAGAAATTCCTAGATATATATATATTTTTTTTTAATTAAAAAAATTTTTTTCCCTTTTCTTTATTTTTTCTCTTTTATTTTCTTTTAAAATTCCATATTACTCCCCCATTACTCCTTAACTTTCATTTTCATAGATTTTTATGATTTTTTTAATTGGGGAAAATTTTTTTTCTTGTTTTTTCTTCCCTTTTCTCTTCTTTTTTCTATTTTTCTTTTTCTCTTATTTCCTTTTAAAGTCCTCTATTACTCCTCTACTACTCCTTAATTTTCATTTTCATTACACTATAACCTTGCAAAAAAAAAAAAAAAAAGACGACGAGAAGCCTTATTTTTAAACTGAACTTCATATATATTTCTAAAATTTTTTGTGTTTTGGTTTTTGTTTTTAATATTGTATTTTTAAGAGTCTAACCTCTACTCTAGATTTTTAACCTTTGTTTTTCAGTATATGATATAAATTGTGGACATTTAAGAATCCAATATTCAGTTCCCATTTTTATTCAGGAGTGTGTTGATTACTCTCTCCCAATCTTGACTCTCCGTTTTCTACCTCAGAACACCTCTATTTCCTCCTTTCCCCTTCTCTTCCCAATCCAATTCTGTGAATCTTTGTGGGTGTCTGGGCTATGGAGAACACTCTGGGAACAGACAACTGTGAAGATCTGGCTGTCTCCTCTTGAGTCCCCCTTTTCCTCCTCCTGCTCATCTTTATCTACCTCCTCCCTCTCCTCTTCTTCATGTAACTCTGTGAACCTCTCTGGGTGTCTCTCACGGGGGAGAATCTTTTCACCATTAACCGAGAAGTTTCATTATCAGTGCTGTATAGTTGGTGAAGTCTTGAGACTACTGGAAGAATAAAACTGAAATCCAGAGGCAGGAGACTTAAGCCCAAAACCTGAGAACACCAGAAAACTCCTGACTACATGGAACATTAAGTAATAAGAGACCATCCAAAAGCCTCCACACCTACACTGAAACCAACCACCACCCAAGAGCAAATAAGTTTTGGAGCAAGACATACGATGCAAATTCTACAGCAACACAGGAACATAGCCCTGAACGTCAACATACAGGCTGCCCAGGTCACATCTAACACATAGACCCATCTAAAAACTCATTACTGGGCACTCCGTTGCACTCCAGAGAGAAGAAATCTAGTTCCACGCACCAGAACACCGACACAAGCTTCCCTAACCAGGAAACCTTGACAAGCCAATCGTCCAACCCCACCCACTGGGTAAAACCCCCACAATAAAAAGGAACCACAGACCTCCAGAATACAGAAAGCCCACTCCAGACACAGCAATCTAAACAAGATGAAAAGGCAGAGAAATACCCAACAGGTAAAGGAACATGAAAAATGCCCACCAAGTCAAACAAAAGAGGAGGAGATAGGGAATCTACCTGAAAAAGAATTTAGAATAATGATAATAAAAATGATCCAAAATCTTGAAAACAAAATGGAGTTACAGATAAATAGCCTGGAGACAAAGATTGAGAAGATGCAAGAAATGTTTAATAAAGACCTAGAAGAAATAAAAAGGAGTCAATTAAAAATGAATAATGCAATAAATGAGATCAAAAACACTCTGGAGGGAACCAAGAGTAGAATAACAGAGACAGAAGATAGGATAAGTGAGGTAGAAGATAAAATGGTGGAAATAAGTGAAGCAGAGAGGAAAAAAGAATCAAAAGAAATGAGGACAACCTCAGGGACCTCTGGGACAATGTGAAATGCCCCAACATTCGAATCATAGGAGTCCCAGAAGAAGAAGACAAAGAGAAAGGCCATGAGAAAATACTCGAGGAGATAATAGCTGAAAACTTCCCTAAAATGGGGAAGGAAATAGCCACCCAAGTCCAACAAACCCAGAGAGTCACAAACAGGATAAACCCAAGGTGAAGCACCCCAAGACACATATTAATCAAATTAACAAAGATCAAACACAAAGAACAAATATTAAAAGCAGCAAGGGAGAACCAACAAATAACACACAAAGGGATTCCCATAAGGATAACAGCTGATCTATCAATAGAAACCCTCCAGGCCAGAAGCGAATGGCAGGACATACTTAAAGTCATGAAAGAGAATAACCTACAACCTAGATTACTGTACCCAGCAAGGATCTCATTCAGATATGAAGGAGAATTCAAAAGCTTTACAGACAAGCAAAAGCTGAGAGAATTCAGCACCACCAAACCAGCTCTTCAACAAATGCTAAAGGATCTTCTCTAGGCAGGAAATGCAGAAAGGTTGTATAAACGTGAACCCAAAACAACAAAGTAAATGGCAACGGGACCACACCTATCAATAATTATCTTAAATGTAAATGGGTTGAATGCCCCAACCAAAAGACAAAGACTGGCTGAATGGATACAAAAGCAAGACCCGTATATATGCTGTCTACAAGAGACCCACCTCAAAACAAGAGACACATACAGACTAAAAGTGAAGGACTGGAAAAAAATATTTCATGCAAATGGAGAACAAAAGAAAGCAGGAGTCGCAATACTCATATCAGATAAAATAGACTTTCAAATAAAGGATGTGAAAAGAGACAAAGAAGGACACTACATAATGATCAAAGGATCAATCCAAGAAGAAGATATAACAATTATAAATATATATGCACCTAACATAGGAGCACTGCAATATGTACAGCAACAAGTACATACTTTCTACTTTTATAACAAGTATGAAAGAGGAAATTAATAGTAACACAATAATAGTGGGAGACTTTAATACCCCACTCACAACTATGGATAGATCAACTAAACAGAAAATTAACAAGGAAACACAAACCTTAAATGACACAATGGACCAGTTAGACCTAATATCTATAGGACATTTCACCCCAAAAGAATCAACTTCACCTTTTTCTCAAGTGCACACGGAACCTTCTCCAGAATAGATCACATCCTGGGCCATAAATCTAGTCTTGGAAAATTCAAAAAAATTGAAATTATTCCAGTCATCTTTTCTGACCACAGTGCAGTAAGATTAGATCTCAATTACAGGAAAACAATTGTTAAAAATTCAAACATATGGAGGCTAAATAACACGCTTCTGAATAACCAACAAATCATAGAAGAAATCAAAAAAGAAATCAAAATATGCACAGAAATGAATGAAAATGAAAACACAACAACCCAAAACCTACGGGACACTGTAAAAGCAGTGCTAAGGGGAAGGTTCATAGCATTACAGGCTTACCTCGAGAAACAAGCAAAAAGTCAAATAAATAACCTAACTCTACACCTAAAGCAATTAGAGAAGGAAGAAATTAAGAACCCCAGGGTTAGTAGAAGGAAAGAAATCTTAAAAATTAGGGCAGAAATAAACACAAAAGAAACTAAAGAGACCATAGCAAAAATCAACAAAGCTAAAAGCTGGTTTTTTGACAAAATAAACAAAATTGACAAACCATTAGCAAGACTCGTTAAGAAACAAAGAGAGAAGAACCAAATTAACAAAATTAGAAATGAAAATGGAGAGATCACAACAGACAACACTGAAATACAAAGGATCATAAGAGACTACTACCAGCAGCTCTATGCCAATAAAATGGACAACTTGGAAGCAATGGACAAATTCTTAGAAAAGTATAACTTTCCAAAACTGAACCAGGAAGAAATAGAAGATCTTAACAGAGCCATCACAAGCAAGGAAATCGAAACTACAATCAGAAATCTTCCAGCAAACAAAAGCCCAGGACCAGAGGGCTTCACAGCTGAATTCTACCAAAAATTTAGAGAAGAGCTAACACCTATCTTACTCAAACTCTTCCAGAAAATTGCAGAGGAAGGTAAACTTCAAAACTCATTCTATGAGGCCACCATCACCCTAATTCCAAAACTAGACAAAGATGCCACAGAAAAAGAAAACTACAGGCCAATATCACTGATGAACATAGATGCAAAAATGCTTAACAAAATTCTAGCAAGCAGAATCCAACAACATATTTAAAAAATCATCCACCATGACCAAGTGGGCTTTATTCCAGGAATGCAAGGATTCTTTAATATCTGCAAATCAATCAATGTAATACACCACATTAACAAATTGAAAGATAAAAACCATATGATTATCTCAATAGATGCAGAGAAAGCCTTTGACAAAATTCAACACCCATTAATGATTAAAACTCTCCAGAAAGCAGGAATAGAAGGAACATACCTCAACATAATAAAAGCTATATATGACAAACCCACAGCAAGCATCACCCTCAATGGTGAAAAATTGAAAGCATTTCCCCTGAAATCAGGAACAAGACAAGGGTGCCCACTCTCACCACTACTATTCAACATAGTTTTGGAAGTCTTGGCCACAGCAATGAGAGCAGAAAAAGAAGTAAAAGGAATCCAGATAGGAAAAGAAGAAGTGAAACTCTCGCTGTTTGCAGATGACATGATCCTCTACATAGAAAACCCTGAAGACTCTACCAGAAAATCACTAGAGCTAATCAATGAATATAGTAAAGTGGCAGGATATAAAATTAACACACAGAAATCCCTTGCATTCCTATACACTAACAATGAGAAAACAGAAAGAGAAATGAAGGAAACAATACCATTCACCATTGCAACAAAAAGAATAAAATACTTAGGAGTATATCTACCTAAAGAAACAAAAGACCTATACATAGAAAACTATAAAACACTGATGAAAGAAATCAAAGAGGACACAAACAGATGGAGAAACATACCGTGTTCATGGATTGGAAGAATCAATATTGTCAAAATGGCTATACTACCCAAAGCAATCTATAGATTCAATGCAATCCCTATCACGCTACCAATGGTATTTTTCACAGAACTAGAACAAATAATTTCACAATTTGTATGGAAATACAAAAAAACCTCAAATAGCCAAGGTAATCTTGAGAAAGAAGAATGGAACTGGAGGAATCAACCTGCCTGACTTCAGACTCTGCTACAAAGCCACAGTCATCAAGACAGTATGGTACTGGCACAAAGACAGAACTATAGATCAATGGAACAGAATAGAAAGCCCAGAGATAAATCCACGAACCTATGGACACCTTATCTTCGACAAAGGAGGCAAGGATATACAATGGAAAAAAGACAACGTCTTTAACAAGTGGTGCTGGGAAAACTGGTCAACCACTTGTAAAAGAATGAAACTAGAACACTTTCTAACACCATACACAAAAATAAACTCAAAATGCATTAAAGATCTAAATGTAAGACCAGAAACTATAAAACTCCTAGAGGAGAATGTAGGCAAAACACTCTCTGACATGAATCACAGCAGGATCCTCTATGACCCACCTCCCAGAATATTGGAAGTAAAAGCAAAAATAAACAAATGGGACCTAATGAAACTTAAAAGCTTTTGCACAACAAAGGAAACTATAAGTAAGGTGAAAAGACAGCCCTCAGATTGGGAGAAAATAATAGCAAATGAAGCAACAGACAAAGGATTAATCTCAAAAATATACAAGCAACTCCTGAAGCTCAATTCCAGAAAAATAAATGACCCAATCAAAAAATGGGCCAAAGAACTAAACAGACATTTCTCCAAAGAAGACATACAGATGGCTAACAAACACATGAAAAGATGCTCAACATCACACATCATCAGAGAAATGCAAATCAAAACCACAATGAGGTACCATTACATGCCAGTCAGGATGGCTGCTATCCAAAAGTCTACAAGCAATAAATGCTGGAGAGGGTGTGGAGAAAAGGGAACCCTCTTACACTGTTGGTGAGAATGCAAACTAGTACAGCCACTATGGAGAACAGTGTGGAGATTTCTTAAAAAGCTGGAAATAGAACTGCCATATGACCCAGCAATACCATTTCTGGGCATACACACTGAGGAAACCAGATCTGAAAGAGACACGTGCACCCCAATGTTCATCGCAGCACTGTTTATGATAGCCAGGACATGGAAGCAACCTAGATGCCCATCAGCAGACACATGGATAAGGAAGCTGTGGTACATATACACCATGGAATATTACTCAGCCATTAAAAGAATTCATTTGAATCAGTTCTAATGAGATGGATGAAACTGGAGCCCATTATACAGAGTGAAGTAAGCCAGAAAGATAAAGAACATTACAGCATACTAACACATATATATGGAATTTAGAAAGATGGTAATGATAACCCTATATGCAAAACAGAAAAAGAGACACAGATGTACAGAACAGACTTTTGGACTCTGTGGGAGAAGGCAAGGGTGGGATGTTTCGAGAGAACAGCATGTATATTATCTATAGTGAAACAGATCACCAGCCCAGGTGGGATGCATGAGACAAGTGCTCGGGCCTGGTGCACTGGGAAGACCCAGAGGAATTGGGTGGAGAGGGAGGTGGGAGGGGGGATTGGGATGGGGCATATATGTAACTCCATGGCTGATTCATGTCAATATATGACAAAACCCACTGCAATGTTGTAAAGTAATTAGCCTCCAACTAATAAAAATAAATGAAAAAAATAGTTTTGTATGTTTATTTTTGGCTCTGCTGAGTCTTCATTGCTGTGTGGGCCCTTCTCTAGTTGCAGTGAGTGGGGGCTACTCTCCATAGTTGTGATGCGTGGGCTTTCATTGTGGTGGCTTCTCTTGTTGCAGAGCACAGGCTCTAGGGCACGTGGGCTTCAGCAGTTGCAGCACATGGACTCCGTAGCTGTGGCTTGTGGGCTCTAGAGAACAGGCTCAATAGTTGTTGTGCACAGGTTTAGTTGCTCCGCGACATGTGGGATTTTCCCAGACCAGGGATCAAACCTGTGTCTCTTGTATTGGCAGGCAGATTCTTTACCACTGAGCCACCAGGGAAGCCCCTCATTTAATCTTAATTACCACTCTGAAGGCCCCATCTACAAGTATAGGCACACTGGGGATTAGGATTTCAGTATTAGAATTTTGGGGGTACACATATATTCAGTCCATTACAATTCAGTTAGTCTTTTTGTCAACCCCTGAGCTAGTACCAAAGCCTTACTCCAATATCTCCTTGGGTGGGCCCATCCTTGTAATTCTTTTTATTCTTCCATAAGAATTTTAGAATCGTCTTGCAAAGTTCCACAAACAACCTCTGTTAGGTTGAAATTTCATTTAATGTGGACACTGCTTTGGAATGAAATTAACAGCTTTATGATAGTAACTCTTCACATCTGTGACTGTGGTATATTTCTTCTTTTACTTAGATTTTTTTTTGTTATGTCCATTAACAAAATGTTGTTATCTCCACATGAAGTTTTATAGTCTTTGAACTGGTTTATTCTCAGACACCCATAGGTTCTGTTGCTGCTTTAAATGGTTTCTTTGAAAAGCCACATTTTTTCATTATTTGTTGCTGGTATTCAGGAACACTATTTGTTTCTGATTACCTTGTGGAATTCAATCAGTTCTAGTAATGTGAGTCTCTTGGATTTTCAGTGTAGAGAATCATATTACCAGTGAGTAATGCTAGTTTTTTTCTTCTTCCCAATCTATATAACATTTGTTTTTCTTGTCATATTGTACTAAGATCTTAAAAAAAAAAAAATCTTCAGCACGATGTTGAATAGAAGTGGGGACAGTAGGCATCTCTAAAGAAATGCTTCTAATGTTTTACCATGAAATACAACGTTCATTTTAGGCTTGGGTAGGTATTTATTATTAAGTTAAGGAAGTTCCCCTTTTTCCTAGTTTGCTAAGAGGCTTTCAAAAAGTAGTGTTGAATATTATTAAATAATTTTTCTGCAGCTTATGAGATGATTAAATGGTTTTCTCCTTTAAATAAAAGATGGTGAATTATGTTAACAGAACTTTGAGATGAAACCACCTTTATATTCCTGGCAGATGCCCTGCTTGGTCATGATGTCATGATGCACTACTTGCTTATGTATTGCTTGATTTAGTTTGCTAGTGTTTTATTGAGAATTTTTATTGCTATACTAAAATAATATAGGCTTATAGTTTACTTTCTTTATCATGTCTGGTTTTAAGATCAAAGCCTTACCAGATGGTACAATATATTATAAACCTACCCCATCACCCATCTTTTAAGGAGAAAAAAGGGACAGACCAGTGGAACTGAATATGAAGTCTAGAAATTAACTGCATGTGGGATTTAAAAAATTTTTTTTGGCTGCATGTGGCATTCAGGATCTTAGTTCTCTGACAAAAGATCAAAACCATGCCCCCTGCAGTGGAAGCAGGGATTCTTTTTTTTTTTTGGAAGCATGGATTCTTAACCACTGAACCACCGAAGAAGTCCCTCATATGGGATTTTAGCATTTAACAAAAATGCCATTTCAAATCAGCAGGGGGGAAAGTTGTACTGTTCAATAAATGAATAAATTGAGTGACAGGGTGAAATAGTTGGAGAGCCATCAGGATACCAAGCTGGAGCCATGGTTCACACCATCTGCCAAACGATTCCACATAAATCAAAAGATTTAAATGTAAGAAATGAAATAAGTGCCAGATGAAAACATGGATGAATTGCTTTATAACCTATTTTTCTATTTCTTTTTGAGTCCATTTTGTACACTGTGGTGACCCAAGGACTAAAGAGCATCTGCTTGGTTTTAGCAGGGTCTTGGAATGCAGGAAGGGAAAACCAGACCCTTATCATCCTTCCCTCCCCCATGTTGTAACTATTAACGGATTTCAGGTCCTCCTGAGCAGTATAACCTGTCTCCCCTCCTACCCCACAGGGAGAAGGTATTTGCCTTACTCTTCCCCACCCAGTATACGTGCCTCATCCAATCAGCAAATGACCTGCAAGACCCCTATCCCACTCCTTGTACCCTGGGTATAAAAGTGGACTAAGGATCCCTGTTCAATGTCAGTTCTCCCTTGAGCTGGCCCACTGTTCTAACAGCATCTCCCACTCTAATAAATTTTATTTCCCTCTCACTTTGTCTCATGGCTGGAAATTCTTTTCCAACCCGCGCCTGGACCACCACATATGTTAGGGGAAGCACACTGATTGAAACCGCCCACCCTGGCCAGGCACCATAGTAACCATTTGCATGAGTTGTTTTATGACAGGAGATCCTGATAAGAAATACGGAACTAATAAGCCACCACCAACCGGAAGAGTTCGAAAAAGGTCAAAAGGAGACACCGCGTGTCCGTCCACTTCCCAGAATCCCTCTCGCTAGCATCTATCTTGGCTGAGCGATGCGTGTGCCACCAGGAAAGACTCTGAATTAAAATGATTGGCCAAAGACCACCCGGAAACTAATCCCATCCTCATAAAACCCAAGAATGTGAGCCACGCGGCAGAGCAGTTCTCCTGGGTCCCCTTACCCTCCTGCTCTCCACCCGGGTGCCCTTCCCAATAAAATCTCTTGCTTTGTCAGCACATGTGTCTCCTTGGACAATTCATTTCCGAGTGTTAGACAAGATGCCAGTTTCGGGCCCTGGAAGGGGTCCCCCTTCCTGCAACAAATGGCGACTCTGGTGGGACTCTTCTTTGCTGAGACTGACATCCTGACCACTCGGGGTACTCAGGGGCCAGCTTGCCTGCCAATGGACCAGACCCAGCAGCCGCAACTGGGACCCTCTTGTCCCTGGTCTCCTCCTGATGCGGACAACTGGCCAGAGTGCCCCGACTGGTAAAGAGACTTTATTGACCTCTCTCCCCTTCCCTCTCTCTTTCCTCTCCTTAGCCCTTCCTATCCTTCCCATTTTTCTAATACCCTGATCCTGGACGCAGGAATCTGGTCGAAGGGCCTCAGCTTGAGCTGAGGATTGGAGACTGATCACCTCCTCTTGGCAGAGAACTCGAATTCTGGTTCTGTTCTGGTAGGGCTGAGTTCCAGTCCTCCCTTCTCTGGAAGCCCAGGGAAAAGTCCCATAACGCCTGGGTATCTGCAGGTGGCAGGAGACATCTGTAAGGCCACCCCTTTTGCCCCCCTTCCCCGCCTCCTCCTCCTCCTTCTTTCAACCTGGCTTCCTTTCTTCCTCTTGAAATCTTTGAAGACATCTGAAGTTCTATGTCTCTATAGACGGTTTTCTGAGAGACTGCATTCTTGTATTTAAGGGAGTGTCTGATGAGGACTGCCAGGTTTCTATGTGTGTGTTTTAACTCTGTGTTCTGTGTTGTGATTTTTGATGGCCATTTTGCTTTGTGTGGCCACTATTTGGTTTAACCTGCCACCATTTTGTTAGAACTTGATTTTCTTTCCCTGTGCCTTAAGACCAGAGCTCTCAGGAATACTTACCTAGACCATCTCTAATTCCTGAGACTGAGGGCAAAAGGGAAAAAGCCTTAAAAATTTTTATTTCAACTTTTTTTTATAAACTAGTAAATTTTATATTGTAATATCTAATTCATGACCAAACTTAGAAAATGAAGCTAGATCTTGCACTGTGTCTGTCTAAATATGTCTTGGTATGTCTTTGTCTCTGGGTAATTTTTTTAGGTTAATTTGTAAATGAGCTCTATTTAATTGGCTTAAAGAAAGGTAAGTGCTTACAAATCAAATAATTCTAAATTAAACAATAAATTCCGGGTCCAGGTGAACTGGGAAATATTCAGTATTAAATACCTGATATTAATGTTTGTTTGTTGACCTATCTAATATAGACATGTCTTAGAGTAATTAACATCAAATAAAATATTTTCATTGTACCTAGGGTTAATATAAGTTAAATATTATATCTGTTACAAGTCTGTCAACAAGGAAATTACCTTGAGTGAAGAAACTTCTAAAAAATATAAATGCGATATGAGTTTGTATATAAGCTCTATTAATAATAATTATTCTTTAGGAATATCTGTCTACAATAGTCTCTCCAGATTGGCATAACTTAAATTTCTAAGGGTTGTGCTAAGCTAAGTATTAGAAGTCTATTGAATAATTAGGTCATTTCCAAATAAAATAAGATTTTGAAACATTTACTACTAAACACTGATTTCCTTTTACAGAAAAATGAGAGATTTGGGATTATAAATGAATAACGTTTGATGCCATCCTAAAATGTTTTAAGAAAGCAAGTGTTTTAGAAATTATCACTAGTATTTATGCTCACCAATCTATAAAATGCTAATATAAAAGTTAGCTCTCAGTTGCTAAAGGAAAGCAGGAACTATGCTTTCAGTAAAAAAAAAAAAAAAAAAAAAAGGTATAAAAAATACTAAAAAGAGTTATGCATGATCAGGATTTTCTAAAATTAATTACAATTAGTTAGATAAATGGATTTTGTTAGAAATGACACTGGCCATAAGAAAGCTGTTTAGAGCCATTCAGGTCCAAGATGGCGGAGCTGACTTTCACTAGACCTTGAGCCTTGGTATTTACGCCAATTGTGACATATCAACAAGCTAAATGATACACCCATCAACATCGACTAAATCTGACCAAATGTTCTAAACGCTTTTAATTGACCTTTTCAATAAAACTTCCTAAATCGAATTCTTTTAAAGTTCCTTTGACCTCTAGCTAACTTTGGGAGGGCCTCTGAAGCATCCCAAAGAGAGATATTAAACTGTGTTAATTTGGTTGGTTAAATTACATAAAAAAGATTATCAAATGAGTAATAAATCTGCTCATATTATAATGTATGGTAAAATTACTAATACAGATATCCTAGAAATTATATGGAGTTCTTAACATTTTGCTATGTCTTGGTATTCTAATGAGAAACCTGATGACTTTACAAAAGTTAACAAAGGACTAAATGAACCACCAAATGTGCTTATAACTTTTATGGGTTCTATCTGAAAAATTACAGGTTTGAATCTTGTGTTTTCCGGGAGTAGAGAAAACCTTCCTCTCAAACAAAGTATGAAAATAATTTGATAAAATTATACGTTATAAACAAAACAATTATATTTTCTATCTGACTCCTCCAAAAATTTAAAACTCATAGGTTTCCAGTAAGTTTATCAAATGAGCTAGGAAGGTTATCTCACTAATAGGTACAAAAATCTCAAGGAATTTTTGAGACCTTAAAAAGGGAAGAGTTCACCTAGATTTGTTAGGCAAAATCTGTGATAAGCCTTTGGTGTGAGTTTCCCAGCCCTGTTTTATATTAAAAGTTCAGCCTGAGATTCTATAAATGTTTCACCAAAATAAAAAAGTCTATAATCAATTATGGTTATACGAATCATCAGACCAAAATTAGTGAGAACAGACCTATTTTGCAAACAAACTAGCCTTAATTTGGTTATATTTGATAAAAATGAGGGTAACTTTAGGGAGAAAAAGATATTTCAAAAAATGTTAAATCCCAGTTTGTTAATAGAGGTCTGCATGTAGTAAGACTCATTTCTTAGATAGTTCTTTGCTGTTATGTGATATTAATGTAAAATTTAATTGAATTCTTAAAGAACACCCTAAGTTTGTTTCTGAAGCTTATCTCAGTAATCTATCTTTGGATGAAGATCATATGCCTCATGACCTGCAACCAGGACTGGAAAAAGACATAATTTAAGAGACTTTCTCCAACTTAGATGGAAGGACATTTTTATCTGGAGAAACTACACTACACCAGGATGAAAAGATGATGACATCAGAGGTAGACAGCTTGCCCAAGATGCTGGACCTGATTCGTATGATCATTTATAATGTTTTCTTGACTTCTTAGACCTTTGCATATAAATCAAATGCTTTTCTATCATAGGCCTGATCCTATGCTACTTTTAGAAATCAATCCAATTGTTGGGTTTGTGGCCAATTACCTGCATCTAGTTCTTGGGTACCTTGGTAAATTTCTCTACTATAAGACTCTAACTGGTTGGCCCTGAGGAAATTTACTTAAAAAAAATTATAATCATATTCAGGTCACTGTGATACTACTAGGAGGGATCCCCTTACTGGGCCAATTAATAATGCCTACTCTGACTCTGGCCATAAATCTGAGCCTTTTTCTATTACTCAAGCTTAATCAGAGAAACAAGAAAAGTTTCAGCAAAGGAGAAAGAAATCTCCCACAATTATGAGATAGATTTATATAGATAACACCAGGCTATGGTAATTTAGGTTTAAAGTCTCCTCTGTGTTGGAAACAATTAAATCATACTAAGGATAATCAGTCTAGTAACACTAAAAAACTGGGCTACGTGCCTTATAGACGGTGGTGCCAATGTATATAATTTCCCTGAAAGATAAAGATTCATACAGAGTAGACTAAGTTAGACGACTTGGGATATACTGGGCTACAACTAATGGAAGCTCTTAACTTAAGTCTTACTTGTGACTTTACTAATACTGCTGGCTATGTTCTTAGTATTTCACCTGTTTTTACAAAATTGCTGTTTCTTACACTGCCAAATGTGTGACTGAGGCCTCTGATAAAATAATATATAGTTCCCTATGAGATCAATGATGATAACAGTGTAACTCTAGATATGGAAAGAAGCAACAAGAGGGAATGTTTTCCTGGACCAAGAGGCTAGTAAGACAGGTGGTCCAGAGAATTTTGGATACTGTTTTATGGCCTAGTCCAGTAACAGCACATTGAGTGGCCTGTCAACAAAATCTTTGCCAAACCTGAGAATGGACATTCTCAGCACCATGAGATAAAATGGTCATGAAATGCCCCCCTTAAAATCATGGTCAAGTTTATGAGCAAAAATGGGCTCTGCCAACTGAAGATTGACACTTGCCATCTACATCTACAGAGATTAAATCATGGCCTGTGCAATTGCTGACTTTCAACGGCCCTGAAAGGAGTTCAGGGTGAAAATCAGGAATGAGGCACTTGGTGCTCTGAGAAAAACTGGCAGAACAGGCCTTCAGATAGTTAGATCTTTTCAGGAGATTTTATGAGTCCCAATTCTTGCATCTTCTCATACCTAGAGAAACACTGACGTCATTAATGGTGACATCTGCTTTGGCTATTAAGAAAAATTTTACAATTAAAAGTCAAAATAGAGTACTCAGCTATGGTTCAGACATCGTGGGAAATAACCAGGTGTTACTATGGGTGTAATTTCAGATTAGACATTGTATTGCTAAACACTTGAGTTTTCTGAGTCAGGCTTAGATGCCACCATTCTCAATGTGGCAGCAAAACAATGTCTGCTGGAAGCTAGTAACTTCTACCTTTTTGTAAAACTAGGCAACTGCCCATCTGGCTAAAAGTCTCCCCAAAGTGCCAGGTCCAGACTCGGTTTCAGGCCTATTCTTCTAAAAAGAAAGAGATTTATTTTGTCTATTAAAATTCCAGTTATCCATCCTCCAGCTACTACTAATTGGGTCTGTTACAACAAAATGGCAGACCAAGAGATTGAAATTTTAATCATACAAGGCTCAGATCTAGGACTTGGAACTCAGAAATACTTCCAATTCAGTGTCTCTTCTCCAAGCTGAGGCAGTCCTATGCCCCATTTTGACAGGAAGTTATCACAGTCACAGTTGCCCTGTTCCCTAAATTAAAACTGAGCAGGACTCTGTGGGGTGGCAACTCTGGAGTACATATCTGCTGTGTGTTCTCCATTTCTTATCTGTAGGATATAGGCTTCATTCAGCCTCCTTGACCTTCCCTGAGTTCCAAAGGGTGGATTCAAACAATTGCTAATCAGGGAAGGGAGGGGATACAGAAACAGAGGAGAAACAATCAAATGGTGGTACAGCCTTGAGACAAGGTCCTGGTTCCTACTCAAAAAAATATGCATAACAATGTCTTTGATTTCTACAGAACTGGAGCCCCCACCCAGGTGGAAGATGGTAACTTCAGACTAAACACATGATTCCTGGAGCATAGCTCTGTTGCTTCACCACCAACCAATCAAAAAAAAAAAAAAAAAAAAAAGTCGCAGATCCTGCCCTCACCCCAAATGTTGCCTCCTGTTTCTGGAGACCAGTGATGACCATCCTGTTTTGTCTCCTGTTTGGCCCCTGTCTATTTCATCTCTGAGAGGGGCCAACAGTTTCAAACTAAATAGCTGTTATTACAAGGGTGAAAGCTGGTTTCGGATGTGAAACACCCCAACTTAGATCAGGTAGAAAGAGACTTCTGCTCTGCTAGGCAGGCCTATGCCCATGCACAACAGGAAGAAGTTACAGAAAAAAGAGACCTCCGACACAACTCTCAAGAAGTATCTTGAGTATGAAGTCTCTCAGGGGGGCGTTGTTAGGGGAAGCACACTGATTGAAACCGCCCACCCTGGCCAGGCACCATAGTAACCATTTGCATGAGTTGTTTTATGACAGGAGATCCTGATAAGAAATACGGAACTAATAAGCCACCACCAATGGGAAGAGTTCGGGAAAGGTCAAAAGGAGACACCGCGTGTCCGTCCACTTCCCAGAATCCCTCTCGCTAGCATCCACCTTGGCTGAACGATGCGTGTGCCACCAGGAAAGACTCTGAATTAGAATGATTGGCCAAAGACCACCCGGAAACTAATCCCATCCCCATAAAACCCAAGACTGTGAGCCACGCGGCAGAGCAGTTCTCCTGGGTCCCCTTATCCTCCTGCTCTCCACCTGGGTGCCCTTCCCAATAAAATCTCTTGCTTTGTCAGCACATGTGTCTCCTCAGACAATTCATTTCCGAGTGTTAGACAAGATCCCAGTTTCGGGCCCTGGAAGGGGTCCCCCTTCCTGCAACACATACATCATATATTTTTCTGAGAAATTAACTCTATATTCCAATTTATTGGCATAAAAGTTCATATTTTTCCTATGATCTTTAAAACTTCTTCTTTATACTAATATTTTTCCTTGTCCTCTTTTTTTCTTGAGGTTTATGGTTTATCTCCCTTATTAGTCTTTTCAAAGAATTAGATTTTAGTTTTATTAGTCCTCACTATGGACCTTTGTTTCCTATTTCATTAATTTTAGCTCTTTGACAATGCCTTCAAAATTCTTTTTTTGGTTTGTCTTATTTTGTCACCTTCTTGATATAGATATGTGAATTGTTAATTTTCATTGTTCTTTTCTCAGTATATAGACTTGAATTTGGATTGCTTAACTGCATTCTACAGATAGTATTTGCTAACACTCAGTTCAGTTCAGTTGATCAGTTCTGTCTGACTTTGCAACCCCATGAATTGCAGCACACCAGGCCTCCCTATCACCAACTCCCAGAGTTTACTCAAACTCATGCCCATCGAGTCGGTGATACCATCCAGCCATCTCATCCTCTGTCGTCCCCTTCTCCTCCTGCCCCCAATCCCTCCCAGCATCAGGGTCTTTTCCAATGAGTCAACTCTTCGCATGAGGTGGCCAAAGTATTGGAGTTTCAGCTTCAGCATCAGTCTTTTCAATGAGCAGCCAGGACTGATCTCCTTTAGGATGGACTGGTTGGATCTCCTTGCAGTCCAAGGGACTCTCAAGAGTCTTCTCCAACACCACAGTTCAAAAGCATCAATTCTTCAGTGCTCAGCTTTCTTTATACTCCAACTCTCACATCTATACATGACCACTGGAAAAACCATAGCCTTGACTAGACGGACCTTTGTTGGCAAAGTAATGTCTCTGTTTTTTAATGTTGTCTAGGTTGGTCATAACTTTCCTTCCAAGGAGTAAGCGTCTTTTAATTTCATGGCTGCAATAACCATCTGCAGTGATTTTGGAGCCCCCCAAAATAAAGTTCTGCCACTGTTTCCACTGTTTCCCCATATATTTGCCTTGAAGTGATGGGCGGGATGCCATGATCTTAGTTTTCTGAATGTTGAGCTTTAAGCCAACGTTTTCACTCTCCTCTTTCACTTTTATCAAGAGGCTCTTTAGTTCTTCTTCACTTACTGCCATAAGGGTGGTGTCATCTGCATATCTGAGGTTATTGATATTTCTCCCGGCAATCTTGAGTCCAGCTTGTGCTTCCTCCAGCCCAGCGTTTCTCATGATGTACTCTGCATATGAGCTAAATAAGCAGGGTGACAATATACAGCCTTCACGTACTCCTTTTCCTATTTGGAACCAGTCTGTTGTTCCATGTCCAGTTCTAACTGTTGCTTCCTGACCTGCATACAGATTTCTCAGGAGGCAGGTCAGGTGGTCTGGTATTCCCATCTCTTTCAGAATTTTCCACAGTTTGTTGTGATCCACACAGTCAAAGCCTCTGGCATAGTCAATAAAGCAGAAATAGATGTTTTTCTGGAACTCTCTTGCTTTTTCGATGATCCAGTGGATGTTGGCAATTTTATCTCTGGCTCCTTTGCCTTTTCTAAAACCAGCTTGAACATCTGGAAGTTCACGGTTCATGTATTGGTGAAGCCTGGCTTGGAGAATTTTGAGCATTACTTTACTAGCATGTGAGATGAGTGCAATTGTGTGGTAGTTTGAGCATTCTTTGGCATTGCCTTTCCTTGGGAGTGGAATGAAAACTGACCTTTTCCAGTCCTGTGGCCACTGCTGAGTTTTCCAAATTTGCTGCCATATTAAGTGCAGCACTTTCATGACATCATCTTTCAGGATTTGAAATAGCTCAACTGGAATTCCATCACCTCCACTAACTTTGTTCACAGTGATGCTTTCTAAGGTCCACTTGACTTCACATTCCAGGATGTCTGGTTCTAGATGAGTGATCACACCATTGTGATTATCTGGGTCATGAAGATCTTTTTTATATAGTTCTTCTGTGTATTCCTGCCACCTCTTCTTAATATCTTCTGCGTCTCTTAGGTCCAAACCATTTCTGTCCTTTATCGAACCCAACTTTGCATGAAATGTTCCCTTGGTATCTCTAATTTTCTTGAAGAGATCTCTAGTCTTTCCCATTCTGTTGTTTTCCTCTATTTCTTTGCACTGATCACTGAGAAAGGCTTTATCATCTCTCCTTGCTGTTCTTTGGAACTCTGCATTCAAATGGGAATATCTTTCCTTTTCTCCTTTGCTTTTCACTTCTCTTCTTTTCACAGCTATTTGTAAGGCCTCCTCAGACAGCCATTTTGCTTTTTTGCATTTCTTTTCCATGGGGATGGTCTTGATCCCTGTCTCCTATACAATGTCATGAACCTCCGTCCATAGTTCTTCAGGCACTCTGTCTATCAGATCTAGTCCCTTAAATCTATTTCTCACTTCCACTGTATAATTGTAAGGGATTTGATTTAGGTCATACCTGAATGGTCTAGTGGTTTTCCCTACTTTGTTCAATTTAAGTCTGAATTTGGCAATGAGGAGTTCATGATCTGAGCCACAGTCAGCTCCTGGCCTTGTTTTTGCTGACTGTACAGAGCTTCTCCATCTTTGGCTGCAAAGAATATAATCAATCTGATTTCGGTGTTGACCATCTGGTGATGTCCATGTGTAGAGTCTTCTCTTGTGTTGTTGGAAGAGGGTGTTTGCTATGACCAGTGCATTCTCTTGGCAAAACTCTATTAGCCTTTGCCCTGCTTCATTCTGTACTCCAAGGCCAAATTTGCCTGTTACATGTAACTAAATCCCCATGTGTTTGGGGAAAACCATTAAAATTTCCCCAAATACATAAAGATTTAAATTTTACTGATTTATTTATAATTATATTGCATTGAAGTTAGAGAATGTGGTCTATATCATATCAGTTCCTTGTTATTTATTTTTGCATTGTGGTGTCATTGAGGATAACTTTTGTGATTGTTCCAAGTACACTTGAAAAGAATGTGTAGCCTGTTACTCTGGGGTGTAGGGTTCTATGTGTCCTATTGATATATATGGCAGTGGATCAAGCTATCAATTACTGAAGAAGACATGTTAAAATCTCCCACTATGGTTATAATTAAGTTCATTTTTGCCTTTTATATTTAGGGAGCTATATTGTTAGGTGTATGGGCTTTCCCAGTGGCTCACTGCTAAAGACAGAAGACAATGTCTCAATGCAGAAGACAATGCAAAAGACGGTAGGTTTGATCCCTGAGTTGGAAAGATCCCCTGGAGGAGGAAATGGCAACCTCCTCCAGTATTCTTGCCAGAAAAATCCCATGGACAGAGGAGTCTGGCAGGCTTACAGTCCATAGGGTCACAAAGAGTCAGACATGACTGAGTGAGCACACAGGCATTGTTAGGTACATACAAGTTCAGAATTGCTATATGTAGTGATCCTCTTTACATACTTAGTTTTTAAAACATAAAATTTGTTTAATATGATGGTAAAGTTATGTTAGCTTTTTTTTTAGTAGTTTCCTCTGATTTTTTTCTATCGCTTGCAACCTTTTTCCACATGCCTTGTACATTGTTGGATTTTAAAAAAACTATTCTTAGAGTCCTTTCTCTTTTAAATGAATGATATAGTCCATTTATATTTGCCATCATTTATGATATATTTGGATGCATGTCCACCATTATATTTTTTCTCTTTAACATATAACACACATTCCTTTTTATTTCCCCCCTTTACCTTCTATTGAGTCATTTCCCTTGATTCTCTTTTCATCCTTTCTTTTCAACAGGTTGGATGTTATATATCCTGGAATTCTGCAGCTTCCCTAGTGGCTCAAATGGTAAAGAATCTGACCTGCAGTGTAGGAGACCCAGGTTCTCTCCCTGAGTCAGGGAAAATCCCCTGGAGAAGCGAATGGCTATCCACTCCAGTATTCTTGCCTGGGAAATCCCATGGACAGAGGAAACTGGAAGGCGACAGCCCATGGGGTTGCAAAGAGTCAGACACAACTGAAGTGACTTAACACACACACACACACACACACACACACACACACATCCTGGAATTCTATTCTTTAGCAAAATAATATTATGTTTTTGATATATTAATGTTAATATTATTACCAAATCTATCCCCACTCCCAATAAAGGACTTTCATTTCTAATCATATACCACCACTATAGATTTACATGTTACTGCGTTGCTGCTACTTCAGTTCCACCTTGTTTTACTGTTCTCTCCAATAAAGCTATTAATAAGTTTTTAAAAACCAAGCAACCTCGGTCATAATGTTTAGTCAATCTACAAGCTTACTAGGTTCTTTGTTTACTGTTCCTTTTTTACAGTGCAAACATTTCTTTTGGGTTTAATTTTCATTCTTCCTGAAGTCTTTTACTAGTTCCTTCAGTGAGGGTCAATGAAAGGGAAACATTTTTTCCTCATTCTAATTATGTCTTTTACCCTTTCCACCTCCATCTCTTAAAGAAATTATTCCATTGTTTTTTGGTCATCACTTTTGTTGCTGTTGAAAAATATAAAGTTAGTCTAATAGTTTGAGCTTTCTTTTTTAAGGTAAATTGTCTTTTCTGTTGGTTTGATTTTGTTTTCCTTTGCCTCTGATGATCAGCTGTGCCTCTATGACATGTCTAGGTATGGCTTTATTTTTAGTTATTCTTCTTGGTCCCTCTTTGAGAATTCATGTCTCTCATTAAATCTAATATTAATATGCCACTCAGTTCTTTTTTGGTTACTCTTTTCATGGAGTATCTTTTTCCATTTTCACTTTCAACCTATTTGTATCTTTGGATTTAAAGGAATTCTCTTGTGATTCTCATATAGTAGAATTACCTTTTTTTAAAAATATAATCTATTCTGATAATCTTTACTTTTTAATTGAAGAGTTTAATCCATGAACACTTGAAGTAATTACTGATGACATATTTCTATAATTTTGCTATTTATTCTCTATATTTCCTATTTCTTTGTTCCTCAATGTCTCCATTATTGCTTTCTTTTGTATTTAATTTTTTGAAATGTGCCAATTTTATTCTCTTATTTCCTTTCTGTCTATATATTTTAGTTAATTCCTTAGTGGTCACCTTGGGATTATTATTGGTATCTTAAATTTATAACAATCTCATTTGTATTGATACCAGCTGAGCTTCAGTAGTACACAGAAACTACTATTGTCACAAATTGTATCTTTATACATTGCGGTCCATTAACATAGATTTACATGGTTGTTTTATGCATTTGTCTTTCAAATCATATCAGAAAAGAAAGAAGAGTTACAAACCAAAAATACAAAAATACTGGCTTTTATATTTACCTATGTAGTTACCTTTACTGGTGTTATTTATTTTATGGCTTCAAATTATTGTCTAGTGTCCTTTCATTTTAGCCTGAGGCATTTCTTGTAGCAGGTATACCAGCAACAAATTCCATCAATTTTTGTTTATGTGGGAATATCATAATTTCTCCTTCATTTTTATTTATTTTTAAAGGTTCTCCTTCATTTTTGAATGGTAATTTTTGAAGGGCAACTTCAAATTTGAAGGTTATTGTATTCGTTTCTTGAGGGTGTGAAAACAGAGTACTACTACCTGCATGGATTAGAACAACATAAATTTAATGTTTCAGTTGTGGAGGCCAGAAGTCTGAAGTAGAGAAGTATGCAGGGCCCTGCTTCCTCTAAAGATGCTACGTAATCATCTGTTTTGGGCTTCTCTTCTAGCTTCTTGTAGCTTGAGGCATTCCTTTTCTTGTCTTGTCTTTCTATCTTCTTCTTGTGTCTCTTCACATTGTCTTCTTTCTGTTTTTATCTGTCTCTGCATCCAAGTTCCTTCCTTTTACAAAGACAGTAGTTATATTGGATTAGGGTCCACTCTGATAACCTCATCTTTATTTGACCATCAGTAAGGACCTTATTTCCAAATAAGGTCATATTCACAGGAACTGGGAGTTAAGACATCACCATATTTGGAGGGTACATAATTCAACTCATAACAGACAGCAAATTTAAAAGATAGAATTTCTGGTGGATAGTTTTTTTTTTTCTCTTCCCCCCTTTAAGGACTGTAAGTACATCATTCCACTCCCTCAGGTCTCCATGGTGTCTGATGAGAAATTAGTTGTTAATCTTATTAAGGGTCCCTTGTACAGATGCTTTTGAACTGTGGTGTTGGAGAAGACTCGTGAGAGTCCCTTGGACTGCAAGGAGATCCAACCAGTCCATCCTAAAGGAGATCAGTCCTGGGTGTTCATTGGAAGGACTGATGCTGAAGCTGAAACTCCAGTACTTTGGCCACCTCATGTGAAGAGTTGACTCATTGGAAAAGACCCTGATGCTGGGAGGGATTGGGGGCAGGAAGAAAAGGGGACGACAGAGGATGAGATGGCTGGATGGCATCACTGACTCAATGGGCATGAGTTTGAGTAAACTCCGGGAGTTGGTGATGGACAGGGAGGCCTGGTGTGCTTAAATTCATGGGGTCACAAAGAGTCGGACATGACTGAGTGACTGAACTGAACTGTACAAGATGAGTTACTTCTCTCGTATAACTTTCAAGACTTTCTCCTGTCTTCATCTTTAGACAGTTTGATTATAATGTTTCTCAGAGTGGATCACTTTGAGTTTATCCTACTTTGTTCCTTTTGGATGCATAGATTCCTATCTTTTACCAAATTTGGAAAGATTTTGGCATTATTTCTTTGAATATTCTTTCTGTCTTTCTCTCGTTCTTCCCCTTTTGGGACTCTGCCTATGTTAGTATGCTTGATGGTGTCCCATGGGTCTGTTAGACTCTGTTCATTTTTTCTTCATTCTTTTTTCTGTTTCTCAAACTGAATGGTTTCAATTGACCTGTCTTCAGGTTCACTGATTCATTCTTCTGCCTGTTCAAATCTGCTGTTTAAAAAGCTCTAGTGAATTTTTCACTTCAGTTATATTAGTTTTCAGTTCCAGAATTTCTATCTGGTTTCTTTTTAAACTTTTCTTTACTGACATTATATGATTGTTTTCTTGGTTTCCTTTAGTTCTGTGAGCATTTTAAAGACAGTTCATTTAAAGTCTTTGTCTAGTAAGACTAATATCTGGGTTTCCTCAACAGCAGTCTCTATTAATATATATATATATATTCTGTGAATGGGCCAAACTTTTTTTGCATGCCTTATAATTCTTTGAAAACTATGCATTTTGAATATTATAATATAGTTACTCTGGAAACCATATTGCCTCTCCTCTATAGAGTTTGTTGTTGCTGTTTGTTGTAAGTTAAAAGTCATTTGTAAGTTAAATGTTTTTTCCTAAACTATGTTTTAAAAGATTGTATTCTTTCTCTTGTGTGGCCACTGACGTCTTTTGTCTTTCATTGACTTAATGATCAGGAGATTACTTGATGGATATTTCCTTAAATACTGGAAACAAACAAGTCTTTGCAAATTGGCTTTATATTAGGGCACTCCTTCAATACCTCTCCAAGCTGTTTAGATCTCTTAGTTTTTACTTACTGCTTGTGCAGAGCCTAAAGGTCAGCCAAAGGTGAAAGCTTAGTTGTTGTTGTTTTTTTTTTTCCTGGGCATGTGCTGTCCTAGATTACCTGGCAGAGGTGGGGGCTTTTCAAAGTTCTTATTTCTCCCATGCATCTCCTTCCCAAACTTCTGGTCTGTCTACTTCTTGGAGAACCTTGCCCCAGGTTTCTATGATTAGTACATATGCCTTTAAATGCTTTTAACAAATGCTATCTAGGAGGCTGCTTCAGCCTTAGGAAAACTCTAAGGCGGGTGACACAAAGTCAAGTCCCTGGCCAGTCCTTCAGGGAGCCACCAGATAGGTCAAGCACACCACTTAATTCTTTGGGAATAAGATTTGTATTGTTCCCTCTGCCACCAGCAAGGAATATGGCCTGGAATGTGGGGGTCTTTATGGCCACTGACAAGCTGGGGATTGAGGGATGGAAGGCAGGTTAAGTTATAATGCTACAAAATTCTTTTACCAAATTCAACAACTTCTTTCTCCATTAAGCATTTTGTTTTTCTTTAGTTAGATTTCAGAGTTCTGAAAAAGTTGATTTTGACAGTTTTTGAGCCCCTAATCATTGCTTTAGTGGAAGGACAGAGATTTGGAATTCCCTACTCTGTCCTTTTTTTTTTTGCTGCACAGCATGTGGGATCTCAGGGGATTGAACCTGCACCCCCTGCATTGGAAGTGCAAGGTTTTAATCACTGAACTGCCAGGCAAATTCCTATTCTGCCATTTTTAGTGATGTCATTCATTAAACCTGGAGGGTTCTCAGTTACTGTCACTTTGAATATTCTCTATTCTCTTGTATGTCTTCTTATGGAATTCCTATTAGGTTTATGATGGACTTTCTCATTCCATATTCTATGTTTCAACTTCTCTGTTCATATTTTCTCTCTTTATCCATCAGTAATATATTCTGGGTAATTTTTCCACATTCTTAAGCTCATTGCTTCCATGGTTTTTGTCTAATATATTTTTTAACCCATTTATTGACATTTTTATTTCCATAACCACATGATCAGGTTCTAGACATTATATCTTGTAATTTTAAAAAAATCTGTCTAGTCTGACCTCTTAATGTCTTATTCTTTTATTCAGGCTTTTATTTATGTCTTTATACTTTAAATTATTATAAATTGTTTTCAGATAATTCTTTTACCATCTCATATTCTAATGGTTCTAATCCTCCCATTTGTTATTTTTGCTGGTTCTTAATTCTTAGTCATGGGTTATGTAGTTTTGAACTGTGAATTCATTTTTGATTGCCCCCCCCCCCACACACCCTTTTCATTATAGAGGACTGGAATGCAAAAGTAGGAAGTCAAGAAACACCTGATGTAATAGGTGTAATAGACAAATTTGGCCTTGGAGTACAGAATGAAGCAGGGCAAAGGTAATAGAGTTTTGCCAAGAGAACACACTGGTCATAGCAAACACCTTCTTCCAACAACACAAGAGAAGACTCTACACATGGACATCACCAGATGGCCAACCCTGAAATCAGACTGATTATATTCCTTGCAGCCAAAGATGGAGAAGCTCTGTACAGTCAGCAAAAACAAGGCCAGGAGCTGACTGTGGCTTGGATCATGAACTCCTCATTGCCAAATTCAGGCTTAAATTGAAGAAAATAGGGAAAACCACTAGACCATTCAGGTATGACCTAAATCAAATCCCTTACAATTATACAGTGGAAGTGAGAAATAGATTTAAGGGACTAGATCTGATAGACAGAGTGCCTGAAGAACTATGGACGGAGGTTCATGACATTGTATAGGAGACAGGGATCAAGACCATCCCCATGGAAAAGAAATGCAAAAAAGCAAAATGGCTGTCTGAGGAGGCCTTACAAATAGCTGTGAAAAGAAGAGAAGTGAAAAGCAAAGGAGAAAAGGAAAGATATTCCCATTTGAATGCAGAGTTCCAAAGAACAGCAAGGAGAGATGATAAAGCCTTTCTCAGTGATCAGTGCAAAGAAATAGAGGAAAACAACAGAATGGGAAAGACTAGAGATCTCTTCAAGAAAATTAGAGATACCAAGGGAACATTTCATGCAAAATGGGCTCAATAAAGGACAGAAATGGTTTGGACCTAAGAGACGCAGAAGATATTAAGAAGAGGTGGCAAGAATACACAGAAGAACTGTACAAAAAAGATCTTCACAACCCAGATAATCACAATGGTGTGATCACTCACCTAGAACCAGACATACTGGAATGTGAAGTCAAGTGGGCCTTGGAAAGCATCACTATGAACAAAGCTAGTGGAGGTGATGGAATTCCAGTTGAGCTATTTCAAATCCTGAAAGATGATGTCATGAAAGTGTTGCACTCAATATGCCAGCAAATTTGGAAAACTCAGCAGTGGCCACAGGACTGGAAAAGTTCAGTTTTCATTCCAATCCCAAGGAAAGGCAATGCCAAAGAATGCTCAAACTACCACACAATTGCACTCATCTCACATGCTAGTAAAGTAATGCTCAAAATTCTCCAAGCCAGGCTTCACCAATACATGAACCGTGAACTTCCAGATGTTCAAGCTGGTTTTAGAAAAGGCAGAGAAACCAGAGATCAAATTGCCAACATCTGCTGGATCATCAAAAAAGCAAGGGAGTTCCAGAAAAACATCTATTTCTGCTTTATTGACTATGCCAAAGCCTTTGACTGTGTGGATCACAACAAACTGTGGAAAATTCTGAAAGAGATGGGAATACCAGACCACCTGACCTGCCTCCTGAGAAATCTGTATGCAGGTCAGGAAGCAACAGTTAGAACTGGACATGGAACAACAGACTGGTTCCAAATAGGAAAAGGAGTACGTGAAGGCTGTATATTGTCACCCTGCTTATTTAGCTCATATGCAGAGTACATCATGAGAAACGCTGGGCTGGAGGAAGCACAAGCTGGACTCAAGATTGCCGGGAGAAATATCAATAACCTCAGATATGCAGATGACACCACCCTTAATGGCAGTAAGTGAAGAAGAACTAAAGAGCCTCTTGATAAAAGTGAAAGAGGAGAGTGAAAACGTTGGCTTAAAGCTCAACATTCAGAAAACTAAGATCATGGCATCCGGTCCCATCACTTCAAGGTAAATATATGGGGAAACAGTGGAAACAGTGGCAGAACTTTATTTTGGGGGGCTCCAAAATCACTGCAGATGGTTATTGCAGCCATGAAATTAAAAGACGCTTACTCCTTGGAAGGAAAGTTATGACCAACCTAGACAGCATTAAAAAGCAGAGACATTATTTTGCCAACAAAGGTCCGTCTAGTCAAGGCTATGGTTTTTCCAGTGGTCATGTATAGATGTGAGAGTTGGAACTATAAAGAAAGCTGAGCACTGAAGAATTGATGCTTTTGAACTGTGGTGTTGGAGAAGACTCTTGAGAGTCCCTTGGACTGCAAGGAGATCCACCCAGTCCATCCTAAAGGAGATCAGTCCTGAATGTTCATTGGAAGGACTTATGTTGAAGCTGAAACTCCAATACTTTTGCCACGTGATGCAAAGAGCTGACTCTCTGGAAAAGACCCTGATGCTGGGAATGATTGAAGGTGTGAGGAGAATGGGACGACAGAGGATGAGATGGTTGGATGGCATCACCGATTCAATGGGCATGAGTTTGGGTAAACTCCAGGAGTTGGTGATGGACAGGGAGGCCTGGCATGTTGCAGTCCATGGGATTACAAAGAGTCGGACACAATTGGGTGATTGAACTGAACACTCCTGTAACCTGTCTTGTGAGATCTGTTTATGCTTTGATTATGATTTTGCACTTGTTTGTCAGGAATCCTATGGATTTCTTCAGAATACTATCAAATTGGAATTGATTTTTATGCCAGTTCCCAGGCACTGTGTTTTCTAAACTTCATGAAGGTTTCCAGGCTGAAGGCAGGAAAAACTTAATCCAAATCTATACAAAGGGTTTCCCAGGTGGTGCTAATGGTAAAGAACTCACCTGCCAATGCCAGAGACATAAGAGATGCGGGTTCAATCCCTGGGTCAGGAAGATTCCCTGGAGGGGGACATGGCAACCCACTCCATATTCTTGCCTGAAGAATTGCATAAACAAAGGAGCCTGGCGAGCTAAAGTCCATAGGGTCCCACAGAATCAGACATGACTGAAGTGCCTTAACAGGTACACACACATAGAAAATGTAGGGTCAAGGTTCATATTTCTCAAGGTCTTTTTTGGTATTTCCTCACTGAAAACTCAGGTAGAGATGAGTATGCTTTTCTTGTTCCTCTGTGTAAGAAAAAGGTGTCTCCTCTGTCTTTTCCTTTAGGGTTACAGCCTTTGCAGGATGCTGGCCTTATGTGGGATTCTTGGTTCTAAATCTCCACTTTGCCTAGGACCAAGACCGCATCTCTTAACTTGAGAGTATGTGAGAATCCATGTTCAGAGTTCCTGGGTTAACACTTCTGGGCCATCTCCACCCACACTGAAGCAGCTGATTACCGTTCCTGTTTCCCATTTCTGGCATCTGTGTGTTTGCCCCTTTTTTCTCTTTTTTTTTCTTTTGTCAGCTCAGCCATTCAGTTAAATCAATAGTGTTTACATTTCCCCCCTAATAGTTTGATGTAAGTGCAGCAGGAGGATTTTCAGGGTTCAGTGATTTTTCATCTTGTGGGAACTACCAGTGTCTTCTCAGGGACTTGGACTGGAAATGTGTCCTCTGCTTATCCCTTCCCCAAGACCTTTTCCAGACCTGTGGGTCCCTGGACTCTAAAAACTTTTAACAAGTAGGCAGGACAGAGTATAGTTAGGGACTCAGAGTCTACTGATAAAGCTGGGTTTGAATCCTTTTTCTGCCACTTACTACCTGAATTACCTGGGGGCAAGTTGCTTGGCTATTCTGAAACCATTTCGTGTATAAAGTGAGTGAAAACGGTGAGCATAAGACTCTAGAGACATGCTGTGATTGAGCAATGAACAAGGGACCTTGGGTTAGTTGGGAGTTAGGTAGGTAAGTTTTGTGATTACCTAGGTAATGGGCAGGGGTTCAAGTCCATGAGTCTTCAGGCAAAGCATCAGGCACTTTATTTTTATTCCCTAGCAATAATCTAATACAAAATTGTTACTGTCTTCATGTTACAGATGAAGAAACAGAATCTGGGAGTGGTAACTTGCCCAGTTCAGTCCCATTCCAGTGAATGATTGCTTTGGGCCGAACATCTTTCTGGGCTTAACATTCCTTTACAAGGATCGTCACTGGTGATCTGGTGCTACTTTGGATGTGATTTTTCTTTTTAATTCTCATTTTATATGACTGACTTCTTTCTTGGATTTCAGGCGACAGGGTACCTTTGAAGTGATCTTTTCAGTCAAGTGTGCTGGCATAGGGGTTGGAAGGAACCACTGGTTGCTACACCCCCCTTGCTGCCAAGGAGAGCAAAGCTTCAGGAAAGCAAAGACTTCTTCCTCTGACCACCCCATAGGGAAGAGGCCCTCCACCCTCAAGCTGAGCTTTTGGAAGCCTTTTCTACCTAACTTCAGTTGCCCCTGCTCTGGCCCCACATGAAGGTGCTAAGCCCATGCCTGGAGCACAATAAGAGAGATGAGGTGTATCTCTTTGTTCAGTTACTTTTCAAGTGCCAAGATACACGCATGGATTTCACACCAGGCTCAGCCACTCCCCACCACCCCTCACTTACAGAAATAGGCCATAGGATGAAGGGCAAGTATCTCTGGATGGCGAAGGTGTAGACAATGATGAAGAAGATGAAGATGGACATCTCCATGGTGATGATGAGTGTCAGGATGGGGTGCACAGTGGTCCCCGTGAACATTATCAGCGAACCTATTAGGCAGGCCTGCCGGGAGACATGCTCTTTGAGCCATGGCAAAGCGCTCAGGCCACAGGAGCCCCAGGGAGCCCACTCCTCCCTCCTCCCGTCTTTGGACATCCCGCTCCCACCCAGGGATACAGGCCCAACTTACCAAGCTAATGAGCTTGACCTCAGCGTGCCCCAGACTCCAGAACTCTCTATTGCTGTCCTTGAATTCCCACTTGTAACGGCGACACCCCTTCCTCGTTCCCACTTCATCTTTGGGCTGCTCTGACTTTTTCTTGGGCTCGTCTGGCGTTTTCCCGGCGTCCGGCCCAGGCGGTGGCGCTCCAGGTGCCGGGGCTGCTGCCGGCTCCCCGGGTTTGCCCTTTTTATCAGCCATCTGACCGTGGCGTTCTCAGGTTCTCAGGGCCTGCCCAACTTCTCCTGCCGTCCCTGGCCAGGCCCGGCCTTTGCGCGAGCCAGATGCCCACCGACCTACTTAGAGGTCGCTCTCAGCCAACTGCCAGGAATAGGAGCGAAAGCCAACGCCTGGCACCCTCCCGGCGCGCGCCTGGTCTCCCCACGCGAGTCCCCTCCGGCCCCCCGGCCCCCGGCCTCCCGCGGGCGCGCCCCGCCAGGAGCACCGCGCGCGTCTCCGGGCCCCGCGCGCGTCTCCGGGCCGCCCACCCGCGGCGCGGAAGCCGCCGCCCCGCCTCCGGCTCAGGTGGTGCTGGTCGTTCAGCCGCCGCGCTGAACTCCCCTTGCAACTTCGACCTCGCGAGGCCTCTGGAGGCGGCCCAGGGCTGTAAGTTCACGCCGACAAACGTAACGCGACTTTTACGCAAGGCGGCACGAACAAGCAGGAATATTACCGGTTTAGCAGTCCCGATTTTATGATCATATGTGGGCCGAAATGGGTGACAGCGTGAGAGCTCAGCGGCGAGAGCCGCCGGAGGAAGGAGTTGGCGGGGTTTTCATAGGCGTCCACGAGGGTTCCGGCGAGGGTGCTTTCGAGGGTGCCTGCCCCCGGCGGCTGCGTGGCTTCATAGCTGCCCTTGTAGGTGCGTTTGGGCCTCCCCTTGTGGGTGTCCTTGTGGGTGGGGTGGGTTCCGGGGTCAGGGGTCTACTGGTTTCCATTTTGATTCCCAGGGCTTTTTTCAAGTTATTCCTCATCGTCTTGGTGACCAGAGTCGCGTCGATGACACACACGGTTGCTGCTGTGAGACACAGGGCCTGGCAGACACAAGACCAGATGCAGGAAGGAAAAATGGGGTTATTTTGCAGCTCCGCAGCACCCTGTGTTCCTTATCCGGGGGTGTGGGAGAGTGTGGGGAGGGGCCTGTGGGTGGCCCCCTGTCCCCCACTGACCCTCCACTACCTCCTTGGTGTCTGCCCACTTGGCTGCTGCAAGCCCACTGGGGCATTCTCAGAAAAAGGGTTTTGGGACATGGGCTTTACCACCAGGGATGACCTTGCCTAAGGCCTCAGGCCTTAGGAGGAGAAAAGGGCACTGATCCTAAGGGGCCCCAGGTGGCGGTGGAGTCCTGAGAAGGCCCCTCCATGGAAAGGACTCTTGGGCTATATTGAAAGGGCAGGTAGTTGTTTGCAAAGAGACAAACTGGGAGGAAGAGAATTCCAGGTACCCAACTGGGGTCTCCATCTGGTGTGTCTTGATACCTGTGGAGCTGGTGAGGGAGGGGGCAGAGTTGAGGCTGGGGAGGGGCAGGATCTGGGACTTCATCAAGATGGGAGGGGAGGTTCCAGGTTCAGGAAGCCCATTTGCCCCAAGATGAATGGAGAGTGAATGGGGCTGGAGGCAGGAAGACCAGTGTATGTGTTGAGGGGAGTGGGGTGGAGGTGGGGTTGTTCTGACCATCCAGGTAAGTACTGATGGAGACCTGGGGGTGGGAACTCCTGAGAAGGCATGATGGCTGAGTTAACAGACAGGGATCACGGCCTGTAGCACCCAAGATTCCAAGTACTCCTCAGTTCCTGTCTGCCTCTTTGTGTTTGTGGGTTGCTAAGTCGATTCAGTCCTGTCCAATTCTGTGCAACGCCATGGACTATAGCCCGCCAGGCTCCTCAGTCCATGAGATTCTCCAGGCAAGAATACTGGAGTGGGTTGCCATGCCCTCCTTAAGGGGATCTTCCTGACCCAGGGGTGGAACCCTCATCTCTTACATCTCCTGCATTGGCAGGCAGGTTCTTTACCACAAGCACCACTTGGGAAGCACATGTTTCTCTTTGTTGAGGAGTGGATAAATCGTGTCTAACTCTGTGACCCCATGCACTGTAGCTTGCCAGTATCTCTTTGTGGTCACTTAATCCCTGGCTGCTTTCATGAACTTTTCCCAGGTAGGTCTTGCTGTAACTAATCTTGAGCTCCCTAAGTGGGAAGGGACTCAATCCCCAGTTTCATGAGCTTAGAGCTTGTGTAACTTCAAGTCTTCTGAAGAAGTCAGCACAAGAAAGAGCAGGGGTGGTTGGTGGGGGGTGTTCCGTAAATGAAATAATGATGGTCTGCTAGTTTCCCTTTTTAAAGAATCTTGAAATACTGATCTTAAATGGAGTCGTGAAGGCTTCTACTTACCCCTCCAATATAGAACAAATGCCTTCTTTCCTTTTCTTGTATCGCCAAGATGGCAACTATTAAAAGGAACACTGCAGTAATGAAACTGTTGATAAGATCCTGCAACACAGAATTGAAAATTGTCAAGTTTACATGTAAATGTCATTTCAAAGTCTTTAGTCAGTTACCCATCTAAGGATGAATGCCTTTTAAAAACTTTCTCTTTGATTAATATTAACAGGAATGAACCCTCAGCAGCATAATTCTTACATCTTCCAGAGATGTGAGTTTATGTGATTATAAGGTCCTGGATAGGACTGTCAACAGAAAGGGGTTTAACTTCATTAAAGAATACTCTTTTTGTAACAGTTTTCCCATCAGGCTTTTTAAAGTTCATAGGAAAGTGGGCAAGAAGAAAAACCCAGAGGTCTGAGGACCTAACCCAGACTGACCCTCCATAAATACAATCTTATTGAAGTTTTGTATTTTAACTTAATGTAAATTCTGCATTCTATTCCATAATATATTCATTTTAATATAAAAATAAAAATTTAAATTAACATTTGACTGATTTAATTCCACTCCCAAATCTGCAGATCACTAGAACTGAAACTTTGGAAGTTGGATTGTATTCATTCTGTAGGGTCACACATCCCAAGAAGACAGGAACCTATCTGAGGAGCTGACCTGGTATTCTGGAGTGAAATTGACTTTCTCTCTTTCCTAAAACATGGCCAGAATTGATTTGTCCTGACATCTATAAGGCTATTTGTGTCCTTCTTTTTGGATGTCAGTACTGGAGCCCTGCCGTCTAATCCTTTTGGGTCTGAGTGGAGCTCCATGGTGTGCTGAGCATTTACCTGTCATTATCTCATGTAACCCTCACAAACACCCTCCACAAAGCCAGTACTGTTAGAATCCCCATTTTAAGAGGACATAACAGAGGCTTAGAGAAGATCATTAAATTGCCTATGATTGAATATCTGCGAAGGAATCGAATCAGAACTCAACTCACTATTGCCTTCCATCAGGGACACCCAAATGAGGAAGAAATGACCTGTCCCCCTAGGTTGGAAGTGCAGCACCTGTCTTTGGCATCTTCTGTGGAATGAGTAATGGAGGATCAAAGTGGCACGGGACAAGCAAGATGAGGCTGTTCTTTGCTGATCAGCTCTTTTGGCCTACCAAGTACTAGATGTATCACTGGGACATGTTTTATTGCCCCTCTGTGCCAACAGGCTCATTTTTTTTCTCAGCTATGCTGCATGTGGGATCTTAGTTCCCCGACTAGTGATCCAACCCATGTCCCCAGCAATGGAAGTACAGAGTCTTAAACACTGAGCTGCCAGGGACGTCCTCCAACAGGCTCAGGGTGAATATGGGGATAATGATTGGGATTCATTGACTTCATCTGAGGATTAAATGGCATAATGAACCTGAAAGCATCAGATGAGGTACCTGGCATCTAGTTGGTAGTGGGAGTGTATTAAAGTGCAGATTTCTGATAATCTGCCCTCAAAATGTGCACAGAGAGTAAACATTCTGTGAACTCAAGGTGTTCTTCCTGTTAAGATTGGTGAGCAAGGAGCCCTATTGTGGAATGGGACTTGCTTCTTAGAAAGGCACTAATGTTTGCTATTTGGGCACATGAGAGGTAACACTGGTGGGGGCACATTGGTGCAGGGCTGGTGAGGGTTGGAAGTCAGTTCCACTTGGGTTCTGTAGGCTGAGTGAGAGGTCTGCCCATAGTGGGGCAGGTACAATGGTTTGCAACTTTGCAGGAAGCATAGCACCTGAGGATTGTGTAAACCAAGATATTTAAAGATGTGAACAGGGACATTGAAGCAGAGTGTGAACTTTAAAAAAAAAAGTTAACTGTGGTCTTCTTCATTGAGAATTTGGATGAAGGCAAATTAATAATGATAATAATAATAAATGCACACTTGATCTTCCTAGTCAATCACTGACTGCCTCATCAGAATTCCATCTCCTCCTTGGAGTTTTAGACTCTTACTTGGAAGGAAGTGCTGTCCCGAACTGTCTCTTGGAGGTAGTGCTTGCTTTGTATGGAACATTTCTATCATAGCTCACATGTTTTGAGCACTTGCTATGTGTTGCATACTGTGCCAGGGTGTTCATATGTGATCTCATTTGATTCTCACAATAAACTCTTGTCATCCCCAGCTTACTGATGGGTAAGCGACTTGCCTGGGGTTGCTCAGTCAGTAAGTGGCTATGATCCTCCTCACTCCAAGGGCCTTCTCCTGACTAACCCCACTCCCTTTTGCCTTAGACACAGACCCTCTAAGTTGGCCTCATGTTTGACAGAGAGAAAGGTATGTCTTCTCAGATGGAGTAAAACTGCAGCTGAATCTTACCACGTGCAAAAGCACTTCTAGTTTCCCCATAAATGCCATCCTTACTCATCATCTTTTTTTTTTCTCTCTTTGACTAAATTATCTTATTGACTCAAATAGTTGCCGCTGATGAAATAGGTTTGTGACTTGACTATTATTTTTCCATAAAGTGCCCAACCTGTTCCCGGAGATAAACAAAATTGTGTCAAATTAAAATTGGGAAAAAAGATGCTTTGATGGTGAATGGTTATTTCTTTTAATCACTGAAGATTAGGAAGGAGTCAAACATTTTACAATTTGTTTCACAAAATGTGGTATTTGTTAACAAGAATGTATATACAATAAACAGTACATGGTATTTGACTAACAACAACTTTCTTTGGTTCCATTTGTGCCTTGGAATTCTCTAGACACATGGCAGAACCTAATCAGACATCACTACAATTATTTTTCATTAATTTGAAGGGGACATTCTAAAGCTGATACCTTTTATTTATAAATGTAAAGATATTGCTGAAAGTTTTGGAATCATCCCTTTGATAGAGTTTTAATATGTTTTTTCTAAATTGTTTTCTATTGGAAAAAAAAAAATCAACTTGACCAGAACTCAGTTTCTCTGTGTCAGGAAAATATATATATTTTTCACAATGTAGAAGTGTTAAAATATGGGCTATTTAGAAGACAGTGATTATAATTCATACTTTTCTTGGGTATACTGATAGATGATACTGGACGAGGGTGGGTAAAGTTGATAATGAAATCTAACAGAAGACAGTGACTCCAACACAGGTAGGGTGAGGAAAGCTGGGCCTGGCCCACCCCCTGGGGGGCTCTGCATCACACTCTGGGGTCCCATATCTATCCAGAGAAAAGTGAAAGCTCTCCCCTAAGAAGTGAAGTAGCAAAAGGGGGCCTGGCTTTACCAGGGTTGACTGAAGGCCTGCAACCCTACACAGGCTGGCCTGAGCTGCCCGTGACGGTGGGAACAGCTCCTCTCACGAGACCCTCCTTTTCATGCTGAGGAGACCCTGCTCCGGCCTCTCCCTGAAACTCTTCCTGGACACCCCCCTTGGACCCTCCAGCAACGCACAGGACCTTGAGGCTCTCTCCAGCATTCTGGCTGTAGACCTTTTTCTTAGAGGGCTCTAGTCCTCCTTGACCACAGCTGCTGACCTCGGTGCTGTGGAGCCCTCATTTGCCGACCCCCCAAAATCTGTTCCCTGTCCCCCACCCCAGAATAATCAGTTCATGGTTTGCTCCACATCTTAAGGAACCGAGAGAGAACTGGGTTCTTTCTATCTTCAGAGAAGATAAAATTTAGAAAATGTGAGGAGGGTGAAGACATAGGGAAAAGGGTTGAGAGAAAACATCACAAGGCACTAAGGGTATAAAGTCTGCAAAGAGTCTGGGCTTTAGAGTCAGACAGACCTGGGCTCAAATCTGAGTTTCCATGTGCCTACATATGACCATGGGTAATGGTCATATTAATGGTCTCTTTAATCCAACTTTCTCATCCATTAAGCGGGCAGTGGTGGTTGGGGGTGGGGGCGGGGCGGTGATCACAACCTCACCGGGTTGTTGTGAGGATGAAATAAGGCAATCTGTATGAAGAAGTATCGGGTACGTGGAATGTACTCAAAAACCGTTACTTTACCTTCCCTTCTTGAAAATTCCATGGACAGAGATTTTAGTTTCCCCTCAGAAACCTCTCCGTGGTTATAGCTCTCCATAACTGAGAGGCCTTTCCACGTGTCCAATTAAAGCTGCTCACAGTTTGCCTGCTCCGCTTCCTGCTGCTCAGCACTCTGTGGGACAGGGAGAGCTCAGCGGCCTTTTTAGAAAATCTCTCAGATGCTCCAAGAAAGTATTTTGAGTTTCAATTCAATAGCAACCATCAGCTACAAATTGGCACTTGCCGTCTACCTCTACAAGGATTAAATCATGCAGCTGCTGATTTTCAACACCTCCTGAAAGGAGTTCAGGGTGGAGAGCAGAAATGAGGCACTCTGTGCTCAGGGAAAAACTGGCAGGACAGGTCTTCAGATAGATATTTTCAGGAGCTGATTTTATGAGTGCAGTTCTTGTTCCTCTTCGTATGGAGAAAAGCACTGTAATCCTTCACAGTGACGACTGTTCCTCGTGCCTAGCAAAAGCGTCATGAGACTAATAGAAACCGTCTGGAAAAATAAGTGCTTGATGGCATGTACTTCCCCTTCACCAGAGTCACATGACCTTCCCCCCTGCCTCTTTGGAGCAGTTTCTCAGAGCTACCTGAGATGCAAAGTTTATATGAAAATTATGAAAAGGAACACTTACAAGTAAGGGCCAATGTAAATAAGTCATCAAGTGTTGAAGGGTTAGCATATATATTAGAATGAAAAAAACAACGATGCAGGTTTCCAGAATGGTGATTGCTATGTAGGACTCTGGGGCTTCGGCAATGATGAAAAAAATGAATGCCCCTATGAGAAGGCCCTGCAGTAAACAAACAAACAAACAAACAGGATTTGTTTTAATGCAAACGGGCTATTAAAACAAAAAACAGAACAAAACCATAAATGGTCAGAGTGCAAATCTGATTATATTGCAATGGCCTGTATTGTTTAGCACATATATGTTAGTTTTAAAATTCCTTAATGTTTCTTAAGAAATGAAATAACACACACAAATAAAAAATGCACACAGTACAGAAGCTTCTTTCTCCTCCCTTGTCCCAATCCTAGTGTATCTCCTTAAAAGTAATCAGTGTTAACTGTGTATATTTCATGCCAGAAAGAACTGTGTATATATAGGCCAAGTGAAGTAAATATATATTGATTTTGAGAGAAAGAATGAGATAAAGTCCCACCTTTCTTTCTTTCCAAACACCTGCTGATTATCCCAATGTCATTTGTTGGGAAACACCACTGATCTGAAATACAACTTTATCATATACTAAATTCTCATATGTATTTGATTTTGAAACTCTTTTCCTGTATTGAGTTGCTGACTTTTCTAGTACTTTTGAAATTATAAGTTGCTTGTATAAGTTGCCTGGCTTGCACCCCCTTTCAGTACCTATTCTCAGGTTGTTTATGTTTCTTATTTTTGTCTTGATCAAGTTCCCCAAACTAAGCCTGTTGGTATTTTAATTGGAATTTCCTTTAACTTATAATATGGAAAGATTACAAAATTTAGTCTGACCCTTCAAGAACAACGTATGTCTTTCCAGTTATTTTAGTGGTTTTTAAAATATCTCTCAATAGAGTTTTAAAGTTTTCTTCGTATAGGTCTTTCAAATTTATTTCATTTAATCTTAGATATTTTACCATCTTGATTGCTGTTGTAAAGAGAAATATTTTCTTCTATTCTAAGTGCTTGTTTGCTCATTTCTACTAAGCTAGTAGAAATTATTGTATTCTAGAGTGTTTCCCAGTCAATTTTATTTTTAGATCTTTGATCAGATCAGCTGTAAGAAATGATATATTTTGCTTTTTCAAATAGTCTTACTTATTCCTTTTTCCTGTGTGATTGTGATGACTAGTGTTTCCAGCAAAACACTGAATAATAGCATTAATAGTGGGCATCCTCTTTATTTTTAATGGGAATACTTCTCTCATTTTAATGGGAATACTTCTGAGGTTTAATTATATATGATACTGATTTTGGGGTTTATTTTATAATGTCAGTGAAATATCAATATATTCCTAGTTAACTGGTCTTTCTCTCTTCTTCCCTTGCTCACTTTTTTTTGCAATCAGAGATGAATGTTGAATTTTGTCAAATGTGTTCTATACCCTCTTTGATTGGTGTCTTAATTTTTTCTCCTTTTACTTATGATGAATTTGTCTAACAGAGTCCTAATATTGAGTCATCCTTATGTTTCTTCTTCATGATGTGTTTTTAAGAAGTACCAATGAATGTTTTCTGCTAACGTGCTAATATTATTGCTTTGGTACTAGTGAGATTTCTATTGAATATTTTACTTTTCTTTTTCTGAATTTGGTCAGGGTTGAGGTCAATGTTACACTGACTTTATAAAAACAGTTTAGAAGTGTTTCTTTTTTCTCTAGTCCTTGAAAACGATTGAATAGTATCAGAATTGCATCCTACGAAGGTTTGAAAGGGTTAACCTGTGAAAAAGTCTAGGCCTGATTGTTGTTGTTATTCAGTTGCTAGGTCCTGTCTTAATCTTTGCAACCCCATGAGGTGCAGCACACCAGGCTCCCCTGTCCTTCACCATCTCCTGGAGTTTGCTCAAACTCATGTCCATTGAGTTGGTGATGCCATCCAACCAGCTCAGCCTCTGTCACCCCATTCTCTTGCCCTCAATCTTCTGGGCCTGATACAATTTTGAAATTTTCCTTCCTGTGTTTATATTGGTCTGTTTTGATTTTTCTCTATTCTGGGATCAGTTTTGGTAACATACTTTCCTAGAAAATCAACTCTTTGACCCAGTTATTCACATTTGTTTTGCAAAGTAACTCTTGTGAATCCTTTCAGTTCCCCGTTTACAATATTTTCCCTTTCTGGTTTCTACTTTAAATATATGTCCTTCCCCACCCCACCCCCTTTTTTCCTGTTATATGGACCAGTGGTTTACCAGTTTTATTGGTCAATTCTATTATTTTTGTTTGCTAACTTACACTTTCCTGCTATTATCCCCATTGCTTCCCTAATTCCCTTTGTGAGGGAAAACCTGAGAAATATATAAGTGAGGGATTGGGGGTTGGTGGGTAGCGTGCCAAATTTAGTAGCAAGGCTTGAGTGCGTAGGAGGAGTCAGGGGAGAGGCGGAAGAAAGGTGAAGACTGGCAAAGGGAATTAGGGAAGCTTCCCCCCAGGTGGCGCACCCCTGGGAATCACTCACTCCCAGAGGCCAAGTCGGCCTGCCTCCACCCTTGCATCTGCCCAGCGGGTCACCAGCTCTCTCTGCTCACCAGCCTAATGATCTTCAAGGCTCCTGTGGGCGAGAAGAAAAAACGCTTGACGCTGTCCCTGAATTTGGGCGGGACTTTGGCCCGGCCCTCAGCACGCTTTTGGATGGCCTCCTTCTCTTCTTGGCTGAGGGTCGCGGGGGTTGAAGGCGGCTTGAGTACGGATGCTGAGGGCGCCGCGCTGGCGCCGCGCTGGGAGAGTGTGGATCGACCCGAGCGCTCGGGATGCGCCCCCTCTGCGATGTGTACAGAGCGCGAGAGAGTCCCCCGGGGTTTCGAGCCCTTCAAAGGTGGGTTGTCCTTTTTAGCATCCATGGTGGACCCCTGGGCCTGGTGGTGTCTCACGGGCCCTGGGGCTCTGAACCTTGCACGGCGGCGGCCAGCCCTCCTCTGGGAACCAGCGTCTCGCCCCAACGGCTGCTGACCGCCTCTCCCTCGCGGGCGCACGCAGCTGTCGCTCCCCGCGGATAAACCCAGCCCCCCAGACACCTCGTAGCCGCCGGGAAGTGACGCCGGGGAACTCGAGATCCCCGCAATGCCGCCACCGCCGTCTTGCCAGCCAGCCGAGGGGAGTGGGCTCTGGGGACCATTTCGGGCGGTCCGGGCGCTTTCTCCTTCTGCCTCCCCGCCCTCCACCCACCTTGGGCCCAGGAGTAGGAAAAGGGATCCGATGCGATTCAGGCCGGATTCCCAGCGCTTCCTTGGAAGTTACAGTGCCAGTGAGCGCTGGACGCACAGTTCCTGAATCTCTTCTTCCAGCTCCCATATAGAGATGAAAATGAGAACTGCAGAAAAGTATGTGTTAGAAAAAGAGATATGTTTAATACTTAGCATCGACTAAAAAGAATGTAAATTTACAAAACTCATAGTTTGTCATGAGCATCAGTTTTCTGATAAGGACCACTTGGATTAAACAGCAGCTTCCGGTAAATAAGTGCCCCATCGGCAATAGAGAACACTGAGGCCACGAGTCCAAACACCTGAAACAAAGACACAGTGTCACTGCTGATGGCCACGGTCACACAGGTTTTAAGTGGTCTGCCTGCCAGCTTCCTCTCCTGTTAAGAGTTCCCTATGCTGTCATCTAATACTAGAATGGGAAGAGATTTCAGAGATCATTTTATTTGCATTCTCAAGTTTTCCCAGTACCTTCCTAGAGAAAGGGCAAGATCATTTAAGTGAGCAGAAACCAATACTGAAGTGGTGTGGGCTCTGAAGCAAATACTTGTCTGGATCTCCTGTTCCCCGATATTACTGTTTAAAGCCCTACTGATAATATTTAGTTACTAATAAACATTTCTATACCCAATGTTCAACTGTTCCATTTTTCTACTGCAACTGTACCAGATAAAAAGTCAGGGTTAACATCAGCTCAAGAGTTAAGCTGTGATAAGAACTTTGGAGAACTGGAGTGAGGAGATGATCCAAAGTGAGCTCTCCAAGGCTAGGCCACATCCACATAAGGGGTGAGATTCTAAATAAGCCTCAGGAAAAACTGAGTAAAGGGAATTAACTGGTACATGGTCTTTAGGTTCTCTGATGGCTATTTGAGAACCGGGCTGGAGAGAGGGATGTCAGTGCTATCACCAGCTCCATCCAACTGCCCAGGAGGTCTGGCTTCAGATTCTGTCCCTTTCCTATCCTGAATCTCAAACACAGCTTCCTAGATTCTGATCATGCTAAGTATTTGATTGCCCAAAAAAGTCATTTGGGTTCTCCCATAAGATGTCACTGGAAAACCTGAATCAACTGTTTGACCAACCCAACACTTATTACAGATGCTTTCATGACTCTGCTACTGAGCATGCTGCTGGTTTCTCTGCCAGTAAGCATCTGTCTTTCTTCCCCTTTATTCCTGGCAAACTATGATTCCACTGCCAGAGAGAGATCCTGTTGTTGTTTAGTTGCTATGTCGTGTCTGACTCTTTAGCGAACCCATGGACTATAACCCACTGGGTTCTTTTGTCTATGGAATTTTCCAGGGAAGAATAATGGAATAAGTTGCCATTCCTTCTCCAGGGGATCTTCCTGACCCAAGGATGGAACTCGAGTCTCCTGCATTGGCAGGTGAATTCTTTATCACTGAGCCACCTGAGAAGCCTGCCAGACAGAGGTAGTTGCTTCCTTTTGCTTGTGCTCCATAGTACTCCATTAACAACTTAAATACAGCTGTTTGCACTTTTGTCTCCTGTATTAGGCTTTAAGCAACTTGAGGATAGGGGTCACATTCTAGTTCAGAGCCATCCAAAAGAAATACGAGTTACCAATGTAAACCACATGATTGATCTAAAAATTTCCAATTTCCACATTAAAAAGTAAAGAAGAAACAAGTGAAATTAATTTCAATAATATACTTTATTTAGCCTGATATAGGAGAAGGAAATGGCAACCCACTCTAGTATTCTTGCCTGGAGAATCCCAGGGACAGAGGAGCCTGGTGGGCTGCCATCTATGGGGTCGCACAGAGTCAGACACAACTGATGCGACTTAGCAGCAGCAGCAGCCTGATATATCCAAAATAATATAATTTCAACATACCAACAATATAATAGAATTATAAGTGAAATATTCTACATTCTTTGGAGGGAGTAGTAAGTCTTTGAAATCCAATGTGTATTTTACATGTGCAACTCATCTCAGTTCAGACCAGCCACATTTCCAGTGCTCAGCCACCTGTGGCTTACGGTTCTATACTTTGTCAGCACCTACCAAAGTGCACTTAAAAAATGAATCAATGAGTTAATGAGGAAATGAAAGTAAATTCTGTGCCTCCTCCTTCTTTCTCCCTAGTAGAGGGATAAAATAATCTTTAAAGATAGCTAGCAGAAATTGCTGTTGCAGCACTATCTCATTTCTAGGGTAATTCTCATCCCTCATGAAATTGCTTTGGGCCTAGTGAAGTGGAAAAATCTTTGCTGTTGTTCAGTCATTAAGTCGTGTCCAACTCTTTGGAACGCTATGGACTGCAGCACGCCAGGCTTCCCTGTCCTTCACCATCTCCTGGAGTTTGCTCAAACTTATGTCCATTGAGTTGGTGATGCCATCCAACGATCTTATCCTTTGTCATCACCTTCTCCCCCTGCCTTCAATCTTTCCCAGCATCAGGGTCTTTTCTAGTGAGACGGCTCTTCACATCAGGTGGTCAAAGTATTGGAGATTCAGCTTCGGCATCATTCCTTCCAATGTGTATTCAGGGTTGATTTCCTTTAGGATTAACTGGTTTGATCTCCTTGCAGTCCAAGGGATTTTCAAGAGTCTTCTCCAGCACTACAGTTTGAAAGCATCAGTTCTTTGGCACTCAGCCTTCTTAGTGGTCCAATTCTCACATCTGTGCATGACTACTGAAAAAATCATAGCTTTGACTACATGGACTGGATTCTGACGTATGTGGCCACTTCTCCCAAGTGGCCCATACTAAGAAAAGATAAGGAAGTTGGAGGGAGATTTATTTAAGAACTTTCTAATTCACTTCTCTAAATTGGAACCTAGAAAAGTCATGATTTTGAACCCCCTCTAAGAAATCTCAGAAGAATATCAGATGAAACTGTAACTAAATTACTTGACTCTTGGTTTGTTTTGGCTTGCCTTCCAAATCAAACTGATTAGCTTTTCTTCAAGCAGTGTTCAAAATAATCCTTTTGTTACAAGTCTTCCTACCACCCATTCCCTTACATGACACATGTTTATTCCATCTGTAGCAGTATCTGGACAAGAAATAACTGAGCTCAGAATTGTATGTCTCTCCTTAACAAGCGGGATGTATAATTTTCTTGAAAAGGGATAGCTATGAAATTCATCCACCATTTGTTATTTTTGCTTCATATCAGGTTTCTGAGAGCTTAGTATTGTAACTGATTCCTAACCCTATATATCTGTGAGAAATACAGAGGAACCTCTTTATTTGGTTAACTTCAAATTTAGTGTGAAATCATATTCCTTCACATTAATCAGGGCATGTGTTCATGCACAAAAATATTAAGTCACTAGATACTGTGTACTGGGATAGGAGCCTCAAGGATGAAAACCATCTAGTTTTCTGTTCCTCTATCTATTTTTCAAGTAAATTTGAATTCTGATCGAACCTGAAGGGAGAAACTGGAAAGAACCTCCACTTACCCCTCCAAGGACTGTGTATGTTGTGGTTTCTGGGATCAGTGCCAACACAGATACAACTATCATGAATACTGCTGTTACCACTGAGTTGATAATATCCTGAAAACACAGAATAGAAAGATCAGCATTGCATGAAGATCACCAAGAGAATGAATCTGCTCCCTAAAGATTTTGAAAATTCCATTTTTTTTAAAAACAAATTTATTTAGTTTAAATAAATAACTTAGTTTTAGGAAGTCAAACTGCTATTGTAAAATGACATGTATATTGTATTTGGTCTACAATGATGTCTAATGGGTCTCTTAATGTATGACACACCAATCATTAATTCCTTATTAGGGCTTATTTGTTTTTTGTTGAAAGGTAGTTGGAGAGAGAACTCATCTGGTTAGGACTGGGTATGTCTTATGTGGAAGGTTTAAAGTAGAAGTCAGAATGCTCAGTTTTAATAAGTGTGGAGTGGTCTACACCATAAAACAACTTTATAATGTTACTCCAAATGCAATTAATAAAACTTTGAGTGGGATAAACTTAATTTTTTTTGGGAAAAAAAAAGCTCCCACACATCTGTATGCAACAGCTGGCCACTTATGCAATAATTTCTGATGATGTAGCTCATTCATGTAATAATTTCTTGAAATGAAGCATTTCTGAACTGTGGCTTTAAGAGGTGCAACTTACATTTGGAATGGATGTATACTGTGGAAAAGGTAAGTCATCTTTATTCTGGAATAGTTTATGTATATTAGCAGATAACTGTAGCAGGAAGGAATTATTAACATAGAAATCTTCCAAACCCTGGTAACTTAGAAAAGTAGTTATTACAAAGAAAACAGGAAGAGATTCAATGGGGACAGGGCAAGAGTAGATGATACACTTAGGCAGGAAAAAAGTCCTCGTCTGCAGGAGATATTGAGACTAGCTGTCCTAGGTTAGTCCTCCTTTCTGCTGGGTATTTTGCTGTTTCAAGGCAACAGACCACACCTCTGCTCCAGAAAGATAGCTGGCCTCCTGGTAGTAATCTGAATAAGTGTATATAAATGGCTTCAGATAAAGATGGTGTTCTAGGAAGGGTAGAGAATAACGGCTAGGGGCAGGGGGGAGGGAAGCATGCATCTGCCCCAGAATATCAGTGGTCCTTAATAGTGGTTTCAAGCCTTGTTTGTCTATTAAAAACCAAACATCAGTATGCCATGGAGTAGACTATAAATTTAATTACAAAAATGGAGGTTTCATAGAAATTTTGAGCCTGTTCTTACATATCACCACAAAAACCTGGGTTGCCTCACTGTGTGTGTTTTCTGTCGCTGGAGCATTTGAGGGGACCAGTCAGAGGACACCTGCTTTATGAACTGTGTTAGGTTCTACACCTCTGGGACAATGACATGCATCACAGATCTGTTGTGCAGGTGACCAAGCCCTTTCCTGATCAGTGAAGACAGGATATTGATAGGAGTATTGATATTGATAGAAGTATTGACAGGTTAATTGGAGTCTTCTGCCACCTTGGTGTCCTTCACTTATGTTACAGGCATTGTCCCCAGTTGTGCTCCGACCTCGCTCCTGTCTGCCACTCCGCAGGGACCTCACTCTGTTCATTACCCTCTTTGGTTCCTGGCCAGGTTTCTTCAACTCAGTGCTGTCCCTCTGCCCACAGCCGTCTCCTTACCTGCTCAGTCTAATTATTCCCACCACTTTACTGTCACTAGTCCACACCGGGGCCTCTATTAATACAGTGAATATATATGTATAAATTTTTTCTGGGCTTTCTCTCCTTACTTTTAACATTAGTCACCTCTCCTTTCTTCTCGAAATGCTCTCCTCTCTTGACTTCTGGGACACGGGTCTCCCTTGGGTCCTTCTCCTGTCCACTCACTCCTCCTTTTCATGCCAGATGTTGATATTTCCCAGTCTTACCTTCATCTAGCTTTACTCTCCCTCAGAGCCATTTTCCCATCATGAGGTGATAATTCCCCCAAAGTTGTAGCTCTAACTTCTCTCCTAAGCCTCAGACCTGAATATTTCCATCTGAATGTCCCATAAGGCACTAAAACCTTCAATTTCTCAAGTCGGACTCATTATCCACCTCTCCCCTCGAATAAACCTATTCTTCCTCCTAAACTTCCTGTCTTGTTACCCTCTTAAGACGGTTCTTTAAATGGCAGCTCCCCTTGATTTTTCTGTTACCCGATCCTATCAGTTTTCATCAACACTCTTTCTCTCCAGGTACAGTTTTAACCTTGATTTAGGCCTTTCTCGTTTTCATATCTGGATTATGATAACAGACTTTTAAGGGGTCTATGAGACCCACCTCTGGTTTGTCCCTCTTCAAGCCATTATTGACATTGCCACCAGCGATCTCCTCAAATATAAGCTAATTGTGTCACTCTACTTAAAAACCTCCCATAGCTTCCAGTGGCTTTTGGGTTAAAACCCAGGGCACTCAAATTCTTGCATGCTCTGACCTCCTGCCACTCAAACCTCTACTCTTGCCCCCTCTCTGCTTCGTGGCCACTCAGAACTCCTGCAGGTCCTTGAGGGTCCAGCTTTTTCTCCACCTAGAACCCCTCACACACACACTGTTCCCTGTACTGGGAGAACCCTCAGCCCTGTTATCAGTCAGCTGACTACTTTTCATCCTCCAGCCCTCAACTCAGGCATAGTTTTCCTCAGGCAAGCCTATTATGATTTGGTTTCCTTCTCCTCCTAGGAACCTCCACACCATCCAGGGAGCACCTATTAATATTATACTGAATTGTTCATCAATCTTGCTTCCTGGCTATATGGAAAGTCTGTCAGTTACAAGATTTGTGCTTTGTTTTCTCAAAGGGCCTAGTATAGAACCTGGGATTAGCAGATACTTAATATTTGCGGAATAAATGATTTCATGGGCTCAAGAGCAGAGAGGAGTCTGGGTTTCATGACAGTGTGATAACTGAGTTGACCAGATAGCATCATTTCTTAGAGTACAGTATCAGCCCAGGGTGAGTCTCAGAGATTTGGAGACTACTTTTCAGTATGCTGCACATGGGCCACGCTCCCCTGTGTATTCTGTGAAATTTATTTTCCAAGTTTATTACTGGAACATGGAAGAAGCTCCAGAGAATTATTACAGTTTGGGGGAAAAAATAAATGCTAAAATGTGTTAAGTTTTATTAACCTTGGAAAAGCAGAGTGTGAAGAGCACTATATAACTTTTAGGGTGTAAGATGAACAGGATGTGAACTATGTTCATCATCTCTTTGGGATAACTTAGCTGAGTCCTTTCTGCCGCTAAACGATGTGACAGGACCACCTAAGGAAGGTTTTGTCATCTCCTGTCCAGCCTTGCTGTAGTCAGCTCCAGCTCCACAGTGGAGCACAAGGAGGAGTTTGGAGAGATGCCACAGAGATCCTATCCTTCCCCCAGCTCTCCACTTTGGGGACTTTCTCAGCTTGTGATTAGCCTGAAATGCTCATCATTGGCCTTCAAAAGTGGTTCCAGAAGGTGCCACCTTAAGGCATGTTTATGGTTTGAGAATAGCTCTAAAGTCCTCTCTCCTTAATACAGGTTGGAGTGAAGTGTTAGTTGCTCATGTCCAACTCCCTGTGATCCCATGGACGGAAGCCCGCCAGGCTCCTCTGTCCATTGGATTTTCCAGGCAAGAATACTGGAGTGGGTTGCCATTTCCTACTCCAGGGGATCTTCCCGACCCAGGGATCTTGGGTCACCTGCATTGCAGGAGGATTCTTTGCCTGCTGAGCCACCAGGCAAGTCCCCTAATACAGGGTTAGTCAGCTTGGATATGAGTGCTCTGGAACCCATAAGGATGAGACCAGTGCAACTACCAGTCCAGCCAAAGGGTGGAAAGGCAGCAGGGGTCTCAGAAAGGAGACCTAAGGAAACAGGATTCTGGGGCTAAGACTTGAAAGAGGAGCAGTGAAGTTGCTCTGGTTTTCCTAGAACCAGCTTATGGTCTAGGCTGACAGGCCAAGAATCTTAGCTAATATCTTCAGCTTGCCTATTTCAAGAGTTTCTGGACCATTTGGGTGCTCCACTGGGCAGCTATTCCTAAAGCTGTGAGTATGACAGGTAAAGTCCGTATGCTACTGAATAAGGTTCTACAAGATGAGTTAAAAATTATTTAGCATCAATGGTGACAGACATTTTAAAGTAAGATAACATTGTGCTTTATTCAGCCTCTAAATTATTTTGATTTTCCATTTAGTGATCAGGGATATGTAAGATGTAGATACTTGTGTATCTGGCTCCATCTCTGTTCCCTAATTTTGAGGTCATATCAACATGAACTTTAAAGGGAGGTAAGGATTAAGAATGTTCTATGATTTTATTTGGCCATGATCTTAAATTTAAATTTATTTTGATGATCTACCCCTAAGTCAATTTCCCTAACAGAAACATCAGCCATATCTACCGATAGATGGAGCTCCGAGGAGAATCCATGCTCAACGGTTGCTCCGGTTCCCTGAGGATCTCCCCAGAGCACAATAGCAGTGGATAGAGTTCCTCCTTCCTAAGCCTGTTAGAGATTCCTTAAAGGTTTACGAAAACTAAACAACAGAGTTTATTAAAATGTATCTTTATGGCAGGGAAAAGTAGTCAACAATGAAACTGAACACTTACAAGTAAAGGCCAAAATAAACAGCTAATTAATTGATCAAGTCTGAATATATATAAAACTATGAAAAAGAAAGTAGCAGTGGCTTCAAATCCAGTGACAACAATGTACGGCTCTGGCGCTTGTGCTAGGATGAAAAGGGTCATAGATGTCACAACTAGTGCCTAGAGGAAAAAAAAAGATCTCTTCAGTGATTATTGAACAAGTTTAAGCTGTAAAAATGATCAATTCTAAAATGACAAAATAAATGGTTTTCTTCTTTATATACACACACACACACATCTAAAAGAGGCAGACTAAAATGTACAGATGTCGACTTCACTTTTCATTTTAGAGAACTAGGTATCCCTTTCTGTTTTGTTTAATTAATTTCTCCACTTGTATACCTAATACCATCACTTCCCACATCCATTCCCTTTATCTTTTCCCACTAAATAGCTCCCTTTCCCTCTCATACCTTCAATCTCTCCTCCACTAGCTCCTTTCCTCATCATCTTATCAACATATCTAAGTTATCTTCTCTCTCTCTTTTAAAATAATATTTATTTATTTATTTGGCTGTGCTAAGTCTTACTTGCTGCATGTGGGACCTAGTTCCCTGACCAGGGATCGAACCTGGGTCACCTGCATTAGGAGCATGGAGCCTTAGCCACTGGACTACCAGGGAAGTCTCTAAGTTACCTTCTCTTAAAACGTACACGCCCCTTCCTTTCATCTGCTCCCCATAGAAATTCCCATTTTCTACTTCTCCCTATAATGCTTCTCAAAAAAAGCCTGTGTGCTGGCTGTTATAATTCCTTATTTTCCTCATCACTCCTTAACGTGTAACAAAAATCTGGAATCTACTGTCAAAGTTAAACTTAGAATGTTGCCATGAAAAACATTGGGGGTGCTTCTGTGGTGGCTAAGTGGTGAAGAATCCATCTGCCAATGCAGAAGACACAGGCTCGATCCCTTGTCTGAGAGGGTCCACATGCTATGGAGCAGCTAAGCCTGAGCACCACAGTTATTGAGCCTGTGCTCTAGAGCCCAGGAGCCACAGCTGCTGAGCCCACGTGCTACAGCTTCTGAAGCCCACAAGCTCTAGAGCCTGTTCTCCGCAACGAGAGAAGCTGCCACAAGGAGAAGCTTGTGCACCGCAACTGGATAGCAGCCCCTGCTTGCTGAAACTAGAGGAAAGCCCATGTGGCGATGAAGACCCAGCACAGTCAAAAATAAATAAAAATTAATTTTTTAAAAAGAAAAATACTGGGAAGGAAAGTTTAAAACAAAGTGTCAGAGAAAAACAATTCTCTGAAGAACCCTGTGGAGAAGAAAAGGAAAAAGAAAAAAAACAAAAAACCCAATTCTGGTACATCACTTTTTAACACATTTTCTCTTATGTAAACATAATGCAATCAGAATGAACAAAAATTTAAGTGAAAAAAAAAACCCAAGATAATTAATCTAATCTAATTTCCTCATTTCCAAATGAAGATATAGAAAAGAGAACTGATAAGTGACTTAAAGGAAAAAATAAGCTGGTAGGTCCCTGAGAGTCTGTTGATGCTGTGATGTTCTTACAGGAGATACAGCTTTATCCAAAGTCTCTGTGGACTTGGAAAATGGTTTTGGCAGGAGTCTTTGCTGATTAGATTTTTATGATCAGTCTGTCAGCATCCACATTCTCTTTTTAACCTTGGATCTATATAGGCTACTTATTCATAAGTCTATCAGTTACTTTATTAGTGTAAAAGTAGCTTACTTTGAAACTTCTAAATTGGTCAGTTTCTTTTACAGTAAATATAACCAGTTTACTAAATAACTTGTTCTTTATAATTAATATAATTATTATCAGCAACATATCTCAAATCACTTCATTTACTCTACTGAACCAAATAAGGTCTTGAGTTCATGGGTTATGAAATCAAGGGTCACTTTTTCAGTCCCCATCATCTGTAACCTTGGAATTGGGTACATTTCCCATGATTTCAGTCACCCTGGGTTCTCGCCCAATCCATACTTAACAGCTCTTATAATTTTCCTGTCTCCTGGCCTTCATTTTCAGTTAATTTTTCAATATTTCATTAATATTGAACATTTCTTCAAACATTTCTTCATCTCTCTATGTAGACTGCTTTTGCCAAGATCATCAATGATTTCAGAATTACTAAATTTAACAAACATCTTTCAATCCTTATGCTACTGGACCCCCATGACTTACTTGCTTTTGCCTTTTTCCTACTTTTCTGCTTCTTGACTCCCATGTCACCTCTTTGAGTTCTTATTCCTCTGAAACCATTCTCCCTTGGTGGGCTTTCCTTTTACGCATCACTTTAAAATACTGACATTTGTTTAGATTCTATCCACAACCCGCTCAACAAATCTGAGTCTCTATCCCAGGTGTATCTTTAACATCTCACACATAAACAGTCATTTAGAACATCTGAGTAACCTACAGGAATCTTCAATTCACCGTGGGCAAAACTGATGTCACCTTGTCCCTTGCTCCTGTATTCACTATCTTAATTGGTGATTCGACCATCTCTCTTTTCACCTGCCCTGGAAACCTACGATCACTGCTCCAACTTACTGCCCACAACAGACCAATCATCAGGTCCTGCTGACTTAATGCCTAAACATTTTGGGAATCCACTTAGTCACTCCAGTTACTGCTCTTCAGTATCTTTTCCTTGAACTAATATGACAAAGATACTATAGTGAAATTTCTAAAATGAAGATCTGTGCAACTCTCCACCTGTTTAAAACCCTTCAGTGGCTCCCCATGGTTTTCGGAATAGAGCCTCCCTTCACCATGGTGTTCAAATCTTCCATGACTCAGCTCCTGTCTACTTTAGCAAAGAGCTGTTGACAATTTACAGGATGATTCCAGCGTTCAATTCTCAGTCCTCATCTTATTGAACTGTTATCACTATTTGTCACTGTTGATCATTCTCTTGAGAATTTTTTCATCTGGCTTCTAGGACACCGTACTCTTGGTTCCTCTCACTTTCCTAATTGCTCTCTCTCATTCTTCCAAAGAAGAATGGTGGCTCAATAAAAGCCACAATAAAGAATCTGCCATCAATGCAGGAGACCTAGGTTCGATCTCTGGGTTAGGAAAATCCCCTGGAGAAGGGAACGGCTTCCCACTCCAGTATTCTGGTCTCGAGAATTCTATGGACAGAGGAGCCCGGCAGGCTACAGTCCATGGGGTCACAAAGAATCGGACATGATTCAGCGACTTCACTTTCATTCTCCTCTGTTGGCTCTTCCTCCTCCCCCCAACCTCTTAATGTTGAAGTGTTCCAGGGCTCAATCCATGGTCCTCTTCTCCACTCTTTGTACAATCATCTCTTGATGACCTCATCAGTCTTATGACTTTAAATACCTCTATTTCTGCAGTGGCTTCCTGGTGGCTCAATGGTAAAGAATATGCCTGCAGTGCAGGAGTTGCAAGAGACTTGGGTTTGATCCCTGAGTCAGGAAGATCCCATGGAGGAAAATATGGCTATCCACTGTAATATTTGTGCCTGGAGAATCCCATGGACAGAGGAGCCTGGCGGGCTACAGTCCATAGGGTCCCACAGAATTGGACATGACTGAAGGAACTTAGCACACATTTTTGCAGTGCCAGTCTCTCCTACAATCCAGTCTTGTATGTTCCAAATGCCTATTCAGTATTGCCACTTGAATGTCTAATAGACATCTCTAACAATGAAATCCAAAATTGAACTTCTGTTTCTCTGGCTACATCTGCTTTACCCACAGGCTTTCAGTGGATGGCAGTTCCATTCTTCCAGTTGCTTAGGCCAAAAACTTCGGTGGGATCTCAGACTCCTCTGTCTTTTTTCACACCACACCTGGTTCATCAGCAAATCTTGTTGGGGCTACTTTCAATATATATTCCAAATGTGACCATTTCTTATAACCTACTCTGCTAGAGGCCTGGTCTGAGCCACAGTCATCTCTTGCCCAGATTACTGCAGTAGCTCTAACTGATCATCTTTTTTTCTACCCTTGCCTCTGCAGGAATCCTCCTGTCCCCCAACCACCCAGCCCCGTCTATTGTCGCCATAGCTGCTGGTGCACTTTTAAAAGCACTTTTAAAAGTGTTAGTCAGAGCATATAAAACTTTATTCAAAACCTTCATCTCCCACTGTGTCATGTTCCCATGTCACTCCACCCCAGCTGTACTGGTTTTCTTGCTTTTCCTTGAACACTTCAGGTACATTCCTGCCATAGGGCCATTGTACTGGGTTTTCCTTTGCCTAAAGCACTTCTTCCTTCACATTGGGTTGGTCAAAAAGTTTGTTTGGGGTTTTATATAACATCTTATGGAAACAATGGAGCAATCTTTTTGGCTAACCCAATGTATTCATGGTTAACTCTCTCATCTCCCTTAACGCTTTGCTCAGAAGTCATCTCAACAGGGCCTAATCTGACCATTCTAGTCTTACAACCTGCATCCGTCCTCTCCAACCCTTCCTTCTCTTATGCTCTCTTACCTGGCTTTAGTTTTCTCTTGTTCCATAGCACCTACCCCCTTCTAGAATACTACACCATTTATTTATTTTTTCTGTTTGTTGTTTTGTTTCCCTCCCTCCCACCCGAATACATAAACTCCATGAGTGCAAGGATCTTTGCTTTGTTCCCTGATACTTCCCAAGAGCCAGAAACAGTGCCTGGAACATGGCAGGCTTTCAATAAATATTTGTTGAATGGAAAAAATAAAGCAGCACTCAACTTTTTATGGATTCTTATAAATCATGCTTTTTTTTTTTTTTTGCCTCCAAGCCTTTACTCAGGTGACTGTCCCTTAAACCCTACCTGTGTCCCCCTAAGAAGGTTCCTGATACCTCCTTGTTTAAATGCTTCACTCTGTACCCTAACTTCATCTTATCAAACACCAAAACTATCTGCTTGTGTGTCTGACTCTGTCTAACCTGAAGGACCCCATGAGTCAGGGACTTTTGTCTTGGGTGTCTTTGTTGTTTCAAGTCCTAACTCAGGGCTGGGAAAACAGTAAATATTCAAAATGTTTGTGGAGGAAATTCATATGTCAAAAACCAAAACTTTCTCACAAAATCCTGTTTCTCCTCCAGTGTTCCAGAGCTTTCAGAACCCCAGACCTTCCAGTCACTTCTTTCCTGATTATTTACTCCCAACCCAAGGGAATAATTTCTCTGTTCTTTGAAGTGAAAGTGTGTTAGTTGCTCAGTATGTCCAACTCTTTTCGACCCCATAGATTGTAGCCAGGTTCCTCTGTCCGTGGAACTCTCTAGGCAAGAATACTGGAGTAGGTTGCCATCTCCTTTACCAGGGGATCTTCCTGACCTGGGGATCAAACCCAGGTCTCCTACACTGCAGGTGGATTCTTTACAAGGGATTCTGAGCCACCAGGGAAGCCCTTTAAACTCAAGTAGTTTTCTAAACTTCCCTCAGGCCTTCTGACTTGCAGTATGTTATGTTTTTCAGAATCACAGACTTTGGTGTGGAAGGGCCTTGCATAGTTTGTTCTGCCCGCTCACCTGGAGTCTGAGCTGCCATTACAACGTGCTCACCAGGAACTTGCCTGCACCTACCTGGTACCTCTTCTCTCTGGGAATGTACTGCCTTCCCAACTGGCAACTTATTTTGGCACTTTCCCAGTAGAAAACTCTTTCTTATATTAAGCAGGGCTGTTTCCTTGTAAGTTTTAACTTTCTATCCCCTCTGCTTATAGGTCACCTCTTTAAAATTTAAGAATTATTTTTTTTTCCTTTCCCTGTTCTTTAGTTTCTTCAACATAGTCTCCTATGATAATTTCCACTTCTCTAACTAGCCAGGTCATCATCCTCCAAATGACAGTCCATTCTCTCCCAAATCTCTATCCAGAACTGGCTGCAATCTCTTGGCAGGTCTGACACCCCAGGAATGTGCAGTTACACTGTCCTTGCTCTGGGCTCTATCAGCCTTGAGCTCACTCAGATCAAAACTTGTGAGTTATACTGTAAAAAAACACAAGCACATGAAGATTAAACAATACATTTCTAAGTAACCAACAGGTTACTGAAGAAATCAAAAGGGAAATAAAAAAATTTCTAGAAACAAATAACAATGAAAATATGACAACTCAAAGCCTAGGGGATGCAGTAAAAGCAGTTCTAAGAGGTAAGTTTATAGCAATACAATCCTACCCCAAGAAACAAGGAAAACATTGAATAGACAACCTAACTTTACACCTAAAACAACTGGAAAAAGAAGAACAAAAAAACCCCAAAATTATCAGAAGGAAAGAAACCATAAAGATCAGAGCAGAAATAAATGAAAAAATGAAAGAAACAATAGTAAAGATGAATAAAGCTAGCTGGTTCTTTGAGAACATAAACAAAATTGACAAACCTTTGGCCAGACCCATCAAGAAAATAAGAGAGAAGAATCAAATTAACAGAATTAGAAATGAAAAAGGAGAGATTACAATAGGCAATGCAGAAATACAAAGGATTATAAGAGACTATTATGAACAATTATAGGGCAATAAAATGGATAACCTGGAAGAAATGGACAGATTCTTAGAAAAGTTCAATCTTCCAAGACTGAACCAGGAAGAAATAGAAATTATGAACAACCCAATTACAAGCAATGAAATTGAAGCTGTGATCAAAAATCTCCCAAAAAACAAAAGCCTAGTCCAGATGGCTTCACAGGAGAATGCTATCAAACATTTACAGAAGAGCTAATGCCTATCTTTTTCATTGGAAGGACTGATGCCGAAGCTGAAACTCCAATACTTTGGCCACCTCATGCGAAGAGCTGACTCATTGAAGACCCTGATGCTGGGAAGGATTGGGGGCAGGAGGAGAAGGGGACGACAGAAAATGAGATGGCTGGATGGCATCACCGACTCAATGGACATGAGTTTGAGTGAACTCCAGGAGTTGGTAATGGACAGGGAGGCCTGGCGTGCTGCAATTCATGGGGTTGCAAAGAGTCAGACACGACTGAGAGAGTGAACTGCACTGAATGCCTATCCTTCTAAAACTCTTTTAAAATACTGCAGAGGAAGGAATACTTCCAAACTCATTCTACGAGGCCACCATCACTCTGATACCAAAGCCAGACAAAGACAACACAAAAAAAGAAAACTACAGGCCAGTATCACTGATGAACATAGATGCAAAAATCCTCAACAAAATTTTAGCAAAAAGAATTCAGCAGCACATCAGAAAGCTCATACATCATGATCAAGTTGGGTTTATTCCAGGGATGCAAGGATTCCTCAATATATGCAAATCAATCAATGTGATACACCATATTAACAAATTGAAAGATAAAAACCATATGATAATCTCAATAGATTCAGAAAAAGCCTTTGATAAATTTCAGCACCTATTTATGATTAAAACTCTTCAAAAAATGGGCATAGAAGGAACCTGCCTCAACATAGTAAAGGCCATATATGATAAACCTACCGCAAACATTATACTCAATGGTGAAAAACTGAAAGCATTCCCCCTAAGATCAGGAACAAGACAAGGGTGTCCACTTTCACCACTATTATTCAACATAGTTCTGGAAGTCCTAGCTACAGCAATCAGAGAAGAAAAAGAAATAAAAGGAATCCAGATCAGAAAAGAAGAAGTAAAGCTCTCACTGTTTGCAGATGAATGATACTGTACATAGAAAACCCTAAAGATAGTATCAGAAAATTACTAGAGCAAATCAGTGAATTTAGCAAAGTTGCAGGATACAAAATAATACACAGAAATCACTTACATTTCTATATACTAACAATGAAAAATCTGAAAAAGAAATTAAGGAATCCCATTCACCATTGCAATGAAAAGAATAAAATATCTAGGAATAAACTTACCTAAGGAGATAAAAGAACTCTACACAGAAAATTATAAGATACTGATGAAAGAAATCAAAGATGACACAAACAGATGGAGAGATATTCCATGTTCCTGGGTAGGAGGAATCAATATTGTGAAAATGACTATACTACCAAACACAATCTACAGATTCAATGAGATCCCTATCAAATTACCAATGGCATTTTTCACAGATCTAGAACAAAAAATTTCACAATTCATATGGAAACACAAAAGACCCCAAATAGGCAGAGCAGTCTTGAGAAAGAAGAATGGAGCTGGAGGAATCAACCCTCCTGACCTCAGATTATACTACAAAGCTACGGTCATCAAGACAGTGTGGTGTTGGTACAAAAACAGAAACATAGACCAATGGAAGAAGATAGAAAGCCTAGAAATAAACCCATGCCCCTATGAGTACCTTATTTTTGACAAAAGAGGCAAGAATATACAATGGGGCAAAGACAGCCTCTTCAATAAATGTTGCTGGGAAAACTGGACAGCTCCATGTAAAAGAATGAAATTAGAACACTTCCTAACACCATACACAAAGATAAACTCAAAATGGATTAAAGACTTAAATGTAAGCCCAGAAACTATAAAACTCTTAGAGGAAAACATAGGCAGAACACTTGATGACATAAATCAAAGCAAGATCCTCCATGACCCACCTTCTAGATTAATGGAAATAAAAACAAAAGCAAATAAGTGGGACCTGATTAAACTTAAAAGCTTTTATACAGCAAAGAAAACTATCAGAAAGGTGAAAAGACAATCCTCAGAATGGGAGAAAATAATAGCAAATAAAACAACTGACAAAGGATTAACTTCCAAAATATACAAGCAGCTCATACAACTCAATACCAGAAAAACAATCCAATCAAAAAGTAGGGAAAAGACCTAAACAGACATTTCTCCAAAGAAGACATACAGATGGCTAACAAACACATGAAAATATGCTCAACATTGCACATTATTAGAGAAATGCACATCAAAACTACAATGAGATATCACTTCACACCAGTCAGAATTGCCATCATCAAAAAGTCTACAAACAATAAATGCTGGAGAGGGTGTGGAGAAAAGGGAACGCTCTTGCATTGTTGGTGGGAATTTAAATGGATACAGCCACTATGGAAGATGGTATGGAGATTCCTTAAAAAACTAGGGATAAAACCACCATATAACCCAGCAATCCCACTCCTAGGTATATATCCTGAGGAAACCAAAATTGAAAGACACATGTATCCCATTGTTCATTGCAGCACTATTTACAATAGCTAGAACATGGAAGCAACCTAGATGTCCATCGACAATGAATGGATAAAGAAGTTGTGGTACATATACACAATGGAATATTACTCAACCATAAAAAGGAATACATTTGAGTCAGTTCTAATGAGGTGGATGAACCTAGAGCCTATTATACAGAGTGAAGTAAGTCAGAAAGAGAAAGATAAATGTCGTATTTTAACACATATATACGGAATCTAGAAAAATGGTACTGAAGAATTTATTTACAGGGCAGCAATGGAGAAACAGACATAGAGAATAGATTTACCGACATGGGGAGAGGGGAGGAGAGGTGAGACGTATGGAAAGAGTAACATGGAAATTTACATAGCCAAGGGGAATTTGCTGTCTGGCTCAGGAAATGCAAACAGGGGCTCTGTATCCATCTTAGAGGCAAGAGATGGGGAGGGAGTTGAGAGGGAGGTTCAAAAGGGAGCAAGGATTTATGTATACCTATGACTGATTCATGTTAAGGTTTGACAGATTTCTGTAAAGCAATTATCCTTCAATTAAAAAAATTTAAAAACACAATGAGATATCACTACACACCTATGAGTGTACTAAAAACATTTAGTTGTACCCTTTAAATTAGTAAGCTTTATCATATATGAAGTATCTCAGTAAAGCTTGGGTAAAAAAAAAAACCCCAAAACTTGTGAGTTATATAGTAAGTAAACACAGCATCCTCCGAAACCCCTCAGTGCATTCTTTTGGTTTTGGTTTTAATCTCATTGGCGTCTGAGTGGTACAACTGCAGCAGCCTCACGTGGTAACCTGGATAACTGGTTTGGGGTCCAAGTGTAGGCCATTCATGCAGGTTTGCAGAACTTGTTTTGTGAGTAGGTCTGTAAAGTGCCAGTCGCTTAGTTGTGTCCGACTCTTTGAGACCCCATGGATTGTAGCTTGCCACACTCCTCTGTCCATGGGATTCTCCAGGCAAGCATACTGGAGTGGGTAGTCATGCCCTTCTCCAGGGGATCTTCCCGACCCAGGGATCGAACCCGGGTCTCCTGCATTGTAGGCAGATTCTTTACCGTCTGAGCTACCAGGAAAGATCCTCTGGAGAAGGTCATGGCAACCCACTCCAGTATGCTTGCCTGGAGAATCCCATGGGCCGAGGAGCCTGGCGGGCTACAGTCCATGGGGTCTCAACGAGTGGGACACGACTGAGCGACTAACTCTTGGCTACTACTGGGTACAGTAAGCCCCTGATGAAGACGACAGTTGCTCTCTCTCCTTCCACCCCCAGGGTGTAGGGCGAAATGCCTTCCCTTTAAGAAGGCCTTGATAGAAACAAAGTTGAAAGAGAGAAGGGGACAAAGGAGCATAAGCTTCATACTTGGCAGCTTTATCTCCTAGCAGGGGAGTGCGTGGGGACTCCGCCCCCCAGTCCTCCGGCCCCGCCCTCACCAATCGCATCAGCTTCACGTGGCCTTTCACGCTGAAGCAGAAGGGACGAGACTTCGGCTTCAGGGTCTGCATCGTCCCTGCAGACCCAGCAACAGCACTTTCCCGCCGGTCCCCCTATTCAGCGCACCTCTCTGCCAGGCCCTGTGCCAAGTCTGCAACGGCCACCCCGGCCACGTGCAGCGCTTCTAGGCTTCCCGCCCTGGCGCGTGCATGCGCAGGTGACTGCAGCCGCACTTGGGTGCACGCCAGGTCCCCCACTCCCTGCCACAGGCTCCCGCTCTGTGGAGTCTGCGTTTCCGCTAACCTACAAGGGAGCTACGAAGGCCAGCTTTTCCCCACCCCCTAGTTGTCTGTCCAGACGACCACATATTGATTGTACATTTGATAAAAGATAAACTGAGGCATATTAAAATTTTCAAGATTTTATTTGAACCAAAAAAAAAAAAAAAGATTCAAATAGGTCGGCAATCCAGTACAACAGAAAGGAGCTCTGAAGAGGTGTACAAAATGAAAGACTTTTAAAGGCAGAAGGGAGCGGGAACAAGGAAATTGGTTATTGCAAGATTGCTTTCCTAGGGGATGGCAGGGGGTCTTATCAGGTTACCTAACTCAGAGGTTCCCAGCCTCTGGGATCTAATGCCTGATGATCTGATCTGAGGTGGAGCAGATGTCATAATACTCCAAATAAAGTGCACAATATTATTACACAATAAGTGTAATGCACTTCAATTATCCTGAAACCGTCTCCTCCCCAGGGGAGGTCTTCCACAAAACCGGCCCCAGGTGCCAAAAAAGGATGGGGACCACAGATCTAACTAGTGCTGATCAGATGATGCCTGATTGACTGGAGAGCCAAAACTATAATTAAGTCTTGGTGGGTGAGTGGGGCTTAGCATAAGCGAGTCCTTTGGGTCCTGTTGTCTAGTTTTTTAATAGCTTCCAGAAGGATCTAGCATATTTAGAGTTCAGATCGTGGAAATGTCAAAGTTCAGAGAAAAAAGCGCTGACTGTGAAGCAAGATAGATGGGCCTGAATTTCAGCTCCACCGCTTAATGAATGCTTCTATATTACTTTTTAAAAGTTACCTGTTTCCAAGGATCAGCTTGGCTGGGAGAATGGGAGTGACAGCGCCCACCTGTAGGCTTGTTGAGAAGAATAAATGACAGCGTGTGAGTTGTCACTGGTTCCTGGATACAACAGATGCTCAATTAAGCAACCTCCAACAGTTAATTAGGGCTTCCCTTGTGGCTCAGCTGGTAAGAATACGCCCGCAATGCGGGAGACCTGGGTTCGATTCCTGGGTTGGGAAGATCCCCTAGAGAAGGGAAAAGCTACCCACTCAGTATTCTGGCCTGGAGAATTCCACGGACTGTGTAGTCCATGGGGTGGCAAAGAGTCGGACACGACTGAGCGACTTTCACTTTCAATAGTTAATTAAAAAACCAGTTGCTGGTGTTATTGGCCACCCAAGCCCCGAATTTTGCCAAATCATGGGTTCATTCTGCCAGCGTCTGGTTGGCAGGGAGATTTCAGGGATGCAAACGGCGAATCCCTTACCTTCTCGGGGAAGAGAGCGAAATGAGATGAAGTCTCTTTAAGAGTCGGCGGGGCGGGGCGGGCTCTGGCTGCTGGCGGCGCGCGTAGGCGGGCCCTGTCCCGCGGCTGCGCACGCGCAGGCCCGCGCAGGAAGAATGGCTGGGCCTGTGGCATCCGGCGGCCGGGCTGTGCTGTTGCGGCCGCTCCGGAGCTGGGCTTTCCGGGCGCTGCGCCGCGATGGGCCCGGGAGCCCCGCTTCCTGCCCAGGGTCGCGAGGGGCGCAGCGTTGGGCCTGGCCTCGGGGTAACGCGTCGCTCAGTTTCCCTTGCAGGCATCCCGGATGCGGCCATCAGCCCCACTCCCCGCCTTTGGCTCGCGGAACCGGCTTGAACCCGAAACCCCTTCTTCCGGGCGCCGGGATTTTCTTGGGCGGCCTGGGGAAGGGGCGGGGCGGTGGTAGGTGCCCCGGACCCTGGCCGGCAGTAGCGGGTGGGGCCTTGGGGCTCTGGGCCCGTCTCTTGTTCGGAGCTGCGGAACCCTCTAAAGAGTGGAAAGAACCTCCTCCCCGAGGGTTTCCGGTGCCATTCCTGGGTCCATTCTTTTGGCCTTGGGGGAGGTGCCAGCAAGCGGGGCGTGGGGAAATCGGTTAGGTTCAATGCCCTCCCTTTCCCCTTGGGACTGGAGACCCTGCCCTTCAGAATTGAGAGCCCTCGTTGTAGCCAAGTTCTGGAGTTCAGTGGCACCTCAGAACCCGCCGAGGGCTGGGTGGGCCGCGATGTCAGCCCCGGGGCCTGCAGGAGAAACTTGAGCCCTTGCCGAAGTCCACGCCCACCGACCTCTCCTACCCGGGAGCTTCGAGTGGAGGCCACTGTGTTTTAAGTGGCTGGACACCCATCAGTGAGGGTCATAAATATAAAATGTGTGGAAAATGGAAAGCATTATATACTCTGTGAACAAAGCTGAGCACATTGGTGGCCTAGACATGCCAACAGGATCCGGGCGGCAATTTCAGTTTCCAAGCATAGACAGCAGTGGTGGGTCTGCCTCCCTCCACCGAGGGAGGGTCCCAGGTGTTACTGGAAAACATTTGTAGGTCAGGGAGTAAGCATAACAATGACCCGAAGAGTGAGCTATTTAAAATCGCGTTTAAAAATTGGTTTCTTTCTTTTCTAGATAAAGATAGAGAAAATGAAAAAGAGAAAAAATCAGTGGTAAGTCTCTCTAATGTGCACTCTCTCCAGTGTAGGATTATATGTGTGTAGTACAGACACACACACACACACACACACACACACACACAATACATGTTTTGAGGAGAAGAGTGAAGGAATATGTGCACATAAAAACAACAACAAATTCAAGGGGATCTCCAGGGATAAAGAGCTGTCCACTCCTGTGCCCCAGGCCCCCTCCTCAGAGACCACCTCTGTTACCAGTTTCGGGTGTGTCTTTGCTAAGAATCTGCACAGGTAGGAGAATACATGTATTCACAGCCTCTGGGTGAATTTGGACTATTAACTTGAATCGCTGACTGATTACAATAGGATTTGTAAAGTGGAAGGTTAGTTTGACTGCTAGTAGGTGACAGCCTGACTTCTGACTGCTGCCCCCAGACCACCAATGCTGAGAAGGGTAGGTAAGTGGGAGGTCACAAAGAATTCCTGGGGGTCCACAGACATGGGTTCCGCCAGTGCAGTGACTTCGAGATGCTAGCTCTGGGGTGGAATTGTGCCTGGTGTGAGGTTGAAGGTCAAAGGAGGGTCAAACTGGACATGCCCATGGGATGTTTAAGCCTTTAGCTGGCTGTGGTGGAGCAGTATTTTGGTCACCATTGGTCCAGAGGCTCAGGGAGCTGCAGGTTTGTAGTTAATGGCTGGAGAGGGAGTTACTTGGTGGGTGTGGGCAGGAGTACCTTGGCTGGGGTCTGTAGAGGGTGGAAGGTGTGGGCAGGCCCCCTGGGGGTATTTGGGGTGATGGAGAGGGCCTGGGAAGGAGAGCAGTCACATGGAGAGGACTGGTGATGAAAATGCTTGAGATTTATGGAAGTTTGTTGAAACTACACATGGGGTAGGGTATGATGACAGGTACCACAGCTGGGGGAGGGGTTGGTAAGTTGAGTCAGGTGGGTATTGATGCATTGTTGTGCTGTTAATTATTGAGCTAGCATTTTTGTGAGCCAGGCCTGTCGTTGGTGCTTTCTAGGTGTGGTCTGGTATCCCCCAGACACACAGTAGGTGGTCCATAGGAAGTGGTGTGGAGCTTGCAGTCTGGTCCAGAGCTGCTCTTAATTATACAAATCCTCTGAGTTCTTATGTGGACCTGGGACTCCAGCAGCCTTTGTTGTTAGTGAGCCTGTGGTCTGATGGGGGAGACAGCGTGAATAGGACAATGGCGGATCTAGAGCCGCAGGGAGTAGGGGCAGAGCTTCTTGGGGATGATGACTGAGGGGAGCCCTGGGGAGTCTTGAGGCCTCCTGGGAAAAGGAGGACAAGGCAAGGCAGGAGTGTTGGAGCAGCGAGAACTGCAGGGGCAAGTCACAGAGGGATGAGAGCCTGAGGCTTGTGGTCGTCCCAGAGAGGTGGCTGGGGAGAGCCTTTGGTCAGGCACAGGGACTGGAGGAAGATCCCAGCACCCGCAGCCACTGAAAGACTTTACCAGATGTGATCTGCTTTACCTTTCAGGAAGAGGTGGTGGACTATAGATAGGGAATAGGGGGCCCGGCCGGGCTGGACTGGAGGCAGAAAGGCCAGCAGGAGGGCTGCTCCCACGGGGAGGGCTGGAGAGGTGTTGTGAGTTGATGGGTGAGGAGAGAAGGCCCTGAATGTCTGGGTAGATGGTGTAGCCTTTCCTGAAGACAGGGATGGAAACAGAAGCCATAAATGGGTACTGGGGGCGTGATGAATTGAGGTGCCCATGAAACATCCCATGGAATTGAACTGGACAGGGAATATCTGGGCTGAGCTACAGCTCGAGAGTGAGTCACTGCCCAGAATTGCAAAATAAATTCCAAAGTTGGGTTAAAAAGAAGTGACTAATGTTTTCAATTGAACAAAATATGAACGGACTTTTCCTGAGGGAATTTGTTAATAGCTAATAAGCAGAAGAAAGTGCTCCACCTCCCTAACAGAGAAAAAATGCTTTTGGAAATGGAGTAAGGAAAGTGTGGATCAGACAACGTGGTTCAAGCCCCAGTTGTGCTCTTTAGTAGAGGTAGGCAAGTCCTTAACCTCTTAGAGCCTGAGTTTCCCCATCTATGCAAATAATTCTTAGCTGTGATTGTTTAAGGGATCATGTGACAATGTTGGCAAAGTACGGAACCCACAGGGGCTAACACTGAATGCCTAGCGACAGACATTATTATTATTCATAATGAATGAAGATTTAGGATGGGATATGCCCAGTATTGGCACAGTATGGTAAAAGGCACATGCTCTTCCATCCATCTTTTTCATTTAGAAAAGAGTGTGAATTGGGACAGCATTTTAGAGGGTAATTTGGCATCATCATCAACAGTCATAAAAACTCACGTATCCTTGGATGCATTGATTATACTCAAAGTCTATTGAAGGGTAGTAATTGGAGCCAGTGACAGGGATTTACATACAAGAAGGCTCACTACAGCACAGTTTATTGTATCAAAAATATCACAACACAATTTTATAATAAAAGTAACTGAAGAGAATGTAACATTCAACAGTAGGGATTTCAATAATTCATGGTATATCTTATGTGATGAAATATTATTCAGCCATTCAGAATCATGTTTTTGAAAATACTTAACGACCTAGGAAGGTACTTTGTAAGAGATAAAAAAGAAGAGGATAAAAATATATAAAGTATGATCCAAATGAAACAATATATAAACTGTCCATGGGGGGAAAGTAGGAAAGAGATTGTTAGTCTGGTTAAAGAAAAGTTGGGAAGTCATAACAGTGGGTATGTTTGAGGAAGAGGGAGAGAGAATTTGAGGGGTAAGAGTGGAAAGTCTTAATTTTTTGACTGTTAGATTAAAATTAAACTGCGTTCCTTTTTTTTTTTTTTAAAGAATGACTTTATTAAGTTATTAGTTAGGTACATACCCCCAAATTGACTTGTTTTAAGTTTACAGCTTAATGATTTCTTAGTAAATTTATGGAGTTGTGCAACATCACAGTCTAATTTTAGAACATTTTTATCACTCAGAAAAGAAACCCCGTGCCCATTTAGTCACTCCCCCAGAGCCAGGAAACCACTACTCTGCTTCCTGTCTCTGAGGATTTGCCTTTTCAGGACATTTCCTATAAAATGGAATCATACAGCATTTGGTCTTTGTGACTAGCTGTTTTCATTTTTCATAATGTTTTGAGGTGCATACACATTATTGCGTTTATCAGCACTTCATTGCTGAATAGTGATAGTGCTCTCTCATGTGCATGGATCCCACTTTGTTGGACATTTGGGCAAGTTTCCTTTTTATGGCAGATTTCTCAGGGTTTTAATAGGATAATATATATTTTGATTCTTCCAGTGGGGGCTTTGGGGCTCAAACTTGTTTGCCTCTGAAAAGTTTGATTCTGATTAAACATTTAAATTATGGTTATCTCTGGAATTAGGAGTGATTTTTTTTTTTTGTCAGTTCCCTGTATTTCTTACTGTGAGAATGCTTAAAATCTGTTTTCAGAAAAGATGAAATGTTATTATTTAAAAATAAGGATAGGGAATCCCCTGGTCGTCCAGTGGTTAAAACTCTGCTTCCAACCCATGCAGGAGGCATGGGTTTAATCCCTGGTCGGGGAGCTAACATCTCAGAAGCTGTACAACACCCCCACCCCCACCCCCCCCCCAAAAAAAAAGAGAAAAAGAAGGATAGATGGCCCATCACAGCATCAGTTACAATCATGGGAAGTTGGAATGAAGGCCTAACAGCAGAGGAAGGGGGAGGTAAACTTTGGCACATTCTCCAGAGCAGTGATGCTGGCTGGCCTTGTGCTCCCGTGGCACCGTGAACATCTTTTCTTGTAATTCCCTTTTACTTTCCTCCCCATCTTCACACCTATGAGCTCAGTGGGAGCTGGGACTGGCTCCTGAGTCCACAGTGCCTGGCCCATGGAAAGCCTTCAGTGAGCAGATGCAAGACCCCCAATCCCACCCCTCTAGGTCATCACGAAGCATCAAACTGAACTCCCTGTGCTATTCAGCAGCTTCGTACTAGCTGTCTGTTTTACACACAGTAGTGTTTATATGTCAGTACCACTCTCTCAGTTCATCTCACCCATACCTTCCCCATCCCGTGTCCACACGTTTGTTCTGTACGTCTGCATCTCTTTCTGCCCTGCAAACAGACCCATCTGTATCATCTTTCTAGAGCACATACATATGCATTAATATATGACTTTTGTTTTTCTTTCTCTGACTTACTTAACGTGTATGTTAGACTCTAGGTCCTCTATATCACTACAAATGACCCAATTTCATTCTTTTTTTAATGGCTCAGTAATATTCCATTTGGCCTAAAATCTAATAGTCTGAGGGACTGAGCTCGGGAAGGGCAGAGCTAGGGTGGCTGAGGACAAGTTGTGGGGTCTGGGGGTTGACATAAGGGAGCATCTGTCCTGGAGGGTGGTGGTCTGGTGGGTCTGGAGCCTGCCACTGGTGGAAAGAATCGAGTTGTTAATTGCTAATAACCGGACCTCGGGGTTTCCTGTGGAGGTTTTGTGTACACACTGAGGTCTTAGACTGAACAAGTTATGCTGTTCACCTGAGCGCTTCCCTAGAAATTCGTCCTGATACTCCCCCAGGCACTCACTTTCTGGTCCTAATGTGCATTTGTCTTTTGCTAGATCTGTGTTGAGGGCAATATTGCCAGTGGAAAGACAACATGCCTGGAGTTCTTCTCCAACTCAACAGACATCGAGGTACGGATTCCACACTAGGTTTGAAGGAACCTACAAAATATTGGTGGATTCATAAAGGGTGCAAACCAGCCCTACCCAGCAGAAATGCTGCTGGGGGAATTGAGAATATCCCGTGTGAGAGGAGGGAGGGGCCCCTTGAAAGCTTGGGCCTGGTTTCCCCCAGACTTTGCTCCATACACCTTTTTCCTTGGCTGATTATACTTTGTAACCTCCCACTGTAGTTAGCTGTGAGTATGACTATATGCTGGATCCTATGAGTCCTCCTCGTGAATCCTCAGACCCAGGGAGGTGGGGCTCTGGGGGCCTCCTGACACACCTGTCCTGAGCAATGTAACTCTCACTGGCACTCTATTTTTCAGCCCAGGTGAGTGGCATGTGGCAACTTAATTCCCTGACCAGGGATCGAACCCCTGCCTCTGTAGTGGAAGTACAGAGTCTTAACCACTGGACCAGGGAAATTTCTCCCTCCTGCCCCCTGGCTTTAGAAGCACTTATATTCTCACTGAAGACCTTGGAGCCAATGAACACCACCACCACCACCATCAGCAGTGAGGGTTAACAGCTAATGAGGGTGGTACTCTATGCCAGGCACTTGATTGCATGATCTAATTGATTGCATCCTTACAAGAGTAGTCCCTGTGATGCAGGTCCTACTATTGCTTCAGTTGCAAAGGAGGAAGCTGAGGCTCAGGTCACATGGCTTGGCCAGAGTTGCATGGCTAGTGCCTGTGGTGCTGTGTCCCAGCCTAGGCTGTCTGCTCAAGGGCCTGTGCCCTTATTTGGCTCCACAGCATACGAAAATGTTTTGGCTTTAGGAAAACCACTCTTCAGCTCTCAGCTCTGCTCTCTGACCTCCCCAGCTAGGTTATCCTCCCTTGTGTGGGTTCTTCTGGCCTCTCTGTATCCTTATTTTATACTACTTCTCAGGGTTTGAAAATACGTGCTAACTTTCTGTGATGATCTGATTAATGTTTGCTTCCCTAGCCAGTTTAAAGCTGTGTGAAGGCAGGGCTGGGGTGTTTTGCTCTTGCTGCATCCTTGGTACCTCATGTGGTACTTGACACAGCAGATGCTCAATGTGTGTTGAGTGACTGTGCCACAGATGGGGCGCCAGTCAAGGCTGCCTCTGTCTCAGCCTCTGGTGAGCCTGAGTGGTGCAGCATTTGCTCCTCACAGGATAGGAATGGAATGAAGACCCAGAAGAAGGAGAGGAAGGTTGGGAGGTGGCTGGGAATGAGTCACAGAGAAAGGGATATTTGAAGTGGCTTTTGAAGCATATGTATGAGTTTTCCATGTAATGAAAGTTGAGGTGAAATAAGTTGCGGTGGGCATACTGGGCAGAACAACAGCATGAGCAAAGGCACAGAAGGGAAAGGGTGGGGGGAGGTTCCTCCTCAAGGGTCCCATGCATTGCTTTCCTTTGATCTCTTGTGACCTGTGGCACCTGCTCACGTGCACTTGAAGATCCCCAGATATCCCCAGATGTTCTCAAAGTCTTGGCTCCAAGAACACCATTTAAATCGTTCCCAGAACTCACCTGCATAGTTTAGGGAAGCTACTAAAAGAAACAGGATCCGTTGCCCATCGGTGTGTCCGGTGCAGAGATCAGAGAGAGGAAATGGAGGCAGAGCTCACTGCCAGGGTCACGGGAGAGCCCCCAAACCAGAAGCTGGGCTCAATGCACGAAGCAGCCTCCTTCCTGGCTTCTCTCACCTCCCTGCCTGCCCTCCGTGCAGGGCAGTAAGGGGCAGGATGGAAAACAGGAGAGGTGATTGGGAGAACTCCCCTTGCCCCCGAGGGGGCCCCATGGCCGCAGAGGAGGGGATGTGTGCATATACTTGTATACAGGGGTGGACAGGGTGGGTCTTAGATCCTTTCTGGAAGGCACACCAGGAGCCGTGTCTAGATGGAGCTCTGACCTTGCAGGGAGGGTTGCTCCCCTATTTTAGCCCAACCTGGGTGCCCAGGTCTTGACTCTCTTCCCATCCCACCCCTAACTAACACTCGTCCACCTTCATGGAGCTCAGAACTGAGGAGCAGCAGCTCTGACGTTTTCTCTCCTGGCAGGTGTTAACAGAGCCTGTGCCCAAGTGGAGAAATGTCCGAGGCCATAATCCTCTGGTGAGTGTGCTGTTAGCTGTGTGAACCGCCAGCTTCTCAAGTGTACGGTAACGGCGGTGCTAGTGCACGAGCTCGTCCCCCGTCCAGGCGTGTCCTTGCTCTGCACCAGGCAAAGGGACAGCGGAAAAATGGTGGCAGGTTGATGTTCTGAGGTCAGGGTTCTTTGAGGCCTGGCTGGGCATGTAAGGAGCCCAGAGCCCTCCTGTCAGCTATCCCAAACCATCGCAAGTGCTCTGCCCCGGCTATGTGGAGTGGGGGTGGGGGAGTAGTCTCCAGCTGCTCATTCTACCCCGACCCTCTCCTAGAAGAAACCCAGGTCTCCTTGGTAACCAGCTTCCTTGGTAAACCTCCAATTGGGGTTTGCACTTGGCTATGCCCCGGGCTGCTGCCCGCTCCCTCTGAAGCTACCCTGTGCACTTTGCCAAGGATGGACCCAGCAAGCAGGGGCTGTAATGTGCCTGTGCTCCCTTCCACCTCCTTCCCGGTCAGAAGGCTCAGCTCTGGCTGCTGGAAAGGGATGGGTGGGGTCTGGGTCCACAGTCAGGGAGTCCTGCAGATACAGCACTGCATTCTCCCCCCACCCCCCACCACCCCGCAGGGTCTGATGTACCGGGATGCCTGTCGATGGGGCCTCACGCTGCAGACGTACGTGCAGCTCACCATGCTCGACCAGCACACTCGTCCGCAGGTACAGCTCAGATGCTTGGTTTCAATTTTCTTCAAATGAGGGGCATTTGGTTGCCAGGAAGGGAAACCTTACAAGGAGCTGCTCAGCCTTCTCTGTCTCTCGAGTCCAGGTGTCTGGTCCCGCCGCTCTTTGAGGACCAGGCTTCAGGGCCCCTAACCCCACCCTCAGTTAGCCAAGAACTTGCTATGATGCCCCGTGAGCTCAAGTCTTCATGACCTGCCGGCTCCTGGGCTCAATGCCCTTTAACTCAGTTCTCAAAAGTGTGGTCCTCAGACTAGGAGCTGCAGCAGCACCTGGAAACTTGTTAGAAATACACATTTTCTGACCCCATCCTGGACCTGCTGAATCAGAAATTCTGGAGATGAGGCCAGCAATCTGGGTTTTGTCATACCCTCCAGGTGATTTTAACGCACAACGTGTTTGTTTGCAGGAGAACCGCGGATCTAACCTTCACAAGGCCTGTTAACGTTCTTGGTTCAGATTCTTGAGAGAAAGAACCTGATTGGCTCAGCTTGGGTCAGGTGTCCAGCCCTGGGCCAATCAGGTATTGGGGCAGATCACCTGGGCACAAAGATGGCTGCTTCAGCCCCTTTCGTCAGCTGGGGAGTGTGAATAGGGGCAGAGTCTCTGAGGAGGTCCAGATTGGCACCTGTGGTTCAGAGTGGCAGCCCAGTCTGGAGGCTCTCCTTACAGGAGATGGGACGTCCATGCAATGGGACATCCATCCACCGGTGTCTCTGACACAGCCACTCGGCCTGCGGTTTGATGCAGGGCTGGGCACTTGCAGCCATAGCTCTCATCCTTCTACAAATCTGTGTGTTTTTTAAAACGAAAAAAGATACAAGCAGAACTGTTTGAATTTCTGTCTCCCCGAGTGAGTGAGTGAAAGTCGCTTAGTCATGTCTGACTCTTTGAGACCCCGTGGACTATACAGTCCATGGAATTATCCAGGCCAGAATACTGGAGTGGGTAGCTTTTCCCTTCTCCAGGGGATCTTCCCAACCCAGGGATCAAACTCAGATCTCCAGCACTGCAGGCGGATTCTTTACCAGCTGAGCCACAGGAGAAGCCCAAAGATCTGTCTGAAAGTTACATGTCAGAGGATCTGAGGTCGGCAGTCGCCCTACTTTTTCCTGAACGGGCACTCAGTTGCAAACAGAAATTGTGTCTAGTATATCTAAATATAATGGGCCATATGTGTGTTCCTCTGTTCAATGAAATGTATCAGGAAGGAGGCAGAGAGATGAGAGATGGACAGACTAGGAAAGAGGATAAAAGAGGGATAAATGGGGAGCTACAAAAGATGGGCAGGAGAGAGTTGAAAGGAAGGAGAGGATGGAAGAATAGAAAGGAAGACGGATGGACAGATAGGAGAGAGAGGACATGGCTTTGAATCAGGTTGTGGCTTTGAATTGGCCTCTGATTTGTGGGTCCAGGTCCCAGTGGGTGCCATGAGCAGGTGAGTGAGAGCAGTGTTTGCCCACTCAAGTGTCTGAGTCAGGGCACCTCTCCCTTCCCAGTGGGACACTGTGGGAAGGCCTCCGTGGTGGGTGTGAGCCTGCTGGTGGAGAGTGGCGCCATCAGTGTTTTCCTCCCCCTGCTGTAGGGCATGGTCCTTTACAGTTGTGAAGGACTGCGGGATCCCCACCAGCCCTGAGTAGAGGCAGATGTTGGCAGGCCTGCTGCTGGGGCTGCAGAAACCCACACCCTGTCCTCTCAAAGCTCTGCCTCTGCCTCAGTGGATGCACCTGCTGGGTCATTAATAGTCACCACACTTCTCGCTTGCCACCACTTTCCTGGGCGGCATTTGGCAGTTTTTCTAGCACTCCCCAAACCCACAGTCCAGTGGAGCCTCACCCCTCCCATGAAAGAGGCTGCAGCTGACAGGCTCCCCGCCCTGCCTTGCTGCACTGACCACCGAGCCTCAGGGCGTAGGGAGGGTCCAGGGCCAAGGAGGCTGGACGCACGGTTCTTTGGTGTCCCCCCCACCCGTCCTTGGTGGCGTCTCAGTTCTCTGTTCAGCATAGGCCAGGGGCAGGGGAGCAACAGTCATTCTTCCAGGCTTCCTGACCTTCCTTCCTGCCCGAGTTTAGTAAATAACATTTTGTTTTCTTTTAGACGTTGCCTGTACGGTTGATGGAGCGATCAATTCACAGTGCAAGATATGTTTTTGTAGAAAACTTATACAGAAGGTATCGTAGTTTGCACAATTGATAATTTATTCAACCATTAAGTTTTTAGAAATGGAACTCGTTTACTGATTGACAGATACATGGTATAGCCACCAACCACACTGATGGCTCTACCGTCCAGGCTGGGCAGCCTGGCAGCTCTGCTGACCTTGGCTGGGCTTGATGACACATCCAGGGGTTAGCAGATCTGGGGTGGCCCGGGGAAGGTGACTGGGGTGACTCATCTCTCGTCTGCTTGCTGTCCCTCTCCTGGGACCAGTGAGCTGGCCTGGGCATTCACTTCCCATGGTGATGGCCAGAGGGCAGAAGCGCTAGTCTTTTCTCAGGTGTCTGCTTCATGTTGGCTGACCTCCACTGGCCAAAGCAGGTCACAGCAGCTGACCCCAGTCTGAGAGGGGGCAGGGCCCTTGTGGGTTACGTGGCACAGCAGGACAAGACATGGTGGGGTGAAGAGTCAGAGCGACTAGAGCCGTCATGGTGGTGCATGGTACTTGTTGCAATTTCACTCGAAGATGTCTTCTGTCCTCACGGGAGCAGACTCCCTCACACAGACGTGGCTGGGTGCCCGCAGTGCTGCAGCCTCAGAGGTGTGGGACCCTCGGCGCCTGTGCTCAGTTGTTTGCCGATATTTGGGGGTCTTGGGGGAAATGGGCTGCAGGCTGGGGTCAGTTTCAGTTTTTTCCCCCTCCCTTCCTCCTTGGTAGCTGTGTGCCTGCTCCCCTCTCCTTGCCATCTCCCCCACATCACTGCCTCCTCCCAGCTTGAACTTCATCCCTCTCAGAGCTGGTCCCAGTATCTTGCTTCCTCTCTGTATGCCCCAGTTCCCTGGTTCTCCCATCTACAACTGTGGACCTACACGTTGCCTCTCCCGACCCTCCCCAACTCCCTTGTCTAGATGGGTTGAGCCTGTTACTCTTTTTTTTTTAAATTTAATTAATTAATTTGCTGGCATGTGGAATCTTTAGTTGCAGCATGCAGACAGTTGCAGCAGAATCTTTAGTTGCAGCATGCAAACTCTTAGTTGCAGCATATGGGATCTAGTTCCCTGACCAAGGATTGAACCCAGGCCCCCTGCATTGGGAGCGTGGAGTCTTAGCCACTGGATCACCAGGGAAAATCACTTCTTTGTATTGGTTTCCTTCATAGTATTTAAGACAACTTCTACTTAGGTTGAACCATATGAAATTGTTAAAACTTGACCAATTGTGACCTATAAAAATGGCAGTTTCATGCAGCTTAGCTTAGTATACATGTACTTCTTGTCTATCATGTGCCCCACCAACTGGACCGTAAGCTCCTTGAGGACGAGGAGCATGTCTGGTCCGCTGGCCTAGCCGGGACCCAGCACAGAGCTGGCACCTGAGGTGTGGGCAACTGCTGGAATGAACAGCTTAAGGTGGAGAGAAAGACGCGGCAGTCAAGGCGCCACGCAGGCCATTGTGTGCCCCTGCCCTGTGGGCGGAGTCAGTGAGCACACAGGTTTTACAGGATTGCCTGGTTGGCAGTTTCCAAGATTAGAAGGAGGGGGACTGAGTGGGGCCCAGCTGGGGAAATGACACGCTGACTCACGTGGGGCTGGGGTCAGGGACATCCGTTAAGGCCCCGCGTTTGGAATAGCAGGCAGGTCCTCCTACCACCCCAGTGGGTCCTGGACTTGGACTCCTCCTTACTCAGCCCGAGTAGGCACTCACTGCCTGGGTCACAGGCCTGAGAGCTCTGACTTTTCTCAGGCAGGGGCCAGAGAGACACTGGACATGCCCTGGGACACGGGAGGCTCGAGTGAGTGATGCAGCTGGGGACATATGGGTTTGGGGGACATGGTGAGCCAGGCTTTCTCAGACAGAGTTAGGCCAGTCTTCTCTGGGCCTCAGTTTTCCTCATCTATAAATTGGGGCTGACATTGACTGCACAAGGTCTTGTAAAGAAAGTAATGTGTACAGGAGGTTGGCATTTGAGTCTGTGATTTTTGTTTTAACCTGTGCTGTGCAACCTGGGGGCTCTCTGGACCTCAGGGGGAAGGTGGCAGCGAACTGCCAAACAGACCAGTCAGCAGGATTCTTGTGGACCCAGGACCTCAATTTTACTCCTTGGGATCAGGGGACGGCATGGTGAAACCCCTTCAGCTCACCAGTGGTGGGTCTGCAGAGAGGCTTCCCCCCTCCGTGTGTTCTGTGGAAATAAGAGCAGTGCCTTGGGAGTGGTTCAGGGCACCCCATTCCTGAGGCAGACACAGGAGGAGCTGGGCAGACTCCCAGGAGGAAAACTAGATGCAGGTAAAACAGTGCCTGCTGACTGAAATCCCCCAGAATCACGGGAGCCAGCTCCCATTTCCTCACTCAGCTCAGCCAGCAGCCAGTGGTCCTGGAGCCCTCAGCACATGGCTCCTGGCCTGGAGCCACCTGCACGGAGGACCTCCAAGGAGAGCTTCGGGAAAGGAAGGCCTGCTTGCTTTGTCTGCCTTCAGCCTGGGTTCGCCTGGGCCACCCAGGAGGTGTCCTGAGACCCCCTGGGGCAGCAGCTCTCAGGCCCCAGAGCCCCCTCAGGAATGAACCCCATCCCCATATCTCCATGTGTCTCCCTGCACACGTGACCCTTTTGTGCTGTTGATCAGTTTGGTTTTAGTGCTACATGTGTCCTGAATTGTGACTCAGTTTGATGGTCACAGCTGAAGGGATCCTCCCAGCTGTGGGATTTGACAGAGCCTCGCAGACAGTGGTGAAGTCCTTGGGGCAGTCTGACCCCAGACCGTCCAGTGTCAGTGATGTGGGAGATTGTGGGGCAGCCTTCCCTCCGCGCTGCTCACTGCCCCCACCCTTGAGCTGCCAGTCTGTGCTGTGTCCTCCAGGCCGTGTGTTTGCTGGAGGGGGTGGGGCTGATCAGCAGCTTCCTTTTTGCAAATCCTCATGTGCTTGGAGTCAGCTTTGCTCCTGAGAAGGAAAACATGTCAAGAAGAGGGGTGTGGTGTTTTGAATATCAAATACTGTCAGCTGCAGCTAACTGCAGCCCAGCTCAGAGTAACGTGAACATTGAGGTTGTTACTGGCTGTCTTAACATTAGACTTGGGGGCCGGTTTTATTCAGTGGCCCTCATGCTGTTTCTATTGGAAGCATGGATGCTAAAGCTGGATCTCCAATACTTTGGCCACCTATTGCAAAGAGCTCACTCATTGGAAAAGACCCTGACGCTGGGAAAGACTGAGGGCAGAAGGAGAAGGGGGCAGCAAAGGATGAGATGGTTAGATAGTATCACCGACTCGATGGACATGAATTTGAGCAAACTCCAGGAGATAGTAAAGGACAGAGGAGCCTGGCCTGCTGCAGTTCATGGGGTCACGAAGATTCAGGCACAAGTTTATGACTGAAAAATAACAACAAAGTGCTGTTTCTCTTTGTTTCAGCACTCTGTATCTTGTTTGTGTCCTCAAGATATGATTCCCTCTTGGTGACAAAATGGCTGTGGCAGAACTGGGCTTCTCATCTGCTGGCCACAGGGTGGGTATCTTGCCAGTGCTTTCCTCTAAGAGTGAGGAAGCCTGGTTACCATAAACCCCAGCAAACCCTCCTGTCTCACTGCTCAGGTTGGGCCCCTGTCACCTACATCCATCAGCTCACCTTGGCCAGGGGAGAGCATGTCTCTGAGACCAGTTGGTCTGCCCTGAAGGTAAACACTCAGGCCTGTGGGATGGACCCTGAATAGATCATGGGCTACTTTTAAGGAGATAGGAAAAAAGAATTGGGGGATGGGCAACCATACCAGCCTGGCAGTCTTGGAAGAGAGCCTGTGATCTTAAAGTTGGTACCTTTACTACCTGGATTTTAGTCCCCTCTGCAATATCCTAGGACTTCCTCCCTCTCCCCTCCCCTTCAAAGCCTCCCCTACTCATTCAGGGTGGGGGTCCTCACACGTCTGCTCTGTGCTGTGCTGTGCTTAGTCACCATGTTGTCTCTGAATTTGCATACCCATGGACTGTAGCCCGCCAGACTCCTCTGTCCATGGGGATTCTCCAGGTAAGAATACTGGAGTGGGTTGCCATGCCCTCCTCCAGGGGATCTTCCCAGCCCAGGGATCAAACCCAGGCCTCCTGCCCACTGCTGCTTGGCCAGGCGCAGCTCTTTCACCCTGAGGGCACTGGCTGGACTCCAGGACTGGAGGAGGAGTCCCCCTCCAGTCTCTGCTATGCTCTGTCACTCGGGCCCCGGGCAGGGCTGCTCTAGCCTGTCATCTCCAGAGCGCCTCTCTCCATACCCACCTGCCCCCTGCCCCAGGTGGGAGCCAGTTCTCAGCACCTGGCAGTGGGGCAGGGGGTGGGGAGTGGGGCAGGCTGCTGCAGACCACCCTCTCTCCCAGGCTCTTCTCCCACCTCCCCTTCTTTAGTCAACAGTCAGAAGCTCCACCAGCTACACACAGCTCAGCCGCCTCTACTCCCCTGTAGTTGGCCTTGTCATCCCCAGTTCTGGGTCCATCCAAGATGATATTCAAGATTGGTGGAAGATGTTTAAAGGCCGAATTCCTCTCTTGGTCTGTTTCCTCCAGCTGCTGCCCCTACCTCCACCTCTTCCATGCTCATTTCCACCAGGGCAGAGGACAGATGCTGGGTCTGTCTGTCTCTCAGGCATTCTTTCTTAGCATAGCATTTTATTTTTTCAATTATGACTATGATTTTTTAATTTTTTTGACTGAATAGTGTGGCATGTGGGATCTTAGTTTCCTGACCAGGGATCAAACCCACGCCCCCTGCATTGGAAGCACGGAGTCTTAACCACTGGACCGCCTGGAAAGTCCCCTTCTTTTCTTTCTTTTCCAGTTATCACATTAAATATGTAGTAATTCTTACCCCTATTCTGTTCCGTGATTTGAGAGCTAGTATGCTGTTAAGTTTTAGAAAATACAGAAAGGGATAAACGTTTCCAGTAGTCCTACTGTTCAAAGAAAAGCTGTGTTAATGTTTTGGTGGTTTTCTTTCCAGTCTTTCAGAATGTGTGGATGAATACTCTTGACAGTATGATTGGGCCATGCCATATACAACAGTTCTATATCCTGCTGTTTTCACTGAATGATGAGCACTTGATTATAAGCGTTTTCCGTGTCACTGAGTATTATTTTATAGCATCATCTTTCAGTGACTGCATGGTTTTTCTGTTTCATAGATGTACCATGGTTTAGTTTTTCATTATTTTTAAAAGAATGCTGCAGTGGGCATCCATTATTATTTCCATAAAATAAACTTCTGACGGTGAAATGGGTTTGCTACTCCACCTCCCAGCCTGGTCACTGGCCCTGTGCTTTGGGGACAGGCTTTATAGCCCCTCCCTTGGCTTAGAGTTCAAATCCTGAATTTCTCCCCTCAGGCAGTGCCATGACACTTGCTGCGTTTTATTGAGTTGACCAGAAAGCTTGTTTGGGTTTTTCCATGAGGTGTTATGGAAACAAACTAACTGGCCTACCTGGTACCACGAACCGTCCCAGGGAGTGGGAGGTTGGAGGTGTTTAGGGTCCCTGTTTCTCTGCCCGCCCAGTGTCCTGTGATGACACTCTGCTTTGGTGCCCCAGCAGTGCCCTTGCAGCAGGAGCCATGCCCGGATGCTTTGGGGGGAGTGACATAGTCCAGGAGCTATCTTGTAGGAGAATAAAACCCTCACACCTCTCGTTACAGTGGGAAAATGCCCGAAGTGGACTACGTGGTCCTGTCGGAATGGTTTGACTGGATTGTGAGGAACATCGATGTATCCATTGACTTGATAGGTGAGATGGCCCCTCCGCAGCCTCCCTCCCCTGGGCCCATCGAGGATACGCTTGGCTGGGTCCCCGACCAGCAGGGGTGGTGGCTGGGGCCCTCTCCAGAGGTGATTCTTTTCCTGTGTTAACTCAGCCTTCTCCCCAAGGGCACTCAGAACCGGGCTTCTGGTTCCTCCTGGAGAAGCCTGTGTTTCTCAAACTGTTTTCCCCTGGGTCTGCTGTGATGTGATGGGTTTTTCTTCGTTTGTGAGAGAGGGAGGAGGGACGGAACCTGCGCAGGTACTGAGACCAGTCGGGTGCCGGGCTCTGTGCTAAGCTCTTGTCTACATATGGGACTTCATTCAGCCTTACAGTGACCCTGCGGAGCTCGTGACACAGGAAGACAGCGGAAGTTGCCACGAGGGTCAGATATGTGGCCTCACAGCTGCTCTGCGTCCCCTGCTCAGCGCTGCGGGCAGAAGCTTCTCTGCACGCCCTGCCCCTGTGCCTGCCTTTCTCCCACCCTTCACTTTCACTTCCAAGCTTTGAATGGAGCAGTGAAAACCACATGTATATATCTTTTTAAATCTCAGTTTATCTCCGGACCACTCCTGAGACCTGTTACCAGAGGCTGAAGATGAGGTGCAGGGAAGAGGAGAAGGTCATCCCATTGGTGAGAGCCCCTCTAACCCAGGAAAGGGGCAGCTCCATCCCCGCCTGGCCCCACCCTCTGCGAGGTCATCGTGCCCTCGTTGCAGGAAGAGAAACAGGAACTGAGCATGTGGGAGGGTGAACTCTGACTTCCTCTGAGGCCAGAGACCCTGTGCGTGTCCAAGTCCACTTCACTTCTTGTGGCCCCAGACTCAGTGGTGGGCACCCCCATGCTCAGAGCTGTCCCTTCTCCAGTTCCTGCCCGGGTGTCCCCAGGGCTTGTCCGGTCTACCTCCTGAAGATGGCCTGCCTTGCGCTCTCACCCCCAGACCCTCACTATGATGTGCCCGCTTGCTCACTTCTGGATCTCCAGGACTTGGCACTGTGCCTGGCAAGGAGGTGGAACTCACTGGTATTTGCCCAGTGCCTCGCCCTTCCAGATTCTGGCTCAGGGCCACGTCAACTCTGGTCAAGCTGTCTCAACCGGCTTGGACAGCTCTCCTGGCCTGGTCCCTCACTGTTCACATCCCCCAGAAATCCAGCCCCAGTACGGCTGCTCAGCAAGGCGTCTAACACAGAACACCACGCGGGCAGTTCCTAATAACCCCACCCCCTCAGGGCCTCGCCACTCTCTAGGATACAATCCTCACTTGTAGCGTGCCATCCAGAGCCTGCGTGATTGGCTTCATCCCCTTCCACTCCCTGCCTTTTCATGCTCTGGCTGTAAAGAACTAGTTGTGGTTACACACACACACTCTCTTTCTCTACTCCCTACTATGTGAAAGTGGCTCAGTTGTGTCTGACTCTTTACAACCCCAATGACTATACAGTCCATGGAATTCTCCAGGCCAGAATACTAGAGTGGGTAGCTGTTTTCCTTTTCCAGGGGATCTTCCCATCCCAGGGATCAAACCCAGGTCTCCCGCATTGCAGACACATTCTTTATCAGCTGAGCCACCAGGGAAGCCCCCTACCATGGATTTACACACTTGTGTCTTTGCATAACAGTGTCTTTTGCCTTCCAGGTTCAGCTCAGGTAACACCTCCTCCAGGAAGCCTTCCCTGACCTTCCCTTTGTTATGTTTCCCCAGCCTCTGTACTTTATTATAGTCACAGCCCTTAGGACAGATACTCTGAAACTGTTTATGTGTTTGCTCCCCATCCGTTACAAAGTTGCTACGAACGTTTTCAGATTAGATCTTAGCCCTTCTGCATCCCTAGCATGTGTCCCAGGGCTTGGCACCTAGGGGTTACTCAGTTGATATTGAACTGAATGTCCTGTGTGAATGCCACTGGAGGGGAACAGAGGCTGGGCAAGCGTTTCCTGGGATCATATGGGAGTCTGAGCTCAGGAGGAGCTAGACTGGGGTCTAGACAGCCAGTCCAGCTCCAGAGACCTGCCTGGGCACCCGGAGGGTAGATTCCAGCGATGAAGTCCCGAGCCTTGGTCTGAGCAGCTTCTTTGCAATCTGGAGACAGGAGTGATAGAGGGAGGGTGTAACGCGGTGGGGCTGGACTGTGCCAGCCAGGGCGTGGCAGCTCTGTGCGGTGACACAGATGTTTGGAAGAAATGACAAGGCTGGAGTCCTTCCAAGTCATTATCCAGAACACTGTCTTATGGTTTTGACCAGGCCTGTAGACATGTCTGTTGCTGCCAAGAGAGAACCTGCTAGTGGATAAAGAGGCAGCAGTGCAGTTTACCTGAGAGCCTCAGGGCTGGGAGGAAGAGATGTTTGTTGGCAACCAGTGTGGGCTTCCCTCATAGCTCAGTTGGTAAAGAATCTGCCTGCAATGTAGGAGACCCCATTTCGGTTCCTGGGTCAGGAAGATCCGCTGGAGAAGGGATAGGCTACCCACTCCAGTATTCTTGGGCTTTTCTTGTGGCTCAGCTGGTAAAGAATCCTCCTGCATTGTGGGAGAACTGGTTCAATCCCTGGGTTGGGAAAGGCTACCCACTCCAGTATGCTGGCCTGGAGAATTCCATGGACATAGTCCATGGTGAGACAAAGAGCTGGACACGACTGAGCAGTTTTCACTTTCACTTTCAGCCACCCGGTCCTGCCATAGTTGCCTTTGAGGCAGGGCTGGGCCTCTTTTCCCTTGAGTCTCACCTTGTCTGCCAGCTGAAGTTGGTCCTGATGGCTTCGAGGATTCATAGGTTACGAGTTGCCTGTTGGCGTGGGAACAGCCGAGCGGGGCTTCTGAGCCAGTGAGGGCTGCAGTCCTCTTGGTGGGATGGATGGAGGGAGGGTTCAGAGGCTTCCCAGGCCCCCATGAAGTCATGATGGCCCTGTTGATGGGGAAGTGGCAGAAAATGAGACCAGCCAGGTGGGAAGGTATGTCCGAAGCATCAGTGGAGCCGAGTATGCTGTAGGGATGGTGGGTGACCATTTTTTTCTTTTTAAATAACTGTTCTTTTTTTTAAATTAATTGTTTTTGGCTGTTCTGGGTCTTGTGTTGCTGCGAGCAGGCTTTCTCTAATTGCAGTGAGTGGGGGCTGCTCTCAAGTTGTGGTGTGTGGGCTTTCTTAGAGTGGCTTCTCTTGTTGCGGAACATGGTTCTAGGGCTTGTGGATTTCAGTAGTTTCAGCCTGTGGGCTCCAGAGCATGGGCTTCAGTAGTTGCAACACATGAGCTCATAGTTGTGGTGCACAGGCTTAGCTGCCCTGCGGCATGTGGGATCTTGCCCTGACCAGGGATCGACCTGGTGTCCCCTGCATTGCAAGGCAGATTCTTAACCACTAGACCACCAGGGAAGCCCCTGAAGGGACGCTTCCGACTTGTGACGTTGGGGCTGGCCGCGTGCAACAGTCAGGTTGGCTGTTGCAGGCTCCTTTGTCCAGGCCACATCCCTGTGTTCACTGACCTTCACCTCACCTGCCTGAGCCCCCCAAGGGGAGAGGTTTGCCCCCCTCCCTGCTCCTGACAGCTCTTGTGTTCCCCATCGCCCACAGGAGTACCTGGATGCTATTCACCACCTATACGAGGAGTGGCTCATCAAAGGGAGCCTTTTCCCAGTGGCAGCCCCCGTTCTGGTAAGTTCCCCTGAGGGGGCAAAAAATTCTCTAGAAGGAGGAATGACCCGAGGGCATGCCGGCCAATCTGCAGTCTGTGGAAGGAAGGACCAAGTCCCTCAGGCCTGGAGAATTTGAGAGAAGGAAGCAGGGAGGGTGGAAGGGACCCTATCTCTCAGTTCCCATTCTGGATTGAGTCTTAGTGAGCTGAACACACCTGGGAGAAGGTGACCTGTCCCCGTGTCACTGCACCCGTGACACAGTAGTATCTCACTTATCCAGCATCGTCCCTGGAGGAATGTTCCATATGGCCGGAGCCCCTGGACCTGGGTTTTGGCCTTAACTGCTTGGGATGGTGATCTTCCTGATGCACCTGTCCGTCCTCCAGGGGGTGGCTGGCCCAGAACCTCATTGCACCTTTTCATGGTGACCCAGGGCATCTGAAGGAACGTCAGTTGCTGTTCTGGTCTGTCACAGAGTGATGCCCTTAGGAGGTGCTGAGGTGTGTAGGACTGTTTGCCCCGGACTACTAATGTCTTTGAGTCCCTGTGCTTTCCCCTTCTGCACCTTCTCTTGCTGACACTCACCATTTCTAACTGTTTGATGCTTCTGCCCAGTCAGTGTTTCCCTGCTTCCCTCTCCCTCATTTTCTGATTAGCTCCTGCTCGGAGTTTCTCCAGGCGGGCAGATGGGTCCCACGAGCTGTTAGGAATGTGTGTGCAGTGTGGGAGCTGAGGGATGGCTGTGCACCAACTCGTGTGCCTGGCCTTGGGGACATCTGTCTGGGCTGCTCACACACTGTGCTCACGGCTCTTCCAGGCAGTGAGGTTGCTGGAAAGTGAGGTCTTACTCTACTGGATTTTTCTAGAGAGTTTATTTTTTCCCCTCTTTATAGAAAAGTAGGTGATATAAAATGATGAGAAAATAAAGGATTGCGGACGACTGTCCTGGATTCTTAAGTGAAAATACAGTTGAGAATGTGGATTGACCTAGAACTGGTTGTGGCTTGGCTCTGACCGCCCTGTTCCCCTGCCTGTGACCTTGGGCTTTTGCGCCTTTCCCTGCCTCATCCTGCCCGCCTCTGTCTCTCTCTCTCTCCTTCTGTGAAGGGAAGAGGATGTTGAGGTCAGGTGCAGCCCTGTAACCCCTGTGTTTCATTTCCAGGTGATCGAGGCTGACCACAACATGCAGAAAATGTTAGAACTCTTTGAACAAAACCGGCACCGAATCCTAACTCTGGGGAATCGGAAACATGGTCCATAGGATAGGGAAGATCATGCCTGAGAAATGCCTGCTGCTGCCAGGTTAGCTATTAGGAGCAGTTTGAAAAACTGCACTCTCAGGAGGGCTTTGTATCTGCCCACAGTTGTCTTCCTCCTGGCCTTCTCTCCTTTCCCAGTGTCTTCATCCTGGGATCCCGGGCCTCGTGGGTGAATGGGACCAATGGGTTTGCCATGCCCTCTGGTGGCACAGCCTTGCATTCCCCGGGTGCTTCTTCTGGTGGTTTCTCACCGCTGGGTCCTAAGCTAGGGCAGTTCCACCTGACTTGTGCTGGGCTCGTGGTCTCTAGCCCTTCAGGCCATCCAGGAGGGCAGGGTAGTGGTCTTCCATCCCAGGGGAGGAAGTTGCAGCTCAGACTGAGGGAATCCCCGGGGTCACACAGCCAGTGACGGTGGGGTCAGCGCTGTTCAGACTTCTGGCAAGTCCCAGCCCATCGCTGCCTCACCCCCAAGCCCCACCTTGCTTACTGGAGACCCTCACACGTGTGTGGGGAGGGCCAACTGTGTGTGCAGCCGGCATCATCATTTTCTCATGGTTTGAGCCGTCCTTGAGGACAGTTAGCGTTTCTTGACTTTCACAAAATTGTGCCACGTTTGGCTTGAGCCCAGAGTTCATCCGTTCTCTAGCGTGAGGCTGATTAACACCTCATCAGGACTTCCCTGACTTAGGAGAGGTGTGCACTGGCTCCTGAATGGTGCTCGGTCTCCTTGGTGACAAAGGTCACGCTTGAGCGGCTGCTGATGACCTGTCAGGGCAGTGGCCCGTGGCCCCCCGGGCTGCTGTGCCCAGTGCACCGCGGGGGGCAAGGGGCTGTCAGCCTGGCTTCTGAGGCTCCCTCCCTCCTTAGTGGCTTGCATGATGAGCCTCACCCTTGGAGTTCCTGAGAGTTTGTGGCCCGGGGGAGAGACACCAGTGGCCTTAAGTCGTTTTGAAATGTTTTTCTATCCAAGGGGACACTGCGGGCCACAGAGGATGAGCCATCTTTATTAGCTCAGAGACTGTCTTAGCTGTGTTCAGCTGTAACAGTGCATCAAAGGCACAGCTGTCTCCTGAGTCAAGTAGCAGCAAGAGACAGAAAGAACATTCTCTCCGAGGACAATCTGGACGGGAAGGATGGGGCTTGCAAGCAAAGGCTCTTGCAGCACTGGAGCTCCTGAACTTCGGAGGTGGGTGGAGAGAGCTTCCAGAAGGCCGTGTGTGGACGCAGGGATGCGGATTGATTATGAACTTGGGGGAACAGGCCTTGGCCTCTCCTGAGTGGTGGTCAGGGTGCCAGAAGGTTGGAAGTTCTCGTCTCGGCCTCCGAGTGAGTGAGGCACTGGTGCACACAGCTCGCTGCTGTAGATTGGTGACAGGTGCCCCTGGTGGCCCGGGCCCAGAGGCAGCGCCCGGAGGGCAGCACTCTGGCTCCTGGCCCTTCCTGGTGGGACCAATCCTGGGCCAGTGCTCAGGTGGGGATGCGTCTCAGCCTCGACGTCAGTGATGGACCAGCAGGAAGCACAGCCGCTGCTACCAGGCACCTGGACATGCCGGGACCAGCTTTGGGACTTTGCAGACGAATGGTCCAGTTTTCCCCACAGCTCAATTTGAGCATCTGTAGTGGGGGGAAATGTGATTAAAGAAAAAAAACAACAAAAAAAATAGAAGTATGTATCTCCTTCACATAGAAGTGCAGTTGTGGGTGGTCCAGGGCTGGTGTGGTGGCTCAAGACCATCGGGTCTCAGCCTCCTTCTGCCTTTCTGTCCCCAGATTGACTTCCTGGTTTGAAGCTTTCTTCCTCCAGGGGCCTTCCTGTCTAGGATGGCTCTGGAGTTCCTGTTCTGTCTAGTGTTGGCATCGGGGCACACTGCCCTCTCTCCCCTACCATTCACACCTAAATTCAGATGTGGATGGTGACTTTTGTACAACTAAGATAAGCTGGAACATTCTGACTGGACTTTGCTAGAGACCTCGGAGGTGGGGGACAGGCAAGCAGGAAGGCTGGACCACACAGTCTGGTTTCAGTTCCGTGGTGCCTCTGGGCCCCTTCTCCCCTCCCTTCTGCTTTCACATCACCCCACCCTCACCATCTGTGAGGTGGTACTGTGAGGTCCTCAGCACTGGCCAGTGGGCTACCACAGTGGAGCTCTCAGGAGCCCCTTGCTAAACGTGGACTCTGGGAAATGATGTCACCCAGCCTGTTTTTCCCATTCCTGCCTCCTTTCCACCAGAACCCCTCACCTAGATGAGAAGTGCCCCCCTGCCTGGGGAGTGCATAGTCGAGACATATCCTGGGATTCCTGCAGATTCCCAGCGTCCCACCTGGGGAAGGCAGGATTGAGGTATTTATTGCTCTGAGAGCAGGTAGGAGGTGTTTTCAAAACCTGTCTACCCTTGGGTGCTATTGAATCTGCCTCACCCTCGTTTTCCTGGAGTCGGGTGGGGGAGCTCACGTCAAATGCTTACATTATGTGTGGAATGAATAACACTTGTTCCCTTGGCCTCTCCACCCTGAAGAGTTAACAGTTATTAAAATAGTTGACAAGCTCTCGGAAATGTCAGGCCTCCACCATTGAGAATCTAACAACAATTATATTGCACCCAGTGCCTCTGGGCTTTGGCAGTGGGTTACTCACTTACCAAGGGCCAAGGTTAATGAACACAACTTTTTTTTCTTAATAACCCCAACCCCGTGGCCCCCCTGAGGCTGGGGTAAACTCTGTGTTCCTCTAGTTTCCATAAGATGGTGAACTTGGCCAAAGCTGTCATTAAACAGAAGCTAAGCTTGTGGGATCAGAATGGGTATTAGCACTTAATGCTGTCCTCTTGAATTGTTGCATCTTTTGGCTTTTTCTTCTCCAAGACAGGTTCACGGAACACATGTGTCTGGGGACATAGTAATAGGTACTCTGGGAAAAGAGGGTTTTGTAGTCCAGCAAATTTGGGATCCACCACCTGGGTACTCTCCCTGAGCTGCACAAAGTATGTTAGCCTAGGTAAAGTCAGGAAGTACTGCAATAAAAATGCCTTCTGAAATTTGCTTTAGCCAGGGACTCTCAGACTCATTTGACAGTAGAACCCCTCGTTGAGGGGGTTATTAACTCCCAGATGTGTGAGTGTTCCTTGGAACACACGTTGGTAAGCACTGTTTTAGGGTGCCTGCAGCTGCTGATGACTTCCAGTTCTGGGCCCTTTGAGATGCTGTAGCTCCTGGTTCTCTTAACTTTAGGCCATCTGAATCCTCTGATGGCCATGTTAAGGCATGGTCTGCAGGGCCTACCCCCAGAGTTTCTAGTACAGCAGATCTGGGATGTGCCTGAGAATTTATTTTCTAACAGCTATATAGGTGATAATGAGGCTGCTGGTCAGGAAGCATGCTTTGGGGACCACAAGTGGACATCCAGGAATTCCCATGAAAACTTGACACATCACTGAATCTCTTGTGAGTGTTGGTTTATCTTATCTGTCAAATGGGAGCATTGCTCACTTCTAGTGTTGTGAGGATAACTGGCCTGATGTGTGGCAGGGGCCCAGAGCATGGGCAAGGGCTAAGTTTTAAATAAATCTTACCTTTGGGGATCTAGATGTTGAAACATACTATAAAATGTCTATAATTAAAACAGTGTGGTACTGGTGCATGAATAGACCCGTGGAATAGACTAGAAAGCCCAGGAATAGATGTAAGTACATGATAAAGGTGGCATCTCTGATTATTGGGGGTAAAGATGGATTTTTACATAAACAGTGCTGAGATGACTGAGTCATCATTTGTAAAAAGATAAGAATAGATTCATATCTCACACCATACCCAAGAATAAACTCCAGGTGGTTTAGGAATCTACATGTAAAAAATGAAACCATGCACATACTGTAAGAATGAATTCTTTGAAACCTCAAGGTAGTAGAACTTTGTAACTATGATTCCAAATCCAGGAATAATAAGATTGATAAATCTGGCTTAAAAATGTATATGACAAACGCCATGAGAAAGCAAAGTCAAAAAACATCTTACAACATGGGAGAAGATATTCAAAACATGTATCACAAAGGATTAATATTCTTGAAGAATTCTTAAAAATAGACAAAGAACCAAAACTCCAATAGAAAAATGAGAAAACTATCCAAACAATTTACAAAAAAGATATTAAAATGGCACTGAAAGATAGGAAAAATACTCAAATTCACTTAATTAGATAAATACAGATGCTATGGTCTAAATATTCATGTCTCCCCCAAATTCATATGTTGAAAACCTAATGTCTAAGGTGACAGTGTGAGGAAGAGGGACTTTAGGAGCAGGATGATTAAGTCAGGCAGGTGGACCCCTCTCAGTTGGGATTAGTGCTCTGGTAAGAGACCCCCACAGAGGTCCCAAGCCCCTTCGACCATATGAGGGGACAGAGGGACGTAGGCAATCTGCAGTCTGGAAGAGGACCTTCACCAGAACCCAACCATGCTGGCACCACAATCTTGGGCTTCCAGCCTCCAGAACCCTGAGATTTAAATGTCTGTTGTTTATAAGGCCCTCAGCCTTTGGTATTTTGTTATAGCAGCCCGAACAGACTAAGACAGCAATTAAAAGAATACCGAGATACTTACTAGACTGGCAGAAAAAAAAAATACACACACATCTCAACATGTTCTATTATTGAGGCTGTGGGGAAATACTCTCATACATTACTGGTGAGTGTGCAAGTTTGTACAACCCCTCTAGAGGGAAATTTTGACAACACCTGACAAACTACATATGTATATACATTTTGATTGTGATCTAGCAACCCTACTTCTAGGATGTGAAAATATATATGCACAGGTTATTTACTGCAACATTGTTTGTAACTGCAGAATATTGAAAACAGCCTAAAGACTCATATATAAGGGAGTGGTTAAGTAAACCATGGTACATCCATACAGTGGAGTAGTATGCAGCTGTGAAATAGAATGAGAAGGATCTCTCTCAACAGATTTGATACAGATTTCCAGGACATACTGTTCAGGTTAGTAAGTAATGTCCAAATGAGTATCTAGAGTATCCTAGCCTAAGAAAAATACACAGATGTATAGGGAGTACAGGAAAGATAATCCAGAAAATAAGCAGCTTTGTGGGAAAAGGCTGGAAAGAAGGAAAACTGAATGGGTTCAGGGTTGCTGGGATGAGAAGGGGATGTACTCAGTGAATATATCATTTTGAGTAACCCTGACTTTTAGAACCATAGTAATGTCTCACATACCACCCCCCGCCCCAAATAAACAGTTGACTCAGATATAGGGGGAACGGAAGATCGAATGCAAACACAGATGAAGCACCAGCAAGTCATGACCACATCGAAGGTGCTGGGAAGAACTAACTGAAGTAACCCTGGAAAATTATCTAGATTGGACACGAGAAGAGTAAAGGTAAAAGTTACTTCACATAAGTGCTGAAATACAGTTATTAAAAGTATTTCTTATAGGGATATATTTAGCAATTCTGAAACTATACTAGGATCAATTTAGTAGACTCGATTTAATAGACTAAAACAAATAAGTAAATAATCTGTAGATTATGAGAGCTGTGTTTCTCACTGTTAGAGTTATAAATAAGTTATAAATAAGAGGAAAGGTAGAATAAACCCTGTGGTATTGGATTAGAATCAGAGGTCTCAGTGTGAACTCATGATTTTAAAATTATATATAGCTAGATATGGAAATATAGCTATGTGTGCCTATGCGTGGGTTAGTATACATATGTGTGTTTCCTAACTCTGTCTTGTGAGTGGGCTTAGAAAGAGTGACACCCAGTAACACTGTGTAGACCTGGCACTTAGATCTTGGTTTCTAAACATCATTCTCTAATACAAGGAACCAGAGATTGTAGTGGTTTATTCCACAGCAGGTAAATATCACCAGTAACAAGATCCATGGACATCATACATCCTTTGATAAGATGCACTGAGGACACAGCATCCTTTTGTTTTTTAAATGGTGGTATTCCTGCCCAAAATGTCTAACCTCACTCCAGCCATAAAAACACACCAGACAGACAACCTGAGGGACATTCAACAAAATAACTGAATGGTATTCAGTTCTGATCAAAAGCATAAGATCATCAAAGACAAGAAAAAGACAGAAACGATTACAGATTGGAGGGGATGAAAACTCACAAATGTCATGTGGGATCCTGGAGAGGATCCTGGAATAGAGAAGGATATTAATGGAAAAACTGGTGTAATTTAAATAGAGTTTGGCTCAGTGGTAAAGAGTCCACCTGCCAATGCAGGAGACGGTTCAGTTCCTCGGTTGGGCAGATCCCCTGGAGAAGGAAATGGCAACTCACTCCAGTATTCTTGCCTAGAAAATTCTATGGACAGAGGAGCCTGGCTGTCTGTAGTCCAGGGAGTTGCAAAAGAGTTGGACATGACTTAGTAACTAAACAACAACATAGTTTGATAATAATTGCATCAATATCAGTTTCATGTTCTTGATCACACTGTGGTTGTGTACAATGACAGTTTTAGGGGCAGCCAAGTGAGGGAGAGAAGAAAATTCTTTGTGCTATTTTGCAACTTTTTTCTAAGTCTAAAATTAGCTTAAAATGACTCCTTTCATGGGAAATGAAAACAGAACACAATACTATAAACATTATAATCCCCCAATTTTAATATACGTATGTGTAGAAAAACAGACTGAAAGGAACTGCATCCACAACATAACATTGGGTGTCTCCAAACGGTGGAAATTATGGTCATTTTTACTTTTGTTTTCACATTCATCTGTCCTCTCTGTGTTTTCTACCATTTGATGGTTTCATTTGTTGGAGACTTGGAAACACTGGTGAATGAGACAAGTGTCTCCCTCATGGAGTTTATATCCTAGTGCATGAAAGGGAAAATGAATAAATACAATGAAGATACCTTTGTGCAGAAAACTGAACTAAGCTGATGTGATCAATGGCCAGGGAAGGCCTTCGTGAGAAGGTGATGTATAAGGTGAGATGTGACTAACAGGAAAGAGAAGATGGGGAGGAGTGTGCAGTGGGGAGAGCGCAGAGGGAACAGTCTCCACAGAGGCTGTGAGGTAGGGGTGGGTTTAGCTTGTTCAAGAGCCCAGAAGAAGTCTGGGTAGCTTGGCTGCAGGGGGCTTGTGGGGCAGGGGCCATGAGAGGATGTCCAAAGGGTAGGACGTGCCCTGCCGATGGGGCTTGGTATGGCCTTGGGAGCCCCGGGAAGGAGTGGAACACCTGAGAGTCATGATGGAATCTAGGTTTTAACAGAATCCTCAGCAGCTGGAGGAGCTGACTGCAGGGGATGAGGGTGGAGGCTGGGAGACCAGGGAGGGGGCTGGTGTCCTCCAGGGATCTGAGTGAGAGGCCTTGGTAGCTCAGTCAGGGGCTCAGCCTTCTGTGGAAGGAGGAGGGACGTGGTCAGATTTGGTTCTTGTTGTGACAGAACTATCGTTGGATGAAGGATGTGAGAAAGAGAGAAATCAAGAAGGATGTCTACCTTGGGCTTCAGCTTTCCAGTAAGTGGGGAACACTGTGGGCAGGAGCCTGGGGAGAGAGCAAAAGTTCTGTTGTGCTTTGGTACTGAGCCTATTCATTATGTTAATAATCAGAAAATAATGAATAGAGAATGGACAGGGGCTGTGAATCAGACCCAGGACTAGGTGCCCTGGTGACTATGGTTCCTGGGTCCGTCCCCGCTCCCTCCTCATCCTTTCTCCTGAGATTCCTGACCCTCTTTGTGTCCAGCCCAGCCTGTTCCAGCCTGGTCCTGATGTTCTTCTTCCCTAGGATGGAGGCTGGCTGGGGTCTGCTCTAAAACCACCACTCCCACCTCCACTGGCTCCAGACACTGACAGTTCACCAGTTTGGGTGTTGATGGCTGGGTGCTGTGCGGAGTAATTGGCATGAGTGGCTTGGAGGAAGGATGGATGGATGGATGCCTGACCAGTATTCCTCTTTCTCCCCAGTGCAGACTGCTTTCCGATTTGTCTCAAAGTCAGTGTAGGGCCTGACCAGCTGTTGGGTTGCAAGGGAAGTGGGGCCAGTGTTCCTTAAATCCTCCTGTGGTCCCCCTTGATTTTCGGACTGAAAATGGTAGAGTCAAATGCTCAGCTCTGGGGACAACAAGGCAGGCACCGACATTTATTAAGCACCTGCTGTATACCAGAAGGGGCCTTTGCATGTATGGTCAGTCACTTAGTTGTGTTCGACTCTACGTGATCCCCATGGACTGTGGCCCTCCAGGCACCTCTGTCTATGGGGTTCTCCAGCCAAGAATACTGGAGTGGTTGTCATGCCCTCCTCCAGGGGATCTTCCTGACCCAGGGATTGAACTCATATTTCCTGCAGGCAGATTCTTTACTACTGAGCCACTTGGGGAGCCCCAGAAGGGGCCTTTCCCACCCCCTTTATTAGTAAACTTTACTGTTCACCACCACTCTCAGGGGTAGGCGTCATCCTCCCCACTGGACAAAAGCAAAGCCGAGGGGCAGGCCCTGGGCGGGTGCCACCTGCCACTCCATAGAGAGGCTCTCGGCTGGAGAGGGAGACCACTCTCTCTTGGGCCACCGTGAGGAATGCCCGTGTGCATGTATGTACACGTGCCTGGGGGCACTCACTTGTGTGCATGGATGCATGCATGTGTGGGGGCAGGAAAGGCTGGTGGAGGGGCACCCTCACTCCACACAGCCTGGGTGATGGAGCCCCTGACCCTGGATGCAGAGCAGACCCTTGAGCTCACCCTGGGCTCCCAACTGTGGCCTTGCTCTCTGTCAACCAGAAGTTAGCTGAGAGAAGAGGGAGGCAGACAGACGACCCTGAACAGATGGATGGCGGATTACACTTCTGCTTGTCTACACAGCTGTCGTGTAACCTGCCCTGTGACAGGTGCCTGAAGGATGCCAAGGGAGGCTGCCGTTCAGAGATGCAGGGTGATGGTGCTCCCAAGGTCACACGCTGAGCTGGGATGTGAAGGGGACAGGAAGTGCCCCCACTCCTGAGTTTGGCAGTGTGCACACACCTCCTAACCCATCTCAGCTCCCTGTGAGGCAGATCTGACATCACCCCCACTTTGCAGACAAGGAAGCATGGCTCAGAGAGGTGTGGGGAGTGGCCCAGAGTCACACAGTCTGTAGGTGGCAGGGCTGGCTGGGATGAGCAGACTGGTCCCCCTGGCTGACATGCTGGGGATTTGGCTGGTGTCCCCACTGTGGTCCCAGACCCATCATTTCTTCAAGTGTCATCTTCCTGGAAGAAGAGCGGTTGGCTTAGGGAGTCCGCCCCTGTTCCCTCGGAGTGACATGCTCAGCTGTGGCTTGTGTAGGATCCCCATGTGGGAACTGGCTCCTCCAGCCCTTTAAGGGGGGTGTAGCGAGCACTGGGGGCTCTTGTATATGAAGTGGGGGCCTGCGGAGACCTCCAGAGCAGAGCAACTCTACCGTCCAGGCTGCCGCCTTCGCTGGCTGGCTCTTGCCCCATGAGAGGCTCCGACTGTCCCTCCTCCTCAACCCTGGGGCCAGGGGCGTCCCCCAGATAGCCCACTGGAGTTGAGGTTCTGAGGAGGTGGGTGAAGTGCTCACAGAGCTTGTCCATCTCCAAGGAAGCGCTTGGAGGCTCAGTGTCCATGCCAAGAGCAGCTCGATCTGGTAGAGCACCTGGCTTTGGGGCCAAGGAATTCTCTGACAGACAGGACCTGGGCCTTTGGCGGAGCTGGCTGGGGATGGTGGCCCCTATACACTCAGAAGCCCTGTCGGGGACCCAGGGCTGCTCACCACTGCTACCCGAGGCAGCGGCCACCTCCCCCAGTGCTGGGCCAGGCCCGGGGCCTGGGCCCTGGAGTTGCTTCCCTTCCAGGCTGCTCCAGGGCTGGTCCCAGGGCAGCAAGGGTGTCTGGTGCAGTGCGAGGTCGCTGTAGCAGGTCAGGAACTCCTCACTGTCGGAGCATGTGCTGGCACAGCGCAGGGGGCCCGAGGGGACCAGGGGGCCAGTCAGGAGTCCGTGGGGGGCTGTCGAGACCTCAGGCAGGTTCAAGGCCACAGGCAGGCAGCACTGAGCATCAGGGCGTTCGGCCAGGGCGCTCTCAGTTCCCACCCCTGCTGAGGGATCTGGGCCAAGCTGGGCCTCCCACGGGGTCTCCTGCAGCCCCGTCTCTGAGCCAGGCCTATGGCGGGGCACGGCCACCCTCTCTCTGCCCGGCCCGAGGAGCTGCCTGCCCGGGGTCCTGAGAACGGCCTCACACGCGACTCTTGTCAGGAAGATCTCAAACACCATCTGTTTGGTGTCCTCCTTGCTGATAGCCTGGACCAGGGAAAACTCGACCTCGGAGGTGGCCATGTAGCCCAGCCGGCCCAGGAGGGTGTGCAGCGTGTGTTCTGAAAGCACAGGCCTCACCCAGTAGGCAAAGCTCCCCGTGTACGTCTGGAACAAACAGGGGTGCTCGTTAGGGTGGGACACGTAAGAACAGAGCGCCTGTGAGGGGAAAGACTGAAGACTGGCCCGGAGGCTCCTGAGAAGCAGGAGGGCCAGGGCATGGGGCCGTAAGGAAACCTGGCCCACAGGCATGTCCCATTTTACAGGACACACTGAGGCTCAGAGGCGGGACTTTTGTCTCAAGTCACACAGCAGAAGAACGAGCCAGCCAGTGCCCTGGCCTGGAGCCAGAAGCGGTGAAAGCTTTCCAGTGGCTTTCCACAGCCAAGGCCTTTCCCTGGTTTCCTGTGACCTCCTCGTGGCCTGTTCTCTAGAGAAGCGGTAGAGCCTAGTGGTTCAGAGTGGCACTGTCTGAGTCTGGGCTGTGTATTAGCTGGTGACCACAGATCAGTTTCCAGGTGGTGTTAGTGGTCAAGAACCTGCCTGCCAATGCAGGAGACATCAGAGACTAAGGTTCGATCCCAGGGTTGGGAAGATCCCCTGGAGAAGGAAATGGCAACCGACTCTAGTATCCTTGCCTGGAGAATCCCATGGACAGAGAAGGCTGGTGGGCTCAGGGCTGTAGGATGGAAAAGAGTTGGTCACAACTGAAGCGACTCAGACTACAGATCAGTTGCATTAAACTCTTTAGCCCTCAGTTTCTCCAACTGTAAAATGGGACCAAAGTCAGTGGGCATGACAGACACATTGTTTCCTCCCCCACCCCGAGGCAGGGCCCTGGCCCCTCCCCGAGACTCTCTCCCAGGGTAGTGGCGACACCTACCTTCAGGGACCTGATTTCCTTCCTCCAGGGAAACAGGAGCAGGTGGATAGAGACCAATTCCAGGAACTCCAGTGCCCGCACCAGTTTGTGGTTGATATGGTGGGCAGAGCAGGAAGCCCCTGAGTCAGGGGCCACCTCCTCAGGCAGGTAGAGCTGAAGAGGGGGCCCTGTGTCCAGGAGCTGCTGGGCCCTGCTGGTGAGAGTGGCTTGCCTGCAGACCCCGAGCCGGCCCTCTCCTGCCCCCTCCAGGTAGAAACTGATGAGGTCTTCGAGGAGGGTCTCAAGAGAGTCCTCGTTGGGGCCCGGGGCCTGGGACCAGCTCATGGCGGCTGTGAGGGGCTGGATGCAGACCAGAGTCCCGTGGCCGCCTAGGCTGGCCCGCCTCTGTCCCGCCCCACGGCTCAATCAGGAAGCCGAGGAGGAAGTTGTGTTAGCAAAAGAGAAAGTGGGACCTTGTGCAGTCTGTCGCTACTCCTCATCCTGGAGCTGGCCAAGGCTGCGGCCAAGCAAGGAGGCTTTGTGTGTGCAAACCCTGGCATCCTGCCATGGGTGGGATGGTTCTGAGGTGTGTTCTACCCTGTCTCTGAGAGGGTCCCCGTGGGACCACCCCAGATGTCCACAGCAACAACCTGCTCATAAGTTTGTCTCTGTTGATTCGGCTCCCTCCCTTGTCTTAGTTCCCGGTTCCCTCACTGTGCTTCCTGGGATCACCTCCCACATAAACTACTTAGACCCAGAGGTTGAATCCGGCACTGGTTTTTGAGGGGGTTGAGATGGACCAGTCACCTATGCACTCTCTCATCTAGCCTTTATCCGCTCCCTCCTTCCCTCTCCTCCCTTCTTCCCTCCCCCTTTCTTTCCTTCCTTCCTTCCTTTCTTCCATTCACCTACTGCTTACTTCAGTGATGATTCACTCATTCATTCAGTCACTCGGTGACTCACTCCTTCCTTCCACATGGGTCTGCATTTCTCAAAGTGTGCTCCACGGAAGAGCACTTATCTGGGGTTCTTAATCAATCTCCCATGAGTGAATATTTCCTGTGGCCAAATGCATCTGGGAACTGCTGGATTAAATAAGATCTCCTGGCTTCTTGGCATCAGGACCTGTCCTAAGGGGTGTGAGTTCCTAGGAGGGGGCAACCTGTGTACTGTTTCCTGACTTCTCAGACCCTGGGTCCTTTCAAGGCTCTCTTCTGGTGTTTGGGGAAGTACCGCCGGTGGCCCAAGTCCTTCCACACTGGCCTGGGGCAGGGACGGGGAGGGGTGTAGCTTCCGAGGCAGAGGGGAGCCTGACCTCGGTGGCTCACTGTCTGGAGGGCCTGGTGGAAGGTGCGGTGGCTCTGCATGAGCTGGCTGTGACCTGGCAGTCACACAGCCGAGGAAGATCTGGTTCTTGACCATCGTTGGCTTTCTGGGAGGCTCTGCTGGCCTGCTGCCCCTCCGGTCACCAGGAAGGGCATCTGTTCTGCCTGGCGCCTGGCCTCAGAGCATCTCAGAGCTGCGCTGGCCACACCCAGGGCCTCTTTGCTCCCAGCCCCCGACTCCCCTGCCACATTTTCTGAGCTCAATGGCCAGAGCGTTCCTACCTCTCCCATTAGGAACTACTTCCCAATGGGAGGGCTACTTGGGAATGGGTCTCCCGGCTGGTCTGAATCCATCATCTGAGGTCCACTGGTGCGGATGCTAGTCTCTGACACACATTAGTTCACCTGATCCTGAACCTTGGCAAGGTTAGGTAACTGGCCCAGGTCACATCTGATCACCCTTCTGGGAAGGAGGCATAGGTCAGCTTGGGTGGGAGAGTGCTGGTGGACGTTTGGCATCCTGCTTTGACTCAGGGTAGGCTGGTGGGGAGTGGGTCCTGAGACCGAGAGGACGGGGACTGGCTCAAGGTCCCAGGAGGCAGGCTGGATGGATGCCTTGTTGTGGTCTGGCTGAGGCTGTGACCTCGGGGCCTGAGGCTGCCTCAGACCTGGGAGTCCTTGAAGAGATACTAACAGGCACAGTTGGGCTGCAACCCCCGTGCCCAGCCCCCCAGCCCAGAAACACCAGGCCTGCCCGCCCTAGGCAATCGGTCCCAATTAAGAGAGTTCACCTGGGCTTGGGGAGTAGCACTGTGAGGTCAGCAGAGCCAAACCTCAGATAGGGCATTCGCTCTCTTGGGTGATGATGCTGTGGGTCCTTCCACAGCTCGTGCTCCCAGCCTGGTCAGTCTTCGGGGAACACCGATGATGATACCTGAGCATGAGTGTGGGTAGCCTTGGGGTGGGACCTCTGGGTGTGTGAGCTCTGAGTGTGAGGGGCACAGTGTGTGTGTGTGAGCTGTGTGATGCTGCACACGAGTGTGTGTCTGAGAGTCTCTAGGAAGTTGATGTGAGAGACCCCTGTGTGTGTGTAAACATGGGTGGGCTTGGCTGGTGCAAGCCAGTGGGTGTCCCAAAGGGCCGCTGTGGATGGCTGTGCTTGGCATCCACCCTGTTCCTCCCTCTCTCAAGTGATTCCTGCTGCTCACGCATGCCTGTCTGGAGGCCGTGGAAGGCAGTGTGTCCATGCTTAATGGCCCAGTGGCAGCCCACACAGGCCAGGGTGATGGCCTCAGCTGAAGGTCCCCAGTCTGAAGACTTGGGCCAGAGGAGCTGCTCAGCTGCACAAGGTGGAGGGGTTAACATTCTTGGCTGAAGGGCAGCCTCAGACAGTGACCCTAGAGAATCTGAGAGCCGTGTGTGATTAACCCACCTCTCTCCCCACTGGCCAACTAACCCTGAGGCAAGCTCCACTCTGGCTCTCGGAGTTGCCAGGGGGATGGAGCGCAGTTGCCCACAGTGGCAACCAGCTCAACAACACCCTGCCTGGGCTTCCCACCCTTCCCAGTTTCACGTCCCGCTCCCTGGTGCTGTTCCTGGGGTCACCTTCCTCATTAACCCCTTGCACACCCATCCTGTCCCAGGGCTGGCCCTGCCCCTCCTCCCATCCCCACGATCCTGGGAATTTAGTTTCACTTCCGTCTTCTTGGGGCCCCCATGAGCCCCACTGCCTAGTGCTCATGTGGGCCTAGCCTCTCAGGGCCCCCTGGCAGAGAGAGCCAGACATCAAGTCTCCTTCTAGGAGTGTGAGGAACTTGGGTGTGGGGCCATAGGTGAACACGCCATAGTGTGTCAGAGTGGACACAAGGCATGCTGTGGATGGAGGTGGAGAACACTGAGCTTGATAACCCCTGGGGGGTGGTGGGATCCTGAGTTTGTTTGCTTTTGGAACTGGGTGTGGGTGTGGGGTCGTTCAGGTTGGGATTGCCATGGGTACCAGATGGGCTGGGCAGCACCACCATGAAGGCTGCCACATTCATCCCCAGAAGGGGCCTCAGACTACAGAGGTGGCACCTGAGCTGTGCACAGTGGTGTTTAGGACAGGAGAGTCATTGTTTTGCACACTGTGAGAGGTGCTGAGCTATCTACCTGTGCCCAGAGAGATGCTGCGGGGTGGGGGTGTGGGGTGGTGGCAGGAATGATTCCTGTAAATGGAATGCTTGAACGGTTTAAACCTCATGGAACATCCCAAGGGTGGAGGACAAGCCCAGGACCAAAACAATTTCTGTTACAACTACGAGTGTCCGCAGGCAGTGGGTTAGAAACGGGGAGAAGGGAATTTGCATCTTTCAGGGGCTGACTCACTGGCTTTGAACAGTGGCGCCAGGCAGCCAGCAGGTGGCAGCGTGGGCTTGCAGTGGGGCCTGGGACAAGGCTGTGCCTTCCTTCAGGATCGCACCCCACTTACAGGGCCCTTGGGGGTTTAGGACTATGCTGATGGGTTCTACCTGAATTCGAGTAGGAGGCAAGAGTGACAGAGAAAGGGAACCTGTCAGACAAGGGATCAACAACCAAAGCCAAAGTCTTATGGAAAGCAGAGACAAAAGAATTTCTGCAAAGGGGGAGAAAATGACTTATTTCAGTCACCTCAGCCTAATTTCCTCCCTCACACCTTCCCCACTGCTTCCTGGTAGTCAAAGCTGTCAGAGTGTGGAGTGAAATGCCAGTCTTCTGTGTTCCTGGAGTCAAGTCCTGCAAGGTTGTGGCCTGTCTTGGTGGCAGTTACACTGGCCAAGTCTTGGAGAATCAATGGCATGTTTTAGAGAGGTTTTAAAAAAATTACGGCTTCCCAGGTGGCTCAGTGGTAAAGAATCCACTTGCCAAGCAGGAAATGTGGATTCAGTCCTTGGTCCGGGGAAGATCCCCTGGAGGAGGATATGGCAACCCATTCCAGTATTCCTTTCTGGAAAATCCCATGGACAGAGGGGCTTGGCAGGCTGCTGGTCCATTGGGTCGCCAAGAGTCAGATACAACTTAACCACTAAACAACAACAACAAACTAACTGGTGTAAATCACTGACTACCCAAATATCCCTGTCCTAGAAGAATAACAAGGTTTTGGTGACTGCTGATTTTAAGAAAAGTAACATATTTTCAGTTTGTTGCTATTTAACACTTTTCTTACAAGTGTCAGATGGTGCCAACCCCACCATGGGCTCCTTATTCAGGCTACTTCTTGCAACATTTTTTATTGATATATTTATTTTGAACACAGAAAAGATACATTGTTGCTTATTTAGCGCTTAATCCAGGGACAAGAAAAGCTGCTCGGCTCCATCCCTTCAACACTGATGAGCATGTGGGGGTTTTTACCTTCCCCCCCAACCCTGGCACTTTCTAGGGTTGCAGAAGCAAGATGTGTTTCTTAAAAGAACCTCACCCCTGGAGTGCATTTTAAAGGCTATACAGTACAACAGACAAGAGATTATTTTTTTGCCTAGAAAACAGTACACCACAAAGGTGGACAAAACTGCGTGTAAACAAGGTCCCTTCCCCGGGCAGAGTCAGGGGCTCCAGGATGCTACAGAACTTCTGGGTGGATTCCTTTCAGTTCTGCACCAGAAGAAATGCTATTTCTACAGAAAATAAGATTCACGATTGCCTTCCTCGCCACCTCTCTTCTTAAGAAAGGGATTACTAAATTGTCTTAGCCCTTTATTGGAGGAATGGAAATGTGAGGGAGAGGCTGGTTGGGGGTGCTGCAGTTTATGGAGGGGGTGGGAAGGGAGGCAGGGTAGGTTGGAGGACTGCCGCTGGTGATGCCGGCGGGGACGCTCTTCCCTGGCACTGGGCTGCCACCCTCATGCAAGCTGGATCTGCAGGCATCAGCTCTGTTACCTGCGTGGTCTCTGATGGAAATTGCTGGGATTCAGGGGCCAAAGTCTGAGTCTGTCTACAACCAGGCCCACGTACCCCTTTCTGCGGTAGCCCCAGCAGCAAGGCTGAGGTGCAACCACTGGTCCTCTCGAGGTGGCACGGTGGGGCCCACATCCCCTTGAGTTCATCTGCTCCAGCACCATGGAGGGCACACCAGAAGGTGCTGGCTCCCAACTCCCAACCTGAGCCCTCACCCAGAGGGACAGCACTGCTCCAGGGGTCTGGTCTGTCTCCAGCCCACTCAAGCTTAGGCCATTAATGGTCGGCAGGGCATGTACCTAGTGAGGGGCTGCTCCTCTGCCTCAGCGCCTGGCCCCAGGCAGGCCCCTCCCCGTCTTCTTTGAAGACCCTCAGTCCCAGGCAGTGGTTGGACAGACATGGGCACAGCTGTGACTCACTACCACCACCCCACCACCACCACCGCACGCCGCTGAGGGCCCTGTCCATCACTCGTGGCTTGGAGTGGGGGCTTTGGAGACAACTCCGCTAGCATCACCAGACGGAGGGTGGGCTGGATTAGGGATGGGGCAGGGTGAGGCGAGGCTCTCCAGATGTGCCTGGGCCCCTAGTCCCGACTCCCTCACCCTGTAAGTGGCAGGTGTTGTGGCTCTTCTGCCCCAGGGTGGGGACAGAGACAGTGTGGAGCTGAGCCTCACTGAGGCCTGTCCCGCCAACGGGAGGACCAGCTGCCTCCTGGGGGTGGGGGGTGAGTTTGGGCAGTCAGCTGACCTGGGATGGCTGAGCGGCTTCTAGGGAGCAGAGCCAGCGCTGGGGCCCAGCCTGCCCAGTGAGAGCAGGGCAGACGGCCTGGGGGGAGGGCCGAGTGAACCCCAGCCCCTTCTCTGCCTCCCTTTTCCCAGTACTGGCTCCAGGGGCATTGCTGGCAGGCTGGGGAGGAGACTGGAGGTCAGGAGAGCTTCGTCTGCAATGAAATCTTTGCAGGTGGGATTGTGTATCGGGGCGGGGGGGGGTAGGCCTGTGTGTGTGTGCATGCCTGCACATGAGAGGGGCGTGTCTGGATGTGTGTGCGCACATGGGTGTGTCAGTGTGTGTCTGTCCAAGTTGTGTGTATATGTGTGCATGTGGGGGTGTGGTGTGAGCATCTGTGTGTGTGTGTGTGTGTGTGTGTGTGTACATGCCCCTGTGTGCCAGAAAGATGTGACTCAGCCCCGAGGGGCCGGCAGGACCTGACCACCAGGTCACTCACATGATCCGCTCTGGGCCCAAGGCCGGGGCCTGGGTTGTGGCGGGCGAGCCCTGGCGGCTCTGCGGGCCTGGTTGTGGTCCAGGCAGCGGCAGCCGGCCTGACGGGGGGCTGGCCCCACACACAGCCTCGTAAGGGGGCAGGGTGTCCATGGAGACAGTGCGGAGGCTGCTCTGGCCCTGCGGCCTCTGCGCCTGCCGGTGTCGGCCGGGGCTGTGGCCACTGCCCGCGTCCAGGGCGCCGTCCAGCTCGGGGCAGGAGTCGGTCAGTGAGTAGGGGGGCGGGGCATCCGTGGGAATGTAGAGCTGAGTGGCACCCGGCCCCACACACTCCTCGTAACTGCAAGAGAAGAAGCTCCCTCAGGCCCTGTGCAAGCTGGCCGCAGTGGCGGGTGGTGGGGTCTCCCTGCCAAGGGCTGGAGCCACAGTGACAGCCTGCCCAGGAGTGAAGCAGGCCAGGCCTTGGTCCCACTGACTCCAGTGAGACCCCTCCACTCCCTGGGGAGGAGCGCCAGGCACATCAAGGCCTGGCTTCTGGCCCTGACTCAGCCCCGGTGTCCCTGTGAACATGTGTGAGTGAGTCACCGAATGCTGGGTCCCAGGTCTCTTAGAGCAGCAGCCACCACTGCCGAAGCATCTCCAGGTGGGGCTCCCAGTGTGCGGGAGCGCTGGTGGGGGCAGCCAGACACTCCTTGGTCTCAGGTCACCCCAAAGTGCTCCTTGAAGGGCTGGGGAGGACTCCCTGGGGGACCCTCTGAACCTGAAGCTGCAGGGCAGAAAATCACCCATCCTCCGGGAAAGTCCATCCCTCCAGTGACCCCGGGGGTGGTGGTGGAAAAGGGTGAAAAGGTGATGGGGAGGATGGGACTGTGTGCAGGGCGCAAGGGGACCCCCAAGATGGGTCGTGCTGGTGTCCTGACGACTCCTTCCAGGTCCTAAGTGGTGGTGAGGTGCCTGAGAGGGGCTGCCAGGACGGGACCCAGAAGAGAATCCCCCAGGACAGCGCCACCTGGTGGGCCATAGGCGCAACTGGAGACAGTGACACCTGTCCCAGCGGGTGTGATCTGGACTCGGGCTCATACTAAGGGTGACAGAGGATGAGATGGCTGGATGGTATCACCGAAGCAGTGCACATGAATTTCAGCAAACTCCGGGAGATAGTGAAGGACAGGGAAGCTTGGTGTGCTGTAGTCCATGGGGTCGCAAAGAATCGGACAGGACTAGGCAATTGAACAACAGCCAAGGGGCTCGGGCCTGGACCCTCCACCTCAGCTCCTCACCCAGCCTGAAGCAACTGAACGTTTCTTCTTTTCGCCGTTTGGAGTGTCCCGAGGTGACATCTGCTGAGTCACGCCCCGCCTCACTTGGTCAGGAGGGTGAGGAGATGGCCACGCCCACTGAGCAGATGTGTTCTGCGTTTGTACCATCTAGGGTGTTGCCAGTTCCCGTGGGGGCGGGGCTTCCTGCCCGGAGCCCCGCCCTCTCAGACCCTCCGACCGCCCCCGCGTGGCCTCCTTACCCGGGTGGAGAGTCTGGGTACAGCTCTCGGAGCACCGTGGCGTCCACGTCCCCATCAGAGCTAAGGTCCAAGGGCGGAGGCCAGTCCTCGGCGGGGCCGCAGTCGTACCGCATCCTGTGGCTCGGGCGGCCGTATGTGTGCCCGTCTGACACTGCAGGGAATGGACGGACATTCGGCCTGGGTCTCAGGCTGGCGCCAGGGAGGGTCCTCACGGGTCTGCCTGCGGCCACTGAGATTCTGTTCTCTCCAACTCACTATCTTGGCCCTCCCTCACCATGTGCAGCTGCCTTCATCCCCTCAGCGAGCCCCAAAATATGAGTGCCAGTGGTCACAGAGAGGAAGCAGAGCTGGCCCGGCCCTGGCGGGGCTCCCAGGGTGCTGAGCAGCCTGTCCTGGGGACAGCCAGGTCGTGAGCAGCACATCATGAGCTTTGATAGATGTCGTACCAGGGCTGTGGGAGCAGAGAAGGGCCCAACCCAGCCAGGATGTCAGGGAGGGCTTCCTGGAGGAAAGGCTCTCAGAATTGAATCTTGTCTAGAAATTAGTCAGGGGGAGAGGGGCAAGCCTGGCAGAGGGAATAGAACAGCGCAGGTCAAGGGCGGTGGGGGTGCGGGGAGATGGGAAAGAAGACTGTAGTGTCAACAGCATGCTTTGAGCTGTGGAGAAGGACTGGGGCATGACAAATGGGGAGGAAGTGTCGGAGGATGAGGACTGCAGAGGTCTCTGGGGTTAGGTCTCCCTCCCTTTAGGTTTCCCAGGAAGAAAATGGGGCTTCTATGATGAATCCGGGTGACTTTACAGACTACACTGTCTTCTGTTGTTGTTTTTATCGCACAAGTACATCAAACGCTCTTCAAATGTCCCGAAGCTGAGAAACATTTAACTGCTTGTGCAGCATTTACCAACAGAATCTTATTTTCTTAGACCTAGTGACACTGCTTAGGAAATGCCGACGGAGTAGTCTTCTCATTCTACAGCTGGGGTTCAGGGAGGATCAGTGACTTGACAGAGGCCACACAGCAAATTATTGGTAGGACCAGAGGGTGACTGGATGTCCTGGCTCCAAACCCTAGGAGCTCTCCACCTCCCAGTTCCCAACAGGTCTGGTAGAGGATGGAGGACAGTGGGAGCTGCAAAGATGGCTGAGACACGAGGTCCCTGGACCCCCCTGGCCTCTCCGGTGGCTCCTCCCCTCAGAGGGTGGGGCCTGAAGTGGGCGGGGTTTGTCTGCTTTGGGTGCGACTGGCGACCTTTCTTTGAGGTCAACAGCACTGTTGGGTTGCCCTTCTCATACTATAGCCAGGAGCTCAGGGTCCTGTGGCTGGTAGAGTGTGCACCTGGAATTCACGCATAGTCTATACAACCCCGAAGACTGCTCCTTGCATTCCCCAAACTCTCTTTCCCACTCTTGACACAATGGTGAGTGGAAAAATCTGGATACAAAACTCCATCTGCGGGTACAGTCCCAGGATTATCTACAGACATCAAGAAGGCTCTCAGAAGAAAATATCCCAAACAGTGGCTCTGTTTGGAGGACAGGAACAGAACCCTTAATTTTTCATGTTTTCTGTATTTTAAAGGTTTTCCACAGTGATCACACATTATGCTTCTACTAGGAAAAAGGACTCCAATAACATGCTGAGAAGATGCTGAAATGAGATTTGTTTCCTTTTAGGTCACCAGCTGAAGAATGAGAATTTGGGGAAGAAGTTGGGGAAGAAACTGAGGAGAGAGGAAAACATGAAACAACTGGGTGAGGACAGAAGTGGCACAGTGGCTGGCCACTGGACTCCAGTGCTGGGTCCCATTCTCACCAGTGTTGGCGGGCAGGGCCCCATCCACTGTGTGTTGGGGTCAGGGGCAGCCAGGGCTGTCTGGACCTCAGGAAAGCTGAGGCTGTTTCCTGGTGGTCAGGCCTGAGAGCCGACTGGGTTGAACCATGCTGCTCTTTACCTCTCTCTCCCTGGGGCTACTTTCCTTGCCCTCACCCCCACCCCCGCCACAGGCTGAGCATCTTAGGGAAACTGAGGCCACCCTGAGGCATTCACCTAGCCCAGACCCCAGTCCTGAGATGACCCAGGTCAGCCCCAGACATCCAGGTGGGCAGAGTTCTCAAGGAACAGCTGGAAAGAAACTCCACTCCCCTAATCTGAAATCCCCAAATTCCTTTCTCCTCTACCCTCCTTTTTTTTTTCCTCATCAGCACACACCCAAATAGTCCAGGGAGACCCATACCTCTCTCTTCCCTTATTTACCCAAGTTAAGGTATACCTCTGTTCATTATTCAGCCCCAGTCCAAGGTTAACAACCTTAGACAGGCTCCGGAGAGCAGGGAAGAGGAACTTGCATCCATAAGCTTCACTGTGCAGTAACCTCAGGATCTTATTCATCCTCACAAGGGTTTGTGAGAGTGGCACAGTGGGTGCCTCTTTCTTTCAGATGAAGAAACAGAGATGTGAAGTCACTTGCTCTAAACCTCTAGCAAGTGAGAGAGGGCCAGATCCATCTGCTAAAGCTCAAACTCAAGATCTTTCCATCTTATGGAAAGAGAACAAATTTCTTTCTCTCTTCCTCTCCCTCTTCTTCCGTCTTTTCTTCCTCCTTTCTTCCCCAGTCTCTCTGCCTCATTCATTCATTCATTCACTCACTCCTTCATTCATTCTCAAACATTCATTGGCACCTCTCTCTGCACCTGACCAGCCTGCAGAAGGGCCCTGTGGGCAGACAGGGGCGGACTGACTTTGTCCCAAGGGCAGTGGGGAGCCACTGAGTGGCACTGAGAGAGGTCACAGTTCAATCATGTTGCTTGTCCCATGGAGAATACCTTGGGGGTACCAGGCCAGTGGCTGGCAGATGTGGGGGTTGCAGCATTAGTGAAGTGACCCCGAAGCAGCCTCTCTCAAGGGGAAGAGATAATGAAAATAGTTAACATTAACTGGGCACTTACTCATAAACCAGGCACTGTGCTATCTTAGACCTGACAATAACTTTGGGGCGGGTCCCCATGTACCCATTGTATAGATGACTCACAGAGTTGAGCGACTTTCCTGAGGTTGTTTGGTAAGAAGTGGAGATGAAGGCTGCTGTGGACCCTGCATCTGAGGTGCCTCTGTGTCTGAGATGTAAGAGCCTCGGGGCATCGGGTGAGGAGGATGGGTGGGGCCTGGAGCTGGAGGGCGCGGGAGCTGGAGCAGGGGTGGGTCCTCCTGAGAGAGGACCTAGGGCCCAGGGTGGGGCTCTGAGGAACCCTGAGATTCTTCTTCCCAGGAATCTACCAGCAAGTCTGAGAAGAAGCCACCAGAGCAATGGGAGAGAGCCTGGAGAGGCTGAGTCCCTGCAGCCAGGGAGGGCATCTGAAGGACAGAGGGTCCCCGGGGCCAGGAGGCTGGTGCTTGTTGGAGCTTGGTGGCTCTTGGGTCCCCTCTCCCCTGGCTTCTTTCCAAGCCTCTTGGCAGTCCCTGGTGTACCCCCTGAGGCCGGGGGATGGCCTGGGGGCATCAGCACCTGCAGGCCTCCTGCTGAGGCCCCAAAGCCAGAGCTGAGAACAGCCCGAGGGCAGGGAGGCGGGAGCCCCACAGCAGGGTCTCCACGGTGATGGGGCTGCGGGGCTGCAGTGAGTCAGCAGCAGGCAGCAAAGGCCTGAGTCCAGACGCAGCCTGGCGGCAGCCTGCTACCACCCCACCTGCTCCAGAGCCAGGGCTGGGGGCTTGCTCCTGTGACACTGGCCCCATGGCCCCACCACACCCTCAGGACGGACTAGCCTGCCCCGAGGCCTCTCTCTCTCTCCTCAAGGCCAAGGTCGACCTCTCCACTCAATCTTGAAAATTCCCCTGGCCCTCTCTCCTGAGCTCTAAGTCCCAGGCTCAGGCTCGGGCACGTTCAAGCCAGTCAACAAGTCCCTCTAGCTCCTGGTCTTTAAAATGGGCTAGCACGGCTCTTGCTGGTAAAGTGAGATGGGCTGGTGACTTCCTCTGCTGTGGAGCAGGTCCCCCTGGGCTAGGCCCGTGCTGGGCTGTGAGCTCAGTGCGAGGAGATCTATGGCTGTCCCGGGTCAGGGCGCTGATGGGGGTGGGTGCAGTGCTCAGGAAGTCCTGGGGAGTGGGAGTCACCCCTGCCTGGGGGGGGGGAGGGCGCGAGGAGCAGCAGAGAGGCTCTAAAAGGAGGAGGCATTTGTGCCAGGTCTGGAAGGACAAGCAGGCTTCTGTCAGATGGGGAGGTAATGGGGAGTGGCATTCTAGGCTCGGGGAAGAGCGGTGCAGAGGAGGGAGGGAGCAGGAAGGAGGCGCCTTGGGTGGCGAGCAGGAGGGGTAGAGGGCAAGGGTTGGGCTATGTGCGGTGGGTAGGCTGGCCATCCTGGGCCTGACTGGCTCCATCCTGGGGTGGGAGAGGTCGAGGGTGGCACTGGGCTCCTTGTTGGGGGTGGGCACGCCCTGGGCAGGAGCTTTGTGCTCCCCAAGGGTCAGGCTGGTGCTTCAAGGGCAGGAACAGGCAGGCCTGGTCTCACAGTGGCCGGGGCTGGGGAGAAGCCCTGCACCCACCCTTTGACCTTTAGCCTCACCCTTGGCAGACAGCTGGGCTTCCTATGCCCCTGAGGCGTCATGCTGACTGCCTCTGGGCTCGTCCTGACCACTCAGGACCTCTACGATGCAGCCTGACCACCCTGTCCCGCCCATGGCAGAGCCGCCACCTCCTTGCTGCTGCCTGGGCGGCAATCGGACAGGGGGCCCGGGGGTGCCCGGGGACGGGTGGCAGCTCACCATAGCCCTGCTCGTACTCTCGATGGCGCCGGCGGCGGCGGCGGTGGTGGCGATGGTGGTGGCGGCGGTGGCGGCGGCGGTGGCGCTGGAGCCGGGCTTGCCTGTCCCTGCGGATGCTGCCCACGATGATGGTGATGCAGGAGAGGATGATGACCACGCCTATGACGGCGCTCGCCACCAGCACGGGAGAGACGAGCAGGTGGCTGTGCTCTGAGCTCTCCGAGAACGTGGGGTAGAAGTAACTGGTGCGGTTGTATCGAGCTACTGTGGGCAGAGAGAGACACTGAACAGGGTCAAAGATTTTGCCCCACACCTTCCTCGTCCCTCCCTGCTGCCCTGTGAGTGATTCCTCCCTCAGCGTGTGTGCGTGTGTTAAGTGACTTCAGTCGTGTCCAACTCTGTGCGACCTTATGGACCATAGCCCACCAGGCTCCTCTGTCTGTGGGATTCTCCAGGCAGGAAACTGGAGTGGATGGCTGTGCCCACCTCCAGGAGATCTTCCCCACCTAGGGACCAAACCTGTGTCTCTTGAGTCTCTTGCATTGGCAGGCAGGCTTTTTACCACTAGTGCCACCTGGGAAGCCCTCATCCCTCAGTAATTGGAGGCTAATGTGGCCCATGGACTTTATCCTGACTGCTTCTGCCAGGGAGGAAGGTAGCGCCTTGCCCACCGTCCTGCCAACTCCCCCCCACCCCCACCCCCCGCCCCCATCTACAGGAGCCTCTACTAGTGAGGGTTGACCTCTTCTCCTGTCCCCTGAAGCCTCTGCCCTGGGAGCTCAGCCAACTCACAGATAGGAAAAAGGAAGCCCAGAGAGGGCAGTGGACTTGCTCAAGGTCACACAGCAAATTAATGGCAGAGCTGAGGCTTGAACCCAAGATCCAGTGCTAGACCAGGACTCTGCGCCACCAAGACATGAAGTTGGAAGGTCAGTGTGACTTTGCCAAGGTCTTGGGAATGGATGGAGAATACTCAGGCATTGGAGTTCGACGACAAACCATACTGGCCTTCAACACTGGTCTCCTGCTTTGGGGGTGAAACCTCCCCGGGGGACACCACAGATATCAGGCGAGCCTGGGGCTGTGGGCAGTAACTGACCCAGACAAGTCAGGGGCTGGGTCAGATCAGGGAAGATGTCTCAGAGAAGGTAAAGTTTGGAGGTATTCCAGGCAGGGGAAGAGCAAGGCCAAAGGTGCAGAGAGGTAAGAAGGGGCTTCTAGGAAGGGGTGTAACATGGCAAGAGTATGAGAAGATGAAAGAACCTTCTCTAGGACCAACAGCTGTGTCCCTGAGAGCCCTATTAAAGGAAGCTTTTGGGAGCCATGATGGATTTGTGCTACCACAGTATAAGAGGATGGAGCCCTGGGGGCTCGAGCTCTAGGGAGGGGTTAGAATCAGCCAAGAGCATCCACAGGCCTCTGCCCAGGGAGAACCAGCACCTCATTAGTGAGTCTGCATGACTGCCTCTTAATTCTCTCCCACTCAGCTGGGCTGGGGTGTGGATTTTCTCTTTAACAGATGTGTGGACTGATGCTCAGGACTGGTAAGTGACCAGCCCACGGTCACTGTGTTACTCTGTGGTCAAGTCAAGCAAGAACCCAGGCCCAAACTTCGAAGTCCAGAGCTCACTGCCCTCTGTGTCCCCGTCCCTGGCATGCTGATCCCACCTTCCCAGAGGGAGTGAGCTGCAGACACTCGGTGAGCCACAGGGGCAGGGCAAGCATTCCTGGGCCCTGTCCTGAAAGGGGTCCCCCTGTCTGCCCTCCCAGAGCCGAGGTCCCAGTCCCTGTTCTGCATCTGTCATGTATGATCATGCATGGTTTCCAGGGCTTGTGCCTGCGTGCCCTCTGTGTCCTCAAGCTCAGCCCTGGGTCCGAGTTCACCAAAGGTGCCCAAGGCATGTACTGAATGGGTGGTTCCAGCCTTAGACCAGATGAAGAAGTGGCAGGGAGGCCGTGAGCTGCCTCGGGGGAATGAGGTCTCTGTCTCGGGTGTGAATCAAGCAGGGTGTGGATCGCTACCTCCTTGGGTAGCTGTAGGAGGGCTTCGTTCCCAGGTGAGGGCCTGGACTTAGGCAAATCAGAAGCTGGAAGCTCAGCTGTGGCCACCTGTCTCGTATCCCTTTCCAATGCCATGTCCAAAAGCCTCTCCCACATTCAGCCCATGACAGGGACAGGTAGGTGAAGCAGGAACTCAGAGTTGTTGCCTGAGCTGTGAAGATGCCCTCCCAGCAGTTCTGCCCATGCTGGTAGCTCTTGAAGCCTACTGACATTCATTAGCCAGGGCTGACTTGAAAGCCTTACTTTCTGGGCCAGTATGTCATCCTAACCTGAGAACTAAGCCTTTGCTTGCTCAAGTTCATTGTAAGCTGCTCCCCTGCAGGGGTATTCACTGGGGAGAGAGAGAGACCCTTGGCTTTGGCTGGGCATGTATGCTTCTTGACTCTGTGATATGAGAATGTCAGGGTATGTGAATTTCTGGGATTCTTTGGGGGCCAAACACACACCACTGTTTTGAGAGCCCCTGCTATGTGTAGGCTCTGTTTAAAGAGCTCACTTCATCCCTGAAGCTATGTTCTCCCCATTTTAGAGGTGAGGATACTGAGGCTCGAAAATATTAAATGACCCACCACAGTCATATAGCCAGTATATGACTACTTGATAACCATTCTCTTTCTGTTTGGCCCAGGAGCCAGCCTCAGCATCCTTTCCTTTTTTTTTAAACATCCGTTTCAACATAGCACTTCACACAGTGATTACCTGGGTCATGAAACGAACCTTGTGGCCACCACTCATCCAGTCCACAGTACTGCCACTCCTGAGCCAATGACCAGGCTTTGGCTTGGATTAGACCTGAACCTGTGGCCACTCTGCTACCATATTCTCTCTAATAAAGCACAAGCCAATTGGCCATCCAACCAATGTCACCATCTTCCCATCACCATGTGTCCTCTCCTCTTAGAAGCCAATGGCAGGACTTGGGAATGTCAGAGATAGGCAGTCCTCCTTGGGGAGCACAGGAGTGTAGGGGGTCCACACTGCTCTTGACTGGTTCAGTATGTCCCAGCTGCTGGGATGGCTTGGGACACACTGGCCACCCCATGATCCAAGGCAGATGGGCTACTAAAAAGCTGGCCAAGGCAAGGTTGTGGGTACCCAGAATAAAAACCTAGGGCAGGATATATGTGTGTGCATGCCCACCCTGCTCAGCATGCAGTACCTTCTGTCGAGGTGCCAGTCCCATGGGGTCACCTTGAAGATGACTTGCCTGCCACCTGCTTCAGCTGCTAAGGGGAGCCTCACCCTCTTGGCAGTGCTGGGCTCATTACCAGCCAGGCGTGGAGATGGCAACACCCGCGCCTGCATATGAAGCCAGTTTGGGCAGGCATCCGCCTGTATGGCTGGTGAGAAATTAATCTTCCAGTCACTGTGACCGGCAGAGGTAGGCGCTGCTTTAAATTATGAGGGAAATTCTTCCAATTTTCAAATGCAGGGTCCACTTCATCAAGAAGATAAAAATGACTGCAGAAAAAATGACATGATGCTAACACCCCTTCCCACCGCTCTGCCTCCCTGTCCCCCGTACCTGCTGCGACAAGGATAGAGAATGAGGCTAGGTTTGCCTCTAGCCTAGATTTTCTTTCCGAGTAGCCTCTACAAAGGTGCTGATGACCAGGAGGAAATAGTACCCTGAGATGTGGCCCTTCCGCCACACACTAGCATGACTAGCTAACTTCTGCTGAACACCTACTGTGTGTCCTGCACCATGCTTGGTACTTTTCATGTACTATTTGATTTAATTCTTATGATGGCCCATGACGGGAACTCCAATTAACAGGTAGAGAAACTGGACCTCAGAAAGGTTAAGTGATTTGTCCAATGTCACACAGCCCACGAAGAGGGACCCAAGTCAGTGGGCAGCCAAAGCCCTGTGCTCTTAGGCAAGATGTGAGGCTGTGGCTAACAGGCACTGTGCGACAGAACTCATGTTTTTGGGATCTTGCTAAAGTGAAATTTTCCTCTCCCTAAAATGAAGCTTTGCTTCCTCCTGGCCACCTTATATGTAGCAACGTAGACCATGACCTAAGTCTTATTCAGGGTGAAAGTATATCAACAGCTAAACATTGCATGTCATGTTTAGCTAAACTAAGCATAAGGAAGATGCCCTGGAGAAGGAAATGGCAACCCACTCCAGTATTCTTGCCTGGAAAATCCCATGGACAGGGAAGCCTGGTGGGCTACAGTTCATGGTGTCGCAGAGTCAGACACGACTCAGCACAAACACTGCTAAGTTTTGAGGGGCTGGCAGGGGCCCACTATTAGAGGATCTAGAAAGTCAAGAGACCGTTCTTGGGTTTTCCCGGTTGTCCAGTAGTTAAGACTCCATGTTCCCAATGCAGGGGCCCAGAATCCATCCCTGGTCAGGAATTAGATCCCAGATAACACAACTAAAGATTCCAAGTGCGGCAACTAAGACCAAGCACATCTAAATTAAAGAAAAAGGCTGTCCTTTATCTCAGTGGCAAAGAGGAGACTTCGAGGGGCCTGGTCCAAGTGTTTTAGGGGCGCCTTCTGGCTGAAGAAAGGGATAGTGTATGTGTATGTTAGTCGCTCAATTGTGGCTCTTTGCCACCTCTGTCCATGGAATTCTCCAGGAAAGAGTACTGGAGTGGGTTGCCATTTCCTTCTCCAAGGAATCTTCCCAAGAAAGGGATATACCATAAACACACGAAGGCTGCTGCCAGGCTCCAAGTGAGCGTGGAGCGAGGGTGGAGCCGTGCGTAGAGCGAAGGGCGTGCGTGGAGCGTGTGGCGTGCGTGGAGCGTGAGAGGGAGAGTGTGGGGCGTGCGTGGCGTGTAAGTGGAGCGTGGGGCGTGGGTGGAGCGTAGAACGTGAGTGGGCGAGCGTGGAGCGTGCGTGGAGCTTGGTGGAGGCTGAGGCCCCGGCTCCCGGGCTGTGAGTGGAGCCAGGCTCAACTGAAAGCTCTTGACGGTGAGCTGTTCCTGAGAGAGTTCTTCCACCGCGCCAAGCGGAAGTCCTGTGAGCACGCCGCACACCCAGCCCTGGTGCTCTCCCCACTCTGCGCATGGGGTCCTGAGGCCCCTGTCGGGGCTGGCATGGTGCCTGGGTCTGTGCGCCGCCGCCAGGCCAGGCAGAAGCCTGCGCTTGCGCCTCCGGACTTCTGCTCCAGGCTGCAGCTGGGAACCACAGGTGAGTTAGGCCCTCAATGACCCCGGGCTGGGCTTGGGGCCGGGTTTGGCGCTTGCCTCCTCTCTGTGTGAAACCCTAGCCAGTCCCATTTACAGGACACTGAATCTTGGTGGGCTGGTTTGTCCACCTGGTTTTGAGGCAGAGCTAGGATTTGAACCTGGGTATGTCCGATACTCCATGAACTAGTGGCCTACGGCAGAGGCGGAGGTGGGAGAACTGGGCTACATTCCTGGTTCTGCCACTCACTGTCTGTGTGACCTTGGGCATGTTCTCTGCCCTCACTGGACCTGCTGTTTGTCTGAAAGATGTTTATTCTTGGGTCTTGAATCGTTCTTCCTGAAGGGTGGGTAAGCCGTAGGGAGGAGGTGGGAGCCCGGTGAATGCAATGGGGGAGGCAGTTAGATCAGAAGATTGCTCTTTGCAGCCTGAAGCCACCTAGGACCACTGGCAAAGGAAGGGCACCGAGACACCGAAGGTGCTGAGCCACCGTCTTTAGTTCTCCAGGCCTGCCCATATCTTCAGAGATGCTGGCTGGAGGAAGAAGGGGGCCACGGACAGAGATCTGACTGCTGGTCCCTGTCACAAAAAATTCTGAATGGATTTGTCATAGGTCCATTTCTCTAAGTCTGGCCTCAGCAGTGCACCTCTTTCTCCATTGCTGAAGCCACCAGGGGGAGGCTGTGAAGTCATTGGAGAAAATCTGGGGAAGAGGATTCGGGCACTCTCTTTTCTTTGCTCACCAATGGCTGGTCCCAGCCTCCCAGCTGGGACTAGGGTAGGGGACATGGCAGGGCAGGCTCATTACACTTGGGCGCTTCTGAGTCCTATCCCCTTCTTTTTTGGGGCAACTTCTCAGCCCACTTGGCGATACCTATTCTCTTGTCACCAGGAGACTGTGAGGGAGAGATGTTAGGGCATTGGGGGCAGGTCAGGAACATCCACACAGGGGCTGGGTCTTGCAGGATGAACCAGCAGAACAAGAGCAGGGGAGGGAGGAAGGGGCCTGGGCAGGAGTACAGAAGGGTGAGGTTGCAAAAGAGCTCAGGAAAGGAGGAGGTGCTCCTGGGGTGAGGCTGTGGGATGTCACATGAACATTGGGATTATGAGGGTGAGGAAACGGTTGCTTAGTGTTTAGGATTCTTCTTACAACGAAATGTATCTCTGCAAGATGTCAAGGCCCTGATGTGTTTTTCTTGGCTGTTTGGGACATTACAAGTAGGGTAGGTTATAGTGGAAACTGAGGATTAGATTGTGAAGTCATCCACCTATTAATCACCCCCCATCCATTAATTCACTCAACCAACTGATTATCCACCCTCCCATGTATTTATGTACCTAGGCATCTACTCAGGATCCACTTGATCATCCATGCATCCATCCATATATTCAATCATCCATCCACCCACCCATCCATCTACCCACCAGTACTCACTAAGTGCTCTGTGCCTGGATACATGCTAGGCACTAGGAACATGTATGTGAATCAGCTAAAATGAACCTCTCAAATACCCCAGTGCTCAGGGGAGAGTCTTGGTACATCATGGAGTTCTCTGTTCTCATGTTATGCAGAGTAGCCCTGCTTCCCTCTGTTTATACATCAGAGTTAATAGGAGAGTGTGCCACTGCCAAGTAGAAGGCTTTTAGCTACTGCATTAAAATATAACTGGAAAAATAAAAGTGACCACCCACAGGCCCTTCATGATTCTATAAATATAAGATGAAAATGATTTCTTCCACTATTAAGATAGATTCTGCCACTTAAATCAACTCACCAAAATTAACTCACATGTACTTCTACGTATCCAGACTCCATAGCTTACCGTCCTGTCATCATTCACTAAGGTTTTATCTCCAGTTTGGTGAACAATTTATTTGTTGGCTGGAAAACTCACTGAAACAGTATCACAGACCACTTTTCCCTGTTTCTGCAGAGGAAGTGGTGAACTGGCTGACATTACAAAATCAAACCACAGCAGAATGAGACTTTCAACTTGAAGCCACACCACCAATCTCCCATTTTCTTGCTAGAGTCATCAGTGGCCCAGAACTCTCTACTCTTCCATCATCACCTAGAGTTGGCTTTTTGGCTGTTTTCCATGGAGGACACAGGCTTTTATAACACCAGCAGTCACTGTGCCTGCTTGATGTGTAGGAAATAGGGGAACTGTGTGGAGAAGCAGCTGGATGGGAGCTGGGGGCTGGCTTGGCCCATCCATCAGCTAGGGAATTAGCTATCACATCCCCATTTGCATTGTGCTGTGCTTAGTCGTGTCCGACTCTTTGCGACCCCATGGACTGTAGCTGGCCATGCTCCTCTCTCCATGGGATTCTCCAGGCAAAAATATTGGAGTGGGTTGCCATTTCCCTCTCATTTGCATTATGAGTCTCAAAATCGTGGCTTCAGAAAATGACCATTTACTACAATGTGGTCTTTCCAGGAAGTTAATGAATAATTGATATATAAAATGTTAAATTCATGAATGTTTCAAATTATCAACTGTCCCACAAGCTGGGCCAGCCTAGAGATGTGTTTTTGGGCCACAATGGCTGAGCCCCCACCCCAAGTACTCTCATCCCTGGTTTTGTTCTGGCCCTTTGTTTTAGTGGGTTCTGATTCTGGAACATATCATGGGACTTTGTCTCCTGCTCCACAGTAGTTCCCTCAACTCCTAGAATTTACAAGGGCATGTGGGAAGCCACCAGGGCAGCAGTGTACTAAAAATAATACATTTTGAGGAGAAAAGACTTATTCCAGGAATGCAAGAATGGTTTAAGACCACGAAATCTATTAACATAACATGTCACTTCAGTAGGTAGAATGAGAAAAACTACTAGACCAGGCAAAGATAGATACTTCTTGGCCACAATAGATACAAATGATCTCAAATGGCTGACACCATCACACTGAACCTGGAGCTTTGGAGTAGTTTCTCAGCGTGTGGTTTCATGGAACGCAGATTTATAAAAACATGGAGTGTTTGTGGAGAAGTCCTGAATTCCCCCAGTCCCCAAGGTTGCTTTGTAGCCCTGAGCTGGGGCACCCCAGCCCCAGTCCTAATGCCTTTTATTCACCAGCATTCAGTGTCTGAGGTGAATGGCCCTAGTGTCCTCTGGGAGAAGGGTCACTCCTCAGTCATCTTCCTCAGGGCAGTGGTGGTGTGGGGGGAAACCCCAGAGTTCCTTCACCAAAGCTGACATGCATCTGGTCCTCGGATCTTGCCAAGTCAGAGTCCTGGGTTCAGATCTTGGCCCTGCCTCTTGCAGGTGGTCTCTGGGAAGTTTACCCCTCTGAGCTTCTAGCACTTCAACTGCAAAGTGGGAACAGCAATTCTTTGAGTTAATTAAAGCACACTGCTTAGCAGGATGCTTGGAACACAGTAGGTGCTCAATATATGACAAACCTTAAAATCTTAACAAAACATTCCCTGGACATAGTACTAAATATGAAAGGCAAAACAGTAAAGCTTCAATAGGAGGGCACTATAGAACATCTTTATGACTTTGGATTTCTTAAACAGGATACAAAGGTATTAATACTGACTATGAAATAACGGGTAAGTTGTACTATATTAAAGTAAAGATCTTTGGTGGGAGTTTGGGCTTCAGGGTGGGCAAGGGGCATGGGGACTGAGATGGGAACAGGATCAAGGACATGGCTAGAGCAAGGGGAAGATTTTGAAAAGTTTCTAAATAATTTGTAACTTGCCCTGGGACACTGGCGAATGCTTCTCAGGGAGGAACCTGTCTGTGCAGGTGTCTGGAACCAGATAATAGTTTCCAAGACATAGAAGGCTTCTTCACATTCTTATGGGATCCTACATTTTTGCACAATTAGCTCTTTCACTCTAATAGTTCTTTGTGGCATACTCAAGAGAGTAGCTACACTATCACATATAGCAGTTCAATGTCAAACAGTAGTAACTGAGTATGATGCAGCTTGTGATGATAGAGGAAAACTGCATTTGGAAACCTTGGTCTCATGTTCAATGAGGGGGCCTAAAACAGCCTTTCTTCCAGTAAGTGATAAGTAAAAAGCCCCACAGTATTCCTTTTCAGTTTGAAAAATGCAAGTCTTTGCAGCAGCTGACAGGAAATGTGTGATATTTACCCGGGCTGTCTTTTGATGATGACTCATATCGCCAGTGCCTTTGGCTACCTCTGATTACCTGTGTTTCAGTATTAGTGTCACTTTAGTACTTCCAATCCTGTAAAGATTTTTGCAGCAGAAGTATAACTCTTGATTACCTACTAAACTTGGAAACAGTTTAGTTTCTTACCTACTAAACATGATCCTCGTTCAGTTTTTATGATATGTTTTTGTGTTCTCCTCTCCTCTAAATCAAAGCCAGCGTTGAACAAAGGGATGATGCTGGGCATGTCTTTCTCCTCTTGTGTGTGTTCCATGGGCTTGCCTTCCCCATGGCTCCTGTAATGAGACTATGGTGTATAGCTGGGCCTTTCATTCTTGAGCACTGAAAAATAAATGCCACTGCAGAAGTGCTGGCTGTGCTAGGATTGAGCAGAAATTGATTTTGAAATGATAGGTAAACATTTGTTAAATCAGACACTGAATTTCAGCCACTATGCTGATTGAACTATTTAGTTCAGTGTTTTTAATGCTCAGTATAGTTCCTATTTTAAAAGAATTTAAGGAACACTCCATAGGTTTCTGAATATACAGACTCAGAAATTCCATACTGGCTGGGGATTTGATAGTCATGTTGTTCTAGATAATTGGATTTTACGCTTGGTAGATATGGCTAGTGTGCTAGCATGGCTCAGGTGTAATTGATCATTGTGCTCTCTGGCAAGGATAACGTGAGAGCCGTGCCCCAGTGCGACTGTTCTTATTGTTTAGAGAGTGTTGGTGACATACTGTGTAAGTATACAGTCGCATGTACTGTAATTGTCCTTAAACTGTTGGGATCATAGTCATTATTTTAGTGTTAGAGGTACTTTTGTATCTTGGAAAAAATAAGAAAAAATTTAAAAAGTTTAAGTTATTTCACAAGCAGTCTCTTTAAATTTCATCTAACCTAACACCTAAAATTTCAATAATTGACAAAAACTCTTTAATAAGACTGCCATCCAACTTAAAAAGGTGCCCACCTTGGCTTTCACATTTATAAAAACATATTCTTTGAAGTGCATCAACAGGATCCTCTGCTCCTAAGAAGTCCAAGAGGGTATCCCCTAACTGTATGCTCCATATCATTTTATTTTCTGTAAATTTTAAAGTTAAATATGAATAAAGCAAACAGTTATATGTAAGACTTGATAAATACTCTCTCCATAAAAATTTGAGAATATCTTTGAATGCAAAGGCATGGTTATAAGAGTCAGTAAAGCATCCAGGGACGTTCCTGGCGGTCCAGTGGCTGTGACTTTGCCTTCCAATGCTGGGGGTGCGGGTTTGATCCCTGGTTGGGGAGATAAGATCCCACATGCTTCTCAGCCAAAAACACTATAAACATAAAACAGAAGGAATATAGTAACACATTCAATAAAGACTTTAAAAATGGCTCATGTTAAAAAAAATCTTAAAAAAATAAAGCAGTCCACAAAGAGGTAGAAGATTTTTGCAATAATATATCCAACACAGGTCTGGTATTCAGAATATATAAAGACCTCCTAGAAATTAATACTAAAAAGGCCCAATTGAAAAAAAGTGGGCAAAAGGCTTAAGTAATCACTTCACAAAAGAGTATATCCAGGGTGCTAGTACACTGTACTTAATAACTAGAGAAACTCCAGTAAAAACCACAAGGTGATATTTCTACTATCTTCCAGAATGGCTGAAGTGAAAAAATTCAGAGCAAGCACTGGGGAGGATGGAGGGCAACTAGAACTCTCATATATTGATTACAGGAGAGTGGACTGGTACTGCCCTTCTGGAAAACTGTTTTAGCCCTATCTATTAAAGCCAACCATATGGATGTCCTATAACCCAGAAATTCCACTCCTGGGCAGAATGAATCCTCCAACAGAAATGCATCAATATGTTCACCAGAAGCCACATACTAGAACAGTGCTGTCCAATATGATGATCACTAGCCACATGTAGCTGCTTAAATTAATGAAAATTAAATTAAAAATTTAATTCCTCAAAATTGGAGATGATTCAAAGAAACTGAAAGATGTCCTATGCTCCTAGATTGGAAGAAATAATATTATTAAAATGCCATAGTATCCAAAGCAATCTACAGATTTAGTATATTCCATACCAAAATAGCCATGATATTTTTTTTTGTAGAACTAGAACAAATAATAATCATAATATTTTTATGGAACCACAAAAGACCCCAAATTTCGAAAACAGTCCTGAGGAAAAAGAACGAAGCTGGCAGCGCACACAGTACTATACATAAGATAGATGACTGACAAGGACCTACTGTATAGCACAGGGAACTCTAGTTAGTGTTCTGGGATAATCTATATGAGACGAGTCTGAAAAAAGAATAAGTATATATGTATAATTGAATCACCTTACTGTACACCTGAAGGTAACAGGACACTGTGAATCAGTTATACTCCAGTAAACAAAAAACGAGCAAAGCTGGAAGTGTAACTACCAAATTCAGACTATCCTCCAAAGTTATAATAAGCAAAGTAGTATGGTATTGGGATAGAAACAGATACATAGATCCATGAAACAGAATAGAGAACCTAGAAATAAACCCCCACACCTATGGTCAATTGATCTATGACAAAGGATGCAAGAATATACAATGGAGAAGAGACAGTCTCTTCAACAAGTGGTGCTGGGAAAACTGGACAGTTTCTGGTAAAACAATGAGATTAGAACATTCCTTCACACTGTATACAAAAATAAATTTTTAAAGGGTTTAAAGATCTAAAGGTAAGACCTGAAACCATAAAACTCCTGGAAGAGAACACAGGCAGAACACTTTTTGACATAAATTGTAGCAATATTTCCTTGGCTCAGTCTCCTAAAGCAAAAGAAATAAAAGCAAAAATAAACAAATGGGACCTAATTAAACTTAAAAGCTTTTGTACAGCAAAAGAAGCCATCAACCAAACGAAAAAACAGCCTACAGAATGGGAGAAAACATTTGCAAATGATGAGACCAAAAAGGGATTAATGTTCAAAATATATAAACAGCTCATATAGCTCAATATAAAAAAACAATAAAAAAATGGTCAGAAGACTTGAATATACATTTATCCAAAGAAGACATACAGATGGCTAACAGGCACATGAAAAGATGCTCCACATTGCTAATTATTAGAGAAATGCAAATCAAAACCACAATGAAGTATCACCTCACACTTGTCAGAATGGCTATCATCAAAAGGAAACACAAATAACTAATACCTGACAGGATTTGGAGAAAAGGGAACTCTAGTTCAGTGTTGGTGGGCATGTAAATTGGTGCAGGCACTGTGGAAAACAGTATGGAGAGTCCTTAAGAAACTACAAATAAAACTACCATATGATCCAGCAAAAAACCCACAAAACTACCATATGATTCCATTTCAAGGTATATATCCAAGGAAAATGAAAACACTAATTATAAGAGATACGTGCACCCCAAAGACCCCATGGACTATAGAGTCCATGGATATCTCTAGGCCAGAATAGACTTTCCCTTCTCTAGGGGATCTTCCCAACCCAGGGATTGAACCCAGGTCTCCCACATTGCAGGCAGATTCTTTACCAGCTGAGCCACAAGGGAAGCCCAAGAATACTGGAGTAGGTAGCCTATCCTTTCTCCAGTGGATCTTCCCAACCCAGGAATTGAACCAGGGTCTCCTGCATTGCAGGCGGATTCTTTCCTAAATGAGCTATCAGGGAATCCCCCACAATGTTCATAGCAGCACTATTCACTGTTACCAAGGTTTGGAAACAACCCAAGTGTCCATCAACAGACAATTTGATTAAAAAGGTATGATTTTATATGTATGTATGTATGTATGGAATGGAATACTGTTATGCTATAAAAAAGAATGAAATAATGCCACTTGTGGCAACATGGATGGGCCTAGAGAGTATTAGAGAAATAAGACAAGGAAGGCAAATACTATATGAGATCACTTATATGTAGAATCTTAAAAATGATACAAATGAATGTATATACAACATAGAAATAGACTCACAGATATAGAGAACAAACTTATGGTTACCAAAGGGGAGAAGGAAGGAACAAATTAGGGATGTGGGATTAATAGATACAAACTACCATACATAAAATAGATAAGCAACAAGGATATACTGTATAACAAAGGGAATTATACCCATTATCTTGTAATAACCTATAAGGGAGTATAATCTGCAAAAATACTGAATCAGTATGCCGTACACCTGAAACTAACTGTATTGTAAATCAGCTGTACTTCAGTTAAGGAATTTAGTCCTCAGTTGCACTAGCTACATTTCAAGGGCTCAGTAGCTGCAAGTGGCTAGTGGCTATCACTGGGCAGTGAAGATATAGAACATTTTCATTATTGCAGAAAGCTCTGTTGGACAGCATTTTACTAGAACGTTCACTATTCATTGCCCAACTCTGAAGAGTACTCAGATGTCCCTTAAAGTAGAGTGGATAAGTTATTTGTGGTATATCAACACAATGGAATATTATACATTCCAATATGTCAGTACACACACTGTGATGAGACTAAGTGATCTACAGTTATATGCAATATTGTCATTGAATCTCATGACAGAATATTGAGCAAAAGAAGCCAGATCAAAAGAGAACATTCTGTATGATTCTAAACATATAAAGGTCAACACCTAGAAAAGCCAATTTATAGTGACAAATGTCAAGACAGTGGCTGAGCTGGGCATGGCGTAGGGCCTGGAAGAGCACGTGGCAGGAGTTGTAGCTGCAGCTCATGATGTATTTCTTGATCTGAGTGTGCTGGGTTTGTGAAGGTTCAGCTGTACGGTAATGATCTGTGCATATTTCTGTATGTGTGTTTTATACAGTGGTGTGCTGGCAAACCGGCTTTCCAGGAAAAAGAAAAAAGAAAAAAAATTCCTGATTTCTGGTGGTGTTTGCCAATTTCTACGGTGTAAAACTCCCATCATGATGGATTTCAGGCTGGCTACCAATGATTAAATGGGTCATTAATCCTGAATATTTAGCTACTCTTGTGAGCTGGTATTTCTCTACTACACAAACCAAAAAAAAAAAAAAAAAAAGAAAAAAAAAAAAACACCTAACCCTAGAGAATCCCCATAAAAGGGACTCCTCAGTTCAGTTCAGTTCTCACTTCAGATATTTAGAGGTCCTCCTGAAGACTTGAGGCCCAGAGAGCAAGGAATGAGCAGGCAAAAGGGGAAGGTTTTGTTGGCCTGACTGTCCACTGCCTCCATTTTAGACTGAGGAGGGACCAGGTTCTAACAGCCTTTGTCCTTTTAAAGACTAGTTTGGTAAACCAGTCCTGGTATTACCATTCCCTAACTAGGATTGTCTTAGGGGTGGACATGCAACTAAATTCTGGCCAGTGAGACATGAGGGTGGTATGCTGGGGATCTTCTGGGAAAAGTTGTGTCACTGCCTGGGTTAATGGTGGCCATCTTGCAATGCAGCAATCTTACAATGGCCATCTTACAGTGGAGCAAGAAGATGGAAAGAACCTGGCTCCTTGGTGATGTTCATCTCTGACCACTGAACCTGAAGCCCTACAGCTGCTCCATCTCAGGATTTCCCTCCCTATGTGGAAGTAAGGTCTAAATTTTTTTTTTTTAAAGACATGGTGTGTTATCATAGTTATCCTCTTTTCGGTATCTTCCCTGAGAACAGAGGAGAGCAGGCTCCTCGTGGAAAGAGCACTTCATGTGGAGTCATGCTGGGAGCATATATGTTTCAGCTGCAAACACACCAGGTGACCTGGTCCAGTCCCCAGTATGCATCTCAGTTTCTGCATCTCTGGTGAGAGGCAGTTGAGGTGGAGTCCCTGGGTTAAGTCCCATAGGGTCAGCAGAAGACCTCTTACATCCAGTCTAGAAGGTAGGGAGAATCCATTTGCTTGCATTGTCTCATTATGTGCCTGTGATGGGGTCTAGGGAAAGGTTGGCACCTGGCTATCCCCTGATGAGAGCCTGCCAGATGAAGTACAGCCAAGTATGCCATGCTGCATCTGCATGCCCAGCTGGAAACGGAGAGAGAAGACGTGATCTCTCCTTGGAACAGTCTTGGGAGGACCCTGCAGGAAGACCTCCTCTCACTGTGGGATAGAGAAGCCAGAGGAGGAGGATAGAACAAACCCTGACTGACTGACTGTGTGCTCACTACACTCTCAATCACCCTGCAAAGTGGGTTTCCTGATCCCATTTCATAGCTGAGTAACAGGCTTGGATGATTTAAATACATTTGCTTCAGTGGTTTTGGAACCTATGTCATTCAGCTCTTGTTGTTTTTACTGGAATCAGCTGTATCTCTAGCCCTAGCCCCATTCCTAGGGGAGACAAGTATTATCCGGTGGCTGAAGGGCCTGGTGGATGGGCAGAGGAAAGCTCTGGAATGACTTTTTCAAACAAGGCCTGGAGGTCACCTACAGATATGGAGTCCAGGTGGGAAGAGGGAGCAGCCCTTAGAAGCTGATGAAACCAGGGCTAATAGAGGACTTGGTACTCAGAGAGAAGCAAACAGAAGGAACTCGAGGAGGTGAAAATGTATCAGGCTGTCAGAGGGACTAGTGTGGCCACTGCCCTGAGCTTGGGCCTGGAAGTTTCTACTTGTAGATGCTGCCAGCTCCAGTGGTCCCTGGGCCCACAGGGCATATGACTTCTCTCTTGGGGCCTCTCTCTCCTGACTGGGAAGCATGCGGTCCTGCACACTTCTGGGGTGATGTCACAGAGGATGACCAGCCTTTCCTAATCACCCTAGACACGCTTCCAGGTACAGGAGGGTAGCTAATGTAGTATGGTCCTTGGCAGAGAAATGGCAGTGTCCTTACTCATCCCTGTTTGCAGGTAAATCCTCCCCAGTGTGCTTGGCTTTGGGGTGCTGTGGGTGACAACTCCAGGGATTATGCTTGCTTGGGAAGATTTCTAGATACAGAAACCAACGCAAGGCTCAGTCTCTAGACCCTTCCCTTTCCCACACTCCCAGGGTTATAGGCTGGCAGAATAGGCTGGAGGGGGGCACGAGGGTGGCAGAGAGGTCGGTTAGGAGGCCAGAGCAGCGGTCCAGGTGATGACAGTGGTGTCCTTGGTCCTGGGGCTTAGTGGTGGAGGTGGCAAGATGGGGTCAGATTTCAAAGTGAAACTGTTAGGGTTTTCAGATTAATTGCTTTGGGGTAGATGAGAAAGGAGAGCAGTAGAAACTCAGAAAGTTTGGGACACAAAACCTCTGCCAGCTGGGAGTGCTCTGCAAAAGCTGGGGTACTGCTGCTGTTTAACAGTACGACATTAAGCACTCAAGCTGAGGCTGATGCCCTCTTGTTAAGGACTCTAATATTAATATAAAATGATTGTGCATTTGAAACTGAGATTAGCTGCCAGATGCCAAGCACTTGCTACAGTCAGACTCTGGGATCGACCAGAGAACTCAGAGGAGGGGTAGCCAGGATGTTCATGGGGCCACAGAGTGGACTCTCCATTCAAGGGCTGGGGGTTCAGGAGCTAGCTCTCAAGTTCTTCCTTCTCTTGACAGTGAAGTCTCTTCAGAGGTAATACAATAAGCAGAGCAGAAAACAACAGTATCTGGTCCAAACCCCAGGTTCATCTCCAGCATCCCCATCTCTCTCCATTTTCGCCATTCTGTTGCCAAAGACTTGGGTCATGTTAAGCATTGTAGAGAGAGGGTGGTCAAAAGGATATGACTTTCAAGTTTCTCAAGCATCTTCTCAGTGCCTGGCACCAAGCTAGATTCTCCTTATGACGTATCAAATCTGGGCATCAAACCAAAAGGCTATTATGACTGTTTACATTTTACAGATGAGCAGATTGAGGTTTCTAGATGTAAAGAAACTTGCTCTAGATCTCACAGCTGGCAAGTGTCAATGCTATGTTGTCCTTGAACCCAAGCATTGTCGACCACATCCCACAACTCTGAGGGAGGCCCAAGCCCACCCAGAGGCTTTTCTAGGCTGTGCTTCCTTCTGGCCTGCTGGCAGCCTGTGAGCTTAGCAGAGATAAGCCCCATCCAGTTCCTCTGTGGACCAGTGGTTGCTGCCTCTACTCTCAGCCCTGCTTCGCTGCATCCTCAGTCTTCCCTGAGGCCCCACAGCCCCTCCTCCCCCCCAGGTCTGTCCCTTGAGGCCACCCCCACTTCACACCATAGGAAGCTCTGTGGAGCTCCCATGTGCTCGTGGTGAAGAAGTAGTTAGGAAGCATCTGTTCTTGAAGCCTGGATCCTGGGGGAATCCTGGGCTGCCCTGCCTAGCTGGGGCCAGATGGAGGAAGCTCCCACGCGTCCAGCCTCTCTGAGGAGCTGGGCTGGTCCTTCTTACTCAGTGCTTAAGGCTGGAAATGGCTCACAGGCTTGCATTTGCAGGGAGGAGACCAGATTTCCCTCCTGCAGCCTGTGGCCAAATCCCTCAGGGCTTCCCCTCTCCTGTTCTTGCCTCCTCTCCCTGCCTTAGTTTTTTTCATCTGCCTGACTGAGAGGGAGGGACCTGGAGGTTTGTTGGGGCTCTCTCTGTGAGAAGCTGAGATGAGCTAAGATCCTTGGGATGTAATAGGGGTGGGGGGAGCCCAGGATGTGGGCAGGGCCTGGGAGAAGTCGGCCCAGCCTGGTCTGATTGAGGGCTGCCCAGCTCCTGAGAGGCCAGTGGATGGTCCCACTTCACCCAGTGTCCAAAGCTGTGGATGCCAGCCAGACCTGTGCCCACTGCCCTGCCCCAGGTTCACATTCCCTGTTGACACTCCCTGACTTCCCTGAACTCTTAACTCGTAGGAGCCAGGTCTTGCTAGGGAAGCTTTGGTGCTTGTTTTTCCTTCTGGGGACTTTCCTCTTTGCCCCTCTCAACTGGCAGGATGCAGGGGTGTGGAAACCCAGACAGGGACAAGCTATGGTTCCTGTCCTAAGTTCTCCAGATTTTAATGGGCTTGGGCATCTTCACATGTAAGATAATTTTGTGAGCTAAGATGGTTCAAGCGATTCCCTGTTAGGTGTCTAAATTCACAGAGCAGGAGAGATGCTAAAAAAGAGGGTGTGTGTTTGTGGCTGGATGATGAAGCCTGAGACTTCTGGCTTTGTCCCTCAGTGTTCCCAGGCCAGGTGAATCAGGGCATTAGGGACTCTTGTGGTTCTGCATCCCTCCTAGAAAACCACGTGAGGGCCTCTGGTCTATGAGCCCAGGAGGCCAACCACAAGCAGTCCGCTTCACTCCGTTTGTTCACTTGTCTGGTTGTCTGGTTCCATGAATATCTACTAAGGCAGCAATTTCCAGGATGGGGTCTGAGGAGGGGATTGGACTGGGGTGGGGGGAAGTCAGGAGAGAGATCTGTTGACCTGCTTTGGAGACCCTGGGTTCTCCCTGGGCAGCTGGTAGTGATGCAGGTGTTGGAGGGAAACTGAGGGTCACTTGTAGATTTCTGGCCAGTGGGACTGGGTGGTGGTGATGGTGGTGCCCTAAACCAAGACAGCAAAATCAAGCAAGCTGGCATGGAGGGGAGGGCAAGGAGTTCAGTGTGGGACAGGCTGTACTTGAGCAGTGGAGGTGGGGCTACCCAGGGGAGCCAGGCAGTGGAAGGCAGAAGGAATCAGCTCAGGCAGAAACCAGGGTGGAAGAGAGTCATGGGAACTGCTGGCCTATAGGCTGCAGTTGAAAGAAGAGTGAGGATGAAATGGTCTGGGGAGTACAGGGCAAGAAGGCCAGTGGGGTTAGAGTCCTGGGGGACCTAGCATCCCTGGGCAGGTGTGGGAAGAATGCACCCTCCTCTTGCACCAAAGGAGACCATGAATGGATGATCAGAGCCCAGAGAGCCAGAGGGGCTGGAGGAAAACCCCGGGGTTCAGAGTCCAGAACCCAGTTGAGGAGCCACCAGCAGGGTTGATGTGACCAACAGGGTCAGATGCAGCTGAGAACTGAAAACTCTGGGATGGACTTGGTGACACAGCCGCTGATGTCATATTGGGGTGAGGGTGCAGGAGCCAGGTTGAAGCAGATTAGGGGTGCTGAAAGGGAGGACGGCGAGCACTTCTTAGCTCAGAAAAAAGGTAAAGAGTCCGACCGGACACTGAGGAGAAGAGAAGAATCCTGCAAAGAAGAGAAGAGACGGTAGAGGAAGAGGTGGGCCTGGATACCCACATGGGGCTTGGCCTACCAGTGCCTGGGACCTCCTCCTCTAAGCGGAATCTGAACGGACCCCAACCCAGAGATGTAAGCAGAGCTGCTCTGGCTGAAGCAGCGGGTGGTGGGGCATCTGGGTTCTTCTCACCTGGTCTCCCCTCACTCTCCAAGGAGCCTCACAGCTGCTCTGAGCTCCTGGAACCCCCTGGCCTCAGATAACCGCTTCAATTTAGATATGAGGATTGGCTGGCCAGAGCCACGGAGAGAGTCTGGTGGCAGAGTCAGGAGCTTCAGCTTCTCCCCCTCCAGGGCCTCATCCACAGTGTTGGACTGCATTTATTCATTCAGCGAACATTTATTGAGTGCCTACTACATGCCAGGTGCTGAGCCTGTGCGGGGAGAGGGGGATTCAGAGAAGTGCAGTAACTGCTCCTGACCAGCCCAGGATACCCGTGACCACACCCTGGAGTCCTCAAGAGCTGCTCGTGCAGAGCCTTGCCCTGGGGTGAGGGCCCCTGTTGGTGCAGACGGCAGGGCTCCACAGGGCCTGGCTCAACCCCAGAAGGTTCTGGGAAGCCCTCCACACTCAGCAGCCCAGCTTTCTGCACTGCCAGCTGCTCCTGGGGGTGACAGTACAACCACCCTGACGCTCTGTGGGGCAGGTGTTCCTGGGCTCTGACCTGCTCCTGTGGCAGCCTTCTCACCTGGCCTGAGGTTTTGATAGCTGACCATTCCACAACAGCAGACATGGTGGTAACAGTAACAATAAGTTACCAAGCTTGTCCTATGTATCAGAAAGCTTATCACTCTTGATCTACGCCCTCCTCAGTACCCACGGCAGCCAGCAGCCAGGATGCGCTCCCCTACCTCCTGAAAACATTCCCTGCACAATGAACACACTGCCACCTTACTCCCCCGGCACGCCTGGTGATGGTCGCTCCCAGACAGGATAGGCCAGCTCTCCCTACCTGCACTACAGCAGCCACCTGATGCTCACAGTGTTGACAGTTGGCAGTTTGACTCTCTGCAGGAGAGGTTCCTCAACCCCAGGATGTAGGACATGGTACAGATTTGAACAGACACTGGTGAGCAGGGTGAGGGAGTTGACAGGTAGACAGGGAACCTCACCTGGGGGCCCTGATCTCACACAGACTCACAGTCCCAACCTCACCAGGGAGAAGGGATGGGGAGGTTATGCACGTCCTCTCAAAATGCAGCAAATGATGGTGCCTTGGAGGGGGCTCAGGGGACATCATGGGAGGAAGCAGGTGGCTGCCAGGGAGAGAGGCAACTCTGGGGTCAGGGTGGCAGCAAGAGTCGTGAAGGCAGGGTTGATGATGAGTAGGGGAGTAAGCCACAGGGGCTGCAGCCTTGAGCCCCAGGGTGTATCTGATTAAGTCCATCATCTAGATGTGTGGGCATCAGGGAGCCATGAGAAGAATGTTACGTGCAAAATCATCTAGTGGCTTCATTAGATGAAAAAATGAATTATTAATAACAAACAAGGGACTGTCTGGTGAGGCTGCTCTCGGAAGGGTTTCCTCAGACACTGAACCCCAAGGAATGTGTTCTGTGAAGCACCCATCTCATGAGACATTCCTTGTTGTCAGCTAAGTTTGGGTAGACCCCTGGGCTTTCTCTTTCCAATGGAGCCTCACAACACAGCATCACCTTAAAGGCTCTGAAGAGTCCAGCAAAACTGACTTGACTTGTGTCACTCAGCATTTCCCACACTCATTTGACTATGGAATTTTAAAAAAAGTAACCTCATTAATATCCCTTGAAAGAACCCTGAACCACACTCTGGGAAGTGCTGATATGGAGGGATTGGCAAGGTGAGACATCTCTTGCAGATTGTCAGGGGTCTTCTGTGTTGCCCTCCCCCCATCCATCATATCACATCGAACCCCTATCAGGCCCCTGGAGCTCTTTGGCCAAACATCCTAGAAACATTCTCTGCATCCTGACTCTGCCATGCTGGCCCCAGTCCATGGAAGGAGGCGGGGAGGAGACTTACAGGGGCAGGGGCGTTTGAAGGACATGTAATCCTTGGAGCAGAACAGTGGAGCCAGCCTGCCCACGCGCAGAGCTCTGACTTCTCGCAGGGAAGGACCCTCCGCTCACCTGCAGAGACACAAACAGGCAGGTGATGGGGGCGCCCACATGGCACCTGCTGACCCTGCAGGCTGGGGGCTTGTGTACCCTGGGTTGTCAACCTCTGGGGAGAGGATCGTGACTGTGATAGCATGTGCCTAGTCTGGGGGGGTGGGTATGAGGGTTCTAGGGCAGAGGTGGCACAAATATGTGCTGGCATCTCAGTGGTTGGTGGAAGGGGGCGAATATCTCTCCTGGGTTGACCTCTGAGAATCCTGTAACTGTTAGGGCTGAAAAGACCCTAACAGATCAGCTCAATGTCCTCATTTCACAGAAGGGGAAACTGAGACCTGGAGAAAGTGAGAAACTAGGCAGCTGGCTCTGGAAGGGTATTCGTAAATGCCTAGCTCAAACCTTATTATTATCATCATTATCATCAAACCGTTTTAAGAGAAAGATGCTTTTTTCATTCTCATTTTATAAATAAGGCAGTTGAGGCTCAGAGAGGTTATGAAGCTTTCCAGGGTCACACAAATTCTAATTATAGGCTGGGACTGGAACCCAGGTTTGTGTGACTCCAAAGCACACAATGTCAGCCAGCACACTTCCTTAGAAGGTACCTATTAGATTAAATTACCAATTCAGAAATAAAGAGCTAGAGAATACAATTGTCTCTTTACCAATACCACCCCCCCCCCACACACACCCCTATGTGAATATCCAGGTGTCAAGATGTCTGTGCAGTAAAGGACTGCCACGTCACTCTAGTACCTGTTTGCAGTGGAGGAAACATTTTCAGAAAGTAATTCATCCTCTCACGCTGCTGGAGATCTGAGCTGATTCAGTCTCCTGGTAGGTCCCCAAGTGATAGGAGGCCATGGGAACATTAGGGAGTTAGAGTTCTTATCCTCGGGAGTGTGGTCACTCGACTTGGGAGAAACCAAACCGTGCCTTTGGATGGATGTGGAGCCCAGCAGGCACTTGCAGGGGAAGCTGCTGGCCGAAAGCCAACGGGCAGAGCGCCTGGCCCCTCTACATCCCAGGGGGAGCAGGCTTCCCTGATCCCAGGAATGATATCATTGTGGACAGAGCTTTTCCGTAAGAGGCAGTTCTAAAGGTTCCCACTCTTGTCTTCTCCAGGGATCCTTTTTATTATATATATGTATATATCCTCTAAATGGGCCCCATGTTTTGATGGAGCCAATTGGTTAAACTATACTAAGAATTCATTTTTTTACTTAATAAACAAACACCTGTCTTTGGAGAGCCCAAGCTCAGAAATCCAGTTCCTGAGTGCTAATATTGACTCTCCCACTTCCTGGCAGTGTAGCTTTGGGCAGAGCACTTTACCTCTCAACTTCAGTGTCTTCCTGGGGAAAGCAGAGTAAGAACACTTTACCTGCCATGAGGACTGGGGTTATGTACAGACAGTCCCTGGCATGAGGTGTGTGGCTGCAAAATGTTCATTCTGCTGCCTGAGGCGGGTGGGAGGGAGGGGACATCACTGCTGCTGACCTCAGAATCCCTCTCCAGGTGACTTCTTCCAGCTCAGCCTGTCCTGGTGTGAACCCTATGCTGGCCTGACACCCACTCCCAGTCCCCATAGAAACCCAAGTCAAGAGTTCTGATGAGGGAAGTGAAAGTAGAACTGGCCTCTAGAACTGGTGTGGCAGGCTGCTTGGGGAACTGTGATTTCACACCAGAAAATTCACAAAGCATCTCAGGGCCTGGGATCTGTGCTTTCTAAAAATACATGTGTGTACTTGTGTCTGTGTTCGTTTCTGCGGGTGTGCACTGTGGCTGTGTGTGAGTTGGGAGGAGGATACAGTGCTCTGACAGGTCATCTCTTGTACCACTTCCAGAGAGGCAGAATGAATCAGGTCATTTGCTGAAATGTCTTTGGTAGCTCCCAGTACCCTCAGGAAAATGCCCAAGCTTCTGCCCCAGCCTCCACAGGTCCAGCCTGTTTCCCTTTCTAGTGAGCTGGCGTAGAGTAGGCAGTTAGTAAATGCACAATGAATGTATACATTCTATATGGCTACCCTGGTGGCATCTGATGCCACAAAGGGTGCTGACCGCCCCCATGCTTCAAGGAATCGTCCCCAAGGTGACACGTCTATTAGAGGTCCCCTGTACCCCCTCTTTCCTCTCACTGGGCATTGTGACTATGAGATTAAGACTGGGGTTTTCGCAGGGCATGGGGAGGTGGGAGATGACCTCCCAGGGCAGGGGCCACAAAGAATCCCTGCATTACATATGGTTTTCCATGGTCAGTTTGGGTGGGTGGTGGAGATTGTGTAAGTTCCCAGGGGGCTAGGAGATTGGAAAGGGGCTGGCAGGTTTTGCCACCGGTCAAGTAGACATTGTAAATGGAGATAATCTGGGCACTCCAGCTTTCAGGGTGGCTCATGTTCACCAGGCACCTCCACGTGCCAGTTAATATCACCGAAATTACTGCAACAGGTCTCCTAAAGTAGGTAACATTTTCATACTGCAAATAAGAAAACTCATAGGCTCGTGACATAACCCACCCAAAGTCACAGAGAAGAGATGGAGAGAGAGAAATGCAGAGAGGGACCTTGTTACCTCGCGGTTACTGCCAGGGACACCCCACACCACAGATCTGACACCCAGGTCACGTCTTCCCTCGCGCCCGTCTCACTCAGCGCCCAGCATCTGAGTCGAGGCGCGTCCCTGCCTGTGACTCATCTCCGACTGGATTGCGGGCAGGCGGGCGGCCGGCAGACTGCAGTTTTCCAGGTTCTGAAGTGGCTGAATGGTGGGCGGTAAGTCCACGTCACTCCCACTTCTCTTCGCGTCCCTGCTCCCAGAATCCCTCCGCTCCGTGGCTCACCGTGACACTCCGATCTCGATGAGTGAGCTTGTGGTTAAGGGGACCGGCTCCGTCTCCCTGGCAGAAGCAGCCGGGTAACTGCGCGAGACGGGATGGTTCGCGCATGCGCAGCAGAGGCAGCCATACTGGAGGGTTGCGCTTCGCCAGGGTCCGTGGTGAACTGGGCAGGGCCACACAGTGGCTGGCCTGGGGGATGGGCCACGTCGTTGCGATGCGTGCTCAAACCACTGGATCTCAAAACAAATCCTCATTTTACACAGAAAGGAGTTTCAGAAATGAGGGGGGCTGGTCTTGAAGTGTGAGACCCAGCTGATGGTCCCTCTAATGGAGAAAAAAATTCCATGGCAAATGCAGATAGATGTCATTACAGGTAATACCTGAGATAATTGTGATTTGGTGGTCCGCGAGATTCCAGATCACCACAGTAAAGCGAGTCATTCAGTTTTTTTGGTGTCCCAGTGCATATCAAAATTAGGTTTACATTATCCTGCAGTCTATGAAGTTTGCAGTAGCCGTTTGTGTAAAAAACACTGTACATACCTTACTTTAAAAATGCGTTATTGCTAAACAATGGTAACCATCCTTTGAGCCTTCAGCAAGTGGTAATCTTACTGTGTTGTGTGCTTACTCAGTGGTGTCTGACTGTTTGCAACAGGGATTGTAGCTCGCCAGGCTCCTTTGTCTATGGAATCTTCCAGGCAAGAATACTGGAGTGGGTTGCCATTTCCTCCTCCAGGGCATCTTCCCCACCCAGAGATCGAATCCATGTCCCTTGTGTCTCCTGTGTTGGCCGGCAGATTCTTTACTACTGCGCCACCTGGGAAGCCCCTTATTGCAATAGCAGTATCAAAAATCACTGATCACAGGTCACTATAGCAAATATAACAAGAAAAAAATTTTGAAATGTGAGAATTACCAAAATGTGACACAAGAGACATGAAGTGAGCAAATGCAGTTGGAAAAATGGCGCTGATAGACTTGCTTGGTTCAAGACTGTCCCAAACCTTCAGTTGGTAAAAATAAGCAATATCTGTGAAGCGCCATAAAACAAGGTGTGCCTGTAAACATTTGTCATGTGATCAAATGAAGACACAGATGACTCAGGAGTGGAGGAGAAAAAGAGTGAGAGGATGATAACAGAGAGGCTGGCAGAGTACACATATATTTGCAAGCAAGTAACTTGGTACTGATTTTGGAAGAGGGATCCAGGATGTTTGGCAGCCCTGGCAGCAAAGAGGCCTTCTGCCCCCATGCAACATCTGGCTACATGTGTGCTATCCTGGGTTGGTCAGGAAATGCCTGGAGCTTACAGGGTCTCCATGTTGCCTTAGTTTACCTGGAGTAGCGCTTTGTTGGATCAGCTGCCTTCCCCACTGCCACCAGCGCCTAACCTCTAAGAATGGATTCACTAACTACATACACCAGTCCATTTGCAAACCAGCAAGTAGGTCATGACCAAGAATGTAGAGAAGACTCATTGAAGCCCTAGACAACACCAGTAAGGATCTAGAAAAACATTATTACAGCAGCGACCCCAGTGTCCAATAACAGAGGACAGGCTGAGAAAATTTTGGCATATGCTTATAATGGAATATTATATAGCCATGGAGTCATGCTTTAAAGAAATTTTAATAATATAAAGACTTTCACTTTAATGTCAATGGTGAGGGGATGTCACCAAGTAAGCTGGTTATATAACTCTGCTGACAACATGATCCCTTATTTTCTAAGGGAAAAAATGAGAGAAAATATTCACACACAGAAAAAGATGAAAAGGAAATAGACTGAAGTATCCAGTCATGTGGGTATCCATACTCTGGGCAGTGGTGGGATTGAGGAGGCTTATTGTGTTCTTTTGTTTTTTACAAATGATTTTCTGTAACAAAGAGTTAAGTGAATAAATCAGTGATAGTTAACTCATTGGAAATTTTAAATGCTAATTTAATTGTCTTTGAGCATGCCATTTGTTTTTTCAAATATTAAAAAAAATTAACTTGTCTTTCAACTTACTGATAAGGAGCTTTATTAACATGTTAGGAAAGTAATCTCCAACTGGTTTTAACCTTCATCACATTTTCCCTGGCACTTGAGCAGGTTCTCTTTGCCAGAATTTTGAGGGAAGTTTCTGCTATGAACCTTAAGGTTTTATTTTCAGGCAAGCTATACATTTGGCAAAAATAATAACAATAATAGACCTTATGTTTGTAAAACACTTTATAATTTGCAGAGCATGTGAAGTGCTGGTGGTTGTTTTTGTCTCTGGGGATACGAGATTAAGCAAAATGGTTAAAAGTCCCTGCCTTTGGGGAGTTTACATTATATGGATGAGGGCAGACAATAAACAGATGAATAAGATATATAAATGTTGGGGGTGATAGGGCTATGGAGAAAAATGGAGAGGAAGGATAGGGAATAAATGGGGGGAGCTGCTCTTTTAAATCAGTTTGATACTGTTTGAATATAAAAACATGAAGGTGTCTCAAAAAATTGCCCATGGGCAATTAACACAGATGTCCAATGATTGGAGATACCCAGGGAGGAAACATTCCAGTAACTAATTACATATTGTCTAAAATACAGTGTGCTAATTATCAATTTTACAAACTAATGAAATTATGATGAGTCATAGTGATGTTTTAAGTTTCCTATACCTAGCAAAGTTAGTCCTTAACCTTTCTAAGCCTCAGTGTTCTCATCTATAAAATAGGGACAATTATAGTATCTAGATCAGAGGGCTGTTGTCAGAATCCAAAGGGAAAATACTTATGGTTGGGAAACAGCATGTGTTCAATGCATGTTCTTAATGCAGACATAGCAAGGCCATTGCAAGGGGTCTAGAGTATTTGTTCCCATTTTCAAGAGGAAATGGAGACTCTGAAGGGTGACTCTCCTGCCTAGAATCACATGCCATAAACCCAGGTAGTCCAGCTCCAAGAAGCTGTGCTCTCAGACACAATTCTCCTTTGTGCCAAGGGGCTTCAGAAGCCCTCCTGGTTTTCAGGAAGCTTCAGGAGGGTGAAAGCCCTCTCCCTTTAGGAGGCTGAGAGCCAACTGCCACCTTCCCACACCTTGTGCTCTGAGCACTTCCAGGGCACAGGCTTCAGGTAACAGGCACCTGAATGTGTCTAACTAACGATTCCCCAAGACTAGAGGAGGTGCTTGTATCCCCATCACGTTGATGCCTGGCTGTGTTCCAAATACTGCGTGAACTAGGAGACACAAACCTCCTAATTAGTTTCTGATTAACTCCTTTGGGAAGAAGAGGTGAGAGTTATGGAGGATGCAAGGGTGTGACACCCTGGTGGGTGAATGGGGGAGGGGAGTAGGCTGTAGAGGAAGAAGAGGACAGAGGGGGTTTCTGTGTAGTAAGAGCTTCGAGGAGGCAGCCCATTCTGTGTGTCCCACCAGGCAGCATGTGGACAGACTGCCCCCCAACACTCCCTTCTGTTCTGGCAGCTGGGGCGCAGGTGAGTAGGACTAATACAGGTGTCCATAAGTGGTGGAATTTGTTTTCTTCCCAACACCTGGGGCACCTTCAACCCTCCATGCCACCCCAGGGATTCCAGCATCCTCCCCTAGCTCCTGGGCCTCCCGGGTTCTGCCCTGGGTCTGAAGTGTCTGCTGCACAGACTGGGCAGATCTCTTCCTGGAGACCTTCCAGCTCTGAACTTCTAACCTCTCAGTCATTCACAGGCCCCGCTTCCTCCCCAAGGCTCATCACTTCTGGTGCCTGGTGGCTCAGTCACCTGGATGAACATACCACAGTCCACACAGCTTCAGGGTTGGGACCCCCTCCTACTTCCCACTGTCTCCTTGCCCTAGTAGCTACTCCCTCTGCTGCTCTTCGCTGCCTGTCTGAACTGTCACCACTGGAACATCCAAGCCACCTGACTGTCTGATTGTGCCTCAGGGAAAGCAGTCTTCCCTAGGCCCGAACCCAGGAGTGGAGGGAGGTGTGAATTCCCTCGCACAGAGTATGAGAAGGATGTGGGGAGCCCTTTGCCTGGGGAACAGACCTCAATCTGGGGCCAAAGAAAGAGTGGGTTAGATAGTCTTTCTCAACTGGGATGGAGATGATAGGTAGGGGGAGGCCAGTGCCCGCTGGGAAGCAGGGCATCCAGGGAGGAGGGAACAGTGAGAAAGGGCTGGCCCTAAGGAGAGGGTTCTGCCATTGCAGTATGTGTCAACAGGCCTTAGGGGATTCAAGATTTCCTCGGAGCGGGGTTGAGAAGGGGTGGTGTCCCTACCACCTCAGAGGACCTTGCTCTGCCTTAGCATCCACTGGTGCTGGACACTTCACAGAATGTCTCCTGTGGTCAGCCTGAATTGACAGCTAGCTGTGTGCCAACCACTATGCTAGCCCTGTGCCCGTTCCCAGGCATCGCCTCATTTATTCCCTCCAATCCACCCACCTTCCCCATGTTTCAGATAGGGAAACTGAGGCTCAGAGAGGTTAAGTATCTTGCCTAACGCCACATAGCTAGACAGTCAGCCAAGCCCACCCTCTGGTTCGGAAGCCCTTGAACACGTTGCTCACAACAGAATCCTACCTACATGTCAGCAGAGCAACTGAGGCACAAAGAGGTGAAGCCACTTGTCCCAGTAGAGCAGTCAGGATGTTTGAGGAGAGTCAGGAGGGGCTTGCTCAAAGGCAGGCGCCTGTGGGACTGTGTGGAATCAAGACCAAGGACCAAGCTCCTGGAGCCCCCGCGGCTGACACCTGTCACTCGTGCCCTCCTCTGCCCAGCCTGGGCCTGGCTCTCCCCGCCGGCACGGCGCGTGGGATCAGGAGGGCAGCCCTGGATCCTCCTCGAGCCAGCCTCAGGACCGCCTGGCCGATGGGGAGAGGGGAAGGGCTGTGCGAGTCAGCCGTGGAGCGGGTGGGCACTAACCAACTTCCGAGGGTGCGCGGGGATGGGCGGCTATACCGCTTGGCGCTGCGCAGCCGGCCAGAGCAGCCGCTTCGGACTCAGCCTCACTTACCGCGCCAGGCAAAGTCTGACCCAGAGCTGGAGAAGGTTGCAGTGTGGACAACCTCCTCTCCCACCGATGGTACTGAGATAGACCAGCGCGGCAGGCAGGCACTGAAGCGGGGACATGGCCCTAGTGACCCGCCCGTTGGAGGGTCAAACTTCCCTGCTCGAGGGTCGCGGGTGGCTTCTAGCTTCAAACTCTTCAAGCCCGGAGCCCCTTTCCTCTTCCACCCCAGCCATAAGTGCGTCCTGGTTCCCCCTTCTTGGGTAGGTTGTTTAGGGGTCCGGGAAACCAAGAGCGCGGGGTCGAGGAGACTGTTTTTTTGCCCCCTACATAGGGTGGATGTTGGTGTGGGACTCCAGTCAGGCAAGAATCGGGGAGTGCTCTCCATCCCGGGGCCCGATGGCATGTTCAGGGGCAGCCACGGTCCGCGCGGGTCCCGGTGGCCCGCCCGGGGCCGCGGGGGTCGGGGCAGGGATCCGCGGGAGAGGGGGGATCCCGTTCGAAGCGCGCTGCGGTTCCTCCCCGGGACAGCGTTGAGCGCCCCCGGGGTGTATGCGTGCGCTGGGGCCGCCGCAGAGCGCGGGGGAGGGGGCCGGGACCCCCTCCCCGCCCCTCCCCAGCGCCGCCCCCGGCCCCACGCCCCTTACTCGGCTTGGCTGCCTCGCTCCGCTCCGTGCGCCGCACTGCCGGCTCCAGCTTCGGCTCCAGCTCGGGTTCCCGCTCTGGCTCCACTCCCGCTCGCGTTCTGGTTCCCGCTCGGATGCTGCTGCGCTCGGGCTCGGGCGTCGCGGGGGGCGCGCCTTTCCGCCACGGCCTGCCCGGGCGTGCAGGGGCGGGGCGGGGCGGGGCCCGGCCGAGCCGACCCGGGGCCCGCGATCCCCGGCCGAGCCGGCGGTGGCGGCAGTGGCTTCCCGGTGCCGGCCCTGCCCTGCCGCAGCCCCGCCCGGCCCTCCGCCGGCCCCGCACAGCCGCCCACGCGGGGCCCACGCCACGGCCGCCCGCTCCCGCCGCCCTGCGCCGCGACTCCGGGGCCTCAGCAGCGCCGGGCCGCCGCCCGGGTCATTCCTGAGCTGGGGGGAAGCGGTGGAGGGGAGGGCCGAGCCGCGCCCCTCTGCGCACTGCCAGCCCGACACCCACACAGCGGCAGGCGGGGCGCACGGCCAGGAGGCCGAGAGAAGCTGGGAGGCCAGCGCGCCAGCCAGACGTGTGAGGACAGACGGACAGGCCTGTGTAGAGTGTGACATACAGACAGGCGGGTGCAGAGACGTGGACATACAAACGTGCAGAAGAGAGCAGATAACCAATATGAGCAGGGAAGGGCGTCCAGACGGGTTTCCAGAGGCCAGCCTGGGCCCGGGCAGGGGAGCCCTGTCATGGCCACCGGGCGAAGCAGACAAGCCTGGCAGGGCCTCCTGCTCCCTATTGCCCGCCGGTGATTCTTGGGTGTTCCGGAGTGTCAGCTAGGCCGGGCTGAAGCGTTCCTCTCCTGAGCGACCAGCTTGCCTGTTTCCTATTCCCCTCGCCCAACCTTGTGCCCTCTCACCCCGCCATACCCAAACCTTGGGCATAGAGCTTGACCCCGACCCTGGAGCCTGACTCAGGGAGGGGCTCCTGGCCTTCCTGCTCTGTCCCAACTCTAGTTAGGGGCCGTGGACCAGCCCCGTTCCCCAGACCTCCCTTTCTTTATTACAGTAGATCTCCTGATTATTGCACCCCTGCTAGTCTGGGTGCTTCTCAGTTAGTTGTGGAATCATTTAATCTCCTCTGCTTAGCTGGGAGGGCTTCCCAGGTGGCTCAGTGGGTAAAGAACCTGCCTGCAGTGCAGGAGATGCAGGAGATGCGGGTTCGATTCTTGGGTCAGGAGGATCCCCTGGAGGAGGGCATGGCAACCCACGCCAGTATTCTTGCCTGCAGAATCCCGTGGACAGAAAAGCCTGGTGGGCTACAGTCCGTGGGGTCACAAAGAGTTTGACATGATGGAAGTGACTGAGCACTCACACAGTTAACTGGGAGCCTCAGGAGGGAGACCCTTGGGGGCCTGCCCAGAGCATGCACTCTAAATTTGATGAATTAATTGATGAAATACTTTATTGACCGTTCTCCTAACCCCCATTTCCTTGATGGTCATGTTACCAAAAATGAAACATGAGGATAAGGAGCTGCAGATGTTGATGATAAAATGTGGGGAAGGAGAGGAGCCAGAGGGATGGGGTGGAGGAGAGGCCAGGCGGCCACTGGCACTGAGTGGAGGGTAGGGGCAGAGCAGGCTCTGGTTAAGAAAACAAACCTCCCTCCACCCCAGCTCTGCCAGTCACCATATCTTGGGCTCCCTGGGTGGTGGCAGAGGGACCTGCATGCTCTAGAGCTTAGGTGACTGAGGCTCTTCCCAGCTCCCTTTGCTAACTGTTTATTCTGGGCTCTGACTCCTGCACTGTCTACCCTATCGCCCTAGACTGAAGGAGATGGAGGGACCCTGGCTGGAGGATTCCACCTCCATCCAGAACTGTTGGGGGCGAGGCAGAATATAGGGAAACATCTCCCAGTCCAAGAAATGGAACCTGAGAGGTCTTTTGTTCAACCTCACGCATTTATTTTATGGATGAACAATTAAAGGACTAGAGAAAGGAGGGGACAGACCAGCTAGGGTTGGTGGTTCTAGGGCTGCCAGGCCAGGGCTCTGCCCCCTGCACTACCCTGCTAAAGGTGACCTTGACCTTCTTGAGCAGACTCCTGCTGATCCATGCAGGATGGATATTCTGGTTGTTGAGTAGTTTTACCTTTAATCTGTCCCCTTTGGCAAGACTGTGCTGCTGCTAAGTTGCTTCAGTCGTGTCTGACTCTGTGTGACCCCATAGATGGCAGCCCACCAGGCTCCTCTGTCCCTGGGATTCTCCAGGCAAGAATACTAGAGTGGGTTGCCATTTCCTTCTCCCATTGGCAAGATTGTGTGTATGTGTATTTTGTGGGGCCCTTGTGGAAGGCCCTAGCTGAAAAAGAGTTCATCCCCTCCCACCCCATTTGAACATTGCTGAGCTGACAGATCTGACTTGTTCTTTGCACTGGAACGCAGAATGGTTTCCACTGGGCATGTGGTGTTGGGGTTTAGCTTCAGGCTTATGTTGATCTGCCTATCCACACACATGTTCATGTAGGACACTTGGGAAACTTGAAAAAGTGAAAAAAGAACACAAATACTGATCACTATTAATGTTGAGGTTTCTTTTTCTTCCTTTTAAATCTCATGACTCTACAAGTGTTCTTAATGGAGTGAACTTGCTCACCCTTTTCTCCTACATCACAGTTTTCATGGCTGCCTAGCGCTGTGTCAGATGGCTTTACTGTATTTTATTGGGTTGTCCAAAAGGTTCACTTGGGTTCTCCTATAAGATGTTACGGAAATACCATCCAGTATTTAATCAGTTCTCTACTGCTGGGTGTTCAGTTTTAAGATTTTCACACTTCCAGACAGCACCACAGTGAACATCCTTGTGGGTAAGTTTGTGTGTGTCTGTGATTATTCTTGACTTCAATGGGTATGTCCATATATTTTTGAGGCTTTCCTCTGTATGGGGTCAGAGTCATAGGAGGGACATCTTCTGGACAGCAGGGAAGCACACTAATGTTCAGTGTCTGTTACACCAAGGGCAGAGTAGCAATACTGGAGGAAGGAGCTGGGCGGGGTCATGCAGTTCCATCTCAGGACGGTGAGGTGTCTCGAGAGTCCAGTGCCAGGCTGTGGGGACCTGCCCTAGAGTGTGCTCTCTTATCCCCGTCACTCCTAGGTTTGGTCAACTTATCCATTCTAATGTTGGGAGGAGTCTTCTGATGTTTAATACTAAGGGTCAGTTCAGTTCAGCCCCTCAGTCGTGTCCGACTCTTGGCGACCCCATGGCCTGCAGCGCACCAGGCCTCCCTGTCCATCACCAGCTCCCGGAGTCACAGGCTCAGTAGTTGTGGTTCACAGGCTTAGTTGCTTCGAGGCATGTGGGATCTTCCTGGATCACGGATCGAACCCGTGTCTCTTGCATTGGCAGGCAGATTCTTTACTACTGAGCCACTAGGGAAACAGCCCCCTCCCCCGCCACCCCTGCCACCAGCTTTAAAAAGATCTTTTTCTCTCCCTCTGATTTTGCTAATGGTCTCCTTGAACATGTTAAGGGAGATGAAGGAAAAGAAGAGGGCTTGATTCTTGCTTGGTGGGGTGTGGGGCCCAGGAGTGCAGCCCCCCAAGGCTGACTAGCTCAGAAGTGGTGCTGAAGCAGAGGGTGGAAGCAGGGGCGGGGCAGGGTGGGCACAGAAACACCTGTGAAGTCCTAGGCAGCGCCTCCTGGAGCTGCTCTCTGCTGAGAGCTTGGAGGATTTTGTGCTCACATCCCACTTTACAGGTGAGGAGACTGAGAACCACCAAACGTAAGTGATTTTCCAGAGATGCACACTTGCTTAAGCCGTGCCAGGTAAGATGATGAGACACTTCAAAACAGCAGAAGAGATTAGCAGGTGTCCTAATTGACTCTTAGGTGTTACCTGGCACATGATTGTCTGTTTTTCTAGGGCTTCCCTGGTGGCTCAGTGGTGAAGAATCCGCCTACTGAGGGGGAAACGTGGGTTTGGTCCCTGGCTTGGGAAGGTCCCCTGGAGAAGGAAATGGCAACCTGCTCCTGGATTCTTGCCTGGAAAATCCCATGGACAGAGGAGCTTGGTGGGCTAGTCGATGGGATCACAAAGACTTAGCGACTAAACAACAACAAACAGCAATAGGAATTTGTAGCTTTCATGGTCTCTGAGCTGTTTAATTACTTTGGAAGTTGTAGGAACCTGACTCTGATGGGAAACTGTTCCTGTCTCTTGAGATGCAAATACATTTTATCAGGTGAGGTCAGTGGAGATCTTGTGAGAGGAGGCTAAGAGCGATGCTTGTGGCTGTGCTTCAGATTTTCCTTTAAATTGTGTAAAATGTCTTTTTTTCCCTTGTTAATTAATGAGTTAAAAATGAAATCTTTGACCTGTGCAGTTCATTTTATATTTGTATAACAGTTGTGATTTTATTTTTTAAGAAACGCAAACAGTAGTAAGCTTGTGACTGTATTCAGATGGATCTGTTTTATATCAGAGCTTAACCTTTCATTGGAGATTTCAGACCCAAGGCCCTCAGAAGAGAAGGGAGTTAATGTGGGCTGGGTGAGTCCTAGAGGGCTTTCTGGAAGACGGAGGAGGGGGGTTTGGGGGTGGGGGGAAGGACTTAGAGAGGAACAACTGGAGACTGAAGGCTTTCCAGAATGGGGGGCGGCAGGGCCTGCAGTCGGGAAGGGATATGGAGGCTTGGTGAGGAGGCCTTTCTGAATGAAGGGTAGGCTCTGGGGTGCCAGGTGCCAGATGGAGAATGGAGCTTCCGGGTAAAGGAGGCTGCCTCTGATGCTCTAGGCAGCGGGGAGCCACTGTGACTCTTTTTTTTTTTTTTTTTTTTAATCTTAAATAATGTTTATTTATGTTACCAAAGTAACAAAAACATTTTAAAAACCAATGAAAATCACTTAAAGGCAAAGAAATTTATAGTCTGTTTTTGAGAGCTGCATTTTAGGAAACTTTGTTCTCTAAACAGAGAGAAGACCAAATTCCAGTCTGGTACCAGCTTCCTGTTAATAACAAAATGCGTTTATCTGTTTAATCTTAGAAAGTCTTTTCCATGAATCTTGAGAACTAGCTGTATTCTTCTAAAGGCATGAGAGTAAAATCATAGAAGGCATGTTTAAAATCTGATTCTATTGCAATTGACAAAGAAACCTGGTCATAACACTTCAATATGATAACTAGAATTATAATTGACCATATTTTATCAGGGCATATCAGATCTATATGAATTTCACATAATTTTAGATATCTATATTAGTAATATCAGCCATACAGTATAACCTGTAAAGAAGTTTTTCACCCCTTTAACAGTACTTCCCATGTAATTTAACATGTCCAGTGAACCCAGGTAGCTTAATAACTCTTTGGAGTGTCTCAGGGGCCCTCTGAAGCATCCCAAAGTTAGCTAGAAGTCAAGTTATTTAGGAAGTTTTGCCGATAAATATCAAAAGGTTTATCATATCAGGCAGGATCATGTAAGTTACTGTGAAATAATAATTATTTATTTAGCCAAAGTTAACAAAAGATTTCAAAGGTTAATATAGAACAGATCAATTAAGAGGGAAAGGAACTTAAATCTATTATTAAAAGCAGTTCAACATCTGAAGAAAGTATGTCTTCTTAACAGAGAGAAAGGCCAAATTTAAGTCTTTGCACCAGCTTACTTTAAACTCATTTAGGTAAACCTTAATTAAATTTATTTTAAACTTAGCCCTAACCATGCACAAAACATTTTTACAGGGTCCACCTTCCACAAACCTTTTAATCACTTTCTATAATAGCCACCTGCAAGTCAGACCTACTTTCTTTTCCCTTTATAAAATGTAATTTTATTTTTTATATCTTCTTTATTTAAAACACACATCCTACTTTATTAGATTAGCAAACAAACATTGATACTAGATATTTAATATTGAATATTTCCCAGTTCACCTGAACCTGAAATTTTTTCAGGTTTTTTCTTTTTTTTGTATTTAGAATTCTTTGGTTTTTAAACACTTATTTTTCTTTAGGGCAATTAACTTAGAACTCATTTACAACTTCAACAATATTATCAGAAAAATGACATACACTGAGACATACATAAATCCAGACAGACAGACTGAGAGAGATCTTATAGTTTTCTGTTTGAGATTTAAAATATCTCTTTGACACCCCCCCCTCCTTTTTTCCCTTCCGTTTGAAGTTCTAATTTGCCCAAGGCTGAGGTCTCAGGCAAAGCTGACTCTATATTTCAAGGACATGGAAAGGGTTAACTTCAAGCTTTTCCTTGGGCAGGTCTTAAAGCTAGTTGTTTTTAATTGCACACGCAAAAAGAATTGGTTTTGTAGTTTCCAAAAGTTTCTTTCAATTTTCTCTTCAATCAGCAATCACACACTCACAATCATTCAGAGGCTACCACAATGCCTCCCTTCCTCCCAAGTCCCCAGGTCTCCCTATCTGATGCTCCCTTCCTGGGAGCCCAAGGAGGTGATCGGTCTCCTCTTCTACCCGTTGAGGTAGGTTCCTGCTTGGGGACCGGCCCCAGGGCCTTATCTTATCCTGTGATCATTCCTGGTGAGTTGGTCTGTCCCTCCAATGAGTTCAGTCAGGGGTCGGCCGTCGGAAGAGTCGGAACATCTGTCCGAAAGAGAACCTGGAATACCGTCAGGTGCCGTGCCTCCTCGATCATCTTGGGGTTCCTTTGCTCCAGCACAGTCGAGCCAACAGTCTGGTGTCTGAAGTGGCCAGCGTGGTTGGAATCTCACTGGAGCCTTTTAGATCTTATATCTGATGAATCAAACTGGATTCATCACAGGTCCAGGAGTTATTTCATGATCTCCCTCAGGGATGAGAAGATGCCTAGATTCACTATCCATATTTGCCATTTTTTTCAGACTCTAAGCACTAAAGAAGTCAGTCCTGGGTCTTCACCCACTGTAACCTTGCCTTTTCCTTAAGGCTCCGGCAGACACGACTCCCACAGCCCCTCGAGTTCTCCCAGCCACGGGCTGAGTCCCCTACTTTGCTCGCACCCGAACCCTGCAGGAGCGCGCCGCCCCTCCGGACAGGACTCCACGGGCCCCAGCTTTGGCCTCACCGCTCCCGCAAGAAGCCACCGTTCCGACGCGTTTCCCCAAAGAACTTCCCCGAGTGACAGTCCGCTCCGATGCAAGCTCAGTCGTTCAGGCCGCTTCTCCCCTCTTCCCTCCGCTCCTTCCCCGGAGGTGAGTTTGCAAAACCCAGAACGTGCTCTACCCGAGCAGGCCAAGCCCCGAAACTCAGAGCGTTTGGCGGGAAGGAGTACACCCCTTCCCCAATCTTCTCAACTTGCCACAGCGAGGCTTCTAGTCCCCTGGACAGGAAAAGGCAAAGGCCTAGGTCGCGGGGGCCGGCGGGGGATGGAGTTCTCTCGCCACTGTGACTCTTGAGGGAGGAGGGGACTTGATGAAATGGACCTATTAAGAGGGCTGGCCTCAAAGCTATGGTTTTTCCAGTAGTCATGTACAGATGTGAGAGAGCTGGACCATAAAAAAAGCCTGAGCACCAAAGAGTGACGTTTTTAATTGTGGTGCTAGAGAAGACTCTTGAGAGTCCCTCAGACTGCAAGGAGATCAAAACAGTTAATCTTAAAGGAAATCAACTGTGAATATTCATTGCAAGGACTGATGCTGAAGCTGAAGCTCCAATACTTTGCCCACCTGATGCAAAGAGCCAACTCACTGGAAAAGATCCTGATGCTGGAAAAGATTGAGGGCAGGAGCAGAAGGGGATGACAGAGGATGAGATGGTTGGATGGCATCACCAAATCGATGGACATGAGTTTGAGAAAACTCCAGAAGGCAGGGAAGGGAAGGGAAGCCTGGCACGCTACAGTCCATGGGGTCACAAAGAGTCAGACATGATTTAGATGACTGAACAACCACAACAATAAGTCCAATGTTGTTTAAAACACTGTTATGCCCTCCACAGCTCTCAAGATCAAAGGCAGTCCTGGCCCCAGCCCACTTCTCCTGTCTCCTCCCATACCCTGACAAGGTCAGACCTCCTGTAACACTCACTCACATGCTTCCCAAACTGTGGCGAGTCTCATCGTGGCAAGTTTACATTTATCCGCCACGCCTTGGTTAGTGTCTGCCACCTCCTCTACACCGTGAGCCCCGCAAAGGAGAGACCGTGACTGTTCTGGCTCTGTCTTGGGATCGAGTAGGCTCATGTGTAAATCTGGGTTCTGCCTCTAATTAGCCATGTGACAATGAACAAGTTATTCAGCCTCCAAAAACTCCTTGCTGCATGAAGAAAAATGGAGAAAGTATCACCCCCTCTACAGGAAACAATGAGGATGGAAATAAACAATGCACATAGAGTGGCTGACAGAGGGTCTGGTCGCTGGGAGGACATCTCATGACTGGTTGGAAACAGCGGCAGAAAGGTTTGCATACAGACCCTACTCACCTCTCAACCAGCTGACCCTGAAATAAGCCCTGTCCCAAATACAGATCTTCAAGCAGGCCCAGAAGTAGGCTCCCCGAGATGGGTCTCTGAAAGGGTGACCCATCAGGGTCCTAGAAGGGTGGCCTCCCTACTAACAGGACACAGTGAGGAGCAGCCTGCCCCAGCCCTCCACCTAGGAGAAAGGGTGTAGGGGGCCAGAAGGGTTTAGGAAACCATAGCTTTGATTAGGCAGACCTTTGTCGGCAAAGTGATGTCTCTGCTTGAATGAGTGGTGGTGGCATAATTAGACCTGCATTTTAAAAAGACAGTTTTACTGGTAGTGCTGAGATGGTTGGGGGCAAGACAGAATGGAGGCAAGGAGGCTGAGAAATGGTGATCACACTAGCCTAGGAGAGGAGCGATGGTGCCCTTGGAGGTAGAGAGGTGGGTTGGAGATAAATGTGGATGGTAAAATCAGTAAGACTTGGTGATGTCCTGGGTGTGGGGGTTGAGGGAGCAGATTTCTGTTTGGTGCAGCAGGGTGAATAGATTCACGGAGGAGCGGAACACTGGAAGGGAATCAAGTTTGGGGAAGAACAATATGAGTTTGATTTTATACGTGTTGAATTTCAGGAGTTGCGGGCATGCAGCAGAACTCTGAAGAGCCTAGATGGAAAGATAACCTAAGGACTTAGATGTGCAGGCATTAGAATTGATTGATTCATCCATCTGTCCATCCATTCATCTATCCTCCCATGAATTCATGTGTTCTTTCTCCAATCCTGCGGTCATCTGTTGATGCACTTGTTTGCCCATCTGTCCTCTCACTGTTCTACCTCTCCCAACTCCTGTCTTTCCAGTCCATCCACCCATCCATCCCCTGGACATGTCTTGGTAGTGTTAAGGAGAGATGAAGAAAGAGGCCTTGGTTCATGCTTGTTGAGGTGTGGGGAGAGTGGCAGGGCCCCCCAAGGCCAACAGGCTCAGAGGCAGTGCTGAAGTGGAGGGAGGAAGCTCAGGAGGTGGAGAGATACATATAAAACTTAGAGCAAGACCTTCTGAAGCTGCTGTCTGCTAGAAGCATGGAGGGGTTTGTGCTCTCATCCCACTTGGCTGATGAGGAGACTGAGGCCCTCTGAAATGAAGTGGCTTTCCAGAGATGCACACCTGGTTAAGCTGTGCCGGGTAAGATGATGAGACACTATGAAATAGGCAGAAAAGTTTACCAGATGTCCTTCTCATTGACTGTTGGGTGTTAACCTGTCACATGGTTTTATGTTTCTGTAGGCGTTTGTAGCTTTCATGGTCTCTGAGCTGTTTTGGTTATTTTGGAAATAGTAGAAAACTGATTGTGATGAAAACTATTGTAGTCCATTGAGATGCAAGTGAATTTCTTCAGGTGAGGCCAGTTGGTATCTTGTGGGAGTGGGTAGGCTAAAAGCTGTAGTTGTGGCTGTGCTTTGGATTTGGCTTTAAATTGTGTGTAATGTCTTATTGGTTCCCTAATTAGTTAATGAGTTAAATAAAATCACTGATGTGTATTCATAAGTTAAATGAAATCTTTGACATCTATCCATCCATCTAACCTTCCTGTCATCCATCCACCTCCCACACACCCAGTTATTTTTCCTCATGTCCGTTTACCCATCCATTTATCCTTACAGACTCCATTTATTCACCCATCTATTCATCTGTCTACCCCATTTGCACCCATCCATCCATACTTACTGATGCCTACTCCAGGCCCAGCCTGTTGAAACAAAATAATGTAGGAAACCAGTTCCCTGCTCTTAAGGAGCCCACAGTCCATCAGGAGAGGCAGGACAGTGGTCACAGAATGATATATTTTCTGTGCCAGATGTGCACAGAGAAAGGGCATTTAACCCAATGTGAGGAAGTTAGAAACGCCTGCCCTGTGCTTTTTGAATTGAGCTTGAAGTTTAATTAAGATTTTGCAAGATGGACAGGATTGGGTGATGTTCTAGGAGGGAGAATAGCTTGTGTGGGCAGTGATGATGTATCTGTCAAAAGACCAGTGTAATTCTAGAAACACAGGTAATTTGGAATATTGGGAGCACAGTTGAGTGTGAATGACTCATATACTATTTGAGAAGATTGGAATGCAGGTCTGGGGTGTTTTCCACACCAACAATCAATCCTCCAGCTCTCCAGACATCAAGCGGATGTCCAACAACTTGGTTCAACTCTTCAACTCCCCAGAGTTAGCACAGATTCCACGGCTTAAGGGCACAGCACAATAAGACTGCTCCCCACTTTAGTTATCAGTTGCAAAACTTCCCTTTGCTAATAAATATAAAGTTCCCATGATCCTTTCCTTGGGCTCAGTAGTTGTCTCCAATGGCTTGAGGAACTCAGGGTAACTCTTTACCTAGGTTTGTCAGTCTCTTACAAAATGCACAAGTCAGGAACAGCCGGAGGGAGAGATGTATAGCGAAAGGCGTGAAGGTGCGGAGTGGTGTGTGAGGCCACTGTAACCTCTCTGGGGGTACCACCTCCCTGCACCTCGATGTGTTTGCCCACCAAGAAGTTCATCAAGTCTCACTTATTCAGCTGAATCTCCAGCCCCTGCCCACTCCATCCCCTTCCTATAGTACAGTGAGTAGTTCCAGGGCTGGAAGTTCCAGCCCTGTAATCACTTGGTATTTCTGGTGACCCTAGCCATCCTGAGCTGTGTTAGGGCCCTGCTCGAAGTCACGCTACTAGCACAAACTCAGGTGTGATCAAAGGGCTTGGTATGATTAATAAAAGACACTCCTATCACTTAGGAAATTTCAAAAGGCTTAGGGTTTTTATAAAAAAAACTAAGTATTATAACAAAAGATGCTCATGTCACCCTTCACATTCAAGAAATTATGTGGTTTTCACTTGCAACTGTGCCAGAAAGCCAGGATAGAGACCAAATATATTTCTCTTATACTGCAGCTGGTCATAAAGGCCTTGGATAACAGACTAATGCCTTGAATAACAGGCTGAGGTCCCTGGGGGGCATGTAAGAGCTTACAGAGGGAGTGATGTGGTCAGGTATGTGTTTTAAAAAGATCTCTCTGGCTGTCTTGTAGAAGATGGGGTTGGGTATGTGTGTGCCGAGGAGATCAGATAGTCCAGTCTCTGTTGAATGAGGACTTTGCCCATGATGGGCTCTTGATCCAGCCCTTGGGGTGGCCTAACCACCATGTTTGGCCTGGCCCCAAACCTGATTCTCATTATACTTCCTCTGCCAAGGCTGAAGTCAAGGCAGCCAGGCTAAGGCTTGTGGCATGAGGAAGATGTAGATGTTCTGCATTTTCAAGGGTGGCATGCAGAACCCCCCACCAAGGTCTTCAGTCTTATTGTGGCCCGTCTCCATCTTTAAGGCTGCCATGAACTTTTGTGGATTGCTCACTGGCTGATCTGTCAAGGTTACTAGGATCTCAGTTCCATGCCTCACTTTTTTGCCTCTACAGTTTGCATCCACAAAACCTATTAACGTCCCATCAGTCACACCATGATGTTTCCTTTGGTCCCATGAAATCTCCATCCCACCAGGCTGGCTAGTGACACATGACAGTGTTTAGCCCAGGTAGAGCTGCTCCTGGGAGTCAGAGATGGCCCTGGCCCTCAAAACACTTTCCTGCGGGTTGGAAGACTGATCTGGTGGTCCTGTTGATTTGGGCCGAGAAACACCAGCATATGGAATGAGAAACCGCTCAGGTTGCAGAATTGGGTGGACTTGTGTTTGTGTCTTTACCATTCACTGGATTGTGCCCTTAGGGAAGTTACTTCATTTCCTCTGAACTTCCTATGTAGTAAGGGAAAAATAATATTTACCTTTCCTTATTCTGGATTTTTTTGGGTTGCAACTAATACAACTGATGAGAATCAACTTGAGTCATTTTAAGCCAGAAAGGAAATTTACTAGAACCCAAGTCTGGGCTTTTGGAGTGGAGTGGAGTGGAGTGGAGTGGAGAACAGAGAAGGGGATGGGAACCTTGGTGAGACTTTGCCTCTTTGTCTCTGCATCTGTCTGCTCACTCACTGTCCTAATTTTTCTCACCTTGCGGACCCTCTTTCTCCATTATTCTGTAAAAAAAAGTCCACACTGCAGCTTAGGAGTGAGTTCACAGCAGCTTATTTTAATTGCAAGCAGATCTGACTGACCCTCTTTAGATGAAAGTCCAAATACCCAAGAGATAATCTGATTGGCTGAGTTGTATTAGGTGTTTACATCTGATCCAGCCAGCTGTGATGGGGTTGGGGAGGGAGCATGTAGCACAGATGTGGCAGCTGGGGGCCATATGCGTAAGCAGGGGGTAGTGTTTTGTTTATTGAGGTACAGTTGATTTACAGTATTATTAATATATACGTTTCAGGTGTATAGCATAGTGATTCAAAATTTTTATAGATTATACTCCTTTTGAAGTTATTACAAAAATTGACTATATTACCTGTGCTGTACAAGATATCCTTGTAGTTTACTTACTTTATACATAGTAGTTTGTTCCTGTTAATCTACCCCTATATTGTTCCTTCTCCCTTCTCCTGTCCTCATTAGTCACCACTCATTTGTCCTCAATTACCTGTGAGTCTGTTTATGTTTTGTTGCATTCTTCCATTTGTTTTTATTTTTAAATTCCACAAATAAATGATAACATACAGTATTTTTCTTTCTCTGACTTACTTTACTAAACACAATATCATCCAGGTTGATCCATGCTGCTGCAAATGGCAGAATTTTCCTCTTTTTATGGTTGAGTAATATTCCATTGTGTATATGAAGCACGTCTTCTCTATCCATTCAACTGCTGATGAACACTTAGGTTGTTTCTATATCTTGACTATTGTAAACAGTGCTTCTGTGAACATTGGGGTGCATGTACCTTTTGGAATTAATGTTTTTGTTTTCTTTGGATATATATCCAGGAGCAAAATTGCTGGGTCAATAGTAGTTTTATTTTTAGTTTTTAAAGAACTTTCCATACTATTTTCAGTAGTGGCTTCATCAATTTACATTCCCACCAACAGTGAACTAAGATTCCCTTTTCTCCACATCCTCACCAACATTTGTTACTTGTGGTCTTTTTGGTGGTGATGGCCATTTTGACAGGTGTGAGGGAATTGTGGTTTTGATTTGTGTTTCTATGATGACTAACAATGTTGAGCATCTTTTTTTGTGACTGTTAGCACATCTGTATGTCTTCTTTGGAAAAATGTCTATTCAAGTCTTCTGTGCATTTTTAATTGTTTTTTTTATATTGAATTATATGAGCTGCATATATATTTTGAATATCAAGCCTGTATTGGTCATATCTTTTGACCAGTATTTTCTCCCATCAAATATTTTCTTCCATTCTGTTGGTTGTCTTTTTTGTTTTGTTGAGGTTTCCCGTGTTATGCAAAAGCTTTTACGTTTTATTAGATCCCATTTGTTTATTTTTTCCTTTTCTTTTGCCTTAGGACACAGGTCCACAGTTTTTTTGCTGTAATTTATATCAAAGAGTGTTCTGCCTATGATTTCTTCTTTGGGTCTTATGGTTTCCAGCCTTACATTTAGGTCTTTAATTTATTTTGGGTTTATTTTTGTATATAGTATGAGACACTATTTTCATTCTTTCACGTGTAGCTTTCCAGTGTTCCCAGCACCAGTATTGAAGACACTGTGTTTTCCCCATTGTATATTTTTGCCTCCTTTGTTGTAGATTAATTGACCATAAGTGTGGGGGTTTATTTCTGGGGTCTCTATTTTGACCCATTGCTCTGTGTGTCTGTTTCTTGGGTCCCTACCATACTGTTTTGACTACCGTGTAGTCTGAAGTCAGGAAGTGTGATACCTCCAGCTCTGTTCTTCTGTCTCAAGATGATTTTGGCTATTCTGTGTCTTTTGTGGTTCTATATAAATTTTAAGATTATTTGTTCTACTTCTGTGAAAAATACCATTGGTATTTTGGTAGAGATTGCGCCGAATCTGTAAATTGCCTTGGGTAATATGGTCACTTTAACAATATTCTTCCAGTCCATGAAGATGGATTCCCGTCTTTCCATCTGTGTAGTCTTCAGTTTCTATCCTCAGTGTCTTAAACTTTCTGAGTGTATGTCCTTTGGCACTTCCCAGGTGGCTCAGTGGAAGAGAATCCACCTACCAAGCAGGAGACACAGGTTCAATCCCTGGGTCAGGAAGATCCCCTGGAGGAGCAAATGGCAACTCACTCCAGTATTCTTGCCTGGGAAATTCCATGGGCAAGAGGGGTCTGGCAGATTACAGTCCATAGGGTCTCAAGAGTTGGACATGACTGAGCATGCATGACAGATGTGTCTTTTACCTTTTTAGTTATATTTATTCCTAGGTATTTTATTCTTTTTTATGTGCTCCTGTGTTAGATACATATATATTTACAATTGTTATAGCTTTTTCTCAGATTGCTCCTTGGATCATTATGTAGTGTCCTTCTTTATCTCTTGTTACAGTCTTTGTTTTAAAGTCTGTTTTGTCTGATACAAATATTGCTACCCTGACTTCCTTTTGACTTCCATTTGCATAGAATACCTTTTTCCGTTTCCTCACTTTTAGTCTGTATGTGTCTTAAGATCTGAAGTGATTCTCTTACAAGCAGCCTGTATATGGGTCTTGACTTTGTATCATTCAACCAATCTGTGTCTTTTGATTACAGCATTCAGCCCATTTACATTTAAAGAAATCATTGATAGGTATATTCTTATTGCCATTTTGTTCACTGTTTTGGGCTTGTTTCTGTAGGTTCTTTTTTGCTCCCTTTTTCTTCTTTTGTTCCCTTTCCTTGTGAATTGATGACTACCTTTAGTGTTATGTTTGTATTCCTTTGGCTTCCCTACCAGCTCAATTGATAAAGAATCTGCAAGCAGGAGACCCAGGTTTGGTCCCTGGGTAGGGAAGAGCCCTGGAGAAGGAAATGACAACCCCCTCCAGTACTCTTGCCTGGAGAATTCCGTGGACGGAGTAGCAGGGCAGGCTACAGTCTGTGGGATCCCAAGGAGTTGGATACAACTGAGTGAGGCTAACTTTCTTTTCTTTCTTTGGATTCCTTTCTGTCTGTCTCTGTGTGTCTGTCTGTCTCTCTCTCTGTGTGTGTGTGTGTGTGTGTGTGTGTGTGTATTTATTACATATTTTTGGTTTGTGGTTACCATGAGTTCTATCTATCTATCTACCTATAATTGTTTTAAGATGCTGATCTCTTAATTTCAAATGCATTTTAACATCCCTGAATTTTAAAATTCTCCTCCCCTCATGATTACTGTTTTTGACATCATATTTTACATCTTTTTGTTTTGTGTATCCCTTAACTGATTATTTTAGATCTTGATGATTTTGCTATTTTTGCCTTTTAACCTTCTCACTAGCTTTGTACATGATTGATTTACTACCTTTACTGTATATTTGCCTTTATTGATGAGCTCTTTCCTTTTATAATTTCATGTTTCTGGTTGTGGCCTTTTCTTTTTCAGTTTGAAATCCCTTTAACATTTCTTGTAGACCTGGTTTGGGTGGTGGTGAACTCCTTCAGCTTTTGCCTGTGTGTAAAACTTTAGATCTCTCCATCAAATCTAAAAGAAAGCCATGTTGGGTCTAGTATTCTAGATAGTACATTTTCCCCTTTTGTCACCCTAAATATATCATGCCACTCCCTTCTGACCTTTTAATATTCTCTCTTTATTTTTAATTTTTGCCATTTTAGTTAGAATGTGTCTTGGTGTGGTCTTCTTTGGGCTGATCCTGTTTGGGACTCTCTGCTTCCTGAGAGTCTGGACAGACTCTGGATGTCTGTTTCCTTTCCTTGGTTAGGGAAGTTTTCAGATACTATGTCTTCAGGTATGTGTTCTCTGCCCCTTTCTTTCTCTCTTCTCTTTCAGGCTCCTATAACCTAAGTGTTAGTGTGATTGATGTTGTTCCAGAGGTCTCTTAAACTGTCCTCATTGATTTTTGTCCTTTTTTTTCTGTTCAGCTTCAGTGATTTCCACTTTTGTCCAGCTCTGTATAATTCATTCCTCTGTATAATTTAATCTACTGTTGATACCATCTAGTGTATTTTTCATTTCAATTATTATATTCTTCATCTTTCTTTAGTTCTGCTTTATATATTTTCTAACTCATTGTTAAAAACTTCTAGCTTCTCACTCTGTTTATTGTCCACTCTTTTCCTGAGTGCTTTGATCATCTTAATGATCATTACCTTGAACTCTTTATTGGATAGGTTGCCTGTCTCTACCTCACTTGATTCTTCTCCTGAGGTTTTATTGTTCCTTCATTTGGAACATGTTCCTCTGTCACCTCATGTTGCCTAAGTTGCTGTTTTTATTTGTGTCTGGTAGTTGGCTATGCTTCCTGACTTTGGTGAAGTGGCCTTTGTGCAAGACATCCTGTGCATCCCGGTAGCACACTGCCCTCTGGTCACAGAGCTGATTGCTCTAGGCGTGGGGCCTTCTGTTGTGGCAGGCTGACAGCCGTGGTGGTCTGGTCAGCGCAGTTGGTCCCCAGTCTGGTTGTCGACCAAGACCCTGCCTGATGCAGGGCATGATTTTCAGAGACAGTGGGGACTTTTGAGGTGGGCAGCGCCCCTGAAGTTGTCTCCTAGGTTATCTCAGGTATGTTGAGACGACTAAATATGATAATGAATGTAGGCAGTTGGCACAGTTTCTGGCATATACTTTGGGCTCTATGAATGGTATCTGCTATTATTCATTCATTGCCTTATTTAATAAGCACTTTTTTAGGGTGTGGTTTCTTAGATCCTATGCTAGGTGCTTAGGACAAAGCTGTAAGGTCCTGTTGAGGTTTTTGTCAGGATTGAAAGAAATAATACATGCAAAATATTTAGTGCAGTTCCTAACTCACAATAATGTTTCAGTAAATGTTTGTCTATAAGTATTGAGTCTAATTGAAAAAGAGTGAGAAAAATTCTTACATTTTTTTCTATGTGTCTTTTGGTCACTTGGCTACAGGACTGAGCCATGTTTGGTTACAAAAAATAGATTTTATTGATCAAAGTAATGTCAGCTGCCAGACTGATAGTTTTCAGATGTTGTTTTTAAGTCAGAATTAAAAGTTTAGGAATAACTGGCAAATAAAATAACACTGGCATCTTCTGAATGCAGGCACTTAAATCATTAAGAGTTAGCTAAGTTAAAAATACCCATGTGAAACATGTGATTGTCTTTATTTTCCTGACCAAGAATGGACAGATCTGCCCATCTGCAGGAGACGTAAGTTGTGGTATAGCCACACGACAGAATTCTGCAATGAAGATGAACATACTTCAACCGCAAGCTATGTATGGGCAACTCACAAACACAGGGTTGAGTGAAGGAAGCCAGGCACTGAATGATTCTATTTATGTGAGTTCCAAAACAGGAAAAGCACATCTATGGTATTATAAGTCTGGGCAGTGTTTGCCCTCAGAAAGGCACTGGCTGGGAGGGGGCTCCAGGCATGTTGGTAATGCTGTTTCTTGAGCTAAGTGCCGAGTACACAGGTATATTTTGTAAAATTTTACTGGACAGCACACTTGTGTGCATTTTAATGTATGCTTGATATAGTTTGATAAAAAGGTTTTAAAAACTGATAGAGTGCCCCTTCTTTCTGTACCTGCACAGCCCAGGCAGGAGAGGCAGGCTCCCTACTTGGTGATTGAGAAGGAACTAGATTTCCAGGCAGGGGGATAAAGGGAAAGGAAGTCATATTTATTCAGTCTGTGGAGAACTTTGTTTTGAGGCTCAGTAACAAAAATAGCTTTGTGTCTTCTGGATAATAATTTTCCTTTTTTGTTTATTTTAAAATATCTCTTGAATATTGTAAATGTTGCAGCAGGGGGCACTTTCTTCTGCAGTGGCTGCTACTGAGAGTTTTGGGGTCTACCTCTGGCAAGTGCAGGAATTGTATCTTTAGATGTCACCCTGAGTTTTTTATTTCCTGTCTTCCGTTTCCAATTCACTCATTTGTTTTAAAAAAATGTAATGCATGTGTTTCCTTTGTCCAGATTCACTCACTTATTTTTTAAAAGTTGAGGTGTATGTTTTCCTTTACCCCTAGTCACTCATTTGTTAGAGAAAACATGATAGTATGTGTGTGTCTTTTTTTTTCTTTTTTACAATTCAGTCATGCCGTGCATCGTGTAGGTTCCTAGTTCCGCAACCAGGGATTGAACATGAGGTCCCTGCATTGAAAGTGTAGAGTCTTAACCACTGGACTACCAGAGAAGTCCCAGTATATGTGTGCCTTTCAATGGCTTTGATTCTTTTTGGAGAAAAATGGTGTACAAATAAACAAATCAGTGCAGAAAACATGGATAGCAACCTTACGTGTGTTGAGCATTTCCACCACTTATTTCAGAGGATGTTACAGGGGAAGAGTGTGGTTTGGAGGGGCTGACTTGGCACATAGAAGGTGCCCAATACACTGGTGAGGCATTGGCCAGCAGGGCAAGGATGGAACGCAGAGGACCACATGAGGCCTTTGCTTTCTCCAACTGCCAGAAAGCAGAGAGAAGTTCACTCTGGTCTGGTTCAGTAGCTCTGGACTTGGAGCCAGAAAATCTGGGTTCCATTCACCCTCTTTTTCATGGGCTGTGAGACAAATCCTTGTCCTGGGACAAATCGCTTCTCAGGGTATCTCTTTTAACTTTTCTCCTCCTTCCACTTGATAGTTATAAGCTTCACAGAAGAACTGTAGGTTTCTTGAGAAACCTTGATTTCTTGAGTATCCTTGATTGCTAAATTAATATGCTATATTCACAAACCAGGTTTGGTTAGAATGACTGCATTCTTACCAGGACATTGCTGACTGCATAGCAGTCCTTTAGAAGTCAAACAAAACATACTCTTTTTATTTCAAAAATAGTGTTAGACTTACAGAGGAATTGCAAAAATAAGAGTTCATGGATATCCTCCACCCAGATAGTACAGTGATCAAAACCAGGAAAGTAACACGGGTACAATATTTTTATTGTATCTTATGTGATGTTCTCTAGTTCTTACTTAATGTTCCTTTTCTGTTTCAATATCTGCTTCAGGATCCCAGCTTGCTCCTAGTTGTGTCTCAGACTCTTCCAGTCTATAACAGTTCCTGATTTCTTTCCTTGCTTTTATGAGCTTGACATCTCTGAGGAGTACCAATCAGTTACGTAGCAGCGTTTTCTTTGCTTCTGGTTAGTTTCCAGGTGATTGAAGTTTTCGGAGGTGTGTGGTCAGGATGAGTTCTGATAAGTGCTTCCTCTTCCTTTCCCTTCTCAGTCTGCTTGATTCTCTTGGGATTCTCTGGAGCAAGAGTCAGGGGAAGAAGCCATTCTGTGGAGGTGACCCGTGTTTCTTGACCTTGGGTGGTCTTCATAGTCAGAGTTCCCAATCACATCTGCAGTCAGCTATACAGTTAACCATGCACATTGACCCTGGGATGGCACAGACTATTTCTTGCTCCTCCTCCTCTGCACATCTCCCCTTGCCCAGCTGTCCTTGTTGAGAAGAGGTGAGAGGAGGAGGCTTTAGGACTGGCACACCTGTGCATACACTTTCCTGGAGTCACGCTCTGGGATACCTTTGCCAAGTCTGCTCGGGGACTGGCTGGTGTGCAAGTGTAAGGGGGACATGTGCTGAGCCTTCTAGCCCTCCTGCTGCTCACCAGTGATGGGCTGTGTGGCCCATGAAGTTAGGGACAAGGGCAGAGGCCTGGGAGAGGAGGCAGCTGCGGTACCAAAGTGTCAGTCAGCTCAGCCCCAGCACATTCAGTCACAGCACGTTCAGTCAATCCTGGGGTTTTTAAGGAATGCTGAAAGAACATCCTAGAATCCAGTCACTTAGTTCATTCACTCAAATTCTCGTCCACCCATTTATTTGAACAGAGTAAGGCCTGGTTCGTTTTTATTGTTATTTTGGTTATTGCTGTCATTAAGTATGAGGACATAGGGATGAATACAACTCAAGCCCTGCCCTCAGAGTGCTGGAGGGGGTGAGGAGGAAGGGAGGCAAGCCACAGAAGACCTCAGCATCATGTGACAAGGGCTCTGTTGAAGGGATTTGTTAAGTTTGTGGGAACAAGGGAGAGGGAGTGACTTAATTGTGACAAGATGTGCAGTGTATGGGGCAGGTGATGCTAAAGGATTTAGAAGGGTTAGGCCGACAAACAGGGAAGGAACTCATGTTCCATCTAGGGGAACAGCCTGTGCAAGGGCCTGGAGTACAGAAAGCCTGTAGTTAGCTGAAGAAATAGAAAACTCCCCACACCTTCACTCCTTCATTCATTCATCTACCCATTTGTTGCTGGGCCAGCTTTTCTGGGAACAGGGCCACCAAGCTGAGGCAGTTCTGGCCTTGCCTAAGGGTCTCACAGCTAGGGTGGGGAGCTGTACAGTTATTATGAGAGCACTCACATACATAGTGCTTTAGGGAGAAGAGGGGGATGGGAGGGAAGCCTTCTTGGAGGAGGATATCTTTGAGGTTTGATTGGAAAAGGAATTGAGCAATAAAGAAGCAGAGATGGTCACTCTTTGTAGAGAGAGTATCATGTGCCAAGGCTCAGGGGTCCTCTGTTTAGTCATTCACTTATTATATTTATTCATTCAACAAATATGTATTGAATACTAGCTATGTGTCTGTACTATGCATAAAGATTTCAAAGTGAACAATTATGGAGCTTACATGGAGAGTTTTAGTTACTTTCGGCTAAATTACGCTTTGGTGACAACCCCCAAATCTCAGTGGTTTATGACAGTCAAGGTTTATTTATTAACTTTTTTGTTTGTTCATTTTTGGCTGCACTGGGTTTTCTTTCCTGCTCTTGGGCTTTTTCTAGTTGTGGTGAGTGAGGGCTGATCTTTGTTGTGGTGAGTAGGCTTCTCGTTGAAGTGGCTTCTCTTATTGTGGAGCACTGGCTGTAGGCACAGGCTTCAGTAGTTGTGCACAGGTTGTTGCTCCATGGCATGTGGGATATTCCCAGACTAGGGACTGAACCCATGTCCCCTGCATTGGCAGGTGGAGTCTTAACCATTGGACCACCAGGAAGCCCCATAAGGTTTACTTATTCACTCAAGTTATGTGTTCACTGCTGGTGGCAAAGAGGAGAGATGGTAGACCTGTGAACTGGCTCTTAAAGATTCTGCTCCAAAGAGGCAAATGTCTCTTCCACTCTCATTTGGGAAAGTGCATCACCTGGCCAAGTTTGACATCAGTGGGTTAGGGATGGGTAAACCTCCCACAGAGAAGGGCAGTGCATATTTTGACCAATAAGGCAACCTACCATATGATCTGAGGAAAGGTAGCTTAATATGACAGGAATGTCCAATATGAGGGCAACTAAAAAAATAGACTTTAAGGAGAAGACAGATCATGCACACGGCCTTGAGGACCAGGCTGAAGAGTTTGGACTCACGTCTGGCAGTGGAGGGCCATGGCAGGTTTGAAAAATTCTATTGAGGACTGTTCAGCAAAGAAGTGTTAAGATCTTATCTGCACTTTAGAAAAATCATTTCAGTATTAGCAGGAGAATGGCTGGCAGGAGTTTAGGCTAGAGATAGGAAGAGCAATTGGGAAATGTGGGGGGTACCATAGTACAGAGAACAAAGTGGGTTCCAACTAAGGTTGGAACAGGAGAGAAGAGGAAGAGAGGGCTTCAAGAGATGTCAGGACTAGAATTGAGGGAGTTATTGTTCAACAGATAGTTCAGAGAGAAAGAACGAAAGAGAAAGTGTTCCAGTGGCACCTTGTGCACCAGTGAAGTAACCAATAAATTAATTGCTTATAGAGTGAGCCCTGATTAAATATTTCGCCATTAACATTTTTTTTTGATAATTAAAAAAATTTAATGCTTTTTTGGAATATATATTCTATGATTTTGACAAATGCATGGACTTGTATAACCACTACACAGTTAAGATCATGAAAAGACTTTCTTGTGGAGCTTCTCTTTGTTAAGCCATTCCTTCCCTCCAACTCCTGGAAACCCTGATCTGTTTTCTGCTGGTATAGTTTTGCCTTTTTCAGAATGTTGTATAAATGGAATCATATGGTATGTAGCTGGAGAAGGGCATGGCAAGAATACTGGAGTGGGTTGCCAAGGACAGAGGAACTTGGTGGGCTACAGCCCATGGAGTTGCAAGGAGTCCCACAGGACTGAGGGACTAACATACACATAACACCTACACACATGGTAGCCTTTTAAATCTACCTTCTTTTACTTAGCATAGTGCATTTGAGATTCATTCAAGTTTTTGCATGTATCAGTGTTTCCTTTTTATTACTAAGTAGTATTTAATTGTATGGCTGTACCACATGTATATTTAAAAAAAAATTCCCCAGATCACTTTTCATTATTCTCTACACTCTGTGAAATGTTGATTTTTTTTATGTGATACCCCAGGCAGGGCATTTCTGTTTCTTGCTGAACACCTTGTGTCTGTCGGTCTCCCTGTGCTCAGTCAGGAAATGCCTTTTCTGGTTGGTTCCCTAGGCTCAAAGGTAGAGTTTTGCTTTCTTTCTTTGACGGGAGGACTCATTTCCTGCTTAGAGTCCCACATGAAAACAACCCCCCGTTGCACAGCTTCCTGTGTAACATCATCAAACATCCCACCAGCAGCCGTTACTCAGGAGTATCAGAGGTTAATTGCACTTCCTACACCTTATGCTGCAAAAGCATATTGCAAAGTCCTGTGAAGTCACTGAGAGTTGGTGGACACTCAGCTTTCCCAGACAAAATTTCCAGATGGCCTTTGGATGGACTGCGGAAATTGGTCTCAGCCTTTTCTCTTATATCTTTGAGTAATGTAGTATAAGAGTAATGTAAGCTTTTCTATGCATTGCAGAATCCTGTGGGGTCACTTGGCTAGAAAACCATGTTTTCTTCATCCCACAGGTTATAATAGTTCAGATCCAGAAAGTTGCTGGAAATTTGCGGTTAAACAGCTTCAAAGGCTCCAAAGATGTAGATCCCACAGGACAAAATTCAAAGGAATGATTTAAAACAGCAACAACCATTTTGCTGAGTTTAAAAGCAATTACTTTAAAAAGCTATCTGTTGCATTAGTAGATAGTAAACTAAAAAACTTTTTTTTTAAAAAATTAAACTTTAAATGATATCTGGGGACAAACTTTGCTTATCAAATTTACTATTTTTCAATGAGAAGAAAGTGTTTACAAGTTACCATTAAAATAACATTCTTTGCAAATTATGAACATAATTAATGTTTAAAGCATGCTAATTATAGAAAATTAGAAAACACATAAGAAAAATTAAGAAAAATTATTCATAATTTCCAAACCCAGAGATGGATATCTGCAAATAAAAATGTTGAGATCTGACTGTTAATAATGCACTAGGTTCAGCTTTTTTGTTTGACCTTGAATTCAACTCAACATGACCATGTCACATGATTTAATGGCTGCCCAGTATTGTTTTGTGGATCTGCTACTAGTCTTTTATTGTTGACCATTTCTGTTTTTTCCTGTTTTTCACTTTATATATATATGAAATTAACACTGTGGCAGATATACCCTGTGCTTTTGTCTTAGTCTATGTCCTTAGAAGGGGAATTGCTGGGTGGTCTGGGGTTTTGGTTGGAAAGATCAGAGATTCAGCCTGTCATTTTGAGGACAGTAGAATTTATGGTAAGGATTCTTAACCTGGGAGATGGTTGGAACCAGGGTGCTCAAGGATGGCTGCTCTTTCTGGCCCAAGAGTCAATGCTCCAGGATTGACTTGGCAAAAGTGGGGTGCAACATAGCTGGAGGGCTGAGTGTGGACACTAAGGGAAAAGGCTCCTGGTGCATGAAGGGATAATGGGGTGCACATCCAGGGCCAGCTGCTCCCGCTAATTGAGATTCTCCATGTCATCAGAGCTACTGGAGGTCACAGATAACCATCTACTTGAGAAGATGGGGAACCAAGTACTTGCTTTTCTTTTCTCATTAGAGAATGGCATGAGGGGAGATGCAGAGCAAGTTGTGGGGCTAGACCCTGTAGCTCCCTGTATGATCTAGGTTCTGTCAAGGTCCAGGCCCCTCAAACCACTTACCCAGGTTAGATTACCCTGTTATGTTAGGATACCCAGGTGTTCCATCTCCAGGATTCTGGAGAGTCCTGAGCATGTGTTGAGGCCCTGCGCCCCCTCGTGGTCACTTTCTCCATTACTAGCACAATGGGCGTGGATGAAGTTTGGGGCAGCCTCTAAGCTCCCAGATCTAGGGAAATCTCTCACAGATCCATACTTTCCTGGCAGCCAAAAGGCATGTGCTACTCCCAACTCTCTCTCAACTTGCTGTGTGACTCTGGCCACTTTTTATTTCACAGAGCCTCAGGTCGGCCAGAGGGGAGAGCATAGGGCCTTCCCAGAAAGATAGAGTTCCAGAAAGATCCCTCTCTGGGTCTCATTTTGCATGCATGCATGCTCAGTTGTGTCTGACTCTTCGCGACCCCATGGACTGTAGCCTGCAAGGCCCCTCTGTCCATGAAATTCTCTCATCAAGAATACTGGAGTGGGTTGCTATTCCCTTCTCCAGGGTCTCACTTTAGTCATCTGTGAAATGAGGAAAGTGATGCTGACCTCATTTGACTCGAGGAAGGGCTCAGAACCTCTTTAGCTCCTGCCCACTTTGGCTTGGTTGGGGGCCCAGAGTTGGCTGGAGCAGGTACGGGGCAGTGTGGTAAGCAGATTCCAGGGAGCACTGGGTTTGTGCCCTTTCATGACATCCACTAAAGGCTGCTAATTGAGAGATGAGCTGTCTGGTTTCATGAGGATCACTTCCACCACCTCAGGGTAAATAGGAGTCAGAGAGAATGTGGCCAGCATGGCAGCATGCTCAGAGCCAGGCCCCTCTGGAAGGCTGGAGGGAGAGGGACTCCCTGATGTGGGAGTGCCTGGGAGACTTCTTGGAGAAGAAAGTAGTACACAGATCTCATGGGCTTCAGGGGTTGGACAACTGTGAGTTCAGAGGGCAAGCACTTCAAACAGGAAAATAGAGCTCAAAAACCAACCTGAGGGGGTGACATCAGCAGGAATGGCAGAATAAGGAAATCCTCTCTTCCATAAAAGCAAGGAGAACACTGGAAAAAATGGTCAAAACCAACCTTTTTGGACCTTTGGAAATTACCCAAAGGCTTGAAACAATCCAAGGAGTATTCATCAAAAACAAATAGCTAAGGGAATTCCCTGGTGGTCCAGGGCTTAGCAGTGGTTAGGATTCAGTGCTTCCACTGCCAGGGGCCAGGAACTGGTCAGTGAGCCAAGACCCCACAAGCTGCTTGGCATGGCAAGCAAGAACAAACATCAACAACAAAACAAAAAAAGAAGTGGCAAAAACCAATGGCTAAATTGTGGTAAGAATAGTTAACTTTGCAGAGTTTTAACTTGCCTAGATGGCATCACTGACTTGATGGACATGAGTTTGAGTAAACTCCGGGAGTTGGTGATGGACAGGGAGGCCTGGTGTGCTGTGATTCGTGGGGTCGCAAAGAGTCGGACACAACTGAGCGACTGAACTGAACTGAACTTGCCTTAGTCCCATCCACTTCTCTATAGCCGAGTAGTCACCTTGAAACCCAATAGCTCCACAGCTATAGTGAAAATCAGCAGCCTGGCAGCCACTGGAAGGAGCAGAACAGAATATAAACTCCTCCAAAGCTCAGTTCCTAGATACCTGGTGTTTTTTGACCTATCTGGTGCTTCCTTAGGTGAGCTCCCTTGAAAGGTTGTGTGTATTTGACCCAACTTGAAGCTTGCTTAATGCAAGCGTTTGTTTGTTTTTTTTCCTGAGAGCATTTGTCGAAAATGATTGGTGACAGTCTTTTAACATCACAGTTGCCTTAGGCAGTGATAACAGGCAGGGCAAACAACAAGACGACCAAAAATTTTAAAGGAAAACTTAGGGAATAAGCTGTCTGCAGAGGGCTTTGAAAAACTTTGGTACATTCCTAGGAATCTAAAAGGCCACTCATATGTGTAGGGCTGTGCACATTCTCAGGGAAGACCTGGGAAGGCCCTAAGCTCTCACCTCTGACTTATCTTGAAACTCTGTGCAACAGAAAGTGAAGCCTAAGACAGATTTGTAAACTGTCTGCCTGAGCATTGAAGGAGTTCCTCAACACACACAAAGAACCCCTTGGCAAATGCTGAGAGACTTCTTCATTCCAGGCGTTTAAGGCACTCTGTCCAGTCACTAACTGACTACTACCAAAGAGAATAGCATGCGGATGGTGACTGCAGCCATGAAATTAAAAGACAGTTGCTCCTTGGAAGGAAAGCTATGACAAACCTAGGTAACATGTTAAAAAGCAGAGACATCACTTCACTGACAAGGTCCATATTGTCAAAGCTGTGGTTTTTCCAGTAGTCATGTACAGATGTGAGAGTTGGACCATAAAGAAGGCTGAGTGCCAAAGAATTGATGCTTTTGAATTTTGGTGCTGGAGAAGACTCTTGAGAGTCCCTTAGACTATCAAGGAGATCAAACCAGTAATACCTAAAGGAAGTCAATCCTGGATATTCATTGGAAGGACTATTGCTGAAGCTGAAGCTCCAATACTTTGGCCACTTGATGTGAAGAGCCAACTCATTGGAAAAGACCCTGATGCTTGGAAAGATTGAAGGCATAAGGAGAAGTGGGCAGTAGAGGATGAGGTGGTTAGACAGCATCACCAACTGAATGGACATGAATTTGCGCAGACTGGGTGATAGTGGAGGACAGGGAAGCCTGGTGTGCTGCAGTCCATGGGGTCACAAAGAGTCGGACATGACTTACCAACAGAACAATAACAGTCAAAGAGAGACTTCAGTAGCTACACACAACAAATGAAAGTCAATAAACAAACTGTAGCACCAAGAAAACCTAGCAACAACACTCTGGTTTCCACAGTTGCCATATTGTATTATCTAAATATCCAATTTACTACAAAAATTATGACACATGCCAAGAAATAAGAAAAATTGACCCGTTGACAGGAAAACAAGCAACCCACAGAAACTATCCCTAAAGAAACCCAAATGTTGGTCTTATTAGACAAATACTTTAAGCCAGTTATTTAAAATATGTTCAAAGAACTAAAGGAAACCATGTCTAAAGAATGAAAGAGAAGTATGAGACCGATGTGTCATCAAATAGGGAATGTCAATAAAGAGGCTTTAAAAAGAACCAAATAGAAATTCTGGAGTTGAAAGTACAGTGAGTGAAATAAAAATTCACCTGATGAGCTTAAGAGCAAATGTGAGTTGACTGAAGAAAGGGTCAGCCAACTTGAAGATAGGTAAAATGAGATAATCTAGTCTGAGGAACAGAAAGAAAAAAGAAACGAATAGAAATCTATATATCCATAGGAAATTAGCACATATACTAACAAAAGCAAAATGGGAGTCCCAGAGGAGAGGAGGGCTTCCCTAATAGCTCAGATGGTAAAGCATCCACCTGCAATACAGGAGACCTGGGTTCGATACCTGGGTTGGGAAATCCCCTTGGAGAAGGAAATGGCAACCCACTCCAGTATTCTTACCTGGAGAATCCCATGGAGAGAGGAGTCTGGCAGACTCCAATCCATGGGGTCTCAAAGAGTCGGATACAACTGAGTGACTAACACACAGAGGAGAGGAGAGAGGTAGAATATTTGAAAAAATAATGGCCCCAAACTTCTCAAATTTGATAAAAATATTAATAGATACATTCAAGAAGTTCAGTGGATTCCAAGAAAGATCAACTCTAGAACCTATCCTAGGCACATCATAATGAGACTATTGAAAATCACAGGCTGAGGGACTGTTGATAGCAGCAAGAGAGAAATAATTTATCACATAAAATTTTCCTCAGTAAGATTAACAGTCAGCTTCTCATCAGAAACCAGGGAGGTCAGAAGGCCATGGGATGAAATTCAAAGGGCTGAAAGAAAAGGCATATCAACCATTAATTTGGTATCTAGCAAAACTATCCTACAAAAAGAAAATAAACATGCAATCAAGTTTTCCCAGGTAAAATGGAGAGATTCCTCACTAGAAGACTCTCCCTACAGAAAATACTAAAGGGATCATTCAAGCTGAAGTAATAGACAGTAGACGGTAACTTAAATTCACATGAAGAAATAAAGATCAGTGATAAAAGTGACTATATAGGTAGATATAAAAGACAGTGTATATGTAGTTTGTAATTCCTTTTTCCCCTCCTATATGATTTAAAAGACAACTGCATAAAGCAATAAATACAAATCTATGTTAGTGGGCATACAATGTACAACACTGTAATATGCGCAGTGACACCACAAAGGAGGCGGGGAGGAAGTGGAGATATTAGGGGTAAGGTTTTGTACACAACTTAAATTGAGTTCGTACAGATTTTACCTGGATTGTTCTAAGTTAAGGATTAAGATTTTAGGTATAATCATTAGGAGAACCACTAAGAAAATAACAAAAAATACAGTAAAAGAAATTGCAGGAGAATTAAAATAGTATACTAAAAGATATCTGTTTAACATAAAAGAGGCAATAACGGGATAATAGAGGAACAAAAAAGACAAGACATAGAAAACAAATAGGAAAGTGACAGACATAAATCCTACCTTACTAGTAATCACATTAAATGTAAAAGGATTAAATACTTCAATAGCAGAGACTGGTAGGGATGGATAAACTGCCATGATCCAACTGTTTTGTTCACAGAAGATACAGTTTATATTAAAAGACAACACTGCGGAGACTGGTAGGATGGATAAACTGCCACGATCTAACTATATTTTATTCACAGAAGATACTTTGTATTAAAAGGCACAAATAGGTTGAAAAGGATAGGAAAGATATACCATGTAAACAGTAACCAAAAGACAGCTGGAGTGACTGTACTAATATGAGACAAATCAGACTTTGAAATAAAAATTGTGACTACATACAAAGAGGTACATTTTATAATGCTAAAAGGGTCAGTCCATCAAGAAGAAGATATAACAAGTATAAGCCTATATGCCTCTAAAAACAGAGACCCAAAATACATGAAGCAAAAACTGACAGAATTGAAGGGAGACATACACAATTCAACAGTACTAGTTGGAGATTTTAGCACTTAACTTTCAATAAAATTTAAATAGTAGCAAGAAAGAAGATCAATGTGGAAACAAAAGACTTGAACAACCCTAACATACCACTATGGAACACTCCATCACAACAGTAGATTGTTGTTAGAGGCATATGGGCTTATAATGTACCTCTCCAGTGCATGTGGAACACTCTTCAGGATGAGCTATGTTTTAGGGTATAAAACTAGTATAAATTTACTAGTTTTAAATCATAAACTTTAAAAGGATTTAAATCATAAAAATTCTCTGACCCCAGTGGAGTGAAATTAGAAGTCAATAATGGAAGGAAATTAGAAAATTCACTAATATTTGGAAATTAAACAATACATTTCAAATAACCGATGGATCGAGAAATCACAAGGGAAATTAGAACAAAATTGGAGTTAAGACATACTGACCCCCTGAGAGCTCCAAGAAGTAGTGTTTATCCAGAGCACAGTCTTCAAAATGCCGTCCCTGAGAGACACACTGCCCAGGAAACGCTGCTGGCAGGGGTGAAGGAGCCAGGGGCCTGAGCTTCATCTCTCGCCTCCCCAATTCCAGTCCTAAGTCTGGCAGGGAGGCTTCCTATTCTCATTTTTTATTTCCAGGCAGGACCTCAGTGTTGGGGTTCACACACCTGAGTGAAGTGCCAGCTGCTGTCACTGTTGTTAGCCAGCTAATTAGAGGTTGATTTCCTCCCTCACTGCTGGTTTATCTCACCCACCTGGTCCATTTGTCACCTGGAAAAGGTGTGGCGGCTCAGCTGCCGGAGGCCCTGCCTGTTGGGTAGAGTCAGGGTAGGACTGGGGGGCATGTGCAGGCTGAGGGAAGGTGTGGGCGTCTGGGAGGAGACCAGGATGGACGAGGTGTCCCTTGTTATTGTCTGCTGCAGTCACTTTCCTGCAGTGTGTGTCTGAAACCCTGACAGCAAGTGTCACCTTGCACTCTGGATTCCTCTGATGACGGTGGTGGTGGTGGCGGCGTGTATGTGCTTCTATTTCTCACGAGCTCACTTAGCTCTAGAAAGAGACGTATTTGAAGATTTTTCTTTATTTAGTTATTAAAAAAAATACAGTATGTTCCATGCACCAGTGTAGCCTATATATATATATATATACATATATATATATATAGTCATTATTACTAGATCAATTACTACAATGATAGGAAACAGATGGTTACAGAAATTTCTTGATCCAACTAAAAAACCCCAAATAAAATTGTTAACCTCAATAGCAACCTACTAATTATGCAAATACCCTTATTCTATATGTCTGTGAGAGCTAGAAATGTGTTAAGTATTATTAGTATAAAAAATATTAAAAAACTAGTTATCAGTTAAAGATTAAAAGTCAGTGTTATCTACAATCCCCTGAATTGAGGGGCCTTGCCCACAGTAGGAGCCTTGGTCCCTGACAGAGGGTGAATTGGAGAATTTGCCTCCTTCCCCTCCTCCCCCCTTCTGTTGAGTGATGCCCCTTCCCCAAGACGTGTTTGCGGTGGAAAGTTCCATATGTGGCTGAAAGTGGAAGAGACACAGGTGATCACAGGTTTTGAGCAGGGGCCTTGCCTTCTGCAGGGAGGGGGCCCTGCTGGGGTTCCCTGAGATGTGGCAGCAGTGAGGTGTGAAGACAAACGGCACGGCTCTGTTGTGCAGTCATGGGTCACATCCTAAGTGCCACTAAGCCAAAAGATCAAGAATAGATGGAAAGGAAGAAAAAAAGAGCATGAACGAGTGACCAGGAGAGACGGGGAGAAGTCCTTGCTCTGGGAACACCTGCCCTGCTTCCCAGGCAAAACTGGAGGGGTGTCATGAGTCTCAAATTGGGGTCACAGTGACTCCCAGCCCCCTCCGGAGGGAGTGGGTGTGCAGGTGGCCCTCACCCTATGGTCTCTTGTCACACTTGGTCTCCACTGCTCCTCCAGGGAGAATTCACAGTTGCTTCAGAGTTCAACGAGCCACTTCCCTGACCTTGGGTGGATTTTCAATACACAGTACAGCATAGTTACAGGCACGGCGGGCCAGCGAGGTCACCTCAGGACCCAAGGCTGGGAGATGTCAAGAGGTCCTTCCTCTCTCTGGACAGGCCTGGGGAGAGGCTGAGGAATGCGGGGGTACTTGGGAGCATGTGAGGAGGCTGAGGTGGGACAAGTGTGATGGGTGGTCCCAGTCTCTGGTAGGTCAGGGCTACAGAGAGTCTTGCCCCACGGTCATGCTGTCCAGCCTTTTGCCTCCAGGCTGACAGGCACCAGGGCCTCCCCAGGGACCTCAAGGAAAGACCCCACCCCCACCCCCCACCCCCTGCAGCAACTGAGCATAAGCTGCTTTGAAGAGTCAGAGAAAGTCTTTGAGTTGGACCCCGCGATTTCAGGTGACAGGGTTATATGGATGTCTCAACCCAGACAGCATACCAGCCTTGATTTTCCAGCATTTGGGGAGTAGCCATGGCTGAAATATGTTCCTGGACGCTTCAGGAACTTGGATTTTGCCAACCAAGGTGGTGAAGTCTCTGGGACCCGCAAGGAAGGGCTGTTAGGCTGGGACAGGAGTGCTACAATCGGAGGGCTCAATGCCTCGTGTCCGATTAGCCCCAGCCGCAAGTGGTCTGGGGCCCAGGCCCGGAGGCCCGTGACCCCCTAATACACCAGCTCCTCCTGGGGGTCCGAGCCGTACAGCTCGGCCAGCATCTTGAACCTGGGTCCCCAGTCGTTGAGAAAGTCGTAGTCAATGTCCGAGTCCGATGAGCCCGTGCCCAGGGAGCTGAGGGACTCGGCAATGGACTCGGCGCCCTCGTAGCCGTAGATGTGCAGCGTGTCATAGGGCGGGCCGCCGCCGTCGTGGTCCGCCTCGTCCTTCTTCACCTCGATCATCGTGGCCATCTCCCCGGGCACGTGTGCCCCGGGCGCTTGCCGCGGTGGCTTCTGCACCTGAGCGTAGAGGGGCGGCCGCGCGTCCAGCGCCGGGCGCGGGGGCTTGGCCCCGCTGTGGCGCGCTGAGTTGAGCACCGACACGTCGTAGCTGGTGGTGTCCATCTCGCCGCCGCCCTCCTCATCGTAGGTGACCAGCTGCTCGTGGATCTCCGGCACGCTCTTGCCATGGGCGCGGGCCTGCTTCCGGAGCCGCCTCCGCAGAATGATGAGCAGGGTGATCACTGCTGGTCAGTGAGCCAGAGCTGGTCAGGCCGGGTGGCGGCTTCCCCTGCCTTCCACCTCCCAGGTCCACCTGCTCCCTCCCCTCCTCCCTGGGCATCCCTGCACCAGCCCAGCTCCCAGTGACACCTGGGCCAACACAGAAGCTTTGGTTCCATCTGGACTCATGGTGGGTCCACCCTCAGCACCCTCACTCCCAGCCCAGAGTCACGTCCATCCCACCCCCACCCCAGGGTATGATCCTTGTTGGTGTCACTGACCACAGTAGGGATGGGAGGAGAGGAACGCAGTGGACCTCCTCTTAAGTTCATTTTCTCCTGCCACTCTCCTTCCCATCTAACTGCAACCTCCCACGTCTTAGCACTGTGACAAATTCTCTGTCATCTGCAAAGGCCAGGAGGCCAGAGGTGGGGGCAGAAGAGGGGGAAAGATGGAGTTGGAATTTGGGGTGCAAAGATTCTGAGCCATGATGAGGATGGTGGGTCATGACGGAGCTGGTGGACATGGCGCCCATTGCAGTGGCAGCAGCCACGCTTGAGCACACCTATTGTGTACATTCTGGCATGGTGGTGGCACGTTTTCGTGTTCTTTTACTCAAGGTAGGTATTATTATCCCCATTTACATAAGTGGACTGATCTCAGAGAAGCTGAGTCACTTGCCCAGAGTCGCATGATCAGGCAGTGGTGTGATGTTGGCCCTGCTCGGAGCTCTGAGGGGTATGACTGCATAAGGGTTGCCAGCCCTAGGAGGGGTGGACCATGTGGGGCAGAGAGCTCCTGGAAGTAGGCCCAGAACATCCCTAGACTCTGTCCTTCTAGCCTGGAGATACTTATGAAACTCTTACTAGGCAAGCCAGGATGGCCCTCTGAGTGTTTCCTTGTCTGTAAAATGGGAGTGATGACTCCTCTGCTGTTTACATCTGATAGGGTGGCTGCGAGGTTAAGTGCAATTCTACGTGTGGTGGGGATGCCAGGATCATCATTATTACAGATTTTTATTGAGAGGGGAATCTCAGTCTGTCCTCTTTGCCACAGAAGGGGGGCTCTGCCAGGGGGCCTCTCAGGGGAGCCACTGGCAGGAAAGGCCTGGGGCAGATAATGTGGGTGCCCCACTGTGTCCCCGGTCCTGTCACTGTAGGATGCAGAGTGACCTCTGACCACTCAAGGGCTTCCTCTGGATGGCTGGCTCCTGCCCCAGCTGAAGAGCAGGGGGAACCCCAGCCACCCGCTGGTGGGCACTGGTAGATGAACATGACTGTGAGTGCTGCCACCCAGCCCCGAGGGAGAAGAAGCTCTGGTGACCCGTGGGGGCAGCTTGTGTGACAGCTTGCCCTTCACCAGCTCCTTTCACCTCCCTTCATCTCCTTCACTGCCCTGCACCTCCTTTCCCTGTCAGAACTCCAACTCTTCCTTCTGGGCTTTCCTGGGACCACTTCTCAAATAAATCAATCCTTTTCCCAGGGTCTACTTCCTGGAGAACCTATGCTGAGGCCAGGTTTAAAATGCCCCTAAAGTTTCTGAGGCCCAAACAAGGGGGGAAAAAAAAAGAGACAGAGATCAAGGCTGGAGGAATCCTAAAAAAAGAGAAGAAAGCCCCACCCAGGTGATAATTTAAACTAGAAATTTTACACTTCTCATTTCTCTCCAAAAGAGAGACTGGATCCTCTTTTTTTTCAAATGAGATTTTATATAAAAAAGTGCCTAGAACAGTGCCTGACACACAATAAGTGCTCAAAATATGTCAGTTGAATGACTGAATGTTATATAAAGTATTTTAAACTGGGGAAGGGGTCTTGAGCCGCACCTCCTCCTCCCCTGTCATCCACTCCCACCCTGCGGCACCCAGGGAGGTGGACCTCGCACCCGGCACAAGGCTGCACTTTGGGCTGAAAGCAGCAGGGTTGGGCCTGCCTGGATCCCTGGCCCCTTTCTTCGCCCCCGCAGCCCCCTCACCGTCCCCTCCCATCCTTTTGCGCACTGACCTGTGATGGTGAGGATGCAGAGGAAGATAGCGACCAGCGCCTGGATGCTGATGCCCGCCTGGGCGGCCATCTCCTCACACAAGGTGAACTCGCCCTGTTCGTTGCATTTGCACACGGTCACGTGCAGCATGCTGGTGCCCGTGAGGCTGGGCCTCCCATTGTCCGAGATGAGCACGGGCAGGTGGTGGACCTTGGCACGCTCCCGGTCAAAATACCCGTACTTGACTATGATGTTGGCCGTGTTATCTGGAAACACCAAGGCCTCGGAGTCAGGCGCTGCTGTCTGGAGTGCCCATTCTCTCATCAACACCGACAGCGTGGCCCACCTCCTCCAGGAAGCCCTCAGTAACTGGACCAGCTCATGTGCTGCCTGGGCCATGTGTCTGCCCTTTATACCCCTGCCTCGTGTTTTAGCCATTTGAGGGCAGGTCTGTTCCTCTAGAGAGGGGATGTTTTGGGCAGCTGCTTCGATTTGGCCTCTAAGAAGGACTTGGCCAGTACTTAAAATCCTTGCTTTTTTGTTTCTATGGGTAACTGAAATACCTGACCCCTAACCCTACTTCAGTAAGAGAGAACTCTCAGTTAATTAATGCATTGTTTCAAGCTTTGATGAACAATCAGGGGAAAACAAAGTCTTACAAAATTTAAAAAGTCTTTTAGCGTTAGGCTAACTTCTAAGGCTGTTTTTGCTATCCCTGAAAACCCATTAGAAAGTAAGACCAATGCACAGGTCCCCTGAAGCACTGGGGGAGTGATTACACTTGTAATTGAGGATTCCCTGGGCAGCCTGGAATTGGGACTGTGGTTTGGCCCAAATATTGGTTCTCTCTCTCAACTCCAATCAGTCCATGTACAGAATTCCCCAGGGAGATTTTTAAACATGTTGATTTTCAGACCCCACTCCCACCTACCTCCCCTCTACTCCTCCTTCCTTTTTTTCCCCCCTTCTCCTTTCCTGAATTTCTGATTTAGTGCCTCTGGGCAGAGGCCAGGAAAATGTGTCTTTTACTGGCTCCTGGGAGGTTGTGATGGTCAAAGGTGCAGGGATTCCCTACTCCAGGCTTTATATAGGCACATGGGTGGGATTGGCATACTCAGGAAGCCAAAAGCAAAGGAGGCCGTCTTATAGATTTCAAATGGAAGCCAATTACATTTCATTATTAAGTAGCCAGATCTACTATAATAGAAAATAGTAACAGTATGGCCACTGAGACCGTATGAGATAAATTAGAGATTTCTTGCTATACTCATTTAATATTGTAGCAGGACATTCATGTTTTAAGTAGTCTGAGACCAACAAACTTATCTCCTGATCACATGTGGGGTGTCTTTGGGGTGACACTTAAGCTTTTGACTCCATTGCTGACCTCCTGTGAGGTGGGTTTGAGGTTGGCACTGGGGATGGTTGTGACAGGTATTTTTTCCACATTATTTACTACTAAAGACAGCGGAATGTTGAATGGTATGGCCCTGACTGTCAGCATGTCCTGGCTACCATCCTCATCCCTTCAGGATGAGTCTGTGGCTGGTCCCCTGGGTCCCCCTCACTCTCAGGGATCCCAGTCCCTGACCTTCCTCAGAGGTGGCAATGGCTGTTTCTATGGTGGGATCCTCACCAACCACCATGTTGCCAGTTAGGGATGGGCAGGGAGTCCACTCCATTCTGGAGGAAGGATTGCTCTCTTTAGACCCAAGGGGGATTTTCTATGTTTTTTTCTGAGGAAGGTGCAGAAAGCATGGAAGCCTGTCTGTTTTTGGCTGGAATCCAGCCAACTCAGCTTCATCACTCTGGGAAGCACATACTCATCAGAAGCTCTGATTGGCCACTGCTGACATCACAGGACTCTGGGATGTGACTGGTAGACCAGATCCCATCCTGAGGACACCTGGTGTTAAGCAGTCATTGTGGCCAAATCAAAACACTGTATTCTTGGCATTTTGGTTTCAGATGTCCCATTTTGGCTCTTTGGGAGCAACCTCAAAGTTCCATGTCATAGAGTAATTTGCAGTTGTACTGACCACAGAGATCCCATGGGAAGGAGTCCCTTAGTTAGTTTGTGAACCAGGCTGTCTACACCCCATATCTATTCTGTGCCTATTCAATGACTTGGGTATCTGAAGGGAAAAGGCAAAGCCATGTGGACTTGGCAGTGTGGCCAGGGTGGCTCTGACCATTACACAGACCAATAAGGTATGTGGTGGGAATTGTATACAATATCTTGGAACTTGATAGCCCCAGTGAGGGCACCTGATTCATTGGCTTAGTCCTTGACCCTGGCATCTCAAGACTCAAATAACTCCATCTCTGACCGCCACCTCCCCACCCCCAACCCCTCCCACTCCAAGAGCCAGGCTGACTGCTTCAAGGCGCACCGTGATTATCAATGAGGGTGAAGTTGCTGTCCTCAGTGCTCAGGGAGAACTTGAACTTCACATCTCGTGGTGTTATATCCTTGTCTATTGCCGAGATTTGCACGACCAGCTGGAGGGTGGAAGACGGGGATGATTAGTGGTGGTGGTGAGCTGGCTGGGGTTTCAGTGATGGTGAGGGACTTTGGGTTTAGACCTGACTGTGGCTGCCTCTCACTTGTGACACTAACCTCAATGGTCTCCAAAAGTCACTCTTTCTGCCACCTGCCTGCCCACGAATCTGCTCACTACACATTCTCTCTGAGCCTCAGTTTCACCATCTATAGGGGGAATGTCATCTTTCCTCAAGGCTGTTGTACAGGTTACATTAAGCTCATGAAGTGCCAGCTGACTGTGACCGGGAAGTGCTGCCCCTTTGGTCTGACCCAGGCAGGCACTGCCTCACCCTCCCACCTGAGCCAGACTCACCTTGCCCTGGGGGGCATTCTCACACACTTTGGGCTCATAGGGCTTGGCAAACTCTGGGGCGTTGTCATTCTCATCCATAACTTCAATGTGGACCTGCACGATGGATTCTTTGCCCGTGGGAGTCCCTGAAGGAGAAAGGACTCGTCACTACAGTGGATTTAGCAGATGTCAGCCCTGAGATTAGAAGGTGTATTGGTGGGAGTCCTGGAGGGGTGCTCTTTTTTCTGGAAGAGGGGGCTGTGGACATTTAGAAGGACCGCCAGGGATGGCATTCTGGATGAAAGGAACAGAAGAGGAAGTGGGGTAAAGCCTCATGCATAAGGATATTTGCTAGAGAATTACTTGTAAGAGTCAAAAAGAGAAACAACATAAGTGTATTTTTAAAGGTTTTAATTAAATCAAGTAATTATTAAATCAATGCAGTAATTTAAGTAATCAAACCAATTTAAATTAACTACAGAATAATTGAAAAGGTAAACAGTCTGTGTGAAATTGCTTTAATAAACAGGGCCAGTTTAAAAGAATGGACCATGTAAATTACATTTTAAAAGTTGTAATCTCTTTAATAAAGACATTTTAGTACCATGAGAAAATAATTCTGGAATAAGCTTAAGTAAAAATTCAGGGTACTATGATTTCACTTGTATAAAATGACAGATAGAAAAAAGACCAGAGGAAACACACTAGAGTGCTACCGGGAACTGTTGCTGTATGGTGGGGTTATGGCAGAGGGATACTTTTCTTCTTCTTTTTTGTATTTTCTATATTTTAAAATGCACAGTAAGCTATTACTATAAGATTTAAAAATTGTATGAGTGAGATTAGATGGGGAAGAAAGGGGCGAAGATTGATCTGGAAAGCACTCAGAAGTCTATTGAAGTTGGCCTGGCTGCCGTGTGGGGGACATGCTGCCAGCAGGAGACAGGGACCCTCCTGGTTAGCACCAGTGGAACTTTGGCCAAGTCACCCCTTTTCTGGGCCCCATTGGTCTCCGGGAAGGGTGTGGAATGTTGATCCTTCTCCTGGAGAGCAGTTGTGTTTTTTTTCACATAGGCTAAGAATGCAAAGCTCCAACACCTGCCTTTCCCTCTGGCAACAGTTACCCTACTTTCTGGAGACTAACAATCTTAGAGTTGGCAAGTGCTTCAGATTTTGAATTCAACCCACTAACTGGCACATAAACAGTCTCCAAAGCAGCCTTTCCCAAATGTCCATGATAATAAAAATCACACGGCACTTGTTCAGTGCACATTCCCTGCTCTTTCTGACTCTCTGGACTAGGGCCTCCAGAGAGTCATCTGAGAAGCTCTGTGTTTAAGAGGTGACTCATGTGATTCCCATCACAGGGACATATGGCAGCCTGTTTTGGAACAGTGCTTCTTAAACTGTAGTGTGCATGAGAGTCTGACTCAGTCTGGGGTTGGCGCCTGCCGTTTTGGTCTTCTAACACAGTCTCAGGTGACATGGATATGGCTGGTCCATCTACACTTGGGGCTGGAGGCCCTGGTGGTGCACCAGCCAAGTGGTGCACTAGCAGTGCTTTATAGTACCTCTGGAGGCCTCAAATGACAGCTTATGCCAATTTTAAAAGAATGAGGAAAGGAGAAGAGCCCAGGTCATCTGGCGAAAGGGGCCACTCACCACTAGGATCCACCTCTTTGGCTTCCACTGTCAGGTTGTACCAAGGGTGCACTTCTCTGTCCAGTTCTTTGTCATTGTAAATATCCCCTTTCTTGGTTATTCCGAAGAACTGGCCCTTGTCACTGGTCCTACGGATGGAGTACCTGTCCAGGGGAAAGAGTTTCAAGGGATTTCATGGCTTTCCATTGTTCTTTGTGGAGTCCAGACTCCCCAGAAGGACAGACGAGGCCCTTTAGGATCTGTCCCTTGCATCATCCCCCACCCTTCTCTCACTGTTCATTGCACCTGACTACCCAGAGAGCATCAGAGTAGTGAGATAATCTCTTTGATCCAGGCACTGTTGCGATCACTGGGATGAGGGTGGACCCTGAGACTCCATCAACAGTATCTTCAGAGTTGAGGCAGGTGGCACTGTAGTCAGCTTTACTTCAGCTTGAATTGGATTTTGTGATTAATGAAAAGATAAGTTGGGTAAGAGCCAGGAAGAAATAAAAAAAGGAACCAGAAGAGGTAAGAAGTGATTGAAAGGAAATTAAATTTGTGAAGTAAAACTTTGAAAAGTTCTTAAGAAAAAGGCATGAAGAGAAGAAAAGAGAGGTGAAAAAAATCCATAATGTTCCAGATATATTTTTTCTAATACTAAGGAAAATTCCCAGAACAGAAGAAATAACAAATGATGTAATAAAAGAAAACTTCTTGATCTGAACAAAGACCCAAGTTTATATATTAAAAGAGGTCATTGATATCAGGCATAGTGGAAAAAAGATCAATATTTAGCTATATTCTGATGATACTTTGGAATTTCAGAGGTGTGTAAAGAAATTGAAGAGAGGCCAGACAGAAAAATACATCCTTATAAAGAAGGAGAAATCAGACTTAATCCTAGACATTCACATAATGTTAAGCACTAGAAGACATTGATAATATTTTTGATTTGTAAATATGAAAGAACTCAGGAAGTATATCACCCACAAGATGGGTCCTGAAAAACTTTTTGTGAAAACTCGCTTCATCTAAGAAATGTCTCAAAATAAAGTAAAAAATCTGGCTTGGGAGGAATTAAATGGAAATTGTTGATTTCTTTATCATAAATAGGAAAGCAGTGGTGGTGGTGGTGATGGTGGTGGTGGTGGTGGTGGTGTGTGTGTGTGTGTGAGAGAGAGATTTATAAGTAGAAAATATTGGTCCAGGATACCAGTTTAAGTTTTACAGTTAGAAATAATGTCACTGGCAGAAGTAAAAATGCATATATTCCATCCAAATACCTAGGAGAAAAAATGTGAAAAAAAAAAAACTACAACAAAGATGGGGAAGAGAAAAAAGTCATTAATTTTGAGAAATAGCCAATGTAAAACAGGCTAAAAGAAATAAGATCAAACCCATCATTTATGATGAAAAATGTAAATAGGTTAAACATGAAGCCTCTCAGTTTCGGTTGAAAAGCAAAGCCATCTGCATTCCAGTTTCAGGACACAACTTAAATGCCGAATGACCTAGAAATATTAAAAGTAAAGATTGGGGCTTGATGGCTCAGTGGTAAAGAATCTGCCTGCCAGTGTAAGAGACATGGGTTTGATCCCTGGTCTGGGAAGATCCCACATGCTGCAAAACAACTAAGCCCATGTGCCACGACTCTGAGCCTGTGCTCTCGAGCCTGGGAACTGTGACTACTGAAGCCCTCAAGCTCTAGAGCTCGTGCTCTGCACACAACGAGGGAAACCACCGGCACGCGAGGCCTGCACACAGCAGCTAGAGAGTAGCCCCTGCTTGCCACAACTAGAGAAAAGCCCGTGCAGCAGTGAGTATGCAGCACAGCCAAATAAGTAAATAAAATTATCTATAAAAAGAGCAAAGGTCGGAAAATTTCAGGCGAACATCAGTAACATGAAAACAGTACTGACAAACCTTACATCAGGCAACATGGAGCAAAGGACAAAATATTTAAGCAGGACAAACTGTGTACTGTCATAAGGATGAAAGAGACAAGTCATAATGAAGGTAAAATAATTATAAACCTTTGTTAACTGAATAGAAAAATTTAAAATACATAAAGCAGAAGCTTAGATATTACAGAGGAAAATGGACAAAAGGACAGTTGTGTTATACCACAGAACATGTTAAAACCAAAAAATGCCCTACCACTTGTAAACGGGAAGAAAGGGCTCTTAAATAAACCATTGGATCAGTGAAGAATTAAAAATTATCATTACAGACTATCTAAAATAGAATGGCTATGAAAACAGTCATCCCCAAACTTATGAGATGTGGTCAAAAGGGAGGGACACATTTGTCCTTAATAGAGCATTGAAGGTGAAAGTGACGTCGCTCAGCCGTGTGCGACTCTCTGTGACCCCATGGACTGTAGCCCACCAGGCTCCTCAGTCCATGGAATTTTCCAGGCAAGAGTACTGGAGTGGGTTGCCATTTCCTTCTCCAGGGGATCTTCCCAACCCAAGGATTGAACCTGGGTCTCCCGCACTGCAGGTAGACGCTTTACCCTCTGAGCCACCAGGGAAGCGTTGACTCTCCCCAAACTGATATGCAAACACAATTCTCATTAGAATTCTAATGCTTTTTATAAAACTCAAGAGTTTTATGGTTCACAAGAAAGAACAGATGTTTGAGAATGCATTAAAGTTATATAAAGTGAAAAAATACTTGGGGGAGGGACTTGCATTATACATACCAAGTTTTAGTAGAAAGCTGCTACAATAAAATGGAATGACTTTGCTACAGAACAAAGGATTCAAAAATAGATTCAAGGATATACAGGAACTCAGTATGTAACAAAGGTAGAAAATGATGACTTATTTGATTAGTGGTGCTGGCACAGTTGGCTACCAGCTCTGGAATAAAATGAAACTGCATGAAGTTCATACTCTAAAATGTTATGTGGCCCTAGAAAGTATGGGCTGGAACTACATCTTTTGTCACAGAGGGTAGAGGTGCCTAGTTTAGATGGAGGAACAAGTAGTGATGAAATGGTCATAATTGTGGTTTAGTTGCTAATTCACATCCAACTCTTGGCACTGTGGATTGGAGCCCACCAAACTCCTTTGTCCATGGGATTCCCCAAGCAAGAATACTGGAGTGGGCTGCTATTTCCTTCTCCAAGGGATCTTCCCAACCCAGGGATTGAACTTCCGTCTCCTGCATTAGGAGGTGAATTCTTTACCCCTGAGAAGCTGAAAAGGGCATACTATGATCCAGAAAAAATTTAAAACAATCAGAGCCCTGAAACAAATGACAAATCCACCACAAATGTCTGCAGGTGTTTGTGTGGTCATGGAGAAAAGCGTCACAGGATCACAGCACACCATGAACATGAGTTGTCTGGAAGTCAGGGTTACTGATACTTTCTTTGTAAATCTTTGTGTTGTTTCATTGTGTGAAATGAACTTTTCCCTTTTGTGGTTTGGGGAAGACACTTGTAATGAAACATATTTAGTGAAGGGGTTTCACGTATGTCAAGTTGGTTGTCCTCTTAACCATCAGATCTCCCCAGATGGGACCCGTGGGAACCTGTACTTCCCCTTCAAAGTAGAGCAGACAATGGGCAGCTGTAATGGCCAGGACTGTGCTAAGCGGGTACCTGGGCGGGACAAGATTGTACCTGGCCACGTGGGTTAGTGGAAGAGCTTGGGCTTCTTGTCCTGCCCTTGCCCACACCCAGTGTCCGTGCTGTGAGGAGCCAGTTTCCCCCTTGGCATCCTGGGCTCAGCCCAGCTGATTGTAAGAACCTTGGTGCCAGGGTGTGGTCATGATCATCACCATTCTCATGACCTCCACCCCCTTACCTGATGTCCCGTTGAGCAGCGTCAGGGTCCTTGGCCAGCACTGAGCCAATCAGAGGCTTCTTCTGGTTCTCCTGCAGCTGGAAGTGGTAAAAAGGCTGCTGGAAGATGGGGGGCTCATCCACGTCTGTGACGTTGATAATGACACGGGCAATGTTCTTGGGGGAGGTGCTGCCCAGGTAGCGGAGGTCAATGGTGGGGTCTGTGGCCTCGATGGTGAAGCTGTATTGCCGGATGCGTTCATAGTCCAGGGGCTGTGGGAGGAAACAGTGTGGTGAGCTCCTTCTCTGAACCAGGCCCTGCAAGGTAGTGCTGGGATGACACCTGTTAAACAGATGAGGGGCCTGTGGCCTGGCTGTCTTCAGCTTTGTCCTGACCTTGGCTTTATTCTGAGTACTGGGGACACCAAGCGGATCAACCATACTCTTGCTATAAGGGGAGTACAGGCTAGCGGTTCTTCCCACAGCTCTTCAAAGCTGTGCCTTTTCTGTGTGCCTTTGCTCAAGTCTTTTGCCTGCTTGCCACACTCCTCCTCACCCCATCAAGGAGCCTGTCTGAACGTAACCAGACGTCCTCATAGAGCCTGTTCCTGCCCCTCCTGACGCAGGTAGTTTTGCTCCCTGCCTGGGCCCCCTTTGGTGTGTGTGTGTGTTCTCCCTACTGGCCGAGAGCCTTGGTACCATGGAGGCTGTCCGACTCCCCTGGGTATATCCAGTTCCCAGCACAGGGCTGGATCAGAGAGGGACTCCAGAGACGTCTGCTGGGGGAGCGATCTGGCTCAGGGACATGGGTTTGACTGTCCCCTCTGAGGAGGAGATCCCTGGCCTGGGCCCCCTAGTCCTCAGCATGGCCATCCTGAAGGCAGTTTGTGCCCCTGGCAGACCTCTCCTCTTCTAGATTCAGCTGGTTTGACTGCTCTCTCTGCAGCAGCCAGTGCCAGTGGGCACCCCATCCCCCTGGTGTCCACTGTTGCCTTACGCACTGACGGCTTTTGGCCACCAGCACCTGTAATCTACCAGGGCTCTCCTGGCGGCGCCCAGGGCAGATCAGAAAGTGCCAGGAAGTGAGCCCCCAGGAGCCCTCAGGCAGCCCACAACTGCTGCGACTCAGAAGTATATTCCACACAGTTGCCCAGATGTCCCAGTGTGACCGTGCCCCACTCGCCCACAGTGATCACCTGCTCACTAAGGAGCCTATATTAACTCTCGTCCTTTTTCCATCTCACGGCTCCTGAGGCTTCCTGAGATCACCCCCCCAGATAAGCTGTATACACCTAAGTCCTTGCCTCAAGGTCTGGTTCTGGGGTAGCCCAGCCCAAGGGACTGACCCTTCTCTTGTGGCTCCATGTCCCAGCTCCAGGGTCACAGGATCCACGAGCACATGGCCTGCTCCACACTGGTCCAGATGTGGACCTTTGGAGGCCTCTGGCCTGGGAGCAGCCCCTGGCTGAGTCCTGAGCATGCCAGGAGCCCCCAGCCCCCCATCTGATGCCCCTGCTGCAGGCCTGCGAACCTTTATGGGCTTGATGATGCCCTCATTGTGGGTGGGGTCCGTCTCGATGGTGAAGGTGTCCCTGTACGCGCCCTGCACGAAGCTGTACTTGGTCTTCCGGTTTTGGGGCTCGTCTGGGTCCTCAACAAACAGAGAGCCCAGGGGGCTGCCCACACGGATGTCTTCTGGCACAGAAAACGTGTACCTGGCTGATGCAAAAGGGGCGCCCCAAAGGGCATTGGGTTAATGAGACAGACAAGGTAATTGTCACATATACTATCCCAGGATATTTTGATACAGGAAACGGTCACAATAAAGGAGCAGTAGTAGTAATAGTAATTCCTCTGGAATTTTGGGTCCCAAGGCACAGAGGTTCCACTCTATCTGTCCTTTCATCCCTTCATCCATCTGACAGGTAGTTATTAAGCACCTCCTGTATGTCAGGCACTTTGCTACGGGATCTGTCAGCTGCCAAGAGAGAGAAGCCCTGCCTTTGAGGAGCTTTCACTGTATACAGTGAGGTTGTTTTAGGGTAAACTGGCCTGTTCTTGAAGTGGCTGAGCCTCCGAGTGACATCAGCCTTGGAGGTGCGGGTGATGAGCCATCTATCTGACCTTCCTCCCCAGCCCACCCAGCGCATGGGAAGAGCTCTTGTTGGACATTTTCCTGTGGGGAGAATCAGTCTGTGGGTGGGTCAGGGCCCAGCCCTGGCTCTGGTGCTCTGCTGAACCCTGGCTCCCTGGCTCGTGGGTTTTCCTGAGGTCATGGGATCTGGTGAAACTGGTCCTGTCTGATAGTGGGACTCTGGGTACATGACACACAACAGGGAGTGTGACCTGCTGATGGCCCAGGAGGGCGTCCTGGCAGCCCAGGTGTGCAGCCTTGGGAGTATGTGCAGAGACGGGGAGCACTGGGAAGGCATCTCTGATGTAGGCCCACTCTGGGGTGGAGGGAGAGGTAAATGGACGCCAGCCTCCTCCCTGAGAGCCCCCCCACCCTGCCAGGGCCCAGGGAGAGGGGCTCACTCTGGGTGAAGATGGGGAAGTTGTCATTGACGTCCTGCAGAGTGATGAACACGGTGGCTGTGCCTGACTCCCCCCGGCGGCCCTGGGCATCTTCTGCTTCCACCACAACCTCGTACTTGTCCTGCATCTCTCGGTCCAGGTTTTTGTTCATGGTGACAATGAGTCCTGCAAAATGTGTCCTGTCAGGAACCATGTTACCTGGGGAGCTTTTAAAAAATACGGATGCCCAGACACTACTCAGAGAGCCGTGACTTCAGAGGTCCTGGGTGACTTCCCTGTGCAGCCAGGGCCAAGAGCCAGGCGAGATCCACCACCCATCTCCATGCCCTGCATTGCTAGGCCAAAGCCACACAAGCACTTTGGTCCACTATGGGCTGAGAAAGAGCCTGAGGCCACATCTAGGCTCAGACTGAGCAAAGTGCTGTCATGGGTTAGGCCTCGGTGCAGCGTAGGTTGTACTGTGTATTTGCCATTGTTCTGAATGGTGGCATGCCCCAGGCCTGACCTCTTGGACTTCGGTCTTTCTCCCAAGACTCAGTCCGTACAGTTTTTTAGGTCACATGGGATGGCTAGTGACAATGAACCACATGCTCTTTATACGTCATCTAATTCAGACTTCACAGCTCCTGTATGAGGTGCATGCTTATAACCTTCCCCGTTTTCACCATGAGGACTCGCCAGTGCTCAGTGGTTGGTTGATTTGCCCAAGGTCTTTAGAAGCAGTGAGCAGCAGAGATGGGGTTAGAAACCAGATCTGTGTGGTTCCATAGCCAGAGCTGCCAACAAGCATTCTCGTCCACCTCTCGCGTCACTGCTTGCATCTGGATTTTTGTCCCCTCAACTTGAACTCACGTCCTGAATTCATGTCTGCCTCCTCCTGCCCTCCCCAGTCCCCTTGTCTTGACACGTGGGACCGACTGCATCTGCAGGAAAGTGCGCGTCAGTGCTTGGTGACACCTGTCAGACTGGGCTTCCCTCTGTGCCTGCACCTCCACCCCCTCCCAGCCAGTGCTGCCTGGGGGGGCTAGTCACACAGACCAGGACCACGGATGTCGAAGTTTTCTTTTCCCTTCGTGAGCTGGTACACGACAGAGGCGTGGTCTGCCACCGTGGGGTCGTCTGCATCCACTGCAGTCACCTGGATGACGGAGGTCCCTGTCAGGAGAGAATCCGGGGTTGCTGCCTTGTGACTGTCAGCCCCTCGCCCCGTTCCCAGGTGAGGGCAGATGGGGCTCAGGCTGTTCCCTGAACCTCCTCCCCTAGCTCCTGTTTTCTGAGGAGCCTGCCTGGCACTGAAGGGCTGGCAGTGCTGGAGGCCCAGCCCAGTCAGACGTGAAGGGTGAAGAGAACAGGTGGTTTTCCTTTATGGGGGAAATGAGGGAGGGCTGAGTGTCTGGTGTCATGGGGAGAAACAGAGGAAGAGCTGCTTTTTTTTTTTTTTTGCTCCTGGAAGCATGAGAACAAGAGAATAGGAAGGGCCCCAAAAGACTGGGGGGGGTCACATCTCTTTCCCCTTGAACTCCAGGCTCCCCAGGCTCAACAAGAACGTCTGGTCTTGAGCCCTGGCCAGAGAACCTGGACTAAGGGGTGGGGATGGGAGTTCTTTTCTTGCATCCCCTGGAGGCTGGGAGTAGAACTGAGGAAGAAACAGTCTCCTCTGGTGGCCTAGGGTCTAGGCTGGTGACATACCTGGGAATGAGGCTGTGTCCCTCTCCACTGCGCCCCCCCCTACCCCGACTCCTGCATGGACCCTAATGGTGACTCCTTATCTTGGTTGCAGAGTTGGCCTCCTTCGTGTGTGAAGTCTATGCTCTCTGCATGCCAGCCCTGAGAGTCAGAGCAGTGGGTGGGGTTGCCTTCAAAGAGTAACAAGGTGTGTGTGTGTGTGTGTGTGTGGTGTGTGTGTGTGGGTATGTGTGGAGTGTGTGTGTGGGGGGATGTGTGTGGTGTGTGTGTGTGCGTGTGTGTGTGTGGTGTGTGTGTGGGTATGTGTGGAGTGTGTGTGTGGGGGGATGTGTGGTGTGTGTGTGTGTGTGTGTGGTGTGTGTGTGTGGGTATGTGTGGAGTGTGTGTGTGGGGGGACGTGTGTGTGGTGTGTGTGTGTGGTGTGTGTGACAATCAGGGCTCTGTCTGGGGCCAGGTCAGAGTTTAGTCTTTAGGGACCAGCGTTCCTTTCAAGTCACAGAAATTGGCACTACATGCATCCCCATCACTGCTTGGAACCCACTGAATCCTGTTCCAGGCAGTGAAGCTGCTGATGGGAGAGGTGCCTCTGGATCAGGGATGTGTGAGGGGAGAGGGAGAGGGACAGGCCAGGCACATACCTATCCCTGACATCTCGGGCACGGAGGCATTGAACACCCGGTGGGTGAACACAGGCCAGTTATCGTTGACGTCGTGGACTTTGATGGTGAAGCTGGAAGGAGCCTCCAGGTTCATCTTGGTGCCCTTGTCCACCACGAGGGCAGTGAGGTGGTACTCGGAGACCTTCTCCCTGTCCAGCCTCTCTAAGGCATACACGTCTCCTGTGTTCTCGTCGACGCGGAAGATCTTGCCGGCAGACTCTCCTCTGAGCTGGTACTCGGCATTTTTGCGGTTCACACTCGATTTAACCTATAGGAGGAGAGGCGCTGCGAGCTGGAGACAGCAGTGCTGTTTGTGTGTGTGTGCCTGTGTGAGTGTATGGGATTGTTGAAAAATCAGTTATATAAGCTTACAATTAAATGAACTGTATTAAAAATGAAGGTAATGTACTCAACATTTTTTGCTTCCTAATAATTTTACTGCATTTCACCATGTTCTTGAGTTTTTATGTTGATCCTGTCTAATCATGGAAATACTAATGGTGTGTCGATGCACATCTCTTTCCAACTCTGCCTTCGAGTTGGTAGCTTGAAACAAGATGTGGGGAAAGTGTTTACACCAAGGAGATTGGCAAATGCTATAAACAGGATCTTTTCCCTTCAAAAGCCAGTTGTCAACTGTTTATCAGCCCATCACTGGGCCCCTGCCATTTAGTTTTGGGACGATACATAAAATGTTCTCTTCTTGAAAAAAAAAAAATGTTCTCCTCTTGAGTATTTTCGATGTGTAGTCCTGCAGAAAAGAACTCCAGCAAGCTTTGTTTAACTCAGGATTTCCTATACTTGTTAGACCACTGAATCCTTTTCCTTTGAAACACGTGCTATTAGTGTCCTTAGGAATAAGATTTGGCAAATAATGTGTGTGAAGGAATTTGCTCAGGCTGTCAATAAATGCTAGTTGTTACTCATGCTAGAGCCACATGTTAAAGGATATTAGAAGGTTAGAATTGCTGAACATTTCATTGATAGAATCTTAGAAATTCTTAGGAGCATAAACAAATGATATTTCATACATGTTGAATGCTTCTCTAAATGGATGGTTAGGATGTTCAAACAGAGTTCAATTCAATGAAAGAAAAAAAAAATCATCAAATCCCTAGGAAGTGCCAGCCTGGGAGCACAGAGATAGTGCAGACCGTGTTCTTGCTCTCAGAACTTGGTCTGAAGCTGCAGAGGCTGAGGATTTGAGGATGGGCAGCATTTAAGGGTCAGTTGGAATGAGAGCCTTGAGTGAAGGTGTCACATCAGAAAGGCTGGAGGAGGACCGGAGAGAGCGAGGGATCTCAGGACAGAAGAGGTGGCATCAAGATGGGCACAGTGAAGTCCCATGAGGTCTGGAAAGCATCCTCAGGCTTAGCAATGATGCAGTCATCCGAGCCCTTGGGGAGAGCAGTGTTAGGGTGGTAGATGAGAAGCCGGATGACAAGGCTTCTAGAGAAGAGTCTCAGAGGTGAGGAAGGGGGAACTGGGAGGGAGGCTCCTCCCCTTTGGGGGGCAGAGAGAGGGAGAAGCGGGGCTGTAGCTAGAGGTGGTGAAGCATCTTAGAGCACAGTGTGCAGGGGGCAGGTGGTTCATGGGGAGGCCCCAAAACTCAGCACCCAGGACATGTGATGAATGGATGGACTGGAGGCAAGAAGTGGTGCACTGCTCTGGAGCCTGTGACCTGGGCAGGAGACAGTGGGGATCAAGGAGGAGGGGCAGTGTGGGGCCCTGTGAGTTACTCAAGGTTAGGATAGGATGGTCATTCCAAACCTGGCTGCGTGGGTGCATTAGGACCCAGGTAGGGAAAGGTAGCCAGGGGGGCGTGAGTCTGCTTGGATATGTCATTGGAATTCTAAGATTGTGGCAATGGAAAAAATGTTGGCTGCCATATTAGTAAACAAGGGATGTTACAGCCATCAAGCCATCACATTACAACTCCCCCCGCCCCGCCTCCCAGCAGATGGTGCACCCGAGGAGACTCAGGATGAGAAAGCACAGGATACTGACCCCAGAAAGCTGAGCTGTGCATCAAAGGAATGATTTCAGTGAACCCTGACCTTGGCATCTTCTCATATGTGGAAAAAGGGCTCAGTTCTTTGAGATGTCTGTTTTTCTTTAATTAACAGTGATCTTTTGAAGTTCCAACTACCTGATCTTTGTTGCAAAAGCTCTTGTATACCCTGGCTCCCCACCTTGCCTCTTTGCAGACGTCCCTTAGACGGATGTGAGAGTCTGTCTCCCAGGCCTGAAGTCCTCAGAATGTCTACCAAATAAAATAGGACTCTCAACTTTTAGATTGTGCTTTTTTTTCCTAGTTGTCATTTTGTATCCGACTCATACTTAAACAACTTTGGTAAAAATTTCTCAATATTATCAAATCAATAGCGTTAAAAAAGATATCCTGTGAAGGTAAGTTTCTGTTTTCCTTCCCTCCAAATTTTCTTAGGCAGACTTTATATATTAGAACAGTTCTAGATTTATGGAAAAACTGAGATGATAGTACAGAGGATTCCCGTACGTCCTGCTACCCGTTTCCCTGTTGTTAACATCTTACATTAGTATGGTACATTTGTTGAAATTAATGGACCAGTGTTTATACATCATCATTAACTAAAGTCTATAGTTTGTGCAGATTTCCTTAGCTTTTACCTCGTGTGCTTTTTCTGTTCTACGATCCCACCTAGGATACCACATTACATCTATTAATGGTTGGTATGTTTCTTTAAATTCCTCTAGGCTGGGATAGTTTCTCAGACTGTCCTTTTTTTTTTTTTAATTGAAGCATAGTTAATTTACACTGTTGTGTTAGTTTCAAGTGTACAGCAGAGTGATTCAGTTATACATACATACATTTTCTTTTTCAGATCATTTTCCATTATAGGTTTTTACAAGATGTTAAGTATGGTTCCCTGTTGCTATATAGTAGGTCTTTGTTGTTTACTTGTTTTATATATATTGATGTGTAGATGTTAATCCCAAACTCCTAAGTCATCTCCCCCACACCTACCCCACTTTCCTCTTTGGTAGCAAAAGCTCATTTTCTCTATGAGACTCTCCTTGTTTTTGATGACCTTGAGAGCTCTGAGGACTGCTGCTCGGGCGTTCTGTCAGATGCCCCCTACTAGAGGTTGTTTTGCTCATGATTAAACAGACTGAGGTTATAGGTTTTGGGGGGTCTTCCCCTTTTAAAAATTATCACTACATTTGGATGTGACCTCTCAATGCCAAAAGCTATGCTGACCCATATTTTGTGAATTCAGAAGGCCGCCCAGGTCTCATTCCCATTGTCCAGCAAACAGCTCTGTAAACAAAGGCTCCGTGGCTCTGATCTTGATAAAGAGGGACTTCCTTCCCTCAGATGATGTCTTTGGAGCGAGGAGGTGAGCCTTGGAGCCCTGTCCTTGCCTTTTCCGGGCAGCCTTGCTGCTTCCCAGAGTGGGGATTCCACGGGGCTCCCTCCCGCCCCCTGCCCCATACCAGGTGCCAAGTGCGTGCTGGTGGCAGGTGACTAGAAGGCCTGATGCTCCTCCTGCTGGGCAAAGAGCCTCAGGCAAGCTGTTCCGAGTCTGTCAGGGCTGCTCGTAGCCCCGCTTTCTGCTGACTGTTCCTGACTCAGCTCAACGGTATTCCTCGGGGGCAGCCATTCTCTTTGGAAGATGATTCATGGCCCAGTCATCCCACGGGGGAGGAGTAGGTGGTCTGACGACATTTGCCTCTAGTGTGGGAAGTCAGGAGCCCTACGCTTTCCTGGGGTTTTTCTGGTTTCACTGTGTGACCCTGGGGCAAGCTTCTTCCCCTCTGAAGGCAGACTGAAAGATCTAAATTTCCTAGCCATTCTTTGTGGCCAGAGGAGGCCTGGGCCCAGGGAGCTGGCCTTGGGCAGGGCTGGGAGTGGAGATTCCCAAGCTGGCCCTCACTGCCACCTTCTGGGGCGTTTCTGGTACCAGGACCAGACTGAACCCTCCCCTATTTAAAGATCCTTTCTGGCCTGTTTCTCTATAATCACAGGGAGCCCCATCTGGCATGTGTGAGGCTCTTTGTCTAATACATGCTGCCCTTCTAGACCAGGGTGGGCAAACTGTTCCTGTGAAGGGCCAGATAGTAAAAATTTTTGACTTTGTGGGTCATATGGTCTTTGGACAATTTCTCAAATCTGCCATTGTAGCATGAAGGCAACCACAACTTCACTTTCAAAACCATGTGGTGGGGCAGTTCCCTCAGCCCCTATTTATGTATGTGTTTGTTTAATTGAAATACAGCTGATTTACAATGTGTTAGTTTCTAGTGTTTAGCAGAGTGATATATATACACACACACTATATATATATACACACACACACTTTTTCAGATTCTTTTCCATTATAGGTTATCACAAACTACTGAATATAGTTCCCTGTGCTATACAGTAGGACTTTGCTATTTGTCTGTTTTATATATGATAGCTTGTATCTGCTCACCCCAAACTCCTAATTTATTCCTCCGGTCTTTCCCCTTTGGTAATCATAAGTTTGTTTTCTATGTAAGTCTGTTTCTGTTTTGTAATTAAGTTCATTTATATCATGTTTTTAGATTTAACATATAAGTGATGTCATATGATATTTGTCTTGCTCTGTCTGACTTCACGTAGTCTGCTCACCCCTAGGTCTGTCCATGTTGCTGCAAATGGCAGTGTTTCATTCATTTTATGGCACACACACGCACACACATATACATGCGTATCTCCACATCTTCTTTATCCATCTGTTGATGGACAGTTAGGTTGCTTCCATGTCTTGGCTATTGCAAACAGTGCTGCTGTGAGCTTTGGGTTGGATGTATCTTTTTGAAATAGAGTTGTCATATTTTCTGGATATATGCCCAAAAGTGGGATTGTTGACTCATAGAGTAACTCTGTTTTTAGCTTTTCAAGGAACCTCCATGCTGTTCTCCATACTGGTTGCACCATTTTACATTCCCAGTCACAGTAAAGGAAGGTTCCCTTTCCCCACACCATCTCCAGCATTTATTGTTTGTAGACTTTTTGCTGATGACCATTCTGACTGGTATGAGGTGTAGTTTTGATTTCTATTTGTCTAATAATTAGCGATATTGAGTATCTTTTCATGTGCCTGTTGGCTATCTGTATGTCTTGTTTGGAGAACTGTCTACTTAGGTCGTCTGCCTATTTTTTGATTGGCTTGGTTTTTTTGTTTTTTTTTGTTTTTGTTTTTAATATTGAGCTATATGAGCTGTTTATGTATTTGGGAAATTAAGCCCCTGTCTATCACATCTTTTGCAGATATTTTCTCCCAGTTTCTATGTTGTCTTTTTGTTTATGGTTTCCTTTGCTGCACAAAAGCTTGTAAAGTTTGATTAGGTCCCTTTTGTTTATTTTTGCTTTTATTTTTTTTTGCCTTGGGAGACTGACCTAAGAAAACATTGCTGTGATTTATGTCAGAGAATGTTTTGCCTATGTTCTCTTCTGGAGTTTTATGGTGTCATGTCTTATATTTAAGTCTGTAATAAATCATTTTGAGTGTGGTGTGAGGGAGTGTCCTAACTTCACTGGTTGATATGTGGCCAACCCCTGTTTTAAATCACAAGCTCTGTGAGGGTGAGTAGCTCTATCTTTGCCCCCCGTTGTCTTCTAGAGCCCGGTCTGTGCTTGGGACCACCCCTCCTCTCACCAGGGCACTGATCTTTCTTTAGCTGACCCTGCTTAGCTTCCAGGAAACTGACATGGTGAGATTTTAAAGCACTTGAATGGAGTTTTTCTCCTCAGTGAAAACTCTTGGGATACCTAACCCATCTCCCTGTTGTCATGGGTGAAATTCCACCACTAGAGCCTCTCCTTTCAATGGAGTGGTTTTGACATCAGCAGTCCTTTGACACAGGAAGATAGTTCATTAGTTACTCAGTGTAGCTTCAAGCCCTAGGAAGGTGACTGAGGATGGACGTGTTTGCAAAGGGATGAAGTGAGGGTTAGGGTCATAGACCCTGCCTTGGAGGGCAGGCTTGGGTCAGGCACCTTGTTACGGCTGTCTTAGAATCTGGGGAGTGGATGGCCTGAGACAAAGGGGGTTTTGAGGAGCTCAAAGGCCTTGACTAGAGATGGCAAACTGTGGCCTGGATGATGATCTTTGTCACCTGCACAATTTTGTAGATGTCTGCTCAGGTCCTGAAGACCTCTCAGATGGGCAGATTTAAAGCAGCCTTGACTGGTCCCATGCTAAGCCCTGAACCCTCAGACTACACTGGCCTCCTCAGCTGTGCATGGGGTGCCACAGACCAAAGGCTGGGAGAAAACGAACCCTTGTGTGCACCATTACCTCCACCACCACCGTCATCTCCACTACCACCATCACCTCCACGATCATCATCATCGCCCCCACCACCTTCCCCTTCCCAATTACCACCACCACCGCTTTCTCCTTGCCTCGTTTCTCCTAGTCACTTCCTCCACCACATCCACTGTCTCTCCCACTATGACCACCACCCTCACAGCCATCATCTCCAACCCTACAGCCACCACCACCCCATCAGAGTCTTTCCCATCACCACCAATGCTGTGGGCTGCCTGCCGCCAAGGCCTCTCCTGCTCCAGGGCCCGAGGCTTACCTTGCCCACGTAATGGGGCAGCGAGTCATTTCTCTCTTCGTCAATGTGCATCTGATTCCAGATCCAGTCTCTCTTCTGGCGCCGGTGAGCGGGCAGCGAGCCAGGGGTGTCGGGTTGGCCAGAGTTGACGGCTGCTGCAGCTGCTGCCAGCAGGCCCAGGTAGTAGGTGGCCCCTGTGGCCAGCAGCATCATGAGTACCTGCATCTTCCCAGGAGGGAAGGCTGGGTCTGAGGGAAAAGGGGAGATGCCATCAGGTCGTGTGGGTGCGAGCATCTCTCAGGGAGCACTGAACTGTTTAACCCTTCGTCCTCCACTCTGCTCAGACCAGCAGAACCACAGCCTGTTCCTGCCCCCACAGAGCTCCCAGTCCAAGAGGGGAGGGCGGACATGGAAACAACTCCTTCTTAAGGGTCACATGTGCTGGTGGGGAAGCAAGCGTGGGTGATGGGGAGCCCAAAGGAGAGCTGTAGGGGAGATTTTCTGGAGGAGTGGGTGATGCTGATGTGAGCGAGAGCTCCCGGAGCCTTGTGCAGGGGACACCCAGCTTATCCTCATTTCACATGTTGGGAAATCTGAGGCACAGACATGTGACGTTCACACTGGAGTCAATGGTGGGACTGAGCCTAGAGCCCAGTTGTCTGACCTCAACAGCCGACATTTATCAATAAATGTCATAAAAAAATTAAAATGTCATCAGAATGATAAATATCAACTTTATATGTATTATATCACTTAATTCTCCCAATAACCCTGGAGGTGGGTATGTATAGCCCTCACTTTATAGATAAGCTGAGGAAAAGAGGTTTAGTAACATTTCCCAGCTCACCCAGACTCTAAGCTGCAGAGTCAAACTCAAACTGAGTTGGCCTGGCCCCAAAGTTCCTGCTTTTTCTTTCTGCTTTCTCTAGTCCTAGCACCTGCTGTGGGGTGGGATTTAAAGGCTTGTCTGAGCAAATATGCCCCCCGGCTGGCCCAAGAACCCCTGTGGCAGCGCTGCTTTGATGCTGTCTTCAGAAGGCTCTTAAGAAAGCTGGATGTCTTAACCCAGAGGGTCAGGCCCTCACCAGACCTGGAGCTTACAGTTGGTGATCAGCTTAGGAGCTGTCACGAGAGCAGGGGTAGGGTGGGATGGGAGTGTTGAGAGGCTGGGCTTACAGGACCAGCTTCATAGTGTGTGGGGTCCAGTACACAGTGGAAACATGGGGTCCCTTTTACAAAAGTTATTAAGAATTTAAGGAAAGAGACGGAAGAACGTGAAACTCAGGACGAGGTCATTTTAAGCAAAAGATCCCATTGAAGGCAACCCTTGGGGTGTGGGATCACCCTGGATGAGGAATCTGGGGTCACGCAGAGAGAGGGCCTGGCTTCACCCTGAGTTCCAAAAGGAAGGGGGATTTTCTCACTGCCCTATGGAGGGTGTCACTGTGCCCTCTCAGCCCTGACCCCTCAGCCTATACCCATGCTGGGCCCCGTGTGACTGACCTGCGGCTCCCGGGAAGGTTCAGAGTAAGAGGGGTGCTGCGTGGGAGAACCAGGGCTCTCATCTGGAGAGAGGGAGGGACCCACGGGCTGCTGGGTGGGAGGACACCACCCTGGCCGTCTCCTGCCCTGGCTGGAGGGAGGGGCTGGATTCTGCACAGTACAGGAAGTTTCTAAACTCTAGTAACATTTTCTCTGAGACGGTGGCGCCAGGCTGTCCTCCATGATGGCTGAGGGTGTCTGTAGACTGGCTCCTGGGCCTGCTGATCTTAGCACCCAGCATCCCCGTGGCCCCTGCTGATGGCCCGGGAGGAAGAGGGCTTGCAGGGCTGGGGTGGAACAGTGCCTGGAGAGCAAGTGCTGTGTGCCTGGGAAGGCTTTTGGGTCCATTTCCTCAGTCCTAAATGAGGCGGTTGAACCGAAAGGGATCTGATGCCCTTTGAGGTGGGCTGTGAGAAGGACAGCTGCTCCGGGAAGGAGGAGGGCAGTGAACAAAGGCACGGGGAGCTGAGAGTCCTGCCAGGAAGCTGTCCTAACTCAGAGGCAGCGCAGCTGTGACCCCTGGCCAGCCTCACGGGGTTCAGGCCCGATAGGTCATTTCCTTCTTTGCCTGGAAATGACCTGCATGTCTTGCTGCTTTCTGCATCCCTCAAGTGAGAAGTGACTCAAGAATGAAAAAGTAGGAAAGGTGGGGGGGAGGGATAGTTAGGGAGTTTAGGACTGACGTATACACACTGCTATGTTTAAAATGGATTACCGGACTTTCCTGGTGGCTCAGTGGTAAAGAATCCACCTGCCGAGGCAGGAGACACCGGTTCAATCCCTGATCTGGGAGGATCCCACATGCCGTAGAGCAACTCAGCCCATGTGCCACAACTATTGAGCCTGCATTCTGGAGCCCAGGAACCAGAACCACTGAAGCCCTGCGCCCTAGCGCCCATGTTCAGCAACAAGAGAAGCCACCGCAATGAGAAGCCTGTGCACTGCAACTGGAGAAAAACCCGTGCAGCAACGAAGACCCAGCACAGCCTAAATAACTAAATAAAATCAAAAATAAATAAGATGGATTACCAACAAGGACCTACTGTATAGCACAGGGAACTCTGTTCAATGTTATGTGGCAGCCTGGATGTGGAGTTAAGGGGAAAATGAATATGTGTATACATATGGCTGAGTCACTCTGCTGTCTGCCTGAAACTATCAGAACATTGTTAACCAGCCATACTCCAATATAAGAGAAAAAGTTTTTTTAAAAAAAATAAAAAAGTGAAACACACAGAAGTGAAATTGAGAAAGGGGAAGAGAGAATTCTCAGGCCCCGGGGCAGGCCGAGCCCAGAGGGAACATGAATGGAGCTGCTGTGTGCTCGGTGTTAGTGGCAGCAGTGAGCAGGAAAGACAAAACGTGTCCTTGGGTAGTGCACACTGTTGTGGGGACCCCAGGAAAATAAGGACACGAGGAAAAGCATCAGCTGCTGATCAGAGGTCCTCAGGGAATTACGCTGGGGGGCACAGCAGAGGGCGAGGGGGCAGCTGGCTGAGACTCCCAAGGCCAGGGAAGGCCTCTCAAGAGAGATGACCACTGGGCCAACATCGGAGTGTCAGCCCTTGGAATACCAGAGGAAGGGAGGATATCCCTGGCAGAAGGACCAGCAAGTGCAAAGGCCCCGAGGTAGAAAAAAATGGTTCCTTTGTCTGAAGAAACAAAAGAGAAAGCCCTTGGGTCAGATAGAAACGAGCAATTTGTGGGGGCTCCAGAAGAGGTGACCAGGTCAGGATGGTAGGCTGAATGATGGCCCCTCAAAGATGTCCATGTCGGAGGAGCCAAGATGGCGGAGGAATAGGATGGGGAGACCACTTTCTCTCCTACAAATTCATCGAAAGAACAACTGAACGCAGAGCAAACTTCACAAAGCAACTTCTGATCGTTAGCTGAGGTCATCAGGCTCCCAGAAAAGCAGCACATTCTCTTTGAAAGGAGGTAGGACAAAATATAAAAGATAAAAAGAGAGACAAAAGAGCTAAGGACGGAGATCCGTCCCTGGAAGGGAGTCTTAATAGAGGAAGTTTCCAAACACCAGGAAACCCTCGCACTGGCGGGTCTGGGGGAAGTTTTTGAATCTCGGAGGGCAACCTAACTGGGAGGGGAAGAATAGATAAAACCCACAGATTATGTGCCTAAAAGCAACTCCCAGCAGAAAAGTACCCCAGACGCCCGCATCCGCCACCAGCAAGTGTGGGTGGAACGGAGAGGAGCGGGCGGCATTGCTTAGGGTAAGGACTGGGCCTGAGTGCCCTAAGGACAGTCGGAGGGAGCTTTTGTGAGTTACCAACTTAAACTGTGGGATAGCAAGAGAGAGAGAGAAAATTAACTGGCCCGAACACACTGCTGGCCGTTCGCAGAACAAAGGCTCTGAGCAAGTCCAGAGAAGAGCTCGCAGGCTGCGGACTGGCCCAGCCCTGCCGGAGGCAGGAGGCAGGGGGGAGGGGAAAGGGGCAGGCTCGGCCCCAAGGACCGCATCCCCTACGGCACTGCAAACAGGCCTCCAGTTTCTAATCAAAGACTTCCTGAGATTCTGGATGGTCGACATCCGCCGGGAGGGTCGTGGCGAGACACAGAGCGCATGCACCTGACCGGCATGGGCGGGGACTGGGGCTAGAGACGTGGAGGGGAGAAAGCGCACGCACCTGACTGGCGCTGGCGGAAGCTGAGGCTGGGACCGCGGAGGGGAGAAGGCACGCCACACCTGGGCAGAGTGCGCCCGTCAAGCTCCTGGCTGCCTGAGCCGCTCGGGCGGGGAGGGCATGGAACGCAGGCGCAGCCAAGTCCGTGCTTTGAACACCCAAGGGCTGGAACCGCGCGCAGCGCAGGGTACGCTCAATATAGAGCAGCCGGGAGCCTGAGCAGCGTAGACGGAGAAAGCAGGGCCAGTCCCTCCCCGCAGCGCAATGGAACTAGCAACCTGAGTAAGAGTCCATCTCCGCTTGCCTGTGTCAGGGCGGAAAGTAGGCACTGAACAGACCGGCAAACAGAAGCCAAATAAACAAAGGGAACCGCTTCAGAAGGGACCGGTGCAACAGATTAAAATCCCTGTAGAGAACACCGACTACACCGTAAGGGGCCTGTAGATATCGAGACGTGTAAGCTGGAACGAGGAGCTATCTGAAACTGAACCGAACCCACACTGACCACAACAGCTCCAGAGAAATTCCTAGATATATTTTTAGTTTTTTTTTTTTTTAATTAAAAAAATTTTTTTCTTTTATATTTTTTCTCTTTTATTTTCGTTTAAAATTCCCTATTACTCTCCCATTACTCCTTAACTTTCATTTTCATAGATTTTTACGATTTTTTTAATTAGGGAAAAATTTTTTTTTGTTTTTTTTTTTCCTTTTTCTCTTCATTTTTCTTTTTCTCTTATTTCCTTTTAAAGTCCTCTATTACTCCTCTACTACTCCTTAATTTTCATTTTCATTACACTATAACCTTGCAAAAAAAAAAAGAGAGAAGCCCTATTTTAAAATCGAACTTCATATATATTTCTAAAATTTTTTGTTTTTGTTTTTAATATTGTATTCTTAAGAGTCTAACCTCTACTCTAGATTTTTAATCTTTGTTTTTCAGTATATGATATAAATTGTGGACATTTAAGAATCCAATATTCAGTTCCCATTTTTATTCAGGAGTGTGTTGATTACTCTCTCCCAATCTTGACTCTCCGTTTTCTACCTCAGAACACCTCTATTTCCTCCTTTCCCCTTCTCTTCCCAATCCAATTCTGTGAATCTCTGTGGGTGTCTGGGCTACGGAGGACACTTTGGGAACAGAGAACTGCGTAGATCTGTCTCTCTCCTCTTGAGTCCCCCTTTTTCTCCTCCTGCTCATCTCTATCTCCGTCCTCCCTCTCCTCTTCTTCATGTAACTCTGTGAACCTCTCTAGGTGTCCCTCACAGGGGAGAATCTTTTCACCATTAACCTAGAAGTTTTATTATCAGTGCTGTATAGTTGGAGAAGTCTTGAGACTACTGGAAGAATAAAACTGAAATCCAGAGGCAGGAGAGAGACTTAAGCCCAAAACCTGAGAACACCAGAAAACTCCTGACTACACGGAACACTAAGAAATAAGAGACCATCCAAAAGCCTCCATACCTACACTGAAACCAACCACCACCCAAGAGCCAATAAGTCCCAGAGGAAGACATACGACGCAAATTCTCCAGCAACGCAGGAACATAGCCCTGAACGTCAACATACAGGCTGCCCAAAGTCACACCTAACACATAGACCCATCTCAAAACTCATTACTGGGCACTCCATTGCACTCCAGAGAGAAGAAATCTAGTTCCACGTACCAGAACACCAATGCAAGCTTCCCTAACCAGGAAACCTTGACAAGCCAATCGTCCAGCCCCATCCTCTGGGTAAAACCTCCACAGTAAAAAGGAACCACAGACCTCCAGATGACAGAAAGCCCACTCCAGACACAGCAATCTAAACAAGATGAAAAGGCAGAGAAATACCCAACAGGTAAAGGAACATGAAAAATGCCCACCAAGTCAAACAAAAGAGGAGGAGATAGGGAATCTACCTGAAAAAGAATTTAGAATAATGATAATAAAAATGATCCAAAATCTTGAAAACAAAATGGAGTTACAGATAAATAGCCTGGAGACAAAGATTGAGAAGATGCAAGAAATGTTTAATAAAGACCTAGAAGAAATAAAAAAGTCAATTAAAAATGAATAATGCAATAAATGAGATAAAAAACACTCTGGAGGGAACCAAGAGTAGAATAACAGAGACAGAAGATAGGATAAGTGAGGTAGAAGATAAAATGGTGGAAATAAATGAAGCAGAGAGGAAAAAAGAAAAAAGAATCAAAAGAAATGAGGACAACCTCAGGGACCTCTGGGACAATGTGAAATGCCCCAACATTCGAATCATAGGAGTCCCAGAAGAAGAAGACAAAAAGAAAGGCCATGAGAAAATACTCGAGGAGATAATAGCTGAAAACTTCCCTAAAATGGGGAAAGAAATAGCCACCCAAGTCCAAGAAACCCAGAGAGTCCCAAACAGGATAAACCCAAGGCGAAACACCCCAAGACACATATTAATCAAATTAACAAAGATCAAACACAAAGAACAAATATCAAAAGCAGCAAGGGAGGAACAACAAATAACACACAAATAGATTCCCATAAGGATAACAGCTGATCTATCAATAGAAACCCTCCAGGCCAGAAGCGAATGGCAGGACATACTTAAAGTCATGAAAGAGAATAACCTATAACCTAGATTACTGTACCCAGCAAGGATCTCATTCAGATATGAAGGAGAATTCAAAAGCTTTACAGACAAGCAAAAGCTGAGAGAATTCAGCACCACCAAACCAGCTCTTCAACAAATGCTAAAGGATCTTCTCTAGGCAGGAAATGCAGAAAGGTTGTATAAACGTGAACCCAAAACAACAAAGTAAATGGCAACGGGACCACACCTATCAATAATTACCTTCAATGTAAATGGGTTGAATGCCCCAAGCAAAAGACAAAGACTGGCTGAATGGATACAAAAACAAGACCCCTATATATGCTGTCTACAAGAGACCCACCTCAAAACAAGAGACACAGACTAAAAGTGAAGGGCTGGAAAAAAATATTTTATGCAAATGGAGAACAAAAGAAAGCAGGAGTCGCAATACTCATATCAGATAAAATAGACTTTCAAATAAAGGATGTGAAAAGAGACAAAGAAGGACACTACATAATGATCAAAGGATCAATCCAAGAAGAAGATATAACAACTATAAATATATATGCACCCAACATAGGAGCACCACAATATGTAAGGCAAATGCTAATGAGAATGAAAGAGGAAATTAATAGTAACACAATAATACTGGGAGACTTTAATACCCCACTCACAACTATGGATAGGTCAACTAAACAGAAAATTAACAAGGAAACACAAACCTTAAATGACACAATGGACCAGCTAAACCTAATTGATATCTATAGGACATTTCACCCCAAAACAATCAACTTCACCTTTTTCTCAAGTGCACATGGAACCTTCTCCAGAATAGATCACATCCTGGGCCATAAATCTAGTCTTGGAAAATTCAAAAAAATTGAAACCATTCCAGTCATCTTTTCTGACTAGAGTGCAGTAAGATTAGATCTCAGTTACAGGAAAAAAATTGTTAAAAATTCAAACATATGGAGGCTAAATAACACGCTTCTGAATAACCAACAAATCATAGAAAAAATCAAAATATGCATAGAAATGAATGAAAATGAAAAGACAACAACCCCAAACCTATGGGACACTGTAAAAGCAGTGCTAAGGGGAAGGTTCATAGCATTACAGGCTTACCTCAAGAAACAAGCAAACAGTCAAATAAATAACCTAACTCTACACCTAAATCAATTAGGGAAGGAAGAAATGAAGAACCCCAGGGTTAGTAGAAGGAAAGAAATCTTAAAAATTAGGGCAGAAATAAACACAAAAGAAACTAAAGAGACCATAGCAAAAATCAACAAAGCTAAAAGCTGGTTTTTTGAAAAAAATAAACAAAATTGACAAACCATTAGCAAGACTCGTTAAGAAACAGAGAAGAACCAAATTAACAAAATTAGAAATGAAAATGGAGAGATCACAACAGACAACACTGAAATACAAAGGATCATAAGAGACTACTAGCAGCAGCTCTATGCCAGTAAAATGGACAACTTGGAAGAAATGGACAAGTTCTTAGAAAAGTATAACTTTCCAAAACTGAACCAGGAAGAAATAGAGGATCTTAACAGAGCCATCACAAGCAAGGAAATCAAAACTGTAATCAGAAATCTTCCAGCAAACAAAAGCCCAGGACAAGATGGCTTCATAGCTGAATTCTACCAAAAATTTAGAGAAGAGCTAACACCTGTCTTACTCAAACTCTTCCAGAAAATTACAGAAGAAGGTAAACTTCCAAACTCATTCTATGAGGCCACCATCACCCTAATTCCAAAACCAGATAAAGATGTCACAAAAAAAGAAAACTACAGGCCAATATCACTGAAGAACATAGATGCAAAAATGCTTAACAAAATTCTAGCAAACAGAATCCAACAACATATTAAAAAAACCATACACCATGACCAAGTGGGCTTTATCCCAGGAATGCAAGGATTCTTTAATATCCACGAATCAATCAATGTAATGCACCACATTAACAAATTGAAAGATAAAAACCATATGATTATCTCAATAGATGCAGCGAAAGCCTTTGACAAAATTCAACACCCATTTATGATTAAAACTCTCCGGAAAGCAGGAATAGAAGGAACATACCTCAACATAATAAAAGCTATATATGACAAACCCACAGCAAGCATTACCCTCAATGGTGAAAAATTGAAAGCATTTCCCCTGAAATCAGGAACAAGACAAGGGTGCCCACTCTCACCACTACTATTCAACATAGTTTTGGAAGTTTTGGCCACAGCAATCAGGGCAGAAAAAGAAGTAAAAGGAATCCAGATAGGAAAAGAAGAAGTGAAACTCTCACTGTTTGCGGATGATATGATCCTCTACATAGAAAGCCCTAAAGACTCTACCAGAAAATTGCTAGAGCTAATCAACGAATATAGTAAAGTGGCAGGATATAAAATTAACACACAGAAATCCCTTGCATTCCTATACACTAACAATGAGAAAACAGAAAGAGAAATGAAGGAAACAATACCATTCATCATTGCAACAAAAAGAATAAAATACTTAGGAAATATCTACCTAAAGAAACAAAAGACCTATACATAGAAAATTATAAAACACTGATGAAGGAAATCAAAGAGGACACAAACAGATGGAGAAACATACCGTGTTCATGGATTGGAAGAATCAATATTGTCAAAATGGCGCTACTACCCAAAGCAATCTATAGATTCAATGCAATCCCTATCAAGCTACCAACGGTATTTTTCACAGAACTAGAACAAATAATTTCACAATTTGTATGGAAATACAAAAGACCTCGAATAGCCAAAGTAATCTTGAGAAAGAAGAATGGAACTGGAGGAATCAACCTGCCTGACTTCAGACTCTGCTACAAAGCCACAGTCATCAAGACAGTATGGCACTGGCACAAAGACAGAACTGTAGATCAATGGAACAGAATAGAAAGCCCAGAGATAAATCCACGAACCTATGGACACCTTATCTTCGACAAAGGAGGCAAGGATATACAATGGAAAAAAGACAACCTCTTTAACAAGAGGTGCTGGGAAAACTGGTCAACCACTTGTAAAAGAATGAAACTAGAATACTTTCTAATACCATACACAAAAATAAACTCAAAATGGATTAAAGATCTAAATGTAAGACCAGAAACTATAAAACTCCTAGAGGAGAACATAGGCAAAACACTCTCTGACATGAATCACAGCAGGATCCTCTATGACCCACCTCCCAGAATATTGGAAATAAAAGCAAAAATAAACAAATGGGACCCAATGAAACTTAAAAGCTTTTGCACAACAAAGGAAACTATAAGCAAGGTGTCAGCCCTCAGATTGGGAGAAAAGAATAGCAAATGAAGCAACAGACAAAGGATTAATCTCAAAAAGATACAAGCAACTCCTGAAGCTCAATTCCAGAAAAATAAATGACCCAATCAAAAAATGGGCCAAAGAACTAAACAGACATTTCTCCAAAGAAGACATACAGATGGCTAACAAACACATGAAAAGATGCTCAACATCACTCATTATCAGAGAAATGCAAATCAGAACCACAATGAGGTACCATTACATGCCAGTCAGGATGGCTGCTATCCAAAAGTCTACAAGCAATAAATGCTGGAGAGGGTGTGGAGAAAAGGGAACCCTCTTACACTGTTGGTGGGAATGCAAACTAGTACATCCACTATGGAGAACAGTGTGGAGATTTCTTAAAAAACTGGAAATAGGACTGCCATATGACCCAGCAATACCACTTCTGGGCATACACACTGAGGAAACCAGATCTGAAAGAGACACGTGCACCCCAGTGTTCATCGCAGCACTGTTTATAATAGCCAGGAAATGGAAGCAACCTAGATGCCCATCAGCAGACGAATGGATAAGGAAGCTGTGGTACATATACACCATGGAATATTACTCAGCCATTAAAAAGAATTCATTTGAATCAGTTCTAATGAGATGGATGAAACTGGAGCCCATTATACAGAGTGAAGTAAGCCAGAAAGATAAAGAACGTTACAGCATACTAACACATATATATGGAATTTAGAAAGATGGTAATGATAACCCTATATGCAAAACAAAAAGAGACACAGATGTACAGAACAGACTTTTGGACACTGTGGGAGAAGGCAAGGGTGGGATGTTTCAAGAGAACAGCATTGAAACATGTATATTATCTATAGTGAAACAGATCACCAGCCCAGGTTGGATGCATGAGCGAAGTGCTCAGGCCTGGTACATTGGGAAGACCCAGAGGAATCAGGTGGAGAGGGGCGATCGGGATGGGGAATACATGTAATTCCATGGCTGATTCATGTCAGTGTATGACAAAACCCACTGCAATGTTGTGAAGTAATTAGCCTCCAACTAATAAAAAAAATTAAAAAAAAAAAGATGCCCATGTCTCCCCACCCTAGTTGCCTTCCATGGCAGAGGACTTGTAGCAGATAGGGTCAAGTTAAGGACCTTGAGGTAGGGAGGTTTTCCTGGATAGACCCAGTACAATCACACCATCCTTAAAAAGATGAAGGGAGGAAGATCAGAGCAAGAAAAAAGGAGATGTGATGAGGAAAACAGAGCTTGAAGAGATATGGGCTCCAGGCCACGAGTGTGGAATCAAGGCCGGCTCCCCAGTCTTTGGCCTGAGCAGTTGTGGGGCAGGGCTTTTGCTGAGATTTGGAAGATGGGTGGGTGGTGGTGCCACAAGGTCTGTGTGGGCTGTGTCAGGTTGGAGTTGCTATGAGACGTCTCTGTGCCCATGGCCGGGAGCTGGCAGAGACCCCATCTGCAGTGGGAGAGAAATCGGGGCTGGAGCAGCTACAGATGGTCATGTCGTGTGGCTGGTGCTCAGACTGGGAGGCTGGAATGTGGAGGAGACCAGGGAGGAGAAGTGACCCAGGACAGCCCCACAGGTCTTCCCTCTTTTCTCTGTCTGGTGAGCTTATCATCTGGGATTGAGCCCAAACAGACTCCTCTGGGGAGCCATCTCTGGTCTCCACCCTGCACCTCCTGCATCCGTGGTCATCTTCCACTACATCATCGCCTGGGGTTGGTCCCAGGGCTGGGGACCAGTTCCCACAGCGGGGCTCAAATCACAGCTTCCTTCCCTTCCTGGAGAAGAGCTTTCCACCTGCCCTGTCTCCATCCTCCCTGCTCCCCAGCGCCCAGTCACGCATGGCACATGGCTCTCTCCTCTGTGGGCTGACACGGAGCAGGGTGATGGTTGTGACTGCAGGCAGGTTCTATGGTTTAGAGAATATCAGTCGTGTCGCATTGTCATTGTGTGACTGTACATGTGACACTTCACCTCTCTGAGCCTCAGTCTCATTATCTGTACAACGGGAACACTAGTGTCTGCCTCTCAGGGTTGTTTTCAGGCCTGAATTAAAAGAAAAAAAATCATAACATGGCCAAAACATGTTGGTAAGAATGAAACTAAGTGTATATGAATCCTTGCTGACGCTCTGTTCTTCTCCACTGAGTAGTCAGCTTGCCACTTTTGTTCCTTATTAGTCACTTGGCTAGGGGCTTTGCAGGTTCCCACCCTGCTGGATCCACTCCCCCTGCCCCTGCCCTGACCTCTGCCCTGTGTCAAGGGGACTGACCCTGGGCTTTCTGGCTTGAGCTTCAGATATTTGGCCGGTAGGGTGTGCAGCGTGTGTCTTGAGGATAGGAGGAGAGAAGTCAGGAACCTCTTCCCCACTGCTCTCTGCTCTGGCTCCTGTTTCCTCCTGTGGCTGCATCTCTCCATCCTGCTGGCCTCTGTTACTCCCATCAGTCCCTCACTGGGTTCTGGAAACACCCTCCTCTCTTGGGGAGTCCTGGGGTGGCCTGCTTCCTGTCTCTACAGGCTTCAACATCCCATTTGTTCCCATGATTAAGCTCACAGCTCTATGTTTCCTTCATAAAATCTCTTCTTTGGAATGCCAGGGGTAACTGATGTTTCCAGCTGGGACTCCATCTGATACAGTGAAGAGGACGCGGTTTTCTCTTTGTTGCAGCCTCTTGGATAGGGTAGTTGTCCTGGGGCTGACAGCAGACAGCAGCCAAACAGACAAATAACCACACTGGCCTTCAGTACAGCAGAGGCTGCTAGTCATAGGCTAGTCACGTGGCTCACGGGGGACATCATCCTCTCAGTGGCTTTGGCTGACCCCCAACCCTGGAATGTTCTCTGAATGTGCAGGAAAGCCCCTTGGACCCTATTGTGTGTCTAGAAGAGGAATCTCTGCTGTGAGCCCTGGAGAGAAATCCCTTGGCACCCAGGACTGGTGCTTGCTCCTGTAGAGTCACCCCATGTCACTGGGGTGTCCCTTGCTGGGCTCTGCATGCTCAGTTCTCTGAGTGGTGAGTGAGGGGCCAGGACTCTGGAGGTGGGGCCCTTGGGAGAAGAGGACTGTGTGCTCCATCTCACTCCCCTGCTGGACCCTGGTGTGCTTGCCCAGGTCTGCCCTTTTTGCCGGGGGCATCATTCCTGAAAGCCTCCTCAGTGGCATACTGAAACTTCGTCTCACTTAAACCTTGCAAATTGTGAAAGAGTTGTCAGTAATCCTGTTTTGCAGATGAAGCTCAGAGAGGTAGAGGGAGTCGTCCTGGGTCGCACAGCAGCAAGTGTTGGAGCCAAGATTCAAACTTAGGCTACCTTTCACCTCAAGTAGTGTTTTCCCCTCATGGCACTCTGTCTCTATCATGTAATAATAATCATCATCATAATAGTGGTAATAATAAGAAGCTGTTCTCCATGCCAGCTTTCATAGATTCTATCTCATGTAGTCATTACACTATCCCCAGCATGTAGGAATTATCACCCCCACTTCACAGAGGAAGAAAGTGAGGCTCAGATAACAACTTGTAAGTCGTATGTCTGGAACCCTCATGCAGATGTGTCTTTTTTCCTAAATTCTGAGCTTCTCTTACACCCAATCTCAGAGGGACCTGAGGGACTTTTCCTTCTGAAAAGCCCCGTGTATTTCTGTCTTTTGCCTTTTCGGTTAGAAATTTACCTAAATGGGTGCCGAGGGGCAGAGTTTGTCATGAAATTGTTCCTCCTCATCGTACAGTTGGAGAGGAAGTCAGCCGGCAGGATTTGTTGGACCCACAGCTGAAAACAGAATTTCCCTTGGCTGTACCTCTGGAGGTGCGGTCAGTGCACAGCTGGGGTCAGGCTTATTTTAGCCCTTTCCTCTCCTGTAAGCAGAAGTCATGTCTCTTGGTGTTTCTCACAAGTTTTCGGAGAGATCAGGCTGCTGATAGTTGGGTTTGGGTTCCGCAGATATGCAGAGGGACTGAGGAGTTTGGAAGTGATGTCTGTGCTGAGAAATGCCCACCAAGCAGCCCAAGAGCTTGCCTGATGACAGCCCTGGGGATGGGGGATTTGCTCAGCTACTCAGAGGTGTCTGCTGGGCACCCAGAGGCCAGATTCCAGCCTCTGTCCCTGTTATCTAGGATCTGTGACGATGCTCCCTCCCTGGAGCTGTGACAGAGGCTTTAGGGGTAGCTTCTAGTGGACTGATGGGCGAAGGCAGGTCCTCTTGCTCTCGGTCAGTCTGGGAAGGTCCAGGGGGCCCCCTGGTAGTGGGTATATGGAGCCCAGGAGAAGGGTAGGGGAACCCTGGAGCATGTGGGGTCCAGCTGGGCTCAGGCATGCTTGGATGGGAGGTCACGGCCTTGGAGAATTCCCGGGTCTGGGTCTGTGTCCACAGTTTGTGGGACCACTGAGCTTAGAACCTGGATGGCTAGGCCTGAGGACAGCAGTGTGGCTCTGAAGGCTGAGCTGAGTTGGTGGAGGTTGGGCTCAGGGGGGTGGCTGTGTGCCTCTGCTCCTCTCCAATTCCCTATCTGGGCCTGGAGGGTGCTTGGTGAGCCTCCAAGAGTAGCCCCAGCCTGGAGGACAGTGATGCCCATCAGGCTTAGTCACAGTCTCCCGCCTTTGCCCTTGATGTTCTCTCACGTCTGCCTGGATTTGGGTCACATGTCACCACCTCTCTGAAGCCCTCTGTACAGCCCAGGGGTTATACAGTCATTCAGCAAACGTTTATCAAGCATCTACTACGTGTCAGGCACTGACCTACCCGTGGACAGCAAACCGAGGCTGCACCCTCGTGTAGAGACACTGACCACTTGATAAGAAACAGTTTCAGGTTGTGATGTGTGGTGTGATGGAGGAGAGGAAGCTGTGAGAGGGTGGGGGTGGGGGCCCCTGATGCGTCGGAGGGTCTCAGCCCAGGAGTGACCCCGCCTCTCTCTGACCTGCTGTGGGACCTCCTTTTGGTCCCTTTCTCTTCGTGGCCTCCATCTGTCACTAGGATTTGGCCTTGAAGGGGCTGTGAAGTCTGCTCAACTCTGCGCTCTTTATAAGGGAGGATATAGGAGGAGATGAGGCAGGTAGAGGCTGTGCTTTTTGTAGCTGAATGGACCCTAGGCAGCCTGGACCAGCTGGGAACTGCTCGGCAGAGAGCCTGGCAAAGGCCTGGATTAGTTCTGCCCTGACCTGTTCAAGTCTTAGGTTTCAGGGGTTGAGTCTGGGTTTGGGGAGTTAATGAGCAGACCGCAGGGCCCTTGGGTGTGGGCTAGAGGAAGACTCCAGGTCAGGGATAACACACACGACATCCTCAGGCCACACGGACACAGACATGTGCTGCCTATGCAAGCACACACCTGTGTCCCCTGAAGAGCCTTCTCTCTGTGGGACTGGCCCCTCTCCTGTCCTCACACCTGCCATGAGCTGGGGCAAGACCTGGCGGCAGAGCCCAGCCCCAGGCAAAGCCTCGGAGGATGCGCTGGACACTCCACCCCAGCCCAGCCTCCTGCAGGCTCTGGGCTCCGGCCCAGGGACCCTGGGTCAAGAGTGAAGGGCTGGGAGGTGGGAGGAGAGGCCCAGAGCCTGCAGGAGGTGTGCCTGTGTGGGGGGGGGGGGGCCCTGGAGCCCCTGTCCCTGTGTGGCCCTGGACCACCCTCCCCAGCACCCTCTCACCACCTCAAGCCTCAGTCTAGGGCAGAATTTGGAGCCAATGATCCCCAAACTCATTCAGGGATTCCCAAATTGTCTCCTTGAGCCCCAGCATTTATGGCTGGGCCTTGGCACTCACCCACACTGGGAGGATGAAGGGTGAGGCCCCGAGAGCCACAGGGATGGGAGGTGTTGGGGGTGGGGCTGGGCAGCTGTGAGCTGGCCCCCTGGGGCTTTATCCTGAACTGGGGCTCTGTTCGGCCCCATGACCTGCTCCTGAGGGTCCCAGACCTGATCCCCTCTCCTCGGGATTCTGCCAACAGCCCGCCTGTCTCGGCTCCCCTCAGAGCTGCCCACGCCGCTCCCCTGTTGAGTGCTCCTCCCTGGCTCCCCACTCCCTGCAGGACGAGGCCCCATTCCTGAACATCCCTGCCCACCCTCTGGCTCTCCTCTCCTTCACCTCCCTGCCCCTCCCGGCCCCTCCCGGCCAAGAGGAGAACTGGATGTTTCTGGAGTACACAGTGCTCTTCCTCTCTTTAACAGGCTTTTTGCTCAGGCTGTTCCCTCTGCCTGGAATGCCTTTCCTTGCTGTGGCCCCAGGGTGAACGCTCTGCTTCTTTTCAAGCCCCAGTTCATATCCTCCACGATGTCTTCTGACAGACTCCCAAGTGTCTCTGACCAGGCAGGTCCTGGGCCAGTGTCCCCTTTATCCCAGCATCCAGATGTGTGAACTCGAGGCCCAGAGGACCTTGAGAGAGCCAGTGTCCCCACCACTGACTGTCAGCCCACCTTGGTCTCCTGCTCTGACCTTTCACTCCTTCCCTCCTCACTCACAGAGTTTCAAACAAATCTGCACATCTGCAGACAACACCTTGGGTGCTCAGAGCAGGTACAAATAGTTGAAACAACTCAGAGAAACTCCTCCCTGTCCCCAAATAGCATCTCTGATAGCCCGTTGCTTTGTCAGACACACAACTCTTTGAGCACAATCAGATTATCTTTCTTATGGGTCCCTGATGAACACACACCCGTGTGCAGGGCACCTCTGAAAGCAGGACTGACAAAACAGAAGTCCTGGGTTGCCGCTCAGCCTTTTTCATACTCATGGCAGACATCACTGATAAATCACAGTGTTCATTCCTGCTGAACTCGAACTCAGCTCCTGAATCCTCAGTACAATCTTTGAGTTGCTGCTGCTGCTGCTAAGTCGCTTCAGTCGTGTCCGACTCTGTGCGACCCCAAAGATGGCAGCCCACCAGGCTCCGCCGTCCCTGGGATTCTCCAGGCAAGAACACTGGAGTGGGTTGCCATTTCCTTCTCCAATGCATGAAAGTGAAAAGTGAAAGGGAAGTCACTCAGTCGTGTCAGGCTCCTAGCGACCCCATGGACTGCAGCCCACCAGGCTCCTCCATCCATGGGATTTTCCAGGCAAGAGTACTGGAGTGGGGTGCCATTGCCTTCTCCGACAATATTTGAGCTAGAGACTACCAATTCACCAGAACTAGTTTGTGATTTGAAACAAATATATGCTACGGTCTCTGGGTCACCCCGATATATCCTAAAGGGGCAGCTCCAAGCTCCAAGGAGAGAAAACCCACCCTTGGGAGAGCCTTTCCCAGCCTCCTCTGGGATTTCTGACTTTGCCTGGGGCTCTGAGGCAGTCAGTGGGGGCAACAAGTATTGCACACATACCTTTTTGCTCATGGGCTGTGTAGCCTTAGGCCCGTTCCTTGCCTTATCTGAACTCTAGCTTCCTCGTCTCTAATGGAGAGTTGATGAGATCATGGGTGCCGAGCTCAGCACACAGTAGGTGCTTAGTAAGAGTGTGGGTGTCTCAACTCTCACCTTACCCACTCAGCCTGGCCTGGTAGCTCTGGGTGTGACCTCATTTCCTGGTTCTGCCATGGGCACTCACGCCTGACCTCATTTCCTGGTTCTGCCCTGGGCTCATCTCCTGCTCCTTTCTGTTTGCCTGTGCAAGGAAATCTCATTCGCGGCCTTCCTGGCCCAGCTCCATGGGCCCTACTGTCCCCTCCTCCCAGTGTATGCACCTGCCAGAATTTGACCTTTATGCTGTGGCGCATGGTCTAGTGGTCCTCATGTGAGTTTAGGGACCATGCAGTCCATTCCCTGCCCTAGAGAAATGAGAAGACTGAAGCTCAGAGAGCACACCCAAGACCTTCCAGCACCTTCTGGGGCTCCTGCTCTTCCTCCAGGAACCCGGGCTGTGATTTCTTCACCCAACATCGTCTGGGAGCTGGATTAGGATGGGCTTGCCAGTATCTCTCCAGCAAGAAGCCAGTTAGTCTGGGCTGCAGTTGTCTCCTAGAACATTCCTCTTCCAGGATTGCTGGGCTCCTGGCTCAGTCTGGTGCCTGATTCTGTGGGTTTGAACTGGACAGTTCAAACCCCAGCCCCGGCTTCTCCCCCTCCAGGCTTCCCTATGGAGTGTGGCAGGGCAGTGGGATAAGAAGGGGCTGGCCTCATTCATATCCTGCTTTCACTTCATAGTAACTGTGTGACCTTGGACTGGCTGCTCAGTTTCCTTCAGCCTCTGTGGTTCTGTCTCTCAACTGGGAATTCTTTTAGTAGCTTCACAGATGCCACAGAGGTGCAGAGAGATGATGGAGGTAGCAGGGATGGATTCCATGGGCAAGGGGGCGCAAAGATTTTTTTTCCCTGAGCTAGTGGCCATTGTGTCCATTGTGTATCCTCAGGGTAGCGGCAGGGCTGTGAGTCATCCAGCTTTGGGAGAAGAAAAGCATTGGCCCCTCCGGCTTCCTGCCCCCATGTCCGGCCCTTGTTCAGCAGCACAATCGCTCAGGTCCAGGCTGTGGGGCGGGCGACTTAACCCCTGCCAGGCCGGTGGGCGCCTCGCCTACCCCCTCACCACGGTAAGCCAGAAATAGCGGGGCTGCCTGGGGGCACAGCAGCTCCTGGTCCCCTTAATCTCCTGCTGCCCTTCCAGTCTGGGACCCACATGTGGCTGGACTCAGGTCAGTCGGGAGGGTCCCACTGCTCCCCACTGCCTGAAGATGAACCAGAGCTCTCCATCCTGGTACTTACCCCTGGTCTTCAGTGTCATTTGCCCTCCCGCCACTCCCTGCTCTTAGAACCTTCTGGCCACATTGGCTTCTCCAGGTCCGTCAAGCTGCCCAGGCTCCCTGCCTCCCCTTGAATGCCCTTCATCTCCTGTCAGGATCCTGTCTGCCCCCCACCCATGGCAGAAATGTCCATGGGGTGGGGGGTGGGGAACAGGCACCGTGCTTGGCACAGAGTCACTGCCCAGAGTGCCCACTGGAGGACGGGCTGACGCATCCCTCACCTGCTGGGGACTGACCAACCCCAGGGCTCATAAACTTAATGACATTCCAGCCTTGGTTAGTTCCAGGTGGGAGGTAAATTCCGCCGTGATTTCTTAAAGCTCCTCTCCTACGATCCATTCCCAGTGCCAGTGTATACATCACCTCCCTTGACTCATGAAAAGACCCTTTCTTCCGGTTTACAGTTGAGGAGGCTGGCATGTGAGAAGCTGTGTGGTTCTGGGAAGAACCTGGGCTTTGGAGAATGGGATCTTGCTTCACATCTCAGTTGCCTTGACTGAGAAATGGAGAAGAGCTGTGTCTAACTCATCAGTTTGCTGGTGTGATATACAGTAATGGGCCCCAGTGCCTCAGAGCCTTCTGTGGCCCTCATCTCCAGCCCTCCCAATAAATTCTCACAAAAGAACCACCACCTCCACTGTTCCAACATGCAAACTGAGTTTGGGAGACGTTGAGTAACTTAACCAAAATCACAGAAGCGGGTGGTCGAGCTGGGACTTGTACCCAGGAAGATGGTCAACAAGCCAGGCTCTCACCCTAGACCGCCTGCCTTCAAGTCTTTTGGGAGAACGTCTCTAAAATATGAGGGCTTCCAGGTCTCTTGGCAACCGATCTACGGGTATCAGGGTGCTGGGGGGAGAATCCACAGCCCCCATGGTCTGGGGAGGGAGGAGAGAGGTTTCCACAGTCAGGGCCTCGAGTACCCAGAGCCGAGCCTTCCCCTTTCAGGGCTCCTCACCCACTCCCAGCACAGAGCCTTCGGGAGAGGGGATGATGTCAGCCTGGACGAGTCCTCTCTCATGGGAGTAGGGGCACTGCCCGGGTGCCAGTCTGCCGCCTCTGGTGTGCTGGGAGACTCAGGTGGAATCCTGTCCTCTTCGATTCTGAGCTCGGTACCCACAGATGCCTGTGGGCCCTCGAGTCTGGGAGTCTACCCGTGGGAGAGCCGAGCTTCCCCCTGCCCGAGGACATCTGCCTGTACCCACCGCGCCACCACCAGGCACCCCTTCCCCGCCCCGCTCCGACTAGGAGACGCAGGCCACCTCAGTCGCGGCTCTTCCTGGGGGAGTCGATGATGACCATTCTACAGAGGGGGAGGCCGAGGCCCCTCACTCACCGTGTCCGTGGGCTCAGAGTGTGTCTGTTCCGTCTGGCTGGCTGGCTGGCGCTGAGCGTGCCGTGGAGCGGCGCGGAGCTCGGCCGACAGCCTCTGGAGGGGAGCCCCACCCAGCGGCGAGGGAGGCCTGGCCGCCGCCCCTGCAGGTTTTCCAACTGGCCCCAGCCCACGGCCCCCCCGCCACCCCCCCAGGAGGGTTTCCTGTTATTGTTCGTTTGTGAGGGCCGAGCTGGCTGCAGGGAGGCGGACTGCCCCCATGGAAGCCTAGTCTCAGATTTGGCCTCGGATATGTAACTCGGACCCCAAGTCTAGGCCTCAGCTCTGGGGCTTTGAGCCCAGCACCCGCCAAGGGCCTTCGTTCATGCTCCTTGTAACCCTGAGGGTAGGTGCTATCACCCACCTTTTATAGCTCAGGGCACAGACTCAGCAAGTTTAAGGTGCTTGTCTACTAAGCTGGGGCATAAGCAGAGCCAGAACTCCAGACTGGGTCACCCCAAGCCCAGAGCCAGATTTTCCCAGGTGACCCCATGACATGCTGGGGGAGGACCGACTGCAGAGGTGCTGGGGAGCCCTGGGGGGAGCCTCAGAGGTGGGGGTGGGGGATGGCGGGAGAAAGGAAACAGACTGCAACCCTTGGCCGTGTGCAGTGGGTCGGCTTCTTCCGGTGAGGGTGGACCTGGGCTCCACCTGGGAGGTGCCAGCCTGTTTGGGTTTAGGAATACCGAGTGGAGTCAAGTTCCTCGACTCCGCTTTTGAGCTGACCATGGGCCAGTCATGCACCTCCACCCCAGCCTCAGTTTTCTCTGCTGTAAAATGAGGACGGTCAGAAATTCAGCCTCACATGGCTGTTGAGATTAACAGGAGTCCAAGATAACATGGAAGACAAGGGAAACTGAAGACAGGATCAAGGACTATTAGAACCAGGAAGCCAGGGGCAGGAGGTGCTCAGATTCTGTCAGTCGTGAGAGTCATAGAAGGAGATTTTACCAACTACAGAGACCAGGGGGCCCCACGCCAGTGCAGCTGACTTTGGAATCTCCCAGGGCAGGTAGTGGGAATCTGAATAGTTGCCTCTGTTTTTCCATGGATGCATGAATGGCTGGGAAGTCCCGCACGTGATCCCTTATATAGCTGGACAAACATGAGGCCTCAGAGGGAGAGAGCCTTGCCCAGGGGCACTAAGTCAGCGGCCACTGGTGTGGAGATAGGGGAGGGGGAGATAAAGATTACTCTCTTCTAGGCCTGTTTGAGATGGCTTTTAGACCCGCAAGTGGCCAGGTCAGATTGGCATTTGGAGATAGGTGGGTAGTTGGATACAGGTGGATGCAGTCCGCCCTCAAGTGAGGTCTGGAAGCCCTGAGCTGCTTATGGCTGGCACCAGAGGCCGTGGTGGTGGATGAGCTTACAGGGAGGCAGGCCCTGGCCTCTGAGATCTGTAGGTTCACTAGGAGAGAGCCCACGGAAGGAGGAGGGAAGCCAGGAGGTGTGTCCGAAGCCAGGAGGGAAGAAGGATGGTGTCGGCTGGGTCAGCCCGGGCACGGGGAGGACTGAGACTTGACCACTGGACATTAGAGGTCACTGATGGCTGTGACCAGAGCAGGCCCAGGGAGGAGGACTAGGCATGAGGGACCGAGGGCACTGGTGTGGGGGACCAGGGAGTGGGGATGTGCGGTCCCCGCTCCTTCCCCCAGACTTGCAGTGAGTGGCACAGAGGGATGGCAGGCTTTTAGGCTTGGTTTTAAAGCTCTGCTGGCCTGTTTGTGCAGAGGGGACTCCCGCAGCAGGGAAGGGAAGGCAGACGTTGCTGGAGAGAGGCCGGTCTGGAGGTGGGCCTCTGTGCAGGAGGGATGCAGCTCCCTGTTTGTGGGATGCACAAACAAAGGCTCCGCACTTCCTTTCCCAACAGGATTAGCTCTGCCGTCTCCTGCTGGGGGTGGGGTGGCCCCAGAGGGGCCAGGGCTGGCCAGGGCTCCGCCCCTGGTGCCCCAGCCTGTGCCTGCTGCCTGCCCTCATGGTTGACATGCCCATGAGGTCGGGCCAGGTCCTGGAGTCCACTTCCTGCTGGTTCTTTGACTCGACCCTGGGGGCAGACAGAGATGGTGTCTGTCCTGCCTCCACCCGCCAGGACCCCTTGTGCTCTCAGTCCATGGGGATGCTGACTCTGCCCTGAAGCCCACGGTTCCTGCTGTCTGTAAACAAGGGAAGGGCTGACGGGCATGTGCCCCTGGGGTGGGCATGGGGCCGCCACACAGAGGTGCTCCAGGCCACGCGAGGGAGGCTGGTGCCTCTGAGGATCTTCTGCCTGATTTCTGCCACTGCCCAACCCCGATTCCAATCCCCTCTGGAAGCAGAGGAGGTCACGGGAAGGTAAAGGCCAGGAAGGTACCATCAGGAGCAAAGGAGGCAGCCAGTTGACCTGCAGAAAACAAGATGGTCTGCAAGGCCTGATTAGTAGCTGGAGAGGGAAGCAACAATGGAGGTGGCAGGGCTGGGCTGGGGAGTGTGACAGCCAGGCCTGGGGACACCCCCCCCCCAGCCTCTGCCAGGACAAATGCTGACCAGGGAGGTGGCCCCGTGACATCCTGCTGTGAGAGGTTCAGGCTTGGGGGTGCACAGACCCAGTTCAGATCCTGAGCGGGCCCCTTGCTGACTGTGTGACCTGGGGCAGCAGACTTGCCTCTCTGAACCTCTTTCCTTACCTGTGTGTGATCTGAGTTATCAGTTCAGACTTTGCAGGGCTGTCTGAGCAGCAAATGAGACAATGAAAAACAAATGATGGTAATAGCACGCTTAGTTGAACAGTTATTTCTCCAAGTGTGGTCACCTGTCTCAGAATCACCAGAAAGGCATGTGTTGAAATTGCAGGCTTCTGGGCCCCACCCCAGGGCAGTGGAGGCAGAATGGCTGCCAATGGGACCTCGAGACCTACGCGTTTGTGGCTCCGAGGCCCTGTGTGTGCACGCTCACACTGGAGGGCCATGGCCTAGGGGCTGTCCCCCCACAGGGCTCCCTCTGAATCCTCAGGAAAACCACGAGGATTGCAGCGTTAGGGGGGTGGGGAGGGGGTGGGTCGGGGGCCTCTGTTGTTACTACCACTACACAGATGGAGAACCAGAACCTGGGAACCGAGTGCTCCCAGAGTCACAGAGCCCATTAGTGGCACATGGGAAATTCCCAGCCAAGCCTGTGTTTCCAGAGGCTGTCTCCTTGCCCACCAAGCTTTCCTGCCCATCTGGGTCTGGTGCACACAAGGGGCTTATCGAGAGGTGATCCTGTTCGTTCTTCCCCACAGTGAGGGAGGCCCAAGGAAGGCACACGGAAGCCAGGCCACTGGGCCTTTGCCCATGCTCAGATCTGCTCACTGGATTGCCTCCTCACCTGCCTGCCTACAGACCTCACCGCCGCCCCCCCAGCCCCCAACCCCCTGCTCCATCTGGAGCTGTCTCCTCGGCCCTCTCCTGTCTCCCCTGCCTCCTCTGGGCTCCGGGGACCTCTTACAGGGACCCCCTTCACTGCCCACCGCCCCGCCCATTGGCCCCTCTCCCCTCCCTGCACTGTGATGGTGTCTCCTGTGCCTGTCAGTTCCCAGTGGGCGCCTAGCACAGCGTGAGCACTCTGCTCACAAGGAGTTGAAACTGTGGACTCGTGGAAGGGCAGTCAGCCCGTTGCGGATCAGACCTGCGACGTCTGCAGGGCCTTTGGGAGTGCGTGGTGGCCCCAGACCAGGAGGCAAAGCCATGAGTGAGCGTGTGAGCACAGCGCAGATTATCACAGAGCACGAGGGAGGGGTGAAGTTTGCATGCTCTGGGGAGAAAGTTCCTGGGATGTATGCCGAGATTCTGTCTGTAGCTTGATTTGTCTGCTGAGATATTTTTCCATCCCTTCCTTTTTTCTCCAGATAATTGCTTGAACTCTGTGGCTGATGAAGAGTGTGGGGACCCGAGGCTCAGACTTTCTCCGGGCTGAGGGGGTGTGTCAGAGGGGACAGTGAGTTCATTGGGCTCCCAGGCCACCCGATGGGGCAGGGTGGAGTGGGCGGGAGAAGGCTGTGTTAACCGGAATGGAGCGCAGGGTGCAGTGTGAGCCGCCTGCTGAGAGGTTTGGATGAAAGGAAAGCATCATGACCTCTGGCGCCCTGGCCGTGGAAAGGGGAGTGAACACAACCTTCACAGAAACAAATGCAGGGTCAGCGTGGGGTAGGCTGCAGGGGCTCAGGAGCGGGGAGGGGCCTCACTCTCAGCTGTGGCTCCACAAGGACCAGGGACCACACCTCCAGCAGGGACTGGGCTAGGCTCACCTCTGGGTGCCCAGAGCAGAGTTCAGGGTGGGCACAGAGCTGGGTTGCTGAACCAAAGAATGCATGGACGAGTGTATGCATGAGTCCCTGGCACGTGGAGGCAGACACGGGCGTGGGGCCCGTGTACCTGGGGTCCGTGGTACCTTCCAGCACATAGGGCACAGAGTCAGCCAGGTGGCCGCTCAGCCTGCTGGGTGCCCAGCTCTGTGCCAGCTGCAGGTGAGGATCCTGGGAAGTGGGAGAGACGGTCCCTGGATAGACACTGAGATTGGGGTGGCCTGGGTTACAGCCAGCAACCCATTATGTGTCTTCCCCGTCCCAGGCTCTGTGCCTTATTTTTAGTACTCAGAGTGACCTTGAAAGGTCGTGTGACTCTGTCCCTCTGACAGCACTGAGTACTGACCCAGTGCACTGCCCACCTCAAGCCAGGGCTCCCGTGAGCATGCTGAGCCCCACTGGACACCCCAGGGCCGCTCAGGCTGAGCTGCTGCAGCCGCCTGCCTCCAGGCCTTTCCCTGTGCTGTCCTTGCACCCAGGATGCTCTTCCTTCCTACCTCCGCCAGCCCAATCCTCCTGCACTCCCAGCTCCAGCGCACCGCCCCTCCACCCAGTCCTTCCAGATTCCCATTCTTGGAAAGCATCTTTCCATGTGGAAGCTCCCACCCCGCCTGCACCCCATTCATTCACTTCCAAAGCCTGCTAGGCTCCTCCCCTCTTATATAATGATTCCTCACTACAACCCTGAGAAGTGTAGGCACTGTTCATATTCCTGTTTCCCTGAGGAGGGAGCTGAGCTTCAGAGAGGCTGAGTAACTTGCTCGAGGTCACACAGCTTCTGAGTAGCAGGGCCAGGATTCCAACCCTTGTCTTCCGGTTCCCAATTGAGTGTTCACTCTGCATCTGGGCAACATGTCATTGTTTGACAACGTTTTGTGCCTGTATATTATTTTGATGTGTCAGGCCAGGGTGAGCATCTCTGGGTGGGGTCAGGTTCGAGACAGAGTTATGTGCCCCATGCTGGGGGTGCCTGGAGGAGGTGGCCTGGGAGCTGCCAGAGGACAGGGTGCCCAGGCTGCTCTGAAAGGAGGAGCAGGGCAAGAGGAAAGACTGACCAGCCCCGGAGAAGGGCGAGGTCCAGCAGGGAGGCTTGTTTGGAAAGTGAAAAGTGAAAGTCTCTCAGTCCTGTCCGACTCTCTGTGACCCCATGGACTGGAAGAATCCATGGGATTCTCCAGGCCAGAATACAGGACTGGGTAGCCATTCCCTTCTGCAGGGGATCTTCCCAATCCATGGACTGAACCCAAGTCTTCCACATTGCAGGCAGAGTCTTTGCCGTCTGAGCCACGAGGGAAGCCCAAGAATACTGGAGTGGGTAGCCTCTCCCTTCTCCAGAGGATCTTCCTGACCCAGGAATCCAACCAGTGTCTCCTGCCTGTTTGGGAAGGAGAAGCCATTCCCCAGGGGGAAGCGTTGAACTGTTGGGAGGGGAATTCAAGGACTGGCTGGGGGTGAAGCCAGGCGGCCGAGGCTTCACAAGGTGCATGGGGGAACTCAGGCAGGGCCTCTGAGAAACTGAATGCCAGGCTAATCGCCCGTTCAGTCTGATGGTCAGTGGCCTGGCTGGTGAGCCACGAGCTGTGGCCGTTATGTGTACAGTCGCTAGAGCTGGACTAAGTGAGGCCTTTCCTTGGCTCGGAAGGGACCCCTGGAGCAGGTACTGAATTCCTGGTGAGAACAATGGGTTATCTGCACAGCACTTTCCCAGCTGTTTCTCACTTTTCTTCCACTGTATCCGGGCAGGCTCTTAGGAAGCTGTGTTCACAGTTGGGGCTGAGGGGTACCCAGGAGCAGCGGCCCCCTCCCGATGTGAGGGTTCAGAGTGATGCCTGTGGTCATGTCCCAGACACACCTGCTGCTTACTGTCCCGCTGATCCTGGACAAGCCTTCGGTGCCTCAGTGTCCCCTTCTGTAAATTGGGAGTGACCACATGCCTTCCTTGTGGGGTTGCTGGAAGGAGTCATTGAGAAGATTCAAGTAAAGCTGCCTCTGGCATACAGTAGGTGTTCGGTAAGTGTTAGTATGACAGTGATGCCGCAGAGAGGTTGACGGTGAGGCCGCACGAGTGCACTGGTGAGGGTGTGAGCATGTGCACGGCGCTGGTTTGGCATCTGTGCGGCTACATGTATACGTGCCAGAGCTCGTATGGACCGTGTTACATCCACATCAATGTGACGTGTGTGTGTTTATGTGCACAAGTGGGCCACGGGGTACAGCTGGGCCAAAGGAGGGCCGATCCTGGGGCCAGCCCCTTCCTCCTCTATTAACTGGAAATCGTCTGCTTCTATTACGCTGTTGACCGAGGCTTCTGCACCCTCGTCTCCTGAAGAAGCCCAGAGAGCTCAAGGCTTTGTTCCAGGGTGGCCCAGGGAGCTGGAAGTGGCAGGATGGGACCAAGGGCCCTTCCTCCCTGATTGGAGGGCATGCCTGAGTCTGGCAGAGAGCTCGCCCGAGCGGAAGCCAGGACTTCCTGCCTCTGGGCCCCACATTCCTTGCGCCCTCCATCAACTGTCCCGGAGAACAATGGGTCAGAGGATTTGCCTTCTGCGGGGCAGGAAGGTAGGTCAGGGGCTGCCTCTTGATGGGGTAAACAGACCCGGCTCAGGCCACAGCCTCAGGCAGTGTGGCGGCAAGGCCAGAACCTATCCAGCGTGGGACGTTTGCCTCCTGCCCGTGCTGGCCCGGCCCATCTCCAGGTCCCGCAGCCATCTCCAGACCCCACCCCTTGTGGCTTGAGGCAGGTCTTGTGCACCCAGTCCAGCCAGGGGATGAGGAGTCTGGGCTGGCCCTGGGGAACGAGTCTGCCAGGAAGAGCTCAAGGTGGATTGGGTGGAACCAAGGCAGCTGGTGGAGGTCTTGGGGGTCCCACAGCCTCACCCGCCTGCCATGCAACTGAGAACCACGAGGGAACCAAGAGAGGTCCTACCAGCCCAAAGCACCCTCCTCAGCTCCTGGGTTCAAGCTGGCACCCACAGGGGTGTCTCTGAGCCTGTGGGCACTCAGTTTACATCCAGTTCTAACAAAGAGGCGGGGCGGTGCTGTGGCAATCCAGCCAGTGGAGAGGAGGAAATGGGGGGTCTGTTGGTCTATGTGGATGACTCTTCAAAGGCTCAGGCTGTTTCTGCAGCCCCTTGTGTCTGAGTTTCTGGCCTTTATCAGGGGTTCCCCTGCCCTGGGCTGAGGACCCGCCTCTGAGAACAGCTCCTCTCAGTCTATTTGTACTTCCGGGACAGTTTCCTTCCGCTTGTGAGTCCCAGCCGGTGTCACTCGCAGGAAACATATGGCTGGAGAGAAGGAAGACTGGAGTCAGGGTGGTGAGGTTTGGGGAGGGGTCCAGACTCCTGGTGACAAGGGGGGCTGGGTGGGGCTTGTCTGCTGCCCCTGCCCAGCGCATAGGCCAGCGCCGCAGGGCTCAGCTCTGGGACCCTCACTCTGGCCCTGCCTCACTGTGATGGGGAGGGTCATCCACAGTCTTACCACATCACACCTCCATTCGCACTAGTTGGCTGTTTGGTGCTAGCTCCTGCTTGATGACCACCGTCTTTGGCTCTCTGGGACAAGGCCCAAGCTCCTTAGCCTGGTGTGCTGGCCCTGCCGCCTTCTCCTGCCCAGCTCCGCACCCTGCAGCTCTGGCCCTCTGCAAGCACAGTGGACCTTGACATGTGCCAGCCCTGTGGAATTCAACCTCCCAAAGCACCTCTAGATCCTCCAGCTCCCTGAAACTCAATCCGAACTTCATCTTCTCCATGACAAACAACAATAAAGAATAGAGTTTCCTTCTCTTTGAAAAAGCAGAACAGCTTTATTTATTTTTTAAAAGTTTTATTGAGGAGTAATTAATGCACAATGAATTGTGTACATTTTAGGTATACAGTCTGGCAGTATTTGACCTATGTATGCGATGGTGGAAACATCACCACAATCAGAATATTGAACATGTTTATCACTTCTGAAGCTTGTCTTATGCCCTTTCGTACTCCCTGCTTGTCTCCTCTCCTCAGACACCTGTTTGATTGGGATTCTGACGGTTTAGATTTGTTGGTGTTTTTCTAGGACACTTTATATATATAAGAACATTTATTTAGTGTGTTTTTTTTTTAGTATTGATATATTCACAAAGTTGTGTATCAGTCACCATTATCTATTCCGAGAACACTTGCATCACCCCAAAGGAAATCCAGTCCCCCTTTCCCCTAGCCTGAGAATCAATCTCCTTTCTATCTCTGTGGGTTTGCCCTTCTTGGACATTTTATGTGAATGGAATCACACAACATGTGGTCTTTTCATGACTGACTTCTTTCACTTAGCTTCATGTTTTTAATGTTCATCCATGTTGTAGTGTGTATCAGTACTTCGTTGTTTTTTATGACTGAGTAATATTCCAGTGTGTAGATATCCACATTTGTTTATCCATTCATCAGTTGATGGACATTTGGGTTGTTTCTGCTTTTTTGGCCACTATGAATAAGACTTCCGTGACCACTTGTGCATAAGCTTTTGTGTAGATTTGAAAAAAAATGAAGTACAGTTGATTTACAATAATGTATAAGTTTCAGGTGTGTAGCAAAGTGACTTGGATATATATACACACACACATATATGGGCTTCCCTGGTAGCTCAGCTGGTAAAGAATCTGCCTGCAATGCAGGAGACCCTGGTTTGATTCTTGGGTCGGGAAGATCCCCTGGAGAAGGGATAGGCTACCCACTCCAGTATTCATGGGCTTCCCTGGTGCCTCAGACAGTAAAGAATCCACCTGCAATGCAGGAGACCTGGGTTTAATCCCTGGTCCCTTCCACCGGGTTGGGAAGATCCCCTGGAGGAGGGCATGGCAACCCACTCCAGTATTCTTGCCTGGAGAATCCCCGTGGACAGAAAAACCTGGCAGGCTACAGTCCATAAGGTCACAAAGAGTCGGATATGACTCAGCGACTAAGCGCACACACACACACACATATATACATAGTTAATCTGTTAATATTTTACTTCTAATTTATCCTCTCTCTTCCCCTTTGATAAGCAGAAATTTGTCTTCTATGTCTGAGTCTGTTTCTGCTTTGTAAATAAATTCATTTGTACCATTTTTTAGATTCCACATATAAATGAAGTAATGTTTTGTCTTTCTCTGTCTGACTTAATGTGACAATCTCTAGGTCCAGCCATGTTGCTGTAGATGGCATTATTTTATTCTCTTTTATGGATGAGTAATATTCTCTTGTGCATATATACCACATCTTCTTTATCCATCTGTTGATGGACACTTGGGTTGCTTCCACATCTTGGCTGTTGTTAATAGTGCTGCTGTGAATGTAGAGGTGCATTTATCTTTTTGAATTGAGAGTTTTTATCTTTTCTGGATTATATGTCCAGGTGTGGGATTGCTGGCTGATATTATAGCTCTACTTTTAGTTTTTTGAGGAACCTCCCTACCGTTTTCCATAATGGCTGCACCAATTTGCATTAATTATCACCAACAGTGAAACAGGATTCCCTTTTCTCCAGTATTATTGTAGACTTTTCAATGATCACCATTCTGACATGTATGAGGTGATGCCTTGTTGTAGTTTTGATTGTATTTCTCTAACAGTGGTGTTGAGCATCTTTTCATGTGCCTGTTGGCCATCTGTATGTCTTCTTTGGGGAAATGTCTATTTAGGTTTTCTGCCCATTTTAATTTAATTAGGTTGTTTGCTTTTTGATACTGAGTTGTATGGCTTGTTTGTTTATTTTGGAGATTAATCCCTTGATTGTTGCCTTGTTTGCAGATATTTTCTCCCAGTCTGTGGGCTGTCTCTCTTTTTTTGTTTATAGTTTTCTTTGCTGTGTGATACTCTGAGTTTGATTACATCCTTGTGTGAAAATGTTTTGAATTCTCTTGGGGTATGTATTTGGGAGTAGAATTTCTGGGTCATGTGGTAACTTTGGTCTTCCGCGATGACTCAGCAGGTAAAGAATCCACCTGCAATGCAGGAGACACAGGAGACAGGAGTTTGATCCCTGGGTTGGGAACATACCCTGAAGGAGGAAGTGGCAGCCCACTACAGTATTTCTGCCTGAAAAATCCCATGGATAGAGGAGCCTGGTGGGCTGCAGGCCAAGGGTCACAAAGAGTCGGACACTGCTCAGCACCTGAGCACACAGGTACACACGTGTGACTCTAGATTTAACCTTTGAGGAGTTGTCAGACTGCTCTCCAAAGCAGGTCTACCCTTCCACACTTCCACCAGCAACATAGAAGGGCTCTGATTTCTCCACATTCTCACCAGCACTTGTTAATAGTTGTCCTTTCGAGTCTAGTCATTCTAGTGAGTGGTATCTCCTTCTGGTTTTGGTTTGTATTTCCTAAATGACTGATATTTTTGAGCCTCTTTTCATGTGTATCAGCTATTTGTGTATTTTCTTTGGACAAATGTTTGCTTAAATCATCTGCCGGTTTTTAATTGGGTTATTTGCCCTTTTTTTCTTTGTGTTGCAGGTTTTTTGTATGTCCAAATATAAGTTCCTTATCAAATGTGTCCCACATATCAAATGTATGGTTGACAAACATATTCTCCCATTCTCTGGGTTGTTTTTTCACTTTTTTTTTGGGGGGGGGGAGGCTGTGCTGTGTCATATGTAGGATCTTAGTTTCGCAACCAGGGTTTGAACCTGTGTCCCTTGCGTTGGGAGCATGGAATCACTGGATCATCAGGGAAGTCCCTCACTTTCTTAATAGTGTCCTTTGAAATACAATAGCTTTTAGTTTTCATGAAGTCCAGTCTATATTAATATATATATTCTCCTTTTGCTTATTGTACTTTTGGCATCAAACCTGGGAAACCGTTGCCTTACCCAAGGTTGTGAAGATTAGCCACCTTCTTGAGATTTCCCTGTGCCACGTATGTATTCTCTTTCCTCATCATATCCTGGAAAGGCAGGAACTTTTACTCCCATTTTACAGATGTGAAGTTGAGGCTCAGTTCCTTCCTGGGCATATAGCGAGTAGATGGCAGGATGTCTAGCTTCAAATATGGGCCCAGATTGGTGCCAGGGTGACCCACAGATAGCTTGGAGCATGCCAGTGGGTTAAGGAAAAGAGTAACCGACATTCATTGAAGGTCTCCTTTGTGCCAGACGTGGTGCTCAGTGCTGTAGATGCATTGGCTGACTGTCTCTTTCGGGCAGAGGCTTTCACAAAGTATAGCTTCAACCTGCAGCATCAGCTGATTCTCTGGCCTCAGGCAGACTTGCTAGATCTGAGACCCTGGGGGTTGGGCCCAGCGACCTGTGTTATTTAAGAGTGTCTAATGATTCTGATGCACTCAAGCTTGAGAACAGTTGCCTTTGAGCAGTGCTTCTCCCCAGGCTGCACACTGCAATTACCCGGGGAGCTTTTGTCTTGCTTCTGTCCTAAGTGCCAGTTTGAGGAGAGGCACCCATAGAGACTCTGATTCAATTCATCAGGTTGGGGGCTGGATTTCACTATGTTTTAAAGCTCCCCAGGAGACCCTAATGTGCACCCCTGGACTCTAATCACTGCCTTAGGGGCAGCTACCACCACCAGCTCCATTTTATAGGTGCAGAAGCTCCAGAGATTATAAAGGCCATGTTCAAGATTATATAGCCACATAGCAGGAGGGGGAGCTGGAATTCAAAGTCCCTATCTTTTCACTTTCTCTCCTTTCTCCTATTCTTTGTGTGCCCAGGTGCTTCAGTCATGTCTGGCTCTTTGCAACTTTTTGTTTAATACAGAGCTTCGGTGTTGTTTCTACAGTTGCACGATGTCGCCATCTAGTGGCCATTGATGAGAACTGATGCGCATCTTCAGGACTTAAGTGACTGTTCTCAGGGGACACAAGGGGGTGGAGAGGTGACCATTCACATTGCTTAGGTAGAAGTTTTGATGGGATGTGGGCCTTTGTTTCCAAAGGTTTGTGTGTGTGTGTGTGTGTGTGTGTGTGTGTGTGTGTGTGTATGAAAAAGAGAGTGGCCTGATGGCAGGTTTCATGTGTAAGCACTGCTGATTAGATTTCATTCACAAACCCCAGGAGAGGCTGGAGACAGTCTTTTTCCTCCCTGAATTAACTTACTTTTTAATTGAAGGATGATTGCTTTACAGAATTTTGTTGTTTTCTGCCAAATATCACCATGAATCAGCCATAGGTATACACATGTCCCCTCTCTCTTGAACTTCCCTCCCATTACTCTCCCCATCCCACCCCCTTTAGGTTGGTACAGAGCCCCTGTTTGAGCCCCACTGGCTAACTGTTTTACACATGGTAATGTAAGTTTCCAGGTTACTGAGACAGAATCTCTTGATCAGACTTGAGTCAGGTTTCCTAACTTTCTCCTGGGCCCATCTGGGCACTTCCCTGTAAAATCTAGTTTTAACCAGAACTCTGCCAAGTCAGTTTAACCAGATCCTTGAAATCTGATCTGGTTCCTCATCCTACAGTACCCTCCAGCTGATGTCTGAGCTCCCTGGTTTGCCTTCAGCAAGAATGCTGGTTAGTTCATAATTCACCAAGAACTCAGTCAGTTTCACCAGAGTTCCCTCTACCCTTGGTGTTTCGTCTTAGTAATTTTCCCTCCACTGACTCCCACTCATCCTGATCCTTGGTTATAAATTTCCACTTGTCAGTCTCCCTCCCTGCAAGTCATATTGCAGTGATCTCCACACGTTTGGTGATGGTCCTGAATAGAGCCTGCCCTGCCATCTTTAACAGGTTCCATAAATCCATTTTTTCCTTTTAACACTGGGGAGGCTCAGTCCCAGGCAGGGCTGGAAAGGGAGGGAGAGAGTAATCTGAAAGGGTGTATACTCATTTGGACAGGAAAACTCAGCTCACTTCCATGGGGGCATTCATTCATTCAACAAACAGCCACTTTGGGTCAGGTCTGAGGCAGGTAGATGCTGACTCTCAGACATCAAGGAGATAAACATAGACTATTTGGGGTGTTCAATCTCCTGTGGTCTCATCAGGCCTGTTCTTGGTCCTGGGACCCCCAGGGGAGGCTGGTGAGGTGGGAAGGGAGTAGTGCCCCACTTTGGGGCATCTGAGGTGGCTGTAGTTGGGGACAGCCCTGTGGATCAGCTGGTAAAGGATCTGCCTGCGATGCAGGAGACCTGGGTTTGATCCCTGGTTGGGAAGATCCCCTGGAGGGGGAAAGGCTAATCTACTATTCTGGTGTGGAGAATTCCATGGACTGTATAGTCCATGGGGTTGCAAAGAGTTGGACATGATTGAGGGACTTTCACTTAACTTCTTGAAGCTGACGCCCAGGGTTTGAATAGGAGCCCACAGAGATGAGTCAGAATTGATGGCTGCTGCCCACACTGCTGGCTACTGTAAAACCAAACAAGGGTCCCCGGAGAACCAAAGAACCAAACAAGAATCTCAAATGCTGGTGTGGCTGGGGTTCTCGCCCAGGGCAGGGGCATTGAAAGAAATAAAGTGTCTGAGAAAGGAAGGAGTGATTGGCCATGGGGAAGGCACTCATAGGAGGTACACATAACAGAAGATTTACCATCTTAACCATTTTAAAATGCAGCATCCAGTGGCATTAAGTATAACCATCACCACTACTCTTTTCCACCCACCCATCTTGCAAAACAAAACTCTATACCCATTAAACAGTCTCTCCCATTCCTCCCTCACTCAGCCCCTGGAAACCTTGTTCTACTTCTGTCTTTATGGTCCTAGACTAGTCTAGGACCTCATCTAAGTGGAATCAAACAGTATTTGTCTTTTTGTGACTGGCTGATTTTACTTAGCGTAATGTTGTCCAGGCTCATCCACACTTTGGCTTATGTCAGAATTTCATTGCTTTTTTTAAGACTGAATAATAATCCATTGTACATATATATATACCACTTCTTTTCATCTGTCGAATGACCCTTGAGTTGATTCTACCTTTTGGCTACTGCAAGTAGTGCTGCTATAAACATGGCAAATATAGATAAACATCTGTTTAAGACCCTACTTTCAGTTCTTTGGGGGTATAAACTCAGTGGTAGAATTGTTGAATCATGTGGTAATTATATTTTTAATATTTTAGGGGCCACTGTAGAATTTTCCATAGTGGCCGCACCATTTTATATTCTTGTTAGTGGTACACAGAGCTTCCAACTTATCCATATTCTCACAAAACTTGTTACTTTCTGTTCTGTTCTACATAGTAGTCATCCTTATGAATATGAAGTGAGATATTTCATTGTGGTTTTAATTTTCATGTCTGAAATTGTTAGTAACATGAAATATCTTTACATGTAGCTTGAAATTCTTTTATAAAATTAAATTTTAGTGGACAAAAGGGATTTGAATACCACCTCCCATACTATTGGAAGGTAAACCATCTAGCCTGGAAGCTTACCATTAGATGTTATTATATCTTTGCTTTTTCATGCAAATGCTGTTATTATCAGTGTGTGTCAACCTCATCTGGCTCCTTTATTCCCAAACACACATTTACATCTTATGGAAGATAAAAGTTCTGTGGAACACAATTTGGGAAAGACTGACCTAGAGAAAGATATATGGTGGTATGCCATCGGGCTCTACCTCAGGCCCATCACCATCAGCATTTTTCATCAGTAACTGAGAAGGAGACACTGACTATCTGTTAATCAAATTGATGGGCTGTTCAGACCCTGATGGGATGGAGAATGCTTTGGGTGACAGTGTTGGGATCCAAGATGTCTTAACAGGGTAAAGAAATGGTTCAGGAGGAGGAGCCAAGATGGCGGAGGAATAGGACGGGAAGACCACTTTCTCTCCTACAAATTCATCGAAAGAACAATTGAACGCAGAGCAAACTTCACAAAACAACTTTTGATCTCTAGCTGAGGTCATTAGGCGCCCAGAAAAGCAGCCCATTGTCTTCGAAAGGATGTAGGACAAAATATAAAAGATAAAAAGAGAGACAAAAGAGCTAAGGACTGAGATCCGTCCCTGGAAGGGAGTCTTAATAGAGGAAGTTTCCAAACACCGGGAAACCCTCGCACTGGCGGGTCTGGGGGAAGTTTTTGAATCTCGGAGGGCAACCTTCCTGGGAGGGGAAGAATAGATAAAACCCATAGATTACATGCCTAAAAGCAACTCCCAGCAGAAAAGTACCTCAGACGCCCGCATCCGCCACCAGCAAGTGTGGGCGGAACGGAGAGGAGCCGGCGGCATTGCTTAGGGTAAGGACCGGGCCTGAGTGCCCTGAGGACAGTAGGAGGGAGCTTTTGTGAGTTACCAACTTAAACTGTGGGATAGCAAGAGAGAGAGAGAAAATTATCCGGCCCGAACACACTGCTGGCCGTTCGCAGAACAAAGGCTCTGAGCAAGTCCAGAGAAGAGCTCGCAGGCTGCGGACTGGCCCAGCCCTGCCGGAGGCAGGAGGCAGAGAGAAGGGGAAAGGGGCAGGCTCGGCCCCAAGGACCGCATCCCCTACGGCACTGCAAACAGGCCTCCAGTTTCTAGCCAAAGACTTCCTGAGATTCGGGATGGTCGACATCCGCCAGGAGGGTCGCGGCGAGACACAGGGCGCAGGCACCCGACCGGCGCAGGCGGAAACTGAGACTGGGGACGCGGAGGGGAGAAAGCGCACGCACCTGACTGGCGCTGGTGGAAGCTGAGGCTGGGACCGCAGAGGAGAGAAGGCGTGCCGCACCTGGGCAGAGTGCGCCCGCCAAGCTCCTGGCTGCCTGAGTCCGCGCTTTTGTGGAACAACCGAGGGCTGGAACCACGCGCAGCGCAGGGCACGCTCCATATAGAACAGCCGGGAGCCTGAGCAGCATAGACGGGGAAATCAGCGCCAGTTCCTCTCCGCAGCGCAATGGAACTAGCAACCTGAATAAGAGTCCACCTCCGACTGCCTGTGTCAGGGCGGAAAGTAGGCACTGAAGAGACCGGCAAACAGAAGCCAAATAAACAAAGGGAACCGCTTCAGAAGGGACCAGTGCAACAGATTAAAATCCCTGTAGAGAACACCGACTACACCGTAAGGGGCCTGTAGATATCGAGAAGTGTAAGCTGGAATGAGGAGCTATCTGAAACTGACCGAACCCACACTGACCGCAACAGCTCCAGAGAAATTCCTAGATATATTTTTACCTTTTTTTTTTAATTAAATTTTTTTTTTCTTTTTTCCTTTTTCTCTTTTATTTTCTTTTAAAATTCCCTATTACTCTCCCATTACTCCTTAACTTTCAGTTTCATAGATTGTTACAATTTTTTTAATTAGGAAAAAAAATTTTTTTTTCTTTTTGTTTTCCTTTTTCTCTTCTTTTCTCTATTTTTCTTTTTCTCGTATTTCCTTTTAAAGTCCTCTATTACTCCTCTACTACTCCTTAATTTTCATTTTCATTACACTATAACCTTGCAAAAAAAAAAAGAGAGAAGCCCTATTTTTAAACCAAACTTCATATATATTTCTAAAATTTTTTGTGTTTTTGTTTTTAATATGGTATTTTTTAAGAGTCTAACCTCTGCTCTAGATGTTTAATCTTTGTTTTTCAGTATATGATATAAATTGTGGACATTTAAGAATCCAATATTCAGTTCCCATTTTTATTCAGGAGTGTGTTGATTACTCTCTCCCAATCTTGACTCTCCGTTTTCTACCTCAGAACACCTCTATTTCCTCCTTTCCCCTTCTCTTCCTAATCCAATTCTGTGAATCTCTGTGGGTGTCTGGGCTACGGAGGGCACTTTGGGAACAGAGAACTGCGTAGATCTGTCTCTCTCCTCTTGAGTCCCCCCTTTTCTCCTCCTGCTCATCTCTATCTCCCTCCTCCCTCTCCTCTTTTTCATGTAACTCTGTGAACCTTTCTGGGTGTCCCTCACGGGGGAGAATCTTTTCACCATTAACCTAGAAGTTTTATTATCAGTGCTGTATAGTTGGAGAAGTCTTGAGGCTACTGGAAGAATAAGACTGAAATCCAGAGGCAGGAGACTTAAGCCCAAAACCTGAGAACACCAGAAAACTCCTGACTACAGGGAACATTAAGTAATAAGAGACCGTCCAAAAGCCTCCATACCTACACTGAAATCAACCACCACCCAAGAGCCAGTAAGTCCCAGAGCAAGACATACGACGCAACTTCTCCAGCAACGCAGGAACATAGCCCTGAACGTCAACATACAGGCTGCCCAAAGTCACACCTAACACATAGACCCATCTCAAAACTCATTACTGGGCACTCCCTTGCACTCCAGACAGAAGAAATCCGGTTCCACGCACCAGAACACCCATGCAAGCTTCCCTAACCAGGAAACCTTGACAAGCCAATCGTCCAGCCCCACCCACTGGGTAAAACCTCCACAGTAAAAAGGAACCACAGACCTCCAGATGACAGAAAGCCCACTCCAGACACAGCAATCTAAACAAGATGAAAAGGCAGAGAAATACCCAACAGGTAAAGGAACATGAAAAATGCCCACCAAGTCAAACAAAAGAGGAGGAGATAGGGAATCTACCTGAAAAAGAATTTAGAATAATGATAATAAAAATGATCCAAAATCTTGAAAACAAAATGGAGTTACAGATAAATAGCCTGGAGACAAAGATTGAGAAGATGCAAGAAATGTTTAATAAAGACCTAGAAGAAATAAAAAAGAGTCAATTAAAAATGAATAATGCAATAAATGAGATCAAAAACACTCTGGAGGGAACCAAGAGTAGAATAATGGAGACAGAAGATAGGATAAGTGAGGTAGAAGATAAAATGGTGGAAATAAATGAAGCAGAGAGGAAAAAAGAAAAAAGAATCAAAAGAAATGAGGACAACCTCAGGGACCCCTGGGACAATGTGAAACACCCCAACATTCGAATCATAGGAGTCCCAGAAGAAGAAGACAAAAAGAAAGGCCATGAGAAAATACTCGAGGAGATAATAGCTGAAAACTTCCCTAAAATGGGGAAAGAAATAGCCACCCAAGTCCAAGAAACCCAGAGAGTCCCAAACAGGATAAACCCAAGGCAAAGCACCCCAAGACACATATTAATGAAATTAACAAAGATCAAACACAAAGAACAAATATTAAAAGCAGCAAGGGAGGAACAAGAAATAACACACAAAGGGATTCCTAAAAGGATAACAGCTGATCTATCAATAGAAACCCTCCAGGCCAGAAGCAAATGGCAGGACATACTTAAAGTCATGAAAGAGAATAACCCACAACCTAGATTACTGTACCCAGCAAGGATCTCATTCAGATATGAAGGAGAATTCAAAAGCTTTACAGACAAGCAAAAGCTGAGAGAATTCAGCACCACCAAACCAGCTCTTCAACAAATGCTAAAGGATCTTCTCTAGGCAGGAAATGCAGAAAGGTTGTATAAACGTGAACCCAAAACAACAGAGTAAATGGCAACGGGACCACACCTATCAATAATTACCTTCAATGTAAATGGGTTGAATGCCCCAAGCAAAAGACAAAGACTGGCTGAATGGATACAAAAACAAGACCCCTATATATGCTGTCTACAAGAGACCCACCTCAAAACAGGAGACACATACAGACTAAAAGTGAAGGGCTGGAAAAAAATATTTTCTGCAAACGGAGAACAAAAGAAAGCAGGAGTCGCAATACTCATATCAGATAAAATAGACTTTCAAATAAAGGATGTGAAAAGAGACAAAGAAGGACACTACATAATGATCAAAGGATCAGTCCAAGAAGAAGATATAACAACTATAAATATATATGCACTCAACATAGGAGCACCACAATATGTAAGGCAAATGCTAACGAGAATGAAAGAGGAAATTAATAGTAACACAATAATAGTGGGAGACTTTAATACCCCACTCACAACTATGGATAGGTCAACTAAACAGAAAATTAACAAGGAAACACAAACCTTAAATGACACAATGGACCAGCTAGACCTAATTGATATCTATAGGACATTTCACCCCAAAACAATCAACTTCACCTTTTTCTCAAGTGCACATGGAACCTTCTCCAGAATAGATCACATCCTGGGCCATAAATCTAGTCTTGGAAAATTCAAAGAAATTGAAATCATTCCAGTCATCTTTTCTGACTAGAGTGCAGTAAGATTAGATCTCAATTACAGGAAAAAAATTGTTAAAAATTCAAACATATGGAGGCTAAATAACACGCTTCTGAATAACCAACAAATCATAGAAGAAATCAAAATATGCATAGAAATGAATGAAAATGAAAACACAACAACCCAAAACCTATGGGACACTGTAAAAGCAGTGCTAAGGGGAAGGTTCATAGCATTACAGGCTTACCTCAAGAAACAAGCAAAAAGTCAAATAAATAACCTAACTCTACACCTAAAGCAATTAGAGAAGGAAGAAATGAAGAACCCCAGGGTTAGTAGAAGGAAAGAAATCTTAAAAATTAGGGCAGAAATAAACGCAAAAGAAACTAAAGAGAACATAGCAAAAATCAACAAAGCCAAAAGCTGGTTTTTTGAAAAAATAAACAAAATTGACAAACCATTAGCAAGACTCGTTAAGAAACAGAGAAGAACCAAATTAACAAAATTAGAAATGAAAATGGAGAGATCACAACAGACAACACTGAAATACAAAGGATCATAAGAGACTACTAGCAGCAGCTCTATGCCAGTAAAATGGACAACTTGGAAGAAATGGACAAGTTCTTAGAAAAGTCTAACTTTCCAAAACTGAACCAGGAAGAAATAGAAGATCTTAACAGAGCCATCACAAGCAAGGAAATCAAAACTGTAATCAGAAATCTTCCAGCAAACAAAAGCTGAATTCTACCAAAAATTTAGAGAAGAGCTAACACCTGTCTTACTCAAACTCTTCCAGGAAATTAAAGAAGAAGGTAAACTTCCAAACTCATTCTATGAGGCCACCATCACGCTAATTCCAAAACCAGACAAAGATGCCACAAAAAAAGAAAACTACAGGCCAATATCACTGATGAACATAGATGCAAAAATGCTTAACAAAATTCTAGCAAGCAGAATCCAACAACATATTAAAAAATACACCAAGTGGGCTTTATCCCAGGAAGGCAAGGATTCTTTAATATCCGCAAATCAATCAATGTAATACACCACATTAACAAATTGAAAGATAAAAACCATATGGTTATCTCAATAGATGCAGAGAAAGCCTTTGACAAAATTCAACACCCATTTATGATTAAAACTCTCCGGAAAGCAGGAATAGAAGGAACATACCTCAACATAATAAAAGCTATATATGACAAACCCACAGCAAGCATCACCCTCAATGGTGAAAAATTGAAAGCATTTCCCCTGAAATCAGGAACAAGACAAGGGTGCCCACTCTCACCACTACTATTCAACATAGTTTTGGAAGTTTTGGCCACAGCAATCAGGGCAGAAAAAGAAGTAAAAGGAATCCAGATAGGAAAAGAAGAAGTGAAACTCTCGCTGTTTGCAGATGACATGATCCTCTACATAGAAAACCCTGAAGACTCTACCAGAAAATTGCTAGAGCTAATCAACAAATATAGTAAAGTGGCAGGATATAAAATTAACACACAGAAATCCCTTGCATTCCTATACACTAACAATGAGAAAACAGAAAGAGAAATGAAGGAAACAATACCATTCACCATTGCAACAAAAAGAATAAAATACTTAGGAGTATATCTACCTAAAGAAACAAAAGACCTATACATAGAAAACTATAAAACACTGATGAAAGAAATCAAAGAGGACACGAACAGTTGGAGAAACATACCGTGTTCATGGATTGGAAGAATCAATATTGTCAAAATGGCTATACTACCCAAAGCAATCTATAGATTCAATGCAATCCCTATGAAGCTACCAACGGTATTTTTCACAGAACTAGAACAAATAATTTCACAATTTGTATGGAAGTACAAAAAACCTTGAATAGCCAAAGTAATCTTGAGAAAGAAGAATGGAACTGGAGGAATCAACCTGCCTGCCTTCAGACTCTGCTACAAAGCCACAGTCATCAAGACAGTATGGTACTGGCACAAAGACAGAACTATAGATCAATGGAACAGAATAGAAAGCCCAGAGATAAATCCACGAACCTATGGACACCTTATCTTCGACAAAGGAGGCAAGGATATACAATGGAAAAAAGACAACCTCTTTAACAATTGGTGCTGGGAAAACTGACAACCACTTGTGAAAGAATGAAACTAGAACACTTTCTAACACCATGCACAAAAATAAACTCAAAATGGATTAAAGATCTAAATGTAAGACCAGAAACTATAAAACTCCTAGAGGAGAACATAGGCAAAACACTCTCCGACATGAATCACAGCAGGATCCTCTATGACCCACCTCCCAGAATATTGGAAATAAAAGCAAAAATAAACAAATGGGACCTAATGAAACTTAAAAGCTCTTGCACAACAAAGGAAACTATAAGCAAGGTGAAAAGACAGCCCTCAGATTGGGAGAAAAGAATAGCAAATGAAGCAACAGACAAAGGATTAATCTCAAAAAGATACAAGCAACTCCTGAAGCTTAATTCCAGAAAAATAAATGACCCAATCAAAAAATGGGCCAAAGAACTAAACAGACATTTCTCCAAAGAAGACATACAGATGGCTAATAAACACATGAAAAGATGCTCAACATCACACATCATCAGAGAAATGCAAATCAAAACCACAATGAGGTACCATTATATGCCAGTCAGGATGGCTGCTATTCAAAAGTCTACAAGCAATAAATGCTGGAGAGGGTGTGGAGAAAAGGGAACCCTCTTACACTGTTGGTGGGAATGCAAACTAGTACAGCCACTGTGGAGAACAGTGTGGAGATTTCTTAAAAACTGGAAATAGGACTGCCATATGACCCAGCAATACCACTTCTGGGCATACACACTGAGGAAACCAGATCTGAAAGAGACACGTGCACCCCAGTGTTCATCGCAGCACTGTTTATAATAGTGAGGACATGGAAGCAACCTAGATACCCATCAGCAGACAAATGGATAAGGAAGCAGTGGTACATATACACAGTGGAATATTACTCAGCCGTTAAAAAGAATTCATTTGAATCAGTTCTAATGAGATGGATGAAACTGGAGCCCATTATACAGAGTAAAGTAAGCCAGAAAGATAAAGAACATTATAGCATACTAACACATATATATGGAATTTAGAAAGATGGTAACGATAACCCTATATGCAAAACAGAAAAAGAGACACAGATGTACAGAACAGACTTTTGGACTCTGTGGGAGAAGGCGAGGGTGGGATGTTTCGAGAGAACAGCATGTATGTTATCTATAGTGAAACAGATCACCAGCCCAGGTTGGATGCATGAGAGAAGTGCTCGGGCCTGGTACACTGGGAAGACCCAGAGGAATCGGGTGGAGAGGGAGGTGGGAGGGGGGATCGCGATGGGGAATACATGTAACTCCATGGCTGATTCATGTCAATGTATGACAAAACCCACTGCAATGTTATGAAGTAATTAGCCTCCAACTAATAAAAATAAATGAAAAAAAAAAAAGGTTCAAAGTACCCATATGTTATTTTACAGGGATGAGTTCGAGACCCAGCACCTGGGCTTAAAAAAACAAATCAAGGGCATCTGCCCAGAGACAAGGGAGACACACGGGAGAGACACTGAGGACACTTCGTCATTAGTTAGGATAAGAAAAGTAATGCTGATGTTGTTCAGTCACTCAGTGGTGTCTGACTCTTTGTGACCCCCGTGGACAACAGCACTTCCCTGTTAACGGACAGCCAGGCTTCCCTGTCCATATGTTCATCGGGTTCCCCCAGCAAGAATACTGGAGTGATTTTATATTCCCTCCTCGAAAGTAACATTAGCTAATAGGAATTACCTTATTTGGCCTTTACAACAGGCACTATTATCAATGCCCATTCAACAGATGGGGAAATGGAGTCTCATAGAAGTGAAGTAGCTTACCTAGAGTCACACAGCTTGCTGGGTACAGAACATTAACCAAAGACAAGATCCCCCCGCAAGGCTTGCTGGCCACACCCTGACTAGAATGCTGTGCTCGTTCCTTTCAAGCAACTGTCAGACGCTGGGGAACAGTGACAGGAAGTTTAACCTACAGTAGATTAGGAGGTAGTGAGCTCCCTGTCCCTGGTGGGTGTTCAAGCAGAGGCTGGAAGACCCTGGCAATGCTGTTGTAGTGAGGATCCCAGCATCAAATGGGAGCTAGGATAAATAAAATTTAAGGTCCTTCTTTCTCCTGCAGTTCTGTACTTCTGCTATAGCAACTCATTACTCTAAAGTCAAGTTTATGGTATGAGAGCACTCTGTTTTTTACCCACTGTATGTATGCATTATTTATAATACTTCAGGGTTTCTGCTATGACAAATATGCATGCTGTAGTTATTCCCAAGTCCCTCAGACTTGTGACAAATTTTACATGACCATTTAGGGTTTATATTTTGGCTGATTGTTAAGACATTTATAATTATTGTACATTTATATTTATGATGCAGGGCTCGTCATATTTATGACATACTGGATGCCCAGCCATTGATCAGGATCCTAGGCTGAATACCTTGCAGAGTTCCTGTGGGGAAACATGTTCTGCTTCATGACAATTCATTTTATGATCTGGTTACAGAAACTCAGCGTATTTACTTTGGGGAAAATCTGTCCCCATCACCAGGTTCAGAGAAGTCTCATTTATTTAGAGGTAAATAAACCTAGCTTGCTCTGTGGCTTGGGCGAGTTTCTCAACATTTCTGTGCCTCCGTGACCTTCTTTAGGATTTGGAGGGGAGGAGGCATGCCCTTTACGGCGGTGGTATGTGTGGTGGTGCCTGGTTCAGTGATGCATCTTCCGCTCTTTTGTCCTCTGTGGCATTGATAGCACTGCCTTGGGACTGTGAGCCTGGAAGGATGGCAGCTTGCCCGAGGGGTTCCCGCTTTTGGGACTCTTCCCGGGAATCCCCTTGCCAAGCACCACCTTTACAGCAAGCATGAGGATTTTGCTCAGGGCCTCAAGCTAAACTGGCTTCATCTTAAGTAAAAGAAATCAATCCTTGCAGCTGAGCTGTTGCTATGACATGGATTTGGCATAAATTTTGAGGCAGCCTGGCTAATAAATAAGTGGAAAAGCAATAAACATTAGGGAGAATTATCTGTGAGGCAATCTGTGCAGACAGCTGGGGGTTCTGGGTGGCAATTCCTGCCTCCCTTGCCTGCCTCCCTTTCAGTTCCTGGTCTAGGATCCTTGTCAGTGGTAGGATGGCCTGATGTGTGTGGTGGACTTGGGGAAGTGAGGGAGGGCCTGGGGGGCCTTCCTGAGACTTGGTTTCTCTGAGCAGCCCAGTAGAACAAGGAGGGGCCAGCCCTCTTGCCCTTGGTATATAGCCACTTACGTGTGAATCTCGGTCCCCAAGCTGTGTGAACATGGGTAGGTGGATTAACCTCTCTGTGCCTTGTTATTCTTATTTTACCTGGGAAACTGGGAATACTTTGTCAGGTATTGTGTGAGATGCAGAGAGAGCCATCCTGCCAATACCTGTCTGCCGGTGTCCAGCCTCGGCAGGATCCAGGGGGTACCCTCAAGATGAATGGCGTTGGCGAGAGAGAGAAGACACGTGAGACTAGCCTTGATAGGGCCAAGTCTGCAAGGGAGAGAGAGAGAGAGAGAGTGACCAGACGGGGGTTGCAGAGTCTGGCAGTCTGGCAATGCTTTATTTTTTACCATAGCTTTTATACCCTAAGTTAGTACATTTCTAAGGGGAAGATAGTTTAACATTACGTCAACTTGTCCTTCACAAAACCAGGGTGTTTTCTGCATACTTCTTTGTTTATGAGGGTCTTGTACATTATCTTCTGGCCTTGGGGCCTATTAACATTTTATGCAAGTCAGGTGAATGTAAACCTATTTTCTGTTTCTCTGGTGACCTTAACTGAAAGGTAGCAGTGTCATAGGGAAATAGTACAGAGTAGAATTATATTCTTGTTAATACAAAAATTAATCTTTCTGCAAAAGTTGTCAGTTGCGTTTATCTAAGAAGTTTACCCCATACTGACTCTGCGACTTTGGTGAGGTAGCTTCTGCCTAGCACTCCTCGCTGACAATTAACAGCCATCTCATTGTTACTACACTAGGGCTAAGTCCTTATTTCTCTAGATCTTAAACTATATTAACAATGGTTTCTATAACACGACCTTAGCACATTAAAAGCAAAAACACAGCAAGCAAAACACAGCAAGCAAATCACAGCAAGCAAATTTCAACCCAATAACCACCTATAGAATAATTTTTCTTATGTTTTCTAATAGGACTCCTTTACCCCTTAAAAAGGCTCTATGTCTATTAGGGCTTTTGTATAATCACGTTCTTTATGCTGTTTTATGATAAGGATATTATAAGCAATCATGCATATTAGTACCAAGGGCATAAATGCATTTGGCTAACAAACTACCAGCAAAGGAGTTTAAATTAAAACACTCCTTTCACCCTGGATAATCTCATAAAATACCACCACCTGGGAAACTTATTGATTAAAGTTCTAAATTGATTCTTATTTGGGAAGAGATCGGGGAAGGCCTTCCTGCCTGTGTTAGAGAAATTAGGGAGTAGTCCATTGAGGCAGGCATCAGAAAGACAGATATCATCTTTAAGGTGAGCGCCGGGGGCAGCTTTTTGAAATCCCTGAAAACCTGATTCGCCTTGCCCGTCAGGTTTTCTCCCCTATGGCCTTTTTAGGGGTAGGGTCTCGTGTGTTGGCTCCCGGCACCTGTCAGCCATTAGGTGCTGTGCAAATGCCATGAGTTACTGTTCTGGAGCATGCACTAAGGAACTTTGGGGCCTCCACCCTCCAGACCTGAGCCCATCCTCCTCCTGCCACGTTTGTGTCCTGCTCTGAGCCCCATTGCAGCACCAGGATGATCCATCATCACCTTCCTGGGTGCCCCTCAAATCACCAGATTCCCAGTCTCAGAGTCGAGGGTCCTCAACCTCTTTTGGACATACCTCCAGCCTCCCCACTTTCTGCTGTCGGCCTCTCTGGTTCCCTGGATCACCATGCCCACATTGTGGGAGGGTAGCAGGGTTTCCAGCCAACTCAGCAGCCAGGCCTGCCCATCCCAAAGAGGATGCCCTCACCCGAATAATTGCATTTTTCCATAGTGTGTTAGCAACCTAAATACTGGCTAATAGGAACCTCAGATAAATAACCCTTACCCACATCTGCTTACTGGTAGGTGATGAGGAAGAAACAAGTGTGCATTTGAAAAGTGATACATTTCCCCAGTATGATTTCTGTCTCTGGTCATAAATGCCAGAGATAAATGAGATAAAACAGAGATGAATGAATCTGTTTTATTAAGAATCAGCACATTGATACAGGGAGGCATCTACTAGGCCATGAATCATGAGCCCCTGATCCCCTCTACCTCACCCCGCACACCGTATTGTCTGCGTCTGCCAGCATCACTTGCTGTGGAGTGTTAGGAGCTTTGAGGGTCTGAGTCAGCCCCCACCAACCAGCCCCACCAAAACCAGACCTTTCCAAGTACCCTACCCGTTGGTGCAGATGGCTTTGCTGTCCCAGCACGACCTTCCCTAGGACCCTGTCCATACCACCCACCCCACCCCCCACTTCAGAGGTAGGCAATCTCAGTTCCAAGCTGTGCAGCCTCTCGTGAATTGCTTGCACTCTCTGAGCCTCAGCTATGAAGTGAGAACTGTAATGTTCAGACCCAATTTACCCATTAGGCGCAGTACCCAGGGTCCAAGATACTGATTGATGGGGTGTGGGGTCACAATGAAGGCCTCCCAAAGATGTCCACATTTTCATCCCTGGAAACCGTGAAGATGATGTGCTACATGACAAAGGGGAGTTAATGTTGCAGATGAACTAGCGTCACTTATCAGCTGACCTTGAACTAGCGGGATTAGCCTGGGTTATTCTTGTGGGCCCAACATGATGACCACAGTCCTTACATATGGCAGAGGGAGTCAGAGAGGGAGCATCTGAGTGACACTGCATGAGAAGACTCAAGCAGCTTTAAAGACCGGGGAAGGGGCCACGAGCCAAGGAACATGGGCAGCCTCCAGAGACTGGAAAGGGCAGGGAAATGATTCTCCCCTAAAGCCTCCTGAAGAGGAAGCCCTGCCGATACTCTGATTTAGCCCAGTGACACCCGTTTCAGACTTCTGACCTCCAGAACTGTAAGATAATAAATGAATGTTATTTTAGGCTGCCACATTGATGATAGCTTGTTACAGCAGCAGTAGGAAACAATCACAGGGCCCACAACAATGTTCTAATTTCTTTTAAGATCAGAAGAAAAATAAATGTAACCAAGTTGGATTATATTCCTCTTTATAGCAGTGCAGTCATAAGTAGAACTTTAAATGTTTTTTTTTTTTTTTTTTTTTTGATGGGGAAAGGTGCCCACAAAGGTGGAAATGCTGAGGACCTGTGAAAGTCAGAATGTAACCCTGATACTTCTTGCCTCTTGCCTGCAATGGGGTTCAGTGAAAGGACCTTGGCAAAGCACCTTCCTGGGTGTGTGGGTCATGGAGCGGGAGCCAGAAAAGGTGGCAGTCGTTGTTTTTTGTGGTTGTGGCCAGCTTCCCTTCTGAGCACCCAAGGCTCCCATTTGGGGGCTGCACTGTTCCCCAGATTGCACCCCACTCTGGGACCCCTCATAACCTGTCTGGGACCTCATTGATTTAAGAGGCCTGTGGGGGCCCAGCCTTGGCCCTGCTATTCGTTTTTTTCCTTCTGGTCCCTCCTGCCTGGATCCTTTGCTGAGTCTCTTACAATAATGCAACCATCTGAGCACCTCCTCTGTGCTTGGCCTTGAGGGTGGGGGTCTGAACGCAGCACACACACCGACACCCACACACCCATCTTGGAGTTTTTGAAACCATCAGATGAGGCAGATACCAGTGTCCCACCTGGAGTCGTGTGCTCCCATTGTACCTGGCAGAGTTTCCCTGATGTCTCCCATGTGAGAGTCACCGGCATCTCGTGAAGAACACAGTGCCCAGCCCCCCTGCACCCCAGCCTCCTGGGAGGGTGTGAGACACACTCTATGGTCACTAGGGCCCAGGGGGTCCCTCAGTCTGGAGACCCCGCCACACTGGTCACACACTCAATTTACCACAATACGGGAAGGGGGCAGACAGAAGGGGCGGACATATGGGCTAGGGTAGGCATGGTCACATTGTGTGCCCACAGCCATCCTTCAAAGTGATGACAACCCCATTTTAAAGATGGGGAAAACTGAGGCTCAAGGAGGCAGCCCAAGAACTTGAGCCATAGAGACTGAGGCGGGAGGAGGCAGACTGCCGTGTCGAGGGGCTGATGGAGCTGCCCCAGGACGCAGGCCCACATGGCAGGGGCCCGGCCTGGATGTCAGGGGTGGTAGGCTTGGCTGCTCCTGACACAGTCACACCGATGCTCAGTGAGACAGAGCCCACGTTATCCCTCCTCCAGGCTATGCTCCCCTAATGGGTGATACCTAGGCTCTGCAGTTCAGCCCCATTAGGGCTGTGTGTGTGTGTGCGCGCGCGCGTGTGTGTGAGAGAGAGAGAGAGAGAAAGGTGGGGTGGGGTCCAAGCTGATTTGGAATGGCTCCTACAAGACCCCCTTTGTAAGGTCTGCTGGGGCTCAGGTTCCCCGGCTCCTGGGGCCAGCTCATCAGGTGCAACACCCGCTTTCTCCTACAGGGAGCCTTCCCAGCCTTGCTTCTGACAAACTCGCCTGCTGGCCATCATGTAGCCTTCCTCTTAAAAAAAAAAAATTATTGAAGCATAACACACGTGCAGTAAAGGCCATGCATTTTAAATGCACAGTTCAATGGAAAAACAGATAATTCCAGTAGCTCACGAATTCCACCTCCCTCCCCACCAGAGGGAACCACCGTTCTGGCTTCTCACTGCACAAATTAATGTTTCCAGTTGTTGAATTTAATTTAAAGAAGGTCTGCAGGATTTTCCCCTCTGTGCCCAGTTTTTCACTCTGTGTTATGCCCCTGATGTGTGTCCACATTGTTGAGAGTCAGTGGTTTACTTAATTATTCATTTAATTCCCGAGTAACATTCCATTGAGTGCTACGTAGAATGTGCCCCGTCTGTTCCTTCATGGATGGATCCTGTTGGGGGCTGTTGTGGGAAGTCAGAACATTTCCTTGGCCTGGGTGTTTTTGCAAATGTTCACGAGCTCCAGAAATTCACCCCATCCTGACCTTCTTTCTCTCTCCGCCCTGCAGCACCTGTTCAACCACTGATGTTGAAGAGGCTTTGATGGGCTCCTGGCTGTGTGGGGGAACTCGTACCTCACTGCTGGGGGGTCGGGAGGCGGCTCTCGCATCCTCTCGGCCTGGTCCACATGCCAGACTGTTTCCCTGTGTCCTGTCATTGCTGTCCTCCCCCAAGATGGCCCCCGACAGGCCAGCCTTGGCCCGAAGTGGGACCACTGTTCTCACCGTGCCCCGTGCTGACTGGCCTTTAGCCCACCTGTGAGGCTGTTTGTGTGCCACTCAACAACCTTCACGGGTGCTTGTCTTTGGAGCTTGGGGATTTGTCAGAAATAAATTAGAAAGGCCGCTGCCTTCAGAGAAGCAGCTCTGCGTGAAGTTGGGGCACACTCTCCTGGCTGTCTTTCTGGAATGTTTTTGGGTGTGGGCACTGCTGTCTTTGTTAACGAGCTCCTATAGCCTTGAATGTGCTCCTCTGTGTGTGTGTGTGTGTGTGTGTGTGTGTGTGTGTGTGAGTGTGTTGGTCTGTGGGTGTGCTTGTGTGTGAGGATGTGCTAGCCAGCGTGTGCGTTCCTGTGTGCGAACATGTGCTTACAGTTACTGTCACCAGGAAATGTCTTCGCTGGAGTTCCCTAGTGGCCTAGTCCTTAGGATTTGGGGCTTTCATTGCCATGGCCTGGGTTCAGTCTGTGGTTGGGGTACTGAGATCTGGCAGGCTGTTCAGTGAGGCCAAAAGAAAGAAAAAGAAATGTCTCTAAAGCTGTTTTCTTGTTTTAAAAGGATCCCTCCTGCCCCCGCTCTGTCTACTCTGGGCTCTTGGCCAGTATGAGCTGGCAGCCTGGGGAAAACGCTCCTTCTGCTGATGAAAGAGAAGGGCTGGGCTTTGCCCTGGGTAGTCTGCCCTTGACCTTGGCATGGCCGTGATCAGAAGGGCACCTCAGCTCTGCCCTGTGAGAGGCTGTCAGGGTGGGAGCCTGGAGGGGGTGGAGCTGGGCTTGGGAAGAGCAGGATGAAGGGCTCTTCCTTAGTGTCACGGGGCAATTCAGAACTTGAAAGAGATGGTGAAGGCTTATGGGCCAGATGTGTGTTTGTGTCTGAGCTTTAACATTTACTTTAATATTTACATTTGAAGAAAAATCACTGTCCTTTGCTGAGCCTCAGTTTCTCGTCTGCCAAATGGGGATGATGGGCTCTAGGTCCAGCAGAACTTTTGAGTGTGGCTGGTGCAGATGAGGAGCTGAAATTTTAATTTACTTGGGGATATTCCCCCAGGGATCAAAACCAGGTCTCCTGAGTTGCAGGCAGATTCTTTACCATCTAAGCCACCAGGAAAGCTTCTTTAAAATTTAGTTCCAATAGCTCAGTTCAGTTCAGTTCAGTTGCTCAGTCATGTCCGACTCTTTGTGACCCCATGGACTGCAGCACACCAGGCTTCTTTGTCCATCACCAACTCCTGGAGCTTACTCAAACTTGTGTCCATTGAGTCGGTGATGCCATCCAACCATCTCATCCTCTGTCATCCCCTTCTCCTTCCACCTTCAATCTTTCCCAGCATCAGGGTCTTTTCCAATGAGTCGGTTCTTCGCATCAGGTGGCCAAAGTATTGGAGCTTCAGCTTCAGCATCAGTCCTTCCAGTGAATATTCAGGACTGATTTCCTTTAGGAGCTCCTTGCTGTCCAAGGGACTCTCAAGAATCTTCTCCAACACCACAGTTCAAAAGCATCAATTCTTCGGCGCTCAGCTCTCTTTATAGTCCAGCTCTCACATCCATACATGACTACTGGAAAAACCATAGCTTTGACTAGACAGACCTTTGTTCATAAAGTAATGTCTCTGCTTTTTAATATGCTGCCTAGGTTGGTCATTGCTTTTCTTCCAAGGAGCAAGTGTCTTTTAATTTCATGGCTGCAGTCTCCATCTGCAGTGATTTTGGAGCCCCCCAAAATAAAGTCATCACTGTTTCCATTGTTTCCCATCTATTTGCCATGAAGTGATGGGACTGGATGCCATAATCTTAGTTTTCTGAATGTTGAATTTTAAGCCAACATTTTTCACTCTCCTCTTGCACTTTCATCAAGAGGCTCTTTAGTTCTTCTTCACTTTCTGCCATAAGGGTGGTGTCATCTGCGTATCTGAGGTTATTGATATTTCTCCTGTCAATCTTGATTCCAGCTTGTGCTCCATCCAGCCTGGAATTTCTTATGATGTACTCTGCATAGAAGTTAAATAAGCAGGGTGACAATGTACAGCCTTGACGTACTCCTTTCCCGATTTGGAACCAAGCTGTTGTTCCATGTCTGGTTCTAACTGTTGCTTCTTGACCTGCATACAGATTTCTCAGGAGGTGGGTCAGATGGTCTGGTACTCCCATCTCTTTTAAGAATTTTCCACAGTTTGTTGTGATCCACATGGTCAAAGGCTTTGCCATAGTCAAAAAGCAAAAATAGATATTTTTCTGGAACTCTCTTGCTTTTTCCGGAGAAGGCAATGGCACCCCACTCCAGTACTCTTGCCTGGAAAATCGCATAGATGGGGGAGCCTGGTAGGCTGCAGTCCATGGGGTCATTAAAGGTCGGACATGACTGAGCGACTTCACTTTCACTTTTCACATTCATGCGTTGGAGAAGGAAATGGCAACCCACTCCAGTGTTCTTGCCTTGAGAATCCCAGGGACGAAGGAGCCTGGTGGGCTGCCGTCTATGGGGTCTCACAGAGTCATACACGACTGAAGTGAATTAGCAGCAGCAGCAGCTTGCTTTTTTGATGATCTGTGGCTGCTATATAAGATCTACCACTAGAGGGCAGCACTAGAGGCTTTCAAACAGTGAGAGTGGCACCATCCAATTTCCTGTAAACAATAAAGCATCAGACAACTCTTTCTTTGCTTCTCCCCATTTTTTTCTTTTCTTTTACCGATGAACTCCAGTATTGGGAGCTATTGACCTTCTTCACAGGGACACTGGAGGGAAACAATGGGTGTAATATATCCAGCGCTCCTAAGTGCCCATTGTATCGTGACTTTCTGAATCTCCTGCCAGATGTTTTGTTGTGACTAAACGCCCAGCCAGCCTCAGGGGGATGGGCCAGAAGAATCGTTGCTGCTGAGCTTTATCATCTTCATCTGAGATGGGGAAGGGAGGGGGGTGGTGGTGTATGGTGGCTCTGGAAGCAGATCCAAGTCTAAGGCAAAAAATCCTTGTTTGTGAGTCTCTGCAGAAGTTAGGCTCAGGGCTGCTCAGCCTGCTTTGTTCTGAAACCAACTGCAGCAAGAAATAGAGGGAAAATGAACAACCTGAAACCTGGGAGAAGCCCTGTTCCGCTGCCAGCCTGCCTTGGAGCCTTGGGCAAGTTGCTTGGCATCTCTGGGCCTCTGCACTCATCCGCTCTCACAGTGATGACAGCAGCTGTCTCTTTTGACCCTGTGCAAGGAGCTCTGTGCACACAACCTCGTCTCCCCCTTTCAGCTACTTAGTGGGACTGGGATGACTGTTCCCCAGTTTGCAGTCTGAGTCCCTCTTAGATGAGGGAAGCTACTCAGATCCCAAAGCCAGTGAGTGGCAGAGTCAGATTTTGAATCCAGGTTTGTCTACTCCAACGTCTGTGCTCTTCCAGCCTTATGGCACCAGCTTGCATGGATGGGGGAGGTGTGAGGGATGGAGATGCTGGTGACAAGGTGGAGGAGGGCACAGCCCTAGTCTTCTCTAGCCATTGCCTGGATACCTGAACCCCCTGATCCTTAGTGTCCTCATCTGAAGATAATTCTGTAGTCAGCTTCAAAAGCTTGTTACGAAGATGAAGCCGATTTTGATTGTACAAGTGTCTTGCACTATGGGCGATTGGTCAGTATTTAAAAAGCAGTAAGCATTCAGAACAAGGAGACCCACGAGGTCAGGGAAGCATCAAGGAGAAGGCGGTACTACAGCCTGTGAAGGCCCCAGGGTAGGGGGACAGGAGAAGGGAATCTAGCAGAGATGGGGAGGGGGCTGCAGGGTGCAGGATGGGGTGAGAAGACACCAGAGTTGGGGAGCAGTTTCTGGTGTGTAGCAGGGGACCCTTGTAGCAGATGCTGAGATGGGAAGCACACGGCAAGTGTTCAGTAAATATTTTGCCTTCCAGATACCAGCCCCTTCTTGTGGAACAGGAGGCAGAGAGGACCCCCCCCCAAAAAAATTAAGAATGAACATTTATTTTTCACTTCAGGGGACACCAAGGTTCCTGTCTGCTGTCCCTGTATTTGCTCCTCTGCCCCTCCTGTCAATGACCGTGCTGTGGTCAAATGGTCAACCCCGTGGACCGTAGCCTGCCAGGCTCCTCTGTCCTTGGGATTCTCCCAACAAGGATACTGGAGTGGGTTGCCATTTCCTCCATCCGGCAATCTTCTCAACCCAGGGTCTGAACCTGTGTCTCTCACATCGCCTGCATTGGCAGGCAGATCCCTTACCACTGGAGCCACCTGGTGCTTCTGGACTCTAAAGACTTCTTCCAGGTCACCAGTGCTGTGCCTGAGCTAAAGTAACCACCCCTGGGGAGCAGGGTGAGCCCAGAGAGGTTGTGCAGGCTTGCTGAGGGTTGCACAGCCTGGAATCCAGCAGCCCTGGATGTTGGGTTCCTGGGACTGTGCCCTACCCCACCCCCTGTCCCACCACAAGAAGAGTCTGTTCCCTATGGCTGGATGGGTACCTCTTTTCCCCTGTGTCTGAGCTGCTGGAGGTTCTGGTCACCTGCACCATCTCTTCTCATCTCTTTGCCCAGAAAATAAACAGATTATTTGGGGGACATGAATGCTGAGTTTCCCATCTTTAATCTCTCTCTGAACGACATATTCTTGCTTAAGAACTTGAAAAGGGAAAGCAGCCACAGATAGGTTTTTCTTTCCAAGAAATGATATCTTCTTCCTCTTTTTTATGCAGGAGGGTGGGAGCTGAGAATAATTTGTACTCAGGAAAGAAAAGACAAAGGTGCTGCTAGCTGCTAGGCAATGCTCAGGTGTGGCCTTGAACTGGGGAACAGAATATTAGAGGCATTTATTTGTTCATTCAGGTGTTTATTTGTTCATGAATTTGTTCATTCACCGTGTGCCAGGTGGCATGAGAGATGCAAAGGGGAGCAAGATCCAGTCAGTCTCTGCTGGGGCATCTTCTGCAGAAAAGCCAGACTTGTCTTTTTTTCCAGTTCATTTCTCATTCTGTTGCCAGAGGACTTGTCCTGAAACACAAATCCAATCACATCATGTGCTTGCTAAAACCCTTCAGAGCCACCCCATTCATTTAGGTCACGGGAAGTACAAACTGGTGAGGACCAGATACTCTTTTGTCACCTCCCCTCCTGCCCCCTCCTCGGGTCATCTCTCCTCTCCTCCCCTTCCATCGTATCCCCATCTCTGCCACCCTTCCCATCCACCCTGCCTATCCATACCAACAGACTCAGAATGGTCTACATTGTTCAACCAGAGTTATTCATGTCAGTGAATTCAAGGTGATCTGTTCTTCCCAAGTCAAGACTATCTGAGCTCGAGATTCAAGATGCTCTGCACCAGCCCTGTCCAATAGAAATACAACATGCGCCACATATTCAGAGTTCTCCCGTAGCCACATCCCAAAAGGTGAAAAGAAACAGGTGAAATCAATTTTAATAATGTCTATTTAACTCACCAGATTGAAAATGTTATCAGCATGTACTCAATATAAAAATGATCAATGAGGTCGTTTACCTTTTTCTGCACTGTGTCTTTGAGATTTGCTGTGTATTTCATACTTAGAGCACATCTTAATTTAGAGGTTAATATTTCACTTGAAATACTTGGTTAGAATGTAGATTTCATAGCATGTAAATTAAATTAGAATGAAAGATTTAGTTCCTTAGCTTCACCATGTGTGTGCGTGCTTAGTTGTGTCCAACTCTTTGTGACCTTTTGGACTGTAGTCTGCCAGGTTCCTCTGTCCGTGGGATTTCCCTCGCAAGAATACTGGAGCGGGTTGCCATTTCCTTCTCTAGGGGATCTTCCTGATCCAGGGATCGAACCTGCATCTCCTGTGTCTCCTGTATTGCAGGAGGATTCTTTACCCACTGAGCCATCGGGGAAGCCTTAGCTTCACTAGTGACATTGCAAACGCTCACTCATCTTAGGTGGCTAGAGGCTACCATTTTGACTGTGCAGTTCTACACCCTTCTTCCCAGGATTGTCCAGGCTTTCATCCAGGATGGTCTGCACCTTTGTTTCTTGGTGGTGGCGCTGTTGACTTTTTGGATGGATACTTTGTTAGGGATGAGGGTGGCTGCCCTGTGCCTTGCAGGACATTTAGCAGCATCCCAGGCTTCTACCCACCTTGAGTTGTGACAGTAGAAAATATCAGGCATTGACAAGGCCCCTTGAGGGCAAAATCACCCCCACTGGGAATCACAGGTCTACACTGTCCAACCTGGGACTGTCCACGCTGTCACATTCAGTGGCCTATACAATTCCTTCCAAAACTACCCATGCTGTCAACTCCAGGATAGCTAGCCTAATTCAGAATCATCCCTATTACTCAATCCATGGCCTCCCCTGTTCTGTGTAGGACTGTTCAGCCTGCTCATTCTGGGGGCATCTAAACCAGAAGCCATGAGTTGGTACACCAAGAACAGAACCAGGCCTGTAGATTGGTTTTATGTGGCTTACAGAAAGTTTAAGGATATTTTAATTAGATGCCAGCCTTTTAACATCAGGAGATTTCACATAAAAACCCAGATTTCTAATTTATCTGGAAAGCTCTGGTCTCACAGAGACCCCATTCCCATTTATTAACATCAACTCTCAGTTGGAACTGAGTCCCGATCCCCAAGGTGGGCTCCTGTACCCTTTCCCATCTATGTTGATGAGGTCCCCATGCCACTCATTTTATGTAACAGTGATGCCTTCTGGAGCCCTCTGGGCCTTCAAGTCTATGACCCCAGGGCTACATGAGTGTGAACACTGGTCAATCTGGGCTGCCCTAGGAGAGAGGTCACAAAGAGGCCTGCACATGAGAATCAACCATGTAGCTCCTGAAACACAGTTGACCCTTGAACAACACAGGTTCGAACTGTACCAAATTTTTTGCTTACACTAAGATTTTTTTCAGTAAGTGCATACCGCAGCACTGCACGATCAGCAGGTGTTGACTCTGCAGGTATGGAACTGCTTACATGGAGGACTGACTGTAAAGTTACACTTGGATTTTTGACTGTCTAAGGTCGGAGGTCGATGCCCTGAAGCCCTGCCTTGTTTAGAGGTCAACTGTATATGGATTCCCAGGTTCATCCCAGATTTTCTGAAGCAGAAACTGGGGTGGGGGTGGGGAGGCATATACATTTTTTGACAAGTTTCACAGTTGAGTCTGGTGGTACCTTGACTGACATGTAATCTTGTAAAAATGTTGATGACACTTGTCTGGGTGGGTCCCCCTTGATGAGCTGTCTGGAGTGATCCTGGGTCTCCATCTGGGCTTTGTAGATGCTTGTAGGCTCCTGGCGTCATTGTCCCTCAAGGCCATTCTGGAGTTTGGACATCACCTTGCTGATCCAGAGGACCACAGGGACCATCGTCTGTGGACTGAATTGAGCAAGTGGTCCCCTCCTCCTCCCTTGTCCCCAAATCTAGCTCTAGCTGCACACTTGTGGTCTCGTGGACCACAGGCTGATGTAGATAGGTCACACTGTGGTGAATACTGGGGTGCTCGGCCCAGTTCCCCACCTTGAGGGCTCGCATCCCTGTCCCTCGGCTGCTGAGTGCATCCGTCCCTAGCTGCATCTCTCACTGGGAATTGCATCGTGCAGCATTACGGTCCCCTGCAGCCAGTATACATGATACCAAGACCTGTCTCCCCAGCTCCAAAGCTTTCGTAGGATTGGCTGAGACCTCAGCTGCTGCATTGCAGGTCAGCTTCTTCCTCCACCCAACCCTACTTTCTTCTCTTCCTTTCAAGTATATCTCCCAGAAACGACCCCCAGTAAGCCTCCTGTGTGCAAAGATCCATCCCAGAGTTTCCCAGGGAACCCGCTTTAAGACACCCATCTTTTTGGCAGTTCTTTGCTAAGAATTGGCATCTTTTCAGAACCAAGAAAATCATCTCAGAACATCTGGGTCCTTTTATGACTGGAAATTTCGCAGAAACAGGCCCTCCAGCTGCGGCTCATGGCCGAGCGTCTGCTGTTGGCTCAGAAAGCCCCCGGATCGTTTGGAGAGTGTTGTGGCCACCTTCAATGTTGACATAAAACAAGGAGAGGCAGCGAGAAGTACATTTCATTTAAATAATCAAGCCAAATCCAAACGCTTGTACACCACAGCTGTTTAAGAGGAAACTGCTCTAGCTCCCTGGTTTCCTCCAACTGTGGGCCTTCTGTCCTTTTCAAACCTGTGTTTGTCATTGGGCTTTCATGTAGGTGTGCACAACCCAAGGTTTTGCTTCCTAGTTGATCAGCCCAAACTGGAAAGGTATGTCTTGTGGCTGGTTGAGCCCTTCACCACCTCCCCCATGCCAGCCACCTGAGTTGTATTTCCAAAAACCATGTCTGGTCTGGCCAGTCCCCTTCTCAAGAGTTCCTGTGGGTACCCCATCATCTTCGTAGTAAAGTTCAAGTTCTTTGATCTGGGACTCCGGGCCAGCCATGGGCAGATTTCCTGTGTGATTCTCCTACTTCCTCTCAAGCCAGTTCTCAATGCTCCAAAATCCAGCCAAACCAAATGAGCTAAACTTTTCTTGAACATCCCCTGCTTGTATGTGTCTAGGTGTCAATGGATGTGCTGTTTCTTTCACCTAGAAATCCCTTTGTACTTTGTGTGGTTGTAGAACTTCTACTCATCTGTCAAAATCCACTTTTAACATCACCTCCTCCAGGAAGCCCACCCTCATTGCTCCAGACAGAATTGATATCTGTTATCTCTGGGCTTCCGCTGCATATATAGCACCCCCCCCCCATTTTTTTTTTAGCATTATCAGTAGTCTCATGCCCATGAGATCTGGTTTTTGATGGGGATAGTAAATACTTGTCCAAGTTGAGTAGTGGTAAGAGTCAGTCTCTCTGTGACCAGTCTTACTATCCCTTGGCTGGGAGTGGGCCCCATATCACAGTGAAAAGCTTGAAAGGCTGGGGATTTGAAAGTTTTAAATGAGAAACTCATATCCTGTCCTAGGCACCTTTGGCTAAGAACTGCCCTAAATATCTCTTAGACTCTGGTCTAAATTCTGCTCTAGTTTGCCCCACATGTTCCTGATCTGGGAACAACACTGAGCTACTACAGCAGCAAGCATCCAGAGATCTCTGCTAAAATGGAATTTGAAAAAACCAGGAGGCGAGTTCCATGGCTCCCACGTTTGCACCCGTCTCTGCCACGGGGCTTCAAGGCAGAGAGGTACAGACCAGCGCCCAAATATTTACCTCCTGCTTTCCTTCCCAGGGAGTCGTGTTAGGGGCCCCTGGTACGGGGGCATGCAGTCTGATTATGTTCCCTCTTTCCCATTCTAAGATCTTCCCCAAAGCTTCTGTCTCTAAAGGCAAGTTTGGATTCAGACTCTACTTGACTCCCAAGGCATGGAAGACATAATGTGGTCCTGCATCTTCTACCCTTTTATTTACAGTGCACTTAGATGATGCTTACTCTGTGCCAGGCACTTTTCTACACACTTCATACCTTGTTACATATTCTTCTTCCTGGGGAAGCAGGCTCTGAGTCAGATACTTGAAGGCAGGATTTTCATGAAAGAGGACGGGGTGTTTTGGGCTTAGCCCCAGGGGAAGGAAGGGGGACAGAGCAGACAGCAGAGGGGGACTTGAGCTGTGATGTAGTCCTGACAAAGAGCTCAGCCGGCCCCTGGGAAGCTCTGAAGTTGGGATGGTTCTCTGGAGCTGGTTGAGTGGCCACAAGGGCATGGACCGTTACACCCTTACATTGATCAGTCATTAGCACAAGCTGCCCCGGAAAGAGATGGGACCTTGGACAAGGCAGTTTTCTGCCCCTGAGGTACCCTGCCTCCCGACAAAGACGGCTGACAGCTGGAGGCTGTCTTCCAGCAGAAATGAGGCTTTCATATCTGAAGCAGAAGACACATCATAACATCCATCACCCACATATCATCTTATTTAATTCTCACAGCAGTCTAATAGAACTGGTATTATTATTGTCCCCATTTTACAAATGAGAAAACTGAGGCTCAGAGAAAGATGAATGTGCTTTACACGAGGCCACGCGGCTAGTGTGGGGCAGAGCTGTGATTCCAACCCAGGCTGGCCAGCACCCCTCCATCTCTGCTTCTGAACCTGGCTTTGTCTTAGTTAATTTGCCCCAAGACCCCCTCAAGTTTACAGCTTCCAAGAAAGATGCCCCAGGCGTCTTTGCTAGAAGCTACCTGAGACCCTGATGCTGGGAGGGATTGGGGGCAGGAGGAGAAGGGGACAACAGAGGATGAGATGGCTGGATGGCATCACCGACTCGATGGGCATGAGTTTGAGTAAACTCCGGGAGTTTGTGATGGACAGGGAGGCCTGGTGTGCTGTGATTCATGGGGTGGCAAAGAGTCGGACATGACTGAGCGACTGAACTGACTGACTGACCTGAGACTAACACATTGTAAATCAGCTACACTCCAGTACAAATTTTTTAAAAAATGATGAACTCCAAGCACTTTTAAAATCCGACTTTTGATTAAAATTAAGTTGAGGCCAGAAGCTTCCAGCTTCAGGACTGGGTACCTGGAGTGGACACAATTACTCTGAAGGATGCAGAACCCTGAATTAGTCATTAGCTTTTATTTAGATAGATACAACAAGTGCAACAAATATTTACATAACCAGTTGTCATGGAGTTCAAGAGAAAGCCATATTTATTCTGTATCTTGTTGTCATAAAGTCAATTTTCTGTCCAAGTGCTTTTCCTGAGGGGACAAGGAGTGTTCCTAAAATATCAAAAGGTTTCTTCTAATAGTTTCAAGGACTGTCGACTTTCACTTTTGAGACTGAGTATTCGTGATGGGAAACTAAATTTGTTAAGGAAATTTGTTGAAAACTGTTTGTTTACTTAAAGTTGTTACCTTCGATTTTTACAGGAGGTTGGCTTCTTTCACTAGCTCTGTGAAGATGAGCCCACATGGGCCTCACAGATAGAGTTTGAATGAGTCCAACCAGCACACACAACGGTGCCCCTTCTCAGTTAGGAACATACATAAAGGCATTCTTCCTTCTAGAAAGATTATTTCACAAGGAAAATAAGTGAAAAATGAGAACATTAAAAACACAGCGTAGAAATCTTGAAAACATGGTGGAGCCTTGATTTTCTGTGACAACTGTGAGAGGCCCCCTGGAACCAGGGTCTGTCTGTCTGTCTGCTGACCTGCTCAGGCCAGGACCACAGGCCACACTTCACTCCAGTATCGTGGTCAGTCCTGCTGTTAAGATGGTGGCTTGGTCTTGGGGTGCTGTGAGGTGTGTTCTTGACATCCCCAGGAGTCAGCATGTGACCTTATTTGGAGATGACAGAGGGAATCAAGTAAAATAAGGTCCTCAGGGTGGATCCTACTCCAGCATGACTGGTGTCCTTATAAAACAGGGAAATCTGTATACTACACACATAGCAGGAAAAGCACATGAAGGAAGAAGGGAGAAGACCTCCGTCTCTAAGCCAAGGAGAGAACCTGGAGCAGATCCTTCGTTCCCAGTTCTTGGAGGGAACTAAACCTTCCCGCACCTCGAATCTGACGTGCAATCCCCAGGTCCTGGGGACAGTCCATTTCTGTTGTTTAAGCCCCTTGATTGTGGTGTTGGATTGGCCGTAATGTCTTATAGAAAAACTTGAATGAACTTTTTGGCCAACCCAATACTTTCTTGTGGCAGCCCCAGCAAGCTGATACCTTCTCAGGTGTTCCTGATTCCTCCCGTTTTAGTGGGAGTTTCGTCAACTATCTTGTTCTGTGCACCCTGCCTGTGTGCCAAGGGGCAGAAGTCTAACTTCCTGATGAGGGCACAAGCTGCCAGAGTATTTTCTAGAAAGTCACACCAGATGCCCACCCCCACCCCTGCTGATGTGTGCAGTCACCGTCATGGCAGGTAGCCCTGGACTCATTCACGGGTGCTTCTGCCCCGTCCTCCCTCTGCTCTGCTAACCAGCTAGCCTCACTGTCCCCACGCCTGCCTCCTGTGGGCCGTGAACCCTCCCTGTTCATTTTCGCTGGCCTCAGTGCCACCGCGATATTTCTATTCAAATAGTGCTCTGTGTCCTTGCCCTTTCATGCTGGCCCTCAAGACAGCCTGTTAACGGCGTCAGTCACACCAGAGGGACACTCTGGGGCCAGCACCCGTCAGGCTGTGATTCATTTCCCTCTCTAGGTTCTCGGTCTTTCTTGGGTGCCATCTTTTAAAGGGAAATTGGCACCGAGTTGAAGATAGCAGATCCAGAAAGTGTGAGAAGAAATGCATTTTCCACTGGAGAGCCAGGGAAATGCTTTAAATATAAGCCGTGAGTGCAGTTGCAGAGTTGGGCGTTGTGAGTGAGAGCCCCGTGTGTGTGTAAACCCAGGGGACCCAGGGTGCGGTCCTGGGTTGGTGTGCGTGAGCACAGGTGCTGGTGTCCGTGCAAGGATGCATGTACCTAAGTGCCGATCTGTGCGTGAGGTGCGTACGCTGCCGTGTGTGCAGATAGGTGGGACTGAGAACACGCGTGTGCATGTGGTTTGTAAGTGCATGGGTGCTGGGTCTGCAGCGGGCAGCAGGAGGAGTTGGAATGGGACTGGTTTGTATGTGGGTCCCGGAGGAGGTTTTCTGAGGGATGAACATCCAGCTCCCTCTGCCCCGCGCTGTCCTTGTCACTTTGCTGCTGAGTCTGTGCTTAGAGGCAGATGTTTCAACTTCCTCGGGCCCCTCGATGAGCTGCGTCTATCCTGCTTGCCTGCTCTCATACGTGTGGTCTCTGCTGAGAACTTGGAAGCACAGGCAGTGTCCTTCTGCCATGATCCTGGCTGCAAAGATTCCCCTCCGCATTGCATGGTTCATTCTGAGGTGGGGTCCACCACAGCCCTACTCACGCCAGCTGGGTCGTGGCCACATATCATTTAAGCCTGCTCTGGACATGGCCCAAAGGTGGCTTTTAGCTGTAGCATTCTCTGGTCACTCTGATACTTGCCCTTTAGTTTAATGTAGCAACGCAATATGTGGGGCACCCTGCTGGGAACCTTCGCCCTCCCAGCCCTTCCAGTTTAGAGAGAGAATGCAGGTGATGTTATCTGGTACTCTGTTAAGGAAGCCCTCAATAAAGGTTGTCGATGTGGATGGAGGTCAGCAAGGTTACCCTGCCTTCTTTCCTAGCTTGCAGATCTTCATATTGGGCCTGTGGCTCTGCTGTCTCCCTGGTTTCAGTACTAACTTCTCAGCAGATGAGAAACCCCTAACCCCAAAGCCCCGTGGAACCCCACCAGTGAGATCAACCTCCACCCTAACTCACGAGGGGCCGTTAGACAGGTTTCAGTCAACTTGAATTCTGTGTTGAGCCTTGCCTCACTTGAAGTGCCAGCCAGTCCTCCAGGTCAGGAAGCCAGGCCTGTCTCCCCTGCTGCCCACCAGGTCCCTCTCCCCAGATGGACCCTCAGGGAGACCTAGCAGGTGACGGCCTATCATGTGTGATGATGCCAAGGTGGATTCAGGGGCCAGGTGGGACTGGAGCATCCTGGGTGCCTTTCCTGGGACTTACAGAGCTCAGCGATGCTCAGGGATGCTCCCCTGGGGCAGAGTTGAGGGGTCTAAAGGGTAAGGTCCCCATGGATGGAGAGGTGATGGTCTCTGAAACCACATGCTCAGGTCCTATGCAGGTGCACTGCCTGGAGAACCCATCTTATTCTGCACACCCTCTGGTCATTGAAGACATAGCAGCACCTGCCTTACCTTGCCTTTGGGGTATCTTTATCGCTCCTGAGTGCCCCCCACAGACCTGGACACACAGCAGGTGGTCCCTCTCTGCTTCCATTCCACCCTCATCTTCTGTCACTTTCTGGTGTTTTTGGACACTAAACTTCTGTTCATAGTCTGTTTCTCCTCCCCATCATTTGTCCCTCTTGTGAAATAAATGACTTCCAAGAGGGCAGAGCCAGGAGCCAGTTTGTGGAGCTTTGTGGAGGATCACATGATGTCAGTATAGGGTTGCCAGATTAAATATAGGATGCTCTGTTACATTTGAATTTCTGATAAAGAACAAATATTTTTTTTTTTCTGTTCTTACAACAGGCTGAGTGTTTGTGTCCGCCAAAATTTCATATGTTGCAGCCTAACCCTCAATGTGGTGTTGGGAGTTGTTAGGTCATGAGGGTGGGGCCCTCATGAATGGGATTAGTGCCCTTATAAAAGGGACCCTAGAGAGCTCCCTGGCCCCTTTCACCATAAGCAGACACAGAGAAGACTGGCTATGAACCAGGAAGTGAGCCTTTCTCAGACATTGAATATGCTGGTGCCTTGATCTTGGATGACCCAGCCTCTGGGACTGTGAGAAAAAAGTGTTTGTTGTTTTAGCCAGCCAGGCGAGGGTATTTTGTTACAGCAGCCCAAATGGACTAAGATGGAAATAAGTGTGTCTGGTGCAGTATTTGGGACAAACCTGCTGTGAATTGTGTCTGTCTGCAAAATGCGCCCCAGTCCCAACCCCTGGTGCCTGTAAATAAGACCTCACTTGGAAATAGGACCTTTGCAGATGTAATCAGGTGAAGATGAGGTCATACTGGAGTAGGGTGTGCCCTAAACCGAACGTGGCTGGTATCCTTGTAAGGAGAGGGAAAGAGGCCCAGAAAGGGAAGGTGGCTGTGTGGAGACGTGGAGATGTGGGGAGAGCGTCACGTGGTGACAGAGGCCGAGGTCAGCGCTGCACGTGGGCCAGCCTCGGGCTGATGGCGACACGAGACGCGGAGGTGACAGAGGCCGAGGTCAGCGCTGCACGTGGGCCAGCCTCGGGCTGATGGCAACACGAGACGCGGAGGTGACAGAGGCCGAGGTCGGCGCTGCACGTGGGCCAGCCTCGGGCTGATGGCAACACAAGACGCGGAGGTGACAGAGGCCGAGGTCAGCGCTGCACGTGGGCCAGCCTCGGGCTGATGGCGACACGAGACGCGAAGGGAAAGGTGTGGGGCAGAGTCTCCCCCAGGTACTCTAGGGAGAGCGGGGCCCTGCCCACAGCGCGACTTCCGACTTCCAGCCTCCAGGACTGTGAAAGGCTAATTAAAGCCACCCGGTTTGTGCTTCTTGTCCCAGCATCTCTAGGAAACAAATACACTTATAAAAATTATCCGTTGCTTGTCTGAAACTCACATGTAACGGGACCTCCTGCACTTTTGTCTGCTGTGTCTGGCGCTGGTTCTCTCCTCTGTAAGACTGTCAGTGATGCCGCCTTGTTTCCCTTAGGACTCGGCATCCACTGAGATCTCCGGAGTGAGTGGGGGTCCTGCTGCGAGGCAGAGCCCCGTCTGTCCTTTTTTCGGACCCCCTGCTCAGTTCTGTAGCTCATGCACCAACTCAATCTCTCTCTTCATTAAAGATGAAAGAAAAAGAAGGGTGTCTTTGCCATTTGCGACAACATGGATGGATGTTGAGGACATCATGCTAAATGAAATAAGTCAGAGAAAGACAAATGCTATATGATCTCACTTACATGGGGAATCAAAGAAATAAACAACAAACAGCCAAACTCATAGACACAGAGAAGATTGGTAGTTGCCATAGGTGGTGGTGAGGGATGGGTGAAATGGGTAAAGGGGGTCAAAAGATACAAACTTCCAGTTACAAGATAAATAAGTTCTGGGGAAGTAATATGCAGCATGGTGACTGTAGTTAATAATATTGGATTGAATAGTTTAAAGCTGCTAAGAGTAGATGTTTAAAGTTCTCATCACAAGAAGGAGAATTTGTGAATCCATGAAGTGATGAATGTTGACTTAACAGTGGTGATCATTTTGCAATATATACAAATATTGAATCATGTACGCCTGAAACTAATATCATGTTGTATGTTATTAATAATATTTCAATTACAAAAAGACGGAAGAACTCACCGTAAAACCCTGCAGTAGCTGGGTGGCCCTGGAGAGGGAGAGCTGACTGCACCTGACTCCTGTGGCTGGGGTGGGGAGGTGGGGGTGGAGGGGGGTGGGGTGGGCCCTGGAGCCTCAGGCTGCTGGTGTATGGGCAGGTGGGTGGGTCAGTGTCTGGGTGCTTGTGAGCTGTGCCCCTGGGTGGTGTTTGCAGCCCTGACAGGACCATAAGTTACTGTGTGGTCATGGGCAGGTCCCTGTTCCTCCCTTTGTTTCCCCAGCTGTGAAAGGAGAGAGGTGGCTCTACCTCAAAGCCTCTATCAATGCCACCCCCACCCCTCCAATCCTAACCTTCTCCGTCACTCCTGCTTGCCACGTCTGTTTCTTGGGGGAAGTGCACTTCAGTTACAATCCTGATCTGGAGCTAATTCTTCCAGAGATCAACAGGCCTGCAGACACACCCTCTCCCTTCTGTGCTGGCGTGATTCGGGCACCCCCGGAGGCCCTCTCTGCCCCAGAGCCTGCTTTAAGCCTGACCCTGGTCCTGCCGCGGGGGCCTCCTCCTCTCCTTCAGAACAGAGCTGGGGGGGCAGGCTGAGGAAAGCTGCTGTCCCCAAGGGAGGTCTCACGATGACCACTGAGCGGCCGCCTGGCAGGAGATCTGAATGTGGGCAGCGTCCATCCACCACCCGGTCACCGCCTAAAGTCTGGGGATGTACACTGAGGCTTAGGGAAGAGGGGAGGTGAGGTAGTGGAGGTCAGATGGTTAGTCAGTGCAGAATCCAAGCAGGTGAGGGGTAATCACCTGCGTAAATGGGGCTGGTATCTGTCGGTCAGTTTTAAAAGGGACGATGCCTGTGTATGAAAAGGAAGCCCCTTCTCTGCTGCAGCTGTAGACACACGGCGCCTAAGTGAGCATAGGTGGGGAGGGTGGGAGAAGGGCCCCGGGCTTCTAGTCCTGTGTGCTGAGTGTGCCTGTCCTGGGCTGTCCTGGGGGTGTCCTGGGCTGTCCTAGGGTGTCCTGGGGTGTGCTGAGGTGTTCTGAGCTATCATGGAGTATCCTGGGCTGTCATGGGGTGTCCTGAGCTGTCATGGGGCGTCCTGGGCTGTCATGGGGCATCCTGGGCTGCCCTGGGGGTGTCCTGGGCTGTGCTGGAGTGTCCTGGGGTGTCCTGAGCTGTCCTGGGGTGTCCTGGGCTGCCCTGGGGGTGTCCTGAGCTGTGCTGGAGTGTCCTGGGCTGTCCTAGGGTGTCCTGGGGGTGTCCTGAGCTGGCCTGGGGGCATCCTGGGCTGTGCTGAAGTGTTCTGGGCTGTCCTAGGGTGTCCTGGGGTGTCCTGAGCTGGCCTGGGGGCATCCTGAGCTATCCTGGGCTGTCCTGGGCTGTTCTAGGGTGTCCTGGGCTGCCCTGGGTGTGTCCTGGGGTGTCCTGGGCTGCCCTGGACTGCTCTGGGTATGCCCTGTGTGAGTTCAGTTAGCCTCTGGACACCACTGGCCTGGTTTCCTGTTAAAGTGGTGATGTTGATGTCCTCTGTCAGGGACATCGTGGCATCTGAAGAGCTCGGCGGAGGCCAGGTCCCAGGCCGACGGCTGCCATGCGGTAGGGGCGCTCTCCACGTTTATTCAGCTGAGACTTGGCTGGGCTTGACCCTGGGATGCAGGGAGAAGCACTTCTTCCTCACCTGGAAGCTACCGTCCAGACAACAGCCCTGTGCCAAGGCCACTGTGGTCAGGGCTGCAGGAAGAGGTGGCCTGGGGGCTGGGGGGTCTGTGGGGGACAGTCAGAGGTGGTCCCCAGCACCCTCTAGTGATTGAGGCTGTGCCTGCAAGTGGAGCTGTCCACGGGCCTGTCAGGAGTGTCTGAGCGGTACGCCAGCTCTAAGACCTCCCGTGGTCTTCCCTGGATCAGGGACTCTTCCTCGGAGCTTTTCCGAGAGGAGTAGAGCCTGAAGGTTCCTGCTGGCCTGGCGCCCTGAGCAGGGAGGAGAGGGACAGTAGCCCCCTGGCTCTGGGGCTGTAGACTGGCCTGTTGAAGCCTGTGTGAGGCTCTGCTCCTGCCCCGCCCTTCCCAGAGTGGCCCAGCCTGTCCCTGACCCCGAGTGTCACCCCCGAGCTGCCCCTGACGCCTTCCCCCGCCTTCCCAACCCTACCCACCCCCCACCCTGGCTCCCCTGGGGCCTCTGTGCAGGCCCGGCGTGTCGAGGGTTGGACTGAAGGGTCCAGGGGCCAAGCTGGTTTCCACACACGGGAGGAGTCGGCACTGCCGGGGACAGCTCTGTCATCGGGGCGCTGTCCCTCAGCTCTTCCCCACCCCCGACAGGCCTGGTCGCCCGCTGTGGAATGATTGGGCTTGACATGTTCATTTGCTGCCTGTTAAAAGTCCATTTTCTGGGCCCGAGCCGGCGCCGGTGGGGCGGGCTCGAAGGCCTCGCTGTGGACCAGCTGCTGCAGCCGCTTTACATGCAGCATAAATATTAGTCTCTCTGAGAAGGAGGCTTGACTGCATTGTCTTTGGCCGGGGGACGTGACTGGGCTGTTTGCCTACATTCCTCTCTGGCCTCGCCTCGCTCAGCAGCCCCTTCCAGAACTCTGGAGAGCTGGGTGTTGGCTGAACTCAGTCCCAGGTGCGATGCAGCACCCAGATTCCCCACAGGGAAGAATCCCATCCCGGACAGTGGAGGGGGCAAGAGCGTGTGTGGGCGGCAGCCTGGTGTTCCTCTGTTGGGAAGCGCTGGGTCGCTCACTTCCCTCCTTGACCTCGGCCTCTTCCTCTGCAGACCGGGAACGATGACCCTATGCAGCTTCCTGTTTCTACACACGTTCCTCGATGGGCAGGGCCTTGAGGGCGGGGCTGATGTGCTCGCCTGGTGCCCCGCTTGGAGTAGGGGCACATGCCTGCCCTGCTCGCACCTTGCCCGGGGTGGGCCTTGCCTCTGGAGTCACCAAACCTGGGCGTGAACCCTGACCTCATCTCCTCCACCCACAGGGAGCAACCAGGCTCAGTGTTGCGGTTGAAGTGAGACAGGATCTTGTCCAGGTCACTGTGGACACAGACACACCCCTGAACAAAGTGATTTCCAGCAGTTTCAAGTGCTGTGACTACGGGCTCCGCTGACCCGGGTGATGACTGTCTCTGAGAGGAAGTGACGCAGCTGTGCTGAGACCTGAACCTGTGTGACCCTGGGTTTCTACTCGGCAAGGTGGTGATGGAGGCCCCGCGCCTTGCCTAAGCTGTAAGGCTTAAATGAGATTGTACATGGGGAGGGTCTGGCCACTGTGGGAGCGCGGCCTCTGGGCCTCTGAACAAGTGCCCCTTAGCATCTGGCTGTTTTCTCCGGTGACCATGTGGCTTCTCAACGCATCTTCAGGTCCAGGCTTCCCACACATCAGTGTGAATCCACGTCATCGGGGTTGTGGGGCAGGGGAAGAAACGTGTTACAAATACAGATTCTCAGGCCTCCCTGCAGTCCTGCAGCAGAGCAGGACTGGGACCCTGGAGTCTGTGTTTTCACACGCACTGCGTGAGACATGGGTGGCTCATGAAAACACTGGGAGTTGTGGCTTAGAACCCCTGCCCCCCAGCACCCCAGGAGACACTGTGTTCCTCCTCCAGCCTTAAAGACCCTACTCTGTAAATAAGTGGGCTGGTGGTTTTGGGGTGCAACTTGCTTCTGACCCAGCAGACCTGGAAAAAACTGCTCTGAGAGCCGAGGCCTCTCTGGTCTCAGTTCTGGGCAGGGTTTGCCCACTGGACTGTGTGAAATGCTGCTTTGAAATAACCAGCTGCTCAGAATCCCAAAGTGTCCTGAATTGATTAACACGCAGAACATCTTCTGAGAGCTTGATGGGGAATGTTAAATACCACCGCTCCCCTGGAATGATGTGCTGAGGGGGAGCGGTTGTCAGGTCCAGCAGACTGAGAGGGCAGCAGGGCGTGCTTCATCCCACGTAAGAGGAAGACGGTGCCCCAGGGGTGGCCGGCTGGTGGGTGGTCAGTGGGTGGGGAGGGGGGTGTCCTGGGTGCGTTGGGGCCACTCTGAGAGGTTCAGAGGCTCAGCCCAGGGTCCTCTACTCCACCCCACCATCTTCCCGCTGCTTCCCTGGCCTGAAGCTTTCTCACAGACCCAGGCGCCTCATCAACATGTATCACACACGCTAGTGTAATAACAGCTGCTAATTATATATCCTGGCTATTACCCCACTGCCGGTAGTGGGAATTGAAGCGGGATGATGAGGGGTGGGGCAGGAGCACTGCCCCTTCCCCCACCCCCATATGGTATTTTATTCACAAGGGCTGCTCCCTGCCCCCTCCCTGTTGGATCCTCTCTGAAATTTGTTCTTACTTCCTGCCTCAGCCCCGCCAGCCCCACCCAGCCAGCTGTGATCCGGGGCTGCAGCCTGGCCCTCGGGAAGGTATGGGGAGCCCAGCATGGCTGTTGTCTGGGGCGACTGCCAGTCAATGTTGTGGGGAGGTGGGTGCAAAAGCAGGCAGGGACACCTAGCTGGGCATCCTCTTCTTTTGCTGTTTCCTCTATCCCAGAGCCACCCGCTGGTGACTTGCTGTGAATGGCTCAAGACCACCCCCTCCATCCTCTCCCCTAGATGAGATCTGCTTAGTACAAGGGTGGGGGGCAGCGCTTCCCCCCCAACAAACAGCCAGGCCAGTGCCTGAGTCTGGTTAACCCCCTGCTCTGTATCCCCTCCTCCCACCTCCGGCTTTCCCTAAATCCCCTGGGCCTCTGTTCCCATGTTTGCATAAAGGGACACTAGTAACTCAAACCTGGCTGGAATCAAGTCCGCGGTTCTCACTCCTGGTATTCCACTTGGAATCACGATGATGATTAAAATAAGTACCAGTGCTTGGGTCCACCCAGAGACCAGCCGAGCGGATTTCATCAGAATTTCGGGGGAGCGGGGTCTGGGCATCTGCATTTTAAAAAAACTGCCGGGCGACTCAGGTCTGCAGCTGAGGGGTGAGAACTACCCCTGTTCAATAAGCTTCCATGACGGGGTCTGGCACACAGCAGACTCTCAGCAAGTGAGGGTCCTTGTTTCATGATTGTTTATTGTGTTAAGAGTATTAAGTGGCTTTACCTTTGTAGCCACTTGTTTGTAATCAGTGGACTAGAAAGAGCTTCATTAATTAAAAAAAAAACCCTTAATAAAAGAAACATAAATGTGTACAGGGTTCATTAGTAAGGAGAATTTACCAGGTTCAGTGTCTCCTTCCCCCACGCCATGTCTAGGGAAGAGGAGGAGGGTTTCAGCCAAGGCTCGTTAGTTTCCCCCTGCTAAGGACATAGGATTTTGGGGGGGATTTTCATCAGATTTGGGGGATAGAGGTTGCCCACAAGGGACACCTGGGGAAGCTAAGGGTCTGGGTCCAGGGCTCTCTGACCCATCCCCTCCTCAGATGTAGAAGAAAAGGCTTGAACTTCAAGCTAGGAACTCAAGGTAATCAGAACATCCCAGGGTCAGAGGCATTACTGCCACTCAACCTACACACAAGGGGCACTCCCCACCCACCCCAAGAAACCAGGCAGGGCTCAGGATCTTATCCCCAGCACAGGGCTTTCAGAATGAGGTGTGGGGTCCCTTAAGGGACCCCAAGAGGCCTTGAAAGTGGGCCTGGGCAGGGAGAGGAGGCCAGTCCCTCCTACTGGGAGGGCAAGGCTGGAGTGTGCTTTCCCAAACCTGTATGGGCATTAAATGACCTGGAAGAGCCAGTAAAAATACAGGTTCCCGGGCGCCACCTCCGCTTTGGATAGAGTGACTCTGACTTTTTGACAGCTTGCTCTGGCATGAGAGTAATGGTGGTTGGGGAGAGGCAGGAGCCAGGGCCCCCAGGCCCCCCAGTAAACGTGGGGAAGCCCAGCCCCTCCCCCACTACACCTCCTAACTCTGCCCCAACGCCCTGCCCTTGCAGGTCCTCTGGGGGCATTTCCCAACCTCACTGCTACTCTCTGGGCCTCTCAGGGGCCCCCCTGGTGGGCATCCTCTCAGAGGGGTGGGTGTGTGTGTGTGTGTGTGTACGTACGCACACACTGGTGCTGCATTAGCTTGAAATAAGCCTTTTTTCTCTGAGCCAGTTTTATTCTCCTAATACTCAAATATGATATGCTGCTGTGCCGTTCTATTTGTAGACGATTTTTCTCTCTGATGAGGAGAATGTCAAAGACCCCACGTAAATGAGTGGAGAGAAAGAAAAAGTGCTATAATTTATAGGAATTAGGAAGTGAAGATTTCAAGCCCAGTGCAGGCTTCAGGGCTGGGGCTCAGGCAGCGCGTCCTCCTGTGATGGCAGCAGGGGAGGGGGCCACTCTCTCCCTCTGGTCCCAGGATGCTCAGGGGCCGACGGGATGCAGGGCTGATAAAGCTCAGCGTCACCTCACCAGCCCAGTCCTCTCCGCCCACTGTTGGCTTCTCCAGCCACTGGCCCTGATTGTGTGATGACTTCTGCATCTTCCAGTACCCGTCAAACCTCGCCGTTGCCCTGGGGCTATATCTGTGTGGCTTGGTGTTCAGGACCCCTCTGTCACTCTCCCTTCCTATGCCCTCGGCTTCCTGGATGAACTATTTGTGGAGTGTATGAATGAACCATCCCCACCTTGTCTTGAGCAGACCCATCTTCTCTGCACCTTTGCTCCCACTAGTTCCTCTGCCCTGAGTACCTCCTGCCTCAACTCCACACGCGCACAGCCCACCTGCTTCTCCAGCTCCCACAGACAGGCTTCCTCGTCCCCCAGCCTCCTCTCAGGGCCATCAGCCTCCCTTCTCCTGCACTCCCACCACCCTTTGTCTGGATTGCTGGGTGCTGATCACAGCCCGCCCTCTTTTTATCTCTGCCCATTTCCATATCTGCTTTTTCCCTTACTGTTCACCTCCATGTGACTTGAATGAGGCTAGAGGCACACAGTAGGAGTTTAATTAACTACTCTTTGCTGCAGAACTCATCAGGTGGAACTCTCATAGTTTTGAGACCTCAGTAGGGGGAACCTGGCACCTGCTTGCAGGACAGAGGCCTGGGAATAAAATAAGTGCAATCTATCTTCTCAATGGCCCCCACCCCAAGCCTCTGTCCCTGGAAAGTGGGCTCTCATTGAGTTGCTGTTGGAGCCCAGCCAGCCACTGATGTGGGTGATAACCCAGGCTTTGTTCCTAGAAACTGGGGCTGAGGGACTCAACCTTGTCTAGCTGTGGGGGGACTGAAGTCCCCCTAACAATGAGGCAAGGGACCCCTTAGGAGGTGTACGGCACTGTGAGAACACGGACCTTGGAGTATGCCATCCTTGCACTCCTATCTTAAATCTACTGTGTGACCTCACACAAATTCCTCACCTCTCTGAACTTCAGCTTCTCGGTTTGGAAAATGATGCTAATGATAACCTTTAGGGTCACTGGGAGTATTGGGGGTAATGTCTATAAGGTACAGGGCACCTTACAGGAGCTGGATAAACAACTGTTAGTGTGATGATCACTATCATAATCAACAAGCCTGACTTTCCATTCATTTTCTCTTGCAGTCATTGTTGTTACCTCCAGCTGCTGGTGCCTGTGCTGGCATCACCTGGGGCTGTGAGCCAGCCGTTTCATAATTAGCTTGGCAGGTACAGAGTGTGGCGGACCCCCTGCCAGGGATCACAAATTAATTAGTGTTGTTTGTGGAGAGGAAGCCTCTTTGGCAGCCTTGCCAGGGACAAGGCAGGCCCGTGGGCATCTGACCTCAGTCTTCGTGGCTCTGCAGAGGGGTGAGCCCCCTGAACACCAGCAGGAGGTGGGCACTTCTAGGGACTGCATGTTTGGCACATGGTTAGTTGGTTCCCCCGCTCCCCCTGGGCTCACGGGAGCCATGGAGAGAAAACTTCTTCACCCCACCCTGGTGTCTGGCCTGTGCATATGCCTCAGTTTTTCCTCCCATCAGTCCAACCACTCTCTGAGCCTGGATGTTCCCTGCTCTTCAGGCTCACAACTCCCGTAGCAAATCACTAGATGCACCCACTCATCTTCTTGCAGCCTCCAGCAGCCCAGAAATCATGACTCCTTCATAAATGGCAATGGCAACTTCTCTTTGTCTGGGGCCGTGGGGGCACACTGGCGCTGGGGTTTTTTAAGGGTTCTGGCCTCATCCTCCTGGGGCAGAGTGCAGGCTGGTGACATGCCTAGGTCTGTCCACACACACCCTTGAGGTCATCCTCTCCTGGACCTCACTCTGCTGGGGACCTTGGGCAAACTGCTCTTCCTCAGTGCAAATCATATGCTTTCCCAAGTCTCAGGACTCCAAGGCAAACTCTTCACACAGGTGAATAATCTCACTTACTAGCCATGGTGTAACCAGGTAATAGCTGTGTCCTTCCCATTCTGTAGACAGGGCCATGGAGTCTCAGAGATTAACCTGGGTCACAAAACTGAAACAGATTGGGGTTAGGATTTGAGCCTAGGTGTTCTGACTACATAATGTCTTTTCAAAAACTGAGGGGGCAATGACAATATAGCAGAATGCACAGATCTTAGGTATTCAGTTCATGACTGCTGACCAGTGTATTGACCCATGTAAGCAGCACTCTAGACGGGGTACAGGACACACCCGTCATTCTTCATGCCTCTGCTCCCCACCAGGAGGCACCCACGTTCTGATCGCTATCACTATAGGAACACTTCATCCCTGAATTTTGTAGACGTGGGATTATACAGTGTGTATGCTCCTTCATATGTACTTTAAATACTGCCTCTGTCACTCAGCTCAGTGTTTTGAGATTTATCCATGTGCCTGCATGGATCAATAGTCGGTTGTTTTTATTGGTGAGCAGGATTCTCTGGTATAGATACCCCATGCCTTGTTGATCCCTTCACCTACTGATGGACATTAGGGTAAATTCTAGGATTTCTTCCCTTCCAGGGGGTAGGATTCTATTTGTCATAGGCTAAGATGAATAATGATGCTCTGAACATTCACCTACGAAACCTTATGTGGATATGCATCTTTATTTCTCTTGGGTAAATGCTTGAGGTGAAATCACTAGCTTATAGGGAGGTGTATATGTTAAATTACAATTATAATTTCCAGACAGTTTCTAAGGCAGTTGGACCATTTGACGCTCTCACTCCCAGTGTAAGAGTGTTCTAGATGCTCCACACTCTTGCAATGTTCAGTGGTGGTGTTCTTTAAAAATTTTAGCCACTCTAGTGGAAAACTTTGGAGAAGGAAATGGCAACCCACTGTAGTATCCTTGCCGGGAGAGGAGCCTGGTGGGCTCAGGGCCATAGGGTCGCAAGGAGTCGGACTTGACCGAAGTGACTTAGCAGTGGACAAAATAGTGACATCTCATTATGGTTTTAATTTACAGTTCTGTGATGACTGGTGATCCTGGCCCTATTTTCATCTGCATGTTGGTCATTCATATATTTTCTTTTGTGATGTGTCTATTCTAGTCTTTTGCCCACTTAAAAAAATTTGGTTGTTTGTCCTTTTATTGTTGGTGTGTAGGAGTTCATTGTGAATGTGGATTTGAATGTATATCTTCCCCAGTCTGTAGCTGCTTTATTCGTTTTCTTAAAGGTGTCACTGGGGGCAGAAATTGGCTGCAGCCTCGCCGCATTTGCTCATAGAGATTCCTGGGAGTGTGAAGTAAAGGTTGCATTGTGTCAAGTATACAGCAGGTGCTCAGAAGAAGCTTATTTACTTTTCCCTACTCCCTCTCCTGGCCAAGGCCTCCCAGATCATTTTCTCAACTGAAACAGATTTCCTATCGTCTTTATCCATCTGCCCACGTTTCACTCACCCTTGAAAGCCCAGTTTAACACGGGCTTGTGGCACCAAGCTCCTTATGGTGTCCCAACCCATGGAAACAACCCCAGAGCTGGATCAAATAGCAGTGACTCTCTCACTGAGGGTGTCGTGTTCTCCCACTGACTTCCAGGAAGGTGCTACAGATTGACAGTGTGTTGCTACTGAGTCCATTTGGCTGATGCAGAAACTGAGGGCAAGAGAAAGGTCCGCTGACTCACCATAGTTACTGGTGCAGCCAGGATGGAGACAGGCTGTTCAAGTCCACAGGCAGCAATTAGCTGTACATCCATCACCTTTGACCTGATCCCAGCCCTCCCCACACCTTGCTTGGACTGTTGCAGGGCCGTCTCCTCCTCACTCACTCAACACAAACTCTTTGAGTGTTACCCACTCCCAGGGCCTGCATTCAGCTGCAGACTGTAGTTATTAATCAAGCATCACCCTGCCCTCCAGGGCCTCCCAGACCAGGGGAAAGACATGTGCTCCAGCTGTTAGGATGCAAAATGGTGAGAGGCATGTACTGCAGATGGATGCACAGGGCTCTGTAGGTGTGAGGGAGACCTGGAAAGAGCACTGCTTTCACTGCCTGGGGTGTAGGCGGGACCCCAGGAACATCGTCTCAGGGGAGTAACGCTTGAACCAGCGTTTGCCAACCGAATTGCCTTTTCCAGGAAGAAAAGGTAGAAAGCCACGTGGAAAGGAAGGGCAGCACAGAGAGAGGGGAGATCATGTGCTAATGTCCAGAGACACTGAAAAGTACAAGGGATTCAGGGATGCGTGTGTTTACAGGCACCACCTGTGGGCGGCGGGCTGTTGGGGGGCTGAGCTTGGAGACAGTCATAAAACACATGACGTGTCAAGTAAGAAACTTGGGTTTTCTCCTGAAAGCAATGGGAGCTTTTGGAGGATTTGAAGATGGGGGAGGGCAAGGGGCTAAGTGCTGGAGGCCGCCTGTCTGTGGCAGTTGCTAAGAGGATGGATGGGGGTATGCTGCTTTAACCTGAGACCTGTGGGACACTCCTCCTGTGGTCCGTCCAGGTGAGAGATGACAGGGGCTGCCTGACCCCGGGCAGAGGGCATGGGAGTGGAGGGAATGCCTCATCTCCACCCAGCAGAGCTGTTGAGAACTGATTGGCCACGATGTAAATAGAGCACAGTTGGAGTCACAGTAACACAATCCCATCACCATTCAAAAAAGACAGAAGGGAGGCTTCACTGGAGAGAAGCATCCTGCCCTTTGTTTGGCCACACGTGGACCTCCCTTGCCCCCCGCCCCTGTATCTGCCTGGAAATGGACATGGCTGTGTGTGTGACCCTGGAGGTGGCTTTGGGATGGACAAGCTGGTGGTGAGCCCCGGTGCAGAGGCATGATGTGGGGGAGGTCAGAGAGCCTGGGGGTGCAGGAGGAGTGGACGGGCTCTGCTTGGCATCTGGAAGTTTCGTGTGGTCAGACCGATGTGCATCTGCCTCCTGCCTCAGGAACTCTGCTCTTGGAATAAATCTCTTAATCTCTTTAAGCCATAGCCTCCTCATCTCTGTGGTAAGGCTGATCACAGCCTCTGTCCTGGAGGTGTTTGGGGATTTAGTGCCAAATTGTATGTGGTGGTTGTTCTTCAGTCACTAAGTTGCATCTGATTCTTTGTGGTCCCTTGGACTGCAGCGCGCCAGGCTTCCCTGTCCTTCACTGCTTCCCGGAGTTTGCTCAAACTCATGTCCATCCAGTCAGGGATGCCATCCAACCATCTCATCCTCTGTTGTCCCCTTCTCCTCCTGCCTTCAGTCTTTCCCAGCATCAGGGTCTTTTCCAGTGAGTTAGCTCTTTATATCAGTTGGCCAGCATATTGAAGCTTCAGCTTCAGCATCAGTCCTTCCAATGAATATTCAAAGTGCATGTAAAGAAAGCCGTTGGCATGCTATTAAGCGCCATACCTGCTGGATTCCGGGTCATCTGCAGAAGTCACCGTGAATGTTTCCTGGTGCTGTTATTTCCCCTATCCTGCCTCTGGAAGCTACCCAGCCTCAGGGCAAGGCACAGATGTGGGAGCCAATTCCTAGGAACGTCCATCACTGATGCACTGGAAGTCCCCCTCCTGCCCAGTCCATAGCAGGCATGAGCCCCTAGAAGGGCCTTGGCAAGAATTATTTGCATCTTTTTTTTTTTTGGTGAAGGCCCTCCTATTGCTGCTCAGCACCACCCTCTGGCAGATTTTCTGGGCTGTGCCCACCAGGCAGTTAAGGAACTGACATCCCAAAGGTAATTTCTCCCCAAGGAGGTATTTTATGGGTTGTTGATGTTTCAGTGCTGCTAGGAGATTTCCCCCTGACCCGTCCCGGGCCAAGCCTGCACCAGCCACCCGGGACTGTGCACGCTGGGAGGCCGTGTGCCTCCTCGGCGAGGGAGGATGGAGCAGGCCTTACTGGGAGGACCACGAGTGTTCCTGATTGTACCTTCCCCTCTGCCGCGGGCTGTTGGGGGCTTAGGCCAGTGAAAAGTGCTGAGATTGCCCGAAAGCACTGTTATTACTGAAAGCCAGAAAACCGCCTCCTTCACTCCCAGGGCAAAAGGAGGCAGAAAACTCATCGATAAGTGTCTTAATATGCAACTGCCATTAACTCGACAATAGCTATTAAAAGCTATCAATTATTTAGATATAGGAATCTGGGGAGGAAAGCCCTTAGGAGCACATCTAAAGCTGGTAGAGTGTCAATAGTAGAGTTATTAATTTCCAGCTCGGGGATAGTATTTAAAACACGGGTTATGAAAGCCCTTCGGAGGAAGAGAACTTTCACAGTCACGCAGATGCTGAGCTAAGGAAACTTCTGGGGGCATGCAGGGTGCTGTTCATACCCTGCCTCCAACACAGCCCCGTGTGGGGTGTGTCCGACTGGGGCTGGGCCCACGGGAGAGGACCGGGTGGTCCTGCCTGCCTACACTTGACCTTCCTCGTCTCCAGCCTGAGGCCTGAGTGCCTCCTTAGAGCTATAGCTCTGTCGGGTGCTGGTACCAAGATGGCCACTAGGGGGAGCCGAGGTTCTCAGCCAAGAGCGGCTCTCCCGCAATGGAAAAAGCCCAAGGGGACCCTTCAGCACCCGTGCCTTTTCCACCCAGGATTCGGAAAGCAGGCTGGGCTGGGGACAGCGTGGCCGCTGACTGGCCTGGCAGAGGTGGACAGTATTTAAAGGAGCCCCCGTCTCTAAGCGATATCCGGGTCCGTCCTCACCAATCTGCCTCCCTCCTGAATAGTAAAAGCGCAGTTACATTCCGGGCGGCACACAGCCAACTTCAAGGTGACCTCTTCCCGGAACCCTTCCAGAGGTGCCTGTCGTGTGGCAACTCCAGGTCCCCGGGCATCGTCTCCTCAGCGAGGAGGAAGCTGAGGAATATGTGCTGTTTCTTCCTCCCCTTCTTCCTTTTCCTGCTGTTAACTACCCACCCCCTGCATTTGATTGAGCACCTCTGATTTGCAGGCAACAGTGGGCATTGTGTCGGGGTGCTAAAGGATGGTGGGGACTTCTTTGAGAGACAAAGCTCTGTATTCAAGGGTTTCCCACTTAGTTTGGAGATACAGAAATTTGATTCAATGCAATGAACATTACCCGAGTGCCCACATGAGAAACAGTAGAGTATGGGGCAAGAGAACCGATCTGGTGACGGAGTTTTTCAGTCTTGGCTTCACCTCAGAGAGCCAGTGTGATGTTGTGTTACTCAAACCTGCTTGGTCTCTATTTCCTCCTTTGTAATATGGGTCAGACATCCCTGGGTTCGCCACAGACCTGTTTTAAGACTCACATATGGCCATGGAAGAGAGAGGCTTTCTTAACTGCGAAATAAGCGTCACTTCTTTTGTGAAGTCCCCAAACCCTCCCACCACCAAGTGTCTGCCTTCCCACACTTCTCCTAGCTCAGCTAGAGCCATCTGCACGCACAGCCAGGATTTACCTGTCATTCAACAGAGAACTCAAGAGTAGGGATGGTGGATATGCCCGGTTCGTTCAGCTCACAGCCTGGGGACTTCCCTGGAAATACAGTGGTTAGGGCTCAGCATTTTCACTTTGGTGGCCTGGGTTCGATTCCTGGTCAGGGAACTAAGATCCCGAAAGCTGCGTGACAAGGCCAAAAGAAAAAAAGAAAGTTTAAGCTCACAGCCATGACTCCTGATTTGCAGGAATGTTTACAGATGTTTGGGGTAAGGTGTTGCAGTGAGGGAGGGGGTGAGAATGCCTCACCGCTTTCCAGTTTGGGGTCCTGGGCTGATGGCAGTACATCCAGGTGCACGTAGGTGGACACTGACTGGGCTCGGGTCTTGGCTGATGCCCGGGGGGAGAACCTGACCATTGCGAAGCCGGCCACAGGGCCTGGGCTGTGGACACACATATTGGAGGCCCTCAGGGCGAGGTGAGCATTGAAGCCCTGGGAGTGGGTGGGCTCCAGGATGGGAGGGGGCAGCGTTTCCCACAGGGCGGGCTGGATGTCACTGACGGTCATGGGGCGGTGTCGTCAGCCGCCGATGGTGTGTCAGCGCCGGGTCACAGAGCGAGAGCCCGACCCCTTCTGGACTGTCCATCAGTCCTGCCTTGTTGAGGGACGTGGTTTGGTGCCAGTGAGCCCCTCTGGCTTGTGCTAGTCTGCCTTTCAGATGAAGTGCGAGCAGGTGCTTTCAGCAGGCAGCAGAGCCCAGCAGCAATTTACACTGGGTCTTCTTTCCTGGTTACTTCTAAGAAGTGATGGTATTTATATATATGTACCATAGTGATACTCTGTTTCCTTTAAGTACATTTATTTGAGTTACAAATAAAGGGAGTCACTGTAAAGGAAAACGTTAAATAAACAATAGTCCAGGTGGTGCAGGAATACAGTAAAAATCCCTATGCTCCTTCACCAGTGATTGTAGTGGGGTGAGAGCCCAGGTTTGGAGTCATGGGTGGAGATCCTGTGATTCTTCTGGTGGTGGCCCTGGACTTCTGAGCTTCAGTCTGCATATCTGTAAACAGGGTTTATAAGACCTTCTCAGAGGAATGGCGATGAGGAGCAAAAGAAATGATGCATGAAGAGTACTTGGCACAGAGCCGGGCATACAGTAGGTGCTCAGTCATTGCACATTGTTAGGCATTTTAGCTTGTAGTGGGTGTGTGTGGGGCTGCAGACTATGGGCCAGAGCCCCGGGCAGCATGCACCTTGGGCGTGGAGGCAGAAGGAGGTGTGGGATGCCTGAGGAATGGTCTGGGAGGGACCAGGGGACCCAGAGGGCGTGACCTGTGGACCAAGGAGGGGAGAGCCTGGCTCAGCCCACACAGAGCCCCTGGGAAGAAGCCAGCGGGCTCTGCTTCAGCCTCAGGAGGGAGTGGCCTCCTCACTCAGCCCTGCCGCTCCACCTCCCCTTCCTGCGGGATTTTAATTCAGAACTACAAGTGTGCATATTCAGAATAAGATCCCGGCAACATTAACCTTGAAAGTTCCGGCCTGGAAGGCCCTCTTTTCTCCTGAAGTTTGGTGTTAGTGCACTGGGGAGAATGGCCCAGTGTCTTTTGGGAGCGGCGGGCTCTGGCTGATGAAATCACAATTCTTTCCCAACTTGTAGATAAGAGTGCGGGCGCATGTGCTAAGTCACTTCAGCTGTGTCCGACTCTGTGACCCTGTGGACTGCAAAGCTCCTCAGTCCATGGGATTCTCCAGGCAAGAGTGGGTTGCTGTGCGCTCCTCCAGGGGATCTTTCCTCCAGGGGATCTTCCTGACCCAGGGACTGAACCCGCATCTCTTATATCTTGCATTGGCAGGTGGGTGCTTTACCGTTAGCACTTCCTAGGAAGCCTGCAGACAAGAGGAGTGCATCCAAAAATATTAATGAGCTTTTCAATCTCTCTGTCCCTTCCTCCCTTTCTTCCTTCCTTCCAGAGGTGTTTATTGAGGGCATACCGGGCACTCAGATTTTAACCTTTGTCAAAACCAGGAGTGCCTTCTCTGGCAGAGGCCTACTTTCAGTTCTTTAAACATGAGCAAGAGGCAGAAATTCCAGGCTCTGTGTCACTTGGATCAGCCCAGGAATTCTTCTCTGGTTCACTGGACCCCCGTGTTCACACAGCATTCAGGTCACATGCGCAGGTTGCCTTGAGCCCATCTGCCTGTGTGAGTTCACCTTGCTGGTCTGTTTTCTCAGTTTTCCGTGTCCAGGCAGGAGATGTGCTTCCTTCTCTCCGCCAGGCGGCCAGGCTGGCTCCGCTCCGCCGTCTGCCATGCCCACTGAGTTCCAGCCATCACGCTGTGTGTGTGGGGTTCCCCCTTTCTGGAGTGCTGTCTTCCCTCTTTTTCACCTCTGGAGGCACCCCAGGCTTTTCTTTCTCCAGGAAGTTGCCCTGAGGTTCTCCAGGGCTTCCCTGCCCTGAGGCCCCACGTTTCAGCCCCCACCACGAGCCCACTGGCCCTGGATCACCTGGGTTCCCCACTGGGGAGGTGACTGGGCCTTAGGATGGGATATTTGCTGAACGCTCGTTCCGCATCCATCCACAAGCTCCTGTAGAGGCAGGGGCTGGACTGATCCCGTTTCAGGTGAGGAGGTGACAGCTGTGCTCAGGGTCACCCAGCAGAAGAAACAGAACTAGCGCTGGCGTTCAGCTGCTCTGGCATCAGAGCCCCACTCTCTGGATGCCCCCCGCCCTACACACAGTGCCGGCTTGGGGAGCCGAGGAAGGAGCGGGTCCCTGAAAGCCCAGGCTGCCAGGATGCCGGGTTAAGCACGCTGGGTGGTGGATTTAATGTAGGAGGTGTCTGGTGGGCATTAAGCAAGTTTAGCCATGTGGAGACCGGAGCTGCTGCCTGTGGCTGGGGCTGGCATCTCTGTACAAAGCCCCCCTCTGATTACCTGAGTGCTCACTGCTATCCCTGGAATGCCTTCCCTCCTCCGCTATGATTCAAAGCATTTATTTAGTTTTGTTTTGCTTTATTCCCCCAAGGGTTTCAGCTGACCTACAAGAAAACATTCAATAAAGTCCTAATAAAATATAAATAAGAACAACAAGGGAAGACGCTGTTCACATCATGACACAGCGTCTGCTGCACCTGATGGTCCTTCGTGGATCAGATGATCCTCACTTCCCCAGTCCTTCCATTCAGAGAGGTCATGCCCATCACATGATTTGAGCTCAAATGTAAAGATTCAAGGTTTTTCTCAGGTTGTCTTGTGCAGACACTGTCAGAAGGTTCACTTTCTAGAAAAAGTGGCTGCTTTGAAGGGCCCAGGTCACTGCCAGCCTCCCTGACGCTCTTCTCGATCAGCTCCTCATGCTGAGAACGTGGCCCTGCCCTCTGGCCATAACCTGGTGGCTTTCCAGGTGAGATGAAAGATGCTGTTATAAACAGGCTGTGTGTACTCACTCGCTCAGTTGTGTCCAACTCTTTGTGGCCCCACAGACTGTAGCTCGCCAGGCTCCTCTGCCCATAGAATTTTCCAGGCTAGGAATAGTGGAGTGGGTTGCCATTTTCTCCTCTGGGGGGTGGGGTCTTCTCAAACCAGGGATCGAACCCACATCTCTTGTGTCTCCTGCATTGGCAAGCGGATTCTTTACCACTAGCACCACCTGTTATAAATAGGGACAGCGCTCAATTCTCGCAGAGAATCTGGTTGGGCCAAGGGGCCACCAGAGCCGGGCACCGAAACGGCCTCTCCCGGGGGGCAGGTGCTGCACCCAACTGCCTGGGCCACTGAGTCATGTGGCTGCTGGCCCCACAGACGATGCTGAACCATTCGCTGCTCCGATTTGCTTTCCTTGCCTTGAAGAGACGTGGTTACTGGCTTGGGCTTGTGAGCCTCGGGCTCTGAGAAACCAGGGAAAAGGCTATTGTGAGGATGCTGAGTTTTGCTTGCTGTGAGCCCCCGGGGGAGCCAGGAGGAAAGCTGATCTGTGTGAGCTCCCAGGACACACCTGGGGCCCAGGGATATGTTCCTTCCTTTCTCATCTGAATGGGTCTCACTCGGTGATCTGCAGCCCTGCTGGGGAGGCAGTGTGACTGTGAATACATAGGAGGCAGGAGATGCTCCACCTGGGGCACCGAAGACCATGGTGACTGATTTGCCACCTGCCTTTCCAGGGAGAACTTTGAGAACCGGGCTGGACAGTAACAAGGAAGGAGCCTTGGGAAGGGCCAAGTTTGAGTCCCAGTTGAGTTTCCTCTTGACTGGCTCTGTGACCTTGGGCAGGTATCTGACCCCTCTGATGTCTGAAGATGACCAGAGAGGATGTCTGTAAAAGGCCATGTCCCCGTTGGAGCCCAGAGCCAGCAGGATATGGACACCGCTAGGCTGCTCTGTGTGGGTGAGTCCCTGCCGTTCCAGAGCCCGACTCTTAAACGCAGGTAGACACACAGGTAGACTCTCACACATGGAAACAGGTGACTACAGCAGGAATCGGTGCCCCAGGGAAGCTCCGAGAGGAAGCGCCTGACCAGCCTGGAAGTGGTAGTAGCTTAGGACAGGTAGGAGTCAGCCAGGTGAGGTGAGCAGGGGGATTGGGAATCCCAGGCAGAACAAAGGCCTGGAGGGGTGGATGGCAGGATGCTGTGGGGAAGGATTTAGGAGTGTCTGGGGGATAGCATTTTTTTGGACTCGGGGAGCAATGAGAGAGAGGCCTGGGCTTGTAGAAAAGGATAAGATGGTGCAGGGCCTTGACCCATATCCTTCAAGCGCCCCGCCCACCACTCCCCCGAATCCAGGCCCCCACCTAGTCTTGGGGCGGGACTGGGGTTGTGAACACAGAGGTGTTTTCAGTGTGGGTCTGCAGTGCTGGGGGGGCTTCCCATCACAGGTGGAATCATGTCATGCCCCCACTCTAGACCCCTCCTCATCTCCTCTCTGCCTTCCTGACGAAGGAAGCCCATGCTTTTGGCCTGATCTTCATGGCTTTGTGTGATCCGATACCACCCCTTCCCCCTCCCTCACCTCTCTCCCCTTCTTTCTTTTTTTTTTTTAAGATTTTTAATTGGAGGAAAATTGTTTTGCAATGTTGTGTTGGTTTCTGTCATACAACAACACAGAAAGTGAAAAGTGGAAGTGTTAGTTGCTTAGTCATGTCCTACTATTTGCGACCCCATGGACTGTAGCCCGCCAGGCTCCTCCGTCCATGGACTTCTCCAGGCAAGAATACTGGAGTGGGTGGCCATTCCCTCCTCCAGGGCACCTCCCCAGCCCAGGGATTGAACCCTGTCTCCTGGATTGCAGGCAGATTCTTGACCATCTGAGCCGCCAGGGAAGCCCACAACAATGCAAACCAGCCATAATTATGCATACATATCTCCCCCACCCCGCCTTCGCTTTCAAACCGTTCTTCCCTCTCACCGCACTCATGCTGTCTTCTCCTGGCCCTCCTTTACCTGTGTCATTCCTGCACATCCTTCGGGGCTCAGCTCAGGTTTTGCCTCCTCCAGGAAGTCTTCCATGAGTCCCTCTGAGGCCTGTGGGCCTGTGCTTCCCCATCTCAGCACATTTCACCCTCAGCTCTTTGTCAGGCTTCCCCACCAGGCTGTCATTGATGTGGGAGCAGGGGCAGGTCTGTGCTATTCCCTCTGTTCCCTGGGTCTTGGCCCTTAATAGGTAACTCATTAGTCATGGTTGCATGAATGAGTGATTGAGTGAATTAATGAAGGGCTTTGATTTCTTGGCAATCTGCTCACTTCCCTGACCCCAGCTGGGGCCCTGCACACTTACATTGCTACTTTAGAGATTCTGGAGCTAAGCCTTTACTGCTTCGATTCACTGTATTTTTATTCTGGCTTTTCTATTGCACTGCCTGGCACACAATAGCACTCCACTTTTTATATCACTGAGCCCACCCACTCTGTTCTGATGCCTGAGCCCCTCGGATTCTTCAATAGGAACACTTTTAATCTGCCCGGGCACAGCCATTTCAGAAGCACGTTTCAAAGCTTCTTGAAAGCGAGGTGCTGCAGCTTTGATGCCTCTGTTAGCACCTCTGCGGGGGATGCAGGCTGGCTCACGGAGGTCTTGGGGCCTGTGTGGGGGGCTGAGGACAGTCCGCCCGGACTGGAGGGGACGAGAGCTACCCCTTCCGCCCAGGCTCCATCCACTGCAGGGCCCTCTTCTTCAGTGACCGATGGGGCTTCTGCACACACCCCTGCATCCTCAGGGACTTTGCACCCCTTTCCCAGAGGCTGGGACTGTCTTCCAGCTGCACCCCTCACTGGACATTGCCCTGGGCTGCGGGGGCCTGCTTACCCCTTGTGTAGCCCATTCCCTCAGCTATGGAAGAGGCTCATGGAAGACAGGCTGCAGTTCTGGAGGCCTTGATTAGGACAATTCCAGGGGACCACCCTGGTTCCAGAGCTCTTGTGGAATCAGCCGAGGCTTCAGTTATCACCCCACCAGCCACTGCATTGCGGTCAGCTCCTCCCTCTGCCCATCCCCACCTTCCTCTCTCCCTTTCTCGTGTGTCTCCCGGGATTACTTGGCAAAAAATGTTCTTCATGGACTTTCCATCCCAGAGTCTGTTTCTAGAGAACCTGCTCTAAGAACACTTCTTAACTGTGAGGTAACAGGGGCCTCCTGGTCACCAGCTGTCAGGGAGTGACTGAGAGGGTGTGGGTGATGAGGCAGCCCTGAGGAACACCTCTGATACGGATGCCTGGAGTGTCATGACCGGAGCCCCAGGATCCCTCTTCTTCCTTGGACCTGATTCCTGCGGGGCTCCGGGTGGTTTCATTACAGCCTGGGTACAGGCTGAGCTCTTCTTTCAGGTCTGGGTTTGTCTCTGTCTTGGGATTTTGCCTAAGGGAGTGTGACCGTCAAGGCTTGTTAAGAGCTGGGTAAAGTACAGATTAGCCACTCAGTCGTGTCCGACTCTTTGCAACCCATTGACTGCAGCACACCAGGCTTCCCTGTCTGTCACCAACTCCCAGAGCTTGCTCAAACTGATGTCCATCGAGTCGGTGATGCCATCCAACCATCTCACCCTCTGTTTCCCTCTTCTCTTCCTGCCCTCAATCTTTCCCAGCATCAGGGTCTTTCCCGGTAAGTCAGTTCTTGGCATCAGGTGGCCAAAGTATTGGAGTTTCAGCTTCAGCGTCAGTCCTTCCAATGAATATTTAGGACTGATTTCCTTTAGGATTGACTGGTTTGATCTCCTTGCAGTCCAAGGGACTCTCAAGAGTCTTCTCCAACACCACAGTTCAAAAACAACAATTCTTCAGTGCTCAGCTTTCTTTATGGTGCAACTTTCACATCCATACATGACCACTGGAAAAACCAGAGCTTTGACTAGATGGACCTTTGTTGGCAAAGTAATGTCTCTGCTTTTTAATATGCTGTCTAGGTTTGTCATAGCTTTTCTTCCAAGGAGCAAGTGTCTTAATTTCATGGCTGTAGTCACCATCTGCAGTGATTTTGGAGCCCAAGAAAATAAAGTCTGTCACCGTTTCCATTTTTTACCCATCTATTTGTCATGAAATGATGGGACTGGATGCCATGACCTTAGTTTTCTGAATGTTGAGATTTAAGCCAACTTTTTCACTGTCCTCTTCACTTTCATCAAGAGGCTCTTCAGTTCCTCTTTGCTTTCTGCCATAAGGGTGGTGTCATCTGCATATATGAGGTTATTACTATTTCTCCTGGCAATCTTGATTCCAGCTTGTGCTTCATCCAGCCTGGCAATTGCATGATGTATTCTGCATATAAGTTAAATAAGCAGGGTGACAATATATAGCCTTGATGTACTCTTTCCCCAATTTGGAACCAGTCCGTTGTTCCATGTCTGATTTTAACTGTTGCTTCTTGCCCTGTATGCAGGTTTCTTAGGAGGCATGTCAGGTGGTCTGGTACTCCCATCTCTTTAAGAATTTTCCACAGTTTTTTTGTGATCCATACAGTCAAAGACTTTAGCATAGTCAGTGAAGCAGATTTTTTTCTCGAATTCTCTTCTTTTTCTATGACCCAACATGTATTGGCAATTTGACCTCTGGTTCCTCTACCTTTTCTAAATCCAGCTTAAAAATCTGGAAGTTCTTTGTTCATGTACTGTTGAAGCCTTGCTTGGAGCATTTTGAGCATTACTTTGCTAGTGTGTGAGATGAGTGCAATTGTGAGGTAGCCTGAACATTCTTTGGCTTGCCTTTCTTTGGGATTGCAATGAAACCTGACCTTTTCCAGTCCTGTGGCCACTGCTGAGTTTTCCAAATTTGCTGACATATTGAGTGCAGCACTTTAACAGCATCATCTTTTAGGATTTGAAATAACTCAGCTGGAATTCTGTCACCTCCACTAGCTTCATTCATAGTGATGCTTCCTAAGGCCCACTTGACTTCACACTCCAGGATGTCTGGCTCTAGGTGAGTGATCACACCATCATGGTTATCACGGTCATGAAAATCTTTTTTTTGTATAGTTCTTCTGTGTATTCTTTCCACCTCTTCTTAATATCTTCTTTCTGTTAGGTCCATACTGTTTCTGTCCTTTATTGTGCTCATCTTTGCATGAAATATTCCCTTGGTATCTCTGTCTTTCCTTTTCTCCTTTGCTTTCACTTCTCTTCTTTTCTCAGCTATTTGTAAGGCCTCCTCAGACAACCATTTTGCCTTTTTGCATTTCTTTTCCTTGGGGATGGTTTTGATCACTGCCTCCTGTACAGTGTTACAAACCTCCATCCTGGGTAAACAGGTGATTTGTTGTTGTTCAGTCATTCAAGTCGTGTCCAACTCTTTGTGACCCCATGGACTGTAGCATGCTAGGCTTCCCTGTCCTTCACTATCTCCCAGAGTTTGCTCAAACTCATGTCCATTGAGATGGTGATGCCATCAGACCATCTCATCCTCTGTCATCCCCTTCTCCTGCATTCAATCTTTCCCAGCATCAGGATCTTTTCCAATAAGTGGGCTCTTTGTATCAGGTGGCCACAGTATTGGAGCTTCAACTTTAGCATCAGTCCTTCCAATGAATATTCGGAGTTTATTTCCTTTAGGATTGAGTGGTTTGATCTTGCTGTCCAAGGCACTCTCAAGAGTCTTCTCCAGCACCACAGTTGGAAAGCATCAATTTTTTGGCACTCAGTCTTCTTTATGGTCCAACTCCCACATCCATACCTGACTATTGGAAAAACCATAGCTTTGACTATTTGGACCTTTGTTGGCAAAGTGATGTCTCTGCAGGTGCTGGCCTCTGGTAAAAGCTGGATCCAGAACTCAGCTTGGCCCTCAGCAGACCTAAGGGATTTTTCCTACATCCTGCTGGGGAATCCAAGGTAGAAACAGGCCCTGTGGACCACATGCATAAGAATGGCCATCCTGCCTCTTCCCATTTACATGCTGCCATAGACTGTGTCCTCAGGTTCACAGGTTGAAACCTAACCCTCAAGGCAGTATTTGGAGGTGAGGCTTTGGGAATGTGATTAGTTCATAAGGGTGGAGCCTTCGTGAATGCAATTAGTGCCCTGGTGAGGGAGATCCCCAGAGAGCCCCCTCACCCCCTCAGCTGTGTGAGGACACAGAAGATAGCCAACTGTGAAAACTGGGATCCCATCACACACCCAACCTTCTGACACCTTGAACTTGGACTTCTATCCTCCAGAACTGTGAGAAATAAGTTTCCATTGTCTATAAGCCACCCAGTCTGTGATATTTTCATTGTGCAAGCCTGAACAGACTGAGACAGCCTGTGGCCATGGGAAGCACAGGGGTTTCTTAAAGTCACCTGTATTTTCCACCGCTCCTGGAATGAGTCATGTCAAACTCTATGGCTTAATACCACACAAGCTCACCATCTTGCAGTGCTTGAGGCCAGAAATCTGAACTAGGTCTTGCTGAGCCCAAATCAAGGTGTTGGCAGGACCTCTCAGGAGGCTCCAGGGGAGATCTGTTCCCTTGTCTTTTCAAGCTTTTAAAGGCTCCCGCATTCCTTGGCTTATGGCCTCCCATCCCATCCGCAAAGCCAGCTGAGTCTTTCCACATCTCATCTCTCAGATTAACTCTCTCCCCCTCACCTTCCACATTATAAGGACCCTGATAATTCCATGGGTCTCACCTGGATAATCCAAGTTAATTTCCCCATTTTAAGATCAGCTGATGTAATTCCATCTGCCCTCTTAATTCCATCTGGGATCTTAATTCTCCTTTGCTATGTAGCCTTGTATTTGTATGCTCTGCCCATTAGGATGTGGACATCTTTGTGGGCCATTATTCTGCCTTCCGTGTCTTCCCTGTGGTGACGGGTTGTCAGCACACCCTCCACTGACTGTCTTTTCTTTTCCACACCTGTGATGGCCCCTTCACTTTTATTTGAAACTGTGTCTTAGGGTCTTCTTTGAGGATTGAGGGATCAAACCAATACACTTAAATACAGCTTTCAAATTAAAGACACAGCTCAGAGATAAAGTAAACCCAGGCTACAAAGACCCATGACTGAAAGCAGCAGTGATTGGACCTGGCTCATTGGGGCTGCTCGCTGGGGGTGAGCACCTCCCCCACCCACCCCTTGTAGAAAGAGGTACCCAGGTTGAGGCAGTGACCAGCCTCCACCAGTGCGTCCTTCCACCCCCCAGACTCCCTGCCCTGCCGGGTACCAGGTGTCACTCTGCTAATGAACGACTCATTCTCCTCACTTAGCAAATTTCAATTTTAAGTAATTGCCTGAATCAAAGTTATTTATTGGATCCTTAATACATTTCAGATTTGAAGCTGGTTTTGATTAGCCTCCATTGCTATTAAAATGGAAAATACGTTTTCCATTTGGTGGTGATTTTCCTCCATAACGACACGGCTGCTAATGAATACTATTTCAGTCATCACTGAACTTGGGGCACGCATCCTGCATCGTCCCCTCAGGATGACTCCTTTTCTGTCTTCAAAGGAGTTTTTTTTTTTTTTTTTTTCATGATCACAGCCCTTGCTGTGGCTGGGCACACACTGGGCATTCAATAGCCGATTGGATGCTTTCTCGATGGCAAAACAGGCCTTTAGTTCTTCCAGCAGGTGTTCTGGACAGCAGGCCTCTCTTGGGCTGCATGAGGAAGGTTCAGCTCATGCCCCACGATCAGCCCTGCTTCCCATCTGGGGCTGCGTGGCCCTGGACGCACCCAAGAACCTCCTTCTGGGAGTGAAATCAGCTACTGACACTGGGTGATGGAGGCAGGGCATGGGACCTCTCAGGGGAGCCACAGGGGGAAGGAGTCTTTTCTGAAGTGCCGTCCTAGCTGGCTGCTACGGCTCTTGCTCAGAAACCACTGTGAGTCAGTCTGTCAAGGGTGTTGGTGGGGGGCAGGTTTTTTTTTTTCATACCCATGAGGTGTTGGCGAATTTTGAAAAGAACAAGCCCTCGTATTTGTGACAAGCCTCACTGAGGTGGAACAACTCATTTTAGAGATGTCTGCCTTGGAGATATTATTTACCTCATTATCAAAGAATCCCGACAGTCACCAGGTGCGGCCCTGGCTCCAACACCTGCAAGGCTCAGAGGGGCCAGCTGAGGAGTGGAGGCCCTGGAACGCCAGGGACGCAGATGAGAGAGGGCCCCGCGATGGCGGGGTTCGAGTGGGACGCAGACATACCTTTGGGGGAGCCACCGGGGGTGCCATCGGTCGCAGGCACGTCTGGATCATCTAGCTGGGTCTGGGGAGCCCCAAGGGTGGGGTGGGGTAGGAGTGACTTCATCCCCGCCTTTTTACAGGCCATGGTCTGGAGGAACTGTTCTCATACTCTGGGTGATGGCAAGGCCATTATAATGTGCAGATTTTTGTTTTTGAAACACACCATAGCATCGTCCTGAAGAATACATCTCTGTTTAACATGAGGCTGGGGAAATGATTCTTGTTTATTAAAACATACACACACAACGAAATCCTCTTGACTTTGTATTACCAGAATCTGCCTGGAGGCGAGGGTGAGGCGAAGGAGATTCTATTTTATTTATTAAAGGAAACACATTTCCTACCTGTCTCTTGGCTTCAGAAGCAGACACCTCGAAGAATGACTGACTCCCAGGAGATGGGAACGCAGCCTGGGAGGGAGAGGGAGGGAGCCAGGGCTGTCGGGCCACCGTTCCACTGCCCGGGGTTCGGTGATGCGAGGGCCAGCCACGTATCCTGTTGTGCCTCTGGCACTTTTCAGGTGCTCAGTGACTAGTTTGTGAATGAGCCATCTCATTCAAACCCCCAGGACCCCCTCTGGTAGGCCCTAATACCTTCCTTCTACAAAATCCTGGACTTGCTCATGCCATCCCCTCCTCCTGGCTGTGTCATGTTGTACTCCACCCCCCACCTCCTGATTTTCCTGACTTTGGGCTCCATCCTCTATTACAGGACCTTCAGCCTCACCTGGGGGTTTCTCAGAGTCCCCGATACTTGTGAGCCCCTCTCTGCCCTTTCATAGCGTCCTCCGTCTTCCTGCTCCTCCTACCCACCTTGTTGATTTCCATGAATTATAACATCTTATGGGAGCAGTCTCTCAGAGCTACCTGAGATGCTGTATCCCAGGCTGCAGTCCTCATTTTGCCCCAAATAAAAGTTAACTCTGGAGAAGGAAATGGCAACCCACTCCAGTGTTCTTGCCTGGAAAATCCCATGAACAGAGGAGCCTGGCAGGCTGCAGTCCACGGGGTCACAAAGAGTCGGACATGACTGAAGTGACTTAGCCCATAACAGCTTTGAAGATCGCCCATGCTCAGAGCTCTCTCCTGAGGCTCACCTGGATGCCCACCCCCAAGGACCCCCGTTCCCTGAGTTCTGCAAGTGCCCAGGGTACACTGTGTAACCTGCAGAGGTCGGCACGAAGCTTCTCTCCTGGGTGTTAGATGTGTCACCCGCTGTGTGTGGGTGGGGGTGGGGGATGCCCTGGTGCTGGCCCATCAGAGCCACCTGTGCTTGGAGGTCCACGTGGTGGGTGACCCTTCCGTAGGGATAAAGGCAAACTCCGGGCACGCTGCCAGGTCCCCTCCAGGGCTGGGACCTTCACCCGCCTTTCCCAATCTGAAACACCCCTAAGTGCTGTTCTCAGAGTTTCTAGACTCCAGCAGCAGCAGCCTTGTTGCTGGACGGTGATACATGTTCAGTTACCGTTTCTGAAAAATCATCTTAGAGCCTTCGTATCATGTTTGCCTCTGCAGCTCCCCTGTGGACCATTTTGTTTCCTGTATTTTGACAGTGAATTTCTCCATGAGTTAAAAAAAAATGACCAATTAAAGCAAAAACAGAGAATAAGTGAAATTTCACTGATTTCTGCCATCCGGGCGATGCCCCAGATTCTTCATGTAGTCTGGAAAGATACAGAGGCTCGATTACCCACAGAACTGGGTCAGTACATTGTACATGCCAGAACATGTTTTTTCCCACCCACAAATGGATACTGGGTGTTGTTATCAAAGCAGCCGCCACATCTGCACTGGCTCCATCTCCCTCAGAGTTCATGGGGGAGAATTTTAACAGCTACTTAGGTCCTTACAACAAGGGGACTTGTCCTCACTTTATAGATGGGGAAACTGAGGTTCATGGAGGTTTAGCAACTGGCCCGAGGGAACTTGAATTTGAGTTTAGGTCTGTCCTGTGGCTTCCCAAATGGCGCTAGTGGTAAAGAACATGCCTGCTAACACAGGAGACGTAAGAGATGTGGGTTCGATTTTGATTCCTGGGTCAGGAAGAGCCCCTGGAGGAGGACATGGCAACCCACTCCAGTATTCTTGCCTGGAGCATCCCGTGGACAGAGGAGCCTGGTGGGCTAGTCCATGAGGTCCATGGGGGTCACAGTTGGACATGGCTGGAGTGACCTAGCATGCATACAGTCATTGTTTTTTCTAATAGCAAGGGTTTTTTCCCAGCCTATTGAATTATGTAGCACATGCCTGGACTCTACCTGCCCTGGTTAGTATGTCTGTGTACCGAATTACAGCAACACTTAGCAGCTAAAAACAAGTTAATTGTGCTCTCAGATTCTCTGGTTGGAGTTCAGGTAGCACTGTCAGCTACAGAGACTCTGAATTGGGCAGTGACTTGGAAGTAGGTTCTAGAGTCACCAGGAGGCTCATTCATTCATTCATTCATCTGCTGTCTGAGCTGGGATGATTGGAAGACTACGATTTTGAGCTGGACCACCTATCTGTGGTCTCCCTACATAGTTTGGCTTCTTCCCAGCCAGGGGCGCCACAAACTAGTTTGATGCCTTACAAGGCCGGTCAAAGGGACCAGGTGGGTGTCTCAGAGAATAAGATGAAAGCCTAGTGACCTTTAAGGACCCAGCCCTAGGGCCTTTTCTGCCTCATTGTACTGTTGAAGGAGTCACATGCCAACTGAGACCCCAGAGAGGTGAAGTAGACCCCACCTCTCAGTGGGAAGAGTGTTAAGGCCACACTGTGGTGAGGATTTGGGAAGGGGGCATGTTGTTGTGTTTGCTGGGAAACGCGGTCTGTCTCTCTCCGAAGCCAACCCGCTGTCCATCAGTAGGTTCTATAAATGGGCTGCACTTTAGAAATATAAATGCAATCCCAGGGGAGTCTTAAGAGGGGACAAGAAGGGTGGTGCCATCCAGTGTCAACCGTCCTTCCTGAAAGTAGGTCTCTCTCTCTCTCTCTCACACACACACACACCACAGAGCCCACACTTTCCTCCGCTCTCATGGTACTGGATTGGCTAACTTGTTCATTTCAATTGAATCCACCCTAATGAAGGTTCTGGAGTGCTGGGAGTGGGGTGAGGAGCAGGGTGCTGCTCAAGACCTTAGCTTGGGGACACAGGACAATCTGTAGGCCACCTGAGGAGTGTGAGGGAGGGGGACTTACCCTGCCTGTAAGACGACTCAGGGAAGGGCCAGTCTGAGCTGGGAAGAACAACGGAGGGTTTTGAGTTCAGGAAGGTGGTGGAGGCTGGTGGAGGGTGGTGGTGGGGTGGTAGACGGTGGTGGAGGCTGTTGGAGGCTGGTGGAAGGTGGTGGAGGCTGGTGGAAGGTGGTGGAAGGGGGCACAGTAGATTTGTGTGAGCTTCCCTCCTCTTCGCTGGAGAGACCTCTCCTTGCCCCATGGTGTCTGTCTCAGCTGTGTGCTCTAAGGAGAGTGGGACCTTTCCAGGGAGTCCTCTGCTTTTATTACGAAGCACAGGATGAAAGAAGGAGAGACAGAAGTGGAGGAGAGAGGGAGAAGGGCCGGGGAGGGCTTACAGGCTCTGGCAGGAGCACTGGGGAGAGAGCTGAGGTTCAGGGGTTACAGGGACCCTGAGCAGCAGCGGTTTGGGGAGAAGGAGGAAGGAAGGAGATGGGAGGAAGCATTATCAGGGGTCTGTTATGACCTGGAACCTCTGAGGGGTCTTTGAGCACCGCAGGTACAGGCGTGAGACTTTCAAATCCGTTGTGCATGCCGCAGAGCCCAAGGCAGGGCTGGATCCCCAGCTAAGCTGGGGGGGAAGGCAGGGCCTACGTCCTGCACCGGGAGCTAGCTCCCAGGTGTTCACTGTGCCGCAGTGGAAGGGGAGGCCTGCAGCACAGATGTGCTAAGGCTGGAGGGAACTTGAAGCTGCAGGATCTGACGGGCCGTTTGTTAAGTCTGACCTTCACCTGGAAGACAGTGGGAGCCACTGAGAAGTCCAGTGGGACAATGACAGGTCAAAAGACTGACTGCCTGCAGCCTGGACGTTGGATTAGAGGGGCTGGGAGCAGACACGGGGAGTGGGGGGCTGGAGAGGCTGAGAGAGCATCCTGGGGGTGCTGGTGAGTTGAGGGAGCGAGGGAGAAATGAGCGCTGGGGAGGACTGGGAGCAGAAGCAACAGGACTGTGGACAAGTGGTTTGAGGGGGTGACGGAGAGGAAGGAGCTGAGGGTGCTGCCCAGCTCTTGATGGGTAACTGAGGAGATTAAGTGAGACAAGGACTCACCTGGAATAGACCAGCGCGCTGCCCAGTAGTAGGGGGCCAGCTCCCGTTAGAACAACATAACGTTTTCGTGTCTGTGATGAAATACGAAGCTCTGTTCCCCACTAGGAAGCACGGGCTCCCTGAAGGCGGGGACAGCCTTGCCTTGTTCACTGCCCGGTGCTGGACAAGAGGCAGGCGCCCCCTAAAGTATCCCTGGAGTGAGTGAGTAGTAATGAAAGTCGCTCATGCATGTCCGACTCTTTGTGACCCCATGGACTACACAGTCCGTGGAATTCTGCAGGCCAGAATACTGGAGTGGGTGGCCTTTCCCTTCTCCGGGGGATCTTCCCAACCCAGGGATCGAACCAGTTCTCCCGCGTTGCAGGTGGATTCTTTACCAGCTGAGCCACAAGGGGGTGAGTGAGGAATGAACAAACCCATAGCCACCGCCGGTCTTTTTCCTCGCCTTAGCCTCCTCTGGCCAGCAGACGGCGCTGTTCCCAGAAGGAACCCCGCGGCCTCGGGCAGGCATGGTTGGTGGAAGCAGCTGGGTCCCGGGGTCCATGGTCCCAGTGGACGGATGTCAAGGCTTGGGATGTTGCAGGAGTGTAACTCCTGGCCCACTTCCCTTAATTAAAAGGGTGCAGGGGAGCAGTCGGCCTGCTCCTGGGAAGCTGTGTGTGTGTGTGTGTGTGTGTGTGTGTGTGTGGCTCTGAAGGTGTGTGGGGCCAGCGGGGCTCCCCGCTTTGTGGGCAGGTCAGAGGTCACGTGGGTTTGAGAGCTGTGACTCCTTAGAGCCTTAGGTTTTGGCTCACCCATGCAGAGACGGGTGAACATTTCTTTGCTAAACATGCCGACAGGGGCTCCCCTCAGCCACTCCTTAGCCCGGTGCTCACACCTTCCTCCTGACCCTCGCCCTCCTTTCCAGGAGCATCCCCTTTACCCCCTTGACCTGACCCTCGCCCTCCTTTCCAGGAGCATCCCCTTTACCCCCTTGAGGTTCTGCCCTGTGGGCGGGATGCCTGGCGTGAGCGCCCTGCTGTCCGCAAGGTCCTCAGGCTGAAACGTCCTCGCCACACATGCCCTTGTCCATTCTAGACCCGCCCTGTGTCCCCCACCCCATCCCCACCCTGCGCCCCCCCATCCCCGCCCTGCGCCCCCACCCCAATCCCACCCTGCGACCCCCCCATCCCTGCCCTGCGCCCCCACCCCAATCCCACCCTGCGACCCCCCCATCCCCGCCCTGCGCCCCCACCCCAATCCCACCCTGCGACCCCCCCATCCCCGCCCTGTGCCCCCACCCCAATCCCACCCTGCGACATCCCCATCCCCGCCCTGTGCTCCACCCCAATCCCACCCTGCGACCCCCCCATCCCCGCCCTGCGCCTCCACCCCAATGCCACCCTGTGACCCCCCATCCCCACCGTGCCCCCCACCCCAATCCCACCCTGCGACACCCCCATCCCCGCCCTGTGCCCCCACCCCAATCCCACCCTGCGACATCCCCATCCCCGCCCTGTGCTCCACCCCAATCCCACCCTGCGACCCCCCCATCCCCGCCCTGCGCCTCCACCCCAATCCCACCCTGTGACCCCCCCATCCCCGCCGTGCCCCCACCCCAATCCCACCCTGCGACCCCCCCATCCCCGCCCTGTGCCCCCACCCCAATCCCACCCTGCGACACCCCCATCCCCGCCCTGTGCCCCCACCCCAATCCCACCCTGCAACATCCCCATCCCCGCCCTGTGCTCCACCCCAATCCCACCCTGCAACATCCCCATCCCCGCCCTGTGCTCCACCCCAATCCCACCCTGCGACCCCCCCCATCCCCGCCCTGCGCCTCCACCCCAATCCCACCCTGTGACCCCCCCCATCCCCGCCCTGCGCCCCCACCCCAATCCCACCCTGTGACCCCCCCATCCCCGCCCTGCGCCCCCACCCCAATCCCACCCTGCGACCCCCCCATCCCCGCCCTGCGCCCCACCCCAATCCCACCCTGCGACCCCCCCATCCCCGCCCTGCGCCCCCACCCCAATCCCACCCTGCGACCCCCCCATCCCCGCCCTGTGCCCCCACCCCAATCCCACCCTGCGACACCCCCATCCCCGCCCTGTGCCCCCACCCCAATCCCACCCTGCGACATCCCCATCCCCGCCCTGTGCTCCACCCCAATCGCACGCTGTGACCCCCCCATCCCCGCCCTGCGCCCCCACCCCAATCCCACCCTGCGACACCCCCATCCCCGCCCTGCGCCCCCACCCCAATCCCACCCTGCGACCCCCCCCATCCCCGCCCTGCGCCTCCACCCCAATCCCACCCTGTGACCCCCCCCATCCCCGCCCTGCGCCTCCACCCCAATCCCACCCTGTGACCCCCCCCATCCCCGCCCTGCGCCCCCACCCCAATCCCACCCTGTGACCCCCCCATCCCCGCCCTGCGCCCCCACCCCAATCCCACCCTGCGACACCCCCATCCCCGCCCTGTGCCCCCACCCCAATCCCACCCTGCAACATCCCCATCCCCGCCCTGCGCCTCCACCCCAATCCCACCCACACCCTCAGCCCCTCAACCTCTGGCAGGGTGGCATTTGGCTCTTGTTCTCTTCTCTCGTTCCTGTTTGTCAGTTGGTTACTGAACTCTCAAAAAAAATTTCTAAAGACCTAAACAAGCTAGGTAGATTCTAATGTTTGATTAATGTGAGCCTGGTGGGCTACTGTCCATAGGGTTGAGAAGAGTTGGATACTACTGAATCGATTTAGCACGCACTCCAAAGCATGGTCCCAGGGAGCAGCCCCTCTCACTGGCGTCTAGGGGTGGTTCAGGGTTCTCTTTAAATTTTGGTGAAAAAACATATAACAGAAAAGCTACCAGCTTAGCCATTTTTAAGCATGTAATTCAGTAGCAAGGAAATTCATTCACATTGTTTTGAAACTGATCTCTGGAACTTTTTTATCTTGCAAAACAGAAACTCTGTACTCATTAAACAATAATTCCTCTTTCCCCCTCCTCCAGCTCCTGACAGCCCCCATTCTACTTTCTGTGTCTCTGAATTTAACTACTTTAGGTACTTCATATAAGTGGAATCATACAGCATTTATCTTTTTTCAACTGGCTTATTTCACTTAGCATAATTTCAGGTTGGAGGATGTGACAGGATTTCCTGCCTTTTTAAGTCTGAAGAATATTTGTGTGTGTGTGTGTGTGTGTGTGTGTGTGTGTGAATTTATATCACATTTAAAAAAATCCATTCATCTGTCAACAGACATTTGGGTTGCTTCCAACCATTTGCTTCTATGAATAATGCTGCAATGAACATATCTCTTCAAGACCTTTCTTTCAATTCTTTTGGATATTTACCCCCAAGTGAGATTTCTGGATCATGGTAATTCTATTTTTATTTTTTGAGGAACTGTCATACTGTTTTCCATAGTGATTGTACCACTTTAAAGTCCCACCTACAGTGCTCAAGGGTTCTCATTTTTCAGAATCCTTGCCAACACTTGATATTTTCTGGGTTTTTTTTGATAGTAGCCATCTTAATGGGTATGAAGGTGATACTGTGATTTTTGATTTGCATTTATATAAGGATGACTAATGTTGAGCATCTTTTCACATGCTTGTTGGCAAGTTGTATTTCATGTTTGGAGAAATGACTATTCAAGTTCTTTGGCCATTTTAAAATCAAGTTATTTGATTTTTTTATTGTTGAGTTGTAAGGGTTCTTGATATATTCTAGATGTGGACCTCTAAACAGATAAAAGATTTGCAAATATTTTCTCTCATCATGTTGGCTGCCTTTTCACACTGTTGATTGTATTATATGATGCCCTGACTGGGACTCTTTGAATGTCTTATACTGGACTGTTAGTTACTCTCTTTGGAGGATCAGTCTTAACGATGTTCATTCATTCACTCACTGATTCATTAATTCAGGAGGTAGTTTGGTCCCTACACGCTGCTAGCATGGTGCTAGGCCCTGGGTTGGGGGGCGGTGGTGGTCAGTGGTGAGAAAAACAAGTGAACAGCACAGGGGAGACCCCTTGCTTCTTGCACCCTGCTCCCCTCGTTCCTGGGCCAGCTCCCCTTTCAGCCTGAGCTCGGCGGCTGGTGGCCAGTTTGCGCAGTTCAGCCTCACCTTGCTCTTACGGCGGCCACATCTTGGGTTCCAGGTCCTGCTCATTTGCTGTCTCAGGCTGTCCCCAATGTCGTGGGGCCCCTCAACTGGCAGTGTGAACATGTCTCCGGGACATGCTTTCATCAGGTCTGTAAGACACGGAAACGACTGTCATGAAGGAAGAGGTTTACACCCACAGGTCCCTTGAAACAGGGTCACATGGGGGAAGACCAGGGTAGTTCAGGAGACAGAAGAGGGAGAGGGCAGGCCATGCCTGGAGTTTTATTTTGGATTTCACAGGAAGGAAGGAGAGAGGCAGGCTAGGTCGGCTGAGCTAGTTTAGACTTGGACAGTTTGGGCGGGTTTTGAGCTCTGGGCTGGAGGCTGGTCCCCAGCGGTGCTGTGCTTGACCCTGGGATGGTTTAGGGCAGGGGGAAGACTGCATGGAGTGTGAGAGCCTAGGGATGTGCACTCGATTGGTTGGTTTGTATGAGTGATTTACAGGAATTAGCCAGCTCTGGGAGGCCAGTGTCTCCAGGGTCCAGGCCTCAAATCCCAGAGCACCAAGAATACAGAAAATTAGAAACTCTAGTCAATACAGGGCCTTAATCTCCCTGACCCCTGGGGCAACTCTCAACCCAGGGGGCCGGGAGCTGGTGGATAAAAGCTCCAGCTCCTGTCCATGGCGGGTGGGGGTGGAGGCAGTTCTGGAGCCTTCTTACTGTTTCCGGAGGCCCCCATGTTGCCCACAGGCATCCTTTAATGCTCTTTTCCTCTTCCCTGTGTCGCTCTCCCTATTCCCTCACTGCTGCACCCTGGGAACTTCTCCCCAGTACACCGCCTGCACCCCAGTCCTGCCTGGGGCTGTGCCTTCTGGGAGCCCCACTTAAAGTACCTGAGTCCCGCTGCCCTGACACTTTGCACTCGATTCAGGGCAGACATGCACCAGGAACGCTTCCTTGAGAAAGAGACATTTTCCTGCAGCTGAAGAAAGACTCGTCATTTAGTGGGTGAAAGGGGTGAGGAGACAGCAGTCTGGGCAAGGCCCTGAGGTTGGTGGGAGGAGCATGGCCTGTTTTAGGAGGGCATCTAGCAGTCCCCCAGCTCCCTATTCCTGCTGGTTCCACACTCTTCCTGTCCCCACGAACCCACAGAACCAAGATGCCAGTGTGCCTTTCGTCAAGGTCTAGCCATTTACAACCAAAGGGAGAGTATATCTGAGTGTGAACACATTTGCGTTTCAGTTCTGGGGTATTCCAGGGAATTGGTGGGTGAGATCCCATAAGAGAGAAGGGCAGAGAGACTCAGGTAGTTTGTTTCCGTAAGCTGTTTGGTTTGCTTTCTTTCTCCAGGGTAGTGGTAACAGCAGGGGATAATCAGGCTGGTATGTGTAAATGGTATACCCTCCTCACTTGTTTTCTTTTTAAATAGTTGTTTATTTTTGGCTGCTTCTGGTCTTATGGGCTTCCCAGGTTGCATGAATGGTAAAGAACCTGCCTGCCAATGCAAGAGATGTAAGAGATGTGGGTTCGATCCCTGGGTCGAGAAGATCCCCAAGGCAACCCACTCCAGTATTCTTGCCTGGGAAATCCCATGGACAGAGGAGCCTGGTGGGCTGCGGTCCATAGGGTTGCCAAGAGTCAGACACGACTGAGTGACTTAGCATGCAGTGTGTGCAGCTCTTAGTTGCTCCACACAGGATCTTCCTTGCAGCAAGCCCGACCTTTCACTGCGGCTGTGGGCTCGGTAGTTGTGGCATGTGGGCTCAGTTGCTTGGCATGTGGAATCTTACTTCCCTGACCAGGGATCAAACCCGTGTCACCTGCATTGGAAGGCAGATTCTTAACCACTGGACCACCAGGGAAGTCCCTTCCCTCTTATTTGCTTCCTTTCAAGATTTCCCCAAGATTCACCCCTCTCTGGGTCCTTGGGGTTGTGGGCCCAGTTGGCACAGTGGTGGCCTTGCCTGCTTTCCAATAGCACTCACCCAGGATCAGGAAACTGGATTCTTTGTTTCCCTTTCCACCTCAAAAAGGATTCTGGTTAAGCCCAGGAGCCCAGACTTGCAGTGGCCCCTGTTTCTGCTGCAGTTCTTTCCTCTCCCACTGGCCCGTCCACTGCACTGGGCTCAGCTCTGTAGCCTGCTGGCAGCACACGAGTGGTGGGGGGAGAGGCGTGCAAAGACCTGGGTGGGTTTTTAACAGATTGACTGGGAAATTTGTGGTGATTCCAGACCTCAGCTGGGGAGGAAAAAGCCCGAGAAGACGCAGAGCCCAGCTCTCTTGTGCCAGAGGCCAGACAGAGAAGTCAGGTGCCTCGCGAGGCTTCTGTTTTTGCATCTCAGGCAGGCTGGGTGGGTGGGCCGGAATAAGGAGGACCACAGCTGAAGGTGAAGGTGCAGTGAGCAGTTGTGCCGCAGGCGCTGACGAGGCTTGGAGAAATCATTCTGACGGGCACATCCTCCATGCTCTGTTCTTCCTGGAAGCCTCTTTCCTTCTCCATCCTGGTGGACCTCCCTCAGGCCAGCAGAGCTGCACACACCCAGGCCTGGGTGGGCAGGTTGGGGTGGGGCGGAGCTCCTCTCCCTCCCTCCCCATCCCTTCCCTTCCCTTCCCTTCCCTCGCCATCCCTCCACCTTGCTGCCCAAGCCTTGGCCTGGGCAGTTCACTGTAGTCAGGACACGCTCATCACCAGACTCCGGATGCCAGAGAACTTGCGGTGAGGCGTCCTGGATCTTCATACAAAATAGAGGCCCTGGCACCCCATTACTGCCTTGTATCAGAAGTGAACTTTCTTTTTCTTCCCCTCATCCCCCGCCCCACCCCCCCCCACCGGTTCTTTTATCCCTTTTTCTCTTTTGGAATCAAGATGGCCTGAATTAAAATCCTATATTCCTTTTGACTTTGGGCAAGTACCTAAACCTCTTTGTGCCTCGAGTCCCTCACTCATATGGGGTAATAGTAGGCTGATGTGAGGATTTATGCCCACAAGGTGTTTGTAACAGCCCGGCAGTGAGCAAGTGTTGCCTGTTAGTTGTTACTAGGATGATACAGGGCAGGAGGTGGCTTCTGTCCTTTTAGGACCTTAAACTCAGCACAGAAAAGGGGAGCCCTCAGACATATTCTCCACTACTTGAATTTAAAGTAAGGTCCGGTGAGGACAGGGTTCACACTGGAATGTGGGATTCTGCATTTGGGTACCACTCTTTGGGAGAAGAGGTAAAAATCTCAACAAGAGAAACGTCCATCCTCTTTGGAGGGGTGTGTGTGACGGCAGCGGGAATGTGCTGTCTCCTTTTAAATATATAGACAGGGGGGACTTTGCCTGGGACCTAATGGCGGCCGTTTCGGGGCTCGCGGGGTGGGGTTGGGGTATCCGGAAGCCCCGCCAGAGACCTTCAGCCCCCAGTACGGGCGCGGGGACTTGCCCGCTGCACGCTAGGGCTCCGTGGGCCGCCAGGGGGCGCTGTGGCCACGCGACCGCCCGCTCGCGGCCCCGTCCGGCCCGGCCCAGCGAGCCGCGCCTCCGGGCAGAGCCGCGGCCGCGCTCCCGCGAGCCGCCCGCCTACGCCGCTCAGCCTGGGCTCCGCGTCAGCGCCCAGCCCCAGCCCCAGCCCCAGCCCCCACAGCCCGCTGAGACCTAACGCCCTACCCGCAGTTTGCTCATCTGCGAAGTGGCTCCGCGCCCACCATCCCGTCCCCCTTGTCGGCCACACCTCCGTCCCACGCCTGCTGGTTTCTGGTTTGAGTTCTTAAGGTCACGGACCCTGGAACTCGGTGCCCACAGATCCAGGCCCCTTCATTTGCCCCCTCAGAGCTAGCGATCTCTCCTTGCTTCCCGCAGCCTTCTTCCCTCACTCTCTCTCTCTCTTGCTCGGGTTCAGCAGAAGACTGCGTTTGATCCCGGGTCTCTTCTCTGCTGGGGTGGATGCTCTTCCCTGCCCTGGAGCATCGATCCTGCGGCCGCCAGACCTAGGCACCTTCATAGGCACCTTTAATTCGATGCGTCCAGACCTGATCTCGTCACTTCCACCCCCTCGCCCTAGCCTGCCCTTTCTTGGTGTCCCCACCACCCCCCAAGAGGGGACAAAACCTTAGGCTTCTGAGGATGGGGCTGTCCTGAAGCCCACCTACCCCCTGCATCGGACTCGGGGAGTGTTAAAGTGGGCACGTTTGGGGCCCCACTCCAAGTGCTCGTTGAAGCCGGCCCTCCGAGGTGGTCCCTGAATGTGCATTTTGAACAAGCGCCGGGAGATGCTAAACGTTGAGAGCTCCTGCTCTGAAGGCCTCTGTGGGCGCTGGAAGAGTATGGACCCCTGACCTGGGTGTGAAGATTTACCTTTGAGGTGTTAGGCTAAATACATTCGAGACTATTTGTAACCAGAGCTATATGAGAGACTGCTAGGTGCTTGAGTCTGTGTGGACCCGCCCCCTCCCCAGTAGGTGATGTGGAGTGCAGGGCTGGGTGGGAGGAAGGGGTCTGCGAGGAGGAAGGCCCTGTGGTTTGGCAGTGGGAGGGCAGCTTGTGGGGGCCTGGGACGGGCAGAGGACACTGGAGCCCTTGGGTCTTCATGTTTTTTGAGCCAGGAGGGACCTTTTATTCCAAGCTCCCATTGCTCTATTGACAGGGAAGCTGATCTCGATCCAGAAACTAGTCCTGCCCAGGGCAGCAGTGAGGGCAGGCAGTCTGGGCCAGGAGCCCTGTCATCCAGGTCAGAGGACTTTCCACTGCCCACCTGCCTGGTGGAGGCAGTAGTGAGCTGTAGGAGGTTCTAGAGCACTCTCCAGGATGAGAAGGTCTTTTCTCCAACTGGAGGGTGGCAGGTCACGTGGGTCTGCAGGCCTCCCTCTGTAATCCAAGTCCTGGGCCTGGAGCAGAGGAAACAGTGAGAGCCCCTGGGGCCGTGGCTGTGGACCCAGACCTGAACATGGCGCTGCTCTTTTACTGCTCATCTTCAGGGAGGAAGTGGAGGGGCCTCCATGAGGGGCAGGGACCTCCTAGAGGAGGAAGTGGCAACCTACTCCAGTATTCTTGCTTAAAACATCCCATGGACAGAGGAACCTGGAGGGCTAGCCCCCTTGAAGTATGTGCTAATACCACGTTTCCATAAAGCTGGCAGCATAATGACAATGATTTTTTTTCTGAACAGGGGGCTTACACACTCATACTTTTAGAGGCATCTATAGAGGGTACAGAGAGCATGTCTCTCCCCTCATCCTGACCCCATCCTCCCAGTTCCTCTTCCTGGATGCTCTGGGCATGTTAAAGCATACATGTGCCTATGTCTTCTCTGTGACACAGAGCGCATGAGCCAGCCTGTTCTGCCCCTTGCTTTTGACTTAAAAAAATAATTTAAAAAATCTATCTTAGAGGCTGTTTTCATATCGCTCTATGAGATTGATCTGTCCCCAGCTGAGTAGGTAAAAGCATGTCTCTGGGGACACTGCCCGTACTTGAATCAGGGTCCATCACTTACCGGCTGGTGACTGTGGGCAAATTGCTTAGCCATGGTTTGTTCCTGTCCCTTCATTAGAAAAACTAGGGTATTAACACTTATTTCATGAGTTCATTGTGAGGATTCAAAGACAAAAACAGTCCACACAGATCCTGGTATGCAGTATGCTCAGTAAATGTTAATTATTAAATTCTCCCCTCATTTACTTTAATTTTGAAAAAGCACAATTAAATTTAAACCTCATCTCACCCCCCGTAGTGATGCCATGCAACAGACACAGGCTCCAGAGACCCTCTTACATCCTGGCTTCGCCACTTGCCAGCTGTGTGCTCTTGAGGAAATGACTCTTCAGTCTCACGAGCCCTGCCTCCCCTGTCTGCAGGATGGGGGTGACGATCTAGCCCCTACAAGGCTGTTGGAGGGTCAGGTGAGTAATGGTTACAAAGGCACCTGGAGCCGAGCCTGGCGTGTGGTGCAGATGATGGCACAATTAGAAACAGCAGCAGTCAACGTGCCGGGCACGGGATGTGTGCAGTCACCTGGGCCTCCAGGAACCCTGGTCAGTCTCTCCTCGGGCCCTTCCTAAGTGCCCAGAGCTGTTCTGTGTTTCTCACTGACACAGCTCCTGTGTTATCCCCACTTTCCAAAAAAATGAGACTGAGGCTCAGGGATGTTTAGTAACTTGCATAAAATCACATAGCTGACAGAAATCTGATTCGGTGTCTGTCTGGTTCCAGACCTGAAGTGCACACCTTGCACACTCTCTGGGGCTCAAGGGTGCCAGCTTCAGCACTCCCTCTCCCCCTTCCTCCTGTCTCCCTCCCTCCTTTCTCTTTTTTTCCTCTTCCTTTTGTTCTTTTCTGGCTCTTTCTTTAAATCTCCCTCCCCTCCCTGATGTCAGGGTGTCTTCTGGGGGGCTGGCAGAGAGAAGTAACAGAAGCAGCCCCTTGTCCCCCAGGGGGCTGACCTGTCCCAAGGCCTGTCAAGAGACCGACCCTGCAGGGGAGTGAGACTGTGTGTGTGTGTGTGTGTACTTCCTGTGTGTGTGTCTCCATGTATGTGCTGCCTGGGGACACGGAGACGCTACAGTAGTCATCATGTGTGTGCTGACCACTTCCAGAAAGGCCTGGAGTCCCTTACAGCAAAGAGGCAGTGGCAGGAGGGACGGGAAGCAGGAGCGGGTGGAGGCCTGCAGGCGCCAGTGTGCGGTTGTGTGAGTTGTGTGTCTGTCTGGGCGGCAGCTCCTGACCTCCCTCTGCCAGGGTTCGGCCTGTGCACAGTGGAGGGACCTGCCCGCCCCAGCTGCGGCTGCCCACCCAAACCTCTGTCTGCAGCACATGTGCCCAGGAGCCAGAGGAGGCCGGGGCCGGACAGTGGAATCTCAGACCCGCCTTTCCCCTCTGGCTCTGTGACTTCCGAGCCCCTTTCTGAGCTCATTGGGCTTATCTGGAAACCTGGGCAAGTGACGGCTCCTGAGTTTGGGTGGGATGGAGTATGAGCGCTCAGGCCAGCTCAGCAGAGCCGGGGATCAGTACCCGGATCAGTGGTTCTTTCCTATCGTGGGTGGAGAGGAATGTCTCTGGAGGTGGGTGGTGGGGCCTGGGAGCCCGAGGGCCTGGGCAGAGTCCTCACTGCTCGGCTCTCAGCCTGGCTGCCAGCACAGTTTCTGGCCTGCACACATCTGGAAGCAGTTGTGTCCAGCTGCCGGGCGGGGCTCAGGCTGCGGTCAGGGCGGGATGCCCGAGCGCTGGAGACCTCCCCCCGGGCCCACAGACACCCCCTCCAAGCAGGGAAGAAAGGCCAAGGAGAAAGAAAAGAACAGGAAGGGGGGCGGGAGGCTGGGGACTGAGGGGCGAGGACTGTCTTTTTGTTCTGAAGAACCTTTTGGCTTTTCCCAACAAATCAGAAAATCCGGCAGGGGGAAGCCATTTTTTCCCTCCAGGCCCGCCCACGTCTGAATCAGGCAAACCTGAGACACACATATGTTTTTGTTTCTAAACGAATCAGAAGGACTCCAGGCCTGTATGGGGTCTTAAAAGTACTCATTGAAAACTGCTCACGTTCCACCCTCTGCCGTGAAACTTTTGTTTCCATGACTTAAATATTTCCAGCAACTTGCCATCTCTTGCTCTGACCTCAGGCAGCAATGGACCTCATTGAAGAAGTGCCAGCGTGTCCAAGTGTGCTGGGGGCTGGGTGGTGTGGAGCGAGAGGGGGTGAGGGTCTGGGGTTGAAATGGATTGTTCTCTGGTCACAGACGGTGGTCGAACCATCTAGTTCTGCCCCCTCATCTTAGAGCTGAGAAAGCAGCCCAGAGAAAGTCACACAGCCACGCGATGTGGGAGGGCTCCCGGCTGGCCTGTGTCTAGTCAGCCGTTTTAAAGCCTCCCCTGGATGCCTGGAAATGCATCTTATTTGTGATGGAGCCATGTCTGCCCAACGTGGAGGCTGTATCATAGGAGGCACACAGTGGGGCTAGCAGTGAGCGGGGCCTGACTCTGTGCCTAGAGTAGAGGGGTTTCCCAACTCGGTTTCCTGGTGTGTGTTATTGGGTGCCCCTTGTCCGGGCCCTCAGTGCCCCACGTGAAGATCCTAACAGTTGTAACCGTACTAATATTTGTCATTTAATGAGCGCTTCCTTACCTGATGCTGAGAAAGACTGAGAGCAGGAGAAGGGTGGTGACAGAGGGTGAGGTGGTGGGATGGCATCACCGTCTCAATGGACAACAGTTTGAGTAAGCTCCGGGAGATGGTGATGGACATGTGGACACGGAGGCCTGGCGCGCTGCTGTCCATGGGATTGCACAGTGTTGGACACGACTGTGCCACTGCGTAGCAGAGGCTTCCTATGCGCACCTCTTGCATTTCCTCCCGTTTGAGGCTCCAGCACTTCCAGGTGGATCCTATCACTGGCTCCACTCTGCAGATGAGGAAACCAAGGCTTCCGCAGGTTAAGTCACTCATCCAAGATACAGAGTCAGGTGCTGGACTTGGGCATCCAGGGGCAGACGTTACCCTCTTACTGGCTACTCTGCCCTTTGCCCCCACGCTTGAGATGAAGGGTCAACAGGGTTTCTGGATAGAGAAAGTGAAAAGGGCTGTGTTCACCATTAAAGTGGTAGGGCTGTGGGTCCGGAATGGACTGGAGGCGGAAGTCCCCTCCTTGGGCCCTCCCCCAGCAGGCCCCCCTTCTCTCCTGCAGCCCCGCAGCCTCTGTAGCAGGGCCCCAGCCCCCTTTGCCTCTGGAGTTAACTCTGAGCATCCAGGCAGGAGATGCTGAGGCCCATGGGCAGCCCCTCCCTGTGTTCCCCCCTCGACTGCTGGCTCTGCGCTTCATCCCCCACGATGGCCTGGCACATTGGCCGCTCCGGGCTCTGCCAAGGCAAAATTAGAATGTGCAGCTCCTGTGGAGAGGGCGGATTTAACCAAGCCTCCCGCCAGGCCCTTCCAAGTGGCTGACAGGAGGTTGGGGAGAGAATCTGGGGCCTGTGCCCACGACATTCCCAGCGACAAGGACATCTCCGGGCTGGCTGCTGGTGGCTCAGATGCCATCCCCCCGTGCTGGGAGTTGCTGGAGGACGGCAGCCACTGGGCTCCTTGCCCCTTCTTGCCTGGCTCAGGGTGGGCTTGTCATAATGTTCCTGACCAAGGGAGCCGGGACTTCCAGAACATTCCTCCCTGGGCTGGGGGCTTGCAGGCAGGGGGCTGTGTGGATTGCTCTGAGCCCACTAAATGGGCACAGCTTCCTGCTGGGGACAGCTGGTACTTTTCTGGTTTATTATGCTCAGTTTTTTTTTTTTAAAGTCCCTTTCCTGGGGCTGGGCGTTTATCTATTATAGATAGGGTAAGGGAGATCAAGTTGGAGAAGGTTACATGGCAGCCCCTCCTCCGAGCTGCTGTGTGATTTCTGCAGTGTATTCTGTTCTGAGGCACTTGAGGGAATAGCAGCTGAAGTGGTTTGCAGGTTTGCCACGCAGCGAGGCCCAGGGGGCGGGATTCTGTGCCTGGGTGACAAGGTGACCCCTCTGGGTGGAACTCTAGAGGGCTGGTGGGGGGCAGGACCCTTTTATCCAATGGATCTCAGGCCAGGGATCTTGTCCTCGATACTCGGGCTCCAGCCTGCTGAGCAGGAGTGGGTGGCGCGCTCGGCACTGGCCACGGGCGTGGCCGGGCTGTGTCCTGGCTGCAGGCTCCGCGCTGTGTTGGTGGAGGGTGATGTGCAGCCGGGTCCTCCCTGGTTCAGTCCTGTAACCGCAGACTCTCCTGTCCTACCCCTCAATACCGTCGGTTGGTCTCTTTCTCTCTGGCATGGCAGGTGGTAGGGGGGGTCTGGCCAGTTTCCATGAACTGCTGGCTCTGGGGACATCATGGACTTAGGACAGGCATGGGCTAGAGTTCCAGGGTTTGGCACAAGAGGCAAAAGTGTGCAGCAAGTTGAAGGAAATGCAAGCTTAACAGATACCTGACTTTTATGCGTCTCCTGTCATGAGATGTTCATTCACTGGGAAACTGCGGCAGAGGACCTGCAAGCAAGAGAGCGGGGGTGTGCTAGACAATCGTGTCTGCCCTTCGAGATCATTCTCCGCACTGCCGTGTGCCCGGGATTGTCTCCTGTGGCCATATCACCTGGGCTTCTGCATGCTCTGGGTTTGGCTTCAGTTTGGCCAGTAGGAGGCAGCAGGGCTCGGGAGAAAGGAGCAGTCTCACATCTCTGAGAGCCCACTATGTGCCAGGCATTGTGCATATGCAAGTCATCGGGCCCTCTTGAGACCCTGTGGGGTGGGAACTGGTGCTGTTCCCATTTAACAGATGAGAGAACTGTGCTTCCAAGAGCTTAAGAAATCTGTTCCAGGCGACTCTATTAGTAGGTAGGGGGCAAAGCTGGGATCTGGACAGAATCATCTGCCGCCACCCCGTCCACCCCGACCTTAGCTCCTTCCAGAAGTCAGGGCCGTCTCCCCAATGCTCCAGAGGCCGGTCAGTGAATGTTTAAGCTTCATCATGTTATTGCATCTCATGAGAATGCACAGCTGCAGAATTCAACCTAGCTGGTAGATAGGTCTCCTTGTACACACAGAATTCACTTTGGTGGGTCCTGGGAGCCAGAGCCTTAAGTTGACGACAGACAACCCCGGAGAGGCTGAAACCAGGGCAGCGAAACGCCTCTTAATAAGCACATCCTCAGAACCACATGGCAAGCGCTGAGCCCTGCAGGAGCCGACCAGGCACAGAATTCAGATCAGCTGCTGCGCGTTTCCCCTCTTGTCACCTCTGCGGCAACAGCTCTTCTGGACTCACCTCCTTGGGCTTCTGACATCTTCTGTCCTGCTCCCTGGGGTCCAGTAGGTCTCCACCTCATCTTCCTTTCTGTCCAGAGGGGCAGGGATCTTCATCCCTGGGGAATGAGACCAGAGCTCCAGGGGCATGGGTGCCTGTGACTGTAGCTGGGACCGGCAGGGCTCTTCCTGGCCTCATTGCTCCTGGCCCTCCCATTCCTTGTGTGGCAAGAAAGGATGCCTCATGCTGGAGACACGCCCTGAGCAAGGGCATCAGGCCCTCAGGAGCCCCAGTCGGGGGGCAGGCGCGTGTAAGGCCAGGTGACTAATCCTGCCATTTCTCCAAGATCAGATGCACGTCTCATGGAAATATGCATGCTTGATGGCAGCATCAGAGAGGAATCGATGGGTAGGGAACCTGGATTAGAGGATGTTAAGCCAGGATTTTATAGTCTGTCTTTCTGTCAGGAGAGTCAACAGTGGGCCAGGTCAATTCATCTTCCTGAATAAACAAGTGGATGAGTCTTCAGAACTGCATCCGCGGCCCAGCTGTGAGTATGTCTGTGTTCTCATGCTGGGGAATGTGTGTGCATGTGTGTGTCTGTGTGCACATCTGTGCAAGGGTGAGAATGTGTGCCTTTCTCTGAATGTTTGTGTGTTTGTGTTCTGGTGTCATTGTAAATGTTTGTGTGTGTGCATGTGAGTGTTTCTAAATGTGTGTATGTGTGTTTGTGTGCATTCTGTGTGTGAGAATATGTTGTCTTCATGAGTGGGTGTACAGCATGTCTGTGCAAGTGGGTGTGTGTGAGCGTAAAGAGGCATGCACTGGGATGTATATATGTATACATATGTGTGCCTGTGTCTGCAGATGTGTGTGTGTGAGAGAGAAATGGTGGGTGTGTGCAGCTGGGGTTCAGTTTCTTTACAAGGCTCTCTGAGAAAACGTGTCTGGGGTATTTAGAGACATCGTGGGATGCCTGGCCCATGGCCCTGACTACGGGCAGGTGGCTGTGCCACTCAGCTCACACCCTGCGCTGTAGCCACAGCCTCCTGGCACAGTCATGGGTGTATGACTCTCGGGACCAGTGAGGGACGGTATTTGAGTTCCTCAGGCCCTGGGTGCAAAGCCCAGCCCTGCCTCCTCTCTGCGGACCTTCTTCAAACTACCAGCCTCCTCACGCTTCTGTTTTCTGCTGTTTGCTGACCTATAAAATGGGGTGATAACTCCCAGGAATTGATGAGAGACCCCGAGGGGACCTGGGCAGGTGAAGGCTCTGTGATCTTCGAGCACTGGGGACTGCCCGTCCTCCCTCCCCATTCAGCCTGGGCTCCGGGCTGTCCTTGGAGGGTGGCTGTGTGGAGGGCTGTGTGTGAAGGCCTCTGGGCACGTCACACCACAGGCTCCAGCCTGGACTGCACGGGGCCCCAGTGTGTCCACACACATCACTCAGGGCACATTTCCACCAGGACAAGCCATCTAGAAACAGAATGCTCCTCAGACAGCCATCTGTGTGAGTTCCAGGGTGACCCTGGGAGCTGGGGCAGGACTGAGGCCATCTCACCAGCCATGCGAAGCTACACAGTTACCCTCTGGTGCTGGGGCAACAACAAGGGCTCCAGAGACACATAAAGGGGGTTCAAATTTGGGGCTGGTCACTGCCCAACTGTGTGACCTGGGGCAAGCTCCTTGACCCTTCTGGGCCTTGGTTCTTCCCATGCAGATCCTAGCCACCTAGCTGACCTGCCACCACCCCCGGGGAACTGCTCTTGGGAGAGTCAGAACAAGGAATCAGTTTTAGTTTCCTCTTGCTGCTGTAACAAATCAGCACAGCCTCAGTGGCTGAAAACAAACACAAGATGACTATTTTATTTTAGATCTGAAGTCCAGTGGGTGTCAGTAGGTTAAGGGCGTTAAGGGCATGGTGTTGGCAGAGCTGTGTTCCTTCTGGGGGCTCCAGGGGAGGCGGGGTGGGGGCACAGTATGGGTAGATCTCTTTCCTTTTTCCAGCTTCTGGAAGACACCCACATCCCTTGGCTCAGGGCTGCCTCCGCCGTCTTGAAAGCACATCACTTTGCTTCTCTGTTGTTATGTCTGCCCTGACTCTGGTCATCCCGCTTCCCCTTTGTCGGGACCCTTGTGACCATGTTGGATCCACCCAGTTAATCCAGAATAATCTCCCATCTCAAGTGCCTTCAAGTGACTCACACCTTCAGAGTCCCTCCCTTTTGTCATGTGAGGTCATATCACAGTCCTGGGGATCAGGATGTAGACATCTTTAGGGAGGCATTATTCAGCCTACCATGGTATCCGCAAGGCAGCATGGGTGTCCCCTCGTGCCCCCTTGGAGAGACAAAACATCCATTGTTTACTGTCTCAGTCAATTTACAAACATTTATTAAGGGCCAGTTGTAGGCCAGACTGACCTGTGCCCTTAGGGAGTTTATGTTCTAGCTGGGCAGACCGATACCAAACAGTAAAATGTATGATGTGGCAGGTGGAGACAAGTCCTCTGGAGCAAAGTAAAGCTGAGGGGGGCCCGGGGAGCTGAGGGCTGCCCCCACAGCCTCTCTGGGGAGGTGATGTTGGAGCAGAGCCGGAGATGAAGCAAGAGAGAGAGTAAGCCACGCGGGTGCCAGAGGGAGGGATGTTCCTGGTTGTTGTGGGTTGAATCGTGTCCCCGGCAAAAGATATGTTCAAGACCCAACCCCTGGGGACCTGTGAATGTGATCTTATGGGAAACAGGGCCTTTGTAGATGTAAATCAGGTGGGAGCTAAGATGACAGGATGGGCCCTACACCTGATCGCTGATGAAGCTTGCAGTTGGGCTTCCTCTGTAGAGACTTTACCTCTGGCTGGTGAACTGATCAGAGCAATAGCCTCTTCTCCTCCTCCTTGGTAAAACGATGATAAATCACAGCAGCTGCTATTATTCTTTGTTCAGTGCCAGGCAAGTTGCATCATCATCTCTCTTCTCACATGGCTCAGCCAGGCCATTATTGTTGGACCCCATTTCACAGATGAGAAAACTGAGGGTTGAAGACACTGAGCAACTGACATTTGCCTACACACACTCAGCTACTGAACTGGGGAGCTGCGGCTCAAGCACAAGGATGCGCCGTTCCCCACAGCCCTGCTGTGGGTACAATGGGAAGGCAGGGCCTGTTCATTCTTTTCTCTGTTATCTCTTGCACAGAACAGCCAGTTAAAACATATTGATTTTCGCCTCTGTTAATGATCTCTTAAGTCTTGACAAGAGAGTTCAGTTCAATCAGAACTTCTGACGAATCCCAAACCAGCTTTCCCTCCTATGTTATTCATTCTGTAAACATTTGCTGAGAGTCCCTGCATACCTGGGACATGCTGCAGGGTTATTTGCTCCGTTCCATCTTGAATAGACTCTAATTATATCTGTAGTTTTGAAAAAGTAGTTTTTTGGTTGGGATTTGGGTAAAATCCTCTGAGTAGCCCCTTGCAGTGGCCTCCGAGGAACCCAGAAGTCACAGCTGGAAACCTTGCCTCTCCAACGGGGGTCACAGCGCTGATTCCTGCTCCCCCGTGGCCTTTGGAGCCCTGGCTCTGTAGGGCTTCCTGTCCACCCGTGCGTCCCTGCTGATGCCTGCCCCTCTCTTGGGGGACACACACCTCGTGGCCTCCTGGACACGCTGGTCCTGGTTCACATCGTGCTTTGGTCCCGGAAGTATTTTCTTCCAACTACTTTGGAAAACTGTCTTCCTTCTTTTGACTTGTGCCACTGTCACTAACCAATCCCAAGAGCAATCAGGATGGCAATGTTTTGGGCATCTTGGGTGACCTGGGGCCCCAGGGAGCAGCTATTCTTAGAGCCTCTCAACTGATGGCTGGTATGCTGATGTTTTGTCTGTGCCAGGATGTGTGGGTAGAAAAGACATAGTTGGTGGTAGGAAGCCCTGAGAAATGGTAGAAGGGTTTCATGGAGGAACTGAAATAAGAATGTATCAACCAAGATGATAAGATATGGGCTACTGCTTATCCAGTTGGCCCTGATTCAAAACTTAACACAACAATGAGATAACTACCTGAAAAGGCCCAGACTGCAGGATCTTGCCCCACCTAAGTGAAACATAAATGGCACAGTTTCCCCAAAGAGCAATTCAGCATCATGCATTAAGATTTAAACAAGCTCCTACCCTTGATGTAGCAATTGTTCTTCTAGGATGGAAGTTAGCTAAATCAACAGATGCAGAAAGATTTATTTATGAGGTTGTTTATCGTTGGGTATAGTAGCAAAACTTTGGTAAGACCCTAAATGTCCAACCATAGGCAAGTGGTTAAATGACCTGTGTCCATCTATCTGTCCATCTACTCAATGGAATGATATGCATCCATTTAAAATGATGCTTGTGGGATTTTGGCTGTCATGGAAATATAATAATCATGGTAATAGTGTTTCAAATGGGCCAGTCACTGCTCTAAGCACAGTTTCAAGGAATAACCCAGTAACATGGTGACTCAGGGACAACAGCAGAGCGATGCCCACATGAGAGATGAGAAAGTGGCAGCCCAGAAAGGTGGAGAGCCAGAACTTACTAGCTCACGTGGCGCTTGGGGTCTTGAATCCCAACTGCTTCCTCCCATCTACCACTCCGCCTCTCACCGTGACCACAGAGATGGAAAACTCAAGGACACAAAACTGCATGTCCCACCTGATCCACTTTCACAGGGGAAGCTGTCTGCTATACACAGAAAAAAGTTTAGAAAGGAAAATATCTGTAATGGTGGGAGCCTCTGGGTGATGGGGTTAGGGGCAATTCTCTTCTACCTATTTTGGACTTTCTAAGGAAATGGCAACCCACTCCAGTATTCTTGCCTGGAGAATCCCAGGGACAGAGGAGCCTGGCAGGGTACAGTTCATAGGATCACAAGGAGTTGGACATGACTGAAGTGACTTAGCATGCACACACACACACACACACACACACACACAAATTCTTTATAACAATTGCTATATTACTTTTATTATAAAAATAGTGAGAAAAGAGAGGCAGGGGACAGGGAGGTGTCTGGTTGGTTGCTTGGATCCTGGCCACCCTTCTCCTGGGGTGGAGAAGCCATGGATATGACCTTGTCTAACTCTTGACTGTTCCTCGCCTCATGGGAGGGAAGTGCAGGGAGGGTTTTGTGCCTCTAAAGAGAGAAAGAAACAGTGACCCCTGTGTCCTCTGACTCTGGTCACAGAATCCTGGGGTAGGAGTCCTTCTTGGAGACAAACTAGGGACATTTCTCCCTCAAGGCCTTCTTAGAACAAAACATAAAGGCTGGAAAGAGGCCTGAGGATTATTTGGGGCATTGGTTTTCATAATTTTTTTTCCCCCTGGTGGCAGAACACTTCAAGCAAGTCTTACTCATGATGCAGGGCAAGGAAGTGATTATCTTGCCCTCAAGGACCAAGTTTCTTTTAGAGAAGAGACTTTTGGAAAAATCCCTTGAGAGACTCCTTGGATGAGTGTGAAGTTCTAAGGGTATGAGCTAAAAGGAGACAGTAAAGCAAATAGAACTTTTCTCTATAAGAAATGAATATGAATTTTGGCATGGAGTAGCAGGGAGCAGAGAGGATTTGGGAACCAAAGCAGTTGGGACCAAAATACTTTGATTTCCGCTTCCCTGATTGAACCTTAACTGATGCAGGGATGAGAGAAAGTTTAACTTTGACCTTTGTATTCAGCTCTGGGTGCTGAACATACAAATGCTTATTAATTCAGTGTCATTTCTGGAATCTCTGGAATTGTGAGTCATCAATGATTGAGTGATCATGGAGATCATTATATCTAGATCATTATATCTAGTTAGGATAACAGTTGGGTAATAATATGAGAATATATATCTTTTTTATGTATTCAGTTCAGTTCAGTCGCTCAGTTGTGTCTGACTCTTTGTGACCCTATGGACTGCAGCACACCAGACTTCCCTGCCCTTCACCAGCTCCCGGAGCTTACTCAAACTCATGTCCATTGAGTTGGTGATGCCATCCAACCATCTCATCCTCTGTCATCCCCTTCTCCTTCTGCATTCAATCTTCCCCAGCATCAGGGTCTTTACCAATGTGTCAGTTCTTTGCATCAGGTGGCCAAAGTAGTGGAGTTTCAGCTTCAACTTCAGTCCTTCCAGTGAATATTTAGGACTGATTTCCTTCAGGATGGATTGGTTGAATCTCCTTGCAAGAGTCCAAGGGACTCTCAAGAGTCTTCTCCAACACCACAGTTCAAAAGCGTCAATTCTTTGGTGCTCAGCTTTCTTTATAGTCCAACTTTCACATCCATACATGACTACTGGAAAAACCATAGCTTTGGCTAGATGGACCTTGGTCGGCAAAGTAATATCTCTGCTTTTTAATATGCTGTCTAGGTTGGTCATAGCTTTTCTTCCAAGGAGCAAGCATCTTTTAATTTCATGGCTGCAATCACCATCTGCAGTGATTTTTGGAGCTTCCCAAAATAAACTCTCTCACTGTTTTCATTGTTTCCCCCTCTATTTCCCATGAAGTGATGGGACCAGATGTCATGATCTTAGTTTTCTGAATGTTGAGCTTTTAAGCCAGCTTTTTCACTCTCCTCTTTCACTTTCATCAAGAGGCTTTTTAGTTCTTCTTTGCTTTCTGCCATAAGGGTGGTGTTATCTGTGTATCTGAGGTTATTGATATTTCTCCTGGCAATCTTGATTCCAGCTTGTGCTTCATCCAGCCTGGCATTTCACATGATGTATGCTGCATATAAGTTAAATAAGCAAGGTGACAATATACAGCCTTGATGTACTCCTTTCTTGATTTGGAACCAGTCTGTTGTTCCATGTCCAGCTGTAACTGTTGCTTTTTAACCTGCATACAGATTTCTCAGGAGGCAGGTCGGGTGGTCTGGCATGCCCATCTCTTTAAGAGTTTTCCACAGTTTGTTGTGATCCATACAGTGAAAGGCTTTGGCATAGTCAATAAAGGAGAAGTGGATGTTTTTCTGGAACTCTCTTGCTTTTTTGATGATCCAACGGATGTTGGCAATTTGATCTCTGATTCCTCTGCCTTTTCTAAATCCAGATTGAACATCTGGGCGTTCACGGTTCACATACTGTTGAAGCCTGGCTTGGAGAATTTTGAGCATTACTTTGCTAGTGTGTGAGATGAATGCAATTGTACAGTAGTTTGAACATTCTTTGGCATTGCCTTTCTTTGTGATTGGAATGAAAACTGACCTTCTCCAGTCCTGTGGTCACTGCTGAGTTTTCCAAATTTGCTGCCATATTGAGTGCAGCACTTTCACAGCACCATCTTTTAGGATTTGAAATGTATTTTCAAGTTTGTGTGTATTTGTATGTATGTATTATTTGTATGTATTATTAGTATCTAAACATTCACAATGAAATATAGGTCAACATTCCTTAGATAACTAGTGAGAACTTCCTGTATAGCACAGGGAACTCCACTCAGTGCTGTGTGGTGACCTAGATGGAAAGGAAATCTTAAAAAGAGGAGATATATGTGTACTTATAACTGGTTCATTTGGCTGTACAACAATAACTAACACAACATTATAAAGCAACTTTAATAAAAAGTTTAAAATCTATATATAGGTAAGCATTCTTGGAGTAGATAAAGTCTGATCTTTTTGTTTACTTGTATTTAGAAGTTTTATCAATTGTTGAAGTATAAATTATTGCAGGAGTGCTGTAATAATTAATTTTGAGTATGAAAGTTATTTTTATTTGCTAAGTAATCTTAACATATTTTCAGCTGACAAACAAATAGGGAGATAGAGTAACAGTCAGTACAAATATTGAGAGTATCAGCTAGATAACTTTAGGAAGAATATTATTTCCTTTCCAAGCCAACCAGTCTTTATAAAATTTAAATATTAATACAGAACAGAATAATAGAAATTAGATTATATCACAATTATAATATTTTAGAGTTATTATTGTAACTGCATGCATAACATTAAACAAAATAAAGTAATAACTGCATACAATTTTTAGTCCTTTAATTCTGTCTAGGAATGCTATTTAGGTCATGAGAATTTGAAGAAAATATTTGGAAATTTTTCCATATCCTGGGAGGATGAATAAATAGAATGTCACCTTTGTTACCTTGAAATAGAAGGAAAAATCCAAAATTATGTACCATGTTCATGATGAATCTGACTCATATATAATTCAGAATATATATATATATATATATGTGTATATATATATATATATATATATATATATAAAGAAAGTGTTGGAGAAAGATGAAGCATGCCCCCAGTATCCTGCTTCTCCCATGACCTCAGTGAAGAGGGAGTGTTTATTTAATATCACAAATGTGAGCTCGGTGTCCACAGGGCCACCTGACCTCTGACAGTTCTGAGGAATCACTATTCCTGCCCTAAGACATCGAATGCTCAGCATGTGAGTGCTAAAACGTACACTATACAATTATAATAATAATGAAATCTAAAAAGATGCCAGAACTGTCCTTTGGTCTCAGAAGGAAGTTCCATGATGGCGTCATTCGGCCTCGCTTGGGACTAGAGGCTAATTGTGACACAGCCGCTTGGCCACAGTGCGCCTGCCTTGCACCAGGCGTGCAGGTGGTGACTGCTAGTGTGCCCGTCCACATCCCCACTGGACTGTGACACGCAGGAGGCAGAGGCTGTGTTACCGCTTCTCTGCCTCAGCTCAACAGCGCAGCTTCTGGCCTTTGTAAGTCCTGTCAATTCTTGGTGAATGAACAGAGCACAGCATGAGGCATCATCATTATTATTACCCAGTGGGCAGCTGTGAGGGAGCTGTTGGGAAGTCAGGGCCTGCACTGAGGGTGCTCACTGCCCACCCCCCCCCCCCCCCCGCCCCCCACGTATCAATCAGAATGCTTTTAGTTGCAGGTTGTGAGGAATGGAAAAATCACCGTGAAATGGCTTAAGTAATATAGAGAATTAGGGGAATTTCTTGACTCACGTGTCTGCAGAGTCCACGGTCTTAGGGGCCATGTGCTTCCCCAGTCCCTGGGGTTTATGGTGCCGCAGTCCACAGCCCGCTCTTATCTCAGCCTTCGGGGCTGGGACCGTTCATATCCTCCACCTCGGGACTCCCTGGAGAGAAGGCCGGGGGGGGGGGGGGGCGGGGGGGGGCTGCACTCTGATTGGGCCGATTGGGTCACGTGCCCATCTTTCTGCCAATCACTGAGGCTAGAGTGGGTCGGATTCTGCTGATTAGTTTAGGCAAATAGGGTCACCAAACAGGCTCTCTGTGACCCACTGGACCGGGGTGGAGTGGGGTCCAGGATGGGCTGAGTTGGATGTATGTTTCCTGTTTCTTCCTAACAAATCATCACAAACTTAGTGGTTTAAAAGAATACACAATTTACTATTTCATGGTTTCCATGGCTCAGGAGTCTGAGAGTGGGTTAACTGGGGGTCTTGAGTCTCACCAGGCTGAGCTGTGAGACCTCAGAGACCTCTTCCAAGCGTATTGGTGGTTGGCAGAATTCGTTTCCTTGAGCCATAGAGGTCCCTGTGTCCTTGCTGGTAGTGGCGGGGACTGCTTTCAGATCTTAGCCCTCAGGCCCTTGTCACCTGGCCCCCTCCTCTCACAGCATAGCTGTTTATTTCACCCAGGCCGGCGGGATATGCCTCTCTGACTTCTCTCTCTGAACCTGTAATAAGAGCTCCCCTGTGATTAAGCAGCGTCACAACCTATTAGGGACCTTGATTCCATCAGTAACATCTCTTCAGCTTTGCCATATCAAATAACCTAATGAGAAGAGAGATACTCCAGTGTATTCACAGATTCTGTGCATACGCAAGGGGAAGGGGACTATACAGCGTGTGTACATCAGGGAGCGGGAATCCTGGGGACCACCTTAGACTCTGCCTGCCAGTTGGGTGAGTGTCACCATGTTCCCCGGATTCCCCTTCGGGTCTTGTCCAGATTTCCCAACCCCACTCCCAGCTGTGTCCACTGGGACAGCAGTCTCCAGAGACAGACGTCTTTCCCCATTCTGCCTCTGCAGGGTGCAGACCTCTGTCCTGGATGAACTATCAGAGCCCCTCAGAGTGAATTAGCAGCTGGGAGAGATGTCAGAGTCCGGTGCTGGCCAGGACCACCAGAAGCCTGGACTAAACATTTTCCAGACAAACTGTGAAGTCTTTATTTACCAGATGACTTTTTTTGGGTGCTTACTAGCTCCCAGGTGGCTTAGTCGGTAACGAATCCACCTGCAATGCAGGTAGACCCAGGTTTGACCCCTGGGTTGGAAAGATCCTCTGGAGAAGGAAATGGCTACCCACTCCAGTATTGCCCGGAGAATCCCATGGAGAGAGGAGCATGGTGGGGCTACAGTCCATGGGGTTGCAAAAGAGTCAGACAGGACTGAGCGAGTAAACCATAACCATCAGATACCAATTATTGCACTATGTATGTTTTCTCTATTATCTAATTGAATCATCCCAACAACCCATGAGACTGCCATTAGTGGAATTTCCATTTTATTCCTATTTTAAAGAGAAAACGGGGGCTCAGGCAGGCTGGCCAGTTTGCCCCAGGTAGTATGGCCAGCAGGTGGCAGAGCTGGGACTTGAGCACAAGGTCCTGCAGACCGCATAGCACACGTACTTCACCACTCAGGTAAAGGCCTACCCCCAGAAGGTTCCAGACCATGCAACCTAGCCCCACATTTTGCTGATGGAGAAGGGGTGGGCATAAGTTCAAGATCGGGGCATTATTGGGTTTAATTTCAAATCTGAGCCTGGGGCTTGCAGACCAAATCCAAATGAGGGGACAATATCTGCTTTGTTCCTCCCTCTCCAAGCCTGGGAGTGCCATGCCTGGGATCTGTTGGAATAGATCTTGCAGGCTGTAGAGTGCCTTCCACAAGGGAGATCCTCCCAGAAAAACAGTCCTTTCAGCGCCAGCTGGAGAGGAAAACGCTGGTAGCTTTTTAATTTACCTTGTGAAATGGCTGCTGCTGGGCGTGAGTGACGGTCATCAGATCGCAGGCGAGAGCCAGGCACTTTGGCGCCAGGTCCCTACTCAGGAAGACATGGGGGTGAGGGAGGGGGTCTGAGGACACGGCTGGTTGTGTCCCTGCTGAAACAACACAGCAAAGCTCTGAGCACACGCAGGGGCTGGGCTCTTTGCTTCAAGGCATCTTAATTACCGAGAGAGCTGGCAGCAGGCGGGCAGGGCTGAGCAGAGGACAGCAGGGCTTGGCCAGAGAGAAATGGCCCAGATGTTGCCAGCTGAGCTCTGCGCAGACACATCCACAGACACTCCCAGGAGGTGCTGTCCAGTTGAAACAGAATATGACCCATGGATGCAATTTTACATTTTCTAGTCACTACAGAGGAAATCAGTAAACTCTATTTTGGTAATCTATTTTAGTTAACTTGATATAGTAGAAATACTGCCAACATAATCAATATAAAGAGGAAGGTTTTATTACTTTTATTGTACAAAGTCTTGCAAATCCAGTGTGTATTTTATACCTATAGCACATCTTAACTGGGACTCATCACATTTCAAGGGCTCAGTAGCTATGGGCTGTTATTTTTTTTGCCCTTAATACAACCTCCTCTGCTCAAAGACCTTCCATGGCTCCCTTTTGTCCAATCTGTTGGAGCCAGCTATATATTACAGTAATTTGTGTTTCTGCCTGCCTCTCTCTTCAATACTAAGAGTTTTTATGGGATCTAACAAGGCACTTATTATGCACCTACTGCGTCCTAGTGGGGAGTTCCCTGAGCTGAGTTAATTGTATTTTCTATCAGCTCTCGGCAATTCTTCCTGGGATACAGGAACGCATCAGCCATTGTGTTAAATGCTTTATGTAATTTTCTGATTTAATTCTCAGTACAACCCATGAGGTAGGTATTTAATCTCCATTTTACAGATAGAGATTGAATTCAGATTTGTTGATTTCCAAGTTGCTCTTTCAGCTACATTGTGCAGGGCCTGACACCTTATCTGGACACATTCTAGGTTCTCAGAAAACACGTATTAGCTTTGCTGAGGTGAGACTCTGGTTTCTTGGCTCTTTCTTGGGGTGAGCATATGGAAGTGGCAGGAGGGACCAGAAATCTGTTGGCTTGTGTGTCCTCCTTGGTCATTGGGATGCTGTATCAGCTTGGGCCCCAGGAATGCTGACAGTGGCCTCTGTTGGGAGCAGGGGTGAGCAGAGCCAGTGCTTCTGGCAGTCAGGCAACAAATTGGAGCAGTGACCACCCCTCTCTGCCTCAGGCTGATAACTGGTGCTCAGCACCGTGCGCCTCTCGAGTCACTGCCCTGTGCCTAATGTATTATTCACACTCGTTCGTTGCCAGAGAGTATGATGCTTAGCCTTGGTACCTTTATTGAGAGTGCCATAAAAATAAAATGTCAAAAGAAAATGTCAATTAGGATTACCGACCCCCCCCCAAAAAAAGAAGCCGATGTTATTGTACATCCTTTTAGTGAGTTCCCTCTAATTAGTCAAATAAATATGCAGTCCTCCCACTTGGGTGTGTGTTTGTTTGCTTTAAAACATTGTAATTGCATCCTCCGCTTTGGAAACTTCTGGGAACCGGAAACCCTACACATGGACTTTGGCTGAGAGGACTGTGAACCAGTACTTTGCTGGGATGACTACCGCTAGTGGAAGTTGTGGGGTAAGCTTTCAGAAGCAGGCCATGCCTTGCCCTGCCCTCACTCTAACACACAGTGGCTCCAAAGGGCTTACTGGCATCAGGCCAACTCCACTGTGTGCAGAGGAGAGGGAACTGGGCAGGAAGCCTGGAGAGGTGGGTTCTGCAGTGCCTCAAGCAGTTCCACCCTCTGCTTCCTCTTTGAGGAGGCAGTTCTAGTTATACCAGCCCTGAAGCAATGCTGATTTCCAGAACCATCACCGAGCTCTCCCCTTCCAATCATGCAGTTTCTCCTCATCCTGCAAGAAAACATTGAGCTTTAGCTTATATTTAGGTTATATTTATTTCTTCTATTTCTGTATATGTTACTGTCCATGGGATTCTCCAGGCAGGAATACTAGGGTGTGTAAGGTATTGGAGTTAGAGAAGGTGAGGTTCAAAAAAAGAAACAAGACTGGCACTTTACAGGAGCAGATTACCTTTAATGAGGTGAGAAGGGACAGCAGTCAGATTAGCGAGCTGCTGCGCTTATTTAAGAAAAGAGTAAGAATATATAGGCATGAATGTGGAAAGTTACTGTCTTAAGGGGGCCTGTTCTTCTCCAAGGTTGTTCAGAGTAGTTATCTCTTAAACAGCTAGGGCAAGGAATTTTGGAGATCGGCCAGAGGCTGGACCAACTGGGAGCTGGGCATAATCAACGTTATTGTCCGTTGTTTTCTTCCGGTGAGTGAGTTCTTTGTTTTGCATAGAATGGTGGGGAGGACCTGGAGGGGAGTTTTAACTCCAGGCTATTTGGAGCCATGTAACTTTCCTTCAGGGTGGGTTGCCATGCCCTCCTCCAGGGGATCCTCCTGATCCAGGGATTGAACACATATCTCCTGTGTCTCCTGCATTGCAGGTGGATTCTTTACCACTGAGCCACTGGGGAACCCCTATATGTATCACACACACGTATATATATATACTCTTTGTATATATAGCTAATAATAGAATAGAACACATATATACTTAATAAATATAATAAATAATACTGATACATAGGTTGGTGGTGTGTCCTGTCTGTAAAAACTTTTTGCTAAAAATTCTGTGTGATTAAGAAAAATAAGTGGAGACAGTGTGAAGAGGGAGGACCCTATAGGTGAAATAAATTGGAATCTGAAGACCTCCTTTAGGATCCTGGTCCTCCCTCTGACTCAATGCATGGCTTCTGGCAGTGCTTGACCTTCCTTGTCCCAAAATAATTCTGGTCTGGAGAGTTCGTTATAAAGAAAGATCTTCTGAAGGCTGAGTTACCTAGTGCATGCGAAACTATTCGGTAAACTACATCCCCTCTCTAATGAATGGGGTGAATACAAGGGGGCAAATACTTGCACCATGTGCTCCACTAGGTTTTACATATACTTTGGCTCAGGAAAAATAACACATCTCCAGAGGGTGGGGATTTTTATGGCCATGAAAGCTCAAGATTATTATGTCAGAGAGGAGGGGGTCTTGGTCAAGGTCACACAGCTCGTGTGTCTTCCTGTCTGGTTTTGAGTCTAAAACTCATGATCTTCCTGTCGTGTCAGACTGTGATTTGATCTTCAGAGCTTGCACTGTATCCTGTAAATCAGTTTGACAATTTTCTTCATGTCTCGTTGCCAGCCTAGCATAGATTTGCTCATTTAAGATGCCATTGACCTTATCTAATAAAAAGAATCAGGATCCAAGGAGTCTGTTTAATTCATTATTAAAGATCATTTCCTGTTATTATCTTCCCTGTAGCAAAATTAGCTGTTAACTCTCCTGTTAGCATAACCCAGCCAGGATTACTAGGAAATTAAGCAAAAAATCAGTTCAGTGATATGTGAGCCGAGCTCAGGGAATTCCCCATCTTCAGTGCATATTAACATTATGCCTTAGAAGTCGAGGAAATATTCTGTTAAGTGGAAAAAGAGTTGCAGAAATTTTACTTTAAAAAGTCAAGTAAGAAGTTACTTTTTTTTCTTTTTTCTCCAAGTCAAATTAATTTTTGTCTCAGGGCAAGAAAAAGTAAATTAAAAATCACACGCGCCACCTCCTCCCAGGCCAGGTTCCTCCTGGGTTTCTATCCCAGATGGCTGGAGGTTTAGGTTTCTCTAGCCCAGTTTGGGCCTCGGAGGATGATAGGCTGCAGGGTTTCTGCTCTGGGAGGCCCTGACTACGACAGGGTGGGGCAACCCGCCCCTCCTTCTCGCTGCCTACCCTTGCAGGTTTTTCCCTTCCTCCTGGGCAGTTGTTGGGGGTGAGGAAGGGAGGAAGGACTGAGGTCCTGGTGCCCCAGGGAGGGCCTGTGTTTCATCATTGTCAGGGGATGACACAGGGTTGCTCGGACTCTGACCACCCCCTCCATCCCCACTGGGCAGCCAGTTGCCGATGTAGGTGGTAGGTGGGCACAGAAGAAGCGGGGCGCTTTGGACTAAAAGGATGGGGCAGTGAGCAGATGCTTCTCAGTAGTGACAGTCTCTCAGTCATGTCCGACTCTTTGCCACCCCATTAACTGTAGCTCACTAGGCTCCTCTGTCCCTGGAATTCTCCAGGCAAGAATACTGGAGTGGGTTGCCATTCCCTTCTCCAGGGGATCGTCCTGAACAAGTGTTCGAACCCGGGTCTCCTGCATTATAGGCAGATTCTTTATCATTGGAGCCATTTCCTCCTCCAGGGGATCTTCCTAACCCAGAGACTGAACCCACATCCCCTGTGTCTCCTGCACTGCAGGCAGATTCTTTACCTGCTGAGCCATCAAGGAAGTTCTTGCTTCTCTGGTAGGAGGAGCCCAAATGCAGGAGAGTCCTGAGCTCACAGTCTGCAGCTCCCTGGGCCCATGGCTGGCTGTGTGTATGGGGGTGCACACGGCAGCCTAATCTGGCCAAGAAGCCACTGGGCTTGGACTAGAGGACATGGGGTGAACTCCTAGCTCCCTGGTCTGACAGCCTTGTGGCCTCAAGCCAGTCTCACATCTGCCTTGAGCATGTTTCTTCACATGGAAGATATTAATAGGAATTTATTAAGTTCTGCGGTTTTGGTGAGGATTGCGGGTGGCTCCAGCAGCACAGGACTCCCAAGGTCTCAGCACAGCCATAGGTGACCATGGCTGGCCAGGGACACAGGAAGGGGCGGCGCCTGCAGAAACCCTGCTATTTGCTGGAAGCTCTACTGGACTCACGACACGTGAATTGGGGCTCCAGTTCTTGTGATACAGTAGCTCTCAAAAATACTAGAGTTAGAATAATCGGAATGTTGACACAGTCAGGGGTCCTGGGAGGCCTTATAAGGTGGTCAGCCTGTCCTGGTTTGCCTGGAATTTTCCTGAATTTATCACTGAAGTCCTGTGCCTAGGGAACCCTCCTGTTATATTCCCCACTATGGGCACATTTCTAGGCAGAACGGGACATCTGGTCACCCTACAAATCTTTCTTGTCTAGAGACTCAGAGGCAAGATCATGGTTTGGCTCAAAATCATACGTCTGGGGGCAGCAGTGCTGTTTTTAACCTGAACCCATGATTTTGGGCAAAGGTGGAATCCAGCCTGGCTCCTCCTGAGCAGGGATCATCCCACAGGATGGGCATCCAGGTGGTAAAGTTGCTGGGAGTTCATCTTACCTGTTGGTATCTGACTCACAGTTGTTCCCTGTTAACTCCATTAGCTTTAATTTGCAAGAGTTGCAGCCGTCAGGAAACCTCTAGATACTTCCTGTTTAATGAAACACAATTTGATTACATATCAACAGAGTCCCCTAGCGGGACAGACATTTCTGGAGGCTTTCAGCCTGCCTGCCCACTCCAGCATGGTCTCTGCCCTTTGGAGGGGGCATCCAGTGGAGGCTGCCTAAGTCCCCTGCTGGGGAGGGGACCCCAGACCCCAGCTCACCCATTTGTCAGTGGCAGCTGTTGAAAACCTTCTCTCATGGACATGTGGGTGAGGGGTGTTTTTGGTGGGTCGCTGGGCCCAGCCTACCAGCAATGCTTTGTGGATTCTATAAGTGTGTAAAATTTACTATCTGTTGCAACTGCCAGTTGTATCATGGCCAATGTCAAGCAGACCAGGTCTGGGACTGGGGTGATTGAGCTGGTTCAAGGTAAAAAGTGAGAGGGCCTTCCCTGGTGGCTCAGCAATAAAGAATCCGCCTGCCAATGCAGGAGACTTGGGTTTGATCCCTGAGTCAAGAAGATCCTCTGGAGTAGGAAATGGCAACCCACTCCAGTATTCTTGCCTGGAGAATTCCATGGACAGAGGAGCCTGGTGGGCTCCAGTCTGTGGGGTCGTAGAGAGTCAGACACGACTGAGCAGCAAGCAAACAAAAATAGGCATTAAGTTCTGTGCACCATTTTAATAAATGACTGAATCCAAGGAGGGGCTCATGGGAACCCCAACATGTAGCTGGTTGGTAAGAAGTACAGGTGACAGTTGGCCTCTGAAGTGGGACCAGTTTTGTGGGTTGGATCACTTGACTTGTGGGTTCTGATGCTAAGCTCAGGTGGACAGTGTTGGAGCTGAACTGAATTGGAGGACATACAGATGGCATTAGAGAATGGCTCGACCCCTGGGAAGTCTCCACATCTGACATCAGAAGTAATGGGAACATGGCAACAGTATGAACGGGTGAGGAGAAACACAGGAGTATTTTTCCATTTCCAGTTGCGCAGCAGTAAAATCAGGGTCCCTCCTGAGGGCAGAAGCAGGATGAGGGGAGCACGTAGTTCCCCCCATCCTCCCCCAGTTACTTAGAGGAGAAACTCTTTTAATTGTTGGAAACATCCGAGATCCACACAAAATTGCTTGACAGTGGCTTTTTAAATTCTACTTGTGTTTGGCAATGCAAAGACCGGAAAATTTCCATCAAGATTGACAAGAGCACAACAGCGAGGACTCAGCTCAGGAGGCCACCTCAGTCCTTCCATTGTCGGGTTCCTGGACGGTTCCAGCCCGTTCTGCACAGAAGCAGTATTGATTCGTATGGACTCCTCTACCACGTTGCCTCTCTGGGCTCCCAGTGTTCTTTCTCCCCCTCACTGGTTCCACGCATCCAGCCATAGCTGTCTGTAGTTTCTCTCCTTCTGTGCTTGTTTGAAAACAGTGTCAAAGCAAATTGCCCTTATCTCACTGCGAATCCCTCGGGGGCTCCTCTGGATTCCAAGAGTCTCTCTCTCTGCCCTTCTTTCTCTTTTTCTACTTCCTGTGCTTACTCTCACCGGAGACTCGGATTTCCTGGGCAGTCACGTGGAGGCGTCACTTACTTTGCAGGGTTAGCCGTCAGCCTCGCCTGGGAAGGTAGTGATGCTGAGGATGACCTCAGGGCACCTAGCCACTTGTCTCGTATCCCTCCCACCACATAGTTAAGAGATGCTGAGCTCATGGGGAAGAGAAGAAAGGAGAGGTTTGAGAGGCGGTGTTTCTTGATGGGGGGAAGGTTGTTGTTTTCAGTCACCAAGTCATGTCTGACTCTTTGCGACCCCATGGACCGCAGCATGACAGGCTTCCCTGTCCCCCACTATCTCCCGGAGTTTGCCCAAGTTCATGTCCATTGAATCGGTGATGCCATCCAACCGTCTTATCCTCTGTTGCCCCCTTCTGCTGCCCCTAATCTTTCCCACCTCCATACAGCCAGAGAATCAGAGAAATTGAATCCCATTCTTCCCCTCGCTTGCCAAGGGCCGTAGATAAGCCCCCATTTCCGTATATGCAAAAGTAAGGCAGCCAGATAAGTGAATTATGAAGCCCATTTCAAGCTCTCAAAGCAGAGGAGGCAGGACCGGCTCATAAGGCCCTACTTGGGGCCGAGCCCTGCCCCAGGTCCCCTCCGTTTCTCCTTCTAGGAAGGAGTTCTCATCCTTGTTTTACACATGGGGCCACCAAGGTTCTGAGAGATTATGCCTGTCCTGTGAAAACATTTCTAAAGCCAGAGACCAAATCCAGATTTTTCTAAAACTGGAGCCCGTTTTTCTAACTCCAGAGATTTTTCTAGCTCTATCCTCTTAAAAACCATGACACTGTGATGTTCCTCTCAGGAAAGTTTATTTTTCTGCCCCCATCTGTACAGTGTGTTCCATGTCATGGAGAACTTTTCTTTCAAAAAATTTCCAAGGGACAAGGGATGTGTTATGTCTTCAGCTTTTGGCAACTTCGCACAGTAACCTCAACCGCCATTGGGCTCCCAGCTCGCAGGGATGGCATTTCAGGCATGCGTGGTTGTGTCGAGCCTGTGGTTTAAAGTTTTAGTGGAGGACCCTTACCCCCATCTGTCTGTTCTGGTTCTCAGCCCGTCCCTGAATTCCCTTTGGTCACCGACTCCGCAGGGGCCCCCACCTCCCAAGCCTGTCCTCTCGCAGTTGAGAGGGGCTGTGTCCCCCCGCCCCCAGCCAGAAGCCTGGGTTTTATCAGCACAGTCGACAGGCTCCATTGGGCCTTTCAAGCTTGCTGGCAATTTGGATGTCAGTGGCTGAAAAAATCAAGATTAATATTTGATGACATTACAAAGTCAACCTGTTCTCTTTTCATCCTAGATAGAATTAAAAAAGCAGAGTCCTCACCAGGACACTCCCCCAAGGAAGTGGGAGACAGTTGGTCTGGGAGCCACAGCGGGTTGGTGAGCGTGCCCTGGGCCAGGAGTTGGCAAGCTTGGGTACTGGTTTTGGCTTGGAAACCTATCAGCTGCTGACCTCAGGCTAGGCTCACCCTCTCTGAGCTCTCAGTTTCCTCCTGCATGAGTAAATAATCGCTCCGGCTAGGAGAACTCTCATTTAGGAGTGATGCTGTCTTAGACAGAGGATCATCTTATGGAGATGTTTCTATATTCCATGCAAACTTTAGGAGGGGCTGGGTTTTTTGAGGGGAGGGGTCAGAAGAGCAAGGATGGGCCCTGAAGAGCAGGTGAGGAAGTCTGGGCAGAGGAACCAAGTCTGTTGGCAGGACCTCCGAAAGGTTCAGGATGCCTGCTCACTGTACTTGGGCTCCAGGGGATGTGGAGGGCAAACAGGTGTTCGTGATGTGGGTGAGTCCAAACTTCTGGGAGTCTCGTTTGATGCTCGAGAGAGGCTCTGGGCTCCACTACCACCAGACTCACACCTGTCCTGTGCCTTGGCTTCCCCAGCATCTGCACACAGTACATGTGTCGTAAGAGTCTGTGGAACAAGTCAGTTGGGCAGAAGTCTGTTTCCAAATGAGGATGCACCTCCAGGATGGCTTCTTCCCCTTGGAGTCTGGAAGGAGAAGGAGGCTGGCTGGAAAGGAGAAGGCAGGACTGATGGAGGCATGGGCTGGAGCAGGTGCCATGCTGGGCACAGGGTGGGCATCCGTGTCCAGAGTTGTATTTGAAGACTGAGCTGAATCAAAAAGTCTTGTAGGGTTTGGTGACACTGGAGAGAAATGGAATCCCCAGAAAGAAAGAAACATGTCCAAATACCCAGAAAATAAACCTCATTTCATTCCCTATAGTCAGTTGTTCCCAAGAGAAAGCCACCATGCTGTATTGTGACCCAGGGAGTCTCACTCATTTTAAGCAATTATTACCAGATGGAAGTTTTCTGGGAGACCCTAGCTGACATGGCAGTTACTGGTGTGATAGAAAGAGATCCTCCCTAATCTTAGAAGAATTTTTGCAACAGCTTAGAAATAAACAAGACTAATGTCACCAGGACCTCTGTATGTAGAGGCATTTAATTACACTGGAGCTTGGAATCCTATATTATGGCATCTCATAGGAGATAGTCCCTCAGATGGGAAGCTCTATTGTGGATCATCCTTGAAAAGAGATGTGTCTTGTCAGCTTTCTGTACTGTGATCTTTGCATGCAGGAAGAGCCATGTTAAATCATGATTTTCTTTGAATATTTTTCCACTGAATGATTTCTGGCCTGGATCAGTACTTTGAAGATTGCATACTGAAGAAACAGCGAAAGATGTTTTCCTTATAATGATGTCTAAAATATGATGCAAAACTCAGGAGCCACAAAATAATAAATTCAATTCCATTAAAATGGACTTAGCTAAGTGTATGATAAATAAAATGAAAAGACAAACATCAAATTTGCAAGATGTTTGCAGGCTGTGTCACAGAGGAAGGGCTGTATTCTCTAATATATAAAGAGATCCTGCAGATCAATAACCAAGGGCCATGGACTTCATAGAAAAATGGGCAAAGGATATGAAGAGAGTGCATTGCACAGGAAACAAAGCTTCTTCTTAAGCTTATGAAAAGTTGCTTAGTCTCACTAATAAGAAATGAAAACTACATTGAGAAAATCCATTTCATTTTTCAGATGGGAAAGGATCAGAAAGTTTGACAACGACGAGATAGTAAGGAGTGTGTATGTGTGAATGTGGTGCTACTGTTAATATAAATCATTATCACTTTCATGGGGGAGCAATTTGGTGACATATTTTTTACCTGTGAGTCCAAGTTGTGAATGTTATATCTACAAATGACAATGGTTTCCCACATACACTGAAGTTTCCCAATCAATGTTTCATGGAATAGTTTCTCCTAATACAGTGTGGAAGAGTTTCAGGACACAGTCTGAAAAACACTGAGTTGTATAATGCATTACGTAGTTAGAATGTATCTGGCAACCGTAAACACCATCCAGGTCTAGCTCTAGTCATGTTCGCTGGCCCTCTTTAGAAAGAGAAGACGTCTCTGAAACCTCAACCTTCTCTTTCTGCTGTTTGAAATGCATTTCAGAAGTATGAATGCCAGGGCCTCGAAAATGGTTCAGAAACCCAGGGGAACTGCCTGGGGACAGACCCTGCTCTCTGTGGCTGGTACAAGGAGATGGCAGGGCCTTTTTTTCTGCAGAAACCTCCCTGGTGTGAGATGAGAGACCAGAGACTGCGCTCGCAGCATTAATTAGGAGAAAGCAACATTTGGAGACAATCTGTTCAGGAAACCCTGCCCGGGACACATTTGCACCCTGGGCTCCCAGCTGCTCTGTGCCAGCAGCCTGGCTCCTCGTATCTCGATGGCACTCTCTGGCTTTCTTCTCCAGAAAGTGTGGACAAATCTGCCTCTCCAGGTTCTTCTCCTTAGCTTCAAGGTGAAACAGGTGATTTCCTTTATCTCTTCTTCTCTGGGAGCCAGCGAGTGGTAACGATGCGCTCAGGGCTGAGCTAGCAGCCAGCGGAGCTGCCGGAGCCTCCACACCGTTCCCGAAGCAGACAGGTGAGGAAATACAGACGGGCGAGTGGGCAGCAGGCGTCGTGTCCACAGATGGGGTCTGCGGACCAGCTTTGCGCCCCCTCCTCTGCTGACCCCGGACCCCCAGGGGCAGGGCGGCTCAGGGCTGAATGGAGTTCCCCGTCCACTGCTGTCTGTCGACCTGTTTCATTTTTGCCTGCCAGGGAAGGGTGTGTCTTCCACCTGTGACAGTGACCTTTAACCACCCCACTCCAGTACTCTTGCCTGGAAAATCCCATGGATGGAGGAGCCTGGTAGGCTGCAGTCCATGGGGTCGCGAAGAGTCAGACACGACTGAGCGAGTTCACTTTCACTTTTCACTTTTATGCATTGGAGAAGGAAATGGCAACCCACTCGTGTTCTTGCCTGGAGAATCCCAGGGATGGGGTTGCACAGAGTCGGACACGACTGAAGTGACTTAGCAGCAGCAGCAGCAGCACATGACAGTCACTGGGGAAAGCTTAAAAAGTGATAGCTGCCTGGATCCCACCCCCACGCCCCCGCCATATAGATTTTGATACAGAATCGAGATGTTTATGAAGCTCCCCAGGTAACCCAAATGTATAGGCAAGGTTGAGAACTACAGATCTGGGATGAACCACCATATATATGAGGATACTTTTGAGAGTGAGTGGAGGCAAGTTAACCATTATTCTGATGTTTGGGACTGTCCTCGGCAATCTAGAATGCATGGCCTCCCTGATTTAACCTGGAGAGACCCCAAAAATTGTTTTCTGAGAGTACTTGATTGTTGTTGTTTTTTTAAATTTTCTAAGTGGATGCAAACCTTGGTAATTTTACAGTATTGTAGAGGATTATAGGAGAGTGTCAGGAATCTGATTTTGGGTTCTGTTAAAAATCTGCCTGCAATAGGAGACCCAGTTTCGATCTCTGGATTGGGAAGATCCCCTGGAGAAGGAAATGGCAACCCACTCCAGTATTCTTGCCTGGGAAATCCTATGGGCAGAGGAACCTGGAGAGCTACTGTTCATAGGGTTGCAGAGTTGGACATGACTAAGCGACTGACATCTTCATCTTCACATGTTTCCAATGTCCCAGTTTCCTACTGCACACACCTCCCCTCTGAGAACCGGAGGGGAGGCAAGGTCTAGTAATTTCAGCCGTTTGCGCTCCCTCTTGTAGCACTGGGGAGTCTCACACTTGCTTGACTTCCTCTGTAACCAGCTCTCTCTCCTGCAGCGTCTCAGGCAGTGGTGGGTGCAGAGCTCTGTCTCTGGACTCAGCAAACCTCTCTGAGCTTCAGTTTCCTCATCGGTAAAGTGGGAAGGGCACTACCAGCCTCAGAATGTTGTGGTAAAGATTACGTGAGTCCCTGTTATACTGCGGGGGGCTCAACAGAGAGCAGAGGACGGACCTCTTCGGTGGGCCGTGGTTTTCTTTGCAAAGAGCCATGTTCTTACTGGGTGACAATCTCTTGATCCTCTTAGAAGTGACAGAGGGAAAAAAAAAAAGAAGTGACAGAGGATAATTCCTGCAGTGTTTAGGAAGAATGGATGACCATTTCACACTGACATGAAACTGGGAATAAGTGAAGTCTGTTATAAATATTAATTCTTTATACATACTTGATCTTTGAACAGTGAAGTGAGAAGCTTTGAGCATGCCTGCCTATTCTGCGGATGGAAAGATTGAGGTGCTCTGTGATCTAAAATCTCACAGTAGCTAACTCTGCAAGGAAGAGAAGAATGTGGCATTTATTGAGAATCTTGGGTTCCAGGTGCTTCTACTTACTTTATCTGATTACAACCTTCCGATAACCCTGTGGAGGAATTCTGATTATCTTTTTGTCTAGGCTGAGGAAAGTAAGACTCAGATTGTGTAACTTGCCCAAGACCACAGAGCAAGGTGGCCAACTGGGTTGTGATTCTGATTCTGCCTGACTCCAAAATGCAAGCCCAGATCCCAGTGGAGGGAGCCATGCCTTTTAGGGCATAAGTATAATATTGAAATCTCTGGAAAATGGCCAGTTGTTTGGGCTTATCTTTTTATTTTTAAAAAGATACTGTTTACTTAGCTAGCTAGTTACCTCCCTAGCTGTGCTGGGTCTTAGCTGCGGCATGTGAAGTCTTAATTGCAGCACGTGGGTTTTAGTTCCCCAGCCAGGGATTGACCCTGGGTTCCCTGCATTGGGAGCAGAGTCTTAGCCACTGGATCACCAGGGAAGTTCCTGGGCTTATCTTTTTATACCTCCATCCCAGTGAGGTTCTCCTGGTAAGGAGATATTGGGGCCAAAACATGGACACGTGTGTCCTGCGCTCAGAGCTTCCACTTCAGCGAGAGAGAACCGTCTGGGAGGCAGAATGAAGGATGTGCCAAGGAGGGGTGGGCAGAATGGCAGGTTTGGAGACTCAGAGGTCCCCAGTAGGGACTGTTCAACATCACACTGCAAGTCAAGGAAGACGGCATGGAGGAGGTGACTTTGGAATCTCATTTTGGAGCAAGGTTGAGGCAGATAAGGAGAGGGAGAGCAGAGGGAACATGGGCAAGAGCATGGAAGCACAGAAAGAGGCCAAATGTTTGAGAAAAGAGGCAAGTCACCCTGGGCAGGGCCACAAACAGCGAGGCTGAAGGGCAGCTGGGGGCCTCCGGGACACCACGTGGTCTGTGAGGGATGCAGACCCTCAGGGATGCAGACGTCAGTTCTCCTGCTGCAATTTGCAGTCAGTAGGCAAGGCTGGAGCGAGTTCCCATGGCCTCGTCTCTTCAAATTAGGCTAAAGAGGTGAAACGACTCCATTGCTGCTCTTTTGCCAGCTGCATTGTCTCTCAGGATCCCTCCTGTTAGATCCAAGGACGATGGCGTTCACACCCGCCCGTGGGCCTCTTGGATCATTCCCGAGGCCATTCAGTAGGGGCTCCACCTCACTGCAGTTCTCGGGAGACCTTTGCTGTTTTCTAATCCTGTTCTTATTTTTTAAAGTTCACAGATTAAAAAGGCCGTGTTTGGAAAAATATTTTTTATATATATATTTCTTGGGAAAAACAGGCCATAGTTAAATCATTATGCTGTTGTCACAAGCTGAAGTTTATTAGCATTTCATCTGTGGTTTGGTGACAGACTCCGGCTGGCTTGAAAACCATTGAAAAGGAATTCTTGGTTGATTAATTTGTTTTTGTTCCTCACAGTTCTGACACCTAGGAAATACTTAAATTGTTATTTTACCACTTTGTGCAAAACTAGTCTGAGTGTTGGAGAGCTGTGTGGGCAGAATGTGGATGTTTTTGACTCCAGTGGTGGGAGTCAAATTTGAAATTCACAGAGTCCAGTGCACCTGGAATTGGAGGGACTTCAGTGGTTGAGAAGTCCAGGGCTTTAGCTGAGAGCTGCTGGTACCTGGCTGCTGACAGTTATATGGTAGATAAATATCTGCTTGTATACTTCCAGTGACAGGGAACTCACTACCTTAACATCAGCTCTGAGATGTTGCTAGTGAGCGCGTTTATTTATTTAAAAGTATTTATTTATTTGGCTGCACAGGGTCTTAATTGTGGCATTCAGGATCTTTAGTTGCAGCATGCAAACTCTTAGTTGCAGCATGTGGGATCTAGTTCCCTGACCAGGGATTGAACCTGGGCCCCCTGCATTGGGAGTGCAGAGTCTTAGCCATTGGACCACCAGCAAAGTCCCAGGACATGCTTAATGACATCACACAGGATGTATCACAGCCTCCATGTGTTTCAGTTTTAGCTCCAGGGTTAAGCTGGAACAACTTTGGGCCTTCGGACCCAGGAAGCTGTTGACTGCACCAAGAGGACAGAGATTCAGGTGTAGGTGAATGTGGACTGCCCCCTGCCTGTGATTGGGAGGTCCCTGGAGTCTGCCCTCAGCAATAGTTGTGTAGACTTAGGATCTGGGGATCCAGGAGTAAGAAACAGACACCCCAGTGCCAGATGTGTCAGAGGAACAAGGTGGTTTGTGCAGAATCTTGCAGACCAGATGAGTTTGGAGGTTATCTTCTCCCCTGTCCTGGTTAAGGTCCTTGCCAGTCCTCAGAGGGAAAAGCTGGAGCTCAGAAATCACCGAGTACCTGTATCATTCATTCAATAAGTATTTGCCTGTATGTTTCAGAGCATGTATTACAGCAAAGTGGTTCCTATGGAGTGTGGCCTTGGTCATGCTCACCAACTCTTTTTGCTGTTACCTTAAAGTCAGTTATGAAAGCTGCCCTTGGAAGGATGATAGACAGAAGGTATTACAGATGCATTTCTGGACCAAGGGGATTAGGAATTTTGCTGGGGTGTGGAGCCCTGGGTCCTGACCTTTAGACTCCAAGGTCTGGGCAACCACTGGGCCCCAGGACTCCAAGATGGTGGGCAGGGGGAGAGAAGGTGTAAGAGAGAAAGAACTGCTTTCCCATCAGGGTTCCCCAGAGCCACAAGGGGTACTTACTCACCAGGCAGAGAGGCAGAAGGCCTGGGGTGGGCCTGGCCTCTGCATTTTGAGCAGGCTCCCCAGGAGAGGCTTGTTTGAGAAAGGCTGCCTTTCCGAGCACCATCTTAACCAGGCACGGCTGTCCTAGATGTGCTGCATGTCACAGAAGCACTGTGAAAGATGGTAAATGTTGCACCAATTTGCATCTTGTAAATTGGTTGTGCTGTATCCTCCTGCCTTCCCTGCCATCTCTGGTCTACGGAGAACTACAGTGTCTGAGAATCCTTTTCTAAAGGGGCTTGACACGCTGCCAGGAGTTACCAGAAACAAATACTTCACTCCTTCCCACATTGTCCTGCTTGACGGTGGAGAAATCTCTCATCTTACCCACTGGACTTTAGTTGACAGTTGCTGCTTCACAGCTTGCACCTAGCAACCCAGTCTGGCCATTTTCTCCATGGTTCAGTCTCTACCTGCTCCCAGCTGTGGGTCAGAGAGCTGCGACCGCCAACGTGCAGGACAGCCGTCAGAGCCTTGGTTAGCAAGAAGCAGGCCCCGCTTCCCCAGAGCCCAGAGATGGTGTGAGTGAAGTGGGCTCTGAAGTTCCTACTGGTGAGAGGTGCCTTTCTCACTTCAGCTTATAACACGTCTTGTGAAGAAGAGCAGGGCAGAGGCCCCACTGGGAGCTGAGTGGGAGCTGTAGACACTGACTTGTGGGCTGATGTCCCCTGCGGTGGCGGCAGGGGAGGGTCTTGTCACAGGGAGTCTCCCTGCGGTTCTGCACCCAGCTACGCGTCCAGCCTGCTTTTCCCCCTTGACCTCCAGGGAACCTGAGCTCCACATCCCCCTGAATGTTTAAGACTTTCTGCCTGCCTTGCATCGTGACCCTGGCCTAGGCTGGGTGTTACGGACAGAATGTTTGTGTCCTCCCCAAATTCATATGCTGAAATTCTAACCCCAGTGTGATGGTACTAGGAGGTGGGCGCCTGTGGGAGGTGATTAGGTCATAAGGGTGGAGCTCTTATAAACGGGATGAGTACAACTATAAGAAACTCCAAAGGGGTCCCTTGCCTCTTCCGCCATGTGAGGACACAAGGGACAGAAACCTGTGAACCAGGATGCAGGCTCTCCCCACATATGGGATCTGCTGGTACCTTGACACTGGACTTCCCAGCCTCCAGAAATGGAGAAATACATTTCTTTTGTTAGAAGCTTCCCTGTCTATGATGCTCTGTGAAAGCTGCCCAGACAGACTAAGACTGGAGCAAAACAGACTGAACTTGAGCAGATGGCGCCACTCGCCGAGACTCAGTGGCCACATGCACACGGCCAGGCTGCTCGCTCACAGGGCATTTGTGGAGGAGGGTTATTGGGTTCTCTCTTTTTTGCCTTGCAACAGTTTGTGCCATCTTATTTTCTGTCTGTGAGGACAGCACAAGCTTTTATTCGTATCTGGGGTTCTTCATCGCACCCAGCTCAGAGCCTTGCATTGCATGAGAAACCAGTGCTCAGAGGGGAGATCGCAAACCCTTAAAGACTCAGCGGCTTCTCCTCCAGGTGGGGAGTGGGGCCAGGCCTGTGCTCACATCTGTGTGACCTGACTCTGTACTGGACCCACCTCTCTTGTGTCAAAAATGAAGCTTAGTTTCCTTCCCAGTTGTCAGTCTTTGAAAGCATCCTCTGTGCCAGTCACAGAGGGGTCCCTGCACACTGTGACCTCCCCCTGCCCTCCATCTTGGAGTCCTGGGGCCCACTGGCTACCTGGACCTTGGAGTCATTTTCTAAAGGTCATTTTCATCACGAGGTCTTGTTTTTTTCCAGCTTTGAGCAAATAAAATTAAAACTGACTGGGTAATAGTACAACAATGACCGGGGCCTTCAAAAACATTTGGGGAACCGACTTAGTGTTTTTAACCAGTATTCTTAATTTTTGTAATGAGCCTAACTTGCTGTTTAGATTAAAATGCTATTTTCTCATGAGGCATAAATGCAGTATGTATGCAATTGAGCCCCAATAAAATTACCGTTTACGTTTTCATCAAATGGGGTATAAGCTGATGAGGACAGTTGAAATGCAATTCATGATTATGTAAATTAAGCTACCTTCAGGACACTAATATGTAGATAAATGAGACTTCCATTATTGTGAATCAAGATACCATTAACCTTGAAAATTATATACAATTGTCACGAACATTTCTTAAAAAGTAAAAAAAAAAAAAAAAATGGACAATCTCCAGTTTTGTGGTTCTTTTTATTTCTTGAAAAAAAAAAAAAAACTGTTGTCCTAATTTTATTTCCTTATTAGCTTTATTAAGATATAGTTGACATGTAACATTGTGTAAGTTTAAAATGTACAATGTGAGGATTTAATATGCACATATTGTGAAATGAGTATTATAGGAGGGTTGTTAATACCTCTATCACCTGACATAATTACCATTCTTTTTTTGTGTGTGTGGTGAGAAAAATCTTAAATATATTTAAAATTTACTCTCTTAGCAACTTTCTAGTGTATAATACAGTATTTACTGTTATCACCATGCTGTACATTAGATCCCCAGACCTTATTCATGTTATAAAAAAGGGAAGTTTGTACCCTTCTACTGACATCTCCTCATTCCCTCAACCCCCCAGCCCCTGGCCACCACCGTGGTAGGGCGTGTGAAAATTTCTGAGGCATTCTATGGATATGCCTGCTCCACGCTTTTTCCTCCTTCTTGTGGCAGAATTCTTACACTTGCGTGCCTTCTTTTGATCCTGCAACACATCAGACAGGGTGCTGGCATCCTCCCTTTTATTTTCCCAGAGGTAGAACTGACTCTCAAGTCTGTGGTGTCCCTGTGGACTGCAGATTTGGCTGGCCGCCTGTGCTAGCTCACCGACCATCTGCCGGAGCTCACTTTCGCTGCCGTCAGGGTGCACACAGAATGCCAGCCCTAGGTTGGGGTTGCATGTGGGTGAGGCAGGTGGGGTGCTGGGTGTGCCCCTGGACCAGGTGGGTGGGCCCTTGTCCCAGGCATTCCCAGTGGCTCATGGGGAGGCTCCTTGATGGAGTCCAGAGTCCTTGCTCCTTTAATACCTTCTGAGGTTTGATCTGCTGTTTCACCATGCTCTTCCTGTCCTCCCATCGCGCAGCTCATGACTGTACTCTGCAGGGAGGGAGAGAGATGGGCTTCTTTGGCGATGTCCTGCACAGCTGGGAAAATCAAACACTCACTCACTCACACGTTCTCATTTTCCCCTGTGGGACAAATCACGGGCCAGAAGGATCTCTCTTGGTACTGAGCTGTGTCACCTTGGGGGACCCCTCTCCACCGCATCCAGACTCGTATTTTTTTCTGCTGTGACAGTGGGCTAGAACTTCTCTGCTGGAAACCTGAACTTCCACGATGGATCTGTCCTCTGTGAGTGATTGTTCCTAGACGGTGTTCTCTAGGGGCTCCTGGGCTGCAGTCAACAGGGGCTGGAGCCAGTTTGCAGTCCGCTGCAGAGTCAGCAGGCAGGGCCCAGGTTTGTCTGCCCATCACCCAGCACACAGGTGGGCAGACTCTTTCTGTCCTGTGGTGTATGGTGCTGGATCCCACAGCTCCCACACAGGCACTTTTGTCCATCAGTGGGCCCCGAATTGTTGCTCTTGGGGGACACAAGCAAAGGACATCTTATTCAACCATGGTGCTGGTGTCTTGCAGTTCTCTCTGTGGGCCCTTAGGCCAGGTCGCCTGAAGATTCAGCTCTGAATACAGAAGGTCTCAGGCTTCTAATCACCATCAGGGCCTTTGTACTGACTTAGGGCTCTGCTTTGAACTCAAACAAATGAGGTTGGTGCTTTCTGGGTCCCTTCATATGTGTATTTTTCCCTGGAGAAATTAATTCCCCAACACTCCACTCCAAAGTGTCTGTTGTTGAGAGTAGTATGATGTGTCGAGGAGGAAGGAGACCTGATTAGATTTCTGATTCGGTTACTATGTGGATAGATAACCATACATCTAGCCTAGTCTTTCTTGGGTCTCAGCTCTGTCATCTGTAAAGTGGGGACAATAAGACAGGTTGTGTGTCAGTTAGGATTCTTCGGCTATAAGCAGCAGATTCTGAATGTAGCTAACTTGAGCTGGAAAGGACTTTGTTAGGAGGATATGGGTGGGGAATTTAGAAAAACAAAGGAAAAACTGAAGAAACTTCGCTGAAAGAATAGAAATCATGGCACCCTTGGGGACTTAGTCAGCAGATTTCAGGCTGCCTCTGCTGAGATGAATGGACAGAACAGTTTGTTTTAAATCATTGTTAAAGTTTGTTTAAATCACTCTGCTCAGGATATACATGTGTGGGAGGGTGAGTCAGGTTGGCCTCATTTGGGCCAGGTGTCCACCTCTAGCCTGGAGGAGGGGACTTGTTGACACCACTAAGATGGAGTGTGGTAGGTGAGAGGAAAGCGACAGCCGCCTGCAGCGTTTCCTGATCTGTTAGTGAGTGTCTGTGGCAAGGGGCAGAGCCAGAAGGTGACTCCAGAGCTTCTGACCCTGCCCTCTGGCTCCTTTCATCTGCATTCAGTGGCCACTCCACATGGAAGCAGACAGTGTGGGGGTCCAGCGATCAGAGTTGGGGGCAGCGTAGAGGCTGAGACTCAGCATCCCAACAGACCAGAAAAAGGAGCTGGCCTGAGAACACCCAGAACCCTGGTTGCTTCCTGGTCTGTTGACCTTGGAGGGACTTGGATGACCTCTGTCTGAGCCAGGGTGGGTGGGGCCTGGCTGCTCCGTGCAGCTAAGGGGATCTAGTTGTGTTGGGGTGCGGCGGTGGGGGTGCATAACCTCAGGGTGCCCCCCCCCCTCCAGCTCAGCACTTGGATTAGCACTGCTCAACTTTGTCTATGCATGAGTGTCACCCAGGGAGCTTTTAAGACTTCCCCATGCCTTGGCTACACATCAGAACCTGAGTACCTGGTGGAGGCTGATGTTTAAAGGCTCCCAGGTGATTCTTTGGTGCAACTGGGGCTGGGAGTTCTGTTTCTGGGCTGCAGTCACGCAGCTGTAAATGTTGGCTGAGAATCTCCTGTTGCTCAGGATTTGCTGTTTGGGTGGCTGAGGGAATCCCTGCATCTTAACCTGATCTGTGGTGCACGGGGATAGTGTGGAGAAATCTCAGATGTGGGGAGCTGGCTGGAGGCAGAATGCAGGCCTCCTTGGCCCTGTTCCCAAATCTCGGAGGACCTCTTTTTAACTCTCTAAAACCCTAGTCTTTGGCTTTGGAATTAAGAGCCAGCACCACCCATCTGAATGCAGGGGGTAAGGGGGAAAATTGTAGGATGAAAACAAAAACCCATGTCTCCAAGAGCTGTTCTGACACATGAGATTCTAAATACAGGTTAAAGGGACCAGAATGTCTTCTTCTATCAATGTGGGCCAGTCTCGACCTGTGACAACCTTGCCGTCCTAGCTAAGGGGACCTCAGTTGGGCTCTTGGGGCAGGACAGTGAAGGGAGAGGTGGCGTGGGAGGGGTGAGAGTGTGGAGGGGGGGTCACTGTGCTCACCTTCCCTGGTGCTTCAGGCAGTGCTGGCATTTCCATCTGGTCACAGAGGCAAGTGTCCACATAATGTGTGGTACAGAGTGGAAATGGGAGAACCCTTATAAAAAATCACAGAGAATCACAAGATGGTGATTTATTGTTTAGTCTCTAAGTCATCTGACTCTTTAGCAGCCCCATGAACTTTAGCCTGCCAGGCTCTTCTTTCCATGGGTTTCTCAGGCAAGACTACTGGAGTGGGTTGCCATGCCTTCCTCCAGGGGATCTTCTGAACCACAAGATGGGGCTTCCCAGGTGGTTCAGTGGTAGACAATCCACCTGCCAATGCAGGACACATGGGTTCAATCCCTGAATCGGGAAGATCCCCTGGAGAAGGGAATGGCTACCCACTCGAGTATTCTTGCCTGGAGAATTCCATGGGCAGAGAGGAGCTGGGGGGCTATAGTGCATGGGGCTGCAGAAGAGATGGACATGACTGAGCGACTAAACAGCAAGATGGTGGTTGCAGAGCATAAACAAAGTGCGGGGCCCTATGAGATGGCACAGGTTGGCCCCACACCCGTGAAGCTGGTCCTGCCTATTACTCTGGAGTTTCATAGGCCCCCAGGACTTAGGAGGGAGAGAGAGCCACATCCAGATGTGATTGAGACTGGGGAAAGCACCCTAGCGGTAAGTTCACTCGCGGGAGGAACCCTTGCCCGGGTCCAGCCCAAGGAGGGCCATCGAGTGGGCATGGGGGTAAGCAGCAGGATATTTCAGACCTTGTCCATGGGGTTAGTTCTGGGGAAGGAAGCTCTGACCAGGATGGGGAGTGAGAGCTGTGGAGAGATGGTGGGGCGTGTGTGTGGTGATACGCATCACCGCCCCAACCCCAGCCATAGGCAGCCTTAGTGATCGAGTGCTACTTGATCTTCCCAGAAGGGCATCTTCCACCAGTGCCTTTCACATCCCCCAGGGATCTTGTTAGAAAGCAGAGTCTGTCTTCGTAGGTCAAGAAGAGAACTCAAAATCCTTCATTGGCACCAAACCCCAGGTGATGGTGTTGCTGTGGGTCTGTAGACTACGTTTCAGGTGTGGAATTCCTGCTGGATCTTTCCTTCCAATCCCCGGTTCCTGCTGTCTTACTGGCTTTCCTGGGAACATTTCCTACGAAATCACTTTGTTCCAAATCCTCTTCTTAGAGTCTGCTTGGGACCTGTCCTACGACATTCATGGATTCATGAGGTAGATAATGCCATCACCAGTTTGCAGATCAGAAAACTGAAATCCTGAGAAGAGGAGTCACTGGTACAAGGTCCCGCAGCTGGTGAGAGGCAGAGAGGGGCCTCCATTCAGGTCTGCTGGACACCGAGGCCCACCTTCCTCTCCCCGCACCATTTGTTAGGCGATTCTCCCTTGGCCACGCCCAGCATCTTGCTTCATTGTGTTCAGGTTTGGAAACCAGTTGGGAGCAGCTACAGGCCACCCCTGCGCCCCCTTCTCAGTGAAGCCTCCAGACCTGGAACCCTCTGTGCCGTGAAAATGCACCAAGATCTAATTGCAGCGCCAGCCCCGGGATTCCAGTCCTCCACTTGACACGAAGCACCTCTCTGGGCACCATTTCTCTCGTATTTCGGCCACAGGACAGTTAAGCAGCGGGTTCTCCGGAAGCCATTAAATGCGGCAGAATGTCGGGATCAGTGGAAAGCTCTTCTGTCCTTTCCCCCACACGGAGACCGAGCGGAGGTCAGGCGATGTGTTCTCAAAGGGCTCCATCAGCCCTGCCCCCCAACGGCTGGGAGGCGGCGCGGGGCTGCATGACATCCTGTCACCCCAAAACAGTTCTTTTTGTTCCCCGGTGAGATACTATGGCAGATGAAACGGCATCGACCTGCTTCAAATGGTGAACACCACCCCAGGTGCCTTCATAACTGTGACTGCCTCCAAGATGCAAAGAAAAGGGACAAATGTTTACTTTCTGGTTTGGAGGAAGCATGCCCATTTCCTAAAAGCTCATTTGAACTTCAGACACTGAAAAGCAAAGCGTTTGTGGGGTGCCTGACTGCCTCACCCAGCCAGACTTCAGTGCAAGATGTCTTAAAGCCGGTTTCTTTGGCCAGGGTCCTTCCACAGGGTAGGGGGCAGTTTGGAGTTAATGCTTCACAAAAAATGAACAAGTATTATGGTGGAAATAATAAATATGACTGCAAGTGGGTGCAGCAGTGGGAGGGGAAGGGGGCCAGGGTGCTAACGAGAGGTGGGGGGAGGCCTGGGTGCATCCCCCTCCTTACCCAGGCAGACCTCAGTTTATTGCCTCATTTTAATGTGCTTTGAAGGGCGGGGTTTTTTTTTTCTTACAAATTGAAAGTTTGTGGCAACCCTGCCTAGAGCAAGTCTGTCAGCACCATTTCCCCAAAGTGTTTGTTCACTTCGTGTCTGTCACATTTTGGAAATTCTTGCAATTTTCAAACTTTTTCATTGTTATTAATATTTGCTGTGGTGATCTGTTGGTTAGTTATCTTTGTTGTGGCTATTCAAAAAAATGATGACTTGCTGAAGGTTCAAATGATGCTTAGTGTTTTTTAGCCATATAGTATTTTAAAATTAAGATATGTGTATATTTTTTTAGACTTGGTGTTTTTGCACACTTAATAGACTATAGTATAAGCATAACTTTTATGTGCACTGGGAAACCAAAGCATTTGTGTGACTTATTTTTTTTTTTCTTCAATATTTGCTTTACTGCAGTGGTTTGAAACTGAACCCCCAAATCTCCAAGGTCTGTCTTACCAAGAACCACACTGCACAGAAGCGTCGCTTGCTCCCCGCTCTGTCTGAGGGTCACTTCTTGTTGTTGTTCAGTCGCTCAGTCGTGTCAGACTCTTTGCGACCCCATGGATTGCAGCAAGCCAGTCTCGTCTGTCTTTCGCCACCTCCTGGAGTTTCATTTCTTGGTCATCTTCTTTTAAGAGAGGAGCAGGGGCTCTGGGAGGAAATGACTTTCCTTTAAATCTCAGGTCTGCCCCTGCGTGCTAAGTGACCTGAGCACGTTCCCTCCTCTCCCGCACTGGTTGTCTCCTCATCCACACTGGGCTCATGCAGCGGTGCACAGATCACTGTGGACAGAAGAGTGAATCCTGAGTGAGTGTGTGATACGCCCGCGGCAGTGCATACTGCCAATCTGTAGTTTCCAAGGCAGGAGCGCCTTCAGGGAAGGGGTGGTCTGCAGGGCTAGGTCTGGATGGTGGGTCAGAGTTACCCAGTGAGTGGGGATGGGGGCTGTTCTCTGTAGAATGCATGAGTCCATCATCTGGCACCTGGCCCTCCACCCCATTTGTATTTTTAGTTTATATTTTACTTAAGGAGCCAACAGTACTCTGGATCAGATGGCAGATCAGGCTGTTGGTTCCTTCCTTGAACCCAATCCATGACATGCCAGCAGAAGAAGGTGGAGGCTGATGGAGCTTAGAACTGCTCTCAGCTACTGATGTGAAGCCTGTGAGACCCTTCGATAAGCAGAAGAGGGTTGGGTCCTAGCATGGGATGACCTGGTGCCTCAGAGTAGGAACAGGAGGTGGAAGGAGAGGTGAGTCCTTTCAGTATCACTCCAGTGACCCCCAGTGCGGGAATCTGGGTTTTCCATCCCTGTAGCTTAAGGCTCTTCTGGAACTCGGGTCCTGGTTCCCACGGGTGCAGGAAGGGGTCCTGTGAAGGCCTGGTCATATTGGGCCTCTCATGCAGGTGTACCAGCAGCTCAAGAGAGGAGTAGTAATGCTGGTGGGAGAATAACAGGGAGGGCATGTTGCTGCTCCATGCTGGGGGCAGGAGAGGGATGTCTGGGATGCAGCAGACACCCCAGGGTACCAAGTGAACAAGTAATAATAGGTGTGGTACCCGGGGAGGGCATGGTACCCAGAAGTCTCAGACCCTTTGAAATGAAGGAGTGGCAGGAGCCTAGACCAGCAGAAAAGCTGGCCAAGGGTGTGTGAGAAAAAGCGCCGGGAGCATGTTATCCTCCTGTGTGCTCGGCTGCCCAGTCACGGCCGACTCTGCGACCCCATGGGCTGTAGCCCACCAGGCTCCTCCGTTCATGGAAAGTTTCTAGGCAAGAAAACTAGAGTGGGTTGCCATTTCCTGCTCTAGGGGATCTTTTTGACCCAGGGATCAAACCCACATCTCTTGTGGCCCCTGCACTGGAAGGTGGATCCCTTTCCCCTGCGCCACCTGGGAAGCCCTATAGTAGCTTCCTAGGCCATAACGAATTACCACAGACCGCAGCTTACCCAATAGAAATATATACAGTTCTGAAACATAAAAGTTCAAGATGAAGGGATCGAGAGCTTGTGGATGGCCTTCTTCTGTCTTCACGCGGTCTTTCGTCTGTATCCGTCTGTGTCCAAATTTCCTTTCCCTTTAAGGACCCGGGGTTGGATTGGGGTTCACGCTAATGACTTCATTTTACCTTACTTACCCTTTTAAAGGCTCTGCTGCTACAAACAGTCACATTCTGAGGCACTAGGGGTTTGGATTTCATCACATGAATTATTTAGGGACAGAATCTATCCCATAACAAGGAGGTTCATGATGAATAGCAAAACCTCAGGACCAACTGCTCCAGTAGGATCTGTGACCTATCCCACTACATCCATCTACTGTTTGTTTATTTATTTATAAAAGAAACTGTGACCAGTCACTGTTACCAACCTGGATTCTTGGACGTTTTAATCAGTAGAAATGGATAAGAGGCCAGACGAGAAATTCAGGCAAGGCTTTACTGAGATTCTTGCTGCAGCCCAAGGAATTGAGAACAAGTAGCAGATGCCCTTGCTGGCTCCCCAAGGTCGGGGGTTTGAATCTGGTTCCTTAAATGGGGTGAGGGTAGGGGCAGATTGGTGGGTCAGGCTGGAGGGGTGTCTTGGGTGGTCTGCCCACCCTGTTGGTGGTGCTGTGTGCAGGCATCATGTGAAGTACCCTGCTTTTGCTCCCAGAGCCTCAGAAATGGCAGTTGGGTTTTGGCCTTTTTTTGGGATCTTTTTGTTTACACTTTATCCCACCTGTGCATGAGTGCAAGTTATTTTTAGTCCCTTATAGTTTCTTTGTATTCTGTTGTTCATGTCTGGAAAGTGCAAGTACTCTGAGAAAGGGTCCCAGGTCCAAGCTCCTTTCATCACCACCTTGAAAAAATCAGTGTCAGAACAGAATGAACTCAACATGGAGCAGAACTGGGCCTGAGCAGTACGTGGGGTGGACTGGACTCTCAGAGCCCTGCCTGTATTCCCTGGGCACTCACTGTTCTTGGGCACGTGGACGGCTGCCCACTGCAAGCACCTGTGATACCCTCCCAAGGGATTCCTCTGGTATCTCTGCTTGTGCTTAGGACAGGCAGGAAGTGCTGGGAGTGATGCCCCCAGGGTGGGCCCTGAACTAGTGAAGGAGGAGTTGGAGGTTAGATAAACTCGCTTCTTCATGCTTCATCCAGGATGGAGGTAGGGACCCTAAAGTGTGTGCTATGCTTTTTCCCAGAGGTCCTTAGTGAGATGGAGCCCCAGTAACCCACAGTGTAACTTGCTTATTCATGTATCCTGTATTGGCTTGCTTGCCCCCCTTCCTGTCTCACTTCCCTGCTCTCTTACTGTACCTTTTGGGATCACTTCCCAAACAAATTACTTGCGTTTATATTCTGTGCCAAGGTTTGCTTCTGGGGGAACCTCTGTGAAGACGGGAAGAGGAATGGAACCCCATTTGAGTGCCTACTGTGGGCTAGGAATTGTGCCAGGCTGTTCACATTCTCATGTCTTTTAATCCCATGAGGCTGGATTTATCATTCCCATTTTAACACATGAGGAAACTAAGGTTGAATGATTTCCTGAGGTCCCAGCACCCCGTTCTGAAGTGGTGGAGCCAGGGTTTGCTTCTAATGATGTGGCCATCCCGGTTCCGAAGGACAAGGTGCTGATTGTGCTGGGCCAGTGCTGGGCCTAGGACCCAGGAGCCCTGGGTTCAAGCTTCAGGCATAGCAGTTACTTGGACAAGTAACTTACCTGCTCTGGGCCTCAGTTTCCCTATTTGTGAAATAGAAGAATAGGGTCAGAACATTTCTGAAAGCCCGTTTGGCTCTTGAAATCTAGGCTGGGAATCAATCAGCCCATCCTACCCAGGTCTCACCTGTGACTTGTAAGGCGGGATCTTGGAGGCTGTTCTGGAGGGTTTAACCTCTTAACTGAGCTCTTACTGAGGTTTATTGGCAGGCGGATGTTTAAGGATTATGTGGATTATCTCCCTGCAATAAGACAGAAAACATAATTCTCCTAGTGTCTTTTGACTCTAGGAAAAGCAAATTTCTTGCCTGCTTTGAAATGTCATGGGGGGAAAGTTGTTGGAATTCATTGATAAAACTGTAATCTTTCCTCATGTATTTCCCACTAATGTCATAGAAGTCTTTCTACCAGACAGTTTCTATAGATTTAATGAAGAGAACGGAGCAGGTAGGATGGAGGATGGCAGCAGATTAATGGTTGCTTAAAAGATGATGCATGGGTGGCAGCTGATGATGGATGGGAAGTTGGCACATAAATGCTAAGGGCTTTCTGTGAACCAGCACCACTCTAAACATGAAACACGCAGGACTTGGATGAATCCTCTCATTTCTGAGATAATTCTGAGAACTATTTCCATTTTTGAGATGAGAGAATTTAGGTTCAGAGAGGCTAAGCGGTCAGAAAAAGGTCACACAGCCAGCCAACTGATGGCAGAGTTGTAAGTTAGACTCAAACGTGGTCTTGAAGAGTGAAGGCTTTGGAGCAGGAAAGTGGCTTGGATTTGAGTCTTTCATCCACTGGCTCATCATCATGTACTCCTCAGCAGGTCACCTGGCCTCTTTGAGTCTCAATTTCTTCATCTCAAAAGTGAGAATAACACCATTAACGGGATATTGGGTATGCTGTTAACACAGTTCTAGGTGTATGCAAAGTGCTCAGAGTATCACTGTGACATTATTCTGCTCCTTCCCCGCAGGGTTTCTCTGCTCTCAACCTTCTCACCCCACTCCCCTGCCCACCAGTAAGGTGATTCTGGCTGCCTGGTATTTCCCAGTGGGTCATTGGCACCTGGGGGCGAGACCTTTATCTTAGCCCTGCTGGCGTCTCCTGCTTCTGTGTCATTTGCAACCACAGAATGGTGTGCAGACAGTTACCTGCACTGGATTCTGTTTTTTCTTGAACCCCTTTTTTTTTCTTTACTATTTTTCCATCTTCAGGGCATCTTTGTCCTGTTCTGGAATGGTCAGTGATGTCTGCTGGTCTCAGTAATTTAGGATCCTATAACTATTCACTGCCACCGTTGTCATCCATCCACTAACTGCATCCAGTACACATCTCTACTCTCTCTCTACTGGAGTCATTGCCCAGATCACATCACCTCTGCCCCTTGCTTAGGAGCCTGGGCTCTAGTTCATGATGGTCAGAAGGTTATTGGCAAACATTTCTTCACCCACTTGCCATGATGCCTAAGACCCCACCATTAGAAAGTTACTTGTTTGGTTAAAGGTAAGGTCTCTGCTGTTAAAATGCAACTATCTGTAGAATATGCAAACCAAGTTCTATTACCCATCCACACCTTAGCAAGGAATGCCTTTAAGGAGAGGGCCCTGGAGTTGGTCAGACACTGGTGGTTCCGAACTTCTTCCTAGTGAATGAGGAAATCTCAGTTGAGTTCACAGCCTCACCCCTGGTGCAGTTGCCAGGCAAATCTGGGGACTCAGAGCAGTATCAGAGTCCACATGTACAGAGGGTGCAATTAAAGAGGGAGAAATAAAACTAAACATAGCCCCAAACTCAGAAGACTCTGGGCTTCACCCCACCTCCCACCCAGTATTTATTGCAGTGCTTGACAGGCAAATATGAGAACCTTTTTGAAACCGACAGATACTCTGTTCAGAGAGAAACAGTGCAAGGGAAGCAACAGGGAACAGATTGCTACCCACGGGGACTCTAAAAGCCAACCATCTAAAACTCCTTTCCAGGATAGGGCCCACACTCATGAGAAACTGCTGATTGTGGAATCAGAACTGAGCAAGAGAGGGAAAGACAGCAGGGATGCAGGAGAATGAAGTCCAGATAAAAGTGGGAGGAAGGAACAGGGCCACAAAGTCTCAGAAAGCAAGTCACATACTTTTGAACACTACACACAACAGTAGATGAAGGATTCCTAGGAAGTTAATATTTCTAGCTTCTGAACAATGCCCCCTAAAAGTTCAGGAAAATTATTTTCACCTAAATAGAGCCATAGAAAAGAATCAAGATGAAATCCAAGACAAAGTTGTTGTGAGAAAGCAAGAGAATAAGGAGCAGAATAACATTTCCTGGGCTTCCTTGGTGTCTCGGTGATGAAGAATCTGCCTGCTGATATAGGAGATGCTGGTTTGATCCCTGATCTGGGGAGATCCTGTGGGCCACAACTGTTGAGCCTGGGGACCACAACTACCAAAGCCCACGTGCCCCAGAGCCCGTGCTCTGCAATAAGAGAAGCCGCCACAGTGAGAAGCCCAAGCACTGCAACAAAGATGAGCCTCCATACACAGCAACTAGAGAAATGCCCACGCAGCAGAGAAGACCCCAAAATAAATAAATAAAAATTTATTTTTTAAAAAAAGAGCAACATTTCCTCAGGCAAACAGACATGCCATAAAGCAGAACAAAAGTGTATTACTTTCTATTTCAAGTGAATAAAAGACATCATGATACAAGATACGATTAGAAAAACAGACGCAAAGTGAGAGAACTCAGGAAAGAATTAGAAATAAAAAGAAATAAAGATGAAACGGTAAGGAGCGGAAAAGAATATAAACATCTTAATAGAAAGAGAAGGTGACAGAAGAAAAAAAAAATCAAAGAGAAAGGAAAATAGGAAAGGAAAAGGATTAAGGAGAGATAAGTATTGAAGATAAGCAGAGGCAATCCAATACAGGAACAAGAAAGAAGAAAACCACCATGAAATACGCAGCCATAGCAGGAGTGAAATAGTGCCATTTTTCAGAGATGTGGATGGACCTGGAGATGGTCATACAGCATGAAGTAAGTCAGAAAGAGGAAAACAGATATTGTACAATATTGCTTATATGTGGAGTGTAGGAAAATGTGATATGGATGAACTTATTTGCAAAGCAGAAGTAAATCACAGGTATGACGAACAAATTTATGGTTACCAAGGAGGGGAGAGGGAGCGGGATGAATTGGGAGATTGGGATTGACATATATACACTATTATGGATGAAATAGATTAAAAAAACGTGATGCTTACAAAAAAAAGAAAAAAGAAAACCAAGGCTAAAGCACAGAAAAGACCTCCAAAAGCATAATTCAAGAAAACTTTACTGGAAAAAATATGATTTAAAATTAAAGATCAAAAGTATGCTTCATATTTTCTGTCCCTGGGGATATTGAAGCAAAACAGTGAATTCCAAGACATTTTCTAGTAAAATTACTGGACCATAAAGAAAAGAAAAATCTGTGGGTATCCAGGCCCAAAGACCTAGTGATTTTAAGGGAAATGGAGTTAGAGCATCATCAGAATTTTGGAAAATTATACTTCATTTTTCAGGAGAAAATGGATTAACATACTTAATGTAGTTGAGGAAGGAATGTGTGAGCCAAGGAGTTTGTGTTCACCAACTCTGACAATCAAGGAAAAAAGGGAACAAACTATTAGTAGTATGCAAGAACTCAGGAAATTTAATTACTCTGAGACTTTAAAGAGGACTCTACTAGCCACAGAGCTTCAGACTGCCCAGTTAGCTAGGAAGACAGTAATGTAAGGTATTGTGATAAGCTCTAAGTATAGGATTACTTGCAGAACTAACAAACAATAAAAATAAAAGATTAATGAGAGAGAGACTAACCTGTGCTAAATATAAATAGACAGTATAAATAGATTGTAGTTCTAAAAGTGGGAGGAGAATAAGAAGATTAAATTTTAAAAAATTACCTTATTGCTTTTAGAAAACTTTTATTGAAGTAAAGTTGACTTATCATGTTGTGTTAATTTCTTTTGTATAGCAAAGTGACTCAATTATGCCTATGTATATTCTTTTTCATATTGTTTTCCATTATGGCTTGTCACAGGGTATTAAATGTAGTTTCCTGTGCTATACAGTAAGGCCATGTTGTTTATAATAGTTTGCCTCTGCCAAACCCAAGCTCCTGTTCCTCTCCCCTACCTCCCCTTCCACTTGGCAGCCACAAGTCTTCATATCTGTGAATCTATTTTTGTTTCATAGATATGTTGATTTGTATTGTATTTCAGATTCCATATATAAGTGAAACCACATGGTATTTGTCTTTCTTTTTCTGACTTACTTTGCTTAGTATGATAATCTCTAGGGCCATCCACGTTGCTGCAAACGGCATTATTTCATTCTTTCTGATGACTCAGTAGTATTCCATTGTATATATGTATCACATCTTTATCCACTCATCTGTTTATAGACATGTAGGGTGTTTCCATGTTTCGGCTATTATAAATAGTGTTGCTGTGAACATAGAGATACATGTATCTTTTCGAATTATACTTTTGTCTGGATGTTGGCAGAGGAGTGGGATTTCTGGGTCACATAGCAACTCTATTTTTAGTATTTTGAGGAACCTCTGTACTGTTTTCCATAGTGGCTGCCCTGGAAAAAATTCTTTTTTAACTTTCAATAACCATATTGGTAATGATAGTATTAATATTGTTACTCTGAAATTATTATGTATGTAGTATGTGGTAAAACAAAAAAATAATCATAAGATATTCAAATTCTATCATCTCCTGAGTCTTGAGAATCGTTATTTGTTAGAAGAAGACATAGTTGTAATGTAAAAGTGGTTGTGTGCAAACCCCACAGTCTTGAATTCAAATAGGAAGTGCCACTCAGTATATATTCATGTTTTGAATATCAGTTCATATCACTTTTAGTAGATAGGATGAGATCTAACTCATCCTTTCTCTTGGCTGAAGAATATTCCATTATATAGTTTTACCATAATGTATTTGAATATAAATAAATAAATATATATATATGTTTCTTTTCCAAATTTTACTATTACAGATCATGTAGCAGTATATCTTCGTGATATGAAAGAATACTTTTGAATGAGAAATTACTAGAAATAGAATGCAAGGTCAAGGACTATGATCTTTGAAGTATATTATATAACTGCCTTCTAAGAAAGGTGTATCAATTTTAATTTCTACTAAGAATGGATGAGAATACTGTTTTCTTACAATCTAATTAACCTGTTTTCAGTCTAATGGGGAAAACATTGCATTGATGTATTTATTCGATCATAAAACGATTTGATCAATAACGAAAATCTTTTTTGCAAGTTTATTGACCTTTTCTTTTTCTTATTTTGTAAACTGCCTGCTTAAAATTTGGCTCATTTAAAGTTGAATCCTCTTTATTGTTTATTTGTAGGCACTTTCAACATATGATGGGTATTTATACTCTTTCAGTTGTACATTTTGTAATTATTTTTCCTTAACCTGGCACTAATTTTAATACGAGAGACTTAGAGTTTTATGTAGCCAGACTTGCCATCCCTCCTTTAGTGACTCCTGAATTTTCTGTAACATTTTTTAAAAAGGTCTACTTTACCTTCAAGTCATAATGATTTTCTTATATTTTCTTCTAGTGGTTTCACATTTCTTTATTTAACATTTAGATTTTTAATCACTGAAATTTTCTTATGTGTGGAGTGAAACAGGAATGTATGTATCCTATCTATAAATCATCTATCAATCATCAGTCTGTCCAACAGACAGGCAATTTTTCAACAACCTTTAGAAAATAGCATTTTCCCTGTTGACTTGAGAAGCCACTTTCTACTCACTAAGTTATATATAATAAGTGTTCTTTGTTCTTCACTCTGTTACACTGATCAATGCCTGTTTCTTTGCTGGTACCATACTTTTTTTTTTTTTTTTCCCTTAAGGATGAGGGATAAGAAGAGTTTGTGGATTTTTTACTGTTCACATATATAAATGGGCCAAGACAACATAGACCTTGTTACACCAACAATCTGCTCTATTGATCTTAGGGTCCTCTTTCAGCTCATCCCTCTGACTCTTTGGATCCCTTTCTTGGCTTCCTGGGTCCCCTTAGTCTCTGGGTCTTAGTTACCTGCTAAGAGCCATTTAAAGTATGACCCTGACAAAATCTGTACCAAACTGAATTATTCTAGATAATATAAATTTCAACATTTGGAATTGGCTTTCAACTTCCCTGCAGTATTATTCTTTCAAATATGTCTTCACTCTTCTTTCACATTTGCTTCCCATGTGACCTTAATGATCAATTTGTTAAATTAAAATAACAATTTGGATTCTGATTGAAGTCGCACTATATTGACACATTATTTTGGTGAAGAGGAAAGAAATATACAGTGTGTGTTCACATCCAAGGATATCATTTCTCACTCTAGATCATTTGGAAATGACTTTTAGTACATTTTCATAGACAGTGCTTATATTTTTCTTGTTAAATGTATTTTTAGATGCAATATAATTGCTGTGGATATTTTGAAGGTGGTTCTGCTTTCCACTGTATTTTTCAGTATATTTTACAACTGATATCTGCTTACATAAAGTTAAGCTTCCACATTTAAAAATATTTCCCTCCAGAAAGCAAGAGGGAGAGTCCATTCTCGTGGCGATCTTAAGGGACTGGACAGCTGGGCTGGGACTGGGAGAGTCACACGTGATTTTGTTCTCTTCTTCCACATTTGAGGGCTGGCTCTGTTACAAGGTGAGCCTCATTCCTGGGTGGATGTTTCCATGGCTTGAGCCTTGTATATCACTGAATCAGCACATCAGCTCACTCAGTGACCTTTCAGGATGCCCAGACACCTGAGAGATTTATAACAAATTGCTTCTCCTCCCTTTCCCGAGCCTCCCCTCCTGTGCTCAGAGATGAGGATTCACGGTGGGCCAGAATGGTATCTATTTGCATCACAGAACTCAACATTTTATGTGGACTGTAGTCTCCCTTGATAAAACTTCCAAGTATACTTTATAGCAGGAGAGTTTAGACATTTCCTGTAATATTAGATATTTTCAGGAGTTCTGGGGTAGAGAATATACCAGCTTATTATATCTCATGTTGCTAATTCCCTGTGGAAATTGGTACAAAATTGCACAGACATGGGCAGGACCAGACCTTAGGCAGTGAGTGAAGCCACTGGGGTCAGTGTTTGTCAAGCCTGCGTATGCATATACTTATATGGGGCTGGCTATTGGGTAGGCTCCCTGGATTTGGGGTAGGCTCCCTGGCTTTAGGGCAGTCTCAGCACCCAGCAGGATTGAAATCACATGCAAAGCCTTCACAATTAATATTGAAAACTGTCTAACTAGTTGTACAGTTTGATTTAATAGGATGTCTGATGAGTGACACATGGTTGTTTGTCGACTAAAAATATCTTGAAGACCTTTGAGCAAACCAGGGGAGACCTCTCTCATGTCATATCTCAAGAACAGCTGCGCCCTGCCCTGGGTGCACATAATTGCTGAAGCTGACTGGGGAGAGCTGGAAGTGTTGATGCTGTCATATTAATTTGCTCTGTAAATCAACACATGAACTTGACAGCGCTTTAAAATCTTTATCATCCTGCATTTATCTTTTGTAGTCCAAAAGAGCCTTATCTGACTTAGACCCAAAGCAACTTATATTCATTAAACAAATGTTTATTGAGCATTGACAGGTGATGAAGATGGGTACTGGCAGGGTCTGGGACCCGTCTTCAAGGAGCTCACTGTCTCATGGGGAAATAGACGTATAAACAAGACATTGCAACTTAGTGTGATGAGGGCAGTGATAAAATTAGGTATCCAGGTTGTGTTGCCACAAAGATTCATTCATTTTTCATTCATTCATTTATTCATTCATTTCACAGAGACAAAGATCTGCCAAGATAGAGGGGTGGCCTCTACAGATATAGGACACAATGGTTACTTCAGGGAGCTCAGTCGAGGAGCAGGAAACAGACATGTGAACAGATTATAAGTAAATATAAGCCATGGCAATCTGTAGAGGGTATGGTGGGGCAGGCCAGAACGGAGAGAGGTCAACTCATGTAGGAGAATCAAGGAAGGCTTGTAGTGAAGTGGTGCTTGAGCTAATTCTTGAAAGATGGTCAGGTGTTTATATCCCAGGCAGTTAAAGAAGAACAGTCAATGATGGGAATGACATGTGCAAAAGGGCCCTTGTTTGGGGGTGGGGGAGCGGGCAGTGCAGACAGAATCGATTGTTCAGGACCAGGAAGTAGTGTGGCCTGTACTGAGCATGGTGGGAGTGGGCTGTGGTGAGGGGGTGACCTGAGAATCAGGTGGAGGTCGGTCACATCATGAATGGTCTTAAATGGTCAGGGAGTGGAATGTTTTCCCCACACCTCATACATGCTCAAGTCCCAGCTTGGCTCTTCCTCAGCTTCCTCCCTTTAAAAATGCCAGCTTTAATTGTTTCCATGATATAAAACACAGTGCAAAGTCTCAGGCTTGAGAATGCCATGCACATGAAATAGTAAGCTTTGAATTAAGTTTGATCACCTGTTTATGAGTTTTCTGGCTTGATTATCTGTTCACTTTTTCTTTTTTTTTAAATCAGGCCTCACCTTAGAACTAGAGAAGCAGGCTGCATAATCATAAGATACTCTGTCCTCTCTGCACTGGGTGATCCCGTTCTGGATAAAGTATGAGGAGTACTGGTCCCCTAAAAGAGCCAGATCAGTCTGACTTCAAAATTTCTCCTCTTTTTGAGACCATGTATTGTTCTGCTTTTTGGTTATCTACTGGGTTTATTCCTAAATATCATGAGCAGTTTTGACCAGGGATAATGGATCTGTCCTCAGAGGGTGCATATGGTGTGAGTTTTGGGTTTAATAGGCTGATATGCTTTGTATCAGGGCTTCCCTGATAGCTAAGTTGGTAAAGAATCTGCCTGCAATGCAAGAGACCCGGGTTTGATTCCTGGGTCGGGAAGATCAACTGGAGAAGGGATAGGCTACCCACTCCAGTATTCTTGGGCTTCCCTGTGGCTCAGCTGGTAAAGAATCAGCCTGCAGTGCGGGAGACCTGGGTTCGACCCCTGGGCTGGGAAGATCCCCTGGAAAAGGGCAAGGCTACCCACTCCAGTATTCTGGCCTGGAGAATTCCATGGACTGTATAGTCCATGGGGTCACAAAGAGTTGGACATAACTGTGCGACTTTCATTTGACCGGATGAAGCACAAGCTGGAATCAAGATTGCTGGGAGAAATATCAATAACCTCAGATATGCAGATGACACCATACTTAGGGCAGAAAATGAACTAGAGAGCCTCTTGACAAAAGTGAAAGAGGAGAGTGAAAATTTGGCTTAAAACTCAACATTCAGAAAACTAAGATCATGGCATTGGGTTCCATCACTTCATGACAAAGAGATGGGGAAACAACGGAAACAGTGAGAGACTTTATTTTTGGGGGCTCCACAGTCACTGCAGATGGTGACTGCAGCCATGAAATTAAAAGATGCTTGTCCCTTGGAAGAAAAGTTAAGACCAACCTAGACAGCATATTAAAAAGCAGAGACTTTTACTCTGTTGGCAAAATTTCTTTGCCAACAAAGGTCCATCTAGTCAAAGCTATGGTTTTTCCGTAGTCATGTATGGATGTGAGAGTTGGACTATAAAGAAAGCTGAGTCCCAAAGAACTGATGCTTTTGAATTGTGGTGTTGGAGAAGATTCTTGAGAGTCCCTTGGACTGCAAGGAGACCCAACCAGTCCATTCTAAAGGAAATCAGTCCTGAATATGCATTGGAGAGACTGATGCTGAAGCTGAAACTCCAATACTTTGGCTACCTGATGCGAAGACTGACTTATTTGAAAAGACCCTGATGCTAGGAAAGATTGAAGGCGGGAGGAGAAGGGGACAACAGAGGATGAGATGGTTGAATGGCATCACCAACTCAATGGATGTGAGTTTGAGTAAACTCCAAGAGTTGGTGATGGACAGGGAGGCCTGGCGTGCTGCAGTCCATAGGGTTGCAAAGAGTCGGACACAACTGAGTGACTGAACTGAACTGAACTGATGCTTTGTAAGTGATCAGGATGGAAAATATGGCAAATGGGCCCCCAAACTTATAAGACTACGAAAAAGTCTGCATGGAAAATAGAACAGAAAATTCTTCATTCTAACATATATTCAAGTGGTCTCTTATGAAAAAAATTCTGATATTAAAAAGAAATCCAATCTTATCAAGCTCATTTATTGGGCAGTATTCGCTGGCATTGCAAAGTATTTTCTTTTTTAACTACACAGTGTGCTTATTCATTCACCGATTCATTCATTCCATAAACATTTGTTGCCTGTGCTGTATCCTGGAAACAGAGGAGTAATACATGGTCGCTGTCCTCAAGGAGTTCATGATCTTGAAGAAGAGACAAATAAAATGTTGATTACAGCCCAAAGTCATATATGATAAATTATAGCCCTTTGGTGACACGAATTTCTCTGCTGGTCTCAATTTTAAGCATTTTGTGTAATGTTTAGACCACGTATCATGTGAGTGTATCAAAAATTTGTCCAATTGTGTACTGTCACCTCAGTCATACTCTCGTTATCGACAAAGTACCTGATGGTAGGGGAGTGGTACAGAGGAAGGCAAAACTGTTCACTTCAGATTGGAATTTGAATCCATGTGCTGGGACTCAAACCCAGCCAAAATCCAGTTTGGGATTCTAACCCATGTGGCCAGGACTCAAACCTGGCCAAAATCCAGTTTGTGACTTGAATCCACATGGCTGGAATGCAAACCCAGCCAAAACCCGCAGTTTTTCTACTGAGATCACACACCTGTTTTCAGATTCTTGATGTCTCATTATAGAAAGAATTCAGTGAGAGCCAAAGTGGTAGGTAAGAAGTGGATTTATTTAGAAAGCAACAGACTCCCCAGACTGTGTGTGGGCCATCACAGAAGGCTAGAGCAGCCTGGAAATGCGGTGTGGTCGGCTATTATGGGCTGAGTAATTTCATAGGCTAATGAGTGGGAGGATTATTCCAACTGTTTTGGGGAGAGGTGGAGATTTCCAGGAACTGGGCCACCTCCTCTTTGGTCTTTGATGGTTGGCTTTGGAGCGCTCCTGGGCCTGTGGGTGTGTTGTCTACTTTGCTGATGTGCTGTTACAAGTGTACCTGTGGGTGCTCGGTTGCTCAGTCCTCTCCAAGTCTTTGTGACCCCATGGACTGTAGCCTTCCAGGCTCCTTTGTCCCTGGACTTTTCCAGACAAGAATGTGTATACTGAAGCTCAGGTCTAGTGGAAGTTGGATTTGTCCACTGCCTTGGATCCATTTGGTTCTAATCAGTTTATGTCCATGGGCCGTGTCATTCTTGTAAACTTTGTGCCCTGCCTCCTTCCCTCCTGTTTCCTCTTGACCTCCATCACTCTATTTCCCCCTCCTCCAGCCCCCGGCAACCACACTTGATTTTCTGTTTCTGTGACATAATTTTTTATGGCTGTGGCATGTGAGATTTTAATTTTCTGACCAGGGATCGAACGTGGGCCCCCTGAAGTAGAAGCAGAGAGTCTTAACCACTGGATCACCAGGGAAATCCCTGAAATTTTTGTGTGTGTATGTGTGTACTTTTTTGAAGATTCCCAAATAAGTGATACCATACAGTACTTGTCTTTCTGATGGCTTATTTCACTTAGCATAGTGGTCTCTAGATATATCCATGTTGCAAATGGCAGGATTTCCTTCTTTTTATGGCTGAATAATATTCTATTGTGTGTATGTATTTATAGCACATTTTCTTTATTCACCCAAATTTTCAGTTATAAAAATAATAAATTATCAGGATCTCATGTACAGCATGCTAACTACAGTCAGTAATGCAGTTTTGTGTACTTGGAAGTTGTTCAGAGTTTGTATTAATCATTCCCCACCCCGTGCACACGCGCACACACACACACACACACACACACACACATGAAAAGAGTTAATTATGTTAGTTATGTGAGGTGATGGATATGTTAATAATCTTGATCTTGTTAATCATCCTATAATGTATATGTATATCACACCATCACATTTTTTTACACTTTATAAATATTTGCAATTGTATCTGTCTATTATTTCTCAGTAAAGTTAAAAAAGAGAGAAATACTTCTCTGAGGCTGACACATGAGCTGACTTTTGGAAGGAAGCCTTCTGGAAGCAAGTGCAAAGGCCCTGGGGCACAGTGGAACCTAGTCTTTCCTCCAGCTGAAGGCTAGTGTGGCTGGAAGAACATGGGCCATCCTGGAAGCTAGCTGTCCTCCTTATTCAGTGTTTGTATAAATACTGAACTCCCTCTCAGCCTTGTGGACCGCAGAGATGTGACAGAATAGGATGAGACCTGGCCCAAGAGACCTCTTGCCAGTTATTTAACCACAGACACTGACCTCAGTTTCCCCATCTACCCCAGTGGGGATCCCTGCCCACCCCACCCTGCTCGTCTATAAGACATTGTAGATGAGAAAATGCTCAGGAGCAGTACGGACTCTGTTGTTACAGATTGTATTGTTATGAAGTCCTTGCCTCGCTTCTTCTTACCTCGGGAATACATCTGCGAGGTGAAGTGAGGTAAAGTGGTTGTACTCTCCGCTTTCATGTTGAAAGATGGTGGTTAATTATAAAGACTTAAGTTTTTCTTCTTAAGCACACAATAGTGTTGGGGAAAGCAGCTGACTGTCCCCGGCTGCCTGTAGACACCCAAGCGGAAGCAGCAGACAAAGAGCTGATTAGGAGAAAGGCACCGGGGCTGTTAGTGTTGTGGAGCTGACAGATGCTGTTAGCAAGTGGGAATGAAAGGGAAATTGGCCAGTTGCCAGGAAAGACGCCTCTCTGTGCTTCTTAGAAATCCGGTGGGCAGAACAGTAGGGATGGTGCTTGATGGGGTGAGGGCCAGGGCTGGGGACAGGGGTGTCTTAACCGTGGATCCAGACCATCGCCAGCACTGCAAGGACTTAATTATTTTCACATGGGGAGTAGGTGGGGGCCAGGAGCAGGCAGTAAAGAAATCAGAGTTGAACTTTGAGGATTAACAGTTGAGGTACATGATGGGTTGAATGGTGTCCCCCCACCCTCCTCCATCCCAAAGATATGCTGAAGTCCTAACTCCTAGTACTTTAGAATGTGACCTTGTTTGGAAATATGGTCTTTACAGAGGTAATCAAGATGCGATCCTCAGTGTGTGTGTGTTAGTCACTCAGTTGTGTCCAACTCTTTGTGAGCCCAAGGACTGTAGCCCAACTTGAGATTCTCTAGGCAAGGATACTGGAGTGGGTTGCCTCTCCCTTCTCTAGGGGATCTTCCCGACTCAGGGATCGAACCTGTGTCTCTTGCGTCTCTTGCTTTGGCAGGTGGATTCTTTACTACTGGTGCCACCAGGGAAGCCCCAAAGGTTTTATGGACCTTACCTGAGATGCTTCTTGGCATTCTACATGATCAACTCTCCAATTATAATTGATGTAGTTAAGACATGATTTTTTATTAATTCTTACCTTGTTCTTACACATTTATTTTTAACTCCACTACAAGACTTCAGTGTGTGTATGTGTTAGTCACTCAGTCGTGTCCAACTCTGCAATCCCATGGACTATAGCCCTCCAGGCTCCTCTGTCCATGGAATTCTCCAGGCAAGAATACTGGAGTGGGTAACTATTTCCTTCTCCAGGGGATCTTTCCAATCCAGGGATCAAAGCTGGGTCTCCTGCATTGCAGGCAGATTATTTACCATCTGAACCACCAGGGAAGCCTGAGGTTCTTTGAGTGGGTCCTAATCCGATATGTCTGAGCTCCCTATAAAAAGGGGAAAATTTGGACCCAGAGCCAGACATACACAGAGGGGAGATGGTGTGAAGACTCCCAGGAAGAAGTTGGCTGTGTAACTGGAGGGCTGCTTCTTCAAGTCAAGAGATGCCAAGGATTTCTGGCCAACACCAGAAGCTGGAAGGGACAAGGAAGGATTTTCCACTAAAGTTGTCAGAGAGAGCATGGCCCTGCAACACTGTGATTTAGGGCTTCCAGCCTCCAGAACTATGAGACAATACATTTCTGTTGTTTTAAGCCACCCAGATTTTAGTGCTTTGTTAGAGCTGCCCTGGGAAACTAACATGAGGCACTCTGCTTAAGGATCATTTAACTTCTCCCTAAAGACCAAGGTATAATATTTTTGCTACAGACAGGAGGGAGGCGGTCGTTTTCTCAGAGCCACTGCCAATTCATTCAAATACTTATCATATCCTGACAGTGCCAGCCTTCATGTGTGTCTACTCTGTCCAGGTACCGTGAAAGTGGAGCATCTCAGTGGTGAGTAAAAGTAGATGCTTCCCAGAAAAGTGGACTTGGACCAAATATCAGCTCTGCTGCTCACAAGCTGTGTGGTCCAGGGCATGTTCCTTTCTCAAGTCTCATTTCTCATGTCTGTAAAAGGAGGATTAATACCACCACCCTCCTGGGATGTTGGGAGATTCTCTGGGAATATGTATGTGAGGTGTTTAGCCCTGACCAAGCCAAGGAAGTGCTACAAAACTGTAATGGATGATAAAAGTGATCCTGTCCAACAGCTGTTTTCCTCAGGAGTAGGCATTTGCTAGCTTGATGATTGTAGACTGTGGGAGGAGTTCAGTGGCTCCAAGTCTGACTCCCGTTACTGACACCTTAGAGTGTGGGGCACAGCTGGCCATTGGCACCCTCCCATCTCCCTGGGGTCTGACTCAAGGGCCTGGGTGTTGTTTACTGACTCCAGGCTTCCCCAACTTCTACTCTGAATGCTCCTGCTATACTGAGGATCTTTTTTTTTTTTTTTTTTTTTTTATTTATTTTTTTTTTTAATTTTTATTAGTTGGAGGCTAATTACTTTACATCATTACAGTAGTTTTTGTTATACATTGATATGAATTAGCGATGGATTTACATGTATTCCCCATCCCATTCCCCCCTCCCACCTCCCTCTCCACCCGATCCCTCTGGGTCTTCCCAGTGCACCAGGCCCGAGCACTTGTCTCATGTACCCAACCTGAGCTGGTTATCCGTTTCACCCTAGATAATACACATGTTTCAATGCTGTTCTCCTGAAACATCCCACCCTCTCCTTCTCCCAGAGTCCACAAGTCTGTTCCATACATCTGAGTCGCTTTTTCTGTTTTGCATATAGGGTTATCGTTACCATCTTTCTAAAGTCCATATATATGTGTTAGTATACTGTAATGGTCTTTATCTTTCTGGCTTACTTCGCTCTGTATAATGGGCTCCAGTTTCAGGTACCATTACACGCCAGTCAGGATGGCTGCTATCCAAAAGTCTACAAGCAATAAATGCTGGAGAGGGTGTGGAGAAAAGGGAACCCTCTTACACTGTTGGTGGGAATGCAAATTAGTACAGCCACTATGGAAAACAGTGTGGCGATTTCTTAAAAAGCTGGAAATAGAACTGCCATATGACCCAGCAATCCCACTTCTGGGCATACACACCAAGGAAACCAGATCTGAAAGAGCCACATGCACCCCAATGTTCATCGCAGCACTGTTTATAATAGCCAGGACATGGAAGCAACCCAGATGCCCATCAGCAGACGAATGGATGAGGAAGCTGTGGTACATATACACCATGGAATACTACTCAGCCATTAAAAAGAATTCATCTGAGGATCTTTTATAAATCTCTTTCCCCCCTCTCCCCTGGAAGCTCACAGTCCTTTATGATGGTTAATCTAAAAGGGATGCCTACACTGATTAAAAAACTTTATACAAATCATAGTTCATTCTACTCCTTGAGGGTTTTACCATTAAAAAAAAAGTAGAATTTGTGAATGTCAGAGAAGTTCTGATTGATGGAATGGATTTGGAAAATACATTTTTGATAGAGATTTGGGGAATGGTACCTCTATAGACTTGTCTCTCCCCACCCTCCACCCATTCAAGTTCATATATTGAAACCTAATCCCCAATCTCATGGTCTTTGGAGGTGGGGCCTTTGGAGGTGATCAAGAGCCCCCATGAATGGAGTTGGTGCCCTTATGAGAAAGACCCCAGAGAGCTTCTTCACAGCTGCTGCGAAAGACATAGCAAAAAGTCATCCCTCTCTGAACTAGGAAGTGGGTCCTCACCAGACCCTGAATCCGCTGGCATCTTGATCTTGGATTTCCCGGCCTCTTGAACTGTGAGAAATAGCTTTCTGTTGTTTATAAGCCACCAAGTCGGTGGTATTTTGTTATAGCAGCGCACGTGGACTCAGACGGTATGAACCCAAGAGTAAAAGATCATTTATCAGCAACGTAAGATGTTATTTGTGAAAGGCTGCCACTGTGGTCTCTCCCATGACAAGCCACTGGCTTGGCATCAGTTTCCACCTCCTTTTTAGCATAGGAGGGCTGAATTCGGGGGGTCATACTCCTTTGTCCTGCTTCTATCAGGGGTTCCAGTCTTGCTCACCTGCTCCCACTTCCTGATCTGGGTCTGGACTGCGTGCATATCTGTGGCTTCCCGTCTCTCTGCGGCTTCCCGTCTCCTCTCTGCCTTGCTTTCCCAGCTGCATCTGATTTTCTCTGGGTGGATGTAGGTTGGACCTCCCAGCTTGGTGGATGCTTGGGCATGGCAGCACCAGAGGAACTGAGGGCCCTAGGGGACGTCCCTACTCATGCAGGGCTTCAGAGAGAGCACGGGCTCAGAGCTGTGTGACCTGCCCTCAGTGGTGGGGATGTTTGGAATGTGTTCCTACTAAGCTGGTGACAGCTTTTAGACGGACACCCCCAAGTGGTCTTCTGTGGGTGTTCTTGCTCTCTTTTGTCTAAGATGAGTTGTGACTGAGGCTGGAGAGGAGCCTATTGTCTGGAAAGAGGGCTGGCCAGCAACAGGGTTTTTTTTTTTTGTTGTTGTTTGTTTGTTTTTTTTAAATAAAATCCATGGTTCTTAAAGGAGAGAGCTCTATCGATTTTGAGGTCCTGAAGATCTACTTTACATAAAACCTACATCTGCCTTTGTCTGAAGGGCAAGGTGGCAGGTGGTCTTTTCCCTGAGACTGAACTCTATTTGGAGGCAACCCCCACCCTCCGTGTATTAAAGGCATCCAAAGAAAGCCTCAGGCTAGATTAATTTGACTCCTTAAACTTGGGAGATTTTTTTATTCATATTAGGGAGACTGAGATAACTTATTAGATAAAATAATCCTTGCAAAGTTGGCAATCTTTGGCCAGCCCATCACTTCCCCTGCCTGGGTCTCCATTTTCTTATCAATGCAATTGTTAGGCTGATACTGTCCTATTTCATGAAGCTCTGCAGATCAAATAAATTCACATAAATTATAAAATGTTAAACAAATGCTGAGGTTTGATGGTCTTTATTATGAGCATAGCATCAACCATCCATCTCAGAACAGAGGAAATCTGCAAAGTGACCTGGAGAATTAATGGGACCAGTGACATTTATCCTTCAACATCCATCTCATCCCAGTTATTGGTGTCTGTCTCCGGAACTCGACATGGAAGGGGGTGGGCAGGTAGTAGAATTGCAATGAGTTTCTCTTCTTGGTTTTAGCATTTCTGGCTAGGGGCATATGTGTGTGTTGCTAAGGGATACTGTTAGAATATGAAACCCTAGGTCATGTGAGGAGAGAACTACTAGCATTCAAGCTCTTCCACTGTCTGCCTGATCGGGCCTCATCTCCAGTTTCCACTTTTATAATTGCTTTTTTGTCTTCTCTAGACTTAGCTCTCTGCTACATTGAGGGAGGCCTCATCCTGGCAAGGACCCATCTAGTCTTGCCCCTTCTCCATACTGGGATCACACTTCTTTTTCAGGGAGTGAGGAGTTGTGCCAAGTCTGAGATTTTATCACAGCCAGAGGACCCAGGAATTCCTGAATCCTTATCTCTATCCAGTCTCCCTTCTATGATGTCCAGGAGGGAAAGCTCTTCCCAGATAAAGGGAAGAAGAAGCAGGAATGGGAGTACTAAGAGGAAGGGAAGGGGGAGGAAAGGAAAGTTTGTTACATTGTTTAAGGGATGTTTAACCCCAAGAACTAAATCGATTTCTGCTGTGAAGAACTCCTTTTGAAAATCTAAGTGGACTCTAGAGACATCAGAGTAGCTCTGTCTGTCTATGTCCCTTTTAAGAACAGGCTTTGCTGAGAGAAAAAACTTCACTCAGAGACCTTTGCGGAGAAGTTTTGAGAGCATCAGAACAGGAGAGTTCCCGTTTCTGGGGCAGCTTGTTCATCACTGGCTTGTTGGTCTTGGGTGGCCCCTGAATCTGGAGTCCTGATAGAGTGCAGAGAACAGGCAAAAGGGACAGAAAACCATGCTCCTGCCACAGGTCTTTCCACTCTGACTGCATGGAAGGACGAGACAGAAGAGAAGCAGCCAGCCCAGAAGGACTTTCTGCTCACCTCCTCATCTTGTTCCTTATTGTTTGAAAGTAAATTTTTTATTTAGAGCAAGAAGAGATATAACAAATCACTCATTTAAAAAAGACCCTGACAAATGCAACAGACATGATAGAAACTTTAAAAAGACAGTTTTATTATTTTCTTGCCATGTCTCTAATATTTTTCTCCTATAATCTTTGGCTGTGTATTATCACTGTCTCTTCATATGGCAGCAAATTTATAGTAACCTTCTACAGACAGAGGGATAATTCCATCTTTCCTCTAGCGTGACTGATGGAAATATATGTATTATTGGTGTTTTATTGCACTTTTTTCCAGCTTCACTGCTCTTTATTGGTAATAGTGTGTATTTTTTTAAGGGATTTAGTGAAATTTGGGAATGTATCTATCAAGTTTCTTATATGGAGAATCTCTTACAATTTCAAGGCAGATTTTTTAATGCAGTTGATCATTTTTTTTGGCTGCACGGCATATGGGATCTTAGTTCCCCAGCCAGGGGTTGAACCCATATCCCCAGTGTTGGAAGCACAGAGTCTTAACCATTGGACTTCCAGGGAAGTCCCTGCAGTTGCTAATTTTAAAAGAAGTATTTTTTATTGAGATATAATTCATATAAAGTAAAATTCATCCATTTGAAGAGTATAATTGACAAAGTTGTACAACTGTCATCGCTATCAAATTCCAGAACATTTTCATCACCTCCTGAAGACGCTCCAGAACATTTTCATCACCTCCACTAGCAGTCACTCCCCATTCCTCTGTCCTCCCCAACCCTAGCAGCCACTGCTGTACTTTCTGTTTCTGTGGGCTTGTCTATTCTGAACATTTCCTATAAATGCAACTGTACAGTCTGTGGCACTTTTTGTCTGTCTTCTTCCCCATAACTTAATGATGCCAAGGTTCATCTATGTAGCGTGTATCACTACTTAATTTTTTATGTGGTTGAATAATATTCTGCTGTGTGGATGTGCTGTGTTTTGTTTATCCTTCATAAGTTGATGGGTGTTTGCAGTGTTTCTGTATTTTGGCTCTCATGAGTAGCACTGCTATGACTATTCATGCACAGTTTGTTTTGAAGACTTACATTTTCATTTCTCTTGGGTATATGTAGAGGAGTGGGCTTCCCAGGTGGCGCAGGTGGTAAAGAACCCACCTGCCAATGCTGGAAGTGTAAGAGATGCAGGTTCAATCCCTAGGTTAGGAAGATCCCCTGGAGACGGGCATGGCAACCCACTCCAGTACTCTTGCCTGGAAAATCCCATGGACAGAGGAGCCTGGTAGGCTACAGACCATGGGGTTGCAAAGAGTTGGATACAACTGAGCGACTTCACTTTTCTTTACTATATGGCCAGCAACCGCACTCCTCTACATATGCATGTGTGTTTGCTAAGTTGCTTCAGTCATGTCTGACTCTGCCATCCCATGGACTGTAGTCCTCTAGGTTCCTCTGTCCGTGGGGATTCTCCAGGCAAGAATCCTGGAGTGGGTTGCCATTTCCTTCTCCAGGAGATCTCAACCCAGGGATTGAACCCAGGTCTCCCTCATTGTAGGCAAACGCTTTACCGCCTGAGCCACCAGGTAAGTCCTGGCCATATGGTAACTTTGTTTATAATTTTTGATCTGGAGACTTTCTTAAACGTGATGTACAAGGTCATGATACCTCTTGACCTTGAAGGCAGGTTAAGATTGGGTGGTGGTGTGGTGGGCCTGGGGAAAGGGGACTGTAGAGCCCCCAGCAGAGGTCTTCCAAAGCTCCCTTCTCTCTTTTTGATTGCCCAGAACAATGTGTGCAGTGGCAGGGGCACCATAGGAAAAATAAACACATTTATGGGTTGCATTTCTAAGAGATAGTAAATGAAATTAATTGCATTTAGTCCCATGACGGAAAATGCATTCTTGCCCTTTAATTACTTAACATAGGGCTAAAGAGTGGGCTGTAGACCTGGGCTACATGGGTTGGCTTCCCAGCTCTGCTACTAACTAGCCATGGACCTTGATTCAGTTACTGAACCTCTCAGCACCTTGCTGTCCTCATCCATAAAATGGGGAGATACTAATCCCTTCTTTGTGGATCTGTTGTCCTCACATGATCATGCATGTAACACATGAAACAGGGTCCCTGGCAAATGCTCAGCCTATTTTAAATATTAGTAATTTTATTGATCTTCATAGGAATGGAGACATGCCAATGAGGACCTGTGCATAGTCTCTGGCCGCTAAAATGGTAATTTTGGGGGCATGTTTGAGAAGTAGATGGCAAGAAATGGCACATGAATGTATGAGCCCAACTCAGTTTGCAGCACAGAGCCTGACTCTCGCACAGAGCCTGACTCTCGCACTGAGCCTGGCCAGGCTTGGTGGGCAGTGAGCGTGGCTTGAAATGAATCTCAAGAAATATTTGAAGATTCTTATTTGATTTGTCCCTGAAATGTAGTATGTGGGAGTGGGAGGGGCTTTTCTAAAGATACGCTGGCTTCAACTGTGAAATCCTCCCGCGTGTCTGGAAGACTAGGTCTGGCTTCTTCTGAGATTTTCTGTCTTCTGGAGCTTCCCTGCAAGCTGAGATTTGTCAAAGTAGGTTTCATTCAAAGGAAAAAAAAAAAAAAACTGGGTCAGGTATTTGTGCTCCATGTCTTTTGCCCCCCCCCCCAAATCTTACCAATTTTTACCTGAGACAAAAATAATATATATACTTTCTCCTTTCTAGAAAGTTGAATGTATGAATCATTTGGAGCTTAGCAGAGGAATAGTGAAATCCTAGGAAATCTGTGTTATCTGTTCGGTTCTGTTTTAGCTTGCCTAGCCTAGCCTGTCCTATTCTTAGTCTAGCTATCTATCCCGATATCTAGCTATCTAATTGTATCTTTTTTTCCACCTTCAGTTCAGTTCAGTCGCTCAGTGGCTCAGTCATGTCTGATTCTGTGACCCCATGGACTGCAGCACCCTTTTCTACCTTAGCTGTGGCTTTTCTGTTTGCTCTTCATCCATTCAGCTATCCAGCTCATCCACCCACCCACCAATGTTTACCAGTGTTGGTGATGGAATAAGAGATACGTAGGAAACACATGCGGGGACAAATAATTGCAACAGGATGTGTGATGTGAGGAATACAGAACTGGAACTCTGAAGAATGTAGCAGAAGAATCTGGAGGTGACGTGACACTGGAGATTGAGTGATAAGCAGGAAGTTAACAGTAGAAAAGATGGAGAAAGTGGTCCCAGGTGGAGGATGTTGGTTCTCAGAGATGGAGAGGTGTCCTTGGGAAAGCTGGGACAGAGGGTGCGAGGCAGGGGCTTCTGGGAGATGAGATCCGACTGGCAGGGTCTTGAATTCTAATGCTCAGACATTTGGATTTCACCCTGTAGCTCTGATGTATTAGAGAAGTAGTTCAGGCAGGTGAGTGACTGCATTTTCCAAAGGTCTCTCTGAGTGGGTGTGGAGAAAAAGTAGGCAAGGATGGTGGAGGAAGGAGATGGGAATAATGGTTAAAAGACCCTTTTTAATCATTCAGTCTCTAATCAATAAGCAATTTGCTGGTGTTTCATGAGCCTCTAATCAGATAATTTGGGGCTGTGATCCAGTTTTGATGTTATGTGAAACATACAGAATGCATTTTATTTTACTTTTTTTTTTTTTACTGTTTTATTTCATTTTGGTTATTCATGCTGTCTGGTGGACTTTATTGTATTATCTTCATAGTGCAATCAAGGACCTGGGTAATTGATTTTTTTTTCCTTGGACCCCCTCCCCCTATCATACACACATTATAACACTTGAAACACATCTCAGAGACAGCCTGTTAAGATATGACTCAATTTTATGGGCTTCAAATACAGAACACAGTCATGTCAGGTTTTATATGAGCCCTACAATCAGTGTCACTCTGTTCCTTGTAGCTAGAAGGTCTCTGAGGTGGATACACCTTGTCGTCCTCCTGGCCCTTCCATTACATGGAAAGGAGGGGCTGCTTAGAGGAAGCGGGTTGTCCTTAGAGGTGGAGCAGAAATCCATCTCTGAGGGTGAAGCACGTGGTTCTCCATCAGTGCACCTGGTCCTCTGCTGACCATCAGCAGATATTTGCACCCTAGAAAGTGGGCATATTCACAAGGCTTATGCACAGAGGGATCCAGTATCTTCCAAGAGCAGCCATCATCCTCTGTTCAAATTCTGCACACTGCCTGGTGACTGCAGATTGGATTTCCGTGGTCCTTTGATAGCAGGACCAAAGCTCTCTGGACATAGGTGTGAATGTTCCACTGGTAGGGACGATCCATCCTCCTGTGGGAATCAATGCTGTGTGCTCTGGGTCTGTGTGAACAGCTTCACGTGATCTGGTCACCTTGGGGCACATGGATAGCTTGAGTGTCCAGTCCTACACAGCTGCAAATTTCTCTGCAGATCTTTCCCGGAACCCAGGTACAGTAGTCTCTGAACCTCTCATCATCAGGCAAAAGGCTAGTGTCTACAGCCATCAATTTATTTGTCTGTCTGGGCTGGTATTTCTGACCCCAGGTGAAAGGACATTTAGCTTTCAGCTGAAAGCATCACTAGGAGTCTTTAGAAAAACCAAAGCCAAGTTTGTTTGTTCATCCTGGTAAAGAGATAAAATAGGCTTCTTTCTGCTTGTTTTTTCCTTGTACAATCACTGACTTTACCTAGAGCTTTTTAAAAAATTAGCTAACATTCACAGTTGAGTTAATTAACAGTTGAAACCTCCAAATTGATGATGGAGGTACCTTCTGCTAGTGGGGCCAGGAATGGTGGACATGGCCCAGTGCAGGGCTCTTGGCTGCATTGTACAATGCAGGGACTCTCTTTTCTAGAAATCTACATCTCGTACAGCCATTCATTTTCCAGCTTTTCAGTTCAGAATCTTGGCCCTTGGGTACAATCACTGTAGATTCCTTGAATGAATGACTCTCTCCCAACACTCAGGTCACGTAACCTCAGTTGTCAAGGTGTTTACCTGGCCACATGTCCCTCCTGAAGGCCGCAGCTGCAGAAGCATTCTGGAAGGAGGAAGTCCACCCCTTGGGTGAGCCACCAATAGGGGAGTTGCTTAAGGTGCTTAAATGCTTAGGGCGCCTTGGATACAGGGAGATGAATGTGCATTGTTCACCATGGAGGGAAATAAATCTCCCCAGGGGTGCCTATCGATTTCTCTCTGCAGGCTGGAAGATTTGCGTGCCTTCCAAGAATTCAATAGCGTTGTGAGCCTGGTAGGAACTTAGCTTTCTCCTGAGTTTTGGGAGGTCATGAGTGCATCTACTCCACAGTTAGATGCCTGCAGGTGACAAACTGGTTCCTCTATGTGAGCATTGCACTTGAACAATAGCATCAGTAGTTTCGTTGAAGAGACCAGCCTTGTTCTGATCCCTTTATATGCCCTAGGATACAAATGGTGTTATTGTCCCCATTTTACAGATAAGGAAAATGGAGATCTAAAGATAAGCAACTTACCCAGTAATAACAAACACTTAAAGAACTCTTTCTATTAGACTCACTCTCCCTGTGCCAGGTTCTTCATATTACCTTTATTAAATCTTTCATGATATAGGTACTATTACTATTTACATTTTTGTTTACAAGGATGGTCAAGTGCAAAAAAATCAAGTAATTTATTCAGGGTCATGGAGATGATATCAAGTCAGGCTTGGGCAGTACCTTGGCCAGGGTTGTTTCAGTTTTCAGCCATCACACTATCCTGCTTCTCAGGAGATATTTAACTAGAATAACTTAGTTATTTGTGAACTTAACTATGTTGTTGGATTTTCCTCTTCAAGGAATAATGAATTGTCTAAAATGATTATTATGCGATGTTCATAACTTATTTTCATTTTTGAAGCCAGCCTGCAGAAACTTAAAATATATCAGACTGAACACTAAATGGGATTTCTCCAACATTTTTGTGAAAAGTAATTAGCAGTATCCGTTAAAACAAATAACTCACTTATCTTTTTTTATTCCCTGTTCCCTCTTTGGGAAATTCTGCTATAGAAACAAAAGCACCAGGGAGATTAGGTATATGATGAAGGCATTTTTTGCGGCATTGTTTGTAATATCAAAAACTGGGGTGAGTCTGACAGCCCATTATTGGGGTGGAGAGAGTGAAGACTCATGAGTTGGTGGATAAATCATGGCTTGTCCATAGAACGGGATGTTGTATGGCTATGACCTGAAGCATGGTTAGACGATAGGAGCAAGCAGTGGAAAACATGCATTGTTCAGCCGCCCAGTTTCGACTCTTTGTGACCCTATGGACTGCAGCACGCCAGGCCTCTCTGTCCCTCACCATCTCCCGAAGTTTGCCCAAGTTCATGTCCAGTCCATTGGTGATGCCATCCACCCTTCTCATCCTCTGACGCCCTAGGAAACTCTTACTAAAAAGCAAATGAGCTGGTGTCTCACCCCTTCCTACACACGCACCTTTGACTGTTTGAGTCTCAGAAGCATGGAGACGGGTGTGGAAGGACACCCTTGCTGTTAACATTCATTACATGAGAGGTGGCCTGTGCAAGGGGAAAAATGAAGTTGGGGTGTCCTCTTAATATCCTGTGTTATTTCATAGGAAGTGTTGAGCATTTGCTTTTGAAGCTTTAAAAAATACTTTTAAAAATGGAAGTGTAATTTACATAGAGAATGCTTAGTTTGGTACGGGCATGCATAGTGATATCTTAACTGTACAGCTCAATCAGGTTTGACAAATGCTTCCATCTGCGTAACCCACACCCTTCTCACAGTATAGGACACCTCCATCACCCCAGGGAGACACTTTGGGCCCCCACCCCACTGTCATTCCCTACTTAGCCCCTCTACCAGCATCATCCACTCTTCCAATTTCTTTCACCATAGATTAGCTTCTCCTGTTCTAGGACTTTCTGTGAATGGAATTGAGCAGTGCAAATTCTTTTTGTGTGTGCATGGCTTTTGCTCAGCACAGTGTTTTTGAGACTCATCTACTTTGCTGCATGTATCAATAGTTGGCTTCTTTTTATTACTGAGTAGAATTCCACTGTATGGATATATCACAGTTTGTTTATACATTCTCCTGTTGATGAACATTTGGATTGACTCTTATAAGTTGTTGTTATGAACGTTCTTGTATAAGTGTCTTTTTCTTCCCCCCCTGTGGACATAAGTTTGCGTTTCTCTTGGATAAACAAACACCTGGAATTAGACTTGCCAGGTCAAAGGGTAGGTGTATAGGCATATGCTTAACTTTATAAGAAACTGACAAAGAGTTTTCCAAACTGTTTGTAACATTTTGCACTCCCATCAGCAGTGTATGAGAGGTCAGATTGCTTCACATCCTTGCCTGACAGTTTGATGTTGTTAGTTTTATATTAGTCTATTGAGTATATAGCAGTATTTCCTTATAGTTTTAATTTATCTTTTTCTAATGATTCATCATGTTGAGCACATGTTCTTAAATGCAGACTGCCTGGTTCTAGCTATGTATATCAATACCACATTTTCTTGATTAATATAGCTCTATAGTAAGTTTTAAAACCAGGTAGTGTAAGTCCTTCAATTGTTTTCTTTTTCAAAATTGTTTTGTTCTGGCTCTCATCAAAGTTTTGGGTACAGTTCTTGCATATATTTGGTTAAATTTATCCTTATGTATTTCATGGGATTTTTTTTGATGCTCTTATAAACACTACTTTTAAAATTATTTTCAAATTGTTTTTTGCTAGATTATGAAAATTCAATTGATTATTTTATGTTGAGGCTGTATTCTGCAGCTTTGCCAAACTCACTTTTTAGTTCTGTTTTTTTTTTTCTCAGCTTTCTTAGGATTTTCTACACATGTAACTATATTACCTACACATAAAGAGTTTTCTTCCTTCTTTTCCAGTCTATATACCCCTCCTCCACCTCTCTCTGCTTTGATGCACTGATTCAGACATCCAATAAAATGTTGAAGTGGTGAGAATAGACATCCTTGCCTTGTTCTCTACCTTAGGGAGAAAGTATTCAGTCTTTCACCATTAGGGATGACATTAACTGCAAGGTTACTACGGGAAACCTTTTGTTAGATTGAGGCAGGTTCATTGCTATTCCAAGTTTGCTGAGCACTTTTATGAGGAATAAGTACTGGATATTGTCAAGTACCTTTTCTGCTTCTATTAAGATACTTATACGCAGTTTCTCCTTAGGCCGTTAATACGCCACATCACATTGATTGATATTTGAATGTTAAATCAATCTTGTAATCTTCGGATAATCCTATTTCATCATGATGTATTAATATATATACACACACAGACATATATATGGGGCTTCCCAGGTGGCACTGATGGTAAAGAACCTGCGTGCCAGTGCAGAAGTAAGAAATGTGGATTCGATCCCTGGGTTGGGAAGATCCCCTGGAGAAGGGAATGGCAACCCACTCTAGTATTCCTTCCTGGAGAATCCCATGCACAAAGGAGCCTGGTGGGCTGCAGTCCATAGGGTCACAAAGAGTCGGATATGACTGAAGCAACTTAGCACATACATACATATATATATGTATATTTCAATTTGCTTACATTGTGTTAAGGATTTTTGTATCTATGTTCATGAGGCATGTTGGTTTATGGTTTTCTTATACTTCTCCTTTTGTATGGTTTTAGTATCACAGACATATTGGTCTTATAAATGAGTTTGTTAGTATTTTATTCTTCTGTTTTCTAGAAGAGTTTATATAGAATTGCTGTATAGAAGAGTTTACATAAAATTACATAAAATTATTCTTTCTTAAGTGTTTTCATATGATTCATCAGCAAATCGTTTTGCATCCAGAGTTTTATTTGTGGGAAGGTTTTGATAATAAATTCAATTTCTTTAGTAGACATAGGGCTAGTTTTATTTTGGGTTTCCTCTTGTGTCAGTTTTGGTCATTTATGTTTTATAAGAAACTTGTTAATTTCATTAAATCATCAAATTTAGTGGCATAAATTGTTTAGATGTTCCCTTCTTTTTTCTGTTGCAGTGTAGATAGTGATGTCTTCTATTTCACTTCTGATATTGATAAATTTGTATCATTGCATGGTATATATTTTTTCATCTTTTTAGTTGTCATGTATCTTTTTTTAATATTTAAAGTAAATCTCTTATAAAGAGTTGTAATAGCATTTTGCCTAAAAAAAATCTAATCTGAAAAATCTCACCCTTTACATTTAGCATAGTTATTTGTATTATGTATTTGTTACTGTCTTTCCAGCTGTTTTCTGTTTGTCTTAGTTATTCTTTTCCTTTTTTCCTGTCTTTTTTTTTTTTTTTTTTGATTAGTTGGGCTTTTTTTTTTTTTTGCCACACTGTGGCATGTGGGATCTTAGTTCCTCAATCAAGGATTGAACCAGTGAATCCTGTCATGGAAGCAATGAGTCTTACTGGACTACCAGGGAAGTTCTTATTGGGCATTTTTTGATATTACATTTTATCTTTTATAGTGAATTTTTATCTATGCTTATTTGCTAATACTATATCATTTATAAAATAACCACTTTTTGAGTAATAAAAACCTTGCAGTAGTGTACATCTATCCTATTTTTTCTGCTACTGTTTTCATATATTTTATTTTTACATCTATACATTGTTGAAATACACTGTTGGTTTTGTAACACTGTTGAATTTTAGAGAGATTTTCACTCAGCCTGAATAACTTTCTAAAGAAGAAAAGGATTTATTTTGGCGTTCAAGTCTACTGGTGATAAAATTTTAAAGTTTTTGTTTATTTAAAAATGTTTTTTGTATCTTCATTTTAAAGATATTTCCACTGAATTTAGAATTATAGTTAACAGTTTTTTTTTTCCACTTTAAAGATGTTCCATTATTTTCTGCTTTGCATTGTTGCAGATGAGGACTCAATGATAAATCATATAATTTCCTTCTCTGTAATGTGTCCCACCCCACCTTTGGCTCTTTTTAAACATTTTCTCTCTCTTTGGTTTTCAGGATGTGCTTAGATTTAGTTTTCATTAAGTTTATCCTGGGGGCTTCCCTGATAGCTCAGTTGGTAAAGAATCTGCCTGCAATGCGGGAGACCTGGGTTCAACCCCTGGGGTGGGAAGATCCCCTGGAGAAGGAAAAGGCCACCCACTCCAGTATTCTGGCCTGGAGAATTCCATGAACTGTATAGTCCATGGGGTTGCAAAGAGCTGGACATGACTGAGCGACTTTCACTTCACTTCACTTCAAGTTTATTCTACGTGGATTTTGTTGACCATCTTGAATCTGTGGATTGATACTTTTCATCATTTTGGACAGTCTTTGGCTTTATTACTTCTTTAATTTTTGTTGCTTGATTTTGTTTTGTTATTTGTTTGTTTTTGTTTTTGTAAACCCTAATCTCTCTCTCCTCTTCTTTTGACTCCTGGTTTATTCCAGAGGCTGTGGAAGTCTTGTTTATTTAAATAAATTGGTAGGCTTTTTTTGAGAGGGAACACTTTTAGGTTTAAAGAAAAATTGAGTGAAAAGTACAGAGTTTTCATCTACTCACTTATTAACACCTTAAAGTTTCTGCTCTTGGTAAAATCTTACATTTGAAGGATTTATTTACTGCAAATGATAAACCAACACTGATGTGTCATTATCATCCACAGTCTATAGACTTATGTTAGAGTTTACTGTTTGTGTTGTACATTCTATGGATTTTGACAGATGTACACATATCTACCATTATCATATCATACAGAATAGTTTCTTCATCCTATAATTTCCTTGTGCTCCAGCTACTTGTCTCTCCCTCCCACCCCCTAAACTCTTGGCAAACACTGATCTTTTTATTGTCTCTATAGTTTTGCCTTTTCCAGAATGTCATATGGTTAAAATCATATAGAATGCAGACTTTTCAGATTGGCTTCTTTCACTTAGCAATATGCATTTGTTTCCTCCATTTCTTTTTTTAAATTGAAATATAATTAATAGGATAAGGTCCCTCCATTTCTTTCGGTGACTTATAGCTCATTTCTTTCTAGCACTGACTCATATTCCATTGTGTGGCTGTGTTGTGATTTGCAGGACACCTTTGTTGCTTCCAGGTTTTGATAATTATGAATAAAGGTGCTATAAACACTCAAGTACAAGTTTTTGTGTGGGTGTGTTTTCTATTCATTTGGGCAAATACCAGTGAGCATGATTGGTGGATTGTATGGTAAGAGTATATTTTGTTTTGTAAGAAACTGTCAAACTGTCTTTGAAAGTGTATCATTTTGCATTTCCACTAGCAGTGAATGAACATTCCTGTTGCTCTAGGGCCTTGTCAGCTTTTGTGTTTGTCAGTGGTTTGGATTTTAGCCATTCTAATAGGTATCTTGTGGTATCTCTTTGCAGTTTCCTAGTGACATTTGATATTGCACATCTTTTCATATGTTTATTCATCATCTGCATATCTTCTTTTGTAAATTGTCTAGATCTTTATAAAAATTGGGTTGTTTTCTTGTTTTGAGTTCTTTGTATATTTTGGATACCAGTCTTTTTTATTAGATATGTGTTTTCAGTGATTTTATTCCAGTCTGTGGCTTGTATTTCTATTCTCTTAACAGTGTTTTGGTTTTTGTTTGTGCCAGCAGAACAGAAGTTTTAAATTGTGATGAAGTCCAATTTAGTGATTTTTTTCCCCCCTTAACCATGCTGTTGCTGCTGTCTCTGAAAAGTCATTGCTAAACCCAAGGTCACCTAGATTTTCTCCTGTTACCTTCCAGGGGTTTCGTTTAGAAATTATTTATTTTATTATTTATTTATGCTACTTGAAGGCTTCCTCTAGTTGCAGTGAGTGGGGCTACTCCTCAGTGCAGTCTGTGGGCTTCTCATTGAGGTGGCTTCTCTTGTTGTGAAGTGTGGGTTCTAGATACACATGGGCTTCAGTAGTTCTGGCACGCAGGCCTGATTGCTCCGCCACATGTGGAGTCGTCCCAGGTCAGGGATCGAACCCATGTACCCAGGGTTGGCAGATGCATTCTTTTTTTGTTTGTTTGTTTGTTTTTTGGCAGATGCATTCTGAGCCACTGGACCACCAGTAAAGTCCATTTTCCAGGAGTTTTATAGTTTTGAGTTAATTTTTGTGAAAGACGTTGGTCTGTGTTTAGATTCAGTTTTGTCTTTGTTTTTTTTGCAAGTAGATATCCAGTTGTTTCAGCAGCGTTTGTTGACAAGGCTCCTTTTTCCATTGAATTGCCTGTGCTCCTCTGTCAAAGATCAGCTGATGCTATGTGTCTGCTCTTTTCTTTTTTTTCTTAAATCTCTGTACTTCAGTTTGGATAGCTTCTATTACCCCATCTAAGTTCTCTGGTGTTTTTCTGCTACAGTGTCCAATCTGCTTTTGTGCCCATCCATTGAATTTTTCAATTCACATGTTTTAATCTGAGGTTCTCAAATTTCTCTATGATTCTTTTTAATAGTTTCTGTATCTCTACTAAAATTCTGAATCTATTCCCTAATTACTTTAAATCTTTGAACATATTTCTGATAGCTGTTTCAAAACACTTGTCAGCTAATTTCAACCCCTCTATTATTCTTGGTCTGTTTCTTTAGACGTATTTTTCTCTTGATTATGGGTCACATGTTACTTATTCTTCGCATGACTAGTAATTTTTGATATATTGGGAAGTATGGATGGCGCATTATATTTTGTGATTTTCCTTTAAAGAGTGTAGGTTTTTTTCTGGTAGTTAATTTATGTAAAAAAAAACAACCCAAAAAACTTCAGCTTAATTCTTTTAAGCTTTATAAAAATCTTTCTTAGGATTGTTTTAGAATAGTCCTTAGAAAAGACCCTGATGCTGGGAAAGATTGAAGGCAGGAGGAGAAGGGGATGACAGAGAATGAGATAGTTGGATGGCATCACCGACTCAATGGACATGAGTTTGAGCAAGCTCCGGGAGATGGTGATGGACAGGGAAGCCTGTCCATGGGGTCACAAAGAGTTGGGCATGACTTAGTGACTCAACAACAAAAGAATAGTCCACTTGGTGAGAGTGGTCAGATGTGTTCTCTCTAAGGTCTCTGAATGGCCAGGATTCTCAGGGACGTAACGTTGGGTGGGTGGAACTGCTGTGAACTGCTGTGTTTCCCAGCACTGTGGGATCTCCATCAGACCACTATTCCTCAGTAAGTTGTTCTTAGTCAAGCCTTTTGGCATCTTGTCCTGTGTAAGTGCAGCTTAATATTTGAGCAAAGATTTAAGAAAACCTTTATGCGTGTGTTTCAAGCTCCTTTTTTCATGCCACGCCCTGCTCTCCAGTATTTTACCCCTCAGGTTCCAGCTGGCTCAGCAGAATTCCAGTCTGTGTCCTCAGCTTGCTGAGACTTCCGCAGTCTGTTTGGGCTCCATCCCCTTGCAGGGTCTGAACAGCAAGTTCACAGAGATGGCCAGGGCAGCGTGAGGCCCCCCTGCCCTCCTCTATTTCCCTCCTTCTGCTATCCAATATCTGAAAACAGTTGTCTCATATATTTTGTACAGTTTTCTAGTCATTGACAGCAAGAGGGCTAGGGGCTAGTCTGATACCAGTTACTTTGTTACAGCTGGCAGGAGTGCAATCACTTTTTGAAGAGCAATTTAATAAAATAATGTTTTTGTAGAAGAGAAATGAATTGCAGAGTATTATCTAGCCAGAAGCATCTAGGGTCATCGAATGGGATGAGAGAAATAGTAGAATGTTTTGGTATGGGTGACGCTTAGGAAAAATGCCTTCTTTCTCCTTCCCTCCTGCCCCCCTCTCCAGGCCATGGACATTTAGAGGGCTGATATCTGAGTTGGGGTTGGTGTTGAGGGGAAAGGGGAAAAGTAACCACACCTGCTGCCTCTAACTTAAGGAAACGTTTCTGTCCTAATGATCCAGTCTGGTTCATTAGGAGCCCACAGGAAATGTGGGGCAAATCCACAGCACCTGTTTGTTATCTCTGACCACTGAGCTCACATCCCCTTCAGGGCGCTGTGGTGAGATGGATGGTGGCTGTGACCTAGAAGATTCAGAGGTCAGGTTCCCAGAACCTCACCATCCCACGCAGTCTCCTTTGGCCCACAGAGAGGGATAAAAAAAAAGCCAGAGGATCAGGGCCTGATAGATAAGAAGACAGGAGAGGTAAGGGGCAGAGATGGGAGCTGATGGCTGGGGGCCCAAGGCTCTGCTGAGAATGCGGCTGGAACTGACACTTACTTGCAGTTGGTTGAGCACTACTATGGAACCCAGGCCTAGGAGAGGCTGACTTTCCACTTGAGAACAGGATACTATACTGAACCCTCCCAACTAGTATAGAAAATCAAATTTATTCAAGACAAAGCTTCCTGGGACAGTCTGTGGAAATACCAGAGGCTTCTCTTCTGGGGTGAGTACCCCCACGTCACTGAGTGCCCAGCTTTACTTACTCTGAGAGAAGTCTCTGTCTTGGTGGGCGGGCTGGTGGAAAAGGATCTTTTCAGTGTCAGGAAAGGCTTGATCTAGGCTCTGAGCCACATCCCATGGGGCTGTCAGTGGGAGTCTTGGGATTCCTTTGGGAAGGGGACTGTTTGAACTTGAGCCATCTCTCCTGCCTTCCAAATTTCTGGGCCCCCACTCCTTTAGAGGGCTGACCCCTCCCACTAGGCGAAGGAAGATCTTTGTCTGAGAAACTCTTCCAAAACTGGTTTGCTTGCCTGCCTCTCAGGCACAGCTTTGAAGTTCCTGGCAAATTATTTTTAGGAAGCAAAAAAGCAGGCAGATGGAGTCCACCAAGTTGATCATTGGGTATGGCATCTCCAAATTTCTTGATTAAAAAATTTAGGTGATTAAATTAGAGACAGCGCATAGAAATTTTTCTACTTTGGGAAATCTGATATTTTAATGATGCTGGTAAATGCAAGTCTTGAATCCAGGCTGCTAGGTTGGTTCAGCAGAATAATTTCTACCACACTAGACTGCTTCTTGGTATGAAGTTGAAAAGAAAAAAAAAAAAGACCCCAGAATGGCCTCACTCAGAAACAGCAGTTCTGTGTGGAGAACCCAGGGTGCAGGGATGAAGGTGGATTGCAGCCCAGCGACTTCATGCTGCAGAAATAGAACAGGAGAGCCGTAATCAGAGACGTTCCCACCCACCCAGTGCTGCAGCGGGCGATGGTGGGTTTTGCCAGACAAAGAAGTCTTAAATAGGGGTTTTTAGGAACATCCAAACTAGAGTTTCTCACCATGACATTTTGTTGCTTGGAGAGGTTGCTGGGGTGGTTTGGTAAATTTTCAAGATAAAGCAACACTTGGATTATCACATTCCCGAATCATGACTAAGAAGATCCAGGCTGTCTAAATAAAGGGAAACAATCCTATTTAGTGGCCTCCAAATGTAATTAAACTGCCAAGTCAGTAATTTTCTAAATGTGGACACCTCATGCGTGACTAACACCTTCATTCCCCAATCAAAACACACTAAAGGAAGGAAGAAAACAAAACAAAACAACAGAGAGATTGCAAAATGCCCTCCTAAGAATTCAGCCTTGAACTCTGCATGTGTGTGTCAGATTTCTAGCCAAGTTAGTCGTTGCTGAGAAAGTCTCCCTTCTTTTCACAAAGCTGGCCGCATGCTGATAAGAATCTTGACCCAGGCAGCAGGCGGGGCTCCCCCATGAAGGAAAATGAAAAAGTTGTAGCTACAGCCCAAGCATCGAAACTGAGAAGCAGAGGTACCAGGATCGACCTTGGGTGTCTGCCTCCTGGGCCTGCCCTACCACTAGCTTATTGCCAGTAGCAAGAACTTTCGCCATGCGGACTTTTGGTGGTTTCTGATTTTCCCAGCACAGAGGCCTGCAGGCCCTGAGTTAGGGAGTAGCATGTGCATGTTTCCTTGTGGGTGAGGTCAGAGAGATGGGGAGAGAAGGACAGGCAGGAGAAATTCCAGATCTGTGGCCCTAGCTCTGAGATAACTTGGGAAACAGCATAGTGTGGTGAGAGGCAGCGTCCAGTCCCTCTGTGCTTGGAGGGGGCTATATCCAGTACTGACCTCCCTGCAAGAGACAGCCACGCTGTGGGGAGGGGTCCATTTCAGCAGGAGGCTAAAGAAAGGGCCAGGCTGTTTACTGGGCTCGTCTCATGAAAGGAGTTGGAAATTGGCAGAAATTTCAAATTCTGACTGTGGGACTGAGCTATTTCTGTTGAAAACATTTGAATGACTTTCTGCCCCACCCCCACCCCCTTCTTCCACAATGTCAGATGGGCACACTTCCAGGCCTGCCTCCGCACCCAGCCAGCCTCCCAAAAGCCGCCTGGCGCTCTCTCTGCCGAAACTGTGAGGAGCCTGGCTGAATAAATGGCCCGGCAGAGCTCCGTGAGCGCTCAAGTTTAATATGCACTTGACCTCTTTGTCTTTCAGAAATGAAATTTATTGAGTTTGGATTCCAGCACCCCCGGGCCCCCACTAACATCTAATTAACCAGACCACACTTTGACTTCAAAAGTGCAGGAAAATGAGGAGCTGTATTTGCTGCAGGAACCTCGGGGGAGGGGCTGGGGAGCTGAGCCAGGGATCTTTTGAAGTGTCTGTGTTGGTGGTCTGCCATCCTGCCAGAATGCCAGATAAGCAGGTTGGCCTTCCTTTTTGCTGTCTTGCCCCCACCCCGCAGTAAAGAGCGATTATCCTTCCTTTTGTTGCCATTGACCCTTCTTGGCCTAAATTCCCCAGGCTCTGAATCTGAGCTCCTTTGATGCACCAGCAGATGAGGGGGCAGCCAAACGTATCCCCCGCCTCAAATTGTCTCCTACCGCCTCACCACTGTACTTGAATCCCCACCAGAAAACTGCTTCTTTATTATCAGGGCGATGTGTCTAGGAAACGCCATGGAAATACATCATCAGAGACAAGGTAATGCATTAATCCCTGAGAAGGAGAATCATGACTTATTGGACTGCAGTTTGAGAACTACTGATTCAGTCCAATTCCCTATTTGCAGGCTGCAAAGGTAGGAGAATAGAGGCAAGGAGGCAAAATTTGACATTTGTCTGAAGTAACTAAGAATAACTGCCGAAGCCGTCTTGTCTTTTCTCCTGCCTCTAGGGATCCTAACCCGGGAGGATGCTAAGCATGGCTCATCCTTGAGAGACGGGCTACTCCTCACTGGAATGGACCAGCAGGGCCTCCTGGGGGCGTGAAGGGTGTTGGGACCTTGACTACAGATCATGGAGGCAGGTCGGGGCAAACACAGCCCCTCTCACCTAGGTAGAGGACTAGGTAGTTGGCCAAATGCCATGCACAGAGGGTTATGGGCACTTGAGTTAGGTCATGGTGCTTTCCAAGGAGGTCCCATCCCATCAGGCAGGTGGGATGAAGCAGGAACAAGGTTGGGAACACAGGTATGAGGTCACAGTTGTTTGCCAGATAGATGAGATAATAATCATAAGTCACTTAACCCAGGGCTGAGTATACAGTATAGGCTTAACAAATGGTCTCATTCATCACAATTACTATGTTCAGATACTGCAAATGAGGGGAAAGGAGACATTTCAGAGCCTGGGTGAGAGGGACTGAGAAAGGGAGGATAGAGATGAAGACCAAGGCCAGGGCAGAAGACTCACTCAGAGGAGGTAGAGGTGACTCCTGGTGAGCCGCGAGGGGCAGGTTTTGGAAGCTCCAGTCTACCCTGGGAAGAGGAGGGAAGAGGCATGGGGACAGGTGGCCTGTTCTTTGCCTCCAACAAGTGTCACGTGGTCAGGGACCATTTCTCACTTGTTGGTGAGTGTAGCCATGGCACGTGGCGGGTTCTCAGTGCGGAGCAGGAACTGGAAGTGGACATTGAAACTCTGCCCTTATCACCTAATGCTTGTCGTTTAAAGGTCTTGGCCTCTTCCCAAATGCCAGTTTCTACATTTCTTTGCCTAAAGTCTTTCTGAGTTTGCTGAAGCCTACTTTGTCCCACTGAATGGAAGACCAGAAGTGGGAAAATTAACACCACAGGAAAAGCAGCCATTAGTCAGTGGCCGAGTGTGTAAAATATCCCATATCCCAGCTCCTTCCCCTCTTTGGAGGGATAAGTCAAATCTAAGGCACAGGCTATACAGTGAGTTTCTGAGGTCACCATAGAGGGAACTTGATAACTCATCCTTTCTTGGCCACTTTCCTTTTCTTCACTATCTTTTATGCTCCTGTCCAGATGTTTACTTCACTTCCCAGATAGATGGCTAGCACTTGAATTCTTATCTGAGGGTCTGCTTCTGGGAGGATCCAAACTAAGCCAGGACCCAGTAGCTACTTATTGGATGATGGATAAATACGTGAGCTGGACCAGCCAGTGACACTGCTTTGCCCTTACTGCTGCTATCATTCCTGAAATGTCCTGGGCACAGGTAGCAAATGGGGTGTCCGCAGACTCAGAAACACACCTCCCAAGTGTCCCGGGAACTCCAGGCTTTGTCCCCAGGCTTTTCCCTGTGTCTTTATCTTACTCCTCTCTCTGGCCCAGTCAAGATGAGAAGATGCTTTCTGCTGTATCTCTCGGCCCATCCTTGGCCGTTCTGCTTGGTGATCCGTCTTGTATCAAGAAAGAAACTTCCCTTCATTACTTATTTCAGAGGCTGCCTCCTCTCCATCTCTTATCCTTAATGATTCTTTAATGGAATTAGTCAAGAAGTCCATCATGTCTTTGTGGTTTAATTTCCAATAAAGGGTGGGAAGGTGGGATAACAACGCCTGTTGTGCAAAACAAAAAGGCCTGCATTTTGGAGAGATGACCCAAATAAAGAGATGGAATCAGGGCATCTAGGGAATCCAAGCTGCCACTGGGCCCTTCCTCTGAGAAATTTGTTAAACAGTCTCCAAGTCTTGTACAATTAGATGACAACATTTATTTGCAAATAGGAAGGGTGATGGTGACAGCACCATAATTTATGTCTTCAGTAAGTAGCTCAAGCCCAGCATCAGAACGGATCCATTGCCACTTAATCTTCTGCCTAGTTTTCACATTTTTGCATTTATATTGGGGATGTAAGTGACAAAATAGAGCCTGTGACAGGCCAGGTTGTTGTCAGCTTCATTCTCAGATTGCCAGTCGCTCCGGTTTTTTATAAGATAATTGCTCCATTTTGTGTGTGTTTCTTGCTTCTCGTGTGGCAAATTGGATGATGCCAGGGCTGTTCCTGGAGCATGTCTCCTCATGAATTTGCAGAGGGAAGGAGTAGGTAGTGATTGCTTTGTTACATGAGGTTGGAAGCTTCCCGGTTAGGCAAAGAACATTCTAGAAACTCCAGGCTGTCAGGTCCTCTTGTTCATCTTATACTCATAGGTCAAATTGCCTCACTAGCATCACCATAACCTAAAACCCTTCTATTAGAGGGAGAATATAATTCATTGTCCAAACTAAAACCCTTTTGAGGATGAAAGGGGGCACTATTACTGATTATCCTGGGATGACAGCTCTAAATTTGGCAAATTGGGACATACAGCTGTGCTGTCTTCTGTGCTTCTAAAGCCCCTGTGATGGGGAGCTTCTTTAAACGGACAAAGTATATATGTCAAAAATCTGTTTTTTTTTAAACCCATACTTAATAAATAAATATACATTTATTTTAAAGTTAAGAAGATTACAAGGATGTCTTTTTTTAACCTTTTCTTTTCAATATTATATTGGCAGTCTAAACCAGTATAATAAAAGAAAAATATGATACAGAAGGCATAAGGATTGGAAAAAAGAAACAAGACTACCATTTTCATAGGCAGTCGTGATTATCTATAAAGAAAACCCAAGAGTCTTTAAAGATCATAGCTAGAATTAATGAGAGTTCATTAAGTTTGTTGGATATAAGATCAATATCCAAAAATCAATTGTATCCTGTCCATTACCAACAAGCCATTAAAACACTACTTATAATAGCAGCACAAAAGTAACATGTCTAGAAGTAAATGATGGAAGCTATATTAGATCTAGTTAAGAAAATAACACTGAAAGAAAACCTAAATGACCAGAGAGCTATACCATGTTCAAGGATAATATGAACTCTATATTGAAAAGATGTTGGTTCTTCCCAAATTAGCTTATAAATTTAGTAACAGTTCCAAAAAAGATCCTAGCAAGGTATTTGTGGAACTCCTTGGGCTTATTCTAAATTGGATATAGAATAACAAAGGGCAAAGAACAGTTTTTGTACACTTGTTGAAGAATAAGGTGACTATTCACTATGTCAGACGCCAAAACTTGTTATAAAGCTATAGTAATTAAGAGAGTGTAATATTCTTATGGGGCCAGATAAATAAACAGAACAGAAGAGAGGATCCAGACAAACACCTACTCAAAGCTACTAGTGACAGAGATGGCATAGCAAACCAATGAATGATGTGGGGATGATTAAGTATCCATATCGAAAACAATCAGATTAGCAACTCATACAAAAAGCTAGATTCCAAGTGCATTAAACACCTAAGACACAAAACTTAAAAAGCCTTTAGTGATGATTTAGAAGGATATCTTCATGAACTCAGTGTAGGAAATAATTTTTTTTAATTTGAGGTGCACAAAATTGAATTAATTATAATCCTTGGTTTAATCGTTCTTGTTCTGGTTTGCTTTTATTTTGTTACATTCAGCTGTTATTAATAATGCAATAAGCACCTATGAAACCACCACCTAAAACAAAAACTAGGGCCTTGAGATAATAACTTACACCTAAAAGGATGCCCCCTGCATCCCATCCCCTTGTCTCTGCTTCACAAGGAAACCATCATTCTGAACCATATGCCCGTTATTCTGTTTATCTTCTCTTTATATAGTTTTATTACAATAAGTTTTCCTAAAAGTGTATGTTTTTTTTAATTGTTTTTAACTTTCTAAAAAGGTATCATGCTGTTTTCAATCTTCTGGGAATTACTTTATTTTATATTATATTGCTAAGATTTTTCCATATAGTTGTGTTGCATGGTAGTTTGATTGTTTTATAATATTTCATGTGTGAATATCTCCCATTTTATTTGCTCTCCCAGTGATGGGCATTCGGTTGTTTTTAGGATGTTTGCTTTTATGAATGATGCTGTGATAAACATTTTTGTACTGTCTCCTGTTGTACATATGCAATAGTTTACCTTGGGTATCCTTAGGGGTAGAAAAAGATTTATTTTTTTTTTAATTTAAAACTTTTTTTTTCCATTTATTTTTATTAGTTGGAGGCTAATGATTTCTTAACAAGATGCAAAATGTACTGAGTATTAAAAAAGGATTAGAAAAAAAATTAAAAAAATAAAAAAGGATTGGTAATGTGACTTTATTAAAACTGAGAACTTTGGTTTTTCAACAGACATCTTAAAGCAAATGACAAGATAAGTTATAAACTGGGGGAAGATATTTGCAGTATGCACAGCCTAAAATGGTTTAGTATCAAGAATATAAAATAGAGCTTATAAATCAAAAAGGAAACTACAAACTGCCAAATTAAAATGGGTAATAAAGGACATGAACTAACAGTCTTCATATAAGACTACATAGACGGCCCATATATACGTGGAGATATTTCACATTTCTTTAACATCAGTGATCTGGGAAATGCAAATTAAAGTTGCAATGAGATTAATTTATCCACTTAATTGGCAAAATTAAAAGTGTGAAAATATCTAGTATCAGAGTGGATCTTGGGTCTTAGGATCTCTGGGACATTGCCCTGTTGGGGTAATAATTTTAGAAAACATTTTGTCTTTATTTCCTTAAGTTAAACATGCATACAGGCGAACCTCATTTTATCGTGCATTAGCTTTGCAGATGTTGTGTTTTTTACAATTGAAGATTTGGGGCAACCCTGTGCTGAGCAAGTCTATTGGCACCATTTATCCGACAGTGTTTGCTTATTTTGTGTCTGTCACATTTTGATAATTCTCACAATATTTCAAAAGTTTTATTATTTATATTTGTTGTCATGTTTGTGATCTTTGATGTTATTTTGCAAAAAGATTATGATTTGATGAAGGCTCAGTTAACTTTTTTTTTTTTTAGCAATAAAGCATTTTTAAATTAAGGAATGTATATATATACATTTTAAGACATAACGCTATCACACAAGTAATAGACTACAGTGTAGTGTAAATATAACTTATAGGTGCACCGGAAAACCAAAACATATGTGTGACTCACTTTACTGTGATATTCACTTTACTGAGGTGGTCTGGAACCAAACCTACAATATTTATCGTAGGAAGATTATTTACTACTGAGCCACCAGGGAAGCCCGTGTGTGTGTGTGTGTGTGTGTGTGTGTGTGTGTGTGTGTGTGTGTGTGTGAATATACACAAGCACATATATATACACACACATACATATTCACACACACACATACATATATATATACATGCACACATACACACACACATATGCTTATGCTACAAGGCACAAAAAGCCCAAGCCATATAAAAGGTCAAAAGCTTTTAGTAACAAATATTTATTTTAAACCTCTATTATTAAAAGACACCTTTGAAAGTGAGCAGCCAACTGCTTAGGAGGAGATGCTTGCAATAATATTACGAATAGAGGACAGGAGAATGTGGAAAGAACTGCTGTAAATCAGCTAGAAAACAAACACCATTGTGGAAAAGTGGTCCAAAGGCACGAATGGGCAAACTAGGAAAGAACACAAACAGCTGATAAGCAAGTACAGCTCAAGCTCACAAGTCATCAGATAAAAAAGGCAAATGAAAACTGTAATAAGATACTCTTTCATACTCATCAGATGAACAACAACAGTAGTGTGCCCCAGTACCAAATGTTGTTGAGAATTTGGTGCCACAGAACTGTTTTACATCGCTGCTGGGAGTGTAAATTAGTAAAAGCAATTAGGATAAAAAAGATTGTAAATTTTCAGAAAGGTGTAACATGCATAAACCCTTAGGCCTAGTTATTCCATCCTTAGATGGAAACTGGAAAAACTCTCACATGAGTTCACAAATGTGTGCAAGACAATTCCTGACCACAGTGTACAAAAGCATCGAATTGAAACACCCTGAGTCTCCATCAATAAAAGAATGAATAAATTATCTGAGTAATTGTCATAATGTAATGCTCTGCAGAAGGGGTCAGCAAACCTTTTCTGTAAAGGGCCAGATAGAAAATGTGTTAGGCTTTGAAGGGCGTGCAGTCTCTATCATAGCTATTCAACCCTGCCATTGTAGTGGGAAGCATTTATAGACAATACTTACAGGAACAACCGTGATTTGTTCCGATAACGGAATGAAAACATGGCTAGTGGATTTGACACATGGGCCAACTTCTCTAAGGAAATGAGAGTGAATCCACTGAAGTGACATCTGTCAACATGGATGAGTTCCACTAACATGAGGCTGAGTGAAGTTGAAGAAGAACTTGTGTGTATGCGATGGGTTCTTTACCATTGGGCCATCTGGGAAGTAGCAGACTGAATAAAGAAGTGTGCTCACCAAAGTGGGTGGGCATCATCTAATCCACTGAGGGCCAGAAGAGAATAAAAAGGCAGAGGAAAGGAAAATTTACTCCTGTCTGCTTGAGCTGGGACATCTGTCTTCTCCTGTCCTTGACATCAGCGTTACTGCTTCTCAGGCCTTCGAACTTGGACTGAGGGGTACTGTTGTCTCTCCTGGTTCTCAGGCCTTCTGGTTTGGCTCAGCACTACCTTGATGGCTTTCCAGGTCCTCCAGCTTACAGATGGCAGATGGAGGGACTTGTCAGTCTCCATAGTCCCATAAGCCAATCCTTCAAAATAAATCTCTCTTATATATATATGTATTTATCCTATTGGGGCACAAGTGTATATAGGAAAGTATGAAGAAGTGCATGTGATGATAGACATCAGGTTCCGGAGAGCAGTTCATTTGGGGGTAGAGGTAAGGTTAGAGTGATGAACTGGGGGCAGGGGCAGAGGACTTCAGTTATACTAATAAAGTTTGATTTCTTAAGTAGGATAATAGATACTTGAGTGACCAGGTAGTACTTCTTACACCGTATCTTAAACATATCATGTATGGATGTGAGGAGTTGGACTATAAAGGAAGCTGAGCACCGAAGAGTTGATGCGTTTGAACTGTGGTGTTGGAGAAGACTCTGGAGAGTCCCTTGGACTGCAAGGAGATCTAGCCAGTCTATCCTAAAGGAAATCAGTCTTGAGTGTTCATTGGAAGGACTGATGCTGAAGCTGAAGCTCCAATACTTTGGCCACCTGATGCGAAGAGCTGACTCACTGGAAAAGACCTTGATGTTGGGAGGGACTGGGGGCAGGAGGAGAAGGGGACAACAGAGGATGAGATGGTTGGATGGTATCACTGACTCAGTGGACATGCGTTTGGGTGAACTCCAGGAGTTGGTGATGGACAGGGAGGCCTGGCATGCAGTGGTTCATGGGGATGCAAAGGGTTGGACACGACTGAGCAACTGAACTGAACTGAACTGAAACATAGCATGATATACTTAAAAACAACACAAGAGACTCCTAAAGAAGAAATGGCTTCCTATTGTGATTCCATATTACTTTATGATGTGTCTCTGTGTCTGCCTAAACCTGCCTCCTTGTCCGCATTCATGAAGCCCTACTCAAGGTCTCCAGGAGGGAGGGCCTCTTTATCAAATGATCCTTCTTTCCTTGTCTCTTTTGCTTCAAGAAGACCAGGAAGCAGAGATAGAACTTTTTGTGGATGGTTTCAGTTATGATTTCCTGGCACCAGATGCTCTAGTTAGTCTATACCAGTGCCAGCGGGATTGAACGGTTTGGGAAGCCAGGGCAGATTGGAGGGTAGCTGCGTATGAGTGGTCTCTGGCTTCTCTCAGATGAAGGGGCCTCACCCTTGGAGGCTGTCTCTAGCTCTCTGGTCTCTCCTCAGCATCTCTGTGGAGCCCAGTAGGTAATCACTGGAGAGTCAAGGCTTTTGGACTTAGTGGTTTGACTTCTCTGAGCTTGTTTCCTCAGTTGAAAATGAGGAATCATAAACCTGTGTCCCGCGTTGCTTTCTGTGACCATGAAAAGGGACACTTTGTGCAAAGAAGATGGCAGCCATTCCCACTCAGGTTTCTAAAGAGAGAAGGGTGCACCTTACATTTCTTGAAAGCACACACCCTCCAAGAGCGAGCTGCAGAGAGGATTGAGTCTCCCCCTCCTTTTAGATAATTGTGATATGGAGCCATGTTATATTTTCTATTTGCCTCTTTGGGTTCCCTACCCACGTTCCACCCATTGGCTCTATGAATTTGACTATTTTAGATATCTCATGTGAGTGGAATCAGGCAGTATTTGTCTTTCTGTGATTGACTTCTTTCACTTAGCATAATGTCTTTAAGTTTCATGAATGTTGTCCCAGATGGCAGAATTCCCTTCTTTTTAAAGGATGCATAATATTCCTGTGTGTGTGTGTGTATGTGAATGTATATATATACAGACACACAGATGAATGTCATTGTGTGTCATTGGACATTTAGTCTGTTTCTGCATCTTGTCTATTTCAGTCAAGCAAAATGAATAAGCTCTAAAGATCTGCTGTTCGACATTGAACCTATAGTCAACAATACACGGTACAGTTAAAATTTTGTTAAGAGGGTAGATCTCACATTAAGTATTCTTTCCACACACATGCAAAACCACTGAAGGAAAAGGGGTGGAGCGGGAAGCACGAAATTTAATCATGTTTCCTTCAGAGCTTTCTGCCTTGAGAAGATTTATTTCTGCCATGATTATAGTTCTTTCCTTTTCTCTTCACTGTAAATGAGATCTTTTTTTTCTCTTCCAAATTTTTATACTTTGTCAGGAGGTGTTGTCATTATGATTGGTTTTTTAAAGTCTAGTAAATCTAGCATTATATTATAGAATCACAGCATTAGAGAAGTCTTTAGAGGGCATTTCATGCATGTGGAGGGAATCTTTACTGTAGCTGTTCTGGGAGGTGAGCCCTGGTTTTTGATTGCTTCTAGTAATGGAGAACTCACTATCTGAAAAGGAAGCATATTGAATTTGAATTCCTTTTCATATTGCTGGGGAGTCAGGAGACCTGTGTTCTAGCGCTAGCTCCATCACCAATTGGCTGAGCAATATTGGGCAAAATTCTCTTTTCTGTGCCTTAGTTTTCTCATCCATCTGCAAAACGGGATCATTTCAGTTGAAAGACAGTCGCAACTAGCACCAGTCACAAAACTCAGTCACAAACTGAACACCAGATCTTCCTCTGAGACCAGGCAGGGCTGGGAACTTTCTGTGGGGAAGAACTGAATTTTTTCTTTTATTTAAAATTCCTTTTTTTTTTCCTGGTTATAGAAATAAACGTGTTCATTGTGGAAAAAAAAATTAAGAAATCACCTAAGAGCATTAGGCAGAAACCGAAAATTGTCCTAAGTCCTACAGACAAGGGATGACTCCTGTTTACAAACTAAGCTGTAAAAGACCTGGCCATCTTAATAAAAGAGATTAAAGCAGGATAATAATAGTACTAAACAATGCTACAAGGAAGCATTAAAAGCAGCAAAAACCAAGCCTTTCTCTAAACATTTTACATAGTTTAATCTCATTTAATTCTCACAATGGAGACCATTATCTCCATTTTATAGATGAGGGGGTTCTTGCTCAAAGTCACACAGTAGGTGGCAGAGGTTTGTGCTCTTAACCACTAGGTCAAATTTAATATGGAATTTTGAACCTGTCCTTTCAAAACATCATGCCCTGTACATTTTACCTTATAAAACAGACGTCGGTGAGTAAGGTATAACAGCCTCTTGGATTCTGCAGTGGGCAAGGTGGAATAGGCATGCATACGGTTGACCTGCTGCGTGCACTCAGCCACCTTCCAATGAATGCCTGCACCAGTGGTGTGCTTTTTTTTCTTTTTAACTGGGCAGTACAGCTGCTGCTGCTAAGTCGCTTCAGTCGTGTCCGACTCTGTGCGACCCCCTAGACGGCAGCCCACCAGGCCCCTCCGTCCCTGGGATTCTCCAGGCAAGAACACTGGAGTGGGTTGCCATTTCCTTCTCCAGCAGCACAGCTTGCAGGATATTATAAAAATTGGATTTTAAAATCATTAAAATAAAATCAAAACTAATATTCATAATATAAAAACAGGCAGATTTTGATCTTCCTCTAATTTGTGACAAATGATGTTTTACAAAGTGAAAAGGCTTGATTTGTTAGCAACTAGATTAAAAATTGACATTTGATATCATGTGTGGATTTGGGACCTAATTGCATATTTAATGGGATCCAAAATTTAACAGTACATCGCAGCATAAGAAATAGGCATACGCTGTTTTCAAGACCTGACATTTGACATGCCTGAAATTTCTCTTAAAATTGTTCTTAAAAGTAAATCGTGTCCTGTTTAAGAGAGGGTTTGCAAGCCTGCCTCTACTAATAAGACACTTTGGGCCGTAGATGTTTTTTATTTCTAATAAGTATAAAAAGTCAGTTGGACAGAACAGTTACTCTCTTTCCTCTTTAGAAAATGACTTTTGAAGTTGTGGAGACTTCTGGATAAGTTCCTTTAGAATTTTGTTCAGATAAACGCAGTTTTTAGACCTGGCTGAGATGGTCTGAAGGTGGATTTTCCAGGATTGTCTCTTTACGTTGCTCTCATGTTTCCACATCCCAGGGTGAGAGGGCCTGGTGTTCGACCTCTGCCTGGTGTTTGACCTCATGTTCAACTGATCTCTGCTGACTTCTGCACAGGACTCCCTGGCCAGCCTAAAGGCTCTTGAAACACTCTGCTTTAAAGAAAAAAGCTCCCACATTTGACTGATAATTTTTTAATTAATTTTTTTTTTCTTTTGCTGCACCACATAGCATATTGGATCTTAGTTCCCCAAACAGGGATTGAACCCATACCCCTTGAATTGGCAGCGTGGAGTCTTAACCACTGGACCACCAGGAACGTCCCTTGACTGATAATTTTGATTGTTGCTTTTTAAGGGATAAAATCGAAACAGTTTTATTATTATAATGACAGAAAATCTTGGAATCCATTTGTGAACTCTGGGTGGAGATCGAACTCTTGATTGGAAGATGGTCATTTGGGTAAATGTCCCCTCTAGCCCTTTGCTGGGTATTCTGTGTTTCCCTTTGGACATAGCACGCTGTAGATGGAGGCCTAATTTATTTCAAGATCCCCATTCAGAAACTTTTCAGGAGTGGGAAGTAGCAGGATTTGGGGGGGGGGAGGTCAAAGACCCTAGATCTCTTCAACCATAGCTACTTTCTCTCTCTCTGTCTCTGTTTCCTTATCTGCACAACAAAGGCATAGAACTATTTGACCTTGACTCGTGGTCCAGGAATGGATTCTCTCACAAGAGAATGGATACTCTCACAAGACAAGTACCAAGTTCCTTGTTCACCTATTGCATGGCAGCATAATTTTAGACAGCCATCAGTTTCCTTGAAAAAACCCCATGGAGATGACACTGTTCACCTCAGATTGGGACTTGAACAGATGGGACAAAACCCGTGGTCTTCCAACTGAGATTACATACCTGGTTTCACAATCTAACAAAGCTCAGGTTCTTGATGTCTTATCTCAGAAAGAATTCAGTGAGAGACAAAGTAATAGGTAAAAAGTGGATTTATTTAGAGAGAAACATACTCTATCTCAGAAGGTGAGGGTGGCCTCAAAATGTGGTGTGGTTAGCTTTCATGGGCTGGGTGATTTCATAGGCTAACGAGTGGTTAGATTATTGCACCTATTGTGGGGTGTGCTCACTGACTTCACTTGTGTCTGAATCTTTGCAACCCCCATGGACCATAGCCCCCCAGACTCCTCTGTCCATGGGATTCTCCAGACAAGAATACTGGAGTGGGTTGCCATTCCTTTCTTCAGGGGGTCTTCCCAACCCAGGGATTGAAACCACATCTCTTACATCTGTCTTCTGCATTGGCAGGCAGGTTCTTTACCATCAGCACCACCTGGGGTAGGGGCGGAGATTTCTAGGAACTGGAAATTCAAACACCCACTTTTTGGTCTTTGATGGTTGTCCTTGGAGCTGTCATGGCGCCTGTGACAGGTGTCATTTAGCTTGCTGGTGTGTTATAGTGAGCCTCTATGAGGCTCAAAGTCTAGTGGAAGTTGACTTGTCCGCCATCTTGGACCCATTTGGTTCTCATCAATTTATGTTGTGTCCTCAGTCTATGTCATTCTTTCAAAAGTTGTGCCCTGCCCCCTTCCCTCCTGTTTCAGAGAGGCTTCTATGCTGGCAGCCAACTTTGCTAGAAGAAAGTTTCAGAGAGAGGCTAAGCTGCCATTTCTACTCTCATTCTCCCTGATGAATGGTGAGCTGCTTTGAGGCTGTGATTTTAGGGACACCAAGACCCCAGGAAATCCCCGTTACCTTCTCGCTGGTTTGAAGCTGTCTTTAATGAACCATCTTTTTTCTCCATGGGGAGGAAAGAGGCAGAGACAGAGTATTTCTGTATCTTTTCAGCAGGATGAATTGATAGAGAAATTAAGAATCAAAATGAAACTCACAGTTTGGGTTCTGCTTCCTTAGGAACCAGAGTTGGGTCAGCCTTCTGGGATGAAGGATTCTTCTTGGAATCTTCCAGATTCTGGACAACCTGGAAGCCTTCTTTGGTTTCCCACCTGCAACTCCAGTTCTAGCCTCTAGAGGGTGTGGGACCCAAACTCCAGGGTCCTGGACCAGAAGCCTGCTCTGGAATTCTTGAATGATCTTGTGGGAGAAGGTCCCGGGAGCCAGAATTATGTCGCTTGCCTGAGTTCACAGCTGGGGAAAACAAGGCCTAGAGAAGGGAGCTCACTCAGGGCCACATGTGCTTAAAGGCAGGGCCAGGGCAGGAGCTCAAGTCTGCTGGCCCTGAGTTCAGGCCTCTGCAAACCCTGATGATGGGGAAATGGGGCCCTAGGGAGGAGGTGTCCCCAACCTGTCATCCGTCCACCCCATTCTTCAGCTACCTTGTTCATTGTGAAGGTTTTGGTCTTGGAGTTATCTGAAACTCCAAGTAATTTACTTGGAATTTACTCCAAGTAAATTCCCTTAAGCTGGAAGCTCCCAAGACGGAGACCTAGGCTCTCAGGCCTGCAGGAAACTTGGGAGCACTTTCGATTTGGAAAAATCTGGGGAGCACAGGAGATGCAGGGTCTTCTGCTCCAGATGAACTTCTCATTCAGGGAAGGCTCCCCAGAGGAGGTGGCACTTGAACCTGAATCAAGAGGTGAGCCTGTGTCAGGGGCAGATGGCACAGTCTGGAGCAGGAGGGTGGTGGAAGTGTGGGGACCCTGGGGACCAGACATGGAAGGTGGTTCTGCCACGCTGGGCACAGCACCCTATGCCACAGAGGAGGTGCTTTTCCATACAGGCCACCAGGAGCCACAGAACAGCACGGCTCAGAAAGGACAACTCCCTCCATGTCTGCCTCAAAGGACTGTCCCTGCAGGCATTTGGGAAGCAACGGGTTAACAGCATGAGCGCTGCCTCTCCACCCTCACAAAACATCTCTGCCACACATTGGGCCATCATTCTCCCTAATAAAATAATATGAAGCTCAATTATGCTCCTGTTCCCGTGTTCCTGGACTTCATTAAGCACAGAGGGATTAAAAACTTGTATAAATTAATCAATGTACCATAATCCTAAAAATGAGAAGATGAGTCCTTCAGGAAGTAATGTAATACGGGGCTTTTTAATTAGCAGGGCCCCCGAGATTCAACGCTCTCTCCCCTCCATGTCTTGTGTTTATGAATTGCTTTATCATCTGCAGGGGAAGGACCCCGCAGACTCCTGGCCTGTTCTAAGGAAACGCTAGAAGCCGTGTTAATTCCCCTGGCTCCTCCCCTCCTCAGAGCTGGAGCAGAATGACAGAGAGGGCCTGGCGTTTCTCTCTTCCTTTTCTGCCCCTGAAAAGACTTTCAAAAGGAAACTCAGAAAAACGATCCAGAGGGGACACTAAACCATCCGTTTTCCCGGGGGGAGAGGGGTGTGTGGAATTTAGAGCACAGATTCTAGGACCACATGGGTCTGGGTTTGGGTCCATGGGCAGGTGACCTGCCCTTGGGAAGTCTTTGTTTCCTCCAGTTCCTCCTCTGTCCCAGGCCTTGGTGAGGAACACCTCCTTACAGTAAACAAGAGCTCCTGCAGACCCAGAAGCTCTCTCAGCCACACCATCTCTCCTCCTTTCCAACACAGGCCAAATAGCATCTTCTCCCTGCCGGGGCTTGACCATCTTTTTCTTTTATGACCTTTCTCTCTTCTTAACCTGCTATCCTTCTCAGCAACCTTGAACCATGCCAACTCCTTCCATCCTAACAAAACCCACCCATGATTCCTCCTGGACCCCACTTGCTCTCCAGCTCTGGCCCCTTGCCTCTCCTCCCATCTCACACATAGTCCACTAGTGTTGGATCAGGTCCTTAGCATGGGACTGACATTCTTCTCATTAGGGTCCCCAGTGACCCTAATAAAGACCCCGGGGTCTTTATCTTACTTGACCTCTTTGCACTCATGGACTCAGATGATCCTTCCCTCCTCCTAGAGCCCTCTCTGGTTTCTTCTTGGCTTTTCAGACATTCCTTCTCAGACTTTTTCCCTCCCTCTTCTACCCCAGGAGCATTGGTGTTTCTCAGGTTTGTTATCTATGCTCTCCCAGGGATGCTCACCCACTGCAAAGCCTCTCCACCACCTATACTCAGGACTCTCACAGGCCTCCGTGGCTCCGTCCTCTCTGCTCTGCTCAGACCCCGAACCTCCTTGGTCATTCTGCTTGAGCATCTTACAGGCTCTTCAAACTCAGTATGTCCATGACAAAACCCAATTCCTTCCCTTCCTAAGAGGGTAGGGCTTCTTTAGCGTCCCAGTCTAGAAAATGGCACCAGTATCCACCCAATGATGTAGAAACCTGCTTCTCCAACACAGGTGCCAGAACTGAGTATCTCAGTTGCCACTATATCCCCCAGGCCTGGCACAGAATCTCGAAAATACCAGACCTTTGGTAAATGGGTTTCATGAATGAATGGATGGCTCTGTTTACTTTCTTTTCCATGAAGATTTGCTGGCTCACTTGATGAATGAGAACATGTTTTCTGTGAGTCCATCTTTCGTAATGGTTTCACCAGGACTGAGGCTGACACTGACCTTGATGCAAATCAGGACTCCTGGGTGGGAAAGAGTCCTCAGCTCCAAGCAGGAAGCCTCCATTTACTTGTCCCTCTAGCCTCTCATTTATCAAAGGCCCTCTGGACTAGAAATAGAAAAGGCCCCTGGAAGATGTCTCTACAGTGCCTGGAGGGGCAGAGATTCCAGCCTGTGTAGGGAGCTGCAGGGTCCCAGCTGTGCTGCCTCATGCGGGGCCCAGTGGGGACAGATTTCTTTGGTGACTGAGGGCATGGTGCCTGTCTGGCACCCACTCGCTCCGCTGCCTGGAGGCGCTTCCCCAGAGTCAGAGGCTGGGCTGTGGCAGTGCTGGGCCTTCCCCCTGACCAGTCTTCTCCTGGGGAAGCATTTGCTCTGTCTTCTGAAGAATGACTGGATAACATGGGACAGTCACTCACACCTTCATGAGAGGCAGTGCCACTCCTGTTTCATTCATTTCAGAATCTTATTTTTATCCTGGCGTGTTAACCCTGTGTATTTTGGGAAACAAAGATACACACACACACACACAAACAACAGTGCTGCCAAAATTCACATTCACATTCCTCTCCCACACAAGACTTTCCCTTGAACGTGGGGGCTCCTGGGGAGCCCGAGCCTGCCCCTGGACGGGGCCGAGGACCTGGCCAAGAGCGGGGGCGCAGGGCTCTTTGCCGAGCAGTCCGGGCAGCACTGGGTTCAAGACATCATGGCAGAAAGTCCCATCTGGCCTCTGCATCTCCCTGGGGTAAGCCCCCTTCTTTAGCACCTCTTCTGTCTCTTGGGGGAGTCTGGCTGCTCTCTGGTCAATAGGAGCCTGAGCTGGAGAGGCAGAATCCCTCTGCCCCCTTGAAGAAGTCATGTTAAGTGAGTCAGTCATGTCTGACTCTTTGCAACCCCGCGGTCTATAGCCCACCAGGCTCCTCTGTCCATGGAATTCTCCAGGCAAGAATACTGGAGGAGGTATCCATTCCCTTCTCTAGGAGATCGTCCTGACCCAGGGATCAAACCTGGGTCTCCTGCATTGTGGGCAGACTCTTTACCATCTCAGCCACCAGGGAGGTCCCTTGGATCCCCTCAGATCCATCCTTGCCTCCTTCACCACACTGTCAGCTAATGAGGTGTGGCAGGGGGAGATGGGGCCCTGGGTCAGGAGCCGGGAGGAGTCAAGTCTCTGCAAAGGAACTCTCTTGCCTTTGTTTCCCGACAGCGCTCATTGACACAGGGTCTTCCTTCCACTGGGGCTCAGGGAACCTCTCTATAATTTTCTAGGTGGCTCCAGTTCTGCCTTGTGGACCTCAAGGACGATGGACAGGAGACCCTCCTCATTCTTTTCCAGACCAGGACTGGCTCCATGAATTGGGGAGGATTTCTGGAACTCAGAATTCAGGGAACAACTTGGGGACACACAGGGGAGAAAATTCAAATAGATACTCCTAAAGTATGCACTCCCTACCACCACTGTACACATAAGTGAGTGTGTATGTGCGCACATGCGTGTGCGCGCACGTGCACACACACGCACACACACACGGGTTAGGACTGTCTTCCAGAGAAGTTAAGACACCATTGCCAAGGGCAGGTATTTTGCACACAGATAGTTGTGTGCCCATGAATCAGCCTGCAGAGCCCAGGCCCGAGTTTGGGGCAGTCTGCCGAGACTGGTCTATGGCCCAGCTTTCATTAAAAAATAATAATAATGAAGAAAAAACAACGCAGTCACAAAACCCTAGTGCTCAAGGGACAGTAAGAACCAGAATGGCTCATTGTTTTCCTTTGGAAATCTAAAACTTGGATTTCCTAACTTTTTTTTTAAGGTCGTAGAATTTAGTTTTGAAACAAAAATCCCCTGCAGACATATTCAGTGTATAAAATGCAGAAAAAGCAAGGTGAGCGGCGGAAGGGGGCCGGGGTCTGTCAGCTCTCGCCCCCCGCTACTTCCCTTTCTTCAGCCTGTCTGGGGTGGTGAGGCGGGTACTTTCAGGAATCTTTAGAGCAGATTGAAAACCACTGACTTCAGGGAACAAGGCCAGCCCACTTTTCCCTGGGGTCCAGTGAGGTGCTGGGTGCTGAACCCAGACAGCTCTTCAGTATCATAGCAGTTGATGGAGAAGTGACTCTTAGCCTTTTCTCTGATGGAAAGAGAAGAGGAGACCTGGACCGCATCCCTGAGTGGCCCTCTCTAATGGGGATCTGGGTGCCTGGAGGACCCGTGGCCTGCAGATTCTCATCAAAGAGAAATACAACAGCTCCGCGAAGCACCTGCTGGAGAGTAGGACCTGACATCAGGGCAGGCCCACGACCCACTGCCCTGTGCCCCATCCCTGTGGTCTCCAGGTCAGACCCAGACCTGTCTCCTTGCCCTGCAGAGCCACCACCTCTTGCGGTAAATGCCTGCAGCCCAAATGGTCTCAGAAGCTTGGCAGCCACAGAACAAGGCTCCTGTAATTCTCCCCACATCAAGGACTCCTCTGAGAATTTTAGGATTTGCTTTATCTATGAATAAAGCAAATTTCACTCATGAAAGACAGTCATTATGGACCCCACATATGTTCCAGTGCCCTTTTTCAGTGAGACAGTCTCTTCCATGGTCCTTCAGTTAAATGCAGAGGAAAGGGGCCTAGAGAAGGGGGTGGTGCTCTCACAGCCTTAGGAGAACGGTTATCTCGGAATGTTGACAGCATTGTGAAAGATGAGTTGTTGATGTCTCACTGAAGTTTATCTAAGAAACCGCTTCACCCACTGCAGCACTTTATTCCCTCATCCTGTTTCTGACCTTTGTATCACCAGGGCAACCCAGAGTGCTTGCTGGGTTTGGAGCTGGCTTGTAACTGTCACTGACTCATCATCTTCTGATGCTGGGCCTCAGAATTTTCCTCCTGGGATGAATTGTCATTTGAAGAGCCCCTTGAAGCATCCAGGCTTTGCCTAAAATTTTAGCAAAGGGTTATTTCTTGGGAATTTCTCCATATCCAGGATCAATGAGTCAGAAACATTTCTGAACTATGGAGACCTACGTGCTGAGCAGGGATTGTGTTCTAAGGCACCATGGGAGTGCTGTCTTCACTGGGTCTTGCTGCTAGAGAAATCAGCACATGTATTTTGACAGAGAGGTGAGGCCTCACCTGGTGGGAGAGGATGGATGGAGAAGAAGTGTTAATTAGAGCAACCTAACGCTCAGCTTCTAGGACTTATTATTTATGCAGGAGCCCTGAACAGCTTTCCCTCGTCCAGCAACAGTCACCTTCCACAGATAACTGGGGACATTAAGGAGAGGGGACGTCTTCCCAGTTCATGGGAGGGTGCTTTGTGATCCAGGGTGCCAGGAACACACAGGAAAAGGCCAGATCACCAGGTGTGCCCTCGGGGGGGTGAGGGTGGGTGCTGGCTGAGGAGGCTGCATGCCTGTGTGCTTCCTTCTTCCACTGCTCCTCCTGACGCCCTCTCCCCTTCCTCCCATCGCTCCGTGAACCTTGCCAGGGCGCGTGAGTTGCAACGGTGATAGGAGGGGAGCTAATCTCAGAGGAAACCTGGGGAGGGATGAAGTCATGAGAGAGACAGGATTCTGACCTCATGTCAGCCATTGTCCCAACTTCCCCCAGAGCTGGGCTACAGGCAGCCTGTCGCCTTTTCCTGCTTGACAGGTGGGCAGGTGGGGCCAAGAAAACCTACCACCTGCTGAGACTCAGCCTTGTCTTTGTCTCATCCCATTACCCTGGTGACCTCGGGGGTCACAGATGCTGAAGGGAAAGCCCTGTCATGGTAATACTGGGCCCTGGTCTCCATGCCTTCGAGGTGGGGCCCTGTGAGTGTGGACGGGTTATTTTGCTGAGCACAGAGGTAGATGGTTGTGAGCTGCACTCACTTCCAGGGGCCTCCCTCTGCCTCCTCTTTGCTTTTAAAGGGGGAGGAGGGGCTTCCCCCAAGGTTTTAACGTCTCTCCTTATACACAGACAACCTCCTTCTGAACCCTGCAGAGACCCTGGCCTTCACCAGTGCCCTTCCTCTTGGGAGGGAGGCGTCAGGAGGGTCCTTGAGCATGTCCTGGATGCTGGAGAGCAAGCTCAGCAGTGATAAAGATTTCCTACTGGAATGTTGACAATGAGGTAAAAGATGCAGTTCGTAAGCTTTTTTTTTCTTTTAAATTACAAATATTCATAATTTGAATGCATCCCTCCCTCCTTTCCTTCCTTCCTTCTCTTCCCTCCCCCCCACCACTCCCCCCCCCACCCCACCAATTTGCTGAACACCAAGGCTGTGTGACAAGTCTTGAGGATGCAACAAAGAGTAAGTCTGGGGCCCTGTAGGAAGGAGTCTGGAGCCCATGTTTGAGGAAATAGAGGTTAGATATCTCAGCTAATGCTGAGAGGCTGCATGTAGTGTGTGGGTGCAGAGGATGGGACAGAAAACTGGGTCTGGAGGAGTCATGAGAGCATCTCAAGGAAGTGACCCTTGAGCTACGTCTTGGAGGAAGAGACTGCTAAGTGGGGGTGGGGGTGTGATGTGCCTGGCAGAGGGTACTCTGTGCAAGGGTGGAGGACACACTAGATGAATCTGACCATTGTTTTCTGTGTTGGTCATCAAGGCCAGTCGTGACGGCAAAATTGGGGCATCCCTGTCATCCTTTTCCTTCTCTGAGGGGTTGCCCTCTTATGGTGCAGCTCTAACCTGCCTCCAGGAGCCCTGCCTTCCACTGTGGGTCACCTTCCATCCAGGAGGTCCCCAAGCCTCACGGCTCAGGCCTGTGAGGCTTCAGATGACCAACTCTTTCACTGCTAGTTCCGGGACTTGTGTTCAAGATCTAGAACTGAGAGTTTGTAGGAAATGATACAAGGTAGTAGCAGACATTCTCAAAGATCCCATGGCCAGGGTGCAGCATTAAAAAATCTCAAGTATTAATGTTGAAAAGAACTTGAGGGTGGGGAGGCATATTTTTCTCTGAGTTCTTTTTACCTCTCCAGGAGCTGATATCACTTAAAGTGGGAGGGATCGTCTTTCATAGTCAATCTTAGAGACCTCCTAAGAATGCTGCCCTCATGCTTTGGAGCTGTGAAGTCTGGGGAGCAGAGGTCAAGATGGGAAGACGGGCAGAGCAAGCCTGTTGGACTTGGCACGGGGGAGTCCAGAATTTGGGATTTTTGAGGTTTGTTTCAGGCTCCAGGAAGTCTGGCTGTGGGCTGTGTGGAATGTCAAGGGATGAGATAAGAATGGGCAGAAGCAAGGGCAAGACTGCCTCCTCTGATAAGGTTTGCCTAAGCCTTCTCTGCCACTTCGGGCCGCCTTCCCTCCCAGAAACAGGGAGCTGGGTTGGGAGGCAGATGGGCCTCTGGGAAGCACTTGGGAAGCTGTTAGGCTGTTGTTCCTGAAGTTTTCTTTCCTGGGGTCAGGTTTGAACCAGGGAATTAGTGACTCGGCTCCTGCAGGGTGAGTCTCCCCGCTTAGTGTTGTCTCCTAACAGCTCTGTCTGAATCCACATCCTCCCAGAATCGCAGGGGCAGGGCCCGTTTCCTGTCACTCTCCGCTGGCACCCAGGCTAGGATCGTGCTTGTACCAAACCTCCCTCTCACGGTGGCCTCCTGCCTCTGCCCATCGGTGCCCCTCACACCCTCAGCTGTAGGGCCACGCCCTTCTGGGGTGCACTGGCCTCACCGGCCCTACCGCGCATGCAAACAAGCTACTCCTTTGGCTGTGACTGCCTTGCTCCCTCGCCACCTGCTACATGCGCTCAGGGACCCCGTGCGCCAGCTCAGATGTTGCTCCCCTGAGAGGGCTTTCTCTCCCTCCTGGGCTAGCCCCTCTGAGTAGTGCTGGGGTTTCTACTGCTGGAACCTGCTCTGTGCATCCGTGATGGAGAATGAGAGAGAGGGTGGCTAAATACCAGCTTGGCGGCTGTCGGCCTGTCCTCACTGTTCCTGCGGCTCCTCCAGCTGGTCCAGGAGGCCATTCTTGGATTTGAGGAACAAAAGCTCTGTTTTCAGCTTTCATCTTGGTTTCTATTTTTCCTTAGCAATAAGAGAGCTGTTAGGCAGGCCACTGGCATGTCTGGGGTGGAGGCTCAGTGTGTGAGCTCTGCCCTTGTGCAGCAGGACAGCCACAAGGGAGCATCTGTGTATCCCGGGCTTGTGCTGGACCAGGATGAACACCGGAGCATGAGTGCCACCTAGAGCCCTGGTGTGGACTGGTGGTGGGGCAGAGCCCCCTCTGATGCCGTCCCTACAGACCATGCTCCTTTAGGAGCAATGAGGGGCATGCAACGGGTGGAATAGTGTCCCCTCCTGCCAAATTCATGTCCACCCAGAACCTCAGAATGTGACCCGATTTGAAATTAGGATCTTTACTGATGTAACTGGACTTCCCATGTGGCGCTAGTGGTAAAGAACCCACCTGCCAATGCAGGAAACTAAAAGATGCAGGTTCAATCCGTGGGTCAGGGAGATCTCCTGGAGGAGGGCATTGGCAACCCACTCCAGTATTGTTGCCTGGATAATATCATGGACAGAGTAGCCTGGTGGGCTACAGTCCATGGGGTTGCATAGAGTCAGACACGACTAAAGCTACTTAGCACACACGCAGGTATAATTAGTTAAGAATCTCAAGATGAAGGTATCCTGGATTTAGGGTGTGCACTAACCCCAATTCCCAGTGTCCTTATAATCAGAGGAGAGGACCCACAGAGACCCAGTAAGAAGGCCTTGGGAAGACGGAAGCAGAGCGATACAGTTACAAGTCGAGGGAGGCCAAGGTGGCTGAGAACCCCTGGAGGCTACGAAGAACCCTGGAGGGGGTCCTACCTCAGTGTCCCCCAAAGGACCCCATCCTGCTGACACCTGGTTGTGGCCCTCTGGCCTCCAGACCTGTGTGGGAACACAGCTGCGTTGTATGAGGCCACCAGGTCTGTGCTGATTTGTTAATGGCGGCCCTGGTAGGAATCTCGGGCTGGGTTGAGTTTGGAGGGTCTCTTGCTCTTCTTCTCCTCTTCCCGTGGCCCCCAGGTTTCCCCACACAGCATCTTCTCTGATATGTGTATGCTCCAAAAGGCTGATGTCACACGGATGAGAAAAACTGGGCACAGACTGTGGGTGCTAGGGGGTTAGGACACCCAACTGATGCTGTCTTGTTCCTGCCCTCCACACTAACCCCCTGATACATCTCTGCCTGCCTTCTCTGTGAGCTTTTCTTCCTTTCAGAATTAGATCCAATAGGGGAGGAGGTAGCAAAGAGACAAGCAAGAGGTTATTGGCCAAATTAGGGGTTCAGAAACATCCTTGGTTTAACAGCCTCATTCTGGCAGGTCCTGGGAAATCAGGACTGTTCCCGCCTCTGCTCACATGTCCTGTGGTTCTAGGAACCAGATAAGCAATGTGTCAATTAGCTTTCACTGGGTAACAAGCCACCCCCTCAATCTGGTGCTTTAAAAAGCCAACATGTATTTAGTTCACGATTTTCTAGCTCTGCATTGTAGGGTCAGTTGGGCAGTTCTAGTCTTGGTTGGACTCACTCATTTGTCTGTGGTCAGGTGCCAGGTTGATTGGAGGCCCACTGGTCCACAGTGGCCTCCTGTGTGGTGGTTGGATGGCTGTGGCTTAGGGTCGTGGGGGAGACTGGGACACGCCTCTAATCCTGGGCCGGCCAGCAGGGCTGTCACATGATGATGGCAAGGCTCAGGGAAAGAGAGCAGAAGCCACAAGCCTCTTGAGGCCCAGCTCTGCCCATCACTTCCTCTGCATTAATCAAAGCAAGTCACAGAAGCAGCCCAGGTTCAAAAGTGGGGAAATAGACACTGTCTCAAGTTCAGAGGAACTGCTAAATCACATTGCAAAGGACACAGTCACAGGGTGGGGAGAGAACTGAGCCATTTTTGCTAACGGTCCTTGCTGGGCAGCCCTTTCTTGGCCCAGGTGCAAGTTCACTCAGCCTGAGTTCTCGGCTACCCTTTGCTGTCCTCTCTGGCTTCCCCAGTGCCTCAGACAGTGAAGAATCTGCCTGCAATGCAGAAGACCCAGGTTTGATCCCTGGGTCGGGAAGACCCCCCTAGAGAAGGGAATGGCTACCCACTCCAGTAGTCTTGCCTGGAGAATTCCATGGACAGGGGAGCCTGGTGGGCTACAGTCCATGGGGTTGCAAAGAGTCAGACACGACTGAGTGACTAACACACACCCACTGCCAAGGAGGAGCCCTGTAGTGAGAGGTGAGACTAGAATCCAGCTTTTAGTATCTATACGGCCAGACCAACCTGGAGTATGTCATTCCAGAAACCTTTCCTTCATCAAACATTTATTCGAGCGCTACCGCAAGGCCAGGTATAGAGACCACACAGGGAGGTAGGAGATCCTCATGGTAAAAAGCTTGGGCTTTGGAGTTGATCAGGTCTGGCTTTGGATCTCTACTCCTACAGGCTGGGGCAAGTCACTGTCTTTTTCATCAGCTTGTTTCATTATCAATAAAATGGGGGTGATAATGTCTGTGTTGCAGGGAAGCCTGAATTAGATGCCCAAGGTAAAGTGCTTTGCACAGCACCTGGCCCACAATGAAAGCCTGCTAATGGTGCGATGATTATTAATAATAAATATGGGCTCAGGGAATGCATACATGAACGAAGGTCTGGGCAACTTTCAGCCAAATGCGCATAATTCATGCCTGCTTCCTCCCCCTCCCAGCGCAAATGAAATATACAAAGGATCTAAGGAACTCCATTAGCCACTACGAACTTTCTTTTGTAACAAGAAACCTCTCACAGCTGTGGCCAGGGCTCCTTTGTGACCCAGGCATTGGGATGGGTTAATAACACCCCACTCCACTTCCAGGCTCCAGGCAAGCGACACCCCCTCCCCGCGCCCACAAACGCCCCTTCCTCTTGCGCTGCGTGCGCCCTGTGGAAAGCTGAGCTGCACCTGCTCCAGTGGCAGCCAGGAGGCATTCCCCCCTCGGTTGCCTGGAAGATTTTTGTCTCCACACCTGCAAACAACCTTGGTTTTCCCCTTCTCTCCAAATCAAAGCATGCCTTCACTCTCCACACCTCCGGCCTCCCAAGTGGAGTCTGCGGGGAGAGCCAGGAGAAAGCTAAGGATTATAGATGCTCAGCCCCGGCCCCTCTCCAAGGCTGGAACTGTTTTTAGCTCAGTGTCTCCTGCAGGCGGGCCTCGCCTTGGGTCTGGGACCAACCTGGCAAATTAATAACAGGACAAGACTATCAGGGCCCCAGTAGAGCAGGAGAGGGGAGGAAAGCCCTCTCTTGAGCCCCTCCCTGGGTTGGAGGTGCTTCCTTACTTTTTCTTTTATTCTGTTGGAAATGACAGTTTCCATCTTAAACATGCCTCTGTCCACATGCTCTTTGTCAAGCGACCTGGTGTAATTAAAGACAACGATAACCACCCCACCCCCGCACCCACATATTTTTAGTGGAAAATACAAACGCATTTTCTAATCGGAAACTGCATGCATGCCTGAGAAATGAAGAGGATGCGGACGCTGTGGGTTTTAGGGGTGGAGGAGGGAGCCTGAAGCTGCCTGGAGGAGAGAAAAGGTTTTCTTAAACGGCATTTGTAACTTGAGGCCGCTCCCAGGAGCCTGGGCTGGGTGGGAGTTGGGGTGGTTGGTACACCAGCCAGCGGGTAAGTTTTGCTTTTTAAGCGAGAGGGTTAGATTCTGGAGGAAAACGGGCTCCAGGCTGATACAATCTGTTGGCGAAAATAACTCTGGATTTGGATCTAACAAAGACTATAAAAGAGAGGCTCAGAGACTTGTTTTCCAGCCTGGTGGGAGTCAGGATGGTTTTAAATGAAGGGCAGATGTAGCTTGAGGCCAAAATCTGCCTCCCCCCCAACCCCAGTCTGGCTGTAACCTTATTAAAAGGATAAAAAGAAAGGCAGTACTTTCATGGTCAGGAAGAAACGGTGTGACAAGGCGGTTTTCCCCGCAGAGAGAGGGGTTCTGGGAACACTGGTGAAGGAGGTGGGCTCTCGCCTCTCTGCAGGGGGAGAGGAGGGAGGGAGGTGGGGGCCTGGGGCCTGTGCAGGGGGCTCTGACCTGACAGTTAAGGTCAGGGTCGGAGAGGAAGGGCAGGAGGCGGTCTCCAGCTGGCTGGCCTCACAGGTCAGGTCAGCCCCCTTCCCATGGCTCTGCTAGCCCCCCAGGACCAGGCATTGTGACTCCAGGGGAGAGGGCCCTGAAGTGGAAGCTGTGTCAGGGAGCACGGCACGTGGGACCTGGGACAAGCTCGGCCCCTTAAACCGGTGACAAAAAAGCAACGCTCCACGCAGTCGGGACTTCTTACCCTTAAGCACGCTCAGGAGGGGGTGCTTGCTTCACCTCAGGTTTGGGACACTAGAGGGACTGAGTTTGGGACCGAGTGAACTGTCCTTGCACCCGTGACCATCTGAGCAGCTTGCCTCTCCTGTCTGCCCCTGGGCTCAGGCATCAGGACCACCAGGTATGGGGCTAGGTGTCGGTGACAGGCTCTCATACGCCTTAGGACCAGAGTCCCGCAGGGAAACTGAGGCAGGGCCCCCGCCACTAGAATGGCAACCCGAGGGGCCTGGAACAGAGAGGCCTGCTGCCCAGTGGACCCAGGGTCAGCCCAGGGCTGCTGGGAGGGGGGCTGTGACCAAGAGGAAGGGTCCAGAGAGGCCTCCATCAGGTGTGGAGGGCAGGCAGTGGGGGTGTTTCATCTTCTGGCTTCAGTTCTCCCAGCACTTCCCCTTCTCCTCTGCCTGGTCCCACGGCTCCAGGCTTTCCGGCTGGAATGTGTTTTCTAGAAGGTAGCCAGAGAGGTCTGTGTAAATCACATAGCTGAACACTGTCTGCTTTCTCCCTCGAATCCTACCCATGGCTCCCAGTTACTTCTGGGATGAAGTTCAGACTCCATCACATGTTACACAAAACCTCCTGCATCATTCTCTCACGTGAGGTCTCCTCTCTCGCCCCATCACCCTGGGGTCTGGTGGGCAGAGCTGGGGATTCCCTGATTGGACCCCTCACTCACCGCCTGTCTGTGTCTCTCCCAGCCCTGCCCTATTTCCTCCCGTCTGTCCCCAGGGCACCTGCCCCTGGGATGGACAGTCCCGCATCTCAGTTGGCTCTGGACCTCAATAACTTGGGCATCTCTGCTTGAGGACTTTCTCTGGTCTGAGGAGGACGCTCTGCCTGCTTGCTGGGTAGGATAGCGATGGGGGGTGAGGTGGGCCTTTGCCACCTGACCAGCCTTTGCCAAAGGAATCACCTGCAGTCCACGAGGAGTGGGAATTGGAGACTAAATATCCAGCCTGCCAGCGCCTTGAGAGGGCAGATCCAAGTTGTGCTCTAATGAGTTCTCAGAGGGTCCTGGTAGGGGGGCTTGTGTCCTTGCTGCCTCCACGGGGACCCACCTGTTGACACTTCCCTCTCTTCTCTGGTGTTTTGTACTGAATGCTTGTGCCCCCACCCCCAGATTCATATGGTGAAACCCTGCTCCCCAGTGTGATGGGATGAGGAGGTGGAGCCTTGGGGAGGTGATGAGGTTGTGAGGATGCACCCCCCATGAGGGGATTAGTGCCCTTATAAGAGTCTTAAGAGTCCCTTGGACAGTGAGGAGATCAAACCAATCAATCTTAAAGGAAATCAACCCTGAATATTGCTTGGAAGGACTGATGCTGAAGCTGGAGTTCCAACACTTTGGCCACCTGATGCGAAGAGCAGACTCATTAGAAAAGACCCCATTGCTGGGAATGGTTGAAGGCAGGAGAAAGGGGTGACAGAGGATGAGATGGTTGGATGGCATCACTGACTCAATGGACATGAGTTTGAGCAAGCTCCAGGAGATAGTGAAGGACAGGGAAGCCTGGCGTGCTTCAGTCTGTGAGGCTGAAAAGAGTCAGACGTGACTGAGCGACTGAACAACAACAGGAGTCGCAAGAGAGCCTGCTTCCTTCCTCTGCTCTCTGCCACGTGAGGGTGCGGAGAAGAGTCAGCCCTCTGACCTGGAGGCAGGTTCTTGTCCGGATCCAATGGTGCTAGCACTGTCATCTCAGACCTCCAGCCTCCAGAAATGTGAGAAATCAGTTTCTGTTGTTCATAAGTCACTGAGACTATGGTGATTTGTTGTAGCCGCCTGAGCTAAGACATCTGTCTTCCCTGCTCTCTCACTGGCTTCCTTGGATCACCCCAGTATATCCCATCACACCCAGTTTTAATCTCTGGATCTGCTTTGTGGGGGAGCCCAAACCATGACACAGCTGCTCTTCCTTCTGTCTGGAATGCTAACTTCTCTTGTCTGTTGGTTAGCAGATCGGGCATTCCTGGGTGGGCTTTCCTGAAGTTAGCTGCCCTGCCCTGTGCTCCTGGGCATGTGGTCTACCCTCTGGCTAGCTCGCTGGTTGGCAGAACCTGTCAACTGGTCTGTGTGGCCCAGGGCATGGGGCCCTCAGCATCAGGGGCTGTGCATGCACGTCCGTGTATCCAGTGACCAGAGAGCAGAGGTTCAGTAGGTGTGTGTTCAGGGTGCTGACACGAGGGACAGTAGCTGGTGTTAGCTCTCTGCACTTGGAAGCAGCCCCAAATAGTGTTTCCCGTGTTTCACAGAGTCTTCCTCCCTTGGCCACACACATAAAATATCTTGCATCTGTGTAGAGTGAGGCCTTCTTCAAGTGCTTTTCTGTGAGGCTGAGTCTCACCTAAACTCTGTGATGAGCAGAGAGCATTGCCCCAGTTTCCAGACTAGGCTAACTGAAGCCTAGGCTGATTGGCTGGCCCAAGACAAGAACCAAATAAAGATGGAGATTGCAGTCCAGAGAGGTTAGGTAAGCGTCCCAGAGGCACACAGCACACAGCCAATAGGAGAGAGTCGGCCAGACCCCAGGCCTGTCTGTCTCTGGAATCCACATTCTCGCTCCAGGTCAGCTTAGCAGGGTGGGTGCCTAGTGTCGTCCGACTCCTTGTTGGGGGCCCACTCCTCCATTCCTCGTTTCATTCTTTAAACCACCTGCTGAGCTGGAGAGCACAGCTCGGCTTCTCAGAGGAGGAGACTGGGGTTCTGAGAGGTTCCAGGCTCTGCCCCCAGGCCCATCTCGCAGCCAGGGCTCCCTCTCTACAGTCAGCCCATTCCTTTTCCCCTCCACTGTCCCAGATTTTATGCCCCAAGGCAGACAGCTCAGGGAGAGGATTATTTCAAAGATATGTCTGGCGAAGATTTAATGGCAGGCACTGCTCATAAACTTTGGGCAATTGTGTCTGCGGGACCCAGAGTTCCAGGCAGAGATACAAGCGGTGGGCTGGACCAGCAGTGCTGAGGCAGCTGCCTGGGGCCGGCCAGGCCCCCCTGAATGTCTGTGCCCCGGATTTATGAGGGTTTGTTGCAGAGTGGAGAGGAGGGAGAGAAGATGGGGAAGGAGAGGTGGTAGGGGAGGGAACTGCTTCCCTTTGACGAAGATCTCTCCCTTCTCCTGCCAGCCTGGACCAGACCAGCCCCTCGGGGTTTTCTAGAAACAGCCCCATGTATCTTCTTCCTCCTCTGGAGAGGTGGGAGGTCAGGTGGAAAAGGCCAGACATGTGCCAAGTGGAGAAGGCCTGCTTATCATTTAAAGCCCAAACGGTCTTGGCACCTCCCTTCTCCCTCCCCAACACCTCACATCCCACCAGTCGCCAAAGCATCAATTCTCCCTCTTAAATAGACTCTGTCTCTTGGCTCCTTTTTGCATCCATCGCCTGGACAACTGAAGGAGCCTCCTTGCTTCCACTCCTGTCCAAAAACTGTCCCTCCCACACTGGCCCCAGAGTGACCCCTTCACAAATGCACACCTGACCGTGTCGTCCTCCTGCTTAAATGCTTTTGCAGTGTACTGTAACGACAGAGTACACATATGCAGAGTCACGTGTTGGTAAACCGGCTGAAAAAGGAACGCCCTGATTTACAGTGTGTGCCGATTGCCTTGGTATAAGGACTGCCACTATTTCAGGCTGTAAAATCCCGGCTGGCAAATTACAGTGGCTTTCCTCTAGTGGCAGGCCATGGCCCCAGTACACCCCTGCGTAGCCCTGATGAGGCGCTGGGCACTGCTTTAGGGTTTGTACCCTCATCTGGGTCCTTCCCCTGCCTGGCACGCCCTCTCTACCTATCTGTGCTTATCCAAATTCTCTGCACTCCTCCGGTCCACTTCCACTATTGCTTGCTCCAGGATGCCTCCCCTGACCCACCCCCATTGCTGGAATATTTGGGAGTACTCTCACAACACCGCATTTGCCCTCTCTTCCTGGCAGAATCCCAGGCCCTCTCCTTTGGGGAGGATGGTCCCTTTCAGAGCCTCAGCCACCATGTGTGCATTCCGGCTGTAATGAAGCCTTGTGAGTAATCAGGCCATTCCAGGGAGTTGAGACAGCACCAACAACGTAGTCAGGTTCCGCGCAGCTGTGGGTGGGGGAGACAGAAGAGCCCTTCCCTGGGGGACCAGAGAGCTGGCTTTCGGCGTCCTGAGCATCAGGGCACAGGGGCCACGGGTCAGCAGCTCTGGCACTTTGTGGTGATGAGCAACAGCTGTTTATCCTGTGCCTGAACCTGATGCACCTCCTGGTTATGCTTTCCCCATCACCGCAGTGGGTGGAGGCCATTCATTGTGATGCCCTGATGGTGTGCCTGTGAATGGGAAGTCAGCAGGGCTGAAGGGGACTTTTCACTGCCAGGATGTACCCTTGCTATTGAGAGTTCAGCTCTGTAGCAAAGGAAAGGATGCTGTTGGTGACTTCCTGCCCACTTCCTTAAGGGGCAGAGGGTGCTCCCCAGTCCTGCTTGGAACTTGCTGTTCCCACCCCACAGCTTCCCACCATGAAAAGACCATTGTCTAGATAAAATAAACATTTACATTCAAGGAACCTATACATTTTATGTAAGTGCTAGCATGAGTGGATTAAAAATGTGGATTTTTTTTTTTTTGTAAGAGCAAAAACTTGGAAATAACCTAAACATTCATCAGGACAGGATTGCTTAAACCGAGAGCAATACACTTATGAAACACAACGAGATTTTCCACTTTAAAAATTGTGGTAGACCTTATGATTTGGACGATGGCCCAGGATCTAAGTGGGATAAGTGGGGTAATTTTTAGTTTGGTAAGTGGGGGCAGGGCAAGCTGCAGAGTGTTTTTGATGGCCCATTGGCGGGAGGGGGCGGCAGTGTCTCTTGTTTACAGCTATCCTCAAACCTGGTACCTAACCTGGCCTCAGGAAGGGCTCAGTAAATATGGCTATTATCACTGTTGTCAGCAGGCCGTACATAAATGATGAACAAATCTGACTTTGTATGATCCTGTGTAGAGGCATTGAGAAACCAGGAAGGAACCTCGTGAAAACAATAGAGCTTACCCCTGTTTGGAGTAAAATTGGCTGGGAGGGGATAAGACACTCACTTAAAATATAAATATTACCTGATTAAACTTAAAAGCTTTTGGATAGCAAAGGAAACTATAAGCAAGGTGAAAAGACAATGCTCAGAGTGGGAGAAAATAATAGCAAATGAAACAACTGACAAAGGGTTAATTTCCAACATATACAAGCACCTCATACAACTCAATACCAGGAAAACAAACAACCCAATAAAAAAGTGGGAAAAAGACCTAAACAGACATTTCTCCAAAGAAGACATACAGATGGCTAACAAACACATGAAAAGATGCTCAACATTGCACATTATTAGAGAAATACAAATCAAAACTACAATGAGAGATCACCTCACACCAGTCAGAATGGCCATCATCAAAAAGTCTACAAACAATAAATGCTGGAGAGGGTGTGGAGAAAAGGGAACGGTCTTGCACTGTTGGTGGGAGTGTAAATTGATACAGCCACTATGGAAGACGGTATGGAGATTCCTTAAAGAACTAGGAATAAAACCACCATATGACCCGGCAATCCCACTCCTAGGCATATATCCTGAGGAAACCAGGGCTGAAAAAGACACATGTATCCCATTGTTCATTGTAGCACTATTTACAATAGCTAGAACATGGAAGCAACCTAGATGCCCATCGACAGATGAATGGATAAAGAAGTTGTGGTATATCATGGAATTCCAGTGTGTGGTACACAATGGAATATTACTCAGCCATAAAAAGGCATTTGAGTCAGTTCCTATGAGGTGGATGAACCTAGAACCTATTATACAGAGTGACATGAGTTAGAGAAAGATAAATATTGTATTCTAATGCACATATACGGAATCTAGGAGAATGGTTCTGGAGAATTTATTTACAAGGCAGCAATGGAGAAACGGACAGAGAACAGACTTATGGACATGGGGAGAGGGGAGGAGAGGGTGAGATGTATGGAAAGAGTAACATGGAAATTTACGTTACCATATGTAAAATAGATAGCCAAGGGGAATTTACTGCATGGCTCAGGAAACTCAAACAGGGGCTCTGTATCAACCTAGAGGGGTGAGATGGGGTGGGAGATGGGAGGGAGGTTCAAAAGGGAGGGAATATATGTATACCTATGGCTGATTCATGTTGAGGTTTGACAGAAAACAACAAAATCTGTAAAGCAATTATCCTTCAATAAAAAATAAATTAAAAATATATAAATACTGTTAGGATTTAGTGTGAGCTTGTATTATTTTTGCAATTAGAATAAAAACCAAAAGAAGTGGGGAAAAGATCCCCTAAGAGTCTTTCTCCTATAGGCAAACCCACTCAGCTATCCGCATACATACTTGGGTCTTTGCAGGCCTGGGGATACGTCCTGCTCTATTGATTTCTGCTTGGTAAACTGTGGATAATAAGAGCTCTTCTCTCACAGGTGCTAGAGAGAACCATATGCAGTAACAAGGGCCATGTGCTCAGTAGAACCGTCCCTAACAGAACAGTGGCTTGTAACCATTAGCTGCCTTCTGCCTTCCCATGGAGTTTCATCCGCTGACTCACCCATGTACCTTTTTTCCCACCCTGGGGCCTTTGCTTGAGGTCATCAGAGTATTATTAGTATCGTTAGTTTCATGATCAGGGATGATTCTCAGGAAGATACAGCCTAACTCTGTCATTTTGTGGCAGCCGTGACCTGGAGAGGTTAAGTGACTTGCCGAAAGTCACACAGCTTCCCAGTGGTAGAGATGGTGTTTGCATTGAGTGCCTCAGTCTCGTGCTTTCCTTGTACTCCACCACCTGGCACCTGCTTAACGGTTTGTCTTCCCAAGACTCCTCGAGGCGGAGATGCTATACCAAGTGAAAAGGATTGCCAGTGGGGCCTTTTCACAATTTGGCAGAGTCCACCCTGTCTAGTGTCCACGCCCTCTGGAGTAAGCAATAGCAAGCCCGGGGTGGAGAAGCACGCCCGCATTTATATGCACTCAGGGCCCCCTGCTACCCCCAGACCTCTGTAATTACATGCCTGCCTGGGCTGGCTTCCCATGAAGAGGCTTTCCTTGGTGGTCATGAGCCGCAGAGCCAGTCAGATTTCTGGGTTTAAACCTCTGCTGTCCTTAACTGTGTGCCCCGAGTGACTTAGCTGCAAAATGGGGACAGAGAGACCTGCCTGCCAGGTGCATGTTGAGAATTAGGGCGGATGGCGGTTACACCTGCCTGGTGTGGGGTCTGGTGCACCACAGGCAGTGGTTGGATGAGACACAAATCCAAATATGTGTGATTAAAAGAAAGCACTTTGTTCCTGGACCTAGGAACCACCTGCCACATACAATGGGGGCTAAGACAAGAAAGCAGTTGTTTTCTGACTGTCTCAAGTATGTACAGTTGCCTTTCCACCATTCTGGAGGACCCTAAATGCATAAATATGGGAAGTGGCTAGTAGAGTGATTGACAGCAATGTCTGAGGAGCTTTAGAGCCCTGGTTTCAAGTCCAGATCCACCTTTCTGACGTCAGGCAAGTCCCTTGAAATCATGAGCCTCCATTTCTTTATCTGTAACTGTGGGTGAATATGAATATCTACCTTGTTGTGAATATTACATGAAAGAAAGGATAGAAAACACTTTGTCCAATGCCTTGTGTGTGGTAAATACCAGTAAACGTCAGCTTCTTCGACTATTTTATCATAGTTATGATTATTACTCTTGTAGTACTGTAGTCATGCTATTCACCAAATGTTTTCTGTTTCCTTCCAGGTGAAAGATAGGATTGTTCTTCTCTGACCCATGAAAGTTAAGCAGGGCCTCTGACTCGATTTGGGCCAATGAGATGCTTATGTGTCACTCCGGGCAGGAGTTTTAAGGGCTGGAGTCTCCTTTGTGGGGTGAACTGTTGGGGAGTGGGGCCCTTGTTACAGGAGCATACCTTGGCCTCTCCTGACTGATGCACCTGTGTACCTCTCCTGAGCTGATGCCAGCATAGTGAGACCATGGGTGAGAAACGCTCTTCTGCTTTGTTGTGAGGAGGGGAAAGAGAGAGACAGATGTGTTTGTGCACGTCCTCACATGGAAAGGTTTTTTCCTCCCCCCAGTGGAGTGTTCAAGCTAACAGGCCCAGCATCCTCCTTGCTCTCACTGGGGGAACTGGCATGCGTGTCGGAGGCTGATCAGCTGGCCAACCACACTGCAGCTGTGCATATCCTCTTCGGTTGTGTGCCTGAACTTGCCCCACCTATCTCTCTGTGATAAGCGGGCTGTTTGTGCTTCTTGCTGTGTTAACTTCCAAGTGACTTCCAAGGATCACTGCTCACAAGGATTTAAAAATTGTACTCCTGTGAGGCAGCCCTGGCGAAACTCCCTGGCTCTTGCTCCCTGCCAGATCCATGAGCAGGCTTCCTGGGCAGGGCCACCAGAACAGGCCTTGCCCAAAATATCACGCCCCGGGGGGGCCCTCTGAATCTCTGTATCAGGGGTCATAGGAGAAGGTGGTTGAAAACCCAGGTTCTTGTGGAGAGCTAATGTTTTTTCTTTTTTTTTTTTTTTAAAGGATATTTTTTTATTCAAGTAACTGCAAATAGGAAACCAGAGGGGAGCCCCAGGCTGGGACAAATAATGGCTACCTCCTCCCTGACAGAGCAGGTGGAGAAGGTGGCCCCTACACCTGACAGTCAACACGCCCCCGCCCCCCCCCCTGCTGCAGCATCCTAGGGGCAGGACCCCACCTTCCCTGGGACTGGGGCAGTCGGTACCCAGCCTGCTTTGCTCCAGGCCCCTTCCCCTAAGAGCTTCTTGGAGGAGGGGGACGTGGGCAGAACAGGAGGCAATGAGGATGGACATTTGGCGCTGGTAGCAGCAGCAATGACGGATGTCTAAGAATGAAACATTTAACAAAAAACAACACAACTGTCCAGAGGTAGTTTGTGAACAGAGGAAAGATGGAACCAGAACCTTGGGGGGTGGGGAGGAGCAGGAGGGTGGGAGTGGGCAAGACTAGCTCCTTGTTATTAGTGCCCCGAGGCAAGGGAGGAGGGGAAACTGAGGCCTGGAGCCGAAGCAGACAGGGTGGGGAGTGGCTCCAGCTTGCCACAAGTGGCTGCTGCAGGGAGCCCAGGCCTCCTGGGCCTCACCTGGATGAAGAGGGCTCTTTCCATCATTGCAATGGGATTCCAGGGTGAGGGCAAGGTGGGCTGGAGCCTGCCTAGAGCTGGGAGGGGACTTACATTCCTACCTTCCTTCCTGAGCCCCCAAGAGGGTGGCCCCACCGAGTGTGGGGACGAGGCAAGGCGGGAAGGAGAGGGGGTGTGAGCCACCCCCGGAGAGACACAGGTCGGTCGGGGATGGTGGGGGGCATCTCTGGGAGGTCACCCCTCTCCACTGGCCGCACCTGCTGCCGCTAGTACAGTGGAGTGGGGCGTGTCCGAATGAGAGGATGCGATGGGGCTTGGGCCCCTTTTAAGGCCAGGGGAGCCCTCCGAGGCCCCTTAATGGGAAGAGCTAATGTTTTAACTCATACTCAGTGCAGACTTTATTTTTTGGGGCTCCAAAATCACTGTGGATGTGACTGCAGCCATGAAATTCAAAGATGCTTGCTCCTTGGAAGAAAAGCTATGACAAACCCAGACAGCGTATTAAAAAGCAGAGACATCACTTTGCCGACAAAGGTCCATATAATCAAAGCTGTGGTTTTTTCAGTAGTCATGTATGAATGTGAGATTTGGACCATAAAGAAGGCTGAGCACTGAAGAATTGAGGCTTTTGAATTGTGATGCTGGAATAAACTCTTGAGAGTCCCTTGAACTGAATGGATATCAAAGCAGTCAATCCTAAAGGAAATCAACCCTGAATATTCATTGGAAGGACTGACGCTGAAGCTGAAGCTTCAATAGTATGGTCACCTGATGCGAAGAGTCGACTCATTGGAAAAGACCCTGATGCTGGGAACGATTGAGGGCAGGAGGAGAAGGGGGAGACCGAGAATGAGATGGCTGGATGGCATCACTGACTCAGTGGCCATAAATTTGGGCAAACTCCAGGAGATGGTGAGGGAAACGTGCTGGAGTACATGGGGTTGCCAAGAGTCAGACATGACTTGGCAACTGAACAACAACAATAACAAATGGATGTAAAGTTATTCAACCCAGATTATTTCAGTGGAGATGAGCAAAAAGAGACAAATACCTAAAAGTCAAGAGAGAGAAATGGAAGGAGTTAAAGGGCATTGAAAGAGAGGATTGGGGCTGGGCTGGGCACCCAGTCAGACTCACTCTGGGAGATAATGCAGGGACTCTGAGGTCAGATAACATGGGTTCAAAACCTGCTCCTGCCATTTGGCCCCTGTGTGATCTTCCAGGGAAAATGTGGGTGGTTCTGAGGTCAAGTGAGTACGGTTGGCTCTGTTCATGAGACACATAAATGCCTGTGCTGGGTGGTCCATGGGGCATTCAGAACATCACTCTCTCTCCCCCCCATCTGAATGCCTCCTCCTATGTGCCTTAAAATGTATTGGCACCAAAACCAAGAGCCGTCTTTTCTTTGTTTCCCTGCAGGGATGCAATTAAATGAGCTCAGTTAAACTTTACAGTTGACCGTTGAACAAGGAGGGGATTCGGGTGCTGGCCCTCTGTACAGCTGAAGAGCCACGTATGATTTATAATCCGTCATCCTTGAGCATGGTTCCTTAGCATCTGCAGGTTCAACCAGGGCCAGACTGTGTAGTCCTGCGGTTTTATATTGAGAGAAATCCATATATAAATGAAAGTGTTAGCCACTCAGTCGTGTCCGGCTCTTTGCGGCCCCATGAACTGTAGCCCACCAGGCTCCTCTGTCCATGGAATTCTCCAGGCAAGAATACTGGAGTGGGTTGCCATTCCCTTCTCCAGGGGATCTTCCCAACCCAGGGGCCCCTGTGCAGTTCAAACCCATGTCATTCAAGGGTCAGCTGCACTGAGTTCTCACTCTGGGCAAGCCCTGGGCTGGGTATTGTGGATTGTCGAGAGAAGGATGCTGCTGCTCAAGACACCAATAGAATTGGTCTGGGTAAGGTCATTTCCCCTTCTCTGGGACTTAGGCACCATGTGTCAGTCAGGGAGAGACCAATTGCATCTCCTCTGTCCCGTCCTGGAGGCTTACATGAGAGGGGGTGTGTGTAAGCCTTTTGCAATAAGTAAAGTCTATGCAAGTGTAGTGTTTCCGTTATTATCGAATCCACTGATGTCTACTTGGAGTTCACCCCTGATTGTGTCCCCGAGGCCCTGGGAGAACTTGCTGCGGTTTTCCATGGGATGACTTGATGAGAGACTTTCCGCTGGGCTTGGTTTTATCCGAGGAGCCCCAGGCAGCTCCCCCTGTTCAGTCTGGGAGGAGAAGGGCTGTGTGTCTTCGTCCACCCGTAGATTCCTAGCCGAGAACTAGCCCCCTGCATTCCTGTTGTGAGGAAGGACTGGGACTCTAGTCAACATCTGGTCTGCATGGCCATCTGCCAGACAAGTGTCTTTAGTCTTAGAATAGCAGAGATTCAGAGCAAGGCTGTGGAGATGCATTGTAATGTCTGTGAGGATATCATATGCAAATAGCAGGATATAAGCCAACCTTCACACCCCTTGAGAATCAGGAAAGTATTCTCATTTTTGAGATATCACTGACTTTTATGATTTCTAAGCCCAGAGGGCCCGAATAGAGCTTCCTGATGGTTTCTTCTCTGAGTTTTTAAGCTTTTAAAAATAAAATGGTTATTGTCGTAGTTTCAAAGTTGACCACAAGCTTCCTGGCTTCCCCCCATGGGCCTACAGCTTCCAGGTTGGCCTGGGTAGGGCTGTGGGTGTGTCAGGGCATGGGTTTTCCCTCTGGGAAGGTGGCTCAAGAGTACAAGCCACATAAGCTGGCTATTTTCATACAAAACTCTTGAACTGGGGTCTACTTAGAGTTAAGCTTGGTGCTGGGTGATGGAGGAACAAAGGCATGGCTGTTAGCTGGTCTTCAAAGCGGTGGGGAAGGAGGCACATGAAGTCAGTTGCAAGGGAATGTAAAGGAAAAGTCCCCAAATGGCTTGAGAGTGTGGCTTGCCAAGGAGAGCCTTTGAGCAGATGTATAAAAGCATTTTGGAATCCCCAGGTATAGAAGAGCTTCATGGACATTTCAACAGAGGGATCAGTGTGGTTGAGGAATAAGAGGTTAGGAGTTCAAGTGTGAGAGAAGACGATGGTGGGAAAGTGGTATGCGTGAGATAGGGGTGGGGACAGGACAGACGGGAAAGACCTGAAATCCCAAGGAGGAGGTTGATATCATCAAGTGGTTTGGAAAGATCTTCTGTTTGAATGGCTTCCCTGGTGGCTCAGATGGTGAAGAATCCACCTGCAATGCAGGAGACCTGGGTTCAATCCCTGGGTCAGGAAGATCCCCTGGAGAAGGAAATGGCAACCCACTCCAGTATTCTTGCCTGGGAAGAATTCTGTCCATGGACAGAGGAGACTGATGGGCTACAGTCCATGGGGTCACAAAGAGTCAGACATGACTGAGCAACAAACCCTTTCACTTTCTTTCTGTTTGAACACTTCTTGTGAGGGGAAAGTCACTACCTCTGGAGTAGCTGATCCCACTGTCAGCTGTGACTTATAAAAAGTCCTTCCCGAGAGCAAGCCAGTGCCTGTTGGCCTCAGAGGGGCCTGAAGGGTCACCTTAAGCCATTCTTGGTCCTTCCATCCTTGTTTTTGTCCTTATTAGACTGATGCGCCTTTGGCTTTTAGATGAGCATGATAACTTCCTTTTACCACGGCCATCACACAGTTTAAGCATGTGCCCAGAACTTCTAGAACTTTCTGTTAATGACTGAGCTTGGCCTGCTCTAAGGAATTCACCTGAATTCATCTCTTCAGTTTTCTTGGTGGCTCAGAACTTGGGGGATTTGAGGTTCAACAGTCCTGCTTCTGAATCCCATCTCAGCTGCTTTGTAGCTTTCTGACCTTGAACATGTGGCTTTCCTCTCCAAGTTCAGCATCCTTTGCTTGTCACAGGGCTTGCTGTAAATGCAGATAACACCCCCCAGCTCCCTCCTTTCTGGTTAAGAGATATCGCTCTTCCTAGGCTATTGAGGTAGAGTTTTGGAAGGTCACTGGGCAGTACTGTCATTGAGATGCATTCAGAGCCCCTGACTCTGTTTTTATTACCTTACTCCCCCTGGGAATTAATTTATGTGTTTTCTGGATAAAACAGGCCTCCGGAGGAAGACTTTCTCCTGTTTCTGTAAATGTGTCTGTTTTAGGGCTGCACTTTCCGTTCGGGTTCTGTCGGTGTGGGATGCCCGTGCAATCTGCATTTTGCAGGCTGCCTTAGTCTGTTTTCAGACAAAATATTTTGACAATGCATTCTTCATCTTGCCTCTCTAACTGTCTTTGGGAGGTCATGGGATTTTGCTTTTCCTGAGCCTTTGGCTTTGTAATCCTCTAAATCTTGAGAGTCCAGTGGGGTCAGCTGGCCTGGCTACAGGCCTGACTAGGAATGTGAAACTACCCAGTATCAGAGAAGGCAGGCTCCCAGGGGCTCACCCAGGTCACCCGCTGCTGTCTCAGACTGGAGATGGAGTCCCAGAGAGTAGGGTTGGGGGAACTGTCTGAAGTCACAGGGCAAATTGGTGGCTGAGAGGGTCCCTCCCCTCCCTTGACTCCACATCCTGCTCTCAGCTGAGGCCCCGGAGCCCTGTGAAGTCGCCTGAGCATTCCAGACGTCTGTTCATTGGTGCTGCGTGCATTTCCAGACCTATCATCTTTCTGTAGATTACCACCCCCATCACCGCCCAGCTCCATATTCAACCTTATTCATGCTCAGGATGCTTGATGTGAAAACCCCCAAAACTCAAAGCCAATCAAATGAACACTTCCTGAACTCCATTCAGTTCCTGACTGAGAAGGATGTTGTCCTGTGGGAAGGTTCAGGAAGCCTCCAAGGCAAGTGATGGATTCCAGCAGCTGTGATTTGGGCAACTAGAGCTGTAACTATTCCCACCACCCACCAACACACACCCCTGTTTCCACTAACAACCTGGCCCCACCCCGGGGCCTTGGGAACATCAACTTGTGTCACAGTTTTCCTAAGAGTGAAATGATGCTCACTCTTCATTTTTATGTCACTGCCACAACACATGACCACAGACATGATGGCTTCAAACAACACAAATTTATCCTCGGCTCTGTAAGTCAAGAGCTCGGACAGAGTCTTTGGGGCTGAGAATCAACACGCTGTGTGGCCGCTTCCTTCTGGAGGCTCAAGGAGAGAATCCATTTCCTCACCTCTTCCTGTATTCTTTGGCTTGTGGCCTTTTTCTTCAAAGCCAGACACTTAGCATCTTCCCTCTCTGAATCTTCTGTCCTCACTCGTCCTGTTTTTCTGTGTCAAATCCCCCTTTGCTGTGGTGTTTGTGATGACATCTAGAACTTGCTTGGATAATCAAGCTCATCTCCCCATCTCACAGTGTTTCATTCAATCACATCTGCGCAGTCCCTTTTGCTTGCCGTGGGAGGGGACAGTCACTGGGTCCAGAGACTGGGTGGGGGGAGGTTGTTGGAGACCACCCTTCAGGCTGCCACAGTCAGTCCATGTCCCGCCCGTTTCACAGGCTTGGAACCTGAGGTCTGGAAAGGTTAAGGAGTACAGGGAAATCAGAGCTCTGATACCTGCTCCTTAATCCCAGGACCAAGGCTTGTTGAGAGCCTTTGGGCTCTGTAGGTTGCTCTTTAAAGGTGAATAGTCTGACACTTTCTCACATTGGTTGGTCTTTTTCTGGGGGTGGGCATCACTTCATTATTCCTTCAAAATCTCAGACAATACTCCCTCCCCCTTCTCCCGCAATGCCCCCCCCCCCACCCCCCCCATTTTCTGTATCAATAAACTTAAGCTAGTAACACTTGGACTTGGTTGGGTTTTAGGGAAGATTGCAATAAGAGAATTGTTGTGGCCTCTAGAAAGCTGCACTGGTGATCACTGAATGCACCCTTGCTTCCTTCTTTCCCCCGGTCCTCCCTTCCTTTCTTCTGCTGTAACTGGAGATCGTCCCAGCGGCCATGAGTGTTGGGTGCTGATGACTCACAGCTGCCCCCTTCTCTGCAGACTTGCCCTCCACTGAACAGGGGCTGCGTGACAAGCCACTGCCCCGCACCACCCTCTTCCTGCCCCAGCTGTGGCTCCGGGCACCGACTAACCGAGGCACACAGGGCTGGTTTCCTTCTGCCAGGTGGGACCACCTTTTGGTGCAGTTCATGCTCCAGGGCTCCCCATGGGATTAGGCGTAGCCTCTGTTCAAGGTCACATACTTCTTAGCTCCTCCTCTGTGCTGCTTGCCTCACTCTGCCAATCCTAAGAGCCCTCCGCCTCCACTCAGGGCACCTCAATCCTGCCATGGGCTCCGCTTCTAAGGGACCCACCCTAAGCCACTTTCCATTTTGCCTTTTCCTTTTTTCTTCTCTTTTTTCTTTGTTGGGAAATCAGGAGAGCACGATGTCATGGAAACCAAGTCAGGAGAGTTTCAGTCGGAGGAGAAGCCAGCCCCATCAGACGAGGGAAGCAGTCACAGAATCAGGACCTAAGCTCATCAGCCTTGGCCTTGAGAAGGGTTGTTGGGTGCCCTCCTGTCTAACTGATTATCAGGTACAGTTAAATGTCACCTTCCTTCTTTAGTACTGGGTCTGTTGTTGTTCAGTCGCTCAGTCGTGCCTGACTCTTTGAGATCCTGTGGACTGCAGCATGCCAGGCTTCCCTGTCCTTTGTTATTTCCCAGAGCTTGCTCAAATTCCTGTCCATTGAGTCGGTGATGCCATCCAACTGTTTCATCCTCTGTCACCCCCTTCTCCTGCCTTCAATTTTTCCCAGCATCAGAGTCTTTTCTAATGAGTTGGCTCTTCGCATCAGGTGGCCAAAGTATTGGAGCTTCAGCATCAATCCTTCCAATGAATATTCAGGATTGATTTCCTTTAGGATTGACTAGTTTGATCTCCATGCAGTTCAAAGGACTCTCAAGAGTCTTCTCCAGCACTACAATTCAAAAGCATCAATTCTTCAGCGCTCAGCCTACTTTCTGGTCCGACTCTCACATCCATACATGACTTCTAGAAAAACCATAGCTTTGACTGTATAAAAACAAAGTTTAATGGTGGAAAAATGTCAGGGAAGTCAGTTCTCCTGTCTTAGCTTCAATTTCCATACCTGCAAAAGAGCTGAATGAGTCATCTGAAATTTTTTGACTCTAAGAAGGTATCCTCAGGTGATCTTCTGCAAATAAGAACAGTACCAACAGTTCCACTTCGCAAGCCTGTGATATGTGTCCTGCACATACTGAGCAGAGGATGGGTAGCATCTGCTTCAATCCTCCAGCCACCCTGTGAGAAACAAAATATCTGTCTTATCCCCCTTTTATTGTTTCATCAACTTGTTTATGTGCCGAGGCCTCCTGGATTCACGTCTCCAACCTGTACCTCACTCCTTAAATCAGCTGGTTTCAGTGTGTTTCTTCTAACCCTGTCTTAGTTCAGGCCTGCCACCACAAAAAATACTATAGAATGTCTGGCTTAAATCACAGGAATTTATTTCTCCCGGTTCTGGAAGTCTGAGGTCAGCATAATGCTGAAGGCTGTCTTCCTGGCTTGTGGATGGTCACTTCCTTACAAGTTAGGGAGGGAGGGGAAGCAGGGAAGGTGGGTGAAAGTGCTCTCTCAGATGTCTCTTCTTATCAGAACTCTAACCCATCGTGAGGGCCCCACCCTCATGATTTTATCTAAACCTAATCACTTCCCAAAGGTCCTCATCTCTAAATACCATCACATTGGGGCTAGGACTTCAACATATGAATTTGAGGGGTTGGGTGGGGAACACAACTCAGTCCATAGCAACCCTTGACCAAGAGAACATTAAACAATCACAGTGGGGCTCAGCCCAGTGCAGAAACTCTGATAGATATTGTAGAACTTGCCTCAAGTTTATCCATCCAAAACAGTGAGGGAGTGGGTTATTCATCTACTGATTCCCATCAGCCATGGATTGAGAACTATTTCCAGGAGGAACTGACCCCCAGCCCCTCTGGTCTGCCCGTGTGAGCTGAGCACTCTCCAGGGACCAGGAAAGGCCCTCGGGCAGGGCCAGGAGCCTGCGGTTGAAGCTGTCGGGGCTGCGTGTCAGGTGTGGTCCATGCAGAGAAGGGGGTGCCCTGGTGACTTTAGGAGGGGCAGTTGCTATGGAGCTGTGGGTGCAGAAGTCCCAGGGAAGTTGGTTGTCTCTGAACAGGTGGTAAAGGGCAGAGCTGGATTGAGGACGTCTCCTGAGTGAAGAAGATGGGGGCGTGGAGTCAGGAGTGTTCTCGGGCATTCCCTGGTGGTCTAGTGGTTAGGATTCAGCACTTTCCCTGGGTTCAACCCCTGGTCAGGGAACCAAGATCCCACAAGCCATGGGGTGTGGCCAAAAAAAAAAAAAAAAATGGAATAAAACAAACAGAGTTCTTGTTTCAAGATGGGAGGCTCAGGTATATGATTTGGTATGGATGGGGATGTTGGGGATGGGAGTGAGGGAATGGTGGGTGATGCAGGACGCAGGGAGGGAGGTCTGGCCACTGAAGATTTGAAGGCAGATCAGAGGCTGGAGGGAGCGAGGTCTTTACACAAGTGAAGTGACTGTTCTGTGGGAAGGACAGAGCCTCTTTTGAGCTGTGAGCAGAAGGAAGAAGGGAAACTGGGACCTGCTGAAGGTGGATTTAGTAAGGTACCATGAAGGGACTTGATTGATGATGCCTTCTGTTTTACTCGTGAGGTCAAGACAAATGAATGAAGAGAGAGAGATAGGGAGGGCATGGTATCGTTGCCCCATTTCTTTTCTCTTATTTTGGAGTGGAGCAAGCAAGAGAGTTTATTTCTTTTTATACAGAAACACTTCTCATAGCTATCAAAATAATTGCATTTTCTCTCATTGAAAATAAATACACAGCAAATGCTTCCATCCATTTAGGAAGTTTCTCAGGCTCTTTGAAATTATGTATTGGCTTCGCTTGTCAGCATTGTGTGCATGTGTAATATAAAATGTAGTCGTATTTTTGAAGGGGAATTTGGAATCATTAGTGGTCTTAACAATACATGTAGATTTTGACCTGTCAATTTCATGAAATTTGACAACTTTCATGTTTGAAAAGCCAATGGAGAAGATATCAAAGGCAGATTAAGAGTCAGGAGAAAAGGATTCCTTGGATGTTAGGAAGAGAGAAACAGCTAACATTTATTGAATGATTACTGTGATCCAGGACCTGTTAGCTAGGGTTTTCTAGTCACTGACTTCCACAGTTCTATGAAGGAGATATTTTCATTATCCTGGTTTTACAAATGGGAAAAACAGAAGCATAGCTGGGTATTAAGTAACTTGCAACAAGTTATAGACCCAGTAAGTGGCAGGACCAGGAGTTTTCCTAGTTCCCGTGCTTATGTGTGGTGCCACACACTTTAGCCCTGTCATCTGAGACTCCTCTCCATCTGTTTATCTTTTTTTCTGGGTCTGTTAAGATAAAACTGACATAACACTGTGTAATTTTACGGTGTGGGATGTGATGATTTGATACATGTATATATTGTAAAAGGATGACCACAGGAAGACCAGTTAATATCTCCATCACCTCATATAGTTGCCATTTCTTTCTTTGTGTGTGTGTGTGATGAGAACATTTAAGGCCCATCCTTTGAGCTACTTTCAGTTTATAATACAGCACTGTTAACAGTTGTCGTCACACTGTACATAGACCCCCAGGACTTATTCATTCATCTTATACCTGGGGGTTTGTACCCTTTGGCCAGCATCTCCCAGCTCCCCAGCCCCTGGTAACCACTGTTCTCCTCTCTGTTTCTAGGGGCTTGGTCTCATAGGGTGAGATCATATCATCTGTGTGGCTTATTTCACCATTGCCCTATTTCTGTGGTCCTGGGGCACCATGAAGGCTCAAATCCAGAAAACCCACATGGTATCAAGAACTCTAGTGGGCTGGTACATTTTTTTTTGCAAATTCCATGACATATTAAAAAAGTCCCATTTCTCACGAACAGACAAATACACATTTATGGAGCTGATCACCACATTACAATGATGAAAGGGATAATTCTTCCGACTTTAGGAAGTGACTTCTAGGGATAAACATCTACTTTTTTTTTTTCTCTCTTCTCTCCTACAGTCTTACTGGGGAAAAAAAGGGGCAAGACTTGTTGCATGTGACATGTAATATTCTTCATTTGCCGCTGTGATCTTCACAAATGGGATTCTGAATAAGAGTATTCAGTTTGAGTTCAGTGTCCTTTTGTGCTAAAATGATAGGTACAGGAACACATAAAATTACATATTTTTGTTGTCTTTGATGTAGATACTCAGACTCTCTAACATGACAGGAGACAACTTTATTTTCTTGACAAGAAACAAAGAGATGCCTGAACGGTCTGATCATTAACGTTATGAGCTGTGGTTAGACATGACAGTAAACTTGGAAGGCGATAATAACTTGCAGTGCTCCCAACTTAGATCCTGCGCCTGCCATCGCGTGTACTTCTACATAGTTTATAGTTTTAATATTGTGCTGCGGGTTTGTCCAAATCACGTTACAAAGAAATCCCTCTCAAAGAAGATGCAGCTGAGTAATGAAGAACAATGTTTGCATTCGGCTTCATGATGAATTCCTTTGCCGCAGTCTCTTGGACCCCTTGTGTTTCATCAGGTAGGGATATAGTCACGAGGGACAATTTATAAGTTTGTAAATTTCTACTCATGCATCAGACAGAAATGGAAATTCTGTATACTCTATTCTGGATGAACAGATTACCAATGACATCAAAGATTTTAGTCCAGAGGGGCTTAGAGATGTGCTGTCCACAGTCACATGTGTGAATATCTTGCCTGCAATTTCTGATTTTTTTTTTTTTATCACACACATGGAACTGAACTCTTAAAAGAGTTCCTGGGAATTCTGCACAGTTTATTTAGGACGTTGAGTCCCAGGTACATTGGGGCTGGGAAGTGAGCAAACTCGAATGTTGAGTGCACTGTGGTTTGGTGAAAATGATCAAGTGGCCAAGAGCAGCGGAGGGTGGGAGGGTTCCCACCTCAGCCCTGATACTGAGTCATGTGTGGGTGGAGGCAGTTTTCTTCCCTGAAAAAGGAAAACTGAAGAGCCAGCATGGGACTGTCTCCAAGGCTCATCTCAGCTCACATAGGCTAGAATTCTACTACCCTAGATCTGACCTCCATTTCCTCCTGCAATTGGCTCTATCATCTGGGAATTTTCAAAAAGTGGGCAGGGTAATCTTAATGGGAAACCTATTTCCACATGTTAGTAAGACCCATAGACAAGGTGACAGGGTCAGGAGACAGAGGGAAATGAGAGACCTGCTTGATTTTTATCACCATTGGTGGTTCAGGTGGGAGAGAGGCCTTTTTCTTGAAAGACAGATTATTTGTGATGAAAAAAACATACAGGTCAGTTTCTAGCTGATCTGACCATTGGCCAAATATGTAGGGGCGAGTAGTGTCATAAGGAATGTTTTTCTATACCTTAAAGACTGTTGCCTTCTTGAATTGCGCTGTGATAGCGTCATGTTAATGTGAAGCGAGCAGTTGTAAAGAAATTATTAAAAATTAGCAATGGGCTACAAAATGCAAGGTGACAGATTGGTGCCCATGGTGCTGGGAAAAGAATAATTTACAACTTCCAAGTGAAATCTCAGGTTGTCTGTTCTTTGTTTCTGGAAGCATAACACAACATTTGCAGCCTGTTTTAGGGAAGTTAACCTCTTGTTAATTTTGGAAGCTGTTGTCAGCCCCCAGCCCCACCTCCTTTTCTCGACTATGGGGACGAGGCACAGGGAACAGCATCATTTCAGTGTATAAGCTCGCTCGTAAGTCCCCAGAGGGATCCTGCTGTGTTGCCTTCTGGCCTGGGAGCCCCAGGAGAACAGAGAATGGTGTCTGGTGCATAGTAGGTGCTCACTGAGGGTCTGTTGACTCTGCAGCTCCTGGGAGCAACATTGGCCCAAAGAGCAGATAAGATTAGGAGGAGATGAAGGAGCATGGGACTGGGGCATTTGTCACCCCCATTTCCCCGGCAGCCGCCTCCTTCCAGGAAGCAGAGGAGAGCCAAGCCCATCTTTGGAGCCCAGCCTCTCCCTATTCTTCTCATCTGCCCTCAATGCTTGAAGGGCGGCTGACTGAACAGCAGGATGGTCAGAAATATATTTTTATGCAGCTCCTGTGTTCAGCAGCCAGGGTAAACATGCCGGCATCAGCTCCCGGACTGGACTTCTTCAGACCCATCCAAGGGCACCGTGGAGGAAGAGGAGCCGCCGTGCTCTGGACATGGCTTCCTGGAGGAGGGCAGAGAATGCCTGTGTTCTGCCGTTTGGACGAGAAGTATCTTGTGTTTCTACACTCATGTTCTCACATGGACGTTATTCAGCTTTTGCTAATTGGCATCACGATTTTCCCAGTAGTTAATATTCATCTGTCAAAGATGGAAGCATAAATAAATAACTTCGGTCGGAGCACACCTTCTTATTAGGCCATACATCATGTTAGAAAGTTCGCATTCTTTAACCAGGAAGATGAAATTAGAAACATCTTGAAAAAGCCTTCTTGTTATCAATCATGTCATCTTGAACATGTTTCAGAGCTTGCTGCTGGCATCCCGAATAGATGTTTTATTCAAAAGAATGTATTTAAAGAAAATGACAGCACTTTTCGATTTCAGCTTTTTTAAAAACAGGAAATCTTTCACGCCCTCCTGACTCAGAGCATTCCAGCACGTTGGCAAAGGAGCGGCATGGCTGGAGCCTTTTCTGGATGTCCCCATAAGGGTGGAGAATTTTCTGACCTTTTAGAAAGGGATTGAGACAGAAAGACACATGGATCACCACTCAGCAGAATGTCCTGGGTCTTGTGTGGCTTAAAAAAAAAATAAAAATCACTTGTTCTCTCTGGGATCCAGTCTATTCATTTATAAAATGGAAAGGTTGTATAAGATTAGCGTTTTAGCTTGGACTGCTGAAACAAATTAGCACAGTCTGGGGGGCTTAAGTAACAAACATGGATTTCTCTCAGTTCTTAAGAAGCTCAAGATCAAGACACTGGTAGATTCAGTATCCGGGGTGGTCATTCTTCCTGGCTTCTAGAGGTGCATCTTCTTGAATCCTCCTAGGTGGAAAGGCGGGATCCTTTTTCATAAGGGCATTATAATCCCATAGTGCGCTCATGGGTGTGTGCTATGTCACTTCAGTCGTGTCTGACTCTTTGTGACCCCGTGGACTGTAGCCCCCCAGGCTGCTCTGTGGGTGGGATTCTCCAGGCAAGAATATTGGAGTGGGTTGCCATTTCCTCCTCCAGGGGGTCTTCCCGACCTAGGGGATCAAGCCTGAGTCTCCTGCAAAGCAGGCAGTGTCTTTATCTCTGAGCCACTGGGAAGCCCAATCCCATAGTAATCCTGTCACAAAGGCCCCACCCTTATGACCTCATGTAACCCTATTACTTCCCAAAGGCTTGACCTCCAAATACTATCCCATCAGTACTTTCCTGGCCTGGAACCACTGCCTGCTTCTCCCAGGGTGGGGACCATAGCATTAGACGTTCTCTGAGGGCCTCTCAAGCTCTGACCCCAGGAGGGATGAGATGAGGGGTTCAAGTGGCTCCCCACTTCCAGGAGGGTTCCCCAGCCCAGCCCTGCCTGCATTGAGTTCCACGCACAGGGCACATGGGAAGACAGTCCCTGCACCCGGAGAACAGGATCTTTGCTTCCACTCTGCCCTGTTGGCCTTCACGGCTTTGAACGAGTCACTGCCCCTCCCTGCGCCTCACTTTCCCCATTTGTAAAATAAGGCAGTTGTATGGGCTCCAGTCTAGGATTTAGTAATCCCTCTGGGAGTGAAAAGATAGTTAAAGTCTGGATGTATTTCTGCAAAACAAATGGAACTGGATCTATTTCCCTAAAGCCCACACTTGATGCTTTCAAACTGTGGTGCTAGAGAAGACTCTTGAGAGTCCCTTGAACTGCAGGGAGATCAAGCCAGTCAATTCTAGAGGAAATCAGTCCTGAATATTCATTGGAAGGACTGATGCTGAAGCTCCAATACTTTGGCCACCTGATGCGAAGAGCTGACTCATTGGAAGAGATCCTGATGCTGGGAGAGACTGAAGGCAGAAGGAGGAGGGGATAACAGAGGATGAGATGGTTGGATGACATCACCAACTCATGGACATGAGTTTGAGCAAGCTCCAGGAGATGGTGAAAGACAGGGAAATTTGGTGCGCTGCAGTTCATGGAGTCACAGAGTCGGACACCACTGAACGACTGAAGAGCAACAACAGATCTTATGGGGAAGCATCTTCCTTGTTGTAAAGACATTTTGGAGTCTGTTTGTCCACAGATGAATTCAGAAAACAAAGGGACTTCAGGTTCAGGCCTCTGGTCAGCAACAGAGGTCATTCTAGGGGCAAGAACCTTTAGAACTTTCTCAATCCCCGTTGAGAATCCCAGAGTCAACAAATTCCATTGAGTTGGCATCCAACGAGTCCTGGAATGTTGGGTCTAGAAAAAGAGTCAAACATCTTCCGGTCCAATCTCCTCTTCTGACAGTTGAGAAAATAGATGTCTGGAAGAGGACCTGACTTCTCCAGGTCATAGCCCAGGTGGTGCAGATATGAGCCAGGGCTCCGGGCCCCTGCTGGACTCTAATTATGACCCTCAGTGTGCTTTTTGTTTTAAAAGCATTAGCACAGCTCCTCAAAATGCACATTTTTGATTTTGAATTCTTTCCCTTCTTTAGGCATGAATCTTAAGTTGTAGTTTGTAAAAACACATAGACACAACCTACACTTGGAGCCAAATGTGGGTAACCACACCCATCTGCTGCCCTGAATTCCCAACTGGAGCGGCTGTCAAGAATCTCATCATGGACAGTTTGCCAAACACTTCACAGTCGAACCTCATGGAGAATTAATAATGTTAAGTGTGTCTGTGACATCTCATAGGAGTCAGAGGGGTTGATTTATGACAAACATGTGTTCCCCCCAACCCCCACTTAAAAACGGAAGGTGTTAGATCGAATTACTAAAGGCAGCAGGCCAGAACAGACACGATTAGGACAAATCTCAGCTCCTAGGAGCCCACAGTCTGTCAGGACAGATATGCCTTGAAAGCAGGGTGGGCTCTCAGAATGACTGAGGTAATTGACACAGTGCTACAGGGCCCCGGCATAGGTGGGGCAGAATCTGGCAGGAAGATCATGGCAGAGAAGGGTCTGGACCAAGCTCCAGAAGTGGGGGAGGGTGGGGCACGTGCAGAAGTGTGCCCTGAGGCTCCAAGATGAGAATACACAATGCACATTCAAGGAGTAGTGGATGTCAAAAAATGTAAATCAATGAAGTTAAAATACTCCCTCACACCATACACAAAAATAAACTCAATATAGGACATGACACCAGAAAACTCCTAGTAGAGAACATAGGCAAAAAATTCACTGCCATAAACTGTAGCAGTATTTTCTTGGATCAGTCTCCCAAGGCAAAAGAAATAAAAGCAAAAATGAACAAGTGGAACCTAATCAAACTTGTAAGTTTTTGCACAGCAAAGGAAACCATCAACAAGAGAAAAAGACAGCATGTGGACTGGGAGAAAATACTTGCAAACAATGTGACCTATAAGGGTTAACTTCCAAAGTGTACAAACAGCTCATACAACTCAATATTAAAAAAAAAAAAAAAAAGCAAACTGACAGACAACCCAACCAAAAGTGGACAGAAGACCTAAATAGACATTTCTCCAAAGAAGACCTACAAATGGCCAGCAGGCACATGAAAAGATGTTCAACTTTGCTAATTACTAGAGACATACAGATCAAAACTACAATGAGGTACCACCTCACACCACTCAAAATGGCCATCATCAAAAAGTCTAAAGATAATAAATGCTGGAGAGGGTGTGGAGAGAAGGCAGCCCGCCTACACTGTTGGTGGGAATGTAAGCTGGTACAGCCACTATGGAGAACAGTATGGAGGTTCCTCAGAAAAGTAAAAACAGAGTTACCATATGATCCAGCAATAAAATATTTGAAAATTAGGGTACATACATTGTTTTTCTAGACACCAGGCCATTGTACATTTAACGGACTATAGTACAGTGTAAACACAGCTTTCCGGTGCACTGGGAAACCATAAAACTCATGTGACTCAGTTTTATTGTGATATTTGTTTCTGAAACTGAACTCACAATGTCTCCAAGGTCTGCCTGTAATGAGAGCTAGCATGTATTGGTAGGTTGTGCACTGGGTTAAGCTTTATGAAACCTGTATCACTGAATCTCTGAAATAATTTTCTGGGGTAGACACTGCTGTTATTCCCATTTAACAGATTAGGACCCTTGTGGTCTCAGGCATGGGCCCCAGCTTTACATTGTCCAGCAAGAGGGCTTCCCACCTCTGCTCTGATGTCACAGTGTCACCAGTGGTCCAGTATCAGCGCCCACTGCTCATGCAGTCTTATGAGGAGCCAGGCACATGCTGTAAGTAAGCCCGTCACTTATAAAGGAGTGAGCTGACTCTTTTAATCTTTGCTGCAGCCCCACGAGATTGGTGGGGATTCCTATGGCTGGTGAAGCTGGTGCCTGTTCCTATGACAGCTGATATCAGGAGAGCCAGCGTTTGGTTGATTTATCTGCACTGTGTCAGATGCCCAAAGATTTCAGTTTAATTGCCTGGGGTGGAGTCAGATATTGGCATTTGAAAAAGCTACCTGGGTGATCCTGCTTCGTAACTGGGCTGAGACCCTGCTGGCCTGGTGGCAAAGCTCATATTCTTAACCAAGATTTTAAAATTAAAAAAAAAAAATGCATGTACTGCTTTATTCATGATGTTCATGGTTTCCAAAACCTAGATCTTTGTTCAGTAAACAGGCTGGCTTCAAATAAAATAAAGTTTGAATCAAACTGCTACTACTATTGTTTAAAAAGAAAAGGCAGGGGGAAAGAAGCTTTTTCAAAAATTCAGATATACTGGTACATTAATAGGAGTGCCCAGGGCAAAAATAGCTTTTACTTACCTGTCACGTTTCTGTCATTACCTGCCATCACAACAAACTTTATTTTCTAAAGATATTGAAAAGCGTATGAACCACAGGATTCTTGAATGGTGGGAAGTGTGGGCTTTAGCAAGGCAAGCACAAAACAAGTTTTCATCTTCATTTTTCTCCTCTTGAGAAAAGAACTGCTGTCCCAGGGCTCCTGGAGAAGCTGGGAAAGGAAATTTGACTTTCAGGACTTTAGAATTAAGGAGACGAGTAGGAAAGACAGTCTGTAATATGGAAATCTGCCTGGCTGCTTGCTTCTGTTTCTTGGGGCCAGTGCTCTTCTGAGTTCAGACAGGACCCTGGTCTCAGCGTGGTCTCAGCCCTCTTTGGGACCTGCGTGCCATGCCAGTGAATAGATGACCTGCTTTCCTGAGCTCTCATGGCTTCTCTGCCTCCGTTAGCTCTGGACACGTTCTTTACCCCGTGAATAGACTTGTCCTTGCTTCCCAAAAGGGTTGTGTGGGCTTGGTGTCAGTACCTTCAAGGAGGGGAGGGGGCCACAGGCTGCCTCCAGGACCAGGCATGAAAGTGAAGTGCAAGTGTCAAGCGCTCAGTCGTGTCTGACTCTTTGTGACCCCATGAACAGTAGCCCACCAGGCTCCTCTGTCCATGGAATTCTCCAGGCAAGAATACTGGAGTGGGTAGCTACTTCCTTCTCTGGGGCATCTTCCCGACCCAGGGATCGAACCCAGGTCTCCTGCATTGCAGGCAGATTCCTCACCGTCCAAACCACCAGGGAGGTTGTGATTTCAAAAAGTGGATGAATTGCTTGGATGTATCACATGAATTAGGATTCCTAGCAGATCTGACTTTGGCAATAAGGTCTGGCCATGTTTCTCTGGAATCTGTTCAGAGGTCATGTCTGTTATTACCAAAGGGGCTTCGCATGGGAAGGGGTGACCTCCACCTGCTTGTGAAGGAGGGACTCACCTCAGTGTGGACATTCCAGTGACCATGAGAAAAAAGTGGTCTTATTTTTTTGCTAAGAGTTAATGATAAATATAATGATAGTAATAATATTAATAATAATAACTACAACTCGTTGTAATTGCCAGCACTGTGCTTAACACATCACGAATACTGTGTGTTCTATTTCTCAGCATAATCCCCCTGTGGTAGGTTTACTTTTAGCCCCATTTTACAGATGAGAAAACTGAGGCTTAGGAAATTCAAGAAGATGGTCTTCAGAGGTGGCAGAGCCATTTTTTTAACCTGGTCTTTTTATTTCTAAGGTTCATGCTCTTTTGTCTATCAGGAATACAGATCTAGAAGGTTATTTATAAATTCAGTTGAAACATGCCTGTTGGAAAGTTCTTGTGATTAGTTCAGACCCAATTTCTGAAGGGAGAGTAGGCATGTGTGGCCTCTTGCACACGACATTCTTTCAAAGGGGTGTAAGCTATTGTGAGGTCACCCCTTCCGCTCCAAGCTTCCCCCTCCCAGAACTGGGCGACACCTACTCCTTCAACCGTTTCCTGCTGGGCCCTTCACTCTCCTGTCATGTCGTCCATTTGATCCACCTTTATCTGAAAATGTTCCCTGTTCCAAATATAAAACTGAAAATATGATCCCACTGGGGGCATTTTTTTTTTTAAAGGAAGGAACTATGAGATGTGGAGTTTTAGAACTACAAGGGATCTTAGAGACAACGTAGCCCAACTTTGTACATGAGAAAGCTGAGGCCCAGGAGGGAGAGAGAAAACTGCCCAAGGTCACTGGACTGTCAGTGATGGGTCTGCATGCCCATGGTTTACTCATCTCTTGAGTGAGGCCCACAACACTGCGAGGGGGGTGAATTAGGGTTACATTTGTGACACACTTGGTTTCATATTTACTTGGTACACAGAGGTGGCCAGCTGTATCCTGGGGAGAGATGATGAAAGCTGGCTTCCAGGTGGTGGGGATGGAGGGGGAGGGAAAGGATTTGGGATGTGAGAAGAATGAGACCAGGTGACGGGCTGTGAGATGGAGGAGCTCTCAGAGATGGATGACTCCTAGGTTTCTTCCAATGGGTTTCAAGGGATGAATAGGAGTTTACTCAGAGTAGGGGAGGGATGGCCCTTCTCACAGAATGAACAACCTTTTGAAGGCAGAGGGGTTGGTGGACCGGGATTTGCTGAAGCTCGCGATAGGCATCTTTTGTTAGACTTAGGTTACCCCAGAGTACAGACAACAATGAAACTGGCATCTTAGCAGCTCAGCAGCAATAACAGCCACAAAAACAGCAGGGAGAAAGTGAAAATCAATGCTTGAAACAATGTTTGAAAGACATTTTAATGCCTCTGTTGACTGATGTCTCATGAGCTCCATCTAGAAGCTTGAGTTAATGAAATCTAATCAGCTAGCCTCCCTCCTGACATGGCTTGTCCCTGATGTCACCTGAACTGTGGACCTGATGACTTCAGAGAGAGCAGGGATGTCCCAGGCCCGCAGCAGCTGCCTCTTTCGTGGTTGTTATCTGACCCTGGATCACAACGGGGAGTGGTAGGCAGTGGCAGGACTCATCCGTGCAGCCACCAGAGCAGTTCCAACGTCTCCTTCATTCCTCCCCTAAAATTACATCTTAATCAGACCTCACAGACTTGTTGGTTTCTGACCAAATTGCTGAAGCATGCAAAAGTGCCATTTATTCTGGAATGCTAAACCAAAGCCTATTTTCTTCTGTTTTGTTCTTGTATTTGAATTTTTATCTGATCCTAGGTCTTAAGAGGTCAAGGCTGGGAACTTCCTTCTGAAAAGGATGTGTATGTGTGTGTGTGCGTGCATGCATGTACTCATGAGTGCACATGTGCATACACATACGCATGACTCTACAAACTGCTCAGCTCCTGAGAAGCAAAGCTGAGTGGGTGACCTGGAACCACCCACGCCTGAAGCCTCCCCACTTAATGGGTATGTCTGACTTACAGGGCCCATATTCCCAGCAGGGATGCTCCAGATAAACAGGTCTCGGCACATTAGTCCTGCCTGGTCAGCTCCGCAGCATGGTCTTCTCCACTGTTACAGCAGCCTGTGGGCACATTCAAAGCCACAGGGTACTTCACCCAGAACCCTGGGCTCCAAGACTCCCTGGGACCAGAGAGTTTGCCACAGTGAAGTCTAAGGAGCCCATTGAACAGCATGTTTCCTCTATGTTGCTCTGAGCTTACCCAGGTGGAGAATTTGTCTCCAAACAGGGTAGATTGCACAGCATTGAGCACAAATGCTGACCTGAGCTCAGCACTTGCATCATCATCTCACTTCATGCTTCCTGCAACCTTGGTGGCCAAGAGAGGTTCAGGAACATGCCCACAATCACACAGCTGATGAAGGATGGAGCAGGAGCAAGAACTGGGACAGTCCAGTCACAAAGGTGGTTGGTGAACTTAAGCATGGTGCAGCAACTGTCCCCACGGTGTGGCTGTGACATGCCTACACTGTATCAGTTGTAGAGGGATTAAGAATCATTTCCCCAAATGCCTGCTAGTTGCAGAAAGAGTGGAGTCACCCTGTAAAGGCTGGGCCTCTCTGAAAGAGGGATGAGGGCATTGGGGCATGCCAGAGGAAAGGATCCATGGTGGGGAGGGGCCCCAATGGCCAGGCTTTGAAAGGAAACTCAAATGAAGGAAACTCAAACTCCTCTACTAGCCTACAGGAGGGGATTGTAGAGAAATGTCTGAAGCTCTTTGAAGAACCCAAAAGAATTAACTAATGTCCCATGTCCTCAGCATGTAGCTGCTCCATAGCATCAAAGTCTGTTTTGATATAAGGAAGGACCTTTAAATGTTCGTGACACCCAAATGTGGGAGGACCTGACTCATATGGTAGTGAGTGCCCCATCCCTGGAAGGATCCTATCAAAACAGAAACCATTTGCCTTACTTAATGAGAATTTCAGTCTTCATTAAATGCATTGGGGGTAGGCAGCAAAGGCAGCCTTTTAAGTCTAACATAAAACTGAGCCAAAGTTTTAATTAATTTTCCATAATTCCAGGAAACATTAGCAACAGACATAAAGTTTCATGTGGAGAGATGTTCTTTCCAGCATTATTTGTCACGTGAAACATTAGGAACAACCCAAATGTCCCCAAATTGGGTATTAGGGAGGCAAAATGCAGTGTTACTTTATAATTCAGTATTAGTTTGTCATTATGATGAGGTTTTATAAACAGCATGTAAGTCCTAAGTCACAAGAGCAACTCACCACATAATGTAAGTGACAAAGGAGGATGAAAAGTTATATAAATACATGTATGTAAAAATACGTGAATATATGCATATGTATTCGGGTATGCAAATATATGAATAGGAGTGAGTGCATGGACTATAAGAAAATGTAAACAGTGTTAATGGTCTTTTGGTGAGCTAGTTAGGGCAAAATTTCGATCTGTATGCTGCCAAGTTTTTCACCAGGGGCTGTATCCCTTTTATAATCAAACTACAAGTTCTTAAAGTGTTTTTGAAGCTTGGAATGACATTGGGAAATACAATATCACGTTAAGTGAAAATTGCAGAATACAAAAATATGCATATATTATGACCCTAATTATGTACATAAATTTAGCTATTTATTCCCCATTTGTTTCATGGAAAGTATTGGTAACAACTTGGATGACACATCTGCAACATGCCCCCCTGCAACAGCCCCTGCCAGGGGAAGCCTAAAGCGAATGTTTCAAAATGCTGATGACTTGCCCTAAGCATTGTGGGTAATTTTGTTTTGCAACTATATTTTCTTCAGTATTTTCCAAAATATTTTTTGTTTTTTTTTTCCTATTAATGTTTCTATAGTCAAGAGCCCCCAAAAAGCCAAAAATCAATTCTTGGACCCTGTTAGGAATCCAGTGATGGTCAGCTGCCCTCCCTGCTGGCTCCTGTGAGTGAAAGCGCTCAGTCATGTCTGGCTTTTTGCGAGCCCATGGACTGTATGGTCCGTGGAGTTCTCCAGAACAGACTACTGGAGTGGTTAGCCGTTCCCTTCTCCAGGGGATCTTTCTGACCCAGGGACTGAACCCAGGTCTCCCGCATTGCAGGGGGATTCTTTACCAGCTGAGCCACAGGGGAAGCTCCTGTTCCTTCCTATCGTCCTCAGTGAATGGGCAGGCTGATGAGCCAAGACCTTCCAGACAGAGGCCTGCTGGGCTACGCCCTCTGCAGGAGGGGTGGCCGTGGGCCCCACACACCTGATCACGTTCTTCTGGGGCAGAAGGCCAAGCCCATCCCCAGGTTCAGCCAAGTTTCTTGCCCCGTGTGACCCTAAGAAGTGCTTGGTTGTCACTCTGGAAATTGGCTCTGGAAATCCCAGGTCTCAAAATGCCTTGTTAAACAAAGCAAATTCTGTCCTTGTTAAACAAGGATGAATCCCATCCGAATTCATCAGCTTGAGCCCAGCCTTGCTGTAATCCCCAGAATCACAGTGGGTAGTAAACAGGAGGTGGTGACACCCCCGGAGCACACCTCCAGTTTACTTACACTTTCATAAAAAGGTAATCTTCAGAAGTGCGGTTAATCCCACCATGCTTTATCATTTAAATGTGGCCAGAGATGATTGCGGACATACAGCTGCTTAGCAGCAGCCCTTAGTACCGCATTAATCAGTATCTAATCCAGAGTTTGTATTAAGATGGAATGAGATTTAAAAAGAAAGAATAAAAACCTCTCACAAGCCCCTCCACTGTTATTTCGATAGAATGCCCAGCTTTCCCCAGCAGTTTGGGAGTTTGTCTGAAAAAGCTTTGTTTGAATACTTTTCTTACATGAAAAAGACACATAAATGATAAACTGTCAAAACATAAATGTGATTTTTTTCCCTTTGGAGGAATTGAATTACCTCCACTTCGTTTAATACCTTTGTGGGGAACTGTCAATCATTCTACCCAAAGTTGGGGGAAGGGAGCGAAACCACTCATAATCTTCCAGCGTTCTAGAAAGATAAACCACCAGCTGGCACTCAGGAGCCACTTAGCTCCTGTCCTTCCCAAGGTGTTATACATTTTTGGTTTTGCCCCTGATTCTGTGAGTGACCTTGTAACTGTCTAGTAAATCCCTTTTTAAAAAAAGTTAGCTAGTTTTTGTTTTTACAGTTTACACACACACACACACACACACACACACACACACACAATCCTGGTACAAATGTGCTGAAGAAGAATAATTCTAAAATATTGAGGTTTTAAAAACTTCTTTTAAGAAAGCACAGCAATTAAGTAGTTAAAAGGACTGCCCAGGATTCCTACTAAAAATAAACACGATATTTTCAAGGCAAACAGGTGCTGAAAGGGTGGCATTCAGGCGATTGCCTCGTGGGTCAGCTGCCCTCTAGGTGTGAGTGGAGTTTTCTGCTCTCTGCATCTAAGGCTCTTAAATGTTATACTTCAGTGCATCCTGATGCTAAAACAGCCCTGGGTCTGGACAGCAAGTGTGGGCCCTAAAGCAGATATTTTCACTCTTTTTACTGAAGGTTTCTTCTTACCAGCCCTGCTCGCCCCTGTTGGCCACCTGTTTCTGTAGGGGGAACCTCCAGGAGTGCCAGGAGAGGGGAGATTCCCACCTCTTACCTGGGAGAGACCATAAGCTGACCTGTGGGAGCCCTCTGGCAGGGTCACCTTTCCTACCCCTCTGTCAGTGCCTGGCTAGTCTCATCTAACGACCTTACTCTCTTTCTTTTAAATGCATTTTCAAAGGTTTTGGTCCATGAAACACATGTTCTCTTTTTCTCTCCATGAACTCAGTTTTGGCTTTGTAAAGTTGAAAGCAATGGTTTGTAGGTGGGAAAGGAAGGTCTCTTAAAATAAGTAATTACATCATGCATTCAGTGCTTATTACCTACATGTATCAGAAGTGGAACTTTGCCTTGTTTTAGTCATTTTCCTCCCTGTTCAGCCTCTCCTGGCCCCTCCATTCTTGCAGAGGCAGGCTCCCTCTGGAGACACCTGGCTTCTGGTGGGTCTCAAAAGTGGCTACCTGCACCTAGAGACGCTGTTACCTAGAATGGTGGTTTTCAGACTTTTTGTTTGTCTTTTTGAAAGCAGCAGAACCTTAATTTTACATGATGTATGAAACTGGAGTTCCAATACTTTGGCCACCTGATGTGAACAGCTAACTCACTGGAAAAGACCCTGATGCTGGGAAAGATTGAAGGCAGAAGGAGAAGAGGGTCACAGAGGATGAAATGGTTGGATGGCATCACCAACTCATTGGTCATGAACTTGGGCAAACTCCGGGAGATGGTGAGGGACAGGGAAGCCTGGTGTGTTTCAGTCCATGGGGTTGAGAAGAGCAGGACACGACTTGGTGACTGAACAACAACAATGATAATGTAGGCCTGACCCTGTGTACAGAAGCCTCAAACCTGAGGAAAACCAGGGCAAACCTAACACTGACTTCTGCAGGCTTAAGGTTAGTAGGTCTAGATATTTGCATATCTGTGAGTAATCTAGTTATTTATTACTGGCACAAGGGAAGGTGAAATGTTTATGCCATGCTGTTCTGCCTTGATAGAGTTCTTGATTTTGTCTGTCAAGGTAGGGGGTCATCTGTGACTCGGTTAAACACATCAATGCAAAGGTAATGTGCTGGGATCATGAGAGAGACCAGGACCCAGGCTTCTCTGTCCGCCTGCCTTCGGTATCACTGAATCTCACAGAAGTCCCTGGCAGAGCGATGATTATGTTCAGGTGGAGTAGCATGCTTGCCGTGTGCCAGAGGCTGTGCCCGTGGTTACACGCCTGTCGGCTCTTTCAGTGCCCACAGCAGTCCTAGAAAGTAGGTGCCATTTTCCCGATAAGCAAACTCAAGTTCAGAGATGTTGAGGAACTCACACATGGTCACACAGTAACTAGAGGGCGTACCAGGATCTGTACCCTGGGACAAGACTCTAGACCCCACAGTTCTGTCTGCAGTTGGCTCTGCGAATTCTAACTCAATCCCGCAGTGGTGGATCCTGCTTCCCTTTCTGCTGCCATTGCGCTCTGCTTACCCCTTGCCATCTCAGTTCTCTATTTCTCTCCGGGTCCCTTGCCTGGAGACAGCCCGTTCCATGTCTTCATCTCACTGGGTACCCAGGGGCTGCTGACACCTATTCTCACCCTGACTTCAATGTGCACCTCATTAGGGCCAGCTCCTGGAATCTACTTTAGGAAAGGTAAAGGGGGAAAGTTTATGCCTCCAAACTTTCAAGGAATGCACAGGGAATGTAATTTGTGATGTGTGATTTCAAACACTAAGCTCTTCCTGGGCTTAAAGCTCTGTCCTGCCTCTGGTCGCTGCTGGCTGGTTCTCCACACCAACCCTCACCTCGCTGGCTGTGTCACAAGTACCTGACTGAGGAAAATCCATCCATCCTTTTAAGGAGAACCGAGATGACAAATGCTCCTTCGCAGTGTCCTGCAGGCTGAGATGCTGGATTCCTGCCAACATCAGCCCAAGATGGAAGCCACGTGGGCACATAGTTTGGAGGTTTGGATATGAGAAAACTGAGAGCCAAGAATGACGAATTGACCTGAGATGTCCAAGTGATCCGAGTGAACAGGGTCCCAGGCTGAGACTGTTGAAGTTGGAGCCAGAGGAGAAGGCTATGCAGATGCAACTTCCAGCTAAGGTGAGGACCAGAGTGAAAGGGTGGGGAGGGCCTCATGCAAAATGCAAGGAGGCCTCCTTCTCAGGACCTTTCTATACAAGTGTATCTGTTTGTATAGATGCAACCCCCCAGATCATCTGTTTGGCCTTCAGAGCTGCTTCCCCCATGGTTGCTTTCACAGGCCTCCCCTCTGCATCACATCTTATCTAGTCATGGATGAGGGGAGGCCTGGAAGATAGGAAATAGGCTCTCACATTTCTTCCTGGACCTGGAGGTAGGGGCCCTGACCCCGGAGCATTGGAGGGAGCCCAGGGCCAGTGGCCAGAGATGAGGGACAGAGGGTTGAGGCAAGCCACAAAGCAGAATGAGATGTGGGGGAAGGAGGATGGGCACAGCAAAGTCTTGTAATTAACCAGGACTCTCAAGTGGCAAGTGACAGAAATCCAACTCCAAAGGGGTAGAAGGCATTTATTGGAAAGCACTGGAGTAGCCACAGGTTGGAAGAAAGTTTCTCCCCATACATCTTTCCTCCCATGGATATATTTGTATAGGAAGGCCCTGAGAGGGAGGCCTCCTTGCATTTGACACAAGGCCCCCAACTCTTGCACTCCCGTCCTGGCCTTGACTGGGTGTTCAACTTCACAGTTTTCTCCTCTAGCTCCAACTTCAACAGTCTTGGCCTGGATCACACAGACATCTCGGATCAGACCCTCATCCTTGGGTATCTGTTTTCTCATATCTTAGATGGATAGGTGGGACTAAATTCTGAATATTCATGAGGTCGTTGTGTTCTATGGGAGATGTGTCCTTTCATTCTGTATCCCTTAATGGTCGGTGGGAGATGGACCTCGTAGCACATGGCATGCACCACACAGCGGGTCTCCTTACATGTGTGAGAATGCATCTGTCTCTTCTTCAACATCCATTACAGCCCGGATCCACCAAGAACTGAATTATACAGCATTTCTCAGGATCCTTGAGTCCTGGGCCAAGCCCTGGATTGGGAAAGACTTTTTTATGATGCAGATGATGTTGGGGAGATTTTTCTCCAAAGGCATGGCAGCCTGGGAACAGTTGAGTGTGTTGTATGGCCTGGGGAGGGCATTCCTCTGCATCTCAGCTCTGCCTTGCCCAAAGGGAGGAGGGGCAGGTGACTAGAAAGCTGCTGATGGATGAGACGAGGCCCCAGGAAGAGACTCAGGGCTCCAGCTTGCCTGCTTCTGCCGGGGTGGAGGCTGTGGGTCCACAGCGATGTTCTGTGTAAACTGTTTGCTCCAGGCTGCCCATGAGCTCCAGTGTCTGATGCTGAGAGAAACCAGATGGCCATGTCAGTTGGAAGTGAAGGGTTGGGGGAGCTGGGAAAACGAGCTACTCTGTCATTGCAGCCCCACTTCCTCTTCAGGAGTCTGAGAAGGACTAATAAGAAAATTTTGCCATCAGAGAGAATAATGGATTTACGGTGTGGGCATCTGAAATTGAATCCCAGTTCCGTCACCCACCCTTGGACAAGCTGATGAGGCTCTTTGAGCCCCAGTTTTACCATCTGTAAGATCGACCTGACAGTATAACCTACACCACAAAGTTGTGTCTGAACTGCGCGGATACTGTCGAAGTTATTCTGTCATTTTTGAATGGGCCCACTGCCTGGTGAAGAGTTACAGGCGTACCTTGTTGTATTGCATTTTGCTGATTGCCCTTTGCGGTTACTGTGTTTTTCCCAGACTGAAGGTCTGTGGCAACCCTGCCCTGAGCAAGCACGCTGGGGCCGTTTTTCTAACAGCTTTTGCTGACTTCATGTCTCTCTGTCACTTTGTGGTAATTCTCCCAATATTTCCAGCTTTCTCCTTATATTTGTTACAGTGATTGGTGATCGGTGATTAGCCATCTTTGATGTTACTATTTTAGTAGTTTGGGGGCACCTCAGATTGTGCCCCTATAAGATGATAACTTAATCTATTGCTGAAATGACAACAAAGGATTCATATATTACATAAACTTAGTGGATAAAGCAGGCATAGTGTTTGAGAGGATTGACTCCAATTTTGAAAGAAATTCTACTGTGGGTAAAATGCTGTGAAACAGTATCACATGGTACAGAGAAATGGTTCATGAAAGGAAGAGTCAGTCGATGTGGCAAACGTCATTGTTGTCTTATTTTAAGAAATTGCTGCAGCCACCCCAACATTAGCAACTACCACCCTAGTCAGTCAACAGGCATCAGCCTTGAGGTAAGACACTTAACCAGCAAAAAGCATGACTCCATGAAGGCTCAGATGATGCTTAGCAATTTTTAGCAATAGCGTATTTTTAAATTAAAGTATGTACAGTGTTTAAAAACATATAATGCTATCTGTTGTTGTTGTTCAGTCACTAAGTCATGTCTGACTCTTTGTGACCCCATGGGCTATAGCATGCCAGGCTTCCCTGTCTATCACCATCTCCCAGAGCTTGCTCAAACTCACGTCCATTGAGTCAGTGATGCCATCCAACCATTTCATCCTCTGTCATCCCTTTCTCCTCCTGCTTTCAATCTTTCCCAGCATCAGGGTCTTTTCCAATGAATTGGCTCTTCACATCAGGTGGCTGAAGTATTGGCGCTTCAGCTTCAGCATCAGTCCTTCCAGTGAATATTCAGGGTTGATTTCCTTTAAGATTGACTGGTTTGATCTCCTTGCTGTCCAAGGGACTCTCAAGAGTCTTCTCCAGCACCAAATTTCAAAAGTATCAATTCTTTGGTGCTCAGCCTTCTTTATGGTCCAACTCTCACATCTGTATATGACTACTGGAAAACCATAGCTTTGACCATATGAACCTTTGTCAGCAAAGTGATGTCACTGCTTTTTAATATGTTGTCTAGGTTTATCATGGCTTTTCTTCTAAAGAGCAAGCATCTTTGAATTTCATGGCTGCAGTCACTTTCCGCAGTGATTTTGAAGCCCAAGAAAATAATGCTGTTGTACATTTAATAGACTATAGTGTTAACATAACTTTTATGTGCATTTGGAAGCCAAAAAATTTGCATGATTCGCTTTATTGTGATATTTGCTTTACTGCAGTGGTCTGGAACTGAACCCGTAGTATCTCCAAAGTCTGCCTGTATATCCTGAGTTCAAGGTTTCTAAGTTGAGTGTGGAAAGTCCTGGATCCTAAATGATGGCTGGGTTAGGGGTGTGGGGTGGGCAGGACTTTGGTACGAGGCTGAGCTCTGTCTTCTGATTTCAACCAGGGAGGTTCCACTCAATGTGGGTTTTCTGTGTCAGGGATCTATACCATGTTGAATGTCACAGAAGGACTTGCTGGTCTAAAGCATTCCAGCAGCTGCTGGCAGAGTGGAATGAGCCCTGCACTGGCCAGGTCAGGTGATTCACCAGCTACTCAGATGTGCTGGGTTGTGCTGAGGACCAAGGATGTCCACTAGGTCCCAGCACCTATGATAGGTGCTGTCCTATGTCAGCCCACCAACATGCATGGACACTCAGAGGTGGAGAAAGTCTCTGGAGCTCAGCTAGGTTCCCACAATAGTGAGTGGACGATCTCATCTGAGGTTAGGTTTGGGAAGCCTCTGCCTTCTGGGACACGTGTCACTGAGCAGCCTCGCACGCCCTCCCTGACCATCTGCCGGGAGTGGCTTTTCTTTTAGTTGACGGAGAAGCACTGCACCACGTTGACTTTGGGAAGGGCTCTTGCCCACTCTGGTTCTTCCATATCCTGCCTTGCACCCGAGTCGTCCTCCTTCAACTCTCCATCTTTTGCTTCCATCCTCTCTGTCTGCTCAGTTTTCTTTCTGACCCCCGGGATATTTTCCACTTGTTATCTTAGAATGGCCAGGGAGGGCCATGTCTGCTTCAGAAGATGCTGGGGCTTTCATGAACTCTGAGCTTGACACTGTGTGCACGTTCTTTTGTGGGTTTTTGGTCTCCGTGTCTGGCTGCTCCATGGCTATGCAAGTCTCCTCAAGGTTGTGGCATGTGCCCTTGTTCATCTCTGAGCCCCACTTGGTGCAGAAGATGGTGGTTCTCTGGTGACCAGTCCATAGCAACATGGGGTCTTGACATCAGGAATCAAAGATGTTGCATGTTCAGTCAAATACATTGGTTTTTCTTAATTGACTCGTTTTGTGAAATACATGTGAAAAATCCATCAAAAGGTAGAAGAGCCTCACATTGTAAATTTTGATATGTTTAGAAGAAAATTACATTTTCTTTCCCTTTCTCCCCTGGCGCCATCATGGCCATGTGTCTATCATCCTGCATTAGGGCAGTACCTGCATAAAACGTAAATGAGTGGAAAAAGAGGAAGGGACATATGAGCAGAGCCTTTAGCTACTTTACCAAAATATAGACATCAGTGCCTCACTGTGTTAAAAGCTGAGTCTTTACACACAAGGGGAACTCAATAAGTAACCACAGAAATTACCCAGGAAGGAAGGAAAATGTCAGACTTTCCACTCTTCTCTAGGGTGCACATGCTCTCTGTTACTGAGTTTCCAGCTTGGGTGTAATGAGTTTTGTGTGGCCTGTGAGTTTTATGTGTACCTTTCCCCAAAGTATTTTGAAATGGAGCAAAAGAGTGTGTTCAGAATTCTACCCCAGAGCATCTAGAGGTTTTTCATAACCTTGATCAAGCCTGTCGAGACTCGAATTCTGTACCTGAAGGATGGGTTATGCAAAGGTAGCATTTCTGAACCTGGATGTTTCCTGTGAGACCAAATAGGGTTGGTGAGAAACTGTCTTGCCTACCTCTCAGGGGCACTCAGAAAGTCACAGGTATGGTGGATGTGGCAGTGACCTGAAGTGATGAAGAAATCTGTGCAGAACAGTATATTGTTCTAAGTTCTTGTGGCTGATGCTCTGTGATCCCTCCAGTTGGCTGAGGAGTGATGGAGAAGTGCTGCTTCAGGGGACTTGGCCCTGGGCTGGACAAAGACTGACTCAAAGCCTCCACTCATTCCCACTACCCAGGGTGCAAATGTTCTGGGAGTTCTGCTTTTGGCCTCAGATCACGTGTCTAGTGATCACGTGTCTAGTGATCACGTGTCTTGGCCACTGGCTGTCTTTGTCCAACTGGGACCTAGGCAAGGCTGCTTCTAAATTTTGTGAACTCAGGTTTTATCCAACATCTTGATCCAATAGAGAGGAAACTCCCACCCACAAAGGCCTTTCTCCCAGTTTTCTACCCTCGACCCTACTCCTGGGTCCCTGTAGGAGTTCTGTAGCTCCTCCATACTTTCAGAAAACTGAGCTAAAACAAATAAGAGATTTTTCTTTTTTAATAACATGAGGGACAAAATCTCATACAGAGAGAGTGATGGTTGTGAAAAGTCCAGGCCAAAGGTCAAAGTGGGGCTGAGTGTTTCGTTCATATGACTGTGTAATTTGTATATCTGTGTGTGTGTTGGGGCGGGGAGGCTGGACCGTCAATACCCAAACAGCATATCTAAATGAGACATTCCAGGAAAATGAAACACACTAGGCTTTCTCCTTTAATATCTGAAACGGAAAAAAAACAGTCCTTCCAGCAACCACAAGAATGTCTGTTGCCAAGAGGGCTCCAGCCTCCAGTGGTCAGGCACTGATTCAGAGGATTAGACTGAAACTCCGGTATTGGCAGGGAGGGCAGGAAGAAAGGGGGCCCCATTTGGGGTCTGATCTGTAAAGCAGACCACTTAACAGTCCAAAGCAGAGGCTGTGTTAGACACAGCTGTGAGGAGAACTCTCTCTGAGGACCCAGCCATCCTCAGTGGAGCTCGGAGGAAGCACCAGGAATCAGGTCTCCACCCTGCTCTAGGCGGAATAAGGAAATTGAGGCCTGATGTATAAGTGGTTTTGCCTTTTACCTCCAGCTCATCAGCCTTGTGGCCTTGAACTTGGACACTGCCTGCTGTCTCCAAGTCCAGGGGTCTCTTGGGGACCTCAGAGAATTCAATCAATCTCTGCTTCTCCTCGCTTTCTGGGTGCTGAAGACAAGGCCTGCCGTCCACCCCCCGCCCCCACCTCTTCTAGGGGGCTGCCTTCAGCTCCCCCCAGCTCCAGCCTGAAGCCTCGGTACCTGCCACTCTCCTCCTCTATTTACAGACACTAATCATTTCCCATGCAATTGAACAACTTAAGCTGTGAAAATTTGATAAGACAATTTAATTGTCAGCTTCTACGTATCTGCTCAATATAGCTGGATTTCTCAGGAAGGTGAGTTGGCAGTGTGAGCACAGACACTTAATTAGAGAACTAAGACAATGGAGTTAGATTAGGGGGCCCCCAGCACCCACCAAGCCTGGACAGATTTCTCCACACTCCGCTTTACAGATGGAGCCCTTTTTGGAAACTTTGTTGGTGCAGTCCTCTGGATGGTATTAATAACAACATAAAGATGCAGGTTGCGGACACTCAGTGTGCAGAGGGGAGTTGGCTTTGCATGGGGCAGCTCTAAACTCTTAGAAAGGAACTTGATTTTTCAAGGGAGAAGTGGGTGGGTTTGATGGGAAGGCATAATTCGGCTTGCGTGGTCACAGCTCAAGGTGATTTTACCAAACAGCCTCCCCATTGGTGGAGAAGGATGGGGACTGGTGCAGACGAGAGTATTTACAAGTCTTTGTGAGTAACTCATAGCTGTTCAGTGGATTTTTGTCTTTTCCCTGGTCTTCACGAGTGTTTTTATGGCAATTTGAACGACGATGCCACGTCATGGGGGATTGGTCCTGATTTTAGACCACACACCCTCATTTTATTGAATCGAATCCTTGTGATAAAGGCAACTCTGTGAGGGAGGGATAAGAATCTTTATTCCTATTTCAGAGGCAGATCATGAGACTCAGGGAAGTGAAGCAACTTGCCTGAAGCAACACAGCTAGAGAGAAGGATCAGAATTCAAGTCGATTGTAATGGACACTGTTGGGACTCTGCCCACATCCCCTGACCAATTCTGTGTACCCATTTCAGCTCCACGTTCCTGTCTCTGACTCTCAGGAGGTCTTCCCCTTGACCTACCGGCAATCCCACTGCTACCTGGGCAGCCGGTAACCCGTGAACAACCAGTGCTGGAGTACCGAAGGCCAGCTCTCTGCCAGGAGGCAGGACAGAGCCTGAGGTGTAATTTATGCTCCAGAGTCCCCCAAGAGATCAGGCAGAAGCTGGGAGCTGGCCTTACATCACACCTTTGCTGCGCTTTTTCCCTTTCCTGGCTCTTTGTCCTCTCACTCCTTTGTTTCATTTCCTTCTTCCTTAATATAGCTCCTACCCACAAATTCTCATCTCACAGTTTGCTTTTCAACCTGACCTAAGTCATGGATGTCTGTTTGACCCCTGCCGGTCCTTTTCTGGGATATTCCTTTAATGGCTCAGACAGTAAACAATCCGCCTACAATGCAGGAGACCCGAGTTCGATCCCTGGGTTAGAATATCCCCTGGAGAAGGGAATGGCTACCCACTCCAGTATTCTTGCCTGGAGAATTCCATGGACAGAGGAACCTGGCAGGCTACAGTCCATGGGGTCATAAAGAGTCAGACGCGACTGATACTTTCACTGCCCTTTTCTGGAGGCCCCGCAGCCTTGTCCCTTGTTCCATGTGGTCAGTGTATCTCCCCAACTGGACTGCGAGTGTGGAACACACCCAACTTGGAATTTCTGCCTGGTTCCTGATTCAGAGTAAAATGGAAGACAAGCCAGAACGATCTCTTTGGGGTGAAATTTCCTTAGCTTCTCTTACGCACAGCTTCCTCATCTGTGAAGTGGGAGTAATAACAGTGTTGACAGTGAAAGACTGTCGTGAGGAGTAAATGAGTTTGCATCTGGAAAACACTTGGCCCTGAGGCTGTCCTGAATGCTCACTACACATTTGTAATTATCACTGGAATTCAAGGCGCTGTCATCCTAGTTGGGGTTCAAAAACGAGGTCACCATGCCTGTAGTTCTTGTAGGGCAGGAACAAAGCCAAGTGTTCAATACACTCCAAGCACTTACTAAAAATAAATTGGGGGGAGGTAGAAAATTTTAAAGGCAGTTGTTGAATAGACAGAGTATTTGCCTGCCACCAGCAGGAAGTGTCTTATAATTTTGCTGTGATGTGTCATGTTAACCTTTCCTTCCTTTCTCAATCTCCCTTCACTTGTGCGATAAGTTTGCCAAGCATTTCACAAGCACCGTCAAGGGGGAGAGAGAGAGGAAGGCGGGAGATGGGCCGATAGCGCCAGGGCATTCCCCAGGCGCCCGCATTTAGGGCCTGATTAACTGAAAATATTTCCCAGCTTCTGAAGCATTTGATTAAAGTCGATTGGGGAGAAAGAAGAGAAGCTCTTACAAGGGCTAATTTGAGCCTCAGAAAACTTGAATCTGCCTAAACCTCACATGGTCGGGTATGGAGCGCTGGTGGCTGTGGGTCTGTGGGGAGAGCGTTTTGCCATTCAGGGAGCGGGTGGTTGGTACCCGCTGCTGCTGGCTCTCGGGCCCCCACACTCTCTTTGTGGCTGCCTGGCTGCGGGCACTTGCATTCTCTTTTCTTCCCCTTGTGAGGGCTTAGGCAATTTTCCTTTTTGAAGGCACAGAAATAGATGGCTTTGGATTCAGAATACAGCCTCTGTTGCCTTTTTCCTCCCCGAGATGCCTGCAAAAATCAAAGTGGGGCCTTTGCGATGCTGTTCCCCTGGCGTCCTCTTGATGTGTTAATGGGTCAGGCTTGCTGCACTGCCTCCCTGCTGGCGGGGACACTGTTATATGGGCAGATCCGCTCTCCCTTTCCCCTCGGATCAGGTGGCACAGAGCCAGGCAGGGGAGGTTCTCCTGTTGTGAACCACACTGGGCTAACTTTTGATCTTAGACATGGAATTTCCTGCAAAGTTGCAGAGAGGGGATCTAATCCCAGCTGCCCTGCTTATTAGCACAGTGAGGCCTGGGGCCAGAGGGGCATTTTGTTGCCCTCAGATGGTGTATTCATTTTCCATGGCTTGTAGTGGCTTAAAACAGCACACTTTTTTTAAAAAAAGCTCATTGCTCTATAGGTCAGGAGTCTGGCATCATGCAGCTGGTTCTCTGCTCAGGACATTAGGAGGCTGGTTCCAAGGGGAGGTCTGGGCTGACCCATATCCTGGGAGCTATGGGAGAGGAATCTGCTTGCAGGCACCTTCAAGGGATTGGCTGAAAGGAATAATTCAGTTCCTTTTGGGTGAAGGACTGGGGTCCCATTTCCTTAGTGGCCATCACTTGGGGGGTCTCTCTGAGCAGTTTAGGGCGGCTGGCCTTCCTTCTTGTGTAATCACCTCCAACCTAAAGGCACATCAAATCCCCCTTGTGCTTTGACTCTCTCTGACTTCCTCTGCTGACGCCAGCCAAAGTTCTCCATTTTCAAAGGTGCAGCTGTTTGGGCCAGGCCCACCTGGATAATCTGGTTTTTTTTTAAGGTCACTTGACATGAGACTTTAATTGCATCTGAAAACCCCTGTCAGCAGTACCTAGGTTAGTGTTTGATTGAGTAACCAGAGGATGGAGTCTCAGGGGCTGGAGGGGGATTCTGCCTATGACTGTGATGTGGTTGTGACCAGAGACCCAGCAGAGCCTTGACCAGTCTCCTCTATCCCTGTAAAATCCCCAAGGGAGGGAGGAAGTCTCCCAGGGAAGCCTGAAAAATGGTCACCCAGTTACCAGCTTCTTATTCTCGCAGGGCCTCCTGATAGCCTTCAGGAAGACCTCTAGGAACCAGGTGAGGTGACCGGTCTGAGATCATAGGCTGAGGAATCTCTCCCCAGCTCCTTAGCAACCATGTCCCCTCTTTCTTTCTTCCATGGCTTCCCAAGACCAAGTAGGAGCTCTCAACAGCACTCACCGAGAAAACTGTTGCTACTTCTTCTAAAGCTTAATATTGCAAGATGTCAGTTATTTTGTATTTCCTATATTTATTCACTGAAACAGATCATTGGTGACTCCTAATCCCAAGGAGAATTCAATTCTCACTCAATTATCTTCCAAGTTCCTTTAAAAAGGCATCTGAAGGAACAGAGGGAGCAAAATGGTACACCTCCATCAGAAACCCAAGACTGGCAGCCCACCAGCATCTGGGGGCAGTTTCTACAGAGGGCCAAGTGAAGATTTCTGTTGGAGGCCAAGCATGGGCTACCATTCTACTTGGAGTGAATCGATGACCTTAATGCAAGGAGGGGAGGTCTGGGCTCTTTCCCTCTCTACAGCATTCTTAAGGCAGAGGGCTAGGTCTGACCCAAAACCTGGACATCTACCTCCTTAAGCGGTAGTTCTGTATTGATGGCCTCAGAGCACAGTTCTGCTTGCTTCTCTCTCACATCTATGACCCCGGAACTTCCCTGTGGGGGCTGCCTGGGACCTGATAGAGGGACTCACTGCCAAGGCAAGTGTGGCCCAGGATTATAGGCTACAGTACAGTGGATGGTGGAGGAGCCAGACAGAGCCCTGGCGTAGTGCATTGTGGGAACTGTAGTTTGTAATGAGCTCCTTTGTTTCAGGGAACTAGGCATTCAGGGTCCAAGTCTTTCCTCAGCTCTTCCATGTCAGCATAGGTAGTGCACTTAGCAAGGGATGAATTCTGAAACAAGTACACCAGCCAACATGCGTGGTCTTCTTGCTGTTCCAATGAGATGGCTCTCTATTTTGGTTCAGAATTAGAATATTCTGAAAAAGGAGGAACAAGGTAAGGACCTTCAGGTTATTGAAAGGCATATGAAACTAATAATTAAAATAGTTTGTCACTGTTGTAAAAATCAACTGACAGATAAGTGGAATAGAATAGATGGTCCTGTGTTAAATAGAATTTGAAACAGATTAAAAAGGCTCCAGAAGGGAAATAATAAGAGCAAATGGTTCAACAAATTGTCTTGAGAAAATTGGCCACTTGCAAGGAGTATCAAGTTAGATAGATCCCGATCTTTTACCAAATATTTAACCCTAAATACCCCCAGTTATTAAAAAAAATTCAACCCTCCCCCATTTGATATACTCTACAGTTAAACGGCCAACAACAAGCTAGGTAAACTTCAACAAATATTTGACAGACAAAAGGTCAAAATCTGTGCAAGACAAAGAGATCTTTGGCACAACATGGGAAAAACTAGCAAAGGACAGGAACTCACAAGTCAAGTCAAAGAAACCATGTTTAAGAAATAATCAGGAGAACGAATACATATTTACAAGTGTGTTCACTGCAGTACCACTTATAACAAACATTGCAAAAAAAGGAAAAATCTGTGAAATATTTGACAATTGAAGAGTGATTAAATGATAGTATATTCATGTGATGTAATTTTGGGCAGTTTATTCTACTTGTGCTTGAGAGAGTATCTGCTATCATGGGACCAAATGTGAAGTTTCATTTTTAAACAATGGAAAACTCAATATACCGTATGAGAATGCCACCCCCCTGACACACACACCTGCGTGTGCCCTCCACGCACAAGAGCTGGTTAACAATGGATCTCTATGTGTGATGCAATTATATGGGATTATTTCCTTGCCTCTGTATTTTCTTATATATTTTATGTATCTGTTTTCCAAATTTCTATAATGAGCTTTTTGCAGGCAGGTTATATGTTATTTTACTAAATCAAGAGCTGTTAAGCTTGTGAATAAAAACCTGGAAACACTATGGGAACAAGTAGATATAGGTTGTGCTTATTAGTAGAAAATCACAATATGGTAAAGATGTAAGTTCTTTTTAATCTCTTTATTAATAAATTAATCTATAAGCCCAATGAATCCCAATTAAGACATGAAGAGGATTTTACTTTCAAAATTTGACAAAAGGATTGGAAAGTCACCTGGGGGGGAAATGTGGAAAAAATAGGACAAGTCTGTAAAAAATAGTAATAAGCAGAGGGTAGTAGCAGGAGATCTCATAATGTATCATGAAGCTATTGTACAGTAATCAGAATGTTTGGTTTCAGGAAAATGAACAGAATGGAACCACTCTCTCCCCCATCCTCAAATATACTAAATACCCAAAAGCACTTCCAATTAAATCTTGGGGAGGAAAGGATGGATTATTTAATGAATGGGATAACTGACCAGTCGTTTTTAAGAAAAACAATTATAAAGCTAGGTTTCCAGTTCTTTTGTTTCTTTCTCTAGATGAGTCCGAAGGTGATTTTTCAAAACGCTGAAGTGAGATGGTGCCACTCCCTGGTTTGAGCCCCGCAGTGGCTGCCAGTTGCCTTTAGAAGAGCGCCCCCATGCTGTGCGGCGGAGGCCCTGCAGGGAGCCCTCCGTTCCCGGGTTTCTGCTCTTGAGGATGCACGGATCTCCTCTACGTGCTCTGGGCTGCGCAAGCTCCTTCCTCCGCGGAAGCTGTTACCCAGCATGCACGCTCTTCCTCAGTTCTTTCCAAGGCGTTGTCCCTGTCATGAGACCCGGCCACCCCCACCGTCTTTCTGCTTTATTTCTTCCATAGTTCTTGGCATCCTCTAAAATCATTTCTTCCTCCATTCACATTTTGTGCTGGGTCTATCATCCCTGTACTGGGACTGGAGCCCTTAGTGGACGGCTGTCTTGCCTGGTCCTGTTTGTGGCAGTAACCCGGTGCCTGTAACATCTGCTTGGAACAGAATCAATATGAGTTCTGCCTGGAACAGAATAAATATGAGTCTCAAGGAATGATTTTAAGCCTGGAAATGAAAGGAGAGATAAGTCCCTTTCTAAGCTGCCGAGGAAAAGTGAAGAGCTTTATAGGAAGAGGATGATAAACCTGACTAAATGAATCAGTGGCGAGGACCCACATCATTTCAGGCACTGATGGAGGCGTTGGGGGTGCAATGGTGCATAAGGCCTGAGAAGGTCCTGGCCTTATGGAGCTTATATTCTGGATGGGAAAGCAAAAGGAAGCAATTAAATATCTGTATGTTGTGATAAATGTGACTAGGAAAGCAGACAAGAAGCTGAGAAAGAAAATAGAAGAGGAGGGCGTGCCTTTTGTTGGGGGATCATGTGGGTCTGCAAGAGAGGTGACATTTAAGTTCTGGCCTTGGAGAATGGGAGGAGGAGAGAACATTCCAGAAGGAGAGGAAGCAAGGAATAAAGAACTGACATGGGAAAGAGCCCAGATATGCTTGGAGTGAAGGGGAGGATGTAGTGAGGCTGGAGGAATAGGCAGCATCTACACCAGGAAGGTCAAGGCAAAACTGTGGAATTTATTCTAAGAATGATGAAAAACAGCAGCTTTTAAGCAAAGAAGCAGTGTGATCTGTCTTCAGTTTTAAAAAGATCACAGCTGTGGCAAGTGTAGAATTGGGAGAATCAGTTAGGAGGTTATTTTATACATTAAAAAAACCCATGGCAAAAAACGTGATGAAGAAATAAAAAGTAATAATATATCAGGAAAAGGAAAGTTTATACCATTTCACCTAAGGCTGCTTTTCTGAATTTATAAGAGGGTTATATAAAGTTATATGAAAAATAAAAGTTTAAAAATTGGACAAGGGCTATATAAACAGGCAGTTAATAAGGAAACTCCTGCCTCATCTCTCTCTCTCTCTCTCTGTCACACATGTACACGTGTACACACAGCCCTTCTTCTAAAGAAAACAACACTGCACAATAATTGCCAATCAGCATATGAAAAGACATTCCCTGTTAGTCATAATAAAAGAGAATACAGATCAAATAGTAACAAGATGCCATTTTTCATTTCTCAGACTGGCAAATATTAAGAAGGTTTCTCTTTTCCAGGGTTGACTAGAGTTTCGACAAAGGGACAATTCTACGTCCAGTTAAAATGGGAGAAGAGTGTGTGAAAGGCTTACTAGTGTGACCTCTCTGAACTACAGTTTGACTTCATCTTTCAGGACTTTAAATGCATGCGGCATCTGACCAGCAGTTTCATGGCTGAGACATACACTCTCAGGTATATGGGGTGCTCATGGCAGCTCTGTTGGAATCCTCCACAAAACCACAAATGACCAGCAACAGGGGTCTGGGTAAATCATTTCTGGTTTGCCCATTAATGGAACAGGCTTTCCTCCTTATAAAAAGAACAAGTTGAATCTCTGTATACTTCTGTGTAACCTTGTCCAAGGTGTACGGTTACATGTTATAAAAAATAGCAAGGTGGAAAACACACACATACACAAACACATGCATAATGTTATATGCAGAAATCATTGTCTCAAAGGGTCTATCAAACTTTTATATCAACCGGGGCTGCTATGGGGGCACTTTTACTTCTCATTTTATACTCTATAGTGCTTTAATTTTTCAAATCTACTTGATGAAGTATTAACAAAAATTTGTTAAATCTTAAGTTGAGCAGACCTGTGTTAAAAACAGGAATCAAGTTAGCTGTCATCATTGCAGGCACAACAAAAAAATAACTCCTAATAACAAGTAATAAAGATCATGACTAACCCCTTGCATTTGCAAGATTATATACCATTTACCCTAATGTCTTCCAACATGACCTCATTTAATTCTCTGGGACAGTTGCAGTGATCCCCATGTTACTGATCAGACACTGAGGCTGTTGTGGGAAGCTCAGAGTCCATGTCAGTTTCTCTAATTCCCTGGCCAGGGCTTTTTGGAAGCCATCAGTTGAAAAGGCAAATGTTCTTTTTCCCTGCACATGCCAATTTGGGCAAGTGTTATGCATTGCGAATCTCTCTCAGCTGACCCCATCATTTGTAGTGTGACCTTGGGCGAGTCACTTCCCCTCTGTGGATGAGCTCTGATGCATCTCCACGCTGTAGATATCTTTGATTTATGCCGAATGTCTTGCTGAAGTAATTGAATTTTCAGGGTGGTGTGTCATAACTCATTCCTAAAAGTTTGAAACACAAGTTCATGGACAACATTTAAAGAATTGGGGTCCTGAGCAGACCTGTAAATCACTCATCCTATAGTAGAGCACATTTGTTGTGCCCTTGGAGTGACTGTTTGGGGGAGATGTGCAGACGCTGGCCCAGCTTGCTCTATTTCCAGCTCAGGCTGTGCACTTTGATGCAGGTGGTTGCTTGCTTCCTTCCCTCCAAAAGCCACATGGCCCTTGTCTGGCCTCCAGCACCAGCTCTAGCACTGCTCTGACTCCATCTCCTTATATGCATGCATGTGTGCTAAGTCATTTCAGTCGTGTCTGACTCTTTGCAACCCTATGGACTGTAGCCAGCCAGGCTTCTCTGTCCATGGGATTCTCCAGGCAAGAGTACTGGAGTGGGTTGGCATGCCCTCCTCTAGGGCATCTTCCCGATGTAGGGATCAAACCCACATCTCCTGCATTGGCAGGTGGGTTCTTTACCACTAGCGCCCCCTGGGAAGCCCATCTCCTTATACATGTTAGTATTAATCCATCTTCTCAGAGTAGTATTCCTCACCATGTGGCCTTTGAGCCCAGAGCAGAATCTGAAACATCCTGTATACTGCATAAGTACCTGGGAAACAGATCATAAGCTAACGTTGGCTAATCGACTCAGCTTGTCCTGCTGTTTAAGACTTTGTGTCTTTGAGTTGTAGATTTTGTAGTTGAAGACTTCCAGAATCTTAGCATCAGGCTATGTAATTTGGGGAAATGATAGCATCTTAGAAACAGACACCCTTGATTTGAATCCCAACTGGATGCCAGTCTCCTGGTCAGTGCAGCCTGCATGGTCAGGGCCCCCCTCAGGCCTCACCAAGACAGTTCAGTGTGTTCTTATCCCATGGGCAGTACCTGTATCTCCACGCCCAAGGAGTCCCCCCTAGAACTTCTGAAGCTGCTGCTCTGTGGTGTAGGGTGGGATGGAAATGCCATGAAATGAACATTTTCCTTCCCCTGCCCACAGTTCTCAACCAAAGACACTTGTAATTAGCGTACTGTCAAACCACATGAAATCATCATTTCTGTAGGTCAAACATGATTGGATAGTGGCAACTCTTTTTTTAAATTTTTAGGCAGTGATTTCTCTCTTTTTTAAAAAAAGATATTTATTTAGCTGCATTGGGTCTTGGTTATGTCATGTGGGATCTTTCGTTACAGTGCACAGACTCTCTGGCTGTGGTGTACGGCCCCCAGAGCGCACAGACTTCAGTAGTTGTGGCACTCAGGTTCTCTTGTGACGCACAGGCTCCATCGAGCATTTGTGGACTTCAGCAGTTGTGGTGCATGGGCTTAGTTGCTCCACAGAAGGCATGTGGGATCTTAGTTCCCCAAGCAGGGATTGAACCTGCATCCCCTGCATTGCAAGGTGGATCCTTAATCAGTGTACCACGGGAAATCCCAGGTAGTGGCAGTTTTGTTGGTTGAAGGTTGATGCTTTTGAACTGTGGTGTTAAAGACTCTTGAGAGTCCCTTGGACTGCAGGGAGATCAAACCAGTCAGTCCTAAAGGAAATCAGCCCTGAATATTCATTGGAAGGACTGATGCTGAGGCTGAAGCTCCGATACTTTGTCTACCTGATGGGAAGGGCCGACTCATTGGAAAGGACCCTGATACTGGGAAAGACTGAAGGACAGGAGGAGAAGGGGATGACAGAGGATGAGATGGTTGGATGGCATCACTGGCTCAGTGGGCATGAATTTGAGCAAGCTCCAGGAGATGGTGAAGGACAAGGAAGCCTGGTGCGCTGCAGTCCATGGTGTCGCAAAGAGTCAGACATGACTGAGCAACTAAAGAACAATAACAAAGTTCTGTAGCTCCCTTACCCCTTGGGTTGGGTTGTAGGAGAGCTGAAAGCTGACTCAATAGAATTTCCCTGTTGAATCCATCCAGTCAGCACTGTGTAGCCAGTTTAATAGTACACCATTTATCACCTGTGCCCCTTTCTTATGTTACTTCCTCACTTCCCTACTGACATTTCCTAGGATCACCTCTCCAATCAGCTACATGCGTTTCAAATTTGATCCGCTTCTGGGGCAACTCCAACCAAACCTGCTCAGGGCTTCCTTTTGGAGTACGGCTTCATTGTTGAGATCAAATGAGAAGCATGGAATGCACAGCAAGTGGGAATCAGTAGCAGCTGTTACTGCTTTCACATCTAATGTGTTCCTTTGAGAGGCATGGTAACTGAAGTCTGGAGAGAAGAGGGGGCTTTTTCAGTGCTGCTTCATGGCTTAGCATGGGCTCACTTTTGGCTACACCCAGGGTAGGTGATGCCAGAGGCAGACAGAGCACTGGCTGGCTCCCTTCTCGCTTTCCTCAAGCCGTTGCACTATTGGATGTGATAGGGACACTATTCAGGACTCACCTTTGTCCACATGGGCAGGGATGCACCCGGGTGCTCACATGCTTGTGCACAAATCTGGACTGTCCAATGGCGGGGTGGCATTGGCACACTGGAAGGGTGGGGCTGCCCAGGTCAGAGCAGAGGGAGGACTGGGCAGGGAATCAGGAGTAAGGGCCCCGTGCTGCCAAGACTATGCCTTGGCTGGACTGCATGGTCCAAAGGGCAGGAATCGTGGGTGGAAGCCTTGTCAAAATGTCAGCTCCAAACAGACGGAGGGATAAGACAGATGAGCATTTTGGAGCGACTTCTGATTCAACTGAAAGTTGGACTGGCATCTAGAGTGGAAAAAACACTCCGTTCCTGCCCAGCTTTGGTTTAGGTGGGGCAGGTAGGAAAAGGGACATGGTGACAGATGGTGACCTCCTGAGAAACTCCTTGGAAAGGAGTCTGCCTTACTGTGTTGGACACAATCCTGGGTTTGGATTCTGGCCTTGGCTGTGTTCCTGAGTTAGTGGCAAAACCCTGACACGTCAAGCCAGTTTCCTCCTCTGTCAGGTGGGAATTCTAATGTGTCCCTCAGAAGAGTCCTGCAACTGTCTTTCAGGAAAGGTGGCTCAGGCTGGTAGGAACTAAATTCATCCCATCAACACCTCTCACACATCTTCCTTACTGCTGGGCAATGGCCAGGGCCATAATTCAAGTTCCAGGGGATATTACAAGCTTGGGTGTGGTCTGGACCAGGGCTATTGTCTAAGAGATAATATTTCCCAAAGTTTGTTCTAGAGAGCAACATTTTTGTGAACCATATTCCTCACTAAAAGGGTTCTGTGGTGATTAGGTTATTTAGCATACCAGAAACATTAACTCACTTTTAGGTCAGTATAGTATAATAATATATGCTCTGTTGTGTTCGACTCTTTGGTGACCCCGTGGACCTTAGCCCACCAGATTCCTCTGTCCATGGGATTTCCAAGGGAAGAATACTGGAGTGGGTTGCCATTTCCTCCTCCATGGGATCTTTTCAATCCAGGGATCGAACCTACATCTCTTGCATCTCCTGTAGTAGCAGGCAGGTTCATTACCACTAGTGTCACCATTAAAACCAATGTTAATTCATGATGCATTTATCATACATGTGCCCAATGTGAGGCACATAGGTGCAGAAGGGCATGATACACGAGCCTGGTCAGGAGGGGCTCAGCATCATTTAGGGAGATAGGCTGGTGAGCTCATTATTACCATAAATGTGCTAAGGATTAGAGCACAGGTGTATATGGGAAATGGGGCTAGCATGGGGAAGAAGTGATTTAGTGTGGATGAGAGTTGTCAGACAGTCTCACCCATGTCTGTTTTTCTAAGGTTGGATGCATTTGTCTGGTGGCAAGATGACTCACAAGATTTTCCCAGAGAGCACACCATATATAAGGCACCAAGGCTTAAAGAAGCAGAGGGTGTTTGAGAAGCTATATGACATTTGACAAGTTTAAATGAATGGATAGTTCCTGAGAGAATGGACATATCCCCTCATATGGCTCCACAGCCCCATCCTCTCCGCATATTATTATGAAAAATAGAAACTGGGTGTGTGGCTATGTTGACCTTTTGGAAACACCATAATCAAATGTAGACAGCTACTCAGATTGTGTCACCAAGGAGAAGATGCTGTAGAAATGTGGCAGCTAGGAGACAGTCAGGCTGATGGAGGTGACAGGCACAGGGAATGCTGACAGTGATGAGTCTCCACTCATCACTTCAGTGCTGTGATACTGGCAGGGATGGATTCACAAAGTGAACTCTCCGGAGCAGTGCCTTGCAAGTTTGACTCTGCATATGTTATCACCTGGGGATCTCGTGGATCCCTGAGGTTCTGCATTTCTAACAAGCTCCTGGGTACTGTCCATGGTTCTGATCCTCAGATCTTGCTCTAAGTAAGGAATCTCTAGAGTAGGGGTTGGCAAACTAGAGCCTGCTACTTATTTTTGTGAGCTAAGTTTTGTTGGAACACAGACATAACCATCTATTTATATATTGTCTATGGCATGTTCACACTATGTGGGAAGAATTGAGTAATTGTGACAGAGACCAAAAGACCTGAAAAACCTAAAATAATTACTATTTGGCCCTTTACAGAAAAGTTTGCTTACCTCTGCTCTAGAATAATGGCTCTTGGACTTGGCCATATGGTAGAAATGCCTGGGAAAGCTTTAAATATCCCAGTGCCCAGGGTGCACCAAAACAAATTAAACCATACTCTCTGGAGGTGGTCTTTGGGTGTTAGTATTTTTAAATCTCCAAGTGATTCTAATATGCAACCAAGATTAAGATTCTAATATGCAACCAAGATTAAGAAACAATGCTGGAGAGGTTGCCATGGTCTGATTTGCATTTTGCCTGCAAATAAAAACCACATTATTAGGGGGCAGTGGCAATAGCTAGGGTGTGCACAAGAGGCAGAACTATTAGGCACAGCTACCTGCATAACTCCAACTGGCTCTTGGCACCAAGGTCTCCTAATATAATTGGAACTTAAAGTAAAAGTTAAGAAACCACTCATAGGCGATCAGCTGATAACCTATCTTACTCAGTTAAGGCAAGCCTGTGGATCAATGGGCCTCAGAACTTGGCAGAGGATTAACTGCTTTCAGACTTTAACAAATGACCCTGATGGAAATTGTGTTTTGCCTAGACATTTCCTTTTCCAGCTTTGGCTGTTCTCATCTGAATTTTGTCCCGGGTCCTTTGTCAGGATTTCCATTCCATATGTGGTATATCCTATGACTTAAGTCATACCAGTCATACATATAACTGGGCTTCTCTGGTGTCTTGGAATGGTAAAGAATCTGCCTACAGTGTGGGAGACCTGGGTTCGGTTCCTGGGTTGGGAAGATCTGCTGGAGAATGGAAAAGCAACCCACTCCAGTATTCTTGCCTGGAGAATTCCATGGGCAGAGGAGCCTGGTGGGCTACAGTCCATGGGGTCGCAAAGAGTCGGACACGACTGAGTCACTAACACTTTCACTTTTCAAGTATAAATGGCATCTGCATGGCTCTCAACAACTTATAAAGGACTTTCACATCTATTATTTCATTTGGATCTTCACAAGACCCTTTGTGTGGGGTTTATTTCCAATTTATAGGTAAGGACACTGAAGTTCATAGAGTTGAAGTGATATTTTATAGAACCAGTGAGTAATAGAGGTGGGACTCTTACCTAAATTTGTCCCTGAACCAGTGGTGGCTAGGGCTAACATCCTCCTAATAGGAGAAAGAGCTCACTTTTGGCTAAATTGCCTGTTACTGCCCCCCTTCTCTCCCCGATGCAGCTCAGTTTTTCCTCCTTCACTTCCTGTGTCTCTCTTCCAACTCCTTTCAAATGAATAAAAGATTTTACAGCTTCTTTATAAATACTCTGCAGGTTTCAATCCAGCCTTTTTGTAGATTCAAACAAAATCCCCAAAGGGGTTTGGTTCCCTCTTCTTTTTCCTTTCTGCTCAATACGTTTGAACCATATTAAATCTAATGCATCAGAACCTGCATTGAACGCAGGTCCCCAGTAATTGACTCACAGATGTGAGTTTGACCACTGGCACTTGTGCTGTCACTTGAGACCACCGTGGGTCACGGGGAAGACAAATAACCTCCAAGTTGAATTCAATTTCATTTCCTCTGCCCCAGTGAAACTTTTTCACCTGTCAGCCTCACAGTCCTTGAGAACAAAGAACCAGCCTCCTTGACTCTGACCTGGGTGGGCTGCAGCATTTGGAAGCTACTGAGAGATGGATGTTGGGCTACTTTGGACTGGCCCTTTGCCCTGGGACATGGTTGTTGATTGGATTCCAGCATCCCAATTGGTTTTCTGTCTTAAAGTCCTTACCTTTCACTTTGGGGAATGAAGTGTCCAAACCACAAAGGCAAAAGGAGAGGAGAGGTCCAAATGCTTGTAGTTGAATTTGTGCTTCATCTCCTACCTCATATTATCAGGGAATCAATTTCTGATGTGCTCCTCCAAACAGAGAAAATGCTTAACAAAGCAATACGTGTTTAAATGCCCAATGGGAAACATCGATTTTAGAATGGACAATAAATATAAGTGAAGAATATTCAATGTTTGTCAACCTTTGGAGATTTACTACACTCAAGTGGGTGGGTCAACCGGGATGATGGAGGCTCTGAGATATCCCAAATGTCCTGGGACAGAACTAGTTTTATGTCATTTTAGACTTTAGAAGAGTTGCTTCATTAAGTATACTACAGTGAAACTTGATTTCATTTTTATGTTTTGTCTTTAAAGATTGATGTACTTCAAACCATAAGGAAACAAAATAATTTGTTACTGGTGGGTTGGGGAAATGTGGGTAATTAGAGAACTCTAATGGGATGTGCTAAAGTTAAAATCAGTCAGTGGTCACATTAAATCAGGGGGTTTGGTCACAAATCATGGATGCCATGGACACGCTTGAACTAGTTTAAGCGAAAAATACTCTTTATTGGAAGGTTATTAGGATAGCTCATAGAATTAAAGGACAAGGTGAGAAATCAGGCTATGGAAAACTGGGGCAAGTCCATGAAGCCCAGAAATGAGAAATGAATCTTCAGATGCCACCAAGACTATCCCTCTATATCTCATTTCTGTCTTCAACTCTGTTCTTTCCTTGTAAATTCCCTTCATATCTCATTTCTGTCTTCAACTCTGTTCTTTCCTTGTAAATTCCCTTCATATCTGCAGGGTCACCTGCTGCTTCCAGACTCGCATCTCAAAATTTCACCAGTGAGAGGAAAAGAGATCTTCTCTCCTGTATCAGTTAATGTTTTCTGAGGAAAGGAGTCTGATTGGTTAGATTAGGGTCACATGTCCAAGTCCTGGACCAATCATTCTGGCAGAGAGGTAGGGCTGGGAAGATAATAACTCCTACTCAGAATAGAAGGCAGGGCTGTAGGGAGGAGAGTGACTCCTAGAAGGTTTGGCCTTGGGAGAAGTCATTGAGAAGCTCTAATTTCTCTCTGCACATTTATGACTTGGGAAGAGAATACAGAAAACTATAGGGACCATTTATGGTGACTTATATGTGTGATGATGAGGGCCTGGCAACCCACTCCAGTACTCTTACCTGGAGAATCCCATGGACAGAGGAGCCTGGCAGGCTATAGTCCATAGATTGCAAAAAGTAGGACTATACTGAAGTGACTTAACATGCACGAATATATGTGATAGGATCCCACCTAACTGAGGCTTCTTTAGCTAAAAAATACGAATATCAACCATCATATTGGTTAAGACATCGGTAGAGTCACTTACCTGCTCTCAGTTTCCGTTTCTGTGTTTATTGCACGATATCGATGAAACCTCTGAAGTCTGATTCTTTGCCCCGGGGTTTGCTTCTGCTTTGTTTGAACCCAAACTAAAGACCCTTTGGGGAAGAGGACAAGATGCATTAGGGCCAACTCAACTTCCTCTGATTAATGGGAGGGGGGCACTGGGGAGCCATGTAAGTGACATTTCCTTTTGTATGATGAGTAGCAAACTTCATCAGATGAGGTAACAAGAAAGGGAAACTACTTCCAGTAATTATGCTGTTGGGTTAAAGGATGACTTTGAAAATTAGTTTTGAGCTTGAGGGAGGGGCCTGAGGAAGATGGGGGCAGACTGGATTTGCTCTGTCTCTTTGGTGAAATCCAGAGGCTTCGTGCTCCCCTAATGGTGTAAACAGAACCTGCCCTGTTCATCTTTTAAGGGCAAGAAGTGTATCTTCCACTTCTTTTTTAATCCCCTCATTGGAAAACTGCATCTTTTCAGGTTTGTAATTGTTAAGATTCTGGAGGAAGAAAAGTGCCCTGATTCTTTTAAGAACAAAGAGGGCCCTTCAATAAGGAACACTTTTTCTGGTTGGAAAAGTACACAGGGAAATCAGAAGGCGTGTGATTAAGAGTCTTTTGTCTTCAAGTTTGTGACTTTGGGAGGAAGGGAAGCAGAGAGCCTCCTGGGATGCGGGAAAGGGTTTAACACTTTTCTTGAAGTTCCCAGGGAGCGGGCGCTGAGAGATCTTCGATAGGGATTGAGCACTGATTCCATCATCCATCCTCTCATTCCTCCTCCACCACCAGGGCCAACATCAAGTTCCAAACCTGGGCACCAGGTAGGTCCTTGTGATCTTTCTCAGTCTTTCCCCCATGGCACTTCGCGGCTGGCCTGCCCCCTGCCATTGTTCATGCTGTCCCCGTGCCTGGGATGACCTTTCTCACTTTGCTTCCTTGGCTAAGTCCTACGTACTCAGCACACCAGAATACAGATGTTTTCTGGACACACCCTGGTGTATATAAATCATCTCTCACATCTCTGCCTGGACAGGCTCTCTGTACACCTCTCTTACTCCCTGTCACTGTGCATAATGATTTCTTTAATCACCCAGCTCCATTGTTGGGTTGCCACTCGCTGTGGGGGTCACTGTGTCAGACTCATTCTGATCCAGCAGAGGGGCCACAGTGCTTGGCCCATGACGGACACCTAGCAGAGGTTTGTGAAAAATAATTGGATGTCCTTCAACTTTACCTTTTCATGTTCACATGTTCTGTCTCTTCACCTCAACCTAAAATACCTAGGGGGTGGGTGTGATTTATTTCAGATTCTCTTTCTAATCATTGTTGCTCTGCGACTCTCTCACAGCCCTGCTGCCAGCCTGGGCAGGTTCTCGTGTGTGATAAGTGGCCATTGGATAAGAGAAGGGATGACATTCACTCTTCCAGCTTCGGAACTCAGCGTGGCGTCTTCTGTCTCACATGGAGACACTGTCAGAGGCTATTTTTACCATCCTGTCATGCTTAGAAAGCTGGGTCCTTGATCCAGGTCATTTCTGAGTCGGAAGGGATATAGTCTTCAGATCCCTGTGCTCAGAGTGAATCAATCCATGGCAGAGCCTCCTGCTTCAGGAGATGTGAGAGGTGCTCCTGCGGCACACCTCACATACTTGTGGGTGACAAAAGGCAATCTAACACCTGTCCAGGCCTCCACTGGGGCTCTCCAGGTGGGCTGATGGGATGTCAGGTCCTGTGTTAAGAGAAGGGCTGGAGTCCACCCATGTTATAGGATCAAAGCTCCTCCAGCAATGGGCCCTGCCCCTCCTTGGTGGCTATTCACAGGGCAGCCCCTGCTGGTCTGTCCGAAGTCAGATTCCTCTGCAAAAATCACACCTTCTCTGTCATCCCTCGTGGGCTGCGTGGTGTAGGGCAGTGCTCGAGGGCGTGGGGTCAGGCATCTGCTTCCTGAGTCTGTCCATGGTGAGCACTGGAATCCGAGATGCAGTGGTCAGCGTGGTCTCCCAGATCTTGGCATCTAAGTTGTGCAGGGGTACCCGAGATCTTGTGAAGCTTGCAAAATGATTCACTGAGAAAGATAACCCGAAATATGAACTACATTGGATTTACCAAATAGTACTGCCATGCTCTTCTACTTTCAAATAAAATATCATAGTGTATGGATATAATGTTGACCTTATCTCTTTCCTTCTGGGAAGTGGTCAGACTCCTCTGAGCCAGGCCAGACAGTTTTCAGTATTTCAGCACTGGGGATGGAGGCCTGGAAATATAGGACAGTGGAGTGGCATCTTGTGCTTTGTTAACTAATGCAAATTCAATGAGAGAGAGAAAGAAAAATAGAAAGATCAAGACAGGGATAGAGATGAGGGAGAGAGGGAGGGAGAGGGGGAAGGAATTAGCAGTTTGCCTGATCTAGTGGTTATGCCTGCCATATCTCAATGAGCTCTTGTCCATGCAGAAATGAGTCATGACCCTGAATCTAGTCTGCTGTTGGTCTGGTACCTGTGAGCCTCTTCCAGGTTGAGCCCCTGGCTGTGATCTCACTTTCTACAGAGGTGTGCTTCTTACATCCAGCTCTCTTTATTACCTGATGCCCATTACTGAATCCATTATACTGAGAAACATCTTTTACCGAGCAGGGCTGTATGTACCAAATGAGGCAAACTGTAGTTCATGGACAATTTAAGTGATTCTCTGGGGGCAGTTTTAACAGAATTTTTTGCTTTACGTGCTGAACTAAAGACCCCAATTTCTGGGTCAGATGTAACTCCACTAAAAGGATAACAGTAATGATGAGTACAACATAAACAATCATAATAGCCATCCTTCACTATACTTACCCAGCCCAGCCACGAGGATGGGTAGTTTCCACGGACTGTCTTCATTTTATCTTGACAACAATCCTGTGCATCAGATATGATGGTATTTTGATGCAACCTTTTTAATTGAGGTATACATTTCCTAGAGTATGTTTTGGTGACTTTTTCACCATGTTACCACCACCCTAATCAAGATTGAGCATTCCCATCCAGCAGCAAGTTCTCTCATGCCCTGTGGGCCCTATTGAGATGGTCATTATGCTGGCTTCTAAGACCATAGCTTATGACCTTAAGTGCTAGAACTTTATATAAATGGATAAATACAGTGTATACTTTTTAGTATTTGGTTTCTTTCTTGCAACATAATGTTTTTGACATTCACACACATACACACATATGTTTATATGAACATATGTGGAGTTACATCTGGATAATCCCCCCATCATAAACTGAAAATATTGCAAGTTGAAAATGCATTGAATACACTTAACCTAACAAATGTCATAGCTTAGCCCAGTCTATCTTACCTCAGATGTGCTCACAGCACTTACACTAGCCTACAGTGGGGCAAAATCATCTAACACAAATCCTATTGTATAATAAAGTATTGAAAATCTCATGTAATTTATTGAGTACTGTACTGAAAGTGGAAAATAGAATAGCTGTCTGAGTGCAGAATTGTTATAAGTGTGTGGGTTATTTTCTCTCATGAGTGCATGGCTGATTGAGGGCTGGGGGCTCCCTGCCACCTCCCAGCATCTCTAGAGAGTTTCATACTACATATATCTAGCCCAAGAAAAGATCAAAATTCAAAATTCTGAGTACAGTTTCCACTGATTGCATATTGCTTTTGTGCCATTGTAAAGTAAAAAAATCTTATGTGGAATCACGTAAGTTGGGGGCCATCTGTATATAGACATGGGGGTCTGGAGGGCAAAGTAAGTTAAATAAGGTCACGTAGCTGGCCAGTGGCACAGCGTGGATTTGAGCCGAGCTCCATCCTTCCCCAAAAGCTCTTAGCCTCTGCCTCTGTGTGGGGAGGGTCATAGCCACTCCAGTTTTCTAGTCCCGGGGTGAAGCCTACACAGAAGCAGATGAACATATACAAACTGAATACAAGCAAGAAGATACAGGGTGTGATAAATGTACCGGTACCACCAGGAACCCCTTTCTGGCCAGTTGTCTGCAAATGGATCAACCTTGGAGATTCAGGCATTTTCCAGCACAGGAAGCTAGGCTGTCACTAAAGCCAGAGTCTCCATCCCTTTATTCTGAGTCTTGATTCCTGAATTTAACAGAAGAGGTGTTACTTTGATGTTCGAATCGTGCCTTTGATCAAAAGCTTGCTGGCTCCCTCGTGTCTCTTAGAACAAGACAGTAGTTCTATTGTGCTGGCGTGTGTTGTAACATTTTGGACAGCAGAAATGACATTTACATGAAACAGCCATCCTTGGAATGCACGAGATAAGACACTTTCAACAGCTCCTCGAAGGAGAGTCTCCAGTGTTGACTTTAAATCAAACAGAAGTAATAGCGTGTCATCCTGCTCCCCCATCTCTATCTGGTGTTAATTAAAATCCTGATAACAAGACTCAGGAAACATCTAGATGAGGGAGACCAAAGCACCGCTTAAAAATGTTCAGATGAAAGTACAGTTCAGCAGGATTAAAAACAAAAATACCCTCCCTCCCTCCCTCTCAACAGTCTTCATTCTTCTGTGGCTTCTGCTGGATGAGATGATTAACAAGCAAAGGTAATTTCTAAGGCTTCCCTGAACCCTGCTCACCACCCCCTTGGAGTTTCCGAACTGAACCATTTGAAATAATTGAACAATTACTTTGTGCAATGTTATCAAAGTTTATTAAATTGTTCCCATTTGCTTTGTCCAATTACCAAATGTGGCTGATTGGCATATTGCAATGCAGAGTGGTGAAGGTGTTCCCAGGGTGGAACCTTGTTACTTTTGAGCAGAGAGAGGTTGCAAATTTCCCATAGTTCAAATCCTTTTCTCTTAGAGATTAGGAAGCGGAGGCTCAGAGAAGTGAACTGAGCTGACTAAGGCTCATGGAAGCTAGAGACAGGGCAGGGCTGGACCCCTTGCTCCCCAGAAACCCCATCTATCTGCAGAGCTGTAAATGGGCAAAGCCTGTGTTGTCCCCACCATGACCAGAGCATGCTTCCACATTCCTGCACGTCTTAATTAGTTCCAATTTAGACATGACATCAAGCATGCAGTTAAAATGCAAATCCATTCAGACAGGACAGGAAATAATAAAAGCGGATTATTCCAGTGCAATTCAATAGCTCCAGGGTCTTGGAATTGTGAAGGGACAGACTAAGTGGTCCTAAATGAAACATTGTTCTTTCTTGGGGGCTAAAAAATCTAACTTCCAACACTTTGCATCTCTATCCCTGTCTCAGATTCTTCTTCCTAGACCTCATTTGTACCTTGCTTTTATTTTATTTATTTTATTTTTTGGACCTTGCTTTTATTTTTAAACTTTTATTATGGAAAGTTACTAACACACGCAAAAGTGAGGGAGTTATATATGGCAGTCCACTTCAGCAGTGACCCACATACGACTCATCTGGCTTGTCTCTCTTGTCGCCCGCTTCTCCACTCCCTGCACTATTTTCAAGCAAATCACAGGCATTGCAACATTTTGTCTGTACATTCTTCATTTGGTCATTCAGTGTGGACTTTGCTTTATTATTTTTTAAAGTCACTATATTTTATGTCAGTGAAATGTGTGCTCTATGAAAATTTAAAATAATGAAATGTTATGCAGCCATTAAAATAATATTTTTTACATGGGAAATTATCCTTCATATTTTAAGATAATTAAAATCCCAATGAAATGAATGTTCCATTCTGTAACACACACACACACACAGTCAGAAAGGATATATATTAGATTAGATTGTAGTTTCTTATTTTTTGCCCCTGTTTTTTTTTTTTTTCTTTCAAGAAACACATCATTTGTGCAACAAAAAAGAGCCTGAGAGTTTAAAGTCAGTGTGACGTGCACCCCAATGTTCATCGCAGCACTGTTTATAATAGCCAGGACATGGAAGCAACCTAGATGCCCATCAGCAGACGAATGGATAAGGAAGCTGTGGTACATATACACTATGGAATATTACTCAGCCATCAAAAAGAGTTCATTTGAATCAGTTCTAATGAGATGGATGAAACTGGAGCCCATTATACACAGTGAAGTAAGCCAGAAAGATAAAGACCAATACAGTATACTAACACATATATATGGAATTTAAAAAGATGGTAACAATAACGCTATATGCAAAACAGAAAAAGAGACACAGATGTACAGAGCAGACTTTGGGACTCTGTGGGAGAAGGCGAGGGTGGGATGTTCTGAGAGAACAGCATTGAAACAAGTATACTATTAAGGGTGAAACAGATCGCCAGCCCAGGTTGGATGCATGAGACAAGTGCTCAGGGCTGGTGCACTGGGAAGACCCAGAGGGATCGGATGGGGAGGGAGGTGGGAGGGGGGGATCGGGATGGGGAACACATGTAAATCCATGGCTGGTTCATGTCAATGTATGGCAAAAACCACTACAATATTGTAAAGTAATTAGCTTCCAACTAATAAAAATAAATGGAAAAACAAAAAAAAGCAAAAAGAAAACCAAAAAAAAAAAAAGTCATGTGGTAAGTGAAAAAAATAAAATAAAATAAAATAAAGCCAGTGTGAGAGACTGGAAAAATCATCCTGGGTTCTACTACTTGATTGTAGGACGATGTACCAAGGAAGATGAAATGACCCTTGATATATGTGTGTGTGTGTCTGTGTCTGTGTCTGTGTTGGTAGGGGGGCTCCTTAGTCAAACTCAGTTAATAACATGAGTGAAGGTGATTAAGATTTTTTAATTCAGTTCATGTTTTACGAAGCACTCACTCTGGCCCATACGTTGTGTTACTTGTTGGGATCACAATTACGAGACTAGAAAAGGAAAAAACATATTGTAGACTCTTATTACTCCAAGCCTGGTCCAGAGATCAGCATCACCTGGGAGCTTGTTAGAGATTCAGATTCTCAGGCCCCTGCCCCAGACTTACTGAATCAGAATCTGTTTATAATAAACTTCCAGGTGGGATTCGGATGCACATGAAAGTCTTAAGAAGCGCTGGGCTATAGCGGGGCATCCTTGACTGGTTGACTGGTGGGACTGTGTCTCATGGGTTTCTGCTTCAGCCTCACTCAGAGCCTGTTGAGAGGAGGGGATGGTGGGGATGGTCAGGGCTGTAACCTGGCACTTGCGGGTTCCTGATGTACCTGTGTTGACCAGGTGAATGAGTGATTGTCCTTACACACTGTTTCTGTTCCTACCCCACAGTCTTTCTGACTCACCACTGCCAAGGAAGATCGTCACACACCTTGGCCAGCTATTTGAGGCCCAGGACAGAAAAGCTCTTTGCAATCAATTTCTTTATTTTTGAACTTCCATCCATCCTCTCAACACTGTGCTTAGGAACTCAGACAACACTGGTTTACATTTAAAGCTCAGATGCCATGCCATCTCCTCCAGGAAGCCTTCCCAGGATACCCTGCCAGCAGGATCTCTTCCTCTTCCATACTTTGGCAGGGCTTACCATCAGTGCCAATCATTGGTCCTCTATGCACATGCTGCTGTAAATAACCTTAAATTCCCAAAGCCTCAGTTTCCTCACCTGTAAAATGGAAATCATAGTTTCCTTCTTACAGGTAGCCTTGAGGATAAATTGGGAAGTATCTATACAGCACTTAAGATGATGTCTACCTGGTATATTCTAGGAATTCAGTTCATAAGTATCAGAAAAACATTGAACTTCATGGTAATTCTATGAGGCAAGTATTAATACTGTTACTTTCCTTACTTTAAGATGAGGAGACAGAGACAGAGAGGTTGATTGACTTGCCTGAGGTCACCACAGCAAGTGAAGGGAGAAACAGAGGTAAACTTGGGTGTCTACCTAACTCAGACGTACATACTCTTGTTCTTTTGTGTGTGTGATAAGAACACAACTTGAGATCTACTAGTATTAAGGGTACAATACAGTATCATTAACTTCACGCACAGTGTTGTATGGCAGATCTCTAGAAGTTATTTATCTTGCTTAACTGAAACCTTATACCTGTTGAATGGCAACTCCCCATTTCCCTCTCCCCCAGCCTCCGGAAACCTCGAATCTGCTCTCTGCTTCTCTGGTTTGACTACTTTAGATGCCTCATATAAGTGGAATGGTACAGTATTTGCCCTTCTGTGGCTGACTTACTTCACTTAGCACAACCTCAAGTTTTGTTCATATTGTCTCATATGGTAGGATCTCCTCATTTTTGAAGGCTGAATAGTATTCCATTGTGTTCATTTAGAAATTGGAACACTGGTTTTTGGGAATGTAAAATGGTGCAGCTGCTAAGAAAAACAGTATGGAGGTTCTTCAAAAAATTAAAAATAGAACTCTATATGATCCAGCAAGCACACTTCTGTGTCTTTGTCCAAAAGAATAGAAATCAGAATCTCATACATATGGTTGCACTCCTAATTAATTGCAGTATTGTTCACAATAGCTGAGATGTAGAAACAGTTTAACTTTCTATCAGTGGATGAAGGAATGAACACATTCTTAAATGCCTGCTTTGGCTGGTTACCCAGCAGAAGGGCAGTAAAGGAGGTTACTTCTCTCCCTCTTTCCCCACCTCCCAGTGTCTAGCCCCAGTATATAGTTGCATAAATTGATGCCTGTTGGTTGCATATTTCTCCTATCAGCAAGCTCACCTTTAGGAGCTATAGTCTGGCTAGAAAATGTACCCTCTCCATCTCCACTGACCAGCTCAGATATCTTGGGTCAATGACATCCAGGTGTTCTTGTGAGGTGGTATGGCCTTCTTCATGGTCTTTTCCAGCAGCAGGCCGATGGTCTCCTTATCTCACTCCCCACCCATAGCATGAGCGGTTCTTCCTAGTCATCAGACTGAGTTAGCTGCTAGAAGTCAGGAAAGAGCCCTGGTTTTGAAGTTAGGAGACCTGGGTTAGAGCTCCTTGATTTAGATGTTGTGTGAATGTCATTAAAGCTCTGTGAGCTTGTTACTTTGTCTAAAAGATAGTACCATGATATCAACATCACCAGGTTATTCTGAGAGTTGAACAAGAGCATTGAGAAAAGGACCCTCTAGACTACTGGTATTCAAAGCATAACCCAATAGAAGGACATAGGGTGAGGACATTGACTGACTGCTCAGTCTGTATGTGGTTGTTGAATGTAGCATTGGGTGATCGATCTTTTGCTTGAAATTAGACCCCAAATAGAGTTTTAATTACTAATCACCATAGTTATTTTAAATAAAACATACTCTTCTTGAGCTGATGTATCCCAATCACCTGGACCATTTCTGTTAGAAAATAATATATTGCACTTCCTTAAGTATCTCTGTTTTTTTCACTTATAACTTAGGATAAATTCCTAGGAGAGTGATTAGTGGGGAGTGGGCAGGTGGGGTGTTATGTTCATTATTCTGATTCTTTGAGTGTATTTTCACATTGCTCTTGTATAACATAAATCTTACCATAACTTCACTAGTGTTGGGTTTTTACTGTATTTTTTAAAATAAAAGAATGCCTATCTTTGTGTGTTTTTTTTTTAACAAAAACCCAGTGCAATTGTGACCCAATCATCTGAGTACCTTTCGCAAACTCATAGTATTGCACTTATTACATCAAATGGTAAACAACTTATTTTTCAACCTTTCTCCCAGCCTCCCACCCCACCCAGATGTGAGACACAGGAAGTCAATCTATACTCCCCTTACACAGCTGGAACATAGTAGGTTTACAGTCACTGTTTGTTGAAATGACTGTAAATCTCTTCCATCTTGCTGAACACCTAAGTCATCTTATAATGTGTTGAAATAAAACTTAAGATTAGCTTTGCCCTGAGACAGTGAGTGTTGAATTAGAACCAAGGCTCTGTTGGACTTGGAAGTTCTAGGAAATGGAATCTCAGGTTTATTGAAAGCATAGCTGCCTTCCTAGGAGAGGGTGGGCAAAACCTCTCAGTCTGATGTTTTGCAGAGGAAATTTGGGTCCGTAACCCAGTAAACTGATTACAGATAAGATAGTTCCCAGCAAAGGCTGATGCAGGCTGGGAGGTCTTGGCAATACACGTACCACGTGATTTAATCAGATGCAGTCGCTGGTCTACAGAGACAATGGCTGAGAAGACAACCTGGATATTATTGCAATGAGGGAGACTCTTTCAAAGGAAGGTTTTTAGAAACTTATTTTAAGCTGAAAGCCAGCCAGAGATAAGAGCTTGGCTGATGAGGAGGCTCTGTGTAAAGAGTGTTTGTGCTGTGGTTTCTGGAGGGACAGTGGGGGAGCTTGGGAGGCTGGTGGGAGGATGAGTGATGCTAGTCAGGGCTCTGTTGGACGATACTTTGAAATAACAAAGAAGAGGTGCTCTCTATGTTATAGGAAAAGAAGAGAAAACAAAGCTAGGGGAGGCTGGCTGCCAGGTACCAGGAAGCACGAGGGGAGTGCGTGATGAGGAAGGAGGGCGCATGTGGGCATCTTCTGTGGGCCTCGGAAGTGGGGTACAGCCCTTTGCTCAAAGCATCACCTCTGAGGTCACACTGAGGGGTGCACACTGGGGACAGGCAGCCTGCAGGAGGCGCCATCCATCTGTCTCAGCTACTCACCCTGCACCCTGGCCCATCCAGCCCTCGAAGCCTTAGACCCTCTGTGTACCAGCCTGACTTTGGCCAAAATCTCTACCGTGGTTGCCTCACCTCCTTCTCTCTTTCCAACCTTCCATCTTTCTAGCTGCTGCCCGGAGTGAGTGACCTTCCAAAGGAATTCACCATTTCTTTGCTGAAACACATCAAATCCTTCCCCCTCACTTCCACAGAATCTCTTGAGTGTGACCTTAGGCCTCCCAGCGCTGTTCCACGGGGACCTCCATTTTCTCATCTCTGTTATGGCACGCCCTATCCCAGGCTTCCTCCTCTTCAGGTTCCTGGGAGGGTTTTCTGTTCTCGGATCTGTATGGTTTTGTATAAGTGACCCTGTTAGCCTGGAATTCCCGGAATTCCTGCCCTTGCTTGTCTACTACTTGGAAGGTGTCCACTCATCATTCAAGGACCAATTCAAACCCACCCGGCGCCCCCCTACCCCACCCGGCTTTACAGACACTTCCCTGTTCCCATTTTAACATGAACAGAAATAGTTACAGGAAAGGAATGAAGATCTCACTACCCAAAGGGATAAAAGGTAGAAAGAAAAAGAGGGGAAAAAAAAAAAGGACACAGACACAGAGTGCCTATTCTATGCTGGGCAGTTCACTGAGCTGGTTGTATTTGGACATTTCCAAGACACTAAGAAGTCGAAGAAACTGTGGGTCCAGGTAGTGAAATGCCTCACTGAGGTCACCCAGCTGGCATGAGGCTGGACCCCAAGGCCCGTGGAAATTGGGCAGTGTCCTCAGCAGCCCTGAAATTGTAGTCTGGAGGCCCTGCTTTCTACCCCAGGGAGAATGGCAGTGGGGAAACGAAGCCTAGACCTCAGTTCCAGACTCTGACATTCAGCTGGTCCTTTCAACCTCAGTCTCCTCATCTGGGAAATGGGCATTTGGGCAAAATGACACTTAAGGCTTTCCCCCCTTATATCTGTAGTTGATGATCAGAGTGGCAGGATGTGGTTAAAAATGGCCTAAATAGTATCGGAGGTCTGGCCCTCACTCTCCTACTTCCTTTTCATGTGACTTTCTGACTTCCTATTGCCCATCTTACAACAGGGACAGAGGAGGCTGCCATGCCACCGTCCATGGGGTCACAAAGAGTCGGACACGACTGACTCAACAACAACATCTTACAACAGGGCATTCAGTTGAGATGTCCGCCAGGGTACTTTTTCTTTTTTTTACCAAATATGTGGGGTTTCCAGGCAACCAAAGGCCTCAGAAGTCCTTGAGCTCACCCACCTGGTTTCTTCAAGTCTACATAAAAGCACTTGGGATGGTCAGTTATTTCCTTCCTCAGAGTTAGTCTCCTCTACTCGGAAATGTGGGTAGTCAGCTTAGTGTGGAGACATATACCCTACCATGGGGATTAAAAGGCTTTTGTTTCTGTCCTGACTCTGCTACAAGCTCTGTGTGACCATGGGTTAACGATGGGTTAACTACCTTCCCTCTCTGAGCCTTAGTTCCATTTCCAGTGAAGAAGAAGTAGATAGTTTCAGCAAAACCATTATTGGATTTTGAATGGCAGATAATGCTTGTCCTGCCACACAACCAAACACGAATCAGCCTTGTCAAGAAGAGAGACCCGGGGGGGGTCTGGGCTCCAGCAGTCATCTGGGATCTGCCCACACCTTGTTCTGTCACAGCATCTGAGGGAGCTCTTCTCAGACTTGGTGCAGGTTTGACATGATGTGTTGAGGGTGCCTGAGCCCACACGGGTGTGAGAACTGGGTATAAACTTGGGTACAGAGAACCCCTCCTCCTCCCTGAGGATTTAAGTGACCATAAATGTGCACCTGGGGTAGAGAGAGAAGCAATCACTCAGACAACATTCCTCTTCTTTCTTTTTTTATTTTGACTGCACTGTGCAGGCTGTGGAATCTTAGTTCCTCGTCCAGGAATCGAACCCATGGCCCCTGCAGTGGAAGCATGGAGTCTTAACCACTGGGCTGCCAGGGAAGTCTCCATTCCTCTTCTTTTGAGTTCTACGGTTCTCTTCTTTATGCTCAAGACTGTTCTTGTCACTTGTCCTGCAAATCTTTATTCAGCTCATGCTATGCCTCGGAGCACCGTTTTAGGTTGAGGGACTGCAGCAGAGAACAGAACAGACGGAGATCCCTGCCATGTGGAGCTTAGTTGCGGGTGGGGGAGACAGAAGAGAAGCCAGCAGATGGATCTAGAAGGCTGTGGGTGGTGATAAGCACTGTGGAGAACAGTCTTATCAGGAAAGGGCAACAAAGGTAACTATGGAAGCTCTTCTGAGAGGTGGCCGGGCAGGTGGGGTGAGGAGAGTGAAGTGAGGAAGCGAGCTGGCAGGTATCTGGGAGGAAAGTCTATCTTTCTCTGCTTCTGAGCTGCAGGTATCTTGTCCCACATGTTCAAGAAGATTTTATGTTTGGAGGCTGTGTCTTCTGTGTCACTCCAATATTCTCTCTAGTAGCTAAATGCAATATGGTGGGGCAGGTCAGGTGAGGGGAATGAAGTGAGGGAGTGAGGTGTCTTGTATCACTCTCTCCAGTCTGATCCCTCAGTTTCTGTTTCTTTGAGGGCTGTGGTCTGCCTAAAAGACAGGTACTCTCAGTTTGCTTGAGGCAGCGGCCATGTCACTCTGGGCTGAAGCAGACTCTCCTTTGAGCAGGAACATGGATGCCATGACACCTTCTGAGCGACACCATGTTACTTCCCCTGGAAACAGTGTTGCAGAACTCGATGGCTGATCCTTTCATGCTCCTTGTCATGAGAGCTTCAAAGTGACTCGCTGCATTAACTCATTAATGATCATTAAATGTTTGTGGAGAGTCAGTGCCTAATGAGGGCTTTCCTGGGGCCCCAGGTGGTAAAGATTCTGCCTGTAGTGCAGGAAACCAAGATTCAGTCCCTGGTTCAGGAAGATCCCCTGAAGAAAGAAATGGCAACCCACTCCAGTATTCTTGCCTGAAGAATCCCCATGGATGGAGGAGCCTGGCAGGCTACAGTCCAGTGGGTTGCAAAGAGTTGGACATGACTGAATGACTAACACTAGCAATCTAGCAATGCCTGACAAAATGACCAGGGTGGAGTGACTGAAGCATGAGACTCTGACACATGGACTTCTCATCTGCACACCTGTTTGCTGGTGGGGGGACACCCCACATCATGATAGGAATGCTCATCAGGAGAGAAGGCAATTTAGGTGTCAGGTATTTGGCCCTCATGTTTGTCAGTGATTCAGGAAGTGATTATCAACATTCAGAACCACTTCATGAATCAACCAGGAGCTAGAAAAACATTTAGCCATAATGAGTTCATTTCCATGGAAATAGGACCAGACCCACTGGTGGGTCAGATAGTTGCACTGCCTTGGACTTCATAGCCTCCCGTCCTGCCACCTCCTCATTTCTGACAGGCTCATTTCAGGCCTCATTATGCTTTGTTGCTTTGTGCTCTAACCAAGAGCTGCCACATCCAGGAACCTCCCACATAGTGGATTCAGAGTCCTTTGTTCAGCTGGGAAGCGGGCATCTCTTGGGGCCTGTTAGGAGCTGAATTGTGTTCCCTCCCATACAACAGCCATGAGTCAAAGTCCTAACCCCTGGTACCTGAGACCATGACAGTGTTTGGAGATAGGGCCTTTAAAGAGGGGGTTAAGGTAAAACAGGGTCATATGGGTGGGCCCTAATCCAACAGGTTGATACTTTGGCCTCTTGATGAGAAAAGCCGACTCATTGGAAAAGATCCTGATTCTGGGAAAGATTGAGGACAGGAGGAGAAGAGAGTGACAGAAGCTGCGATAGTTGGATGGTATCACCGACTCAATGGACATGACTTTGAGCAAGCTCCTGGAGATAGTGAAGGACAGGGAAGCCTGGCGTGCTGCAGTCCATGGGGTCCCAGAGAGTCAGATGTGACCAAGTGACTGAACAAACAAACAAAATCTGATGGGACTGCTGTCCTTCAAAGAAGGGGAGATTAGGACACAGACACACGAAGAAGGAAGGCCATATGAAGACATAGGAAGAAAATGGCCATCTTCAAGCCAATCAGAGAGGTTTCAGAAGAATCCATCTCTACCAACAACCAGTTGATTTCATATTTCTAGCCTCCAGAATCGTGGGGAAATACATTTCTGTTGTTTAAGCTGCCCTGTCTGCAGTACTTTATTATGGTGTCCCTAGCTGACTAATTGGAGAAGGAAATGGCAACCCACTCCAGTGTTCTTGCCTGGAGAATCCCAGGGACGGCGGAGCCTGGTGGGCTGCCGTCTATGGGGTCGCACAGAGTCAGACACGACTGAAGCGACTTAGCAGCAGCAGCTGACCAATACTGGGTTCTTGAGTGCAAATTCTCTTGGGGACCTTTGGGGCATTCAGACTTTATTGACAGGGTTGCACTGGCAAGGAACCTTCTCTGGAGGCTTTTTAATTCCTTCTCCCAGAGGCTCACAACCTTTCTTCCTACATCCTTGGAACTGGCTGTCCTTTGATACTGATACTTAAGGGGAAAGCCCATTTGGACACAGGCCGCTGGGGGCTTTCTTACTACTAGGCCAGTTGCCCCATTGTCTTAGCTTGGTTCTTCCTAAAAGCAGATGCTAAGAAAGAGATGGGTACACGAGACTTACCTGTGATATGATCCCAACAAGCATTGCGAGGGAGTGGGGAGGCCAGAGCGGGAAGAGAGAAAGCTAATAATCGGGGTGTTACAGCTGGTAATTGGGTTCATTCTCACTGGGAGCCCTCTGAAGAGTGTGTGGAACAACACCTAGGATTGTCTCATCAAGGAGCAAGGGAGCTGAAGCATTTATCTTGCACCAGCAAGGTACCAGCTCTCGCCCCTCATTGGCTGAGGGTCTCGTCTGTAACTCCAGCACTCTGGCTTATTTTTCACATGGGCCGAGTGTGCTCCAACCAGCAAAAACCTGAGGCAGGGAGATGTCGCCATGTGTAGGAATGTTGGCAGTAACCCCTAGTGGGGGCGGAGGGGCTCTGGAGGAGCCTGCAGGGCCACACCAAGCCCCTTCTTCCTCTCCAGACCTCCCTTTCTGTGGCTCCTGCATGTTCTGCACCTCGCCCGCCCAGATGCAAAGCAGCATCTCTGGCTGAACTTTAAGCTCCTTTCCAAGAGGTATTTGCTAGATTAACACCCAGCCTGTGTTTCCATGGCGGCACTTGAATAGAGCCATTTCTGTTCTGGACTCCCCACTCACCTCGATGAAAGGCAGGGTCTTGCAGAAACCAGAATGAAAGGATTCCTCAGCCAGCTTCCCTTTCTGTTGAAAGGACGGCTCCATCTCCTAGATCTTTGCGCCTGTTGCTTCATAAAATCCCGGGTGTGCCAGCAGCTTGGCAGTGGGGTGGCGAAGTATTTCTGGAGCGATTGCTAGCGTTTCTCATGCGGCTTCATTTGAAAGTGGCAACTTTCTAGGTTCTCTTCTGCTGACTCTTTTAAAGGAAACTGTGATATAATTTCAATATGGTTCAATAAGTGTTTAGATATGACCTGTAAACATCCAGGCTCAAGAGCTGGAGGGGAAGTGTCCCAAATGCCATTTATGGAGGTCCGGAGGGTGTGACAAGTGGAGAATGAAGGGAACTGGGTGGTGGGGTGAGGTGGGGAGCTTGATGAACCAGAGTGAGATGACTGGGTGGATGTTGGATACCATTCATGGATCTGGAGAAGTCAGGGAGACGGGCTGACTCTGGGGTGAGGACGAGGAGTTCAACTTTGACTCAGCTGAGTGTGGGTGTCAGGAAGAGGCAGGCTTGATGGATGGGATCCAGCACACCTGCCCATCTTCCTTGTGCCCTGCCTGCCTGGGCCCTGCCTGAATTTCCTTTCTTTGTATTATGGCTTCACTTCCTTCAGATTCTGGCATCAAATCCAGCATCTTGCCTTGCCCTGATAGTTCTGTCTGGTTCCCAGTGAGGCTGGGTGATACTGTGAAAGGAACATCTCATCTGAAACGAGGCAAAGCTAGACTTAAAGCACCACATCATCACTGAAGCTTCTCGAGCCCGGAACAGCCACTGGCCTCCAGTTTCTTCTTTTCTCCAGGGTGTCTGCTCAGCAGTCGCCCCTGCAGAGAGGTGTACCCTGACGCCCCACCTAAAACAGGACCTGTCCCATCATTCTCTGACTTTTACCTTGCTTATTTTTCTTCAGGCCTGTTACTGCCACCTGATGTTTAAATGTTTGTGTTTACTTGTTCATTGTGTGTATGTGTCTCCTGAGGTTGTAGGCTCGATGATGATAGAAACACACGTGAGCATCGTCAAGTCCTGTCCATCACTGTACCACTCAGTGTACAGAGCTGCCTGGCACACAGTAAGCTCTCAAGCAGTATTTGTTGAACGAGTGAGTAAAATAAATCAGCCTCTCAAGACTATGGATGTGGAAAGGCCAAGTGTGTGTCAGAAGTAACAGATGACAGACTTCCTTGGTGTGTAGTGACTGGGACTCCGCCCTCCCCATGGAGGGTGCCCGGGTTCAATCCCTGGTCAGGAAACTAGATCCCACATGCTGCAAGGATGAGTCCACATGCCACAACCAAAGATCCCACGTGATGCAATGAAGATTGAGGATCCCATGTGCCACAACTAAGACCTGATGCAGATAAATAAATAATCAGTCAGTCAGGTCAGTTCAGTTGTTCAGTCGTGTCCAACTCTTTGTGGCCCCATGAATCGCAGCACACCAGGCTTCCCTGTCCATCACAAACTCCCAGAGTTTATTCAAACTCATGTCCATCGAGTCGGTGATGCCATCCAACCATCTCACCCTCTGTCGTCCCCTTCTCCTCCTGCCCCCAATCCCTCCCCGCATCAGGGTCTTTTGCAGTGAGTCAACTCCTCACATAAGGTGGCCAAAGTACTGGAGTTTCAGTTTCAGCATCAGTCCTTCCAATGAACACCCAGGACTGATCTCGTTTAGGATGGACGGGTTGGATCTCCTTGCAGTCCAAGGGACTCTCAAGAGTCTTCTCCAACACCACAGTTCAAAAGCATCAATTCTTCGGTGCTCAGCTTTCTTCACAGTCCAACTCTCACATAAATACCTGACCACTGGAAAAACCATAGCCTTGACTAGACGGACCTTTGTTGGCAAAGTAATGTCTCTGCATTTTAATATGCTGTCTAGGTTGGTCATAACTTTCCTTCCAAGAAGTAAGTGTCTTTTAATTTCATGGCTGCAATACCATCTGCAGTGATTTTGGAGCCCAAAAAATTAAAAAAATTACAGAAGAATTACTCAACTCTAGGGCTCAAGGAGCCATCTCACCAGGAAAAAATAAAACAGATCCCCTTCTAGCTCTTATTTGGAACAGAAAAAGCCTGTATGAAACACATACCAAGCGTTCATTTGATCTGCTGGACTTACTGTCCCAGTGTGTCTAAGGTAATATTTCATTGGATTTCACCGTGTGTTTGAAAGCAAAACAATTCACATTTGAAAATCTCATTACTAGCATCTTCCCTCCAAATCCATTAACGGCGTGAGTGTTTCTGGCAACTGAGATCACCTCGGATTATAGTATGAAATGCAGCTCTGGGGAAAACTGTATGTTTCAAGATGTTTGTACCATTCAATTGTCAAATATTCACATGGTTATGATTCTCAAAGAAAGCACACAATGTAGGGAAATTGGTAACAAAATAAAAGCTCCGGGATGTATTGAGAGAAGGCGGTCAAAGGATTCCTCCCTGACATAGCTAATCCCAGGGACGGGAAATTAAAAACCACGCCAGAATATCAATGCCTTGCCCTGAGGATGGCTGGCTTTCTTTGAGCGAGATTCCAGGTCTCAGCCCACATAGCAATTTCGGACTTCTTCACTGCAGCTTTGGGTCTCCTGCACTGCCCTTTCCCCATCCCAAAGACAAGAGACTCCTTTCCTCTCACCCAGACTCACTTCATCAGCTAAATCTGACTGGATTCCCCAATACATGGCCATCCCTGTCTTGGTGAACTTGGGTGACATCATTAGATGACATCATTGGATGACACCAGTAGAGCTGGAAAGGTTCTGTAAGATTGAAAATGAAGGGTCTTCCCTGGGGGTCCAGTGGCTAAAACTCTGTTATCCTAGTACAGAGGGTCCAGGTTCAATCTCTGGTCAGGGAACTAGATCCTACATGCCACAACTAGTAGATCCTGAATGCTGCAATGAAGATGGAAGACCCTGAGTGCTGTCCCTAAGACCCAGGGGAGCTAAACAAATAAATATTTTTTAAAAGGATTGAAAATGGAAAAATTGAAGGTTGGGGTTCTGTAGTCAAACAAATTTTGAAGTTACAGCATTTGATACCTTCTTCTTGGAGCTTCCCAATTCACCCAGGCAAGTTCAAACCTCTGAGATGTCCCATGGTCAGAGACCTGCTTTTGTTTATTTAACTTAGCATTGTCTCAAATTAACTGGCTCTTCAGGCTTTAATTTGACCACATGAAGCAGTCATATTCTATGGAAAACTAGTGTACAAATTGAAACAGCCCCTACCTTCAATAGATGAGGCAACAAACTACAGGAAAGCTATCAAAGTGCCTGATCACTTGGCTGATCAATGGCAGAGGTAGGAAGGACTGGTCACTGGGGACCATGACACCCAGTTCAGGGCTCCTCTTCTGCCCTTCTTTACTTCACTTCAGCAAAATTCCTCTTGTTCCCATCCCACCCCATCCTAACCCATCCCATCCACTCTCTGAATGTTTCTTGAGCACCTGTCATGGCCAGGTGCTGTTCTAGGTGCTGGAATACGCTGGTGAATGACACAGACATAAGACTGGGTTTTCCAGAAACCCACTTTGCCCTCAGGAAGTTAAGTCTAATTTGGAGCTTCTCATCATTTTCTTCCCATATTTTCTTCCTCTTTTCTCTCTCACCCTCCCCTCTTTTCTCCCCGTCTCCCTCATTCCAGATCATGCTTTACTCTTAACAAGATAAATGGCCCTCAAACTCCACTTAAATTACATCACTCCCCAGGTGAGGACCTTAATTGATTCCTTTCTGTCTCTCACAACAGGTTTAGCCTGTGGGGCCCAGAGCTCCGTGGAAGCAGGACCTGTGTTAATCTCTCTCTGCTGAGCAGAAACCCTGCATCATAGGAGGTGCTCAGTTCATACCTGTCCCATGACTGATGGCTAAGCACTTGTCAGTTCTGCAACACATCCGGGAACCTTGTACTCTTAACTCCTTTGCCCAGCCTGAAACCCTCCATCCACGGCAGGTTGTGGTCCTGATGGTGTTCCCACAAAACCCTAGATTCCTTTCTTTGTGATTCTCCTTGAATTGATTCTTCGGAAAGCAGATGCAAGTGTTCGGTGCCTCCTAGTTGATTCCAATCTCACACTCAGCTCAGTTTCTTACCTCTTTTATGAAGACTTCACTGAACTCCTTCCTTTCTCCCTCCCTTCCTCTCTTCTTCTCTTTCCTACTCTTCATCAGGCATTATGCTTATTCCTATGAATATAAATAGGAATCATCAGTTACTTACGTCTTTGAGAATTTCATGGTCCAGTGGAGAAGACAGACAAGTGACTAATTATAGTGCAGCAGAATTTTGCCATGACAGAGGCACTCACAAGCTGCCAGAGGGGTCTCTAGATGGGGACTCAACTCATGTGGGGTCAGGAAAGGCCTGTAGAAGAAGGAGATGTACAAGCTGATCCTTGAAGCAAAATATGAAATAAGACAGGAGGAAAATTGCTGGACTTGGTGGAGAGGAAGAGAGTATCAGACGCAAGAGCCACAAACCAGGAATATGACACCTAAATTTGCCAACAGAGGCTGGGGACCTAATCATCTCTAAATGTTATTTGGGGTCAAACCTCAAATCACATCCCAGTTTTGTGATTACCTCTTCTTAGACAAGTTATTTAGTTTTAGTTCATCATTTATGAGATCAGACTCTTCTTAGCACACAGATGGACACATAGTAGGTGCTCAATAAATATATGTTGAACAAATGAGTATTTCCCAAACAGTTTTTATTGCTGAAAGTATTTGAAGTGATGAAATTGCCAGCTATGTCTTAGTTATCTCTCTCTCTCTATTTTTCCCCTGGGGGATATACAGAGAGGACAGGACATACTCAAAGACTTGAGAGGAGCTGTTCCTTCCGAAGAACATTCTTCAACTTCCATTAGCTCCAGCCTTGACCTTTCTATTTAAATATAGATGATGAGCTAAATGGAGCCTATTGTTCACCTCCTCCACCCCTACATTTTTCTGAGTAAAATGTACTCCATGCAGCCACAAAAGTGTTGGCAGTGACCCTTTTAAAAATTGCCAGGTGATCAGATTTTTACTAAATCTGACTTTTTCTTCCTTCATTCTCCTGACCTCTTGCCCTGCATTAAAACAAAATCTTTCTGTGTCTCCATCCCCTGTCAGTGTCTGGTGGCTCCCCACTCTGCTATCATTTTCTCCTCTAATGAGTTGTTCCATTGAGCTCGGCTGCCCCTGCCACCCCTGAAGAAGAATCGTATTTTAGGGGTTCCTTTTGCCTCAGCAGAAATTGGAGGAGGGCACAGGTGGCAGAGGAACAATTGTCATTTATCAAATAAATAGCTGTGCCAATCACTGCATCTGGGGCCTCTTATTCCGCATCCCATTTAATCCTTATAGTGACTGTGGTGGTTGTAGGGATTCAGAGTTCAGGCTTCACCCTGACCCATTAAATCAGAATCTCAGGGATAGGGTCTGGACATCAGTATTTTTGAAAAGTGCTCCAGGCCATTCTGATCTGCAGGCAAAGGTTAAATTACTGCCTTACACCAGGCTGCTTCTCAGAAAGCATGTTTTGGAGACTTGTAGGAGCCATCAATATAAATACCAGTTTGAGGATGAAAGGGTACTTGGAGTGAGGCCATTGGTTGCGGTCATAACTTTGTTCTCAGGCAAGAACAAATAGGTTCTTTGGGGAATAATCTAATCAATCAAAAATACACTTTAAACCTCCCCCCCCCACCCCCAAACATAAGGGAACCTGAGATGCTCACAGTGATAATACCCAGGGGACATTTCACAAAGTAACACAGGAAGTCTAGCTTGAATAGCTTCCCCATAGTAATGAGTGGAGTATTCATATTGCACACAGCCTAAGAGTTGTGTTCATGGTGCCAAAATCTTGAGATCTGCTCTTAAGATCCACCACTGCAGAGGATCACAAACAGAAAATTCAATCCAGGAAGATACGGTGTGTATTTTGCAGAGTCCACACTAAAAAGTTTAACAATTTTCTTTATTGAGATGAACAGATCTTCTCACAAGAAGTAACTGGTCGATTGTGTATTCTTTTGCATGTGAGTCTTGGACAATGTTGATATTGTTTCAGAATAATTTCCCTAAGCTACGTGTGCCTGAAGATTCCACTGATTCCTTGCTGGTAGGATTTGGTACTAGAAATGTATAGCAGTGATGTTGACTATTAGTTGTAGTCTGTTTGATGCATATTTGTTAACATAAATCAGTTACTAAGCTGTTTTAATGCTTTCCATATTGTGGATTCAGTCATTTCCTGTCATTATGTTATTAATAAAGGAATCCCTCCAGGTTTGTAAAGATGTATATTGAAGATTACTAAGCTTAGTTGAACGCATGTCCAAGTTCTCTAACCCTCGATGGGAAGAGTAGGCAAGCAGTGTCATTTTACAGAATATAGGAGAAATATATTTGGATTCTTTTGGGGAGAGCACCCAAAATAATTGTACCCCAATCCTGTACCCTTTAGGGTAGAAAAAAATGGTGTGTTAAAGTTGCTCAGTCATGTCCGACTCTTTGCAACCCCATGGACTGTAGCCTACCAGGATCCTCAGTCCATGGGATTTTCCAGGCAAGAGTACTGGAGTGGGTTGCCATGTTCTTCTCCAAAAGTCCATGATCAAATCACAGTAGAATTAACTACAGACATACAAACACAAAAATAGAGATTCAAATTATTCTTGTTGTGGTTTAGTCACTAAGCCATATCCGATTCTTCGCAACCCCATGGACAGACTGTAGCCCATCGGGCTCCTCTGTCTATGGGATTTCCCAGGCAAGAATACTAGAGTGGGTTGCTATGTCCTTCTTTGTGACCCAGGGATCAAACCCACATCTCCTGCATTGGCAGGCAGGGTCTTTACTGCTGAGCCAAAAGGGAAGCCCAGAGTTAAAATGGACCCTGGAAAAATGCAAAAAAAAAAAAAAAAATCCTTCATTTATTCTTGGAATCATTTCAACTGAATAATAGAATAATTGAGAGCATGGACAATAAAGCTAGGCTTCAAGGGTTTAAATCCAAGCTCTGCCACTTATTACCTGCGTGACCTTGGGCAAGTCACTTAATTTCTCTGTGCCCCATATTTCTCTTCCTTAAAATGGCAATGACAACAGTACCTACAATGAGAAAGCTGCTATAAAGATTAAATTTGCTAATGTTTAGAAAACATGTAGAGAGAACAAGATGGTGGAGGAGTAGGTGGATGTGGAGTACATCTCTTTCCATGGATATATTAGTAATACACCTTCAGACACAGAAGTGCTTGCAGAACACCAGCTGAGAGCAGGGACAGGAGTACCTGACCAGAGGAAAAGAAAATATAGAACCACGCAAAACTCAGTAGGAGGAAGGAACTAGGGGAAAAACAGGAGTGTTAGTAAGACTGGACCTTCCCTTGGTGGGTGGGGGGAATTGAAGCAGGGGTCTGATTCCCACATTGGGTACTTGTCTGAGTCAGAGGAGAAACATTTAACACTGAGACTGAAACAGCTGATCTGTGGCAGCCTAAATGGAATGAAAATCAGACAGTCCTTGCTGCAGCCCTACATACCCCAGACAGGGATGTGGGCCCCCTGGAAGGCACAGCAGCTGGGAGCTGGAGTTTGGGGAGTGTGGAGTGACCCCAGGGTGAGGGCTGTTGTTGACTGTGGAGAGACAGATCAGGGGGAGGTGAGGGAGGAGACTGTGGTGGGAAATGCCTGTGGAGGAAAGCCAGGCAGCCATGGAAGCAAGGCGATATTACTGAGTCATGTGTGGAGGGTGGAGCCATCACCATACCTTTTCTCTCCCCACACGCCAGCATCCGCAGCTGAACAATAGAGAGGCTGGCCCATCAAATGCCTGACGCACTGAACTACAGCGCAGGACCCACCCAGGGTGCTCCTTTAAGTGACTGATGTGCTGAACTACAGAATAGGACCCCACCCAGGGTGCCCCTTTAAGTGCCTGACTCTCCAATCTACAGAGAAGGACCCTGCCAGGCAAGGGAACCCTCTAAGTGCCTGCATGGGTGGAGCTACAGACAAAGACTGGCCCAAGAGCCCTTCTGATCGCCACCTACAAGAGGCTCGAAAAAAGACTCTGATAGGGCCATAACTCCTGCAATGGAGGCAGTCTGTGTCCCTGCACACTTGGCGCCGCCAGTGTCCGCACAAGCCAACCAGTTGCGCCACCTTCACGCTCAACTCTCATTGGGTCAGAGCTGCCACAGGCCAAAAGAATCTTGCATCTATAACTGCAGGGTCGCTTTGGTAGTGTCTGACTCTTTGCATCTCTGTTTACTGTGACTGGCCAGGCTTCTCTGTCAGGGAGCAGGGTTCTCCAGGCCAGAATACTGGACCATATTGGCCAGTATTAGTTGTCATACCCTTCTAGAGCACTATATTTCCTGCTGCCCTAGCTGCCCACGCCCCTGAGTACCTGGTGCTGCCAGAACCCCTGTGACCCAAGCATCTGTACCACCTCCACACCTGGCCCTCACAGGGGCAAACCCCGTCCTCCAGGGCAGCCTCAGGAGCAAACCCCAGTGGACAACCCACATGCAGAGGTGGAAATAAAACCACAATTGAAACCCAGGGGCAGTGTGGCTAAGGAAGAAGACCCAAAACCTTCCCACCAGCTGTATAAGCTGCAGATTAAATACACACAGTCAACTAGGCAGACACCGTGTCTATGGGATATATAAAAGGACTTTAAGAGCGCCCACAAAAGAAAATGCACTGCTTCTGATAGCTGTGGACATTGGAGGCGAGAACACATAGGAGTAGGACCAGATTAGAATCTGAGTTGCCCCCACAGCAGGTCCAGAGACCAGCACAGTGTTGGGAGGGCATCCTAGGGAGGTGAGGTGGTCTGTGACTCCCAGTGAGGAAAAGGACTCTTACAGCAGTGACTCAAGAAAAACATTTATTATTCTTATGTTTTGACTTGTTCTGTAGATTCTTTTTTTTTTCCTTTTGAGCTTTCCGCCCCCCTCAGTCACATTTTTTATTGTTGTTATAAACCTCTGCCTCTACATGGAGCTTTTGCAGTTCTGTGAAGTTTTCTTTTTTTTCTCTCTCTCTTTTTTTAATTTTAATTTTTTAAGCCTATTATTATTTTTTCTATATTTATTTCTTTGTTTGCTTTTCCTACTGTTATTTTCCCCTTGCAGCCACTCTTTCAGTTCAGTTCAGTTCAGTCGCTCAGTTGTGTCCAACTTTTGTGACCCCATGAACTGCAGCATACCAGACCTCCCTGTCCATCACCAACTTTCGGAGCCTACCTAAACCCATATCCATTGAGTCAGATCACTGAGTGATGCCATCCAACCATCTCATCCTCTGTCATTCTCTTCTCCTCCTGCCCTCAATCTTTCCCAGCATCAGGGTCTTTTCCAATGAGTCAGCTCTTTGCATCAGGTGGCCAAAGTATCGGAGTTTCAGCTTCAACATAGTCTTTCCAATGAACATTCAGGACTGATCTCCTTTAGGATGGACTGGTTGGATTTCCTTGCAGTCCAAGGGACTCTCAAGAGTCTTCTCCAACACCACAGTTCAAAAGAATCAATTCTTCAGCGCTCAGCCTTCTTTATAGTCCAACTCTCCCATCCATACATGACCACTGGAAAAACCATAGCCTTGACTAGATGGACCTTTGTTGACAGAGTAATGTCTCTGCTTTTTAATATGCTGTCCAGGTTGGTCATAACTTTCCTTCCAAGGAGTAAGTGTCTTTTAATTTCATGGCTTCAGTCATCATCTGCAGTGATTTTGGAGCCCCCAAAATAAAGTCAGCCACTGTTTCCACTGTTTCCCCATCCATTTGCCATGAAGTGATGGGACTGGATGCCATGATCTTAGTTTTCTTAATGTTGAGCCTTAAGCCAACTTTTTCACTCTCCTCTTTCACCTTCATCAAGAGGCTGTTTAGTTCCTCTTCACTTTCTGCCATAAGGGTGGTGTCATCTGCATATCTGAGGTTATTGATATTTCTCCCGGCGATCTTTATTCCAGCTTGTGCTTCTCCCAGCCCAGCATTTCTCATGATGTACTCTGCATATAAGTTAAATAAGCAGGGTGACAATAAAGCTCTTCCAAAATTGGCCTGAAGGAACCTACCTCAACATGGTAAAGGCCATATATGATAAGCCTATTGCAAACATTATTCTCAGTGGTGAAAAACTGAAAGTATTCCCCCTAATATCAGGAACAAGACAAAGGTATCCACTTTCACCACTATTATTCAACATAGCTCTGGAAGTATTAGCTACAGCAATCAGAGAAGAAAAAGAAATAAAAGGAATACAGATCAGAAAAGAAGTAAAGCTCTCACTGTGACATGATACTGTACATAGAAAACCCTAAAGATAGTATCAGAAAATTACTAGAGGTAATCAGTGAATTTAGCAAAGTTGCAGGATACAAAATCAATACACAGAAATCACTTGTATTTCTATATTAGAACTATGAAAAATCTGAAAGTGAAATTAAGGAATCAATCCCATTCACCACTGCAACAAAAAGAATTAAATATGTAGGAATAAACTTACCCAAGGAGACAAAAGAACTGTATACAGAAAATTATAAGACATTGATGAAAGAAATCAAAGATGACATACACAGATCGAGAGATATTCCATGTTCCTGGGTAGGAAGAATCAATATTGTGAAAATGACTATACTACCAAATGCAATCTACATTTGGTAGATCATTGCAATGTGATCCCTATCAAATTACCAATGGCATTTTTCCCAGAACTAGAAAAAAATATTTCACAATTCATATGGAAACACAAAATACCTGAACAGCCAAAGCAATCTTGAAAAAGAAGAATGGAACTGGAGGAATCCAGCTACCTGTCTTCAGGTTATGGTACAAAGCCACAGTCATCAAGACAGTATGGCAGTGGCACAAAGACAGAAATATAGTCCAATGGAACAAGAAAGAAAGCCCAGAAATAAAGCCATACACCTATGGGTACCTTATTTTTGACAAAGGCAAGAATATACAATGGGGCAAAGACAGCCTCTTCAATAAATGGTGCTGGGAAAACTGGACAGCTACATGTAAAAGAATGAAATTAGAACACTTCCTTACACCATAGACTAAATAAGATAAACTCAAAATGGATTAAAGACCCAAATGTAAGACCAGAAACTGTAAAACTCTTAGAGGAAAACATAGGCAGAACACTCAATGACATAAATCAAAGAAAGATCCTCTACGACCCACCTCCTAGAGTAACAGAAATAAAAACAAAAGTAAACAAGTGGGATCTGATTAAACTTAAAATCTTTTTCACAGCAAAGGAAACTATAAGCAAGGTGAAAAGACAACCCTCAGAATGGGAGAAAATAATAGCAAAGGAAACAACTGACAAAGGATTAATTTCCAACATATACAAGCAGCTCATACAACTCAATGCCAGAAAAACAAACAACCCAATCAAAAAGTGGGAAAAAGACCTAAACAGACATTTCTCCAAGGAAGACATACAGATGGCTAACAAATGCATGAAAAGATGCTCAATATTGCTCATTATTAAAACCACAATGAGATATCACCTCATACTAGTCAGAATGGCCATCATCAGAAAGTCTACAAACAATAAATGGTGGAGAGTGGGTGGAGAAAAGGGAACACTCTTGCACTGTTGGTGGGAATGTGAATTGCTACATCCACTATGGAAGATGGTATGGAGATTCTTTAAAAAACTAGGAATAAAACCACCATATGACCCAGCAATCCCACTCCTAGCTATATACCCTGCTGCTGCTGCTAAGTCACTTCAGTCGTGTCTGACTCTGTGCGACCCCATAGATGGCAGCCCACCAGGCTCCCCTGTCCCTGGGATTCTCCAGGCAAGAACACTGGAGTGGGTTGCCATTTCCTTCTCCAATGCATCAAAGTGAAAAATGAAGTGAAGTTGCTCAGTCATGTCCGACTCTTAGCCACCCCATGGACTGCAGCCTACCAGGCTCCTCCGTCCATGGGGTTTTCCAGGCAAGAGTACTGTAGTGGGGTGCCATTGCCTTCTCTGCTATATACCCTGAGGAAACCAAAATTGAAAAAGACACATGTATCCCATTGTTCATTGCAGCACTATTTACAATAGCTAGAACATGGAAGCAACCTAGATGTCCATCAACAGATGAATGGGTAAAGAAGTGGTACATATGCACAATGGAATATTACTCAGCTATGGAAAGGAATGCATTTGAGTCAATTCTGATGAGGTGGATGAACCTAGAACCTATTATACAGAGTGAAGTGAGTTAGAGAAACATAAATATCATATTCTAACATATATACAGAATCTAGAAAAATGGTACTGAAGAATTTATTTACAGGGTAGCAATGGAGAAACAGACATAGAGAATAGACTTATGGACATGGGGAGAGGGGAGGAGAGGGTGAGATGTATGGAAAGAGTAACAGGGAAACTTATTTTACCATATGTAAAATAGATGGCCAACGGGAATTTGCTGCATGGCTCAGGAAACTCAAACAGGCTCTGTATCAATCTAGAGGGATGGGATGGGGCAGGAGATGGAAGGGAGCTTAAAAAGGGAGGGGATATATGTATACCTTTGGCTGATTCATGTTGCAGTTTGACTGAAAACAACAAAATTCTGTAAAGTAATTATCCTTCAATAAATAAATTGAGAAAATAAAAATAAAACATGTATAAAAGTGCTTGGCACAAAATAAAAGCTATATGTATGTTTGTTAAATAAAAACTGACAAACTCCCAGGGGCATTTCTCAAATTTCTGTGTGTACATGAATCACACGGGGATTCTGCAGAAATGCAGACTCTGATTCAGCAGGTCTTGGGTGGGGCCTGAGGTTTTGTATTTCTGACAAGCTCCCAGGTAACATTGATGCTGCTGGCTCATGGCCACACTTGGGTCAGTGAGGGGTCTACATGCTCCAGCTTATGGAGAAGGGAAGGGTTTGGGTATGACACATCTCCTCTATTTAATTTGCCTCAGTTCCCCAACAGCTGTTGAAGGTAAACTCTTGGAATCAACTTCTTTTAGTTTCTAGGAGAAAATTTCTCCTTAAGCCCATGAATGCTCTTGCTTGTTACCCTAGGACCCAGTCACTTCTAATCAGCAGTGCCATTCAGTCATCTGGCTTCACTTTGAATAAGAGAGCAGTGAGGGGTGGAGATTCGAATCTCACTGATGATGGAGCATCTTAGGGACCAGTCAGTGTCTGCCCTTGTGAATGTAGGTGTCTCCGTGTAAGTGTCTCAGAGATTACCGTGCAAAATGGTTTGTCTCATCTTGGATTTGACCCACCTCAGCAATCACTCTTTTTGTGATCCTCTAGGATCATGGAAGGGGGATGGGGGAAAGATGAGACCATCGCCACACTACTGAGAAAAATGGCTTACTCCCAGCAGTCACACTAACATTCTGGAAATTTGTTTTTTGAATATGTGTTCTATGTGCGTGTGTGCATGCATGCTAAGTCACTTCAGTCGTGTCCAACTTTTTACCACCCTATGGACTGTAGCCCACCAGGCTCCTCTGTCTATGGGATTTTCCAGGGAAGAATACTAGAATGGGTTGCCATGCCCTTCTCCAGGGAATCTTCTTGACGCAGGGCTTGAACCTGGGTCTTCTGTTTTGCAGGCAGATTCTTTCCTGTGCCCTGAGATTTTTTCAGGCTCTTGTTTTAATATATGCTTTCCCCCCATATGTTCTTCTTTAAATGAATGTTAGCTCCTTATTGTTTAATTGATATATAATTAATAGTCAGTGAAATGCACAGATCTTCATAGCACAGTGTAATTAGTTTTTGCAAATGAATGTTGCCATGTAACCCACATCTCTGTCAAGACACAGAACATTTCCCTCCCCTAAAAAAAAACAACATTCTACCTCCTCCTTCTAGTCCATCTTTCCCCCTGGCTCTCACAAAAACACTGCTCTGATTTCTTTCAACAGAGATTAATTTTGCCTGTTCTGGAATTCCATATAAATCTCATTGTGCAGGATGTATTATTTTATATCTGGCTTTTTTCAGCATCATGTCTTTGAGGCTCATTTGCGTTGTTGCATGTATCAGTAATTCATTCCTCTTTATTGCTGGGTTAACTTCTGTAGTATGATTATAACTCCATTGTTTATCCCCTCACTTGTTGAAGGACATTTGGGTCGTTTCTAGTTTTGGGCTATTATGAACAAAGCTGATGTGGATATTCTTGTTCAATTCTTATTGTGCACATTTTCATTTCTCTTGAGTAAATACAGGCAGACCTTATTTTATTGCACTTAGTTCAATTGTGCTTTGCAGATACTCGTTTTTTCTTTTTCTTTTTACAAATAGAAGGTTTGTGACAACCCTTTATCAAGCAAGTCTATTTGGCACCATTTTCCCAAAACATCTGCTCACTTCATGTCTTTGTGTCACCTTTTTGAAATTCTTGCAATATTTAAAACTTTTTCATAATTATTATATTTGCTACGTTGTGCTGTAATCAGTGATCTTTGATGTTACTGTTGCAAAAAGAAGATGGACGTGCTGAAGCACTTTTTAGCAATAAAGTATTTTAAAATTAAGGTAGGTACATTATTTTTTTAGATATAAATGGTGTTATGCGCTTAGTCACTCAGTTGTATCCGACTCTTTGCGACCCCATGGACTGTAGCCCGGCAGGTTCCTCCGTACATGGAACTTTCCAGGCAAGACTACAGGAGTGGGTTGCCATTTCCTTCTCCAGAGGATCGTTTTCCCAACCCAGGGATTGAACCCGGGTCTCCTGTATTGCAGGTGGATTCTTTACTGTCCCAGCCACCAGGGATACTTAATAGACTAAAGTATCCTGTAAACCTAACTTTTTTTTTTTTTTTTTTTTTGGCTACTGCAAAAATCTCTATTGTTTCCATTTGGTCCACCACATGGGCAAGGGCTCCAGAATGATTAAAAAGCTGCGTAGTGGCTGCCCGTTCAGGCAGAAGTCTTGACACCGGGAGGACGCCAGACGGTCTCCTCAAAGGCTGTTGGGCCTTGGGAGGCTTCTAGTTGTGCTGAAAGGGTGAGCATTTGGAAGAGATACTGGTGCAGCCCAGCCTGCAGACCAGGCAACCTGCGGAGGTCAGTCACGTGGTCACGCACCTTCTTGATGAGTTTCACCTGCTCCTCCAGGAAGCGGCTCTCCCGGAAGTCACAGAGCTGGGGGTCCGTCGGGGCAGAACCTAGGGCATGCAGATCTGGAAGGCCTGGTTCAGGTGCTTCTCCAGGCCCGCGAGGGCTTCCTTGCGTCCTGGGTTTTACCGCACTCATCTTGGGATGGCATGGGCACGCCAGAAGAGGGCATGGCCGCCACAGCGGTTTTGCATCTTCGACAGACGTTGGGATCTCTGGACTTTCTCCTCGGACAGTTTGTGGAAGAATTTGGCTCACACCCTCCGGGGCCACATCGTTGCCCTGGAGAAGCCCAGAGAGAGGTAGGTGCAGGAGGAGGCCCGCAGATGCCTGCTGACCAGGTGATTGACAGCGGCCTCCTCTGGGGTGGCATAGTTCTACTAAATCTGGGAGCTCAACCAGTATTGTCCATTGGTTGATAGGTAATAAGGAGCTAAGCTAAAAAACAAACAAACCAACAAAAAAACCCGATGTGGGCTGGTCCTGGAGGCTGAGGATAGCTGAGTGGTTGTTTCCAAAGGTGCAGCTTGAAAAAAGGTTGGAGGGTGGTCAGAGGCTGGAGGAGGGGGCGTCCCTGGGTCTGTTCTGACCAAATACTGCTGAAGCAAGAGACAGATTGTTGAACCACTTGCGCCAGGGAAACCAAAATGTTTGCGTGACTTACTCTGCTGAGGTACTGGCTTTATTATGGTGGTCTGGAACTGAACCACAATAACTCTGAGGTAGCCTGTACACAAAAGTGGAGTTGCTGGGTCCTAAAGGTGGTGAATGCTTAACTGTATATGAAATTGCTAGACAGATTGCTAAAGTGGTCATTTTATCTTCCTGACATTCTTGTGCTCCACATCCTCATCAGAATTTGATGTTGCCAGTCTTTTGAATGTCAGCCATCATAGTGTGTGCATAATTGTATATCATCTTTGTTTTAATTTGCATATTCTTGATGACTCATGCTATTGAGCCACTCTCGCATATATTCATTTGTGAATTGCCTGTTCAAGTCTTTTTACTCATTTCAAAAATTGGGTTGTCTTTTTACGATTGAGGTTTGAGAAGTTCTTTGTATGTTTTAGATCCAGAGGCTTGCTAGATATGTGTTTTGTGAATATGTTTGTAAGTTTTCACCCGATCTGTGCCTAATGTATTCCACTTATCTGTTTATTTATGGTTGCACTGGGTCTTTGTTGCTGTGCCTGGGCTTTCTCTAGTTGGGGTGAGCAGGGGCTACTCTTTGTTCTGTGCAGGGGCTTCTCATTGCAGTGGCTTCCCTTGCTGTGGAACAGGGGCTCCAGGCACTCAGACCTCAGTAGTTGGAGCACATGGACAAAGTAGCTGTGGGACTCAGGCTTAGTTACTCTGAGGCATGTGGAATCTTCCCAGACCAAGTGATTCGACCTGTGTCCCCTGCCTTGGCAGGCAGATTCTTATCCACTGTGCTGCCGGGGAAGTCTAGTTATTCTTAATAATATCTTTTCATAAATTAAAAAATGTTTCCCCTTTATGATGATTGCTTTTTCATTCCTATCTGGGAAATCTGTGTCTACTTTAAAGTTGCAAAGGTATTCTCCTGTGGTTTCTTTTGGCAGTTTTATTATTCTAAGTTTAGTGCATTATTTATTGGTTGGGTTATTTTTTATCATAGAAGATACAGAGATGAGCTATGTAATGATCTATCTTGAATTAACTTTTGTGTGTGGCGTGAGGCAAGAGTTGAAGTTCAGTTTTACTCCTTATAGATAGCTACTTGTTGCAGTACTATTTGTTGGGAGAAGACCTGTCTTTTCCCTCATTGAACTGCTTAGATTCCTTGACCCCCAAATCAATTGGTTATGTAAGCATGGATCTTTCTGGACCCTTTCTGCTAATTTATGTGTCTTTCATTACCAACATCACAATGTCTTGATTACCATGGCTTTATGGTAAATTTTGAAATCTGTCAGTATAAGTCCTTATCCTACTCTTTTTCAAGATGGTTTTGCTCTTCTAGGTTCACAAGATGATTTTAAAGTCACCAGTTTCTACAAATAAAAGTTAAAGATTTCATAAAATTAAGCTTTAAATACAGTGAAATGTACAGATCTTACAAATATGTAAGCCACAGTCTTATCAAGATATTTCAATAACCTCAGAAAGCTCCATGGTGCCCTTTCCTAGTCATTCTGCTTTCTCAGAAATAACTACTATCCTGATTTCTCTTACCAAAGATTAGTTTTGTCTTTTCTAGAACTTTCTCTGAAGGAAACCAGGCAATATATATGTTTGTATGAGGACTTCTCTCTTAGTGTAATATTTTTGTCTATCAGCGATTTGTTCCTCATCATTGCTGAGGATTATTTCATTGAATGAATACGCCACGATTTCTTCATTCTTTCACCTCTTGATGAACAGCTGGGCTGCTGCCAGTTTTGGGCTGTTGTGAATAAAGCTGCTACAGTTAAGTTTTGTAAAAGACTCTTTCTGGAGAGGTGCTTTCATTTTTCTTACGTAAATACCTTACAGTGAAATTGCTGGTTAAAGACTATATGTATGTTTAACACTGTAAGAAACTACCAGAACCCTTTCCAGAATGATTGTAATATTTTGCAATCCCATGAGCAACATACAGGCCTTCTGAGCATCCCACATCTTCACAAAAGTTTGGGGTTCATTTTAGCCATTTATAGGTATGTCATAATATTATAGCTTTTATTTGCTATTGTCTGGTGACTAAAGATGTTGAATAAATTTTTATATGCATATGTCTTCTTGTGAAGTGTCTGTTCAAACTTGGAAGTGAAGTGAAAGTCACTCAGTCATGTCTGACTCTTTGCAACCCCATGGACTATACAGTCCATGGAATTCTCCAGGCCAGAATACTAGAGTGGGTAGCCTTTGCCTTCTCCAGGGGATCTTCCCAACCCAGGGACTGAACCCAGGTCTCCCTCATTGCAGGCAGATTCTTTACCAGCTGAGCCACAAAGGAAGCCCAAGAATACTAGAGTGGGTAGCCTATCCCTTCTCCAGGGGATCTTCCTGACCCAGGAATCGAGCTGGGGTCTCCTGCATTGGAGGAGGATTCTTTACCAACTGAACTACCAGGGAAGACCCTGCATTATTTATTAGGTGAGTTGTTTTTTTTTTTTTTTTTTTTCATACCAATCTTTGTATTTATTCACGCATTTGGTAAAAACACCACAGTCAGGAGTGAAATCATTACAATGACATAAGTAACTGTACAGACCAAGACCAAGTGAAGAGTCAAATTGCCAAAAAGCAGGTGAGCAACACACAGGTCCTTTACTCAAGTGTACTCACGGCACTTGCCCATACCACCCCTGTCCCAATAGTCACAGGCGCTAAGTTCCAATGCAACCCAGGGACTCGTCCCTGGGGATGAGGAGGGAGACATAACCGATGAAGGGAAGCTGGGGCTGTCTGAGGCACCGATCTGGTCTGCCAACGATGCGGAGATTGCAGGAAGTCAGAGTGGAGCAGGCATTTTCTTGGCACAAACTTAGGCCACAAAAAGGTTAAGGGGCTTAATCTCAGCCTTCGCTCCTCTTTCAGCAACACCAAAGGGTACCAAGTGGGGGTGGGGGAAATCTGGTCATTCATATTCTAATAAGAGGAAGGAGGAGGATCTGAAGCCCTTTCCGATGCTCCTGGTCAGAGTGCAGCATGACAGTTAGCCAGGGCAGGCCGATCCCATCTGATTGTGATTTTATCTGAACAGCCTGGTTTGCCTTAATTTTAGCTCAAAAGAGGACAAAAAGCTTTTCACAGGGTCACATGAATCACAACCCCCTTGATGAGCATTTGGGACCAACTGCATCTGTCTGCTCACACAGCTTGTCTGCAGCTCTGAGAGCTTCCAGGGAGGTGCCCAACCCCCACCCCTCTGCCTTCAGCCTTCTAAGATGGCCAAGTTGCCACATTAAGTCAAACCCAAAGTGTGAAAAATAATGCCCAAATCAAAACAGTGCTGTCTATACAGCCCAGACTATGGAGAAAAAATCCTATTCTATTTCCTAATTCCACCCCCGCTTTTTAACACAAAAGTTAAAAAAAAAAAACACAAAGCTAAACTGGATGTTTTGAGCATCTCCACTGATCCTATCAAAAACACTGATGATAGAGTTACTGTCTGACAGCGTTTAGTTTCCCAGTGTTCTTGGTAAATGGGCTACAGGGGGAGGCGGTAACCCAGATGAACACAGCACATGAATACCGAAGAACTGGCTGACTCAAGGGAAACTGCTTTGCGTGGGGAACGGCAATGGGAGGCAGAGATTGACATCTCTTGGTACAAACTTTATGTCCCTAGAGACAGGGGAAGGTGAGGACAAGGCACTTACGCTGCCAAGCAATAGTTCACACCCCCTCAACACCAGGACTGTGACCTAGAGTGCCTCCAGCCATGACCTGTCATTGAAAACTCAACCGTCCAAGTGGTCCAGTTGGACCTTCAGAACCGAAGGAAACCAACCCAAAGTGCCACAGAACCAAGGCTGAGAACGGAATGTGGGCAGAGAAAGTAAAGGATGTTGTCCCCTCCGGCCTGAGGCGAGGCTGGTTCCAGAGGAGCTCCAGGAACACCAGTTTCAAAACGCTTGGCCCGAGACCATGACAAGGCCCTTCGGATGCCCCCTCCTCCTGTTCCGATAGAGAGCAGCAGGGCCCTGAGAGCGGACACCAGCACTGAATCAGCCTGCGTGGTGGCTACAGCAGAGCCCTGCGAACCCGCCCTGTTCCGCAGCGGAGGGGAGAGATGACGCCGAGACAGGGCTGTACCCGCCTGACCCCACTGCCCCCAGGGCCCGTCAGGCATACTCGATGCGGGCAGGCCCACAGCTGCCCTCGCTCTTGCGCTCAGAAGATGGGGTGGCGGCTTTGGCCTCACTCCCCACTTCCAAAGGCTTAGATGAGATATAGTCCTTCACTTTGATCTCCATGTTCTTGGCTTTCAGAGTGGCCATGTGCAGCTTCTCCAGGAAATCTGGCATGCCACTGGAAACCATCCAACTAACGCAGTAGCGCGGAAACACGGTCTGGGGGTTGTCACTGTATGTCAGCAAGTAGTCAAAGCCGTTCTCATCAAATGACTTGTGTGGACGGATAACCATTTGGGACTCGTATGACCGGACCCTGACGAATTCCGGAGACTCGGGCACACTCGGGTGCTCCACAGCACGTGACACCAACACCATCACGTTGTTCTCCTCATCCACGCTGTACCGCCGAACGTACACATAATCCCGTGAGTACATCGGGTAAGGAAAATGGGTCACCCAGTGAAGAACCTCAGAGCCACTGACCACATCCCTCTCGATCACTTCCAGCTTGATCACCAGGGCGTCCCACTTTTTCCTATATTCTGTATCCAGCTGAACGTTGAAGAACTGCCGCGGTGTCACGTCCGTGTAGGTTCCAAACACTCGGTACTGGTAAAGGTGGGTGCCTGAAATGGGACGCCGCCACAGCTTGAAGTGTTTCTTATCCATCACCATCTCCCATGGCTGCTCTTTGCCTCCTGAATCTTCAATCCCTTCTGTCTGGGATTTTGGTTCTGGGGGGTGGCGCTCAACTCCAGAGCTCCGAAACATACCTGACATTTCCTCCAACCGTTTCATCTCATCAGTGGATCTCTGCAACTCCTCCTCCCGGATCCTCTCCTCGTCCCACACGAACACGCCAGCGAGCGCCGCCATCAAGGCAGAGGCATGGCCCGGGCGTCCGCGCAGCCGGCGCCAGAGGCGACCGAGGAGGACGCGGCCTGAGTTGTTTTTTTATGTAGAAGATAAGTATAGAGATAGAGGTATATTATATATATCCCTATATATCCTTTGTCAGATTTTTGAGTTTTTTCCTCATTTTTTGACTTGTTTAATCATTACAAATGTCTTTTGATGAGCAAATTGTTTTAAATTGCATTTTGATAAAGTCCAATGTTTCAATTTTTTTAAGTAATTTTTAAAAATTTATTTTTAATTGGAGAATAATTGCTTTGCAATATTGTGTTGGTTTAGTCACACAACAGTGTGAATCAGCCCTAAGTATACACATATACCTTCCCTCTTGAACCCCATCCCACCTCTCTTGGTCATCTTAGAGCACTGGGTTGAGCTCCCTGTGCTACATAGCAGCTTCCCACTAGCTGTCTGTTTTACAGATGGTAATGTATATATTTCAATGCTACTCTCTCAGTTCATCCCGTTCTCTCCTTGCATCTGTTTTTTAATGGTTACTGAAATCTGTATCTTAGCTATATGAAAGTGTATCTAGCCCAAGTTCACAAAAATAGTTTTCTATTTTTTTCCTAGACATCTTACAATTCTAGGTTTTATGGATGTATACTGAAAAATTCACTTAGTTCTATACTTTTTTTGTTTTTTTATTCCTTAGTATTTTCTATGTGCACTATTATGTAGTCTGCAAATAAAGGCAGCTTTACTTTAAATTGCTCTTATACACCTTTCATTCCTTTTTCTTATTACACTGACTAGAATCTCTATTCAAAACTGTACTAGAAGTCGTGACAGTGGACATTTCAGCCTTTTTACTGATCTCAGTGAGAATGCATTAAATCCATTGTTAGTTATAGAGTAAATATTCTAATACATATATTCCAATAGATAACATTAGGTTTAAAGATTTTTCCTCTGTTTCTAGCTTGAAAGTTTTCTTCTCTAAATTGTCAAAAGATTTTTCAGCACATCCTGAGATTATTAGTCACCACCCACCTTATTCTATTAACATGCAAATTTAACAGTTGGCATTTGACTGTTAACCAACCTTACATTCCTGTGATAAATCTCACGTGGTCATGTTGTGCTGTATTTTGTAGTATTTAGTGGGATTTGATTTGAATAATACTGTATTAAGGATTTTTCATGAAATTTTCATGAGGTATATTAGCCTGCTGTTTTCTTTTCTTGTGATTTGTTTTCTGGTTGTGACATCAGATTTGTGCTAGCCTCATACAATGAAGCTGAAATTGTGTTCTCCTCCTCAAGGTTTGTGAATGTGTTTGTTTAGGATTGACATTATTTCTTCCTTAAATGTCTGATAAAACTGCCAGGAAGATCACCTAGACCTGAAGTTTTATTTGTGGGAAGATAAGTAAAAGTTCACTTTCTTTAATAAGTATACAGATTTTTAGATTTTCTACTTCTTGAGTCAGCTTCTAAGAAATTTGTCCATTTAGCCCAAGTTTTCAGATTATGAGAATGAAGTTAATAATATTTTCTTATTATTTTAACATATGTAGGATCTGTAGAGATATGTTCTCCTTAATTCCCAATATTGAGTATTTGTGTTTCAGTCTACTTCATCAGCCTAGCTGGGGTTTTATCAATTTTTAAAAAATTTCCATTTTCTTCATATTTTGATTATTTCCTCTTATATCATGTTCCATTCTTTATTATCTTTTTCCTTTCTGCATACTTTGAGTATAATTTCCTCATTTTGAAATAATTTCAGGTTGAAGCTTAGGTAATATTTTTCTTTTCTAATATAAATCTTCAGAGCTACAAGTTTACTTTTAAGCATTGCATTAGCCGCATCCCACAACATCCCAACATTTTGGTATGTTGTGTTTTTATTTTTCTCATTTAAATATCTTCTAATTCCTTTTATAATTTCTTCTTTAACTTATGGGTTATTTAGAAGTGTAATGTTTAATTCCCAATATTTTTGGATGTTTCTGAAATCTTATCATTAATTTCTAAATTTTATTTTGTCAGAAATCAAACTCTGTAGGATATGAATCCTTTTAAGTTTGAGACTTGTATTATGGCCAACAAGTTTTATGGTCCATCTTGGTGAATATTCTAAGTGTACTTGGATAGACTATCAATTAGGTTGAGTTGATTGTATTGACATTTTGTATATTCTTGATTTTTTTTTTTTTTTTGTTTCCTTGTTGCTATAGAATGTGAGCCCTGCTCCCTCCACCTGCCACCACCAATTCATATATTGAAATTCTCTCAGTATAATACTGTTAGGAGGTGGGGCCTTTGGTAGGTAATCAGGTCATGAGGATGGAGCCCTCATGAATGGGATTCATGCCCTTATAAAGGAGACCTCAGAGACTTCCTTGCCCCTTCCACCATTTGAAGATACAGCAAAAAGACAGATGATTGTAAACCAGGAAGTGAGTCCTTACCAGACACCAAATCTGTTGGTTCCTTCATCTTGGATTTTCCAGCCTCTAGAACTATAAGAAATTTCTGTTGTTTTTAAGTCACTCAGTTTATGGTCTTCTGTTCTAGCAGCACACTGGGCTAATATATTTTATCAATTCATAACTATGATAGGTACAGCTGACAGGTTTGAATTATCACTTGTACAGGGATATTTTTCAATAGTAAATACTACAGTACTATATGTTACATGATTCAGTGAATCCACAGATGCAGAAAAGCCTAGGATATGAAGGGCCAACTATAGATTATTCTTGGATTCACCCTTATGTTGTTCAAGGGTCAATTGTATTGAAATCTGCAACTCTAATTGTAAATTTATGAGTTTTCCCATTCTGTCAATTTTTGCTTCAGTTATATAGAAATATGATTATTACAGCTTCTTGATGAATTGACATTTTTGCCCTTATTAAATGTTTCTCTTTATATCTGGTAATGGGGCTTCCCTGGCAGCTCAGTTGCTAAAGAATCCACGTGCAATGCAGGAGACCCCAGTTTGATTCCTGGATTAGGGAGATCCACTGGAGAAGGGGTAGGCTACACACTCCAGTATTCTTGGGCTTCCCTTGTGGCTCAGCTGGTAAAGAATCCGCTTGCAATGTGGGAGACCTGGGTTCGATCCCTGGTTTGGGAAGATCCCCTGGAGAAGGCAAAGGCTACCCACTCCAGCATTCTGGCCTGGAGAATTCCATGGACTGTATAGTCCATGGGGTTGCAGAGTCAGATATCTGTTAATACTTATCTTGAAGAAAGTCTACATTGTTTAATACTAATATGGTTATTCCAACTTTCTTGTAGTCAGTGTTTTCATGGGTCTTTTCATCTTTTGACTTCTAACCTATTTGTGCACTTTTGTATGTGATACAGTCAGTACCTGATATTTAAAAAAAAATCCAATCTAATGAATAGTATCTTTTAATTGGAGTGCTTAGTTCTTTTACATTTAATTAAATTATGTGGTTGGGTTTGTATATATATTTTTTCTTTTCTTGTTTCCTTTTGAATTAATTGAACATTTTCCAGTAATTTATATTTCCTTGATTGGGTCGGTAGCTATAACTCTATGTTCTATATTTTTAGTGATTGCTCTGGGTATACAATATATACCCTTAACTTATAACAGTGTAGCTTTTAATAGTTTACTACTTCACATTTAATATAAGAACCATACAGCAATATAAAGCTATTTTCTCATTCTTTTGTGCTATTGTATTTTCACTTCACTTTTCTTCTATACATTATAAACCCCGAATACACTGTTACTATTTTGATTTAAATAATTTTTTAAAAAAATCAAGAAATGAGAGGAAAATATTTAATAGTTACTCACATATTTTCTAATTGTTGTGCTCTTCATTTCTTTGTATAAATATGAATTTTCATCTGGTATCATTTTCCTTCTTCCTAAACAACTTCCTTCAACATTTCTCATAGTATAGATTTTTCCAGCTATTGATTTTTTCAGTTTTTTCCTGTCTTATAATTTATTTTGCCATAATTTTTAAAAGCATTTGCTCTGGGTATAGATTTATAGATAGACAATATTTTTGTTTCATCCCCTAAAGACATTATTTTCTGAGTTGCATTATTTCTGGTGAAAAGTTGGTGGAAACTACTCTTTTTTTCTCCTATATATTATTTTTCTACATTCTGGCTGCTTTCAAGATTTTCATCTTTGGTTTATCTCAGTTTGATTGGGGGTTACTTTCTTCAATCTCTGAGTTAATATTTGTCATCAAATTTGGAAAATTTCTAGCTGCTGTTTCTTCAAATATTTTCTCTAAACCAATCTTTCTCCTCTCCTTTGGGACTATAACTTCAGGTGTATTAGGCTACTTGATACGGTCTCATGGTTGAGATTCTGTTCATTTTATTTAGCCCTTTCAACTCTAGTGCTTCATTTCAGATACTCTGTATAGCTTCCTCTAGAAGTTTACCGATCTCTGCTTCTGCAGGGGTGTGATTTCCATTCCTGCATTCAGTAGGTTTAACAAATTTCAGATACTGTGCTTTTTTTCCGTTTTAGAATTAGCATTTGCTTTCTTTTTAATTAATAGATTTTATTTTTTAGAGCAGTTTAGGTTTACAGAAAAATTGTGCAGAAAGTACGGTGATTTCTCATATACTCCCCCCTCCCCGTACATAATTTTTTCTGTTGACACCTTGCATTAGTGTGGTAAAGTTGTTAGAATTGAGGAATCAGTACTGATGCATTATTATTAGCTAAGTCCAAGTTTACATTAGGGTTCAATCTTTGTTTTGTATGTACATTTCTACAGGTTTTGATGAATGCATGATGGCCTGTGTCTACCATGATTGTCTTGTACAGAAGCTTTACCACCCTAAAATCCCCTGTGCCCCACGTTTTCATCCCTTTCTCCAAAGCCCTGGAAACCACTGATCTTTTTGCTGTCTCCATAGTTCTAGCTCTTCCAGAATGTAATATAGTTGGAATCATACAGTCTGTAACCTTTTCAGACTAGCCCTTTCACTTAGAAATGTGCATTTAGCATTCCTTCATGCCTTTTTGTGTGCTTCCCAGGTGGCACTAGTGGTAAAGAACCCACCTGCTGATGCAGGAGACATAAGAGACTCAGGTTTGATCCCTGGGTTGGGAAGATACCCTGGAGGAGGGCATGGCAACCCACTCCAGTATTCTTGCCTGGAGAATCCAATGGGCAGAGGAGCCTGGCAGGCTACAGTCTATAGGGTTGCAAAGTGTCGGACACGAGTGAAGCAACTCAGCAGCAGCAGCATGCCTTTTCGTGACTTGATGGCTGTTTTACTCTTGTTGCTAAATGATATTCCATTGTATGGAGGTACCACAGTTTGTTTATTCATCCATCTCTTGAAGGACATCTTGGTTGCTTCCAAGTGTTGGCAGTTATGGATAAGGCTTCTATAGACATTCATATCTACTTCCCCAGTAGCTCAGCTGGTAAAGAATCCGCCTGCAGTGCAGGAAACCCTGGTTGGACTCCTGGGTCAGGAAGATCTCCTGTAGAAGGGACAGGCTACCCACTGCAGTGTTCTTGGGCTTCCCAGGCGGCTCAGTGGTAAAGAATCAGCCTGCAATGTGGGAGACCTGGGTTCCATCCCTGAGTTGGGAAGATCCCCTGGAGAAGGGCATGGCAACCCACTCTTGCCTGGAGAATCCCCATGGACAGAGGAGCCTGGCAGGCTACATACAGTTCATGGAGTTGCAAAGAGTTGGACGTGACCAAGTGACTGAGCAGAGCACAGCACACAGACATTCATACACAGGTTTTGGTTTAAACATACGTTTTCAGGTGTTTTCCGAAGTGGCTGTATGGTTTTGCATTCCCAGCAGCAACAGCTGAGAGTTCCTGCTGCTCTGCATCCTTATCAACATTTGTTGTCAGTGTTGTGACTTTCTGCCATTCCGATAGGTGTGTGGTATTCTCTTGTTTATGACGTTCATTATTCAACTGAGACTTTCTTTTGTTCTCTTTATATTTTGGTTTTCTTTAAGTCCTTGAATTTAAGAGCTACTTAAAAAATTTTTTCTGCTCTTTCTATCCTCTCTGTCTTTTCTGAGTTTGTTTCCACTGACTGGATTTTCTTCTGTGCATCTCACTTTCTCCTGCTTGGCATGTCTAGATTGTCTTTTTGACTTTTCATTTTGTATTGGACTATAACTGATTAACAAACAATTTTGTAATAGTTTCAGAGGAACAGTGAAGAGACTCAGCCATACATACACATGTATCCATTCTCCCCCAAACTCCCCTCCTATCCAGGCTGCCACATAACATTGAGCAGAGTTCCATGTACTATACAGTAGGTCTTTGTTTGGTTATCCATCTTAAATATACATGTGTGTGTGTTAGTCACTCAGTTGTGTTTGATTCTTTTCGATCCCATGGACTGTAGCCTGCCAGGCTTCTCTGTCCATGGAATTCTCCAGGCAAGAATACTGGAGTGGGTAGCCATTTCCTTCTCCAGGGGACCTTCCCAACCCAGGGACCGAACTTGGGTCTTCTGCATTGCAGGGAGATTCTTTACCATGTGAGCCACCAGGGAAACCCATTGTAAATACAGATTGTTTTTATTGTATACTCTACTTTATGGATGCTAAGTTCTTGGATGTCTAGATTTTGATATCTGTTTGACAGTGCTGTGTTTTTTTCTTTTTTCCCCCAGCAGAAAATGAATTGACTTGAGCACTTAACTTACCCAAGACTTTAAAAAAGCTTTGGGTGGGTCTAGGTTTAGATTAACCCTGTTTCTAAGGTCTCTCTACTGAATGCCCTTGGTGTTTAACAAAGTCTCTCTGCCCTCACTGGTTGGAACTCATGACCCTGGGAAGTTCCACTCAGAGTTTTTCAGAGATTCTTTCCTCTCAGTGTTGAGTTGGAGTTCTGGAGTCTTGCCCTGTGCATTGAGTACTTAGTATTTGGCCGAAGATTCAAGAGGACTCCTATGCAAATTTTTGGAGTTTCTCTCCTTTGATAATTTCTGTTCAGTCCCTGCCCTAAAACTCCAGTCGTCTCAGTCGCCCTCAGCTCTCACTGCACTGATGTATCATGTTCCCCTTTGATTTCCTCTCCTGGTCCCAGGCCCCTGTCCTTGTACCCTGAGGCATCACTCAGGCAGAAGGCTGGGCCTCACCTCGTGTGTTTCCCTTCCCTCAAGCCTCGCATCCTGCTATGCCTGTTGCCCACATCTGAAATCATTTATTTAGTGTGTCCTGTCCAGTTTTCTAGTTATTTGCAATGGAAGCAAAATCTGGTATCAGTTATCCCTTCGTGGCTAGAAAGAAAACATTCCACTCATTCTTTATGTGTGGATTTAATATTCTTTCCATGACTTTTGTGTTTCACAGCATCAATCTTACCTGGCATCTGAGGCCCTTGCTTTTTCTCTCTCTTTCTAGAAGGCAAATCTAATACTATCTTGATACTTACTAATCCTTTAGTTTGAAGATAAAGACTAGCATTTTTTAAAGTAGCATTAACTAGCACACACCCAGGGCACTCTGGAGTTTTTAACCCCACATTGTGCTGTAGGCATGACCATGATCCCACTCTTGCAGATGGGTAAAGGGAGGCCGAGATTGGAGGAGTGATTACCTAACACCTTTCAACTGGTTGGTGATGGCTGTCTGACTCAAAACTCTGTTGTTGTTTAGTCACTAAGTCGTGTCCGACTCTTTGCAATGCCATCGACTGCAGCCCTCCAGGCTCCTCTGTCCATGGGATTTCCCAGGCAAGAACACAAGAGTGGGTTGCATTTCCTCCTCCAGGGGATCTTCGCAACCCAGGGACTGAACCCAGGTCTCCTGCATTGCAGGCAGACTCTTTATTATCTAAGCCATCAGGGAAAAGCCCCCAGGTAAAACATCTTCAAAGAACCTCTGCAGCAGATTAAAAAAAAAATATCTGTGGGAAACTATTGTGCCACACTGGGTATTATGTCAGTCCTTTTTTAAAAAAGTGATTTCCTCTGCGAGGAGAAGGAAACCATTAAGGGAGTGAGTGGAAGAAAATCCCCTTGTAGCTTTCAGCTTTCCTTTGTGTAATGTTGCAGGGAGCATATAGGTTCTTTCATTTGAATCCTGACTCTGCCCCAGACACTGTCTTCAGCGTTCTGTTGTTTTCAGTAAAGGAATCTGAAAGCCCTGGCCCTGAGTGTCTGGCAGCCTCTAAGATGACCCCCAGTAATCCCCAAGTTCTGCTGGCCGGCTTGTCTAGGGTCTTCTCTTCTTGAACATGGGCCAGACTTAGTGATTTGCTCCTAAGGAGCAGACTGTAACAAAAATGATGGGACGTCACTTCCAAGGTGAGGTCACACAAAGGCCGTGCCTTCCATCTCGGGCACCTTGTCAAGCTCTCTCCCTCGCTGGCTCTGACGGAGACCAGCTGCCATGTTATGAGCTGTCCCAGGATGAGGCCCACGTGGCAGGAAACCCATGTCTCCAGCAGACAGCCAGTGAGCACGGGAGGCCTGCCAGCAGCCACAGTGGTGAACTCGGAAAAAGCTCTTTCCCCCATGGAGCCTTCCAGTGACGGCAGATACTGGCTTGTAGCCTGTAGGGGACCCTGAGCCAGAGGTGCCCAGCGGAACCGGAAAAATAAATGTGATTAAGCTGCCAGATTTCAGGATAATTTGTTATTAGTGATGGATAACAAAGGCAGTGTCTGGCACAAAGCCGATACTCTTACTAATAAATGTTTTCTTTCTCCCTGGCTTTCTTCTTTTTGCATCTCAGGGGAATGGTGACTTTTGTGGTGGCCTGACTCTGCTCATCTGCAGGAATGCTGCTCACACTGGACTCTGAGCTAGTTGGAAGCAGAATTCCCCAATGTGAGCTCTCCCCATTCTCCCTTGTTTGTTTGTTTTGATATTTCATATGGGTGTGGTGAGAGGTGAAATTTGACATCCCGATTGTTTCCAGAGCTCAGAGTTCTAATGTACTGCAAGCATTTGGACAGAAATTGTGGCTTGTGTTTGTAGCGTCCCTTTTACAAAGACTCAAGCTGTACTAAGGCCTTAAAACAGACACAGTGTGGCTCCACCACAGAAAGATAGGCCTGCATCACTTCGTGTGGAAGCACGTTAGGGGTATGTGTTTTTTTGTGAGTTGCTTTTTTTTAATCCCCCTTTTCCTTCTTTCTTGCATTCTCTGGCTGACTTTAAAATTAAGTCTTTCCTCATGGGATCACTTTGAACTTTTCTCTCTTCTCAGATATAGGGTCTCAGCTTTCAGGCCCCCCACCTCCACCCTTTTCCAAGTTCCGAATCGACAGATTGCAAACCGAGATGCCTGAAATCTTCAGGGTATTGTTCACTTGATAAAATGTCCATCCTTGGCAGTGCAGACACTTGTGGAATTTCTGGCTCTCGCCTGCCAGAATGAATTGCATTCGATCTCCCTGAGAATTGAAGAGAGCCAGAGTCTTAGATCTAAAGAGAGATGACTGAGGACGGGTTCCCTCCTTTTTTTTTTTAACCTTAAAATTTTTGAGATGTATGTTTTTTCCCTTGAGAAATCTCAAATTCGGGGAGAAAAATCTCCACTAAATATTTGCTGGTCCCTAGCATCTGTTCCAGATGATTAAGGAACAGTTTTACTCCTTTAAAAAAAATGTTCTTATTACAACACAATCAAGGCTCCAGAATCTGCTACATTCTGGTGGGGAATTGCTTAAAGGATCTGGTCCCTCCACCCATTGCTAAGTCAGCACTTAGGACCCTGCAGTGGCAAGCAGACTTGTGCAAGGCAGTAGGGAGAGGAGGAGGTTTCTAACATGCACCATGCTGTCTGTCTGTCTGTCTGTCTGTATCATTGTGTGTGTATGCAGACACCTGTTTGTGTGTACTAGGATTCTGAAATCTGAAGTTATAAGCCACACCTAGCCCAGTGACCCATCTCTAGTATCTCACACTAGTGTCATTAGATCTCTGAAAGCTACAGATCTGAAATGTGTCATTTATACTCTTCCCCCATGTCCCTACCCACCAGTTTGAATGCTTTTACTGAATCTTTGATTTGATGGCATTTAATGGTACCACCACCAGCCCTCATGGGAACAAGGCCAATGCCTCTCTTGTTCCTCAATGAGCTCCTGATCCTTCAAACAGTGTCTGGCCCATAGTAGGCACTCAATAGATATCTGTTAACTGTTGAATAAATATTGCTGAATGTGTTGAGTAAAGAAGGAAGGGCCTGGTGAGAATTTTTGGAGGACTGACTCTAAAATGTTACTGATGATCATGTTCATTCCATATCATGGTGTCCTCTAAAGAAGGACCCTGGGGAGAAGGAACTTTCTTGTTTTCAGTTCAGTTCAGTTTAGTCGCTCAGTTGTGTCCGAGTCTTTGAGACCTATGGACTGCAGCACGGCAGGCTTCCCTGTCCATCACCAACTCCCAGAGCTTGTTCAATCTCATGTCCATTGAGTCAGGGATGCTATCCAACCATCTCATCTTCTGTCGTTCTTCTCTTCCTGTCTTCAGTCTTTCCCAGCATCAGGGTCTTTTTTAGGCAGTGTCAGGTTCTTCTTATTTTAGGAAGGGAAATACTTCTGCCTCTCATGGGAAAAAGAAAAATCACATAGCTTCAGTTGTGTGGACAGATTTCCTTTTCGGGCTGGCTACTAGGAAACTCAAAGTGTCTGTTGATTGACCTCTTGTGACAACGCAAGATTTTATGGAATGCATTGTTTTATCAGGGTCAGTTCTTCTGTATTTTTTCTCTAAGCAAACATTTCTCACTGACCCCTAGTATTTTGTGATTGTGCTATATGTGTCTTTGTAAACAGTCTGCAGTTCTGGCGAGTGAATGTGCTAAGTTGCTTCAGTCCTGTCTGACTCTTCATGACCCCACAGACTGTAGCCCGCCAGGCTTCTCTGTCCATGGGAATTTCCAGGCAAGAATACTGGGGTGGGTTGCCATGCCCTCCTCCAGGGTAAATACATAAGGATAGTGCTGTGGAAAGGGAGTGGGAGATGAAGGGACATTGGCAGGACAGCATGGTGTGGGGCAGGAAACAAAAGGGTTCCCCAGGAAAAGAGGGAAACAATAGTAGAGGAGGAACGTGGGCCATAGAGGGTGAGAATTAGGGTTGGCCCCCTCTCCTACACCTGCAGGACATCCTGGGAGCTGGTCTGTGAGGGCTGATAGACTTGGACAACAGGGTAGACGTCTGGCTGGCATCTCTGGCTAAACTTGTGGCCTGGAGCCCTCTTAGAGTTGGGAAGGAGACCAGCCAGGAGTGTGTCCTTGGAGTCAGGTTTATATCTCTACTTTGGCCCTATCAGTGGTCACTTGCCTTCCCTGAGCCTCCATTTCTTATCTGTGAAATGGGGTAATAACAGTGCATCCTGCTTGGGTTCTCTTCCAGGTTCAATGAGGCAAAGAACAGGAGGCATCTGAAAACATACCCAGTGCTTCTGTGTTAGGGTCAGTACTGCATTGAGCCCACCGTGGATTCCTCTCATCAGCAGTCATCTCGCGGCCAGGCTGGAGTGGCACTGGGATGAGAGAGCGGGCTGTGGTCTCAGTCGATTTCTGTACATTTATTAGTAGTCCTTTGTTATAAGCTTTTCTCCCCCTTAACCCCCTTTCCTCAGATTGTTCTGTAGTTCCATCATCAGCACCTTCTGACTGTAGGCAAACCTCACAGAACTTGGCCTCAGTAAAAAATAACAAATACATTCTGAAAGTTTTGAAAAATAATGCCGATTCTTTTTTAACCAAAGCTTTCTTCTCAGAGGGGCTAAGGGAGTACATTCCTGCACATTCCACAGTGAAACTCTAAAAGTCTTTGCTAACGTCTCACTTTCCAGTTCCTCTTCAGGGCAGCTGCTGAATCCCCCCACCTCTACTTCCTCCCCTCTCCATCAACTCGCTTTTCTTTTTTCTCCCTTCTCGGGCTGTGATCCTGGGTTTTCCTTCTCTCTCCTGGGCTCTTTGATTTCTGCATTATTTAAAGAAAGGATCATCAAATCTTTCTGTGAAGGGCCAGGAAGCAAATATTTTAGGTTTTTGGGGCTATATGTTCTTTTTCACAATGGCTCATCTCTGCTCTTGTAACTTGAAGGCAGCCAGAGGAAGTGAATGGGCATAGCTATTTCAATAAAACTTTGTAAAAACAGGAAGTGGGCTTGGTTTGGTCCATGGGCTGTAATTTTTTACCTCCTGATTTCAAAGAAATTCAGGAATTTTTTAATCTTCACCTGTTGATATTTCTTTCTTTCTTCACCACATACAGCAAAAGTGAAGATTCTGTTATGGATGTATCTGTCTTTAGGGAGCCAAGAAAATCTTGGATTATTGTGAATGTCTATTTCCATTTTATAGTTTCTCCCTTTTTATGTTGATTAAACAGGTCAAAATGATTCTTTGCCCACACTGCCTATAAAACACATGTATTTGGTACCACTGAGCCCTGAAGTTAGTGTGACTGGTTTCTCAGGTTCCTAGGTGAAAGATATGTGTGTGTGTGATGTTTGGATGAGAGTTCTCTTGGCCAACAATGGGAGAAATTAAGGTCCTATTTTTTTTTTTAGCCTCTTTCACTTTCTCATTTGTTCTGGGAAGATACTCACCTCAGACTGTAATGTAAAAAGTACTGGACTAGAGCCATGGGATCTGATTCTGTTGTTGTTGTATTACTACTATTGTGTTGGACCTTAGCAAGTCCATTCACTCCCTGGTTTGGATCTTTCAGGTACTGAGCTAGAATCTTTGATCACAAGGCTTTCAGCAATTGACTCTTATTCAGATGAAATCTTCCTCGGAGTTCGGATGTACACGGAATGAATGGGGGCATCAGAGCCCTGTCCAGAGCCCTTTTGTCCCATCACGCAGTCTCCTAACCTGAGGGGACCCGGGAGCATCACCTGAACCCACGGCTTGAGCAGCATAGACTAAAAGTCACTAAACTATGATTCTGTGGCTTCTCTCTGAACTTCTGTCATCACCCAGTGTTTCAAACATCTCAAACATTGTTTATTCTCCTCTGAAATGGCAGAGATTTGTTATAAATTTGTTCTTATACACTTACCTGTCTATTTTCCTGGCTGGCTTTTTACTCCTTAAAAATATTAAGCCTACCACTCCTCTATGGCCCAACTCCAAAAACCCACTTCTAAGGTTCATCTAAGTAACTGACTGCTTATAGAAAACTTTTGAAAGATCCGCTGATTCTAGAAGAATCTCAAGTCACAGCTTTCAGATAGCCTTGTTTATATGGACCCTCCCTCCCTTCTAAGAACTTAGAAGGATGCAAATTCCGACCAGCAAGAGTTGACGTGGTTCCAGTGGGACAATGCTTCTGTCTCCAGTTCAGGAACATGCCTGGAACCTGGTGAATCACTGCATTCATCTTTGAGAGGAGGCCATGTGTTCCTGAACTGATTTTATTTAGATTTCCTCTCCTCTGTTGACTTTCCCCCCCTAGTTATCAAAAAATAAGGATGATTGGGGCAAGAAAATAGAATTCTGGCTGTTGGTGAAAGGGAGCTTGGGGATTGAATTATCTGCAGGTTGAAAGTTTTCTTGTGAGAAATCCGTGGGGGAGAATGTTAGAAAGTGAGACTTCCTAACACTGAACGTGAATATCCTACATCACAGCTCCTTCTGCTCAGTTCTGTATCAAAGGGCTCTTTCTCCATCTGAATAGGTGACAGATTTTGTCATCCAGTTCTGTCCAGATCCTGCTGCTCTGCGGTCCACTGGGACACTTCTGGCCTCAGAGGAGGCTGGGATGGGGCTGTGACTGGGCCAAACCTGACATAAATGGAAACAGGGATTCAAAGACAAAAAAGAAAATGATTTAGAAAGGAAACCCAAAGAAATTACAATTAGCCGCAGGTGGCTAAATCTCCATTAGCCTCCCACTGTGCTGTTGTTCCATAGCCAACTTAGATTCTCCAAAGACAATGTTTAAAAGCCATTCTAGCTAAATTAGCAATCATGTAAAACCTTCACTCAGAATATATGTTTATCTGCACTTTCCTCTGAGCAATTTCTGTCAAGGAATCACATGAAAAATCGAGGTCAGAAAAGACTGATAAAGAGGAAAGATGTTTTGAGCAAGGCATGGAACATTTGACATTAGCTTTGCGTGACTGAATGATTTTCCATTCTTTTCCCTAACTAGAGTGGCTGTCTTGGTTTGCCCAAGATAGTCTTGGTTTTTATCTGTGGTTGTGGCATCATGGTTAGTAACATCCCCATGACTCCTTTTTTTTGAAGAGTTCCTTGAACTCTCTCTTTTTTTTTTTTTAGTATTTATTTATTTGTTTTTGACTGTGCTGGGTCTTCAGTGCTGTGCAGGCTTTTCCCTAGCTGCAGCAAGTGGGAGCTACCCTCTAGTTGCAGTAGGTAGGCGTCTCATTGTGGTGGCTTCTCTTGTTGCAGAACACAGGCTCTAGGGTGCTCAGGCTTCAGGAGTTGTGGTGCGTGGGTTCAGTAGTTGTGGCTCCTGGGCTCTAGAGCACACGCTCAGTAGTTGTGACACACGGGCTTAGTTTCCCCACAGCATGTGGAAGAGGCAGGATCTTCCCAGATCAGGGATCAAACCAGTGTCTTCTGCATTGGCAGGAGGATTCTTTACCACTGAGCCACCAAGGAAGCTCCCCACCTGCCCCAACCACTGACTCTTAAAAGTCTCAGGTCTTTAGAAACAGTAAATTAAATGCTCCCTCTGTATACATATGTGGTGAAAGCTCCAGTCTTTCAGAAGTTGTCGAAGGTGATGTAGTAGCCAAATCCTTTTCATACATGATGGTCCAAAACTTAGACCTCAAAATCTTGAACCATGAAACAACACCTTGTTGGAAGATGGCATTTATCACAATTTATACATCTTAATATAGCATACTAGAACCTTAAATTCGTTATTACAGTATGAGGTGTGTTGTAGACCAAGAATTTTTCATTTTTAAGAATCACAACCTGTATTGATAATATTTGTTGTCGAGTCAGTGGTCTATTTGCTGTAATGTATATAAGACCCAAGGAAGAAACTGATTGGCTGGTTTGGTTCATGTGCCTACCCCTTGCATCAAGCCTTTGTGATCAGGGGAGAGCATTCTGATCGGCTAGGCTTGGATTAGACATATGCTTCTGTGGCCAGAGGAGCTGGTTCAGTAACTGACAACCCCAGAAGAAATACCTGGGGTGAGCCAATGGGGTGTACTTCTCAGTGGAAGGAGTTGGCCATCATCATCGTCATCATCAGGAGAAAGGGGAGGAGCAGGAGATGGAAGGGGAAGGGGAAGTTATGCTAGACAGATAAGACCAATACATAAGCCCATCCACCCATATCCTTCATGCTCACAGAACCCCTCATTACTGCTGCAGACTCTTGAATGAAGGAACAGAAGGGATGATCACTCCCTAACATCTTAGATAAAATATGCTTTCGACTTTTTTTCCCCTAGCAAGGAGGCCAAATGCCACAGCAAAGAAAATGTAGGCTATGGAGTTGGACAGATCCAAGTTCAAATCTCAGCCTCAAAACATGCTTGCTATGTGATCTTGGGCAACTTGCTTGAATTCCATGAGCTCTGTTTCATCATTTGCAAAGGAAGCAGCAAGACCCAACACATAATATGTGCTGAGGATTAAATGAGAAAAATACATGAAAGGCTTGGCATACCTTGTCCGACACAAAGACATCAATAAACATTTGCTCAAGGCATGAATTAATTAATTTGAACTTCACAGGTCAGAGGCGACTTGGCTGACTTTGTCCTTCCATCACTTGGGAGCAGAATGAGTTTTTCCTTTCTCATAAAAACTGATGCTATAACTGTCCCCATTTTATAGACAAAGAAACTAAAGCTCACAAGACAAGAAACATAATCCTCTAAAATGAAATCAAGAGTACTCTGGCCCAAAGGAAGGGAGGTAATATTAGAACAAGGGCCTATTTTCAACCAGGTTAAGCTGCCAGGAATTGGCTAATTACTGTTTTCCATATATCAACAGTATGACAACATTGCCTTTCATCGGTGAGGAGAGTATACTTCCTCCAGACCTCACTTGATCTGAGACTCACCTTAGCACTCTACAAGGAGGGGACAGCCTCTGTTAGGTCCTTAATAGATGTAGCAATAAGCTGAAAGTTTTAAGTCATTCAGTCGTGGTCACATAGCTATCAAGAATCACAGCCATCCCCGTTTTTCTTATTCTTTGAATTTTATCTGTTATTTATAAGTGACTAATACAAGATGCTTCCTAGCATGTGTCTGCAGCAACCCAGGATCTGGGAAGCGATTTCCTCTATCTGTGAGCAGCAGGCTGGCAAGTGGGCAGGGGTTGTAAAACTGGACCATGTTTGTGGTCATGTGTTGTGTGCATGTGTTTTCCCCAAGGATGAGTCGTTTACTTATTTCTTTGTTCTCTTTGGTTTGATGCACTCGAATAGCTCTGCATACCTGACGTGGACTGGGGACCTTGCAGGTGCTGGAGGCCTGGTGGCGCCCAGCAGCCCTGCTTCCTGCCCTCAGAGGACTCACAGTCCAGAGCCTTCTTTTCCCTGGAACCTTCGCCACCCTCCTCTCAGCAGCAGGCTGTGTTGGCTGTTTAGAATCTACTAACTTGGGGAGCTAAATTATTTACAGATTCTTTTTAGGAGAGCATCCAAAGACTTCAAGGCAGATTCAGTTTCTGAGGTCTGGGGTCAGAGTTCCTTTGAGAAACACTGCCCTTCTCTTATTTCTCTCTCCCCTTTGCCCCCAGCATACCACCAATTCAGAGCAGATCTCTTGCAGGAATCATTCCTAGGGGAATGTCTGAGCCCTTTTGAATATGTTCCTCTTTGTTCCCTTGTATTAAACTCACTTGTGGGCCCTGATGGGCCTGGAAGAAGAAGATGACACCTCCTAATGAGAACAGGGGGGCCCAGAGCCTGGTGAGTGTGATTGCTCACCCCACCCTGCCCCACTATACTGCTAGGCCCCACCCCCACTGGGGCTCCCCCTCTGGCACTCCCGCCTCCCCGCCCCCGCTGTAGGCTCTTCCTGCTCCCCCTGGTCCTCATGGCATCAGGTTAAGCCTCTCTGTAGGATCTCTGGGCACCCCCAAACCCCAGAAGAGAGCACAGAAGACCCTGGGCCTGGGGACGCTGGGTAGGGGTGGTTAGATTTTTAATTCAGGCTGAGATCAACAGAACTGAACTGGGGAAGTGGTGCAGGGAAGGGCCGGGGAGAAGGATTTGGAAACTTAAGGGAACACAGTAGGGAAGAAGGTCTGCATAGAGGCACATAACTGGTTGGTGCTGGCACTGGCCTCGGAGGCTGGGTCCTCCTGACTCTGCTCACGTGACCATTTATCTGGTTGTCTGCCAGGCATAGGCCTCATCTCAATTGCTGCTTCCCTGAGGAAGGCACCTCCACCGTTTCAGTTTAGGACAGGTTACCTGTGATAGATTCTCACAAGGTTGTGTGACCTTCACCAAACACAATCACCCCCCAAGTGAGTGCTTGAGTGCTAACCTGCCCAATGCCTGCCTTCCTCCCGGGGGTCATGCTGGTCTTGTTCCCCTCAGAAGTCCCAGTAAAACATCTGGAACATATTAGGCTCTCAAAAAATGTTTGTGGAATGACTGAAGGAATAAATGTTTGAGCTGTAGATTTCTGATCTTTACAAGCTTTTGGGCTGAGATATTCATCTACCTCTGTCAAGACTTCCTGGCAAAGAGAGAGATTGACTGTATAATCATTGCAATTCACATACATTTTATCTCCAGCCAGTTTCATTTTACTCCACACAAACATACAAATAAAAAATATTTATGTGAACTTCCAGAAAGATACATGGGAAATGAAGAAGCCACTTAAAGCCAAGGTGAGGGATAGTGTATTTGCCGTCAGAAGCCGATTTAATCAGCCCCAGTCCTCCGAGGGACAAGGAAGGCAGGGACCTAGGATCTTAGAGAAAAGCCTCCTAGCTCCACGCTCTGTGGCTCCTCTTCCTGTAGCTCCCGCATCACGTGGCTGCTTCAATTTCCACCATGAAGAGTTATTGACACTTTGAATTTTTGGATTCCAATTAAATTTCAGGACTTTGCGTGGGTTTTGTTCTGAACTGTGGGGAGAGCCTGAGATAGAGAGACCAGGAAACAGATGGGGAGTGAGTGAGGCAGTTGTAAGAAAGCAGAGCCCCTAAAGGCGGGTAAGGAGAGAGAGAGAAAGAGGGCAGAGTTGTGCTCTCGACACCAACATTGGCCTCTTCTTGACAATCTCCTCCTATTAAGTGAAGGAACCCAGGCTGGGAGATAGGGGACTTATTAAATGATGCTTGATGAGTGCCTGTTACATTCCAGGCATTGTGCTGGGCCCAGGAGAAACAACACAGAGTCCCCTTTTAAAAATTTATTTATTTTTTAATTGAAGGGTAATTTCTTTATAAAATTTTGTTGTTTTGTGCCAGATATCAACATGAATCAGCCATAGGTATACATATGTCCCCTCCCTCTTGAACCTCCAATAATCATACCAAACTCCTTGTATTTCTATACTAATCAAGTGCATGTGCGTGTGCTAAGCTGCTTCAGTCATGTCTGACTCTGTGCCACCCTGAGGAGTCTAGCCTGCCAGGCTCTTCTGTCCATGGGGTTCTATGGGCAAAAATACTGGAGTGGGTTGCTGTGCCCTCCTCCAGAGGATATTCTCAACCCAGGGATTGAACCTGTGTCTCTTACATCTCCTGCACTGACAGGCGGGTTCTTTATCACTAGTGCCAGCTGGGAATCCCAGGATCTCTCTTTTCATGTTGATAAATGTGCAGAGACAGGAGTCAGTGGAGGTCATGGGGGCCCTTTACACTGAATAACCAGGAAAAAGCTCTTTGGAAATGCACCTCTTTAACTGAGAGCTGAAAAATAAGCTGTGCAGAGAAGGAAAAAGCACTTCCGACAGAAGGCACTGCAGATGCAAAGGTCCTGAGGCAGAAATGAGCTCTGTGAGCTGGAGGGACTGGAGGGCAGTAGCGTAGGTGGAGCAGAGTGAGTAGGGGTTACTGGCACCTGGCGAGGGTGGGCAGGTGGGGGGGACAGTTGTGCTGGGGTGAGCAGGCATGGTAGAAGGTTGGACAATAGGGATGGTGAGGAGTTTTGAGCTGAGGAGTGATGTGCCCTGGTTTCAGTTTTACAGACATCACCTTGGCTGCTCTGGTGGGGCGAGGAATATGATGAGGAGAAGGGAGGATGTGGAGGAAATGAGAGGAGGCTGCCAAGGCAGACTATTGAATAAGGATGAAGGCACTGGAGAAGCAAAGGGACCAGTTTGGAAGCTTCCGGGTTTTACCTCTGGTCTCGTTATTGACTGGCGCCAGGATCTCATCCTCAGTTTCCCCATCTGAGCTCCTCTTGAATGTTCTCCTAGCTCTGGGTGTCTTGGAGGGTCTGTTGATTCTGCCCCTGGGAGCTTTTTCAAGGTCTGTGTCTGTTTGCTTTTTCTCTCTCAAAGCTGCAAAACCCTCACTGGAAAGAATTTTGATTTGTGGCTTAAAGATAAATCTTCTAACTTTCTAAAGTCTGTTTCTATGCTAAGCACGTGACTGCCCTGCTTCTTGGTGGGAGGTGGTGAGTGAGGGTGCTACATTATTAATAAAATGTGAATACATTAAAAACATGTATCTTCATGTAACTTATGTAGGAAACCTGCTTGTCGGAGGAGGTTTTTGGCAAGTGGTTGGAAGTGTGTGTTTGCCCCTAACCTTTGAAAGCTCTTGATCAGGCTGGGGTCTTTGTTTCCAGCAAGGCCCTTGACCCCTCCTGGTTTCAGTTCTGTTTACTCTTGGCAAGCGTTTCTGGTTCAAAGGGAGAATCTTTAAAAGCTGGATTGGGAAAGTCTATAAAATCTTAACGCATCTTTGACATCAAATAGCTCTTTCAAAGCAGTGATTTGATGAAGTAAATAGGAGCGCGGCAGCACGAGCCATATGGAACGCATTTTCCATAACTGCTCTGCACTTGAATAACAAAGGAGAAAAGTTCTTGGCACAGGGAGTTTGGGATTTTAATGACCCTTAAATATTTGGCTTAGTTGCCAGATGTGTTTTACCAGGCTGAAAACCCCAAGGATAAGCCCTGCCTTTCTCTTTGGCAAAACATAAGCTAACATGATGTTGCTGTTCATGAAAAGATGTTTGTGCCTCATTGCAGAAAGCTTAATTCACCATGATTTCCTTAATTATCCACCCCCCTCCCCCACACTGGCATCACTCCCAACAGGCCTCTGAGCGTGGTTTCTGATTTGAGACGCTGAGCCGTTTGATGATGCTGCAGATACGCCTTAATTATTTGAATTGGGATCAAAGGGTTGAAACGTTTTTCAGAGCGAGTATGGTGCATGAGACTGGGGTGGGGCAGGGGGCTTTGGCATCCCGGCGTCAGTGGCTCTGCCCTAAATGACCGTGGAGCTGCACAATTCACGTGATGCTTTAAGCTAAACTAGAGCAGCATCGCCTTCCAGCTGTTGCTGTCAGGTTCTGGTTATGATTATGAATGAACCTACCTCTGCTAAAAGCACAGACATACATGTTCGCTACCTCTCTAAGTTGTCATCTTGAAAGTCCTGGTTTCTCTTGATGTCGGTTTACTTCTTGGACCATCCATGTGTGGAAATGCAAAGTGGTTCTCATTTCAAGACAGCCTCAAAACTAGTTTATCCAGTTTTTGTGCACTGATCAATGGATAGTGGATCCCTAGCCACCTTCCCCAAGGGAGATGTACATTTGCAAGTTCAGAAGGAAGGGACTTCATTGAGATTGAGTCAGGCATCCCCATTTCATAGATGAGGAAACTAAGACTCAGGGGTAAAAGTGACTTGCCCAAGGCCAGGTGACTTGTCAGTGTCAGAACCACGGTCACAGTCTCCCTAATTCATCCGCAGTTTGGCTCACAGCGATTTCTGTTTACGAAAGTAAAATGTTTCTTCATGAAGATGCTGATTTCCCAACACAGAAGGTTTTGAGGAGTGTGCCCTTCAGGGACGGAGTAATAGTAGTTGTGTAAGTTGCTCAGTCGTGTCTGTCTCTTTGTGACCACGTGGACTATAGCCCACCAGGCTCCTCTGTCCCTGGACTCCTCCAGGCAGGAGCATGGGACTGGATAGCCATTCCCTTCTCTAGAGGATCTTTCAGACCCAGGGATTGAACCCAGGTGTCCTGCATTGCAGGCAGGTTCTTCACCATCTGAGCCACGAGACAGGGAGGGGCCGATGAAAGGGAGCAAACCATGCACCGCACTCTGAGCTGGAGACTTCCCTTGTGCGGTGTTCCTTAGTCTTCTGTTAAAAAAAGAGTCCAAAACATTTTATGGAAAAAGAAACGGAGTCAGAGACAGTAAGTGACTGTGATGTCGCAGAGCCAGGTGTAGCTCCGGAGCCCGTGCCCTTCCCAGGATGGGACAGTCAGGCCCTGCGTGTGGCTGCACAAGGTCCGGAGACCCGGAGCTGGACAGCTGGGGCTCTGCCTCTCTGCTGGACCCAGTGGATGGATCATTGCCCTTCCCAATTCCTGTCACCCCAGAGGAGACTCTGCATGCCCTCTCAGCTTGGCAGAGCCCCAGGAATGAATCCACTTCCCATCCTTGCTCATAGACAGATATGGGAAAAGCCCAGGTCCCCCTGTAAAATCAGGGGGAGGTTCGGAGAGGCCCAGACCAAAGTAGCAGATATTGGAGTATACTTGAAAAATTAAGTGCATTCTGCTCACTCACTCGATCAAAGCTGCTATGCCTCATGGTGCTCAGAGCTGTGGGCAGGCTGGGACGGTCACCAGAAGGGACAGTGGACCGCTGCCCCCTCCCCGCTGTGCTCTGCTTGCTTCCCTTCACCATGCACCCCACCCCTCACCTGGCCAGCTCCTGTAGGAGTCTCCTCCTGGCTAACCACTGACTGCCTCCCTCCCCTCCATTGGATACTCCTGGGATGAGCAGTGGAGAGTGTGACAGTGTATCAAAGAACAAACATCATCAAGGGGTAAAGAGATCCTACCAAGGGGATACAGAGAGCCAAGGCTGAGAACCAGGGAGTAAGGTGAGAGAAGAAGGGCCAGGAGTGCCTGGGATGGGTCTCAGCCACCCTTGGGGAGGCTCCGGTGTTCCTGTCCCACGCTGCATCCTCATCTCTGCACCCAGAGGAGCAGGAGACCGCTCAGCCCTGATGTGGGTTGTGCCGGTTCCTGAACGTAGTTTCCAGGTGCAGAGGCTCAAGCATCGAGGACTTTCAGTACAGAGGCTGCAAGCACTGAGGACTTTCTAGCTGCCTGGACCCAGAGTGGGTGAGGGGTGCCGCTCCGGGGGTCTTTACTGGGTTGGCTCTCTGGCAGCACCAACTCCCCAGCCATTGGGCAGAGTGAGCGGTATGAGGATGAGCAAGAACTGGGTTGAAACCAGGCGGCTTTGTGTACTTTCAGGCATGTTAATTAAATATGGGGATTATATACCCCAAATCTTCACAGAAAGTAGATTTATCGTACCTCATTACCAGATTTTACACACTCCACTTGGGCGAGACTGATGTTCTATATTATAAAAGAATGCTGGATTTTATGGTCCCAAACCTTCAGATATTAAGAGAGAAGCATTCAGAAATGACAGTGATGAGAAGCGAGGTGGTGCTCATCAGCCCCTGATGAGATGCTGAAGCCGAACGGAGTTCACCTGGGCCACTATACTCTCTGGGTGCACGGCAGGCAAGAGGGTTCACTGTGAGTTCAGGTTGAACTTGACCCAGCTTCTGTCCTGTCAGTGCCCATGGGCTTCATTCTCCACTTCTCAGACTGCCCTGTGATGTTCACAGGATCTTAATGGGTGTACGAGGTGTGTGTAGGTGTGTGTGTGTAGGGGTGAGGTGTGTGTGTGTAGGGGTGAAGGATGTGTGTATGTAGGGGTGAGATTTGTGTGTTTGTAGGGGTAAGGGGTGTATGTGTGTGTGAGTAGATAGATGTGTCTGTGTAAAACTTAAATATGAATGTTTTAACTTCTGTCACAGGAATAGATTAAAATGTCAGATCTACTAGACTCTTAATGAAAAAAAACCAGCAGGTCTCCAAGCAGTTCCTTCTCACCTGCTTCCTGTTCCCTGGAGGCAGCACTTTCAGCTCTGAGCTGTTTCTGTGTTCACCTTCACATTTCTAAAGACCACACCTGTGCTGTTATTTTTCATGTGTGCCATATTAGGCGTAATCTGGGGGCTTGCTGTCGTGGAAGATGAGGGTTCAGCCCTCTTCTGCCTTCTCCCAGCATCCCACACCCTCCCACACGCATATTCCTCTCCCCCATCCAGTTCTCCTAACATAGTTATCATCCATTTTGGCTCAGTAAACAGTGTTTTAATGACCATGTAAATATTATTCACAGTTGAGACATGTACTGTCTTTTGATCCTACTGGCCTTCTTCTGCAACTGTGTATTTTGTCCAGATTGTGTGTGTACTTGCCTGGTTCCTGTGTATCCCAGGCTGGCTGTGCCTCCTGGAAGGGGAACCTGCTGGGTACTCTCTCCTTGGCTCAAGAGCCTGCCACACCCATCTCATCCTGGGACTTCCTCCCATCAGCCTGGGAGGACCTCCTCTTCTCCCCTCCATTTACTGTGCTCCATCTTCTGCTTCTTGGATCCCACCCTCCTCTCCAGTTTTGATCACTTCCTCGCTGGATAGGTGACTTCCTCTCAAAGTGCATGACGATTCATTCTGAAAGACCGTGCAGGTCTTCTTGTTGTCCTCGCTCAGCCATGTCTGACTCTTTGTGGCCCTGTGGACTGCAGCACCCCAGGCTTCCCTGTCCTTCACTGTCTCCAGGAGTTTGCTCAAATTCATGTCCATTGAGTCGATGATGCCATCCAACCATCTCATCCTCTGTCACCCCCTTTCTTTTCCTGCCTCAATCTTTCCCAGCATCAGGGTCTTTTCTAATGAGTTGGCTCTTTGCATTAACTGGTCAAAGTATTGGAGCTTCAGCTTCAGCATCAGTCCTTCCAATGAATTCATTCAGAACTGATTTCCTTTAGAATTGACTGGTTTGATCTCCTTGCCGTGCAAAGGACTCTCAAGAGTCTTCTCCAGCACCACAGTTGGGAAGCATCAACTCTTCAGTGCTCAGCCTTCCTGATGGTCCAGCTCATACATCTGTACACGACTACTGGAAAAACAGTGCTGTGACTATATGGACCTTTGTCGGCAAAGTGATGTCTCTGCTTTTTAATACACTGTCTAGGTTAGTCATAGCTTTTCTTCCAAGGAGCAAGTGTCTTTTAATTTCATGGCTGCAGTCACCATCTGCAGTGATTTTGGAGCCCAAGCAAATAAAATCTGTCACTCAGGAAGACCTATTTTCCTTCCTGAACTCTAGATTGCTCATTAACTGGGTATAGTGTCCTAGGTTGCAAGTATCTAGTTTTGTTCCCGGTTTTGAATTATCTTCTGGGTTCCAATATTGCTGTTGGTGACACAAACAGTAGATTTGTCTGTGACCTGCTGTTTCTTTCTGGAAACTTTCAGTTCTTTCTCTCTCTTCCAGTAGTGTTGGGGTATTTCACAATGATGTTCCTTTGTATTGATCTCTGTGCTGTCACTGAGCCCAGCTTTAAAGGACTCTTTCAATCTGGAAACACATGTCCTTTGGGGGCATTCTTTTGTTTCTTTGATACTTTTCTGTTTTTCTTTTCTTTCTAGAATGCCTAGAACTCAAATATTGTTTCTGTGGATTGATTGTCTAGCATGTTTTTACTTTTCCTCTCCCAGTTTTGGTTGTATTTGACAAGTTTTATTTATTTTTGTTATTATTTTTTAAACAAAGTACAATTGCTATTTTATGGATGTAGTATTTTCTTATCTCTCGAAGGATATTACAACTGTGATTGTTTTTCCTTCTTGTATCTCCTTGTTCACTTATTTATTATTTGTGAGCAGAGACTTCCCTCAAATGCTTGGCGATTCTTGGTTGTCTACACTTGTTTGGAGGAAAGGTCAGATGACTGGTCAGGAAGATAAATGTGGAGGGGCCAAGCGTGTCAGCTGGGGCTTGGCTGTCTAGACATGGAGCTTCGACCTGGAAATGCCTTTGTTTCTCCCCCTGTCCTACACCCTACCGTCTGTCACTCATTTCCCAGGAGCCCAAATGTCAGTGCTATGGGTCTCATCTCTTAGACTGGTCGCTTTGCTCAGGGAAGAATTTTCTCCTGGGGAGTCAGGCTGGGCTGGGTGGTCCTGATCTCCCTGTCCTGGATGTCAACTTCTTATTCTTTCTGTTTTCAGTCTGTGCCTGTCCTCATTCCTAAGTTGTCCCTGTCGACTAAGTCCTGAGCCCCTGTGACTCACTATCTCTGGAAGGCAGTACTAGCAGAGCCTTCAGCTGGACGGTGGAGAGGGCGACCACCTGGCTGCATGGGGAGGGGGCTGGGGCCACGGCCGCCCCTCGTACACATTTTCAATGCATTGTCCTTTTTATTGTCATCTGCACACTCCATCTTTAGAGCGTCCCTGTGACTCCTGCTCTTGAGACTCTTGAGGGTTCTATGGTCTCATCAGATACAGCTGCTGATAACATGCTTCCTCAAATTCTCATGATCTCACCTGCCTCCTGGATCCTTGGCCATTTGCTGGGCCTCAGTTATGGTGGCAATAACCTTTGCCCCACTGATCCTGGGCATCTGGTTGCCAGAGGCTGACCAGCTGTGTCTCCTCCTTTCTCCTCTTTCTTCCCCACTTAAAAGGGGTTCTGGTATCCCCAGCTAGCCCCAGAAGGGACCCAGCCAGGAGAAAGAAACGGACTTCAACACACACAAAATTACACCAACTTCTTCCTGAATTCATCGGCTGGGTTGTCTGAGAACAAAATGAATGAATCCACCACAGAACGTCAAGTGGCGGGGAACTGGAGGAAGCCTGCTGACGTGTGCAGACTTGTCTCTGGGTCCATCCTTCTTCCAGATTTGTGAAAAACCTTCTCATCGTCATTCTTTCACCTGACATCATCGTGGACATTGGAGACTTAAGGATGATTGATTTCTTTTTATTTTGCAAGAAATCATAAGAAAACTTGGAGGAGCCAGAGAGAAAATGTTCTGGGCATCGCTCTTGTTTTTGAGAGTCAAAAACCGTCTGGTACAGCAGTGTAGCTGGGAGCACATGGTCTGGTGTGTGTGCTCAGTCATGTCCCGACTCTTTTGCAACCCTTGGACTGTAGCCCACCAGGCTCCTCTGTCCATGGAATTTTCCAGGCAAGAATACTGGAGTAGGCTGCCATTTCCTCCTCCAGGGGCTCTTTCCAACCTAGGAATCAAACTCCCGTCTCTTGCATCTCCTGCGTTGGCAGACAGATTCTTTACCACTGCACCATCTGGGAGTTTCCCTGAACTGCATTTTCAGGTCTCACTGTGACAGCCTGTCTCCCCTGTAGGCACCTCCTGCTCCCCCTCTTGCTTTCCCTCTAGGTGTGCTGAAGGGCCAACACTTTATCTTGCTTATCTCATAGCTGCAGCACTCAGAAGGATGCTTGGGGTGGTTTAGGTGTCAGAAATACCCGTGACATTGGAGACTGGAAGTCCCTCAGTCATTCCCTTGAGGTCTTGCATAGCTGGGGGCACTGACCTTTGAAGCAGGTAGTGCAGAGGGTCTGTGAGAACAGATAGGGCTCACACATCTGATATAGGCCATCCAGCTGCAAAAACAGGCCTCGGCTGCCAGGAGGAGAGATTCCATTGTTTTCTTCTCAAAGATAGTGCAGCATCTCTGGAATGAATGAAAACTTCAGACATTGCTTCCAGCCCAGAAAAAATTTTTCCTTCTTAACCTTGCATCTTTGGCAACATCTGTTTGTCTTGGCAAGATCCACTTGGTATGCTGGCCCTTCCAGCCATGCTGTCAGTCCTGGGAACAGCATCTTTATCTCCTCCCAGAGCTGAGCCTGTGTCTAGCATGCAGAAACCAGACACATGTCAGTCCTGAGTGAGTTGGCCTTGCCATTCAACCCAGACCTTTCTTAGCTTCAAAAACAAATATGCTAAGTATGTAAATTGTGAAATGTAATAATAAACATCTGTAAATCCAAAATTTGATGTTAAAAACTGTGCAAGACCAACAACATTGAAGCTCGGCCTCCCTCTCACAAACATAAGCACTTTGCTGGGTCTTATATGTGTCATTCACCTGCCTTTCTTTAGATGGTTACCATACATGTATATACTCCTGAACAATATATTACTGTGGTTTATTTTTTGGTTTAAGTCTATAAAAATTCTATCGTGTGGTTAGATATTCTTACGCAACTTGCTTTTTCTCTCTTGCCATTAGATTTGTGTACAGATCCTTTGTTAATTTTCACTGTTGTTTTCTAGCCCCTCGGACCATACCACAATTTATTTCTCCATTTTCCTTTTAATGAATGTAGTGTTTCTCATCTTTTCTAGACAAACAAGTGCTCTAAACAGTCTTGTAACCATATCTGGGTGCATATGCGGTATATACCTAAGAATAAAATTACCAGGCCATATGTAAAACTCGAACTAAACTGTACTAGCTGTTGCCAAATTGCTTTCTAAAGTGTTTGAGTCAAATCTTATACACTACTAGAGAGAGGATTAAGTCCCATTAATGTATATCTTCTCTGGCACTTTATATTGTCAGATTCTTTAATTGGGTGTGAAAATACTTTCTATCTTGTTTTCAACTTAAATTTTCTTGATTACGTAATGAGGTATCTTTTTGAAAGTTCGTTAGCTATTCTAGTTCCCTTTTTTGAGAATACTCATTCAAGTCTTTTCCATAATTTTAAGTTGGATGGTGTGTCTCTTTCTCATTGATTTTTTAGGGCTTAAATATATCAGTATATTTTGGATTCTTTTTTTTTTTTTATTAGTTGGAGGCTAATTATTTTACAGTACTGTAGTGGGTTTTGTCATACATTGACATGCATTATTTGACCTCATAAGTATCTGGCAGATGTCTTTCCCTGTTTGAACGATCGTCTTACTTTCAAGTGTCTTTTGACACCTTAAGTTTTTAATTTTAGTGTAGTTTAAAGTGATCAGTCTGTCCTTTTTTTCTTGAATGGTTTATTTTACATATGGATAATCAATTTGGCTGTCCCAGTACCAGTGAAATTGTCCTACTGTCTCCTACTTACTTGAAAAATCAGCTTCTTAAAAAAAGTTATGTGTATATATAATGGATCTATTTTTTGACTTTCTATTTTGCTCCTTTAGTCAATTTGTCAACCACTGCACCAATACCACCTTATCCATTTATTAATTCTTAGTGACTGATGGGACAGTTTCCCCTCCCTTTGGCTTCTGTGGTACCTTGACTATTTTTGTTCCTGTTTGCCTGTTTAAGAACTCATTAAAATATGCATAAAATATGATCTAAAAGTGGATGTCCTCACATACCCTGTTAACAAAGCTGATTTCCCAAATTCTTCATATTTTTGAAAACTGTTTGTTTGAATCAAGTTCAGGTGAAGTCCGTTCCAAGAGTTTATCATGGTCAGGACTTTGCTGTTACTTTACCTTAGTGTCATTTAAGATGTTGCTTCTGTTGCATGTATTTCTTGTAAATAGAAAAGATACTTGTTCAGATTCGAGTTCATTTTGGGGAGGGGGAGAGGCCAAACTACTTGATAGGTTTTAGTAAGTATGCACTTCCAGCAGGGGATGTATATATGTAATTGTTTCTTTCTTGTGCTGATAGTGACCATGGATCATCATGGTTTAAACCCATTAGTTCCCTAGGGATTACAAAATGGCAGCATTCTAATTCTATCATTCTTTCCTACTTGTCAGGCTGGAATTATTTTATAGAGATAATTTCCTCTAACTGTTAATTACTTGGAGGTACATTTTATGAAGGAAAATAGGACAAGTTGGATGAGAATCAGTTATCCACACTGAGCAATGTCAGTTGATTCTTTCTTTACCAGTTTTTGAAATGGCTTCCTTCAAAGGTAACAAATACAGTTTAAAAAGTATTACAAGTTCTTGGGTTAGAAACTGTCACAACATTGTTAATCTACTATACCCAGATGCAAAATAAAAAGTTTAAAAAAATAAATTCTTGTGTTAAATCTTCGTGCTTTAGTCCCTTATAGTTATTATTCTCACTGATGTCCAAATTGCCCCATCTGTGGCCGTGGGGGCTGCTTCAAGTTGGATCCTGCAATTTGTTTTTTACCTAACCCAGTAGTTTTGTTTGCTTTTCTGAAATCAGAGATTACAAAATATTCCAGGCTCATCTTGGACATTTTCAACTCCAGACCTAGAATTAGCCATTTGTCCAAAAGTTCTTGTTCATTTTAGTGCAAAATGCTATTCAGAAAAACTAGTCTCTGCTTTGGGAGACTTTATTGCTTGTAACTTAGTCATTGTTTCTGGGCTGTTAGAGTGGACAGAGATAGGGAATATGCACTTAGATAACATACAGACAGACATGCGCATGAACCATACAACATGGGTTCTCATTATGGTCTTTATTTAACTTTATCAATCTTACTTCTGTAAGATTTCCCCTCTGTGGCATTAATGCCATTTTTAGTTCTCACCAAGTGTATGGAAGTATTTTTTTGGAAAAATTTTGGGTGAGAGTTGGTATCTCCATGTAGTTTTAATTTATATTTGTTTTCTTTTGAGCAAGTTGAAAATTATGTGAGTTTTGAGGTAGGTGTATGTGTGCTTATTCATTTATTTATAAATCAACTTGTCAAGTTGCACTAAAAACCTTGTTGGGAATCTTTATTAGAATCACATAGAATCTATAGGCCAATTCTTCTGAACTTGATATTTTTATGATATTGAATTTTTCTGCTCATGAACTCCATCTATTTCTTTATGTGTTTAGGTCTTCTTCAGTGTCTTTCAATAAATCTTTTTAATCTCTTCCACAAAGGTCTTGAGTATCTTTTGATAGAGGTGCCTAAGTCCTTTATGCATTTTCTTGCTATTATAAATGGAATCTTATAAAATTTCATTTATATGTACTTGATAGTAGAGTAAATATAATTTATTTTTGTTTTTTGCTCTTAGGTCCAATGATTTTGCTAGTTTTCTTACTTTTCTATTAATTCTAATAATTAGAGATTCTTTCAGGTTTTCCATGAAGATCATCATCTAGGGATCCTGATGACCTTGTTTTTCTATTCCAGTCCTTCTGTGCTTGATTTATTTTTCGTGTCTTATCTGCTGCTGAATTCCTTCAGGAAGACACTGGATCACATAAAAAGCTTAGGTTATCTGTTTTGAGCACTGTCAGGGGTGGTGCTGGTGGTAAAGAACCTGCCTGCCAGTGCAGGAGACGTAAGAGACGCAGGTTCGATCCCTGAGTCAGGAAAATCCCCTGGAGGAGGGTATGGCAACCCACTCCAGTATTCTGGCCTGGAGCATCCTTTGGACAGAGGAGCCCAGCGGGCTGCAGTCTACAGGGTCGCAAAGAGTCGGACATGACTGAAGCGTCTGAGCACGCACCCACTCGCATGCTAAGCTCTGTCAGTTGACCCCCATCTGGCCAGAGAGAAAACTTGACAAGCTTTCCTCTTCCCCCCTTGCCCACACCCAGTCTCTGTTAGGATATGACTTCCGCACAGTGAGATGTCAGCCAAAGTTTTGCCAGTTGACTTGCAGCAGTGAAGCCTCCTACAGCTTTGCTTAGTCAGCCTGGCAGAGGGTGATATGTTTTCTTAGACCTCACATCTTTGTGAGCAGGATGGGCTGGACTGAGACCCCAGAGAGTCAGGAAAACCCTGGGATAGGGTCACATGGGTGGGGTGAGCCTGAGAAGCAGAGAGCCTTGTGTCCTGAAGGTCCCAGGGGTCAGATATGAGAAGCCATTCCATTGGGGTCAAGACTCAGGAGGAAGTAGGCCATAAGGCGAAGCATAAGTATTAGGAGACCAGTAGGCTCCAGACCATGGTGAGGAGCAGGAACAAGTGCCCTGATCCAGACTCTGTTGCCTGGATGTTATTTCATCAGCCTTAGGTCTTGTGTGTATCCATGGGTCAGTGTGGTTAGACTCAAGTTCAGCGCTTGAGGACTGAATGCAATTATACATGCAAAGCCTCAGCTCATATCCTGGCATGCAGTAGGGGCTTAATCGATAGCAGTTCTTGGCAGGTGGAACATCTCTGTAGACATTAAGTGCTGTATCTGCCAAGTGCTGCTGTCGATTGAACCCCTGTTGCACGCCAACACACCAGCTAGGCTTTGCTGTCTGTTAGCTGTGGGCTCTCCTGCCAACTGGGTCATCCCCCCATGTGCCAGGGCCCCGGGGTGCTCACCGCAGGCCCATCATGGCACCCACTCTAGCAGACGGTCTCTGGGGCACACTCATGTTTCCCTGGCCTGCAGGTTCTCAGCATGGTATCCTGCCTTTGATACTTGGCTTGTTGACAGGCCCCAGAGTCCTTGTCTGGTTTCTGGGCAGGGCTCAGGCCGCAAGCCTGGTTGACAGATTAGTCTCCGGCCCCTATAGAGTTCGGGGGAATCTGTGTATCCTTGGCACATTGTTTCAGTGATAGGCTTATTTAATATAGACTGGTTTTTATCTTAATCACTCAGAAAATAAATGAGCAATGCAAATGCTTAGGACTCAACTCATCCAGGCCACAAAGAATCATGGTGGCTCTAGATTGGAGTCTGCTGTTTGCCATACGACCGACCTGAAACAGATCTCTTCTGGTCATGGCCCTCAGCTCTCTCAGCTCAACTGTCCAGGGTTCTCTGACCAGACAGTGGATGTCCGCTCCGTGGTTTCTCTCCTCAGGCCTTGCTCCTGACTCCAGGCAATATCATTCTGCAGTAAAGCTCAGCTGGGGGAGGGGGTGAAAAATTCACTGCTCTCATATACCTTGCACTATTATCATGACCAATCTCCTTTCACACATTTTATTCTTCACTTTATGATAGCTATTAAAGACTGTTAGGAGCTCTCTCGGTTCCTTGAAGAATATTTATGCATTTTATAGGACTCTCGTGAAGGAGAGGCACCCTTATTAGGAGCAGGCAGGGAGAGTCTGTATTGAGGGGCATTCGGTGGCCTCCTCGCCCAGAGGATCATGATACCGAGGCTCCCTGTTCAATTTGCTAGTTTATGCACCTGTCTGAACTGTTTTCTTTGCGGTGGGGGGTGGGGGGGGTGGGGTGGCTAAGGGATCTCTGCGAATTTCAGACGGCACGGAGAGACTGCATTTTCGCTGAGATCTTGCTACTGTTTGCACTATCATCTGCTCTGGTGGAAAGGATGGGAAGAAAGGGGCCTGCATGAGCTCTTCTGATTTTGCAGCCTCTCCCCCCACGCCTGACTTCACTTGCCCACTAAGGAGCTGGCACCTGGCCAGCAGCCTGGGTTTACTCCTGCTGTGTCCCCAGTGACTTTAGTCCTCACCCCCTGTTTCACCGCTTTGCCTTCCTAGCACATCCCGTGTTTCATGCGACTGGAGGCAATCTCCAGCTTCTTTCCCCCCCTTTGAGTGTTCTCAGTTCATAGCACAACCAAGTGGAGAGTAGAGAGGTTTCCCATGTACCTCCCGCCTTGACACATGTGCAACATGCCCCCTGCCACTATCAGCATCCCCCACAGAGTGGTCCATTTGTTAACAGTCGATGAACCTGCTTTGACACGCTGTCCCCCAAAGCACAGTTTCCATTACAGTTTGCTCTTGGTGTTGTATATTCTATGGATTTTGACAACTGTATAATGACATGTATCCACCCTTTCAGTAAGAGACAGAATCATTTCACTGCCCTAAATATCCTCTGTGCTCTGCCTGTTCATCTTTCCCTTCCTACCCAACCCATTACAGCCACTGATCTTTCTAGTGTCTTCATAGTTTTGTCTTTTCCAGAATGTCATGTAGTTGGAATCATAGAGTGTCTAGTCTTTTCATATTGACTTCCTTTACTTGGCAGTATGCATTTAAGGTTCCTTGGCAATATGCATTTTTATGGTTTGATCGCTCATGTCTCGATTCAGCACTGAATCGATTTCATCATCTGGATGTACCACAGCTTGTTGATCCATTCACCTACCGAAGGATGTCTTGGTTGCATCCACGTTTTGTCAGTTGTGAATCAAACTGCCGTAAGTATCCACGTGCAGGTTTTTGTGTAGACATGCTTTTCAACTCCTTGGGTAAATACCAAGGAGCACGATTGCTGGCTTGTATGGTAAGAATGTATTTATTTTTGTTAAAAACTGCCAGACTGTCTTTCAAAGTGGTCCAACCCTGTTTTAAGTCATATCTAGCCCTCCTGGGAAGTGGGTTATCCAAACCTGAGGGATTTTGAGAACACTCCCTTTCTCTGTCTCCCACCACCCACACTGTCCAAGTTCTGTTAATTCCCTCTCTTCAGCATATCTCCAAAAGGCCTCATCTTTTCCAGAGGGGCTACTGCAAGGGTCTTCTCACTGTGTGCGTCCAGGCTTCCTGCAGCCATGGGGAGGAATGAAGGATGCCCATGGCTGTTACCATGGTGACCAGAGGCCAGATAAAGGATAAATGACTACCATGAGCTCTGTAATCTAGTCTTCACTTTTCAAAGTGTGGTCCCAGACCACCTGCAGCAGAGATTAGGGATGATTTAGACAGGTGGATTCCCAGCTGCTCCACAGAAGGAATGAATCAGACCCTCAGGAAGTGTGCCCAGGACTATATGTGCATCACTCCTTACTTCATTCCCTCGAAGCTGATTCTGAGCCTCACTGTGTTTTGAGAGCTGCTGACCCATGTGCTGGGTCTGCCTCTCACCAGTCCCTGAACCTAGAAAATGACATATCTCAGGGCCCCAGAATTCCCCTCTGGCCCGAGGGGGTCTCCTTGGACTGATGTTCTTCTGCCCTGCTCCCCAGCAAGCTTCCCCCCTCCTTTTCCCCACTTGGGCCTGCTGTCTTCCTGCATTTCTCTGTGCCTTTTCCTCCATCTCATTTTAATTGATTCCGAAGTGTTAAGGCACTTAGTATGAATTTGTGTTTCGCTGAAATCAATCTCTTTCTGCAAGCTTGCTTCCCCCTTCTTTCAAGTCAGCTAAATCTTGCCTCCCCAAAATTAAGTGGCTCCGGGCGGAACCAGCCTTGAGTTGATTACCTAATGCCGTAGCAGCTCCAGTGCTGCTGATCGGGCCTGACCTAATTTGACCCAGCAATGCCACCCGGTCATAAGCAGAGTCCACATTGTGCTGTGCCCTATGTGTTACCCAGGGGATGGCAGGGAGGAGAGAGATGCTTGGCAGGGAGGCGGAACCTGCCTACATGGTAGTGAGGATGTGTTGGGGAGGGGATGGTACTGGCCTCTGAAATTTGGGGTGACCCCAGAGAAGATAAGCAAGTGCTTTCCTTCCTCGATGGCTGTTAAAGCTCCTTGTCCTCACTGTGAGCCTGGAAACCTGGGGTCCCTGCATTGTGAGAAGCCAGGAGGTGTCCAGGAAACAGATTGGGTGTCTTTGGGTGACTGTGTGACTGTGAGCCTATTTCTGCATCCCAGAGCAGTGCCTATGCTGTTAGGCCCCGACCAGAGGATGGATTTGCTGTTATTATCAAGGCCCCAGTGGACAGGTGTTAGCCTGCTCACTGTCCAGGTGGTGAAGCTGACACTTGGTGTCCCCCAGTGGCTCCTCTGAAGTCACTCTGTTCTGCACAGTAGGTGGCAGAGCCGGATTCGGCCCAGCGCTGCCCACTGAGGTCCTTGGCCGTCCCCTCACAGCAGGCCTTCCTGAAGTGCCCTGCTTGGAGCCCAGGAGGCAGGGGTCCTGGTGGGCTGGGGTCTTCACTCCCTGACTTCCCCCTTTCCATGAAGGATGGGTGTGGCTTCCTCTGGAGCTCCTGCTCACTCGTCATGGTTTGAGCCCTTCCTTCCTTGGGTCTGAGAACGTTCAGACTGGCGAAGGGGGCCCCCGCCACACCTCTGTGGGTGCCCGCAGGCTGCTGGGCTGAAAGTAGAGGCCTCTCTGTGAACGTTGGTCATCACGAGAGGCAGATCAAAGCGGGAGATTTGCGTGTGCTTAGTAACAATGTCTTGAGTAGTCTCGACCCCCAGGGACTGGGTTTCAGTCCAGAATCTCACTCCCATGCCATCTTTTACCTTGGTTCCTTCAACTGTCAAATGGGAGAGAATTATCACGTGTCCGCCCCCACTCTGGTCCGATGGGGTTGTCATAAAGAATGGACAAGTTGATGGATGTAAGTGTCCTTAGCTCATTCCTTGGCACACAGTAAGTGCTCAGAAATGTTTTTTCTATTTGTACCTATGAAAGTGTGAAAGTGCTGGTTGCTCAGTCATGTCTGACTCTTTGTGACCCTATGGACTGTAGCCTGCCACACTCCTCTGTCCATGGGATTCTCCAGGCAAGCATACTGGAGTGGGTTGCCATTTCCTTCTCCAGGGGATCTTCCTAACCCAGGGATCGAACCCCAGGTCTCCCACATTGCAGGCAGATTCTTTACTGTTTGAGCTACCCATGGAGATACAATAAGAATAATACAATAAAAATATGTTAAGAAAAAAACACTAAAATATCTGAGAGCAATGCATTGGTTGGTGATCATAGACGGGACAGATTTCATTGAGTCTGCCTGCCAAGGGCATGCCTTTGGCCCTGCAGCCCAAGGGACAGGACGTGATTCCACATCATAAAGATACCTGTCTTAGTTAAAAAAAATATACAGAGGGTGATTAGGGGCTGCGCTGATTACATGCACATGAGAAAGTGCAGACTCTGTTGATGAGGTCAGCAGTTCTTCTTCCTGGTTGCACATCACCCCAGGGTGTCTCCCATTATCTCCAGAAGGGTCAGGAACCACTCAAGATGTTATTAATTTTAATCCATTCTAATTAAATATATAAATGGGCCATGTGCCACTTTGTGGAAGGAGAAAAGGGGGGAGACAATATCTTGAAATCGAATCTGTAATTCTTCGGCACTGGTGGCCGATGTCTCGAGGGCTGAGAATGATTTTTTTTTCCCCTGCTTTCCTTTCTTGCTCCTCCTCTCTTCTCTCATTATGTGCCCTGCTGGGTGCTCTGACTGATATGGACAAAGAATGGTGCTGTGTGGGGAGCCGGCTGGGCCATAGGATAAACGAGGCTGGTGCGGTGGGGGGCGGGGGGGGGCGGGTCCTGAGCTCTGGGTTCTTGTCTTGTTTGCCTCTCAGTTCTGAATCCGCTCTGGCTGAGTCTCTTATGGGGCTCATCATCCCGTTCTTTCAGTGTCACAGGGTCAAGGTGAGCTTCAAGGCAGCGGTGAACGGGCCAGTGCACAGGAGGTCTGCCTGCATTCCTCAACCACCCGGGCCACACGTGGGAGAACAGCCATGAGCGAAGGAGGGCGGCTCCGCGCTCTGGGGCGGCTCGTAGCAGAAAGCGGGCAGCTGGGCTCTGGGTACATGAAGATGTGGCCCACAAGGCGGAACTGCTGCTGTCGCCTTGGCGCCGGGACACTCCTGGCCCCTCAGAGACTGCTTCCGGGGTCAGTGAGGACATGGCCCCTGTCCACTGTGAGGACTGAAGGGGAGGGACTATGCCGACTCCAGCCTTCCCCACAGCAGGTCCAGAGGAGGTGTTGTGCTCAGCCTGCCCCTCTGCCTCAGTGCCGTGGGATGGGTTAGGGATGGAGGAAGGCTGCCAGCTCAGCACGGGGCGGGGTGGGGGTGGACAGAGCCTGCGCACTGGCCCACCTCTGAGTGAGGAGAAAGGTGTGCAGGGACGGGGAGGTGCTCAGTCACACGGGCAGGGCCAGGCGGCTGGGGAGAGGACGTGCCCTGGGTGCTGAGCGCTTTCCATATGACCCGAACATCACATCTTTCCAGGGCTCCCTGCAAGCTGTCTTCCCCACAGTGAGGCCTGGGGTGGGCCAGTGGCATTCTGGGGGCAAGGGAAGTAAGTAGTAGTGTTAGTCGCTCATTCATGTCCGACTCCTTGCAACCCCATGGACTGTAGCCCGCCAGGCTCCTCTGTCCATGGAATTTTCCAGGCAAGAATACTGGAGTGGGTTGCCATACCCTCCTCTGGGGGATCTTCCTGACCGAGGAATCAAAGCTGGGTCTCCTGCATTGCAGGTGGATTCATTACCGTCTAAGCCACCAGGGAAGCCATTCATGGAGCCTCTTACTCAGGAACTTAAGAGACCCTGGAAGCACTGGGTGAGCAGAGCCGGGGGCTGTGGGAAGTGGAGTCCGGCAGCTGCCAGCTGCTGAGCAGGTGGCCCACGGGGAGACCTGAAAGCAGCTCTGAGGCACCCTGTCCTTGTGGTCCCTTGAATGTGCTGCTCGGCCACCACCTTTCTGAATTTCTTCCTTCCCCTGTGTCTTCTGCATCTGGCGAATGCTGGCTCACCCTTCAGGTCTCAGATCGCCTTTCCTCCAGGAAGCACTGCCGACCTTGCTGGGCTGTGCGCTGTGCTGTCCACATAGGGATTCACAGTACACACCACCCACCCCCTCAAATTGATTCCTTTGTGTGAAGAGTCTCAACCGCTTGAATCAAGATGGCTTGTTTTTACGTCTTTGGATGTGTTAGACCATGTGCTGCAGCTCCGGGCACCTAGTAGGTGTTCAGCAAATGCTCCTGGAATGAATGATGTTGGGGTTACTGGCACAGAGCCAACACCGGGATGTGGGTGGTCCCGGGCCACCTCAGCAGGAAGTCGATGTCACTGCCGCTGTCAGGGCCTGGGATTAGGCATCCCTGGTCTGGATCACAGATGGTCTGGAGGGGTCTGGGTTTCCCACTTTCTCCTCCCTCTTGCCCAGGTTGTTCACTCCTGGGGCTGAAGCTGCAGCTACATCCCCAATTCTTTAAACATTTTGGGAGCTTTCTGAAACATTTTACCTCTAACATGCTTTGCATACTGCCTCACATTTGAAAACCCACATATAATTTAAGGAACATCTAATCAATAGAGTCTTGATTCATTTTCCCCTTAAATCATCAGTATTATTATTTTGAAGAGCCTATTTGAAGTTCAGGAAGGTTCTTAAGCATTTTTAATAACCATTTTCTTCCCTTACATCTCTTTTTTGTAAAACTATCTTTTTAAAAGATACTTTTCCCAATGGTTGAACAAACTCAAAATGCCAGATTCCCAATTGCTTGAATTGTGTACGATATGCAGTTCTCTCAGTAAATGGACTTCTCCTGAACATTTTCATATAGATATATAGATACACATTTTTAACGAGAGTGGGTTTTGCCGGTGGTTATCTGAGGGTTATTGGGTGAGGGTTCTCAGCTCCCAGCTGTGACTTGAGATTGGAGCTAGGGTAAGGGGATCTGGCCTTCCCCAGTAAGGGCTCACATTTCACACTTGGAGATGTCACACAGTTTTTAAAAATTTTGTGGCCATGCCCCAGGGCATGTGGGATCTTAGTTCCCTGACCAGGGATTGAACTTACACCCCTTACTTTGGAACTGCAGAGTCTTAACCACTGGACCACCAGGAAAGTCTGGTGTCACATCTTTTAAGCACTAGATACACACATGGGTAGGCAGTTATCTTCATTTCACTGGATCTGATGTGACACTCTGCCCCCCCTGTGTTTTGCCAGTTACATCATACTTTTATAGAGTGTTTAGTGCATGCCAGATGTCATGCTAAACTCTTCACCTGCATCTTCTCATGAAGTTGCTATCCCATTCTACAGACAAGAGCATCGAGGCGGAGGGCTTGTATATGAGTTTCCTGTGGCCACTCTGACAAATGCCCTCAAGCTCGGTGGGTTAAAACAACAGAAATCTAAGCGCTCACAGTTCTGGAGGCTTGAAGTCTGAAATCAGGGTGTTCACAGGGCTGGACTTTTGAGAGAATTCCTTCCTGACCTCTTCAAGCTTCTGGGGGCTCCAGCGTTCCTTGACTTGTGGCCGTTTCACTCTGATCTCTGCCTCTGTGGTCACACTGCCTCCTCCTCTTCATGGGTGGCGTCTCCCCCTCTCTGTGTCTGTCTCCTGTAAGGACACTTGCCATTGCATTTAGGATGCTTTGGGTAATCCAGGATAAGTTCCTCTAAGGATCCAACTTTTTTTCCTGCAAGGTGTAGTAGTTACAGCTTCTGGGAGTTAAGACATGGCCATATCTTTTGGAAGCCACCATTCAACCCCACTATGGCTTGTAAGGAGCACAACCAGGACCCAAACCCAGGTGGTGTGGCTGTAGAGATGGGGCTTCCTAATACTGCTGTGGGTCCGCTTCAGTTCAGTTCAGTTCAGTTGCTCAGTTGTGTCCAACTTTTGTGACCCCATGAACTGCAGCATGCCAGGCCTCCCTGTCCATCACCATGGGTTTGGGAGTCTACCCAAACCATGTCCATTGAGTCAGTGATGCCATCTCATCCTCTGTCGTCTCCTTCTCCTCCTGCCCTCAATCTTTCTCAGCATCAAGGTCTTTTAAATAGTCAGCTCTTCGCATCAGGTGGCCAAAGTATTGGAGTTTCAGCTTCAGCATCAGTCCTTCCAATGAACACCCAGGACTGATCTCCTTTAGGATGGGCTGGTTGGATCTCCTTGCAGTCCAAGGGACTCTCAAGAGTCTTCTCCAACACCACAGTTCAAAAGCATCAATTCTTCAGCACTCAGCTTTCTTCATAGTCCAACTCTCACATCCATACATGACCACTGGAAAAACCATAGCCTTGACTAGATGGACCTTTGTTGCCAAAGTAATGTCTCTGCTTTTTAATACGCTGTCTAGGTTGGTCATAACTTTCCTTCCAAGGAGTTAAGCATCTTTTAATTTCATGGCTGCAATCACCATCTGCAGTGATTTTGGAGCCCAGAAAAATAAAGTCAGTCACTGTTTCCTCTGTTGCCCGATCTATTTGCCATGAAGTGATGGGACCGGATACCATGATCTTAGTTTTCTGAATGTTGAGCTTTAAGTCAACTTTTTCACTCTCCTCTTTCACTTTCATCAAGAGCCTCTTTAGTTCTTCTTCACTTTCTGCCATAAGGGTGCTGTCGTCTACATATCTGAGTTTATTGATATTACTCCTGGCCATCTTGATTCCAGCTAGTGCTTCTTCCAGCCCAGCATTTCTCATGATGTACTCTGCCCTCTGCTCTATGGCTAATGTGCCAGGAATTAGTGATAGAAACTGTGTAAGTTGTCAGGCTCTGTCAGGTTTTTTGGAGTTTTACTTGGTCTTTCCCCCTAAGAGTATGCCTATCCTGTCTTAGTCTGTGTGGGTTGCTGTATCAAAATACACTGACTGGGTGATTTTAAACAGCAGAAATTTCTTGCTCACAGTTCTGAAGGCTGGGAAGTCCGAGATCAGGGTGCCAAGGTTGTCACTTTCTGGTGAGGGTCATCTTTTGCTTCAAAGCCAACACCACTGTGCTGTGTCCCCAGGTGTTGGAAGGGGCTAAGGATCTCTCTAAAACCTCTTTGATAAGGGCACTAATCCTATTCAGGGCCCCCCAGGTGGCGCTAGTGGTAAAGAACCCAACTGCCAATGCAGGAGACTTGAGACACGGGTTCATTCCCTGGGTTGGGAAGATCCCATGGAGGAAGGCATGTCAACCCACTCCAGTATTCTTGCCTGGAGAATCCCATGGACAGAGGAGCCTGGTAAGCTACAGTCCATGGGGTCGCAAAGAGTTGGATACGACTGAGCAACTTAGAAGAACCCTATTCATGAGGGCTCCACCTTCATGACCTACAAACCTCTCAAAGGCCCCACCTCCTAGTACTGTCATCTATGGGGGTTAGGATTTTAGCATAGGAATTTGGGGGGGATATAAGGATTCATATTTGGAGAAGGAAATGACAGCCCACTCTGGTATTCTTGCCTGGGAAATCCCATGGACTGGGGAGCCTGGTGGGCTGCAGTCCATGGGGTCGCAAGAGTCAAACATGACTTAGTGACTAAAACAGCAACAACAAGGATTCAAATTACAGCATATCCTTTCTGTTTTCTTGTTTTTGTGGTTTTTTTTTCTATCTTGACAAAATAATTGGGTCCTTTCACTTTAGCACATGAACTCTAAAGTTTATGTGGCTAGTGTTCTGTACTGAGGACCGTGACCTCACATTGTGGACAGTTATGGGTCTGCCGCTCCACCCTGACACAGTGGTGAATACTGACTTGGATGTGTGGTTGTTATATTAATTGATATCAATACATGTTCATATACTTCTGTTATCAGATTGGGCTTCCCTGGTGGCTCAGATGGTAAAGAATCTGCCTGCAATGCAGGAGGCCTGGGTTCTCTTCCTGGGTTGGGAAGATCCTCTGGAGGAGGGCATGGCAACCCACTCCAATATTCTTGCCCAGAGAATCCCATGGACAGAGGAGCCTGGCGGGCTACAGACCATGGGGTAGAAAGTGTCATGCTTTTTGGCCAGAAAACATCAAATATGAGCAATTTTATCTGTCTCAGCCTCATGTTTATTTAAAAATCCATCACCATCAGCATTCTCATCTCTTCTCACAGCTTGTCTTCCCCTTTTCTGTGTCTTCCAAAGGCCAGCTGAACATGCCAGTCTCCCGCATGTGCCTTGGGTTTCAGCTCATGACTGGTCTGACCCATCTCCATTCTTTAGTTATTTAGGCACATGTCAGGCAGGTTTGGTGCTTTGTCATGCCCCAAATCCCATCCTAATTTTGACTGTCTCCAAAGAAGCCACAAAGCAGCCAGCCCATCTTGAAGTCATCAGCTTGCCTTAAGGGTTTGGGAGCGTCTGTTTGAAACCAGCCTGTTATTTTCCTGCTTCGTGCACTGTGGCTACTAGCATGAAGTACTTACGGGTAGTGTCGGGTTGGGTCCAAGTCTAAAAATACCCGCTTCCCTTCAGCATCTGGTCTTTTCTAGAGAGTGCCCTGACTCACAACCGGAACTTCCCCACACTCTAAACATTTACACATTTAATGCATCCTGAAATATTAACCTATATTATGCACAAGCAGCAGTGTAAATGTCTCCTTTCCTGGCAAGGACTGTGTTATATTGGAAATCATTTATTGAGATTTATTTCTTAACAGGGCGAATGGGCTGTTTGCATTGTTAAGGTTCCCAAAAGCCAAGGTGGAAATTCTAGGGTGGTGTTTACATGGAGATTTGGAGTCCCTAGGAATGGCTCTCCCAGGACTGAGCTGTCAATCAATCTGTGTACATTTCTCAAGCATGCATGATCTGTGTGCCTACAAGATAAAACAATGTATGACCTTGGGAAAATTATTCCACCTCTCTAAACCCTCATTCCTATATTCCCACCTGAAGATGGGGGTGGTAATAACGGAACATGCTTTGTAGGGTAGCCAGAAGAGCCCATGAATTTGGCCTAGAGTCAAACCTGCTGCTGCTGCTATGCTAAGTCGCTTCAGTCGTGTCCGACTCTGTGACCCCACAGACGGCAGCCCACCGGGCTCCCCCGTCCCTGGGATTCTCCAGGCAAGAACACTGGAGTGGGTTGTCATTTCCTTCTCCAATGCATGAAAATGAAAAGTAAAAGTGAAAAAAAAAGAAAAGTGAAAGTGAAGTCGCTCAGTCGCATCCGACTCTTCGCGACCCCATGGACTGCAGCCCACCAGGCTCCTCTGTCCATGGGATTTTCCAGGCAGGAGCACTGGAGTGGGGTGCCATTGCCTCCTCCAGAGTCAAACCTACTTCCTTCTAATTCCAAATAAAGAAGAGCATTTTGTAGAAAGTGAGTTCTCTGTTGCTGAAACTGTCTTGGCAGAGATCGAGAGGTTGATCAGCAAGGCTCTTGCTAAGTGGATCCCACTGCTGCGTGAAAGAAGGGGACTTACTAGACCCTAGACTCTCTAGCCCTGAGAGTCTAGGATTATGTGCCATCTGGATCTGAAAAGAAAGATGTGTATCCTGGAAGGTGAGAAGCAGGAGAGATTATCAGAGACCTGGGAATCTTGTTCCCAGCACAGAGGTTAACAGTTTGGTCAGTTTAGTTGCTGAATAGGCACTCAATAATACATATCTACTGAGTACTAGCTGTGATGCCAACACAGTACAAGGTCCTAAGGAGGTGCCACAGCATCTGTCCTACAGGAGCTTTGCCTGAGAACGTCTAATCCCATCTAAAAGGATCTGGGGAAAACAGCACAGAGAAGAGAAGAGAGAGAGCTAACATTTGTCAGAGACCTGCTGTGTAGAAAGCATGGTGTATATTATCTCTCTAAAACTTTGTGAGTGATATACTATTATCTCCACTTTACAGGTGCAGAAATGAAGTCTCAAGGAGACTGATTTAATCAGTGATTCTGTATCAGTCAGGATGAGCTAGGTTATGCTGTAACAACAAACAGCCCCTGAATCTTTGTGACTGAAAACAGAGATTTATTTCTTGCCCACTCTACATATCCATTGTGGGACAGCTATGGGGTCTGCCCCTTGCTGTTTTTCTCATTTAGGAACCCAGCCTGATGGAGCAGCCACCATCTAGAACCTTGTCAAAGGGTGGGGGGAAATACTGTGAAGCAGGCATTGGCCCTTAAAGTTCTGTTTTCATTGGCCACAGCAAGTTTTATGGCGACACCTGACTTCCAGGAGGCGAGAAGATCAATCTTACCACCTGTCTGAAACGAGGTTGCCAGGAGGCTGGTGCATAGCCCCATTGATGACCAATCTCCCAGCAAGTGGCAGGGCCAGAAGTCAAGTCCATGTCATATCTGCTTTGTCCTATCATTCTAGGGTCTGGTGACTCTCTGACCTCTGCATTGAGAAATGGCCCCACCTTGGTGACAGTGACACTCTGCTGTGACCAGCCTCTCTTGACCCCCTCTAGCCCCAAGCACGCTTGGTCCCACTTATCATCCAGGCTCTTCATGAGGGATTTGCCCACTGATGCCATAAGCAGTGTGAAAGGCTTGAGAAAGGCTACAGAGCGCCTCCTCCCCTTGGCTCCTGGAACAGGGAAGGCCCTCATGGCAGGCATAGACCAGGTACTAGTGAGAGCCTCATCAGCAGGATGGAGCCAGAGAAGCTGGTGGTGATATGAAGAGAACAAGAGGATGTGAGGGGTGTTAAAAAACCCATCAGGCCAAAGGAGAGCCATCCTTGAAAGTAACTTAGGGTCTGCTCATGCTGCCATCACAGGATCCACCACCTAGGTGGCTAAATCCAGAGAGAGCTTATTTTCTGACAGTTCTAGAGGCTGGATGTTCAGCATCAAGGTGCCGGCAGGGTTGATGCCTGATGTGGCTTGCAGATGGTCCCCTTCTCGCTGTGTACTCACATGTTCTTTCCCCTGTGTGCGGACATGGAGGGAGAGGTAGACACAGAGATGGCCGGCTCTGGTGTCCTACAAGAGTAGGGTGTCGGCCCCCACCAAAAAATAATTCCACACTAGAGTGATGGAGGAGGCAGGGAAAGTGGGACTAAGGCCCCGTTAGAGCAGTTCACTATTTCTGTCATCCACGTCACCTTGAGGGCTTGGCTGCTCCACCCACGGAGTCAGGGTGTGCCGAGTTCCTGGCATGGGGCAGGGAGAAAGCACACAGCCCTTCCCGTCGCCCCTCTGACCCACTGTTTCTTGGTTGGCACAGTGGAGACGGCCGCTCTTGCCTCACACAGTTGCCCTGACAATCAGTGGAGTGAGGGTTCGTGACCATCTTAAGGAGCTGGAGTTGCCTTGGGGTGCCTGTCCCCTCAGAGTGTTCCTACCCCTACCTTGTGTCCGCATAGCTGTCAGGACATAGTCGGGCAGTAAATATGGGTGGGCTGAACGTGGGGCCAGGAAGTCACAAGAGGATGAGCCACGTGTGTGGGGAGCTGCAGGCCCTCCGCCCATCCTGAGCCAGAGCACGTTAGCTTCTGCCTCAGGGGGCATGCGTGATGAGAGCAGCCAGGCAGCGTGGAGCCGGGCAAAGACCGACCATGAGCTTTGGGTTGGATCCATGGGTTCAAATCCTAGCCTCCCCCCTCCCCAACATTTCCTGGATGTATGATGTAGGGCCAGTTATTAGGGCCAACCTGTGGCCCAGTGACTTGGTCTTTCTAAGATGGGAGTACCGGCCCCTTCCTTGGTGGAGATGAGGACCAAAGTCCAGCATGTCTAACATGTGGGAGGGACTCAGTTCTCAGTAGCTAGTGCTGTTGAGATATGGATCAGCTGCTGGGGCCAGTGGACATTTGGACCATTGGAGAATTAATAACTCCGTCCCCTTTCACTGCCTTTATCTGGGGTGGGGTTGTAACGTGGTGGCCCCCTGATGATGGCTCCATGGCCGTCCCTGTCACAGTGCCTCCTTAAGTCACACACCTCGACTGAGTCTCTCCATCAAAGAGCTCCCCTTGTCGTTTCCTCCTGGGCTGGTGCTTAAGCTGCGGATGATGGAGAATCACAGTCCTTCATCCCCAACCGGTCTCCTGATGGGAGGGTGTTTAACTTTGACCAATGGCTTAATATTTTGTCCTCAAGAGGAGGCAGCCTCTCTGAGTGCCCCGCCCCCCCAGCTGTGCATCATCGTAATGGCCCCTTTCGGAAGCACCTGGATGTCATCTGGAGAAAAACAGCCCCTTCTTCCAACCTTGGTCTTTTCTGCCAGTGTCATCGGTTTCTGACAAGACCTCCTGATTTCTGCTTTCCTCCCAGCCCTGCCCGAGGTGCGCGGGGCTCCCCACGGCCCTGGGAAGCTCTGACGGCTTCTCTGTTATTCCATTGTCCTCCCTTGATGACTCCTCCTCCCTCCTCATTATTCTTGCAGGACCACGGCTGTGGGTGCATGAACTCCTCTGGGCTGAGGCCCAGAAATGCGGCTGGATTTATGGATGTGCTTAACGGCACTCACAGTCAGATTCCCCTGGGCACTGTGAGGATGCCCGGGGCCACCTGGGGTTCCAGACTGGGCCTTTCGGTTGTATTCAGACTGAGTTTTATTGAGCACCCACTGCTGGCTGTAGCTGTTTTGGGCAGCGGGTCTGCATTTCACATCTTACCAAGTCTACCCTTGTCATCTGCATAGTAAGCATCCCCCATTCATTCACTCGTGCATCCTCCAGGCATTTGTCCCACGCAGTGATGGAGCATTTACTCCACAGCCCGACTGCACAAGGGCTCTGTGCTTCTGGTGTTAGTACAATATAAACGGTCCCTGACTCCTACAGGCTTATGGGAAAAAGGAGACAGACACATTGCCTTATTCTTTGAATGAGAAAAGAAGGCATTCTGGGAGCTCAGGAGAAGAGTCCAGCAGGGCAGGTGTTGGAAGCGTGAGGAGGGGAGATCAGATAGGCCTCCTGGAGGAGGTACTTCCTAGCCTGAGTCTTGAAGGATCCATAGGACTGGGACCAGCAAAGGATGGCAGAGGGAGGAAGCGTGAGCAGGCAGAGGTGATGGCATGGACCCTGCCCTTACAAAGGTAAGAGCAGGGACTGGTGGCTGCCGTGGTCCTTAACACAGGATCTGGCCCAGAGTCCTCATTTTATTTATCCCAGTTGTTAGGAGGAAAGCTAATGTTTAAGGAACTGCTTGAATCCATAAACCTCAGTTTCCGCATCTGTAAAGTTACAAAAGTGAACTTGTTCATTTCTGCTCTTCTCATGAGTTTGGACCAATTTGGTGACTTTGCATTCTAGGAGCTGAGCTCAGCTTTGACATTTATTATGTGTTTTCTTCTCAAGCACGTGCTTGAGCTGGTTTGGCTGCTGAAGGCTGGAGTTAGTGGGATTCCTTGGCTTCAGGGGCCAATGTTTGGTGGAGAGAAGCATCCTTCTCCATCTCAGGCCACCACAGCCCCATGTGAGGCATATAAATGCTGATGGAGATGGAGTTCACTTCTTGTCAGTGTTGCCCAGGAAGGCAGGGTGTTGCTATGAAAGCCTCTGCCAGGCTGCTCTGAAGAGAGAGGGCTGGGGTGGCCTTTCTTTCTAGCCCAGGAGAATCATGCCCACCAAGGAATTCCCTGCCGTTAAAGGACCCAGTCTGTGTATTTGTAAAAACCTTTCCAATCACAGCCTTTTCTTTCCTCTTCTTTCTTGTTGTGGAACTTCTCTCAAGGAAAGCCTGAGGACTGAAGTGGGTTAAAGCTGAGGCTGGAAAGCCTCAGTGACTCAGGCTGGAGGAGGTTTTCAGAGAGATCCCGGCAGAGTCTGGTCAGGCTGGCTGCCCAGCGCCTGGCCTTCCTCTGAGCCCTGACCTGAGGTTTGCAGGACCTTCCCTGGACTCGGGCTCTATCCCCGCATTTGGTGAGTCACTGGCCAAAGCAAGCCAGTTAGCGCGAAGTGCTTCTGGTGCCGCGGCCCTGGCTGCCCAGCGGGGCCCACTCCTCAGGCCTGCTCCTCGTTAGCCTTGTTGGCTCTCCGGTGGAGGGCTTTGTGCTGTGACACTTCCCTCCAGCCGCAGGTCCCTGGATCACTGAACCTGACCGCTTTCCTTCTTTTCCAGAGGCCAAGACGTGGGCTGCTCCCTTCTCTCCAGTGCATTTTCCACTGTGGCCTTCTGTTCTCTATCTAGCCCTGAGCACACTGTTCTAAGTGCAGACAGGCTCCAACCCACCCCATCGTGTCTGTCCTCCTTTCCTGCAGGGCCCAACAGAGTGGCAAGCAGTGACCGAAAGGGCTGATTCCTTATGAGCATTGTTGTTAAGTTGCTAAGTCGTGTCCTACTCTTTGCGACCCCATGGGCTGCAGCACGTCAGGCTTCCCTATCCTTCACTATCTCCCAGAGTTGGCTCAAATTCATGTCCATTGAGTCAGTGATGCCATCCAGCTGTCTCATCCCTTGTTGTCCCCTTCTCCTCCTGCCCCCACATCAGGGTCTTTTCCAATGAGTCAGCTCTTGACATCAGGTAGCCCAAGTACTGGAGCTTCAGCATCAGTCCTTCCAATGATATTCAGGTTTGATTTCCTTTAGGGTTGACTAGTTTGATCTCCTTACTGTCTTATGAGTCTAGTAGTACTTATGAGTGTGGTAGATTGACTAGTCCTGAGTCTTCACTTCCTCCCTGTGATAGGATTATACACCCACTCCCCTTGCCCTGGGAGTGTCTTTCTGTAGAGAAGGTGGTGTGTTTATCTCCGCCCCGTTGACTCTGGGTGTGGTCATGGGCTGTTAGCCAGTAAAATGCATGTGGGCGCACAAAAGCAGGGCCTCTCATCATACTTGTGTGATTTCCCTCGGACTTGCACTTCTGCCATTTGTTAGGAGAAGGGGATGCCCACATGAACTGCTGGTCCTAGAGACAGATGTGGAGCCTGGAACTCACCTCTCACCCCACAAAGCCAGATGGAGAGCTTCCCCTGAAGTCTACAGACAGGAGAGCAACTAACATTGCTGTCCCGCCGGGAGCTGGGAGCCGTTTGTTACACAGAGAGGTTCTGCAGAAACCATCTGATGTCGTAGGAGCAACTTGATACAGGGGCTGCCTCGCGCCCTGGTTCCATCAGACCCTATGGAAGAACACAGTAGGAAAGCCTCAAAGAGTTTTCTGAATGGAGACAGAGCGTGGGAAGCTGAACTCTGGTTCTTCACTCACTGTGTTTGGTTGATACTCTGCTCCCAAGTCTGGGTCCGGTGGAATCTACCACTGTGTTATAGCCCAGATTTGTATGTGGGATCTCTCAATTTTAAAGTATTGAATCAAGTTCATATACCACTCTGCAGGCAGGACAGAAACGCTTCTGTCCAGCCCATAGATTGCCAGTTTACAGCCTCTTGTTTCACCCACCCTGAAGGTACCCCTTCTTGGCATCAGCTTTCATTCTCATGGAAGGCCCTGGGAATGCAGAGCAGCCTAGAGGTCCAGCCTGCTCCCTGGATGGTGTGCCTTCGGTGCTGAGGTAGCCCAGGTGTGAAGGGGGAAGAGCACAGGGCTGGGTACCCAGAGATCTGAGTTTGAGTTGAAATCCCTCTGCTCGGTCGACTTGCTATGTGACCTTGAGTGAGTCACTTTCCCTCTCTGGGTCTCAGTTGTCTGATCTGTGTAATGACTTTACTACTTACAAGCTGAGAAGCTGGGGATGAATTACTTAACCTGTCTATATGTTAGCACCCTCATCTGTGAAATGGGTTTACTGCTGCTCACCTGACCGAGTTAAACAGGAACTGAATCAGACCTTAGCAGAAGCTGTGAGCACACTGCCTGGCACCCACAGTCCACTGGAAATTTCACTGTGGCTCCTGCTGCTGCTGCTAGTTATTAACAACAACAATAATAAATGAAAACCATGGCCTGGAATTCTCTACCAGGAGCTGGGGACAAAAGTTGGCACATATAATTCTGGGGCAGCTGTCCTCATTCTAGCAGAATGGTACTGTTCTTATTTTCTCTCTGTCTAGTCCAGGATCCTGCAACATCATCTCATTCCCTGCCCGAACCCCTTAGTGCCCTGTTAGACGTTACCCTTACTCTCAGTTTCTTTGCTCACAGCCACTTTGCAGCCCCATCCCCCACACTCAGGCCAGAGCACCCACCTTCCACAGACTGGCTCTCCTGGGCGTCCTCCCTGAAAGAGGCTCAGCAAGGGGTTTCATGCTGAGATGTGGGACCCTTCCCAACTGCCGTCCTGCTGCTCACCGAAGTTTCTAAACCCTGTAGCAGCCAGGTCTCTTTCCCCAGGCCTGGACCAATAGTAAACAAATGGGTCAGAACCTTGCCCCAGCTGCCAGAAACCTGGGGGGACAAGGTGAAGGTGGTGTAACATTTGATTCAAAGCAGTGTCACAAATTAGCAGAGCCTCTCTGGAATCAGGGGACAGAAACTTGCTTCAAACTATCTTGAAAGAAAAAATAATTTGTTGATATAACTTGGAAGTCAGGGGTTGAGCCAGGGCCTCTCAGACATTGTCACCTGTCTCTCCCATCTCCACCCCCCCCCCCCCCCATGCCTTCTTGGTGCTGCTGGATAAGTGTTCTCCACCTCTTTAGAGAATGTGACTGGTGGAAACCCAAATAGAAACAGGACTGCCCTTCACTTCCAAGGAAGGATTCTGATTGGCTTGCCTTGGACCAATCACTGTCCCTGGGGGATACAGAAGCAAGTTTGTCTGAGTCTGGCTATAAACCTGTTCACTGCAGCAAGTGTGTGTGAGGTGCACTGTCTCCAACATTGCCTCTAGAACCCCAAGCAGGGTGGGGTGTGGCTCTCCATAGGAGATGTGCTGGGCTGCCCATGAATACTCTGCCTGTCCTGTCCAGGATGTTGTGCAGAAGCCTCAAGTCTCTTTTCTAGGTTCTTTATAGATGTCATATAACAACTCTGGGTAGGGGAAAGTGCCAGCTGACTCTTGACTGTAGGAAGGTCTGCTGCTCACTGTGAAGGGGAGAGGGGAACTGGTTAGATGCACTGCTCCAGAGACGTCAGGGATGATGAAAGAAGTACAGGTGGGTTTGCATAAAATCAGGATTGTCTACAGGCACGTATGGAAAGCAGAGGCTGGGTGTTGAATGACGTAGTGAGCCCACCTGCATCTAGGTGGCAGGTAAAGTGTTCCTGCTCCCACATGGGAGGTGGTCAGCCTGCAGCTCATCGCTTGTGTCTGGTCCGGCTCCCCACCCCAACCCTCCCTGACTGCTCCAGTTTAGGCCCCCTCTTCACTCATCTGGTCTCATCCCTTTTTACTCTCCTACTTCCCTTTGTCCTCCTGTCCACATCCCATGGAGCTGTGGGTGCAGGTCTTAACTGTCCTCCTGGGCTGCAAACCTTCAGTAGAATGAGACTTCATTCTTAAGAAGTCTCAGCACCTTTGTTACACAGGGCCCTTCTGAAGCTCATGTTTGCTCCAGACTGAAAAAGCACAGGTCGAAGTCCAGTTGGCCTAGATTTGAATCTTGTTGCTATCCTCTAATACACCCATGTGACTGTGGACTTGGTAGTTATCTTCTCTGGGACTCAGCCCCCTGTAAAATGGAGTTGAAATCCTTCTGTGCTTCTCCATCCCTCTTGCCTCTGTCTCTCCCTCCTTCCTGCTTGTTCTCTTTCTCCTCCTCTCTTTCCCTCCATCTCTGTCCCTTCTTCCCACTCCTGCTTTCTGTCACTTTTCCATCCCCTGCACACACACCTCTCAGAGCACATAGAGCTCCCAGCACACACAGGTACGGAGCGTGTCCTCAGTGTCTGCCTGTTGCTGTGTGTTCCCCCCGTGCGTGTACCTTTGCTGTATAACGGAGAGTTGGTTTGAATTTTACCCTGGGTTGCTGGCTTAGAGCTTCTGAAATGCTTGGGATTTCCCAAGTGATGGGGGTACGTTTGTAATTCATGAGCTCCTTGAACTAAACCTAAGTTATGCTAATGCAGTGAGATGACTCAAGATGCAGACAGGTCCCCAGAAAGACCAGCTGCCTGATTAGAGGGTTGGAGCTTTGAATGAGCTTTACCTCTGGGCTATGGGGAGGGGCTGGGGATTGAGTCATTAATCATCCCTCTGTAACGAAACCCCAGTAAAAACGCTGGACACTGAAGCTCAGTGGAGCTTCCTGCTTGGCGAGCTTGTCAATGTGCCCGGAGGGTGATGCATTCTGATTCTACCGGGAGAGTTCCACATAGGAGCTTAGCATTCGGGTCCCTCCCATCCCAGACTGGCCTGGTGTGTCCCTTCTTTCGGCTGGTCATGGTCTGTATTTTTAATAATAAAACTGTAATAATGAGTCGAGCACTTCCCTGAGTGCTGTGAGCCATTCTAGTGAATCATCAACCCTGAGGGGGACATGGGAACACTCCCCTCCCCCAATTTGAAACCAGCTGGGCAGAAACATGGATGGCCTGGGGACCCCACTTGCAGTTGGGGGTCTGAAGTGAGAGCATCTCTTGTCAGGAGGACCGCTTGTCTTGTGGGCTTGGCACTAACTGGGTGGATGGCACCAGCATTGAATCAGAAACTCCTATTCATCCTGTAAAACTCAGGAGATGCTCAATTCTCAGAGGCTTTCTCCTCAACTTAGGGAAAATTCCAAATACAGGCAATTAGAGAAAATATTACAAGCAATTCACATACTTATCACCTGCTTCAACAGGCACCCACTTGCTGCTCTTCTTGCTCCCTCTCTTACCACCCCTTCCCCTCAACTTTCAGAGGCTCTTCACGGTCTCTGCAGAGAGGATCAAGGGGCCTGTTGAGGTCAAGGAACTGAATACTTATATGAGGACATCCTCTGGGGAGTGCAGCTGACCTGAGGTGTAGCAGCCTCACATCAGTGACTTGTATGCAGAGGAAAATGAAACGAGATACACACTTACATAAAAGCTGAATTGGCACGACAAGCAAATTTACAGAGAGAACTGCCTGTCATTTGAAATAATAAGACTAGCATTGTTTGCAAGGCAGCAGATGGGAAAGAGCACATGTCTCCTCAACTAGCATTCGGGTTTATCTACCAGCCCCATGTTAGTTCAGTTAACCAAATATTTTTCCAGGAGCAGTGGGGTGGCCTGGATGGTATCTAGGACATGGTCATGTGTCGGAGATGGAGGGAGCATGGGTGGGGAGGAGGGTGTTCTGGGACTTTCTGACATTCTCTCTTCTCTTAAAGATTTTTACTCCATCCTTTCTCCTTTCCTCCCTCCCCCATTCTTTCCTTTCTGCCTATGGGGCTCTAGAATTGTACCAAAGGCTGGGCTTGTGGTGGTGATGCTGATGATAAAGATAACAAGAATATTTAATAACAAGCACTTATACAGGACTTATCACCTGGCAGGTACAGTTGCCAGAGTTTTACATGCATTCATTCAGTGAATTACACCAACCTATGAAGGTCAGTTACTATCTGTTTAACTGATGGTGCAACTGAAAAACAGAGAAGTTACGTCACTTGTCCAAAGTCACAAAGTGGCTAGATGTGCAGAAATGTGGTTGCCGGTTTTCATGGACTCCCTTGTGTATAATTTTTGAGCATCACACAGAATGATACAGTATTCATGAGTTCATGGTTGATAGTAGTTCAGGAGAGATGGGAGCCCCGGGAGGAGAGGAGAGAGGAGAAGAGAGAAACACTTTACAGAAGAATGCCAACAGTCAGGGTAGAAGGAACAAGAAAATTAACAATTTGCAATCTTCAGTGCAAGAAACCACAAGAGATGCTGAGATTATTAGGTGAAAGGCTTTGGGGTGCAGGATATTAATATGATTCCAAAGAATCACCCCACAGATTAACTACAGATGACAGTGGGGGAATGGGCCTTTCCATGGAGATACCTGGTAGTCACCACATTAACTGATGATCAAGCCTAGGGTTGCCAAGAAGGGGAAATCCTTTTTGTATGGACTTCCTGATGTGATACAGTGAGAAGCTGATGGCATCCTCTACATAATATTCTTGCCAGGAAGGTTTACTCTGAATGGAATCATGAGGGGACAAGTAGACAAGTGCACAGTGTGTAGTCTTTCCACAAGACCACTGGCCTGGACCTTTCAAACAAAAAAAAGCCATTGCCCAAGAGAAACAAAAAAGCTTTAGGTGCATGTGTATATTGTGTGTGTATGTATGTTTGTGTGTGGTTGCATGTGTGTGGGTATGTACACATGTATGCCTGAGGGTATATATGTGTGACTGTGTATATGAATGCATATATGCATGTATTTACATGTGCATGCATACATGTGTGTGTGTATGTGTGTGTGTATGTATGTGTTGTCATATGTCTCTCTGGCCATGCTTTCCAAACTTTAGCATGTACAAACCTTGTAAACTACCTGCAGTCTTATTAAAAGGCAAATTTTGAATCAGAAGGTGGGGGATTGGGCCTGAGCCTCTGCATTTCTAACAATACCTGAGGTGTTGGTTTGATAATTGCAGTTTGAGTAACAGAAATCTAGATTAAACAAGGCCAAGGAGCAGGACCTCTTGACACAATGTGTGAAACTTCATTGGTTTTAGATTCAAAGAAAGAAACACAACTACAAAGGGCAATCCATCTTCCCCAGGAGCAACTCGGGAGAGTTAGCATGGGTTATGCATTAGATATAAATCTTCCCTGGTGGCTCAGAGGGTAAAGCATCTGCCTGCAATGCGGGAGACCTGGGTTCGATCCCTGAGTCGGGAAGATCCCCTGGAGAAGGAAATGGCAACCCACTCCAGTATTCTTGCCTGGAGAACCCCACGAACGGAGGAGCCTGGTAAGCTACAATCCACAGGGTTACAAAGAGTTGGACACGACTGAGCAACTTCACATTCATTCACTCATGCATTAGATAGAATTATAAGCTTATTGTTAATTTTATTATGTGATTTTATAGGAGAATGTCCTTATTTTTAGGAGTTACTTTCAAATGGTTTATACTCTATACACTGAGTCTACACACACACACACACATACAGAAAATGTGTAAAATAATAATTAGTCGTCAGATGAAGTTCTATGAACTTCATAGATGAACATCAGATGAAGTACTATGGGAGTTCATAGTACTTTCCTTTAATTTTCCTGTAGGATTGAACATTTTTAAAGAAAAAAACTTGGAGAAAATAAGGTTGGAGGTAAGAAATGACCTTGTAGGGCTCTGGATGGGGAGAGAAATGGGAGGGAGGTTCAAGAGGGAAGAGACATATGTAGACCTATGGTTGACTCATGTTGATGTATGGCAGAAGCCAACTAAATTCTGTAAAGCAATTTTCCTTCAATTAAAAAATAAATAATATGATGTAAAGTAATTAGCCTCCAACTAATAAAAATAAATGGAAAAAAAAAAAAAATGACCCTGTGGGCTGCTGCAAGGTCAGAGCAGCTGTGTCTCTTGAGCTCAGGTGGTGAACCTGTGGCTGGGGCCTGCTCAGAATGCAGCTCTTCCCTTCCCTACTTGATCCCACAAGCCAAGGGGGGACCCGTGAAGGGCTCCAGAGCTTCTGGGTACCAGGCCTTTCAGGGACTCCCGTTATGTAAATGGGTTCAGCTCTCAGTTCCCCGCAGGCCTAGGCATCCATCTCCTGGGGTTTCAGTCTGGTACTTCTCATCTACTCGTTTTCTTGACTCTCGTAACTTTTGTTCTTATCTCCTTGCTCATGCTCTTCTTGTCTGATGGTTTATTTTGTTTAATTAAAAACTTTATTTTTAGAGCAACTTTAGAGTCATAGCAAAACAAGAAGAAAGGTACCGAGCTTTCCTGTATATCCTCCCCGCCACACATACAATCTCCCCCATCATCCTCACCCCTCACCAGAGCGGTTGGCACCTTATGACTGATGCACCTCCCATAACACATCACCACCCTCGGTTCATAGTTTATATCAGGGCTCATTCTTGGTGTTGTGCTCTTATTTTCAAAGTCCATTTGCTGTTCTTTCCATGGGATTTTGGAAGGGAGAAAAAGTAAGTCTGGATGTAAAACTTATCTTCATTCCTAGAAGTCACTGCCTTTTTCAATGAAAAAAATTCTCTCTGGTTCTGTCATAGCCTCACTTGTGCAGGAAAGTCTTGCTTTTGCCGGGCATTTGGAGGCTCAGGGAAGTTGCCGGCAGCACCTGGATCCTAGGAATAGGGTGGCATTGATGGCTTCCCCAGGTGCGGAGTGAGGTCAGCCCCTATCCCACTTCTAGGCTCACAAGATCGCTTCTTCTCTTCCGCTGGAGCCCGCATCCTGGTTTCCTTGTCCCACTGGAATGGATTGCACATTTGTGAGTTACATTTCTGTGTTGAAATTAACTGGCAGGAGCCAAGGGGAGAAAACAGAACACAAGTGAGAAGTGCATGCTCTGGGGCTGGCTCCCACTTTGGTGAGGAAACGGCAGTTTCTCTGTGGGCACTGCAAAGGCTTTCCTCTGGAATGAGCACTCTGCTTCCCCGGTGGCTCAGTGGGTTGAGAATCTGTCTGCGGTGCAGGAGACACCGGAGGCACGGGTTCAATCCCCGGGTCAGGAAGATCCCCTGGAGGAGGGCAGGGCAACCCACTCCAATATTCTTGCCTGGAGAATTCCATGGACAGAGGAGCCTGGTGGGCTACAGTCCTTGGGGTCTCAAAGAGTCGGACACGACTGAGCAACTAATACTTTCTTTCACTTTCTGCTCCCTGAAACATTTTGCAGGCATGTTGCAGATGAGGCTGGCGATGCCTCTGAACCTACTGGCCTCCCTCTGAGGGGCACTGCCCCCTGATCTGTAATAAGGTGCCTCGGAGGCCCTGGTGAAGTGGGTTCTCTCCTCTTGGTCAGACCGGCGCTGACCTTTCCAGAACCCACTGCCCAGCACGGTGCTGCCCCTGCTTGCGAGCATCCACGTCATCTTTGTAGAAGCTGCCTCTGGGTCCGTGGTCTCTAGGATGAAACGTTCCTTCCTGCTGTCTGCCCTCGGTCTGCCTGACTTTGGACTCGAGTGCCTTTGATCCTTCACCCTCACAGGGCAGAGCAGAGAGGGTCCCTGTGATGTGATCTTTCCATTTACTGCTTTACCCACTCACTTGTAACTGTTTCTTACCCAGCTGATTCTGAAATACATATAGCCGTCCCTTCCCATTTGTCCTGTAAGTTACTTCACGTTGTTTCTTAACTACTTCCTCTTCAAAGGGGTGTGATTCCCTGTCTTCCCTGCCCTTGCCCATCCAGGCTTCATAGCTCAGAACCCTCTTTCTGAAATGAATTCAGCTGCCTCATTTCCTAGCTTACAATCCATCCTTCACTGATTCTACCATGACTATGAGACTGAAGCTCACCTTCACCCTCACTCGGTGTTCAGGAAACCTTGGTTCACTCTGCACATCCATGTCATGTCCACGGCCTGCCTCTTGGGGTTTGTGGCCTGTGACCCCCTGACCCAGACTGTACATTGAAAGTGCCGGTTTCATTCCCCACTGTCTCCAGCTGTTTCACCCCTCTGTTCAGGCAGCTGGTATGTTTTGGGTATCTGCTGTGCGCCAAGTATTTTTCTAGATCAGTGCTATCCAGTGGAAAGATAAGGCGAGCCACATAGGTAATTTTATTTTAATTTTATTATTACTTTTGAAATATTTATTTATTTGGCTACACTGGGTCTTAGTTGAGTCACGTGGGATCTTCAGTCTTCACAGTGGCATGTGGGATCTAGTTTCACTGAACCACCAGGGAAGTCTCCACATGTGTAATTTTAGATGTTGTGGTAGGTACATTACAAAAGGTAAAAAGGAAAAGATGAAATCAATTTTGATAACATATTTAACCTCATCAAAGTGTAGTTGCTCGGTCATGTTCGACTCTTTGCAACCCCATGGACTGCAGCCTGCCAGGCCCCTCCGTCCATGGAATTCTCCAATTTAACCTCATAGGTCTAAAATATTATCAACTTCAACATGTAATCAATACAAATATATTAGTATGATGTTTTCCATTCTTTTTACGGTACTGTTTGAAATCTGGTGTGTGTGTTATACCTGCAGCACATCTCACTTGGGGCTGATCACATCTCCAGTGCTCAGGGTGGCTTGTGGCCACCGTGTTAGTGAGGCTCGTATGAGACCCATCTGTGCACAGAGCATTGGAACCCCTGCCTTCGTGGAGTTTACATTCCTCGCTAGAGAAAGAATCAGTAAGTAAGAAAACAAGATGGACTCTAATCTTAGGCGGGCATGCTTTCTGTGTCACTCGTCCGTCTCTCACTAAGTTAGAAGCCCCTGGAGTGCTGCCTGTGCTTAAGGTAGTGGTTAAGACTGTGGGATAAAGGATTGACTCTTGTCTGTCCTTTGCTGTCTGTGATAGGCAGAATCAGAGCCCCAGCGATGTTCATGCCCTAGTCTCTGGGACCTGTGGGTATGTCGCCTTCAGTGGCAAAACATTGCAGAGGTAATTAAAGTTAGGGGTCTTGGGATGGGGAAGATGCTTCTGAATTATCTCAGAGTGTGGGGGAGGATGACAGACGATCTTATCACATGTGTACTTAAAACACTTGTCTGGCTTCAGAGAACTAGAGAGATGACAAACTAAGCACAGTCTGTGTTGCTAGCTTTTGTGATGGAGGAAGGTAGCTTTAAGCTAAGAAATGTGGTGGCCTCTAGAAGCTGGAAAAGGTAAGGAGACAGATTTTCTCGTAAAGCTGCCAGAAAAGAACACAGCTGGCTGGCGCTTCCATCTCAGCCTGTTGAGACCCATGTTGGACTTCTGACCTAGAGGATTATGAAATTATAAATGTGTGGTGTTTTAAGCCACTAAATTTGTGATAATTTGTTACGGCAGCAATAGAAAATGAATATGATTGCTTTGGGATTAAATGATGAATAATTCACCTTTCTGAGATTCAGAAATTAGTTATATATACCTCATGGGACTTTTCAGTGGGTAAAAATGAGCTAATGGCTATAAAGCACTCAGTACAGTGTCTAGCCCGTCGTAAATGCGCACTTACTATCAGCTCATGCTACATGGATCACTGCGGCTTCTCAGCGGGTCTGGCCCAGAGCAGGGACTGCGTCAATGCTGGTTGAATGAACACTGAGTGACTGGCCTTCTATCACCGTCTTCCAAGACACGGTCGTCGGCTTCTTAGAGATCGTCAGCTCCGTGATTTTCCAGAGTGTGGAACCCAAGGGGATTCTCATGGTACACATTCAAACATGTTTCATTTGAGTCGTTATGCATTTTAATGTGTGTTGGGGAAAAAATATGGCTGGCATATCAAATCTATTATTCACAGATAAAGGACAACAAAGTGAACCCATTTTTAAATAAGCGTTGTGTAAACACTGGTTCCCATGGTGAGGGTGGTAGGTGACTGGCTGAAAGCCTGATCTGGCCAGCTCTCTCATTCTAGAGATGGGGGTTGGAGGCTGAGGGATTGAGGGTGACGTGTGGGCTGCATGTGGCCGTGAAGCCGCCTCATCTCTCAACTCCATGCTCCTGCTCGTATACTGAGCTGGTTTGGGTTGAGGCCAGCCCTTTAGATTCCTTACAAACCAAGTCAGTCTTCCAGAATGGAAAACTTTTCAAGTGACTCTCCCTCATGTTGTGGACTTAAGGGACATCCTTGGTTCAGTATGATCCCCATGTCACTTATTAACATCTCCAACCAATGACTAGGAAATGTACACACAGGACCTTTATTTTAGTCCCAACCCTTTTTGGTTGTTCAAGACTAAAGTATGACTAGAGCCAGCTTGGGCAGAGAGAGATTTTATTGACTCATGAACAAGTAGGGTTGAACAACCAAAAATCATAGGAAAGATGAAGACACAGCTGGGCTTTGGGCACTTCCCACATCAGGGACTTGGCCATCACTCAGTTCCCCTCTTGTCTCCACTTTCCCAGTGAATGTCCGCCTACTGCTCCTGGCCTTCATGTCTCAGCCTTGCATCTGCTTCTGCCATGTATCAGTGAGGATCTGGGTTTGATTTCTGGTGCCAGTGTGAAGAATCCCAGAGACGAAATCCCTGATTGGCTGGATTTGGATTGAATGTCCATCCCTTGACCAATCAGATTGATTGGACTCTGGACCAATCAGATTGGTCCAGCTTCAGTTGAATGTCAAACCCAGGACCAATCAGCTGTGTTCAGTGAAGACGTGGAGAGGGCAAGGCCAAAGAAGAACACAACTGTTTCTCAAGCTGCAGGATGCTGTTTTGTAAACAGTTGGTGGTGGAACAGTGGTGGTCTGACCTAGCCAAGAAATAACCTGCAGACCAACTTGTGGACCAACAGAGGTTACTTGCATGGCTCAGACCTCTGCTTCTGCACTTACTAAGTCTTTTTACTTTGGAAACATTTCCAATTTCTTTAAGCCTCAGCTCCCACATCTATAAAAGTGGAAATTTGATACTTATTTTGTAAGATGTTATGAGAATTGTAGGAAATAACAAGTGAAAATATCTAGTGCACAGTAGGGGATCAAGAAACTTTTGCTTCCTTCTTTCCCAAGTGACCAATTTTTCTTCTGGATTTTTGCTTAGGAAGCAGATCTCTCAGCTCATGATTGAAACTCTTCTCTTATTATTTCCTCCTGTTGATTGGAAAAAAGCAAAACTAGTTCCCTGCTATAATTACTTCTTCTAAAACTGGTATTTAAAACATATTGGGTTAATGATAATTGGAGAACATACCTAGGACATCAAAAAAATATGTAGGTCACACTAATAGTGACTGCTGGAGTTCCTGAAATAAACATGACGATAACTGTCTAGGGAAATGAACATTATGTAAAATGCTAAAAGGATTGGGGTGGAGAGGGGCGAGGGAGGAATCTGTTTCTGCTGGGAAAGTGCCTCAGGAGGTTGGCATCAGACTATGGGTCACATGCTCAGACATGGTCCAGAGTGGACCTCTGTCTTCAGATGGGTCTCAGGTCTGTTCTCTTGCAGGATGTCTGGGTGATGGCCTCAGATGTGTCACAAATTCCTGAGGACTGGCTTAGCTGTGTGATAAGGAGAAGAAGAAAGCCCTTTCAATAGTGGAAGAAACTCATCTCTTCAGGAGATGAGAAGAGCCTGGGAAATCTCTGGATCGTGTAGGCACTCTGCCTGCTGGTGCAACCAATCCGATCCTGTCTTTAGAGTAGGAGAGGAGAAAAGTAAAGGGTGATGGCTTTGGGGCTGTAAGGCAGAGGTCATGAAGGAGGAGGGCAGGAAAGGAAGCACTAAAGGGAGACCCCATACCTTCACCCAGCCACCTTATTCCTTTGGCACTCCATCTGTCAGCCATCATTCCTTCGTCCTCTTGTCCATCTACCTTACTGCATACATAATTCACTTCTTTTTGTGGTCTAAGGTGGGGACAATGTGAGTGACTCAGTGCTGGAGAAGTGGAAATGAATTGGTCAAGTCCTTTCCTTCCTCACTGAGTTCACGATTGTGTATTTTGCACAATGCATAGTAGAAGAAAGGACTGTACATGTAAAAATAAGAAAACAAGATAGAATCCTTAGAATCCAGAGCACATACTACAAAGTCTGATCCATCAACTCAATTATTCCATCAACTCAATTAATCCATCAACACAATTACTCAATTACTTTTTTATCCCCCCCTGAGCTTTGTTCTGTGAACAGCGTTCTCATTCCTCTGGGGAAATTTGTCAGATCTACTTGAATTGGGGTGCTCAGAACAATTATTCTCTCTGAAGTACTGCTTCCCTACTTCCTTCCCCTTCAAAAAATATTGCATCCTGACCTGCTGGAAAAGGCCAAGGCCCAGTCAGCTTAGTTCTGACTCAGTGTTTGTGAGAGGTGATGTGGGTGTGTGGAAAGAGCACCTGCCTGGGAGTTTGGAGTCTAAGTGTCTAGTCTCTTTGAGCAAGTCTCTTCCCCTCTCTTGAAAGTGAAAGTGTTTGTCATTCAGTTGTGTCCAGCTCTTTACAGTCCCATGGACTGTAGTGCGCCAGGCTCCTCTGTCCATGAAATTCTCCAGGCAAGAATACTGGAGTGGGTAGCCCCTCACTTCTCCAGGAGATCTTCTCAACCTAGGAATCAAACCCAAGTCTCCTGCATTGCAGGCAGATTCTTTACCTTCCGAGCTACCATGGGAGCACACCCTTTCTTGGTAGGGCTCTATACCTCTCGGTTTGCCCAGCTGACATTCCAAGGTCCTCAGGTTCTTCCACTTCCATCTCTGTGTGCCTTGGCCTCAGTGTTGATACTGATGGGACATCAGTATCCTGCCCCCTCCCTCCAGGAGAGGAAATTTTGCACCACAGACCAGTCAGCAAAATATTTGAAGGAGTTGCTTTATGCCATTTCCTTAAAAAAAAAAAAAAAGTCCCTTTATTGCCCGCATAAAAGACCAACAATGCCCAGGATACTTAGAGGACACCAAAGCTAACTGAGAACAGAAGGCAAAGCTCTTTGGCCCTTTGGAAGTGTCTTGGTGCCTCTGGAGTATGCTGAGCTCTGCATGAAGCCCTGGACTGCACTCACTAGCTGAGACCTGGTCCTGCCCTTGAGGAACACACACTCTCTTGGGGAGCTGGGCAGGGCACAAATACGGATGCCATGAAAAAGGCGTCATGCATATGCATCTGGGTGCAGAGGATGGAGTAGGGAAGGGTGCCCAGCTGAGAGGGTATTAAGCCAGAGTCTTGAGGCGTGAGTAGTAGCAAGATGGGGACAAGGAAATCAGGATGAGAGAGCTCTCCATGAGGGAAGATGTGAAGCTGTGTAACTGAGTGATTTTTTTAAATTTGAACTTTTCATTTTGTATTGGGACATAGTTGATTAACAGTGTTGTGATAGTTTAGGTGAACAACGAAAGGACTCAGCCATACATATATTACACGTATCTGTTCTCCTTGAAACTCCTCTCCCATCCAGGCTGCCCCATAACATTGAGCAGAGTTCCCTGTGCTGTATAGTAAGGCTTTGTCAGTTATCCATTTTACATATAGCAGTGTGTGTGTGTCCGTCCCAAACCCCCTATTCCTTCCCCCAGTCCTTCCCCCTGGCAACCATAAGTTCATTCTCTAAGTCTGTGAGTCTGAGTGATGGTTTTATTTTATTTTTTAAAATATCTGTCTATCTTTCTGTGTAGGGTCTTAGTTGCAGCACGTGGGATCTCTGATCTTCGTTGGAGCATGCAACGTCTTTGTGTGGCATGTAGGGTTTAGTTCCCTGATCAGGGCTGAACCCAGGACCCCTGTCTTGAGAGTGAAGAGTCTCAGACGCTGGACCACCAGCGAAGTCCCTGAGTGATGGTTTTAGTTGTAGGTACATAGGTGCTGCTGGCATTTGAGATTCAAATGAGGAGTCATGTCCTTAAAGGCCTTAAACATGAAGCTAAGGAACTTTACATTTATCCTAAACAGGAAGAGATTTTAAGGGGTTTAAAACCTAGAATGAGATGCTATCTTAGTTTGGGTTCCCCTGAAACCAGAGCCTAAGATGAGAACCTGGGTACATGTGGATTATAACAGAGGATGATTCCAGGAGACGGAAGAGGTATGGAAAAATGATCCAGGGAAAGAAGAACAGTGGAGACTGTGTGTGTCGTTGAGCTGGTACCAGCCATGACCAGGAAAATCTCAGTCATGTTGGGGACCTTTAACGAAGTGTGTAGAGCATGCCGTGGAGTTGTCTCACTGAAGAATGGGAGGTGGAGACATTTATCCCCTGACCTTCATCAATTGAAGGTTGCTCTCAGAGGCCATAATTCCTTGCATGTATGGGCTATTTGCATGTAACTAATGCCCAAATGCACTGCAAGCCCTGCCCTCCCTTCCTCTCTCAGACCACTGAACACATGTGGACATGGAGAGTAAATTACCATAGATGCCAAAGGACTCTGCCTCACCTTCTTCCCTCTGCCTGACCTCTCCCTTGTGTGATGGTCATTTTTATAACCAAGGGAGTTTTAATCAATCATGGGTTTCAGCTGGGCTGTGTGACTCTAGAGACAGCCCAGAGGTAGAAAAAACAAAGCAAAATTGCAGTGTACACTTGAGAAGGGATACTGGGTGTGTGCAGTGGACAGTCCTTTACTCCAATGGGCTTCAGGGATGTGGAGCATCATCCACACACACGATTAGATTTGGCTTTTAGAACTTCACCTGGATCTTAGTAAGGAGTACGGGCTGGAGGGGGCAAGGCTGGCAGCAGCAGACATATCTTATGGGAGAAATTCTCCAGTAATTATCCCAAGCCCAGTCAAAACCAAGTGATTTGAATGTTCTCAGTGGCAAGTTTGGTGCTTCTCTAAGAAAAATCCACAGCAATAGCGGAAGTGGCTCTCTGTAAGAAGGACAATGAGGGTGAAAAGCCCATGTTATCCTGGTCTATATTAAAGGATATTTTTCTCCTAACTCATTGGGTCTTGAGACTTACTCTTGGAAGGTGTTCAGCAGCAAGATAAGTGGGGTCAGATACCAAGGAGGCAATTGAAGTTTTGACCATTCCCCTTTCCCAGAACCTCTAGAAGGTAAGTAAATATTTATAAACATAGAGCAACAGCTAGTTATAGAATTGGAGCTTCTGTCTTATTGCAGTGGTTCAGTTCAGGCATTCACCTTGTTGGGGAGAAATTAAAGATTAAATCAGAGCTTTCAAATATCCTGTGGGGTGTATTGCTATAAACATGGAACATCCATATCAGATGCCTTTGGTCCAGAGAAAGAATGGTTGCATTAATTTTTTTCTTATGGAGAAATAACATTTAGACCCAGAGCTTGTCCTGTGCATTTTCAGTGTGTCCCATGTAATTGGAGTAATTCCTCTCTTTCTTTTACATCTGCTACCTGTGGTTGAGAGGAAATAGCTCTTCAGTGCTTTGAAAAACATCTTTCTCTAGACTCTAGGGCAAAGAAATCCCTTGCCACTCCCTGGGAAACTCAGGACCAAGCAGGGTCCACAGAGCAATGACTAAATGTTAACACTTTCACTGGAAATGTTGGACCATGGTTGTGGAGTTGGCCTTGGTAGGAAGTGGATAGAGTCTTGTCTTGTTTCCTGCAGTTAGGTTATAAAGGTGTCTGTGATCACAGGTCTGCTCTCTGAGCTGTTGTTTCCGTGTAAATGATGCCTGTCTGCCCTTCAGACTCGGCCCTCAGTCCCTCTGGCAGAGCATCGCACACACGCAGCGTATGTGAGCCCTGACACCAAGGGCTCTGCCTTGCCTCTTCTTTCTGCTGGACCTCTCCCTTAGGTGGCGGTCAGTTTTAGGCTCAGATGAGTTTTGGCCAATCTCTTCTCCATGGACAGCCAGTTTAATCTTTCCAGAGCAATAATTCTAGCAAATTTGTCTGTGTTGATGGAATAAAGGAGGCAAGGAAGGCCAATGATATTTTCACAGGATTCTGTGATTTGCATATAGTGTGTGGGTGTGTGCTAAGTCACTTCAGTCATGTCCGACTCTGTGTGACCCCATGGACTACAGCCCACCAGGCTCTTCTGTCCATGGGATTCTCCAGGCAAGAATAACGGAGTGGGTTGCCATGCCCTCCTCCAGGAGATCTTCCTGATCCGGGATTGAACTGAGGTCTCTTAAGTCTAACCTGCACTGGCAAGTGGGTTCTTACACCACGGGCGCCAGGTATTCAGTAAACAGTTGTTGGATGAACAAAGGAATGAATCAATGGGATAAAGCAAGATGCTAGGCATGAAAAAGATGGTACTGAAATACGAGTGGTGATTAGGACCAGCGACATAATTTGTGGGGCCCAGTGCAAAATGAAAATGCACAGTCCCTTGTTCAAATGACGAAATTCAAGACAGCACACATGAGAGCATGCAGCCAAGCCCAGGGTCCTCCTCCACGCACAGCCCTTTGTGACTGCACAGGCGGGACATCTGGGTACCAGGCTTTGAGGGTGACTCTCTTTGGGGACTGGAATCATGCAGTGAGCACTTTCCTTATTTTGAGCATTCTCTGTAGTAAACATGAATACTTTTAATAATCAGGAAAAAGTTATTCTAAAACAAAACCTACAGAATAAGAGCAGCTGTATGTAGTTTGGACCACGAGTCAGGAGATCTGGCTTCTAACCTTGATTTTCTTGTGACCTGACCTTCGATGAGCCTTGCCCACTCTATTTTTGATTTCCTCCCTGGGATGGCAAGAAGAGGTCCCAGGCCTCCTCCTGTCTTGATGATTCTTGGATGCTAAGATTATCAGCAAGATACCCTGAGAGTATCTTGGACACAGAGGTTAGAAAACCATGGAAGGGCAGGTTTGCCAGCATCTTCTCTGAATAGCCCTTGGAAATGTTCCTGGTAAGGCTGTAAGGAACATTATCCTCTCTGTGAAAATATCCTCCCCTCGAGAAGCTGCTGGTCCTGGGGGAATGGATGCTTTGTGTGGTCCTAAGTCAGCAAAGTGGATGAGGACAGGGGGGCCAGGCAGCCACCACCTGTCATTCTCACTCAACACTGTGACCCAGGCGGGGGCAGGCAGGGAGGGGGTGATCTGTGGCACGCAGCCCCCTGTTTTCTTATAGCGATTGCATGAAAACTACAAATATTTGAGCTGATTGTACTCGCTTACATGCAGCAATGAATCATCTCGTGATGAGAGGCCTGAAATATGCCAGGATGAAATTAACATCAATTGAAACAGAAAATGGATTCTAGCTCCCACCACAATGAGCTTTAGAAGAGGGGCCCGGGGAGCCTGGAGCTGACGGCTGCTATTCTTAGTGGCAAAAATGCCTATGCCACTGGTATTGCTTTTTCTATTTTTATTTTCTCAGAAATCTTCTTTTCTGTCCCTTCTGTGGGGGCACCTTATAATCAGACTTTGTCTAATTGAGATTCCTTCTTGACTTTTCTGATCTCTGGGGGAAAATATAAGAAAAAAGAAACTAGCACAAATGTTTAGAGTCTGTGTGTGCTCAGTCGCTTCAGTCGTGTCTGACTCTTTGCAACCCTATGGACTGTAGCCCACCAGGCTCCTCTGTCCGTGGGATTCTCCAGGCAAGAATACTGGAGTGAGTTGCTGTTCTTCCTCCAAGGCATCTTCCCAACCCAGGGATTGAACCCAAGTCTCTTACGTCTCCTGCATTGGCAGGTTAGCTCTTCGCCACTAGCACCACCTGGGAAGCCCATTTAGAGTCTAAGGAAGAGGAAAAATGAGGAATTGTATCCCCTTCCACCAAATCCTCAAAACACAACAGTGTTTGAGGTTCAGTTCAGTTCAGTTCAGTCACTCAGTCGTGTCCAACTCTTTGTGACCCCATGAACTGCAGCACGCCAGGCCTCCCTGTCCATCACCAACTCCCAGAGTCCACCCAAACCCATGTCCATCAAGTCGGTGATGCCATCCAGTCATCTCATCCTCTGTCGGCCCCTTCTCCTCCTGCCCTCAATCTTTCCCAGCATCAGGGTCTTTTCAAATGAGTCAGCTCTTCGCATCAGGTGGCCAAAGTATTAGAGTTTCAGCTTTAACATCAGTCCTTCCAGTGAACACTCAGGACTGATCTCCTTTAGGAGGGACTGGTTGGATCTCCTTGCAGTCCAAGGGACTCTCAAGAGTCTTCTCCAACACCACAGTTCAAAAGCATCAATTCTTCAGCACTCAGCTTTCTTTATAGTCCAACTCTCACATCCATACATGACCACTGGAAAAACCATAGCCTTGACTAGATGGACCTTTGTTGGCAAAGTAATGTTTCTGCTTTTAAATATGCTGTCTAGGTTGGTCATAACTTTCCTTCCAAGGAGTAAGTGTCTTTTAATTTCATGGCTGCAGTCACCATCTGCAGTGATTTTGGAGCCCAGAAAAATAAAGTCAGCCACTGTTTCCTCTGTTCCCCCATCTATTTGTCATGAAGTGATGGGACCAGATGCCATGATCTTAGTTTTCTGAATGTTAAGCTTTAAGCCAACTTTTTCACTCTCCTCTTTCACTTTCATCAAGAGGCTCTTTACTTCTTCACTTTCTGCCATAAGGGTGCTGTCGTCTACATATCTGAGGTTATTGATATTTCTCCCGGCCATCTTGATTCCAGCTTGTGCTTCCTCCAGCCCAGCATTTCTCATGATGCACTCTGCATATAAGTTAAATAAGCAGGGTGACAATATACAGCCTTGATATACTCCTTTTCCTATTTGGAACCAGTCTGTTGTTCCATGTCCAGTTTTAACTGTTGCTTCTTGAACGGCATACAGGTTTCTCAAGAGGCAGGTCAGGTGGTCTGGTATTCCCATCTCTTTCAGAATTTTCCACAGTTTATTGTGATCCATACAGTCAAAGGCTTTGGCATAGTCAATAAAGCAGAAATAGATGTTTTTCTCTTGCTTTTTTGATGATCCAGCGGATGTTGGCAATTTGATCTCTGGTTCCTCTGCCTTTTCTAAAACCAGCTTGAACATCTGGAAGCTCACGGTTCATGTATTGCTGAAGCCTGGCTTGGAGAATTTTAAGCATTACTTTACTAGCGTGTGATATGAGTGCAATTGTACGGTAGTTTGGGCATTCTTTGGCATTGCCTTTCTTTGGGATTGGAATGAAAACTGACCTTTTCCAGTCTTGTGGCCACTGCTGAGTTTTCCAAATTTGCTGGTGTATTGAGTGCAGCACTTTCACAGTATCATCTTTCAGGATTTGAAATAGCTCAGCTGGTATTCCATCACCTCCACTATCTTTGTAGTGATGCTTCCTAAGGCCCACTTACCTTCACATTCCAAGATGTCTGGCTCTAGGTGAGTGACCACACCATCGTGATTATCTGGGTCGTGAAGATCTTTTTTGTACAGTTCTTCTGTGTATTCTTGCTACCTCTTCTTAATATCTTCTGCTTCTGTTAGGTCTCTACCATTTCTGTCCTTTACTGTGCCCATCTTTGCATGAAATGTTCCCTTGGTATCTCTAATTTTCTTGGATAGATCTCTAGTCTTTCCCATTCTGTTGTTTTCCTCTATTTCTTTGCATTGATCACTGAGAAAGGCTTTCTTATCTCTCCTTGCTGTTCTTTGGAACTCTGCGTTCAAATGGGTATATCTTTCCTTTTCTCCTTTGCTTTTCACTTCCCTTCTTTTCACAACTATTTGTAAGGCCTCCTCAGATAGCCATTTTGCTTTTTTGCATTTCTTTTTCCTGGGGATGGTCTTGATTCCTGTCTCCTGTACAGTGTCATGAACCTCCATCCATAATTCATCAGGCTCTCTGTCTATCAGATCTAGTCCCTTAAATCTATTTCTCATTTCCACTGTATAGTCATAAGGGATTTGATTTAGGTCATACCTGAATAGTCTAGTGGTTTTCCCCACTTTCTTCAATTGAAGTCTGAATTTGGCAATAAGGAGTTCATGATCCGAGCCATAGTCAGCTCCCGGTCTTGTTTTTGCTGACTGTATAGAGCTTCTCCATCTTTGGCTGCAAAGAATATAATCAGTCTGATTTCGGTGTCGACCATTTGGTGATGTCCATATGTAGAGTTTTCTCTTGTGTTGTTGGAAGAGGGTGTTTGCTATAACCAGTGCATTCTCTTGGCAAAACTCTATTAGCCTTTGCCCTGCTTCATTCTGTACTCCAAGGCCAAATTTGCCTGTTACTCCGGGTGTTTTTTGACTTCATACTTTTGCACTCCAATCCCCTATAATGAAAAGGACATCTTTTTGGTTGTTAGTTCTAGAGGGTCTTGTAGGTCTTCATAGAAGCATTCAACTTCAGCTTCTTCAGTGTTACTGGTCGGGCCATAGACTTGGATTACTATGATATTGAATGGTTTGCCTTGGAAACGAACAGAGATCATTCTGTCATTTTTGAGACTGCATCCAAGTACTGAATTTTGGACTCTTTTGTTGACTATACTCTTCCCCTAAATGCTAGGTGACTTCAGGTGTTCAACAACTAATAGTTTTAGGAGACAGCACAGAGTTGAAGCATTAACCAGTGTTACCTTCCCTTCATTTCCTTTTACTGCACTTCTCTCCAATCATTCATTTCTTTATTGGCTTTTGAATCTTAAAAACCAAGCCCTGTAGGAAGCAGAAGGAGCCCACACCTAGAGATAAATTTGAGAGGATTCATGGTGAGTCCTTGCAAGGCTTCCTATTGCAGAACCAGGAGAGGATTCCTAGGCGGATGAGAGCAGACCTGTGGGGAACGCAGTGTAAGTGTAGATGCTGTGGGGTCTCTGAGAGAAGCCTTGAGGTTTATGAGACCCTCCTCAGCCATGAAGATGCTCAGCAGGGGGACCCAGTTCCTGTGACCTTCCACTGCTGATGCCTGATCACCAGCCTTTGTTGTCTGAAGAATCCTGCCCACATGTCCCAGCCACCTGATGTAGCCTGTTGGGTGGCCAGACCGGAGTTAGCCCAGATTCTCTGGGCAGGGATCTAAGAGGCCCAGGGAGCTCTGGTCGGCTTGTTGTTGTTGTTTAGTCACCGAATTGTGTCCGACTCTTTGTGACCCCATGGATTGTAGCCCGCTAGGCTCCTCTGTCCATGGGATTTCCCAGGTAAGAATACTGCACTGATTTTGCCATTTCCTGCTCCAGAGGATCTTCCTGACTCAGAGATCGAACCTGCATCTCCTGCACTGGCAGGTGGATTCTTTACCACTGAGCTACCAGGGAAGCCCCTGGTCATCTTAGCACTTAACTGAATTTCAACCTACTCAGATTTGAAATGCAGTTAGTGTAGCACACTCAACAGAGAGGGGGGTGGCATTAAATTATAAAGCATATAAAGCTCCTAGCCCTGTGCCCAGCATGTGGTTGCCAACTGGTGGAAGGCAGCCCACCATCTGATGCTCCAGAAGCATCCACTCCTTCCTAGCTCTGGCCTAAGAGTTGGGCCGGTGCCTCAGCCTTGCCCAAGCCTCACTCTGATTCCATCCAGTCTTCTTCAGCACCTAGCATTGCTTGAGACTGAATCCACTTAAGAAACAGAGATCCAGAGCCAGGAGCTTTTGGAGACCATAGCAACATTGTTTTGTTTTTTCTTCTCAAAAGGAGAAATATATTCTGGAAATGAGAAAACTCAACCTTTAAAAGGAGGGCAGTGCTGTGGCAAGTGGTGTATCGACCAACTTGCTGTTTAGGGGGTGAGATGGAGCCTGTGTCTTTTCACTTAGGACTGAACAGCTGGAGCCGAACCTCACTTTAACCTCTCTATGACTCAGTTTCCTCATCAGTAACTGATGATGCTGACAGTGACCTTACAGGGGTGTGAGGATTTCCTGAGGGAACTCGTGGAGAGGGCCTCGGAGGATGCAGGTCCTCAGCAAGTACCCAGGAAGTATTGGCTGCTACTGTCGATCCACACGTTCCATACCTGGCTGCCCCTCCGTTTGTCCTGGTTTGACTTGTCATCTAATTGGGCTCTCCAGCGGGCAAAGATCGAGTCTTCTCTCTGGCTTTTCTAAGAAAGAGAGCTTTCCATGAGGACTTCTGGTCCTGGAGGGCCATTTGGAGCTGAGCCTGCTCTGGGGACCAGAGACCGTGGTAGACACCCGGACTTTCCCCTTGTGCCTTTGGCTTTTCATTCTTTCCTCTGCCTTTCCTGCTTCCTCGGACATTGCCTTGGCTTCCCCATGTCTGTCCGTGATCTCGTCATCTTTGAGGGCTCCTTGAGATGGACTTCAGAAGCAGACCCTGAAATGAAAACAGGAGTACCAGTGGTTATTTGGAAGATGATTCCAGGTAATATCAGGAAGAGGGTAAGGCCATGAGGAAAAGATGAGCAAGGAAACCAGTGAATGGTGTATTATCAAGGTTATTACTTTGAGTGACTGGAGTCTAATCCCTTTGAGGAACCTGGGTCATCAGTGTGGAGTTCTGCCTCTAAGGTACAGTCTACACAAGGAGCCAAAGAGCCAGGGTGTTTATACACCAGATCTTACTAGTCATTTTCAGGGCTGCTATGGGGGCATTAAAGGTCAGCACTCCCAACTTCCTCTGTGTGTTGGCCGAGCACACTCCTGGTGGGAGAGTTCCCGGAGTTTGCAGGAAGCAGCTTTCAGCCAATAGAGGTGAGGACCTAGAGGGCACGGGTGGGGCACATCGGGGCACCTGCTATACCCCCCTCACTGCTAAGTGACAACTCCTCTCTGGCTTGCAGTTTCAGACATGGGGTGGGGGAGGGGAGAAAGAGTGAGGAGGAGTTATAAGGGGTTTCCCTGGTGGCTCATATGATAAAGAATCTGCCTGCAATGCAAGAGACCCAGGTTCAATCCCTGGGTTGGGAAGATACCCTGGAGAACGGAATGGCAACCCACTCCAGTATTCTTGCCTGGAGAGTTCCATATAGGGTGGGGGGAAGGGTGAAAGAGTGAGGAGGAAGTAGGGAGCAAAAGAGGGAGGGAGTGAAATAAAAGGGAGGGAAAGAGAGAGAATAAGAATGGGAATGGATAGTAAACCTGGAGGGCTGTACGGTCTCTGCTCCACTCTTGATCTGATGAACTGTGACCAGGAGGGCTTATGGTTTCACTGGGGGATTTGGGAGGGGGACGTTCATTCAAATGTCCTACGGGTTATTCCTTTTAGATATATTTCTTTGTATAGTTTCTTTCTATAATTCCCCACAGGCTAGGGTGACAGAAGTGGGTTTGTTTTGACAGCTTGAGGAGATGGAAGGTGACTTCCAATGGTCTCCATCCTGTTCCCCTTTTCCCAGCATGCACATCAGCAAGCTACACTAAATTCCTCCCCGCCCAACAGAGAGATGACAAAAAGTCACATACATCCAGATGACACCCTGAGATAGTGGCCAGCCCAGAGAAGTTGTTTCACCTTAAAACAAGCCTTGTCTTGGCTATGTCATCATAGCGTGAGGGAAGTCACACATGGCTGTGCTGTTTTCTCTTTTCTTTGCAAAGAAATGGAAGAGGAAGGAACAGCTTCCACCCCTATATTTTCTTTGCTCTGGAGTAAATCTCAGCTAGGAATGGCAGACTATCTTGGCTGAACTCTACCAGAGGGAGACTGAAGCAAGATTTAATATTCTGGAAGCAGAATCGTTTTGCAGGATGCTTGGGAAGGATTCTCCTAGAACAATGATATTCAAACTTAAACAAGCATATGAGGTCACCTGGTGATCTTGCAAAGATGCAGATTCTGATTCAGTGGGTCTTTGATGGAGGCAGGGAATCTGAAATTTCCAAGCTCCAAGGCACTACCCAAGTCTCCAGTCCAAGGACTTCAAGTAGTAAGGGCATGACCTTTAGGTTTAGACATAACTGGATTCAAATCCTGCCTCTGCTGCTTCCTTGCTAGAGGAGGTTGAGCAAGTTATTTTGCTTGTCTGAGCTTCAGTCCTTTGACACTGAGAATGTGGAACAGAATTCTCAGCCCTCAGGGTTGCTGTAAGGATGTGATGGGATTGTTTCTGCCAGTGAGCACACGTGCACTATCCTACACTTATTCTATCGCAATTCAGTCATGTGACATTCTTTCCCTTCTTTCTCTGATCATCTCTCCACCCTGGACAGTGGTATCTGCCAATTTCAATCAGTATCAGACTGCTGACTGAAGACTAGCCTGGGGTAGATACGGGCTTGTGGGGGACTTCTGTGCAGCATGGGCTTGTCACTGTCGACTGGAAGACCAGTGTGGCTGTCTTTAAGAAACAGGAAAGTAAATTCAGATAGTAGGTGGGGTCAGCAGTTCAGCCCATCCTTTGGAATCTGGTTGGGATCTTGTCACCCTATCTCTTCCCTACTCATGAGACATCCCCTGGAATCTATTTTCTGACTCTCAACTCAGTTCTGATTCTGTACTCCCACACATACCAATGGGCTTGGTTTTTTAATGCTCCTGGACTTGAGTTGCAAGGGATACCTCTCCCCAGGTACTCTTACCCAAGCAACAGCCTTTTTTCTTTCTGTCAGTCCCCTCATTTCCAAGGCAGTGAGCAGTTCCATCTCTGAGTCTCAGTTTCCTCATCTGTACAATGCTGATTGTACTTCAAGCAAGACCTACATACTTACCAACTCTTTCTCCATTCGTGGGCTCAACTATAGCAGTCCCAAAATGGTTTTTTCTTTCCCTCCTGAACTCCATTTATCAGTCTTTTTTGCTCTTCATCACTGACCATTTGCTCCAAATCCTGCCTCATTTCCAGGTCCTATTGATGCAGTGCTGCCATAGTCACGTGAAAGTGCACTGTGGAGTTGCGCAGTATACAGCCTGCGCAGGCGTACATTGGTGCCTTGCGTGGACCCCTTGCTTTGGACACAGTATCCTGTACTCTAGGTTCCAAACTCATCCCATCCCCACTCCCGGATCCTAAAACCCCAGTGTGGACCAACCGCCTGGCTTTCCTCCAACCTCGATAATTGAGCTCCAGAGTAAAGCTGGAAGGGCTTCCCAGGGGGTTCACTGGTAAAGAATCTGCCACCAATATAGGAGATGCAGGAGGTGCGGATTCAATCCCTGGGTCGGGAAGATCCCCTGGAGGCTGAAGCGGCAACCCACTCCAGTGTTCTTGCCTGGGAAATTGCATGGAGCGTGGCGGGCTACAGCCCATGGGGTAGCAAAAGAGTTGGACATGACTAAACAGTGACTAAATAACAATAAGAGCAATGACTCTGCAGTCCTACTCTTGGCATATATCTGGGGAAAAAATGATCCAAAGGATACATGCACCCCTGTGTTCATTGCAGCTCTGTTTACAATAGCTAAGACATGGAAGCAACCTAAATGTCCATCAACAGAGGAATGTATAAAGAAGATGTGGTACATATATACAATATTACTCAGTCATTAAAAGGAATGAAATAATGCCATTTGCAGGAACATGGATGGACCTAGTGACTATTCAATGTATTCTCTAGGTAATAATTACCAGTGAGTTGATGTCAGGTTATGGAATAAAACTCACTCAATAAAACCTATTTGCTTTGGTCCAGCATGCCCTGAAAAGGACCTGAAACTGTGTAGAACAGTAGACCTCAAACTTTTAGATTTAAAAACCTTTAAAATGTCCAAAAGTATTTTTGGAGCATGTTAGAATAACTGGCTTCTTACTTGGCTGAGAAAGACAAAGCAAAACAGTAGCAACAAAATATCTTCCACCTTATACCATCATCATTTCATTAAAGGACATTTTAACATCACCCTCAAGATGTCAAGTATATCGATCTCAGAATAAAGACAATTCCATTAAAGTAAATAAACGCCTCTTCAGTTTTCTCATTTGCTCCCTTCCAATGTAAACATTCTCTTGGGTCAGCCTAAAGTCCATGGGCACATGTTTGGAAACAGGCTTTCAGAGTTCTAGGGTCTGAAGCCAATGTTTGGAAGCAAGACTGCAGGGATAATTGAATATATCCTTAGTGAGGCTACTCTCTCCACCCAAATTACCCACATCTTTGACTGGCTCACTCCTGTCTTCTTTGTAAGGTTCAAATCGGGGATGGTTTTCTTTAGAAAGTCCTTGGAGCTTTCCTAGGTCTGTACCCCCATCATAGCACACATCTCACTGTATCCTAATTGTGCATCCATATGTCACTCCCACTCATCCTGGAGTTCCATGAAAACATATCAATGAGTAGCCAGCATCTGTTGGTTATCAAATCACTATCAGAGAACTGCGGCTCAGACAAGTGAACTGACCTGCTCCACTTCCCCCAAGGAGGAAGCAGCACAGCTGGGATTTGAATCCAGTTATGTCTGAGTCTAAAGGTCGGGCCTTTGGTACTCAAAGTCCTTGAACTGATTGCATGGACACTGCTTTGCAGCATGTCAGGCATTTCAGATCCTCTGGTTCTGTTGAAGACGAATCAAAATGTGCATCTTTGCAAGATCATGAGGTGAATTGTGTGCTCGTTTAAGTTTGAATATCATCATCCTAGGAGAGTCCTTCCCAAGTGTCCTGCAAAATGATTCTGCTTCCAGAGTATTAAATCTTGATCATTTTTCTTCCGGTAGAGTTTGGCTGACATAGTACAGCCACTTCTAACCACACAGTAGGTGCTCAGACATTTGTTGAACAAATGAGCAGGTGTACACCAAGCAGACAAAGAACAGTCCAGAGAAAGGGAATAGTGTGAGTGAAAAACAAGCCACTGTGGAGGAGGATGTCATGTGTGAGAAGCTGGGAGCAGCCAGTGTGTCTGGGCAACAGGGCACGTGAGGCCGAGCATGGGTCGGTAAGACTGGAAAGATGGCCTGGAGTCCGTTCTCGAAGGAATGCTTTGTGTGTAGTCTTAGACTTCATCCTGAGCAGCAGAGGGATGCTGGAACAAAGGAGGGAGACATATGTGCTTGACTGTTATTAAGAACTTTCTGGAAGCTGACACAGAACGCAGAATAGTGGAGTAGGACTGCTGGAGTCAGGTAGACCAGTTACCCTGCTGTTGCTGTGGTCCATGAAATACGACGATGATCTCATCTGAAGTAAGGTATCTGCAGTGAGTGTGGAGGGTGGGGGGCATTTGAATCTACGGCTCTGTGCACGCACTCTTCTGGGTATGTTCCTGGAAGCAGCTTGGAGACAGCACGACCAGATGTTCCTTTGCAGGATGTGGCAGAGGTGGCTATCAGGTGCGCTGTGCTGGGAGGCCCGAGATATGAGTCAGAACCACTCCGAAACATCATTTGAGGAGTCCAACTGTGCAGGTTACCATGTAGCTAATTTTGTTGGGAACAAACAGCCACATTTAAGTGGTGGGTGTTCAGGGGCTTTCAGACTGGCACATATCTGGATGTTCCCCTTTGCTTTGCTGCCCATTAGGAAAATGCAAGTCTTACAAAAGCGGTACTGTAGCTCGGAACATTTTTCATTAGAGTAAATTTGTTTCCAAATTGACTGTAAATTATATTGCATTTTGTTTGAAAGAACTTTCTGAATTAAAGTAGGGAGCCGCGTATGCAGTACTCAGTGTGAAACATAAGTTCAGTTACCTGCAGTTACGAGCATGTTCTCCTCCACATGTGCAGAGATGGCATCTCATATGTGAAGGATTTTAGGACTGGAAGCTGTTTTATGGATTACTCAGTTTTGGCATTCCCAAAATAGAGATGAGAGCACAGAGATGGAAAGAAAACTGGCTGAGGTCACATAGTAAGTTAATGGCAAAGTTGGAATTGGCTTAGGTATCCTGATTTTGCTTTGTGATGAGATTAAAGAAAAAAAAAAGTGTTTCTGAATTTTCATTCCACAGAATATTCAGTAGTTCTTTCTCTCCAGAATAATGTTAGAAGAGCTGTTCATTGAGAAGATTCTAGATCTAGAGAGAAAATATATCTGAAGATGTCAAGTACCAATTCATGACACTGAAAATTCTAGAAAGGGCACCAGAGCTACCACCTGCTGTAGTTTTCAGTGTTGTTCAAATGAGCAGCCTACCACAGTCCTGCTTTTCCATCAAGTCTGATTTCATGAAGACTGTTTTATTAGGCTTTGACTTAACCTGACACAGGTGAGCATTCAGGTGAACACCTAAGGCCAAATCTGATGCTTGAGTCTTTCTCACTCATCACAGAGAGTCTATTACCACGTTCTGCTGATTTCACTTCCTGGATCTCGGCTCCATCTGTCCTGCTCCAAGCCCAAGTCCACCGCTCTCACTGGAACCATTTTAATAGCCACCTATTCAGTCTGCCTCCCTCCCTTCCTGACAAAATCCACAGTCCAGTCCCCAGAGAGCAGAGAGATTTGCTATGTTTAGCTCAGATCTAATCACTTTGACCTGTTACCCCCGCTGACATCGTCACTGTGTCCTGGTGTAATGTGGTCCACCCTAGTCTCTGGCCTGCTCACCCTCCAGTCTCCATGCTATTCTCCATGCTAGTCCACAGCATTCTCTTCCATTCTCCTTATTTGCTAGGTCTCCTCCTGCTACAGAGCTTTTGTAGATACTGATTCCACTTGCCCCTACCCTTCAACCTCCCTTTGGCTATTTAATGCCAACCGGTTCTTCAAACCTCAAAAGTTACTTTCTTTCTCATGCAAATCCTTTACAGAACCTCAGATAAATTCATTTCCTCATATAGTATTCCCTGGCCCAGTACCCTGGGTTCATTCTGTCAGTAGGTGAGGCTGGGGGAATATCTCACTCAGAGCATGAGTGGTGGGATGAGCAGTGGGGAATCTAGAAGTGCCAAGTTCTGAACTTAAACCTGATGGTTTTAATGTCTGAGATTCAGGTCACTGGGTACCCAGTGTTTCTACCCCTGGAAGTGAAGTGTCTGTCACTCAGTCATGGCCAACTCTTGGTGAGCACATAGACTGTAGCCCGCCAGGCTCCTCAGTCCATGGGATTCTCCAGGCAAGAATACTAGAATGGGTTGCCATGCCCTTCTCCAGGGGATCTTCCTGACCCAGGGATTGAACCCAGGTCTTCCACATTGCAGGCAGATTCTTTATCGTCTCAGCCACCAGGAAGCCTCTCTACCCCTATGTGCTTAGTTGTTCAGTCATGTCTGACTCTTTGTGACTGCATGGACAGCAGCCCGTCAGGTTCCTCTGTCCATGGGGATCCTCCAGGCAAGAATACTGGAGGAGGTAGCCGTTCCCTTCTCCTGGACATTCCCAACCTAGGGACTGAACCCAGGTCTCCGCATTGCAGGTGGATTCTTTACCAACTAATCCACCAGGGAAGCCTCTAGGCAAGCACACAAAAAAAGTAGAACATTTTCAGATCCCTGTGCTGGCTTTTCAAGATGTTCCTGTTACATTCCCAGTAGAACAGGTATTTTCTGCCTCCAAGTCTGGGAGGGTTAGAGATTTTACCCTAATAGCTAGAGTTAGGATATGGGGAAGGAGGAGGACAGAGTGGACAGTCCCAAATTTCATTCACAGTTTAATCCCTGTACTCACCAATCCTTGATGCAGAAAAGAAAGCACCATCTTGGGGTCCTTATAATTTGCTCTCCACGCTTTGACTCTGAAAGCCCCAGAGCTGAGCTGCCCCCCATAACCAGCACTCCATCCTCTGCACATCCCCACACATCGGCAACACGAGCTCACCCCTACTTTCCAGGGGAGGGCTGACGAGGATGCGTCGTCATTCAGTGTCCTCCTTTTGCAGGGGCCAGCAGTCCCTCCTGGGATCTTCGAATGTCTTAGCAGTTGAAGGAGCGAAGTGAGATGGTGTAAATGAATGTGCCATTGCAAATGCCCTGCTCCTTTAATTTATGATTTGGGATCACTCAATTCTGCCAAGTCACATAGTGATTTGTGATAACACATTCTAGCGATAATTTAGCAGAACCCAAAGTATATCTGAATGGAGCTGCTGAAACCCTGGCTCTGGGGCATCCCCAGAGGGAACTCTGTTCAATAAACAACTGCTTATTTACTGACTACCCTTTGGGAAGGTGAACCCAACCTCACCTTTACTCCGTCCCTTGCGGATTGGCCAGCTGGACCCTCCTTAATCTCATTTCTCCATTGCCTCAGGCCCCCAGGTGCTGCCCGCTTTCCTCTGAAATCATCAGAGTAGTGGAGACAGGGGTCAGCATTTATCAAGAGCTCAGACAGAGCAGTTACTTTGCTTCTATGCGTCATCTCATTCAATACAACACCCCTTCAATAGGTAGCTGTTACTTCACCATATAGAAAAGGAAACTGGAGTTCTGAGAGGTTAATTGGCTTTCTGGAGGTTAGTGCTGATGGTGAAGTGGGGATTTATCCCCACATCTGTCAAAATTCCTGAGGTTACAAGAAGAAGGGATGAGATAAGGCAGAGAGAAAGTGTGCCCCATGGTGAACAGATATTCTGATGAAGTGATGGGACCCCTTTCCCTGGGGGTGAACAAGTCTGTACCACGCTGTGACAGAAGTGCCCAGGAGGTTGGGTAGCACAGAAACTAGGATTCCTCCTATCCTTAAATTCTATGATTCTCTTGCATGCCGTGGTTCTATTCTCAAGGTCCCCAAACATCTCAGTGCGATTGGACCATCATGTGGGAATTGATTTTTCGTATCTTTTTTTTTTTTTTGATTTTTCGCATCTTATACATCATCTCCATCATGATGAGATTACAATCCTGATATTGTTACTGGCATCGCTAATTGAGTTTGTGATAGAAGCTGAGGGAATGGGATGATGGATTCAAAATCTATAGGGCTTTCTTTAAGAATCCTACTAACCGTGAATATATTCTCAAATTTGAGCTGTATTTTTCTCTCTTTTCTTTCAGTCTAACGGTTAAGAGGTTGAGCATCAGAAATCTATGGAACTGCTTTCCATCCTGACTCTGCCACGTACCAGCTGTGTGAACCTGAAGTCATTTCATGTCTGTGAGTCTGTGTCCTTACCTGTAAAATGAAGCTTGCAGCGCTTATCCCATGGGCTGCTGTGTGGTTGGAATGACCTAATACAGACAAAGCTTTTAACACAGTGTGTGGCACATACTGCATTCTCTGTGAGATGGTCCCTGTTGTCATTATGCTGCTTAGCTTGGCGTCAGCTACTGTTACTATTCTCAGAGCTCACAGTGGCATAAATATTCTCTTCACTTAAAGACATGACCCACAGGCTCAGAGAGGTGACATCACCAACCCAGGGTCACTCAGCTTGAAGAGTGACCTTTAACCTCCATTTCCTCAGGTCCAGTTCTCCTGCTCTGTCCTGCAGTGTGCTGCCTACAGAGTGCTTCCTGCCCGTTAGAGGCTGGTGATCTCCCATTCATGCTGCACCCGAGGAGATGCCCACCAAATGTTTCTTTGACTGCATGGACAGGGACTGGGACCTTGGCATCTCCATCTTTTTTCTGTAGCACATTCCCTCCCCTCCTCTGGGCCCTGATCTCCTTAGGTGTAACGCACAAGAGGGTTTGGATGAAATAGATTCTATAGTCCCTTTCTCATTGTTTACTGGTTCTTGAATAGCCCTAAGCACGTAGTAGGTACCCTGTGACTTTTCATAGTGAGGCTGGGAGTAGAGGGAGGCAAGCCAGGCACCCGGGTTGCAAAATTTAAGGAGGCACAGACTCTGTGGGTCCTTCCAGTGCTGTGTGGCACCTGGGAGTGTGTGATGCCTTAAATCTTATGCCTTTAGCCCCTCTCCTCTCACCCCAGTCTCACTGCTGCTTCATAAGGCCTGTGGAAGTATAATGACTCAGTGGCCCAAACAGGTTTTTTTTTTTCCCCTCTTTTAAAACCCCAGTGATGTGTAGATGATGTTTTTAATAAGAATTGCTGGTACTTTGAATAGCTCTGTTCAAAAAGACATTTTTGAAAAAGCCCATTATTATCTAGTTATATATTTTAGGCTTCTGGGGAAAATAGCAATGGTATGGGATTGTAAGAAATAGAAGGCATGTGATGGGAAAAGATGAAATTACCGTAACAACCATTAGACTAGCCAAGGAAATAATTTCCAATGATACAGTCATTATTGGTACAAGCGTTTCCCCCCACCCCCAAAAAAAAACAGACCAAGAGAATTTTCACACTTATTTCTTTGGTTTAATTGTCTATTTGTTTCAAAGTGAAAGCTAATTAAAAGATTATTTTCATATGCTTTAATCACACTACAGCTAACTGTTGGAAAATTTGCGATTAATTGATGCAACCGTTGACATAAGAATGCATTTTTAAAAAAATAACATCACTATTTGAATACACAGAGTGAAGCAATTAGTCCTTCATTAGTTCTGAGTTATTTCAAATGCTTTGAAATACTTGTGTGTTTAATGTTTAATCATCAAGGAAATATATCTGGCAATGCTGCTAGCCCCAGCATCATGAATTAAATATCATCCCTTGGGAGCAGGGAGAGCTCAGGAAGAAAAATGGCAGCCTCCCCAGGCCTGGGGATGGGTGAATTCCTCCGTTGTCCGGGCGCTGGCACAGGGGGGGCTCTTAACGTGTGAGTGCTTCTCATGCTGGTCACTTCCCGAGCCTGGCTATGCAGGGTGCAGTTGGTTGCCTTGGAAGGGAGCTGACTGGGAGGGACAGTTCCCAAGTCTAGAGCCCCCTACCGGTGTGGGGGTGTTAGAGTTTCAGCAGCCACAGGGGAAGGTGAGGGAGGGATGACAGGTTGGCAGACTGAATGCGGTGTCTAGAGTGTGGGGACCAGCATTTTGGGCAGGAAGATGTCACTGGAGTCTCTGGTGGAAGCCTGGAGGATGGATGGAGACATGTTTCAAACAGCAACAGAGCTTGTTAAGAGGGTGCTTCCTGGTGAGAAAGCTTCAGAGGTATGTAGACTTCAACAGGTTCACTGGCAGACCATGAGTGTGTCTTTGGTGTGTAGGTTAGAATCAAAGGGATCCTTTCAAATTGGCAGTGAGAGTTCTTCCCAGGCATATCCTTATGGCTATCAGACACAACACATAACAGAACCAGAGGTCACATTTTCCCTGATCAGTAGAAAATACATCAAAGGCTGAAAGTTTTCATCCTTTGGAGACCTGACTGCAGACAATAAATAAGCATTCATATCTAGGCTTCATACTGAGTTCTGTATTGCATTTTCTTATTTAATTCTCAAAGTAGTCCAGTGAAGTAGTCATGTATATATAGTTTTCCTACTCTACAGGTAGGGAAAGTGAGGCATGAAGAGATTAAGTGACATATTAGACTGGACCTCTCCCTTATGCCTGTCTCATTAGCTTGTAGAGTAAATAAAATATGATACTCCCTATTGTTCAGAGCACAGTGTGGCTTGTACGGGATAGAGGAGCTGCTCAAGGATGCACGCACACACACGTGCATGCACACACACACACACACACACACACACACACAAACTTGGTAAATAGATGAACCAGTGTTTTAAGTCAAGTCTCTCTGACTCTAAATTCACTCAGGGCTCAGTGTGGGTGTGTGTGGTTCTGCTAATGTGTCACGGGTGTGCAAAGACAAAGAAGAGCTCTGTTGGTGCACCATGCTTTGATGCGAGACTCACTCTGTGTCATCAGCCAGGTTAGCAGAATGGAAGCAAATGTAGCTTCCAGGGGACCCAAGATTATGTCCTCTCTCCTCAGCAGATATAGTAAGGATTCTTCAGGGCAAGGATTAAAAATATCAGAAGCCCGAGACTGGGCCAATGACAGCACAATGAAGTGCCGGGCTGCACACCTGCAGATATATCTGAAGATTGGAGATGAGACTCTCAGGGAGGGCGGGGGGAGGTGGGGACTGGGAGTGACCACGGCCTGCCCCTCTTCTAAAACCTGTGTTGAAGGTGAACAGTGGAATGATGCTTCAGGGCTCTGTCTGCCTGTCTTTCGTGGCATAAACAGAGGCTGGGACTCTCGGCCAGGCCCTGTCTGCCATCTACAAGTCTCTCCCGTAGCGTGGACCCCCCTGTCCTAGAGCGGCTGGAGTGCACTGGGAGAGACTAACCATGAGAGGAGCTGGGAGTTCAGTGCGGAGTGGCCACAGAGCGCGGCTCCGGCTGCAGAAACAGTGGGCGGGGGCAGCTGGCCGCACTGGAAGCCGGAGGAGTGGGAATACCCTCCTGGTCCTGAATTTCCCTGGGGAAGCCAAGGAGGGGGGAAATCACAGGGTCAGGAACCATGTGTGCTCGAGACTGGGATGAGAAAGGACTGTGTAGATTTGGGGCCTGGGGAGGGCTTCAGCGTCACGGGGGTATAGGAGGCAGGTGCTGGGCTGCTGGATCAGCATCGAGAAGCCCTAGGAGTTCCATCTGTCTGGGGAGCCCGAATGTCCTCCGATAGCCAGCACACATTCATAGACAGAGAATGCGGGAAACCAGTGCATTTCCCAGGAGGTCAGAATCAGAATGTGTTTGAGGTGGTGATGAAAGCCCAACTAGATAAACTGGGCTGCATCCTTTTTTCTTGTATTTCTTTTGTATTTCTGTGTTTGTAGTCTCCCTCTTTTTTTTTTTTCTATCTCCCTCTTTTTCCACAAAGGAGGGAAGATGCACATAGTCTGCATTATCTCAAAAAACTAGAGGCAATCCAAGATGGTAAAATACACAGCTGAGGGAGTGGGGTGGAGATTAGAGTCTCTAAGAGCTTGGGTTCAGGTGCGGCTCCAGAGCTGGCAGTGAGGTTCCCGGCAGCCTTGGTAGAGCCAGGCTCCATCATGGTCACATGATACACACAGACTGCATCCCCTCTTCCTGATACAGGATGGGAAATGCTCTCGTGGATTCAGTGAGAACAGTGTTTGAAGGGACATTTCAGGAATTTAAATAAGCTATTCTCTTAAAATATGTTAATTAATTAAATTTTTTAGTTTTCATTTGCTCTATTTGACATACAATGTTGGTTTCAGGTATACAGCATCCTGAATGGATATTTTTTTTTCCTTTCACTGAATTTATTTATTTAAATTTTTGTTTATTTGGCTGCGCTGGATCTACGGTCTTCATTGCAGCAGGTGGGATCTAGTTCCCTGACTAGGGATCGAACTCAGGTCCCCTTTATTGGGCGTGCAGATTCTTAGCCACTGGACCATTGGGGAGTTCCTATATTTATCTTTTTAATTCATGTATGGTTGATTTCCAATATTGTGTTAGTTTCAGAGGTACAGCAAAGTGATTCATATATATATATATATGTATATGTATATTCAGATTATTTTCCATTACAAGTTATTACAAGGTATTGAACAAGTTCTCTCTGTTATACAGTAAATCCCTGTTGCTTGTCCATTTTCTTTCTTTTTTTTTTTTTTTTTCCTTTTAGGGGTGTTCTGGGTTAGCGGTAAATATCTTTTTTCCATCTAGAAGGGAAGTGTTGGAGTATAGAAAGTGGATTACATAGTTACATTGGCATGTCACGCGAAGAGTTGTGTAAAGACAGAAGTGGGAAGTAAAGCACTGAAAGCTAAGCCAAGGATTTACACTTTCTTTAGTTCCGATGTTCATTGAGAGGGTTTGCAATGTAAACCAGGCACGAGCTGGTGGGGGTGGGGGGGGGAAAGAAAGTTTGTATATATGAACAACCACAAAGCCTTAAGGTAATTGCTACAAGGGATGTTATTTTCAAACACAGAGTTAACACCGAAAAGGAGGAACACCTAAGTGTGCCCACAGGGTGATCGAGAAAGGCTCGCCCAGGATGGCCTCGCACCAGGCGTGGGACTTTGCCCCACCGGGTCCGGGCGAGACCATTCGGGACCCAGGGCCTCGGCTCTGCGCTTAGGGGCGCCCGACATCTCCCCCGCGGAGGCGAGCGCGCGCGGGGGCGGGGAGACCCCGGGCTCGGAGAGCAGGGGCCCGGCCCGGAGTTCCGGGCCGCGGTCCTACTGGACCCAGAGAGAGCCACGGGCGGTTTCCTGGGAGGAGGGGCGGGCGAGATAGGGACACGAACATAGAGCTCGCCCCCAACCAGCTTGCACTCGCCCGCAGACTGCAAAGGAGCGGGTAGAGGGGTCTGGGCGGGGCCGTCTCTACAGATGCGCGCGGGACTTACCGGGACAACCCTGCTTCCTTGGTTTTTGAAAGACGCCTTTCTGTCATTTATTAGTTTGGTCTGAATTCTCACTACTGCTGCCTCCAAGTTTCTAAATGTTCCTCTACTTAAAAAAAAAAAAAAAAAAAAAAAAAAAGAAAGAAAACGAAAACTTCCTTTTTCCCTCCCCAAGCAAAGCCTAGACTTCTGAGGCTTAGCACTCAAGCCCAGAAGCCTCCCGGAAACCACTTGAATCCGGCGCCTCAGCCACCGTGCTTGTCTATTTTCTATGCAGGAGTTTGCACCTGTTAATCACATGCTCCTAACTTATCCTTGCCCTCTCTCCTTTCCCCTTTAATAACCATACATTTAGTTTCTAAGTCTGTGAGCCTATTTCTGTTTTGCATATAGACTCATTTGTATTATTTTTTAAGGCAATCAGGTATTTTTGCATATTATGAAATAATTACCACAGTTACCATCTAGCACCATAAAAAGTTGTTACAGTGTTATTGACTGTATTCCCTTATGTGTCCTGTTACATCCCGGTGACTGATTCATTTTATAGCTGGAAGTTTGCACCTCATAACCCTGTTCTTGTATTTTACCCCGCCCCCCCCCCCCCCCATGCCTCTCTCCCTCTGGCAACCACCAGTTTGTTCTCTGTGTCTGTTTTGTTTGTTTTCTTCTTTCAGATTCTTCATAGGATTGAAATCATATGATGTTTTTCTCTGACTTCCTTCTCTTAACATAAGGCCCTCAAGGACCATCTATATTGTTGCAAGTAGTGAGGTTTCATAGGCTCCTCCAAGGAGGGCTGGTAAGTTTCCACCGAAACTCAATTTAGCGCCAGAAATTCTGAGGGCGACAGAGAAAAGAAATGTGACCCAGGCTTGCAGATCTTTCTCCATCTGGCTTGATCACAGCCTAAATCTAGGCTAATGTGATGACTTTTATTTTTTTAAGGCATTGGCATCAGTTTCTACAAATGTGATTGGTTTCTTATATGCAACCCCAGTATCCCACATGTAACAGAGAAGTCCTGCGTCCTCTGGACTGGGGGAGAGGCAGGGGCTTGGCTTCTCATGAGCCTCAGGGACACCCCCAGGATTTCCAGGCCTCTGGGGAAGATAATCTGGAAAACTGCTGATCTGAAGGAATGACGGACAGCACATCCTCTGGGCAGTGCTCTGTAAATATTATTCCTCTTGGCTGGGGTCTGACGAGGTTTGGAGGGTAATATGCTCAGGTGAAGATTGATATTCTGTGCTGCTGATTGAAGGTAATTTTGCAAATGCTGACAAGCAATCAAGGGCCCAATACCCCCGGCTCACTTAGCCTCCAGTCCCAGGTCTCAGAGGATCCCACCTTTGAGAATCCAAGATCCTGAGAGTGGGCTCCGGGGCCATGTCGCCCCCATCCTGGCCCTGATGGGAGGCTGGCTCACTCTGACAAAGTCTCTCAGGACTGGGTTGCTCTAGATCTTTTTAATTGTTTCTTGACATGCTTTTTAAGCTGTCATGCTGAGATGTGATTCCCATCTCTGTTTACCTAATCAGTCACTGGGGGAGACACTTGGAGAATTGTTATGATTAGACGTCAGCCTGCACACACGCTCTTTCCCCTCACCTGGTTCTCTCCATCTTCCCAAACGTCTCTGGAGCTGCCAAGAAACTGGCAAGTTCTTTGGCAGCAACAAAAATAAAGAACCCACCTTGGGGAAGGGAAGCAACTAATTGGTCCTCCATGGTGCTGGCTGGACATGGAGGTCCTATCACGCCTAACCAGGCAGCTACTCCTTGCCTGGCACTGAGATGGTTGGGGGCAGTGGCTGTGGGCATGAAGGGGATATATGCTCTGAGGGGCTCATGTGGTCAGGGGGCTGAGGCCAGCACACCCATATGTATAATTTGGTTACACAAATTGAATCTTGGAGTGATTCAAGGAGGGATGCATCAATTCCAGAAACAGACAAGCACCTCTCAAGAGCTGGGTCTTAAAGGAAAGTGGGATATAAATAGGGGAATAATGGGGTCCCTGCTCAGTGGTATGTTAGCAGTTGTGCCTGGAGCTTAATCTGCTGCATCCCACTTAGCTTTCCCAAAGCCTCCTGGGAAGGAGGGCCCTGGGTGAGGACGGCCAGGTGTGGGAAGGTCATCTGAGAGCACATGCTCCTGCCTAGCTGAGATGGGGACACTTAAGTTCACTCAGCCCACCTCCAAGGTCTCTGAACCCTCTGTTACCTGTTACCCCATGTTGTTTCCCATTAAAGACCTGAGTCAAAGCCCAAACAACAGATGTAGGTTGGTGCGGAAAAGAAAGACCTGATGAACAAAGAGAGATGAGAAGGTAACTAGTGACTCTGGCAAATTCTGGATCTCGGAAGCCCAGGTCGTGCTAGTTTAGAGTTAGGTGGTGCTAATGGTAAAGAACCTGCCTGCCAATGCAGGAGACATAAAAGATGCTGATTTGATCTCTGGGGTCAGGAAGATCCCCTGGAGGAGGGCAGGGCAACCCACTCCAGTATCCTTGCCTGGAGAATCCCCATCGACCGAGGAGCCTGGTAGGCTACAGTCCATAGGATTACAAAGGGTTGGACACAACTGAAGGGACTTAGCATGCACGCATACACAGCAGTTTGGGGCCAGGGTCTCAAACCTCAGTAACGTTTCTTAGTTAAGAAGTCATTCAACCCTTCTTAGCCTCATGTTGCTCAGCTATCAGTGAGGGGTAGTGATAGCATCTTCTTCAGAGGGTTGCATTGAGAATCAAATAAGATGGAGCATACACAGTGTTGGACTTGACCTCTGACCCAGAGTCGGCCTTAGACAAATACTGGTTATTACTGTTGTTGACGAGTGTGAGCAGGTGTGGTAGATGAGGCAGTTGAGAGGAGAGGGAAGAGCACTGTGATCTTATGACATGGAAAGTGCTAGAGTCGGAAGGACACTTAATGGGTCCTTTTGTCTGAACCTCCCCATTCTTAGGGAGTAAATGGTGGCCACCATGGAGAGAAAGACCTAGTCCAGGTCACCCAAATCTTGACGGAAGGACCAGGGCCTAAACTTGAATCTTCTGCTTTTATGTCTTAGGCTGCATTCTCCAGAACCTCCCATGAAATCCCTCCATTGATTTCCTCCCTTCAAGGATGGTTGTTGTCCATTGTTCAGTCACTCAGTTGTGTCTGACTCTCTGTGACCCCATGGACTGCAGCATGCCAGACTTCCCTGTCCTTCACCATCTCCCCAATGTCATCCAGGGTAGTGGTGACTCTCAAACTTGTTAATCTCATTGTAAGGAATATTTGAGGAAATAATGTCTATCAATCAGGCCAAATTCATCCTCAGAAGAAAAAACAATTGTTGATTTCGCACTGGTTTAGTAAAATACTGAGTCACTTAGTTCAGAGGACATGGATGGGGTGGGGAGACAGGATTAATTAAGACACTGCCTCTTCTGACCTCCAAGTTTATATTTACTTCTCTCTGTCACACTCCTTCAGTCATTTTTTTGCTGAAATTAAGAGCCGTGGCTTCAAATAGAGCCACTTGCTTCACACACTCTTCCTTCCTTGCTTCAAGAAACCCTATCTTTGTGGCTAACTCATATAGTGTCAGTTGTTAAAAAATGCCAAGGGACACAGAAAACAGAGCCTGAAATGTTTCATCTGGAAGAAACAAAGGCACACACAGACAAACGAGGGGACAATTAGTTTTTGTTTGGGCTGAAGCCAGCGGGGTATTTGTCATGTAAGTGGGAGTCTGTAGAATTTAATAGGATTACTGTAGGGCAAGGAAGTCCATTTGGAGAGGGGAGAAAAAGCCCAGGGGCGAAACCTGCCCGTACACATTTTTATGAATACTTACAAAAAAATCCAACCCAGGAGTAACCCACCTAATATTTGAAATAATGTCACCACCAATGGTAAGGTAATGCTAATGAATGGCCGTTTAACTAAGCCTTATTTTGAGCACTCTACATTGGTGATCACATTTAATCCTTGTAGGATGGCTCAGTGGTAAAGAATCTGCCTGCCAAGCAGGAGACACAAGAGACGCGTGTTTGATCCCTGGGTCAGGAAGATACCCTGGAGGAGGTATACCCTGGAGGTACCCACTCCAGTATTCTTGCCTGGAAAATTCCATGGACAGAGGAGCCCCGAGGGTGACAGTTTATAAAATCACAAAGCATTGAACACAACTGAGCATGCATGTACAGATACATTAGTGATCACGTTTAATCCTTGCAGGGTCACAAGACATGTGTTGTTATTCCTCGTTAGGGGCTGAAACTTGGAAAACTACTAAAGTAGTAAATGGGGGAGGTGTGATTTGAGCTTTATTCCAAGGCTTCTTCCCCAATTCTACCTCCTCTGAAATGCCCTGGGAGCACAGGTAGGATCCATACATCCAGCTGATACATCAGGAGTGATGTTGCCAGTGTGGACATCTGGACAGGGCAAATGTGTATGTCAAAGTCTGTGGATTCATCCAGGGTTCAAAATCAAACATTTCCATAAGACAAGTAAGAATGTGGGAACTCTGGCACAGTAATTCTAATGGAAACAGGTTTACTGCCGCATGACAGGTTGGAGTTAATGCTTTCTGAAGCCTGCCCTCCCTCCTCTGACATATGCCGGAGCATGTTTTCTAATGCCTTTCTCTGCCCCAGACGCCCAGCAAGATTTGGCTTGATAGGGACTTGCTGATCTATTGACCGACTGATTGATTGATTAATTGATATATTGCAGTTGTATGGTTTGGGGCTTCCAGCTTCGGCTGGGAATTGATTTTAATCTTCACAGGTTAAGAACAAAAGCTATCAAATCCCTTACAGGAGATGGTGATGAGACAAAATCTTATTAAAGAGAAACCGACAATTTATCATCTCCCAATAGCTCCAGGCCCAATTTTGTGTGTGTATTCTTGCCAGGATCTCAGTGTCTTGTTCAATATCTAATTTATCTGGAGCTGTGTTGAGGAAGAGCATCTCCTTCATTGAAGCATTGCCTCCAGGTTTCATAGAATAGTTACACAGCAAAAGGAGAGGACTTGGTGCCCATAAAGGGCTTAGTCTGTGTAAGGGGACACAGGCATATTTTCTCTGAGTCTTGCACCATGACAGTTTTCTCCCAAACATTATGGTCCTTTTTTTTCTGATTAAACATGTTACTTATTAAAACATTTATTAAAAAGCCTTTGACTGTGTGGATCACAACAAAATGTGGAAAATTCTTAAAGAAATGGGAATACCAGACTCCCTTACCTGCCTCCTGAGAAATCTGTATGCAGGTCAAGAAGCAACAGTTAGAACTGGGCATAGAACAATGGACTGGTTCCAATTTGGGAAAGGAGTAGGAGTATGTCAAAGCTGTATATTGTCAACCTGCTTATTTCACTTATATGCAGGGCACATCATGGGAAATGTGGGACTGGATGAAGCACAAGCTGGAATCAAGATTGCCAGGAGAAATATCAATAATCTCAGATATGCAGGTGACACCACCCTCATGCCAGAAAGTGAAGAAGAACTAAAGAGCCACTTGATGAAAGTGAAAGAGGAGAGTGAAAAAGCTGGCTTAAAACTCAACATTCAGAAAACTAAGATCATGGGATCTGGTCCCATCACTTCATGGCAAATAAAAGGGTGAAACAATGGGAACATTGAGACACTTTATTTTCTTGGGCTCCAAAATCACTGCAGATGGTGACTGCAGCCATGAAATTAAATGACGCTTGCTCCTTGGAAGAAAAGCTATGACCAACCTAGATAGCATATTAAAAAGCAGAGACATTACTTTGCTGACAAATGTCCGTCTAGTCAAAGCTATGGTTTTTCCAGTAGTCATGTATGAATGTGAGAGTTGGACCATAAATAAAGCTGAGTGCTGAAGATTTGATGCTTTTGAACTGTGGTGTTGGAGAAGACTCTTGAGAGTCCCTTGGACTTCAAGGAGATCCAACCAGTCAATCCTAAAGGAAATCAACCCTGAATATTCATTAGAAGGACTGATGCTTGAAGCTGAAGATCCAATACTTTGGCTACCTGATGCAAAGAAGTAACCCATTGGAAAAAACCCTGATGCTGGGAAAGATTGAAGGCATGAGAAGGGGATGACAGAGGATGAGATGGTTGAATGGCATCACTGACTCCGATGGACATGAGTTTGAATAAGCTCAGGAAGTTGGTGATGGACAGGGAGGCCTGGCGTGATACAGTCCATGGGGTTGCGAAGAGTCAGACACGACTGAGCAACTGAACTGAAACACCTTTTGTTTTTGTTTTGTCACCTTGATTTTAGAATTTTTCTCTCCCCCTTGCTAAGTACTAAAATATTATTTAGCAAAACATATGTAATGCATTGTACAAGCTAATTAACGCTTCTAACAGCACACATAAATTGGACCTTCTGAACAGTGGAAATGTTCACCTCATCTGGTTTGGTTAGGAGGCTGCCTTGTTCAGCATCCACCACAGAGAGCTGAGTCTCCAGGAAGAAGGACATGGATTTGGGCCTATGGTATTGGCTGGGCCCAATACTGTGGGCCCAGGTCCTTCTCCTACTCCTAATCACTGGGTCGCAGTGATTGGTTCTGGGCAAGAGGGGGTGGGGTCATGGGACTCAAGTGTGGCCTATCAGATTCATCCTTGGGCGTGGCATGTGGGCGCTGAGAGGTTTTATTTCCACCAGGTTGCTAACCTGGGAGGATAGGGGCAAGGCTGCTGGTGTCTGCCTTTCCCGTTACAAGGGGAGAGTGTACTTAGGAGCTGAGGAGGAGAAGGCCAAGTTCACAGATGGGAAGAGAGCCATGATCATAACGAGGTTGCTTAGTTCTTCACTTATGTGACTCAGTGAATTCTTTCTGCACTCCAAGATAGTTTAAGTTGTGCTTCTGCCACTTACAATCAAAAGTCTGAGCCAATATAGGTGGGTTTATTTTCATTTTACAAAGAGCTAAACCAAGGCTCAGAGTGGTTAAGAGACTGGAGGCTCATTCAAGTGGTAGCTGGCAAAGCAGGTTGGCTTGTCTCAGAAGCTGCTGGAGTAAGTGTGACCCAGTATCATAACACTGCCCTAGATATGGCTTGCTTGAAAAACACCTGATTTTGTCATCAAGGCTCATAGCCTGTTCCAAAGAATCAGTCACCCCAGGGTGAACAGGATACCTTCCTCTGCTTTCCCATTATTCCCTTGACCTACTTCATAGTCTACTTTCTTTCTAAGTAGTGCTAAGTCGCTTCAGTCATGTCCGACTTTTTGCAACCCCATGGACTGTGGCCCGCCAGGCAGCTCTGTCCATGGAATTTTCCAGGCAAGAATACTGGAGTGGGTTGTCATTTCTTCCTCTAGGGAATATTGCCAAACCCAGGAATTGAACCTGAGTTTGTTACGTGTCCTGCATTGGCAGGCAGGTTCTTTACCACTAAGGCCACCCGCAAAGTCTTGTTTACTTTCTTATGTTTTCACTAGATATAGTAAAATTATTAACATATGGATATGAGAGTTGGACTATAAAGAAGGTTGGGTGCTGAAAAATTGAGGCTTTTGAACTGTGGTGCTGGATAAGACTCTTGAGAGTCCCTTGGACTATAAAGAGATCAAACCAGTCAATCCTAGGAAATGAACCCTGAATATTCTTTGGCAAGATTGATGCTGAAGTTGAAGCTCCAATACTTTAGCCACCTGATGCGAACAGCTGACTCACTGGAAAAGATCCTGATGCTGGGAAAAATTGAGGGCAGGAGGAGAAGGGGGCATCAGAAGATGAGGTGGTTGGATGGCATCATTGACTCAATAGATATGAGTTTGAGCAAGCTCTGAGAGATAGTGAAGGACAGGGAAGCCTGGCATGATGCAGCCCATGGATTCACAAAGAGTAATACATGACTAACAACAACAATTGATGCATGCACATTGTCAAAGTTACAGAGAAGCACAAGGAAGTCAATAAATTTACTCCTAACCTTACCACCTAGAAGAAATCAGTATTAAAATGGTGTGCTGTTTTCTCTCCATGCATAAGAAACCAAAGGTTTCACCTAATTCATCTGTGCCTAGAAACCAAAGGTTTTACCTAATTCCTCTGTGCCTAGAGAACAGATAAAATTGGCCCACACCATCATTCCATGGCTTGCATAAAGTCCCAAGCCCTGGACATGAGTCCAGGTTCTGTCCTCTACTAGGTCTGTGATCTTGAGCAGGTCACTTAAGCTCCTAGAGCTGTTTTCTGATCTGTACTTATAAAGGGTGGTGCAAATAACATAATGGTGGTTTCTACAAAATTTTTTTTATTTCTAGTTACAAAAAGCTTTTACAAAAATTTCTCTGTTGCATCCCAGTGTATGAAATAGAGAAAGAGGAACCCGTGGTTGAGTGCAGAGCCACCTCCAACCCCTTGTGGTCTGTGCTGAGCCTTCAGGTGAACTGTGGGGCGTAGGGAGCTGTTTAAAGACCCGTGTCTATTATTAGATCATTTCCAAAGTGCTTTCATCTAAGAAACTGGAGGAAAAATGGCCAAGGAAACTTTACTGGGCTGGAATCAGAGAGAGGATAGGCTAAGTGGCAAAGAAAAACTCAACACATTCTCTCCTGTGATACTAGATTAACAATAACCCTACCCAGAATTCTGTTTTGAGAAGAAGATGGTGCTTAGGAGGGTGAAGTTCTCCTTCTGGAGTTTTCTTGGCCATTGCTGGTCAGGTCCTTCTTATGAGGACCCCCTGCCCCTTTCTCCAACTGCATGTCTAGAAGGGAGGGGACAAGCCAAGGATTACCACCAACCCTGTCTACGTAGTTGCCCAAAGACATGCTCCTTGGTACTGGCAGTCATTCAGATGTATCTGTTGAGTACTTGTTTTTTGCCAGGTGTGTTGTAGGTGTGGTGGACAAAACTAGCCATTACCCTGTTCTCACCTTCTTCTCTGAGAACTTACTAGCTCGCTGGGGAGTTAGATGTAAACCATCCTATTGTCTAATTTTACAATCTGGAATGTTAATGTAAAATTTCTCTCTTTGTATATGATGGATGGATCCAGTCTGGGAGATCAGAAAGACTATGATCACATTTCAGCTATGATCTAAAGTTAACAAGCATTCCATGCCAAGGAAAAACATTGTGCAAAAGCCCTGTGGTGGACAAGGGATTAGTATCCTCCCAGGACTGGAAGAAATCCAGTGTTTTCTGGTGTGCAAGATAAGCCTGAGATGGGAGACAGGGGCCAGGACAAGCACGTGCATGTGGGCCATGTCAACATCTTTTTTTTTTTTTAAATCCCGGAAAGCATGGAAAGCCAGAGGCTGTGGCACCTGCCCATTTGAGAGATTATGGAAGATTGTTCCCAGGAAAGGGCCTATAGAGATGGAGATAAAGCAGATGCATCTGAGAACTTTCAGATAGGAAAATAAAGAAGACTTGGTAGTATATATGTTATAGTAGAGTGTATTCGTTTTCTATTGCTGCTATAACAAATTACTGCACACTTAAAGCTTAAAAGAATAGCCATTTATTCTATCTCAGTCCCGACGTCCAGAAGTAGAAATAAGTCTCAAAGGGCTGGTTCTTCTTGGAGGATCCAGGAGAGAATCTGTTTCTTTCCTCTTCTATATTCTAGTGACTGCTGGCTCTTTTGGCTTGTAGCTGCATCAGTCCAGTCTCAGCTTCCATCATCACACGACCCTGTCCTCTTCTGTCATGACGTCTCCCTCTGCCTCCCTTTCGTAAGGACTCTTGTGATTACATTTAGGGCTCACCTTGATAATCCAGGATGATCTCTCTGTCTTGAGACTGAAGATAACTTAAGATTCTTTCATCATATCTTCAATATTCCTTTGCCAGTAAGGTAACACAGGTTCACTAGTTCCAGGGATTAGGTCCTGGACATCTTTGGGGACCATCATTTAGTCTATCTTATAAGGCAGGGAAGAGAAGAGATCATGGGTGTTCTAGCTTTTGAATTGGATAGATGGTGCTGAGATGGAGTTGGGGTCCAAGATGTTTTAGTTGCACTGAGTTTCAGGTGCCTTTGAGACCTCCAAGGGCTGCTGTCCATCAGGCAGTTTGGAAACACAGATCTGGAGTCCAGAAGAAAGATTGGGGCTAGAGACACAGATTTGAGACAGAAGACAGTGGACTAATGCTGTGGTAGAAATACAGCAGAGTGTGAATAATGTGGCATAAATGAGTTTGTATATGAAACCAGAGAGCCCAAGATTAAGGCTTGAAGACTGCTTAGAGGAGAATATTGAAGTAATGGCAGTTTTCAGGGAGAATCAGAGAGATAGAAGGAAAACCAGTAAATTGCTGAGTCAGAAGGCAAGGAGGAGATGATTTCAAGGAGAAGGGAGTGATCGACTCTTGTCTACAATGTCTGAAGGCTCAAGTAAATTGAGGATTGAAAATGTCCATGAAACTTATCACACGAACTTCTATGTCAGAATGGGAGCAGAAGACACCTTAGGTTAGAGCAGGTTGAGGGAGTTAGTGGACGGGAAGATACCAGAGAGCAAGTATAGAAAATTCTATATTCATGTATATCTTTCTCTCTATGTATATATTATATATTCACAGTCACCTTTCAGATCACACTGCAGCCATTGCTTCTTCAGTGGAGGTTTTCCTGACCAGTTGACCCTCACTTTTATAAGTCCTCCTAGCCCTGTTTCTCCGTGGCCCTGATCGGAGGCTCGGGAAATCTGTTCCTTTTTTTTTTCCCCATGTGATTATTTTATCTACGTCATTCTCCCTTACTGCTTATGTAAACTCCTTGAAAGTAGGTTCTAGATCCACTGTTGTTCTCCATTGTGTTCTGAGAACATAGTCCAAAGCTGGCACATAGTATGTAGATTGAGTTTACTGAATGAAAAAAAAAAGATCAAATAAAAGCTATAACTGTGAGATCAGAGATGGAAGCAGTTTTGCTTTCTAGAAGGAAGCTTACTATATTTAAAAATGCACAGACTTTGAATTCAAAAGCCCAGAGTTTTAAATCCAGAAACTTCTGTCTTTCAGTCCTGTGGTTTTGGCAAAATCAGATTAGCTGATGTTTGGATCCTCGGTTTTCCCAGCAGTATGATGGAATGATGGCTTTAATGTAGATTATAATATGCACCTGATTGAGGCTGATATATATTTTTTCTTCCCAGAGCCCTTCTGCCTTGTCAAGAACTGACTATCAGACATGTAAAACAATTGACATACATGGATTTTTCAGAAGTGATATTTCGGGAAACTAGGAAACAGTATGAAGGACAGCCTGGTATACAATAACTATTTAAGAAATCCTGCGCCTTAGTTGTGTTGGTTTGCATTTTGTCCTCAGCATGTTGTGGCTGGGCCCTCGTCGATGCATGAGGAATGATGTGCTAATTAGAGGAGGTGCCGTGGTGGATGCTGGCACCTGCTAACGTTGATGAGGGTCCATGGTGTCTGGGCAGAGAGACCGGGGCTGGGAGGAGTGGATCCTCCTCAAGGGGGCTTAGCCTTCCTCTTTCCTGATGCCATTCCAGCTGGGCACCTGGCAAAGGAAACCGAAGCCTTTCCCCACTGTGCCCACACCTCTGAGGTCACATGCAGAGATGAGCTGCCTGCTGGAAAACTGCAGTAACTCTGGTTTATTAATTTGTGCCCCTATAATTAAACAGTCATATTAATTAGCATTTCTGCTCATGTTTCTTCCTTCTTCTTGTTAGAGTTGAAGCTCAGAGTAATTATTTATATGATTTCTCAATTTGTTTTGGTTTCTGTTTTCCCAAAGTGATACTTCTGCAAAATTCATACATAGCATTTATTTCGCATGTCTGATTGTCATCTCTTGACAAGGCAGGATTGCTCTGGGAGCAAAATTTATCAAATGCTGTCTGTGTTACGGGCAGTAGGTAATTCAGAGCACCCATTCTTTCAGATGCATTTTCAAGGAAATTTGCAATCTCTGTACACACTGCCAGCAGTTCTTGGATGTTTTATTGTGTGTGTGTTATATGTTGTGCGTATGGGAGCATGTAAAACTTTTTTGTGAGGCAATTATTTCTTGGTTTGGTATCATCACGATGAACCACCATTTTGTTTTTCAAGTACTGGGTGAGAATAATGGATATAACCTGCATAGCATGGAGGAAGTCAAGTGTTTTATGGCTTGCTTTAGGGGTCTCCTTTTTGCCAAATATTTCATTTCATGGTTGATGGGAATATTCCTTCCATGGGCATTTATGGGACCTGTTGAAGCAGCTGCTGTCACTCAAGGTGAGGTAGCCTCTAATCCCTGGTTCTGAAGCATTTATATCGCCGCGCCACCCCCCCAGAAAAGATAAGGTCAAGGTGATCAATGGGTCAACACATGAAACCCAGAACACACAGGCAGACGATGGACTATAGTGCCTCATCAATGATCTTCATACCGAAGGATGCAGACACAGGAGACCCATAGGTAGGCAGTTGGTAAAGAAAAGAAGACAGAGGAAAGGAATCAGTAGAAGAGAGGAAGGGAGTGAGCATTCATGGTGTCCCTGGTTTGCATTGGGCACTTTGGGGACATATTCTCTTTCTAGCTACAGAGACTCAGCAGCTTTGGCATCTAGCCCTGTCCCAAAGCCCCATTTTATAGATGTGAAAGTAGAGGCTCAGATGGGGATTGAGTGACTCCTTCAGGACTGTCCACTGGAAGCTGTCACAGGCAGGATTCAGCCTCCTGCCTGCTTGCAGAGCCCAGCCTCCTCCTGTCTCCCATGTAGTGGCACCCAACGCTAATTAGCCGGTGCTTTGGATAGCATGAAAGAATTTACCAGCAACTCACAATCCCCAGACTGGCCACTGTATGCCAGGCTTTCTGTTCTCAGGATGCGCAATGCTCAGTGCCATGTAGGAAGTGCGTGACTAGGGAGTCAGAACCAAGTCCTCAGAAACCTTTAAGATCACAGCGATAGCATGAACTCTATGTGCCAGGCTTGTTCAAAACCTTCTACATTTGTGATCTCATTTGATCTGCACAACTGCTGCTAGAATAGGTACTGCTCTTTATCCCCATTTTATAGATGAAGAAACTGAGGCATAGAATGGTGAATGGGGAAGTGGGAGAAGTGGATGTGATTACTGCTCTCATCCTCGTCCTGGACTGGAGGTGGCCAGCAGGGACTGGGGTCTTGTGAGTGACAGGGGGCTGGTCCAGCTGGGAGTCCAGATGGAGCTGCCAGGCAGATGGAGTGTCCATGACGAGCTCTGGGCCCTGTGCCGCACCTGGCCTGAGGGCTCCATGTGGGAGGCTGAGTGATGCTGTGGGGATGTGGGCCCATTCTCGTAGAACTGAGGCATGAGCAGGGGTAAGTGAAGCCCAGGCAGGAAGCGCTGAGCCCTGAGTCCAGCAGCAGGACAGTCAATGGAAAAGAAAGGAAAGAGCATGGGCTTTGGATTCTGGCCAAACTTGGTTCACATCTTGGCTGCCTTACTTACTTAATGTGTGACTTTGAACAAGACACTTAATCTCTTGAGCCTAATGTTTCTTCTATCAAATATGGGCAATAGTACTTGCAGGGTAGTAATGAAAATTACATAAGATGTTGCCTGGAAAGAGCTGTAGTACTGGATGGGCATGCCATAAACATTTGAGGAAGGATGAAAAGGAAAGAACCCAAGTGAGGAAATCATGGGCTACTTGGAGGAGGTGGCATTTGAATTGGGCCTTAAAGAATAAATAGGGATGATCTGTGGGCTTCCCCAGTGGCTTGGTAGTAAAACATCCACCTGTGATGCAGGAGACACAAGTTCAATCCTGTGGTGGGGAAGATCCCCTGGAGGAGGGCCTGGCAACCCACTCCAGTATTCTTGCCTGGAAAATGCCATGGACAGAGGAACCTGGCAGGCTACAGTCCATAGTGTTGTGAAGAGTCAGACACAACTGAAGCGACTTAGCACACACATATGCACGCAAGATGATCTGACTTTTACGTGAACAAGGGCCAGAGATGAATCCAAGGTGGGCTTGCTGTAGGTACCTGCTGGGGCAGGCAGAGTAGCCCAGGAAACTCAATGAGGCTCCAGGAGGTCTTGAGGGCATGAGGAGCAGTGTTCCCCATAAGGTCCCTACCGTGGTCCTTGACCTGGTTAACATCGATTGAGAACCTGCTATGAGTCAGACCCTGTGCCTGGTGGGTACACATATTATACCCACCTCCCTGTAACAAGAGACTCACTTTTGGAGTTGGATGTCCAACTCACTCAGTTTGGACAACTCAGCCTGACTAGCGAGGCAGGTTAGGGGTCCAAGCCTTTTCGTCACATTGTCCCTTTCATCTTGCATCACCCCTTCCCTCCTTGTAAAGCTGAGCCCCCAGGGTTGTATGCATTGTTGAAGCCATTGCCCGGATGAAGAATCTAGGGGTTCAGCCCTTACCTGAACCGAGCTTCCCGATGAAGACATACACATCACTCATTAAGGCAGTACTTCCTGGCACCTGTGGCACAAACATTCTGAATTCTAGTCGTGGAAATAATTTAGAAGACGGAGATGAAGGTTATCATTTATTTAGGGGGCTTTATCAACAGAGGCCCTCTCTGACTTTAATAAGTGAAATGTATTGCAGAGAATGGGGATCACTGAGGCATGAGATACTGTGTCTGCTCACGGAGGGCTTTGAATAATTTACATCCCGGAAAGATATTTTATGACAGTGCTTATAATCTTCTTATTGGTTCAAAATCAACATTTACAGCACACGTCTTTGAACTGATGCAGCCGATAAGCTTATCTCTTTATTATGTGACACGGATCAGTCTGCTCAGGGAAGGGTGGTTTTGGGGAAATTGATTTCTCTTTGGATCTTGATATTTTTCTTTTCTCCCCAAACAGCCGATAAATAATAGAGGTCAGCTTATTAATATTTCATTTTAATTAATATATTAGTAGAGGGAGCTCTTTTAATTTGAAGGGGCATGGCAAGGAGGCCTTGCAAAGGTGATTCAACTGGAGGCTGTATCTCTGATTAAACCTGGCTCCAGAGAGGTGCCCGCCCTCATCCGTCTTGACCTCCCAGCATGGTGGGGGGGGTGCAGTCAGCATTGGGGGAGCCGAAGGGGGCTGCAGCTTTTTCAACAAGAGCCTCTTTCTGGTGATTGGCTGAGTCTGATCAGTCCAGAAGAGGAATCCTGAGGCACCAGACACCTGGCAGACGATAAAGAGAATGTTTTGCTCACACGGTTCTGCAGTGTGTGGGGCCTGCTGATGAAAGGGCAGGGAAGGAGGTGGATTATGGCACCTAAAAGTCCAAAAAGCTGTCTGTCTTTCTGTCTGGGCATGCACATGCACATCTCTCACTTGGAAGGAACGCAACCAGTGCCAGCCTGAAGGCAACCTTAGTTTTTATTTAAAACATTTTAGTTTTATTTATTTGGCTGTGCCGGTTCTTAGTTGCGGCATGTGAACTCTTACCTGTGGCAGGTGGGATCTGGTTCTCTGACCAGGGATAGAACCCAAGCCGCCTACATTGGGAGACTGGAGTCTTAGCCACTGGATTAAGTCCCGTAAAGGCAGCTTTAGAGTTCCATACCAATGGTCAAATGGTACCTCTGTGTTTCATTTGGGAAAGTTAATTCCTTGCTCTGAGCCTCTGTCTTCTCCTTCACAGACGGGGATACTGGGTGTTCATCTGATAGGGCTGTACTGAGAGTTAAAGTGTGGTAATGTATTTAAACACAGCTCTATTCTGAGTAGAGCTTATTCTTATGATTTTAAACTGAGAGGTCCCGGTGCCCAAGGAAGGGATTGTTCCACCAGGAAACACAGCTGGATTTTAGGAACAGGAAGCTAAAACATCCTTTGGACTTTGTGGTTCCTTGTGCTGCAAAACCAGCAGGCAAAGTAGGGGGTCACTGAACTGACCCTAGAAAGTGACCTCAGTTTCCATGGCGAGTTGGGTTGCTGCTACAGCACATGGGGTGGGCAGAGAGTTTATGCTTGGAACCCAGGGGGTTTGCTGGGGTGCCTCCTAATACTCCCTTTTCCAAAGTCCTGGCCAGCCTGACTGTGGCAACCCAGTCAGAACCAGACCACTGAGGACTCTGACCTCGAAGAAATGAGGCTTGGTTCACCTTCAAGGTAAAGAGCCCTCCCCAGCCGAGGGTCAGGGGGAGGTGGGATGGGTGGCAGAGAAGGAACCTGTGATTCCAGACTGGAGCCTGATGGCCAAGGACTCAGGTGAGAGGACGGTCCAGTTGACTTTACCCTGCAGTGACTCAGTAGCTGATGGGACTTTCTATGAACTGTGTTTTGGTTTGGCGGCATGAACTTCTCACCCAGACAGTAGTGGATGCCCCTGGCTTTCTGGCTTGAGAGACTGATCTTTCTGGAACATCGTTTTGCCCTGTTGCCTTCTGGCTTCCAATCGATTTTGGTCAATGGTGGGATCAGAGAGGAGGTGGGGGATGGGAGGAGAGTGAGCTCCCCGCCCACGCGAGCCTGAGAACTGACTGCATCTATTGACATAAAGTCACAGAACCCTTTGCAACACAGCCCTTTCTGTCTAGTTCTAGCTCTGAGTTCTGGGAACATCCCTTCCCTCCCCTTTTCAGGCCTGTGTTGCTGGTTGATGACTCCCCATGGTCCCAAGCCCTGGGGTCCTGCCCTGAACATCTCTGGTGTCTTTCCCTACACATACGTGAACAGGTGCTTTATCAAAGTCTCCCTCACAACTTGTTGGCGTGTGTCACCATCTTTTATCCCCAGTAGAGCCCTGATGAACGCAGATAGCAGCTGAGCAGATATGGGCTGTGAGCTGGATGGGCTGAGTTTGGACAGGTGGACAGGGGATTAGAGGATGTAGTGGAAAGTTAGGAGACCGGGTGAATGCTCAGTTCCCCTGGGTGAGTTGTTTAGCCTCTCTTGGCCTCTGTTAACTTCAATATGTAATGATAACAACCAGTAATTATTATTTTCATTGAAGAATATAATTATAATTATATATATTTTACATGTTGTTATATTATATCATATTATACTCTTATATCATGTGATACATGCACTTATAATTAAATAATTATTATAACTGTATAATTATAATAACTGGGAGTAATAATAATGTCTCCACATCAGGATGAAATGCATTTCAAGACGGAAGGAGACTAAATAAAGACCTGGGATGTGATAAGTGCTCAGTGAAGTTGTTTGTTCCCTCTCCAAGGCACACAGTAGGCTTTCAACTGATGTTGCTGCTGCTAAGTTGTGTCAGTCGTGTCTGACTGTGTGCGACCCCATAGACGGCAGCCCACCAGGCTCCTCTGTCCCTGGGATTCTCCAGGCAAGAGTACTGGAGTGGGTTGCCATTGCCTTCTCTGCAGCTGATGTTTGATAAACCTGAATGAGAGAGGGAAAGTGTGCGTATGGAAGTGGGTATAGGCCCAGGGGTGGATGAGGGTGGTGCTATAAAAGAGCCAGGTCTGCCTGCAGGGGTCCTTGAAGCGGTGCAGAGATTTCAATCTGGGAAACATTCATAGCTGTTTGGGTGAGGGGAATGAGATCAGAGAAGGCCTCCAATACAAGGGTCATTCTGTGAGGTCAAGGTGGGGCCTGGCAGTGCTTGGCAAAGGCTTCTCTGAGGAAGGGAGGTTGTCTGGGCCAGACTGGAGGCAGGGAGGCCAGAAGGGGAGGAAGGTGTGGCTCATGGAGGGAAAGGAACAGGAATAGACGCTGTGCTCTGCCCCCAGCCCTCTGGTCTCCACCCCCGTGGGCCTCCCCTGAGAAGTCAGTGTCCACTCAGGCCTGAAGCTCCCCTACACTTGACTGGAGGCCCACTGGGAGGCATGACCTCTCCTGATCTGATCCACAGCTTGGAAGCACATTGGTATTTCAAAATGAACACAGCACACAGGTTTCTTTATTTATTTATTTATTTATTTATTTATTTATTTTTTTTTTTTTATAGAAAAATACTTTCTTTTTTTTTTTTTTTTTAATTTTTATTAGTTGGAGGCTAATTACTTTACATCATTACAGTAGTTTTTGTTATACATTGATATGAATTAGCCATGGATTTACATGTATTCCCCATCCCACTCCCCCCTCCCACCTCCCTCTCCACCCGATCCCTCTGGGTCTTCCCAGTGCACCAGGCCCGAGCACTTGTCTCATGTACCCAACCTGAGCTGGTTATCCGTTTCACCCTAGATAATATACATGTTTCAATGCTGTTCTCCTGAAACATCCCACCCTCTCCTTCTCCCAGAGTCCACAAGTCTGTTCCATACATCTGAGTCTCTTTTTCTGTTTTGCATATAGGGTTATCGTTACCATCTTTCTAAAGTCCATATATATGTGTTAGTATACTGTAATGGTCTTTATCTTTCTGGCTTACTTCGCTCTGTATAATGGGCTCCAGTTTCATCCATCTCATTAGAACTGATTCAAATGAATTCTTTTTAATGGCTGAGTAGTATTCCATGGTGTATATGTACCACAGCTTCCTCATCCATTCGTCTGCTGATGGGCATCTGGGTTGCTTCCATGTCCTGGCTATTATAAACAGTGCTGCGATGAACATTGGGGTGCATGTGGCTCTTTCAGATCTGGTTTCCTTGGTGTGTATGCCCAGAAGGGGGATTGCTGGGTCATATGGCAGTTCTATTTCCAGCTTTTTAAGAAATCTCCACACTGTTTTCCATAGTGGCTGTACTAATTTGCATTCCCACCAACAGTGTAAGAGGGTTCCCTTTTCTCCACACCCTCTCCAGCATTTATTGCTTGTAGACTTTTGGATAGCAGCCATCCTGACTGGCGAGCACACAGGTTTTTAAGAGGAATCTGGGACCAGGAGTATAAATTAGAAATGGATGCTACGGAATCAGGCACAGTCCCATCATCCCAGGCAGGTAGACTTGGGGGTCTTTTTGCTTATTCTTTGAGCAGGTATTGGCTTCTTCCTTCTCTGTGCTGAGCAGCGGGCAGGAAGGAAGGCTGGGAGCAAAGATGGACACAGGCTCCCATGGCTGTCCTTGAGGAGGTGTTTGCTCCATGTAATTAAGGACTGCAGATCGCTGAGAGCTCTTTCCTCACTTTTCAATCACAAACATTCCATTAGTCACACTGCCTTGGAAGTCCTTTGACAGCCTTGTGGGTAGTTGACTCAAGAATGAGCACTGACTGCGGTGCAGAAAATTCCTGCTGCAGGCTGACGATGTGGACACTCTTGGATGGAAAGGAGCTGAATGCCCCGAGTGAGAGGTTGGGCAGAGACAGAAATGGCCAGAGGGTTAGTTTAGGGTGAGGTGAGTGATGCAGGCTTGTGCCAGTGCAGGAGCAGTTCTGATCTTTATTTAAAACTGTGATAGTTTGTTTGTCATGGATCTCTTGGCATGAACTTCGATCTCAAGAAATGTCACATTAAGATATTCTTTATCTTGATTACCGAATGTTTTGGCCCCTTTAAATTTTGCACCTGAGCCTACTACCTCACTCCTCTCACCCTAGTTCTGGCTCTGTGTGCACTTAATTTCTTTACTCCTCATCCCTGAAACCTGGCAGAGATCATACCCTCCAGGAAGCTGCAGCATATTATTCCTCCAGCTTCATAAAATCCCAGAGCATATTTCCGGGCACCTTCGTCAAAGAAGCGCCAAGATATGTGAGGGTCTCTCTACAAGACCAAGTGCCAGGGCTCCTTGAAGGCAGTGGGGCTGGTCCGTCTCCACCTACAGACTCACCTGTGGCTTTTGAGAAATCCCTTAAGCAATCTGGTCTCACTTCTCCATTGGCAAAATGAGGGGATGGGGCAGATGATCTTAACTGAGGCTTCTGTGTTGCTCTGCATTCCCTGGTGGACTGTTGGGGAGAGACCATGGCAGGCACATCCCCAGGCCAGCCCCGCCCCTCTTGAGAGTCATGGACTGAGAAAAGGTCAGTGTGAAGAATGGTTGGTGTTTAAAACAGAAGTGCTGAAGTGATGTTCTCTGGGTGTAAGCAAGGGAGGGAATGTTTATTGGTCTCTCAAACATCTGAGAACACACGGCTTGTCCTAGCTGTTGAGGGAAGCACAGAGGGGGTTTAGGGAGAGCTTGCACCCGCCCTTGGCTGGTGGGCAGAGTCTTGGGGATGGATTGATGTCTGGAGTGAGAGGGAGAGGATGACACAGGCTAAATGGTGTGTGGAAAGTCAGTCCAGAGATGTATTTTAAGAACAATCTGGGGAGGATTCTTGGAAATGGGGAGTCTCAAAGGATGTGCTTCTAATGGTGGCAAATGCTGTGAACCCAATGAGGAGCCTGGGCCATTGGTCAGGGTCTCTGAAGGAAGCAGATGGAAGGAAGCAGATGGTGCTGTCAAATGGAAAAATTGACCAGTCAATAAGTGGACTAGTTATAGCTGTTCAGGGATGGTTAAGGGAAAATCAGCAAGGGACAGGGAACACTTTGGGGCAGCACTGGGGAGTCTTTACCATCCCGGACCTGAACAAGAAGGGGAGAGGATGCTCCAGGACCTAGTAGCGGCTGTCAGTGTGGATGGGGGCCAGGACGGGAGCCGAGGCTTTCAGGACCAGAGCAGCTGGGATCAGAGCTGGGAGTCAGCCTCGCTCTACTCTCCTTCTGTGCTCCCATCTCTTGTTGGCGTCTCCCACGGGATGCACCTTGAGTGACCGTTGGGACAGGGCAGCGTCCTGGGGCCCAGACCAGGGTGGAGAGGAAGTCTGGAGGTAGCTCACTGGGTTGGATGGTACAGTAACCAAGTGAAACTGTATCTGTGCCCATGATTGCGTGGTTAAAGGATGGAGGAGGGTGAGCCTTCACACCCTTGCTTGCTTACTGTTCACAACACCCAGCTGGGGAACGCTCATTACCTCTGTTTTTCAAGCGAGGATTGACAGTCGTCTCAGCCAGCTGCGAGTCCGCAAGTGTTTCTAGTGGGGGTGGGGAGGGAACTTTGACCTTCTCCTGGGGCCCCTGCAGGGTGATTTGATTCTGCCTCTGTGCTGTGATCTCAAGGCTCTGTCTTGGTAAGAAGCTGTTTGATGATTCCTGGTTGAGATGAAAACATCTCCCTGAAGGCAGGGCTCCAGGAAGGAGCCAGGCAGAGGGAGAAGACACCGCACACGTGAGCTGAGGGCATTAACATGGGTCCTGCCAGTGGCAGGGGTGTCAGCCATGCTCTGTGAGGCTGGCCAGACCATGATGGAGCTCAGGGCCCCCGAGTGGGGAAGACTGGGGCCTGGGGCTGATCTTCAAACTGAGCCCCCTGCAGATCTTCAAACCTACTTTCCTGCCTGCACACCTTCAACCAAGCAGGCTTTCTGAATGCTGATGAGTTGCCAGGTCTGGCTGGCAGTTGAGGCTTATCTAGTGAATGAAAACATCTCAACATCTCCTTGTCATCATCATCTGTCTTCTCTTCACAACCATTGCTGACTTAGCTTTGCTAGGTTTCAGGCTTTGCATTCAGTCTTACAAGGCAATTGATGCATTTAATCCTTGCAACAACACAGCAGGGCTGAATGTTCATGCGTTTCTGCTCAGAGAGACCTGGGCACTGAGGGGCTTGCACTGGAGTGAGGGATACTGACCACAGAACCATCTGGTGCAGGATAAGGGCCAACATCACAGAATCGTACGCAGACCTTCCTGTCTGCTGTGTGTCCTTGGTCAGGTTTCTTTTGCCGTGGTTCCCATCATAGAAGCCTCCTCGTGAGGCTGTATGGAGGGTGAACAAGCTAGCCTGGTGCCTGGCATGTAGCACGGCTGGACAGATGTCAGCTGTTACATCGTTGTTGCTCTGACTACCCTCGTCACAGCTTCTTTTGGTCCTTTATCCTCCTCTGTGCTTCCTTTCTGTTTTCTCTCTATGCTTTCCCAGCCCAAGGGCCTCTTCCATTGGTTTGGGGGTTTCCCCCAAGTACAAGGTCTTGAGATTTCCCAGTCATGCTGCCCAGTTAAGTATGTATTATGCTTGCATTTTTCGTGACTGGTCCCTTCAGATTCAAGATGAGAACCCAAGTATTAGATGGAGCAATGCATGTGCTCTTCTGTTTATACCAGGGAGCAGCCTCCCTTCTGCTTTCCTTCCCTGATACGCATTGTGCAAGGTCCTGGGAGAACTGTCGACTCCTCTTGTTGGCCCTGCTCTTCCATTGGGTCTTTCTGAGGGGCGCCCCACCCCTCAACCCTTTGTCTCTACTGCAAGTCATTGAGCTGCCCTGGGGTTTCTGCCTGAGGCTGAGCATGTGGGACTTGGTCCCTTGGTGGGGGCTGGCCTTTGGATAAAGTTCCAAACACAGGCTATAGGATCCTGAGACTGGAGCAGAGGCTGGGAGGTGAGGGGAGTAGACTGTGAATGAAGAGAACAAGTGAAGAGGCAGGACCCTGAGGATGAAGGAACTGCCCAGAGAGCTAGTGGAAGGTGATGGAGGCTGTGTGACCTGTCCTGATTGGCTCGGGGTGTCCTGATTGTCTGGGGGGTGCCCTGATTGGCTCAGGGTGTCCTGATTGGCTGGGGGTGTCCTAGTTGGCTTAGGGCAGGAGTGGGACCAGCTAGGATATCTATCTGCCTGCCCTGCTGCGCACTCGATGGCACTGGCGAGGGAAGACTGGGAAGAATCAGGGCACATGGCAGTGCGTAATGAAGCTCTCAACCTGGGGCAAAGACATTTTTATTAGCTCGTGCATGTACAGATGTAGCAATTTTTAGAACAGGGGAACAGTGACAGGTGCCCTGGAGCTGCCAAGGCTCCTGCAGTCCTGAGCAATACATTCTGTATCTTAGGCTCTGAGTGAAAGTGGGGAACCTTGCCCCATCTCCCCATGATGGGGTCCGGTGTCTCGGGGAAAAAGCAGCTGGCCTCTATTGCTACCGTGTGGAGGTTCTCACATTCTGGCACACCAGACTCACCTGGAGGGCTTGTTGGGTGGGAAAAACCCAAAAAGAACATTCATGGGGTTTCGTTTTAGTAAATCTGGAAGGGGGCCCGAGGAGTCACATTTCTAGCAAGTACTCCTGTGCTGCTGAGGCCAGTCTTCTGAGGAGCCACAGTTTAAAGAACCACCACCTGAGAAATCTGTAGATCATTCCACATGGGGACCATCTGGAGCATGGCTCCCGTTATCAGTACATTGTCAGAGTCCCCTGGGTAATGCTGCTGTGTCAATCCACAAATACCCAGACTGCATCCCCACTCATAAAATCAGCTTCTGAATATGATTTTGATGACAGAATTGAGAATTACTACCTTAGGCCATAGTGGAGAGGCAAAAAAAAAAAAAAAAAAAATCCAGACAAAATACAACCTACACAACAGATAGAAAACCTCCCAATTATTTGGTTTGACTCATTGAGTCAGCCAGCAAATATTTCTTGAATGTGAACCTTGTGCCAGGAATTGGGCGGACAGGGGAGACAGAAAAACGCATCAGCTCTGGTGGTAAATAACAGACAACAGATGTCCACCAAGGTGGTGCGTGTCCTGGGGAAGCAGGAAAGGTGCTATCAAGGCATGTGTATGTACACGTAATGGCCTTAGGCTCTCTCACTGCTCTCCTGGGGGAGAACCCAGCTGCCTGTCACTTGCCATATGGTTCCCGTACATCCTTCCCTGGAAACAAACACGTTGGTTCCCAGAGTTTCCTTGGGTGCAGATTCCTCTACCCACACAGCACCATGAATATAGACTAATTACAAGCAAACTCTCAAAAAGAGTGATTATGCGGCGGCTGATTTACAGCATTCTTTTTGACCCCTTCCCTGCCTGTGGCTGGGAATTGGAAGAGGCAGCTTTCTCTGTTAAACTTCAGTGAGCCCTGGCCCCATTGTCTGCCTTGGGGAGGGCTGAGATTTCTGTCGACTGGGTGAAGCTTCCCAGTGGTTCCCTTAGGCACCCCCCTCAAAGCAGCAGAGCGCACCCTTGGCACCCAAACTGCGCTGGGAGTGGGTGGACCTGGAGTATAGATGGAGGGCGGCATTTTTTCTCCCTCTAGTGCTGCTTTTCTTAGCAGTAAAAAAGAATTAAGACAAATGACTCTATTCTAGTGTTTGGGTGTGTATGTATGTCTGGGTTTAAAATTGTCAAGACTTCAGCATTAAGAAACCTAACCTTCAAAGTCTCTGTTGTGTCAGTTTTGTTGTGTGACCTCAGACAATTCTCTTCCTCTCTCTGGGTCTCAAATGACAGAATTGGATGAATTGGCTTTAACATCCAAAGGATTATGAACTTGCATACAGTTGACCCTTGAACAACATGGAGATTAGGAGTGCAAACCCTCCTCACAGCCAAAAATCTGCCTATAACTTATAGTTGACCCTCTGTGTCCATGGTTGACCCATATGTGCAGATTCAACCAGCTGTGGGTTGTGTTCCACTATTGTTGCTCAGTTGTAAGTCATGTCCAACTCTTTGTGACCCCATGAACTGCAATATGCCAGGCTTCTCTGTCCTTCACTACCTCCTGGAGCTAGCTCAAACTCATGTGCATTGAGTTGGTGATGCCATCCAACCATCTCATCCTCTGTCTCCCTCTTCTCCTGCCTTCAATCTTTTCCACCATCAGGGTCTTTTCCAATGAGTTGGCTCTTCACATCAGGTGACCAAAGTATTGGAGCTTCAGCATCAGTCCTTCCAATGAATATTCAGGGTTGATCTTCTTTAGGATTGACTGGTTTGATCTCCTTGCAGTCCAAGGGACTCTCAAGAGTCTTCTCCAGCACCATAGTTTGAAAGCATCAGTTCTTTGGTGCTCAGTCTTCTTTATGGTCCACTCTCACATCCATACATGACTACTGGAAAAACCATAGCTTTGACTATATGGACCTTTGTCAGCAAAGTGATGTCTCTGCTTTTTAATATGCTACTATACTATAATAGTGTTCTTTTATAGTATTTACTGTTGGAAAAGATCCACATATAAGTGGACACATGCAGTTCAGAGTGTGTTGTCCAAGGGTCAGTGAACTGTGTTTTAACTTTGAAAACCAGGGTTTGACCCAATTAGAAGCATAGATGGAGACAGAGGGGACCCTAGAGTTTATTTCACCAAGTCATTTGTTTTATTGATGGAGATTCTGAGGGTTAGAAAGCGAGGGAGAGACTTGTTCTTATCAGAAGAATGGGGAACACAGCACTGTCCATCTAATAGGGTTCTTCTGGGGATTCAGCGAGAGCAGTGGTCTCCAGCAGCCGAGTCTGTAAATCTCTTGAGGGCTGGCTGGAGTAGCCCCCTTTCCCAATTCTTCATCTTTGTTCCTCAGTTTTTAGCACAAGGCTTGGCACACAGTGAGTAGTTATTAATTTCTGGATTGAAAGAAAAAGTCCTGGACTATGGGAAAGCAGCTCTCCCCACGCCTGGTGAATGGAACACACTCGTTAAGCGTTCCCTTCCCAAGGGATGTGAATGGTAAGCCAGTGCTGTGTTCACATCTCACGGAAATGAGCACACCTGCTGCGGGCACTTGTTTCAAAGGCAGCCTGGGCCCTTTCAGTTCGGAAATGAAGAAAGAGAGCTTTTTGCAGCTTCCGTCTGCTTTCAAGTTAATTTCTTTAGGTGGAGTTTTTTGTTTTTTTTTTTCTCTGTATGTATATATTTTAAACAATACTCCAAAAAACATATCCCTTTGTTAGTGTTCCTGCTGGCCACCCTGAGTTCAGCATTCTTGGGCACGGAGGCTGGGGAAACAGCAGTTTGGTGACGGTGTGCTGGTCCTGGCTCCCCCATGTCAGCAGGGCAGGTGGCCCTGGACCCGTATGAAGCCAGATGGACTTCAGAGAGGGTGTAGCGTCCCTATCTCTCCTCACTCACGGCTCGCTCCTTTCAGGGTGTAGACAGGGACTCAGGGAGAACCCAAGAGAAAGAGAGTTGTGTGGGCAAGCCTGGGAACTCAGCACTCAGGTCCAGGAAGGATGCTGAGACCCTCCACTTTTGCTTTCCCCACTGGCAGGGCCGCTTCCTCCCTTGTGATTTTGCGAGTCATTTACCTGTCTATTTCCCGTTACTGCAAGGACAGCAGGTTTGGGCACTGTTTCCTCATCTGGAACACTAGTTATTGTGGTCATGTTGGAGCAGTGCCCACTTTGCAGGCACTGTGCTATCTGCTTCCATAGTGTGTAACTTTCTAGCAGTCTCACTAGGTAGCTACTGTGCTCGACTCCGAGACGATGACCCTGGAGTCCAGGGGACTCAGGCCCTTGTTCAAGGACTTGTGGCTAGTATGCTGCAAAGCCAGGATTTTGAGGGTATCAGAGTCCCTGTGGTTCAGATGGTAAAGAATCTGCCTGCAGTGCAGGAGACCTGGGTTCGATCCCTGGGTCGGGAAGACCCCCTAGAGAAGGGAAGAATACTCCTGTGTTCTTGCCTAGAGAATTCCATAGACAGAGGAACCCAGCAGGCTACAGTCCATGGGGTCTCAAAGAGTTGGACACGACTGAGTGACTAACACTTTGACTTTTTCAACTTTCAAAGTCCTTGTTTCCCAGGACCACTTGTTGGTTCCCAGCTTCACTTCCCTACAGTATTCTCATGATAACCAAAGGACCTGTCTTTGCCCTGTGTGCTTGGCAATGGCCTTTCACCCTCCTGTGCGATGGATGGCTCTTGTCCCCAACCCCTTCTCTTAGACTCTTGGGTCACTGCCATCCCTGCGTCTGCCATCAGGGCCCCAGTGACTTCTCCATCCTCTGCTCCCCACCTTCCTTCACGGAGCCAGACTTCTCCTGCCCTCCCCTCCTGCCCCGACACAGAACTCCTGCCACAATCCTTACCCACCACTGCCTTTCTGGGCAACGTGTCCTGACTCTCGAATAGACTGTAATTTTGGTTTTATGTTTCTCACTAAATTTTTTCATCTGGTTTTAAGTCCCTGCATTCTAGAAGTCCTTAGTGGTCACTTAACGTCAGTATCATCCAGGTCTCTGGTGGGCTTGCTAAGACATAGATTGCTGGGTGCCACCTCCACCATCTCTGAGTCACTTCATTTGGGATGAGGACTGAGGGTTATGCATTTCTAACTTGTTTCCAGTTGATGCAACAGATGGTGGTCTGGGGTTTCATGTGTTTGCTGAGAATCTCTTAGGGCCTTGTTACTGAGAGGGAATCCATCCATTGCCCACTGATGTTTGAGAAGCTGTGTGTGGGGAGTGGATGTTCTGCCTTTCAGAAGCCCGCAATCTTGGTAGCAGCAATTCTCAAGCTCAAGTACACTTTAGAATTACCAGGGGAGCTATAAAGATACTCGGTGCCTGGGCTCCATCCCAGAACAGTTTGAATCAAAATCTCTGAAGCGGGGCCTGCTGTTGTTGTAGTTTTTTTTTTTTTTTCTTTTTTGCATTCCCCAGAGGATCCTGAAGTCTAGCCAACCAGGGTTGAGAACCACTGGTCTAGGGAGGTGTAGTCTTGTCAATGGAAAATCCCTCTGCTAGAATCAGCCACATTTTTAAACATAGGCCCCAGGGAAGTGGTTTGGCTGAGTTGAAGGGAAGGGCTTGAGTCAGGTGTCAACAACCCTGGGTCTTAGTTCCTTCTCTGCTTTGTGGCTTCAGGCAAGTGTCTCAGCTTCTCTTATCTCTGTTTCCTCTGGAGCCCAGTGTTTTGGCAGGTCTGGGGGACCTCTGAGCAGCTTTCCTCCTCCTAGTGATTCTAAGAAGAGCAATGCCATGAGGATGGATTGTCTCACTGCAGATATTAATAAACTCAAGTATTGGTGCATGCATGCATGCTAAGTTGCTTCAGTCGTGTCTGACTCTGTGTGACCCTATGGACAGCAGCCCAGCAGGCTCCTCTGTTCATGGGATTCTCTTGACAAGAATACTGGAGTGGGTTGCCATTTCCTTCTCCCCAAGTGCTGGTACCTAACTGCAAATAACAAAGGAGAAGTTAAAAACAATACAGTTGACTTATGAAGAGCACAGGGTCAGGGGTACCAGTCGTCCTGATAGTCCAAACTCTGAGTATAATTTGCAGTTAGCCCTCTGTATACATGGTTCCTCTGTATCTGTGGTTCCCGCCTCTATAGAATCAGTCAACCAAAGATTGTGTCATACTGTACAAACCGCCGGCCAGCGCAGGAGGCGTAAGAGACGTGGGTTCCTTCCCTGGGTCGGGAAGATCCTCTGGAGGAGGGCATGGCAACCCACTCCAGTATTCTTGCCTGGAGAATCCCACGGGCAGAGAAGCCTGGCGGGCTGCAATCCATAGTGTCACAAAGAATCAGACACAACTGAAATGACTTAGCACAATCACGCATGTTTACTATTTTAAAAAATCCACATGTAAGTGGATCCATGCAGCTCAAATCCATGTTGCTCAAGTGTCACCTGTGAAGCAAAACTGTTTATCTGGAGCCCCTAAAACAAAATGAGAACATAGGCTGGAAGACCCATGAATTCCATCTTGTCTGTCTTGCCTTATAGAAAGCAGCATGGTTTGTGTGTGTGTGTGTATTTTTTCTTTAATTTTATCACTGGAGTATAATTTCTTGACAACATTGTGTTCATTTCTGCTGTAAAACAGAGTGAATCACCTATTTGAATATATAAATCCCCTCTCTCTTGAGCTCTATGCCCCCATCCCACCCCTCTAGGTCATCACAGAGCTCCAAGCTAAGCTCCCTGTGCTATACACTTTCAACAGCTTCCTGCTAGCTATCTGTTTTCCACATGATAATGTATATATGTCACTGTTACTCTCCCAGTTTGTCCCACCCTCCCCTTCCCGCTCTGTGTCCATATGTCCATCCTCTATGTCTGTGTCTCTATTTCTGCCCAGCATACGGGCTCATCTGTAACATTTTTCTTGCCAGCAGGGCTTTACAAAGAGCCATGGTTCTCAGACTGTTGTCATGCCTGGACCAGCACCATTAGCATCCCCTGGGAACTTGTTAGAAACAGATTCTTGGGCTCCACCCCAGATCCCTTGAGTCAGAAGCTCCATGGATCGGGCCCAGCAGCCTGCAGTTTGAGATGCACACATCAGTTTGAGAACTGCTGAGGTGGAGAAATGTTGGTGTGACTTGCGGCTCCTCCCCAGCCTCACTGCCATCTGAGCACAAAGAGTTGATCTCAATCGTGGATGCCGTGTGTCCCATAGAACACCTGGCTTCCAGCTTTCTTAAAAAGGAAGAACTATAAGAGAGTTGGCAGCTCGTGTTTGTTGTCTGCATTGGCAGTTTTTGCCCTAAACAAATTCTGAACATTTTCTCCTCCTTTGGCTTTGGAATTGAATGCCCTTTGTTTAACACAGATGAAAGGGAGAAGCCGCTGCTACCGTGTATGACTGAGATGGTTATTTTCCTCTAAAAGTGTTGATGTTCAAGTTCACCCTTGGGATTGCTCTATTGCTGCAGTTACAGGATTCTAATCAGATTACAGTGGAGAAAAGTTATCATTTAGATGTGCGTGCTCTGTGCAGGGGAAAGTGCCAGAACATTCCAGGGGAATGTCAATCAGTGGCTGGACGGTGATTCTAGCTGCTAAAAGGGTGGGCTTGAAAGGCTGTGGAGGAGAATGGCCACATTGTGTCAAAGCAGTTAAAAGGGAAGAGCTCCTTTACTTTCAGCACAAGAGGGCTGCCTGTAAGGATTCTAGGTCCGCTTTTGTGAATATGAGACTCTAAGAAGTGTTGCAATTGTGAGCTGTGGGGGACAATGTCACCTTGATCCACCAATTACTGCCGCCAGCAGTCAAAGGAGCTAAACATCTTCACAGGCTTCCCAATCCGCTTTCATTTGATCACCCAAAGAGGTGCCTGGGACAATAGTCATTGGATGTGACATTGATGTGATATATATTTGCTTCAACTGAGAGGAGCAGGTGTCTTTGAAGAGCCTGAAAATGGGAGAGTATTCTGATCCCCCTCCAGCTCGCTGACACCCTCAGGAAGGGAAAATAAGTTCTGGCATTAGTCTGACTCTTGTTTGACTGAAGCTTCAAGACATGAAGCTTCAAGCTTAATGACCGTCAAATCTGCGACCCCCCAAACTGATCACAGCCTCTTGAACCATCACAGCATCTGCCTGCTCTCAAGCAGACCCCAGAAACCTTGGTATTGCATCCTGTCTCCGTGCCTTTTTCACTTGCAAAGGTTTCTTTGAATTTTATCTCAAGACAGTAGCTCGAAACCCAAACACTGGATAATGGCGTTTTGCTGCCTGCTCTCCTTAATTGATGTCTGGCTGGTTCCTACCTCCCCCATCCCTCCTCCAATTTAGCTCCGGAAACATCTGTCTTTTTATCCACCAATAGAGTCTCGAAAGGGTAACAAACCTGTTAGATAAAATATCAAAGTTATGAATTCTGATTTAATAAATGTGCATTCAAGAGATGATTCATGGCATGTATGATGGTTTTCAATTGCTTTCTCAAACAGTTCATGCTTCATTTCATTAAGAGCTTCAGTCAATGCCAACTGATTAATTATCACAGCACCAGTCATCTTTTGTTTGGTAAATACATACACGGAGCCCGTCTGGGCTAGGCTGTATAGAAATTTGTCTTAAATGCAAATGAAAGTGTTTAAAAAGAGACATTTTATAGGTGTTTTTAAAATTCCACTGAATATTGGACATCATTAGTTTCTTTGCCTAAAATATGCCTACTAGGTACCTACGAGTGCCAACTATAGGCTAAATGCTTGGAGGGTGTGTGCAGACCTGTCCTCAGTGAACTTACAGTCTAGTGACTGCAAACCCTTCTATATGAATGATTTTAGGCTGAGGCATTCTGAATCCTGATTACTCAGGGTTGAGGACTTTTAAGTCCCATCTGGGCCATAAAGTGGCTGTGTGACATTGAATAAGATGCATCAACTATATAAGACTTGGTTTCTCTTTTTGCAAATGACCTTGTTGCATTCTGTTGCCTTCCATGTCGTAGCAGCACTGATGTGATCTGATCCGAATTCTTGAGGTATTTTTGTTTGCCTCTCACCTCAATTTCAGTGAGAGAAACCATAGGATCAAAACACTGAGGATTAGCTAAGAGAGTCACACTAGAATTCTTCACTTCAGAAAACCTATGAATCTTTTTCATGTACTTTGTTCACACTATGACCATAAAATTGCAAAAATCAAAGGGGAGGTCTCATTTTGGAAGAGATTTAGCAACGTTAATAGGTGGAAATGAGTGGCTATTTCTTTGCATTGTCCACTTCAGAAGACCTTATTTCTCCTTGCTTTTCTCTGGAACTCTGCGTTCAGTTGGATATATCTTTGTCTTTCTCCCTTGCCTTTCGCTTCTCTTCTTTTCTCAGCTATGTGTAAAGCCTCCTCAGACAACCACTTGGCATTCTTGAATTTCTTTTTCTTGGGAATAGTTTTGGTCACTGCTTCCTGTATAATGTTGTGAACCTCTGTCCATAGTTCTTTAGGTTCTAATAGGGATAGTTCTAATCCCTTGAATCTATTTGTCACCTCCAGTGTATAGTCATAAGAGATGTGATTTAGGTCATACCTGAATGGCCCAGTGGTTTCCCCTACTTTCTTCAACATAAGCCTGAATTTTGCAGTATGGAGTTTATGATCTGAGCCAGAGTCAGCTCAAGGTCTTGTTTGTGCTGATTGTATAGAGCTTCTCCATCTTTGGCTGCAAAGAATATAATCGATCTGTTTTTGGTACTGACCATCTGGTGATGTCCATGTGTAGAGTCATCTTGTGGGTTGTTGGGAAAGGTGTTTGCTATGACCAGTGTTCTCTTGACGAAACTTGGTTAGCCTTTGCCCTGCTTCATTTTGTACTCCAAGGCCAAACTTGCCTGTTACTCCAGGTATCTCTTGACTTCCTACTTTTGCATTCCAGTCCTCTATTGTGAAAAGGATATCTTTTTTTTGGTGTTACTTCTAGAAGGTGTTGTAGGTATTCATAGAACCAATCAACTTCAGATTCTTCAGCATCAGTGGTCAGGGCATAGATTTGGATTACTGTGTCATTGAATGATTTGTCTTGGAAATGACCCAAGATCATTCTATTGTTTTTGAGGTTGCATTCAAGTACTGCATTTCAGACTCTTTTGTTGACTGTGAGGGCTACTCCATTTCTTCTAAGGGTTTCTTGTCCACAGTAGTAGATATAATAGACATCTGAGTTAAATTTGCCCATTCCCATCCATTTTAGTTCACTGATTCCTAAGATGTTGATGGTCAGTCAGTCTTACCATCTCCTACTTGATCACATCCAATTTACTTTGATTCATGGACCTAACCTTCCAGGTCCCTATGCAATATTGTTCTTTACAGCATTGAACTTTCACCACCAGACATATCGGCAACTGAGAATCATTTCTGCTTTTGTCCAGATGCTTCATTCTTTTTGGATAATCACCTTCAGGCATCACGGCCTTGTAGTGGTGAAGGAACTTGGTAACTCAATGAAGCTATGAGCTATGTCATATAGGGCCACCCAAGATGGATGGGTCATAGTGAAGTGTTCTGGCAAAACGTGGTCCAGTGGAGGAAGAAATTGCAACCCACTCCAGTATTCTTTCCTGGAGAATCCCATGGGACGGTATGAAAAGACAATAAGATATGACACCTGAAGATGAGTCCCCAGGTCAGAAGGTATCCTGTCCAGTGTGCTACTGGGGAAGAGTGGAGGGCAGTTATTAGTAGCTGCATGAAGGATGAAGTCACTGGGCCAAAGTGGAAAAGACACTCAGTTGTGGATGTGTCTGGTAGTGAAGGTAAAGTCTGATACTGTAAAGAGCAATATTGATATCCTGCTTCACATCAAATCCCCACCCACTAACCTGGAAATCTTTAGATCCTTCCTCTTGATTTAAACACCATTATGATGGTTGTCAAATGGTGACTTTATTTTTAATTTTCATAATTTTTCTACCTTTATTAGTTGGTATTCCACTGTAAGGAAGAGCTTCCCCTTCTTCCTAATTTGTTAGTTTATTGTTTATATCAGTATGGATTCATGGATTCAGATTTTATCCAGTGGGTTAAATAAGTCCCTATTATTATTTGTTTTGATGTTCACATTGTCTTAAATGTGACCAGTAGTAGACTCATCACGCTGGCTCTTTATGCCCTTTTGAATATATTCCCATCAATCTTTGAGGCCTTTTTACTTTGTGGTGCAGAAAACAGTCTTTCAAGTTCATCTTGTACTTTTCCTGCCCAAGTTCTGGAAGCAGCTATCTTTTCTAGGGACATCTGGTTCCTTTTAGTAAAGATTGGTATTTAGAAACTGAAATCTGGGCAGTGGATGTGTTCATAGCTACTGGGCTGTCATGGCTTCTAATTTGACTCAGCCAACTGAGCTAGGAATCTATATATGATTATATATATGCACATGCATACAATGTCTATCTGTCTATCCATCTACCCATCTATCCACTTTTTTGTATGCATGCAGATATCTATATCAGGTCTTCTCAGTCACGATACTAGTGACATTTTTGGTGGGATAACTCTTTGCTATGGAAGCTGTCCTTTGTATTAAAGGAGGCATAGCAGCATCACTTGCCTGTACCCACCGTGTACCAGTTACAACTCGTAATATCATCAGATGTTGCCAGTTGTCCTCCAAGGGACAAAATTATTTCTGGTTGATAACAACTGATCTGTACACATCTCCATAGCTGTTTCTGTATAGATTTTATTTTCACTTGCATATTTATTTGGCTGTGCCAGGTCTTAGTTGTAGCATGTGAGATCTAGTTCCCTGACCACGGATCAAACCCAGACCACCTCCATGGGGAGTGCAGAGTCTTAGCCACTGGACCACGAGGGAAGTCCCTATTTCTGTAGAGATTTTAAAAAGATGAATTTATGCCAATACCTTCAATTTTAGTTTAGAACCTCAGTACTTTGAATTCTCATCTTTTCCATGTCTGTAAATCCTATCTCTGACAACTAGAAACCCAGCTCCCATTATCCTCAATATAGTTATTTCTTTGCCTAACTCTCGTGTATTTAACCAGTCTCCCTGACATGCGTATAACTTCTCTAGCCTTTCAGATGTTCCGCTGCCATCTTCAGAGCTCCTACCACCCCCTCTCTCGGCCTCATGGGCACAACAGGCCATCGCCACTATCCTTGTTATAATTGTATTCTTCCAACTTTGTTTTCCATGATAAATTTCAAATTCCTTGAAGGCAGGGAGCAAGCCTGTCCCACGCATAGCTGAGTCCCCAGTACCTGGCATGGTGCTGGTGTGTAGTTAGCACTCAGTATCTGTAGGATAGATAAGTACAAGTTTGTATACAGGGCTCAGATGGTGAAGAATCTGCCTGCAATGCAGGAGACCTGGGTTTGTTTGATCCCTGGCTCGGGAAGATCCCCTGGAGAAGGGAATGGCTTACCCACTCCAGTATTCTTGCCTGGAGAATTCTATGGATGGAACAGCCCAGCGGGCTACAGTCCATGAAGTCCCAAAGAGTTGGACACAACTGAGTGACCAACACACTTCTCAGTTTTATAGCACAGAAACATCACCTCTAAGCACTTGAGTCTCTGCTTTATGCCCGTTTTCTGAGTAGGAAAGACTGAGGCTGAGTTCCAAGCCTCTTACACCATATACTTAATGTGAGCAGCTAAGTGTCTCTTGGCCTGCATCTGTGCTGTCTCACCACATCAGACAATAGACCCTTTCTGGCCCTACCAGGTATTTGTCACTTGATGGGCTTTAAGAGCTGAATTTCCAGCTGCTCTTAAGTATTTATCTGTGACTCTGTCTGACAACAGGGAGGCTCCTCTTTGCTGTCCTCTTCTGCCCAACCTCATCCTTAATAATCCCACCGCCACACTGCTCCTGGCTCCTACCCTCTGTAGCCACCTGCACTGTTTGTTCTTCTTGGCCAAGCCTGCCTTGAGTAGACCGCTCATGTGGAAAAAGATTGTTTCTTTGGCACCCTGAAGGGTTTTCAAATAAAGCTCCTTTCAGTTCAAAGACACCTGACCATCTTAGTACCAATGGTGATACTTAACCAAAAAGAGGAGCAGAGATGCTGGCCTGCTGCTCCCTTCCAAGCCTTTATCTGAACCTGATGAGGCAGCTTCCCTAGTGGGCTCTGCAGATCTCTCTGAATGGTTCAGGGGCACGGAGACCCTCACCTCCCACCTACCTTCCACAGCACGTGGTGGGTTGCTGGATCCCCGTAGACCTGGCTGGCTAGCAGAGTGGCAAGGGATGAAGTACAGTATTCCAGAAAACAAGCAACCCACAAAGGAAGCAGCCCTGACCTGAAATTCTGTCAGTTTCATCTCAAGATTTCAGCTCCTTTTCCCAGCTCACTGTGAGGCCCTGAGAAACACGAGCTCAACTGTAAAAGAAGCTGGTGAGTCAGGAGGAATTTAAAGGACACTTAGAGGTGGGTGGGCAGTGACTCTGAAGAGTGCTTCCTGTTGGGACAGATGGCAGGGGACAGAGAAGGGTCCAGCAGTTGGCAGCAGGAGGCCGGCCTTGGTTCTTGTCTGGGCTTTGCCCCGAGCCTGACCTTGGAGCAGCATCTGTCTTGCTCAGGCTGGTAGCCTGATCCCTGGGAGGGCATCTGGTGTGGATAAGTCTGCCATCAACCTACCCTCAGTGTTTGCTTTTGCCGGATGAATTGAAACTCCTTGGGCTTCAGGGCTCTGACTGATAAAATTGGGACAAGGAGGGATGGAGATGATACATGGTGAGCCCTGGGCTTTCGTATCTGGCTTCTAGTCAGTGCTCGAGGATGCACTGCCTTGGCCGTTGCATCATGCAGGTCTTCCCTGGCGGCTCAGATGGTTAAGAATCCACTTGCAATGCAGGAAACCTGGGTTTAATCCCTGGGTTGGGAAGATCCCCTGGAGAAGGAAATGGCTACCCACTCCAGTATTCCTGCCTAGAGAATCCCATGGGCAGAGGAGCCGACAGTCCATGGGGTCGCAAAGAGTCAGCCATGACTGTGAGGCTAACACTTGCATTATCCAGCCCATCTGCTTCTGGGAGAGGGCTCCTCCTGCCTTCTCAGTTCTGGGTTCAGCACTGGTTGTTGGGCAGAACTGAAAGCCATTGATGGCCTGCTTGGTGCCCTGCACATGGCATATGCTATCACATTTCATCATCACAGTTGCCCCCTGAGACAGAATCATCCCCAGCTTACACCTGAAGCAACTGGCCTCCAGGCAGGTAAAGGTTTCTGTGAGGTTCCTTGGTTAGGAACTCATCACACCAGGTTTCAAACCCCAGGTCTGTCTGACTCCAAAGTGGACGCTTTTTCCGCCGCCTCCCACCACCTCTCAGGACAGGGGCTGTTTGACTTCCCTGCCAAAGTCCATCCGCTTACCTGACACAGGAGCCATCCTTGGGGTGACCAGGCCTGTGGGAGGGGAGAGTGGGCACCCTAGGGCCCTGAGGCTTCTCTAATCCCAGCAGAGGTTCTTTGCTGCCCACGCTGGCATCCCCTGGCAGATAGTACAGGTCAGGCCAGTGGGTTTTGGCAGAGAAGTAACTACAGCAGCATCACAGGCTCTTTGTTTGATCCAGTGACTAATGGGGTCATTAGCAAAGCAAAGTCATGGTAGGTGTGCATCCCCACTGATGGTCGCTGCCAGCTCAGTGGTCATTTATCATCCTTCTGCTTCCCGCCTGGGGTGCAGGCAGTGACATCAGAGCAGTCCTGGGAAGGTAAACACACTTCATAACCATCCCTAATGCTTGTCAGTGCCCTTCGGGGTCCTCCTGTGGTGGGAGCTTACAGCTGCCTGGACCTCTGCCCGGAAACGGGCCTCAATGTCTCAGTACTCTCAGTATGTGATGCGCCGGGCCCCAGGCACACACAGGAGACGGCACGTTTTGTCCCCAAGGCGGCCAGCAAGTCTCCTCCTTGAAACAGCACCAGCTAGACAGGATCAATTTCCCATTGACTTTCAGGCCCATCTCAGACACAGTGTAATTCTTGTCTGAGGGCTTATAAAGGCCATTGACTGTCTTATAAAAGATTTAAACACTTGCCTTGTGGCATGTAGGAGCTCTATCTATCACAAGGCCTTTTTGACAATTCAAGGGGGTAGCCTTGAATTGGGGGAGGGGTCTGTGGCATTCCCACAGCAGACAGATGGTGTCTCCTGGACTGGGCTGTGGATGGGTCAATAGCCGTATCTCCTTATTCTTCACCCAGGGGGTTCTTCTCCACAGGGAGTCAGGCTCCTCTTGCTGGGTCTTGCAAACAAATCACAAATCACACAAGATAGTCCTTCTGTGGGATAAGCATGGCCTCTCCTGGAACAAAGGGCACGCAGCTGGGACACGATCGGAAGCAGAGGTCTGTTTATCTTTCACAGAGGATTTTCTAGATAATGCCCAGAACCGTACTAATGATCCTGGACACTCGGTTAGTCCCACTCTGTAAGGCGTGTCCTCTTTGTGACTCACAGAATGACTCTGGATGGTCATATCTGACTCTGGAGCTGAGACGGTCATATTCATCTTAAAGAGAAACTGAGTTTCAAAGAGTTTAGGTGTGTGTTTGCCCAAGAGAATGTCAGTTCTCAGGCAAAGCAGTATTTTCCAACTTTCCGTCTCCTACGCTCCTGCTGCCCATTCTGTCTCCGTCCATTCACTGTGTAGCCAGCCCCACAGTGCTTCCAAGGGAAAGAGGGAGAAAAGGGCTGATAGGATTTCTGTCCTGGAAGAGCTCGGCTGAGTGGGCTTGTGTCGACAGGGAGCTGGGTGACTGCATTTCAGTGTGTTCTGGGCTCTCATGACTTTATGGTCGAGGAAAATGGGAGCAGAGGGAATGGGTGGTGAGAGCTCTTGGAGGGGGTGCAGGAGAGTGGGTGGTCCGTCAAGTGTGGCATCAGAACGCAAGCACAGCTCTGAGACAGGAGAGCATACAGCCTGCTGGCAGAATTGTGACAGTGACGTGTTAGAGAACAGGCTAGTGACGTGCAGGGTGCGGACTGCCAGAGGAGAGCAGTCTGGCCTCCTTGCCCTCTCTGATGGCATCTCCCCCTCCTCTCCCTCTTGTTCACTTTCTTCTGTCCATGCTGGCCTCCGTGCTGTTTCCCCAACACTCCTCAGGGCCTTTGCACTGGCTCCTCCCACCGCGTGGCCTGGTCTCCGCTGGACATGCTTGAGACTCACGACCCTGCCTGCTTCAAGTCTTTGCTCCAATGTCCTTTTCTCAGTTAGGGTGATTCAGACTACCTAGCTGACACTTGTCACTTGCCCCGTGCTCTAGATTTCCTTTCTCCATCACTCTTCTTTTTTCCAACAGCACTTACTGCCTCCTACCATACCATGTAATCAACACACTTCTGATGACGATTACTTATTGTTTTCTCCATCAGCTAGCATGTAAGCTCCATGGCAGCAGAAGTCATTGTCTCTGATTTATCCCAAGTGCCTAGAACTGTGCCTGGAGTGGAGGAGATACTCAATAAACATTTAAGTAAATGAATGGATGAATGGCTAACCTTCAGTGGGTAGCATGCTGAAGGGTTGGGATTTGGAGTTGTAACTAATGAGGGGGGCCTGGACTTTACTGTGGACAGTGGACCTGAAGGAGGTTTAACAGAGGAATATATGGTTATGGGTTATTTTAGGGAGGCCCCTCCAGAGACCTTGGATGGTGATGAGGAGGGGCAGATGTGGATTGGGGGAAAAGAGGGAGACATGTTCCAGGTGAGAGAGGAGGAGGTCCTGAGCCCTCCCAGGGGAGTGTAGGGACTGAGGAGAGGGGGACATCTCAGAGTGACTAGACAGACGTGGCTGCTTGGAAGCAGGACTGAAGTTGATTCTTCAGCTTGAAGTTGAGTGGGTACATGGAGAATCTGGTCATTCATTGACTCTGAGACCACGACTCGGGGAAAGCATGTCATGCAAAGTGTGTGTGTGTGTGTATGTGAGGCAGGTCCATGCTGGACTGCAGGCTGTGCTGACCATGTCAGGGCATTGTGCATTGACTTGAATGTTGGGGGTCCTTGGAGCAAACCAGGTCACCAAAGGCCTAGAGTGATGTGGAATTATTAACTGGCTCAGTAGAAAGATGGGGGGGAAATCAAGCAGGATAGTCATATGACTGCCTCTGCTTAGCATTCTAGGGTGGACTGAATACCTCTGGTAAGAACACTTTCTGACTCAGAGAGGAACTCAGTGCTTCTCAGGTCAGAGCAAGGAGTGTGAGGTTATTTCCCATGGGGCCACACTCAGGGTGCATGCTTCTGCTTCCTCCTGCTTCCTCCTTCATCCTGAGCATCCTATGCTGGGGGCGTCCCGTCCCTACTCCTCTTCTTGGGCTCTTCTATCATCTTCTCTGCCTCACCTTCCTGCTTGTCACACCTCTGTGTGGTTGCCTGTGGCCTCCAGGCCTTTGCATACATCGCAGCCTCTGTGCTGAGTCATAGACAGCCCAGCTTCTAAAGGGCTCCTCATTGGACCACATGGCCCCTGGGGTCCTGTGGGCAGACACCCCATGCCACAGTGGCAAGAGACCAGGTTTCAATCCAAGTTCTGCTTCTGGACACGGGACCTAAGGAAAGTCCCCTTTCCTTGAAAAATTTGAGAGTCCTCATCTGGAAAGGAGCATAATCATGACTGCTCCCTCTGTCTAGGTCATAGTGCTGAGGGTTGAGGGTTGGAATAAACAATAGGGCATGCAGTGGGAAGGGGGATGGACCCTTTGATTCTGAACTTGCAGATATCCTATGAGATGGCATCTGGTTCTTAAGAAAGTTGCCTCTCATAGTATCTCTGTTAAGTGGTGTCTTCTGTATGACAACCATCTTAAGAAATGACTGCATACAATTTGTTCCGGGAAAAGACATTTCTATTACACTGTAAAAGTATTCCACTTTGGGCCGCATTTGATGAATTTTCTCTGAAAGTTTTAAAAATTAGTTTTCTCTCCAACTAAAAGCATTATTTTTGTTTCAAAAGAGGGAAAGGAATATGTGCCCTGACTGAGGGGAGCCCACATCCATTTAGATGCCCAGTCACCATGCTTTAGTTAGCCCCCAAGGTCACCGTTGTAGGTCATAAAGGGCCTTCCTTGTGCATATGCATGGTAGCGCAGGTTTGGCCCCTGCGAACCATATTAGAATGGTGAGTCAGGAGAGTAACAGTCCCATTTTCCTTCCCTGGCATGGAGTAGAGGCCAGATTGGGGTGTGTATGAATTAGAATCTTTGGAAAAATTTGGAAGTCAAGAACATAGCACTGAGAGTGGGATGGAGCTGGGAAGGATTTAAAAGCTATTAAGCATGTAGAGTCAGAGTTGATGGAACTTTAAATTAATAGACAGGAGAAGGAAAGGAGAGAAGAGGGTCAAGTGCAGCTACAGGTTTGTTATTGACCTTCTTAGAGTAATTTCATGGCCAGTGAAGGTGAGGAAGCCGAGTGAGGAATATGGGCAGCTCTTTGGAGAGCTTGTCTCTGTGAGGGGCAGGAGTCGGGGAGAGAGGGGGATTTTTCTTCTCTTTTTAAGGTATGAGAAGCCTGTGCATGTGTGTATGCTGGGGAGAAGGGGTATTTGGTAAGGGGAAGCCTGGAAGCACAGAATACAGAAGTGATAATTGATGGGTGAGACTCAAGAATGATGCCTGGTGCAGGGGAAGGCGGAAGCAAGTCCCTCTTCTCCTGAGGAGGACCTGGGAAAAAGAGACGGAGGCTTCAAAGTGCATAGGCAGTGACAGAACTTTGAGAGAGTTTGTACCTAACCCCTTCCCTCACTTGGAAGCAGGAGGCCGAGCGCTCTGCTGTGGGACTGGTTCTTGAGGACTGTGGAGCTGATCTCCTTAGAGCGATGGAGGGGTCAGCCTGGGAACCAAGGTGTGTTGATAGGATAATACACTCGTGTTTCTGTGACTGTGGGGGAATTGATTACACTCTTGGATCCTCAGTTTGCTTTTCTGAGCAGTGGGGTTTTGTAGCAATTTGGCACAGTGTTCATGAGAAAGCAATGAGAAAATATGTTAAGAGCCTGGCACAGTGCCTGTCATATGGCCACCTTCAAACCCGTTGATTCCTCCTTCCCTAGATCCCATACATACTTTTATCCCATATATACTTTTAAATTTACCTATTTTTTTTTCCATTTATTTTTATTAGTTGGAGGCTAATTACTTTACATCATTGCAGTGGTTTTTGTCATACATTGAAATGAATTAGCCATGGATTTACATGTATTCCCCATCCTGGTCCCCCCTTAAATTTACCTATTTTTAATTGAAAGATAATTGCTTTACAATATTGTGTGGCTTTCTGCCATACATCAACATGAATCAGCCACAGGCATACATATGTCCCCTCCCTCTTGAACATCCCTCTCATCTCCCATCCCGCTAGGTTGTCACAGAGCCCCAGTTTGAGTTCCCTGAGTTATATAGCAAATTCCCACTGGCTGTTTATTTTACATAGATCCTATATATACTTTTAACAGTGGCTGGGTTATGATCTCCAGCATGAGGAGGGACTCAGCAGGGCGGCCCCCGGGGCAGACGGTTGGTTTAGGGCCTGCTTGGGTTCTTCTGGGCCATGTGGCAGAGGTGCTGAGGAGCCTAAGGGGCCTGGAGAATGATTAACCTGATGGATTGTAAGAGTGGGATGAAGAGAAAGATTAAGCCGAGAGGTGGTGTGCACAAGGTGAACAACTCAAGGGGCTGGACATCGTGGTAAGGTCAGACAGGAGACGGCAGGTGATTCAAGTTGCTGAGAAGATGAAGGCTGTGGTCAGATGTTTGATTTTAAGATTTCAGAGCCAGAAACTTTCTGAGTGATCTTAAGATCTAGGGTATGGCAGCTGATGTGGAGGTAAAAATGGTCACTAACATGCTGAACACAGGACGAATGCTTTGGATGGATTTTCGCATTAAATCTAACAATCCCTATTTTACAGAGGAGGAGCCAGGGCACAGGGGGAAGAAGCAGCTTGATCAAGGAGTCACATCAGGTCATAGCTGGAGGCTGGGATGTGAAGGTGGGTGGTCTTTTCCCCTCTCAACCACTGTTCATAACACCCTGATAGCAGCTGGCTGAGTCAACTCTATAGGATACTGTCCCCCAGGATGATGGCTGGTTGGGGTGGAGACGAAGATGGCACAATGGGGACTGAGTCTTAGTGTGAAGTGTGGACCGGACCCAATGACTGCTGAAGTGTCACTCTACCCCCCGCCAAGCTCCACCACCATCCACACTGGTTAAGTCAGATCTGGGCTTCAAAAGGGTTGATAGGCTTCCTGTTGGGAATTTACTCACCCTAGTGATGGGTGCTCAGCTTTCTGGTGCCGAGGCTCTGTGCCTGGTAACTGGAGGCCGGCCCTGGCACAGGATGTCAGGTCATAGCCATCAGTGGTGAGGAGTGGAACAAGGGAGGGATCAACCTTGAAACGGCCCCACTGCTATTATAGTGGGGAGCGCCCCCCGCCCCCGAGAAAAGCAGAGCCGATTAGGGCGTGCACTGAGCCGGGGAAGTGAGGGCGGCTGTGTTCTTTCTCACATTTCCTTTTCGGGGCAAGATGTACAGTTTCCCTGGGCCCATATTTTCCAAGAGCTGTTGGTACCCCGAATGTGTGTCTTTGGAATAATCCTCGTAGTGTAGTCTGGATCCAGGCGAGTGATACCTGGAATACTCTGGTTGTTCATCAGGTTTGTCCAGTTACCTTGATTGGTTCTTTCCTTTCCCTCGTTCTAGTTGCAATCCTTTTTCCTGTTTATCCCATCATTTAAGAATGTAGCATGGTAGGGTAGAAATATCTGTATTCACTTGTTTGCATGCGTGTGTGCTAAGTCGCTTCAGTCATGTCCAACTCTTTGTGACCCCATAGACTCCTCTCTCCATGGAATTTTCCAGGCAAGAACAGTGGAGTGGGTTACCATTTCTTTCTCCAGGGGATCTTAAACCTGAGTCTCTTACAGCTTCTGCGTTGGCAGGCGGGTTCTTTACCACTGAGCTACCCAGGAAACCCATTCACTTGTTTATTTGGCAGCTATTTTTTGGATCCTTCAATAGATACTGGAGTGTGGGTTTTGGAAGAAGGTGGGCTTGGCTTTAATCCTCGTTGTGTTGTCCTTGTGGGCAGTGGCCACATCACGACATATTTTGGATGTCACCGATGAGCTGCTTTTAACCTGAAAATGATAGGGATGCTCTCTGACCATGGGGGAATCGGTTACACTGCTGGAGCCTCAGTTTCCTTTTCTAGGCAATGGGGTTTTGTAACAACTTGGTGTAGTGTTCATGAGAAAGCAATGAGAAAATATTATTAAGATGAGTCATATGGCCATATCCAAATCTGTGATTTCTCCTCTCCTACATCCCATATATTTTTAAACTGACAGAGCAGTGCCATTTTCCCCAGAGGAACAGGTGTCCTGGCTGCATTGCAGTGGCCAGTAGGGTTGCATTTTCTGTGTCTGCATGGTGGGCACCGTATTGATGCTGACGACGAAGGTCACTTTGGCCATGGGTGCCCATGAATCCAGTTAACTCAGCTGAAAGATGATATTTTTGATTGGAACAGAAAGAGAGGTGTAAAGAGCTCATTTCAGAGCCCACTGCTTTAGTTCCTAGCAGCAAAGCTCTAGCCTCCCTCCCTCCTTCCCCTAGTTCTGCTGGTCTGGAATGGGCCCGGTCAGGGGATATGGTGGGACCTGCTTGGCTGGTGTTTGCACACTAATCCTTGATGCTGGGATTGACCCAGGTGTGAAACATTTCTGATGCCTTACAATTTAGGAAGCTGCAATTGCATTCTTCACATAAGATACATTTTTCAGATGATCCAGGCCTTTTCTCTGCAGGCAGCTTCCATTTCAGCAATTCTGCACCTGAAATAAGGTCACGGGGTCCAAGGCAGCCCACGCTCACTTGGGCTTTGCAGGAAGTCAGCATCCTGTCTAGGCCTCACCAGGCATTTCAGCTCGAATGTTGTACCATCGGGCTGCATGTCATGTTTCTGCTTGCACATGGTGTGACATTTGTTCAAACAGGAGAGGCACCGTGGTTCTGGGGAAGTAGCAAAGAGTTTGAGTGATGCCGCCTGGGGTTGACGTCTGGCTTTCGAGCTCTCTAAGTCTCTATCAGGCCAAAGCCACACAGTTCTGGTGAAGTCCAACTGTATAACTGTGTGTGAAGATACCAGGAATGATGTGAAGAGCTCTGTAGATGTTACTGTTTCATTTATGATTATCCTTCAGTTTATAGACCCACATCCACATTTGGAGGTTAGGCTACGAGAATGTCACAGATTATTTGTTAAAATGTCATTAATCGCTCAGGCACCATGGAGTAAACATGGCTTAATATTTACACGCTTGTTATTTACCTTTAAAACCAGTATTTGATTGGTCTGGTCAGGTGATCTGTGGATGAGTGGGAAATTTTGGGTATCTATTTTCAGGGATTTTTTTTTTTTTTCTGTTCGTTTTAGTTGTGTTTAAAAAGTCATTGTATTATCCTCAAAGACTTTAATGGAGATTAAGTGAATGAAATTCCCAGTCTTGTCAATGTTAATTACGAAAACAATGCCCGAACTGTCAGATTTGATGCACTTGGAATGGTACAAAAAGTTAATGACGGGGCCTCAGAATGAAAGCTGATAATTGCCTGGATCCCTCTTCTGCCTTGTGTCTGCCCGCCTGCAGCAGTGCCCTCAGCCTGGACCTCTGTCCTCACTGCAGCCCCCTGCTCTCCATCTGTCCCAGCTCCCTGTTGCCCCACAGGTCTTCCAGGGTCTGAATCATGCCCACCCTGTCTGATACTTCCCCCCCAGTTTTCTCCCACTCATGATCTGTATTCCAGTGTTTCTGTACCTTCAACTTGCATGCTTGTAGAGCACCTCTGGAAGAGCACTACCATCAGTGAGATGGTCCATACTGTTCCTCTTACAAGAATGACCCATCTTCTGAACTTTATTCAGTGCCAGCCCACTTTCTGCAGAGATTTGTCCTAAACAGTCCAGAGGGGGACCCGCACCTCTTCAGGTGATTCACTGTGCCAACTCAGAGCCAGCTGGAAAATTTTCACAATACGAGTTGCATTTGACATTGATGTTACATTCTAGTAACTAACTGATGCTGAAGCTGAAGCTGCAATACTTTGAACACCTGATATGAAGAGCTGATTCATTGGAAAAGACCCTGATGCTGGGAAAGATTGAAGGCAGATGACAGGATGAGATGGTTAGATGGCATTACCAACTCAGTGGACTTGAAAGTGACAGTGAAGTCGCTCCATCGTGTCTGACTCTTTGCCACCCCATGGACTATAGTCTGCCAGGCTCCTCCATCCATGGGATTTCTCAGGCAAGAATACTGGAGTGGGTTGCCATTTCCTTCTCCAGGGGATCTTCCCAACCCAGGGATCAAACCTGGATCTCCCACATTGCAGGTAGACTCTTTAATGTCTGAGCCACCAATAGACATGAGTTTGAGCAAACTCCAGGAAATAGTGAAGGATAGGGAGGGGGTCACAAAGCGTCAGACACAACTGAGCAATGGAACAACAACAAACTGTGTGCCCTCCCCCTCCCCGATTCCAATTAGGATCAATTGCCCCTCTTAGGTACCTTCTTTTGGTCCTTCCACACTTACCTCATCTATCCTATAGACTGTGAACAAGCATATCTGACCCCATGTAAATACATGGGTCCTGTCATAACCTCTGCACAGAACATACCTTCAGTGAAATTCATCAAGTGCATTCATATTATGGCTTTGCATGGGTCTTCAGGGACCCAGACCATTGACTCAGGAACCTACCCAAATGATGGTAACCAGGCTGCCCTTCTCTGGTGCATATGAAGTAAGACAGGGTTTGAGGGCAATGATGAGATGAGATCTGTTTAGAACGGAGTATGAGTTTTCTATTGCTGAAACAACTCACTACAGGCTAATTGACTGAATAGAGCACACATTTACTCTCTTACCTTCCTGTCGGGTAGAAGTCTGATGCAGTCTCATTGGACTGCAATCAAGGGGTCAGCAGGGCCACATTCTTCTCCAGAAACTCCAGGGGAGAATCTGTTCCTTGCCTTTTACAGCTTCTAGAAATGAAAACCCACTCCAGTATTCTTGCCAGGAAAATCCCACGGACAGAGGAGTCTGACGGGCTATGGTCCTTGGCGTCACAAAGAGATGGACATGATTGAATAACTGAGCATGTGCACACAGACTGCCTGCACTCCTTGCTTCAGTCCCCCTTTCCCATCTAACTGTGTTGCATCTCTCTGACCATTCTTCATCATCATCTCTTCCCCTGACTCTCCCTCCTGCCCCATTCTTCTGCTTTTAAGGGTCTTTGGGATTATGTTGGGGCTTTCTGGATAATCTAGGATAATATCGAATATCTCTATTTTAAGGTCAGTTTATTAGCAGTCTTCATTCTGTCTGCAGCCTTAATTCCCCTTCACTATGTAACCTAACATAGTTACATATTCCAGGGATTAGGGCATTTTTGAAGGAGGCATTTTTTGCCTACCACAGATAGAGACTAGGAAATATGGTACCCAAATCCACTTTGCCTTTACCCAGAGTAAAAGCATTCAAACATGTAAAAGATATGAACATCATGAGAAAATAGGGGTCATGGCCAGGATAGATGCCCTGGCAAATCACTCAGCCCACCAACCATCAAGCACCCACCCAAACAGCATGATTTACTGATGGCTGGTACATACTAGAGATTCTGAGGCGGCTGTCTCTAGGCACGGGGTGTGAGAGAAGGGGACATAAGGAGACAAACTACTGATGAAGGCATCAGAGAGAAGTGGGTGCATCAGCAGACTCTTGAAGGAGACAGAGGTCAGATGAGGATGTTCTCTGGACAAAGTCGGGAGAGCGTTTCTGGCAGAGGGCACAGTGTGGACAGAGTATAGAGGTATAGGCTGGCACAGCATGTTCCAGTATTGGCCGATAGGTCTCTCTTTGCCATCATGGACCCTGTGAAGGCCTCCTGGGATCATGACTTCTAAAATGCTAGTTATTTCTAGAAGGCTGTGACCTAGGGCATTTTGGCTGGCAGTAAGCAAGGTCTTCCAAATCAGAGAGAGTACACACCTCTTTTTAAAACTGAAAGTGTTTATGCCTGAAATGAACCCACATTTTATTTAGGGAAAACAAAATAGTGACTTCTGGAGACACACCAAACAAAACCAGAGTCATCCAGGGAAAGGTAACCCACTTCCCTGGAACAGTAGCCTGGTTTGTGCTAAATTCTGAAGCAGTGTTCCTTCTAGGCCACTGACCACAGAATCCACGTGGGGTAGCATCCCTTGGAGATTTAACTTGTTTAAAAGTAAGCAAATAAAATTCAGGAGAAAAAAGAAATCAGACAGCTATTTGATGTGATTTGACCAGAGATGTTTGGAGAACAGTTGATAGTAGAAAATGATAAGAGGTAGGTACGTGTTTGAGACAAGTGCTCGGGCCTGGTGCACTGGGAAGACCCAGAGGGATCGGGTGGAGAGGGATGTGGGAGGGGGGACTGGGATGGGGAATACATGTAAATCCATGGTTAATTCATTTCAATGTATGACAAAAACTACTGTAATGATGTAAAGTAATTAGCCTCCAACTAATAAAAATAAATGGAAAAAAAAAAAAGAGGTAGGTACGTGTTAAAGGCTGTATCATGCGTCCTCAAAATGCATGTACCGAAGTCCTGACTCCTGAGACCTCACAATGTGACTGTGTTTGGAGATAAGGTCTTTAAAGAGATAGTGAAGATAAGGTGAGGTCATTAAGGCAGATCCTAATTCAATGTGATGATTGTCCTTTTAAAGGAAATTAGGACACAGACACGTGGAAGACTGTGTGAAGACGCAGGGAGAAGGCGATCCTCTATAAACCAAAAGAGAGGTCAGCCCTTCTCACAGCTTGATCTCAGTCTCCTAGCCATCTAGAATCATAAAAAAAAAAAAATCTGTTGTTTAAGACACCCAGTCTGCGGTGCTCTGTTATGGCAGCCCTAGAAAACTAATAGAGTAGATCATAAAAGTCATAAAAATCACTGAATGCCCTGTGAACTGGATGATGCTGTGATGGACCACTCAGATCTCCTTTGCAGTCTGATGGCCTTCTTCCTCCAAGTGCTGGAAATACTGCTGGCAGACAGCCTTTAGCTATCAGCCTCTTTCAGGAAAATAGCTTGTCCAGTTGCCTTGTCTCCAAGGTTATGCCTCCTTTTTCAGGGTGGTCTGTGTGCAAGACTTGTTGACATGTGCATATTAAGGCTTGGTCCCTTTGACCAAATTGGTTCAACTCCAAAAGGTCACCTGGCTTCAGAGCTCCCCTTAGAGTTGACCAAGGCCTCTGTTGGGACTGCATCCTGGCTTCTCAGCTTCCCTTCAATTCTTCTTTCTTCCCTCATTGCCCTTCCACATGAATTGATCCCAAGGCTGCTCCCCAACACACTGCTGTATGCTGACCATTGTCTCAGAAGTCATCATCTTGAAGAATGCAATCTGTGACATGATAATAAGGAAAGTGGACTTTATCCTCATGGCATTAGGGAGTTATTGAAGCATTATATTCTGTTGTGGTGTGATTTGTAGTGTGGCTGGTTTGAAGGCTAAATTAAAGAGGATGGGACAGAAGCTGGTAGACCAGTTGGACAGGGCAGAGAGTAGGTGAAAAAGAAGGTGATGGAGGCCTGTTGGTAAATGGTTATTCTTCACCTAAAGCTTTCCCTGAAGCCTCTACCTGCTATTGGAAGCTCAAAGTCATTCCAGTGTATGAAGTGCATTGTCCTGGCTTGATTGACATTTACATTTCGCTCACAGTATTCAAGGGAGCTCAAGTCTGGTCTCACATTCCAAGATGTGAGAGCCAAATAAGAGCTCAGATGAATGCATCATGGGTGAATAATGAGAGCTTAATGCTCCAGTACATCCTCAGGACTTTATAGATTAATCAGAGGATAAAATATACACTTTCTCCTTACCCCCAACAAATACAAGTGTCTCAGGAGCTTAATCTGACATATGCAAGATCTTATACACTGGCCCTAACTACCTGTGGCTCCTTCCTCACATCACACCATGCTGAACCCTGAACACATAATTAATGCAGTTCCCTCTGACTGGACTACATTCCCTCTTGCTCTGTGACCTTCGTTTACCTTATTCATCACTCAAGTCTCTTTTCTGCATTTCTTGCTTCCAAGAAACCTTTACTGGTGGCTCCCTCAGGCAGGCTGGTTTAGGTGTATTTTTCCTGTATTTTTATAGTCTCTCTCTCTCTTTTTTTTTTTTTGGACATTGGACTGTAAGCTTCAGGACAATAGAAACTATGTCTTCTTAGGGATTTGGAGCAAAAGAAGCACTGCAATTTTTTCCCATTTGAATTTCAACCATTAAAGGATATATACACAAAGAATTGATTACTGAGTGAGGATCCCTTTCATCTAGTTTGATAACAGTTTTAAAACACCTGATAACCATCAAACCTAGAGATTCTAGTAAACTGTGGAGGAGCTTGTGGCTTAGACCGAGGGCCAAGTGGTATCTCCTACTTGTTACCTTATATATATTTAAACTTCAGAATCTGCAGAGTTGAACAAAGCACGAGAAAAGTAGCATGACTTGTAGACCCCAGGTTCCTCACCTTGTGAAATAGGAACACAGGCCTGCCTGCATCTAGCATAGAAGTCAAGAAAGGGATCAGAGAAGAAGGAGAGAGGGGCAGTGGCGGGTTTGTGCCTTGAGAGGGGTCCTGCCCTGCTGGTTTCATCATAGAGGGGACAGGCGGAGGAGAACGTGTGGTACCAGGGCCTGGAGGGCAAAGGGCAAGGAAAGGAGGGGCGTGTCTTTGGGACAGTATCCCTGCTCGCTAGGAAGATGTAGCTCATTGAATCTGAATTGGCCAACTGAGCTAGACATTCCTCCTTCCCCAAGAAGTGGGGAGTAAGAAGTCAGACAGAGGACCAGAGTTCCCCCTAAGGCATTTCCCTACTTGGGAAAAGTGGGTGGAAATGTGGCCTTTGTGAGATGAAGTGGAAGCGTGGGGGAAGGAGCACCCATGACTTTACATCCAGGCCTTTTGATCTCTGTGTCCCCGAACCCAGAATGAGACTGACCCACAATAGATATCAGCTGGTGCTTATTGATGGAACAGGAGAATGAGTCACTCAGTGGATAAGGAGTGTTGGTTGCTCTGAGTTAATGACTTGACTTTGAAGGGTGTTCTGGTTCCCTCTCTTGGGGAGATAGACTAAACTCTTTACTATATTGAGGTAGATGCTGCAGTGTGCTTCTGGGGTCCCCCTTCAGTGAGAATTTACTGTCCCAGCTGCCACAGGACTGTTGGCAGACAGCCTTGATAGCTGTCAGTCTCTTTAAGAACTGCAGGAAACCACCCCAAGAAGGATTGCAGATCCTGCCCTTCCTTGGAGTGCCCAATCTGATATTGGAGAGCTGCCATGGGAGGATCAAGTATTTGAGTTCAAGTTGGAACAATGCCGAAGGGTCAGTTCTAACTCCTTAGCTTTCCCTGGGGTTTGCAAAATCTGCTGTTGGCCTTCCAGCACAACAGAATGTCTCTCTCTCTGCTACTGACTTCTGTTCCCTTCCTTTCCCATGTTGCAATCTGAAGGGCATTCTTCATAAACATCCAGCATGCTCAGCATCTCAGTGTCTCCTTCCTGGGCAACCTGACCTGAGACTCTCCTATGTATAGTGTGTTCTGATCTGGTTTGGGAAGAACCAGGAGTGAGTTAGCTTAACTGAGAAGCAGCAGGTCTGGGAGTGATGGGAAAAGGGGGCCTAGCCTTGTGCAAAATTGGATCTAGAGTAAAAGTCCCTCAATAGAATTTGTTCAAGGTCTGGTTGATGGAACTAGTGATATCTTATTGCAGCAATGCTCAAAAGTGATGCTATATGTAATGTGGACTAGGATGATGGTGGTGACTCAGAAGCAGATTGCTGGTGTTATCTGGATAAAGTGACTTGTTGGACCCTGAGCCCAATTCCTGGAAACACTTTATCTCAGAGAGTCAGGTAGTCCACCAGTCGATAGATAGTTCTAGAACTCTTTGATGAAGTGTGGAAAGTTGGACAACAATTCTTAAAATTGAAAATATAATATAGTTGTCATAGCTGTTAGGGTGACCTAGAATGTGCAAATATGGGTATGAGTCAGATCCTTTCTGGAGAAGAATGAGGCAAATTGGAGAGAATATTTTGAACTTTGGTTGTTAAAACCCTATTCCTCAGATTGGTTGTAGAAACTGAAAAATTTTTTTTCCTTTTGTCCTGCCTGCATTCCAGACAGCCTCTAAGGAATTACATTCCTCATATGTTAATTTCTTATGAAAAAGTAATTCTTTAAGTACCTCCTCTGTGGTCAATTCTGTGCTGAACACTGGAAAAAACAAAACCCAGAAAACTGTGGGCCTACCCTTGTATAGCTCTCAGATTCTTGTAGGAGGCAGACACAAAAATAGTAGAAAAAATGGTGGCATTGGGGTTCAAGTAGATGGTTGATGACTAGAGAACCTAGGAACATGTGTGGGTGGCTCATAACCACAGCCCTCCACAAAGGTCCAAGGAAGATGTATGCATGGCATAAACACAAGACAAGGGGGTAAAAGGCCACAGAATGACAAGATGTTCTTAACTGGGCAGAGAAGACCCAGAAAGACATACTGGGTCCTGTTGAGCTCCCCATCACCCTGAGATCCTAAGGGTGCATGTGAAAGCAAGTCCTGTGTTTGCTTTATCTCAGCAACTTCCATGCCCAAGATCAGGTCTCAGGCCTCTCCCCTCTCTACACACAAGGTTCACACGGGGAATTATAGGCATTCAGTGCTTCTGGAAGTTGAAGACAGCAGAGTATTAAGAGATGAGATTAGCCACCGGGGCAAGTCCCAGGTCATCAAGGACCACAGTGATATCCGTAGAGTCTCTCATTCGTCCTGAGAACCAGTGACTTGAAATTATATGTTCATCAAAATCACCAGAAAGCTTTAAAAGAGGTGGCTCCATGGTCTAGTGCCTAGACAGTGTCTGTCATTTGGGTTGGGGGCAATGAGAAATGGTTAGCAGGAACATAGGAGAGTCAGGCCTCTGGGTTCCCAAGCTCTTAGGTGTGGACTCAGGGGGAGTGATGGGGTACAGATGTCACATCCTGGTCAGCCACATCCATTGGAATCAGGTCGACTGAGGTTGCCCGTGAGAGAGATTTCACATAAGAATAAAAGCTTTACGTGAGAGACCAGCATCATTTCCAAATCCTTACATTGCCCTGGCCCTAAGGGTATTAGAACAAGCTGGGAAAACTTTCAGATGGTAACTCCAGCAAGGAGAAACCATTTCCTCACAAGATCACTAGTCCCATTCTGGAGTCATGTGACTGTTAGGAAGTCCTTCCCAACCCCATACCTTCCACCCATTGATTCCTATTTCCATCCCTAAGTGTTGATGGGATAAGCCAGAATCTGCTGCTTGAGGCCTGTTTTAGCTGAAATTAATAATCAATGAAATCTACAGTCAATAGGCACAGGGCAAACACATGAAGGTGACCAATCCTAATTTAATGAGAGTGATTCATCACTTCAAGCAAAGTGTTACTGGCCTCAGATATTGGAATTGGGTCTTTAGCAGGATAATGGGGCTGCTTCAGGAGGCAGAGAATGGAAATATACACAGGACCTTGTTGCATTAATTCTGCTGATGGCCCTGCACATGAAATGTGGACCCCTCAGCAACAGAGCTGTCACTGAGCCACATTTGTAGGTCACATTTGGGTGGGAAAATGATTCACGCAATACATTTAATATCCAGAAACACAAGTGCTGATTATCCAGTGAAGAAAGTACTGGGCAACTCATTAAGGAATAGGTTTTTGTCCCCGCACTGGCCTAAGCTTCACAATTAGCATCCACACCCACACAAAAGGCAGATACAGTTGTGAAATGAATTTTGAAAATTGAGTCCCTTAAGCTTTGCGGTTCCCATGCCAACCATGTCTATTTGATGCCACTCGGATCTTGATTGCATAAAATATACTTCCTGTTATAGGGCTTCCATATCTTCGTAAGGGATGGGGCTGACATCCATAACTTTTTCATTGTGAAAAATAAGGCTCTATTGTTGAAGCCACCTTTGTGGGACGCTTCATTGCTCACAGCTGAAAGCACCCGTGCTCTTCTCCAGACAGCTCCTGCCTTTTGTGGGCTCTCCCTCTCAGCACGTCTTTCCTCTTTTGCATGTTCAGGGTCTCAGCCTGAAAGCTTGCCTAAACTCTTTTTCATCGCTCCTCCTCCTGAGCCACCACCCACCTTTTTACCCAAAACTTACTGGGTTGAGCTGCACAGTTGTGTCCGTGGCTGTCTAATATTTTCCCTCCTCTTTTCTTTGTAAGATGACCACCCCTCACCTCTTTCTGAACCTTCTCTTGAAAGGCTTTAGAAAGGTCTGAGTTGCCAGACCCAATAGCTCCATTCCAGTCCCCAGCTCTGGTGTTCTTCACTTTCTCTCTCTTCCCTGGAGCCTTTCTTCTGGGGCAGTCATGAAATCTCTTGGGCTCTGCCCTACACCTAAGCTCTCTTTCCCTCCTTCACTCACCTAGAAGCCACTTTCCTCTGAACATCTGTGGTTCTCTTCTTCTCTTTCTCTCTAGTATGTCCTTTGTTGACCTCATCTCTAGGTTTCAGTAAAGACCTCCCTGTGAAGTTCCCCCATCTCCATACCAGTTCTTACCTTTAGAACTGGGGGGTGGTGTCAAAGCCCGCTGAATACCTCGATCCACGTGTCTTGTTGCACCTCAGATACAGTGCCTGAACTCAAGCTCTCTGCTTTCTCATATGACTGTTTTTGTGAGGGCCTGCTGGCCTGGTTTGAGGGGACCCAGGCTGTTGCCTGGGTCTCATTTTACTACCGGCTTTCTTTTCCAAGCCAGAGCCCTGCTACTAGGCGACTGCCTATGTCAGAACATAGAGCCCTACTACCATGTCAGAACAAGGCAGAAGTCAGGCTGCCTGGACACAAGGCTCTCTGGGTGCAGGAATAATGCTTTATCTGAGTTTAATCGAGCCCATGGGGACTCCCAGGACCTTGAACAGAGCTCAAGCATCAAGTGATGTTCTTGTCTCTCACCATGAGAGAGAAACTGGAAAACAAAGAGGCAGTGGATCTTGTTGTATTCATTCTGGTGTGTCACTTCTCTTCTCTCACGAGGATGCAGAGTCTCTGGGGGCAGCAGTGTTTCCTTTGCTTCATGCTTGATCCCCAGCACCCAGGACAGGGCTTGGTGGGACCTCAGGAAACATTTGTTTAGGAATATATTGAACTATTTAAGTACATTCTCAGCAGATTCTAATATAGAAATAAAAATAAATCCCAGCGATTTGAGGTTCTTGGGTGGTTCATTTCTGTCTAGATGAGGTGTTCTATTTCAGGCTTGTTGTGCTGGAATGTCACTGAGCTCTGTGCCGGGAACCAAGGGGAGGCTCATGGCTTCTTCAGCGAGCGAGTTTCTGAATAGCCTCTGGCCAAATAATACTGGAAAACCCTCAAAATATGCATACATAACAAGTGTGAACACTATACAACCATAATCAAAACCTGAGCTCTTTCTTTCTCTTTCCTTTTTTCCTTTTTTTAGTGACACTAAAAGAGAAGGAACGAATGTGGTGGGGAATATATGTATACATATAGCTGACTCACTTTGCCGTACAACGTTGTTAAGTAACTTTACTCCAGTAAAACTTTAGAAAAAATAAAAAAGAAAAAGTGAGCAAACCTTACAACTGATAGAGCAACAAGATCAGGGACTTGAACAGATAATATGAGCTGTCTGGCACCTTGAAATTGCTCCTGTTAATCTTTACTTGTCAAAAGTGCATTTGCATTTGTATTGGAGAAGGTCTTTTTTTTTTTTTTACAGAAGATGTGTAAGTCCAGGGACTCTTGAGATACCTAGACGTTGCCTGCCGCCAGTGGAGGGGACACTGCTAAGAACACAGGTTGACAGCTGGAAAGGCTTTAGCCAGACTTTCCGGAAGTCCATGCATGATGACGTGCCATCCCACATGGCAGCAAGTCCTCTTGTTGGGGTTCTCTATAGAGAGAACCCCAGGGAGCTTTCTGGGTGCATCATGCTAAGTCACTTCAGTCCTGTCCAACTCTGTGCGACCCTATGGACTATAGCCCGCCAGGCTCCTCTGTCCATGGGATTCTCCAGGCAAGAATACTGGACTGAGTTGCCATGCCCTCCTCCAGGGTGTCTTCCTGACCCAGGGATCGAACTCATGTCTCTTACATCTCCTGCGTTGGCAGGCATGTTCTTTACCACTAGCACTACCTAAGAAGCCTAGCTTTCTGGGAGTGCTATTGTGTTCTCCCAGACTCTCCAGGGGCCAGTCTTGGTTTGGTGCTATATAAATAATTTCCTGAAGATTTTCCTTTGCTTTGTTATATCACAGGGACTGGCTAAGGCTGCCTGAATCCCCACTAAGACATGTTCTTGGTTGGGGTTTCTGTGTCACTCTCAGCCCACAGTGATAGGTGACCTGTAGAGGAGTTCTGATCTTCATGGGGGCAATTGTACACCTATGAGGCATGGTGGTTCTGGAAAATGTTTCTTTCCTGTACTAGTTGGGTCCTCTTCTTCACTATTTTAGCCTCTTCTCATTTCCCTGATTCTCTTCTCCCTATGTTGGAGCTTCACTTTCTTGTCTTGGGTAATCAATTACAAGAAAACAAAGTTTTTTCTTTATTGACAGTAACTGGGTCCCCTAAACCATTTCAGACTTGTTAGTAGTAACAGGCTGCAGTGGGTACCCATGTGCATTTCCATTTGCCTCATCAATGAGTGAGAGGAACTGTCTTACCACAGCTTTGCCAGCTTTGAGTATTATTGTATTTTATTAGTCTTTGCCAAATTAGAAAAAACAACTATTACTGGTTAAGTTTTATTTCTTTAATTACCTAAGAGACTGAGCAATTTTTCATGTGTTGATTGGTCATTTGCATTTCTTCTTTTGGGACTTATCTTTAACCTCTGTTAAAGATAATGTTTTGGATTCTTCCCTTGATGAATTCATAAATCAAAGCAGCCAACAGTCAGACCCATATTAGTATATTTGTGCTGCATGGCATACTGCATGGCAACTACATGCCATTCTCTTCTTGTTCACCATGTACAGAATTCAGTCTGGATTCAAGGCTCAAGAGCAGTATGGCAATGGAATATCTACTATTACTTCATTCAGGCATGTATTCATATATGTGTATATGTACACATATATACATATTACATATATGTATATATTAAAATATGTGTATATATATTCAGTATGTTTCTGTATTCAAGTATCAGACCTGAGTGGGGAAGATTAGAAGCTATGACTTCAGTGAAGAGTATTCTCAAGTTGAACCCATATGAGAGCCCAGGAATCAAAACACATTTTTACAGTTGCTCTGCAAATCCCTTAGAATTAGTCTCTGGATTCAATATGATAGAAAATATGCTAGTCTTTAACGGTAGCCCTTATGTGCTTCTAATTATATGTTGGAATGCCCCTCTGGTTTCCGTGCCCTCGACCAGCCACATCCCGTGAAGATAAAAGGGCGGGAGTGTTTAAGTGACTGGTGTTTAAGTGATGTGCTCAGGTGTTTCTTCCAAATCCATTATGCTCTATTTATGTTGCGTGCTGCAGAGGTGGGTTTCCCCAGCTAAAAATATGAACATGTGGCCAGCAGCTCTTTTTCTCTGCGGAAGCTGTATCTATTTCTGCAGTCTGTGTAGGGAGGTGGGGCATGTTCTGAGCTGAGTGGGGGCCCCAGGAGGCGGCAGGGCTGCCAGCCCCAGGGCCCCCCCAGAAGTGTGATCTGGGCTTGGTGCAAAGCCAGTGGAACCCCCGGATTTATGAGGGACAGGTTCTAAACACTGCTCTGTTTATCAGGTTCCAGAGCCAGGAGACTGGGGGTGCAGGGAAACGTGAATCTATTTTATGGTAAAGATGACTTATTCAATAAGCAAAGTTTATTAAAGTGCTCACAGGGTTGGTGTTTAACATTTGCACATGCCATCGATCTCATTGGTCTCGCCCACCCTATCTCCTGCTCTCTTCTTCCCTTCCCTCACTGTTCTCTTTCTCTTTCTCTCTCTTTCTCCCCCTCCTCCTCCCCTCACTTGTTCTACTTTGTGGTCTCTATTTGCTGCAGGAAGCCCAGGTGGTGACTGTCACAGCTCAGGCTCATGCGCCTCTGGCCCTCACACCCGCAGCGGGCCCTGGGGACACACATGGCCGTCAGCGGTCCTGTCACTGTCCTGGCTACTGACTTAGCGTTTGCCCCCAACTCACTCACCTGACTTTCCCACATCTGTCTCTCGCTGTCCTTGCTCACTGACCCTGCCCCCATCTCACCATGTGAGCATCTGGCCCCCAACCCCACCCTAGGGCGCTGTCATTAGCCTCCGTGCCAGCCACTTCTATCTCATGCTGTCCGCCCCTGTTGATTTCCTGTCTGGCTAGCGGACTCCTGCAGTCTCGTGTCCTGGCTTTGCACACTCCTAGCTTCAGCTTATTCACTGATCCAGGTCAGAGATGCTCGAACTCTTGCCTTCTGTCCTGTGGGACCCATTCCAAGTGGGTTGCTGGCTTGGCCTTTCCTGTAAGATAAGAACATTAGTGACCATATGCCTTTAGAAGGAGGAAGGTGATATCCAGGTAGGAAATGCTTGTTCAACATAACCCTCCTGGATATTTAGTCCATACTGGGGCTGATCTGGGGGCCAATGTCTCTCTGAACTGGTCAGGTTGCCTGGAGTTGGGGCTCAGCTCCAGGGCCTGTACCTGTGGAGGAGAATCCAGTGTAGAGCAGCCGAGAGGGTGACCAAGCCGTTGCAGACACTTGTGAGCAGAGTCCTTCACTCTGCATGGGGACCTGGCATTTCTGGTTGCTGTGTTCAAGTCCTGGCCTGCTGCATGCCTAATCAGTGCCCGCTGGGTTGGGTAGGAAATGACTCGTGTTATGAACATAACGGTTGAAGGACTGGGTTTTCCAGCCAGTAAAAAAGGGAGGCTAAACGAATCTAATGGGACAACTTGGAGCACTGTCACAGCGGAGGGTTTCAAGGGATTCCCAACCCCTGACCTGGGATTGAAGGGAAGCGGTTATAGAGCTGTAGGTTCCAACTTCCCATCCGGAAACTCTAGTTTAACACAGATGTGAGCTGAATCTCAGGGTGATGAACTTCTTGATGGTGGAGGAGATATTCACATGGAAGATGCCATGTGACCTCTTAATTGTGGTGTTGTGAAAGGGAATTCTTATGAAGCCTGATGGAAGAATTGTTAATTGGATGCCTATTGTGGGCACGGGCCTCTATCAGGCTCTGTGAATGGAGAGATCATGGAAGCTCTGTGTTCTAAGAAGTGCTCTGGCAGGTTCCTTAATTTGATGCTCACTTTAAATAGAAAGGGTCTGCATGACTCCCACTGTGTACGTGGGGAAGCTGAGGTCAGGACAGTGCTTTTTCTAAAATCATCCTGTGTTGAGTGCCTGTGGTGGCCAGGTCCATGGGAAGGGCTTACTTGCATCTTCTCAGTTGGTCTTCCCATCAACCCTGGGATAAAGATACTAGTGTTAGAGCTTTGGTCCAGCATCACACCCCACTGTGATGGTACTATTGCTGTTCCCATAGTAGCAATTCACAAAGACAAGTTCCAGACATGCAGTCACAAAGAGACTCATAAGCTCAGGGTAGAGAGTAAGCTAGAAATCAGCGGAGGATTAGAAATTAGAAATTAGAAATCAGTGGAGGATAATAGGAAGGAAAGGGATACTTTGAGAGTCTGCTGCAGGTCAGACAGAGCCTTGCCTGCATGTAAGATTTGATACAAGCAAGATCCATGTAAGTTAAATGATTTCACTACCATTTTACAAATGATGATCTGTGTGGCTCAGAGAAGTTAAGGTAGGTGGTTTACATCACAAAGGTAATCAGAACCAAGGCTTGGGTACTTCTTTACCACCATGACTATCACCATTCTTAGCCTTATTGTTACCACCAGTACTGGTATTACCATTACAACTAATAGAACTACTGGCTTCTACTGCTACGACCATGATTGCTTCTTCCTACCCCAGGTGGTGTAGTGGTAAAGACTCTGCCTGAATGCAGGAGATGTGGGCTCCATCCCCGGGTCAGGAAGTTCCCCTGAAGAAGGAAATGACAACCTGCTCCAATATTCTTGCCTGGAGAATTCCATGGACAGAGGAGGCTGGTGGGCTACAGTCCATGGGGTCGCAAAGAGCTGGACACTACTTAGAACACACATACCTCACCATGATTACTGATTAATGACTACTGTTTTCTCCTCCCACTCATGACAGGGTCTTGAGTTGTTGAGTACGACTCTGTAAGATCCTAGACTAAGCTCTTTCAGATCTACTTTATTCAATTTTTAAAACAACTCAGTGAGATTTCAGATATACAGTCTTTACCCTAAAGCTGATGGTTTGCCCCACATTTTGGGAGTAAACATAGGCATCCTTGATCCACAGGAAGAGGGCAGGAGGTGGAATTTGGTGACCCAGGAGCTAGTTTCCATGGGTCCTAACACATATTCATGTGTTTATATTAAGTGTGAGATTAAAAAAAAAAAAAGTTCAGCCTCTGTTCACTGGAATTTTTGCTTAGGTTGGTCTCTCTCCAGAATTCAAGTCAGGTAAGGTCTCCAGAAAGAAGGAAGAATTTCTATCAGAAAGAAGAGCCGTGCTGATTTCTGCCTGCTCCTCCCTCGTCAGGGGTTGTGTCGGATGCTCTGCGTGCTGTCTCTCTTAATTCCCATTCTAGGAGGTAGGCTCTCTCAGCCCCATTCTACAGATCTGGAAGCTGAGGCAGTGCCAATGCAAGGAGCATGTCCAAGGTAGCATCTCCTGTGGGACATGGTCCCTCAGGCCCCTCTTGCTCCAGCATGGGGCCTCCGAAGCAGCAGAATTAACATGTAAATCAAAATGTAATTGGCTTTGTGTGCACAGTTTAGATAAGATTTACTTTTGAAGAATGACTCCATGTTCTAACCCAGCAGGCCCAGCTCCACGCGGCCCACTTGCACTTAATAACGGCCAGGGAGTGGGGCCATAAATATTGCAAACGATGCAGCTTCAACGAAACGCCCTATGAACCGTAATAAAACCCCCCGTGATTAATTCCAGAACGCGCTCTGTTCATATTAGACCTGCAGTGGCTCCCCTGATGAGATCAATACAGCGTGGCGGAGTGATCCTAATAGAAGTGTTATTATCTTTTAATCTTCGGGAAAATGCCAACTTCTCGAATCCGTCACCAGGCCGCCTGCTTTATTTTCTTGGTGCAACCTTGAAGGCAGTTGTTTTCCCCGAAATGAAGATACATTAGAGTCTTTTCAAGGATTTATCAATAATAGGACCTGGTCCTTCTTTGCAGGGCCCACGGCTAAAAGGCACATTTGTATGCGGCGAGTCAGAACTGGTCACGGTGACCTTTGCTGTCAGCTGCTATTTTCCCAGTAGACAAATGCCTCTGGGGAGTGAGTGTTAAAGACAGATATTCACAGGAGGGAGATGGAGAAGCGGGAGGGGAAGAGAAATAACACCACCAATAAACAGTGGAAGGAGGGTTGAGGAGGCCATGCGTGTCCCCTGTAGGACTCTGGGCGACAGAAGTGACCTCCGTGGCCCCCATCAGGCAGTTGATGCTTTTCTACCATGTCCGTGGGCCTCCAGGGACCAGAGTGTAGTGGAACTGGCTGGGAGCCCTGGAAAATGAAATGGTACTGTACTATAGTGAGTGTCCGGGAAAGGAGGAAGGAAGACGAGGATTCCTGAGTCTGGTGTCAGGGGTGCTGGACCTTTAGGTCCATAGGAGGCAGGAGAAGCTGTGGAGGGACTTGACCTCATTGTGGGGACACCTCCCTGGCAAGTGGAGGTACGTGGGTCACACCTATTGGACATGACATGAACCAGTTTGTCAGGATGATGGGAGGTCTGTAAAGGGTACCAGCTCCGGGCCTGCCTATGGCCTGAAGATCCTGATGGAGGTGCTGCACCAGGCCCAGAGGGGTCAGACCCAGCTGACAGCCCCAGGGCAAGGTGGTGGAGCCCATGGGAAGGAGGAGGAGTCCTCGGCCTTTCTTTAACTCCTCTGCTTAAAGGAGAGCACACATCCCTGGAAGGCGGCCTTGTTTGGAGGAGCGTTGGCTTTCCTCTGGTCCTACTCTTATGGAGAAGGGGAAACCAAGGCTGCAGTGGGGAATGGTGGAGGTATAGGGCTCACAGCAGGTTATCTGGGCTTCTGCCCAGGGTTCTGTCTGTCTCTTCTTGCTCCATGCTGTCATTCGGGAACCCAGGCTCCTTCTGCCTGCGGGCTCTGCCATTCACAGGGGCTTCTGAATGCTGCATTTTATCATCTCTGTCCAGTCATCAGACCAGTGAAGAGGGAGAGGGGAATGGAGGCTCTCATGGGCAAATATGAGATTCATGGAGTCTGTTTGAGACCTATATACCTTTACTTTATTTATATATATATATGCTTCCTTGGTGGCTCAGATGATAAAGAATTCGCCTGCAATGCAGGAGACCTGGGTTCGATTCCTGGGTTGGGAAGATCCCCGGGAGGAGGGCATGGCAACCCACTCCAGTATTCTTGCTTGGAGAATCCCCACGGACAGAAGAACCTGGCGGGCTACAGTCCATGGGGTCGCAAAGAGTTGGACACCACTGAGCAACTAAGCACAGCATGCATGTGCATGTATGTGCACACACACACGCACATGTGCACACGCACACACACACATAATTTCTTTATTTGGCCATGTGGGGTCTTTGCAGTATGCAGGATCTTTGTTTTTTATTTTGTCTTTTCTTTTTTTAATTTTTTAATTTTTTAATTTTTATTAGTTGGAGGCTAATTACTTTACATCATTGCAGTGGTTTTTGTCATACATTGAAATGAATTAACCATGGATTTACATGTATTCCCCATCCCGGTTCCCCCTCCCACCTCCCTCTCCACCCGATCCCTCTGGGTCTTCCCAATGCACCAGGCCCGAGCACTTGTCTCATGCACCCAACCTGGGCTGGTGATCTGTTTCACCCTAGATAATATACATGTTTCGATGCTGTTCTCTTGAAACATCCCACCCTCGCCTTCTCCCGGAGTCCACAAGTCTGTTCTATACATCTGAGTCTCTTTTTCTGTTTTGCATATAAGGTTATCGTTACCATCTTTCTAAATTCCATATATATGTGTTAGTATACTGTAATGGTCTTTATCTTTCTGGCTTACTTTGCTCTGTATAATGGGCTCCAGTTTCATCCATCTCATTAGAACTGATTCAAATGAATTCTTTTTAATGGCTGAGTAATATTCCATGGTGTATATGTACCACAGCTTCCTCATCCATTCGTCTGCTGATGGGCATCTAGGGTGCTTCCATGTCCTGGCTATTATAAACAGTGCTGCGATGAACATTGGGGTGCATGTGTCTCTTTCAGATCTGGTTTCCTCGGTGTGTATGCCCAGAAGTGGGATTGCTGGGTCATATGGCAGTTCTATTTCCAGCTTTTTAAGAAATCTCCACACTGTTTTCCATAGTGGCTGTACTAATTTTATGCAGAATCTTTGATCTTCATTGTATCCTGTGGGATCCTTAGTTGGAGCATGTGGGATCTAGTTCCCTGACCATGAATTGAAGTGAGGCCCCTTGCCCTGGGAGCACAGAGTCTCAGCCACTGGACCACCAGGAAAGTCCCTGAGACCTATATACCTTTTGTCCAATTTCATCGCCCTGCCTGAAAGTCAGGGGCTGGGAACTGTTACCCAGCAGTGTGTGCCACAGAAGAAGGGGGCATAGGACGGTGAGCAACTAGCTTTTCATGACTCCAGCGTCCTCATCTACAAAACTAGGGGACAGATGACCCCTTACTGGGCCACAGGAGGAACTATAAGGAAATGAGAGGTATGAGAGTTCTGACAAATAGTAGGTGCTACATTGGTGTTAATCTACCCACTTGGTTTTGCCAGTCCCTGTTGTCATGGACTGGAGACTGGAGCCCACTTCCAAATTTCCCCTCTGACTCCGTGGGGCTAGATTCCTGGTGGCTGGTCTCTGCTCTTTGGTGGGATTAGAGACAAGGTCCCTTCCACATTCTGACCTGTCATTGAAGACGGCCTTGCCTTCTAGTCCAGCTTACTGGAGGCTGTTGGGAAGACTCCCTCCCTGCTCCCTGCTCTCCCCTCGTGTCCCTGCCCCTTCTGTTTACTTCCGTTATTGCCCTGAGGTGGTCTGTGCTCTGACCCCAGCATATAATACCTGGCTCCTGAGATTCAGCTTTGCCACACCTGGTGTGTTCCAGGAGTCACCCTGAGCTGCCTGGTGTCCCACGGTGGTGGGGTTACCTTTCACTTATGACCTTGTGACCTTAGGCAGTGGCTTTGCCTCTTTAAAGCTCCTTTAGATTATAAAAATCCTACTGTTCTTCAGTCGCTCAGTCATGTCCAGCTCTTTGTGACCCCGTGGACTGCTGCACACCAGGCTTCCCTGTCCTTCACCATCTCCCAGGGCTTGCTCAAACTCATGTCCATTGAGTCGATGGTGCCATCCAACCATCTCATCTTCTGTCACCCCCTTATCCTCCTGCCTTCAATCTTTCCCAGCACCAGGGTCTTTTCCAGTGAGTTGACTCTTGGCATCAGGTGGCCAAAGTATTGGAGCTTCAGGTTCAGCATCAGTCCTTCCAATGAATATTCAGGGTTGATTTCCTTTAGGACTGACTGGCGTGATTTCTTTGCTGTCCAAGGGCTTTTAAGAACCCCTTAAAAAAGAACAACTAACACGTGAACTCCCAGGAGGAGGAAATAGAATCATGGCTGTGAAACTGTTGAACATAAAGCCCCACAGAACAGCTTGGATGAGGGAGGGGTGACTGTGTCTCAAAAAGTGGCATTGCCTGCTGATGCCCCTTTCCTGATGATGCTCCCCCACACTGACCCTTATTTTCTCCAACTAGGAGGTCAGGGTTCTCTGTGAGAGTGATCATAGTGGCAGACCTGATAAGGTGGGGTTGGAGGACCACTACCCATAGTCAACCACTCTCCAGGGTGATGCTGAAGGCCTGGCACCTTCTGGTGCCCCTTCTACTGGAACTCAGCTAGATCATTCACTCATTTGTCACCAGTCCAGATTCGGGGATGCCATAGCGACCCAGCACCGAGGAAGTCTGTGTTCGCGACCTGAGCACAGAACCGAAGAGGGCTTTCAGTTCTGCAAGATTTTACTTTCCCAAACCTTCCCTCTGCACCCTGCTGAGCTTTTAGCACCAGGAAGATGGGCTCTGAGCGAAGTCATCAGAGATGAAGGCAAACAGGATAGGTGAGAACAGTGGTGGGGTGGAATCGGGGCGGGGGGGTTAGATTCTTGCTTTGTGAAAGAGCTCCTTCCCGTTGTACCTTGGGCCATCTGTTCTTCCATTACTGAGATACATAGACTTTTATGGCACCCTGAGTTTAGGATGGCACTCTCAAAGGAGGCCTGAGCTGGGCTGACAGGGAATTCCAGCATGTTTCCCACTCCCTACCATTTTAGTACTTGTCTACCTCTGTGCCTTGCTCTGATGTTTACCAAGCCAGTCATGCCCTGCTCATCTGTCCTCATTGTGCCCTTTTAAGGTCTCCCAGAAATACATTTCTCAGGAATCTTCTGATGCTTTGTTTTCCAAACACACATCTACATTTTCTGGTAGGGTATGTTAGTGTACCTCTTCTCACTTTAGCTAACCATAGTAATTGATAATCATAATCATAATAAATATTAATAATAGCTAACTTTTTTTTACTGATCTCTACATACCAGGAAATTTCTGACATTATCACAGTTAATGCTCACAATGACCCTTTGGAGGAGGTATCTTCAGAATCACCAAGTTATTGATGAAAAAACAAAGGTTAAAAAACTTATTGAAGGTCTTTCAGTCAGTGAATAATGGTTCCAAGGTTTACTGCAAACTCTTATGACCTCCAAGTCCATGTTCTTGACCACTGTAATTTGTCTTCAGGTTGACTATGAAGTTGAGATCTTATAGGTAACTGACTTGGCCCCAACATCTCAGGCAGAGCATACAGGAGACAGGATGGGATTTCAAGTAAAAAAGATCCAATTGGATCACCTTTTTGGCTTGAGGATCTTGGACAGTCTACTTGAACTCTTTGTTTTTCCTTTTTTCTTCTATAAAATATTGAAAATTTTGTGTACCACAGGTTTGGATGTGATGAAGCTTAACTGAGATCAGGCTTGTAAGCTCACTCCAGCAGTGTCCCATAGATAACACTATTAGTTAGTACTTACAGACACTTGCCCTGAGACACGTTTTTCTGTATGATGATATGGATTCACTCAGTTAACCCCTTATAAAAATGCCATGACTGGAATGGCTATACTAATATCAGACGAAGTAGGCTTTAAAACAAAATATGTTACTGGAGTTAAAGCGTATCATTTTATAGTGATGTGAAAAGATCATTCCACCAGAAAGTCCTGACAACTATAAGTATGTATGCACCTAACAGCAGTGCTCCCAAATGCATGAAGCAAAGGCTGATCGAACTGACATGAGAAATAGAAAAGTCCAAGATAAAAGTTAGAAGTCTTACTGCCCCACTAAGAAAATATAGGGAAGACTTAAATTACTAAGATCAGCAATGAAAGAGGGGATATTACCATTGACTTTACAGGATGATTTTTAAAAATCAAGTTTAAGGCAATACTATGAAAACCTATATATCAACAAACCAGAAAATAGAATATTTGAACAGCACTATATACAAATTAAATCTAACATATATTTATAGAACATTCTACTCAATAGAATGTATTTTTATACCATATTCTAAGCCATAAAAAAGCTTTAATAAATGTAAAAAAGATTGAAATTGTACCAAATATGGTCTTCAGTTACAATGTAATGAAATTAAAAGTTAATAATACAAAGCAAATTGGGAAATACACAAATATGTAGAAATTAAACAACATGCTACTAAATAACCAGTAGGTCACAGAATAAATTACAAGAAAAATTGGAAAGTACTTTGAAATGAATGAAAATGATTATGAAACATACCAAGACAAATGTGATGCTGGTAAATCAGTGCTTAGAGGGAAATTTATAATGTAAGTGACTTTATTTTTTAAATAAAGATCTCAACAACTTAACCTTCTTCCTCAAGACACTGAAATAGAAGAACAAACCCAAACAAGCAGAAGGAAGAAAATTGTAAAGATCAGAGTGTAAATTAATTTGATAGAAATAGAAAAACAGTAGAGAGAAATCAATGAAACCAAATGTTGTTTTTTCAAAAAGACCAACAAAATTGACAAACCTTTATTTAGGCTAACTAAGAAAAAAATAGGGAAGATTCAAAATGCGACAAATTAAAGGACCTTATAGAAATAGAAAAATAAAGTATAAGGGAATTCTATGAATAGCTGTATTGTTCAGTAGTGAGAGGTATTGATGAATGTGTTCTCGTGGCAGCTTAATTATTATGGAATCTTCCTTAGCCGAACATCCAGCATGAAGTGGAGACTGGTCACACCTTGGTGTGACATGTGCAAAATAATCCTTTCACTTGCCCTGTACCCTGGGTTCCTTATTAAGAGAAAACACAGTCTGAAGTAGCACTTGTGTTATCTACCATCTGTGATGCTCTGAAGGTACTACTGTGAAATGCAGATCCAAAGCCCCTCAAGGGACCTCAATTCAGTAAGTGATCCAGATTAATGGAGGGGAATGGGATGGGGGTTAGGAACACAGGCTGTGGAGTCAGAAGGACCAGATCCAAATTTTGTTTTGAGCATCTGACAAGATGTATTAGTGCGGGCAAGTTGTTAATCCAGTGTTTGAAAAATGTCATCTGTTGCCATGAGCATGATGATACAGCCTTATTCAGGTCACTGTCACTGATGCTGGCCAGCGTCCATGATCGCGGATGCAGACGGCTGCTCTAGTTGTTTCACACACTTTCATTCCATTCCAGGAGGATTATCCTCATTGGATAAAGGAGGCAAGTGGAGCCCACAGAGGTTAGATCACCTAGGCGGGCTCCCACAGTGGCATAGCCCTTCAGGGACTATTATTATTAAAGGGTTATTAATAATAAGACTAAGGAGATAATAAGAAGACTATTATTAATAACAATAGGACTATAAAATGATGATAAGACTATTACTATTAAATGTTATTCTGAGCCTTTCTGTCCTCTTCCTGCACTGCCTCATTCGTATCAAAGGCAGCGGGAGGCATCATGGTAAGATCACAGCCTGCTGCTGATGAAGGACTTGATCAGCCAGCTGTCCACTCCCGTGAGTCTGTTTCATTCCCAGGTGCCTCTACTTGCTGGGTGAGACTTCTCATGCCTGAGGGTGAGCCAGAAGGCATCTTGGCCAAGTGGCTGGGGAATGGGATTCATAATGGCTTGTGACTTATATCACGGGTGGATAAGTCTTCATTAGTCCATGTCATCCTTTCTGATGGGAAGAAGGTGAGCTAGAAATGCTACTGGCCAGCACTGCTCTGCATGCCAGCCTCTCCATGTGTGTGGCCTGGCAGTCTTGGTTTCCCTTGGGTTCCTGTCTTGCTCATGCAGGCCGAGGGCTTGGGTTCTCTGCTCTCATCATTGTGAAGCTCCTGCGGCACTCACTGGTTTGAGTCAAGATTTTTGAAAGAGAACATTTTTATCCCTGGTCCTGCAGTTCAAACTCAGACAGCAGGGATGTCCCCTGGACATGTCATCATTACTCATTTTTGCAAATGTGGTTGAACTGCAGCTTCAGGAAGTAACTTGTGCGAGGTCACTCCCATGGGTGGGAGGCAGTACCTGGGCAAGGCAGTGCAGCCCGTGCCCTGAACCATGATGCTGCCCAATGTTGGGGATCAGGGGTAACGGGGGCTTGTTGGGCAAACCTCCAGCACCTCTTTCTTCCAAATCAGCTCTCCACTTCTCTTGGCTTGGAGTGGGGTTGTGTGCACAGAAAGAGAGGCCCCTGTGTACTCTGAGGGCTCAGACTTAAAGGCTGAAGTGTGGGTATATTCCAGGATTGGGAGGAGACAAGGCGGTCCTTCCATGCTTCCCTCAGACAGTTGATGGTCTGTTGTATGGTGTCCTGAGGGTGGGATCTCGGAGATTAAGAGAGCTTAGTCCTTGTTCAGGAGTATCTCAGAGCCCAGGGACAGTAGGACTTAGCAAGACTTGCCTCTCCTCCCTCTGCCATGCCTACCTCTGGTGTCACTCTGGGCTATTGGCCCTGTGTACCAGCTCCTTGTTGGGCAGGGGTGGGGGTTCCCTCTCCTAAAAGAACCGAGGAAGACTTTGCATTTAGGACCGTAAGAGTCTTGACACCAGTGGGCGGAGATGCTGTCTGAGACCTGAACAGCATCTTGGAGAAGGTGGTGAGTGAGGGCAGTCCTATAAGGCTGCGGGGAGGACGTGATTCTGACCCATGACTGCTTGTGGGCCTCTGATATGAGGAGCTACAGTTTCTAGAATATACCTGCACAGAGAAGTGCTTAATAGATACTGGAAGAATGAATGAATTGGATAAATAAAGAGACTGGCAAGGGAAGGAGAGAGGACACTGTGAATGAATGAAAACATCCAGTAGTGATGTAACTCACCATTAGCTGGGCTCTTACTCTGTGCCTGTGACTTGACTTCTACTATTTCATTTAACTGTCTCATCAACCATGCAGGTGGATGTGTTTGTACAGGTTTCAAAACTGAAGAAAGTAAAGCCAGAGAGAGGATGAGAGACTCTCCCAAAGTCACACAGTCAGGCTATGAGAGAACCAGGCTTTTGTCCTTCGATCTAGCTGCAAAGCCCTTGTTCTTCATAGAGACGTGCTTTCTTTCCTCTCTACTGTGACTCAGGAGAAAAGTCAATTTTCAGTGGTCGTGGTTGTTTGCTAAAAAGAGCAATTCCCTTTCCTCCATCTCTAATTTTCCTCCAACTAATTGCAAATTAGTGGTAATTTTCAAATGAAAAGAGGGAGCCTGCATGCCATCCATTTGTGCTTACCCAGCAAGGCCCTGGGCCTGTGACAGCTCCGTTGCCAAGGCAACCCCGCATCAAGGCCTTCCCTGGATCCTTAGTGGTGCTGCCCTAGACTCTGGAGGTGGGGCCACTTACCCTCTGGGTTAGCCTATTGCTTTGCTCAAGTGTCGCCAGCACAGGCCCAGAATTTCAGTGTTAACAAGGCTCCACTCGTCTCACTGCTCACTTTGATCCTCTCTATTTTTCAGAGTGTAGAATTAATAATAATAATACAGAAGGAAAGGAAAAAAAGTCCTGTCAAAGAAACTTAGCCGTGTAAACTGCAGGCTGAAGAACTGCCTTCCCCACGAAAGGAAACATAGGGAAACCATTATTCTCTTCAATTCAACTGCTATGTAGGCAATGGAACAGGCTTCCCAGCCTTGGGGTCCTGTGGATGCAGAAGGTCCCGCCTTCAGTAGATTCAGAAGGCCTGGTGGATGGAAGAGGTGTGTTTAGAGAACCTCCACTTGCTCTAACTTCAGCCCAGAAGGGGATCCTTAGGAGGAGAACTCTCAAACCTGGAAGGAGGGAGATCTTTGCAGAGCGCTTTTTATGTGAGCGTGCGTGCACATTTTCAATCCATAACAAACAGTTGTTGATGACCTACTGTGTGCCCAACTCTCAATATGAACCAGTAACGGGTAGATTCCTGTACCCTGCTGTTAAATAGCTGTTCTCTAGTGAGGGAGACAAATGGCCAGTGAGACGCTGTGAGTGATTTGATGACAGGAGTCGGGGTGGGGCCGGCCCAATGGGTGTGTTTGCAGAACGTTTGCAGACACTGGGACAGGAGCTTAGTCTGGAGAGAAATTAGTGACTTGCTGGAGAGATAAAAGTAGGAAGAAACATACCCTAGGCAGCAGCTGCTGCTGCTGCTAAGTCACTTCAGTCGTGTCCGACTCTGGGCAACCCCATAGACGGCAGCCCACCAGGCTCCCCCGTCCCTGGGATTCTCCAGGCAAGAACACTGGAGTGGGTCGCCATTTCCTTCTCCAAAGCATGAAAGTGAAAAGTGAAAGGGAAGTCGCTCAGTCGTGTCTGACTCTTAGCGACCCCATGGACTGCAGCCCACCAGGCTCCTCCGTCCATGGGATTTTCCAGGCAAGAGAACTAGTGTAGGGTGTCATTGCCTTCTCCGTACCCTAGGCAGAGGGAATAACAAATACAGAAGCATGGACATGAGAGAGAGGTTCATATATTCTGGTTTCTCTCAGTGGCAAGTGTGGATAGGATGTAGGACGTAAGTGACTAGGGGCAGGAGTCTGGGGATAGAGAACAATACACGTCAAGTAACATTACAGTGACAAGAGCACTCTAGATCCTGGACGTGGCACCGAATGTGGGCCAGGCCTCTGTAAGAACTTTAGATCATTCAAATACTTATGACGGGAAAGGGCTCAACATCACCTTATCCCAACAGGACCAGAAAACCCATCGAGAAGAGTGGAGTCAAGACCAGGAACTTCCTGGTTGCTGGTTTGCAGGGAAGTTTGGTGGCACCTTGTCTAGTCTCCAGCGTGTGTTTCAGGGGGGCTCCTCCCATGCAGATGAGGCATCAGCTGACAGAGAGAGACGTGGTACATTTGTAGAAATCCATGGACCGGGACCAAGAAAGGATTTTCATTTGTTTTGGGCATTTTCCTTCAACTTCTACCAAGATGATGTGAATGGAGGCTGGACCACAGGACAAAAAACTGGGGTATTTTTTGTTTTCGTTATTTCTAGAAAATTTTTCTTGGAGTACAGTTTATTTACAGTGTTGTGTTAGTTTCTGGTGTACTGCAGAGTGAATCAGTTATGCATATACATGTATGCCTTCTGTTTTTTTAGGGTTCTTTTCCCACATAGTCCATCCCAGAATTGAGTAGCATGCCCTGTGCTCTACAGCAGGTTCTGATCAGTTAGGATGGGGGTTTTGGCATGGATCCCTGTGCTTAGTCGTTCAGTCATGTCCTACTCTTTGCAATCCCATGGACTGTAGCCCGCCAGGCTCCTCTGTTCGGGGGGATTCTCCAGGCAAGAATACTGGAGTGGGTTGCCATGCCCTCCTCCAGGCATCTTCCCAGCCCAGGGATCGAACCCAGGTCTCCCGCCTTGTAGGTGAATTCTTTACTGTCTGAGGGGAAGCCCAGCATAAACCCCTAGAGGCCCCCAAAGCTCAGACCATGTGGTTGTGAGGGACATATGTCTGCGCTGAGAACACTCCGACTCATGGTCTTGCAAACAGGCAGGTCCTCGGATACCACAAGCACGCATTCGCCCCGCTCCTCTCCACGCCCACCCCGGCCCCATCGCTCCGGTGATCTGCTGCGACATCTCCTGTTCCATTCTGTCTTTCTCTTCTACAAAATTACTATTAAGGTCAAAAGTCATACACAATGAAATGCGGTTCAGTGAATTTGGACAGGTGTGTCACGTGTAACCAAAACCCCGATAAGGTACAGAACATGTCCACGCCCCTTGAAAGTCCCCTCCAGCCCCTTCCCAGTCAAGCCCTACTCCCTGCCGGCCGCCCCTGTTCTGATGGCTACCCTGTGAACCTCTTGTAGATAGAATCACACAATGTCTCCTCTTTGGGGTCTGTTGCTTTGGTCTTGTTGCTGTCTCCTGTCCTCTGCTCCCCATTTGGAGGAACCAGGAGTGCCTCCCAAGACTCCCTTGTCCTATTCCCAGAAGTTTCTTTGGGATTCATTGTGTCTAAGTGGGAGTCATGTCATTTCTCTTAGGGTTCCCTCGTACATCAGCATCATGCCTGACCTGGGTCAGGGGGCCACCGGAAGCCGCTGCTCAGATTGGCTTCAGAGCTGAATGCCTCAGAAGTTCCTTTCACGTCCTCACCTCTCCGTGTCTCGCCTGTGTAATGGGAATGATGCAGCTGTGCCTCCTTCCAGGAGCTGTAGTGAGATGATGCTTGTAAAATTCGTAGCGGGGTACCTGGCACTTAGGAAGTACTCAGTCTTCCTGTTCGTATAACAGGTTCAGAGAACACAGAGCTGAGCGCTCGCTGCTTAAGAAAGGCTCGTTTCCTGCAGAGGAAAAAGGGGGAGCTGCCTCCTCCCATTATGCAAGGACAGTGATCATCCTGGGGACGTAATGTGTGTCAGGAGCTGTTTTAAGTGCTTTGTATAAATACTTACTTTAAATCCTCACAATTCTGACGACGTACGTGGGACTGGAGGGCAGTTTGGCAGCTTGTCAGTGATGGTACAAGTGACTGGGGCCTGACTGGGCTTCTATCCCAGGAGATCTGCCTCCACGCACCTGACTTTTTAACCACTGGTCTTTACCAGGGGATGGTTCCCTTAAAGTACTCCCAAATCTGGGTAGCTTGAAAGAGAGTAGGGCTGACCCTACTGGGTTAGTTGAATTGGATCAACTGATCGAATTCTCTATCCATCTCTATCTATCTCTGAAAAATCAAGGGTCTGAACTTGGTCCTTTGATATTTGTGTGCGTGTATGTGTATCAGGGATGAGATTTGTAGCTAAGCAGTCAGCCGGAACAAATCCTTCTCCACAAGTGGGGTTTACACTTGAGGAAAAGAAAAGTACACCCACTGAATAGTCACATTTAGGATTAATCAGGTCACACTGTTCCCTGAGTGTGGCATTCAGGGTACTTGTCTTGCATTTGTGTTACAAAAAAAAAAAATAGGATCAGGTTTTGCTAAAAGCAGATAACAATGGCAGCCCATGAAGTGTTAGAGAGGCAATCGTTTCCCTGAATATTCCCATTCAGGGCACGAACTAGATACCCTGCTGGCGGGTCTCTGTCTCTGTCCATGTCAGGAACCTTCCAGAGGAGGCTGGCAGGTGCCGGCCGCTCCTGCTCTCTGAGCTCGAGGCTCTTATCTGGGCTGGGTGAGGGTTTCCTCCCCAGATCTGGGGTCTGGCTCTTTCTGAACCCTGGAGGACCTTTATTCTCTAGTCACACACCTGTTGGGACTTGCCTCTTGACTTTGGGAGACATTTGCCCTTACAGGTTTGTTAGTCTACAATAAAAGCTCCTATTCACTTATTTCTGTTTCTTCGGGTTTGACCTTTTGGAATCTTAGTGATCTCATCGTTCAGTGAGGTTGATAACAGTGACCTCAAGGCCGTTACTGTGAGGAATAACTGATCGACTCAAAGGCATCTCTAGCAAAGGAGACACCTCAGCTCATGTCTCTTCCCCCTAACAGTTCTGTTTGTGTGATGCAAGAAAGAAGTTCTCTTCCTTTTGTTTCTTGCTTAACTCCCAATAGCAGTCTCCGGGTGGCTTGGGAAAGATTCTAGTAGCTTCCTTCCTCTTCTCAGCATCATAATTCTCTTCTAGTTCTCCAACATCCTAAGGAGTAAACTTGCTACACTCACAATAAAGTCCCTGAGGAATAAATTTCCAGTAATAATGATAATGCTGGTTGTGTTTAATGATCAATCACATATGTCATAGTTAATAGGTACTTATGAAATGAATGAATGCTGTGATTGTTCGTATTCACAACTACCATGTAAGGAAGCCCCAGCCCCTCTCACCCATTTTACAGATGAGAAAACAGAGGCTTCTAAAGGATAAGTGATTTCTGAGTGAAGGATATCACAGAATTAGGGTTCAGAACCTGGCACATGCATGCCCAAATCCTTTACGAGAGTCAGACTATAAAACTGCCAGGGCTCTATCCTCCAGAACGGGTCTGCTCTTGCCTTGACTTGTAATTTATTTGCAGATCCCAGCCTGCCGGATTGATTCTGAATTTATGATGCACACTCAGATCTTCTGTGACTTGTGCTCCTGGAATTTCATTAGGCCGACCTGTAATTGTTGTGGTAAATGTTTACACATCTATAAATTATTATTTAGGCACGAGGGGCAAGGTCAACCTTTATCTTTTAAGGTGCCGGAATAGACACCAGAGATTTCCCAGCAGACAAAGGGGTTGAGATCTGATTAATTATGGGCTGTGTTGGTGTCATATTGACAACGCTATTTCTTGCTGTTAATTTTGAAGCCCCAAATGGGTCATCTTTCCTGAGCATGAAAATTATCACCCTTTTACCGATTGTTTTGCAAGTGATTCCATTTTAAATCACTAATGACTATTGATAGCTGATGTCTTTACCCAGGAAGGAAAGTTCAAGATGCCTCTGGGATTTCAGGCTGAACTTTATTTTACTGTATTTTTTGCTGTCTGTTCAGGCTGATACCTCTATTTCCAACTCATTTACATTTTTGGCATCATATACTAATTGCTTAAGAGAATTTCAGTTGTAGCATTAAAGAAACATTTATAAGTGGAAAAGAATTGCTTAATATGACTAAACACCCATTATACCTCAGACATCTGTATGTGTTTATCATCTAATGCAACACCCACATGGGGGTAGGTATTATTGTTACTTTTGAGTTGTTGAAACTCAGATCCAAAGCTCAAGTCAGTCAAGGTCCCATGGCTAGAGTAGTGTGAAATAAGGTCTTTGTGGCTACAAAACGAATTCTAACACATTTAGGCTTTGTGCCAAGAGTCCTTTAATCAGGTTCTAGAACCAGGTAGAAAGGTGAAAGAAATAGTTGTTATTTCTTCTTCTTTTTAAAAAATATTTTAAAAGATTTAAATATTTAACATTTAAATATTTAAAAATAATAAAAAATATTATTTAAAAATATTTATTCATTTGGCTGCATCAGGTGAGGTCTTGCTTGTGTCCCTTGGGCTCAGGAGTTGTGGTGTGTGGCCTTGGTTGGGGATCTTAGTTCCCCAACCAGGGATCGAACCAGTGTCCCCTGCCTTGTAAGGCAGATTCTTAACCACTAGACCACCAGGGAAGTCCCATCGCTGTTTTTCTCTTACCTGTAGAGGTCACGCTGTCAGCTTACACAGTACCCTCGGTGATGACAGAATCACCAAAAATAATAAAACCTTGCCTTCAACAGCACTCTTCTCAGTTCTTGGGACATAGGAAAGGTTGTGTGAACTTCATGACCTCAGGAGAGCCTCAGTGATTTTCTTCCCAATAGTATCTTCCCCACATTTCCATTTTTTTCAATCCTCTTTTTTATTTTCACTTTAATCTTAAACTCCCTGTAGGTCACGTTCATCTCTGAAGCCCTAACGGACAGCATAACAGCAGGCGTATAGTATACACTTAACAAAATCTTCGGCTTCCCTTGTGGCTCATCTGGTAAAGAATCTGCCTGCAATGCAGGAGACCTGGGCTCGATCTCTGAGTTGGGAAGATCCCCTGGAGAAGGGAAAGGCTACCCACCCCAGTATTCTGGCCTGGAGAATTCCATGGGGTCACAAAGAGTCTGGCACGACTGAGCGACTTTCACTTTCACTTAAAATCTACTGAAGGAATACAGGAAATATGAGAATCCCCATCTCTACCCAAAGGAAGATTATGAATACAACCATTGCCAGAAGGTAACATCCTGCGTGTTTATATGTATGTGTGTGTCCATGCACACACATATGTACACAGATGCATTCCATGTTTCTCAATTCTCTCCATTTCCCATTTAGATAATTCTACTATCTTACCACTGATAGGAAGAGGTAGTAAGAGAATTGCTTTGTCCTTTGGAAAACTAAATTGGAAGGCAGTATTTTCTGAAGCTGTAAAAAGAGTTTGAATCCTGATGACTGAAAGCCTTAAAGTCTGTAACTTAAAACCAAACTGTCCCCTCTGTACATGGGGAAAGTCTGGGAGATGCTCTCCTGGTGCCCTCAGTTAGACGGGGACATTCAGCCTCTAGAGGATAATTATTGGCACTGAAGCTTTTCTCTCCCAAACACTAGGCAAGCTCTTTCTCCTGCTCTGCTTGCCTCCTGGGGCCTCTGCCTTATTAGTAGAGAACTGCAAGGTTGGGCTCATTATTCTGGCCTCTTCTTTTCTCTTCCGGCCCGCCCCCTTTTTGGTCGAGGTTACCCCTTAATGTATAAATGGCCCTTTATAACTCAAAATGCAAGAGTTCCGTCAGCAAGTTGAATCCTCAGGTTCAACTTGCACTCCCTGATTACCCACTGTGTGCCAGGACTTTTCACATTTAATTACCCAGCAAAGACATTTTACTCACTGCAGCTCCTACTGTGTGTCTGTTCCTTTGTCGTAACACTATAGGGATCAGCAACGAATGAATGGCCTGGAATCAGCCCTAAAGATCTTGCTATCACAACAGAGGGTGGCTGTAGGTAGGATCTTTTAGGAATCAAGAAGGCCATGGAGATGTGGCCAGACTAGAACATTTAGCTCCCTCTTGTATAACTTCCAGAATGAGCCAGGATCCTCACCTTTGTGGAAGATGAAGCCTCACTGTGTTTGGACAACATTAAATTGTTTATAAAGACTCCTTGGCCCCTCTCATGTTTGCTGATAAATGAGAGCAGCCCACTTGAGCAAGGGAAGGCCTTATGTAGGACCCCTTTGGAAGAGCTTGCTTGGCTTGCAAACCCTGCCAGCCTTTCAACTCAGATGTCGAAGCTGTCTACCTGCCTGAGCACAATCTGGAGGTGTTTGTTCACTAGAATCTTCTAGGGGAAACACAAATATTAGTTGAAAGTGTTCAATTCACTTTATGAAATTTAACCAAAAGTAAAGCAAATGTGTCTGTCTGTCCCTGTGGAATGTTTGCTCCAAATAGCCTGAGGGTGGGTCTGTTCTCATGAGTAGTCCCTCCTCTCGGGATCCTGGAGTCACATTTACAATGAGTAACAATGTCCAGGTCCCGAGCTGATCCATGTTCTTACTCATCACATGGTTCTTCACTGTTTGATGTCTACTGACTACATCCTACAGCTAATGGCAAGAAAGAGGGTGAAAGAGGTTAAAACTAAAGGCTAAATTTGGTTTTGCACTCTCTCCATGAGCTGTAGGTGTCCAAATTCTCCTTTCTGTCATGAATGATGGAAAATCCAGGCGTGTAATAATGTATGGGACAAGCTAGTATCCTTCTCTTGGCCTCCGTTTCCTCAACTGTTCCACAGTAAGCTCCTCTCCTCAGCTCTCTCCTTTGAAATGAGGAGGACTCTCATCTCTGCAGTATAGGGATTGTTGTTGTTCAGTCACTAAGTTATGTCAGACTCTTTGTGACCCCATGGACTGCAGCACGCCAGGCTTCCCTGTCCTTTACCATCTCCTGGACTTTGCTCAAACTCATTTCTATTGAGCTGGTGATGTGTGTGTGTGTGTGTGTGTGTGTGTGTGTGTAGGGGGGGTTAATCACATAGCAGCAGATAAGCAGACACCCTCGGAGGAACACTGATTGGCCTTCTGAGATGAAGCTTAGAAAGGTTGTTGGAAGAGCCCTGGCTTCTAATTTGTCTCTGTGGCTATATCAAAGGGAAGGAAATCTTTGCCTCCTTATCCCTGAAAGTGTGAGTGACTGAAGAGACTGGAAAGTCACCTTTTGAAAGAGGATTGCTGATACCTTCTCCTCTCTACTGTATTCTTTGTGCAGAAAGTCACCTCCTCCTAACCCCACCCATTCAAATGCTGCCTGGGAGCAGATCACGGTCATCACCCATCCTTGCCAATCCTGTCGAAACTGTTCGTTGTGCATTAAGGCTGGGCTTCCCATCAGAGAGACCGCAGGGGGCTGGGAACCGTGAGAGACAACATTCACTGAGGTTTTTTTTTTGTACCGGGGATGATGTAGAGAGGTCTGCACATGCTTCATCCTACTGACCCTTCCCAGCACCACTGGGAGACAGGCAGGTACTCACGAGTCCTGTTTAATGGATGTAAAAGCAAGTGAGGCTGAGTCAGCTGCTCGTATGGTGTTTGCTGCGGGGTTCTATCCATACCTTTAACTGTGAGTGAATGAGGAAGGGTTAAGTGAGGGAGGCTGTTAAGAGGACCTCATGGGGTCGGGATTACAGGAAGTGAAGGAACGCACCCTCACTTGAGGTTCCAGCTGGAGGAAACAGACTTGACACGTGGTTGCCAGGGCCCAAGACGTCTGGATTTGGACTCACAGAGGTCTCCTGCCCTTGACCCCACCACTGTCCTGCTTCATAGGAAGACCCCAAGCTGGGAGTGTGTCTCCAGTGGTTAGGGGTGAAATCTTGAACAACTCCTATCATCTGGATCTCAGTTTCCCCATCTGTCACTTGGAGGTCAAACTTTCTCTCCTGAGAGCGATGAAGGGCTTTTGAGGGTCTTCATCAGACCCAGTTTGTGCAACAGTGTTTGCAAGCTCTTGGTCTCTGTACATTTCCACGAAGCAGCCTGAGTTTTCCTTCTGTAGATGCCATCGTGTTTTTAAGAGGCATGGTTTTCATGTTTAAATAAGTTTGATAGAATTCTAGCTAAGCACAAGCTGCCTCTTTGTTTTGGCTTTGACAAAAGTCTGAAGCTTCCAGTCTGTGGGAATCTTAATCCCAGGGTGACCTTCACCTCCTCACTGGCAATGACAGTGTCTTGCATCTCAGAGGTCGAGCCGGTCAGAGCAATGAGCCTGGGATGAACTGAGCTGCAGCTTGGTGGTAATTATTTCTTTTTCTTTTCAGTGGATTCCTATTAGCTGGTTAATGTTTGCATTTGCGGAGGGCTCTGTGCTCTGCATATGATTCAGCTCACCTCCAGCGCCCCAGGCTCAAACCTGAGCAGCCACTGAGCCCCTCACGGGCCGCAGCTCTTTCTGTGTCTGCTCGCCGCTGCTGGCCAGCCACCAAGCACTGTGTGCCCTTCGTACGACCTTCTGCATGCTCCTGCCTCCGTTGTTTCCACCCTGTCCTTGCTGTGCCCCCCTTTGTTGGATTCCTCGTCAGCTTTCTCCTGCCACAGTCTTTCAGCCTCCTCACTGGCCTGGCAGCCCGACACTTCCTGTGTCTCCTCTAGTCATTGTCCACAGCACAGCTGGCAATAGTTTTTGGAAATACAAATGTCCCTCCTCCATAGGAAGGGGCAGGGATTCCTTGAAGTTGTGGAAGCAGTATGTGGAGCCGGCAAAACCCAATGTCCTGTGATCATCTCCTCATGTGTTTGCCATCCCCACTCCCTCCCCCTCTGTAGAATACAAGCTCATGGAAGTCACAGATAAAGGGATCCTATTTTCTTCATCTTCATGTTCCCAGCAAGCCACCCAGTGTCTCCTGCAGAGGTTGTATCTGAACCTTTTACTGTGCACGAATGAAGAGCAGTTAAGTGTTTAAGAATGTGAAGAGGAACCCATCAGACTGGGGTGATAGGAGGTTTGCAAAAGATGTCACCTGCTCTTAAGTCTGAACCTGTGCAAACAGACTGGACACAGGTTATCAGAGCCTGAGAGGTCAAGGATTCAGACAGGTGATGTGAATGCTGGGAGCAGTATGGAGTGACACAGAGAGATTTCAGACAGGGCATTGTGATGGGCAGAAGGGCTAAGAGACAGATAAGAGCCATGAGCGGGGGTTTCACTGAGGACAGACTTGAAGATCTGGGCCTATGGGAGCCCTCTGACCTTGACCTCAATCATGTTTCTACTCCTTAGAATACGTTGAGCTGGGAATAGGAGCCTCTGTTTCTCAAATCTGTTAAAAGGGAGTTGAGCAGCTTGGAAGAGTAAGGATACTTCTTCCTCTGACAGTGTAGACTTCTCCAGGGAGGAGAGATTTGGCGAGAAGGATGTGGAGTCTGGAATCAGACAGATCCGTGTTTAAATCCCCGCTCCGCCCCTTGCTACCTATGTGAACTTGGGCAGGTTACTTAACATCTATGAGCTTCCGTTCCATATTCTGTAAAATGCGTATCACCCACCTCACGTGGGTTTTGAGAAGACTAAGTGAGGTGTTTATGAAGATGATAGGTTTTGAAGAATAACTGTTGACACGTTCATTGGGCAAATTTAAACTCCCCCTTGGCAGCCACATCCCTTCCCTCCCACCCTGGGTTCTGCTGCCATCTGACCTCTGCTCCCTCATCCCACCCTGCTAGCTTGAGTTGGCTTCCTGTCTCTCCCCTGGCTGCGTGAACGGCTCTCACTTTTCTTTCTCCTGAAAAGCGATTTTTACATCCCTGGCTTTGTGTGTGCTCTTGACATATGTTAATGTTTGGAAAATCAGTCTGGAACAGAGCGGGGAGCCTTCCAAACATGAGCCCAGAGGCAACAAATAAATTACTTTGCAGCAAGGGTTCTATCTGTGGCAAGTTAAAACTCAACAAAGGAAACAATCCCCTTCTGTTCTGGACACCTTGGAAGCTGTGGGCATCCTCGCCTCTGGGTCAGAACTCCACTTGTGCTGCAGCTGGGGGTGGGATCATTGTCAGAAGTGCCCAGTACCATGTGCCCAGCACTGTGCAAGACCATTCATACACATACTTCACAGGAGAAAAGTTGGCTTATCAAGGGTAATCAACTTGCCCAAACTCACCCACAAAGTAAATAGTTGAAGCCAGATTTGAGAGCAGGTTTGTTAGATTCCAAAGTGAAAGTGAAAGTTGCTCAGTCGTGTCTGACTCTTTGCGACCTCATGGGCTATACAGTCCATGGAAGTCTCTTGGCCAGAATGCTGGAGTGGGTAGCCTTTTCCTTCTCCAGGGGATCTTCCCAACCCAGGGATTGAACCCAGGTCTCCTGCATTGCGGGCGGATTCTTTACCAACTGGACTATCAGGGATTCCAAAGCCTGTATGTTAACCATTCAACCTCATGACCGCTTAGTAAATAAGGAGCATCACTTTTTTTTTTTTTTTTTTTGAGAAGAATGTGTGTATTTTAGAAGATTTCCTCTGGGTGAAGCATGGATTAATGATAAGAAGGAGTGAGACTAGGCCAGAGTGACCAGGTAGAATGTTGTGGTCATTGGTCAGGTGGACAGGAAGCCTGAACTGGGACCAGGAAGGCTGAGATTCATCAGGCACAGGGGTGCCCAGGGCTTTCCCCCAAGTGCCTGGCCTTGGGTCTGTGGCAGTGGAGACTCACCCCAGGACCTGTCTGTATCCACTGTAGGTCTCTGCCTTGGTCATTCAGGATGTTGTCTTTAGCTCTAGCACAATGTGGTAGATTGTTGGCAAAAATGGCCACGGAAATTCTTCCTGACCCTTTATTCAGTCACCTTTGCAATGTAACTCTCTGTATAACTTGTCATCAAGCAGTAGAGTCTCTTTTTCCACTCCTTTAAATCCAGATTTCACTTGGTCAGTGGGACATTAGAAACTGATATAAGAACAGAGACTTGAGTATGTTGGGGCTCACCCACTCTTGCTGCTCTTTGGGAGCCTGAGACCTCCTAGTAAAGATGCCTGAGTTAGCCTCCTGAAGAATGAGACCCTATCCTGAGCCAGGATGAGCCGTTCTAGCTCAGCTCACCCTTAGACCAGCCAGACTCCAGCCACTAGCAGTGTGAGCAAGGCCACAAAGCACAGGTGAGCTGCCAGCTGACCATGGAGATCAGCTGAGTTGGCCCAGACCAGGAATCCTGCCCAACTGACTCACAGAATTCTAAGAAACAATAATGTCTGTTGTTTCAAGGTTTGGAGTGGTTTGTCTTTCAGCAGAGTTATAGACAATATCAACGTCAATGGGCAGAAGGAGCTCAGGGTCTCTCTTGTTTCCGAGTTTCCACTACCTTTGCTCGCTCCAGTGCAGCTCAGGTATATCCTACACTCTGAACTAGAGCCTGAGAAGTACCCCAGGTATCCTGTCACTGTTTCTACATGTTCGTCACACATATGTCATTTAGGAAACCCTTTATACCTCTGAGTTTAATGAATGTTTCTATTATAGAAATTACATCGTAATAGAATGACAACAAATCAGATTAGAGAAAAGTATATGTTGACTGTTAAACACAATCTAGTTATGTTCAACTCACAGGAAGGTAGAGTAGATACAGTTCTGTTCTTCTTGCTAAGTACCATTAGGAAATCTGGATATTATAAACAAAACAAATATAAAAAGGCCCTGAGAGGTGGAAAGAAGAAAGCAGACAAGCTCGGAACATTGGGCATGAGGAATGATGTAGTCATGGATTTTCTTTTTGCTTTGTCTGTTCCAGACTTGTAGCTGAAGAATCCAGCAAATCAAACACTGATAGGTACAGACAAACAAAAATCCCTGGAAAAAGCCTGTTTTCTGTAGTCAAAGGACCGGGAAAAGAGATAGCCTAGCAAGACTGGAAACTTTAATACAATAACCACTACACTTTATAGTTAGATGTCTCAGAAAAAACAGTGACTCCTTCCGCATGTATGCTGAAGTAAGGTCAGGTGGGGTGTCTATAGACTTCCATTTTTTTCCCCAAGAGAAACCCTTGCCTGGCAATGCCAGAGGAGTTTAAGTGGGGACTTTCATCTCTGTTGGTTGTGATAAGGAACCTTGTCTCCTCTGCAGTGGAGGCTCTGGACTTCTTCCCCTCAAGGGAATAATGAAATGCCTCTCCCCTCCTCCTGCTGGGTAGTGTCAGAGGAGACCACCAGGGGAGTTAGGGCATCCATATGTAACAAGACCACTTGCTCTGTGGTAGCAGGCAAAGGAGAGCAGTGCTGGGTCACTCCTACCCCTCTCAGGCCGAGGGATGTCAGTGGAGGCACGGGGGGAGCTCCCTCCTACCCAGCAGGAGTGAGAGGAACCCCGTCCATTGTCATGAAAAGTCAAGTGGTAGGCCTGGACTTCTACCCCCACCTGGCAGTAATGATGCAGCCTTCTACCTATGACAGGGCATTATATATATAAATATGTGCTCATCAGTGATACTGCCTCCACCAGAGAAGTGTCAGAAAAAGCCAGCTGAAACAGACGGTTAAAGTGAGCTCCAGATGAATTAAGAATTTGGGATACAATAATATTATATATGATAACAGATAATAACAGATAAAACATGAAGACCTACTGTGTGGCACAGGAAACTATATTAAGTATCTTGTAATAACCTATAATGGAAAATAACCTATAATGGAAAAGAATCTGCAAAATAATATATGTATAAACCAAATCACTTTGTTGTACACAAGAAACATTGTAAATCAACTATACTTCAATTTAAAAAAATACAATAGCAAATAAAATAAGCTCCAGAGCATCACAACACAATATCCAGCATTGTCCAGGTCTCAGTGGAAACCAAAATCATACCAGTTAGCAGAAGAATTTCAAGCTGAATGAAAAGAGGCAACCAATAGATATCAACACAGATGATAGAGATGTTAAAATTCTCTGACAAAGATATAAAAGCAGCCATCAAAGCAATGCTTCAGTGAACAATTACAAAAACACTTGAAACAAATGAAAAAAGTAGAAAGTCTCAGCAAAGAAATAAAAAGCTTTAGTAATGAAGGAAAGAAACTATGAAGAACCAAGTGGGAATTTTAAAATTGGAAAAGAACTGAAATTAAAACCCCAGTGGGCTCAACAGCAAAGTGGAGGCAATACAGGAAAGAATCAGTGAGCCTGAATATAGAAAAATAGAAATGACCCAGCAAGAACAACAGAAAATAGGCTGAGGACTTCCCTGGAGGTCCAGTGGTTAGAACTTCTCCTCCCAATGCAAGGGGTGTGAGCTCAATCCCTGGTCAGGGAGCTAAGATTCCACATGTCTCAGGTCCACCCCCCACCCTGCCAAATATGAGACAGGAGCAATATTGTAACAAATTCAATAAAGATTTTTTAAATGTTCTGTATCAAACAGCAGCAGCAACAACAACAAAAAATGGCCCAAATCAAAAAATCTTTAAAAGAAAATAGGCTGAAAACAAAAGAACAGAGCCTCAGAGACCTGTGGGGTTCTAAGAAAGATCACATATTTGTGTAATTGAAGTCCTGGAAGGAGAGGAGAAAGAGAGGGCCTGAAAACAGCAACTCAAGTAAATAATGGCTGATTTGTCCTCCATATCATAACCCAGTAAGCTACGTGAAATAGAAAATCTAACTAGCTAAATCTTAAAAAGGGAGTGAGGTATTCTCTTCTGCCACAAGTCCAAGGAAACTGTTAGTATTGGTCCAGCAGGCCATTAATGTCAGGATAGATTTTTCTGCCATTCTTTTGTCCTTTCTTCATGGGCATAATTTAATAGCAGCAGCTCCAGCTACCACATCAGCATTACAGGCAAGAAGAATTAGGAAAGGCAGCATCACCTGTATGTATCCTCCTTTATCAGTGATGTAAAAGCTTTGTGTAAAACCTCAAAAAAAAAAAAAAAAAGAAAAGAAAAAAGAGAGAGAGAGAGAGAAAGGCTGAAGACGTCCCAAATCTGACAAAGACACATTGATGTAGAAAGTCAAGAAACTGAGTGAACCCCACACAGGGTAAAACCAAAGAAAGGTCCACCAAAATGCATCGTATTCAAACTTCTGGAAAATAAAGACAAAGATAAAAGTTGGAAAGTGTGGAGAGAGAAATCATATCTATAGGATTGAATGGCAGTGAGCTTCTCAGAAACCTCAGAGAAGGCAGAACAAGGGTACAACACAGGATCTGAAAGGAAAGGATTGTCAACATGCAATTTTATATCCAGCAAAGATATCCTTTAGGGATCAAGGGGGAAATTAAGGCTTTTTCACATGAGGGGAAAACAGAGAATTTGTCACTAGCAGACCTACCCTAAAAGAACAGATAAAGGGAGTTCTGTAAACATAAAGGAAATGATAAAGGAAAGATTTCAGGAACACCAGGAAGGAAGAAAAGTAAGCAGAAATATAAGTTGATACATTAGACTTTGCTTCTCCTTTGAGGTTTTCTAAATTGTGTTTAAAGCTTGAAGCAAAATTTCTTTTCTCTTTTTCTATTCTATCAATATTTTCTATTGAAGTATAGTTGATTTACAGTATTGTATTAATTTCTGCTGTAGCAAAGTGATTTAGTCATACATCTATATGAGCCTCAGCCTTCCACTCCATCCCGCCCACAACCTCCTCACTCTTGGCAACCACCGATCTATTCTGTATGTCTGTGATTCTGTTTCTGTTTTATAGACAGGTACATTTGTGTTATATTTTTAGATTGCATATATAAATGATACAATATGGTGTTTGTTTGACTTCCTTCACTTAATATGATAACTCTAGGTTCATCCACGTTGCTGCAAATGGCATGTTTTCATTCTTTATATGGCTGAGTAGTATTCCATTGCATAAATATACCACATCTTCTTTATCCATTCATCTGTTGATAGACACTTAATTTGCTTCCATGTCTTGGCTATTGTGAATTGTGCTGCTATGAACATAGGGGCATATGTCTTTTTGAATTAGAGTTTTGTCTGGATGCCCAGGAGTGGGGATGATGGTTCATATGGTAATACTATTTTAGGTTCTTTGAGGAGACTCCATACTGTTTTCCATAGGGGCTGCGACAGCTTATAGTCCCACCAACAGTATAGGAGGGAGTCCCTTTTCTCCATACCTTCTCCTGCATTTGTTATTTGTAAATATTCTTCCTTAAATGATGGCCATTCTGACCAGTGTGAGGTGGTGCCTCACTGTAGTTTTGATTTGCATTTCTCTAATAATTAGTGATGTTGAGCATCTTTTCATGTGCCTATTGGTCATTGGCATGTATTCTTTGTAGAAATGTTGATCTAGACCTTCTGCTCATTTTTTTGATTGGGTTGTTTTTTGTTTTTTTGATGTTGAGTTTTATGAGCTTGAAGCAAAAATTATAACACTGTCTAATGTGGTGCTAAATGTATATCGAGGTATCATTTAGAATAATAATAGATGGAGGGTGGAAGAATATAAAAGAAGGTAAGATTTCCATACTTCATTCAAACTGGTACAAGGATGACCCACAGACCACCAGACTGGGTCCCTTTGAGCGTTGTTCCCACTGAGTTTACCCAGCCTCTCAGGCTGATCCAGAAACTTTTTTGCTGGGAGTCAGGAAGCCTTGTTCTTTCCATCAGTAACTTGCTGTGTGATCTTAAATAAATATCTTGTTCTATCCATGTTTTAGTTCCTAAAACTGTGAGAAAAAGAAAATGACTTTAAATAATCCATGAAAAGATTTCTTCAAAGGGAATTTTGTGATATCTTGCATATAAAGCAGAAAATTTCAAGTTGGAGGAACCCCACCCCTCGCTTTGCAGGGACCACACAGTTTGATGACTGTCCTTCTCTGGGGACTTGATGACATCCTCCAGTGCCTTTTCTTGGTGACATCTCCCTGAAGATCTAGGCTCCTTCCCAGAGATTTCCTCCTCAGCTACCATGCTTCTCCCCCATTGGCCAAGAATGCTGGGAAACTCCAAAAAGTGACTTTCTCTTCTCTGTGCCTACTATGATTGAATAACATGTAACTTCTCAGGGCCTTCCAGCATACACTTGCTTCTGCCCGAGAGGTAAGGTTGGTGTCCTTGTGGCCTGGAATCGTCCTGGGCCTGACAGTGGTCCTGGCCCCCTAACGTTCTCCGTGATTTGGGTCTATGCTTGGTTGCACCTGGAAGGCTACCTGAGCTATGGTGGGTGGGACTGTGGGTGCCCAGGCTGCAGGGGTGGAGATCTGGTTGGGAGAACAGGCTTATTTTCATGCTGGGAACATCCCTGAGCATCCTCTTCCCAGGGGTAAAGCCCTCCCTCAGCTTTACCCTACAGGAGCCAGGGGTCCCCTGGCAGGGAGCAGGCGACAGGCTCTGCAGTTAGCAGTCATCTCCCCATGTGATCACAAGCCTGGTGGAGGCAGGAATAGTGTCTTGCCCCTCTTACTATCCCTTCAGCCCAGCACAGGATCCGGCTCCAAACAGGAGACCTTCTGTCCAAACAAAATTCAGCTTATGAACTGAACTGCAGGGCTCTGTCTGCAGCTTCCTCTCAGTTGTGATTAGCAGATGGTAAAATTCCTCTCCAGGTGGTTCTTGACCTAACAGGTGCGCATGTGGACGGTCTTCTTTGCAAGGCATTTGAGTGTCTGATTTATTATTAATGGGAAGTGGTGGGTCTGGAGCAGATCCAGGAAACAGTCGGAGACATGAGTTAAGAGGCAACAGCTCCTAGGAGGAAGGTTTAAAGTAAATATCGCCCCTGGTCCGGGGCAGAAGAAACAGGCTGTAATGGATGAGGTGTCAGACCTGTGAGGAGTTGCTTGAAACAGGCATCCCTCCCTCCTACCTCTTCTCGTGTCCTCTCTCCCTCCCATTGCCTGCCTGGAGCGAACGTCAGTCAAGGTTGTACCTTGCCCTCGGCACTGAGTTAGGGGATGGGAAAGATAAAGAGGTTTATAATGCATATTCTGTGCCTTCAAGACACTTGCAGTATGGTGGGAGACAGAAAACAAATAGCTGTAATAAGAATATCAAGGTTAGATTGCATGGAGGCCAGAGGGAGCAGCCCAGATCATGCCTAGCTTGGAGGTTTGAAGAAAGCTACGTGAAGGAAGAGGTGAATTTGAACTTGAGTTGGGAGAGGATTTGAATCAAATAAGAACACAAGACTTGATTCAGGAAGACCAGCTCTGAATCCTGGTCAGCAGCCAGCTAGCTGTGTGGCCTTAGTAAAATCACTTCACCTCTCTGAACTTTGGCTTCCTCCACCACAAAAGTGGTTACAATATTCTCCTATAGTTGTCCTTTCTTATAACAGCTGGTCTTTCTCTACTACCAATTCCCATGAGCGCACGTGCACACACACACACACACACACACACACACACACACATGTTTACAGTGTCTCCAAGGGAAACACAGAAAAGATCTGTCCTTGAGATCATACTCTCCTTTCAGCTGCTACCCCTATCATTGCCTTGCTTTGGAACAGACTCCTCATACAAGTTGTCTCCTTGTCTCTCCACTCTCTGCTCACATTCCTTCTTGTACCAGATCCATTCATACTGTCATCCCTACCACCCCGCTGTAATTGCTTGGGTCATGGTCACCAGTCACCCACCTGATGCAAAAACCACAGGTCAGTTCTTTGGTCAGATCTTACTTGACTGAGCATGACTTGACACAAGTGACCATTTTTGCCTCCTTTTATAAAATATAATTTTATTTATTTATTTTTGGCTATACTGGATCTTCATTGCTGTGCAGGCTTTTCTGTAGTTGCAGTGAATGGGGGCTACTCTCTAGTTGTTATGTGCAGGCTTCTCATTGCAGTGGCTTCTCTTATTGCTGAGCACAGGTTCTAGGGAGCATGGGCTTCAGTAGTTGCAGCTTCCGGGCTCTAGAGCACAGGCTTGATAGTTGTGGCACATGGGCTTAGTTGATCCAAGGCATGTGAGATCTTCCCAGACCAGGGATTGAACTTGTGTCCCTTGCACCTGCAAGCAGATTCTTTACCACTGAACTATCAGGGAAGCCCTTGCCTCCTCCTTGTGGCTTCCAGGATGCCTCTGTCTGTTGGTTTCCTCCCAGTTCCTCCCAGGTTGTGCCTCCATTACTCTGTTTCTCTGACCATCCTCTAAATGCTGGACCGGTCCACAGCTCAGTTCTACAACCTCTTCTCTTATCCCCTGGCATACTTCTGGTGATCTCAGTCAATAACACCCTGACATCTTCCCAGTGAAAATCACTGTTCCAAACACTCTCTTTCCTGATCTCCAGACTCAGACTCTCAGCTGCCTGCTGGACGTCTTCTCTTGAACCTCTGATTACCATCTCAATCCCAATATATCCAGAAGCAGACTCTCCATCCTCTCTAACCACTCACTTCCTCAGAAGCTTCCATCAGCTCTGTTTTGACAACTTCACTGTTTGTGTTGCTGAGGATAAAAACTTTGCAGTGGTCCTAGACTCTTCTTTCTTTCAGACTCCACATGAAATCCACAACCAATGTCTGTTATGGGCTCTACATTCAAAATACATCAAGAATGTGAGCATTTCTCACCCCCTCCACTGTTCTCACCCTGGTTCAAGCCACCATCATCGCTCACCTGGACTGTGAAAGTTTCCTCAGGGTCACCCTGCTCCCACCATTGGCTCACAGTCAGAGCCATCCTCTTGTCACGTGTCCTATCGTGTGAACTCCTGTCCCAACCCTTTCTGTGGCTCAGAGTAAAAGCCAAAGTCTTGCTATGACCTGTTGGATCTGCCCCATCCCTCATCCTCATTTCTCATTCTGACCTTATCCCTTTTCAGGATGCTTTGTTTCAGACATACTGATTCTTTTCTTTTTTTTTTTTTCAGACATGCTGATTTCTTTGAAGTTCCTCAGATCTACTAAGTATGCTCCCACCTCAGGGTCTTAGCATTGCAATAGTTGCAGCTCTTTTTCTATTCTGTTTATATTGCAGAATGATCTTTATCTTATGAACTATTGAATATTCTCAGAAGTCCAGCAGTTTCTCTCCTAGTTCTCATTCTTGGAAAGAAGGTCTGTTGCCTATTGTTGGGAGAAAAATGAGTTCTGGGAGAGTTTGAATAGATCCTTGTTCAAATACTTGGGGCCAAGAAAAATGAGAATTTCTTGAGGTGGATTTTGGCTTACCTGGAGACTTGCCTTCTGTTCAGGTGGTGGGATCAGTAACATCTTGGCATGTTGCTGGAGGTGACTTGGTGGCTCTCCTGGTTCATGAGGTGGATGGGGGCACTGCTCGCCTCCTCTGTCCATCCTGCTCTAGCTGGACTCCTGCCCATTGTCCTCTGAAGGTTTCACATGACTTACAGATCCTTCTGCATCAGGGAAGCCTAAGGTCAAGCCCCTCCTAGCTGTGCTATGTCCCCCACTCTGTCTGTCTCTAGCCTTTGTCTCACTGATTCTCCGATTCTATATGCTTGTATCACAGTTGCTTTCCTTAATTAGGCACGGAGCCCCAGACTCATTTGTTCTTCTGCCCCAGTGTTTTCCAAACTGAGCTCTGAATTAGAATTACCTGCGGGTAGACATGCAGATTATTGGCCTTCTCCCTGAGCACGAAAACCTGAAATCTATTTTTAATCCTGACTGCAGAATGTCTAGTGGAATTTGCACTTAATTTTTGGCTCATCCAGGGTACTGTTGCTTGCATAATTTAGGTACTATTTATTCCAATTATATGTGGCTTCCCAGGTGGTGCTGGTGGTAAAGAATCCACCTGTCAATGAAGGAGATGCAAGAGATGTGGTTTGATCCCTGGGTTAGGAAGATCCCCTGGAGAAGGAAGTGACAATCCATTCCAGTATTCTTGCCTGGGAAATTCCATGCACAGAGGAGCCTGGCAGGCTGCAGTCCATGTGGCCACAAAGAGTCAGGCACAACTGAGCAACTGAGTACACACACACACACACATTCTAATTATATATATTAATATATACATATACACATACATACATATGTATTCTAATTCTGTACTTATTAGTCATTTCAAATGGAACATTTAAAGGGTGAAGAATTAAATCATTTGAAACATTGAAACACTTGTCATCCTTAGATGGGTTTTTATATTCTTTATAAGTTTTTATTGGAACAATAAAACCATATTGCAGAAAGCTTAGAAAATAGGGAGAAAAGCGTAATTTCCCCCAATTTGATGCAACGACTATTTTCACGTCAGTATGGTCCCCTTGGGTGTCTGTAGAGGAGTGTTCATAAACGTGAGCAGCGTCGGACGTGATGTGCAGTCAGAGAGAAGAGGCTGGGAGCACAGATTCCACTCTGGGCTCTGTGTGGCTCGGAGGTTGTGGCCCTGGATTCGTGGAGAGGCCCGGCCCAGGGCTCCTCGAGGGTCCCAAGGGGAGGAGGTGCAGAATCACTCCGGGTCCAGGCCGCCAGCCTCCCTAGAGCTGGTTTTCACAGTGTGATTTCTGGTCTAGCCTGTGTTTGTTGTCACTGCCTTTGCGCAGGGGGCCCTGCTGCCGCCCTGGGCCTCCCAGGCTGGGGTAGGGGTGGAGGAGACACATAAACAGCACTGACCGCACTGTGAAATGCATGTCACTCCGGAGGGGGTGCAAAGTGGGACCCTGGAGGAGGAGGTCCAGCCACTGCCTGACCACGCCAGAGAAGGGAGATGGTCACGGTGGAAAGTTAGACAGAGGCGGGCACAGCTTGTCCGGCCCTGCATTTCGGGCACAGCTGATGGCCGTAGGGGACGGCACAGGCGCGGGCCCATCTGGGGCCCTTATAGCCTCTGTTCTCTCCCCCGCCTTGTTCCCAGTGGAGCCCAGGGGCTTTCCAAAAGAAAATATCAAGACTGATGCTGATGCAAGATGCTGTGTTCATCAGTGTCACCCCTCAGCAGGGAATGGCCTTTTCTCTCTTCATGATTTTATTATTTTTGCTGCAGTTATGGGATATTTAAAATATACCGAAATTGACAGAAAATGATGAAACCCATACATGTATACACTGGATAGATTTAAACAGAGATATTATTTTGCCACATTTGATTCTTATTTTCTTTAAAGGGAATTAAAAAAGTTATGCCACTGAAATCATCTTTGTAACCGTTATGGATTACACTTTTCTCCTGCCCTCCTTAACTAGAGGTAAACACTGTATTTGAAGCTGATATGTGTTTCTCCTGTATGTGCTTTTTTGCTTTCATCACCTGGATATGTGGTATGTGCTTTAAAGTATATTTCTTTCCTTCTCTCTGTTTATCTATCAATCAATCAGTCTTCTATCTGGTGTGTGTGTGTGTCTGTGTGCTCAGTTGTGTTGGACTCTGTGACTCTTAGACTGTAGCCCACCAGGCTCCTCTGTCCATGGAATTTCCAAGGCAAGAATATTGGAGTGGGTTGCCATGCCCTCCTTCAGGGGATCTTCTCAACCCCTGCATTACAGGCAGATTCTTTATTGCTAAGACACTGGGGAAGCCCAACTATATGTGGTATGATACATATGTTTTGCAACTTTCTTTTGTTTCCAGTTCTCAATACTAAATTTTTGAGATTTATCCACATGAATCATACAGAATCTGATTCTTTTATTTTCATGGCTGTAGTGTGTGTTTCACTGTTTGAAAATACTGAGATGTACTTATCCATTCTCCTTTGAATGGACACTTGAGATGTGGTAGAAAACACCCTTCCTTGTACTTTCTTCCATGTGCATGTAAGAATGTCTCTTGATCATATTTCAGAGACAGATTACCTGGGTCTTTGGAAATGTGCATTTTAAGTTTTCACTACACATTTCCAATTGCTCTCCAAAGAGTTTGTACATATTTTCACTCCTGTCAGCTGTGTAACAGATCCCATTTTCCAGTGTTGGTATCATCACACATCGCAGTTTTTGACAATTTGATGAGTATGAAGCCAGCATCTCACTGAAGTTTTTATTTATGTCTCTAATGATTAGAGAAGATTACTATGTGTTCATATGTTAATATGTGTAAGTTCTTTATATTTTCTGCATCCTAACACTTTGTTGTTTATACATATTGAAAGTATTTTCCCCCAGTCACTGATGTATTTTTGAATGCTGTTTTCAGCAATTTCTCCCTTATAGGGATTTGTAAATCTATACCTTGGAAAGTTGTGCATTTTCATTTGTTCAAGGGATCCTCCCTGTCCTGGGGCCATAGCTGCATAGCTGGCCCTTGAACAGTCAAGGGCTAGGGGCGCCACCCCTCTTTACAAGGGAAAAGCCACACAAAATTTCTGTTTGGCCCTCCATATCCGCGGTTCCTCCCCATCAGTGGTTTTCCATCCTTGGATTCAAACGAACTGTGGTTTGTGTAACACTGATGTGTTTACTATCAAAAAATATCCATGTATAAGTGAACCTTCACAGTTCAAACCTGTGTTGTTCAAGGGTTAACTGTATTCTCCAAGATTTTCCTCCAAAAGATATAAGGTTTTAATTCTACATTTAAATCCCTAACTCAAGTTGGGAGGGGAAAAAAAGAACAGAAAAAGCCTCCCCTCATCCTTCCCAGCAAGAGGCTGAAATCATTTCTCTTATATTGAACAGAGAAAGAATTTTCTCCTCTTAATGCTTTAAAGAGGGAAGGGGGCAAGAAAAAAAAAATGCACAAAATATATAGAAACAGACGGGCTTGCAGAGAGCAGATGTTTTGCTCTAAGATCCCCTCCATCTGACGAGAAAAACAGCTGGTGCTTCCAGGGCCACCCTGTCACCTTTCTCTAGCAGCCGCTGTGGTTATTTCTCCATTTTCATTTGCCCTTCTCACCTTCATGGACCATGGCCTGGTGGCCCACTCTTCATTCAGAATCATGTCCCCCAGAGGGTGTTGGGTCATTGTAGGTTCAGGTTCATGTTCAGTTCTAACTGAGACAGACTCAATCAGAGTATTGAGATTCAGGCTGTGCACAGGACCCACTGTTGAACTCTAGGCACTAGGACCAGAGGTATAGACCCCTGGCTCGCTGCCCGACCCTGCGTCTGGTCCATGCTCACAAGTGATCCAAGACTTAACAGAATCCTGGTCCAGTAAAGAACAGACTTTTGGACTCAGTGGGAGAAGGCAAGGGTAGGATGATTTGAGAAAATAGCACTGAAACATATACATTGTTGTTGTTGTTCGTTCTCTAAGTCATGTCCGACTCTTTGCGACCCCGTGGACCATATGTAGCACACCAGGCTTCTCTGTCCATGGGGTTTTGCAGGCAAGAATTCTGGCGTGGTTACCATCTCTTTCTCCAAAACATGTACATTACCATGTATAGAATAGATGACCAGTGCAAGTTCAATGCATGAAGCAGGGCATCCAAAACCAGTGCTCTGGGACAACCCAGAGGGATGGGTGGGGAGGGAGGTGGGTGGGGGAGTTCAGGATGGGCAGTCACATGTATACCTGTGGCTGATTCATGTTGATGTGTGGCAGAAACCATCACAATATTATAAAGTAATTATCCTCCAATTAAAACAAAACAAAACAAGAATCCCAGTCCATCTTTACTGTTAAAGAGGAGTGGGGAAGTTAGTCCAAGTGGGCAGAGGTTTGAGGAGGAAGTCATTCAGACTGGAATCCCAGAAGAGCTGTAGGGAAGAAAAAGAAAAATGTCAGGCCCCATTCTAGGTGCTGGGGAATCCTGGTACCAGCTGGTTTTCTAAGGTAGACCAGAATGTAACCGTGTCTCCTTTGCTTCAGAACTCACTGTGTTTTAGAGATTTAAAACCCATTAGGGACTGGCTTAAGAAGTTAATAACCTGTTACCATGCTGGAGAATTGCATTTGATGTTGTTTATAGTTATTTGGCTTATGAAAATAAATACATTAAGATTGGGAGCCAGTTCTTATTCACACCACTTACTGAAGGCATATCATCCAATAATAAATAAATATCATTAATCTTAAACCCACGTGGGGAGAATTTCATTTTTTAAAAACTAATTGTACTTGTGGGATTTATATATATATATATGTATATATATATAAACCTAAAAAAATGTGCAGTAATACAATAAACTTTGCATGTGTGGTACAGAATTCGATTTGTGTGGGAAAGACAAATTAACTGTGAAATGTAACCAGGAAAAGTAATGTTGATTACAAGGAGCACGTAATTAGGACAGCTTGGATATGCAGTGGGTTCTTCTTTGCTTCTACCAAGCCTGAGCACGACTGACTGGGTATTCAATTTGGTTTTAATTATCATATTAATATTGGTTATAATTTCCACAAATGACTCTTAAGCCACAGGAGTAGATAATAGAGTTGAAAATCTTTTTTCCTCCCTTTTTCCTATCTGAGCATTTATTCCCCAGTCATCAGGACAGCCCGTGCAGGGAGACAAAATCACCCAATAGTGATCATTTCTCAGTGTGACAATTCCAGATCTTTTCTGAAGCCAAGTTACTTGCTTAATTTCACTGGTGACAGTTTATTCATTCACAATTAGAAACACTTCCTTATCTAAGTGAGTGTGCTGCTGCTGCTAAGTCACGTCAGTCGTGTCCGACTCTGTGCGACCCCATAGATGGCAGCCCACCAGGCTCTTGTCCCTGGGATTCTCCAGGCAAGAACACTGGAGGGGGGTGCCATTTAGGAACTCAGAAATTTAGAAGTCTTTGTCCTCGCATTAAAATTTAGCAAGAGAGATGTACATGAAAGCTTTTTTTTAAACAAACAAACTGTGCTGAGATCAATTGCCATCATACATATTAAGGTCAACGATGAGCTAAGATGATAGAAACACACAGAAGAGGGAGAGTAAAGCCTTCCAGGGGGGTGCTTTGTGTTGGGTTTTGATGGATAGATAGGAGTTTACTAAAGGGAGGAGGAAGGAATGGTTTGAGTCAAGAAAGTTCATGGGGCATTCGGAGGTCAGAGGGAAGCTTAGGAGGCCAGAGGGCAAGGGTAGTGGGAGAGTGAAGCTGGAGAGGCAGAATTCACGTCAGCTCGTCCGCCCACCTTGATTACATCCTCTACTCCCAGTTATCACCTCCCACCTAAACCAGACCAGAAGCCTCAGCATGGTTCTCTCTACCTCCCCATTTGTACTCCTCTAATCTGTCTTCCGTATTACAGCCAAAGGGATCTTTCTGAAGCCGGGATCTTAACATATTGCTCCCTTTGGTCCTCAGAATAAAGTCCAGATCTTCCTGATCCATAGAGAAGCTCCCAAAGCTAGTCTCTGCCAACCTCTTAGACCTCACATCCTATCAGCCGCCTTCTTTCCCTCTAAGCTCCCACCACCCTGTCCTCATCTTCATTCTGAAGCCCGCCAGCCTTATTCCGTCCTCTGAGCCTTTGCACATACTGTTCCCACTGCCTCATCAACTCCCTGTTTTCCAAAACAAGCATCTCCTCTTTCCTTCTCCCATCGTCCTCCCACCTATTCTCAGAGCCCTTTGTTTTCTTTCCTTCCTTTTATTCCTGCAGCCTGTATGCAGTCTGTAATTGTCCTTTTCACTCAGTATCATGTGTTTTTCTGTGTCTGTCTTTCTCATTAGAATTCAAATTCCATAAATGGGGGATTGATGCCTGTTTTGCTCACAGCTGTACACCCAGTACCTGGCACCGTGACAGGCACCTCCTAGGTTCCGAAAAATTACTTCTTGGAGAAAATAGATGGAAGGGCCAGATTCCAGAGGGCCTCGTGTGCCATGCCCTAAGCTTTAGCCCTTATCCTGTGAACCATAGGAAACCAAGAGAGAGATTTAACCAGGCCTGCGATGAGCGTGGCATGGGTTCGCCTGACACAGAAAATTAAGTTTAAAATATTTTCAGTAATTTCACTCATACCATGACTTCACTGGCATCCCTCCGTGGCGATGCGGTGATAGGAACAAAAAGCGATTTTCATTTCTCGAGTAAAACATAAAAACCTCTCCCTGCAGAGCCTTAACGCGCTCAGAATGAAAACTGAGCCCACGGCCCCAGCCAGACAGACGAGTGAGCTGGTTAGCGGGAGGGACGGCGGGTCGCTGACAGCAGAGGGGCCTCTGGTTTGCAATTTTAAGGGGACATAAAATGCTGGCTGGCTTTCACAGAACACCGGGCCGAGCTGCCGAAAACTGTAAAATCTCCCTGTTGCAATATAAATATGGGATGAAAGTTGATTAACCAATTTTATGTTGTTATCTGAGCCTTCAATCCGTTTGCACTTGAATTAAAAAGACACAAATTGAGTTTTGGCTGGACACACACTTTTCAACAGGCAGTACAGGTAAAAGAGAAGAGGTTTAAATTTGTTTTTCACCCGAAATCTTTATCTGGCAGAGGGTTTTCTGTGATGTCATGCTGCTTGGTTTCTGTGGAATGACTGCCAGGGTTTAGCATGTTGGCACAGATTCTATAGGCTATAATGAAAGAGGACATCTCTTGAATTTTATTCTAGGGCCAGTGCATTCTTCTGGCCATGAACACTTTCTCAGCTAAGTCATTGCAAGAGTCTTCTGTCTGGACCCCACATAGCTTTGAGGGCTACTTCTAGTCCATCTCTACCCAATCCCTAAGTTCAGTTCAGTTCAGTCACTCAGTTGTGTCCAACTCTTTGTGACCCTATGGGCTGCAGCACACCAGGCTTCCCTGTCCATCGTCAACTCCTGGAGCTTGCTCAAACTCATGTCCATCGAATCGGTGATGCCATGCAACCATCTCATCCTCTCTCATCCCCTTCTCCTCCTGCCTTCAGTCTTTCCCAGCATCAGGGTCTTTTCCAATGAGTCAGTCCTTCACATCAGGTGGCCAAAATATTGGACCTTCAGCTTCAGCATCAATCCTTCCAATGGATATTCAGGACTGACTTCCCCAAGGATTGACTGGTTTGATCTCTTTGCAGTCCAAGGGACTCTCAAGAGTCTTCTTCAACACCACAGTTCAAAAGCATCAATTCTTCAGCACTGAACTTTCTTTTGGTCCAACTCTCACATCCATACATGACTACTGGAAAAACCATAGCTTTGACTAGACAGATCTTTGTCGGTGATGTAATGTCCCTGCTTTTTAATATGCTGTCTAGGTTGGTCATAGTTTTTCTTCCAAGGAACAAACTTTTTATTTCATGACTGCAGTCACCATCTGCAGTGATTTTGCAGCCCCCCAAAATAAAGTCTCTCACTGTTTCCATTGTTTCCCAATCTGTTTGACATGAAGTTTTGGAACTGGATGCCATGATCTTAGTTTTTTGAATGTTGAGTTTTAAGCCAAGTTTTTCACTCTCCTCTTTCACTTTCATCAAGAGGGTCTTTAGTTCTTCTTGACTTTCTGCCATAAGGATTGTGTCATCTGCATATCTGACGTTATTGATATTTCTCCTGGCAATTTCGATTCCAGCTTGTATTTCATCCTGCCTGGCATTTCACATGATATACTCTGCATATAAGTTAAATAAGCAGGGTGACAATATACAGCCTTGATGTATTCCTTTTCCAATTTGGAACCTGTCTGTTGTTCCATGTCCAATTCTAACTGTTGCTTTTTGACCTGTATACAGATTTCTCAGAAGACAGGTAAGGTGGTCTGGTATTCATCTCTTGAAGAATTTTCCCTTTTGTGGTGATCCACATAGACAAAGGCTTTGGCATAGTCAGTGAAGCAGAAGTAGATGTTCTCTGGAATTCTCTTGCTTTTTTGATGATCCAACAGATGTTGGCAATTTGATCTCTGGTTCCTCTGCCTTTTCTAAATCCAGCTTGAACATCTGGAAGTTCATGGTTCATGTACTGTTGAAGCCTGACTTGGAGAATTTTGAGCATTACTTTGCTAACGTGTGAGCTAAGTGCAATTGCGGTATTTTGAACATTCGTTGGCATTGCCTTTCTTTGGGATTGGAATGAAAACTGACCTTTTCCAGTCCTGTGGCCACTGCTGAGTCTTTTTTGTTGGCGTATTGAGTGCACCACTTTCACAGCATCATCTTTTAGGATTTGAAATAGCTCAGCTGTAATTCCATCACCTCCGTTAACTTTGTTCGCAGTGATGCTTCCTAAAGCCCACTTGGCTTCACACTACAGGCTGTCTGGCTCTAGGTGAATGATCACACCATCGTGGTTATCTGGGTCCTGAAAATCTTTTTTGTATGGTTCTGTGTATTCTTGCCACCTCTTTTTAACATCTTCTGTTAACTGTTCTAGTGCAAGCCTGGACCTGCCCCAAACCTCTCCGTGGATTGTTCATTAAGAACACAGTTTAATTCTTTGGCGTGATCATGGTCTTTGACAATCCGTCTATGCGTGCCTTACCTTTCTAAACTCACCCCTGTCTTCTCCATTACCCTCCCACATTGTCATGCCCACCATATTCTCTTTTCCCAGCTCACCTGCCTGTTCACATGTCTCAGAAATCATCAGGGCCTTTCTCATCATCTTGCCTTTCCCCTGCTCTTTCGTCAGTCTTGAATGGTACCCTTCCCAATTCTATCACTCCCCATGTAAATGCTCTGCCTCCTTCACAGTCAAGCTTGGGGGCGCAGCAACCCATATTCAGGGCAGCGACCTGGGACACTGCACCCCCTGGATGACCTGGGGGTCACATTCACTGGGGCAGGTGCCAGGTCAGGAAGGGCTGCATCAGCCAGATAAGAAAAGAGAAATTCAGTCCAGAGAGAGGTATGTGTGTCCAGGGACATGCAGTTGTGGTTCTAGATGACACCAGAGCCAGTGAGGCGGGTGTCCTGTGGTCCTGAGTATCGTGCCATAGAGAGGTCCTAGGAGGGTCTACCCTATCTGTATATCCACACAGAGCTGTGACCCACTGGGGCTCAGTTCCCATGGGGTTCTGATTCTGAGTTCTGTGGGGGCAGCCTGGACAGTTCATCCTGAATCTGCATCTCCACGTGCCTACGCTGTACCCATATTCATAGCCCCTTGACCGCTTGAATCCCCCAGAAAAGCCTGTGAACAACAGAGAAGTCATTCTTGGCTTAGGTACATCCAGTCCATTCTGGGACTCTTGACCTGTTAACCTGGCTTCATAACCTATAGCCAAAAGCCAGCAAAAATGTTCCAGTGACATCCTTGCCTCATTGATGAATAACATCCGGATCCTTCACCCCAGCTCCCTTCTGCTCCCATTTCCACAAGGTTCCTTGGCCACTCAGTATCTGTTCTCTAGTCTTGTCTCCTATCTGTGAGCTGATGTTGGTCCCTCAGCCCCAAATCATGATTTGAGTCTCTGGCTCTTTCTTCCAGCTTTTGGCTTCGACCCCCAACACTCCAGAATCATCCTCTCTGCTCCACGTGCCCTGGACACCATCCTCCCATCAGTGATAGTGGTAGGCTCTGAGTTCTTTTCTGCTGGGCAGTGCACTCATCATGTATCACTGTGTGACTCCCCTCTGCTCACTGAACCACCACCAGACCTGTTAGTTTGACCTTCAGGGCTTTTCCCATCCTGGCCTCTCACTAATCCAGGCTGTCCCTGGCTCTGTGCCCTGCAGTGTACCTTATGCTCCAGCCCTTCCGTGTAAGTTGCATTCTTCAGCACACCATGAACTTGACATCTCTTTACCTTGCTGTGGCACTCCAGTGCTTTGTAGTGGGGACCTCTGTGGGACTGAGAGGATGCTTCAAATTTAGATTCCACAATCACAACCGGGTTCAGAGTCAGAGTGTTTGTGTGACCTTAGGCATATCACTTAACCCTAGGGATCCTCAATGGACTCATTTGAAAAAGAGAGTGATGAGACCCCCACTGGAAGGGTTGTTGTAGGATTCAGGGTGACAGGATGCCTGGCATGTTTGTCCCCATGGCAGAGGCAGGATAACTTGAGTGCTCCATCGCAGACTTTGCTGACAGTTGAGAAAGGTGCTGGTGCTGCCTTGAAGGAAGTGTGAGCCTGAGACCCTCTGAGGGTCAGTGGGCCCAAGGCTCAGCAGGTAGAACCTGCTCCTTGACATGTGTCCCCCTCCTTTGGAGGCTTCACTGGGGCCGCCGTGTGAGCTGCTGATACAGAGAAGGTTCCTGATGGTCCTGGGCCCTCACTGTGTCCACCCTTGTGATGAGTTGTGGTTCCAGTTTTAGAATTTCTCCCAACACTGCCCAGAGAACTGTCACTTAGCAAACCCCTGAGCTGAGACAATTCCATGGCACTGGGGAAGGATGGGGAGTCTCTGGAGAAAATGCCTCTGGCCAGGAGGATCTGCTGGCTGCAGTGGATGGGGACCTTCACTGGCGAGCAAGGGGCCGATTTCTAGGGCCACTGCTGATTTTTTAAGTTACCCTTGGAGATTCTCTTCCTCTCTTTATGCCTGTTTCCTTTTTAAAAATTCATTTTTATTGGAGTAGAGTTGATTTACAATTTTGTGTTAGTTTCTGCTGTTCATAAAAGTGAATCAGTTACACATATATGTATATCCACTGTGTTTTAGATTCTTTTCCCATAGAGGCCATTACAAAGTACTGAGTAGAGTTCTCTGTGCTATACAGTAGGTTCTTATTAGTTACATATTTTATATATAGTTGGGTGTATAAGTCAGTCTCAATCTCCCAATTTGTCCCTTTCCCCCGCCCCCTCGGTAACTATAAGTTCGTTTTCTACATCTGTGACTATGTTTCTGTTTTGTAAGTAAGTTCATTTGAACCATGTTTTTAGATTCCGAGTATGAGTGATGACATATGATATTTGTCTTTGTCTGACTTACTTCACTCAGTATGACAATCTCTAGGTCTACCCGTGTTCTGCAGTGGCATTATGTCATTCTTTTTTATGGCTGAGTAATGTTCCATTGTATATATGGAACCAAATCTTCTTTATCCGTTCCTCCACTTATGGACATTTAGGTTGCTTCCATGTCCTGGCTATCGTAAATAGTGCTGCAATGAACATTAAAAGTGTTAGTTGCTCAGTCATGTCTAACTCTTTGTGACCCTATGGACTGTAGCCTGCCAGGCTCCTCTTCCGTGGGATCCTCCAGGCAAGAATACTGGAGTGGGTAGCCATTTCCTTCTCCAGGGGATCTTCCTGATCCAGGGATCAAACCTGGGTCTCCTGCATTGCAGGCAGTTTCTTTATCCCCTAAACCACCAGGGAAGCAGGTGTATGAATCTTTTTGAATTACAGTTTTCTCTGGATACATGCCCAAGAGTGGGATTGCTGGATCATAAGGTAGCTCTATTTTTAGTATTTTAATGAACCTCCATACTGTTCTCCAAAGTGGCTCTACCAATTTACATTCCCATCAACAGTGTAGGAGGATTCCCTTTTCTCCACACTCTCTCCAGCATTTATTTGTAGACTTTTTGATGAAGGCCATTCTGACTGGTGGGAGGTGATACCCTCTTGTAGTTTTGATTTGCGTTTCTCTAATAATTAGCGATGATTGAGCATCTTTTCATGTGCCTCTTGGCCATCTCTGTCTTCTTTAGATAAATGCCCATTAGATCTTTTGCCCATTTTTAAATTTTTTTTTTTTTTTATTTTATTTTATTTTTTTTTTTTTCCATTTTTAAATTTTATTATGAGATTCATGAGCTGTTTGTATATTCTGCAGATTAATCTCTTGTCAGTCTCTTCATTTGCCTCAGTTTCCTTAGTTGAAAAATATGAGCACTGTCCCAAGACATCTCTTAAGTTCCCCTGAAATGCTTACATTGTGTAGTTGGTATTAATGAGTGGCTTGTGACAGCCCTCCACCAACCCACAACTTAGGATGCAGAAGTCAGGTGCAGCTATAGGAGGCTGACACCTTGACAGCGCACTCAGTAACTGTCATGCTCTGTAAGTATTTGTTCATGGGAAAATATAGAACATGTTTGCTTGCGTTCTTTTTTGTGTCTACCCTGTCCTGGGTGCTTTGCTGATATTGTGGCATGAATTCCACCTTCTGTTGGTGTGTGTTTCCCCCCGTGCAGACTCTGAGACAAGGATCAGGGTGCAAATAGTTTATTTGGGGGGTGATCACAGGATGCATGATGCTTGAGTAGAGGAGAGAGACAGAGAAAAGGAAAATCAATTAGAGGTACTTACATTAATGAGGTGTTGCTGTGGGCACCTGGCGGGCAGTGCCCTTGAGACTCACCTCAAAGCTGTGCTGTTGTGGGGGAGAAGCTGCAGATTTACAAACCACATCCTGGCCCTGGTTGGTAGAGGGCCTCCTAGGCGTTAACTCTCTGGCACCTTGATGAACCTCTGGTGCGGGCCACTCAAGCTGCCTTGGCAGCACCTCTGTGCAGGAGGTGCTGAAGGCCATTGGCATATCAGAGCCACCTGCCAGGACCCCTGGGGCAGGGCAGAACCAGTGATGCTGAAGTCAGCTCAAACCAGCACCCGAGAGCCCATTGTCAACTTTTCAAGAACTTTTGCCAGCTGGTCGTGAAACACAGCCATTCTTGAACATTACAATTTACAAACTTGCATGAAGTACACTGTATGAAAGACAAAGGTAACAAGTACTAACATCTCATCCAGGTAATTTACTACACATTGCAACTGTCTATGTTCTGGGGTTAGTATACTCATATGGCAATAATACAGTTTGATGACATGTATGTATGTCATCAACCACTCAGGAAATATTTACATCATGGGGATCAGCAGATGCTATCAGGGCGTTTTTTCTTTTTTCCTCCAGAGAACAGGTGGTTAAGCATCAGGCAGCACCCCCGGTTGGGTTGCTCCTGGTAGGACACTGAGCGTGTCTGTTACACATGCTGTCGCAGCAGCCAGGGTCTGAAATAACCTACAGAATTATGAAGAGGTGAAGATACAGATGACAGGCTAGGTTTCCAGTGGTGATTCCCAAAGCATCACTGGAGAACTGAGGTCCTCAGGTTGCAGCCGTGTCTGGCAGAGTCGGGAAATGGTAGGCGTGAGAAGATGCTGGTGGGTTCAGGGCATCCCTCTGGGGCAGAGACCTCATGGCCACATTTGCCCCGATCCACAGCAGCAAAAGTTCTGCTGCCATACAGGCTGCCCTCCATGTGATGGACTAGAAAAAAAAAAAAAAAAGCCGCATCCGGATCTCCGGCTGCAAGGGACTCTGAGAGTGATTTTAGAGTTCTGCTTCGGCATGGCAGGAAAGGGCTGAGTGCTGAGAAAGCGTTTCCCTGTCTGCCGCTGGGGACATCTTCCTCAAGAGCCTGAGAGCAGGGGGTTGCCTGTGGCCACCCTGTAGCCCCAGAACTCAGCAAGGCCTGGGTGCAGTGGGAGGTCGATCAGTGTGTATGAGGTGAATTAATGACTCTAGAGGAGGAAATTTTGGTTTCTTTGGCTGGTCCTCATCTCTGTCAAAAAAAAAAAAAAAAAAATTCTGAAAGCAAATTTAGGCTCAGAATGAAATCTGTGGCCTGAAAGCTCACCTCACTCCTTCCCCTCCCCTCCCCTCTCTTTTCCCTCCCCCTTTCCCCTCTTTCCTTCCCCCTTCCACCTCCCCTCCTCTCCCTTTTGTCTTTTTCTTCTCTTTCTCCTCTCTCCTTCAGCTTCCATATTAAGACACTTGCTTCTCCTGCAGACACACAGGAGGACCTTCAAACCCAGTTCACGGCCTCTTGCATCCCATGCATGGCCTCTCTCAGCTAAACATCCCCTTCTTTAGGGTGGCTCCTCAGGGCTGCAGGATTATCAGATCTGGAGGAGCAGCTCGTGAGAACTAGGACCTGATATCATTTGGATATGTAGTCCAGGAGATGCCTCCCACCCCCTTAGCTAGGGCCAGGCCCCTGCCCTCAGGGAACACTGCATCTTCCTTGCTGGGCGGGCATGTGGATGGTCCGGGCAGCCTCTCTGGCCCTGCTGGCTGGAAAAGGTCGTGTGCTCTTGTCAGCATATGAAATATATGCCTAAGTGGCAACATCACAGGGTCAGTTGTGTCCAACTGTTTGCAACCCCATGGACTGTAGCCCACCAGGCTCCTCTGTCCATGGAATTCTCCAAGTAAGAATACTGGAGTGGGTTGCCATTCCCTTCTCCAGGGGATCTTCCCAACCCAGGGATGGATACCTTAATTGGGGTTTTTATTTTTACTTATTTATTAATTTTTTTATTTTTTTAATTGGGGTTTTTAATGACAGTGTTTTATGGAAAGAGACATTGGTGTTGCCATGTTGGCTCCGGGTGTGGTGCTGAGAGCTCAGTGTGAGCCCTTGGAGAAATCCCTGTACCCCCTGTCACAGCTTGTTCATGTTTAAGACAATGTGCTCGCTCTGCGTGCTTTCAGTTCTATCCAGATACCCCTCCATGAGAACCAACCCTGCTCGGTGTGGGAAGAGGCTGTGACCCCCATGTGGGACGGGGTGGGGATGGCCGGAGCTGGGCCATGTTGGGGGTAAAGCCCAGGGATTTTCAGTTTGACTTGGGCTCCCATGTTGAGGATGCAGCATGCATAGCCCTTTCTATATCAAGCCCACCTTTATCCTCATCATTGTGACTGCTAGAACTGGCCTGGGTCACTGTGCCTGAGGGGAGAGATGGGCACCTAACCCCCCTCTCTCTCATCTCCAGGGGAACAGAGGCAGGGTCAGCTTCCTAGAGTACCTGCTAGGTTCTTCTCTTCATGCTGTGAAAATAATGAGGGGTGGGGGGCTCCTCTTCAGACACAGCCACCTCTTTCTCTGTCTCTGTCAATGTGCAGATATTTCTGAGTTCTTACACTGAGATTAGTTTGATCTCTTACACTGAGATCAAACCCACACCCATTTTTGTTTTTAAAGTCAAATGTGCAAAAATCCAAGAAAAACAAAAAACAAAACTATCATAAGCCAGAATTGGGGTCATTGAGCATCAGCTTAGGCCAGAAGTCACGGTCCCATCTGCATGGAGCCCCACAGAGCCCACGGAGGGCAGGGGTGATGTGCAGGGCAGTGTGCGCCCCTTGCAGGGTCATTCAGATGAGTGCCATCCCTGGGGCACCCAAACTTTCTTTCTGACATTGTAGACCGGCTTCACACAGACATGAGGTGCATGAAGGTAGGGGCTTCCCAGCCATCTCAGTGTGTAGAAAGCCTCTCAGTCACACCAGGGACCAGGTTGGGACAGAAATATTGATTCCAGCCCTTGGAACTGATAGAAAATGCTCCTGACAAAGAACGTTAGGAATATGTCTAGCGGGAACTGAGTATTATGTTGCTTTACTTGAAAGTAATAGAGAATAGATCAAATCTATTGACTGTCTACAATGTACCTGAAATCATTTTCCATCCTGGGGGCACAGCAGTCATTCAGACTGGGTCCAGTGAACCTTAAATAGCCAACCCATGGGAAAGGCAGGTGGCTGAAGCTGGCTTTGGGGCCATCACAACTATAGACTTGAATTCCTGCAAGATTTCTATGATTCAGCTTCTCTTAATGTCACTCTCTCTATCCAGCTTCTTCCTGTCTCTGCTGCCTTCAGGAGGGGCACACAATAGCCTCCATCCTCATTTCTGCTCCCATTTCAGCATCCCAGGACGTCCCAGGTGGTGCTAGTGGTAAAGAACCCCTCTGCCAATGCAGACATAAGGGACCCAGGTTTGATCCCTGGGTTGGGAAGAGCCCCTGTAGGAGGGCGTGGCAACCCGCTCCAGTATTCTTGCCCAGAGAATCCCTTGGACAGAGGAGCCTGACAGGCTGCAGTCCATAGGATCGCACACAGTCGGACACGACTGAAGTGACTTAGCACACATGCATGCTTTCAGGGTCCCAGCCTGATGAAGAAGATGTTAAATGAGGAAATTTGTGTTGATTAGCAGATATTGTGAAACCGATTGGGCAAGAGAAAGTTCCAGGTCTGGTGGATGGAGTCCAAGGAGGCTGAGAGGTGGCCAGCTCTTAGGGACACGTGCAGGCAGATTGCACAGTGGAGGGCTCCCTTGGTGGCCATGTGGGCCTGGAGAAGAAAGCCTAGCGCAAGAAGGGGGAGCACGTGGCCAACCTGAATGGGAACCGGGAAGGTGGGGGCTGTCTTGTGTGGCTCCAGGCGAATGGCTTTCTGGTTCTGAGCTTGGCTGCCTTTCCCTGGAGGCACTGCCCACATGTAGGGAAAACTCCACCTGCGGCCTCCCCAGTGTGTCTCCATGTACTGTGCACATATGGTTGGCAAGTCATTACATCATGACTGGTTTCCAGTATCCTTATTTTCTTCCTCCTTTTCCTGTGCCTGGAATGTCCTGGGCTCAGTTCTAATCTCAGATCTTGGCTTCAACTCCAGCTCCCTGCAAACCCCATCCCTAGACTGCCCGTGCACTCCTTTTCCTTTTTCAAATATTACATGCCTTTAAGATGATCTCAAGCCCCCTTTATTGGGAAACCCTTGCCTGTCTACTCGTGTCCTCAGTCCCTGAGTATTAGCTATAGTATTAGAGTTGCAGCATGTATCATTTCATTCCACGCTCCAGTACCTCTAGAAAGTTGCAGTCTTTTCCTCCATTGTATAGATGGGGAAACTGAGACTCTGTGAGGCCTGACCTTGTCCCAGGGAGGAGGAGCTGGAGTCTTTGCAGCTATGTCTACTCTGCTGTGGTGAAGTCGCCCAGTCGTGTCCGACATTTGCAACCCCATGGACTGTAGCCCACCAGGCTCCTCTGTTCATGGGATTCTCCAGTCAAGAATATTGGAGTGGGTTGTCATGTCCTCCTCCAGGGGATCTTCCCAACCCAGGGACTGAACTCCCATCTCTTACGTCTCCTGCCTGGGCAGACGGGTTCTTTGCCACTTGCACCACCTGGGAAGCCCATGCCTACTCTGCTCTGTGTTACACCCTCGCTTCCTGGGAGGTCACTTGGCATTCAGAGCAGTGAAACTTTGGGCCGCGTGAGCATAGCACGGAGAATGTTTCACAGCGTGATGGCCAAGCTGCAGAAGGAAGCAGACTCTGGGGTGCGGACCCAGCCCTGGGTGATTATGGCTGGTCCGGTCACACTCAGAGAACCACTGATTTAAGAGATGGACGTTGTGGTGTAAGTGATGACTTTACCTGAACTTGGGATTTGAATGGCTCCCCAGACCTATTGAATCAGAATATCTAGGGTGAGTGGGCCGAGGAATCTCTGACTAAGCGCCCCCAGGTGGTTTGTAATCATTGTTGAGTTGGGGAAAGCTGATTGAGAGTCAAGCCCACCCAATTAGCGCTTAATTGTATTCTGCTTTATCTTCTTCTCCAATTAGTTCTTCTGCATCAATTAAGCTCCTTGGAGGCTCAGACAGAGCTTTCAACTCAGAATTGTCCCAAGAGCTGATGTGCTCCTGGGCAGGTGACTAGTGTCGCCGGATGCATCTGCACTCAGAGGAGAGGGGTTTCTGGAATGGAAGGAGGGGGCAAGGCTGACATGGGGGTCCTACACCTCCTTGCTTGGCAGTTGCTGTGCCTCTCATTTCAACAAGACTGTCTTTCCTGCCTAAGGACCAGGTCAGGTTTCTTTCGTTCTATGAACCAGAGTTGCTTACCCCCAGCTTGGGATGAACCTCAGGCCATTGAGCCTTTTGATCCTTCTATGGATTGGCCTGGGATTGGTGCTGTCCATGGTGGGTGCCTTCAGGGTCATCCTGGGCTTGATGCTGTGTTGGGCGCACACATGGTAGGCACACTTACCATCTGCTGTTTCCTTCCTGGAAAGGGCATGTCACCCACCCCGAACATTCCCAGAGTGTAGAACAGTGACTCGCACAAATTCAGGTAATATTTTAGTTTCCTGCATAAATCTCAAGAGATACTGTCAGACATTATGATACCATTGCAGTGAATGTGAATAATGTGTGTTGTGGATATGTTTATTACTCCCACTTTTAGGTGCTGGATTCCCACCCCCCCTTACCCAGTCCAGAGCCTTGTACAATGTTGCTTTCTGGAAGTTATTTTTTTTGTTTGTTTGTTTGTGAATGAAGTTATTAACTTCTCAGGGTGAAAACTTGTAAAGGGGTGAATCTGTGTTCTTTGTTAAAAAAAATTATCTTCTTAAAGCTATTCTAGACTGTACTTAAAGACTGAGCATTTAGTGATATGTTTATCATTAAAAATGAAAATAATGATAGCTACATTATACTTTCAAATATCTCTGAGAAAGTATTTATCACAGTGTACACATAGAGCAAGTTCTCAAATTGTAATTCCTTGACACAGCACCAACAACGTGAGGTTTAGACAGAAGGCAGAGAATGTATTTGTCGCTATCAAAAAACAACCAAAACAAAGGAAATTATAAAAACTCAGTGTTGGTGATGTTGTGATGGAATAGGCACACTTTTGGAGGTCTATTTATTATTGTATATCAATCATAAATATTTTTGCATACTTTTGTTAGGATATCAGTTCTATGAATTGCTACAAGAATGATTTTTAAAAAGGAGCAATTTAATTATAGACATCAAGGTAATTTACACTGTGTAATTTGCAAAAAGGAAAACAGGAAGGAACTTACATGACAAAAATAGGAGGGTTATATAAATTATAGTCTATCAACATATGGAATATTTCACAGCAATTAAAACAGCTAAAAGCAAATTCTATGTAAAAACATGAACTGATTTAAAATATGTATAATATTAAAAAGACAGTTTAATTTACATTTTGATTTAAATAGTACAGAATTATATATTTACATAACTGTGTGACAATTAGAAAGAAACAAAAAGGCAAGACTATGATTTGTTATATTGATGATGCTCAGTTTATTATATATACATATATATCTTTCAGTGTTTAAAATCTCCATGATAGTTCTGCGAGATAGCTTTTATTACCTTTATTATTCAGATGAGGAAACAGACAGAAATATTTTGCTAGATCACACATCTAAGAAAAGGTGAAGGAGGCTTGAAACAAACTTTGTCCCTCTAACTCCCAAATCTGTGCTTTTTTGGATCAATTATTCACAAATTGGACTTCCCTGATAGCTCAGTTGGTATACATGTATGCATTTGGTATTGGCTTCTCTTGAGAACTCATTTCTGAGCAGACTTTATCTCATATTTCAACAGTGTAGATAGATAAAGAGATATATTGTCACATGATTGGCCTCAATATTTCCCCTTATTCATGAACATGAATAGACTCCTCTCGCATGGACACTAGACTTGGCCATGCGACTTGCCTTGGCCCATGTGCCGTTGGCACGCATGACAAATCAGGCCTTGATAAACACCTGTGAGCTGGGATTTGTCCTCTTGAAACCCAGCTGCCATGTTATAAGGAAGCCCAAGCTAGCCACAGGATAGGCTTTCAGAGAACTAAACCAAACAAAGAGCCCCAGTTGAACTCCCAGCTCACAGTGATCACCAACCACCAGCTCAAAGGTATAGATGACAGCGACCCTTCTTGAAATCCAGTGAGTAGAGGAAACAGCCTGTTAGTCCAGCCAACCCATAAATTCATGAAAACTAGTAAAACTTTCGTTGTTCTAAGCCACTTAAATTTGGGGAAAAGACTTTGATGCTAGGAAAGATTGAGGGCAGGAGAAGACGTGGATAACAGAGGATGAGTTGGTTGGATGGTATCACTGACTCAGTGGACATGAATTTGAGCAAACTCCAGGAGATAGTGAAGGACAGGGAAGCCTGGTGTGCTACAGTCCACGGGGTCGCAAAGAGTTGGACACAACTTAGCAGCTGAACAAAAACAACAAAGTTGGAGATGACTTGTTGTCTATCAGTAGATGACTGATATACTAGAAGTGAAAAATTTGAAGTACCAGGATAAATTTAGCACATAGTAGGTGCTTAATTAAAATGGGTATGAGGAGGAAGGGGTAAATTCTATCTCTTGGCATTCAGATTCTCTTATGATTGTCCACCATAGCCTTCCACTTTTTGAAGACAAGTTCTTTGTTGAACTGGATCTATCTGTACCACAGGCAAGCAATCCTGACTCAGAGCAGTCCTTCCTAGAGGGCAGATGGTACAGTTCCATAGCAGAGGGGGCATTGTCCTTTAGAAAATGCCAGATCCTTTATAAGCTGGAGAGTTACAGTCCCTGCTTGGTAATGCCCTGCCCCCTGCTAGTGCTTCCATTATTGGCTCCCACAGTAAAGTTCAGTCTCATGCTCATTTTTTAACTTCCTAAATGGAGCCTGCCATGGAACAGCCATTTGCATTGGGATCTTAGGCCACCACGGCTGTTCCCAGACTCAGCAGCCCCACTGACACTGCCTCAGTCCCCATCATCTCTCCTTTGGATAATTACAGCTTCCCCTAACAAGTCTCCTAGCATCTTGGCTTACACACCTCCATTCCATTCTCTGTAGCAGGCAGTAGGCCATTTCTAAAGCACAAATTGAATCATTTCACTCTGGTTTTTTAAAGTCCCTCCAAAAGGCTCCCCACTGTCTTAAAGCAGTGTCTCTCAAACTGGATTAATGAGTGTTTTGTAGAATATGGGCTAGGAATGAGATTCGTAGTTTAATACATTTGGCAAATCCTGGGTTAAACAGAGTTTTCCATGTATTTGTGTGTGTGTGTGTGTGTGTGTGTGTGTGTGTGTGTGTGTGTATGTTTCATAGGACTTCTCAGAGCATTCAGTATGCGGATACAAATCATGATTCTCCAAAAGGGGTGATATAAAATGCAACATTTACTACACTTACTTTCTTGGAAGGCTCTCTTTGGTTCACTGAGTTAAGATTTAGAATTTTTGAAATAATTCCAAGTTCCTTCATTTGACATGCAAGCTTCTTCATGATTTGACCCTGCTTATCTCTTCAACTCAAATCCCTACATTTTCCCCCAAGTTATTGCTTATGAGAACTTGAAGTTGCAAAAGTTATTGAAGATGCAAAAGTTATTGCTTTTGCATCTGCATTCCATGCACCCCAAATCTCTTCTCTCTCATACCCTAGTTAATTTTTATTCATCCTTCAGATCTCAAGTCAGTCTTCCCTCCTCTGGGAAATATCCTATCCTCACTCTACCCCACCCCACTCACCCCAGCCTCACCACCCTGGCCTGAATTATATGTTCACCTCACATCATCCCATGATTTTTCCTGTTACAGTAACTTCTACACAGCCTTATAACTGCCTGCTAGTCTTTCCTTCTGGCTCCTTAGCACTTAAGTGTTTATTGAATAAATAAGCACTGAAAAATAGAACAAATTTTGAGACACATGCTGTTGACTAAGAACTTCCTGGGAGCAGGAATGTTTGTAGTAGGTATCTTTTCAGGCACCAATCCACCCATGGTCCTAACATGTCTCTCATGTTGATCTTACTCCATAGATGGTCTTTGGGATGCTAACTCCTTGGACCACATAAAATTATGTGAACAAAACTGGGCGTAGTCAATTTAACTCTCTAAAAATTTGAACTTGACAGTTGCTGGAATGTTGTGCAAACTGCAGAAAACATAGACTCCAGAGCTCTGGGGACCATTCTGTGTGGGAATAGCTGGGAATAACGGGAGCAGAGCTGGAGCAGAAGTGTGAATGCTCAGATGTTCCTTAGAGATAAGCCAAGATGGGGAGATGGTGGCCTGTGTTGCTAACTGGTCTTACATGCTCCTTTCAATGGTAGCTGAAGCCTGGCTCTGTTGGTGCCTGTGTTTGAGTTATAAGTGTACCGTTCTGACGAATTTCCTTTTTCCTACTCCAGCTTGTTTGAAAGGGGTTCTTGTTGTGTGTTACCAGTAGTGTCTTGACTAGGCAACATTCAGTTCTCTTTCCTTGAAAAGCTCAAATGCGGATGGCCTTATCCTCATGCTTCTCTTTTGTCACGGCCACGTTGTGAATATTAATGGTAATACTTAAGCAGGTCGATTGTGCATTGAGAATATGAAATATGTGTGTCACTTAAAAACAGATGATTGTCAACATAGTGTCTGGGCTGAATTAGTCTCACCCAGCTTGTCACAGTTGATATGAAAGGAAGCTGTGACAATGAGTCTGTGTCAGACTTTATGCTTCCCAAGGTCAGGACCTAAGTATGCAGATTCAAGAATGTGCTTTCTGACTAATGATTTGTTATCATTAACTTGATGCACTGGTGGATTTATAGAGAGGAAAATGTTAATAAAAAGGTTCTTTGAGCTGCATTTCTGCTTTGCTGAGCTGTCATTCCATTAAGCAAATTTGAGGCAACGTAATTGCTACAAGATTCTCCATATTTGCAAATGAATTTGTGACATTATTTGGGAGATGAATGGGTTTTACCTTGACTTATTGGACTAAATCCATCTTGTTTTCAGGAGATGTGCTGATTATGGTTTTCCATGAGCTTGCAGGGTTGCTAAAGCAGTTTGCTGTTGACAAGATAGCAGACAGATAGGCCTGGATTTAGATCTAGACACTGTCCCTCACAAATGGTGTGACCATGGCCCAGTTGCTTTTCAGAGCCTCAGTTCCCTCATCTGTCAAGTGGGCTCAATATTAATACCTGGCTTATGGGGGGTTCGATGATAAATTTGATGATGTGAGACATTTCTCTGAAGAAGACATACAGATAGACAACAGGCACATGGAAAGATATTCAGCACCACTAATTATTAGAGAAATGCAAATCAAACGTACAGTGAGGTACCACCTCACGCCAGTCAGAACGACAGTCATTATAAAGTCTACAAATACCAAGTGCTGGGGAGAGTATGGAGGAAAGGGAACCCTCCTACTCCTACATTGTTGGTGGGAATGCAAATTGGTGCCTCCACTAGGGAAAAACTGTATGGAATTTCCTCCAAAAACTAAAAGCAGAGTTGTCATATGATCCAGGAGTCTCACTCCTGGGCCTATATCCAGAGAAAACCATAATTTGAAAAGATCCATGTACAGCAATGTTCACTGTAGTACTATTTACAATAGTCAGGACATGGAAGCAACCTAAACGTCCATGAAAGATGAATGGATAAAGATGTGCTGTATGTGTGTGTGTGTATACACGCATACACAATGGAATATTACTCAGCTATAAAAAGAATAAAGTAATGCCATTTGCAACTATGTGGATGGACCTGTAGATTATCATAGTAAGTGAAGTAAGTCAGAAAGAGAAGACAAATACCACATGATATCACTTATGTGTAGAATCTAAACTCTGACACAAATGAACCTATCTACGAAACAGAAATAGACTCACAGGCCCAGAAAACAGAATTGTGGTTGTCAAAGGGGAAGTGGGTAGGGATGGCAAGGGTGGGGAGTTTGGGATTAGCAGAGGCCAAATATTATACTTAGGATGGATAAGCAACAAGGTTCTACTGTATAGCACAGGTGACCATATTCAACCTCCTACTACAGACCATAATGGAAAGGAATATGGAAAAGTATTTATGTATATGTGATGTATAACCAAGTCCCTTTGATATACAGCAGCAAGTAGCAAAACCCTGTAAATAACAGGTAACATGTATGTTAAAAAAAAACAACAAAAACTGGCATCCGGTAATTAGTAAATTCCTCTTAAACTGTCTTTTGATCATGCCTTCAGAGCAAGAAGGAAATTTGCAATTAACACAAATATATTCAGATCTAATGTGTGACTACAGATGTAGGATTGGGGCCACACCTGGTTGAGGTGAAAGGTGCTGGAGAGTTGCCCTCCCTCCCCACACCTGTGACAGGTAGCATCCAGTAGGGGCAAGAGTGAGCCCATATACGGCACACTCAGAGCAAAGCCATCCCAGACCTTAGCTTCATGATCATGAAGTGCATGTTCAAAACCCAGGGGACAGGCTGGGGTCGCATGTGAGTACCATATAGTCATTTTTATTGGCTGATGGACATGGTGTTTGAAGCACTTATAGTTTTAGAATGGTCTATGGGATTCTAATTCCTTTCCTGAAAGTATCTGACAAGAAGCAGTTTAGGAAAGTAGTGTGCAGCTGGGAATGATATGGAGTTTAGCATAAAACTTGCATTCTGATTATTCTGACTGGTTCCGGTTTCTTTGCCCTTGGGCTCATCATTTCACCACGTGAATCCTGTTTCTGTATCTTTAAGATGAAGATAATATCACCATGTGACACAAATACATGTTTATTCATTCATCCAACAAATGATATCCTCAGGGCCAGGGATCTAGCAGTGAATAAACAGAAACAATCTTAACCTCCACTGGGGGAGGAGGTGAGATAATGAACCTCTTAAAAAAGTCAACTTTAGAGTTTGTCAGATAGAGATAGCTGACTTCCCAGGAGTGAAACAGTTCAGGGAAGAAGGACAGCAGATGTCAGCAGGGGGTGAGGTCATCACTGTAGAACAGAGTGGCGAGGCTAGAACCTGGGCCGAAGGTGGTATGTGAATAAAGACCTGAGGAGGTGAGGGAGCAGCACTTGATGATGCTGGGGGAGGGGGGAGCATCCAGGTAGAGGCCCAAGTGGGGACAGAGAACCTGAAGTGGGAGTAGGTCTGCAGAGTCTAGGGTGGCTAGAGTGGAGGCAGTGAGGAGGAGAGAAGAGCTGAGAATGGAATGGTAGGCAGGACAGACAGGTAGGTAGGCCTGGTGGACTTTTGTCAGGACTTGGACGTTTTCCCCTGAGTGCGATGGGAAACCAGTCGCTGGAGAATGAGGAGTACCGTTAACAGTACAGGCTGATTTACGCTTGACAGTATTATCTAGACCCCCAGGGCCCTTAAAGGGAAGCCACAGACCTTTGGAAATGTGGCTGATGAGACAGAGGGACTGACTTTTCCTTTTTATTTCATTTGGATTAATTTAAATTTCAAAATGAATTGTTGATTTGGCTGCATTGGGTCTTAGCTGTGGCACGTGTCATCTTCACTGCATCGTGCAGGATTTTCCTCTGCGTTGCACAGACGTCTCTAGCTGGGCTGTGTGAGCTCAGTAGTTGTGTCACAAGGACCCTCTAGTTGTGGCGTCTGGGCTCCATTGCTTGCAGGCTCAGGAGTTTTGCCACACAGGCTTAGTTGCACCACGGCATGTAGGATCTTAGTTCCCCGTTGTTCTTTGTTGTTGGTTCCCTGACCAGAGATCAAACCTGTGTCCCCTGCGTTGAACCACAGGACCACCAGGGAAGTCCCTAACAATGATTTCTTGATTCGGCGATTGGAAAACTTTTAAGTGTGTTTGAAACAACTTGGGTATGTGAATGTCTTTTTTCAGCTTTACGTTTATGAGTTCTAAATATAGATCAGGTATTTCCAATAACATTTTTACCATCTGAATTGAAATGTTCTGTAATTGTAAAAGATACTTCTCATTTGTAAAACATAGGATAAAAAAAACTGAGGTTAAAAAGCCTCAGTGATACTGTTATATTCATTGTATGTTTAAATAATAATATTTTGAATCTATTAGGTTTTATATAATATAGTAATGCTAATTTCACCTGCTTTTTTTTTACATTTTAAAAATATAACCCTGGAAAATTATGAGTGGCAAACATGACTCACGATTAGAGAGCAGTGATGCAGAAAACGTTGTGCGCTACGTTTGGTTTATGCAAATGAATTTATTCATTCTGTCGTTCATTCTTTCATTACAAATGTATGGGTGCTTTCCATGGGTGGAGCACAGTGCTCCTAGGGAGAGGTTTGGGTGCCCCCAAGCTGAGCACAGAAGAACTGATGCTTTTGAACTGTGGTGTTGGAGAAGACTCTTGAGAGTCCCTTGGACTACAAGGAGATCCAACCAGTCCATCCTCAAGGAGATCAGTCCTGGGTGTTCATTGGAAGAACTGATGTTGAAGCTGAAACTCCAATACTTTGGCCACCTGATGTGAAGAGTTGACTCATCTGAAAAGATCCTGATGCTGGGAAAGATTGAGGGCAGAAGGAGAAGGGGCTGACAGAGGATGAGATGGTTGGATGGCATTGCTGACTCAATGGACACGAGTTTGGGTAAACTCCAGGAGTTGGTGATGGACAGGGAGGCCTGGCGTGCTGCAGTTCATGGGATCATGAAGAGTCAGATGCGACTGAGCGACTGAACTGAAATGAACTGAACCACCCTCATGGGACTTCTGTTTTAGGAGAGACAGACAAAAAAATAATCAAATAATGCAAAATCATGCTAAGTGCTTTGGAAGCAAAAATAATGGTATGAGAAAGAGCAGGGAGGGGACTTTAGGTGGATTGTGGAGACAGTCTCTCAGGGGACTGAGGAATTACTGCTCCTGGGGGATTATTACCAAATTGCCACGCAGAAGTGCTTTTTAAACCCTCAAGTGCTGTCACAGTGACTTATTGTTAATATCTGTGTTCTTAGGGGCAAGGCATTCAGCTGGAATATGATCCCCTTGGGAACAGAGACTGAGTCTCAGTTAACATTTCACAAGGGTGTCTGCCTGGTGTCAGACACTTTTGAGGTGTTGGCGAGGATGTGAAGCACCAGGGATGCCTGGGGAGGTAGCTAAAAGCACTAAACAGGTTCCAGATCCCATTGAGTTTAGCTGGAAGGGAAATGCAGTGGTTCAAATAGGAGTCAGGCTGAGTAAATGGTATGCATGGGGGTGTGGTAGGGATCCTAGGCAGGTGAAGACCAAGTGAATGGAGAAGATGCTTAGAGAAAGAGGATGTAACCTGTGGGTCTGAAGCCTGTGGGAGCTTTGAGTAGGTGGAGAGGAGCGGGGAGGGTGTTCAGGACAGGAGGCAAAGGACAAGCAGACATTTGAAAGTGGGATCTGGTGGCCAAGACTAAGGATGCTGCCAGCAAAGAGGGGAACAATTGGTTTTTGATTCTGTCCTTTGCAGTCAAAATGGTGGGTCTGGTCTTTTGAGTTCTGAGAACTCACTAAATATATGGCCCCAGAGAGAAATGAGATCTAAATATAGATTGGGTCTTTCTAATAAAAATGTACCATCTGAATTGAGTTACCCTGTAATTGTAAAAGCATTCCAGATTTTGAAAATTTAGGATGAAAAAAAGGAAAAAGAAAACTCAATTATATTTTTATATTTATTCTGTGTTGCAATAATATTTGGATATATTGGGTTAAATAGGTTATAGTAACAGTACTTTCACCTGTTTCTTTTTAGTTTTGTTTTAAAGTAACAACCAGAAAATTTTAGATTACGAACACTGCATATGCCTGTGTGCATACTCAGTTGTGTCTGACTCTTTGCAACCCCATGGACTGTAGTCCATCGGGCTCCTCTGTCTATAGCATTTTCCAGGCAAGAATGCTCGAGTGGGTTGCCATTTCCTTCTTCAGGGGATCTTTCCAAGCTAGGGGTCGAACCTGAGTCTCTTGTGTCTCCTGCATTGATAGGCAGGTTCTTTACAAGCATTGCTCACATTCTGTTTCTGCTAGAGAATTCTGCTCATGGTGCTGCCATGGCCAGCACACCAGCAGGGGCAGCCTGGTCCCCGCCCAGCCCAGCTTTCCTCTCTGTGAAGGTCTTCAGATGGGTCTTGAAGGTCAAGGCTTTCAGACACCCCTATAACTCCTTGCAAGTGGACATCAGAGTCACAGCCCCAACATGTTAAGGAGCAGCTTAGCTTTTGAATTGAAAGGGACAAGTGGTTCCTTGATCAGATGCACCCATATTTCTTTCCACCGAGAGCCCTGGTTCCTTGCCATGTGCCACTCTAGTGAAGTAGATATGCTTTGTCCTGTGTTTGTAAATCGCATGCCTGGGGAGGGAGATCTTTGGCTTCAGTTCGCACAGTGCAGACAGGATCCAAACCTAGATCCTGGTCATGTCCTCACCCTTGATGCAGTCATCAAACCCTTGACAATAATGCTTTCAGGGACTTCCCTCTCCCCATTTCTCAGATGAAAAACAGACCCAGAGCTAGACAGAGACTTTGTCAGGGATCCTGCTACTACTGTCTTCATCACCAGCAATTCCCTCCTAAGTGGAATTCCATGGAGAGAAAGATGGTTTACCCCTCCCCCCACCACCTCTCTCCCGTGTGTCTGGCTTTCCTGCCTCCAGGGAGACTGGCAGCTGGGGACAGTGCTGGCTCTGGGCGACTCACAGAGGCCCTGGCTGCTACTGATCTCATCCAGGATGCAGGGCTGGGAGCCAGGCGGGCGGAGATAAGGCTCACCTTGGTGACAGGACCTCCCACATGCTGTTTATAAGCACATCTCCTGCCATCTGGGCCCTGTGTCCATGCCTGGCCTCCATCCTGGGAAGCCGAGCAGTGTCACATATACACATACACTGCACTTTGATGCATCCCAGGCTGGAGTGTTCGGGTAGAAACACGAGATGGAGCAAAAGGCTCATCCCCAGGGATGACCATCCCCGGGCATCGCCGTGGACTCCTTGGAACTTATCAGAGGCCTTACTCAGGGCTTGCTGGGAGGTGCTGGGCCCCAGCTCTGCTGCCCCCAGCCCAGGGATGTGGCAGCAGCTTGGCAACAGGATATACTGCTCCTCTCCCTAGTGTCCCCTGTGGTCACGGCTCTCCGTTGATTGACAGCATTTCACATCCCTAAAAATTACATTCTTTATCTGAAAAGAAACACCCTGAAATGTTAGCAACAGTAAATGTCTTTGGGTGTTGAGTCTGTGGATGATTTTTCTATCTCTAATTTCCTTTTCTTTCCTCTGAACATTTTCTTCACGAAGCCTATATTACTTTATAACAATAATATTTGAACAAAGTTTTTTCTTTTCTCCTGCCTGAAAGGCAGGCTATGACTTCCATGGAGCAGATTGTCTCCTTGGAGCAAAGATGAGTGTTTCTGAATTTGCCCCAGACCCACCCACATCCCCACATGCTTCATCCTCCTTTTTGCTCCAGCCCTATTTCTTCTTCCTGGCGGCCACAGGGATGGTGGTGGTGGGGAATGGAGGGAAGGATGCCATTCTCTCCGTGCTGGAAGCTTTATTTACTTTGTTTCACTTATTCATCAGAAATAAAGCCGGTCATAAGAAAGGAACACCATGGGGGAGGAGAGCCCTTTGATGCTGGGTCCGGGCCCCCACCAGCAGTTCACACATCCCTGCCCAGTGTTGGGATGGCCATGTCGCTTTCATCACACATCATGTGCTGTCACTGCCACTCTTCCGTGGCACCTCTGCTGCGCCCTAGAGCTTCCACTGGATATGTCCATGACTGTCGTCTGTCCTCCGCTTTTACAGATTGTATTAGTCGTGATTCTCTTTTATATATCTGACCTGGGAATTTGACTCTCTGAGCTCATCTCTGGAGCTTTCTCTTTCTCCACTTTGTCCAGTAACAGGAGGAGCAACCAGTAGCTTTATTATATCTGTTGTTTTACCAAGAATGTTTGCAAGTATCATATGCACAGTCATCCAGCCCACGCTTATTTTAAGTGGTTGATGAGGAGGATGCAATGCTGGTGCTTTGTGTATTACTACTGTCACATGATGGCTGTGGACTATCAGTGGTCTCTTTACTACTGGAGCTAGAGTCATTAGTGTTTTTACATCTAGTCAGATTAGAGAGCCAATTTCATAAACCCCATAACCAATTCAGGAAACTTATCCTTGTCTATTTCTCTGTCAGTCTGGAAGGACATCATTGATGAGCTGTCAAGAAGAAAAGCTATCATGGCTTCTAGTTCTTTGACAAAACGTCAGAGGTGTGGCTTTGTGTCCCATCATTTTCATATTATCGGAGCATTTATTGTCTCCCTGGGAGATGAAACTTTCTATATTTGCTGTGGCTGAACCAAGAAAGAAGGCATATGCATATTTCTACAGAAATTATGATTCCATAAAAGATTTTGAGGAGATGAGGAAGGCAAGTATGTTTCAGAGTGCAAAGTGACTTTGGAGTAGAAAGAATTTCTTTGGGTTGAGTTCCATGGAAGTTTGTCACTGACCTTTGTTCTTGTTTGGACTTCCCTGGTGGTTCAGCTGGTAAAGAATCCATCTGCAATGAGGGAGATTGGTCCCTGGGTTGGTAAGATCCCTTGGAGAAGGGAACGGCTTCCCACTGCAGTATTCTGGCCTGGAGAATTCCACGGACTGTATAGTCCATGGGGGCTGCAAAGAGTCGGACACGACTGAGTGACTTTCACTTTGTTCTTGAACTGTGAAAATATGAACTATGAGTATCTGGGCTAAGGAATGGTTTCTCTTGATAAATAAGCAATTAACAAATACTGTGGACACTAAAAAAAACTAATCCTTAAAATTCTATTCCTCTGGAATCACTCTTGGTGTAAAAATATGTTAGTCATGGTTCTGCAGAGAAACAGAATGAATAGAATCTATCTGTCATCTGTCTGTCTGTCTGTCTATGAAATTAGTTCACGTGACTGTGGAGGCTAAGAAGTCCCAGCTGGCAAGCTGGAGACCCAGGAGAATTGTTTTTGCTTCTGGTCCACGTCTGAAGGCCTGAGAACAAGGAGGACAAGTGGTTTTAGTTCCAGCCCAAGGCCAGGAGAAGACTGATGTCTCCACTCATGTAGTCAGAACAGGCAGAGTTCCCTTTTATTCAGCCTTTGTGTTCTATTCAGGCCTTTGATTGATTAGGCCCCTATTCAAGGCCTAATGAAGTCTACCCTCATTAGGGGGTACAATCTACTCAGTCTAGTGATTTCTCTTGGTAACCAGAGCATTTCTCAGAATATCCATTTACCAAGTTGAGTGGACAAGAAATCACACATGTATTATGGTGTATGTGTGTATGTGTATGTATGGTAGTATTTAATCACTAAGTTGTGTCTGACCCCTTGTGACCTCATGAACTGTAACCTTCCAGGCTCCTCTGTCCATGGGATTTCCCAGGAAAGAATACTAGAATGGGTTTCCATTTCCTTCTCCAGGGGATCTTATCTTTTCAACCCAGGGATCAAACCTGCGTTGCCTTGCATTGGCAGGTGAATTCTTAACTGCTGAGTCACCAGGGAAGCCCTGTGTGTACGTATAAGCATACATATATGTAGTTTATTGAATTTTATTTAGTTAGTAACTTTTATATACTAAAATTATATTTTTGCATAATAATGATCATATTCAAAATAGTTTACTTCTGGAAGGCAGAAAAGGAAACGAGATTAGAGAGGGAATCACAGAGGCTTCAAATTTATCTATAATATTTTATTTCTCAATACAATGCTAAGATTTTATTAAGCTGGGCAGTTGCAAACCAGGTGTATTTTATATTATCTCAATGCATTATGACATGTTGAAGATATTTACAATGTAAAAGGAAGGAAGGGAGTGAGGGAGGGGAAAAGGAAGGATGGAAAGTAGGGGGAAAGGGGCAAGAACAGAGGAGACCAGGTGACACCCAGAATGATGCCAAAATCAGGCCACAGGACCAGCTGGGAGGAGGCCCTGCCACCACTGTCCCCAGAATGTCAACCATGGCCCCAACACCTTTGCCACCCACTTCCAGAATGGAGTCTCTGGGGTTCCCCAGCCCCTGGAGCTTTGTGTCACCACCTCCCAATCCCATTCAGGCATATCCCAGGTTACACACCTCACTCTAGATGCCCAGGGGGAGGGGGAAGAGAAAGGAGGTATTTTGCATTTTCACCTTCTCTATGGAAAGGTGGTCCCTGATGCATAATGTGGAGAGTTTCTGTAGGTCTTGGACTGCCAATCCTTCCTTCCATCCTGGCCCATCCCCCACTCTATGCTCCCAGAGGAGCAGATGTCCTCAGCCCAACTTTATGGACACCAGAGAACTGGACTTGCCAGAAGCAAAGACTGAAGTCCACATCTGCTTAACTTCCAGTGAAGAGAGGCACTTCCCATAGAAGCTTGCACCTCCTCTCTCTGGTTCCACCCTTATCACAGATATGGTTCCTTCTAGCACTCGCTTCATCCTTGCCATGGGGGAAAGGCCAAAGAAGAGGTGACCTTTTCCTTTCTTTTCCTGTATTATAACACTTTGGTGAGCATTTGCTTTAGCAAACATGGTAGCAGACAACCAGACATGGCATTGAACAGAGACCTATGCGAGAGGAGGCATTTTCTTTTTTTCCTAAAGTCAGTGACCATGGGTGTTTCCAGGAGCTGGGACAGTGAGGGGAAATGTCTTATTTGAGACTCTGGACACTCTTCAAATTGTTCTGGGTGAACATCTGTATCAATAGTCCACCAATAGGAAAGACTAAAGATCTTGAATGCAAGTATGAAAAGGGGCGGGGCCAGGGTACAGACTTGCCTAAAGAGAAGGTGCCTTGGTGCCAAAGACATGGGTGTGTGCAGAACACTGACTCTTCTTCAAACCATCCGACTGTGTATTCAAGGCTCAGAGAAGAGTCACATTTTCTCAAAATTCAGTAAGAGGCATCTTTCATTTCAATCTCCTGCCTTTGTGTAGCAGACACAATACTCTAGTGACAATTCACTCAGGTGAATTGAATTTTTGTTTTGTTTTTTTTTTCCCCCCATAATAGTTGCATACAGCAGAAAACTAATGTATTAGTTATCAGAGGTGAAAATAAGCATAATGCCTGATCCCAAACTTGAAATTGTGTAACTTCAGCCAAATGGCTTTTGATTGAATTGCACATTTGTTTTCCCTGTCTTTTTTTTTTTTTTTTCTCTTCTTTTTGTGAAATCTCCATTTACCTGTGATGATCATAGCTTATTAGTGGGCCATTTTGGAGCACACTAAAATGAGAGCACTCTCATTTAATGCACCATTGCCTTACCCACAGGCTCTTAGATGCTCACCCTGAAGCCTTTAGCATTTATCTCCTCCAAACCTAGACTCTAGGATACATCTTTTTCCAATTCACTTTTTTAATGCACAGAATCATAGCCTATGTGTCTACTCAGGAGAATGGGGGCTTTTGTTCAGTAAGTAGAGCCAAATATTGAAAATGTATATCATTTGAGCATTTCCTATGTGCCTGGTGCTTTATATAGATTATATCTAATCCTCACATCATCTGAGGAAGGGAGATATTATCCTCACTCAAATGATTACAAAACAGGATGTTAAAGGAGATGATAGACTGATTGGAAGGATGAGAGAAAGAGAAGGATAAACAATAAACCCTGGGGTTTGGCCTGAACACAAGGTGGATGGTGTTGCCCTTAAGAGCTGGAAACCTGGGTAACAGGGATTAAATGTGGGGTGAAGATCAAAGGGATGGTTTAGAAGTCATTTAATTTGAGAAGCCCCACTAAAGGCCAAGTGGAAATGTCAGTCACAGGGTTGATGAATTTAAGAGTTAAGAGAGTGTTGAACTTTTGTGCTGGCCTTGGAATCAGTGTACCTAAATAACCACACACAGCACCAGCTGGCTGGCAAGCGTCTGAGCCCAGAGTGCCCCCCCACCCCCTTGCTGGGCTTTGTGATTGCAAAGCCCAGCTTCCTCTTCTGTCCCTTATACCCTACTCCTGAGCCCAAGGGGAGGACGAATAACATTCAGAGTCAGTCACCCTTGCTGGGGCCTGTAGGCTGGGGAAATAATTGTAGATTTTACAATTGCAGGAAAGGATAAATTTATCAAAGCAACATATACATTTCTATGCCTCATTTAATTCCACCTAAACACAATAGAAAATTGGAAGCAGAAATTCCCCCATGAGAGAAGGTTTCACTTCCTTGCCTTAAATCAGAATTATGAGAATTGCCATCTCATCCCATCAGCCAGAGCTCTCTGATTCTCTCAGAGTTCCCACAGATATCCTTGCTCCCAGTTCCACTGAAAAGGACTCTGAAATTTGGTGCTTAGAATGCCATGTAATCTCCTTTCCTTTGATTTTGGTCCAGACCAGCTCAATTCAGAACACATTTATTAAAAATGTATGTGTCCAATCTGAGGGAGAGAAACAAGGATGTGTGCATTATTCCCTAAAATGAAAGTTACGATGTGGGGTCTAAGAATCCTATTGGGGTGGAATGTAATTGCATGACAATCAAAAAAAGCTACATTAAACCACCTGTAGCTGGACATTGTTAACTATCTTTGAGGAAACCAACTACATCATGAGCCTGCAGTCTCAGTAATGGCAGTAATGGCAGTAAATGTGGATTTTGGTCCTGTAGGTGGTTTCTGGTTACCATGGGTATATGGCGTGGCTCAAAAGGAACTTACTCCTAAGGCAGAAAGAGGATGTCTATCTGTGAGACATCATAGGAAAACAGAATAAGGAGTTAAAATGAAGTCAAACCTGAGCATATAGAACCAAAAGAACTTTGTGAATGGAGTTGAGGGGGCATTTGAAGCCACCATTCAGCCTAGGTAACATTAGTCCACGCAAAGTTACCGTAAACACATGAGTGCATATAAACAAGTTTAAAAATCAGGGATTTGAACTTCACAAAATCACTGGTCCCTTCAGTACCTTCTCTCGAATTCTTGCCCTGTCTCCCAACACTGAGATTGTCAAGAGAAGCCAGTCATGTCATCTTTAAGTCTAATATCCTTCGGTGGTTATTCTTTAGAGCAAAAACCAAGCTTTGGTGTAGAATTCCAGGTCTTTATCCATCTGGCCTCACTTCACTCAACTCAGAGCTCCCACCAAATCACCTTGGCTGTCCTGCCATCTCCACTTCTACCAAAGGATTTTTGCTCCCATTTCTCTGTGTCCACTCAGCACTCCTTCATCCTTCTGAGCAGCTGGCTCTGTGTTGCTTTTGTTCAGCAGTGCCCACAGCTCCTTGAGTGAGGAAGTTTGTCTTTCATCCATGAACTGCTAAGGCTCAACACAATGACCCCACGATCAGATACTCTTCTGGCCCAGCTCCAGGATTGTTGGCTTCTTCAGCAGGTGTTTACGCAGTGGTCACACTTTCCCCCAGGCTATCAAATGAGTATCCCTGACCTCAAGCTTCTCTGAGGATCCCCATTCCACCAGGGAGGCTGGACTCTAGGGCTTTCCAGTTGAGTCTCTGGGAACATGGAGTCTAAAGGAAACTTACTTCAAAGCCTTGAGACCACAGACAGTTCTTGGCCAATTCTGATTGGAAGGTGCCTGTTGGCCTCCCTTTCTCAGGTCATCCGGGGAAGTGTTTTCTAAACTTAAAGGATCTGGGTCCTCGGCTCTCATGCTTGTGTAGGCAGAGGGAGCTGGCCAAGGGAGATGAATGACTCCAGTGGACTACTTGTCAAGGTAGTCAGTTCCAGATTCTCTCCTAAAAAGTCTTGGTAAAGGAAGACAGAGAGACTCAGAGCAGTTTCTGCAGAAACAGGGCCTCAGGCTGATCCTCTGTTGATTGTCATTTTTGTACCATTTGTGTCACATACCTGCTCCTTGCTGGATGCTGCACTTTGGTTACCTCCTTGCATCCACATACACACCAGTGAGTTCTGAGTCTGCCCGGGACACAAGGTCCCACCTGAGGACTTGATTGATGTATGACTCTGTCTCAGCCTACAGAGAAAAGCAATGGTGTCCATGAAGCTCTGAGGATCCCTGGGAAGGGGGTGGAAGTGAAGATAACAGACCAGCAAAAATCTAGAGTCAAATGCCCACTGTGCCTATGAAGACTGAGCTCTTTTTCCGAGATCCTTACTGTGGCCAGACCAGACCCTGGTCTGCATCCTTTGCATACAATACCTCCTTCTTCCGCCCCAACCACCCACCACCTTAGCATCCTCAAAACCACTCTGAAGGGGCCACTGTGAGCATTCACAGAGCAAAAGGAATGGGTTGTTCAGTAACTTTCCCTGAATCTCATGGTTAGTAAATGCTGAAGCTGGCATTTAACTTAGGATCTGCCAGGTCAGAGTTCAAGTCCAGCCACCGTGATAAGAGGCGGCCTTTGGAACCTGGGAGACTGGGTTTTCTTCTTCGCCCCACACAGCTGAGCATGGAACATAGTTCTCTTAGAAGTATTTGTTGGCATAGAAATTCACACTATGTTCTTTGCAGTTTTGATCCAAGATTCAGGAGTCCTCTGAGTTCAAGGTCAAACATACGACATTCACTCATGTGAGAAATATGTTGTTATCCATCTCTGGGTATGGATTCTCCTGTTAAAATGTTTTCCTTGCCTCTGTACTTATGCCCATGTTTTTCTCTCCCTGGAATGCCTTCTCCTTTCTTCTTATTTATGATTCCTCATTCTTCAAGGTCCAGCTACAGCATCTCCTCCGGGGGTGACCCCTTGATGCCAGGGTGAGGCACTGTGTGTTCAGGTGTGCCCCGTTACTGAGAGCCACGACATGGAGCCAGAGCGATGTCAGCAGCTGCCACCTTCACGCGTAACTTTGTTCTGCGCAGCGTGGCAGGCTGTGAAGCGGGTTCAGCACAGAGGTGTGGTTAAAGATGCTCTCCCCTTGGAAACTTGACTCTGGGGAAAGACCCAGATTACTGCTTCTGGCAGTCCCCCTCCCTCCACCTCCTGGGACCATAGTACTGTGGGAAATTATGTAGCAGAGTAGCGCTCCTGAGAGCACATGCACATCTGATGGTAGAACTGAAATTCAACTCCTTTAGTGAAGCTAATGGGCTTCTGCTGTGGGCACAGGGTCAGGAGGAAACAGATGGCAGAGGAGACACCTGGATGCCACCAGCAGACTGGGCTTTTCAGCCTCCTGGGGAGCCCAGGAATGGGCTCTTGAAAACCCTGGTACAAACTTAACTTCATATATCCATCGAGGACTCTGCCATGTGCCATGAAGCCCCTAGCCACAGGATTTCCTCAGCTGGAAAGAGCTCCTGCCCCAAAGTCTGGCTCTATTTTTAGGGTTGCTAGTCTTCCACGGGGCTAAGTGCTGTGGGGGGTCTAAAGGCCTGGCCCTCTCACCCCAACTGCTGTGCAAGGTCCCCAACTCTTCGAGTTCCCTGTGGAGTTGGCTGAGCCTTCCATGGAGACCCCACTGCACCTTACCTGCTGCTTCTGCCCAATCTAGCCTCTTTCCTTGCCCTCCTGTGTAGCACAAGAGGGCTCCATAATATACATTTGGCTTACCAACTTCTGTCTCGAATTCTGCCTCCCAGCCAGTCAGCTTGAGACAATACCCAGAGCAATTTTGCCATAAAATGTTGTGGAAAATGAGAAGACCAGAGGGGCTCAGTCCTTCCTCCGTGGTGTAGGCCTGCAGCTCCCCTGGTCAGTTGTAAGTGAGGATTGGTTGAGGGCAGGCAGATGGGGAGTCACAGCGATACAGGATGGGTTTGTGAATGATCATGTGCATGGGTGAGTGAGGTGACCTGGTGGCCTGTGTGCTCCCTGGGGACTGAGCTCATCCTGGTCTCTCAGTGAACCCATCGCTCACTGGTTAGTGGCTCCTTCATCCCAAGAGGGGCCTCGGAGGACCCATCTATCTGCTCATCCTCTGCCTCTGCCTGGGTAGAGACAGACTCCATCCAGTTCTGAGGGGTCTTCAGATAGTACTGGAGCAGCTATCTGAAGCAGCGCTCCTCCTGGCAGCGCTGGAGGAGGCCCTCCTTCTGACTCATCTCTGCTTCCTGTCCCTTTCCTTTTAGGCCATTTTATTAACTTGCTAGACCTGCCACAGACTGAGTGAATTAAATGACAGAAACCCACTGTTGCCCAGTTCTAGAGGCTGTAAGTCCAAAATTTAGGTGTTGGCTAGGTTGGTTCCTTCTGAGGGGTGGGAGGGAAGGGTCTGTTCCAGGCCTCTCTCCTTGGCTTTCTTGTAGGTGGCCATCTGCTGCATCGTTTCACGTTATATACTTTTTCCCTGTGTACTTGTTTGTGTCCAGAATTTCCCCATCTTACAAGGAGAGTGGTCATATTGGATTAGAGTCCACCCTCATGACCTCACTTTTAACTTGGTCACCTCAGTAAAAACCTCATCTCCAGATAAGCTCATATTCTGAGGTTCTAGGATTTAGAACTTTAACGAATGAGTTTGGGGTTGGGGGGAGGGGCACAGTTCAACTCACAAGCCTGACTTCTTCAAGCTAAGCCTGGAAGAAGGACGTGGGGACAGCATGCTGCCTGTTTCTGCTCCCTGTTTCCTGGAGACAGCAGGAGCTCTGGTGACTGACATCTGAAAGCACATTGTGGGACAGCCTTCCCTTCAGGGGTCCATTTCCGTGGCCTTGGCTATCCCTGTAATTGACGCTTTGGGGACCTCTGCATTTCCCATCTTCTCTCTTTCTTGCTCAAGTCAGACACAGTGTTACACCCATCCTCTCCTGTAACCTTTAACTTACGATGTTCCTAATCTAACCCTCACTCTGTAGGCTGGATTACTGTTAAGGATTTTTTAACTCCTTGACTCTTTCCTGCAAGTTCCCTCATCTTTGATGTGATGTTCTGTTGTGGGTGGATGCTGGGCTTCCCTGGTGTTATGCACGTGGACATTGTCGATTATCTGATAACTCAGATTGGGCACAGGAATCCACTGGAGCCAGTGGTAGCTCGACTCCCCAGCAGTTCAGGGATGAAATGTTAGAACCCACTGGCTTTGCTGGCTTCTCCCTTGAGCCTAGCTTGTTTCTCATATGTCATCAGCTGGTGGCCAGACAGACAGCAGCTGCTGTGGTTTGAGTTCTGACTTTTCCGCTATAGCACCCGCCTCGGCACCCCACATTTTCTTTTCTCCTCAACTGCAGAGAAACTGAGTGTTTATCCCTGGGTCTTTCCCTGGCACGGGGTTGCAATGCCCACAGGATTGTGACAGACATGGTTCCAAACCCACCTGTCCCCCTTGGGCCTTGGGTAGTATCCTCCCCTCCTTGAGCTGCTTTGGTTTCCTCTTATAGAATGACTTTGACGGTAACTATTGCACATGGTTGACCCAAGGATGAGTACCGTGGGAATGGAGTTAAATCAGGAAGCACGGGGCCAGGCATGCAGGCGGCTGTTGGGAGTATCTCTTCTTCAGAAGGCAGCTGGGAATAGGTTGGCGGGGAGACAGGCTGGAGGAGACTCAGGCTCATACTGCCTCCCGAGCACAGGGCACACGCCTGCCCAGGGTGGCCCTGACCCTTAATATCACTGTCTCCATCCACCCTAAACTGCTCCCTGGATCCCGGGGCAGCAGAGCTATTCAGAGGGCCTCTTAGGGAACAAGGCAAGGTGGCAGCAGTGTGGTGCCGTGAACTTGGAAAGCACTGCCCACCCTTGTCCTCTACATATCCTTCCCCTCTGCCAGCATCTCAGCCTCTCTGAAGCCACGAAGAAAGCATGGCTGAGCCTCCTCCGCAGACTCCCTGTTGTTGTTGCACCGGCCTTGGTTGCCGCACACAGGCTTTTCTCTGGTTGTGGCGAGTGGAGGCTACTCTCGAGTTGTGGTGCACGGGCTTCTTGTTGCGGTCGCTTCTCGTGGAGCACTGACTCTAGGCGCGTGGGCTTCACTGGTTGTGGCCCATGGGCCCTAGAACGCACAGGCTTCGGTAGTGGTGCACGGGTTTACTTCTTCCATGGCATGTGAAATCCTCCTGGACCAGGGGCTGAACCTGTGTCCCCTGCATTGGTGGGCGGATTCTTATCCACTACACCACCTGGGAAGTCCTTTCCCAAGGACTTTTGACCTCAGAGCTTTTAAACTGAGCTGGCAGGCAGGACACTGGTGTCCTGAGGGTCTCCTGGCACAGTGTGGGATCCCTGGGTCAGGTGTGCCTCTGGTCCCTGCCTCCTCTCTGGCCACAAAGGCTGAGGCAGCTCGTCTGAGAAAATATTAGGCCATCCCAAACTATATAAACCCCATTCTCCCTGGCCCTAGAGCTTCCCTTTCCATAAGCAGATGAAAAAAGCATCTGTTGCAGAAAAATAAAGTGCCTTATGTGGCAGACCAGTTGGCTGGCTCTGTTTGTGGGGTGTGCTGGACCAGGTGTGAATAAAACTCTCATTTGTCAGGAGCTCTCTGCCTTAGAAGCTCCCAGCCTCTCTGAGCCTCCTTGTCCTGGCCTCTCTGCCTCTAGGCTTTGAGATGTCCCTGTCCCCTGGTTGGTGGCAGAGAGGGCAAAAATAGAACTCCTCAATCCCAGGCTGACCTTGGAGATCAAATCTCCTTCAGTCCCTCTCCCCTCCTCCAGGAGGCTACTGTTTGTCCTGGTGGGGAAATGAAGGCACCCTGGGATGCTTGACCCTTGGGCCTCATCTCTGCATCTATTGCTGAAACCTCGGTGGGAGGTGGGGAATGCCCTAGGTCGATCGTGCCTGTTGCTGTTCCTGTGAGCCTCTGCCATCCCTCCAACAGGATTGCCTTTCCTTCCCACCCTTAAATGTTGCAATCTCACCACATCACCCTCCCAAGTTGAGATTAAACACTTCCTTCTTCTTAAAGTCTTCCCTTTTTCCTTTTTCTGATCCTCTGAACTATCCTTGTGATCTGGCTTTGGTCATAACTTCTGTGCATGATTTCCCCCCTCTTATCAGGTTGCAAACTTCTCAGGGGAAACCAGTCTTACTCTAAGTGTTTATTGAGGACCAACTGTGTCCTGGGACCTTAAGTATTTTGTACTCTAATCACTCTGGGGAGAGGGAACAATTTTATCTTCATTTTATTAATGAAAACATTAGGGTTGGGTACATGGAGAGACTTGTCCAAGGTAATGATATTTCAGAGGACTCAGGGCCTGAATTTGAACCTTGGTCTAACTGCAAACTTCATGTTATCACTTGAAGCTTCATAGCATCAGTTCTTTTCTCTTTTAAATAAGATTTTGACAAAATTCCATCCCCAGATTTCAAATTCCCTTGCTGTAAAGGAAATGCAACTCCATCGTCCATTTAAATGTGAGCGGTTTTATTGAAGTTGTAGATGCAGAAGTTAAACAATGACCTGAGTGGACGGAGATGCTGGCAGACTTCCTAGACTGTAAGGTTAGACTTTTCATGTTGGGTGTTTGCTATGTTAATTAGTAACAATAAAACCAACCTGCTCAGCTGTGATTTTTCTGTCCAGAGGAAACTTCCAATCAGAAGCCTTTGTGGCCCTTCATGACACGTCTTGACTGTTGGAAGGAGAATACCAGTCATACTCAGGGGACCCTCCAGCTCCACCAAGGTTTGCAAAGCTGCCCTCAGCACACATTATGCTGAAGCATAATGGACTATAGCACTAGCTCCCAGGGCACAGTGTCCTGGTGGGACTTTAACAGACTCCGAACTCCACATTGCCCCTGGTTAAGCAGGCTGTCTGGAGAGGGCTGGGGCATCTGTTTGTGCACAAAACTCTGCAGGCTTTGAAGACAGCTGAAGGTGGGCATCACTGGTCCCTGGTGGGAAGACCCAGGCCCTAGGAGGGGCAGTGGAAACACAGAGGGATGCTCAGCCTAGAGTCCTGTGATGGGCCCAGAAGGGCAAGAAAAACTACATTAGGGAGTGTTCTGGGGAGGACAGGGATCCCAGGGCAGGGGGTGACTTCCTGGCTTCAAGGATACTTTTGAAATTCTAGGACTATTACAGCATGGCTCCATTCTCCATCCAAAGTGGAAAAGAGACTTTAGAAAAGAGAGGGTGACCTTTGCAAACAAGTTTAAGTATCGGCTATTCACCAGGCCCTGGTAGTGCAAAGCATCCATAATGGCAGGTAACAGGTTGCTCTGTGTGATGCTGAGCCTTGTAAGTCCTGCAGACATGAGCCACTCAGTGCTGATGGAGCAAAAAGCTCTTCTAGACTTTGCATACCTGCAAGGCCCTGGTCCCCCCCTGCTGCCCTGGGGCTGCTGGTGACCCCATTAATCAGTGACCCCATGCCTGTCCCAGCCTTCCCAGCCTCTTGTTGGCCAGTGGTTCATTGTTCATTTCTGATTCAGTCTCGAGAGAAGTTGTGGCTAGATCACAGGAGGCCAGGACTTGTACCCTCAACTCCTGGGTTTCAAATTCTACTTCTGTCTCTTACAAGCTGTGTTTCCTTGGGTGATTAATCTTTCTGAATTCCTATTTCTTTTTATATAAAAGACTTACAGTGATTCCCAGGTCTTAGGACTTTGGTAAGGGAGAAGATGAATTAATGCATGGGTCAGGAAAATTTTTACATAAAGGGTTAGATAGGACCTGTTTTTTATTTATTTATTTTTTTAATTGAAAAATAATTGCTTTACAGAATTTTGTTGTTTTCTGTCAAACCTCAACATGAATCAGCCATAGGTATACATGTATCCCCTCCCTTTTGAACCTCCCTCCCATCTCTCATCCCATCCCACTCCTCTAGATTGATACAGAGCCCCTGTTTGAGTTTCCTGAGCCATATAGCAAATTCCTGTTGGCTATCTATTTTACATATGGTAATGTAAGTTTCCATGTTACTTTTTCTATACATCTCACCCTCTCCTCCCCTCTCCCCATGTCCATAAGCCTATTCTCTATGTCTGTTTCTTGACTGCTGTCCTGTAAATAAATTCTTCAGTACAATTTTTCTAGATTCCCTATATATGCATTAGAATACATTTATCTTTCTCTTTCTGACTCACTGCATTCTGTATAATAGGTTCTAGGTTCATCCACCTCATCAGAACTGACTCACAGGCATTCCTTTTTTATAGCTGAGTAATATTCCCTTATGTATATGTAGCACAACCTCTTTATCCATTCATCTGTCTATGGACATCTAGGTTGCTTCCATCTTCTAGCTATTGTAAATAGTGCTGCAATGAACAATGGGATACATGTGACTTATACAATTGTTTAAATAGGACTTATTTTAGGCGTTGTGAACCATGCCGTCTCTTTAGTTGTAGTAGCAACAAAGCAGTTGTAGGTGATGCATAAACAAATGGGTGTGGCTGTTCCAATAAAACATTACTTACATAAACAGGTGGTGGAGTAGTGGGCTTGTGTGGATTTAGGCCTTTGGTAACCCCTGAATTAATGCATGTAGAACAGCATAGGGCCTGACACATGCAACCCATGAACAGTGATGGTTGTTAGTATTATCATTATTCTCATTACTAGTCATATTCAGGGAGAGCTGAGCAAAGTCCCCAGGTTCTAGCTGGAAGGTGTGCATGCAGGGAGTAGGGATCCAGGAGATGCTGGATGGGTGGTACCGAGTGAGACCATCCCACAACCATCATGTGACATTTCAGAGTGCTCTGATGTTCTCAGATAGCTGCAATTGTAGAAGGAGTGTTAGCACAGGGCAGAGCAGGGTAAACGCATGTAAACATGTGTGTGTGTGTGTGTGTGTGTGTGTGTGTGGTGGGGAGGGCAGGAGAGGGACATTTAGCATTCTTTGCCGGACGAATCTATGTGCAGTCATAGAGGAACTCCCTGTGACTATCTGTCACTTAGATTCTCTACCTATAACTGATGAAAAGCCCATCACCTTTGTTGTTGTTCAGTCACCAAGTCCCGTCTGACTCTTTGTGACCCCATGGACTGCAGCATGCCAGGCTTCTCTGTCCCTCACCATCTCCTGGAGTTTGCCCAAGTTCATATCCAATGAATCGGTGGTGCCATCCAACTATCCCATCCTCTGTCACCCTCTTCTCCTTCTGCCCATCACCATAGCAGGGCCCTAATTGGAAACACTGTCCTGAGACAATTGTCTCCTTGGTTAGAACACGTTTGGGACCCTCTGCAACCTCTCAAAGACACCTGGGGCCGGGGGGAGCCTGGGACCACCTCTGCAATTGGCCCATGGTGTAACTCTCTCCTTTTGATTCCCTCTTCTCCAAGTTCTAGAATATTCTCTAGAGCCTTTTCTCTTTGGCTTTCAGATGCACTGTCTGTGTTTTGTACTAGAACCCAGGGCCGGGGGCTCCCATGAACAGGAGCTTAGGACGTCCCGACAAGATGCCCGCATGATGGTGTCTTTGGGGGAGAATTGAGAGGCTGCTGCCTCAAGTAGGAGTCAGGGATCCTTCCCTGGGGGCCACACTCATCTTCTACACAGAAGACCCTGGCAGAGGAAAAATAGAGACTTTTCTGACAGCCCCACATGCTGATCTGTCTAGATAAAGCCTTGGGAAAGAACATTATTATCCAACAGTGATGCTGGAACGTTGCCCAGATATCAATTTCTGGATGAGTCACCACAGATTCGGCGAGAGTGGGCCAGACAGATTCTGAAAGGTCCCAGAGCTCTTGACTCGTTTGCAGCCGGGTCTAAACGTCTTCACTTTGCTGAGGAGACTGAGGGTCATGCCAGGGTGTGTCTAGCTTTCCATCCCACAGGCAGGTGGTGAACCTTCCAGGCCCAGGCCCAGAAGGCCCCCATCTAGTCCTGCACCTCAGAGTCACACCAGTTGGAGGGCCTGTGCCTCTTATCCACGCTAGTGGTGTCTGTCTTCACTGCTCACATCTGGGCGCCCAGCCCCTGGACCAGGCCTTGGTCCCTGGTGGCTCCAGGTGCATAATGCTGACCACGAAGGCATGTTCCCCACTCTGTGCTACTGGCGGGACCCCATTGGAGCAATTTAAACCCTTGTGGCCTCTGTCAATTGGGATTACAAAGTAACTGAAAGAGGAAGAGGCAGAACATTTGAAAATAACCCCTCGCATCTGTCCGGGGAAGCTGCCTCAAGCTGGGTTCTCCCTGAAGCAGGTGTTGATTGCAGGTGTTTGGTTTGGTGGGTGATCAGGGGAGCACCCCGGTGAGCTCCCCAGATGGCTCTAGTGGCAAAGAACCCAGCTGCCAATGCAGGAGACGGAAGAGCTGGGTTCGATCCCTGGGTCTGGATGATCCCCTGGAGGAAGGCATGGCAACCCTCTCCAGTATTCTTGCCTGGAGAATCCCATGGACAGAGGAGCCTGGCGGGCTACAGTCCATAGGACTGCAAAGAGTCGGACACGACTGAAGCGACTTAGCACGCAGGGAAGCACCAGCAGGGGACCAATACAGAGTATGAATGAGCAAGCTCTGGGTATGGAGGCACAACCCCAGGGGGCCTCTGGGAGACTTGGAGTCATGCCACCTAAAGGTGTGGGGCCAGAGTGTGGACCGCCCCCCCCCCCCCACCTCCTTGCTGGCGTGCATCACAGGTGTCACTCCTGCCTACAGGCTGCTGCACAGAAGTGCCGATGAAGGCCGGCCCTGCGAAGGCGACTGCTGCTCCCTTCCTCCTTTTGATGAGTTAGGAAACTGAGGCTCAAAGCAATTCAGGGACTTTCTGATAAGCAGGCAAGTTGAGCTTCAAGTCCACTCCTCCCTGGATGCGGAGCTCTGCTCTCACTGCCATACTTGTGGGTTCCAGCACTTTCCTCGAGTGGAGCATGGGATGAGAGGGCCCCCCAGCAGAATCTTCCCTGCCTTCTTCTGCCCTGGTGAATCTTCCTTATAACATCCTTCCTCCTCCTTCTGTTCAGAGCAGTTCACTTTGCCTCATTATTATTTCATTGGGCTGAGCTTTAGTGAAACACAGCCCTTAATTTGTTTATTTAACATTCCTGGTCTGCAATTGCTGATAGAGTAAAACTGATTAATTAATTAATTGTAGCCTGCCGTGGCTCCTGCCGGATCACGACGGCATTCCAGATGCTGATGGGAGCTCAGGCGGAGGGGGGTGGTGACAGATGGGTCATGGAGCTCTGGCCTGAGGGCAAGGCAGGGAAGGGACATACTGGCCTCTCTCCATGTTTGCCTTTGTTTGCCAGGTTCTGAGGCCACTCAGGCCTGGTTGAGGCAAGAAGCCGGCCTTCTCCCCAGCCACAGGGAATCCAGATCCACCATGTTTCTTTGTGTAACACCTTTGGCTGTATTTTGGGGACCTAAGATTCGCTTTGGTGTCATTGTGTTTCTGCCAGATTGACACAGAAGTCCCAGAGAAAGGGTTGCCTACAAGGAGCTTGTCTGAAGTGGCCTTTGTTCTAATGGGCTTGGCTGGGATGGCCGGGAACCCCTGGGAAGCCCCAGCCCCTTGCTGCAGCAGCCAGTCTTGTCAAGTCTAGCGCCCCACGGCTAGAACTCAAGCACTTTCTTCCTGTTTGAGATCAAAGCTCTGCTGTCCTCCGGGAACTGGGCCTGGAAGGACGATGACCTTTCTCTCATCCTATAGTCATCTGCTGACCCAAGACCCTGGCCCCCAGGATTCAAGTTTTGCCCTTTAGGTTGTCCTCCTGTGACCTCTTCTTGTATCACTGTGACACTGACCAGTTGTCATTCGTTCCTAAATTCGTGTTTATTAAAATGCCTGTTATGTGCCAGACTCCATCCTAGGCACTAGGGCACAGATGTGGCCCTGTCTTCAGGGGACTTCCTCTCTTCTATCCAGGAAACACTGCTTTGTTTTGGCTCCTTTTGCACCCTTCTGCCATTGCCCACTAGCCCTGGTGGATCTTTTCTCTCATGTTTGTTTAAGGTACCCCCTGTGTACTGGATCTGAACTTCCTTGGTGCTCAGACAGTTAAGAATCTTTCTGCAATGCAGGAGACCTGGGTTCAATTCCTGGGTCTGGAAGATCCCCTGGAGAAGGGCATGACAACCCACTCCAGTATTCTTGCCTGGAGAATTCCCTGGACAGAGGAGCCTGTCTGGTTATATAGTCCATGGGGTCGCAAAGAGTCAGACACGACTGAAGCAGCTAACACGACGCTATGTACTGGATGTTACCTCCTTTGCTTTCCATCGTAAGTCTACAAGCAAGAGTTACTATTTGACTTGATGGGAGATGGAGACTCTAGATGACTTGACCTGTGTCAATCCACAGGTGTCAGGGGTAGTGCTTTTAACCTGGGAATCTCACCTGAAGTTCAGAGCCCAGTCTATTCGTCTTGGCCCACTGAGGCCCAGCCATCCCTGCTCTGTTCTGTTTTGCTGTTTTTGAAATGGCCGTGAGCAGGTGTGTTGTGCTGGGGCTTTTCTCCCAGGCTTTGGAGAAATGGAAGCTCTTGTTGTGAAGTTGTATTTGTTGTACTTTAGTCGCTAAGTCCTGTCTGACTCCTCTGTGACCCCGTGGACTGTAGCCTGCCAGGCTCCTCTGTCCATGGGATATCCTTGGCAAGAATACTGGAGTGGATTGCCACTTCCTCCTCTAGGGGATCTTCCCAACCCAGGGATCAAAGCCACGTCTCCTGCATCGGCAGGTAGGTTCTTTACCACTGAGCCCCAGGGAAGCCCAAAGTTGTATTTAGTGATCCTGTAATCACCTTTGCTTGGGGAAGGAGGAAAATGGCATAAAGACAGTTTTCCAATGTTGGATTCCTCCTTGGACCTGGCTCCAGCTACTCCGCATGTCCCGTCTGGTCAGGACAGACAGGCCAGTTTCAGGTCAAAGCCCAGCCCTCCAGGGACTTTAGCTTGTCCCAATAGCCTGGGCTATATGGACACAGTGCTCTTAACTTTATCTTAAATGCTTGTTGCAGCTCTACAATAAATACCTGTTGAAGAGTGAACCAAAATGAATGAATAAGCTATTCAAATTTTGACCTTGTCTTCGGCTACCTGCGGGGCCTTGGGGCTTCACTTCCCCGAGTCGGAGATTTGTCAGCTATAAGATGGAATTTATAATACAGTGTGTTGTTAGGGAGATGAAATGAAATAGTGTGGAAAAGTCCAGCTCAGTTCCTGGTATACAGTAGGTGCCAAGTACAGCATTCCAAAGTCAGGTTCAGACAGGAATGGACAATGTGTTTCGGACTGGTTTTGTGCTCATCAGTCCCAGGGCATCCTTTCCTCTTTATCTAATCCTCCTGGAACTGGAAATGTGCAGCTGAAAACCATTGTTCTCACCACCTCAGCACCTCTGGAAACACACGCCTTGTTTATTCTCAGCCTCCTCATCTGCGGAATGGGGACACCGGACTCTCATGCAGAGAGCTCCACAGGCAGCATGGAAGGCCTCGCCCACCCCCCAGGGCCCTGGAAAGAATGTGCGAGGTGTTATTTCCAGTGTGCTGGGCAGAAGGATGGCAATTAGGGAGGATTAATTGTAATTACCTATTTATCTCTGAGATTTGACCTAGGAGTGTTTCTGCTCCAACAGTGGTGTGGAGCGGTGCTCAGCTAGGCATGAAACCTCCATCTGCTCCTTGGCTTCAGTGGACAGGCCGCGGTGGGGGTGGACCATCCGCCTCTCAGCCTCACAGGCCTGCGGCGCTTGGTTGTCACCTTGAGCTGATCACTCTGCAGAAACACCAGTGGTGGCTTGAGGACCAACTTGTTTGTCTTTCACTTTTTGCTTGAGGAGTAGAGAGGCATTTCTTACAAAGCATTTGTGGACAGAGACTTAAGGAGGGACATAGCGGCTTCTAAGAAATTGTTAGGATTTTTTTATACCACTTAAGTATTACAGAAAAGGTAGGTGACTTGCTCTGAGGCTGCTGTGCTAAGGTGAAATATTAGAAGGAAAATATCTGTTGACAAGGTTCAGTTCAAAGCATCCAATTGTCTTTTAAGCCACAAAGATTTAGAGATGGTGGTAGGAAAGGTGTTATGGTGGGTGCAGAGGTAGGTGGCAATGGTGAACTAAAAAACAATTAAAGTAGAAGTGTCTTTAAGGAGTCCAAGGTCAGGTGAGAGAGACTCATCATGGACATTAACAAATATACTAGTCATCATGGAACGCTGACCTGGACAAAGTAAGGGCAGGAAGCCAAGATGGGCTACTTAGGTGGGGTGGTGGGAGGTTGCTTCCTGGAGGCAGCATGAGTCTTCTTTTTTTTGGCTATGCTGGTTCTTAGTTGTGGCACGTGGGATCTAGTTCCCTGACTAGGGATCAAAACTGGGCACCCTGCATTGGGAGTGTGTAGTGTTAGCCACTGGACTGCCAGGGAAGTCCCAGCATAAGTCTTAATAGAGGGAAGGATATAAGCATATAAGGACAAGACGTGGTCATTTGGGCCTAAAAGACCTTGGATCAGAGGCCCTGAGAAGGGCTCTGACTATGGGACTGGTGGGTGCAAGTCAGACTTGCTTAGGGATAGGCTGGGTGGAAGACTCAGATCCCAGTTTCCACTTTGTGAGCTGGTAGCTGGGCCCCTGGGCTGGGTGACCTCCGTCCCAGGGCATCACTGTCCTAGTTAAGTCTCATGATTAATTGAAGTAAGAGTATGAAAAGAAATGTGATGAGATTGATTTTGGTTGAACAAATGCAACTTCTCCTTATTCTTCTAATTTCCTGAAAATCAATTCCATGTACATAGTGACCACTGGAAATAAGATGAGGAAAGCCCGTGACCCACAGATGGTCATTGGGTGTGACTGGCCAGTGTTATCCTCATCCTTCCCCTGGAGAACTGATGGGGAGTCTACATCAGAAGGTGGCAGCCTGAGACTCTGTGACCACAACTATTCTGGGCACCCCCACAGCCAGGAAAATGAACCAAATAGGTCTCCTCTGCCTGTTATCCTTCACCTGAGATCTGACATCCAACCGTGGAGTTAGGTACACGCTGCAGCTGCTTCTATGGCAAAATATTCCTGCAAACAGTGAGGGGAACTTCTGTGGAGCCTACTGTGGTGGGCAGAGTAATGGTCCCCGAAGAGGCCCTGTCCCAATCCTTGGACCCTGTGAATATGCCACCTCACTGGCAAGGGGAATTAATTAAAGCTGCAGATGAAATTAATGTTGCTAGTCAGATGTCCTGAAAATAGGGAGATTATCTTGGATTACCTGGGTGGACCCAGTATATAATCACAAAGCCCTTAAAAGTGGAAGGCAGAGCAGAGATGGCAGTGTAGCAGCACGATAAAAAGTTGGCTCCACATCACTGGCTTTGAAGACGGAGGATGGGACCACGAGCCGAGGAGTGTGGGCAGCCCCTAGATGCTGGAGATGGCAAGGATACAGCTTCTCCCCTGGAGCCTCCAGAAAGGGACACAGCCCTGCCAATGCCTTGATTTTCACCCCGAGAAACCTGTGTCAGACTAAAATCTATAGGACTGTAAGATGATAAATCTGTTTTGTATGAAGCTACCAAATTTGTGGAATTTGTTACACCAGTTATGGAAAATTCCACCTACCCTCCACCTCTAGTTCTCTTTCCTGAATTCCAAAAGACACTGTCATTCATGTGTTCACTTATTCATTCATTCATTCACTTGTTCCTACATATAACTCATGTATTCCTATACTTTACTTTCCTGTTTTGTAAATAGAAGTTAATAGAAAATATTTCATGGAGTCTTTTTGATGATTAAACAAATTAAACAAAATGGGTAAAGGGCTTAGCACACTGACAGGCTCGGTGCAAGCTCTTATAATGTTAATTGTCTCTATTATTATTATTATTTTTCTTGTTGCTCAGTCAGAAAACAGTTCTTGGGCACCAGGCTTATCCAAGCTCTTCCTGAGCTCAGACCATGGTGGTTTTTGGATGGAAGAACAGGTTGGACGAGGGTCAAAGAGGGTTTTGCCCAAAGCCTCTCTCAGTAACTGTGTTACTGGTCATTGCTATTTACAAAGCAGGCTGCTAGATTTAGTCCTTCCATTAGGCTCATGGCTGCTCTTGAACAAAACCAGAATTCTCTTATTAGGGAGACTGGATTTTAGTAGGAAATTACTCACAGTTGGTAAAGCTTGGGAAATGAGGTTAGAATAGGCAATACTTATTTGAACCATTAGGTACCAAGGCCTTCTGAGATGGCACTAGTGGTAAAAAAACAAAACAAAAACAAAAACACCCTCCAATGCAGAACATGTAGGAGATGCTGGTTTGATTTCTGCGTCAGGAAGATCCCCTGAAGGAGGGCATGGCAACCCACTCCAGTATTCTTGCCTGGAGAGTCTATGGACATAGAATCCAGGAAGGCCACAGTCCGTGGGGTCACAGAGTCAGACACACCTGAAGTGACTTAGCATGCATGCATTAGATACCATATCTTTTATATGTCTCCTTCCACTTAATCTTGAAACCGCAAAGTTACTAATCTTGTTCCTGTTCCAGTGTGATGAACAGAGACACAACATCACACAACGATAGGCGGGGCAGAATGGAACCCCTGGACTCCAAGAACACTGGACTCCCAAGTCCATGCCCATCTTTCCACCACTACCTCATCTTCAAGGTGGTGGACAAGCCCAGCAGATTGAAGTCCCCATTTCTTCCTGCTCTTTTACTCTCTGGCTTAACTGTAAAATGAGGTGTGTTTTCCCCTGCAGGACACAGGCTGGTTTCCTCAGGTCTTTCCAGCACCTCTCCTTCAGTGTCGGGGGAACAGTGTTGCACTCAGCACCCACACGACCCTTATCCCTGGGTGAGTGCAGCCAACAGGGAGCATCCCATGTAGAACCAATGCAAACACAGCCATCACCGCTGAACAGGGCTTCCCAAAGAAAAGCTGTCTGTATCTCTGGCTCTTGACAAACCATGTGTCCTATTAACATTTTCTTTGCAGCTTCCCTGGGCTGCAGGGGGCTGTGCCCAGTACTGTCTGGCACACACCAAGTTCCTCCTCTCGCCAGGGTGTTTCTTTCATCATTGAAGCCCATTTAGCTTTTCTGTTCATACTTCAAGACAACATCTTGCTTCCTGGGCGCCCATGGGACAGCCGAGCCCAACTCGTGTGAGCCAGTCACATGGGAAAATCCTTCAGGTGGCAAGACACAGACAAGGGGTCCTCATGGAGGGGCCACCTGTCTGAGCCAAGGTCTGCCATCAGTTGTCCTATCTGAAATTGAGGCACACTAATAATGACAGGGCTTCCCAGCTGGTGCTAGTGGTAAAGAACCTGCCTGCCAATTCAGGAGATGTAAGAGATGCAGGTTTGATCCCTGGGTCAGGAAGATCCCCTGGGGGAGGGCACAGCAACCCACTCCAGTATTCTTGCCTGGAGAATCCCATGGACAGAGCAGCCTACTGTGCTACAGTCCATAGGGTCGCACAGAGTTGGGCATGACTGAAGCAACTTAGCATGCACACACACAATAATAAGACAGTCGGCCAACAAATAAAAGGGAGCCTTTAGCTAATATTTGGAAATAATTCTCCAAGTAAAAATTGGATGAGTGATCAGGCCCAGTAGCTGAGGTGAAATCTCTTAGATGAAAGCAGTTGTGCTTTTAGATGCCCAAGGGTGACTGATGGTAGAGGAAAGCCCTCCTGCATCTCTGGGATCATGTGTGTTTCTAGGAGGTGTAGGCAGGGGTTTCATAGTGTCTTTTCCTAACCCCCTGTGGGAAGGTCCTCTGGGGCTGAGCTGTGAACACTTGAACCGCAGGACTGGAGACATACCTGTGACTTTCCAACTCCAGCATTCTCTCATCCAAATAGCATGTTTTCCTGGTGTGGGCTTGAGAAATCTTACTCCTAAGTTAGATTGGCAGCCTGAATTATCAGCCGTCATTCCCAACCACAAGATGGCTGTGATGAGGAGACAAGGCAGGATGTGTGCACTGCAGACGTGCAAATCGCCTTCACATACCCTAAACCTCCCTCACTTGCTTTGTAAACGTTTCCTCCAGGAGAACAGGTAGGTGTCATAGTTTTTCCTGGTTCTTTCTCTGCATGTTTATTTTTCATGCAGCTGAAATAGAGTCCAAAAAAGACAACAGGCAAAATAAAGCTGACTTGGTAAAGTACTTACTATGAGTATGGCTTTGCTTTAAGGGCTTTATAATAATTATATTGTTTCCTTATGGCGGTACTCTTATATCAAGTCTATAGATTGAAAACAAAGGCTTGTAGAGATTATCCTGCCCAAGAATAGTCAGCTAGTAAGTCCAGAGCCAGGATTCAATGTAGATTGGTTTAACTATGAAGGAATTCCTTGCCATTCACACTATATAAATTAGAAACCTCCAATAATCCACATGTTTACCCTCAAGTCTTAGGCAGTGGTTGTTTCTTTTTATTTCCTGGAGGCAATACAAAATGCTACTGTACCTTTGAAGCCTTCAGATAAATATTAAATTATATTTGATTAAAACTTTGATCAAAAAGCCTGTTGCCATGTCCCCATATTGAAAACTAGAATTCTATGCGTGAGAGATCTGGTCCCTTGCTGTTAAAAAGAACATTTAGCTCACCAGAGCATTAGGGTCCTGAGCATTTCAGGTAAAATAGCTTTCTCTGTAAAAAAAAAAAATGTGATATGTACATTTTGGAGAACTCACAGACTGTGTTTTGAGAAATACTTGGGAGTTAGTGGTGGCTGTATCTAATGACGGATGGTCTTCATTCTGTTATCTCCTTTCTGTTTGGTTTTCATGTCCTGTCTGGGAAGGTGAGAGGGGAATAGAGAAGAAAAATTATTCATGCTTCATTTTTGCCTTTTATGTGTCTCCTCGCTTCATGGGTAGGAGGGGAGATGGTACAGAATCCACAAATCACAGTGACAGTGGAATGTGCTCTAGTCTACTGGTAGCTTCCTCTTCTATACCAGGCTTCCCATCTGATAAAGAAGAGGCTTGAGTTAGTCTGTTCCCAAGTCAAAAAGACCTTCTGTGGGTTGTATCTGTTGTTTCCTCTGCATTTCCCGCTTTCCTCAGGAAGGGACAGTGTAAAGGGATCACATGCCTACATATCATCTCATCTCAACATACGTCCTCCAGGCTAGGGTTTCAGCCAGTTTATAAACAAGGAAATCGAGGCTCTGGGCATTTAAATGGCTCATCAAAAGTCATGTAGCAGTGGGAGAAGAAGAGGGTGGGATGATTTGAGAGAATAACATTGAAACATATGTGTATATATAGCCATATGTAAAATAGATAGCTAGTGGGAGTTTGTATGATGCAGGGAACGCAAAGCTGGTGCTCTGTGACTGCCTAGAGGGATGGGCTGGGGAGGAAGCAGGGAGGGGAGTTCAGGAAGGAGGGGCCACATGTATGCCTATCACCAATTCATGTCAATGTATGCAGAGGCCATCATAATACTGTAAAGTAATTATCCTCCGACTAAATAAATATCTTTAAAAAGTCGTGTGAACAGTAAGTGGTAGAGCTAAGCATTAAGTCTAGGCATTTCATACCCTGGTAGGAGTTGGGGTCTTGTAAGAGGCTACAATTTCCAGCAGGGAACACTGGTGCAGAAACTCTGCCCTGGAAGAAACTCTGCCCCACCTGGGGGTGGTTTGTCCAATGGTATATCCTGGCTTTGTCCACAAACCCCACCTCCTGCATCTTCAAGAGAAGAAATTTGTTGCCTATAAAGCTCAGAATAAAGTTTTACTTCTTAAAAAAACTATTTCACTCAAACATTATAAATAAGGCAAAGGGGATTGAATGATTGAATGTTAACAAAATAAGCCCCTTAGAAATAAATGAACATTTCATATTGTGCTTCATTTCGGTTTCATGAGCTCCAAAATAGCACTTCAAGTGATTGATGTTTTCTTTATTAACCATAACTAAACCCAAGTAAAACCTCACTCTTTTCTCTCACAAGTTTATTAGATTGAGGTTAGTTCACTTCTTAAGAGTAACCCTTTGGAAGCCACTGTAGGCAGTTCAGAGTGGTAGAGAGAGTATACACTTTGTGTCAGGCAGGCTTGGGCTCATATCTCGGTGCTGTGACTTCCTAGCTGTGTGGTTCTGGAAGAATGAGCCTTAACTTCACATTATAATATGGAAATTTTAATGTGAGCCTCACAGAATTATGACAGTCTGTTACCTTGGTGGTCCCCAGTGAGCCAGGTCTCCTGGCAGCCATGAGATTTGAATCTAGGCTGTGTTTATGGCTTGTTTTAACCAACAGAATGTGGTAGAACTTCCAAGAATACTTTAGGTTTTCTAAAGTTGTGATTCTCAGAGGGAGACTTTTTTACCCCTCATGGGACATTTGGCAATTCTAGAGACACTGTGTGTGTGTGTGTGTGTGTGTGTGTGTGTGTGTATGTCCCCCAGTTGGAAGAGTGCTACTGGCATCTAAGTGAGCAGAGACCAGGGAGGATGCGAAACATTCGGTAGTGCACAGGGCAAGAGTCTGCCACCCTGCTATGGACTGTAGCCCACCAGTCTCCTCTGTCCATAGGATTTTCTGGCTAGAATACTGGAGTAGGTTGCCATGCCCTCCTCCAGAGGATCTTCCTGACCCAGAGATCAAACCTGCATCTCTCAGGTCTCCTGCACTGGCAGGCAGGTTCTTTATCACTAGCATCACCTGGGAAGCCCAACAAAGAATTATCCAGCCCCAATTGTCAATAGTGCCAAGGTTGAGAAACCCCATTTTCCCATAAAGACTTACACTGGGAACTGGCCCTCAGTCTTCATGTAAGAAAACCCATTACCTCGTTGGAAAAACCATACAAATATGCTCCCTGGAATTGTTGAGGCCGCAAGTGAGAAGAAGCCCTCAGACTCCCTGGAGAGAGGAAGAGAAGCCTGGCCAGCTCATCATCCAGCTGAGCTCAACCCATCACAGCTTCCTTAGCAGCAGAATACAGCCAGTGAGAGGTCACCAGTAAGACCAGCAGAAGAACTGCCCAGCCGAGCCCAGCCCTGTTGGCAGAATCATGAGCAAAATGGAAATGTTTTGTTTGCTTCAGTCTAAGTTTGGGGATGGTTTACATCAGTGAATAACTAAAGTGATAGCATATATGAAAGGAAACTAGAGTGTCTCAGTCAATATAGGATTCCTTCAGCAGGGGATGCTGTGATGTGTCAACCAGAGACCCTCTTCAGGACTCAACATGCATCCCCCTAGCTGCTAACAGTATTGATGACTGACAGTTCACAGTGGAGGGCTTCTGTGGGATTTGCCTTCTATTGAAAACAGTCGCTTCATCCAAGCTCAGAATGCCTTCCCTGGGATAGCCGACATCAGATGACTGATCCATGTGCAGGAAGAAAGTCCTGGAACCCTTGCCTTCAAGTAGGTCAACAGTGAAGGGTCATCTCACCACTAGTGCTCCCTGGGACCATTGCTGAGATTGCAGTTACTCAGCCACTCCCTCAGCTGGCTCCAGCTTCTGTTACCTCCTCCAGGTCTTAATCTTGAGGAAACTCCTCCCAAGAATCTCCTGTATGCAGATCTCCATCTCAGAGTCTCTTTCCCAGAAACCTGACTTGGAATATCTTTCTTCTTCCTGTCTTCCTCCCATCTGGAAGTTTTTGCCGTAAGACCTCCAGGACACAAGATAATTTGGCTAAGAGCACATCCTGGGACACTCAAACTACAGTCCCTGTTCCATCACTGGCTTTGGGGGTCTCTGTTAAGTTTCAGTTGCCTTGACAAAGAAGAAGCAAAAAGCCATGCCCTGAATGTGACAAGAGATTCAAAAGTTTAACTGTAACTCTGGGAAACTTATAAATAGCAAAGAAATACAGGGAAACATATTAATCTTAACCAGAAATGCAAGAAGTGCAAATTAAATCCACCTTGAGACACCATTTTACACTGACTAAATTAGTAGAACAAAGTAAAAATAAATTCAAATACACATTGCTGGTGACATTGTGGTGAATATTGGGTCCTCTTAATCTGCCGGTTTAAATATAAATTGCTCAGCACTAGAAGAAAGCAATATGGCACTACACAGTGGAAACTGTAAATATGCAGTTGCCCTCAGGCCCATTAATAAGAATGCATCTGAATAAATTTGTTTAAGAGAGGTTTGAGGATTTAAATTCTGATCTCTTAAAATTTCACCAGGCTGGAAAACAAATGTAGTGTAAATAAATATGTACTGGATAACAAGAAGCTAGAACATAGAATTAGAAGATTGGGAGATCTGTATTATATAAGAGAAAAAAGAGCAGCATTGAACACGTGGTATTATTTCTCAGAGCATAGTCTTTTGACTACCATTATCCAGATTGCCTAGGGTGTTGTTAGCAAGTGCAATTCTGAGTCTGACCCCAAATCTCATATAGCACAGTTTATGTGAGTTGGGCATGGGGACCTGCATTTTAAGTGAATTTTCCAGATATCCATATGCCTCCCACATATAACAGTTCTAGATTGAAACAATCCCTTTATGCCTTTTGGTGGGGGGGTGTAGAATTGGGAGGAACATTATCTTTTTCAGATTTTCTGCGGTTATTTTGTTATGTTTTTATGATTGTTAAGAGGAAAAAAAATGTAATTTTCCTCGTGCACTCTGGAGAAAAGTCATTTTAATTATAGGTGTCTTAATAGTTCCTCGTTAAGGGGCATAGCTTAACCTCATCCACAGGGGTAGGTTAAGTATCAAGAGAGGAAAGTCTTGCACTAAAGAAGGGGATCATTCTTACCATTATTCATCTTCCTGGTAATAGATATTTATGATATATTTAAGAATCTTCCATTACTAACCACTCCCAAGTCCCCTTGGGTTCTGTGTCAAGCGCACTGTTAGCTCCCAGCTTGGGAGGTTGGGATGGCTTCGGCGTGGCTGGAGCCGTGTCACTGGGCTCAGGGAGAGCTGTTCTGAAGGTTGAGGCAGATATATTAACTCCCAAAGCTTAAAAATTTTGTACTCTTCAATCTGGAGAGGGGTAGAACACCCACGAGACAGGCATACCGCAGGCATGGAATTAGGAACACAGGCAGACACATCAGGTTTGGACTGTGTCACCCCCTCCTTGCCTTGTGGAGTCTTTAGCACACGGAGATAAAACCAATGTATACTTCTGTCTCAAGACCTTGTTCCAGTGACGGTGTGTTTAATATTCATTGATTTATTTGGTGGTGCCAGGTCTTATTGTGGCATGTGGGATCTTTAGTTGCAGCTTTCAAACTCTTAGTTTTGTCACACGGGGTCTAGTTTTCTGACGAGGGATGAACCAAGGCTCCCTGCATTGGGAGTTCGGAGTCTTAGCCAGTGAACCACCAGGGAATTCCCTCAGTGACTATTCAACTCTGTTAACCTAGTAAACTTTCTGTTCTAAAATCTTAGAAAAATATGTCTGGCTTTGTCAGAAACATTTTTTTCTTTTCAAGTTGGTGGTTCTGTATGTGACATGATGTTAACTTCATTTCATGTTATTCTGGTCTGGACTTCCTTGGTAGCTCAGTCAGTAAAGAATTTGCCTGCAGTGCAGGAGACCTGGGTTCAATCCTTGGATAGGGAAGATCCCCCTGAGAAGAAAATGGCAAACCACTCCAGTATTCTTGCCTGGAAAATCCCATGGACAGAGGAGTCTGGAGGGCTAGAGTCCATGGGTCGCAAGAGTCTACAAATTTGAAGAATTGATTGAAACAACATATATTGATATTTCTATAGCAGGTTTGTTTGTATGAAGTGCTTATTTGAATCTCACTGTATGTTTTTAAATTAATTTTTACTGGAGTGTAGTTGACTTATAATGTTTAGTTTCTGCTGTATAGCACAGTGAGTCAGTTGTACACATACATGTATCTGCTGCTTTTTAGCTTATTTTCCCATATAGGCCGTTACAGAGTATTGAGCAGCCTTCCCTTTTCTCAACAGTAGATCCTTATTAGTTATATATAGCAGTGTGTGTACATCAATCCCAATCTCCCAATTTATCCCTCCCCCTTCCCTTTCCCCCTTGGTACATCTTTAAGCTCTGTATCAGAGGAACATTGGTCAGGGAGATTTTTCAAAGGTGAGCCCTCAATGCCAGTTTATGTTTCCTCGTTTCCAGCCCTATTATTGGTTGGAGGCAATGAAAGAGGATTAGAAAGCAGGTACGATTCATGTGTGCATGCGTGCTTGCACACACACACACACACGCACACGCACACACCATGAAAGAGCCTCATAAGGACAAATGAAGAATACAGTGAAGAAATATTATGAGGTCATGGAAGGCAAATACTGATGATGATGAAATCAAATGAGAGAGGCTGAAAAATTCATTTCCATCTCTGTTACGTCTGAAGAATGTGAAACAAGTATCTGTCCTTGGGTGTACGTGAGCTGGGACCAGGTCGCTAAGGAACCAAATGGCTATAGGGGCTTTGACTTCACATTAAGTTGTGTAAACCTTGGTGTCCAGAGAAGTCTCAAAGGTTTTGCTTTTTCTAACAAAAGAAATAGTGATTAGTAAAGGACATTTCTCTTAAGATGGATTCCTATGATTGAGATTTCACCAAGTGGATTAAGGATAAGTTTGGATAGAAAAAGGTATTTAATTCAATATCAATCTTTATTTTCTTTATATCTTGCCCTATTTATATTAGCATTTAAGCAGTACATCAAGAAATGCTAGTTAAGGTAACTGTGGTCAAATGCCCTAACTAAAATGGCCTTTTTACTTTAATATTAAACTATTCAATTGAAAAAACTCATGACTGTTTTCTGAATCTCTGGTAAAATGTGTGTCTTATAATTTAGAACATGGATCTCATAAGGGAGACCCTTTTACTCACCTGAGAAACCAAACATAGAATGACAGTAATCGTGTTACAGTAGTGCTAAAGTCTTTAGGTCATTTAGTTCTAGGTATATGTGTGCATGTCTTTTCTTCCTTCCTCTAAAATAGTTTAAGTTTACTTATAAATATAGATTACTATGATACAATATTTTAAAAACATAAAAATCTGAATATTATCATCAGTTAAAACTTAGGGTATACAAGAATCATTTATTGAGTTTGTTTTTGTATTTAGCTATGTGCTTGAAATAGTTTCCTTCTAAAAGCAAACACATAAGCAGAAAAATTATCTGGACAATATATAAATATATGGTAGACTTCCTGTGTGTGTGTCACAGGTAGTAGGCAGAAGTGTTTGTTTTATAGGAATCAGCAAAATTTTTGTAGAGGGACAGCTCATAAATATTTTCAGCTTGGTGGGCTATGCAGTGATCTCTGTTGCATCTACTCAGCTCTAAAAGCATCCATAGAGAATACGTTAGTGATTGGATGTAATTGAGTTCCAATAAGACTTTATTTACAAAACAGATGGCGGGCCAGAATTGGTTGTAGTTTGCCAATTCCTGGTTTAGAGAGTGTACTAGGCATAATGTGTATCATTAGAACTGTCTTTTCACACTCACCATTTTACTTAAGAGGAACCCAAGGCCCACCCAGATGAAGTGACTAACCCCAACACACTGCAAAGAACCATTATTTCCGTGCTGTTCTCTCAGTCCCTGTAACAGAGTGTAAACCAAAACGAGAGCTCCCTCCGTAGAGTGGAGGGGGCTGGAGGAGGGGTGGAGGGCAGAACTGAGTGATGGCACATGTAAAGGTGGCCCCATGTCTCTTCTCCCTGATGATCGTTGGGACTTGTCTGCATTTTGCCCATGTTTTCATGTTTGGTTTTCAGTGGTGGAAGAACCACCAGGCAGAAGGCTCGGACCTGCTATCCACTTGGAGCTATGGCCTTGGAGCAATCACCGCTCCTCTCTGGACTTCGTTTTCTTTAACCTGTGAAATGAGGGGCTTGTCTTGATGATCTTGAACTCCCATTCTGTTCTCGAGTTTTTCTTCCACTGTGTTCTTCAGCATCTTCCCCATCAATCCACAATGATTCCTGAGTTGGAATTTACTCTGGCCTTGGATGCAGAGGGGCCATAAGTTAGTAGCCCCACCCAGATGTCACTGGGTTACCTGTTTTCTCTGCTTACCTGGTCAACTCACTTCCCTCAGAGCATCCCAGAAACCCTGATGACCTCATCGCTTCTTGGGCCCAGAGCTGATTACCATAAAAAAGGCACCCACCTGCTCACAGAGCCTTTCTGTTTTTGGCTCTGAACTGCTGAGCTGGGCATTTTACCAACTCAGTAGTCTTACTTATAGATTTATTTATCCCTTTAGAATCTCCACTTCTCTCTGAACTTCTTCACAGTAAGCAGTTTTACAACAAACCAGTCCCTGGCTTCAGCATACGCTGGGCCGGGCTAGATGTAGCCCTCCTGTGGACTTGTTCCCGGTGAGTGTGTTATTGCCACTCGTCCGTATATTTTTGCCAAGGACTCAGATTGTTCTTTCTCCACTCCAGGACTTGCATCGCTTAAGTTAATTTTAGTTTAACTCTAGTTCAATTTTCTTTTTAGAAAATATGGTGCAGGAAACGGAGTACTGGACTAATCTAGAGACCTAGCTTTAAGTCCTGTCAGCATCACGACTTAGATGTGTTACCTCGGGCAAGTCCCATAACCTCTCTCAGCGGCCCAGGCACTCACTGTTACTCTCCAGGTGATTCTAATGAGCAGCCAGGCTTGAGAGTCACAGGTTTTAATCATCTAACTGATATCATTGATATAAACACATTTCTAAAGGATTTAGCAATGTGTTGTGCTGTTACTTTTATTTCTATTTAAAAGAAAGATACCAAAATCCTGTACAAATAAACCCCCAAGAGAAATAAAATGAGCAAGTGAACAAAATGAAGCAGTGTTATATGTGATCTATAATAAGAAATGTATGTTTTGTTTTTGTTCTGTTTCTGGCTCAAAGCTTAGAAGTTCTGAGACATAAGACCAGTGAAAATATCTTTTGCTGTGATATTTGGTCTCTTGTCCTTTATTCCTGAAAGGGCTGCAGAGTCATAAAGGTGAAACGAGTATCTTCTTATTCTTAACAATTCCCTTTCAACCACACCTTGGTTTTGTTAGTGAGGTTACTTCTGAAAATCCCCTATAGCTAGGGGAGATGATTGGCAGCCCAAAGCTGGGAGGGGAAAGGGACTGGAAGATTGACGTCAGTCACCTATGGTCAATGATGTAATCAATCATTCCTGTGTCATGAAGCTTCTACATGAAACAAAATGCTGGGTTTGGAGAGCTGGGTTGGTGAACAGCTGGAGATTCCTGGAGGATGGCTGGCTGGAGAAGGCATGGAAACTCTGTGCTTTGCCCTATGCATCTCTTCCATCTGACTATTCCAGAGTTCTGTCTTTCTATGATAAAACTGTAATCTAGTAAGCGAATGTTTCTTTGAGTTCTGTGAGTTGCTGTAGCAAATTAAACAAACCCTAGGAGGGGTTTGGGGTTGTTGGAACCTCCACTCTGTAGTTGGTCGATCAGAAGAACAGGTGACAACTTGGGCTTATGACTGATATCTGAAGGTGGTGGGGGAGTCTCGTAGGACTGAGCCCTTAACCTGTGACACCTGACATAATTTCCAAATTGATAGTGTCAGAATCGAGTTAAATTGTAAGATACCCAGATGGTGATGGAGAACTGGCCTCAGAATCTTACACAGCCCATCCTGTAACATATTTTAGTTCTTGAGATTTTCTTTTGAGGTATACAACCTTTCTAGATTAAAATTAGGGTCAAGTAATTTAACCACCCAATAGCCGCATGGGACTGGATTAAATGTGTTGCCAATTTGTTTAATCCTGTGGAAACTCTGAGTGTTGAGGTTGGTGGCACCGTTTTTCAAAGTGAAGCAATTAGAGCTTGAGAAGGCAAATCACTGTAAGGAAGTTTCTGTCACTGTGAGTGGAAGTGATGGGACCAAACATCAGAGTCAAGGGCACTTTGCATTAAATCTTTGCTGCTTCCTGATCCTGCCACATGGAGCTTAAAATCCTATCCTTTCAAATTGCAGATGACAAGTGAATAATGCTAATGATGGCAGTAATATCACAGTATCATCTTATGTGATATCAAGTCTTTAAGATGCTTTTATGTATTTTAGAGAATCATCATATTGAAATCACAACCACAGATGTGACTACTAAGAGGCTGTCTTTAACATTAAAGGTAGAGCTACTGAAGTGACTTTGCCTGCCTGCCTTACAAGTCCTAATAGGGAGTATCTTAGGGAATGAGTGCTGTAAACACATAGTTGATAAAGTTATCAGGCTCTCCTATTGTTACCCTACACAATGCCAAGGAGGACACTGGGTCACTGACTGCTTAAGACACCACCAGGGAAGACAAATTTACCAAGTGACCCAGCAAATCCACTCCAGGGTACTTAACAGAGGCATGAAAACACCTCTATACAAAGACTCACACACCAGAGTTCATGACACTAGTCGTGATTGCCAAAAAGTGGAAACAGCACAAAAGTCCTTCAACACGTGAACCAGGTAGACAAAATATGGAATACCCACGTGAGAAAATATTATGTAGTCATAACAAAGAGCAAAGTACTGATACTGGCTACAGCATGGGCAAATCCAAAAAAGCATTATGCTAGTTGAAAGCAGCCAAATGCAGAAGACTCTATAATATATCTTTCCCTTTATGTGAAATACCCAGAAAAGGCAAATCTACAGAGACAGTAAACCAATCAGTGGTTGCCCGGGGCTAGGAGGTGGAAACAGGGATTAATTACAAATGAGCACGAGGATCTTCTGGAGCTGATAGAAAAGTTCAAAACTGGAATTGTAGTCTTGGTTGCATGCTATGTAAGTTAACTAGAAAAGAAATCATTGAATTGCACACTTAAAATGAGTAAATATGATATATACATTCTATTTCACTAAAGTTGTTTTGTGTGTGTGTGTGTTTTTTTAGGAGCCCATCAGGAGTATGACAGCGAAGTCGGTGCAGTGCAGACTTTGACTTCTCCTTTTATCACCAAATTTTTTTGGCAGAACATAGGAGGAATTCCAGCCCACAGGGAGTTGCCCCAGAAATTAGATTCAAGAGACATGTTCAAACCAATCTGCAGCCCATAAATTTACATGAAGAAACTGATCTTCCCAGAAACAAGGAGGTTCAAGTCACCCCACCAGGGCTTCGACTCACTGCACTGAGTAACCAGGAACTGACTTTCTGGTTATGGCTGGACAAAAGCAGTGTGTGATGGATGGGGCCGGGGTGTTTCACAACAGCCACTCAGGAGACCTGGGAACCAAACCAGCCGCTTGCCGGAGAGGCTGTTCATGGACCAGTCTGCTCACGTTCCTAGATCCGGTGACCCTTCTCCTGGAGGTTGCAGGTGAGTCGTTGTCAAGCCTGTCCCTCTCTTTTCTGCTTTGCCACGTTCCATTCAGACAATTACTGTTCTGTTCCAGCAGTCTTTCTTCAAGCCAGCCCATTGTGCAGTATTTTAGGTTTCTTTGTCCTTCTGCATGATGGCATTACATATCTGTCTTGAAACTTTGGTGTGGCGATACTGACCCACCTTCATGAGAGTAAGGTGTGACCACAGGGGCCAGTGCTCCCAGGACTCCCCAGAGGCCCTCTTCTGGACTCTGGAGATGCCTGCCACTCCTGTGGGCAAGGTAGCGCATACAGTGGCTGAGTTCATTGGTTTGAGCCTGATAAACTTCCTGTTCTCTTATTACAGATGGAGCAAACAGCTGCCTGTTCTCAATGTGGGTTCAATATTGGAATGTCCTAGCATTCTCCCTGCACATGAAACCCCAGTCCCTTCAGCTTCCTCCTGCTCCTTCCTCATGGAGTTGGATACAAAACTGGCGTAGAACCGGGTGAACAGTGTGCGGCTGTTACTGTCAGTTTGGGTGGGCCAGTCTGACATGTGTATGTTGCATCATTTCTGCCGCTCATCTCCTTGAACTGCCCATGACTCAGATTAGCATACTTGATGCTGGCAGGGCTGTCTGCATGTTTTCAAATTAATTAGTGAGCTTTGGCTGCTCCTTGGGAAGGGTCTGCCAGTGGGCTGTCCCCCAGCTCCAGCCCTGATCCCAACCTTTTACTTGATCCATAGTACTCGTCATAACCTTAGCCTTAGAATTGGATGAACCCTATCTTAAATACGATGAGAATACAAATCACTTAACCATGATGGCTGACACAACTTCATTGCTAATATTATTATTACACTTTTAGCTACTGTTTTATCCTAACCCTAATGGTAGAATCCTATCTTCAGATTTCGTTTTAAAAAATCCCTTCCTTTGTTGAATGCTTAAAGTGTCCTATATCACAATATCCTCCATCTATCAATCAATTTATCTATAGATTGATAATCTATAACTCTCCAAAACAATTTCATTAGCTGCTAAGCTGTCTTCCATCATCTGCCTATCCAATCCAAGGTTTTTCAGTATCAACATTATGAACATTTTGGGCTGGATGATTTTTAGGACTATGTCCTGTGCCTGTAGAGTGGGTAACAGGATACTGAACATCTGGTCACTAGATTTTGGTAGCTGTCCTCACCCAAGTCATGTTGTGGCCATCAAAAATGTCTGCAAACAATGCCAAATTGTCCCCTTGGAAGAAGGGAACAAAATCAATCTAGTCATTCATTTATCCATTATTATTTTATTCCTTCTTTCTAGAAGGTACAACATAAAGACTCTTCTCATTTTATAGGTGAAGAAACTGAGGCTGAGAATTTAGGTGAATTATAGAAGATTGCATAAGTATTATGTGATTGATGTAGGTTATAAAATTAGATTTGCCTTATTTTAAAACACCCGTGTTCTCTCTATCATACATGGCTATTTTAAATTAGACACCATGATTACCATTTGATTCTCAGTGCCATTGTTCTCCTTTATTCTCAATTTAAAGTCATCCTCAAACTTAAATCTGACCCTCAATCCCAAGCATATGTCTTCCAGCTGAAACATAGATGAAGGTATCTACACCTCAAACCTCCATTCTAATCCTGTCCTCAACTCAAGATGTAACCCTGTTTCCAGCCCCAGTTCTTAGTTTCTTTTTCTTTTAAATTAATTTATTTTTTACTTGAAGGATAATTGCTTTACAGAATTTTGTTGTTTTCTGTCAAACCTCAACATGAATCAGCCATAGGTATACATACGTCCCCTAAATCTGGTTTCCCATCATCCCAGATGATGAGAGTGTTAACCTGAAGAGCACCTTCCAGTGTGCAGTGAACCCAGTGGCAGTAGATAAACTTGTTTGCAGCCTGTTTCCAGCCAGGGACATGTATATTACTCCATTCTAAAGAAGCAGGATGCAGATGGTCCCTTCTCCGCTGATCCACTGAGTTCGTGTACATGTAGGCCCTGTCTGTCACAGACCCCCTTAGGTTGGGATTTTTGGCAGTCCCCAACAGTGGAAAGCTTCCATTTGCCCTCTTCAGTGACAGGCTACCTCTGAAAAACTGAACAAATGAAGAGGTTTGAAACCGATCCGTTGGCTTCTCAGAGCCTGACATATTGGTTTAGCTTCTTCCCAGCAGTTTTGATTCCTGCCCCAATACTCTGAGGCCTATTAGATGGCTGACAGCTTCTGGCCTCCATGTCCAGAATTCAAACATGCAGAGACTTTTTTTTTTTTTAAAGCAATTAACAGTGACGCTTGGAAGAGATGGCAACAAGCTGAAAAAAAATTAATTGAAAACTTAACCTTCAAATAAAAATACTTAGACCTTAGGCATCCATTTGTAAGCAGCTTATGCTGTCTGTGTGCATTTTGTTGTATTATTTAAGTGTTTTCTACACCATTTCTGATTAATACAGCCATGCTATTTTCCAGTCCAGTCTCCTTAATAAATATATGTGTCAAATATCCGTTTCCTCCCCTGAATGCAGAGGCTTTTAATTCCCCTTGTTTGCATGTGCTAACTGGTTGTGTAACGAGATTAACAACTCTGTCTTTTTCTTTCTGCAGATTTTAGAAGAAAAGCCAGTGGGCTCCCAGAGTTAAAAAAGGTACCTTCTTTAATTTTGCATATTGTTAGCTCCAAACCGGTTGCTAATGTTTGTTTTATTTCCATCTGTCAAAAGCAATGCCAAAATACGTTGTGTTTGCCTTGAGTTGGCTCAATTAATCCTTCTCTGGAAACAGTTCTGTCATTTCATGTTTAGTTAAGGCCCTGATTCAGTAGCTACCAAATGGGGGCTCATCCCTGCCAGTGGCAGCCAGTGCACATTTAATACAGCTTTCTGGGAAGTAGAATGTCTGTTTGACAAAAGGGAAAGGTGGGGTAGCGCCCTTATAGGGATGCTGATCTGGAGCCAGCCCCATCGCTCCTGTGGGTACAGATATGTATGTTTTGGCTTGGTCCTGGGGACCAGCTGCTGGGGAGCTAAAAGAATCCAGCAGATGGATCACACTGTGAGAATGGCTTGGTGGGGTCTCAGTCTGGGGCAGACCACCCTGCCCAAAGGGCAGCCTTTGTCTAAGTCTTGATGATGGTGTATGCATCAGCCAGGACTGCTATAACGAAATACCACAGATCGGGCAGTTTAAATGACAGACATTGATTTTCTCGAGGTTCTGGAGGCTGAAGTCCAAGATCATGGTGTCAGCAGGGTGGATCTCTTCTGAGATCCTTCAACCTGGCTTGTAGGTGTGGCTCGTGTCTTCACATGGGCTTCCCTTTGTGTCTGTGACTTGTCTGTGTCAGAGTCTCCTCTTTTATAACCACCCATCATACTGAAACGGACCCACCATAATGAACCCATTTTAACTCACTGACCCCTTTAAAGACCCTGTGTGCAAGCACAGTCACATCCTGAGATGCTTGAAGCTAGGACCTCAATGTATGCATTTTGGAGGGATGTAATTCAGCCCCAACAAATGGTAACCAGAAAAAAATGAAAATATGATGAGGTAAGAAGGGACAAATCTTAGGGAAACACTATAAAAGCAACCACTCTGTAATTCCCTCTCATTCTTTCCCCTCTTAGCTTCTCACTTCTTCTCTATCTCTGAAGAAAAGCTCTCGTCACCATTCCTATGCATTAGCATGTTTTACAGAAGGTAAGCTTTTGAATCAGCATGCTCTGAGTTCAGATCCTGACTTGACTTCTTCCTAGCTGTATGACCAAGGGCAGGTCATTTAAATTCTGACTCTCAGCTTCCTCCCCTTAAAATGGGGCTAATAACTAACCCCATTGATTTTGTTTTGTAAGGATAATAAGATATATGTGTGAAAACCAATGGCAAGCCAAGATTGGGGAAATGGGGGTGGTCTGCCCCAGGGCAGGTAGTAGTGGGGGTATGTTGTCGATAGGAAATCTTAAAGTAATAACACAATTTCCATTTTAAAATTAAAAATTTTTTATTTGGCTGTGCCAGGTCTTAGTTGCAGCACTTTAGTTGTGGCAGATGGGATCCGGGTCCCTGTTGTTGTTCAGTCACCCAGTCGTGTCCTGCTTTCTGTGCCCCATGGACTGCAGCAGGCCAGGTCTCCCTGTCCCTCACCATCTCTCAGAGTTTGCCTGAGTCTGTGTTCATTGCATCGGTGATGCCGTCCAGCCATCTCATTCTCTGACGCTCTCTTCTCCTGCCCTCAATCTTTTCCAGCCTCAGGGACTTTTCCAGTGAGTTATCTGTTTGCATCAGGCATCAGATGACCAAAATCCTGGAGCTGCAGCTTCAGCACCAGTCCTTCCAGTGATCATCCAGGGTTGATCTCCCTTAAGATTGACTGGTTTGACCTCCTTGCTGTCCAAAGGACTCTCAGGAGTTGTCTCCAGCACCACAGCTCGAAGACATCAATCCTTTGGCTTTCTGCTTCCTTTACAGTCCAGCTCCCTTAACCCTATGTGGTCACTGGGAAGACCATAACCTTAACTATCCCTAGTTCCCTGACCAGGGATCATACCCAGGCCCCCTGCATTGGAAGTGCAGAGTCTTAGCCATTGGACTACCAGGGAAGTCCCAAAGTTCCATTTTAAACAATGCCTGTAGTAAAATACTGTTGCCCCTCAAAGAAGATGCTGCCCCATGCTGACTCACCCTTCCTTGTCTGGAGTTTCTGTCTATTGCATAGTAAATGCATGTGTTTATCCTTCCCCCTCCGCCCCACACACTTGTGTCTTGAATTTAGTCATTCTCAGGACAACTGAACCGAAGGTATTTCACATGACTGCACATCTTATTTTTTATTCATTTTACTCAGAAATTGCCAAACCTCAGAGCTAAATTATATATGTCAGCGGAAAGTCATCATTTAGTTGTTTTGAAAAGACGAGGCCCAGTCATCTCTGGTTAGAACCTTCTTCTTCCTTCCCAAATCTCTTCAGTTCCTCCATCCAACTTCCAGGGCTGGTTCCTCCCAGAAAGCATCCTGATATGAGTTAGGAGTCAAGGTAGGCAACCCTTAACCACAGGAGAAGGGTGTGTGCGGCTGGGTCTGTTGCTTTTATGATTCCAGACCCCTTTCTGAAGTGGTGCCTCTTCCCTTGGCATCTTTATATGAGGTAGCTGCTTGTGTAATTGCTCTAATATGTAAGTAGCTATTTTATGTAAACAGAAGAACAGAGGGTTGGTTGTGCTAAAACAAAAAAAATGGCATCATAAAACAGAATTCCTTTTTTCAATGGATGACATCTGTCTTCATACAGCATCAAAAAGCCTAAACCCTTGGCAGGAATCTTTAAGCTTTTCCAGAAAATATTTTACATTGGAATTTTGCAAAGTAACTTCCTTAGCCTAGATCTCCGAAGGTAGAAGAGATAGATGATGGTATGTACATTGCATGGGTTATCATGCAATTATTAAAATGAAGGCTTTGATGACCTTGTAATAAAATGGAGCTTTATGATCATATTAAGTGAACAAAAAGAAGCAAAATGCTATATAATACATGTGCTAAATCACTTCAGTTGTGTCCAGCTCTTTGCAGCCTTATAGACTGTAGCCCGCCAGGCTTCTCTGTCCATGGGATTCTCCAGGCCAGAGCACTGGAGTAGGTTAGCCGTTTCCTCCAGGAGATCATTCTGACCTGGGGATGGAACCCACATCTCTTCTGTTGCCTGCATTGGCAGGCAGGTTCTTTACTACTTGTTTTACCTTGGAAGCCCCATGTAATACATATTGAAAGTTTTAACTGCAAAAGGCAAACACATCAAATTATATCTAATAATATGTAAAATTTGGCACACTCACACTGGAATGCCTTTGGAAAGGGCCCTTTCCTGTGGAAAGAGTGGTAGACCTTATATCTGCTCTGTCCATGTTGGATATCGGAAGCTTAAACCTGTATCTTGCATTAGTTTGGGCCTGACTTGGATTTCTGTAGTTAATGGATTGTATGAAGTCTGAGGGTAAAGGGTGGGATCTATTAATAATTTAGGATTTAACAATGGCACTCAACAAGGTGTTAGCATGGTGGAACGCAATCTGAGATGAAAACTTGATGGAGATTTCTAGACGGTTGACATAGCCATAATTCAGATAACCATTGAATATATCGAAGCAGGGCCTTAATAAAAAGCCACAATGTCTTCTTAGTAGGATACAGTAAAACGTCTAGCTTGTATTTACTATGAGAATCATCTTTTCACTCAGATGACTCATTTTTGCCAGCCATGTTCTCTCCCCGTGCCCTTCTGGACACATTATAGACTTGTCCCAAGACAACACTTCTGTGGGTCAGGCCTGTAATTGGGAGCTGCAGACTTTTCCAGTTTCTGTTACTAGAGTCTGCTCAGTTGCTAGAATGTAAATAACCAAGTTATTGTAAAACCACATGAAAGGCACCCCGCTCTCCTCCGTGCCCCACCATGTGCAGCCACACCTCTGCTTTGTTCTGTGCGGCTTCTTCTGATTTCTGGTCCCTCATCTGACTTCTCTTTGTTTGCCCTAGGACATTGAGCTGTGGAGGGGTTTTGGTAGCAGCAATTATTTTTCAAACTGGGAAGATACGAATGATAAAGGGACTGTGTCAGCTGCAGGGCTGTAGGTTCCATGCCTCTTCCTAAACGCCATGATTCAACCCTCCCACTAGAGTCTGGCTGGCGGGTCACTTCACATCCAGAGCCATGAAGCTCCACGTGGAACAAGGGGTCTGGAAGGACACATATGGAGATGTTACTAGTGACTGCATTTCTGTCTTGGGGTTATGGGAATATTTTCTTCCCTTGTTTTCCAAATGTCCTTTGATGACTTTGATGAAAAAGAAAAGACTATTTTTTTTTTTAACCATAGTAGTCTTGCTACTTTTTAATGTGTATGCCAAACTGCTTGATATCATGTGAACTAATTCTGTTAATTCAACATTTTTATTGTCACACATGAGAAATGGAAATACTGAAAGTTATAAAGAAGAATAATTAAAAATTTCCCTTAAAATCATTACTATGTGCTGGATGCTGGTAGGAAAAACTTTCTAATTTAGAAATTTGAGAAACATATTTGTGAACTAAAATAAGTAGAATAAATAGAAAGAAATGGAGATTATTTTCCATGATATTAAAAAATATGTGGGTCTGGCTCATTCCAACCTTTATTTAATCACTTGTTTATTCACTGAGCATTTTATGTGGACTTGGCCATTGGATACACTGCTGATCCAAGTACAAAGTCCTTGTACTCAGGGAGCTTACAGTCTAGGTTAATTTTCTATCAGAATGTATTCTTGTCCTACTCTTTGCAACCCCATGGACTGAAGCCCATCAGGCTCCTCTGTCCATGGAATTTTCCAGGCGAGAATACTGGAGTGGGTTGCCATTCCCTTCTCCAGATTCTAGGATTAACAAATACTAAATTAAAAGTGGAGAAAAAGAAAACTGATGGATTACAGAACTATATTTTGCATGCATGGGAGTATGTAGGGTAAAACTTCATTTTCCTCTTCACCTAATACCCCCTCCCACACACACACACACACATATACACACACTCACACACACACATCCCTACACACCTACAGTGTCACACTGTCTTTACTTGGCTCACAGACCCAGGATTTATACAGTCATAAAAGTAGTCAGTCATTTATTTAAAGCACTCGTTCTTAAAAGGAGCATTTAACTACCGTACATCTTGTTCACTCCCAGTGGTATCTACTCATGGACAGTTAATAAATAAATGAAAGCAATCAGTGAGGTCAATCAGGCACCCTTATATCTGAGGGGCCATCACTCCTTTAGGGAAAGGGCTGTATTTGGGCAGACAAGAAAGCCCTGGCAGCAATGCATACAATAAAGGTGCATTTCATTGAGTCATTGGTTTAAAGTATCAGAGAATCAAACAGATGGATTAGTAGGTTATCTCACCTCAGTCTGTCAGGACCTCAGTGGAAGAACACTTATTACAGACTAGCAATTCCATGTGGCATAACTCAAGAACTTTTATAAATATATATATATGTAAGACAAAGGGGTGGTTGGGAATACTGCCGAACCAAGAAAGAAACAACTTCATCTTGAGAATGATCTGTTGTGTAAGTAAGGATGTGGAGGGCACATATAGAATGTTTGGTAAAACACAGGGAGTTGGGATCCCAAAGCACCATTGGAAAGCCTTCTTGGGAAGAACTACAACATAATCTGATATGGGAACAATGGAGTGAGTAATGTAAGAATAAGTTCCAAGGAAGCTAACACTCAGCTTGAGGGTGATGAACCACTAACTGCCCACGGTGAAGACAGAAATACATGATCAGAAAGTAAAATCCAAGCTGAGTAGGAAAAATCTAAAAACATGTTCCCAGACCAGATCCTTCCTTCTCTCTCTCCCTCCCACCCCACCCCATCCTTCCTTTTCTTTCCTTCAAGACTGTTTATCAAACAGCTGATAAATGTCAAAGAAATACAAAGCAAAAGATGAGGTAAGGACAGAGAGACAGGACAAGTATAACTCACACACGGTTTTAGATATTTCTAAAGATTAAAAGCGAGCAATTGAAAGAAAACAATCATCAAGGGTGTAATTAGATACAATTTTCTGAAGCTGAAAAGATCTAAATATGGAGATCAAAAATCCCCACTGTATTGTTTAAAAAGATAAGAAAGATCTACACCTAGAAGAGCAGAGTAAATGCCAGGAAATGAAACAACTTGTTCAGTGTTTTCACAGAAAAGCATGTGACCCAAGAGTGTTTTGACTAAATGGCCACTTATGGGTGAAGGAAAAAAAAACCCTAAACTTCAAAAAAAAAAAAAGAAAAACTCTATACACAAACATAAAACAAAACAAAAACCATACTGAAATTGAAAAACTTCCAAAATGCATTACCAATAAAATCTTATTTGAGGAAAAAGGAGCTTGAATACAATCTATACACAACAAGTGACTGACTTGAAATTAGTGACTCAAAAATGGGAAAACCATGGCATTAAGAGTGATTGTGAGAAAAGAAAACAATATAAGGTCAAAAGCTAGAAATAGCCTTCCAATTTGAATATATATTCCAGTGTAATTCTCAAAAAAGATGGTCTCAATTATGCCAGTTACACAGTACTAATAGAAAATGAGTTTAGAAAGGGGACATGAAAAACAAATTCATTTAATTGCTCATCTTACAAGAGTATGAGAGTTGACATTAAATCTTACATGTCAGAGAAAAATATGGTCTAAATGTATAAAAGTCAACCAAGGCAAAATTTATGAATGGGTGAGTTCCTCCCAAACTCCAGGGGAAAAATAAGCCAAATGTAGCCAAAAATAAAGGGAGCAAGTGATAACAGGATTGATATAAAACAAGTCAGTGTGCTAACTATTCACGTGTATGTCATTACCTCATTGAATCCTCTTACAGATAAGTAAACTGAGGTACAGTCATTTTAAACACCTACAAAGTGCTTGGATTAGATCTCTTGATAGATAGTAACTGGGACATATATTAACTTGCCATGTAGGAGTCATATAGTGACTTGACTCTTGACATCTCCCATGGCATTGTAGGTGGGCAAAGCCCTCATCTTAACCTGCCTTGGACAGAAGATACTATCTAAAATCTATAATATGAACTTCTCATATCTTATCCCCGTATAACGGTATTATGGCTCCACTGTTGAGAATATGGAAAAAGATGGCAGAAGGAAGAAAAATACATGGAGAGTTCCTGACAGATAATACTGTTACTGTAAACAAATGATGAGATTTTACCTAGGGGTAACGTATTAGTTGCCTCTCATTTTACCTGTGTTCTCAGAGTGCTGAGCTGACTCTATAGCCTAGAGGCATGCTTGCTTAACCAAGACATCCCGCCCCGTAGCCAGGAGTGAAAGGAAGGGCTGACAGTTCACAGCTCTGCCTCCCAGAGGCAATGCTCAAGGGAGCTGGGTGTAGAGACTGCTGATGAAAGGTGTCTGTCGGCAATTTTTGGATCCTTTTAAAAGATCCTATATGATTAACAGTATTTTCCAAAAATTGAGAAGACTGAATTTCTCCTATTGTGTTCAACAGTAAAATCCCATCCAGGACTACATTAAACTAAAAGAAAGAAAGGTGAAAAAATCGGTTGCAAAATACTACTGAGGGAATGCAAAAACAAAGAAAGCGGAGCTGACAAGCTTGGTTTCCAACAAACTTTATTCCAGGCCAAATAATATTAAAGGAGACAAAGAGTGTCATTTTACAATCCACAGTACAGATAAAATAGTCATGAAAATTTATTTGCCGAATGACACAGCATCAAAATATATAAAGCTAAGAATGTTAGAAATAAAATGGGAAATTTACAGGAACACATTTGTTTGGGGAGCTAGTAACATACTTCTTTTACTCAAGGCAGATAAAATAGAGTAAAATCACTAAGTACATATACAAATTTAAATAAAGCAGTAAGACTATTCCTATATTAAAATTGAAATGCTTAAGCTTCACCAGAAGTTTTATAAAATTGTGTCTTATTCTAATCCACAACTATAAGCACAATAATTAAATAAAAATAAACAAGCAGATGTTTTGTAAGGTCAACTCTCCAAGTTGAAGGCCAGATAAATACAAATCAAAAATAAAAAGAAACAAACAATGAACATTAAAATTTCTCTCTAAATAATTTTGGGTTGATGAATAGTAGGAAGTCAGTTGCTAATTACTTAGAAAATAAAGGTAAGACTATGCCATTGTAAACACATGTTTCACTGCCAAAGCTTTAATCCAAGGCAAATTCATATGGTAAATCAGTTCCTAATTTAATAAGAAGTGAGAAAAGTAAGTTAATGAGTCTCTTTAAGATGTTAGACTGAGAACTCAAAGCTAACCCAGGGAGAGGAGGTAAATGCAAATGAACATGAGAACAAAAGTAAAATACTTATAAATAGAAGAAATAAATCATTGTAGGAAATGGTCTTCAATCCTTCTCCCTCACACCCGCCACTTCCCCCCATCATATAATACTGAAAGAAAATAAAATAGATACCTAGGTCAACTTCTGGTGATCTTATTAAAGAAAAAAAAGAAGAATCACCATTCACCCTTATGGAAAATTAAAAATAGTGGATAATGCCAAATATAGAGTGTTTAAAAATAAGAGAATGCCGTTAGGGTGTACCACTTGAGGTAAACACATTGATAAAGTTATTGATAAAATCAATTATTTAGGGAAAAAATAGAATTAACTGAAACTGGCTCAAGAAAAAAAAAAAAGCCCAGCTAATTAATTGCATAGATGAGTAACCACAGAAGAAAATGAAAGTACTGTTTTAATGTGGCAGACAGTTTCATCGATGGGCACTCTCAAACTATTGAAAATCAAGGAATTTCTATGATTCATAAATTCTCCCAGAGCACAGACAAAATACGAATATGTACTTCTAAGCAATACCACAGACTATACAGATTTGATATACCTTTCTACCTTTGACAATGCAAGAAGACAAACTAGCAAATCAACATAAATTTAAGAGAGGACTGTAGGAATATGCTACTGAGTTTATGGAATGGATTGAGATGTAACAGTCTTAAAACCAAACAGGCCCTACAGTTTAGAAAATCTAGAGAAAGCTCTCAACCTATCAAGTTCTCTCCTGTTTTTTATCATAGGTACATATTCCAATGCACGCACATATTTATGTATTCTCTCCTACATGCACACACACGGGCAAACACAGAGCTTTGAGACTAGCCCTCACTCTCCACCTTTCGCTGGAAGTCCTAGTAGTTCCTCTGATGAGAACAGTAGGTGACCATTCACAAACATTATGGGAAATTTATTATAAACGTGCATGTTCCAGAACACTGCTCAGTGCCCAGGTTAACTTCTCTACTGCTCTGCTGTTTAGTCACTCAGTCATGTCTGACTCTGTGACCCCACGGACTGTGGCCCACTAGGCTCCTCTGTCTATGGAATTTTCTGGGCAAGAATACTGGAGTGGGTTACCATTTCCTTCTCCAGGCGATCTTTCCAACCCAGGGATCGAACCCACGTTTCCTGCACTGGTAGGTGGATTCTTTACCACGGAGCCACCAGGGAGGCCCCCACGTGCTTTTAAAGATTTAGAAACGTAACCTAGAGAGCTGCAGAAATAAAATTGGTGGCAGGAGAAATGTTTCATTCTGGATTATTATCTGTGTGTGAAAAAGTGGCGCAACCCATGGCGGGGAAGCTGCTTGTCAGTGTAGGAGAAAATTAAACTTGAAACCAATGAATGAACGGCTATGACCAGTATTCCAGGAAACCTGGGTGGTGACTACTGATGCTCTTGACCTTGGCTCCTAAAAAGAGTAGGTTTAGTTTTTTATTCCTCCCAGTTTGGGGTGAGCAAAACAAACAAATAAATAATTTAAAAAAATCACTGTGGCAGCTTTTGCTTAAGAGGAAAGAAACATTGCTCTGGAGACTCAAAGAAAAAGTGTATCTCTAAAGATTATATTTTCTAAGATAAGTCTAAAATGTAAGAAGTCTAAGACAAGTCCTAGAAACAGTCAACCTCTGTGATATAGAATCAAGGTAGTACTACAAAGGCAAGAGATTAAGATGAATGCAGAGGGGCAAAGAGAGTCCCTTGGGGTAAGAACAGAGGACCAGAAGTCTCAAAATGTCATGGTAGAATTTTAAATTTGCATTGGAGGCAACAGAAAACAACTCATATCACAGTATAATCTGTGACATCCCTGGAATCAATTATGTGGACTGGAAATAAGAGAAGACACATTGTAATCTGCCGTATGTTCTCACTGAGGGATTTGGAACATATTTTAATTTACGTTTTGATAATTTAGGATTCTAATTTTAATTTCCCTTTTTTTTTCTTTTCACTCCGCTCTAATCAGATGATTCTTTTAGAAGCTTCTGGGTGTGTGTAGACTGTGTAGACTTTGAATTCCATGCAAAGTTACCCCAGCCTGCTGCATAGTTCTTGGGTCATTCTTAAAATTTTTCTTCTTTGTCATCCTCTAACTAGACCCCCAATGTCCATAATTTCCTTCTGAGTTAGATCTGCCTCTCTTGCATCCCCTCCAGGCTTTACCTTTAAACATATATGTCTTCTAATCGACTTTGCAGTAGAAAAGCAACTAACCCATTTTATTAGAAGTATGTGAAAAATTAATTGCCATTAGATGTTAAATTTTTTTAATGGTGCTGCCTGAGGTCATGAAGAATTCTTCTTTGAGAGTCAGTTAGGAGACTTTATCATTATTTTAACTCCTCAGTATTTTTTTTTTTCTTCATGTTTCTTTGGTCATTATTCACTCTCATTCTACATAGCAGATGGATTTAATTATTTAGGTGTTTTGTATATAAAATCATCTTAATGAGTATTGATTGAAGTGCACATTTGTACAACTGCCTTGGAGGTATCTATAGAATAAGGCCATTGAGTTTCTTTTGGAGTAATTCACAAAATTGGGGTGTCTGTTGCTTTAACAGAACTAGGAGCTGTTTGTCTCAGTTGTAGGAATCTTTGGAAGGATTAGAGATGAAGGTTAATGTAGGACATTTCTTTAACATTCCTGGGAGCTAGGATGAGCCCTCCATCCCAGCCCCAGCTGTTCTGGAATTCAGGGAAAGCCTCAGCTTATACTTTGTCCCAAGCTTCCTTTCCTAGGGTTGACTGCAGCTGCCGGGCTGCCATCTCACTCAAGTTGTCTGCATGGCTTGAGGTTTAGTTTACGTAGTCACAGTGGAAGGAGTAGGGTGGCCTCTGTGTAGGAAGTGTGGGTTACTGCAGTGGAACTGCCCCCTCAAGCCAGTTTGCCTGACTCTTTTTATATGGAGGGCTTCTCCGCTTAGGTTCCAGTCATATTGCTCTGTAAAGTTCCGTGGGCTGGACTGGAAATCTCCCTGTGGGGCAGTCAGTTACTCACTTGTTCTCTGACAGCTCAAGGACTAGAAGATCCCTCTGGGTATTTTCTGTAGTTCCCATTGAGCTAAATAGGGATTCTAAATTTTAAACAAAACAGCCTGAACTATTGGATAGCAGGAAGGGCTGAAGTTGTTCTGGGAACCATGTGTTTTAGCTCCTTGGTTTAGTGGTTTACTGAGTACTACCACTGGGCTGGCATCACTGACTTTATTTGCAAAATAGAGAAAGGGGAGAAAGAGAAGAGAGATAAATCAAAATCTGAGGGTCACCTTTCTTTTGAGAAATTTGAATATATGGATCCACCGTGAGTCAGTATCCCCCGAGTAGGAGAAAAGGAACTTTTGTTTTCAGGACTGAGCTGAAGACTGAAGGAAAAATAAACCAAAACAGACAAACTAACAGGACTAGAACTTTTCTCTCTGGGACTGTGAAGAATGGAAAGTGAAACTAACTCCCGAGTCATGAATCCTGACTCAAGTAACATGGAGTTAGGACTTTAACTGAGGAGGGATTTTGGAAAACTGTGAGTTCAAGCCCCCACTGTGAAGAAAGGCACATGCAAACACATCAAAACAGCTCTCACTGGTAATAAACACTTTTCTCAGCCCGACCCAGAGTGGAGACAGGAGTCACTGCCGGCCTCACACTGCCTTGGTCTTCTCCACTCCCTTACCTCTCCCAGAAGCAATAGTGATCATGTTCTAGCTTCTCTTCTGGTTTTGGCTTCCCTTTCTCAGTCCTAGGGGCTGGGGCAGACTTCAGACAGTGGATCGGTCCTGAGTGCAGTTCGGGTGTGGACAGAAAGATTCATGAAGTGAAATCGCTCTCAAGGCCCTGGAAGGCCAAGACAAAGTGACTGCCCCGGGTGAGATGAGGTTGAGACATGAGCATAGAAGCCTGGCCTGAGCAGGAAATGGATGGCACACTCATACTGCATCCTTGATGGAGAGGGGAGAGAGAGAGGTTGTGCTGAGAGCAGGACCCAGCCAGCATGAGGAAGCTCTGCAGAAGTCCCTGATCTTCTTCTCCCTCTGCTGAGTTCCCTGCAGGGTCTCTGCACTAGCCACATCCAAAGAGACGCCAGAAAGCATGGCGTCCCTGGTGCAGTCCTAACTGGTCATTCCTTCGGGACGAGGGTAGGAGAGAGGACGGAGAGGCAGGGACTTGGAGATAGTGGTGGTTGTCATTCAGTCGCTCAGTCATGTCTGGCTCTTTGTGACCCCATGGACTGTAGCCTGCCAGGCTCCTCTGTTCATGGAACTCTCCAGGCAAGAATACTGGAGTGCGTTGCCATTTCTTTCTCCAGAGGATCTTTCTGACCCAGGGATTGAACTCGTGTCTCCTGCATTGGCGGCAGATTTCTTCACTGCTGAGCCACTGGGGGTTTGGAGGTTGCACAGCTCAAAAGTGGAGATGCGTGGAAGTCTGGAGAAGTCCTGTGACTTTGACCCAACTGCTGTCTCCCCGTGCCACGGCACCCATCAGTCACGGGGAACGTCAGTGTGAGAGGGAAGGCGTGGGAACTGAGTTCCCTTTCCGGCCCCATCCACTGGACAGATGAGCCCGATGCCATGCTGCCTCGCATGGGACAGGACAGTGATTTCTATCAGAAAGCTCTCCCCAGATAACACACCAGTCCTTGGGCTAAGAGATGTTTCAGACTCAGGAGAGCACAGAAGCACGTTTGGCAGGACCATTGATAGCCTGTCCCCATCACTGAACTAAGAGGAAGAGCAGCTCAGGAAAGCCCTTCTGGTTATGGTGCACACACCAGAAGATGCCGTGATGTCTTTCATCATTTGGTTTTAGTAGAGGTGGTTTTCAGATGGAAGCAATCTGTCTTTCCTATGTCTGGGAAGAGTGGTTATTAACTATGGAGAAACTGTCTCTAATAGTGGGTCAATTAATTACTGCATTTTAGAGCTGCTCCTTGAAAAACAGCAATTAATTTCACTGCATTTCTGGGTATTTCTTCTCTACACCTCATCCATTTGCAATCACTGTTATTCTCAGCAGATATGGAGACTTGATTATTTCTGAGGGCTTTACAAGAGATCATATTACATTTTTTTTAAATGAATGCAGTGAGAGAATTGGGTTTTAATTATCGCCGTCACCTTTTCACTATTAGAAATAGGCTTAAGAAGAGAGAAAATGGGAAGAATTCATACTGAGAGTTGGTACATACTCAGAAAGACTATTTATCCAAACACATCTTAAGTGAAAAATGCTACCTGATCTGAAAAACAGAATCCAAACACAACGTGGGGTATTTCTGTTTACTGATTAATATTCTTTGCATTGTCCTGGTCTATCTAATGGGTTAGTTCTTCTATAAGATTTTTTTTTTTTTTCTGGGTGAGAAAAATCAAAGGGACTATTCTCACCTCTTCCTTAACCTTTTAACTCAGCTTCAGCTGCATTATCTTTGACTGGGTTGGACTCTGCTGCCCTCCTGTTTAGTTTCTCAAAAAAACTACAGAGAACTTGACTGGCTTTTCTCCAAAGGGCAGTTAGCAATCATTTTTCATTGCCATGTATCACCTGGGCGTGGGAAGTGGCTACGTCGGGGTTTAGAGATACATGTTGGGCGCTTCACGCTGACCTTCTGAGGATGTGTGCTTTCAAGCCATTCTCATAGGTAGAAACCAAGGTTTCTCAGCCTCAGCACTTGTAACATTTGGGGCTGGTGGATTCTTTGTGCATTGGAGAATGTTTTGCAGCATCCCTGGCCTCTACCCACTAGAGGCCACTAGCAGCTCTCTCCCCTCAGCTGTGAGGATCAGAACTGTCCCCAGACATTGCTGAATGTCCCCTGGAAGACAAAATCAACTCTAACTGAGAACCACTGGTGTAAACCCAGCTATTGATGTTTACGGAGATAGATAGACTATAGATAAATATACATGAGCCTGTGTGTTTATAGCTTAATAATATGAGAGTTGTGGGTTTTTTTTTTTTAAATTTTGTATCTTAGGCTCAGGAAATAGAACCAATAGGATATAGATAGATTAAGATATGAATGTGGGTAGAGATATATAAGAAGAGTTTTTGTTTTAATAGGAATTGGCTTATTTGATTATGGAGGCTGAGAAATTCCACAGTCTGCCCTCTGTAAGCCAGAGAAACACGAAAGCTGATGGTATAATTCAGTTTTAGTCCAAAGGCCTGAGAACCAGGGCTTTGTCCTGGTTGAAGGACAAAGGGCTGATGTCTGAGGGCAGGAGAAGATGGAGATCCCAGCTCACCAAGGAGAGCAGATTCTCCCTTCCTCCACCTTTTCGTTCTAGTCAGGCTCTCCATGGGCTGGATGATGCCCACCCACATCTGTGAGAATAATCTGTGGGTTCACATATTAATCTCTCTTGGAAACACTCCCATAGACACACCCAGAAATAGTGTTTTACCGGCTATCTGGGCTCACTTAGCCCTGACAGGTTGACATGCGCAATTACCTATCATGCCTTGTGGTGTGCATCCAGGCACATGTGGATTTCAGTCCAGTCTTTGGCAAAAGTAAGCTCTGGGATCCTCCTTCCTCATCTCTGGATCCTAACACTGTTGACCCCGTAGGTTTTGGTGGAAAATACGTGAGCTTGCCAAGTGCTTGTTACTGAGCCCAGGACGCAGTAGGGGCTCCAGAAAAGCTATTTCTGCCCACATGCAGAAGCTCATCTGCCCACATCGATCAATAAATAGATCGATAGCTGTGGTGGAGACTAAAGAGTCACCCCCCACATGGACAGCTCTGTGTCAGCTGGAAGAGATGTCAGTCTCTGTATCATGTGTATCACTTCACATGAAATGGCTTTTCTTTAAAAAGTATGTGTGTAAGCAACATATACATGCTCATTGCAAAGCTTCAAACACTACAGTTAAAGCTTGAGTCTCTCTTGACCTGTTATCCCAAGGCCACCCCCATCCCAGGGGGCAACCACAGGCAGGAGATTAAGGTATTTTCTTCTCATGTTTTTATGTCACTATCAGTTTATGTATGTAAACATAACATGCTTTCATATTACACACACTGCTCTGATACCTTTTTACTGAATATACTGTTAGTATACAGACCTGGCTCATTCATTTTAGTTGTTATTTGGGCAATCCACAGTCTAAGGTCTTACATTTTTTTCAAATTTGGGGTTATTACCATCAATCCTGCTGTGAAGAGATTACATCTCATTGGGCATTTATGTACAGAAGTTACCAAGAAGTAAAATTGTTGAAACAGAGATAGTATGCATATTTTAAATTTTAACAGAAAAGGCCAGGTTGTCCTCCAAAGTGGCTGGAGCATTTTATATTACCAGCATTCAGTAACATCAAATCTTTTTTTTTTTTTTTGCCATTCAGATGGAAACAAGCAAGCATGTACTGTTTTAATTTACATTCTACTGATTACTGCCCAGAAGGGTGTATTTTCTTATGTGTTGCCTTTTTTTTTTTCCCCTTTTGAGATTTGTTTCTTCCTTTCTCGTGCCTGCTTTTGTATTGGATTGTCGTGTTTTTCCTATTGATTGTATGACTATTTCGTATATGTTCTGCATCTTAATTCTTTGTCATACACATTGCACTAGAAAAGACTTCAAGACCCTGCACAGTAAGCATTTCAGAGGGCATCAGGTCAAAAAGCTGCTGTCAGGGGTAGTTAGTGAGCTTGCCCAGCTGGGCTGTGTTCCCGTCTCTCGGTCCCTGCTCTCCCAGTTACAGCCATGATGTGGGCTCTGCTCAGCTGCAGATGTCTCCCTGAACCTTCTAGATCTCCTGCATCCTGGGCCATCCCCCACCTTCCTGCCTCTGTGCTCAGAGCCCGAGGCCTGCCCCTGCCCCAGGCCAGCACAGCAGTGAGCCTCACACCCTCCCTTCCTCTGAGCAGCATTCCCAATGTGCATCCCATGCCATCTGCAGAATACTGATAACCATGTGAGCAAACAAGACTCTAGACAGAAGTTTGCAAGATACTCAGTTGAACCAAAGTCAATACCTGTTCTCATTGCAGGCCAGTTTTTCCTCTCAGTGTCTTTGCCATCCTGCATGGTGTCCTTCCAAGGGCGGGGGGCGGTGAGTCAGCAGCATTGCCCCCATGCCTTTGGTAAGACAGGGCTTCTTTCCTAAGCCCACCTCACCACGGAGGGTGGTTCAGGGCATTTTGTTGTGGTTCATGCAACAAGGATGCAGCGTGAAAGCTGTCACAGGCTCTCCCTGGAGTGGGTTTGTGTGTGTGGGTATGTGTATGTGTGTGTTCGTTCCATGCAGTATCCTATTTCCTTTGTAATCTTTGGGTATCCCCCCTCCACATACAGGGCATTGCATGCAGTAATAGTTTCATGACAGCAGCTAAATGTTGGGTGTGCTGTGCTGAGTTGCCCAGTTGTGTCTGACTCTTTGTGACCCCATGGACTGTAGCCCGCCAGGCTCCTCTATCCATAGGGATTCTGCAGGCAAGAATACTGGAGTGGGTTGCCATGCCCTCCTCCAGGGGATCTTCCCAACCTAGGGATGGAACCCAGGTCTCCTGCATTGCAGGCTGATTCTTTACTGTCTGAGCCACTACGGAAGCCCATGATATTGTTGGTACCAGTAGAATAAATGTGGGAAGTTGGGGTGGAGCTCCCAGGATGGTGCTGATGACAAGTTTGCAGGGTTGGGTTTGATGAGCTGTATGACTTTGGAGCATTTACGCAGCCTCCATGGGTGGGAGTTTGCCCACTCTCCAGTGAGAATGATAATATCTGATTGTCTGGAGATTGAGGAAAATCAAATGAGATAATGAATGCGCTGGCCTAAAGCTGGTGCTTGGATGTATTCTCACAGCAATGTGTTTGCAGTTTGCATCTTGATGCAGTGTGATGTGTCTGGGAAACCCAGAATCTCGAGTGTTTTCTGATGTTCCCAATCCATTCATTTTTTTTTTCAGAGAGATATGTAGCACTTATTATGGAAATAATTTGGGGGAGGAGATTATAGTGGCTCTCATCCTTTCTCATGGTTCTTTCTGTGGGTGTCCCATAAGTTTTCTCATTTTTTTTTCACTCTGCTGAAGCAGCAGCTCTTCACACTTGGTAGTTTTTTCCATCATTTGCAGAACCAGCCCATTGCACCCTCTTGAGGTACCCACCCCCACCAGTGCGCAGAATCACCTCTGCAGAGCTCTGAGTCCCAACTCTGTGGGGCCCCTCCCCAGAGCCTCCTAGTTCTAACCTCTTTGTTTTCTCAGCCCCAGGGGGCGGTAGCTACTCCTTTAACTGGTTGAACTCTGATGCCCTAAGTTTCTCTTTTTACCCTCTGAATACCTAGTTATCACCTTTATTCCTACTGAAGAGTTCTTTAGACTAAGTTCTTTCTGTTCGCGTAACTGGGTTGGGTTCTGTCTTCAGACTGGAGTCTCACAGATGAAAGAAGGATGAACAGAAGTAAAGAAGGATGGGATGGGCTCAAGGGAAGGTTGGGCATGGCTGATCCTCTAATTCCATGTCTTCTGTTCATCCCTGGAGCTCTCAGCTACCAGCCAAGTCCTTGACTGGCTGAGTCACACCCTTCCTTCTAATGGAAATCCAGTGTGCAAAGCTTCCCTCAAGCACAGTAACCCATTTACCATAGATTAGCTGGTTAATCATGGTGTATCTCTTGTTTACTCCTGGGATTGGCTGCTCAAATGTGTTTTTCTTTAAGGGGATGGAAAGGCATCCATAATTCATCAATGTGTTCTGGTGATGTTGATTGGTGTTACAATGATTGTTACACTGTTGTATTAGGTTATAGGTATTAACATTGTCTCTTTTACGGGAAACCAGTAATGAGCCCCATACACATCCAATAGACTAAGCCCATGAACTTGATGTTTGGAGCCTGCTTATTTCATGAACTCAGATGGACCCTGGGACTTTTCTAGTGATGGACTCAGGGGTGCTCTGAAATCAGACAGCTTGGCTCTGCCTTCTACTTACTGTGGGGCTCTGGACAATTCACTTAGCTTTCCTGCTGTCAGCATCCCCAGCTCTGAACTGGTGTCAGTGATGATGTCAGTGATGATCTTGATAATAATAGTATTATTACTTCCTCATAGATTATTGGCAGATTAAATAAGATCAGCGAGCTTAATGTACTATCTTATGGCACCCAATATCTATCATTGCTTCAAATAAACAGTTCCAGACACAATAATTTTTGAGCCCCAAAGAACTTCTTTCTGTTCCAGCCCTAACTTTGAAGCTGATTTCTCTCACCAGGCACTCATTTAAACAAAGAAGTGGATAGACTTTATTTTTGTGTGCCAGAGTGAACTAGAATAGTGCCTGGCCCTTAGTAGGTACTTCATGATGCTTACTGAATGAATGAGTCCATTGGCAAGCTCCAGGCTTTGAGATCATAAAGATTGAGAATGAATCCATCTTCTAACACGGCATAGGCTAGATAAGATACTGATTGTCCATGGGCCTCATGTTTCTCATCTGTAACTGGGGACAATAAATACCCATCTAACTATTATTGTTGCTGTTCAGTTGCTCAGTCGTGTCTGACTCTATGCAATCCCATGGACCACAGCACGCCAGGCTTCCCTGTCCTTCACCATCTACCAGAGTTTGCTCAAAGTCATGTCCGTTGAGTCAGTGATGCCATCCAACCATCTTATTCTCTGTTGCTCCCTTCTTCTCCTGTCCTCAATCGTTCCCAGCATCAGGGTCTTTTCTAATGAGTCAGCTCTTCGTATTAGGTGGCCAAAGTATTAGAACTTCAGCTTCAGCGTCAGTCCTTCTAATGAATATTCAGGGTTGATTTCCTTTAGGATTGACTGGTTTGATCTTCTTGCTGTCCAAGGGACTCTCAAGAGTCTTTTCCAGCACCACAGTTCAAAAGTATCAATTCTTATAGTTGTTCCCCAATGAGAATCCCTGGGAAGCTTGTTAAATAAGATGCCTATTCCCAGGCTTGCCCCAGGAAATGCTGAATCAGTGAGTCTGGGATAGACTGTGATGCGTATGTTCCAACAGGCTTCCTAGGATTGGGGGAGGGTGTCATGTGGGTGCCCTGAGGACCGTACTCTGAGAAACATGGCATTGCAAGCTCAATGTAAGACTTTAATGTGGCTGCACATGGAATACTCCTGTCTGGTGTCCAGTCCGTTTTAACACCTTCATCTTGATAAATTTGGGATCCTTTGTGGTGGGGTACCTTCTAGAGTTGGGCTTCAGTATCAGACCTGCTGAGAAGACAGCTGTGAGAGATAAGGTAACTTCCTTAACTTTTCTGGGTGTCTCTTTTTATTGCATACGTAATACAGACTTTTTGAGAGATCTTTTTTTTAAGGGATCTTTTTGAGAGTATCACGTGAGAAACTATATGAGAAAAACACTTTGCAAACCATAAAAGGTCTTTCAAATGTTATGTTTTCAGTTTATGGGTTGTTTTTCTTGTTTACGATGAGCCCCTAAATCCATATCCTTAATCCTAAGCCAGAAGTGATTTTTTTTTTCAATAGAAAATCATTTATAAGGTGAATTGGAATCAAGTTAGCCCAGGGGACTACTCCTAAGCCACAAAGCCAGAGTTGAGAGTAGACCCAAGTGTCAGTGGCCAGCCTGATGGTGAGGTGGCTGATACAGGGCCTGAGGACTGAACGGGGGGTAAGTTGAGGTTTGGCCTGTGATGCTGCCCATGGCTCCTCCTCCTGTCACTGCCAGAGGCTCCAGCCTGGTCCTCACCGCTCACTCCCCATGTTCTAGTCTCCATCTACACATCTCTGTCCTCCTCTTTTGCCCTCCACAGGGTGGGGTCAGGGAGAATCCCGTACCTTTCCTGTTGCCCCCTCCATTTCTCTCATTATGATGAGAAAAGGCCACATTTCTGGAACTAGGACCCTGGCTGCTGTCTGATTGAACAAGACCTGATGATGGGGAGAGTCAATGTGTTTCTGAGTCAGACAGACTTAAACTGGAATCTGTGCCCTGTAAGTTTTCTGTCTCTGATACATCCAGACAGCCTCTGACTCTCATTCTCTTCCTCACCCCGTGGACAGTAGCCCGCCGGGCTCCTCTGTCCATGAGATTCTCCAGGTGAGAATACTGGAGTGGGTTACCACGCCCTTCTCCAGGAGATCTTCCCGGCCCACGGATTGAACCTGGGTCTCCTGGATTGCGGGCAGATTCTTTACCATCTGAGCCACTATGGAAGCCCAAAGATAAGTTCCTTTCTCAACTGACATGACGAAGAAATGGGAATAAGGAGTGGAAGAAAGAGGCATTAATCCATCACCTACTGTGTGCCTGGCCCTCTGGCTGTGATACCCCATGTGGTCCTCTGAGGCCAGTGTTGTTGGGTTATCAGCAGCAGCATCCTCTTCGAGCCAGGTGTCAGGAGAGCTGGGAGGTTTGCCCATTACCCTGACTAGGGTCTCCCCAGCACCTGGGACCTGGCACATATTCTGTCACGCTGTCTCCATTTGGAAGGAAATGGATCCTACCAGCAGGAAAGTATCAGCAATCTGCCCAAAGCTGCATGGCCTGGAAGTGGCAGAGCAGGAGCCCCACCCCAGCCTGCCTGCTTCTGAAGCCCTGACACCATCATGCCCTTACACGTGGGTGGCCCAGCTCTCGGGACAGGCTGGGTGCCTCTGCCACACTCTGGACCCCTGGGCCCTGCGTTCTCAGGGACTGCTCCTGTCTGCCTTAGATCTTTCCCTTCCCCCTCACCATCTCCCAGACTCACCATCACCTCATTAAAATGCAGTTGCGGGATTCATCAACCTCATAGGAGAAAGCAGTTAGATAAAATAGAGACAAATAGTAGTATTTGCAAAGACGAGTAGTCTTGAGCTTTCCACCTTCTCCAGGGGCTAAATGCAAACTTGGAGCCATGCCACCCTAACCGTCAGGAATCCCCCCAAGGGTAAAGTAGATTTTTTTCTTTTTTTTTCTCTTCTGTCTCTTATATGATCTTTGATCTTTACATTTCGCCCACCATCATGAAAGCTAATGGCATCATTTTCATGCATGGACACGGGCCTGCCAGCTGACAGTGGTTAGCAATTCTTATTACAAATATATCTTCTAATTCCCGAGCTAGAATTGTAAAGCTTTTCTATAGTGACACTGAACCAAAATATCGAAATTGCTCAAGCCTTTAAAGAAAGCGGCAGCAAAAGGTTGCGGAATGCCTTTTAAGTAACGCTGCAGCCAGGCTCCCCAGAATACAGAGCGGATGCCTGACTGAGTTTTCCTGTCACCTCAGATCACCCAGGAGCTCAGACTCAAAACTTCCAGCGCCTTTGGCAGGAGTTGAGCAGAGAGAAGGAGAAAGAAGATGAGTGTGTGTGTTGGGTGGGGGTTAAGAGAGAGGGAGAGGAATCTCTTTGAAAAGAAACTCTGACACAGTTTTTTTTATCATTGCCACTCTCTGAATGAGGAGGGGTCGCTGGGGCTTGCAATAGAAGGCTGAAACAGGATGTGTCCATCAGATACCACCTGTAGGCCTATGGCAGGAAGGAATCCTCTTCCCTGTTTTCAAGCCATGTCCATTTGGAGTCTGCTCCAGACACAGTCCACTATTCATATTCCTGATGGGGTACCTCTTCATTTCTTCCCTCCAGCCCTAAGTAAGCCAAGGCTGTACAGTCTTTGGTGTTCCACTACCTACTGGGCTTCTCTCTATCACAGACAAGCAAGTGTAGACAAGTGAGAAACCTCCTGGCTTTGAAATTGATCTGAGTTTCTGTCTTGGGCCTGTGACTTAGGATATAGGGCAAAACATCGAACCTCTTAAAGCTTTTAATAATTCACCATTGAATGGGGTTCATGATATTCACTGTGTGGAGGTGTTTTGTTGGTTAGATGAAATAATATTCGCATCTCCATGAAAGGCGGGACTTACTTGTCTCTTTCTGGCTTTCCTCACATGTGATTTGGAGTGGCTCTCTTCTTTAGAAGACGGGGTTCCCTGGGAGACCAGCTGAATCTGCAACTCTGAGGATGCCTCTGGAATTCAGCTTCTCTTCTGATCTCCTGGCCTGTGGATCCCTGTGTACTGGCTTCTTTCTGCAGACTGGCATTCTCCCTGTGGTTAGGAAGATGAAAGGTGGCAGCCCTCAAATAGAACCATGTCCTCATGGCTTACCATTCCACAGGGGCAGGCTGGGATGGAAGGAAGGGACCTTCTCCCCCATGAGATCCACATGTTAATCTCAAGGAAGGCTGACTGGCCATCTGGGTCACAATTTCTACCCACAGATCCCATGTGGGTGCTAGAATAGTACATGCCTAGAGTACCAGATGGTGCTAGTTGTAAAGAACCCACCTGCCAATGCAGGAGACATAAGAACTATGGGTTTGAACCCTAGGTCAGGAAGATCCCCTGGAGGAGGTCATGGCAACCCACTCTAGTATTCTTGCCTGGAAAATGCCATGAACAGAGGAGCCTGGTGAGTTGCAGTCCATGGGGTCACAAAGAGTCAGACACGACTGAAGTGATTTAGCATGCACGCACACACTGCCTTCGCCCTTGTGTTCTGGGGTGGAGTGGGCACCTGGGAGCCTGTTCCCCAAGGACCCCTGGGCCAGGGACAGTTATTCAATAGAAGCACACTGTTAACACCAGGAAAAGGGCAGGATTCCTGGGAAGTGAGAAAAAAATAGATGTGCTTTGCAAGGCCAAACTCTGCTTTATGAATCAATCAACAAGCAAATGCATGATGGTGAAGTTTTGAGCAAAAAGTCCTGGCTTGCAAATAGGGTAAATTAAGTTCAAGTCCCAATGCCTCTGTTAACTCGGGTGACCATGTATATTTAGACCTTGCCTCTCTGGGGCTGGTATCCCAGGCTACAGACTTTTCTGGCTGAATCAGAAGATCTCCAAGGCCCCTTCCAATGTTGCATGTCTATTATCTATCTCCTGCTGCTTTTTAAGAAAGAATTATAAGTTAATTGGATCAGGGCCCTTTCTACAGGCTCTGGAGAAAACCATATAGAGATCTATAGGTTAAACAGGGTAATGGCAGGTTTTCCCTGACTTAGGGGAAGTGTAATTCAGAAAGTGAAAAATAAGTAAGACTGGCCGTCGTATTTAGGACAGTGCTGAATGCTCTTCAGGGAAGACCACGGGCATAGGCATTGCGCAGGCAGACCATGGGAGACTCAGCTTTTCTGGCAGGAGGGCTGGTCTGGGCTGTGAGGACAAGGACAGCACGGGGAAAGCGCATCACTGTCACCATTCTCAGGATTAGGCACAATTTATTGGGTGATCACGTAGCCTTCCATTGAATAGGTGAGCAAGCAGAGGCTCCGAAAGGGGAAGGAACTTGGCCTTTGTCTCCCAGCCAGGACTGGGATCTGAGAGCCCCTGGGCTGACTTCCTTAGGCTCTGTGGAAAGGTCTGGGCTGTATCTGCCACGTGCTGGCCTTGGGTCAGGGGTGGGGCCCACTTGAATATGAAGAGTCAGTATCAAGCTACTCAATGTTCAAAGCCAGGCAGGGCTGAACCAAGGGTCTAGGGAGCCCACCTTTGGCAGCCATCGGGGGTGGGATTGGGGGCTGTTGCCTGAAGCCCAGAGCCTAGCGGCCCTACCTCCCCTTCCCTATCCCTCCTCCCTCTTCCTGCTGTTACCTCCCAGCACATCGGACACAGGACTCCAAAGGCCAGGTGGTGTTCAGTCAGTCATGTCCAGCTCTTTGTGACCCCATGGGCTGCAGCACGCCAGGCTTCCCTGTCCATCACCAACTCCACCAGAGTTTGTTCAGACTCATGTCTGTTGAGTCACTGATGCCATCCAACCATCTCATCCTCTGTCATCCCCTTCTCCTCCTGCCCTCAATCTTTCTTAGCATCAGGGTCTTTTCCAATGAGTCAGCTCTTTACATCAGCTGGCCAAAGTACTGGAGCTTCAGCTTCAGCATCAGTCCTTCCAATGATATTCAGGGTTGATTTCCTTCAGGTTTGACTGGTTTGATCTCCTTGTTGTCCAAGGGACTTTAAAGCGTCTTCTCCAACACCACAGTTCAAGAGCTGTGAGAGCTCTATCATGTAATACTTGAGCGGTACTTAATCCAGCAGAAAGCAGCTATTCACGGCCCAGGCTGGAGCCGGAGGACCCAGCGGCCAAGGCCCCTGGGGAGAGCTGGACCTGTGCTGCCGGAGCTCTGGGCGCTGCTTGCCTTTTTTGGACCAGCTTTCGTAACTGCTGGTCATTTCCCCCGGCCTTTGTTTCTCTCTGCATCTATGTCTGCCTCTCTTTGACATTTTTGTTTTCCTTTGGTTCTTTTGCCCCTTATGATGCCATTGCTTTTGTGTTTCTTTTTTCTCTTCCTGCCTCTAAACTCCTTTCCCATCTGCCTTGCCCTCTTTTTCCTCTCCTGCCGCATCTTTCTCTGTCTGGGGTCTCTCTCTTCCTCTCTCTGCTGCCATTCCTGGCCCCCACCCTCTGCTTCTACCTTTGCAGAGCTCAGCTGGCTCCGTGCAGAGCCCAGCACCCTCGCTAGCTCAGCCTCATCTACCCTGGAGCTCTCTGTCCTGGGGACTTCGGCCCCAGTCTGGCTGAAATGGAGGGTGTCCCCCTCTGGGCTTGTCCCCAACCCCTTCTTCTATGAGGTCCTCTCAGCCTGGGGATGTTGTGAACCACCCTCTTTATCCCAGATGGAAGCCTGGCCCTCTGGAGAGTGGAGGGGGCTTCCAGGGCAGAGAGCCAAGACATGAGGCTCAACCCCGGCTCTGTGCTCCTCCTGGGCCAGCCCGGCTCCCCTCTGTCTCCAGGTCTGCCCTCCAGAGACCCCACTGCCCGTGCCCAGCACTGTCCCAGAGGAGGTGAGGGCCTGGGGACAGGGCCGTCTGTGCAGCTGGACTTCAGTGGATGCTGCCCCCGTGTCACCAGCCTTCTTCCTGTTGTATTCCAGGGGCAGCCTTTTACCCCTCTGGTCAGAGACCGCTCACACACTCCACAATCAGTCAGCATCCACTGAGCACCTACTGTATGCACAGTCTTGTACTAGCTGCTGCCCTAACCCTGACAGTACAGTCGGGAACAAGCTAGGTATGTGGCCCCTCTGCATCACAGGGCTCAGACACCACGGGCAATATCAGAGAGCAAATGAGAGCCGGTGGTGCTGGGTGATGAGGCCTGTGCTGGGGAAATTGAAACACCCTGTGGGTAGGGTGGGGCACCCAACCAGGTCAGAAAGGTTTAGGGAAGCCTGCTCTGAACTCTCTCATAAGCTAGTACTGAAGACTGGATTAGATTTTCCAGGTAAAAGTGTAGGTATGTCTGGCGGGGATTGTGTGAAGCCTTGGAGGTCAAGGAGAATTTTCCTCCCCTTGTTTGTTCCCCAGAAGAACACACCTTTATTCTTCAAGATTCAGCCCACCTAGACCCTGCCTCCTCTGATTTCCTGTAGACCCTCCTCATTCCTCCAGGAGAGCCTCATGTCACTTACTCCCTGACAACCTGGTCCCAATGGCCAGGGGCCACCTCTGACATCCCAGAGCCTGGTACTGCATATGAGAATATTGTGGAGTTCTGATATATGAATGGACAGAAGGGTAGATGAATTAAAAAAAGAATAAAAAAAAAAAAGAAGAAGGCTTTCCAGGCATGATTTGAACTCCAAGGCTGCCAGGGCTTTCTCCATCTGCCCAGGCTCCCTCCAGAAACCCCATTTCTTTCCAGTGTCCTGGGGATTTTTTAAAGGCTGATCCATCATTATCTCAGGCTGCCAAGAACTCCTTTTTCTCCAAGAAATCAAACTAACCCCCAAATATTGGGTGTGTTCGTGTGTGTTTCCTGCAAGCCGGGGCCTGGCTTTCGAGAAGTAATCAATTCCCATTGATTGGCAAAATCTGACTTGTGTTGTCTCAGCCAGTTTTGGATGGCAAAGTTCATTAAAAGCGGGCCTCTGGCAAGCAGACGCCCCTCAGAGCTACGGTAATAAGGGTTTGTTATGCCAAGCAGCAGGATCTGCCCTAAAGAGTCCCTGGCATGATTTCGTGGGGACTTGCCCATCTGTAGCAGCATTTTTTTGTAAATGAGTAATTTGACCGCGGTAAATATCCATGAGCTTTTCCTGAACTTGGCCAGTGGACGGTTGGGAGAGAACTTGATGGAGAGGAGTTGGGGGAGCTTTTGGCCTCTGATGGTGTGGACACCCCTTCTTCTCATTCCTGCTCTGATCCCCACTTTCCTGGACAGAGGTTTCTCTTGGCACTAGGCAAACAGAGGCTCTGCTCTGAAGCTCTGTGGCCTCTTGGAGAGGACAGGCACATGTCTGCTGCAGTTGTTTGCTTTCAGAGGCTCCACCAGCTGGAGCTGGGAAAGTATCCAGTTCTTCCTGAATCTGCACAGGGCAGCGACTTCTGGAAGTCATCATCTCTGAAAGCAACCAGTGCAAGGCCCCTATTCAGGCAGTCCACCCCCAACGCAGGAGCTTGCTTTGAACTGGTGTTTACAGGGTGCCCGTCATGTGCCAACATCTGTGATGGGCTCATCCGCACACATAGCTGCCTTCATATCCTTTATAGCAAGCTCCAGAGCTGGAGGTCATGATGCTCTGGTCTGAAAACAAAGCCTCATGTTTTGCTTTCCATTTGAAAATGTTCACATGGAAGTCCTAGAAGGTGATACAAAACAAGTGTTCAATTCTTTTTTTTTTTCAAGTGTTCAATTCTTTTTGAGAACTGGAACCTAGAAGGTTGGGAAAGGCTTTGAATTTTTACCAAACACTATAAACAGGTTATTTGTAAATTTAATTTGTAGTTATTAAAATACCTATTATAGAAAAATTAGAAAATACAGACAATAAGGCAAGGAAAACATGACACCTGTAAGATATGATTAACATTTCCATTTTCATCCAACTCAACTAAGTCTCCACACACCCAAGTTCATGTAGAGATGAACCAAGATTTGGCTCAGATTTGGCAGTGTTTTCCACCCTCCTGAGGTTTCTGAACATGTTTTCTACATAACCCTTGGTCCTAGGAGACTTTCCTCTAGAGGGAATAACAGGCTCTATGCTCAGATGACAGTGCGATATGGTGGGTCCCATGTCTTAACAATTGATAATTCACAGACAGTGCGCTTACAGGGTACATTTGCTTTTTAAAGGCTCTGAGAAGTCCTGTAAAACTCCCATGAAGCTTCATTCTGCCCATTTTGGAAAATCCATGCTCCCTCCTGCCTTTCTGTGTCCAACCTTCTTCCACTCATGTCTCAAGTCTGTGTAGGCAAGTGGGACACCCCGATGGAGGCAAAAGAGCAGTGATCTCCAAAAGTCACTTCTGGGAGGAACAGTGGGAGTCTTACTGTCCAATCCTATGTTTTTGTTTTTTTTTTTGAACAGATGAGGAAATTGCAAAGGGGAAATGACAGTGCCTCACCCAGGGTGACAGAGGAAGTCAGTGGCAGAATTGGGATTTGAACCACAGTCTCAAGAGCAGGACCTGGGCTCCTATCAGATATGACTCCTTGCAGAGGCCTGAGGTTCAGGCCAAGTGCTTATGCGAAGTGGGTCCTAGCTTCTCTGGTTGTGGTGTGGTGAATGTCTCCACCAGAACCTGATCATGAACGCTAAGGTTTAGCACCAGAAATACACCATGGCGCCTGGCTAGTGTTTCGCTTTTGCAACATAGTGGAGGTTGGTGGTTCTGAAGAAGAGTCTTGAGAGTCCCTTGGACAGCAAAGAGCTCAAACCAGTCAATCTGAAAGGACATCAACCTTGAATATTCATTGGAAGGACTGATGCTGAAGCTCCAATACTTTGGCCACCTGATGCAAAGAGCCGACTCATTGGAAGAGACCCTGATGTTCTGAAAGATTGAGGGCAAGAGGAGAAGGGTGTGACAGTTGGATAGCATCACCAATTCAATGGACATGAACTTGGGCAAAGTCCAGGAGATAGTGAGGGGCAGGGAGACCTGGTGAGCTGTAGTCCATGGAGTTACAAAGAGCCAGACACAACTTAGCAACCGAACAACAGCAAGAGGCTCTTTCTGTGAGGTGCTGCATCTGCTCAGTTTTCCTAGCAACCCTCCATGGCACATAAATCTGGGACCCAGCCGAACTTGTCCTGGGGCCTCCTGGGGGCCACACTCTGTGCCCAGTGTCTTCTCTGGCTCCTGCATTCAGTCTGCCCAGAGATCCCATGGGTGAAGGGGTGCAACCCCACCTCTTTCACGTGCCAGAGAGGACCAGGGTACATTTCCATGGCCAAGAGCCCAGGCCCCAGAAACCACTTCCTACCTTCCATGAAACCATCACTGATCAATAGCTTTGAAACCCCAACACTCCAAGTGGCCTGTGGGGATTAGAGATTCCCGTACCTTACATTCATTGGCTTACTTTTTTATCTTTTCCTGAGTGTGAACTAGAAGCCAGGAACCATCTAGACAGTGAATTCAACGGTAATGAGACGCCTAGTTGGGGACTGTTGTGTAAAGGGCTCCGCGAGGTAGTGGTGCTGATAAAGCTTACTCCTGGGTGCAGGAATGCAGAGGAAGGCCTTGTGCTGAAGGGACAGCTGAGATGGATTTTGAAAGATGAAAGTGTTAGTCTCTCAGATGTGTCCGACTCTTTGCAACCCCATGGAATGTAGCCTGCTGGGCTCCTCTGTCCATGAAACTCTGTAGGCAAGAATATTGAAGTGGGTAGTCATTCTCTTCTCTGCAGGGTCTTCCCAACTCAGGGATGGAACCCCGGTCTCCCGCATTGCAGGGAGATTTGTTACCATCTGAGCCACCATGGAAGGAGGCTTGATAGGAAGAAGGCAAGTGGCTTTCTTTTCAGGGGAAAAGCTTAGCTAAAAGGGTGGAGGTGTGGAATGGCACATCTGGAGCCCAGCTGTACCCAGGAATGGGGTGGGGTTTGGAGGGAAGGGAGTGAGCCTGCCTCAGTGGTAGGCAGTGGTCAAAGGCCACATCTGGGGAATGGCATGAATAGGTGCACATTCAGAAAAGAGCATGGTCCGCAGGGCCACGGACAGACTGGAAGGCCCCCAGGGGATGCGTGAGAACCAGCAAGGAGACAGTGCCCTGAGCTAGGGGGTGCCTGATCAGTGGAGTGGCTCCAAGACTGTCATGGGAGGTGGGGGAGGCACCTGAGAGGGGAAAGCCAGGGAGGGTCTGCTCAGGTCCGGGGCTGCAGAGGGAAGGTCCAAGTCAACTTCTGTGTCTCTGATCAGTGTAATTGCGGAACACAGACCATCATCTCAGTTTCACGTGAGTATGAGCTGGTAAATGCATAACTAATCACAGTCTGATAGCCAGACTTTGGAAGTCTCTTCCCATACATTAAATCATTCATTAGTCATTTTTCTAGGCCTGGTCTCAAACAGTAGCATACCAAGGGCTAGACAGTGGGGAAGGTCTGTCCTAGGTGTAGATAATAAGAGAGTACTTTGTTGGCAGAGAATTCAATAAAAATCAGTCAACTTCTGCTATCACCTCATGCCAGAAATTCTAAACAACGTCAGGAATGAAATACAACTTCCTAGCAGGTAGATTTCTCCCACCACTGACGGGCCTTAATTTGTCAGTTTGATCCTTCAGCCACCAGCCTTACTGGCTAAGTTTAAGCCAGTGTCGTTGAAGGGACTACTAAGTCTGGATTGGAGGGCCTTTGAGTGTCTTCCTTAAGAACATTTTTGAGGGCCTCAGTATCCCTATATGTACCCCCTTTTCAATCTTTAGACTCCTTACAAACTGCCCTAAAGAATGGGCAGTGCCTCACAGCTTCTTACCAGCAAATCTTTAGGCACATTACTGATCAGGGCCTCTGACCAGGAGGAGACCCAGCTGGCTCCTCCCCAGGGAAAGCACTCCTGGGCCCTAAGTAAACTGCATAAGTCATGCAAATGTGCCTCCCCCCCGGCCCCCCCCCCCCCCCCCCCCAAGAAGCCTGCAATCTTTGGCCTTTCTCTGGGGCAGCAGCAATGATTCACAGGGAACATACAACATATTACTCACAGTGGGCGCCGTGTCAGGGCCTCTTGGTATTAAGGCTCTAAATAAAGCTTTGTCGTGAACGGTGCGGCACTGGCGGGGGGGGCGGGGGGGAACTGCAGGCGATCCCTCCAGAAAGGACTCCGGAGTCGCCTCCTGAGAGGGTGGAAACTGGCAACTGGCCCGGAGGAGGGCAGGGCTCAAGGCTGTAAGGTCTGGTTGTAAATTGCCAGTGGCATGCTCAGCCATTCTTGCAACTGCAGGTCTCTGGTCCCTCTGCCTTACATTTTCATGAGCAGGCTCAGGGGGTCTGATTTTGGGGTGGGAATGATCATGGGGGACACTGAGGCGCAGCACCTGGACATGAAGACAGAGCACTCACCAGGAATCATGATTTTTATGTTCCTCCTGGACTGACCTTGCTGCCCCAGAGCAAGGTCAAGTTCCTCCCTCCACTCTGCGCCCTGGGTCAGTGGCCTGAGACTGCAGTTCTGGGTCACGCCCAGCTCGTAGGTGTCTGCCTCCTAACCCATGCCACCTAGGGCCAAGCTAGAGCTGCAGATACAGCAGTTGTTATCCATAGATGTGGGACCTGCATTTGCTGGCAGCCGACAAAACCCTTGGGTAAGGCTGCTCTCACTGATACTCCTTCCAACAGGTGGGTTCAAGCAAGGCCTTGGTTTCCCTTACTGTCACCCAGACTCCAGACTGATACACATTTGCTTAACCCTGGTAACCTTCTGGGTGAAAGCGGTGTCTTATGTTGCTTGCATTTTTGCTCCCTGATTACCAGTGATGGCGAAAACTCTAATGTGTGTTGTCAGTTTATACTTCTGTTTTTGGGAATTGCTGGTTCAAATCCTTAGGTCATTTTCTGTCAGCTTGTTTATTTAATCTGTTACCTATTGATTTGTAGACATTTTAATATGTCCTCATCTTTAATCTTTTTTCTCATGACCAATTTTTTTTTATTATAGATTTTGAAAATATTTCTCATTCAACGTTGTAACCCAGTGTTTTGCTGGGTCTCTTTACAGAATTTGTGCTTAGAAAGCCTGACTTAACCTTAATTTTAGGAATATATTTCTCTGAGCTTTTTCTAATTATTTGACATTTTTACTTGTTTAATGTGTGATGCTTTAATAAGTCTAGAACCTATTTTTGTGACTGTATCAGGTAAGGAGCTAGGTAGGAATCTACTTAATTCCTTATGTCATATGAATAGCCACTTGTTTTCATAGCATTTATTGAACTGTCCAACATTTCTCAACAGATTTGAAATGTTCCTTTGTCATGGAGAACATTTCTATATGCATGTGTTTTTATATACATGTGGGTGGGTGTGTTTTACCCACACTCAGATCTCTGTGTATTTGTATTCTCCACATTCATAATTTTAATGGAAATATGGGGAGTTGAGTGATGGGCATGGTGGTTCTAATGCCATTTTTGAGGTTTGTGCATTAATGATAGCACTCAAACATATCTCTGCTAAGTCTATATTGCTTAACATACGTTTAGCAAATAACATATCTTGTGGGTGAACATAAAAAGCTATTTTCCAGGGGTTCTCACCTTCTGGGAACGCGCATGCCCTTGTGAGTGGGCTGACATTGGACATGTTTCCAAGGCTGAGAGATTTATAAATAATTAAACTAGCATCTGAAATCCTGGATTGGATCCTGGCATAGAAGGATTTTAGAAAAAACAGTTGATATCCAAATGAGAGTTTAGTTAATAGTCTTCTACTGATGCTAATGTCTCAGTGTTGACAACTGCGAGGATTATGGAAGATGTCAACATTAGAACAGGCTGGATGAAGGGCATATTGAAACTCACCCTGTTACCTCTGCAATCTTTCAGTAAATCTAAATTCATTCAAGGATAAGAAGTTTACTTAAACACTTTATTTTTTCTGAATTAGTATGCAGAGTTGATACAAAAATAGAGATGTGGTCGTGAGTTCCTCTTGGTATCAGTGAATGTGTCCTAGAAGGTGGAGCCTTTGAGGTGTGTGGCTTCTAAAAGACTCTTCATCAGTTTGGGATTTGGTTCACATTTTTCTTCCTTTCACTCTTTTTTTTTTTTTTTAATTCATTTGGCTAGGCCAGATCTTCGTTGTGGCATCTTCACTGAAGCATGTGGGATCTAGTTCCCTGATCAGGGATTGAACCCGGGTCCCCTGCATTGGGAGCATGAAGTCTTAGTCACTGGACTACCAGGAAAGTCCAGGTTCCCATTTTTCTTATCATTAAATGGGAGAAAGTTGTAAGATGAAGCTCTTTCTGTGTTTTGTAGAGTGGCTTGTTCGCTCTATTGGGAAGTCCCTAGGCTCAGACTTCTTTGAACATCTGCAAATTTCACACTCAATAGATGCTTAATGAGTTTTACCTTCAAGCAGGCATAAGTCATCAAGTTGTAATATTGAAAGTGCAGGGAGCTCAGGTCAGAAGAAAAATCATCTGAATTGCAGGTCCGCAGACTGACCTGCTGTGGTCCTTTGGCACAACAGTTAGATTCTCAGAGCCTTGTTTGCTGATCGGTAAGGTGGGGATTAAGAAATTGCTACCTCCCAGGGCTGCTGTGACAATTGAACATGAGAATACACGTGGAGAGTATACCTTTCGATACATGGTGTGTTGCCAGTGTCTATAAACAAAGTTCCCTTCCTCACTTGCCTCACTGTTGCAGCATTTTAACTCCTGTTCAGATTAATATGGCATCAAAGAAAATCTGGTTAACAGCCGAAATCTCATTTAGAGTTTGTCACCATCTTCTTCCAAAATGTCTTATCACTCCGTGGTTACATTTCTTTCCAGTGCTGGGAACGATCAAGCAGGTGAGATGCTTTCTCAATAATGCAGAATGTGATTTTTTTTTCCAGGATGATATTGCATGAGGAGGAACATCTGAGTAGAAAGGAATTTTTAGTAGGCTCACTGTCACAAATCAGATAACAGGAAATAAAAACAAGATTCAGGCAGTACATGGGCAGTGTCAAGTTTCTTAAAAAGCAAGCATGCAGTCCTGGTGGAAGTTGAATACAAGCTCCATTGGGTACAAAACAGAGAGGTAAAAGCAGGAGCTTGGGCAGGGACCTGTGTCACACAACCCAGGAGGGAGGGCACATTTTCCATACTGTTGTAGTTCAGTTGCTAAGTCATGCCCGATTCTGTGCAACCCCATGGACTACAGTATGCCAGGCTTCCCTCTCCTTCACTGTCTCCTGGAGTTTGCTCAAACTCATGTCCACTGATGCTATCTAACCATCTCATCCTCTGCTGCCCTCTTCTTCTTCTTCTGCCTTCAGTCTTTCCCAGACCAGGGTCTTTCCTCTGCCTTTTCTAAATCCAGCTTGAACATCTAGAATCCCATGGTTCACATACTGTTGAACCCTAGTTTGGAGAATTTTGAGCAGTACTTTGGTAGTGTGTGAGATGAGTGCAATTGTGTGGTTGTTTGAACATTGTTTGGCATTGCCCTTCTCTGGGATTGGAATGAAAACTGACCTTTTCCAGTCCTGTGGCCACGACTGAGTCTTCCAAATTTGCTGGCATATTGAGTGTAGCACTTTCACGGCATCAACTTTTAGGATTTGAAATCACTCAACTGGGATTCCATCACCTCCACTAGCTTTGTTTGTAGTGATGCTTCCTAAGGCCCACTTGACTTCGCATTCCAGGGTGTCTAGCTCTAGGTGAGCACATCTTTGTGGTTATCTGGGTCATGAAGATCTTTTTTGTATAGTTCTTCTGTGTATTCTTGCCACTTCTTCTTACCGTCTGCTTTTGTTAGGTCCATACCATTTCTGTCCTTTATTGTGCCCATCTTTGCATGAAAACTTCCCTTGGTATCTCTAATCTTCTTGAAGTGATCTCTAGAGTTTTCCATTGTATTGTTTTCCTCTATTTCTTTGCATTGATCACTGAGGAAGGCTTTCTTATCTCTCCTTGCTATTCTTTGGAACTCTGCATTCAAATGGGTATATCTTTCCTTTTCTCCTTTGCCTTTTGCTTCTCCTCTATTCACAGCTATTTGTAAGGCCTCCTCAGACAACCATTTTGCCTTTTTGCATTTCTTTTTATTGGGGAAGGTCTCTATCACTGCCTCCTGTACAGTGTCATGAACTTCCATCCATAGTTTATCAGGCACTTTGTCTATCAGATCTAATCCCTTGAATCTATTTGTCACTTCCACTGTATAATCATAAGGGATTTGATTTAGGTCATACCTGAATAGTCTAGTGGTTTTCCCTACTTTCTTCAATTTAAGTCTGAATTTGGCAGTAAGAAGTTCCTTTAGGATTGACTTTAGGATTTCCTTTAGGATTGACTAGTTTCATCTCCTTGCTATCCATGAGACTCTCAAAAGTCTTCTCTAGCACTGCATTTGAAAGCATCAATTCTTCATTTCTCAGCCTTCTTTGTGGTCCAAATCTCACATCCATACAGGACTACTGGAAAAACAATAACTTTGACTGTATGGACCTTGGTCGGCAAAGTGATATCTCTGCCTTCTTTCCAAGGAGCCCATACTCTGCCTGCAAATAGTGCTTCCCAGGGTTCTGCACTATGCTTCCTCCAGGGGGTGCTCAGCAGCCTTGGGGCCACATCCTGGCTCCTAGGCTCAACTGAAACAAAATTCCTTAATTCCTCCAGACTTGATGTCTGTCTGTAAAATGGGGCAGGATTAGATGACTCAATGGAATCTATAGCGTCCACTGCAACACAGTCAATTTTCATGAACTCTCATTAAAATTAGTTTCACAGAGTCCATTGCTAGGTGAAATTCCCCCTTTTTTGTCATTATTGAGACTATTTGAAAAATACAGCATAATGTTAAAAAAATGGGACGCATGAGGCCACACATGGTAAGATGCCATTTTTGTAAAGTTCAATTCAGTTCAGTCCAGTCGCTCAGTCACGGCCGACTCTTTGCAACCCCATGAACCGCAGCACACCAGGCCTCCCTGTCCATCTCCAACTCTCGGAGTTTACCCAAACTCATGTCCATTGAGTCAGTGATGCCATCCAACCATCTCATCCTCTGTTGTCCCCTTCTCCTCCTGCCTTCAATCTTTCCTAAAATCAGGGTCTTTTCACATGAATCAACTCTTTGCATCAGGTGGCCAAAATGTTGGAGTTTCAGCTTCAACATCAGTCCTTCTAATGAACACCCAGGACTGATTTCCTTTAGGATGGACTGGTTGGATCTCCCCGCAGTCCAAGGGACTTTCAAGAGTCTTCTCCAACACCACAGTTCAAAAGCATCAATTCTTCTGCACTCAGCTTTCTTTATAGTCCAGCTCTCACATCCATACCTGACTACTGGAAAAACCACAGCCTTGACTGGACGGACTTTTGTTGACAAAGTAATGTCTCTGCTTTTTAATATGCTATATAGGTTTGTAAGGTACATAAACAAGACAAGCCAAATGATGTATCTCCAAGGGATACATTGATATGCATATGAGGTGTGTACATCTATGATATATCAATATGTATGTATTATATATCTACACTCAATCTGGCAATCTGTGAATGCAGGCTTTCAGGGTGGGGCTTAATTCTGGCAGGGAGAAGGCAGAGGTGGAAGGAGAGAAGAACACTCAGAAGGTTTCAACAGTTTAGTAACAGTGCTTTTCAGGCACAGTGGTCGGATGTGAGGACAGGTTTTATGATTTTTTTTTAAATTTCTTTCACATACCTAATGTATATTCCCTTATGTGTGAGATACTACATAGTTTAAGTTATAATTATGAAGAAACCCAAGGTGACCACTGAAGTTTATGTTAAAGGGTTTATCAAATGAAAAAAATGCAAAATACATTATCAGTCATGAGATGTACAGACATCCTCCTCGATGGATCAGTGGGTAAAGAATCCGCCTGCATTGCAGGAGACACAGGAAATGCGGGTTCAACCTCTGGATTGGGAAGATACCCTGGAGAAGGAAATAGCAACCGAGTCTAGTATTCCTACTTGGGAAATCCCATGGACAGATATGCCTGGTGGGCTACAACCCATGGGGTTGCAAAGAGTCAGACACAACTTAGCAACTGAGCCACAAGACTATCCTGTATATAGTCTTCAGCATCAGGCGCTCAGCAAGAACCCCTTTCCTGCTCTCTTTCCCCTATTGCTCACTCTCAGTTTCTCCACCCCTACAAAGGTGACAAAATCCCCCTACTTCAGATGGACCCATGACAACCCCAGGAGGAAGACAGGTGGCAACCTGGGAACTGGAATAGAAGAGACAGCCCAGACGCAGCTTCTTCTCACAGGCTGCTTTGGTCAGCTCTCGCCGACACTTTGCCTTTGGGAGCCTGATATTCCTGTCAAGTGGGGACACCCTGGACTGCCTGCCTTGAGGGCTTCTGGGTGGTGATGGAAGGGACAGCACTTGGACATGTTACAAGTATCTTTCAGAGGTAGGAGAGAGAGGCCATGTCTCCAGAGGCTGGGAGCATCTGTCCGTGCAGCTGACTGGCGGTCCGCATGCCCATTGTTGGTTATAAGACGTTGGTGTTGATGGCAGTGCTTTCACATTCATCCTCACGGCCTCGACCCATTCACATGTCTCCCTTCGGTTCAGCTGCTCAGCCTTAGGATGAAGGCACAACTCACAGCACAGCATCTGTCACCCATGGGTCATGGGTCACGCAAAGGTCAAGACCTCTCTCTCCCGGGTCCCCTGGGAGCAGAGGACAGCTCCTTTGGCTCCCCCTGCCTGCTCCTGGTGGGCTTCAGCCAGGAGGTCCCCTTGAACCACCCCTGCAACACTGGACACTGTTTGTGACCTGGAATTCAGCGTTGGTCCACCTGGGGAGGGGTTGTCAGTTCCCAGAGGTGTTGGAATGCAGACGGGTCTCTGGCCTGCCCCAGAGGGCACATTATGTTCACAAAATGGGTTTGGAATAATTGTTCATGACTGGGGGAAGGGGGGCAGTGAGGAGCCTCACTGAGCTGGTGGCCTCAGAATTCTGGAGATCCACACGGCCTCAGCTTTCAGGACCGCCGCCTGGTCACACATCCTTTCAACCTCCTATCACCATGCCTGGGACACCTCGCTAATTAGGCTGTGTTCCCCACGGCCCGTCAGGTTCCTTTTATCTTTTCATTCCACCTGGGCCAGGTTTTAGCTGCCTGACCTTGGACAGGTGACCTCAGCACCCTGAACCACAGCGGCACCATCTGTAAAAAAGAAGAAACGATGCCTTTCAGAATTATTGTGAAGATCAGAGCTCACACGTGCAGAATTCTCAGCACTCGGCCGGAGGCCCTGAACATTCAAGTTACTCGTCAAGTCCTTGCTCTGTCATTGTTCCACCACCAGCACACAAAGTCTGACTTTGGGGCCTCAATGTGGGTATTTGATGACGGTTTGATTATTGTCTCTATAAATTCTTAAATCTTAAAATGGGAAGCTGGAAGGAGAAGATATTTTTGAGCTGAAATATCTGTTCTTTTCCAACTTGAGACACATTTTCTTAAGAGGCATCGAATTAAGGAAATGAATTTCTTCCCTCTCTTATCATAGAGGCTATGCCACATCTATCTGCTGAGTGGATTCTTGAAGGCTACATCTCCGTCCTGTTCATCTCTTTGTCTGGGGTTTGTTGCAAACTTAGCTGCCACCTTACTACCTCTTTGAGTCATGGTCCTCTGGACAAGCTAGCTGCAGAAAGCCCAGTAACTAGTCAAGGCTGTGTTCTTGCCTCCAATAGATGAGGTCAAGCCACACTTAGCATATTTAAAATGTGTTTTTCCTAACTTGCTTACCTCCTAACAAAGAAAGAGCCATATCACACCCTCATTTGCTTCAAAGAGAAATACTGATGTTTGGTGTTTTTTTTTCCCCCTCCTTTTCTTGCATTGGCAAGAGATTTAGTTTTGCTTAAAGGAAACACAGATGATGCTAATGAGACCGCAGTGTCTTAATTTGCATATTAGATGAGATAAATATTGAGCTAATTAACACCTAGGATGAATTTGCCTTGCCTGGGACAATTGCTCTATGGTGATAGTAGTTCTCTGCTACTTACCCAGGAGCAGAACAATTTGAAGAAAGAATCACTTCCCCACAAATACTTCAGGCCAACCAAAAATCCTCCAGAGAAATGCCATCCAGAAATTCTTATGCTAATTTGCAACAAATCCTGGACCCTCTTTCAAGTAACCCTGATCCTGTTGGCAAGTGATACCAACAGAAGGTCTGTCCCACAGACCAGAGAAGAACTGAATGGGACTGGGAATGATAGGGGGCTGCTGGCAGGAGTAGTTGGTGAATCCCATCTGGGATCCTGGCAGAGGGTTTGAAAAGGACAAACCAGAGCTGGACAGTCATTTATTCTAGGAGCAGGACTGGCTTCATAATTTACCACATGCGTGCATGCTAAGTCGCTTCAGTTGTGTCCAACTCTGTGTGACCCTATGGACTGTAGCCCGCCAGGCTCCTCTGCCCATGGGATTCTCCAGGCAAGGATACTGGCGTGGGTTGCCATTCCCTCCTCCAGGGCAGTCCAAAATGGAAATGTGGGGTCCCTTGTTCAGAAATTAGGAAGCTCAAGATGGCCACAGTAGAATGTCAAATCAGTAGTGGTCCTTCTAAGCAGGGGGCCTTCTGTTCTACTGAACAGCTTGACATGCTTTAAAAAAAAAAAATCTTTTGCCCACGCTGCACTGCATGTGGGATCTTAGTTCCTCAGCCAGGGATCAAAACCATGCCCCCAGCCTTGGCAGCATGGCACCTTAACCACTGGACCACCAAGGATTTCCCACACCTTACATGCTTTTGAAGTCTGTCCTGTAGTATGTGTGCTTTGGAGAGAAGAAAAGAAAGGAGAACATTTTTAAAAAATAAGTAGTATTTCACATCTAGTGCTTTTCATGAATTAAATTAAATGAAATGAGTGTAGATGACTATAAATAAAATGAAAAAAGAATGCCGAGCACCAGGCCTGCCAGGGTTCCCACCTCCCCCTTTCCCCTTCATTTTCCTCTTCTCTCTGCATCTGTTTGCATCTGTGAATCGCGGACTAGGGCTCTTGACTCTGCTGCCCACACTTCCAGAACTCTTCCCTATTTTCAACAATGCTTGCTTCACTTTCCACTTGCAAGTGTCAAGCTTTGCTCTGCCTTTTGTATTTTAATTGCTTTATCTCTTGCTTTTAATGAGCAATCAGGGCTATTTCTTTATTGAGGACCTATTGGGAAATTTCAAGCCGAGTGTGTGCATAAGAAAGGACCAGGTGAAATCCCCGTTTTCTGGCATGATGAGCTGTGGGGAGGTGTGGAATTGCCATCTATCTAAGGGAAAATGTCCACTTAACTTGCGGGCTTAATTCAAAGGAAATGTCAAGCACTCGACTCTCTGCTTTGTGGCAATTGAAGAGAAGATTGGAAGGAGGGTTTGTTGAAAATAACTGAGACCACAGCCACAGCAGGGGAAATTAACTTAGGTGAGTGTGTGTGCCTGTGGTGGTATGCGCCTGTATTTAATGTCCAGCATTGCCCGTCAGAATTAACTCCCTAGCAACAAGTAGGCAGAAATAAAAGCTGCAGAACTGTAGGCTAAACTAAGAGAAGCCATAACTCATCATTATGGAGTAAGAAGCTATATTTGTGCAGGGCACAGTTGATCGTAGAATCACTTCCAAGGAATGCACCTTCTTACCCCAGATCTTCTTTCATTTATCTGATTCATAATAATGTTGCCAGTGGGATAGTTGTTTCTTCGAACTTCTTTATTTTTCTACAACCACCTTGGCATCCTCTGCTCAGCTTACTGCCAGTACAAGTGCCTGTTGATTGACAGAGTTGTAGGAAGCCATCAAATGCGTTTCCTCCCCCGGGGGAATGGAAGCCACGTGCCTTCAATTAGTACCTCTCCTTCTGGCTGGAGCTCTCCAGTATGACAAAGGCATCAGGTTACAGAGGGACGTGGGGAGTTGTCCTAGCAGCACCGCAGATGTCACACACGTCCCAAGCTCTCAAAGACAGCTGAGCTCAATGATCAGAAGCATGGCGATGCATCCGTGTCATCTTTATGGGGCTCCCCTGTGCCCTGAAGCGCAAACTTCCTGGCTTCAAGTGATAACAGCGTTGCCCCAGATGGGAACAGGCCTCTCAGAGCTGCCAAGTTGACTGCTTAGGTCAAACTGAGCAAATATTCTATATGAGTTAAACAATCTCTTAAAAGCCAAACCATGAAAATGACACATTGCAGCACTTCATAGAGACAAGCTCCCGGCTTTCCCCATTTTAAAGCAATGGAAACTGGTATGCTTCTTTCCCGAGGGAGGACTGGACGTGTGGAAGGTCTGAGTGTTCCATCATGTCAAGCACAGATGGTGGGGGTGGGGAGGGCTGACGTCAGACGTCTGTGTGAATGTGTGTCTGCTGCTGCAAGCCTGGAGGTTTTCAGCTCGGTACCCTCCTTGTCAACCTGACCGTGCCCCGTGTCATACATACTGTTGTTGCAGGAAGGGGGATCCTTTCCAGGGCCTGAGAGTGGGGTCTCATCTAGCTGTCAGAAATGAATTGTCTGAGTAGACACACGTGCTGACAAAGCAGAGACTTTATTGGGAAGGAAGGGGTGCCCGGGCGGAGATCAGTAGGGTGAGGGAACCCATGTGGCTCGTAGTCTCAGGGTTTATGGTGATGCTGTTAGTGTCCAGGCTGTCTCTGGCCAGTTGTCTTGCTTGGCTCTTAGGTCAACTCAGGGTCCTTCCTGGTGGAGCGTGCATTAGTCAGCCAAGACAGATTCTAGGGAGAAGCACTCTGGGCGGTTGGTCGTCCCCTCCCTTCTTTGGCTCCTCCCAAATTCTCCTGGTACCGTGTTCCTCATCAGGACCTCCTGTTGTGAGACAGCTCAGGCAGGCGGGCCTGGCCATGGCAGGAGGCTTCGCTCAGGGTTCCCTGACGCCATGTCAGATGGAACCGTGGACCATTGCGTTAGTCCGCTGGGGCTGCAATCACAGTCTGGGTGACTTAAACAATAAATATTTATTTTATCGCAGTTCTGGGGACTGGAAGTGTGGGATCAAGCTGGGGTGGCTTCTGAGGCCTCTGTCTTTGGTTTGCAGGTGGCTGCCTTCGGAGAAGGCAGTGGCACCCCACTCCAGTACTCTTGCCTGGAAAATCCCATGGATGGAGGAGCCTGGTAGGCTGCGGTCCATGGGGTCACGAAGAGCCGGACATGACTGAGTGACTTCACTTTCACTTTTCACTTTCACACATTGGAGAAGGAAATGGCAACCCACTCCAATGTTCTTGCCTGGAGAATCCCAGGGACCGGGGAGCCTGATGGGCTGCCGTCTTTGGGGTCGCACAGAGTCGGACACGACTGAAGTGACTTAGCAGCAGCCTTTGGAGAAGGAAATGGTAACCCACTCCAGTATTCTTGCTGGAGAACCCCATAGGCAGAGGAGACTGGCGGGCCACAGTCCATGGAGTTGCACAGAGTCAGACAGGACCGAAGCGACTTAGCACACACACATGAAATACATAGTATTATAGCATAGAATTTTATGGAGAAGCTCAGTCACTTGCTAAAGGCCGTTCAGCTATTATCTGGCAGAGCCTGATTCAAATCTCACCTGTTTGGCTCCGGAGGACATGATATCTCTATGTCCCCATCCTCTCCCAGTCATACACAACCACAGTGTCTGCATTGTCATCAGTTGAGAGCACAGATGCTGTCATATAAAATGGGCCATGCATGTGATGTAGGAAAAGTTCTAGGTGGAACTGGAAGAAGTGTGGATTATAATAAATTATCTTGTCTTCCTGCAAAATACCAGAGGCGGACTCAAAGAGAAGGTGGCTGTTAGCTGGGTCTGGTAGAGTTACAAGTTTGTGATCTTCATGTAATGGTCAGCAGAGGAAACTGCACGGTGAATGCCAAGCCTGCAGGAAAGGAAGAGTGTACCTTAACCACCTCTTGTTTGCCAAGGGTATTAATTCAGCAAATTGTACTGAGTACCTGGGCTGGACCTGGATCCTGGAATGGACAGGGCATGCCTTGTGCCCTTGAATAACTCACAGTCTACTCAGGGAAACAGAATCATGTTTTGCTCAGTGCAACTTGGCCATGGGTTCGGGTGATGGGCTCAGTGCAGCTCTGGTATGTGGGGTCATCTAACCGTGTGGTGGCATGCTTCACAATCTGGATATTTCTCTGGGAGAGACTCCCAAGTTTGTGGGTGTGGACTGGCCAAGGTCTGATGAAGAGAGCCTTTGTTTTTTCACCAAAGCAATCATCTCTAAGAGAGTGGGGACTTAGCATCTCCTGTCAACCCAGAGTCAAGGAGAAATTAAAGCTCTTGATCTGCAGTTGATCAGCTATTAAAGTCACAGTGTGGGGTGTTTCTGTTCTCTGTCTGGGTTTTTTTGCTTTGTCTTTGTTTAATATTTGCCTTATTGGGGGGAAAGGCACTTCTTCATTTAAAACACATGGGAAGTGTTCTTGATTTATGCTGTGGAGGGTCCAATTTGTGGGACAGATAACAGGTGCTCTTTGGGGAGGATTAAAATGACATTGTTGTGAAATGTTTATGCTAATGAATAGCTCAAGTAATCGCTCCTGCTCCTGGGCTGACGGCTCAGGAGTAGCTGTCACTGCCTGAGGAGCAGGCTCTGACGGCAGTCTCCTCCACACCCAGGCTCCTTGACCTTTAACGATAAGTTAGAAGACAGGACAGACTTTCAGTTACTTATCCCCAGTTAGGGACCTGCCATTTTTTAATATTTTAACACACTTACTTGATCCCTCGGCAGGCTCTGCCAGGCACCACATGTATCCCCATTCTACAGATGAGGAACTGGAAGTTCAGAAAGCTCAGGGAAGTTGCCTGAGGTCACACAACTTGTCAGAGGTCTTGCTTGCTCTGTCTGGTTGGAAAACTGGTGTCTCTCTTCTCTAGAATACACTTTCCTCCTAGGCTTTAGAATTCCATTCATTGGCTTTCAAGATGTCTTGTACATTTTCTATGACAGTCAGAAAGATAAAGGTTGGAGACAGAGCTGTGTCTCATCTGACATATGAGGTGAGGGGGGCTTCTGTAAGCCCCTCATGCCCCCAGATAGGCAGGCCTGATGTATGCAGACTCTCCAGGACCTTGAAGGGCAGGGCCTGGTGGGTGGGAGGGGAGCAGTCACTGTGTGCTAACCATTATCCTGTGGACCGTATGTGGACAGAGCAGCCTTGGGGTATATACTATTACTTCCACTCTATGGAGGATGCAATGGAGACATAATGATGATAAATGAGTCCCTCAACATTATTTGACAACCAGGAGACAGGACAGGGATTTTAAACCTCTGGCTTCTAACTCCAAAATCCATACTATTTCAATTAGGTCGCCATGTCTCCTAGTCAGGGGCAAATGGGAAAGCGCAGAAACATTCTGAGGGAATGTGAATCAGTGAGGGGGGTGGGAAATGAACAGTCGTATTTGGGTGGAGGGCACAGCCTATAGAGGACGCCATCCCCTGTGAGGAGAGTCAGAGCACAGGAAGTGGGCCTTCGGGGCGGGTGGAGCTGGTCGTGGCTATGACAGTCTGTGGTGAGCGGGAGCAGACTTCAGATTTGGAGAGAAGGCTAAAGAAGCCCTCTTACCCTCTGTGTGAGGCATTCGAAATGATCAAGCTAAAAAATAATGGGTGTCCTCTCTTTGAGATTTCTGTGCCCTCCTTACACGAAATTGAAAAAAAAAAAAAAAAGATGAGAGAAACCTAGCTGTGCCCTAAATGCTCTCCTCACTTCACCCTGTTATTCTCCCCTCCAATACCTTGAGACGAGTGGGGCAGGGGAATTGTTTTTGTTTTGTTTTATGGTAGCTTGATAGCCTGCACTAAAGCCAACTCTGGTTAGAAAGAGATACCTCCATTCCACTTTGAAAAGTGGGATGCAGGAAGAAGAAAAGTTTATTCGATATTTGGATAGAGTGAGCACGGTCAAGTTGGCAGTTAAGGACGGAAAAGGGAAGTTTAATAGTGTTACACAGGTGGGTCATGTCTCTGTCACGGGACGCTCAGTAGTGTCGCACAGGATGTGTCTTACCTCTGCGTTCTGTGCTTTTGATAGCAAAGAGGAAGTGACTTGTTATAGCAGAAGGGGGTTATCAACACAGGTAAAAGTGGAAGCTCGCGCCAGGGCCCCCATTGTAGGCACAGGTGCTGTACAGCCCTGTGGTTGGAGCATACGCAGTGGGACCTCACAGGTTGGCAACTAATAAGCAAGTTTGAAGAGTTAGGAACATGAGGCCTCTAGCCAGAAATGGATAGTCCAAGTGCTTATAGACCATGGGGAACAAGCATCTCAGGGGCACCCATTCACTCTTTCAAAGCATATTTATTGAGGGCCTACTAGAGAAGGGGTTAAAGATGCATCATCTTTTTGGAGCCCACATTCTAGAAGCTGGTGAGCTGGGCCAAATGTTCATTGTACTATTCATAATATCCAAGATGTGAAAGAAACCTAAATGTCCATCAACAGATGAGTGGATAAAGAAGATATGGTACATATATACAATGGACTGTTACTCAGCCATGACAGTGAAATAATGCCATTTGCAGCAACATGGATGGACCTAGAAATTATTATGCTTAGGTTATCATACTAAGCCAAAGACAGATATCTAGGATATCACTGATAAGTGGCATCTAAAAAGATGATACAAATGAGGAGAAGGAGGGAGGGTCTGTGTTCAGTTATGTCCAACTCTTTGTGTCCCATGAAATGCAGCCCACCAGGCTCCTGTGTCCATGATACAAATGAACTTATTTACAAAACAAACAGACTCATAGACATGAAAAACAAAGTTATGTTTACCAACAAACATAACAAAGTTATGTTTTCCTTTTGGTATATCCAGTGGGTTTGGGTTGAGGAGGAGAAATGAGTTTGGTATTAACATATACACACTACTATATATAAAATAAACTGTACGGCACAGGAACCTATACTCAATATCTTAACCTATAGTGGAAAAGAATCCTAAAAAAGAATTTATATGTATAACTGATCACTTTTCTGTATACTTGAAACCAACACAATGCTGTAAATCAACCACATATCAATTTTATAAAAAGGAAAAGAAAAATGAACTTGCACCCTCCTTACATGATCAGACATGCTTTAGAGCAGTACTTTTCAAATGCTGGTCTTGTTGGAACACAGATTCAGATTCAGTAAGTCTGGGCTAGGGCCTGAGATTTTGCATTTCTGTCAAGTCCCAGGTTCTACCAGTGCTGCCAATCCTGACCTCACAGTTAGGAGCACAGGCCAGGCTCCCAGCCCACCATGCTCTCTGTGTGGTCTGTTCATTTCAGTTTGTGGAGTCACATGCATCCAGTTCTCCTTGCAGCATAGATTTCAGAATATGGAGTAAATCCATCCATCATCTTGAGGGAAGGGGCCAGTGATCCTTCTCAATGTAGACAGAGACATGGAGGAAGCTCCATCTCCCAAATCTCGGGGTCAAGACTCTTGCCTAGAGTAGAACAGATTGCAGGAATGCGTCTTACTGCCCTTTCACTTTCCACTTGGGCTGGATTTCAAGGGCTACCCCTAATTATATGGAACTTGAAATTGGTCAGGTTCATGCTTGACTTGAGTGTGTGCTCAGTCGCTTCAGTTGTGTCTGACTCTTTGCAATCCCATGGACTATGTAGCCCAGCAGGCTCCTCTGTCTATGGGATTCTCTAGGCAAGAACACTGGAGTGGGTTACCATGCCTTCCTCCAGGGGATCGTCCTGACTCAGGGATTGAACCTGCATCTCCTGTGTCTCCTGCATTAAAGGATTCTTTACCCACTGAGCCAACTGGGATGATGTGCTTACTACCTTGTATTTTTCAGAGGAGCCCCCAAAACACAGCTTATTCCTTTTGTCTCAAAAAAACCATACTTTCTTAAGGCTTGAGTGCCTGTGTTATTGCAGACAGACAGACCCACATATTCTTTATTGTTTCTGGTTACAGTTTTCAGATTGGGCCACATTTCAGCAATGCAATTAGTCCCCAGACTCCCAGCTGGGATGCTGAGATTTCAGCAGTTTCCAAACTTCCAGTTTTGGGAGGCTTGGCTTAGTCCACCTGCTCCATTACCCCATTATAACCAACACTCAGAAGCAGTGAGAACGAGGACATCAGAGTGGGGAACTGAATAATGGCCTCTGAAAATTGGAAATCCAATTAAAGTGGAAGGCCATCTCGTCCGCACCCTTGGTAAATATTATAAAGTGAAGGAGCTATAACCTCTGAATTAGCGTGGAGAGAGAGGCGGTGGAGTGCAGCAGGCTATCAGGGAAAGGTATCGTGTTTGAAAATGAGGGCTTGATGCAGGATGAGGAGCAGAAAGTGCAGGCCTTTTACGTTTGGCCAGAGCTCAGCAGCTTCTCCTCGCAGAGTTCCTGGAGGGATGAAATTTCATCGGGGAGAAAGGGGACCGACATGCAGTCGGCCGAGGCAGACAGAGCTTCTGAGACGAAAAAAAAAAAATGCAGTCTAGGGTAAATGCTATTTATTCTAAAATATGAACTACAAAGAGAGTAATTGTTTGATCATCTGGGGCTTTTAAAGAATTCACTTTTTGTGGCTTTCTTCATCTGAGCACCATTACTTCTGTGCTGCCCACCTGTTCCCCTGCCAAATGGGTATGTAACCCAGTTAATGAGGCCACTGTTCAACACTCACTGCAGAAAAAGGGGGAATTTCACCTGGGATGAAGAACACACACACAAAAAAAGAATTTAAAAAACCCACTGTTTCATGAACTTTATTTTTTTCTCAGAAGGTATGGAGAAAATGGAATTGGCCATAAGAAATGACAGGAGAACGCAAAGCACCGTTTACCCCATGAATGTAATAACAGTAGGGCACATACTTACTTCCTTGATAGCTCGGTTGGTAAAGAATCTGCCTGCAATGTGGGAGACCCCAGTTCGATTCCTGGGTCGGGAAGATCCCCTGGAGAAGGGAAAGGCTATCCACTCCAGTATTCTTGGGCTTCCCTTGTGGCTCAGCTGGTAAAGAATCCGCCTGCAATGAGGGAGACCTGGGCTCAGTCCCTGGGTTGGGAAGATCCTCTGGAGAAGGGAAAGGCTACCCACTCCAGTATTCTTGCCTGGAGAATTCCAGGGACTGTATAGTCCATGGGGTCACAAAGAGTTGGACACAACTGAGCAACTTGCACTTCACATGCATCACATACTTGCTGGAAACCACTAGACTCTTAATTAAAGGGGCACAGATCTTGAGATTTCCACATATTTGAGGATTAATCATCTCTGTATGCGGTGCCACTGGCCCAAAGTAGTATTTAACGTACAATACTCGTGTTTCTTTTAAAACTCACCCCAAATTCCAGATTTAGGCTTTGCTTTTATAAATGTGGTTTCTGTAAACTCCAAGCTGAACCAACTTTTATTTTTTTTTCCTCCTTTTGACTTTAAGAGCAAGCCTAATAAAGTTGCTGAACGTTTCAGGATGCCTACACAATAATTTTTAAGTCATTTGCAGATAAGGGAAGATTCCATAGCCCCAAGAAATAGAATAAATACCGGCCACCTTCATTAACCTGCTAAATTTCAGGGAGAGATAATGGTCGCTAAGAGAGGCTCACTGTTGGATATCTAGCCTGCGGACACCTCTGTAATGGAACACCGGGAATGATTGGGGGTGGTTTGCGGCAGTTTATTTCCAACACTGTGGTGCTTGCGGTTATTCATGTGCTCATGCATTTGACGTCTATCAGGACCTGCGCTGAAAGACCGTGGTCAGAATGAACAACGTCAGCAAACACAGAGAAACTGGCTCCTGTCTGTTCTGTGTTTATAGTCGAATCTGTGAGACAGACAGACTGAAGCATCAGTGGAGAAGTGCGGGGTGATGCCACAGTGAGTGGGAGGAGGGGGCCATGGTGCCCTGAGAGCTAATGGCAGGAATCGACCAGGTCATGGAGCATGAAGGAAGCTTCAGTCCAAAAATGGTCCTCCTCTAGGCATAGCCCCTTTATTCCTTCAGTGTTTAAGGGTTTAGCTCACCTTCTTCTGAATCCCCCCTGCTCTGATCTTCACAACGGAAAAGCAAGGCAGAGGCTCTCGTCCCCGTGTCGCAGACAGGGACAGTGGGGCAGGAGGGGGCGAGAGCAGGCTGCCTGGGAACCCCAGCCTCTGGGGTTTTGCGCCATCGTCCTTGCTGTCAGGCATCCTTGTGTCTGTTTTCGTCTGCCACTTTCTGAATGATGTTTTACATATTAAGCCTCATGAGACATGGCTGTGACCACTAGCCCCTCAGCAGCGGTGAAACTCTGAGTCACCGAAATCAGATCCTTCAGCTGTCAGCTGGCCGCGTCTGTGGTCTCCTCTACATCCTTAGCGCCGCTCGACTTGATGCTCTCAGGGATGGGACCCTGGCTGCCTCCTAAGCCCTCCCCTGTCTTGGGACAGCTGCACACTTTAGAAGGATCTTTAGGATAAGCTGCTCATGTTCTCACAGGGGTCTTCTTCTTGGTCACGTGACCTTTGGAGCAAGGATTCATGGAGAGATTTTTGCAGAGGTGGAGGGAGAGGATTTGGGGACCTTCTGGAACGTAACGGTAATAAAATGGGGCACATTCAGTCTGCTCGGAAACGGGGTTGCTGGGTTTGCTCAGGGACAGAAGGCCATCCTCCCTAACCCCCCATCAAGACTATAACTCTAAACAAGCAGGACCTGCATGAGACATCCTGGGTGGTCCTCCCAACGGATGAAATGAGTGCATCCTCTCCTGCCCATCCACCAGCGTTTCCCTGGCTCCCCCGGTTCCCGGTTCAGTGTTTCTGCATGAACTTCATAGAACAGTGGGCTGTGAATTAGATGAAGGAGGCCCTGGTGGGGGAGCAGGGGTCCGTGTGGCTAGGGTCTGTGCCCCTGACCCCGCTGGACTTGCCACAGTGGCTGGAAATGAATGTCTTCTGCTCACGCTCTGAGCCAGCTGTCCCGGTGACCTCCAATCACTGGGTGTCCTGGAAATTACAGCTGGGAGTCAAGAGCTGTGAGTTCCTTTGTTTCTTTAGATGATTACTGTAGACTCTCCTTGTTCCCATAAATAGGCCAAAGATGAAGTGCAGAGCCAGAGCAGACGGCCCAGGGTTTCTCTCAGGTGGCAGGCTCATACTCAAGAGGTAGACTCAGACAAGGAGAGCTGGGGACTTCATGCTGCAAAACCTCTGCTAGTGAAAGGAGAAGTTCTTTGGCTTTGTTCAGGGAGAGAGACACTGAGAGTTAGGCATCTCAGGAAGGACATGACCTCTTCCAGATACACACCTGGAAACCCTATGCCATCCTCCCCTACCTGACAATACGCTTGGCTCTCAAGGAAGCAGAAAACAAAAACATCACTCCACTCAAAAGAGAGTTGGATTTAGCATCAGCTGATGAAACTCAGCTAAGCTGTGTATGTGAAATAGTGGTATTTCATCACCTGCTCTAAGCAACATGTCAAGACAGTGTCTCATTGCTTGTGGGGGGTGGGGTGGTGGGGGAGCCTGACACATGGATTCAAAGTTGCTAGTTTTGCAGATGAGAAAAGCCAGACAATCAGGAGGAAACCATACAATTTGGACTCTGGATTTGCCAGCCTGAGAAGCCCATTCCTTTTCAAGTTTTCTCCTTAGGAGGCAACACCTGGCACTGATGTCTAAGGCCGGCTGGAGGGAGTGGCCCTGTGGAAGGAGAAAGCCTCGGCCAGGGGCAAGCTGTAATGGGTGCTGCTGAAGACTCTCAGTGCAGCGGGATGGACACAGCTAACAGTGGAGAAGACAGGTGGAGGCTTCTTGCCATGAGGTTTGAATTCAGGTGTCAAAGAAGGACCTTAATAAGCATTGGAAGATGGGTGCTATGGACTGAATGTCTTTATCCTCCCCAAATTCATATATTGAAACCTAATCCCCTGTATGGCAGGATTTGGAGGTGAGACCTTTGGCAGTTGGTGGAGCCCTCACGAATGGGATTAGCATCCTTGTAAAGGGCTTCCCCAGTGACTCAGATGGTAAAGAATCTGTCTGCAGTGCAGGAGACCCGGGTTTGATCCCTGGGTCGGGAAGATCCCCTGGAGAAGGAAATGGCAACCCACTCCAGTACTCTTGCCTGGGGAGTTCCATGGACAGAGAAGTCTGGTGGGTTACAGCCCATAGGGTTGCAAACAACTGGACACATCTTAGTGACTCACACTTGCACTTTCAAAGGAGACTCCAGAGAGTTCCATGTCCCTTTCCAGCTTTTGAGAACACAGTGAAAAGATGGCCCTCTATGTACCAGGCAGTGGGCTCTCACAAGACACTGAATCTGCTGGCTCCTTGATCTTGGGCTTCCCAGCTTCTAGAACTGTGAGAAGAGTTTGTGGCTTTAGCCTTCCAGTCTGTGGTGTTGTGTTGTAACAACCCAAACAGACTGAAACAACAGGGCCTCCTGGTGAGATGCTGGTGTGGGCAGAGGACTGTTGGGGGCACGCTCAGGGAGTGGTCTACGAGGCTGATCAGACCCTGCAGTTTGTGGCCTGCAGGTGCATCTGGTCACAGAGAGGGGACGGACACAAAGGCTTCCTATGCACCTGCGGTCTCTGTGATACAGCCTCTGGCCTTCAACACTGTTGACATCTTGGGCTGACTCTTTGTTGTGGGGGCTGTCCTGTGAATTGTAGGATGTTTGACATCATCCCTGGCCTCTACCCCAACTGTGACAACCAGAAATGTCTTCAGACTTTTGCCAGATGTTCCCGGGGGTTGATGCTGCTCTTACTTCATCCTGGTGGCAGTCTCAGCAGATGACTGCACTCCTTTATGCTGATGTAGGGAAACAGAGGCTAATGGTTACAGAACTTGTATCTGGGAGCACAGGGATTTGAAACCACCTTTGTTCCCATCCTTGACAAGATTTTACCTGATTGCCAAGGTGGAGCAGGGTCAGGGCAACCTCTTGGACTTGGTTGCAGTGAGCTTTGATCTGCTTTCTCATGCTTAGGAACTTGCCCTGACCTGGTTTGCTTATCTGAATAGGCAGAAGCCCCCTATGTGGCAGGAGAGCAAACTGTTGGATTTTCATCTCTTTTGGTATGCCTTATTAATGTTCTTGTGTAGCATGCTGTGAACCGATGCATTCATTCTCAACATTTACTGAGCTCTGACCCTGTCCTCGGCATGAGGCTGGGTGCTTCTGGGAGAAGGGTGAACAGCCTGATCCTTGCTCTCATGACTTTATATCACAGCTGGGGACAGACCACAGACAGTAAAAACTACCACAGCAGCAGCGAACCCAAACAGCACACTCTTATGGGAAACACTGGGATGAGAGAACCGGCTAGGCAACCTGAGATCTGGAGTCTGAGAAGGCTCTGACTGCAGAGGTGGGTGGAGGGTGTTGGAGGCAGAGGGATCAGTCAATGCTAAGACCCTCAAGTGGGAAAGAGCTTGGTGTGTTTCAGAAATGGGCAGAGAGGTTTGTGGGGCTGGATTCGCAGGGAGACCCACCACCCTAACACTAGTGGCTGGGCACAAGAAGTTCCAGCTAATCGCCCTGTGGACAAGATTTCTGGAGCAGCGATGACTTCAGCATGGAGAAGAAAGAGGATCTGAATGTGTCTGGAGTTTCTCAGGCGACACGTCATTGTCCCCACATGTTTCTGTTTCTCCCCTGGACTTTCACATGCTGGAGAGGAAGACATTGTCCCCTCCCCGTCTAGGTTCTTCTGGCTGGTATAAGAACTAAACTGATGTGTAGGACACCTTAACAGCAGAAGATCAAACAAAAGCTTCCTGCACATGTATCTGTGGGAAGACCCAGGAAAACTAGCATGCTAGAGTAGCTGAAATCCTCACCTTAAAGACCATCTTCAGTTAAAGACAAAAGAGGAGGTTGGGGCAGTGGTTCGGGACTTCAGAGGGGAGGAAGGCAGTGCACACGGAGATGGAAGAGCAAGCACTGGGTAAATAAGTGTTTGCTGGGCCCCCTGCAGAGACACCAGGACGCAGAGTGGATGCTCATCTCTGGGCCCCCTGCGGCCCCAACCCCCACCCCCGAGGTCTCTATTGATTCCTCTATTCTAGGAACAAACCCTCTAGCTAAATACTTTTAGTCAGTTAAGAGGATGGTGAAAGTTTCTTCCTAAGTCTTTTGGGCCTTGAGTCTTCTTTAGCGCAAAGTAACCCTTATGCCAGAGAGACATTTCGGGGGGGGCAGATTGTGCTGCCCTGCAGACCCTCCATAAGCTGGGATAGGGGATCCTCGGAGACTTCCTGTTGCCGGTCCCCGAAGCCGAAAGCCCTGCTCTCCCCCCTGCAGCTTGGGTTTTGAGGCTCTGCCTCCATCCTGATGTGTGAGAACAGACCCCCTGTGCCTGTGGCACCCCTCCAACCCCTGTGCAGCTCGGGGCCCTGAAGACGTGGTGGCCTCAGGATCCCCCTGTGTTATGCCTCCTCCTCTTCCTCCAGCCTCGAGGCAGCCCTGGCCACTCCAGTCTCTCTTGCTTTGCTGCCCTGACTGTCCCAGGGTGGATTCTTCTCATTACTTGTATCTCAGTTTGTCTGGAGCCTGGCCTCCCTGTCATGCTGGGTGCATTGGAAGCAGGTGTGGGAGCCTGTGCCCTCAGCTTGCCTGGAGCTTTGCAACTCCTAGGGATCCAGGGACAATTACCCCCACCCCACCCCCCCGCTGCCTGCCTCTGGAACTCATGGCTTTCAGGCTGAGGGCTGTGAAGGGGCCAGCATTTCTTGGACTAGGAGGCAGCGCAAGGGCACAGGGAGACAGGCTGGGGTTTGCCGTCCACAAGACTTGAGATTGAATACAGGCCCCAGAAGGCAGGAGTGGTGGGCTCTTCATTAGAAAGCTCCAAGACGTGGGCGCCTGTCTGATCATGATGCCTGGTAGCCAGCCCAGGTCATACTCCCAGTCCTCCTTCCACAGGGTGGGGTCCTCAGTGTTTTCCTTACCTGCTGGAAGCGTGCGCGCCTCTCATCCCCATGTCTCTCGGATGCACTGCAGATAGAGAGTGCCTCTTCTCAGCTTGAGTTCCCCTGGTAGCCTGGAGCTGGAAGAAACCATAAGCTTGGGCATTTGATGTGGATTCCAGCCCAGGCTTTGCCATCCATTGGTGGGTGGGATTTCAGACAAGTGGCTCAACCTGGCCGGGCCTGCATTTCCTCAGATGTGAAACGCGGTTAATGGATCCTTCCGAGAAGGGCAGCTTGCCTGGTGTTGGGCACCTCCAGAGGTCCATTTCCCCTCCGTTTCCTCCCTTCCTCCTCACCCCGTCCCCATCCCACCCTCCTGAATGAAACCAGGGTGAGATCACTTGAGGACAGGCATCCTTTGTCTTCCTGTGAGAGGCCCCCTTCCCCCACCTCCTGTAATTGTCAGCAACGAAGTTGGAAAATAAGGACGTCTGAAGCAGCTTTCAGCACCGCAACATCTGCACCAGACAAAACTCGAAAAGCCCTCAATCCCCAGTCGTGAATGCACTTTAAAAACAATGTGGCAGAAATGAAAATTGTTCCATCATAATATTTCACAGTTCTTTTTGACAAAAGCCAAGCCGCCCTCATGAATACACATTTCCCAGCATCTTATGCATTATGCATCAGCCTATAGCAGGGGACCTGGGAATTGCCAGGCCCTAGTAAAGGGCCTTTGAAAGTGCCTATTTTGTAAACAAATGGAGCCCAGGCCCAGCACTCAGACTCTTTAGGTAATTTAAGACTGACTCCGGCTGCCAGGGTGGGGATCAGCTCTTAAGGCCGTAAGTGGCAGGTGTCTCCAGCATCCTGTGGATGGTGAAGGCTGCCTCAGTGTTCTTTAATTTCTGAGTATTCAAGGTGGCCATCCAAGGGACAGGGACACTTCCTCCTGGAGCCAGAAGCAAATGTGGCCAAAATGCCAGATGAACCCACCAAAGCTGGCTGGGCAGTCAGGCTCCTGAGACTCCCAAGAGCTTCCAGGTATTGAACCCTGTGCCCAGAGGATGCTGATGGGTGGAGGGGATGAGGAGGTCCAGGCACACAGACGCTGGCTTGCAAGAGGCATCTCTGTTTGGCCCAGGTAGGCAATCCAGAAGTAGGTTATTAAGCATGTATTATTGTCAGTGGGAAATCCCTTGAAGACGATTTACTAAGGGGAGACTGAGGCCAGGCATTTTAAGTGACATGTTCAAGGTCACACTGGTTAGTGAGTAGCGGGGTCTGGGACCTGGGACTTGCTGGAGGCTGGTTTTCTTTTCCCGACACCCCCCACTGTCTCAATCATGAATTGGCAGCAACTGAAAGGACCAGGGGCAAAATGGCTACTGATTGCTATGATTTAAGCAAAGGGCAGCCTGGGATCCTTACCACAGCCCTGGAAAAGAGCATAACGCAGGGCTGTTTTGTGTCATTTGGAATCTGTCCTCCACAGTAGCCTTATTTGAAATGGTGACGGATACACGGTGGATATCTCTCTAGTCATTACATTTTATCTGTTGCACTAACAAGGTGGTGATTGATTCATTGCTATTAATGCATGTATTTATTTCATAAGCATATTCAACTCCCATTAGGGGGTAATGCAAATGGCTTTGAATTGAGGGACAGGAATTTTGAATTCTAGGGTTGGTATGCCCCTTGCCTTCCTCCTGTGGACCTCGGATTCTTTCCTGTAAAATGCGGGGTGCAGGAAGGATGGTGTCTAGGTTTCATCGCAGCTGAGCTCTCCCACCTGCTAGTGTGTGAGTATGGGCATGTGCAGGGGCTGTGATGAAGTCAGTGGGGAGAGGGGCCCACCTCGTGCTGTATAACCGCATCTGCAGGGATGGGCTCCCCCATGAGGGGCAGGGGGAGGCGGGATCGACCCCACTTAGGGGAGTACCTCGTTACTGCACCTGCTGCTCTACAGCTGTTGGACCCGCTTGCTGATTGGTGCAGTTTGACTAATGAGAGCAGGGACAGCTGAAGGCTGATTTAAGATGACGAGGCAACAGTACCTCTCACAGACACCTGGAAGAATCAGCTTAGGAGACAGCCACTTCCCCACCCTCTGCCAACCCGGGGAGCATGCAGACGGGGGAGGTGACTGGTTGGGGGGCAGTTGGGATCATCTCCAACACTGAGAGCCAAAATATTCGACTCTCTGAAAGCCTAGAATAAGTGATGCTCAAACTGCTGGGTATTTGTTGTGCTTCCCTGGTGTCTCAGATGATAAAGAATCTGCCTGCAATGCAGGAGACCCAGGTTCAATCCCTGGGTCGGGAAGATCCCCTGGAGGAGGAAATGGCAACCCACTCTAGTTTCTTGCCTGGAGAATCCCAGGGACAGAGGAGCCTGGCGAGCACTCTTGGGTTACAAAGAGTTGGACATGACTGCGAGACTAACAGCTTTGCTTTCTTTCTACTTTCATTGTTAAAATACTCCCCCTCCTTGGAGTTTCTGATTCAACAGAGATGTGTGTGTATGTGGCAGGGAAGTTTTATATCTCAAAAAATTCCCAGGTGATGCTGCTGGTCCTGGAGCCACACTTTGAGAATCATTGAGATAGGGAAAAAAAAAAAAAGCATCTACAGATCCTTAATTTCCACTTCTCAGCATCTTTACTCAAAACTCCTCCCAAATCTTCATAAAAGTAATAACTTCAACTTCTACAATTGGCACAGTAGTAAGAAATGTCCTAGAGCCACATAAATAGTTATTTATTTGGTTTCAAACCAAGAAATAATTTTCCCTGAATAATGAAAGGAAAATATTCAAATTTAAAGCCTTAGAAATTCAGAAAAGTATAAAAATGAAAATAAATGGAAATGCATCACACACACACAGAGAGAGAGAGAGAGAGAGAGAGAGAGAGAGAGAGAGAGAGAGCGAGCACTATTGACCTGCTGCCTTCCCTTAAGTTTTGGCAGCTGAACAGGTGTATGTGGGTCTTTCTGTTGGTCTTGTGCCATTTTCCTAAACTGGGGTCCTTGGGATGTTAGATAGCCTTGCAGTCAAAGTAACAAGAACAGTAAAACCAGAAAAAACAGCAATAACACAAAAGATATATTTTAGAGCCTCATGTGAGGTCAGAATCTTTGGAAAGTGCTATGGTAACCAAAATTTCAAAGTTGAATAGTTTTCCACTGGAGGACTTAAACCCTGATGGGCATTCAAGGAGGCACTTGGGGGTGGGAGCGTCTCTAGGTTCCTTATGCCTCACAGAATCCCTCCTCTTCTGTCTGTCTCCCCTAGCCCTGCCCCAGGCTTTTTAAGGGATGGGGGTTCTTAGTCTTTCCTAGGGGAATTGCCTGGAGAGTTGTAAGAAATGCACTCTGAGTATAAAATATGAAGTTTAAAACTTATATCACTTTCTCTTTCCTCTCCCTTTTTTTTTTTTTGGCTGTGCTTTGATCTTTTAGTTCAGGATCTTAGTTCCCCAACCAGGGATTGAATCCAGGTCCACGGCAGTGAAATCATGGAGTCCTAACCACTGGACCACTAGGGAACTTGGCACATATTATTTTCTATCATTGGTCATTTTAGGTTTTCTAAAAGGAACTGCCTGTTTTGTGGAAACTTCAATACATAAGCAAGAAATGGTCATTTCATCTCTATTTTCACTCTTTAGATAATTGAGTCAGGCTTCAAAGCCCGTACTTTCCGTGGCTATGACCTGAGCTTGCTGTAAGCTGTCTTCCTTTTCTTCATGGGACACTGATTCCATCATGAGGTTCCCACCCTCATGACCTGATGTAAGCCCAGTTACCTCACCAAGGCCCATCTTAAGAAAACCATCACACGGGGTGAGGCGGGGTGGGTGGGATGGGGCAATTAGGGCTTCACCACAGGAATCTGGAAGGACACAAATGTCTAGCCCATAGTAACAGCTTTGCTTCCAGCTCACCCCTTGGAGACTGCTCACATTTCTGAAAAAGAGATGGTGGTGCTTGTCTGATGTGTATTCTGGTTGTTGTGTGATGGGCGTGGCCTGCAACGCACCGGTTGTCGCCACCTCCCTGCTGAGGACTTTCCACTTCCTCTGCCTGGACCGCCTCTCCTCCACCTACCCCCCACACCCACTTAATGTCTACTGGACCTCCAAGACTTAATGTTACCTTCTGGCAGCTTACCTCCCCCAGAACTCTTTCTTCTATGCTGTGTTGATCCATATCTCTGTCTCTTCCACTGGGCTGCCAGTTGCTCTGTGAACGCAGGGATTATATGTCCCATCTCACTTCTATTCCTCAGTGTCTTGCAGTCTGCCTGGCACACCACAGGTGCCCCACAGTGTCCAGATCAGTGACCATGGTGGTGTGCACTGCAGACAAGGAGAGATACATTAGAAGTGATGCTGTAACCCCTGGTGAAAAAGAAACATACCAGCAGAGAATATAAGGAAGCCTTGAAGACAGCGATATGACTGCCCACAAATATTTAAACCAAAATTCCTCCCACAGTGATTTACCAGGGCCAAACCAAGAGAAAAGCAACTCATCAAGAAGACAAATGTCAAGACCAGTGCTCGAAAGCCCAGCCAAGCTTCCCGCGAGGGTTGTGTGTTTGCTTGAACCTTCCACGCTCATAGGTTGATCTCAGTGGGGCCACTGTGTCTGATAGAAGCAAGCTACCTGCAAATCATGGGGCTAAGAGTGAGCTCAAGCAGTTTATGATCATCTTAATTAAGCCACAAAACTTTATGCACAGCCAGCCTTCAGCCAACCTTTTGATCCCAGACAAAAATCTATTAAAGCTGGTTGAGAGAATGAGAAGACAAAATCTTATAAACGTTTTTTACTCTGACTGGTGTAAAAGTTGGCAGGTTTGATGACTCTAAGAGTGATCTATTTGCCAACAGCAATATTACATTAAATTGGGGAAACCGTTCCCTTAAATGCAAGCTAAATGAGTACCCTGAATTATGGCCTAACATTATGTGTCCAGGGGTCTGTTGAGGCTGGAAATGATGGAATTAATAACATTCCTGCTTTAGGAATGTGGAAAAATTCCACATTTTCTCCAAAGGAGTACTTTCTAAGCTTATTTTGAGCCAGGGACTAGTTTGAGAATCTGATGAAAATTATAGCGTAATGCATGAGTTACACGCACAGAGCACTTTCTCAGGGAGCTCATGAAATCCTTAGATGCCCATCTGTGGATTCAGGTCAGGGATTCCTGCTCCTAGGAGACCGTCTGCTCTGATGAACAGTCTTCTAGTTGCAAATGTGAGGAATCACTTTATCAGCATCATCTCTGAAACTTTGCATGATACCCATTTGCCCCATGTGATCTGATAGAGGATCACTGCAACACTTTAAGAATGCAGAACCAATGTGGAGCTAGGATATGGGTGTTTTGAAAAGCACCCCTGTGGTTCTTGAGACCCATCCCTCACCTTGTCATGAGCAGGAGTGAATAGGTCAAGAAGAGAGAGTAGTGGGCTATAGACCCCTTGCTGGAGATATATGTAATATAGTACTACGTGGTCTACTGTTGGTTGAGTCCATGAATGTGGAACCCTGGATATGAAGGGCTGGCTACAGTTACATGCAGATTTTTGACTATGCATAGAGGGTTGGTTTCCCAACCCCCATGTTGTTCAAGGGCCAAGTGTGTATAGATATAGAAGTTTATCTAATGGACTATGTTAACTTAGATAATACTAGTTATCTTAGTATATCTAATATAAAAGTATATCTAATGAAGTATATTAACTTAGATAATGCTAATTATCTAAGTATATCTAATATAAAAGTGTATCTAATTGAGTATATTAACTTAGATAATACTAATTAAGTATTTCTAACATAGAAGTATATCTGATGGACTCTATTAACTTAGATAATGCTAATTATCCAAGTATATCTGATATAGAAGTATACCTAATAGAGCTAGACCTAGATTCAGATCCCTTCCTCATGACCTTGCTCAGGGAACATTTATTTCTTCTCTCAACCTCTGTTTCTTCATCTGTAAACAGTCATTAGAAAGACTGAACTGAAGGGCATGCAGTTTTTGACACAACCCAATTCCCTTTATTTAAAGGAAACACTAAACGTATAAACCAGAAGTTTCATTACAGGGTCTTCTTAAGAAGGAAATCACAGGCACTGGATGTGCTGGCTTGCATTTTATGCCTGTTACAAAGTGAAGCTGTAGATGGGAATTTGCCATGTTGCTCCTGGGGGTCTGAGGTGTTGGGAAAGTGCTGCATTTCTCAAAGTCTGTTGTAAGGGGATTTATTACTTGTAAAAGCCTCAAGGAGATTTTTCACACTGAAGGTTATGAGTGAGTGAATATTACCAGTAGAGCTGGGAGTGTTTCACCCTATGGTGATTTTCCTGGTTTGGTTTCTGAGGGCATTCTGGGTCATTAGAAAAGCGTACAAAGGTGGGCCGATGCTGCTGCTGCTAAGTCATTTCAGTCGTGTCCGACTCTGTGTGACCCCATAGACGGCAGCCCACCAGTCTCCGCTGTCCCTGGGATTCTCCAGGCAAGAACACTGGAGTGGGTTGCCATTTCCTTCTCCAATGCATGAAAGTGAAAAGTGAAAGTGAAGTCGCTCAGTCGTGTACAAAGTTGGACAGTGCTATGAAAAGTCCCTTTTTGTAATTGTATGATTTAAAAAATTAGAATGTAATTGTTTACAATGTTGTATTAGTATCTGCTGTATGATGTGAATCAGCCACAAGTATACACATGTACACATGTCCCCTCGCTCTTGGACCTCCCCGCTCTCCCCATCCCACCCATCTAGGACATCACAGAGCACTGCACTGAGCTCCCTGTGCTCTACGGCGGGTCCCCATTAGCTATCTCTTGTACACACGACATTGTATACATGTCAGTCCCAATTCATCTTGCCCTCCACTCACCTTCGCGTGTCCACATGTTCATTTTCTATGTCTTCATCTCTGTTTCTGCCCTGCCAATAGCTTCATCTATTCCATTTTCCTAGATTCAATGTTTATGTGTTGCGGCACCATTTACAGTAGCCAGGACATGGAAGCAACCCAGATGTCCATCAACCTATGAATGGATAAAGAAGAAGTGGTACGTGCATACAGTGGAATATTAGTCAGCCATAAAAAGGAACAAAATTGGGTCATTTGTAGAGACATGAGTGGACCTGGAGTCTGCCCTGCAGGGTAGAGTAGGTCAGAAAGAGAGAAGCCCGTGTTTTGGTTGGAGTGGAATGACGGCAGCGTTGGGTGGCTGCTCCAGGGCTCCAAGGTCTGGCGTAACTAAGGGCATCCTGCTTGTGCACAGGTCTGGGGGTGAGTCTCTGGGGAAGCCAGTTTCCGGGCACCTACTGTGGGAGTCATTCTTACCTCCAGAGCAGCTGTGAGCATCATCAGGTAAACCCTGGGAGGTACTGAGTGTGGAAGTGGCGGCACCAGTAGACCACTGAAAGTGAAGTGAAAGCGTTAGTTACTCAGTTGTGTCTGACTCTTTGTGACCCCATGGACTGGAGTCCACCAGGCTCCTCTGTCTATGGGATTCTCCAGGCAAGAATATTGGAGTGGGTTTCCATGCCCTCCTCCAGGGGATATTCCGGAGCCAGGGATAGAACCTGCGTCTCCTGCACTGGCAAGAAGATTCTTTACCGTCTGAGCCACCAAGGAAACCCTTCACAAAATGAGTTCTGCTCCAATCTGCTTGGGCCATTCAGGGCCACATAACCCTCATAATAATCTTTGCTGCTTCCTTGAAACTTTTCCAGGATGCTCCGTCCACCATGTTGGTGCATGGCACATACATTAGAAATTTCATCTTCCCCTTTAAGTAATGAAAAATTTACTCTTCCCCTACCAAGTTCAGCAAACATTGACTCAGAGCCCATTTCAAGTTGTGCAAGCAACAGTGGTCAGTGTACCAATATCATGTTTTAAATATTTTCTACGGATGTCCTGTGCATTTTTATTACTAATATTTGAAACATTTCAAATATTTGAAACTCTCTCCCCCACCCTATTTCTCCTACTTGTAGGGGCATGTTCATTCTTTGTTGCACTTTAGCAGCAAACCATGTTCCTTCTTTGGAATGTGGGGTCCTTGCAGCTCTATTTGGTTTCAGAATTATTGGGAAAGAACAAGATGACACTCCCTTTGCTTCTATTTCCAATTTTTAGAGAGGCCCTTTACATTGATGGTTCATCCATTAAGATATTAATGCTCTAGTTGAAAGTTGCTGGAAGAAGAGGAGATAGTTGAGTATGGATATTGTCTCTGTCACCACAAGTGACAGGCAGACGTGTATTCCATCACGATCCAGAGAGGCTGTCATCAGGGCATCAAGAGACAGTTTTTGTCTCATACACACCTGAGTTCAGCTTTCAATCAAACAGTTGATCCATGATTTTATTTTTGTTTTATTATTGTCATCATTGTCACCACCAGCACAGTTGACACAACCCACAGGGCATCTCTTGCCAGTTAGTGGAGGCAACTCTTCATTGAACAATAGAGGATGTTTTGTGTGTCTACTCTCCACCCATGAAGGCCACTTGTGTCTCACAGTGTGAGTGCTTTACATACATTTCCAAATCCTCTGTTGTTGGGCACTGAAAACTTTCAGTGAAAGTTTTCACCCCCAGCTGAAAACTCCTTGGGGGTGATTCAGTGAAGGATAGTGGGAGGAAGAAGCAAGTTAGAGACGTGAAGATTCTGAGCTTTGAGAATCCTCAGCTGGTTAAGACACGGTCTTGCTCATCCTCTTTGACGTTAAAAATACACTCACGCTGATGTTCAGAACAACCTCATAGCTCACTGGCTCATGTCTAAGCTCCTAAGGACTCAATTTCACTCTTAAGGACTCTTTCTCACTCTCTCATGGGGCCAAACCTGCATTTCCCTTTCTGTGAACTTCCTGAATGTTAGTCACTCAGTCATGCGACCCCGTGGACTGCAGGCCACCAAGCTCCTCTGTCCATGGGATTTTCCAGGCAAGGATACTGAAGTGGGTTGCCAGGAGCTTCCTACATTGGCTCAAAATACTCTTTTCTACCTGGAACATCCTCCCTGCCCTTCCAAATTCCACTCATCTGAGGTCTAACACAGACATCTGCCCTCCGGGGCTCCTTTTTTCTGTGTCCACTGTCAGGTCTGGTCAGGTCTTATGTTTTCTCTGTATTTGTCATCTCTCTGTCCAGACTGGAAGATGTTTGAGGACAGAGACTGTGTGATCCTCTCTGGTTCCTCTTCAGCACCAAGACTAGAGTGCTGTTTGCCTCTGATCTGTGTGGCACTGTGGCAGGATTGCTGGGCAGAAAGACCCACTCCCTGGTGTGGATGGTTCATGCCTTCCCACATACCTTTGTTGAGCTTTCCCACACACATCAGATCCTTAGAGAAGGTACTTGCTTGAACACAGCTGCTGGGCAGAGGTCATTCCTTTAGACCGGGGTTTTTTTTTTTCTTACTTTTCTAATGAACTTAATCATTTTGAATATCTTTTCCAGAGCAGAATACATGAAATGACCCTGACTTGGCTGAAAGCCATCTCTCGAGTGCTTTGGGAGGATTAGAGGAAGCTCTTTTACAGCCTCTTGGCATGACTGGCTGCCTTTTCCTTTCTTTGGGTTAGCAGAGAGTGAGATTTGATCCTCATTAACAAAGGAGGGGAGTCCTGAACCTTGCAGTTTCTGTTGGCTGGAAGAGAAGCAGGGGGTGGACTCTGGAGAAGGGAGGCTGGGTATTTTCAGTGATGCCAGCTTCTGTCTGAGTGTGGGGACTGATAACGGACACTGACAAGACAGCTTTGGGAAAGCCAGCGGACCTCAGAGAAAGAAAGAGAGTCTCAGGGTCAGGAGAGAGGGTTGTTAGCATCTGAAGTGCATTAGCTCTGGCAGTTCGGACCATCTCCAGCTGTGATGGAGGCAGGATTCAGGCTCATAGTATAAATTCAAAGTCAGTAATAACATTTTTTTTCACAAGTACTATAAAAAGAGAACAAAATGGGACATATTAATCAATGTGTACTGAGAATGGAAAATAGTACAAGAGCACTGAAGAACTTTTGAACTGTGGTGTTGGAGAAGACTCTTGAGAGTCCCTTGGACTGCAAGGAAATCAAACCAGTCAATCCCAAAGGAAATCAACCTTGAATATTCATTGGAAGGACTGATGCTAAAGCTCCAATACTTTGGCCACCTGATGCGAAGAGCCAACTCATTGGAAAAGACTGATGCTGGGAGAGATTGAGGGCAGAAGGAGAAGTGGGGACAGAGGATGAGAAGGTGGTATCACCAACTCAATGGACTTGAGTTTGAGCAAACTCTGGGAGATGGTGAAGGGCAGGGAAGCTTGGTGTGCTATAGTCCATGGGGTTGCAAAGAACTGGACATGACTTAGCAACTGAACAACAACAAAGTTGTTTTCTATGTGGTATTCAGATTCCTGGTTCAGCACCTTCTGGAGATAGGAGAAATTGTTTCATGCTTGGGGTTGGTCATATGGGAAGAAGGGGCATTTCAGATGGTTTCTGCTGGATCCTTTGAGATTCTTTTTGCCTTATGTACATCTCCTTGTTATTTCTGCTTTAGGTGTATGCAGTAATGTCTCCCCAAAAATATGAGGAGTAAGAGGGGATATACTTTTGCTTTTCTTATTTCTCACTGTGGCCCCTAATGAAGTGCTGGCCATGGGGTATCAAGTAGAACTTCAGAGCAGGAAGCATCCATCAAAGACCCCTCACATTCTCTCATTATTGTTCAGTTGCTGTCTTGTCTGACTCTTTGCGACCCCATGAACTGAAGCACACCAGGCTTCCCTGTCCTTCACCATCTCCTGGAACCTGCTCAAACTCATGTCCATTGAGTCAATGATGCCATCCAACCATCTCATCCTCTGTCACCCTCTTCTCCTGCCTTTAATCTTTCCTGGCATCAGGGTATTTTCCAATGAGTCAGCTTTTCACATCAGGTGGCCAAACTATTGGAGCTTCAGCTTCAGCATCAGTCCTTCCAATGAATATTCAGGGTTGATTTCCTTTAGGACTGACTGATTTGATCTCTTTGTTGTCCAAGGGACTCTCAAGAGTCTTCTCCAGCACCAGAATTTGAAAGCATCAATTCTTCGCTGCTTAGCCTTCTTTATGGTCCAACTCTCACATCCATACATGACTATTGAAAAAACCTGTGCTTAATGTTCATGTTGAGTGAGAGGCTGAGGCTGATTGAGACTTGCCTGGAGTTGGGCCATTGGGATCTCCGTTTAGCCATGATATGTAGAGCCTGGGTCAAGAAGCGGACTCCTTTGAGCCCACCCTCGGGTTCAGACAGGGGTTGCATACTAGTGAGAGATCTCAAAGGAACAAGCAGAGGGGGATTTGTCTACATTGCAGAGGGAGGTGTATCTTCAAGTTTTGTCAATCGCATCACTGGTTCGAACTCACATCTTTCTCAGAACATGGTATTAAAGTATTCTACTCATGTGTTCTGTGCTCCAGAAATACAATAAACAGCAGCCCTATTTTTAAAGGATAATTTGGCTTTATTAAGTAAAGAGAGGCTTCTCTTTAACATGGTTTGGAGGGTTTTCTGTCTAAACAGTGTGCTGGGGTGTCGACACCCAGGCAGAAGTGTCTCAAGTGTGTATTAATAGGCCTGGCTGTTTCTGGCAGTGCCTCTCCCTCACTGAGCATTCTTTAGCCAGTCATTCCAACCAACGCTCTTGGCCTCATTTTCTCAGGTGTATGCATGTGGGGACAAAAATCTGCTCCCGCCTTTATCGTGAGAATGTGATGCAGTAAGTCAGCTCCACAGCCATCGCCAAGTGCCTTGTCCATTCTTCCACTTGTTCATTCACTGTGAAATGCCACTGTCAGAGGCTGCTTCGGGTGGCTCCTGTTCTTTGAATCAGTCCCTTAAGTTCTCTACCACATAAGGGTCTGACAAGAGGTTTAATAATTAAAAACCTACCAGGCTGAGGTTAAAGATCTCTGGTTCACTTTCACCCACATGTCATCATAACTGTCCAGTTCTGGCCCAGGAACAGGAAGGAGGAAGAATTACTTTCCCATGGAGAGGAGGAGCAGGGCCTTGGTCAGAGGGCAGTTCTTGCAATCGGATAGACTGGTTCAGATTCCAGATGGGCTGCTTACTGGCAGCATTTAGAGCAGTGACTTATTTGCCCACACTCTGGATTCCACCGTTTGTAAAGAGGAACAATAAAAGCTATCTCAGAAGACTCTTGTGAGACCAAACAAAATGATGCTTAGATGATGCTTTGCAGCAGTCGGTGAGTAGTGGTTGCATGTGAGACAAGAAAACTCAGCATGAACAGATGCTATTGAGGTGGTAGTCTTAGGTCACCAGTCTGTCTTTTAGTTCTTTCTTTCTCCCCCAGGCTATGCCCACCTGCACTCTCACCACCCAAGACAGCCTTCTCAAGTGTCTGCCATCAAAACTCTTTTAGAAGGGGTGTGGATGCATCCCTGGTCCTTCCTCATGGGCTGGACTGGGAGGGCTCCCTTTTCATGTTTCACGCCTCTTTTGGCTTTGTAAGGTCAAAGACTGTTTTCATGAGAGGAGAATTTTTTAATATTGATTTTTATTTATCTATTTTGCTGTACCAGGTCTTCGTTGTGGCATGCAAGATCTTCAGTCTTTAATGCATCATGTAAACTCTCATTTGTGGCACTCGGGATCTAGTTCCCTGATTAGGGATTGAACCCCGGGCCCCCAGCATTGGGAGTCTGGAGTCTTAGCCACTGAACCACCAGAGAAGTCCCATGAGAGGAGAATTAAACCCCTGAAATCCTTACAAATTTGATTGAAATATATAGAAAAATACATACATTGTCAGTATACAGCCTTTCACAGCTTTGCAGAATTAACAGACCTGTGTCATTAGCACCCAGAATAACAAACAAATCATTGGCAACTCCTCAGAAGCCCCACTCCTCATTGTCCCTTCGGGTCACCAACCTGCAGGGTGACCTCCATGGGCTTCCTGTGTACTTTATATACATGGACTCATATCCATGTACTCTTCCATCTGACTTTTTACTTGACCTTACATTTGCAAGAACCGTCAGTGCTCTCGTGCATTGTTGTCGATTGTTTATCCTGCTTGCTGTATAACATCCTGTCAGTTGACCCATCCAGTCCAGTGTGGATGGGCATTTGTGTTGTTCCCTTTACAAGCCAGTAACATCACTCTTTAAGGTGGTTGTGGAGCCTTTGTTCCAAACACCATCCGCCTCATCTGCTTTCTGAGCTCAGGGCAGCCGTTGCATCGGGCTCCAGGGCAACGGCAGAAGTGCGACTTTGCACACAAACTTTAACTTTGGACCTCAGGTCTCTCCAGCGACAGCCCAGGAGGATAGAGCAAGAGTCTCCCAATTGTTCACATGATCAAACCGTGGCTGAGAAAGTTTAGACATTTGCCTGAGGCAGCAGATCTAACAAATGCCAAAACCAAGATTCTAATCCAGTTTTTAGCTTCTCTAAATATTCTACTCCTTTCACAAATCATACCATCCCTTTGCAAGATTTGATGAAAAGCTCACCTTAACTGGGGGTTAAAGGAACATGGTTTTATTCCAAAGTGGTGTCTACTAGAAGTATGACCAGGTCAGTGCTTCTCTGGGCTGACCGGCTTCTTCCCACCTGTAAGATTAAAGCAGTAGAATTCATTGCCCACAGGGAGAATAGACCAGTAAGTAAAATTCAAACCAGACTACAAGGTTGAAATCTTGATTCCTCCCCTCATTAGCTGTGTGACCTTGGGCTAGTTACTCTCTGCCTCTGTTTACCCATCCATAAAATGAGGGTACTAAAAGTTGCTCTCTCACAAAGCTGCAGTGAGGATTAAACAGAAAGTGAATGTGGAGCACTTTGCGTAGTGCTGGGCACTGAGTTGAGATATATGTGTGTATATATATATATATATATATATTTTTTTTTTTTTTTTGCACTTCCTATTATAATAAAATACAAGCCCTTTGACAGGACTGGCATTCTAAGAACCGGGTGCTGTCATTTCAGCCAGCACTTTGAATCAAAGATCTTCACCAGCTCCTAAATAAACGTTACATGGCTGCTACCACTGCCTCTCTTTTTGGAGATGTCTATTAAAATTATGATTCAATTGTCAGAAACAAAATATTCTTAAGATGTCTTCAACCATACCCTCAAATTATATGACAGTGTCTGGCTTTAATACCCATCTAAATAGTTATACCGCTGACAGGTTTCAGGAGCAGCGTTTGCTCTTCCATTCCTCTCATTAACTTATGTAGCAACATCATAACTCTCTGGAAGGATTAAAAAAAAAAAGATGTTGGCATATTCCATCTGAATTCATTTCAGAGAGCGTCTGTGTCAGGGCATTTGCATATGAATGAGATGACTTGACGCTAGATCATTAACATGGGAGCATTGCCGTGACACATTTTAGAGTTCAGGTTCAACAGTTGGAGGCAAGACTGGCAAGAAAGGTGGGAGACTTAGCCCATTTGAAATTGTGCTGGAATCGCCTGATATGGAATCTCCACCCCAAACGGGCCAGGGTCTGAAACAGCCGCCGCCGCCCCCCCCGCCCCCTGCCGGGTTCTCCTCTTCCCTTTAGGACAGCAAGTCCAACATCCCACCCATCCTCCCAGTACTCCCAGTGTTCTTGTCCCGTGGGCGGGGTTGCTCTTTAGTATAAATTGAGTCATTGTATATGTAACCTGAAGCAGCACCTGGGTGGATTACCAAAGGAAGGACTGCCTAGGCTGGAGACACCTTGACCTGACCATGTGCTTTCTTGGAAAGACAATTGGAAACACTGTTTATTTTACTGACATTTGAAAAAGTGTTCTGAGTGGGCCATGCCTTTATACTATTGTTCATATCACTCATGAGGCTGCTGCACTATTGGTCTCCCTGATTTCAGCCTTGACACTCAGGCTCACCTTGGATTCTCCGAGCAGTGGGACCACAGTCTTCTCTGTGTACCTGGCTCCCCAGTCTTGCCCCTCACAGGCAACTCAGTGCTGTGACATCGGAGGTATCTGGTCATTGATTTTATTATTTTACGGCCATACAGAGGTCTTGTCTTGTAGAGTTTAGGTGAGAGAGGCTTTTGGAACTGTGGTGTTGGAGAAGACTCTTGGGAGTCCCTTGGACTTCAAGGAGAGCAAACTAGTCAATCCTAAAGGAAATACGTCCTTAATATGCATTGGAAGGACTGATGCTGAAGCTGAAACTCCAACACTTTGGCCACCTGATAATGAAGAACTGACTCATTAGAAAAGACCTTGATGCTGGGAGAGATTGAAGGCAGGAGAGAAGGGGACGGCAGAGGATAAGATGGTTGGATGGCATCACTGACTTGATGGGCATGAGTTTGAGCAAGCTCCAGGAGTTGGTGATGGACAGGTAAGCCTGACATTCTGCTGTCTATGGGATTGCAAAGAGTCAGACACGACTGAGTAACTGAACTGAAGTGCAGGTCACTTAGATTAGGTTGTCTTTTAACTCACGTTATCACAGAGCCTGATGTGAGTGGTATATGGGTTCCAGAATCTCTAACATCTCAGGGAGGAGTCATCTATCATTCCTCATTCTCCAGGAAGTATGCAGAGCCCCGTGAAATTTCGGTGACTTGGCCACGGCCACCCAGCTCTCTGGCTTTGCAGGAACCGGAGAGTCTACTTGAGCAGTGTCTCCTGCTCTGGCCTATCCAGTGAATCCTGGTAATTTACATGAAGGGTTTCAGAGCAGGATGCGAGGTTTCCACCCTGGCCCAGAAAACATGGTGTGCACCGAGGAGAGCAGTCCTCCAGGTGGGCAGTGAGCGCTCACTCAGCTTCATTGCTCATGGGGTCTCCGGATCCTCGGGGAGAAGCATCCAGAGGCTGAGCTGAGAGACCGTAACTGGCCTTGCATGGTTTGTTATGTCTCAACCTGAGAGGAAGTTGTACAGAGCAGCGGCCCTCAAGGATGGTCCCTAAACCAGCAGCATCTGGGACCTTGTCAAAATGCAAATTCCCAAGCTCTACCCAGACCTACTGAATCTGAAACTCTGAGCCTGGGGCCTAGTGATCTTTGTTTCAACAAACCCTGGAGGTGGTTCTGATTCACGCTAAACAGGTCTCCTTCCGGAGCCCGTGTTCTGTCCATCTCAGCAAAGCCTTTGCTGCTGCCTGCACAGACAGACTAAACAATAACTTCCCAGTGCTGCGCAGGAGGGGACAGGGTCCGTCGGGTGGAGCCTCCTGATTCCTGGAGCCTGCGAGGCCCCTGAGCACCCATGGGGGTCGGGCATCCTTCCTGGATGAGACACTCCCAAAGCGGGAGTGCTCTGCCTTCCAAGAGGCAGACCCAGGTGCCTTGGGTCCCTGCCCACCTGCTCCTGGTTCCTTCCAGCAGCGCTTCCGCCTCTGGAAGCCTCGTGACTTGGGAACACTCGTCCAGACCTGCACGCCTGTGATTCTGATCATTAGCACCTTGTAGTTGGGATCCTTGCCTTGTAAATCTCTTTGTTCCCTCAAAGTTCAGGGGGAGGGAGGCAGGAAGCCTGGAGGAGCCCTCCTTTCAGCCGGTTCCTCTGCTCAGAGTAGAACAAAGCCAGCCTGTGGGGAAGACGCTTTGATCCCAGACAATGAGAGCGGCTGGACTAAGTGTTTGGAGAGACCAAACAGCTCTGGCACAAAACAGATCAGTTACTTTGCCTTTTCTTTTCTTTCTTCTCTCTGTTTTTCTTTTTTTCTTTTTTTTTTAAGATCTAACTCATGTACTAGAAGTTTAAAAGTAAGTTGTTTTGAAGGATGGTTTTTCCATAGCTCTCTTAGTCACAGGCTTTAACCTGAAACATCTGTGTGCTGGGAGCCCAAGACAGACTTCAAGGCTGTGTTGCTGGGCTGGGGCTGCCCTGAGGTGAGCCCACCCCCCTGCCCTGCCCAAGCGTCCTGCCCTGCCCTCAGGCCATTGAGTGACAGCAGAGACTAGAAGATGCTAGGGCTGGGAGGAACCTTGGGGAAATCTGCTAGTTTATCCAACACAGTTGCCAAGACATAGGAAACTCTTGAGTTCACACCTAAACATAATGCAGTAAGCACGCCTGTATGGAACACTGCCCCTGTGCCAAACACTAAGCGTGTCCCATATCATCAACTCACTGAACCTCCATCTTAACCTCGGGGACCTCCGTTTTCTCTGGTGGTTTATGGCAGTTTTAATAGTACTTATGAGATAGGTAGGGTTATCGTCCCATATTTCAGATGAGAAAAACGGAGGCCCAGAGAGGCTGGTAATTTACCCAACCAAGCCGGATACATGGCAGAACCAGGCTGCAAACCCAAGCAGCCTGGCTTGACGCTCTTCACTAGAGGGAAAGGTCCTTTTGGCCATGCGGTCCAGGGCTCTGACGGAAGTGATGGAGTGTTGCCGGGAAAATCCAGCTGGTCCTGGGAGCCCTGGAGACTGTGTCCTCTGTTACCATTCATGTTGTTACTGACACATGTAGACTCTGCACAGCACAGTGTGGCCTGGGCTGGCTGGCTGGACAGAGTGTCGTGGGAAAGCGGAAGAGGAAGCCTGGAGCTCAGAGCTGCTGGGAGGCCAGGAAGAGGACAGCAAATAGTCACAGAAGAGGAGATATGGGAGCTGAGTCTCTTTCTTTCCAGCCACATTGCGGGGAGGAAGCAGAGCGGATGTCAGGCAGGGGCAACACAAAAGACTGGAATTACTCGAGGGGATTTGAGGAGGCTTTGGGCTTGCCTGGCGGCTCAGATAGTCAAGGTACTGCCTGCAGTGCAGGATAGCTGGTTTCAATCCCTGGGTTTGGGAAGCTCCCCTGGAGAAGGAAACGGCTCCCCACTCCAGTATTCTTGCCTGGAGACTTCTGTGGACAGAGGAGCCTGGAGGGCTACAGTCTGTGGGGTCACAAAGAGTTAGACATGACTGAGCGACTAACACTTCTACTTTTGCCAGCCAGGGTTTCAGCTCATGCTTCTCAGTACTCCCTCATCCTTACAGAATCTCCAAGGTTGCTGGTATGTGAAACTGATGGAGTTAGAATTAGGAATGAGCAGAGCTGAAAGGGACCTCAGCATACCCATTGGGTTCATGAGTAAACTTATATCCAAATGGCAGAAGCCAGTGATGGTAGATTGACCATGTCTGTTCTCATGCCCCCTGCAGCCCTTTAACGCTGGGCAACCTGAACTTTAATTGTGTCCTGTATGTCTGTTGTTCACTTACAACCCTGATCTCACATCCTTTTGTGCTCATTACCCCTCAGAGCAAGCCCTCTCCCACCCTTGATGCCCAGGTCTCACCCATAATCAAAGCCCAATTCAAATGCTGCTTCCTCCAGGAAGCATCCCTTGCTTCTCCCAGCTGGGAATAATTCCTTCCTTCTTCTGTTTCTCTCACGGCAATGATGGCTTCCACATGATGGAGAGAGAAAAGACCTCTAATATTACTCTCAAACTGACAGTTCAGCACTGTTTGGTCTAATACATTCCTCAGTGTATGATGAGGCGAGACTGAGAATGTGGTCTTTAGGCCACTGAAAAGGGCCTAGGTTCAGCTGCACTGTTGACTTCCAAAGGCCTGATAAGCCTATGCTTTTTCCTTCCTTGCTGCCAAATCAGCTCTGCTTATCGACTGCTATTTTAATGAAACCTCCTGGTATCAGCTCAGGGAGGATATTTTTATTAGATACAATTGGGTGGATTCTCATGTCGAAAGCATTTGGTGTAAAACATGAACGCATCCAGTTCTCAGATGTCCTTCCAAATATTTCCTTTGAAATTGGAAAATTACCAAAGAACTTGTGATAAGACGATGGAAAAAGAAATTAAAAAGTGAGGATGACGTGCTTATTATCTCCCCCTTCCCCACATTCCTGCATTGGTGGGGCTTTGGCAATTTGAAGATGAATTCAGTTAGAAGATTAGATGGGGCCAGACTTGGCTGTGCCCCAGAAAGGCTCAGGAAGGCGGTCAGTATTCTGGTCTTCTGTTTTTCCCTGTCCTCTAACTTCCCTTTAGGAATTGGAGTCAGACAGAGAGGGTAACAGGTCTGCCTTACTTTTGGTCAACTCTATTAACATATGATGCCCCTGGCTTTCTCAGTATCAAGGAGAACACTATAATCAATGTTTATGGACCCTCCCTTCCTCTACTGAAACCCTCTTTCCTGATCATTCACCTCCCCTAACCCTGAATACAGTAGACATCCAAGCTTAAAGCTTGGGCTCTGGAATCACTACCTGAATTCAAATACTGGCTTGATCACTTTATAATGGGGCAACCTTGGGCAAAGTTACTTTACCCTCATCACTCTGTTGCCTTATCATTAAAATGAGGAGAAATGATAGTACTCATCTCCTAGGGTTCTAATAAAAAGAAGACAATTCGTTTAATACATTTAACCATACCTGGCATATAGTAAACCTGGGATATAGCAGATTTTTTCCTCAGAATCCTTCCACAATAATTATACCTTGTAACAATCAACTTTTTTGTATGTGTGTGATCTCTTTGTTTTTTTTAATTTTCTTAGATTGTGGTTGATTTAAAATGTTGTGTTAGTTTCAGGTGTATAGCAAAGTGGTTCAGTTATACATATACATATATTCATTCTTTTATAGATTCTTTTCTCATATAGGTTATCACAGAATATTGAGGAGAATTCCTTGTGCTATACAGCAGGTCCTTACTGGGCAATCTGTCTTAATATATAGTTGTGTGTGTATGTTCATCCCAAGCTCCTGATTTATCCCTCCCCCTACACATTTCCCTTTTGATAACCATAAGTTTGTTTTTAATATCTGTAAGTCTGTTTCTATTTTGCAAATAAATTCATTTGTACAATTTTTTAAAATTAGATTCCACATGAGTGATATCATATGATACCTGTCTTTCTGTGTCTGACTTCACTTAGTATGATCATTTTTGAAAGTGAAAGTGTCTGACTCTTTGTGACCCCATGGATGGTAGCCCACTAGACTCCTCTGTTCATGGGATTCTCCAGGCAAGAATATTGGAGGGGGTTGCCATTCCCTTCTCCAGGGGATCTTCCTGACCCAGGAATCAAACCCAGGCCGCCCACATTGTCAGCAGATTCTTCACTGTCTGAGCCACTGCATCCATCGTTGTTGCTGTTTTTTTTTTTTTTAAGTTAATTTTTGTTAGAGTGTAGTTAATATACAATGTTGTATTAGTTTCTGTTGCACAGTAGAATGAATCCATTATGCATATACATATACCCATTGTTTTTTTAAATTCTGTCCCCGTACAGGTCATTGCACAGTATTGAGTAGAGTCCGTGTGCCTTACAGTATGTTCTTATTAGTTACCCATTCTATATGTAGTCGTGACCTCTACTACCTTGACTTGGAAGAATAGCTTTTGCCTACTCTTGGCCTTTTCCTGGATATTGGCACAAGACCTAAGGCACTCCTTGCAGATGAAAATTGTTTTGGGTTGGCAGCTATTCCAGGAGTCCCATGAGTCCTCATCAAGCCCTGGGTCAAGCTCCTGGTCCTGGCTGTCATGCCTGTGGCCCCCCAGCTGTTTTCTAGACTCACGTCCTCCCCGTACTCCTGCTCTGGGTGTCTTCCTCTCAACCCTGCTTCCTGGCCGCGGTTCCTCAAGACACGGGAAACGTTGGGAATCGAACGTCCCGGTCTGCCGCCCGCCAGGCTCTCCCGAGGCTCCATGCCGCATTTCCGCCCTCTGTCTGTGCCCTGCCGGCTCTTCTTTGACCTGACCCGTTGCTCAGCTCTTGTCCCTCTGCCTGCTCTCAGTGCTTTTCTGGGACTTGAGTTCAGGTCGTCTTTGTTTCCACTGACTCCAGACTAAGACCCCGACTTCTGTGATCTGAATGGGTCCTTCTGATGCAAACCTCCCAGCCAGCGGCCCTCAGTATTCCTCATGACATTTAGAGAGGTGACCCTGGGCAGAGATGCCAGAAAGTCCCCTTTTTACTGGGATACATAAATAATGGGAAATGTGTTTAATCCTTCAGGCCAACTTTAGTTCCTTAACCATGTGGAATTCTGGAGTCCTGGGCAGATCTAGCATAGACCAGCGATATCTTTCCTGGCCAGAGGTTAGGATGTGGTGACTGTGTATGCACACGCCTTATATATAAAGCGTGTCTCTTGTATACTCTTTTTTTCCTAGACCTCCACCACTTGTCTGGAGCCACCATCAGGTGTATAATAAAAATTCTCATTCTGTGCTGCTGAGCTGAAGAAATTAGATGCTCCTGTAAGACAATAGGAACTTCTTGGTACTCCTTCTAGAAAACTGGGGCATTATAGCACTGCAACACCACCTTTAGATGGTAAACAAATACATTCCTGAGAATCTACTGTATACCAAGCTCTAAGACAGTTTCTTGACTGTGTAATCTAGAGTCTTTCTTGATCCCTGAATTCTGGATGAGATAAGCTTAGCCCAAAGCCTTTCTGAAGATTTTTGAGATCGTCAAGGCCTCTTTCTCTCATGGCAGAACAAAATGTTTCTTATTTTATTAGGAACACACATTCATAAAACGCAGCTGAGATTGTAAAGTTTGTTTTTGCTTTTTGTGTTTTTCCTCCAACACAAATATATTGTTTGTTCTAAATTTTCTTGAAAACAAACAACAACAACAAAAAACCCTTAAAGGCAGACATTTTTAATCCCACTTTACAGGTGAAAAAATTGAGTATGTATTAGGTCTTTTAACTGTTTTCTTCTCTCACATAGCAAATAGCTGGCAGATTCATTATTCAAATCAAGATCTGTGTGACTCCAAACCCATGTACTTTCCACTCATTTAAATGGAGTTGGGCCTTCATATTCAGAGATCAGCTTAATTGTGTAACTGACAAAGGTTTTATAATATCATCTTTTTAACACTGTGTGCGGTAGATGAAGTCTGTTTTCCTGGGAGGTATTTTAATTTGTGCAAGTTAACTAGAACTTTCACATATGCGCTCTAAATTTTGACCCTGAACTTTTTACATCACAGAAGTGATGGGACAAATAACATATCAGTCTATTAAGGCTGTTTGCAAACCTAGATTAAATCGGGCCCCAGCATTGAGGGTCTGCAAGATTTATCGCCTGAAAATAGATGGTCCGGTATCTTAGTTAAAAATTGCTAGGTTCCAGAACTTATTAGGAATCTGCTTGAAATTCTGTACTGTCCCAATTTTATCTTCAGAAATGAATTAATTAGCCAAAAACATTTGCATACATAATTTGTTTTTTCTTCAGATGCACCATGATAACAAGCTATTCTTTTACATCATTAAGATGGAAACATATTATATTTTCATGCAAAGCAGAATCTGTTATTTTTTAAGTGTCTAATCCCCTTGTCTTTAAAATATTCAGAAAGTAAGCGTATGTCAGACAGTGGGTGCCCTGGGCCTTTGGAAGTCAGACTTGCAGTTCATAAGGCCATGGATGTTTCATCTGTAACACAAGGAGGTTGTCCCAGACGAAAGACTCAGAGGAGTTACAGCTCCATTAAGGTGCCCACAGAAGGCCAGTTCCTAATTTGAAATCGTGTTAAGCTTAAGAATTGAAGGAAGAAGAGCTGGAAACAGTAACTGGCATCGGCCTTTATGGTGCCATTTCAAACAAAAATTTTATTGTCGATTTCGATTTTGTGACCTTGGAGGCTTGAGAACTCATGGCCATTTTTGAAAATGTATCTAGCTTGATTAACCTCATTGTCTATAAAGCTATAGTCCATGAAACTGCCTCCTCTGATACTTTTCTTAGAGGGAATTATCATGGAAATACATTTTAAAGATGTTATCGATTTTAAAATGACAAGGAGAGGAAGTTTATCCAATTACCAAATACATATTACCACTGTTTGATGAGTACCAGGAAATAGGATTTTATCGACTATTCCTGGGAAACTGGTGAGTTTCTTTCCTGAATTTACAGAGACATGCACAATGGATTTTTATTTTAAACATCAGAAATAAGCTAAGGGATTTTATAAGAAGATACTATTCAACTGGTCAGTTGTCTTTCTTATATAGCTGTGACTCAATTCAACTTACTGTTTCTCCTCCATGTCAATATAATGAAAAAACAAACAAATAAACAAACAAAAAACATGCCCACTTACTCTTTTTGACTTCTTAACGTCCAGAGGAAAGTTACCATATTGCTGAGGGAATTCAAAATTTCGGTGTTCAGAATTGCATGAGATTCAAAGAATGACCCATGTTGGAAATCTATCTCTTGTTCTCTTCCAGCCCACATTGCTGTTACCCTGGGGAGCTTCTGTTCTCAGAGCCTCAGTTTTCTTTCCTATTAAGTAGGAGTGGGAATGAAAGGGCTTCCCAGGTGGCAAAGTGGTAAAGAATCCCCCTGCCAGTGCAGGAGACACAATAGATGTGGGTTTGATCCCTGGGTTGGAAAGATCCCCTGGAGGATGAAATAGCGAACCCACTTCAGTATTCTTGCCTGGAGAATCTCATGGACAGAGGAGTCTGGCAGGCTATAAGTCCATGGGGTCACGAAGAGTCAGATATTACTGAGTGACTTAGCATGCAGAAATGAGGATCTCATAAGGATATAACAAAGTTTCTGGTGATCTGATCACGCACAGACGGCATTTACAAATGATGATTCTTATGTTTAACTTGGAGAGGACAGTTGTATGGGTCCTAAAATTCATAAAATATATCAAACTGTCTTTGTCTCTTTTAAGAAGTTTTATGTGATAGAGTAGTTATGTCTTTCCTGATTGTCTTCTGCAGGAGGACTGGGGTTGATTGGTATAAGTCACCAGGAAATCATCTGGCTTTGCTTGAGCTGCCTGATGCAGAAGGACCAGGTTGTCTGTCACTGGATGTGATCAAGAAGGGTCTGGGCATGCCTAGTGGTGAACAGTGGAGAGAGATGTCAGGATGAGATGCAAGTTCAGACCAGATGACCCATCACTCCATTCTTTGCTGATGTCCTAAAATTCTCTGATTAATCAGACCCTCTCCCAGTGTAGAAATCACATCTCAAATCAAAAGCCCAGGGTCATATGTGTCACTCTTCTGATGTCTTATAGACTCGACCTCCATGGACGGACCTCAGTTGGTCTGTCTTGGGTCCCCTCCTAGCTCTGCCTGGTCCCCACTTTCTCCTCGTCTGAAGAGCCTGCATTCAGTATTGTTTTTTTTTTTTTTTTCCTGTCCATTTCAGTTCCCATCAAGCCCTCTCTCCTCATGTGTTCTATCTGCCTCACCTTCTTTGTCTCTTATCTTCACATTCTGCCTTTGATTGGCATCTGTTCATTCAAGTTTACTTCACCTCTAAGAAAAGTGAACTCTCAGAAAACTGGGACACTACATTGGGGACCAGTTCTGAAAGTTACTTCTTTATCTGCTGGCCTCATTCAAGAAATGCCCCATGGGAAAGAGAGTGGGCTTTGCTTGTAGACCTGAGTTCAAATCCTGTCTCTACCCCTTGCTGACTGTGAACCGCGGGTAAGTCTCCTTATCCCGCAAAACCATCTTCCTTTCCATCATATAAACCGTGATGTGAAAAACCACATCTAATTGTACCTCTGCCAGGAAACCTTCTCTACTAAAGGGAGTTATTAAGAGTATTCAAATCTTTATGAAATTATATTAAACTAATATCCTTTCTGCATTCCTTTCTGCAAAACAGAATAGGAAACCCACTGTCGGGTAAAGGGTGAAAAAGAATCTGAATTCCTGTTTCTCAAATGTCTTCCACACATGTGTCCTCACTGAAAGTGAAAGTCACTCAGTCCTGTCCAACTCTTTGCGACCACATGGAGTATAGAGTCTGTAGAATTCTCCAGGCCAGAATACTGGAGTGGGTAACCATTCCTTTCTCCAGGGGATCTTCCCAACCCAGGAATCAAACCCAGGTCTCCCGCATTACAGACGGATTCTTTACCAGCTGAGTACCAGGGAAGACCACTGTGTCCTTGCTGCGGCCTGTAATTTGCTACGGGAAGCCTTAATGGTGTGTCAGGAAGTGGGTGAGTACTTTGGGGGATTAGATCACGCAGAAGGGCTACCTGAACTGCTTTTTTTCTCCGTGTGGTGGATCTTGTGAACAGACATGGGAGTTCAGTTCAGTCACTTGGCCGTGTCCGACTCTTGGCGATCCTGGACTGCAGCACGCCAGGCTTCCCTGTCCATCACCAACTCCTGGAGTTTACTCAAACTCATGTCCATTGACATGCGAGTAACATGCAAGAAAGAGGGTTTGGATTGAGAACAGGGTATTTACTATGTGCCTTGTCGCAGACTACTAGTGGCCAGGGCAGTTCATCTAAACTGGTGGTTAGCAAACTTTTTCTGTAAAGGGTCAGAGAGTACATATTTTAGGCTTTGTGAACCAGATGCTTTGGGTTGCAACCCCTTAGCTCTGCCACTGTGTCTTGAAAGCAGCCACAGATGATACATAAAGGGATGAATGAAAATGGTTGATGTCCAAGAAAATGTTATTTACATAAACAGAAAATGGGTTCAATTTAGGTAGTAGTAGTTCCAAACTGTTTCCTTAATCTAAGCCACAGTGTATTCATCTTCACCATGGGGGCAATAGAATTTCAGGAAGATTAAATAGGACAATGCAAATGAGGCATCTGAGCCCACAGCCTAACCCATGAAAAATCTCCATAAAGTTACTTCTTTCTGTCTCTTTTTTGTCCAAAGTGCTTCTATACATAATGGAGTTAGGAAAGAATGCACACAAAGGTCCTTCCCATCCCTGTGGTTTTATGGAATTGTCCATTTAAAAAAAAAAAATAGAACAAGAAAGAGAGCGTGCCAAGGAGAGAAATTGTCTGCATGTTCTTTTCCTCTGCAAAGTCTGACCACAAGAAACATTAAATCAATCAGATGACAAAGCAGAATATGAAAAATTGAGTTGGTTTAGTCCCAAGTTTTCAGGAGGCCTGTGCTATTGGGATCAGAAGAAAACTTAAAAAAAAGAAAGGGCCGCGGGGACGGAGGTTGGGGGGACTGTTTTCTACATATTCTGTGCATAGGCTATTCTGTGACTCCCACATCATTCATCACCGAAAAACTTTGAGTGCAATAAACATTTCCCCTAGTTTAGTAGCAGCTCTGACCAAGAACAAAGCCATTAACATAAATGCAGATAAATACAAGGCAAATAATGATATTCCCAACTGCTTCTGTGTCAGCCAGCTCAGCCCATCAATCTTGCCTGACTGGTTAAGAAGGAACTCAGAGAATTTATAACCAGGGAAGATTTCTTTCTAAAGCATTTCCACCTCCCAGATGAGGGGAAGGATGAATCATCCAGAAAGTCCCAGGAAATCAAATGAACACCCTTCATCTTCAGAGCATCCCATCTGAGGTTCTCTGTTGGTCACTACTGCCCTGAAACCACACTCCTTGGAGAAAGATACAACCCAGGGAGTTCTTGGTTGCCCATCCATCCTGTCAGGGGAGAGCACTTGGCCAGGTTTCAGCATCCTTGGTCCTGATGCTAATGCTTGTTCAACAGTTCAGTGGCAGAGTCTCTCAGCTTCTGGCTCTGCCTGCCTCGTCTGTATTCACTTCATCCACTTCACCTCCTCGTCCACTTTTAAACAGCAGTATCCCTGGTCTTCTCCCCCTCACTCTGTTTCTTCCAATCATTTTTACTCCATGTTAACAGGCTCTATCTACATCTCAGCATCTCCCACATCTTGATCTGCCCAAGCTTCTCCTATAAAGAGTGCTGTCTTACATTTAACTCCTGGTTGCTCTTACCACCTGCCTGCAAAGCAGACACATCCCATGTGACTTATCTACCATAGCTCCTAACTCTGCTTTGCTCCTATTGACTCTTTTTTTTCCCCCCTAAGGTAAAATCACAATATTATTTACTATTTTTAAAAATTGAAAGTAATGTATCCAATAATAAGAAATGGTCACATTGATTATGATAGATAATAGTAGCATATTAAATTTTTTCTAGTTTTTAAAAATGTTATTTCTCTTAGGTTGTGCTGGGTCTTCATTGCTGTGCAGGTTTTTCTCTAGTTGCCAAGAGCAGGGGCTACTCTCTAGGTAGCGATGCATGGGTTTCTCTTGTTGTTGAGCTTGGGATCTAGAATGCACGGGCTTCAGTAGCTACAGCTCTTGGCTCTAGAGCACAAGCTCAATACATGGCTTACAGGCTTAGTTGCTCTGTGGCATGTGGGATCTTCCCAGACCAGGGACTGAACCCATGTCGCCTGCATTTGAAGGCAGATTCTTTACCACTGAGCCACCAGGGAAGCCACCACATATTAAAATTTAAAGACAACCTGAGGGCCCAGCAAACACCCTGAAGATCTGGAATGTTTTTGGCTGTAAATAACAGAAACCTCAATTCAAATATGGTTTAAACAGTGAAAGTGTTTGGTTGCTCAGTTATGTCCAACTCTTTGCGACCCCATGGACTGTGACCCACCAAGCTGTTTCTGTCCATGAGATTTTTCTAGGCAAGAATACTGGAGTGGGTTGCCATTCCCTTCTCCAGGGGATCTTTCCAACCCAGGGATTGAACCCGGGTCTCCCCCATTGCAGGCAGTTTCTTTACCATCTGAGCCACCAGGGAATCTCTTAACAATAGAAAAATAAATGATCTCATGTAACTGAAGACAGCTCTAGGTACCGCAAGATCAGTAGATCATTAATATAAATGAAGACATCGAGTCTTTCTCCCTGTTGAGTCTTTATAGGTAGCACTCTACTGCACTCAGTAGCCCAGATCAGAAACTGGGCCATGCTGGGTGCTTCGCTTTGTCTCAGTCCTAATGTTATCTCAGTAGGCATGACCTAGAGATAAGAACTTCCCAGAAACCTCTCAAAAGTGTTTCCTCCTGGTCTATGTGATCACATGAAGGGTCTCATTCACTGTTTGTGACCAGAGAGTTGTTTTATTTTGGTCTCCTTGGCTCTAGTCCCCCCTTCCTTCCCCCGCCTCTTCCGCAGTTGATGACTTAGGTTTTCTCTCTGCTATGGTGGGATGACATAATTAGTGTTTCCAGTTGATGCAGATGTCCACAATCTGCAGGAGCTGCTGTGGGGACAGAGTTAGAATTGGAATCAGGGACACATCGTTCACAATCAAATACAGTAACTCAGACTGGGGAAGAGAGAGGGCTCCACTCAGGAAGAGACAGACTTGTATTTTCCAAGTCTGTGTGTCAGGCTAGATGCTGTCACACTCAAATGAACTGGTCTTAAACCCCTTCGAGGAAAAGATTATTGTCCCGCATACTACAAGTGAGAAGATAACCCTTGCAATGAGTTCGATTTAGTTGATCTCTTAGTTGTGCTTAGTAGCTCAGTCATGTCCAACTCTTTGCGAGCTCATGGACTGGGGCCTGCCAGGCTCCCCTGTCCATGGGGATTCTCCAGGCAAGAACACTGGAGTGGGTTGCCATGCCCTCCTCCAGGAGATCTTCCCAACCCAGGGATGGAACCCAGGTCTCCCCCATCGCAGTCGGATTCTTTACTACTGAACCATGAAGGAAGCCTGATCTCTTATTTAGGATGTGACAAATCCTGGATTTGAATTTAAGGCTGCCTGTATATAAAAGCCTCACCCTAAATCCTCCTTGCCCATCTCTCTGAGAAGGGAGCCCACAGAACTGTGTTGATAGACACGCGGAGAGGAAAGGTGCTGAGACTGGGGCTTAGACAGGACACATCTCCCAAGAACACAAGTGTAAGGGGATCAGAGACTTTATTATTTATTTTCTTCATTGATATATAATAATCTGTCCTAAGGGAACCACTCAATAGATGCTTATTGAATACATGAATTAAATCACACAATCCTACAAACTTGGACCTGGAAGCTACATTTCCCCAGAGAGAGCATCATCTTGTGACCTTGCCAATGTCCTCCCCCTAGTCTGTCCTTCTTGATTCTGACTGCTGTGTAGAAAAGACTTCCTCCCATGGGCTGTTTTAGACCTGAGTTTGAGGGCAGCTTCCCTGTTGGCTCAGACGGTTAAGTGTCTGTCTGCAATGCAGGAAACCTGGGTTCGATCCCTGGGTTGGGAAGATCCCTGGAGACGGAAATGGCATCCCACTCCCTTACTCTCGCCTGGAAAATCCCATGGACGGAGGAGCCTGGTAGGCTACAGTCTATGGGGTTGCAAAGAGTTGGGCACAACTGAGTGATTTCACTTTCAGAGCAGGAGTGTTTGTTGAATGGCACTCAGTTTGTTGAGGGCACTCAGCAATGTTTATTGAATGAATTCCGGACTACTGAGTCCCTTGCTTTTTTCCCTCCCTTGGCACGATGTAGTGAAGTTTTCCAGGCTCTGTACCTCACTTACTTTACCTTCCTGGTGATCCTATAGAATCTGCATGTGTGTGTGTGTGTGTGTTCTGTGGCTCAGTCTTGTCCAACTTGCGACCCTATGGACTGTAGCCTACCAGGCTCCTTTGTCCATGGAATTTTCCAGGCAAGGATACTGCAGTGGGTCGCCATTTACTACTCTAGGGGGTCTTCCTGACCCAGGGATAGAGCCCAGGTCTCCTGCATTGGCAGGTGGATTCTTTGGCTCAGGGTCACTGAGCCACCTGGACCCTGACCCTAATCCTGCCATAAACAGTGATTCAGCTCCACCTCCAGCCTCCAGCCTATGTATGGTGGAATTCTGAGCTGGTGCAGATCTCTGGTGCAGAAAGGACACTTCTGTCTCTGCTTGCTGTCCCTGCAGACCATCGTATTCACCATCTGCCTCAGATATTATTTCTCCTTCAGTTGCACAATAGCAACAGCAGTATTGGGAGAAACATTTAAAAAATTCCTCCCCCTCTGCCTCTTTGTCTTGGAAAATAGCTCACCTTGCATATCTGCATCCCTTGGTGTCAGTGTCAAAAGTAGAGACCAGTAGAAAGGAAAGACTTCCATGGCTCGGGAAATCCAGATTTGATCCTGGTTCTATCTCTTATCATCCATGTGAGTTTTAAAAGGCCACTCATTTCTTTAAGCCTGAGTTCTTTATCTATAAGAGAGGGCTAATAACTGACTTTTTGCTGGCTATTTGGCAGGCTGGTGTTACACCTTTGGTGGAGAGCCTGGCCCAAAATAAGTGGTCTCTACATGTTGATTTGCTCTTCCTGGGTTCCCACACCCTGGTAAACCCCATCTACCCTAACACAGGCTAATATGTTTCCTGCTTAAATGAACTGGCTGCAAGCAGTGAATTTCAGACCGTTATACAGGGTGATTGCATTGGGCTGAGGGTCACCTCACCTGTCCTAATGGCCCCAGCCAGGCTGCAAGGCGCTCCGGCCTTTGGCTGGTGACATTCGGACCTGTCTGCCTGAATGTCAGTCTTCTGGAAGGTGCTGGGCCCCCAGATGCCAATCACAGGCTTGCAGGGCTGATCGGCATGCTGTAATGAGTGCCTGCGAAGTTTCTCCAGACAGGAGGGGACCAATTGAGTTGACCCAGTGTCGTCTGGCTGGCTGGCTGCTCATTTCTCTCCCCTCGCCTGTCTTCCTCCTGCGCTAGGCTTACTGTGTGTCTCAGGGCTCTGCCTGGCATGTTTCTTCCTCCCGTTGTGCCTCCTCAAGGCAGTTCCAGTCCTTGCGTGGTATCTCAGTGGCACATTCACTCATTCGCTCCGTCTATTCATCCTTCCACCCCTTGTTTGCTTTTTCTTTCTCCCATGAACAGCTGTGGGGCATCTCCCATGTGCCACGCTCTTGGGAAATTTCAAGTCCAGTTCTCCATAACTGGAGCTGCCTTTCCACTCTAGAAAGTAGTGATGAACACAGTCAATGTTCAGAGATTTTTATTGTGTCATTACTTGTTCCTGCACATTTCCCTGGTGGCTCAGTGGTAAAGCATCCCCCTGCCAATACAGGAGATGCGGGTTCGATCCCTGGGTTGGGAAGATCCCCTGAAGGAGGGCATGGCAACCCTCTCCAGTGTTCTCACCTGGAGAATCCCATGGATAGAGGAGCCTGGTGGGCTACAGTCCATGGGGTCACAAAGAGTAGGACATGACTTAAGAGACTAAGCAACAACAACTTACTCCTGCCACTCCAGCTGCAGGGATGGTTGAGGGCTCAGGGCTGGGTGGGTGGGGGCTGGACTCTTGCTAGATGTTTGTTCAGACCTGTCACCTAGTTCTGTTCTCAGAACAGCCAGCCATCCCGTCATCCCTCCTTCCTCTGTAGCAACTCAGATATATTCTCGCTTCTGCAATTCTAGTTGCTTCTATGGTTCTAGCCGCTTCTGCAGCCAGGCATCAGCCAGCGCTCTGCCAGCTATTGATCCCGGCTTTTCCTGCTCAGCTCTTCAAATCAGAGTTGCTTCTTGGCCAAGCCGGGAAGGTCCAGCCATTCAAGGTGACCCCAGGAGTTCTCTCCTCTTTCTCTGTTCTCCCTGCTTTCTCCAGTGGATTCTTCGATGCTGCTCTGGGGGCAGTGCTCTGCCAGGCAGACTTCCACAGCATGTCATTCCAGCTGTGGTTTGCCGTGTGTCTGAGGCCTTCCTTCTATCTCAGAGGGACTTCTTTCCTTCCTGAAAGAAAGGGAAAGTGCTTGTCGCTCAGTTGTGTCTGACTCTGTGAGTCTATGACTGTAGCCCGGCAGGCTCCTCGGTCCATGGAATTCTCCAGGCAAGGATATTGGAGTGGGCTGCATAGTCCAGAAGAGCCTCCCAATCCAGGGATGGAACCCCAGTCTCTTGCATTGCAGGCAGGCAAGCCCCCAGGGAAGCCCTTCCTTCCAGACTGAGCCTTAAAGAATCAGTCACCCTTTGTCTCTGCTCTGTGCCTGGGGGTTGTGATTCCCAGAGCAGGATGCCCTGTGCAGGGGCTTTCTTATGATTCCTCCCAAGAGGCATCAGGATCCTTTGGCAAAATGGTCTCCTGCAGCTCTCCTTGGACCTCCCAGGATTCCACAGACACTTATGCAAATGAGACTCCCTCCTGTGGCCCATGCATCTCTATACTGTTGGGGGCTTCCCTTCACAGTAATCAACATCTCATCTTAATTGCTTGTGTTTACGGTTGAATAGTGCATCATTTTTTTGGGGTTTTTTTGGCAACACCAGCTCACAGCAATATCTTAAATTACCCAAGCCTGCCCACTTTCCTTTATGAACTCTGGCTTGTGTCTGATGAGCACTTAGATTTTTAACCATTTATTTCCTCCGCATGACAGGGAATGAGGCACATAAAATGGATGGGAATGGTAGAGAAGGGGAAAGCACCAGAGACTTGGGACCCATAAAAGTAGTGTGCAGTGTGTGAGGCCAATATAAAAGCAATGAGTTTTTAATATACAGCGTGCGTAATACATTCATATCCCTAATAAAGTCAATTATCGTCAGATCCGTTATTTCTCAATTTTCCACCTCAGCTCAGACAAAAACAAATCTGGAGCTCTTCAGAAACAAACAAAAAAAAAAATACCTGCAGTCATTGCCAAGGCAGCAGCTGTCAAAAAAATTGTTTAATAAGTGCCTGTTTAACACATCTACCCTCCCGGGAGCCAGGGTAATGTCAGGAACAGTGTTGCCATGAATGTAACCTGAGACAAAACTGAATCTTTGCCCTTGATTTGAGCAATTATCTTGTTCTTTGCTACTTTTTGAAAATTCCAGTTGTCATTCGGCAGGCAGCAAGGCAATAGAAGACAGAACATCATCTCCATCTTGGAGCTGTGTGTCTTTAGGGACATGGCTACAGTCCACAGGGTCGCAGAGAGCGGGACACGACTAAGCGCAGCACTGTGTACAGATGACCTACATGAACCTGTACGCACCACTGACCCCACCTCTCCACTCCTCTTTGCTTTAGTTTCTTTGTGTGTTTAATGAGGGAGTTGTTCCCAAACCTGACGGATCATCAGAATAATTTGTTGTTTTAAATTTATTTATTTTTAGATTCAAAAGTGAGTATTTATTTGGACTAGGAAAGGAAATCACAATAAATTGCCCATAAAAAATCTTATATACATTCAAACTCAAAAAAGTCATCATTTTTTTTTTAACCAATACATTTATTTTTAGTTGAAGCAAAACATTGCTAATTTGAACAAAAACCTTCCAGTATCATTGTCATTACTATTTTTAATTATAGGAGCATATTAGTTATCTACTAATACATAAAAATATTATCACAAATCTAGTGGCTAAAAGCTCCACATCTTTATTACATTTATTCCATCAGTTTCTTTAGATCAGGGGTTGTGAACAGCTTGGCTGAGTCCTCTGCTTCAGGGTCTCACAAGGCAATGATCAAGGTGTTGAATGGGGCAGTGGTCTCATCTGAGGTTGGACCTGGAAAGGTGTTGGGTTTCCAAGCTCAGGTGGTCAGCAGAATTCAGTTCCTTTTAGCTGATTAGACCAGGAGCCCCAATTTTGCCCCAGAGAAGAGAGTGGATACACACTCCATTATTCTTGCTTGGAAAATCCTATGGACAGAGGAGCCTGGCAGGATATACTCCGTGGGGTCACAAAGAGTTGGACATGACTCAGCTATGGAACATGTGGGTTTGAGGCTACCCTGAGGTCCCAGATAGTTGCTGGCCATAGAGTTGTCTCTGTTCCTTGCCATTTGGGCTTCCCCAGCGTGACCACCTGCTTCATCAAAGCCAACAAGTTAGGTCTAACAAGACCGTCTCACAGTCTTCTGTAAAGTAACCATGGAGAAGGCATCCTGTCACCTGGATGTGCTGTGTTCTGTTGGTTAGAAATGCATCACAGGTGCCACTCACACTCACAGAAAGGAAAACAGGGCTTACACAATGGTGTGAACATCAGGGGGTAGAATTAGGGGGTCCACCAGAGAGTGTGCCTACCATGAAGAGTAACACCTGATAGGGTTTTTTTTTTAAGCAAAAGGTACAGAGAGCTGTGAAATTGCATTAGTTGCTCAGTCGTGTTTGACTCTTTGCAACCCCATGGACTGTAGCCCACCAAGCTCTTCTGTCCATGGGATTCTCCAGGCAAGAATACTGGAGTGGGTTGCCATTCCCTTCTCCAGGGGATCTTCCCGACTGAGGGATTGAACCTGGGTCTTCTGCATTGCAGCAGAGTCTGTTCCATGTGAGTCCCCGGGGAAGCTCGAAATCTGTGAAGTATAAGGTCAAAGTCTCCTTCCCTCCACTCACGTTAACTGTTTCTCTTGTAAGGTTTTGGCGAGTTGTTACATTAATCTCCTAAGGCTGCCAACACAAATGATCACAAACCAGCTGGCTTGAAATAGCAGAAATGTGTTCTTTCATGGTTCAGGTGGCTGGGAGTAGGAAATCAAGGTGTGGGCAGGTCCGCGTTCCCTCTAAGGCTCTAGGGCAGAGTTCCCCTTTGCCTCTTTCCTTGCTTCTGGTGGCCCCCAGCAATCCCTGCCCCTTGATTTGTGGCTGTATCATTTTCAGTCTCCACCTCGGTCAGCAACAGGGCATCTTCCTGGTCCGTGTTTTCTTCTCTTCTCAGGAGGACACTGGCCCTTGGATTTAAGACCAACTTTAATTGAGTATGACTTCATCTTAACCAATTACATCTGCAGAGGCCCTGTTTCCAAATAAGGTCACATTCTGTGGTTCTAAGTAGACATGACATTTTCGTGGGACACCGTTCATTAATGAGTGGTTAGTTCTTCCTTTGGCATTTGCCGCCCAAACACTCCCCTCCCTGTGACTCATTACAACCGCCTCCCCACCGTGAAAGATGAGCAGTGTTAGAAGGCAGGGGAAGGCCGTGGCAGAGTCACTGGTCTTACAGTCGTCGAGCGGCCCGGGGAGATACTCAGTCTCTCTCTGCCTCAGATTCCTCATCTGTAAAATGGTCAGACAGCAGCATAATAGCATTTCACTTTTAGGTTTGTTAGAGGATTAATGAGATAATATATGCAGAGCTCTTAGAACAATGTCTGGCACATAATAAGTCCTGTGACAAGGTCAGCAGTTACCTATCACTTCTCCTTCCCTCTCCACCCCTGCTTTTTTGATATTTAGAAATAGTATGTTTACTGTTGGTTTTCTTATTTCAAGTTACACTTAGGAGCTTGAAGCTTTTTAGGGCATGAACCACCTATCTCCTTACATGGACTTGAAATAAACATTTCTCCACTCCAAACTAAACAAACAAAAAAAATTACACTTAAACGAATGGATTATTTATTATAATTATATATAATATGTAAATAAATTCAATATTATTTCTCTATATGTTTATATATTTATCTATAAATGTTATATACAATATGTAGATAAAATATACTTGTGATTATAAGTGAAAAATTAAATATTGGTTTTTAATGAAAGTTGATGTATTATTTAAGTATTTTAAGTTATATGTTTATACTCAAAGCTCTTTATTGCTTAATCTGTCTATTTTGTACAGTTTCTAGTGACTTCCATCTTAGATGAAGGGACTGTCAATCCCCTTCTTTTTCCTGCAATGAATATCTCTTTCCTACCTCCCTACCTCTTTTTCATTTTTTCACTATGCCTGTTTCTCCATTGCTGCCCTCTAAATAAATTCTTCAGTACCAGTTTTTCTAGATTCTGTATGTATGCATTAGAATATGATATTTTTCTTTCTTTTTCTGACTGACTGACTCTTTCTGTCAGCTCTGTTTTTATTTTCCCTTCTTGATTTTTATATTTAGTTTATGACATTTCTGGTATAGTCTTCTATGTTTCATTAAGAGGCTAAATTTCAATAATAGCCTTTACATCAAAAGCCAACATTCTTACTATAATTTAACATTGTAATAATATTGAAATATAGAATGCATAACTATAAAGTATAGAATATATAATAATATATGAAATATATTTTAATATTATACAAAATAAAATAGATGTGATAATGTCTACTATTTACATGCTTATAAGTTAATAAGCATTCTAAATACATTATATATTAATGCATTTAATCTCTAAAGCAGCCCTTTGAGGTTGGTGACATATTACAAAGGAGAGAACTGAGACCCAGAGAAGCTGAATAACTTTTCCAAGGACACAGAGCAAGCGGTAGGTGCCGAGTTTGAGCCTCATCCATGACCTCAGAGCCCTTGCTCAGAGCCAGTATATTCTGTGACCTCTCATGGTCCATGTCACTGACCATAGTCACACGGTCATCTGGACTCAGAGAAGGGAATGCAAGGCTATGCCCTAAATTCATATCACTTGAAGGAATTCAGGGAAAATATAACAACTTTCTTTCTTTACTTACATCCGATGAATTCCTCGAAAATAGGCTGCATTTTAGTTTTTCTTTGTCAGCCCATGCCTTTCATATATATATATATGCTTGCTTCTCCCAGGGGGTTCTTTCAGTTTTTCACAACAGAGAAAAATCTCTGCCTTCATTTTCCATTAAGAGTTTGCCGCTTCTTCATCACACAAATGAGATGACAGAGTCGACTCCTCTCCTGAAGGTGTTATTTCTGGCACCTGTCGACTTCCTCTCCCCATTTGGACTGATTGCTTTTTGCTGCACACTTGTCATCCTGCGATTTCATTTATTCGTCTCTGGGTTTAGTTTCCATTTTTCCCTGGATTTCCTGGACCCCTTCTCTATTTTCCTTGGATTTCTTTTTCATTTGGCTGAAGTGTATTCTCAATTTTATTGCTGTTTTGGAGAAACTATTCTTTCAGAAATGTCACTGTCCTTGTATGGATGTTGTCTGAGTGCATAATTGAAGTGCATTTTCCCTCAAAAGGCGAGCACGGATGCGAATCTGATTACTGTACCATTGAAGATAACACCTTCCTTTTCCTTAAGCTCTCAGGATTTCCTGTTCATCTCTGCTAGTCTGGATGCTCACAGAATGTTAGGGAAGGGGTTTCTGTTTATTCATCTTCTGCGGCACTGCCCATGAATCTATAATCCCAAAGACCTGAATTCTTTTAGTTCTATGATTATTTTCTGGGAAAATTTCATTTGTTAAAGAGCAGTTCCTGGTTTCCCCCCAGGTCTAGATTGGTGCTTAGTAATTTGGCTCCTTAACAAGATCCCCAAGTGACTTTATTAGTCAGTGATGTCCGGGAACTCTGACAAGAGAGCCCCTGAGATCCCTTGCCGGCTCTCACCCTTTAACAGGGTAGAGTGGTCAGGGTGGTGTTTTGTGATGTTGTCACATGTGCCTCCCCAGCATGACAGGTGGAGGTGTGAAGCCTGGCCACCCCTGCCTTGCCCTCAGCAGTCCTGCAAAGGTCACGCACCATCTTGTTTGTAGAACTGCTCAGAAAACTCTCCTGGGACATCTAAGTGTCAGAAGTTAATTCGTCAAGGTGTCCCAGCCTTTGGCGAGACTCTGTGAGTTTCAGCAGACCACATCTCTCACTGTGTCCTCATGGAGAAAGTGTTTGTCCTTAAATTCCATTTGTGCTGAACCTTTTCTTCATATAACCTGCTTCTTGGTCCCTGAAGATGATGTCGACCTGAGACAGAGCCGTCTGTTTTGATTTTTTCCCCTCACCTACCCTGTTTCCATTACTTTTGCTGATTTCAGTATCAAATCAGGCTTGGTGTTCTGCTCTCTAAAGAGCGGTGTCTCCTCACACTCTTCTGTAAATCGTTATTATTAATAACAAGGATAATAATGATCATACTAAATAGCACTCAGGTAAAATCTTCCATTACAGAATGCTTTCATAAATAGTACCTCTGGGCTTCTGGTTTATGTAGGAAACACAAAAATTGATTTAAAAAGACGACTGTTCTTTCCAAAATGTGTTTGCTTTTCTGTGTTGAATTCATTTGTTTGATTGAAAATCTTATAAGGAAGATGCGTGTGGGAGACGTCTGGGCTTGTGGAATAAGTGCTCTGTGGAGCACTAAAATAGTACATTAATAACCCAAATGTTTGGACATACATGGGTGACAGATCTGGCTTATCATGGAAAAGTAGGGTCATATAGACATAGTGGATTCAATGCCTAGAGTGGAAAAATCACAGCCAAGTTTCTTGAAACACACTTGTGGAATCATGCGTTGTTCAGTAGCTCATTCATGCCTGACTGTGACCCCATAGACTGCAGCGTGCCAGGTTCCTCTGTCCTCCACCGTCTCCCTGAGTTTGCTCAAATTCATGTCCATTGAGTTGGTGATGCTGAATCATAAGACAACCCAATGTAGGGCTTCTTGGGAAGCCCCCTCTTTCTAAAGATGGTGGTGGCTTTAGGTGTTTTTCAAAATCTCGGTACCACCATGTTCTTATTTGTAAAATGGGGATTAAAATTGATCTCACAAAGGGCTGTCTGCACCTACCAGTTTCTAGCATATGGGATTAGGCTGTCCAGAGTGGAAAGTAACGTTGTTGTTGTGATTACTGACATTGCTTTAATGTTGTGCAGCAGGCACTGGAAATAAGGATATTTTATTTTTTTGTAATTTTTAAGTATAATATACTTGTGTGAAAATGCACACAGATCATACACACACACACATACACAACTAGATAGATTTTCACACAATGAAACATACGTAAGTAACCACTGGAACCCCAGAACTCACCCTAGGGTTGCCCATGTTCCCTGTATCATGACCTGGCAGCTGCTGCTGCTGCTGCTAAGTTGCGTCAGTCGTGTCCGACTCTTAGTGACCCCATGGACTGCAGCCTACCAGGCTCCTCCATCCACGGGATTTGCAGGCAGGAACACTGGAGTGGGTCGCCAGTGCCTTCTCTGTGACCTGCCATGAACCGCCACCAAATTGTAACTCATAACTTCTGAGACCGTAAGTTCATTTTTCCTGGTCTTGAGCTCATCATAAATGGGGTCATACAGTATATACTGTGGTTTTTTATTCATTTGGTTGGTTGGCTGTTTTTGTGGGTGTGTGGAGGGTCTGGTTTGTGCCTTTTACCCATGTTGATCACTCTGTTGGAGAGCTTTTATCCCATAGCCATGTAGACACTGCTTAACTTCCATGTGGCCATTAGGGAGAGTGTGCTGTGAAGTGCTCCCGTACACTCCTTTAGAAGAATATAAGAGGTTGACCATCTTCATTCAATGTAGCGGGTAGGGTGTCTTTCCTCACCTTCTTCCTGCTCAGCTAATTGATCTCCAAGGCTCATCCAGCCTCCTCCTCAGTTTATGAGCTCTGACGCTTCTATTCACTGCCTGAACTGTTGCAGTAACTGTTTTCCACTCCTGTGTTTCTCATATCTCCCAGCCAAACTTCAGCACCACCGGAATTGTCTTCTTGAAACACATATCTGGTGGTATCACTTTCCTGCCCAAAATTTTATTCTCAATGCCAGTTGAAACAAAATGAAATGATATTACTCTGAGCTTCTGGCATAATGGGGATCCGTCTTGAATGAGTTCCTGCTCACGCTTCTGTCTTCATCACCAACTTCCTGTCTATATACTGGAGCCATATTGGATTTGCCCCTTGGATGCTCCAACTCTGTCACAGCCTGTTGTGACCCTCCCTTCCTGCCAGTGTTGAATTTCTTCTTATGGTTGAGGACCAGCCCAAGGTCATCCTGTTCCACCAGTACTTTCTGCCCCCATCTTTGTGAAGCCGAGTCTGGCATCTTGGGACTTCTCATTCTGTCCATCAGGTTAGTCCAACTCTGACCTGTTGAGTGACTGCTGGGTCCGAGAACTGGGCTCACAGCTTTCTCTATTGCTCAGTTCCTCTCGAGTCCTTGTTTAGCTAAGGAGGCTGCTTCCTTATTCCTGTAACGACTCTTCCTCATCCTCATTAAGGAAGAGGGCACCCTGGCATAGGCTGTTGTCAACACATCCCTCATGATTTGGGTAGTGGACCCAATTTTTTATTTATGCTAATTATTTGAGAATTATTATTTCATGATAAGTTAAAAGTCACTTTTATTTGTGTAACTTCTTCCCCCTCCCAAAGTAAGTGAATAAGTAAAATTTGCATTTCTCTCATAAGAAGCCATTTCATTTTCAACAAAACCCTAGGCCATTACTTGGAGTCTGACAGATCCCCCTTCCCTGGGATATGGTTAATACTACAGGAAACTTGAAATGGCTAGAGTGATGCTAAATCAGAGATTCCCCCCACCAGTCATTCTGATAGGATTAACACTCTCTCCTCTTTAAAATCATTCCTGCTCCCTGCCTTGGAGCCCTACAGCCATGGGCCAGTGCCTCTCTCTACATGACATGGAGCCGTGATCTGTATATACACACGTGTCCCTCATTCATCTTCTCTGTCCTCCCGCTGTCCTAGCCTACTTCTTACCTCTAGCACCTGGCACACACCTTGCACATAGTAGGTCCTCAGTGAATACCTGCTGATTGTAACAATGAATGTTTGCTTTATAAGTGAAGTCATTCAGTTGTGTCTGACTCTTTGCAACCCCATGGACTATAACCTACCAGACTCCTCTGTCCATGGGATTTTCCAGGCAAGAGTACTGGAGTGGGTTGCCATTTAGTTCTCCATAAATGGGCAAGTAAAAGTAGTTTCTATCCGGGAGATTACATTAATTTTTTTTTTTTTTTTTTTTGGTTTGGAAGTTGACAGGAGAAATGTTAGTTAGGTCCTAAGGACCTGCAAATTGTCAGCATATTATAAGCTGACTAGGACCCATACTCCACCCTTGCTTTATGTTCAATTTCAGGTGTGATTTATGACTGCTGCCTCTGTGTCAAGGGTTATGCTGGAGGCTCTGCATTTGTTACCTGCTTTCATCCTTATTATGTGTATAGCTCAAGGGAAATATCAGTTCTCAACATATACATATTCAAGCAACAAACCTGTCTCCCCAGGCTGATAATGAGCTAAGTTGAATGGATTGAGAAAATTTCACCGTAAGGACCAATGGCAGTATTAGTGGGGTTTTAATCAGTAATCCCCTCGTGTTAAGGTGACACAGAGTTATCTCATCAAACAGATATTTATTTGCCACTATCCTAGGCACTGTGTGGAGAAGGGAATGGCAACCCACTCCGGTATTCTTGCCTGGAGAATCTCATGGACGGAGGAGAACCTGGTGGGCTATAGTCCATGGGGTCGCAGAGAGTTGGACACGACTAAGCGACTTTCACTCACTCACTCACTCTAGGCACTGTGAACACAGTGGTGAACCACTATCTCTTCATTCTCATGGAACTTATGTGTCTTCTTGGGGGGAGCCAGATAAAACAGGAAAAATGAAAGTAAACAAGCAAATGATTTAAAACAGTTCCAAAATGTGACAGTAATAAGACCATAGTTCATTGATTTTTTAAGACACATTTCTTTTCACCTTCTAATATTGTTGAAATTGTGATGTCTTAAAATGGGAATGTGTGTTTAATATATTGTTTTTTCCCCCCGGGAAGTTATTAAAGTGATGCTTTGACTTCCAATCGATGGTGTCTCAGAATAGAGGAAATATGGTAATAATAAAAGCTCACATTTATTGAACGCTAACTATGAGTAAGGTGCTGAGTGGTGTGCATTGGAGCCATGTCCCTTTTGTTCTGGGTAACAACCAGATGAAGCAAGGAGAAGCCTCTCTACTTTACAGGCGAGGGAGATGAATCTCAGGGAGGTGAGGCACCTGGTTTAATGTTGAACATTGCAGGGGCCACTGCTTGGACCCCGGCCAATATGACCCTGCTCTCCTAGCCCCTCTATTACTCCACCTTCCCACTTCCCCAACCTCTTGCTCCAATCTTTTTTAAGATAGCGGCTGCAAAGCAACTGATGCTATTAGGATTTCTCCAGGTATTCCTAGCACTTCCTTGCTGGCTCAGCAGTAAAGAATTGGCCTGCCGTGCAGAAGACGTAGGAGATGCAGGTTCATTCCCTGGGTTGGGAAGATTCTCTGGAGAAGGAAATGGCAACCCACTCCAGTATTCTTGCCTGGGAAATCTCATGTACAGAGGAGCCTGGGAGGTTACAGTCCATGGGGTTGCAAAGAGTCATATACGACTTAGCAACTGAGCAACAACAGCAGGTATTCCCAGGGTGGCTAAGTGGTTTTCATGTAGCTAGGTTTCAATTTGCATGCTGAAAGCTAATTGACCTGAATACAGGCTGTGTAGAAACGCCCACAGAGCCTGTATCCTCCACTGAATCTTGAAGCAAGAATTGGGGACCCCTCTTGGTCAATAATCTCAGATTCCTTGACCTGCTGAGATGACTGTTTAGAAAAGGAGTTATAAAGCAACCTCTGTGCTACCTTGGGGTCCTTTTAGAAGTGTGATCTGGTGACAAAGAGAGAAAACTCTTGCTATAGGAGGATAATTTGTCAATAAGAAGATGCTGGAGACAGCTTCTAAACCAAGCCAGTCTCGGAGAGGCTTAAGTGACTTACTCATGACCCCCATGGCCAGGTAGAAAATCAGAAGTAGGTCCCTGATCTTTGGGTCCCCACACAGTTTGTTAGTCTCACCTGTGGCTTCTTCCTTTCTCTTAACCTCCTTCTCCCCATCTTCACTCCTTTTCCTCTCCCCACTTCTTTCTCTCTTCCTCCCTTTATCCACCCTTCCCTTTCTGTTCCTTTTATCTAAAGAAGGGCCTAGTAGATTGAAAAGGTATTAAATAACTTTGGTGGCAAAAACAGTGATGAGCAGGAGCTAAAATAGAAAGTTCTGGAACTTGTGCAAGTATGATGAACCGCTAAGATTAGTTTAGGATTGATTTATGTGGCTAAATAGTTAATATGCTCAAAGGGGTTTTAAAATATGAGGCTTGTAATTAATATTTATAGATCTAAGTGATGAGAAATGACCAAAAAAAGGCTGTTGGGCTGACTCAAAGAGTCAAAAATCTCCTGAGATAATACAGGCAAGAAGCGGGGGAAGGTGGGGGTGCTAGCATGTTCCTTCAGTTCAGAGGGGGTTGGCTCCACCACTAACGCAGAAGGAATCCAAAACAGGAGCTCTTGGGGAGAGGCTGTGTCTGCGTTGGAGGCACGAAGGGCTTGGAGGCAATTTCCACGTTCATTGAAATCATCTTACACAGGCTGGACTGATTTGGGTTACACTGAGCTGGTGCATTGACAAGAGCACAGCACTCCAGCACATGAACTAGTAACCTATTTAGAAAATTTGTGAAAGAATTGGAGATGCAAGACTTTTAAATTCAGCAGGGTAGACCACAGAAACACAGAGGATGAAGAGGATTCGTGGAAGCTTATCCACTGTGTCTGGGCCGGGCCCCCGAGGCTGTGTCACATCTGGTCAGCTCTCCGGGCCCCTAGAGAGGACATGTTTGTGGCTATAGATCTGCACCCTGGAGTTTACTGTTCCTGCAGACCTCATCTCTCTTCATGTGCACACTGTTTATATATATTTAGTTAGACTGCATCCTCCTAAGCAGAATATAGCACACTGTCTTGGAACTTCCTCATTACTAAATGAATGTTTAAGAGCCTGTCATTAGTTTATAAACATAGATGCAGAAGGAGAAACTCATTTTAAGAATCTCTGGCTTTCTGGTTTCAAAAAAAAAAAAATTACAGAATGATGAGTTACTTCACCAAAGGATTTCATTAAAAAAACAAACAAACAAACAAAAACAAAAAAATGGTTCACTGGAAGTACCTTTCAAATAAAACAACAAAAACCAATAATTTTTAAAAAAAGAACATTTAAAGTTTATATTTTTACAAATATATTTAACGTATAAACTGAGGCTGCTCTGCCCATGTGCACACAATGAACTGTGCACGCCTTTCAGCTCATTCATTCCTGCAACGGTACAAGAGACATTCAGGTGGATCCCATGAGGAAAACAGAAGTAAAATAGCGTCTTTGCCTTCAAGTGAAAGAAATCATCACTTCCTATTGTTTTTGATCTCTACTATGTGTTATGAAAATAAAGTGTCTGTCTTAGAAGATTCAGAAAATGCAAAAATGAATCCTAAGAAAGGAAGCAAATAAACTTATACTCTTTCTACTCAGAAGAATTCACTGTGGAAATATTTATCCATTTCCTTCCTGTTGCTGTTGGGAGTGTGTGCGTGTGGGTGGGCAGGTAGAGCTGAGAACAGGATTTGAGAAGAGGGGATGCTAGAGATGCTGTTTTGAGCAGAAGCAGGGGGAGAGCTTTGCAAATCATAATGAATTATGGACATTTCCCTTTGGTGAGGAGACATGTGGATAAATTAATGGCAAGTGAGTTGTGTGATTTGAGTGTCTGGAATCTCTTCTCTCCTAACTCGTGTGTGAAAGAGGAGCTCCACTTAGCTGGATGGGTATATCAAAGGGTGGATGGACGATGTTAGCTAAAAGCCGACTGATCGTATGACATCACTAGGCAGGCACCATGCTAAGCGCTTGACATGGATTTCATTTAATCCTCTGACAACTCTTCAGGTGGGGAATTCCACATGCCCTTTTTGCAGATGATCCAGCGATTGATGTGTTAAGAGAATCAACATGAAGGCAGTCACCCAGGTACTGAACAAATTGTGGGATTAGGATTTGAACCCAAGCCATCTAGCTCTAGAGTCCTGTGGTCATTATCTATCTTGTTAAATAATAAGCCAGACTGCTATGTAGTGGCTGAAATCAACCTTCATTAATTACAGTCATAGAATTCTGGCAGGGCTCTGCAGGGTGTTTCTTCAGCTCCATTTGACATTGGCTGAAGTCACTTGGTGAGATTCAACTGATGGCTGAGTTTAGGGGGTAGGCCCCAAAGTGATTTCTTCTACTTGCTTGATTCCTTGTCAGGGATGGCTGGGTGGGGACTTGGCTGGGGGTAGTGACTGAAGCAACTTCATGTGATCACTGCAGGTTAGTGGTCATCTTGGGGTAGCTGGACCACTTACATGGCCCCTCAGGGCTTCCAGAAACAGTTGCAGGTGCACACTACCAGTCTCTTAGAGCTTAGAAAGTGGCATTGGCTACTTCTGATATTTTTCTATTAACCAAAGTGTTGCAGAACTCCCCCTAGACTCCCAGGGAGGGACATAGGACTCCTCCCCAAATAATTTTTGGTCATCTTTAATCTCCACACATCCCAGTGCTTAATCCCTGAGATAAGAGGCTATCTTTGAATTCATTCATTTTCTATCTGGTTGGTTGATTAACCTGTTAACCGAATACATACTGAATAATTGTCATGTGAGGGACACTAGGATATGTACAGCAAAACAGAATACAGACAGTTTCCACCCTTGGAGGCTTCTGTTACTTGAATGAGAGGGACAGTTGTAACCCAGGAACAGACAGAGAAGATAATGGAGTGGGTGTGGGGAAGGGCCTGAGCTAGTTTATAAGAGACAGGGCTCCTGAGGAAGGACTCCAGACAGCTTCACCAGAGGCCGTGCTGAGGATGTAGTATTTTACCTACAGGCGGAGAGAGGAGCAGAGGGGAAAATAAAGCTTCTAGAAAAGGAGAAGTAGCAGGTCCCCCAAACTCAGGAGGGGGGAAAGCCTCCATGAATCTGCAGAGCAGAGAAGAATCTAAGATGCTAGGAAGATGTAGAAAAGTTGGGGTGTGGCCCCAGTGAACAGAGAGCCATGGTGAACGGATCAGGTCACCCAAGGCTCATAAGCCAGAGAAATTTCATTTCATCTTAATGGCAAGCATAAGCCACTGGGTTTTGGGCAGGCATGTGGCATGATCTGAAATATACTCACCCTTCCAGGATGTTAGCCGCTAAGCTTTGTGACTTTGAGGCAGACGTAACGTCTCTGTGCCTGTTTTCACACTTGCAGTAAAGAGGTTTGACTGATTTGTAATGATCTTTTCAACTTTCATACCCTGACTCTGTTATGTCCCTAGTTTGTGTTTTCCCCTGGGGTCGGCCCCTCTTTATTTTATCAGGAAATAAGCTGCCCTTAGCCTCTACAGCCCACCTTCACGGATGTTCTTCTTGGGCCCCTTTGTCAACACCAGCCCTGCCCGAGACATTTCATCCACAAGGAGTGTTGTACAGACCAGAGGGGGAGCCAGAGGTTGGAAACAGCAGGAGTTGTGCATTCCGATGGCTCTTCAGTGGATTTCAACTCTTGACCTGTAATGCTTCTCAGCTGTTTTGAAGTGACACATCCCATCTTGATTAGCCTCCCCTCCGCAAATGTGATCCAAACAGAGGGGAGTTGCTTCAGGGGACCATGCCCCTGCTGGCTCCGGGTTTGCAGTTCCTGGCTGAAGGCAGTCACCGCCCCAAATTCAGTACTGGCCAGGCCCTCTCCTGCTCCCTCTCCGCAGAGGGAGGCCGCCTCTTGAACAGCCTGTTTGTACAACTTGGAGAAAGAGGTGGAAGCAGGGGACAAGCCAGAGTCCCTGCCCCCTCCCCCACCCCATCAAGTAACATCCCCCAGGTGGAGGGGGCTAAGCAGGAAAGCACAGAGCTCCAATTCCAAAGTACACATTGGAATAAATGAAAACCAACTGGACTTGAGTTGGGCGGAGGCAGAAGAAGAAATTTCAGCTCTGAGGGTTTTTTTTTTTTTTTTTGTACAAAATGTTAATTATGGGGTGAACTCAAAAGGAATGTGCTTTCTTAAGATGAATTTCCTAACATGGTAGAAAGCAGACAGCATCCAGGCTGCAGCTTGGCTTGTTCCCTGGGACGGATGTCTGTATCTGGCCATCAAGATCGACCCTCCATCCATCACCGGGCGTGGGGTCCAGGCACCGGTGGCCTGCAGGAATCTCAGAGGGGGCTACAAATCTTCGAGTCTCTGTGATTCTGTAAGATCCAGAAATGCAGACTCCTGGGTCCCATGTTTGGTTTCTCTGAAAATAAGCCTTCAAGGAATTTTTCTTTTTACATCATGAGAAAATGTCCTCGGAACCCCATTATTGTTTTGTGTGTCTCCTAGCATGTGCTCAGCTAAAGCACATAAACATCTTCTTGTAAGTTTGTGCAAATTAGTTGACAAAAATTTCCTGTGGTTCCATGGACTCTTCACCTGACCTCCCAGGACATTTACTGCATGTCTGCTGTGCTCCTGGCCATGCGATCATTTGGTGACAGTGTACGTGCAGCGTTGTTCAAACCAAACCTCCGAGCAGAACACACTGCCTTCTCTACCTGAATCTTTGAAAGGTACCCGCTCACCTGGATCCTCCTACTGATCCTGGCTCCCAGTGGCCTTCATTCACCCCCTGACTCACTAACTTCTTCACTGTGTTCACTGCGCACTCTCTTCCAGCTTTATGGCTCTTCCCCAAGTGGGTCAGGCAAGCACTCCTTCCCCTTCTTTGCAGACCCTGTGCCCTCTGGCTGGGAGGTGCTCCCGTTGGCCCTTCCCAGCCTCCTCACCCCCTGCCAGCTCATCAGAGGGCTCATTACCTGGAAAGCCTTCTTTGCAGGTAGAAGTAGCCCCACCTTGGCTCGGTTCCCACTTGTAACCACAGGCCTCAGCCATTGTAAGAGGACTTCTCTTCTCTGGTCACGTCTTCTTCCACAGGCTGCGGGCTTTTGGAGGGCTTGATGCATCTGACTGCTGCTCTTCTCTTTCTCACACTCCTGGCCCAGAGCCTGCCAGGGTACATGCATAATAATTGCATTCTGACTGAATGGGAGCACGTATTAAGTAGATGCAAAATTCTGAACAACAACAACAAAAATCAAGTTTACAAATAACAGTAATTTCTGTTGAACTCAATGAGCATTTGAATGTCTGTGTGCCCAGACTTTGTAGGGCACCTTTGGGTACCAGAGCCCAGCAGGGGTGGATGCCTTGTGTCACTGTAGCGGGGATACTGAAACTGTCGCAACCAGGATCACTTGTTCCTCCTTTCTCCGTGATGGTTCTAACTCCTGAGTGAGCCCTGAGTCAGAGCAGGATTTCACAGGTGAGCAACTCAGCCCCAGAGACAAGGAGACTGTCACTCACAGTGCAACCCCAGCCCCTGGCCTCAGTCACCGTGTTTTTTTTAATACTTCACACTGGTCCATTTCCAAAGAGATTGATGGTAATGTATCCTTACAGCCACACTGAGGAGAGCGTTGGAAGTTCTGTTTCAGAGACGAAGACATGGAGGTTGAAAGACGTTGTCATTGGCCCAAGGTCATTCATCTGCTCACTGTATATCTGGAAATCACTAGAAACTAGAAATCACTAGGAAACACCCAGGACTCTGTCCTGAGATTTCCTCCACTGGGCCCTTGTCTTCCTCACTTCCTCCTCCAGCAGAGTGCCCAATATTTTAAGTAAATATATTTAAATCACCTAACAGATGTGTGAACATACATTTGTTGTCATTACTTACATGGCATCATCGGGCTGGACTCTATTTTTCATGCCTGCCTTTCTTTTTGTCGTCATGCACTCTGGGACTTGCTGATCCATCCAGAGTTGCCAAGGTAAATCAGGTTCTACCTGCAGAGGAGGGTCCAGGGGACATGGAACTGTTGGCATCAGACTTGGGTCTTGTCAGGAATAGCTTCTGCAAGGAGAACTAAGAGTTGTTTGCAGCTGTGGGTGTGAGACACTAGCCCCTAGGAGGAAAAGCAAGGATTCAGCCAACATAGACAGTCCTTTCTGGACTTCTCACCAGTCACCCCACTGTTTCATCTCATCTTGTGGTGGTTGGGGGACATCTTTTGTTTCTATGTTTTTATTTTTTTTAAATTGTCACTTGGATGTGGCCTGTCCTGTGAGCCCATTCTTTTATGCCAGTGTGTGCAGATTAATTCTGTGGGTAATTCTGATGGAAAATTGGATGAGTTGGCCAGAGAAACTTCAGTAGGGAAATTAAAAGTAGTCATTTTGAGAGCGGAGAAAGACAAAAGGACAGTTTCGATCATTTCAGGCCCAGGGCACTGGCTCGAGCTGAGATTTTCAGCATGATCATTCATTTTCTCATTTTGATTCTGTTCTTAGATAGCCATTGCATCTGGAAGGGGAATTCTTGGCCCATCTTTAAAGGATTCTCCACTGCCTGGTTTGTTCACTAGATGGCATGAATCAGACTGGCTGAGTTGCCGAGATCCGGTCTGGCTAAGGAAGTACTCTGTGGACCTGTGTCAAACATCAGCTGTCTTTTGTGGCATTCCTTGGGGACAAATGGCACACCCCTATGAGTGGAAGGAGTAAGGGGGCTTCTTTGATTTGAAGCAGGATTTATCACTGGGCAGGAAGTGTCTGCAGCTGTCTTAGGAAAGGTTCACAGAACCAGACGGTGCCTTGTCGATCATCTTGTCCATCTTGTGGTTTGTGAACTTGTTTATAGAGCAAAACACTTTCCTCAGCAAAATGCTATTTAGAGCCAAAGATGTAACTCAGGAAACAGCAGAACTATGTGCTGTGGTTGCTTTAAGGATTTGAGAAACATTGATCTTGTCCATTTCTCTCTTTCCTCCTTTCCCCTCTTCCTTCTTGTCCCTCCTTCATCCCTTCCTTCTCTTTCTTCTTTTCTCCCTTTCATTTTCCATAGTCAGGAACTGAGGACACGCAAGGACAAGATGTTTATGGCGGATCTTGGCCCTAAACTAGTCGCTGAAAGATCTTTCTGTGAAACCACTGCCTTGTTTATTTAAATCCCACAAGTTCCCAAAGCAAATTGTTCTAAATTCCCTGGGAGTGACACTGTTGGTGGATGGATACACACATTTGCTGAATCCACTGAATACCTCTGTTGCCTCCAGTATGTTGACACTGATCATAAATTCAAACAGGACCAGAGTGACAAAGATGAGTGTGTGAATTCTGGGCCAGACACTGGACAAATACTTTCATGCCTTGTTTCATTTTTCTTCACAAGAAAAATGTGAGATTTGTTTTTCTATCCCTACTTTACAGATGAGGAACATTAGATGTGGAGGCTAAACTTTTTTTTACCAACTAAATCTATGAGGGATGCAGATGAAGCTCTTATAACAAAGAGACCCTGAAACACAATGGCTTAAATACAGTAGAAGTTTGCTTTTTCCTCCCATAATAGTCTGCAGGAAGGTGATCCAGGCTGACTGGGTGTGGCTGGCTCATTTCAACATATGGCTTCCATCCTGCCTCTGATGTGGGTTTTTCAGCTTTTATCATCTCCTCACCAGCAGAGAAGCCAGATGGTCAATAAATGATTGGATTGAGATTTGAACCAAGATTTATGTGATTCAAAAGTCTGATGTTGCTATGCGTTGAGGAAATTTCCCCCATTACTCTCACCCCAATCACTACAGAGCAGATATAATAACATACTGTCGCCAACCTCAGGTGGCATCATTAGCTCTTAAAGCTAGCCTCCAAGGAGGTTCCTGATGCTTCTTGCCTCTTTATCGCCATTGTTGTTGTTTAGTCGCTCAGTTGTGTCGACTCTTTGCAACCCCATGGGCTGCACCATGCCAGGATTCCCTATCCTTCCCTATCTCCCAGAGTTTGCTCAAACTCATGTTCATTGAGTCAGCGATGCCCTTCGTGGTCATGCCTCATGTAATTCCCTTCCACACTGAATGGAGCTGGTTTGTGTAGTCAGTGGGACGTATGGACAGGCTATAGTGAATGCCTTTTGAGGAGGCTCAGTCCTTAAAGACTTCCTGGGATCACTAGCTCTGAGGAAGCCAGCCTCCATGTTGTGAGAACACTCAAGCAGCCTAGTGGAGAGGTCCACACCACAGGGAATGGAGGCTCCCACCAGCACCAACTAGCCAGCCAGGCGAGGGAGCCATCTTGGAAGCAAATCCTCCATCTTAGTCAGCCTTCACAGAACTGTAGCTTTGACCCAATCTTAAATATAATGTCATCCAAGTTCCTGAAACAGAATTAATCTGCAAAGCAGTACCCAAATCCCTGCAGCACAGAAGCTATGTGGATTAATACATGTTTATTTTTATTTGTGTCACAAGATTTTTCAGTCATTTGTAATGTAGCTATAGGCAACTAATACATTAACACAGATGCCAGGTTAAGAGGATATACTTTTAACAAAAATTATTTTGTTAATTTATTTTATTTTTGGCTGCACTTCGGTCTTCGTTGGTGTGCAGGCTTTTGTCTAGGTGCGGCGAGCGGGGCTGCTCTCTAGGTGCAGTGCGCAGGTTCCTCATTGTAGTGGCTTCTCTTGTTGCGGAGCACAGGCTCGAGGGCATGCGGGCTTCAGCAGTTGTGGCACACGGCTTCAGTCGTGTGGTTCCCAGGCTCTAGAACACAAGCTCAGTAGCACAAGGGGTTAGTTTCTCCTCAGCACATGGGGTCTTCCTGGACCAGGGATCGAACCCAGTTCTCCTGTGTTGGTAAGAGAATTCTTTACCACTGAGTCAGCAAGGAAGCCTGGGTGTACTTTTAAATTTTTATTTGTTTTTAAAATCATTTATGTATTTACTTGGCTGTGCCAGGTCTTAGTTGCAGAATGTGGAATCTAGTTCCATGACCATGGATTGAACCTGGGTCCCCTGCTTTGGGAGTACATAGTCTTAGCCACCGAACCACCAGGGAAGTCCCAGGATGTACTTTTTTTTAGATCAAACTCTAGCCACCTCCTCAGGAAAGCCTTACTTGATTCTATCAGGAAATTAGCTGTGTTTTTGTTTTTTTTTTTTTTTTTTTCCCTTTTTCTTTGTTTGGGGCTTCTTCATCTTCCCTTGTGTCACTTAAAGCTGAAATTTGTATTTTTATAGATCAGTTTCCTTCTCTAGGCCGTTTATTCCTCAGTGACAATGTCTCACATTCAGATTCACCTCCCCTGTGCCTCCCAGTGCCAAATTATAAACGTGTGTTTACATGCATGACTGAAATCTTCTGCCAATCCTTTGACTTAGCTGTTTTGTAATATTATGCACATATTTTCTATAAATGCAGCCTCTAAAAACATGTTCATGTTGCCTTTTACATGAATCCTCTCAGTTACTTCTTTGTTACAGTAACAGGCTTTTAAAAACACTCTGTATAAATAAAAGATAAATCTCCTAAGGGCCAGAGATCATGCTGTTTGAGGAGCTTGTACAAATAGTTGGCACCTCCTTATTCTTGAAAATCAGGCCTGAAATCACATCAAAACAAATGTTCCCTGGAGATCCCCAGAGCTGAGGAGATTTATTTTTTAATTACATTATCTCTTATCCCATTTAGAAGAGGCCAGAAGGGGGCCTGTCAGGATCCTGCTCAGCTCAGGTGTCTCCTGCTCCTCTGGCCCAGGGTGACCCCGCTTTCTGATGGGACCCAGTGTGTTTCTGAAGCCATCCCATTTCCAAACACACATCCATCCCTGTGTGTTACCTCTTGCAAATGCACCGAAGATATCTCACCTGCATTCTCTTCTGCTGCTCTGAATTTAGAACCACTCCAGAGGGGATCAGAAATGCATTCTGCATCCTTTTTAAACCTACATATTACTCTCAGTCTTCAGACTCTGGAAAGTTTGGGGAATTTGTAAGTCACAAGGAATTGAGTTTGGGTTCAACAGACGAAGAAGTTGAAATGTTTTCAGGCATGATTGTGGCTTAACAAACGGAAAGATGGGGTGTTTGTGATGGTCCAGGTACCCTTGACGAAATTGCAGTTGACACACTTCCTCATATGCCTCCAAATTTCCCATCTTGGCTGAGCCATTGGTCAGAGACTGGAGTGTGCACTAATCCACACCTTCCTCCTCCACGAGGTGCATTTCCATATGAAGTAACGTTAGAGAGCAGATTTCCATTTTTTGCTTATTTTTCGCAGGTGACATTAATTGACTCACATGGGGCAGCAGTTAAGATCATGTTTATGAGATGGTCATGCATCAATGCATCACCAGAGAGAAGGGATGTAAATTTCATCCCCCATTACCTACCCCTTCTCCCGCCCCAAACACTCCACATTGAGCCTCCCAAATGGGAGGCAATAATGTGTTGATTATAAACATTTTCCACGCTTACTCAGATTTAAGACTCTTATTGATCCACACCATTGATTCAGTAACACTGTATGCATACATCTATATGTACATATATCTATTTTAAGGAAAATATCAACTTCATTAAATTCCTGTATGAATTTTAAGATGCATCCAGGTTTTTAAAAGCTAATGCAAATGGAAAAGAAATATCTGTCACATACTTCAGGATATTTGGTAAATTTCTTGAGAGGTGAACGTTCTTATTTCCCAGAGGTGATCAGGTGGAAACATGAAAGGAGGTTAATGCTCCTGAAAACGGCTCTAAAGACCTATCAGTGTGTTTCAGTCCAACGCAAGACTGAAAGGTCTTTGAAGAAACAGATGATGTCACATCCATTGCTTGGTCTCCAGCACCTGGATGGATGCCCAGCACCCAGTCACTTGAGAATTCTCTGTTGTGTTAAAGATCAGAGGATCTCCGTGAGCCCTTCCAGGTTCTACACTTGCTCTCACATCTCTCCTATCACAAGGCTGTGGCCAACGTTGGATGAGATCAAGCACCTAGAAGTCGTGGTGAAGGCAAGTTCTCAGCAAACAGATGTCAGCTCCTTTGGGTCCTCCTCAAGATCGCCCCTGCCAGGATCTAGGGCTTCCCTGGTGGCTCAGATGGTAAAGAATCCGCCTGCAATGTGGGAGACCTGGGTTTGATCCCTGGGTTGGGAAGATCCCCTGGAGGAGGGCATGGCAACCCACTCCAGTATTCTTGCTTGGAGAATCCCCATGGACAGAGGAACCTGGTGGGCTACAGTCCATGGGGTTGCAAAGAGCTGGACATGACTGAGCAACTAAAGACAACAATGATCCTCCAACAGAAATTAAACTCTGTAGACAAATTCCCCGGGGCCTTCCTGAAGACACACTCTTTCTGTGAGAAAATGAGTTTATTGACTTCTCTACCTGAGAGGAACACAAGATACAGCTCCTGGTGTAGGGGGTGTGGGATGGAGTCAAGGCTGCAAAGGGCCCCCCCTCCATCCACTAGTCAGCGGGCAGCATCCAACACCACCGGAGGCTCCCCCTTCCAGCATCCTCCCCTCCAGGCTGTACCACACAGTGGGGTGAGGGTGGGCTTTCCAGCCCACAGCTGGGCTCACATCACCTGCCCCGCTGAGTGAAGTCTGTGCTCCTTGGGATGGCATTCGAAGCCTAGTTCTTGGGCCTAAGTTGTACTTTCATCTTTATCTTCCAACTATTATCTGTCACATGCCTGGAATGTCTCCCACATTCTTGATCCATTCACATGGGAGATTCACCTGGGGGGAAGAGAGGATTTTCTCTTACAAAGACCTAGCTCATCCCTTTTCTCATGGATGGGCTTTGGAACCAGGGGACAGTGGTTTGAAGCCCAGCACTCGTATTCCCAGAGCTCCCACCTTGTGCACCCTGCCTCTCCACCCAGGATCATCCCTCTCCACCTGGAAGGGCCTCTGTTCACACCCGTTGTCCTCACTTGCCAGCCTGATGCAGCTCACAACAGGCCACCTCCTTCCTGAAGCCTGACAGACTAGCCTTTTAGAGTAAAAAAAACTTCATTAGCTTTGGTCTGCCTCCCAATCATCCAGATGGAGAGGAACCTTATATGTTATGCTGGAGGTAAGGGTCATTTCTCCAAATGCAGTGGAAGCCAAAGAAGAAATTAAAACAAGGGGGTGACAGTATCATATTTGTGTGTTAGATCATTCAGGACAGATTCTACAAGGGAGAGGTGGAAGGCAGTGAAATAATGTAGGAGTTGGATCAAAATGTAGGTTTGGAGCTGTTGGCACTTAGACTTCGACTTCATCCCTTACCTTTCTCCTTGTCTCTGCTTTCCAGCTTTACAAAGAAGCCAGGATATTCTTTCTTCTTTTCTTTATTTCTCCCTCTTATCTCCTCCCTTACCCTATGTCTTTGCTAAACAGGTCTGCCATGGTTTCAGCTTTCCCCACATGATCCTGGACCCTGGATTCCAGTAATGTCCCCTCACCCCTCTGCTCCTGAAATCTAAGAAGGCAGCAGCTTCTTAGATGCACTGCTTTACCTCACCTATTTGAGTTCTCAGCTCTTTCAACACTGGTGTAACCAAATTCCTGTATTCACTTCCTTTCATTTAAGTACTTAGGGTGGTTTCTGTTTTTCTATTCGACTGAGATAGCTGTCTGTTGGAGCCATACATGTAAAATATGTGAAGGTCTAAGTAAGGGTATGGGCTTCCCAGGTGGCTCAGAGGTAAAGAACCCACCTGCCAGTGTGGGAGATGCAAGAGACATGTGTTCAATCCCTGTTGGGAAGATCCTTTGGAGGAGGAAATGGCGACCCACACCAGTATTCTTGTCTGGGAAATTCCATGGACAGAGGAGCCTGGTGGGCTATAGTCCATGGGGTCACAAAGAGTCAGACACGACTGAGCAGACAGACAGACAGAAGGGTGCCCCAGGGCTGGAAGAGAGGAGGTCTGGAGATATCTTTAGTCAGAATCCTATCTAGAGTTCTAACTCCTTGTATCCTTTGCCGTTATGACATTCCACCATGTGGAATACTGTCCACCAGCTCTCCAGCATCAGTGTCTTTTCAGGCCCCTGTCATGTCACTGAGCCTGTAGAGAAAGATGCTTAATCAGGCACGGATGCTTCAATTTATCACCAGACTTTAAGGAGTCAAAAATACCAAAACAATTGGTCTCTAACAGAACAGGAATTTTTGTTCATTTATTGGCTTAAGCTAGGGTTCTAACTAGCTATGTGATCTTGGATGAGTCAGTTTCCTTTTGTGGGGCTTACTTTCTCCATCTTAACAAGTATGATCCTAAAATTCACCATCCTCTCTACTATTCTGAGAGCTTATCATGGGATCCATCCTGTTGACTGGATGAGTTCTTATGCTAGTAGTGCCTGATCCATGATATTAAGCATACAGAAATGTTAATAACCTTGTTTCCCTTTGAAAAGCTATGAGAGTACAGATGGATTTGCTAGGCCCCATCTGAGCTTTGCACCCAGCAAATCAAATATCACACATTTAAATGTCCTTGGCACTGCCAGTGTAGGCAGAAGCCTTAGCCAGATATTGCAGGGAGTTTGGTTCATCCACCACCGAGCAGTTCAAAGTCAGACTCTGTTTTTGAAATGAACCAACTTGCCTCTCACCATCTGTTTTCTAGGACCTGGGATGATGCACACTCTTATTTCCTTTTGTAGCCTAATCTATTCCCAGGAATATGCACTGAAAACCAGGAAAGAAATGTCATCCTTTGGCTGGTTACCCTGAAATACCAGAAACCACCTTCTTTTTAATTTTCTTATTTTTTTCCATATTTAAAATTAGCATCCTCTTCTAAGAAATAGCTTCATTAAAATATATTCCTCTCTCTGTAAGAATGGAAAAAATCACTTATTCCTGAACCGGCACTGAGGTTCACACTGGAGTTGTCATCGCCTTATTTTGTTAAGTAAAATTCACTGGGGCCTTAGTGGCACCCTCACTATATAAACTTTATTGTGGCTTTTGTTTATTTTATTGAGGATTTTGAAGGCAACCTATAACCCATTAAATAAATGGGTACTCTGTGGCAGACAGTTTGCTTATCTTTTTCTGAGGTTAAAGATATGTGGTCCCTTCCCTTGGGGATCTCTGTTTCTGATGGGAGAAACAGAGTTGTGAATGGCATACACTGTATTATTGGCGGCTATACAGTACTGGATGCCTCTGTGACTCCTGTAAGTCTTGCCTTCATCCTTCAAAGTCAAAGAGTGGCCACTCATGGTCAATTACTGAATTGCAGGTATAGAGCCAATGAGGAGTGAACTGTAGGTTTTTAGGACTAGAATTAGATCTTAACTTCCCAAACATTGGCCAGAATAGTCACACTGCTAATTTTTCCAATATGGAGATTTATACACCTTCATGTTTGAAAGAAATTCCTATTATTTTCAAAAGTCTGATCTGTCAGTTTGAAGGTATATCTCAAAAGTCATTAAAAAAATGGTATATGGACCAGTAGTTTCTCTGTAAGAAATTTACCCTAGGAAATACACTCAAAGTAATTGTAAGCATGTTCATTACAGTGTTATTTACATTGGGGTATAAATTATAATGATAGAGTATCAGTTCACTGAATTAGGGTAGATAGAGATGTGGAATACTATGCAGTGATGATATTGAAATGTACTTAATGGCAGGGAAAGAAACATGACATACAGTTTGATAAAACAGAAGGTGATAAACTTTTTTAGGCAAGGAGACTAAATTCAGATATTTATGTGTGTATGCTATATAAGGATAGATATAGATGCAGGTAAACATATTTACTGGAAAAAATCTGGAAGAATATGCACTCCTACTTAGAAGTGGTCATTTCTTGCTGGGGTTATTTCCGGTGGCATTTACTTTCTTTTGTATTCTATAATGTATGTGGATTGCTTTTAAGATCAGGAAATATGTTGATTTTTTTTAAAAATGGGACTGGCTTCTGGATGTTCTGGCAGAAAAGCAATGGTGAGGACCAGTTAGCAGAGCCATCAGAGATTTTGAGGCTATAACCTTCATAAAGTCACTCCAGAATGAACCCCCTCCCCCTTTAATACCATTTGGAAATGGACATTACAGACACGTCTGTGTATGTAAGAGTGGGGGTGGTTGTACTAAAACGATCTCCTTGGATGACATAGGTAGTTGGTTGGGTTGGACACTGATGATTGACAGTCTTAACCAGATGGAGATAGGGAACAGAGGCTCATGTCAGTGATTCCAACTGCTTCACCTACTTCTGAAGGAACTGATATCTCAACAGGTGGGTGATTAGAATCACTTGGAAACAAGATGGGAAAGCAGTTGCTTTGACCCCCAACTTCAGACTTCAAATCAGGATGATGGGTGAGGGCCAGCCCTCCACTTGTCTGATTCATGATGGAGGTTGTGAATTAGATGCACCTAATGATGATAGTACTTATTCCCTGAGACCAGCCACTGATATACTTGGACATATCTCAAAACAGTGTCCTAGGAGCCACATTATAAAGAAGGAAGAAAAAACAAAAAGGTTAGTTCGCCTGTAAGGAATTAAAAAAACAAATCACCTTCTGTGTGGGTTTCCTTGTGGTTCATAGTATGTACAGGTAGGATGTAATCTCCTCAGCTCCCTCCCTCCATACATTTCCTTTCTTTCTACTCCCCTTTGTAATTACCAGTAAGGAGGAAGGTGTTGTTAACCTGAGTGATCCAGGAGAGCCACTGAGTCATGTTATGCTGTTGAGCACGGTGACCGTATCTTAAAACTCCGCATCCCCATGTTCCGTTCCTTCTTTTCAGCTTCTTGCTACAAGCCTGGGTGGAGGGCCGCCCTCAGGACCCATTTTCTTCCTCCATCTTTCCTGACTGTGCAGCTGGGGAGATAAGGGGGTCAGAGTACCTGGCTTAACCAGATCTCTGGAGTAGGCCTGAATTCCTGTGTGGCCTGCAGTCTTCGCATTTAGAAACCTAGGAAATGGGTCAATGTATTGACATCTTGGTCTGGAGAATTCTCTGTTGTGCCGGGCTTCCTGTGCATGATCGGATATTTAGCAGCATCCCTAGCCAGTAACTCTGTTCCCTCCATTTGTGACCACCCCCGATGTCTCTTGACCCTGTTAAATGCCCCCCGTTGGGTAAACTCTCCTCTGGTTGGGAAGCACCGCCTTTCACTTAGGACTTGCTGAGTGTACTTTCAGCTTCTGTTTTGCATCCTTGGGTACTAACAGATAGTTTCTGGATACACAAAGAAAAGCCACATCACTGAGGGTTCAGTTTGGGGCTTTCCTAATACACAGCTATGTTGAGAGGTCTAGACCCACTCCAGCAGACTTCAGACACCTTGTGTGTGTGGTAGGTTGCTTTAGTTCTGTCTGACTCTTTGCAACCCCATGGACTGTAGCTTGCTAGGCTCCTCTGTCTGTGGAATTCTCCAGGCAAGAATACTGGAGTGGGTTACCATTTGCTCCTCTAGGGGATCTTCCTGACCCAGGGCTCAAACCTGTGTCTCTTACATCTCCTGCACTGGCAGGCAGATTCTTTACCACTAGCACCACTAGACACCTCATGGAGGTGGATTTTCCTCCTAGGCACCTTTAGGCAGCCAATGGGAATCAAAGCTGGCAGCTCGCCACCGCCAGGGGAGTCAGGGCAACAGGTCTTGTTCTACTTCCTGGTCCCTGAGCGTTTTGGCCGAGCTCAGAGCCCACGGAAGGGAGAGGCCAACATGGAGGCGGGGAGCAGGGCAGCAAGGAGAGAATGCAGGAGTGGGGTCAGGAATTTCCTTAGCTTCATTGAAAACAGATGTCTAGCAGAGATGGAGGGCGGGGCTCTGCTTTAAGCTAGCGTGCTTGGCGGCTTCCCCTCTCCACCTCCCTGAATCTCCCCCTCCTCCTTCCCACCCCCGCAAGCACAGCCAGACTATTGTTTAAGGCAAGGGCTCTGGCTTAAGGGAAACTGGGGTTGTTGTGACATACAATAAAATCTGCCTTCATGAGAGCATGAGCAGATGTGATGACTGTATTTGCATGTGATCAGAGATCGTGGGATTAAAGCACCTCAGGGTAAAAAGGTCCTTCTGTGATCTGAGTTCAACACCTTCATCTGAGGTCAGAAACCAAGCATGGAGTCCAGGAGTCCAGGTAGTTTAATTCCCAGGGTCTTTGCCCATGCCTTGAAGCCCTCTTTTAAGAAGTAGCTGGGGTGGGGAGGGAGGTGGAAGGGTGGGAGGATGGGGGACACACCCAAACCCATGGGTGTAGGGTGTATAGGGAACCACCTACACCCATGGCTGATTGATGTTGATGCATGGCAAAAACCATCACAATATTGTAAAGTAATTAGCCTCCAACTAAAATAAATGTTAATTTTTTTTAATGTTTAAATAAAAAAAAAAGAAGTAAACCTTTTAAGATCTAACTGAACATATCTGTCATCCCCAGCCTGTGCCTATGGCAGACATCACTAATTGATCACAGAGTTCTTTCCCCGCTGGGTTTTGATGCTGCCTAATTATCCTTTATCGGAACAGCACCCTGGGTAGGTGGTGCCAATCAATCAGATATTAAAAGTGTTTTCCGCACCTGCCAGTGACTTGGTCTGTCAGTCTTTTTAGAGATACATGAAAGGTAGGGCCTGGGGGAATGTGTTAATTTGAGATTGTCTTTTGAGAAAGGGTGAAAGGAAGTATGTCATAGCTGTAGGCTGTTCTAGAGGCTTTGAAAGCTCAGTGTGGACATGGAGTACCTGGGAGATGTTTCTGCAGTGCAGGAAGTCTGGAGAGAGGCCTGAGAACCTGCATTTCTGACAAGCCCCTGGGGGACGCTGACACAGCTAGTCTGTGGACCACACAAACTCACCCAAGCCAGCCAGCTCACCATGTAGGAAACTGTGGTTCCAAGGGGATGAGGGAGGAATCAGGTCCGTTTCACCACACACTTTGTTAGTCCCTGGACACAAGGATTTCATTAACCTCTGCTCCTCCCTCTGTTTGGCTGATCTCTTTGGCTGGGTATCTGGCTTGAAACTTCCAAAACTTTTCAACCAGAGGCATCTCAGAATTGATGTCCACTTCAAATCTGGTGTATTTAGAACCTGACTCCAAGAAAGAACTATTGTATGCCTTCACATTTTTTATCTTTCTGGAACATTCTTAAAGATACTGTGGGAGATCATACCCTGCTAAGAACTGAACCTTAACTGAGGACAACAGAGTGGATGGATGATCCCTGAAAGGTCTATTTCCTTTGAGCAGGCCTCGTTTATTTTGGAAATGCCTGCTGTTGGAGGGAAAACTAACATGGACTGTCATGGCTTAAGAGAGTGGGTGGGGCTTCATGTTTTGGTAAATAACCTCTGAGTTGAGAAAAAGTTTTTTGTTTTTTTTTTAATCCAGCTTAAATAAATAATTGGGTTCAGTCCCTGGGTTGGGAAGATCCCCTGGGGAAGGGAAAGGCTACCCACTCCAGTATTCTGGCCTGGAGAATTCCATGGACTGTATAGGCCATGGGGTCACAAAGAGTCGGACACCACTGAGCGACTTTCACTTTCAGATAACTGCAAGGAGAAAGGTGGTGGGGAGGGGGTTTCTTTCCTTTCCCTCAATAATTGAGACATCTCACTCTGGCATAATTATATTGTCAAATGGAAGATGCTTCAATTAATTAGGAACATAATTAGTCAAGCTTTTCTGCTCCCTGTGTCCTCGACTAAAACACATGCCTTATATCAGTGCCCTTTGCAGCACGGGACCATCTTTAACAAGAAACACTTTCTTCTTCTTTTGCTTTTAATGAACAAAAGGAGAAAAGGAAAATAAAGAGTCTTTCGGGGATCAGAAAGGCTACTTACTTGTATCAGTTAACAAAAATCAGATATGTGGAAAGATAACATTAAGAAACATCATATAATGTGACTTCGGTCAAGGTTGCTGCTTCTGCTGTTATTACTATTATTAATAATAGTAGTGGTATAATTTCTTCGAACTTGGTATTCTCAGAGTTCATGAACTTGCTCTCTGACCATCTCTTCGTCAGATACAGGCAAGCCTTGGATGTTTCAGCTGATTTTACAGAGTTTATAAAGAAGTTTCTTGATACCTCAAGTCCTCCCTGCCAAGGAAAGCAGAGATGTGAATGAGGTCAAATAGACTGTGGTCTCTTTTAGGGAAGGAACCTGGTTTTTGTCCATAAAATGCCCTTGACTATGGTGGGCATCCAGTAAATGGTGACCCCACCAGTGGAAACTGGTATATGACCAGGCCATACAGACTCCGGATGAAAGGCGGCATTGTACCATATATGAGTTCTCAGACAAGAGCTCCACCAGGGCCTCCATACACACGAGCTCTCCAAGTTCTCAGAGCCTCCTGACAAACAGGTATTATCATCACAGCTCATTGAGAACTGAGCCCAGTGAGAGCCCAAGTATACCATGATGAGCCCGTTTCTCAGGCCCAGCCCACACCCACAGGATGGAGCGGGCCTCAGTCTCCCCTCCCCTCGCTAGATCCCTGCCACTCCAAGGCCTGTAGCTGCTCCTGGGTTCAGTCTGGATGTGTCTTCCTGCTTCTCTCCTACTTCTATATTAATATTTGCCTTCCTGACTCTCTGGGGTCTTGGGCCTGGTGGTGGTGGTGGGGAGGTGGAAGACTGTGATACAAAGAAGAGACAGCAGACCCTGGAATCAGATACGTCTAGGCTTGAATCTAAGCTCTACTTATCCTGAAGCAAATTATTTCATTTCCTTCATCCTTGGTCTTTCAATCTGTTAAACAGGAATAAGCATATGGATGGACAGAATGATGGATGGGTAGATAGATGGATTAATTTTTAAAAAGCATATAATTAATAGGGAAGTGATGGGTGAGTGGGTGAGACACATTAGCATTAACACGCCTAAATGTGTAAGAGTGATATTCCTTTTAAGGAAGCTACATGCTAGTCTTTGGTTCAGGATCATAGGGATCAGGAGAGCGAGGATCAGAGAAGTGAGGTTACAACCAGCTGGGGTCCTTACAGTTAGTTTTGTTTCAGGTCAACACTGACCACATTTGTGCCAAGGAACATGAGGCAGATGCTCCATAAAAAGAGGGCTCTGTGGTCCAAGGTCTTTGGGAAATTGAACCCTTTCTTGGAGATTCATATATACAAGAGCATCATATTGAGGCCTCTGAGAAGTCTTATAAATACTTGTATTATTGTAATAATACTTGCTATTGTTTAAAATCCAATGAGTCTGCAAAACATACTCACGCAGCCTCTCTTTCACATACTGCTTCTTAACTCACTCCCAGAGGAACCACATCCTGTAGGACTTGTCTTTCATATGCAGTGGCCAAGACTACACAGCACTTTCCGTGTGGGGTCCATCCGCATGGATTGGTAGTCATCGAGAATCACATACATGCTGTGGATGCATCCTCCCAAACAATCATGTGATGGAATTAGGACCAGTGTCACCACCGCCATTTCACAGATAAATGAATGGCACTCAGGCAGATGGAATGAGCTGTCTTGAGTCCATACAGTTTACAACTGCCAAGTCTAACTTCATCCCTGGTCGCTCAATGCCCATTCTCTTAGGTCCACATGTGCTCCCATCCGCAGCTACTGAGGTCTCTCTCTGGTGCCTGCTTGGAGATGCAGCTCTGTTGAAACAGGTCTGGGCAGCCCCATGCACTTCACTCTGCGAATGTGGAAATAGCGAGTGCACTTCACAGCCTGACAAGCAGCTCTCCAGCAAAGGATAATGGAGCAAGAGAGAATGATCACACTAACGAAGGTGGTAATTACACTTACCAGGACTTGTAGAGCACTTTGCTATTTTATGAGTGCTTTCACACACGGCACCCCTTTTATGTCATCGCAGCAACCCAATGAATAAACTGGGCTGGGAGCTTTTGCACTTACCTGACAAGGAAGAAAACCGCAGTGCAGTGAGGTCAGCAGAAGAGCAGAATCTCATGTGGTACGTCAGCAGCATGTGCATCACCCAAGGCCGCCTCCTCTTTCCTGACTAGTTCTGTTATTTGCATTACCATCCAGCAGAGAACGTGGTGGAAACAGAGCTGTCTCTGGCCGGTCTCTGTGCTTTACAACTTCCCACTTCTATTCTTTCCTCCTCCTTCCATTTAAAACAAAAATTTCAAAGTCCTGAAATATGCAAAGAACAGCCATTCATAACCCCACCATCCTGAGATAACTACTGTGTATTTGCATCTGGTAATTGTTTTATGCCCATTTGCCTATTATTAAATTTTCTCAAAAGCATACTTTTAAGTGTCTGCAGTGAATTTCATTTTATCTTACTTTACATTATCCTTCTTTTGTTGTTGGGTGTTTACAATGTTTTCTTATTTTCTATAATTTAAGTAACATGATAAACATCATTATACATACATTTTTGGAAGCTTAAAGAAAAAAACAAACCACTGTCCTTGAGATAAATTTCTTGAATGAACTTTTAGAGTCAGAGTGTTTCCAGATATTTAAGACTTTGGGTGGATGTTCAAAATTGCCATCTAGAAAAGTTTTACCAATTTTATAGTGCTATGAGCAACAATTTTCTGCACTTACTATTATTCTTTTTGAACTTTTAGAAGTTCACAGGCATAGTTTTAATTTTTGTTTCTTTAATTGCCAGTTTGGATGATTTTCTCTTTTTGAATATTCACTTTTGGTTGGTCATTTTTATTTCTTCTTTTGCTAATTTCCAGCTTCTGTCCTTTCCTATGATTCTTATTACAATTATCATTATTTTGCTTCACGTATGCTTTCCTTATTAATATTTTAGGAATCTTTATATATTAAGGGGGCTAATATTTATGTTGCAAATAATGTTTCCCTTAGGTTGAAATCATAATGAGGTGAACACTGTGAGGCATGTTTTTAATTGATGAGAAAACTTATAGGGGGTAAGATCCTGGCTCAGGATAAAGAAGACATTTCTAGTAATGAAGGAAAATTATGTAAGGGATTGATGGTTTTGTGTTAATCTTATTTCATGGAGAGGTAAACCAAGACTTAGAGAGTTCCAGTAATTTGCCCCAGGTCACATAGCACAAAAATGTCAGAAACGAGATTAGAACCCAGGTCTGTTGGTCTCCAGCTTCTGTGTACTTTCCACTGTGTGTCTCCCTGGCATCCCAAAGGGAGGTGATCATCAAAGTTATGTTGCAGATATAAATTGGTTGTAGTCCCTACTGGGGACTGCAGTAGGACTTCCCTACTGGTGCAGTGGATGGGAATCCACCAGACAGAGCAGAGGGACATGGGTTTGATCCCTGGTCTGAGAAGATCCCGAAGGCCGTGGGACAACTCAGCCTGTGGGCCACAGCTACTGAACCTGCATGCCACAACCCCCGAAGCCCCCACGCCCTAGAGCCTGCGCTCCACAGCAAGAGAAGCCAGCACAATGAGAAACCCGGGCACCTCAACAGAGAGCAGACCCCGCTTGCCACGACTAGAGACAGTCTGTGGGCAGCAACCAAGAACCATTGCAGCCATACATAAATAAATAATAAATAAGCAAATTGGTCGCAGTCCACAGAAAAGACCCGATGAGGAAAGAGACAAGAGAATGAAGAAGACAATCAGGAGATTGAGAATTGGAGCCCTCAAAGAAATACATTCACCGACATGAAGGCAGAGGTCTTCACTCATGAAAGAGAGGTGGCGTAACATGACCAAGCCATCTTCCTCAATCCACACCTTGCATCACCCTTATCAGCACCCAACCTGGCTGCTTTTAAAGCCACTCTTGACTTTCTTTGAACTCATCTCTAAGATTCATTTTCTTAAGAAGACAGACATGGAGAAAGCTTTTGGGTGGCACCATTTGCAGTTATTTCAGATTCCTACTTTCTACTTTCTCTTTCTCACATTCCAAATTCTCTTTATTTATTTTTCTTAAACTGCTGAGTCTGATAAATTAGGGCTATTAAGAGACTGTTTGTTATTCTGTCCTGAGCTACTATTTTTAGAGCTAAAAACACTCATAAATATATGGATGTCCCGACTGTAAATGGATACATTTTAGCCAGTGAAAAATTCATTTTCTCTAATACACGTTTTTAAAGTGTCCTCCTGAAGTTCTGCACAATATCTCACCATGATCTTTCACTGTTCCTCCCATTTTTATCCGATAAAAGCAGATCCATCATCCATGTGGTTCCTTTTTCTCTGCACCATAAATAACAGCTGGGAAGGGGGGCATCTCCCACAACACAGCAGCTTTCGGTTTTAACCAGTTTTGGAATTTATTGTTCAGCCTTCTTGGGATGGGAGCCAGAGGCACCTGCATGCCCTTCAGTTATCCCATGGCCTTTCTCATTTTGGACAAAGGCACTCCAAGTACAAGCAGAGTGAGTTTTGCATCTGACTTCATCCTGACTTTCTCGATGGAAAATCGGATATGATGAGGTCTCCATATGATGGTCATACACCCAAGGGGTCTTCCCAGGTGGCTCAGTGGTAACAAACCTGCTTGCCAGTTCAAGAGACATAGTAGATGCGGGTTTGATCCCTGGATCAGGAAGATCCCCTGGAGTAAGAAATGACAACCCACTATAGTATTCTGCCTGGGAAATTGTATGGACTGAGAAAGCTAGCAGGCACATTCCATGGGGTTGCAAAAAGTTGGACACAATTGAGTATGCATGTATATATACCCAGGATCTTCTGGGTCAGTCTCAGTTTTTGACTATAAACCCAGTCAAATTATTTTTTAATATTTGTTTTTATTTATTTGGCTGTGCCGGGGTCTTAGCTGTGGCATGTGGGATCCAGTTCCCTGACCAGGGATCCAACCTGGGCCCCCTGCTTTGGAAATGTGGAGTCTTATCATTGGACTACCAGGGAAGTCCTGCCTAGTGAAATGATTTGAGAGTGACCATTTTTAACGCTCAAATGTATCCTGGTTTGGATGACAAATTATATAGTCACTGTGGATGTAAGTTTAGAAACCCAGTGCTCTATATTGCTTCTCATCTTTTCCCTATTTCCCATCAGATGTTCATTCTGTGTGTTGAAATTTTCTCTCCTTTCCATCAACCACTTATCATAGTCAGGAGACTTAGTATCAGAGGTAACATCTCCAGACTGGCAAAAAAGAAAGATACACGATATTAGCTCCCACCCTGTACAAGTCTCTATGCTAGAAGCTTTTCAAAAAAGTCTTGCTTTCATTCTAAAGACAACACCCAAGAGCTGCTGTAATTCATCAATATCAAGAGGCATATGTTTTCATTCATTAGTATCTAGAAACTGGGCCATGCCTTATCACTGATGTCATCTTGTAATTGCTGTTGGTCATGTAGCATTGTGGTGCACTTGTGATTGTCTGTGCTTGTACAAGCATCAAAACTGACAGAATGGGTGTCAGCAGCTTGGAAGAAAAGTGTAGAAGCTTCTTTCAGATCCCAGGAATCAAATGATTGTGGAGAAAGGCAGGCAGTGTTGGCAAATAAGCACTCTTTAGTGATATTTGGGGAGCAGACATCAATAGCAGACCAGCTCTGCATCACTGAAGAGCCGCATTCAACACAGCAAACGCGACTATTGGTTCTTTTAAGGATTCTTGTAAGAAATGCTGTATCACCAATAATCTTAATGATATGGGGCAGGGGGTGGGGGGTGTGTTGTTTGGAAAGTTACCTGATGATTTTTGGATGGCAAAGTAACTGACTATTAAGAACATTTAGGAATACTTCAAATACATTTGAATTTATAGTTTATTTTTATTTAAAATTTTCCTTTCTATTCATGCCTGAGAGTGACATGGGCTTCCCAGTTGGTGTTAGTGGTAAAGAACTCAGCTGCCAATGCAGGTGACATAAGAGATGTGGGTTTGATTCCTGGGTCGAGAAGATCCCCTGGAGGAGGGCATGGCAACCCACTCCAGTACTCCTGTCTGGTGAATCCCATGGACAGAGGAGCCTGGTGGGCTACAGTCCAGTGGGTCGCAGAGAGTTGTACACAACTGAAGCGTCTTAGCACACACACATGCAAGAGTGACATGAGATAAAATCTATACGGATTAAATCTCAAAGAGATTTTAAAATAATTATAAAATGAAATTCCAAGAGATTAAAAACATTGAGTCAAAGGTTTGGAAGTACCCCCCCTTTTTTTTTTTTTTTGCTTTTTTGTTTTCTTAGTGGTATATAAGAAAACAGGCGTACAGTCATTGATGGTGTTTTCTGGTGAGTAACTAGTAGTTACTCTTGAGCTCATTTCACAGGTGAGACTAGAAAGATATGTATTCCCTAAGATGATGCAGTTAGCTAGTGGCTGTGTTAGTTAGATGATGCAGTTAGCCATGGGGTTGGAATGACTCAAAAAGTTGACTTAGGTAACAGTCATGGAGTTGCTGCAAAGTGCCAGGCAATGTCTGGGAAAGTCAGAAGGAAACTCGTATGGTCTCTACTCTCCCAGAGCTTCTGGTCCTGGGAGTGGAGGGAGTGCCTCGGAGGATGGAGAGGCAGGTAACTGTGATGCTTCCTGAAGGGCCTGGTGGCAGCAAGAGAGTCAGCCCTGAAGCTGGGGCTCTGAGGCAGCACCCACGAGGAAGGGGCTCCCAAACTCTGGCCTGGAGAGGAAGGAGGGAGTATTAACCCAGCCAGAGGAATATGGGGAGTAGGAGCATTGTTTCACACAGTGGGACAGCAAGTACCAGCAAGCATCAGCACACATCCCAGCTGAATCTGCCGCCTGCATCCTTTCCGTGATGGTACCACTTGGCCTTGTGGAGTTGCTGATGCTGACTGGCTGGGGCAGTGCCCTGTGGGAGATAACAGCAGCTCTCCTGGGGAGAAAGAAGATTAACTTCCCCATGAACTGATGCTTTGGACTCGGTCTGCCTAATTCTCACAGAAGTAGGGGGCTGGCATTAAAAACTCCAATCTCAAGGTGAGAAAAGCAAAGTTCCAAATGCTCACCCGCTGTGCCCAAGGTCACAGAGGTCATAGTGATGGAGGTGAGACGTGGACCCCAGAGGATTGGACTCACAGTGAGTTTATGTTAAACATCAAAGTAGGTCACACAGCTCCAGGATGAGAGGAGTTGCAGGGTCCATTTGACTCCGGCCCCCCACCCCCTGCCCTGGCATGTTGGTGGAGGGGAGGGAGACAGAGGCTCCACAGGCGAGGGGTGGCCTTCCCCAGGTCACACATGGCCAGTCAAGCTAGGAACCGAGGCGTCGAGGAGCACCTTCTTCACTTATTCATATGTTCATGACTATCATCAACTTGTATTTAAGGGCCGTTCAAGCAGGGCAAACCACCGCTTTAAAGCAATTACTTGGTGATGATCAGGAGGGGCCAGGGGATTCTGTTTGCTTATGTGTGTGAACCTGAAATGCCTGCTTTCTTAATTAAGCTTTAACTCTGCCTTTTGCCTCTAGCTTTTCATTTTTATCCCCCCTCTTTAACAAGTCTCAGCCTTTTTCCATCACTGGAGGCCTTGGGCTTTGCCTGTTTGATTTCTCTCTTCTGAGAAGCACCTGCTTCTGCCCCACCACAAGGATACCTCCCCTTTGTAGCCCCAGCTCCCAGCTGCTCTTAATATCATGATTATCAGCCATGGGCAGCCTGTTTCTTGATGACTCAGAAGCAAGGGATGCAGGGCATTCTATACCTGGGGCTCCTTCCCACCCAGCTCCTCTCAGTGGCGCTCACCCTTCCTTAAGAACTCATCCCAGGCCTCCTGCAAGGGGGCGGCCTTCCCTGGTCAGCACTGAGTCTGTTTGAGGCGCTCCAGGTCTGGCCCTCCTGGCTCTGCTGACTTCGTGTTTTTGGCTTTGAATCCCCAGCAACTGGCAATGCATCTGGTATGCAGGAGACCCTTGATAGATGCTTTTTGAATAAATGAATGCGTGAAGGAATGAATGGACAAACGAGGCCAGTGTTCAGGTGAGTGCAGGTGTCTGCAATGGCTGTTGGTAGGGGGCAGTTGTTATCTGTCTTATCTTGGGAAAGACTGAAGGCGAAAGCAGCGGGCAGCAGAGGATGGGATGATTGGATGGCATCACCGATTCAATGGACATGAATTTGAGCAGGCTCCGGAAGACAGCAGAGGCAGAGGAGCCTGGCGGGGTTCAGCCCATGGGGTCACAAACAGCTGGACAAGACTCAGCGCCTGAACAACAACAAAACTGCGGTATATTGTTAGGAATCACTTATCACAGATGAAGGTGTTTAGAGAAGTTTAATGGGCATGTATTGGAATATCTACCTACCCAGTGTCCTCAGGCTGAACGTTTATGCCTCAGTTCCTGCCTAACCTTGATGGAGAGTCACTGAACCCTGCTTGTTGGTTTTAAGCATTTGGTTGTGCCCTTAGCTTACCTCTCACCCCTAATCTGGAACCCCTTGGCTGTTGTGAGTGTTTCATATACCTGTGCATTCACTCTTTCGTGAGATATTTGTGTAATGACTACCGTGCTCTCTGTTGGAGGCACGATGCTGAGGCAGACAGACACGGGATCCGCGTCTCTGGGGACCTGGTAAGGTGGTGGCAGGGAAGTTAGCGCCGGGCACAGTCAGGTGGGTGAGGTGAGGATGCCCATGGGAATACAGAGCAGATGCACCTACAGTGGGCTGGTGTCATCAGAAACGGCTTCCAGAGAGAAGGAGGCACGCCTGCTAGTCAACACAGGGGAGGGAGAGAGGGTATGGGGTTATCTGTAATAGCTTCCCCAAAACTTACGCACCACTTTGCTGTGTCTCCTGGTTCTGTGAGTTGGGAGTTCGCACAGCACTCATGCAGGGATTCCTCTGCTCCACCTGGCATCAGCTGAGGTCCTTTGGCAGCTTTCAGCTGGATGCTAGCCTGGCCTGGGGGATCCAAGAAGGCTTTGCTCTCATTCCTGGGACCTCAGTGGGGATGGCTGGGAGCTGGCCTCTCTGTCAGGCAGACCACTGTCTTGCAGATCACGCAGAGCTCCCTAGAGAGAGAGTGGCAGCTGCCAGTCCCTTAAGGCATGGGGCCACAAGCCAGCAGGGCGTTTCTTCCCCGAACCCCGCTGGACAAGGCAGCCACGGAGCCTGCTCAGGTTCCAGGGGAGAGGAGGGAGGCCGCCATTTGTGGATGGAGACGGGCCAGGGCGTTGGTGGCGGCCTCGAACCTGCCGTCTCGGAGAGTTAGAAAGCGGGCTCCAGGCAGAGGTGGCAGTGTGGAGGTGAGAGCCTGACTGGGCAGGTGACTGGAAGGAGCCCTCAGAGGCTGCAGTCGTGGAGCAGGATCCAGAGCAGGCAGAGGTCACGCAGAGCAGAACTTGTTGGCATGTGTCATGGAGACGGAGATCTACCCGGGAAGGTACTGATGGATTCAGAGCAGGGGTGTGACATGATCGGATCTGCAATCGAGAAGGATCGCCCTGATGACTGTGTAGGGGGGAAGGTGGGAGAAAATTGGCAGAGGAAGCTGCAGACCCTGGCTGGGAGGGCAGGACTGAAGGACCGCAGGTGAGAAAGATGGAAGCCTTCGACAAGACGGGGTGGTGGGAAGAGGCCTTCCCAGGTAGTGCTAGCAGTAAATAACCCGTCTGCCAATGCAGGAGACATAAGAAATGTGGGTTTGACCCCTGGGTTGGGAAGATCCCCTGGAGGAGGACATAGCAACCCACTCCAGTATTCTTGCCTGTAGAATCCCATGGACAGGGAGCCTGGTGGGCTACAGTCCATAGGGTCACAAAGAGTTGGACACGACTGAAGCAACTTAGCATGCATGCACGATGGGAAGAACTAAACAGAAGTGGGAATGTTAGGGACAGGGGTGCAGAGAAGGACTCAGCATCCCACAGGACCCTGTCTCCAGCTGCCCAGCCTCACTCCTGTGTGTCACAGAAGACCCCACCTGGTGCCACCTGGACGACAGACATCCAGGCAGCCATGTGCACACCAGCCCTGCACACACAGTTGCACAAGCAGCCGCAATTTAATCCCAGCATTTCCAGCAAGCCTCTGTCAGCTTCCCGTATGTGAAAAATGGGGATGATAATATTAAATGTGACAAACATTTAACCATCTCTCAAGCTGTGATCTTGGTAGCAGCTGGGAAGAAATGATAAAGTGGTGACAAGGATGGAAATCAGATTTCCTGTTGGAGGAATTGATAAAACATTTCCTTTTGCTAAACAAAGAGAGGTTTTGATTGACCTAATGTATTTCAAGCCTTCAGGGGCCTGTTTTGGAATTCTCAGATCCAGAATCGGAAGGCCTGGGGATTTCCTTCTCTCCATATTGGTCCCCTACTTTCTGGAGAGGTGACAAGACCCACAGAGCATTCAGGTTGTATCAGTGTGCTTGGATCTGAAACCTGCCCTCTCCATCCCCTCCCCAGCTGAGTCACTTACCTTCTGAGCCTCAGTTCCCTTATTTGTAGAATAACTGGTCTCCACTCATCACAGTTGGCATGAGCATCACATGACATCCTGCAGACAACTTGATGACCACTGCCACATTGACGCTCACAAGCATCATGTGTTCAGTTACTGCCTTCCCAGCATAAAAAAGGCTATGTAGCAAAGAATGGATGCTTTCAAGCTGTGGTGCTGGAGAAGGCTGTTGAGAGTCCTTTGGACAGCAAGGAGATGAAACCAGTCAATCCTAAAGAAAATCAACCCTGAATATTCATTGGAGGGACTGATGCTGAAACTGAAACTGTAATACTTTGGCCACCTGATGTGAAGAGCTGACTCATTGGAAAAGACCCTGATGCTGGGAAAGAATGAAGGCAGGAGGAGAAGGGGATGACAGAGGATGAGATGGTTGGATGGCATCACCGACTCGATGGACATGAGTTCGAGCAAACTCCAGGAGATGGTGATGGACAGGGAAGCCTGGCTTGCTGCAGTCCCTGGGGTCACAAAGAGTCAGACATGACTCAGTGAATGAAAAGTGCAAAGAAGGGGATGGAGGCTCCAGGGGTCAAGCAGCATATCCAACCAAGGTCACCCCCAAGAAGAGATTTGACGTTTGGTGCTGGTGACACAGGTGAGACTTTCTCTGTGGCTCTTCAGCACAACTCTTGGAGGGCAGATGGTCGTCATGTGGAAGCAAATGTGAGTTCAGCTCACTGAGCCTCTTCCTCGCAGGTATTTACACAAACATGTGCATGTGTGTTAGTGAGCTCCCCACCACCACAAGTGTTGAGCGGATGCTGGATTCATCTGCTCAGCACCCTGGTTGAGAGAATTTGTGACTCATGTGAGGGAGCAGAGGAGGTCAGCTTGGAGAGTCTACATAACCCCTTAAGTATGTATCCTGAACAAATGCTGAATCACCCCCCAAGGGATTGTTTATCGCCAGCCTCTCGACAGTGGATCCTTTGCTTGGTGGCTTCGTGTCAGGGGGAATTGGCCCTCTGAGCGGGGTGGCTGACCATGCCTCTAGACACAGCCGGGGGCCAGCTGGGTTTCCTAGAACAGCTTGGACCGCAACAAACAGAATCACAGTCCCCTGCGTACAGGCTGGCTTCTGCCAACTCCATTAGACCTCTGTGATGGAGGCCAAGATGGACTTGCCACAGCTTCCCGGGGTGTATCGTGTTTCTCCACCAACAGGGAAGCCTGAGGAGACCCCATGTAGTATTGTGCTGTGGAGAAGGGCTGACAAGCGCTAACTCTTCTCTGAGACAAGTGGGCTGGCTGGGCCCTGGGGCCAAAAACTGTAATGGAGTGTGTTGGGTTTTCACTTCAGCATTCCTCTCCTCGTCTGTCTCACTCTGGCCCCTGCACCCACTCAATTCATGTTTGTCTCACTTTAATGGCTCGGCCATCTCCCTTGGGGCTCAGCAAGCTTTTCCTTAAAGGACCAGCGTACATAGTTTCAGCTTTGCAGGCCACATGGTCTCCGTCACAACTCTTCAGCCCAGTGCTGCTGCCACTGTGCAGAGAGGGATAGTATGAAGATAAATAGACATGACTGTGTTATAAATACAGCCTTAGACAGGACATAAACACATAAATAAATACAGCCCCAGGCAAAATATAAATACGTGGGCTTGGATAAAACTGTATTTAGCAGGAGAGGATGCAGGCTAGATGTGACCTACGGGCCTCAGTTTCCTGACCTGTCATTTCTAGCTAGTCCTTAACAAATCAAGAGGAAAAGAAAGTCCATCCCTCATGTCAGTGCCTGGTGGTGGGGGAGTTACAAATTCATTCCGCAAAGTGTGGTCCTTAAAATGGCAGCATCAGCCTCACTGTAACAAGGACCTGGGAGATTGTCAGAAATGCAGAATCTCGGCACCTCCCTTCTCTTCCTCCTCAGCCTCCTCCCCCCAGTTAGAATCTGCAATTTCAATGATTTGAAATGCAGTTTTGTAAATGATTCACATACACATTCAAGTTTGGAAAATACTGGATTTATGAGATAGAGGGATCTTGGGGGTAGTAATTAAAATCAGAGTTTATATAATTTGTGTGTGTGTGTATGTGTTTGTCATTGTTATTGATGATTGTACAGTGAGCCAGGAAGTCTCAGTACTAGAAACATGTGGACTCTGCCAATAGAGGATCAGTGGAGAGAGGGTGATTAAAAAACTTCTTTGGATAACTGTTGTGATGATAGCTAAACTTTTCAGTCTTTGGCATTCTCCAAACTGATCTAACAAATGAAATTTTCACAGTGGCCCTTTGTGTGGAAGGTCACAGCTCTGCTCAGCTCCAGGGGTGCCCCTTATACGTGATGCCCCTGGATTTGTACAGTGTACAGCCTGAGCAACTGGCCATAGCAACCCTGCCTGGAAGGCAGCTTTACTGCCTTGGATTTTCTGATGTATAAACTGAGGTTGGCAGCTTGTGAGAAGAGAGGGATATGGAGGTCTGTTTGGAAGAATGATCCTGTAGTTGCATAAGGGAGGGGAAGAGGCAAATGACATTTATGTAACATTTGCCTCGTCAGAGGTATTTTTGCATTTTTGATGCTCAACATCCTGTGAGGTAGACAGGTATTACTACTGTGGCTTCCATCTTCTGCTTGAGAAAACTGAAGCTAAAGGGGGAGCCAGGACTCACACATAAGCCCCCCTTTCCCCTCATCACGCCCCCATAGGGGGTGTCCTCACCAAGTGCAATGCCACCCCTTTCCTCCCAGGTGTGAGCCCCCCTCACCTTGTCCTGCAGGAAGGTCAGAATGTGAATGGCCTGCAGGCATCCCAGGCTGGGGACTTTAACTCTCCAGGACTTGAGCTGAGCCTTGGAGAGGTGGCTCCGTGGGGGCAGGGATGGGGCCTTGGGATTCAGGGGCGCTGGACTCTGGGCTCACTTATCTCACCGTGGCTGCTGAGGAGCTGGGAGACCCTCAATTGTGGAGTTGTGTTGTCCAAGCGCATTGCGTCTCCTTGAAGGACGAAGAATGGGTGGCTGGGGCACGCCGCCCTGTCCAATGGGTGGGGCCTTTCTTCCCCACCTGGACTGTGGCCACGCTGGCTGTCTCCTGTTTCCACCAGGAAAGTCCTTAAGAAGGGTTTAATGGGCCCCTCTGACCCCAAGCCTGACCCTTGCCCAGTAGGAAAGGCCAGGCATCTTGAGGATCTGAGATGTGGTCTGTGGGGGCGATGCCTGATATGATGAGATTGTGAGGGGCCTGCTGGTTCACGTTTGGAAGTGACATCTGGCACCTTGACTGTTGGCCAAAGGTTTTGCTGAAGCTCCTGCTCAAGAAGAGACCATAAGAACCTGGGCTGACAACCCCATTATTCAGGGTACCCAAAGTCCTTCATGTTCCTTCCCATGCTCACTGCTATCTCTGTCATTAAAATATACTGTGGATTAATATTTGAGCAGCCACACAGGGCATGCATTTACTAAGCCCCACACTTCTCATCCATTTCCGCTCCCTGCAGCTCTATGGTCTCCCTTTGGGTTTCCTGTTACCCCCCCCTAGCCCTTCCCCATCTGATCCACACCCTCCCATCAGAGCAGACCCAAAGATCTCCATGCAGTCAGTGCCAACATCCCCCAAACACTCCAGCTCATCCTCTCTCCCCCAGCCCGAGGTTCACTGATTCCTCTTACACACTGGAGCTCTCCTCCTGAGATAATCTCTGAGGCCCAGTCTGCTTTTCCTTTGTTTGCATTCTGTTGAAATAATTCCCTGCTATGTTGTAAGGCAGCTTGTGTGGCAGGTCCCCCGAAAGGGGCCATTGCCTGAACTGGGGGCATCCTTCTTAAACCTCTCCTTAGGTGGAGTTTCATTTTTGATCACAAGAGGCAGTAGCCTCTGTTATGGAATTTCCCCCTGAGTAACCTCAGGCAAGTCTCCTAATGTCACTGACCCTCAGTTTTTTGTCTCTGAAATGGGGGCCATAACAGTAACTACCCTTCAGGGGGATTGTCAGGAGAATTGGCTAAGAGGATAGCTTTTAAATACAAAGCGTCCCAAAGCTTTCACAATTTTAAGCTTTAATAACATCAGAAGCATTTATGCTATCAACCTACCGAATGCATTATTTGCAAGTTGAAGTTTTTCCATTCTTGAAGTGTTTAGTTTTGTGAATTTCTACACTTTTCATTTTAATTTTCATTTCAGTCAATATTTGCTGTGTTCAGCCAGAGGGACTGGGAAGGGAAAAAAAAATAAAGGAAATTTAAAGACTTATTTTAAAAAATTCACAAAAGTGAATAAATGTAAAAGAAATTTAGGCCAACTTTCAAATGAGTTTTTGTATATTTATAGCATTTCTCTCTCTGAAGTTATTAAAGCTTAAGACTATACTAAGACTTAGTAAGTGCAGCCAAAAGAGAAGTTCTTCTCTTATCTTTCTATCAGAGTCGTCACTGTCACCGTCATCCTTTGGTCCAAGCCGTCATAAAGGAAATCTTTCTTTGATACTGATTACTGGAGACTAAGCACCCGTGTTTTGTTCCTGCCCCTCCTCTGGTGCTGGTTGGGGTCCCAAGGCCTCCCGCGCCGCTGCCTTCCATCTGCAGCCTCCAGGGCTGGGTTGCCAAGCTGTCATAGGCTTGTATCCCTTGCTAGGTTTTGTTCTTCTCACCCCCTCACTCACCCATCTGTTGAGCTTTAAGAAGACAAGGTGGACTCAGACCCTGGCAGGCAGCAGGGGTGGGGGCAGCATACTGCGGCAGTGCCTCGGAAGACTTGCACCCATGTTCCATTCTGAACCCAGATGTCGGCTCATCCCATTTTCTTCCTTCCTCCCAGATCCCACTCTGCCCTTGACCCTACCCACCACCGTGTCTGTTTCAAGGGCACGTCTCCTTGGACTGAGCACTCTTGCCTCCTTCCTTACGGCCTCCACACCCCTGCTCAGCCCCCACCTTCTGACTCCTACCAGGCATTCTGGAACCTCCACTCCATCTGTTATGGAGCTTCCTTCAACGTATTGACCTCTTCATGGGAACCTTGACCCTCGTGTTCCCCTGACGGAATATTCCTCCCATCAGAGATTTGGCAGGAACCCCTCAAGTCTCAGAATATGGTGTCCAACAGAATCCTGAGGATGAAAGAGACAGGAGGTTTAGGGGGAATCTTCTGCTTGTAGCAGCTGAGTCTGTAGCAATCTCAGCTGCATGAGATGGATGTGACATGAATGTGTTTGCTGTTTTGTTTTGTTTTTAACCTGCATTTATAACTGGTTTTATTTAAATTATTTACTTTTTGGCCGCAGCACTTGGTATGTGGTATTTTAGTTCCTGATCAGGAATCGAACCTGCCTCCCCCACATTGGACGCAGTTTTAACCACTGAACCACTAAGAAATTCCTTGAGTTTACTCTTAAATGCTGAATGCCAGGGGCTCTGTGGGATCCAAGAGGCAGGCTTTAACCTGGAAGGATTGACCAGAGAGAGCATGATGCATGAGTGAAGAAGGGAAGAGGCTGGAGCCCAAGAAAAGTATGAGAGAGGCTCATCCGGCAGTGATTCTGGGAGGATGGTGACTTTGGTTCACAGACGCTGGAAGGAGATGGGGATTCAACAAAGTAGCATAGAGAAGCTGGTGCCAAAGAGATATCAAGATGGGTGAGGATTGATGGAGGTGACTCCTAGGAGACAAACAGTGAGGCTGGAAAGACACGGTCTGTGGGGGTGGGTGGTACTGAGAGTGATGGCAGGACAGTGTGAGGAGGTAGGATGGTGACTGAATCACACTGGGTCACAGCAGGAGTAGCAGCGTGGCCCAGAGTGAAAACAGTGGGCGATAGTGGTAGAGAGGAAGGGACTGGAGAGTAACCGGTGCTGAAGGAAAGGATGGAGGGGTAATGGTACTTTGTGATGGTTTGAGCTCTGCCACCTTCTGAAGACCTGATGGAAGCTCTGAGATCCACCCTGCAAACCTGACCCCCCACAGACAGATTTTCCATCCTGTGACGCAGAGTTCACACACCCTCTTAAACCTACAGGGACCCCAGGAGGAGCCGCAGGGTCAGGAGGGAGGATGCTGGGAGGAGGGGAGACAGTGGCGCTGAACTGGGGACCTTGCTTCCTTCTCTCCTTCAAGGCCACGCTTCCCTCTTTCACTAGGACTGTTCCCATTTTATAGGCAGAGAGACTAAGGCACCAGGACTGGGGTTAGGCGTTATTCTGATTAACTCCCTGTGGCAGAGGCAGGAGGCAGCCTGGGGCTGTGGAGTCACCCGGACTAATTAGCCTCTAATTGAGTTCCCTCTCCTTCCTCTCGGGCATCACAGTGACATTAAATTACAGGATTCAAACATATAATTTCCTAAACTTAAATGTGATTTATCTCAATAGGACTTTGTACCGGGTCACTTTGTCATGTACAGTGTCAGAGCCCAGATCTATTATTCACAGGGACTATTACGGAACGGAACTTGGAGAGACCTTGAGAGGTCAGCTTGTGTTCCACTCTGTTGCCCCCAGCCCAGCTGCCCCCAACCCTGGGTAGCCCCTCGCCCCATGCTGGCGGCCTGTGGATGGACATCTGGGCTTGAGTGTGAGCAGAAAGGGAGAGACCCAACCTTCATAAACCTGACTTCCTGCCTGGGGTCCAGCTCAAAGCCTTGTTGCTGTAAATCATTGCCTCAATTTCATAGACTATGCGTATAATGCCGGCCCTGCATCCACGTAACTTCATTCTGTCTGGCCAGTCACTGAGCTGGGTGGTTCATTAGAGAAATGGATCAGAGTCAGAGTATCTCAGAGCAAGAAAAGGGCTGGTATAGTACATCACTGATTAACTCATCAGTTCATTCGCTCCGTCATTGCATAGTTTAGAAAGGCCAGCCTTGCTGTACAGGTGGAGAAGCACAAGCCGAGAGAGGAGAAGTGATGTGCACAAGGGTGGAAGCGAAGCTTCGATTCAGACCCAGGCTTCTGCAGGCCAGGCCATCTTGTCCTGTCTCCAGCTGCCCACCAGCTGACGCGCGCTCTTGGCAGGTGGCCACGGGGGAGTAGAAGGCCAATGTTTATCTCCATGATGAATGGAATTCCACTTGGCAACTTGATCTTCAGCCTTTGAGACTTTGGGAAGACAGGGGGTGATCAAAAGAATATATTTTTCTAATGAAAGACACCTTTGGAAATCCAATATACCACTCTGTCAGCCTCCTGAGTCAGGGGAGGAGAGATGCGGAAGATCTGTGGTGAGCAAGGCTGCCATTGACAAGTTGATCTAAATGTGTGCGGGCCATCCAGTCTCCAGAGCACCAGCCAGACTCTTGAAATTGTGCTGGAGATGTTCAGACACAGAGGGGTGGGGCTCACACGCAGTTCTGAGCTGCGGGTCTGGACCCGGGCCACTGGAGCTTGAACCCTGAGTCGGCTTGACCGCTTAATAGCCCTGTGCCCAGCCAGGCAAAGACTATGATACTCACTGTCTTGGTTTCCTGTTCTGTAAAACTGGGGTAGCTGGACTTAGCTCATCAGGTTGTTTTTGAAGATAGTGGAGATAAAGCATGTAAGATGTGTAGTGTGGGGCTGGGTAGATACAATGTGAATCCATTCCCTGTAATGCTGGCTTTTCTTAAATGCACAGTTACCTGCTTTTCCCAAATCAAGAATAGACAGAGCTGGGCACAATCTTCTTCGGGCAGAATTTGCCTCACTGGTGATTGCAGACACGTGCTTCTGAATTGAAGTGAAGGGAAGGGGAAGCCCCTTGAGATCTGCGTCTTCTCAAGTCCCATCCTCGTGGGAGCCAGGTTTCTAGCTCATAAGATGAGGAAAGGAAGCCCTTTAGTTTTCCTGTTCCCAGTTGTGGACTGAGGTAGGTTCCCATGTGTCAGGAGCAGTGTGGGTACCAGGGAGATTAAAGGCGGTTTAGACCAGACACTGCAGTCTGAATATGGCTGAGACGGGTGCTTGTTCTCCATCTGTGACAGCGACGTGGACAAACTGCTGTTTGGAGGGGGAGGGGATGTGGGGGCACCAGGGGTGGCGGGGCACCAATGTGCAAGAGCAGCTTTCTGGATTCTGCTCAGGAGGGGCTTCAGGGAGGAGCTGACGTTTCAGCTGATGGTTGAAGGAGGTGGAGGTTCTGAGTTTTCAACGTAGTTTGACAAAGATGGGAAGGTACCTGGATGACTGGAAACTCAGTGGGAAGGGACAGGGTCTTATAGGTTTGAAGTATGTGTGTGTGTCTCAGGGATGAGGCCTTAGAGGTTTGAAGTGTGTGTGTGTGTGTGTGTGTGTGTAGCTTGGTTAATGCAACAAGACAAGATAGGGAGGAAGCCTGGTGCAAGTGGGGCTGGGAGAGAGGTGGCACTGAGTGTGTGTGGCAGGCTTGTCATTTACTGCCTCGAATCAACAAGTCATCACAGAATAGGCAGCTAAGCCATCAGGGGTGGTCCCGGAGGCTGTGATGCTTAAGCGGGGAGCCGAAGGCCTGGGGAATGGCTGGACCAGGCAGGGAGAAGCGCAAGCATGAAATCCCAGGGCTTGCAGAGGATAGAGAGACAGCTCGAGGGACAGTCAGCCGTGTCCCCCTCAGCCCTGAGTTGAGGGTAAGAACGGAAGCAGGTGGTCGAGATAACACATGGATCGCACTTGGAGTCAAATCATTCAGCACCTTACAAGCCCAGCAGCCACCAGGATCCAAAAGACAGCTCACCGGCAGAGGGCTGCCGGGGTTTCTTTGGCTCCAAGCCCCTCCCCAGCTGACTCAGGCTGCCTGAGCTCAGGCCCGCAGAAGATGCTATTTGGTTGATTGGCCCTTGACTATACATCTATCTACCTGGGTGCGGAGGATGCTGGCCATCAGTGAGGATGTTAAATGCAGATTTGTGGCTCAGTCTGTGGAATCCATTCGGCACGAAGAGAGTATGATATTACCCAATGTTTATGGATGGCTGAGTCTAAAATATCCATTCTGAAGTCCACTGAAGGATGAAATTCCTTGTTACTTTCGTAGATTCTCTTGTCTTATTTCCCCCCACTGTGGAGGAACATAAAGCATTAGTATTTTTAGCTCAAAGCCTGGTCATTTTTCTAATCATACCTGAGTGAGAAGGAAAAGCATTTTGTTGGGGTGGGGGGTGGTTTGATGAAGACAGTCACAGCCTGAAAAGGGTCCCCCTAAAGCAACCCCTTCCCAACCAGGGTCTCTAATGTGTCACATCAGCCTCATCTAGATGCTGAGGGCAGCAACAGCTCAGGATGTCTCAGCATCTGTCGGTGATCCCGAGGCTCATCAGGACTCAGGACTGAACTCTTAAGCAGCCCAGCCTGGAGCCCCACCCAAGAAGAAAGTGGGAACCAAGCTGAAGCCTCCAGGCCTCGTCCCTGTCTCTCTCTGTGGTCAGCGTGTCAGTGCTCCTGGGGGTTTTATTAGTGTTTTTGTTTACTCACTGGCTGCACTGGGCCTTCAATGTGGTGCGTGGGCTTTCTTTAGCGGTGGCAAGTGGGGGCTCCTCTGGTTGCAGTGCAGTCATCTCCCTGTGGTGGCTCCTCTTGTTGCGGAGCACAGGCTCTAGGCAGATGGGCTTTAGCGGTTGCAGCAGGCAGGCTTGGTAGCTGTGGCTCTCCGGCTCTGGAGCGCGGGCTCAGTGGTTTTAGCTTAGTTGCTCCGCGGAATGTGGGATCTCCTCGTATCAGGGATCGAACCCGTGTCCCCTGCCTTGGCAGGTGGATTCTTCCCCACTGCTCCATCAGCCAAGTCCTCGCCTGGGGATTTTATAAAATGTCTCAATACTCCATGACCCTGGGCTGAAATGCTTTTCACTCCACTAACTGCACCTCTGTCCCATGTCCGTCATGGTTCCCCGCTACCCAGCAGGTCCTGCCTTCTCCTTGTTTGCCAAATTAACCTTTTTTGCTGGTCCCTAGCAGAACCACCCACCCCTGCCTTTGACCTGCCATGCATTGTGGTGTTCGTGCCTTTGCATGCCTGGTGCTGCCTTCCTTTATGTCTAAACTTTTGGATCTTCTGTGTAGAGATAGTGTCAGCTGGCACCAAAGATAACGCACTGAATGAATGAACCCATGAGTCAATTGACGGAGAAGCATTTCTACTGTCAGCCTAGAGCCTGTTTCACTGTAAAGACTGCAGCTCACCCACACAAAGCATCTCCCCTTGCCCACGTTACATCACTGTGCTGTGTACTCAGACTTTCACCTACGACATCTCACTCAGTAATGATATCATTAGTAATGACATTAGCGAACCCCACTCTGGGTGGTGGGGTTTGAACTACATGCAGTAGGGCAGTGATACAGACACAGACCTTGTGCTCTCAGAGCATATAGTCTGGTTGTTGCTGTTTAGTCTCTAAGTTGAGTCTGACTCTTTTGTGGCCCCATGGACTGTAGCCCGCCAGACTCTTCTGTCCGTGAGATACCCTGTAATACCAGAGTGGATTGCCATTTCCTTCTCCAGGGGATCTTCCTGACTCAGGGATTGTACCCAGGTCTCCTGCTTTGACAGGTGGACTCTTTACCACTGAGCCACCAGGAAGTCCATAGTCCACGTGGAGGCAGCCAGTGACACAGGATGGTGGGGTCAGCAGGGCTCCAGGATATGCAGGATGCTATGGGAGTTCAGGACAGAGTATCCTGCTCAACTGGTGATTCCTGGAGGGATCCCTGGGGAAGAGCCTTTTATACAGAGACAGGCAGGATTTCCAGCCCAAAGGCACACAGAAGTACCTGCAGGCTGGGGACCTGGCACACCTCTGGAGGGGATCTGGGCTGGAGGGTGTGGGCTACTTTGATCCGGGTGGTTATGGCAGATCTAGCTGTGTCTACCTCACCTCTGGATGCTTTCTTTTGCCTTGATCTGGTCCTTAAAGGCTTGAGGAAGCCCCTTGTGGGGTGGGGGACCAGCCGTAGGCAGTGCCCCTGCCACCCTGCCCGCCCCTCAAGCTTCAGGGCGTATCCTGGAGGGATTGCCTTCCTGCTCACTGAGGCAGCTCCATTTTTGCGCATCCTCTCTCCAGCTCTGAACATTGTCCAGGCAGCAGCCCAGCCCTCTGTGAATTGCTAATCCCCGCCGCAGCCCTCGAGGCTTGCTGGGATGTGGGGTATTAAGAGGCAGGCACAAGAGGCTAAACTCCTCTTGCTGTCGATACTGATTTCAATCTGTCACTTAACCTCTAAGGCTTTCTTCCCCCTCAGAATGGGAATAATGCACCCAATTCCTTGGCTTGCTTTAAGGATTAAATACAAAAGCCTATGTTGTTAGTAGCACATAGTAGGTGCTTTACACTGCCACTGCTTTCCCTTCTTTTCCATTAACAGAACCCCCAAAACTCAGGTTCTGATCATTCAGCTCCAACTAATCACGATGCCAGCACCTAACTGACCATTGGCACCCCACCATGCACTTTACCACACTGCACCCTCTGGTGATGTCAATGCCCACTTGACAGATTTGAAAACAGAGGCTCAAAGGGGTAGTTACTTGCCCAGAGTCCCAAACTTAGTAAACTGGGGATCACCCTGGCAGTGTGATCCCGGGGCCCTCCCTCCTACATGCCTCCCTAAACCTCCTCTCAGGCCCTCCTCAGCTGGCCCCATGCACATGGGCTGGTGGAGACCCTTGTTCCTGCACCTTCCAGTCCTTCTAAAGTAGGATGCTATTAGCAGCCGGTACGCGACATGGGGAGGAGCACATTGTTGTAAATAACCACTGTAGGGGAACAGGAGGGCTATTCTGGACCCCACACCCTGACAAGTCCTTCTCTCCCCAGGCTCTCATTTAATCTGGAGGAACATACACAGGTTGGTCGGATGCAAGCCTGTATGTCGGGATTCAGAGAACAGACTTGGGCAGTTGTTGATTACATCAAACGCGTCCTCAGGCCTGCGGAGGAGGTGAGTTCCCTCCAGGGAAAGTCTCCAGTGCTTTTCAGGGGAATCCCAAGGAGGTCTGATCAAAGCCTGGGTGGCCTGTCTGCTTTTTCTGAAGAGAGGACACCAGCGGTGCACACGTCGGCACCCACAGATACCAGGTGTGTTCCGGTGTCACCTCACTTCATTATCTCACACAACCCAGTAGGGAGGCTCCATGGATGAGCAAGCTGAAGCTGTCAGGGGCTAAAGACTTCACTCCCATTACACAGACTGTACTGGTTTCTAGATTCCACCTTGGGTTTGTCTGGACTTAAATTTGTGCTTGTATGCCTGTTTCTAGCTGGGCCCCCTCTTGGGGGATATGCTGTGTGCACCGGAGTTAAGGCAGGAGTCACGGGTTAGGAATAGAGGCTCTCAGAGGTGCTTTCAAAGGCCAGAGCGAGACATGGGCAGTAATGATCAGCAGCGGGGCATCAGAGGCATGCTCTATCTCCATCTCACGAAAGCCTCCCACCCCCTGTAAAGTGGTGCTGTCAGGGTGCCCATTTGACAGAGGGGGAAACTGAGGCCAATGCTGACTGAGAACATCTGGCCAGTGAGGCCGGGGTGGTGGACTCAAGTGAGCAGTCCGCATCCAGAGGTCTCCTCCAGGTGTCCTGGCAGTTGCGGGGCAGGGCAAGTGCAGGAGGCCACTGCCGTCTGCGATTCGGAGCTGAGTCAGGACTCAGGAAAGAGGGTAGTGCCTGGGAGCAGTGTGTGCGTCTTCATACAGTGAAGATGAGAGAGTGGGAGCTTAATCCCTAGGGAGGCGGTTACCCCAAGATTTAAGCTGGGACACAGGGTGAGGCTGCCATTGGAATGAGGCAGAGGCTGAGTTCTCAGGAGGAGGCCTGGGGCCAGGAGTCGCCTGCAGGGAGTGAAGCCCATGGAGGAGGCTGCCCTTCTTCCATGGGCTGGGCTGAGCTACTCAGCTGGGTCCATCAGTCCTGGCGGGGAGGGGAGTGGGGGCAGCAGCAGCCTGTAGACTAGATCCCTGCAATGCCCCCGCCACCGCCCCATCTCTCTGCCAGGAGCACCATTTCTCCCGTCTCCTACAGAGCAGGTGGATGCAGGCTTCTTCAAGGGAGGGGACCTCACTTCACACCGGGGCACAGCATGGACTGAGGCACCATCAGTGCTTCCAGAAAAATGCCGATCTGGGGGCAGGGGTGAGGGGGAAGGAGGAAGATGAGCCAGCCCTTCCCACCGCCTGGTTGAGCACAGCTCAGGTTTCCACAGGGAGGAAGAAAGGCTGCCTGACTTCTCACAAAGGGCTCTGGATGTCCCTTGCACATTACAGAACTCCCAGCATCTCTGTCCTTGGGAAGAGAAACACACGACACCTGAGGATGGGGGTTAAGTGGGAAGGTGAGAGGCCAAGACTGGGAATCAGAGAGAGCAAGAGAGTGCCAGCCATCCCTGGGCAGAGCCGCTGCTGGCCACGTGCACTTGGAACTGGCACATCTCTCAAGCCCCCACACAAGAATCCATTGCTGAGCCCAGGCAAGACATAGCCTTTTATCCTTGTTCACTGGAAATAATAGCTCTGCACCAGACCCTGCCATGGTGAGGAATGGGGCTGGCATTCAGTGAGCAGAGTCTGCATGGGGAGCTCCTTGGAAGAGGTGGCATGGACTCTGGTCTGCATTTCCTTTTACGAAGGGTTTTTGCTCCCACATAGGGTTTGCCTTCATGCCTGGTTCTGGCTCCCATCTATCACAGCCCTAGAATCTTCCCTCCTCTGCTTCTTGTGGCTTGAACCTCAATCTCTCTCCCAGTCATCATCCACAATCTACAAAGGTACTTAGCTCCCGTGTTCAACAACAGATGGTGCCTTCACAACCTCCCAGACTTGCATCCACCTACCTCTCTTTCAGACTCTTCTCCTTGCCTCATTCACTTCCCAGTCAGTCATCTTTAAAGAACTACCTGCACTTACTTGCCCCATCGTTTTGTTTTATTCTTGTGTCACTATCACTTTCACCACCCATCTCTATGGAAATGGTTTTTTAAACATACCAGGGGATCTCCTAAATGTCACATCCTAATGACTCACCACTACCGATCCTACTTTAGATGCTGTTGACTGTGAGTTTCTGCTCCCAGCCTCCTCCTCCTTTGAATCTGGTGACCCATCTCAAGTGGTCCTTCTTCTCTGCACATTCCCTTGGGTGTTGATTATCTTCGTGGTTTCTTCTTCATTCCTCTGGTCTCACTGTCTTCTGCTGGATTTTAACCTCTGGAGGACTATGGACTTCATCCACCATCTACCTACACACTGATGATGCCAAAAATCTCTCTCCTCAGCTCCACTCAGGATTTCATATTGATGTGTGGTTGCAGGGGAGCCAGAGTGATGCTTTGGATGAGCCAGGATTAGGGACTGCCAAGGTGTGTGTTTCAGAAAGTTAGATTGGTATGGCAATTAAATGAGTTATTGTAAATGTCGGCAAAACAACAGCCTTTTAATTCCATTTAGATAGGAAGCAGAGTTAAATTAGAAATTCATGGCCTTGTAATTGTATTTGCCTACTTTTTAGCCTGTATCTTTGTCATAAATTAATTGACTCTATATGCATGGGTTTGTTTCTGGGCTGTCTCTTCCATTCCATTGATCTATGTATTTTTTTTTTATGCCAGTAACATACTGTTCTGATTTTTATAGCTTTGTAATATAATTTTAAATAAGAGAGAGTGTATGCCTCCGACTTTGTAGTTCTCTCTCAGGATTGCTTTGACTTACTTGGGGTCTTTTGTGATACCATTAAATTTTAAAGTTATTTCTATGAAAAATGGAATTTTAATGGGAGTTTGTAGATTGCTTTGGGTGATATGGACATTTCAACAACATTAATTTTTCCAATCTATGGACATAGAATATCTTTCCATTCATTTGTATCTTCTTCAATTTCTTTCATTAGTAGTATATAGTTTTCAGTGTACTGGTCTTTCACCTCTTGGTTATGATTCTTAGGTATTCTTTTTATTGTAAATGGGATTGTTTTCTTAATTTCCTTTTCTAATAGTTTATTTTTAGTGACTAGAAATGCCACAGATTTTTATATGTTTATTTTATATCCAACAAATTTATTGAATTCATTTGTTCTAACATTTTTTGGTGGTGATTTTTACAATTTTCTATATGTAATATATCACCTGCAAATAGTAAGTTTTACTTTTTTCCAATTTGGGTGCCTTTTTCTTTTCTTGCCCAATTTCTCTGGCTGGGACTTCCAATATTATGCTGAATAAAAGTGGCGATAATGGGCATCCTTGTCTTGTTCCTGACCTTCAAAGAAAACCTTTCAGCATTTTACTGTTGAGTATGATATTAGCTGTAACTCTAGGTTAAAAAAAAAATTAACTATGGTAAAGTACTTAAAACACAAAATTTATTTTCTTAGCCGTTTTTGAGCATACAGTTCAGTGGTATTCAGTGCATTCACATTGCTGTGCAACCGTCACTACCATTCTTCTGCAGAATTCTTTCCATCTTGCAAAACATAAATTTTCTACCTGTTAAATGACTACTCATTTTCTCCCCTTCCCTAGTTCCTGGTACCCACCATTGTGTTTTCTGTGGCTATGGATTTGAGTACTCCAGGGAGCTCTTATAAGTGGAATTCTGCAGCATTATCTTTTTATGAATGACTTCTTTTACTTAGCATAATGCCTTCAGGGTTCATGCATATTGTGGTATGAGCCAAAATTCCTTCTTTTTAAAGGCTGAATAATATTCCATGTGATGTATATGGCAGGCACCCAGGTGTTAACTGATGAGCTTTAAGTTGAAAGTTGGTTTGAGGTCTTCTTTTGTGTATGAATATGAGTCTCATAGCTTAGAGTTTTGCTGAAGAGAAACATGGAGATTTAAAAGTAGATTTCCCCTGCCCCCTCCACCTGCACCCATCTTTATGGCCTTTATGTTCACTGAGTTTATTTTTCAATTCTTAGACTTCAGTAAAATCTTCTTGAAATTGTTGGTCACTGAGTTGTGTCCAAGTCTTTGCAACCACATGGACTGTAGCCCACCAGGCTTCTCTGTCCATGGGATTCTCCAGGCAAGGATACTAGAGTGGGTTGCCATTTCCCTTCTCCAGAGGATCTTCCCAACCCAGGGATCCAACCCAGGTCTCAAGCATTGCACACAGATTCTTTACCATCTGAGCTACCCAGGAAGTCCCTAAAATCTTCTTAGTTATGCCAAGGGAAACAAAGGAAAAGGTGGAAGTCCAGACTCAGGTCTTAGGTGGGAAGCAGCGTACCATGCTCCAGAGCCTGTGAAACGATGTCAGTGGGTTGCAAACTGAGTTACCTCCGAGGGAAATGGACAGCTTTAGGCCACTGGTCCTGATGTCCCACCCACCACAGGGATGACTAGTAATTTTACCCAGATCTTCCTCAGGCATGAAGAATAAAGACTATCCTGTGTGTTTATATTTTCCCAGCTTTTGGCATGCAGATGGGCAGAAAAAACTCAAACCACACCTCACCTTGGGACTCCTTCCCCTCCCTGGATAAGAAGCACACCTCTGATATATTGCTGTGTGGAGGAGAATGCATCGTGTCCCAGTTTCTATTTTATCGTGCCTCTTTGTATTCACAGGGCTAACTTTTCTACAAAGAAATACTTGTAGAAATGCTGGATGCAACAGGAAGCTTTTAAATAAGAAAAATGGAGATTCTATATGCCTACTTGGAAACCAAGATTCTGCCCAAAAGTTAAATTTATTTGGAAAGAGTCTAAACTGGTGTTTCCCTGCCCCTGATATAATCCCTCCTTCTTTCTCCCCTTCTCTCTCCCTGTCCTCCTCCCTCTCCCTCTCATGAGCCTCATATGGGGGCCTCTTGGTTAAAATTATTCTTGACTCTTGTTTTTGTCCATTGAAAACGTGACCCGTGTCTGCTGGGTGTTTGGAAACCTTACAGGCTTGCCTTCTGCAGCCTCTGTAAGTGACTGAATTAGTATTTCTCACCCTGTCCTCAGACAGAATTTGTTATCAAAGCCCAAGGTACAGTGGAGGCCAAGGCAGCCAGCTCAGAGGCCAACAGAGCCTTGAGGATTGTAGCAGAGGATGGGTACTTTTTTTCCTCTAAAGAAGGATTTTAAAGGTTATCAAGTTGCTCCCTTTCAGACGGGGAGCAGAAATACCAGAGGCTGTAGTTGTCGAAGGAAAGTTGACAAAGTTGAAAGTTGGTCAAGAGGTTGGAGAGAGGAAGCTATTTTCAGCATACTGCAAGGGTACCATCTGAATTTAGCCAGAAAAAATGAGGTCCTTGGTTCAAATTCCAACCCCCTTCAGGGGCTAGCAAGCCTGAGCCAATCATTGACTTTCTCTGGACTTCAGCAGAAGGATGCTCCTTTTGGTTTCAGGGAAACCTGGATTTACTGGGGTGCTGCCACTCACTCGCCATGTAACCCTGGGTGTGATGTTTAGCCGTATCTCTCAGCATCCTTATCTCAGAGCGGGGATTATAACATCCACTCATTTGGGCTGGCTTTTGCGAGGAAAGCTCTCAGCTCACTCTGACTAGGTGAGTGTCATTCCCAGATACTGCCTTGGTGATAGGATGGCGAGAAAGATAACTGAATGGTACTTGCTGGAAATCCGACTGCCCTCCCAGTGCTCCTGCCCAGTGCCAGGGCCAGTCTTGAAAGGCGACATCTCACAAACCCCAGCTACCTCTACATGCGGCCCAACATTTCCACTCGGCTCCCTTTGTCCAGAGATGTGCCATTTTGAAACCGAATGACACCCAGTCTGTTCTGATGTCTTGGCGGATGTGTTTATTTACCCAACACGTGTTGTTATATTTTCTCTCGGCGTGCGTCCTTCTCCTGTGTTTCAAGGTAGAAGAGCCATTACCTCTAATGAGAGCCTCTTTGTCGGTTGTGTGCCACTTAGAATGTTCAAGAGCGTGCTCGATTTTTAACCTTTCAGTGCCTCTCTGTAATAGCATGCCACCCTTAAAAAATGAGAGTCAGCTTCCCTCTAAAAGGAACAGATACCAATTTTCAACCTGAAAACCTCCACTCATCCTTGTAGGAGCCTCAGTTCTGCTGAGGATGCTATGAAGCACCATGCATAGGGAGCCTGGGGAGCTGCCGCTTGCGGAGCCCCTCTGCCCTGCTGCGACCCACGGTGCAAATGAGACCAGTGCCTCGAAGGATGCCACGTTCTCAGTGCATATAAGCACCGCCCTAGGAGCCTGCATCACATCACTAGGAAGTGCATGGATGGCAGCCCTATTTTTTTTTTTTAAGAGGCTTCACTATCACCTAAGTGAATTAATGTTGCCAGGAAAGGCATTTGGAGAATTGATGCATTAGGAATAATTGTCTTCTGGATGCTCCCCTCACTTGATGGATTCATTCTGCCCTTTTATCCCCATTGCCATGGAAGCAGTCCCTGCACCTCTTTTCATCATCAGTCATCATCGTGGAAACCTCTTTCGTCCAAATGAAGCGCTAACTGCTCCCTGAACACACCAGGCGCCTCACCTGAATGACAAAGCCCTGCTCATCTTTCAAGACCCACTTCATCTCTAGGCTCTTGCCAGATTTCCTTACACCAGGGTGTTTGCTCCCTCCCTCCTCTGGCATCCTCCAGCACTTTCTTTGGGCTTCCCTGTAGCTCAGCTGGTAAAGAGTCCACGTGCAATGCAGGATATCCTGGTTTGATGCCTGGGTTGGCAAGATCCCCCGGAGAAGAGATAGGCTACCCACTCCAGTATTCTTGGGCATCCCTGGTAGCTCAGTAGTAAAAGAATCTGCCTGCAATGTGGGAGACCTAGTTCAGTCCCTGGGTTGGGAAGATAGATCCCCTGGAGGAGGGCATGGAAACCCATCCCAGTATTATCACCTGGGGAATCCTCATGGACAGAGGAGCCGGGCGGGCTACAGTCCATGAGGTCAAAGAGTCAGACACGACTGAGTGACTAAGCACAGCGTAGTACCTTTTACATCGATAACTCTACGGGGGCACTCCCACCCTGATCGGAAGTTAGCTGCATGCATGTCTTTTTTTAAAAAATATTTATTTATTTGGCTGTGCTGGGTCTTAGTTGTGGCATGCAGGGTCTTCAGTTGCAGCATGTGGTATCTAGGTCCCTGACCAAAGATCAAACCCGGGTCGTCTTGCATTGAGAACACAGAGTCTTAGCCACTGGACCACCAGGGAAATCCTTGCGTACATGTCTGTTTTTCCTCTTGGACTATGAGCTCAAGGTTAACTGCGGGGAACACATTTTATTTTTTATCAGCAGCACCTGCCTAATAGTGCCCAGGGTATATCTGACACTTCTTATAACTCTGAAGAAGAAGAAAAAATAATGCACAAAAGAGTGACTACTAGGAGATACCAAAGCTGCTGTGGGGTGTGAGGAGCCAGAGGCAGCTAGGCTGAAAGGTATGGGGAGAAGGGGCTTTCCTCCTCCAGAGTAAACCCTCCCCTTCCATGTGGGAGTAGATGGAGACTTGGGAAGAGTAAGCTTCGTGTCCAAGGGCACACATGGTCCAGAGCTGGGGCCATCACTCAACAAGGAAGCCTGCCCTGTCACTCAGGCAGGCCAGCTTTTTTTCTGCAGCACCAGCTCGGAGGCACTGTCTTGAAGGAAGTGAGGGGAACACAGCGGTCCTCCTGAAGGGTATTGCCAAACATAAGTCAAGGAGAAAGCAGACAAGTCACTGCCTCACTTCGTGTATCCAAGTCCCTCCATAGCTGTTTCAGGCTAAGTCCTAAGAGCACGTATGCTTGGCTGGGACTGGAAAGAGGATGTTAGCTGTGGATCCATGGGATGGTGGGAGCCGTGAGGTCGTGGGGCTGGCACTGCTGGTTGCCTTTCCAGATCCCCTCTCCCGTCCCTGTGGCTCATGAGCCCTAGTTTATCCCCATGACCCTGTGCTTCGGGAGGCTCGTGGGGTTTATCCACAGTAATTCAAGCATGCATGGGAGTTCTGCCCCCCTTGCTAAGGGTGGATATGGACATGGGTCACAGTTCTGGCCAATGACACAGGAGGACCAGTCTTCCTCACTGTGGAAGACAGACTTCTGCAAATTGCCAGATTTAGTAAACAGAACAGAAAAGAACAACCTCCAAATCCAAACAGGACACCCGGTTAAAATTTGAATATCAGATAAAGGATGTATTTTAGTCTAAGTATGTTCCATGTGCTGTTTGGATGCCCCAGAGCAGCATCCGTGAGGTACCCTCCTCCAGAGTTCTCCAAGCTCTCAGAAGGCTGATGAAACCCATGGGCTGGAGAGCCACACACAGATTTAAACTTCCTGGGGTTCAGACACTTTGATGAGGGCACATTCATATTCATAAGACATGCTTCCTTCAGTCCCCCCTCTGTTTTGAAAGGTTGTTTGGTCCTCCAGAACCATATTTTTCTGTTTGCTTGTGTTTCCTAACATCATTCTCCTCTTTATCCAGCCTCCAGTAATGCTGACCGTGTTTTAAAAAGTCGTGGATTTTCTATTTTACCTGGAGGTAGGGCTGTGGGCAACTGTTTGAAGCTACCGAGGAACATGTCTAGAATATCTGGGATGGCAGATTGGCTTGAAGGGTGGTGAGTGGTGAGTCATGTCTTCACTGCCTGGCCTAGAAAATTCATTGCAGCTCAGTTTTCTCATCTCTAAAACTATTCCTGATATCACAGGGCTGTTGTAACAATTCAAAATAGATGAAACGTGCATACTGGTACAGCCACTTTAGAAGACACTTTGGCAGTTTCTTATAAAACTACACCTACTCTTATGTGGCCAGTGATCACACTCCTTGATATTTACCCAAAGGAGTAAAATGCTTATATCTACACAAAGACGTGCGCATGGATGTTTATTCGTAATTGTCCAAACTTGAAAGCAACCAAGATGTCCTTCAGTTGGTATGCATAAATCTATGGTAGATCCAGATGATGAAATGTTATCCAATCCTTAAAGGAAAGGAGGGCTTCCCTGGTGGCTCAGTGGTGAAAACTTTGTCTGCCAACATAGCTGTGGCTCCGATTCCTGGGTTGGGAAGATCCCCTGGAGAAGGAAACGGCAACCCAGTCCAGCATTCCTGCCTGGGAAATCGCATGAACAGAGAAGCATGGTGGGCTACAGTCCATGGGGTCACAAAGAGTCAGACACGACTTAGCAACCAAACAACAACAACAAAAAAGAAAATGAGCTATTAAGCCATGAATAGGAATAGAGGAAACTTAAATGCATGTTATTAAATGAAAGAAGCAAATCTGAAAAGGCTCCATACTGTATGATTTCAACTGCATGGCATTCTGGAAAAGGGAACACTATGGAGATAGGAGGAAGATTAGAGGTTTCCAGCAATTGGGAAGGAGATGAATAGGTGCAGTGCAGAGCAATTTTAGGGCCACAAAACTACCCTGTACAATTCTATAATGATGAATGCATGCCATTCAACATGTGTTTAAACTCATGGAGTGTACAGCACCAAAAACAAACCCTGGTGTGAACTGTGGACTTGGGTGATGAGTTAATGTAGGTTCATCAGTTGTAACAAATGTACCACTCTGGTGGGCATGTTGTTAATGAGGGAGGCTAGGTGTATATGGGGCCAGGGGATATGTGAGCTTCCCTTGCCTCTCAATTTCGCCATGAACCTAACACTGCTTGAAAAGCTAAAGTCTGTCTTTTGTGTTGGTGGTGTTTTTAAAAGAGTTGAAACAGAGCAAGGAGCTCAGTGATAGGGCACTCACTGTTTTCCGAATGGTAACATTCATTGCACTCATTCTCAGGGGCAGTGGCTCTGTGCTATTCTAGGCTTCTCTCTGCCACTTTTGCTTTGATGAGCTCTCTGGGTTTCCATCAGGCTAATAGTAATAATGTTGTGAAGAAGGATTAACTGACTCTGAGCCAGGAGGCCTGGATTTCTGCCCAGCCTCCCACTGCTTCCTAGATAATAAAGACTGAGGAAACAAATGAAATCCAGGAAGCTACAGCTACTGAAATGAAGTGAGTGATGGTGATGATGATGATAGTAACAAACACTTGTATAGTTCTCATCAGTCCTGAAGCTTCTTAGGGGAGATTTATTCCTGATAAGGAGACCTGAGGCTGTTTATTTCATTCGATCAACAGCCCTATTTGGAGCACCAGCATTATGTCAGATACTATGCAGGGTATGAGACATACAGATATAAATAAGACTTAGTGCTTGACCTCAAGGAATATCAGTCTAGTAGGGCAGAAGGCTCATATTCATAATGGCTATGCCATACATTACGAGCTAACCAGATACCATAAAGTGAGATGTGAGGGCATAGACGAGAATAGTGTAAATGATGCTAGGTGGGAGGGGTTTTCAGACAGGGGGTCTGTGGGCCTCGATCCTACATGTGATCAAATGTTGTTGAAGGGAGCCAAACAAATGAGAAGAGAAGATGTGGACATATATAGTTATCTTTAGGGTTTAGTAGGCTCTTCAGAATCTTTATTTTGCTCTAGCTGTCCGATCAGGCTGCTAGTTCATTACAAATATTACTATATTTTGTTAAGTCAGATGTAACTGCTCTGGGTCAGATTCAGGGCCTATGTAGTTACAAAGTCCTTGGACCCCTCTAATAGATCAAATGCAAAATTGGTTCATCTCGATAGCTTCCTAATGAAATTTATGGAAGAATTTTAAAATAGAATGTATGTTAAAAACAGATTTGCATTTCAATTCAGAGTCAAAAATGTATTTTTTTAATAATTCAGCATATTTTGACTTGGTCTTGAAGGTTCAGTTCAGTTCAGTCACTCAGTCATGTCTGACTCTTTGCGACCCCATGGACTGCAGCATGCTAGGCCTCCCTGTCCATCACCAACATCTGGAGTTTACCCAAATTAATGTCCATCAAGTCGGTGATGCTATCCAACCATCTCATCCTCCGTCATCCCCTTCTCCTCCTGCCTTCAATCTTTCCCAGCATCAGGGTCTTTTCCAGTGAGTCAACTCTTCACATCAGGTGGCCAAAGTATTGGAGTTTCAGCTTCAACATCAGTCTTTCCAATGAACACTCAGGACTGATCTCCTTTAGGATGGATTTGTTGGATCTCCTTACAGTCTAAGGGACTCTCAAGAGTTTTCTCCAATACCACAGTTCAAAAGCATCAATTCTTCATTGCTCAGCTTTCTTTATAGTCCAACTCTCACATTCATACATGACTACTGGAAAAACCATAGCCTTGACCAGATGGACCTTTGTTGGCAAAGTAATGTCTCTGCTTTTTAATATGCTATCTAGGTTGGTCATAACTTTCCTGCCAAGGAAAATTTTGTGGCTGTAGTCACTATCTGCAGTGATCTTGGAGCCCAAAAAAATAAAGTCAGCCACTGTTTCCACTGTTTCCCCATCCATTTGCCATGAAGTGATGGGACCAGATGCCATGATCTTAGTTTTCTGAATGTTGAGTTTTAAGCCAACATTTTCACTCTTTTCATTCATTTTCATCAAGAGGCTCTTTAGTTCTTCTTCACTTTCTGCCATAAGTGTGATGTCATCTGCATATCTGAGGTTATTGATATTTCTCCCGGCAATCTTGATTCCAGTTTGTGCTTCATCCAGCCCAGCGTTTCTCATGATGTACTCTGCATGTAAGTTAAATAAGCAGGGTGACAATATACAGCCTTGACGTACTCCTTTTCCTATTTGGAACCAGTCTGTTGTTCCATGTCCAGTTCTAACTGTTGCTTCCTGACCTGCAGACAGATTTCTCAAGAGGCAGGTCAGGTGGTCTGGTATGCCCATCTCTTTCAGAATTTTCCACAGTTTATTGTGATCCACACAGTCAAAGGCTTTGGCATAGTCAATAAAGCAGAAATAGATGTTTTTCTGGAACTCTCTTGCTTTTTCTATGATCCAGCAGATGTTAGCAATTTGATCTCTGGTTCCTCTGCCTTTTCTAAAACCAGCTTGAACATCTGGAAGTTCTTGGTTCACGTATAGCTAAAGCCTGGCTTGGAGAATTTTGAGCATTACTTTACTAGCGTGTGAGATGAGTGCAATTATGCGGTAGTTTGAGCATTCTTTGGCATTGCCTTTCTTTGGGATTGGAATGAAAACTGACCTTTTCCAGTCCTGTGGCCACTGCTGAGTTTTCCAAATTTGATGGCATATTGAGTGCAGCACTTTCACAGTCAATAATACAAATTGGAGGCATGTTCGCTATGTAAACCACATTTATCAGATTTAAAATCCAGAGACAGTCGCATGGCGTTGAAATAAAAAGAAACAGAGGACAGTTTTGTATAGCCCTGTCTCCACTCTTTGTAGTTCCTTGAGAAGGGAGTGTATCATACCGGATGTCTTCATAGCCTAGAGGAAGTCTTTCACAAGGCTCCATCCAAGAATACCAAAAAGAGACTTCCCTGGGGGTCCAGTGGTTAAGACTCCACACTTCTACTTGCAGGGGAATGGGTTCAGTCCCTTTTCAGGGAGCTAGGATGCCACATGCTGTATGCCCTGCCCCTCCCCTCTCAAAAAAAAAAAAAAAAAAAAGATTCCCAAAGATAGTTGAAAGAAGCTTTTGTACCATGAAAACTTTCCTAGGTGAGAAAATTGGGGCAGTAAATGGGCCATATTTAGTGAAACAAGGGCTGATGATATGACCAGCTCCCAATTCATGTGTTTAAAGAATTAAGTAATTAGCTTTTTTCCAGAGTGACTCTTTCTGCTTAATATTACACATACTGTCTAGAATAATTTTGTTATTCTGGAATTTTTCATCAAGAACAAACCACCCCAAGTCTTAGTGGCATAAAAAACTAACCTTTCATTGGTTTCATAATTCTGTGGACTGGCCTGACTGCATCAGCTGATATATCCCCAAACCACACATATATCTGCCATTAGGTGGTTTCTTGGCTGATCTGGGATGGCCTCACTCAGATGACTTGCAGTTGACAGAATGCCTCATGGCCTCTCATCCTCTAGACTGGGCTTTTTCACCAGGTGATAAGCAGGTCTGGGTGAGACTGGGGATGCTGGTATAAAACCAGGAATTTTACTTTTGATAGATGTTTTAAGATTGGGCTGATACAGATATAGAATAGGCAGTCGAACACAGGAGTCCAGAGTTCAGGAGCAAGGTATAGGCTAAAGATATATATTTGGAAGTCATCTATAATAATATTATTTGAAGCCACATGACTGGATGAACTCAGCATAGGAATATGAATAGAAAAAAATATCCAAGGCTAACTACTCTGTAGCTGTTGGGAAGGTGAGATTCAAACAGAGAGAGACTGAGAAGGAGAAGTCAATGATGTATCATGAAAATAGAGTTACATTCTAAAAACTGAGCAGAGGGTGGGGCAGAAAATGTTGGAAGAAGGAGAGAGTCGAACACTGCCAGCAGATCAAGCAAGAGGGTTGGGGAGTGACCAGTGCCTTTGGCAACATGAAGGTCATGGGTGCCTTGGGTAGGAACCGGTGAATAATGGTAGTGAAAGCCTTCTTGGGTAGTTTCAGAAGATAATAGGAGGAAAGGAAAAGAAATAGAGACAGTTTCCCTCTCCCCCAAATTTTACTTTGAAAATTTTCAAATATTCAGAAAGGTTGAAAGAAGAGTACAGTAAATACCCATATGCCACCCCCCCCCACACCTTACATTCTATCCTTACATTTTAATAGGTTTGCCTTCTTACATCTGTTTGTCCAATACTATATTTACTTAGCAACCCATCTTTTTTTTATGGTAAAGGAATAGAAAATTGAGACAGCACTGGAGTGAGATGGGGAGAGACGACCTTTCTGTATATGTGGGTATATCCATGCATGTATGTACCTAAACACATGTGTGTATATACATGGCAGCATGTGTTCATATGCTGAAGAGGATGATCCCCAGGAACAAAGGCATGATTGGAGAACCTAATATTTGGAATGATGTCTTTGGGTAGGAAAAAGAGCACAGGCTTTGGTTCAAGTGGAGAAACTGGCGTTAGATAGGTTTATCTCTAGTAATGAAAGAGGGTAGAGACCATGAGCAGTCACGTAGATGGCATGAGATCCAGCACCTTCAGCCAGTACTCTGGACCTGCCTTCCATTCCCAACTCTCCAGCAATGATGTGCTCTGAAACTTTGGGAGAATGGCTTAACCAACCTCTCGGGTCCTCTGGGACCTCAGCTGCAAAATGAGTCTGATTATGAATATTATTGTCAGGCTCCAGGGAACTCTGGAAATTGTGCACTGGGGATGTTGGTTTTGTTGTTATTTTTGTTACACACACTTTCCCAGAAGAAAGCTTTGCAGGCCGCTGTGACTCTGTCCCTCTCCCTGCCTGCGGACCCGCAGATACTGGATGAACTACCCAGGACTTCTCAGGCTTTGTGAAGGGACCCCCATTAAGATCTCCTCAGGTTAGCTGATGAACCAGCATTCCACTGGAGGGCAGGGAGCATAGGAGTATCACAGAGGACATGAGTCCCTTTCCACCTCAGAGCGGTCCGTGCTCACTACAGCCAAGGGCAGCGGTACCAGGTTCATTCCCTCCATCCCCCACCTCTTTTTCCTGGGGCAGTGGGACAGAGTCTAAGGCTGCGATCTGTTGTTGACTGTTTCAGGCTCCTGTGTATTCTAGCAAATGTGGTGTTTCTGTACCAAAGTGCCTTTGTTCTTTCTGCAGCTTTCCACATCTCCTTCCTAATGCTTGGAGTTATTTGCGTCTGCAAAGAAGATAGGTGGGTGACCTGTCACAAGTAAGCACACACAGCAAAGACAGTCATACTGCAAAAATACATGAGATATATTTAGTGCTGCTTAATTAGAATTAAGCTGTCTTGAATTCATTTTCCTTCCTTTATGGTGAGGCTTTACATTCAAACCCAAACACCCTGCTCTTGCACTTAGTATGATGGAGAAGCCACGGGGCTTGAGACCGGGGTGAATTAGGCTAGAACACAGATCCTCTCACCTCGGGCAAGATACTACACCACTCAGTCTCAGATTCCTCACCTGTAATCTCAGGATGATAATATTTTTCTCATAAGGGTGCTGGAAGGATTGAGAGAGACCATGTATGTGAACAACCCCAGTACAGGACCTGGAAAATCATAAAGTTCGTTATTGTTAGAAAGTGTTAGTCACTCAGTTGGGTCTGACTCTTTGCTACCCCATGGGCTGTAGCCCACCAAGCTCCTCTGTCCAGGGAATTCTCCAGGCAAGAATACTGGAGTGGGTTGCCATTCCCTTCTCTGGGGGATCTTCCTGACCCAGGGATCAAACCAGGGTCTCCTGCATTGGAGACAGATTCTTTTCCATCTGAGCCACCAGGGAAGCCAAGGTTAGATTTTAACATAGTGGATTGATGCACACACCACCAGCAATAATGAAAATAATTAAACACCCAGAGATGATAGTGGAGTTGTGTACCTGGGTTGGTGTCTTGTCTTTATAGACTGCATTAACCACGGCAGATAAAGAGGTTATGCAGACACTGTTTTCTTCTTTGAAAGTTAACTCTTCCCAATAATTAAAATATCTAACTCCCAGTCAAATTCAGGTCTCCAACCTCTATTTTAATTTTTTTTATTCTATTTTATTCCACTTGCCTCTAAAATGATTGAATGATTCTCTTGTATGTTTGTCTGAGAGGTAAAATACAGGGCATCTAGTTAAGTCTTAATTTCAGAAAAACAAATATTTTATTCTAAGTACATCCCAAGTTATACTGGGTTGACCAAAAAGTTTGTTTGGATCTTATGGAAAGACCCAAACCAGCTTTTTGGCCAAGTCAATATTTGAGATAGATTTTCAGATAAGCGATGACTTTTTTACTATAAGTCTAACTTAACTGGGAATTCCATGTTTTAATTTTCTCAGTCTGGCAACCCTAGATTCCAGGAAATATAGCATCTGATGTGTGTGTGTTCCAAAGGCAAGAAATCTCGACCATGAGGTTTGAGGTGTGTGGGTATGACAAAAGATCACGATGACCTCTGGAGAGGCAGGATTTTCCCAACCCTGATTCTAACGTAAGATGGGATATCACCCACCCACTCCTCTCCCACTTCTGAACTTCATCTCCTTTGTAGGAAGCTTTGGCGCTTTTGTGTTTTTTAAAAGCTCAACTAAGTAATGATGAATTTTTGCGATTTATCCCATTAGATGGTCAGAACTTATTTCTGTTTCATTCAGTCCTGTATCACCCTGCCTCAGAGAGGGTCTGGCACATAGTAGGTGGTCGATGAAAATTCACTGAGTAAATGAGCTGGTGTGGATGTGTCAGGGATACAAATTATGTTCCAAAGTCTCTGCTAGGCAAAAGGATCCTGGGATGGATGAAACAGATTTAGTTCCTGCACAGCAAATGAGAAAAATAACAGCCGAGAATACAGTACCACTTACCTGAGGGGATTTGATTGCTCTCCACCTCAGTTTGCACATCCTATATGGAGATAATCCATCTGCCTCAGAGGACTGCATTGAGGGAAAATGAACATCCATATCTGTATTTAAAACTATCTCTGTATCTACTGTGTGTGTTTGTGTGTTGAGGGTGAAGCAAGCTGGTAAAGGCTAGATTTCCTAACTTAATTGGTTCCTTTCCCTTTTTTTCATGTTAGAAAACTAGCATTGGGCTTTGTGTGTACCTTTTCCTGTTTCATCAGGGGAAGGGTAATGCCTTGACCAGAAAGGGGTCTAAAGACCATGATTATAACAGGTGGATTTTTTCTTTAAATATGGAATAAAATTTCCAGATGCATGTCTTTGATAGCTGAGGACTTCGTCACAGACTCAGGTAAACATTTCTACTTCCGCCTTCCGGAGGACCTCTGAAAATAGGGTGCTGATGATCTGACAAAATATCTCCACATTTCCCTGGGAGTCCTCAGAGTTTCAGACAGTCTAGGGAGGGGAGGGTGGTGATGAGATCTTATAGCTGACTATTGTCTTTCATAGGACTCAGGCTGTGTAAGTCTGGAGTAAATTAAAAACCTGAAATCAAATGATAAGACTTGGGGAATTTGTCCCCATGTGAGACTCTCTGCTCCTTGGGAAGATGGTTTTGACCCTCTGAAGGGTGCCCAGGGAGTTCATAACAAAATCTTCTAATACATTGCCCTTGTTATTCAGAGCTCATGGCTTTTTCAAGGAGCTCAAAGTCATTCACTGGCTACATGGTTTCAGTATAAAACTAGGTATTCAGCCAATAAAACAGTTTAGTTGAGGATGTAAATACCCCAAGGTCACAGAATACCAAAAGTGAAGTGAAGACGGACTTGTGCTCTTCCTGCCCACATGCATCACGTGGCCCTGGGAATCATGAGCTCAGCTTACATGGGTGTTGCGTGAATGCGTTAGAGTTGCCGTGGGAGCACAGTCTTTTTTGTTCTATTAGAGTATGTCAGAGTTATCTACTTCTCTGAGAGGTTTGTACACCTACTAATGCCTAAACTCGGCCTCTGTGCACCAGTACCAAACTGAATCTCAGAGATAGAGTTTTGAGTAAAATAGAAAATGATAGCTTTATTGCTCTGCCAGGCAAAGGGGGACACAGTGGGCTCATGCTACTCAAACCTCTGTGTCCCAACATGGGGTAGGGATTTGATGAGGAGTTTTATAGCGATGGTTCAAGGACAGGGTCACTAATAAGGAAGAGGGTGTGTGTGCAGGGCCTGCATTCCTTTCATCTAGCCTAAGGTGGACTCTTGATGAGCTTCTGAGGTTCTTGAGGTTATCAAACTGTGACCTTATCTCTGGAATGAAGAATGCTTCATCAGGTGGTTAATGTCTTCCATTTATTGGGGTTTTAGTTCTTCAGAAGAGCTCAAAGATAACCCCCGAAGGTGGAACCAGGACCCTATCCCAAGGCTGCACTGTTGTTTCTTGACTGCTTCTCTCTTGACTCTGCATCCCCTCCTTTCCCTGATAAGCTGTCTGAACTGTTTGAATGGCCCTTTGGAACACGAGGAAGATCATGGAGGCTGGAACTGGTTCCTACAAAGGAGAAACAGGAGACACAGAAAGGCTTTGGTGCCCAGGATCCCCACAGGGTCTCCTGCTCAGCTTCACTACCACCAGGGGTGCCTTGATCCGAAGAGTGTGATTGGTGCTGGGAAGACCACCACAGAAAAATGTGGCCAGGTATTTTTTTCAGGGATATGCTTTCCTTTGGTCACCTGATGTGAGGAGCCAACTCATTGGAAAAGATCCTGATGCTGGGAAAGATTGAGGGCAGGAGGAGAGGAGGCATGAAGATGAGGATGAGATGGTTGGATGGCATCACTGACTCAATGGATGTGAGTTTGAGCAAGCTCTAGGAGATGATGGACAGGGAAGCCTGGCATACTGCAGGATTGTAAAGAATCAGACACGACTTAGCAACTAAACAACAATGATGCTTTCCTTGCCTTCTCATACTCCATCTGAAGATTTAAAGTCCTGAATTTCTCAGGTCTGTCATAAATTTCTAGAGTAAAAACTAGATTTATTAAATTGGGCACATTTGTTTCAAACCTATTCAATCCAGATAACAACTCATTTTAGCATGATTTTTCCACTTAATAAGAACACTTTTTCCAACTCGATCTGGCAGCTGTTAATAATCACAGACAGAATAACTAGAGATGCAAGATATTAAAAAGTAGATTGTTGAAAGAAGGAACAGCATCACATGAGTTGAATAGCAGAATGTATCCAGCAATATGTCAAACACATAATAGACGGTGATTTCATAGGATTTAAGAATCTAATAAGTTCCTAGAAAGACAAATTGTAGATGTTGAACTGAAGAAATAAATGAAAAATTAAATCCACACAAGAGACATTGTATGGTGAAATTTTAGTTCACTAATGGAAATTCCAAAAGCTTCTGGAGTGAAGTATGGTGGGCTGGGTGGGCTGATTACCTGTAGAAGGATGTGAATCAGGTTGACATCAGACTTCTCAGCAGTAGCAATGGATGCAGCAGATAATGGATCAATATTTCCAAATGTCGGGGAGACAATTAACTTTGAGACTGGATTGCTAGATCCAGTCAAGTTTAATTCAGGCTTAAGGGTAAAATCCATAGATCTTCTGATATGCAGAGGTTTGGAAAATTTGACATGTGCAAGATCCCTTGAAAAGAATTAACTAGCAAGGGGAAAAATCCAGAAGAGAAGGAGGATAAAAGAAACAACTATTAAACAAATACATCAGGAAAAACCTTATTTTGTGGTTTAAAAAATTAATTTTCTAACTGAAATACTTCAGCTGATTCCAAATGCAATATACTTGGGCTGCATAAAGGAGGCAGATGGAATTTAAAGCCTGCTGAAATTCTTGTTATATAGAGAGAACATAGATGCTGATTATCTCTAAAATTGTTCTGAATAATCCATGTTCAAGTATGTTTATCAGAAGTGTAAAGTACCAATTATAGAACTAGATCTAGAGTGTAGTCCCCAGGCCACTAACTATTCCAGTTAGGGAAAACAGAGCAAAAGAATCTCAATTGATTCAAGAGATGTCAGAGAAGAAACAAAGAATTAGGAAATAACCAGAAAGAATGGCAAATAGAGAATGAATTAACTCATTCATAGTATTGTAATTACTAATATAGACTTGGACATTTATATCCAATACTATGAATGAGTTAATGTTACTTGTTAAAAGACAGTGATTCTCCGACTGAGAGATAAAACCCAATCTTCTTTATGCCATTTGCCACAGGGATGCTAAATCACAGTAATTAAAAAAAAGATATTCACAATGAAGGGATGTAAATAGTTCCACAGATCAGAGTGCATTTAGATCAGGAGCCAAAAGGATGGCCACGTACAGATTGTCAAGGCTCTTTAGGGAGTATCAGAAACTTGAAATCTCTCCTGAAGGGAAATGATCAGTGAGGTAAAGAATGGAATGACTTAATAAGATTTGCATTGGAGAAAGATTACTAGGGCCATCAGGAAAATTTTTGAGGCAGGTCAAGCTTGTGGTGGTGAACATGCAGTAGATATTAAAGAAATTCATGCACGGAGCAGTGAGGAGCTGGACTGTGTCACAGCAGTGGCGGTGGAGAAAAGATGGTCAGTATTGTTGATTTCAAGGAGACAGACTCAGTAAGACTTGGAAACGAGGGGAGGAGAATTGCAAGATGGTGCACCGGTTTCTGAAGTGCAAGGCTGTGGGTGCATCTTTACCAAGATGGGAACACACAAGGGAGAAGATACAGGGAGGGAGATGATGAACTTGTGCCTTGATGTACTGGGGTGTTGAGCGATAGTTGATTCTCAAGATTCAGATTTTGATTGGCTATGCAAATCTTAGAGCCACTGTCTTACCGGGGGAAGGAGTCATCATTAATTTATAACCGGAGCTTGTACTACAGAGCCGTACTTGGTTTTCAGAGGTAATGTTCTTTAGATCTATCGTATGAAAAGCTGTAACTCTGACATGAGGCCTGACTCTTTCCTTTTACATTCAGTGGAGAGAAAAAAAGGAATGAAAATAATCACGTCTTCCTCAACCCAATTAGGAAAGCTGAAGATTTGATGAAGCAAAGATCATCTCAGTCACTGAATTCCCAAGGCTGTGCAGTGATGGGAATGGTGTAGGTGAGAAGGGGAAGAATGGGACTGTTCTTGATGCCTTCTGGCATGAAATGAAGCACGAACAGCAAAACATTTAGGAAAATTAAGAAGCCCCTTGTTGCTCTCTGAGGAAAAGCAGCCCCTTGGGTGAAATGGTTGCTAATTATCCTTCTATCTAGTCATTAGTTGAATGTGATAATTGACTTCACAGATTACAAATGACAAGCCTTTTTTGAGCTTTCCCCAGAAAAAAAAAAAAAAAAAAAAACAGACAGAAACACTCCCTACTTTCCACATCCAAAATGAAAAGACCTACAGTGGAAGCAGGGGTGCATCACAGTGTGGTCTGCTTGGAAATTCCCAAGACCGTTGACTGGGATAAGAACTCCCAAAATGTGGAGACACTTCAACCAAAAGGATAAAGAGTTCCCTAGATTCCTCCTCTTCCTCATATTTGAGAGAACTTCTGGGAGACTATTTGTGTGGCTAACCAGATTCCAAATCTAGTAACTTCCCAGATCTAACTGTTTTCTCAAACCTGTCAGGAGGAAAATGTAGATGGAACCCAGTGACCCTGTTTTCAGTCCTTGGAATTTGCTGTATTTTTTCTGAAACTTTCAATTGTTCATTGTTAACTGCTTCCCGAAGGAGCTGACTTTTGAGCCACAACTTGAAGGCGGGAGGTGTTTTCTGAGTAGAATGGCATCAGGTTAGTCTTCTTTCAGAAAGAAGGGCGCGCACCCTCCCCTGTGCTTCTCTGGCACTCTACAAATGCTTCCTTTATAGTTCTGGGATCTGAACTGGATTTATTTGTAATACTTGTAAGACTATTCTTTATTATTAAATTTATGCTTTGAAAATTAAGATATGCTCCCAAAAGAACTCAGGATTTGGAATCTCCTGGGTAGAGTTAAACAATCTATTCAAATAACCCAGTTAAGGATGCAGTTGCCAATGGTAATAACTAAACTGCAGTGGAGGAGGCAGGAAGGCAGGAAGACTCAGTCAGTAGAGCAGTGACCCTCATTCTGTCTCTATTTTATTTGAGGGGGAAAAAATGTCTTCCCAAATCAATGGATTCTAGTGTCTGGAGAGCCAGAGGTGGGTTTCCTTGGGAGCCCTTGCATCAGAGATATGGATTTCCTGGAAAGATTTGAACACCAGGGGAAGGGAGTTGGACTCAGGTGTCTCCTTCAGTGAGAATGGGTTGGAGTCAGAAGGCAGGTGGTTTGGGAGGGCAGCAACGAGTCACCCAGCAGATGCTGGGTTATTCCTTTGATCCAGGTGAGAAGGAAATCGAAGCTTCTCAGAAATGTGTGAGGAACCCAGGGCTACTCTGTTCTGTCTCCTCAACCAAGCCCTTGACTTTCCACTGTAGCCAGAGGTAGGGCTTGCAGATACTGTCACTATGAGTGATGAGCCATACAATCCTATCACTATGAGTGATTTGGGACCAGGCAAAGCTATGGTTTTTCCAGTAGTCATGTATGGATGTGAGAGTTGGACCATAAAGAAAGCTGAGCACTGAAGAATTGATGCTTTTGAACTGTGGTGTTGGAGAAGACTCTCGAGAGTCTCTTAGACAGCAAGGAGATCAAACCAGTCAATCCTCCAGGAAATCAACCCTGAATATTCATTGGAAGGACTGATGCTGTAGCTGAAACTCCAATATTTTGGCCACCTGATGCAAAAGAACTGATTCATTGGAAAAGACCCTGATGCTGGGAAAGATTGAGGGCAGGAGGAGAAGGGGATGACAGAGGATGAGATGGATGGATGCTATCACCAACTCGGTGGACATGAGTTAGAGCAAGCTCTGGGAGTTGGTCATGGACAGGGAAGCCTGGTTTGCTGCGGTCCATGGGGTTGCAAAGAGTAGGACATGACTGAGCCACTGAACTGAACTGATAGTGGCTGATGAGAAGGAGCAGGGGGCGAGCGTGTTCTGAGTTTTTGTTTTGTGTTAGTTACTATCCTAACACTTCATATGCATAGAATGGGGCTGACATTTTATCTCCCAAGGAAAGAGGAACAGTTAATATCCCTTTGACAGATGAGAAACTGAGGATTGCAGAGGTTCACTACCGTGCTTAAGGAGAAGGAAATCTTCTGAAAATGGGAAAACTCTGAGTCCCATTTCAAAATTCTGAGTAAGAACATTTGAAGTTCAGAGGATGAAGCTGTTCCTAATAGCTCATCAGACCAAGGCATCTGAGTTGAGAACTGGGAGCCATGTCTAAGAAATGAGGTGAGGGGCTGGCGGGCATCAGGGTAGCAGTGATGTCAAGAGCAGGAACTATCTGGGTCAAGTAAATGGGCAGGGGCCCCAGAGAAATACTTTGTTGACAAAAATTCTTAGCAGGCTGTTTCTAGGAAGTTGTAAATTCCACTGAAAGGTCCTAGAATGGAATGGATAATTTGAGGACAAGGAAAGCACCCTTCTTAGTGGGAGAATGCTGCCTTTTATGGTTCAGGGAGGCAATTGTGTGCTGGAGGAGGGGCTTTGGAGACAGCCAGGGAAGTGTGTTGTGTGACAGACTCAAAGTTAACTTTAACTGGAAGGATTCAACCTTGTATGCAACTTGACTCTGTATTGATACTACCTACTTGACCTTGGATAAGTGACTATCCTCGCTGGACCTCTCTTTGTTCATTTTTACAAGGTGGACCTTATCTAATACTGACATGACATGGTTGTAGGGAGGATTCCAGGGGATAATGCAGATAAAATTATGTGGCATTTGCCTCCCTCCTCAACCTCTTCCTTCCTGGACACAGTCACCTTGGTGGCTGACAGAGCGTAGAAGAGGAGTCGAGTGCATACTCAGTGGAGCCAGAGAACTCTTTTCAGGAACCTATGATTGACAGCTTCAGCTCTTCCCAGGACTGGCTGGGAGGGAAAGGGCAGGATGGTGGGACATGCACAGTGCTAACTCGATGCACCACCAGCGGAAATCCTTTTTGAAAGAGTCACTGTGAACTTCTTATCCTGGAGGCAGGCCTGACCTGTTATGCCCAGGTTCTGTTTGAATTGAGAAATAAAATACAAGGAACCGTGCTAAACACTTACTCGTTAGACACTTAATGCCACCTCCACTGGGAAGGGATGTTGGACGTTGAGACCGGGCTCAGGGAAGAAGGAGGGACTCTGTTGGCCTTTCCTGGGTCAGAGCCCAGCCTTGCTGTGTGCTTCACAGCTGCCGCCACTGGGAGAAGCAATTTGTCAACTTTATACCTTTCTGCTTTATGGTCTGGTGACTTAATAGGATTCGACCTTCCCTGGATTCCATTTCAGTTGGGTCAGACACTGCACTTCAAGTTAAAATTGGGGCTCTGACACAGATGATGAGGAATGGGTGAGGTGTGTGGACTCTTACCCATAGGAGGGCTCTAGCTCCAGATGCTCTCTGAGCCAGAGAGACCAGTCCCTGTGTCCACGTGGTTACCCGGCCAGAGCTCTACACTTCACATAACACTGACTATCCTGCCTTCCCCCGGCACTGCACTGCACCCTACTGCAGAGAAGTGGGCCTACTCGGCTATCGACCCATTGAGAGGAAGCCTCAGTTTTTATGCAGCAGTGGAATGGAATTCAAAGACGGACAAAGACACTGTCACTGCTAAGGGTTTCTAAGATGACAGCATTCACTTGGCCAGTCTGTGTTTAGGATCACTGTGTTGTCAGTCACTGTGGCAGACAGCGAAGGGAATGGAAGGGTTTCAGCCACGTTGCCAAGGAACTTGCCTTCTAAGTGAGAGAAAGTCAAGGGCATGCATGACTGTAATACAAGGCAGAAAATGATCAGACTAAAGAGGAAAGGTGTTATAAAACAAGATGGGAGAGAAAAAGCTTTGGGGGTGTTGGAAGACAGGTGAGAATCCTGGAAGGCTTTATAATTTGAAGTGAGCTTTTGAAGAGGAGAAGGATGTGGGCAAGTGGACAATGAGCTGAGGAAAGGTCAGTCTCAGGGGAGACAGGAACATAGGCAGAGGTCAGGGGTGTGGCATCATGCCATGCATAGGGAACAGAGTGTCTCATGGTGTCTCGGGCTGGGGTGTTCCTGGGAGACCTGCCCTGGTGATGAACATATAGCCAGAAGTAAGAGCTAAGGCTTCCTGGGACAGTGCTATGGATCACTGAGGTAAGCACTTTTTGTGTATCATATGGGCTTCCCAGGTGGCACAGTGGTAAATAATCTGCCTGCCAATGTAGGAGACACAAGGTCGATCCCTGGGTCAGGAAGATTCCCCTGGAGTAGGAAGTGGCAACCTGATCCAGTATTCTTGCCTGGAGAATTCCATGGATAGAGGAGCGTTGCAGGCTACAGTCCATAGGCTTGTAAAGAGTCAGACACAACTGAGTACATGCACATATATAATATATGTGTGTGTCTGTTATATCATCTGTATCTGAGCACTGATTTGAAGGGAAATAGATTATACTTACTAAATCTTCACATCCCTATGAGTTGTTACTATTATTCCCATTTTATGGTTGATGAAACCAAGGCCAAAAAACAAAATATGTAAGTAACTTGTAGTGTCACTTGCAGCTTAGGGATCAGGATGGGTTTCAAAGGGATGAGATGGTGAGGAAGAGAGGAGGGAAGGAGGAAAGGTGGATGTCTTCCAGGACTGACTCTCTCCTGAATGGGGTCCGCTGGAAGCCAGTCTCCAGGCAGAGTCTGCGTGTGCAGTGTGAAGTCACTCTGGAGCAGCTGTCCTCAGCCTTTTCAGCACCAGGGACCAGTTTCACAGAAGATAACTTTTTCCACTGACTGGAGTGGGAGGGTTGGTTTGAGGATGATTCGAGCACATTGCATTTATTGTGCAATTTATTTCTATTATTATGATGTCAGCTCCACCTCAGATCACCAGGCCTTAGATCCCAGAGGTTGGGAACCCCTGCAGAGGATGGGGCAGCCCATCCCCACGTCAGCTCTGCTCCCTTCTGATTCCTGGCTTCTGGACTCTGTGGGCATGGCAGGCTCTGAGTCAAGTGCCTTTTCTGGGCATTGTCCCCTGCTGGTGTCACATGGCTGAAGGCCTTGGCTTTCTCTAAATGAAGGTGTCACGAGCCGCAGCTCAGGGAGGATCATCGAGGAACGTGAGTAAAGGCAAGAGGGAGATGGTTGGGGACCAGTGTCCTGTGATGAACTAGGAGGCTGGTCATCTGCCCACTGTGTCCAGAAGGACATCCTGAGAGCTGACTTCAGAAGGCAGATGGTCTCACCTTTAGGATGATGGGCTCCAGCCAGGGGTTCAAAATCTACCCTTGACCACTTTGATAGGTCTTCATCTCACCCAAGAGCTACTAAAAGTGAATAAAAGGAGCTTTTCATGAAAAAAATGAGTTTCGTCAACTTTTGGGACATTAATCTTTCAGAAATAAATTGAAAGGATTTCATTATGAATGTTTATCATAGCACTGCTTGCATTAAACAAAAAATGAAAACTCTGCAAATGACTAGAATGCTAGCAATCCATCACCAGGGGAGTGATTGAATAAACTGTGGTATTTTGGTGCATTTGCACTGTAGTAGATCACAAAGCTACTTCAGTGAATGATAAAGATCAATGTCCATTAACCTGGAAAGATGTCCAGGAATACACTGTCAATGACACAAAAAGAAGCTGCAGAATAATGTATAAAGCTTTATATGATTTTTTAGTGAAAAAAAAAAGGAGGAAGAAAAAGAATAAGTAAACCTGTATATCTTTGTCTGTGTGGCTATAAGCATAGCTAAAACAAGAAACAGAACAATTTAAAAAATGGTATCATTTTGTTATCTTAAGGCAAGGCATGAATTTGAAGAAAAATAAATTTTAAATTCTTTATAAAGTTTCTTATTTAACCTCATAAAAAGTCATGCATTTATTTTATAATTAAAAGTCCAACAAGCTAAGCATTGTTCTTGGATGAAACTGAGGAAAGAAAGAGAAGTAGAGCTAAATCACACAGTAATTAAATGCCAGAATATAAACTCTGTGATTCATATTATACACCAGAATTTTTAAATACAGTTTCCAAGTGACATGAGTACCATAAAATACCGCTAAAACAGTTTTTTGATAAAATTATTTGTGGAAAGTTACCCAATATATTCTATTATATCCATGGGTCACCAATACACTTATCAACCTACTTATCAATATCTTGTCAAAGCCATGGTGAAATCATGCATTTAAACATATTTTTCGAAAGTACTACTCTAGTTTCCCAGATGTATTTTCAAAAAACCTCTCTTTTGCATTACATTTAGCTGGGAAACACTCAGTAAAATGCTTGGGAAAAAAAATCCTTGATCTTATGGTAATGAGAAGCTTCTGAAGGTTTTGAGGTAGAGGAGTAATAAGACTTGGACAGATTTTCAGGGAACGATGTCATGAGAGCCATGTGCTTGGTACAGGAGGGATCCAGGGTAAAGACAACCAGCTGGGGAGGAGGAGACAGTGGCATGAAGGAGGACAGAGGTATGGAAGTGGAGAGTAAGGAGAGCTGGGACTTGTCTGCATAAAGTCACCAGGGTGTGGTGAGAGGAGGCGTGGGAAGGTCAAGGGAAATGAGTCCGAGAGCTTCTGTGTCTGGCTGTGGGGTGTCTGGTGCTGCTCTGAAATGGGGAATGCCAGGAGAGGAGCAGTCTGCGACCCAGGAGGATGGAGATCAGGAGAGGAGTTAGGAAATGTCCAGTGAACAGGTGGATGTACAACCAGTAAACCCCAGCTCTTGTGAAACCACACGAATCTATCACCTGTCAGGAAAGAGAATATTGGCCTTACTGGACTAAATTTTCACCTGATAACGCTGCAGCCATAAAGTCAGGACCAAGGTCCCTCCAGGAGGAGATGGGCCCCCAGCAGGAGCTCTGTCCCTGAGAAGATTGGGTCTTGCGAAGCGAGCCTTTGACAGCACAGGGGAACACTTTCTTGCCTTTTTTTTCTGAGACTCATTCTCTTGTGCCTAGAATTCCAAGAGGGTAGACCTCACGCTGTGGACTCCAGGGTGGTATAAGTTCATCGAGGCCAACGCCCGTGCTAGAACAAATATGCTACAGAGTTCAGAGATCAAGTCAGATCTGCTAGGTCAAGTGATCTGATTTTCAACTTTTACAAGATCCTCTGAATTTGTTTCCCTCTTGTTTTCCCTAGGACATTGATCAGTCTGAGTTGGAGGTTCCAACTCTGTTTCAGTTGTGGCACAGAGAATTAAGGGGAGGGTTTGGAGAAGGATCTTGCCTGGAGAATCTCATGGACGGAGGAGCCTGGTAGGCTACAGTCCATGGGGTCGCAAAGAGTCTGACTGAGCGACCTCACTTTCTTTCACTTTCTGTATCCATAATTGGGATGACATTTACATGACAAACAGCGCCCCCTGAGGCCAGTGTAGACTTGACAGCAGAAGTTGGTGAGAAGTCTCTGGAGCAGAGGTGGGGGTGGGGGTGGAGGTGATTATCAGGGGCAGGGTTTTAGCTTGAGAGGTCCAGTCGCTACTCCCCACTCAGGCATTCTTCCTCTTTTCAGCCTTTAAAGGAGGTTTTCCAAACTGGACCTAAGGCACAGTGACTGCATGGTTCTCTTCCTCTGGTCGTTAACCATCTTTGCTTCATAATGGCTGTCATGTCTAGGTGAGGGAAAAAGAACCTAAGGGGTTTTCCCATTCTGTTCTTTGTCCAGTTGCTAAGTCGTGTCCCACTTGTTGTGACCCCATGGATGGTAGCATGCCGGGCTTCCCTGTCTTTCACTATCTTCCAGAGTTTGTTCATGTCCATTGAGTCAGTGATGCCATCTAACCATCTCATCCCCCCAGCCCCTTCTCCTCCTGCCCTCAATCTTTCCCAGCATCAGGGTCTTTTAACAGTGAGTTGGCTCTTCGCATCAGGTGGCCAAAATTTTGGAGCTTCAGCATCTGTCCTTCCAATGAATATTCAGGGTTGATATCCTTTAGGATGGACTGGTTTGATCTCCTTGCTGTCCAAGGGACTCTCAAGAATCTTCTCCAACACCACAGCTCAAAAGCATCAATCCTTTGGCACTCAGGCTTTTTTATTCTGTTCATAAGATCCACCAAAATACCTGTCTTCCCTAATAATGAGAAACTGTATGCATCTTGAGGATGGATTGGTGAGGTTTCAATTCTCCTTCATACCACGTTTAGAGCTATTTTGTGTTAAGAAAGGTAGCTGTCACAGAGGGTCAGACATTCAGGACATTTCTCATCCTTGTATGAGATACAGACATAGTCACACAGGATGCAAGACACCCCAACCAGCACCTCTGAGCTGTCATCTGTTGGGAAGTAGCTTTGTTACAGAGCAGTATCAATGAGATTGATCCAAAGATGGGCTCTTAGGTTGTCAGTGGGCCCTGGGCTTAGGATCAGAAGGCAGTGGCTGAAACTTTGGGACTTCCTGGTAATTCTCACTCCTTGTCCAGTTAGGATCTACCCAGAGCTTTGTATTTTATTTTTCTCTCCTATGAAAAGTATACTGTAGATTATGTAGTTCATTTGAAGCAAATTGTCTGAAGTAACCCCAAAGAGGATCTCCTCTCCAACTGTCAATTTCAGCAAGGGAATTCTTTCTGAGACCAGGAGCTGGTTATGTTCTGGGATCATGCAGGTTGTTTGGGGCAGAGCCAGGCATCCTGACTTCCTGGTAGTGTTACACAATCATGACATGTATCTTCTGCAGTCGAATGTAAAGACAATGATTGAATGTCTACCAAGTACTGAGTGCCATGCTTTGTCCTGGAGAAACAAATTTGGGAATTAATTGTTCTTTCCTGGAGACACAAACAGTACACTGGAGGTGCCTCAGACAATGGGGCAGTCCACGCACAAGAGCATAAGTCTCATGAAGCAAGGGGTTTAGTTTCTTTGGTCCTTTAGTGTTTCTCTAGAGCTTGACGCAGCACATGTTACCTAGCAGGTGATGCCTTTACCCTTGTTGAATGAGTGATGGTTAGAGGTTTGTACAGGGTGCTGGGTTCTCATCACTTTTGAAAGTGATTCATTCTGTTAACAAAGTCACAGAGATCCTGAGAAAGCTCAAGAGAGGGTTGTTGGTGAGATACATTTTAGAGGTTGACAAGCAGCTCACCAGAAACATAGATGATTACAGAGTCTAGGTAGAGCAAAGAGCACCACCAGGAGTATGGGCTTATTTCCATGCCAAGGCCTTGGAATGGGGGCATTCTCAGTCATGTCGGTGGACTGGAACAGCAGGGGAAAGAGACCAGGGGCCTTATCATGCATCACCTCTCAGTCTTTGCAAAGGAGACTTTATTTTTTGACAGTGGTCAACTAGAAGGAGACTTCTTGTTCTAGGCAACCACTTATGACCTGCAGAATAGGCTAAAATGACTTTTTTCTTTTTTGCTGTGACTATAATGTTTGATTTCCCAGAGAAAAGTTCCAGATGAGCTCTGCAAACAAGTGAGACTAAATGAGACTAAAATGTCTCATCGCTCTTGTGGCAGATGTAGTACACATGGTTCCTCTGGTCCAATCTGCTCCCTTGGAATGCACACAGTCCCTCCAGTCCTGTGGTGTTTGTAGCAGGCTCAGCAGCTCAGTCCCATTTAAATGCCAGATTTCAGGGAAGGGCCGGGGGAGAGGTGTGAGGTGCAGTACACATGATCTTTGCAGTAAGTGCAGGAGAAGAGTGTGTTGCAGATGGGAGAGGAAGGCAGATAGTCTTAAAAAGCAAAGTAGCTTTGTTGGGGTGGCCCTGAGTGGAGGCTAGGGAGACATCAGTCTTAGAATTAGATGGGCTCAGAGTTAAATCAGATTTGGTCCCTTAAGATCTAGGGGTCGAGGTTTTTGCTTAACCTCTGTGAACCTCAGTTTTCTCATCTGAAAAGTGTGGCTAGTAGAATTATCATACAGGATGGCTGTAAAAGTGAGGTGAGATGCTAGTTAGTAGACTGTGCTCTCTGCCTCCTTTCTCTCCTTCTTCCAATAATAAGGCTTGACCCTGTGGGGCATTCAGAAAGGGAGAACTGGTATCCCTGGCTCATTAAACGAACTGATGGCCATGGTGGGATGTAACTAACCTTAGCGAGTGGTGGACAACAGCCAGGATGGGAGAAAGGTCTCGATGCAGGGCTGTGGTGCTCAGGGCAGGGTATGGACCTTCCCACTGGTGCACAGGAAGAACAGGGTGATATGGAAGACCTTGGCATCTAGGATAGGTGCTAAGAATATTGACATTTGGGAGCTGAAAATAAAAGATGGGGAGAGAGCTCTTTGAACAAAAGGTGTTTAAGCAGCATAAGTTATGTTGGGCATGACGTGAGTTGGGAAAAAGAAGGGGAGCAACAGGCTATAAACCTGAGAGATGTTCGGGGCAATATTGGAGACCTGAAAGTCCCGAGAGGGCTTCCTAGGTGACTAAGTTGTAAATAACTCACCTGTTAGTGAAGGAGATGTGGGGCTGATCACTAAGTCAGGAGGATCCCCTGGAGGAGGAAATGGCAACCCACTCCAGTATTCTTGCTTGGAAAATCCCATGAACAGAGGAGCCTGGCAAGCTACAGTCCATGGGGTCCCAAAGAGTTAAGACATGACTGACTAACACTCACTTTTTGGGCTTCCTGGATGGCTCAGAGGGTAAAGCTCTTCTTTAGACCAAAGCTCAGTTACATCTCAGGATGGGTGTTCTGAGAGTCTTAAGTACCTCTTGACAACTTTCTTAACAAGTGGGGGCATGTGAACAGTGGGCCACTGTTCTTCCTGGATGAGAAAGTGTCAGCATGGAAGTTCCTTCCAAAGGTCCTGTTACAGATGAGGCAAGCGATGGTCAGCTAAGGCAATAGACTTGTTTATTTATCAAATGTTTATGAAGTGTATTCAATATGAACTTTAGGGGTTCAGAGATGAAAAAGGCTCATAGCAGTAAGTGTGATCTCTGCCTAAATTAGTTTGTGTCACTGCTCTGCTGAAGGTCCATTAACAGCTTCCTCAGTTCAGTTCAGTTGCTCAGTCGTGTCCGACTCTTTGCAACCCCATGAATCGCAGCACGCCAGGCCTCCCTGTCCATCACCAACTCCCAGAGTTTACTCAAACCCATGCCCATTGAGTCGGTGATGCCATCCAGCCATCTCATCCTCTGTGTCCCCTTCTCCTCCTGCCTCGAATCCCTCCCAGCATCAGGGTCTTTTCCAATGAGTCAACTCTTCGCATGAGGTAACCAAAGTACTGGAGTTTCAGCTTCAGCATCAGTCCGTCCAATGAACACCCAGGACTGATCTCCTTTAGGATGGACTGGTTGGATCTCCTTTCCGTCCAAGGGACTCTCAAGAGTCTTCTCCAACACCATAGTTCAAAAGCATCAATTTTTCGGTGCTCAGCTTTCTTCACAGTCCAACTCTCACATCCATACATGACCACTGGAAAAACCATAGCCTTGACTAGATGGACCTTTGTTGGCAAAGTAATATCTCTGCTTTTTAATATGCTGTCTAGGATGGTCATAACTTTCCTTCCAAGGAGTAAGCATCTTTTAATTTCATGGCCGCAGTGATTTGGGAGCCCCAAAAAATAAAGTCTGACACTGTTTCCACTGTCTCCCCATCTATTTCCCATGAGGTGATGCGACCAGATGCCATGATCTTAGTTTTCTGAATGTTAGGCTTTAAGCCAACTTTTTCACTCTCCTCTTTCACTTTCATCAAGAGGCTTTTTAGTTCCTCTTCACTCTCTGCCATAAGGGCGGTGTCATCTGCATATCTGAGGTTATTTATATTTCTTCCAGCAGTCTTGATTCCAGCTTGTGCTTCTTCCAGCCGAGCGTTTCTCATGATGTACTCTGCATGTAAGTTAAATAAGCAGGGTGACAATATACAGCCTTGACATACTCCTTTTCCTATTTGAAATCAGTCTATTGTTCCATGTCCAGTTCTAACTGTTGCTTCCTGACCTGCATACAGGTTTCTCAAGAGGCAGGTCAGGTGGAATGGTATTCCCATCTCTTTCAGAATTTCCCACAGTTTATTGTGATCCACACAGTCAAAGGCTTTGACATAGTCAATAAAACAGAAATAGATATTTTTCTAGAACTCTCTTGATTTTTTGATGATCCAGCAGATGTTGGCAATTTGATCTCTGGTTCCTCTGCCTTTTCTAAAACCAGCTTGAACATCTGGAAGTTCTTGGTTCACGTATTGCTAAAGCCTGGCTTGGAGAATTTTGAGCATGTGAGATGAGTGCAATTGTGTGGTAGTTTGAGCATTCTTTGGCATTGCCTTTCTTTGGGATTGGAATGAAAACTGACCTTTTCCAGTCCTGTGGCCACGACTGAGTCTTCCAAATTTGCTGGCATATTGAGTGCAGCACTTTCACAGTATTATCTTTTAGGATTTGAAATAGCTCAACTGGAATTCCATCACATCCACTAGCTTTGTTTGTAGTGATGCTTTCTAAGGCCCACTTGACTTCACATTCTAGGATGTCTGGCTCTAGGTGAGTGATCACACCATCGTGATTATCTGGGTTGTGAAGATCTTTTTTGTACAGTTCTTCTGTGTATTCTTTCCACCTCTTCTTAATATCTTCTGCTTCTGTTAGGTCCATACCATTTCTGTCCTTTATCAAACCCATCTTTACCTGAAATGTTCCCTTGATATCTCTAGTTATCTTGAAGAGATCTCTAGTCTTTCCCATTCTGTTCCTCTATTTCTTTGCATTGATCACTGAAGAAGGCTTTCTTATCTCTCCTGGCTATTCTTGTGGAACTCTGCATTTAAATGGGAATATCTTTCCTTTTCTCCTTTGCTTTTCACTTCTCTTCTTTTCACAGCTATTTGTAAGGCCTCCTCAGACAACAGCCTCCTACTTTCCTTCAAATAACCTCCTTGACACAACCGATAAGGTCGCATGTGATCTGGCCCCTACTTACAGCTCTGTACTTATCTCATGCTTCTTGTCCCTCTTGTCTATCCAATTCCTCTAACAGGTTCACATGTGACAAGCTTTTGCTGGCCTCAGGTCCTCCTCGCAGGCAGTTCTTTCTTATTGAAACCCCCTTTCCTCTGCTTTTCATACAACAGACTATTTGTCTCTCAGATTCAAGTTAGAAGTGTTGCGTCCTCAAAAGACTTTCCACGATCAGTCTAGCTACTATCCATGTCCTTATTTTTTTTCTTAAATTTCATTGATGCATAGTTGATTTACAATGTTGTGTTAATTTCTGCTCCACAGCAAAGTGACTCAGTTATACATATGCATATATATACATATATATATATATATATCCTTTTTCTTATGGTTTATCACAGGATATTGAATATATTTCCCTGTACTATACAGCAGCAGCTTCCCACTAGCTGTTTTACACGTACTAGTGTATATATAAATCATAGTACTCTCTCAATTAATCCCTCCTCTCCCTCCCCCACAATGCCCATAAATTGTGGGGCAGAGGATTTCAGGCAGAAGGAGTAACAAATATGCTAGATTAGGTACACAACAAATACTTTTTTAGTATAAGTATATCCCAGGCAATATTTGGGACATATTTGTACCAGAACATATATGTTGTTTAGCTGAAATTCATATTTTACTGGGCATTTGCTTTTTATCTTATAATTCTACATATATTCTAGTAAGGACCAGCAATAGTACAATAGGCTTGGATAAGAGAAAGATGAAGGGCAGATGATCTCAAGGTGTCTTGGGGAGCATGGGATGTCAGGCACAAAGGCTCAAGGGCATTGCCGTGTGAAAATACCTAAATGTTGGGCCAAGGAGCATGGCTTTCATTCTGTGAGCAATGGATTATAGACAAGAGAGTAGCCAGACAGGATCTCATCAAACCTCTGAACACCAACCCCACCTTCTTCCACCACAGAGAAGTTCTCTCAGTTCTCTTGGAGCTGGGGATAATACATTCCATGCAGAATGGGAATTATGGGTTGTCTTTGGTCTGTATGTACTATTGTTTGTGGGAGTTGATTTGAGTTCCAATTCTGTGTGAGCTGGGTAAGTTGCTTGCTCTCACTGGGTGTTGTTACAATTAATCTCTAAAATGAAAGGATTGAGCAGATGCCTTTAAGGCCCCTCTGAGTTTAAACAACATTGAGTTCTTATTTTGAGACCCTATAATACGTTCTAGTACGGTATCCGGGAAAACAATTTAATGGCAAAGACTTCAGTGTCCAGTCTCAATGCCTTGCAATGTGCGTCTGCCTCTTTCCTTAGACAGTATCTTAGGATGGGTTCCCTAGCAATGGAGTCTAAGACATGGATGATTCTTATGCAAGTGACTTCTTGAAGGAGCATATTTTAAGAAAAAGGAAACTGAGAGGAGTAAAAATAGGGCAAAAGAAAATAAGCTAAGAAAGGATGTTTTCTTAGCTGGAGACTTGTTTTTGGACTGATCTCATGAGGAGTTCTGAAGAGGTATGCTCCCATCAAAAAGAAAGTCATGTAAGTGACTCACATCAGTCATTTGCTGGCTACATGAAGCCACTGTAGGGGGCACAGCCTGGGAATCACCTGTTAGTCCACTCTGGTCTTGTGGCTCCTGTTAGTAAAGGTCAGTTCTTCTGAGAGATGGCAGCCATGAGCAACCAGCATTCATGGGGGCTGGGAGATAGGTGCCCCACCTGGAGAGAGGATCTAGGCAGAGTAACTAAAGGTGACTGCTGAAGGTATTCAGTCTTCAGAACACCTAAGAAAAGATGTGTCATCAGAAGTATGAATAAATGAGAGCCTAAGGAGATAAGAACAAAGGCTCTAACATATGTGAACACTTGCAAGGCACATCTTTTTATCTGGGATTCACTTTCTATATCTATGAAATGGGAACATTGGGTCACATTTTCTCTCAGGAGTCTATCACTGCTCCAGTATTCACAACTACCTTAGTTCAAACTCTAGCTCTACCACAAGTCTGTCTGTGTTTGCCCAGATGAATGTCCTTTGGACTTTAATAGTCACTGGTGTGCCTCATCTGTAAAATGGGAACAGTCATAACAACACACACCCTACATGATTACTATAAAGATGAGTGGAATACAAAGTGTATATAAAGTGCTGAACTTGCATCGTCTTCTGCTCCCTAATATCAGTCATGCACACCTTAGTAAGAAATTTAGAACATGTTGTCCTGGGGAATTTCTTAACCAACTCCATTTTTCTGATTGAGGGATGAAGTCATGTTTTCTTATCTGTAATAATTACTAAGAAAAGAAATTTAAGCTGTGGTATTTGTAGTCAGGCTGGGTACTTAGGAATAGGGTTCAAGATCTTGCCTGGCTCCTGAAAACTACCACCAGGCAGCCACCAGTTTTCTAACCCTTGTGCCTCCTGTGTGTCTTCAGACAGTGTCATGGGAGGTTTAAGGGAGCTGGGGAGACCTCATTGAAACTTGTTCTCAGCATACTGCCTTAGGAAAACCGCACGCAGATGGGCTTGTGCTGATTTGAGGAAACAGAAGGAAAATAATTCATGGTTTCAAAACTTGACATTTTTTATCTTCCCACCAGATATGTCATGTGTACTATATTTGCCGCACTTCTTGGCCTGACTTTCTCAAGCTTTCTCAAGCTCAAGATTCAGGAATTATACTTGACATTTCCTCCCAGTATGGTTACGGGAGGCAAAGAGGAAGGGCTCTGTCATTGGTAGGGAAAGAAATGTGGGCTTTGGAGATGACCAGATCAAGGTCCCAGTACAGCCTCCAGTATTGAGTCATCACGGGATCTCCTTCATGTCTCCTCCCTCTGAGCTCAACGCCCTGCAGCTATGAGATGGGAATAATCACTAGTTCCCAGGGACGGCACAGGGCTACAGGGCAGTCAAGTCTATGCAGTGCCCATTCGGGCTACCAGCATGTAGGTCAGCCTATACCTTCAGAAGAACTTGTATAAGTAGCTCTCATGAGGTTGTTCTCACCCCTAAGAAAACTGTTCAGAGTCTTACAACAGTGCATGTTAGAGGCAGAGTTTCAACAAATACATCTCACTCTGAAAGGGAGCTCCTAACCACTCTCCTATTCCACCTCCTTTCTCTGTCAGCTCCTTCTCCCCTCCCCAAGCTTGGCATTTTTATAGCCATGATCCCGTATCTCATGAACTGACCTCCCATGGAGAGAACTCCCAATGTGCAAGGTGGAGGTAATCTTGAAAACTGGTCACATAAAGTGAACCTGACCTCTCTTAGCACTGCCACATCAGTAGTTCTAATAGTGAGGAGGATGAGGACCTAGATGGTCTATGAGCAACATGACCGGGAAGGGAGGAAGACATTCTATGATACAGTTGGGAGCCAAAGCTGGGAGGTGGACAGATCGGGACCCACACCTGTGTATCACTGGGAAGCCTGTGGGAGCCTCCATAGAGGCTGGAGGGTGAGGGAGGCTGAGTTGGGATCAGGACCCTGTGGTGTGATTGGGTATCAGGGTTCAGTCCTGGGTGGGTGTAAGTCCTGCTCTCCTTAAGGGAGATTGGCTCCACCTAGACCAGCGTCCACACACAGGGTGGGCTCCGCATCAGGAGGCTGAGTGCATCAGCCTGGCCTCAGGTGCACACTGGCATTATTGCCCCATCCCAGTCCCTTCTGCCTCTGAGCCTGGACAGCACAGGACCCAGGGCATCAGAGTGCAGAGCCTGGTCTTGCCCTCCAGGAGGAGGCAGGGTTGGGAAGGTTCTGTGTTGTCAGAGACCCCTTCTGGGCTCCAGGTTCCCCAGGGGAGCTGGAGGGTTCAGCCAAGAAGGCATAAACGTGGGGGTGGGCAAGAGTAGGACACTCACTCCAGGAGCAGTGGGCTCTGGTCTTGAGGAAATGGCCCTCTATGTGACTCTTGGAAGGTGAGTAGCCTCCTCTAAGCTCCACGTCCCCATTTCGTAGACCTTCTATGTTTCCATCAGAAAGACTTGTGGTGACTTAGTGGCCCCTATGCCTCTGATCCCCATCCTCGTTCTTCTCTTTCCCATGTATCAGTCTGTAATTTTCTCTCATTCCCATCAGAACCCAGGCAGGCCCACCTTCAACTGCACACCTGAATCTTTGCTCACTTTCCCAGAGCCTTCCTGGTAGAGGAGAGGGGGTGGGTTCCCTTCTCCCCCATCACTGCCCCCCTCCTGTTGCCATCTCCCCTACATCCCCAAGGGGACAGTCTGGCCTTCATCCTGGTGTCATGAAACACTCCCCCACCCCATCCCCCCACCTCGTCTTCTGCCTTCCCATGTCACACTGCCTGCATCTACCCCCAGGGATGGCGACTGTGACCCCAAACTGTCAGCTCACTCTTTCACGCTCACTTAGAGCACATTACAGACATATTGTGCAAAGAGCTTCCATTTACAGAAGCATCAATGTGCAGTTTTTGGGCTGTGAAGGACAAGTGCACTCCTGTCATTTATTGACCAGGAAAGGAGGGCTGCAGGTCTCCCCCCGGCCAGACAGTGGGCTGAGGACTGAGCCCCAAGAGGAGTAGACCCCTCCCATGACTAGAGGGACAGGGTCTCCCCATGCTCAGCATCTTCTACTGGTTATCCATGCCCCCATGACCATCAGGCCCCAGGGCAGCCTGAGGCTGCTGAGAAGTCTCCATATCTTGGCCCACATGCCTCTACCATTGTTCTCTCTGAGCCCTTCAGTTCCTTTAATATTTGGAGAAAATTTAGCCTCCCACCCTGGCTAGTTCCCCTTGAAACTATGCCATGCACCCCACCCACCCCATCTGGTTGTCTTGCCTGGGTCCCTGTGGCTCTGATTGGGTCTCCATCCCTCCACGACTGACTGCCTGCTCAGCGTGTGTGCTGTGAGCGTGGCAGGGAGGTGGGGTCACAGGCCGTCAGAGTTCCAGAAGTGGCCCCATAACTCTCTCCCGCAGGCCTCTGCCTCACTGCCTGTGCAGCACTGCCTTCTGTGGCTGAGCACACCCCGCCCTGAGACTGTTGAGCCCTTCCTCTCTCCCCCACTCCCCCTCCCACTACATGCCTCCTTCTTCAGCCACAGTGAGCATCCTGGAGACATGTCCCTGCTTTGCAGTGTCACATCTGCACCCAGCCTGTGCCCCTCCCTCTCCTGGGATGCTGTTTCCACCTTCCTTTCCTTGAATGATTCCTGGTCATTTTCAGCACTGACCTCGGGGGCGGCTTTTAGGGGAGAGCCAACCCAGGCTCTGGTTCACCTCTGTCCATCTCCTTTTGGGGCCCTCTTCTGGGTCCTGTAATACTCCATCCAAACATCAATGCATCTCTAAAATAGGATGTGGGGATGGCCAGAGCATGGGCCACTGTCTTAGTCTGTCCTGACTACTATAATAAAATACCCCTAGCTGGGTGGCTTATAAACAACAGAGATCTCTTGCTGACAGTTCTGGAGGCTGAGAAGTCCAAGATCAAGGCACTGGCATGGTTGCCTTCTGGTGACAGGCCCCTTCATGGTTCATAGCCCATGCCTCCCACTGTGTGTGCACACAGCAGTTAGGGCTAGGGATCTCTCTGGAGACTCTACTGTTATTTTAAGGGCACTAACATCATTCACATGGGCTCCACCCTCCTGACCTAAGCATCTCCCAAAGGCCCCACCTTCTCATGCCATCACATCGGGCATTAGGATTTCAACATACGGATTTTGCAGAGACAAACCTTCAGATCACAGCAGCCCCTCTAGTTATGCAGTTTCCTCTTCTGTGAAACAGAGATGACAGCAGATCCTCTCTCCTAAAGAGGTGGGTGTCCCCAGGTGACTCTCCTAGATTGGGGCATGGCCTTGATTACATGACGCACGTGAATGGTGGACAGGCTTGGATGGTGGCCAGCCCACAGTAAGCCGGGCCACCCCCAGCTTCTCTTTGTCATGTCTCACACAAGACAGTGGCGTGGTCTTTCAGGGAAGCGGCTGGCAGTGCCCGTCCTTATTGCTCCAGTGCTCACTACCAGGGCTCAGCAGAAACTTAGTGCTCAGATGACGGAATGGATAAAGAAAGGTATAGTAAGGAGATGCACAGGTATCTAGACATCACTGTGAGACTTACAGTAATTGGTTGAAAGCAGTGAGGCAAACAGGCTTGTCTTTCTGATTGCATAGGAGTGGTCGGAATGGTAGCTTAAGGATCTTTCATTCTCAGTCTGCCTCTTAGATTGATTGACACTATGAGCATGAGTGTGTGAATGTGTGAGTGTGTATGTCTTGTGAGGGGAGGTTTCCTTTCCTCACAGCACCAACTGAAAACCCTTGTCATCCCGGCATGCAACAGCCAAGGGACAGAGCCCCAAGGATGGGTTTATTGCTGGGTCAGCTGTTGGGGAGGCCCAAGCATCTGCTGTTGTTCTTGTCTGCGTGGCTGCGGTTTGGGAGCAATGCTTGAACTGCTGCCGGGGTCCCCCTGTGACTCAGACCTGGGGATTGATGATGGGTTTTGTCATATTTCTGAATAATTAAAGAGCAGCTTCCATTTGTGGGGACTTACTTTGAAGCCATCACAATGTATTAGTGGTCAAGTAGGCTTCATATTTGAGAGTTTAAAAGGTGAGAGAGGAAACCCACAGCCTGGGAGATAAAGTTGAGCACTATAAATAATTGTGTGCCGTGCATGGCAGCTACGTCACAAGAAATGCCGCTTCCTGGAACACATGCCTTTCAGGCCCCTTAACAAATGCACACCATGCTATTTATTCAGCAAAGCCGGCCTAGAATAATCTGGAAGTTGGGGTGAGCAGATGTGCTTCTTGAGGTCAGGCATTTTCCCAGCCATGGAAATGTTCAGCCCTGGGCTTCATAGAAAGAACTGAGGAAGTGACCTCAGGGGCAACGAGTCTTCTTTCTCTCTGAGCCTCAAGCTTTTGTTTTTCTGTAAAATGGAACTAAAGGTGTAGAAACTGCCCATCTTATGAGGTTGTGATGATGGTCAAATCAGGTGATGCATGTGATGTAAAAAATGAGCATCTGGGCTGATATAAGGACACTATCACTTGTATGAAGAGATGTGACTTCACTCTTCCATTTATGGAGTCTCCCTGTGTGTGATCCTAGCATTCCTTTTCCTACTGTGACTTGGTGAACAGCACGAGGTAGGCTTTTGTCTCCAGGGGGAAAAAAAGATGATTTACAAGAGCTGGAGTAAGCCAACCCTAAAAGCTGACAAGGTGGGCTCCAAAGACTGAACTAGAAATTCTCCCTTTGCTGAACTCAAAGGAAATATGGGCAGGAACCAGAAATCACTCAGAATTCAGAAACAGTGGCCACTGACAGAGTAAAGCCACTAAATTATGCCCAACCAACTGTCTTTAGAATATGATTATAGTAATCCAAAGGAGCAAAACCAGTTCATACTCAAAAGGAATGAGTAGTCCTTAGTGTCATGATGTACAGAGTCAGACATCAGCTACCACTGACAGAATTTATGTGAAAAAATTATGGGAATAGATACAGCCCATGCTGCATGTCTCTGAGCTTGCTCAAATTAATGTTCTTTAGTTTTAAACAGTTGATAATAATGTAGATATGTAGGTAGTTAAGAGAAAGAAAAAGGAGGGAGGGAATGTGGGTAGGTAAATATAGATAGAGCTAGAACAAACTATTTTTTTTTCTCAACTTCCAATCCTTCCTTTGATGAAACAAATGCTCATACATTGAAAAGACCAGAGAAGAGCCTTGTGTTCAGAGCTGAGGAGTCTGTAATAGAATTCCAGCATGGACAATTCCTTGAAGCCCCCTTGTGTGAACTCACACTTGCTTGTGCACATAAGTGTGGCTTATAAAAGAAAGGAGTTGGTTCTCATTCACGCGTAAATAGCCTATCCCAGCTTCAACAACCTAAGATCTACTCATAACAGTGAGGTTTAGTTGAGAAAATCTCAATACCTGGGCAGAGTTATGATGTGGTTAGTGGAGCAGCCATCATATATTTTAATTATGGCAAGAAAGCAACTTTTTGATAGAATGGGTGAGCACAAACATTTGGCAACTTCCTGCATGAGTGCAAATGAAAAGCAATTCTATTAGGGCTGTTACTTTTTTTTTTCCCCTCAAGAATTACTTCCTTTGTGTGGCAACAGGAAGCTTTCAGGAAATTATTCTTTCTGGCACTGCTGGTGTTGAAGCACCAGAATGAACCTGCATTCAGTAATCTAAAGTAACTTTGTTTTCCAAGTTAATTAATTGAATGATTCTTGATGTTTGACAATGAAATATAACATGGTAACAGCATGAGGCAGTTTTCTCCTTCAATTTAAAAAAGAAAGAGTCTTGTCTACTCCATTTCATATTAGAGTCGTCATCATTATCTGAAAGCAGACAGAGTTGATGGGCCAGACATGTTTTGGGTCAGACATTTTTTCCCCCTATGCATACAACTGTACAGACTTGTGATTCTCAAATTTTAGTGTTCCTCAGAATAATCTGAAGATCTTCTTATTGTTTTAATTAGTTGATTTATTTACTTGGCTATGCCAGGTCTTAGTTGCCACATGTGGGTTCATCTTTGCTGTGGCATGTGGAATCTTTAGTTATAGCATGTGGGATCGAGCTCCCCGACCAGGGATAGAACCCAGGCCTGCTGCATTGGGAGCATGGAGTCTTAGCCACCGGACCACCAGGGAAGTCCCTGAAGATCTTTCTAAAATGCAGAATAGGACCCATTAGGTTTGCAATGGAACCTATCTGAGATCCTGCATTTCTGTCAGTCTCTCAGGTAAAGCTTATGAGGCTGCTCATCCATGAATCCCACTTTCAGATCTCTGTGTCAATGATTTATCTTCTTCTATATCTATGTGGGGGAAGGGAAAAGAGGGCAGGAGGGAGAGAATGAACCAAGTTGCTGTAAGACGCTGGGGCTGCGATGGCCTACTCTTCCCCGTCAGCCAGTAACCCCTGTCCTGTGTATTAACTAAGCTAGGGGAGCTCTTAGGGTGAATTGAGCTGTCAGCCACAGCTGTGGCTGAAATCAGGTGTAGGTCAGAGGGCTGTTATCCTCAGCACCAAAGCCATCTGCTGCATTAGGACACAGCGGAGTGTGAGAAGGAGATTGTGTCTGGCACCCAGGGTAGCTAGATGTGAATGTTAACTGCTGGGTGCATCAGGAATCCACAAACATGTGCCTGAAATAGACCAGCTCCAGAAATTAGACCCATGGACAGATGCTCAGAAGCAGCCACCGTGAAAGCCAGATTCAGATGCTTCAGAGTCTTCAGACTTAATGAAGGTTCTCAGAGCAGCACCTGGGTGTCAGTTTGGTGTCTGTCCCCCCGGGTAGCTCAGATAGTAAAGAATCTGCCTGCAATGTGGGAGACCCGGGTTCGATCCCTGGGCTGGGAAGATCCCCTGGAGGAGGGCATGGCAACCTACTCCAGTATTCTTGCCTGGAGAATCCCATGGACAGAAGAGCCTGGTGGGTCCTTGCAGCTGCAAAGAGTAGGATGAGTGAGTGACTAACACACATGCGCGTGCCCGTCACCTGAGTGTGCACTGTCTCCTACCGGTGAGGTCACCTTGGGAGCTGGAGCTGGAGCCTGGGTTGAAATAACCCTCATTGCTATGTACTGGGCTCACTGGCCAGCGTTCCAAACATAATCCCACAGTTTCAAGGCTGCTTTGCTTTTCTCTCAAGCTGTTAAAGGAACAATCTAAATACATCTTTTTTCATTTGTCACTTATGAACAGCTGTAAACCCAGAGATGTCTCTTTTGGGATCAGAGAGAGTTTAAAGGAGAAGCAGGGTTGTGAAATATTCTTTGACATTTCAAATATAATCAGTTAACAGAATATCCAGATCGGGAAGGGGGTTCCCCTGACACTAGGCTGTGAGGCTCAGAGGCACTGCCAATGCCCTCATCAGTTTTAGGACTCCCAAAGCTGGAGCTCTGCCGTTCCCAACACCCTGATAAGGCTGTCTCCTTTATGGCAGTGCCACCAGAGGGGCTCAGATGATTAAGCATCTCTAATTAGCCTAACAGAAGACAATGGCATCTGTTATTTACCTAGGGAGAAGTTAGGAGGGGAGGGACATGTGTGTGTCCTGGAGACCCTTTATGCAGCATTTAACTAGGGTTGGGATGAAAGGAAGCTGGAGGGGGAACATCAGTTAGGCCTAAGCATATGGGAGTATTTTCCAATCAGACATAGGGCAGGCTTTGTGTTGTTCAGACCAGGGCAGAAAAGAGAGATGGCCTCTCACATCATGCAGGAGGAAAGGGGAGTAGCACCCGTGGAACACCCACCACCTACCATGAACCAGCCCTTTGCTTCTACATACTTTTTCCTAGAATGATGCAACAGACTCAGTAAACAGCAACTTAAAATTTTTCTACTTAAAATGAAGAAATAGAGGTTCAGAGACCTTAAGACTTATTTATTCTTTCAAAGCTAGAAAGTGCTGGAACTTTCAAATCTAGATCTACTTGAGCCCAAGGTCAAGAAATTCCCACTCTGAGTAATTTTAAAAACATTATCATTATAATATTAAGGCTGTGGATGAAAGAGGCATGCACTGCATATAAAATGTATGCAAATATCTTTTTCTCTATGTGAGTATTAATTTAGGCTCTGTGCTTCCTGGCAGGGAAGTCAGGGAGGGAAATAGGAATGAAAATATTTTACAGAACTGATGAGGCCTGTCAACTTTGAAGACAAGGTGTTTAAAGTTTTTTGGTACTATCATCTTCAGACTTTATGCATGTACTCTTCAACAAAATAGATAAAGTTATATGATCCATTTATATATATATAAATGGGCTCTTACTCCAGCCCTACTCCCCCTATAATACATGCTTGAACCTCCACCTCTAATGTGTATCCCACCTGTACTACTTCAGTGGTATCTCCCATTTGTGTACCTTATAGTTTTTTCCAATTTTATTGAGATATGATTGACATACAGCACCGTATTAGTTTAAAGTGTGCAGTGTATGGACTTGATTTAGGTGTATTGTGAAGTGATTCAATAAGGTTAGTTAACATTCATCATTTCATACAGACACATACACACAAAAAAGAATGTTTTTTCCCTTGTGATGAGATTTTAGGATTTACTTTATTAGCAACTTTCAAATAAACCACACAGCAGTGTTAATTACAGCAAACATGTTGTATGTTTTGTCCCCAGTACTCATTTATGTTACAACGGAAAACTTTTACCTCTGACCACCTTCATCTAATTAGTACTCCTTCCTCCCCCATCTCAAGTAGGGCTTCCCTGGCAACTCAGTGGTAAAGAATCCAACTGCCAATACAGAAGCCACCGGTTCAATCCCTGGTTTGGGAAGATCCTGTGGAGTAGGAATTGGCAACCCAATCCAGCATGCTTGCTGGTAAATGCTGTGGACAGAAGAGCCTGGTGGGCTGCAGTCCATGGGGTCGCAAAAGAGTCAGACACGACTTAATGACTAAACAACAGCCAGCTTTAATAACTACAAGTCTGATCTCTTTTTCTATTAAGTTTTCTTTTTTAAAAAATTTCTATTGGAGTATAGTTGATTTACTATAGTGTTTATTATAGTGTTAATTTCAGGTGAATCTGTTATATGTATATCTATTCGTTTGTAGATTCTTTTCCCGTATAGGTCATTATAGGGTATTGAGTAGAGTTCCCTATGGTAAGAATATGTCCTTCTTAGTTAGCCTTTTGGTATATAGTTGTGTGTATATGTCCATCCCAATTTATCAACCCCCTTGCCCCCTGGAATCCATAAATTTGTTTATATCTGTAACTCTATTTCTGTCTTATAGATACCTATGGATTTTTCTTTAAGATTCCATATGTAAGCAAGATCATACAGTATATGTCTTCCTCTAATTCCCCTTAGCACAATGCTCTCAAGGTCCATTCATGTTGTTGCAAATGGCAGGATTTCCTTTTTAATGCATGAATATATTATCTATCCATATTTTGTATGTATATATAGTACTTATCTAAAGATATCATATCACAATGTCTTCATCCATTAATCCATCAGTGAACACTTGGGTTATTTCCTTGTCTTGGCTCTTATAAATAATGCTATAGTAAACATAGGTGTGTCACTATCTCTTCAACATGTGTTTTCATTTCCTTTGGAAATATACCAAGAACTGAGATTGCTGGGTCATATGGTAGTTTTATTTTTAATCTCAGTGGAACCTCTATACTGTTTTCCACAGTGGCTTTACCAACTTCCATTCCTACCAAGAGTGAACTAGGATTCCCTTTTGTCCACATCCTTTCCCAGCATTTCTTCTCTTGTCTCTTTCACCATAGCCATTCTAACAGGTGTGAGAAGATATCTCATGTGGCTTTGATTTGCATGTCCCCGGTGATTAGTGAGACTAAGCATTATTTCATGTATCTGTTCATCATTTGAATAAAATATTTTCTTTGGAAAAATATTCATGTCCTTTGCCCATTTTTTAATTGAATTTTTATTTATTTATTAACTTTTGACTGTGCTGTGTCTCCATTGCTTCACAGGCTTTTCTCTAGTAGCTTTTCTCAGTGGGGGCTACGCTTGTTACTGTGCACAGGCTTCTCATTGTGGTGGCTTCTCTCGTTGCACCGCCCAGGCTCTAGAGAACAGGCTCGGGAGTTGTGGGTTGCACATGGGCTTTGTTGCTCTGCAGCATCTGGGATCCTCTGGGATCAGGGATCGAATCTGGGTCTCCTGCATTGGCAGGTGGATTCTTTACCACTGAGCAACCAGAGAAGCCCTAATTACTGTGTTTTTTTTTTTTTTTTTTCATGCTACTGAATTGTATTAGTTTTAAAATACACTTTGGATATTAACTCATCAGGTATATGATTTGCAAATATTTCTTCCCATTCTATAGTGGTTGATTCTTTTGTGTTGTGGAGGCATTGTAGTTTGATGTAATTCCCCCTGCTTTAAGTATATTTTAAAAAATATCATTGCTAAGACCCATCTCAAGGGGTGTTTTTCCTATATTTTTTTCTATAAGTTTAATGTTTCAGGTCTTCCATTTAAGTGTTTAAGTTCAGTTCTTTTTGTGAAAGGTAGACGATACGAGTATAGCTTCATTTTATTTTTATAAGAGCTTTTCCCCAGCAACACTTACTGAAGCTATCTTCAGTTTCTCCATGACTCAGCAGTGTCCACAGAACTGGAAAAAGCTATGTTTTCATTCCAATCCCAAAGAAAGGCAATGCTAAAGAATGCTCAAACTACTGCACAATTGCACTCATCTCACACACTAGAAAAGTAATGCTCAAAATTCTCCAAGTGAGGCTTCAATAGTAGATGAACAGTGAACTTCCAGATGTTCAAGCTGGTTTTAGAAAAGGCAGAGGAACCACGGATCAAATTGCCAACATCTATTGGATCACAGAAAAAGCAAAAGAGTTCCAGAAAAACATCTACTTCTGCTTTATTGATGACATCAAAGCCTTTGTCTAGTCAAAGCTATGGTTTTTCCAGTAGTTATGTATGGATGTGAGAGTTGGACCATAAAGAAAGCTGAGCGCTGAACAATTGATGCTTTTGAACCATGGTGTTGGAGAAGACTCTTGAGAGTCCTTTGGACTGCAGGGAGATCAAACCAGTCAATCCTCAAGGAAATCAGTCCTGAATATTCATTGGACGGACTGATGCTGAAACTGAAACTCCAATATTTGGCCACCTGATGTGAAGAACTGACTCATTGGAAAAGACCCTGATGCTGGGAAAGATTGAAGGCAGGAGGAGAAGGGGACAACAGAGGATGAGATGGTTGGATGGCATCACCAACTTGATGGACATGAGTTTGAGCAAGCTTTGGGAGTTGGTGATGGACAGGGAAGCCTGGTGTGCTGCAGTCCATGGGGCTACAAAGAGTCAGACATGATAGTCAGACTAGTTTTGACATAGTCATGATAGCTCATGACTGAGCGACTGAACTAACTGACCATATATGCATGGGTTTATTTCTGGGCTCTCATTTCTGTTCCATTGTTATATGTGTTTGTTTTAATGCCAATGCCATACAGTTTCAATGACTACAGGTTTACAATGCAGTTTAGAATCATAAAGTATGATGCCTCCTGCTTTCTTTTTCTGTCTCAGAATTGCTTTGGCTATTTGGGGGTCTTTGGTTTTTCCATATATTTTAGGATTGTTTTTTCTACTGATGTTAAAAATGCCTTTGGAATCTTGACAGGGATTGTGTTGTCTCTCCAGATGCTTGTACAATAGTTTGAACATTTTATTAACAATTTTGGGCTTTGCTATTGCTTTTATTTCTATTTCCTTAGTAAAATGACCTAAGAAAATATTGGTACAATTAGTGTCAGAATGTTTTGCCTATGTTCTCTTCTAGGAGTTTAATGGTGTCCTGCCTTATATTTAAGTTACTGGGCCATTTTGAGTTCGTTATTGTGTATGGTGTGAGGGTGTATTCTAACCTCACTGATTTACATGCAGCTGTCCAACTTTACTGACACCACTTGCACAAGAGATTGTCTTTTCCCCATTGTGTATTATTGCCTCCTTTGTTGAATATTAATTGACCTTAGGTATGTGGGTTTATTTCTGGGCTCTCTATTTTATCCCATTGATCTATATATGTTTTTGTGCCAGTATCACACTGTTTTGATTACTGTGGCTTTTAGTATTGTCTGGGAGGGTTATGCATCCTGCTTTATTCTTTTTCTTTGTACTGCTTTGGCAATTCTGGGTTTTTTAAGTTCCATATATATTTTAGTATTACTTGTTCTGTGAAAAATACCATGGGTAATTTGAAAGGGATTCCATTAAATCTGTAGATTGCTTTGCATAGTATGGTCAACTTAACAATATTAATTCTTCTCACCCAAGTGCATGGGATTCAATACCCTTATTAATAATTGATCTATTCAGATATTCTATTTCTTCCCAATTTGGTGTTGATAGATAATATATTTCTAAGAATTTTTCTATTTCTTCTAGGATGTCCCATTTGTTGGTATATAGTTGCTGATAATAACCTCTTCTGATCCTTTATATTTCTGTAGTATCAGATGTAATGTCTCCTTTTCCTGTGATTAGACTAGTTAAAGGCTTGCCAATTTTATTTATCCTTTTAAAGAAATAGCTCTTAGTTTTTAAAAATCTTTTCTATTGTTTTTCTGTCCTCTGTTTCTGCTCTAATATTTATTATTTTCTTCTTTCTGCTAACTTTGAGTTCAGTTTAATTTTCCAGTTCCTTGAAGCATAGTTAGCTTGCTTATTTGATATCTTCTGTTTCTTAATGTAGGTATTTATTATTATGAGCTTCCCTCTTAGAACTGGATTTGCTGTATCCCATAAGTTTTGGTATGTTGTATTTCCAGTTTCATTTGTCTCAACATACTTTTCTATTTCCCCCTTAATTTCTTTTTGATCCATTGGTAGCTCAGGAGAGAGCTGTTTGATTTCAGTGTTCAAGAATTATCCAGTTCTCTACTGTTATTGACTTTTAGGTTCATGCCATTTTGGTCAGAGATACTCAGTATGATTTCTATCTTCTTAGAGTTTTTCTAAGATTTTTGTTACCTAACCTACCATTTATCCTAGAAAATGTTCCATGTGCACTTGAGAAGAATATGTATCCTGCCGTTGTTGTATAGAAGGTTTTGTATATGTTTAGTTCATCTAGTCTATAGTGTTGTTCAAATCTACCATTTCCTTATTGATTCTCTGTCTGGATAATCTGTCCATTTGTTGAAAGTAGGATATTAAGATCTCAAACTATTATTGTACTGCTGTTTATTTTTCCTTTAACTTTTGGTTTATATACTGAGGTGCTCCAACATAGGCTAATTGTAAATATTTAAATTGCTAGATCTTCTTGAAGAATTGATGCCTCTATCATTCTAAAAAGTCTTTGTTGCTTTTAACATATTTAAAGTTTATTTTATCTATTATAAGTATAGCTACTCCCTGCATTTTATTATCATTTGCTTGAAATATCTTCTTTTTTTTGTTCCTTTACTCTCTGTCTTTAAAGCTGAAGTGAGTCTTGTAGGCAGCAAGCATATCATTGGATCTTGAATGTTTTTAATGCCTTCAGCCATGTTGCATCTTTTGATTAGAGAATTTGTTTACTTTTAAAATAATTATTAATAGGGAAGGACTTACTATTGCCATTTTGTTAATAGTTTTTTGACTGTTTTGTAGATCCATTGTTCCTTGTTGTCTATCCTGCTGTGTGTGTGTGTGTTTGTGTGTGTGTGTGTGTGTGTGTGTGTGTGTGTGTTGAAGCCTTTTGGTATTAAGTATTCTTTAACCTGATGATTATGTTCTTTTGGGTAACTACTACAAGTTTCATCATTATCATTACCTTGAGGCTTGCATAAAGTAACTTAAAATCAGAACATCTTATTTTCATGTTAAAATGTATACATTTTTAATATTTTACATCCATAGCATATTGATATAGTTACAGTTATTTTTTATGACATTTGTTTTTAATTTTTAACTACAGTTGTAAATGAAACATCTCTTCATTACTGTATTATAAAATCTATCTGTGATTATAAATTTATCTGTAAGTTTTTGAAATACTTTGTTTTTATGAAGTTAATGAGTGTTCCTTTACTTTTACTAGAACTCACTTTCACATTTACTTTTTTTAATATAAATTTATTTATTTTAATTGGAGGCTAATTACTTTACAATATTGTAGTGGTTTTGCCATACATTGACATGAATTCGCCACAGGTGTACATGTGTTCCCCATCCTGAATCCGCCCCCCACCTGCCATCCCATCCCTCTGGGTCATCCCAGTGCAAAAGCATTTAAGTTTAATTAGGTCCCATTTGTTTATTTTTGCTTTTATTTGTTTTTCTGTTTATTTGGTTTATTTGTTTATTTTTGCTTTTATTTCCATAACTCTGGGAAGTGGGTCATAGGTCATAAATCCTGCTGTGATTTATGTCAGAGAGTGTTTTACCTATGTTTTCCTCTAGGAGTTTTATAGTTTCTGGTCTTACATTTATATCTTTAATCCATTTTGAGTTTATTTTTGTGTATGGTGTTAGAAAGTGTTCTAGTTTCATTCTTTTACAAGTGGTTGACCAGTTTTCCCAGCACCACTTGTTAAAGAGGTTGTCTTTTCTCCATTGTATATTCTTGTGTCCTTTGTCGAAGATAAGGTGTCCATAGGTGCATGGATTTATCTCTGGGCTTTCTATTTTGTTCTGTTGATCTATATTTCTGTCTTTGTGCCAGTACCATGCTGTCTTGATGACTGTGGCTTTGTAGTAGAGCCTGAAGTTAGACAGGTTGATCCCTCCAGTTCCAGTCTTCTTTCTCAAGATTGCTTTGGCTAGCTGAGGTTTTTTTGTATTTCCATACAAATTGTGAAATTATTTGTTCTAGTTCTGTGAAAAATATCATTGGTAGCTTGATAGGGTGGAGAAGGCAATGGCAACCCACTCCAGTACTCTTGCCTGGAAAATTCCATGCACGGAGGAGCCTGGTAGGCTGCAGCCCATGGGGTCACTAGGAGTCAGACACAACTGAGCAACTTCACTTTCCCTTTTCACTTTCATGTATTGAGAAGGAAATGGCAACCCACTCCAGTGTTCTTGCCTGGAGAATCCCAGGGACAGCAGAGCCTGGTGGGCTGCTGTCTATGGGGTCGCACAGAGTTGGACATGACTGAAGCGACTTGGCAGCAGCAGCAGCTTGATAGGGATTGCATTGAATCTATAGATTGCTTTGGTTAGTATACTCATTTTAACTATATTGACGCTTCCAATCCATGACCATGGTATATTTCTCCATCTATTTGTGTCCTCTTTGATTTCTTTCACCAGTGTTTTATAGTTTTCTATATATAGGTCTTTTGTTTCTTTAGGTAGATATATTCCTAAGTATTTTATTCTTTTCGTTGCAATGGTGAATGGAATTGTTTCCTTAATTTCTCTTTCTGTTTTCTCATTGTTAGTATATAAGAATGCAAGGGATTTCTGTGTGTTGATTTTACATCCTGCAACTTTACTATATTCATTGATTAGCTCTAGTAATTTTCTGGTGGAATCTTTAGGGCTTTCCTTTTAGAGGATCATGTCATCTGCAGACAGTGAGAGTTTTACTTCTTATTTTCAAATCTGGATTCCTTTTATTTCTTTTTCTGCTTTGATTGCTATTGCCAAAACTTCCGAAACTATGTTGAATAGTAGTGTTGAGAGTGGGCACCCTTGTCTTATTCCTGACTTCAGGGGAGATGCTTTCAATTTTTCACCATTGAGGATAATGTTTGCTGTGGGTTTGTCATATATAGCCTTTATTATGTTGAGATATGTTCCTTCTATTCCTGCTTTCTGGAGGGTTTTTTTTTTAAATCATAAATGGATGTTGAATTTTGTCAAAGGCTTTCTCTGCATCTATTGAGATAATCATATGGTTTTTATTTTTCAATTTGTTAATGTGGTGTATTACATTGACTGAGAATATTGAAGAATCATTTCTTGTAAGATAAGTCTAGTGATGAACTCCTTCACCTTTTGTTTGTTCAGGAAAGTCATTAACTTTCTTTCATTTTTGGGTAATTCTTGGTTAACAGTGCTTTCCTTCCAATGTTTTAACATATCATTCCATTCTCTTTTGGCCAAAAGTTTCTATTGAAAAATGCACAGATACTCTTATGGAGGTTCCTGTTTATGTAACTTCCCTCTTTTTCCTTGCTGCTTTCAAAATAATTCTTTGTCTTTTGACAAATTAATTATACCATGTCTTGGTGTAACCCTATTGGAATTCAACCTATTTAAGATTCTTTAGGCCTCATGGATCTGCATGTCCATTTCTCTCCCCAGTTTAGGAAGTTTCCAACTATTATTGCTTTAAATGTACTTTCCTTTTTTCTTCTCCTCCTGGGATCCCCATAACATTGATGTTTATTCTTTTAATTTTGACCCATTTATCCTGTAGACTTTTTTCACCCTTTTCATTCTATTTTCTTGTTCCTCTGACTGGATAATTTCAAATGTCCTGTCTTTTGGATCACTGATTCTTTCTTCTGCATGGATGAATCTACTGTTTAAGCCCTCTATTGAATTCTGTAGTTTACCCAGTATATATTTTTTAATTTGGGATTTGTTTGTTGAACTTGTTTTTGTTCATGAATTGTTTTACTAATTTCAATTAGTTGTCTCTCTGTGTGTGTGCGTGTGTGCTTATAGTTCACTAAACATTTAAAAAAGGATTACTCTGAATTATTTGACATTTCATAGGTGTCCATTTCTTTATGGCCAGTTATTAAAGCTTTATTAGTTTACTTCGGTGGTATCATTTTTATAGTTATTTTTTGTGTGTTATCTTTTATTTCCTTTGTTGGTATCCATACACTTGAGTAAGTAGTCTCTGTTTCCAGACTTTACAAGACTGCTTGTTATATCCTTGGAAGGTAGGGCTTGCTCTCAGGGTCTATCGAAGTTAGGTTTCCTTGTTGGGTTGGGCTGTACTCAGCTTTGGGTGGGGCTATATGTTAGCTTCCTTGCCCAGTCAAGCTGCAGAATAGGCCTAAGACCCAGCAAGATGTTTGGAAATCAAATAAGACATACTTGTATACTAAGCTTTTTGGATAGTATGGGCTATTATCTTGACTCTGCAGACCAAAGCTGCTGGTCATGTACTCTGTTCATGTACCACTATACTGAGGGCTGCAAAATATGCTACCAGGATTCCCAGGAATGCTGGTCAGGGTTTTTGGTTTGCAGGACTAGAGGCTGTATGCAGCATGAGTAGGGCTACAGCTTAGTTTCACTGCATAGAAAGGTAGGGGTAGTCAGAACAGGCATACCTCTCCATCAAACTCTTTGGCCAGTTGGGGTCGCTGGCTTGTCTCTGCAGATGGGCAGTATCACTGACCAGGTTCCCTGCTCAGATGCTGCTAGGCCAAGTCATTTTTCAGGTTCCAAGGCTTGATGGTTGAGCAAGGCCATGAATTAGCTCCCCTGCTCCCCTGTGTAGGGTTTAGGCTCAAGGTTCAGTTTGAACTTTTCATTTGAGTCCCCAAATCAGACAGACCTGTACTCCCTTGAGTTCCCTACCATCTCAGGTCTGCAGCTGAGTGAAGCTAGTGGTTAAGACTTCCACGTGAGCACTGTAGGTAGGAACTCATTCTGCCAAGATCCAAGTGTTGGTTGTTCAAACCTCTCCTCTCTTCTCCATCACAGTCTGAGTCTCAGCAGTCAAGGCTGCAGTGGGGACTCCCAAGAAGTTACATTGCTGGGGCAGCTGGATGTGCACCCTCGATCTTCTTTTCTCACTGGAGAAGCAGTAGGCTCAGGGGAACACTCCTGGTGTGATGCCACATCAGCCTGGGGAGGGGCAGTGTGGTCAGCGCATAGCTGCTCCTCTTACCCTTCTCCTGTAGTCAGCCTCGGTCTCTGTGGTGCTTCAGCCTCAATCCCATGTTCTAGGATTTTCTCAGTGGTATCTTGTCCACCACTAGTTGTTCTTCTACGAGGGGGAATGAAACCAGCAACTCCTTATGTTGCCATCATGATGGCATCACCTTCACCCCATAATTCATAACTGGGCAGCCTTTTCTGGTCTATCTCTTCATTGTTCTCTATTTCCTCCTGCCAGCTTCTTTCCTGTGTCTCAGGGTTTCCCAATGGCAGTGAAATCACTGCGTCCTTCATCTGCCTCTATTACAAGGGCCAGTAAAGATGGATGGTTCACCCACTGTTGTTGGAAGGTTCTCTTTTCTTTCCCGCATGGAGACCTGATGCCGGCAGGCAAGTGTAACTTCCATATGAATAGAATGTGATTTAAATTCTTGATAAAATTTAAATCTTCCTAAGAATGATACATAGGATGCTTGATGAATAAACAGACCAGGAAAGGAAAAGTAGGATTCTCTGAATCATTTAGCCAGGAGTTGGCAGCTCTGGAGATAAAGAAGGAACCTCAATCCCTACGTCTCCCCATCTTACTTGGAGTTTGCTAAGCCCACCTTGGGTCAGGGCATTTATATTTCCTTTTCCTTCTGCCTAGAATGCAGTTTTTCCTGTCCTTGATTGTACATCTCAAACCTTTATCCATCAGGTCTCTGCTCAAATGGCAGTCCTTCAGAGAGTCTTTACTTGGCCGCTTATTTTTTTTTCTTAGAGACTTAACATGGTCTGCAATATTTCAGTAATTTAGTTGCTTATTTATTATTTGGACTTCCTCTAGAATTTAAGCTCCATGAGGGCAGGGATTTACTCCTTATTCAATACACTATCTTCTGTGCCTCAAAATATAGTGCTGCCCCCAAATATTGGGAAAGTATCCAACTCTTTGTGACCCTTTGGACTATAGCCTGCCAGGTTCCTCTGTCTGTGGAATTCTTTGGGCAAGAATACTGGAGTGGGTTGTCGGTCCCTTCTCCAGTATTAGGAGAATAAATGAACTGGGGATAAAGTATGCCTTCAGTATATTTGAAAATGTGGTTCCTGCCCCATATGGGCATCGCCTGGGATCACCTGTATTATGTCATTGTTAGAAATGCACAGCCTCACCCTGGACCTTGAATCAGACTGGGGGCCCAGCACTCTGCATTATAAGAGGCCCTCCAGGTGCTTTTGATGCTCAAGACTGAGAGCTATTAGTAGAGCAGTGCTTTTTTATGGATCTTGAATATGCATATGAACAGACATGGGATACTTAGTAGAATGTGATTCTTGTTCAGTAGGTCCTCGAGAGCTCAGGGAACCTGCATTTCTAACAAACTCCAGGGAGCACTTATGCTGCTGACCACTCACTTGCCACTCAAGGAATTTTTGCAGTCAGTGAGCTGTAAAAAGTACTGATTCTGGTCTCTGCCTTAGATGTACTGATTTAAGTTGTCTGGAGTGCAGCTAGACTTGGGGCTTCCCAGGTGGCTCAAGAGGTAAAGAAGCCACCTGCCAATGCAGGAGATATAAGAGATGTGGGTTTGATCCCTGGGTCAGGAAGATCCTCTGGAGAAGGGCATGGCAACCCACTCCAGTATTCTTGCCTGGAGAATCCAATGGACAGAGGACCTTAGGGGGCTACAGTCCATAGGGTCTCAAAGAGTCAGACATGACTGAAGTGCCTTAGCATGCACACATGAATCTAGACTGGGTCTTTTTAAAAGCTCCTCAGCCAATTCTAACATACAGTCAAGACTGAGAACTGCTGCCTTGGAAGGTTTTCAGGTGTATGCACCCTCAGAATGCCACTAGGTGTGTGGACAGGTGACGCCCTGCAGCTCAGGGCACCTCTGAGCCAGGGTATGCTTAGAGTTTAAGATACCATAAGACACAAGACCTGAGGGTGCTGTGGAAACCTAGAAAAGGAAGTCTACAGGGAGACAAACTCAAGGAGAAACTGTAAGCAGCAAGGGAAAGTAAATCCCTCAGCTCCCTCAGTGACCTAGATCTGCAAACTCATCTTCTCAATACAAGGGGTTGATGATGTCCAAGCCACACAGATCCAATGAGCACAAAAACCAATGATGATTTTGTCCTGAAGATAAAACTCCTGTGGATGAACAAATGTCCCAGGGATTACATCAGCTAGCCAGGTTAATTAAAAACAACTCCAATAATTAGTTTTGTGCATTCAGTTTCTTTGTTATTAGTGCAGATGCTTTTCATAGGGGGGACAAAAGCTCCTCAATGAAACCCCGCTGGCTTCTCTGTCTCTCCTCTGAACTTGTGTTCCAAAACAATGTATCATGCATTCAGAGGGTTTGCTAGATTTAAAATAAATCATCCCTGTAGCATATGCAGCCTCAGATACATTGAGTTATACCTTGAGATGAAGAGACAGAAAAACATGGTGTCTTATTTTGTCTTCTGTTTTGCTATTAACATGCTCAATGGGGCATCTTAAAAGAGGGTTGATGTTGATTAGGATGTTTCCAATAATGCTAAAATGAACAAGAATATAAATTCCTTTCCTAATAAAGTAGATTTTTTAAAAGAGGAATGTAAAAGAAGACATTGTGAATGTAGCAAATGAGACTCAGGAAGTGGGTTGTAACCCTGAATCTACTTCCCTGATTCTCCATTTCATCATCCCAGGCTGCCATAGATGAATAGCAAACTCTGGGAGGCATTACTCAGAATCGTGTTAAGATATCACATTTGACTAAGAACAGAATTACCATATGATCTAGCAGTCCCTCTCCTTGGCATATGTCCAGACGAAACTATAATTCAAAAAGATATTAATACTTGCACCCCTATTCACAATAGCCAAGACATAGAAACAACCTAAATGTCCATGAGCTGATGAATGGATAAAAAGATACACAAACACATACATACCATGGAATATTACTCAGCCATAAAAAGAATAAAGTAATGCCATTTTCAGCAACAGAGATGGAACTAGATATTATCATACTAAGTGAAGCTAAGTCAGAAAGAGAAAGATGAATACTGTATTATATCACTTATATGTGGAAACTAAAATAAGACATGAACTTGTCTATGAAACAGAATCACAGACATAGAAAACAGGTTGTGGTTGCCAGGGGTGAAAGGATTGGGGGAAGGATGGCGTGTGCAATTAATATAGCATATGTAAGCTGTTATATATAGAATGGATAAACAAGAAGTTTCTGTTGTATAGCAGAGGACTATATTTAATATCCTATGATAAATCATAATGGAAAAGAATATGAAAAAAGAATGTATATGTATATATGAATCACTCTGATGTACAACAGTAATTAATACAACATTGTAAATCAACTATACTTCCATTGGAAAAAGAAAAGACACCACATTTGAAGAGTCTAGATAAAAGTATGACCCGTTGCTTTTTCTAGGAAGGATCTCTTATGTGCTGCAACCCCAGCGGAGGCAGCCAGCTAGGCAAGGCCTGTATGAAATGACTGTCCTCCCCAGTCATTGTCAATTTTTCTGGCATGCACACACAAGTCTGAACCAGGCCAATCGAATTCTCTGTCCAAAAAATTAGTGAGCTAGAATAGGGTAACAGTGAGTCTGGGAGTCTTGGGAATGAGCCACTTGAACGTGTGCATCAAGAGCAGCACTCTGCTATGGAACTTTCTCAGTGATAATAATATTCTATAGCTTGCACTGTCCAATCCAGTAGCCACATGTGGATACTGAGCAACTGAAATGTGGCTACTGTGACTGAGGAACTGACCCTTTTATTTTGCTTAAATTTACATTTAAATTTAAGAGCTAGCGTCTGTTATATTGAACGGCACAGCTCTAGAGTTGTTTTACAGCCGTCAACATCTACTAAGGAACCCCAAGAGCCTCTTCTGTTATCTCTCTTGCCAAGTTTTGGCTGTTTAGCCATTGCATCGTTTTCGTAAGACACCCCAGGAACTTTGCAATAAATCCCCCAATTTACTTCAGCTAGCCAAAGAGCCTTAATTAAGATAGGGTGTTAATTAAGCTAAAAGGTTAAATACTGTTCTTTAGTGGAGGGATGTCTGTCCATCACACTAAAACCATCCAGATGCAAAGATACTGGATGTCCTCTTGCCTGTGGGTGTTCTACCAAAGTAGGAATGAAGAAGGAAGATGAAATCTTTATTGCCCATCTAATACCCTAAGCAGACTATCTTAGGAAGTCACAGGGTGATCCTATTTGAAGCAGGAAAGAATTAGTGGTGCAACTTGTTCATCTCAGAGTTACATGAGACTCAGCCTTAGCCTAGGGATCTGGAAAAGTTGAGCTCACATTTTGCCTATTCCTCTTTTCCTTGATGAGATGTGACAAACTATGTAGTACTATAAGTCTCAGTAGCCTCCTAATTTTAAGGAAGCCTTAAAACTAGACTATCATTAAGGTCGTTCTACTAGGCTGTAATTAGTTATAAGCCATGAGGGTCCTGACCCCTTCTTATTCACTGTTGTATCCTTACACAGCCAGTGTGGAATGCACTGTTGGCATCTCAGACCATGTCCAGGGGAAATATGGAAGCTTCATGTTGAAGCTGAGCCAGATTTGGGGCAAAGGTTAACAAACTCCTGAGGTTGTACAGGTGGTCATTACATTGGCAGTGTCTCAGTGTGACATTCATGGACACAGTCTGACTGTGGGGTGACCTTGAATCTCTTCTCCATGTTATGAGCTTTGGTTTCCCCAGTCACAAGACAAATGGGAAATTTACAATTTCAACAATGCAGCCAGCATCACACAATAGTTTATATAACTCTCCTAACAAGTTTGTGAAGGAATTCCTGTCTTACCGTCATTGCTACCATCATGGCATCGTCATTACTACTTTGCAGATGGGGACACCAGAGCTCAGAGTGAGGAAGCCAGTTGATTCAGATCCCAATGTTAATACATGGAGGAGGCAAAATTCACAACCAGATCTTCTGACTCTAAATCCAACACTTAGTTGAGAAGAACATCTGTATCTGCTTTAAAATTTTATGGAGACAGATGAAATACCATATGTTTAATACTTTGGAAAGAAAATGTGAAGCAAATAAAGTTTGCATTTTAAGAGATGAGAAGGGCAACAGTGTCATTCTTTTTGGGGATCTGGATTTTGAGGTGTGTTCCTGAAAGTTTGGTGCTTGGATGTTATCTACAAGATAAAAATAGGCTAACAGTTATGGGGAAATCTGGAGAGCATACCTTACATGTAAGTCAGATTACTGTTGTCCTGTGTTTAATTGTAGCCAGTTCTTTTGGCACCTGGCATATTCTACCATTCTCATTAAACCCTTACAATGGCCCAGTGTGGTCAATACTATGATCTGTAAATTTAATATGAAGGCGGTTTGATGCATAAAGGCTAAATGATGTGTCTGAGATCACAGATATAAAAGCTGACCAAGCCAAAAAGTGACACCTCTGATCTGCCTAACTGTCAAGCTCAAGTTCTCAGTCATGATGTGATTCTTTCTTTCTTGTTAATTACGAACCTTCGATAAACTTTCACCTTAATGACTCATCTGTTTTACTGACACTGCATGAAAAGAAACCAGCGTCCCCACAGGGACTATCACAGGACTCCGAGGGATCAAAGTGATGATGACAAAAGCACAGGCATGAGAAGCCCTGAGGTGAGGTGAGGTGTGCCTTTCCTAGATATTTCCTGTCTAGTGTTAATGTCGAAATACCGTGGCTTTTCCTCAACACGGAGGTGGGGGTGAGGCAGAAGACTACCTTCATACTCTCACTAGCTCATGTCTGACAGAATGTCCCTTGTTCACCTTGGTACTTCCCAGGTGACGTAGTTGGTGAAGAATCTGCCTGCCAGTGCAGGAGACACGAGATTTGGGTTTGAGCCCTGGGTGGGGAGGATCCCCTGGAGGAGGGCATGGCAACCTACTCCTGTATTTTTGCCTGGAGAATCCCACGGACAGAGGAGTGTGGAGGACTACAGTCCATGGGGTCATATGAGCTGGACACAACTGAGTGCACATGTGCACACACACACTCTCACGAGATCATATCTGCCCCTTGTTCATCTTGGTATTACATAACCAAGCTCAGAGCCTGACCCAGTAGACTCTGCTGGACACATGAATCATTCTGACTCCTAGTATAGCTAATAGGTAAGCACACCCAGACTGTGCACCAGCCTTTGTCTTATTTTAATCTCCCACAAAGCACCAATTATGTATTACATGTGCAGAATGCAAGAAGATGAATGTGAAGTTAACAAGTATTACAGTTTCTCATTAAAATTTACAGTCAGCTGTTACAGGAATACCCTCACTTGTGGTGTGTGGTTAGGAAAGAACCTGTATTTGGACTAAAACGAGAGCCCCTCCAGAAGGTTCCACTGTATCAGGAATATCCTGGGGCATTGTGGGAATTTTTTGAATAGGCCAAGCCAGGAAAGCATAGTGAAACCCATGCTGAGGATGTTTTGAGGGGAATCTGAGAGCTTTCATGGACACCTGAAGTTATTCTTCTTAGCAACAGGCTATCTTGGAGACAGAAAGTAATCCATTGTGGAAGTGGGATTTCATGGTTTCCAAGTTAGTGAAGACTTTGATATCCCGGTGCTGGGGTTACTGGTCTGTCTTTGGTTTGAATTCTTCTAACCTACTTTATGGGCTGTAATAAGGAATTGTTGGTCTGGAGAGTTCCTATCAAGGGGAATTCACATACATGGCTTTGTTGTTTTTAACTCCCCCATACTCCCAAGAGTATGAGGGGCAAAGATGGGGTGGCCAGGAATGTCAAGAAACTCTGATAATGGCATATTAGCAAGAATTGTATAACACTGAGATAGTTAGTTAGGAGGAGAGATGCTCATTAGGAAGTAAGAATTATTTTTCAGACTCCTGCAGAGCCAATTATTCAATGATAATCAAAATGTTGAGTTTTATAGAAGATTTAATGGGAGGCGATGACCATGTGGAAAGAGATTTTACCCAGACTGAAAGTGTGTTTATGACAGAGGGCCATGTCTATGCCATACTCTCCATGCATAACACTGTGTCAGCAACTGTTTGTTGATAAATGGAACACAGTGATTATTCAAGAAGGGACTTTACAGGAGTCAGAATTGTCTGAAAAGTATAAGGGCTTCCTGGGCTGGTTATCAGTTCTGTCACTATATATTTATTATCAGAGTCTGGATAGTCACCTGTCAGGTGATCTCTTCATGTGAGAAATGCCTAGATAGATAATTTTCTGAGATGCCACAATAATGTGCCAGAGAGATGTCTGCTATGATGGACACACTATAATATATATCACTAATCATATATATCAGTCCTTGGAGACCATCGTGTTAGTGAAATGGATTTGGGATTGGAACGGCAAAGACCCTGAAGTGAGAAGGAGAGCTCTGACTGGGGAGGAGAACATAGTAGGGGAGCAGAGATCCTTGATTAAAACTGGACCTTTAGAACTGACCAATTATAATGTTGCCCAGAAACCGAATGTCTTTCCCCCAGGACCTGTTGGCTGCTCTGCCAAAGTCTTGGTAGAGTACATTTTGCTGAGTCTGGTGGGACTAGAGAGGAACTTCTACCCCTACCAACTGAACACATTAGTTGTCATTTCTCTATTATCAGGCTTTCCCCACACCTTTGAATCAAGAGTTTGACAGATATCTACTTACAGTGTACACATTCATCTATCCATCCCTCTTTTCCCCATTCCTGGAAAGTCTGGTTGTGCTATAAACAATCTCTGTAAAAGAGGGGGTCTGATGACTTTCCTCCTAGAGTCTTTCCCTTTTCTAAGGTATCATTACACAATGTGCAGCACTGGCATAGTGCAGAATAAAGATATAAGACCTATTTTCTAATCTAAGGGAACTCTGGATCCTGATGTGGAGAGTTACACAGGTAATAACACAAGACGACAGCAAAGCCACATGACTGGGCAGAATATCGTTGTGTTGAAAGCCAAGAGGGGGCAGGAAGTTTTACTAAGGTTTAGGAGAGGAATAAATCTTAGGGAGGGATTCCAGGAAAAGCTGGGTTCTTATTGATAGAAATTGTTACAACGGCCATACTACCCAAAGCCATCTAAAGATTTAATGTGATCCCTATCAAATTACCCATGAGGTTTTTCACAGAACTTGAACAGATAATCCTAAAATTTACTGGGAACCATAAAAGACCCAGAACTGCCAAACCAATCCCAAGGTGGGAGAAACAAAGCAGGATGCAGCATGACCCTTCCAGACAATATCACAAAACTATGGTAATCAAAACAGTGTGGTACTGGTACAAAAGCAGACATACAGCTCAATGGAACTGAACAGAGAGCCCAGAAATAAACCCACACACCTATGGTCAATTAATCTTTGACACAGGAGGCAAGAATATTGTTGTTCAGTCACTCAGTAGTGTCTCACTCTGTGACCCCATGGACTGTAGCAAGCCAGGCTTCCCTGTTCTTCATCATCTCCTGGAGTTTGCTCAAACTCATGTCCATTGAGTTGGTGATGCCATCCAACTATCTTGTCCTCTGTCATCCCCTTCTCCTCCTGCCTTCAGTCTTTCCCAGCATCAGGGTCTTTTCTAATGAGTCGGCTCTTGGCATCAAGTGGCTAAAGTATTGGAGCTTCAGCTTCAGCATCAGTCCTTCCAATGAATATTCAGAGTTGGTTTCCTTTAGGAAGGACCAGTTTGATCTCTTAGCAGTCCAAGGGACTCTCAAGAGTCTTCTCCAACACTACAGTTCAAAAACATCAATTCTTTGATGCTCAGCCTTTTTTATGGTCCAACTCTCACATCTCACTGCTTCCATAGTTTTCCCATCTATTTGCCATGAGGTGATGGAACTAGATGCCATGATCTTAGTTTTTTGAATGTTGAGTTTCAAGCTAGCTTTTTCTTTTTTTTTTTATTTTATTTTTATTAGTTGGAGGCTAATTACTTTACAATATTGTAGTGGTTTTTGCCATACATGGACATGAATCAGCCATGGATTTACATGTGTTCCCCATCCTGATCCCCCCTCCCACCTCCCTCTCCATCCCATCCCTCTGGGTCTTCCCAGTGCACCAGCCCTGAGCACTTGTCTCATGCATCCAACCTGGGCTGGTGATCTGTTTCACCCTTGATAGCATACTTGTTTCAATGCTATTCTCTCAGAACATCCCACCTCACCTTCTCCCAGAGTCCAAAAGTCTGTTCTGTACATCTGTGTCTCTTTTTCTGTTTTGCATATAGGGTTATCGTTACCATCTTTTAAAATTCCATATATATGCATTAGTATACTGTATTGGTCTTTATCTTTCTGGCTTACTTCACTCTGTATAATGGGCTCCAGTTTCATCCATCTCATTAGAATTGATTCAAATGAATTCTTTTTAATGGCTGAGTAATATTCCATGGTGTATATGTACCATCGCTTCCTTATCCATTTGTCTGCTGATGGGCATCTAGGTTGCTTCCATGTCCTGGCTATTATAAACAGTGCTGTGATGAACATTGGGGTGCTCGTGTCTTTCAGATCTGGTTTCCTCGGTGTGTATGCCCAGGAGTGGGATTGCTGGGTCATATGGCAGTTCTATTTCCAGTTTTTTAAGGGATCTCCATACTGTTCTCCATAGTGGCTGTACTAGTTTGCATTCCCACCAACAGTGTAAGAGGGTTCCCTTTTCTCCACACCCTCTCCAGCATTTATTGCTTATAGACTTTTGGATAGCAGCCATCCTCACTGGCGTGTAATGGTACCTCATTGTGGTTTTGATTTGCATTTCTCTGATAATGAGTGATGTTGAGCGTCTTTTCATGTGTTTGTTAGCCATCTGTATGTCTTCTTTGGAGAAATGTCTGTTTAGTTCTTTGGCCCATTTTTTGATTGGGTCATTTGTTTTTCTGGAATTGAGCTGCAGGAGTTACACAACAAAGGAAGCTATAAGCAAGGTGAAAAGACAGCCTTCAGAATGGGAGAAAGTAATAGCAAACGAAGCAACAGACAAAAGATTAATCTCAAAACATTCAAGCTAGCCTTTTCACTCTCCTCTTTCACTCTCATTAAAGGTTCTTAAGTTCCTCTTCGCTTTCTGTGGTTAGGGTGGTGTCATCTTCGCATCTGAGATTATTGATATTTGTCCCAGTAATCTTGATTCCAGCTTGTGCTTCATCTAGCCCAGCATTTCTCATGATGTACACTGCATATAAGTTAAATAAGCAGAGTGACAATACACAGCCTTGACGACTCCTTTCCCAATTTGGAACCAGTCCATTTTTCCATGTCTGGTTCTAACTGTTGCTTCTTGAACTGCATATAGGTTTCTCAGGAGGCAGGTAAAGTAGTCTAGTATTCCCGTCTGTTTAAGAATTTTCCAGTTTGTTGTGATCCACACAAAGGCTTTAGTGTAGTTGATGAAGCAGAAGTAGATGTTTTTCTGGAACTCTCTTGCTTTTTAATGATCCAACAATATATAATGAGAAAAAAGATGATCTCTTTAGCAAATGGTGCTGGGATAGTTGGACAACTGCATGTAAATCAATGAATTTAGAACACAACTTCACACTATGCACAAAAGTAAACTCAAAATTGCTTAAAGATCACAAAATTCCTAGAAGAGAACGTAAGCAAAATATTCTCTGACATAAATCGTACCAGTGTTTTCTTGGATCAGTCTCCCAAGCAAAAGAAATAAAAACAAAAACAAATGGGACCTAATAAAACTTATAAACTTTTGCACAGCAAAGGAAACCATTTAAAAAGCAAGAAGACAGCCTATGGAATAGGAGAAAATATTTGCAAATGACGTGTCAAACAAGGGCTTAATCTCCAAAATATACATACAACTCAACAGCAAGAAAACAAAACATAACAAAACACAACCCAATAAAAAAATGGACAGAAGACCCAAATAGAAATTTCCAGTGAAGGCATATACAGATTGCCAGTAGGCATACGAAAATATGCTCAACATCACCAACTATTAGAGATATGTAAATCGAAATAACAATGAGGTACCACCTCATGCTGGCCATCATTAAGAAAACTACAAATAATAAATGCTGAAGAGGGTGTGGAGAAAGGGATTCCCCACTGACACTGTTAGTGGGAACATAAATTGGTGCAGCCACCGTGGAAAACAGTATGGGAGTTTCTCAAAAAACTAAATATGGAGTTGCCATATGATCCAGCAACCCCACTTCTGGGCATATACCCAAACAGCTATAATTCAAAAAGATACAGGCACCCCTATGTTCATATTCACAATAGCCAAGAAATGGAAATAACCTAAATATCCATCAACACATGAATGAATAAAGAAGATGTAGTACATATATACAATGGAATATTATTCAGACATCAAAATAATGCCATTTGTAGCAGCATGAATGTGCCTAGAGGTTATCATAACATGAAGTCAGAAAGAGAAAGACAGACAAATACCATGTGATATAACTTATATGTGGAATCTAAAAATATGGCACAGATGAACCTATCTGCAAAGCAGAAACAGAAACAGACTCACAGAGACATAAAGAACAGATTTGTGGTTGCAAAGGGGTCGGGGAGAGAGAGGGATGGACTGGGAGTTTGGGATTGGTAGACACAAACTATTACATTTAGAATGGATAACCAACAAATACTGCATAACACAGGGAACTATGTCCAATCTCCTGGGATAAACCATAATGGAAAAGAATTTTTAAAAGAATTTATATATGTGTATAACTGATTCACTTTGCTGCACAGCAGAAATTAGCACATTATAAATTGACTATACATCAGTTAAAATATAGACAAACAGAAAGAAGAAAGGCACAAGGGCTTCCCAGAATTGGTGGAGAAATTACATTGTGTATGAAACCATGAGTACTGAAAAAGGTGAAGAGCAATCTAGGTGTTTTATTTTATATGGGTGAGTTATGTGGCCAGATACCAGATATCTTTAAAAGTCAGGCTAAGGACATGGGGCCTTCCCATCAATGTAATGGTGATCCTTTGAAGGTTAAGCAGGGTAATGCCTTATAAATAGCTTTTTGGGGAAAATAATCTGGCGGCCTGGAGGAATACAGACTTACTGCATGGGACAGAGTTATAGGCAGAGAAACTAGACAGAAATGTCTTATTCCAAGTTGGCTATTTTTCTGCTGGGGAAAAAAAACCCTTCAGCTTCCAACGAACTGCCTTTTATTATGACACAAAAGTCATAAAAGTAGTGATGTATATAAAAGCAGTACAGGATGTTTTTAGTGGCTTTATGAAATAAAAACAGCAGTAGATAGTTAAAATTGGAATGCCCTGCATCAGGTTATAACCATCTTGAGTTTGGGAAGTTGCAACAGCAATGCAATCATATTTTTATAGCTCTACCTTCATCTTTTCACTCAGGTAACTAAACTATGAGTGGGTGAGAAGGGAAAATCCAGCCAATCAACGCCATTAAAGAGCAAAGGATGAGAGTCTTTGAATTTCAGGGTCATAGAATTTACCAGATTGATAAAAGAATCATCATGTTCCCAAGTGAGAAATATGTGTGCTATGAATAAGGCTAAGATTGACACTTGGGAAAACAGGTTCCCTAACAAAATACCCTTGGTAGAAAAGCAGTCACATCAGGCCTTTGTTTCATACCTATCTCAATTCTGAGGAGGGTGATTTTCACAAATTCATTGATGTAGACTCTGGGGTTCAGAGGATTTGAGAAACTTGCCCATGGCCAAACAGTGAAGGCATGGTATCCCAGGATATATCCCAAGATGGATGCCATCTCCCATGTTGCATATTTTAATGCCACATGAAGTTTTCCATAGATTTTTATTTCCCTTTGCTGGTCTCTGAGGGTTCAGTGTCTTTCTGAAGCGACCACTGTAGGTCTCAGGCTGAAGTGTTTCATCTGTTCACCTGAGACAAGACTGCTGGGGACTTTTAGAAAAGACTGCTTTCTGTTGGCAAAGTTGACGGTCTAGGGTCTTCTGTAGGGTAGGGATGGAGGTAGACACCTTTGATGATTACACAATCAGCTGAAGAATGGTTTGCTCAAGATAAGTGATTTGCTTGGTGCAGGGTGTTCTGACAGATGTGGATATTAATAGATATCATATCACATAATCCATACCATGAAGACTTTGATTTTGCCCCCTACTTCACCCAAGTTTGAGGTCATAAAATGATATGCTAAGTTAAATATTACTATATCAAGGAATAAAGGATAGATAAGGTATTCAAATACACAAAATGCTTCCAAAACTAGTTAATTTATTTTGCTACCATCATGACCCAAAGAGGAATCTGAGGCCTGGAGTGTTATGGTATATGAAAGGCAGCTCATAGATTGAAAGCTCGATCAGGCTCACCCTCACACCTGCTCTTAAATGAGCTCATGAAACCCTTGCTATACACATTGTCTACTTGCACAAATACACAAAGATGGTTTTGATTCGGTAGCAGTCAATTCTATGAAGAGGGGAAATATTTATATCTCTTTGTGGGTTATGTTAATAGATAAAATCATGTAGTTGAAGTCAGCTACCATGTTGAAACACTCCCAAAAAGCTGTAAGAAAGAGAAAATATGAGAGTAGAAGGGTTGGGATTGAAAGTATAGGCTCCATGGTGAGTGAGGGTTGGCCTCTTCACTCCATGATTTCCTAACTGTATGAATGAGAGTTGTACTTGCCTGTAAGGTGGTTGTAGGGATGAAATGACATGATGCCTGTGTGTTGCTCAGCTCTGGGATTGGCACCTACTAAAAGTTCCCATCATGACAGATATCACAGTAGTAATAGAGACAGTATAATATGAACTGAACATTATACTATGTGCCAGGCATTTTTGCAAGTGACTTATGTACATTTACTCATTTGGTCTTCATGACAACAAGAGGTATTCTTAGTTTCATCTCTGTTTTAAAGATAAAGTGACTGAGGCACAGAGATGTTATACAATTTGTCTAAGGCCTCAAAGCTGATAAGTAGTACCCCGTAGTGGGACACAATAACCTGTATTCTTAACCACTATGCTATGTGTCTTTTCTAGTTGTGCAAGACCCTTAATAGAGTACACAGTGGATGAGGAAGTGCCAGTTCCTACAGTTAGAGGCCAAATGCGTAGGCCACTGGAAAACAAGCCAGGGAAAACGTTAGGGTGCAAAGGAAGGGCCACGTCCCACTGAAAGCATCAACATCGCTCATGAAAGACAAGATTTGAGATAGGCCTTGAAGGATGAGTCAAGATAGGTACAGATGAACACATAGAGGAGAATATTCAGGAAGCATGATTTACAAAAAGAACAGTTTGAACTCTGTTATGTGGGAATACTCGGCAAAAATCTATAAAATCGTAAACATTGGGTTATAGAGTACCTGACTTCTCCTAAACTATTCAGCATGATGCTGGTGTAGGGTTCAGACAGACCTACATCAAATTCAGCTCTACTGCTCATGAGCTGCGACTTTGACCCCTCTCTCTCAGTACAGCTCTAGCTCAGTCATTCAGTCGTGTCTGACTCTTTTGCGACCCCATGGACTGTAGCCCACCAGGCTCCTCTGTCCATGGGATTCTCCAGGCAAAAATACTGGAGTGGGTTGCAATTTCCTTCTCCAGGGGATCTTCCTGACCCAGGGATCAAACCCTCATCTTCTGCATTCGCAGGCAGATTCTTTACCACTGAGCCACTTGGGAAGCTCCCTATCTCAGTATATCAGTTAGTAAATGGGATTATCATACCTCAGAGCACTGCTATGATTCTACATGAGGTGCTGTAGATAAAGGGCCAGTGGTGGCTGGCTTCCAGGTCAGGTCCTTTCCACAGCTTACAGGTGAGACTTGGGAGCATTCAGAGTGAGAGCTGCTGGGTAAACGTGAGTTGGCCCAGCCAAGTGTTCTATCCACTGTGTATATCTGTTGTGATTTGGAATTCTTGCTCTGCACACCTTTGGAGTATCTAGACCCACATCAAGTTTGTCTAGGATACATAACCTAAATCACCTCTGGAGATTTTCTTCCCCTTTATTTTTCTAAAATTCTTACAACTTCTATCATGTAAGACTTTATTATTTCTGAAGGGTCCATTTCTGAGAATAGTCTTATGTGCCTAGAGAAAGGCTGGGACACACCACTTCTGGCCTGCTCACGTGACATAAGCCTCTGAAGGAGATTTGCCAAATAAAATATAAGATGCCCAGCAAAACTTAACATAAATTAACATAAATTTAACAACTATTTTAAGTAATACTGAGGATATACTTATACTAAAATCTTTTGGATATGCTTATACTAAAAAACATGATCTGAGATGCAAATTTAACTGGGTGTCATATATTTTTATTTGTTATGTCTGATAACTCTACTCCTAAGGTCCAGGGAGCCCAGTGGGGTGGGATATCAGTTTTAGAATCAGATCTGGGGGTTCAGATCCTCATTCACTTATTGGTTGTATAATCTTTCACTTGGGGCTCTCCAGATGGTGTAGTGGTAAAGAATCTGCCTGCCAATGCAGGAGATGCAAGAGACATGAGTTCAATCCATGGGTTGGGAAGATTCCCCTGGAGTAGGAAATGGCAACCCACTCCAGTATTTTTTCCTGGGAAATCCCATGGACAGAAGAACTTGGTGTACTGCAGTCCATGGGGTTGCAAGAGAGTCAGATGTAACTGACTGCACACACACACACACACACACACACCCACACACAATCTTTCACTTAAATCTCGCTCAAGTGAAAGCCCTTATATTAACCAGGATAATTATTGATGAAGTCATTCCTCTTAGAGACACTGAAAAGATAAAGTGAAGTAGCATAGGCCAGTACAACTGGTATACCTCCCAGTGCATAACAGAAATGCCATACATGTGAGAGTAACTTTATATGTTGTTTGCAAAGTTTTCTGTCAATAGTGCTATTCTCTGAAATTGTACAGACTAATTAAGGCTACCTTTTCTTCAAGGCCATTCAATGGATAGGTTGTAGATCTGAGATTATAACTCAGATCTCCAGACTCCCACTCCAGGGCTTTCTCTAATGTCTCTGGTAGCCTCTCTCACATGAGTAATTGTCTTCAGTCAACTGGAGGAAGACTCAGAATGAAATCAAATCCCAACATTTGCAGCATGGTTCATTGCCATGGCTTGCTTTAGAGTCTGTGAAAGCAGGATTCCTTAGGAAAGTATTTTTCTCTTATGATTGTGTTCCCAAAGATGGAAAACCCATTTTAAGTGAAGGAATGAGGGGTGTGGTGGTGGAACCAGGATCACTGTCACCCAGCACATACAGTCTACAACACTGCTATCACCGAACATGAACTATGAAGACACAAACTCCAGAACTCACACTAAACCCTCAAGATTTATGCTATGCCCAGTTTACAAAGGATGAAATTGAGGCTTGTTGGAGTTATCTAACCTTCCCCCAAATCACATAGGCTGTAAGTGGCAGAGCAGGGATTCAAACCCAAGCTTGACTCCCACCAAAGTCATTTCTTTTCTACTGCCCAAGGGTACTTCTTGTTTTTCCCAATTTTTCTCAGCAATCATAAACAAACAAACAAACAAACAAAAACACAAAGCATCTGTTTCAGGAACTAAGAACATGCCTCTCCTGGCTCCTTTCCCTCCCCTTCCAACCCATGAAGAGGGAATAAAAACAGGGTCTTGTGAAATTTCTACTGTATCCATAGGGACTGCAGCCACAATGCTTGTATTGCTCAGAATTTCACCTTCCACATTTCCTCAGCCACAAAAGCCATTCATTGCTGCCACAACCCCAGCATAGCTGGTCCTTTGTTCTAAGCCTGAGAAATCCCCTCAGGATCTTATTCCATGCAGAGGGACAATGCCAGGCCCTGAAGGTACTAGTGATCAAGAGGAACAGAATCTGAGACAGGCCTATCTCATTTATTACCATGTGGCCTGGAGAGGGAAACCTTATCTTACTGATGACGATGATCTGCCTCTCCAGCTAAGGGCTACCTGTACTGACATGATCCATATTCAGAGCATAGGGGGACCTGATGCAGCCTCAGAAACAGAAGAAAGACCTACCAGTTGAATGCACCTGGATAACTGTCATCATTGTCATGGTACAGTGAGTTCCAGGCACGAGGGGACTGCTTAATCAAGAGGAAGAACATTAATTGCCCTCTTCCTCTTTAACCCCCTCCATACCATAATCTAGTGAGAGAGACAGACACAGAGAGTATGAGAGGTTCTGAGTGAGGACACAGGGAGCCTGGAAGGAAAGTTGGCTGTGAGAGAGCAACCTCAGGGTAGCTTTCTAGAGGGATACCACCAGAGTTGATCCTTGAGGAATAAGAAACCATGTTCCAAGTATAGAGACTAGAGAGCATGTTCTGAAGAACAGATACAGAGTGACATCATCAAGATTGTGATATCATCAAGATGGTGACATAGGCTGTTCTGGACTTTAGAAAACCTATGAGGAGACCACTGACCCTTCTATGGACAGGGCAGTAGTGTATAAACCCTAAAACATGGAGGTGAGGCTGAAGTTTGTCCCCACAGAGAAGGAGATAGGCCACATTAGAAGACTATGAAGAGTGCCTACACTCTGAGAGCGCTGCCTCTCCCCCAGACTGGTGTAACACCACACCAAGAGGGCCCACCTCCCACTGCACCAAGCCTACGGTTCCTCCAGTTGTGAAAGCACCCAGGGTGGACGTTCAGCTCCCCTGGCATTGTAGAATGCTTCTCAGGAGGCCTACTTGCATCTCATTTCAGTCTGTGAAATCTGAACACTGGGCATCAGGTAGTGATGGAAGACAATGAGGCTTACAGCACCAGGGTTCGAATTTTGGGAAACCAAGTGCCTATGGCAACAGTGCCTGAGTACATCGCAGAGGCACCACTTATCTACAGGGCCATTGGTGGCCCAGTCTGAGCAGAGAATTGCATCAGGGAGTTGGTCTGCCTGATTCAAGAATCTAAATAATAAGCTATGTTGGTCCTAAAGCCAGTTCAGCCACGCCTTTTGAGCAGGGAAGTTGATTCATAGCCCCTCCTACTGTTGAGTGTAGCTCCTATTCCTGCCTGAGCTGGAAACCTGGCCAGAGCACATGGAGAGAACCTTAGCCCAGTAGCACTTTAGTACAGAGTGTTGCCAGTGACTCTGCCTATCTGCAGACCCAAGTCAGTGGCTTGTTCCAGCCAGAGGGCTTGGTCCATAGTCATACCTGACTTGGTCCCCAAACAAAATGCCTAGCCAGTCCTGGGGTCTATTCTGTGGCCTCATCTGGACAAGGAATCTAATTTACAGCCTTACCCACAGCTGAATATATCCTCCCACCCACCTAGCCCAGGAAACTTAACCAGAGTTACTGGAGATCTGTAATATATCCTGTAACCCTGATTAGGGTGGAGTCTGGCTAGTGGCCTTGCCTATCTGCATAGCCAGGTGCATAGAACATGTCTGCATAGTTCTGTCTAATTTGGTCCCAAACAAGGACCTTAAAGTCTTGGGGCTGTATGGTGGTCCTGCACTAGTAGGGAGACTTACTCAAAGCCCTGACACTGCTGAAAATAGCCTTCAGCCTGCTTGACCAGGAAACCTAGCCAGAGCACATGGGAAGCTGTGTAGCCCATCCTGTGGCTTTCCATACAGTAGCACATGGACAGAGACCACAGCCAGTGCCTCACCCTGTCTGAAGAGTGAAGCTTGTGGCACCTTCTGCCTGGGGAATTCTGTGTGTAGTCCTGCCATATGTGGGTTCTTTAACAATCAGCTGTGATGATCATGGTGCCCGTTCTGTTGCTCCACCTGACAACAGAGGATTGTTGAAGCTAATGCATAACGCTACGTACTGCTGAGTATAGTACCCAGTCTGACCATCTAGAAAGCCTGACCAGAGAATCTAGGCCACTGCAGAGCCTATCCTACAGACGCACTAAACAAGAAACCAAGCAGTCTCATCCAAATGTTCTTAGCTGGCAGCACCCCCATCCAACTTGAGATCTTGGGCAGTGACCTTGCCCCAAGTATACCCAGATAGCAAGTCCCACTGCCCAAGGATGCTACCAGCTGACATGTCCAGAGCCCCAAGCTGAGCTGACTATAAGAACTGTCTTGCCAAAGTGAAAATGTGAAGTCTAGAAAAGGGGACAACTTACTCAAATGCAGATACCAATATAAAGAATCAAGAGTCATGAAAAATCAGGTTTACATGACAACAAAAGGAAACCAATAAAGCACCAATAATGGACTAAAAAATGGATATCTGTAAACTTTAAACTGTGAGACAAAATTTTCAGAATAATCTTCTTAAAGAAGTTTAAGGACTATAAGAACAGACAGCATAAAGAAATTAGGGAAACAATGCATGAACAAAACAATAAGTTCAACAAAGAGATATAAACCATCAAAAAAATGAAAGGAGTAAAACCCACTCCAAACATTAATTCTAGAGATGAAGGACACAAATATTGAACGGAAGAATTCATAAGAGCTTCAACAGTAGACTCAGTCATGCAGAAGAAATAATCAGTGATCTAGAAGACAGGGCATTTGGAATTATCCAGTCAGAGAAGCATAAAAGAAAAAGACATGAGAAACCATTAAAAGAAAAAGTAAGCACATCATGGGAATTACAGAGGGAGAAGACAAAGAGAAAGAGACAAAGTACTCTTAAAGCAAGATCTGAAAACTTCCCAAACTTGTGGGGGGAACAGTCATACAGATTCATGAGGCCCAAAGGACTCCAAACAGGTTAAACATGAGTAGGGTAACACCATACATTAAACTGTCAAAAGCCAAAGTAAAAAATAATAAGAAGAAGAATTCTGAAAGCAGCAAATATGTAAAGTGAAAAAAGTTACAGACAAGGAAACCCCATAAGATTACCAGCAAATTTCTTGATAGAAACTCTTCAGGCTAGGAGAGAATGGGATGATATAATCAAAATATTGAAAGAAAAAAGTTGTCAACCAAGAATCATCTACCCAGCAAAGCTTCCCTTCAGAAATAAAAGACACATAACAATTTTCTCTAACAAACAAAAGGTGAAGGGGTTCATTACAATTAAACTGGCCATAAAAGATATGCTAAAGGGGGTTCTTTGAGTGGAGTTAAAAGACACTTATAAACATTATTAAAAAATAGGAAGGTAGTATAAAATTCACTGGTAATGGTAAATATATAGTCAAATCAGATTCTCTAATGTGGAAAGAGTGGTATGCAATTCACTTACAGCTGTACTTTAAAAATGAAAAAAAAAAAGTATTAAATATTTCCAGAACTATAATAGTCTGTTATTAGATATGTAATATAAAGTGTGTAAATTATAGTATCAGTAAACTGAAATGAGGAAGGAAATAAAAATGTAAAGTTTCGAAGTGCTATTGAAGTTAAGTAGTTATCAGTTTAAAATAGGGCGTTATAATTTAATATATGTAAACCTCGTGGTAACCACAAATTAAAAAGTGTACCAGCTACACAAAAGATCATGAAGTCAAAGCATACCTACCAAAAAAATCATCATATCAGAACAGACAACAGCAGGGAAAAAGGGAACAAGGGAACTAGAAACAGAAGATGTTTAATAAAGTGGCAGTATTAAGTCCTTACATATCAATCATTACTTTAAGTAAATGAATTTAATTAGTAAATGAATAAGTGAATTTACTTATGAAATTTAAGAAATTTAATTCTCCAATCAAAAGACATATAATGACTGAATGAATTAAAAATAAGATGCGACAATATCCTGCCTACAAGAGACTTTCTCTAGCTTCAAAGACATACCTAGACAGAGAATGAAGGAATCAAGAAAGGTATGTCAAGCAATGCTAACAACAACATAAAAGCAGGACTAGCTATGCCTTTTTCAGACTTTAAACTACTAATGGTTAAAAATACAAAACAGGTCATTATATAATGATAAAAGGGTCAAGCTGTCAAGAAGGTAAAGTAACTAAATATTCATGGACTGAACTTTGGAACATCAAAATATATCATGCTATACTAACAAGATTAAAATAACAAGCAATAATAATAGTTGTGGATGTTAATATGCCACTCTCAACAATGGATTCTTCATCCAGAGAATCAATAAGAAAACAGAGAATTTGAACAACACTCTAGACAAAATAGATCTAACAGACACAGAAAACATTCTGAAAACAAGAATATACATTTTTTTCAAACATACAGAAGACATTTTCTAGGATAGATCATATGTTAGACAAAAGACAAGTATTAGCAAACTGAATGAGACAGAAATCATATGGAGTGTCTCCTCTGACTTATATAAATGATACATGATATAAAACTTGAAGTTAGTAACAGAAGGAAAATTGGAAGCTTTACAAATGTGTGTAAATTAAACAACACTCTTCCTGAAAAACCTATGGATAAAACATTAAAAAGGAAATTAACACATATCTTAAGAGAAATAAAGATAAATCAAAACCCATGGGATGCATAAATAAGAGACATTTGTAGCTATAAGCACATATTTGAAGTAAACAGAAAGATCTGAAAAAAATCACAACCTAACTTTATACCTCAACGAACTAAAAGAGAAGAACAAAGTGAGCTCAAAGTTAGCAGAAGGAAGGGAATAATAATGATTAGAACAGAAATAAATTAAGAACAAGAAAACAACAGAAAAGATGAACAAAACTAAGAGTTGGTTCCTGGAAAATATCAACAAAATTGACAAATCTTTACATAGACTTATGAGGAAAAACCAGAGAGGACCAATATTAACAAAATTACAAAGGAAAGAAGAAACATAACTGATACCTCAGAAATAGAAAAGGGTCATAATCGAGAGTACTATGAACATCTATATGACAACCAACTGGACAACCTGCTTGTCTGACCCAGGAGTCGAACTGGGGTCTCCTGCATTGCAGGTGGATTCTTTACCATCTGAACTATCAGGAAAGCAAACAAACTGGAAAACCTAGAAGAAAGAGACAAATTTCTAGAAACTAGAGCCTACCAAGACTGAATTAGGAACAAAGAGCAAGTCTAAACAGACCAGTTAATAGTTAGGAGTTTGGATCAGTAATAAAACAAAAAATCAAAGTTACTGTCAACAAATAAACATCTAGCCAGGGCTAGATGGCTTCACTGATGTGTTTTACCAAGCATTTAAAGAATTAATTTCAATCCTTCTCAAGCTCTCCCAAAAAGTTAGAGGAAGAAACACTCCCAAACTCAGTTTACAAGGCTAGAGGAGCCTGGTGGGCTATATAGTTCATGGGGTCACACAGTTGGACCAATAACAACAAATTACACTGATACTAAAGCTACATGAGGACACTACAAGAAAACTCCAGAGGAGTATTTCTGATAAACATAGATGAAACAATTCAACAAAATACATGGAAACCAAATTCAGCAGCATGTTAAAGGATCATATACCATGACTGAATAGGATTCACACCCAAGATACAAGGATGGTTCAACAGATACAAATGAATAAGTGTGGTACATCACATGGATAGAATGAAAGATAAAAATCATATGGTTGCCTCAGTAAACACAGAAAAAAAAAATCTGACAAAATACAACAACCTTTTATGAAAACTTTCAAGAAATTAGGTATAGGAGGAATGTACTTAAGTGTAGGAAAGGTCATATATGACAAACCCACAGCAACATCATACTCAGTGGTGAAAGGCTGAAATTTTTTCTCTAAGATCAGAAATAAGACAAAAGCTCTCACTTTCACCACTCCTATTCACCATAGTAGTGGAAGTCTTAGCCAGGGCATTAGGCAAAGGAGAGAGAGAAGGGACGAAAGGAAAGAAGGCATAGAATTGAGAAGGAAGAAGTAAAATGGTCTCTATTTGCATTCTATATTTAGATATAGAAAATCCTAAAGACTACTAAAAACCCATTAGATCCAATCAACAAAATCAGTAAGTTGCAGGATACAGTCAACTTACAAACTTATTAGCATTTCTATACATTAACAATGAATTACTTAAAAGCAAAATAAAGAAAACAATCCCATTTGCAATAGCATCTAAAACAATATAATACTTAGGAATAAATTTAAAGAGGTGAAATATCTCTGCACTGCAAACTATAAGCATTGATGAAAAAAATTGAACTCAAATAAATGATAGTGTGTTTACAGATAGGAAAAAATTAATATTTTTAAGATATCTATACTATCCAAAGCCATGTATTGACTCAGTGCAATTACTAGCAGTGTTCTGATATCAATTTTACAGAAGTAGAAAAAATATAGATCCATAAAAGATGCCCAATAGCCACATCAGTCATTAAAAGTCAATGCCAGAGGCATCACAATTTCTGATTTCATGGTAATTATAAAGTAATAGTAATCAAAACAGAATGGTATTGACATAAAAAACAGACACTTAGACCACTGGAACAGAATCAAGAACCCAGAAATAAATCATGCATATACAGTTAATTACTACTTTACAAAGGAGTCAAGAATATTCCATGGAGAAAAGGCAGTCTCTTCAATAAACAGTGCTGGGAAAAAATTGGACATTCAAATGTAAAAGAATGAAACTAGACCCCTATCTTCCACCAGTCACAGAAATTAACCCAAAGTGGATTAAATAACTAAATGTAAGACATAAAACCATAAAATACTAGAAGAAAGCATAAAGGAAAAGCTTCTTGAATCCTGGCAATGATCTTAGGATATGATAGCTAAAGTGCAAGCAGCAAAATAAAAAACAAGTTGGGTTACATTGAACTAAAAAGCTCCCACACAGCAAAAGAAATGATCAACAAGATGAAAAGGCAACCCACAGAAAAGGAAGTATTTACAAATAATGTATCTGTTATGGAGTTAGTGTCCGAAAGAGATAAGAAACTCAGAAAACTCAATAGTAAAAAAAACTCAATCCAATTTTAAAATGGAGACATTTTTCTAAAGAAAATATTCAAATGGCTAACAAATACACAAAAAGTGCTCAACATCATTAGTATTAGGGAAATGCAAATCAAAATCACAATGAAACATCACCTCCAGCTTGTTAGAATGGCTACTATCAAAAAGGCAAGATGTAACAAACGCCGGTGAGGTTGTGGAGAAAAGGAAACCCTTGTGCACTGTTGGTGGGAATGTAAATTGGCATTAAATCTATGGAAAACTGCATGGAAGTTCTTAAAAAAAAAATCAAAAATAGAAATTTCAAATGACGTAGCAATCCCACTTCTGAGATATGTCCAAAGAAAATGAAATAACTATGTCAAAGAGATATCTGCCCGTTAGTGTTCACTGCAGCATTATTTACAATACCCAAGACTTGGAAACATCCTAAGTGCCAATCCACAGATGAGTAGATAAAGTATATGAAGTGTGTGTGCATATGTATACATACATACATATGCACATACCGACATACACCTAAATAGTATTCAGCCATAAAAAGGAAGGAAATCCTGCCACTTGTGAAAACATAGATGGACCTTGAGGACATTACGCTGAGTAACAGAAGTCAGAGAAAGACAAATACTATGTGATCTCAGTCATGTGTAGAATCAAAAAGAAAATTAAATTAGTAGAATGAGATCAGATTTATAGTTGCCAGAGGCAGGGGGAATTGGGTGAAAGTATCCAAAACACACAGACTTCCACTAATAAATGCTGGTGATGTAATGTACAACATTATAAATATAGTAAACAGGGCTGTATGATATATTTGAAAGTTACTGAGAGTAAATCTTAAAAGTTCTCTTCACAAGGAAAAAAGATCTGTAACTACATAAAATGATGAATGTTAACTAAACTCACTCTGGTAATCATTTTACAATATGTACACGTCAAGTCATTTTGTTGTACACCTTAAACTTATACCACTTTGCATGTCAATTATATCACTATCCTACTGAGGGAAAAAAAAGAGAATACTTGCACAGATCTAGGGTTCAAAGAGACATTTTAAAACCTTTTTACATTCAAGTGTCTCCTGATGAGAGAAGCCCCGCCTCATTTCGTATCAAACATAAATACACCCACACAGCTCATATTACACTCTCAATTTTCACTTTTGGCAAAATAAGATTATTTCTATAATTTCATCTTTTGTATTTATATAGAATTCTGTAACTTGAATTATCTTTGACTAGTTACAATGCATCAGTTTGCAGATATGTAATTAAATGTTTATTCCTTTTGATTTGTTTTCAAATATATAATCCAATCCATCTATATTTCCAGACCTCGAACACTTTTGCAGGCTCTTGACATCCCTGGGTGTCAAGGGCCTCCTGTTTACCAGGCTGAGAGGATGAATCAGCTCTGAGAAGGAGTGGGACATTTTCAGGCAATTGTTTGGGGTTGTTTGCCCAAGGAGCAGACAGTGAAGGGGGGTGGCAAGGGTGGATACTTCTTGAAAGTTGAGGGGAGGTAGGCAAGGGCATTTAAGTGCTTTTATTTCAAAATGAAGACTTTAGTCCAAAATAAATGGAGAGCCACGGAAGATTTTTAAGCCTGGGAAGACAACTCGCAGTTGTACACTGGTTGGTGGTTTAGAGGATGCCCTGGAGATGGGGGATGGTGAGGAGGCTGCTGCACATCTCTGATCTTGGAAGCAGCAGAGAGACTCCTAGAGCACAAGGTGGGCATGGCAAGAAGCCGACATAAGGCAGACAGAAGCAGCAGAAGGCTGGAGAGGCGGCGGGTCTGGGAGCCCCGTTTGGGCCATGCTGAGGGTGGGACTGTTGGTGTGAGCAGCTGTGTGATGCATGGGAATCTTTCAGCAATCAGGCTGCTGGAACCCCTCATGGTTCCCAGGCTGTAACCAGAGGCTCAAGGCAGCCCATTAGCGCCGTGGGGCTTTTCCTTTTGGAGGAAGGAAACTGTGAGAACCGGGAATCTGACCTATGACCCTGGCTGGTCCTAAGGCCTGCTGAGTGCACGGTTAAAATGTCAGCAGCCATTTCCTCCATGGGAAACACCTTTCTTTCTCAGCCCCTGGCCTATGCAGACCCCAGGAGGGAGCCAAGAGGTCACGAGCGATGCCAGCGTCCTCACTCCCTGCGGTTCCTAAGTCTGAAACAGGGAGACTGGAAACTCCACAATTGATGGTTGACATGAACAGCACTAAATGAGTCCAGCAGATGTGTAAAGAGAGCATCTTACTCTCAGGCAAAGAGGTCTGTCATCCTGTGTATAGCAGAAATAATCATGCGGATGATATTCACACCAGTTAATATTTATCATGAATTCACTGTGGACTGGATGTTGTGCTGAGCACCTTATGTGTTGCTTCTCATTTAATTCTCATGAGTTTATGAGGAAGGAATAGACAAAGCTAGGATTTTTAGCCAGCTGCCAACTCTAGGGCCCATTCATTTGATGTCTCTCAACTCTCATCCTTTTGATTCATTAATTCAGTGACTTTTTAACTGGGAATGATTTCTGTGCTCCTTAATCCCCTATCCCGTGGACATCTGACAAGATCTGAGACATTTTGGATGGTCACAATTGGGGTTGGGGCATTGCTACTGGCATCTCATAGGTAGGCAGAGATGCCCAGAACAGCCCGTAGAACAAAGGATTATCCAGCCCCAGATGTCAGTAGTTGAGATACTCTGACCCAGCACCAGGGGCCAGATAAACATTCAGTAATGTCTGCACAGCTTTGGGTTAAACACTTCGCTTCACCCTCTTCCTCCCTTCTACCTTCAGCTGTTTATTCATTTGATCCTTCATTCAAGAAACTGCAGCCCTCTTCTGAAGATTTTCGTAGCTTCCCTGATATAAACAGGTGGCTCGTCTTGGCTCAGTGTGCCTTTTAATTGGAAAGGAAATCACACTTTTTTTCTCTCCACCTGGCTGATAACTAAACTTGGGTCGAGAAGGTGTTCTCCCTGGAAAAAAGTTGCATGTCAGTGCTTCTTAAAAAAAAAAAAGAAATCACAGGTTGGTGTAGTTAGCTGGAAGTCTAAGGACAGTGTTGATCCCAAAACTCTGTGTGTGTGTGTGTGTGTGTGTGTGTGTGTGTGTGAGAGAGAGAGAGAGAGAGAGAGAGAGAGAGAGAGCGAGCTAAGCTAAGTCACTTCAGTCGTGTCCCACTCTATGCGACCCCATAAATGTCAGCCCACCAAGCTCCCCCGTCGAGAGATGCCCTAAGGAAACCAGTCTGATCCCAGAGAAAACAATTAGAACCACGTGGTTTTTCATTCACCACTATTTTCTGAAGCACTGCCAAAACAGTTGAGATGAAGACAAAGGGATCATTCATGCTCAGCAACCCTCCCTGGGGGACAGCGGAGTGCCCCGGATGGAGAAGGGCAGGCGGTCTGCCGGCTCCCACCATTAGGGCTTTATTAGTGGGGCAAACACAATTTAGAGAATCAATGAGGGGTCCAAACACTGCTCCTGGTCAGAGAGGAAGCCTTCCAAACAGCACCCGCTGTGCCCAGGGAGCTTGCATACATGGGCTCCCCACCTAATTAGTGTCCTCCTGAATGTGCAAAAGCAGAAACCCACAAGGATTTCCTGTGACTATTTAATTACAGTTGGGTCTCTTTTGTCTTGAAACCGGCTGGAGTCTGCTAGTCCACTGCAGTACCGGGGGAAGCTGTACAAAGTCTCCTAATGAGTTGGCCTCTCAGTGTTTCTGTCCTTCCCTGAGGGTGAGAGAATTGTCTGCTTCGAAAACTGACCAAGTGGAGGTAGCAACCTATTGAACTTGAGGATGCTCTGGAAGTAATGAGCTCTCATCAGCAGAACAATTCAGACCTGGGCAGAAGAGTCTCTTGGCATGGAAACATAAAGAAAATTCAAGAATGAAATTCAGAAAGAAGAGGGAAGAGAGATTCCACTAGATTTAAGATGCTCCCCAGATCTGAGATTTTAAGCTTCCAAGTAAACAAGTCTTTATGTACAAAAAATGCCTGGTCCAGTGGGGGAGCTTAATGTTCACTAAATGATGAACTGACTGAACAAATGAAAGAATAAAGGCTTGGGGGACACTTAAAGAAATAAAGATTTTAGCAGAAATCCCCCATACAAATACAAAAATTCCTCCATGAATTTTTAAGTTAGGGGTCAAATCTTCATTTGAAGTTGGTTTCTGGTTATAAAGAGTCCTTGGCTTCATAGGGCCAATGACTTTGCTTTCTCTCTTTTATGCACTCTTGTTTTATACACTCTACACTTCAGGGAAAATCTTTGGGAAATAGTAATTTTGAGATCTTAGGGAAAAAAAGCATAAGCCCAAGGAAACGATTGTTATTCTCTCCCTTGGAGAAGATTAGTGGGTAAGTGCTGAGTTGTAACAACTTGCATAGAGAGCTGAATATAAAACCCCAAACAAAGGGCAGTCAAACCCAGGGCAGCAGTAAAGACAAGGAAATGCCCTGCTTTTTATTTAAAGCAAAGTGGCTCAGCAGGGTGTATGGAAAGTGAAGGTTAATGGTGTGAAGTTCAGAGGTCTACATAAAGTCCCCTGCTCTGCCAGTGACTTACCAGGTGGCCCTGAAGAATTGCCTCTTTCTCATACTTCCTCTTCTGCAGGATGGAAGCAGTAATATCTGCCTAGCATAGCATTCCAAGTATTTCTGAGTACCAGTAAGATCGTACTGTACCCACGGATGCTATTTAAAGATTGTATAACTCTATAGCAGACTCTTATATGGTCATCTGTGTATGGTCCTCTTGTGTCAATGCTCAACCTTAAACATCCGGTTTGGAACTTGAAGTACCTCTGCAAGAACACCTCACTGCAGAAAGACTGTTACTTCTACATTAGCTATTATTCTTGATCTAGCAGAAAGTGAAATAGAAATATAATTTTCACTATCAGAATATATACATGGTCAAGTGGCACTAGTGCTGGAGAATCTGCCTGCTAATGCAGGAGACTGAAGAGACCCAGGCTCTATCCCTGGGTTGAAAAGATCCCCTGGAGAAGGGAATGTCTACCCACTCCAGTATTCTTGCCTGGAGAATCCCATGGACAGAGGAGCCTGGCGAACTACAGTCCATGGGGTCGCAGAGAGTCAGACAAGACTTGAGCAAATGGGCACAAACACACACATTTTATTTACAGATGTTGCCGAAAGAGCCATAAAATGGGAGAGAGGACTCTGGACCAAGCAATAGGGAACGTGGAAAGTGGTGCATTCTTTTCTTTTTTTTGGTTCTTTCCTTCCTCTCTCTCTTCCTCCCTCCCTTCCTATATTATTTACATGATTGGCATATATTGGGTCTTATGATAAAAAATTAATGAGACTGATTCCCTGATCTCAGTGACTTCGGAATTTATTGGTGGCGAAAGTCAAATTGAGAGAGAACTAGAGCAGAGGATTAAATGCATCTGAGAAAGGCTGGGGTGGGATGGGATGTCTAGGGGGTGCTTCTTGGGGGAAGAAATGCCAGGTTTGGATTTCAAAAGGTAAATAGGAGTCTGGAAGGAAACAAAGGATGAGTGGGAATACAGGCCAAGGAAACTCCATGTGGTTCCACAGAACTGAAGGGGAAGATGTCCATGAGCACATTCTAGGGAATAAAACCACAGGGATAGAGAGATGCCTGACTGTGAAGGGCCTTCTGTGTCATGAGGTGCTTTGGTTTCTCCTAAGAGTTACAGGGAACCATGGAAGACCTTAAAATCAGGGTACTGATGTGATCCAGTTGTTATTTTGAAAAATCATTCAATGATCTATTGGAGATGGAATTGCAATGGGGAGATGAGAGGTAGGAAGTCCTATTTGGGGGCTGCTGCAATGAAGTAAAAGACAATGGTCAGGATGCAGATCAAGGAAGTAAGGGAAGGGAAAAAGAGGCATCTTAGCTGAATGATGGCACATCAGACAAAACCACTGGGATGAGCATCTGCAGGTCAAGGGAGAGCAGAGGGCTTCCTTGCTCTGTTCCACCTCAAGCTTTTTGACCCCAGGCACATCATTTTGCCTCCTTTAACATTATTTTTCTAATGCATAAAACAGCAAGTTTATATAGCTCACTTTTAGACAGTGATTGTGTTTACAGACCATATGTCTTCGTCATCTGTTGGAGAACATTCCAGGTAAAGTGATAATTGGTTTAGTTGGTTGGTTTGCTTAAAGAGATGGGACAGTATTTTAAGAAGATGAAGTTGGACATCTTCCCTTTCTTTCTTTGTGTAGAAGCAAGCACTTCCATTATCTTGTGTAGATCACAGCAGGTCAAGTGAGGAAACAGCTTTATTATAATAGACCAGTCATCTTGAAAGCTTAAAAACTTATTACAGTTAAAAAAAAAAATTGTCATTCCTCTGTGGATTTCCAATGGGCAAGCTCCTAGTACCAGTGCCTAAATATTGATAGATGTCTCAACCAGTGACTTTGCTCCTCTGTAGAGCCAAGATGGTGGTGCAGTCTGATCAGGGAATTCGGTGGGGCACAGGTCTGCTTGATTTGGGACCCCAAAAGAAGAGCCTTGCTATCTCAGAGCCTGGTCTTCCTCTCCTTATAGGCAGGGGAATTCAGTCATACCTTGCCCATTGCTGGGTATGGCTCCTGGCTATCCCAACCAGGAACCTGGCTGAAGCAACCAGGAAGCTACTTATCCTAGCAACACTGGAACTAAGAGCTTAGCCAGTAGCACTAACCATCTTCAGAACAAAGCCAGTGGCCTCCTTTGGTCAGGGAACTTGGGGGTACAGCTTGAGTCAAGTCCCCAAACAAAAAGCACTGTCGCCTTGGAACAGGTTCTGCTGCTCCCCCCAGACTGGGGAGTTAATTCATAGTCCTGCTCACTGCTGAGTGTAGCTCCTTATCTGATGAGGAGGTCTGACCTGAGACCCAGGAAGCTGCTTGTTCCGGCAATACTTCAGATGTGACCTCAGCCAGCAGGTCTGCCCATGTGCAGAACCAGCCGATGACCCAATCTGGCCTGAGAGCTTGGTATACAGTTCTGCTTGTTTCACTCCCCAAACTACAGTCTTATCAACCTTGGGGCCTGCTCTGCAGCTCCTGACCTGCAGCAATGAAGGTAATCCATGTCTGCACCCACTGCTGAACCCAGCCTCCAAACCTGCCAACCAGGAAACCTCAGCAGAGCTTGTGGAGATCTTTGTAACCCACCCTACAGCCTCAACTACAGCAGCACTTGAATAGTGAGCTTGACCAGTGACTCAGTGCATGCAGAGCCAAGACCGTGGCCCCACATGTTCAGAGAGCTTAGCACACTTTTATGTTTGAACTGACCCCCAAAGAACTGAAGATTTATGAACTGTCATACAAAGAATTCAGAATATTCCTCTTAACTTTACTTAACTTCAAGAACACACACACAACGAAACTAGGAAAACAATGCGAGGGGAAAATAGAGAGGTTTAAAGAAATAGAACCCATTCCCCTCCTAAAAAATGAAAATCCTGGAACAGAAGAATACACTGATTGAACTGAAGATTCAATAGAGTTTCAACAGCAGTCTTGACCATATCGTTCAACCAGAATGACCACTGAACCATTCAACCAGAAGACAGGACACCTGAAGTTATCTAGTTAGAGGAACAAAAAGCAAAAAGAATTTTTAAAAAAGTAAAGAAAGCCTACTGGACATAGGTGATAACATTAAAAGAAAAAAAAAATTCATATTAGAAAAACCCCAAAAGGAGAAGAGAAATAGAAAGGGAGAGAAACTGTATGTAAAGCAATGATGGATAAAACTTTGCAAACCCAGAGAAAGAAATGGATATCTAGATTCATGAGGCCCAAAGGATTCTAAATAGTTTAAACCTGAATAGGGTAGGGCTTCACTGAGACACAATATTATTAAATTTTCAAGTCAAGGAAAAAATAATTTTTTGAAAGCAGCAGGCAAAAAGGGACATGTTAAATACAAGGAAACATGATAAGACATTAGGCAGAATTCTCAACAGAAACTATGCATGCCAAGAGAGAATGGGATGATATATTCAAAACACTGAAAGAGGTGGGTGGGGGGGCATGTGGAAGAATCTGTCAAACAAGTATTCTATACCCAGCAAAGCTGTACTTCTGAAAAGAAGGAGGGATAATGACTTTCCTGAACAAACAAAAGCTGAGGAAATTCATTACCACTAGACCTCACTTAATATAAATTCTAAAGGGGTTTCTTTCAGTGGAAGAAAAAAGGATGCTAATTAACATCATAAAAACATATGGCTATATCAAACTCAATGATGATAAATGTATAATCAAAGTTAGATTCTGTAAATTAATTAAATTACAGCTGTGTAATTAAATTACAGCTCTAGATAAAAAGTTAGAGAATAAGTTAAAAAGCATTAATGTAATAATTTGATACTGGATACATAATATAAAAATATGTAAACTGTAATATCAACAACTTAATATGTTAGGAGGAGGAGAAGTAAAAATGTAACATTTAGGAATGCTATCAAGTTGTTATCAGTTTTTAAAAAGATGTTAAAAATAGAATGGTCTAATTTTAAGCTATTTTATATAAGCCTCATGACAACAGCAAGAGAAACCCAGGAGTAGCTATGCACAAGAACAAGATAAAGATGTCAAATTATACTCATACCATAAGACATTAAATTACACCAAAAAAGACATAAGGATCAGGGAAAAACAAACAGTGGGTCTAGAAAACAGTCAGAAAACAATGAACAAAAGGCATAAGTCCTTACTGATAATAATTACTTGAAACATAAATGAACTAGATTTTTCAACTGAAAGACACAGAATGGCTGAATGGATTTAAAAATCCAGATTTAACAATATGTTAAGAGACTCACTTTAGCTTTAAAGACACACACAGACTGAGAGTGATAAGATAAAAAAAAAAAGATATATCAAGCAAAAAGTAACCAATAAAAGTCATGTTCTGTGTGCTCAGGCACGTCTGACTCTTTGTGACAGCATGGATTCTGGCCCACCAGGCTTCTCTTTCCAATGAATTTTCCAGGCCAGAATACTGGCGTGGGTTGTTGTTTCCTACTCCAGGGGATCTTCCCAACCCAGGGATCAAACCCACATCTGTTGAGTCTACTGTATTTGTAGATAGATTCTTTATCACTGTGCCACTTGGAAAGTCAAAAAAAAGCATGGGTAGCTATAATTACATAAGACAAATTAAAACTTAAGTTAAAAATGGTAAAAAGAAAGAAGGATCATTTTATAATGATAAAGAGGTCAGTCAATCTAGAAGATAAATCAATTATAAATATCTATGCATCTGACATCAGAGCACCAAAATATATAAGCAAAAACAGAACTAAAAGGTGAAATATACAGAATAATAACAATAATTGGAAATTTTAAAACTCCATTCTCAACAATAGGTATGTTATTGGATAATCAATAAGTAAACAATAGATTTGATCAAGTGGACCTAACAAGCATATACAGACTGTTCTACCCAACAATAGTGGAATACAGTCTTCTCAAGCACAAGTGACATTTTCTATGATGGAGCATATGTTAGAAAACAAAACAAGTCTCAACAAATTCAAGTATTAAAATCCTATCAAGTATATTCTCTGACCACATGATATGAAACTTGAAAACTAGAAATCAATAACCAAAGGAAAACTAGAAATTCATTAGTATATAGAAATTAAACACCACTTCTGAAAAGTGAAGGGATCAAAGAAGAAATTAAAAGGGGAATAAAAAAGCATCTTGAGATAACTGAAACTGGAAACATACACACAAACTTACGGGATGCAGAAAAATCATTCTAAGAGACATAAAATACAACAAACAGTATTATGTATAAAATCATAAAATAGTATTTTAAAATACTGGCATAAAGAGATATGTAGACCAATAGAACAGAATTGAGAACTCAGAAAAGAAACTCCAAATATATGTATGGTCAACTAATATTGATGAGGGAGCCAAAAAAAAGCAATGGATAAAAGACAGCCTCTTTACTAAATGGTGCTGGAAAATGGATATTGACATGTAAGAATGAAACTAGACTCTTATCTTACACTACTCATAACAATCAACTTGAAATAGATTAAAGATGTAAATATAAGATCTGCAATCATAAAACTCCTAGAAGAAATATAGAATAAAAGGTCATTGGGGTGGATTTTGGAAATAAATTTTTGTACTGTATATGATAGCTAAAGCATAAGCAACAAAATTAAAAAAAAAAAAAGAGGGACTACATAAAACTAAATGGCTTCTATTCAGCAAAATAAATGATCAACAAAATAAAAAGACAACCTATAGCATGGGAAAGAATATTTGTAAATCATGTATCAGACAAGGGGTTAATATCCAAAATATATTAAGTCACAAAACTCAATAGAAAAACTAAGTAATCTGATTAAAAATGGGCAACCAACTTAAATAGAGGTTTTTTCAAAGAAGATTTTCAAAAGGCCAACAGCTACCTGAAAAAGTACTCAACTTTAATTATTAGGGAAATTTAAGTCAAAACTACAATGAGATATCACCTCATACCTGTTAGAATGGCTATCATCCAAAAAAATAAGAGATAACATGGTGACAAGGATATGAAGAGAGGAAAACCTTTGTGTACTATTGACAGGAATGTAAATTGGTACAGTCACTGTGAAAACCAATAAAGAGGTTTCTCTGAAAATTAAAACATGAAACAACATACGATTTAGCAATTTAGCTGCTGGGTATGTATCCATAGGAAATAAAATCACTATGTTGAAGAGTTATCTGCATCCCCTTGTTCACTGTAGTATAATTTATAATAGTCCGAGACATGGAAACAGCCTAAGTGTTCATTGATGGATAAATGGATGTAGAAAATGTGTGTACATCCATATACTATACACACGTTATATGTATGTATGTATGTTTATATATATGTATATACATATACACACAGTGAAATACTATTTGGCCATAACAAATAAGGAAATTCTGTCATTTGCAACAACATGGATATACATTAAAGGCATCATACTAAGTGAATTCAGTCAGAGAGAGACAGAAAAATACTGATCTTACTTATATGTGGAATTTAAAAACAAAAAAACTCAACACCAAAGTCATTAAAACGAGATCAGAACAGTTATTACTAGAGACAGGGGGTAGGGGTGGGGAAGTGGATGAAAGGTACACGCTTCCAGGTATAAAAATAACAAGTCCTGGGGATATGGTATGCTACTTTATGACTTTGGTTTATACTGCTCGTGGTATATTTGAAGGTTGCTAACAGGGTAGGTCCTTAAAGTTCTTATCATAGGGAAAAAGAGCTTTTTTCCTTCGCTCATGCTGGTACGCCTTGTGGGGTCTTAATTTCTGGAACCTGGTTCCTCAGTGGTGACAGCCCTGAGTCCTAACCACTGTACTGCAGGGAATTCCCCATATTGCTTTTTTATACGTATGACAGACATTAACTAAATTTATTGTTTTAATCATTATGCAACGTGTATGTCAGGTCACTGTGCTATTCATCTTAAACTTATACAACGCTCCATGTCAATTACATTTCAATAAAAATGAAAGGAAAAAAGAAACACTGGTTTGTACAAGAACACCTAAGTTTCTAAACAATGGAACCAGCTCCCATTATAAAAAATATATCAGTATGCACAATAAGATGCTTCTAAAAATCAAATACACATGCTTATGAAAAAATATTTGGAGTGTGAGTGTGTGTGTGTGTGAGTGTGTGTATGAAGTATACCCTATACCTGTATGCTGTGTGTGTGCGTGAAGGTGATAAAGGAAGGGGAGCATCAGAAATATACTGACAATTACTGATTTGGGGTTGTGTTCATGGTATGCCACTTTGCTATAAATTTTTAGAGGTTAATGGGGTAAAGAGTTGGTTTTAATATTCACTTGGTAATGCATTTTGAGTAAGTAAGGCTCACGTAAGCTGCCTAATAACCAGAAAGGTCTCTTTGGCTCCCAAGAAGAGCCAAAACTCTCAGAAGGAGAAAAAATAATTTAATAACTTTATTCATGATTGTCGGGTTACCAGCAAAACACAGACCATCTTGGTATTAGGTGGAATCAGCCCTCTGTTACTTGTGTGATGGTATGCAACGTGCATCACCTCTCTGACAAGTAGTTGCCTTAGATGTGAAACAACAATAATACCCTATTTGTTTCATAATCTTGCATTTAATGCATAAATCCCACCAAGTATCATTTAGACTTCCGGTAACAGAGGACTTATTACATTGGTAATGGGGCCTGTTTCCTTCCTGAGTAGTGCAATTAGAAACTTCTTTCATACATTGATCTGAAATCCACTGGTCATTAAGAGTAAGGATCTCCTGCCTATGCAGGTCCTTGAAAGAGGCAGTGTATCTCCTTAGGTTCTGTCCTCATACTAGCTGAAATTTTCCATTTCATTCATGTTCCCCTGTTATGGATGGTGAAATCATTTAAGAACATTTTTCTTTAAATTTAACAACTGCACCGTATATCACTTATGCTCCCAACCACTGCTAATGTGTCTTATATAAAATAGTAAGCAGAAAGGAGGAGGATGAATGAAAAACAACAAAAAGCAATGTGTCTGGTTAGAATGGCCATTGTTAAGAAGTCTGTAAGTAACAAATGTTGGAGAGTGTGTGGAGAAAAGGGAGCCCTCCTACATTCTTGGTGGAAATGTAAATTGGTGCAGCCACTATGGAAAAGAATTTGGAAGTTCCTCAAAAAAACTAAAAATAAGAGCTGTCATATGATCCAGAAGTCCCACTCCTGGACATATATCCAGGAAAAATTATAATTTGAAAAGATACATGCTACCAGCCTCTGGGGTGGGAGAAGGTCCCCAGCAGTCACAACAGTTGAGACTTGAATAGGTCTATTTGTACAGTGAATAGCATGTTCATTGAAGCACTACTCACAATTGCCAAGACATGGAGACAACCTGAATATCCACCATCAGATCAGATTAATAAAGCAGATGTGGTGTATGTATGTGTATGTGTGTGTGTGTGTGTGAAAGTGAAAGTGTTAATCACTCAGTTGTGTCTGACTCTTTGCGATCCCATGGACGAGGCTCCTCTGTCCATGGGATTCTCCAGGCAAGAATACTGGAGTGTGCTGCCACTCCCTTCTCGAGGGGATCTTCCCAACCCAGAGATCAAACCTGGGTCTCCCGCATTGCAGGGAGATTCTTTACCATCTGAGACAATAAGGAGGTCCTTACATACATACACACACTCACGGATACCAACGGTGGGATGCTACTCAATCATAAAAAGAATGAAATAACATCATTTGCAGCAACATGGATAGAGGTAGAGATTATCATACTAAGTGAAGTAAATCAGAAAGACAAATATCATATGATATCACTTATATGTGGAATTAAAACTTAAAATTCAGAAAACTAAGATCATGGCATCCAATCCCATCACTTCATGGCAAATAGATGGGGAAAACAATGGAAACAATGAGAGACTTTATTTAGGGGGGGCTCCAAAGTCACTGCAGATGGTGATTGCAGCCATGAAATTAAGACGCTTACTCCTTGGAAGAAAAGCTATGACCAACCTAGACAGCATATTAAAAAGCAGAGACATTACTTTGACAACAAAGGTCTATCTATTCAGAGCTATGGTTTTTCCAGTGGTTGTGTATGGATGTGAGAGTTGAATTATAAAGAAAGCTGAGTGCCAAAGAACTGATGCTTTTGAACTGTGGTGAAGAAGACTCTTAAGAGTCCCTTGGACTATGAGATTAAACCAGTCCATCCTCAAGGAAATCAGTCCTGAATATTCACTGGAAGGACTGATGTTGAAGCTGAAACTCCAATACTTTGGCTACCTGATTTGAAGAACTGACTCCTTGAAAAAGACTCAGATGCTGGGAAAGACTGAACGTGGGAGGAGAAGGGGAACGACAGAGGATGAGATTGTTGGATACAAACACCATGAGTTTGAGCAAGCTCTGGAAGTTGGTGATGGACAGGGAAGCCTGGTGTGCTGCAATTTATGGGGTTGCAAAGAATCAGACTTCCATTTTGCCTTGATTCATGGACCTAACATTCCAGGTTCCTATGCAATATTGTTCTTTACAGCATCGGACCTCACTTCTAAAACCAGTCATATCTACAGCTGGGTATTGTTTTTGCTTTGGCTCCATCCCTTCATTCTCTCTGGAGTTATTTCTCCACTGATCTCCAGTAGCATATTGGGCACCTACAGACATCCTGGAATGTGAAGTCAAGTGGGCCTTAGAAAGCATCACTACGAAAAAAGCTAGTGCAGGTGATGGAATTCTAGTTGAGCTATTTTAAATCCTGAAAGATGATGCTGTGAAAGTGCTGTACTCAATATGCCAGCAGATTTGGAAAACTCAGCAGTGGTCACAGGACTGGAAAAGGTCAGTTTTCATCCCAATCCCAAAGAAAGGCAATACCAAAGAATGCTCAAACTATTGCACGATTGCACTCATCTCACACGCTAGTAAATTAATGCTCAAAATTTTCCAAGCCAGGCTTCAACAATACGTGAACCGAGAACTTCCAGATGTTCAAGTTGGTTTTAGAAAAGGCAGAGGAACCAGAGATCAAATTGATCCCTTGGATCATCAAAAAGCAAGAGAGTTCCAGAAAAACATCTATTTCTGCTTTATTGACTATGCCAAAGCCTTTGACTGTGGATCACAATAAACTGTGGAAAATTCTGAAAGAGATGGGAATACCATTCCACCTCACCTGCCTCTTGAGAAACCTATATGCAGGTCAGGAAGCAACAGAACTGGACATGGAATAACAGACTGGTTCCAAATAGGAAAAGGAGTACGGCAAGGCTGTATATTGTCACCCTGCTTATTTAACTTATATGCAGAGTACATCATGAGAAATGCTGGGCTGGAAGAAGCACAAGCTAGAATCAAGATTGCCGGGAGAAATATCAATAACCTCAGATATGCAGATGACACCACCCTTATGGCAGAAAGTGAAGAGGAACTAAAAGGCCTCTTGATGAAAGTGAAAGAGGAGAGTGAAAAAGTTGGCTTCAAGCTCAACATTCAGAAAACTAAGATCATGGCATTTGGTCCCATCACTTCAAGGGAAATAGGTGGGGAAACAGTGGAAACAGTGGCTGACTTTATTTTGGGGGGCTCCAAAACACTGCAGATGGTGATTGCAGTAATGAAATTAAAAGATGCTTACTCCTTGGAAGGAAAGTTATGACCAACCTAGATAGCATATTAAAAAGCAGAGACGTTACTTTGACAACAAAGGTCCATCTAGCCAAGGCTATGGTTTTTCCAGTGGTCAAGTTGGATGTGAGAGTTGGACTGTGAAGAAAGCTGAGTGCCAAAACATTGATGCTTTTGAACTGTGGTGTTGGAGAAGACTCTTGAGAGTCCCTTGGACTGCAAGGAGATCCAACCAGTCCATCCTATAGAAGATCAGTCCTGGGTGTTCATTGGACGGACTGATGCTGAAGCTGAAACTCCAATATTTTGGCCACCTCATGCAAAGAGTTGACTCATTGGAAAAGACCCTGATGCTGGGAGAGATTGGAGGCAGGAGGAGAAGGGGATGACAGAGGATGAGATGGCTGGATGGCATCACTGACTTGATGGACATGAGTTTGAGTAAACTCCGGGGTTTGGTGATAGACAGGGAGGCCTGGTGTGCTGTGATTCATGGGGTCACAAAGAGTAGGACATGACTGACTGAAGTGAACATGTGGAATATAAAATACAGCACAAATGAACCTACCTATATGTCCAGTCAATCACCATGAACATTCAGTTGTTCTTCCTAAATATTGGCAGAGTCTGTGAACTACTCCCCTCCTGTCACTACCACCATCAACGAATGTTGATTCGTTGATTCTCATCAGGATAACATCAACAGCCTCCTGATAGCCTCTTCCCACGCACCCTTGCCCCATTCAGATGCATTCCCTACACTGCAGTCAGAACAATTTTAAAGATGTGACCATGGTTACAGACTGTTCCTTGTTTAAAAATCTTATAAAAAAAAATCTTCAATGGCTTTTCATTTAAGAATAAGTTCTACAGTCATTCAGTAAATTCAGTTCAGTTCAGTTGTGTCCGACTCTTTGCGACCCCATGGACTGCAGCATGCCAGGCTTCCCTGTCCATCACCAACTCCCAGAACTTACTCAAATTCATATCCATCAAGTCCGTGATGCCATCCAACAATCTCATTCTCTGTCGTCCCCTTCTCCTCCCACCTTCAATCTTTCCCAGGATCAGGGTCTTTTCCAATGAGTCAGTTGTTTGCATCAGGTAGGTGAAGTATTGGAGTTTCAGCTTCAGCATCAGTCCTTCCAATGAATATTCAGGACTGATTTCCATTAGGATGGACTGGTTGGGTCTCCTTGGTGTCCAAAGGATTCTCAAGATTTGAGTCTTCCAAAGTCGTTACTGTGCCTTAAAAGGCTATCTGTGATCTGGCCCGAACAAACCTCTCCACCTCAGCATTTCTTGCCTTATCTACCCAGCCATCCCAGGACCCACGGTCAGTCCTGATTTCTGACCAGATGGTTCTTTTAACAGGTACTAAGCACTTAGCTTTGGAAGAAAGTAGCAGTGAGCTTTAGGTAACAGGGTGTGCATATGTTTTTTCTCCTGCTTTTCTGTTTTCTTAAATATTCTTCATGGAATCAGCACATCTGTTAACTACAATATTTTATTGTTGTTGTTTAGTCATTAAACCATGTCTCATTAAGCCGTGTCTCATTAAGCCGTGTCCAACTCTTTTGCAACCCCATGGACTGTAGCCTGCCAGGCTCCTCTGTTCATTGGATTTCTCAGGCAAGAATACTGGAGCGGGTTGCCATTTCCTTCTCCAGGGGATCTTCCCAACCCAGGGATCAAACTCACATCTCCTGCATTGGCAGGCAGATTCTTTACTCCTGAGCCCCCTGGGAAGCCCAACTATAATATAATTGATACTAAAAGGATGAATGAAAGAGATATGAATGAAAGAAAGATATTTTTCATGTTCCCACTAGACTAGGAAGATTTGTAAAAGGCAAATTATTTTCTAGGGTTGGCTAACCAGAAGAGGGATTTCAAGCAGAATGTCTGCCTGTGCACAGAAAGAAAAGCAGGGGCTAAGTATCTGTGTCACCCATTTATAATTATGAAATAATTATAAAATAAGTTGAGAAAATATTACCATAAGGCTGGCAGGACTCAGAATAAATCTTCATAAAAGAGCATTAACCGGTTGCTGTAACAAGATTGAACAAGTGAAAGAGTGCCCTCCTATTTTTCAAGATTTGTGGGGGTAAGTGCTCACTTCCTGCTCCGCAAGGCTCACTGTAGCCCCCTGCCTCCCACTCCCTGGTGAGCGTGTTCTCAATAAGAGTTGCTGGTGGTGGACTCAGAGGGCTCCACTGAGGAAACAAAATTCTGGATATCTCACAGTTCTACTGCTGCCAACAAAATTTTTAATCTATAAAGGAAATTTTATTTTTTCCTCTTTTCCTGATTCTTTTTATAATTCGGCAGAAAAAGCAGTTCTCAGATTCTATCCCATCTACAGCATTTGAATCTATTCACAATTATTTAAAAGTGCTGCAAGTGGTCACTGACTTTCACACGTGTCCCTGCATGGGAATGATGTGTTTGGTGGTACCCATCCCTTTCTCCCTTCCAACTCCAGGCACAGCTCTCCTTGTCCAGGGCTCTATCACAGAGGATACTTTCCCAGACAGCTGATATCTAGGATACAGCCTTGCAGCAAGTATCCAGCATGTCATTGGGCTTCTCCATTGGTCTGACATAACAGTGCATGGTTTAATGTTCAGCTGATTTCAAGGTGGTGGCCATGGTCTCAGCAAGTGAAAGGGAGGCAGCTTCTGTAACCACATGATGACTTCTAAATCTGCTGGCAGCAGATTTAGACAGCAGCCCCATTATTACTTCCCTGAGGACATATTCCTGGATTCTCCCTGATCGGTTCAAATTGCCCTATTATAGGCTGTCATAACCACATGCTCTCATTATACATTTATTTCGTGATTTGTTTTTCTCTTGTTAGAATAAGTTCCACGAAGATGGGAGTTATAATCTTTTTTATTCATTCACTCCTTCCCTTTATGTTTTCCTTCCTTCCTCCCCCTCCCTCCTTTTCTCTTTCTTCCATATATATATAATATATTCCTTCTATATATATAAATGTATATATTCTTTCTATATATATAAATATATACATTCCTTCTATATATATGATATATATATATCATATATATATATTCCTTCTCTCTCTCTCTCTCTCTCTATATATATATATATATAGAGAGAGAGAGGCATGGCAGTGAAAGCCCAGACCTTAACTGGGTTGCATAGGCCACCAGGGACCTCCCCCTCCCTTTATGGTTTTACTTACTGTTTTATCTCCTGTGTCTAACCCAGTACAAGGAACATGGAGGAGTTTGGCAACACTTGTCAAATAAATATATAGATATAAGACTACTCAAGACATTCTGATTTAGGTAATAGTGAATCTTGTACTGAACTAATAATTCCAGAGGAAACAGAAAATAAGGATACAACATAAGAAAAGGAAAAAAAAAAATACAGGAATTAAAAGAGTGCCCACAAAGTAGACATAAACACTTAAGGATTTGATACTTAAAAAAAAAAAAAAAAACAGCCACATTTGGTGAGACCCAATATTTATTTTTCCTCTGAGGCTACTCTAATAGTATGGGGTCTGACAGCTAGAGCTGAAGCCACAGTACTTTGGGTCTAAGACCCAGAAGAAAGTTCAGGGGCTTCCAGATATCTTGGAACACTGAGGAGAAAAATTCTAAGAGGAAAACCACTGAAAAGAAACTCCCAAAACCCACATATGAACTCTTCTCTAATCTGGGCCTAAATACTTAACTGTGAATGTTGGAATGAGGCTATAGGGAGCCCAGAGGCAATATGAACAGCTGAAGGATAAGAGAGCTAAACAGAGACTTAATCTACTGCCTGTCAAAGAGGCATAAGAGTATGAAGTTAGAATCCCTCTATGTGAGAAGCTTGGTAAATATCTTTTGTTTTTTGTTGAAATTGAAGAGAGGCCAAAACATAGAAGTAAAGACTCTTGAGAACTAAAAGATTTTACGACCAAGGGCAAAACGAACATAGCAACAACAGCATAGCAACGAACATAGACAAACTCTAAATGTAAGGCAGGATCAAAATGGTCTGTGAATAACTACTCAACTGCCAGGGCAGAAAAGCAACACTGTTCCAAAGGAACTAACATAATTCAGAAGAAGAAGAGACTCAGATGTACAGAACAGACTTGTGGACTCTGGGAGAAGGTGAGGGTGGGATGTTTCAAGAGAACAGCATCGAAACATGTATATTATCTAGGGTGAAACAGATCACCAGCCCAGGTTGGGTGCATGAGACAAGTGCTCGGGCCTGGTGCACTGGGAAGACCCAGAGGGATCGGGTGGAGAGGGAGGTGGGAGGAGGGACTGGGATGGGGAATACATGTAAATCCATGGCTGATTCATTTCAATGTATGACAGAAACCACTGCAATGATGTAAAGTAATTAGCCTCCAACTAATAAAAATAAATGGAAAAAATAAAATAAAAACAACAACAACAACAAAAATAACATAATTCAGAGTCTGTACAACCAAGTAATGATGCCCAACACACAGTTTTAAAAAGTATTAGATTCATGAAAAAACAGGACAGTGGTGAAAACAGTCAATAAAAGTAGACCTGAAACGTCCAGAAGCTGGAATTAGCTGGTAATCAGTTTAAACTAACCAAGGCAGGACTTCCCTGGTGGTCCAGTGGTTAGGAATCTGCCTGCCAAAGCAGGGAACATGGGTTTGATCCCTGATCCAGGAAGATTCCGTATGTGCAGGGCCAATGAGCCTGTGCATCACAACTACTGAGCCCATGAGCTACAACTACTGAAGTCTGCACCCCTATAGCCTGTGCTCTGCAACAAGAGAAGCCACCACAGTGAGAAGCCTGCACACTGCAACTAGAGAGAAAGCCCACACATAGCAACGAAGACCCAGTGCAGAAGAAAAAACTTTTTTTTTAATTAAAAGCAAATAAAATAAGCATTCTGGGAAATAATGACAGTATAGAAGATTGCAGCTTCCCTGTCCTCTCACAAAGGTCAATGACTAGAGAGCTACCCACAAATACACCTAAAGGCATTTTGGCAACACCATCGAACAAAATATATGAGAAGAACAGCAGAAAAGGAAGGCAGCTTCATTTTGCCTGCCTCGTCCCATGTCCAGGCTGTCTTTGTTCAGCTCTGAGAAGGAACTTCCCAGCTAGTAAAAGCTCCTCTCACCAGGAGAGGGAGAGAGGGATGAGTGGTTTCTTCAGTCTTTCTGAGCACTGTGTGAAGGTCCAGCTTAGTTTTTCCATCCTACATAGCAAAGAGAGCTGATTAGGGAAAAGCAAGAAGAGGCTATTATTAGCAAACACACAGTGGGAATGATTTGGCCAAGAGAGATCTTTCTTTCAGACAAATTCAGCAGCTTCCACCACACACCAAGTTATGGACTGGCTGTGCAGATCTTGCCAGCTGCCTTACAGGTATTTATGTTCACTAACACCAGCTGTGATTCAATCCTTCCCTGTTCCCTTCACAGTCCTCCTACCCTGCCAGGGCCTCCACCCACCCTGGCAGCCATCTAAGGTCTCTGTGGCAGTACAAATATAAAACAACAGCCACTTGGGTCCCCTCTCCTCATCAGAACCCAGGATCTATGCTCACAGCCAGCCAGGCTTTAGGAGCTTGGTGAATACTGATTTTTGAAAAAGATCAACAAAATTGAAAAACTTTTAGCTAACTAACTCAGGAAAACAGAGAGAAGACTCAAAAATCAGAATTAGAAATGAGAAAGAAGACACTGAATTTGATACTGCAGAAATATAAAAGATCTTGAGAGACTTCTATGAACAGTTATTTACCAATAAACTGGACAACATAGAAAAACAGATACATTCCTAGGAATATACAGCCTACCAAGAGTGAATCACGAAGAAATAGGGAATCTCAACAGACAAATATCAAGGAAGAAGATAGTAATAAAAAACCTCCCCAAGCAGAAAAGTCCAGGCAGATTGTTTCACTGGTAAATTCTACAATATTTACAGAAAAATTAATGCCATCTTTCACTAACTCTTCCAAGAACTGAAGAAGAGAGAACACTCCCAAACTCATTTTATGAGGCTGTCATCAACCTGATACCAAAGCCAAAGGATATAAGGAAACTACAGACAAGTATTCCTGATGAATATTGATGCAAAAAATTCTCAACAAAATATTAGCAAACTGAATGCAACAGCACATTTAAAAGCATCATTCACTATAATCAAATAGGATTTATCTAAATTCAGGATGCAAGGATGGTTCAATATGCAAAGTGGTAAATGTGAAACACCACATTAACAGAATGAAAGATAAAATCATGATCATCTGGATAGATGCAGAAAAAGCATTTGATAACGTAATATATCCTTTCATGATAAAAATGCTCAACAGATTGGGTATAGAGGGCATACACCTCAAAAAGTAAAGGACATATATAAGAAACCCATAGCCAGCATCATTCTCAATAGTGAAAGTTTTAAAAGCTTTTTTATAAATTCAGGAACAAGACAAACATGCCCACTTCCACCACTCCTATTCAACATAGTACTGGAAATCATAGCCAGAGAAATTAGGCAAGCAAAAGAAATAAAAGGCATCAGAACAGGAAAGGAAGAGGTAGAAATGTCTTTGTTTGCAGATGATATGACTATATATGTATTAAGTCCTAAATTATATATATATATAGTGTAATATATGTGTAATCTCCACCAAAATCAGAACTAAATCAATAAATTCAGTAAGATAGAAGGATATAAAATCAACATACAGAATACAGTTGCAGTTCTGTACACTAAGAATAAAACATATAAAAAGAAAACAATCTTGTGTATAACAGCATTAAAAGTATAAAATACTTAGAAGCCTTTTTTTTTAACCCATCCATTGATTTTTAATGTATGAAGTGTAACATTTTCAATCATCAAGTCAAAAGTTTATTATAAATCTATTTTTTGGCACTTTAACATGTCTTTAATGCAATGTCTGTTTTAGTATTCATTTGGTGCCCAAACTCCAATGAATCACTGGAGTGGAATTTTGTTGCCTACTAGGACCCTGAGCTGGGAGTGGGGGCAGAAATTAGCAGAAGACCCATGACTTAATTCTGGTGCTTCTTGGCTGCATGGCCCTAAACCATTTTCTGGATTCCTTGTGCTTCATTTTCATCCTGTGTAAAATGAGTCTTAATGGTACCTGTTCCTCAAGTGCTTAACTCTGTAAGGTATAGGCCACAATGCTTATTCTCCTTGCTGGGTTCATATAAGCATGGTCTGTACTAACCCAGTATCTGACCTCCTGGGCATGTTGCGTGTTGCTGAATAACTGCTAACATCTGTATCTAAACATTGGTATACACTCAGGCTAAGAGTTTCAAGAGATGGTTTGCTTTTATTTACATTACTCTGGGAGGTGGGTCATAGAGGACCCTGCTGTGATTTATGTCAGAGAGTGTTTTGCCTATGTTTTCCTCTAGGAGTTTTATAGTTTCTGGTCTTACATTTAGATCTTTAATCCATTTTGAGTTTATTTTTGTGTTTGGTGTTAGAAAGTGTTCTAGTTTCATCCTTTTACAAGTGGTTGACCAGTTTTCTCAGCACCACTTGTTAAAGAGATTGTCTTTTCTCCATTAGCCTCCAATTAAAATAAATTAACTTACAAAAGAAAAAGATATGTTTGATTGTGAATTTTGCAACTCATGATATGTTTCTTGAATCTCCCAATTTTTCTTTTCTTTCTCCCTAATGTCCTAGCTTAGAAAAGTCTGTTGAGGAACTCTAAGCTTGGTGAACTCTAGTTCTCATACACAAGATCTATCCTCCAAGAGCTTAGTAACAACATGGTAACAGGAACAGAGCTGGCACACGTGTGGCTAGCCAGTCTGTCATATTTGGAGGAAGAACCACAGCATGTATGCTGGCAAAGGGACTAAGAGTAAAACGGACTTAGTCCCCAGTTCGTGAGAAATTCCAAAGTGCTGCACTGTGCTTTCTTAGCCCTCAAAATACCATCTTTACCTCCTAGAGCTGTTTAGTCTCCAGAACCATTGTCCCCACTCAGGTTGGAGGACTTCAGGCTTGAGAGGGTGGGCAAGAAGAGATTTAGAAAAGCCAGGAATCCCAGACACATGCTGCAGGAGGGAAATGAGATGAGGACCAGGTTTCTTGCTTGCTATTATTTTAGGCCAAGTGACAATCAACACAGTCACAAGAGAGTATGACCATGAATTAGCAAACTCAGTTATGTTCCCAAAACATGAGGCTACAGAAATCTGATCTGTTTTCCCAGAAGGCCTTGCCAGGTGCTAGCAGCTAGGTTTAAAAATGTCAAGTGATGCCACAGATGGGTTTTCCTTCCTTCACCCACTCCCCTTTTCAGTTACTTCCCACATCTCCCCATCCCTTTTTTTTTCTTGGACCACTCCCTGTGCCTGTCCCAACAGTATCACATGGAATTAGAAAATAATGCTGTACCCTCTTAATTTGCTGCTGGAAGGAACTTGTTTGTTCCAGAGGCAGAGGGGCTGCGAGAAAAGAGCTGGTGTCTGGTCAGCTTGTTTGTATTCCGCTGTGACGGCGATGAACTGTTTTCCTTTGGCCATCCTTCCCACATGGTTGAGGCTGGGGGCTCTCTGTTCTGAGTACATTGCTTCTTTATTATTTTTCTTTGGGTCTCTTTTTGCTGGTTTATTTCCTATCACGTGCCATTGTAAGATTCATTTAGGGTGAAAGTAATGAGGGCTGTTTGTTTCTTTTTTTAATCAGCATCCTTGATAAATGTTCTTGAGGCTCTGAATGTAGAATACGGGGCTAGACCCAGATGTATAAAGCACATCTGTCCTTTTCCAGAGGATTACAATCTACCTAAATAAGTAATCAAATTTAATTCAAGTTCACACAGGGTGGACAGTGCAAAGAGTAGGGGCGGGGTAGTCACACATCTTGGTCATTGCCAGGTGCTGGGTCCCTAGGATGCATCTTACATGAGTGATCCATCCTAACACCCCTTGAGAAAAGGGTGGTCCCCATTCTACCCACAAAGAAAATGAAGTCAGGGAGAGATGGCTCCTCATAGGGTGTGATGTGGCAGATCTTATCTGCCACCCTATGAGGGGGAAAGTAAGAGGGTTAAATGACAGGAATTCAAGGCAGAATTATTAATATTAGAGAGCCAAGGTCCAGCAGTGATTCTCAAAGTGTGGTCCCTAGACAAGACACATTAGCACCCCCTGGGAACTTGTCAGGAAGGCACATTCTGAGGCCCTGCCCACACCTACTGACCAGAGCCTCTGGGGGTTGGAGCCTGGCAATCTGTGTTTTAACCTGGTCATTTTAACCAGGAAAATGTTGACAACCACTGACCAAGGAAAAGAATTCCAGCTGGGTGAGGAAGCAGGCACCCAGAGATGGAGACAAGATGATGATGCAGGACTGAGTAGCAGACTTTGAAAATCCGAAACTTTGAGAAGGCAGCATGAAAACCTCACTGGGAAAGATGGGCCTGATTTAGCACACTCTCAGTACAGCCTGGTATCCTGCCAGGGACAGAACCTGAGGCCTCAGCTGGTTCTCGTAGACCCAGTGCGTTTGAATCATCTCATTACAATGAATTCAGCAGGCAACAAAAGTTGTGACTATCTTAAAATGCTCATGCTCTGTTTGGATGCTTATTAAGCATCTAACCATTGATGAAACTCTTGCAGGCCGTGGGTGAAAGACCATCTGTCCTTCAATTTTATTTTTACATTAATTATTGTGAAGTAGAGTTTAAGTGTGGACCATATCCTCTGATTCCAGCTAAAAAGATAAGCATATTTGTACTTGTGTGGACAAGCCTGTAGATTTCTAACCATTGTCATAACCAGGATAAAAGCAACACTTTTAAATAACAGGTCCCCTACATGATGAGATTAAAGATTGTTCTTATTGCTGTTAACAAGAATAATCATAGGTTGGTTATGTAGATGAACAGAAAGTATTTCTATTGTTGCCTGGAGTTGTGACATCATCTGTTGTCCAGTAGCTTTACTTGGGGATGTCAGAAAATTGACAAAAAGACAGAAACGCAAAGGATTCAGAAGAAATGTTCCCTGAACTCTGTTATGAGAACTTCTTTTCAAATGTTTATCCCCACATCTTCTCCTTGGAAAACATTAGTTTTGGGTAGAAAAACATACCAAGTTTAGTTGTGGGAATTTTGTTTTTGAGCTTCACATTATATAACCTAGACTCAATCACTCTTTGGTTATAATAAAATGTGCCAGTTGACCTTTAAACTTTTATGGCATCTTGAAATTGAAAATAAACTGTTTCTATCTGGATCGCAAGGAAAAATCAGAAAAACGAAATCCTGACATCATTACAGCTTGGCATTTTGCACATATATATGTTCAAAGGATGTGTGTCCATGAGTACGAGAAAACATCATGCTGGCGCTTGTTTCTTCACAGTCTACTGTACATCCAGTGTATAGTACAGTATACAGCCCAGTGTACATTCACTCTCCAGTAGAGCGTGCATCCCAGGGTGCAGCTGGATGTACAGTCTAGGGTACAGTCAGTGTATGGTATGCATCCCAGTGTGTAGTGTACAGTCTAGTGTACACTCACTGTCCAGTATAGTGTATACCCCAGCGTACAGTCCAGTGTACAAGTGTACATCTATGCACAGCCCACTGTATAGTATGCATTCTAGTGTACAGCTGAGGCACAGCTGGAATATATCTGGAGCACATCTAGCATACAGTCAAGTGCACACCTGGACGCATCTGGTGTATCATCCAGAGGCACGTCTCAGGGGACACAGTGTGGTGTGAAGTCAGTGTATGTCCAGTGTACATGCCAATGTAACAGCCTAATGAACAGCCCAGTATACACCAGTGTATGTCTAGTGTACATCCATGCACAGCCCGGTGTCCAGTGTACACTGCAGTGTACAGTCTGTGCCTGTCTCTTCCACATTCATAAAATCTTATGAATAGCTCTTACAATCATTCTTATAAGAAATGGCAAAGAACAAATAATGAATAGGTTCAAAGAAGGAAGGAAAAAAGGAACAAAATTTAAGCAAATTGAAAATCGGATTGCTTGACATTGAATTCAGGTCAGTGGTGTGCCAGAGCTCTCTCGTACTGTCCTACACAAGCAGTGTTCAAAACATCAGGAATTTTGCCAGCTGATTATTAGGCCCTTTCTAGCTTGAAACTGCTGGGAACAGTTACACCTGGGAAATCAGCAAGCTCTACAAGTCAGGGCTTTTATCAGAGAGTCCAGGTTCTAGTGGGCAACAGACATTCATGATTGTGGTATAGTTAGTCCAAGTTCTTGTCCGTCCAACATATGATGCTACTAAAACTCCCAGATGCCAGTGACTGGCAGTTCACATCCTAAGTATCTCCCTGGTAGGGTCCCTTCTCCCTCATCCTGCCATCTCTGCTTAGTTCCTGTCTTTATTGTCTCTGCCTTAGATCATTGCTATTGCTTCCCAGTAGACTCCACCACTGGAACAACATCATGGTTAAAGCTACCACTAGAGGGACTTCTCTGGTGGTCTAGTAGTTAAGTCTCCATGCACCCAATGCAGAGGGCACAGGTTCAAATCCTGGTCAGGGAACTAAGATCCTACATGTTGCATTGTATGTGTATTAGTTGCTCAGTCGTGTCCAACTCTGCAATTCCCGTGAACTGTAGCCCTGCCAGGCTCCTCTGTCCATGAAATTCTCTAGGCAAGAATACCGGACTGGGTCATAGCTAAGCCAAAAAAAAAAAAACCTACCACTAGAATAAAGTTTAGTATGAACCCTGCCACTCTGGAATCTAAGAAAATAAGACCCTTGTCTTTGACTACTGGGAAAAAATAATGTGTAACACATTCCTATATAAACAGGGCATTTTTGATTAACTATAAAGTAGCTGGGCTTTTATTTTTTCCTCTTTTGAGGTAAGTTTCTACACGTTGAATCTATGACCATAGGTTTTATTTTCAAAATAGTTGGCCATGGCTAGGTCACAGCCTATGTGACAGTGACAGTGATATGATCACAGTGGTGTTAACCCCATGACTTTTAACCTCAGGATTGTCCTGTTCTAGTCAGCTGATCAAAAGCAATTTGTCAATGAAAACATCCACCAGAGGGAATGTTCCTGTGGGGCATGATTAGACCTATCTCTGTCTTCAGTCCATCCTGAGCTTAGTCTGGGGGAAGACGTCTTCCAAGCTGCCTCAGCACTGATTTTCTGTCACCCAGGCTGGTATAAGTGTATCTATAATTAACACTGGTAGACATGCAGAAATGCAAGAATGCCATGTTTTCTTCTAAGCCATGCAGATTCATTAAGAAAGTAAAACATCTATGAGTCTCCTGCAAGGTCTCCTCCTCTGGGTTGTGGAAGTTCTCTGGCTGTTGGCACAGCACTCTGGGCCAGGAAAGTTCAGAGAATTACTTCAATAATATGACAGCTTCATCTGTTTAAAATGGAATTCAATGTTGGCTTCCCTCAGAGGCATTCATTGAAAGTCTATGCATGATCTGTTCTTGGAGTTACTTAAGAGTGTCTCTTATGTTTGCTGGCCAGTGACAGCATTCCTCAAGATCATTAGGATGAAGTGGGCTTACCTGGGACACGTGCAGGCTTCTGTGGCTCATTCTGCATCTTGTTCCAAGCAAGAAGAGCAGCTGTCACCAGGCCATTAGGGACTGCCACCGTGGGCACAAGTGGAGGTGCCTTAGAAATCAACTTAACCAAGGAGAGGAAAGATCTGTACACTAAAAGCTGTGAGACTTTGATGAAGACAGACAAATGTAAAGATACCCCAAGTTCATGGATTGGAAGAATGCTGTTTAAAATGTCCATATTACCCACAGTCATTTATAGATGTAGTGTAATCACTATCAAAATTCCCATGGCATTTTTCACAGAAATAGAAAAAAGTCCATGCCAAAATTCTCATGGATCCACAAAGGGCCTCAAACAGCCAAAGCAATCTTGAGAAAGAACAAAGCTAGAAGCATCACATTTTTAAACTATAAAACTATAGCATTCAAAACTGTATAGCACTGGCATAAAAATAGACACATGGACACATGGGACAGAACTGGGAGCCTAGAAATGAACCCCTATATATATGGGCAACTAATATTTGACAAGAGTACCAAGAATACCCAATGAGGAAAATACAATCTCTTCAATAAATGATGATTGGAAAAGAGTATAACATACAGAATAATGAAACTGGATCTTCATCTTTCACAGTGACAAAATTGAACTTGAATTAAAGGCTTAAATTTAAGAATTGAATCCATAAAATAATTATAAGTAAAATAGGAAAAAATCTCCTTGACATTAATCTCAGCAGTGATTTTCTGGATATGATAGCAAAAGCACATGCAACAAAAGCAAAAATAAATAAGTGGGACTACAACAAACAAATGAGCAACCTTCAGGAGACAGTGGAGGACAGAGGAGCCTGGAGGGGTACAGTCCATGGGGTTGCAAAGAGTTGGACATGACTTGGTGACAGAACAACATCAAACTGAAAAGGTTTAACATAGCAAAAGAAAAAATAAACAAAACCTAAAGGCCATCCAAGGAATGAGGGAAAATATTTGTAAATCATACATCTGATAAGGGCTTAATATCTAAATTATCCCAATACAATCTGATAGCTAAAAATCTAATAAATTAAAAAATGGACAGAGGAACTTAGTAGACAGTCTTCAAAAGAAGACATACATATAGCCACTGGTACATGGAATGCTGGTCCACATCATAAATCATCAGAGCCATGCAAATCAAAACCACAATGAGAGATCACCTTACAGTAGTTAGAATGGCTGTCACCAAAAAGACAAGAGGTAAGTGTTGGCAAGAGTGTGGGGAAAGGGAACTCTAGTGCCATGTTGGTAGGAATGTAAATTGGTACATCCACTGTGGAAAACAGTATGGGAATTCCTCTGAAAATAGAAACATAACTACCATATCATCCAGCAATCCTACTTCTAGGTATATTTCCAAAGAAATTAAATCAGGATCTTGTAGAGATATCTGCACTTCCATGTTCATTGCAGCATTACTCACAATAGCCAAGACATGGAAACAGCCTGTGTCCATCAACAGATGAATGGATAGAAAAAAATGTGTTTATTTAAACATAGAGAAACAGGAATATTATTCAGCTCTAAGAAAGAAGTTTTGGTGTTTTCCCACAGCTTGGATGACACTGAGAGCTTTATGCTAAGTGGATAAGTCAGAGAGAGAAAGACACAATACTGAATGATATCACTTATATATGGTAGCTAAAAAAAAAAAAAACTCAGAGAAACAGAGTAGAATGGTGGTACCAGCAGCTGGGGGCGAGGTGTAATGAGCAGATATTGGTCAAAGGCTACAAACTTCCAGTTATAAGATTAACAAGTTTGGGGTTCTAATGTAGGAGTATGGTGCTTATGCTCTACATTATATACTTAAATATTAGAAGACAGTAGCTCTTAGATTTTCTCAGTACAAAAATGATATGGCAACTATATGACAGATAGATGGCAGCTAATGGTGGTAATCATTTTACAATTAATGAATGTATCAAATGAAGATATCATACACCTTAAATTTACACCATGTTACCTTGTCAGTTACATCTCCATGAAGCTAGGGGGAAATGCCTTTGCACTTAGTTAAAAAATAACCAATATAAAATGTTAGGGATAAAGATAATAAGTAGATAACTTCAGGAGATATAAAAACTTAGAAAAGGCTCAGATAGAGATCTTACATGGACAGCACATCAGCTAAAATTAAATAAAAAGAATTACTGATTAACAGAAGATTGGATCCAACAACAATAATTCATAAACTTAAAGACACACTAACAGTAATCATTTCAGACTAAGAACAGAGGAAAGAAAAACGGACAAAAACCCAATAGCTGTGTCCAAGAGGATAGTAAAGAGAGAATTAGGGGGATAAAAAGTGTATATTGGAAAAAACGTTGGCAAAGTTTTTCAAAGTTTGAGCAAAATCATCAACCCACAAATTCAATAATCCCAGAAAACCTCAGGCAGAACAAATACAAAGGAAATCACACCTGAGCACATTACAGTTAAACTGCTGTCAAACAAGGTAAGAGATAAACCTTGCAAGCTTAGGGGAATGGAAGGTGTGGAGATGTCTACAGGAGAACTCAGAGAAGAATGACAGCGGATTTATTATTTAAAAGCAAGCCAGAAAAAGCGTGAAGACTGGAAGATAAAGGAATGACATCTTAAAAGTGTCATGGGGTGATGTGTGGGGAGGGACTATTATATAGATTGCTCCACCAAGTGCGAAAATATCCTTTTTAAAATGACAGAAAGAAATAAAGACTTTTTTCCCAGTAAATAAAAGCTGAGAAAATATATCCAGACTCATACCACAAGAAGTGCTATAGGAAGTTCTTCAGGTTGAATGTGAATAACACCAAATGATCAATTAAATCTGAAGAGCACTGCAAACAGTAAATATGAAAAGCTGTATTTTCTTTTCTCAAATTTTATACCATGTAATGAACTGTTTAGAGTGAAAAATAACACAGTTGAGGCTGATAACAAAGTATTGGTAAAATATGTGATGATAGCACTAAGACAGGGTGGGAACATACTATTTTAGGCTTTTTCATTATATATGAAGTGATACAAAGTTAATTCAAATTAGGTTTAGATAAGCTAAGGATGCATATTGTTATCAGAGTAACAATTTAAAAACTAACTGAAAATGAAAATGCCAATAAAGGAGGGAGGTTAAAAAAAATTCAGAAAGTTGATTATACCAAAACCAGACAGAAAAGGGAGAACAAAAGAGCCAAGGACTGAGAGTACAAATAACAATAAACAGCCTGCTGGTGTAATTAATGCAGACTATATCGACATTTACATCAAATGTAAAGAAACTACACACATTCCAATTTAAAGGAAGAGATGGTCACACCAGACTGAAAGAACCACCAAGTACATGTTTTTAGGAGATGTCCTGTGTCCATGGGATGCTCCAGGCCATAATACTGGGGTGGGTTGCCATTCCCTTCTCCAAGGGATCTTTCAACCCAGAGATCCAACCTGGGTCTCCTACATTGCAGGCAGATTCTTCACCATCTGAGCCACCAGGGAAGCCCCTTTAGGAGATACAGGGTAAGTATAACCACATGGATGAGTTGAAAGCAAAAAGAAAGAAAAATGGTGAACAGAACCTTAATGCCCTATGTGGGTATGAAGAAGCTCATACTGCATATCAGACAAATAAGACTTCAAGACGAGAAGGACTGCCGTAGGTAAAGAATAGTATTTAATACCAACCCGAGCATTCTGATGTTTTGTAGAACAAATACCAGCAGCTGAAAAATGCATGTTCTTTGAAAGGACATGTGGCGCATTCACAAAGAGAGACCATATGCTGGACCTTAAAGTGAAGTGAAAGCCGCTCAGTCGTGTCTGACTCTTTGCAACCCCTTGAACTATACAGGTCTTGGAATTTTCCAGGCCAGAATACTGGAGTGGGTAGCCCTTCCCTTCTCCAAGGGATCTTCCCAATGAGGGATTGAACCCAAGTCTCCTGTCTTTCAGGTGGATTCTTTACTGGCTGAGCTACAAGGGAAACCAGCTGGCCCTTAAAAGATGTCCCTAAAATCATCTACTGGATGGAATTATACAGAGCATATCCTTGCACAAGAGTAGAATAACATTTGAAGTCAGTAAGATTTCTGGAAGATATCTAGAAAGGTCTAGCATACTTGAAAATTAGTAGAAATCACAAAATGGGGGGGTGTTAAAAGTATTTTGAAATAAAGGGTAATGAAAGCACAACCTGTCAACATTCGTGGGCAGGAACTAATGAAAAATTTAGAAGTGAATGTGTAAACTGTAAATGCTTATATCAGAAAAGGAGATAGGCTTAAAAATCAGCAATCGAAGCTTCCACCATATGAAGCAAATAAAAGTACAAATTAATCACGAAGGAAAACAAAAATCAGGAAATGATGAAGATGAGGTCAGAAATCATGACAGAAAACAAACCCACAGTGACCAGTGTTGAGTTGTCCAGTCCACAAGGCCAAAGTTTGTTCTCCAAAAGGATTCCTAGACCAATTAAGGACAAAAGGAGAAAATATAAATGACTAATATTGTTATGATAAAGGAGAAATAACTACTGTATTATTGGTCCCCAGACTGCCCAGGTTCACTGGGATGACTCAGAATATAGACATACTCATGGCTAAGTGATCTGTTTGTTTGTTTTATAGCAAAAGGATATAAAATAAAATTAACAAAGGGAAACATTTCATGGAGTGATGTTCAGAGGAAACCATGTGCCAGCAAAAATGGTGGTGATGAACCTGTCTGTAGGGCAGGGACAGAGACATGTAGAGAATGGATCTGTGGACACAGGTGAAGGAGAGGGTGGGAAGAATTCTGAGAGTAGCATCGACATATATATACATATATGTTATATATGTATAACTCGTGGGGGCTGCTTGTAGCACAGGGAGCTCGGCTGGGTGCTCTGTGATGACCCAGAGGGGTGGGATGGCGGCAGGTGGAGGGCAGGCTCAAGACGGAGGGGATATATGTATACTTTTGGGTGATTCATGTTGTTGTATGGCAGAAAGCAGCACAACATTGTAAGGCAATTATCCTCCAGTTAAAAATAAAAATATGTTTAGTTTCCCCATGGTGACTTATGACAGCATATGTAATACATCTGATGAGCTTAATAGAGATGCAGTGTCCAGGGATTTGGGGGGCTGGTCACGTATGCAGCCTCTGTCTAGCATATAACAAAATTCCAGGGGGACTTCCCTGGTCATCCAATGGCTAATGTTTTGTGCTCCCAATGCAGGGAGCCTGGGTTCAGCTTCTGGTCAGGGGACTTGATCCCACATGCTGCAACTAGACCTGGTGCAGCCAAATAAGTATTTTTAAAAATCCCAGAAGGAAAGTACATATTTAGCAAGCACCATAATGTCTATACAGTTTAGGACAATGAGGACCCTCCTGAAATCCAAGTTCCTAGATGCCAGCTGGGGCCAGCCTTGCAAGCAGCTCTTTCAAATGACAGCAGTCAGATCTGCTGTGTTACCTCTTTTTCTGTATGATTAGATACCCTACAAATATGACAGAACTGACCATTTTATGCTAATATCAGAATGACAGAGGAGAGTAACAACAGACCCCATAAATATTACAAAACTAACAACTTCGTGTCATTTTATTATTTGTCAACTGAAAAAAAAATGGTCAAGTTTCTTGGCAGTGACAACATACCAAAGCAAACACAGAAAAGATTTTGAATGGTGACATAGCTTTTAAAGAAATTAAAAAAAAAAAAAGAAATCAAATTAGGGGGGAAAGATTACAAGAAAATCCTAGACCCATACAATCACTCTTGTAAATTCTATAAAATGTTTTAGGAAGAAATGGCATGAATCTCACACAAACTCTCAGAAACCAGAGGCTCAGGGAGCATATCTGACTTCTTTCATAAGATCAGCATTACTCTGATACCAAAACCTGACAAACATATTATTAGTAAATAAGATTATGGTCCACTGTCCCTCATGGTTATAAATGCAAAAGTCCTTAAGAGTATGCTAGAAGATTAACCCAGAAATATATAAAAGGATTAATGTATCATTGAGATTTATTCCAGGTAGTCAAGATTGATTGATTCAGGCATGTTAAACCAATTAACTTACCCCATTAGCAAAATAAAGAAGAAAAATTACATGACTGCCTTAATAGATGCAGGAAAAGCATTTGACAAAATTCAGTTCTCATGAGTAATCATGGAAGGGGGGTTAAAAAAAATACCTCAGCAATCTAGGAATAGAAAGAAATTTTTTCAAGCTAATAAAAGACATCCATGATAAACCTATAACCAACATTATACTTTAGGGAGAAATATTGGATATGTTCTACTTGAGACTGGAGACAAGACAGGGTTTCTATTCATACTGCTTCTGTTCAACATCATGCTGCATATTTTAGCCAGTTCACTAAAGCAAGAAAAGTAGGCATACATTAGAAAGAAAAACCTTTATGCACAGATGACATTTTTTTACAAAGAAAATCCTAAGGCATCTTAAAAAGAAAAAAAAGAAAAAACGACTAAAATTAATGTCCATGTAGCAAGGTCATAGAATGCAAATCAACACAGAGGAATCAGTTCTATTTCTATTGATGGGATTGGTATCCAGTTTCTAAAATGATTTTCAGTGACCCCTTGCTTCCCACTATTTACTCCCTGTCTAGTCGGCTCAGACAGTAAAGAATTCACCTGCAGTATAGGAGACCCAAGTTCGATCCCTGGGTTGGGAAGATCCCCTGGAGGAGGACTTGGCAACCCACTCCAGTACTCTTGCCTGGAGAATCCCATGGACAGAGGAACCTGGCGGGCTGCAGTCCACGGGGTTGCAAAGAGTTGGACCCGACTGAGCGACTAAGCACAGCACACAACCTCTGCAGACACTGAGTCAGGGCTGCCTTAAGTGACTGACAGCATAAAGCAAAAATGACAACGTGTGGTTTCTGAGGCCAGGTCACAAAAGGCATTGCGGCTTTTGCCCTGGTCTTTTGGATCACTCACTGTGGAGGAAGCCAGCTGCCCTGATGTGAAGATGGCCAAGCAACCCCACCGAGAGGCTCGCACAAGGAGAATGATCAGCAACAAACCACCAGCCATGTGAGGAGCTTATGTGTGATGGGCTCACCTAGTTAGGGTCAAGCCTTCAGACAACTACAGCCTGATTTTACTTTTTCCTGTGAACTTAGGAGAGACTCTTGAGTTGAAACTTCCCATATAATCAGCTCCAAATTTCTGACTAACAGAAACTATGAGGGGAAATAAATGATGACTGATTTTTTGAGTCCTGTTAGGAGGTGTATTGTACAGCAACTGATATTGAATATAGAGATTAGAAAATGAAATATAAAGTAATACCATCTACAACATCAAGAAAGTATTTGAGGATATAACTTTTAAAAAAAAAACATATGTCAGGTTTTATGCTGAAAACTATAAAACACTGTTGGGAATAAAAAAAAGACCTAAGTAAAAGATTCACCATGTTCATGGATTGGAAGATTCAGCACTGTTAAGATGTCTTCCCCTCCTCATTGTTCTATAAAATTAATATCTTTCTTATTAAAATTCCAACAAGCCTATTTGTACCGATTGATTAGTGGATTATAAAATTTTTATGTAAATACAAAGGAGCTAGAATAGCCGAAACTATCTTGGATAAAGAAGATAGAGGACTTACAGTAGCTGATTTTTAAGACTTAAAATAATTCAGTAATGAAGAGCGTGTTATTGTATGATGAGGACAGACAAATCAACCAAGTGTTACCAAATGGAGAATCTGTAAATAAATTCATACATATAGATGTCAAGGCAACTCACTGGGGAAAGGAAGGTCTTCAAGAAATAGTATTGGAAGATGTTTCTAACAACTTTTCTTAAGATTTTTTTTTTCCTTTGAAGTGAACCATTTCCAAAGTCTTTACTGAATTTGTTACAACATTGCTTCTGTTGTTTATGTTCTGATTTTCCAGATGTGACTCATGTGGAACCTTAACTCCCCAACCAGGGATCAAACCTGCACCCCCTGCATTCGAAGGTGAAGTGTTAACCAGGGGGCTCCCAGGGAAGTCCCTCTAACAACTCTTAAAGGAACAAAAGAAATGGTGTTATATCAGTTATTTACTAGATGCCTTCAGACAACTGCAGCCTGATTTTACTTTTTCCTGTAAACTTAGGAGAGACTCTTGAGTTGGAAAAAAATGGGAAAATTCAATCCTTACTCATACCATTCACAAAAGTTAATATGAGATGGATGGTATACCTAGCATACCAGCTAAAACTAGGTAACTTCTAGAAGAAATGTAAAAGAATATCTTCATGCCTTAAAGGAGATGGGACTCAAACAGCACTCATCATAAAAGGAAAGAAAAATAAACTTTAGTAAAATTAAAATCATCTGCTCTTGAATAAAAGTTAAAAAAACTACACAGACTGGAAAACACATTTGCAATGCAAGCATTTTATCTAGGATATACAAGAATTCATGCAGTTCATTAATAAAACAATATCCCATTAAGAAAATGGACAAATGATTTGTAAAATAATACACACATAGCCAATAAGTATATGAGAAAATGTATCACACAATTAATCATTAGAGAAGTACAAATCAAAACCACTGGGAGATATCCCTTTGTAGACAGACATCAGAACAGCTAAAATTAAAAAGATTGACAGTACCAGGGGGTTGGTAAGGATGGGGGACATCTCCCAATTTGATGGGAATACAAAATGGTTCAGCTGTGTTGAGGAATAATTTGGTAGATGCTTATATAGTTAAAGATACAGCTACCCTGTGACTCAGAAATCTCACTCTTTATCCAAGTGAAATGAATGCATGATTATTTCCATGACAACTGTACAGGACCGGTCATAGCTTTACTTGTTATAGCCCAAACTGTTATCAACCCCAGTGTCCACCTACAGGTAAATGAATTAACTGTGATACATTCTTATAATGAAATACTATTCAGCAATAAAACAGAACCGATTTTTATTGCACACTACAGCAGAGACAACTTAAAAACATTCTTCTGGGAGAAAGAAGTCAGACAGAAAATCATACTCTATGATTCTATTTAAATGAAGCTCTAGAACAAGCCGAACTCACCTTATGATGACAGAAATCAGTGTTTGCCCCTGCAAGGGAAGTGGGGTGAATACTGGCTCGGGGGCAGAGGGGAACCACCCTGCGGTGATGGGGAAATGTTCTGTATTTTAATTGGGACACTAGTTAACTGAGTGATCTGTTTGCATAACTCAAATCAGCTGCACCCTTAAAAAAAAAAAACAAAAAACAACTGTTGTATGTAAATAGTTCAGTTAGAAAAAGTAAACACCAAAACACTTCTATCCTTGGGGTCAGGTTGGCTAAGGGAGAAGCTAGGACTTTCCTGGTTCGGGGTTCTTCAACCTGGAAGTCTCCATTCAGAATCATGCCTGTTTTTTTTTTCTGCCCACAGTCCCCAAAGACACCCTCCCCTTGGGAAGGGGTGACCTCTGGCTTGGCACAACGTCTCCTCAGCCCTCCCTCTGACCCGCAGGGCTCCCGGCCTGCCCACCCTTTTCTCCACTTCTGACTCCATCCCAGACTCACAGATATAAAGCCTCCCAGCAGGAACAACTTTCTTCCTTCTGCCCCTGAGCTCTTGCAAATTTCAGGTTGATTTGTCTCTAGGGAACAATCTCCACTTAAAGTCACAGCCACCGAGAGGCTTCTCTAATATCAAAAGCATTCGTGCGGCTGAAAGCCAAGTTTTCCTTTCGCGAGTAACTTGCCTGCAATCACCAAGCCTGCCTCGTCCTGTTGCACTTTTACAGCGAGTGCAGGCAAATGGGGCCCACTTTCCTTTACCTGACAGGTGATCCTGAACCTCGCTTGTCATCCTGAGTTGTTGCTCTCCAACACAGAGACAGAAAGGCAGGCTCTGGCTTCCTGAGTCCCCATCAGCCATTCTGGGGCACAGGGACATCCCATCAGACCGCCAACCCCTTTGGCAGACAGCATCTCCCTTCCCAGCACACCCTGCGTGTGAGCCTTTGCTCCTTCACAAACCATCAGTAATGACATTTTCTCCTGGGCCGACACCTGCCTTATTAGGGATGTGCTCCACTCAGCAGAGCAGAGCCCAGGCCTCCAGCCTGCCCCAGGGCTGGCTGAACCCAAGAGACGAAAAACAGTCAGTTCAGAACATCAAAACCGAGACGCAGAGATTTGCAAATACTTGTGTCCTTGAGGGAGGTGTTAGGATCCAGGGATATTTTCAGAGTCACCTGACTGGATGTGATTTGGGGGCTTCGTTAGCCCTTGTTCAATGGCATAATCCAGACTTCCTCCATCTTGGCACGTGTGGTTTGCATTTTGGGGAGCCCCCTCCATACTCACAGGGCTCAGGGAGTTTGGAACTCAGATAATAAAAGTCCTTAGAAGGTCAACCTGCATTCTTTGTGTCAGCTTTGCTGCAGATCAGCAAAGAAGGGCAGGGATTCTTGGCTGCCTGAATCTAAGGCAAGAGCTGGTAAGGACAGGAAATGCTACCTGGAGTTTGCACACGCAGGGAGAATACTGAGCCTGGAGGGGCAGGGGGTTGAAACACATCTTGCTGTAATGAGAGAAACAGTCATGCAGACTGTCTTCCCAGACATGCTGCTACCAGAAAGCCTGGAGATGTTCTGGGAACCTGATTTCCTTGAGCTTTTCCCAGGCTGGAGGCTCCAGGGGGTCCAGACTGAGGCCATGGGAAGGCATTAAACCGTGTGACTTGGGCATAAAGAACACACATTTCTGGTTCTGACCCCACAGCTGGGTTCCAAATGCTGATCAGGAGTCCCTCCTTTCAGGGCTGTTGACCAGGATGTGTCCAGATCTGTCTGCTATGTGCCCTCCTCATGAGACTTCAGTGGTCTTCCCTGCTAGCATAGGCCTGGCTCCTGGAGGCTGACTGTGACCAGAGATGGGGACAGAAAGGCAGTTGAGACTAGCACAGATTTTGCATCATTAGAAAATGAAGCAGGAAGGTATAGTGGGCAGCTGCTGGGCAATACAAAGCAGAATAAAAAATAAAACCCAGGCTTAGGGGTGAGACAGTTGTGTACTTGAATCCCAGCTGTGCCATCGACCAGCTGGTTGGTTTTGGGGAAAAAAATACCGATGTCTCTGAGTCTGTTGTTTATTTCTCTGTGAACTGGGGAAAATATATGGTATCTGGTAGCTGTGCGAATCCAGGTAGGTAATGGATATAATCAAGTGCTCAGCGCTGGGCTTAGCACATAGTAGCTGTAACTAAGTGATTGTCTTGGCTTACCAAGATTGAGTTTGAGTCATTACGCCTGAGTTTGAGACCAGATTTCTGTCATTTCATAGCTACGCTGCCTTGGGCTATTAAGACAGAATCTTTTAAAAAACTTCATTGTCCTTACTTACAGGACAAAGAAAGTGATGTCCAACTCATCAAATTGTTAAGCACCTCCGAGCAGCTCTTCCCGATCCCCTGCCAGGCGGAGTACTGCTCTCAGACTTTAATGTGCTTTTGCTAAGGCACCGGTCATGATCATGATGTCTGTGATGGGGTCTGAGAGTCTGAATTTGTAACTCACATCCAGGTTATGCTGATGCTGCTGGGCCATGGGCCACACTTTGAATAGCAAGGATATAAAGTTAATCATTCTTAGAGAGTGTGTGTGTGTGCACGCGCGTGCCTTTATACATGTGCATGTGAATGTATATGTGTGTGTGTGTGCCTTTGTTCCCTATGTACAGGGCCGGGACCAGGTTGGACTGTCTTTTCTCCATTTCTCACAAATGGGTGCACCACCGTCCAGGGCTCAAGACAACTTTCACAGGCAGGAGGCTCCAGCTCAGTCTCGTGAGACTTTGAACGAAGTCCCCCCCAGTGGCCTGGAGTGGAGAAACCCAGCTCCGTGTGGTGAGCAGCTCCATAACTCCATCTTGGATCTCCTCCATGCCCCTTCACCCTCAGAGTCCAGTGTCCCTAGGCTGCCTTGCCCATACACATAACTTTCTATTCACCACCCTTCAAAGAACATGAGTTTGAGCAAACTCTGGGAGATGGTGAAGGACAGGGGAGCCCGACATGCTGCAGTTCATGGGGTTGCAGAGAGTTGGACATGACTCAGCTACTAAACAACAGCAATCCCACCCCATGTTGGCTTCTAGAACTCTCTCCTCGTCTTTGTGCCCAGGATCCACTGTCCGTCCATCTGATGCTGCTATCCTCTGCTCATGGACCATAGGCTGCCCTCCTGGGTGGGGAACATACAGTGAGTCCATAGGTCCGTGGACATAACTAACCCCTCAGAGCCAGAAAGTCAATTTAGCCCTTGTTGCCTGTGGAAGCTGAGTCTGACCCTGTGATAGACTCCAGCACCCTCCCCTCTGACTACTTTCAGGCCTGAAGGATTCCCCTCCAGAGTGACCCCCCACCCCCGCCATGTCCCAGGGTGTGAAGCAATAAACCATAGAGTCATCCAGCTGCTGACAAAATGACCAGAAGAGCTGGTTCCTTTCAAGGAGGAGAGGAAGAATGAAAAGAAAAGGTCTTTTGGACACTTACAGAGGTGTCCGAGGTAGTCGGAGTGGGTGAGGCAGAGGGCATCTTGTAAGTCAGAGAGAGCTTTCAAGTCCCATGCCTGTCTGAGGCTCCTTCCACACACATGCACATCCATCACATGTGCACACACGTATTCTCACACACCTGCATCATCCAACATACACACTCACACATGCACCCTCGTACACGCGCCTTCACACCTACTCTCACCCCCGGCTGTCAGTCTCGGGCTCAGTCTGTTTAGACTCGTCTCTTCTCAGAGCCCCCAGCACTCCTGTTGGTTTCTCCTTTCTGTCTCACTCTGGGTCTCTTTCAGTCCTCCTTGCCTGTCTTTTATTTTCACGGCCTTTCCCTCTGTGCCCTTCACTCTGTCTCTGTCTTTCTCCTCTCTCCCCATTCCCCTCTTCCTGTTAGCACTCTTTCCCTCCTTCCCTGCCTTTTTCTGAGCTCGGTCTGCTCTCTGGGGCTCTCTCTCTTGTCCTATCTCCCAGCATCTCTGAACTTCTCCATCTGTGTCTCTCACTCTTTCCCCAGTATGTGGGTATATTTCGTCTCCTCACATACCTCAACCAGGCTGGACAATAAGAGTAGGGAATGTCCAGCTGTCTTCCCCATCAGAACCTGACAAGCTGGACTTAAGCCCTTTGAGTCAACCAGCAGGCCCCTCTGCTTCCTGGAAGGAGAAGAGCTGGGAGGTTCTGCCTGAGTCCTCCCATCCCTGCATCATCCAGTGGGCGTGGGTCAGACACCGCCCATCAGTGATGCAGACGGCTAAGAGGGATACACACGTATCAGCTTCCAAATCTCATTGTAAACACACCCTCCCACCGTTTCTACTGTCAGTTCTGAGGAGAATCATTTCCTCTGCCTTTACTGTCTGCCCTGAGGGAATTCTCTGAAGGGTGGGCTCGTTTCTGCTTTCTTCACCCTTTTCAAATACTTTATAATGACTGTGAATGATATTTGTTAGAAAAGAAGTCATGAAATAAATAATTAGTGTGTTAAACTTAGTCATCTTTGGACCCACTTTTCATGATTCCGTGATAGCTCCTGACTTTGCCAACTCAAAAACAAATGAATGTTACGTGTCAATTATAGCTCAATAAGGGGCTTCCCTGGTAGCTCAGATGGTAAAGAATCCACCTGCAATGCAGGAGACCTGGGTTCGATCCCTGCGTTGGGAAGACCCCCTAGAGAAGGCAAAGGCTACCCACTCCAGTATTCTGGCCTGGAGAATTCCATGGACTGTATAGTCCATGGGGTTGCAAAGAGTTGGACGCGACTGAGTGACTTTCATACACACACGTAGCTCAGTAAAAAAAGAGAGAGAACTTAGCATGCATGGGTGAGCATAGGCTTCTATGCTGAGAAAAGTCATTCTACACAGAAAGGGCCTCTGTTTCTCTTTTCAGCTTAGAAGGAAGAATTTCAGAGGTGATTGATATTTTTAAAAGTATTTCACAACAAGAATGGTAGATTAGGTGATTATCACCTGCCCAAGCCATCATTTGGCTCCCCCCAGTTTATCAAGAACTCACTTCATCTGGTTAGGTGGAGCATTTAAGTGGTCCAAAGATGCCCAGTGAAACACCAAAACCCTTGAATTTTGGAGGTGACATCAAAAATATCAAAGATGCCCCACGTTCAAGGAGACTCGAGTCATTTTACAAAAGGGGAACAATGCCTATAGCATTTGCTGACACTTTCTCTTATATCCTCCTTCATAGAATCACAAAAAACAAAATGCCCCATCTAATTCCATCCGCGGGCCTCGGCTGTCTATTACATTATCCCACAATTAGCACAACAACGGGTGATCTGGGCGGGTGGAGTGATATTGCTTTGAATGACCTATTATTATCTGCAGATTACATTTTCCATGGAAATTAAATGAATTCTGTCAGAGCTCTGGGGCCGGGGAGAGAGGAAAATGCCTCATTGTTCAGTTCCGCGAGCTGGAGGGACTGCACGTGGCGATAAAGAGACCTGTGTTTGTGCAAACAAGGCGTGGGCCTCCAGTTTGAAAGATGCATTTGTTACACCAAAGCTCGAAATAGGAAATGTGTGTGGGCAGAAACAACGGAGATGAAAGGGGGAGAAAACTAATTATTACTACCGCTGCATATGCGTATTGGGGTATTTATATAATGTGTTAAACTTCTTCTGTTGGGAAAATGTTTGTCATATCAGTGAGAATGAAACTTTACCCTGAGAAGGGGTGTTCATGCTTTTAGCTCAGTGTTGTTTTTTTTTTTTCCTTAAAAATTATCTTCTGCACTTTTCTCTTCTCTCCACTTGTCTTTCAGTGAACACTCTCCTTTTTCTCCATAAGTGTGCCTCTTGTTTTTCTTTCTCAGGCATATGGCAGTTATTAGTATCAAGTAAAGAGTGACAGGAAAAATAGCCTTGGCCTGAAGCCACAGTGATCTGGGGAAACAATATTAAAGCTGAGAAATCTATAAAAGGTCAGAGACTCATAGAGACCATAACTTGGATGGGGAAACATACCTTCAGCCAAGTGTTCTGAAATGTGGAGGAAGAAATGGGGTGACCTCCTCCTTTTGGAAAAGGAGTTGAGTTCTGACTGATGAAGATGTTTTCTCATCTGTAAAAGGAGAAGGACAGGTCTGAATCAAGTCTCTCAAACTCTTCTACTTTTGATAGTCACACAAGGCTGATTAGTATCTTGACTCATCCATCCAGCAAATATCAACTGACTTACCATTAGCAAGCATTGTGCTGGGCACTGGTGAAGGCTGAATCTGGAAACAATACATACAACTAATGAGCTGAGTCCTAAACAAGCCCTTTTTACCAAGCACCCAATCAAACTTTACCCCTTCCCTTTTGTGTGTGTGTGTGTGTGTGTGTATGTGTGCACGTCTCCTTTTAATTTTCTTTATTTTTTCAGTTAATGTTTAGGGACTTCCTGGCAGGCCAGTGATTAAGACTTTGGCTTCCATTGCAGGGGGTGTGGGTTCGACCCCTAGTCTGGGAGCTAAGGTCTCACATGCCACACAGCCAAAAAAAAAAAAAACAACAACAACATTAAAATGTAAAACAGAAGCAGTATTGAAACAAATTCAATAAAGATTAAAAATAGACCATACCAAAAAAATAAATCTTAAAAAAAAGTAATGCTTAATTGAGGTGATGTTGATTTATAACATTATGTTTTATTTTGATTTAGAACATAAGTTCTATGATGTACAATAACATGTGTACATATGTTAATTTCTGTGTATACAACATGCTTACCACCAAAAATTTAGTTTCTAGCTGTCAGTACCACAGGGAAAAGAATGAAACTAGACCACTATCTCACATCATACACAAAAATCATCTCAAAATGGATTAAAGCCTTGAATGTTAAGACTGAAACCATAAAACCAGAAGACAACATAGGCTGTATGCTTTTTTGACATCAGTCTTAGCAACATCTTCCTGGATATGTCTCCTCAGGGAAGGGTAACAAAAGCAAAAATAAACAAATGGGTCTTCATCAAGCTAAGAGCTTCTGCATAGCAAAGGAAACCATCAACAAAAGGAAACCTACTGAATTGGAGGAGATACTTGAAAATCATATATCCTATAAGGTGTTAATAGCCAAAATATAAAAGAATTTGTACAGATCAACAGTGATAAAACCACCCCTCCCCCTTTTTGAGGCACCTTTTTCTCAAGAGTAGGAAGACTATTGCCATCTCTCCATGGCTATGCATCTTTGTGTCTCAAATAGGAACAGAAGGACCAGGATTGGATACCCAATTCAATTCATCAGCAGAAGGGTTTAGTGGATCTGGAACAAGGTTGCAGCTAAGCCATTTGAGTTGTTGGGGAGTGAGGATTCTCTATGTATGTTTTAATAATGACTAGTAAAGACCAGATTTTTGCGCTCATTCTCTTAGTCAAGAGGTGCTGCCGACACACTGAGGACCTTGTGTTTTGTTTTGTTTTCCTTTTTGGATTTTTTGGGAACATAATGTGTCATCAACAATATAACAAAAACGGATTGGGAAGAGAAGTATAAGAACATCTTTCCCCATCCACAGTGGAAATGATGCTGGTAATGTGCATTCTGGCCATTAGGGGATTTGAATCTCTTCAGGAAATTGCTGAGATGCTGTATTAAATGCTGAAGGAAGAATAATGCAGTGATGTTCAAACTTATGTGAATCAGGATCACTTGTGACGTATTAAGATTCTGGGTGCTTGTGTGCTAAGTGGCTTCAGTTTTGTCTGGCTCTGCGACTCTATGGACCGTAGACTGCCAGACTCCCCTGTCCATGGGATTCTCCAGGCAAGAACACTGGGGTGGGTTGCTACGCCACCCTTCAGGGGCCCTTCCCAACCCAGGGATGGAACCTGCATCTCCTGCATTGCAGGTGGGTTCTTTACCCCTGAGCCAGGGAAGCCCAAGATTCTGAGCATCACCCTCTCATTCACTGGTCTCATTCAGTTGGTCTGGGCTAGGGCCAGAGTATCTGTGTGTGTGATCTTACAGGTGTTCTTTGTCCAGCCCTGATACAGGTCCCAGTGAAGTCCCTGAATGCTGCCCTATTAGTTAAGTAATTGTATACAAGGACCTACAACACTTAGAGTATGTCTGCTGAAATCCCAAGGAAGAGAATGGCCATGAAGATTGAAAGTTAATCTATATCAGGGCTTCCCTGATGGTCCAGTGGTTAAGAATCTGTCTTGCACCAGTTAGACCCCTGGTCTGGGAAGATCCCACATGCCACAGAGCAGCTAAGCCTGCAAGCCATAACTGCTGAGCCCACAATCCTCAAATACTGAAGCTCATATGCCCTAGAACCCGTGCTCTGCAACAAGAGAAGTCAACACAATGAGAAACCCATGTGCCGTGACTAGCTAAGCCCCTACCAGGCGCAACTAGAGAAAAATCTGCACACATCAATGAAGACTCAACACAGCCAAAAATCAATAAAAATAAATACATAAACTGGCATATAAAAAGTTTAAAAAATAAATAAAAATAAAATTAATCTATATAAAGCAATTATGCCAGTCTCAGTGGACATTTTGTGCTTAATAATACCAACTCATTACCTCTATCCTGTGGGAAGGGTAAGAGGTTCTGGGGTGTAAATGTCACCCGTTGACAGTTCCCAGGTATATCACAGAATGGTAGAAATGTATGGAAGGAGTCTGAAGTCTCAAATTGAATAAGGCCATGAGGCTAAGGCATGGAATTGGAAGAGAGGCATTTAGCTTAGAAAAGCTGAGGAAGAGGATCATGCTGATAGGAGATGGTGCAGAGAAATTCCAAAAGCAAGACACTGTAGTGGCCTTTATGACATCCCAGTGTGATCTGGAGCTGGCCTGTCGGGCTCATTTAAAAAGGTCAGAAGAGGGTAACCACAAGTTTTATGATAACTGCAAAGACTCCAGGTGACTATACACAGACTATCATGCACTCCAGAAGGATCTTACCTGTGAATCAACACCAATGCATGTTTTTTTTTTTTTTAATTTCTTTTCTGGTATGAATCATACTTGATTATTAGTTAACTTCCTAGAACAGTTCTAGAAAAGGTCTACATGCCTTAAGTTATTGAGTCAACAGTTTGTTCCCAAATGAATCCTAATGAAAAAAAAGTCACATTCAAGCTCTATGAATGAAGTCACTGAGTTAACATTCACTTTTGTAGCTAGCACATTCTAAGATAAAAGTTTGTAGTTTGCTATATAAAGAAACTAATACTGAACATGTAGAGTGAAATATATATATATATATATACACACACACATGCACACACATACATACACACACACACAGACACATATATAGTTTTAAAACTATTTTATTGATCCAGTCCTGTAAAATTACTTTACAGATAATTTTCTCATTTTGGCATCAAGGTTGTTGATGTTATAAATACATCTTTCCATTACCTTAATTATTTCTAACATTTCAAAACATGCTTTTCATCTGTTTCAAGCTATTTGTTTAGGGATAGACAACCATTTATAATGATATAGTTTCCTATATTTTAGAGCAGAATGGCGATTTACATGTAATACAAATTTCCATAGAAGAATAAAAGGGTTGTTTTTACTTCATTGAAAAATGAGTATTGAAACAGGAAAATAATCTGGAGTCTCACAGGTGTAAAGAACCATTTTCATAATACCACCCATAGCCCAAGTGTGGACCAGTCTTATTCATCTTTGAATTTTTCAATTCATTGTCCCTTTTCTTAAAAAATTAAAAATGTTTAGATATAATTTACTTATCATATAGTTCACCCATTTAAAGTACACAACTCAAGAGTTTTTAGTATGAAATTGTGTAACCATCACCACAGTCTGAATTACAAAAACCATTTATCACCCCAAAAAGGAAACCCCCTACCTCTTTAGCAGTCTCTGTTACCTCCCAGTTTTAGGATAACCATTGACCTATTTCCTGTCTCTATGGATTCACCTATTCTGGACATTTCATATAATGAAATCATGTAATACATGTTTTTTCTTTTTTTTTCCTGACCTTACACTTAGCATATGTCTTCAAGGCTTATCCAGATTATAGCATGTATCAAAACTTCATTCCTTTTCATTGCTTTTTATCACAAGAGTATATCACCTTTTATTCATCCATTCATTTTCTGTTGAACACTTGGCTGTTTCCACTTTTGGGCTTTGAGAATAATGTTGCTATGAACATTCACATATAAATTTTTGTCTGGATATATGTACTTATGTATCTTCCTAATAGTGGAATTGTTGGGCCATGTGAAAATTCTATGTTTAACTGCTTAAGGGAATGTCCAACTATTTTCTAAAGTGACTGTATCATTTCACATTCCCACTGGCACTGTATAAGAGTTCCCATTTCCTCATAGCTTTGCCAACACTTGCTAATGTCTATTCTATTTTCACCATCCAACTGAGTATGAAGTGGTATCTTATTGTGGTTTTGATTTGTATTCCCTAATGACTAATGGCATGAACATTTTTCATGTGATTATTGACATTTCTGTATCTTCTTTGGAGAAATACACATTCAGATAATCTGGCCACTTTTTAAAATTGCATTTTTTATTATTGAGTTCTTAATTTCATTTTCAGATATTTCATTGTGTACAGAAATCCAATTAATTTTTAGCATATTGCTCTTGTATCCTGGAACTTTGTTAAATTAATTTACTACTTCTAATGGGTTTTAATATTAAGTAAATTCCTCAAGATTTTCTATGTTTAAGATCCTGTTACCTTCAAATGTACTTTGACTTTTCCTGTATAATCTGAATGCTTTTGATTTCTTTTTCTTATCCTCATGCCCCACCTAGAATCTCTGGTATGATGTTGAACAGAAATGATGAAAGCAGTCATCCTTGTCTTCTTTCTCATTTTAGGGTAGAAAGTATCCTGTTTTTCTCCACTAAGTTTTAGCTGTGGGTTTTTCACAGATATCCTTTATCAGATTCAGGAAATTATTGTCTATTCCTAGTTTATTGACTTTTTAAAAAAAATCATGAAAGAGTGTTGATTTTTTCAGATCCTTTTCCTGCATCTATTGAGATGATCATATTGTTTTTATCTTTTATTCTCTTAATATAATGTATTACATTAACTAAATTTTGGATGTTAAAATTTGCCTTTTTTGTATAAATCCCACTTGGCTTTGGTGTGTAAGTTTTTATAATGTTTCTAAGTTTGGTGCGTTAGTATTTTGTTGAGAATTTCTGCACCTGTATTCACAAGAAGTGTTAGTGGGTAATTCTCTCATGGTGATTTTGTCTGATTTTGGTATCAGCCTATTACTGGCCTCATAACCATATGGTATCACTTACATGTGGAATCTAAAATATTCATGACACAAATGAACATGTCCTTGAAACAGAAATAGACTCATAGATATAGAGAACAGACTTGTGGTTGCCAGTGGGGAGAGCTGGTAGGGAAGGAAAGGATTGAGAGTTTGAGATTAGCAGATGCAAACCATTGTATATAGGGTGGCTAAAAAACAAGGTCCTGCTATATAGCACACAGAACTATATTCAATATCCTGGGATGAACCATAGTGAAAAAGAATATGAAAACACATACATACATACATACATATGTAACTGAATCACTTAGCTATATAGCAGAAATTAACACAACATTGTAAATAAATTATACTTCAATAAAATCTTTAAAAGACCCACAATTGCCAGAGTAATCCTGAGGAAAAATAACAAAACAGGAGGTATAACCTCTCAGACTTCAGACAATACTACAAAGCTACAATAATCAAAACAGTGTGGTACTGGCACAAAAATGGATATATATGGGACAGAATAGAGAGCCAGAAATAAACCCACACACCTATGATCAATTAATTTTGAACAAAGGAGGCATGGATATACAATGGAAAAAGACAATCTGTTTAGCAAGTGGTGCTGGAAAAGTTGGACAGCCACATTCAAATGAATGAAGCTAGAACACACCCTCACACCATATACAAAAATAAACTCAAAATGGCTTGAAGACAAGACAGGTCACCATAAAACTCCTAGAAGAGAACATTTTCTGACATAAACCGATGTTTTCTTAGGTCAGTTTCCCAAGGCAACAGAAATAAAAGCAAAAATAAACAAATAGAACCTTATCAAACTTACAAGCTTTTACACAGCAAAGGAAACCATAAACAAAATGAAAAGACAACCTACAATATGGGAGGAAATATTTGCAAATGATGCAACTGACAGGGCTTAATTTCCAAAATATACAAATGGCTCATACAACAACAACAACAAACAACCACAATAAAAAAATGGGCAGATGATCTAAGTAGACATTTCTCCAAGGAAGACATACAGATGGCCAACAAGCACATGAAAAGATGCTTAATATCACTATTAGAGAACTGCACGTCAAACCTACAATGAGGTGCCTCATCACACTGGTCAGAATGGCTATCATTAAAAACTTTTCAAATAACAAATGCTGGAGAAGTTGTGGAGAATACAGAGCCCTCTGACACTAGGTTTGGAATGTGGTACATCTACTATTGGCCCAGCCACCCTGGAAAACAGTACAGAGGTTCCTCAAAAAACTAGAAATAGTGTTTCCATATGATCGAGCAATCCTACTCCTGAGCACATATCTAGACAAAGCTATAATTCAAAAAGATACATGCACCCCTATGTTCATAGCAGCACTATCCACAATAGCCAAGACATGGAAACAACCTAAATGTCCTTTGACAGGTGAGTGTATAAAGAAAATATGGTCCATATACATACGTGTGTGTGTGTGTGTGTGTGTGTGTGTGTGTATGGAACATAACTCAACATAATAAAAGCCATATACTATATGACAAACCAACAGCAAACATTATCCTCAATGGTGAAAAACTGAAAGCATTTCCTCTAAAATCAGGAACAAGACAAGGTGCCCACTCTCACCACTACTATTCACATAGTTTTGGAAGTCCTAGCCACAGCAATCAGAGAAGACAAAGAAATAAAAGGAATCCAGATTGGAAAAGAAGAAGTAAAACTCACTGTTTACAGATGACATGATCATCTACATAGAAAACCCCAAAGATACCACCAGAAAATTACTAGAGCTAATCAATGAATATAGTAAAGCTTTAGAACATAAAATTTATACCTAGAAATCTCTTGCATTCCTATACATAACAATAAAAAAAAGCAGAAAGAGTAATTAAGGAAACAGTCCCATTCACCACTGCAATGAAAAGAATAAAATATTTAGGAATAAATTTACCTAAAGAAACAAAAGACCTATATATAGAAAACTATAAAACACTGATGAAAGAAATCAAAGATGACACAAATAAATGGGGAAAAAATATCATGTCCGTGGATTGGAAGAATTAATATAGTGAAAATGAGTTTACTACCCAAAGCAATCTATAGATTCAATACAATCCCTATAAATCCCCTATAAAATGGTATTTTTCACAGAACTAGCACAAACAATTTCACAATTTGTATGGAAACACAAAAACAAACTCAAATAGCCAAAGCAGTCTTGAGAAAGAAGAATGGAACTGGAGGGATCACCTTTCCTGATTTCAGATTATACTACTAAATTACAGTCCTCAAGATAGTATGGTACTGGCACAAAGACATAAATATAGATCAATGGAACAAAACAGAAAGCCCAGAGATAAATCCATGTACCTGTCGACACCTCATTTTTGACAAAGCAGGCAAAATTACAGAAAGGAGAAAAGACAATGTCTTTAACAAGTGGTGCTGGGAAAATGGTCAACCATGTGTAAAAGAATAAAACTAGAACACTTTCTAACACTATATACAAAAACAAACTCAAAATGGATTAAAGATATAAATGTAAGACCAGAAACTATAAAAGTCTTAGAGGAAAACATAGGCAGAACACTCTGTTGCATAAATCACAACAAGATCCTCCATAACCTACCTCCCAGAGTAATGGAAATAAAAACAAAAACAAATGGGACCTAATTAAAATTAAAAGATTTGCACAATGAAGGAAACTATCAGGAAGGTGAAAAGGCAGCCTTCAGAATGGGAGAAAATAATAGCAAACAAAACAACTGACAAAGAATTAATCTCCACAGTATACAAGGAGCCCATGCAACTTAATACCAGACAAACAATCCAATCAAAAAGTGGGCCAAGAACTAAACAGATATTTCTCCAAAGAAGACTTACAGATGGCTAATAAATACATGAAAAGATGCTCAACATCACTCATTATTAGAGAAATGCAAATCTAAACCACAACGAGGTATCATCTCACACCAGTCAGAATGGCTGCCATCAAAAAGTCTCAGTTCAGTTCAGTTCAGTTGCGCAGTCATGTCTGACTCTTTGTGACCCCATGGACTGCAGCACGCCAGACCTCCCTGTCCATCACCAACCCCCAGAGTTTACTCAAACTCATGTCCATTGAGCCAGTGATGCCATAAAACCATCTCATCCTCTGTTGTCCTGTTCTCCTCCCACCTTCAATCTTTCAAAGCATCAGGGTCTTTTCCAATAAGTCAGTTCTTTGCATCAGGTGGCTAAAGTTTTGGAGTCTCAGCTTCAACATCAGTCCTTCCAATGAATATTCAGGACTGGTTTCCTTTAGGATGAACTGGTTGGATCTCCTTGCAGTCCAAGGGACTCTCAAGAGTCTTCTCCAACACCACAGTTCAAAAGCATCAATTCTTTGGTGCTCAGCTTTCTTTATAGTCCAACTATCACATCCATACATGACTATTGGAGAAACCATAGCCTTGACTAGATGGACCTTTGCTGGCAAAGTACTGTCTCTGCTTTATTATATGCTGTCTAGGTTGGTCATAACTTTGCTTCTAAGGAGTAAGCGTCTTTTAATTTCATGGCTGCAATCACCATCTGCAGTGATTTTGGATCCCCAAAGAATAAAGTCTGTCACTGTTTCTACTGTTTCCCCAACTATTTGCCATGAAGTGATGGGACCAGATGCCATGATCTTAGTTTTCTGAATGTTGAGTTTGAAGCCAACTTTTTCACTTTCCTCTTTCACTTTCATCAAGAGGGTCTTTATTTCTTCACTTTCTGCCATAAGGGTATTGTCATCTGAATATCTGAGGTTATTGATATTTCTCCCAGCAATCTTGATTCCAGTTTGTGCTTCCTCCAGCCCAGCGTTTCTCATGATGTACTCTGCATGTAAGTTAAATAAGCACAGTGACAATATACAGCCTCGACTTACTTCTTTCCATATTGGGAACCAGTCTGTGGTTCCACATCCAGTTCTAACTGTTGCTTCCTGACCTACATACAGATTTCTCAAGAGACAGGTCAGGTGGTCTGGTATTCCCATCTCTTGCAGAATTTTTCACAGTTTATTGTGATCAACACAAAGGCTTTGGCATAGTCAATTAAGCAGAAACATGTTTTTCTGGAACTCTCTTGCTTTTTTGATGATCCAGTGGATGTTGGCAATTTGATCTCTAGTTCCTCTGCCTTCTCTAAAACCACCTTGAATATCTGGAAGTTCATGGTTCACATACTGTTGAAGACTGGCTTGGAAAATTTTAAGCATTACTTTACTAGCATATTGAGATGAGTGCAATTGTGTGATAGTTTGAGCATTCTTTGGCATTGCCCTTCTTTGGGATTGGAATGAAAACTGACCTTGTCCTGTGACCACTGGTGAGTTTTCCAAATTTGCTGGCATACTGAGTGCAGCACTTTAACAGCATCATCTTTTAGGATATGAAATAGCTCAACTGGAATTCCATCACCTCCACTAGCTTTGTTCATAGTAATGCTTTCTAAGGCCCACTTGACTTTACATTCCAGGATGTCTGGCTCTAGGTGAGTGATCACAGCATCATGATTATCTGGGTCGTGAAGATCTTTTTTGTACAGTTCTGTGTATTCTTGCCCCCTTTTCTTAATATCTTCTGCTCCTGTTAGGTCCATATCTTTATCGAGCCCATCTTTGCATAAAATGTTCCCTTGGTATCTCTGATTTTCTTGAAGAGATCTCTAGTCTTTCCCTTTCTATTGTTTTCCTCTATTTCTTTGCACTGATCACTGAGGAAGCCCTTCTTATCTCTCCTGGCTCTTCTTTGGAACTCTGCATTCAAATGAGTATATCTTTCCTTTTCTCCTTTGCTTTTTGCTTCTCTTCTTTTCACAGCTATTTGAAAGGCCTCCTCAGACAGCCATTTTGCTTTTGCAAAATGTGCACAAACAATAAATGCTGGAAAAGTGTGGCAAAAAGGGAACCCTCTTACGCTGTTGGTGGGAATGCAAACTGGTACAGCCACTATGGAGAACAGTGTGGAGATTCCTTAAAAGACTGTAAATAGAATTGCCATATGTCCCAACAATCTTACTGCTGGGCATACACAGTGAGGAAATCAGAATTGAAAGAGACAGATGTACCTCAATGTTCATTGCAGCAGTGTTTACAATAGCTAGGACATGAAAGCAAACTAGATGTTCATCAGATGAATGTATTAGGAAGTTGTGCTACATATACAAAATGGAATATTACTCAGCTATAAAAGAGAACACATTTGAGTCAGTTCTAATGTGGTGGATGAAACTGGAGCCTATTATACAGAGCGAAGTTAGAAAGAGAAACACCAATACAGTATATTAACATATATATATGGAATTTAGAAAGATGGTAACAATGATCCTACATGCAAGGCAGCAAAAGAGACACAGATAGATGTAAAGAACAGACTTTTGGACTATGTATGAGAAGACAAGGGTGGGATGATTTGAGAGAATAGCATTGAAAGACATATATTGGATTTGTAAAATAGATGACCAGTGCAAATTTGAAGCATGAAGCAGGGCATTCAAAACTGGTATTCTGGGAGAACCTAGAGAGATGGGGTGGGGAGGAAACAGGGGTTCAGGACAGGGGGACACATGTGAACCTGTGGCTGATTCATGTCAATGTATGGCAAAACCCACAATATTGTAAAGTAATTACCCTCCAATTATAATAAATAAAGTAAAAAAGCTAAAACAAAAAAATAAAATTGTACTCAGCCAGAAAAAAAGAATGAAATAATATCATTTGCAGCAACATGGACAGACCTAGGGATTATTATACAAAGTGAAATAAGTCAGAAAGACAAATGCCATGTGATATCACTTATGTGTGGAATCTAAAATATGACAGATGAATTTATCTATGAAACAGAAACAGACTCACAGACAGAACACAGACTTGTGGTTGCCAAGGTGGGGAGATAGATTGGGAGTTTGGGATTAGCAGATGCAAACTGTTATATATGGGATGTATAAACAACAAGGTCCTACTGCATAGCACAGGGAGCTATATTCAATATCCTGTGATAAACCATAGTGGAAAAGAAATACAAAGAATGTATGTGTGTATGTGTGTGTGTGTGTGTGTGTGTGTGTATGTGTATACACACATACATATATAAAATACATATACACACCTGAATGTGTGTGTATATACACATATATATATACACACATACACCCACATACATACCTGAATCACTTGGCTGTACAGCAGAAATTAACATTGTAAGTCAACTATACTTCAACAACTTAAAAAACATTACCAGTTATATGTGTGCATCCATGCTGAGTCGCTTCAGTCATGTCCAACTCTTTGCGACCCTATGCACTGTAGCCCACCAGACTCTTCTCTCCATGGGATTCTCCAAGCAAGAATATTGGAGTGGGTTGCCATTTGTTACTCCAGGGGATCTTCTCTATCCAGCGATTGAACTCACATCTCTTATGTCTCCTGCATTGGCAGGCAGGTTCTTTACCACTAGTGCCACCTAGGAAGCCCCTTACCAGTCACAGGTGCAAATTATTATTTGACTGTTGACTTAATTTAAATCTAAATCTGAGTCTGGACATATTTAAATGTTTGCAATCCACTTTGATTTGCTTTTGTGTGTGTTTATTCATAATCTTGTCTATTTTTCCTGTGAACTTTCTTTTCTTTGTCAATATGTAAAGTTACTTTAAATATTATAACACCCATGTTGTATGCAATGCAAAGACATTTGGGGAATATTATTTTCATATTAAATTTGTGTATACTATATTGTGTTATGAAATTTCCTTTAAATTCTGACTTGAGCTAATGTGCCCATATTTTCTGTTAAAAATGTTAGGTTCTCAGATCTTATCAATAATGTCCCCATCCCCTATATATCCTATTCATGTTTCTTGGGTTTTACGTAGTATTTTATTTTTACATTTAAGACTTTAATGAATATAAAATATTCATGTATATGGCCTTAGACATTTTTTTAGATGCATAGAGAGTTGTACCATTACCATTTTGAAATAATCCACTCTTTTCCTGTGGATTAAAATGAACCTTTGCCACTTTTGCTGCTTCTCACAGTCATTAGTCTTTGGTATATAGTAAGTTTAACTTTTTAACATTTAGTACTTGTACTGACATATTCATAAGTGAACACTCCGGATTTTTATACTATCTTCATCAGATTTCGGTGTTTTGCTAGTTGCCTGTTAAATTGGTTAGTTTTCTGTTTTTTTCTATATCTGAACTTACTTAACATTTGATTGTTTATTATAAATGATGGATGAAAGTCAATTTTGAATTTGTCTTGTTGCCTTTTTAGTGATAAAGTTTAAATTATGTTTCCAGCATTTTCTAGGGTAATATTGTATTCTATTTTTTCTCTTCTTGAATCAATTGTGGTAATATATATTTTTCTAGGAAATTATATATTTATTCTAAGTTTTTCAATTGATTCCATAAAGTTGTAGGTATGATTTTCCCTTAATTATTTTAATCTCCTTTCTGTTTGCAGTCATGTCTTCTTTCTCTCTTCCTCTCCCTCTCTGAGTATGTCTCTCTATCTCTAACAAAACCCATAATTGGTTTATTTTATTGGTCTTTCCAAGGAAATAATTTTTGGGTTTCACTGCTTTTTTGAAAACTTAATTAATTATATACATCATTAAATCCTTCCTATTGTTTGTTTCTTTTTTCTGATTAAGGTAAATATTAAATTTCTTAGCTTTTTCTTATTTTTAAATTCTAAAATAAATGCATTTATCAATTTAATTTGTACATTTTCCCCTGAGAATAGTAATTTTTTGTTTGTTTTTAACCTCTGTAGGTTTTGGTATGTGAGTATTTATGTCTTCACTGCTTTCTAGGTTTATAATTCAATTATTTAGGGGTATTTTTTTTTAGTTTTCAAATAACTTTGATTTTGCTTATTTTTGGTAACTATTTCTGAAAGAGATGGGAATACCAGACCACCTGACCTGCCTCTTGAGAAATCTGTATGCAGGTCAGGAAGCAACAGTTAGAACTGGACATGGAACAACAGACTGGTTCCAAATAGTAAAAGGAGTACATCAAGGCTGTATATTGTCACCCTGCTTATTTAACTTCTATGCAGAGTACATCATGAGAAACGTTGGGCTAGAGAAAGCACAAGGTGGAATCAAGATTTCCAGGAAAAATATCAATAACCTCAGATATGCAGGTGACACCACCCTTATGGTAGAAAGTGAAGAAGAACTAAAGAGCTCTTGATGAAAGTGAAAGAGGAGAGTGAAAAAGCTGGCTTAAAACTCAACATTCAGAAAACTAAGATCATGGCATCCAGTCCCTTCACTTCATGGCAAATAGATGGGGAAACAGTGGGAACAGTGTCAGACTTTATTTTGGGGGGCTCTAAAATCACTGCAGATGGTGATTGCAGCCATGAAATTAAAAGACGCTTACTCCTTGGAAGAAAAGTTATGACCAACCTGGACAGCATATTAAAAAGCAGAGACATTACTTTGTCAACAAAGGTCTGTCTAGTCAAGGCTATGGTTTTTCCAGTAGTCATGTATGGATGTGAGAGTTGGACAATAAAGAAAGCTGAGCACTGAAGAATTGATGCTTTTGAACTGTGGTGTTGGAGAAGACTCTTGAGAGTCCTTGGACTGCAAGGAGATCCAACTTGTCCATTCTAAAGGATATCATTTCTGGGTGTTCATTGGAAGGACTAATATTGAAGCTGAAACTCCAACACTTTGGCCACCTGATTCGAAGAGCTGACTCATTTGAAAAGACCCTGATGCTGGGAAAGATTGAGGGCAGGAGGAGAAAGGGATGAGAGAGGATGAGAAGGTTGGATGGCATCACCAACTGAATGGACATGGGTTTTGGGTAGACTCTGGGAGTTAGTGATGGACAGGGAGGTCTGGTGTGCTGCGGTTCATGGGGTGGCAAAGAGTTGGACACAGCTAAACAATTGAACTATGTCTGGATTTCTGATTTTATTGGAGTTTGATTAAGGAATGTGAATTTTATAATCTCCCTTTAATTTTACTAATTTCTTTTGCAATCAAGTATGTAATTTCATATATTGCTGGTGGCAATAAATTGGCAAAGTGATTTTGGAGAACAATTTGTCAATGTCCAATATTGCTATTGGATATGTGTATTCTGTGACACAGCCATTCCACTTATATTAATAGACTTGTATGAAACTTATACATATGTACAATGTCTCCTGTATATGTATATGTGTGTGTTTACAAGTTTGCATAAACACATGGAGAAGATAATGTGCATATATATGTATACACATGCATGTATATGTATACATATATAACATTTTAATTAAAAAAGGATTAATATTTGTAAATGAAGTGACCAATGAGGGATTAATCTCAAAATATCAAACAGCTTGTGCAGTGCTATGTCAGAAAAACAACTCGGTCAAAAAACTGGCAGAATATCTATATAGACCATTTCTCCAAAGAAGACATATAGATGGTCAGAAAACACATGAAAAGATGCTCAATATCATTAATTATCAGAGAAAGGCAAACAAGACTCAATGTGTTAAATTATATATACGTCTGTGTGTATACACATATATGTATACATATATATATGTCTGTGCATACACATATATGTATATATATGTGTGCATGTATAACAATCACTTTGCTATAAACTAACACAATATTGTAAATCAACTATACTCTGATAAAAATTTAAAAGCATTGGAATTACCCTAATTATTGTACAGATAAGTGGCCTCACACTGGTCAGAATGGCCATCATCAAAAGTCTACAAGCAATAAATGCATTAGAAAGAGTGGAGAAAAGAGAACACTTTAACATTGTTGGTGGAAATGTAAATTGGTAAAACCACTGTGGAGAACAGTATGGAGGTTCCTTACGAAATTTAAAATAGAACTACCATATGATCCAGCTGCCCCACTTCTGGGCATAAATGCAGAGAATACCATACTTTGAAGGGATACATGCATCCCAATATTCACTACAGCACTATTTACAACAGCCAAGACATGGAAACAACCCACATGTCCACTGACAGAAGAATGGGTAAAGAAGATGCAGTACATATGTACAATGGAATATCACTCTGCCATAAAAAGAACAAAGTGATGTCCCTGCAGTAAAGTGGATGGGCCTAGAGACTGTCACATTAAGTAAAGTCAGAGAGAGATAAATATCATGATATCACTCATATGTGGGATCTAATTTCTAAGATTATATAAATGAACTTATATACAAAACAGAAACAGTCTTACAGATTTTGAAAACAAACTTACAGTTATCAAAAGGGAAACATTGAAGAGAGGGATAAATTAAGGCATTGGGATTAATATATACACATTACTATTTATAAAACAGATAACTAAGAAGGACCTACTGTACAGTACAAGAAACTCAATATTCTGTAATAGCCTAAATAGGAAATGGGAAAAGAATATGAAAATTATATACATGTCTGTGTGTATACACATATATGTATATATATGTATGCATGTGTAACAATCACTTTGCTATAAACTAACACAATATTGTAAATTAACGATACTCTGATAAAATTTTAAAAGCACTGGAATTACCCTAATTATCCTATAGGTAAGTGGCCTTTATAACAGGATTGAGTAAATAAAGTACAGTTGAGTCACACAGTGAATTGCTATACAGCAATTAAAATTAATGTATATAACAACGTAGATGAATCAACACAGAAATATAATATGGGATGCAGACAGTAAGACATAAAGCAATATGCACAGTATGGAAGGATCTATTTAAATCTGAAATGCTTGCACCAATACTACACAATATGAAAATTATATATGTGTGTGTACATATATGTCTATATATGTATGCATGTATAACTGAATCACTTTGCTATAAACTAACAAAATATTGTAAATCATCTATACTTCAATAAAATTTTAAAAACATTAGAATTAGCCTAACCTATAGGTAAGTGGCCTTTATAACAGGATTGAGTAAATAAAGTACAGTTGAGTCACAGAGTGAATTTCTATACAATAATTAAAATTAATGTGTATAACAACACAGATGAATCAACACAAATATAATATGGGATGCAGACAGTAAGACATAACGTGATATGCACAGTATGGAAGCATCTATTTAAATCTGAAATGCTTGCACCAATACTATACATTATTTGTTCAAGCATCCACATGTATCCCCATACAAAAATATACATGAAGAGGTTACATATCAACTTCCAGATATTGGTTCTCCCTCTGGGGACAGGGAGGGAGGTGAAGCCATACTGTATTATTTACTATTTAAAAGAAAATTGAAACAAATATGGTAAAATGATAGCAGCTGTTTAATCTCCGAGGAAAGTACCTGGGTGTCTTATTATTGCCTCTTCTCTCTCTTGCATTATTTGAGCAGTTGTTTGGCTGGTTCACCACTGTTACTCAGCGTGAAGCACAGAGCTGAGGAAATTTCTCAATTTTAAACAAGTTAGGAAGTGAAGTTCAAGTTAAATTACACAAGAGCCTAAAACTAAAAGAAATGGCTTTTTTAGCCTAGAAAATAGACTTGACAAGATTAGGATGAATCGCTTTAAATTATTGCAGGGATTTCTAATAGAAGAATTGGATTTGTTCTACCCAGGGGGCAAATGTAGAAACAGTGGTTTGGAACTGAGAAGTTTCAGATCCTAACCCAAGTTATGGCAGATCAACCCAGTGGCCAGAAGTATCTACAATGAGAGGAAGTGACTTTCTTGACAAATGTTCAAACAGAGGTAAAACAACCATGTAAATGCAAGATGTAGCAATGCTCCACAATGCTAATGGATATACTTTACTGAGTGCTTTCTATATTGTAAGCATTTTAAGTGTATTAACTTTTTAAATTTCCATAACAACCTTATGAGTTTATGGCAGTTTGAACAAATAACTGCTATGATGCTTGCAAAGCACATACCTCAGTATCTGGCACTTGATCATCTCACAGGGAATCATGTAGTTACTATTTTACTAACAAGCTTGATTAGGACCCCACTTCTTATCCCAAACTTGGTAGTCAACCAGAGGGTTATTGTAAAGAGAACAGACACTGAGTCTTAACACATTCACACACAGTGAATTTACTACCCAAGTCACTCCTTTGTGAGGTGGTTAGACACAGAATAAAGAAGCAAGGATGAGGTGCAAGTATTTGGGCCAAGACCACATACGCCTGTCAAACCTGAGTGTTGGAGAAAGGGCATTGAACCCAGAAGCCCGTCAGCTTGGAGTAGTAAAAAGGTCTCTGTCTCTTACAAGTGGCATTGTGTCCCTGAGACAGTACTTTTATGCCACTGAGTCAGGGTCTCCTTAGCCTGAAGTCACCTTTGTCTCCAAATTCTACGCTGTTTAGATCCCATGTGGGGTCAGTGGAGACAAGTTCTCAGAAAACAGATGACCCAATTCAGTTGATCCTTGAACAATGTAAATGTTAGGGGTGCTTACCCCTTAATAATTGAAAATCTATGTGTAACTTCTGACTCCCCCAAAACTTAATCACTTATAGCCTACTGTTGAAGGAAGCCTTACCTTACCTATATAATGTAAGCAATTGATTAACACATATTTTATATGTTATGTGTATTATATACTGTATTCTTAAAATAAAGTAGGCTAGAGAAAAGAAGATGTGTTAAAATCACAGGGACTTTGCTAGTGGTCCAGTGGCTAAGACTTTGGGCTTCCAAGGCAGGGGGCCCAGGTTCGATCTCTGGTCAGGGAACTAGATCCTGCATGCTTCAACTAAGAGTTGACAGGCTGCAATCCTGCATGCCCCAATGAAGATCAAAGACCCCAAGTACAGCAATTAAGACCTGGTGCATCTTTATAATAGCCAGGACATGGAAGCAACCTAGATGCCCATCAGCAGACGAATGGATGAGGAAGCTGTGGTACATATACACCATGGAATATTACTCAGCCATTAAAAAGAATTCATTTGAATCAGTTCTACTGAGGTGGATGAAACTGGAGCCCATTATACAGAGTGAAGTAAGCCAGAAAGATAAAGACCATTACAGTATACTAACACATATATATGGAATTTAGAAAGATGGTAACAATAACCCTATATGCAAAACAGAAAAAGAGACTCAGATGTATAGAACAGACTTGTGGACTCTGGGAGAAGGCGAGGGTGGGATGTTTCAAGAGAACAGCGTCGAAACATGTATATTATCTAGGGTGAAACAGATCACCAGCCCAGGTTGGATGCATGAGACAAGTGCTCGGGCCTGGTGCACTGGGAAGACCCAGAGGGATTGGGTGGAGAGGGAGGTGGGAGGGGGGACCGGGATGGGGAATACATGTAAATCCATGGCTAATTCATTTCAATGTATGACAAAAACCACTGCAATGATGTAAAGTAATTAGCCTCCAACGAATAAAAATAAAAATGGAAAAATTAAAAAAAAAAAAAGAAAGAAAATTGTCAAAACATAAAAAAAAAAAAAAGACCTGGTGCAGCCAAATAAATAATAAATATTTAAATATTAAACTAATTTAAAATAATTATATTTTATTATAATTAAAAGGAAACTATAAGCAAGGTGAAAAGACAGCCTTCAGAATGGGAGAAAATAATAGCAAATGAAGCAACAGACAAGGGCTTGATCTCAAGAATATACAAGCAACTCCTGCAGCCCAATTCCAGAAAAATAAAAGACCCAATCAAAAAGAGGGCCAAAGATATAAACAGACATTTCTCCAAAGACAACATACAGATGGCTAACAAACACATGAAAAGATGCTCAACATCACTCATTATCAGAGAAATGCAAATCAAAACCACAATGAGGTACCATTATACACCAGTCAGAATGGCTGCTATCCAAAAGTCTACAAGCAATACATGCTTGAGAAAGTGTGGAGAAAAGGGAATCCTCTTACACTGTTGGTGGGAATGCAAACTAGTACAGCCACTATGGAGAACAGTGGAGATTCCTTAAAAAACTGGCAATGCCCACTGCTGGGCATACACACTGAGGAAACCAGAATTGAAAGAGACATGTGTACCCCAATGTTCATCACAGCACTGTTTATAATAGCCAGGACATGGAAGCAACCTAGATGCCCATCAGCAGACAAATGGATAAGGAAGCTATGGTACATATACACAATGGAATATTACTCAGCCATTAAAAAGAATACATTTGAATCAGTTCTAATGAGGTGGATGAAACTGGAGCCTATTATACAAAGTGAAGTAAGTTAGAAAGAAAAACACCAATACAGTATACTAATGCATATATATGGAATTTAGAAAGATGGTAACGATAACCCTGTATGTGAGAAGCAAAAAAGACACAGATGTATTGAACAGTCTTTTGGACTCTGTGGGAGAGAGTGAGGGTGGGATGATATGGGAGAATGGCATTGAAACATGTAAATTATCATATGTGAAACAAATCACCAGTCCAGGTTTGAGGCATGATACAAGATGCTTGGGGCTGGTGCATTGGGATGACCCAGAAGGATGGGGTGGGGAGGGAGGTGGGAGGGGGGCTCAGGATGGGGAACACATCTATACCCATGGAGGATTCAAGTCAATGTATGGCAAAACCAATACAATGTTGTAAATTAAAATAAATAATTAATTTAAAATGAAAAAAAAATAGTAGAACATTATAAAGAAGAGAAATACATTTATACTATGTGTATTTATAGCAAAAAAACCACATAAGTGGACCTGTGCAGTTCAAACTCATGTTGTTCTAGAGTCACCTGTACATAAACAGGAGATAGAAGCTCTTTCCTTAATTTAAACCTGTTGATAAACCTGCTGTATTAACTATCAGGCCTATTTGCATACTGCATCCTATGTGGCTGCTTCCTCCCAATGATGGACATGTTAGGAGCTTTTCAGATCCTGGGAATGATTTGGGTGGATAATGTCAGCTGATTATGAATTTCTGGTGTGTGGCCCATAGCTATTGGTGATGAATCAGGCTGCTACACAAGGGGACTTTTGATCAAGAGCACATTTCTGCATAATGAGAAGTAAAGTAGTGCAGATTAATGGTGTCAGCATTTTAATGGGACCTGGGAAAATGGCTGGGTGATGGATTCTTTTTGCAGAGAGCAGCCCAGTCTTCTGCTTCTCAGATTTGCATCTGGGAGAGCCCAAGGGGAGCCATTGAAAGGTCATTGCCTCTCCCTTTGACAGGTGTTGGCACAAGAGTTTCCTTTTCGTGTGCACTTCCTCTTTGTGGCTGTCCTTTCCCCCACTGAATGTGATACTCGGAGCAAGAGAGAAGGAAAATTGTCCAGGGTCAGGGATGTCAGAAGCACCATCATTAAAAAACATTAAGGAAGTGTATAGTCATTGGGGAGTGCCGGGGTCATGAACATGGCACTTGCCAAGCAAGGAAAACTTACGAAAGTGGCCCATCTTTATGTCTGGGTGTGGGTGTACACTGAACCTGCCCTCTACATGAGCTTTGTTACCTCAAGTAAACCTGGAGGAGGAAGACCTGTCAGTACGTGAACATCACCTATAAGCAGCAGACAGGGCCAAGCTCAAGGCCAAGGCATTCCATGAGGTTTGGGCTATTGCTGTGAATACCAAGTGGTATCTATTGAACATCTACAGGATGCGGAGAAGATGCACACCCTTTGCATTTATCATTTCAGTGAATAATCCCCCTGCAGTGAAGGTATTCATATTACCATTTTATGGATGAGGAACCTGAGGCTTTGGGTGTTTATCTGCCTCTTCTGAAATTACATAGAAAACAATAATAACAGCAGTAATAATCATGATTATACTCATGATCATAATTGCTAACATTTGCACAGCTTTCACTATGAGCTGTCTCCACTCTTCTATGAGCCTGCTGTGTGTGAATTTACCAGAGTATCAAAATAATGCTACAAGATTGGGCATTGTATTTTTACATGTACAAATGTGGAAACTGAGGCACCATAAGGTTATATAACTTGCCCAGGGTCACACAGTAAGTTATAAAGATATGATTTGAATCTTAGCATCTTGTATTAACCTCTATGCTTATAAGCCAGATGTAAGTGCCAAACTGTAGTGATAACTGGAGTATACTTTTCCCAGTCCTCACTGCTTCCTTGTGTAACTCCACATCTGCCTGTGAATTGCTAAAATTACACACTCATAAATATTTATATAAATGTCACTGACCCCTAACTTGAGTTAGGTCTCTGCTATATGTTTGCATGCTGTCCTTCCTCTCTTTTAACACACATCACAATTTCCTATGACTTCTCACATAACATTGTGTCTTCTCTTGTAGACTTTAAGCTGCAGCAGGGCAGGTGATGGACCATCTTGCTGAACAGCATCCATATGAATAAAATCACATTTCTAATTGCTACCACATTTCACAAATACTCTTGACAGCATATTGGCAACTGGGAAGGTATATTTTGTAAGGTCTAAGATAAATATTCACTGGAAGGACTGATGCTGAAGCTCCAATACTTTGGTCACCTGATGTGATGAGTTGACTCGCTGGAAAAGACCCTGATGCTAGGAAAAATTGAGGGCAGAAGAATGGGGCGACAGAGGATGAGGTGGTTGGATGACATCACCGACTCAATGGACATGAGTCTGAGCAAACTTTGGGAGATAGTGAAGGACAGGGAAGTCTGGCGTGCAGGAAGTTCATGGGGTTGCAAGGAGTCAGACACAACTTAGTGACTGAACAAGATAAAATATAAAACCATATGTCTAAGCAAACATTCCTACTGGAATTTTATGGTGCCCAGGGGGCACCATAAGAATTAGACAAGCATTTCTGAGCAGTGAGCACTGAGCTACAGCAGTGATGCCTGGTGCCCCAGGACAGCCAAATAGAAGAGAAAACCCCCCTTACCATGTGCTATGAAAACAGCAAATAAACCATGATTTCAAATACAAGCTCTAAATTGAAAAACTATATGCCTTGACTTGCAATCAAATTTTCTCACCATGGCAACTCTGTCTGGCATGATTAGTAACAGGGAGCAAATATGGTGCATTATTAATGATAGTGAGTGGGTTTTCTAAGCTAAGTCATGGAATAAACATTTGTAGATGAGGGGAAGAAGAAATGATTGAATAAATGAATCAATATAATAAATTCATGTTTGCTCTAAGGAAACCTAAGAATTTTTCCCCTAAGGAAAAATTGACGCTTCTCCACCACAAGATGCTTCTATTTCCAATGACCCCTTATATGTACACACTACAGTTTCAGGCCTGTTTCCTGGTGATTCTCTATGATCTAAAGATGAACATTAGGATCTGCATTTAACAAAGGAAGAAAGGGCAGTTTGCAGAGGTGAAGACATTTTTTTTTTTTAAATGATGCATCATGGGGGCCTCCCTGGTGGTCCAGTGGTTAAGAATCCACCATGCAATGCCGGAGACATGGGCTGCACCCCTGGTTGGAGAACTAAGATCCCACATGCCACAGGGCAACTAAGCCCATGCGTCACACTACTGAGCCCACAGGCTACAACTGGGGAGTCTGTGCTGCAAAGACCCTGCGTGATACAGAGAAGGTCCTGCACAGCCAAATAAATAAAATAATGTATCATCATTGTTGCTGCTGTTATCTTACATAGGCCCTTGCCTTTGAGCACCTGTTATATACTAAAGATGATCAGCCCAAAGACAAGCTCAAGTGCAGCAGAGACTGACGGGCTTGGCTGCCTACTGAGAAAAGAGTGGAGGGTCCCAGAGACCAGCATAGCTAAGGACTGCCGGCTGAATCTGAGGAACAAGCAGAGAACTCAGCTACTGCCCCATTTAGAGCAACACTTAGTATGTTCTCAGATCTTTAGTGCTGACCTACTTTTTGTGGCCTCATCTTGCAGGGACATTTGTTCATTTTCCTGCTCCCGATATCCATGACACTCTGGTGTTTATAAATCCAATGTCAGTCCCACTGCTTGGAACGTGTCTTTAATATTAAAAAAAATGTTTCATTAGACGTGGCTTTGTTTATTCAAACCCATTCCTCCCTCACATCTTAATGATTTTAAAGCTCAGACTATTAATCTTCTTACCCAAGTTAAATCTTCCTCCCAATATGTTCTTTTATAGATATTTCTCAACACAGAAGCTTACATTCATTGCCCTCTATGGACTTTCTTCGGGACAGTAATTAGCTGTGAAGCCTTGTTATCAGTCAGAAATGCTGAAGGAAGTGTTCTAGTATTAGGTGGGACTGGGGGGTGGAAGCTTTCTGGGGTATTCACCCCACTGAGGTTGCTGAATCAAACAATTTAATTCAGTTCATTTTGGGAAAAACATTGACTTTCTCTCAGCACTGGCTACTGTGTCAGTCTGGGGAATAAGATGTACTGAAGCCATCATCATATGGTAGTAAGAGGTGAGAGAGACAGCAGAATTACAAATAATGAGCTCCATGTAGAAATTTATATAAGTAGAGTCATAGGAGGGACTTCCCTGGTGGTCTAGTGGTTAGGACTTCACCTTCCAAGCGCTGGGGGTACAGGTTCAATCCTTGATTGGGGAACTAAAATCTCATGCCTCATGGTCAAAAAACACAAAACATAAGACAGAAGCAATATTGTAACAAAGTCAATAAAGACTTTAAACTGGTCCACCTTGAAAAAAAAATCTTAAAAAAAAATGTTGTGGGGGGAAGAATTAATTCCATCAGGGGAGTTGTTGGGTAAAGTTTCAGAACTCAGATAAATACTGAACCAAAGTGCACTAGACTGAGAAGGATGACACCATTTGAGACCAAGGTAAGGGCAGGAGTGAAGACGACAGAGGGGCACAAAATAGTTTGTACGTTATGTTGGGAGAACTGTTTCTTCTGCCAGTGTTCTGGTTTCCTGCATTTTCATGAATACAATCTTCTTTCTCAGTGCTGGATTTCTTAACTACTCTTCCTTCAACCTGTAACCATATCCCCAGCCCAGCTCTGTCCACTTGCCTACCTTCTTCCCATTCCTTTAATTCTCAGCTTCCATGTCGTGTTCTCAAGCTGGCCTGTTCTAACACACTAGTCTCAACTCTATGCTTTATGCTCTCATCACGTTTTTGAAATCCTCTTTGTTAATTTTCATTAGATCCTACATACTTGCTTAATGCTTACCTTCCTCAATCCAGGGTGTTAATTAAGTAACAAGGTCGTTAGACTGATATGTCTCTAATCCATGGATGTAAGCACATTAAAATTTAGTGCTATAAGTGCCTTGAAGCTAGGAAACTGAAACACTAGGGACAGCCAATCACAGACAAGGGGGCTTTCAGCTACAGCCAATCAAATACTTTCTTTTTCTTTGCTTCCACATTTTCTCTATGTAAGTCTCACTTCTGGCTCCTGTTGGCAGAGAGCTCCTAAACCACTTTGGTTTGGCATTGCCTGATTACAATCAAGTTTTGCTCAAATAAACTCAAAAATTTTAATATGCCTCAGTTTATCTTTTAAGAAGAGTAAACTCATGAAGGCTAGACTGTGTTTGGTTCTCCATGTGTCCTCAGTACCTTCCTCAAGACCTGATCCCTAGATACCACTTGTCAATTTGTTTCTTTGTGAAAATGGTGCGAACTGCCTAGAGATGAAGAAAACACTGACAAAGGAAGAGGAAATTACAGTGAGTTTGAGCAGTGTCTTCCATGCAAACATGCATCCAGACACCTTTATTTGAAAAGGCAAAGTAAATGGAAGAAACACAAACATAATTTTCTTCGAGCTCTTACGGGACTGTTTTATAGGAAAGGAAGATAAAATAAGGGTAATTCACAACTATACATGCATACGCTTGAGGCAGGAGGTGGATGGGCCCTGCCTCCCGGGTAAAGCGATTGGAGACTCCCTGTGGACCCCGTACTCCAGGATGAGAATGGCAGGACTATTGAGAGAGGAGGCTAGGCGCCACCCAGATCAAAGGTAAGAAACCATGTATTTCTCATTCTTGAAGTCTGGAGACCTCTCCAACTACACATGCTTGGAAAAGCTCCTTAGAGGTCAAAACGGGTGTGATGCTAACTAATGCCAAACTACCTATAGGCCTCTTGGGTAGACTCTATTGGCTAAGAGTCACATGGACATAGAAGGGAGGATCCTGAGATATATCAAATGCAGACTCTGAACCAGGTGAATCAAAATGATTGGCTGAGGACAACCAGAAGAAATTCTCCATAAAAGTGATTCAAACTATCATAGAGGCGTGAATCAGGGACTCTCTAAATGCTACTGACATGTCTATCCACACATACTGCACTCTTTTTTTCCTAAAAACACTTACTTCACCACTTTCCATCTTTGTGGGAATTTTTTTTTTCCCCCCTGCGAAGTCAAAGAACCAGGGCCTTGTCACTGACCATTGGTCTACTGGCTAGGATTTAGTGCTCTCACTGCCATGACCCGATCTCAATCTCTGACTGGGAGCTGAAGCCCTGCTTCAAACTGCTGCAGGCTGAGGCTGCCCTAGATCACACTGACAATGATTACTGAGAACTTAGTCTCACAGGAAATGATGGTGCTAGAAAAATAGTCTCACATATGCAGCAGTCTTTAAATGTTTTTCAAAGTATGGAGTAATTTATCCATGCATACACCTCAAAAGAAGAAAGGAAAATGAGGGGGAGGACTAAGGTTTCATTCATATCTATGGTAACCGGAAGTAGACACAACCACATAAATGAAAAGGCCTGTCCAGTCTTACGAGAGGAATGTAGCATCTTAGCTATTGGTTGGTTGATTGATTCACTCAGTGAATGTTCACTGAGCACTTGCTCACTCAGTATCATGTCCATCATTACACCAGGCTCAGAAACTTTTTCTTACAGAATTCACCATCCAATAGGAGAAAGACATCAAATAAATAATTAAAAGATAATTAATTCACCACAATGGCCAGGGGCACTACCAAGGAGAAGCACAGATTTGAGGGTAGGCTTGGCCACTGGGCAAGGCCATTAGAAGGCATCTAAGACAGTTTGTGCACTGGCACCGACAGAGGGACGTTAGATTCAGACCATACTTACGAGGCCTTGCCGTGTCTTTGAGTGTGCCTAGTCCACCTGCTGGCACCCATAACCCAAGTGGGTTCATTTTTATTTCTCATCATGTAATGAGTGACATCAAATCAGTTCAGTTCAGTCGCTCAGTCATGTCCAGCTCTTTGTGACCACATAGACTGCAGCATATCAGGCTTCCCTGTCCTTCACCACCTCCCAGAGTTTACTCAAATTCATGTCCATTGAGTCGGTGATGCCATCCAATCATCTCATCGTCTGTCGTTCCTTTCTCCTCCTGCCTTCAATCTTTCCCATCATCAGGGTCTTTCCCACTGAGTCAGTTCTTCGCATCAGGTAGCCAAAGTATTGGAGTTTCAGCTGCAGCATCAGTTGCTCCAGTGAATATTCAGGATTGATCTCCTTTAGGATGGACTGGTTGGATCTCCTTGCAGTTCAAGGGACTCTCAAGAGTCTTCTTCAACACTTCAGTTCAAAAAGCATCAATTCTTCGGTGCTCAGCCTTCTTTACGGTCCAACTCTCACATCCATACATGACTACTGGAAAAAACATAGCTTTGACTAGATGGACCTTTGCTGGCAAAGTAATGTCTCTGCTTTTTAATATGCTCTATAAGTTGGTCATTACTTTTCTCCCAAGGAACAAGTGTCTTTTAATCTCATGGCTGCAGTCACCATCTGCAGTGATTTTAGAGCCCCCCCAAAATAAAGTCTGTTACTGTTTCCCCCTCTATTTGCCATGAAGTGATGGGACCAGATGCCATGATCTTAGTTTTCTGTATGTTGAGCTTTAAGCCAACTTTTTCACTCTCCTCTTTAATTTCAACAAGAGGCTCTTTAGTTCTTCACTGTCTGCCATAAGGGTGGTTTCATCTGCATATCTGAGGTTATTGATATTTCTCCCAGCAATCTTGATTCCAGCTTGTGCTTCATCCTGCTCAGTGTTTCTCATGATGTACTTTGCATATAAGTTAAATAAGCAGGGTGACAATATACAGCCTTGACATACTCCTTTTCCTATTTGGAACCAGTCTGCTGTTCCATGTCCAGTTCTGTTGCTTCCTGAGCTGCATACAAATTTCTCAAGAGGCAGGTCAGGTGGTCTGGGCTTCCCATCTGTTTAAGAATTTTTCAGAGTTTGCTGTAGTCTATACAATTAAAGGCTTTGACATAGTCAATAAAACAGAAATAGATGTTTTTCTGGAGCTCTCTTGCTTTTTCAATGGTCAAACAGATGTTGGCAATTTGATCTCTGGTTCCTTTGCCTTTTCTAAAACCAGCTTGAACATCTGGAAGTTCATGGTTCACATACTGTCGAGGCCTGGTTTAGAGAACTTTGAGCTTAGCTTTACTAGCGTGTGAGATGAGTGCAACTGTGTGGTAGTTTGAGCATTCTTTGGGATTGCCTTTCTTTGGGATTGGAATGAAAACTGACCTTTTCCAGTCCTGTGGCCACTGGTGAGTTTTCCAAATTTGCTGGCATTTTGAGTGCAGCATTTTAACAACACCATCCTTTAGGATTTGAAATAGCTCAACTGGAATTCCATCACCTCCACTAGCTTTGTTCGTAGTGATGCTTCCTAAGGCCCACTTGACTTCGCATTCCAGGTTGTCTGGCTCTAGGTTGGTGATCACACCGTCATGATTATCTAGGTCATGAAGATCTTTTTTGCATAGTTCTTCTTTGTATTCTTGCCACCTCTTCTTAATATCTTCTGCTTCTGTTAGGTCCATGCCATTTCTATCCTTTATTGTGCCCATCTTTGCATGAAATGTTCCCTTGTTATCCCTTGGTTCCCTTTTCTAAGTCAAGGGCCTATACCATGACCTTCCACCTGTCTTTACCAGTATGACTACTTCTTAAACAGAAAAAAAACTGGGGTCCTCTTAGAATATATGCACAAGAGGTCTGGAAAACCCCAAAATGGATCTTAATCCCCAACCCAGAGGTAAACTGCCTTCTCCTTAGTGAGCTGACCCCCAGACCAAAGCCAGTGTGAAAAATTTGACACAGTGATAATCTTTTTTAGAATAAGAATAGTAACATTATAGTTTTAACTTTCAGATTATTTTGAATTTCTGTCTCCCTAGACTTTTCTCTCCCTTTTGATTATCTCTGGGTCAAAGAAAAAGAAGAAAGCAGAAAGAACATAAAAAGCAACAACAAAATAAACAGCTTCTAGACCCCTTAACAATCCCCAGCCAAGGGCTCATGCCAGTTACTAGATCTCTGATGTAGAAGCAGAGTCCTGGCTTCTGCTTGACTTCTCATGACTTCCTGATTTACTTTGAATTTAAATCTGGGGATGGGTCAGAAGTCTAGACTGGGCACAGGTTTTAATCCTCTAGAATGCTAAGGTTAGGGAGGAGGAGATAGGTGGAAATGCATGTGAAGTGAACTGAAAATGGCATGAACTGAACACTAGTCAGGAATGAAGGATAAACATTCCCTGACAGGGACTTCACCCCCACCATCTCATAGCACTGACTGTTGGCACATTTTGGATCCTGCTGGAATACCTTCTGTGATGGCTAATCTCATGTGTTAGCTGGGCCAGGCTATGGTGTCCTATTGTTGGATAAGACACTAGTTCATAGTGAAGGTATGTGAAGGTATTTTCTTAGATATGTGTGTGTGTTAGTCACTTGGTCATGTCCAACTCTTTGCGACCCCATGGAGAATAGCCCGCCAGGCTCCTCTATCCGTGACATTCTCCAGGCAAGAATACTGGAGTGTGTAGCCACTCCTTTCTCCAGAGAGTCTTCCCAACCCAGGGATAGAACCCAGGTCTCCCACATTGCAGGCAGATTCTTTACTGTCTGAGCTACCAGGGAAACCCTTTCTTAGATGAAATGAACATTTAAATCAGTAGCTTTTAAGCAAAGCCAATTACCCTCTGTAATGTGAGTAGGCCTCATCCAATCATTTGAAGGCCTTGAGAACAAAGACAGGTTTCTCGATGTTGAAGAAATTCTCAAGACCACAAATTAGAAACCCTGCTTGAGTTGCCAGCCTGTTGCCCTTTGGAATTCGAACTCCAGCCTGCAACATCAGCTCTGATCTGAATCTCCAGCTAGTCCTGTGAATTTCAGACTTGCCAGCCACCATGTCACAGGAGCCAATTTCCTTAAACAAAAACAAACCCTACATATATCTTCAAAGAAAGCCTGCTACACTGACTAGAGACACTTCCTTCTCAGGGAAGGTCTGCTGGGTCTCACTTCTATGTCAGATTCCGGGAATCTCAAATGGCAGTACCGGAAGTGACCTTAGCCTGTTTGGCCGGTGGATGCAAATCTCTGTAAACTGCAGTGATACTCAACCTCCAGTAACCAGGGTGGGTGACAGTCAGGGTCTCTCTTGACTATCCTCAGAGCACGAGGGGCATGCCTAGCTCATGAACCACTGCAGCCCCCCAGTCTCCCTGGTGGCCATGCCCTTCTCCCTCCTTTGAACCACCACTCCTGCCGCTGCAAAAGTGAGGACTGAAGAGCAATTCCTCTAGTTCTGCAGTGGTGAGACTTTCACTTTGCTGAACATCAGAATTAAAAGGGCAAAACCCCCACCCCCGACCTCTGCACCCCCCCCCCCCCCGGATTGGCTGCAGAAGGGAGCTGGGCAAGAGGTAATTAACCACTGCCGATCACTAACAGCTCAATGGGAAGGCCTAGGTCCAGGAATTCCTTTTGCCAGAGGTCCTGGGAGCATTTGCTGAGGAGAAATGAGTTTGCAAATAAGTACTTTTCTTTGAAAAGGCCCCCTTTCCCCAGCTCCATTAGCTCCCAGCTCGGCTTTCAGCTGCGAGGGCTGTCTTTTCATCTTGAACTTGACATATTCTTCTACTTTAGCCCAGTCACACAGAGCCCTTTGGCAAGCCACTCTCTCTCCCACTGTGAATTGTTGGGTACCAAGGCGGAGAATCAAGATCGAGGTCGGCCAACTTCTCCCCCACAGCCCTCTGACTCTGCCTCTCTTTGTGTTCAACAATGGGTTTCCAAATCTTTGGTTTTCTTTGTCATCAGGAAAGATGTTGGAGTCAAACAAAGGGAGAACAAGAATTCCAGACGTGCTGAGAAAATGTGTGTGTGTGTGTGTGTGTGGGTGTGCGCGCGCGCATGCGTGTACATGCTGTCTCCCTAGCCACCCCCAAGGCCACTGATCAGCATTTGCAACCCTCAGGAATGTGTGTCATTTAGGGTTGAGTTAGTGGTTGGAGAAATGTTCCTTCCAACTTCTTGCTGTAACATTTAACCTCTTTTTCATCTTTGGTGAGGTGAAGAAGCAGAACACCATATGTCTATGCTCTTACCTGTGGCACTTTTTTAGAATGCAGTCCCAGCTCCCCATCTGCATTGTCTCAGCCATTTTCCTTTTCCTGGATTCTCAGCCTGTGTCTTAAGCTTTTCTCATCTCCTGTCTTTTGCTCCCTCCAAAATATGCTCCGACCATAGCCTAAGGGATCTTTCTAAGATGTGGATCTGACTACCTAGCTGCCCATTTCCTGGAGATTTAAGTCTAAGCTCCTAGGGGCAAGTCAAGGTGCCCTGGGGTTCTGATCTTACCCACCACACCCCTCAGCTTCCCTTTGTCTTCTCTCCTTCTTCTCCTTGCCTTTCTCTCTCTCCCCACCCACTCTCTTATTTTTGTGTAGCTGTGCTCCTTTCTTGATATCAGTTTTTTGTTTGTTTTTCAAGGTAAACTCTGCCCCTCTCTAAGCTCTTAAGTCCCGATCTACTCTCGCCATCCTAGATGGGGTGAGCCATTTATGAAGTTTTCACTGCTCCTCTCCATTTTCAGTGTATCTGTTGCATTTGCTCACCTTTCTGGCCAGCCCGAAAGCCCCCTGGGGTGGAAGCTTTCTATCCATAATGGAGCCCTGCATAGTGCGGAACATGTAAACTATCCTCAGCTATTGCACTGGACTAACAGGAGGCGTAACACAAACATCCTGTAGGAGTTAGCCGCTCTGACTCTGATTCATGCCGACTGAATCCTGGCATTCATTGCCTGAGCCTCTATTGCCTTACCTGTGAAACGGGCATAATCATATCACTTTCAGAGCACAGCTGGTCAAAATTCACCAAGATCCTGCATACAAAGTGCTCAATGCACCCCTAACATAAACAATTAATAAAACATTGATATTTACCATCTTTGGGAGGTGGACACCTGTTTGTCTCCTCCCTCTTTATTCACAGGCCACCTCCGTCCCAGTTCCCCACTGAGGTCATTCACTACAGGGGAAGAAAGAGTTAAGCTTGACTCTTCACCACAAATCCACAGGCACTAAATAAGGCTCCAGCGCTCAGGCTTTAAGTATGGGCTGCAGTTAACTATAAACAGCTGTTGGAAGATAATAGCCTTCTACTGGTAAAATAAGGCCAGCCCCCCTCCCTCACAATGAAACCTTTCTTGTAAAGAGCATTCAGAACTGATAGATAGATCTCAGTCTGGCAGTAATCAGAATCAAGAGATGGGGGGGTGAAGGGGCCTTCCCAGATCAGGCCGACATATATATAGCAATTCTATTTCCGTTTCCAAAAGCCCAAACACCGAGCGTCTCTTATCTGCAGTACATTCCCCCTTTTGTCCCAAGTGGGAAACACAACTCTGGCCCCTGCTGCTCCCTTCCTAGGCCGGTATTAACTCTCATAACAGGCAAAAGAGCAGACATGAGCCAAGAAGACATACATATCATTCTTTATACTAAAGTGCTTCCCTTGACTAATCTCTTCCCATTTTAGGAAACTGTGTTTGAATCAGAGCTCAGCAATGTGAGCCTACATGGAATTCAGGCACCTTTAGGTCCATTTTGGAATATAACAAAGGTGAGGTTCCTGTGAGTGGCTTCCATTCTGCTGGACACAGATGCATGGGATGGGCTTGGGGAATAGATCATGGAAAACAATGTTTGTTTCAGAAAATATCCAGAATTTGTTAAACATGTACCTGGTGTCAGGCAAACAAGAGGCACTTGATGTTTGTGTGTTCTTGAGTGTGATCATCAGTTTCCATGTGTGAAGAATGATGAACAACTCCAGAAGCAAATGGGTTTGCTTTCAGAGAGTGGTTGTTGGAGCCATAGTGTTTGAAATGGAACTTTGAGTGGCTTATCTAGTGTAAATTCTACGCATCCATCCATCTAGCCCATCCTTCCTTCCATCTTTCTATCATCTATCCTTCTATAACCTCTATCTATTGAATTTGTTGAGAGACTCAGAAAAACTAAGTAGTTTATAAAGTGTCAATCAGAAAGTTAGAAGCAGAAATAGGAGATGCAGCAAACCTTATGACTCCCAGGCTCGTGAGTCAATCAGACATGGAAAATCATGGGACTAAAGTCATAGCACTATTGCAAAAGTTCTAGGACCCACAACAGATTTCCCAACTTGGGGATCTGGCATAGGGACTGAGAACCCCCAGAGAATTTGACTTTGAAGGCCAGTGGGATTTGATGAATCTTGGAGGGCACAAACAAAACCTTATGCACACCAGGACCCATGAGAAGGCAGCAGTGACCCCATAAGGACTGAGCCAGACTTGCCTGTGAGTATCCAGGAGTCTCCTGGACAGTGGGTTGGAGGCGTGGGTTGACAGTGGCCTGCTGCAGGGTCAGGAGTACTGAATACCACAGTCTTGGGAGCCCCGGCTTGCTGGAATAAGTTCCTTTGTACGAGGTCACCATTACCGCCATTCTCCCTACCATGGTTTGGTCTCCCAGGGAGGGAACACAGCCCCGCCCATCAGCAGAAAATTGGATTAAAGATTTACTGAACATGGTGAGACTTTATTTGGGGGGGGGTGCTCCAAAATCACTGCAGATAGTGACTGCAGCCATGAAATTAAAAGCCACTTGCTCCTTGGAAGAAAAACTATGACCAACCTAGACAGCATATTAAAAAGCACAGACATTACTTTGCTGGCAAAGTCCTCAACTTTTGTTGCTGAAGTTGAACTGAAATACAAAAGTAGGACATCAAGAGATACCTGTAGTAACAGAAATCTGAATACAGAGTTCCAAAGAACGGCAAGAATAGATAAGAAAACTTTCTTAAGTGATCAGTGCAAAGAAATAGAGGAAAACAATAGAATGGGAAAGACTAGAGATCTCTTCAAGAAAATCAGAGGTACCAAGGGAATGTTTCATGCAAAGATGGGCACAATAAAGGGCAGAATCCATATGGACCTAACAGAAGCAGAAGATATTAAGAGGTGGCAAGAATACACAGAAGAACCATACAAAAAGCATCTTAATGACCCAGATAACCATAATGGTGTGATCACTCAACTAGAGCCAGACATCCTGGAGTGTGTAGTCAAGTGGGCCTTAGGAAGCATCATTACGAACAAAGCTAGTGGGGTGATGGAATTCCAGCTGGGCTATTTCAAATCCTAGAGGATGATGCTGTTAAAGTGATGCACTCAATATGCCAGCAAATTTGGAAAACTCAGCAGTGGCCACAGGACTGAAAAAGGTCAGTTTTCATTCCAATCCAAAAGGCAGGCAATGCCAAAGATTGTTCAAACTACCATACAATTGCACTCATCTCACACCCTAGCAAAGTAATGCTCAAAATTCTCCAAGCTAGGCTTCAGTAGTACATGAACCAAGAACTTCCAGATGTTCAAGCTGGAATTTAGAAAAGGTTGAGGAACCAGAGATCAAATTGCCAACACTGTTGGATCATAGGAAAAGCAAGAGAATTCCAGAGAAACCTCTACTTCTGCTTCATTGACTATGCTAATGCCTTTGACTGACTTGGAAAAACTTTCAAAAGATGGGAATATCAGACCACCTTACCTGCCTCCTGAGAAACCTGTATTCAGGTCAAAAAGCAACAGTTAGAATGGGACGTGGAACAATAGGCTGGTTCCAATTTGGGAAAGGAGTATGTCAAGGCTGTATTGTCACCCTGCTTATTTAACTTATATGCAGAGTGAAATGTGAAATGCCAGGCTGTATGAATCAAAAGCTGGAATCAAGACTGCAGGGAGAAATATCAATGACCTCAGATATGCAGATGACACTACCCTTATGGCAGAAAATGAAGAGGAACTAAAAAGCCTCTTGATGAAGGTAGAAGAGAAGAGTAAAAACATTGGCTTAAAACTTAGCATTCAAAAAACGAAGATCATGGCATCTGGTCCCATCACTTCATGGCAAATAGATAGGGAAACAATGGAAACAGTGATAGACTTTATTCTTTGGGGCTCCAAAATCATGGCAGATGGTGACTTCAGTCATGACTTTAAAAGGTCCTTGCTCCTTGAAAGAAAAGCCATGACAAACTTAGACAGCATATTAAAAAGCAGAGACATTACTTTGTCAACAAAGGTTTATCTAGACACAGCTATAGTTTTTCCAGTAGTCATATATGGATGTAAGAGTTGGTCCATAAAGAAGGCTGTATGCCAGAGAATTTATGCTTTTGAACTGTGGTGTTGGAGAAGGCTCTTAAGAGTCCCTTGGATTGCAAGATCAAACCAGTCTATCCTAAAGGAAATCAGTCCTGAATATTCATTGGAAGGACCAATGCTGAAGTTGAAGCTCCACTACTTTGGTCACCTGATGCAAACAGCTGACTCATTAGTAAAAACCCTGATGCTGGGAAAGATTGAAGGCAGGAGGAGAAGGGGACGGACAACAGAGGGTGAGATGGTTGGATGGCATCACCAACTCAATGGACATGAGTTTGAGGAAGCCCTGGGAGATGGTAAAGGACAGGGAAGCCTGGCATGCTGCAATCTATGGGGTTGCAAAGAGTCAGACACTACTGAACAATAGCAACAAAGTCAAAGTCTCTGAAGCTTGGGTAAACAAAATTTGAAAGGAATGGTAGTAGGAGCAGCACTCCGGAGTTATATTCTGTTTATTGCCGTGGTCTCAAGAGAAGCAGTGTTGTCTGCTGATGTCAATCCCCAGCTAGATCTTATATCTTGGAAAGTAACAGGGATGGTAAGTACTGTTGAATTAATGAATGATTTATGGACCTGCCCACTGCTGTGAAGACAGCTTTTGCATGTCTAACAATGCAGGAATAATAATAATAAAGAGTACCCATGGTTATCTCTTACTGAGGTTCATCATGAACCAGTAAATGATGGCCTGAGAGATGGGCCTCTAGTTATTCCCATTTTATAGATAAGGAAACTGAGGTTTGGAAAGATTACAGCATTTACTTCTTGTCACTCAGTTAAGAAGGTTCAGAGCCAAGGTTCAAAGCTTTATTTTCTGACCTACACCTTGATGTCTTGACTAAGCTGCCTTACTGAAAAATAATAAATTGAAAAATCATTGCCTTCTATGTATGATGCAAAGCATACTTGTGTTTTTGCTTTGTGCCCTTCAACTGTCAAAAGTGTACCATCCCGAGAGATAACTTTGTCATTCCTATTTTACATGAGTGAGATCTGAAGCTCTGATAAGGCACCTGACTTGTTCAAGGTCACTCAGCTTGTAAGGTGTGGAGATTCCTAAAATCAAGTCCCATGCTTCTTTCATGACAACATTGCTGTGCTGTGCTTAGACACTTAGTCATGTCCAACTCTTTGCGACACCATGGACTGCAGTCCACCAGGCTCCTCTGTCCATGGGGATTCTCCAGGCAGGAATACTGCAGAGGTTACCATGCCCTCCTCCAGAGGATCTATCCAACCCAGGGATTAGACCCAGGTCTCCCACAGTTGCAGGTGGATTCTTCACCATCTAAGCCACCAAGGAAGCTATCTCCCTGGATATTTTAAATCCACAAAGTGTTATCTATACTGTGCCCTAGCAAACACAGGTTAAGATCACCTTTCAAAAAATTCTAAGATGTTACCAACATCAAAATGATCAAACCAACCAAAGGAGGAAAAGGAACAAGTTCCCAGGCTTGGGTTGAGACAAAGGTGACAAATGTAGCCTAACTTCTTGTCAGTTACTTCCAGGCCAATTCCAGTCAATTACTCTTAGATCCCTGGAGTGTAGTGCCAAGAAAGATGATGATCTTAATGGGAAAGCATCCATTGATACTGAATTAAGCTGGTACCATGTTGGAATGCATAGGGGTGGCTGGGAGGGAATGTCTTGATTGTCTTTCCAGATGTCCTTTTCCCTTTTCACTCTGTTCTGTGGTTGACCCCTACGCCAGAGCAGTCCCTTGACTCTCCAGTCTCTGGTTGGGTCTGGCCAATGGGGAACCCACCAGGAGACTGAAAGGAGGGAGAGATGAGGTGGGTTGTGGTTTTTAGTTCCCTGATTCCCTTGCCGTGGGACCACCGTGGCTGATCTCACCCCCTCAGAGGAAGATCGCGGCTCCTGTTAGGAGGCTATCTGCTCTTGGCATTCTCTCTCCAGATCCCAATCCTCCCTCCTCCTTCACTCACCTGGGTTACTATGCACTGCACGTGTCTTGAGGGTTTCTTACATGGCGTTATGTCTGTATAAACATCCTTGTCACCAAACTCTCTCCAACTGGAGTGTGGCCAACTGACACGCAGTGCTGAATGACAGAGTGGTCGTGTCGTATGGGAACGTGTCATGGATGGATGAATGAGCACAGCCTCTTGTGGAAAGGGGATCCTGAAGACGCTTTTTCTCTTTTCTCTCTTCTCTTCCCCTCCCTTCCTCCCCTACCCCCCTTCTTTTACTGGTGACATTTTATTGTATATGTATTGTATATTACTGGAAAAGATTGGGGGCAAAAGGAGAAGGGGGTGGCAGAGGATGAGATGGTTAGATAGCATCACTGACTCAATGGACATAAATTTGAGCAAACTCCAGGAGATAGTGGAGGACAGAGGAGCCTGGCGTGCTGCAGTCCATGGGGTTGCAGAGTCAACCATGACTTAGCGATTGAACAGCAACAACAACATTATTGCAGATGTTTCTTGGATCTGTCCAACCTCCTTCAACTGAAGACAATGCTGCATAGTGAAGAGTGTCTGGGATCTCACAGCAAATGGAACAGACCTGGACTCATTCATATCCAGCTCCAGCCATGTCTGAGTGTCCAAGTTCCAAGCTTGGATTGGATGGTTACATACTTGGGGCCTCTGTTTCCTATGCAAAATTGGGATAATAACACCTACATCACTAGGTTTTGTGTTATTTTTTGCTTGGAAGATATGGCACCTGTAAAATTACACTTATTTATAGCATTGGACCAAGTTAACATGGATACAGAGTGGAAATTTTGGGATAAGGCACTTTTTTTTTCATCTGCCCAAAGTTAGCAGAATGGCAGGGTTCTTTCCTTCTTCCCTCCTTCCCTCCCCTCTTCCCTCATTCCATGCCCCCATTCCTTCTCTTTCTATAATAATTAATCTTTGTGCTGCTTCTTAAACCCTGACACCCTAGAGGTGCTTCTCACCTCTAGGAGTCCTGGAAGACTCAGAGAACAGGGAGGATTTAACCATCAGCATTTCATACCATAGAAACCTCAGCCATCCAGACCTCAGTTAAATTAGATGTTGAGCTTCCTGAAGATGGGAATTGATATTATTTATTTCTCTATCCCCAATTCCTGATGTCCAGTTTATACACAGGAAATGATTATTGAGTTGATGAGTTATACTGGGTAGTCTTGCTTTCTATAGATATAAGGCTTCCCTCCTTTAAATGTGGAATGACTATCTCTTTTATTTAAATCATTTTGAATGAAAACCTTTTGAAAAATCACCATTTCAAGTAGAGTATACAAAACACTATTTGCATTTAAAAATAATCTGGAAACATCTTTCTGAGCACAGATTATGCCACCATACTTAAATGAACTGGTGCCACCAAGGGAGACTGGGTTGTACAGAGACCCTTTGCTTCTTGACCAAATGTTCTTGGGTGGCTTCCTATTTTAAATCCTTAAAGTCCAATTCTACTCACTCTCCTCTCTTTGCAGTTGTTGTTTCTAACATGTTGTGGGACTGGATACCAAGAAATTGTCAGCATTTGAGTTCTGTGTAAAGTAAGAATAAAAAGCTCTGAAAAACTGTGTACAAACAAAGAGGGAATGGAATGAATACCACCTGCTCTGACTGTTCAGAAAATTTTATTCTTATTTTCTAGGTATTTTTAAAATGATGTCAGATATGAGAAAGCATTGGTACCTAAAAATGACTTGGAAAGACAAAAACATCTGCTTTCTTTGCCAAAGGAGGCCAAAGAACACCTTAAAATGCCTTGAGGTAACATCTGGGCCTAGAGTACCTGTGAGGGATTTTATTTAAAGTTCATATTGTCCATATTGAAATACCCATCCCTCTAATGTGGATTCTCATAGGAATCAGAAATGAAGTTTACACACACAGCCTCAGGTTCAGATTGGCTTTATCTGAGGTTCTGTCCCCAGAGTAGTCAAGGGTGATGGAAACAGCCAGAGCTCCCTTTGGAGGCGTGGAGGAAAAGCTGGGTTCTGGGATGGAGCTCACTATCCTATGCGCCAACGGGAAACCAAGCCCTTTCTGATCCTCAGCTTGCTAATCTGTAAAATAGGAATGACTATACACCTGGTAAGGCTTCCCAATGTGGACCTGAAAATGATAGGAGGAAGAACAAACAGAAGTTATCTTGTAAAGACAAATGTTATCAAAAGTGTTCAAATGATGTGTTCAAATGTTAACGTAAGTTTTCAAGTGTTTCACATGATGATGAAGGCTGATTTCCAGTGCTGGCTTGTGAATCTCACTGTGCTTGTGTGAACTTCTAGGGGAGAGATTCCTGAACCAACCATGGGAATCTGAAATGTAATCTCCTCTGGACTTTGGGGTTAAAGACTTTACATCTGGGAGCCTGCAAGTAGCTCCAAAGTCAACTTCAGTCCAACTGAAGTCCAACAGAAACTTTACAGCTGACACTGTGTTTAGGGCTGGAAAAGGATGTGTCTGTCCTAGGATGCTGCTTTGCTTGGAGGCCAGGAGACTCTGAGTTAACTTTCAGCTTCTATTGCAGTAACTGCTTCATGTTAAGCTCTGATCAGTTTATCTACACCATTCCTCTCTGACAATCTCTGCAGATTCTGATCTTTCTGTTTTACTTTAAATACCTTTAGAGACAATTTCTAAATGTCAATTAATTCAACTTATTTTTGAGTGTGTGAAACAAGAGTACTTTAAACAGTGAATAAATGGAAAATAAATAGATGATGAAAAATAAATGAGTAATAGAAACTGTACAGCCCAAAAAAGGTACCTCAATGTGTGCACACGCATGTGTGTGCACACACACACATGTACAATTTAGGAAATTGGGAATTCCAGGAAACAATGTAGACTGTGAAAAGAAAATCTAACTGTGTTACAAACTGTGTAAGACAACCTCATCGAAAAGGGTGGGAAGAAATGGTGCTGACCTAAGTAATTTTGGAAATGAGTCGAGTCTTCAAGATTAAAGGCAAGAAGAATGACTTAAGCACTGTACCCAGGCTGACAAAGTTGTTTTCCACAGGGGTACAGGTTAACAATTCTGATACTGCTGGGCATGTACACTGGAGCTAAACAAATAACTAAAGGGATGGCAGAAGATGGGAACTAGGTTTCTCACTGCTGGAGTGGAAACCTAAATAAGCAAGATGAGGAAGCTAAAGTAATTCTTGTGATCAGTGATCAAAGCTGGAAGCATCAAGATGAACTGATATTTCGCTTACTATAACTGCAGATGGTTGCAGATGGAAATATTTTCATGTGTATATACACAAATGTGTGTGTATATATATATATGCATATATACATGAGTCAGCATACACCTACATAAGTATTACATATTTTTTGATCACTTAGCTGAGAACATCCAAAAGAAATAGTACCCCAGTAGCAATGAGCACAGCTAGAACCCAGATCTTGGTTTCTAATACCATTCTCCATTAAGAGAAACCAGGGCTTCTTGGAAAAATGCTCTAGGACCTGAGCAGGAGATATATAAAATGAGCTTGGAGGAGAAGGTAAGAAAAGGCTCAAAAATTTTTAATGCTTACAATGATATAGGGATGTCAAAGGAGTACTTTGAAAGAACTTGAAAAGAACTTGCGCCTTGAAAGAACTGAAAGAACTCTCAATAGCCAAAGCTAGACAATTTACAGCAACACAAGTATGTAGCGTTGGATTAAAACTCAAAGTAGAAAATGCATATTTGTGAGTCTATACATATCTCAATAAATGATTAAATAAGTTAATGACTCAGGGAGGAGGGACAAATAACCTGTTTAAATGATTTCCAGACTATTTTGTAGATACTCTGGTCTTTAGGGAAGCATCGTTTCAGACTCTCTAAGTTTGGTCTGTACACTGTGACTTTGTTCCCAAGAATATATGAAAATCAGGGGGGAGGCGATTAGTAATTTCATAGTAAAGAAATCTGACAAACACTACCTCAGTCTTGTGATCAAGGTCAACCTCCACGCTCATAAATCATGTTGATGATATGATATGATGGAAATGGCCTTGATATGATATGATGGAAATGGCTTTTTGCCACTGTAGTTTTCCTCTCAAAACCCCGTAACTCTAGACTAGCCATGGGAAAACATCAAATTCCAATAAAGGGACATCTTACAAAATACTTGACTCCTTAAAACTGTCAAGGTCTACAAAAACAAGGAAAGTGACACATGGTCACAGCCAAGAGGAACCTAAGGAAACCTGACAACAAAATGTACTGTGATATCCAGGATGGGATTCCACTGCAGAAAGGACAACAGATAAAAACTAAGATCTGAATAATCTATAACTTCAATAGTAATGCATAAATATCAGTTGATGAATTACAGTAAATATATAAAATTCATGCATGATGTTAATAGTAGGGAAAACAGCATGGCGTACAAGGAAACTTTCTGTACCACATTTTCAATTTTTTGACAAATCTACAACTTCTAAAAACAAAATTGATTTTTTAAATGAATGAGAAACAGTTATAAATTTAGCTTTAAGAATTATTGAGCAGTTGCTATGTTTACTATATCCCAGACATTGTCATATTTGGAAAGCTCAAGATTTTGTTTGTTACTTTATTTAATTTCAACTCTATAGAGATGCTGTGTATATTAAAAAATGAGAATATATGTCAAGTGATTAGAATAGTAGCTCAAACCTAAGGGACCCTCAGTGATTTTTCTGGAGGGTGATGATGATGATTAGGTTTTGCATTTTACTTTTTAAAATTGAGATATATTCATATACAATATTATGTAATTTATAGGTATACATCATAATGATTCACAATCTTCAAAGGCTGTACTCTATTTATAATTATTATAAAATATTGGCTATATTCCCTCTGTGGTACAATACATCCTTGTAGCTTTTTTATACACAATAGTTTGTATCTCTTAATCCCTACCTCTCTCTTGCCCCTCCTCACTTTCCTCTCCCCACTAATAACTCTCACCACTAGTTTGTTCTTTATATCTGTGTCATTTTGAGATTTCATATTTAAGTGATATTATACAGTATTTGCTTTTCTGACTTATTTCACTTAGCCTAATACCCTCCAAGTCCATCTGTATTGTTGCAAATGGCAAAGTTTCATTTTTATGGCTAAACAGGATTTCATTACACACACACATACAGACATACCACTTGCTAAGTGGGAGAAAATATCTCTAATGATATGATCAGGGAATTAATAATTAAAATATATAAACAGCTCATATAATGTGACATCAAAAAGCAAACATCATGATTTAAAAATGGGCAGAACAAAAATATACATGCACCCTAATGTTCACTGATCACTATTTACAGTAGCCAGGAGATAGAAACAACTTAAATGTCCATCAACAGAAGAATGGATAAAGAAGATATGGTACATATATACAATGGAATATTACTCAGCCATAAAAAGGAACAGAATTGCATAATTTGCAGACCTACGGATGGACCTAGAGACTATCATACGGAGTGAAGTAAGTCAGAAAAGCAAATATATTATGTTGCTCACATGTGAAATCTAGAAATATTACACAGATAAACTTATTTGCAAAGCAGAAATAGAGACACAAACATAGAGAATGGATATATGGATACCAGAGGGAGAAGGAAGGTGGAAGGAACCGCAAGACTGGGACTGACATAGATACACTACTGTGTATAAAATAACTAGTCAGAATCTACTGTATAGCACAAGGAACTCTACTCAGTGCTTAGTGGGGACCTAAATGGGAAGGAAATTCAAAAAAGGGAGGATATATTTATATGTGTAACTGATTCTCTTTGCTGTTGAATAGAAACTAACACAATATTGTAAAGCAGCTGTACCCCAGTAAAAACTAGTTTAAAAATCTTCCCACAAAGAAAATTCCATATCTAGCTGGCTCCAAGGTAAATTCTACCAAAAAATTTTAAAAATGGGCAGATCTGAATAGACATTTTTTCCAAGAAAAAGAGATACAGATGGCCACCAGGCCCATGAAAAGGTGCTGAAAATTGTTAACCATCAGAGAAAAGCAAATTAAAACCACAATGAAATATCACCTAATATCTTTCAGAATGGCTATCATCAAAAAGGCCACAGATAACAAGTGTTGGTGAGGATATGGAGAAAAGGCAACCCTTGTACAATGCTGGTGAGAATATAAACTGGTGCAGCTGCTGTGAAAAACAGTATGGTGGTTGCTCAAAAGTCTAAAAACATATGACCTACCCTATGAACTACCAAATGACCCAACAATTCTACTCCTGGGTATTCATCTGAAAAAAATAAAAATGCTAATTTTTATAAAAGATACATATACCTCAGTGTTCACAGCAACATTATTTACAATTGCCAAAATACAGAAACAATCTAAATGTTCATCAACAGATGAGTGGGTTTTGCTTTTAAAAACTCATAGATATAGCATAAGGTGACTCCCCTGCTCTAGTCTGGGGCTGGCCAAGGAAATTTTTGGATAAAGTTTGAGTCCTTAATGATGAGTAACAATTTGCTGAGTGAAGAGGGCAGAGGCAGAAAATTGGAACTGACATAGATATACTTGGCTTCTCTGGTGGCTCAGCTGGTAAAGAATCTGCCTGCAATGTGGGAGACCTGGGTTCGATCCCTGGGTTGGGAAGATGCCCTGGAGAAAGGAACGGCTACCGACTCCAGTATTCTAGCCTGGAGAATGCCATGGACTATCCATTGGGTCACAAAGAGTCAGACAGGACCATGCAACTTTCACTGATACTATGGATAAAATAGATAACTAATGAGAATCTACTGTATAGCACTGGAAACTCAACTCTGCTCCGAAGGAAAGGAAATCAAAAAAAGAGGGGATTTATGTAAACATATCAATGATTTACTTTGCTGCACAGCAGAAATGAACACAACAAAGTGACTTCCCTAGTGGTTCAGTGAAGAAAACCCCAGACTCCCGATGCAGGAGGCCTAGGTTTGATCCCTAGACAGGGAACTAGATCCTGCCTGCCTCAACTAAGACCTGGCACAGCCAATTAAATAAATATTAAAGAAGAAGTCAGCAACATTGTGAAGCAGCTATATTCCAATAAGAAAAAAAAAATTTTAAAGATTATAAAAAAGAAGGCAGAGGCAGCATTCCTGCAGTGGAACCAGCCTAGTCAAAGGCAGGGAAGTATCACCGCAAGTGTTCTATAAGTCAGGGTGCAGCTTTATGTGATCTGCTTTTGTTGAAGAACTTTATGGAAGGCTGAAAGGAGGGAAAGTAAGGCTGGAGTGATCAGCAGTGGCTGCAGCACAAAAGGCATTGTGCATTCGGCTAAGGAACCTGAGAACCTCTTTCTTCCAGAGAGCTGGTGAGAATTTTCGACCCTACAGAGAAGGCAATCACGTTCCTGTTTTGGACGGACTCATACCCCTGGCTGCTGTTAAGAGCGGGGTGAGAGAACAAACAGATGGGAAGCTGGAAGGCTGGGGAGCTTGAAGCTGTCTGGAAAGCACGACATTTTCTTGGGGCCACTTATAACCCTCTGACTTCCTAAACTAACTGCACTTTTGTGAAGTGCCTGTCTAAATATTCTCTTTTGACGTGTATTAGCTATAAAGGTAGAAGCTGACTTTGGCACAGAAATACATTTGTGAGACAGAGGGAAACGTTCCCTTCACGACTGCTTCTTGTTCCAGCCTTCCTTGCCAGGAGAAAAGAATCCGTGCTAGAAATGAGAAATTTGAAACTCCAGGAACTGCCATTTTGAAACTCTCCCTCTCCTCATACACAAAGCCGTGGTATTTTACAGGTCCTGTGTTTTCGATTCATCTTTCCCTAAGAATTTATGATGGCTAATCCCAAACCAAACTTTAACAACTAGCTATTATTCTTGTTAACCATTCATGGTTAAATGGACAGAACCCAAATCTGGAATTTGGGCATCCCTGTTCTTATTCCAGCTTGGCTACTTACCAGCTGTGGGACTTTATATGGCCCTTCAATATTTTGGATTCCATTTTTCAACATTTCTTCAATTTTGAAACTGGGAAATATGTCCCAGTTTCCACCAGCATCACCAACATAAAGACATCACCAATCCTGACTCCTTAATCTCAGGTTTCCAGAAGGATTACACACAACCATGGATAGAAAAATAGCTTGCTCTTGTCATCGAAGGTAACGGCAGGGGCTCCCCTCATGGCTCATTGGTAAAGAATCTGCCTGCCAGTGCAGGAGACATAGGTTCCATCCCTGGTCCAGGAAGATGCCACGTGCCATGGAGGAACTAAGTCTGTGCATCACAATTACAAAGCCTGTGCTCTGGAGCCTGCGTGCCCCAAGTACTGAGCCCGCATGCTGCAACTGCCGAAGCCTGTGCTCCGCAACGAGAGAAGTCAGCATAATGAGAAAATCATGCGTGGCAGTGAAGAGTAGCCCCCACTCGCCACAACTAGAGAAAAGCCTGCATAGTAACAAAGACCCAGCACAGCCAAAAAAATATATATTTTTTAAAAAAGATAATAGCATATGAATAATCCTCAAATTGCAATGTTGAGACTTTGGTGAAATTCAGTGCCTGGCACCTACTAGTCACTGAGAGAATATTTGCTGAGTGAAGAGCAGGACATTTATTACAGCCGTGTGCCCCCTGTGCTATTTGGACGCATGCTCTATGACATAGAAATGAGGAATCAGTTTGTCCTGGTATTGCTGGCTTTCTGGCATAGAGTAGCTTAATGAACTGTGAGTATAAGCACTGAAACAGCTTCGGTTGTGTTATTATTAGGGACTCCAGATATGTCCTAAAACATGTGTATGATCTCTTAGAGTGGGCTTGGTTCATCAATCATTGAATCCACTGGAAAACAAAGAGATCCTTTCATGAATTATCTATCTATAACCATCATACTGATCATTTTCTTATTCCCCAGCTAAATAGGTCATTTTTGTCCTTTTTGCTCAGGGCCAAACAGTTCTTTCCATCACAGACTCCATGTCTTGCTTTTGTTACCCTAAATTGCTAGATTTTATGTCCTCCATTCCTTCCATGTCTTGAGCTAGCTTTTCTCCTTTTTCACTAAGGACATTTTCTTAAAAAACAAACGAGATCAAAACAGACACAGACCCCTGATAAACAGGCCTCCAAACAGCTAAGTAAAGGTGGTATACACAGAATATTTTCTTTTGCCTCTCTCCTGCTATGTGAACTACATGCAAATTCCTCTGTGGCAGATACTAGATTTCTGTGCCTTAGTATTTAGCATAGGGTCCAGTGCAGAGCAGAAAATAAATACTTGTGGAAAAAATAATCTCTTTCTTAAAGAAGCCACCACAATGAGAAGCCCTTGCACCACAAGTAAGAGCGGCCCCTGCTCTCCACAACTAGAGAAAGCCCGCCCGCACCAATGAAGACTCTGCGCAGTCAGAAATAAATAAATACAAGAGTGAATATTGTTTTAAGTATATCTCAAGACTTGACTTGGATACAGGGATAATTCAGTACTTTGCTACTCAAAGTATAATCTATAGACCAGCAGCACTGACAATAGCTTGGAGCTTGTTAGCACTGCAGAATCCCCTGCCCCGATTTGAACCAATTAAATCACAACCTTCATTTTAATGAGATTGAGGCGATTCATTTGAGAACCACTGATCTTGTCCAATGGTTATGAACCTTAGCTGAAAACTGAATCATCTAAAGAGCTTAAAATATGTGTGTGTGTGTGTGTGTGTGTGTGTGTGTGTGTGTATGTGTGTATAGCTATCAGGATCCCATGGATAGAGATTCTGATTTACTTGGTCTGGGAATGTTGCTTGGATATTAAGATTTTTAAAAGTTCCCCATGTCACTCAAGTGATAAGCCAAGGCTGAGAAGCATTGATCTGGTCCAATTTTCTCGTGTAAATATAGATAGTTCTCTACTGAGCCCACACGCCACAACCACAGAAGCCCACACACCTGCAGCCCGTGCTCTGCGACAACAGAAGCCATCACAATGAGAAGCCTGGGCACCACAGCTAGAGGGTAGCCCCTGCTCGCCGCAACTAGAGAAAGCCCACACATAGCAATGAAGACCCAGCACAGTCAAAAATAAATATTTAAAAATATATATTAGATAGTTCTCTAAAGCAGGACGGACACATCTAGATAGATATTCAACAGCACTTTGTAGAGAACAGTGACTGAGCAACCTTTAATCTACTACTTCTTTCTCAACCTCTTCCCTCTTACATCCTTCCTAAAATTATCAATTTGTTCCCGTATCATAGAATATCCAAGATGCAGAGGAGCCCCTAGGAGCCATTAGTCATTCTATGACTTTACTTACCACTCAGAGCTGATGAGTTAGAAGGCAGACTCAAGCTGAAGGAATCAGATTCTATCTTCTAGGAATCTGAAACTGGGATCAGGAGCAGGACTGATGGTCTTGGCTGCTGGCTGGTCCTCTCACAGGTGAAGCCAGGATCCTTGGGGCTACGTAGTCTACCCTGGGAACTTGGAGCAGAGAAGGGCTGTAAGGAAACAGAACAATAAATCAAGCACATGATGAGAAGTAGGAATAGTTAAGGGGAGAGAGTCAATTTTTAGGTTTACTTATGGCTTCCAGTCCGTGTTTCCAGACCCTTCCCTAGCTAAGCTCAGTTGCATTTCCATCCCATTATTTCATGAAACATTACTATTTATAATTTACCACAAGCATTTTTCCTTAAGTCAGCTCAAGTTTAGTTTAGCCTTGGCAAGCACAAAAAGTCCTAACTAATTCAGTCATCTTATTTCCCTGATTAATTCTGATCAGCACTTTAGCACACATGTGACATCAGTGAAACCCATTGTTAAGGGCTGAGCTTCGAGGCCATCCAACTCAAAACAGGGATAAGGAATATCCATATGTGATGGCAATTCTCTTTTTAAGTGAGGGTATCATTTAAAAAAAAAATCCATATGATTAAGGCTCTGAGTTAGACCTTTCCAAAAATGACTACTGTTTAATCCTCTCAATGTTATCGACATGATACAGAAAACAGAAACTGGGTCTCAGAGTGGTTGACTGAGTTTCCTGTGGTTGTACATCTAGAAAGGGGCATTGTTTGGATTCATGTCAGTCTTTCAGACTTTAAACCCATGCTTGGGGACCAGCAGAGATGGGTGGCAGGAAAGTGTGGCAGGTAATAAAGCTGATTAAGTGAGGGAGGTGAGGGATGAACGACTTGGTTTGTCATCAATCAGAGATCTAATAATGGAACAGATTAACCAGAGCACTTCAAATATCTCCCCCTTCTTCTCTTGAATGAGATGACTTTGGAATATTTGGGGGTCACCCTGAAGACTGTATATGCTCCTTCTACCTCATGACCGTGGACTGTATGGTGTCTTACAGACCGTGGCCTCAGTAATCCTTGTCTGAAACCATCTGCAAACTGCAACCATGAAACACACCTTTCTGATGTGTGCTTTCTAACTCATCCTGGCACATCTTTGAAGAGCAGCCTGCACCTGAACACTCTTTGTCCCTTAAAACTACTGACTGCAAATGTCCCCTGCCATTCTCATTCATGCCTACTTTTCATCTACCATTTGGGTAAAAACCAAAAGGCCGCGGGTTTCTCCACTGTTTCTTGAATCAGGCTTTCTAATTGACTGGAATAGCAGACTTTCTAGTCTGGCAGTGGAAGCTAAAGGAATGTCCACTAGCCTTTCACTGGGGATTGGAGTCTCTGTGGAAGGAAGTGGCTATGCTCACTCTACTCTCAGAATCTCGTGACTTCTACCCAGCAGACAGGTGTTGCTGGCAAGGTCAGGACACATCTGAGGGTTATTGTAATACTTATATTCCAACCTGCTGACAAGTATAAGAAAGCAAATCTTGCCTTGACTGTATGAACTCTATTTGGAATGCAGACCCAGTTCAGTTGTTCATCATGTCCAACTCTGCGACCCCAGGGACCACAGCACACAAGGCTTCCCTGTCCAGCACCAGCTCCCAGAGCTTGCTCAAACTCATGTCCACAGAGTCGGTGATGCCATACAGCCGTCTCATCATCTGTCATCCCCTTCTCCTCCCACCTTCAATCTTTCCCAGAATCAGGGTCTTTTCCAGTGAGTTGGCTCTTTGCATCAGGCGGCCAAAGTGTTGGAGTTTCAGCTTCAACATCAGTCCTTCCAATGAATAGTCAGGACTGATTTCCTTTAGGATGGACTGGTTGGATCTCCTTGCAGTTCAAGGGAGTCTCAAGAGTCTTCTCCAACACCACAGTTCAAAAGCATCAATTCTTCAGTGTTCAGCTTTCTTTATAGTCCAACTCTCACATACATACTGGAAAAACCATAGCTTGGACTATATGGACCTTTGTCAGTGAAGTAATGTCTCTGCTTTTTAATATGCTGTCTAGGTTGGTCATAGCTTTTCTTCCAAGGAGCAAGTGTCTTTTAATTTCATGGCTGCAGTCACCATTTGCAGTGATTTTAGAGCCCAAGAAAAAACACTGTCATTGTTTCCATTGTTTCCCCATCTATTTGCCATGAAGTGATGGGACTGGATGCTGTGATCTTAGTTTTCTGAATGTTGAGTTTTAAGCTAACTTCTCACTCTTCTCTTTCACTTTAATCCAGAGACTCTTTAGTTCTTTGTTTTCTGCCATATGGATGAAGCACAAGTTGGAATCAAGATTGCTGGGAGAAATACCAGTAACCTCAGGCAGAAGACACCACCCTTATGGCAGGAATGTATACTAGCCACTCACAAATCTGAAAGCTCCAATTCAGTATGTAGCAGGCCCATATGAAAGAATTCTTGGTCTTCAGTTGAATCAGAGAGAGCCTAAGGCTCATGTTTTCTATAGGTTGCACATCCCATTAGGGCTGAGATTGTTCTTGAGCACCTACCTAACATCAAGTGCTGTGTCAGGGGCTAACTAATACTGTTTTTCCTCTCTGAAGGGCCATCCCTGCATGTCCATTCTCACTCAGTTTGCCAGACACCTCCACCCCATCCTTTTGAAGCTTTTCCTGATCACTTTGGCCCACCTGACTAACTCTGGGCACTGTCTTAGATCTGGAAGCATTACCCTACGGATGCACCTGTCATTCTGGAGGGATTCCAAATGCATCTGTGTTCCTAGGAGTTCCCTCTCCTGGACCAAGGCTCCTTGAGCACAGAGAGCATGCTTCAGCCAGTTCTGGATCTTCAGTCTCTTGCTCTGGGCTCAACAAGCAGTCCGTGGTCATTTGATCATGTACCTCAATATGTCAGCTTTGTTGGTTTGCTGTTACATCTTCATTTTGAAGGTGAAGACAACAAAGCCCACAGAGTAAACCCCCTTTGCCCTTAGGTTACACCAGACCTAGGCTTAGAAACAAACGTACCCTTCCCATGAATGTGTATATTTTAATTTTCAAACTACCAATATATAAAAGGCGTGCACACTTTGGTCTAGCAACTACCTTCTAGGAATTTATTCTATGAATATAGTCACAAAATGTTTGTCAGAACAAGTACAAGGATGCCCCTCGCTGCACTGGTTATATTCAGTTCAGTTCAATTCAGTCGCTCAGTCGTGTCCAACTCTTTGTGACCCCGTGAATCGCAGCACGCCAGGCCTCCCTGTCCATCACCAACCCCTGGAGTTTACTCAAACTCATGTCCATCAAGTTGGTGATGCCATCCAGCCATCTCATCCTCTGTGTCCCCTTCTCCTGCCCCCAATCCCTCCCAGCATCAGGGTCTTTTCCAATGAGTCAACTCTTCTCCTGAGGTGACCAAAGTACTGGAGTTTCAGCTTCAACATCAGTCCTTCCAATGAACACCCAGGACTGATCTCCTTTAGGATGGACTGGTTGGATCTTCTTGCAGTCCAAGGGACTCTCAAGAGTCTTCTCCAACACCACAGTTCAAAAGCATCAATTCTTCAGCCCTCAGCTTTCTTCACAGTCCAACTCTCACATCCATACATGACCCACAGGAAAGACCATAGCCTTGACTAGACGGACCTTTAGTTGGCAAAGTAATGTCTCTGCTTTTTAATATGCTGTCTAGGTTGGTCATAACTTTCCTCCCAAGGAGTAAGCATCTTTTAATTTCATGGCTGCAATCACCATCTACAGTGATTTTGGAGCCCAAAAAATAAAGTCTGACACTGTTTCCACTGTTTCCTCACCAATTTCCCATGAAGTGATAGGACCAGAGGCCATGATCTTAGTTTTCTGAATGTTGAGCTTGAAGCCAACTTTTTCACTCTCCTCTTTCACTTTCATCAAGAGGCTTTTTAGTTCCTCTTCACTTTCTGCCATAAGGGTGGTGTCATCTGCATATCTGAGGTTATTGATATTTCTCCCGGCAATCTTGATTCCAGCTTGTGCTTCTTCCAGCCCAGCGTTTTTCATGATGTACTCTGCATATAAGTTAAATAAGCAGGGTGACAATATACAGCCTTGATGTACTCCTTTTCCTATTTGGAACCAGTCTGTTGTTCCATGTCCAGTTCTAACTGTTGCTTCCTGACCTGCATATAGGTTTCTCAAGAGGCAGGTCAGGTGGTCTGGTATTCCCATCGCTTTCAGAATTTTTCACAGTTTATTGTGATCCACAGTCAAAGGCTTTGGCATAGTCAATAAAGCAGAAATAGATGTTTCTCTGGAACTCTCTTGCTTTTTCGATGAGCCAGCGAATGTTGGCAATTTGATCTCTGGTTCCTCTGCCTTTTCTAAAACCAGCTTGAACATCTGGAAGTTCATGGTTCATGTATTGCTAAAGCCTGGCTTGGAGAATTTTGAGCATTACTTTGCTTGAGTGTGAGATGAGTGCAATTGTGCGGTAGTTTGAGCATTCTTTGGCATTGCCTTTCTTTGGGATTGGAATGAAAACTGACCTTTTCCAGTCCTGTGGCCACTACTGAGTTTTCCAAATTTGATGGCATATTGAGTACAGCACTTTCACAGTATCATCTTTTAGGATTTGAAATAGCTCAACTGGAATTCCATCACCTCCACTAGCTTTGTCTGTAGTGATGCTTCCTAAGGCCCACTTGACTTCACATTCCAGGATGTCTGGCTCTAGGTGAGTGATCACACCATCGTGATTATCTGGGTTGTGAAGATGTTTTTTGTATGGTTCTTCTGTGTATTCTTGCCACCTCTTCTTAATATCTTCTGCTTCTGTTAGGTCCATACCATTTCCGTCTTTTATCGAGCCCATTTTGCATGAAATGTTCCCTTGGTATCTCTAATTTTCTTGAAGAGATCTCTAGTCTTTCCCATTCTGTTGTTTTCCTCTCTTTCTTTGCATTGATCACTGAGGAAGGCTTTCTTATCTCTCCTTGCTATTCTCTGGAACTCTGCATTCAAATGGGAATATCTTTCCTTTTCTCCTTTGCTTTTCACTTCTCTTTCTTTCACAGATATTTGTAAGGCCTCCTCAGACAGCCATTTTGGTTTTTTGCATTTCTTTTCCATGGGGATGGTCTTGATCCCTGTCTCCTGTACAATGTCATGAACCTCAATCCATAGTTCATCAGGCATCTATCTAATCTAGTCTCTTAAATCTATTTGTCACTTCCACTGTATAATCATAATGGATTTGATTTAGGTCATACCTGAATGGTCTAGTGGTTTTCCCTACTTTCTTCAATTTAAGTCTGAATTTGGCAATTTGGTTCATGATCTGAGCCACAGTCAGCTCCCAGTTTTGTTTTTGCTGACTGTCTAGAGCTTCTCCATCTTTGGCTGCAAAGAATATAATCTGGTTATATTAGCTAACCACTGGTTATATCTACCATATATTTTATATATGTATATATATATATATATATATATATATATATATGTGTATACATATTTATATATGTGTGTATATATATATATATAAAATATCTGCCACTGGTTATATTAGCTATCACTAAACCAGTGAGGTCACTTATAGAGGGCCAGCATATGCCCCAGAATGACATCTAAACTCTGATTTTATGGAAATCATAATTCAAAAGTACTAAATATATTTACAGGCAAATGTATAAAAATCACTACTGTAAACAAAGCGTAATACTGAAGAATATGTAGAAGTATCACTTTTGTTAATGTTAAAACTCATAGATGGTAGCTGGTACATGCATCAGTGGGATTCCCAAGTGGCTCGAGGGAAAGAATTCACATGCAAAGCAGGAGAACTGAGTTCAATCCCTGGGTCAGGAAAACCCCATGGAGAAGGGAACAGCTGCCCAATCCAGTGCTCTTTCCTGGGAAATTCCATGGACAGAGACGCCTGGTAGGCTATAGCCTACTGGGTGGCAGAGAGTCAGACACAACTGGGTGACTAACATGATACATTGGGATTTCCCAGGTGGCTCAGTGGGTAAAGAATCCGCCTGCAAAGCAGGAGACTCAGGAGATGTGGGTTTGATCCCCGGATCATGACGATCTCCTGGGAGGAGGGCATGACAACCCACCCCAGTATTCTTGCCTGGGAAATCCCATGGACAGAGGAACCTGGTGGGCCACAGTCCTGGTGTGGCAGAGTCAGACATGACTGAAGTGACTGAGCACACACATGCATCATAGTAGCTACTGCATTGTTCTTAATATGCAGAACTTTGCAAATATTTTAATTCACTTAATTCTCACAATTATCACGAGCCCCATTTTACGGAAGAGGAAGATGAGCAAAGAGAGGTTATCCTGTTCAAAATCACAGCTGGAAAAGTGGTAGAGCTGGGATTTAGCACCATCTGAGAAACTGTTATATATGCAAATTCCACACCCCAGGGGCTGAATCAGAATCTCTAAGAATGGGCCCCAGCAACCTGTGATGGAAACTCTTTCCAGACATCAGGTCAGAGACGCCCTGCTCTAAGCCATTTTGCTCCCCCAGGCACACTATTTCTAAACGAAACACAAAGCTCTATTAGCTGTTGCGAGACTGTGCTTAGAAGAGGGGGTGGGGAAGATATTCACTTTAACGTGACTTACGGAACTCCTCAGATTGTCTAGACCTACCTATACTGTATTACTTTCATTTTGATTGGTTTTAAAGGTCAACTGAACTCACTGGGTCGGAGGATTATGGGCCATTTGTAGATGGTTGGTGTTTTCTCTCTACTTCTCTATATTAAGACAATAAGAAAACAAAGTTAACCTATACATGCTTTAAAAAAAAAAGTCCCCCTTAGAGACATCCCAGGGAAGATGCCAGGAGAGCTCTCCCACCGGAGATCTGAACCTTGCATCTGCCTTGGGGAAAGCATCTCCTGGCAAAGCAAATGATTCTTTCGCCACCCGAGGAGCTGCCCTCCACCCCTTAAATTGGTCACATCCATCACCGTCAGCCCAGACGTGGTTGCTGTTCAATCCTGAGCCCCGGTGTGATAATTGGCATAATTTCCCCGAGATAATGTGGAGGTTAATGAGCTACAGGAAGCTTCAGGCCATCCACCTTCATTTTCAGCTCAGGCAACTCAGGCTTTGATGAGAGTAGGGGGAAACCTACCAAGAACAAGAATGAAGTGGTCACAGGGGAATGTGGGTGCACAGTGGAGAGCAGAGTAGGAGAGAGGGGGTCCTCCCAGCCCATCAGTGATGACACTGCTCTGGATGGAAGGCCCCTCCTCCTCTTAGCTTTGTGGGAGAGTCTCCATCCAGGTGGGGGTGCAGTGCACCCCAGCACATTCCAGCCCTGTACCAGGCTTAGTATTTCTTGTTGTTTGCTCATTAAGTCGTATCTGACTCCTTGCGACTCCATGGTCTGTGGCCTGCCAGGCTCCTCTGTCCATGGGATTTTCCAGGCAAGAACACTGGAGTGGGTTGCCATTTCCTTCTCCAGGGGATCTTCCTGACCCAGGGATTGAACCTGCGTCTCCCGTGCTGGCAGGGGGAGTCTTTACCATTGGGCCATCATGGAAGCTCTAGCATTTCTTAGGACTGTTCAAAAAATTAAAAAATAAAAATGAAATATCCAGAAGATGATCTACCTTCTTAGAATTTCTGAAGCACATGAGAATGTTTAAGGCTCTGTGAAGTTCAGCAGTAAGGAATTAGGTTTAGTGTTGATTAATCTAGAGTAGTAATCTAGCCTAGAGTCATCCAGGCTAAGTTCACTATGGAAACTTGTTTTAAATTTTTTAATTTCACCTTCTGGTTGCTTCTAAGAGAGTCAGAGAGTTGTGTTGTATTCACTGCAGTATAACCTGGGAAATTCTAATACAAACAAAAGTCAGGTCTCTAGACTAGACTGTTAAAACCATGAATGCATTCATTTATTTAACAATTGAGAGGCTGTGTGTGCCCTGCAGGTAGGTATTGGGGCTGGGAACCCAGAGATGAAAGCAACACTGTATCTACCCTGAAAGCCTTCACAGTCAAGAAGGGAGAAGGGGATATAAACAAACAGGAAGGATGCCAGAGGAAAGGCTGTGGGAGAGGCAAGTGCCTCCAGCTATGGGAGCGCAGGGCGGAGCTCCTGCCTCAGGGACTAAGGACAGGACCTGGGAGCTCAGTAAGGGGTGGGGCAGTCCCCAGGGAGCAGGAGCTAAGCCTGGGCTTTCCCCTCAGATGACCAGGCTCTTCTCTCTTCAGGCACTGTATTTATCCTTCTGAACTCTGGTTTCTTTAACTGGAACTGGATCAGTAAGAATACAGAGCTTATAGGTCTGGCCCTCATCACTCACTCAATATGATGCCCTGGGGTAGAGGAGAAGGTTTCGAGTGCAAAGGTGGATTCCTCAGGTCAAGTACTGAGGTGGCTGACAGTGGCTGTGTAGGGGGGAGAGGGACCACTAATGAGGGTCTGATGAGTGCCTGGACAACGGGGAGGGGAGAGAAGAGGACATGCAGCAGCTTTCTTTGCCTCTTTCTACCTTTAGGGGGAATGTGTATGAATATAGGGCTTCTACAGGGTGTTCATTGGAAGGACTGATGCTGAAGCTGAAACTCCAATACTTTGGCCACCTCATGCGAAGAGTTGACTCATTGGAAAAGACCCTGATGCTGGGAGGGATTGGGGGCAGGAGGAGAAGGGGACACAGAGGATGAGATGGCTGGATGGCATCACCGACTAGATGGGCATGAGTTTGGGTAAACTCCGGGAGTCGGTGATGGATAGGGAGGCCTGGCATGCTGCGATTCATGGGGTCGCAAAGAGCTGGACACGACTGAGCGACTGAACTGAACTGACAGAGTGTATGAATATAATTAACTTTCTATCAAACCAGGGTAAGGTAAGTTGAATAAAGTGCAAAGTGAAAGCTGTCAGTTACATAGTCATTAATTCGACTCTTTGCAACCCTATGGACTATAGCCCACCAGGCTCCTCTGTCCATGGGATTCTCCATGTAAGAATACTGGCATGGGTAGCAATGGCCTTCTCCAGGGGACCTTCCTGACTCAGGGATTGAACCCAGGTCACCTGCATTGTATGTAGATTGTTAGGCTGAACAGTGTCTCCTAAAAAGGTATGTCGCAGGAGTGCAAAGTGGATCTTAGGAAGCATCACTACGATCAAAGCTAGTGGAAGTGATAGAATTCCAGCTGGGCTATTTCAAATCCTAAAAGATAATGCTGTAAAACTGCTACACTCAATATGCCAGCAAATTTGGAAAACTCAGCAGTGGCCACAGGACTGGAAAAGGTCAGTTTTCATTCCAATCCCAAAGAAAGGCAATGCCAAAGAATGCTCACACTACCAGACAGTTGCACTCTTCTCACACGTTTGCAAAGTAATGCTTGAAATTCTCCAAACTAGACTTCAAAACTGTATGAAGTGAGAACTTCCAGATGTTCAAGCTGGATTTAGAAAAGGCAAAAGAACCAGAGATCAAATTGCCAACATCTGTTGGATCATAGAGAATTCCAGAAAAACATCTACTTCTGCCTCATTGACTCTGCTAAAGCCTTTGACTGTGTGGAACACAATAAACAGTGGAAAATTCTTAAAGAGATGGGAATACCAGACTACCTTACCTGCCTCCTGAGAAACCTATATGCAGGTCAAGAAGCAACAGTTAGAACTGGACATGGAACAATGGACTGATTCCAAATTAGGAAAGGAGTATATCAAGATGGTATATTGTCACCCAGCTGATTTAACGTATATGCAAGTACATCATGCAAAATGCCAGACTGGATGAGCACAAGCTGGAATCAAGACTGCTGGGAGAAATATCAATAACCTCAGATATGCAGAAGACACCACCATTATGGCAGAAAGTGAAGAGGAACTAAAAAGCCTCTTGATGAAAGTGAAAGAGGGGCGTGAAAATGTTGGCTTAAAACACAACATTCAAAAAACTAAGATCATGGCATCTGGTCCCATCACTTCATGGCAAATAGATGGGGAAACAATGGAAACGGTGACAGACTTTCTTTTCCTGGGCTCCAAAATCACTGCAAATGGTGACTGCAGCCATGAAATTAAAAGACATTTGCTCCTTGGAAGAAAAGCTATGACCAACCTAGACAGCATATTAAAAAGCAGAGACAGTAATTCACCGACAAAGGTCCATCTAGTCAAAGCTATGGTTTTTCCAATAGTCATGTATGGATGTGAGAGTTGGACTACAAAGAAAGCTGAGGGCTGAAGAATTGGTGCTTTTGAACTGAGGTGTTGGAGAAGACTCTTGAGAGTCCCTTGGACTCTTGCAAGGAGATCCAACCAGTCAATCCTCAAGGAAATCAGTCCTGAATATTCATTGGAATATTGGAGCTGAAGCTCCAATACTTTGGCCACCTGATGCAAAAAACTGACTCATTAGCAAAGACCCTGATGCTGGGAAAGATTGAAGGCAGGAGGAGAAGGGGACAACAGAGGATGAGATGGTTGGATGCCAGCACTGACTTGATGGACACGAGTTTGGGCAAGCCCCGGGAGTTGGTGATGGACAGGGAGGCCTGACGTGCTGCAGTCCATGGGGTTGCAGAGTCGGACATGACTGAGTAACTGAACTGAACTGAGTTTGAACCCGAGTACCTGTGAAGGTAACATTATTCAGAAACAGGGCCTCTGTAGCTGTAGTAACTAATTAAGATGAAGTCATTAAGTCAGGCCCTAAATCCAATGTCTGGTACCCTTACAGGAAGAGGAGAAAACAGAGAGACACCTTGGGAAGGAGGCTGTGTGAAGACAAGAGGCAGAGAGCAGAGAGGCAGCTGTGAGCCAAGAACACTCAGGACTCTCTGTCGCCAGCAGAAGCTGCCAGAAAAGCAGGTAACTGACTTCTCCTTAGGCCTTCTAGAGGGGACCAGCCCTACCAACACCTTGATTCTGGACTCCTGGTTTCTTCAACTGTACTCGACTCCATTTCTGTTGTTTTAAAGCACTCAGTTTGTAGTGCTTTGTTCAGCAGCCCTAGGAAATAACTTTACAGGATTTCTCAACTTCGACAGTTTTGACATTTTGGGTGGAACACAAAGTGGGGACCACTGTTCTCTGCAGGTTATTTGACAGCACCCAAGCCTCTCTCTAGGGAATGCCATTAGCACCACCATGGTATGACGGATGAAAATGTCTCATATTATTGCCAATATATCCCAGGAAGGGGGAGGCCGGAAGGCAGATCTCCCCTGGTTGAGAACCACTGCTTGCTTGCTCACTCGTTTATTTATTTGTCCATTCATTCATTCATGCATTCACTTATATTTGATAACTATAATACTTATAGAGAAATGAGAATGGACCAGGTTATCGCTTTAGGCTCTGGGAATGCAATGGAAACAATGGTCTTGTTCATGAAGCTTACAGTGGAGTGGGGAATAGGGTCTAATCAAATAACCCACAAACCCTTACAAAGTGGGATAAATACCTCAAATCAAATGACCATGGTTCTAGACAAAGAAGCCTGACTTAGATGGTGGGCCCAGGGTGTTTGATGTAGGTCTGAGAAATAAAAGGTTGCCTAGGCACAGATGGCAGGGGCAGATGAGCATCCCAGGTGGTGCAAAGGCCCTGGGGTAGAAAGGAGCATGGGAAAAAGGGCAGGAAGATGGTGGCTGAGGGAAGTGGAGGGCAGGACCCAGGATCTGGTCTGTATCCCAGAATCAGACCTGGCACAAGGAAAGAAATGTCCCAGCAACAGACAGAAAAGCCCCCCTGGGAACTATGTCATTCATCTCCAAGGTAATTCTGAGACAACTAGCCGTTGATTCCCCACCCCCACCCCCCTGCAAAGTCTGGCCCTTTCTGCCATGTGGCTGCAATCCCCCATGTCTATCTGGGACACAGGTAGATGCATGGTTTCTGGGAAGGTCTGTCTGGATTTTTATGGTTTAGTGAAGAGGTGTGCAGGGGCCATCAAGTCAAGTAATAAAAAATGCTCAGAAATCTATATTTATGCCCTGTAGCTCTCTGGCAAAAATAGCATATTGTCCTATAAGATGGATGCTGCCAGCTCCTTCCAGGGAGTACCATTTTCCCTGGAAGGCCCTTCGGAGATGGATGTACTGCCTGGTGACCCAGAACTGAGCTCTGGGGAAGAGCCCTGCTCAGCAGGCATTGGATCTGGAACACGGTGCACCCCCATTCCTGCCACCCCCATCTCTACTGCCCTCATTCTGCACTGTTGTATGGACACAAGTCTGACCACAAGGCTCCTGGGCAGAGGGCCTTAGCATGAAACACTGATGCCTGTCTTCTGGGTCTGTGGCTCATGAGGAAGGACCCTCTACTCCTTGGATTCTTAGTTTTCTCTTCTGTAAAATGGGGTGAACAATCTCTGCCTTGGATTCACCAAAGCTCTGCTCTAGGTCAGAGGAGAGCCCCGTGTGTGAACTACTCCAGAAATCACGACATGCTTCACAATACGAGAGGCCACAGACCCTGGTGTAAGTGTGGACCTGGCACCCAGAGTCCATATAGATTCAGGGTTAAAGCTTGATTTCCTCAGTTACCAGCTCTGAGACTCATCTATAAAAAGGGAATAATAATGCTATCATAAGAATGTGTCTGAAGGAATAAATATTTAAATATGGAGGCCTCCTAGCACATTTTTGACTCAGTGCCTAGCTGCAATTACTAATGTAACTGTGGGCTTTGGGAAGTTTTAAAGGATGGGAAGGGCTTCCCAGGTGGCCCCGTGGTAAAGAATCTGCCTTCCAGTGCAGGAGATGTGGGTTCAATCCTTGAGTTGGGAAGATCCCCTGGAGGCAGAAATGGCAACCTACTCCAGGACTCTTGTCTGAAGCATCCCATGGACCGAGAAACCTGGCGGACGGCAATCCATGGGGTTGCAAGGAGTTGGATACAACTAAGCAACTGAGCACACTCACAAAGGATGGAAAGGAATACAGACTAATCTCCTGGAGGCTGCGGAACTGGGGTCCAGGGCCACATGCACCGACGGCCGCTGACAGTCACCTGGGCAGGCTCCCGGCTTGAAGCCCCTGCAGCCTCTTTCATCCCCAGCACACACAGCCGCATCCCCCGCCTGGTCCATGGGCCTTCCCCATGACACCTCTCATACCTGTTCCATCCTCTCCTCCTTCCCTTGCTGCCTCTCACGAAGGCTGTGCCGTGGAGCGGGCCTCCTCCCCTCCATTCAGGGGACTCGGTCACAGCTGTGCCTCTGGGCAGAATCTCCTCATCCCTGCCGGTGGAGGTCAGCTCCTGCATTTCTCTGCTCCCTGAGGATGCTGTCTGCCCTTTCTTACAACTTCTTACCACATCCTTCTTAACCCTTCCGTCTGTGTGGTACAGCCTCCCTAGCACCTTCTCCATTTACCTGCCCACCTGCCTAGACTGTGAGCTGGTGGGGGCTGGGTCTGAGCAGGGTCTCATCACATCCCTCTCAGGGTCCCTCCTCCTCTCTCCCTTCCTCAAAGATCATCTCATCATCTCGGCACCCTTACCTGCCAAGAGCTGTGCTGGGGATAGATTCAGAGGTGAGCCTGGGGTGTCAGCCCTGCCCTCACAGAGCTCACATCCCCTTGTGTATGGGTGGTGGGAAGTTACTACAGGAAAAGATGAGATATTATCAGGTCACTACAGGCTCCATGGTGAAAAATAAAGCAGAATAAGTCTGTAGGGACTCCCCTTGGTGGTCTAGTGGCTAAGACTCTGAGTTTCCAATACAGGGGGCCTGGATTTTATCTCTGGTCAGGGAACTAGATCTCGCATGCTGCAAGTAAGACCCAGTGCAGCCTAATAAATAAGTCTTTAAAAAAAAAAAAAAAAAAGAATAAGCCTGCAGAGAGTATGAGAAGCTACTTTAGAAAAGGGAAACCAGGGCCCATCCAGTGTGTTGGGGACTTGGCAGGGCATCCTGAATGGGCTGTCCAATCTCTTTTCAAATCCCAGACTCTGCCCCTGGCCCAGGAAGTCAATCCAAGGCAACCTGTGCCGCTTCAGCAAGAGTGTTAGTTGCTCAGTTGTGTCTAACTGTTTGCAACACCATGGACTGTAGCCTGCCAGGCTCCTCTGTCCATGGAATTCTCCAGGCAGGAATACTGGAGTGGCTTGAGATTTCCTTCTCAGGGGGTCCTCCTGACCCAGGGATCAACCCTAGGTCTCCTGTTGCAGGCAGATTCTTTACCTGCTGAGCCACCAGGGAAGCCCTTCATTTCCTAGCCTGCTGTGATAATTACCACCATCTTCGTCGCTCAAAAGAAGACAAGATAACAAAGGTCTGACACACCCTGATCCTGGAGCTATTCCCCTGGGACCTGGGCCAGCCCAGCAGTTCAGATCAGTTCAGTCGCTCAGTCATGTATGCCTCTTTGAGCCTGCAGCACACCAGGCTTCCCTGTCCATAGCCAACTCCTGGAGCTTGCTAAAACTCATGTCCATTGAGTCATTGATGGTATATAATCATCTCATCCTTTTGTCCCCTTCTCCTCCTGCCTTCACTCTTTCCCAGCATCAGGGTCTTTTCCAATAACTAAGTTCATCGCATCAGGTGGCCAAAGTATTGGAGTTTCAATTTCAGCATCAGTCCTTCCAATGAATATTCAGGACTCATTTCCTTGAGGATGGACTGGTTGGATCTCCTTGCAGTCCAAGGGACTCTCAAGAGTCTTCTCCAACACCACAGTTCAAAAGCATCAATTCTTTGGCACTTAGCTTTCTTTATGGTCCAGCTCTCACATCCATACACGACTACTGGAAAAACCATAGCTTTGATTAGACAAAACTTTGTCGGCAAAGTAATGTCTCTGCTTTTTAATATGCTGTCCAGGTTGGTAATAGATTTTCTTCCAAGGAGCAAGCATCTTTTAATTTCATGACTGTAGTCACCATCTGCAGTGATTTTGGAGCCCAGGAAAATAAATTCTATCACTGTTTCCATTGTCTTCCCATTTATTTGCCATGAAGGGATGGGACTAGATGCCATGATCTTAGTTTTTTGAATGCTGAGTTTTAAGCCCGATTTTTCACTCTCCTTTCACTTTCATCAAGCAGTTCTTCAGTTCCTCTTCACTTTCTGCCATAAGGGCATTGTCATCTGCATTTCAGGTTATTGTTATATTCTCCCGGCATCTTGATTCCAGCTTGTGCTTCATCCAACCTGGCATTTCACATGATGTACACTACATATAAGTTAAATAAGCAGGGTGACAATATACAGCCTTGACATACTCCTTTCCCAGTTTGGAACCAGTCCATTGTTCCATTTCCCATTCTAACTATTGCTTATTGACCTGCATGCAAGTTTCTCAAGAGGCAGGTAAGGTGGTCTGGTATTCCCATCTCTAAGAATTTTCTACCGTTTGTGGTGATCTATATAGTCAAAAGCTTTGGCATAGTCAATAAAGCAGAAATAGATGTTTTTCTGGAATTCTTTTGCTTTTCCTATGATCCAACAGATGTTGGCAATTTGATCTCTGGTTCCTCTGCCTTTTCTAAATCCAGCTTGAACATCTGGAAGTTCACAGTTCACATACTATTGAAGCCTGGCTTGGAGAATTTTGAGCATTACTTTGCTAGCATGTGAGATAAGTGCAATTGTGTAGCAGCTTGAACATTCTTTGGCATTGCCCTTCTTTGGAATTGGAATGAAAACTGACCTTTTCCAGTCCTGTGGCCCCTGCTGAGTTTTCCAAATTTGTTGGCATTTTGAGTGCAGCATTTTAACAGCATCATCCTTTAGGTTTTGAAATAGCTCAACTGGCATTCCATCACCTCTGCTAGCTTTGTTTGTAGTGATGCTTCCTAAGGCCCATTTGACTTTGCATTCCAGGATGTCTGGCTCTAGGTGAGTGATCACACCATCATGATTATCTGGGTCGTGAAGATTTTTTTGTATAGTTCTTCTGTGTATTCTTGCCACCTCTGCTTAATATCTTCTGCTTCTGTTAGGTCCATACCATTTCTGTCCTTTATTGTGCCCATCTTTGCATGAAATGTTCCCTTGGTATTTCTAATTTTCTTGAAGTGATCTCTACAGTTTCCATTGTATTGTTTTCCTCTATTTCTTTGCATTGATCAGTGAGGAAAGCTTTCTTATCTTTCCTTGCTAGTCTTTGGAACTGTGCTTGCAAATGGTTGTATCTTTCCTCTTCTCCTTTGCCTTTGTTTTTCCAGCTGGGAATCATTTCATGCTCTTGCCCTAAATCCTGGGCGAGCCCAGATCCAGCAGGAACTGACAAGGGCCTGGCCTGAGGCAGGACAGCCACCCCCTCCTTGTCCAGAGTGTGAGCACACTGGTGGGTGTGTCTGGGGAGTGGTGGGGAGGAGCTGAACAAGGCTTCAGAGGAGGAGGAGGATAAACTGGTGTTAAGGAAACCCACGTGGTCTGGCGCTAAAGTTTCAAACGCTGTAAAAGAAAACCAGAAGTAAATTTAATTCAGAGTGAAAGGCTGCTATAGCTCCATGCATGGAAGCCAGAATCCTCTGTGTGAATGGATACCAACTTTGGGGCTGGTTCTTCTCTTCACCTGCTGTAAGGTACTAAACGGTGACCCCCAAACATACATTAATATCCTAACCCCAGAACCTGTGAACACAACCTTATTTGGGATGAGGTCTTTGTGAATGTAAATAAGGATTTCCAAATGAGATCATCGTGGATTATCCAGATGGGCCCTGCATTCAATGGCATGTCCTTATGAGACATTTCTAAGAGATTGACGGGGAGCAGACAGTGGCCTCCCAGTTCTAGAGGTCAGCAGTCTGAAGTTTAGGTACTGGCAGAGCTGGGCCCCTGCAAAGGCCCTGGGGGAGTGTCCTGTCTTGCTGCTCTAGGTTCCGGTGACTCCAGGTGTTCCCTAGGTTGTGACTGCAGCACCGTGGTCTGCTCCTCTGTCTGCGTCCTCTCCCCTCCTGTCTTACAGAACTATCTCATAAGAACACTTGCCATTGGATTCAGGGCCCATCTGGATAATTCAGGATAATCTCATTTGGAAATCCTTATTGACATTCACAAAGACCCATTCCCAAATAAGGTTGTGTTCACAGGCTCTGGCTGGTAGCTCAGGTGGTAAAGAATCTGCCTGCAATGCAGGAGACCCGGGTTCAACCCCTGGGTAGGGAAGATCCCCTGGAGAAGGGAATGGCAACCCACTCCTGTATTCTTGCCTGGAAAGTCCCATGGACAGAGAAGCCTGGTGGGCTACAGTCCATGGGGTCACAAAGATTCGGACACGACTGAGTGACTTTCACTCATAGGTTCTGGGGTTAGGGTAAGGTATCTTTGGGGACAATCGTTTAGTACCTTACAGCAGGTGAGGGGAAGAACCAGTCTCAAAATTGGTATCCATTCACCCAGAGGATCCCTGCTTCCATGCATCGATTTAAAGCAGCTGTTTACTTTGAATTAAATTTATTTCTGGTTTTCTTTTACAGCATTTGAAACTTCAGTGCCAGACCATGTGGGTTTCCTTATTAGTCACGTACTTTCTCCTCCTCCTCCTCTGAAGCCTTGTCCAGTTCCTCCCCACCACTCCCCAGACACACCCACCAGTGTGCTCATACTTAAAAACACCAACAGACATGGAGGGGGTGGCTGACCTGCCTTGGACCAGGCCTTTGTCAACTCCCCCTGGATCTGGGTTTGCACAGGATTTAGGGAGAGAGGATGAAATGATTCCCAGCTGGAAAAACAACCCTGTCTGCTGGGCTGGCCCAGATCACAGAGAAAGAGCTGGGGTCTCAGGGCGAGTTCTGCCTTTGTTTTCTTTTCCATTTTAACTCAAACTCCTTTTGTTTCTGTTACTGAAACTCACACACACACACACAGACACACATGCAAACAAGTTCAGCTGAGTATGAAATAAGTAGAAAGTATAAAATGAAATGAAAAATCTTCCATTTTCCTTTTGCCAAATTCCACATTTCTAACTTTCTCCAGAAATGCATTTTCTTCAGAAGAGAAGCACATCCCTGCAAGGATATGCACTTGTGTATGCCCAGCGAGTCTGTTTCTATTTTTACATTTTATATATGTACTTATTTATATGTAAATATTTTTCATTATGGAAAAGGGCTATCCTTTCTCACGGCTCTGCACATGGCTCTTCCTCCTTGCGTTCTATTTGGACAGCTTTCCTTATTTGGTTATGTGGATTTATCTCATTTTTAACAGTTGCAAAGTACTCCATTCAATGGAGGTACCATCAAGTACTCCAATGACTTCTGACCCGAGTTACCAAGAGCTTAGCCTCTGATTCAGCCTGGTGCCCGCTCACTGTAGCTGTGCATAGAGCAAATACACATATCAATAATATGATATATAAAATAATATTTATATGCAAAATACTGGGTTGGCCAAAAAGTTGTTTGGATTTTTCTATAACATCTTATGGAAAAACCCAAGTAAAGTATTTGGCCCACCCAATATTATAATATAGCATATATTATTTTATATATAATTTGAATGATTATATATTAATATAACATATATCATAGGGCTTCCCAGGTGGCATCTCCCTCTGCCCATGCAGGAGATGCAAGAGATGCAGGTTTGATCCCTGCGACAGGAAGATCCCCTGGAGGAGGGTATGGCAACCCATTCCAGTATTCTTGCCTGGAGAATCCCATGTACAGAGGAGCCTGGCGGACTACAGTCCATAGCTTCGTAAAGACTCAGACACAACTGAACAGACTTAGCATGCATACATAATATATATCATAAATTACATATCATTTAATTATCACAATTATAGGTGATTGTTATCCTTACTCTAGAGATCAGGGCCTGAAATTTTCATCTCTGACATGAAATTTGGTTAACTAAGGCTGAAGGAGGTAAGGAGCTTTATGCAAAGTCCAGGGGAGTGAGATTCCAAATGCTTTATTCTTTATGTTGTGCCACATTCCCCACTGTTTTACTTTCTTTTGACCATGTGGCACAAGCCCCACCCTTTGGTTTCCTTCCTGCCCTTTCCCAGTCAGTTCACAGTTCCTAAAGCCCAGCAGGAATGCAGACGGGCTTGTGTCTGAGTAGGGGCAGTGGGAAGGACCCTGTATCGAGCCTGGCTGGCTCCTCGATGGACTGTGAACCCTACACCCTCCAGGGCCCATGTGTATCTGCATTACTTCCCCTGCAGTCTTCTCTAGTGATCACACTCGACAGGAAAGAAAAATAAACTTGGCCTGGAGTCAGCCCATCCTGATGCTTGGGTGGGCCTGAGAGCTGTGGGGTCAAGACACTTTGCTCAGGGCCCTGGTGACAACACCCTGCTCTTTGAAGTGGGCCAGGAGAAGGGTGTGCTGGGTGAGCATAATGGCTGCAGCAGCTGCCAACTTGCTTAAGCCCCAGGCTGGCCTATGGTGGCCTCACCGCTGAATTAAGTCACATTTTGCAACATTTACTGACTCACTGTGATATAAGGCTGGCTTTGGAACCTGTAACCTTCTAGCCCGTGACTTTGTGTTCCTGGGAAAGCCCTGAGCTCTTTGAGCCTCTGTTTCAATCGCCACTACTGTCCTCATGGTTGGGCTGCTGGTGAGCAACTGGGAATGAGAGACAAGAAGTTTTCAGTGCAGCGCTTCTCAATTGACTCTGCTGTGAATTCAGTGCACCTGGGGTGGGGCGGGGCGGGGTGGGGTGGGGTTGGGAGGTGGTGGCTTGCAAACCCTAAGGCATGCGCAGGCCACACTCTCAATCAATGAAGTCAGGCTACCTGGGCTGGGCCCCAGGAACCAGCACTTAAACAACCAACCAACCAACCACCCAGAGCTTCCAAGTGTAGCCACTTCTGAGAACCAGAGAGCAACTGGCAGGGCCCACCCCATACACAGTCATCACTCAGCAAATGCTCACGGCCGCCTCCTCTTCCCTAAAACCTAAAGAAAACATAAATCTTCAAATGCTTTTGAAGAAACCTCTGGAACTTTAAGCCAAACAGCCAAAGCGAGGCCAGGGCCACGGTGTCCGTGAAGCTCCCCGACTTGCTGTCCACTTTCTTAAAGAGCAAGGGCAGTTTGAGGTCAGGGTGTGATGTTTGGAAAACTTCTGGGAAGTGAAGCAATGGCATTTCTGAAATTCCTGCCCTTCCTTCTTATCACCTTCTCTTATCAGCTTCGCTCTGAGCCACTGTTGGTGCCTCAGGAGGGAGTGCTGAATCAGAGCCCCTCTAACAGAACCGGGTGGGGTGGAGTGAGGTGGGGTGTGGGGGGGTGCAGGGCGCCTTGTGCCATCCTCACGTGAGACTCAGAACCCAGTGGACTCCAGGCCCCACTGAAACTGTTTGGACTCACCTCCGAAAGTCAACTTTCCTTGGTTGCTTACAGTTAATTTGGAGCCTGTGCATTAAGATACTAAGACTAATCACAAACATGGGCAAGGTTGTAAGGACTCATGGCCAACCACCAACCACCCCACTTAGAGAGATTACCCAGACCACCAAGTCCTCAAAGACCATCTTGGTCACACCTGAGTCGGCCACCATGATCCACCCTGTAGACGCTTCCCCCCCCCCACCCCCCGCCCCTATCAACAGCCCCACGCCATTCCAGTGCCCACCAGGTCTTCACAAGGTTTTCTCCAACTATGGCCCATGGCATACAACCACTTCAGGGTTGACCCAGCCAACTGGGCTTAACACAGGCCCTCAAGGCAACCGTCTGCTCACTCACACATGAAAATTCCTTCTCTAAGGCTTTCTCAGAGTTTGCTGCCTGGTGTTTCTCGGTTTCTCTGCTTTTCAAGAAGCAAAGACCAGGAAAGGAAGCTGAGTAGTGTTCTCTGTGATTTATGGTTCCCTTTTCTGTTTTGTTCTGGATACCCAAGTGTCTGCTTCACTAAGCCAAGAATGCCTACCCAAAGGTGCACAGACACCTACCTGGATGGAGCGCCCGGGGCTCGAGCTTGGTGTGGGCAAGTTCATAAACTGAGTTATTACAGGAAGGAGGTGACCCACGGACTGACTACCCTCTGAGGATCTCCTGACTTGCCTTGAACCACCTGGAATTACTTGAACCTTTGTGAAAACTTTGCTTAAAGGCTCAGAATCCATTTTCTCTTCCTCCTTGCAAGTTCTTTTCCCCAAAGTGTGGTACAGAACCTTGTTCCCTGGGATGTTCATAGAGGGAGAAAAACATCCTGTTGTCAGAAGAGCATGTTAATTACAAGATACCAAATTTATCTTTCACACAGTCAAAATGCACATTAGTCTCTTTAAGGTGCCGAGAAATTCTGCAGTAAAAAAAAAAAAAAAAAGCTGAAAAAATAGTCCTTAACATTGTTTATGCCAAGATTTCCCAAAATTATTTGACGAAGGAATGCTTTTTGTTTTTCCTCTCCTTCCAACTCTCTTTCCAGTCTAACTCACTAGCAGAACACAGAAACAATGCTCTTCAGAGAAAACCTCAGGAAATGCTATCCTGAAAGAAAGAGTCCTTCATTCAATGGATGGATGGAGTAATGAACCCCTAGCAATTCCCCTTTCAACGGATACACATACCTCCTCTCCTAAGCCAGCGATCTCCACCTCTGCAGAGTCTCTGCTCCTGCCTAAAGCACTAGAAACCTAACCTGACCAGAAGGAGTTTCCCAGGGTTGGTGTCAAATGTTTTCACGTGACCACTATTAGTCAGGGCACGAGGCCCCAGGATTTGGATCCATGTGTTTCTTCTGCCAGTGCAGTGAGTGCTTATGGGATTAATGTGGTGTGTGTGAGTGGTGGTGAGAAAAGTTGGTGCTTCAGCCATAGGTCTGGAAAATTCAGACTATTTGATTTAGGGCGCCAGCGACCAGGTGTCAGCCATTTGTTTATATTAGTGGTGATTGACTGGAGACTCATCCCAGGATGCTCAGGGGTCTCTGTGATGTGAGAAAAACCAGGCAGGATTGGAATGCCTCTCTGGTGCCAGGTCCCTCAGAAAGCTGTGCCTCCATGCCCTCTGACTGAGATGGTCCTCCCACTTACTGATGGGGAACCCAGGGCGCAGGGAGGAGAGGTAACAGGCCAAGGTCACATCACTTGAAAATGACACAGTTGAAGCATCTGCCGGTTCTGGGTTGGGTCCCATTGTGACTGGCAGCTGCCAGAACCCCACAGGCCTGCCACTCCTCCTCCCCATGGGTGTTGGAGCTGGGCTGCAAAGCCATGCATATCTTATAAAAAATAACAACAACAGCAGTCTCTGTGTGTGTGTGCGCGCACCTGCAGGAGCCTGTTTCTGCAGGCATTTAACAAATATGTGCCAGAGACTAGGGACATGAGCGGGAACAAGGCAGGCAGCCCTCTTGTCCTGAAGGAAAAGCATCTTGGTATAATGATGAAAGACAAACTACTGCGTTTGAAATCCACAAGTGACTCTGGCTCAAAATGAGCAAAATGATGTGTGGAATTAAACAGGAAAATCCTTCCCCTCTCTGTCACAACTCTTACAGGTCACATCAACCTCAACTGCCTTAAGGGAAAGATTCTAGCAGAAGAGAATGAGAACAAGAAAAGAATCTCCTAAGAATCAAAACTAATTTACAACTTCTGCCAGACACCCCGAGAGGGACTTTAACAAATCCGATGACTATTGGGTAAAAGTGGGAGGTGTGGTTTTCACAAGTGCACACATCAGTCACAAACACACACACACAAACACATATACACTCAGCCGACATGATGCATGCTCCAGGCAGTCCCCAAATTTTCAACGCAGACACTCTTTAACACTCCTCGTCAACTCAACAATCCACTGTTAATATGTCCATTTCACAAATCAGGAAAACCGAAGGTTCAGTAACTTAGCTCAGGCCAGACTCTAACCTACAGCAGCTGGGGTCAAGCCTGGACTCCTCATTCTTGGTTCCATTGCTATAAGGGACACCAACAAACTTTATAACCCACAAAGAAGGCAGGGGCAAACTTGGAAACCTGCTGGCTGGAGGATCGGGAAGCCTGGCTTCCATTCTCCTCTTCCCGTCAGCCCTGTGCCTCCCAGGGCATCTCAGCATCTCAAGTCAGAGAGCTAATTCGAGAAAGTGGGGCTGAGTGCGAAAGCGCCAAAACCAAAGCCACTCCGACTGTGGGATGCTTCCCTTTTGTCCTTCTCTTTCTCTCCAACCAAAGCGCCCCATCTTTGAAGAAGGTTTTACTTTCTTTGGCTGGAGAGCAACGTCTGCGGGAAGTCAACAATCCGGAGACAGAGAGACAGCCAGGCAGAAGAAGACAAACAAAACTGACACCGAGGAAAAATGCAAAGGTATTCAAAATGCGAGCTCTAATGTGCACTCCCCTGCCTGAAGCCTGCCAGACACAGGGCTTTGAGAAAGAAAGAAAGAAAACAATCTGATTTGTACTGAAAGGGGCCAAAAATAACCTTGCATTCTCCTGCAGAAGAAAACAGAAAACTCGGCGGTTTCCTCCTATTTAGATGTTCTTTTCCTTGGGTTGCGGTCAGCAGGGTGAACCTCTTAGCTCAGGACCTGCAAGGAGACAACAGGCCAAGACACTCAGGCGGGAGGGGACAGTGGGAGTCTGATCTGAAGCCCTGGTTTCTCCAGTGGCAAGTGCGGCTGGAGAAGGATGGGGGGTGGGGTGGGGAAAGGCCTTCATCTGCATATGTTAATTTGAAGCTATTTTTAATCAGTAATAGGCCTGTTTTTCCAGCCTTCCAAAAAAAATTCCAATGTGTCCCTACTTTCCATCCCTACTTCCTCTGCACCGCTTCTGATTTGTTTCGGTCAAAGCCTAATCCCTGGGCTCTGTTGCTTCCAGGCTATTCCTTTCTGCCTCACATTTTCTAAAATACAACTCTGATGTCCATCCTTGCTTAAAAGCTTCCAGTGATGTCCCATCAACCACAGAAAGCCATCTATATCAGGTCCCAAGCTTATTTTATCCCTATCTCCCTAACCTCTGGCAGCTCCCTGAGTAGTCCATGCTTTCCCGACTCTTGCTTCCCGAGATTAATAAATTGCGTTCACTCCTCTTTCCTGAATCCTTGTCTTTTGTCCACCCTTTACAGCCGAACTCTTGCCTCTCCTCCTCTAGCCCCAAGTGGTTCCTTTTCTCCGAAGGAAGAACTGTTTTCACAAATGCTCTTTCAGTGGGTTGTTGCATCTGCCCTAAAAACAAAGTGCAATTTTCCCTATTCATGGGGATGGCTTCCCTGGTGCCTCGGCAGTAAAGAATCCACCTGCCAATACAGGAGAACTTGGGATCAATTTCTGGGTCAGGAAGATCCTCTGGAGAAGGAAATAGCAATCCACTCCAGTATTCTCACCTGGAAAAATCCCATGGATAGAGGAGCCTGGCAGGGTCCAATCCATGGGGTCATGAAGAGTAGGACACGACTTAGTGACTAAACAAGAGCTGATGAGGAACCAGGGCCCAGAGAGGAGAGAGAACATGGCCAAGGTCACACAGCTCGTAAGTGATGAACTTGACACGCCCTCAGCATCTGGGCTGGATCCCGTTGTGATTGGCAGCTGCCAAAACCACACGTGAGGCCCCCGACGTTATTCCTGAAACCTCTAAATTGCACCATTGCTTCTGAAATAATTAAACAGCGATTCCAGGTGTTTCTGCTGCTGGAGAGAGAACTGATGTTGCTCTGGACTTCTTTGGCCTCTGATTTCTCCACAATGCAAAGGAGCTATTTTTAGCTCAGAAATCAAGCAGGGTATGATTATCCCTGCCAATTTTTTCTTTCAAGTGCATACCCCACTGCCAAACACACTGGAGAACTCTGAGCAGGCCAAAGAGAACACAAATGCAGACACGGAAAACCCAGGACAGAGCAAGGAGACCCACGATGAGCAGGTCCAGGGATTATGTGAGGGGTGTTGAAGGTCTGTTGGAACGCTTTGATGGATGAAGACTGTCAGTGATGGTGAGAACAGAGACCCAAGGTTGGGAGTCCTAAAGTTAGAAATGAGTGTCTCCAGTGCTGAGACTCCCCGGGCCCCCACCTTGCAGCCTTGAACTTACCGAGGAGGGGCCACTGCTCGAGATACTCCCCCAGCCTCACGGATAGTGAGTCTTGCCAGCTCCCTTGAGAAAGCACTGGCCCCAGGCACCGTCTCCCTCAGACTCATGGTCTACCCAGAGACCTGGTGAAGGGGTCAGCCTCCTTTCAGAGAGACGTGGGCTGACTTGGTCCTTCCCAGCAGTCCTTAGGCATGAACTGCTGAAATAGAGAGTCCAGAACCTTGGTGGTCTGTGTTAGAAACTCGACCTTCCCTGAGACCAGGTGGCTCTGGTCACTTAGCTAGGATGCAGATGTACTGAAAGGCTTTCTCATTAGAGACCCATCGAGGGAGGCAAAAGCCCCTTTCTGCCTGTTTCAGATGCCTGGGACTGCAGCAGCCATCAGGGCACAAACTGACCCCCTGGGGATGGTGGCGTGGAGGCTGGAAGAGCTGAGGTCACAGAGGATGTTGTGAGTCCCTAGTTACTCAACTCTGAACACCCTCCTTCCATATTTACCATTTCTGTGGCTTTGGGCATGCCAACTAAGTCTCATTTGCTTTTTTCTTTTTTGTAAAGTAAGGATAAAAAGCCCATCTTATAGTGGAGATTGATGAAATATGAATTAATTCATCTGATATGCTTAGCAGAGGGCTTTACACTAAAAAACAATGACTACAGTAATAATACCATAGTTAATAGTAACAATAATGCTGCTGATGATGCCATTTATCCTGGGGAAAGTGCGCTCATCACCTGAAAGTAAAAGTCACTCAGTCATGTCTGACTCTTTGTGACCCTATGGACTATACAATCCATGGAATTCTCCAGGCCAGAATACTGGAGTGGGTAGCCTTTTCTCTTCTCCAGGGGATCTTCCCAACCCAGGGTTCGAACCCAGGTCTCCCGCATTGCAGGTGGATTCTTTACCAGCTGAGCCACCAGGGAAGCCCAGGGGAACTGGGGTGCATAATCTATCCCTTCTCCAGTGGATCTTCCTGACCCAGGAATCGAACCGGGGTCTCCTGAATTGTAGGCAGATTCTTTACCAACTGAGCTATCAGGGAAGCCCAGTCATCATCACCTACCATATCCCTAGTTTGGATATTCTGATTTTCTTAGTGCACTTTGAGACTTTGTTAGGGTTTTGCTTATCTGTGGTTTTCTCCTTTAAAGTTTTAACAATGATCACTAGAATATATCCATGTCCATTTTTTTTTTTTCCTAGTGAATTATACCATAGATAGGTTTCTGGGGTAAGATCAAGTTAAGTCTTTATCCTATGAGCTGTTGTTGGGCCAGCTCTCCTCTGCATTCTCCTTCCTCAGTGGGTTTGTGAGCAGAACCAGGACTGGGTTCCAGTGGTCCAGCCTGGGCTGGATTGCACTGGATGCTGTGATGATGGTGCCCCCAGGTGTTGGCAGTCTCATCCTCTGCCCATGCCACTTTAATCAGACACACTGATGCTCAATTGTAATGACCATGACAATGAGATATGAACCCCCAGAAGACAGTCTCAGGATAGCTCCCCTTCAGAGGGGTTTCCAGCTCCCTCAGGGGTAGGTTCAGCCAGTCGGGGTTCTGGCAATTCCTCTCTGCTGTGTGCTCTAGAGCATCTCAGGGTGACTGGCAAACTTTTCAGCATGGCCCAGAAGGTGAGACATAACACAATACTGTGGTTGTGGAGCAGGCTCTGGAGACAGATTCTCTGGGTTTGAATTCACCCATTCATGTTTGGTGATGTTAAGTGAGTTATGTGACCTCCTGGGTCCTTTCATTGGCGCTTTCACGTTTAAAATGAGGCTGTCAGACTCTGGGGCTTTGAGATTGGAAACTGTTGGAAACATCTATTTCTTATGAGGCATGTACTAATTTATTTATTTTCCCACAAAGAGGTTTCTCCTAGGGTGAAGGTTCTTAGAGTTTGAATAAAATAAGTTCTTCTCAATTTTTTTTTAAGTAATATTCAATTGTTTTCATTTCTGGATGAAAAGGCCCCAAATTTGACACAGTAAAATTTCACATCAATCTTTTATTTCTACCAGATAGCTCAAGGTTATGATGTTCTCTTGTCTCTGAAAGAAAACAAGGCCAGACAAAGCAGAATATTTGAATCAGGCTCAGCTTTCCCCTCTCAGGAGCGGGAGGGGTGGGCGGACGGACACTGCAGCCCTTTTCCTGTTGTTCATAATTCATTACCGTAGCGGTTTATAAAGGCCTTTTCAGCAGTGCTTCTCCAAGCCGCCATATACCAGAGTTAAACCCACTAAATTGCTGCCACAAGGGGAGAGCTGGGTTGGGTTTGAGGAACCAAATGGGACCAGTGATATGATCCTCCGAGACACAAGACTCTATCTGTGGCAAGGACTGATGGGCACCGTCCTGAACTCCTGGGGCTCAGAAGACCAGCAGGGAACCCAAGATTCTTTTGGATGCTCCCCCTTTCAGGAGTCTTTCAGTTGGAACCCCTCCACTCCTGCCTCCATTCCCCTTGCTAAATTGCTGGGTGTGCTTCTCAACCCTCATTTCAGATTCTGTCTAGGCTGTTCCTTCCATGCTTTACCTCTTGCAGAAATCACTCCTTCACCAGGTCAGGAGTCCCTCCTTTGTGCCCCCACTACGCTGTACTCGACCTGCTGGTCACTGCTGGAATCACCTATTGGCTCGTCTGAATCCTTGCTTAGCCTGGGAGCTCCAAGCAAAGGAGGTCTCACCTCCCTGGCTTCCTACTGCATGTCCAGCACCCAGCACAAGGCCCAGCATTCTGAAAAGTGCAAGTGTTGGTCTCCCAGTCGAGTCTGACTCTTTGCAACCCATGGAGTTAGCCCTCTAGACTCCTCTGTCCATGGAATTCTCCAGGCAAGAATACGGGAGTGGATTGCCATTCCCTTTTCCAGGGGAGCTTCCTTGCTGAACCCAGGTCTCCTGCATTGCAGGAAGATTCTTTACTACCTGAGTCACAGGGTAGCCCTCGGCACTCTGTTGAGATGTTAAATAAATCGTTCTTAATGGACTTCCCTGGCAGTCCAATGGTTAAGAATCTGCCAATGTGCCTGCCAATGCAGGGGGCACAGGTTCAAGCCCTGATCCGGGAAGATTCTACATGCTGTAGGGCAACTAAGCTTGTGTGCCACAACTACTGAAGCCTGTGTGCCTACAGCCCACGCTCCTCAATAAGTGAAGCCACTGCAATGAGAAGCCCGCACCCTGCAACTAGAGAGTAGCCTTTCACTCACCGCAACTAGAGAACCCCGTGTATAGCAACAAAGATCTAGTGTAGCCAAAAATAAATATACATAGGAAACTAGCTCTTGAAAAAACAAATGGATTTCTACTCCTCATTTTCACTGGAAAAAGTAAAAGTGAAACTGGCTCAGTCATGTCTGACTCTTTGCAACCCCATGGACTATACAGCCCATAGAATTCTCCAGGCCAGAATACTGGAGTGGGTAGCTTTTCCCTTCTCCAGGGGATCTTCCTGACCAAGGAATCAAACCAGGGTCTCCCGCATTTCGGGTGGATTCTCTACCAACTGAGCTATCAGGAAAGCCCCACTTTCATGGGAGTCCCATTATGAAATGGCTGGCCTTTCTCCTCCACATAGGGATTTAACTCAAATCCTATTTTCCACCAGACACACCCAGACACCTCCACTCACCCACTCCCAGCCACTTCACCTCACACTCATCGATCAGGTCTCTGAAATCACCATTGTGCACACTACAGTGTAGGGTTTAAGATGATGAATTCTGGACTGACATTTTCTGAGTTCAAATTCAGAATTTCTCAAATATTATCTGTGAGATCTTGGGTAAGTAAAATGGAAATGTTAGTACCTATCCCTCAGTATTGTTGGGAGGATTAAATGAGGTAATATCTGTAAAGCCCTTTGCCTGACTCAATCCAAGTGTTTTTTGAAATGAAATAACCAACAACTTAACTGTAATTTGGAGTTTCTAAAATGTTCACTCAACGTTCACTCTGCTACTGGGAAGAATCTGGGCTCTTGGAACTTTTTCTCAAAAGACCTGACATCCAGACCACCATCCTGGAGGCACTGGGTCTCATACTGAGACTACCTACACCACCCTTAGAGCTGGTGTTGGCCTGTCCTATAATGGTATTTGAGTGTCTTTCTCCTGATTAGGGAAGAAGTTCTCCCAAGACAGGCTTCATAGCATTGTGTCTCTGTGTCTCAACATTCCACACAATGTTTGGACCAAAGCTAGTGCCCAGTAACTGTTTGTTGAATGAATAAATGAAAACAATAGACGCATAGCCCACCTAAGATTGGTACCTATTGCTCCTTGAGTCCTAGGATGCTGGCTTTTACTCCAGGACTAGCTCACATAGCTGGCTTTTTTTTCTCAGAGGTATGCCTCAGGTTTCCAACCATGTACTAAGCCCAAGCCCACAAAATCTGATGTTCCATCTGGGCCCCGATACTGGTTGCATCCTCTCTCCACCACAATTTGGCAAGTATTTCTAGAAAACTAGTGTGCTGGGCTCTATACTGGACACTATGGATATAGGTGTGGGTCTTGTCCATGAACCACATCTCGAGTGTGATTGCTCCCTGAAGAATTCTGATGTTGGGTTACTGTGGATATAAGCACTGGGCTGAGACCAGATTTGAGTACATCATGCCTCCTAGGACACCAACACCCTCTGCAGGTTAGTTCTCTAACCTTGACTCAGCCCAATCCCATCTCCATTCTGCCTCTTCTCAGTAGCCAACCCCCAACCATCATGCCCTGGACCCTGAGTCTCCTGCCATCTCTCAGAAAATAAATTCAAATAGCATTGCTGTCAGCTCTCCCTAACCCTGGACTTCTATGGAAATTGGTCACCTACTAGGCTAAAGGGAGTTTCTAAATTTAAACATTCATCACTCCCCATACTATTCTAAAATAATTTTCTCTTAAATTCAAACAGTACAGTATGATGATGATACCCCCTTACACACGAAAAATTAATATGGTCCAATTGGTTATAAATTTTGTACTCACTTCCTGCATATTTACAGGTAGTCATAAAAAATAGACAAGTCTCATGAGCTATATAGATGGGTCACTGTATAATTGCCTACAAAGAGAGAGAAAAGCATATTAAGGATATAGAAGTAAAAGAATAATATATAATTCATAATATGGAGACGAAAGGTGGGTGAATATGAAGTGGCCCTTCTCTTGAAAATGTTTAATCATTTTTTAAATACCAACACACCTTACTATAAAGACAACATGGCTTATACAAATACAATCAGTAAAATACTACAGTCTTCAATCAAAAGATTATGAAATTCTCAAATAGTCCCTAGGATAGGGCATTTATGAATTCGGTCTGAATATATCAGTTAAATACAGATTTCTTAATAGTTGATCCATTATGTAATGAAATAATATTTATATAATGACAATTGCATACTCCATAAGTGTGAGTTAGATTTAATGAGACGTTTATTGGCACAAATGATTAATAATAAAACTCTCCCTGTGGAAAGTAATTCATACACATGCAATATGGCCAAGAAGAAAAGCTGCTTTTAATGCTTACCTTGAGTGCCATGTCCAATTGAAATCAATTCCGTGTTAAAAAACATCAGCCTAAGACTCCAGGGCAACATTCGTTTGGAGTGAGACAATGGACAAAGGCTCCCTTTTAAACATGTTGAACTTACAGCAGATTTGTGTCGAGATTTAAACTTTATTTTGCCAGTAAATTGGTACTTTTTTCCTCAGTAATTTATGGAAATGTCTCAGGGACCAAAATAAGCATTTTAAAAGTTTTTGGGGGGGTACACATTTGAAAAGTAGATAATGTGGTAATTATGTGATCGTCATCTCAAAAGTGACGAGTGCAGAATTATATGATATATGTCAAGTTCTTGTCAAGTGCCAAGCACTGTGCTAGGCACTCTACTGCACAATTTCAGAGACAAAAAACAAAAAAGAAAGAGTTTGTTTGGGGCTTATAACTAGAAGAACATCCTGGCCGCTAACTGTCATGATGATTCCCAAGCAAGTAAGTAATCAGGAAAGCAATACTACAGACTGGGACTTGCAGAGTTTAAGGATGATGTGTCTAAATGACCATGCATAGCTCCTTACAATGCCCTCGTTTACATTAGAAGTATCATGAACATAGGTTTGAGTTCTAGACTGACTACTTTCTACTTGTGCTTCACCCTCAATTAAGTCACAAAATGCTTTAAAGTCTCAAGTTTTCCTTCTCAGCAAACTGGTGACACTGAGGTGTCCCTTTCACTTCCCATACTTAAGAGAAACAAACAACACTGGTGTCCAAGGGCTGCACTCCCACTGCCCCTTTCCCAGACTCCAAAGAGAAAGCGCACCAGAAGATACAATTTTATCTGTGTGGTATCCTTCATACCTGCTACAGCAACTTGTGCAGAGAATGCAGCAATTGATACTGGAGGAAAGAATGGGTGTGTCTACTGAACTCTACTTAAAATTTCCTCAATTATTTCTTTTATTCCATAATAAGATAAAAAGGAGAGATGTCACAATACTTGAATTCAGTGTACATGCATTAATGACAGTGTACTTAGAGCACCCAACTGCCATGGTTTTGGTCCCTCCCGGAGAACTGCGGCACCCCTGGGAAATGTCATGGGCCATACCACCCTTCCTGAAATGAATCTATTATGAGCAGTGTCATCCCTCAGCCTGTAGTTTTCAAAATTGCTATTTTGCATTGGAAAGCAGACTTCTCAGGAAAAACACAATCTGGACTAACCCTGAGGTTTATTTGGTTTCTCTAAGTCCCAGGTTACAGAAGATACTAAGGGTGATTCAAAAGTACAAAGAAGGGACTTCCCTGGTTGTCCGGTGGTTGAGAATCTGCCTGCCAATGCAGGGGACATGGGTTTGAGTCCTGTTCTGGGAAGATTCTACATGCCATGGGATAGCTAAGCCCATGAGCCACAACTACTGAAGCCCACGCACTGTTGAGCCCGTTCTCCACAACAAGAGAAAGCACCGCAGTGAGAAGCCTGCATACCGCAACTAGAGTAGCCCCAACTTGCTGCAGCTAGGGAAAACCTGCACACAGCAACGAAGACCGAGTGCAGCCAAATATAAATAAATACAACAAAAATGTGTAAGGAAGAAAGACTGAACACAGTCATCACCAAGAACACTTTCTGAAGGTGGAACATGAGGAGTGAGGTGCTTAATAAATATCGTCTGTTCTAATTTTTGCTAAAATTTTAACCATGATTGTAGTTGGGTAGAGGGGCTATGGATTTTGTTTATTCTGTGTGTGCATGCTAAGACGCTTCAGTTGTGTCCGACTCTGTGCGACCTCATGGACTGTAGCCTGCCGGGCTCTTCTGTCCATGGGATTCTCCAGGCAAGAATACTGGAGTGGATTGCCATGCCTTCCTCCAGGGGATCTACATGATCCAGCGATGGAACCCCATCTCTTATGTCTCCTTCATTGGCAGGCGGGTTCTTTATCACTGGGTGCCACCTGAGAAGCCCCTTTGTTTATTTCACTCCACTCCAAATTTTCAGGCAGTAACATGGAATGGTTATAAATGATTTACATGCATTTTTCCTAAAATGTGCAAATAACTCCAAGAGGTTTGGGAAACTCTATGTTGAGCATAGGTTCTCATCGGATTTGGGGGGGGCGGGCGGCGAGGATTTTCAATCCTACCTCCACCACTTAGTAGCTGCATAACCTTGAAAGGAAATTCTTAACACCTCTCAGTCTGATTGACTTTCTGTTAAATGAAGATGATGATAATAACAATCTAATAAGATTTCTGACCTTGGAGACTCAACTTTGTCCTTAAGAAAGAGAAAATCACGTCAGTTCCAACAACTCTAAAGTAGAGCCTTTCTAAGACACAGATACTGAGGACACACACTTGTTATATCTCAAAATCACCTCCTCCACGGCCTTTGGGATGCACACACAGAGTGTGGACAAATAATACACACATATGAGACACACAGTTTCTCTCTCTTTTTTTTTTTTTTTGCCAAAGAGGAAGTCCATTTCTTGAACATCAGTAATTTTTGGACCTTATATTTCCTAAAGTGAGAAAGGTGTTTTGGATACACATTCTCAAGTAACTCCTAATATGAACACATCTCTGTGAGTCAAATTCCAGATCAATGTGTCCAACAGGCTTTTCATTGTCAACTGAAAAGCAGAAAAGATGATCTCGCCCAGAAAAGTAAATGCAGACCACATTTCAGTAACCAATAGGGAAGGCCATCTTTGACTACTTTCTCATGCCCCCTATCCCCAACCCCTGATCCTTTCAAATGTGCCTTGAAAAGTATGGGAGAAAAGTCTAGGTCTTCACAAAATCTTGTTATCTTTTCTGCCTGGGAACACAGCAGGACCACGGCTCTCAGGCTCCCTTGCACTTCGGTGGCGCGTGGAGCTGAGCTATGACTGATGGTATGTGAGCAGAAACAGCGGACTTCCCCAGGGGGGCCAGGCCAACCTCCTGTGCCACCTGCACGGCTTGTCCCCACTGCACCGGGAGGAAGGGTGCAAAGCATCCATGGAAACTTAGGAGATGACAGGACCACGAGGCTGAACAGCTCTGTGTCTCTGAATCACAGTATTGGAAGACCGCCCTTCAAATGTCCAACTCCATACAACCCTAGCAGGGAATACACTTTTTGTAAATTAAGCCAGTGAAGTTCTGGGGTTGTTAGTTACAGCACTCAGCCTCACCATGATACAGGAGACAAATCTGAATCTCACTCCAAGATGACAGCTGATAGCCAATTCCACAAATTCACCCCAGCGGCAAGGACATTTACAAATGAAAACAGAATCTGTTGAAAATCACAAGTACAGATCTTGAAAGACAGAAGTTGAGTTCAGAACTCAGGAGGCTCTGCTGGGAGACTTCGTACCTGACTCCCAGCCCCTGAGGACCAACACAGCCTCAGCGGACAAGAAACTTTCTGGGCCATCCTCCTCCCTGCCCCTGCCACCCTAATTACCACCTCCAAAAAATGAGAACCTCCACAGGAGTATTTTCAGATCAGCCTAATTTCTAGAAGCAGCCACATCTGGGAACTGGACTTCAATGCTCCTGCTGATACCTTTACTATTTAGTGAGTGTGTGCTAAGTCACTTTAGTAGTGTCTGACTCTGTGCAACCCTATGGACTGTAACCTTCCAGGCTCCTCTGTCCATGGGATTCTCCAGGCAGGAACACTGGAGTGGGTTGCCATGCCCTCCTCCAGGATATCTTCCTGACCCAGGGATTGAACCCATGTCTCTTACATCTCTTGCATTGGGCAGGTTTTTTACCACTATCACCACCTGGAAAGCCCTACTATTCAGTATTGCTATTCAAATATTATTAATATTTATAACAATATAATAAGTCTGTTTCTGAGCCTCCATTTTATAGGGCATTATAAGTTTTCCAGCTATCAAGTCCAAGAAGAAGACCTTATATTCTGCCTCTCTTAATAATTGCACAGACTCTTGGGGTATGTGCACTCTTTCCTTGGGTTCTGTGTCCTTTATGATAAGGCTCTGGGATCACTTCCCTGGGAAGCTCTCACTGGGTACTCTTTTGCTGGGTTCAGGGCCCTTTTCCCATGATCTCATAACATTCAGTGCTACTGAATGGCATTTATTTCAATGAGAGTATATTATAAATATTTCACTTTGATTTTCTCAGAATGTGAGGGTTGAGTCAAAACAGTTTCATTTCCAGCACTGGGGGACACAGCCTGGTGTATTCTTTAGTGCACTTCAGAAAGATTCACCGAGCACCTGGCTGTGTCCCAGATGCTAGGTAATCAGTGGGGACTAACAGCTGTTAAGAGCCCCTGTTCTTGCGGAGGTAATGGTCTAAAGATGGGAGACGGACAGTGAGCACAGGCTGGCTCTAATAAATGCACAGTCACAGGTGGTGTTGGTGATCTGGAAGAAACAAACATGTTTCTGTGACATTCTCTTTGTCTTTCCCCAAACAGACCTTTTAGACAAGAGTTTGGGTGCAAGTTGTTTATTTGGGAGGTGATTTCTGGGAGAGCAGTGAGAGAGTGGAGCAGTGAGACAAGGAATTGAGGAATGTGAGGCCAAGTTCACAGCAGACTAATGCTGTAAGTGACAGTCGCTCAGCCTTGCTGGAGGCCTCTGAGAGACTGTATGGACAATGCCTGAGATCTGCACCTGTGGGGCAGGACCACAGTCTTAGGTAAAGATCAAACACAAAGCGATGGATGGATGGGTGGGTCGGGTATTCTAGGATCAAACAAGAGGATTGAAGGAGGTAATGGATAAGAAAATAAGGACCAGATGGGGAGTACATCATTGCTGGATGCATGGTGATATCCATTGGCCTCTGTAAGGGAATGCCTGATTGCCACCCACACTGTATTTCTGCACTGGGAGCTGCAAGAGAATACGAATGTGCTACTTACACATGCAAGGAGATGGAAATCCAACCTGAGTTTTCTCAGGCGTGCCAGTGGACCTCTGAAGAAATTTCAAATGTATTCAGAATCAATTACCTTCAGCTGAATGACGCTGTGTCCCATAGGCTCCTTATGATCTGGAAACAGAGCTCGTGGTTCTAACTCAACCTTCCTAGAAGTCCTTGATCCATCCCAGAAATGCTGACATGGCACAGCCAGGCCTGTAGACAGAAGCATCCTGGCAAGTGAAGAAAGGAATGCAGTGAGGTCCCTGGAGCAGTCTGAATAGGGCACAAGAGTGAGCTATTTACACAGATGTGAACACTTGAATATTTATTTTACCTCTTGGAATTGTTCACGTGTATATTTTAACAAGCACACATTCATTTTTATTCACTCACTTATTCATTTAGTACATATTTATCGAGCATCTATGAGGAACCAGCTGCCAGTGATCCTATGGTGGGTAAAGACACCATATCTCCTTCTCAGATACTTCCCTAGTGGAAGCTGAGGATGTTCAGTGTGTGAGTGCATGCTAAGTTGCTTCAGTTGAGTCTGACTCTTTGAGACCCTGGGGGCTGTAGCCCACCAGACTCATCTGTCCATGGGATTCTCCAGGCAAGAATATTGGGGAGGGCTGGCATTTCCTTCTCTAGGGGATGTTCCCAACCCAGGGATCAAACTCAGATCTCCGGTACTGCAGGCATATTCTTTACTGCTGAGCCACCAGGGGAAGTCCAAAGATGTTCAGTACATATACAGAGTTATCACATGCTAAAGAAGGAAATCACACAGCCTCCCATGCCATGACACCTATGGGCACTTAACCTACCTCGGATGCCTCCCTGAAGAAAGGGTGGATGAGTAGGAAGTCGGAGGTAAAGGTGTGACAGAGGGGAAGAGTGTCCAGCCAGGGGGAAGAGCCCCTGCCAAGACCAGAACCAGGCAAAAGACTGTGGTCCATTCAAGGATGAGGCGAAATGCTGGGGAGGAGGGAACACAGAGAGACAGCGAGACCCAGGCAGAAGGTGAGGCTGTAGAAATGGGCAGGGGACAGATAGACAAAGCTTCCTGCCCCCAGTGTTTCACATATTTCACAACGTGTGTGTGGGCAGTAGATTAGCAGATTTTACAGATTAACCACCTGAGGTTCAGAAAACATTTGCATAAAAGAAAGAGAAGCTGTGTGACAAAGGGAGCTCAACCAAGTGCTCCGTGACGACCTAGAGGGGCGGGAGTTGGGAGGAGGGTTCACGAAGGAGGACATGTGTATACACGTGGCTGATTCAGTGTTCATCTGTGGCAAGGCCAACACAATATTGTAAAGCAATTATCCTCCAATTAAAAAAAGAAAAAGAAAAAGAGAAGACACCTCAAGGAATTTCCTTATTTCCCTTAGATCAGCAGCAGACACTTCTTTAGTGGCTTATCTAGTAGCTCAGCTGGTAAAGAATCCACCTGCAACGCAGGAAACCCTGCTTCAATTCCTGGGTTGGGATGATCTGCTGGAGAAGGGGACCCACTCCAGTATTCTGGCCTGGAGACTTCCACAGACTGTATAGTCCATGGGGTTGCGAAGAGTCAGACACAACTGAGCGAGCAGATTCTGTTGCCTCCTCAGGCACTTTAAAAAAGCCTTTTGGTCATGCCACACAGCATGTGGGATCTTAGTTCTCTGACCAGGGGTTGAACCCATGCTCCCTGCATTGGCAGCACTGAGTCTTAACCACCTGACCACCAGGGAAGTCCCAGCATGTAGTTCCTGAGTGCTCAGCATGTGCTAGGTCCTGGTGTGCACAGGGTAAGAAGAGGATGGATGGCCAGATGAACACTAGAGTCTGGAGGCTACAGGGCATGGAGGCTCCCATGTCCTAGCCAGGGCTTTCAGGGGACCCTGTAGATTAGAGAGACCACCCGCCTTCTCCTCATGCTCTGCAGTCTGTGTAAGGGCCAGCAGGGGATACTGAGTCAGAGATCTATTTTGAACTTCATCTCTGTTGCTTACCATCAACGTGACCTACTTGTCCTAACCGAGTCTCACTAACTTCTACAAAATGGGCATCTTGGCAATTCCTGCCTGACCCTGTGTGTGTGAGGGGAGGTCACGTGGAAGAGGCTGCCTGACCCTGTAGATGGTGTGTAGCATAGGCATACAGGAGGAGTGGGGACTGGGTCCCCACTTATCAGACCCACATTCTGCCAACACCCATAGCCTCTCCATCTTCTCCTGCAGCCATGTGGAGATGCTAGACAATCTCATGCCTCAGGCCCTGGACCCTGAGATCCTTAAATGCTCCAGGTCTGCTAGAGCCCGCAACTTGGCCAGGGGTGGCTCCGGGCAGTTGCCACCAGCTGCTGTGGACTAAGCATGGGTCCCCCACACTGGTTCCTCCTGCACCCCGCACAGGGGTCCAGCTCCAGTCAGGCAGACTCTCGCATCCCACTGTGCTGAGAACATAGGTCTATCTTCCTTGTGCTCCCTCGGGCCTTCCTCCTGATGCTTTGATGCCTCTGAGCATCTGAGATGGCTCAGTCCAGCTGCCCACCTGGAAGCCGGGCCCTGTGGCTCTGAAGGAGGTATTCTGGATGGCAGCCTTGTAAGTCTGGGAGCACCTGATTTTGTGCTGGGAATTTCAGATCAGATGGATTCCCTGGGTGTTTTCCAGATTGATCCCCAAATGACTGAGATGATGAAAATGGTAATTTTGTCTCTCGTTCCTCTCTCCCAAGATGGAGCACTATCCCCTCCCAGTGCCTGGAGCCCAAAGACTCCTTCCAAAGCCTGCTCTGCCCCTCAAAGTCTCCTTGCTAAACCCCAGCTCAAGCTGCCCAGAGGGAGGTACCCAAGCAGCATTTCCTGGGACAACCACGTGATAGATGATGTCCCAGGAATGACAGAGCTATGGCAACAAAAGCCAGAGCCTTGGGGACATGTTCTTTGGAAGGAGTTGGCAGTGGGAAGGTGTGAGAAGGTGAGGGCTGATACCAAATAAATATATATTTCAAGTAAGTCTATACAGAAGCCTGGAAGAATTTTAGATATTTGGGGTTCCCTTCTCTTCCATCAGGCTTGCCTGGTGGCTCAAATGATAAAGAATCTGCCTGCAATGAGAGAGACCTGGATTCAATCCCTGGGTTGGGAAGATCCCCTGGAAAAGGACATGGCAACCCACTCCAGGATTCCTGCCTGGGACATCCCATGGACAGAGGAGCCTGGTGGGCTACAGTCCATGCGTTCGCAAAGAGTCAGACACAACTAAGCAACTAACACTTTCACTTTTCTCTTCCATCAGAACTAAAATTTCAGCCCAGATATTTACCGGTTGTGTCAGCTGTCTACTCTGCTCTCCTGTTTCTTCACCTGAAAATAAGGAATCATATTTTAGCTCTCAGTATGAAGGGCTATTAGGGGAAATTCAATTAAAAAAAAATTCAAAACATTTGACACATGGTAGGTGCTTCATAAACATGTTTATTTTGTATTACTTTATCTTTTTCTTGAATTTAGAATGTGTGCAGACCTGCTTTGACTATTCGTTTGTTTACTCATCAAATATTAACCTTCCACCTCTGACGTCCTAAGCCACCAGCTGAAAACAAGGGGTAGAAAAACATGATCCTTGCTTGGGCCCCAGGGCTATCGCTTGAGCCTCTGGTTACAATGAAAAGTCTCAGGTGTCAGGCAGAGTTCAGAGATCCTGTTTCCTCTGGTAGCTTTATGACTTTTGGGCTATTCCCCGCCAAACTGCACTCAGGTTTTAACTTCATTAACTTCCTGTTCTGTCACAACAATTGGACAAGAATTTCTCCATGAGCAGTATTCAAATCAGCTTTTAATGAGCTATTTAATTAAAGGCTAATTGAGGTGAATTCATTAAAGATTTCTAAATTATGCTTATCAGGGTAGCTATGTTTTAAGATAAGTTTTAAATATTTGTTTTATATTGCATTGTTTGATCATAAAATTAGGTATAAAATTACTTTTTAAAATTACTAATTAGAATGTGGGTAAATTTTTCTCCCTTAATACTTGAGTGGGACAGTTAGCAAATCAATTTAATATAGGTGCAGGGTTGGACTGAGGCAATAAGAGATTACTAGCGATTATAGCTGAGGCTGTGTTTGGTCCATGAAGAATGCTCAAGACTCTTGAGATGAGGTATTGTTGGACTGTCTTTGATCTGGTGTTCCAACTGCAGTGTAAATCATAACTGCTTAGATGCAGGGTTCTCACCAAGCCCTGATGACTCTTGGGTTTCAAGTTGACTCTGTAGAGAATGGGACTACATCTTTCTTAGGCCCAGTACCACTTGCAAAATGAATACGTGAAACAGTCTCCCCAAACACACCAGGGCAGCCCTAACCTTTAGAAGCCCATTCGCTGGGGCTGAAAGTTTAGGTCAACAAACATGCACTGAACATCTCCTCTGTGCTAGCTATGGCCCCAGACACCAACATACAGATGAATCAAGGTCCATGGTTCAGTGAGAGGGATACACACGTCAGCAGACAAGTACACTCCATTGTGGTATATCTGTGTTTTGAGGCCAGGGAAAAGCCTCAGGAGAGAAGGACAGTGTGCTAGCCTGACCCAGGACCCCCCATGAGGGATAAGACTAATTCTTGATGGACAAGTAAATGCCGCCCCAGCAAAGAAGTGGAGAATGTCATCACTGGCACAGTAAGCCTGACTAGGTGGGAGAATCTGATGAGGTTGAGGATTAACATGGGATTCAAAATTGCTGAATGGAGATGGGAATGGGACAGAGGGCTAGCTAGGAAGACAGGTGATGGACAGATTATGAAGTGTGGGGTAGGAATTTGACGTTTGAACTTGAACTTTAAGGAATGTAGCATGAAAGTGAAAGTCACTCGGTCATGTCCAACTCTTTGCCACCCAATGGACTGTACCCCTCTCCATGGGATTCTCCAGGCAAGAATACTGGAGTGGGTTGCCATTCCCTTCTCCAGGGGATCTTCCCAACCCAGGGATCTAACCCAGGTTTCCTGCATCGCAGGCAGATTCTTTACTTGTCTGAACCACTCTCTCTATGCATAAGGTGTGTAGAGCCATTGAAAATCTGCCCCCTCCCCCCCACACACTGAAGGCTTTAAGAAAGAAAAGGGCAAGCACAGACTCTACAATTTATAGCCCCTGGGGCAGTGTTATAATGTCAGGACAAGAGAATAAGACTCAAGGCAGGTATTAGAGTTTCACTGGAGATTTCTGCACTCTTTAGACGAGAGGGTGGATAGCTAGTGGGTTGTAAATAGATTAAGGAAGGAAAATCCAAGAAAAAACTAAGACATAAATATCCTGAGGCTGTGTAATTTGCATGGAGAAAGAGAATGGTCTTAGCTGAGCTGCTTTAAAAAAGTACCAGAGACTGGGTGGCTTATGAACAATAGTTATTTATCTCTTACAGGTCTGGAAGATGGAAGTCTGAGATCAGGGTGCCAGCATGGTTGTGTTCCTGGGTTGGGGGTGGGGGGCTGCTTTGGGCTTGCAGGCTGCAGACTTCTCATCTTCTTCTCCCACAAGTATGGGAGAGCTTTATGAGGTCTCTTTTATAAGAGCACTAGTTTCATTATGCAGGCTCTACCCTCACAAATAATTGTGTCCTAAAGGCCCCACCTCTAATACCATCACACTGGAGGTTAGGATTATAGTATATGAAATTTAAGGCCAGGGGTGGGGCAGGGATCTCTTTGGTGGTCCAGTGGCTAAGACGCTTCCAATGCAGGGGGTCTAGGTTCGATCCCTTGTCAGGGAACTAGATCTCACATACCGTAAGTAAGAGTTCATGTGCTGCAATTAAGTATCCCCAGTACTGCAAAGAAAATGGAAGACCTGGCACAGCCTAAATAAGTAAATACATATTTTTTTAAAAAGGAAATGTAAGGGGGCACAAATATTCATCTTTAACAAGAGGGGAAAGGAGAACGGGGGGAAGTGCCCAAATTTTGGTCTTCGGTATCAGAGTGAGTGGTGGTTCCAGGAGCCAAGACAGAGACTTTCAGTCAATACACACCTGGAGCACTCTGATGCCTGCATCTCATCTTAGGAGAGATAATACTCAACTTCAGGAAGATATACAGGCTGGTGGAGGATCTGAATCAGCTGCCATGTGCAGCTGCTAAAAGAAACGGGACTGCTGAATAAGGAGCCTCAAATTGGTAGGTGGCTGTCCCGGGAAAGAAGGGGGCAAGCCATGTGCCTAAGGGGAGGATAACCTTATTTTCTTGTTTACACGGACACTAACAGAGTGAGTGAATCAACAGTGGAATGGAGGAGAGTACTAGTGAGTGGTGAGCTAGGGAGGCTACAAGAATAAGCTGGGGTATCTGCCATAGCTTTATTCTAAAGGAGATGCTTTAGAATCCGGATGGAGTGAGGGAGTGGCTGGTGACACTAAGGCCCTATCCAGAGCTACAACTGAATGGCTCCCTAAATCCCTGATTGTACTAATTAATCAATCATTTGGCCCTCTCTTGCAAAGACTAGCTCCCTCATCCTGTGTGTGCACATGTGAGGTGAATGAAGAAAACTCCCACTATAAATACTGTGGAAAATGGTGCTTGGCTAATATCACAGACACTATTGAGTAAAACCACTTTCTTTTTAAAAAGTTACTTTGTAATTTACATTGTAAAAGCATTCCCAAAGATGGGGTGGTCTACGAAATAGAAAGGCTGACATGAATCAGAAACGCCAATCCCAGGGTCCCTAGTAGGGCTCAGCAAGGTGAAGGTAGGCCCTTTCCTTGAACACTTCTTCCTGACACAATGCACGTGGACTCCCTGGTGTGTGGCAGGCCAGGGAAGAACAGTGTTTATCCCCTGGCACACCGATTAAGAGGCTCCCTTACACAAACTCACCAACAGTTTAGAGAAGTCTCTCACCTACATGGGACAGACAAGAAAGATAAGTGTCATTCTGCTGATATTAGGGCAAAACCAGAGTTTTCACAGTGATTAGGGGGAATGGATTGATTCATTCATTGGTTTCATAAACATGCATTCATTCATTCATTCACTCTTCTACTCATTCAGAACTGGTTTTCCCAGCTTCATCTTGATGCTCTCTCCTCTCCTCTAGACCTCACTTCTACTGTCTTCTCTTGCTTGGGCAACCACCATAGCTCCTAACTGGCCTCCCCACATTTATTTTTGCCACCCCATGAGCTCTTCTGCACCCTTCTCTCAAAGTGATAGCTTTGAAAGCCAAGCAGCCCTGTGACTAACTAGTTTATTGTCTTCTATGGCCCTTCTACATTTTGAAAAATTCCATCCAACTGGCCTTCAACAAGTGCTGTGGGCTGAACTGTGCCCCCTTCCCCCAATTCATATGCTGACGTCCTAACCCCCAGGATCTGAGGCTGTGACTGTATCTGGAAACAGCGTCTTTAGAGAGACTTCAAAGAACCACCTTTAAAGAGGTGGTTAAACTACAGTGAGGTCATTTGAGGGAATTCCCTGGTGGTCTAGTTGTCAAGACTCCACACTTACACTGCCAAGGGCTTGGGTTCAATACCTGGTTGGGGAACTAAGATTCCCACCTGTTGTGTGGGGTGGTAAAAAATAATAATAATAAATAAAAATATGAATAGAAAATGAGGTCATGTGAGCGACACTGATCCATTATGACTGGTGTCTTTATAAGACAAGGACCTTTTGACACAGAAGGACACAGAGGAAAGACCACGTGAAGACACAGACAGAAGACAACGGCCATGAGCAGGCCGAGGAGAGACGAGGAGAAGAAACCAACCCAGCTGACACTCTCATCTCAGACTTCCAGCCTCCAGAATCCTGAGCAAACACATTCCTGCTGATGAAGCCTCTAGTCTGCGGTTCTCTGTTATGGAGGCCCTGGTAAACTACCATGCAGAGAGCTTCCCAAATGTTCAGAGTTCTGACAAAGCAGAGCCTTCTTGGTTCCAAGAGAGCTCGCTGCTCACCCTCTGCACACCTGAGTCCTTCTCAGTCCCTACTGCCAACTGTGTGCATGCGCGCTCCATCACTAAGTTGTGTCCAACTGTTCTGTGACCCCATGGACTGTAACCTGCCAGGCTCCTCTGTCCATGGGTATTCTCCAGGCAAGGATACTGGAGTGGGTTGCCATAGCTTCCTCCAGGGCATCTTTCCGACGCAGGGATCAAACTCGTGTCTCTTATGTTTTTGCATTGGCAGGCAGGTTCTTCACCATGAGCACCACCTGAGATGACATCTTTTCAGAAATGCTTTCCTGTCCATATCAAAAGCAGCTCCCTCCTCTCATTAGTCTCTCAGGTACCTGTTCACTTCCTTTCTCCTGCTCTCCAGAATTATCAGCGAAAACAAGCCTCCTCTACATGCTGTAAGCTCTGTGAGTGCAGAAGCCACACCACCTTTGTTCATTGCTGTGGTCCCGGGGCACAGTGGCTGGCTCCAAGTAGACCCTCAGATGATGCGTCAAATGGATGAATGAATGCGACAGTGATTGGGCAGCTCTCACAACCTGTCCTCACCTGACGTGCAGAAGAAAGAGATGAACACATCAGTCCTGGGCCCTCTCAGTGTGGGACACAAAATCCTACAGGTAAGACTGACATCAACCAGGTAAATAGGATAGACTGCAGCAAGGGTGGGGTTTCCCTGGTGGCTCAGTCGGTAAAGAATCTACCTGCATATAGAGTTATCATTAACCCTATATGCAAAACAGAAAAAGAGACACAGATGTACAGAACAGACTTTTGGACTCTGTGGGAGAAGGCGAGGGTGGGATGTTTTGAGAGAACAGCATCGAAACATGTATATTATCTAGGGTGAAAGAGATCACCAGCCCAGGTTGGATGCATGAGACAAGTGCTCAGGGCTGGTGCACTGGGAAGACCCAGAGGGATGGGATGGAGAGGGAGGCGGGAGTGGGGATGGGGATGGGGAACACATGTAAGTCCATGGCTGATTCATGTCAATGTATGACAAAAACCACTACAATACTGTAAAGTAATTAGCCTCCAACTAATAAAAATAAATGGAAAAAAAAAAAAAAGAATCTGCCTGCAGTGTAGGAGAGCCAGGTTCAGACACTGGGTGGGGAAGATCTCCTGGAGAAGGGAATGGCAGCCCACTCCAACAGTCTTTCCTGGAGAATCTCATGGACAGAAGAGCCTGGAGGGCTACAGTCCATGGGGTCGCAAAGAGTTGGACACGACTGGAGCGGCTGAGCAGAGCACACGGTAGTAAGGTTGACATAGAAGTAGCTGGTCCAGATATTACACACTCAGACATCTTTCTCATATGCCAGGGACTGTGTGCAGATGACTAGTGAAGAGGATATCTCACTGAGTAATTTCTGGTGAGCTGCAATGGAATGAAACATCATGACTTTTAATAAGCTGCTTTTTCACTGAGAAACAATTCAGCTTCAGATTGGTGGGCTTGCACTCAGGCAGCCCCCACTCTCCTAGCAGCAAACATGCAGATTCTGTTTCCCAGGAGACTCCCTAACGGAGGCAGTGCGAGGCAGAGGATCCATCATGCTCCAGCTGGAGCAGAGCTGAGCAGAGAGAAGGCCAGGGAGAATTTACTACCTCTAGAGGCAGATTGATTAGAAAGAACTGCCAGGCAATTTCCATTTGCATTTTTGCTCGGGTAAGATTGGGGAAAGGGAGATGGTTCTGAATGAGCACAGCCCCATCATTTTCTCCTAAAACTTGTTCCAATTTGTCTCCCTGCTCCCAGAAGTTACTACCTTGCATAATCCAGGGAGCGAGGTAATCAGCACTTTGAGTTACATCGGTTTTGCCTGTTCCCTTGATAAAATGGCAAAATTCGCCTGTGAAATTCTGGAGTTCATTATGGTGTCACTTTCTCTCCCCTTAAATCAAAGCCATTTTATCAACCTTCGGTCGAACCAGGTTCCAGAAACGGCATCTTTGCTTCCTCTTGCTTTCAATTATTCAAACTTGTTTGCTGGTTAAAACAAAACAAAACAAACAAACAAAAAAAACAGGCAGTACCATCTCTGGGTGAGATTTTAGCTCAGACTTTGCCAACTGTTCACCAGAGGTGGACTTGAATTCCCACCACTCACCACCAAATGGAAAACAGTTGCTCAAGGGACAGCTCAGGCACCGCGAAGACGCTACAGTGTTGGGGACACACACGGACACAAACTCTCACACAGGCAGACCTTAATTGAAAAATAAAACAATTAGCTTTTACTACTTCTGAAATAACAGAGGGAAGCCCATTTATAGGATGACTGGGAAGAAACAGCCATACGCTGTTTCTTTTTTAATAACATTGAGTTGTGTTCACAGTTAAGCTTATTAAAACATGAGAGCGGAACAGAGTGGGACACCAGCATGCCAGTTCATTGATTATCTGGGAACAGTCCCTGCTTCTTCTTCTCTTCTCAAAAACAAAACAAAGGTCTTAAACTGGAGAAAAGACATCCTGTCAGTAGGGACTTGTGTTTCAATCTATCCCAAGGGTAGGTCATGGAAGGGTGTGCACCGAGGGGCTTTTGAGATCTGCAAGAAGAGAGTAAGGGTTCTGGCCACCGTGTGTCGGCGGGTCTGTCAGGGAGGTGGTTTGCAGATGGGTCTGCAGCCACAATGCATGTCTGGTGGGGGCATGTCCAAACTCGAGGCGAGCCTCCAGCCACTGAGCCTATTTCCACAGCAACTCTGTATCTGTCGGGTTTTCCTTTGCATCCATAGGTGCTTGTGTGAGGTATGGGGACCCTTATCGGTCTGTGATTGGGAAGATCTCTGCTCTCTCCTGGCACTTAGCCACCCACAGTGTATCCAGGGGCCCGTAGCTCCTCAGTGTGGCTTACAAAGCGCTCTAAGAAATGGCCCCCAGAATCTATCTTCCTTGCTAGCTACCCTCACCCACAATTCACACCTAAGCACACACATCTGCCCGTGCTGGTCTTACATTTCTGTGCCTTTGCACACAGTTCCCCCTAAACTCAGCTACTGCCTTCCTCTCTGGTACATTCTACATTATCCTAATAGTTTCCACTTGGTTTAATCCTCCTTGGTGAAGCCCCTGACAGTGTTTTCTCGTCTCAGATTCTGGCAGTTCTCTGCTGGTTCTTCTCTATGGCTATTATGGTTTCTGTCTTCTCACTCACTAGTGGATCTTAAGAGCAGAGAAAGTCTCAGCTCAGGCATCTGGCACATAGTAGGTGCCCAACAATACCTGCTGAATGAAGTAGAAACCAGTGAGACAGACTGGTGTGCCCTGCTGTGGGGAGGAGAGGCTGGTGCAGGAGAAAAGAATCTTGTGGGTAGTTTCATTGTTTTTCTCATCCAGCCTGTAGAGTTCCACAGGGATATGACCACCGTGCAACATGCAGTCTCCATTTTATTACCATTTGCCTTTTTAAAATGATATGGATAAAAATATGAATCAGGTGAAAGAAGTTTTTAAGAGTTAAAGCTCCCCTTAACCAGAAACCAATGATTTTATCTTTCTAATGTCTGTCCACATGGACGTGTGGCTTTGCATAACTGTGGTCAAAAGTCACAATCAGGTATTTCGCTTTTCTCACTTTTAAAATAATTGATTGAGTTTTCCCTTCTCCTAGTTCTTCAAAGTGTCCAAGCAGACACTTGTATTTTCTTTTTCACAGTATCAGTAAATGTCCCATTGCTACATATTCCTCACACTTGCTTCATAACTAATGGGGAAATGTGTACAAATGTAGGTATTCAGTGTCCAACTACCTAGGTTAAAATCTCAGCTCTATCACTTTGCAGATATGTGACATTAATGAAGTTATTTAACCTCTTGAAACTTCAGTTTCTTTTTTTCTGTAAAATGGTCATAATAGTAGCATTTAATAAATATCATTATTATTAACATTTAAAATATTAATGAGAAACAGTCTAAGCATAATTCCTGGAACATAATAATAGATCAGTAAATGTTAACTGTCTTATCACTGCAGTTGTTATTGGTAGAAGATGGTAATTTAAAATAAAACTCTACATCTATCATCTATAAAATAGAATTAACCCCTGAATAACGTGTTTCTGTCATTTTTGTTTCCAGGAGGATTAAAAAAAAGATGGCAATAGTTAAGATGTCTATGTTTCTGAAAATAATTGAACATATGTCTGGTAATCTGATTAGAGGTCTGTGCATATGCGTGTAATTAGAGAGAAATTTATACTAATTTTTAACCACTGTGTGACTCCACTTACACACATGTCTGAAGTTGAGAGTAACTGGGTAATTATGACATCAAATTACAGTTGATTGTTGGTTTAGTAGAATAGGGATGGTTATATTAATAAACTGTCTTCTGATGGTTCTATTAATAAAATTGTTTATTCTGTGGTGGCCAAGTCTTGGCCCTATTTGGGCTTTGGTTTTCTCACAGCTACATCAGGATGGTAGACCAGATGATCAGCAGAGCCAATTATAGTTCTACAAGTTATTTCTATTCCCTACATATCTGCCTTTGGCACATGAATGGATTTTCAATGAAGAGTCCTTTTGCTTTTGGTTGTTCCTCCTATTTTCTATACATCTGTTGGCTCAGATGGTAAAGAATCCGCCTGCAATGCAGGAGACCTGAGTTTGATCACTAGGTTGGGCAGATCACCTGGAGGGAGGGCATGGCAACCCACTCTAGTATTCTTGCCTGGAGTAATCATCATGGCCTGGCAGGCTACTGTCCATGGAGTCGCAAAGAAGAGGACATGACTGAGCAACTAAGGACACACACATAGTGAATAGAAATTATTAGAAGGAACTGTTATCCTGAAAGTATTTGATATTCTACTGAGTTGCCATATTGAAGAAATATGCAGTAATATATAAAAGAGTGAGCCATTTTGGGGAATGATGTTTACATCTCCTAACAAACTCCCTTAGGCATTATGGTGCCTTGGAGTTCCTGAGAAGATGTCTAAAGTACCCCATTGGGGTGGGCTTGATAACCCCAGAGGACACTTTTGTAAACTTAGAGTTTGTAAAAATGCATCTTCTATACTCTAGAAAGATGCTTCACATGAGGAACTGCAACAATTAACTCTTATTTTCACTTAGTCAACTCCTCTTTTAAGCTAAAGGAAAGGTAGTGTCTTGCTGCTTCTTCCCTGAAGTGGAGGCAGAGACCTGGGAGTACAGATACTGTGGTTTGTTTCTCTGGAAAAATGCAGGGTATGCACAGTTCATAGATGGAATCCATACATTGGTCCCTCCGTCCGCCCCTTGCCAGGATTTATGTACCAGCCACCTGCCATGTAGACAACAGTGGGCCATTATGGTGCTAAAGTTAAGCCCCTCTCAGAGCCAAAGTAAAGAAAGGCAACTGTGTTTATTTTAAATACATAATCAATCATAACCTTGTGAATAGCCACTTTTCTATTAACGCCTTCATATATCATCTGAAGTCCTCTTGATTCTACATAATTCTCTTTTGTCTGGTTCCTTGTCTTACACGTCACTGTTCCATTCAAGGGGGTAATACAGAACTGCTACTCAGAACAAGTATTTCCTGTGTATTCACTCTTTAGGTCCAGTGTTAGCAAGAGAAACATTTTCTGTAAATAATGCAGAGTGGAATGACTCATAAATACTTCAGTTACAAGGGATTTGTGAGCAGGGAAAAGATCAAATGACTTTTGAGGACTGAGTCTCAGGGTTTAAATGCTGACTTGGCCATTTAGTACCTGAGTGAGCACAGGCTAATCATTACTTTTCTGAATCACAGTTTCCTCAGCTGTAAAACAGGAGCCTCATAGGGCTGTGTGTAGCTCTACATGCAGCCAAGTAGTTGACTACATAATGGTTCATGAGCATGATGCCCACAGGAGAATCTGTTGATGTTATTTCCCATTCGTGCATGCTCAGTCGTTTAGTCACGTCCAACTCTTTGTGATCCCCCAGACTGTAGCCTGCCAGGCTCCTCTGTCCATGAGATTTCCCAGGCAAGAATACTGGAGTGAGAGCGAGTTGCCATTTCATTCTCCAGGGGATCTTCCTGACCCAGGGATCAAACCCACCTGTCATGCATTGGCAGGTGATTCTTTATTGATGAACCACCTGGAAAGCCCCATTCTGTTATTGACCAGTTGCTAAATTGTGTCCGACTGTTTGAGATCCCATGGACTGAAGGATGCTAGGCTCCTCTGTCCAAGGAATTCTCCAGGCAAGAATACTGGAGTGGGTTGCTAGTCCATTCTCCAGGGCATCTTCCTGATCCAGAGATCGAACCTGGGGTTCCTGCATTGCAGGCAGATTCATTACTGTCTGAGCCAGCAGGGAAGCTCTGATGATGCTGTTAATATCTTATTATTATTCAAATTACCTACATTCTTAAAGAAAGGAGGAAAGACCCTGCCACGTATTGAATTTATACTATGCACCAGATATTGGATATTTATGTCAAGCTCATAACATTTCGGCCTCATAGCACATAGTACACAACCAGATACCAAATAAGCTATCCTATCAGCAAATATCTGTCAAAAGAATGAAGACATAAATGAATGACCCTCTAAAATGTATTATCATCCACATGTACAAATGAGAAAAGGCAGTTTATTAAAAAGTAGCCTTTGCCAGTGGTCTTAACAAATAGGGCCACAATTTTATAACATCTTTGAGGATGAGTTTTAACCAGCAATATTCAGAAATTCAAGTTTTATTTCTTCTTAGTGGAGAATTTTTAGCTGCAAAATCAGCAGTTTAGAGAATCCTGCTGTTTATCAAATGTTAGAATGCCAGCCATCAGCAGACAGGACAACTGTACTAAGGAAAATGTATGGCTTTTATTCTCAGGTCAATTTACACAATGCAACTGGAATTAAGCCACAACAACTACAAGCCTTGTACAAAACACTAGGATAATTTTTAATGTTACAATTACCATAAACCTTCAACATCCTGTATTTACAAATGGGTCATGGAGAAAGAAAGTTTCCAGCAGGTGTAATGTGAATACCCTTTTATAAGTAACTTAAAAAGGCACCTAGACCAGATGCTAAACCAAATAAAATCCGTGATTTCATTTTCTACTTCCCGTAACTAGGAGAGATTTCCTATGAACTCCTGTTGGTCTTCTCCATAAATCAGAAGAAGGGTCTCCCACTCTTTACAGTGCTGTCTTCAGAACAGTCTCTATCCTTAGGCGTCTACTCCAATGATGATTTCTGGAATCACCCTCAAACAAATTCCAGGTTAGAACTGCCTAGCCCTGTAGTGAGATTAAAAACAGATGCAAAGACTGTGGACTTCACCGTCCTTCCCCCACCCCAAGTTTAGCAAGCAGGGGAACAATCGCAGCTCCAGATGTCAAGGGGCTGCTGAGGCAGGAGCCTATTGGCTTATCCCCAAACCATTTTCTTTCTTCCTAAGTAGTTAACTTTGCTTATTGTTGTTGTTGTTCAGTCTCTAAGTCCCGTACGACTCTTTTGTGACCCCATGGGCTGTAGCCTGCCAGGCTCCTCTGTCCTAGGGATTTCCCAGGCAAGAATACTGGAGTGGATTACCATGCCCTGCTACAGGGGATCTCCCTGACCCAGGAATCACACCTGGGTCTCCTGCACTGCAGGTAGATTCTTTACCATTTGAGCCACCAGGGAAGCCCAGAGTAAATTAATTATAGATTATAATTATGATTTGTCCTTTGCAATTCATCGAATACCTACTAAACTAATTGCCATTTCTTGATTTTAAAATTTCACTTTGTCTTTACCTAAGTATGCGTGAGATGACTCCATGTGGAGAAAGTTGAGAGCCCATGATGAATCTCATAGACAAAGATCCAGAGTAGAATGTTGATGGTGTGAAGGTGCCGATGAAGGGGTGCTGGGGGAATTAAAGGCACTTCCTGGAGGAAATGGCATTGAGTTGGGTCTTGAAAGCTAGTGCAGGGATGTGTGAGCAGAAAGTGAGGGTGAGGAGGCAATTCCAGGAAGAGGAGGTGCCTTTGGCAGAGGCGTGATGTAAGAAAAAGAGTATGAAGCATTATTAAATGAGGAGAAATTTGGAATGACAGTATCACCTTGTATGGGAGAATGATAATGGGGTGAGATAAGTCTGAATTGGTGAGTTAGAGGCATTTGACAAAAAACTTTGCAATGTGTACTTTATAGTCTGGGTAATAGGGAGTCCAAAAGTTCCATAAGCAGCCAAGCACCCCACTGTCCAGACAGAGAGTAGTTCAGTCAGCTGCAGCTTTCAACTGACGGTGGTGACTAGAGGATGATATCAATAATTGTCATGATTTGGCCCTAGTTGACTCTGTAGCTTCCTTCCTCACCGTTGTCCTCCTGGATTCCAAGTACAAAAATTCCCAGATTTCTTTCACTGCACTATCTTTGGTGTGGGTATCATACTCTCTCCTCCCTGGCTATCTGGCCCTTCACACACCCTTCAGGTTTCAACCCGGATACTAGTTCCTCCGAAAAGTATTCTTTGATTTAGCAAATTTGAGTTAGGCCCTGCTCTGGGTTCCTCCAACTCTTGGTTCTTCTTTAATGAGGCTATGCATCACATTTATGTCACTGCTTGGTTATTTACCAATAGTCTACCTCTCCTTCCCCTCAGCATCTACACATAAAAGTGGTCTGTGAGCTCATATGGACCGGAACTCAGGGAATCAATTAATGAAGCATTCAAGCTGGCTTAGGTTCCAATGGTTCCAAAGACTTTAAAAGACTTAAGTTTTAAAATTACTTATATATTTACTGGAACACAGTCCACGAAAGTCCTTGTTAAAGTAGACACATTATGAAGTGTGGTCCTGCGGCTGCCTTTTAACCCATGTCCCCAGCTTTCCGACCCGCAGATGGTAACAGCTGTGGGACCGTGCTCTGCCCCATCCCTCCCCACCCTTGCTGTTTCTTGCATTCCTGCCATTATGAGAGGATTTACCAGGGTCCTTTTCAAAGGAAGGGGGTCAGGGAGAGCTTTGGCAGAGGTGTAAAAATAGTGCTGGAGCTGAGTGAATGGGAGGAGCCTGATCACTGAGCCGCTGTGAAACAGAAGATGTGGAAGAGCGCAGAGCCACGAGGGCCCGGGCAGAACACAGCCGCCACCCTGCACCTCGGGCCGCCAGGACAGTCCTGAGTGCACACCTGCTTCGGCTCCATCTTAGCTATTGTGGGATTAAAAGCAAACAGAGATCAGTTAGAGTCTTTGGGTGAAGAAGTGGATTTTTTCAGCTGAAATGTCTGTCCAAATTCTAGATGTCCAGAAGGGGAGGGTGCAGCACCGTCCAAATCTGAAGAGGGCTAAAAGCAGACATGGAAGCTGAAGTATGAAGTTGGGGGGCAGGTTGCAGGTGAATGGCCAGACTGAAGATGGGGTGCAGGGGAGGGTGTCACGTGGGGTTATTTCATAGAAAAGTCATTATCTGGGTTTGCTTTTCTGGCCTCATCTTTCCTGGCTACTATGTGCCAGGCAAGACTAGGCTCCAATCATTTTGTTTTCCTGCCTTGCCTTACGTTACTACCACCACCACTAACACACACAGACATACTCACAGACACACACACACCCTTCTCTTCTATACCTGCATTTCCTGGATCATCCTGAGGTCAAGGTTGATCCCCAACGCTGACAGAACAGGATGCTCTCCCAAATCACATTTTACTGTAATAATTAGCTAGGTCACCAGGAAAAGCAATCAATAGCCACAAAGTATCAGAGAAAGGCTGCAGGGGTCCAGAGCTAGCAGTACATATGAAGCCCTGTCTAGGTCTGACTCAGAGATTGACTGTTCTGGTCTCAGGCACTTTCCACACTGAATTTAAGAGAAAAGGGCCACTGTTTATTATAAAACCCCTAACCCAGCAGAGCCCAGAACACGATTCTTCACAGATGAGGCACTAGAAACACCCTGAAAAGAACCTTTTCATTCCAGAAGAAACCCTCAGCACCTACGAAGCCTACATATAATTAGAAACTTACCTACTCTATTCATCTTTACTTAGAATTCAAGTCTACTCATTTCTCCAAAGAAGACATACAGATGGCTAACAAACACAAAAAAAAGATGCTCAACATCACTCATTATCAGAGAAATGCAAATCAGAACCACAATGAGGTACCATTATACACCAGTCAGGATGGCTGCTATCCAAAAGTCTACAAGCAATAAATGCTGGAGAGGGTGTGGAGAAAAGGGAACCCTCTTACACTGTTGGTGGGAATGCAAATTAGTACAGCCGCTATGGAGAACAATGTGAAGATTTCTTAAAAAACTGGAATTAGAACTGCCATATGACCCAGCAATCCCACTTCTGGACATACACACCGAGGAAACCAGATCTGAAAGAGACACGTGCACCCCAACGTTCATCGCAGCACTGTTTATAATAGCCAGGACATGGAAGCAACCTAGATGCCCATCAGCAGATGAATGGATAAGGAAGCTGTGGTACATATACACCATGGAATATTACTCAGCCATTAAAAAGAATTCATTTGAATCAGTTCTAATGAGATGGATGAAACTGGAGCCCATTATACAGAATGAAGTGAGCCAGAAAGATAAAGACCAATACAGTATACTAACGCATATATATGGAATTTAGAAAGATGGTAATGATAACCCTATATGCAAAACAGAAAAAGAGACACAGATGTACAGAACAGAATTTTGGACTCTGTGGGAGAAGGTGAGGGTGGGATGTTTTGAGAGAACAGCATCGAAACATGTATATTATCTAGGGTGAAAGAGATCACCAGCCCAGGTTGGATGCATGAGACAAGTGCTCAGGTCTGGTGCACTGGGAAGACCCAGAGGAATCAGGTGGAGAGGGAGGTAGGAGGGGGGATCAGGATGGGGAATACATGTAAATCCATGGCTGATTCATGTCAATGTATGACAAAAACCACTGCAATATTGTAAAGTAATTAGCCTCCAACTAATAAAAATAAATGGGAAAAAACAAACAAACAAAAAAAAAGAATTCAAGTCTACTTATTTTATGGTGCCAGATACTTGTTACATTTGATTACGAGTGAAGAACTCCTAAGTTATAAGTCAGTGTTAAAGGAGGCATTCCTATTTCTCTGTTCTTCAAGTATTGTCCTGTGTGTTCCTTGGACCATTCATCTATCTCTTTTCTCTAATGTTTCTGAAGAAGGGACGGAGAAAGGAGAAAGTGAACCATGCCATTTGATTTCGGGAGTGTTACACATTACAAAAAGAAAGTAGTTTTTGTTTTGAACATACCTTATTAACTCTAATGCCTGGTGTAAATGTACAAATCATAAGATTTCTGCCATGTAGGGACTTTTCCTAAATGCCTGCTATATTCCCTCACCCGAGGGATCATCAACTCCTTCTTCAATCCAAATGACCTGCTTCTTCCTCTCATGGGCTGGAAGATGGAGCTCTTGATCAAGGACCAGCCACCAGCCAGAGCTGATGGTAAAGAAGTGGGAGGCAGAGATAAAATGTGGGATGCTGGGAATGGGAACTAGGAATGCTCCCCTGAGAAATGGGAGACTCTAGGAGCAGACAGCAAACAAAGCTGAAATCTTATGGTAAAGCTGAGAGAAGTTCTACAGGGGGTTAAAAAAATGTATATATATATGAATAATGCCCAACTCAGCATCAGGTAAAAACAGATGGGGAGATAAGGGGTTTAAGAGTATGATACGATCTCCATATGATCTGTTGTCTTGGACATCTGCCCTTCATCAGATATTTACAGACCATATGCTTTGAATCTGGTCCTTTACTAGATGATGGGGCTTCCCATGTGGCACAGTGGAAAAGAATCCGCCTGCCAATACAGGAGACGCAAGAGACCTGGGCTTGATCCCTGTCTTGGGAAGATACCCTGGAGTAGGAAATGGCAACCCACTCTAGTGTTTTTGCCTGGAGAATCCCGTGGACAGAGGAGCCTGGTGGGCTACAGTCCATGGGGTCGCAGAGAGTGGGACACAGCTGAGCGACTGAGCACGACACAACACCTACACTGGATGATGAGGTTATAGCAGTGAACAGAAAAGACTCACTCCCTGACTGGCGATTATTTTCCAACATCAGTGCTCAGAGAGGCAGAATGCAATTGGGGTTTAGCTAGTTTCAAGCCTTGGTTTGGCCGCTCAGTGGCCATGTGCCTTAGGGCAAATCGCTTAATCTCCCTGAATCTGTTTTTTTGTGTGTTCTTTTTTTTCACCTGCAAAGTGGGAGGGGAATGATGTGATGCGCGGTCAGAAGCTCTGCTCCCAGTACGTGGGAGCTCACAGATGTGTCTCTGGGCTATCAAGTGTGGCTCAGCCTCTGTAGTAAAGCAGACACTTGTGCTCCAGGGCCGACTGTCCTAACATTCTTTGATGGTACATTAGCATATGGTGCTGTCAGTTAAGACCTTCCTATTCCCCACTTGCCATCATAAGAGGAAACTCAATTCCTGGTCACCAAGGTATATTTGGGACCCAAAAGCACCCAGAAAACCCTCCACGGCTTCCATGTGAAAACTGATAAACATTATCGGACAAGCATTTAACTGAGTCATTTTTAGTAGTTGCTGTTAATCTACTAGTAGCAACCAAGAACCTTGTCTTCCTTATGGTAAATATGTTCCCACCCTTTGGGACTCAAGGGGAGAGAACGTCTACAGGGCATGTGGGCTGGAACCGAATAAAGCAAAGCTCTGGGTCTGTAAATAGCAGATCAACGGGAATGAATTCTCTTTGAGAAATTCTTTGAGAAATTTCTTGAGAAAACATGATCCTACCCATTTTTACTTGGCTTCCTGTTTTTCCAGTATCAATCATTCACCCTTCAGTGAAGATATGAAGGGATTCATAAGCGCTGAGATGCCTATGGGGTTACAGTTGTTTATTGACTTAAGGTTATTTCCTTTAGTCAATGTTTTTTTGCTGTTTTTACATGAAAAATGTATCACAAACTGATAATGTCCAGTACAGTAACATCAGCATAGGGTGCTGGGAGGCCCATTGTTGGCTCCTGGCACTATTCTTTCTCCCCAGCTCCTATTCCTTTGGCATTCTCTCCCTTTAACAATATGACAACAGGAACTGGAAAAATGATTCCTGCTTCTGATGCAGCCAGATCCGTTCTGATCTGATGGTACCAGTTTGAGTATAGAACCAGCATTACAAGCTGTCCTGACCAACTTTCTGAACTTTCAGTTGTATTATTTTATGTATATATTGTAAGCCTTCATCCGTATTGGTCTTTATCATAAATGTTTCTTTGGGAATTTTCAAATTGAAAGAATTAACTACTCAACTCAAGATTAGACTCTATCCTGTACATTTTTCTATCAATTAAACTATTTAATGTTGTTTTGACAACATCCTATGTGTATGAGTGAGTGTTAGTTGCTCAGTTGTGTCTGACTCTTTGTGAACCCATGGACTACAGCCAGTCAGGCTCCTCTGTCCTCTGTTCATGGGATTTTTCAGGCCAGAATACTGGAGTGGGTTGCCATTTCCTTCTCCAGGGGATTGAACCTGGGTGTCCCGCATCACAGGCCGATTCTTTACCATCTGAGCCACCAGGAAAGCCCTACCATGCGTAGCAGATATTAAAACATAGCAATCCAACACAGGCAGATAATATTATGACTACATTCTGATGAGAAAAAGGAACCTCAGACACTGTCACCAAATGCATGGCAAACAATCCAAGCCAACCCGGAACTCCTTTTAATCCAAGCCAATCCAAGACAAGGTACCTCTTGTCTTTTGTTTCAAGTTTCTGCATGTGGATAACTTGAAGCTGCAAAGGGGTGTCATCTGTCTCTTCTTGTGCTGTGGGTTTCTAATCAGTTCTGAGTCAATGTCGGGATGGGGTTGATCTGTATTGGAAGCTGAGAGCTTGAGCCAGCTGGAGCCTCTGTGGCAATGAATGATGGGACCAACCTTCGAACTTGCCATTAATAAACTGAGCTGTTCATGTTTCTCTGTGGCACAGCCTGACATTCAGACTGAAGGTTTGTAATTCCAATAAACAGCTCAGGATGTGGTGCGTGTGTGTGTTTGTCACACAATTAAAAGCTAAACTGAGGGGGCTAAGGCTTTCATTAAAAGCCATCCACTTTTATTTATTTAGTGTTTTGGGGACCTGGAGAGAGTAAAAATCAGGAATAGGGCTCCAGGGGACAGCTTTTTACGCACTAGCCGGTGATACCGGCCTAACTGTTGGACTGCAGACAACCTGATTGTTAGGTTTTTAAAAAAATGAACCAAAGAATGTGGTCTTTTGAAGAAATCAGACATGCGATTATTTTCCCTGGCTACAAAAAGACCTGAGAGATCTCCCAGCCCCTTCTTTGATTAATACTGCTTGCAGCGGTTGCACACTGCTCAACTTGGCATTGCATTTATCAAAATTTGCCAGAGCAGACAGGCATCGTCGCATGAGAAGGATGACTATAATGGGTCCCTGTGCTCTGTAGGGAGTATCTGGGTCCCATGAGTGCAAGAGGCGGGCAAGTCAGGAAGAGTTTGTGTCCTGGGCTCTTGTTCCTTCTTCCCAAACTGTAATGGTCCCATATGCAGCTCTTAAGATGAAGGTCTGGGGACTATCCTGGTGATCTAGTGGTGCTAAGACTCTGTGCTCCCAATGAAAGGGACCAGGGAATGATCCCTGGTCTGGGAACTAGATCCCACATGCCACAGCTAAAGGTTCTCCCATACTATAGTGAAGATCAAAGATACCACATGCCACAGCTAAGACCTGGCACGGCCAAATAAAAACAAATCAAACTCTTTAAAAAAAAAAGATGAAGACTTCACCCTCATCTTCCACATCTACATGGCAGATGTTCCTCAGGGACCCCAGTCTCTTCTCCTTTGCCCCCTGGCTCCTGCCAAAGGCAGGAAGAGAGAGGAAGGCTTCAGGAGGTGCTATCTGGACCGTCTGTTTCCAAACGCTGGCCCAAACTATCTGCTGGTGATTCATTTGGAGAGTGACATTTAAAAACCATACACAGTCCTGAGCACCATTCCCAGTGTTTCAGTTTCAGTGTATTAAATCCCTTTTTGACACCAGGGATCGGTTTTGAAGAAGACAATTTTCCCACAGACCCAGGTCGGGTGATGGATTCAGGATGATTCAAATACATTACATTCATTGTGCTAAGGATAACCTGTATTTGCAGCCACTCCACAGTGCTAGCCTCACCACCTCAGCTGCATTTCAGATCAGCAGCCATTAGATTCTCATAAGGAGTGTGCAACCGAGATCCCTCACACGTGCAGTTCATAGTAGGGTTCACACTCCTATGAGAATCTAACACCATGGCTGATCTGACAGGAGGTGGGGCCCAGGTGGTAATGCCAGTGACGGGGAGCAGTTGTAAATATGGATGAAGTTTCGTTTGCTCTCCTGTTGCTCACCACCTGCTGTGTGGCCTGGTTCCTAACAGGCCATGGACCACGACTGCTTCATGGTCTGTGTGTTGGGGACCCTGGTATTAAACACACACACACACACATGCACACACATGATTCTGATGTTGAATCAGTTTTGTGAAACACTGATTTTTTTTAATGACATGCTGACCTTGAATTTCCATGCCCAACCTTTGTCTCCATAGACCCTGAGCTCAAAGGGCATTCCCTGGAAACTTGAACATGAGAGAGATCTTCGAGGTCCTCTTCTTACAAACCTGAAATATATCATCCTAGTCCTCACACAATTGCCGCTGCTGAGCTGGATGGCAGCCCACTCCTCTAACTTTAACTGAAGGTTGTGCTAAAAGATCAAAGAATGAATTCAACTTTGGCGTTTGCAGTAAAATTTTGGCAGACAATGTTGACCTTCATATTACTCCATGGCCCTTTCAAAATGGCCCAGAAAAGAAGTTTCACTCAGAAATCAAGGTTCTCCTTGACTCAGTTACAGAATCAGGAGGACTTCTCATGTAAGAAAAAAAGCATCACATTTCCTTCTTTATCTTGGATGCCAGGGAGCTCATAGCCCCAGTATATAGTGACTCACAGAAACACTTTAACCCTTAATACTGCTATATCTGTTTCCTTCTTACCCAATTATGCTCCTTTTAAAATTCCTACACTATCATTTTAATAAAAATTTGAAAATATTTTGAGGCAAAAAACATTAAATTGAGAATTTAGAGAGTACAATATGACACCTGTGGGAAGAAGAGTGCAGGTTTTTGAAGTCCCCACTGGAGGCAAATACAGAAAATGAGATAGCAACATCTCTTCTTCCTTTCTTTGCCTGTTGCAAAATTTCCCTGCCTTAAACTCTTTCTTGTGCCCTTCAAGAAAATCGTTGTGCTATTGGACAAGTCTTTCCCCACACCCAGGCCACATAGATCATAGATCTTCTTAGATTGCGAATATTATCCATCAGCATGAGCTACGTTTTTAATATTTCCAGGTTCACACACATAAAACTTTAAAATTATATAGGTCTATAGATTTCTCTTATTACTTTTTATATTCAAATCCATTAATATGAAAAATTTCAAAGCCATTTTAGATTGGAAGTAATTCAGCCAGATACGATTTGAATATGAAGTCTGATTTCAGTTGGTTTAGAAATAGTGAGAGGGTGTTGCATATGGCTGCCCCTATTTCAAGAGCCTGGCTAAGCTCAAAACCATAAAGTTCACCTTCCACAGAATTGCCTCTCTCTCTCTGAATCCAAAGTGCTAGCATAGGCCAGAGCTAGGCATGAGGGACAAAGCTTTCCTGACCTTTCCCCAAATAACCTTGCAACACATACACACACACATACTCACACACACAGAGGAATGAATAAAAGAAAAGAAAAGAACAACAAGCTAAAAATAATCTCTGGAAGTGAAATTTCTAATTTTTAAAAGGAAGAACTTGGGAAGCATTTTTCACAGGCCTTAAACATGTCCAAATCTGTATACCTAGTTATTATATTTATAGAAATTAATTCCACTAACTTACTGGAGATATTCCAAAAAGAGAGGAGGAAAAAAAAAAGACTGTGTTCAAACATCTCACTGTAGTGATATTTATAGCATTAAAAGTTAGAAAAAATCCAGTATCAGTGGAGTAGGAGTGATTACAAAATTTAACATATGTCCATTAATGGATGCTTAAAGATAACAGTTTCACTAACTTGCATTGAGGTGTCATGAGTGAGCAATTTCTCATTCAGTTTAATAGTCATTAATATTATATTAATATTGTTTCAGCAGGGAAGGGCATTTTAATTTAAATAATTTGCTTCTGGAAGCAAAAGTGGAAGTGTATCCACAGAACAGAAATTTAGATTCTTTAATTGTATTAAATTTGAGGAGATCATTTTATTGTTTCTCAATGGCTTCAACCTGGCATGAGGAGAGGGGCATGAAGATTCCTTAATCACTTCTTGTCCACAATTTCTTACAAATGTTTTGGGATAAGTCGTCATGAAACGTTTCAAAATATGTTTCTTTGTTGTCACCAGCTTGAGGGGAAAAGCGGGATTACAGCAACTTTTAAAATATGGTTTAATTTTCTATGTGCACTAATCCCATTTTGTAGTAGGGCCGGGGTGTTCCACACCCTCCCTAAAATTTTCCTGAGGATCTTTAAATGAGAGGTGCTCACACACGCGGGCTCCAGTGAGTAATTCATCGACTCACATACAGTCTCCCAATGTCTTGGCTTCTGTGACTGGGAGGCAGTTGTACCCCCCGCTGCTGCCCAGTGAAGACCCCCCAGGGTGGCTGGTTCTGAGGGTTCTGGTACCAGGGCACAATAGTCCACGTCTGCTAAAGCCACATGCTCTGAATCCGCTCAATGCCTCACAGAGACATGGGAAGTCAGTGCTTTAGACTTAAGTAAACTATTTTGGGGGAATGAATAACATATATACAGAAAAATGCATGGATCATAAATTTAGAGCCCAAAGGAGTTTTGCAAAATGAAAACACCTGTGTATCCACCACTTGGATCAAGAAATAGAACATTCCGGCACTGTGACATGAAAGGACCTAGAGATTATCAAACTAAGTGAAGTAAGCCAGAGAAAGACAAATATCATGTGATATTGCTTATACATGGAATCTAAAAAAATGATACAAATGAACCTATATACAAAACAGAAACAGACTCACAGACATAGAAAACAAACCTATGGCTACTAAAGGGGAAAGGGAGAGGAATAAATTAGGAACACAGGATTAATATACACACAACTTCATATCGTTTTCCCTGGTGGCTCAGATGGTAAAGAATACCACCTGCAATGTGGGAGACCTAGGTTCGATCCCTGGGTTGGGAAGATCCCCTGGAGGAGATCTTCCAAACCACTCCAGTATGTTTGCCTGAGAAGCCCCACAAACAGAGGAGCCTGGCAGTTACAGTCCATGGAGTTGCAAAGAGTCGGATATGACTGAACAACTAAACACAGCATACAACTTCATATAAAACAGATAACCAGTAAGGACCTACTGCATAACACAGGAATATAAACTCAGTATTTTGTAATAACCTATAAGGGATATAATCTGAAAAACATCTGAAAAAAAGTTATCATCTTGCTATACACCTGAAACTAACACAACATTGTAAGTCAAATATACTTCAACTAAAAAAAAAAGAAATAGAACATTCCAGGACCCTTTTCCTACCTTGTCCCAGTCACTCTCCTCACAAGGTAACTAATATTTTCATATGTATACCCATCAACTTGTTTGGCTGAATTTTGAAATTTATATAAGTGAAATCATATGTAGCACATTCATCATTGTACTGTTAATGGACACTTAGACATTTCCAGTTTGAATCCATTGTGAATCAAAAAGGTATAAATATTTTTTTCTTGTCTCAGCCTTTAGGTTTTCCTTGCCATAAAGCTTTCTTTAAATGCCTGGCCTTAGTGACATGGCTCCCAACCTCCCTCCAGCCCCGCCTCTACCATCCAGAACAAAGTCACAAGTCATCACTGTCACCGAAATAATCAGAGCTTTCTAGAGCAAGGAGTCTCGAATGGAGGGAGGATACCTCACTAAGCATGTCCTCTGAAAGCGTCTCCTGGGAAGGCACCCTCCCTTTCAGGGTAAAACCTACACAGTGAATCAGACACTCAAGGGGCCCATGCTGGAGGCATCCAGATTCTCTCCAAGTCCGCTTCCTTTCTCCTCCCACAAGCCTTCATGGCTGGACCCACTTACTTCTCTCTCTCTGGGTGGTCTACCTTCTCCAGAGCTCTGGAGCATTCTCCCCGCTAGAACTAGGGCAAATACAGCTCCAATTCAAGCCAGGACTCCTGATCAGTACTGGAAGTGGGTCCTGATGAGAAAAAGGTTAAGAAAAAGTAAGTTAGTTGTTGACAGTTTTTAGCACTTGCTAACAACTCCCCTCCTCCTGGAGGAGATCAGTACAGCAATGGAATTCTCTGCTTTCGCATAAGACAGTGATTCCCATAAGAATAAGTTGAAAAATACTGAACATTCGCTGTTTGCGGACACTGTGTTATTGTAGAAGAGCTTCCCAAGCACCCAGGCCATACCTTAGGTCTTAACACACATATACTATATACTCCCCAGTAGCTTTATGACATAAATATCATTATGTCCACTTTCCAGACAGGAAGGCTGAGGGTCTCACTTTCCAAGTCACTTTCCCAAGGTCACTCAATTAGGAAGTCGTGCAGGAAAAGGCTAAACTTGGGTCTGTGTGACTTCAGAGAACATGCTCTTTTTCTCCTTGCTACCCTGCTTCCTACTGAGGGATGTATAAAATGCTTTTCTTAGGGAACTCTCTTGTACTGGGTTGGTGGGAATTTAAACTGATATAGCCACTGTGGAAGACAGTATTGAGAGTCCTTAAAAATACAGGAATAAAGCTACCATATGACCTAACTGTGGTGTTGGAGAAGATTCTTAAGAGTCTTTTGGACTGCCAGGAGATCCAACCAGACTATCATAAAGGAAATCAGTCCTGAATATACATTGGAATGACTGATGCTGAAGCTGAAACTCCAATACTTTGTCCACCTGATGTGAAGAACTGACTCCTTGGAAAAGACCCTGATGCTGGGAAAGATTGAAGGCAGGAGGAGAAGGGGATGACAGAGGATGAGATGGTTGGATGGAATCACTGACTCAGTGGACATGAGTTTATGAGTAAGCTCTGGGAGTTCCTGATGGACAGGGAGGCCTGACATACTGCAGTCCATGGGACCACAAAGAGTTGGACACGACTGAGCTACTGAACTGATGACCCACTACTGAGCATATATCCTGAGAAAACCATAATTTAAAAAGGCACATGTACCCCAGTGTTCATTGCAGCACTATTTACAATAGCTAGGATATGGAAGCAACCTAAATGTCCTTGACAGACGAATGGATAAAAAAGTTGCAGTACATATATACAATGGAATATTACCCAGCCACAAAGAGGAATGCATTTGAGTCAGTTCTATTGAGATGGATGAACCTAGAATGTATTATGTGGCTTCCCTGGTAGCTCAGCTGGTAAAGAATCTGCCTGCAATGAAGGAGACCCCAGTCTGATTACTGGGTCAGGAAGATCCCCTGGAGAAAGGACAGGCTACCCATTACAGTATTCTTGGACTTTCCTGGTAGCTTAGACAGTAAAGATCCACCTGCAATGCTGGAGAGCTGGGTTCAATCCCTGGGTTGGGCAGATTCCCTGGAGGGCATGGCACCCCACTCCAGTATTCTTGCCTGGAGAATCCCCATGGACAGAGGAGCCTGGCGGGCTACAGTTCATGAGACCACGAAGAGTCAGATACAACTGAGTGACTAAGCACAGCACAGCACGGAGCCTGTTATACAAAGTGAAGTAAGTCAGAAAGAGAAAGACAAACATCATATATTAATGCATACATATGGAATTTAGAAAGATGGTACTGATGGCCTATTTGCAGGGCAGCAATGGAGATACAGACAGAGAACAGACTTGTGGACATGGGCTAAGCAGAGGGTGGGACTAATGGAGGGAGTAGCATATAAACATATACACTACCATATTTAAAATAGGGGAATTTGCTGTATGATGCAGGGAGCTCAAACTGGGGTTCTGTGACAACCTAGGGGTGCGGGATGGCGTGGGAGGTGGGAGGGATGTTCAGGAGGGAGGGGATGCATGTATACCTGTGGCTGATTCACATTTATGTATGGCAGAAATTAACACACTATTGTAAAGCAATTATCCTTCAATTAAAAATAAATGCTTTGTTTTGTTTTAAAGAAACATAAAAAGCTTTTCTTTTTAGTAATGACAGGTAACGATGCCCAGCACTGGGCTCCATAGTAACTGACTTGCAGGATAGTATTATTGGAGATGAGAATACAAAGAATGATGCTTGCCTAAGTCTGCTGTGTTTATTTATCATGGTTCTGAGCCCTCCTTTTTTGTACTGGATCTTTGTGCAAGTGGATGGCAGTGGTGCTTATCCGTGTGAGGGTCAGAGGAAGCAGAGAACATATTAATGGGATCACAGCACCTTCTCCGCAAAGCCACACCAACAGGCCTGACCCATGTTGACCCCGCAGCACATAACGCCAGGCTGTTAATAGGAAACAGTGTGATTTCCAACTTGCTTTCAAGTCGACTGTCATCCAGTGTGGAAGGATCCTCATTACCATCTCAGAACGGAGCTCTGGGACTGCAATTCTTTCTCCCTCCCGCGGATACAGGAAGTAGACTCAAGTCTCGCCTCCCTGGGCTTGGTGACTGCAATTTGTCTCTCTGGGGCTTGCACCAGGCTCCGGCAGGCAGCAGCCTGGCTGGAGAAGCCCTCCCTATGCTTCCGAGTCAGCAGATTGTTTCTTGGCTGGCCTCGCTTCAGCACCTTCCTGATAAACATTGTATTGATTTCAGGGCTTTTTTCCTTCCACGTGGCTGAGGATCCTTGGTTGGCTGAGGTAGGAGAATGGGGAGGACAGTGTAATGATAGCTGCTCAGCAGGTCCACACATACAGCCTTAAGCCACCTGATGCTACTAATTTATTTTATTTACTTAACAAATATAATAAGACATGGATACCTCTCGTACCAAAGAGGACTCAGCAGGAGGAGAGGCCTAGAGATGAATCAGTGGGTACAAGGATATTGACGGGAAAAGGCAAAAGAGGTTGCGTGAAGGACCAACAAGGCATCCACTGAACGGAATTCCATTCCTCTTTGAATGACATCCCAGGTTCCTTCCTTTTGGAGTCTCATTCTACTGAAGATGTCATCTCCTTCTTCAGTCCCCTTCTTAACTATTAATAATTCCCCATCAATTGTTAGGCATTCTTTTTTATTGCAATAAAAGACAGACAATATAAAACTGACCATTTTAGCCATCAGGTGCATTAAGTATTGATACATTCACATGACTATAAAACCATCACCACTACCTAGTCCCAGAGTTTAGGATGAGAACTCCAATTTATAACGCCAAAAGGAAACTTCGCATCCATCAAGCTGTCCTTCCCCATTTCCCCTTCTCCTCAACCATTGGCAACCACTAGTCTGCCTTCTGTCTCTATGGATTTTTGCCTATCCTGGAGATTTCATATAAAGTTACCCATACGATTAAAGGACTTCTGTGCCTGAGTTTTTCATTAGCACACCATATTCACCCTTGTTATAGCATGTAGAGGATGTGGAGAGATTAGAATTCTCATACATAGATGTGGGAAGGTAGAGCAATTTGGCTACTGGGGGAAAATTTGGCAGTCCCTTGAGAAGTTTAACATTTAATTAATATACAGCCCAGCAATTACACTCCTAGGTATATATAATCCCAAAGAACTGAAAATAGGTGTTCAAACAAAAACTTGTCTGTGAGTGTTCGTAATAGTGCTATTCACAATAAACAAAAGATAGAAACAACCCAAATATCTATCAACTGATGAAAGGATGAAAAATGTGGTACTGTAGGCATACACCAGGGATCCAACAGGGATCACTCTCTGGCCTCAACCCTCCCGTGGCTTCCATCACCTCCATGTGAAGCTGCAGTGCACCGTCCATGGCCACAAGGTACCAGGTCAGAAGCCCATCCTGCTTTTCCAACTTGGTCTCCTATTACTCCTCTCCTTTCTCACCACCTTCTCACTTTGATCTGCAGTTTCATGAAGATGCCAAGCCCTTCCTTGACTCAGGGTCTTTGGGGGATTCTTTGTCCTTAGTTTTCTGGGTTTTTAGATTCATGTATGCTAACCCTTCTGTTATTTTCCCAATTTCAGGCCCTGTTAGTTTCCTTTCAAAACACTTCCTAGTGTTACTTACTTATATATTTTTTTTTTCTTTTATTTATTTATTTATTTATTTTCTTCATTACAGTAGTTTTTGTTATACATTGAAATGAATTAGCCATGGATTTACATGTATTCCCCATCCCAGTCCCCCCTCCCACCTCCCTCTCCACCCGATCCCTCTGGGTCTTCCCAGTGCACCAGGCCCGAGCACTTGTCTCATGTACCCAACCTGGGCTGGTTATCTGTTTCACCCTAGATAATATACATGTTTCGATGCTGTTCTCTTGAAACATCCCACCCTCGCCTTCTCCCAGAGTCCACAAGTCTGTTCTATACATCTGAGTCTCTTTTTCTGTTTTGCATATAGGGTTATCATTATCATCTTTCTAAAGTCCATATATATGTGTTAGTATACTGTAATGGTCTTTATCTTTCTGGCTTACTTCGCTCTGTATAATGGGCTCCAGTTTCATCCATCTCATTAGAACTGATTCAAATGAATTCTTTTTAATGGCTGAGTAATATTCCATGGTGTATATGTACCACAGCTTCCTCATCCATTCGTCTGCTGATGGGCATCTGGGTTGCTTCCATGTCCTGGCTATTATAAACCATATACTTACTTATATTTTTAATGGTTGTCTTCCCAAGCTCTGCCTCAGCAGCAGATTACATCTGCTCTTGTTCCATCGCGGGGCACAAGTGCCTAGAACAGAGCTGGGTGCCTAGTAGGTGCTCGGTAAACGCCTAATGTTATTGCTGTTCAGATGCTCAGTCCTGTCTGTCTCTTTGCAGCCCCATGGACTGCAGCACACCAGGCTTCCCTGTCCTTCACTATCTCCCGGAGTTTACTCAAACTCATGTCCATTGAATCATTGATGCCATCTAACCATCTCATCCTCTGTTGTCCCTTTTTCCTCCTGCCCTCAATCTTTCCCAATATCAGGGTGTTTTTCCAGCAAGTCAGCTCTTTGCATAACATGGCGAAAGTATGGAGCTTCAGCATAAATGAATAATTAAGTTTTTGGTGAATGACGAGTGACCAGTCAGGCAATAGCTACCATGTGATATGTGGACAACTAAGAGCAAAAAAATCAAGAGATTTGAGACTAGTTCATTACCTGAGGAGGCAGTGCCAGCATCTGGGTGGAGGAGCAATGAAAGTTCAACGGAGCAAAAAAATATTTATTTTAATCGTGGCACTGTTAAGACTCAGCGTGGACTGTGGATTCCTCTGAAGCATCAGAGGTGTGCATGCAGCAGTGGATGCTGGCCTTGCATGGGCACCTACAGAGGCACCATGGCGGTAGGAGGGGACTGGGTTTTTACCAACTCAGATTTGGAGCCTAAAACTTCATTTCGCACAGAACCAGATGACTCTTTTGGGAGCCCCGTGAGGAATCTCGACCTCCGCGCTCTGCCTCCCTGCTACCTCCTGCATTTTTTTTTTTTTTTTTTTTAGCTTTTACTTTAGTAGCATGAGAATCCCCCTCACTTTCTTTTCAACTTGCTGCCTCAGAGCTTTGGTGATAGTCATCCATTTGTATTTATGCCTAAGGCTTCCTGCTTTAATTTGGTCTTTACCTCGTTTTCAAGTTCATGTGACTGTGTTCTCAGCTCCAGGCTGGTTTTGCTGTTGTTTTCCCAGGGCCCCTCGTGAGCAGTGCAGGGGGCGAGGAAAGAAGCCGCTGGCTCCGCTCCCTAGAGCCACAGCAAGAAGACCAGGGGGTATCCCTCTCCTCCTCTTCCCGCAGCACCCCCTCTTTTCTATCTCCCTGAGACTTGCGTCTAGAGTTTGCTTTCATCATTAATGTTCAAACTAGATGATTTCACATATCAGTTCAGTTCAGTTCAGTTGCTCAGTTGTGTCTGACTCTTTGCGACCCCATGAACTGCAGCACGCCAGTCTTCCCTGTCTGTCACCAACTCCCAAGGCTTACTCAAACTCGTGTCCATCAAGTCAGTGATGCCATCCAACCATCTCATCCTCTGTTGTCCCCTTCTCCTCCCGCCTTCAGTCTTGCCCAGGATCAGGGTCTTTTCCAGTGAGTCAGTTCTTCGCATCAGGTGGCCAAAGTAATGGAGTTTCAGCTTCAACATCAGTCCTTCCAATGAACACCCAGGACTGATCTCCTTTAGGATGGACTGGTTGGATCTCCTTGCAGTCCAAGGGACTCTCAAGAGTCTTCTTCAACACCACAGTTCAAAATCATCAGTTCTTCAGTGCTCAGCTTTCTTTATGGTCCAACTCTCACATCCATACATGACTACTGGAAAAATCATAGCTTTGACTAGATGACCTTTGTCAGCAAAGTAATGTCTCTGCTTTTAATATGCTGTCTAGGTATATGAAAGAATCTAATTTGAAATGTCTACAAGATGGTGGATTTGTGTGTCTTATTGTAGCTTCTCTGCAGTGGGCAAGCACACGAGAGTGGGAATCAAGAAAGAAACTGCCCAGCCTGGCAAGCCATGGGATGGGAAAAAGGGCTCATTCAAAGGTCACACAGTGACCTGGTAACCAACTGGGCTTCATATCTCTGGGCTCATTATGCCTGTTGCTGTGAGAGGCCTGGTGATTTCTAGTCGAGGTTGCATGGAGTTCAGGGAAGAGTGAAAAGGGGTTGAAAGAAGACTGTTCAAACTAGACTCTGCCACTTATCGACTATTACAGGCAAGCCACTGAACTTTCTGACCCTTAGTATTTGCATCAGTAGAGTAATAGTTTCTATATGGTAAGATCACAGTGAGAATTAAATGACTTCTTATGAGATTTAAATAAAATTATATGTGTGAGGCCTTACAGCATCGGCATATACAGTCAGCCCTCCATATCCATAGAGTCAACCAACTTCAGATTGAAAATATTTGGAGGAAAAGAAGTTTCAGAATGTTCCAAAAAGCAAAACTTGAATTTGCCACATGCTGGTAACTATTTACATAGCATTTACATTGTATCAGGTTTTATAAGTAATCTCGAGATGATTTAAAGCACACAAGAGGGGACTTCCTTGGTGGTCCAGCGACTAAGATTCTGAGCTTCCAATGCAGAGGACATGGGTTTGATCCCTGGTCAGGGAAGTAGATCCCACATGCTGCAACTAAGGGTTCACATGTCACAACTAAGGGTTCACATGTCACAACTAAGAGTTCACATGTCACAACTAGAGATCCCACATGCTGCAACTAAGACCTGGGACAGCCAAATCAATCAACATTTTTTTTTTTTTAAAGCACACAGAAGGATGTGCTTAGGTTATACGCAAATAATATGCCATTTTATGTAAGGCATCATCTGTGAATTTTGGTATCAGTGGGGGTCCTGGAACCAATCCTCCCACCCCCAACAACTGACGAATCTACTTCCCTGGTAGCTCAGATGGTAAAGAATCTGCTAGTCGGGTAAAGACTGATACCCAACCTCAGCCATGGCTACCTAGACTTAGTCCTCTCTGATACCAATACTGGATGTGATTATTTTATTGTGGTAGCAAGAGAGTAAAAGCTGACTCTCTTGTGCACATTAAAGCCAATGCAATATTATTTGCAGGTGCATTTCCATTGTCAGAAAACAATGGAGAGGGAGAAAAATATTAACATTCCCCCACACCCAACAGCTATTTCCCAAAGAGCTGACACAGGTGACTTGTGGTTATTAACATTAGTGTTATTGCTTCTGCTGGCAGAGGGCTAGCCTGGCCCTCTGTGTCTCCTCTAGGGCACACTGTGGGCTGGGGTTCAGCCCAGCTCATGGCCCTCCACTATTGATAACAACCAGAACTGACTAAAGAAGGTGAACCACCATCTGATTATTCCAATTTTCAAAGAATGTGTCTCCCACAATTATACCAGGCACCATGTTCTTCTACAGGGCCCCCTTCCATTTGGCTTTTAATAAAAGGCCTGAGCAGAGAAATTAGTTTTCTGAACATTCTTTTTTTTTTTTTTCTTCCCCTCTAGCATGGTGTAATAAATGGCTTAGGGTCTGGAAGCATAATTTACTGACTTCATTTAAATTGGACTGGAGGTGATGCTATTTACACAGCTGGTTTTGTACTGTGCCTACTCACGTACTCCTTGCACATCACAGAAGGTAAACTCCTAGTCACCAAGTTTCAGGTTCCTTATTAGGAACGGCATGTTTTTTTCTAACCTTGTTTGTTTAAACATGTATGAACAGAATGAAAGCAGAAATGGTTAATTCAAAGGTATTAGAAAAACTGATGAACCTTGATTCAAAACATTGGAGTTCAAATATTAATATCAATATTAATACATTTATATGGCTGAGGATTTATCACCTAAACCCTCTGAGTTTATTCAATCTCCTTCATTCATTTATTCCAGCAATATTTGTTGAAACAGACACCCTTCCAAACACTGAAGATATGGTAGCGAAGAATCATATGGGTCCTTCATTAAAGTGGTGTTAAGACCAACAAAACACAAATTTCAGCAAATATATAACACGGTTGTAAAACATGCTTCCAAAGAGATAAAGCAAAGAGATCAGGGAGAATGACACTGAGTATCACTTCAGATGAAGAGGCCAACGGTGTGCTGTTAGAAGAGGAAACATTTGGGCTGAGACCTGAAGGGTGCTTCTGGGTCAACCACATGCAGAGTTGCTAAAAGAAGCATCCAGGGGACTTCCCTGGTGGTCCAGTAGTTAGGAACCCACCTGGGAACACAGGGGACACAGGTTCAATTCGTAGTCAGGGAACTAAGATCCCACATGCTTCAGGGTAATTAAGTCCAAGGGCAGCAACTACTAAGCCCATGTGCTCTGGGGTCCATGCACAACAACCGGAGAATCCAAGTGCCACACAGCCAAATAAATGAATATTTTACAAGTAAATAAAAGAAGCATCCTGACAGGAGGAACAACAACCACAAAGGCTTGGAAGTGATGAAGCCATTGAAACACAGCTGAGGAACCGAAAAAGAAACCAGGATGCTAAGCCCTGGAAAGAAGGAATAGAACACGTTTTCAACAGGTAGGTAGGAGCCACAGCATTTAAGCATTTGAGGGCAACATTAAGGAGACTGAAGTGTGATTCTCCAACTGGAATGTGCATTGGAACCATCTGGAAGACTTTAGAAAACACCAGGTCCATCCCCCAGGGATTCTAATTGGTCTGGGGTCAGGGCTGGGCATCAGGATTTTAAATTCCCCAGGTGTTCTAATGTGCAACCACAGCTGAGACACACTGTTATAGATTGATGGACATTAACTGAAATATTTGAAGCAAGAGAGTGATCATAGCCATGATTACATGAGAAACTAAGCTTTCCTCTTTGAACAAAGAGAAAGTAAAAACCAAGTCTGTACCTTTGTTATGAGGATTGAATGCAATGACATATGGAGTATAGTGTTGACAGTACATTTGATGATGCTTATCAAAACAGTGGTGATTCTTACATTTTAAATAGTTATTTATTTAAAAAAAAAAAAACCTTGCCTATTTTATCTGTCTGCATAGTTTTTTAAATGGGAAAACATGCATTCCTAATGGGTCAAAAGTCTACTGGGACACCCTCACTGGTTTCCAACTGAAGTCAGATGAATTGTTCTGAATATATTTTCTCATAGCAATTAGGGTCATGCAAGTCATCACTTTGAATGTTTGTCCTGTGGCTTGTCATGGAGCACAGGAGTGCTCAGAGTAGAGGGGGCAGAGATGTCTTTTCTTTCTCTTGAGGGTTCGGGGGTCTCACGGGGACCACATAAGATCATGGTGGGAGACACACCCTACTCAAAGAGACTGGGCTGTCCCACAGAGGCAAGCAGCCTGGAATTGCATCCTGGAAATCACATCCTTCGTTACCCCTAATATCCTCAAATGCACTGTGGGTACAAGAAGGATGCATCTGGGGTTTCCAGGGAGAACCACTGTAATAATGACGCTGAGAGGGATTTGCAGGCTTCTGATCAGTGCATTAAACATGCATTTGAATCATATGAAAGGCTGGTGAACACATATTTCTGGCCCCACCTCCAGTTTCTGACTAGGTAGGTTGCAATGCGGGAGACCTGGGTTTGATCCCTGGGAAGATCCCCTGGAGGAGAAACACCCATTCCAGTATTCTTACCTGAAGAATCCCCATGGACAGAGGAGCCTGGTGGGCATACGGTCCACAGGCTTTCGAAGAGTTGGACACGACTGAGCGACTCAGCACAGCACAGCCTGGAGTAGAGCCCAAGGATCTGTATTTCTAACAAGTTCGCAGATGCTGCTGCTGGTCCTGAGACCACACTTTGAGACCCACCACTTTAGAGTGTAGATAATTAGAAAGAACACTTGTAAGTCAAAGGAGGCTACAGGGTCCTGAGAGTGCCACAGGCTTTTTAATTTTCAACCTTTCTATTCTCAGGCTTTCGATTATTATAAACATTTCTTTTTTTTTTTTTTCTCCAAATGAAGCTGTCAAGGCAAGCTCTGGCCCCTGTGACCATGGTTCCTAAGGAACCTCGGTTTTATGAACTAACTGGGCAGAGAAGCCTATGATGAAGCCACACCGGCCACCCTCTGCCTGCAGCTCACACTCTTCTGGCCTCAGGAAGTCACACAAAAGCCTTTTGGAGGCACTTCCTTATCTCCCCATGTTCATCTGTGAATAGCAGACTAGAAATTGCTGCTTATCCTGGTCGCCTGTCCTTACCTTCTACCCACCCCATCCCTCCCGGTTTCCAACCTCCCCCAGCGCTGGTCTTTAGTCGGTTTCTCTAACACATGATGCTCCACTCGATCCACCTCTTCCCAGCCCACCACCAGATCTCTTCTCATGCTGTTGCTCTGCCCAGACACCCTCATCCTCTCTCTCTTTCTAGGAAGTTAATCCCAGATGTCTTTCCGATTCCACTCTGGTATTTATGTCAAGTCACAGACATGAGGACAGGCTCCTGGGGGAGCCCAGGCAGGGCTGGAGGAACAGCTTTTCCAGAGGATGGGGCATTTGATGAGGGCCTCGATGAAGAGGATTTTGTTAGGTGGATCTAAAGTAGGAGAGAATAAGAACCAACAACACAGCACAGGGAATTCTATCAATACTCTGTAATGACCTATATGGCGGTAGAATCAAAAAAAGTTGGATATATGTATATGTGTAGCTAATTCATTTTGCTGTATAACAGAAACTAACACAACACTGTAAATTAACTGTACCTCAATAAAAAAGTAATTATAATATCATTCTAGGTAAATATACAATATTTGTTTTTTCCTTTCTGACTTATTTCACTCTATAAAATAGACTCTAGAAAGATGGTACAAATGAGCCTGTTTGCAGGGCAGGAATAGAGATGCGGACCTAGGGAATGGACATGGGGACACAGAGGGGAAAGGGAGGGAGAGACAAACTGGGACAGTAGCCTTGACATGCATACACTGCAGTATGTAAAACAGACAGTTCATGGGAACCTGTATAGCACAGGGAGCCCAGCTCAGTGCCCCGTGGTGACCTAGGGGGTGGGCTAGGGGGATCTATGAGTGGGGATATATCCCTGTTCATACATGAGTAGGGGATATATCCCTCAACAAGGAGGAGACACGCGAAAACATACAACTGATTCACCTGTACGGCAGAACACAACACTGTAAAGCAATTATACTCCAACACAAAAAGTAATCATAAAAATAAAAAAGATAAAGGAGCTTATGAAAAATAAAATAAGGTGGGGGAGAATCTTTCATTCAGACCAAGAATCACAGGTAGAGGGACAACACTGAGCAAGTGCCTGCAGGGATGGGGGATGTGATGACATTAAGTGGTCGCAGGAAATGAAGGTGTCTGAGACCGAGGTGGGAGATGAAGTGGGACATGTATAATGAGGTGAGATGTCAAGGGCCCTAAATCAGCCTCCCCTGGTGGACAGCCCATAGGTCAGGGGTTAAACCCTCAAATGCTTTCACTGGCAGGGCAAAGAAGGTCAGTAAACAAAACAGGACAAGAATAAACCAGAAGGAAGTGGTAAAAACCAAATCGGGTTAGTAAATGCAGTGTAAAAATACTCTGTTTGAAATTTAAATATGACAAGCAATATTTGAAATCTAAATTTGGCAAAGTGGAGTGTCTTAGGTCAGGTCTCAAGAAGTAAATCCTGAGATGAGGGTTCACGTGCAAGGTGTTTATTTCGAAGTTGCTGCACCCAGAAGACGATCTGGAAATGGAGGAAGCAGGGCAGGCCCGGCCAGAAACCAAACAGAGAGGGACTACAATGGCTTCCAGCTCACCTGCAGGGGCTCTCAGAGTGGAAGTGATGCCTCAGTTATCCCGACCTGAAGTGAGGGGGCTTGCTTTTAGCGTTCATACTCCCGTGCCCATCAGTCATGGGTTTAGGGCCACCCTACACAACGGAAATCTCCAGGCACTTTGAACTTCCTGTGCAAGTAGGTGAAGACAGCCCAGCCACCAACTGCAGGAAGCCAAGAGAGGGTCAAGCAGACACTGCAAACAGATGGCCCAAAATCTGCGAGGAGTCTCATCCGTATCCTTTACAGCGGTCTCGCTTATAACCTCTGCTTCAAATAACAAGGCAACTGCTCAGGAGTTTTAAACCAGGATGTCAGACAAGCTCACCTCCACTGCAGACCCCTGATTCTGGACAATGTAGAGGATGGCCTGGAAATGGACAGGAACGAAAGCAATATCAGGTTATTTTCTCCTTGAATATGGATATTTATATTTATTAGATATCGATATTTATATAAATACTTATATTTATATGTGGATATCCTCCATTTAGGGCTTCCTAGGTGGAGCTAGTGGTAAAGAACAGGCCTGCCAGTGCAGGAGACATAAGAGATGTGGGTTCAATCCCTGGGTCTGGAAGATCCCCTGGAGGAGGGCATGGCAACCAACTCCAGTATTCTTGCCTGGAGACTCCCATCAACAGAGGTGCCTGGTGAGCTACAGTACATAGGGTCACATAGAGTTGGACACAACTGAAGCGACTTGGTATGCATGCATCTTCCATTTAATTATGACCCCCTTAATTTCTCTCAAAAATTTTGAATTATGATAAATTTTCCAAATTTTTGTCCCTGGAACACAATTTGCTTTTACATTTTGACCTTATATTCAGAAACCTTATTAATTTCACTAACTAGTAGTTTATGTGTTGAGTCCTTTGGTTTTTCTATGCATCTAATCATGTCATTTGTGAATAAAAACAATGATAAAGTTTACTTTTCTAATGGTATGTCTTTCATTTTTTTCTTGCCTTTTCCCTGACTAGAGCCTCCAGTGCAATGTTGACTGGATGAAGTAAGAGTGAATTTATTTCTCTTGATTCTGTGTATAGAGGGTAAAACGTTAAATATTTAGTAAAAAGTTATTATGGTTATTATGTGAGTTGTACTTTGTTTAATGTCCTTTATCAGATTAGAGAGCTTACTTCTATTCCTAATATACTGAATGTTTTTCCCCGCTTATCACAAATAGTTATTGACTTTAGCAGAAGCTTTTTCTGCATTTATTGAAATGTTCATATGTTTTTTTTCCTTCTCCTTTATTCTGCTTAAGTGGTGAATTCAGTGGATAAATACATGTTAACTGACCTGTCCATTATAGTAATTACTTTTTTCTCCTCCTAAATTATAGGCTATTTCAATATAGAGAAAAGTACAAAAAGTTACAAAAGGATATTACTATACCTTTTGACCACATTATTAAACTTTGTATTCGGCCATGTTTCTTATTTTTTTTGCAAAGAGATAGAATTAGAGATGCAGCTAAAGACCTCCCATATCCTCCCTTCCACAATCCTAAAATGGATAAGAAATCTTCCCATGAATGTTTTTACACTCTAAGTTCATATATGTGTCCCTATACTACTTTTAGGATTGCTTCTTGTGTTTGTAACATGTAGATTGGTGGCATCCAACTGTATTGCTACTTTTCTGTGTCCAGTATAAAATGAGTATCTAAATGTATTTGATTTTGTAAATGAATGATCATTTTTACCTCCTCAAACTCAGTATCATTATTGAAGTGTCTATCCATCACTCACTGATTATAAAGTCAACTGTGAAATACAGAAAGTGCTCATTTATATGTGACCATGTTTTGGGACTCTCATTACAACAATATAATAATGGTGCATAGAAAGACTGACCTATTTGACTATCATTGCACCAACACCACTCTGAAATAATTATTATAGATTCAAATTAAATGTTGCTACTTGTTAGAGTAATCTTTACCTTTTTTCTCTAACCTTTACTCATCTGTAATAATTTCAGGTTAAACTTGTCCAGTGTGCAAAAGAAATCCTTTGGGATTTTGATAATATATGATAGAGTAAATGATTTATTTTAGTATAAGACTCACATCAGATTAATTGAAGGAGATTTGGTATATTTGAAATAGTAAATCCTCCCATTCATCAACATGGTCTATTTCATCTTTTATGTAGGTATTATTTTATATCTTCCTGTACATTTTAAGAAATTTCTTGTAATATCTTATATAACTTTTGCTATCATGAGTCTTTAAAAATTACATCTCCTAATTTGTTTTTACTAGTTACAGGACACTGTTGCCTTAAATATTTTGTGTATTCTGAAATTGATCTATTACCTAACAATACTGATAAACATTCTCATTATTTCTAATAAATCACCTGTCAATATTCATGTCCTTTCATTTTCAACAAGGACACTATAATTTGTGAAGACTTTTGATTCTTTTCGTGTGGTTCAGCTGGTAAAAAATCTGCCTGCAATGCAGGAGACCTGGGTTCGATCTCTGGGTTGGGAAGGTCCCCTGGAGAAGGGAGAGGCTACCCACTCCAGTATTCTGTCCTGGAGAATTCCATGGACTGTATAGTCCATGTGGTTGCAAAGAGCTGGACATGACTGAGTGACTTTCACTTTCACTTTTTCACTTTGATTCTTTCCTTACAGTTATTTTTCTTCCTTTTCTCCCCCTTTCTTCCCTCACTCCTTCCTTAGCTTGCTCATTATGATCTTCAGAATAGAGTTAAATACAAGATATAATAATGGAACCCATACCTTGATCCTGAGTTTAATAAAAAAGGTACTAAATCTTCATCATTTATAGGTAACTTTTGTTAGGGTAAGGATATTCCTTTCCATGGCTAGTTTCCCAAAAGTTTGTTTCAAAATCATAACTTGGTACTAAATTTTCCTATATTTTTGAGAGGATTATATAATTGTTTTTACATTATATTTCCTAATATTTGACTATTGTTCAAATTCTTCCATAAGTCCTATTTAGTCATAACAATCCTGAATTCCTTTTGCTAACACATAAGGCAGGGTGCTATTACTCAATAACATCTATATTGTTGAGTAAGACCAGTCTATAATTTCCCTCTGAATTGTTGGAAACAGAAATTTTTACAAATTCCAAATATGAAATAAGAGGTGTGTCATATATGTAGGTACCCCGTGACTGAACTGCTACTATATTTCTAAAATGTTGATGGCTGCAAATGGGGTCAGATTTAATTTAAAAACCAGGGGCACCATTAGCATTTTTGCTTTGCAGCTCTTGAGAAGGACTGCCAGGGAGATCCCCCTATCTAGGGGCTTCGGGACAATGTGGGTTAGATTCTTGTGGGTGTGGGCAACATGGGCGACACCGTCATCCATCAAGGGGTCTCATATCGTTTCTGCAACATGCTGGCAGACCAGGGGCTGAGTGGGAGGACCTGATGAGCTCAGAGTCCACAACTGAACTCAGATTTACATGCCTTTGTCATATTACCTTTTTAAAGTCCTGAAGCTCATTTTTGAACAGCCTGGTTTCAGCTGTGCTTTAAGGGGATTAAGGGAGAGCCTAACACCCACTCCTTGGGCTCAGAGGAATGGGTAGCTCAGTAGCATGAAGAAGCACTGAGATGAGGCAACAGGTGGTTGGTGAGGACAGAAAACAGCTGTCGCCAGAGTGGTGACCAGAGACTGACATGTGTCAGCTGGCCCAGAACTGAGCAGAAAACATGGGTATGCCCATTAGCCCTCTGACAGAAAATCTAACTTGAAGAATCTTAAACAAAAAATAGAATTGACTCTCTCACGCTAGCTGAAAGAACCAAGGATGAAATGCAGGGCCAGCTATAGAATATGCAGGATCTAGTGAAAAATAAAACATTAGGAGTCCTCTGGAGGAGGCAAAAATCAACCTCTTTTTCCACTGCCCCATCCACGGTGAACATGTTGACCAACCCCGCATGCAAGGTATTGCAACTTCCACTCTGGGACCCCACTCAGGTCCTGCTGAGTTGAATGACTGCTGAACACACTTTGGTGCTCCCATCCTGCGGTAGAATGCTCACCACTTAGCCCCACTCTAGGATGTTTCAGGGCGCCTGCCAACCCAACCTTCTTTTTTTTCCAACCTTCTTCCTAATTGCATCCAGGTACCTGCTGGGGGCTAAGGGTAATGGTGTATTGAGACCCCCATTCTGTCTCACATCCATGCTATCCCAAGACGGGAACATGGCAGAGGACAACAGCTGTTGAAGAAGGGCCAGAGAGTACAGGGATCAGGGGAATTCCCTGGTGGTCAGGTGGTTAAGAATCTGCCTGCTAATGCAGGGGGCATGAGTTTGATCCTTGGTCTGGGGACTAAGATCCCACACGCTGCAGGGCAACTAAACCTGTGTGCCACAACTACTGAGCCTGTGCTCTGAAGCTTGTGAGCAGCAACTACAGAAGCCTGCCCACCTGAGAGCCCCTACTCTGCAATAAGAGAAGCCACTGCAATGAGAAGCTCGTGCATGGCAACTAGAGAGTAGCCCCTGCCCCCCGCAACTAGAGAAAGCTGGCACACAGCAATGAAGAGACTGAGCCCTGCAACAAAGACTCATTGCAGTAAAAAACAAAAAAAAAAAGTACGGGATCAGGAACTGGGGTGGCGCCCAGGGCATAGGAACCAGGGAGCAAGCAGGTGAGAGCTTGCCCCAGGGAGGGAAGGAGCTGGCAGGAGGCAGAACCCCTCATGAGCTGTGCTTCTGGTGTTCTTCTGTTCCACTGGACTTCACTCACACGTTGAAGACACAATCATTAACAATTCAGAAGAGTGATTTCAAAGCATTAAACTTTGTAGGGCTCTGTGTGATTGCACTGATGCCATGGCTTGTGAAACCATTCCTGGTAGTGAGATGCAAAGGCAATATTATCTGTCTGTCATGGCTCATCCCTCTCTCCTAGGCTGGATGAATTCTCACCTAACACTTGGTGACAGAATGACTGTCAGCACCTGAGCATGTGCATCTCTCCAGATTCCAGCTCAGAAGTTAAGAGACACCTCACCCCACAAAATGTGAAAAAAATTCCTAAGATTGATGAGAATTCTAGAACTGCCCACTTTTGAACTAATCACTGTGCCCAAGGAGTTCAACTTCAGCTGATCCCGGAGACCTGAGTTTATACTCAGGAGATGAGAAGGAGGAAACTTCACCAAAACCATGTAGACCTTGGCTTTTTGACACAATAGGGGAGGTGACTGGTATCCAAGGAAAGCTGATTTTTAAAATCTGAGAATGGTGTCATTTGGATGTTTAAAAAGTTTTATTGCTAAAAACATGAAATGAAGTCAAAAGATTATAAAAGTGTAGAAGACTAGGTACAAAGAGGTGGGTAGGATCAAGTGTTTGAAAAAAAAAAAAATCCATAATGTAACTGAAGTCTGAGAAGAAAACATTACGTTTGGGAAAGAAAGAATGACTTATGATCCTTGAGATACAGAATTAAAAATTACAGAGTGAGCATATATCACATTGAAAATGCTGTTGAGTGATAATAAACTGTTGCTATTTCAGATTCTGTTGAATTCCTGGGGGTAATTCCAGTAAGAAAACAATTCCACTAAGGGTCTGGACTTCATCCACCAAGGGCAGCAGAGATGCAAACTGAAAACATTTCACCACTGAGATTGTGAACAGAAAAGTAACATCGAATTAAGCCAGCGTGAATGACAGGCTATAGAAATAAGACCCTTCTTTTGAGGATAAGGTTCTAAACTCTGCATGTGTGTGCTTAGTCACTCAGTCATGTCTGACTCTTTGTGATCCTATGGACTGTAGCCCACCAGTCTCCTCTGAACATGGGATTCTTCAGGCAAGAACACTGGAGTGTGTAGTCATTCCCTCGTCCAGGGGATCTTCACAACTGTGCTCTTTCTAAAAGAATGCAACTTAACTCATATCTTATACTACTCACAAAAAAGGTTTACATGTAAGACCTAAGACCATGAAACTCCTTGAAGAAATCATGGGAAAAAAAGCTTCCTTAATATGGGTCTTTTTAGAGCTTTTTGGAAATCACACTTAAAGCACAGCAACAATATAAAAAAAAAAAAAAGTGGAACTAAACCAAACTAAAAAACTTCTGCATAGCAAAGAAACTACCAACAAAGTGGAAAGATAACCTATGGAATGGGAAAAAATATTAATATTTGTAAACCACATATCAGATAAGGAGTTAACACTGAAACTATGCAGATAACTCATACAACTCAATGGAAAAGAAATATCCAATTTAAGAATAGGAAGAGAATTTGAATAGACATTTTTCCAAGAAGCTATTCATATGATCAACAGATACATGAAAAGATGCTTGACATTACAAGTTCTTAGGAAAGTGCAAATTAAAACCACAAAGACTTATCACTCTATGCCGGTTAGAATGGCCATCAACGAAAAGACAAGAGACAACAAATGCTGGCATGGATGTTGAGAAAAGGGAACCTCTGTGCACTTTTGGTGGGATTTTAAATTGGTAGAGCTACTATGGAAAACAATATGAAGGTTTTACCTAATAACTCAGCAATTTCACTACTGGAGATATATCCAAAGGAAATGAAAATACTAACTCGAAAAGAAATCTGCACTCCTATGTTTATAATACAATAAGCAAGACACGGAAACAACCTAAGGGTTCATCAATGAATAAATGGACAAAGAAGTTGTAGTGACTATATCAGTGGAATATTATTTGACCATAAAAATGAGGAAATCCTATCATTTGCAGCAACATGGCATTACACTAAGTGAAATTAGTCAAAGAAAAACACTGAATGGTCTCACTTAAATGTAGAATCTAAAAACAAAACAAAACAAAAACACCATACTCATAGAAAAAGAGAACATATTTCCAATTACCAGAGGCATGGTGTGAGGTCAGAGGAGGGACTGGAAGAAGGTACAAACTTTCATTTAAGAGATAGCTAAGTACTAGAGATGAAATATACAACAGGAGGATTATAGTTAACACTACTTTATGATAGGATACATGGGAAAGTTGTTGAAAGAGTGGATCCTAAGAGTTCTCACTACAAGGAGAAGTTTCTTCTTTTCCTTTTATTGTATCTATATGAGAAGATGGATATTAACTAAATCAATTGTGGTCATTATTTCACAATATATTTAAATCAAACCACAGTAATGCATAATTAAACTTATATAATGATGTATGTCAATAATTTCTCAACAAAACTGGAAAAATGCATATAAGATCATAAAAATGTACATGCACACATGCTTATGTATATATGCATATATATGTGCATACTTTCAGAAACACAAAAGAATTAGTATGTTTTATAAAGGATAGGTTTCTATTAAAATTTATTCCCCTTTGTGTCCATGTCTTTAGTCTTTGTTTCTCTCTCTCTTTCTTCCTGACTTTTCCTCATCTCTGTTTATGTTTTTCCTTTCTTCCGGGTAGGATAAATTTAAGATGGAGCATATGAACAGGAAAAAGTCCATTCTAGATTTGAATTTTTGCTGGCTACTTGCTAATTGTTATGACTTTGGACAATCAGCTTCAGGGTTGCTAAGATCTCTGTCTCCTCTGTAAAGTGGAGATCAGTAAGTTTCCACCTCCAATGCTTGATCTGAGGATTAAACAAATTTCTGTATATGAAATTCTTAGCACACTGCCTTTCATGTAAGAACTGAATCTGTATATATTACTGTGTATAAGCTCCCTCCCATTCTCTATTTTTAAAGCTGTTTGGATCATTATTTTTCTGGATGACACAGTGTTTTGCTCTCAGCTTTGACTTATGGAAGTATCTTACTCCTTGATGGCAAAGAGAGGAATCTATGTGAGGACAGAATCCTCAAATGGACTCTGTGCAGTTCACAAGAGCATCCCTATTGTTGACAGAGAATGAGTCCAAATGGTTCCAGGGCATAATGCTGGTGTGTGTGGGAGAAAAGAACTGGAACAAGCCTGACTCATCAGTTTGCAGTACCATCTTCCTCTCCTTAAAACTCTCCAAAAGTTACTCAACTTGCTTTGGGATCATGAAAATAGATATGGGAACTATCACATGTTAGAAGTCAACCATGTGCTGGAAAATACATGCAGGGCATTTTTTCTTAATAACACATTCACATATCCCCTCCATGTCTCTGAACTTGCATAACCTACGCACTAGGTACAGTTAGCTTCTTTTTCTAGATAAGAAATGATCTACTCAAGGTTATTGAGTCAGAAAGAGATCAGGATATGTGAGTCTTGGGCTGGCTGACTGCCAAGTCTCTGCTTTCTCTACTTCAGTTGTCGTATGTGATGCTGTTGTTGTTATTACTAGCATTATGATAATGTTTTGTCATGGTGGTTGCTGAAGGTGGTGATGATTCATGCTGGTACAATGTACCAGTACTACTTTTTCCATCATGATGCTGACAGACATTTCTTTAAGATATTAAACGTTGCCATACCAACGGGCTCAACTGACAGGAAAACTATGCTTCATGTCAATGTAAATAGTATTAAAAATGTCACAAAGAAAACAGGGATGGGAGAAGTAGATTTTAGTTTATCAAATTATTATATGAAAGATTGACAAGAATGTCTCCTCTTACAAACGTGCAAAAAAAGCACAGCATATCAGTGTAACATTTATCCTTCTCATAGGCAGAGAAATGGGCCTAATAACCTTTCAATGACATTTCAGTCTTTCATTCAATATTTTTTTGAGAAATATGCATATGGTACTTCCCTACAGGCTCCTTTCCATGCCAACATTGTGCTTTGCAACCAGAACGACACATTCATATCCTACTCATTCATCAGCCAGGACAATGGAATTCTGGCCCCCCCAGGACATGTCCAAGTGCACATCTAGGACATGTGATTTTATTTATTACCTTTCCTTAGTTGATTCTATAGCCTGGTGACCCCTGAGTCCTTGCTTGGTTTCTTTTCCCTGTTACTTACTTGCCCTTGGAACCAAAGCCTACACTGAGTTCTCTGATTTGACACTTGGTACTGCAGTCGGCAGAGGAAACGCCAGTTACTAGACCTCCCTGGCCAGTCTTAGTTAACAAAATGTAACATGATTCTGGTGATTTCTTTTTTTTTTTTTTTTTTTGATTCTGGTGATTTCTGAACATCACCTTGTGATACTGTGTGTAGCTGTGCAGCAAATGCCCACACTCAGCTCAGGACTGACTCACCATTCTTCCCGCCCTTCCACATTCCCAAGGGGGAATCTGAGAGCTGTCTCAATGAAAGAAATGTTTGTGAACAGCACGAGGGTAAGTGCCGATATTTCCAACAGTGCTTTCATACCAGTTCAGGCTAAATCACAGCAGGTGGCTTGGTTGTGGTGGAAGCATTGTGAACATTAATGTGTGTGTGTGTGTGTGTGTGTGCCTGCATACTCTGCCTCACACGATTTTTATTCCTTGAAAATCCAGAGAGTGAATTGTTGTCCAGTCGCTCAGTCATATCAGACTGTGACCCCGTTATCAGCAGCACGCCAGGCTTCCTATCCTTCACCATCTCCCAGAGCTTGCTCAAACTCATGTTCATTGAGTCAGTGATGCCATCCAACCATCTCATCCTCTGTCGTTCCCTTCTCCTCCTGCCTTCAGTCTTTCCCAGCACCCAGTCTTTTTTAATGAGTCGACTCTTCACATCAGGTGGCCAAAGTATTAAAGTTTCAGCATCAGTCCTTCTAATGAATATTCAAGATTGACTTCCTTTAGGATTGACTGGTTTGATCTCCTTGCAGTCCAAGGGAATCTCAAGAGTCCTCTCCAACACCAGGTTCAAAAGCATCAGTTCTTCAGTGCTCAGCTTCCTTTATGCTCCAAATCTCTCATACATACATGACTCCTGGGAAAACCATAGCTTTGACTATATGGACTTTTGTTGGCAAAGTAGTGTCTCTGCTTTTTAATATGCTGTCTAGGTTTGTCATGGCTCTTCTTCCAAGGAGCAAGTGTCTTTTAATTTCATGGCTGCAGTCACCATCTGCAGTGATTCTGGAGTCCAAGAAAATAAATTCTGTCACTGTTTCCATTGTTTCCCCATCTATTTGTCATGAAGTGATAGGTCTGGATGCCATGATCTTAGTTTTTGAATGTTGAGTTTTAAGCCAGCTTTTTCACTCTCCTCTTTCACCAAGAGGCTCTTTAGTTCCTCTTTGTTTTCTGCCATAAGGGTGGTGTCATCTGCATATCTGAGGTTATTGATATTTCTCCTGGCAATATTTATTCCAGCTTGTGCTTCATCTAGGCTGGTATTTCATATGATGTACTCTGCATATAAGTTAAATAAGCAGGGTGACAATATACAGCCTTGACGTACTCCTTTCCTGATTTAGAACCAGTCTGTTGTTCCATGTCTGGTTCTAACTGTTGCTTCTTGACCTTCATATGGATTTTTTTAGGAGGCAGGTAAGGTGGTCTGGTATTCCCATCTCTTTGAGAATTTCCCACAGCTTGTTGTGGCTCTCTAAAACATGATTTTCATTTCCTTACTATTTTGTATAATTGTATGGAATGGCAGCCCACTTCAGCATTCTTGCCTGGAGAATCTCATGGACAGAGGAGCCTGGCAGGCTTCAGTACATGGGGTGGCAAAGAGTTGGACACGACTGAGTGACTAACAGTTTCAAATCTTCAGTTTCATGTCATTACTAGGTGTTTTCTGAGGTTATAGATACTCAGCCCTCTCTAAGTAGTGTTTAAAAGACAAGGTCTGAAAGAATGCTGACTTCTTATAAGTTAAAGAGGACTCACATTTTCTATTTTTCACTTCCTGTCTGTCACATTTCTCAATCTCCAAACTACATGGGAAAGTAGTTTGTTCATACTCATCACGTAGAAGTCAAATAAAGCAGAGACACAAGAGTCTGATGATTAGAGATGAAGTTATCCCATGCCTACTTTAGAAAGTTTGGTCTGTGCTCTGTTCCTCTGCAGGGCTATTTCAATGTGGAGTTACAGACATTGACCCCACAGCTGATAATCTTGTAGTAGGGGTTCTCAAATGGATTGTCAAAATCTCTAGGGTAATGCAAAACTTGTTTTCCCATTATATCACCGGAAGAGGGTTTGAACCATTTTTATTTGAGATATCAACAGAAAAATTGACCCTGAAGTCTAGAGAATCTGGGGACCTCAGCTAGCTAAATAGTAAATTTGTAAATAAATGGTGAAATTAAAAGGTACCCATTATTCAAGACATAGACGCTCAGGCAGTAAGGAGCTCCACGAAGAGGGGGATGAGTGGCTGATATCAAATGGTTCAGCAACTTCCAGGAAAATGATGGCTGAGAAGAGACCATTAGTTTTGGGTGAGCAAAGGATCATTTCTGATTTCTGAAAAAGGAATTTCAAGGTTGTGGTGGGAACAGATAAACGATTGCAAGTGATTGCAGAACGACTGCATGCCATCTGTACTCACAGCTTTGCTGAACTTCTGGTAGGAGATTCCAGGACAAGAAATAATTGCATTAGTAGGGCTACTTTGAATGCTAAGGCTAGTGTTATATACAGATCTATTCATAAATCTTAACAGAAAACATCCTATAGAGATGAAAGAGGCATCACGGTCTGCCATGCCACCGTGGCAATGCAATTAAGAATATTGTTTTGAACCTAAAAGCTTGAACAAACATTAAAGTAAATTTTTATATTGTAAATTACACATAATTTGTCACTAAGCAGGGGGTTAGTCTTTTCTCAGGTTTTTTTTTTTTTTTAAGTACTTAACATCTCAAGGCACTTTGAATAGATATTATTGAAATAATGAGCCTTAAAGAAAAGTTGGGATATAGAGCAGCCTAAGTATTTAAACTATTCAGGAAATGATGTCCCTTCCTGCTTTCTCTGTATCTGCCTCATTCTCTCCTCATTTATCGTGTTCTCCCTCTGTATCTGCCTGTTAGCAGAGAAGACATACAATGCCAGTTGAATTTTGAGGGCTCTGGGGAGAGCTGCATGGCTCTGAACGCCAGATTCATCACTTCCCAGCTAGGTCACCTTGGGTAAGCTTCTTAACATCTCGGAGCCTTGGTTTTCCGGCGCCTTTGAAATTGAGTAACAAGTGTCCTTACCTCATAGGGTGTTGTAAGTTCTTAAATGAGGCAATTTATGTAAAATGAATGTTGAGGTGCCTGATATATATTCAGTATCTAGTGACAGTCCCTTGAATGGCACCAAAACACACAGTGAATCCACATCTGAATGACAAATGCAGGCTGTCAAGCAGGAACCACTTGTGTGAACATGTGCACTCAGTTGTGTTCGACTTTTTGTAACCCCGTGACTGTAGCTTTCCAGGCTCCTCTGTCCATGGGATTTTCCAGGCAAGAATACTGGGGTAGGTTGCCTTTTCCTTTTCCAGGAGATCTTCCTGACCCAGGGATCGAACCTGCATCTCTTGTGTCTCCTGCATTGGCAGTGGGATTCTCTACCTCTGCACCACCTGGAAATCAGGATTATGCTGTTTTGTGATGATCAGATTAAACCTATAATTTCTGAGTTGCATTATTGATTCATCTCATCCTTCTTTTAGTACCTGTTTTGTACCTCTGTGCTAGGCACTGACTAAACTTCATGGTATTAGTACCCCTTCAAACCAAAGGGAGCTCATTGCCAAGGTATGTGTGTTCTTAGTCACTCAGTCATGTCCTACTCTTTTTGACCCCAAAAAGACGTGTGGACTATAGCTCACCAGTTTCCTCTGTCCATGGAATTCTTCAGGCAAGAATACTGAAGTGGGTTGCCATTCCTTTCTCCAGGGGATCTTCCCAATCCTGAGACTGAACCTGGGTCTCCTGCTTTGCAGGTAGATTCTTTACTATCTGAGCCACCACGGAAGCCCCTGCCAAGGTATGTGCTAAGTTGCTTCAGTCATGTCCGACTCTTCGCGACCCCATGGACTACAGCCCACCAGGCTCCTCTGTCCATGAGGATTCTCCAGGCAAGAATACTGGAGTGTGCATAAATGGAGTGACCCATAAATGACCTCTCTATGCCTCAGTTTCTCCTTTAAAATAGAGGCAATAACAGTAGCTTCTTCCTGGGATTCCTGTGAGGACCAAATGTTTAATACATGTGAAATGCTTGGCAAAGTGCCTAGTCATAGTGAGTGCTTGTCAAACAAAATCCATTTATTATCATTGTTATTCTTGCTATTGATATTTTTAAAGACTAAAATAAAATGTGACAAGAGGTAGTGAATATATACGTACAAAGGATCAAGTGAATAAATAGGCAGAAACACTTAATTCAGGATCAGACATTTGAGAACATTTTTCAGGTGATGGTACTTTTGGATTAAGATTTTGACAACAGGAAGAAATTTTCCTGATAGGAGAGGATATTCCAGGGTGGGTAACAGCAAGATCAAAAGTACGAATGCTAGATGATGGATTTGGAGGGTGAAGAGACATTTGATGCTATTAAAACCGAGACCCTTAAAAATGAGTTCTGAAACAAAAATCATATCCCTAGACAAATGGGGACTGGCATAGACAGCACTATATATAAAACAGATAACTAATGAGAACCTGCCACACAGCACAGGGAACTCTACTCAAGGCTCTGTGGTGATCTCAATGGGAAGGAATATAAAAAAGAGGGAGATATTACCTGATTTACTTTGCTGTAGAGAAGACACTGAGGCAGCATTGCAAAGCAACTATACTCCAATAAAAAATTTTTTTAAATGAGTTCCTCTGTCAAGTTTATGATTAACCTCTCTATCCAAAATGTTATTTTCTTTTTTGTCTAACATCTGTTCCCCCTCAAGATTGAGGGGTATTGAAGAAAAGGGGGAGGGGGTTGAACCTGGATCCATGCCCCAGTGTCCCTGTCCTTTAAGATAAAAGGCTTCTGCTAAGATCTGTCTAGTCAAGGCTATGAGTTTTCCAGTGGTCATGTATGGATGTGAGAGTTGGACTATAAAGAAGGCTGAGCACCGAAGAATTGATGCTTTTGAACTGTGGTGTTGGAGAAGACTCTTGAGAGCCCCTTGGACAGCAAGGAGATCCAACCAGTCCATCCTAAAGGAGATCAGTCCTGGGTGTACATTGGAGGGACTGATGTTGAAACTGAAACTCCAATACTTTGGCCACCTCATATGAAGAGCTGACTCATTTGAAAAGACCCTGATGCTGGGAAAGATTGAGGGCAGGAGGAGAAGTGGATGACAGAAGATGAGATCATTGGATGGCATCACTGACTCAATGGACGTCGGTTTGGATGGACTCCAGGAGTTGGTGATGGACAGGGAGGCCTGGCGTGCTGTGGCTCATGGGGTTGCCAAGAGTCAGACACAACTGAGGATGAACTGAACTTAGTCTCCCAGGCCTCCCCTGAGTCTCAAACGGATGACTCAAGAATTCATTTTTAGGAAATGGGAAGATGTAGAAACAAATAATAGCTGTTGGTCAGGGAAGCCAGTAACAATTATAAGCCAGCTGCATAGAAGAGTCACCAAACTTCCAGCTTCCTGAAAGATACAGATAAAAGGTCGGATACATTTTTGTAAGTTGTTTTTACTTGAAGCAAACCCCCACCAGATGAAAACTGCTGACCACAAGCAGAGACCCTAGACTGGCTAAAACCAGAAGATCAGTGATGCTTGAAACTTCACTTTGATGCCAATAAATCTGAGAATTGTGCATGAACTGATCATGTGCCCTGTGGCCCTCTCTCTCACACTGCCTTTAAAACTTTTGTCTTCTAACTGCCAACATGGAGACGGTCTTAGGACATTAATCCACCATCTTCCCAGGCTGTAGGCCTCCTGAATAATGCAACTTTTCCTTTTCCTCCAACACTTGTCTGTCAATTATTAGCTTTATGAGTGGTAAGCAGCTGAACTTGGGTCTGGCACCAACCTCTCTAGTGATACCATGAAATAATTCTTTCATTTTGTTAATCCATGGTTCTTAGCATAGTGTCTGATATGTAACGGTTGACTGGATGGATGGATGGGTGGAAAAGATGGATTAAAGGATGGAAGGGAGGAAGCAGGAACAGATTGAGGGAAGGAAAAATGGCTGCAAGGGTGTGAGGAGGGAAGGATGGAAGGAGGGAGAGTTGGGTGGGTGGATGGATGGATAAATGGATGGAGGGCGAGATGGATGTTACTGTTGTCCCAGCCTCCTTTCCAGTGATGGCTATTAGTGGCATATTTGGGATGACTATTTTGCACCTTACTCTGGTTTAAACAAACCCTCCCAGGACTTCCTGCACTCTGCTCAAAAAGGCCAAATCTAATCAATGAACAAACTTGATCCTATAACCCTCAAAAGGCAGCTGTGTGAAGAGTGCCTTTGAATTTGTGGTACTACTACAGACCTCAAGATTCTTATAATGAATCTGGCTGTCAAATTTTAGAGGTTGCCAGAACACATGGCAGAAGAGAATCCTTACTTGTAAAGAGTCTCACCTAAATATGTTTTCTACCTTCTAGGAGTCAGCCAAGCATTGATGATATAAAACCACAGACTCACATTCCTCTTCTGGTACCACCTCCAGCCTTAAACTGTCACCTCTGTTTATAAGAGCCATCAAGGGGTGGGTCCTAGTTTTGCTCCATTTTGGAGCATGAGCATCTGGAAACTCTGACCATGGTGGACAGTGCTAAATTCCACAGTTGGGTGCATGTTTTCTCTTCTTGTTTCTTTCACATTTTGATGATTTTTTTTTTAAACTGCCTTTTGGATGTTCGGTGCCAAGTTAAAAAAAAAAAATCAATAAACCCAACATTAGAGCGGCAAGTTTAATATAGCTCACCTTCCTGGAACATAGACCTCAGGGAAAGCGAGAAACATCATATTGAAATGGTGCTGAGCTCAGATGGCAAAAGATGTTTGGGATGGAGAGGACTTGCTCAGCAAGATTTTGATACCTTCAGATGCAAATGAGACAACCCCTGCAGGAGCAGTTTTGGCATGAGGACATGTTAAGATATTTGTGGGAGACGATAGCCCAATGAGCTTCAACGGCCATGCTGGGAGCACAAAGGCAGCATGGAATGCAAGAAGATCACAGCTCCACCATCACTGGAGGTCTGCTGGAAGGTTAAAGGCAGAACTCGCCATTTGAGTCCTGTGGAGATCTGTCTCGCCACAGAGAACAGATTGCTGCAATTCTTACCACCCCCAACAGTTCATTTCATGAGAAACAGATGATCATTTGAGTTCGGGTTTTTAGAACACACATTCAGAGGGCCGAATACAATGGGCAATTTGAACAACCAACATTAATGACGTCACTCATCTGTTCCCAGGTTAAACAAATGTTCACTTAAGGTCAACATTGAGATACACTGGTGAGCAAAACCAGCTTCTGGTCCTGCCTTTGTCAGGTTTGCATTCTGGGGTGGGGAAGAAAGACAGCAATCAGATGATTGCCCAAATAAATGTGAAATTACAATTGTGATAAATGCCACAAGGGAGAAGGGCTGTGGCCAACAACTGTTGGATATTTACTCCTACCAGCCCTTCATACGTAAGATCTCATTTAAATCTCAACAACAGCATTTCCATTTGATACGTTCATCCAGACTGTCAATCAACAAAATACAAAGTTCACGGCAGCCAACTTTAGCAGCAAGGGGGTTTTGAACAGGAACTGAGATGACTTAGATATTATAGACATCATAGACCCTGTCACCTTCTCATTCTTGTGTTTCTCCCATTAGCTCCAACTCTATCTTTGTAGCAAGGAATGATTCTCTAGTTGCTGACTATGTGAAAAGAGCTAGGGAGGCAAATGCCGATGTTCCTCCTTGGTCCAGCTCTCTTGTCTGTGAGTCCAGTAGAGGTGGTACTTAAGAGTCCATACAAAAATCAAGCAAGTCATTACCCTCTCCTATTCCATCTGACTCTCTGAGTGTCTACTGAATAAAAATGAAATGTTATGAATAAAGTGCCATGCCCACAGTGCTTTAAAAAAAGCCAATCACTAAAACCCATAATTGATTATTAATTTTTACTAAAAGGGTATGTGGCTATCTTACTGCAACAAGATATTGACATAATGCGAAAGAAGAGACACTTTATAAATAGGAGGCTCCATCACTACACTGATTAGTTGGTCTAGCACTTCATGCAATGTGATTTTTGTTTAATAAGTCACATTATAAATCATCTTCTGAAATGTTAATTAAGTGGTAAAACATTTGCTGAAAGTTAAAAGTTACCAAGAATTTAATTATAACCTTGTGGACGCCATTTCCAGTCAATTATGGACCCTTCTTATAGTCTTGATAAACCACAAAATGCATCCCGTTAATGATCAATTGGTACTAAATTAGCTGGAATTAGTTTTTATTAAATCTAAATTAGATTTTTATTTGTGATACAATAAAATAGTGCACCCAGCCCTTGCCACTATGATTGGAGATATTTCTGTAGACAGTGATCACCAGATGTCTAATTGGGCAATTAATAGATACAGTTCCCAAATTAACATAATTGGGGGACCTGAAAAGAAAACAAAATGCTTATTCAGCCAGCAGACCATCTTTTTTGCATCCTGCCTTTCAGTTGGAGATGTCAAGCAACCCCTCATTCTTTTGGAAAACCATGCTTGTCAGGGCAGGATTCCTACCAAAAATGGTCACTGTGACCCCAAAACCAACAGCTTCAAAGCTTGCCAGCATGGAGACAGCAGTCCCGGAGACCATCCAGAAATCCATCTCCCACGGGCGGCTCCTCCAGGTTGTGCTGTGCCTTCAGGCAGGTATAGCAAGCCTGTGGGGGTTTACAGAACCACAGGGGTAACCAGCCAGATAACGGGGTGTTTACACAGCTGACAGGAGTCCAAACTCAAGCCCATCTCCTTCCAAAACCAATTTTCCAGATGAGTTTAGTTTGCTGTTCCAAAGCTTTTTCACTTCACTGTTTAATATACCACAGAAGGGATTGCAACTTAACCTCTCCATTTATGCCATCTACTTAAAACACTTTATAATTGCTTTCCCAACATGTTCAGTTCATAGTCTCAAAGTGTGTCCGCTGCCATCTGTGTTCTCTTAAGAGATGGTTCTGCCCCGCCCCCCCCATATAAATAGGCTCTGTTCAGCTTCCATCTGTAAAGGGGGCTGAGGGGTGTCTTGGCTACGCTGCTCACTCTGGTACCCAGGCTTCATTCTCTGATTCCTGTTTGTCCAATAGTTTTCTTAAAACTCAGGAAACCACACCAACAAATAAGCAAAAATAGGTGAAATATAAAATTTTAAAAGTAAGAGCTCTTTATATACAGTTCTTAAAACTTACTTTTAATTGGACAGTAATTGCTTTCCAATGTTGTGTTGGTTTCTGCCATACAAGAACACAAATCAGCCGTACATACACCTACGTCCCCTCCCTCCCCAACCCATCCCACTCGAGATCATCACAGAGCACCAGGCGGAGCTCCCTATGTTACAGAGCAACTTCCCATTAGCTATCTATTCTCCACATGATAATGCATATGCATCAATGCTACTTTCAAGAGAGACTACCCGTGAATGAATTCCATAAAGCTTATAAGAAGGCAGTGAGGAGTGTGTCAGCTTCCATCAGTATCTGCAGTCTTCTTAGTGATGCTGTGCCATCCACCTCCTCCAGGAGCAATGGTGAAGCTCTGCACAGGATGGACCACAGCCCTTCAGGACTGCTTTTATTATTGGCATTGTTCTCTTAACTGCTTCCTAAGCATGGGGTGGCCCATCCCAACCCTCACTCAGTCAAGGAATCTGTATTTCCAATCACTCTTTCTTTAGGAACTCATTCAGTTAGCAGTCAGGAACTGCTTTTCTGCAGAACTGTGCACTTAGACACCAGGATGCAATGGTAAAAGGACTGACAATGGGCCCTGTTCTCAAGGGGTGCCATCCAAGTGGGAGAAACAGACTCTAAGTGTAACTATATATAATTGCAAATTGCCACAAATGCTATGCAAGGCAAGAAAGAGTGACAGCTGTAAGGAAAATAATGGGCTTTCCTGTGGTTCAGTAAAGAATCTGCCTGCAATGCAGGCGATCTGGGTTCAACCCCTGGGTTGGGAAGAGCCCCTGGAGAAAGGAATGGCAACCTACTCCAGTATTCTTGCCTGGGGAATTCCATGGACAGAGGAACCTGGCAGGCTACAGTCCATGGAATTTCAAAGAGTCAGACATGACTGAGCAAAAATAATGGAGGCTTCTTTAATTAGGTGGACAAGGTAGGTATCCTTGAAGACTGGGGATTTAAATTGAAACCCGAGTGGGATTAAGTCCAAATGGAAAGCACTGAAACAGACCTTGCATGGGGAGTTTGGTTGTTGAGGAAACAGGAGGGCTGGGAGAAGAGCAATCGTGGCACGGTGAATGAGGGGAAGGTGGCATGGGCAGGGAGCTAGGAGGGCATAGCAGGTGGCAGGCAGCACAGGCAGTCAAGGAACATGAGAGGGGATGAGGCGGCTGGAGAAGTTAGGCAAGAGAACAAGCTGCTATGCGTGGGCTTTCAGGTCATCAGTCTTGCTGATTGGTGGAGAATGCATAGAAGAGACTGAGATGGGGAAAGCTCAACTGGAGGCTGCTGAAATTCTCCAGACAAGAGAGACAGGGGGATGGAAGGATAGGAGGTGGAAGGGAGAGAGGTGATAGATGGAGATGCATTTTAAGATAGAACTAGAGGGATGGGTTGGTTATAAAGCTGAGGCTAGAGAAAACTCAAGAAGGCACCTAGGTTTCTGGCCCAAGCATCTGAGTTTACCAGCTCACTCAGCCTGTAGTCCTTGATCACGTAAAACACTTAGCGCATGTCAGACCTGGGCATGATGAAGGTGGGCCCGTGCTCCCGTGGGGCTCACGTCCTTGAGAGGGGAGCAGACAGGTTAACTGCAGAGAATTCCTTCTCTTTCCAGTCATTCAGAATCTGCTTTTTGGAGGACAGGACATTCCTCGAGTTACAATTCTAAGGTAATTTGCTTTGGCGATGACTGTGACTTGCTCTCATCCAATATAAATTTCAGTTTCTTCCAAAATGACTTTGCTTGTCTCCTGCTGGGTCAAGACAGATTTCAGAGACCTCTTTGGTGCTGTTATATTACACATGATTACTAGGTGTAGGGTTTCCTCTATGGGTGTGATTCAGGAGGCGCCATGAAATGCCTTTTGCTTTACCCCCGACCTGCTGAAGACACGTGGAAGTTTCTTTATTTGGGACCTCATCCATGATTTATCATAGAATGACTTCACAATCAATTCCATTTTTTGTTTTATGTAAGATCTCCTCCTAATTATTACAGTAATATGGATTACCTATATAAAATCTGGGAAAGGAAAAGGAAAAAAAGAAGTATAATCACTCATGATGCTATTCAAATTTTATAAAGCAGTTTTATAATTCTGGTGCTCTCTATATGCATATTTCAATGAAGCTTTGATTATAAAAATTTTTATTTTGAATTTAACAATAAGACAAACCTCTTTCTCAAATGTTTTTCATAGCTACAACTTTAATTCCCTGGACACATACATTGTTTTCAGTGTATCATTATTCTAAGCATAATTTCAATAAAGTGTGCATGAACTTCTTGTGCTATTAAGGATTAGTTCATCTTTATTTGTACCCTGAAAGTAGAATTAATGGGCCAAAAGGTAGGAATGTTTTAAAGGCCCGTGATACATATTGTTAAAATGCTTCTAAAAGGCTTGTGCTAATTAATGCTCCCTAGAGAAATGCAGGAAAGAAAGTTAAGCCAAACTCTTTTAAGCATCATTTTCTCTTATCTTCTGTCTATTAAATTTTTAATGTGTGTTAATTAGATGGGTGAAAAATTTCCTCTCATTTTTGTAACGGCCTCCTTTTTAATTTTTATTAGAGGTTGGAACCTACCTACTACCCCACATGGGCCTATAAGTCATTTATAATTCCTTTTTTGTGAATTGTTTTGTTCATGTCCTTTACTCCTATCTTAGGGTCTTAGCTTTAAGTTTTTCTGTCCTTATTTATTTCTATGAAATCTGTATATCTGCACCACCACTGGGTTCTCTTCTCCTTTGCTGGTTTTTTTTCTTTCCTAGCCTACCCCCTGGCAAGAAGAAAGTCTTTAAATATTCATCACATACATAGAGTTCTATAAAAATGATCAGTGTAATCAAGAGAAAGTTTTTTTTTTTCCAATTAATCATTTCCCTATTTTAAAAACCCAAAAGATCAGAAGTCTACCCCACAGAGAACTATAGGGAAGCACAAGCAGTGAGCTCCATGCTACTACTGATTCCCTGCGGGGTCCAGGAGGACCTGCTCTGGGGCTGTCTCTCCTGCACTGACCGTGGGAGGCGCTGATGGAGCCGAGTCAGGGCGCGAGACGGAACCAGAGACGTAGAAAGAGGAGGAGAGAGTGTGGCTTCAGAAAGTACACCTCCCCTAAAGCGGTGAAGACCAACAAGCACGCAAGCAGACCCCAGCAACAGAATGCGCGCATATAGTGAATGTGAGCGCATTGCGCCCTCAGTCATCTCTGACTCTTTGTGACCCCATGGACGGCAGCCCGCCAGATCCTCGGGCCACGGAATTCTCCAGGCAAGAACACTGGAGTGGCTCCCCACTCCCTTCTCCTGGGGATCTTCCCAATCCGGGGATTGAACTCGGGTCTCCTGCATTGCAGGCAGATTCTTTACAGTCTGAGCCACCAGAGAAGCCCCATGCATACATAAGCTAAGAGCTATCTGCACCTGTCTTCTAATCACAAAACCATTTCATGATTGGCTACTGGTCATTAGTATTTTCTCCAGGAATGGGTGAATATAGAATATCCTTCCAATCAGGCTGCCCATAGTAGCTCCTCTTTGTCCAAATCAAGCAAAAGCTGCTACTGTTGATTGCGATTTTCTTTTATATATATATATATATATATATATATATATATACATACACACGCACATATATATATATCTTTCTACACAGAGAGATAGAGTCATAGTTCTCCTGTAAAAGTTATATGTATTTACTTATATATATGCAAATATGTATATATGTTTACTTATATATAAACATATAAGAGAGAGAACTGTGACTCTGTCTCTCTGTCATCAATGTATTTAACCATGCCACTACTCCTCAGCCACAGCCATATTGATTCATTTATTGATCTCAGCACAATCTGTTCAAACTTCCTTATTGACAGGTCACTCTATTTTGTTGATGATTTATTCATTAATGTCATATTCATAAAGGTATGTGCTCTGAGTGTTTATGTTCCAGATGTGGTATCATTTAGGTTAAAACCAAATGTTATTTGTACATTAGCTCCAAGGAGAGAATCCTGACTCTTCTGAGGGTAACTGGCTGCTGCCATATGGCAGGGCTGGAATTACAGTTTCATTGAACACAGCCACCTAAACCCCGTGTCAAACGATTCCTACTAAGCCCACCACGCAACTTCAAATGTAGCATTATTCTTACAAAATGTATTATCGTAAATATGGTGACTTAACACGAATATTTTTAACCTTGCAGTTTCATACACTAGAAGTCCAACATAGGTCTATCTGAGCTAAAGGCATGTTAGCAAGGCAGTGTTCCTTCTGGAGCTTCAGGAGAGAATCTGTTTCCTTGACTCTTCCAGATTCTATGGCTGCTCACATTGTTTGGCTCCTAACTCCCTTCCTGTGTCTGCAAAAACAGTTAACACAGCAACCTTCTGACCGTTCTTCCATTGTCACATCTCTGTCTGTCCACAGCCAGAAAAGATTCTTCACTTTCAAAAACTCATGTCATTAGTCTGAACTTACCTGGATAATCCCAAAGATCTCTCAGTCTCAAAGTCCTTCATCACATTTGCCAAGTCCCTTCTGCCATGTAAGGTAATGTATTCAGAGTTCCCTGGAATTACAATGTGGACTTTTCAGGGGGAGGTGTGTTTCATTCTTCCTATTTGTCTTAGTCGGTTCAAGCTGCTATAACAAAATGCCACAGGATGGGTGGCTTACAAACAATGGGAATTACTCTCTCACAATTCTGGAGGCTAGAGCATCAGGGTGCCACTATGGTCAGGTTCTGGAGAGGGTCTTCTTCTGTACTGCAGACTGCTGACTTCTTCTTGTGTCCTCACATGGCAGAGGGCAGAGAGAGAAGCAACAGGAACTCTCATGACACTTATAAAGGCGCTAATCCTATTCATGAGAGCTCCACCCTCACAACTTCATTTAATTATAATTGCCTCCCCAAAGCCCCAGCTCCTAAAAACATCATCACACTGGGGACTAGAGTTTTGACATATGAATATTTGGACAGATCCTAATGCAGGAGAACATGTCATTAAAAAGAAAAACAAATGCAGTCTAAACTTAGGGTGAATTCTTGGTGTAAGCTCATCAACTTCCCATCCTGAGCAAGACTTCTGGTCTCCTAAGAGTATATGTACTAGAGGTCTAAATATGATATAGAAGAAAAGTATAGAGATGATTCACAAGCCACTCTGGAACTTTATTTCTGGGTGGCCTTAGCAGTGAGGCATCACGTCCATCAGCTTCTGGTCTTCCCTGCAGTCGGGGAATCGGCCTGCTCATACAAGCTTCCTAGGAAGCCAGAGTCTCAGGACTGTGATGCAGCCCCCCACTTATCCCACAGGACTCCATTCCCGTTCCAGAAACCCTGGATCATAGGAAAGGATGCACCTACATTACTGCCTATACACTTACACCCTCCTTAATCTCCCAGAGAAGGGACAACTTTGGGAACTTGGATTACCTCAACTCAATGATTACAATTTATTTATACCTTGAAATATCATTTATTTACCTGGCCTTCTACTCAGTGTATCAAATCCACCTCACGTCTCCATGTTCAAAATTAAATTCATCATCTTCCTCACATTACTTGCCTAGAACTTGTCTCCTTTTGGCATTTCCTGTTACAGCTAATGGCACTAGCAATCACCTTTAACTCCCATGGGTCAACTAAGTAATAGTGGAATTCTTCCCCTTCATCAACAATACCTGGTTTAAGGACAACCACCATCTGCTATCTTTAGTGGTCACCTAGCAGATGCCTTATGCTCTCTCTTTAGAATTTAGGTGTCAGTCACTCAGTTGTGTCCGACTCTTTGCAACCCCATCGACTGTATAGCCTGCCAGGCTCATCTGTCCACGGAATTTTGTAGGCAAGAAACTCTTCTTAAACCACTTTTTTTTTTCCAGGGGGAAAAACAAACAAACAAACAGGACAATCTTTTCAAAATAATCAACCGGTTGCGTCATCCTCTCATGTCTTCACCATGAGGAGCTGTGCTTGGTCCACCCCGGCCCTGGACTCATCTTCAGCAAGCATCCCTTCACTTAACACTTTCACCCACCCAGAACCTGGTGTGTAGTTCACAGAATGTCCAGTGTTTCCCACTAAGAGAAGGCTTCTGAATGGGTTCTTCCCTCTGTCTGATACACATGTCCACTACCCTCATCTTCTGCCAACTCTGTTTATCTAAACAGCTTCACCCCACTCAGCCACATCAGATTTCACTGCCTTTCGTGCAGTTTGTGATGTGTATCATCTACCTAATAAATGCATGAAATCTATAATTTCAACTAAGGTTGCCCTATTTCAGCTTCACGTATATTACTGCACATTCATTATTTCAATAGTTTGGTAACTGATTTCCCTTTCTCCAGCTTTCTCTTCCTCTTCCAATTTCCACAGTATTACAAGTATGATCCCTCACATGTGTAACTCTGCTGACGCCAGGCTCCTGTTACTTATTTATTTATTAGTTTATTTATTTAATTGGTATGCCCATTGCCTACTGAGAGAATTTCAACACTCTTTAGCTTTATTCATAGCCCTTCCAAATTTAGGCATCTCCTACTGGATTCCCTTCCTTTCTCCTCCACATCTTCACACTTATGGCCAATCTGAACTGGTCACTGTGGCTGGGATTTGAGGCTCTATTAGTAGTCTTGCCGTCCCCTCAATTGTGGTCTTCCAGCTCTGCTTGCTTTGGGCTTACTCAGCCCAAGCTGCTGGCTGGCTTCGATACCAGTCTTCTTTCATCCCGACCAGTTGGTCATGCTATCTCCATCCCATCAATGCTCACGCCTCTCTCCACCACTCACACGGCACAGCAAGACTAGCGCTGTAACACACATATGTCCTACTAACGCATGCCTTTTCAGCCAGCTAATACATTTTCATTGTTGTTGTTCAGTCGCTCAGTCATGTCCAACTCTTTGTGACCCCATGGACTCCAGCACACCAGGCTTCCTTGTCCTTCACCACTTCCCAGGGCTTGCTCAAACTCATGTCCGTTGAGTTGGTGATGCCATCCAACCATCTCGTCCTCTTGTCGTCCCCTTCTCTTCCTGCCTTCTATCTTCCCCAGCATGAGGGTCTTTTCAAATGAGTTGGCTCTTCACATCAGGTGGCTAAAGTACTGGAGCTTCAACTTCAGCATCAGTCCTTCCAATGAAAATTCAGGGTTTATTTCCTTTAGGATTCACTGGCTTGATCTCCTTGCATTTTCACTGAGCTTCTATTATATTCCAGGCACTGTGGACATGAGGATGAATAAGACATAATGTCTGCCCTCTGGAAATTTATATTCTGATGAGCAAGAGACAGGAGAATGGTAACTGAATGTAGCCTTCAAAGTATTATGGTCAGCCCAAATGATCTATAAACTCCAGAAGAAAAAAAATCCTATCTTTGACATCCCTTTCACTGTCATATATTTTAATGAAAAAGTGTTGTTCCAACAATCATCAAGGCCTCTGGGGCTTGGGGTAGAAAATGTGACTGTCCGTGTCTAAATACAAGAAGATGTAGCAAAGACCATAGCATTCTATAAAGCCCTGCCTATTAACAGTATTTCTGCATCAGGAATGGAGCCAGATCGAGTCTCTACAGACCCATCCCATGTCTATCATTAACAGCCAAATGACTACACTCTTTACCCAGAATAATGAGCAGCAGTGCTGTTTGCCATTATAACTTATGACAGCCAACACCATTCAGAGAGGCACTTTGAGAATACAGCCTTAATGTGGTGTTGTCTTAATCAAATACTTCTTTATCGATTGCTTATGATTAAAAAAAAATAGGTTTGCATAACTGCCCCATAGGAGAGGTATTAACTGCAGCAGCTTTATTATGTCTTTGCACAAATCAAACATGATGACCCAGATCCTGCTGGATTCATTTTTAGAGAAATAGTAACAACTCCAAAACATGGTCAACCAATTTGATTACATATATGCTTTCAAAAATATTAAATATTGGGTTTTCCTAGTGGTCCAGTGGCTAAGAATCAGCCTGCTAATGCAGGGGACATGGGTTCAATCCCTGGTCCGGGAAGATCTCACACGCCTCAGAGCCACTAAGCCTGAGCGTCAAACTACTGAACCTTCATGCCCAAATTAATGAAGCCCATGTGCCAGAGCCCATGCTCTGCACCAAGAGAAGCTGCTGCAATGAGAAGCCCAGGCATCACATAGAAGCGCCGCGCCTCCTCGCTGCAACTAAAGAAAGCCAGTGCAGCCAAAAATAAATAAATGAATAAATAAATACAAGAAAAAATAAAACACTGAGTTGTCTTTAAAAACATATTAAGTATTTTTAAGGGCAAAAATGAGAAAAGCTGTTTGCACCAAAAATGGGAGATAAGACAATATCTCTATTTCTTAAATATTCTAAATATTTGCCTCCGTGCCTTTGATTCTCCTGTTCCATCTATCTAGACTGTTCTCTCTACACTGTTCCCCAGGCAGGCATATGGCTTCCTCAGCCATGCCCTCCTCCTGACACATCACATGCTGAGCTCATTACAGCCTATACCCCCACTAGCTTGTGAACCCAAAGTAGGCAAAGGTTGGGTCCCATTCTCTGTGTCCCTGCAAATATGTTTTGCGTGCCTGTCCAGTGAAGGAAGAGTTCATTCCAGTTGGTTAGAAAACTAATTACTAAGTGATTAAAGAAGAGAAAATCTAAATACACCCTACAATGGATGATGTCATTTCATAGCAAACATTGTCAATAAAATACTTAAAGTCATCAATAAAAAATGGTAACTAAAACAAACTCATCACTACTAAATAAACATGTTTTTAAAAATGATCATGCCAAATGCAATAACAACTTAGAGTAAAACGGGAATAGACCACCCACAGCAGTAGCTGGATGATATGCACAGAGTTTTATTTATGCCAGGGAAGCAACTGGGAATGAATTCGTAAGTTACAGTGTATCAATTCAATAGGAAATTCCGCAGCAATTAAAAGTGATAGTTACGAAGACCATTCAGACATGAAACTGTTGTGAAATTGTATGTTTCATAATAAACAAAAGCTGCAAAGAAAACAGAAACAGTTTGACTTTGGATGTCACAGTGAGGGTGAATCTTTAGTGTTTTATTTTTATTTTTATTAGTGTGCTCTACTGCTTCAGCAGCATAAAAATTGATCATCTTTTTTAGGGCCATGTTCTAAAGTTTGGTGTTAAAATGCAATATGATCTCTAGCAATTTCATTTTTGTATAACACTGTAACACTATAACATTTTTTATTACATTTTGAAAATATCCCTTTCACCTCCTCACACAAATACTGTATTGATGTGTTTGGCCATCTGGGTGACCATTACAACATTCTTGCATTTATGCAAAAGAAAAGTTACAGGAGGAGTCTAGGTAAAGGTGATAGATTGAAGACATACACCTATTTTCTCTCCCTCTCAAAATCTCCTTTAAACAATATAGAGTTTCTTTTTGTTTGTTTGTTTGTTTTTCTCTTTTCCATTATGGTTTATTATAGGATATTGAATATAGTTCCCCATGCTATATGGTAAGGTCTTATTATTTATCTATTTGATATATAGCACTAGTCTCAATCTCCCAATCCTTCCCTCCCCTACTCAGGGTTTCTTTTAAAAGCCTAAACAATAAAATGGAGAATGAGAGAGGGGGGAACATCTACAAAATTTGGGAAGTTCAAAAGCAGATGGATAAATTACCTGCCTCGTGCTGAGAAAAGTGAAACAAGCTGGTAGTAGGGAAGGTTGAGAAGCAACTCTATGGCAGAAACCAACAAAATACTGTGAAGCAAATATCCTCCAATTAAAAAAGAAATTTTTTTTTTAAATTAAAGGAGAAGCAACCCAACTGAGACCATAGGACCCCTGAGTGGATCGGGATTAGACATCACCTCTGAAAGTGAAGGTGAAGATGAAGATGGCGCTTTCTGTTTTTCTCTTCGGCTGTACCATATCGCTTCTGGGATCTTAGTCCCCCGACCGCAGACTGAACCCAGGTCCTCGGCAGTGAAAGCACAGAGTTCTAACCACTGGACAACCATGGTATTCCCAAAGATGGTGCTTTTAAGGAGCAGGACCCCTGCAGAATGCATACCTGAGGAACATTCTGATTTCCAGAACTGCTGCCCCCACTCAGCTGGACAACTTTCTCCAATGCCAACATGTAACTGGAGGTTTTTTTCTCTATAGAAGATAAAGCAAAGCTTCTGCTTTGTCATGTAAGGAACTTTATCAAATAAATGTGTCTATCTGTCTTTTAGAACCATCACACTGGTGCCTGGAGTGAAGGGTTTAAAGGGTGAGATGGAGCCAGAAGGCAGGGAAACCAGTGAGCAGGCTTGTGAACACTGGGTAGGAGATGACTGGTGCAGAAGCACTGGAGAGACAGGTTATTGGGAAACAGAAATCACAAGGCTTAGTTAAGTGATTTGATGTAGAGGAGAGGCAGAGGAGAGTAAGTCAAGGGCGATTCCCAGTTCTTCCTACTGGATGACCTCTACATGGTCTTTATATGGCTCTGTCGCCTCCCCACTCATTGTTTTATTTGTCTCAGGATTTTTGTCATAAACCCTGGTAGCTCACGGGGGCTTCCCTGTGGCTCAGACAGTAAAGAATCTGCCTGCAAGGTGGGAGACCTGGGTTCAATCCCTGGGTCAGGAAGATCCCCTGGAGAAGGAAATGGCAATCCACTCTAGTATGCTTGCCTGGAGAACCCCACGGACAGACATCTTGGTGGGCTATAGCCCATGGGGTTGCAAAGAGTCGGATACGACTGACCCCAAACACACTGGCAACTCAAATCTTTGGGGAAGGAAGTGGAGAAAACCTTCCTCAGCAATCATTTCTCCATCCTTCCTCTACTCCATGCTCCAGAGCAGAAGTGAGCTTTAAGGAAACTGGGGATAAAAAGCAGGCTGTCATTTGTGTGAGGTGCTTACAAACCAGGCAGTAGTAATTAGGTGTTCACACAGTAGATGTGTAAATGCAGAATGATGTCCTTTTCTGTGCAAACTAGCCATTCCTACTATGTGCCATCTGGAGCGATGATTCTGTTTATCTTTGCTATTCAAATCATTTGGGGAATAACAACTCACCCTAGCATCACTGGGTTTCCCCGGTGGCTCAGATAGTAAAGAATCTGCCTGCAATGCAAGGGACCCAGGTTCAGTCCCTGGGTAGCAAAGATGCTCCTGGAGAAGGGAGCGGCTACCCACTCCAGTATTCTTGCCTGAAGAATTCCATAGACAGAGGAGTCTGGCAGGCTATAGTCCATGGGGTTGCAAAGAATCGGACACAACTGAGCGACTAACACTAGCATCAAATCTGTCCCAGTACACGTCTCCATCTAAGCTGGTGATAATTCTTCTCGGATAATATTGTGGAAAAGTTGTGCATAGGAAGAGGGTGAGATCAAATGAATTCTTGCTTTTCTTTATCTTGGCAATGCTTCTCTTAAGTGATATCTACTGGTATCTGGCAGTAGAATGAAGCACATTTTAATGTCATGCAACCTTTTAAAAAAGACCATTTTCTTCTTTTTCCTGTCTTACTGTAATTGTAGAAGGAATCAATAAATAAAGACGTTGACCTTGACAATGGACAAGTATGGCACCTAGACTCAGTTTAGCCATTACAAAGTTACATGTCTCATTATCCTGGCAAGTTCCTGGAAGCCACATGCAGTTGAGCCTAAAAAAATCCCATAAAATCCTTTTCATTATGGCCAGGGAACAACTGCAGAGTATCTTCGTGGATAATACTGCCACATCTTTTTTAGGAGAACAGCTGGTAGCTCAATGGCCTTCTTTCCTTAAAAAAAAAAAAAAAGTGCCTCTTGCTCTGAAGTTTCAGCAGGAAACTGCTGCTTCATCACCGAGTCATGTCACATATTTTATGGTGTTAAACTTTGCCGTAGGAGTTGAGAAACAAAAATGAAAGAAAATTGATGCACTGTATGAATCGGTGCCAGTGAACAGAGAGTAATGGGTGAGCATAAAACTCAGCATCTACTGAGAGTGGAGGGTACACAGTCCGTTGACATTCGGAACTTGAACATGAGCACCATTTCAGATGCCTGGAGGGAAGATAACGCTCAGCAGAGGGTTGATCGGTGGTGGTGCAATCTGATCATGGGTTCTGGTGCAATTTCAGGGGGATGAAGTGTGTAGGAGAAGGGACTCAGATGAAAAGGCTCTGACTCTGAAAGATCAGAAATGATGTGACAGACTCCTTAGAAATGAGAAACAAGAGTTGCCTAGAATACTTTCCACATGGACACAAGCATGGATGCAACAAAATGCACCTGCCCTTAGCATGTAAGAGGAGAAATAACTCTTGTTCCATGATTTTCAACAGGAGACAGTACACCAGAGAAATTAATGAAAAAAAGTATTAATGTAATTTATATACAAAGGGTCCTCAATAAATCATTAAGAAAGAACATCCCAATTACACATAAAGAAATGACACAAACACTGAGCATTACGCAAGAAGAAATCCACCCAGTGAACAAACATTTAAAAGGTTTATCCTGAATAATAAGATTGCTAAGAACAGCCATGGCATATTATTTTGCATCTTTTATTTTCATAGAAAAAGATAACACAAAAGATGTATTGACATGGCCATACTTTTATACTGTTGATGGCAATAAATTTTTAGAAGTCTCTTTTTGGAAGCAATCTGTCAACAGGTATAAATGCATTCCTATCTGGTAAACAACATTCTTGAATGCTTTTCTGGGTTTGACAATCTGAAATGCAGGATAAGGTGCATATATGAAGGTGTTAATTTGTGCGTGTGTTTCAAGTTGGAATTCTCCAGGCAAGAATACTGGAGCGCGTAGCTATTAGCTTCTTCAGGGGATCTTCTTGATTCAGTGATCAAGTCTGGGTCTCTTGCATTGCAGGCAGATTCCTTGCTGTCTGGGTCACCAGGGAAGCCCCTTTAAAGGTGGAGGCAGTCTTAACGTCCAGTGTAGAGCAAGTTAAATAAATAGTGACATATCCATTGCCTAGATGGCTTACTAAACATTCTAATCATGACAACTTCGTAGCAATGTAGAATATATAGTAAGCAATTATATATTCAATTAAATGGAAAGTAAATAAGAGAAATATTTAATGGGAAATATACTGTGATTATAAACATGAAAAATAATAGCTAACATTTAAATAGCATTCTTCATTGCCAGCCACTTTGTTAAGCACTTTGCATTGATTATCCTATTGAATCTTCATAACAGCCCTACGAGGTTAGCATCCCATTCACAGATGTGCAAACTTTGATTTGGAGATATAAAGTTACTTGTCTAAAGTGACAGAGCTGGTAAGCGGACTTAGATATCCTGACCTAGGCTCTGGAGCTCTTAACTGATACACTGTATCACCCTTTCTGAAGGAACAAAAGAAAAGAACTGGACAAGAACATGAAAAAAATCAATATAAGTATATTCAGCGAGTGGGATTACCACATTTTTTGGATATTAGAGTTTTGTTTCAATAATATAAACTAATCTCTAAAACCTCTATTTCTGATGAAAAGGAGATGGATACAAATGACTGCACTAAATGGATGTCATGAAGGGAAATGGCAACGTGGTCTGTCACTCAATCTTCCTCCTTCAATCTTTATGGGGAAAAAGAGGCTCTAGCCATCCGCCTCCACCATATGTTGTAGTGAAGACAGGTGGGTCAGCTTATTACCCCACTGCAGGGACCTTGGGGTCAGCACTGTGACATTTTGAGTTGGCTATTTCTCTGTTGTGGGGGCTGTCCTGTGGATTATAGGATAACCAGTGGCATTCTCAGCCTCTTTCCATCAAACACCACCAGCACACTTCCTCCAAGTTGTGATGACTGAAAATGTCTCCAGACATTGCCAAGTGTCCCCTGTGGGGCAAAAATTGTCCTTGGTTGAGAACCAGTGCCTTAGGTATTCATTTCCTTTCATTTGGGCTCCATGGTCTTCCTGTGAAAATGTGAAAATGTTAGTCGCTCAATTGTGTCCAACTCTGTGCAATCCAATGGACTGTAGCCCGCCAGACTCCTCTGTCTATGGGAGTCTCCAGGCAAGAATACTTGAGTGGGTTGCTATGCTCTCCTCCAGGGGATCTTCTAGGCCCAGGGATCGAACCCAGGTCTCCCACATTGCAGGCAGATTCTTTACTATCTGAGCCACAAGGGTCTTCCTATAGCCTTTTGATATTAATTTGATATTAATATGACTGTCCTAGAGTGCTTTTCCTACTGAGAAGAGGAATCCAGTCAACCAACACAAGAATAACCCTTGGGACCAGGATGGTTCTATTTCAGCTTTCTAGTGAAAGCTGACCACTTGACATTTAGATGGATCTTAGTCAGTCTCTTGGGAATTCCTCAATTTTTAAGTCCATACTCCAGAGACAACATGGGGCACTACAGAGTGCTTAGAATTTGGCATCAAGCAGACAGACCAAGTCTTCTTATTGACTAGGTAGGACTGATCTTACCTCTCTGAACCTTGATTTTTATCATCTCTTAAGGGAAATACTAGTAGCTACTTTGAAGAACTGCACTGAGGATTTGAAAAGAAAGTATACATAATCAGTAAGAAATTTTAGGATAACCCCAAGGAATTTACAAGGTGGAGTGGGGGTACAGAAACATACAAACATAAATTCAGTGTTGGGTGAGGGGTTCCATGAGCATTTCTTTGCTCTAGATTAGACTGGCTTTTCCCAGTAGATGTTTTCTAGCTCCCTTACCTCTCTCATCATTGCATTCATCCCAGTTCAAGAGATCTTCCACCAGACTATAGGTTAAGAGAGCATGGATTAAGTTACTTCAGTACCCCTAGTACCTGCATGGTGTCTGGCTTACATTAGGCACTGGAAAAAGAATTTTTAAAATAATTAAGTGAAGAAATAACTGTTGAATGTATGTGCTAAGCCACCTCAGTCATGTCTGACTCTTTGTGACCCTGTGGACTGTAGCCCACCAGGCTCCTCTGTCCATGGGACTCTCTAGGCAAGAACACTGGAGTGGGTTGCTATGCCCTCCTCCAGGGAATGTTCATGATCCAAGGATTGAACCCGTGTCTCTTGTCTCCTGCACTGGAAGGCAGGTCCTTTACCACTAGCACCACCTGGGAAGCCCGTTGAATGTACAATGTGTGATGAAAAGAGACAGAGATGAATGAATTCTGCCTAAATCAAGGGCAGAAATACAGTCAAGAAAGTGGGCTACATTTGTGTTGCCTCTTGAAAGAGAAACAGAGTTTCTCCAGGCAGAAATAAACACGAAGGATGTTCCAGACAACGGTGAGTACATACTAAGGTCTGACTGTGAAAAGCCATGTTAAATGGTGTGGAATTCAACCTGAAAAGCACAGAGGGTCCCACTGAGACATTTAAAAGTAGAACTGTCATTCTTAAATTCATAAATGTTGCCATGAAATCTCTGAATACTTTTTAAAACTGTGATTTAAATATGGAAAAGAGCAAGCACACATAAAAGTATAAGGAATAGTATAATGAACCCCCATGATCCTATCACTCAATTTCAGAATATATTAGTTCATAGCAACCTCTGCCTCGTCTATAACCCTATCCACTTTCCTTATCTTGGGTAATTTTGAAGCAGGTTCCAGACAACAAAGTATTTCATCTGTAGATATCTCCTTTTCTATCTCTAAAAGCAAAAGACTATGATGCCAACACAGCCATAATCCTACAATCAAACTTCCCTCTCTCTCTCTTCCCCTCCCACCCATTCTGTATCCTCCTTCTTCACCCTCCCCTCTTTGTCTTCCTCAGATTCTCTAATCTGTTTGTTGAAAAAAAACAGATCCTTTGTCCTGAAGAATTTCTCAGGTTTTAGATTATGTTGATTTGGTGTCATTGAACATGCTTCTCTCCCTCTTCTATTTTCTATAAGCTGGAAATTAGATTGAGGCTTGACCAGACTCAGGTTTGATTTTGGCTTTTTGGTAACACAATTTCATAGGTATCTTGCACATCCATTGGAAAGTACTTAATGTCTGCTTGTCTATCTGTGACATTAACAAATATTGATCATTTCCTGGATGTATTATTTCACACAGTGTACAAATTGCTACTATTGCATCATTCCATCTTCAGCAACTAACTGGGATATTCTATAATATTGGGATATTCTATAAAAAGAAACTGTCCCTTATCAACTACTCCGTTACTATGAGGTACAGTTTATACAGGAAAGGCTTCATTCCTTTCCTATATTAACCAGTATTCAAAAGGAAGAAATCAGTTCCCTAAAATTATCCAAAAGTAACCAATGTGCTGTTGTTCTCAAATCTAATTCTAACCTCATGGATGGGTTCAAGTGTATGTGATGAGTTGCATTCCATTGCAGATATGACCCTTATTATCTCATTGCCTTTCGGCTCAATTTGGCTCTTGAGTTCTTCTGATCCTACTAACCCTTGACAGTCTCCTTGCTTTCTGACACAATGTGATGATTAAGAGCTTATCTTGTACCAAAAGCTTTTTAAAAAATTTTTCTTATTTAATGGGAGATAGTACCTAGAAACCACATTTCTTACACCAAAAGCTCTCATTGCTATTGAGTTGACCATTACTTCTTGTTGTTTGCAAATAAAAGAACTAAGATAAATACAAGCAATAGAACTAAGATATACACTGTTTCATAGGTGAAATACACTATGAATTTTATTTTAGGACTATTACTTTAATTATTTTAAAACTTGATTTCTTCAATAGTGTGTCTCTGTTTCCTTACTCTTTTTTTTTTCCATTTATTTTTATTAGTTGGAGGCTAATTACTTTACACCATTACAGTGGTTTTTGTCATACATTGAAATGAATTAGCCATGGATTTACATGTATTCCCCATCCTGGTCCCCCCTCCCACCTCCCTCTGTTTCCTTACTCTTATGTCAAAAACCTTGGTTCCCAATGTTGTTGCTAACATCACTGTATATTTGATGCCCATCCTCAGATACAACAGTCTCATAATAACAGCACCAACACTACCACAAAAAACAATTACCAAAAAAAAAGTTGAGGATTTTTTTGGAGTTAACTTTGTATATCTTATCAGAGATGTACAGTAAAGCCATGTATTTTAAAGTTATTTGAAATAATCCCCATCTGTGCTTATATCAGGCTTTCCAGGTGGCTCAGTGGTAAACAATCTACCTGCCAGTGCAGGAGACACAGAAGATGTAGGTTCAATTCCTGGGTCGGGAAGATCCCCTGGAGGAGGAAATGACAACCTACTCCCAGTATTCTTGCCTGGAGAATTCTATGGACAGAGGAGCCTGGCGGGCTACTGTCCATGGGGCTGCAGAGTCAGACACGACTGAGCACGCATGCACGTACTAATGTCAACAATTTAATACGCGGTTAATTTGTTTTAGTCTTCATGCTGATTTTAGGAAGTCCTTTTAAAAAGTTAATTTTGTTTTATAAGTATTAACATTGCGATGTTTAGAGAGTCAAGCCTATAACACAAGGCATATTCAATCCAGAAAACTGAGTGAGATTTTATGTTTCTTCTCTCATGTTTCTCCCTTTTTGTAGCTTTTAAAAATATGTCAAATTACGTGTGTATCTGTGTGTTTGTATCTATTCCTTTCCTTACATACTATAGGCCTTGATTTTTATCACCTTAGAGTACATTTTATGTCACATATTTCTCATACTTGCATTATACCTGCATTATGTGACATGTTAGTATTTAAAATCCAATCTTAATGGCCATTTTCTCCCAGGCTTTGCTATTACAAATAGTGTTACAAAAATATTTTTCTACGTATTTCTTTTTATGTTTTTGTTTGTGTATCTTTGAGGTAAGATACTTAGAGTGGGCTTGCTGTGTCAATGTTAAATACCTGAGTAATTTGCTAGATATTGTCAATTTTTCTTCCATATTCATTATATTTTTGCATTTCCCCCAACAATGCATGGGAATACCTACATCTCCAGAGAGCTGCCAATAGAGAATGTCATTATTTCGATTTTTGCCAACTTGAAAGATGAAAACTAGCATCTCACTGTAGCTTTAATCTGCATTTCTGTTATGATCAAGGTTAAGCACCTTTTTGTATACTTACAGGATTTTGTATTTCTTTTTTGAACTGTCCCATTATCTTTCCTTTGCATATTTCTATAGAATTCTTACTTTTATTTTCTATTTTTAGAAGATCATTTTCATATGAGGGATACTATTCCTGCCTGATTTAAGTTACAAATATTTTTTCCAATTTGGAATCTGATCTGTGACTACCTTTTAAAACAGAAATCCATCCATGGTTTGCAATTTGCAAGCCACATTGAGACTATGGATTTCATATTGATGTAGAGTTGAAAGGTACAAGGTCAACGTCTTAAATCCTTGAAAAACAAGTGTCCTTTAGAGACTATTGCATCACTTGGAACCAGGTAAGTTATTTAAAACATCATTTGAGTTTTCGACCAGTTGTAATGTATTTCTAACACAAGAGCATAAAAAAGGCAGAGTTTAACCAACACTTCCATGACATGGCTACCATCGGAAATATAGTGATTTACCCATCTATATTTTCATGTCTTTCAAATCATTAACATTTAAACACCTGGAAACTGATTTTTGGTGATTAACCTTTTAAAAATGAGAAGTCTATTTATCCACGTGTTTCAAAGGTCTTGGCACATGACAATAGCTCCAAAAATGTTTAAAGGTATACCATAAGGGGAAAAATAATAATGAAAGGACAAAAGAATAAATGAATGGAAAGTGGACAGAAACTAGAGACTCAGCCAAATTCTCTCACATAACATGACATCTTCCAGCAAGATATCTATAGTTAAGATGAACTTTATCTTTCAAATCTCTGAATTCTCTCCCTAAGAAAACTGCATCAAAAGAAGTCCACATTTAAGGCATCTCCATATCCAGTCCAGTTCAGTCACTCAGTCGTGTCCAACTCTTTGGAACCCCATGAACCATAGCATACCAGGCCTCCCTGTCTATCACCAACTCCCAGAGTCCACCCAAACCCATGTCCATTGAGCCAGTGATGCCATCTAACCATCTCATCCTCTGTCGTCCTCTTCTCCTCCTGCCCTCAGTCATTCCCTGCATCAGGGTCTTTTCAAATGAGTCAGCTCTTCACATGAGGTGGCCAAAGTATTTGAGTTTCAGCTTCAACATCACTCCTTTCAATGAACACCTCAAGAATCTTCTCCAACACCACAGTTCAAAAGCATCAATTCTTTGGCGCTCAGTTTTCTTTATAGTCCAACTCTCACATCCATACGTGACTACTGGAAAAACCATAGCCTTGACTAGACAGGCCTTTGTTGACAAAGTAACGTCTCTGTTTTTTAATATGCTGTCCAGGTTGGTCATAACTTCCCTTCCAAGGAGCAAGCGTCTTTTAATTTCATGGCTGCAATCACCATCTGCAATGATTTTGGAGCCCAAAAAAATAAAGTTGGCCACTGTTCCCACTGTTTCCCCCATCTATTTGCCATGAAGTGATGGGACCGGATGCCATGATCTTAGTTTATATAAAAGTTATTAATAATATTTATTTTATGCCAGGAGTGTCCAGAAGTAAGTGTCCAAAAGTATGATTCTACAATCATAGCTTTTTAAAATGGAGTCAATATGAATGTGAGGTTGGATACACCATCTCTGCTTGAGAAAGTTTGTCTCTCTTTGTCAAGGACTCTAGCAGTGGATTAATTATGGGAAGGACTTTGCTGGGCCTGGGAAGGTGAAAAAGAGAACAACCAATGATTCGTCCAAGCTTTGCTCATGTGAGTTATGGAAGGATATTATTCAGGTTGAACTGTTTTAAATAGGGTGAAAGAGAAAGATTGTAAAAAACATTAAATTTGAAAGCAACAAACTTACAAATTTTGTGTGAAGTAGAACTCTACAAACACATTACCTGTAATATATGTATGGATATATGTATTGTATGTAGACAAATACATAGATAAGTGTGACAAATTCCTCTTCAAAAATCTACTAGAAAGTTGTAATATTACTGCTCAGAAAAACTAGAGAAAGAAAGAATATTTACTGGGTACTATCATATGCAGAATATTTTACATACTTGAACTTCAATCTTTCCAAGAAACCCTATGAGGATTACAGCCGAGAAGACAAAAGCCGCATGCAGTTACATGATTTTCCAAAGTGTACTCACAAGAAGTTAAGGAGGCTAGAACCCAAGGCTGAATCTGTAGCTCTTCATTACTTTTCCCCCCACTATACCTGCTGACTTTAAAATACATTGATGGTTTCCCCCATTACCACCATAGATTTGTGTCTCAAATCCATTTGTTCTCAACAAAGAGTCACAGGACTCTGAGAGTCTGGGCCAAGTTTTGTTTTTCATTAAATGGAATTATGAGAATAAACAAGACATATTGCTAACATAAAATGCAATGCACCCTTCCGCTCAGGAATGAGTCAGAAATCCAAGAGAAAACCAAATCAAGCCACAACTAATAACTAGGTATTTTTCCGGCAATGATACAAGGATTACTTACTATTGATGTTCTATTCACTGAGTTGAGGCAGAGCCTGGAGAACTCTTGGATCTTTTATTGGAACAGTAATTATCCCATAGCAGAGACAGAAAGATCTCCTTTGTTTGTAACACAAACTACTTGGGTTACCTTATCGTGACTCTGTCAGGCTCTAAGAAGTATAATCGTAATGTAATTGTGAAATGAAGATGTAATTTGAGGATAGGCCATTATGTTGTAGAGTTCCCTCTACATTACTTGAAGTATTTTATAAACAGTAAGTAAGTTATTTAATAATTGACAGAAATCCTGTCTCCATCTATCCTCTAACAAATAACCATAGCCAATACATATACTTAAAAATCGTTGGACATAAACTGATAAAGACATTTTGCACAGGAAAATTTAGCACTTCCCAAATGCTTCTAGGTCCTTTCAAAAAATAGAACTGATAAATTAAGTCTATTGTATATGTCATAAGTCTAATTCTGTACCACAAGATTTTAACTTGACCTCTTCAGCCTGGAGTCTTCATGTTCTTTCTTTTATACAGAAAACCCTGCTTCCTGAAATAACCAACATTCTGACTCCTTTATTTTTCTGTAACATTTGCCAATCTGCATGAGGATGTCAGCTCCACCTTCACATTATTTGACTTGGTGAAAGCACACATTCAGATCCTCAAAAATAAGAGCATCACTCCCAGATGTTTGGGGATGATCTTTGGGGTTTGGACTCAGCAGACTTCAGCAGACCCATCTGTGGGACTCCCAGATCTCTCAGGTCTACTGAGGTTGCACAATTCTTTTCTAGAGTGTTTTAGCTTCAGTGAGAGATCACACTTCCCTGGAAGTTGTGGACATTGCATTGTCAGTCTCCCTGCAAGGCAGCTAATGGTACAACCATAGTCAGTGGAATTCTGACTCACTTACTGGCTGAAGTCACTTAACCTCTCTGAATGTCAGTGTCTTCACCTGTGGGGTCATGCCCACCACACACATTTGTGTGGATTAATTATGATTTTTAAAGTAGAAGCAGTTCTGTTTGTGTGGAAGCTAAGGAACTGTAGGTGAGAAGTTGCTTTCATTCGATAGAAATCTTTCTATAAACTATACATGTGTGTGCATGTGCGTTAAGTCACTCTCATCATGTCTAATTCTGTGCGACCCTATGGGCTGCAGCCTGCCAGGCTCCTCTGTTCATGGATTTTCCAGGCAAGAATACTGGAGTGGGTTGCCATGCCTTCTTCCAAGAGATCTTCCCTCCCCAGGGATCAAACCTGTGTCTTTTATGTTTACCCCAATTGGCAAGCGGGTTCTTTACCACTAGTGCCACCTGGGAAGCCCATAAACTAAATGAGTGACTTAACTCTAAGAGCATGGGCACTGTTTATTTTTTGTTCATCCCAGAAATCTAAGGGTAGCACCTTGTCAGGCACAGCACAGGATCTCAAAGTCATTATTTTTGAGCAAGAAGAGACAGTGATCAATCATCAGGTATTTCTTGACTGCTTTCAATGCACATGTGTGTGAAGCAGATGGGAAATACATGGCTGTTCTATCACAAGCTCTATGACAACAGTGACCCCACCTAACTGGCTCAGCTCTTTCTCTATAGATCTATCATGTTTCAAACTGTTTCTGGTACTATTACAGATGCTCAGTAAATACGGGTGAAATGAGTGAGTCCCTCTGTCAAGTGTACATGGAGTTTAGGGGAGAAAGCACATATACATTAAAATTTTGAGAACCACTCAGTCCCAATCTGTGGGCGCTGGAGATGCAGAGGTGGGCAGTCTCTCAAGGGGAGAAGGGGGGCTTCTTTGAGGAGGCGGGAACCCACTACTGTGATGCATGAATAGGCTGTGAGGAAGTGGGAAAGCAGCAGGATGACCATCTCTGAGGGAAACAGCAGGTGCAAACACAGAGAAGTTGGATGCAAGACGGCGGTGGGCGTAGATAGGTGTGTAGGAACAGGGTCACTTCACAGCACTTCCCAAAGGGCCCTTTGTCACTGATGGAGATCTCACTCTCTCCTGTCCTGGATTGATGGATGGGGCCAGCCATTTACATCCTCTCCATCTCAGGCAGTCCTGTGACATCCTAGTTGCAGCACTTATGGCAGAGGACCCTGGATCTGACAGTGTCTCTGAAGATTTTTGAAACATGAAAATTGCCATTTGAAATCCTTAAACTGTTTTCTGTCTCTCAGACTTAAATTTGCATTTATCATTGTAGAAGAGTATCTCGTTCTCCATGGAAATCACTTCAAGGGTTTCCTAGATACTAAAATATTGAATAAAGTTTCACCCAAAGTCCCTGGAGAACATGGAAACCCTGACCTACTTGAATGCAGGTGATTTAGACACAGAGTAAGTTCTACAGGGCTGTGCAGATGACCATTCTGTAGCTCTGGGGGCAGAAATTGTGTTTCATTTTATATATACAGATATAAATGAATTTACTTTAGAGTTATGGGTGGTCTTGCTAGAGATAGAATACTGTAGCAAAAATAGGTAGGCACATGGATGTGAGGGGAGTTTTGGAAAGAATAGATACATGTATATGTGCGGCTAAGTCCCTTCCCTATTCACCTGAAACTATCACAGCATTGTTTGTTAATTAGTTATACCTCAATACAAAATAAAAAAAAAATTTTTTAAGGAACAGGTAGCCACATGCTTATTAACCTCTTTCCATTGAAACAAAGTCACTGAAATTCAGATGTACTGGGCTGATGTGACTCAACACAGATTTAATTTTTTGAGATGCAGAATGTGACATTATTTAACACCAAACAAAGCATGGAGGTTATGCAGTTCTTTTCTAATGTGTTTCCAATTCTGCAGGTGACTCTAAGCTCCATGAAACTAGACAACCATGACAGTTTCAGCTCTTTGGTCCTCACTGCACTTGGGGCCTGGGTCCCTGAAGAGCAAGCATGCTCAGGACACTATCTATGGGAGGAGGTGGGCTGCCTTGTCGTTCTAGCACTCAGGCAAGGCAAGGCGGCCAGCCGGTACCATTGGCTGTCCAAGCACTGCAGTCAAGAGCGTGGACTCTGACAGCACACGGCCTGAACTCCCACTCTGACCTGATCCTTTCCCACTGCATCAAGTTGGGCACTTTTCCTCTCCATGCCGTGTGTGTGTTGTTTTTTTTAATGTATTAGGTAATACCCTCAAGTCTCCTTTACTATGCTCTAGTTCTTCTCACTACAGAACATATTGCGTTACAATCTACAGTTTTTTGTGCCATTTTTTCATCTCTTCTCTCAAGTGTAAACACAATGCAAGGATTTTTGATTAATCATGAGTATAAATTATTTTTGTATTGGTCATAGCGTAGTACCCGGCCCACAGTAGGTGCTTAATAAAAGTTTCCTGACTGAATAAAGCACTTAGAAGGATGCTCAATAAATGTCAGTAGTTGTTAACATTTCTCTTTCTTCCCTTCTATTACTCACAGTGGCCAGGAAAGTCTTCACATGTAAGCCTGGCCTCTAGTGTGTGGGGAACAACACAGAGCAACCTGTTTCAGGGCTGAGACATGACGGCCCTACCACCACCATGGTTGGTAGGCAACCTACCATGGAGGTTGCCTGTGTTGCAGGAGAACCATCACAAGTCACAGGAGTCCCAGAAGGCAATTTTCTCTGGTTTATAAGGCAGCAAAGTCTGGACACTTATCTGATACAAGGTAAGAGAGAAAAAAAGAAAGCTAATGCTCCTTTTCTTTTTTTCCCCTTACCAGGCGTGTTGAGCTTATCTCAATAGTTACAAGGAGAGAAGTTCTACATGACTTCTCATCTCTGTTGGCAGACGTTCTGTCTCACCTTTGAGATAACAAGATAACAGAGAGGATAATATTAATAACAACAAAGGTGTAGCTGATACCATACTCTTCTAAGCAGTTCACATGCGTTATCACATTCAATCCCGACAAATCAGAGTTAGGTGGTCCTGTGAGCATCTTAGATGAGGAAACTGAGGCCCAGGAGGCGCAGTCGGGTGCCCACTGTTACTTAGTGAGGGAGCCCCAGGAAGTGGAAGCAGATCGTGTGTATCTGAGGCTCGTTAACACAGCACTACACTGACCTTAGATCTGGGCGTGGGTCCAGCTTTTGAAGGTGGGTGACGATGAGGAAAAGGCATGGAAATCACCATTCACAGAACCGGACTTCAGGATGTGGGGTAAGAGGCCCTGAGTGAGGGGGGACTGAACATGCCTAAGAAACCTAAGAGGTTTTCTAGAAGTGGTAACATTTCCAAGAGACAGCAGGAGCAAAGCAAAGGTATTTTGTAGGCCACGAGCATGCGGACGGGGAAGAGAAGAGGCTCCACAGGCAGTGGCATGTGCAAAGACAGAGACAAGAAAGATGCTGCGGCCGCCAAGGGGTGCTGAAATCAACAACTGGCTTTTACTGAGGTCTAAACGTTTGTATGCATAGAAATCACCCTTGAAGCTATTGGAAAGTGCAGGTTCCTGGGACTCCTCAAGCCCAAGGACAGAGCTCAGGAATTCCACTTTAGCAAGAACTCCAAGTGCTTCTGATGATACCCTGTGGATCACATTTCAGGAAATGTGGCTATTTATAGTTTTTAAGAAAGGATACATGAAGAATGTGATCAGATCCCTCTTTTATAAAATCTCTCTTATGGGGCAGGAAGGAGGGCCTGGAAGAGAAGAGCTGAGTCATAGGGGGCTCTTAGAAGGCTGACCCAACAGTCCAGTTGAGAGAGGCAAGGGCCTGGGCCCAGGCATGGCTAAGGGGGTAGGGGTTCTCCCACAAGTAGGCTCAGAGCTACAGGCGGCTTCCCTTATCTGAGCATCTTCCTTCGGCTGAGTCATGACCCACTGTCTGGGGCAACGATAGTGGGAAGGTCAGCTTCTGCTAAAGGAAAACTCCATGTCAACAGCAGAAATGAAACATGCTCTGGAATTAAAGGAGGCTGACATACATGCAGAGTAATTCAATCAGAAATATTTTGAGAAGTAGGGTTTTTCAACTTTGATGACATTTCAGCATCCAGGTAACATTCTGAGATATTTCACAGACACCCTTAAATAACTCAGCAGTAGGTAATGCCAAAGAGCTAGCACCACATCATCATTTCAAAGGATGAAGTGAGTTGTATTTATTACTCAACATCTACAGAGGACACACTATGGTGGTTAGAAACAGCAACGGGGCGGACTTCCCTGGTGGCTTAGTGGTAAAGAATCTGTCTGCCAATGCAGGAAACAGGCGTTCCGTCTCTGGTCCAAGAAGATCCCACATGCTGCAGAACAACTAAGCCTGTGTACAACTACTGAGCCTGTGTTCTAGAGCCTGGGAGCCAAAACTACTGAGCCCGCGTGCTGCAGTTAGTGAAGATCGCACACCCCAGGGCCTGCGCTCCGCAACAGGAGAGGCTGCCACAGTGAGAAGCCTGCACACTGCAGCTAGAGAGTGGCCCCCACTCGCCACAACTAGAGAACAAGTCCACACAGCAACAGAGATCCAATACAGCATGAATAAATAAATAAAATTATTAGCATGCCGCTTGGGGTGGCCATGATGGAAGACAGTCACACAATTAATGATGCCACTGGGTTCTAAGTGAGGCCCGGGTACAAGTCTACAAGGACGCAGAGGTGGAAGAGAGAGAGATGGCTCCTGGCTGAGATGACAAGCTGAGAGGCAGTGGGCCTTGGAAGAGGTGCCTGATTGTACAGGCAGAGATTGACAGGGAAGAGGTTTTTAGGCTGAGGCAATAGCTTGAGAACATGGCTATGGAGAGGCAGATGGGGATTAAAGACATAGGGTATAGACACGCACATGCACTGAAGTTTAGGGTTCATAAATGGGTGAAGGATTGGAAATAACAAGTAAAACAAACTACATTTACTGAGCATTCACCATGAGCTGGGAGTACGCTAAGTGCCTTGAGTGTGTTGACTCCAAGTCTTATGGGATGACTCTTAGGCCTGCCAGACAGAAGGGGTGAAGGGCCTTGAACACTGGGCTAATAAGCTGGGATTTATTCTTCAGGCTGGCAATCTCAAATTGCTCTGTGCTGCCCTCGTGTTCCATGGAGAAGCTTTGGGGGTGCTCTAGGGCATGACATGAGGAATCCAAGGGGCAAAGTACCTGCCTCCCAAACTTCTAAAGTCTAAGTGAAAGATGGCCTGCTTTCAGCTATTTGATTTTCTAGGCTTCTAAGTAAGGTTTTACCTGGAGAAAATGTTACTTTCATAATTTTTCATCTGTAAATTATTTGGAATAGTGGAACATCATGATAAAAGTTGAACATATAAACACAAGGTGAATCTGGAAGTAAGTAAGGGATGATATAAAGAGGAAAGCCAGCTTAAAAGTTGTCTAAGTACTCCAGGCAAGAGACGCTGGAACCTGGGACTTCCCTGGTGGTCTAGTGGCTATGACTCCATGCTCCCAATGCGGGGGGCCGGGTTCCATTCTTGCTCAGGGAAGTAGATCCCACATGCCTCAACTAAGAGTTCACTTGCATACCACAATGAAGATCCCATGTGCCACAACTAAAACCTGAAACAACCAAACAAATAGGTAAATATTTTCAGAGAGAGAGAGATACTAGAACCCAGTGCTGGGGCAATGACAGTGATTATGGACGGATCTAGAAGAAGGGCATAGGTGAGTTCCAGATAACTTGAGAACTGAGTGGGGAGTGAAGAAGAGGAGAGAAGAAGACAGGATGGTTCTGATGTGAGCAGAGCAAGGAGGGTGCAAGGGATTCAGGAAGGAGCTCAGGTCTAGGTGTAATCAGGTTCTGTTTCATCAGGCTTTCAATCTTCTCTCTGTGCAGAGGAGTCAGCTTTCCCACCGGGAAGGACGCTGCAGATATTCTACACCCAGCGTGGCATTTCCAATGAAGTAAGACCTTGATAAATCTGTACTGATTTAATTTGACTATCCCATGACATCATCTCAAGTTCAAGTTTTAGACAAGGTGGAGACAGAAGGTGCCTTTGCTTTGGACTCAAAATAGATGGAGGAAATGAGACAAGTTTCCAGGCAGCTCTTGGGGCGTGGGCTCATAAGGCAGAGTGATGGATCAGAGAAAGCAATGGTTTTAGCAAATAGAAGGATTCAGTTTCCAGTCTTGCCTTGTCCATTTTCAGATGTGCCACTCTGGAAAGGTTTCTTAACTGTTTTGCATTTGTTTTTGCATTTCCTAAGTAACAGAAATAAGTCCTTCTAAAATGTTGTGATAATGCACCATGATAATTTATGGAATACTCAGAATACTGTTTAGGTATTCAACAAGTTCCATGCAAATATTCACACTGCCATCCCCCACTCAACCACTCTAGAAATGGTTCCTTCCCTCTCATACCACAAGGTCATACATCTTAACATAGTTAAGGAGTGTTTGTGTAAATGGAAGACTACTAGGTATATTAATGACACCATCCATGATATTCTCTCAAGTGGGTCCAAAGGTGATCAGTTCACTATGCCAGACTGTGAATGAGGGTTACATTTAGCTCAGTACTAGAAAGAGGTAAAACCCTCAGTTAGAGATAAGAGAACCTCGCCAAGGGTATAGCATTTTATTATAAGTCTGACATGGGAGGTCAGAAATCTCAGAGAACTGAGGTCCTTTCATAAAGTGCTTTGTCTTTTTTTTTTTAATAAGCTTTTAGGATTTTTAGTATACTTCAGATGTGACTATTTTTCCTACACACACACATAACTTGATTTTACAAAAGAAAAGTCCAGCTTCTTGAATTAAGAACAGTAATTCTGAAGCACTGGGAGGTGAAGTCAAATACTGAGGATTAATATCAATGCCATTTGTAATTTACATAGACTACAAAAGTAATCAATCTTGCATTGTTTTAAGTTCAATGAGTACACAGCAGTTGATGACTTTGCCTGGGATAATCCTTTTCAAATGTTATTTTCAATTCAAAAGTGCCTGCTGAATAATACTGGATTTCACTGGCAGGACAATGGTATGCTGCCCACGGAGGGCATGTCTGCTGTGGAGATGAAGGGATGCTGTGGAAGCAGGGAGCACCTGCAGTACCACCAGGTGTTCCACATGAATGAGGAGGAGGCAGGCATCTACTGAGGTCTGTGTTTCATGCTTCTTCAGGCACAATTAAGGCCTGGCACCAACCCAAAGGAGGGCGGGTTTAGGATAAGAATGCCTCCTTCTTGCAGTTTGTTGTAACTACCTTGTATTGTCCTGTAGGATTCAACCCTTACATACTGACACATTTTAGGAGCTGGTCATTGAATTGCTGGTAGCCAGAACAGAACATGTGGGGGTATTTACACCAGGGAAATCGGCAAACTCGCCAGTAAGTAGGAAAGGCTTGAAACCTAGGACTGCCTCAGCACATACCCTCTGGACCAGAGATGATCTTGAGAAGTATTTGTTGTCAGTGAGATGGCTTTGAGCAAAGGAGTCCATTACCAACCTCTGCACACGCCTAAACTTTCCATGTCTCTCGACTCTTGAAAACAGAGGAAAGAAATAGCTCTTCCCCCTCCTTTCTCTTACTTCATTTTCCTCCACTCCAGTCTGCATCACCAGACTCTGCTTCCCAACGAAGAGCAGCGAGGTTCTAACATGGCCATTTTGATGAGTTATTTCTATATTTTGACAGATTTTCGCAGACTATGATCTACCTCTGAAGTGCAATAACATCCCAGATGGCATCTTCAATGAGGTATCTGAATGGCCGTTAATTCCGAATCAATATGATTACTCAGAGTGAGCTGTGTGTGTGTGTGTGCACAGAGTGCATCTGTGGGTGTTCCCAACAGCAGGCATGCACGATTTAAAGTGGAGAGAGTCGGAGATTCTTTGAGGAAGCAGCTGCAGGGTGGGGAAACAGTTAGCAGGATGGGCAGGGTAGAATGATGAACGTTTAGTTATCTTGCATTCTACGGGATGTGTTTAATCTCCAAAGCAGAAACCAAGGAATCATTATTTATTTATTCATTCACTTATTCCTTTTCTTTTGTCCAACGAGTATTTTTGAGCATTCATGGCACCACATCATGTGCTGAAAAGAGAAGAGTGAAAAAGACAACTTCCCTGGGGAGTTGCCACATGGGGGATAAGTGGTGGGAAGAAGTCAGAGCAACAGGCATGGGGCAATCCTGTAAGGCCAGGTAGGTATTTTCTTATAGGGAATTTATCCTAACTTCAAATAGCTACAGGTGATGTGTTGAGGGTTTTGTTTTTAAAAGTATATCTTAGGCTACTGGGGAAAACTGGAAAGAAACAGGAGAAGAACATGAGAAGACCCTGGGTCCTTGAACTCTCATCCATTCCTTCACAAATCCCTAGACATTCCTTAATGTCTCTAGAGCCTGTGCCCACTCTGCCATCCTGATACATTCTATAGGAGAGTGATGCACAGAAGTGTCGGCACTGACCAAACAATAGATGGGTGTACAATTTTAGAAAAGAACTTCTCAACTCATTTATGAAATCCTGGTTTCTTTTTTCCTTACACTGCATGGCGCCCTGATGCAGGTTTGCAGTGCCTTCCACAGACTGTTCCTGGACTTGTTTCTGTTATGTGTTTGGAGCACTAGTCGTGCAAGTTTTAGTAAAGGGGCCTTGCACTACCTTCTTCCTCATACACTCCTCCACTTAAAATATTTCAATGGTGGCTATTCATGTAGAAAAGTAAAGAATCTCTGCTTACAGAGGGGACAAATAATTCTTAGCAGTTCACACGATCCATGTATTTAGTCAATAGACCTGCATCAGTGCTAGATTTGAGGATCTAATGATAAAAAAGCTGTTCCCTGCCTTGGGGAGCTCTTTGTCTGATGACCCATTTGATAATCCAAGATGCAATGATATAAATGCAATGATAAAGAGAAGCACAGGGTCTCGGGGAGCCAAGAAAAGGAAGCCAGGAATTCAGCCTTAGGATGTTTCTGAAGTACCAAAGTCTGTGCTGAAGCTTACTTCAGGAGTGAGAGTCAACCATGGAGAAAGTGGTAGGAGGTTATGGAGAGGACCATCCAGTCACAGGCAGACATGTGGAGGCAAGAGAGCCCCAGTGCCCATATCCGCCCTGAAGCACTCGATCAATGACATTTGACCATGTGTCTTTATATTGTTGTTTTCCCTAAGAGTGCCAGTTTTGGAAGAGCACAATGCCATTTCCTTCATGGTTGTACCCAAAGTAATGTCTTACGACAGAAAGAGAGTAATCTGTGGGTCTCCCAGAATTTAATTTGGCTCCCAACTGCCCCACTAGCTGTGTGACATCAGACAGATTACCTTAAACTTTCAGCTTCAGTTTCCTCATCTGTGAAGTCGGGCAGTAGGGCCTGTGAGTGTTCACTTACATGAGGTTCTCATGGCAAGAGGACACTCAGTGGATGTTGAAGTGGATTGAGGTCATTTGATGATCTATGGTCCAGCTGATATTTATGTTCAGATCTTTTTCTTTCATGTGTCTGGTTGTGTAAGCACAGTCTTAGACTGAAAACAACCATGTAAGTGATTTAAGCATGATAACCAGCCTTGAGGCAGTTGCTTCATCTGTAAATGGAGAGTTCTGTTCAGGTGCCCTTCCAGCTTTGAAACCTGAACACCAAGATTCAAAGCTAATTTTAGCTAATGGAGCCACCTGCTATTTCTCCCTGCAGAGGGGGTAAATCCACGTGGTCAGGGGACAAGGGGGATGCAATCACCAGGTAGCTATTAGCTTTTTATCGGGATCTTCAAGGTAACACAGGTAATTTCCATTTTTGTCACGTGTCATTTGAATTTCTATTTTCTATGGCAATGAAGCTTTAAAAGTTTCTCTCTAAATATTGGATATTGACAGTAATTGTTTGCAGAAAGGGGTTTTAGGTCATTCCCCTAATTAGCTTTGCATAATTGATTTGGGAATGTTTTATAAACTTGAATTCTGACAATTGTATCTAGAATGCAATTTATTTCATTGTATCCAGGAACTATCCATTTTAAAGGATATCATTATTACATGTAATACTAAAGAAGAAATATTGCTGCCAATTAAACTATGACACAGTGATTCCTTATGACTGAGTTTTTAAAAACTCATTGAAAGAGCTCTTCAAGATGTATTTAGACATAGATTTTGTCACATGGAACTCTTGTTAAAATTTCTCTTTTAAAAATAAACTTTTTTTCTAAAGAGAAATAAATTGGTCATGTGGGCTTAGTCGCTCAGTTGTGACCTTTTGTGACCCCATAGACTGTAGCCCACTAGGCTCCTATGTCCATGGGATTTCTCCAGGCAAGAATACTGGAGTGGGTTGCTATGTCCTCCCTCCAGGGGATCTTCCCAACCCAGGGATCAAACCCAGGTGTCCCACATTGCAGGCAGATTCTTTACTATCTAACCCACCAGGGTCAAGGTATTAATAAAATTGCTTCATATTCAGACAGAAAATCTTCAGGGTCACTTGTGAATTCACAGCTATTGACAGCTGGTCTTTTCCATATCAAGACCATTGGTGATATAGCATTTCTTGAAAGAGGGTACCATTATTGCAATGGGGATTCCCCCCTAAACTAAAGATACTTATCCTGCGATTTTTAATGCATATGCACGGGCAATGACAGCTAATATCAAGATTTCTGGTACCAGACTGACAGCATGCTGATTTCAGAGAAGTTAACATGTGAAAGAAAAAAACAAGTAAGTCAAATGTGTCTGACAATTGCTAAAAAACAGTACAACTATAAGGTAGAATGTACTTGGGATTCATCAACTGGTTGGGCTTATTTTAATCACTCTGGACCTAGATGATTGTTCAATGATGAGCCAGGAGCCACATTTTCAACTTCATGATCAGTATTTCACTTCATGAAGTTAGGAAAGGTCCATCATGACTGTTTTACTGTTCCTGCTAAAAAATTCCATTCTGGACCCCAAAGTCTATAGCATCACTTCATTCTGTTCAAATTGTACCTTGGTGACATGCCCACTGCCACATGACTCTTCCAAGAAAATGGGAACATTCATTTGGCAATAACAGTAACTGCCACAGTGCACACAATAGAAAGGGAAACTTTTTTCCCTCCAATTTTATATTTTATCTCATCAATTTTCCCCTTCTATTTCACTTTGAAAATTGCTGCACAAATCTCTGGTGGAACTATGTGTGTTAGAAAGGCTTTTTACTTACTTTCTGCTCCTACCATCTGTACTTCCCATTATGCACCTGACATGCCAGGTAACTGGAATGACCTGCAGAAAGGGACCTCTGGGAACAGCCCCGGGCATCACATAGCAAACCAGAGCAACATTTCCTTGTGTTTCCGTGATGAATTAGCCACTGCTTCTAACTAGCAAGATAACTATATTCATTAGAGCTTGCTCATCTATTATTCTACATGCACGTACATCTGAGTCACTTCAGTCGAGTCAAACTCTTTTCAACCCTGTGGACTACAGCTGGCCAGGCTCCTCTGTCCATGGGATTCTCCAGGCAAGAATATTGGAATGGGTTGCCTTGCCCTCCTCTAGGGAATCTTCCCGACCCAGGGATCGAACCCACGTCTCTTATATCTCCTGTGCTGGCAGGCAGGTTCTTTATCACTAGCGCCACCTGGGAAGCCCTTTCTTCTATATATGAAGCAAACATTTATCAGCTAGACTTTGTACACTACCTTGGATATACTGACATAAAGAAATACCCATGCCTTCCATGAGTTCAGAATCTAGCAATAGGACATACAGATAATCAAAGAAGCGCTTTAAGTACTAATGCCAAAGTAACTATTGGGTACTGTGAGAGTGGTGAGGTGGACTGGGACACTCAGATAACAGTAAGAGGGGGAAGGGGATCAGCCTTAAGAGGGAAAGTGTAACATGAAACAGAAGTGTACTTACTAGGTTCAAAAACAGAACAGAGAGATTTCATGCGTGTTTCAACCTGTTCCCCATACGGCGGCAGCTTCTGTAACCACTGTTCATTATCAAAACCAGGAAGCTGACATTGTCACAACACAATAACCAGTCTATAGACCTGACTCAACATTCACCAACTTTTACATGGACTCATTTTGCCTTTATATATAATGAACGCATTTTTAACCTGAGTGTTTTAATGTAGCTCTTTGCAGGGCATGTAGGAAGAAAGAAAGTTGAATTCAAGCAGAAATTTTCCTTCCCTGTCCAACGTCTTTGTTAGTGTCCAGTGAGCAGATGTGACCTCACTGCAAAGGGTGGCGATGAGACAGGAGACAGACAAGTCCAGAGCAATCAATCCCGATCCCTGTCTGGGTGGAACGCCACAGGCAGGCAGTGAGCCAACTCTTGAGCACTGCCCGTAGCACCCAGCATCGTTGTTTTCATAATATCTCCCTAGTGTCAGGTGGCATTGCTTTCTATTTTAATTTGTAGGAAAATGCTAATGTGGTATATTGGAAAGGTGCTCAGGGTCAGACCGTCTAAGATGTGAATCCTAATTGATATTTTCCAGCTCTGCAACCTTGAGGAAACCACCTTATCTGAGCAGCAGCCTCTTCATCTGTGAAATGGGCATACAAAGCACCACAGTGGTGCCGTGGTTCAGAATCTGCCTGCCACCACGGTGGACACGGGTTCGATCCCTGGTCCCAGAAGACCCCGCATGCCTGTGTACCACAGCGACTGAGCCTGCATGCTCTAGGGCCCGTGCTCTGAGACAGAAGAAGCCCCTGCAGTAAGAAGCCCTGCACTGCAAACTAGAGTAGCCCTTGCCTGCTGCAGCTAGAGCAAAGCCCGTGTGCCACAACGGAAACACAGCGCAGCCAAAAGGAAATGAACAAACAGAAGAAACAGCACCGCCCTGGAAGGAGGCAAGACTCTGGGCCTCACCGAGGAGTCAGTGGGCGCTCAATGAAGGTGGAGTGCGATTCTAAAGAACACTAACATTCTAATGTGTCTTTCGCATTCTATACCCTAATGACTGACCCAACATTTTTACTGTTTTCTTTTAAACTATGGAGAAATGCCTGAGAGTTTGCAAAATGCTTACACATACATATTTCCTGTTTGTTCTTCTCAACAGTCTTGTAAGACTCCTAAGGATGCCTGGCCTGAGGTTAAAGAAGTAGTAAGTGGCAGGGCCAGATCTAATCTTGCATCTAATGATTTCAAATTCCATGTTCCTCCTGCTGTATCCAGCCGTCTCCTAGCTGCCAAAGGGGCTGTCAAGATTCTTCTGCGGAAGAGAGATGAAACAGCTCTGGATAATTTAGGGGCGAAGGAAGGAAAGCTTTCAAGTTTATCACACAGTCAAAGCTGGAGTGTGAGTTCATTCCTTCGAGGGAGCACCCCAGAGCATCTGACATGATATTGAGTTTTGTTTTGGTTTATGTGTTTCCTGTGGCATCGAAAGGATATTTTTTGTCCCTTCTCCTGTTCTCTGCCAAGTCGACGGTTTGGTTGCCCATTAAGGGAGGATATATGGTGTGTTTCTCTTTTCTGCTCTAACCTGAAGTGTTAGAGTGAAAAGGTACCGAGAAAATAGATTGCTTTTTTATTTCAGTTGAGAACCAATTGTTTCTGGGGTAATTAGCAAACAGCTTGGCAAATGTTATTGGGCAGAGGACAAAGAGGGAATACACATAATTATTTCTCCTAGTTAGAGACCAGAAGTCATGTTCGTCCCTTCGGTAAGGGAATATAAAACATCTCCGGTAAACATATCTGGTCAGGTAGCTGTTCTCTACTAGGGAAAAGTGTCCACAGCTCCTGGTACAGAAACACCAAGAGACATAGCCGATTCACCATCATTATTAGCCTCCCAGCCAGCCCTGTCTTCAATCATAAAAAGGTGCTCTATGCCTCGCAGGGTCGGTTCCAGTTGGAGTCTGGTATGAATGTGCTCTGGTGTGAGCGGACAGTGTGAGGTGTGAACTGGAGTGGGATCCTGACTCGTTGACTGCTAGTGAGACCCTGGACAAACTTGCTTATTCCCTGAAGCTCCTCTGCATTCTCCTTCATATAATGTGGATTCCAATACATATTATATAACTATACTAAAGTGTTAATGTGAAGAACATATGTTAAAAGCCTAAAATAATAGTTTGGCATATAGTAGGTGCTCGATAAATATCAACTTCAACTCTTTCCTCCCGTGATGTTTCTGTTCATTCCCTACAGACAAGCAGTCAAACAGAATCTATCACGAACCAATGCAGTCTCAACTGATTACCTACCTCACCCATTTTTGCACCTCTCATGGCTCCGGCCCTGTTGGCTATGAAGTTCAGACTCTCTCTGCCTGGGACTTCCCTGCTGGTACAGTGGTTAAAAATCTGTCTTTCAATGCAGAGGACACCAGTTCAATCCTTGGTTGGGGAACACAGACCCCACATGTCATGAGGCTGAAACCAGAGACTCCACACGCCAAATCAAAAGAACCAGAGTGCCACAACTAAGACCTGATGGAGCCAAAATAAAAACAAAAAACAAAAAACAAAAACCCTCTCTCTCTGCCTGTTGACAGTGGGGTTGCCATCTTGGGGAGTGGGGCACTTGGAGACTCTCCTGGTTACTATGTCCTAAGCATTTGCCCCCACCTACAACAAGATGAATGGGAGCAATTCTCCAGCTAATTTGCCAGCTACATGGAAGAATGCTTCCCAGATAGCAAAGCTATTGAGACTAAACGGGTAATAACCACATGCAGATTTCCGAAGTGTTCCTGTGTTTGTACCCAACACGGACTGAGGGACTGGGATTGTGAGCGGCCTTCAAGTCAGCTTTAGATTTGGTAGATGTGGATAAACACCAGGGCCAGAGAGCAGCTATCAGTGATGACATGGTCCTCAGCCATGGTATGTGGGAAATGCCAGGCAGGGCCACAGACCTTGGAATGGAGATCCTTTCTTCCTATGCCTGAATCCTGCCACCCTCCCACACCCAGCAAAGACATTTTCCTCACAAAGTGTACCTGACTCCCTTTCTCAAACTCAAGCTAAATTAACTGCTCCAGATCTGCACACTGATGGCATCCACAGGGCTCTCCACACCCTGTGACAATTTCTGATGAATATATGAGCTGTCTGCTTCCATCAGCCGGGGTTAACTTGAGACGGAGGATCACAATCCTTGGTGCCTATCCTAGTAGCTGTCACATGGCAGGTATTCAATGAGGGTTGGGAAGGAGAGAAGGACACAGGAAGGAAGAGACTTCTGAATAAGCCCCATAGTTTCACTTCTAAGAGCAGGAATTTTTGTTCTTTTCTGTGACACAGAACTAAACCACCAGTTCACCCCCACCTGTCTGTCCCACACTCCACTCTCAATAACCTCCTAGAGGAAAGCTGCCCAACTCCTAGAGAGGGAGATTATCAAGGAACCTTCCTTTTCAAAAGCCTTCTCCCGGGGTTTCTTTCTACATTTCTTATTGAGGTTAGGAGGAGAAAGGGGCAACAGAGGATGAGATGGTTGGGTGGCATCACTGATTCAATGGAGATGAGTTTGAGCAAACTCTGGGAGATAGTGAAGGACAAGGAGAACTGGTGTGCTGCAGTCCATGGGGTTGCAAAGAGTCGAACACAACTGAGTGACTGAACACCAACAAAGAAGGAAAAACAATAGTGGCTTAATCCAAGCAAGAGCCTTATTTCTCTCCCAGGTGAAAGATGTATGGAGACTGGAAAGTCCAAAATATCATGGTGCCTCCTTCCTTTGCATCCATAGAGACCAAGGGTCTTAGATTTCTGCTCTATTTCATCATCAGGGTCACCTTAGGATCCACATTGGTTCTGATGCCGCAGCTGCAAGGACAAGTTTCAGGCTGGAGGAAGGAAGGCAGGATAGCAAATTGGAGGAATCACCTAGCTGAGTTGACTCTTTTAAGTGCAGACCATCCTACATCACTTCCACACATACCTCCTTGGCCAGAATGTAAGCACATGGCAGTGCTTGACTATAGCCACCTTTTTATCCAAGAGGGAAATTACTCCCCTGCCTCAAAAAATCAGGGTTTCAGTATCAAGCAGTTCCAGGATAAACATGAGTGGAAAAACAATGTGAGTGAAGGGAGTTGCATTTCCCCCTTCTGTAAACACTTACGCCCCTAAATGCCATTTCTCCTGATAGGCACAATTCAGACATCTATCTCAGGGAGAGAGAAAAAGACAGAGAAAAATGATGCCTCCTCCTCAGTTTCATGGGAACAGCCCAGAGAAATCAACCAGCAGGAAAGAAACAAGTATGTATTAATTTCCTACTTGCTCCAGGCACCAGCACACAGTTTATCTTACTTAATTCTCACAACAGCCTGAGAAGGAAATTATTATTATAATTTTTATTTTGCATACCAAGACTCAAGTTCAGAGAGGTTAAGTGACTTGCTCAAGGTTGCAGAGTTCATAAGGGATGAAAATGAAATTCAAACTAAAACCCCTTTACAGTTAGCTCCTGTTTCTTGTTTAACAGAAACTCTCGACACAAAAGTAAAAGAAGGAAGAGCCCATGACAACATCTCTGATTCAAAGAACAAAATGCCCTTGAATTTTGGCTTCACATTGGTGTAGAATATTAAATGTTCACTGTCCCTTTCATGTACAAGCATTTGTCTGATAGACAACATTTTCTGCATATATGAATTCTGAAAATATTTAAAATGTCAACCAAGATTCTCTATGATGTTGGAGAGCTGAACACAAAACCTCAGAGTCTGATGTGAATGGTCCGCAGGCCACTTAACTCATGAGGTTCTGTCCTCTGCTGAAGCAATGCTTATGCTTACAGGTGTGAGAAGTGGGCCTTATTGGGCTTCTAGGATGCACAGGGGATTAAAGAGAGATAGGACCGGTGCTGCAGAAGGATTCCTCAGGGATCTACGTGTAATCCCTTAAGGATCAAAGGGATTAGAGGTCACTGCGGCCAGCCTCCCACACATGGTAGAATGCTCCCCAACATCATTCTTAAGTAATCATCCAGCCAACGGAAGAAGTCTTTAAGATGATCTGTTTTCCAAAGTCAAGCATTTTATTGGTGGAAACCCCTTTTAAGATTTCTTTGTTCAGTCAGCTTCTGGCTCTGCGGTCTGCATTGCTGTGTGGGCTTTCTCTAGCTGTGATGAGTGGGGGCTGCTCTTCGTGGTAGTGAGCAGGCTTCTCAGCGTGGCGGCTTCTCCTGTTGCAGAGTACCGGCTCCAGACGGGCGTCAGTAGCTGTGGTGCCTCGGCTTAGCTTCGCTGAGGCATGAGGGACCTTCCCAGACCAGGGATTGAAACCATGTCCCCTGGATTGGCAGGTGGATTCCTAACCACTGGACCACCAGGCAAGTCCAACAACCCCTTTTAAAATAAAGCCCAATACCACACTCCTGAGTTTAACAGCAAAGAAGTACTGAGGGTCTCACATATACCATGCTTTTATATAAATTACCTTCAATAGTCCTAACACGGTGCCTATAAGCCTATGAGGGAGCTAGAGGTTACCCTTCACCTTTTGTAACTGAGCAAAGGCTCTGGGAGTGCAAGATTCTCCAGAGATCTCACAGCTAAGCGGATCAGCCAGGCCTGCTGGCTTTAAAGTGGATGTCTTTCCTGTGTAGTCACTGCATCTTTGTTCTTGGTCCTTGTCCTTAACCTCTGGTCCCTTCTTCAGTGATTCTGGCTGGCTGGATGTTAATAGTACCATAGTCTCCTCCATATGGGACCTGACTTGCAGACTATTCATCATTTATTTGACCTTTGCAGGATACCTGTCAACTTTTTCAATGGTTTTCCTGACCGTGGCTCCCCAAACTGAGCAAAATCCGCTGGCTGTGGTCAGAATGGGATGGGGTTTCCACTTTCTTCCTTTGAAGACCCTTGTGCTTGTTTGGCTGAGCTTGTTCTTCAGTTTATTTCAATCATAAGTGCTCTGGAGTCACTGGGTTATTCTAGTTAACCTATCACAACTGTGGACTCAACCGAGAAATCCAAGTAAAAGGCCCAAACCCTGTTTGCCTAGAGCTCAGTCTCAGGGAATTGATGCTGGACACTCAGGCCTTTACATGCACTCCCATCACTGCAAACCATCCTTCAAAACTGTCGCCACCCTGTCTTTAGACACCGTCTCTCTGGGAATCGATAGGACATACAGAAAGGGCACCAGCGCTGATGTCCAGTTATCTATGCTGCATGACAAACCCCATCCACACTTAGCAGCTTACAGCAATAACAGTCACTTGTTTTGCTCCTGAATCTGCCATGTGGGCGGGGCACAGGAGGAACAGGTCATCTGTTTCATGTGCCTCCGGTGGGCACATTCAACAAGGCACTGGAGAATCCATTCTCAGGGCGGCTTGCTCACATGGCTGGCACATTGGTGCTGTCAGCTGAGAGCCCTGCTGGAGCCGTAGATCAGAGCCAGGGGCTCTGGTCCCTCCCAACCTGTATTTCTCCACAAGCTTCTCTGGTTTCAGCAGAGCATGGTAACTGGGTTCCAAGAGCGAGTGTCCCAGAGGAACCAGACGGAGGCTGCAGGGCCTTTCCTAACAGCCTGGAGAGCTGTGTAGTATCACTTCCATTACACTGCATGAACTGACAGGTCACTACGTTTGGCCTAGAGTCAAGGTGGGGAGTGGGAGATAGACCTGCCTATCAATACAAGGTATGTCAAAGACTCTGTGGTCCACAGACCCAGCATGGAAGGTGTTCATCTCTAAGATGTACTTTTGTACGATCTGGAGCAAGTTACTTTACTACCCTAAACCTTCCCTTGACCCTTTTTTGTTGCTGTTGTTTTTAAAGACAGCATTTTATTTCTCTTTGGCTACACGGGGTCTTAGTTGTGGCATGGGGAATCTCCATTGAGGCATGCGGTATCTTTTGCTGCAGTGCATGGGCTTCTCTCTGGTTGTGGCACACAGGCTTCGCTGACCCATGGCACGTGGGATACTAGCTCCCTGACCAGGGATTGAGCCCATCCATGTCCCCTGCATTGGAAGGAAGACTCTCAACCGCTGGACTACCAGGGAAATGCCTCCTTTCTCTTCTCTATGATGGAAAAGAGTAGAATCTCTGAAAATGTATCTCTCAGACGTGCAAGTTGGCTTCTTCCTCGCCAATCAATGTCATACTATTATTCAGTTCATATTATCTGAATGAATCAGCTTCTTTGAAATGAACAGTTCATCCTCTCCACCATCTCCCAAATTTTTAATAAAACTTTCAGATAGGTTAGAGGGCTGGGGCACACCACTGGAGGCCTCTCTTTAAACTGGCCAACCCATGCTCTTCTGAGGCAGTTACTCAGTCCTGGGAGTTGGTGAAGTCTTCCAGATGTGCCACAGTCCAGGAAGTAGCGATGAGTGGAGGGACTGGCAACGGAACGACGGAGCTGACATGGATAAGCACATTCAACACTGCTTTCATGCTGATGTATTCAAATCATAAATTCAAGATGCAGGTTAAGAATTCATTTTCTGAATAGTCACATTAGATGAGTTTCGCTAGGAAGACTTTTTTAGAGAAAATGCAATCCTGAGGGGAAAAAAGGATTTAAAAATCCCAAACAAAGGGAATTTTTTAAACAAAAAATTATATTGGAATTTGGGGGGGGGCAGCACAATTTGGTCCCAAGTCATTTTTATATTAGGCCACCTCGTCTTACCCCAGTGAAAGTGATTACCATGGAGAACCCTCTTTTGATAAAATATTTGCGAAAAATCCACTTTCCTTTGTCTGCTGATATCTTGACATCACATCATTTGATTCTTGGAGAACTTAAATTGGTTAGAAATCTTCAAGGAATTATTTTATATATTTGAATAAAACTGTTAATTATTGCATTCTGTTGTGAAGGCATGAACCAGGGAAAAGATAAAAGCATCTTTCACATTTAATGTCCCAATTAATTAATTTTTACTTATAAAATTGGAGCCTTTGCCAAGGCTTCTGGAAGCATTATAAAAGATTGATGTCATAAAGATAAGAATTTAACTGGGTCAAGCCCAACCATCAGACTATTCTTAATTAGGAATGAATCTCTCTATAATTTCTATAAAATTGGCTGAATAACAGATGACATACTAAATTACTAATGTAATTCAAGGGGTATATGATTTGAAAATGGGTTGCTCCTTTATGCCAATGTCATCAATGGTGCTTTCTGCCCTGATTCACTCTGCAGGTTGCTGTTTATTTTCCAACTTCAGAAAAAGGTCATTTTTAAGTACAGATGTTGCCCAGGACATGTATCCCTGCCCCCTCCACGCCAGCTCCTGGTCTTGAATGTAAAACACTGGCCTGGATAGGAAAACCCTGTGCTTGTGTCAGAAGCAGCGTCGTTTCAAAAAGGTCACATCTGAAACTTGTTCTGTAAGTTAGCTTGGACAACATGGACTGTGTGCTGTGGTGGTTAAGAATCAGAAAGTCTGGCCCCTCCAGGAGATTCCAGATATTGCCTAGGAAGGTAGCTTCCATGGGAAAAAGGGAGAAAGGATGTTTGAGAGATCTGAAATACATCATATCTCAGCATCATGGATGAATCTCATAAATGTAATGTTGAGAATATGTATCATTTTATTCCATTTATGTGAAGTCCAATAACAGTTAATAACTAGACTCTGATAATAAATGTGAAATTAGTGGTTACCTATGAGATGCATATTACATCTCCTAGTCATACAGAAACTTTCTGGATTGATGGAAATGTTCTATGTCTTGATCTGGGTGGTAGCTAGACATGCACACACACAAAATTTTATATACATATATGTAAATTTTAGACTTGTGCATTTTGCTTCATATGAGCTACACATCAATACAATCACACACAAATATAAAGATTCAGTATAATGATAACAGTATATATATCACACAATTCTAAATATGGTGACTTGAATTTCCAATCTTAGAATGTAAGATTGTCTCTACTAGGTCATGTTTGTCAAAGGGTGGCCCCTAGATTCCTGCAACAGAATCAGCTAGAATTCTGTTAAAAATACAGATCCCTGGACTTAGGCTAGTCCAACTTACACACACACTATCAGTGGAAATGAAGGGTTGAGAAAGCTGCCTTTTCAGTAAGCTTCCCATACAATCCTCACATCTCCTAAGAAGGAACCCTGACAAAATGTATCTTGGAGGAGTGATCCGTGAACCAGTCACTCTGCATTTCTTGTTAGCACAGATGGGCTCGACACAAGAATCAGTGGATTCTGAGGAGCCTCCCTTTAGAATCAGTATGTAAACTCAGGACAAAGAGTGATGGGTCCTTCTACTAAGCACCTGCCATGAGTCTTTATTTATATCTCTTAATTTTCACAACTATGATGTGAGACTTAGATTAACATCATCTCATATTCAAGAGGTGTGAACTGAGGCTATACTGGATAGTCAGCGCCCTCACGGTCACTACAGCAGAAAGGGAGGAGTCACCCAGATGCGGATGGCCCCTCGGCTCAGATATTCAGCCACTGCTTCCGTGGAGTGCAACTTCCGTAGATATGTGACAATCACAGAGTTGCAGTCCTTCTGCTGGGAGGGTCCAGGGCAAGACAGGTCTCAGACTACAGAGGACTGGCTCTGAGCCTTAGAGGACAGTTAATAAGGAGCTAAGATAGACACGAAGGTGAGAAGAGGAAGTGGAGTGGACTTAGTTCTGTGATGGTGGTTTGTCTCTAAGTTGTATCTGACTCTTGAGACCCCATGTACTGTAGCCTGCCAGGCTCCGCTGTCCATAGGATTCTCCAGGCAAGAATATTGGAGTGGGCTGCAATCTCCTTCTCCAGGGGATCTTCCCGACCCAGGGATTGAACCTGGGTCTCCTGCACTGCAGGAAGATTCTTTACTGACTGAGCTATGAGGGAAGCCCCTTGATTAGTTTTGTAGGAGGCAAGTTTCAAGAATGATTGGATGGGGACTTCCCTGGTGGCCCAGTGGTGAAGTATCCACCTTGCTATGCAGGGAACGTGACTTGGATCCCTGGTTGGGGAACTAAGACCCCATATGCCTTGGAGCAAATAAGCCCGTATGCCACAACCAGAGAGTCTGTGCCCCACATCAAAAGACCCACAAGACACAGTGAAGATCCCTCATGCTGCAACTAAGACCCTATGCAGCCAAATAAACAGATAAATAAATACATTTTTTAAAAGAATGATTGAGTGAGTCCTGGACTTTCAAGGGAAAGAATGAATAACAAACAGGGATCAGGAGGCTGGGGCAGAGTGGAGAGGGTCTTGAATGTCCAGTTCCCACACTAGCCTTTCCTTTGAGGTTATAAGGAAATAATGAAAGTTACTGATCCAGGCTTTCCAGGATCTAATACCTGATGATCTGAGGTGAACCTGACATAACAATTATAGAAATAAAGTGCACAATAAATGTGATGCACTTAAATCATCCCAGAACCATTCCTCCTCAGTCTGTGGAAAAACTGCCCTCCATGAAACCAACCCCTGGTGCCAAAAATGTTGGGGACCACTGTCTTACAAGATGACTCCAGACACCAGTGAAGTCACTCTGACCTCAGCACCGAGAATGAACTGATGAACCACTGCCCATGAACACTCACGTTCCCCGTTTCTTTCCAGTAGACTCTCCTTCTGCTTTTCTTAATCTCTCTCTTTCGTTTTCAGCTTTTGGGCCAGCCCTTTATTCAATGATATGGTTAGTCTAATCTTTGCAGAGCCAAAGTTTGTATTGCTTGACTAAATCCTACTTCACAGAAAGAATATTCAGCCATTTTACTAAAGGATTGAACTGATGTATGCATATTGCATATAATTTCATTTTGTACATTTCTCTTCATATGGATTACTTTTTTGTAATGTACTTCTAAGGCTATTTGTAATTATGTTCAGGTCTTAAGGTAGGTGAGGTTAGCTCATTCCGTGGTATATATATGAGTTTAGTCATTCATACATTCATTTCACTTGAAAATGGCAAATATCTGAAAGGGGTGGTGGAAAACTGACTTTGATTTGGAGTTAGCTAGGGCACATTTAATTTTGCCAAAGCTGAGGGCAAATTTAGAATCTCTTACACTGCTGAATTGTAATGTTGCACCTCAAGAGTGTGACAGGCCACACAGAGCTAGGGAGAAGAGAAAGTACGTCTTGGAAAGAATTATCTCCCGAGCTAAAGGGGTGATCTATGCAAAATCTGTAATTGTAAAATGTGACCTTATGAATCACACAGCATCATGGCCACTGGGAACACATGCTCTTGCTTAAGCCTACCTCTGTCCAAATACCTTCTTTTTTTCTTTTAATCCTAAGTGAAATAAATTTCAGCTTTCTGTTTCATTTTTCTGTTCTTAAATGCAAATGAAATTTTGTTCAGTTGTAAACTGAGTACAGAATGTGGACTTCAGCATGTACAGATTTTTGCTCTGTTTTCAAAAGAGCTCTTTATTTCTGGAAATCACCTTCATAAACAATGCAGGAAAATTACACAACTCAGCCTGACTTCACTGTTTATTTTTCAAGACCACGTTTCTCCAGGCTGAGGTTAGGATAACTATAGCTCTTGCCCCATCAGTATGGTTTACTGAGCCCAAGACTAGTCACAAGATTTGCGGTAGAATGGTAAATAAATATCTCTTGCAAACTGGGCTGGATTCTTTACATGCATTTTCTTCTATAATCAACCAACCCTTTTGGATTATTTCTATCTTAAGTGGAAGAAAATGAGGCTGAGACATTTGAGTGCAGAACAGGAAAGGAGAATTAGGCACCAGAGAAGTTAAGAATGGTGAGACAAAAATGAGTGAAAACTGAAAAGGAGCTACAAGATCCAAACAGATGCAAGCTTAGGCACCAAGACAGTAGAGTAGAAATAAAATGGGGGGGGGGAGGGGACCCTGAAATTATTACAGAAATCTGAATATGGAAAAGTCATAACTTCAGTAATAACCATAACCATTACCTCAGGACATCCCTGCCAGGTGTCAAGCAATGAACTGTGTTTGGGGCGTGACAAGGAACAAAACAAATTTACTCTCTGCCCTTGCGGAGTTCACAGCCTTGAAGGGAAACAGTGTTTTAAAAAAAAAAAAAAGGCTGTCAGTCAATTTTAAACTCTGAATGGTACCTTGAAGACAGCCCCAAAGGAGACAGGAGCCAGTAGCAACAAGCCTGCTTGCAAAAACTTGGTGAGTGCCACCAGGGGCAATCCCCTTCTGCCCTGTTTTTGCCTCGACCAGTCATGGACTCATCCGTAAGTCATGATCGTTCCCCCTCTCATAAGAAAATATACCCAGGAATACCCATTAAGCATCTCTTCTAAATGCATAATGGCTACAATGTTTGATCTTTCTCCTTTGAAACTAACTTATGCCAAGTCTCTGGTTTCATTTTGAGGACACTTGGCATCTCAGCTAGTGAGCAGCTGAACTAGCATTCAAATTCTTTTCTTTAGAATCTGGTCTGTCCTGTGCCCCCCCTAGGACAGAGCAGGAACGCATTTACATCTCCCATCTATCTCCGTTCCAGTACTTTAAGAAAGGCAGCTTTCTCTCATCCGAGTATGCACCTCTCCAGTTTTGTACACAGCTGTACTTGTTTTAATAAGCAGATAAATAAACGCATGAATAAACAAAAACTGCAACAAACTGTGTTCATGGAACACAATTTGCATTTTAGGATGCAAATTTTTTTTTTTTTTTTTTTTTTGCTTCTTAGGAAAATAAATGGTTTGGGTGAACTTGGCCCCAAGCGCTGGAACTCAGTAGTTGCTCCATTACAATTAAGCAGCCCTGGAAGAAAAGTTTGGCTTTTGACTCTGGAGAGTAATTTAGCTTTGGAAGTGTCCCAAAGTGCTTTATATCAACATCACAACATTGGTCATTTCAGTGAGATCTTTGTGTAATGCCTAGAAAACTTGCTTTGATATTTGAAATTAAAGACCCAGAGGCTCCAAGCGGAGATAAGTGTTTCTCCTTTCATATGTGGTCCTTAAATTCTGATTGGTTATTGCATTTGATCAATATGAGCTTAAGAGCAGAAGGGATACTGTGCAGAGGGAGGGAGTCAGTAGAACTGTTAAGACAGATTCTGGCTATAGGTCTTTGGGCCAGAAGAGGTATCTGAAGTATCATAAAGACTGTGATGGACTTTGACTTCAGAATGACTTGGGTTCAAATCTCTGCCTAAACCTCACTACTTGTGTGATATTACACAAGCAATGTGACATCTCCAAGTCTCACCTGACATAAAATGCAGATGATAATACAGATACTATGACATCGCTTGTGTTGAATAACTAGAACAAAGGAGTGCAGGTTAGGAAAGTTATGACACACCCAGGCTTTTTTCAAAATTAGTTCTGATATCAGTACTATTTGCTCTCAGCCCCCAGGCCAGGACAGTGGTTGACTGAGAGCAGAAAGGAATACAGTGGACAGGTAAGACCTTTTTCTGAAGAAGATCCTTTCCAGATGCTACTGACATTCTCCCAATAAGAACCTTAGATGACTATGCCAGAACAAGTCAGAGGTGAGCACCTGGTGGGGAGCCAAGGACGTCCGAGCTCCCCCAGGGCTATCATCGGGTACACGACTTAGGCTAAGTCACCTGAACCAGCCGGGTCTCAATTTCACGAGAAGAGAAATGGCCACAGTGGGGTGGGTGCAGAATGGAGCCGAGAGAGAGACCATAAAGTTCTCTCAGGTTCCACTTTCAGTAAATGAATAGAACACAACCCGACGTCGTTAACTGCTTTAGGAGGCTGATTTGCAACATACACATCGATCCAGGAAAGTAACAAATAAATAAAATTAATGAAATAAATAAATTACACAGACTGTTGCACAATGTACTATTTTACACAAAGAATAAATTGGTATCTCCGTGGATTGGCGTTAACAGGATGGTTTTTTTTTCCCCTTTTATGGAAAAAAAAATGGTTTTCAGGGGCATAAGTAGATGGTCTTTGTCAAACCTGTATGTCTGTATTTTCATTTAAATGTAAATGCAGCTGTGAGTCTTAACAAATCCACACATACACCCCACAGCCTTTGCAGAGAAACCCCAGGAACAGTGAGCTCTTCAAATTGAAATTCCTTCTTAAATTATTTTTTAAGTCTCTCAAGATCATCTTGATAATTAATTTCTTTTATATTTCAAGCATCTTTTTTTTTTTCCCCCTGTGAAGCAGAAGAAAGCACCAACATCGGTGGAAGAACTCTGATTGTCAAGACGACACAATGTGCTGCCGGCTGGGGAGACATTTGTGCAACTTACACGGAGATATAAATATATTAGTTTGGGGATTGCTGCTTTCAGAGCAAATATTCCATTGTCACAAATACCATACCCTCAAGCCTAGGTGCATGTATTAATGGCTTCATTATTACGATTTGGTTACTGTTTCAGAACCATAAATCCATCAGTTATGATAATTTTATAAAATGAAGCCACAAATATTAATAAAAGTTTTCAGTTCAATAGAGCATCAACAATAATCAGATTTTATAATGCAGGGAAAGTTGGGAAATAGGGTTTTTAAGGAATAAGAAAATATTCCCTAATTCAAAATGTTTGCCTGCATGTTCAAGCATTAGCCTGGACAGCATGTTTCTCCTACTCCCCTCCCTGCCCAGTAGGCATCATTTCTCACTGTCTACTGAATAAAGCCCATGCTTTCTCGCCTGGCATTCACGAGCCTTCCCCTCCTGCTCTCAATGAGCTTTAAACTGCTTTCCCAATACTCCCCTTGGTGAACACTGCATCCTTTAGGACATGCGCATCCTCAGATCCTGCCTTCTCTTTGACATCACACTGTCTTTATTCAAAATGAAAGTGAAAAAAGTGAAAGTGTTACTCACTCAGTCTGTCCAACTCTTTGTGACCCCATGGACTGTGGCCCACCAGGCTCCTCTGTCCTTGGGATTCTCCAGGCAAGAATACTGGAGTAGGTAGCCATTCCCTTCTCAGGAGATCTTCCTGACCCAGGGATGGCAACCAGGTCTCTGGCATCGCAGGCGGATTCTTTACTGTCTGAGCCACAAGTGAAGTCCAAGTCTTTATTTAAGGCAGCCGTCAACTGATATGCCTTTCCTTTCAATTATTTTTCTCTAACACCCAAATTAAATTTTGGTTGGACTTCAAGATCTTTCCCCTCTATCTTTTTTTTTAAGATTTTTTTTTTTTGATATGGACTATTTTTAAAGTCTTTATTGAATCTGTTACAATATTGATTTTGTTCTGCGTTTCAGTTTTTTGGCCTTGAGGCTCCCCAACCCCCTGCACTGGAAGGCGAATCTCAACCACTGGACCACCAAGGAAGCCCCTCTTTCCTCCTTGTCTTGCACAGAGTAGGTTCTTACTACTTTATCTATGATGAAAGATTGCATAAAATAAATTTGTTTCTGCTGCCTATATAAGAACTGTAAATTTCATAGCTCTAAGGTAGGCAAAAGAAAAAAGTTTCAGAAATAAAAGAATATTAAAGCTCATTAGGGAAATTTTGCCAAAAGGAAATCTGGAGAACAGGCAGCTCTGCTTTATGCCAGGAAATTGTTTTTCTTTTTAATCAAGTGTATAGCCATTTATGTAGTTATTAAGCAGTAAGACTGTTTAAAAGGGAGTTGGCTGACCTCCTTCAGGTTAAAGACCCTTGATCGTAATGCACAAGATTGAACTAGATTCACAGAACAAAACGCCGACCTATTTTCTTTTCTAAATTTCAGAGGAGTCATCGGTCTTTCCACTTTTTTACCTCTCTTCTCTCTCCAGTCATTCTCTTAGTCTCATTTGCCAACTTTACACAGAGACCCACAGCAATCCTACACACCAAATATGCCCAGGCCTCATCATAAGTATTTCAAAGTGCACTGTTTAAGACAAAAAGAAAATCGAATCTTATTAACAGGATTAACTTCTGAACAACAAGTCTAAAAATCCATTAGAAATAGAAGTGACAGTGTCAGCAATACGACTTGGAGAAATCATTTAATAAAACTCTTTTACTTTTGAGAGCTGATTACTTTTGTTCTGGTGGCTTTTAGCATTAAAACCTTGATGAGTGGATAGCCACAGTGGGCTACAACCCCCTCAGAGTTTGTTTGCCAAAGACTATTGGATACTCTGTCTGTCTCGTCCTAGCAAGTTGATTTATCCTCTGAAGAAAACACATATAAAGACCATGCGCCCAAGGGGAGGAAATTAATGCCATAAACCTGTCATGAAACATTTCGAGTCAAAATAAGATCTGGTGAAACTGGAGTCCTTTATAGTGGATGATGGAAACTGTGTTACATAACCAAGTCATACAGTCCCAACTCCTTCAAAAGAAAAATGCCTAAATCTTTCAGAGAAAGAGATGCTTTATTTTCTGTTTCTGTAATTTCCACCGTTCCAACTGAATTTAAGGGAATTCACTCATTCATTCATTTATTTTTTGCTTTACAAAATTTAACATGTGGAAGGAGCTGAGGCTATAGCAAACGACAGGACAAAGTCCCCATTCCCAGAGAATGGAGGCATTCTTTACAAACAGGAGGATCCAGTTTCACAACAATTTGTCAGGAGAGCAACCCTGACTGACAACGTCCAGTCTGGAAGTGGGATGGCTGGTGAAGGTCTGCAACTGGTAAACAGCTTACAACCTTGCTATTGTAAATATGCTAATAAGATAGGCCCCAATATTTTGACTTCTTTCAGGGAGAATTCCCTGAGCTCTCCCTTATGAAATACCAATTTTGTTAAAAAAAAAAAAAAGTTAGTTACTTGGTTCATATACATAGCATATTACAAAACAGAGACATCATTTTGCCAACAAAGGTTTGTACAGTCAAAGCTATGCTTTTTCCAGTAGTCATGTACGGATGTGAGAGCTGGACTATAAAGAAAGCTGAGTGCCGAAGAATTGATCCTTTCAAGCTGTGGTATTGGAGAAGACTCTTGAGAGTCCCTTGGACTACAGGGAGATCCAACCAGTCAATTCTAAAAGAAATCAACTCTGAATCCTCATTGGAAGGGCTGATGCTGAAGCTGAAGCTCCAATACTTCGGCCATCTGATTGTGAAGGGCTGACTCATTGGTAAACACCCTGATGCTGGGAAAGATTGAGGGCAGGAGGGGAATAGGGCAGCAGAGGATGAGATGGTTGGAGGGCATCACCGACTCCTTGGACATGAATTTGAGCATATTCTGGAAGTGGAGGATAGAGGAGCCTGGTGTGCTGCAGCCCATGGGGTCACAAAGCGTTGGACACAACCTAGCAACTGAACAACAACAAGGCAAAACTTCTAGAGAGAAAGCAGTGAAGTGATTCCAGACTGGTTTTGCTGCTTGTGATTTGAACCAGGGATGTTTTGATCATCTTAGAGGTGCACTGAAAAACAGCCCACAGCCTCCTAAGTAGGGACAGAGCTGCTCAAGGCGGACTGGACTGACACAGGTAAGTCCAGCCCAAAGTCAGCGGCCTCTTCCAACCTGAACGCACAGAGCCTTTGAGAGTGAGGTCTCTGGACATGAGTGACTGTCTTTTACTTTGATTTCTAGACCTTATTTGAAGAAGAAAACTGTTTCAAGCAGCCTAAGAACTACTATAATTTTTAAGTATTTTGTATTACAATTCACGATAACCTATTTTTGAGTTCTATGGGAATAAATATTTAAATTTTTTTCTTCTAAGTAGCTATCTATATTGCTCTTAATACTATATTGGCATCTAACTTTCAACCATGGACTGTTTTATTTGTTGATATTATTATACTGTAACAATTTTTCTACCTCTATTTTTGAGGATACGCATGGATAATAAGGTCTCTTAGAGCAGAGTTCTGCAACCTTCAATAGTATCTTTTAAATATAGTACAGAAAATAAAGAAAAATCTATTTAATAGTGAACTGTGTTTTTGGATACGTATGTTTCAAGGGATTACTAATAGACTGTGATGATGTGTTTCCAATTTGGTTAAGAATAACGTGTGAGGGCTTCCCTGCTGGCTCAGTGGTGAAGAATCCACCTGCCGATGCAGGAGACACGGGTTTGATCCCTGGTCTGGGAAGAGCTTGCACGCTGCGGAGCAACTAAGCCACTGAGCCACAGCTGTTGAGCCTGTGCTCCGGAGCAGCAGAGACCACTGCGGTGAGAAGCCTGCTCACCGCAGGAAGAGAGGAGCCTCCGTTCGCCACAGCTAGAGAAAAGCCTCTACAGCAGCAAAGACCCAGCCCAGCCAAAGTAAAGAAATGAATAAATTTATGAAAAGAACAATGTATGAGAAGAATATAGCAGGATCCATTATGAATAGGCTCTGTCTCTCTGCCTTTGTCTTCCTGCAGCTGCACCCTCCACCCTCCACGCCCCCACCTCCCCCCCACACATTAACCATCACTGGAGTTCCACCTATATTCCAAAAAAGCTCCTTCATAGAGGTAACAGTTGAGTCCTAATACCTAATATTTCTTTTTTAAAAAATTTTTTTTCATTTATTTTTATTAGTTGGAGGCTAATTACTTTACAATATTGTAGTGGGTTTTGTCATACATTGACATGAATCAGCCATGAATTTACATGTATTCCCCATCCTGATCCCCCCTCCCACCTCCCTCTCTACCCAATCCCTCTGGGTCTTCCCAGTGCACCAGGCCCAAGCACTTGTCTCATGCATCCAACCTGGGCTGGTGATCTGTTTCACTATAGATAATATACATGTTTTGATGCTGTTCTCTCGAAACATCCCACCCTCGCCTTCTCCCACCGAGTCCAAAAGTCTGTTCTGTACATCTGTGTCTCTTTTTTTGTTTTGCATATAGGGTTATCATTACCATCTTTCTAAATTCCATATATATGCGTTAGTATGCTGTAATGTTCTTTATCTTTCTGGCTTACTTCACTCTGTATAATGGGCTCCAGTTTCATCCATCTCATTAGAATTGATTCAAATGAATTCTTTTTAATGGCTGAGTAATATTCCATGGTGTATATGTACCACAGCTTCCTTATCCATTCATCTGCTGATGGGCATCTAGGTTGCTTCCATGTCCTGGCTATTATAAACAGTGCTGCGATGAATATTGGGGTGCTCGTGTCTCTTTCAGATCTGGTTTCCTCAGTGTGTATGCCCAGAAGTGGTATTGCTGGGTCATATGGCAGTTCTATTTCCAGTTTTTTAAGGAATCTCCACACTGTTCTCCATAGCGGCTGTACTAGTTTGCATTCCCACCAACAGTGTAAGAGGGTTCCCTTTTCTCCACACCCTCTCCAGCATTTATTGCTTGTAGACTTTTGGATAGCAGCCATCCTGACTGGCATGTAATGGTACCTCATTGTGGTTCTGATTTGCATTTCTCTGATGATGAGTGATGTTGAGCATCTTTTCATGTGTTTGTTAGCCATCTGTATGTCTTCTTTGGAGAAATGTCTGTTTAGTTCTTTGGCCCATTTTTTGATTGGGTCATTTATTTTTCTGGAATTGAGCTGCAGGAGTTGCTTGTTTATTTTTGAGATTAATCCTTTGTCTGTTGCTTCATTTGCTATTATTTTCTCCCAATCTGAGGGCTGTCTTTTCACCTTGCTTATAGTTTCCTTTGTTGTGCAAAAGCTTTTAAGTTTCATTAGGTCCCATTTGTTTATTTTTGCTTTTATTTCCAATATTCTGGGAGGTGGGTCATAGAGGATCCTGCTGTGATTTATGTCGGAGAGTGTTTTGCCTATGTTCTCTTCTAGGAGTTTTATAGTTTCTGGTCTTACATTTAGATCTTTAATCCATTTTGAGTTTATTTTTGTGTATGGTGTTAGAAAGTGTTCTAGTTTCATTCTTTTACAGGTGGTTGACCAGTTTTCCCAGCACCACTTGTTAAAGAGGTTGTCTTTTTTCCATTGTATATTTTTGCCTCCTTTGTGGAAGATAAGGTGTCCATAGGTTCGTGGATTTATCTCTGGGCTTTCTATTCTGTTCCATTGATCTATATTTCTGTCTTTGTACCAGTACCATACTGTCTTGATGACTGTGGCTTTGTAGTATAGTCCGAAGTCAGGCAGGTTGATTCCTCCAGTTCCATTCTTCTTTCTCAAGATTGCTTTGGCTATTCGAGGTTTTTTGCTAATACCTAATATTTCATTGAAATATTGAAATAATACAATGCTTCAATATTATTCAATGAAATATTGAATAATATTTCATTATTTCAAATGATGAAAATTTTTGAATTAGCAAATTTTCATTAACAAGTTTCAATTAACTGATCATTCTACATTTGTTAGTTTTACAGGGCACGTACATTAGGTCCGTCTGTCTGTCTTTGTCCTCTTAGACTCATGAGAGGAGGGTAGGAAGCCAGGCCATGGTTTCTCTCTCACGCTTCTGTCTTTTCTTCCCACGTGGCCGAATGGAAGATGGTAAAAATAAAAAACTAGGTTTGGACTTGGTAGGAAAGTCAGCTCTGTAGTGCTAATGATCAACACTGAACCGCAGCCCTGCCCACTCGCATTTTCTGTACTGAGATTTGGGGCTCAAGCCTGCGTGACAATTAAGGCTCTTCCCCTTTCCTTTGTTCCTGTCTTCCATGTGCTCACGGTCCCTGGACAGGGTGAGGGGAAAGGAAGGTGTCTGGGGAATGAGCCCAGAAATTTGGGTCCAAATGCCATCTGAATATCATTAGTAAGACTGACTCTTCACATGTTCCTCGTATCTGCTAACTTCCCTAAACCAATGCCTGTAAGGTCTCCTGGATGCAAAGCAGCCCTCGAACTGGGCTTTGAGCTGGTAACACAACATATCTGGTATCAATTCTGGTCTTAGGTTTTTACAGAATGCTGATCATAGTAGACCCTTTTGATTCTCAGCAGGACACCCAATGGACTCAGATTTTAAAAGCAAGAGATCAGAGAGCAGGAGATAGAATGGCTCTGGGCCACAAGAAGGAATTAGCTTCATGTGGAAAAGTGATTCTGACCTCACAAAATGGTTTGGGTGCCAACCACTGCTCTCTTTTGAGCATTTCCCTTGAATTTGATCTTGCTTATTGGGTTGTGTGATGAAAGACTTTTATTGATTAGTACTGAGCACTTGAAAGTTAAGTGGCTCTGTGGAAAATGGGGAATTAGATGATCATTATTTTTTATCTTTTCTGAAAAGTGCAATTTCTAGTTAGACATCTGACTAAATAAAACCCAGGGTGTTTTTATATACCAGAAAGTAAGTGAAAAGTGGACTCTCAAACACAGCATTTCAACATGATGGGATTTAATTAACTAGTTCATATGAACCTAGGGAGAGGAAGGGTCTCACACCAGAAGTGAGGTGGGCACTCCTTTTTATGAACTGTTTTAACGTGGAATGGGTGTGCCTGTTGACTGTCAAGATGCCCTTGACCCTATCAAATTCCAGACAGGTCTCAGCCTAATACTTAGTCACTCTGTTTTTATCCCCCGGATACCCTCTACAGATTATTAGGGAGCTTCCCTAAAGCAAGCCTTGTCCCACCTGGTCTCTAAGCCCATCCTCAGAGAAACCCACTGAGAACTGCATGCAGGTGAGGCCAGTACACCCTAGCATGTGAGTCTCACACCCGCCATGTCTGCTAACCTTTTTAAAAAATCATTATCACACTGTCTGATGCTCCCTCACCAGCATCTCTGCTGCTTACAGTGGACTTGACCATGTCATTTTCAGAGCTGAGAAGACTGACAACAGCGGAGACTCTTTGCCTGGACTCCAACATGAGTGGATGGGCTGGCACTGTGGGTAAAACGGTATCCATGTTTCCATGCACAAGATGGGCAAGGTCTCTGCTTTCCTGGGGGCTTGCACTTTAGTTGCAAGAATAAAATCGTGAAGTAAATAGACAAGTACACTATATGAAGGCAGACTGGGACAAATGCTACAACCAAAAACTCTATAGGGCCCTTTGACAGAATTGCATCTGGGTTTGTAGGGGCAGGCGGGCAACATCGCATCCTGAAGCAGTCACTGAAATGACCAAGTATTCTGAAGCCTCTTTTTTTTTATCCTAATGATTTATGCAATTTTTGTTACTGCTTCTTTCTATACTCATATTCATTTCAATATGGAATTTATTTTACAACTGGTCAAGAAAAGTTCAGACTGGAGAAGTACGTGCCATATTTTCTCTATTTTGGGTCTTCACATATCATGTTTTCTAACCTGAGAAGAAATCTGGGAATCCTACTGTATGCCTCCCCACAATGAAGAAATCTTTTGAGCATTAACAATAATGGAATCGAATCCCAGGCTGCCCCACCCCTGTGGATACTATGACCTGGGGTTGCTGGACCCATCTTACTCTGCGTGTGTGCATGCTAAGTTGCTTTGGTTGTGTCCGACTCTTTGCCACTCTGTGGACCGTAGCCCGCCAGGCTCCTCTGTCCATGGGATTCTCCAGGCAAGAAACTGGAGTGGGCTGCCATACCCTTCTCCAGGGGATCTTCCCGACCCAGGGATCAAACCTGCATATCTTATGCTTCCTGCATTGGCAGGTGGGTTCTTTACCACTAACGTCACATGGACTTGGATTGGTGGAACCGTCTCACTTTATTGCCTGGCTAGTCTGACCATCTCCAGCTCCTCCATGGTTCTCTTATCTTGGCCTGTGCAGTAAATACACTGAGGTCCACAGTGTTACAACTGAACTCAAACAAGCTATGATCCTGAGAGTTACCTTCTAACCCTGGTTGACTAAATGTTTAAAGACATGGGCTTGGAGGAGAGTTTGCTGCTGCTTTTCTGGTTCTGCTGGCTTTGTCTGAGTCGTAGAGTGTCGGGTTCCATGCGCAGCTGGGTGTGAGTGAGGGTTCCCTTGGCCCCCTTCATTCCCAGGTAATCTCTTTAGAAAACCTCTTCCAAAGAATGGAAGTTACTTTCCTTGGGATCAAATATAGCCCCTTAGAAACAGAAGACTCAGAAAGAATAACTTGGTTAATTTTTGTTTCTCATATATAGTCAATAAAACAGAGTTATTAAGGATTTCTGGTAAATCACATGGGGCCCACAGGAGTCCACCCATGGCTTATGGGTTGAGGTCATGAACAGACAGAGGAGGAGACACGGGTCCTGGGCCAGATGACTGTCAGAATCTCTGCTTACTTCTCCCAGCGTGGACCAGCAGGGTGATAGCAGGAGGGGTAGAGCTGGGAAGAGACTGGATGAGATATTGGGATTAACTTAAAGCCTCCCATTCTGATCCAACATGAATGAGAGCAGAGTCTGCCTCCCTGAGCATGACGAAAACCAAACAGCCAACATAATACCTTGCGTATCAGTGAAAACAAATGTAAATGGAAATGAAGTCACGGCATTTTGAGCCACCGAGGTTCAAATCTAAACTCTTCCATAAACAGGACAAACTGCTTGGTTTCTTCAACTTTCACCCCCTGTATTCTGCTACAAAGGGAGCCAAAACCCCTGTCCTGTGAGGTTACTGTGAGCAGTCAAGGAGAACATGGGGCACAGGAGTCATGCCTAGCATGCTCCTCTGTGTGGGGATAAGTATCTTTGGGAGGAAATGTGCTGGCCCCAGATGCCAGGAGGGAATGGGGAGCTCAGTCTGCAATGAAGTCTCCCCGGAGGATGCTTGAAAAGGTGCCAAGGCAAACGGACACTAAGTGGCAAACAAAACGCCTTGTCAGCCTCAGCCCAGAAGATGCTGGTAAGGAAGTTACTAATTAATCGCCCGCCAGCCATAAGGTGTTACAGAGCCTGCTAAGTTTAAATATGCTTTATTAACTGACATCCAACATATGGCACATGGCTATGAGGTGGATGAGACTAGTCTTAAAGGTCACTGTTACCCAGATGAGCAGATCTGAAATGGAGAAATTAGTTAATGCTTTCTTCTGCTGATTTAGTGTGAACACATCCCAGGGAGCTGAGGCACTCCAGATGGCGGGCTGCAAAAATAGCGAAGAAAGATGATGTGTGCTAACTGTTTCCTAATGACACCAGGGGCTCACCGGGGGGAAGAGAGAGAAGGAATCTTCTCTAAGCGCTGGCTGAACTCACGGGCAAGACAGTCTCTACCTGGTTCCCAGGAGATTAAATTCCACCTGCACCAAATGGAAAAACTTCCATCCACATTATTAGCATTATGTCTTCTCCTCCTCTTTCTTCTTTTTCACTTATTATTATTAGTTTCAGCTATTTTTTAATTTGTAATTTTATTTTTAAATTAATTTAATTTAAATAAATTAATTTAATTTAAATAAATTAATTTATTAAACTATAAATTATTTATTAAACTATAGTTGGTTTACCACATTCCAACTGTCAGGCACCATTTTGTGTTTAATGTTCATCATTTCACTTCTCTTAACTCATTGAGGTAGTTGTGGTTAAGAATGCTGGCTTGGCATCATCAAAAAGTTTACAAACAATAAATGCTGGAGAGGGTATGGAGGAAAGGAAATCCTACATTGTTTGTAAATGTAATTTGGCATCGGCACTGTGAAAAACAATAAGGAGTTTTCTTAAAAAAAACACTAAAAAGAGTTATCATATGATCCAGCAATCCCTCTCCTGGGTACAAATATGGAGAAAACTCTAATTCAAAAAGATATATGCATCCCAATGTTCACAGCAGCACTATTTACAATAGGCAAGATGTGGAAGTAATCTAACTCTTTATCAACAGAGGAATGTATAAAGAATATGTGGCATATATGTACACACACACTATGAAATATTACTTGGACACACTATGAAATATTACTTGGACATAAAACAGAATGAAACAATGCCATTTTCAGGAACATAGATGGACCCAGAGATTATGAAGTAAGTCTGACAGAGAAAGACAAGTATCATATGATATCACGTAAATGGAGAATCTAAAAAAAAAAAAAAGATATAAATGAACTTATTTATAAAACATAAGCAGACTCACAGACATAGAAAACAAACTTACCGCTACCAAAGAGGAAAGTTGGGGGGATAAATTAGGAGTTTGGGATTAGCAGACTACATACATATAAAATAAACTACTACTACATATAAAATAAAAAACAAGGTCTTACCGCATAGCACAGGAGACTATTGATTTATTCAGTATCTTATAATAAAATGTAATTAAAAGGATCTAGAAAAGAATACACACATATACACACATATAACTGAATCACTTTGCTGAATACCAAAAACTAACATAACATTGTAAATCAACTATATTCCAATAAAACAGAGGAAAAAGAATGCCGGCTTGAGGGGTCAGACTTTATGGATCCCAAACCTATTTGTGCGACTTCCAAGAAGTGAGTACTCTGTGAAGATGATGTTACCACCTACTGTGCAGGTAACTCAAGCTCATATGAGATGATGCACATGAAGCATTTAGTATAATGCTTAGGACACAGCAAGTACCCAGTAAATATTATTGTCCCCTCCCAAGATGATGTTCAACCTTTTCATATAAGGAAATGTAAGATTCCAGATATTAAGGAGCATACCCCAAATCACATGACTCATGTTTGCAGACAGATTCCAGTCTTACTCCTGAGATCTACTACCCCACCCCAGGCAGCAGATCCTTCTTCAGGGGAAGAACACAGCTTTCAGGAAAGGGTAGGCAATTTGGGAGAAGACAACTGTCAGTCCTCAGAAGAGTGATGGAGCACAAGAAGGGAAATTCGGAAACCTAACCAAGGCCGGGCCTGAGTGATTTTTCCCTCCTATTAGAGAAAAATCTTGGTGCAGCAACTATGGAAAACTGTATGGAAGTTATTAAAAAACTAAAAAATAGAGTTTCCATATGATCCAACAATCCCACTCCTGGACACGCATCCAGAGAAAACTATAATTTGAACAGATGCAGGCACTCCACTGTTCAGTGAAGTACACTATTTGCAATCACCAAGACATGGAAACAATCTAAATGTCCACTGAAAGATGAATGAATAAAGAAGATGTGGCACTTATATACAATGGAATATTACTGATCCATAAATAGGATGAAATAATGCCATTTGCAGCAACATGGATGCAACTATAGATAATCATATTAAGTAAAAAGTCAGAAAGAGAAAGACAAATACCATATAATATCACTTACATGTGGAATCTAAAATGTGTGACACAAACAAACTTATCTAAAACAGATACACAGACATAGAGAACAGATTTGTGGTTGCCAAGAGGGAGGGGGTGGGGGGAGAGGTGTGGATTGGGAGTTTGGGGTTAGCAGATGCAAACTGTTATACATAGCATGGATAAACAACGATGTCCTACTGTATAGCACATCAAACTATATTCAATATCCTGTGATAAACCACAATGGAAAAGAATACAAACATGTTTATATATGTATAGCTGAATCACTTTGCTGTACTGCAGAAATTAACACAACATTGTAAATAAACTATACTTCAATTAAAAAAGTAAATCAAACAGACTGATTCAGAATTTGGGCAGGATGGTGAAGAAATATTGTGAAAAAACAATCTTAAATCTTTAAATAATAATAACAATGACAAATAAGGCTTCCCTGGTGGCTAGTAATAAAGAATCCACCTGCAATGCAGGAAACACAGGAGATTCAGGTTTGATCCCTGAGTTGGGAAGATCCCCTGGAGGAGAGCATGGCAACCCACTCCAGTATTCTTGTCTGGAGAATCCCACAGACAGAAGAGTCTGGCGAGCTAAGGTCTATGGGATCATAAAGAGTAGGACATAACTGAAGTGACCGAGCATGCACTCCAACAAATAATACTTACCAAGTCCCTACTAAGTGCCAGGTGTTAGTTAAGTGTCTTGTACCATATATCAATATCATGTCTTGTATCATTTTCTATCTCCACAGTGACTGGAAGTTTGTCCTGTCATTATCCCTGCTTTGTCCATAAGGGAAAAGGGGTACAGAAACGATTAATTTGGTACCCAGAGGCACATGATCAGAAAGTGGAGACGATCAGCTTTGAACCCAGGTGGTCGGGAGCCAGAGCTCCTGCAGCCCACCATGGCTCCCTCCTGGTCCGTGTTCCACGAGCGACACTGTGGCGTCCAGGGCAGGAATCCTCAACCTGAGCCAGCACCCAGGCCGCCTGGACTGGCTCGTTAGACAGAGACTGTCAGAGACCACCCCCGGAGTTCTGACTCCAGGTCTGCAGTGAGGCCCAAGAACCTGCATTTCTAACAACCTCCTGCATCATGCTGATGCTACTGGTTTGGGGTCACACTTGAAGAGCCATTGGTTAATCAAATTTCAGAGTTTGAGTCAGAATCACAGAAAAGTGGTTTGGGCCCCAGATCTACCACATGGTAGCTCTGTGACATCAAGCAAGTCACTCAATCCCTCCTAGCTTCAGTATCCTTATCTTGCTCAGTAGGGGTCTAAGTCATTATAATCTTATTGACTATATAAATAGTCATTAAAAGGATGTAGTTAATAAAACCCATCTCCTAGTGCTATGATGGAGATTAAATAAAATACCAAGTATAAAGCACCTAGTAAGTAGCCTGGAACAGAATAATAGCTCTCACATGGTGGTGAATAAATAAACTTGTCACAAAATTATTAAGCCTTCCTGTGCACACAGCATGGGGAGACAGAGAGAGATTATGCCACATTTCCTGTCTGGGACAAGTCAATTTAAGGACTGAAAAATGTCCAAGAAGAAGCACAGATGCCTGTACAAATGTGCACACAGTCACCAGGACACACATACACACTCATGTACGCATACATACACACACACATACAAATAGTACAAATGCAAAGTCAACCAATGCTATGTCCACCCAGGGATCTGCAGAGCATTACAAAGAGCCCTGGAGAACGAGCACCAACTTCCAGATGGACCTTCACAAACACAGGACCATCACGCACGGGCTCTTACAGTGTCCAGGCATGCGACTATTGTTCTTAGTTATTTTTTCAGAGAAAAAGACTGAGTGCCGACTCTGGATCAGGCACCACGTTTGGTAGTTTGCCCTTAATGGTGGTAACCCCCAGCTGGCTGGAGGCTGAGCACCATGCGTCTCCTTTCGATGGGCAGGCAAACAGATCTGAGATGCTTAAGCAATTTGCCTTAAGTCTCATAATGTGTGTGTGTGTGTGGGGGTGCTGTGTGTGTGTATGTGTGTGTGTGTGTGTGTGTGTGTGTGTGTGTGTGTGTGTGGTGCTGTGTGTTGGGGCTGAGAGCGGGGTGAGCAGGAAGGCATGTCTTCTTGTCCTTAAACCCCAGGGAGTGATCCTGTCACTCTGGCGCAAGATTTCCTCTAGTGCAGTGTTAGCCAGCCTAGCTCTGAAACTTCAAATTCACAATCCCCTGGCTTTAAAGCACGTCCCCCGAGGAAGGCAGAGAAGATGTAAATGCACGTACCAAAATGAGCCTGGAACATCTGAAGCAAACTGGGTGAGTTCCAGGGCGTCTTGATGAGACGCTGTCTGGAGCCCCTGGGACAGCTGCCTCCTTTGATGACTCCCACCCCGGCTCCCTCTGCAACCACCCGCGCCTCTCCGCCGCCCTCCTCAGAACACACGGGCTCTCTGGCGGCTCGTCTAAGCAATGATGAGCTGAGGGCAGGCTGCTCTTCTCTCCAGATCCCCCCAGAACACCCTCGTGCCTCTGAAAGACAAGAGCCAGCTGTATCTCTCTTTGGCAAATAATTCAGTGTGCGAGAGAAGTGGGGATGTGCTTCTCCGTGGATGCAGGAGCAACTCATCTGGGCCCCAATCTGTTCCCCAGACACATCCGCTAATCACTGAAGAGATGCAGAGTGAGGGGGTTCAAGGATACTTGATGTCTCTTTAAGAGCGGTTATGTTCCATTTACTCAGATGCCAGACTTCTAGTAACTTAACCAAAATTTAGTCCTGAAATTAGATAAATGAGATGGCCTTAGACAGCAAGGAATGGCTTTCAAAAACCCCCTTAAACACACATACACGCTTTCTCTCACACACTCATTTTAGAACTCAGTGGGCTTTAAATTTGTACATGTTTCTAATAAGTCTACTTATGTGGTTTCCAACCTATAGGAGACAATTCGAAAGGTGCCATTTATTGGTTGGCCCAGGGAAGGTGATAAAGCAGATCACTTGCTAGTTTAATGAAAGATCCAAATACAAAGAACCAGGAACCCTGTCCTCCAAAGCAATCACACAAACTACCGGCGGTAAAGAAATACACAAGTGACAGTCTCGGGCAAGGAAATTTTGCAATTGTTGTTAATATCGGCCCGAGAGAGAGACAGCTGGCAGGCAGCAGGGTGAGGTGGATGCAAGCCTGGCAGAGCCAGTACCCACAGGCCTTGGAACAGCATCTCCAACTCAGGAAGTAGGATCCACTTCCTGCGAGGTTGTGGTTTGGAACAGAATTATCAGGAGAAGAGATGAGACACCAAGGAACAGAGGGGCATGCCCTTCATGTACTACAAATCTGAGCCTCCCATAAGGCCACTTAATGTTTTCCCTGGCAGAAGAATGCAAGTCAATCCGAAGCTTTGTGATCATGAACCCGGAAGAATATCTTTGCACTTAGATGGATAGGTGCTGTTTTAAATACGCCTAGAAACAGCAGCCCAAGTTGGAGAACATGGCTTCCTTGGCATTGCTCAGATCTCTGGATTCTTAGAGTCCCTTTTGTCTCGTCGAGGTATTCCTTTGAGAGGGTGTGAACTTCCATTCCCTGCTATGGGTATGAGATCCAGGACATTTCATTTGTTTATTTTTGTTGCTGCTTGTTAGTTCTGAATCCTGGCAAAGGCAGACGGCCCAGACCCCAGCGGAATCAAGTTGATGATTGCGAGATGAAGAGAAACAAACAACTGTGTGTGAGTGCTCAGTCTGGGGAATGTGATTCTAACTTCAGAAGGTTGGGACTAGAGCTCCTTAAAATTCTACATTTCCAATTCAGGTATTCTGTGGTTCTCTAATTCAGACACCACCAAGTGAGACAAAACTCTGGCATCAATTTAAGGGAAACCTGAATTTCCAGAAAACTGGTTCTTCTTTTCTACTGTCTTCCTGTCTCCTGTTATATTATAGAACTTGAGAATCACAAAAGCAGCCATGTTTCCGGCTTTGTTTTGGCCACTGGGAAGCTTATGTGAAAATCTGGATGACATTTCGTGTGAAATGTTTATGTAGCGACTGTTGCTTTTGTGTGAGTAGCACCTTTTTTCCATATATGATAACAGACTCATTTTCCCAAGCATACAGGCAATAGAGTGAGACTGGTTTGAACATAATAAAAATTCCCTAGCAAGAGAGATTTGTCCAAGTATGTTCCTGTGACCCAAGCTGGGCTAATCAGAGTCCTTTTCCATGATTTTTCTATCAGAACAGGTAGAGAAATGCATGCTTTCCTGTAAATCATACCACCACACCCCCTTTATACAGTACACAGAGAAACAAAGATCAGAAACCTACAGAGAGGATTCTGACAGCACTCGGGAGCTAGTTCTGGTCAATCTCAAGGCCACGTCCACTGCTCCTCACTCCTACAGTATTTTGCAATTCAGCAGTGACTTCCATGTGGTCCTCAAGTGACTCCACGCTGGACTTCAGCACTTGCAGCTAGAACCTGAAGACAGGATCTCTCGCACAGATCTTTCCCCTGGCTTTCCTGTTTTCCCTTCAGCTTGATTCCTTCAATTATTTGCTCTTTTCCTTTTGTATTACATATAATTTTCTAAACTGCCTCCAATTCTTTGTGAAGAGCAGCCAAGTATAAACATGTATGTCGTATCAGATAATTTCAAATACAGTACTTTCTCTCTCTGTCACAACTGTTGATAATGCTTGTCTGTGACATTAAGGAAAGGTTAACCTGGTTTTTGTATTTTCTGCTTCAAAAAGCAAAGAGGACTGTGATACATTAAATAATGGTTTCCCTTTAAACAAACAGGTACCCAATGGGGAAAACACTGTCTCAGTTATCTGGAGAATTCACCTACAAGGAAAAGCACGCACCCTAATTTGACCAAACACATGCAATATCACCATATTAAAAATGTATTAAAAAGTGACAACTTCTAGGACAACCCAAAGTGTCTTGGTAGCTGTTATTTTAGTATTTGCAGTTGGTATCTTTTTGAGAAACGATTCTCTAGGCTACAGAGACTTCCTAAAGCATAATCATCTTTCATCCCAGACTCTAATTTCCTCAAGACTATTGTGTGTGATGATTTTGCGTGTATGCCTCTATGTACTTTGCCTAGTCAAATACACCCCTCTATGCAATAATGTCCTCCTTGATAGAGGAAAGTAAATGATAACAGGACCCATTTCTTTGGTGAGCAACGGCTTAAAATTACAAAACCTTCTGGGTTTTAGTTTAAATTGCATTATTTTATAAAGAAGTCATCTTGGAGGTGTATTTATTCTGAAAGGGAATGCTGCAACTGAGCCAACCCGCTAATGGGCATGCAGTGATGAGATTGTCACACCCGCAGGGTACCGCTGAGCCTGGTGACAGGAGGTATTTAATGAGGCTGAAGAGGAAAGAAGGGTTATGGTGGCTGTATTTGTCCAGTGGATTATCTAGTTTTGGCATAATCCTCCAAATGGATTAACTGTTCCCTCAGAAGAAGATCTAAAATGCCCCTCCTTAAGCCACAGTGGTCAGAATAAATGGACCCCATCCTCTCCCAACACATTAACCACCACCACCACCACCATCAGGACCACAGGAAGGAGAGTGTTGTCCCTCTGAACACACCGAGAAGCACAGCCAGTAATAGGTACAGCATCTTGTGGGCAAACAGAAGTTGATGGGGATACCTCCATACTAATGCAACCGGACTTCAGACTGGAGGACAAGGAGTCTGGGGTGACTCAGCGCTCATGGCATAGAGTGATACACATGAATGTGCACACACACATCACATGCACAATGGCTTTTTCCAAGTGAGCCAGACCTTTCCCAACTCAGTGGTTCAAGGTTTCTATGAGCATCTCTGGGAGGAGGAAGGAGAGTCAAGATTAGAACTCCCTGTCTGTCTAGATCCAGGAGCCCTTTATTTAATTACACCCATTCTCATTCCAAATAAGAGTTAAAGATGCTTTGTCTCTACATGTGCGGATTTTACAAAGTTCTCAGTACGGAATACAGGTTCAGTCACGCTTAATAATACAAACCATCCCAACAAGTGAGGGGAAGAACACGGCTTCAGCACCTGGATCAGCCAGTTCTGTTCTTTGCCTTCCTGTGCAACCTTGACAAGTGCCTTAACCTTTAAAAGGTTTCGAGTTCTTCACATTTAAAATAGAGATATTAACACTACCCATTAGAGTTGTGAGGATTTATGAGATTAGATGTATGAAAGGGGCTTGGTTCAATGCCTGGCACATTTAAATGTTCAATAAATGCTAGCTATGATTATTTTATTATCATCATAATGATTACTAGTATAATTACTAGGATTATCATGTTCATAAATCCCTTGAAGGATTCTACTTTTCTTACAGATATTGAGGTAGGAAGGATGGAAAGAGTAAAGATGGGAGAGAAGGCAGAAAGGACAGAAAAAAGTATGGAAGGAAGGATGCAAGGAATGAAGGGAGGGAGGGCGGAAGGTAGGGAAGAACTAACGTTCTAATTGGGATTGGGAAAGCCTGTCTATTTATAACAATTCAGATGACCAGAACAAGACCAAGCACACACTGCTTCTCTCTTCTGCTGTGCATTGTTTGTACTTGGAGATGTTAAGCATTAGAAACTCTCTCGTGAGTTGAGCTCTCTGAAGGTACCTCTAGGACATGTTGGCCCAGGTCAAGATGGGAAGAGCATGGAGACCCATCTGGATTCTCAGCTGAGTCACAGTGGTTCAACCACCAGCATGCAAAGAGACAGTGCACTGAATTCAGGCTCAGCCAGCGTGATTGTCTGAGCTTGTTTGAACTGATGGGAGGGTAACTGAGAAGAGGCATCTAGATAGTGACGGTTACCAAGGTCCAAGGGAAGCAGGGGTGACCAACTAAGGACCCAGACAGGAAGCAGAATCCCCAGGGTGAGGACGAGGCTGCAGCCCCAGAAAGGAAGTAGAGAATCCCTCGCTGGGGAACTCCTCTACAAAGTAGAGGTTGGAGGGAAGACCTAATCCGGATACGGATTTGAGATTCAGTGTGAATTACAGCACATTTCACCTCTGCTTGCAGCCTTCCACAAACTCCCCACTCCTCATTTTAGCAGCCAGGTGCCTAAGTAATCTGGATCCTGTCTACTCACCCAGGCTCATCTCCCACCTGCTCCAGTTTCTCAGCCACGCCAACTTCCCCCTCATCTCACAGCCGTTGCATTTCCTTTTCCTTCTCAATGGAAGGTACTCTGCCCACCCCTGTATGACTGGCTTTGCTTCATCACAGAGGATTCAACTCCAGTCTCGTCTCCTCAGAGATCCCCACCGCTAACCCTTAATCGTATCACCAGTAACCCTCTACTGGATCACCATATTTATTCCCTTGAGAGCACGCATCACCATCAAATATCACCTTGTTCAGGTATTCCTGGTTCAGGTTTATCATCTGTCTCTCTCCCATGGTCTCCACGGGCCATGTCTGTCTTGCTGCATTTCTCAACGCTGCATCCCCAGCACCAAGGGTGAGGTCTGGCAGCAGAGAGGTGCACCAGAAGTATCTGTTGTTCAGGTGCATGCAGAATCCTAGGGAGGAACATGACAGCCCAGACCTCTCCTGTCATTAACCATCCAGGGTCAATACTATCGCCTGGCCAGGAGTTCAGTCTGGCTGGGGCTAAACACAACCAGCCAGGCAAGCAAGCTATCAACTCATAATAAGTCCATTCTCAGTATGGCTACATGATGGAACTTAGAACATATGGAAAGGAAGTGAAAGCGTTAGTCACTCAGTCGTGTCTGACATCTTGTGACCCCATGGACTACAGCCCACCAGGCTCTTCTGTCCATGGAATTCTCCAGACAAGGATACTGAAGTGGATAGCCATTCTCTTCTCCAGGGGATCTTCTCCACCCAGGGATCAAACACGGGTCTCCCGCATTGCAGGTAGATTCTTTACCCTCTGAGCCACCAGGCAAGCCCTAAGAACATATATGGTTGGGGGAAAAGAAGCAAAAGATTACATAAGCTCTGCCCAGAACAAAGGTATGAGACGTGGTGGCATGAGGGAAGGGCACGGCACGCAGGGTATAGAAGCAAGAACTCAGCTTCTTTCCTAACTCACGCAAAGAACAGAGGACCTTCGTTCCCCATGTCACCACTGAGGGCCAGGCTGTCAAATTCAGAGTGGAATGAGGCCACGACCTACTAACTTACAGATGATGTCCAGAAGGGGATTTGAACACGTTGTTTCTTCCATGGACACTGCATCATTTGGAACGGTCTTTAAAAATAGTTTTAGATATGCACTGACGTTATTTGATATTGCCATGCTGAATTTCTTTTGATACCACATAATACTCACAAAAGAACCCTTTAAAGCTCGATTTTAATGCCTGAGATGCCGGTGTGCAGACCAGCTTTAATTCTATTCTGAGTCAAAAAAGAAAAACTTCTGTGAGAATTCAGGACTTGATAAATATGGTTCCGAGTCACACAGACGAGCTGTAAAAATGGAAAACATGTGGGGTAAATAATATACCCTGTGGACAAGGCAAAATATGTGAAAAACTTATATCTCTACTTTTGTTTTTGCTGTGCAGTTTACACAAATCACTGCCTAAGCATTAATATTTATACTCTGAAGCAGTTTTTTTTTTTTTCCTACCATGCCCATCAAACTGTCACATAATCAGGGTAGTCAGTATATCACATAGCACAGGGGAGAGCAACTTGCCGGCCTCAGTTCCTGTAAATATTTTTCTTTTGTGCTGGATTAAGATTATTCTCATGGTAGGGGTTCTTGTGGAAGTGAAATTTGCCAGCATATTTTATGATTTTAAAAACTACGGACACTTCAAGTTTCCACAGAGTTGGTGTTTATGTTCTGCATGGGAGAGACCTTTCTGACCTAGCCCCTGAAGTTTTTGAGGTTTGTTCACCCTGCATTTATTTTTAAGCTAAAGAGAGGTCCATTTTCTGCAGAGAGATATTTTTCTTGGCAGAAAACACAAAATACCAAATTCATTCTTGGGTTACGGCTTATTTGAAAGTACCCCTGCTGTTTCTTAAACTTCCTGACAGAGACGCCTGCTCTCACTCTGCCTCCTGCTCAAATAATCGTAGGAACCGCTTAACATCTCAGAACATAGGTAAAGCTCTTTTGGCTTGATGTCCACAAGCCTGCGCGTTCTGACCTCAACCTCCCTGCACCGTAAGATGTGTGTCTCCATGATTTCCTTCTGTGTGGGAGGGGCCTGTGTGGCAGAAAGAGTGAAAGGGCTGTAGTCAGGTGGGTCTGGCTTTGCAGCTTGCTTTCTGCTCTTGAGTCTCTGCCTGACTGCCTAGTCTAGCAAAGTGGTCAAGGGCTCTGGCTCTAGAAAAAGGCTGTCTGAATTTAAATCCTTGCCCTTATGCTTTCTTGTTCTAGGGGACTTATCACAAGCAATGTGATTTTTCCAAGTTTCAGTAACCTGTAAAATGGGGATGAAGACAAGTATCGAATTTCAGTCTGTTGTGAAGAGTATGTGCATATCAGATAACTACTGCTATATAACAAGATAACAAAACTCAATGAATTCAAATAGAAACCCTTTATTATTGCTCATGAGTCCATGAGGTTAGCTGGGCAGTTCTGTCTTAGCTGGGCTCATGTACGCTTGATTATTGTGCTACAAGATGGGTAGGAAGCTTTGCTGGTCTTGGCTGTGTCCTTTCATACCCTCTCATGTCCTTTGCTTCCACAAGGACCCCGACCATGAAAATAATCTTAATCCAGCACAAGAGAAAAGTATTTACAGGAACTGGGGCCAGCAAGTTGCTCTCCCCTGTGCTATGTGAGAGACTGCTCAAGGTTGGTCTAGGGTGGTGTTGGCTGGAACAGTTGGGTTCTCTTCTTCATGGTGTCTTATTTCCCAGCAGGCTCTCCCGGACTGGTTCTCATAGTAGATGGACCAAAGAAAGAGAGTGAAGGGGGAGCCCGGAGAAGAAAGTGGTGAGGGCAGAGAGAGAGTGACTCAAAACCTCCTGAGTCCTAGGCTCTGACTGAGCATAACATCACTTCTGCCACAGAGCAAGCCCAATGTCAGAGAGAAAGGGGTCTGAGACTTACAGAAAGGGACCTGGCTAAGGGGAGGCCAATAACTGGGGCCCACATTTATGATCAACCCAGTACAAAGTGTAAAGTAGTTAGCACGAACATGACCATAGAGCAACTGCTTAATAAAAGTTAGCTCTAATGACAGATTGAATATTGACAGATGGTATCATTGTGAGGATTAAAACTCAAAGAGACAGCTATGAGTACACTGACATCATTTACCATGGACTGTGGCATTAAACAGTGGTAGTCACACTGCCCTGTATTCTAGACCAGCAATACTCTATCTTCTGTTCTTTTCAGATATCTTTGCTGAGGATGCTTATATAGCTGAGGATGCTCTTTCTGTATCTTCAAGATTTCGTTCCTGATTGATCCCACTCCCCAGTGAGATTGTCCTTCCAATGCCTCTAGAGAGTCCTGTATGTTCACATTGTGTCATCAGGCCCCTTTCTCCTTAGACTTTGGTTATTGATGTCGATGCATTATCTCCCTGATGATTCTACTGGTTCCTTGAGAGCAAAGACTGTTTAGGAATCGTATGTTTATTTCTTTCTACACTTGCTGTTGTTGTTGTTCAGTTGCTAACTCATGTCCGACTGTTTGTGACCCCAAGGACTGCAGCACGCTAGGCTGTCCTGTCCTTCACCGTCTCCCAGAGTTTGCCCAAATTCATGTTCATTGTGTTGGTGATGCTTCCTAACCACCTCATCCTCTGCTGCCCCCTTCACTTAAGTGCTAGACAAATTTGGGAGTTGGGGCAGTTGAGAGTGAGTGAGGGAGAAAATAAAATCATATTTTATTTTCTGACTTTAGGAATGTTGGCTAATTTTTTTAATATACTATATTATTTTTGCACCAATAACTCCATGGTTTACTTGCATAGATAGAAAGACATAATTAAGTTCTATACTTCATTTTCTCTCAGTTTGGTCTGCTGTTTATGTTTAAAACGTTACCATTAGAACTTTGTTCCTTGTGCTTAAGGCATGATTACTCCTTAAAATGGCTCATCTATAAATTACTTTTATGGTAATTGATGCAGTGTTTCAGACGAGGTGTTTACATATACTAATTTATGCCTAATAACTCTCTTCTGCAGATGTCAGCTCTTCCCTTAATCCTGCTGTTTTCCTCAGTCTTAACTTGATTCCACTGATATCTGTGGGGCCTGGTAACTGTTTACATTCCCCCAAAATCATTACTTAATGTCCAAAGCCCTGGAGACTGATGTCTATTTTACCTGCACCTTTAGAAAGGAGAGATGCACCATGGCTTTGTACCCTCTTAGGAAGGCAGGCTGAATCTCAAAATTCACTTTCAATGTGTCCCTTCTCCTCTATTCAGGCAGCCAACCTGCTACTCTCAGCTTCTTTTCTCCCAGATGGCAAGCCTGCCCAAACTTCACTGTTTTTTATGCCTTTCACTTCTCTACTTTTCTCCAAAGTCAAAATTAAACCAACACCCACCCTGAGGGTAGGAGGTAGAACTAGTCGCCAGTGACATATTACTTTCTTGTCATTCTACAGGCCAAATTTTCATGCTGCAAAACCATTCATTTCCAGACTGTCAGAGAGCCTTGTATTATGCTTTCTGGTTTGGGGTGGTGGTTTCATGCTGGTGTTAATTCAGGGGTTTATTTTTTAATATCGATGTTAGATTTACTTTACCTCTGCCAACGTCTGTGAAGCAAAGGCAGTGGATAAATACAAAGCATCATTATTAACTATTATTATGCTGACATGTAAAACATAATGCACTCCTGACAGTTTGGTCGAGTGGAATCAGATGTTTATATATTTCAGACCAGTACTCAGTACCTGTGAGTTTCGTTCATGCTTTTGAAATTTTCAACGTTTAGAACCCTAGTGAAGCAGGCAAACTATTCTGGGGAGGCAGAGTGGCAGGGTGGAAACTGCATGGGCTTATGTAGATCATATTTAAATTCTACTCTCCAAGCACTGGCTAGAGAGGGTTTCTCTAAGAGGCAGTCTCTGCGGAAAGAGTGGGCTCTTCCAGTGATCTTGGTCTCAGAAGTGCTAAAAGGAAATAGCTGTTAAAAACACAATTATGAACTTAGTCCTGCATAGTAAAGTCAAAGAAGAGGAGAGACAGATGAGCCACCTGCTATAAAAAGGACTGCGCTGAGGTTTCTATGCTGCCCTGGGGTACTGGGTGTGAATGCACCACTAAGAGAGTCCAGCATTTCCCCAGGAGTGAAGGCATTGAGAAATTCAGGGTGGAGGAGAGATCTGCGCAACATGATGAGGGTAGAAGAGCGGCTGCCTTCAGTCATGTGAAGGGTAGGAGATGAAAAGATGAAAACGTGATAGGATTGTTCTTCTCTTCCACAAGGCAGAACAGAACCAGTGGGACGGTTGTTACATAGAATTAACTGGGATGCCCAAAAAGAAATTTCTAGAGATGAGACTAATTCAACAATGAGTGCACCTTCCTGAAAATATTGGGTTCATTGTTTACTGAATATATTGAGTGGGGATGGTATTACTTACCATCTCAGCGATGAGCAATGAAAACTACCAAACTCGGGTGCATGTGACCACAAATGATTCAGAAAACTCTTAATATTTCATGAGTTCAGTGGGGGAAGATCTAGAGAGAGTTGAGTCCAGAGCTAGGGCTTCAGTGAAGTTTAAGGATTGACAGCTGGAGGACATGCGAGGTGATAGAAGCAGCAAAAGCAAAGGCTATGAGTGAGAATGAGTTTTCCAGTGAGCACGAGGACAGTGATGAAACCAAGCTTGTGTGCAAGGCAGAGTTGGAGGGGATAGTGGGAGATAAGACTTGGTACAGAGCATGGGCCTCGAGCATCCAGGACACCCTTAGATCTATTCTTGATTCTACAGGTAATAGAGAACCCTTGACAATTTCTGAATTAGTAGGTTGGGAGAGGTTGGCAAAAAAATATATTATATATATTTGATACAGTATTTACTTTAAGGGAGATAAGCCAGTTGTAGAATGAACTAAAATGTGAAATGTGACAGAAAGATAAAATGTTAAATGACATGAAATGAAGACACAATGCACATGTCCCTCCCACCAGAAGAGGTGGTGGTGACTCTTTACAATACACTGTATTAGTCTATTTCTCACATCTGTCCTTCACACCACAGACTTGCAGCTGGCAGAGCCTCTCTCACTTCTCACTCTATCTGGCCCTTAGCAGGTGCTTAATTTTTTATTATGAAAGAAACAGTCCAGTTTCAGTATGAAATGAGAAGAGTATATACAACTGGCAAGGACTAGCACACATGAAAATAGGGATAGATAATTTTAGAATTATGGAAATACATTTGAAGAGACTCCTGTGAGTGGTTCTGATCTGGTGATGGGAACTATCCTCCAACTTTAACCCAACTTTATTTATTCACAAACTACTTGAGCCCTCCTCTTTCCAGAAAAGGGTATGAGATGTTTCAGTTTGATTTTCTTTTACAACAAATGATATGCCTAAAAAGGAAAAGAAATAGAACACGGTCACTAAAAGAGGATGCCAAAAACAGCCTGCCTTTTGAAGGAGGACTCAACCCAGTGTAGCAAAGGTAGACAGTGGTCACAGTTGTTTGCTTAGGTCAAGCCATCAGGCTTTCCTGGCAGGAAATCACAGCCAGAACAGCAGAGCTGTAGTCAAATGGGAACTGGAAAATTTGTGTAGCAGGTGTCTGGCTAACAAGCCACATGTTCAAGGCAGGTGGGATGGCTGGTGATGGACTATCTCATTCTACTTATGAGAAGGAAGCAAATGCTGTATCTGAAGCCGGTGATTGCTTGTCCCACTCTTCTTGGGCACCTTCAAGTTCAGGGAATCCCTGGAAGCCCAAGACCTCTATCCATTTGCCTGGCTGTGTACACCAGTGACAGACAAGCACCTCTGAAATTTAATTGTTCTTTACAGAGGTCCCATTAGAAGGCTGGATCATCTACTGAGCTTCCTTTAGATTCAACTTCAAGTTTTATGTTGCATCTATATGAATCATGGTACAATCTTTCAAATGACCCTAGACGGAGGGAATATCGTAGAAGGAATATGGATTTAAAGTCAGACACTCATGAGCTTAATTTGTAACTTCCCCACTGTGGGACTATGGGAATTCTTTTAATCTCTGTGACATGCAATCATTTTAATTGTTAAATAAGAATACTTTAAGTACTTTTAGTACTCCATAAGAGCTGTAGGACATAAGCTGATTTTTAACAGGGCTCCAATAATTACTGACCATAATAGTTAGGCCTATTAATACTTACAGAACTATAGGGGGAATCACACATGCATTCAGGTTTCCCTGGTAGCTCAGACTGTAAAGAATCTGCCTGCAATGCAGGAGACCCAGGTTTGATCCCTGGGTCAGAAAGATGCCCTAGAGGAGGAAATGGCAACCCACTCCAGTATCCTTGCCTGGAGAATCCCATGGACAGAGCATAGTGGGCTACAGTCCACGGGGTCTCAAAGAGTCAGATACAACTGAGCATGTGTTAGCTCTACACATGCATTCACTCATGTGCTCTTAAATAGCATACCCATTTTTTTTTAACTCATTTTACAAACAGCATCTTGTGACTTGAGTGAGTTACTAAAGGTCATACAAACAAGCAAAGACTGGAGGAGAACACAGAGCCCAGCTTTCACTATCCACAGGCTGTGCTTTTTCCAGCCCACCACTCTCCGGCAGAAGATAAATGCCAGCCAAGGCCATAAGACTCTAGTTGTCGGATCGTCAAGTTTTCTTCATGGAGAAGATTACATTCACAGAACTTCTCTTTGAAGAGTCTAAAGTGAGTAACAGTAAACCTCATCCTGAATGAGGGAAAATCTAACAAAGAGTCATCAAACTTCTGGGACTCTTATCTCTTCTAGTTTTCTCAATAGAACTGATCCACTTCATCATGGTTAAAGTAAATTATTTTAGAAGCACAAAGGCAGTAACTAGTCACCAGACCTATGAATAAGCGTATGTGTAAGTTAATATGAACATCCTTTAATGAGTGGGATCACAGTGGAGTAGAAGAAATCGGTCTGTCTGGGTTTAAATATATGCTTTGGAGCCTAAATGAGTTGCACAAATTAGATAAAATTATTTAATTCCCCTGAGCCTCTATTTTCTCATCAGTGAAATGGGTATACAAAACCTAATTTAAAATCTAATATAATATGAAACAGCTCAAACTATATATCAGGCCACCAGTGTGTATGCTCAGTTGCTAAGCCATGTCTGACTCTTGTGATCCCATGGACTCTAGACCATCAGGATCCTCTGTCCATAGGACTTCCCAGGCAAGAATACTGGAGTGGGCTGCCATTCCCTTTTCCAGGGAATCTTCCAGACCCAGGGATTGAATCCAGGTCTCATGCCCTGCAGGAGGATTGAGACACCAGGGATGGCTAGGCCACCAGTAACTGACACAGAAAAACAAAGACATTTTATTATTTTCCTGCCTTTGAATGATGTGGTCACAAACTCTATTGCTGACAACTTTTTCTGCAGACAAAACCCAGCTGCTCTGAAGGCAGCCTTTATTAGGAAGTCAAGTCCAACTGCCTATTTTCCATTGATTTGGATAGGAAAGCACCAATGATATCCCAGGCTACTCAGTATCTTCGGTATTTCTGGTGTCAAGGGCCAGCCAGGGCTGTGATTGATAATGTTGGTGAGAAGTCTCCCATTGTATTCTTCACTTTTCAAATCAAGACCACAAGAGCCAAACAAATCAATTAATTAGTAAGCAAGAAGAGAAGGAAATGATGGCCTGGACATCCTAAGAGACCCAGGAGGCCAGGGCAGCTCTGAGCCCCAGGGCTGGTGCTACGGGCAGATAGCAGCACGGTGCGTTGCGTGAGCGTGCTTTGACGCTGGCTCAGTGAACTGGGCTGTGTTTTTTCTGCATCACTGAAGTCGCATCAGGGTTTGACAAATCCCTTTATATCCCTCACTGAAAGTGGACTCGTAAACATCACCCCCTTTGAAGGGAATTTTAAAGATAGCCCTTTTTTGTGATCACACATCAAAGCAAGATGACATTCCCCTTGTTCTTATGTGAACTGTTATTAGCCTCACAAACTAAGCCTGTGGAAGGTCTTAGTGGGAAAATTAACATTTCATTTTCAGAAGGCAAGAAAACGACAGCTTTGGCAGTCATATAGGTTCACTGCCTGGAAGGTAAGTGGGCCTTGGATCTCTTTTATTGCCGGGTCTGCCAGGGCTCCGCAAAACTGATTTTAAGTTAATATTGGGGGAATCTGAAAGACTTTGCACAACCCCTAATGGATTGAGCACTAAAATCACCAAAGCTCTTCTTCTGCTTGAGATTCTGCCCATCTCATGAAAGAAACGTGAAACATCTGGAAATGATGGGATAAAAACGGGCCTTAGGATTTTGGGGTACCCTATGCAAAGAAGATGTCCCAAATCCCTTGGTTAGCTGACATGATGCAAGTAGCTTTGGCTCTGTGGGCCTCACTCCTTTTTTCTATACACAATGAAACTGCTGACCACATCTTTCTAATGCCTCAGGAGTCATATACAGCAGGGCTAAGAAAGATCCAGTTTCCCCTGTGGTGAAAAGGGGTTATAGACTGTGTTCTGCTAAAATTCACACATTGAAGTCCTACCCCATCACCTCTGAATGTGACCTGATTTGGAGATAAGGTCTTCACAGAGGTCATCAAGTTAAAATGAAGTCATGAGGGTGGACCCTAATCCAATCTGACTGGTGTCCTTGTATTCCAAATCCTTGGAATTTGGACAGAGACACATATATAGGGAGGGCTTCCAGGTGACTCAGCAGTAAAGAATCTGCCTGCCAATGCAGGAGAGGCAGAAGAAGCAGGTTCCATCCCTGGGTCAGCAAGATCCTCTGGAGGAGGAAATGGCTACGCACTGCAGAATTCCTGCCTGGAGAATCCCACAGACAGAGGAGCCTGGCGGGCTACAGTCTATAAGGTGTTGCAGAGAATCAGATACAACTGAGCATGCTGCACACAGACTGAAGACAATGGGCAGTGGGGAGAAGGTGATGAGGACACAAGGATGGCCAGTGATAAACCTTAGGGAGGCCTGCAGCAGCTCCTTCCCTCACAGACCTCAGAGAGAACCAAGCTCGCTGACACCTTGACTTTGGACATCAAGTTTCCAGAAAAGAAAGACAATACATTTCTATTGTTTTTAGGCTATGGAGCCTGTGGTCTTTTGTTATGATAGTGCTAACAAACTAATACAGAAGGGCTGATGGGTTCTGGCTCTCCTTCTGAAAGGGGTGACCGGGAGGGACAGGATTTGAAGTTCAACAGCATTCTCTTTTTCCAATTGAAATCCTCTCTAGAAATGACTGGTCCATGCTAACACTCAGGTTAGTATCTAATTATCTCAATAACACAGTTGCCATGACAACTGGGTATAAAGTTTAGTTTCAGAATTTGAATCTAACATGCTAAAATCTCCACAGGATATTTCCTTTGACTGAGAGTAAATTAAGCAAAGCACATGCATGCATATACAACACTATCTCTTAAAAACCATTAAAAAAGGGCCTACAGCCTCTGACTCATCCCCCAGTGTTTGAGAATATGAGACATGCATTGCCATCAACCATCTCTGCATTCAGCTGACATTTACTCATTCAATTGGCATTTACTGAGCAACTATTATGTGCCAAGCACAGAAGGAGAACTCTTGGCAGCCTAACTACTCACATCAGAGAAAGCTTGAGACTGTTTGAATGCCTAGATTGAAAAATGACGCATTTGTCTGGGGTGGGTTAAGGCAGGCTTCATGAGAAAAGGGGCTGTGCTTTGTCCATTCATCACGCCCTCCTCTGTGACGTAGCAGAGCTCCATGCAGCTTGTAGATGCTTAACAAATATGCGCTGAACACATGAACAAATGAAAAAAAGAAAATTCAAAAGAACACCGAAATTGGAGTAGATATCATGAAATACTGAAATTTGCCTGGAAATCATGAAACACTGAAACATCTGGTCGTGGAAATGAAAATGATGTGAGCTAATATTTACTGAGCACTTCCTTTACTTCTGGTACCAAGCACTCCGAATCAAACTATGAACCATTTTGTGTAACATTCACAATTGTTCCTGCTGCAGTGAGGCATGTGTCTACTTTATGCGTGGAGAAGACAAGTCTTTTAGAGACTAGGTAAATTCCTTGGAAGAAAAGCTATGACAAACCTCCTGGAATTCTCCAGGCAAGAATACTGGAGTGGGTTGCCCATTCCCTTCTCCAGGGGATCTTCCCCATCCAGGGATCGAACCTGGGTCTCCTGCATTACAAGCAAATTCTTTACCATCCAAGCCACCTGGGAAGCCCATGACAAACTAGACAGTGTATTAAAAAGCAAAGATATCACTGTGCCTACAAAGGTCCGTATAGTCAAAGCTATGTTTTTTCCAGTAGCTATGTACAAATGTGAGGGTTGGACCATAAAGAAGGCTGAATGCTGAAGAATTTATGCTTTTGCATTGTGGTGCTATAGAAGAGAGTCCCTTAGACTGCAAGGAGATCAAACCAGCCAATTCTAAAGGAAATCAACCCTGAATATTCACTGGAAGGACTGATGCTGAAGCTGAAACTCCAATACTTTGGCCACCTGATGGGAAGAGTCAACTCATTTGAAAAGACCCTGATGTTGGGAAAGATTGAGGCTGGGAGGAGAAGGAGTGACAGAGGATGAGATGGTTGGATGGCATGAGCAACTCAATGGATAAGAGTGTGAGAAAACTCTGGGAGACAGTGAAGGACAGGGAAGCCTGGCATGCTGCAGTTGCCAGCACGGGGTTGCAGAGAGTCAGGCATGACTTAGCAATGCAGCAACAACAAAATTCCTTGCACTTATACAGAAATAGACCCGCATTTAGATCCAGGTTCAAAGTCGTGCCCCTCAGACTGCTGCCCTCCCTCCCATTTGCCATGGAACCCTGGGTATGCTGCCTGCTCTCTCCAGGCTAGAATCTCCCACTGAGAAATACGAGTGTTTGGGGCTCATATATATCCTTTCTTAAATATTTTTCACTATGTTTTCATAAAAAGAAAAAGCCCTAAGGGGCAACTTGAAGAATCCAGACATATATTTTGTCTTCTTCCCACTTTCAGTGAACCATGGAGGGATTTTTATTCAATCTTACAAAACAGAACAGAAAACAAAATATGATCACTCGGCAACATCTCCTGCCAGGAGGATAATATGGGTCCGGATGACATCTCACTTGGCAGGATTTTAATACTACTTCCAAAAATTGCCAAGGGAGGTCATTGGTTTGCATTTACATAATTGATAAAGTATCGATTCGTGTTAGTAAACGAGAAGGCTTGACCTTAAGACATGAGTTATTTTGGGTTAAACGGTGTCATCCCTTGATGGAGAGTGATGTTCTAGGGGATTCTGCTGGACTCTGCAGATTGGTTGAGTTGCAGCAAGTTGCTGTCTTCATAGTTCCCTTTCAGATAAGAGCAGACTTATCTTCTGGAACTGCTAAGCAGAGTCAGACTGAAGAAAAAAGAGAGGATGTCAGAGTCCTTAACTAAAATAATGAGAGCAAAACAACTTGACCTGCCTCCATAATAGTGAGGTTTCTCAAATAAAGGAGAAATTGAAAATGACGTTGCTTTGAAACTGAGATGTGAGTGCGTTGGGGGTGGGGGTTGGGGAGGAGGAGTAGAAAATATCTGAAAAGGGCTGACCTGCTTTTAATGCATAATATAAACTTTCCTGTGAGCAACTTTCCAGGCATGGTAAACCTGGCCCGCCGCCATGAGGTGTGCGTGTTCTTATTCTTTTATTCATATGTGTTTTCAGTGTTGCTTATTTGCTGAGCCTGACGCTGTGCTGGGCAACTGGAATGGTGGCAGAGAATGCTGAACAAGGCATGCCAGTACCCAAAGGACTCCAATTCTAATACAACATAGAGATGTAAATACAGCGATCAGAGAAGAGCAGTGCACCAGGGGAGCACGGCAGTGAGTACCACTAACTCAGCTTGGGAAGCTGGAGTTGGAGGCACATTTTAAGGGAAAGGGCTCATCCATGGGACCATTAAGTGTGGGAAGTTGGAATCAACCAGAATGTGAGCAGCAGGCAGAGGGTTCAGCATGGGAAACTAAGGCTGTGTTGGGTCCTGTATAATGTCTGGTGTGACTGAAGTAGAAAGCAAATGCTAACCCACAGTGCTCTTCCCTACACCTTCCTAGCTTTTGTCAAACATGTAAGTCATTCGTTGTTTGTGAGTGTTTTTAGTAGTATCCTTGCCAGGCTGAAAGCTCTACAAAGATAGGAATTCTAACTGACTTATTCTCAGAAGCTGGGACAGTCACTGGCACACTCTGGATTGTCACTATTCATGGAATGTTCATTGAACAAATGAATGAATGTGTATAGATGCACATCACAAGATGTAACCAGGATCTTATCTCGATCATGTCAGACCACAGAGAGCCTTGAATGCCACCTTGGAGGTGCTCACAAGATATTTATTAAATGAATGAAGAAATGAAAGAAAATTTACAAGAGCACTGAAACCAAGCTTGGAATCATAAAGTCTACAGTGAGAGGGAAAAATTTAAGTATCCTAAAGAGGGTATTTATTGGCAAAGAATTTATTCTACTCAAAGAATAAAGAATCTACCCAAAGAATTCTTTATGAGATGCTGATTATATGGGCTTGGTAGTTTGCCATGTATCAGTGATTTAAAGACAAATAAAATACAGTATTCTTTTGAAGAAGACCCCGACGGCGCTAGTGGTAAAGAACCTGTCTGCCAATTCAAGAGATGCAAGAGACGCAGGTTTGATCCCTGGGTTGGGAAGATCACCTGGAGAAGTGCACAGCAACCCACTTCAGTATTCATACCTGGGAAATCCTATGGATAGAGGGGCCTGGTGGGCTACTGTCCATAGGGTCACAAACAGTCGAACATGACTGAAGTGACTTTGCACACATGCAAGGTCACTGGAAACTAAAAGCAAATAATCTAGGAGGGAGAGAATACATTTACTCTGTACCTTTAAATATTTTGGAGATTTCTCTAAAAGGGAACATTTAGATTTTTTTTTTTCATGGAATGCAATGAAAAACAGGACTTGTGCTTAAAAGAATTCTTCAGTAGCCAAATATAGATTTCCTAATAGTACAAACCATATTGAGGAAGACTTACAGCTATCTTACTCTGCACCATGGACCAGCCAGCTATGGTACAAAGGACAAACCCAGTCCACCATCTGTTTTTGGATAACTGTGAGCTAAGAAAATTTTTTACATCTTTAATTGCTTTAAAAAATTAAAATAAAATAAGAACAAGATTTTGTTGTCATGTGAAAAGTATATGAAATTCAAATCATAGTGTCTATGATATGAATAGTTCTATTGGAACATGGGCTTCCCTGGTAACTCAGTCAGTAAAGAATCTGCCTGTAGTTCAGAGAACCAGGTTCAATCGCTGGGTTGGGAAGATCCCCTGGAGAAGGAAATGGCAACCCACTCCAGTATTCTTGCCTGGAAAATCCAATGGACAGAGGAGCCTGGTGGGCTACAGTCCATGGGGTTGCAAGAGTCGGACATGAGTTAGCGACTAGACCACTACTGGAACACGGCCATGCCCCTTCCTTTACGTATTGTCTATGGCAGCTTTCTTGCTATAACAGCAGTTGTGTCATTGCTGTAATACAGTTCACAAAGCCTAAGATATTTACTTTCTGGACTTGTACAGAGAAAAGGTTGCAGACACTCTAGGCTCACTGTGAGTTTGAGAAGCAGGGTTGATGCCAGCATGCATTCTGGTGACCTTCTTCTTTAGAGGTTCTGCTTCCCAAATCTGTGGTTCCTGGCAGATTAAAGTTGTAACGACATTGGGGAATTTCATTTCCTACTTCTTAAAATGAGTGCCTTGCAAATGATGATGGATTATGCCTTTGATGAGGAAGGAAGGGGACCTACAACCTAAGTATGAAATGCAAATCTATTTTAAGTCAGTGCTATATAGCTGGAACAACAGTGGCTTGAGGTCTGGAAGTCAGTGTTTTCATTCTGCAAATGTGGACACTTCACATGCCTCCCCCCTCCATCTGGACCCAAGACCTCTTATGAATCAAAACAACAGGGCCTGGAGGATGGCCTTCAAAATCACTTCCAGAGCTAAACATCTGAAGGTTTGCCTCACAAGTCACTGTTTGTACTCAGGGCTCTGCCACCTCCTTGTAGGGATGCGTTTTACAGAGAGCACGCTCATGGACCGCCATATACCTCTGATTGATTACACATGTGTGGCGTGAACAAGAAACACATGCGAATGAACCACAGGTTGGAATTTCAGATCTGCAGGAAGCACGGGAACAATTCGAGTTCTGCATTTTGTCATGCAGTTTCAGGATGCGTTTGTCTCTTCATTTGGAAGTAACTAGGTAGAGACAGGTTAGGTTCAAGAAGGGCCTAAGAGGGGAGGGCTGAATTTCAAAAGAAGAGGTAAAGTTGCAGCCTGACGTCAGAATATTCCTGCCCTCTCTCCCCACCCACGGCAACCTCTCTTTGCTTCAAAAGCTACAATCTCTTCCCTGCTTCACTCAGTGATTGTTCTGCCTCAGAATTTGCTAACAGGGGCCTGGTGGCTGTTAACCAGGGCAGGACTAAAGTCCCAACACTGACCACTGGGCACATTCCACCTGGTTTATCTGGACCCCTACGTGATCCCCCATTGTTCTCCCTTACGGGTCCAGATCAGAAGCTTGGAAGGTGCTTGCAAAATATCCATGCTTAAGTGACTGTTCCAGTTGTTAAATCATAATACAGTGTGATTTCGCTGAAATGAAGTAATTACAGGGGGAGAGAAGGAAAGTCGAATGATACACAAACAGGTCCTTTCTGATGGTCTAAGTACGGATGTGTTCTCTGACGCACATGCATTACTCCTCTCTGATGTTGCCATCACACAAAAGGCTCCACTGCTTTAAGAGCGGAGGTGAGTGCTATTTTGGCTGATGTTCTTATCCACAGATTTGGGCAAAGATGCTGCACTTATGGGCCCTCAGAAATGTCTCAAAGAGGTGGTCATCATTCTAAATCAACACAGCTCATGTTTTAATATTTTAATATGAAATTTACAATTTAAGCTCCCTGCCTCCAGCCCTTAACTTTAAAGCACAGGGCATTTTTGTCCAAATCATGACTCTCCCATGTCCCAGGTGTATAATCTTTAAAAAAAAAAAAAGAATCGCTTAAACTTCCTGACCCTAAGTTTCCGCATCTTCTGTTGTTGTTCATTGTTCAGTCACTCGGTTGTGTGTGACTCTTTGCGACGCCGTGGACTTCAGCACCAGGCTTCCCTGTCCTTCACCATCTCCCAGAGTTTGCTCAAACTCATGTCCATTGAGTCAGTGATGCCTTCAACCATCTGTCCTCTGTCATCCCCTTCTCCTGCCTTCAATCTTTCCCAGCATCAGAGTCTTTTCCAATGAGTCAGTTCTTCACATCAGGTGGCCAAAGTATTGAAACTCCAGCTTCAGCAGCAGTCCTTCCAATGAATGTTCAAAGGGGGAGAATAATAGAAAATACCTTGTATGGGTTTTGTTTTCTTAAATATATTTGAAAAACACTTAATCTGAGTGCCTGGCACAGAGTAAGCACTAAATATATATTCACTGTTATTCTATGTATTTTAGGAAACTTTCACTTGTCCTTTGGGCTCAGGTGTTATACACCTGGAAATCTGTCCTCGCCTCTGAGGTTTGGTGGGGAGCCTATCCCTAATAGCCCCTTCCGCTTTTTTCCCCTACCAATGTCAATACTGTTTCATAATTATCTGGTTACTTGCCTTTCTTGTAAACCATAGGTTTCTGGAGAGCTGCAAATCTCTCTAATTTATTTCTCTTTCTCTGGCTTTCTCCTCAGACTCAGATATGTAGCTCTGATAAAAAAAAATACTGTTGTGAAGTGTTAGAAAATGAAAGCAATATGCACGCTGAAGCAACAAATTACAGGGACTTCCCTGGTGGTTTAGGGGTTATATGACTCCACGCTCCCAACACAGGGGGCCCAGTTTCGATCCCTTGTCAGGAACTAGATCCCACATGCTGCAACCAATGGTTTGCATGCTGCAACTAAAGATACCATGTGCTGCAACTAAGACGTGGCATAGCCAAATAAATAAACATTAAAAATAAAAAAGAAAACAAAAATGTCCACACAAAATCATGGAGCTTACTGGTAAATAGAAACTCACTGCTCTTAGAATGATAATGAAAGAAAAAAGCCTAAAATCTTAGCAAGAACGCTATACAGCCCCTTTCTTGAATTTTAGCCTCTTGTCAAAGTAACGACCCTTTCCCCTTTTACCCATTCTCTGTACTCTCAGCCAAAAGAGAAACTTTTCAGCACTTCGGGCCATAGGACATGTGCACAGGCAAAGGTTCCTTCTGTCTGGAACTCTAACATATTCTCATATACTTCAGATCACAGCCCAAGTCTCACTCTCTTTGGGGAGCCTTACCCACCTCTCAGTCTGGGTCACATATGCTAGTTACATGCACTTGCAGAAATCCGTTCTGTCCCCTTTGAGATCTAGTTTCAATTTTAATTCATTATTTAGTTTGTGATTATTCAATTAACGTCCATCATTCCTCAGTAGACTATAAATTCCATGGGAACAGGGGTCAAGTCTGTTTTTGCTCTCTCTCTTCTATCCTCAGTGTCATGGTCAGTATCTGACACCCAGTAGGTACTCAATAAATAACTGTTAACATACTAATGAATGTAAAGCAAGCAGCTGTATTTCAGAAGGGGCAGCTAAAACACTTTTAGTTTTCTGGTGAGAATTAGAAATCTTTATTCATCATGTTCCACCAATGGCAGGTATTTTACACGTGTTTAATAAGAGGCAGGGGTTTCCTTGGTGGCTCAGTGGCAAAGAATCCACCTGCCAATTCAGGAGACCTGGGTTTGAACCCTGGGTTGAGAAGATCCCTTGGAGAAGGGGATGGCAACCCACTCCAGTATTCTTGCCTAGGAAATCCCATGGACAAAAGAGCCTGGTGGACAATAGTCTACGGGGTTGCAAAAAGAGTCAGATTTGACTTAGTGACTAAGCAACAACAACTAAGAGGCAGTTTCCCCTGCCTCATTATTCAAGGTTTATTTAAGATGCTGTATTATAACTTTCCTGCAAACACTGGACAACATATAGATGTAACAATGGTTAAAGGCAGACCAATCTTGTTTCCAGTCCCTGTGGCCCAGGCTTTCTTCCCTACCCACACCCCCTCACCCCAAACTTATTATCTGTCCATTTGTAATTATCCTATTATCTTTGGTTTCAATATATCCATTTGAAATGAACTGGGCTATGTTCCCAGCTTTCAGGAAATTACATAACTAATTTCATGAAAAACTGTGTTAACCTTATTCAATCATCCTCTACTCCTCACCCTCAATCTCCTGTCCACCTTTTCATGCGTTTAACAACCTCAGAAGGATGTCGATCACCTTCAACAACCTGACCTCTCTCCATCCCATTCCACAGCCGTGGGTTGAAACTCTCATCATTTCATTCACTGCAAAGAAATGACTAAGAGCTCCCAGTGCTCCTTCTCCCCATTCTACTACCCAAGAGGCTGATAGGATCATCTTCCAACACAAACACTTGCCCTGTAACGTAAGGTTCTTAGCAGTAGGTACTTCCAGTTTCTCTAGTCTTACCTACTCTATCCCTCACTGTAAGTTAGATACCCTAGCAGAATGGAATTTTCCATAAATGCCATCCACAACGCCAGATCCTTGAAATGACTGCTAGCTTCTTCTGATCAGCTCCAGCTGCCTTTCTGCCACTGGAAAAATATCTCTTCATGTATCCCTTAAAAATCAGATTAAGAATCATCTCCTCCCTAAGCAGATTCTAACTTTCCAGAGAGAATCAGTCGCCATACCATCTGCAAAACCATAACTATATTCATACATTAAGGATAAAAAAATATGTATTTTAAAACAATTATCTCATTACATTTTTCACCTTTGCTGGACTATAAGGTCCATGAGTATGAGATCTATCTTACAATCCAAACTTTTCCTTTATTACTGGCCTGCTATCAGGAACATAATACCATTATAATATATTCAGTGAATAAAGACTTTAGCTTAAAATATATATCTTTTTTGCTTTGATAACAAGCATTTACTCCACAAAAGAAATGTGTTCTCCTCTGACATTGAAGTGGTATTTTGTTGAAGTAGCAGCCAGTTGAGAAATATAAAAAGTGGGTAACATCTGCATTTTGATGTGTGTATGCCTGTAGTAAATTTTCATTTATGATGATCAAAAAGAAAGGGAGTTTAAGGAGTTTATGTTTTAAGAGAGACCATAAAAATAACCTAGATTGTGATTCTGCCATTTTTAATTTTATCTCAGTTCTGATGAATGCTTCTCTTTAAAATGCTTGCCTTCCTGAAGAGTACTGATAACTACCCCCCAAAACAGATTCTCCCAACTTCCTGCATTTCTAATCCTTTGATTTGGGTTCCTAATAAATACCAATGGTAAAACAAACAGTGAAAGATGTTTTTGAGGTTTTGGGGATACTCTTTTCATCTACTTTTGGTTTTCATAGGTTTCATACATGCTGCTGTTGTTGTTCAGTCACTGAGTCAAGTCCAACTCTTTGGGACCCCATGGACGGCAGCACACCAGGCTTCCCTGCCCTTCACTATCTCCTGGACCTTGCTCAGATTCATGTCAATTGTGATGGTGATGTTATCCAATTCTTTACTTTCAGTATGTGCTTTATTTATTTAAAGAATTCAAGTCATTTCAATTCCATGAGCATTTATAGAATGTCTACTGTATTTCAGGCTCCGTGTTAGGGGCTGGTGGTTCTGAAACATGAGACAGAGTGCTTAACTTTTAAGGAGTTAAGTCTAAGCCTGAGATTTAAAGGAGTAAGATCTCAGGAATGACATCAATAAAGGAAGGGTGTTTACATAAGGGGTAAGTTTCGATTGATTCTGTTGGGAAGGTGGCTGGCAGAATTGACTTCAAAATGTGATGACTTTTGAGCTGGGTTTTGAAGGCTGAATAGGAGTTGGCCATTATCTGGGAGAAGAAGCAAATCAAAGGATTTTAAACTATTTTTATAAAAAAAACATTGCAGTTAATTTCAATCAAGTTCAGAATATGGATATTAGAGTAGAGAGGAAAAATAGTAGAGATGATATGATTTGAAAAAGCTTTCCCCTTCTGGCCTTTTTGCTGTTGTTTCATTGTCTTTGAGGCTGCAGGAAAAAATAATTTCTGAGGGCTGCTTTGATGTATATGAATTATTCATCATTAAGAAGTCAAGCAGCTGACACCAGCCTTTGTTAGAGCTCTCGAGCGTGTGCTAGCCCCCCTGGAAAATCAGTGTGGTTTTTAATCCTCTGCGCCATGTGAGGGTCATCTGCATGTGTAGGAAGGTCTTGGTTAGTTTTTCTCTGACTGATGCAAATCAGGGAACGTGTAAGCCTTCACATTCTCTTGTTTTTTCCCACTCTTTTTAGGATGAAAACCGTTAGTCATTGGAGACACAGGTGTGTACACACACATACACTCACCCCAAAACCATCTGGGTGTGTGGCCTGCTTGCCTCATTAAAAATCCAGAGCCCAGACTGACGGAGAGGCACGGCCACCTCGTCCATTAGCGTTCTGGCTCCAACACACGCAGCTTGACCTGGGAGCAGTCAGTGCTAACGGGATGTCTCATTACAGCAGATTTTGTCAGAGTTTTTTCCCTGCCACTGAACGTTCTCTGGAGCATTGTGCGGAATGTGGGGCCGAGGAGTCTCTTGTCTCACCCCGGGTGGAACAGAATCCACAGTACAAAGACTCTGAGGGGTGTGGAGGGTCCACTGTGCACTGGTGTTTTCCCGAGCGCTCTCAGTAACCGCGAGGCCCACGTGTGTTGTTTCACGTGTGTGCTAGTGGTGTGAACCACAGAGCTAACATTTCACGTGAGCATATGAGGCCTTAGCAGCTCTATGAAATGCTGCAGATGCATTTCTCCATTTAACCCTTAAAAACTCTAAGACAATGCATTATTATTGTTCCCACTTGCAAAATGAAGAAAGCAAGACTAATGCAGACCAGTTAACTTGTTCAAAGGTTAAGAGACAGTTTTTGACGTAATCAGGCTCCAAAGTATATGCTCTTTCTACTGTGTCATTCTACTTCTGCTTTTCTCTCCACAGAAGACTAAGAAGCAAGACTAAATTCAACAAGAAGAATGGCTATGGTGAAACTGGCTGTACTTGTTGTTGCTATTATTGAAACCAGCATCTGTTGGTTTGCTATGTGTCATGTCCTGGATAAATTACTCCATTTTCCTATCCTATTTAATTCTCTTTACAACCCCATGAAGTAGGCACTCTATCTCTTTCCATTTTACCAATGTGGAAATAAGGGTTTAAACTAGTTAAGTAACAAATGCCAGCCAGACTTTGATCCCAGATCTGATTTCAAATCAGAAGGAAGAAATGATAACTTGAACTAGGGTGATACATGGAGAGGAACAAACAAATATGAAAGGTATTAATAGCTTACAACTGATAAAATCTGCTATCTTTGTTGAAATATAATTCAATTTACCAGCCTTTTATTAGAAACCTGATGCTATGAGGCATTATGCTAAGACCTAAGTATATTAAGGTGAATATCACACTACTTTATCCTTATAAACCAGATGCTTACAAACAAGAGAATCAATGAACATGGACAAAAACAATGATATTGCTAACATGCATTTTATTAGAGGAACATGCAAATAACATACTAGCACTCAGTCCTTATCATATACCAGGCATGCAGGTAAGTGTGACACCTATGCATTTTTTTTTAATCTTAGAAATTTGATGTTTTACATGTTACTGTCATCCCCACATTACAGATGAGAAAAACAGAGGCTGAGCGAAGATAAATAACTTCTTCTAGATCATAGACCTAGCCAGATACTCAGAGAACAAAGATAAGGTCAAGATTATTTCTCAAATAATTCCATTATTTAGTCATGGGCTAAAATGAATTCTACCAAGAAATGGAATCTGCAAGGGAGGAAAGTTAAACCAATCCCCAAGTAAAAATCAGAAAAGAGCTAGAAAGAGTGGATGGTTTGTTTCAGCTGACTCTCAGCTCACTGCAAACCCTCGGATTCATGCAAATTAATGTTAGAGTTAATAACTCAATTACCAGTTGCACAACTTACTGGTTCTTAGACTTTGAGACTCCTTTTCATGGTGTGACAGACATCCTAACATCTATCTGACGGGGTTGTAGTAAGATCAAATGTGATAAAGCAGACACCAGCCCCGGCAGACTTTGTCTGGGATGGAGTAAAGGTTCAATAAATATGACAAGTCACCCAGTGCCCCCTTCAGTGAAGGACTGGTGACCACTGCATCTAGGAATGCTGTCTGCCAATGACCTTCAGCTCTCAGCCCCTAGGATTCTCTCAGGTCAAGGTCATGACACTGCCTGGGGCAGTTCACATCCTGTGACTGGTCACTGCAGGGGCATAAGGGCACTGGCCACTGATCCTGAATCAGAACTATTCTGCTGGGGTCATTTCAGCTCCAGTCTCAACTTCAGGTCAGCCACGTCTGTCACCGTGCCATACATTTCTTTTCTTCCTGCTGATTCCTGCTTCTTTCTCCTCTCTGCCACATGAGTTGGTTCTAAGGGCAACCCTTGATAAAGTTCTTGTATGCTAAATCCCAACCCAGAAACCACGCCCCAGCTATCTCTGAGATTCATACTGTCAACATCAACCGCAATGGGACTAGAACAGGCAAAGTGCGAGGAACATCATGGATCTAGGTTAGTGTCAGGATGTGTAAGAAGTGTTTATCTGGAAGACAGTTTTATGTGATGCTGACTGCATGATAAGAGGGCTCACCTTTCGTCCTGTGCTAGCCCACAGGGCTCTTCATTCAAAAATACTAATTGCTGATTAATTATTTTAAAGATCTATTTTAAAGATGAAGGAAGTTGGTTGGGTTCACATGGGTAAAAAGACTTGACCAAAGCCACACAGGTTTAAGCAGTAGAGCTGGCTGACTCTGGTCTGCAGTGATTGCTAGTAGGGTGAAAATATCTCATCAGGATGGCCCATGCATGCATCTTTTTCTTTATTTGTGATTCTCTGGGACTGCATCGTATCCGTCACACCCCACACAAAAATGGTGTTCTCTACCTTACAGGACCTCGGGAGTCCAAACAAAGGTCTGCTCACCATCAGCATTCTGTCCTGTCTCCAAGGGCTGTCAGCCAGAGATGGCCAGGGAAGCGATGGAGCTTTAAAAGGTTAATTACCATTAATCATTATGAGAAGGTGGCTTATTATCAATTCATAAATTCAGAATAAAATTATTTTGCTGACAAGCAAAATGTCCCAGTTGCCCTGTCGACCTGGTTTCTATTCTAAAAAAATAAATAAATTTGTTCTAGATTATGGTCTTTATGTAAACTACTGTCTTTTCCAACATGCCAGGAGGAGAAAGCTTAATTAAGTTCATAAAGTTGACTAAATTATTACAAACTTATCAAAAGCTTTTTGGAGTACATGTGTATCAGTATTTGTACAGACCCAGATGTAGACATGGACATCACCAGATGGTTGACACCAAAATCAGACTGATTATATTCTTTGCAGCCAAAGATGGAGAAGCTCTATACAGTCAGCAAAAACAAGACCAGGAGCTGACTGTAGCTCAGATCATGAACTCCTTATTGCCAAATTCAGACTGAAATTGAAGAAAGTGGAGAAAACCACTAGACCATTCAGGTATGACCTAAATCAAATCTCTTATGACTATACATTGGAAGTGAGAAATAGATTTAAGGGACTAGATCTGATAGAAAGAGTACCTGATGAACTATGGACAGAGGTTCATGACATTGTACAGGAGACAGGAATCAAGACCATCCCTAAGAAAAAGAAATGCAAAAAAGCAAAATGGCCGTCTGAGGAGGCCTTACAAATAGCTGTGAGTAGAAAAGAAGTGAAAAGCAAAGGAGAAAAGGGAAGATACACCCATTTGAATGCAGAGTTCCAAAGAATAGCAAGGAGAGATGAGAAAGACTTCCTCAGTGATCAATGCAAAGAAATAGAGGAAAACAATAGAATGGGAAAGACTAGAGATCTCTTCAAGAAAATTAGAGATACCAAGGGAACATTTCATGCAAAGATGGGCTCAATAAAGGACAGAAATGGTAGGGACCTAACAGAAGCAGAAGATATTAAGAAGAGGTGGCAAGAATACACAGAAGAACTGTACAAAAAAAGATCTTCATGATCCAGATAACCATGATGGTGTGATCACTCACCTAGAGCCAGACATCCTGGAATATGAAATCAAGTGGGCCTTAGGAAGCATCACTAGGAACAAAGCTAGTGGAGGTGATGGAATTCCAGTTGAGCTATTTCAAATCCTGAAAGATGATGCTGTGAAAGTCCTGCACTCAATATGCCAGCAAATTTACAAAACTCAAAGCAATGGCCACAGGGCTGGAGGAGGTCAGTTTTCATTCCAATCCCAAAGAAAGGCAATACCAAAGAATGCTCAAATTACCGCACGATTGCATTCATCTCACACGCTAGTAAAGTGATGCTTAAAATTCTGCAAGCCAGGCATCAGCAATACATGAACTGTGAACTTCTAGATGTTCAAACTGGTGTTAGAAAAGGCAGAGGAACGAGAAATCAAATTGCCAACATCGCTGGATCATAGAAAAAGCAAGAGAGTTCCAGAAAAACATCTGCTTCTGCTTTATTGACTATGCCAAAGCCTTCGACTGTGTGGATTCACAATAAACTATGGAAAATTCTGAAAGAGATGGGAATACCAGACCACCTGACCTGCCTCTTGAGAAACCTGTATGCAGCTCAGGAAAACAACAGTTAGAACTGAACATGGAACAACAGACTGGTTCCAAACTGGGAAGGGAGTACGTCAAGGCTATATATTGTCACCATGCGTATTTAACTTATATGCAGATTACATCATGAGAAACGCTGGGCTGGAGGAAGCATAAGCTGGAATCAAGGTTGCCGGGAGAAATATCAGTAACCCCAGATATGCAGATGACACCACCCTTATGGCAGAAAGTGAAGAGGAACTAAAGAGCCTCTTTATGAAAGTGAAAGAGGAGAGTGAAAAAGTTGGCTTAAAGATCAACATTCAGGAAACTAAGATCATGGCATCCGGTCCCATCACTTCCTGGCAAATAGATCGGGAAACCATGGAAACAGTGGCTGACTTTATTTTTCTGGGCTCCAAAATAACTGCAGATGGTGATTGCAGCCATGAAATTAAAAGACACTTACTCCTTGGAAGGAAAGTTATAACCAACCTAGATAGCATATTAAAAAGCAGAGACATTACTTTGTCAACAAAGGTCTGTCTAGTCAAGGCTATGGTATTTCCAGTAGTCATGTATGGATGTGAGAGTTGGACTGTGAAGAAAGCTGAGTGCCGAAAAATTGATGCTTTTGAACTGTGGTGTTGGAGAAGACTCTTGAGAGTCCCTTGGACTGTAAGGAGATCTAACCAGTCCATCCTAAAGGAGATCAGTCCTGGGTGTTCATTGGAAGGACTGATGTTGAAACTGAAACTCCAATATTTTGGCCACCTGATGTGAAGTGCTGACTCATTGGAAAAGACCCTGATGCTAGGAAAGGTTGAGGGCAGGAGAAGAAGGGGATGACAGAGGATGAGATGGTTGGATGGCATCACCGACTGAATGGACATGGGTTTGGGTGGACTCCGGGAGTTGGTGATGGACAGGGAGGCCTGGCGTGCTGTTGTTCATGGGATTGCAAAGAGTCAGACACGACTGAGCAACTGCACTGAACTGAGATATAGAGTCATGTGTCTATAGATAGAGATGCATAGAGGCTTTTACCAACACCTTTAGAAGTATATTTTACAGGTCACTTCTAGATGAGTCTTATGATAAAAGTTCTCCAAAAGTTTTCATATCAGATATTTTAGTCAACAAAATGTTTATGCTTTTAAGGTTGCAAACTATAAGATTCAATCTGGCCAGACTTCAGGTTGCAATTAAAGTATTATTAAAACCATGCCTCTCCATCATCATCCAGAATTTGTTTAATTGTTTGTATTTTCCTTAAAGGAAGTACGAAGCAAGATAAAATCATATAAACTACTAAAAATCACAAGAATACTCAGTATTCACCATTTTAGAATTCTTAGAATGTGTCTGAGTGTTAATGTTATGTGGTAACTTGACTGACCACAAGGTACCCAGATATTTCATCCAACAATAACCTGGATGTATTTGTAAGAATGTTTTTCAATGCTGCTACTGCTGCTAAGTCACTTCAGTCGTGTCTGACTCTGCGTGACCCCATAGATGGCAGCCCACCAGGCTCCACCGTCCCTGGGATTCTCCAGGCAAGAACACTGGAGTGGGTTGCCATTTCCTTCTCCAATGCATGAAAGTGAAAAGTGAAAGTGAAGTCAATGAAATAAGCATTTAAATCAGTACACTGAGTAAAGTAGATTGCTCTCCCTAATGTGGGTGGGTCTCGTCCAGTCAGCCGAAGCTCTAGGTAGAACCAAAGGCTGACCGTCCCCTGAGTAACAGAGAACTCTTCTGTCCAACTCCCTTGGACTGAGACATTGGCTTTTTTTCCTTACATGGGACCTCAACTGAAACATCAGCTCTTCCTTCATTTCAAGCCTGTTATCTTTGGATGCTAACTATGCCATTGGGTCTCTTGGGTCTCAGACTGAGACTGAAACCAAACAATCAAAAATCCTCAGTCTCAAGCTTGCTGATGCATCCTGCTGGTCTTAGGACTCACTCTCCTCCATAACTGTGTGAGCTAGTTATTTAAAATATATCCTTCTAGAACACTGACTCATGCATATCTTATGCATAATGCTAAGTGAAAGTGAAAGTCACTCAGTCGTATCTGACTCTTTGCGACCCCATGGACTATACAGTCCATGGGATTCTCTAGGCTAGAATACTGGACTGGGTAGCTTTTGCCTTCTCCAGGGGATCTTTCCAATGCAAGGATTGAACACAGCTCTCCTGCATTGGAGGTGGATTCTTTACCAGCTGAGCCACAAGGGAAGCCTGCATAATGCTAAATATTATACTAAATATTTTATTTCATTCACTTTAGCATTAAAAGAAACTTAAGAAAAAGGTACACTATTATCCGTATTTCAAAGATGAGGAAAGTGATTGTTTTGTGGCATCCCCCAAAGCCTGGCCACATCCCCACCTCAATGATCTTCTTCAAGTAACTCTTTTCCTTACCCCTTACACACTTGACAAAGGTTTTAAGATTGGGAAGCTTTTTTTTTTTGCTTGAACACCACAGTGAGGACTCTTAGGTATGATGCATGAGAGGTCTAGGGTGTTTCAGAACATGGGGTCACTGGTACTCTCTCTGATGTTGGCACCTGAAACTTTTTGAAGCCCATTTTCCCAGGTGTTCTCAGAGCATCATTCTGATTTGGTTTGGCAGAAGATCTTGTTTAAGCCTGAAATAACAACGGGTATCCTGTGCTGGCTCACCATTTAGGCCCATCTTTAGTTCCTGTGGGGCCCTGGGTGCTGGTGCCCTAAGTAATCCTTCTCAAAGAGTAGACCAGGGCATCGCCTTTCTGGAAGGAAAATGCCTTCCACAAGGAAGGGTGAGACCTGGGAGGATGATCTCTGGGATTTAAGTTCCAATCTTCCCTCCACTGCTCATTCACAGTGTCACTCTAGAAAAGTCTCCTCTCTCTGGATTGGGATTCTCAGATCTCTGAAACAGACAAGGTGGTTGGGCACTTGAGTTTCCAAATGTCTTTTAGCTTTAAAAATGCTATGATTTCAGAGTCTTCTCTGGTGGTCCAGTGGTTAGAAATCCATCTGCCAATGCAGAGGATGACACGGGTTCGATCCCTGCTCTGGGAAGAACCACATGCCTCGAAGCAACTAAGCCCATGCATCACAACTACAGAGCCTGTGCTCTAGAGCCCACAAGCTGCAGCTACTGAGCCTGTGTGCCTACTCCTGTGTGCGGCAATGCGTTCCACCAGCAGGAGAAGCCCGCACACCGCAACGAAGAGTAGCTTCCACTCACTGCAACTAGAGAGCCCATGTGCAGCGATGAAGCCCACCACAGCCAAAAGCAAAAATAAAACACATCTTTTTAAAAAATTCTATGATTTTGTACATTCTCCTTGCAAATTGTTAATAAATTCAAATTCACTTTGCTTATATCCTGCTTTCATTAAGAAATGCAGTCAAAGAACCCAAATTCACAACATAAGGGAATAAAGGTAGCTATGTCATAAAACACTGAATTGCTATTAAAATGTTTATGAAGATTTGTATCAACATGGGGAAGCAAGTATCAGGGAGTCTTAAAAGGAATATGAGAACATACATAAAGTTCCACAGGCACTATGATACCTGACAAGTGGGAAAAATGACAAATGAAGTTAACACAAAGTGAGAACTTACCAAATTATTAACAACTACTTCTGAGAAGTGAGATTCTGTGTGTTTTTTGTTTTCTTTGCTTTTTGCATTAGTTCCCCAAATTCCTCAAAGTGACTGTGTATTCTCATCAGGGGGGAGGAAAAAGGCAATTTTTTCAAAGAAGTTACTTTTAAATTTTGAATTGGGTGTGATTTTGAATCAAATTAGAGTATCATAAAAAGTCTACTATATCATCTTTTCTATATCATTCCTTTGAGATCAATTTCATGTAAGAAACAAATTCCATGTTTTAAGAAAAGCAGCATGTGCCCATCAGATGTGGACATTTAAGTATCTATCATCCATCTATCTGACTGTGCTGGGTCTTCGTTGCAGCACTCAGAATTTTAGTGGCGGGGCATGTAGGATCTAGTTTCCTGGCCAGGGATGGAACCCAGATCCCCTGCCTTGGGAGAGCAGAGTTTTAACCACTGGACCACCAGGGGAGTTCCTAGGTATTTATTTCTGAAGTTGCTCATGCAGCTGCTTTTCAGATGTCCAGTGAGCTTGTGTGTGAAATCTCATGGCACTAAGGGAATGGTCTGGCATAATGCTATATTAACAAGGTTGTTTTATTCCCTCTAATGGGAAAGAATACAAAAAAAAAAAATCAGTAACCTCAATCTTTAAAATTCATTTTTCAAAATAATTGTACTAAAACTATAATCTGCTCTAATTCCTCTACTCTTGGAAAACATCGGCAATTAGTGGTCTAGCACCTGAAATTCCTCACAGCCGTCATCCACTTGCTTGTTATTTGTGCCAGTGATGCCCACACTTCTGTTCCTGCATTTGGCCATGACTTCAATCTCATCCTGTTTCCACAAAAGGTGAATTGTGTTTGATAAGGGTGTACGTGTGCAGGAAGGAATCTGGGGGAGATATTAGGGTCAAAGTAGAATCTTGCTTTGCAAGTCCATTTTTTAATTTAATATACACCTTTAATTTCATTCCTTGTGCTGAGGGGGGAAAAATTATTTGGAAGAAGCTGCTAAGGCAATAGGAGAATCTTCTGACTGATGGTGGAGATATTTAGATGATGCAGAGAGAAAAGCTAAGCTCAGGCTGCCAGGTAAGCTAGGAATCAGGATGCAGGGAATCATTCCCAAGTCCCACACCTGCTTCCTCCATAGAACTGTCATACTTCTCCAAGCCTCATTTCACCCATCTGTAAAGGATGCAGGATGTTTCCTCTACTAGAGAGTGTAAGGAAGCTTAATGGAGTCATGGTCACAAAGAACTATCAACAAAAGCCCCCTCCAAACAGAATGTGGTGTCACGACTAACAACAATTATCCTGTCTGAAGCCCAGAAACAATGTTCTTCTTAGGCAGGTGCAGACACAATGCAGTGGGTCTTATTCATCTCTGCATACCTCGACGAACTGCTTTGGAAAGTGGTTTTCATCTGGTGTAAACTCTCTGGGAGGTGAAATATCTACTTCCAGGAGGATGGTGGCCAATGAGGGGCTCTGCTCCGTGGCTGCCTCTTGCTGCCACCAAAGGTGTCAATTTCAGGTAGATCTTAAACATCTCACTTTGAGAAAAAGCATCCTTGAGAATAGGTGCCCCTCTGAAATTGGTGGATGGGACTGTCTCCCCCTACCCCTCAACCGGTAAACACATCCTGCACAGAGTTAGCTGGAACCCACAGCCCTATTCCCACATCTGGGAGATGAAGCTCACTAACCTGTGTCTCCTTTCTGACATCATCCACTCCCACACTGCTCCATCATTTACCTTACTCAGGAAGACTGCAAATCAAGTCAATAAGGAAAGGTTTTTCCCTCCCCCTTAAACCACTGCACCCTAAAGCAAAACTTCCCTGAAGCTTATTCTCTTTCCCACCACTCACCAAACCATGCACACAAATTGGCTCCCTCCCTGACTATGCAGTTGTCAGGTGACATTACTGGAGGAGATGTGTTCACAGAAGAAGCACACTATTGGATGGGCTCTTGATGGACTGGGAGGATCTGAACTGTGAGAAGTGTGTGAGGAACAGCCAGGGGGGTGGGAACGATCAGATGTGCCTCGGAGACAGGAAGCGCTTCCACTGGCCTTTCCAGAATAAGCCCTCCACTCACCCATTCATTTTTTTTCATTCACTAAAAATTGACTCCCTCCCTAAAGTGGATTAAACCCTCCTTGAAGCATGGGGGGAAGAGCTGCTTGGGCCCCTGTCTCTGTCTTTTGGGATAATTGCAGACTTACAGACTCAGTCACAAGCAATTACAAACCTGTGTGCTGAGTAGATGGCAGGGTGGGTACAGGACACAAAGAAACAAAAACCTATCTCTGTTACACTGGGTTTAGAAACTCTTAACACAGGAGGTGATGGTTGAGGAAGTTTCTACTCACCTGTGTACGCGGAATCCAGTAGAACACGATGCAGAGTCAGGAAGCGGGGTTGATGATGGGGCAAGGCACCATGAAAGCCAGGGCAAGCATGGCAGCTTTCTAAGCAAGGGAGTGACATAGTGGAGATGGGGCTCTAGATCATTATGTATGCAGATATTTGCAGAAGTCAAAGACTCTCCAAAGGATCCTGAATTTTCAAGGGTCGAAATTTCAGGCGAGTACCCAGTTTTGAAGGAAGCCCTGAATGCTCTGTTTCCAAGAGTAGTGCATCACTCTGGGCAAGATAATAGAAGACCCAAGGGCACACAGGGACTCTTTGAGGATGTGCAGATCTTTTAAGCCTTGCTCGACACAGGGTATCTTGGTATAACACTTGCAGGCAGTGAGGCAGGAAGGTCACCTCCCTGCATAACCCCCTGTTTTAAAAGATCATTTAGAAGCATCCTTAGGGATCTGAGTGTAATTTTGTTCAACCTTTATTTAAAAATCCACCTCTATGACGACCAATTTCTACCAGCCCCTCAGGTGATAACTTAAGACAGATTTCTCTTTAATAGTTTTATAACAATTTAAGTCTCCGACTCATTCATCTCATTTTATTTCCCACATCCATAAAAAGGAATCTGGGGTTCTTATCAGGCAAGAGAGAGGAAATCAGGTAGCCAGAAGGAAGGGGCTGATTTTGAAGCTGCTCTGATGGATCACGACTCTACCTAGAGATCCACTTCTTAGAGGGTCCCAAGCCCCAGAATCCTGGGCTAATGGCTTGTCAACCATACATGTATACTCTAATTCTGCTAGTTAGGATGATGTGACTCTCAGAAATCGTGAAAATGCTGAAATTCAGTTAAAAAAGAGCCACAGGAAGGTGGGTAACTCAAAAACACAGACCATCTTCAGGTACTGAGAAATGATTATATATCAGCAAGACCATCATCAGCATCGCCTATCCCCTCTCCTTTCCGGTCCACCAATTCTCATTCCTCTACTCTCTAACAATCTTAAGAAAGAAGTGGTTTCTCTATCCCAGTTCCTACAGTTTGCAAAGTCACTATTTTCCAGGAAGACTAGCTTCACCAAGCTAGTCCATAAACACCACCTCCTACAACTTGGGTTCACTCATAGAGACGCATCTCTGTGTTCTGCAAGTCAAGACCTCTAAACTCATTCCCAACATGACATCTCTGAGGAAACACACACCCATGTTCACGAGAGCCAATGGGCCAAAAGGAAGAAAAAAAATTAAACTTTTTCAGAGTCGCATGATTTTAACAGAAGAGATGGTGTGTCTTTTCGTCACTGATTTCATCACAAAATTACTGTTTACAGAGTCAAGGGGAAATCTGTGTCCTTGTAGCCCCAACTGTGGGGCACATACTTGGTTGAGAAAAAGAGACTGGAGTTAATTTCTGAGAGTTTTAGAATCTAGAAATGAGGCAGAGAGTGAATACAAGACGCTGATCTTCTGCCAGCAAATGTAGCTCAAGGCTGAATTTTCAAACTCTTTCAACCTTAGCTAAACATAACTCAGAGGTTTGAATTACTATAAACTCTGAGTACATTTATCTACAGGATGAGGGTCACATACTAAGTGCTTTTCCAAACGTTAAAAAAAAAAAGACATTGCAGGCTATGAATTCATTCTCTTTTCAACATATTTCACCTGTGTTCCTTTGGTTGTAAATAGCAGTGATACTTCTATTAAATTCATTTTCTCACACAGTGGCATGCTTACTCCGAATACAATCTCATCATCTGCAAGGAGGTGGATCCCCGCTGGACCCTCCGAATGAGGCCATCATACTCCCTTGTTTATGCCTTTTAAACTCATTCATACAGGGGCAATACTGTCCTTCAGAGAGCGCTCTGCAGAAGGGAAAGAAAAATGAAGCTAATATTTCTCTGTGCTACACCCATATTTACTGCCTCCCCATTACACAGCTTTCTCTGCTATCCCCTCTGATGGGTGCAAATGTAGAGCCAGTGCAGTCTGTTCTAAGCATGGCTTAATGTGCCCACAGATAAATCCTTTGCCCTGCTCCATATCAAAGACATCTCGCAAGTCTAGGTAAATTATACGCCACGGCCCCGGTTTTGTCTACTAATTTTTTAATGTATATGAAATATTCATGGTGATTTGTGAGGCATGAAACACCTCTCATGAATCCATCCTGACACCTCCCTTGCTGAGAACACATTTCTCAGCACTGCCCGCATCCATGGGGGCTGAAGTTTCTGACTAAATTAAAGGTCTGCTGGCTGAACTGATAGAAAGATGGAGCACAGGAGTCCCCTGAGGGCTCTGTTTCTGGTCCTTTCCTTTCCCGCTTTGCTGCCGTCGGCTCTTGGGGTCTTCGTAAGTCTTCCTTGTGCCTTCTCCTGTTGGTACGTTTACGGGGATGGAGAAAGCGGAGCTGGTGTAAGTTTTCAAACTCACGGACTCCTAAGACACCTCGTATACTGAAGGTCCTTTGCCCACTCAAAGGATTGGAGGTGAAAACAAATCTCTTTGAAGTCAAGGAGAGAAAACAGGACTCCAAACAGTAAAAGGGTCCAAAAGTCACAGCTTTTAGGCATCTGAGCCAGACGGATCTGAATGGTTCATATAATTTAACTGGTATTGGCTGATGTGATGCAAAGAATAAGAATTCTGTGTTCAGAAACTTGGGCTTGGTTTCCAGATTGATCAATCATTAGCAGAGAGACCTAAGACATTTCATTTAAGCTTTCTGCACCTCCATCTGTGCTTCTGAAGTTTGGGAAAATTAATGTCACTGTCATAAGGTTAGTGTGAGGAATCGGAGTATTAATGTGTGTATGTGCCCAGAATACTGCAAGGGTTCAGTCAAGGTGAATGTCCTGCCTTCTCTCCTGTTCATTTTTGGGATAGCTCTTTTCACTTTACCATCTGACTTTGCAATCAGAATAGCTGTCATGTGGGGGGTTGTCTTGTAGGCCACTGACATGCATTCTTCATATCAGATGCTCACAACAGTACACCAGTTGTAAGGACTAATAATTTCCACTCAACAGAGAAAACATAAGGTTATAGAGGTTAGGAAAAGTGACAAAGAGCATATTGTCTCCACAGTATAATGCCAAGACTCTAACCTCAATGGTATGATCCCCAAATTCATCTATGCTCTTTCAGATATGCCTCCCCATTCTTCCCACACCACTTGACCCTCACCCAGCAGGAAGAAAAACAAATTCCTACGTTATAACACCTCCCTCTTTCTCTTCTACTTTACGGCATCACCCCGGCCTTCTCAGGATGTCTAACCAGTGCTTTTGGAGCTTTCTTATTTCTACTCTACTTTCATAAGCGTTTTTTGAGCTACATGCCTCTCACCCATTAATTAAGAGATTTCTTACATTGTTTGAAAAAGACATTTCTTATCCCCACTTTTGCTTTATGCATTCTGTTCTTGCCTTTTTTTATCTTTCATATATCCATCCCCATATTTTTTATTGCCTTTGATGGCAGCTTAGACTTTTAGTATCTCGCATTATTGGCTATTTATCCTTTGCTTTATTTATTCGTTTCTTTTCTTCTACTTCTATTTATCACTGCAGAGCTCCCTTACTTTTCCAGATGAGTTGTTATTAATTCCATCCATTTCTTTCCTGTCGTCACCTACAATAATATGCCTTCACATATCCATTTCTCTTCAACTCCGTCTACTGGAAATCCAATATATGCAGCTCATGTTTTCCCTCAGCTGCCATATGCTCTTATTTTTAGCCTAATTATGAGCATCATGAAGTTTTTATTGTGATTTTCCAGGTTTTGCCTTCATTGGCTTGAGTCATAAGCCCCTGGTTGCTAAATCTGGTACTTCTACCCCTAAGAAACATGACTAAAATACTTAAGAGAGCCAACCTGCCCTATATCACAAATATTCTGCCACTATTACTATTCTTGGTTTCCCTGGTGGCTCAGTGGTAAAGAATTCACCTACAGGAGACATGGGAGATGCAGGTTCGATCCACAGGTCTGGAAGATTCCCTGAAGGAGGGCATGGCAACCCACTCCAATATTCTTGCCTGGAAAATCCCATGGATGGAGGAGACTGGCAGGCTATAGTCCACAGGGCTGCAAGTTGAAAACGACTGCAACCACTGAGCACATATACACACATTACTACCCTACTTCAATCTCTGCAATCTCAGCTATATCTGGTCATTAGAAATGACCCAGTTTGAAGATTTCTGTCTTTTTGTTCAGTTGTGGCCAGGGGTCGTCACTGTGGCCAGGTTTCTAAGTGTGCTGGCCATTTTGGCATCAAGCTCAGTATGGTAGAATTAGAGCTCGTCAGCCCTGGAACGGCCTCTAAGTTTTACATCGAAAAAGCAAAACAGGACTGTGGGATTCTGAAAAAGAAGAACCACTGGCAAAGCATCATTTCCCAGGATATCCCTGGTGGTCCAGTGGTTGAGAATCTGACTTCCAAAGCAGAGGATGAAGGTTCAATACCTGGTTGGGGAACTAAGATCCCACGTGCCGTGGGGCAACTAAGCCCATGCGATCTAGCCCCATGCTCCACAACAAAAGGAACCGGAGCACAGCAACAATGAGCCTGCGTGTGCTACTGTGAAAGATCCCACATGCCACAACCAAGACCTGATGCAGCCAAATAAACAGTCAATAAATAAATGTTAAAAAAAAAACTTTTAGAAAAATGATCATTAGCATATTTTGAAGAGGTCTCTTTACTTTGCTAAGTCTCACTTTCATTACCTGCAAAACAGGACTGCAAAAGTGTATTGTCTATCTTATGGAGCTGCAGTGTGGCACTAATAAGTCAGCATTTGTGAACAAGCCCGGCACAATTTCAGGCATACAGTGTCTTCTCAAATAAAAAAGTGAAAGTGTTAATCACTCAGTTGTGTCCAACTCATTGTGACCCCACGAACTGCAGCCTGTGGGATTCTCCTGGCAAGAATAATGGAGTGGGTTTCCATTCCCTTCTCCAAGAGATCTTCCCAAACCAGGGACTGAACCCAGGTCTGCCCAATTGCAGGCAGATTATTCACCATCTGAGCCACCAGGAAAACCCCTCAAAATAAATACCAGTTAAATAGGAAACTGGTATGGCCACACACCAACTCTCAACAAGCCTTGACTATCAGCACCATGTGACCAGCCAGTCTGCTGCTGCTACTGCTGTCACTTCAGTCGTGTCTGACTCTGTGCGACCCCATTCCTGGGATTCTCCAGGCAAGAACACTGGAGTGGGTTGCCATTTCCTTCTCCAAAGCATAAAAGTGAAAAGTGAAAGTGAAGTCACTCAGTCATGTCAGACTCTTAGCGACCCCAGACTGCAGCCTACCAGGCTCCTACATCCATGGGATTTTCCAGGCAAGAGTACTGGAGTGGGGTGCCACTGTCTTCTCTGGACCAGCCAGTCTACATTGGACCAAATCAAGAGGCAGACATCTCACAACTTTCTGGGTTTGCCCATTCCACCTCCTGAGAATGCTGACACCTTGCACACTCTTTCAATCTAAGGCAGGACCTATATCACAGTCCAGAATGTTTAATCAAAACTGTTCTCCATACAGACAGCCATCATCTGGCTCCATCCGAAATTCACCCAAGAACTCCTGCCGCTCTTTCTCTTTTAGGTCATGTAGGACATTTTCATCACAAACATGAGAGTTCTTCAGATTTTTGAACAGAGTTCCCAAGTACTTCCCCAAGAACTTTGACAATACCTCCTGGTTACCATGGTTCCCTGTCTTCCACAGCATCCTCTTCTCTCGCCTCCGGACTGTTCAAATATGTAAAGTCCCAGGTCTGACCAAGATATTTCAGGAATACCCTACACAGTGCAGAGTGGGACAGAAGTACCACGTTTCTTGTCCCAGATAATCTACTTCTCTTTACAAAGTCACTTCTTTAACTTCATCCAGGAGTATTTTAATTACATGTCTAGTTAACCAGAATCTTCAGTTCCCTTTCCTCCGTATATTCATGAGAAGTTGATTTTGAGGATGTGGGCTCAGAACTTCATATTAACTTTGGATCTATGTAGTTTATCAGTACCACTCATTGTGATGCCAATAAGCTAAAGATTACTCAAGGAATTCATTGGGTCATTTTACAAATGTTTTTTTTAGGACTTTTTTTCAGTTTGAGATGCTGTTTCAGGCTCTGGGGATATGCTGGTTAACAGCACACATCTTTTCTTGCATTAATGGAACTTACAGTTCCAGCAGGGTCAATAGTTATTAAACAACTAATTTCAACAACAATAAAAGTGATACCAAACAGGTTTAAAGCAGGGGACTGATTCAGTCCAGGGGGTTTGGAAAAACTTCCTGTGAATGTACCTTTAAGTTCTAAGTGATATAGAAATCACTTCGAATTTTAAGAAATGAATAGAGTTCCACGTAATGGGAAAGACATACGGGAAGGTCTTGAAGGCAAGCTTGAGGCAAACTGAAGGATCTCTGTATAGAACAGATACTAATGCAGATAGGAATAAAGACACAGATTAATCCAGGGATAAGTCAGGGTCTAATGAAGGAATATGCAGGTCTATTCAGGATTTTGGTTTTTTTCAAGAGCAATGAGAAGTGGTTGCTGGTTAGTCACTAAATCGTGTCTGACCCTTTTGTGACCCCATGGACTGTAGCCCACCAGGCTCCTCTGACAATGGGATTTCCCAGGCAAGAACACTGGAGAGAGTTGCCATTTCCTTCTCCAGGGTATCTTCCTGACCCAAGGATCAAACTCGTGTCTCCTGCACTGGCAGGCAGATTCTTTACCACTGAACCACCAGGGAAGCCCCACTGAGAACCTAACAGTTTTTAAGCAATGGGGCAGGATGGGGTACATGATTAAGTTTACATTTTAAAAGGCTCATTGGGCAGCTGTCCTGTGAGGATATGGGTTCGACTGGGAACAAGAAGAATGTGTGGTAACGGATGGCTGGCAGCCAGTCCAGTTTAGCGACAATGGTACCTTGGACATGGGTAGTGGCAGGGGGATGGGGTGGTGGTTAGATTTGGGAAATCATTCAGGACTACACAGAACACAGACACTGCTTTTAAAAGAGGGGAGAAGGGAAATAGTTATAAAGAAGAATGATACCCAGGTCTCTAATCTCATAAGGGTGGATTTAGTGCTATTTACCAAATCTGGGGAAACAGGAAGTGAAGTGTTCCAAGGGAAGAACACATGAGCTAAGTCCTAGAGGTGACGGGTTTGAAGTCTCACTAGTCGATCCAGGTAGGACAATACCCTTTAGCGTCCTTCTATGGGCCTGGGTGCTCAGTGACTAGTTACCACAGCAAAGCTGAAATGCTCTCCTGACGGTATGTGTTCATGTGTGGAGTGCGTGTGTGCGTGTATATGTCTGTGTGTTGTGTATCTGTGTGTTTATATGTGGAGACAGAGAGAGAGAGTGAGAGACAATATACGTTGATTTGCTTCAATTCTGGTTTTCTTTCATGAACTTGTGCTTTATAATCACAACATAAGAATCTGATTTTCTTGTCCTAAATATGCATTTAAAATCTTATTTAGTGAGTCTAGGCTCAAAACCAAGCTCCCAGATTTTCACCTGCTGAGGTGATTTAACCAGTCAGTTATCTTGACAAAGTAACTGTCCAATTACCTGATTTTTCTAATTGCTACATCGGGACATTAAACCTGAAAGATATGCATGTTCATGACCTCAGCGCCTCCTATATTTTTCATCCTTCCATTTTGAGTTTGAAAAATTGGCATGAAAATTGTTTTCTGACACTTCTTTTGAACCCTTAAATTATGTATCTATGACTAATAGCGATGTCTCAGGATGTTCTTTCAGAGAGGAAATCTAGTTTGAAAATCTGTCCTTTGTTTTTCACTCTGCAATTTCCTAAAAAGATCAGTTCAGGAATGTTCTTTGCCCTCTATGTTCCTTGCAGTACATGAAAGACTACCCTTCCCCCATCACACACACACTGCTAATAGGCACTTCCTTCATATAATCAGCTGATTTTTTATCTAACATATTCAATATTTTCAAAATAAAAACAGTAGCAGGAAAATAAGAGGGGCCTCCACACTGCAAGAATTTGCCTTGGGGTTTAAAGTCAAACTAAGGCCAGTGTGTAGTCAAATATCAGCCAAGGTGCAAGGAACGGTCAGCTCCCTGTAGGGAAAGGCCAACACCAAGCTCATCGCATTGTGTAGGACGCCACTCAGCAAACGTTGACCTCTGAACCCAAATGACCCTTCCTGGCTCTGATTCCTCCAGGCTTTCTCCAGGCTCACTTGTTTTTTTAAAACCCTATGCCTTCACTCTGTAGACCTCATTCATAAGACCGTGTTCTGATGAATCTCACGACTTCACGGTCTTTTTCCTGAGCTTTGCCCCTGATCCAGTCCTGTACCTGCCATCTGCCCTTGTGATCCATCTGTGGTGACCAGCGCCCATTCTTACCCTGTGCTTCAGATAATGCTGATTCAAGCAGCCCATGAGGCCTACCACTTGACTTCTTCACTTCCTAGCTTTTGCATCTGAATCGCAGTGTAGATTCTGCTCAGAATGTGACTCCCACTGTGAAGACACAAAACCCCTCCATGAACGGAGATCTTCACAAGTCCCCCCAGCTCCAAGTGCAGTAGTCACTTAACCGCCTGGACACACTTGCCCATCACTGTGTTCCAATCCCTCATGTGTCCCCACTGGTTTTATTAGCATTATCATTTGGGCAGAAGGTGAGTTTCCTATCACTCTAAATAATCAGAGACTGAGCAACCTTTGACAGGAGTTTTATAGAAGTGATTCAAGCATCATATGAAAGATCAAATTAAATTACCTTTGATGCCTCTTTAATCTTAAACTTCTGACAATATAAAATAGTCCTATAAATACGTAGAACTTAAAGTTTGCCCAAGCTATGCTATTTTGTGTGATTCAAACCTCTACTAAAGGATCTGAGATGTTATGCAAAGTTTTTATGTGGTGGATTTTCTCTCACTGAATGGACAGCACATCATTCTTCCCAGAGAGTGAGTTTTCAGTGAGGATGGCTGCATGTGCAAGTGAATGCCTGAGGAATCCTTTCTGACTCCTCTGTGATGTCTCTTTATCTCATGAAATTGTTTACCCAGTCACAGCGATGCTGAAGTGGTCTTCTATGTGATGGGCATTCATTCTTGTCTTGCTGAAGTCCTTCTATGGATTTCTGTTCCCCATGGGATAACATCCAAAGCCCATGAGGACCAGGTTCCTCTGCACCCAACAGGTTCAACTCACATGGTGCCCTCACCAGGGACACAGGTGGCTTTGAGCATTCCAAGCTGGCTGTGCCTCACGGAGCACATCAACCACCTCACACCTTCTTGGCTTTGCCCTGCAAGTTCCCCCTGCTTTGGGTTTTCTTTGCCTACAATCTCCCAGTCAAAATCCTACCATCCCTCAACATTTAACTGGAACATCACATACTTTTGGAAATTTTTAATACAAATTATCTTCCTCTATAAAAATTAGCCCTTTCTCTCCCTAGGCTCCTAATGCAAATGATCTTCTCTTGGAGCTCATTTCACTGAGTTCGTTTGACTTTTGCATTTCTTTCTCTTGGTGAGCTTCACGCAGACATCTAAGTCTGTTGTTTTCTTTTCTTTTTTTTTTTTTTTTGGCCAAAACATGTGGCTTGCAGGATCTTAGTTCCCTGACCAGGGATCGGACCTGGGCCCTCAGCAGTAAAAGGGTGGCATCTTAACCACTGGACCACCAGGGAATTCCCTAGATCTGTTGTTTTTATATCTTCTTTATATGTTCCAATTACAGGAATCAGTATGTACATGGTAGACATAAGCTGAATAAATATATGTTAATTGATTAAATAAGATGAATATAGCTGTAGTATATTTATGTAAACCAACTTTCCAGATTGTTTCCTATTATAGTTATGGATAAAGATGTCCCAAAGTACAGATTTCTTGCCTGTTTAACATGACACCACTCTAAATATTCAAAGATAACTATTTTGCCACTTTCCAAAATTATTTAAACTCAAGGTCCACAAAAGCTCTTATTTAAAATCATTTCCAACTTCAAACTTTGGTCAAAACATGATTTCTTCATCATCAACTTGAATATCCTAACATATTACTGACCAGAGACATATTAATATACTTTTAGAGAGTGACACAATAAACATCACCATGCAAAGTTGTTAGAGCTTAAAATTGGTCAAGGGTTCATTATACAACCTATGACTGTCATTATCATTCACATATTGCTCCATCAGGTTTCTGTTCCAACCTTGTGTGTATAATAAGCGTGTAATTTTTTAAAATGACACATCATGAAATTTTTACTGAATAAGAATTTTTTTTTTAAATTTTTTGATGAACTTTATGCAGATACTTTCTCTGACTGTCCGAGCGGCATATGTATTAGGGTCTCAGAAGATGATTAGTTCTTCAGAATGTAGTTCTGATTCAGATGATGTGAACATTAGACCAACAAAAAGACAAAAAATCCTTAGTGACTGATTCTGATACAGAAAGTGAAAATGAAACTCACGGTGCTGGAGAATGCTCCTTTGTCTCCACAGAGGAGAGGATTGAAGACATTTCACAAAAATCAGAAGACATTACAGGTGTGTCAGGTCTAACTGCTGAATTTGATAACCTGCAAAGTGATAGTGAAATAACCGGATTAATTTTTGGCCAGCCAAAATAAAGATCACCAGTCACAGGCCTTAATTTCTGTAAAAATCCTCCAGTCAATAATGAGTTAAAAGTTAATTAGCTCTTGTAAGCCTCTCACCTTTACTGACAGGTTTTCATAGAGGTCTAAATTATAACCCACATTGGAGAAATGAGAGGCCCTTTTGATGTTACTGGACAAAAGTCTAGGGGAATTTCTACCATTTCTTATATACGCATGATAGACAAAATCTTGGCAAACAGTATTTTAATCTATATTAAACACTGTGAAATTTACATTGCCTAATGAGGCATGACATTTGCCAGGCTCTGACAAATTCACAATATTTTGCAGAATTCTGCCAAACAGTGACGCCACAGAGTCACCTGAGAACCTCCTTGGCTGTCAGACATGGCCCAGTTGGCCCAAGTCTCATTCACATTCTGGCTCCCTTTTTGCTTTTTTATTTATCTTTCTACTTATTTTCCTTTTTTCCTCATTCTCTTCCTTTCAAGCTCTCTTTTCCTGACTGGTTGTTGATCCCGCACTCGGCAGTTTAAGAACAAGTTCTTGGGGACAAGAACAAGTTCCCTGGTGGTCCAGTGGGTGAGGATCCACCTTGCAACGGAGGGGACTTGGTTTCAATTCCTGGTTGGGAAACTAATATCCCACGTGCCTAGGGGCAACTAAGCCCGTGCACTGCAACTACTGAAACACATGTGCTTTGGAGCCCATGAGCCGCAACTAGAGGGTAGGAGTCCCACAAGGAAAGACCTTGCATGGTACAACAAAGATTCTGTGCACCACAGAAGACTCAAGGCAGCCAAATAAATAAAGGTTTTTTAAAAAGAACATATTCTTAGCGATAAGTAATAACCTAGTCGTTATTAATGACAGATTGTTAAAATGAGGTAATACTAAGTTTATTGCCCACTTCTCCAGCCCCGACTGTGTGATTTTAGATAGTTATCTCTAGCAGACCTAGTTCTCCCATTCGAAATGCTCACTTCATGAGATTGCTATGATGATGAAACAAGGTATAGCACAATACATCATCTGACATATAGTAAGTGCTCATTTAAGGTGAGATCTCCATGAGAGGCTTCCCAAAATGTCTGTTCAGAAGGCCATATAAAACAGAGACCAGTCTTTCACTGAGAAAAATCTACAATTCTGCTAAGTAGGAACCATCTTATTTATGGCTGCATTTCCAGCCTTGTAGAGACTGCATTAGATAGAAGAAAGACACTAATATGGATTTAAACCTACTATGTGCCAGACACCTCTCTGGTAATTTCGCACTTATTTTCTCACTTAAACCCCTCAGTAATCTAAAAGATATCTTTTCAAAAGGTAAAAGCAAGGCTCAGAGAGCTGAAATGGCTTATGCTGTGAGAGCTCAATGGTTGCAAGTGCCAGATAGAAGCCTACTTGTGTCTGTCTGCAAATTTATATTGTATTTTTTCAAAGAAAAACTGATATCGGATATAGGCTAATAGGGTTCTCTTTCATGAGATATATTCTGAAGGATGTTAAAAAGGGTTACAAGGTAGGATGGGTTCTATGATTGAAGTTTAAGAAGCATAGATTACAGCAAACAAAATATATCTTCATTTTGTAGGACTTTTCAGAACCTTGAATGAATGAAGCAAACCCTAAATCTCTTATAGTGTGAAGGAGCTACTACATTTGATCATCTTTCATAGAAAATTCTGGGGTGTCCTGCCTGCTCTTAGGAAATGTAAGTGTCTACTGGTCCACTAAAGGGTTCAGTATTTCAATATATTCTACATTATTTAGACTAATTCTGTTCTTTGGGTGCCTATATAATGTGCAGTAATAAATCTTATGAGGCAGAAGGACATCCTCAGCAAATATTATCCTGGTGCTTAATGAGGGCAGATCTAAACAAAACATACATTTTCCAGGAGTATTTTCTCCAGGTTTATTGTACAGTGCATGGCTCCTAGGTACCTGAGCTCCAGACATCCAGTTGCTGTAAATCACCTGAGAAGGGTGATCATTAAATAGATTAAAATGCATGAAAATTACCTAAATGTGGGCCATTAGATTAAATGAAGCAGCTACAGTATAATGCCCTGATGGCTCCAGGAACTTTATTTAGATTATAACTGTACCAGTGTTGTGCAAATCATATGATTAAGGAGAATATTACAAATCTTACTGCTCTCCTTGCTTTCCACTGAGGGTTTGCAATTGAAATTCCTCCAAGGCTTAATAAACAGTTACCTCCAAGAAGGCACTTTGAAACTGACTTTCTAGACCAATCTGCATTTCGATGTGGTTCAGAGCAAAACCTTATCTCTGGGTGGCATGTTTGCAGGAATAACAATGTTTAAATAATGTCTGAAATGGAGCATAAAAATCCTTTGTAACTCAAATGGACATATTGAGAAATCTTAAGCTTCAGCTCACATTACCTTTTTGATATTTCTTTCAAAGACTGACAGTAAGACATCATCACTTGCAGAAAGTAACTCTCCAAGAGCCCTGTGCATATTTTTGATGTAGTTCCTGCTTGCAAACTCTCCTCATAACTTTAATAAATGCCAATTTGGGAAGCAGGAATGGTTAGAGTTTAAATTTTTCATAAAACTCTGTGTGAAATTGAAGTAGTCTATTTCTTTCCATCTAACCTGATCACTGGAGAAAGAGGGAATAAAAACAGGTACATGTGTATGCCTTCAAAAAATGCCTCTTAATTGGAGTCATTTAGGAAGCTCTGGGTAAGATCTTTTTGGCAGAGAAAACCATCAGCCAAGGTGTGTTTTTTTTTTTCCCCTCCTTCATGTCAAGTGCATTTTTGCTCTTATCAGATCATTTTATTTCACTGAGGCTGAAAGCCAGAAAGGGTGGGGAAGAGAAGACAGCTTATATGGGGTGAGTGTCTCTTCACAGAGCCCAGTTCTGTGCTTGGCGTTCTCCATATTATCATGACTCACAACATTTAATTTCATACCAGTATTTCCAGGCAAAAATACTAACCATTGATCAATTAATAAAACTAAACGCTGAAAGGGCTAATAAGCTACCACGGTAGAATCAGGCTTTGAACTTAACTATATCTTGAACAAGTCCATGCTCTTCCCTCTGAGGACAGACAGTAAACACAGACATAAAGCACAGAGACTGCTGTTTGGGTGGGAGCCTTGTTGGCAGGTATTAGGAAATGGCTGCAGTGACTAAACCTGGAGACTTTATGGTAACATGGAAGAACTGGGGGGAGATGGAAAAGCAATATTTGACAAAGCACTTAGGTATAGCAGGCACTCTCTAAGCATTTTACATACATTATCCCATTTAATCCTCATGACAATCCCATGAGATGAAAACTCTTTGTTCTACTTTACAGATGAGAAACCTTGAGGCTTACAGAGAAGCTCCCAAAAAGTCATAGAGGTAATCACCAGGGAAGACCCTAAATGGTTTTATTGAGATATAATTCACTTGCTATACCCAAATCATTTAAAGTATAAAATTTAAAGTTTTTAGTAAATTCACACGGAAACCCAATCCTGTGAAAAACAAACAATCAAATTTTAAAGCATGTATATCCTCTGAAAAGAAATCTTATACCTGTTAGTCTGCATCCCAGTTACCCCTCAACCACCTATTATAGGTAACCACTATTTACCTTCTATCTCTACTGATCAGCCTATTCTGGACATTTCAGATAAACAGGATCATACCACACATGGTCTTTCCTGACTAGCACCTTTATTGATGATAACACTTTCAAGATTCATCTATGTTATAATGTGTATCAGTACTTCATTATTTTTACTGCTAAGTAACAGTCCTTTGTATGGATACACCACATTTTGTACACACAGTTTATAACTGATAAGTATTTGGGTTTTTTCCCACATTTTGGCTGTTGCGAATAATGCTACTATATGCATTTATGTCCAAGTGGTCCTGTGTGTATATACGTTCTCTGTTCCTTAACGACATCCATAAGAGTGGGATTGTTGGGTGATGTGAAAACTCTATGCTTAACATTTTGAAGAACTTTCAAACTGTTTCCCAAAGGGACCCTGCCATTTCACACGCCTACTAAGTTGCTTCAGTCGTGTCTGACTCTTTGCAACCCTATGGACTCAAGCCCACCAGGCTCCCCTGTCCATGGGAGTCTCACAGGAAAGAATACTGGAGTGGGTTGCCGTGCCTTCCTCCAGGGGATATTTCCAACCCAAGGATTGAACCAGAGTTTCTTATATCACCTGCATTGGCAGATGGGTTCTTTACCACTAGCACCACCTGGGACGCCCCAGGATTGTTATCAGGGTTCCAAATTCTTTACATTCTTTCCAACACTTACTATTCTCTGTCCTTTTAGTCTGAACTATCCTAGTGGGAGTGCAATGGTATTTTATTGTACAGTAACATTCCTTATCCTCTGAGGATAAGTTCCGAGATCCTCAGTGGACACCTAAAACTGAAGACTAGTACTGAATCAAATATATACTAAATTTATACTATGTTTTCTCCTACACATACATAGAAGCAGAAGATATTAAGAAAAGGTGGCAAGAATACACAGAAGAACCTTACAAAAAAGATCTTAATGACCCAGATAACCTCGATGATGTGGTCACTCACCAAGAGCCAGACAGCTGGAGTACAAAGTCAAGTCAGCCTTAGGAAGCATCACTATGAACAAAGCTAGTGGACATGATGGAATTCCAGCTGAGCTATTTCAAATCGTAAAAGATGATGCTGTGAAAGTGCTGCACTCAATATGTCAGCAAATTTGGAAAACTCAGCAGTGGCCACAGAACTGGAAAAGGTCCATTTTCATTCCAATCCCAAAGAAAGGCAATGCCAAAGAATGCTCAAACTACTGCACAATTGCACTCATCTCACATGCTAGCAAAGTGATACTCAAAATTCTCCAAGCCAGGCTTCAAAAGTACATGAACTAAGAACTTCTAGATGTTCAAGCTGGATTTAGAAAAGACAGGGGAACCAGAGATCAAGTTGACAACATCCGCTGGATCATCAAAAAAACAAGAGAGTTCCAGAAAAACAGCTACTTCTGCTTTACTGACTATGCCAAAGCCTTTGATTGTGTGGATCACAATAAACTGTGGAAAATTCTTAAAGATATGGGAATACCAGACCACCTGACCTGCCTCCTGAGAAATCTGTAAGCAGCTCAAGAAGAAACAGTTAGAACTGGACAAGAAACAACAGACTGGTTCCAAACTGGGAGAGGAGTACGTCAAGGCTGTATGTTGTCACCCTGCTTATTTAACTTATATGCAGAGTACGTCATGTGAAATGCTGGGCTGGATGAAGCACAAACTGGAATCATGATTGCCAGGAGAAATATCAATAGCCTCAGGTATGCAGATGACACCACCCTTATAGCAGAAAGTGAAGAAGAACTAAAGAGCCTCTTGACAAAAGGAAAAGAGGAAGGTGAAAAATTTGGCTTAAAACTCAACATTCAAAAAGTGAAGATCATGGCATCTGGGTCCCATCACTTCATGGCAAGTAGATGGGGAAATAATGGAGACAGTGATGGACTTTATTTTCTTGGGCTACAAAATCACTGAAGATGGTCACTGCAGCCATGAAATTAAAAGATGCTCGCTGCTTGGAAAAAAAGTTATGACAAACCTAGACAGCATATTAAAAAGCAGAGGCATTATTTTGCTGGCAAAGGTCCATATAGTCAAAGCTATGGTTTTTCCAGTTGTCATGTACGGATGTGAGAATTGGACCATAAAGAAAGCTTAGTGCCAAAAAATTGATGCTTTTGAACTGTGGTTTGGAGGAGACTCTTGGGAGTCCCTTGGACTGCAAGGAGATCAAACCAGTCAATCTTAAAGGAAATCAGTCCTGAATATTCATTGGAAGGACTGATGCTGAAGCTCCAATACTTTGGCCACCTGATGTATAGAACTGACACATTAGTAAAGACCCTTAGTGCAGGGAAAGATTGAAGGCAGGAGGAGAAGGGGATGACAGAGAATGAGATGGCTGGATGGCATCACCGACTCTATGCACATGAGTCTGAGCAAGCTCCAGGTGATGGTGATAGACAGGGCAGCCCAGCATATTGCAGTCCATGGGGTCTCAAAGAGTCAGACAAGACTGAGCGACTGAACTGAATAAATGTTGATTTACAAATTAGGCACTGTTAGAGACTAACAATAATAACTAGTAATAAAATAGAACAATTTTAACAATATATTATAATAAAAGTTTTGTAGATATGGTCTCTCTCTCTTGCCTTGTCTCTTAAAATGCCTTACCGTATAAATTTAATGCCTTTTCCATCTTCACTAAGCATTTTTCATGCACTACGGCCATAACTTTCACAGCTTGAGGTGCTGCAGCAAAACTAGCATTGATTTCTTTTACTTTCTTCACAATTTCACAAATAGAAGATTCCTTCTTACCATAGATCTTAGAAAATTCAACATATCATTTTTTTTTCCTTTCCTTATTAAGTTGAGAACCTTTACCTTGTCACTGAAAGGAAGCACTTTACAGCTTCTCTTTGGCATATCTGAATTGTCAGCATCACTGCTCTTGCACTTTGGGGCCATCGTTAAGTAAAATAAGGGTTACTTGAACACAAGCGCTGAGATAACTTGACAGTTGATTTAATAACCAAGAAGGCTACTAAGCGACTAACAGACATGCTAGACAAAAGGGATGATTCACTTCCTGGAAGGGAAGGAGTGGGACAGTGAGAGATTTCATCATACTAATTGGAAAAGCATGCAATTTAAAATTTATGAATTGGTTTATTTCTAGAATTTTCCTTTTGATATTTTAGGACCAAGGTTGACCATGAGTAATTGAAAGCATAGAAAGTAAAACCATGGATAAGTGGGGACTATTGTAATTTTGATTTGCATTGCCCTAATGACTAAGAATATTGAATACCTTTTCATATGCTTATTAGTCATTTATATACCTTTTGGGAAAGATATCTATTCAAATCCTTTCCCTGCTTTTCAGTGGGCTGTCTTTTTATTATTGAGTCATAGCTGTCTTCTCATACTTCATGGTACCACAAAAATTTTTAAGTTTGATGTCATCCAATTTATCTATTTTTTTACATGTGCTTTTACTGTCATAATAAACTATTGCCTTAAACTAAACTAAAATATGAATATTATATATATGTAATATATATAATGAGATATTACTCAGCCATTAAGAGGAATGAAATAATGTCATCTGCAGCAATATGGATAGACCCAGAGATTACCATACTAAGTGCAGTGAGCCAGACATAGAAAGACAAGTATCACATGATATCACTTATATGCTGAATCCTATTTTTAAAAAATGAAAATGATACAAATGAACTTATTTACAAAACAGAAAAAGACTTACAGATATCAAAGACAAACTTATGACTACCAAAGGAGAAATGGTAGGAGGAGGGATAAATCAGGAGCTGGGATGAACACACACACACTACTAGTTAGAAGATACAGACAACCAACAAAGACCTACTATATAGCACACGGAAATCTACTCAATATTCTGTGATACCCTTCGTGAGAAAGAATGAATATAGATATATGTATAACTGAATCACCTCATTGTACACCGGGAACCAACACAACATTGTAAATCAACTATGTAGGTAGGTAGGTTTACTTGCTTAGTTGTGCCCTACTCTTGCGACCCCATGGATTGTAGCCCACCAGGCTCCTCTGCCCATGGCATTCTCTAGGCAAGAATATTGGAGTGGGTTGCCATTTCTTTCTTCAGGGAATCATCCCAACTCAGGGATCAAACCTGGGTTTCCTGCATTGCAGGCAGACTCTTTACCAATCGAATCACCAACTGCCTAAACTGTGGGTTCCCTAGAATCACCCTTTTGCCTTCCTTAGTTATGAAGAATGATTCTTACATTTTCTAAGATCTTTATAGTTTTAGCTCTTACATTTAAGCATGATCTGTTTTGAGTTGACTGTTGTGCACGGTGTGAAGTAGGGGGTCCAACTTGATTCTTTAGCCTGTAACTATCCAGTTGTCCCTGCACCATTTGTTGAAAAGAGCCTATTTTTACAAACAACAGTGCTGGCTGTTGATTTTTCTTTTGGCTGTCAGTAGCAAGGAGAAGGAAATGGCAACCCACTCCAGTGTTCTTGCCTGGAGAATCCCAGGGATGGGGGAGCCTGGTGGGCTGTCGTCTATGGGGTCGCACAGAGTCGGACACGACTGAAGTGACTTAGCAGCAGCAGCAGCAGCAACGGGAGCTTAGGAAAATTAATCAAACTCAGTTTACTCATCTATGAGTCTAGTAATACACCTACATCTCAAGGCTGATGTTGAGAAGAGATAATAATCTCCATTTGACTTCCTTCTACCATCCCCAGCACACAGTCATTATTCAACAGATACACAACATCCCACACCTCTATCCAGTACATCTTGCTGAAATAAACTGATTCATTCCAACAATGTGAGCTTAAAAAAACAGACTAAGTACATGGATTTGATATTCTCCAGACCCCCACAGGGAACCCATTAGCCATTGTACATTCTTTAGCTGTTACTCAGAGAACATACATATGGAGAAGTTACTGGATGTCAGATATTTGGGAAGGAAAATGTTTTCAGTAAATAGATCCCTGTGTGATATATAACCCTGTTACGCTGTTTTGCAAGTAAGCATCCCAACTCTTCATCTCATATATGGACCTACCATACGCTAATGTTTCTGCTTGTGGGGGAGATACTGGAGAGGATTCGACTTCTTGAGTGGCATTTAGCCTCTGATCTCTGAATTCTGTTTCATCCCCAAGATTCGATGATTCTGAGTGTATGCTTTTGGGTTGTGTTTCAATTTTTTCCCCCTTGTTCTCAAAAAATAACTTGTATATTTTTACTTTGCTCCTCAAATGGCTGATTCTCCTGACCATCAAGATAGATAAACTCACATCATTCTTAGACAAGATTCCTGAGTCAGGATGGTTTATCAATAAGAAGAGAGAATCTCACGTCCATTAATGCTTCCAGACCTTGGGACAGAGTGTTCAATCTAGCCTCATGTCCTCTCCTGGGGGCAGGAGACTTTGTCTTCAAACTGAGGGAGGCATGCCTTGGCTTGATTTATATGTGAGAGAAAATTACCTCTTCCTAGTAACCCTTCAGTCCACATCCCTGAGCCCTTTCTCAGATCCCAAAAGGTATTTCACACACCACACCTGTTCTTGCCTTCTGATGAGTTTCATTGTATAGCTTGGCTGCTTATCTTTATTTTGATGTGCCTGGACCCATTCTCCCCTAGGGAAGTCTATATCTCAGCCTGTGCAGGATCTCCCCACAGTTTCTTTGTTTTTCACTTCTCTCAGAAAAAAAAAAACCCACAAAAACCCAAAATCCAAAAAAGCTCAAAGTTACACATTCCTGTAAAGGTCTCACTGATTGTTGTTTTGAGGAAACAAACAGGGTAATGACTGTGCATGGGAAAGTAATAAAAATTCTGGAATCTGACGTCTTTCCCCACCTTGGTCCTTATCTTTTGATAATTTCACTGAGCTCCTGTCCTTCCTGTTAGCTGAGGATGGAGTGCACCAAACGCCATGTTTTCTTGTCTTTGAGAAGATCCTGTTGCTGGCTTTCTGCAGAGCTGACTTCATCGCTTGCTTACACAAAAATTTATGCTCTACCAATACCAAATTATTTTTTTTTATAACACGCCAGACATTCCCCACTTTCATGCCTTGCAAATGTGGCTGCTGCTTCCTCTTTGTTCAAACTGCAAACAAATTTTCTTCCCTTCTTCAAAAATGAGCTAAAATCTTAAGCATTTAAAATAGCCTTCCCTGTGTGATGCCATGACTATATAAAGCTAATTTTTCTCTTTTCTATACATAATACATTGATCTAGGGCTATACTTCTCACTGTGCATGATGATGCCTTCGTATGTCCATCTTCTACTCCAGACCATATTTCTTTAGAGCATAACCTACTTTGTTTCTCTTTTAGCAGCCACAGTTACTTGGCACAGAGCAGCAGTTAATTAATATTCAGAATTTGGTTTAAATTGAAAGGAAAGAAGACAAGAGTTTGTGACTCCACTTATTAATGAAGAAATCAGAAATTTTCTGCTGATGTGAATGAAGATAAGCCTCTGAAAAATTCCAACTGGTAATGCCTACCTGGCTCTCGAAAGTTATTTGAGCTACGCACACCTGTTCAGCTCACCAACACTCCATGACCGTACACACAATATTCAGTGAAATGGCCTTAAATAAATGAACATTACTATCTCTACTGATTTCTTTGGCAGAAAAAAGTTCACAAGTTAATGGGGATAAAGGAGAGGATGTATGAAGAGAGGAAGAGCGAGGGGCACTTCATTATTTATCAAGACGTGAGCCCTGACACCTCATTTATTTTATAAAAAGGACTGCTGATGTTAATATTTTTACGAGTTAGGACTTAAAACAGGATTTTTGTTCCCCTTCCACCCATCACCAGTCTCGCAACCTGTGGAAATGTTACTTATTCACCAGTAGGGTCCCTAGAATCACCCTGTGCCCTTAAGCTGTCAGCTGGGGCCACCCCGTTCCCCATGACCACTGCGGTGGTGCAGAAAGGGGCTTTCCCCCCAGGACCCTGGGTCAGATGCTCCTCAATCTATACCGAGCACAACACTGAGGAAACGGCATTGAGTGTCTGCAAACTTCCTCTGCAGCTCATCCTCCTATTGAGGATGAATTAACATCGAATCAGCAAGCAATCATGCCTAATAATTTGTAGATATGCTGATTCTTCAGAGTCACCTCTCTTAAAACACTGCCAATAGAACAATTACCGAGGATTATCTTCTTACTGGGAGGCGCTAGAGGGGTCTCTTGTTTTGTGTCTGTAACTATCACTCAAGGCAAGTCTTTCCAGTTCAGCTCTCTGCGGCAATAATAATAACGGTAAATAAGGTAAAATGACATTAGAGATCCAAATAAAATTGGGAAAACAAATCTTTTTAGCCAAGTGTGTCTGATTATCTGCTAGCATTTTTTTTTTTTTCCTGCCAAATCTCAATCTCTCTCTCCCAGTCTATGCCCTGAAGGGCCAGAAGAGCCGAGTTTTCAAAACAATCCTCAGGCCACTGCTGTCCTTTGCGAGAAATCCCCTGGGGTCTTTCCTTTCCGCGGCAGCCACGCATTCCATTTTTTTAAAAACAATATTTTTAATACATTAAGTCTGAAGACACAAAAGACAGAACAGAGGAATATGCCCTATGCAGAAAGATTAGACCAGGCCCACCTAGGCTTGGAAAACAGCAGAAGTTGCGGGGACTTTTCTGAAGAGCTGGTTTTGTTCAAAACATCTTTGCATCCCATGTGGTGTGCTGTTTTAGTTTTGCTTTGCAAGGAACAATGGCATAGGGAGGGCCCTGACTCTCCTAGACTGCAGCAGCATCCAAGATGCGCCTATGGTTTACAGGGCTACCGAAGTCATTGGTTCTGAAGGAGTCTTTGGGCCTAGAAAAGGAAACAATGGTCTCAAAGGCCCTTGCTGAATCATCTAACTTCAGGGAAAACAAAACCTAACTTTAGGTTCTGCCCTGATGCTCCAGGCCAGTTGCATCTACCTGTGACTTATCACCCCCTGTCCAGAAAGTTTCCACCCCTATATCTGCCAAGGACTTATCACCCCCTGCCCAAAACCTCTCACCCACTGTTCAACTACAAATGCCATCTCAACTAAAGAATACCCAAAACATCCCGCCTGACTAACAGTTTCCCTTATCGCTTCCACAAACCTCCCTTTAAATATGAAGCCTTCCTGATCCCTCTTGAGTTCAGCCTGGTCCTTAGGGCGACTGTCGCCCCTCCTTGCCTGAATAAAGGTAACCCACCTCTGTTGAGGTCATCTCTCCTTTTCTGTCTCGGCCCAAACTATACCTTACATGTACCACCTTGGTTCAGAGACAAATCTCAGGGATCTCAAGGATCCCAAGTCCCGTCTTTGTCCTAGAAGTATCTGAGAATCCGGGAGCATTCTACTGGGCTGATTTTATTAGACATATCCTCTACCTACTCATCATTTTATTCTTGTTCTCCCTGCACAAGGCGGTGCTGGCCACCTGACAACTCGGGATAAGCTGTCACTGTGACGGCTGCGGATGCCAGCCTTGGGGCACCCGTGGCTTTTCACGTGGACCTGACTGAGTCTGCAGAGTCCCTTTCCTCACCATTACCAGGCGTTAGTCCCAGCAACAAGTGTCAGTGACTTTGCAGCTTTTTGGCTCAACTTTTGTAAGCAATTTAGAAAAATTACTCCAGGTCTGAACTGGAAGTTAACTGCGTGTAAACTGACATGCAGGACATATACATACAGGATACATACACACATACTATCTCTACATCCTGACATACAGGAATTGAAAAGTTTTCAATTCTTTGTCTTAGAGTGAATCTCTGGATCTCAGGGTTCTTCTTCCAAAGAAAATTTCTGCTCTCTGTTTCATTATCTAATGCCCCAAACTTTTAGGTCCCAAATAGTGGCTTTATTGTCGTTGTTTTTACATAAACTCAGTGACTTTATTTTCCAAACTTCAAATTACAAAACACGATCAAACATGCATTGAATACTTACTCTAATGCTGGGTGCTTGGACTCCAGAGATTATGAAATCACCTTGTCTTCTTTATCAAGAAACTACAGGAGAAGACTGAACAGTGGTCTTAAGAGCTTCTTTAACATGTCTTCAAGTAGAAATGGTAGATATTCATGATATCTGGATTCCTTTCTGGATATCTCTGCATGTCAGAGTTCTCAAAGTGGTAGGAAAAAGATGAAAAGCCCACCCCCTGAATCTTTACTAAGGCATGTGTTTGCTTATGTTTAAAAGAAACATAGGGAAAAAGGACAAGGAGGAGGGGAAGGAGAGGGAAGAAGGGGAGAAAGAAGAGGAGGAGAGGGAACACATGGAGGAAGAGAAGGAGGGAGAGGAGAAGGGGAGGAAGGCAAGGACAAACGGTGTGCATGCTCTGCCAAAGCATCTATAAGTTTAGCCAAGAATCTATTGTCTCACTTTTTTTCCTCTGGATATGTAATATCAACAAACAATTCATCTGATTTTCTTGGCACAGAAAAGAGTTATCTTTTGTGATTGGATTTTCCAAAAGTTTTTGTCCTTGTGTAGAAAAGATACTGCCCCTCGTTCCCTGCCCTTTTAAACATGACTGCAGTAAAAATCTCCAAGAAAAGTATCTCATTGGCTACTTTCCACATTCACTTTTAAGCATTTGCTACATCGCTGTGATTTCTACCACTGACAGATGGAAACCTAGATGTCCCCAAACCCTGACTCTTTGAATGAGTGCTTCTTTCTCAAAAAAAAAAAAAAAAAAAAAAAATTTATTTCATTAAAAAAAAAAAATCACCATTTTTTCTTAAAGTCACTTAGTCATGTCTGACTCTGCGACCCCATAGACTGTAGCCTACAGGGCTCCTCAGTCCACGGAATTTTCCAGGCAAGAGTACTGGAGTGGGTTGCCATTTCCTTCTCCAGGGGATCTTCCCAACCCAGGGATAGAACCCGGGTCTCCTGCAGTGCAGGCAGATGCTTTACCCCTCTGAGCCACTGGGGAAGACGCCTAAGGAAAAACATGGTTTTAATAATAAAAGTCAGTGTTAAGATCTGTGATCAACACAGATTACTATTTTTTTCTCCTTTCTTCTCTTTATTTATATTCTCTCTCCCTTCCTTCCTTCTCTCACTCACTCCTTCCTTCCATCCTTCCTTTTCACTTCAGACTCATTTTTTTTTTCCCTGAGTACTTGCCTCAGAGTTACTTTGGCAAAAATCAGTCTTCCGGGGCTTTATTTATTCTGAGATAAAAACATTGTGTTTGAGGCAATATTCAATGTGCCAAAGTATTTACAGTCTCTTACAACCCATGTTTGTTTCAAACTTCTCTCTCTGTGATTGACTTCTTTATCATTTTACTATAGTCTTTATTGCAGTTTTAGTAACTAGCTTGTACCAACAATTCATTCTTTTCATTTTTGGTTTTCATGAATTTTATTATAATGCATTTGGTCACAATTTCATTTGAGTTTATCCTGTTAGATGTTTCCAGAGTTTCTTAAATCTATAAATTTACGTCTTTCCCCATATTTGGGATATTTCCAGCCATTATTTCTTCAAAATTATTTTTGCACCCAATCTCTTTCTCTTGTCCTCTGGGATACCAATGACATACATATTATACCTTTTTGCTTATTTCATAGATTTCTGTGGCTCTATTTCCCCCCTTTCCAATCTTTTCCTCTGTTCTTCAGTTTGGATAATTTTATCGGTTTACATTTAAGTTCAGTGACATTTCCTCTGTCATGTCCATTCTGCTACGAAGTTCATCTAGGGAACTTTTTATTTCAGATGTATTTTTCAGTTCTAAAATTCCCATTTGTTTTATTTTTATAGTTGCAGTTTCTCTTTGGAGAACTTACATCTTTCCATTCATTCCAAGAGTGCTAACCTTTAGCTTCTTGACAGTGTTTACAATATCTACCTTAAAACACTTTGTTTTATAATTCCAACATCTAGATCATCTCAACAGTTGGTATTTCTTTGGATTGCCTTTTCCCTCAGCAGAAGTCAGAACATTTTTTTTTTTTTCTGTAAGGATCAGCCAATAATCGTTTCAGGTTTCGTGGCTTAGCTCTGTGCTCTGAGTTGCAATGACTCATCTGACATCTCAGCATGAAAATTGCTAGACAACAGAGACATGAACCGGTGTGGCTATATTCTAATAAAACTTTAGGTATGGAGAGCCAACTATGAATTACATAACACTTCACATTTTACAAACATTCATCTGTTTTATTCCAACTGTCTATAAATGCAAAATCTCTTCCAACTTTTCGAGTGATCCTGATACCAGTGGTGGGGCAGATGTAGCCTCTGGACCAGAGTGCCAATGCCGACCTGGAGAACCAGTCGCCGTTTTCTGGTTCCCTTTATGGCATTCACTCTGGAGCGTGTCCTGGACTGCGAAATACGCTGGGAGACTGATGGCTCTCACAGTCCTCTGGAGAACATGGATGCTATTTCATTTAACAGGTTCGGTTAGATACGGATCACAAGTTGTGGCTTGTCTTCTTTGAGCAGAGGTGTCAAGATCAGTTCAATTTCCAAAGTCCTTGCTATGCTCCTTATTTTCAACTCATGCCCCACTCAGAAGTTAGTGTGAACGTGAGTCATGGTTCTTATTCTAGTTTCGTTCTTTAAGCCTGTGCTCTGCTTCTCTGGGTCTGTTCTGCACATGTGCAGCTCCAGGGTGAGCTTGGCATTTCTGACACACACAGAACAAGAAAATGTCCTTCTCCAGCTGTCTTTTTCTTGGGCTTCCCTTTTAACTCTCAGCTCTCAAGAGTCCCTTTCCCTGTTCCTCTCCATCTGATCAGAAAGAAAAAGCATTTTTCTCAGTTTATCTACTGTTGGCCACTCCAATACACCTGGGGCTGACCTCAGTGAGAGAAAATAGAGAGAAAATAATACAACAATGTGGCTGCCCCAGTACACTGCCTTCACAGTATAGGTTCTGTGACCATACAGACGGGATTTTCTCTTGGGGCTTTAACTGCCCACACCTCTGCCCTACTGCCGCCATCACGCAGAATACAAGCTGACCTCTGGGCACAGTCAGTAGAGAGAGAAAAGGAAAATGAAAGTTGCTAGGAGAAGAAATTTTAAATGGTATCATTGCAACAAAAATGAGAATTATGTGAGGGGATAGAGATGCTAACATTGTGATAATCATTTTGCATTATATGTATCAAACCATCATATGTCAGTCAATAATATCTCAATAAAATTAGGGGGAAAAGATGACTAAAAAGTGACTCTCTTGCTCACAGTGACCCCATACTTTCTTGTTCACTGTATGAACCCTCTTCTAACTAGAGAGAATTTATCTCAGAATTTTGCTGTCAACACCTGACATGTTGCTCTGTCCTTAGGTCAATGCTGAGAGATGAAGGCCGGAAAAAGTTTCACTGTCATATTGGTATTCCTCAAATTCTCACTTCCCTCCCCAGTCAACCTGCAAGGTTTTACTTTTTGGAGATTTCAGGTATTGCTTTTTGCATTCAATTTATAGATTTTAGTTACAATCAGTAGAAAAGATAGAGACATATTGAGTTTACTGCATCTTGGCTCAAACTAGAAGCCCCCATTCTCTGTTTGAAGAATCAGAAGCTTAACTCTCCAGGAAGAGAAGTGATTTGCACAAGGTCACAGAGTAAGGCAACAGAAGAGGTGGAACCAGGACACAGGACTTCCAGGTCTTTCTGACTGCCCTCTTCTGAGAGTAAATGTGGCCATTTTTACTGAGGGAGGAAAAAAAGGGTATGTGGATCCCAATGCATGCTGACACTCTCCCCCCACGGTTCTGATGCTCACCACCCTCACTCCTGTATCTTTGTACCCACTGGGGTGTTCCGGCAATGCCCCATCAGTGTGTCTTAGCCCTGGGATGAGTCCTGCTAAAAATGATGTTACAAGGCTGTGTAAAAACTCATTTATTCAGTCAATAGTGGTGGTGACAGTGATGGTGGAGAACACGTTCTGGATGTGTAAAGCTGCATGTGTATGTGTGTTTACATGCGTACTTGGGTATATATTTGTGTGTGGTTATTTATACAGGTGTATTCCTGCTTCTTTATGTGTGTGTCACATGTAAGTGTTAAAACACTGGATGGAATTTAAGAAATGAAGTTGCCTAACCCCAACTGGCAGATGAAGAAACACGGAAACTCAGATAATCTAAATAATTACTTTGCTATTGGCTCGGAATTTGAAAACCATACCATTTTCCCAATATGTCATGACACATAGTGAGCTGCATTCACTTAGTCAGTTTGGAAACTGTGACATCTAAATAGCATGTGTGAGAGAGAAAAGATTTAAGGGTTAGTCAACAATGACAGTGTACCGATCCACCTGTCTTAAATGCTCTTATTCAACCAAGGCTAAACGCAGAAAATTTCTACGTAACTTGTCTTCCAACAGAAGGAACAGAGTTCTGGGCCTCTGTTCCTGTTTCCCAGCCATATGCACTCTTCTGCAGTGTCTGCGTTCTGTACTTCATGTGCACACGTCGCTGTTTCCAAGGCACATGGTTACATTCCAGCATTGTCTACAAAACACAAGTTGACATTCAGGATTCTTTGAAGGTGCTGAGAAACCAGGGGAAAAGCTAGATTTGGCTTCGAATTGATGTCTAAAGTCCTATGCTTTTGTAAGTCCAAATCTAAATGGCATTGGAAAGCCATATCAGAATGTCCCGACAAGCACTTAGGCGGTATACCTCATGACCAAGGTCTTCAGGATGAAGTACTGGTTCATGATCCCCTTTCTACTGGATCAAATGAGCCTAATTAGCCATGTTATTTATCGCAAAGGGACTCTGTTTAGCTAACATCATGTTGAAGAAAGGGACAAATATTCTGTAACTTTGCTTTAGTAAAATGGGTGAGGCAGAGGGAGTTTTGGTGAAAGCCAGTTCTGGGTGGGATTCTCAATCAGCACAATCTCATTTGGTGTCATGATCAGTTTGATGAGCAGAAAGAGGCACAATTATTTCCCACCCAGTAGATGGCTAATGGAAGTTTAGGGAATTAAAACAATAAGCTGAAAAACTAATATACGTTATCCATATGGGTTTGAAGCCAACTTCTGGTACAGATGTGATAAAGAGTCATTGTTTTCAATGTAACAAACTATCCCAAATATATCAGATTATAAATGCACTTTTTGTTCCCCTCATAGTTTTGCATTTTGGCCTGAGCTTACCTGGGTAGTTCCTCTTTTAGACTCTCCCCAGGTCTAGAAGGGTACATGACTGTACACCCATGTGTGCACAGTCGTCAGGCGGCCCAGGGGAGGCTGGCTGTTCAATGTGGCTGCACTTACATGCCCAGTGGGCTGCAGCTGTCAGCAAGGGGCTGGTTTCTTCCATAGGCCCTTCTTAGCAGGAAAGCCCTGGATTCTTACATAGTGGAAATACATAGAATACAAGAAATACATAGAATTCCAAGAGTGCAAGCCTGTGTGCAAGCTCTTATCAAGTCTTTCTTATATCAAGTTAGCTTATACCTCATTAGCCAAAGAAGTTCATTGTCAAGTCTAGGTTCTATCTGTGAAGGGTGTAATCTTCATAAGGCATGGAGTTTAAGAAACCTGATTTATTGAGGTCATTAAGATGATAACCTCTCATAGTGATTTTGAAACCCTGGTCTGTCTGATTTCAAGGAAAGGCTTTTTTCGCCATCAAATAAAGTTGATGTCATATTGTTTTAGGCTATCTTATATACTTTTTCTGTCTAAACTATTATCAACATTAATAAGATAACAACTTAAAACACACACATTACAATAGCTGTATTCACTGACATGTACACAGATAGCCAAAGTTAAAAAGTAAGAAAACTGACAATGATGGAAATATATTAAAAATACACATAAGCCAACTGAAACAGCCGCCAATAGCCAAAGCTGGAACAAACTCAGCAACAACATAAAGTAGTATTAGATTATAACCTAAAGTATAAAACAAATATCCATTAGTTCAAGCATATATAAATGTCTGAATAAGTAAATAGATGGGAAGCAAGACAGAAGTCTCTCATACGTACAAATTCCAAATAATTTTCATAGATATTTCAACCTCAGGGAGGTGGATAAAGCATAACTCTCCAGCCCTTAACTGTGGGTTGAGTAGTGATTCTTCCAAAGAATATGGTATGGACAAGGGTTTGGAGGACAATAAATCAACAGGGAGAAGCCTGACAAACACTACCTCAACCAGGCGGATCAAGAGCAATATCAAGAGCAATAAGTTGAGTCATATTAACAGTGTGTATCCTTGATATGATGTGATGAAAATGCCACTTTATCTCTGTGTTCTTCCACCTCAAGGCCAAAACTCCAGTTGGGTCATGAGAAAAAATTAGGCAAATTCCAAATGAGCATCACTTTAGAAAATAGCTGAAAATACTTCTCAATACTTTCAAAATCATCAGAATCAAGGAAAGTCTGAGAAATTGTGATAGACCACTGAGTTGAACTGTAGGATGCCCAGCTGGTACCAGATAATTGCTTAGAAACCCTACCTATATCCCCACAAACTGGAATTGGGTTCTGAGCCTATTTAAGGATATATGGGAACCCTACAATCTTTGCAATTTTTCTGTAATCTAAAACTTCTGTAAAAATAAAGTTTATTAAAAATAAAAGCAAGACTCAGGCTAGTAAAACCTGTGTAATATATACAGTAGTCAAAGAGTGGATATTTTTAGCACATGAAGACCTTAAGTAAGTTAATGAAAAGGATAGGACTCTGGTACACAAATGAGCAAGGGAAAGGGACAGACAATATGTGGCTACAAATAAGAGGACAAAGGAGGTCCAGTGGTTAGGACTCTGCTTCTACCGCAGGGGGCGCAGGTTCAATCTTAGTTCAATCAGAGAACTAAGATCTCATAAACTGTTCAGCACTGCCAAAATAATAACAGGATACAGGCACATGGAAAGCAAAGTTCAACAGAACAGTCAGTGAAATGTGAATCATTTTGACCTTTTTAAAATAAGAAGTATCCTGTGCTTATTAGGAAGTCTTACAAAAGTCACTCTTTCAACAGTTGTTGGTCATAAATCAGTAAAATCCACTTGCAGATTAATTTGAAAATCTTTCTATAATTTAAATATGTTGATTCATCTCTTCACAATAACTCCATTCCTGGTACATTTCTCTTGGAAAGCAATATATGTGTAAAATATTTTCCATAAAAATATAACCATCATAGAATTATTTGTAAACATGGAAACTTAGGAGCTACTTATATTCTCTGCAATAGGGGAGTGGTTAAAGAGCCCTGAGTCATCTACCTGATGAAACAATATGAGGTAATGAAAATGATATTAAAAGATAATGTAATAACATGGAACAGTGACTATATCAAAAAATATTAAGAGAAGTGGCTATATCTTAAAAGTCACTAGTATTTTAATGTTCACATTAAACAATGCCTAGAGCTAGAAACAAATATATCAACACTTTCAACAGCTTTACTTATTTGCATTTTTAAACAACTTACTAATTAGTTTAAACTAATTCTTGAACTCTTATTTCAACTTACAGATAAATATTTTATTTGAGCCAAGAAAAAAAAGGATTAAAAAGAAGATGAAGAAGAAGAAATTGCAATTTCTCATAACAGCAAAGTCTGTTGTATTTGGCACCTGGGGTTTTGAGATGTTTGTTTCTGCTTATCTGTAGTTTCCCTATTGTCTTTAATTGAACTGAATACATATAAATGTTATCTGTAAAAGTAAACACCCAAAGAACTGATATGTTTAATGTGTCTACAAAACCCAATGTGTACAAAAGGGGATAAGTTTATAGAAGTGAAAAAAAAGACCATCTGTCAACTTGAGATCCAGTGAGCTAATGTGCAAATTAGCATGAGCACAAGTAAAGGAATACAGAGCAACCTTGCAGAAACCATAAAAAAATTATTTCTTAAAAATTGTCCTTTTGGGGACTTCCCTGGTGGTCCAGTGGCTAAGACTTCACTCTCCCAATGCAGGAGGCTTGGGTTCCAACCCTGGTCAGGAAATTAGATCCCACATGCTGCAATGAAGACCCGGTATAGCCAAATAAATATTTTTTTTAAAACTTCATTGTGCAATCTTTTAGAAAAAAATTGTCCTTTTGAAATTTCGTATGTTGCTTTTTAATTCACTATTGTCAGTTCATAGTTTCTCTAATTATTAAAAAAAAATCATAAATTGTTGGAGTTTTTCATTTGTTTTCTTGGCCTGCAAAGAATGTTTGCTTTGCAATGTAACAAAAGCTACAGCATTCTCCATTTGTGTCTTAAACCTAAATGTTACCTCACGACTAGACCCTGAACCCCTTAACAGGTACCTGTATGTTGACGGACAGGTTGATGGATGAGGTCTGCCCCCGCCTGAAGGCAAAGGGCAGGACCAGCTGCTCCTTGGAGGCCCCTGCAGCTCAAGGTCTGAGAGCCCAGCTCCGCCAATCTTGACGCTGTCAGCGAGAATCACCAGCAGACAGTATTCCCTTTTAAGACACTGGTTGTCACCAGAGCCCAAGCGGCAGCAGACAAGCAGTTGATAAGAGGTTTTTTCTTCCTCATCCTGATAAGATTTTTTAGACACCCAGAAATTTCTCCTTCCACGCTGAAGTACTTTTTCCAAACTACAAGAGAAAAGCTGTCTTTCAAGGGTCACAATTTGATCCATAGCCCAAACTATTTGGGTCCAGAATTAAGGCATTGTAGACGGTGAGAGAGACCTTGGGGGCCAGCAGACCCCTTGGGCAGTTTTTCAGCACCAGTCCTGATTTCAGGCAAAGGGAACCAATACCGGTTTATTGGGAAGGTTGAGTGGGTCGGTTACGACCCTAGTTCATCAAATGTAAAGTGTTAGTTACTTGGTTGTGTCTACTCCTCTGACCCCGTGCACCGTAGCCCTCCAGGCTCCTCTGTCCATGGGATTTCCCAGGCAAGAATACTGGAGCGGGTTGCCATTTCCTTCTCCAGGGGGTCTTCCCAACCCAGGGACTGAACCCAGGTCTCCTGCACTGCAGGCAGATTCTTTACTATCTGAGACCCCAGAGAATGCCACAGCATTTTCTGCATAAAGCCGCTATTAATATTTAGGTGTTTCTTTTTTAAGTAGAAAAAAGGTGATACCTATACACATTTCTTGATGAAATGCCTGGCAGATAATAAGTACTTAAAGAAAATGAGACGTTATTAGTCAGAAGCACAACTCTGGCTTGGTTAAGAACTGATCTACCCTTTCTGAACTTCAGAAAATTTCCATGGAATACAGACTACTCTAACCTCAGAGAGACAACCACTGCATTCTGGTTTTTCTAAAAAAAATTAATGGGTGTTTATTTTCTTATCTTGGTTATAGAGGGCTTAAAGAGAGAGAGAAAAAGAAAAAAAAATAGTATTTAAAATATTGAATTGTCCACAGAGTAGCCGGAATGATTTAAAAAATAAATAAATAGGAAAATACCACTTTTATGCATATAACTCTATAAACATGTAAAGTCCCTAACAGATCCTACACGGCTTTCATCTCTGGCTACCCCTCTAGCTGTGGGAGAAATTTCAACCACAGGGACCAGACTCTCTGATCTTCCAAAGTACTCTGTTCCCTCCAGCCTCCAGTCTTTGTTCATGACATTCTCTGCCCACTGGAATATCCCTGCCTTGTCTCCCTGACAGCCTGGTTCCTACTCACTCTTCAGATTCCCCTTAAATATCACAGTGTCAATGGGCCACCCGTGCTCTGTTATTCTCTCTTATGGAACGCTGTTCTTTTCCTCCTTTACGCTTAGCACTTACACACGATTTAATTGTGTAATTATCTCTGTGTTAAAAGTCTGACTCTGCCACTAGGTTGTCAACTTCATGGGGACAAGCCCGAGTCATCATCACAAGCCAGCACCAGGGAAGCTCCTGGCACATGGCAGGCCTGCAACAAACACTGGCAAAAGAAAGATCTTCAGAAAGACAGGAAAGAAGGAAGGGAGGAAGGAGGGGGAGAGAGAGAAAGAGAGGAAGACGGGAGGGAGGGAGAAAAGGAAAGAAGAGAGAGAAAGAAGGGAGGGAGGGAGGAGAGAGTGACGGGGAGGGGTGGAAGGATGAGAGGAAGGGAAATACAAACAGCAGTATCATCACCCCATTTTTAACACCAACAAATGGTCTGCCTAGAAGGTAGCGTTTGGGGCCAGCTGTCTTGTGGCTTCTGTTGGCCCTCGTCTCCATTCTCTCTGGCTGCACCTTCCCCAGGGTCTGAGCCTAGTCTTCCCCATAGCTCACTCACCTCTCCCTACGTGCCCCCCCCCACCCCCTGCCCTGGGAGGAGCAGTATCTAGAGCTCTCTGCTTTCCCGCCTTCCTCCCTGAGACACACACGGCAGCCCTTTCCCCAGTCCTCCCTCCCTCCTGCCAGAAGCCTCCTCTCTGTCTGCTGCAGAGTAGGATCCAGTCAGCTGGCTGGGGCTACGGTCTCAATTACTGATAAAGGGCTCATGTCATGTCCCTTTCTGGCCATCTACATGCTAATCCACACGGCTGCCTAATGGAGCCCCTGGCATCGGCAGGATATGGGGAAGGGATATTCTGGGGCTGCAAGGAGAACAAAGTCGCTTTTGTTCTCCTCCAGTCACCTCTGCGAAACCCAGAGACTTTTACCAGCAAAGTTAGACATATGGTTAAGTGGGTTGAAACAAATAAAACAAACAAAACAGACTACCTAATAATATGAAAAGTCTGATCTTATTATAGTAACATAGAAAATACAGGTATGCATAGATAGTATCTGGAAGGCTCTATCCCTGGGAGTTTGATCAAACTAGTCCTTATCTGTTAGTGGTGGGATTAGGGTTTTGATATATACTATATATGTATATAGTTACACATGTGTCTACACTGTACTATCGAAAAAATCTTACTGTGCATATGAAAAAGAATAAGAATTGAAAAGTAACTTAAAAGCGGGAAACTTGCTTCTTTGTCTCCTTGAAAACACCTCTGAACTCTCAACAGCTCCACCTTGCAAGATCCAGGCCCTTTATTACTCTGGTTTCTCTTTTCTTCCTTTATGATGGATCACATCCCTTTGAGGACCACACTTACATAGAGATAGCAGGAACATAAAGAGAAGACTGGACTGGAGTCCAGAAAACTTAGTTATTGTCCCATATCTGTTGTTTTATTCATGCTGAGTTGAACCTTCTTTGAGTCAGCTCCTCTCCCTGGGTCTCACTTCTCATCTGTAAACAGGGCTGGCCCAGATCATCTCCTAAGGGCCCTTTAGAAGCCGTAATCTTCCATGTTTCTGAGTAATGACTTCCACCTCCTATTTCAACTCTTTGGGTCAGCAAATAGTTTATTGCAGAAAAAAATTTCAAGCCTCTGCTGGACTAAATGTTTTGGCAGATGTCCTGACCTGGTTTCATCTGGGTGTCCTAAAAATATTATCCAGCCATAAGTCTCAGATGGAACCCTGGGCATCATTGGTAGTATAAACCTATAATTTATCATTCAAACTAGCACATGGCCTATGAACAATTATGCGTGAAGATCAGCTGTCAACTGGGACTGTCCTGGCCACAGGAGGACACCAGGAAGAGCCTAAACTACATCCCAGGGGTCCTGGCTACCAAGTCCAGATGCACACATTTTAGCTGTGTGATCTTAGTCATCAGGGCTTCCCCGGTGCCTCAGCTTGCAATATAGGAGTTGCAGGAGACTCAGGTTCAATTCCTGGGTTGGGAAGATCCCTTGGAGAAGGACATAGCAACCCATTCCAGTATTCTTGCCTAGAGAATCCCACAGAGAGAGGAAATTGGTAGGCTACAATCCATAGGGACACAAAGAGTCGGACACAACCGAGGCGACTTGGCATGCATGCATGCACACTCAGTCACTAGACTATAAGGTCCATGAAGAAAGGGGATGGGACTGCTACATTCATAATGGCATCTTCTCTTAGTAAGTGTCACTAATATGTCTCAACTGGAGAAGCTTTGATTTTGTCAGAAAACTGGGCTAATGACATACTGTCTTAAGTTTCATTTGCAGTCTGTCACATGACTACCTAAGTATCAACGTGGGTGGTTGTTTCTTTTTCATCCAATTGTGTAGACTGAAAACTCCAAGGTTTAGAGAAACTAGGTGATATGCCTAAACTGTGCACGAGATATATTATTTTTCTCATTTTTCCTTTTCCTTTTTAAAAAAGTTTCCACTCAACTTTTAACTTCATACTGCTTTACACACACATATATATTGAATTTATAAAATCATGCTACCAGTTGTTGGTTACATTTGGACTAGAATCCATGGCCACTGATGTGCATGCCAGTTCAGTTCAGTTCAGTCGCTCAGTCATGTCTGACTCTTTGCGACCCCATGAATCACAGCACACCAGGCCTCCCTGTCCATCACCAACTCCCGGAGTCTACCCAAACCCATGTCTATCGAGTCAGTGATGCCATCCAACCATCTCATCCTCTGTCGTCACCTTCTCCTCCTGCCCTCAATCTTTCCCAGCATCAGGGTCTTTTCCAATGAGTCAGCTCTTCGTATCAGGTGGCCAAAATATTGGAGCTTCAGCTTCAACATTAGTCCTTCCAATGAACACCCAGGACTGATCTCCTTTAGGGTGAACCAGTTGGATCTCCTTGCAGTCCAAGGGACTCTCAAGAGTTTCTCCAACACCACAGTTCAAAAGCATCAATTCTTTGGCGCTCAGCTTTCTTTATAGTCCAACTCTCTCATCCAAAAATGACCACTGGAAAAACCATAGCCTTGACTAGATAGACCTTTGTTGACAAAGTAATGTCTCTGTTTTTTAATATGCTATCTAGGTTGGTCATAACTTTCCTTCCAAGGAGTAAGCGTCTTTTAATTTCATGGCTGCAATCACCATCTGCAGTGATTTTGGGGCCCAGAAAAATAAAGTCAGCCACTGTTTCCACTGTTTCCCCATCTATTTGCCATGAAGTGATGGGACTGGATGCCATGATCTTAGTTTTCTGAATGTTGAGCTTTAAGCCAACTTTTACACTCTGCTCTTTCACTTGCATCTTTAGTTCATCTTCACTTTCTGCCATAAGGGTGGTGTCATCTGTATATCTGAGGTTATTGATATTTCTCCCAGCAATCTTGATTCCAGCTTGTGCTTCCTCCAGCCCAGCATTTCTCACGATGTACTCTGCATAGAAGTTAAATAAGCAGGGTGACAATATACAGCCTTGACGTACTCCCTTCCCAGTTTGGAACCAGTCTGTTGTTTCATGTTCAGTTCTAACTGTTGTTTTCCTGAGCTGCATACAGGTTTCTCAAGAGGCAGGTCAGGTGGTCTGGTATGCCCATCTCTTTCAGAATTTTCCACAGTTTATTGTGAATCCACACAGTCAAAGACTTTGGCATAGTCAATAAAGCAGAAATAGATGTTTTTCTGGAACTCTCTTGCTTTTTCAATGATCGCAGCAGATGTTGGCAATTTGATTGCTGGTTCCTCTGCCTTTTCTAAAACCAGCTTGGACATCTAGAAGTTCACGGTTCACATATTGCTGAAGCCTGGCTTGGAGAATTTTAAGGATCTCTTTACAAGCGTGTGAGATGAGTGCAATTGTGCAGTAATTTGAGCATTCTTTGGTATTGCCTTTCTTTGGGATTGGAATGAAAACTGACCTTTTCCAGTCCTGTGGCCACTGTTGAATTTTCCAAATTTGCTGGCATATTGAGTGCAGGACTTTCACAGCATCATCTTTCAGGATTTGAAATAGTTCAACTGGAATTCCATCACCTCCACTAGCTTTGTTCCTAGTGATGCTTCCTAAGGCCCACTTGACTTCACATTCCAGGATGTCTGGCTCTAGGTGAGTGATCACACCATCGTGGTTATCTGGATCAAAAAGATCTTTTTTGTATAGTTCTTCTGTGTATTCTTGCCACCTCTTCTTAATATCTTCTGCTTCTGCCAAGGTCTTCACAATTGTCTCTTGGGCCATATTTCTTTCCCATCTCAAAGAGATCCTTTCCATAATCTTAATCTCTTCAAGAGACAGAGAAATGTGGCTTCAGTAATGCCTTCTTCCCCATTCTCTCTTTCTCTCTCACGCACACACACCCCTTCAATACACAGTGCAGACCTGTCTCCTGCAAATACTACTTTGGACTCTGAAATAAGTTCCCTCCCCTCCCTTCAAAAAGGAAAAACTGAATAATGTTTCCTGAAAAATAAATGCAAATGTTTTCCTGAATGACATTTCTATTGTCTGCGACTTATGTGGCTTTAATGAAAGTATTTATATCAGAGAAATGAGAGAGGGAAGCATAAGGTAACCCAAATCTCTTTCTGGCTGGAAAAGCTCTCGAGTCATTGAAGACAGTTTTGCCAAAAAGGCTTGGCAAGAAGCAGTGATATTTGCAAATTGTTCCATGAAACTGCTTTTATTTAGTCAATTTCATTCTGGTGTCCAATGGGTTCCCTGAACAGGGATATGTTTCTTAGACAATGACAGGCTTTATACCAAATTATGAGCTATAGCTGAAAATACAGTAACAGAATGCCACTCCTGACTTGTTTTTTAAGCTGGAGCTACATGGTTAGAAATATCACAGGAGTGATCCATGGGAGAGTAAATGCTCATTTTGGGGACAGGAAAGACTTGAAATGGCTATGGAATTGGGCACCAGAGCAGGCAAGCAGGGCCAGACGCAACATCACTTACTCCAGAAAAGGGAAGAGAGACAATCCTCTGAGCCAGCTGGCATCTAACCAATGAACTCCCCCCCGCCACCCCGGAAGCCTCCCTCGTACATGGATCCAGCTTTGCGGCGGAACCGTGCATCTGACTGAGATCCAAGAGAGGACTCCTCCCAGATAGTGAAAACAAGCCCTGCAGCGTTTACGCCCAGTTTGCCCGAGGAAAGCCACCCTGCACTAGCTTGGGACACCAAAAGCCCCCTGTGTGCTCAATGGGAACAGAGAGGCAAGAAGAGCACTGGTAAGAGAAGACCGGTTTTGGAGGCAGGCAGGCAGGTTCACAATCTCAAGCTCAGCCCAAAACCACGGAGAATGCATTGCCACGTCTAATCCTCACTTTGCTCCTCTGTAAAATGTCCGTATTAAGCTGTTCTAAGATGTGCTTCACATGGATGAAGAGCCAGCAGGTGCCATCACGCCCCCCTCCTCTGGTCTAGACTGTGGTAGCATCTCCTTAGTGGTGGCCCTCCCGGGATGGAAGGCTATCTTCTCGGGCTGACCCAGAGGCTAGCTGCCCGGAGCCTGGAAATGCTGGTGTTGTTCAGTCACTCAGTCGTGTCCAACTCTCTGCGACCCCATGGACTGTAGCCCACCAGGCTCCTCTGTCCATGGGATTCTCCGGGCAAAAATACTGAAGTGGGTAGTCTTGCCTTCTCCAGGGGATCTTCCCAACCCAGGGACTGAACCCACATGTCCTGTATCAGCATGCAGATTCTTTACGACCGGACTGCCAGGGAAGCCTTAGGAACATTACCTAACCTTCCTGAGCCTTATTACCCTCATTAAGAAAGCTTGAGATAGGGAGTTCCCTGGTGGTCCAGTGGTTAAAAATCTGCCTTCCAATGCAGGAGACACATGTTTGATCCCTGGTCAGGGAACTAAGATCCCACATGTCCCACAGCAAACAAGCCTGTGTGCTATAACTAGAAAAAAGCCAGTGCCCTGCAAAGAAAGATCCTGCATGCCACAACTAAAACCCAATGCAGCTAAAAAACAAATAGATACTAAAAAAAAAAACAAAATACAAAACTTGTGATAGTAACCCCTACTTCATAGTGTTGCCATGATAGTCAAGTATGGTAGTGTGTATATAGCCTGAACAGAGTGCCTAGCACATAAAGGGGTTTGACAAATGACAACCATGCTTACCAGTGTTATGTGTTCCTCAAGAAATGCTTAGTTCCTTTGTGATTCTTAGATGCTGTCAGGAATAAATGATGGAACAAAGTGAAATCATTTGGTAAATTCTGCATCTAGGAAACCACTTAATGCCAGGCAAATTGGCCTGCTGTTGATGACTGTTTGAAACATGATTCATTTTCAAAACTTTGTGAACTATTTTGAGAAGTTAACTATATCATGCATTTTTAAACAATTATAGAAGCACAGCTTTTGCCAAAGAATGACATAATTTGACCTTCTTTGAGTAAAGGATGGGGACATAAAGATAACAAAAAAGAGAAAGATGGAAAAGCTTTAAAACAAAGGGACCAATTTCAAAGCTGTTTAATGAGGATAATTTAAGAATTCTGTACCTTTGCTATTTTGCTAATTCATCCCTATTTCCTCATGCATGTTAGCAATCAAGTGTATGAAACTTGACTTCTTGATAACTGTGTAACACTAGGCAAGTCATACCCTTTTGGTACCTCACTTTATAGGGTCAGGGACAAACTACTGTTTACGTACAGAGTTATTAGGAATATGAGTAAAATAATTCATATAAAGATTTAGCAATGAATGTTTTAGTCATTTGAAAAAATTGAGATCAATTAATCATAGTTAAGTTTCCTCTTCCTCTGAGTTTTTAACCAGTAGGGAAGCCCATTTTAACTTTAAAAACAAATAAAGAAACAAAAAATGAGCCCATGAATTTAACTAAGAGAACAAGGGACATAAAGAGGTAGTGATGAACTTGGCCATGAGAAACTGGGACAATGGGGATGTGGCAGTTTCAAAGCGGAGACTGGGGGAGGACTGGCTCCCTGGATCTTTAAGAAAGAAGCAGAGAGATGAGAAAACCTCTTTGAGACAAAGAAGAGACTCCAAGGCTGGCCCTCAAGCAGGATGACCCAAGCCTATAAACAGCCCCCTCAGTGGTGCAAGGACCGCCCAAAAAGAGATGTTGGACAATTTTCTCTTCAGAATGACTGTCATCAAAACCACCAAAGGATGGTTTACTCAAACATCTTATAAATGCACTGTCTTCTCTCTTTAACATATATCCTTCCCCGAGAACATTCACCCTGTCCCAGGCAAAAATTACTCACAAGAGAGCACCATGTGCTGACTGACAGATAAAGATGTGTGTGAGGGGAAGCGGGAAGTTTTAGGAACATGCTCCAGGAAAAAGGGGCAATGCTCCATGAATCTACGCCTCCACAGCACACACCCACACATCTACATACACATACACAAGCAGGAAGTGTTTCTTATCTAAGACTGGACCTTTTAGAAGAGAGCTTATTTTTTTTTTTTTACATCTGTGTCTCTCTTTTTTTTTTTTTTCATTTATTTTTATTAGTTGGAGGCTAATTATTTTACAATATTGTAGTGGGTCAGCCATGGATTCACATGTATTAGAAGAGAGCTTATTTTAAGACATGGGCTTCTAGGCAAGTAAGTTTTATCACTCACCAAGGAACAAATCTCTATAGATAAGAAATATCCTCAACCATCACAACCTAACTACAGTCAGGACCATTATAAACTACTATCTTAGATTGTTGTCTTTAAAAAGGGTGATAGCCCTTCTATCAGTTTGTTAAAGATCTCAACGTTTAGGTAACACTGATGCTCTCTAAGTCCCTCCCTCCCCAGTGTTCCCTAGAATCATGAACTTCATGACTACAAAGGCCAGTTCATCTCAGCAGCTCTTAAAATGCCTGGATCAAGGCTTGTTGTTCAGTTGCTCAGTTGTGTCCGACTCTTTGAGGCCACAGGGACTGCAGTATGCCAGGCTTCACCGTCCTTTACCATCTCCCGGAGCTTGCTCAAACTCATGTCCATTGAGTTGGTGATGCCATCCAACCATCTCACCCTCTATCGTCCCCTTCTCCTCCTGCCCTCAATCCTTCCCAGCATCAGGGTCTTTTCAAATGAGTCGGCTCTTTGCATCAGGTAGCCAAACTACTAGAGCCTCAGCTTCAGCATAAGTCCTTTCAATGAGTAGTCAGGACTGATTTCCTTTAGGAATGACTGCTTTGACCTCTTTGCAGTCCAATTAACTCTCAAGAGTTTTCATCAACACCACAGTTCAAAAGCATCAATTCTTCAGTGCTCAGCCTTCTTTATGGTCCAGCTCTCACATTCATACATGACTACTGGAAAAACTATAGCTTTGACTATACAGACCTTTATTGGCAAAGTAACGTCTCTGCATTTTAATACGCATGTAGGTTTGTCAAGGCTACTGTAGAGTAAATGTTTGAAGGTGGGAAGAAGAGAAGTTAGTGGAGGTAGAAGCCTGAATGCTGCAATTTTAATAGTTGCAAAAATGTGACCAGGTAGCCCTCCCCAAGCAGCTCATTTCTGTTAATACCTGCTCCAAAGCCATCTAAGACTGGCTGGTGATATCTGACTTCTCAGGATGCACTTGGCACAGTGCCTTTAGTAGTGTTGTCCCAAGGGTGAAAAGCTCTTCTTCATCATGTTCATAGAATCTCAGCTCATTGGAAACACAATATTAGGGACCCAGAACCTGATCAGAGCAGATCCAGCACTAAGACTCAAAGTCCTGAGCTGGAAGGATGATGTTTTATCCTGTTTTATGCATGTCACAGCACACAGGTATTGCCAGGCATATAGTGGGTATCCTATACATACTGGTTGAATGAATCACAGAGGTGAAATTATTAAGCCAGTGCAAATGTAACTGCAGTTTTTGCATTGTTGAAATCTACAGTTTGATATTGGAATACTTTCTCAATAAACGTGATTATGTTATACATCATTTTAATGCATATTTCTCACTTCATGTGTTTTGCTAATGACTTATTACTTGCTGTTTACTTTATATTTATTTTAGACTATAAAAATGATGTAAGACAAAAAATAAATTCGAGAGATTTTCTTATTCAACTTCAAAATGGGTCCTAAAGCAGAAGAGACAACTCACAACATCAACAATGCATTTGGCCCATGAACTGCTAACGAAAGTACAGTGCAGGGAAGGTTCAAGAAGTTTTGCCAAGGAAAAAAAGACCGTTGAAGATAAGTACAGTGGTCGGCCATTGGAAGTTGACAATGACCAACTGAGAGGATCATCAAAGCTGATCTGCTTACAACTAAATGAGAAGTTCCTGAAGCACTCAACACTGACCATTTTATGGCTGTTCAACATTCGAAGCAAACTGCAAAACTGAGAAAGCTTGATAAGTGTGTGCCTCATGAGCTGACTGAAAAAAAAAAATCCTTGAAGCATTGTCTTCTCCTATGCTACTCAACAACAATGAACCATCTTTCTTTTTATCAGATTGTGATGTGAGGTGAGAAGTGGGTTTTATACCACAACCGGTGACAATCTGTTCAGTGGTTAGACCGAGAAGCAGTTCCAAAGTGCTTCCCAAGGCCAAACTTGCACCAAAAAAGGGTCATGGTCACTGTTTAGTGGTCTGCTGCCCGTCTGGTCCATTAGAGCTTTCTATAACCTGGTGAAGCCATTACATTTGAGAAGTATGCTCAGCAAATCAGTGAGATGCACCAAAAACTGCCAACGCCTGCAACTGGCGCTGGTCAAAATAAAGGGCCCAATTCTTTCTCCATGACAATGCCCGTCTACACGTCACACAACCAGCCCTTCAAAAGTTGAATGAATTGAGCTATGAAGTTTTGCCTTATCCACCATATTCACCTGACCCGTCGCCAACTGACTACCACTTCTTCAAGCATCTCAACAACTTTTTTGCAGGAAAAACGCTTCCACAACCAGCAGGAGGCAGAAAATGCTTTCCAAGAGTTCAGTGAATCCCAAAGCATGGATTTTTATGTTACAGGAACAAGCAAACTTATTTCTCATTGGCAAAAATGTGTTGATTGTAATGGCTCCTATTTTGATTAATGAAGATGTGTTTGAGCCTAGTTATAATGATTTAAAATTCACAGTCCAAAACCACAATTACTTTTGAATCAATCTAATAACTCTTAGATTGGCGAAAACTACTGTCATTAAATGTTTTACCTGTGAAGAAACCAAAGCTTGAGGAGGCTAAGTATTAATATATTCCCCCAGATGACAGCAAGAATGTATAGCCAGTAGGGCTCTAAGTGCACTGTTATTTCAACTACATTTTGCTTTCCCAACGTGAATGAATGAAAGGCGTCATGCCTGCAACAGATGTTCCAAGAATCAGATAGCTAGTGGAAAAGAGTTACTGTTGAGTGGATGAGTGATATGTTCTTACTTATGACGCCCTCAAGATCATACATAATTTGCATATTCATAAAATCAGAATCATGGTAATCCCCTAATGCATATGAGAGCATCGTTTCAGACCCCGATGCTCTCATCCCTTCTCCAAACTCTAATTTCTTGGGTGACCTTTACCATGACACTCCATCTTTTTTCCCGTCTGTAAAAGAGGGGCATTGGGAATCGATGATCTCTTCAGTATCTCAGTTCACTTTAAAAGGTTTTGATTCGACAGCATAACAGCATTTTTATCTCCTGGGATCACTATGACCTGAACTGCTTCAGAGATATCCAATCTTTACCCAAGACAAGTATCTCACCAGCTTACATGGGAAAGGCAGTTGATAGTGATATAAGGCGAGTCTCTAAACTTACCACAAAGCAAAATGAGGAGATACTTTGCAAATGTTGTCAGTGTAGTATCTATGCCGGCAACAGATTTCAAACAAAAATGTCTGAATTCAAGGCAAAAGATTCATAAAGTCAGTGAGGTGGGAGAAACTCTCTAGGAATTCAAAGTAAAACAACATGGACTATAATCTGGGTCTGGAGTTTTTTGTTCTTTTTTTTGTTTTGTTTTGTTTTTCTGGGGAACTCTGCTCTGGTTTGATGCTGTTGTTTTCCCCAAGAGAGAATGTTTCTGTCACTGTATGTCTAGGGGGAAGGTTGCCATCACCCAGAACATATCATAAACTAATATTAATGTATCACAGCAAAGCTACTTTGTCTCAATAAACACCCTGTCCCCAAGTACAGAGAAAAAGTCCAGAAGGCAGATGCTGGAATTTATAATCCTCACTTTTTCTGCTCCCCATTTCTCTAAGGCTGGTGTCCGGTATCCGAGTTTGTCCCATGGGCACTGTAAGGCAAAGAGCCCTCTCCCTAAGAGGGGGTTGATCCTAAGGCTGCCTCAGTATTTCTTTACCTCATTCTTCACCACCTTATAACGTCTGTGAGTGTTGTGGTTGTTCAGTCGCTCAGTTGTGTCCAACTCTTCGTGACCCCATGGACTGCAGCATGCCAGGCTTCCCTGTCCTTCACCATCTTCCGGACCTTGCCTAACTCATGTTCATTGAGTCAGTGACATCATCCAACCATTTCATCCTCTGTCGTCCCCTTCTCCTTCTGCTTTCAAACTTTCCCAGCTTCAGGGTCTTTTCAAATGAGTAGGGTCTTCGAATCAGGTGTCCAAAATACTGGCGCTTCAGCGTCAGGATCAGTCCTTCCAGTAAATATTCAGGGTTAATTTCCTTTAGGATTGACTGGTTTGATCTACTTGCAGTCCAAGAGACTCTTAAAAGTCTTCTAAAGCAATACAATTTGAGAGCATCAATTCTTTGGTGCTCAGCCTAATTCTTTATGGACCAATTCTCATGTTTGTACATGACTACTGAAAAAACCATAACTTTGACTAGAGGAACCTTTATGACAAAGCAGTGTCTCTGCTTTTTAATACGCTGTCTAGGTTTGTCATATTTTTCTTTCAATGAGCAAGAATATTTTAATTTCATGGCTGCAGTCACCATCTGTAATGATCTGGAAGCCCAAGAAAATAAAGTCCATCACTGTTTCCATTGTTCTCCCATCTCTTTGACTGCCCTCTGTTGAGATCCTGAGCTACTCTCATGACATTTCAGTCCCCTTGAAGGCAAGAGAGTGCTGACCTCTGTACTAGAGCTAGGTTAGTGATGCAAATGTAGTATGCCAGTAATTGTCACTCTCAAATCAGCCCTGTTACTCACATTTTAATCCCCATCATATAGGTGAAGAAACAGGCTTGGAATTCAGAGACAATACCCAAGTTACACAGCTCATCATGGGCAAAGATGGGATTTGACATGGGCTTAGAGAAAAACGCACTTTCTTAGAATCATGCTTCCCCTATGCCTGTTCAGGAGAAAGCAGCATCCATCCTTAGTCCTCAAGGAAAGAAAAGGTGAAACTTAAATTCCTTGGGTACCCAGGTGCCCTTGAAGGAGATTGCTCATCTATTTCCCTGTGAGCCACTCCCAGAAACAGTGCTGTGCAAAGGAGTTCTTGTAAAAACAGGCATTGCTCACCAGACTCCATTTGCACAACCACAGGAGGATGAAACACCCTGAGTGGTCATAAGAAAACCGAACAATTTTACTGACAAATTAAAGGCTTGGGAGGCAGCAGGAGAAACTGGTCAGCTTCAACTTCAGAGAAAGCTGCACTGAACATTTCAAAGCCTCCACTTCAATTACGAAGGAAGAAGCTGAGGTCTGGGAAGTGGTCCCCAATGGGTGTGTGCCCAGCATAAAATATGCCCTCTTGTTCTCAGCAGGACTTGAGGCCTTTTTAGGAGGGGCTGGACGGCAGGAGAGGGAGTGGTGGGAAAGAGCAAGAGGGAGCTAAAGAGAGAGGGAGGGAGGGAGGCAGGCATGTCAGAGAGAAGCCTTGCTCTGTTCATCAGACTGTAAAGCATAAGAATGGGATTTTAGGAACTGCTGTTTGTAAAGCAAAGACCAGAGTGGGTGAGTAACTGGTTCAAACTCCTCAGGCTGGCAATAAAAGCTGGAATTGGCTGAAAAAAAAATGAATAAGAAATATTGATGAATCACCTATTAAAATATCTGTCTGTCTGTGTTAGTTGCTCAGTCATGTCTGACTCTCTGTGACCCCATGGACTGTAGCGCCCCCAGCCTCCTCTGTCCATGGGATTCTCCAGGCAAGAATACTGGAGTGGGTTGCCATTTCCTTCTCCAGGGGATCTTCCTGACCCAGGGATCGAACGTGGGTCTCCTGCATTGCAGGCAGATTCTTTGCCATCTGAGCCACCAAATATACATATGATATAGGACTTCCCTGGTGGCGCAGAAGGTAAAGAATCTGCCTGCAATGCAAAAGTGCAAGTTGCTCAGCCATGTCCGACTCTTTGTGACCCCATGGACTGTAGCCTGCCGCAATCATCTGTCCATGGAATTCTCCAGGCCAGAAGACTGGAGTGGGTAGCTGTTCCATTCTCCAGGGGATCTTCCCAACACAGGGATCAAACCCAGTTCTCCTGCGTTGCAGGCAGCTTCTTTAACATCTGAGCCACCAAGGATTCAAAGCAGGAAACCCAGGTTCAATTCCTGGGTTGGGAAGAACACCTGGAGAAGGGAATGGCTACTTACTCCAGTATTCTTGCCTGGAGAATTCCATGTATAATATGTATTATAATATGTGTATATGATCACAGTCCATATCATCTTATCCATATTTTATAGAAAAAGAGACCAAAGTTCAAAAGTTTAAGCAAGGTAGCTCCTAAGTGGCAGAGCAATTGCCACCTTTTCCTGAGTGCTATAAATCCTTTAGAAGTTTCCAAGATGCACTTTCCTCCAGGAAGTCCTCCTTGTTGCTCCAGGTCTGGGCTAAGGGCCATCAACTCTGAATCTCTACTTCACCCTACCACCCACCACTTGTATTCTAAGGGATCACTCTCTCCCCTACTAGACCTTAGCTCCCTAACCAGGCACCATGTCAGCCTTGTTTGCTGTTTCACCCCCAACCGCCAGCACAGTTCATGTTCAGTACGGAAGTGAGACTTTGAATGTATCCTCCCAGACCTCCATTCTTACCCCTCCATTGAACCACGAGAGATACTCAGATTCCCCTTCTCACCCGAGGTCCACACATAGGGTTTTTATCACCAACCTCTTACTCTTTATTTTCTTTGCTCTTTTTTGATGTTGTTGCTGTTCAGTTACTAAGCTGTGTCTGACTCCCCAAGACCCCATGGATTGCAGCATGCCAGGCTCCCCTGACCTTCACTATCTCCCGGAGTTTGCTCAAATTCATGTCCATTGAATTGAGTGATGCTATCTAACCATCTCACCCACTGCCACCCTTTTCTCCTTTTGCCTTCAGTCTTTCCCAGCTTCAGGGTCTTTTCCAATGAGTTGGCTCTTTGCATCAAGTGGCCAAAGTACTGGAGCTTTAGCTCTAGCATCAGTCCTTCCAGTGAGTACTCAGAGTTGATTTCCTTTAGGATTGACTGGTATGATCTCCATGCAGTCCAAGGGACCCTCAAATTCTCCTTAAAACTCTACTGTCAAGAGGAAAATTATTCAATACATGACATCACTACAAGGTGAAAGTAATAAGGAAGAATACCATTCATCTTCCATCCCATTGATGTCCTCAGTTTCAGTAACAGAAGTGACTGTCCTCCATTGAGATGTAAATGGTATCACTAGAAGTGTTGATAACAGTACCTGATTCTTATTGAGAATTTACTATGTCCCTCTCTTTCTGCAAGTATTTCCTCACTTACTTCTCATAAGAATCAAGAAACATAACAAGAAGCATCATCCATGTTTTATAAATGAGGGTACTAAGGCCCATGGATGCTAAATCCTTAACCAAGACCATGCAATGATTTGAACATAATTCTGTCTAATTCTGAACTCGATAAAGTTTCTTTTTACATCAACTGCCTTTCAGAAAATAGTAAATACAGAAACAACGAAACTGATCATATACTGAGCATGTATTATGTGCCAGCCACTATTATACACTCATGTGCATACCTCATTTAATGAGTTAATGCACCGAGAAATAAAAGCAGTACACTTTCATGGATTGATATTGAAGTAACTTATGGAGGTAAATTGATTAGAGAGGTTAAGGCAGGCAGCTGGACCTAATGACCTCTTGAGTTCCATTCCAGAATTAACAGACAATATTCTAAAGACACACGAGGACACACGGCAAACTAGCAAGGAAAACAGACAGGCGGGTCTTTAAGAACCATGTTATCACAGAGTGGAGGCAGAGACGCCTCCATCGTTGCCTAAGGGTTGTCCCCACGGGGCTCCATGGGCAACCTGGGCCTGGATCCTGTCCCAAAGGAAAGCCCTGCTTGCTGTGGTTGATGGACTGTGTCTCAACACAATCTCTTTGGACTCATGGTGGAATGGCAATTATTTAAAATTGGCCCAGGTCTGCATACTCCACTGGATTCTTTTTTATCCCACTTTAAGTCTTTCCCTTGGGACAGCTTAAACAGCTCTATCTTTTTAATGACAAACTATCCATCGATAGCACTGGAAATGAAACCAAGCTTTTGTTTAGCAACCAGTCTGCTTATTTATTTTCCAAGTTCATGAGTTTATGTGTATGCTGCTCTTAACGGGCAGTGCATAAAAATGCCTCTTTTTATTTTCTTTTCATTTGCATTGTTGCCGATAATGGCTATTATCAAGCCATTAGAGGCAGGAAAGTACCTTTTTTTGCCTTCCAAGATGGGCTGCATTTGTGTATGTCTGTTCTATGCAGATTGGCCAATATGTTAAATTTTCTTTTTCACTTTCACAGCATATAGATGGCTTTATGTCAGCCACATATTTTTTCTCACTGATAGATGAAATTATCTATACACACACACACATGTGCATAATATGTAGACACACATATACAGTCACGTACCTAAATATATGCTCACAGACAAATACATATATACATAAACATATTCACACATATACACACAGAAAAAAACTTGCTTTCTTTCAGTCAAAATGGAAAGTCTGTGTCAGGGATGTGAAATGAATTCTACTCCCCATCAAAATCTAAAGCATTGTTATGAAAATCTATGACACCATGGTCTTATTTTAGATAAAACACTTGATGGACTAAGACTGAACTGAACTGTTTTAAACAAAAGACTTCAGTCCATACAGGGCCCATTTAGCTTCATAATCAACTAAAATCAGTTAGGTTGTATCTGAGAGGCACAGCCATATGGATAAAAAATAAGCAAAGTCATTCTTTATTCAGATGTTCCCAAATGACTACTTAATATATACACACAAAACAGTCAAATTTGGGAACTGACTTTTTAAAAGATTCCATGGATTCGCGAGGGTGGTGTGGGTTATTAGATTCTTTCATGGGAGGCAGGAAGACAAAGTTCAATTTTAGTTTCTTTAGTACAGTGGGTGAGATAGGCAAAGGGAAGTTAACTAGCATTTGTTAAGTATCATCATGTTCTAGGTCCTTTAATAAGTACTATTTGACATTACCATCTATAAGGAAGGTCATGCTATAAAACTCATATTACTTCTCTAAGTGTTCTCTTCATTTTATTGTTGATCAAGTACGGACAAAGAGTGATGGCTGGCAATGGGGAAAGGTCAGACTGACAAGAAAACAAACTGTGAAGGAAGGCCCAGTAGCTAAAGAACGTTGAGATGAGTCCTGCGATAGATACCAAAGCCTGGAGGGACAGATTAGGTTCTCAACTGGGACAAATCTGAATCCAAGGGACATGTCTGGAGACATTTTTGGTTGTCACGCTGGAGGTGGGGGAGTGGAGGCCAGGGATGCTACAAACATCTCACAATGGTTATGAAAGCCCTCTGTAAGAGAGAAGTATCCAGTCCAAACTGCAAGAGAGCATAGGTGAAGACATCTTCCAGCTGCCAGTTAGAACTCCTGGTGCTTGTCTGCATTTTTTAAAAAATGTATTTGTGTATGTATTTACTGTTGGCTGCACCGGGCCTTCATCGCTGCGTGTGTACTCACTCTAGTTGCGATGAGTGGGTTCTGCTCTCTGGTTGCGGTGCATAGGCCTCTCGCTGCTGTGGCTTCACTGCTTGTGGGTTTCAGTGCCTGCAGTGCATGGGCTCAGCAGTGGTGGCGCATGGGCTCACTTGCCTTGTGGCATGCGGAATCTTTCTGGACCAGGGATGGGACTTGTGCCCCTTGCACTGGCAGGCAAATTCTTGACCACTGGACCACCAGGGAAGTCCAACTTGTCTGCGTTTTCTCATCCCTGACACTTTTACATCATCAGCATTCTAACTGAGATCTGAGAAGTAAATATTGTGACATCAGCACGTGCTTGGGAAAGAAGCATAAGGCAGAGGAGCTGAATGCAAATCCTGACTCTGCTCCCAACAACCTGTGCATCTTGTGGGAGAGCCTTATCCCCTTGACAACTCAGTTTTCTCATCCGCAAATTTAGGGAAATACTAGCACAAACCCCACAAGGTCCGTCTAAGGATTAAATGAGATAACGCACCTAAGAGTTTAGTGAAACACCAGGTGCTGAGTCAAGGTGCAACCCCTTAGTTGTTGTTTTTATTTTCACTGCTGTTCTCATTACTTTGCCTTCTATTTCCGTTTTCTGGAGAGCACTCAGTTTTTAATACTATCTCTTCTTTTTTAAGAAAGCTTTTATGTCAAGGTTAGGTGGACCTGCTTTCACTTGTTGATTACAGAGTGCAACAGAATCAGAATGCAGGGGAGAGGGCCAGGCTGCAGGAGGGAGCTGTGGGCTATTTTTAAGACATGCTCAGGGGTCACAAAGACTGGGACACAGCTTAGCGACTAAACAACAACTTCTAAGAACAACTCCACAAACTGTTCAACATGGCTTGCTCTGTGTCTTGCCGACATATCCAGAGCCCCTTAAAAGTCCTGTCCTGTCTACAACAGAGCCGCATCTCTACACTAGACCATACCAGCATGTGCGATCAGAACTCACCCTTCAACCCAGAGCTGTTCTCAGCCAGCCAAGGAGGGCAGCAGGCATCCCAAGGGAGCTCGCTGCAAACATCTCAGGTGACTTAAAATCACTGCCATCGACACGAGAAACACTGGACTAGAGAGACGAAAGAGGCGAGGATGCAGGAGAGGAGACAAAAAGCATGACATTGGTATCAAGGAACTCAGAGTTCTGAGAAGCTTGCCAAAGGCCACAGGGCAAATATATGAGGAAGACAACATTAAAACTCTAGAGATCCCTTCCTCTGAGGCCCTCTGCTATTCTTCCTCAGACTAAAAGGAGTCTTCCGATTAGAGAAGCTATAAACAGGACCCTAATCCAGGTACTCACAAGAAAGGCAGAGAGAGGCAATCTTATTATTGATAAAAACACTGTAAAGAATGAAATAGAATGTGTTGTTTACTGCCTAGTACAGAAAACAGACAAATAAGAAATATCCATCAAATTCTCCACATAGAAAATAAGCTTTCTACTGAAAGACAAGAGAGGATTCTTGTGTTGGATGTCAAATCCCTCTGTTAGCTGTCTGTCTTCTGCCTGTGGGTGGCTGGACAGAAACACCTGTGGGCTGGGGTGGCTCAGCCAACTGGGAAATGTCACTCCATCATTTGGGACCGCATGGATAACCGGACAATTCCTTGGGCAAATTGTCACTCTAACCAGTGTACATCAGTGGCTGGAGAGAACAGTGGATTAACTTTAGAACTCTGAAGCATGTCTGAAGGTTATCATGACATTTATGAAAATGGTGTAGTTCAGTGTTGCCATCACCATCACCACCATTACCACAAAATCATTATCTGTATACTCCTCATCACCAACACCAACACTACCATCATCATCACTGTCTCAACACCATCATCACCATAGTCATTGTCATCATCACTACATCCACCATCATCATCATCACCCTCACTACCACCAACATCCTTATCTACATCATCAATATTGTGATTACCACCACTACCAGCACAATCATCATTATTGCTATGCAACAGGGACTGGGTTTGCATTACATCTTTATTTGGCACAGCATGAGGCAGGTAGGGATTAATTAACCTCTCTTTCTTTATAGTTGAGGAAACTCAGTGCCCACAGGGTGAATAGCTTATCCAGGATCATACATGGCAGGACATTCTGCAGTACACAGCCCTGTGTCAACACTGCACCCATTCTTCTAGGACTAAGGCAAAGGTTCTGTCTCTCACTAAGCCATCCCTCACTACTGCTACATCTCCAGTGACAGCGTGTTCTAAGTTGTGCTATGCCTGCTGGTCATCAGACATCATATGTAACTGAGAACTAACAGGGTAGAGTCCGATCTTTCCCAGCACTTAGTCAGCACTTAGTATGGTAACTAGTTGCAGTATCTTTCCCTGGATCCAAATTAAGGCACTAAAATATACATTTATATGCCTAATATGGTAGTAGTTGAAATACTCCCACCTTGAAAAACACAAGATAGGGAGAAAAGATTGTGTTCAACTCCAAGGCTGACCAAGTTAGATGTTTTTGGAAAAAATACTTTCTAGGAGAGAGAGAACTTTTGATTCAGCCTCTTCTGAGCCTTGAGCCCAGGGTCAGGCTGCTCTGGATTCTCTCCCTATGAGCTAGCAGTACCTTGCAAGGTTAGAGCTCTCCCCGGGCTCTGGTTAACTCCCTTGTTTACCAGACAGAGCTTCCTCAGCAGCAAAGACTTGACTCATGTCTCTCTGATTCCCTAACTTAGCACAAAGCCTACCATACAAAGAAAGGGTGCTGTGTACAGGGTTTGGATGAATGGATGAAAGTGTTCTTTGCTTATCAACTTTCCCAACTGTAAAATGCAAGGAGATATGCTAGGTGAGCCCCAGGGAATGACTCTAGTGCTCGAAGGACAAAAGGGAATGGGACTCTACTGCTAGATTCTGCTTCAGAGCAGTGATGGCTGAGGTGGCCTTTGCTCCTCTGCAGTTTTAGAGAAGATAAAAAGGGCTTAACCAGGCTGGCAGAGCCATCAATTGGACATTATCTCTGCTGGTGTGATGCACAACCCCTGGTTAGCAGAGAAATCAGAGGATGCTCTGCTCTCTGTTTTTTTCCCCCTTTCTTCAATTCGGTGTTAACAGATGAAGGTTAACTGCTCTAATCACCACTCCAGTCTCTACCTCCATTGCATGATAGCAGGAGTGCTGCTGGTGGTGGTAGAGGAGACGGAGGATGAAGAGGAGGACATGGGCCTCCCTGCACATCAGCTCTGCACGTTGAGCAGGCAAGACAAACCACAGAGACACTTCATTTGAAGGCATCCTGGCCCTCTATCTGAGACACCAGCCAGGTGGAGAATCATGTCTCCACTGGACTCCAGACAGCAGCTAAGTCAACTGGCCATTTAGGAGATTCCCAAATGTGGGCCTCTCAAACTCAGGTCATCAGCAGTTCTGCGGAGGACAGGCTTGGGCACAGACAGGGAAATGTGAGGTGGAGGCAAAAAGTGTTGTAGCATCTAGACTTTCTTCAACACACACATACCCTAAGAATCCCAGCATCCAGTTTTCCTACACTGTGTACCTTTAGAGGACACTTGGGAGGATGCTGTAGGACAATTAGAACAACATTCTTTGGAGAGAAATTTTTAATGATTTATGGTCAAAACCAGAAGACTGAACTTTCTCCTTTCTAGAGAGAGAGACAAAAATAGATGACTCTGGTGATTTACAGAATATTCAGACATGCTGTTATCTCTCCCCTGACCACATCAGGAGTTTATAACTGGCCTCCCAACATCCATCCTTATTTCCTTCCAACTCAGTCTCACAACAGGGAGAGAAACTCAAGACTGTCTATGAGTCTCCGGCTGAAACTTGTCAGTGCCGTTACAGTGCTTTTAGAGTAAGGGACAGAATATCAATAATCTCCCCAGGGTCCTGCGTGACCTGGCCACTGTTTACATCTGCAGGGAGTCACATAGCTCTTTCTCCTGATCCCCGGGTTCAAGCATTGTCAGCCCCCCCTCAGTTCCGCACAAGTTCCACGGGCGCCTAGCCCCTCATCTCTCTACTTCAGACATAAATCTTGTCTGTCCTTTAGCTCTCAGACCTGCCTTCACTCCCCCAGGGACGCTCGCTGTGAAGGACCAGCCCAGGTCAAGGCTTTCTATCACCCATTCTCAGAGCATACTGTATTCTTCAAACCACTGAAATTCAGATTAGTAAATTTATATGTTTGTGTATCCCCTACATCTGTGACATTGCCTGCAACATGGTAATAAGCACTCCATAAATCTTCGCTGAATGAAAGTTGTGCAATGGTGGAATGTTATCTCAGAAAAGAAATGAGAACCAGGATCATCAGGCAGGCTAGCTGGAGAAATAACATGTTAATGGTAAATTATCTGCATTTCTCTACATATGTGCATATGTGCACACATGCACACATATGCACACAGACACAACTTTCTGAGTCTGTCTTGGTAGTTCAGTGTAATATCTTCAGAGGCATCATAAAAATGTTATTAATTCCATTTCCATATACTGAAAAATAGCTATACATTTGAAGTCAGGAGAGAGGGATTTCTATGTCTCTGAGTTCCCCCCTATTTCTTATGTATAAATGATGATGCACTGATCACTCAATGACTTAAAGAAGTTTCTACTGGGGGGACTTCCCTGGTGGCACAGTGGATAAGAGTCTGCCTGCCAGTGCAGGGGGCACACATTCAATCCCTGGTCCAGGAAGATTCTACACGCCATGGGGCAACTAAGGCCGTGTGCCAGGACTACTGAGTCTGTGCTCGGGAGCCGTCCAGCCACAACTGCTGAGCCTGCGTTCTGTGGCTACTGAAGCCGGAGCACTCTAGAGGCCACGCTCTGCAACAGAAGAAGCCACCTCGATGAGAAGCCCGTGTGCACCGCGACTAGAGAGCAGCCCCTGCTCTTCGCAACTAGAGAAAAGCCCATGCAGCAAGGAAAACCCGGCACAGCCAAAAATAAACAAATAATTGTTGTTTAAAAAGAAGAAGCCCCACTGTGTGCAGAAGAGGCCTAAATATTTAGTGAAAACAGAAGGCAAGAGCTCCATCTCTGCGCTTGGGAAGCTTCCAGTTTGATGGGAATACAGGCACATAAATGAATCCTTACAGTATCAAGGTAAGCGCCATTTTCAAGATCTGGACAAAGGGTTTTGGGAGCGAGGGAAGGAAACAACTGCAGGGCAAAAAGCTCTACTGGAAAGACTGCTCTGAGAGCGAAGTTAAAAGATGGACTTACCTACCACATAAAGTAACAGTAATGGGCACCAGCCCAGGAGCCAAAGAGTACTTAGTGGAAATCCTACTCCAGGTTTTGCTGAAGGAGGGCAGGGTTTCTACTTAACCCTTCTGTCTCTCTCATTTTTCCTCACCCACAGAATGCAAGCAATAACCTCTCCCTTGCCATTTTGGGGTGAAATTTAGAGATACTATACACAGAGTACTTTTAATCAAAAGATCCAACTCACAGGAGGTGCTCAGTGAATTGTAGCTGGATGCAGCATTCTCCCCAGTGACTGGCAGGCCAGGGCTCTGAATGGATTCCTCATGTTTCTGCCAGGTGAGGTTTGCATAACTAAACTGAGGGGCAAGGTAAAGACAGCTGAGTGTTGTCTTTTGATGTGTTTTTCCCAAGGCAATCCTCACAGGCTCCCTCAATATCAGTCTCCTTGCAATATCAGGAAATTACAGAATGCCAAGAGGGTTTTGCAGGGAAAAGCAGCCTCTGACAGCAATGGCGAACTTGGGAAAGATTAGATGCAAGCAGAGTCCTGCTGGGTCTCACGCCAAGACCTAAGGAAAGCAATGTGGCAGGCCTCCTTTATTATCTTCAATGGCTTGAATGAACCGCCTCCACCCTTTGGGGAAAACAGGGGAGGGCTGAATGTCATGGAGAATATGAAATGCTTTCAGGCAGAAGGAGAGGAGAGAATCAAGCAGAGATGACGAGTGCAGATATAAAGTATTTTATGCTCAGCAGCATCCAACTCTTTGTGGCCCCATGGACTGTAGCCCGCCAGGCTCCTCTGTCCATGGGGATTCTACAGGCAAGAATACTGCAGTGGGTTGCCATGCCCTCCTCCAGGGGATCTTCCCAACCCGAGGATCAAACACACATCTCTTTGTGTCTTCTGCATTGGCGGGCGGATTCTTTACCACTAGTGCCACCTGGCAAGATGGATATAAAGGGTGTAAGTAAATTTGCAAATTCCTGGCCTCAGATTTCTGAGTCATCTCAGGAGGCACGCATTTGGACTCTAGATGCTTCTGTATTAAGACCAATCAGACCTCAACAGTCTATCAACCTTCACTTATCCGTCAACACTCATCTCAGGCACTTCTCCATATGAGACACTTTCTCTGACCCCTCAGGTCAGATTAGACTCTGTTCCCACCCCCCGTAAGTCCCCTCATGACTCTGTGTCACATGCAGCCATTACACAGAATGAGGAGGACTCAGAGGGGACCTTCATCTTTGTCTCTCTTGGTTCCTCCAAATCTGTCACCCTTTGCACAGCCTCTGTCTGACATTGGATGAATATGACAAACACCTGTCTCTCTTGGTGGTGTTTGCCCATGCAAACAGTTACCAGGTCAATCCAACTCACATACACACACACACACACACACACAAAATTTCATGTTAGCAAGTGTAATATCCAGTCCCATGGAATATTCAAACTTCGATGGTGTTTTAAGGTTGGGATTTCTCTCCTTCCCCAGCTGCTCCCGTGCAGACATGAAGACTAGAGTTTCAGGAGAGCAGGTGGCCAGTCTCTCTCCTCTCCTCCTCCCACATGCGGGCTCCTTCTCCCTTAACTTGCCTGCTGAGGATTCTGAGCCTCACCAAGAGGGGATGATGGAAAGGGGCATGGCCCAGATGCTATCTGACTTCCGATCTTGAAGAGTGGTACAGTGTGTGCTATCCTATTCGAAGCTGAATTTCTCCACAAGAACTCTGCGGATTCTCCAAAGACACCCAGCACTCTTTGATAGGGCTCTCTCAGCCAGTTTCCCGTGCCAGACACGATGCTTACCTGCTGTGGTTGGACACTGACCTTTTTCCTCAGTCCTAAGATATCTAGATTGTGTGCTGAGAGCTGTTCAGCTCTATTTGGAAGCAACATAAGAAGATCCCATGCCAGATCTTTCTCTCTCTCGTGTGTGTGGTGGGGGTGGGAAAGCAGGATGGCTTTTCTAGATCCTGGTAAACACTCACACTGCAGCTGCAGGGTCAACACTAGGGGCACAGGCCATTCAACACACAGTTCTCACCTTTGTTCCACTGTTGAAGCTTCTAATAAACATTTATTGTTTCTGTTATTGTGTTCAAGGCAGATATCACACACCAAGCTGTTATGCCGTCAAACTTTCAAGAGAGGGAATTTATATTTTCAGAGTAGTCCTGCCAAGACCTTCTACTGTGGAGACTTGAAGGAAGGAAATACTCCTCTCCCCTTTCCATTCATGGAAGCTATAGAGACCAATAGCTCTCTCCAAAGATGCCTCCTCCCCACCACGTTCAGTATTGTTGTTGTTATTGTTCAGTCACTCAGTTGTGCCCAACTCTTTGCACTCCCATGGGCTGCAGCACGCCAGGCTTCTCTGTCCTTCACTATTTCCCATGCTCAAACTCATGTCCATTAAGTCGGTGATGCCATCCAACCATCTCATCTCCTGTTGCTCCCTTCTCCTCCTGCCCTCAATCTTTCCCAGCATCAGGGTCTTTTCCAATGAGCCGGCTCTTTGCATCAGGTGGCCAAAGTACTAGAGCCTCAGCTTCAGCATCAGTCCTTCCAATGACTATTCAGGGTTGATTTCCTTTAGGATTGACTGGTTTGATCTCCTTGCATTCCAAGAGACTTTTAAGAGTCTTCTATAGCAATACTATTTGAGAGCACCAGTTCTTTGGTGCTCAGCCTTCTTCATGGACCAATTCTCATATCTGTACATGACTACCGGAAAAACTATAGCTTTGACTATATGGACCTTTGTCAGCAAAGTGATGTCTCTGCTTTTTAATACACTGTGTAGGTTTGTCATAGCTTTTCTTCCAATGAGCAAGCGTCTTTTAATTTCATGGCTGCAGTCACCATCTGTGGTGATTCTGGAGCCCAAGAAAATAAAGTCTGTCACTGTTTCCACTTTTTCCCCATCTATTAGACGTGAAATGATGGGACCAGATGCCATGATCTTAGTTTTTTGAATGTTGAATTAATTTAAGCCAGTTTTTCCACTCTCCTCTTTCACATTCATCAAGAGGCTCTTTAGTTCCTCTTCCTTTCTGCCATTGGGGTGGTGTGATCTGCATATCTGAGGTTATTGATTAACTTTCAGTGTAATGAAACCATTTAATAACTCTCACCCCAGTTCTTCAAGTCTAGTGTATCTCTTATCTAAAGATCTCAGCCAGTTTCCATTTTGGCATTCCCTTTTTTACTAGATCATTGATTAGTAGGAATGGCTCCACACTGGGTTTGGGATTCTTCTTATAAGCAGTTACACTATGACACTATTCCTCTTATAAGGAATCACAGTATATAAAGTTGCACTCTATAAACTGCTTCCTTATTTCTCAAACTGGAGAATGCAAGATTTAATTCCTTTGGATGATAATCATATTGAAAGATAAGGAAAATCAGGAAAGTAGGACTCAAAATGAATAAAACTGTACAAGGGGTTTGAGAAATACTTCTGAAAATGTTAAATATACATTACAAAGCATTCTAATTATTCCATAATTGGCCAAGGCTGTGGTAGTCAACCATGTTCCCTACAATCAAAGTGAAATAGATATTTGGCTGATGGACTAGACGCACTCTTTAATCCTCTTAATAAGCATGCCAACAGCAACAAAGCAACATAAATTCAAAAGCATCTCAGTCACACTCTATGGAAGGGGCTGTAAATGGAAAATAAATGTCAGTTAAGTACCTGAAATGGGAAAAATATCACTGATACCACTTCTATTTAGTTTCTAAATCTTGCATAGGAACTTCTGCACATTAAACAGTACTAATTAATCTATTAGCATATTCCTCGAGCATAAATCATGGGGGAGGTTTCAGGGACTCGACACTCATTCTTGGGGACTTTGGAATAGAATTTCTCTGCTTTTTGGACTAAACTAGGCACTGTTGTCTCTGCACTGCAACACGCTCCCCCCCCCCCCCCGACTCCGCCCACTGCTGCCCAGTGCCTGGGGGAAAATGCCTGATAGAAGCTTGCTGAAGAAGTGATAAATAAGGGACTGATGGGAGGATGGATCTTTATGCTGGCACAGAGTGATGTGCACACTGAGACCTTGAAGTCAAGAAGCTTAAGTCTAAAGGAAAAGAGAAGTAAATGTTTTCAAATGATGCAAAGTAAGGCAGACAAAGGTGAGGGCTCCAGGCAAGAAGCCTGCAGGTGGGTAAAATCTCATTTCTCCTGGGGTTGTTTCTTGGGGCTCAGGTCTGGGGCTGCAGAAGGAGCACTGGGGAGGCTTCCTGTACTTTTCTGCCAAGGAACAGAAGGATACCTTCCTATAAGGCTTAGCATTAGGCTGTAAAAGGGGATGGAGCATGGATGACAGCTGCTTTCCAGCTCTCAGCACACCCAACGAGGAGAAATACAGACACTGGAGCAAGCACCTCAAACATCAAGATGGACAGAAAGTCATCACCCACCTATTTGCCCAACAAGCATTAATTGAGCATCATCTACATGCCAAACTCAGTTCTAAACTTGAGGAACACGAAGTAAACAAAAGCAGACATAATTTTTGCACTTATGGAGTCTTTGGTCTAGTTGGGGAGACAGGCACTATGGTGGTTTAGCCGCTTAGTTGTGTCTGACTCTAGTGATCGCATGGACTGTAGCCCACCAGGCTCCTCTGTCCATGGGATTTCCCAGGCAAGAATACTGAAGCGGGTTGCCATTCCCCTCTCCAGGGGATCTTCCCCACCCAGGGACTGAACCCACATCTCCTGCATTGCAGGCTGTCTCCTGCACTGCCAGCGGATTCTTTACTGCTGAGACAAAAGGGAAGCCACTAAATAAGACATGCACTAGGTAAGTACAAAAATCAATGTAAAACTGCAACTGAGATAAATGCCATAAAGTCATTTTTTGGAGTCCTAAGAGGATGACTAATTGGGTGGCTTTGAATTAGAGTACAGAAAATATAGGAAGTAGAAGACAGTAAATTTTCTGACCCCCTCAAGTCTGAGCTATTTCTAAGGCAGGATTTAGCAAAATTGATACAGTCTATAGCATAGTGTTCATTTTTTTTCTTCATTTTTTTTCCTTTTATACCATCCTATTCCCCCATTCACATACTATCTTCTGGTTCTAAGTAAAAAAATTTTTTAAAATAATTTATGCCAAATGTTGTAATGGTTAACCTCATTTCATAGGAATGCTATAAAGTAGAGATTAGAATGGCTTACCAGATGGTTCAGTGGTAAAAAGTAGGCCTGCCAATGCAGGAGATTTAAGTTCAATCCCTGAGTTGGAAAGATCCACTGGAGGAGGAAACGGCAACCCACTCCAGTATTCTTGCCTGGGAAATCTCATGGACAGAGGAGCCCGGCAGGCTGCAATCCATGGGGGCACAAAGAGTCAGACATGACCGAGGGTGTATGCCCATGTGTGCATGTGCGCGCACGTGCCACACACACACAGACACATACACGGATTAGAAAGAGGGTGGAGTCAGAGGAGCCTTAACTTGAATCCTAGCTCTGTGTCCTACCTTCTGTGTATTTGGGAGGGGCAGGGCGGGGGGCAATTGCTAAAACTCCCTGAATCCATTTCCACACTTAAAATCACCTTTTAAAGTATGTATTTTTAAGTATTTGCCTGTGCTGGGTCTTAGTTGCAGCATGTGAACTCTTAGTTGAGGCATGTGGAATCTAGTTCCCTGACCAGGGATCAAACCCAGGTGCCTTGCATAGGGAACACAGAGTCTTAGCCACTGGGCCACCAGGAAAGTCCCAAGAATCAATTTTTTATGACATGATTATATCATATAAGCCACATTAGAGGGGCTTCTAATAAAATCATGAAAAACAGAAAGGGAATGCACAGTCTCATCTCTCTAAAGCCTCTGTCTGTATTCTTACCTCTCTTCTGTAGATGTGGAATACATCTGCATAGAGAGCTGGAGTATAATCCGAGTGTACCTGGAAGTTTGAATTCTATATCCAGCATTCTTGTCTAATTTGTCCAATTAACATGGACCTCACTCCATGTGACTTTTGAATCTTTCTAATGTTTACACTTGGGTGGAAGAGAAACAATTCCGGAATCTCAGCGTGAGTCCCTGGAATGCCAAGATGGTGATCTGAGTTCTGCCTGTATCGCTGAGGGGTGTGAGGGGGACTCAGTGGAGGCGGTTCTGGGGGCCTTTCAGTTCCACAAGAAGGACAGGGCACAGTCAGGTCAGTTACTTCAGCTCAAAATTGATCTGGGATTCTTCCCTGATGTCACTGCTCTCTCAACAGGGGGGCTTTTGTAAGAAAGAGAGAGGGGACAGAAAACAAAAGAGGTAGAGACAGGAAGATAGATAAGGAGAGAAGATGGGCAGTCCAACTGTCAGGGTATGGGAAAGAAGACCAGCTTTGGGGAGGGGTGGTGCAGGACGTGATGGGAGCATCTGCAGGGATAACGGGGGTCTCAGCAGGTTATTTCAGGTCTTTCTCCAGCTGAGAAATGCTTTAGTCATTGAAAACGAATCTCATATTTATGTATCTTGGTTTAATAATATGACTGATACATTTGTTTACTAGTGTATAATATGAAAATTGGAAATTAGAATTTAAATTAAATTTTGCCTTTGAAAACAGTGGTTTCTCATTTCAAAAGTAATACATCATTATTAGGAAGAACATGAAGAAGTCGAAAAAACATTAATAGAAAATGAATTACATATATATACTTATATACACACATATAAGATTTGCAAATATTCAATATTTATCATAGTTACAGGTACTGACAATTTTACTTCTGTGTTTGTATCCTTTTGATGTAATTATTGTATATAGATATGCTTTATTTGAAAACTTGGGAAATTGCATATATGTATATAGTTTATTTCTTTTTTTCAACTTGACATTACATGGAGAGCATTTTCCTCTGACATTAAATATTCTTAGAGTACAATATCTTTCATGGATGAATCTAGATTCATTATTTATTGAAACGTTTACTGAATTTTCCCCTATTGTCAGGGATTTCAGATATTACCAACAATTGTCTAATATAAGCAACACAATGTTTAATAGTCCTGTACATGTAACTGCCTGCAATTTATTTACTAGATACATTCCAAACAGATTAGTCAATCAAAAAATATGAACATTTTAAGGCTCTATACTTGATGATAATTTTTTAGAAAAAATTTATAGTTCAACCAGGAACAGATGAGTATCATCTCATGGGGCCTTTACCTGCCCTGGGTTAATGTGTGTCTGTGTGTGTGTGTAATTATCACCAGTTTGATTCTTAAAGTAGCATCTCTTATCAGTGAGCTAATTCTCATTGTCCTTATATAATGTTACCACTTGTACATTTTTTCTTTTGTGAATTTTCTGCTAATACTACATGCTCATTTGTGAACTATCCTTATCTAATTTCTTTTTCTACCTATGTCATTTATATCCTACATGCTTTCAAAAGGACAGTAACTTACAGCAAAAATAAAGATGCCACCAAAACACTAAAAGCGGGCCAAAGAAATCATGCCCCACATATGCTGCAGGTATATTGCAGTTTAGTAACACTTTCAACTGCAGCTTCCCTGCAGTCTTGACAAGATTTCTGGGAGGTCTGGGTATTTACAACCCTCCTTGCATAGATGCAGAAATTGAGGCTCTTAGAAGGGAGGAGTTGAAGCTGGAACAGACTGCCTTCCATTATTAGCCCCAGAATTGTCCCTGTGATCTGCTTAATCTCAAGCCCACAGTGTCATCAAGTCCGTCCATCTATTCCATAAATATTTACTGAGGGCCTGCTATATACCGGGCAAGGTTCCCAGCATTGGGAATACAGCAGGAGGCAAGAGAGAAAGCACACTGCCTTAAATCTCAGAGTGGACAAGAGACAGGCAACCAGGAAAGATGTGGACTGTGTTAAGCAAATGAGAGATAGGAAGGTAAATAAAGGAGGACAGAGCGCTAGAAAGTGAGAGCTTCAGGGTGGTGAATGCAGGCATAGCTGCTTAGCGTGTGCTCTGGCCTGGCTCCTCTAGCAGGTGCAAGATCGCCAGGCATTAAGAATCTCCAGTGCAGTCAGGCTAAGCGCTCTTTAAATGAAGTCAGGGTTAGAGCTCGGCCGGTGGCTGCCGACCACTGCCGCCCCTCACCCCTCCCGTGGTGTCCTGCAGCCAAAATGTATTCGGAAGTCAGGAGTGAAATCCTGCAAGTCCATCATTAGCACTGCCTTCAAGGTCACCTTGAGGGGAGCCGAGTGCATCCCCACAGGGGGTTGAGTACAGGCGAGCTGGATGTATGATGATGGGGACAGAAATTCTGGTGAAGCTGCGCACGACAGAGGCTGCTTCTACAGGAAACCCAAAGGGAACTTGGCAGAGGAAGAGAAGGCGAGAGCTGAGCATTGAACCTTTCAGAGGGTTCAATGTCACTTCTAGGACACAAGCAAATAACTTTCTTGCTATTTCATATGAAACGACAGCCCCTCTGCGTGCTTCTTCCTTGATGGTGCAACTGTGATGACAAACACAGCCAGGAGAATCCCACAGTATTACCACCAAGCTATGGTGTCGCTGAAAAGCCAACGGGTCAGCTCCACAAAATTCTCAATCCCTGGCTTCAAGCGGGAGAATGAAAGCCAAAGGAGCCCGGGAAATACATGTGCATTCGTGTGACATAGCTATGACTGAGCCCAGAGCTGGGTCTGGAGGCTGCGGGTCACGTCTGCAGATGCTGAACGGTCCCTTGAGGACAGCCCAGGCGTGGAGGGCAGGGAGGCCAGTCTCCACGATCAAAGATGATGGTCTCCCCCAGGAGTCCTGAGAGGTTGTCTGGCATTCTTGAGAAACAGCAGGTGGCCGTGTGGTCCTCACTGGGAAGACCTGGTGCAGGGGCAGGGCCTTCACTAAACCTCTCAAAATCTGACCCACACAAACAAAAGAGATTTTCTTTTAATTAAAAACATGTAACATGAGATCTACCTGCTTAGCAGCTTAACCAATCTCCTCCTGTACAGTACAGTGTGGTAACTATTAGCACAGTGTTGTAGGGCAGATCTCGAGAACATTCTCGTCTTGCACAACTGCGACTTCATACCCACTGAACAACCACTCCTCATTTCCTTCTTCCCCCAGCTCCTGCCACGATTGCATTTATATGAGGCCTCCAACGTTGTCAGTCATCAAACCAGGGCTTCCCTGGTGGCTCAGATGGAAAAGAATCCGCCTGCAATGCGGGAGACCTGGGTTCGATCTCTGGGTTGGGAAGACTGCTTGGAGAAGGGCATGGCAACCCACTCCAGATTCTTGCCTGGAGTTTCCCCATGGACAAAGGAGCCTGGAGGGCTACAGTCCATGAGGTCACAAAGAGTCGGACATGACTGAGCGACTAAGCACAGTACAAGCACAAACCAGAAAGTAAATTAAGTGGGTCTTGAAGCTTCCAGCTTTGAGTTTCCAAGTCTTCTTTGTGTGCTCAGATACTTTTAAGAAGTGGCAAGCATTAGCTAATTACTTAGCATGCCAGACACTGAACAGAACACTGCAGAAACACACAGTACTTGCTGGGGCGGGGATGGAGGGATCAGCATCAGTGAGGACATCATTATAGCTACCGTCATCCTCATTATTGCAGCTCAAAGTCTTTCTTAGCACACACGGACACATGTGCAAAGATGATGAAGAGTCAGGGCCCTGAGCTACACACCTCTTATCAAGCTGGAAGGAATATGTGGCATGTGGACTGTTGAATCCTCAGCCAGTCTTGTCCCTTCCATTGGCATTGCTCTCACTGTCACTCTAGCACCTGCAACTCCAAACTGTGCCTGGCAGGGACTTCCACATTCCCTTACGGCTTCAAGAGTGGTAAATCCATTCATGTTATGCAATTGAACATTAAACTACTATGCCAGACCTAGTGCTAGGGGCACAATGTCAAATAAGCCAGATAAAACCCCTGTCTGGGTGACATTTTCACCAGGTTGAGGAAGCCAGTATTAATCCAGATATTTTGAAATAAGATCCATTTCACAGGAGAAAAGTACATGGTGCTGTGGGAATGGTAGTGAGAGCTCTTGGGATTAGCTGGGGCCCAAGAAAGGCTCAGAAAAAGAGAGAGAGAGAGAGAGGGTGAACTTCAGTGAAGCCAGAACACAGTCCCTGTTGCCAATGCAAATTTCCCAGCCAGGACCCTGCTTAGCTGTTTGCTTAGCAAAGGGCAGAAGCCAGGGTCCTTGATCCAGGCATCCTGACTTCATTCTGATCTCCTCCTCAACCTGGCTCAGAGTTTTTGCTAATAAAGACAGGGAGCCTGCTGTCTATCAGGGTTCCCAGTCTTTTTGGCACCAGGGACCTCTTCCGAGGAAGACAGTTTTTCCATGGATTGGCGGGAGGTGGTTTGGGGGTGATTCAAGAGCATTGCATTTATTGTGCACTTTATGTCTACTACTATTACATCAGCTGCCCTCAGATCATCAGGGTTAGGGTTAGGGTTAGGGTTAGGGTTAGCAACATTTGGTTGCTCTAGCCAGATTGTTATCAACATCAAAGAGGAAAAGCTGAAAATGAAACCTGGTGGGGCAAAAGGGCGAAGGTGAGTGTTGAATGAACACAGATGGTCAGTGTGGAGACTGGCTCCAGGAGCGCTCTGTTTGTTTGTAAAAAGAGATAGGGCCAGGCCAGGACTGCCAGATCCCCACTCAGCCCAGGCAGATCTGGACCCAACCTCACCCTCTGTCAGTAAAGCCCAACTCCCCCTGTGGCTTCTGCCCTTTTTCTCCCCTCATATTACCTTCTATTTTAATAGCAAGACACAATAAACTATAATATTATCCACTGTACTGAACTAGCTACAAGCATTTTCTGTTTCAACCTTCACAGCCTTCCTGTGTAGGGAGACATTACCACTCTACTTATTTTACACAAGAGGAAAATCAGAGCTAGAGAAGTGAATACCTTACCCAAGGCCCTGAGTCTTGGGAATATCAGAACCTGGATTCAACCCCCAGTCTTAAAGCAATGCACTGCACTACATTGAAATGCCAAAGTTTACAAAGAGAGACATTAAGAAATAACCCAGGGGATTAACTCTTAACAGAATGATGTATTTCTTTCCAGTCTTTTTCTTTTTGCCTAGTTTTTTTTTCACATACTTGATGTCTGTTTGTATAAGGATATACTTCTGCATCTTGCTGTGATATTCTGAATATATTTCTGTCAGAAACTCTTGGTAACCATAACCATAAATGATGTCACAGTCTGCAGAGCACTGACAAATAGTATAGATGTCTGCATCCTAATTTATTCACACCAATAAAGCCGTGGATATATATTTGGAGTATTTTCTCTCATTGTATTTATAGCATCAGGATTATGAATAATGCAGGCAATGGGCATCTTTCTATGTGCAACATAGTTCACTTATCAGAGTTCAAAAGTAATAAGTTAAATTTCTTAGAGAGGCTTCAAGCAGGATCCAATTCCCTTCTTAATAAAAACCACACCTTAGCAATTGTTTCCTCAAGCAAGGAAAATAACAGGACCTAGCTTATATGTTTTATATAATTGTTGGGGCATGAATGTGCTTGTGCGTGTTCATGTGTGTGTGTACCTGACACATTGTAAAACTGAACAGTGTTGGCTGCTAGAGTGACAATGTTGATCATGGTGAAGGAAGTTACACAACAAAGCTCCCAATGCTCCATTGTTCTCCTCCCACTTAGCAGAAAAGACAGACATCTGCGGTGAGTCAGTACCCTTTATGCACAGCCTCTGCCCGAGACACTCTGTACACATCAACTTTGCGACTTCTCACCGTGACCTTGCAAGTAAGATCTTTAGAAGAAACTGGAGCTCAGCGGGAAGGGACTGCTCCAAGATTGTATAGTCAGGAAGTGTTGAGCTGCCTTTAAACACAGATCTGATAGCCGAAGCCCCCTTTTCTTCTCCCACTTGTAACCAACCTTTCGTGTCTGAGTTTCACACATGAACCTGTACTGTATGCAATAAAAACACATTTTTCACTCCTTTTGTTTCATGTCTTACATAATTCTTTCTGTGTGACTTTTGTTGAATATCTCCATCACGTGTCAGGGATGCTTCCCCTTAGCACCCTACCTTTTTTGACTTTTCTGAACTTTGGCTGTCCCCAGCCCCCACTTCATATTTCCCTCCAGAGATACAGGAAAGGGTGTGCAGCCTGCTGTGCTTGGCTGTGGTTTATGGGGAGGGAGGTTAGGCCAAGAGGCGCCAGGCACTACTTCAATTACACTTTGCCTGTTCCAAGGGCTTTAATCATGACCTCTTTCTCAATGGATCCTTTCAGAAAGGCCAGGGGGAGAATAGGCAATTGGAAATGCTGGTAGTAATCAGGGTTCCAGACCTCCAACTCCACTGAGAAACATAGCTGGGACATAAGATTCATTAAAGGGAAAAAGAAAACTAAGAGACTAGCCATTCCTGAAGGATCTACGTCTGTCGGGGACAGGGGGGAGGGTTACATGGAGATCATAAACAATAAGCGGAAAGAGGAGGTGACAATAATTAGTTTCTGGTTTTAATTAGGAGGTCTCTGAGGCCAGATGTTCACTGAGAAAGAACGAAGACCCCTCCTGAGATATGTAATGAAACTTAGACCCCATGGCTGGGGAAGTGGATGGAGGCGCTGGATTTGGAAGCATCAAGAGCTCCGTAGGTCTTTGGCCTGAAGCATCCCGTGAATGGGGTAAGGGAGGCTCAAGCATTTGTGTTCTCTCCTGAGCTGTCTGTTTAGCCCAGTCGAGCATGCCTGCTTCTGATTAACATAAGGAGGAGAGCCCGGAGACCTGACTCCCTGCCTGGGCTGTCTGTGTCAGGAATCTGGACCTCTGTGCGCTGTCTGGGGCTCACTGTCATGAGAAAACAACAGGTGGAGGCATCGCACAAGTCTTCCTTGGTCGGCATTTCTCACCACCAGGCTCCTGTCCCAAGTAGGGTGGGATACGTGGCTGGTTTTCACCATGGAAAGTGGGGGGTGGAGGGGGACTATAAGTAAACTTCTACCAACCCTCTCATTTCCCAGACAACTTCCCATCCTGTAATTTATTTGCTGTCAACCAGATCAATTATTGCACCATGAGCTACCAGCTATTAAAGAGCCATACTCCTAAATAAAGAAACATGGAGATGGACATTTGCCCAGAGGGATGAAGAAAGAAAATAACAGCCACTGTAACAGTAGCTAAAGAACATCCACTGGGCACTTTCTAAACAGTTTCCATGGAGTATCCCATTAAAGTCCCAGGAGAACACTGTGGGGTAGTTCTATCCAACCTCCTTTCCCAGAGAAGAAAACTGAAGTTTGGATAATTTACGGAACGTGCCCAAGCTCACACCCTGAGTGAGCGCCAGGGCCAGGATCTGAACCCGGGCAGAATATATTCAAAGAGTGGTCGCCAAGTTCTCGTAAAAGGAACTGAAGAAGGACAAAGTCACAGGGAGGTGAGAACTGGGCAAAAGACCAAGGGTCTGAAAGCTGGAGGTAGAAAAAATTATTTTCCACTGGGTCAGGTGTAGGCAAACTTGTAAAGGGTCGGAGAGTAAATATTTTAAGTTTTGCTGGTTATCCAGTCTCTGCTGGAACTATCCAGCTCCACAGCTGTCGCACAAAAGCAGCCAAGGATGATGTATAAGGAATGAGTGACGTTGTGTGCCACTAAATCTCCCATTTCCTCCTCCAGGGTATCTTTCCCACCCAGGGACCAACTATGTCTCTTGTGTCACTGCGCTGGCAGCCAGATCCTTTACCACTAGCGCCATCTGGGAAGCCCCACTAAATCTCTACCTGTAGAAATAGATGGCACGCACAACCCCAGGATGTAGTCTGCCAATCCCAACTCTAGGCTATCATCAGCAACTGAGACATAAGGGGCTTTGAAAGAGAATACACATCAATACCTTCATTTACAGATTCATACATTGAGGTTCCTGGACTCCAGGGACTGAGCTCTCAGAACCAGTATTTTGTTCATTTACTGATAAACTTGCCCAAGATCTCACAGCTGGCAAGAGGCAGTTTCTGGGCTTGAACCTACATCAGTCTAACTATGAAAGTCATCATTGCCTGTTGGATTCTACTGACTCTGTTAATACCAAGTGAAACGAATGCCCAGATGGACCATTTCCCAGCATGCTCCAAAGTTGGGCACAGTTATCTATGGCGAACAATACCACTGTCTTCTTCCCAGTAACCTTACGACCATGGACAAGAGACAATCTTCTTGGAGAGCCAATGTTATCCTTTACTACCAGATGTGCTGGGAAGATCAGTAACTCTATCCAGACAGACCTCGTTCTGACTATCGGCTCTGAGATCTGAAGTTGTGAGATCTTAAGCAACTGCCACATTCTCCCAGTGACGCTGGCCATTGCCTCTTACTCATGCCTTTCTAAGAGAACGCCAGCACACCCCACCAGCCACCCACAACTCGCACACACTGAAGAACAAGGTGCTTCACAGGAATCCTTTTGTATGATGAGGAATCCCTCATCATGGCTCAATGGGCTTGACCCAAGGTAAATCATTTCACTGAATCAACTAAACTGATCAGTTTCTCTCTCATAAAAACTTGCATTAAGTGGGTATCTTGAGAGTTGGTAGCTGAATCCTCTTGACGGGAGACAGGAGTGTAAGGACCTAGTAGTTCCTGCTCCTGAGGTTCCGGGAGGCACACCAGCCCCAACTTGTGCTAAGGGTGCTTGTAGCTCAGTTTTTTAAACTTTTGTATTTTGGACCAATTTGGTTCTATTATTACTTTTTTAGGAGTAAATGTGTCCTAAGACTTCCACGTGTAGTACAAAGGCAACCGATACATACTTAACGAAGTGAGTCCTGATGAGAGCTGATGCAAAGGCTGAGAGCATAGATCTGACACACGGTAGGCATGGGGAAAAAAATGTCAGTTCACTCTTGCCAGTCACATTCTGAAATGATTCAAAGCCAGTCTCCAAGAAAGGAAATACAACGGCTATATTGGAATCACAGACCCATGCACATTTAAGAGCAGGAAGGGAGCATGAAAGCTCTCCTGATCACCTGTGGACTTGATCTAGGAAGTTCCCGGCAGCCTTATTAAGACTCTCTTCCAGTTGATGCTGGAATAACCCCAGGGGAGAAGAGCTTTTCCCCAGCATGGTGTCTGGCTGCATTGTCAGATGGCTTTGATTGCGAGGACCCTGTTAATTGCAACGTGCAGCACATGTGGACCCTCTTATTAGTAATGTGCTACACACGGCCTCCCGGCAGTTCTCCCCATGGCTCCTCAGAGTGAGAGTTGGAGCTACAAAGAAGGAAGTACATGTGGTTACAACGAAACAAACCACATGTGCTGGAGTACAAAGGGGATATGCAAAAGAGACAAACAGGGATGGGATGCTGAAGCCATAAACACTCACCATCTCGCTTCTCAAATGCTTTTAAATTTGGTCAAGCAGTCTCTCATGCTTCACAATGACAGAAATATTTTAAGACTGAAGCATGGGAAGATAGGAGAGTTTGCACCCCATCTTTCTTAATCTATTTATTTCTCAGTCAAAACATCTCCAAGTCCTGCCATTGTTTCTCATGAGATAGAGTTTCCGTCTCTGGATTACATTCAGTTTATCAGCATCTTTTTAAAACATGGAATTCAGAATGAACACAACAGTGAGCTAGCCAGGGTTACCACTGTGTTTTCTATCTACCTTGCACTACGTCCAGAGGACATGGGGAAGAGTCATGAAGCCGATGCAACACCCTCACCCTGTGATTCCAGTGGGTTGCACTGGTAGATGGATAACACCTGGTGGAAAGAGTACAGAGTCTTTATTTTACCAAGCACCCAGGAACCTGGCCTGGGGCACAACTATAACTTCATCTCTCGTGACTATCTCCACAAGGCCTCACTGACTTCATGGAATATCATCCTGTAGTATCTCCTTATATCTCAGACTGTACAGTGATTCCATAACTTACATTTTCTCGTAAGGATTTGGTCCCCACCAGTGCTTAGATACAAGCTAGTATCCTGGGACTGCCTGAGCTGTTTTTAACTCAAATTTCTGGTTTCTTAATTTGATGCTTTTTCTTTTTGCAACACTCAGGAAGAGATTTTAAACTTTTAAGCAACAAATATGCTATGTCTGGTTATGAAAATTGCCAGCTTCCATGTCTCAGAGTTAGGTTTTTAAAAATTAGTTTATTTTTTGGCTGTGCTGTGTGACTTGTGAGATCTTAGTTCCCCAACCAGAGATTGAACCTGGACCCCAAGCACCAAGTCCTAACCACTGGACCACAAGGGAATTCCCTAGAGTTGGGATTTTAATGAAGGCCTAAAATAGGTATCAGAAAGTAAGTTACTAATCAGAACGCTACTTCCTAACTTTATCTGGGTCCATCACCATGCTAAGAATGACCCATACCACTGATCAATGAATGCTTGTTCACAGATTATGGTCCATGAGGGAGAGCTTGCCTTTGGATGGCAAAAGATTATTGGTGGTTTGGTTTCCTTGAAATTCAAGCCTAGAGTCATCCTTGGTGCTTGCCAAGAGGCCAGCACTCGAGTCCAACTCAGTGCGTAAGGAACTCAGGAACCCGAGACAGGGTTTCAGTCACCTGCGAGCACTGTCAGTTTCCGCTCCCTTGCCTATTTGCATCTTACCACCTGCAGCCACTGAACCAAACAAGTCAGGCTGAGCCATGCGAAACATTATTTCACTAAAATTTAACTTTCACTGAAGACAGCCCAATCTCACAATGCCTGGCCCAGAAGATTCCTGCAAGGTTGTTTCTCTGTTTCTAAAAAACTATAGAGATTTAATTGAAAGAGACTACAAAATCTCTAGAGACCAGTATCAGGGGCTTCTTCAAAAAAGTAGCATGGTGGTGTTGGGGTCATGATTCTCAAACTTGAGTGTGAGTCCAAATCACCTACATAGCTCACGAAGCTCGGATCTTGGGGTATTTAGTATGTCTGGAGTGAGGCCTGGGCATCTGAAGTGTAACAGATTCTCAGGTGCTGCTGATACAGCTGGTCCTGGGACCCAACTGAGTAGCAAGCAGTCATGTAAAGGGGAGAAATGGTTCAAAGTGAAGACTGCATAAGCGCAAGACCTATCACATGGCCTTGGTCAACTCACTTCACCTCTATGAGTTGCAAGGAATTATTGTCGCCATTGCAGCAGCTGCTGCAGCTACTGTTAGCAAAATGTTCAACAGTCCCGAGATCAGTATGTTGTCCCTGCATGCGTGCATGCTCAGTTGCATCTGACTCTTGGGGACTCCGTGGACTGTAGCCTACCAGGCTTCTCTGTCCATGGCATTTCCCAAGCAAGAATACTGGAGTGGGTTGCCATGCCCTCCTCCAGAGGATCTCTAGAGCCAGGGATCGAACCCACATCTCTTAAGTCTCCTGCGCTGGCAGGCGGGTTCTTTACCACGAGCGCCACCTGGGAAGTCCGGATTATCCCCAGGAATCAGTAAGATAACAGGTGTCGAAGCACAGTGGTGGGCACGGTAGAGCTTCAAGCCTTGTTAGGTCCCTCTAGTTTCTCTGTATCCCGTCACACTTGCACAGGTGGGACTCAAGGAAATGATGCTATGGTGAAGTTCACAACCACCTCCCCTGACTTCTGACTCAACAGAACTTCTTAATGTGATTTTCACCCTATGAAGGAAGAAGCACACACTGTTCACCACAGCAAAGAGCACGCAAAGCCGCCAGCCCGGCCAGTGGAGACAGGATGTCCCTGTTGTCCCCACATCTGGCTCTCCAGCACAAGCCTCTAATTTTCTGCGGCTCTCTGCTGGCCTCCCTCCACTGCAGGAGAGTGGTGTGGATAACCAGCCCCATCTGTGAGGCAGCTGGGTTCCGGAGGCCCTCCTCCTCCAGGCCTTTGAAGATTCTGTCCATGTTCTGTCTGGAGGTCCCCTATTGTGGCCAGCACCTCTGGTCTCTATTAGCAGTGGGGACAGCATTGATACTTTAAAAGGAGGAAGCAAATGAATATCCCGCCCTAAGATGTGCTGATGCCAGGACGGAGGAGGCTGCCACAGACGAGAGTGTCTCGGACACAGATATTAGCTGAAGTTGGATCCAGAATGGCACTCGTTTCTCTTCAATCAGTGCAGGGCAGGCTGGCGTGGTGGATGAAAACCAAGTGGTTTAGAACTAAACACGGGGCTTGAATTCAAGCTCTGTTAAGTCATGGTGACTCAGCCTGAGGCCAGGTGGGGAAGTTGCAGAAAGGTCTACAGAGGCATTCGAGTAAGATCTCGGCCCTAAATTGCCCCATTATTTTTAAAAGTACAAATAATTAAGAAAACTTAACTAATCCAGTACACTGCAGGATATTAAAACCAACTGAGCATTCTAGACATATGGGCTCAAGCACTTCCAAGAGGAAGCACACAAGTTAATTTCTTCTTCTCCTTTTTTTTTTTTTTTCCATCTTTACATTCATCTGTAAAGTGACTGCCTCTAAAATCCCAAGGTGGATCACCTGAACTCTTCTCCGAATCTGTCTGCGGTATCCGTGGAAAGGTTCTGAGTGGACTTTACATGAAATCAAGAACCTTTCACTGCATTCTACACCTGCAGCATTTGCTGAATGGGGCAAAAACAGTGCCGACCTTTCAGATCATTTTTGAGCAATGAGGTTCTACCACTGGCATTGCTAGGAGTTTGGGCAAGTTGTTTCATCTTGTTGAGCCTCCGTTTCCTCATATGTAAAATGGGAATAACACCTTCCTTTAAAACTGCAGCAAGGGTTGCTTAAGGAAAAATATTCCTGGTACATAGAAAATGTTGAAAACCTATCCATTAATCCCACTCCACCACACATACATCTTGCTTGAGTATGAGTGTTATTCAAATATGGAGTTTTGCTGAGCTCCTTCAAAGCTGAATGATCAGACTTTTTTTCTTCATGGTTATCTTAACTAAGAGAAAGTTATTTATTCCAAGGCTCTGTTCAGAAAGTGGTCACAGTAGTGGTGTGCTGGAATTATTCAACAACTGACTCCTTGCAGAGGGGGTGATTTGTCACCTTTGCTGAATTCCATAGTGTAAATATTCCCACCGTGGCCAATTTCAAGCTGCCAAGGAGACATCACTGACCACAGAGTTGAGAAGAGGTGAGCAAATTTGGCTTTTCCAAGCTGCTGACCGAGGACAAGATGGTTGGATGGCATCACCGACTCAATGGACAAAAGTTTGAGCAAGCTCTGGGAGACGGTGAAGGAGAGGGAAACCGGGTGTGCTGCAGTCCATGCGGTCACAAAGAGTCAGACACGACTTAATAGAACAACACCGCTGGTAAGGGCTAGCTTCCATATGCCAGGATGAGGATGTGATCATGTGAAGACAGTTACAAAGGAAGGCAGGAAGAAGGAAAGGGTGAGACGAGGCATCCTTGAATGAACGAACGAACAAATAAGCAAAACATAAAAGAGGGAAGGGAAAAACAGAACAGACAAGAAAAGGGAGAAACACAGATCTCAGATATCATCCCTTCCAATTCTTCTACTTTACAGAAAGGGAGACTGAGGGCCAGAGAGGAGAAATAAAGTTCCAGGGTCACCCCTTAAATCAGTGGTGAACTTGGGACACCAGGCCAGGAGCTTAACATTTGTGATTAGAGACCAAACATTCCAGAGGGGAATTAGAATTAACATCTGTAACTGGGCAAATAACATGATAGTTTGAACCAAATAAAACATTGGCCCACAGTTAAATCTATAATGTTATAATGACCTCCCTGGGGAAACCCAATCACTCTGTCACTTCAAATTCAGCTAGGCGAAAAGACAAAAAGACTGGCCCTCAAGAAGAGCCCATGTGGGTGGAGAATGGGCAGAATGACCCGGAGGGTACCTCCAGCCCCTGATGTCTGTAATTCTGTGATTGAAGGGCCTGCCATTTGGTGTTTAGCTGCCACACAGGAACTCGCAGTACTAACCTACAGCTACAAGCAATTAACATGCACAATCTTGTGAGAATTGCTAAGAAAATCTGGCGGAATGACTCTGTGATTTCTCCCTCTAGCATGCGTTTTGCAAAGGGAATAATTTCTGTTGTGTTTCAGGTTTTATTCCTTGTGATGTCAACATGCATTTAGACCAGATGTTCTAACCATCTTAGAAAATTCAGGGCTGCAGATCCCTCTTTCCCAAATTGAAAAGCTCAGCATTCCAGTTAATGACACCAGACTCCTGTCTGTCATGATAGTGTGCAATCATTCTGAGGCTGAAAGAAAGAACTTAATTTTAGGGATCCCCAGGGGTCAGCTCCCCTAGTTGGCCTCAGCTTTCACAGAATTCATGACTCTGTCACTTACAAGCAGTTTATTTTACACCTCTCCTAGGTTATCTAACTTTTCTCCCACTCATTTGTAAAATAATGATAATAAAGTCATCAGAAATTTGCTTAAAGTAAGAATCTCGAGGTAAGAATATGACAATTTGAATCCTGGCTCTGCTTTAGATAGTGGACTTAATATCTCTAAGCCTCAGTTTGTCATCTGCAAACAAAACAAAACAACAACAAAAACAAAGGAAGGGTAAAGATACTATAAAAGAGGGTTTGTGGTATGCTACATAGTAGCCATAAAGTACTGAATATCATGCCCAGCACAGAGTGAACGGTTGATAAATGTTGGCTTTTAAATCTTATCAATATATTTAATAATAAAACTAAGAACGTGTGATTTCACTATATGGACGCCAACACTGATGCTCAACAAGGAGAAGTGGCTTGCCCAAAGACATGCAGCTAGGATTCAAGCTTACTTGAATCTCTCTTACTTCAAGTGTAGAACTTTGCAACGCTTCTCTCACAGGAAATTGTGAGCACATATCCTTAATAATTATTACAACTATTCTTCTTCCAAATCTTTATGACTGGAAATTCCCTATACCAGATTGTAAGTAGCAGAGCATGAAGAACCTTCCAAGTTCTGAGACAAGCTCCTTAAATATTCTCCAGGCAGCAAAATTTCAGGGAAGCTGGGAGCCAGTTTCATCACTGTTATTTTGTCTTTCTCAAAAAGAAAGGGCAAAAGCCAGGGACTGGGGAGAACTCTCAAGCTTAAACCGATTTCCAGCCATCAAATGACTAATCTCATATTACAGACAAGTTTAAAAAAAAAAAATGGTAACAAGCACTTTGTGAAACCACTTGGACTTGTGTCTTCTTCTTGAACTGGTCTAAGCCATTTATTTATAGGGGAGAAAAAATATTCTGATGAGAACCATTTTCCAGTTTGACAATTTTACTTTAGTGTTACTTGATCTACTTGGAAGCCTCCTGGGAAATCAATGCTACATTTGACTTCTCTACATGTCATCGTGTGAGCTATTAGATGGCTAATTTGCTTCACAAGATATGCCAATATGAGAGGTACTCGGTTCGTATTAGGAGTAGAATTTCACCACTCAATGGTCAGATCTTTTATGATTAAGACAGAAGAGCAATCCAAACACAGCGGCCAATGAAAATGCTCCCCAATCACCTGTAATCACTGCTCTTGGGTTTCTAATGGAAGTGGTCTCACTTAGCACTGATCATGCAGCTCTAATTTATCCTAAAAATAATAATGCGGTTTGATTTGGAAGTTGAGACTACAGGAAGTACACACACTTTCTCTCTTTCTTCTCCCCTCAATTTTTTCTATATTTTAAGTGCCATAAGGAAGACACTGAATTAAAGTAGACTGTGAAAACAGCAAAATGTGAAAATGAAAACACTATTTTCTAAGGAAGCTCAGTGAAGTATGCTAGCTTTGGGGTCATATTGTCATCCTGGATTTTAAATTTGTTATTTATTAGCCATGTCAGTAAATGTACCTAAGGCTTGGTGTCCTTATGTGTCAAATGAAGATATGTCTGAGAGTTTTTGCAAGGGACAACTGGAATGATGAGTGAATAGCATCACAAGCATGATAGGAATTGCTATCGAATCCCTAAGGGAATATACTGCCTTCACTATCCTGCAGTTAAACAGAATGATGTGGCAACTGGGACAAGGTGAAACTTAACTAAAAGTTTGTTTTCAGACTGTAAGATCTTGGGGACTGAACAACATGTATTTTTGAATTTCTCATCCCATTATTTAAGAATCAGGATTAGCAAGGGTGGGACAAACCTCAACTCTGTGGTCATAAAACGCTCTTCCAGAGACTGAAATAGAGGAGAGTTCCGTGTGTGTGTGTGTGTGTGTGTGTGTGTGTGTGTGCGTGCACACATACATTTGACTCTACCACAGAGGAAGTATTGGAATAAATAATACTGGACTCTCCACTGTTGCCACAAGACAGAGGGGAAAAAAAGAGAGAGAGAGAGAGAGAGAAAGAAATCCAAAAAAGGGAGAAGTCCTCGTGTTCTTAAATTACCCAATTCTTATGGGACCAGAGATGAACTGTCTAACTTCAGTTGGCCTTTTGTATCCATTTCATAAAATCTTAAGAATCTCCCTGTGTCCTTACCAACTGTCCAAATACTCGCTCTAGCTATCCTAGAAAAGGTGAGAAAAATGTACAGCAAGCATTATGCATCTTGAATACTTTTCAAAGCAAATTCCTTCAAGTCCCTGGTGAAGAATTCAAGGAGGCAAATTAGGATGATCTAGACCCTTCTCCAATGTCTTCATCCTGTCTCCCCCAAGCTTTGCCTGGACATAGTCTTTGGGGAGGAAAAAAAGTCAAGTGACAGAAACTTTTGATGAAAACAAAGAGGCCATCCCCATTAAAAAGGAAAAGATGGGTGTGTTTCACAGGTACTCCAGTCTACAGTTTTCGAAAAGATTTAACACTTTGGGTGTGAGTCAGGGCCCTGGGATACAGACATAAAATAAGACCCAGAGTGACAATGGTAGAACAGAAGAGGGAGAGAAATCTGAGGGTTAAAAAGCATTTGGAATAGATGCCTAAGTGCACCTATAGGGACTAATTTAATTTATGGGAAACATATAAAAAAAGGGCTTCCCTGGTGGCTCAGTGGTAAAGAATCTGCTTGCAATGCAGGAGACATGAGAGACTTGGGTTCAGTCCCTGGGTTGGGAAGATTCACTAGAGAAGGGAATGGCAACCCACTCCAGTATTCTTGCCTGGAGAATCCCATGGACAGAAGAGCCTGGTAGGCTACAGTCCATGGGGTCACAGAGTCTGACACGACTGAGCTACTAACATGTTCACATTCATATTATAAAAGGACATATTTTTTATCAACATTCTTTAGATCCTTTGTGGATGAAAAATATATTTTAGCTGTTACTAAGATTTTTACTTTGCTAATCAAACATAACATCAATGTTTGGCACCATGAAGGGATTCATCTGAATTTATCATGATAGCTGCTGGTTCAGACACCAAACAGGTAGGCAACTGGGAGAGGGGAGAGGCCAGGTGGGCAGAACTGAGCCGATGGTAAGGCAGACTCCTTAAAAGGTGACCAGCAGAAGCAAATGAAATACTGGTGGTCGGGAAGGTCCCTGTTGTCTGATGGGGTATTCTAAGCAAAGCTGGATTTGTACTCATACGTTACAGTAGTATAAGAGCCACGGTTGGGTAGGCAATCTGGGTATGGTGGCATCCATTCGTGCATTCATCTATTAATCACTTACTCAATTTTCTACTAAATGAAGTGGAGTACCTACAGTTAGCCACGATATGGGATGGATGGAAGGGATGTCAGGGTTTGGTAACTGCTGAGGAGTTTGAGCACCAACCCAGCAGACCTGTATTCAGGGAGGGAGAAAGCTGGGATTGTGAAAACGTAGATGCAGATGAGTGCTGAAATGTGCTCGTCTCCTAAAGTGGAGACACGCACTCCAGGGCAGCAAGACTAATTCCAGATTCCCTTTGACGGTGGCAATCAGTTTCATAGGATAGTCTCAGCCTTGATCAGCACTGGTATAAAAAGTGGGTGGGACAGGACTTCAGGGCCGACTGAAGGTGACGGTCTTCAGCCCTTGAACCTAGATGATCTTTGGCTGAGCCATGAAGTCGATGAAGAAATGATAGACCCTGAAGCATAAGCCCTATGAGAATGTCCTCATGCCTCCAAACTACTACCAGAGAAGAGGCAGAAAAGAGAATAAAAAACCAGAGTGATGTGTTTACAAAGGGAAGTTGTGTGATTAACTATGCCTGCACTTCATTTGCATGGCCTTTTGCTTATAGGGGGAAAAAACTGGCTGGTGGTCTAGAGGGGACAAATGGAAGAAGCCTTGGAACCTAACTGGTGAGACGTTCCAAAGAAGCTGTGAGGCAGAAACAAAGCGGAATGACAGCATCCAGCCCACTCTGAGTGGTGAGGCTGTGAGGAGGAGAATAAACCGATTAGTGTCATTTTAGAGGTGTTCGCTCTCTCCATTCAGCCGCATAATGCAATTATTTAGTAGTTCAGGATTCTTTTAATTCTGTTTGAAGAACTTAAGAGGTTAAGGGCTTGAAATGATAAATGCATTATTAATGTCGCCTCATAGAAACATCCAAGTCTATAATTTCTGAGGCAGAAAAAAAAGAAAAGACTAATAGGTTTTTACTCACTTTTTCCCCCCTGGTAAATTAACCTACAAGACCTGTGAGAAATGTATAAATTAGACATTATTAGAGAAAGTGATAATGGACCAAAAGCCATCATTTGGAGGTCTGATTCATTAGCAAGAGTGACGTACACAACGTAAGTGTTTGGCCCTCATCTTGCACCAAACTCTGCAGATCTGGGACGAGAGGAATTAACAGCACAGGAAGTGGATAAGTTCACACCTGGAAGGGTATGTTCGTCTATATGACCTGACCATGTGATACTTAACGGAAGACAAAGGGTGTGGAAATAAAGAAAGGGCCTGCGTTTTGGGAGCCCAGCATACCTGGGTTCAAATATAAGCCCCACCAACTATGAATTGTGTGGCCTGGTAGACCCAGATAGATTGAAAATAAAAATATGCAAAGAAGATGTGTGAAAAAAATGCTAGTCATAAAAACAAAGCTGGATCGGCTGTGTTAATCCCGAAGTAAACTTCAAGACGGAGTATTACTAGAGATGAGATGTCTGAAAACCTGTTTCCAAGTCTTAGTTGCTGTTGTTTTGTTCAGTATCACAACCTTAAAATTTTTCCACATTTAGAATATCACATGTCTATGTAAAATCTGCATCTACTCTAAGCCACTCTGAATCTGATCGTTCATGGTGCAAGAAATTTGTATTAATAGCTGAGAATGAGCCCTACACAGATGAGAGGACCGAGAAACAATACTGATACAATTTCTCAGCATGAAAGACAGCTTTGGTACAGTTATGGGTCTTATGAATCATCTATGCAAATTTCCTTTATTTTATCTCACATTCTTTAAGCACCGTCTGTGTACCAGATATTGAGATAGATGCTATATACACAAAAGGGAATTTGGTCAAAATCACTGTCTTCAGAAAGTCTACAAGAGCCACCATAAGGTGACATTGAAACATATTTTACACCAAACTTATGACAAATTTGGGGGAGATTTTACTTTGACTATTTCCAAAGGAAAACCTTTGCCAAATCAGTATTGGGAATGATACCTCTTTTAAGGTTTTAATGTCTGGGTATGAATCAAACTATGTTACAAGCTTTTTTTTTTTTTTTTTTTTTCAGCTGTGCCCTTTACAATTTGGTTTGGGCCACTCTTATAGGATGATTCCCAGCTACTCTGACTGGTCTACTTCATAAGTAGCCCCATTAGGTACTTTTGTGTTCTCATGTCTGTATCTTTGTTCTTATTCTTTTATTCCTCATTTTGTTGTTTAATTATATCTTAGATTTCCACATCTGTGCCCATCACAATCCCACAAACCCACCAAGGCCTAAGGTGATTGCTACTATCTGACTCTAGTACTTTCTATACCCTGCCTGTATCCTCTCAACACTCCCCATCTCCATGTGAATGCAACCAACTACATTACAAGCAGCTCCAAATCTTTGCCCAAAGATTTTCTCCATTCAGCAGAGCATGCTTAGCAAGCAAGAAGTGCTGGGGAATTAACCACCCGCGGGAGAAACCCTAAAGCATCAACGGACAGGAGATGGTGGGAAGTACCCCCACTGTCTTGCTCCTTAGGAACGTAACATAGAAGGCTATCTTACATGGTATCTGAAATTTCTCCAGGTAGAATGAATCCTGATTTCTCTCAGCAGGAAGTTGGGGAATAACACTATTGTATTCTTCCCCATCCCTGACTTATCTCCGTCTCCAACAGGGCTTCCTGAATCATCCCAAATTGATCCTCTCGGGGAGACAACATAAGGCTGGACTTGACTACTGGGGAAGTTAAGAGGGTGACCAAAGGCTGACAACACCAAAATGAGAAAGCCAAGGCTGTGCCTTTCCAGTCTCACCCCCAAGCAAGAGACTTGCAACAGAGATTCTCAGCAGTACCATCTCTTGAAGCCAAGGTCGGGGAGCCAAAGAGCTCCCAGACTCTATGAGAACCAGAGGGCGGCAGTGTCTCTGATGCGCCCGTGCGCTGTGGTAGTGACCCAGGTGCCCAGGACAGTGCTGATCCAGCAGGAGGTGGATACAGAGCTGAACACCTGTGCGTCTGTGTCAGAAGTGTTGTCCACCCTGGACGGAATGTGATCAGATCTTTACATCAGGGTTTCTTTCAGAAGTAACTCACCTAAGAGAATCTGCTTCTAGAGATGGAAGCACTTGTTTTTCACCTGTAGTTCACCTGAGAAAATTTGAGTCTTTGTGTCAAATGCATTTAGATTATGGTCCAGACTGTAGAGACAAGTGACCTTCTATTGCAAGTGACTGCCATACAGCTCAATGCAATTTCAACCAAAAGGGGGGATATATTTACTCCCATACTCAAGATGTCATGGAGTTTCATATGGCTTCAGACAGCTTCAAAGGATGCTGTTTCTCACTCATCTCTTGGTTCTGACATCCTCTTTGGTGGCTGCATTTCCACCTGGACTCTATAAAGTAGCCAAGATGGCATGTGGTTTAGTGATTATTTACGTGACCAGACTCTGTAGAGAGTAGAGTGTCTCGTCTCTGTTTTAGCAATGTTTTGACTTATAGGGAGAAACCCTGAGTGAAATATCAAATCCAGGGCGATGTTCCGTATTTTAGGCCATGACTGGATCATGCCTCTATTTCTGGTGTATTCTGTGATGCCAGACCCACGGAAATAAGACAGACTAAGAGTGAGGGAGGGGGTGTTCCAAATGGTAAGAAGGATCTCTGTAACCAGAAGAAAACAGGCAGTGGTCACTGCAAGTTCTACTGCTGACAACATTATTAGCCTTATTGCTTAATGCAAAGCAGAGAGACATGGGGAAACATGAAGAAGTGACATGGGGCATGGGGCTGACTTCTCACTGGGGCTACCTTTCAAATCTGATTTCAATGCCATATTACCATGACCACACAGTATTGCGTTTCACAAACTTCTCTGGTTAGAGAAGCACAGACAATTGTGATGCAATTAAAGGTTTAGGAGACAAACTAAAATGAGCACAAATTCATATTCCTGTGACTTAATAAAATATAAAATAATGAAACAGTAGCTGTTAGGGGCTGAATTGTGCCCCACCCTGACAAAAAATTAATATGTTGAAGATCTAAGCCCAGGATCTCAGAATGTGAGTATGTTTGGAGATAAGGCCTTTAGACAGACAGTTAAGTTAAAATGGGGCCTTAATCCAATCTGACCAATGCTCTTATAAAAACTGGAAATTTGGAAGTGAAAAAGAGAAAGAACTATATGAAGGTATGCACAGAGAAAGAACTATATGAAGATACAGAGAGAAGGCAGTCATCTGCAAGCCCAAGGAGAGAGGTCTCAGAAGAAACTAAACTTGCCAACACATTGATCCCAGATTTTTAGCCCTACAGCCAGGAGAAAATAAACTTATGTTGTTTAAACCCAGTTTATGTTATGGCAGTTCTAGTGAACTAATACAATAGCTACTTGTATTATGAATATTACTGAGGATTTACAGGATTCTAGACACTACATGCACTTTTTTACAGCAAGAGTATTCAAGTCCCAGAAGCAGTCTCAAGAAATGTGATCAGTTTATATATTTTATAGATGGAGAAATTGAGTTTCAGGAATATTAAGGAACCTACTCAAGGTCATACTGTCTCTAATCAGTGCCTACCTGAAACCTGCCCTTGATCATCTGAACACGACTAAAACTAAACTCAAGGTCCATTCCCCAGGTTCAGTTTTCCCATCTGGCATTTTTTTTCCACCAAACATCTTGATTTATAAGCCAGGGTCTGAAGAATCATTTTTAACCAAACCCTGCCTCATCCTTCTAACTCATTATGCAATCTTGTTTATTTGACTTCATCTTCCTACACTCTGGTACAGAAAATACCCAATAAGAAATTATTAACATCATGGGGGAGAACTGATTTGCTTAGTAATGGAATAGATAAGCATCAGTATGCATCAGAAGAAAGATCAAAGATTATGCTAAGATCTGAACTGAAGGCACAAAAGGGAGTCTTGTTCAGTTAGGTCAGCCCTGTAGGAAGTCACCCATCCCTCCACTCTTTCTCCCTCTGCTCCCATCCAGGCCTCTCTTCTGTTCTCCACGCCCAGGGTGCCTGCCACGGTCCAGACCATTCTTTCTCACGTGGATTAGCTCAGCATCTCTCTGTGCACCTTTTCTCGTCGTCTGCCCTAGTATATTTTCCATCCCAGCCAATATAACAGACACGTTTCCTTTCAATCCCTTCATGGGCTCCCCCACTGGATAAATGTTAGGCTCATGACCCATGAAACTTTACTGACTCTCACTATGACCCTAAACAGTGTCCCGAAGGGGAAAATAGCCAAAGAGCTAACATGGTCTGGCCAGTGCTGCAACCCAAATTATGGCCCAGTCACAAATCCATAGGCTCTTCTTTTTTAGTCACACCAAGTCACTTGTCAGGAAGCCTGGTTTACTCTATCAGTGATCTACAGAACAGACATCTCTTCATCTGGGCATGCAGCAAACAGCCTTCCAGAAATCAAGTACTGCCTCTGCTGTGAACTAAAGGGTCACTTTGCAGATAAGCCAGGCCTCTCTAACTTGGCAGCTTCATCTGTGAAACATTAGGCTTTGGGTACTGAACTCTGTGACCCTCTCACGTTTCACAAGTAATTATAAAATCACAGGCCATGTTGTTGAGAAGAAACAAAAAGATCTCAAGATGAACTAGAGACAGAAGAAAACAACGTGCACTCAATTTGAGAGAAGCACTGGTACTGATAAAGGAACATGTGGATGCACTGTCTCAGAAACCAGTGATTAAAAAAACCTTGGGTTTTCCCATGCCCTCTGAGTTTTCTCTATGCTTGCCCAAGGGAAGCAAAAAATAAGAGCTAGATTTTCTCCAGAAACAAAAGGGATAGAAACCAGGCCTCAGACATACCTCTCCCCACCCAGATTGAGCCTCAGGAGGTGGTAACCATGAGGGTAGGAAGCTGGGGCCAGATTCTCTCCCTTTTTATGAACATGGCTGCCCTTTAAAATCACACTAGGCATGACTTGTAAGAAAAAAAAAAATCAGTAACTAAAGTAAAAACAAAAAAAGGAAAAACTGGAATCAGATTATGAGCAACAAATTATCTTGGAAAGCGGCTGCAACTACACACTTCTCAAATGAGAAAATTAAGGGGAAAGAAGTTCAGAGAACATAACCAGTTCACACAATCAGAAGATATTCAAACCCTTGTTGTTCTGACTCTAAAATCTGTGTTCTTACTGTGATACATCTTCTTCCTAATGATGAATGTTATAAGAATGTCTGACTGACATCTCTAGACTGTTTAGAGTGGAGACGGATCATGTTTACTGTTGCCATAGATTTCCTCTTCAGGCAAAGGCAACTCTTGACCTCTTTGGTATTGAGATGCCATATGGAGAATTCCGGGATCTCTTGTTCTAGCATATGTGTGAGCTATTTTTGTTGTCCACATCTAATTCCCTACACTGCTTCGGTTCTTTCACCAGGATGTTGGGGCTCAAGATTAACCACCTCCTAGTTGGGAAGAGCCATTTTCTCATTCAATAGCAGATACTGGTCACATCAGTAGGTAGGCATTTAGTGTGCAGCAGCAAAAAAAAAAAAAAAAAACCAGGAAATAAAAAGTAAAAAATAAAAATTTAGCACTTGGATGTATGAACTCTATTCAGCATGTCTCCTCTCTGGGTGTCAGTTCACCCGTCTGGAACAAGGTCAAGTGTGACTGGATTAGCCTTAAAGACCCTTCTGGCTCCAACCATCTTCAGTCCTATCTTTGACTGAGAACAGGAAAGGAAGGGCCCCATGGCAGCTTCGTGGGGCAGCCAGGAACCTAGATGGCCATGGACCCTGGGCAGCTGTGAGAATGAAGAGCCTGACCACTGCATTTCTAGAACAGTTCCCTCTCCTCATTTACCTAAGCCATGTGCTGTCTCTCTAGCCTAAGGGACACAGCCAAGAATCTGGACCTGAGATGGAGAAGAAATCAATCCTTGACATTCTTGCCCAACAAGCTTAGGAGAACAACGAAGTTACCCATTGTGACTTTGTAATGATCCACCAGTGAATAAATCAATCTTCCCAATCTACCCTTACTGGGCACTGACACAATTTTTTAACAGTTATTAGATATAAAGTTTCACCTTTTTCTGCTAAATAAAAAATTAAAGCTTTATAAACATGAATATATTAATCATCAGCACAGCTTGACAATCACTAATAGCTCAGTTATTGTAATCTGTTAGGCTCCTCTGTCCATGGGATTCTCCAGGCAAGAATACTGGAGTGGGCAGCCATTCCCTTCTCCAGGGGATCTTCCCCACCCAGGGATCAAACCCAGGTCTCTTGCACTGGTAAAGAATCAGGCAGATTCTTTACCATTTGAACCACCAGGGAAGCCCATCATAACAATAGCTGTTACTTATTAAGCACTTTACTAGACACAAAATACTTTGCTAGGAGCTTTCCATGTATGTTTCATTGAGTCTGTTTCAACCTTATGAATTAGGTTCTTCTATGATTCCCATTTTGGAGACATGACTGAAGCGACCTAGCCGCAGCAGCAGCATGACTCCCATTTAACATATGAGGTAACTAAGGCTGAGAGAGGTTAAATAATTGCTACAGTAACACAACTAGAAGGTGATGGAGCCAATATTCAACTTGAATTGACCTGACTTCAGAGACTATTGTCTAAATCACTCTGCCTTTTAAACTACCTTAAAAGTTGCAGGGCTTTAGGATGAAAAGATAACTCTCCTCTTTGGTATGCCCAGGTTTGTTGGAATAAAATTATCTATTGAGTCTTTCCATTTGCTTTGACAAGTTAGTAAGCCATTGCATTTCCTGATCTACCTCTTTCACTAGTAACCATGCAAGAGAAATACTTGCCATGTTACTCTCTCAGAGTTTGGGGTCAGGTCACACAGGATGACAACTCCAGCAGCTGGTAAGACAGGACTTCAGACCTTCAAGAGACTGAATTATAACTGAGAGGCCAAGAAGTTCCCAGAGGCAGAGGAATGAGCCTGGAACACTCCAGGTCACAACATGCATTCCAGTTCTATAGATTTGATTCACTAATGGGTACAGGGCCACACCAATCTATGTCGTTCAGGGGAGAGGAAGGAGGAAGTGTGAAGGATTTCACTGGGCAGGACAGTGTTTCATTGGGCAGAGACTGGAAAATCTTTCTACACTAGATGAAGTCAAAATGGAGAAGGGGACCAGAAGGATGGCTGAGAAAACCAACCTATCGTTCTGCCTCTCTCTCTGACAGTTATCCTGATAAGATCCTCAAATAATGAATGATATCATGCATGTGTAAACATGCTCAACCCACAAAAAGTCAGGAAATGGGAGGGCTAAGGGAATGTGGGAAGGGATGAGTTTATCACGATGACCTGGGTGTACCTGAGAATGACGCAACTGTGTTGGCGTACCCCAAACCTTAATACCAGCTACAGGGTGAGCCGATCACTGGAAACAGCTGCCTAACTCAATCACTGACAATGAAAAGGGGCAGAAAACATTGACCTGGTTTATTCCATGTTGCACTGAAGGGCTTCCCAGGGGGCTCAGTGGTAAAGAATCCACCTGCCAATGCAGGAGATGCAGGTTTGATCCCTGGGTCAGGAAGATCTCCTGGAGGAGGAAATAGCAACCCACTCCTATATTCTTGTCTGGGGAGTCCCATGTATATAGGAGCCTGGTGGGCTACAGCCCATGGCATCACAAAAGAGTCAGACATGACTTAGCGACTGAGCATGCACTGAATATAAAAAACTGCCATGTCCTGCAACAGAGGTAACGTGGTCTATACCAGAGCAGAAAAGGGAAGCTAAGGGCCATTTATATAGTGAATCTCTTTCATGAAAGAGAATCTGGCCTGGAGGATGCTCCTTATCCCCTCCTCTGATGTGGTGGATGTCATCTCATCCACCTCTCAAGGTCTCAGAGTCACCACAGTAAGTGAACTTCTGAGGTTCTAGCTGACTTCTCACATGCCTGGAATAGCACATAGATGTACTCTGGCAGTGTAAAAAGAAGGTTCTACAGTTAAATGAACAAATTATGACCAAGCTTACATACTGATTTCCTGTAAACTTGGTTAGCATGAATTAGTTTTCTAGGTCTGCTCAGCTCTGAATGCTATCACAAGGTCAAACACAGTTCTTTGGACCTTGCTGGCCCCCTCACATGACACCTCCCCCTACACACACACACACACACACACACACACACACACACACACAGTGGCTTTGTTTTTCTGGCCATTTGTAGTCTACAGGTGCTAGGTCTATATACCTGTCACCTCAAATTGCAGCAGACAGATGCAGGCGAGGTAACAGAAGAAAGGACTCTCTTACAGTCATAGTTTCCCCAAAGTGAAAAGCATTACCTTGTGGCACTGAGTCCTCCTTCCCTTGACACAGACAAGCATTGTTGGAATACTGGAAAGAGTCTCAGCATCACAAGAGCAATATACTGTAACTCTCTTTGGTCTCTAGGGTCCTATAGTGCCCAGAAAAAATTTACCTGCATATCCTTTGGGTGCATGTAAACATGAGGAGCAATCAGAGGTGTGTGCTCATTCATTCACTGACTCCTTCACTCATTCTTTTATTTATTCTACTCATAAATCCGTGCACATAACTCACGGTGGGCCCTGCCGTGTGACTGGGCCTGAGAACACAGAGAAAGAAAAGGAAGCGCTCTCCCTCCAGTGAGAGGCCATGGGGATCCCTGGTGCCACGGGCTCTGAGGGCTGAAAACCCACATACACAGACTCCGCTGGACCTAGAGAAAAGGGCTAGAGGGAGAGCTTTAGAGAAATTTAAGTGAGAAAAAGCAGCTGTTATCTAATCTGAAACTCTCCAGGTATTTAGTAATGTTGATTGCTATTATGTTTTTACACAAAACTACTGTCGAGGTGCTTTAAGGGTCCGCGCTGTTAAATCTACAAAGTAAGCCTAGAAGGAAATGGCAGCCCACTCCAGTGTTCTTGCCTGGAGAATCCCAAGGACGAAGGAGCCTGGTGGGCTACAGTCCATGGGGTCGCAGAGTCGGACATGACTGAGCGACTTAACCAACTAACTAACTAAGTCTAGAAGGTAGGTATAATGGCCCTCATTTTACAAATGAGGACACTTAAAGAACAAATAAGCTACTTTGTGAAAACGCAGAGCTAGGCAGTGGCAGAGGCAGGATATGAACCCCAGGTCTGCCTGACTCTCAAAGCCCATTACCAGGCATCACAGCGCATGACCTTGTCATCTGCTCTGATGGACTGCCAGTTGATTTTTCCTGGGCATCCAGGATCAAGAGGAGTCAAACACAAGCCTTAGACCTCAGCTTACAGCAGGCTAATGTTTGCTCATGACAGCTCAGTGAGTGGGAAAGAAGGTTCACTGACATTCAGTGGCATTCCCATCCTCTTCTCCCCGTGATGAGAGTGTCCTCCAGCCAACTGAAACAACAGTGAGAAATGGAGCAGAGATAACTAATCTGGGGGCATGTCCCACCCCACTGAGACATTCCCAGCGTTGCCATAACAAGAGCAGGAGCGGTGATAAGGAGCTGGGAAAATCTGTGACAAAGAAGGCTACACCCAAATCAGGCAGTAGACACAAACCAGAATCAGCCCTGAGACTCTGGCAGCATGAAGAACAGGCACGGATCCCAGGGTGCACACAGCAGTTCCCTTTCCAAAAGGCTCGTGAGTGCTGGCTGAGGCTTGGTCTTTGTAAAGCCAATCACTCATGTTTGCAAGGGCCAGTCTTCCTTTTGGATTTGGCCCCCAGCTCACTCTCCCACTATAGCTACTGTTCCTCCAACCCCTGCATCCTACTTGTCAGCCACAAAGAACTGTGTCTGCAGCTGCCAGGACACTCCGTGCTATTTCCTAGCTCTGGGCTATTGGTGTGCTTCCTTTTGCCACTTCCTTCCTCCTTACTTTGTTTAATTTGAGAATATCTATTCATTCTCCAAGATAGATTCAGTATGGCACCTGATCTGGGAAGTCCTCTATATTCTGTGATCTATAACACCCCTCTCATTCAAATGAGAATAATTTAGTTCCTCTCTTGAAGGCAATCATTCTCCCTCAGGAATATCTATTTAAGAACATACCCGGATAGCAAGGAGATGAAACCAGTCAATCCTAAAGGAAATCAACCCTGAACATTCAAGACTGATGCTGGAGATGAAGCTCCAATACTTTGGCCATCTGATGCGAAGAGCAGGCTCATTGGAAAAGACTTTGATGCTGGGAAAGATTGAAGACAGAAGGAGAAGGGGACAACAGAGGATGAGATGGGTGGATGGCATCACTGGCTCAATGTACATGAGTTTGAGCAAGCTCTGGGAGATGGTGAAGGACAGGGAAGCCTGGTGTGCTGCAATCTATGGGGTCACAAAGAGTCGGACACGACTGAACAACTTTGCAACAACACACTACACTCCAGTTGCAGGTTCATGTTTTTGTCTTCCTCCATAGACTGCTGGCTTTTGCAGAGCAGGGACTGAGCCATATTCCTCTTTGTATTTGCAAGATGTAGTAAAATAAACATGACACTGCAGATCCTCAATAAATACTGCATGAATGAATGTGTGAATGTACAAATGAATAAACTGATGAGCTCAAGTTAATTTCATAAAAACAAACCCCGGTCTAGTAGATGGAGGCAGAAATAGTTTATCTTTTACACCAAGAATAGTTCTTGAATCATCTTGATTCAGAGATGAGACAGAGGATCCACAGAGATGGTCCAACTCAACTCCACATGGTCCACATAGGAACTGAGATTCAGGTGACTCACCAACAGCCATCATCTCAGGGGTGAAGACTTTCCCATGGGCATCAGGCCCTTTCCCATCAATCAGGGAGGTAGTGATGATGCCAGTTTAGGACTGAATGCTGATGGGCCAGGCTCTGTGGCAGAGCTGGGGCTCCAGTGGGAAATGAGACAAACAGGGTGCCTGTGCTGCCATGCTTACAGACTGGGCAGGAGGGCAGACAGATGAACAAACAAAAGTACGGAATACATGAAGGAGGGACACTGCGCCCGGAGCTGGAGAGTACATCTGCAGGAAGATCCAGGCTGGAATTCGGGGCATTCACAACTGGATCAGTGTGGCTCCTCCCGGATTTAGTAATGGCTCTTTTTATCATCAGTTCTTCCTAACCCATTTGCTGGGACCTACTAACTGCCAGGTCTGTACAGAGTGTTTTACAAACTTAGTCTTTTTAAATCCTCCAGTTTCTCCTAAAGTTAAGTTTACTCTTTCCATTTAACAGATGAGGAGACTGAGACTCCAAGCAGATAAGTAGTGATAAAGTCCCCCTTCCCCAGCTAGTAAGGGGCACAGTCAGACTGTGGACTTGGACCAACCTTTGACTAATTCTTCACCTCCCCGTCTAGCGATGGCTCGCTTTGACTATGCAAGCTAGGTGTTGAAAAGCCACAATTCCCACATTTCAGCAAAATCTCTGTCTTACCAATAGTTACTGAATATCAACTAAGTGCTGAAACTGGTTCTGGACTCTAGGAAGAGATCTGAGGGAGACCGAGAAGGATCAAGAAAGACTCTTAACTGCTAAAGGCTGCCAGTCCTGCGTATAGGGTAAGGGAGAGAGAGAGGAAGGAGGGAAAAGGGGGGGGGGGCAATAATTAAAAGGCAGAAATGCCAAGAGTGATATCCCAAGCACTGTGGGAAACAGAAAAGGAAGTGACTCACTCTTCCTAAGGAGGTCAGAGAGGTGAATTCTATCATGATTGCTTATTTGTTGATAGCCAACTTCTAGAGGCTTAACTTCAGAGAAATAACCAAGTCCTCCTGATTTAGATTTAGATGATTTAGAAAGTGTTACACACAACAGGATCCAACTGGTAAGTTTTAACAAGACTGAATGCTGGCAGCATCTACATTTTCAAGATCCCAAGCAGCTAAACTACTCGAGAACTGGGTGATATGATCACCTACTGGCTGGTTGTTCTCAAGCTGCTCACTGGAAGCACCTTACGGGGGCTTTTAAAAATATCACCAATACCCAGGTCACACATTTGACCAATCAAACCAGAATCTTTGGGAGAGGAGTTACAAATTGGTAGCTTTACAACGGACACACCCAGCCCTTGAATGCATGCATGCTAAGGTGCTTCAGTTGTGTCTGACCCTTTGAAACTCTATGGACTGTAGCTCACCAGGCTCCTCTGTCCATGAGATTCCCCAGGCAAGAATACTGGAGTGGGTTGCCATTTCCTCCTCCAAGGAATTTTCCAGACCCAGGGATCAAATCCAAGTCTCTTATGTCTCCTGCGCTGACAGGCAGGTCCTTTACCACTAGTGCCATCTGGGAAGCCACACATAGCCCTTACTATGATTGTAATCTGCAGCCAGTTGGGGAACCCACTGCTATTTGGGGGGAGAAAAAAGTTTTGGTAGCACTAAGTGACACATTGACCTTTCAAAAACTCCTGAGATAAATGAGGTAGCTAATGGCCATTGTTTGACCACCTCTGTCCCCACAGGGCCTTTGCAGACACTTTTCCTTCTGGCTCTTAACATTCCCCATTTCCACCCATTCATTTAGCTAGCTGGCTCTCATTTCAGGGTCTCTTCTCCTCTGGAGGCCACCACATCAAATTTCTTTGTCAGCTATCCTCAAAGAGCATGTTTCCTTACTCCACAGCCCTGACCTCAGCTTATAATTGTACAAGCAGGAGGGTAAAATACTGAGGGAGATTCATCTTGTCCACCAGACTAGAAGCAGGGACTATAAAAATTGTGATTTCCTCTGCCTGTGATCAGGACTTAACTCAGTGACTAGCACAGAGGGAGCGCTCCATAGACACATGTTGTATGAATGAACAGATGAATGAATAAGGAAAGGAAAGAAGTCCCCTATATTCCAGGCCATAAAACCTGATCAAATCTAGTGTTTTTTGTTGTCCTTGTTACCACTGCTGTTTTTCTCAGCATTTCAACGTTAAATAGCCTCTCCCATATCTGCATTTCAAACCCCACTCATCTTTCAGAGCCTCATTCCACACCCTTCTCCTGCACTGTGCATTTCCAAATCACTGGCAGGAAGTGAATTTCCTCTTCTCTACACAACTCGGAATCCTAATTGGAATGTGCTACTCCATGTCATCCTGAACACACATGTATCACCACTTTCAAGAGATTATAAGCAACTTGGAGGTGATAATTGCTTAACTCATTTCTGCCCTTTCCCCCTCGGTGCTGGCTAATGCACCTTCCACATAGTAGGTATCCTGTAATTACTGGTTTCAATGCCTGTCTGAATGAATGAGTATATATCACGGGTAAGTGGGAAACAGACTTCTGCATTCATTTTTCAAACACAAGCAAAGGGACAATCACACAGATTTTTAAGCTCATATGTATTCCAAGGATTGAGTCTAGAAAAAATTACTAATCAGGCTTCTTTTCTCTTTTCCTTTGTAGACCATACTCTAATTTTTTTTTTCAAACTGCAAGGGAGAATGAAGATAAGACAGTGATTCTGGTTGAGTTTGGATAATTATATTTTTCACACTGCTTAGCAGTTAAGATTGACAACTACTGATTATCTAAGGCACCATGTATTTTTCAAAATAATTCACAAAACAAGAGTAATAATTGGATATAATTGCAAAACCAATGGACAGTTTCAGCAAACTCCTGAATTTACAGACCTCAGTTTCCCCAACCATAAAATAAAAGGCACGGAATCGATCAGTGTTCCTCAGTGTTCGTTTCCTCAAGACATACAACATAATTCATACAGGGTTCATGCATTCACAAGGTAAATATTTAGTGAGCATATACTATGGTAAACTGAAAACATGTTGAGTAAAGGAGATATGCATTTGTCAATAATCATATAAATGTCTGTGCCACTGCCATGTCTGGGGGGTAAAAGTATTTTAACAGAGTGCAGTGTGGAAGTTTGAGACAGTCATAGAGGTCGGAATAAATAAGAAAATGGAAAAAGCTCCTCCTGGAGTATGGGTACATGTTAGGGATTTTCAGAGGAACAATGAATAAGACATATCAGAAAAAGAGATATATTTAAAGGAATTGACTTGCAAGATTGTAAGGGCTGATGATTCTGAAATCTGTAGGGCAGGCTGATAGGCTGGAGACCTGAAAATGGTTGATATTTCACCTTGAGTTCAAAAGCAGTCTGGAGGGAGAACACCTCTTCCTCAGGGGACCTCAGTCTTTTCTCTTAAAGCCTTCAACTGATCAGATGAGGTCCACCCACATTATGGACAGCAATCTGCTGCACTCAAAAGTATACTGATTTAAGTGTTAATCTAGAAAAATAATACCTTTATAGCAACATTGAGACTGATATTGACCAAATACCTGAGTACTGTAGACTACCCAAGTTGACATACAAAATTAACCATCACAGGGCACATATGAAGGACAAAAATAGGCCAAAGTGATGACAGGGATTGCCTGGGGAGAGGATGGTGGGAGAGAAGACCAAGGGCAGGCAGGGGCACAGGCATGCTGGGCTTCATGGACCATATATAATGGATGTGTGTCTTCTTCCCACAAGTAGTGTGAAGTCTCGCAGGTGTTTGAAGCAGAGGTCTGACATGATCAGACGTGTTCTCCCAAACCAGCAGTGCTGTGAAGTCACAAGCATAGATTACAGAGTTATAGAGACTAGTCTGTTAAGTAGAGCAGCAGAGAAGTGAGGGACTAAGATGGTGGCAGGACAGATGGAAAATGCAACATAAAGTTTTTGCACTGGATGACAGATTCGACAGGCAGGATGACCAACCAACAGTCTCACCTTTAGCACTGAGTGTCCTGACTCCCAGGAAACTCCTCCATCCTAGGGAACTTGTTTGCTAGGTCAACTGAGAAAAAATGTTGGTGATGAGATTCAGGTTTCTGGATACATAAGAATTATCCCAAATACTCTCTAATTTGCTAAGGTAAGTGTTTTATAAAGAAAAGCACATATGATGAACCCACAGCATGTGGAGGCAACATGTTGGGCAAAATGTCCTCCAAGTCTCCATTTAGCTCTCATATATGGACTGCTCCAAATCTAGAGGAATGCCTGCAAAGGCAGCGTCTCCAAAAATACCATTATTACACCTGGACCTTCACTCAACAAAGCTCCTCCATCTGAGACACAAATTACAAATGCCCCCTGATTTCATTAAACTCTTCAATAGCTGCCTCAACCCCGTCCTTAGCTAGTATCAGAAATGTGCGTTTAATTAGTTTATTTTATACATAATTAGTGCTGGGGAAGTACCAATATATCTTTGTCTTCACTCAAGGAAAGATTTGCTTTACCTTACATGATCCCACTTGTACTCTGTCAGTTGGAGACTTGCTTCTTTACCCCTAAATCTTTGACATGTATTTCCTAAGGGCAAATGACATTCAACATTGTCACGATACTGTCTAATCTATTAGTCCACATTCAAATTCCCTCAGGGGTCCCAATAATCTCAAGTACGTGTCACCTCCCATCATGCCTGCCACTTCCTGGATCCATAAAACTTAATTTATAAATTAATTTATATAGTCATTAATTCTTTGTCAATTTCTCCTCTGAAGTAGTTTTTCATTATAAAGTAAATTATGCTCATAAGAGAATGAGAAAAGAGAGATAGAAAAGAAGTATGAACTCACCACCTGAGCTCAGGAACAGCTCAATTCCATTTATTTTTTAAGTATCATAATATATCACTACAACATCAGTATAAAACAATGCTACACATGTACAATACTGCATATATTGTTTAACTTCATATCTTAATTTTGTCTTTCAAAATTGGAACACTAATATTTCCTGTGTACTTCAAACTCTAAAACTTGATAACTGTATGACAGCTTAGCAAATAGGCATTCAGCAATTTACATAACCACTGGCCACCAATGAACATTCACACTTCCAATTTTTTCTTTTTTTTTGTATACAAATGAGAAAATTTAAATATTTGTGCATAAAGCTGTTTTGTATTTCTGCTGATTCCCTTACACTAGATTCCTGAAAGTGGAATTTCTGGGTCCAAGAGTATCGGCAGTTTAACACCCCAGATACGCACTGCAAAACTGCCTTCCAAAAGGGCTCTCAGTATTTCTATACTGCCAGAGGGTAAGGAAATGCTTGTGGAACAGGTAAGACCTAGACTGGACAGCACTGTTGTTACAGGGAATTGCATGAGGACCTCCTCACCTGGCTTGGCCAAAACAGAGTTCTAGAATTTGAATTTTCCAGCGAGGTGAGTTCTCACCATTAGAGGCATCCTTTTAGGACAATTTCTAAAATGGTATTTTATAACAGTACCTGAGATGTACAAAAAAGTTTCATGGAGTCTTTGAATCTTTGGTGTTTGGTTTTATGTTTGTATATTTGCTTATTTTCTAAGGAAATGCTAAATTCTTGGAAACATTTGTGGTTAAAGCATTGCTTGATTTTTGCTGCCTTTAACTCAACATTCTTCTACTAAAAGAGCACCCAGAATTTTCTCTGGGAAATAACCATTCCCCACACTCAACCCCTTGGTTTGAATGGAGTTGACATTTTCTCCTGGGAGGACCATGATTGGCAAAGGTTATTTTCCAGTTTTCAGTTTTCCTAGACCCAGTGATTGAATCAGACTAGCCATGTTACCCAATTCAAGTCAATGGATTCATTCACAGGGTGCTTGTTCAACTACTGACAGACAAGCCCTTTTCCACAGACGGCAGCTCTGAATCTCATATACTTAACTGGCCTCCTATGGCATTTTACAGCAGAAGTGAAAGTCACTCAATTGTGTTCTACTTTTGTGACCCCATGGACTACACACTCCATGGAATTCTCCAGGCCAGAATACTGGAGTGGGTAGCCTTTCCCTTCTCCAAGGAATCTTCCCAACCCAGGGATCGAACCCAGGTCTCCCACACTGCAGGCAGATTCTTTACCAGTTGAGCCACAAGGGAAGCCCAAGAATACTGGAGTGGGTAGCCTATCCCTTCTCCAGCGGATCTTCCAGACCCAGGAATCAAACCGGGGTCTCCTGCATTGGAGGCGGATTCTTTACCAACCGAGCTATCAGGCAGCAGAAACCTATATATTAATAACTTACAGAAGGGCTTACAGATGGGTGGGAGATGCTAGGCACTGATGACATCATCTTTGACCTCTAGACCAACCATGCCTGAAGGGAAATCTACCCATGGGCCAATGATCACTGAGTCAACTATTTTGTTTCACTTAGTAGGTTAGGTTGTGTCACTCACCACTGAAACAGCCCTAACTAATCTAAGATATATGAAAGAAAGAAAGCTGAGAAACGCTGAACATCAACTTCTTCATTTTACATCTAGGGATATGTAAATAGTGTCACTGACTTTAGCTAAAGTCAGCCCAGAGACAGACTCAGGATGCACAGTCTCCTCCTTTCCAGGACAATGCTTTTATCAAATACCTGATTCCCACTGCATTTTAAGAAGAGATCAACAGTTATACAGGAACTTATTTCTGTCATCTACATTGTAGCATAGTCACTGACTAAAGACTCTGGTAACCCAGAAAACATACTATATGTACTACTGTTGTTAGAAATGCAGTACTTTGAATTTGTGTGTCCTTTTTATAATCATAAAGTTTTCTTTAAAAAAAAAAAGAAATTATTTCATCTGTTCCGGGAACCTAATTTAGGGTATCTATCCTTATAGACTCATCTTGACCTGAAGAAAGATTTTTAAAGGGAAGCCCAGTATTTTCCTTATGTTTTTAGCAAGAACCAGGCATTTTCAGGCAGCTAGCTTGGTTAAGAATGGAGACAGTCCCTGGGGAACCCCAGGTCTGCCTCAGAGATACCATGAAATGGGGCTCATGTGAAACAGCTTCTAGCACATGATTGAAGTTTTAGGAGCTCTCCAGTATCTGGTGCCATGACTTAGAGCTTACTGACTGTGGGAACTTTAATTTTCAGTATAACCTGGAAAATCTCAGTAGCTGCGTAACTCAGAATGACTTTTTAGAACATATCCCAAGGGCAGAAAACTTGACCATACTCGTCCACACAGGTTTGCCTACATGTTCACAAACTGATAGAATTTTAGAGCTGGGAGCGCTAAGAAAACAGTATTAGTATAAGCCAGCGGTAGGAAGGGTTCCAAAATAAGCGACTGAGCACCTAATGAGTCTGGGATAGAGCTAGGGTGATGCCTTTTGCCTGACAGTCTTGGTAAAAGAGAGAATCTCCATTGGCTTCCTAAGACAGTTACAGTGTTCACTGTCATTTTCTCCTGTGAAGAGCATCATCACCTCTTATTACAACTCTTTGAGACACAAGTTAGCCATTGAAGATTATAACCACTGTTCCATCCTTTATTCCCAAGCTCGTGTGAGCACCATTCTACCACAGTCCTACAGATCAGCCTACCACAGTCCTCACTAGCCAACCCTTTGGGGGCAGACTTCTGCCAGCCTACACTGCTAGTCTGTTGAGATGTAGCAGACTGGAACATAGTATGGCCTTTTGGCAAGTGCTGCTCACACGAAAGAGGCCCTTTGGGGATACTCTCTGCTGCTGTTCCTGTTGCTTCTGCTTCAAAAGCCAAGACTGAAAATATCAGTGCTACACAACTGGTATAGCTGTGAATCCTTCATTTGTCTAGATACAGTTGAGACTGGTTTAAAAACACATACCCAGAATGAGAGAAGTCACAGGGGAGAATTTGACCTGCAAATTTTATTTATTTAACATTAAAATAGCTTTGCCTAGTGATGCTTTTTCAGTGATTCCTAAATCACTGGGGCTCCAGGATCCCTGAGGTCAAGACAACTGATAGATCCATGGGTGTGTACACCTCTTCATTCCTCTGAGCCTCCTCCATGCCCTTCTGATCAAGGCAGCTGCAAGGATGATGGGTCTCACAACTTTAAACAGCTTCACCTAGACACCCTTTCTGAAAGCCCAGTAGAAGATCAAACGACAGGAAGTGGAAGAGAAACACAAAATAGAATAATTTTAAAAAGCCCTTGCTGGACTGCAGAAGGCTTGAATTCATTTCCAGGTTTATAGTGACTGGAGATTTCATTGGGTAAAAACATTAGCCTCTCTGAGTTTTCCATTCCTTTATCTACCACAAAGATTATTGACAGGCTTTTGCTAAGGTTAGGATAATTGATTTTTTGTTGTTATTTAATTTCTTCCAGGAACAGTTAACGTTTACTAGGCACCTACTAGCCTCAGTCATTTGCATCTAAAAGAGCAAAGCTAACTCACTTGCAGTCTGTGTTCTTTTGAATGGTTAGCCTTACTTCTTAGTTCTGTTGATCACTATTCTACTATTAGCTTCAAGGTCAGTTTTAAAAATCTAATCCATAATTGTCTACTGCTCCCTGCCACATGAACAATAACTGGGGGGTGGCAGATAAGGCAAGCAATTTACAGTTTCTGTGGATAACTGATTTTTAAAGCTAGAAAGAACATTAAACTACTACCTTACTAAATCATAACCCTTAAAGTATCAGTAACACCAATGTAATACCAGAGTTTTGGGGCAATATGTATCCCCAGAAGCTGGGGAGTTGGAGTTGTCAGCAACAGGGGAAGACTGGCTCAAGCTTCAGGGGTTGAAAGCAGGGATGAGTCACTGGGGACCAGGATCCAATCTCAGCTGAAGAAGAGTAAGGATGGTGAAAATGGAAGATCTCAATCAAGGGAGGCGGGCTTTCTGGTCTAGTCACTGCCCACTCAACTTTGGGGATATGGCTCCAGGCTTCTAGCCCCCTCAGCAAAACTCAGTCTCTCCCCAGACCTGGTCGGGCTCACATCTCATTTCTCTTTAGACACAGCTATGTTGGAGAAATTCAATATGGTTTACTGTCCTCTGACCTTGTGGGAGGTTGAGAGGATCCAGGTCTTAAGTTTGGTTGGAAAAGTGAAGTCAAGTAATTCAGACCCAGTTTTGACACAGACCACTACAATCAAAACAGCTAAGATAAAGTGTAGATCTCAAAGGGCCAAAGTGTCAGTCACTCCGTAGGGTCTCACTCTCTGTGACTCCCTGGGGACTTTAGCACTCATCAGGTTCCTCTGTTCATGCAATTGTCCAGGCAAGAATACTGGAGCCATTCTCTTCCCCAGGGGATCTTCCCGACTCTGAATATTCACTGGAAGGATTGATGCTGAAGCTCCAATACTTTGGCCACCTGATGAGAAGAGTTGACTCACTGGAAAAGACCCTGTTGCTGGGAAAGATTGAGGACAGGAGGAGAAGGGGGTGACAGAGAATGAGGTGGTTGGAGGGCATCACTGACTCAATGGACATGAGTTTGAGCAAACTCTGGGAGATGGTAAAGGACAGGGAAGCCTGGTGTGCTGCAGCCCAAGGGGTCACAAAGAGTCAGACATGATTCAGCCACTGAACAACAACAAAGGTCCAAGGTAGAGAAAGTGGGCATATTTATTCCTTCCGGGGGGGTGGGGAGCAGCCATCAGAACAGTCCTGTAAGCTGGTGATACTGTTTCTGCCCTAGTCACCAGGTAGCAGATGTGTATAGGTCACTGAGTTCCCAACACCTCCTATGCGAGAGTCATTGGTCAGACTGTCTGGGACACTTGATAACTGAAACCTGGAAAACTCCACGAGAGATGTCATCAAGCAGAATCAGAGAATAAAATCTGCAGCTCACTGGGGGGAACAATCTGAGAGATGGAGAGAGATGAGTGTGTTAACCTGGTATTGGTGAGCTCCAGCCACTGAAGGACAAGTCTGTTCCATTCCCCCAAATTTGCCATCAACTCAATACCAAGTCCCATTTGTGGTCTCCAGGCCAGTGTGAGACTCCCTCCCACTCCAGAGGAAGCCTCCTGTCCTTCCAACCCTGATGCTCTGTGTTTCTGGCACCCCTGCCTCTCCCTCAGCACTTGCAGCCCTTCGGGGTTTGATTGCCCTGTGATTAAGGAGGTCTGTTGGGGTCTAACATACTGAGAAAAGTGGGGGGGAGAAGGCAATAAATATTTAATGAGAATTTTTGCTTCCAAGCCTTCCTCTTAGTGGGGGAAATGGAAATCAAAAGTCTTTGTGGGAACCCCTATGGTTGAAGGACAAAGAAATGTTCTCCCACTGGCTGTGAAAACGAGCCGCTGGCACCTCAGCAAGAGGCAGCTCTGAGAGGGGAGTCTTAATGAATCACAGAGCAAAGAGCCCTTTCCTGGAAGGAATTATCCCTGGTGCTTTCTCTAATAACACTCACAGGCCTCAGCCTGATGGATGTGGAGTTATGGCTTAGAACGGAGGCTCCAGCGGGTTATGAGGGTGAGATTTATGCAGCCTTCCCAAACGGTGCCCTCCACCGCATGTGAAAGCGGAGCCGTCACACCAGACCCTGCGGCCGGCTGGGACCAGAGAGGGGCTGCCTGGGGCCTCAGACAGTGACAGCCAGGAGAGCAAAGCTCCCTCAGAGGAAGCCGCAGCAACGGTGAGGAGCTAGATGTGTGACCTGGCATAGGTCAATGAGCCTCTCTTGTTTCGTGAACTTCCAAACCATAAAGGAGAGGTAACACCTGCCTCACAGGACAATTTCTGAGAATTTCATGAGATGATAGTTTTTAAGAGCCTTTAGAGTAACGGACATACAATAAGCACTCTATAAATGTCAGCTCCTGACCACCTCACTGCTATCATGGTGGTGGTGGTGATTTTAGAGGAACCTGGGGCTTAGAACCTACACACACTGGACAACAGCTGCCATATAAAGAGGCAGGAATGCAGTTGATCTAGAGAAGATTCCAGGTCTTCTTAGTATTAACAGCTGACATTATTGACTGCTTACCAGGCTCAATGGATCCATTGTGTATTATCTCACTTAACCCTCACAGTCACCAATGATAAAGACCTCACTAGTACCACCATCACCACCATCTCCTCATCATGAGAGGTGGGAATCAAATCCACCTCCGACTGACATCAAAACCTGTGCCTGGTCTTTCTCCCACAGTCATCTTTGCTGCCCACTTCAAGACCTCCTCTAACTCCAGCACTGAGTCTTCTGTCTCTTAGGCTAGTGTTCTTCCCATCACACCCCTGCTGGCCTTCCTCAACTTCCACCACTGATAAAACTGACCTGAAGCCTCAATTCTCCTCTTCTATGGAAATCATCCTGACCAGACAGACTCATTGTCCTACTGTCCCAGCCCCACCAGCACATGTCTACTGCCATGGGCCCCAGCTCTCCAAGGCCCTGGAAAAACTTGGGGCATCAAATCCTTGTTTTTACCCTTTTTCCTTAGAGCTAGCATCATCTTCAGTCTTTAGCTTCTGTTTTCCCTCTTAGCAGTCTGTTTCTACTTAGACCTGGCCAAATCTTATCCTCTCAGCTAAGACCATATGTATCTTGACCTTATATATGAGAGCCAAATTTCAGCCTAGGATCCTATTCCCAACTGTCTGCACTTACGGCACTGCCATCTATCTTGCGATCTGCCCTTAGGTGCATGCCCGAGACCCTGACCTGGAGCCCCCGGATAATGGAATGGGCTGGTAGAGCCTGAGGTCACCATCCATCATGGGCCACCAAGAGTGGGGCCTACTGTTGCCCTTCATTCATGGTTTCAGACTTCCAAGAAAATCCAGCTCCCAACAAAACACTTACTTCCTCTCTACCTCATTCAGACTTAGATAAGGAAGAGCTAATGCTTATCAAATGACAGGCCGGCCTTATCAAATGATGTCTGAGACCTAATTTTCCTCTAATTCTCACCTGACTTCCTTTACTCCAATTCAAGATGTGTCCCTGGGCTTCCCTGGTAGTCTAGTGGTTAAGAATCTGCCTGCCAATGCAAGGGATATGGGTTCGATTCCTGGTCCAGGAAAGTCCCACATGCCACGGAGCAACTAAGCCGGTGCACCACAGGTACTGAACCTGTGTTCTGGAGACCAGGAGCTGCAACTACTGAAGTCTGTGTGCCTAGAGCCTATGCTATACAACAAGAGAAGCCATTGCAATGAGAAGCCCAAGCAACCTAACTAGGTAATAGCTCTCACTCACTGCATGTGCAAAAAATCCCATGTGCAGCAATAAAGACCCAGAACAACCAAAAATAAAACAAAAAATTAATCAAAGATATGTCCCTGTGTTGCATGTCCATGTCCTCCTCACCTATCTGATTTTCTAAGATTTAATCCCCCAAGGTGGTCCCGCCCTTACTCGGTCATTCTTATGCTGGTAGAAATAACCTACTGCTCGAAGGAGATGCATTTGTACTTGGCCTCGGGTCAGTCCCTTCCATGCTGGGTCTTTGCTGGTTCCCACCACTTCCCTCCTCAAATTCTGGGCTCTCATTTGCTCCTCTTCCATGTTCAAAAGTTGATTTGATATGGGATGGCAGAATGCATTGATGGATGAAGAGCGTCTTCCTCCTCCATGTAGGTACCACTGTTCACAGAGCAGCATGTGTTGGACAGTGAACCAGTTAAGGACAAGATCATTGATGGACTTCTCACTGCATCCCCAGCACCAAGGACAGTGCCTGTGACTCACTGGGGTCCTGGTTCTTCATTTTTCCTTGGGTTCACCAATCTCTTTGGGAAGGGGCTGCCACCATAAGCTGATAATCTGTTCCTAAGGGTCTAAGATGAATGAAAATTACTGGCCATTTGGTCACTGTCTGACTGCTCACATGTAGCCTCCAACATTAAGACCTCTGATGAGGACTTCATCCCTAGTGATGTCCCTTTCCCTATAAGAACAACATGCTCACTGTAGATAAATGAATGAACAAATGAATAAACCACAAGTAGATGCCTGCATACAAAGTCTCTGCTAGAATGGTCTGCTCAGTTCAGGGGGACCACTGAGTGTCATCCTTTGGGGAGACATAACAGATTGAGGGTCTCACAAGTGAACAGATGGGAGATTTGGAGGAACAGATGCAAGGTTAGGAAGGTCAGAATTAAGAGGCTCAAGGCCTCTTGGCTGCTGGTGGCATTCAGGATGGTGGCCATCATCCTCCCTGGCCAGAAATTCTGTGAGGCCACAGGGCATGTGTCTGAGTCCCCCTTCCCTTTTCCCTCTCGCTGATTTCCAGTTCTCTGGAGGGACAGATGGACCTGGTCCAGGTGAGCGGGGAGCCCACACTGTACTCGCATTTCTTTCCACTGCAATAGCTGGCTGATCACTCTGGGTTGAAGGGTTTTACTTGACAGGGGACCTTGTCAACTGACACACGAAACAACCCATTAAAAGGTGAACTGATGGCATTGCTCCCTGAAACCTAGTCCCTGCAGCCTGCCTTCTGTTGCCTGTTCTATACCTGAGGTATTGATGCTAATGCTTCCTCCGTAAACACCAGCAGGGACACAGTTAAGCACAGTGTGGTGTATTTCACTCCAGGAGGGCAGTTCTGTGTGTGATTGAACATTCCATCATCATTTGCCATCTTCAAATTGCCCATAAGAAACCCCAACATCTAGATGCAGTGTTAGAACAATGAGGGCTGGTCACTTTGCATTGTAGGCAGTGGGCAGGAAAATTTGAGCTAAGGCATTAGGATAAATGGATGATTGGAGAGATGAGAGAAGGAGATATTTTTCATAGCCTGCTTCTGTTGGTGATTTTTCTTTTTAATGTAGAAAGGTCATATTTTGTGGGGAGAAGAGCAAAGAGTCAAGAGATGTGGCTTTAAATCCCAATTTCCTTTGATGAATACAGCATTTACCTCCTCCCCCCCAAAGAGCACCTTTCTGCATGTATATGATAATGTGTAATACATATAGATATTTAAGACATGATCTTTTCTCTCCCTGATAAGTTGAAGACAAACCTTCCTTTAATGGGAGAGAGAAAGTGTTTCCAATGATTTTCTTTTTCTTTTTTCTTTTTTTAGTCATGCTATGTGCATGACCCAGAGTTATGGATTTCATAGCCATTAGTTCCTCTGATCCTAGCAAGCAATAGCTCAAAATAAATACAATAATGTTGATTTTAGAAATGAGGAAACCGAGGCTCAGAAACTGATACTGTTTGCACTGGTCATAAAATCAGTATCCTTTAGAGCTGGGCTTCTACACTGTGCTGATTTAACTCAATGGTTTGGCGAGGCAGAATGGGAGAAGGATCAAGAGATTGGATACCTGACCAGGTTGACTCTTACTGCCACTCAGTACTAACTCATTGATGTTAGGCAATTACTCAACCTCTCCAAGGCTTAACTCCCAATCTGTAAAATCAGGATATGAAAGAGCCCTCCTCACAGAGTTCTGCAATTATTAAGTGGGTTACATATGAAACCAGGCTTCCCTGGTGACTGGGACTGTAAAGAATGCACCTGCAATACAGGAGACCTTGGTTGATCTCTTGGTCAGTAAGATCCCCTGGAGAAGGGAATGGCAATGCACTCCGGTAGTCTTGCCTGGAGAATCCCATGGACAGAGGGGCCCAGTCAGCCCCATGGGGTCAGACACAATTGAGAGACTAGAGAGAGAGACAGGATATATGCAGCATGCTAAGTAAAAGGTCAGGCACGTAGTAAACCCTAATGACTGGTAGTTATGCTCAGTTCATCACACCATGGGATGTCTGGAGCTCGTTATTAGAAGAATCCACTTCTCCATGGACCTGGTGATGGAGACTCTAAGTACCGGTGATCCGTTAGGAGACACAGGTCAATCTTCCAAGAGATAAGGTAGGTCCTCGGTTGTTGAGAAATGAGAGAAGGGGATAGTGTCCAAGGAAACTTAGGTGAAACGTGGGAAAGAATTATGACCTTCCAAATGGGGCAATGTCTGGAAGAGAGAAGAGCCAAGGACAGCTCCTGGCTGGGTCAAGCCAGGCCCTTGGCTCATTTGTTATAAATGGTGGGGCTAAAACAGCTGGAGGGGAGAGCAGTAGCTACCTCGTATCTAGAAGGCATCTATCCAAGAACCACAGTTGTGCGGAAGTACTCATCAATAACTCTATCCCTTGCTGAACCAATGCTTTATTATAAATAGAGAACCATTTGCATCTGGCATCCAGCTAGGGCAGAAATAGAACTAGAGACTCAGGAGAAAGCAGCCATGGCTGAAGGAGTTTACTCTACCACTCTCTCTCCTTGTTCCTGGAGCCTACAGACTCCGCTCTTATTTAACATGAACGACAATTCACCACAAAGTTCTTAGACACCAGTTTGCAAAAGCCTCCATGTAATTAAATTAGATTTGCTTTTGCCCTGCAAATTCAAGTCAGAATGAGGTCAAGGTGTAAATTGGGGCTTGATGAGAGCTGCCTTCTAATGAAAGCAACAGTTGTGTCCCTGACTCCTTTGTGTGGTGGGGAACATGAATCAAAGTCTTTTCTTTTAATCTGAAGCTTAAAAATGATGCTGAAGTCTGAGCAGGCAGAAGGAATGCATGAGGACACACAGGGCCATTTTTTCAGATGAAGTGTATCTCAAGAGAGGGTTTTCTGAGGAGCCCCTGTCTCAACCACTGTTCCAGAAATGCACTTGATTTGAATCTTTCAGGCAAACATGCTGGCCTCTGAAATTCTTCATTTTTCTTGAGCAGTAAAAAATACTGCAGATGTCAGCACACTGAGGACCACAGGGCTTCAAGGCACAGGGATTCTAGCGAAGGACGGTGGGCTGACAGGCAAGAAGCACTGAGTGTGCGCCAGGCCGAGCAGTGCTGGGGTCGCGGAGACTCATGGACTCAGCACCTGATTATCAATCCACTACTGCACGCCAGGCATCCATACCCGAGCTGGAAACACGGGTCCCTACTCTCATGAAACCTATACAGTGGGGAAACACACAAGTGGCTCAAATACCAGAGATGTGGAGATTTCAGACTGGAGATGTGGAGATGTCAGACGAGAGTAGAGAGAGGCCAGCACCCTGACTGAGGGCCAGGCTTTGGAGGTAGACACGGCTTGTATTCCTGATCTGTCAATGATTTGCTAACTGGTCTTGGGGAAATTTCCTTTAATTCTCTGAGTCTCAGAGCTCTCACAAAGGGCTATTAGAAATGCACATGAGAGGATCTAGGCAACAAGTTCATGCATAATATACATCACATATAATGCATTGCATAAATTAGAGATGTCATTATTATTAACGACATAGCCTCAAGGAAGTTATTTAACCTTTCTGAACCTCAGTCTTCTAATCTGTCAAGTGGGAATAATACCCTCTGTAGGGTTGTGAGAAGAATTAAATTGGGTATTTTCTGTAAAGCACCTTGCCAGCATCAGAGTAAATAAATGGTCAATATCATTGCAAGTATTAAATAAAGCATAAATGCTGTGAGCTAAATACTATGGATTCAGAGTTATTTTGTCCCTCTACTGACTGTGGAAAGTGTAGAAGGAGATTTTTGAAACTCTGCAAACTGGCAAAGTTCTTTTGAAAATCATCTCCCAGGGTGTCATTAGAGATATATTTTGATGAGGACATAAACAATTCACAGACCAAGAAATTGTATTTCCCTGGAGGTAAGGGTTATCCAAAAATCTAATGGGAAAAGGATTACTGCTGACATTCACAACACGTCCACTCAGAGAATAGCAAGTTGTAATAAAAAACACCATCTTAGGCTGGAAGCATTTGGGGTTTTCTTTTCGAGAATACAAAGGGCCACTCTGTGACATATGTACCTGTTTCTCAAAAAAGCAATATTAAGTAACTCCCACTTTCATTTCCAAGAAAGCAAAAGAGGCCCTTTTAGGAGACACCATTTAAGAAGCGGAGACTTTTCATTAAATGAATCCTGTTACTTCAAACCCACTTTGGCCCATCTCTAGTATTGAGAACTCAGAGTCTCAGCGGCTGCCCACCCAGAGCACCTCATGCCATCTCTGGTCCCCAGTCATTATGGGGGTGATCTGGGGTCTCTCTGAGTGTGCATCTCTTTCTCCCTGCATCTGTCTACTTCTCTTTGCCTCTTTTCTCTTTGTATCTCTCTCCCCTGCTGTCCACGTCTCCCCCCCTCTCCTTCTCTGCCTCCGCTTCTTCCTTTCCATCCCAGTCTCTCTGTCTCTGCCTTGGGTTCTGTATCTCTGACTGTAATTTTCTGTTTCTCTCTCTCTCCCTCTCTGAACTGTTGTCTGTCCTTCTTTTTTCCTCCTGTTTTATTTCCTTCATTCTTTCTCTGCCTCTTTTTTCCTCTTTAAATTCGCTTTTTGGGGACCCCCAACCCCATCTGCCTGTGTTCTTTCTCTCTCCATCTCTGCCTCTCCGCCTGCATCTCCCCCGATGCCTGGCTCACTCTCTCCACGCTTCTCGTTCTGTGTCTCTATTTCTGTCTTTGTTTCAGACTCCTCTTCTTTTCCAGTTTCCTTTTCTCTCTCTTCTCATCATCCCACGCTCACTGTGTAGCACTCTTTTTCTCTCGTTCCCTGACTCTCTCTCAGATTCCTTATGTTTCTCTCTCTGATTCCTTGTGCTTCTCACAGTTTTACCCTGCCGCACTGACTCTCCCCTCTTAGAAAACACACACACACCACGCTTTCCCTTCCTGCATCCTGACCTGGCAGCCCAGCCCCCTCTACAGAGAGCAGGCTGTAAATTTAAAGGGACTCCATAACACCACTGGGAGTTGTTTGGTTTATGGTGCCTCCATGAAATCACAGACACATATTTCATCCTAGCAGCAACTTCTTTCTGCTTGAGTCAGCATCGTGCTCAGCACCTGGACGTCTGCTCAGGGGCTGCTCCCCTCTACCCAGCATGTTCCCACGACCCCCAGGCCCAGACCTCCTCAGTCGGCTCTGGAGGGCTTTCTTCTCCCACGTTCCTGCACAAGCCCCAACCTAACCCAGCTCAGGGGCCTTCAGAGCTGCCTGGACTTACTCAAGTCAGATTCAATTTAGGTTGCAAGAAGCAAAGAGCAGACATAAAAATGGCTTTATTGTAAAGGGGGGAGCTGTTGTATCTGCTCCAAGAAGGAGAGCTGCCTTGGGGAACGGCAATTCCTGAGAGATGGCACTTGGAAATATGAGACTGGGTGGTATCCCAGTCCTTCCTGCCACTTTGCTTCGCAACTCTGCCTCTGTCAACCTGTGTGACACAGTCCCGGACAAGTGGCTCTATGGCTCTCGTGGCAAGAAGGTAGGATTTGGCTTTAAAAGAACTGGCCACCCCTCTATGAGCAACGAAGCCTGGACAATTCTCTGTCAATTCAGAGTCTCAGCTGGATCAGCCGTAAAATAAATCCCAGATTCAAATCCCCATTTATCCAGAAGGCTCCACGAGTCAGGAAGGGTGCTAGAGACTGTGTCAGTGCACGGAGTGCCGCCTGCTGTGGGCCTGCCAGCCAGCCAGGACCATCCGACCCTCCCCGGCAGTCTCTGCTTCCTCCCTCACGTCTCAGGTTTAACACTGCCCTCTGTGCTGGGGGAGAGGGGGCTTTCCTGGTGGCTCAGATAGGAAAGAATCTGCCTGCAATGCAGGAGACCCTGGTTCGATCCCTGGGTTGGGAAGATCCCCTGGAGAAGGGAATGGAGACCCATTCCAGTTATTCTTGCCTGGGAAATCCCATGGACAGAAGAGCTTAATGGGCTATAGTCTCCATGGGGTCGCAAAGAGTTGGACACCACTGAGCAATTAAGCACACAGGACTGAGTGACTAACACTTTCACTTTTTCCTATGCTGGAAGACCTTAACAGAACAGATCCTTTCTCCCTTACACTCCACCAGAGCAATCTGTTTAATGCCTTTTTAAGTACTCTGACAACTTATAGGTGCATACGTATGCATCTCTTTACTTATTTAGGACTCGTTTGCCCTCCTGAGACTATTAGCTTCATGTGGGGACAAATAACACCTGTTTACATTTTCCATCATACGCCCACCACCTAGGTATGGAAGCCAAGGGGGTGGTGGTGAGTTAATTCACCTGAGTTCACACCTTGAGAGTGGTGGCACGGCAGCAGGGACACACATCAGAAGCATTCAAGGTCCCGCCTCTCCTTCTTGCCGGATAGTATTTGCCACTCAGAATCCATATAAGGAAAAATTGAGATGTTACATATGTCAAGGGCTTTGCAAACTGTGAAGCTTTGGAAAATGTTATTCTTTGTCAAGCAAGAAGGGTAAGCCAGACTTTATCTTTCAACATCTATGATCCTTTGAAATATGCAGGAGTTTCTTTGACTCTTAAGGGAACGTGAATGGAGAAGTTAACAAAAGCAAATTAAATATGTTTCACCCTAAAACCTGAGGAGTGGTCAAACCTCAAAGGGGCTCTGCATACGCTCAGAGAACCCACCCCCCTGGGTCTGCAGCCCTGAATTCTCTGAAACTGCTGAACGACTTCCTGCACAGTGAGCTTGCTTCATGCAAGACCCTGCAGCCCGACAGCAAGGCCCTCTGTACCCCCACTGCAATTTCAGGGTCCTGGAGACTATCAGGGAAAACTCCTTTGGTCTCCGTTGTCGAAAGGGTTGAAATTATTGTTTGATTTCGGGAATCTAAACCCCACACCAATTGCCCTCTGTCTTTCCTCCAGATCTTAACCCAGTTCTCTCTGACATCCAATGAGGCATGAAGGGCCCATATATTTATCTCCTTTTCTTTGGGCCTCAGGAGGTTCCTTCTGCCCCTATGTTCTGCTTAGGACAGAGAGTTTCCATTTAGGCGTACATGAAAGGCACCTGAAAGTCGCTCAGTCGTGTCTGACTCTTTGCGACTCCATGGACTCTACAGTCCATGGAACTCTCCAGGCCAGAATACTGGAGTGGGTAGCCTTTCCCTTCTCCATGGGATCTTCCCAACCTAGGGATCGAACCCAGGTCTCTCACGTTGCGGGCGGATTCTTTACCAGCTGAGCCACAAGGGAAGCCCAAGAACACTGGAGTCGGGAGCCTATCCCTTCTCCAGCGGATGTTCCCAACCCAGGAATCGAACCAGGGTTTCCTGCAGTGCAGGCAGATTCTTTACCAGCTGAGCTACCCAGGAAGCCCAATTAGTTGTGCTGTCTGGCTAATAAGGAATAACTCAAATCTCTCTTGGTTCAAACTTTGTTAGAAGCAACACTACCAACTATTATACTCCCGATGCAATGTATCTAATGATACTACTCTGCTAAGTCACTTCAGTCGTGTCCGACTCTGTGCGACCCCATAGACGGCAGCCCACCAGGCTCCCCCATCCCTGGGATTCTCCAGGCAAGAATACTGGAGTGGGTTGCCATTTCCTTCTCCAATGCATGAAAGTGAAAAATGAAAGTGAAGTCGCTCAGCTGTGTCCGACTCTTCCTGACCCCATGGACTGTAGCCTACCAGGCTCCTCTGTCCATGGGATTTTCCAGGCAAGAGTACTGGAGTGGGGTGCCATTGCCTTCTCTGATAATATAGTATACTACTATATAATATATATATATACACACACACACTATATATAATGGATACTAATTCAGCAGTAAAGAATCTGCCTGCCAATGGAGGAAACACAGATTAGATTCCTGGATTGGGAAGATCCCCTGGAGAATGGAATGGCAATCTACTCCAGTATTCTTGCCTGGCAATCACATGGACAGAGGAAACTGGCGGGCTGCAGTCCATGAAGTCAAAAAACAGTTGGCCACGACTTAGTGATTAAACAACAACAACAATTAAATATACGTAATAAAGCATAGGGCTATATAAAGAGACATGTATATATACTACATTAGGTCTACTGAGTATAATTAGAATTGTAAATGTTTACTTCACTGATTGTTGAATAGTTTGCTTGGGGTATTTCTTAAGGCTCCCAGCAGCCCCATGACACATGTATCACTGTTAATCCCATTTTTGAAATGAGGAATCTGAGGCTTAAGGAGATACAGTGACTCCCCTAAGGTAACACACCTAATGGAAAGCAGAGAGGGACCCCAAGCCCTGGCTGATTTCCAATTACTTTTTTTAACTTTTACTTACTGGCTTATAGCTGATTAATAACGTTAAGACAGTTTCAGGCAAACAGCGAAGGGACTCAGTCATACATACTCATGTATCCATTCTCCCCCAAACTCCCCTCCCATCCAGACTGGCACACAACACTGAGCAGAGTTCCATGTGCTATACAGTAGGTCCTGGTTGGTTATTCATTCTAAATATAGCAGTGCATCAAATTCATTATTATTTATCTCAACAACAATCCATTCCCACTGTTCTTACTTTTTCCATTGGCATTCTAGGCCACAGTGACATCCCAACTGGACTCCTGTCATACCCCTAAGTGGTCCCCACTTTCCTCCTCCAGTCTCTTGTGTTTCCTCAAAGGTTTGTTCCAGCTTCAAACTGCTGATTCTAAATGACGTTTCACAACTGTACCTGTGAGCATTAAGGGATGTTCTCTTTAATGCATGTGTGGTTTTCCTTTATGGGACTACAGCTGCTCACCAGACTCCTGGTCTTCAGCCATACCCCAGCAGATACGCCCTCTCTATCCTCTGCTGATCTCACCAAGTCTCACTCATCAACAAGAGATCACCCCTGCCAGGAGGCTGAGAGCAGCATCTCCCCTTCCCACGCAAAATCAATGACTCTCAGACTGTATGAGGTTTAACAAGGGTTGGGAAATACCATTAAGGATCTTCTCTACGACTTAACTCTAGTCTCTGCTTAAATAGCTGCATGGATAGCTTCCTGAGTTGTACAATTATCTGGAGACTCCAACGTATATTAACATGAACACTTAGCTAGCAAATCTTTAATGTTCTCAGTGTGCTAGCCACTGTCTGAATACTGTATCTCCTTTTGTCCTCCCCCAAGTCCTGCAAGTTACTGTAAAAAACCCATTTTACAGGTAAAATGCTAGTCGTGTCCTAACTCTTTGTGACCCCATGGACTGTAGTCCACCAGGCTCCTCTGTCCACAGAATTCTCCAGACAAGAATATGGAGTGGGTTGCCATTTCTTTCTCCAGGAGATCTTCCCAACCCAGGGATCAAATCCAGGTCTCCTGCATTGCAGGCAGACATTTACCACCTGAGTCATCAGAGAAGTCCATTTTATAGATAAGAAAATTGACATCCAGACAAAATAAGTTGGCCAAGGCCCCAGGGTTATTAAATGGCAGTCCTTGAAATCAAACCTGAGTCCAGCACAAGCCCTTTATTCTTAAAAACTATGCAAATAAACACTGACCTCACACTGAAAGTGGCGCCCAGGAAGGGCTCTCCCTCTTTGTGCTTCCACAGCCCCTTTGGCTGACCTCCTCATCAGTCACAGGGTCAGGTCTGCCTTCTCTTTAGCACAAGCATTCCGCGAGCAGAGTCTGATCAGACCTGCCCCCAGTAAGCAGAGGACATTCCCAGAGCAGGTAAATATATATATATGCTCACTGATACATGCTACACTAGCACTGAGGTCAGCTCGATCTAGTCCATGTGGATTATCTTCTTCAACCCTTGCAAGAGGTATGGAGACTGCCCTTAGCTTACAGATGATGAAACTGTGGTTCAGCATTCTTCCTATGGCAGTAAGAATGCACTTGCCTCCAGGAGTCAGATCACCACAGGACTTGCCTTGTAGGTCAGTAAGGAAGCGACGTGCCTCTTTTTTGACCTTCACCGTCAACTCCGAGAATGGGGCTCAGGAAGACCTGGACTTGGTCGTACTGAGCAACGTGACTCTGGGTTATTGCTTTCTTCTCTCTGTCTGAGGGTAGGTCACACCTGCAACCTTTCCACTCCCACCCCCAACTTAACATTTCCCATTATTTCTCCTGACTGTTGAGGTGGACTCATTCTACATTTGCCAAATGCTCAATGTATCTTCACACATATTGTCACACTTAAAACCTGCGAAATTCCTGAAAGGCAAATGTTACAGTGACACTTTATGCATATGGAAACACAGGCTAAGACAAAACTCAAGTTGTCCAAGGTGACATGGCTAGTGCCAAAAGAAACCTGAGTTGAAATCAGGACATGTTGACTCCTGAGACTGTCAACTCCCTGTGACTTTCTGTAAGACATCTCTTTTTCTCCTGTCCCTGCTGCCTTGTAGAAACACTCAAGTTGGCCCTGAGAAATCCCAAACAGTGTTTCAAACTCTGATTAGAAAAGTAGAACTCTGAAGACCTGAATTCAAGTCTGGATTCTGCCACTATTTGCAATGTGAGATTTCAGTTCAGGTTGGCTTTCCAGGGTTCAGATCCCACAGACATATAACTGAACAGCTCATATATATTATAAATATCCCCATTCAATCCTTTCAATGGTCCTGTGAAATAGGGATTATTATTCCTATTTATAATATAAATATATTATTTATATTTGATAAATCAAATCAAATAAAAATAACTGGGTGACAGGTATGTGAGGAAAGACACCTCTCTCTCAGCATTGCTGTTTCTACTAATGAGATATTGAATAGGGATGCACTTCATACACAGAATGGGCAGTGCAGATGTTACTATCATACAGAACCTGTAATTAGAAGAGTGGATGTTTGTGACCTTGGTCTCCCAGTATCTTAATTAGAATTTAAGCACTGTGGCTTTCTGAGACGTATTCGGATGCCAGAGTATGAGTCGGGAGTATGAACGTGTGTAGGCATGGTTCCAGGGAAGCCATTCCAGGGCACAGGCTCCAGTCACCTGAGGCTATGAGCCGCCTGTCCTCCAACAATGAGGTTGGAGACCCTGGGGTTTGAGCTGGAACCCCCGTCTCCATTTGCCTCACTCTAGTTTGGGCAGGGATCAAAGTGGCAGTTCCTGAAGCTCTCTGGAACCCACTTGCCTCTCACTTAATGCACGAGAAACCAATGAGCCTTCCTGGGGTGTTTTTCTTGCAGATTTCCAAGCCTGGCTATTGGCTTTCTGTCATTTCTTTCAAGCCTGATTAACACAGTATAAAATTGAGGGGTTTTCAGCTATTCTTCAAAGAGAAGGAGTCAGTTTTCTTCTCTCTCATTCTGAAATAAGCAACAGCGTAACTTCCCTATGAATGGAGGCTGGGGAGGCAAGGAGATGGGATCAATACACAGTGAGAGGAAGGCAGATGCTGAAATAGCAGTGGATGCGGGGCACTGCCTAGGCTGAGCCGCTGAGCCCCAGCATTGAGGGAAGATGAGAGGGGCAATGGGTGATCCGTTTCCCTGTGGGCAGAAGGCAAAGTGGTGACCCGGGCCCTACTGGATGGGGAGTGTAAGCAGCAACTGTTAACATCTATTGGGCATTTACATCTGCTGTGCTAAGCCTCTGGCATGATCATTTCATTCAGTCCTCACAACATCCTTATGTGACAGGTCCTCTCATGGCCCCCACTTGACAGACGGTGGAAACTGAGCCTCTAAGAGGTTAGTGAGTTGCCTATGATAGCACAACTGGTGAGTGATGCTGTGCCATGCTAAGTCATTTCAGTCATGTCTGACTCTTTGCAACCCTATGGACTGTAGCCTGCCAGGCTCCTCTGTCCATGGGAATTTTTAGGCAGGAATACTGGAGTGGGTTGCCATGCCCTCCTCCAGGGGATCTTCCCAACCTGGGGGTTGACATCTCTTATGTCTCCTGCACAAGCAGGTGGGTTCTTTACCACTAGAACTACCTGGGAAGCCCCTGGTGAGTGAGGGAGCTGTATTAAATTCTGGACTAGCTCAGGTTAGAGCTTCTCTCTTGATCAACATACTCTAATGCATCCAGGGATGGAGCCAGAGGAGCTTCCTAATTGGACCTATTAGATCAGCCTATCCTTGTGGGAGACAGATGGAGGAAGTTTCCAACACTCAATAAAGTGGCTTCCTTTGGGGCCAAGAAGCATTCTCTCTTGTTGATGAAAGTCTAAATTCAGAGGGTCCCGCAGGGGTTGACGCAATGTAGGAGAAATGGCTTAGAGAGATGGAGGACTCAATTTGAACCCTGGCTCCATTCACTGCCTTGGGACTGTGAGTCAATAACTTGACCTCTCCCAGCCCGACTTTCCTGACGCATGAAATGAGGATGTTGATACCTATCTTTCAGCAAAGTGCCTGGCTCATTACTGGCGATTGCTATCTCTTGGCTCCCTTCTCTCCTTCTGGGGGGGCCTAATCCCCTGGGGTCTCTGAAAACACCCACAAGTCCATCCTCCACTTTCCACTTTCCTGACAGACTTGGCTGAAGGCACGCACTCGTGTGAGCACCTGAGGAAGGTCAAACTCAAAGGTGAGGTTCTTTGTTTCGGGTTGGAATTATATTGGTGATTTCATCCTGCTGAAGAGACACTCCATGCTTAGCAGATAGAAAGGCTGCCAGTGAAATATTGTGGCATGAAAATGAGTTCATTTAGAAAGAAAAACTTCCCAACATCAAATGTATGGGGCACATAGTAGGGAAGGAAAAAAACAAAAAAAGATTCCTGGTGAAAAGTGAACTTCTTTTAGACTGGAGATTTCTCCCCCTCTTCATGGACATCATAGATCAGTGTCCTTCTGCTCTTCCCATGTTCCCCGCTCCATCTCCTCTGGCCATGCCTCCCTTCTGCAGAGCTGGTCACAGGTCACAGACATGACACAGCTCTATCCACTCCTCCTGAGGGTAGCTATCCTGCCTCCCTACATTCTTCCCTGAACAAATTCACCTGTGAAGTAAGTAACCTGGGAAACCTTACCATCTCCGCAATTTAAATGTCGATACATTGAACAGGTGGTCTTAAAAATGGTAAAAATGGGGACTTCCCTAATGCTCCAGTGGTTAGATTTTGCCTTCCAATGCAGGGGCTGTGGGTTCGATCCCTGGTCGAGGAGCTAAGATCCTAAATGCCTTTCAGCCAAAAAACAAAATATAAGAAGCAGTATTGTAAAAAAAAAAAAAAAAAAAAAAAATCAGTTAAGACTTTAAAAATAGTCCACATCAAAAAAAAATCTTTAAAAAATGTTTAAGATACAAGAATAGTCAAATGGTCAAAATGGCTTCATGAGGACAGATTATATAAGATCTGCCTGTTGAATGATTGAATTAATCTTTTGTGAAGGCTGAGAAGGCATAACTGACACACAGTTCTAAAACATTTGACCTCTGCCCCACACCTAAGTTGTTCATCACTATCATGCCTCCCTCCAGAGAGGCAGTTCTCAATACTGACAGGACATTATGACCACCTGGGAAGCTCTGATAAATCCTCATGCTCAGGGTTCTCAGCACATCCCATAAATCACGCCCTCCAGGGGTGGGACTCTGGCATCAGCATTTTCACTTAATTCCTCAAATGATACCAACATGTTGCCAAGGCTGAGAAGTGCTGTTTTTATGGGAAAAGGACTAGAACAATTCAGGAGAATGTCTGTTCTAAACCCCACTATTTTCCCATTCCCCACAGCTCTACAATTCTCTGCCAACACCAACTTCCTAAGAACCTTTTCACATGGCTTCATGTCTGAGGTCCTGGGCATGTCAAGCTGAGAGCTGGCTGGCCAATGGTATGTGTGCTCGCTGACAACAATTCAGCAACTTTTCTTGGAATATTTGAGCTCAAAAAGCTGAAAGATAAAGACCTCACATTAGGCTAAGGGGTCTTGCTCTCTCCTCCAATCTCCCCAGGCTGATAAATAATAGATAATGAAGAACAGTGATATTACATGCATTAAAGCACTTGGCATCTGCCTCCAAGACAGCACTTTCTATCTAATTGGAGGTCCAGTTCAGCATAAGATCTGTTTGGTGGTAAGGCCAGGTCCTTTCAGAGGGCTCTTTGATGCTGCTAAGTTATTCAATGGAAAAAGGAAATAATTCAACCCTAGAATCAATCGCAATGTCAGTTTCTAAAAGGCCAAAGGGCTAGGTTAGTATGAATGAAGTTTCTTTCTCTTTCAGAGCATAACATCCAGCATTTACCTATTGTTGGGGGCAGAGCCCCAATGCTTCTCAGAGAGGTCCATCTAAAATTGAGCTCCTTAGCAGTCTTCTATTGTGTTTTCTTCTTTACAAAACACATCGCAGCCATCACAGCTTGTGTGTGTACTTGCTCTTTGTCACTGGAGTTCAAACTCCACACAAGTGACACCATTTTGGTTTTGTATCTCTCCTGCCTAAAGCACAAGCTGACAAAAAGTCAGAACTCAAACATCGTTGACTGAATGGATGCGAAAGGTGCAACATGAAACACCTGCTTTGCAGAGCGATTCAGGGCATACTCTGCTTTATGAGGCAAATGCTCTTTATACCTTTTGGGGAAACTGAGGCCTATCAAATGGTGAAGAGGTAGCATGGAGTGAGAGGCCATCTTCCCTCTTCATTGGGAATGCAAACTGTGGAACAGCCCAGCTCCCATTTGGGCATGTGGTTGTGCAGTCCTGGAGAAGTCACATCCTCAGCTTTGTCAGGAAAAAAAGAGATTTCACTCCAAGCTCTCTGATCACACTGCCGTTTCAGGAAGACAACGTGCCAAGGGAGGCAGGCTAGTCAGTGAGCGTGGCATCTGGCAGTAGGCCTTCTCTGCATGGTGGCACAGACTGATGTGGGAGAGCAAAGGGTGCAAATCCCTAAAACTTCAAGTGCACTGTGGACCTTTGGATCAATTACTTAACCTCCCTGAATCTTAGTTTCCTCATTTTAAAAAATCTGTGTCTATATTAATATTTGTGTGGCTCAGATGATAGAGAATCTGCCTGCAATGCAGGAGATCTGGGTTTGCTCCTTGCGTTGGGAAGATGCCCTGGAACGGCAGTCCACTCCAGTATTCTTGCCTGGAGAATCCCATGGACAGAGGAGCCTGGCCAGCCATAGTCCATGGTGGTCACACAGCCGGATGCGACTGAGCGACTAACACTTTTGCTTTCAGGTCAAGATCATTAGAAACACAGTGTTTCTTTCACAAAGTATGCTCCACAGAGAACTAATCCTTCCAATGCCTTACAGATAAAGGATTCTATTTCAAAAGCAGTTTGAAGAACACCACACTCTATGCTTCCTGATATAGTTAAGATTCAACAAGTATTTACTAAGCATATACTATATATCATACACTGGATGCACCAGTGAATAGAAAAGACATAAATTCCTGCCCTCATAGAGTCTATATGTTACTGAGGGGAGGCAGACAATAAACAAAATAAACAAGAAAAAAGCATCCTAAGGTTAGATGTTGGTAAATGTTATGGAGAAAAATACAGAAAGGAAAGAGGATGTAAAGGAGAGGAAGGGGATATTTCTTTCTCTCATTACTACTACAAAATCCCAGGGAAGGTTCTGATTGGCTGACATGATTCATAAGTCCACCCCTTGGACTAACTGCTGTTGAAGAAATTGTTTCAAATCTGTCATTGGCCCTGCAAGGTCATGTGTTCATTCTTATGGAACAGGAGTCAGAAGTGGCTTCCCAAGAAGGAGAAAGACAAGAAAGTGAAAATGAAAGTTGCTCAGTCATGTCTGACTCTTTGCAACCCCATGGACTATACAGTCCCTGGAATTCTCCAGGCCAGAATACTGGAGTGGGTAGCCATTCCCTTCTCCAGGGGATCCTCCCAACCCAGGGATTGAACCAGGGTCTCCTGCATTGAAAGCATATTCTTTACCAGTTGAGCTACCAGGGAATCCCCAGGAAGACAAGAAGACAACATCAACTGTTATCACAGGACACAGAAGACCTGGAAGACCAAACTTCTTCTTTAATAAATTAATGTCATTGTAGCATTATTTGCAATAGCCAAGACATAGAAAGAACCTAAATGTCTATGGACAGAGGAATGGATAAAGAAGATGTGTACATACACACATATACACAATTAAATATTACTCCACCATAAAACAAGAATGAAATAATGTCATTTGCAGTGATATAAATGGACCTAGAAATCATCATACTAAGTTAAGTCAAATAGAGAAAGACAAATGTCATATGATGACAATCATATGTGGAATCTGATTTTTTTTAATGGTACAAATGACCTTATTTACAAAGCAGAACAGACTTACAGATATCAAAAACAAACTTATTGCCAAAGGGGAGACATGGAGAGGGAAGGATAAATCAGGAGCTTGGGATGAACATACTATATATAAGATAGGTAACTTACAAGAGCCTAATGTACAGCATAGGGAATTCTACTCAATATTCTGTGATAACTTATATGAGAAAAGAACCTGAAAAAGATTCTTTGCTGTATACCTGAAATTAACACAACATTGTAAATCAATTATAATCCAATAAACAATTTTTTTTAATTAAAGAAAAAAAGAATTGTGAGAAAGCCTGCCTTGGTAAACATGTAAATCTTCACTTAACCCAGCAGTTCCCCAATGTTGTTAACCACATACCTTTGTTTGTGAATACCTACTAAAATGTTGACAAATGCCTAGTTGTAAACTTCTGATTTCATATAATCTATTAGTAAATCTAGATTTTGAGCAGATTCTTAAATTTTTAAAGGATTTTCTAGGTTGAACAATTCCATATTTCTTTGTGTTTTTTACTTTAATGAAAATCCATCTTGGCTGAGTATCTTTCATCAAATATAATGAAAAATTTGAAGGAATAAGCTTCGGAGGCAGAGATGCCTCCACAGTTTAGCAAAGGATCTGCAAACAATAAATGAACAAATCCAAAGCTGGAGCACCTAGTTTTGATGCAAGAAGAAATCTTCCAAACCACCAATTGTCCTGGTCAGTTTGGTCTAGTTTAATGAGAAACTTTCATGATGTTTTTATAGAAATGTTTGCAAAATCACAACCCCGTAAAATGTCATGTCATATTCCTTGTGACTTTGTGAAATGTCATGAGGTAAGCTGTATCAGTAGGGTTCTTATCTCAATGCTTCCCATAAAAGTCTCTCATGGAGAGGGAGGCAGATATTTACAATAGCTGTTGAGCCACAGGTCACAAAACATAATACAGTTGGTTGAATGACAGAAGCAGAAGACCTCAAACTATTCACAGCAGATGTCAGTATCTGTGGACAGACCCAGGACCAATCTCATCACTAAGTCACTGTTTCATTCTAGCAAGTCATTTCAGCATCTAGGGAACCTGGATTCATTTTTAGTACATGCTGGGATAACAATAATAAACCCTGGAAGCTTAGGAAAAAAGAGCAGCGTATTTGACGACTAAGGGATCACCTCCCATTCTTTTCCTTCAGACAAGCTTTTTTTTGTTTTGTTTTTAAATGGCTTTGATTTTCTTTCATTTTAAAATTCTGTACAAAGCCATCTTAAAAATATTAAAACATATGAATTAAAAAGTACCCATAATTTTTCAGCTTAGAAATAGTAACTATTAAGCTTTTGATGAAGTGTTAAGTTTTACGTTAATCTATTATGACTCCATTTATACAAATATGCAAATAAGTGTACATGTATTTTGTGTATTGGTAAATATGTAGTTCTGTGTATTGATTTATCTTAGCTTTAGAATTAGAAACATTTCCCCACATCAGAAAGTCTTCATATATATCATTTTAATGTCTACATAATATTCCATCTATTACATGCACTGTAATTTATTCCCTGCTCTATATTTGGAGTTATGCTGCACACACATCTCCATGTTTTTGGCACTATAAGCAAAATTGATATAAAATTGGCATGTAAGACTTCAGTAAATATAATACTCAGTCCCCTCAGGAATGTGGAAATTTTAGAAGAAAATGAGTTAATTGGTGATTTTTATAAGAGGATTAAAAGAGCAAGAGGACAGTGTTCCCAAAAGCTATGTCTATTATTGATGCAACACAAATTTACTTTCATGCTGGGGAAGACAGTCTTCTTTAAATTGTCGGAGGAAGAAGATTTTAAGAGGATTCAAACTAAAAATTATTGTTTTCCTGCCAAAACACAAAGGAAAAAACCAACAGTCAAACAAAACCATTAGGAGGGATCAGACCAGAGGCACCATAAGAAAAAAAAAAAAAAAAAGACAGCATTTAGAGGGCTGATGAAGGCAAGAGTAGCATTCAACTACTGATAGTTTCGAAGGTCCTCTAACAAGAGAAAACAGAGTAAAGAAATGGTAGGAATAACCATCCCAAAACAACAGGCTTCTTCATATCTTTGTCTTTTTTTTTCCAATGATGCTAAAAATACAGTATACACACAATGATAATGGAGATTCTGTGATGCTTATAACATGGGAATACAATCATTCTTATGTGTGCTGTGCACCAGCACATCTTCTCTTTTAAGTCATATTTTTTCCTCAGCAAACTTCTAATGGGACTTTAGTAAAAACAGGAGAGTGCAGTTCCTTTGTCTACTCACAAGTGTAGCAACTTGGCTAATACTGCCAGCAACATGGTGGTGCAGTGGTAGAGAATCCGCCTGCCAGTGCAGGAGGCGCAAGAGATGCAGGTTCCGTCACTGGGTTGGGAAGATCCTTTGGAGAAGGAAATGGCAACCCACCCCAGGATTCTTGCCTGGAGAATTCAACGGACAGAGGAGGCTGGTGGGCTATCATCCATGGGGTCACAGAGTCAGACACATAACTGAGTGACAACACACGCACACACCAGTAACATATGCTTATTTCCAAGACCAGGCCAAGCTCAGCTGACAATCCTAAGGAAGTTAAGCAAGGAACCTCACAGGAAAGGCACACTGGAGGGAGGGAGGGGGGCTCTGCACAGTAGGTCACTGAGTGGGCTCTGCAAGCAGATGAAACCTGTCCAATTAACTGGTTATCTGGCATGTCCCATATCGCAGCAAGGAAGCAACGGCCTTTTTAACCTCTGCGTCTTCAATAAATTATGCACAGCTCCTTTCATTCTGCATCATCCACCTGGTGTTTTCTATGGAGAATATGGTACCAGACTTTGGGCTCAGGACTTTTTGCCCACTATTTCCAATTTAGCCAGAGTGGAACCAGTTAATTATCATGGAGAAACAAGTACCAGATTTTTCTTTTTTCAGGAAAGATATTTTACTCCCCTGGTGGAGGTGATTTTGATGGCTGGCTGAACATTTATGTGCACACTGCAATCTAATTTTAGTCCCTACTGTTGGGATAAGTAAGCTCATTTTCTCTGCACAGAGGATGGAAGGCGTCAGAGTGGCAACCTGGCTGGCTTCCCATGGATCCCACCTTCATCAGCAGGATGGAGTGGGGAGGCAGAACTGACCTCTGGAAACCTTTGGCTTGGTGCCCTCAGAAGTTGGGGTGTTAGTTTTCAGGCTGTGCCAGACACTGTGGCCAAGGCCAAGGGTGCTCCGTCAAACCTATCCATTTCAATTAAAGGCGAGACAGTGGAGAAGTAAAATAATCAATTTTGCAAGCTGAACTCCATCATCCTGTCGACACTTTATCTTTGCTCCGGATATACTTGTGCAGGATATGTTTCCTACGACTCTCATGGCATTACTCACCGATGACACTTCTGGTTAGAGATGGATCAAAGCTACTTTGTAAAAAGTGATCAAGATAAGGGGAAAGTGGAAAGTTTCATATGTACATTATAGGGCTGTGTGTGTGGTGCCCAAAACTTCTTTATGCCAAAATACTTCTTACTTATTGGAAGATCTCCATGATCCAATGCCAATTTCTACAGCCAAGTCAGCCAAATTGTTTGTTAACGTATAGTCAATACTTCAATCAAATACCTTGATGACCAACACTCTCGCATATCCTGCAAAGATACAGACCTTTACTAATGCCCCTTCCTTCAACAGTGATGCTTTCAAACATTTATTACCTCTCAATTCTATGTGCTGGTCATTTACTGAACATTAGTGTACCAGGCAGTTCATTTAGTGATGTTTACACATTATTGGTTTGATCCTTAAATTTGGGAATAAACACAAATTCTAATAGACAACTGTGCTCAACTTATCTATTTATTTATTTATCTCACTCTATTGTCATTACATCTTTTATCACATTCATTGAGAAGTGAGCAATTCAGTGAAAGCAAGAACTGGATATCTCTTCATCTCCACTCCCTCTTTAGCATCTAGCAGTGTATATGAAACTGAGTAACCACTCAATATTTTGAGTCAATTGGTGAATTATAATACCATTATCAACCCATCATAGGAATCAAGTCCCTAACGCTTAATGAGTTTATGTAACTTGACCAAAAGTCACAGAGCTTGTCTGGGAGAGCTGGGACTTGAATCTGACTTTGTCTGACTCCTCCCCTCCTCTGTCTAAACCCATCACTGATCTCCATGACCAGATTGTAGCAAACAAGACCCACACCCTGCAATTGTTCTCTGCCCCCTCTGAGCACATGACTCAGATGATACAAACAAAACTGAGATTCTGCCAATGAGGAAGAATGGGAGTAGAGAAACAGTTGTGGGTGGACAGCCAATAGTTCCTGCTACCAAAAAGGAATAGTAAAATAATTCACGGGAGCTACAGGGTGAGGGGTATTATTCAGTGTATAGCCTCACCTGACATGTTCATGCTAACAATCCTGAAACTTTATTTCTAACTGATGCCTCTCTCTTCAGTTCTCCATCATAAGTAACCAACAGATACTACACACTTACAGGTATTCCACAGGGTTCTTCAACTCAACAAGTATCAGAGTGAATTAATCATCTTCTCTGCAATGTGTATTCCCTATCCTGTGGTCCCTCTTCACTCCTCTTGGCCCTCCGCTGCCACATCTATCAGCTAATCCAAGGCTTAAACCTAAACAGCTTCTTAACATCTTTCTCCACTCCTACTGCCACCCCTTACTCAAACACACGGATTGTGCCACTGAGTTCTGCCACTGCTGAGATCCAAATGAGATTAGTCCACTCAGCTGCAGTCATCATCATTGTCGACGATTATATCCTCATAGAGCCTCATCTTGGCTATTTCCAGAACCTCTATTCTAGATTTCCAATATCTGGTTCCCCCAAAGACAGTATAGGCTTGACTATATCACTATACCATATTTCTTAATTATAAATCTGCTCACAACTCATCAAAGTATTTGGTATTATCATGAAAGAAAGGACCTTTGTTGTACAATTTCTCTTCAGCTATCCAGACTTACCTCTTGTTCCTCCACCTTTTTCATTTTACCAGTGAGAAATCCTGAACTACATGAATTCCAATAACACCCCAAGGACAACTTGTGCTTCCAGCTTATTTTTTAGCAATTAACCAGACCAAATATAAATATATGGCTTCCCTGGTGGCTCATTGTTAAAGAATCTGCCTGCAATGTGGAGGCCTGGGTTTGATCTCTGGGTTCAGAAGATCCCCTGGAGGAGAGCATGGCTACTCCCTCCAGTATTCTTGCCTGGAGAATTCCATGGACAGAAGAGCCTTGGTGGGCTACAGTCTATAGTGTTGCACAGAGTTGAACATAACTGAAGTGACTAAGCAGTATATATATATATATATACACACACACGCACACACACACACACGCATATATACATTTTTTTTTAAAATTTGGCTGCACCCAGTCTTAGTATTGGCACACAGGATCTTCATTGCTGTATGCATGCTCTTAGTTGTGGCAATGGGATCTAGTTCCCTGACCAGGAATGGGGTCCCTGCATTGGGAGCAAAGAGTCTTAATCACTGGACACCAGGGAAGTACCCAGACACAATATATTAAAAAATGCTTCACAGACATTAGACAGAAGTTCAGGCAAGTGATGGCTGAGAAGATAACAACAACAAAGAAATAAGCCCTGCAACTGTGTGGAGTTTACTATCTGAAGGGCTTCCAGGCCACAGTGAAGGGAGGGAGATCAAACGGATTCCTGACCTCCCTGGGTGGAGGAGCGTGGGGAGGCCAAGACAGCCAGAATTCACAAGGCTTTACCAAGTAATACGGAACAGGGGAACGAACACAGGGAGAGGAGGAAGTTGCACCAAGAGAGGTCTGGAGATGTGCTGAGATTTCTCCCAGAGCCTCCACCTCAGTACTGATCAAAGCGTGAAGGTGAGGAACCTGCAGGAGACTCGGGAAAGGACCCTCTGAAAGGAACATTTAGAACAATCCCTGGAGTCCACACAGGGCCAGAAACAGTCTCTGCTCCCACAAGCCAGAATAAAATAAATAAGTAAGTAAAACCTTGAGAATACACACGATGTCAGGTATGGTACACAGAAAGGATTTTGCCCCAAAAGTGGGGTAATATTAGTCCCACAGTCTAAACACTACTCTGAACCTAACAAAGCTAAAAAAGCAAGCCTTGAAAGTATGAAATTGTTTTCAGGTAAATTATCTGTATCCCAGAACAAAGGTTAAATGTATTTGAAAGAGAAAGTGTTGGTTACTCAGTCGTGTCCGATTCTTTCGCCACTCCAAGGACTGTAGCCTGCCAGGCTCCTCTGTCCATGGGATTCTCCAGGCAAGAATACTGGAGTGGGTTGCCATGCCCTCCTGGGTATGTATGGCAGAGGGGCATGAACCTGGGGGACTGAACCCAGGTCTCCTGCATTGCAGGCAGATTCTTTCCTGTCTAAGCCACCAGGGAAGCCCCTAAATAATATTTAAAGGAATACAAAAATAGCCAGCACTCAGCAAGTTAAGATTCATGGTGCCATCCTTCCAATAAATATTACTAGACATTAAAAGAGGCAGGAAAGTACCATCTGCAATGAGAAGCAAAATCAATGAACAGAAATAGACCTACATGCCATAATTAGTAGATAAGGTCATGAAAACAGATAATGAAAAATATATTTTGCATGTTCAAGAAGCTAGAGGAGAGTAAGCACATGTTAAGGGAAAATGTGGAAGATATAAAAAAGAGACCCAAATTGAACTTTAACTGGGGAAAAACAACAAAACAGAATTTGAGATTAAGGGTTAGGGATGAACATCAACTAGACATTTAAGAAGAAAAGATTAGTGAACTTAAAGATGTGCCAATAGATACATCCAAAATGAAATAAAGAGAAAAATTACTGAAACAACAGAGCAAAAATAACAGAGCTGTGAAACTATTTTAAGTGGCATAATATACATGTAATTGAAGTCTTTATAAAGAGGGGACAGAGGGTCATATCTGCAGAAATAATTGCTAAAAAATTTCCAAATTTGATGACTATTTTAAAACTACACATTTAGGAAGCTCAACAAACCACAAGTATAAGAATCATAAAGAATATTACACTAAGGCCATCACAATCAGATTGCTTAAAGATGTACAGAAAATCTGAAAGCATCCACAGAAGGAGAAAAGAGCATGTACATAGAATTGAAAGGAAGAATGACATTGGAACAATGCAAGCTAGAAGATACTCGTGCAACACTGCTGAATTACTTGGGGTGGGGGGAGGGTCATGCCAACAAAGAATGCTATACTTGGTGAAAATATCTTTCAAAAATAAAGAGAGAATGAAGCCTTTTTCAGAGAGACAAAAATCTGAAATAATCCATCAACAGTGGATCTGCATTATAAGAAATGTTAAAGGAATTCCTTCAAGCAGAAAGAATATGATATCAGAGGGAAAGTGAAATCTATAAAGGGAATTAAAGAACCTCTGAAGTGAATGGTATGTGTGTGTATATGTATATATGAGTGGATTACTTATACATATATGGTCTATATGCATGTATATATATGTAGGCTTTCCAGGTGATGCTAGTGGTAAAGAACCTGCTTGCCAATGCAGGAGACTAGGGTTCGATTCCTGGGTTGGCAAGATCCCCTGGAGAAGGGCATGGCAACCCACTCCAGTATTCTTGCCTGGAAATTCTTATGGACAGAGAAGCCTAGAGGGATACAGTCCATGAGGTCGCAAAGAGTTGGACATGGCTGAAGCGATTTAGCATGTGTGCACACATATATGTGTATATATATATATATATATATATATATATAAATATTTTTTCTTATTTAAAAATTCTCTTTAAAGTTTTTTTTTTATTTTTAAAGCAGAATTAAAAAAAAATCTTCTGTGGTTTATAAATAAACAGAAGCAAAAGCAAAATGTATGGCAACATAACACAAAAGCCAGGGGAGGGAAAATGGTAAAATACTTTTGTAAGGTAAAGACAACCAATGTAAACACTGAAGCAACCATAAAAGAAAATGAAGGGTGTTATTGCCCACAAGGAAATAAAGGAGATCACTTGAAACTTTAAAAATAATTCAACAACACACTGTGTTCTCCATTTCTGTGCCTATTAATATATGGTGTCCCTGTTTATTTCTGCTCCAAAATAACTGGCAGACACCTCATCTCTCAAGGATCAGTTCAACTAACACCTACTCTGGGGAGCTTCCTATGACACTCATAGTCATGCCTACTTTTAGAAAAATAATTATGATCTTATTATCGTCTGTTGCCATGGCTGACTCCTCACCGGACTTGAAGCTTTCAGCAAGTAGTATATCACAGCTATACAGCACATCTTCAGTAAATATTTACTGAATGAATGAAGTGTCTACATTCAATGCTTTTCTTAATTCTCATCACTCTCTGGGCCATTTGATCCAGAGCAGATTTACCTTGCTAACACACAGCAACCTTCTTAGGTCTAATTTCTTGAAAGACTAAGAACTTAGGTTAAACAATATTTATCCTCATTACTCCTGAGGTCATGAAGTCCAAACAGTTCTATAGTAAAATTAGAAGACAAACTCCAAGCAGAGTTGATGATGTTATCTTGAATGAAGAAAAATCCAGAATATCTTAGAGAATTCCTACCATTCACATGATACATGAACTCCTTTCCTGTTAATAGTCTGTAGGGTTCCAATCAAATGATTCCTTTTCACAAAGTTTTCCCCATTTCCCCAAATGGGAATAAGTTTTTACCTCTTCTGAATTCCCCTGGCCCTCTGCATACCCATTTGGCCATTAGGTATAGTTAGGTCTAGTATTTTTGGATATGGACTAATTCTGTGGGTTTATTTCTCTTATTAGTCTATGAACTTCTAATTTAACTCACCTGTTCATCCTTCGCTGGAGCATAATGATAGATTTAGCATACGTTCAATTACTGTCTTAAAGAAATGAATGAAGAATTCACAATATAATATGGAAAATTTTGATAAAGACTGTCACAATTCTATTAAATGGCAGGACAGGGATCCAGTGAACTATGATTCATGTAGGGGAAAACTGAGACTTAGAGAACAGAAACAAAGTGTCTTGGGAAAAAAAGAATTTATCAATAATCTATAATTCCATATCTAAATTATGAAAGTTTACAAGGATATATTTCACTTAAAACTTCTCAGTAAGAGGGCAAAACTCTATTTTTACTTTTTGCTTTGTTTTCTTCTTGAAAAACATTTACAGAAATAATATTAGAGATACATAACCTGTATCAATCCAAAAATCATTTAGTTATTTATTTACTCATTTATTCTTTAAATAAGTTGATTGCAGGCTATATCCATGTACAAGAATGAATATACACAGATTGGTAAAACCACCATCTCTGATCTAAATGGGCTTCCAGTAATGGAAAGACTGACATAAACGGAATATCAGCAACTCTAATAACTGAAAGATAGAGACATGCACAGCAAAAGGGCATCTGCCCAGAAAAAAGTGAGAGGCAGAAAAGGCGTGGCACCTGAAATGAAACCTGCAGAAAGAGAAGACAAAGGCCAAGGCAGAGGAAAGTGCGGAGGAGAGCAGAGTGGACGGCAGCAGAACAAGCACAACAGAAGAACCTCAAGAGATGTCCCTGCAAAAGAAAGTTCAAGACAAAGAACAGAAAGCCTTCTGTGCGTGACAACAAACTCATCTTTATTCTGAAGACGGAAAATCACTGAATGACATGTTTGTATCTGTATTAAAATCAGTGGGTTGTAGGGAGAATGGGTTGGGTTCGATTCCAATGAGAAAGGTAGTCAGTTTACACTGAGATTCATTTCCTTATCTAGAGAATGAGAAGAAAGGAAAAGATGATTCCCAATGCTAGTAATGTATGCTTTCCTAAATGTGGCATTTCCTCTTTGGCACTGTCTGAGGGATTGCAGGTATGGTACTTTGCTTCTCAGGGCTTCTGAATTTCACCATCTCTAAAACGAGGAATTTGGCCAAGGCCATCTCTGAGGTCTCCTTTCACATGTACAATCCATGGTCTTAACACCATTTTCTCTCTCTCAGGTAATAACAAAAATGTCAGAGTGTGTAAAACAATGCCCAATAATTTCACAATTAAAAAAAAAACACTGGAATATTGCACTCAGATGGCTACTCATCTCCAGCAATTAGAAAGTAATTGTACTGCACGTTTTAAAAAAGTCTCCCCAAACTTGATGGCTCAGCAAAAATTATTAATTGAAACTAAAAATAAACATGCAACCCTCTTCACGTTCCCGTTCTCTTGCACCCTGGTGTGATAACCCCAGTGAGCCCCTCCCCATTTCAGCATATGAGAAAATATGCAATGGCCTTTGTGTTATTGATTCTTTATTAGAATCATGTGTCTTATCTGAATAGAAGACTCTGCGGGTGACTGAAGGCATCTGGTGTCCACTGGGCAATTAAAGCCTGGGATTATGAAAGTTGGAATTGCTTACTCCTGCCCTGGAGAACCTGGAAGACCACTACAGCTGATTCTAAATGCAGACAGTATATATGTATATATATCATTTGGCAATGAGGCACACAAATTAGAACTTTCAGAAGTCCATGAAATTTAGAACTTTCAGTAGTCTGCCATGAGATTACTCAGATTTGAATCCAGCTCCAACACTTACTATGAGTGTGACCCTGGTAAAACTCACAGACTTGTATAAACCTTAGTCTACTACTCTGATAAACAGGAATAATAACAATAAAGCCTATATGACTTGATGACTAGAGAATAAGGTATTTATTTTCCTATTTAACATCCATTTGATCATTTCACCTAGCTCAAGGTATTTTCTTTTTACTATGACACTGATCACCTTCTAACATACTCTATAATGCACTTATTTATTATTTTTAGACATAGAAGTCATGTTAAAAAGCAGAGACATCACTTGGCCAACAAAGGTCCCTCTAGTCAAAGCTATGGTTTTTCCCATAGTCATGTATGGATGTGAGAGGTGGACCATAAGGAAATCTGAGCGCCAAAGAATTGAGGCTTTCGAATTGTGCTGTTGGAGAAGACTGTTGGGAGATCAAATCAGTCAATCCTGAAGGAATTCAACCCCAAATATGCATTAGAAGGACTGATGCTGGAGCTTGAATACTTTGGCCACCTGATATGAAGGAACAGCCACCTCACTGGAAAAGACCCTGGCACTGGAAAAGATTGAGGGCAGGAGGAGAAGGAGGGCGACAGAGGATGAGATGGGTGGATGGCATCACTGACTCAATGGACATGAGTTTGAGCAAACTCTGGGATATAGTGAAGAACAGGGAAGCCTGGCATGCTGCAGTCCATGAGGTCACAAAGAGTCTTAGCGACTTAACTTAGCGACTGAACAACAACATTTCACCACCACCCCAAAGAATATGACATCGATGAGGGCAGGGCTCTTTGCACTGACTGACGCTTATCTCAAATGGTCAGAAATGTTCTGTGACACATAGACACTCAATAAACAGTTACTGATTAACTATATTAAGACTAAATTTTAAATTGGCTATTTGCATTCAACGAATGTTAGATGAAACTACTGTCACTGAAATCACCACCGTCATCATCAAATTCCACCTAATTTGGTGTGATTTTTTTTAGAGTTATCAAGAACTGCCTTATTGCCTTTGATTTGATATTTCTTCACCATTGACAGCATCTAGGTTACATTTGTCAGAGATGATGAAGTCATATTCGGTTTAGTTTCCAGTGGACAAAGCCTGGTTGACAACCTGCTGTGCCAGGCACTCTGCCACAACCTAGGAAAACAAAGAGGAGGAAACCTAACTCCCAGCCTTAGAAGTTCACAAACACCATACTGCTCTACTGATTATAATCTGGCAATTAATGAACAAATTCAGAGGTCTCTAATGAATGCATTCCTTATTTAATTATAAACCCTGTGATCCTCACGGGCGTGTGTGCATGCGTGCTAGGTCGCTTTAGTTGTGTCTGATTCTTTGTGACCCCATGGACTGTAGCCTGCCAGGCTTCTCTGTCCATGGAATTCTCCAGACAAGAATACTGGAGTAGGTTGCTGTGGCCTCCTCCAAGAGATCTTCCAGACGTAAGGACTGATCCCCATATTCCTGCCTTCCAGGTGGGATTTTTACCACTGAGCCATCAACAAAGCCCATGATCTTCACACACACAGATAAAAGGTCTTTTCCTCCTTTGCTTTGCCAACCCGCAACTTGGGAACTTCAAGGAGACCAAAGACAATGGCTGTGGCTTGGGGAGCAGGAATAAACAAGAGCCACAAAAATCCCCTGAGACTGGGCTAGTGACTAGGACATATATCCCTGGTGTAGGGACTGGGACATATTTATCTCAATAAATACTTCTTAAATGAATAAATAAATAAATGGCATAAGTTGATAAAGAAATGCAAAAAAAAAAAAAATCCCCTGGGGAACTTCTTAACTAGGAAGGGACCTGGCCTAAGAAATTCTGGCTAAGTAGGTCTGAAGTAAGGCCCTAAATTTTGCATTTTATTTTTTGAATATTTACTTATTTGGATGCACCAGGTTTTAGATGCAGCATGCAAGATCATCACTTCATCCATCATGTGGGATATTTTGTGGTGGTGTAGTGATGCTCTGACTGTGATGTGCGGGCTCAGCTGCCCCATGGCATGTAGGATTTTAGTTCCCCAAACAGGGATCAAACCCACAGTTCTTGCACTGCAAAGCAGATTCTTAACCACTGGACCACCAGGGAAGTCCCTGCATTTTAAAAAGCATCTCTGGGGATTTTGTCCCAAGTGGATTACAGGCTACATGTGGAGAAACGTTGATTTACAGGGTGGATTTTATATGAGAAACAATTATAAGACCATATGATGCTTTGGGATTTTGCGTATGGTGCTGGGATCATGAGTAGTGTTTGCCAAGGGGCAGCAAGGCTAAAACGCGAGTCACTGGGTTGGTGGGTGCCATGGCTAAGAACTAACTGAAAACAGACAGGGGACAGCCCGGAGGGCAAGACTCAGCACAGGCAGGGGAAGCCAAGCAGATGCAGTCCAGAAGAGAAGGTCTTTTTCTTCCAACTCCAATGCTATTTCCAACCCATTTCAGGGTCCTCTTTTTCACTCTTCTTCTACCATCCTTATTAAATATAGGATAATCTACAGTTCTGTCCTTTGCCTCTTCACTTCCATGCTGTTTCAACTCCACTGTAAAAATTCCTCCTGGGTTTCTCTGCTCTCCTCATGTTTGCTGTCATGCATACCCATCCAGTTGGCAGAGGAGAATGAGAATCTCAGGACGTGCGGCAATCCTCTTAGGTCAACAAGCTTGCTTTGAATACCGGCTCTGGAAACACCGGGCTTGCTGTAGAGACCGTCACAGACTGCAGCCCCGTGCCCTCACTCAGCGCTTCCTGAGAAGCAGAGACATGGACTGGGGAAATCCTAAATTCCAAACGTAGATGAAATGGCTTTCTGTTTGATTGATGATTGACTGATTTTCATCTACATGTTTGAGAAGCTGCAGGCAGAAATGGGCCTCTCAGAGACAGACACTGATAAGAATTAGGCAGACTTTCCTCCCAAAAGACCTCATATGAAAATAGTATAGACTGATATTTCCTGAAAGACCCAGACATAAAGGCCCCCATTTACAAATGAGAAAGAAGCTACATCCAGGGAGATGGAGACACAGTCCTGGAGGTAAGGGAGGGAAGGACTGAGAGTATGGGATGAGCAGATGCAAACTATAATATATAGAATGGATAAATAACAAGGTCCTACTGTGTGGCACAGGGGACAATATTCAATGTCTTGTGATAAACCATAATGGAAAAGAATATTTATAACTAGGACATCTATATGTGTATAACGAGTCACTTTGCTACAGAGCAGAGATTGGCACAACACTATAAATCAACTATACTTCAATCAAAAAAATTATAAAATTTTAAAAAAGAGAGAGAGAGAAACAGTCCCTATTTCTAGCAGATGGTCTCAGAACTTTGTCTTCTAATAAGGACCCTATATTTTTTCTTCCTCAGCCAGTCACAAAGAAAAAGATATTAAAAAAGCATATTTAAAATGTGGAAATATTAATTGTAAGCTTGTAAGTTATCAATGTTTTGATCCTTTCAAATGTAAAAAGATTCAGGTTTCAACACAGACCTCCGATTTTCAGGGGAAGAAAAAAAGAGCGACGCAGAGACACTCAAGCAGCCTCAAAAACTCTACATGCTGGATCCTGCGTGACCAACAGTTAAAGAGCAGCCTCTCATTCCAACCAGAAAACGGGCACTACTGCTAGATTGATTCTCAACTATCATGCTTAATGCTATCATTTCTAAAATGCACAGATTAAAATATCAAATATATCATAAAATATGCCTGCTGTGCTGTGCTCAGGTTGAGTCCAACCCTATGGACTGTAGCCCACCAGGCCCCTCTGTCCATGGGATTTTCCAGGCAAGAATACTGGAGTAAGCTGCCATTTCCTCCTCCAGAGGATTTTCCTGACCCTGGGATTGTGCCTCCTGCATCCCCTGCATTGCAGGCAGATTCTTGATCACTGAGCCACCGGGGAAGCCCCAAAATACGCTTGAAAATTTAGTCCTTTCACTGTTCCTGGGGCAGGAACACAGTGTTCTCCAGGCAGGGAAAGAGTAAGGGCGTATTAAGAAAGAACATGACTCTTTCCTAGGGAACCAAGCAGAAGGGTTCCGGACCAGGAGTCCTGGACCAGGGCACGATGAATTTAAAATTCTCCGTGAACACACTACACACAATATTCAAATCAATCTATTAATTTATTTGTTAAATGTTTACTGAGTACATAATATTGAGTATTGAGTGCCAGAATTATTACAAACTCCAGGGATATAATCTTGAACAAGAAAAATCAAGTCTGGCTTCAAAGAACCTTCATTCTAGTGGAGGATAGGGATTTTTCAAGTAGAATTTTTTTTTAATTCTATTTTTCAAGTAGAAATTTTTTTCTGTTTTTCAAGTAGAAAAATAAATAATGCCAGATGATGGTAAGCACTAAGAAAACACATAAAACAAGTGAAGGCGCTAAAGAGTGATGAAATGTTACTTTTTTAAAGTCATTATTGAATTCCTTACAATACTGTTTCTGCTTTCTATTTAGTTTTTTGGTTTTTTTTTTTTTGCCTCTCATTTCAGTTTAGTTCAGTTCAGTCGCTCAGTCGTGTCCCTCAGTCATGTTCGACTCTGCAACTCCATGAATCACAGCACGCCAGGCCTCCCTGTCCATCACCAACTCCCAGAGTCTACCCAGTCTACCGAGTCGGTGATGCCATCCAGCCATCTCATCCTCTGTCGTCCCCTTCTCCTGCCTCCAATCCCTCCCAGCATCAGGGTCTTTTCCAATGAGTCAACTCTTCGCATGAGGTGGCCAAAGTACTGGAGTTTCAGCTTCAATATCAGTCCTTCCAATGAACACCCAGGACGGATCTCAAGGATGGACTGGCTGGATCTCCTTGCAGTCCAAGGGACTCTCAAGAGTCTTCTCCAAAACCACAGTTCAAAAGCATCTATTTTTCGACGCTCAGCTTTCTTCACAGTCCAACTCACACATCCATACATGACCACTAGAAAAACCATAGCCTTGACTAGCAGACCTTTGTTGACAAAGTAATGTCTCTGCTTTTTAATATGTTATCCAGGTTCGTCATAACTTTCCTTCCAAGGAGTAAGCGTCTTTCAATTTCATGGCTGCAATCACCACCTGCAGTGATTTGGAGCCCCGAAAAATAAAGTCTGACACTGTTTCCACTGTTTCCCCATCTATTTGCCAAGAAGTGATGGGACCAGATGCCATGATCTTAGCTTTCTGAATGTTAGGCTTTAAGCCAACTTTTTCACTCTCCTCTTTCACTTTCATCAAGAGGCTTTTTAGTTCCTCTTCACTTTCTTCCATAAGGGTGGTGTCATCTGCATATCTCAGGTTATTGATGTTTCTCCTGGCAATCTTGATTCCAGCTCGTGCTTCTTCCAGCCCAGTGTTTCTCATGATGTACTCTGCATAGAAGTTAAACAAGCAGAGTGACAATATACAGCCTTGACATACTCCTTTTCTATTTGGACCAAGTCTATTGTTCCATGTCCAGTTCTAACTGTTGCTTCCTGACCTGCATACAGGTTTCTCAAGAGGCAGGTCAGGTGGTCTGATATGCCCATCTCTTTCAGAATTTGCCACAGTTTATTGTGATCCACACAGTCAAAGGCTTTGGCATAGTCAATAAAGCAGAAGCAGATGTTTTTCTGGAACTCTCTTGCTTTTTCGATGATCCAGCAGATGTTGGCAATTTGATCTGTGGTTCCTCTGCCTTTTCTAAAACCAGCTTGAACATCTGGAAGTTCACGGTTCATGTATTGCTGAAGCCTGGCTTGGAGAATTTTGAGCATTACTTTGCTTGAGTGTGAGACGAGTGTAATTGTGCAGTAGTTTGAGCATTCTTTGGCATTGCCTTTCTTTGGGATTGGAATGAAAACTGACCTTTTCCAGTCCTGTGGCCACTGCTGACTTTTCCAAATTTGCTGGCATATTGAATGCAGCACTTTCACAGCATCATCTTTCAGGATTTGAAATAGCTCAACTGGAATTCCATCACCTCCACTAGCTTTGTCCGTAGTGATGCTTCCTAAGGCCCACTTGACTTCACATTCCAGGATGTCTGGCTCTAGGTGAGTGATCACACCATCATGATTATCTGGGTCATGAAGATCTTTTCTTTACAGTTCTTCTGCGTGTTCTTGCCACCTCTTCTTAATATCTTCTGCTTCTGTTAGGCCCATACCATTTCTGTCCTTTTTCGAACCTATCTTTGCATGTAATGTTCCCTTGGTATCTCTAATTTTCTTGAAGAGATGTCTAGTCTTTCCCATTCTGTTGTCTTCCTCTATTTCTTTGCACTGATCACTGAGGAAGGCTTTCTTATCTCTCCTTGCTATTCTTTGGAACTCTGCATTCAAATGGGAATATCTTTCCTTCTCTCCTTTGCTTTTCGCTTCTCTTCTTTTCACAGCTATTCGTAAGGCCTCCTCAGACAACCATTTTGCCCTTTTGCATTTCTTTTCCATGGGTATGGTCTTGATCCCTGTCTCCTGTACAGTGTCATGAACCTCCATCCATAGTTCATCAGGCTCTCTGTCTATCAGATCTAGTCCCTTAAATCTATTTCTCACTTCCACTGTATAGTCATAAGGGATTTGATTTAGGTCATACCTGAATGGTCTAGTGGATTTCCCTACTTTCTTCAATTTAAGTCTGAATTTGGCAATGAGGAGTTCATGGTCTGAGGCACAGTCAGCTCCCAGTCTTGTTTTTGCTGACTTTATAGAGCATCTCCATCTTTGGCTCCAAAGAATATAATCAATCTGATTTCGGTGTTGACCATCTGATGATGTCCATGTGTAGAGTCTTCTCTTGTGCTGTTGGAAGAGGGTATTTGCTATGACCAGTGTGTTCTCTTGGCAGAACTCTATTAGCCTTTGCCCTGCTTCATTCTGTACTCCAAGGCCAAATTTGCCTGTTACTCCAGGTGTTTCTTGACTTCCTACTTTTGCATTCCAGTCCCCTATAATGAAAATAACATCTTTTTTGGGTGTTAGTTCTAAAAGGTCAGGTAGGTCTTCATAGAACCATTCAACTTCGGCTTCTTCAGCATTACTGGTTGGGGCATAGGCTTGGATTACTGTGACATTGAATGGCTTGCCTTGGAAACGAACAGAGATCATTCTAACCATGTGAAATTCTTACCTCACTGACGAGGGATCGAAACCTGCACCCCCTGCTCTGGAAGGAGAAGTCTTAACTGCTGAACCTGAAGTGGTATTTTATAAACGGGAGTTAAGGAAGGCCTCTGGGAGGAAGCTAGTTGCTCAATACAGAGTCAACTGCAGGGAGGGAAGACTCGATGGGAGTCTAGTTAGTTAGTTTGTTTGCTTGTTTTTTGTAGCAATCCACAAGAGACACTGGTGGGTTGGAACAAAGTGGTAGAATGGGGATGATGAGATGTGGCCAAGAATGGGATGCATTTTGGGAGGCAGAGCTCACAGGGGCTTGTTGATAAATGGAATGCAAGGGTGAGGAAAACTCACAGATATCTGCGCAGACCAAGGTGGTGGACTGCAGGGTCATTCATTGAGCTGAGGAAGTTGGGAAGGGAGGCCCAAGAATCATGTTTTAGATGTGATCACTTTGCTGTTCACACCTTGACTTGACACCAATCAGGTGAGTTTTACACACACACACACACACCCCCACACACAGAGTTCCTACCTGCAAAATTCTTTCGCAGCTTTTTATTCCCTTATCATTATCTGCATGTTCACTTGTACTATTGTATGTTTTTCACTCCAAATCTAACTCTAAAGATATTAGGGACTCCAGAACCTCAATATTCTTATCTTTCATTTTCTTAACTTTTTATTTTATATTGGAGTATAGATGATTAACAATGTTGTGACAGTTTCAGGCGAGCAGCAAAAGGACTAAGCCATACATACACATGTACCCATTCTCACTCAAACTCCCCTCCCATCCAGGCTGCCACATAAGGTTGAGCAGTGTTCCCTATGCTATACAGTAGGTCCTTGTTGGTTATCCACTTTAAGTAGAGCAGTGCAAACTCCCTAACTATTCCTTCCCCGTTTATCTGCCTTTTTTTAAGAGAGAGAAGTATGTCAGAGAGAATGATGTCTGTGACCAGTAAGTAAGTACCACAGGGGACCAGGAACACAGTGCTCAGCAGGCAGCGAAAGAGGAAGGGCATATTAAGGAAGAACATGACTCCTTCATAGGGAAGAAGCAGAAGGGTTCTGGACCAGGAATGAGGAGTCACCATTTCCCCATCCAAAATGAAACCTGCTGTCAGCATTCTGCATGGTCTGGGGACATCTACCTATAATCCTATCACAGTCTTTATCCTCCCCATTTTCACAGGTGGAGTCCCAGTGTAGACTGCAGAGCTGTGTCGACGTACGTGATTACAGTGTTCAGCTAACATGTGAAGACACGGTGTGTATGTGATTTCTCCCTGGGACACATTGAACAAAGACGACTCCAGGTGTTCACATAAAGTTCAAATGTTTCATTTCTGAAAAGCTCTGTCAAACTCTCCACAGCCTGCCAGAGTCAGAGCGTGCTCACAGCTGTGAGATGGTTTCATTTCACTGTCTCTCACTCTCTGCTCCCCTCCCCCAGCCCACTCTGGGTCATAACTTCCCTCATGCACAGATTTAAAAACTCCACAGGCCAAATGACACTTGGGGGACTGTGTTACGCTTTCTCAAAAAAAGGGAAAGGAGTGGTGCTTCCATCTGCAGTGCTGACAGTGTTCAGCCAGACACAAGGATGGTAATGGGGCAAGGGAGCAGTCCCTTTTCCAGCATTTTCTGTGTGACATCTACTGTGGTTGGCAATTCTCTTCTCTCGCAAGAATTCTGATACAGTGGGCTTTCATGGAGGCTTACAAAGGAGACATTTAGTGAAACTGGTAAGAACTACATTGTGTTCTTACTTTTCTGAAGCAAGGTCATAGCTAGCATATCCAGGCAAGTATTTCTTTGTCCTATTGATCTTCAAGTGAGAATCTTGTACAACTTGCACTCCTTCCATTTCCTGATTGGTGAAAAGACCACTCATAATAAATGCCATTCTCCTTTGTCTTACAATAGCTTGCCTTTCCCCTTCCTCCATTATTTGTAGAAATTATATAACCAGAACAGATGTTTTGTTCAACTGATGCTGGCCAGTGGGAAGTCCATACAACAGGGATTCAAGCACATATTCCTTGGAGTCAAGGTTTCAGGATAGCCTGCATTCACCTGAAATGATGCCAGTGCTTCTGGGTCAGTGACTGCAGCCATGAAATTAAATGACACTTGCTCCTTGGAAGAAAAGCTATGACAAACCTAGACAGCATGTTAAAAAGCAGAGACATAATGCTGACAAAGGTCCATCTAGTCAAATCTATGGTTTTTCCAGTAGTCATGTATGGATGTGAGAGTTGGACCAAAGAATTGATGCTTTTGAACTGTGGTGTTGGAGAAGACTCTTGAGAATCCCTTAGACCGCAAGGAGATCAAGCCAGTCCATCCTAAAGGAAATCAGTCCTGAATATTCACTGGAAGAACTGATACTACAGCTGAAGCTCCAATACTTTGGCCACCTGATACGAATAACTGACTCATTTGAAAAGACCCTGATGCTGGGAAAGATTGAAGGCAGGAGGAGAAGGGGGTGACAGAGGATGAGATGGTTGGATGGCATCACTGACTTGATGCTTCTGAGTTTGAAAAAAACTCCGGGAGTTGGTGATGGACAAAGAAGCCTGGCGTGCTGCAGTCCATGGGGTTGCAGAGAGTCGGACACGATTGGCAGACTGAACTCAACTAGGTCAGTGCTGTACCAATCATGGGATTCATGAATTAATCATGCCACAGCAAGAAGATTAAATCACTGAAGACTGAGACCTCCAAAATGTGGATGAAGGCTGCACTGGGTACCTCTCCTACTTGTCTCAGGGGTGGTCTGATTCCTTGGCACAAAATTGAGATAGTTATTATGTATTGGACCAGAACCAGAATCAGAGAAATTTTACGCAAATCTTGCCTTGGGACAAAGGATATTGAAAAGTGTACTCCTCTGAGTCCATGTTAGGGCATTGCATGGTCTGCTTCCATACCATCAGTGACACCCATGAGGCAAATGTGTCTGAGAGTCTATGAGTCAAATACATCTCTGTTTCAAAACCAAAAATGTATTTAATCACTGCTATTGATGTTTTTTAATGATATCCAGAAGTGTTCAAAAGTACGGTTGAAATAAAGGAAATTAGTCTGTTAGTGATAAATCTGGACTGGGCTTAGTTGCTCAGTTGTGTCCAACTCTTTGGGACCCTGTGGACTGTAGCCAACCAGGTTTCTCTGACCACAGGGATTCTCCAGGCAAGAATACTGGAGGGGGTTGCCATGCCCTCCTCCGATAAATGATTATGTGATCTTAAATAACACACCTAATACACAACAGACTTTAGCTCACAATAAATCTGGATCTCAACAGAAATGAGAGTCATTTTCTTCTTAAAGACACTGAGGCACAGGCTACTTTGGGGAGCAGAGCAACATCGTAGCTTGCTTATTACAAAGCCTGTCATCTGTCTCTGACGAATCGAGAGCTCATGGGAAAATTTCCATTAATACTCAGGAGGGCAAATAACATCAATCATATCTGTCCCTCAGAGGAAATATTTAAATATAACAATTTCCAGGTAGAAACATTTGGGCTTGGTAAAACAATGGCACTTTAACATGATGCTTTGCCAGAGTGCCAGCGGCCAAAAATTCTGAGTCAGTCCTCTCACTGTTGAACACAGAGATCCAAGAGAATCAAATTAGCTTTATTTTTAATCAAGGTAAATCAAGCTGTAGGGTTGATGCAAAGGAGAGTTTTGGGAAGTGATAACTGATTATGGAATAAAAACATGACTGATAAGAAGATGTAGGGTTTTTCTTGTATTTAGGAAATAGCTCACCTCCATCCCCAGGGCACAGGCTGCCTCTGATTTGCAGTTCTAAACCAGAGAATATATAGAAACACTCTTTGTAAGTGAAACCTGTATGCAAATATGAAGTGGTGTTTATAGTGGTAGAAAGAGCAGCAGAAAGAGCAGCATTAGTGACAGTGCTGAGGACAGTAGTGGCGGTCGTATTAGTAACAGTAACAACAGGAGTGATGGTAGCAGTAGATGCAGCAGCTTGTATTATAGAACCACGGCTGGGAAGATTGGGAGGGACCTTCCAGTTTCGCCCTCCTATTGCATAGATTAAGAAACTAAAGCATTAGGAGAGAACAAACGATTTATATGAGGTCTTATAATAAGTAAACAGGACACCCAGGAACAGAACTCAAATTTTGAAATTCTCAGTCTTATACAATAGAACATAAATATATAAATCTATGACTTTTGAAGCTGTTCAAGAGGCAGAGATCCGGGACTCCCGGTAGTCTTGGTAGAGCCTGGAGATGCACTATCATAGTTATGCCCACCCATACACTAGGGATGTTGCTGCTGTCTACTTGCTCAGTCACATCTGACTCTTCGCGACCCCATGGACTGTAACCCTCCAGGCTTCTCTGTCCGTGGGATTTTCCAGGCAAGAACACTGGAGTGGGCTGCCATTTCCTATTCGAGGGCATCTTGCCAACCCAGGGACCGAACCTGTGACTCCTGTGGTTCCTGCACTGGCAGGTAGATTCGTCACCACTGAGTCACGAGGGAAGCAAAAGAAAACCAAATAAACCACAACTGTGCTCTTAGCCTACAATGCATTCACGAAAGGAAAGAAAAAGCTGCTAAAGTAAGCCTAATTAAGTTTCTGTGCTGTGCTAAGTCACTTTAGGCCCTATGGACTGTAGCCCACTGAGCTCCTCTGTCCATGTGATTCTCCAGGCAAGAATATTAGAGCAGGTTGCCATGCCCTCCTCCAGGGGAACTTAATATTTGTTTCATTAATGTGCCTTTATTTGGATATTTTTTAAAGAGCTCATGGGACAATCTAAGACTATCTTGAGAGGCCGCAGTTGGAAGGATTATTTGAGTCAAAAGTCATGTGTCCACTGGAAGATATATTTTCAGCTTGAATCCAATCTTAAAGTTACTCTTTGTGTCAAAGTTTTGAAGCTGACGCTGGAAGAAGAACCCAGAGGCCGAGAATTCAGAGTTCTCAGATGCAAGGAGGAACCCTCAATACTGAAAGAAGAGAACAGATGCTTTCTAAGAAGACTGGAAGGCGGCAGTCTCCTCTGCAGAGCATGTGAGGCAAACACACCTCAGCAGTGTAACTGACAAAAGAGGTGTTTTAAAATGAGTCCTTAAACGGGGCTTTAAAATAGATATATATTGAAGAAGTCAACCACTGCAACTCCAACAAACTGGGAGGATCAGCCTGGAATACACAGGGAGGAATTCTCCGAAGATGGACAACAATCTCCAGACTTCTGTTTCAAGCAATTCCAGGGGGATTTGAATTCAGTATTTTAAAAACCCAGAACGCAGTCTATAGCATGTGATATGTAACTGCGCTTCAGTTAACAGTGTACTATACAATGTCTGGTTCTCATTCCAGTGTGTTTCAATCTTCCCTCAGCTAATTGTGCCATCTTTATAAGTCCTGAATTAAAGAATTCCTCCAGAGATGATCACAGACAGGGACTTAGGAGTGGGGAACCTTCACTGACCATCAAAGTTAAGATTACTGTGTGCGGACTGGTGAGCCCACACTGACAGAATGTTTGGCATCTCCTTCCTAAATGTGTAATAATACAATAATACACTACTGTCAATAGATAAGCAATGGCAGGTTCAAACATTCAAGAGGAAAAAAAGGAAGTAGAACAAGGAAAATAAATCAATTATTTTTCCTGATAAGTTTGCATAGGGAAAAACAACAACAACAACACACTTTTACTCTATATTAGCTCTCAGATGCCAAGACCTGCGCATTACATGATCTGATCATTTGGAGACAGCTTCCTCCCTCTCCTCTCCACTGCTCCACTATCCCACACTCCTTTCCACTTCTCTTTCCTTTCTTCACTTCCCACCCATTCTATAACCCACTGTCTCATAGCTTGGTTTGCTCACCATGCTCCATGCCTCCACCAAGAATGAAAATGCACTAGAGCAAGGCTGCTCCCAAGCTTTTGCAAAAAGCAGCACCAGAGAAACGATCACCTTGAAAGATAAATCCAACATTTAAGCATTTAAATAAAGATTGCCACTGCAGCCTTGCCAAATTGAGGAGAGGTCACTTTTTGCCTTGTTTTAATGAGTAGGACAGCCAGAGGGAGGAGAGGGTTTGCCATCACCAAGGCTTGACCACAAAGGCTTTATCAGTAACCGTTTGCAGCTGACAAACAATGATAACAGAGACAATTTAGGGACTGCAGTTCTGCCCCAGGCTCTGCAGGAGGATCCAGGAGAAGCCTCTTGCTCAGAGCGAACTCTGCGTTTTTGGCCTCAGGAAAAGTTTCCCATCCACGTTTAAACCCCTGGAGATTAGGGGTGTATAATTTAAGCACTAATACAAGCTAAGAGGGAGAGCAACAATACTAGTGCTCCCATAATGGAAAGATCATTATTTTTAGGTTTGTATAGAAAGCAGAGCTGGCAGCTGTGAGGGAAAATGCACCCTTTGAAAAGAACCTACCATTGTTATATTTAAGCTGTTGGGATATAAGGCTTCTGACTCAGAGGCAATTGTAATATGCTCAGAATTACCCTATGAACAGTCACAGGCTTAATGATTTTGAAAGTAGCAATATACAAACAATGAAAGGTGAGGGTCCAGGGTGGATAAGTGTTTTATGGCCCATTATTTCTTTTGCCAGCTAAAGAATTTGTAACCATACTCAGAGCTGATGGAGAATGATAATGCTAAGGGCTCTTTTTTTTCCCCTCTACTCATAAATATTTACCTGTCCTTCTTTAGGCAGAATAACAGAGGTTAAGTACTTGGTCAAGTGGAATTCATTTAAAACATGAGGCCTGTTACTTACTAACTATAAGTTACTAACCTCCCTCAATTTCCAGTTTTTCATTGAATAGATGCAAAACAGATAATAAAAAGCATCTGTTTCAGTTGCTGCATAATGTTTCTTTCATTCTACACGTATTTATTGGCAGCTACACTGTGTCTGGCAATATTTAGGTGCTAGGATGCCAATTACTTTTCTTCCTCTACGGGGTGGGGGGTCAGGCTGACCACAAAAGAATGACCTGACTGGGGGTAAGGTAAGTTACCTCTTGGAATTTGGAAACTGAAAGCAGTAACACCTTCTTCCAAGGGTTGGGGTAAGGATGACATGAGATAACTCACTGTCTTGGCATTCAGGAGAGGTTTTGTGACTCAAGAACCCCTCAGACTGAGATATTGACAAGTTGACAATGGCAAGACAGAACCAAAAAACTGACCAGATCTGAAAGCCAAGTTAAACAGCTGGTCAATTCTGGCCTGAGTCCTGCTTCATTACCCTTTCTTAACATCTGCTATATTCCAGGTATCACACTGCAGGCTGTGGAGAAGTGAAAAGCACAGTTTCCCTATCTGAGGGGTAGGGGAGAGGCAGTTTTACAAGTTTCACCAGGCCTGTGAGTCTGGGAGAATTCAGTAAGTGCTATGGGACAGACACAAGTGAAGGGCTGTGAGGGGCCCTGTGGGAATGCAGTCAGGTATGAGACCTGGGAAGAATGTTTGCCACACAGGCAACCAGACCTCTAGAGCACTGGCTGCATTGGGAACACAAGGTTTCTGTCATTCTGCAATCACGGATGCCTATGTGCGGGCGACAGGCGCAGCTGCCTTTGAGTGCCACACTAAACAGGCGGTGGCAGGGGAGGGCAAGCAGAATAGCATCTACAGGGAACCCACTGGGGCCCAGGAAGAGGACCAGGTACATTAAACATCATGCCTCTTGATCTTCCCAGCCATTCTGTGAAAGATAGGTGTTTGCACTCCTTCTAAAGGTGAGGAAACTAAATTTCAGAGGTTTTAACTCACTCGAGCAAGATCGTACAATCCACATGAGACAATGCAATATGTGCATCCCTGGGTTTCATTGATTCAAGTCTTCTCTTTCCTACCATACTATGATGCTTCTCAGTACTCACATATAGATCACAGTTTTCCTTGGGGTGAATAAAAGATCAGGAAGGTGGAAACAATTCAATAGATTGATTCAGTGTCATCCAAGCATAATTATTGTCAGAGGCCCAAAAGAAACTTGATTTACCCAGGCAGAATAATTTTCCAAAGAAAGTGAGGTCTGTTCAGGTCTAGCATTCAAATTATCTTTATCTGTTGATTTTGGCCTGATCTCTGGATAGGACATAGTCTACTGTGATCATAGGCAGTGGACTTCTAAGGGCATGAGTATACACCTTGACTTTGAGTAGGAAGCCAAGACATGATCTTGAAATCATTATGGTGGTTAATGAGCATGTTAAAATGCTTATATCATCTAGAACTATCCATGAACTATAATGTAATTGGGTCAGTTGGTAGACATTATTAGGAAATGTGGATTTGGAGAGCGATTCAAGGTAACTAAGCAATGTATGGTCAAGGATCAGTCCCCAAAAGTGGAGTTTTAGCTGTCTCCTACGAGAGGTCAACTTACAAAATTCACAAGATTAGTCACCGAAGGAATTTTCTTTACAGACCAGATTTATCCCAATTTGAAAGCAAGAACAGATGTGCTTAGAAATTCAGTCAAGGTTTGGAAGGATGTAAAAGAATTCTGTAGTCTAGTCATTTGGTAGTATTAAATCTGGTAGGAAAGTATATTTTAAAAAAAAGGAGTAGGGTATTTCTGTATCCAAGAAGAAAAATGGTAGAATAATACTTCATCAGAATTGACTCAGAACTAACTGTCCAAGGAAAGAGATACCAAATAGAACACAGACCCATATTCTGGACACTAAGGGACAGTCCAAGAGCTATCTCCATACCTATATATTGAGAATAATAATATAAATTGAGAATGCATTTGTCACTATTATTCATTGCTTTTTGTCTAATTGCTGTTCAGATTGGAACAACTGAAAAATCTGACATGAATTACTTGGAATCACAGATGTATATATTTTGATTATTTGCAAGGTGTAAACTACAAATACATAGTTGTGAATTAATACATTGGCCTGTGAATTTTTTCTTTGGTCTCTTGTGATGTTGGCTAATGTGACTCAGTCCCAAGTAGCCACTTACCTTCAAATGCTCTGACATTGTTTTTGAGCCTGTGATGCTGAGGCAACACACTGACCCTGGATGGTCAAACCCAGGCTTACAGCCCAGAGACACCCTGTGTGGACATCCGATCATCACCTTCACTCACCTTCAACACCTTCACTCTCATTTCAGCACATCATGACTACTGAATAATTCAGAATTATTATTATTATTTTTAATGTAGAAAGTTGTTCAACTAGGTCTCAAGCTGGAAGACAATAGTTGTAGCTTCTTTTTATTTCCAACAGTGTTTGGGTGACCATGTGACATCAGCAAACACCCATTTACTCATTACTGACTTCACTATGTTAGCAGGTAAGACTGAGGCACTGCCTATCCAACACTAAGTCAGGTTGAGGAAACCATTCACGTATTCATACATGAATTCACTTACACTTGCAGTCATTCATTCATTCATAAACACTGAGTGCCTAGTATATGCCAGGCTCTAAGGAGGCAACAGTGATTAAACAAATTCCTTGATCTCATCATTCAATAAAGAAACAAATCTGTAGCATTTCAGAAGATGATCACTGCTGTGGAAAATGTTATATCACGATAACTTGGAAAGAGAGTGCTAGGCTGGGGACAGGGAGAGAAGTGGTCACTATTTTATATAAGAGTGGTAATGGAAGGCTTCTATATTTAGGAAGCATTTGAGAAAAGACCTAAAGGAAGTGAAGGAATGAGGTAGGTATATAAATGGGGAAAGGCATTCCTGGATGAAAGAAAATCTGAATGTAAGGGCACACTCAGCATGATCAAGGAGCAACATGGAGTGAAGACATAGGAAACAACAGCAGGTATGGTTACAAGACGGAAGGGAGGGATGGGCTGAGACACTGGGACTAACATATGCACACCACTGTATATAAAATGGATAACTAATAACCTACTGCATAGCACAGGGAACTCAATACTCTGTAAAGGCCTACATGAGAGGAGAATTCAAAAGAGCAGATGCATGTATATGACAGTTGACTCACTTTGCTGTTTGGCAGAAACACTGTAAATCAGCTATACTCCAGGAAAAATTAATTTAAAAACAAAAAACAGTAAAGCCCTCTACCACCCTCAAAGAAAAAAGGAACAACAGCAGGAGGTAATTTCAAAGAGTTAACGGGAACAACAATGTAGGACATTGTAGGTGGTGAGGAAGACTTTAGCTTTTCCTTGAAGTGAAAGGAGAAGCTGATGGAGGGGTTTAAGGAGAGGAGCGATGCAATCTGACATTTTGCAAAGATTACTCTAATTGCTGTGCAAAAAACATGTTGTCGGAAAGCAAGGGTGAACATAAAGATATCACAGGAAAACTGCAGCCAATTTTATAAGCACTGACTCAGCAATTCAGGGATAATTAGTCCACATAGAGAAATCTATACCTGTCTTCAGAGGCCACACCCATGGGCCAGGGAATATGTCTTTTCTGTGAGGGACTGGACTTTAAGAGGCTGAAAAAAAATATTAGAACATGATCTATGGAAAGAGCACCATAGAGCGTTTGCCTGGAATTGACTGGAGGCTGAATAAATTCCCACTCATAAGCAAGGCAGAAATAAAAGAATGAAGATTCTAATACACACAAGGAAATTCAAGTGACTTGTTTCTTACCCGATTCCTGATCCTACTCTAGTTAGAGAACCCTATGAATGCCCTCAAGTAGAAATAAAAAAGATGGAGATTCCCATATGCCTTTAGTGGGCAAGACACTGAGAAGCAGCAATAGGAAAGGAACGACAAGAGTTTCTGGAGTGTCCCACTTGCCGCTTCATTTTCATCTTTCTGCAAAGACTGAAATGGAAGCATCACTACCACCTTTGGGAGAGAAAGGCACTGATGGTGACATTGGCAGAGGTGACTGGGCCAGTCCAGATGCCAACGTTTCTGAATGCAGTGGCCTTGGGCACAGGCTAGGAGAAACTGTAATACAGTGGACACATGGTAAAAGCACCTCAGTACCAAAACAGTGACTCAAGGAAACACAAGTACAGTCAAGAAAGAGACAAGTCAGCAAGACCCTGAGTGTGGGACTGAGGCCACTCCCTTCAGGTATCACTGCCAGGCAGTGCAGAAGGCAGAAACCATAATGCAGGTGACGAGACTGACCGACACACAGGCAGCAGGCAGGGAGACAAGCTGACCAGATACTGACGCGAGGTAATGGCAGTGGGATTTAGAACACAGCAGGAAACTCTGATGGCGGCTGACTCCATCCCCTCTCAGTGACCACATCACACGTCTCATGTGTTGCTTCCTTCTGGCTTCAGTGGGAGACATCTATATGGGTTTGCATGCATGCTAAGTCTATTCAATTGTGTCCAACTCTTTGAAACTCTATGGGCTGCAACCTGCCAGGCTCCTCTGTCATGGGATTTTCCAGGCAAGAATACTGGAGTGGGTTGCCATGCCTTCCTCCAAGGGGTCTTCCTGACCCAGGGAGCGAACCTGAGTCTCATGTCTCCTGCATTGGCATAAGGATTCTTTACCACTAGTGCTGCCTGGGAAGCCCCTAAATGGGTTTAGGGCTTAAATGTTAAACCAACAAAAAAGACACTTGCTCCATGATCTCCCCAGGGTTTATTTTTCCATTACAATTTATGGTGCACTAAAACAGATGCATAGTAAGGTCTGCACAGTAATAAATGTGGCAACTGTTAACTTCTAGAACTTATAGAAAGCAGGAAAGGTTGCACTAAGGCACTGTGAGTAGCTCTGACCACAGGAGGAATTATGGCCTCAAATGGGACACAGGGACACAGAGGATGAACTGGGCTTGTTCTGACTGAAGAGCAAGTGAGAATGCGACGTCCGCTGCTGGAGGAGAGCAGAAGCCAACATTCCTGGGACAGAAGAGGCTGGGGAAAGAGATGCACGGGAGAGGAAGGGCATGCAGAAACTTCCTCACGTGTCAGGGGCTTGCCTAGTAGCTCAGACTGTGAAGAATCCGCTTGCAATGCAGGAGACCCAGGCTCAACCCCTGGGTCAGTAAGAGCCCCTGGAGGAGGGCATGGCAAACCACTCCAGTATTCTTCTCTGGAGAATCCCACGGACACAGGAGCCTTGTGTCACAAAGAGTCAGACACGACTGAGCAACTGACACTTTTGCTTTCATATGTGAGGTAATAGAGAAGGTCAAGTTCATGTCCAGGGCTGAAAACACGCTCAGGGAAAGCCCAAGAAGACCTAAACTTTCTCCTCTAGCCGACCTCCAGACTCTGCACCGTGGACAGTGAAGATTGAGGTAGGGCTGTGTATAGACTGTCTAAACCCTGAAGAGGTGCTCCAGCACGGAGTCTGTTGGAGAGGACTGCAAGTGCGTCCTTTTCTTTTTTCCCCTTTTCTGTAGTGCCAGGTATTTAAAGAAACTCTGTGAAAACACTAGATGACCAGTAAGCAAATGGAACCCAGACTTCAGTGTGCACATTTGAGAAACAATATAGAATTTACAAAAATAATCTAGAAAATCACAAAACCACCACCATCCACAACAAAGTAGCTATAACAAATCACCATTGCCGGGGGAGTGTCTGAATTCTAGAACTCCCATATTATATTATTCAAAACGTCCAGCCAGTTTTAACAAGAACAAATATATATATATATATATATATATATATATATATGAGGAATGTAAAGGTACAAAAGCCTGCTGTACTCTTGTACCCCGCTGTACCCTGTTGTTGCTCAGCCATAAAGTCACATCTGATTCCTCGCAACTCCATGGACTGCAGCACTCCAGGCTTCCCTGGCTCTCACTATCTCCCAGAGCTTGCTCAAATTCATGTCCATTGAGTCGGTGATGCTACTAACCATCTCATCCTCTGCCAACTCCTTCTCCTCCTGCCCTCAGACTTTCCCAGCATCAGGGTTTTTTCAAATGAGTCAGTTCTTCACATCAGGTAGCTAAAGTGCTGGAGTTTCAGTTTAGCATCAGTCCTTCTAATGAATATTCAGGACTGGTTTCCTTTAGGATTGACTGGTTGGATCTCCTTGCAGTCCAAGGAGCTCTCAGGAGTCTTCTCCAGCAACACAGTTTGAAAGCATCAATTCTTTGGCACTCAGCCTTCTTTATGGTCCAATTCTCATACTCATACATGACTACTGGAAAACCCATAGCTTGACTATATGGACCTTTGTTAGTAAAGTGATGTCTCTTCTTTTTAACATGCTGTCTAGGTTTGTCATAGCTCTTCCTCGAAGAGCAAGCATCTTTTAATTTCCTGGCTGCATTCACCTCCTCAGTGATTTTAGAGCCCTAGGAAAGAAAATCTATCACTGTGTCCCCCTTTCCCCCTTCTATTTGCCATAAAGTAATGGAATTGGATACCAGGATCTTTGTTATTTTATTGTTGAGTTTTAAGCCAGCTTTTTCACTCTCTTCTTTTACCTTCATCAAGAGGCTCTTTAGTTCCTCTTGCTTCTTGCCATTAGCGTGGTATTATTTGCATATCTGAGGTTGTTAATATTTCTCCCAGCTATCTTGATTCTAGCTTGTGATTCATCCAGTCCAGCATTTTGCATGATGTACTCTTCATAGAAAATGAATAAGTAAGGTAACAACATACAGTCTTGTCATACCCCTTTCCCTATTTGGAATCAGTCCATTGTTTCATATCTGGTTCTAACTGTTACTTACCTGCATACAGCCTTCTCAGGACACAGGTAATGTGGTATAAAAAAAAAAAATTAGTCGGGACTAGAGTGTGTGCCATTTCCCCAAAACCAGTATGCCCCTTCGTAGATAAATGGACAAAAACATTAACTGTGGTAAATCCATACAGTGTAATATTATTCCGCATTAAAAGGAAATGAATTAAAAAGTTACAAAAATAGAAATGAATCTAAATACATATTGCTTGGTAAAAGAAGCTGGTCTAAAAGGGCTACATGCTGTCTGAGCCCAAGGATACAATATTCTGTAAAAGACAACACCACTGAAAAAGGACATCATCTGAGGTTGCCAGAGGTATGGGTGAAAGGGATGCTATTGAGTAGGTGAAGAACAAGACTTCCTAAAGTGGTAAAATTCTTCTGTGTGATCCTGTGATGGTAGATATAAGATAACATGCATTTGTCAAAACCGAGAGAACTTTACAGCACAGAAATGAACTTTAGCATATGTAAATTTTTAAAACACCACTTAGGAGTTCAGGGGATCCTAGAATGAAATACCTAATGTGATAAAAAGAATCTAATGACTTTGTAAATATACAAACTAACCTCATTTGACAGGGGTAGAGAAAAAGTGGGTGACCGAAGTAACTGAAAAGGAGTGGAGTCTGTATGGTAGAGATATAGAGAGCTGTGCGCAGCACCGTGCGCTCTCATCAATAAAGCCATTGTTCACGGGGGAGAGGCTGATTGATCGCGCGGCACGACACATGTGAACTGAACAGCTGAGTTGTCAGACGACGCCAACAGTTAAGACGGCAAACAGCAGACAGGCTTCTCACTGTTGAGTGGGGGGTTACACGGGAGCAAAGGGAAGAGGCCAGAAAGATCTATGGGGCGATGGATTACAGCCAGAGGTGTCAGCGAGCGTTCGCGCTCAGCTTACATACAGGTAGTTACACAGAGAAATATGCGTAGATGCACGCATACGCACGGTTTCAGGGTACACGCGTATTTTCCCCTGCTCTGCTGGCTGAGGGCCTGGATGCGGTGACAGCCTAGCGACAGTGAGCACACACCAAACCCCTGGATCTTGATTTCTGATACCGTTTTCCGGTGAAAAGAAACAGGGCTTCTTGGTAAAGCGAATGATTCTAGGGCAGCGAAAGAAAATATTCAGGATGCACTGGGAGCTTCAGAAAGTAAAAGAGTGCTAAAAATAAATATCTGTAATGGGGGTATGTCAAAGGGACACGGGGACCAACTGAAAGAGCTCCCAGTGACCAAAGCTGAAATAGTCTGAGCAACAAAACAATCTTGGATTAAAATTCTGAGTATGAAGTAAGCATTGATGAGTCCATACTGACACCAATAAGACAATGGATATATACATCAGGATGAGAAAACAGACACATCTCTCCGTGTATAAGAATTCCAGACTTTTTACATAGCACTCCCGACTCCCTAAGTGTGTGTGTCTGTGCAGAGTGACTTCCATCAGAATGTTGCACTTTGGAAAGAAGGGCACAAAGAATGACTTCATAGTAGAGAAACCTAACGAGCACTATCTCGGCCAGGCGACCAGAGGAATATCAACAGTGATAAGTCATCTTGAGAACATGTGGTCTCGACGTGATGTGAGAAAAATGGTAACTTGCCTCTGAAGTCTTCCTTCCTCAAACACATAATGCCAATGTAATCATGAGAAAAAATATCAGATAATTATCAACTGAGGAACATTCCTGAAAGCCTCTAAATGGGACTTCTCAAAGATATGAAGATCATCAAAAACAAGAAAATTCTGAAAAACTGTCACTGCCAGGAGGAGCCAAGGAGAAACAATACCAAATATAATGTGGTATCCTAAGTGACCCTGGGACACATGAAAGATATTATGTTAAAAAAAAATTAAGGAAATCTGAAAAAACATGGACATCAGTTAATAATAACATGTCACTATTGCTTCATTAATTCTCACACATGTGAGAAATGCAAAATTCTCACATTTAGGAAAACTGGGTAGGGGGTATAGAACTCAATATACTCAATAGGGTAGTAAAACTCAATACCATCTGAACAAAATTTGGGTCAATCTGAAACTGTTCTAAAGTGAAAACTTCATTTATAAAAAGAGCAATGGTTAAAATCATTTTATATTATCCTCTAGAGTGTTTTCCTATTTATTTTATATACATTTAAATTTACTTTATATACACATATAATCTGGATTTTTTCAATTATTTTAAACATAGGCACTTACTCTTATTATTAAAAAAACTTTTATTTAAAACATTTCAATTGCAGCAAAAATTATGTATGGACGTACCATAATTAACTCCAACTCTATTACTGAACATTTTGTGTTGAAAGTCTCTGTTTAAAAATGTATGTCCCACATAGTAGAGTATTTTGAAGGATTAGATATAGGAATGGCAGTCCATTCCAGTACTCTTGCCTGGAAAATCCCATGGAGGGAGGAGCCTGGTGGGCTACAGTCCATGGGGTCACGAAGAGTTGGACACAGTTGAGGACACACACACACACACACACACACACACACACAGACATAGACGGGCTTTTCCCCCCTGGTTTTCAAAGGTGAGTATCAGTCTTGTGATCATTCCACGGGCAGAGAGTAGGAAACAGAGCTACATGCTAAACACGATACTCCTCACATTCTCACATATTTAAGACTGGCCTGCAGATGCTGTTAGTAAAACCACAGGTTTTGATTCAATGGATCTGGAGTGTGGCTTGAGATTCTCCATCTCCACCAAGCTTCCAGGTGATGGTAGTGCTTCTGAGCCATGGACCACACACTCGGAATGGCCAGGCTGTGAAGAGCACTGTGCCTGGATCCAGGTCACCTGCATTTTCTGCTTCAGCATTTCTCTCTCTCCTGTGATCTTCAAGAATAACCTACTATCTGAAAAACACACACCCCACCCCCTAGCCTCATTCTGCTTTTCTCCATTGGCTGCTATGAATCACATCATGGATGTTAACAGCTCCCCATGAACTATGAGACACCTAGAGTAAGGAAGAGCTCTCTCTCTCTCTCTCTCAATGGGGAGCTCACTGTACAAAGCCTCTCATACTGTACTTTTGTCAAAGTGTCTCAATCACAAAAATGGCAACATTAGCGACTAAGACATGCATGAAATGACTGCAGCACCATTAAGGTTCCTACAGTCCTCATTGCCAGGAGTCAGACCGTTTAATCCTCATTAGGACCGATATCATTAACGGAAGGAGTTAGGAGACGTAAGCGGCAATAAAACCTGAGCCTTGTTTTCAAGGAAATTGACATTCTTAGCAGAGCTGGGCAGGGTATGGGTCGTTAGGAATGGTGAATCATTATTAAGCAAGAGCAAGTCAATCACACTTGCAAACGGCAGGCGAACCTCATGTTTTCCCAGAAATGGATGCTCTCAGCAGCATGTTCCCATCGGGGGCCCACAGCGACACTCTCACCAAAATAAACAGGCATGTGGGGGGTTGCATTCTGGTCCCTGGGATGTGATCATTGAGTTGTCAAGTAACATGAGATCCAAGGGACAGAAATTCAAGACAGACAGATCCAGGGTAATAATCTCACAATGAGGAAACTTACTTGATTTCATATATTTAATTGACTGGAAATTAATCAAATAAATTAATAAGACTCTATCTCATTATCTTATTATGAAGGCTTTGTCTGTGCTGATGGATGGATGGGTGGATGGATGAATGGGTGGATGGGTGGATAGATGGATGATTAATAAATAAGTGAAAAAATAAGTGAACTATAAGTGAAAAAGTGAGTGAATAAGGGTTTGACAGACCCAATCACTCTGGATTTGGTGAATAATGTAATTACATTTTTAACATGCCAGCAGGTCCCATTAAAATCAGGCTTCTAAAAAGTATGTGAAGAACTCTAAAGCTAACAAAAAGTACTTACATGTGCAATGAAAATGGGAAAGGAAAGAGAAAAACAGCAAAAGACCAGATGAAAAAAATTTGTGAGAGCAGGAACCAAGCCTATCTTATTTATGTCTATATGTCCAGCACCAAGTCTAATTCCTGACACATGATGGGCACTGAGTAAATATTGCTAAATGAGGGGATGAGCAGGTGACTGAGGCAATTGTGCTAAGACTTTTAAAGTGGGTGAGAATCACTTGTGGGGTACAAACGACGCCTCCATTTCTAAACATTCTGATTCTATATGTATGAGGTGAGTCCAGGATATTTGCTTCTTCAATAACCATCCCTAGATGACTCAGACACAGGTGAGTCTCACTGAGAAACCCCAACCAATTCTTTAAAAAGTTATTTCCAGGTGTCTAAAGAGGCACTAGACATGCCATATGACATCCTGATGTGAACAGTTTAATAGCACAGCAGTGAAACCAGAGCTTTGATTTCCAGTTCAAGACTTGGCGTCTGTAATGCTAAATTTGTCAGGCCACTGGCTGAACATATAATTCTGAAACATCTTTTTTTCCAAGATACTGGCTGATGAACATTAGGAGCACCAAATGGAGAGATTCTAAAGAAGACGGATGCCTGAGGCATATCGTAAGCCAGCAAATTCACAGATCTGAAGACAAGGCTCAGGGATCAGTAGGTAGGACAGGTGTCCTCAATATAACCAGCTTGAAGACTTGGCCTCATCTGCACCTGCACCACTTTCAATAAAACTTCACAGAACCCCTCTCACCTCCCTCCTCACCACTGCCTGCTTTATTTTCTGAAATATGCTGGACTCAAAACATTTTATTCCCCTAATCCTGGTTAAAATCAAGGGAAAAGTCCACTGCAGTAAAATGAACCAGAATAGAATTAAACCGGGAAAGAATCTGCTTTTGAAACTGTAGTTTCATGTCATTTACTTTTATTTAATAATTTAGTTCGGGAAAGCCATGGTATGTTTCATCATTGTGTATCTTGAACTTGGAAGGGGAAAAAGGTTTTGCAAATCCAGTAAGTGACCACTGTCTTAGTAGCTTGCCCTTGAGATGACCCTGCTGGCTGAGCTCATATCCTCAGGTGAGAGAGGCTCATCCCCAAATATATATTCCCTTTGTGAATTAAAAAAAACAACAACACTGTGTGCTTTATATATTGCCTATGCTTCACAACAGATGAAGAAAAGTTCTTAAATGTAATTCTGCCTATGAGAGGAACATACACTGGAAGTAGGTGAAGACAATGAAGCAAAGGGAAGCACGGGTGCACCCATAAAATGAAGCCAAGTAGGAGTCCAGGTCAGGATGCTCTCTCCCCAGACCTCCCTGAGGCTCCCAGGGCCTCCTCAGCCTCCCCAGCACTCCCGGCCTCATTCTCTTCTCCTGATGCTGACTTCATCATGCCGACGCCACCCCTTCCACTGACTCTCTGAACCCAGTTTCCTGCCTAGCATTTCTGCCCTGGCAGTCTTTCTCCAGCTCTGGCATGCACAGAAATCTCCCAGAGAGCTTGTTCAAGATTGCTGCATGCTTCTTCCCTGGTTTTTCATTCTGCAGGTCTGGAGTGGAGCCTGAGAAGTTGTCTTTCCCGTGAGTCTCCAGGTAATGCAGAAGCTGCAGGGCTGGGACCACCCTTTTAAGATCCACTGCTCTTATGGTGTCCAACTAACACACACTCTTTGGATAAAGACAAAGGATTACCCCTGGCTTACAAGGCCATGCAGTTCTGGTCTCACTCTTCTTTTCTAGGTCTGCTTAATAATGTTCTTTCTTGAGCCTCTAAGGTCCTACTACGAGGCCCTTCACCCAGTTTCTTTAAGGGACCCATTCTTCCTGCTGCTACAGCCACCCATACATGCAGTACCTTCTCACCTCCATTTCCCACCTCCATCTCCAAAGTCCTCTTTGTCTAGTTAATTCACATGTCATTTCCACAGGAAGTCCTGTCATTCAAATCAGCTTTCATTGCTCTCTACTCACACACAAGCCTGTTCCTTCCCTCTACAATATTTATCTCAATTGGTAACTATTCATCCATCAGTGTGATAAGTGGATTATTGTCTTTCTCATCCTCTAGACTCAAAGCCCCCTGAGATTGGGAGCCCTGTTTGGTTTCATGCACAGTTTCCTACCTGAATTTATCCTGAGCTCCTAGTGCTGCTGAACTAGGTTCATTTAGCCCCATGTTTTTGTTGTTGTTTGGTCGCTCAGTCATGTCTGACTCTTTACAACCCCATAGACTGCAGCATGAGTCCCTCATCCATCCTGTCCATCACCAACTCCCGGAGCCTGCTCAAATTCATGTCCACTGAGTCGGTGATGCCATCCAACCATCTCATCCTCTCTTGTCCCCTTCTCCTCCTGCCTTTAATCTTTCTCAGCATCAGGGTCTTTTCTAGTGAGTTGGTTCTTTGCATCAGGTAGCCAAAGTATTGGAGCTTCAGCATCTGTCCTTGTAATGAATATTCAGGACTGATTTCCTTTAGGATTGATTAGTTTGATCTCCTTGCTGTCCAAGGGACTCAACTAGCATCTTCTCCAACACCATAGTTCAAAAGCATCAATTCTTCTGTGTTCAGTCTTCTTTGTGGTACAGCTGTCACACCCACACACGACTAATGGAAAAACCATAGCTTTGACTAGACAGACCTTTGTCGGCAAAGTATTGTCTCTACTTTTTAATATGCTGTCTCAGGTTGTCATAGCTTTCCTTCCAAGGAGCAAGCACCACATGCAACAAGCCAAATCACTGAGATGCCAGTCTGCGGCAAAGAGAGGGCTAATTCACAAGGCTGCCAAAAGAGGAGATGGGGAACAAGTCTCAGCTCTGCCTCCTGGAAGGCAAGGGGCTCAGGACACTTCCAGGATAAAGAATAAAGAAGGGGGGAAGCCTGGGGTATGAGGAGTCTGGGGAAAGATGGCCGGAAAAAGCCATTCTGCACTGGTATAACTAAGCTATGGGCCCCTGCACCTTCAAAATCCGAGGTGCTTAGCACGACCTGAGGGTGGTGTTTTCAGCCTCTGACATCATAAGGTCATACAGTAGACCCTGGCAAGCTCAGAAGGAGCTTGGTGGTCTTTACCAATCTTTACCAACTCAGCTTTAATTAAACACAGCTGACTCCCAAGTTTCTGGAAAACTCGGACAATCATCTTATCATTCAGGCTACCTACTGCTTGGAGGACATGCAAGTTTTTTACAGCAAAGGTTTTAAAATGACCTTGATTAGTAAAAGTAGGTTAAAGTCAAAATGGATTTAATTAATGATAGCCCACCATTTCATCAGCACACTCTATGCGACAGAGGAAAGCCATTTATTTTCAGTGGAATAAGACTGCATACACTCGATAAAGTTGATCTCATATTTAGCTCTTTCTAGTCACAATATTTTTAAAAAGTTAATACGTAATTCACATTCCATATTACCCATAAGCTGTAAGGAAATTAACTGTTCAGAATTATTATAAATATCATCTCTGATTCTTCCACTGGTGTGGGGGTTGCATGTAATCCAAGCCTGCTGGTCAGTCCAAAGTAAAACATGCATTGATGTCATCCCAACTGCAAACTGCTATCCAGGGTCTTGGCTCCTGCCTCTCACTGAGTGCCCGGCATGGGTCTGGGCTGACTTCCAGAACATGCCATGGTGCTGATGGGTGGGCAGGAATTCTGCAGGTACAATACTGGTGCCTGAAGCTCTGGTTTAATCCAGAGTCCACAGAGTAATAGATGGACTCGACATACTCCAGGCTAAAGCCCAAGAAGAATATTGTTTCTCTCGGCAAAACCTTTGAAAACTTGGATATCACCAGTGTGCTTAAGGTTTCAATCCCTGGCAAGGATAGTTTGGGTGGGTTTCATTAAACAGTGAAACCTGATGCCTTACAAGCCTACCTAGAAGAGGCGCCTAACCCTGGACAAGCTGCCAGGCTTCTTGGGATAGCAAGGGTCACAACTATGGTTATTTAAATACTCATATTCTGGCCTCTGATCTGCAAGCCTAAAGCTTTCAGATTTGCTACAGGAAACTTCAGTGGAGGCACAAATATCTGTGCAGTGGGAACCATGTGAGCTGAACTTGGAGCAACTTGGAGCATCCCTGGTTCAAACCCTGCCTGTGACGATGGCCAGCTACATAACCCAGAGTCAATTATGTAAACCTTCTCTAACCACCAGCTTCCTCCACTGAAAATGTTAAATGTATTTTTAAAAGATCAGGGATAAATAACGTATGTAAAGTACCCAGCTTATAAGGTATAATAAATGCTACTTTTTTTTTTTTGTCGTCTAATGAAGTATAAATAAACGCTAGGGCTTTTTCTTTTCTGGTCTTCTATGACTCATGATTTTAATCAGCTATTATTTTAAGAAACCCATCACCACAAAGTGATGTCACAGGAATTTTCATTTGTAAAGCAAAGCAGATTTGAGGTCAGGCTAAGCTGGGCCATCAGCCTTTATTCTCGTTCCCTCTAAGGCCTTGAGAAAGACTGAGCGGATGCTTTTTTTAAAACACTAAAATAGAAAAAAGTGACTCCCCAGGGCCCAGTGGATGACGGAGCCTGAAAGAATCAGTCTGCCTACTGCTCTCAACCAGGTGGTGGCAGGACAAGGGGCCCCAGAGCCACCCTCAGAGGCCTTTGTTCACATCTGAGTCCTGCAGCCAAGGGTGCTCCTGAGCACCTTGTAACTCAGGTATTAACCTGCATGCTCAGCTGCCAGATCCTCTCCCCAGAGGTTTCTGCAGAGTTTTAAGTTTGTCAGCTCATTTTTCACTTGCAGCATCTAACTCTGGAAATGGAAAATGGGCTTGGGCTGCCCCCAAACTCTGATTAGCACACAGGACATTTCTTAACAGAATCTTTCATTTTTAATACTGCCTGGAACACCATAGTCAAGCAGCACTCACTTGGCATCAGGAGACATAGTTTGGACCTGACTCTGCCCATAAAAGGGTATCCAAGGAGAGGGAATAGCAAAATTGCAGAGACAACCAAATGACCTGGAGTTGGTAGAGAACCTTTGGAAACCCAGTGTAGCTGGACTGTTCGGGTTCATGGGCTGGTGATGGAGAGTAAGGGCAGACAGGGATGTTTGGAAGAGTCATTAAAAGGTCCCTCTTGTTCCAGAGTTCTTACTTTCATAAGACACAAAAAAAATCAAAACATGTAGGTTAGACACGGAGCTGTGGGTGCAATCAGATTACGAAATGTCACTCTCATTCTGGCTGGCTTTGTGAAGAATGGAAAGAAGATAATGTATATATAAGAAAACAAAACACCAGCTACAGAGTTGTTGAAATGATCCATACTTCTAATTTTCACACACACACACACAAACCCTATATGAATATCTTAACCACCTCCTAACCATGCATGAACACACACACATTCACAGTTTAAGTAGAGAAGGTACAGTTAAGACAGATAATAATCATTAAACTGAGGAGGTGATTCTAAGGAAAAATCAACTGGATGTAGGAAGAAATGGGAAAAAGAGCAAGTTTTCAGTCTGCTGCCTTAATTAACCTGTCTGAGTGGATAAAGAGGTTATCATGGGGGAAGCTCTAAACAAATGCCTTCCCCTCCAGGTTCTGGTTTTGCCATTTGTAAGATTAGCAGACTGGAAGACAGAACCTTATTGAAACACAGGGGAAATGAGCGATCTCTGTTGGAACCACAATCCTGTCCAAGGTGGCCTTCTGGTCAGCAAGCAGCAGCTCTATTTTTGGAAGGAAGCTGGTGGTCTGAATACGCAGCATGAAGATCCACATGCAAATACTTAACAACAGGGTTAATGGTTTAAGACATACTGCACCTTTGAATTCTAGGATGAGAACAAGCCAATGATGTGTTTCATCTAACACTGTTCAGTGTGGCAGTAATAAACTGTATCAGCTGTTACTCAATGAGCCTCAACAAGAGGCAGGGTGTGGTTATGACAGGTCTGCTCAGACAATGACAACCAATCCGGAAACAGAATTGGAATGTGCTCTCTTTTAAACTATGTTTAAGGGCGATGAACAGGTGGGACAGGTGGGCTTCGTAGGTGGCTCAGAGGTAAAGAATCTGTCTGCCAGTGGGGGAGACACAGGAGGTGTTGGTTTCAATCCCTGGGTTGGGAAGATCCCCTGGAGTAGGAAACAGCAACTCACTCCAGTATTCTTGCCTGGAGAATCCCACGGACAAAGGAGCCTGGCGGGCTACAGTCCATGGGGTCACAAAGAGTTGGACACAACTGAGTGACTAACACACACACATGTGGGAAAGATGGAATCCTAAGCTCTAAGTAAGTCACTGAGAAAGAAGCAATATCTAAATTTTGTTCTTTTTGCACAATTTATTATATAACAAGATAACAATTCAATTAGCAGCAAACAATACACTTGAGCACTGATCAAATACTATGTGGCAGACACAGTACTTGGTTTTGAAAGTAACGGCAAAAGAAGAAAGAAAATACAAGATCTCATCAGTCTCCCAGAGAGAGTGAGCCGAAAGTAAATAAGAATAGGGCGTGGAGTCAGTCTTTCAGGTAATAGTGACCATATTTGCAGCAATTCACAGACTTATTTCTTAGTTTGTTTTCTTTTCCTTAGGCAACCAAAATTTTCTTTTGCAAGGAGTTAATTCCTCGATTAGGAAGGCACCCAACGATTCTGACTATTTGAAAGTCCTCATCCCTAAGGTAACGGGAGGTTGTACTCTTCAAGAGAGGCTCACACACAGACCCCAAGAGACCTTTGTTATTTTGAACCTGCCTCTCCTGCACTGGTTTCAGAGCCACCAGAGAAGCCCAGCCTATAAGAGAGATTCACACAGAGACATGAAGAGATTTTGAACATCCATAAACATGGGCCTCCATCAAGGGAAGGAGAATGTATTTTCTATTTCTAAACAAACTTAATATTTTTCATCTGGAGTTAGTCCTGTACTGTCAGCAGAAAAAAAAAAAAAAATCTTTGCATGTGGTTGTGTATTTATGAGTGAGTTTTATCTCTAAACAGATTTGTAACTAAAAACAGAAATATCTTTTTATGGGAGACAGCTGGTTGGGAGATTAAAGATAAACATGGAGAGAGAAAGGGGCTCAAATTAACAAACATTCCTAGACATAGAATGTCTGTGAGTATTAGGAATCTTTTAACTTGTGACCTGAAAAATATCTAATCCCCACCAGTTTCCCAGGATAGATGTCAGCCTCTTTGGCACTTAAAAGAAAAAAAAAAAAATCTTAGAAAGCCTAGTGTAGAGCTATAACTATCCAAAATCTCAAGGAATCATAGATAACCTATAAATATTATGTGGGGCATAAAATTCCTAAATATGCAGTTCCATTTATGGGATTCAGGGAAAAAACAAAACAAAACTAACCAGTCAAATCAGGCCAATTCTGGGATTACTCCCTCCTTCCTGAAATACAGAAAAAGATGTGCTTCTGAAATTTTGGATTTGATCTCCAAATTTCAAGCATCTGCCACATGTTTGTTCTGGGAGTGTGCTGTAGTTGCAATAAAACTATTCTTGGGTTTATGCTTCAAAGGGCAGGTACAAACTTGAATTTTTAAACCTTTTTATTGAGGCCAAGTGAAACACTCTGAATGTGGTAAACTAATCCCCAAATTGGATTTATAAGATACCAATGATTAAAACATTTCTAGTTTTTTTTTTTCCTAGTCCAGCAATGGCTTTTAAAGTAAATGGCCAGAACTCAGGCTAAATTCTTTGGAGACTGTGGTCACTGTCATGAGAATGTTGGTGAGAGATGTTAAAGGAAAATCACTTTCATGTGATGACCTCCATGTCCCAACTCAAGAATCGTACGTGCTTTAAGTTGATTTAATTTTTGAAATCATTTGAATAAGACCAAGGCAAAGAGTTGGCTACTGTAACAGCAATCATCAGGGTTGGCTGATGCAGGAGAAATTAAGCAAAACCTATTTCCCACATTCCTCTCAGTCTAGCTGGATGTTTCTCCAAATTCCATTTTTTAAATGAACTTACATATTGAATCTACTTGAAAAGAACATGTATGCCTTTCTCATATATGGAAAAACAATATCAACTGTCATAAGTAGAGGTTATGTACAAATAAATACAATGAAAATAAAATTGTGCTGGAAATGGTTCTCCCTGTAGACTCTCAGCCCAATGCCTTCTCTTTGGTGGTGACAGTTGCGAAACAGGAGATTAGCAAGTTTTAATAGATGTTAAAGATAAACTGGGCTTCCCAAGTGGCAATAGTGGTAAAGAACCTGCCTGCCAATGTAGGAAACATGAGACATGGGTTCGATCCCCAGATCAGGAAGGTCCCCTGGAGGAAGGTGCAGCGACCCACTCCAGTATTCTTGCCTGGAGAATCCCATGGGCAGAGGAGCCTGGCGGGCTACAGGCCCTTTAGGGTTGCAAAGAGTCCAATACAACTGAAGCGACTTAGCACATACGCAAAGATAAATTACCAATAAAGTCACAGCATGGACTGACTGACGACTGAAAAAGATACATTCACACTTTGCAATATTTACTACTGGGCTTCCCTGATGGCTCAGAGGTGAAGAGTATGTCTGCCAATGATGGAGACGCAGGAGACCCAGGTTCTATCCCTGGGTTGGGAAGATCCCCTGGAGAAGGAAATGGCCACCCACTCTAGTACTTTTGCCTAGAAAATCCCAAGGACAGAGGAGCCTGGAAGGCTAAAGACCATGGAGTTGCAGAAGAATCAGACATGACTTAATGACTAAACAAGAACAATATTTATCGTTCTGTGTTCATACTACCATGGACAGTCACCTGTGGTTTGCATTTCACGCCTCGGGAAACCCTTCTCTAGTGGACAGCTGCTGCTCTATTTAGAAGCTTTGTCACTTGGTAGTACATGACTCTTTAAGAGCTTACGAGTCATTAGCGCCTGAGAGTGAATGAAGTGTAGATTCGCTCTTCATCTACTTTCTGGTCATCAACCCTGCCTGCCTCATATTCCCCATTCTAGGGTTCAGACAGAGACTGAAGCCTTCCTTAACTCATGCAGTTCTTCATGTAAATTTTACATGCACTGCTTCTAGGATCTAGAAAATTTTCTTCAAGGCAGTCCTTCCTCTCACAAACACATCTTTCTCCACTTAGACAACTTTCACTCAACTACTAAGACTCAAAAGCCATTAGAGGACAAATGGATAATAAATAATAAGTGTGCTACACTCTGAGGAATTAATCAGAATTATTTTCTTAAAGGTACAAGAATATGAGTACATGAGTGATTTATTTTAGCAATGTTTGGAAAGACAAAAACGGAAGCTATAGTAATATCCATTATTATAAGACTGAATCAATAACCATGCTCCCTCCATAAAATATAATATTATGAAGGGATTTTATTTTTTTAAATTTTGAGGCCTGAGAATTTATTTTCTTAATATTTGTTTAGTTGGCTGCACCGGGTCTTGGTTGCAACACATGGGATCTTTGATCTTCACTGTGGCATAAGGAATCTTTAGTTGTGGCATGTGGGATCTAGTTCCCAGACCAGGGATCAAACCCCAACCCCCTAACTGGGAGCACAAAGTCTTAGACACTGGACAACAAGGGATGTCCCTGAAGTGGTCTTAAAAATGGAGTCATCTATATACTTACATGGGAAGAGAGCCCTTTGTCTAGGTAATTTATTGAATGCCTCCTTGGTCCTTGTCTGGATTGATTAATTCATTCGTTAAATCTTCACAAAATCATTTAGGGGTTGCAGCATTAGCCTATATTACAGCTGAGGAACTTGATATAGGAAGACGAGGTTATTTGCCCAACATCACCCAGGTGGTGTAGAATCAAGATAACCCCAGGAATTTTAATGCCTTAGATAGTTCTTAAGTTTTAGACTGTATTGTAGGTCTTGAAGAATATGTGTTAAATTGTCAATTTTGTTTAACCTTTGAAGGAAGTAGCAGATCCACAAGGGATGTCTCTGCATTCCTACCTGAGCTCATGGTGTTTGTTCTCATTGCCTAAAAGGCTGACCCCTTTAAACCCTAGTTAGAAAATAGAGACATGAGAGGAGACATTTCAATTTATGCTCTGGGTCCAATACCAGGCTCCCAGTGTTACTCTCTGAGCCCCAACGTCTGGGGTAAAGACCTTCCAAAATGACTCGTCCCTACAGGACTGGTTTACTAGAACCATATCCCTATGAATCTCACTTGTGGTCACTAGCTGCCAGTCATAATTCCCCACCGCTTCCCACCTCTGGGGCTGTTTAGTCTGGCAGTGCTCAGTCACTCCATCGTGTCCAGTTCTTTGCAACACTGTTGACTGTAGACTGCCAAGCTTCTCTGTCCATGGGATTTTTCCAGGCAAGAATATTGAAGTGGGTTGCCATGCCCTCCTCCAGGGATCTTTCCTGGGGTCCAACCTGAGTCTCTTATGTCTCCTGCATTGGCAAACGGGTTCTTTACCACTAGTGCCATGTGGGAAACCCTTAGTCTTGTTCTTGTACCTAACTTTCCTAGTTCTCTTAAATTTCACCTCTTCTAAGATTTAAGATTCTTCTTAATGATTCCTGAATGTCAGAGCTCAACTTATTCCCCCTTTTATGGTGGGGGAATCTTTATTTCCAGAGTAATGCCAAGCCTGCAAATTGTCCCCACATTAGGATGGGGAGGGCTGAAGGTGTGCCCTGGCTGTGTTTGTCATCCTTGGATGCCATCCATCTTTTCAAGGTGAAGTACAAAGATACATTCTAGGGAGCCATCGATGGAATCACTGAGGCAGAAGCTGGCTTGTTTCTAAGTACATTATAATCGCTATTGGCAAATCTACTCTGATCATCTCTCTTTGAAAATGAAAGCTCTGGGCAGTATGACAAGTATTGTGAAGTGTAGCACCTTGCTACTGACAACAACATAATTATTATTATCATTGTTATTATCCCACAGAGATTTATTTGCAAACTTCAAATGGCAAGTATTTTTATCTGGTTTTCTGCCAGATACCAGGTGTCCCTCCCTCTGTCTTGGTTAATAATGCCTATAAACATCCACTGGAAATAAGCCTCCTCTTCTGTGAACACTTATGTGATATAAAGTGGCAGGAGACGACTGAACCTTGGGGACTGAACTATGACAAGATCATCATCTGGGTCTGGTATGGGACAGATTCGACCATGTTCTTCATATTCAGAATCTCTTATCTTGTCAAGATAACATCACAGTAAGCTTTATGACACCCCATCTCAGAGACTAGGATATTGAGGATTTAAGAGGTCATGTGATTTGATCACAGTCATCAGTAAGTTGCAGTAGAACCATGATTCAGATACACACCTTCCTGACCTAAAAGCCCATCACGGTGTCCAATTCCGGCTTCCCATGGCCAAACCACAGACTTGCTTTAGTGATGTCCCATCTTTGAAAGGAGTTCCTTTGACAAATCTCAATGCTAAGGGAAGTCCTCTCTGACTTCTGGGTTGTGGTCACTGTGCAGGGGTGGGGACACATGGGTAGAGGTTGACTTTTCTCCTTCCTACCCAGAACTACACATTTTGGAAGCTCCCAACTCTTGGCACTGTGCTGCATCAGCACACAGCTGTGGGATGTCCTACAGGCAAGATGTTTATTTTTACTGACCTTTTCCCCCCATGTTTTCATTTTATTTATTTATTTTTCCCCCATGGGTTTCAGTGTGAACATTCACCATCCACATGAGATCTTCCAGCTGCTTTGGAAGCTCTTTGGAGACTAAGGTCTGAAAGCCACAGTCTATGACCCTGCCCTGTGAGAGGTGCTCTGAGGGAAGAACACTGGGACAGGGGTAAGGCTGGGAGGGAGCAGAGGACAGGGGAGACCCAAGTCAAGGATGCCTATGGTCCCTCAGTGGCTGAGGGGTGGGCTTTTGGGATGACTGGCGGAAGTGGAAAATCCTTCCAGCGCTGCTCCTATTTCTTTCCCCACTGGTCCTTTTTGAGGATTTCAGGACTTGCTTCTAAGTAATTTTTATTTGGTGTAAAGCAAAAGGCCCCAAGTTTACTGTCAGGAGCTGCAACTTTTCACCAAATCAGAAGGTGATCTACTGGATACATTCCAAATATGTGATGTTGCATTTTTTTCTTATTCAGTCACTTAGTTGTGACTGACTCTTTGCAACCCTGTGGACCCCATGGACTGCCAGGCTTCCTTGTTTTTCACTATCTCCTGGAGATTGCTCAGATTCATGTCCATTGAGTCGGTGATGCTACCCAACCATCTCATCCTGTCTCCCCCTTTTCCTCTTGCCCTCAACCTTTCCCAGCATCAGGGTCTTTTCCAATGAGTCAGTGCTTTGCATCAGTTGGCCAAAGTAATAGAGCTTTAGCTTCAGCATCAGCCCTTCCAATGAATATTCAGGACTGATTTCCTTTAGGATTGACTGGTTTGATCTCCTTGCTATCCAAGGGACTCTCAAGAGTCTTCTCTAACACCAGTTTGAAAGCATCAATTCTTTGGTGCTCAGTCTTTTTTATGGTTCACCTCTCACATCCATACATGACTACTGGAAAAACCATAGCTTTGACTAGATGAACCTCTGTTGGCAAAGTGGTATCTCTGCTTTTTAATATACTGTCTAGATTTGTCACAGCTTTCCTCCCAAAGAGCAAGCATCTTTTAATTTCATGAGGGTTTTGACTCACATATAAATAGAGCAAAGGGTATAAATGAGAAAACAAACAACAAAACAATAAAAGTACGTATTTTCACCAAAAAGTTGTCCCTGGGTATCTGCAGGGGATTGTTTCCAGGATCGCCCCCCACCCCCTGCATCATGAATCTGCAGATGCTTAAATCCCTTATATAAAATATCAAATAACCTAGATACATCCTCATGTATCCTTTAAATCATCTCTAGGTTACTCATGATACCTAATACAATGGAAGCACCATGTAAATAGCCATAAATACAATGTAAATGCTATGATAATAGTTGCCTGTGTATGGAAAATTCAAGTTCTACTTTTTGGAGATTTCTGGAAGTTTTGATCTTCAGTTGGTTGAATCTGCTAATGCAGAACCTGTGGCTACAGAGGGCCCGTTGTATGTTGCGTCAGTATCTCCCTATTTCAGCCATGATGGGCACAACTCTTCAGCACATTACTCTAATGAACGAATGTATTCTTATCCAGCTATCATTAATTTAGACAGCAAGCCAAGCAGCTTGAGTAGGGCAGGACTGGGTTAGTACAGATGGAAACTGTTACATAGGAAAAATGTGTACAAGACTAGGAGAGGTCATGCTAGACACTTGATCACTCAGCACTGGGTGTAGATCATCTTGGGCAGGAAAGACAGGCAACTGGAGCGATCCAGACCCAGCTGGACAGATGGTGCTGACCTGCATCAGAGAGGTAGGGCTTCGGACAGAATCCCAGAAGAGAAGGGATATAAAGCAGGCCCTGAGGCTATTCCCAAAGCTTTCACTCCTCCACGAGGAGGCCTCCCTGTGGCTTCCTATCTTCCTCTGCAGCATTCTCTCTCTCAGAGATGCTGCTTCTGTATTGCAGAGCCTGGTTCACCTGGGTCCCCAGAGTAATCCTCATCTCCTCTTCTTGCTGGGCTGCAGGTGAAAACTGGATGCAGTCTTCCAGATGGATTTATATCACTCTTTGATCTAGAGAACTAGATTTAAGGTTGGGGTGTGGCTTCCTCTTTCTCACTGCTCATCACTGAAGAACTCTCTGGGGTTCTCTTTCCTCCAGTTTATGTTGGTTTGGGGATCTGTGGTTTGCAGTCAAGCCCTATTATCTGAGCCCTGATCCTCAACTCTCTTTTTCCTCAACGACTTCACTTCGACATGATGCATTACCCCTTTTTAATTCCTTACCCTGAAACTGCTGAAAATTCCCTATTCAAAACACAATATTTAAAAGTATTCCCTTGAAGAGTCAACACAGCAAAGAGGTCAATCCTCTCCAAATTTATCCCTAAGTCCTGCTTATGAAATTCCTATCAAAATCCCAGCACGATTTCTTTGTAGACAGAGACACTCTTATTCTAATGTTTATATGAAAAAAGCAAAGGATGAGAACAAGTAAAATATTTTGAAAAAGAAGAACAAAGGAGTCACTCTATCTGATGTTAAGGGTTACTATACAGATTCAGTAACTGAGACAGTGTGGTATTGGAAGAGGGAAAGACACAGAGCAATGGACAGAATAGAGAACCTAGATATAGACCCATGTAAATACACCCAACTGATTTTTGACAAAGACACAAAAGGAGAGCCTTTTCAAAAAAATGGTTCTGGAGCAACTGGACATCCATAGGCAAAATAAAAGGAAACTTGACCTAAAACTGAACTCAAAACTTACACAAAAATTAACTCAAAATAACTTGCAAACTTAAATATTTAAAACTATAAAATTTGTAGGAAAAAATAAAGACAGGATAAAATCATCAGGATCAAGGGCTAGGCAAAACAACTTTAGACTTGACATTAAAAGCATGAACCACAAAAGGAAAATAAAATAAATTGGACCTCATCAAGATTTTCTAAATTTGCCCAATGAAAACCCTGATAGAAGGAAGAAAAGAGCAACTACAGGCTGGGAGAAAATATTTGCAAACCACATATCTGGCAAAGGATTAATTTCTATTAGTAGAATATAAAAAGAAGGCTTGATACTCAAGAGAAAAAAAAACAACAACAAAGTATTCAGTTAGAAAATGTACAAAAGACATGGAAAGATATTTCACCAAAGAGGATATATTCATGGCAAATAAATACATAAAAAGATGCTCAACATCATTAGCTATTATGGAAATGCAAATTAAAACCACAATATCATTACATGTCTATCAAAAAAACAAATAAAAAGTAGAGACGACACCAAATACTGGCAACAATGAAGAGCAAATGAACCACTCATACATTTCTGATGGGAATGCAAAATAGTATCACCACTCTGGAAGAGAGTTTGGCGGTTTCCTATAAAACTGAATATGCAACTATCATGTAACCCAGCAATTGCACTCTGGTAAGGAAAAGAAAACTGATGTTCACAGATAAACCTGTATAGAAGTGTTCAGAGAAGGCTTATTCACTATAGACAAAACTTCTAAACAACTCAAATATTCTTCAACAGGTGAACTGGTAAGCTACCTGTGGTGCATCTATACCATTACATACTATGCAGCAATGAAAAAGACATGAACTATTGATATACACCCAATTGAATGGATCTCAAGGTAATTATGCTGAATGAAAATAAGACAATCTCAAAACATCAAATACTGTACAATTCCATTTATATATTGTTCTTGAAATAATCAAATTGGAGAGAGAGAGAGCAGACAGTAGTTGCCAGACCTTACTGTGGTGGAGAATTGGTGGGTGTGGTCACAATGGAATAATGAAAAGAAGCCTTGTGATGATGGGACAATTTTGCATCTTGATTTAATTGTGGTGGTGGTAATAAAATTAACATGTGACAAAATTCTATGGAACTATAAACACATAGCAGCTTCCCTGGTGGCTCAGTGGTAAAGCAACCACCTGCCATGCAGGAGACAGGGGTTTGATCTCAGGAACCCCCTAGAGAAGGAAATGGCAACCTACTCCAGTATTCTTGCCTGGAGAATGCCTTGGACAGAGGAGCCTGTTGCTTTATAGTCTATGGGGTCCCAAAGAGTTTGACACAACTTAAAGACTAAACAACAACAACAGATATTAATACAAATGAGTGCATATAATTAGCACAACCTGAATAAGCCCTGTGGCTTGTACCAATGACAATTTCCTAATATCACTATTTTATATATTTACAGAAGATGTCATCACTGGGGGAAACATGGGGACTTCTCAAACAATCTTCCTGTTAGTCAATGATTACTTCAAAGTAAAAAGTAAAAACAAAAAAGTTTACTTTAGCACAGTATGTCTACAAATGATCCCCCTTTTTTTCCTCCAATAAAAAAAGCCTATATTTGCCTCTCATGCTTCTCTTTCATTAATTCTATCACTCGCGATCTCCTTAAACCTCCTACCAATTCATTCTAATTGTTTTCCTTGATGTCCCTGCCAATGCTTTGGTCTCTTCTCAGTCTCTTAGAGAGGTTTGATCATGTGGTGATCAAACCACAGGATCAACTGTCCTGAAGAACACTAGTTTGATTAAAGATATTTGAGTAAGAAAATGTCAACTGAGTCTGTTATTCAAAAACATTTCTGAAATGCTGAGCAAAACGACTTGCTTTACTGTTCAATTTCTGAGAGTCTTTAATGAAGTGATTTACTTTATGAACCTCTAAGAATCTGTCAGAGCTTGAAACAATCTCCTAAGTATCTTTCCACATAACCTTTTTTCTTTCAGGGAGTGAATTCATGGGACTGGTGTTCCATGTGAGATTGCTCTTAGAAATGCAGTATGTAGCCCCACACCTCTATACTCCCACACACATTTACACATCATTCTTTTTATACATCCTTTCTCTGACCTGTGTGTTTCTTCATGATTCATGTTGTCAGTTCTATTAATGTATCCCTGAAGACACATTATATTCCTTTCTTGCACCTTCCCATCCAGCTTCCCAAACTATATTTATTGTCTCACAACATTCAGTATTTGGGACACATATCTTTTTATTCTGCCTCTCTACACTTGGTGTCAATTCTCATGGTTCCATTTATCTCTTTGGAGCATCTTCTAAATCTGTCTCATTAGTCAGATGTTGCCTCTCTAATCCACACACACGTACCCAATCTCCATCCGGGTAGTGTGAGAGCAACTCTAAACCAATCTATCTGGAGCTGAATTGCAATTTCTCAATCCTGACTGTTATGAACTGAATGTCTGTGTCCCCCTGTAATTCATCAGTTGAAGCTCTAAGCCTCGATGTGGTGGTATTTAGAGGTGGGGCCTCCGGGAAGTGATCAGGTTTAGATGAGGTCATGAGGGTGGTGGGGTCCCCATGATGTGATTGATGAGTGTCATTTACAAAGGAAGAGAGACCCGCGCTCTCACTCTCTCTGCCATGGGAGGAAGGACACATTAAGGAAGCAGCACCTTCAAACCAGGAAGGGGGAACTCACCAAGAACTGCATCTGTAAGCACCTCGATCTAGAGCTGCCTTGCCTCCAGAATCATGAGAAATCAAAATCTGCTGTTGAAGACTGTGTTGGTATTTTATTAGGGCAGCCTGAGCTAATACACTGGTCTTCTTAGTCTCCTCATTCCAGGAAAAGCCACCTTCACAAACCCAATCAACTAAGGCAGCAACCTGGGAATGGTTCTACCACTTCCCCTTCCAAATCATAGTTTCAGAATTAGAACTTGCAGAGTATCAGAACCCACATATGAATTAGGTCATATGTACCCATTCCCTTAAGGAAAATGTGATTTAGATGCTAAATTTATACCAAAACAAAATAGACCTATGTCATAAATCCCCTACCTGCCAAACATCAAAATCCAGAGTCTTCTCACTTAACCACTCCACCTCCTTTAAATTCAGTATTTCAACAGCCTTTAATATTCATTCTCCCCTTTCCATTTTCTATGCAGTTTGCCATGGCTTCTGTTCTAAACATTCTGACAGCCTCCTTAGCTGACTTTTCACCTCCAATCTTCCCTTTCTCTATTTAATATTTCACAGCGCCATTACATTTTCAGAATCTTCAGTAATAATTGCTGGCTTACACTGGATGCTGAACGAAGTTTACAATTTTTAATCCCAAAAGTAATAATGACTTACAATATGTCCCACCTTCTACCTGCATCTGTATATAAAAAAACTGCACTACTTTTAAAAAATCAAACCCTCCTCTTTTAAACTACTTATTTCTATTTCTGTCTTTGGTTTAATACATTTATTTACTGGTATCAGAACCTCTGGATTGGAAGCCCTGGGTCCAGTCTCTATATTGTTAGTATCTGTCAGTAACTTATATAAAATAACCTAACAAACTTTTAATAACATGTGAGGAGAAAAGCATATGGGAAATGTGATAAAAAGAATAGATGTTAATTCAAGCCACTGGCCACCTTCATATCTAGATGACTTGCAAAACAATAAGTGGAAGGATGGATACACAGATACAAGGCTACTCGGATGAACAGGTAGCAGATCATAGTGTGTGTTAGAGTATGACTTAAATATGTGGAAAAAACAGCTAACTTCCTACATCACTCAGCTTAAGATAACATCAGGGAGAACTGGCTTTGCTAATCCCCTATTGATAAAAGCAGGGAGACCTCAGTGCCACTCAGTTCTCAGACTCCCCCATATTCCTGCAATCCCAGTAGACACTCCTACCTACTTACTCCACAAGAAATGAAAAGATGCATTGACAGACCATAAAACCAAAGGCAGGATACACTGTCCTGCCTGATGAGTGGATTTCCTATGGTCTTGAGTTTCCTCATCAGTAAACTGAAGACACTAGGTAATGTGACAGGATCAGCCTAGCCTTGGTCATTCCTTGCAAATCAGCCATAAGTGAAGCTCTTTCCTAGTGTGGCTCCCACTAGGGTGGCCTCAGAGAACCAGGAATCACTTCCTGCATGGGCAGGATGGGACTATGGGGTCTCAGTACATCACCCGCCTCTGTCTCAGCTTCCCCTGGATAACTCGCCTGTCTGACTTCATTTTCACTCTAGGCTTAGTTGCCTGAGATGAAGATTAATGTTGCAAGAATTTATTATGGAATATTCTTGGGATTAACAACTGTGGAAGGATAGAGAAGGGAGTAGAATTGGCTAGACAGAGAAGTCAGGTGCAGTGTGGTCTCAAAAAGGATTCAGTTGGCTTCATAAGGAACTCTGAAAAACCTGGATGCCTTTTAGAGTTGTCCCCAGGTGTGATGGAGAGATGGGCCTTTACATCTCTGTGTCAACTAAACTTTGGAAACAGGATGCCTCAGTTGAGCAAAGCAGTTCTCTTTAGGCAAGGAATGTCTAGAAGGGGATTGACTGCCTGAGCGCTATCTTCCAGCTGAACAACAGACTCATTATTCCTATGATGGGTCTGGGTGGTCCATTTTAATGATGTGTTCTGTTCCTAGGTAAAGTATGGTCTCTGGAAATCAGTACTGCCTGGACAAGAAGTAGGAAGACTGTGTGTTGGCAGAGGTGTCTTACAGAGCTGGAATTCTTGTGTCTCTCTCACTATGGAGGATAATCTGGAATGTGTTATAGCTACCTACAAATTCCTCAATAGGCACACTTCCACTGATACTGGTAGATTAATTTACTGCCTGGCCTGATCTCTTTCTCCCAAACATTCATTGTCTGACTAATTTTACTCTCCCTTTCTCAATTCACCTTCTTGCCAGATGTCATTTTCAGTCCTTTCTGATAGGTCTCCATTGTTCTTTTGGATGGCTTTCTTGGAATAGGTTGCTTCACAAAAGGCTGACTAGATGGGTAAGTAAACTGATGGAAGTTTGAGGAAAATGGACGGATTAACTGATGAGTGGATGGGTATATTTGATGGAAATAGGTTCCCACCTGCCAGTTTATCTTAAATTCCTTCCTCTTTTCCTCGTTGCAGTATTAGAAGAGAAAAGAATGAAGTTAAAACTGGAACTCTGGGGACTTCCCTGGTGATCCAGTAGTTAAGAATCCACCTGTCAATGCAGGGGACACGAGTTTGATCCCTGCTCTGTGAAGATCCCCCCAACATGCTGCGAGGCAACTAGCCTGTGTGCCACAGCTGCTGAGCCTCTGCTCTAGAGCCCATGAGCTGCGACTGCTGAAGCTCTCATCCTAAGCCCGCGCTCTGCAACAAGAGGAGCCATCATGATGAGAAGCCCACACACGGAAACGAGAGAAAGCTCGTGTGCAGCAAGGGAGACCCAGGACAACCAGAAGTAAATAAAAACTAAAAACAAACAACCCAAACCTGGAACTTCAGTTGGAAAGAAAGGAAGAATGTAAAGTACAGCAATGCCCAAAGGACATCCATCTTACAGATCTCAGAGGCACCAGGCTCATGTCTGTCTCTGTTTCTTTGCCTATGCGCAATTCTCTCCATCTGTGACTTCCTGGACTCAACTCTGGTTTCATCCACCCTTCATGATCCAAAAGCATTCCTCCAGACAACTCTTTCTTCAACAACCTACCTCGTTCTATGAATCAAATTAGACTGAATAACAGAACTCAAGGTAAGAAACGTTCATTGATCACCTATTCTGTGTGGTGACGTTCTTATGACTTCAAGATCAGAGCAAAACGGGAAAAACTCAGTTCTTCTTTCAAAAAGTTTGTTTTCCTTTTATACATATTTTGTACCAGCACAACAGTAGTCATTACACAGAAGATGTAAGATGTCTTAAGAACAGAAGATGTATGGTAAATGCTCCCTGGTTTTTTTTTTTTCAAAGGAATGAATGAATGAATAGGTTTGCATTTTGGCAAATCATTCAGGTTGGATCGATAGTTATGATGCAGGAAGGCAAGGTATAGGGTGCTGCCTGAAATGAGATGCTGAATGAGGACAGTGGCAGAGAGGTCAGAAAATTAACTGGATAGTCGAGAAAATGTTGCCTTGCTTAGGGACATACACACAGCCTCTCTTAGGGATCTGTCAACAAAGCATGTTGGGTCAATGAATAAATGATAATGAGGTTGGTACCCTGTCACATCCAAAGTCATAAATTCACTAAAGACAGCTTATTTTCTTTTTCTTACTATTTTAAGTTTTTTCTTAAAAAGTCACTTTTCTCCTTTTTCACCAGCTTGCAGCAAATTCATTTATAGTTCAATTTAAGTAATGAAGCATTTTACATAGTGATCTTTTCACATTTAGAATAATCACTCAGTTGTTTTCCCCAAACATACTTATATTAAGGCATTTTGGAAGCAAATTTGTAGTCTGCCAGCCATCAAACATATATTAAAGCTGAATTTTAACAGCTTACCAATGAAATAAAACAGACTAAAATCTGAGTTGTCAAGTTGTCGTCTTGGCTTCGGGAGTGACCAAGTGAGGAAGTGCAGGCTTTCTCCTGAGCTCAGTGCACAATACAAAGCACCCTATTTTTTTCTGATTTGTTTAATACATGTATTTTTGAATTTTTGACTCAAAAAAATTAGGCCTCTTATCCACCCCCCTACCACATATGCATATACTGACTAGGCTCAAGCTATAAGAAGCAACTAATTTCCACATGCCCTCCAAATATTTTTTTTAATTTCTTGTGTTTTTGTTATGGGTTTCTTCACTGATAAGTGTCTGAAACTCTTCTCTCCCAGATTCCCACTGTTAGAATTAGCCACTGTCTTCTCTGTCTTGCATACATCATATTAATATGTGTCATTGTTGATGTTTGGCACAAAAAAGACATGTTTGATAAACATCTATTGAATTAGATAAAGGCAAGGACCACAAGAGAAAATAAAAGACCAAAAAGGAAACACATTTGTAAAATCTCAGTGAATACATACTCCAGATTTTTGCATTTCATTGTATGTAAACTATTACCTTTAAAGAAAAAAATGGTAAATAAATGTTAACTCTAGTTAGTAATGTGCATACTGAAACAATCGGGAGGAGTGTACAGGTGTCTACCATCTATTTGGAAATGTGTGAAAAACAGATGGATCAGTGATGAATAGAGGGACAGACAGATGGACAGACGTGTGATTTACAGAGCAAGTAAAATCTACACGGCAGAATTTAGGTGGTAGGTATGTGTTGGGGCTTCCCTGGGGGCTCAGCTGGTAAAGAATCCGCCTGCAATGCGTGAGACCTGGGCTCAATCCCTGGGTTGGGAAGATCCCTTGGAGAAAGGAAAAGCTACCCACTCCGGTATTCTTGCCTGGAGAATTCCATGGATAGTATAGTCCATGGGGTTGCAAAGAGTTGGACACGACTGAGCAGCTTTCATACATGTGGATGCTGACTGTAAAATTCTTTCGATTTTGCTCTATATTTGAAAAATTTTATAATAAAATTCTGAGGATAAAAGATGAAAGAAAAGACTAACCAAGGAATATGTAAATGCAACTAAAGTAATCAGCATTATCCCTCTTGACTCTGATAATCAGCATTATCTTAATTTTTTTTCATCAACTTATTTTTTAAGCACTCACTATGGTTCACATAACAATGCTTTAAAATAGGTAGGAAGGAACCTTTGCAAAATATTTCCATGGGAGGAATAAACTGCTAAAGGTCACCCAGGGGGTCCCTCCTTTTATGTATAGTTACCCCCAAATTTATCCATCAGTCTGAGATGAAAATATAACTCATAGGTTTCAAGATTAATGATGGTATATGTGTGTTTTTGAGGTATGGGCAGGGACATTTTATGGAAACAGCCAACACAAGATTTGTAGCAGGATCACAGGAGCTCCGGCCTGAAGCTATTACATCATTCACATACAATATTTTATTTACTTGGATTTCAAGGAAATAAATTAAGGACACATTTGAGGGGTGAGAATGACGCTTTGGAAGTCACATATATCTTTCTTTACACTTTGGAGTTTAGAGTAGACTAATAAATAAAGGCTGGGGTTGGCTGATTAGATCTAAGGAAGTCGGAGAAAACACTGCAGTAAGGGGGACCCAGGTTAGCTGGTTCCTTGGGATGAGCACCTAATTCACAAATGAGTTCACCTACTTTATGACTGTCAATATTCTCCAAACTCTCCATACCTTAATTGCCTCATCTGTGAAATACAGCAAGAGTCCCTATCTGGACATCCTACTCAACATGGCAGACTGAACACACTGGTTTGTCTCTGATGCCTAAAGAGTTCACTAAAATGAGAGCAAAAGTCAAAGCACAAGGAGAACAAAGGAGGAAATACAAGAAGAAAATGAATGAAACACAGAAAGCAGATGAGTAAGTCAAAACTGACTTTGTTGAAGGGACACAGCTGAGGTCACTAACCAAGGCAGGCCACTCTGTGTCTGTTTTGAGAAAGGATCTGAAATCAGACACTCCAGCTATCTCTAGAGGAAGAATGAGCCAGAAGACTGAACTCAAAGAGGGCTTCTTAAATGACTATAGAAGGTTGCTCAGATGCTGAGGTCAGCTCCTCCATGCTATGGGATCAAGGTCACCACCATTTCCCAACTTCAGTAGAAGATTGTGAATGTAATACTTAGAGAAAGAGAACCAGAAACTCTAGCCCCAGGTCATGAGGTATGGATGAAGGTTTAAATGAGACAACAAATCAAATAAAGAGATGGGAATACCAGACCACCTAACCTGTCTCTTGAGAAACCTGTATGCAGGTCAGGAAGCAACAGTTAGAACTGGACATGGAACAACAGACTGGTTCCAAATAGGAAAAGGAGTATGTCAAGGCTGTATATTGTCACCCTGATTATTTAACTTATATGCAGAGTATATCACGAGAAACGCTGGGCTGGAAGAAGCACAAGCTGGAACCAAGATTGCTGGGAGAAATATCAATAACCCCAGATATGCAGATGACACCACCCTTATGGCAGAAAGTGAAGAGGAACTAAAAAACCTCTTCACGAAAGTGAAGGAGGAGAGTGAAAAAGTTGGCTTAAAGATCAACATTCAGAAAACTAAGATCATGGCATCTGGTCCCATCACCTCATGGGAAATAGATGGGGAGACAGTGGAAACAGTGTCAGACTTTATTTTTCTGGGCTCCAAAATCACTGCAGATGATGATTGCAGCCATGAAATTGAAAGACACTTACTCCTTGGAAGGAAAGTTATGACTAACCTGGATAGCATATTTATAAGCAGAGACATTACTTTGTCAACAAAGGTCTGTCTAGTCAAGGCTATGTTTTTCTAGTGATCCTGTATGGATGTGAGAGTTGGAGGGTGAAGATAGCTGAGTGCTGAAGAATTGATGCTTTTGAACTGTGGTGCTGAAAAAGACTCTTGAGAGTCCCTTGGACTGCAAGGAGATCCAACCAGTCCATCCTAAAGGAGATCAGTCCTGGGTGTTCATTGGACGGACTGATATTGAAGGTGAAACTTCAATACTTTGGCCACCTCATGCGAAGAGTTGACTCATTGGAAAAGACCCTGATGCTGGGAGGGATTGGGGGCAGGAGGAGAAGGGGATGACAGAGGATGAGATGGCTGGATGGCATCACCTACTCGGTAGACATGGGTTTGGGTGGACTCTGGGAGTTGGTGATGGACAGGAAGGCCTGGCATGTTGCAATTCATGGGGTCCTAAAGAGTCAGACACGACTGAGCAACTGAACTGAACTGAAGACTGAAAATGTCTACAGACTGAAAGATGAGACTCCACCTGAAGTTTCCTTTCCTTTTTTTGGCTCCTGGAATTCTGGTGAGCAGACTTAAGTATTCTAGGAAATGTGAGGATTCATTACTGGGAAACCTGACCAACTCAACAAAAATTGAAAAAAAAATTAGACTAAGGGATGGATGGATAGAGAGAGATATTATATAAAGTTTTTTTGAAATAAAAAGAGAGAGGGAAAAGAAGATGAAATGTTTAACAAGAGGAAGTGGATATAAAAAAACTTAATCTCACCTTCATGCTAGGAAGTAATAGATGGTATCTAAAAATGAAAAAAAAAATATGACCTTGGGCATATTACTTAGAAATATGAATGTAAATACTTGATGATGATGACCAAAGGATTTGAGAGCAGTTGTTTTGGGGTAGAAGATATAAGGCTGAGGAAATTTTGGGGGGGGGGGTGCGGAAACAGCTTATTTTTGTTACTTATGTTACAGAAGAATGTTATTACAAAAAAAAAACAAACCCAAAACTATGCTCATATTTCACCTCTACAAAAAACTAATTTACCTTTACAAAAGCTAGCTAACTTAGCCCTGGGGTAACGGAGGCTGCTGCATATGGTAGGCAGTGGGTCCCAGAGGTTGAGATGTAAGCTCTGAGCTAAGTGGTCTAGTTTTCCTCTGGCTCCGTGGCCTTACAAGCTGTGTGGCCTTGGGAAACTTATTTATGCCCTCATTGCCTCAATTCTTCTATCTGTAAATTGAAGACAATTTCATAATAAACATGCAGGACCTATTTCACAGCTTGCCGTGGGGGTTAGAGGAATAGTAAGTTTTGTTGAGTTAGTTTTCAGCTAAGTAGGAAATGCTAAAAATGTATATTGTCATTGTTATACACAGCTGATTATCATCATTATACAAAGTGACTGAAGAATGATGTTCATATACTATATATATATATATATAAAATATATAGGAAATAATAAAAAGATAGTAAGATCTATATTGAGAGGTTTGGTATATTTTTTAAACATAGGAAAATCCTAGAAATATAAGCAACATATGAAGAGTGATTTCCTCTTAGTCATGAATTTTTCTGCATTTTCAAATTTTTCTACAGTAAACATATCTCACTTTTATAATCAGAAACAAAAACTTGATTTTAAAATGCAAATGAGCTTTGGAAGATAAATCTGGCTGTCTCAGGGAGAAATGATGTGAAGATTAAGTGAGAAATGGTAACATCTGGTGCAGTCAGACAAGGTATTAGCTTTGTCCAAACGTAATATTCCAAAAGGAGGTGATTTCCCTAGTTTTGTCCCATCTGGGCTCCAGTTGTGACCTGGGGTCCTGGCAACACACATACCCATCTCCACCAGTATCTGCAGAAGTTCTTTTAATCACATGCATGTGCAACAGTGATAAACATTTAATCAAAAATAATAAACTATTAGAGTGAAGAACTGCTATACATCAGTGTTTAACTGGCAGTAAACAATTTAAAATATTTATTGATTGAATGGATAAAATCTATTGGGATAAGAACTATATACAGCTTACTGTGTCATTATCTCAACTGTAATATTATAAAACAACCTACAAGGGTTGCTGACTGTATTCCTGATAAAAACTTTTAATGCCCTGTCCATCAGGAAACTATTCAACCCTGTTAACGATCACTGCCATGGAGGCCAGCATATTGGTGAAGTTTCTTCTGTACTTTTTTCCCAGTGCTGCCCACATTCTGTTGATTTGCTTTTACTTAGTCCTCTCTGACCCTTTTCACATCTACCGCCTTCCACTTTTTAACAAAGTTCTTGCATAAAATCCCCAGCTTTTGTTGATATTCTCATTGATGTTCACTTTATGTAACTTAACATGGCAAAGCAAACTTGCTTCCCTCCAAAATTTATGCCACATGCTTTCATTCATTCATTTGTTCATTCACTCATTTGTTCCGTCAACAAATGAGTATTGAGATGGTACTATGTTCCTGATGTGTGATGAGCAAGATACAGTTCCAGAGCTTGAAAACTGGAAGTCTAGTGGAGGCAACAAACATTTCACTTTATATCCACAAGGGAGGGCATGCATGCCTCAGTAGAGGTAAACACAGGGTGCTCAAAGGCATGTATAAGGAAGTACCTGATTCAGAGAAGGTGAGTCAGGCTGGATTTCTTGGAGCAGGGAAACTGTTTATTCTGTTCCACTTCTCTATGAAAAGGTTTTCATTCTTCCCAACTGGTGCTCCATTACATTCTTCAGTTATTTCTGGGACAGGTATAGTTTCCTAATACTACAAATGGATCTCCAGTTAGTCTGAAAAATGACACATCAGTGTCAGAGAGTGTCAGAGAACGCCTGCTTAACTTTTTCTCATCCTACCACTCTAAGCAAAATTCTGAGTTCCATAAAGCTTAAGAGCAAATCTGTCCTGCTCATGTTTTAACAAAAGTGTTTAGCACTGTTTCTCACATAGCAGGTGTTTCATGAGTAAATAAATAAGTGAATGGACTGTAGGGGATAGTCAATGTCCATTTATCTTTCAAATTAAAAGACTGGATGAGATGCTCACCAAGTCCTGTTTCAGCTCGGAAATGCTTTAGTTAATATGTCCAATGGATCTTTTCATAAGAATGTGGCTTCTCTGGGCTTTCTTTCAACTGCCTAAAGAAAAAGACATCAATCGGTAAACCAAGAGGCTTGGAATCAAATGCTTAGGGACCAAAGGTATGACATAATGGACTTAGATCCTGGAAAGAGACACACCTGCATTCAGATCCTGGTGCTGCCAGACATTAATTGTGAACCCCAGGGTCGATTCAAACCCCTTCTGTGGGTCTTGGCTTTTACCATCCTCAAAAGAGAAATGGCAATGTGTGCGACATGCAGAAGGCACTTAATACAAATTCATTGAGTGAATGAACTCAACAGGAAACTAAATGCAATAACCTATCTGTATCACCTGACATAAGCATTCAGGCATTCATTTACTCCTTCCACACACTTTACAGTCAAATGCAAGTAAACAGGAAGCTGGCAGGAGTAATGATTCCTCTGGATTTGAAGGAAAGTATACATTATGTCAAATTAAAAAAAAATAAAACTGCACCATTCCATAAAATGGAATTTAAATAGAAAAGAACAAGTGAAACGAGACAAGCAATTTATTAATCCATTTCACCATAGGCTCCTATTACATTATCTTTAAGGTCCTTTAACAAACAAAAATTAATTTTCAGACCCACAAGTTGTTGGCACATTGATAGACTCCTTAATTACAGGGTCTTTGGTTTAGAAAATAATGATTGATTATTTTAGACTGTATTTCACTTAGTTATGGATGAGACCCTGAATATTTGCACAGAGGAATTATTTCAAAGTTATTATGATTAATAACTGTTATGGACAGGATGTCTGAGTTTCTGAAAAATCTGAGACAATGAAAATTTTCTAGGGTATCCGAAAGGATTGTTTGGAGGTAGATGACAGGAAATTGGGAAAATGAATTGTGCTTGTTCATGCAAAAAATATTTATTTGGTTCTTTCTAAATACCAAATCCTGTGTTGGCCCCCGGAGGTCCAAAGTAGGACGAGACATGATTTCTGCCTCAAGAAGATAATGATATAATGTACTAAACCAAATCTTACACAAATAAATTCAATGAGGTAATAGAAGTGTCATGATAGAGTTCAGAGAGGACTCTCAAATGTTCAGTTTTATCTGATGTGCTAGATAAACAAACACACATCACCTCATACACAATAGGACATGAGCTAAAGTTGCAGAGATGAGGAAGGGCTTCGTGGGTGGACACGGGTAGGGAAGAAGTGCCCAATAGCTGAACTAGCCTGAGCAAAGGCAGCACGGTGCTTCAAGGCCCCTTCCAGGAGCTTGACTGTGGAGTGGTAGGTACTGCTGGGTGAACGGCAAGGATGAGGTCAGGAAGGTGACCTATTCATTGGAGGTTCACAAACATGTAAGGAAAATGATGACAGTCCCATTTTCAGGAGATTATTCTGGTGCCAACATGGAGGCCTGAAGATGGCTAAAACTGGCCTCGAGGCCCTCTGAGAAACAATATGGATAAAGAGGAGGAGGGCAATGCTGGAATCCAAAATGGCTATGGGATGCAGTAAAGGTTAAGGTGACCCTCAGGTTTCTAACTCGGGGTACTAGGATGCAAGGTAAAGAGTGAGGCCACTCAGGGAGGTAGGCAACTCAGACAGAGAAATAAAGTCTGATTGACTGGATAGATTTATAAAAAGAAACATTCATAGAGATATGAACTAGAGGTGTTTTTCACTCATTAGAGACATATTCTTAACTAGATATTATAAAGTATTTGACATAGTTAAGTCTTGGTTTTACAAGTAAGGATCCAAGCTCTTGCAACCCTCTAGCCATCATAATGCTGAGCGATGTGGAATGCTTTAAGCTTTAGCCTTGCCAATGAAGTCTAAGTGGAAACACCATTCATGGTCATTTTTGTGGTGGCTGTTGTTGGTTTGAGATTCATCACCTGCTTGTAAAAACAGGAGAGAGCCTCCTACTTGATTCACAAGGTTAGGATATTAGGCGAAGGTGTGGCTAGAGGTGACAAAAAATATAGAAATCCATAGCTTCTCTCAAGCTAGATTCCAAGCCTATATCTGTGTGTTTAGTTACATAAGAATAAAAATATAGGAGAATAAAATCTAACTTCAGGGCAACCTGAAGTGACTTCCACCTTTTTCCTGTGCGTAATCCATGAGATGAGGTTCTGCTCCTAATTTGTCCCTTTTTGTTCCATCAGAATCAAATTTCTTGGCAGGAGAGTTCAAGGAAACAGCAGTGATGACAGAGCGAAGGTATCACTTAATGGTCAGCTAAGGGGGAGCCAAGGACAAACACACTGCAAACAAGTTCAATGTATATAGACCATGTGAGATAGGGATTGTTTCACAAATTATGAAAAAGCAAACATTCAGAGAAGGGAATATAAAGTCCTGAACAGGCAGAGATCTTTCTTTTCACATCCGACCTTTTGATGTAACATCCCTTAGACCAAATCCCCACAGAAGCAAGCAGTCTTATGTAATAGTGTTAGTCACTCGGTTGTGTCTGACTCTTTGCGACCCCATGGATGGTAGCCCGCCAGGCTCCTCTGTCCATGGAATTCTCCAGGCAAGAATCCTAGAGTGGGTAGCCATTCCCTTCTCCAGGGGATCTTCTTCCCAGTCCAGGAACTGAGCCCAGTCTCCTGTATTGCAGGCAGATTCTTTACCATCTGAGCCCCCAGGGAAGCTCTGTCCTATGTATAAGAACCTCCAAAAAAAAAAAATGGGTTGGAACTCTGACTCAGTCGCTCTGTATATGACCTGGGGGAAAACTGCTGAATCATGTATTTGGCAGTGATTGTAAGAATATATAAGAATTATAAGAATAATTCACATTTTACAGGTGAGGAAACTAAGGTGCAAAGAGAGGTTAGAGGAAGCTCATAACGGAGCTCAGGCTTCATCCTGTCTCCTGATCACTATCATGAATATTTTCTATAGGAGATAGTAAAGGAGAACGCTATTCTGTTAGAGAGGGTAGCAAGACTATGAACTTGCGTTGAGTTCCTCAGAATCATATCAGTATTTTTCCTCTCTTCTCAGATCTATTTAGGGTTGTGGGGCTTCCAGGGTAATTTGGGCAAAAATATTTAAATAATTTATCAATCCTGTGATTTGCTTAGGCTGTTTAGCTCTGGCCTAAGGACTCAAACCAGGAGCCTCACTTACCAATAAAGGCTATCAATCATTCAATCCATCCTTGTCCCCAGCCCACTGAGAAGAGCTGGAGTAGCTAAAGGGAAGTTTGTTATCAATGATGGAACTGCCAGCACATAAATATGGTCATCCAACATGCATGCCTTTTAAAAAAGAATTTTTTTCTGTAAAAAAGACAGGTAATGATTATCAGGGCAAGACCCACAAAATAGCAGATAAGAAATAAAATATGCTTCTATTAAGTCTCCATTTCTACATGGTGGAAAAGGAAATAAATAACAGAAGGCAGAGCTAGTGGCTGAGAAAATATTGCCAAGGGTGGAGTCTAAATACTTGACTATGAAGCAAAGAAGAATCAGCGAGATAAATATGTTGGTGAAATCAGAATGAATTTTCAAGTTCTCAACTGACCTTATGTGCAATGTTTCTTTGTTCCCATTTTAAGCTCAAGGCGGACCCTTTAAGCCCTTTTTTTTTTTGCTTTTTCTAATCTGTCTTGATTTCATTTTAAGAAGTATTTAGCCATTGTTAGGCTCAAATAAATCCTCTGATTCATTAGGATTCATTGAGATTTTATAATATGCTATTTTAAATAATACTGTAATTAACATTCTTTGTGCTCTGTGTTTTTATTCTCTGGTAATCTCTCTTTTGTCTCACCTCTGTGTGCTGACTTAAAGCTATTATACTCAATTTCACATGCGTGTGTGTAGCTATATATTTTATATATATATATATATAATTTCATATGTGTATATATATATATGTATATGTATATGTATATATATAATTTTGCTGGTAGGTTGCCTAGGCTAGATTCTGATTGCTTTTATTTTGCAGGTCACTACAATGTCATATTCTTATTGAAGTCTTTAGTAAACTGCACTCTGTGCTAGGAGGAAAGTAGAAACATGCTAATTTTCCTTCTCTTCTATCCTTAGGAAAAAAAAAAAAACTTTTTTGGCAGCTTGATGAATTTAAAAATCAGGCTTTAAAGTTTTATTAAGTTTCAGGTAACAGTAAATTAAAATCTCATTCACAGATGCTTCATTAATTTCACTTGTTACCAATAAATGCATCTACATTTCTTGATACATTTGAATGTGTCCTATAAATATATATTAATAATGAATTCCCAGCAAGAAATATAACACATTGTTGTGTAAAGCATATTATAATGACAAGTATTTTTAAAGTATGTGTTTAATACATAATTCAAATGATCAAGATGTGGGTGTAATAAATCAAAGCAGTTTAGAAATGAACTTTTCAAATTTGTATATGTAAATTTCTAGCAAGAATCTATTTCTTTCTCTTTTTTTGTGAATGTGTGGGTTTGAATAATTACTTGATAGGAATCCACACATATTAATGGTTTCTAAGCATGTCATAACTAATTTGTCCTCCTAAATGTAGTATAAAGGTAATTTTTTTCTTTAAATTACTTTAACTGAAGCAGTAAAAATGCCATGGCTTACGTTTACCACATAGAATACCTTAACTGTGGCTTTCCTCTTAGTTTAGTGAATTCAGATACTGATTAGGCTGGGTCACTCTTCTGACTTTTGTGTGGTTTAGACTGAGAGCTGAGGAACTTGGAATGCAGACTGAAGGAAAAAGAGCCAGGAACATCCAAACTGTCTCCTCTCCCTGGCGACTATAGCTTCAAATATTTCTCCTGATGCTGTCAAAAATAAGGATCGTTGACAGGAAAGGGGGATGACATTGGCTTTAAGGGGATACATTATTACCTCACTCTCATCACCAAGAATTAAATTTGAAACTATGCCTGAGCATAGTTGGTCCAACTTTAGAAAGAAGGTCTGATCATCCCAAAGTACCACACCATAAAGAAGAACGCCTTAGCGCTAGTGCGCCTCCAGCTGTGGTGCACTCAGACACTCAGTCGTGTCCGACTCTCTGTGACCCCATGGACTGTAGCCACCAGGCTCCTCTGTCCATGGGATTCTCCTAGGAAGAATACTGGAGCAGGTTACCATTTCCTCCTCCAGGGAGCCTTCCCAACCCAGGGATCGAACCCATGTGTCTTAGGTCTCCTGCACTGGGAGGCAGACTCTTTACCCCCAGCACCACCTGCACAGCCTGCATTTCTGGCTACTGAAAGTGTCTGTGTACACCAGAAAACCACTTGGCAAGGAAGGTGGCTTCCTCTAGATGACTGTGAAAGTGTCTTTCGACTCGGTTATTTTATGATTCTCTCTCTAGGTCAAAGTCTTGTGAGAGAAAACAACAGCTCTTGTGGATTCTTACCTCAGCAGGGCAAACACTTTCAGGACACCTCACTTGGTTTTCTCCTCCATGAGATTAATTCAGAGTCTGGTATCTCACAATCATAGAGAGTTCAAATGGAGGCTGCTTCTTGACATTTTCCTGCAGAGATGTCAAGTTAAAGAAACCAGTGTTGAAGGACAGAAGAGAGAAACGCTTCAATTAAAATCATCTAGCAAATTAAGTTAGGTCTTGTTATAGCTTGAATTGTGTCCCCAGAAATTCATATATTGATGTCCTAAGCGTCAGTACCTCAGGATGTCACCTTATTTGGAAATAAGGTCACTGTAGATATAATTAGTTATGATGAGTTCGTTAGGGTGGGCGCTAATACAATATGACTGCATTTGTGCTCAGTCGCTCAGTTTTGTCTGACTCTTTGTGACCCCATACACTGTAGCCCACCAGGCTCCCCTGTCCATGGGATTACACCAGCAAGAATACTGGAGGGGGCTGCCATTCTTCCTCCAGGGGATCTTCCTGACCTAGGGATTGAAGCAGTGTCTCCTGAGGCTCCTGCACTGGCAGACAGATTCTTTACCACTGAGACACTTGGGAAGCCCCTACAGTATGACTGGTGTCCTTATAAAAAAAGGAGAAATTTTGAGCATAGATAGAAGTGCACACAGGGAAAACACCACATAAACACTGGACTTATGCTGCCACAAGTCAGGGAGCTACCTGAATCTTGGAGAAAGACCTGCAGCGGATCTTTCTCCTGCACCTTCAGAGGCGCAGGACATGGCTCTGGGGACACTTTGATTTCACCTAGATGTGAGATTTCTCTTCAACAATAGGCCCAGTTTGTACCTGTGTCTGAAGACTGATCAAAGAAGAGCAGAATTCCTCTACATTTAAAGTGGTGTTGGACATCTCTTTGAAATCAATTCTGTAAATCAGAATTCTTCCCAGATGAGACAAATCTTCACTGATTTTCTTACTCCGTGCTACAGATATTGCCAGGGTATAGCACAGTGGGTCTCCCTGTCTAAGATAATTCCTGATCTGTGGGGGTGAATAAACACAGTGGCATCTGATACCCAGATCCCACTGAAATTTTATTTAGGTTTCACCTTATTTGCACAACACTTTCACACTTTTATTACCCTATCTGTTCCTACTATCAATTTTAAAAGCAAATAAAAAAAAAGAAAAACCGTAATATTCTACTTTAAATTTTAAAATGTCCCCATTTGTAGAAAGAATATGTGGACTGTTGAGGACCACAGAGTAAATTAATGATAGGGTAGGGACCAGTGCATTGGTATTTTGCACAAAATGCTTTTCATCTATTGGATGACTGCCTGTGTTTTACGTCCTTTGATTTGGGGCTATCAAGTATCTACTATGTCTATTTTGGCAAGCATTAAATACTCTGGCTTCACTGCCTTTTGCTTGGCTATGTGACTTGCACAGTGAATGCAATGTGAGTGGAAATGACATGTTTAAAATTAAGGAGAAATCTATACTTCATCATGTGGTCCCAAGACGCACAGTCCCTCTGGCATAAGACTACCAATATTCCCAAGAGAAACTTCTTTCAGCTTGAGTTCTGGCATAAAAGTAGCACAGTGCAGGCCACATTGAACACATGATGGCCATGTAAAATGAATGATAACAATCCTTGGTTGTAAACTACCGAGGTTTGAGAGCACTTCCTCAGCATCACATCATGTAAGCTACCTGACCAATACAGACTTCATAGAAGTTATCTTCTCTATCCTGCCTCTGGAGGGAAGAAAAGGTTTTACTGTTTTTCAAAGACCAATACAGTAAAAATAGATAGTAAATGTATTATTCATATTTTGATACATTAATACAGATAAATTAGATATTTGTGTATAATAAGACCTAAAGCTTACTATCTACTACGTTTTTAAGGTTTCTATACCTTATTATCTCTAACTCTCTCACATCAAACATGAGTTGTAATGTGGTAGATTATAGAAATTTTGACAAAATTCCTTCCTGTACCACAACTTAGTAATGTAACATAGCAGGTCTGGAATGTAATATGAAATCTAGGAAATAATAAAACAACAATAGCCACACCACATTTCCTTTTTTTAAATTTTTTTAAAGAACATGCAAATTAAATCTCAAAGAAAGGAAGAGACATATTTAATACTTCTCAAAGTCTGCGAGAGAGGCAGTACTATGAGCTACTACTCTCTAAATCCTTGTTAGTATAACTGACTACCACAAAAGAAAGGATTTTCTAGAGAAGTGTTGGGTTTCTGTTATTTCCCTTTAATATACAACAATATTTATCTAGAGCTCCTCCCAGTCTAGAAGGTTGAATTGCTCCTGCTTGGCATAAACTTTCAATTTGGAATCATTTTCATGACTGGTATCAGCAGGGCTTAAATTCATAGAACTTTCTAGAACTAACACCCAAAAAAGATGCCCTTTTCATTACAGGGAACTAGAATGCAAAAGTAGGAAGTCAAGAAACACCTGGACTTAAGGGGCAAATTTGGTTTTGGAGTACAGAATGAAGCAAGGCAAAGGCTAACAGTTCTGCCAAGAGAACGCACTGGTCATAGCAAACACCCACTTACAGCAACACAAGAGAAGACTCTACACATAGACATCACCAGATGGTTGACACCGAAATCAGATTGATTATATTCTTTGCAGCCGAAGATGGAGAAGTTCTATACAGTCAACAAAAACAAGACTGGGAGCTGACTGGGGCTCAGATCATGAACTCCTTATTTCCAAATTCAGACTGAAATTGAAGAAACTGGGGAAAACCACTAGACCATTCAGGTATGACCTAAATCAAATCCCTTATGACTATACAGTGGAAGTGAGAAATAGATTTAAGGGACTAGATCTGATAGAGTGCCTGATGAACTATGGACGGAGGTTCGGAGGTTCCTGACATTGCACAGGAGACAGGAATCAATACCATCCCCAAGAAAAAGAAATGCAAAAAAGCAAAATGGCTGTCTGAGGAGGCCTTACAAATAGCTGCGAAAAGAAGGGAAGTGAAAAGCAAAGGAGAAAAGGAAAGATATTCCCATTTGAATGCAGAGTTCCAAAGAATAGCAAGGAGAGATAAGAAAGCCTTCCTCAGCAAAGAAATAGAGAAAAACAACAGAATGGGAAAGACTAGACATCTCTTCAAGAAACTTAGAGATACCAAGGGAACATTCCATGCAAAGATGGGTTTGATAAAGGACAGAAATGGTATGGACCTAACAGAAGCAGAAGATATCAAGAAGAGGTGGCAAGAATACACAGAAGAACTGTACAAAAAAGATCTTCACGACCCAGATAATCACAATGGTGTGATCACTCACCTAGAGCCAGACATCCTGGAATGTGAAGTCAAGTGGGCCTTAAGAAGCATCACTGCGAACAAAGCTAATGGTGGTGATGGAATTCCAGCTATTGAGCTATTTCACATCCTGAAAGATGATGCTGTGAAAGTGTTGCAGTTAATATGCCAGCAAATTTGGAAAACTCACCAGTGGCCACAGGACTGGAAAAGGTTAGTTTTCATTCCAATCCCAAAGGAAGGGAATGCCAAAGAATGTTAAAACTACCACACAATTGTACTCATCTCACACACTAGTAAAGTAATGCTCAAAATTCTCCAAGCCAGGCTTCAACAATACATGAACCATGAACTTCCAGATGTCCAAGCTGGGTTTAGAAAAGGCAGAGGACCCAGAGATCAAATTGCCAACATCCATTGGATCATCAAAAAAGCAAGAGAGTTCAAGAAAAGCATCTATTTCTGCTTTATTGACTATGTCAAAGCCTTTGACTGTGTGGATCACAATAAACTGTGGCAAATTCTTCAAGAGATGGGCATACCAGACCACCTGACCTGCCTCTTGAGAAACCTGTATGCAGGTCAGAAAGCAACAGTTAGAACTGGACATGGAACAACAGACTGGTTCCAAATAGGAAAAGGAATATGTCAAGGCTGTATATTGTCACCCTGATTATTTAACTTACATGCAGAGTACATCATGAGAAACACTGGGCTGGAGGAAGCACAAGCTGGAATCAAGGTTGCCGGGAGAAATATCAGTAACCTCAGATATGCAAGACAACATCACCCTTATGGCAGAAAGTGAAGAGGAACTAAAAAGCCTCTTGATGAAAGTGAAAGAGGAGAGTGAAAAAGTTGGCTTCAAGCTCAACATTCAGAAAACTAAGTTCGTGGCATCCAGTCCCATCACTTCATGGCAAATAGATGGGGAAACAGTGGAAACAGTGGCTGACTTTATTTTTCTGGGCTCCAAAATCACTGCAGATGGTGATTGCAGCCATGAAATTAAAAGACGCTTACTCCTTGGAAAGAAAGTTATGATCAACCTAGATAGCATATTAAAAAGCAGAGACATTACTTTGCCAACAAAGGTCCATCTAGTAAGGCTATAGTTTTTCTAGCAGTCATGTATGGATGTGAGAGTTGTACTATAAAGAAAGCTGAGCACCAAAGAATTGATGCTTTTGAACTGTGGTGTTGGAGAAGACTCTTAAGAGTCCCTTGGACTGCAAGGAGATCCAACCAGTCCATCCTAAAGGAGATCAGTTTTGGGTGTTCATTGGAAGGACTGATGTTGAAGCTGAAACTCCAATATTTTGGCCACCTGATGTGGAGAGCTGACTCATTTGAAAAGACCCTGATGCTGGGAAAGATTGAGGGCAGGAGGAGAAGGGGACGACAGAGGATGAGATGGTTGGATAGCGTCAGCGACTCGATGGATATGGGTTTGGGTGGACTCCAGTAGTTGGTGATAGACAAGGAGGCCTGGTGTGGTGCAGTTCATGGGGTCACAAAGTGTCAGACATGACTGAGTGACTGAAATGAACTGAACTGAAATTCACAGACCTACCATATAATATATAGACAAAAAGGGCCTACAGGCATTCAAGTAAATTCTTAGCTGTAAGGGTATCTATGGAGATCATTATCTACATGTGGGATTGACTATCACGATAGAAACCAGATATACTAGACCAGAGAACAAGGGTGAAGGTGAAATCTGGTGGAGTTCCCTAAGGGTTAAGAGGGTCATCATAGTGCAGTGTTTTGAAAAGTCTTAATCTTTGAATGTGGCCATGGATGGAGCTGCTCCAGGCGTTGACTTGGCCTGACCATCCAGAGGTGGAGGATGTGCCTGTGAGCAATTCAGCGGCAAAGAAAGCGCTAGATCCTGTGGATTCTTAGTGGCATCATAAAAAGTCACTATAGAAGATGGTCTTATGCAATGGACATGCCTCATAGAAGGTTGCAAAATAAACCAAGACATGAATGTAATATGTATCAATACTTACCACCGTACATTTGAGAGTGGAGAAGAGGCCAGAAGAAATAAGTGGTATATGTCCTCATGTCTTACAGAGGTAAAAACAATACTTATGGAAAACAGGAGATAACTGTAAAAAGTTCTTGAGATCAACTACATATGTTGTCAACATAAATCACTGTCAAATTGTTTTGGCATCAGTATAAGACTTAAATGATCTTAAAAAGAATGAAAAAGGGAAAAAAAACCCTGTAATGGCCAGGAGACAGAAGAGTAGAGGTTTAGGGGGAAAAACATAAATGTCTTAGGCTTAGGAACAACATGGAGGGACTTCTCTGGTAGTCCAGTGGTTAAGAATTCACCTGTCAGGGCAGAGGACACTGGTTCAACCCCTGGTCTGGGAAGATTCCACATGCAGCAGAGCGACTAAACTGTTCACGCGCCACAAGGACTGAAGCCTGTGCCCCTAGAGCCTGTGCTCAGGAACGTGAGAAACCACCACAGTGAGAAGCCTGAGCACCACAGCGAGACTCAGCCCTGCTCTCTGCAACGAGAGAAAGCCTGCAGGCAGCAGCGAGGACCCAGTTTAGCCCAACATAAACAAACAATAAATACCTTAAAATTATTTAAAAAGAACAGTGTGGACAAGCGTGTGACTAAGTCAGCAATAGATGAGCAAGAATGATTGTGAGGGTGGGGTTTGCCAGGGGATGAGGAAGGCCCTGCAAATGTGTTAGTGCACTTAAGCCTATGACCTTTCATTATAACCACTTGCCCGTGCACCTGTCTTGCCAAAGTCGGACTCTTTCTATTAACAGATAAGCCTGTAGGGAAGACCTGTGTGCTGTGATACGATGAGGAGGCACTGGCAGGGATCCTTTCTGCCCCCTGTGGTGTGTGTGCCTTGTAATGACGCTCACCCACATCCCCTAAGTAGACTCCTAATGACTCAGGCCTTTTGACTCTTTCTTTGAACATTTTCAAGCTTTGCTGAAGTGTTTGAAAACTCATTATACTTTATTTGACTTCCTTTTATCATACAGAAATAAAAAGTCCCTGATGGAGTTCTGGAATCAACGTTTCAGATACTGCACCCAGCAGAGGAAAATCTTAAAAAAAAAAAAAAAAAAGTACTCCCTGAAAGTCAATTAAGTATTAATGTACACTTCGGGTTCACACACACATGCATGTGGATTCACACCCTTACATGTGTATCACTCATGGTACAGTCACACATTTCCTGTGACGCCAACCCACCACCCCTTGAAAGTGCAGTCTACTCATCTCTGAAATAAAGTACACATGTGGCAAATTACATGGGAAAAGGAAAAAAAAAAGTAAAAAAGAAGGCAATTCAAAAGGGTAATAGAACAGAGAGTAGTAGTTAATTATGATTTATAAACTTATTAAGTTGCTAAGCATTGTAACGAACCAAAGAACAAATTTAATTTTAAACAACATTAAAGTAGCAAAGTTGCCTAGATGAAAACACAAGCTCAGGAAACGTATTTAAAGACTGAGAAATCACATTTTTTTTAGGAAATGGCCCAAATGTCACCTTTTAATTCTGCTTTCATTCATTTAACATGAAGGCAAGTAGAACTAATACAGAATAATAACAACTCAACATTTCCCAGATAATTGTTATTAAGTGAAATAATGTGTGCGTTTTTTCCTTCCCTTGACACAAGTTGTGTATTATTGGCAAAAACAAATCACCATGGGTGTAGTTTTGAACTCGGATGTTCTTTGTGTACCCACTCTGTGCAAATCACGGACTCAGAGTCTCGATAGTATGCATGTACAACTAAGCAGGAGAAAGTATCATATCCTCTACTTTGAAAGCAAAAAAGAAACATTAAAATGATATAGAAATTTTGGTATTACAGAAATCACCTATACACCACGTGATGATAAAGTTAACTTTGTTACATTTGATTACATATTATGTTGAATTATAATTCTGAACTTCCCTGTTTTTGCCTTCTTTGCATGTGAAACAAGAGGCAAATTGCAGTGAAGTGTTAGTTGCTCAGTCATGTCTAACTCTTTGCAACCCCATGGACTGTAGCCCACCAGGCTCTTCTGTCCATGGAATTCTCCAGGCAAGAACATTGGAATGGAGAGCCATTTCCTTCTCCAGGGGATCTTCCTGACCCAGAGATTAAACCTGGGTCTCCTGCATTGCAGGCAGATTCTTTACTGTTTGAGACCCCAGGGAAGCCCCTGAAAAAATTATAGTAGAAAGTAAACCTAAATGTGCTTCCTTAAGCGTAGCCTACGTGCTAGTTCTTTAGCACCTGGGAAGTGATTGTGTTCCTATACCAATCACTTAAGTTTAACATGGATTGATGATCAGAGATAAAGAGGAATAATGGTGTATCTCCCTATACTAAAATGTTTTAAGGAACTAAAAACTTAACATACTCACACTTTTTAAAATGAGGCATACATGACTACAAAGTTCCTGAGTTTTAGGTTCATATCCTCCTTGTTTTCCTGAACTGTCCACACAGAGCTCATCTGTGCCCCCAAAGAATCTAGCTCTTTTTTCTGTTTATAAAACTGCACATGTGTTGAGCACTTATTCTATGTCAAGCACTGTGTTAAGGATTTTACAGAGATTATCTAATTTCTCAAAAAAAAAAAAAAATCCATTCACATATAGGAAAACTGAGGATGAAAGAGTTTAATAATCCACACCAAAACATCAGGTTGAACTGGTGAGCTGGAAGGGGTCTCAGGGAGCCAAGCTTTGCAGGATGTTCTTAAGTCTCAAGTGGTGGGACTCACTTGGTGGATGGTTGGATGGCTGCTGTGTTCATCAGTTACTTAATTAGCCATCTGTTTTGCTGGTTTGCATGCCTTTTCCAATAAACAGGAAGCTTCTTGAAAATAAGGATTACAATTTACTTATTTATTCCTGAAGCACTGATTTTCTACCACAGACTAGATACTGTTCTGGGTAACTGGGATATAACAAGGAATAAATTAGAAGAAAAAAAAAAAGCAGCCTATTGGAGCTTAGTTTCTGGAGGGGGAAGAAAGAAGAATATAATTTTACAAATACTGTGCCTGGTGCTGTAAAGTCCTTAGAGTGGGGTAGCGGGGAGAGGGGCTGGGGGTTGCTAATCCAGAAAGTGGAAAAGGTTGTGTAAGTGTTTAGGAGGCAGGAGAGCGAATTTGTAAATGGAAGTCAAGGAAGGCTTCAAACTAAGGTGGTATTGATTCCAGGCAAAAAGTTGGTTACTACAAAGGCCACAGAGCATGACTACACGAACTGTGTAATAGAAATACCAACCAGTGGATGCATGAGACAAGTGCTCGGGCCTGGTGCACTGGGAAGACTCAGAGGGACTGGGTAGAGACGGAGGTGGGAGGGGGGATCGGGATGGGGAATACATGTAAATCCATGGCTGATTCATGTCAATGTGTGACAAAACCCACTGCAATACTGTAAAGTAATTAGCCTCCAACTAATAAAAATAAATGAAAAAAAAAGAAAGTAAAAGGTAAAAAAAAAAAAAAGAGGAGCAGACTTTTCATATATCACTAAAGTTAAACTGATATAAATTCTAATTTGAGTGAAAAAAAAAAAAAGAAATACCAACCAGAACAGGTGGTAGCAGATGACGTCAGAGAATTTGTAAGATGAGGGAGGGACCCATCATTTAGAACCTGAGACCATTTAAATTCTCTGCATATATAGAAGGATTCCCATTCAATCAATTTCAATTAAAAAATAAACTTGATGACCTGACTTTGACCTTGCTCAGGTCACTCAGGGTATCATTGATACAGAATCATCATCAGGCATATAACAGGGCTAAAAATTGAATCCTTAACCTCTGCAAATATGATTTTAAGTTTCCCATGTAAATTCCCATCAGTATAAGGTCTATTTAATGACTTGATAAAATAATTAACTTGCAACCAAGAGCAATAAAGTCCAAGATCAAAAAACCTAGAGATGATCCTAGACTAATTCTAGATGAACTACACTGTGCTCAGGACTATGTTTTTTTTTAAAAATCTGGCCATCTACAGGATAATTTAAGGTACTATGTGAGGAACTGCTACCTAGTTGGCAATGGCTCCTGGAACACTCAGAGCAAAAGTGGATGGGGTGGGGGGAGAAGGACGGGAGTGAGAGAAAAAGGAGGAGGAGACAGAGGAGGAGGAGAAAACAAAAAGAAAGACGTGGTGAAAGAGGAAAAGAAGAACAAGGGAAAAAAGGAAAATGATAAGTCATTTTCTCAAGGACAGAAAACTGTGGACTCTTAAATCAGTCAAATCTAGGTTCAAACCCCAGCTCTTCCACTTGGGCATGAGAGATGACTGACTGCCCACCTGCACACATTCCCACTTCCCTTCTTCCTTGATCACCTTGATCTTGTCTTCAGTATCCCCTACATGGCCATGCCACCAGAGTGACAGCCTACCTCAACCTCCTGATCTGAATCTTTCTTGGTCTAAGGTCATATTATGGTAGCCTCATTTATCTTGCTAACTGAAAGATCTGGTGTATATAGGTACAAACGCTAGGTCAAACTACGGTCAGGCCCTGGGAGAGCCTCTGGAAAAGCTCTGTTTGATCTTAAAGAGACACTAGACAGAAACCTTCCCTTAGCTGAGGCTCTAGCATGCCAGCTGCATGAGCCAACGTGCCTTATTCAGACAAGCTAAATTAAGGGTGGCAACATGCGGGAGCTGCTGGAAATCTGACCCCCTGGGATGATGTTGAGTCAATAAATTAAACTGTCTTGGACTTGAAACAGTAGTATCATTTAGGCCACTATCGGACAGGTTTTCTGTTTGATGCAACTCAACCGAAAATCAGCGAAGTAATGAAATTCATAAGACAAGTGATCTCCTTTCATCTAACAAATATTTAGTGAGCCCTGTGAACCATGCTAGGAGCAAAAGGTAAAATGATGATGAAATTTCTTAATCTGGCTGAGTGGTGCTACTAATGCTGACCTTAATACTGATCTCCATAATCTTGCCATGAAAAATAGGTTATTATTATTATTAAGCTTTGGAAACTAGGAAATCAGTTAAGAGATAACTGTTGCATAATTAGAAAAGTTAAATGCATGCCTCTAGCCCATAAAAATGGTTCCAATATGAGCTTTGGTAATTGAATGATGACCTTTCTTCAGAATATTAACACTAAATGAGGATGTCTAAAACACAGGTAAGTTTTTGTTCCTTACTCTGAAAAAGGCTAGATAATACCATTGTGGTGTCATGGAAAGAACACAGTTTAGAACCTGGCATCCAGACAGCTCTATGATTTATTGCTATTTGACTTGGGGAAAAAACATGATTTCTCTTGATTCATTGAAAAAAAAAAAAAAAAGAAGCTATATTCAGAAAAGAAGTTCCACCTGCGCCCATCACCAAATATTCCAAAGTCTCTATCACTATCAGCAAAGGTGTGTCTTTGCTTCTGTTATGGCAAGTGAAATTACAAGCTTTGCAAACCAGTTTTTCCAATATGACCTGGGCCCTCTCTCACCTAACTAAGGATCTCTCTTTTGCTGTTATCTTCTTTTTTTGTATTATCAACTGTCCCCTATTTATTGCATCATCATCAGACTAGATCACTGTAACATTTCCCACTTCACCAAAAGTACTTCTTTTATCCCAAAACCTCCTTAAACTATTGCCCAATACCTCTGTTCCCCATTGCAGGAGAACTAGAACTAGATGTACATCCACTGTCTTGATTTCTCTCCTTCCTGGCCCTCTTCTTTGCACCCATTCTGGTTTTTTAATGTGACCACTCTCCTGGAACAACTCCTGTCAATTACTTCTGTCATCAAATACAATGGTCATTTATTAGTCCTCACTGAACTTAATCACATCAGTGGCAATTGACATAAACTCCCTTCATCTTTAAATATATAACTTAGTTTTGGAAAAAACCCTAATTTGAAAAGATACATGCATCCCAGTGTTCATTGCAGCACTATTTAATCCAAGACATGGAAACAACCTAAGTGTCATCAACAGAAGAATGGATAAAGAAAATATGGTACATATATACTATGGAATATTACTCTGCCATAAAAAAGAACAAAACAATGCCATTTACAGCAACATGGATAGACCTACAAATTATCATACTAAGTGAAGTCAGACAAAGACAAATATCCTATGATATTGCTTGTATGTGGAATCTAAAAAAATAATACAAATGAATTATATATACAATAGAAATAGACATACACACTGAAAACAAACTTTGGGTTTCGAAGGTTACCTTTCCAGGAGGGGAGGGATAAACTGGGCATTTGGAATGAACATATATTCACTACTCTATGTAAAATAGATAACCAACAAGACCCACTGTATAGCACAGGGAACCATACTCATTATTTTGTAATAACCTACAAAGAATCTGAAAAAGAATACATATGTAAGTATTCTTTTTCAGATTCCATATATATACATAACACCTAAAATTAGTTCAATATTTCAATTATTCTTCAATTTTTTTAAAGTATTTTTTTTAATAAATACATAACTTGGCTTCTGGGATACCAGAAATAGGTAAGGGAGTAGAGTGCTGTTGAATGGAGTTATTTTATTTATTTTATTTTTTTTTCCATTTATTTTTATTAGTTGGAGGCTAATTACTTTACATCATTGCAGTGGTTTTTGTCATACATTGAAATTAATTAGCCATGGATTTACATGTATTCCCCATCCCGGTCCCCCCTCCCACCTCCCTCTCCACCCTATCCCTCTAGGTCTTCCCAGTGCACCAGGCCCAAGCACTTGTCTCATGCACCCAACCTGGGCTGGTGATCTGTTTCACTCTAGATAATATACATGTTTCAATGCTGTTCTCTTGAAACATCCCACCCTCGCCTTCTCCCAGAGTCCACAAGTCTGTTCTATACATCTGAGTCTCTTTTTCTGTTTTACATATAGGGTTATCGTTACCATCTTTCTAAATTCCATATATATGTGTTAGTATACTGTAATGGTCTTTATCTTTCTGGCTTACTTCGCTCTATACTTCGTATAATGGGCTCCAGTTTCATCCATCTCATTAGAACTGATTCAAATGAATTCTTTTTAATGGCTGAGTAATATTCCATGGTGTATATGTACCACAGCTTCCTCATCCATTCGTCTGCTGATGGGCATCTAGGTTGCTTCCATGTTCTGGCTATTATAAACAGTGCTGCGATGATCATTGGGGTGCACGTGTCTCTTTCAGATCTGGTTTCCTCGGTGTGTATGCCCAGAAGTGGGATTGCTGGGTCATATGGCAGTTCTATTTCCAGCTTTTTAAGAAATCTCCACACTGTTTTCCATAGTGGCTGTACTAATTTGCATTCCCACCAACAGTGTAAGAGGGTTCCCTTTTCTCCACAGCCTCTTGAATGGAGTTATTTTATATGTGTTGGTCATGAAAGGCCTGTTAGAAAATATAATGTTTGAGTAGAGGGATGTAGGAAGTGGGGCTCCAGGTAGATGACTGGAGACAAGCATTCAGGCAGAGAACCCTACATGCAAAGGTCTTCGGCGTACCTGGAGTCTTTAAGGAGAAAAGGAAACACGTGAGACTTGAAATAAGTGAGGGAGGAGAAAAAGGTAGGAGAGAAGGTCAGAGGTGTGGTGGTTAGTGGCAGGGGAGTCTTGGGAACCTGGAGGACAATTTTTAGGACTCTGGCTTTTTTACTGTAAGAGCTAATGGACGTTTGGAGGATTCTGAGCTCAGGTGTGGCATGAGAGATCTTTAAAGGGTCACTCTGGCTGCTGTCATGGGGGAAGAGCTGGGAGCAGGTAGGCAGAACAGAGTCAGGTAAGAAATCAGTAGCCTGGACTCAAAGATAGCTGTGGGAACATGGAGAATGTTTGGATTTACAGTATTTCAGAGATGAATCTGACAGTGTTTGCTTGTGAGTGGGAAATGTGAGGAGAGAAGAGGGCTGACTGAAAACAGAATAGGTGGGAGGGTGGTAAGATTTTAAAGACTGTTCATACCATCTTACAGAGGGGTTAAACCTACCTGTACTCCAATACTACATCTCCTTAGCCAGCCTTGACTTTAATATTTACGTGAATGTGTTGTCTTCGTAAACTCTTTTCTTGCACTGTTAATAAATTTATTCTTCTTAATTCTCTGTTACCAGTCATTTCTAGAAATACATGTTTTAATCCTATGTGAAATACTCTAGAAATACAGTGATTTTTTAAAAAAATGACTTTCCTTAAAAGAGTTGGATCACCCTTGATTTGATGGTCAGTGAGGACCAGATGTTTTTTCATATGGAAAATGCATGACATGGAGTAACTGCTATTTTTAATACCACTCTGCTTCCAGAATTTAATCTTTTCCACCAGTTTTTACAGGATATGCTTTCCATCTATCAATTTGAGTATTCATATTGGATTGCTTTATTAAAAAATGGTTTTCACAGTAGAGTTTCAGACCTCACTTTGTCCACACACAAATGTGGGCTTCACTATGTTGTCTTTGGGAAGAGCGTGGCCTTTGGGTTGGTTGGCCATGGATTCAAACACCAGCTCTAACTCATTCTAGCTCTAATGTGACCTGCAGCAGGTTGCCGAGTTAACCTGAACTCAGCTTCTTCACCTATAGCAACAACAGAAGGAACTCCTACGGTTGTGGTCAAGCCTGAATGAGAACAGCAGATAGAGTTCCTGGGAAACTATAGAGCTATTAGCTCTCTTTTCCTTTGTTCAATCACCTGCATATTACTCTCGTCTGCCATTTGTGCCAGTATGGTGTTGCTGCTGCAGGGACTCTCCCTAAAGGTAGACTACACAGGCCTACTCTGTTAAACTCTGAGGGCTATGCGGATTGTTTCGGCCAATGAACTGTGGACAAAGCAACGTGTCACGTCTGAGCAAAAGCTTGGTCAGTCACACCATGTTGTCCTCGAAGTCATGACAGCCAAAGGGAAACTGCTCTATGAGCCTGGGTCCCAGAGAAAAGATGACAAACAGCAGAGCCATCGCTGACCCTCAGTGCACATGCAGCGGATGAGAAAATAGAGCCTCCGTTTTCCGAGTCACGAGCACTGGGGACATTTATTATCACAGTTTAACATAGCCTACTCTGACAACACATCCCAACAATAAAAGAAACATCTAGAGTGTCTCTCCACCTCAACAACAAAAGCAGCAGCATCTCATGTATCCAAGTGAAGAAGAAGTAAAGCAATCAAAAAAAAAAAAAAAAAAAAAAAACAACCAAAAAATGCCATGCTAAGTATGGCCAAGACTCTGTGAGTTGTTAAAATTATTTATAGATGATATTTGCCCTCAAAGAGATCACAGTACATTATTTCAGCATATGTTGTTATAAATTATCTCTCTTCTGTTCACACAAGGGAAGATGTTCTCTGACCTGGAAACATGAAGGAGACGTCAAAAAATGTCCTTCTGCCAAAAGGGTGTGGAGTGAAGAGACATTTTTCTTTTCTCATTGTATCCACGTCATATTCTACATATATCCCAAAGCGACGAGCTCACTGCAGTGTCTGTTATTGCAGAAGGACAAAAAGCAATTCCATGAGCTATTTTAGTTTTCCTAATGGAACAACTAGATGCTGCAGATGAAAGAGTTATTAGAAAAATAAGTCTTAGCTTTTCTATAAAAGCATCCAAAATGTGCTGCACATCCTGGCCAGTCCATCAGCACTGTGAAGGTGTACATTAACAGAGAGGATCTCTATTTAGATCTTATATTTAAAGTCTTCTTGCCCCAAGAAAGTCGCCAAAGAAGAAGAGCCAGAAAAAACACCTGAAGTTGAATGAATGTGCTTTGGTACCATTTTTTACACATCTGTTTGATGCACTTGTTTCAGTGACAGACAGAAGCCCTTGTCTGGTATTTATTCAGGCCACTTGCCCAACCTCTATTTTCTTTCTTCCCTTTCCTGGCATTATGGTTCCTTGTCCCCACTCTCAAGTTCAGCTTTTGATGATGTGCTTCTTCACTCCTGACCTTTGCCGTTTCTTCTTCTTTTGTTTAAATGTTCAACTGTGAGAAAATGCACATAATATGAATTTACCATCTTCACCATTTTTAGGTGTGAGATCAGTAATGTTAAGTTACTAATATTGCTATCCAATCCATCTCCAGAACTTTTCCACTGTGCAGAACTGAAATTCTAGAGCCATTAGATAACAACTCCCGATTTGTCTTTCCCCAGCCCAGGCAATGACCATGCTTAGCTTCTGTCTCCATGAGCTTGGCTACTCTTGACACCACATGGAAGCGAAATCATACAGTATTTGTCTTCTCTGGGGCTGATCATTTTACTTAGTATAATTATTCTACTTAGCTCAACTGTCCTCCATGGTATGGCATGTGACAGAATTCCCTTCCTTTATAAACCTGAGTACTGTGGGCTACAGTAAATGGAGTTGCAGAGTCAGACATGACTGAAGCAACTTAGCATGCATGCACGCAATGTTCCTTTGTGTGTATATATGACATTTCACTTATCCGTTCATCAGTTAATGGACTCATGGGCTGCTTGCACCTTCTGCCTATTGTAACTAGTGCTGCTGTGTACATGCACATGCCACCCCTTCTTAATGCTGACCTTAAGAACCTCGGCACAAGATAAATGCTTTTGCTCTTCCATCCTCAGGTACACTGGGCAGGGATCAAACAGTGGAGCTGGTAGTGGAGCAAGATGACAAGGCACTTGCCATTGGCATGAAGTCAAAAGGGCGCCCAAAAACTCAGCAATCAGGGCCTGCAGTATTTCAATGCATGCGAAAAAACCCATGATAGACAAAACACCAAAATTTTAAGTGAAGAAAATAACAGTAATGGTACATACACAGCCATATTAATGCCAAAAGCAAAAGAAAAAAAAAATAATAATATTGATCTTGCCTCTATTTGAAATTTGCCACTCAGTCCATCACAAAATTTTTGCATTTTTTAAAAACACGTTGCACTGAAGTATTACCTGGATTACTGAGTTTTGTGCTACCTCCTTAAACAGTGGGACATCTACCTATGACAAGGGCTTCCGTTTCCTCACCCTAGTCCCAGCCCCGTCAACCAGATTAGAGTTACATGTTTAAGGTCCCCACTGGCTTTGGAAAATCAGATCAGACCAAGCAATAGCTTCTTTATTATTATCTTTCTAAACTGGAGAAACAGGCCAACTACCATAGCTTAAGTTATCAATCTTACCCATAATCCTGCCAAACATATCATTCTTTGAAACACCCCTTCTAGTGAAAATAAATTTTTCATGGCCAAATTAGTTTTGTAAGTGATCAGTTAAACACAGCCAAACAGATATTACTTGAGAATGTCTAGGAATACATGCTGAATGTAACACTATATACTTCTTTGCCAATATATATCATGAGCCTTTTGGGTAGGTGGAGCTTGCATTTGAGCAAGTATTTGAGCAAGAAAGCACATTTTCAAGCAGAAATCCAACCTGGACATCCAGAGAAATGCCTAGACAATCTTGGGGGAGAGATGTCAATAAACTGGAAGAAAATGCACAGAGATTGTGAAAAGATAAATTGATAATAAGCATGCTGACACAATCTAAAAAATGGTATCACAACAGAAAGATGAAAATAGCTCACTTGCTACTCTGGGGGAAGGAAGTTTATGTTGTATGGTTTAACATCCTCCTGTTGTTAAATAACACACAACTTCATGTAGGATGCAGTAGAAGAAATGTGAGTTACTGTTCATGCTTTTTCAGCGGACAGACTTTTCACTGACTGAAAAGTACCATTTTGCTAATTTCATTTTAACTTTCATAAAATCATCATTTTGAGTTGAAAGACAGGGTCAAAGCTGGCTTTACAAGAAGGTGGGGAAATGAACTGAAATTGATTAATCTGAAGGTATGGAAAAAGGCTTCTCTCTCAGCATAATAATGGTAAATCCATTTCGCTGGGTGAGGCAATGCAGAAGATTTCTCTTTATTAGACACTGGCAGATCAGCAGTCTTAAGACATCCCATTACAAACAGTAGACAAAGCTTATTGGTGGCTCTCCATATGCCAGCTCCTGTTGTAAGTACTGAATGTGGATTACATTTTTAATACCTATGATGGTCCCAAGAGGTAGATACTACACTTACCCTCATTTTGCTCAAGATGGAAATTAGGTTCAAAGAGGTTAAGTCACTTACCTAACTGACATAGTACAGGATGAAACTCGGAGTAGAAGCGAGGCAGTCTGACTCAACTCACCTCACAACCTCTAGAGGCTAGAACCTTAAAACTTTTGTCTTCTAAGTATCAGCAGGCATTAAGTTGGCCCCTAGCTGGGAATACAAACTGTTCTGGCTAGGAACAACATAAATAATGCTATCTTGAAGGAATTAAGGAGCAACGAAGGGAACTGGCAGCAGGACTGTCAGCAGTAATACAAGAGCTTCACATTTTCCATGAGTACAATAGTCACAGAGAAAACAAGAGCAAGCACCCCATGCCACGGTAGAGTTGTCACAGTAAGGGTATGACTTTCAGGAAAATAGGAGATTAAATCTATCTATATTACATCATAGCCACACACTTCCAGAGAAAGAAACTTAGACCACTGGCAAAGACATTCACTCTCCTCCCAAAACCTATGTCTCCATCCCCGATGCAGCCAAATAAATAAATAAATTTTTAAAAATTTTAAAAAGTAAAAGAGTAGCTACTATTATGTTTATGTGTTACATATTATTTATTATGAACCATTATCAGAATATCCTCTGAAGTTACACATATCAAAAACCATGGTAGATCTGAGCAGCTGAGAGGAGAACTCAAAGACTATTTTAGATTGGGAACTGTGTTCTTACATGTATTTCTTCACATTTTAAGTGCATGAATTCTCTTTACCAAAAATATTTCAAAAGCATACTTGCTTTGTGAGTTTCTCACAGAATGTTTTGAATTCATACCTCAGCTTAACCATGACTTCTAATTCTGCAAATGGTACAATGTTCCAACACACAATATATATTTTGTTATGCCTTTGCTATAATTAATCAGGCAAAAAATGAGTATTATATTTCCTAATGACAACTTTGTGCCTGCAAAGCAAAACCTTGCCACAATGTTAATACATCTATATGGTCGCTTGCATCAAAATGCACAATCCTTAATTCTAATTTCAAGCTTTAATTGCTATAGGCCACACTAATAAAGGATTTTAAAATGAAAAAATACACTTTCTGTAGGCTTTTTCTTTAAGAAATGCTACATAGTATAATGATATATGACACCCGGAGAACAACAGGATAAAAAACACCAAGCATTACAAATGTGTTTGGAGAGAGAAAGATTAAGTTGCTACCAATTTTAATTTACTGGAACATAAGAAAATGCACCTAACAATAACAGACTTTAAGAATAAGGCAAACATTTTTGTAATAAGAAATGCGTGAAATGGAATACAGACTCTTCCTTCAAGCAGACCCCAGGAGATATTGGAGTGTTTGCTGAGCTTCTCTTCTGTGCCTTGTTCTGCACCAGAAACTCCAGGGATAAAGACAATGAGGGAGGCAAGCTTCCTTTCCTAAGAACTTGAACTTCACATTGGGAAATTCACCCATCATTGGGATTTTGATAAGTTCCCACTATCCTCAGAACTCAAAGCAGAAGCAACAAGATTAAAAACCTTAAAATAAATGATAGACGATCATCACAAAGGGATAAATGACTCTTGGGCAACAGCAAGGTTTGGCTGTAGCAGAACTGCTTATATTAATGTATTTGAAGACAAGTGTGGCTATCAAAAGAGAGAGGGGCAGGAAATGACAGACAGATTTACCATGTGTCTCAGCAAGGCCTGGAAGGTGAAGCAGAGGCCAGACCTGCCCCCATGAACCTCCCTTCCCTTGGACAGGACTGACTGTATTGCAGGGAAGGTGCAGAGGCTTTGAGTCTGAAGCACTGACAGCCTTGATCTTCCTGTGCTCTCCTTCTGTGTGTGTGTGTGTGTGTGTGTGTGTGTGTGTGTGTGTGTGTGTGTGTGCATGCTCAGCTGTGTCAAACTCTGTGACCCCATGGATGGTAACCCATCAGGCTCCTTGAAATTTTCCAGGCAAGTATACTGGCGTGGGTTGCCATTCCCTCCTCCAGGGGATCTTTCCTACCCAGGGATAGAACCCCTGTTTCCTGTACTAGTAGGTGGATTTTTTACCATTGAGTCAGCTAGGAAGTGACAATTGTAACAGATCTTTTCGTGCAATTCCACCCTCCCTGAACACACATAAACACACACACACACACACACACACACACACACACACAACTTCTTAGACTTCTCATTGTTATCAACTTCAATAACATGTTTAGTTTCTTATGAAGAGTGGCTGTGAATTGGCTTTCCCATAAGAAGACAGTGGGTTTCCCTGATAGCTCAGTTGGTAAAGAATCCTCCTGCAATGCAGGAGACCCCAGTTCGACCCCTGGGTTGGGAGGTTCCCCTGAAGAAGGGAAAGGCTATCCACTCCAGTATTCTGGCCTGGAGGATTCCATGGACTAAACAGGTCACAGTCAGACACGACTAAGGGACTTTCACTTTCACTATAAGAAGATAATAAACACATGTTGAGTATTTACTATTTCCATACAGTTCACATTTGCTTTTTGTTTAATCCTCTAAACAACCCTAACAGTTTGATGTCAGTATTCCACTGTTATCTGTAATCCAAATGTTTCCTCCAACTTTAGTTCATAAGCCACATGGAAAGTCATCTTTCTCTGTAATGGGAACTTATCAGGCTTCTCTTCCAATATCAGCTCAGATCCTCAATCCTTCTCAATATCTCACTTTGCAAAACAACTCAGTGTCATAAAATCATTATCAAACATGACTTGGTAGAGGTGGCAGGTTTGGAAAGATGTCTGGAGAGTATATGATATGTAAAGAGAACATCATATGAGAAAAAAAGGCATGAGAACTTCTTCAGTTCAGTCGCTCGGCTGTGTCCGACTCTTTGTGACCCCATGGACTACAGCAACGCCAGGCTTCCCTGTCCATCACCAGCTCTTGGAGCTTGCTCAAACTCATGTCCGTTGAGTCAGTGATACATTTCCATATATTATTCCACTAAAGCTGGCATATGTGTCTGAACCAGCTCAACCAACTTGAGCTTCTAAGGTCCTTGAGATAAGAGACTATTAAAATTGCTTAGAATTATGTTTTCAGATATCTGTTTAATTTTCCTGTTCTTAAGGCACTGATACTATTCCCAAATCTCCCCACCATCTTTGACTTTCCAATTCCTATTCAAGTTCTTCTACCTGCCCTACTTAGGTCCCTTCTGATACCTCCTTAGGAGAAGATGTGGATATGTCACACATGTAAATTGACCTTTCTCATACAATTGTGAGCCAGTGCTTCCTATGAAGGATGCAGTGGCCACAGAACTAAGTAGATTCATCACAGCAGGAATCAAACAAGCCTGTCTTTGATCATGGCGATGTACACAACCAGCAATATGCATTCAGACACTCAAGAAATTAGAACATTTTCGGAACAGAGTATCACCTTTTCCAAAAATACATCTGAGTGAAGTACAGGATGATCATGTTAGTCCTCTCCATTGATTTCCTCTTCTCACCTCTTCTTTCCTCTCTTTCCTTCTCCCCACCCTCTCTGTAAAGAAGAGAGGTAACTAATTTCGCGGTGAGACATACATGGGCTGGAGAGCTAGTATCTAGCTAAGCAGGAGCAGACTGTTCCACCCTCCTAGGGCTTCAGTTCCTCACGACTGCAACTGAGTTGAGAGTGCTGACCATTCAGGACCGCTGTGCAGATAAAAGGACATGGTGCATGCAGCGTTGGAAGTATCCAGCGAAGGAATATGTGCCTTTTACACAGTAGCTACCCTGCAAACAGCACCTATCCTATGACAACTAATACTAATCATAATAGTGGCGGTAGCAGTAGTAGTAGAAAATAAAACTGTCTGAGGCATATGGGACCCCATATGGAGACTCTGTACAATTTCTAACAAAACTGGTATTTAGATGAGATCATAGGGTTCCTGTAACATCCTCTCCTACCCACAGCAGAAGCCCCCTGTGCAATAATGACAGCTCCTGTCAGAGAGACATACAGTCTCAGTTCCTGCATCTGACGTGGACTGAAGCTCTGTTCTGAGCATGAGATCCACGACAGAGACTGTTTGGGCCACACATCTTTCCTTAGACAGAGCAGCACTCTCTCTCCGTCCCTGAGGTTTCTGTCCATTAGTTCCAGTTCTGTACCCCCCGGGGCCAACCAAGATGAATCCAATCACTCTTGTTCCTGACAGCGCTTCAGATATCTGAACAAAGTGATAGTGTTCCCCCAGAGCATTCTCTTCTCCAAACAATCCGTGCTCAGATCATCTCTCCATGCAGGTTGCATCCTGGGCCCTTCAGTGTCCTGACTGGCAGTGTGATGCCCAATCTGACACAGTCTACAGCAGAATACAGAGAGCAGAGAACCACCTGTGATCTGCACTGTGTGTGTGTCAATATGGCTAAATAAACTGACAGTCTCTGTATGTTGAATCTTACTGAGTGTGTGATTAAGTAAAACATCCAGACCTGTGATATGTGTGTTTGTACTGATAAGTTTATATGTGTATGTGTATTTACATATACATATATAATTTACATATAAATTTGTGTACATATTTCTTGCTCTCCCTCTCCTGCTAAGAATAATCCTTGTTAAACAGTTTTAATCTCACATGCATATTATGACATTTAAATGAGTTTCCAAGTAAACTGCTTACATGGGTCAGGTGAATATAGGTGAATGACACCTATCCTTATTATATTTTTACATGTATAGATACAGACTATTTGTCAAAGTCTGTGTCAAGTTCCAGAGATATGCATGTACCTGAGAATATGTATCCTTAAACTACATATACAATATGGCCTCTGCCCTTAAAGAAATAAGAGCTTGGGAGAAATTATTTTTAATGATGGGTCAACTACTGAATACTGTCCCCAACTTACAGTTTTTTGACTTTACAATGGTGCAAAAATAATACACATTCAGTAGAAACTGTACTTGGAATTCTTAACTTTTGACATTTTCTAGGGTTACTGCCATATGGTCTGACGGTCCCCTGTGACACTGGGCAGGGCAGCGAGTCTCAGCTCACAGTCAGCCACCGGAAAGCAGCCTCAATGACCAACACACCACCATCATTCTGCACCGACCCATTCTGTGCTTCACTTTCAGCACAGCATTCAATAAATTAGAGATAGTCAACATTTTATCATAAAATAAGCTTTGCGTTAAATGATTTTACCCAGCCGCAGGCTAAATGTGTAAGGTAGGGTAGGATCAGTTATGATGTTCTGTAGGTTAGGTTGAAGTGAAAATGTTAGTCGCTCAGTTGTATCTGACTTTTGCGACCCCCATGGACTGTAGCCCACCAAGCTCCTCTGTCCATGGGATTTCCCAAGCAAGGATACTGGACTGGGTTGCCCATCCCCTTCTGGAAGGGATCTTCCCAACCCAGAGATTGAACCCAGGTCCCCTGCATTGCAGGCAGATTCTTTACCATCTGAGCCACTGGGGAAGGTTATTTATTACAAGCATTTTTGACTTAACACTACTTTGAAGTTGGAACAGGCTGTGGGGGACATAACCTCATCATATGTGGAGGAAGATCTTGGGAATTAGGCACATGGGGGGTGCACAGGACACAGAGGAAGAATGCTGAGTTTATACCAGCAGCAGGGGAGAAAGAGGGGCAAGGGGTATCAGGAAAATATTTCTGGGGGGTAGGACACTTGAGCATGAAATTTTCAAAGAATAAACTGGAATTAAGAGTATGAAAGGGCGCACATGTTCTAAGCGGCAGGAGGAATATATGCAAAGCAGACGATGTTATGCGCATGCGGACATGGGCAGAGTTGAACAGGTTTCTGTGCATTTGGCTTCAGTATACAGATACATTAGAAGATGTTCAATGTCCAGTTACAGGAAGTTATCACCTCAGCAGACAGAAAGCTTGTCAGCTTACATCTGAGAAATACCAGGGTGTACTGGAACGAGAAAGCTCTAGGGAGACACCCAAGCTCCACAATGTCTAAGCTGTACCAACTTGGACAAACAGCTTACCACCTGGCATACAACTTCCTCATGCGTAAAATGAGTGTAATTACGCTCAGCAATAATATAGGGAAGGCACCTCCCTTCTAGTAACTACTTAGGATGCTGCTGCTACTCCTGCTCACTTCTGACTTGATATTTAAGACAGACACGGGCCAAATGAAATGTATAAGTATTCCAGAAGCCACGCTGTTAACAAAAGGAAAGGAAAAGACATTTATTGTGGAAAAGCAATTATTAGGTGCTGGGCATGCAGGTGAGAAACAGGGTTATTAGGAAGGGGCTGGAAAGGACGGCTGCTATTTTCAGTTGCCTTTCTGCTTTGAAATCATACCTACTTAAAAGTGCTGGTCTGGCTAAATCTCTATTTGCTCCACCAGAATCTTTTATAAATATGCAAACTTTTACCTAGAAAAAATAATCCTACTTCATTTTATACATCTGCCACATCCCAAACTGTTTTATCTGATGACTGAGTATTTTACAGCACATCTTCCAACGTCTGCTGCTGTGACTCAACTGACTTAAAGAAATTAAGACTGTCTGGGTGCATTTTGCTATTTTTCCATAGATATAAGCAAAGCTATAGAAGGAGAGCAAATCAGACTGCAAATACACACCATAAATTTTGCTTCTTCTGATAAACATTTCTTAGTCAATCAAGAACTGCTTGTACTGAAGACTAAATGATGATTGTACGCCACATAGCAGAGAACTACTAATGCAATTGGGGCCAGTTAATGGATTCCGCTTTTACGCTATTTTCCCTTCATATTCTATGCCAAAATCTCTTTAAAGGAGCGGGCGTAGGTGATTTTTTTTCTCCCTCCTCTTTGGTCATCATCTCTCTTTGAGGATGCCTTCCTTAAACAGCCTCTTTGGCACTAAATGTTAGCAAACAATTATTGAACACCTACTGTATGCCTGTGTGCTTGAGAGACAGTGATGAAGTATCAGTGATAGTTGGTCTCTAGAAGTCTCCTACAAAGGGATGTCAGTGGGACAGACGAGCATAGGGGATATGATACACTGTGGCAAGATCAAATTAGAGACAAGACTCTGTGGGAAAGGAAAGGTCAGGAAATATCTTCCTGAAATGTTTGATGTCTTAGTTCAATTCTGAGAAACAAAAGATAATGAGAAGTAGGAGTGACATGCAGGGCGAAGAGAGGGGAAGAAAGAAACATTCACTGTGTATTGACTGTATTCCAGGCACTCTGATTTATCACCTTTCTGACTCAACAATTCTCTGCAGGAGGTACGGATGTTACTACCATTTTACAGATGTGGAAAATGAGGGTCATGCAGGAAAATATCTGCCAACAGCGAATAAAAGTTACAACTAGGATTCAGACTAAGGCAGCTCCATGTCTAAGTACATTGTCTGTGTCATGGAATTCTGCTCCCCCCTGCCAGTAACAGAGAAGGAGATGAGTAACGGCATGGACACTTTAGGTGAGAAAGTGAGCAGGCAAAAATCCTTGGAGGCCATGAACAGCAGGGGATTGTTGACAAATGGTCCTGAGCGGTAACATCAGGGGAGCTGGCCAACCTTTGCCCTGAGCTCTGGAGTGGACTGAATGCCCCTGTGTCCTCTGGCCATTACCACTGCTGTGTCCTACTTCACCTGTGTCTCAGGACAGGACTCTTGACTGACACAGAATCACTATAAAAATATTCTTTGGACATACTTTTGAAAAACCGTGCCTAGAGTGAACATATTCAGAAATCACGGGCTTTTACAGGGCAACGAAAATGTAGAGGTTTTTTGGCCAAACTCCTCCAAGACAAGAAGTGGCTCAGAGCAGGGCAAGCATTTGTCCAAAGTCAGAGTGCACTCAGAGCTAAGGGGTTTTCTTTTCAACTCATTAACCATCAGGTGGCATTGTCTTCCTGACCCAGGAGGGTATTTGTGGGTACTGGAAAGTGAGCAGCCTAGGGCCCAAAATGGTCTCATAAAACTGCAGCTTGGGGCACCTGTTCCCAAACTCATACACCTGGTCATTCTCCAGATTCTTCCTGGTCAATAATAAGCACCTTTATCCCAACTGCTTGAGTTAGTCTCATGAGAATGATTCATGGGAGTTCTCTCACCTGCCACAGCCAATTGAACACAAAGCCCTGCTTCCAATCCAAAACACACCTAGAACTTGCACCATGGCCTTCGTCCAAGCCAGCAACCCCTGTCTACAGGTAAACTGCAACAATCCGAATGCATCCATTCTTTACTTTTCTTTACTGAAACATAGTTGACTTACAATATTATACTAGCTTCAGGTGTAACAATATAACAATTCAACATTTTTATGGATTACATTTCATATAAAGTTATTATAAAACATTGGCTATATTTGCTGTGTGGCACAGCATATTCTGGTATCTTACTTAATTTAAACCTAGTAGTTTGTACTTCTAAATTTCCTTCCTCTATCTTGCCCCTTCCCCTACTCCTTTCTCCACTGATAACCACTAGTTTGCTCTCTGCATCTGCGAGTCTGTTTCTGTTTTGTTATGTTCATTTGTTTTCTTTTGTTTAGATTCCACATATAAGTGAAAACACACAGTACTTGCCTTTCTCTAACTTATTTCACTAAGCATAATAATCTCTGGCCCATCCATTTGCAAGTGGCAAAATTTCATTATTTTTTATGGCTGAGTAATATTTCATGTGTGTGTGTATGTGTGTGTACATCTCACATCTTCTTTATTCATTAACCTATCGATGGACACAAGTTGCTTCCATACCCTGGTTATTATATATAATGGTATGAACATTGGGGTTCACATGAAAAGAACCTCAATATTACTAATCATCAGGGAAATGCAAATGAAATATCACCTCATATCTGTCAGAATGACTTTCAATAAAAAGACAAGACATGAAAAGTGGTAAAAAACATGTGGAGAAAAGGGATCCCTTGTGCACTGTTGGTGGGAATGTGAACTGGAGCAGCCACTACGGAAAACAGTATGGCGGTTGCTCAAAATGTTAACAATGGAACTATGATATGGCCACAGGATCCAGCAATTCCACTCCTGGGTATATCTCCAAAGCAAATGAAAACATTAATTTGAAAAGACCCATGCATCCCCTCTGTCTCATGCACTAGCAGCCAAAATGCTCTTCATTAACTAATACAATCAGATCACCTCTACTTAAGTAAAAACAAATCAACAACTGCCCAGTGCATTTGAGATACAATTCAGGATTCTCTCCCTGTCCTGCGACACCCTGGGTAATCTATCTCTATATTTCCTCAAAGCTCATTAAACATCCGTTTTACAGATATTTTTTAGGTCTTCAAAACCTCCAAATTCCATCCTCCCTCAATGCCTTCTGTAGTCTATGCCTTCCAGGAACAGTCTCTCCCTACACTAATCCTAACTAGCCCATCTGCATATTTTAATTCTCAGCTTGAAAAGAATACCATTAAGGAGGCCTCCACTCACCTCTCTTTCCCACCTCTCCCATATAAATTAGTTCCCAGTTAAATTCTCTTGTAGACTCTGAGCAATTAAATCACATTTAATTATTCATTTATTAGCAAACTATTTGACTTTGAGTAAGTAGTTCAATTTTCTTAGCTTCCCTGTTCTTACCTATAAAATGGGCATAAGAATACTTACTCTGAAGAGCAGTTGTAAAGACTGAAATTAAAGTACTTAATAGGCATTGAATGAATAGCTATTAAAAGTTTATTCTTCAATTCTACCCCTGCCCAGAACAATACTCTTTGCAATGGGGACTCCATTATGGCTTAAGACCCAGGAGTAAAGTGACTGTCAATCAGAATAGAGAGACTTCTCTGAAATAGTGTTTCCAAGAAGAAGGCTCTTGAACCACCTGTGTAAAATACTGCATTCTATTGTGACCCACCTGTGCTCTCCAGAAACATCACTATTATCTCTTAGCCACCAGAGGGGCAATTGAATAGGGAAGGGGAAACACACACAACAAGGAGCTAAAGCACTGAAATACTCACAGTCTGTGCTGCGTACGTTCATCTATCTTAAGCCGAGGACACTCGAGAAAGTTTTTTTAAGCCTTCTCCATTTAAGGATCATTTCTGCCTTCCCCTTTCCAGCCCTGATAGCCAACGTTTCAACGTTCATGCAAATTGGACCCCAGAACTCTCAAATCCTGTAGCCTAAACCAACCTTAGACTGTTTGCAAAGCCAGCTGATTTGCAAAGTACCAATCTTGAGAACACTTCCAATGGTTCTTCAGGAGCACAAACGTATTTAAATGCACCTATTCACAAGCTTAAAAAGTAATGTAAATGTATGCACATATGAACATTGAAATAGCCCTCTGTGAGGGAGTTTTAATAAACCAATCTCTTTGTCCACACAACAAACAAACCAGAATTAGAAATCAGAATCAGAACCATCATTATGCATACCTGCAATTCATTTTAAGAAATTTATATGTTCTAGAAAAGGTGTCTGTACACCACTATTTTGTACACTGGATTATATTTTTAAAATCACTAAATGAGTAAGGTATTTTAACTAGCTTTCAAATGAAACCTTTGGTGAACTGAAGAATCATTTTGTAGTGTGAATAACTGGCATCATTAAATTCGTTTTGTAAACAAGGGACACTTGCACCACGTTTAAATTCAAGCAGATGATTCATTTGCTCTTGGTTTGGGGATTCATCCATTCCGTTAGCATTTTTCACCCATACATTATTCATGTATTCATTCTGCAAATATTTACTGAGTGCTTACCATATGTCTGGCACAGTATTAGATGCTCCAGATACAGGACTGAACAAGACAGGACGAGAGAGGAGTGAACAAGTACTTTGCCCTCCTGAAGTTTGTCTCCTGGTGGAGCAAGACAGCCAATAAAAACAGGTAAATTAAAATATGTAATATGATGTCAAGTAAATACATGTTATAAACAAGAATAAAGCAGTCTAAAGGGATAAAAAGTGGGTAGCCATTAGACAATAGAGTGGGTGCTTCTGCTGATAAGACAGCCAGGTAAATCCTGAGTAAACAGGCAAAATGAGGGAGCAAACCATGAAAAGGGGCAAGGGTGCTTCAGGCAGAGGAAATACAAGTGTCTTGAATCTGAAGTACAATTGCCTATGAACAAGAAAATGAGTGTGTCTTGATTGATCAAGGCAGACTGGTAGATCAGCAAAATACTTGAGGGCTGGCTCAGGCTGCAGCCTCTAGGCTGCGGCATAGAGGCAGGGATGGGGCCATTGTTCTCAGCACGAGTAGGGGCAGGGGACTAAATGCCCTCAGAATCCACAGATTTCTGCCCATGATGGAAAACTGTGGTTTCCCCAACTGGATCAACATACTTACATCATCTCTTATATCCTCTTTCTTCCTCTTGTCTTTTCTCCCCTTTAATCGATCTTCCCTTCCTCTTTCTCTTACTTCCTGTCACTCTTTCATCTTTTACCCTTTCATAAAAATACTTTGTGCACCTATTGTGTTCCAGGCACTGTGCCTAGGGATCCAATGGATGTACTCTGTCTTGGGTGTAGAGGCAAGAACTTCTCTCTCTTCCCCCCAACCCCGCAAAGATATCAAGATTAGAATCTGTTGTCTGAGGTCCTCCACTGAAAGGGCAAGCTTGCAAGTCAAACATACATAGGTTGGGGTTCCAGCCCCATTACTTACCAGTTGCATTTATATTGAGCAATGTACATAATTTTCTTGCCTCAATTCTCTCATCTGTAAAATAAGGATAATAATACATAATTTGAAGGAATGTTTTGAGAATTTGAACTGTGGTGTTGGAGAAGCCTCTTGAGAGTCCCTTGGGACTGCACGGAGATCCAACCAGACCATCCTGAAGGAGATCAGTCCTGGGTGTTCATTGGAAGGACTGATGTTGAAGCTGAAACTCCAATACTTTGGCCACCTCATGTGAAGAGTTGACTCATTGGAAAAGACCCTGATGCTGGGAGGGATTGGGAGCAGGAGGAGAAGGGGATGACAGACGATGAGATGGCTGGATGGCATCCCTGACTCGATGGATGTGAGTTTGAGTAAACTCCAGGAGTTGGTGATGGACAGGGAGGCCTGGCGTGCTGCAGTTCATGGGGTCACAAAGAGTCGGACACAACTGAGCAACGGAACTGAACTGAACTTTGAGAATTTCTAGTTTTATACATAAGTGGGTGATTAATATTATTATTATTTCTGCTTGCTTTCTTCCTTTCCAACTTGAACCTCAGAATAAAGGGGACATAGTTACAACAGTTTGGTGGGATACTGCAATCTACTTCGGACTTTGTCTCCTCTAGTGGTGTATTCTGCAGAGGAGATATTCTGTCTCCTCTAGACTACTGTATTCATGATTGTAGGCTATAACCCATGGGCCCTGACAACCCAAGATGACCCAGGATGGTGGCATGATGGAAATCTGGGTTTACTTACAGGAGAAGGCATTAATGCCCCAACTCTTTACCTTTCTCTGAATTGAGACTCTTTGTTATGCAACTTCTCAAGTTTCTTCCATTAAAAAATCAGATTATATTTCTCCACCCCTTAGCTTTCAGTCGGGCCAAATGGTGTGCTTTGGCCAACAAAGTGAGATAGGAAAGATAGTTTCCAGTTTTAAGCCTATACCTCAAGACAGTATGCATAATTCTGCTTGATGTCTTGTGCAGTTGCCATCACCAGGAGAGTACACCCAAGATAGCCCCAAGGAGGAGGATGAGAAATACAGGAAGCTGAGCAGAGTTGCCACAGCTCAGCCCAGTCTAGACCAGGCAACCCCAGCCAACCCACAGATGTATGAAAATATGTAATTGTTATTTTAAGCCACTGAATGCTGGGGTTATTCATACCCTAATATTTGACTCATAGACCGGCCTTAGTAAAAAATATTACTTAACATTATCAATTAATCAAATAATTGATTGGATTGTTAATGCATTAGATGCTGGGGATAGAAACAAAACCGAAAACTATCATACCTGCCCTGAGGGAACTTACAGTCTAGGTGAGAGGGAAAGAAAAAGAAGCACTCCTAGCAGAGTTAAAGACAGTTTGAGAGAAAGGGAATGCCTGGAGTCAGGGCTTAGCCCGAGATGATTGTCTGACTGCTCCTAGTGGCGGAAAGAGGAATTGCATCTAAGAGATGTCCTGCATTGTAGGCAGGTTCTTTACCATCTGCGACTTCCCTGGCCGCATCACCAGGGAATCCCCTTTTAATTTTCATGTGCTGTGCTGTGCTAAGCTGCTTAGTCTTGTCTAAGTCTTTGCGACCCCATGAGCTGAAGCCTGCTAGGCTCCTCTGTCCACGGGGATTCTCAATAGTCTGACTCTCAGCTCTGGAAGGATCCTCCTTAGGAACTCACGTTGGGTAAGTTCTCATTTACATCTATGGAAACTAAGGCTCAGAGAAAGAGAATGATTTACCCAAGGTGATTCAGTGAATTTGCAGATCTAGGACATGAATCCAGGGCCTCTGCCCCCAAGGTTGGCACATCTAATTATATATGACCCATGACAGGCTTCACAGTGTCAGTAAATTCCGAACTGATAAATATTCTTGACCAAAAGTTTTATTACTAGTATCATTTATGATAAGATGAAACTCCACATTGTTATAATTCATAACTATAACATGACTTCTTTCTTGCCCAGGTGATTTAAGGTGTGATAATAATCAGACCTCATAATTAATAATAATAATTACTAATTTTCATCTATTGAGCCTCTGCTTGAAGCACAGTGCTCACTGCTGTAGGTATATGGGCACATTTAATCCCTGCAACAATCCGGGCACAGATACCAAACCCTATTTTATGGAACTGTAAACAGAATCTCACAGAAACTTACTAGTAAGCAGCAAAACCAAGAATCAGACTCAGGTCCAAGGCCTGCAGTCTCCCCACCTATCTCTGTGGCCTCAGCTGTGAGAATCTCCATCTGAAACGTCTGGTTCAGAAAAGGCATGCTTGTTCAGTCTTCCTCAGCATACTCTTCTCTGCCTGGGGAAGGCATAATGGGAGCCTACCACCAGGTGATAACGCCATCTCCCTATTTGGATCTTGCCTCTCTTTTTATACCATTTACCAAAGGCTGTGTCTAGAGCAGGAAGCTTTGAGAAGGCCTGGGGTAGCCTAGGGCTTCTAAGTGAAAACAAGGAACTGACTCAGCGGGCTCAGTGGGGTCTGGCTATCTTCAGAGTCTGAGGACAGACACATCAAAGGGAAGGCAGCCTGCTACCTTTGATGAAGGGACCAACAGGAAATTATCAGCTTCTTGCTGACAAGGACAAAGACAAGAAAAGGCCCATTTGAGCCTCATCTCTGTCTGGATGGGAAGAGTCAGGAAGCAGAGGGGACTGTTTAATCCTGCCTCCAGAGCAACTATGAACCCTGGCTTCCTCCCGTGAAGAACAAGGTGAAGGAAAGGTGAGGCAAGTTAAGATAAACACCCAAACTTTCGGCTGCCTGGATGAACCGAACCTTTTAATTTAAACTGTCAAAAAAGAGGTGTTTTTTTTTTTTCTCTTTTCCTTTTTTAATCCAAACTGTAATCACACAGTACTCCACCCAAGAGCTCGATATGGATTTCTAAGACAGAACCTAACATAGTCATAAAAAAATCCCCTCGGAAATGTGCACTTTGTACTGTGCCTATGTGTAGGTGTGTTTAAAATGTCACGAACTGGAATGCCTAACTCTGGTTCTCAGGAATTAATCACTTAAGAGTGAAAGGGGGGAATTAACTTGCTTTAACACTTGCAAGATTCTCCAAAGCATTTGCCAAAATAGAACTTACCGAATAGAAGCATGGTTATCTTTCCACAAGAACTATTTTTTTTTTTTTTTACATTTCTCTATAAAACTGCCTTGCAAAAAGTTTCCCCCTGGGGCTCAGCTGCAGGTCATAGATACTCTGGGAATAAAGGTGTAAAATAAAATTTTTGCCTTTCTTTTTGATTGTGACTCAATGAATTTTAGTAAATGTATAGATTTGTGCAACCATCATCACCACCCGATTTTAGAACATTTTCATCATACAACACAGTTCCCTCAAGCTCATTTTCATCAATTTTTATTCACACCTTTGGGACAACCACTGATCTGCTTTCTGTCTCTATTATAAATTTTCCTTTTTGGAACATTTCATATAAACGGAATCAGAAAATATATGGCTTCTGCCTCTGGCTCTTAACATGTTCTTTAGGTTCATGTTGTAACATACACCTGTATTTATTTCCTTTTTAATGTCAAATACTATTCCATTATATGGATATACCACATTTTATTTATTCACTCACTAGTAGATGGACGCTTAGACAGTTTCCAACTTCTGGCTATAATGGCTAATTCTGCTTTTCAGGTACATGTGTGTGGGCTGACATTAGTTTCTAGTTGTCTTAAGTAGACACCCACAAACTGCTGGTTTGTGCAAAGGAACACTGACAGCCCTTATACACGGAGCTTCATCTGATTCGGGTGTGCAATGTGAGTAGAAATCTACCAAAAGATTTTTAACATACTTTTTAAAACCCAATGATGTTATCATTCACAGAAGAATCCGAAACCTCTGTGACACGGTTTGGTTTTGTGGAACACACATTTCCACGGCGGGGGGCGGGAGGGGGGTGGTCAGCGAGAGCAGGGACTGGTTGGAGAGACGACGAAGCAGCAGATGAAGCTTGGTTCTCTCACCAGTCCCAGTCCGCAGCTCACCTCCTGCCCTGCTGCCTGGTTCCTAACAGGCCATGGACCATTACGCGTCAGGGGGTCTGGGACCCCTGGTCTAAAAAAAAAAATCTCACTACGATCACCAAACTGCTGTCGCCTGACGAATTCTGAAACAAAGGCAAAGGATATACTCCGGATAAGGTCAGGTCACCTGTGACGAGGCCCATCCTTGGCTGTGCCTCCAAAATGGAAATAATGACTTTTCTCACGGATCAAGTCATGTCCTAACCATCATGAATGATCCCCGACATTTTTGTATACCTGCAATTAGACCGAAGAGTCCTTCACGTTCCCTTCCTGTTCCCACTTACACTTAGGTGGAAAGCATGAGAAAATTCAGATCACCGTCAGGAGACAAAGAGTCGAACGCGAGTATCTCTGAGGGAGAGCGGGGCCCCCTTCCCTCCTCCTGTGGCACTCAGAGCCCCCATCGCCGCGCTCGGGCCCGTTATAGGGCGGGGACCTTGGCCGAGGCCGAGGAGACACTCCAGGTTTTAGGGCTTAGAACACACAAGTGGAAGGTGAACGGACAGGACCAGAGACGCTGAGAGAGGACGCAGGCAGGGTGTGGAAGGGGCTCCGTGGGGCACCGCGGCCCGCTCACCGCGCTCCCGGGAAAGCGCTCCGCCTCCTCGGCCTCGCGCGGGCACGTGTGCGGCGAGAGTGGGTGCCCGGCGCCCAGAGCCCTGTCTCCTCGCGACCTTCGAGAAGTAAAGGGTGGGGGTGGGGGGTGCACTTAAGAGCAAAAGAAATGAGAAACGGCAAACTCAGCGGCCTCACCCTCAGCCCAGGAACCAGTTTAAGGGCCACCGGGACTCGGAGGGCGAAGGACTCGGCGGCTCTGCCCCGGACGCGGGCGGCGGCAGCCTTCCGCGCCTCAGGGATCCCAGAATCGCCGAGAAGCCCGCGGGCACCCGGGGGGCGGGGGCGTGGTACCCGGATGGCCCCGCCCCGCCGGCCGCCCCCGCGCGCGTCCCGGGCGCCGCGTGCGAACGCCGGGGCTCCGTGTGCTTCGCGGACTCGGGAGCCCCGGGCGAGGGGCCCGGGGGCGGGCTTTGGTCGCCCCCCTCGGTCCCGCCACCCCTCCAATTCAGTTCCCCGTTCGCGCGCTGTCCGAGGCGCTCTCTTCCTTTTTCTGCCTCTTTTAATGTTAATTCTTCGGCCCGACTGCATCCTTCTCGCCCCCTCCCCCCTCCTGGCGAACCCGTCCCTCCTTTTCGGCCCTCATCGCGGTCCCTCCTGGGATTCCAGTTAGCCTTTTGCTGCTTCATCTTCCCTCCGCCTCTGCTTTTTCCGCCACCTCCCACCCGAGAAACTTGTTTCGGCAAGGGGTCCCCCTCCGGTCACAGTTGTCCCCCTGTCTCCCTAGGGACGGCAGCGTGTGCGGACCCCAGCATTGTTCCCCGAAGCAAGAGCGCCCCGCCCAGTCCCTGGCGTGATTCCGAAGCCCGGGCCCGGCCAGCGTTTTCTCCTGGCGACTCCGCAAGGGCAGGAAGCAGGCCCGGGGCCCCTTCTTCCAAGGAGTCTTCTTAGAGGGGTACAGTGCGGGACTCAGGAAGGAGGCGGGCCCTGAGTCCTTAGGCCGGGTCTCCCGCAGAACCGCACTCTCCACGGAGCCTGGGGTGGGGGGGGCGAAGCGAAGGGGCCTGAGGCAACAAGTGACTCTTCGTGCGGGCGGGGACCACTGTACCTGCCTGGGGCGGGGGCCGGGCCGACCCTGGCTAAGCGATCCTGGCCCCCCTCCCCGGCCCCGTTCCCCTTACGTACACTAGGCTTTAGAGATGGGTGGCGGGAGGGAGATCTGGGAGAGAAGGAGACGTGGCTCTTCCCAAGTCCAAAGTCTCCCTCCTCCAGGTTTCACCATCCGCACCCTTAGCAGAGTTTGCTAGGGATGGAGAGAGGGGGCAGGGCAGAAGCCGCCGACGTGGAGGGATCTTTGGAACGCGGGGTGGTGGAGTGAGGGGGAACAGTTCCCGATTGCCTCCCCCACTTGGGCGATGCTTTCCCCCCTACCCACCTCTCAAGCCTCCTGGGCCACGGCCCAGCCTGACCAGCTGGAGCGGATTTGGGCGAAGGAGGAAAGAGGGGCCCTGGAGCCCTCCCCAGCTTTCCTCTGCCGCCCTCCCTGATTGGCTGTGCGTCCCTGGAGCCCAACTTCAGTCGCTCCAGACTCCATCTGAGACTCAGGGGATCCGGAGTGCGGCGACCCAGAGCGGGGTAGGGGGGTGGCCACGAATCCCGGGGCTGACATCCCGGGGGTCCCTTGGGGGAGGGGCGCGGACGGGCCAGCCCCCGCAGCCTCAGCGAGGCCCGGCTAGCCGCGTCTGGCGGCCTCGGCTCCTCTCCGCCCCCCCGCCCTTTCCTTCCCTCCCAGCGGCGGCCTCCCTCCTTCTCCGCCCCCCCCCCCCCCCCGCCCGCCACCTCCCCCCGGTTTCTCATTCCTGCCACTAGCGCGCTCGGCGGCTCATTCCGCGGCCGCCGCCAGCCGAGGGGAGCGTCGCGAGCGGATGCCGCGGGGGCCGCTCGCAGCCGCCGCCGACTTGTGAATGGGACCCGGACAGGGGCCGGGGCTGACACCGCTGCGCTCGCCCTGCTCCAGGGACCGACGGCCCGCATCCCGCGCCCACCCTCCGGGGCCCCAGGTGAGGCGCGCCGCCAGTGCCCTCCTCTCGCCTGGATGGGGCTTCTTTGGGGGTGGGTGCGGGGGGGGCTGGTCTTTGGATGAGAATGTCTGGCGAGCGGGGTGGGGAGGAGAAGGACTGACTCGACAGGGTTTCACAAATGCTAAGGGGACTGGGGAGGGCGGAGGTAAGAGAAGATTTGTTTAAAAATCGAAAAGGAAGAAGGGAGCCAGTTGTGGGCGCGGGCAGCTCAGGGGACAGAGGCGCCAGATGTGCGCTCGTCTCTCCCTGCAGCTCCGGTCTCTTAGCGGGTCTGCGCCGAGGCCTCGAGAGAGGGGCTTTGCACCCGGCTGGAGCTGGAGGCTGCAGGGCTGCGCCCCGGACGCGCCGACCGCCCCCGGTCAGATCTCCGGGGGAAAGTCGCCCCCAGCGCGGTGCTCGCCCGCCCTCCCGCCCGCGCTGCGCCTCTTTCCGAAAGCGATGACATGACCGAGCTCTGCAGGGTCCCTACCCCTTCCTCCTCTATCCCGACCTAGCGCTCCCGGGGACTCAGTTCCTCCATCGAGATAGCCGGGGAAGCCCCGGAAAACGGCAGGAACCCAGCTCGGGTCGGCAATTTCCCCGCACTTTTAGAGCGTGGGTTTGGGTCCGCTGACTGCGGCTCGGGGGGGCTGCTGACTGCGGCGAGCGCTCCAGCCTTCAAGCCGGAGTGTCTTCGGAGGGCTCCGGGGGAAGTGTGTCAGCTCCCGCCAGCTCCAGGGGCGATACGTGAGCGGCTCAGACTGGGGCTCGCTCGGGCTGAGGCTTGGCACAGCCTGCCCGGGTCAACGTTAACTTTGCGAAGCGAGCCTTCCCCGCAGCCTGCGCCTCCTCCCGGAGTGCGCCGAGCCTTTCCAGCGCCGCGCGCACGACCTCCCTCCCACGTCTCTGCCCCGAACCGGAGCGGCGAGTGAGGAGCCTGCAGAAACCCGCAGAATGTGGGGACGGCGAGGAGAGCACCCCTTTCTCCCTACACCCGGGTGTAGCTATAGGAGGCTCGGCTGGTGCTATGAAGAAGAGAGTCCCCAGAGAAAGTGGGGTCAGCGAGCGTCACCTCCCCCCCCGCCCCGGGTCGCGCTTCTTCATTCCTTTTTTGCCAAGGCCTTGTTCCTCGTTTTCTGGGGGTGAGGGTGGAAGTGGGGACGGGGTGGGGTAGGGAGCGGTGGTGTTCGCACGCCTTCTTCTCCCGCGTGAAAGGTTTTCTAAATGCTTGAAAAAGAAAGCCCTGTTGCTTTGCTGATAATGCAGCAGGGATTTCACGGGCCATCGCACTGCTATTAAGAAATTGCATCTTCTCATCATTTAATAACGCCACCTCTGCATGACGACGGGTCGTTCCTAAGGGGTGGGGTAGAAGGTTGCTTCTAAAACCCTGCTGCATGAAGGTATAGACATGCCTGTAAAGTCTTCCTTCCCCAAACAAATCTTTGTCGGGTGGCTCTGAAATCGTGCCTTGTTTTCCTCTAACGATCATTCCTATCGGTTTTATATGAGGCAGAGTAAGTTTTCGGTTTAATCACAGGGAAGCCACAATGATTAATCTGGTGAGAGGACATGGGTCGATGTCTTTATTACTTGGGCTTGCGGCAGGCATCGCTGGTTTTGCGGAGTGTCTGGATTTCCCGGGGAAGGGGACGCAGAAGTGTTCTCAGGAGCGAGGATCCGCCAGCATCGCATAAGCACATTTGCCACGCGGGGCTCTGAGAGCTAGAGCCTAATACGATGAAAGAGAAGAGACGAGGCTGACCTTTATTTCATTAATCCTGGAATTATTTTTCCTACAAATACAGAGATGCAGACAGCAGAATCCAGAAGTAATCACTCCCAAACCCCAGCTGCAGGAGAGCCTAGTCCTAGTCCAGTAGAACAAAGGAATAAAAGTTGCAAAACAAAGAGACAGAGGGTTGGGGCCAAGGCCAGTGGGACCCTGAAGCTCCTGCTCACTGAAGTTCCTTAGTCATGAGCTCTGATTCAAAGTTTTAGAGCTGGCCAGTGGGCCCTAGAATTCAAACCTCTCTGCAAGACTGAAATCCTGCCTAGTACAATGGAATGTGAGTAGTTTTCAACTACAGACCAAGGAAAAGCATCTGAGAGGACAGGAAAGTTTCCTTGAGTGAGAATTAGCTCTACATGCTGTTTTTGAAACAATGCAAATTAATACATTTAAAATGTCTTGCAGTCACATTTTATTATTCATATATTATTATGATCCTTTTTTTCATGTTGTTTTGGAGTCTGTATAAGTTGGTCATTTTACTATATTGTTAGGGAAAAAAAAAAACCTCTCCCCACCTTTGGGGAAGGGAGCTGCATTGGAAGGATTGAGATAGGATAATCTGTTGAGGCCCAGGCATGTCGATTTATTCAAACTGAGCTTACCAGAAAAATAGGCTTTGGAAGTAGCTCTAATTGAAGCAGTGGACCATCTTGATAGCACTTCAGAACTTTCATTATGTTCTGCATTCTTATCTGAACGCTAGACAGTAAAATTACTAGAAACGCAAATTCTGTTTTCAATTAAGATGCAATCTTTTGTTAATTTGAGAATTTTTTTAGAAGTTACAACTTTTTTTTTTTTTTTTTTTTTGACCCAGAACTCACGGTTCCTTTTTGCAGTGGTGGCTGTGGATGTGTGTGTATGTTTATTTGTTCCTGAAAAGGGGTGGGGGCAGGGTTGGAGAGCCATGCCATGATTTGGGGGAATACGGATCAATTTCATGCTCCTTTAATGCACTTGTCTTCATAATTCATGGTTTTTCTTCCAGTTTGAATAGAATTACATGGCTGCTTTGTAAAGATTCTGGTTTGGGGATCTTCATATGGGAAGTGCCATGACTTTGACCTCAAAGCTTGATTTACAATGCCAGAGCTACGCTCCCTTGAGCATAGTGTGTCTCAGAACCTTGCCTGTGAATGTCTGTGACTTATGAAGTTGACAGTTAACGTAAACTTTGATCTGTGATATTCAAAGCTATTTTCGGAACCATCTAAAGGAGATCTGCAAATCTGATTTTAGTCTGCCTTCATTTTCTATACATTTATGTAGGCAGATGTTCCAGAAACATGATCATTTTGTTTAAGTTTATTTTCAATGTTGATTTATTTCACTTTGATCATAGGAATACCTTATCATTAAATAATGATAAGACAGTAGTCTAAAGAGTTTGAAAGCCGGTAGCCAACCTTTTTTTTAACTGTCAAATTTGCAGAATAACTACTATCAATTTGTACATTTTTTTTTCCTTACTAGAAAATCTCACTATTGTGTAAATTCACCAGCCAGTGATTTAAGGGATTGAAATGTGCTTGGGATATTTTCCCCCCTTATGCAATTGGTCATTGTTTCATAAAAAGTTACCTGATTTGTCAAGAATCCCTGTCCTAGATTTACCAGCCACTGTGGTTGTCAGTCTTTTTGGTTCAAAGTTATTGCCCCTGAAATATGTAAATGTCTTTGGTCCGCTCTCTCTCTCTATGTGTGTGTGTGTGTTTGTGTGTTATTTAAGGGACTGGGGAAAAACATCAACAGGTCTGGTAAAAAAAAAAATTTTTTTAAAGCTGGAGAAAGTTGGACAAATTCTGTTCTACCAGTATGAGTAAGAGTGAGGTTTCCATCAGTGTTACTATGATAGCCATCCACAGCCTCCTCTATGGGCAAAGAAGAACTCAAGAAAACACTCGAGGAGGATAATTAGACATCTTCTGCTATAATTTTACCCTGACATTGAGAGCCTTGTGCATCTCTGGAAATGGGTTCCTTCGCGGAAGATTGCACTTCTGGCCACTAGAGGGCAATGGCACCCTGCTCCAACTTTGTGCCTGGGGCCCATCTGCTTTTGAGGGCACCATGAAAAGCAGTTTTGTTACCACCGGCCTTGTCTGGACCTCTCAGGAGAGACCGAATTCAATCTAGCTGTGGTTCAGGCTACTGCTTCAGCAGTTTGTCAGGATTAACATCTTTCTAGTCCGTGGATCCTGTTACCTTCCGTCTCTTCTTCCCACCTTGGAGTTTACTAGAAAGTTGCAAAATCTGAATCTTGAAATCCTCTGAGCAGGAGATGAGGGGGGCTGGACTGTATAATAAACAAGGTCAGTTCTCACTGAGGCAGTGATCTGGAGGGTTTTCTAGTTCTTTTTTTTTCCCTGCAAAAAAAGCATCATTTCAGACTCCCAAGGGGGAAGGCAAGGAGTAAAGAATGGAAATATTAGTGAGATTGCTGTGATAACATTGCCTATTCTTTCAAGAGGTTTTGAAGATGTCTGCAAGGCATTTTTAATTTGCAAAAAAGAAAAGCAGTTTGATCTTTGGTTAAACACTTTGGGGCATGGAGTTTTAATATAACAGTAAATGTTTTACTATTACCTTTAAACCATTCTTGATTTTGCTGTACAAAAGCTAACTTTAGCAGAGTAAAATTTAATTCAAGATTGGTCCTCATGCACTGGAGTTTAATCATCTGACTTTTTTTTCCCCTGCTCCGTGATATGGAAATTACTGCTTATGATTAAATTGCATATTCCAGGCTGCACAAATTTATATTTGTTACTGTTTGATAGTATCATTATGAATTTAGAAGAAGAATGAAACAAAAAAAAAACCCTAATGCTATATTATAATTAAGAGGAAAGCTCTATTTTAAAAAAATTACTGGCTTAAGTGGATTCTTATTTGTATCTTTTTTTTTTTTTTTTTAACTGAATATAGTTGCCTCCCTGGTGAATCAGCAGTGGAGTTCTTTGCAGCTCTGAGTATGTTGGAATGCATGGGCAGTTGATGAAGGAGGAATCAATGCAAATGGATTATGAGAGGGAGTATTAAGTAACTCAGTTGAAAGTAAGACAAAGTGTTTTGTAAACCAAAGCTCACTTACTGCCTGGACAGTTTATTTAACTTTAAAAACGAAGGCACTTTTAATTTCTAAGTGCTTGTGAATAATGCACGTTTGTTAGAACTGGAGGCAAAATTTCACTGTTATTTGGTTTAATTAGTTGTCTGACAGTTGCAGAGTTCTGAGATGCTTATTGAGATAAAGCATTGTTCTCAGAGTTTCTATGGTCAAGGTTTTTGCTCAGGCAGAGAACCTAGTACCCAGGATGTTAAATGAGATGGGAGTTAAGAGAGAAGAAAGGAAGAAAGAGGAGGGGGGAGAAAAGAGTGTGGGAGAGACTGCGGATGCCCTTTCTCATGGCAGGTCAGGCACTGGTGTCTCTCTCTCCTTTCCTCTCTTTTTCTACTCATTTAGACCATGCGAGGTGCTGAATCCAGAAAGCTGGCATAAACAGCTCCACAGGCCACGGTAAACAGTGGCCGGAGCCTTATTCTCTCGCCTTCTGGCACTGAATACTTGTCAAAGGATACTGTGAATAAGCACTGCCTTTTTCTGCCTTTCTCCTGGTTGTTCCAGTTGAAGAAAAACCTTCACTTCCTCCATGAACTTCTTTATTTGCCAGAAATCCTCCTGACACGGTCCTCTGTGCTGGCATGATTTCACAAATTAAGATTACTTCTCTATGTTCACTTTTCCCTGAAGAAAATGTCTTCAGATGCAGCATCTTCCCCACCATGATGACCACCTGCCATGGCAACTGGAGCAGTGGAAGCCCTGCCCTGGGTTTAGTTTAAGACACACAGAGATCTCTTCTCAGCCATCATTAGGCTTCACCGGTGAGAGGAGTGGGAATTAAGGGCAACATCCTGGCCATGGATGCTGTTTCATTCTCAGGAAGAACAAGCACGGATGAAGGCCGGGACAGACAGAGCATATCAAATTACAGTGCATTCACCCCCACCGTGATCTCTGGGTATGTGCTACCGGTGGTCACATACCAAACAGTCAGCCCTATTTCCATCGTTCCTGAGGCCTGGACCACCTATTCAGACTCGGAGTTGGTATTGCGGAGCAATCAGGCCAAGATCAGGGTGAGGAGAGTGAGGTGAGGACAGGCCAGTGCAGACTTAGATCCTGACTGTATTTGAAATGTTGATATTTTGCTCATCATGGAGGTTTTTTTTCCCTAGTGATCTTGATTTTTGAAATATTTCCTTAAAATATTATTTATCTTGATTTACTGAGTTTGGGGGGTTTCCCAGGTGGCACTAGTGGTAAATAACCTGCCTGACAAAGCAGGAGACATCAGAGAAGCAGGTCTGATCCCTGAGTCTGGAAGATCCCCTGGAGGAGGGCATGGTAACCCACTCTGGTATTCTTGCCTGGAGAATCCCATGGACAGAGGAGCCTGGTGGGCTATAGTCCATGGGGTCCAAAAGAGTCAAACACAATGAAGCGACTTAGCAGTAACTGCAACTGAGTTTATTGGCATCCCCTTATATTTTGTGCCCACGGACAGAGCCCCACCTGACTCACCCTGGTTCCAGCCCTGCCCAGCAGTCTGATTCTTCTCAGTTCCAGCTCCACCGCTTGCAAAGTAGGAACCCAAGACTGAGCTAAGTAACTTCTTTCAGACTCAGCTACCTCATCTGTAAAAATGGACCTAGTCATAATATCCATGTCCTGGGATTGCTATAAGATAACAGAAGAATTGGGTACAATGTCTGGTTCATGAGTGCTCAGTAACTGCTTGGGACTTTCTGTCCTCTCAGAAAGAGACCTGGGCTTCACTTTTATAAACTAACCATCACAGGTAGAAGTTCTTCCCCATGACTCTTTGGCCAAAATCCTGCACTAAACTTTCCCTTTGGCTTGAGGGCCCTCCCAATTAGTGATGAATTGTTTATTAGAACCTGCCTTTTTAAAAAAAAATATATTTCAGAAGTTTAAGTGATCCATCCCTTTTCCATTTAAAATATTCAAGAGGCAGTCAAGATTTGAGAGATAATTATGGCTTTTGAAAAGTTCCTGCCTCCTGGATACCTTTGCATTTTCCCCTGCTCATTTTTACATATGGGCTGCTGTGGAAAGTTACCCTTAAGTTATATCTTACTGGGAAAGTTGGCTAAGCCTGTGATGTTGAGATATTTGTCACAAGGTCTGCCTGTCTTTAAAAGGGACTCATTACTATTCCAGACTAGCTGAAATGATAATTAGTCTCTTGATAAATTGTCGCCATTTTCCAGAATATTCCTGTTTGTTTTTCAGGTAAATGTAGTTTGGGGTTTTCAGGAGGATGAGCTGTGACAGTCTGACTCCTGAAAAGACTGCGACTTGAAGAAGTGCTTGCCCTGTCTGTGGTCTTCCTCGGGCCCAGGCAGAAGCACAGTGATTTGGCATTGGGTTAAAAATAACAGGAATCCCCACCCCCATGCAGCCCTCCATGGCATTCCGACTGTTCTCACAGCCCGTGTCACCATCAGGCTGCAACTTCCAAAGCTCCTAGTCCTTCCAGGTTGGCCTGCTGTGTTCCGTCTGCAGCTTTCCTATGTCATCTGTCCCTACCGCAGGTTCCCTCCTGCGATCCCCCCGAGCATGCGGCACCACGAGAGCGAGGCACTGCCTGTGTTTGCCTGGAAAAGGCCAGGGGAGAGGGCCGCCTTGATGAGATAGGACCGTGCATCAGGTCCCTCCTGTATTCTGTGCAGTCACCCTGTGAGGAGGGTGCTGTCGTCTCCACTTTACAAGTCGGGAAAATGAGCCCCAGGAGGATTCAAGACACTCGTCCTAGCTCACCAGGCCGGAGGAAGGAGAGCCAGGTGTCGAAGCCCGTTCTGACCCCACAGGCCAGCAGTTTCCTGCCGTGTGTGGTGGGTGTTGCAATCCCGGTCCTCTTGGCTTCCTGGAAAAGAGCAGTGGGACAGAGAGCCGAGTTGACGGCTCGACCCTGTGCCCCTACAAGCTCCCAGATGTTGTCCATTAAAGGAGCCTCTGAGATCTCATGGTTGAACTCTCCTCTCTGCAGGGTTTCTGCTTGTCATTGATCCTGCAGCTTCCTAAATGTCCTGATGACAGCCCGCTAACGACATCTCAGGAAACCCCTGACACCAGAGGCAATTCATTAACTCTGTTCATTAAAATATCCCGTCATATAAGGAGCTGAGACATCTTCTGCTGTAACTTTCTCCCAGTAGTCTCTTTGCCCTGCTCCCTGGCACTTTTTCCTTCTCCTGAAAGCCCTGCAAATACTGGAAAATGGCATCTGATAACAGTTAAAATCCATCACGTATTGAGTACTAAGCTAGATTCAGGCTCTATGCTAAGGACATTCTATAATGTGAGACTTATCTGCAGCAACCTATGAGCTGGTTAAGATAATTGCTAGCATCTTACAGAGGAAAAAAACCTGGAAATTTCCAGGGTTGCATCGCTGTTAATTGGCAAAGCTGAGATTAAAAGCCAGGCATCCAACAGCCAACTTAACCTGCGTCAGGGTGGGTTGTTCAGCTAGCCTGGTGAGGTTACAGACCTCTCACCATCCTCATCTCTCACATCTGCTTTCATTCCGTTTTGTCATTGTCCCCTCTAAACATGTGGCAGCTTAAATTAGAGTCTCTATCATGGCCTATACTGTAGAGTGATTGGACCTCCTATTTCCTGTAATGAAAATTGGACATCTCACTTTACCAGGCAGAATTCTCAGGAATCAGGTGTCTGAAGTCACTTAACTGAGCTGTTGGCTATCCTCATCAACCATCTTTCAGAGATGAGGGTCCAGGGGCCCATAGAAGAACCACGACTCGCCTAATATCACATGGTAATATAGGAACAGGTGAAATAAGAAGTGAGTGGTCTTGGCTCTTAATCCTATCTCTTACCACTATCTAAAAGCAAAAGCCTTTTTATTTTTTTTTTTAGAGTTGATATATCTGTGGACTGATTATGATTTAAACATATCACTAGTTAAGTATATATATAAAAAAGATTCACCCTATAATATTACTTGGCAGTTAAGTTATAACATCTAAATACGGAACTTTGTATGAATCTTTAATATTTTGAAGTCATGGTTAGCCAACCCAGTGTCATTTGATAATATTTTGCAGTATATACCATTTTATTTCATCCTTCAGATCTGTCCTACTTTATAGATATCTACCACTAATATCTCTATTCCGAGTTTCCATAAGTAGCAGTAAGAATGGTGTCACCACTTTGCCACCCCTAAGCTTTCACAGGGCCCTCTGGCAGGGTTTGGTTTGCACTCCATCTGAAACTCATTTCACTGTCCCCTACTTTTAATGAAAGGCCTGGGCTGGGAACACTGAAATGGTCAAATCACAGGGCCTTTCCCCAGAGAGCTGACAATATCACTGGTGAAGAACATACTAAAATCTAAAGGCTGCATACAGTCAGTGCTCAAAGGAAGTATAAGCAAGGAGGACCACAGTGAAGACAAGCCACGTGCAGTTCAGTGATCAAGGATGATTTGGGGAAGGGAAAAAAATCACTGCATTCCTGCATGGGGGGACGGGACCCAAGAGACCAACCAGACTAACACATTGTGCCACCAGGTCCTCCAGTCCTGGCTCCACATGCCAGTGATAGCCAGAGCGTCACTAGTCACAGGGGACTCCTTACCCCTGGGCACAAGCCACCAAGGCTTTAGGGACTTCCACATTTAGAAACACTCCCTTTGGGTTGATCCAAACTCTGTGTCCCCAGAGGTGGTAATCTTGGGTATGAGCCTTTGATGTTAGTGAGGGATAGATAGAATTCTCCCTCCCCGTTGCAGCTGTTCAGTATCTGAGTGGTCTTCCAGGATACCGCCTCTGTCTCCTGTCTCCAGAATGGACACCTGTCTCCGTTTTGCCCTGCTCGGACAGCGGGACTGAGCGCAGAAATCTAGAGGCAGCTTAGACTATCAACTCCCTCTACACGTCTTTTATTGCAGCCCGAGGCTACATTACATTAGCTTTTATTGCCAGCCACATCACCCAGAGGACTTATGCTCCACAGTTTGTTTATTTGTTTTTCCTGGTGTGCTGCTGTTGAGCCACATTTTCCCACCTGTCTCTGCACGCAGAACACATGATGCGGCGCCTTCAGCAGTGTGAGGGAGTCAGGCTGCCTGGCTTCAGAGCTTGGCCCTGCTGCTTCCCAGCTGCTCAAGCCACGTATCTGTCTCTCAATGTCCTCATTTGTAACACTGGGTTAATAATACCAGCCTTGCAGGTGTGGTTCCGATATTAAATGATATTAATGTGTAAAAGTGTTTAAAGAGTGCATGGGATGAGGTTGCCGTTTTTGTTATCTCTGTTACATTACATATCAATATTCTGGACCCATTGATCCAGACTCCCAAAATGTTTTTAAATTTAAACCTTTAGTCTCTTGTGCAGAATATCTGTAATCCTTCTAACCATGCAATAGTTTGGCTTACTTAGATACCTACCTTTCTTATGAAAAACAGCAAGAACAACAAAACCAATAGAAGCAGGGACAGCACCTTGTTAACCACAGAGGACACTCCTTTTGAGTGATTCTACCTAGGTGGTGCTAGTGGGTAAAGAACCCGCCCGCCAATGCAGGAGACATACAAGATGTGGGTTCGATCCTTGCGTTGGGAAATCCCTGGGAGGAGGGCATGACAACCCACTCCAGTAGTCTTGTCTGAGGAATCCCAAGGACAGAAGAGCCTGGCGGTCTATAGTACATAGGATCGTGAAGAGTCAGACACAACTGAAGTGACTTAGCATGCACGCATGCCCTGGAATACAATATTCTTCATGTTACTCATTCCTTGTAATGCATAGTTGACATTTTGTTTGCTTTTTTGCGTGGCTTCATAGCGCCCAAATCACCTTCCTATGTTTGGAGAGAACCCACAATAAGACTGTAGAAAGTCTGTAGAAAGACTGCCCTCTTTCTACTCCACAGGCTTCAAGGGCCAGCATCTCTGTCCTCTTTCTCCTGGAAGGTAGAGTGGTGACTCAGTGTGTTTTAAACTTGGAATCAGTATCTTACACTTAGGCGCCTGTGTGCGTGCACACCCACACGAGCACACACACAAGCCCCGGCCGTGAAGGAGCCCCTGGATGCTGACCGTGAAGAGCCCACTGCGGTCTTGAGGAGCGGCTGCTGCACCATCGGCGGCCAGGGGTAACCGGAGGGGAGGAGCGAGCTGCGACTACCTGTGTCCAGCGGGGAGCGTGGCGGCGGCCTCTGTGCTGTGTGCTGTGCTGAGTCGCTCAGCTGTGTCTGACTCTTTGCAACCCATGGACCCACCATGGACCTGCCAGGCTCCTCTGTCCCTGGAATTCTCCAGGCAAGAATACTGGAATGGGTTTCCATGCCCTCCTCCAGATTTGTGGCAGGATCTGGTCCGCAGTTCTGAAAAACTGCCGAGGTTCCTGACGTTCCTGACCACTTCTCTAGTCTTCCTGCAAGCCGTGTGCTACTCAGAGTTGCTTTGAACTAATAAACCCAACAAGCCTTGGATATCCTTGCAAGACTGCTGCATGAAAATTTATCCACTGCAATGGTGAGGGGACTGGCTTTTGAGTTCCTCTCAAATGCTGAATCGAATGTGGATAGATGGTTAGATATTCAGGTGTGAGGAGAGAGCAGAGGAAGCCTTTATGAAACATTGGATGGTCGGATTGGGGTTGAGCAAGAATTGGGTAGGACATCAGAACCTGGGCGAAAGCTAAGTGACACGGCTCAGTAGATGAAGTGGAATTTACACAGGCAACTATGGCAAATGACATAACTGTTAGACATGTGGATGGAAAACGGTCTCTTGGAAAGAACAGGGCAGGTTGTGTGGGAAAGTGGCCCATGGATGCTGGCTCTGGAGCCAGTGCAAAATTCCCCCAAAAAGTATTATGCAGAGGAAACTAAGGCCAGATTCAGGGACAAGAGTCCAAATTGTATTCCTCATCCAAGGGCAGCCGGATAGAAAAGACTAGTCTGAATTCCGAGCCAAGCATCTTGGAGAAGCCAGGATCGAATACATGCGAGCTCTCCAGGCATTGATGGGAGCACAAAGGATGCCCCTCCTCACCACAAATGACCTCATCACATCCCAGTTTCTGGGGGTGGGGGCAGCTCCCACACCGTCCCAGCTCCCTGGCCCCTGTGTTGGCCCCGGGGTTGGATGATCAGGTGGAAGTTGGCAGTGCTTAACGCAGGGAGAGTTGGGGAGCAGAGAAAGAGAAAAGCTTCCTCTGCTTCTGGTGCCGTGTCATCCCAGGACAGTCCGGCCCCTGCTGAACGGAATCTGATCACACTTCTAGGGAGTGGAGCCTTCAGGGCAAGGTCAGGGTTTCTAAGCACCTGAGACTTGCTGGCCTGTCTGCTGGGCCGGTAGTTAAACCACTGAATGGCTTGATTTTGTGTTGATGGTGCCCCTTGCCCAGACCTGACCCAGGCATCACTGTGCCACACAGAACTCTTGGAGCCATGCCTTTCAACTTCTATGTGGTATGCCCCTACTGGTCAGCATGGACATAAATCCAGACCACAAACCAAGAAGGACTAACCAAACCCAGGTAGAGGCTGGTTGGGAAGCTATATCAATAGTTAGCATCTTTCCAGTGTCTAACTTACGGAAGCATGAATGTTTAAAGGTTTTAAATATTTAACAATGTATTTAAAGGTTTTTAAAACAATATTTCTTTGACAATAGCAGCAAAACTGTGTTCATATTCCAAATCCAAATTGAAAATTAGGAGTACCTTATGCAAACAATTCCAGTCCACAACACTTTGTCCTAAAAAAACCCAATAGGGAAGGGAGTTGGCTCTTGAACTGTTTCACTCCAGTATATGTTTCATATGTAGACACAGCTGTGGTATAAGATGTAGTTTTCATTTTCATTATTATTCTCAAGAACTTAAGAAGCACCATATAAATGAAGTGTCACTACTATTAGTATTATTATCTTAGAGTGAAAATTGCAATTTAGCAGTTAGACCTGGGCACACTCGCCTTCGAAGTAACGCATTGGCGATTCTTGTGTTTTATTCATCACCGTTCCTCCTTGCAAACCTCAGAGAATCTTCAGCTTCAGCAAATCTCCACGGTGCGTTTGGGAGCATTAGTCAGGAGACTAATACAGCCTGAGAGAACATGTCTTTGAAGTGAGGGATGGAGCCTGCTGAATCATTTCAGCTGCCCTCATCCCATCAACCGCCTCCTGCCGTGCCCGCATCGCAGGCCAGGGAGGGACCTGGTTTCCACTTAGAGAGAGGCACACCGTGTGTACTTTTCTTATTGGGCGCTTAACTTCTGTCTCATTTCTCAGGAATGGAGAAAGATCACCTGTCAGCAAGCCTGCGACCAACTGCTGACAGATTTTTCCCTAATAGGCTTCCCTGTGTTTCCCTCCTTCCAGGCAGACCAGCCTAGTGAAACCCTGGCGTTCTGATAAATACCTGTGAGGCGTTGGGCAGCCACTTAACCTCAGTTTCCTCATCTGTAAAGTGGCCTGTTGGGTCCTTTCCAGCTCTAAAATGGTCTGGCTCTCAAATCTTCTTCCACAAATCACCTGGCGTGGTGCCTTCTGACCATTGCACCTCAGCATTCTGGAGAAGGTGCCCTCCCTGTGGACAAAAACGCCAGGATGGAAACGCACAGGATGATTTGTGTGAGCAGAGAGCACGCGCAGGGTGGTGAGTTAGGGACTCTGTGAAGTATGTTGCATGTCAAATTTAGGACTTTGGACTTCATTCCCCAGGTCCTAAGGAGCCTTTGCCAGTTTAGAGCGGCGGTGGTGGGGAGGCTGTATTCGACACTTTATCAAATGATTTCTGGACCAGCATTGAGAAGAACTGATAGTAGCAAGGGGCAGAGACTCTAAACAGGGAAATTGGCAGGAAGCCAGGACTAGGGGGCAGCATTTTTATTAATATAATCGCGGATATGTACTGAGCCTTTGCTGTGTGCACACACAGTGCTCAGTCTGTCCTGTGAATTATCTCAATCCATCCTCCCTACAACCTTAATGAGTTGGAAGCTATAATTACCCCCATTTATAAAACATGGACACCAAGACTCAGGGTAGTTGAACAACTTACCCCAGCGTTATACAGCTGGTAAGGGGACAATTGGGGATCCGAACAGGAAGATTTTGCATTCTTCACTGCTGTTATCACAGGACAGACGTAAGAGGCTTCCAGGATAGGGTCATGAAACTTGCTCCTGGCTGTCAGTGACGAATGGGGGTGGATGCTCTGTGAACTGCTTACTGAGTGCCTGGGACTGAGCCTTCTAGAGATTATCTCATTTCATCTTCCCCATAACTCCATGAATAGAAGCCCCAACCTCACACTGATAGGCAGTTGCAAAGCATTTGAACTCAGGACATGAAAGAACCGGAAGGCTTTTCCTGAGACTTTTCTAATGTATCCCAAATTGCCGGGTTCTTGGCTTTCTCTCTACCCAGGCTGATTTAAAGATGACACCAAACATGTTTTCTGTCATGTACTCATGACTTAAATATTTTAAAAGATGTGTTAGGCAGGAAGGAAGCTGTGATTCCATGATCCATGTTCTCTCTTGACATTTTGGTTCCCGTCCAGCCCTGGCATAGCTGAAGGGAAGATGCCACCGAGAGTGTCACATCAAAACATTTATTTGATACTCAGGGTTCACAGTGTGTTTCTAGGAGGTGTTGAGAGAAGACATGTAAGCCCATCAATGGGCCTGCTCCACTTTCTGATAGCAAAGGTGGGAGAAGATAGCAAAGTCAAATTGCAGCTGCCATCATGCATATTAATAAGGACCCAGGTTTCTGAGAGATAAAAGAAGCATCTACACAGGATTTAAAGAGGACTCGAAGAGGCATCAGAGTTGACACTCCAAACTAGGACGGGAAAACAAATGCAATCACAAACACCAGCCTGGCAAAATCTTGTTCGAAGAGATGAAGTCCACAGGGTCTCTGTGTTTTGTATTTCTTTATCTGCTCTCATATCCTTGGAGCATTCTCATCTGTATTCCCCTTGACCCATCTTTTTTTCTCATCCCTAATTTGTTCATCACCTCACCTTTGGACAAGAGGGAACGCGCTTCTTTTGTCTGGATTTGCTTCCTCTTATGTAGAGTAAGAAGGTTCCGACGGAAAATTGCCTCCGACACAGGAGGGATCTGGGAGACCAGCTTAGATCTGTTTAAAAAGTAAAAAAAAAAAAAACAAAAGTCACTCTACTCGACCCAGAGAATACTTGTATTTTTCTCTGAATCCAGCTCCTGGACTTCAGATTTTCATTGGGACAATTAATATCAAATGGCTGGTGGGTTCTTGGGGACTCAGAACATAGTTCTCAGCTTTGGCAAAGAGCCTCCAAAACCTGTCTACTGACTCATTTAAAGCAATGGTTCTAAAAAAAAAAATGAAGTAAGAAAAACTTTATGGGCAAGAATATGAATTAATTTCATGGAAATAGCATCCCTTTTCAAAGATTGCCTGTCTTTGCTTAATGTTGAAAATGTTGATACTACCTCTGGTATTGTTTCCCCTGTTTTTACATTTGAATGGGAAACGATTCGATGAATATTTCTTCTGAAGATGGTTTTCCTTCTCTGAGGAAGTTACATTGATCATATTGGCTTGGTCCACTGATCACGCCTCCCTGGGAGGGGCCTATTTGGATGGAAAAGAGAGCTGTTTTGGAAACAGTAACTTTACCTGCTTTGGTGTGCCTCCTTTCAGGGCTCTGGTGGGCTTGCTACAGGGGAGCGTTGAGAATGCTGCTCACATGCTCTCGAATGTGAGAAGTGGTGCTAATACGACTTTAATTTTCATATCAAATTGAACAAGAAATGAGTTTGTGGGAAATAATCATGACTCTTGCAGCGGTGCCAGGTTGGCTAGTTACTGAGGTGTGACCGTTCCTCCGTGTGTGTCGTCAGGCGGGCGTGTAGATGGCAGTCATCCAGCGTGCTGGACCCAGCTCCACTCTCGGGGGGCCTCCTCGGGACCATTCCTGGCAGTGGCTGCTCCAGCTAGGAGTATCCCCTCATCTCCCACTATACTTGTCTCCCCCTCAGCCTTATTCCCAGTGCCCTGATGTGTCTCTTACAAAAAACAAGACAAAGCAACCCTTGATGTTCAATCTCTGTGACGTTCATGGTGTTGGTTTAGTTGCTAAGTAATGTTCAACTCTTGAATCCCTGATGCTTCACCTTGAATAAAGACACTGTGATGGGACGCTGTGCTGACAAAGGTGAGCCTGGGGGTGCCGTGCAGTTCGGGAAAGAACTGGGAAGACTCCTGTCACTCATTGCATTAAACGTGTAGACAGGTTTTAAATATTTTTTCTGTGGGGCCACAAATCTTCTGGCTTCATATATCGTAGATTAACTTTTGAATGTTGTTTCTCCAAAGCACTCAATAATTTTTGCAGCATCCAGGACACTGCTAATACTTCTGAGTTTCTACAGTCAACGTAGGTTCCTCCTCTTTTGGGGTCTCTCTTTTGGGTTTGATCCCTGGGTCAGGAAGAGGCGCTGGAGAATGAAATGGCAGCCCACACCAGTATGTATCTTTGAGCTGATGGGCACAGAGTGATTTACATTCGATATCCTCTCAGTGCTCTGTCCTGCCTTCACAGCAATAAAAATACGCACCCTTCCTTGATGGTCTTGATAGTGAAAATCCACTGTCTGCATCAGTTCTCATGACAACAGTGAAAGTCTGATCTGGGTTTAGAGGAGTGATTAAAAGCTCACAGGTGAAGGGGGTTCAGACTAAGAAGGTTGAGATTTCGCTGCTACTATAATTTTTTTAGCTGTCTGGGTATATAACTTAAGAATTTGTGTGTTTGTCAGTTTCCTCATCTGCACCATTGCATTGACCAGAGTATTTGCAAAGATCCAGATGAGTACGTAGTCCATGGTAGCTAATAAGCCTGTGAATGAGAAGTGTATTCTTATTTCCGTTCTGCGGAGAGGCAGCGTGGGCACTGCGAGTTTATACACTCTTGCCTTGGGTTATATGGCAAGTGAGAGACACTGTGGAATTTGTATCCAAGTTCAAGTACTTACAATCCATTTGTTCCTTTCCATTCCCTCTCCTAAAGTTCGCTAAGCTGTTATTGTTTCTCTCTTCCACATCAAACTCTAATCTGAATTTGATGGGAACTAGTTTTCCATTGTCTTTGAAGGTTTCATGCTGTACTTTCTTAAAGCAAATTGACTTAGTGCTCTCTTTCTCAGTATGAATCATATTTGCATAGCTCTGAGGATGTTAAGAACTCAATTTTCTCCCGGAAATCCTTTGTTTTTGAGCTTTTGTATGTTTATCATTGAAATTTCAGGAATGATAGCTCTATCCATGCCCATGCTGTTCAATAGATGAGTAACACAGGCCACCAATGTAAGCCAGAGATAAAATTAAAAATTTTCTAGAAGCCCAATTAAAACAGTAAAAAGGAAATATGCGGCAATTTTAATAATGCATTTTATTTAAGCCAATGTAGCCAAAATATTATGATGAGTAATTAATATAAAATGACTGATGTGATATTTCTCATTCTTTTTTTCATACTGAATCTTTGAAACCTCCTGAGTATTATATATATATAACACATCTCAGTTGGAACTAGACACATTTTAAGAGCTCAGTAGTCACTTGCAGCTAGTGGAGACTGTGTAGATAGAACAGGTCTTAATTTTTCAAAGGATAATGTATACAGTGAAAAATTTTAAACAACTGTGGGTTAGGGAGGCACTCTGTAAGATATGTTATTATGTTATCTAATTTTATTCTCAAAACAACCTTGTGCTTTCACCCTTATTTTCAGACAAAGAAACTAAAGGCTGAGATTACATAACATGCTTATCATTGCATAGCTGGCAAGATGTAGAACTTGGATTTAGACTTCACGGATTTTGTCTCCTTCTCCAGGGCTCTTCCTATACTCCTGTAACCTCGTGATGGTGATGGTGATGATATAATGGTGAAACGTTAATAATATCAGCATAATGATCCTGTTAACCCCTGGTACTGGTGAATGTATAACTTTCACTTAAGGTTGTGTTTATTCACTTTGATACACAGTCCTTTAAAATAAGTATTTACATCCTAAATAAACTCTGAGCAGGTTGCAGATAGAAAGGTCCAAAGCCAACCCAGAAGATGTGATAAACTCAGTGAACCCAGTTGCTTCCAATGCCAAGTTTATCCAGGAAATCACATTCATGTGAGGGCTAGAGAGGGTTTCATATAAAGTATGAACTCAAGGGAGATGCAGTGTGGTGCTTGAGCCACGTGGGTGCACACATATGTGAACATGCTTGTGCAAGACCCAGGCAGAGGGAGACGAGAGAGGCCCAGGAGATGGGCTCATGGCCACATGTCTGTCTTGGCACCTTTTGAACCACAGCTTCCTGAGACCCCTTCTTTAACAATTCCTGCCTCCACTGTAGCTCTCCCAAGTCTCCATCCCAGAGCTGGGCCTAACAGAGGTATCCATAGAAAGAGGCTGGCCAAAACAGAGCCATTCTTACCTCCAGCCAGAGGTAATCATGGCTTCCCGAAATACAAGTGAGGTAGCGTTGATGCACGCTTCAGACCTTGCATTGTGGGCTACCTGTGTGTAAGAGCAAAATACATTAGATTAAAGATGTGTCACCCATCAATTCCATGCATTTAGCAAGTATTCATGATACACTGATAATCAGTCAGGCTGGAGATAAAAGAAAGGATGGACAAAACATAGTTTCTACTCTAATGGACCTTATATTTTAGTTTGAGGGAAAAGACAATAACATATAAACAAGTAAACAAAATATTTTCAGTAGTGATGAGTGCCATCAGTAAACATGTCTGTGGGATGGGTTAAGAAGTGACTGATGTTTGAGAATGACAGCCACTCTCTCTGCCCATCCTGGCTGAAGACTGCAGCTGATGCAAATGAGGAAGATGATTGCAAGGTTAGTTACCATTATTGGAGGCCTGCAAAGCAATGAGCAGAAGGGAAGAAGGAAAACAGATAAAAGAAGAATAAAAGTGAAAAGGAGGGGAGGGAGAAGAGGAGGACAAGACATCAGTGTCATGGCTGAAATTTTTCATGAACAGTTACCAGGAATCCCAACATTTGTCCTGAGAGTTGGGTCCCCTTCATGTTGAAGGACAGCCCCAGAAAGGGAAAGGAACTTGATCAGCAACACAGGTGAGGTTAGGGCTCAGCCAGGAGTGGACTCTGGGCCTCTTTGTCACAGCACATGAATTCATGCCTGCCTCTCCTCATCTCTGCATCTTCTCCTGGGTTTTCATGCCCGGGATGGTCTGTCTTAGCAGTGATGTGTTGGGAGGGTGGAACACCTCTCGTTGGGGTTCTGAGAGGTGGATGAATGGGTACAACAAGTTTACTCAACTAAATGGTTGAAATGGATGCATTTATTAGAATATAGTTCCTCTGAGTAATGGAAGTAAGCTTTGAGATGATGCCTGGAAGAATATAGCCCACGTACATTTGCAGGATTGCTTTGATGGAGAAAGTTATTAGATTTTCACTGCTGACAATATAAAAAAAGCAACTAAATATCCATGTCACCAAAATGCATTTACATTAAATTTGAACTCTGCCTTCATAAGAGGGGTTAACTCTTAGTGGAAGTACAGGGAATTGTTCACTCAAAGGGCATTAAACACAGCACTTGTCTACCCATCTTGGCTATCACCAATAAATGCCATTCTGGTGGAGACACCCTGGTTGCTCCTTTAATCCAGCTTCCTTAAATTCACTGTCTCTTAGGTTTTCTTAAGGAATCTGAAATTCGGCCTTTGGATACAGGTAAGGCAACAGCTGTCTTTTGGGGGAGTTAAAATGTGTCCTTGGCTGTTGTTGGGAGATTGCATAACCCTATCCATTTCTTCGAATCTGAAATCTTCTGTAGTTTCCCATCTGTAAATACTGATGTACACATAAAGCCTCAGCCAGGATTCTATGAGGGGAACAGAATCAATAGGATATACATATATTAAGAGATTTATTGAGAGAAATTGACTTAAGCTATTGTGAGGGTTGGCGAAGTGTGTCTGAAACCCACAGGGCAGGTGGGCAGGAAGGGCAGACAGATGCTGTAGGGTGTGAGCAGACACTGCGTTTCTCTTCATTAGGAAGCTTCCATTCTCCTCTTAAGGCCTTTCAACTGGCTGAATCAAGCCCATCCAGATTATCTAGGATAATCTTCCTTACTTATAGAAAATTAATTATAGACTTTAATTACATCAACTAAATGCCTTATAGCCACTATGGAGAAGAGTATGGAGGTTTCTTAAAAAACTAAAAGTAGAGCTACCATATGACCCTGTAGTCCCACTCCTGGGCTTCTATCTGGAGAAAAACATGACCCAAAAGCATGCATGCACCCCAATGTTCACTACAGTTGTTTACAATAGCCAAGATATAGAAGCAACCTAAATGTCCATGGACAGAGGAATGGATAAAGAAGACGTGGTACATATATATACAATGGAATATTGCTCAGCCGTTATAAAGAATGAAATAATGCCATTTGTAGCAGCATAGATGGACATAGAGAATGTCATACTGAGTAAGACAGAGAAAGAAAAATATTGTATAACATCCGTTATGTGTGAAATCTGAAAATAAATGATGCAAATGAACTTACGAAATAGAGACTCACAGACTTAGAAAATGAACTTATGGTTCCCAGAGGGCAGGGATAGTTAGGGAGTCTGGGAAGGCCATGTCCACACTGCTATGTTCAAAATGGATAACCAGCAGGGACCTCCTGTATAGCGCATGGGACTCTACTCAATGTTATGTGCCAGCCTGGATGGGAGGGGTGTTCGAGGGAGAATGGATCCGTCTTATATGTACGGCGGGTCTCTTTGCTCTTCCCTGAAATCACCAGATTATCAATTGGCTATACCCCAAAACAAAATAAAAAGCTCAAAGTTTGGGGGGAAAAACAAAAACAAAATACCTTTACAGCAATACCTCCATTATTGTTTGACACATAGCTGGAGACTACAACCTAGCCAAGTTGACACATAAAACTGACCATCACATGTAGCAACTACATATTTTTTTTCTAAAACCTATAATTTAGCTGGTGCAGTCTAGTTATAAAAATGCATAATGAGTGTGAAGGAATGTAAAATACAGTATTTTCCCTAACGGCATGGGAGTATGGTTGGCCATGCCCAGCTAATCTAGAACTCATCAGTTTTCCGTGTTTGGAGATATCTTTGTATACAACACACTTGTTGTGATTCCGTCTTGAAACTCACTGTGATGTCACACAGAGAAGCAATCCAGCAGACCGTCAGAGCTAGGAGTGAGGCCAGCCTGGACTCAAAGCCTGACTGTGCTAAGAGCCACGTGAGTGCCTCTGTGGCTTAGCTGCACAAGAGGTAATAACACAGTGCCTCGTAGGTTCTGGTGGGATGAGCTTAAGAGAGGCTTGTGCAGTGGAAGGCAGTGCAGATACATACCTGCCGAGATAGGTGCGTGTATGTGTACAAACACACATGTGCACACATAAGCTATTTTAACAAACATCCATGCATATACAAAAAGGTTAATAGCCACAGTGCTCAGTACGAGGCACACCGAGATAAAGCTATCATAGCCTCCTGTCAAAGTGCTGGTAGTCTGGAGGAGGAAGCTGTCATAAAATTGGTAATTGCAGTGTGTTCTATACATGCTATAATGCAACACCTTTAGAACCATAAGAAGGTCTCCTAAATGTTGAGTAACTGAAAGCGATATTAATTAGCTAGAAGTCTGTTCTTTGAGTATATGCTCCTTGGATGACCGTGAGGACCAACTCTGCTTTCATAAGGAATTACTGTGTGTTAGGGTTTAAAGCTCTAGGCAGGCAGCCAGGAGAAAGGTGATCGGATTCCCAGTGGTTGGTCAGGTGAAGAGCTCAGACAGTATGGTTTATTTACTTTTTCCATTTATTTATGGCTGTTCCTGTTCTTAAGACAAGTTGAAATGGCCTTCATAAATACCAGCTCTGCAATAAAATTGCAAAAAAAAATAAAGTTTAAAAGAAATTAGGATGAGGGGAAAGCAAAAGTAAGGTTATATGGTGGAGCAAGGAATGTCACTGAGAAACACACTAATTTATGATGTATGGCATTGTTTCCTGGTAACCAAAGCAGCTGCAGAAACACCAAGAGTTAGACAACCACCACAAAGGAAAAATGCATTTGTTTCCAGGTGAGACAAAATTTTCCTTGGCACTGATGCCGTAGAATTTCTTTCAAAGAGCCCTATGAAGAGACCAGTGCCTTTAACAGTCCAACAGTAAGCCCAAGCACAAACAGAAAACTGCACACAGAGCACATAGGTATTTACATATAGATGTGTAGCTGTACACACACACACACACACATACTCACGCATATACAGTGAGGAAGACACCTTTGAGGAAGTGACATCTTCTGATGTTCCGCTTCCTCCTTGCAAACTGAACAGCTAAAATGACATTTGAAAGAATAGCATTGTCCTTTGCAAATTCATCTCAGCAGTAGCATAAGATGACAGAACTGATTTAGAGAGAGGTCTCCTGCCCTAAATTCTCTGTGGAATGTGCCAGGATATAAATAAAAGAAAAAATAAGTAGAAAAAGATCTTTACATCTTGGGCAAGAGATGATTTTATAGCTGTGGGACAAGGATGGGACTCCATAAGTAATTTTCAAGGTGCATTAATTTAGTGAATGTTTATTGGACAACTACTATGCACCTGACTTTAAGCAAGGGACTGGGGCTAGGATGCCTAATCAACTAGAATCTTCTTGCAGAAGGGCTTAGCCTAGGGGAGGAGGTATATAGAAATAAAGATCTCTCTTCCACTGTAACATTGGTAGAGGGAAGGGATATGGGACACTTAGGACATTGGTAACAGTGCTGGTTAGCTGAGATAGGATCAAAACAGATCACAGAAAATGCTAAGGAGGAGTGTTTAAGTGAAAAAAAAAAAGCTGCTAAAGTTATTTTGGAGTAATGATATTATTTTTGCTGAGATTTTTGCAATATTCATTTCACATTTTGGGGAATTAATACTAAAGTAGCTTAAAGTGCTAACAGTTAGATGCACAAAATATTCATCATAGCAACAACAGAAAAAAAAGGAAAACAACGTTTAAATATCTACAGAAGAGGCAATCTGTAAAATTATGGTGTATTTTTATGGTGGGCTATAATTGTCACTGGAAGTGTTCACAAAGAAGATGTAACTACATGGACATTTGCTCGAATCAAATGTTAAGAGGAGCAAAGTATGCCATTGAATTATCAACTCTGTGATTTCAACTTTCTACATGCACACACTGAAGGATGGAAAGGTATCATCCTGAAATACCAGTGGCAATTATATAGGGAGTGTATGATGAATTATTTTATTTTCTTTTAAAGTTTTACCATTTTTCAATTTTTCATTACTGTACATTAGTACCTGAGAAAGAAACACATTGAAAGTCACTCCAAACCTGGGGTGTTTGGAGAAGGTTGGAAGAGTGGTTCCTTCAAGTTCAGTCTGTTTCTGATGAATTAGTCATTATTCCTCTGGGACAGAAGCTGAACCTTGAATTTAAAAATAAGCTTTACATTTTTTTTTTAAATTCTGAGCTTTTGCTGTGTCACAGTTCATTTATACTGTCCACATCCCCCCCTCTCCAAATTTAAATGAAGCGAGAGTAGAAAGCATATGAGTTTAGAAAATCTGGTTTTATTATGTGTTTCTGTTGGCACTCAGGAAGAGCTGAGGAAAAGGGCAGATCTGTTGGAAATAAAAAGGACCTCAGCATAGCCATTTTAGAGCTGAGAGCGCTAAGGCTTAGTTAGGAGGGTGGTTTGTCTGTGGTCATGTGGCTAGCTTATAGGGTCATTAGACATCATCATGGTACAAGTGGCGAGAGTAAAGCAGAAAGGACATGGCCCAGGATTCAGTGTTGTTTTGTTGATGGTGGTGGTGTTTGTAGTGATAATGATGCTCAATTAGAAGCTCAGTGTACATAAGAGAGTAACTTCAGGACATTTCCTTTTAAAACCAGAAGCACAATGTCACAAAGGGATTTATAAACTAAGTGCTAAATCAGATGGAACTTAAGATCTGGGTTTAAGCATTGCTGTTCCATGAAAACCCAGAACATGTCAATTTTCAGAATAGAAATGTTTATCTCCATATCTGAATTTTAAAATTCATTGTGCATATGTTCTGTGATTTAAAAGTAACAGTCTCTTCCATTTTTCTTATTCTATTGCAAATTGCAATCGCACCATGCCATCAAAAAGTTATTTAGTGACAACTTCTGGGGAGCCAAGAAGTTTCCTGTAATTTGCATATATTTACCACATTTGGAATGTTGGTGATTACGTTTTTTTGTGTGTGTTCACTTAAAATAATATATTATTATTGAAAATAAATATAATAATAAATGCAAAATGTTGGCTCTAACGACATATGCTAAACATTTTCACAGTGCAGCACAGCATATGCTTAGTTCTTCATTAAGAGATTTTAAAATAACTCGTATTTAGCAAGAATACATTATCTTTTATTCAGAATTAATTATATGCTGTTTTGTGTACCATAATTTAAAGTGCTACCCACTTCTAATATGTAATACGCAAAGGAAACTATGGTTACAATTCATTAGAATTGGCTTCTTTCCTTTGCAATTTAGTGGCATAATGAATACATAGAGCTGAAATGCTATTTGTTACTTGAATCAAAAGTTACATGAAGTGCTGATAACTAACAGTTACAAATTCTTCATTTTTTTTTTTAATCACAGCATGCCTCAAGAGAATGGAATAAGTCATGAGAGTAATTCAGGAATAATTAGTTTTTTTGCCATTCTTTGATAGTTTTAAGAACAAAATTTTAGCAGGGCTAGAAGAACATTTAGAAATCATTTTGTATTCTTCAGAAAATACAGAGTATTATTAAATTGTTTGGCGTGCCCAGGCGGACACTTTTTGAAAGCAAACTATGACTTTTATAAAGAATTTGATTCTAGGTATATATTAAATAAATGTAATGTATCTTCTTAAAAATGAGGCTTCTTGTCTCAGGCAATGACCTGGAGATGTTTTAGTTGTCTGGTTAAGTGTCTGCAAGCTTCGTTTGATCATCTTCTGTTTAAACTCTTTTTCTAGTGGTAAGGAAAATGATGCTTAGAGGTTAAATCCTTAGTGAGGGTGATACAGCTCATGAATGGGAATCCAGAGATGGAGTTGATGTCTCTTTGCTTAGGTAAGGTTGTTACCTGGGTTGCATGCAACTTACTCTTATTGTCACTGAGCCTTAATTATTACCAAGAAGTTCAATAAGGGAAGCCCATGTGAATACCATGTCACATAAAACTAACTACAGGATAGCTAAAGGGAACCTACTGTATAGGACGGGGAACTACTTACTGTTCCATGGGGAACTAAATGGGGAGAAAATCTATAAAAGGGGGGATATATACTTCCCAGGTGGCTCAGTGGGTAAAGAATCTGCCTGCAATGCAGGAAATACAGGAGATGCGGGTTTAATCCTAGGTCGGAAAGATCCCCTGGAGGAGGGCATGGCAAGCTACTCCAGTATTCTTGCCTGGACGATCCCATGAACAGATGGGCTACAGTCCATAGGGTCGCAAAGAGCTGGACTCAGCTGAAGTGACTGAGCTCACACACACGTATGTGTATAACTGATTCACTTCACTGTGCAGCAGAAACCAACATGACATTGTAAAGCAACTATTCTTCCCAAGAAAATTAATTTAAAAAGCAACTAAACAGACTAGGATAAAAGCAAAGTATATCAAAAGTGAAAATGAAAATTCCTAAATGCAGTTTCTATTTTTGAACTATGTGATGACATCTGGACTTTTTCATTAAAAGTGACAGGACCTTAAATAATACCACTATTGCTCATGCTGACCAGGGTAGAATAAGATGAGCACTCTAATAATTTGCTGATGGGAGTATCAATCAATACTGGAGGGCATTTGGCACAGTGTTTCTTGAGCTTAAACATATACTGACCCTTTGTCTCAATTGTCTTACTTCTGGATATCTAGCCTTATGGAACACTCTGAAACACAAAGATTGAGTCACACAGAAAGGTTCTTCCAGATGATTTCTTAAGGTCTGTAAATCATACCTCAATAACGCTGTTAAAAATTGCTCACTACATTTTTTTTATTGGAGTCAAAAGTGAAAACATGCTAAATGACTAGCCCTAGGAGGAAATCTTTAAATAGTAACAGTTCATACAATTTAGATTTGAGAAGTCATTTGTTACATATAGGAAGATATTTTTAATAATATGGAAAAATACTATGGAAATGTGATATAGTTTTATCAGAAGATGAGTAATAAAAATTGCATGCAAACTGCAATCTCTACTTTGAAAACTAAATTTTAAAAAGCATGGCTAAAATAATTAAGAGGTATCAATAATAAACTGGATGAAAGTAATAATGACTATCATTGGGTGATAAAATTATCAGTAGTTCATTTTTCAGTCATTTGTTTGTTTATTCAGTCAACTTGAATTTATTTTAAACATCTGCATTTAAAAAATGTCCTTCCATGAAAACGCATTACTGTTAAAAATTAGGAAAAGGATGGTTTGAAAAGATCAAAGTGAGTTGGCCTCACACAGAGGCATCTTGGTGCTATCAAAGGATACATGTGCGGCATACTTTAGAGTAGATTCAGCTGTGGTCCAAACATAGTCCTTACCTGTGAGGAGGACCCAGTTAAACAGGATGGGCAAAATCCATTATCATTTCACTTTCTCAGTCATTGTAACAGCATATCATCCCTGAGATATCACTTGGGACATGTTACATCACAATCAGTTCACTGAATGCAATCAGTTTACATAAATCCTCCCTTTTACCCTTAGCCAACAGTGGGGTTTTTAATTTCCATCTTTTGTATCAATTGTAATCAAGTGTTAAGAGCCTGGAATTCAGAATTTGCTCACTACAACAGCGTGTGGTGGATGATTGCCATTAATAAGCCAGCCCTTGCTGCTTGATACCTTCTCCTGGTCAGGCCATCGGTTCCAGTCCAGGATGTAAACATGTTTCTTGCAACTTGTTAACTCAATTACACAGTCCTCTGAATTGCTGCAAACATTTCTTATACAAAGCCACTTGCAGAGTCTCTATGGTAGCTGACACTTCATAATTCCTAAGGGAAGGCATGAAGAATTACAGTAAATTCGGATTCTGAGAGAAAGGGAAAGTGATTAGACGTTGAAATTGCTTGGGTTGCACTGCTGTCATTGTTGGAGGAAGCGTCCAGTGTCAGGTGCAGAATGTAATAGCTCTGATTACCCCATACCTATCTTCTGGGACATTTCCAATTCACGCCTAACTCTGAAGCCTGCTCTCAATCAAAAGATTCCAGAGTGTGCTGGTCTAGAGCTTCCTTTCATCTCAAATGATGCCATTTTTTTCTCATTTAAAATTCACTCTGAAGGTCCTAAAGTCAAATATTTGACTTAGAAGTTTTCACACACACACACACACACACACACACACACACAAAATGGACTTTCTCTTTCTTTCTGTCGTGGAATATCTAAGAGCATATAGTTCTGTGGGATGCCCAATATCAGGCCAAACCCTGGCCTTCAGAGTGAAGGGTCTTAGGACCTATTTCCTTAAAATCCCTGGAACTTGTCTGTTTTACAAGAGTTTGCACACCCTTTCCTTCTATGTTCCTGGGGACCTTGTTTCAAAAGAAGCTTCTAGGGCCCTAAGCCAGGCCTTGTGTGGCTGGCTGGGGCGTAGGCTCTGAGAAGCTCTATTTTTAATAAGTCTCCAGATGATGGTGAAGCTCTAGAAAGTTTGAGAAGACCTGCATTAGTGCTTGTCCATTTTCAGAAAGCACCCACCCCAACTATCTCATTCTTTACTTCTAAAGGCTATATTGACAGAGTCTCATGGATACGCAGAAAGGGAGAAAGAGCATTCTAATATTCCCAAACCAGCAGGAATGAGTCTAAGACTTGACTTTCAAAATGTGCTCCCTGGGGGCTTCCTTGGTCATCCTGCGGTTAAGACTTCTCCACCGCAGGAGGCATGGTCTTGATCCCTGCTTGGGGAACTAAGATCCCATATACTGCACAGTACAGCTCAAAAATTAAAAAAAAAAAATTAAAATGTGCAGCATCCATACCACCTGGGGTTGTATTAGAACTGCATTTGGGATGATCCACCCGGGGACTTTCTGAATCAGGAACACATGTGGGATGGGGGTTGATTCTGGAGATTCATAAAGTTTGAGAACCACTGGTCTAGAGTATGGATTCCCAGCCTCCTTGCACTAGCTGCATGCTTTCATTTATGAAAAGTGTTCACCTTTGTGCGTTTTGCAAAGCATGACAGGGCTTTCCTTCAGAATACAATTCCTTTTAGAGAAGCTCACAGACTTAAAGATCCAGAAGAGATTTCAGAATTATTGTCCTAGGCAAATGATGCCTTTAAAACAGAGAACGATCTTGCCAAGAAGGGAATAGGTTGGTCTTTTAAAAGTAGCCTCTAGCTAGTCTAACATGACCCACTGGGTTTGAAATTAAAAGATGGGCTCCTAAGTTGAAGCTGGTTCAGCTGAACCTTGGTATTGACATGTGCCAGCTGTGCAGCTTTTGGGAACACTCAAGATTATCTGGCAGCCTTACTTTTTCATATCTGAAAAAGGTATAATGAGAGTTCCTTTCTTTCACATGGCGATTCTGAGCATTAACTCAGGCAGCGAGTGAAAAGGGCTTTGCTGAGAGCCCGGTAATCAGCAAGTGCCCAAAGAATGTTAGAAGACCTGTAACCCTCGATATGCATTGCAGTTTTCTGATCTTTTCTTCCCTCATTTTAAATTGGAAGTAATTGGAGGGCCTAAAAGTGGTGAGTTTCAGTAACAAAATAGAACTGAGTGAATCTTTGCAGCAATGGAATCTCAGGTCTTCCTATGAAAGATGAAGGGTAGAGACTGGACCTGTCTGTGTCTCCAGCCTCAGAGGTTTCAGCACATGTTCAGCAGTTGCTGAATAGACATGTGTGCAATTAATCAAGGGCTCAGTTTTTAAAGAGGAGCTAAATATTTTCAGAATCTAGTTATATACTATATTCTTAAGATAATCTAGACATCTTATTTTGTCTATGATAATATTGTTTATGGTAATTATGTTTATTCTCATGAATAAAATCCTTCCTCTGATGCTCCCAACCACCCCATGAGGAAGGTGGAGTTACTTACCTTGTTTTACAGAGAAGGAACCCAAGGCAGAGAGTTTGGGTAAACTATGGTGGAATGGAGTGATAGTTTGGGTTATCTGACCTCAGGGCACCTATGCTTAATTATTCTACTTGCTGCTCCAGCACTCTGTGCAACTTTGGTATTCTCTAGAAATAAGCAACAGGGGTCGGCAAGGTTAGAAATAATGTTTTCAGTACCTGTGGGAAACATGGAGAAAGAAATTATGCAGTTGGATGAATACGTGATGCTTTTTAAAAAAATTCTGTAGCTGTAAGCCAATTAACTCCTAGCCAAAGTGAGAAAAGAAAAGCTTTTTAATTTTGTTGTTAATATAATTTTAAACTCTGTTCCTGTCAACTATAATAGAGAAAACACAAAGATAGTTGTGCAGCTGAGTGTACTGTTCCAAGGAGAGGACCTCTAAACCACCACTCCCGGGGGGAGGGAGAAACTTACCTGGCAATCCCTCTGCAGAAGTGTAACCACTTTTCTGACTTGTATGGTGATCGCTGTCTCATCGCCAGACACTGCAGTTTAGTTTTGCCTGTTTTTCTTGTTTTATCTTTAGATGGTCTTTCTCCATTTATTTCAGTCTGTAAGTGCTTCCATCATTCCCTGTCACTGGAGAAATGGAATCATTTATCCTATAATACAGGGTTTCTCAGCCTCAGCATTACTGATATGTTGAGAAGGATAATTTTTTCTTGTGGGTGTTGCCCTATACGTTCTAGGATGTTTAGCAGCTTCCCTCTGCTCATTAGATGCCCATAGCAGCCCCCTGGCCAGCTGTGACAACCAACAGTGTCCTAGAACCTGCTCAGTGTCCCTTGGGGCTAAAACTGGCACCAACTGAGCACCATTGCTCTGGAGTTTGGCTCTGTCCTCTTAATCTTCTGAAAACTGGATCTTGGATGAAAGTCTTAATTGGACCCAGATTCAAGTTTTGTGTTTGTTTTATTCATTGCTAAGACTACTCTCTAGGTGTGTAACTTCCCCCTGGAGGCAGCCAGTGTCTGTAATTTCTTTTCATGATGCTAGTGACCTCTAGCGCCCAGTGCCTAGATCCTTTATAAGGGACTGAGGGTGTTGATATTCCAGTTCTGTCATCACCTTGCCATTGATTTATGGGAATCTTTGTATGAAGAGAAGCCTGCCTCAGCTACCAATTCAGTTGCCGTTATGGCTTGCGTGGGAAAGGTGTGATACGGTTTTTCCATTGTCCTGAAATGTCTTTCACCATTAGCCAGCCTTTACCATTCTCACCATTTAGACATACTCTTCTCAGCTTTTCAGTTCCATTCAGTTCAGTCGCTCAGATGTGTCCGACTCTTTGTGACCCCATGGACTGCAGTACGCCAGGCTTCCCTGTCCATCTCCAACTCCTGGAGCTTGCTCAAACTCATGTTCATCAAGTTGGTGATGCCACCAACTCAGCTTTTAAGGCCCAGTTTATCAAATGAGTCAGGACCTAGAGTGACCCCTGGCCTCACCTGTACATCAGCTGGTGCCACTGTGATGCTCGGGTTCAATGTCAAACATACCATGCTGGGCATGATCGTTGGTCACGATTGGTCCCTATGTCCTCTCTCAGTAGGAAGTGAGGAAAGACTGTCTCTCACTCTTTCTGTATCTCACTGCTGAGATTTGAACCACAAAGTCTGGTACCTTGGAAAGGCTTGGCAGTGAGAAAAACCCGGACCCAAACTCCGATTGTGAAAAGTTGCTGCTGGGTGATTCAAGTGAGATCCTCAAAGTTCAGAGGCTTTGGCGTCGTACTTGTCAAAATAGAAACAATAAGCTCTCAGGGACCTGTTTTTAAGGATCCAGTCATTTGGAACAATGCTCATGAGAGACATGTTCAATACACACATATGGTGTTCTTTCCTGTTAAAAGAGGATCTTCTAGGGACTTCTCTAGCACTCCAGTGGTTAAGACTTCCAAGGCAGGGGGCATAGATGTGATCCCTGGTTGGGGAACTAAGACCCCATGTGCCTAATGGTGCAGCCAAAAAAATGTAAAAAAAAGAAAATTTTTTAAGTATCTTCTGTTTAGGGAGCAGTCGTTCTGGGCCATGCTTACTACACGTGCCCTTGTGTGCCCTCTCATTTGACTCCCCTGCAGCGCTCCCATGTGGCAGGGAAGAAAATGAGGTTTACAGCAGTTAAGTGGCCTGTCCGAACCTTCAAGCCGACCTGGGTTGACTCTCGACTAAACTCAGACCTTCCTGATGCGAAAATCCATTCTAATATCCCCTGTACAGCCTGTTTTTAATTGGGTGCTTTAGTTTTGAATGAATGGATGGGCAAATGATTGACTAAATGAATGGTTATAAGAAGATGATGCTAGAAGTTTATTATCAAATGGTTCTTTCCTCCCAGAGGGCCTGTGTTTTCCTGGAATTTAGTTGAATCTGGACTTTTTATTTCACATTTGGATTGAGGCAAGAAAAAGCAGGAGGCTTCTCTGGTGGCTCGGGTAGTAAAGAACCCGGCTCCGATACAGAAGATCTAGGCTCGGTCCCTGGGTCTGGAAGATCCCCTGGAAAAGACGATGGCTATCCACTCCAGTATTCTTGCCTGGAGAATTCCATGGACAGAGGAGCCTAGCAGGTTGCAATCCATGGGGTCTGAAAGAGTTGGACATGACTGAGCAACTGGCATGCACTCACACGAGGAAAAACAGCGGGTTTTGGATGTGGATGTTGGGGGTGACTGTCCAGTGCTGCAGTCTGCTCAGACCCTGCCTGGCACTTGTTTCTAGCTGCTCCCCCTTTTCTGATGAGGGGCTCACGGGTCTGCACCGTCCTACCGGCAGCAGAGCGCCCTGGGAGAGGCCTGTGTCCCTGCCTCCTCCTGTCTGCACAGCTATCACTATTAAAGGCTGAGTTTCCCAGCTGTCACCCGGAGCTCCGTGGGGCTGGGACCCCGACCCCGGCCAGATGTCGGGATGCCACTGGGAGGAATGGAAGCTGGCACAGCCCAGGAAGCTGAACCTTCTTGAAAAGGATGTGGGTGGACAAGCAGCCCTGTGGTTTCCTGCGGGGGGCAGGGACCTCCCGTCCACAGCCTCTGAGTGGAATGCCACCCCGGTGGGAAGGGGAGCGTCTGGGAGCTGAACTGGGGCTGACGGGAGCAGCAGCCCCGCGGAGGAAGCGGGTGTGGCGCGTGGACCAGGGCGGGTCGCCGGCACCGCGCTCGCCCTCGGGGATGCGCCGTGGGCTTGGTGCGGCATTTCTCTGAACTCATTTTGTGTTCACGCTACAAGTCACATCTACGTTTTCAAAATGAATTGATTTTAGGTTTTATTTATGAATATATTCAGGGTGAAGATTTTTGAGTGATAAGATTGTATGATTTGGAGAATCCGAAATACATGCCCAGGCTCCCTTTGGGGACGTTCTGGGGTTTTATCTAGCAAACCCCAGTCTACTCTGATAGACAAAGTCATCCACGATTTAGATCGCCTCTGTTATATTGCAATCGCCCTCCCTATCTTGTGTGAACCATCCTGACACTACCGTTACACTGAGTGCTTATCCTTGCAATGCCATTAAATTTTCATACCAGTTTTAGGATCAATTTAAGTATTTAAGAGAAATAATAGAATAGCGAATATAGAGAGGCACATATATATGCAGTATTATCCAATGTGATATATATTTAGTATATATAAATTATAAATGTATATCCAATATGAAATATATTCAGTATATATAAATTGTAAACGTGTGCACTTTCATATATAATAGCGAATCATTTGAGGGATGAGTTTTAGTAAGAAAATACAATTCTATCTGGCAACGATTTATGGGTTGATTATGTCCTGGGCTCTGCCATTCCATAAAATGCTGGAGACAAAAAGATGAATAAAGTAGGACACCTGTCCTAATGGAGGTCATGGTACATCAGGGGGCAAGGCATGTGAAGAAACAATCATAAAGGAAAAAATCACAGGGTAGAGAATGGACAGATTAAACTGCCAACTTTTGTACATCAAAGATATCACAAGCAAAATGATAATCCAAGAGCAAATCTGGGAAATAGTCAAAATTGATATGATCTAAAGAAGTATTTTAATATTTGAATGAAGAACTCTTGCAAAGAGATGAGAAAAAAATACCCTCACCCCTAATCATACAACTCCCAGAATTGTACGTGTGATGGTACACACACACATACACACAAACACTCACATGAGAAATTCAACTGTGTTTGCTTTTTAAGGAAAGAGAAACTCAGGGAACGATGTCCAATTTCCTGGGATAAACCATAATGGAAAAGAATACAAAAAAGAATGTATATGTGCATGCAACTGAGTCACTTTGTTATATAGCAGTCGTCAGCACAACACTGTAATCAACTATACTTCAAAAAACAAAAAAACCTGTAATACCAATCTGAAAAAAAATGTGCTGAATAAATGAACTATGAATTCCTAAAAATAAATAAATAAATAAATAGAAATAAAAAAAATATATGGGTGGAGCAGTTGCTACCATGAAGGGAGAGGGGAGTGTAATGGGCATTTCCACCCTACTTGTAGTGTATTAATTGAAACATCTTTTCTGGAGAATAATCCACAGTATGTACATAGAGCTTTAAAATATCACCTCTATTGTACCAGCAATTTTACTTGTAAGCATTTCTTCTAATAGAATACACAGGTATATAGACAGAGATTAATGCACAATTGTTTGCTGCATTGTTATTTATAATAAGAAAAAATTAAAACTACTGAACAGTCCATGAGTAGGATGTTGAATGGTTATATAGTTTGTTGTACATCCTAACTGGCAATGATACTACCTTTAATAGCAGAGTTCCTAAAGAATCTTTAGAAGTGCTGAGGTCAGGTGCAGTAGAAGAAAGCTCTCACTTGTATTTAATAAGGGGGGAATAGTGGAAGGAAATGTTTATTTTCTCATTTATATATTTTATTTCTCAAAATTTTGACACTAAATATGCATTATCTGGTGGGTTTCCCAGGTGGTGCTAGTGGTAATGAACCTTGCCAATGCAGGAGATAAAAGAGACGTGAGTTCGATCTCTAGGTTGGGAAGATCCCCTGGAGGAGGGCATGGCAACTCACTCCAGTATTCTTGCCTGGAGAATTCCATGGACAGAGGAGCCTGGTGGGCTACAGTCCAGAGTGTCGCCAAGAGTTGGACATGACTGAAGTGACTTTACAGGCATGCATTATTTGGTAATTACAAAAAATATCAATACACAAAACCTAAGAAATGAATTGATAGTCATACATACATAATGCAATGTGAGTCGAGAATTATACAAAGGAAAGAAAGGTTTACAGGAGATTGATAAATTAATTCCACTTGATGAGTCGGGCAGAGAAAGCTGGAGAAAAGAGGCAGATTTTAAAGACTGAGACATAATGTGCCCCCCGGAAAAGGGAAAGGTCGTTTCAGGACCTTCAGGAGTGTGTGTTGTGCAAATGACAGAAGCATAAACACACCTGGCAGGTTGAAGGGATGGAGTTGATCTGGAGTGACTGGACCACACTCTTTGCGGGGCACAGGACTCAGCTGAATCAAGAAAGGTGAGAGATGCCAGGCTGCGAAAGGCTGTCCACTTTCAGACCGTGCAAAGGAGTTTAAGCGTCAGAACATCGTCACCGAGTCTGGGAGACTTGGAGGTGAATGCTGATCGGGGAAGACATGCATGCGCACACAGAGTAAGAGAAGTTTCATAACACAAAGTAAAAGCACGGACAAATACTTTTCAGAAAACATCTTGGGGAGGATTAAAAAAAATCAGTGTTTTCTCTATGATAAAATTCAAAATTACAGTGGTAGTTCAAAAAATTACCATACTTAAAAATACTATTTCCCCCCCCCACCACCACGGTTAACTCTTCCCATCCTTCAAGGCTTCCTCGTCTTTAATAAATGTGTTAGGGAGGCTATTCCTGACCAGCTCTTCCTACAGCAGCAGTTCCTTCCTCCTGGTTATCTATTAATGATCACTAATTATTAATAGATTGTAGACTTTGTGCAGACAGTGAAGAGACCTATTGTATATGCCTCGGGACCCCCAGCACCTAGTAAATAAATCATGCTCAGCCATAGTGTCTACCTGAATGAAGTCACCATCCCTCTGCAAGTGAAAGGCTCTGTCAGAATTCATGCAGTGGCCTACTTTCGTAACTTCACATGACTCAGCCTACTCCTAGTTTAGGAATAATCTGGGCATATTGGGCTGGAGTAATGTCACTCTTAACACACATGTGGGTGTTCGTTTTGAAACTGTTCAGCGTGGAGACAAAAAAATGGCTGAATAACACATTGTTTGAGGTCAGGCAGTCAGCTGCCACAGATTTCAAAATGTTAGTTTGGCTTTATTCCTTCAGTTTTCTACCCTGTGCTAAGAGGCTCTGAACTCCTTCTGAGTGACTGATTTCTGGATCCCATCATGGAAGCATCCACTGTTACCTGCCTCATGATCACCAGTGCAAAGTCCTGGAGGAAGCAGCACCTGATAAATGCCTGATGGGTTGTTCATCAAAATGACTATTAGACTAGAATTCTGTACATTTTCAGATTGATAACACCATCCTATAAACTCTGGGAAGTTCTGGAAAAAAATATCCATTTCTTCCAGTGTGACAGGGGATTTTTTACAACTGTATTTTAATTGGAGAGTCCATGGTTTCCTTTGGGGACTCTCAATGCCTTTATTACAGTCATAGCATAATATGAAATACAGTTAGCCTTCTATATCCACAGGTTCTTCATCCATGGATTCAAACAACTGCAGATCAGAAATACTTGGAGAAAAATGCCAGAAACTTCCAAAAAGCTAAACTTGAATTTGCTGCATGCCAGCCATTATTTACACAGCATTTACATTATGTCATGTATTACAAGTAGTCTAGAGATGATTTGAAGTATATAGAAGGATGTATGTAGATTATATGTCAAGATTGCACCATGTTATGTAAGGAACTGGAGTATCCATGGATTTTGGTATCTATAGGCCGGGGGAACCAATCCCCCTTGGATACTAAGGCACAGTGTTGTCACTGGTGCTAATACTAAAGATATTCTGTCCCTGGTGGTTCAGAGGGTAAATCGTCTACCTGTAATGCAGGAGACCCGGGTTTGATCCCTGGGTTGGGAAGATCCCCTGGAGAAGGAAATGGCAACACTCCAGTACTCTTACCTGGAAAATTCCATGGACGGAGGAGCCTGGTAGTCTACAGTCCATGGGGTCACAAAGAATCAGACACAACTGAGCGACTTCACTTTCAGTTTCTTTCACATTCTGTCCCACTGCTATAGTAAATGTTCCTGTTCCCATCAGGAATGCTAATGTATCACATGGCTAAGCAGAAGGCAGAGGTTTTGAGCTCAATAAATACATGCATATTTACTCCCTAGTAGGGATCTGTGAATTGTTTTTCTACACATGGAAACAGCAGAGTGAGGGCAAGAAACTGTAAAGTCTTGTAGACAGACACCATCACACAATTTAGCTCTCTTGATTTCACTCTCAGTGTTGGGGACATTTCTTTGACTTTTATATATTGTCAGAATATATATCTGTATTTATATCTAGATATAGATATGGATGAGATTTCCAGAAGAATGAACAGATGATGCCATAATTTTGCCTTCGGTGATGATGTATCTCCTGGGGGAGGGGTGGGGTTTTCTCAAGCCAGTGATCATAGTCCGAGAATCAGAGGATCAACATAATTGCCACCTTCTGCTTCAGAAGCACTTGAACTAAATGTCTCTGTGTTTCCATGTCTGTAAATGGTGCGAATGCGGGTGTTAAGCACACAGAGAACGTACATTTCTGGCTAACATGAATTGAAGCAAAAATATTTTAAAAGAGTCAGCTTTATCCTCGATATGAAGAGGTAAGATGCTGCAGTCTTGAAGATGGACAGAATAGTGAACGATATAACGTTAGAGCTGTTTTATCAATCAATCCCATCAAATACTTGGGAAACTTGATATTGCTGAGTTTTATAGCTGTGCAATGACTTAATATTTAATTTAAAAGGATTTCCCCCTTTAAGCATATTGTGTTGATTGCAAAAACCTGTACAGTTCCTTTTATGGTACCTCATACTTCACTTTTTCATTGTCTTGACTGTGAGAAACTTGTAAGGATACGTTGGGCGTGAGATGGAGCATCTGCTAATTTTATTTTTCCTTTCTTTTCTCTGTTGGCATTGTGTTTCTGCATTCGAGTACCACGTGTATAATTAGCCTATGTAATAGCTTCAGTTTCATTGTTATTAATTATCCTTTTTACATTAAATTTTCACATTTCTGCCACAGGCACCTTATGGTAACAAGTATTTTCTTCTGGAGCCAAGGAAGAAAGTACACACATGTAATGAGCTTCTATATTGTGCCAGGCTCTTTGCCTCATCACCTTATTTTACCCCTGTGTAACCATCAATGAAGATGCTTATACCCATTTTTTCTTAAACTGACATTTAAAGAGATTAAGTGATTTTCAGGTTTTCATATGTAGAGTCAGAAGTTATACCTACCGGTGTCTTGGCTTCATCATGACCTTTGCATAGGGTGTTTACTGAAGAGTAAGAACCTTGGGGATATTTTTTCCACTTGGAAATAACGTGGGATTATGGAAAGTGTATGGAATGTGCAGTCAGGCAGGTCTGCGTCCCATTTATGCTCCTGATACCCCTTAAATGCCTGTTGGAGATTGATTAGACTCTCTTGAGGCTTAGTTGCCCCTTAAGAAATAGGGTTGACCAGACTTCTCTTCCCAAGTGTCTGCAGAATTAGAAATACCACGCTGTCCCAGGATGGGCTGGATCACAGGGAGCTAGTCTTGTCTTCTTTTTTATTTCTCCACCCATCCTTCATTTTTCCAGGCTGTGAGCCACTGATGGAGGTTATTGATGGCTTCTGCAGGTGGAAAACTAGCTCAGTGAGCCCCAGAGAAGGACAGTTTTCTTTTTCGGTCTGTTTGCATCACCCTGTAAAAAGAGAAAAGAACAAGTGAAGACAGCCCTGCCTTTCAAGCTGGGATGCAGGAGTTGGAAGAGGGGTTTGTAGGAGATAAATCAAAGAAAATTGTCTAGAATTGATACAAACGAAATTTGAGCTTAATAAGTGCTGGGATGGTGAGGCAGGATTTGTGCTCCTCTATCTGAAAGACAATTTACCGCACCTCCAGGGGAAGGCATCTTGTTGGCAAATGCTTGGAGGCACAGGAGCACTAATCTCATCCTGCTGGGGACTTGAGACTCACAGCGTTTCTCAAAGGCAGAGCTCTAGGCAGTCAGTCAATGCCCCTTCTTTCTTGGCACACCTCCTTTGCCGAAAATATTAGGTACTGAGTATTGAGCCCCACCAGGCTCCCCTGGTGACTCAGTGGTAAAGAATCCACCTGCCAATGCAGAAGATGCAGGGTTCAATCCCTGGGTCGGGAAGATCCCAGGGGAGGAGGAAATGGCAACCTGCTCCAATATTCTTGCCTGGAAAATCCTGTGGACAGAGGCGCCTTGCGGGCTACAGTCCATAGGGTCTCAACAAGTCAGAACTGAGCACACACACACATACATACATAGCTCCCTCCCTGCCCCCCACCAGGAACCAGGTGTGGGGTAAACCAAGTGCTCAGTTACACCAGGAGAAAATGACAAATGGGTGTATATGCAGGGAGTTTCTTATTCATGTTCAGCTACTTGGGTGCTTTTTTTTGGACTTTGGGAAAGATAATGTTATTGTTCATGTGTCATATTAAAGTATGTGTTTATGAATTATCCCACTGCCACAATTTAACCTTGGTGACAGCTCTGTGAAGAAAACCCAATCATTTCCATTTTATAGACAAGACTGCTTGTTCAGAGAGGCTCAATGGCTGCCTCAGGGTCACACAGTTATTTGGGACAGAGCTGTTCCATTCGATGCCATGTGGTTTCACTGGCACCTTGTCCAGGGACAGTATCATGGAAGGATAGGGCTGTGCCCGTTCCATCAAAAGAGATAAATCTGTAGGGCTATATTTCTTGTTAGAGGTAGATTCTCCTGAAATACCCTTTTGGCTATACTGTGTAAGCCAGTGATTCAAAGATCCTTGCCAAAGGATCATCATAAATCCTGTTTAGACACAGAAATCCCTGAAGGAAGAAAGGTTCTTTGCAGTGGCCCACAGCCTGGAGCAATAGTGTCCAGAAGAGGGAAATTTGCAATGAGAGCTGAGGGACTTGTTTACATGGGCAGGGGCACAGATGGCCCCATAAGTAGGATGTGATGAAGAGTCCCCCTCCCCCCACACGGCGAGTGGTTGAGGGCTTTTGGACAGTGTTGTCTGAGTGGCCACTGTCACATGTGGATTCTTATAATCCCTGGCGTGAGTTGCTGCATCTCATTCAGACAAGCAAGCTTGTCTGATATTCTGTTCCAGACCTCGGTGAAAACTGAAGGTATGGCTGACAGCCATTTCTTCCAGTCTTCTCTCCTCCATCCCTTTTGTCAAGTCAGGCTGGCAGACCAGGCTGGAAGTACACACCCCCAAATGGTGGAGAGAGGAGCAGATCACCAGGCAGGCAAGCTTATCCTTCTGTGGAATCAGTCTGCTCATGTTTGCCAGGATCCACCATGTGTAGGACACAGTGCTCTATGCTGGAGGGGGTGGGATGTGAGGGAGGAGAATGGTAAACGTGTGTGTGTGTGTGTTTAGGGGTGCTTTCTTCCTTCTGAAAGGATAGTCCCAGCCACAAGCATTTTAATAAAGAATATTAGCCATTTCTTCCACCCCAGGATGGAAGACACTTTAATATCACCACAATAAGTTCTGCATTATTTTGTGTAACAGTTAGGAAGAATGTTATTTGGAACACACACACTCTGAGGAAGGCTTGGGCTTGGAAACAGAGGTGAAAATTACAAGGGTACGTCCACGGGAGTGTCTTACTAATGTTCAAGTGCTTGGGTGCTTTTTTTGGACTTCAGGAAAGGTAATGCTATTTTTCATGTATCATGCATAAATCTATATGAATTATCTCATTGCAACAATCCTCTAAGGTAGACACCGTTAGGATCACATTCCAAATAAAAAAGAAGGTTCAGAGAGGTTAAGTCACATGCCTGAGGTCACACAGCTAACCCGACTGTCATCTGAACCCCAGGTTGTTGTTCATTCAGTAGCTCAGTTGTGTCTGACTCTTTGCGACCCCATGGACTGCAGCATGCCAGGCTTCCCTGAACCCCAGGTTACTAAGTCCAAAGCAGCTGTATTCTTGTCCCTCCCTGGAGTTTTACTGAAGGGCATTGAAAGACAGTTAATGTGGGTATGTTGAACAAGCGCTGTTTTATTACGCTCATCACAACTTAATCCCTTTGGAGCCTTGATGTTTTTGCAGTGCTAACTGATGCACAGCCCTGTCCTGTCCTCTGTGACATTCCCGTTCATGCTTCCACATCCAGGCAGAGGAGCGAGGGAAGAGAAAGTTAAATGAACGCCCCAAAGGGCAGTCACGGGGAGTCAGTGCGTATTTGTTTTATTCTGTTTGTTTGATTTAGAACAAAACAATGAGTGTTCCCTGCCTCTGGGTCTGAGGACTTAGCTTCAGATTTTACAACAGTGGTTCCTATGAATAATGAAAGAATTTCCAAGTTGTCTGAAAACAACCATGACATCAAAGAGACACACCAAAATGAAGCTCGGGTGTTTACTTCATCTTCCCCATGTCCCAAGCTCAGCAGCCTGAGGAGGCCTCAGCTCTCTCCCCATACCTGCTGGAGCAAAATCTGCATTTTGATAATGTCCCTTGTTCCCATAATTAATGTGACTTGCCCAGTACCTCCCAGCCAAGACCAGGGCCAGGATAAAGTGAGTGAGTAACTCAGCAGGGTCTAAAGTTTGCTCCAAACGCAGTGATCAATGTGAACAATATTTAATACAATATTTAAAATAGATATACATATTTAAATTAAAGGTACCTGGACATCCTCAGTTTTCTCCTTTCTGGATCCTTGGGAGAGAGGGTGGGAGAAAAGGCTAGAGAAGGCCTGGGAGTTTTGATTTCGTGTGGAATTGCATTGAGTTGTTTCTATTTTGGTCTGCATACCTCTATATTATTGGATTTTCCATAGCTGTGATTACACACAAAGAATGGACTATTATAACCCAAACATTTAAACTCCAAGTTCAGTTTGACTCCTGAACATAGATCATACTAATGATGCTGATAACGATCAAAGTAAGTAGGTAACGTTCATCTAGGGCTTGCAGTATGCTAAAAGCATTACATGAATGAACTTATTTCATCTATACAGACCCTTTGAGAGAAGTTCCATTTTTATTTCCACTTTAGAGCTAAAGAGATGGAGGGGTACAAAGGTTAAGGCAGCTTGTCTGAGGTTGTCCAGTTAGTAGTAACTAGCAGGGGTTGAATTCAGATCCAGGCAACTTGCTCCAGAGCTTGCTCTCCTTACTACTTAACAAATCTACAAAGAAAATAGTGGGGGAGGGAGGGGGAAATGAATTTACATGGTATTCAAAGTTCTAAAGCAAATTTATGCAGGCTTCTTTTCCTTCAGTGTTCAAGTATTAGATTGCCAAGTGTCTTTTTATCCTGGAAAATCTGTCCCTTTTTACATTTTTTATGTTAAAACGCTCTTTAAAACAATGAACCGAGAGCAATAGACGATAGTAGTTGCCTTTTCAAAAATGTCCCTAAAATTTTGGCTGCCATTTTCTTTTTAATTAGGCCAGGAGTGGGGCGCGGCAAAGATGCTTTCCTTGGAGAGGAGGACACGTGGTTCAGTCTCCCCGCCCTCCTGCCAGCACCTGTGAGCCAGGTGGGCCCGCGGGGGCCCTGCCCCGCCCCTGTCTTTGCCTGCTCCTGCCTCCCTGGCCGGCGTCTGTGTGGGACTCATTAGCAGTGGGTGTGTGTCTCACTACAGTGGTTCATTCACAAGGCTGCCGGCGGTGCCAGGGATCGTGGCCGCCTCTCTGGCTGCCCGGGCCGGCCGCCGCTCCCCACTGTCCAGTACAGAGCTGGGCCGCGCCCTCTCACGGCCCTGCAGCCTCTGGAGTCCCCATGGGAGGTGCCCTGGGATCGAGGAGGGAAGGTACCTTGGAGATGGCACTGTCGCGGCCGGCTCCTGCCTCTCAAGGAAGACTCTAGGCGGCCAGCGCCCGCGCGGTGACCTCTGTGATGGTGCAGTGAGTAGGCACTGAATTTAACGCGCCTGGCCTCTCCATCAGCCAGCCCGCGTGCGGATGCCGGCCGCGGTGCCGAGCCGGACGAGGGACGGAAATGGTGGCCCAGGGATCCCGGCAAAGGGAACAGGCTCTGGCGGACACAAGCTTAGTGCGGGTTTTATTTACGCCCTGCCCGGGCTCTCGCAGCTGTCCCCTTCGGACCGCTGTGGACGATGTGCTCTGTTTCCTGTTACCTGCTACACGAGTCCCGACCTCCAGCTGATTTGAGGTTGGTTTTTCATCCGGCTTGGGCGCTGCTGCTGCCAGAGGCAGGGCTGGAGGCTCAGCCTGAACTGCTGATCCTATTTTAGGAGTTTAGGAAAGTTTGTTCTGGCCCATCGGTGAGAGAACTGGCGTGAGCCGGGCCCGGCTGCCAGATTGTGGTGCCTGGGGACACGCACTTGGGGCACTCTTTCCATCTTTGTCTTTGTCTGGTCTCCTGCTCATTAAATCTTCCTGGGTCTGTGGAGTTGACTACCAATTGGTGTCTGACCTACTTACAGGGAGCCACTACATTCACCCCCGCTCGTCATAATAAATGGATCATAAGGGCTGGTTCGCTGTGATTCAAAGTGGGCTCATTTTAGAATCCTCTCTACTTCCTGGGGTGTGTGTTTGTGCATGTGGATGCATGTGTGATGCATGCATGTGGATTCATGGGCGTCTGTGTGTGTGCGTATGTGTATTGTGCAGCTGCCTGATTGAAGGCTGGCGCATTCCTCGTTGCTATGCTGGTACTTTGCTAATGGACAGCGGTCCTGTGCTTTTATCAGGGGGTTGTTAACAGGCTTGCTGTTTTCCCTGCATCCATCTCCTTTCATTTTCTACTTGGAGCACTTTCTCGTGAGCAAGGGTGCTCACAGTTTCTGCTCTTGGTGTCAGCTCTGTTTGCCTCTCTTCTGCCAAAGGGCACCATGGCGTTACTCAAAGGACCTTTTGAACTGGGTGTTCAATGAATGAAGAGCTCATTCGGGACGGTTACTGGGACAGCACACGCTTCCAGCGGGTCCGGGTCGCCTCATCGCTGGGCCGTGACTCATGCCTTTGGCATCCGCCTCTGCTGATCTCAGAAGCTATGTGGGAGGTTGGTTTTGTTGGTGCGTCCTGGGGGTCTGTGACCTTTTCAGTACTGTTTTATCTCACATTTTGAAAGATACTCCCCCCACAACAAACTGCAGTTATAAAGTAATAACAGATCTGTGTTCTCATTTTTAATTAATCATATATACATAATTGCCAATCAGCATTTCCAATCAGTATGAGTTAATCAGCCTTAACATTTATTTATTCACCCAGCACCTTCTCTGTGGTGCTCTCTGACCTATGCCAGGTGCTGGGGATAGAAAAGGGAACAAGAATCAGTCTTAGTGGGAATTTCCAGTTTATTCTCTTCTTGTTAACTCATCATTTTAATTTGGGGTAGAGCTGATTGACCGTCCTCTCTGTGTCCAGAGTGGTACCAGGTTCCTCGAGTATATCACCCCGTTTTCTGCTCAGAGCAGTCCGGTGAGGTAGGCATTAGACACACCACTTTTCACGTCAGGGAACTGACAAAGTTGAGTCATTCACTCCAAGTCGCATTTAATTACAAAGCAGAGGATTTGAGCTCAGGATTGCAATGCTCTAAAACTTTTCCATGGATGTTACAATCACTAACTCCCTGAATTCCTTCCTTCTCTTCCCTACTGGGTAGGTGTTTGCTTTCGTGGGCACGAGAGTGCCCCATGTTTTCTCCGTGTTCTAGTGTTTCTGGTTTAGGGCTCTCCCTCCCCCTTTTTCTGAGATATAATTGAAATATAATGCTGTTCTAGCCCAAGGTGCATCATATAATGATTTGGTATATGGATACAGCACAAAATGATCACCACACTCAGTTAATATGGATCGCTTCACATAGTTACATATTTTGTTCTTGTGATGAGAACTTTTAAGATCTACTCTCTTGGCAACTTTCAAATATATAATACATGATTGTTTGAAGTCTCTGTAGTTAAGTTTGAGGTCTCTGAAAACCCTAAGTACAGATGAGTCTGTTGCCTCATAGAATAAATGGAGCTTCGGGCTTCCTAAGACATTCAGCTTACTCACCTCCTGTTTAGATGAGGACACAGTAGCAAAGGGGTTTGCCCATGGTCACACAGCCTCAGGGTCAGGACATGTACTCAGCACCCCTGATGTGTTGATCACAGCACATTTCCTTGTTACTGGCTCATCTGTCCTCTCAAGAGGCCTTCTGGGTAATTCTCTCCAGGCTGGAGGTAAGAGCAGCCAGAATTAGAGGAGGACATTGGCTCATTAAGGGTGGGGTCCAAGTTTGTCCACCCCTCGGTCCCCAGCTCCAACACAGCCCCATGTCCACTCGGTGGTCAGTGGGTGTGTGTTGGATGAAGGAACTGGATGAAATGAAGGGGGGCCTCCAGGAATAATCCTCTAATCCAATCGTGCCACCTTGTTGGTACTTGCAGAACTCCCTTCTTGGATCCTCCCACACCAAGGGCTACTTTAGAATCAAATTGATGGTATCAATATTTAATTGGACACTTTGATGATTCAGTCATTTAGCATCATAAACTATTTTCCTGTTTCTATTTTGGAATAAAGTGGCTGGTTCTTTTGGTATCTCCCGGCAGAATTTTTTTTTTTTTTTTTTTTTGGCTCTATGGGAAATTGATAGAGGGATTGGATCTCAGTACCAGACTCCTGGTTCCCTTTGGGTGTGGCCACCTCATGTATCTTCCGTGCAAGAGAGACGCTGCCAGTTGCCTAATGAGACTTTATACAATTACAAATTTATGTCTCAGATAGATAATATCTTTTTTTTTACATTATATAAGAAGTGAGGAAGAAGAGAGGGGGAAAAACCACCCACAGTTCCTCCACTCTGACTCATAAATTATCCTTATTTTTCTCCTCCTTTCCAGTACTCATCTTAAGAATATTTTTACATCATCGTAATTGGAGTGAAGATTTTGTTTCATAATGAACCACGCTGAAATATTCCAACATGTTATTCCACATTGCTTTACAATTCACATAATTTCAGTTTGGGGAAGGACTGCAATTTCATGCAGGGTGTGTACTGTGTCTTACATTAAAATTGTCCTATTACAACAAGGCAATTTTGACTTTAGGTGAACAGAAAGATATAGTTATTATTGAGAATCTGGGTGAAACAGAATAGGATTAGAAAAGATTTGCCATACCTAGAAGGTCCTGTACTTCAAGTCAGTTATTCCATATCAGTCAGCTTGTTAAAGCTCAAGTGCTCTGTTTCCTTAATGGAAAAAGGAACACTTGAAACATGCACAGATAAGCTGAGAACTGGCCAATATCAGAATTTTGTGGTCTTTTTTTCTATTTTGAATAATTTAGAATGTTAAGATGCCATTAGAAGCAAGCATCCTTCCTAATTGCCAGAAGCATTTTCCTCATTTCTGAAAATGGGTAGCATTTAACTGGCAGGCAAAACAACCAAAGCAATAAACAATGAAAGCTGAGTATTTAGGAAAGCCAACCTGGTCTTCAAACTTCTTCAGGAGAAACAGAAAGGCAGAAAATGGCTGAAATAAATCCATCCACTCATGTTCAGGTCAAATGTGTTAGAATTCGTCCTTGTAGGAGGTTATGGGGTTTGAGGGGATGTGGCTGCAGAAGTGACCTGGTGATGAGCTGGCCTGGAAGAGAAGGTCGGGAGAGCTTTGGCTAATTCTCTTTGTACTGTAATCCAGCGGGGTTGTGGAGGGGATCCTCTCTAGGCCCCTGAAAATAGCAGTCTAGTAGATCCAAGTTAGCTGCCATTTCGCCTTTCTTTTCATCCTCTCTTATTTTGGGAGCTCTCCTCCTTCCTCTCACCCGTCCGCCTCCTCTGTAACTCGGCGTTTGCTTTGGATGAGCCATGGGTGTCTGTGTGCTGGGGATGAGAGGGCGGGCAGGGAATGTCAGGACCCCCACTCACCTTGCAGTTATCATATCCATCCACTTTCCTTCCTCCCTTCCTTCCTTCCACCCTCCCTCCCTCTCCATTTCTTTCTGTCCCACCTTAACTTGGTCCTCAATTCTATGTGTTTATCTCTGCAAAAAGACTGGCACATAGAACTACTCAACACGTTATTATTGAGTAAGTGAAAGAAAGAATGAATGGTGAGAGCTGTAGAGAAGAAAGCCTGTAGTGAGGGAACCATGGGGCTAGGAAGACGTCTGCCTCCCTTGAATGCATACCCATTACTGTTGTGATACCCTCCTCTTTCCACTTCCTGCACGCACCCCCTGCGCCCGATGTAATATTTAACCTGTTCACATATATGTTCTCTCTGGCTGCCTAGTCATCGGTCTGTTGTTTACTCTAATGAGCATATAAATAAAATAATTTTCTGTTTTTCCCTTTGTGATTCTGTGAATTTCATGCAGATTTTTGTGAATAAAACCTTACTCTCTTGTACACCCATAGCTAATTCATGTCAAGGTATGGCAAAAGCCACCACAATATTGTAAAGTAATTAGCCTCCAATTAAAATAAATAAGTTAATTAAAAAGAAACCTTACTCTCACCCCTGCTATGTATAAAATGGACAAAACAGAGCTTTTGTGGATTAAACAGAGAAGAAGATGGGAGGATCCCAGAACCCCACCCACCCACGCTGCCCTCATCCACCACAGCCCCTGCAGTAGCCTCTGGGGAATCTGGGAATTTCCTAGTCTCTGCTAAACCCAGTTAGTAGAATCACTGGATTAAATCGCCACTGAGTTTCCAGTTGGCTCTTATATCCTGAGATTTGTGATGACCTTCAACCTTCAAGTCTGCATCTCTGTGCTTAAAGTTTGTAACAAATCCAGATATAGTGGGTGCTACAGGAGATATAAGTGATGCAGAGCTTCTTATCTCTTTGAGTTCACAGGGATGGGGGGTGGCAGGTGAATGTAATGGTTCCCTAAAACAACGAGGTACCCTAGGACATAAGGTCAGAATGGCTGATAAAGATTGTGAGCAGTAGATATTGCCTCGTGCATGCGTGCTAAGTCATTTCAGTTGTGTCCAACTCTTTGTGACCTAATGGACTGTAGCCCACCAGGATTTTCTGTCCATGGGATTCTCCAGGCAAGAATACTGGAGTGGGTTGCCATGCCCTCCTGCAGGGGATCTTCCCAACCCAGGGATCGAACCCGTGTCTCTTATGTCTCCTGCGCTGGCAGGCGGGTCCTTTACCACTAGCGCTACTTGAGAAGCCCTTCATTCCATCAAATACTGGTTGAGCATCACAGTTGACTTAAAGGGGTCCCAAGAAAAAGACGTGATCAATTCTGTTTCATTAACCATTTAAAATTTTCTGTGTTACTCATCACTAATTGTTTGCTGTTTATTTTTTCTGCTCGCTTCCTAACTCTGCCACTGGATGGAAGCTCTGCAGAGATAGCAGCCCTGATGTTTGGAACTCTATTGTCCTGAGCAGGATCTCACACATAGTAGATGCTCAAGAAGCATTGGGGGTCGGGTTGAATGGTTGGTAGTGATGATGCCCTAAGGAGCTGGTGTGTATGTGTATATGTAAAGTTGGGAAAGGAAGGTGAATTATCATGAGGTCATCATTTTGTTAGGGGCTTGGAGGACAAGGGGAAGTTTAAAAAGATGAAAAGAGTTTAATGCATTCTGTGCATGACAAAAGTGGGATTGAAGGTAGAGAAGAGTGAGATCATATGATAGGTGGAGCCAAAAACGATCAGTTCCTGGAAGGAGCTGCCCCTGGTGAGGCTGAAAGTTGGCTGAGCTCACTCATGAAGGGCTTTCCATGGGGGGTCAGGGTGGCGTGAGAATGAAAGTCAGATAGCCAGGGTTTGAAGCCCTGTAAATTAGGGGGCTGGGGTGCATTAACTCAGCCTCTCTGTTGTACATTTCTCCATTTGCTAATTCAAGTGGTGATCCATGTAAGCAGAGGCCCTAGTACAAAGCCATTTTGCTTACTAAAACCTGAAGAGGCCAACCCAAGGAGGACTTCCATTCTTTGAAACCCGAAGCGGCACAAGCTGACTCACAGTGCAGAGTGGGCATGTACCAGTCTGTGGAGGATGGACCAGCCCTCACGTCCTCCCGGGAGAGGGATGCTGCTGGCATCCTCCCACAACCCCTTCTCTTCCCTCACCTGCTAGAGACTCCGCATGTCCTCCACACACCCGCGATGCTCTAAGCTGCCAAATAATTCCAGTTCCATTATGTTTACTTGCAGGATATTGCTCGTTGCCTGAGGCAGGGTCATCCCTGTGAGGACCAATGGGATAAATAACTGTCTGGCCTCAGTATCTGGAATGATGGTGATCTGAGGACCGGCCCTCCTTTCGTGGGCACGTGGCCCTGCACCTGAGGGTGTTTTCCATCCCCAGGTGTGGTGCAGCCTGGGTGACCGTCTGACTTCTTAGCCAGAGCTCTGCCTGTGAACCTTCATTCAAATTACTCTATGATGCCATTTCTCCTCTTCTTGCTTTTACCATGTAAAGCAATACTATATGTTTCCTGTGCTGTAGGCCTCCTTGCAGGCAGCCTTAGATCCCCTCTGGGATAAAATAAGGTGTGCATAAGATGTGTGACATGAATTCTAGAGAGAGGCAGGGTAGATTCTGTGTCCAATGAGTTTACAACCTAGTTTCTTCTCCAGGAAAACCTAGATTCCTGGAGATTTCTGGACTCTGGCTCTCGCCTCCACCACCAGGTAGGGAGTTAGGTTTGTCTCTTCCTTGTCATTCTGTCTCCACCCTTGAAAGCCAGCCATAGTCATTCCTTGCAGTCCCCTCATGCACAGGATCTGACACCTGGTCACCCTGAGGCTCCTGCAGAGAAACTGTGGGCTGCCGGGGGCCGGGTGTCTGTGGGCCCTGCGTCTTACCACCTCCCACTCGGAGCCTCGGTCTCTCCTTTTAGGGCCGCCCACCACCACTTTCAGTCAATCATTCATGCTGGTCTTCATAATATCTGAGTACCACCCTCTTTGTTACTTACTTCATATTTTCTTTTGGCTCATTCTGCTTTTCTTCAATATTTTAAAAGAAAATTATATCATGTATCATCAATGGCAAACTAGTACCTCATCATGAATAGAAAGTGTTAGTTGCTCAGTCTTGTCCCCCTCTTCGGGATCCCATGGACTATAGCCCACCAGGCTCCTCTGTTCACAGGATTCTCCAGACAAGAGTACTGCAGGGGGTTGCTATGCCCTTCTCCAGGGGATCTTTCCAACCCAGTGATTGAACCTGGGTCCCCTGAACTGCAGATTCTTTACTATCCGATCCACCAGGGAAGCCTCCTTTCTAAACAGAAGTGCTGAATGCTGCAGAGTGCTCGGTCGCTTCAGTCATGTCCAACTCTTTGCGACCCCATGGACTGTAGCCCGCGAGGCTCCTCTGTCCACGGGATTCTCCAGGCAAGAATACTGGAGTGGGCTGCCATGCTCCAAGGGGTCTTCCCAACCCAGGGATCGAACCTGTGTCTCTTATGTTTTCTGCATTGGCAGGCAGGTTCTTTACCGTGAGTACCACCTGGGAAGCTCTCCTAAATAGAAGGTAGCCTCCAAATAGATAAAATAAAAAGGAAACAATATAATCAAGTCTACTCTGAACCTGAGACTACCTTCTCAGTTAAAAGAGAGATTTTTCAGGGATCACTGCAAGTGGAGACATTGCTTTTGCTGAGATCAGGACTGAAAGATAATTGAAAAGGTACTTCTCCACTTCCTGATTCACTGTCATTTAATGGCAGTAATAATAACAGTAATTTGTTGGGCTCCTATTGTGTCAGGCATTGCACTCGTTGTTCATCTTACATAGAGCCAGTGAAACAGAAATGTGATAGATTTTTGATCATGATGATGTGGACTAACACTTGGTGAACAATTAATTTGTGCCAGAAAATAATAGTGTACTTTGAATGTATTAACTCATTTGTCCTCACCACCAGAGGCTCCGAAGGATGTTGTGATGCCCATTTTACAGATAAGGAAACAGTCCTGAGTCATGGAGCTGTTGAGGAGTTAAGTCCCAAATGGGAACAGGCAGGATGGCAAGTTCCTGCCCCAGCAGGGGCTGCGCTTCCTGCCAGGGTCCGTCTAATCCACAGCATGGCCCCCTGCTCGCTTGCTGCTTGCTGGGTGACACGCCCACTTGGTCTGGTTTCTTCCTGGCTCTCCCTGAGGCTACTAGACCACCTTGCCAGGGGCTGTGAAATCTGGCTGTGTTTACGTGTCTCCCCAAGAGCTAAAGGAAGACTTTGTTTGCCCTCATGGTCTCCTGCATATGCAGTGTCCTCTTAAAGATGGCTTCATCCTGGTATCAGATTTGCCCCTTGAAATCACAGACTCACAGTGACTATCAGGGATGGAAAGAGCCTAGAGATCTTCTAGCTCAGTATTTTCCCAACTATGGTCGGAACTCTGCGGGAAGGAGCTGGGCTGCTTTTAGCTGGGGAACTGATTGCTTCAATTACAGAATTTTGTAGACTCAGCATAAGAAATAACCTTGTTGACCATCAAGTCCAGCCCAGATCAAAATTTATTGTGTAAGTTGCTGGATATGGAATGTGGTTTAAATATTTTAAGAAATTAGCATGTTCATAGTGTGTGTGTGTGTGTGTGTGTGTGTGTGTGTGTGTGTGTAACTTACACACTTACAGTATCAGATAACTGAAGATATCAAAGCCCAGAAAGCATAAAGAAACCCTGTTTCAAAATTCAGCCTGATTTTCTCGGCTGAAGCCTTAAGATAGTGATTTAACATTATAGTGGAAGGGGCTTCCCAGGTGGCGATAGTGATAAAGAACTAGCCTTCCAATGCAGGAGACACAAGAGATATAGGTTTGATCCCTGGGTTGGGAAGATCCCCTGGAGGAGGGCATGGCCATCTACTCCAGTATTCTTGCTTGCAGAATCCCGTGGACAGAGGAGCCTGACAGATTATGTTCCATGGGATCACAAAGACTGAGACACACAGAAGTGACTTAGCATGCACCCAGCACAGTGGGAGACCTCACGGAGCCTCTGATCTGAGTACAGAAAGGCCATTTTCCTGTCACTTCCACATTAATGATCTAAGCTCAGCCTAATAAGATGACCCAACTCTCCGCAATTGTGGTCAATGCCATTTTATCTTCAGTTTCAGTTTTTATCATTGAAATTGGTAAAAGTGGACTTCACTTGTCATTTGAGGAATTTTTTTTAAAAGATGAAAAGAAAGAAATGTACGATGTGTGTGTGTGTGTGTGTGTGTACGTACTTCTGCCCGGGAGGGGAGTCCAGGGGGAACAGCCTAGAAAATGTTTCTTATGAGGATATTAGATTCTTGATATTGGCATGCCATTCTTTAAGAATTTCAAAATTGGTGCACACAGTGGAGACTATTATTCTGCCAATAAAGTGCAGCAAAGTATAGCTGAACCCTTTTAATGGCCCACTTCCCCTGCTGATCCTGAATGAAGCCAGCATACTTAGTGAGGTGTGAGAAGGAGGCAGAGTGCCCACTAGACTAGTTTGCTGGCTCGCATAACCTCTCTGTGAATTTGTGGCCAAATTCATATTTATTCCTGAAGAAAAACTACAAGTCACTACCCACAGTGGGCCTCCATTGCACCTGGGCACAGGTGGGACTTTGGTGTTAGGGACTCACTTCTTTATTTACTTTTGATCATTTGTTCAGAAGTTATTTGGGAGCATTAGTTTGTGCCTCTATCCACCTGATTTACAGTAAAGAAAACATTCATGCTTCCCGCCCTTGTGGAGCTTGTAGACACTTTGAATTTGTACAGCTTGTATCTTCCGAGTAAGTGTTAAGAAGAGATAAATAACAAAATGGCATTTTCTTTTTCTTAACTTAATTTTACATTGCAGAAGGACAGTCCTATTTACTTTTGAGAAGCCTTGTTTTGTTTCTTTCTGAAGAAAGAAACAAATGACCTCAAGAGAGAACCCTCTCCTACTACATCATATAGCAGTCATATTGCTATGGCCAGTGCCATTTGCTCTTCTTCCTGTGGGAAGTCTGAGACTGTGACTGTTTCTCAGTTCAGTTCAGTTCAGTTCAGTCGCTCAGTCGTGTCCGACTCTTTGCAACCCCATGAATCGCAGCACGCCAGGCCTCCCAGGCCTGTCACCAGCTCCCAGAGTCTACCCAAACCCATGTCCATCAGGTCGGTGATGCCATCCAGCCATCTCATCCTCTGTCGTCCCCTTCTCCTCCTGCCCCCAATCCCTCCCAGCATCAGAGTCTTTTCCAGTGAGTCAACTCTTCGCATCAGGTGGCCAAAGTATTAGAGTTTCAGCTTCAGCATCAGTCCTTCCAATGAACACCCAGGACTGATCTCCTTTAGGATGGACTGGTTGGATCTCCTTGCAGTCCAAGGGACTCTCAAGAGTCTTCTCCAACACCACAGTTCAAAAGCATCAATTCTTTGGCGCTCAGCTTTCTTCACCATCCAACTCTCACATCCATACATGACCACTGGAAAAACCATAGCCTTGACCAGACAGACCTTTGTTGGCAAAGTAATGTCTCTGCTTTTTAATATGCTATCTAGGCTGGTCATAACTTTCCTTCCAAGGAGTAAGCATCTTTTAATTTCATGGCTTCTAGCACATAGCAAAAACTCTCAGAGAGTGTGTGTGTGGGCGTGTATGTGTAAAGACTATCTTTGTAAACATAGACATTTGCAAATAAGTGGCTTTCTTGGCTGTATGGAGGCTGCTCAGATTTGATGAAACTACTGTTTCAGGCCTTGGGTCATGGTCAGAGATCTTTGCTGTTCATCGTTTCATTTGGGGGATGGTGCTTCATCAATGTCTGTTCCCTCTCTCTCTCTCTCTGGATATGTCAGTAGCCTAGTAAGGTGATGTTGTAGTGCTTGATCTTTTTTTTTTTTTCAATCACCACATTATTTCCCTAAATTAGTGCCCTCATTTATGTCTGAAGAAAATAGTTGAATGTCATGGTTGGATGAATTGCCACAGGTTCAAACTGCTTGTGTCCAAATTGTGGCTTTGTTGTTTAGCCACTTCTTGAGTGAGGTGCAACTTTATTCAGCCTTTCTGTGCCTCGATTCCTGGTTATGAAATTAAATAGCACCTGATGCGTAGGATGGTTATGGGATTGAATTCTACATGATAGGAAAGTACTTAGTCTAGGACCTGGCACATTGTGAACTCTCAGTAAATGTTAGAAATCATCTTAGCTGTTTGGATGAAGGTGTGTCTGTGTGCCACCCAGCTCCAGGGGGTGCAGGAGAGCTGAAAGAGTTAGCATCATATGTACATGACTGTAACCAGACCCTCGAGTCCTCGAAGATGATTAAATGCTTCACTTGGCATCGGAAGTATTTGGGAAGTATTGATCACACTTTTTCAAACTCAGTACTTGTACAAACACATGGATTTACTGTCACTCACTAAGGAAATACCTATTGGTTAACCAGTCTTGTTAATAGCCAATTGCTCACAAAATGATAGTCCATTTTACTAATCTTAACTATTTTAGAAAACAAACTGAACAGCTCCACATAGCTTTTATCAAGCCTGAGTAATTTGGGCCAAGGGAATATATTATTATAGTCCTTAAAAAATTATGAATTTTACCTGTCATTTGACATCAAGTAGATAAAAAAGCAACAGGTTTTCAGTGGTCTAAAATTTAAAAAATACATTTTTATGGTGGGTCTCTATTTCACCTCTGCCATTTCTGCATTTCTCCCGTAGGCCAAGCCCTTTAGAGGGTTAGCAGACTGACCCAGGCCAGACAGAAAATGAGTGTAAGACTTGATTTCTGTCTTCTAGGATCTCAAAGCTTTCTTGGATGCAATGTTGGAAGGGGCAGACAGTCACAGTAACAAAGAACTCTACCCGTGGGAGAAATCAAGACGTAATAGGGTCTACTGAGGGAATCTGGACGCCCAAGTCCACAAGAGGGAGCCGGGAAAGTTCCACCACAGTTATACCAGCAACGAATGGGAGGGGAATTAGCTGAGCAACAGTATGTGCCTGGAGGAATGGAGGTGCATAGCCTGCCAGGAACAGCAGGCCTTACTTGGGCAGGAGGTGAAGCTGGGACAGGCCAGGCGGAATTGCGTCAGCTGTGTTGAACAGTGTCGATGTGTCTTCACCTGGTAGGGAACCATTTACAGTTTAAATATTCTCAAAATAATTATGTAAAGACTGTTGTTCAGGCTTCCCTAGTGGTTCAGTGATTAAGAATCCACCTGCCAATGCAGGGGACACGGGTTCGATCCCCGGTCCAGGAAGATCCCCATGCCTTAAGGCAAGTAAACTTGTGCACCACAACTACTGAGGCCATGCTTAGAGCCTGGGAACCACAGTGAATGAAGCCCACCCACCCTAGAGCCTGCGCTGCCCAGCAAGAAAAGCTACCACAACAAGAAGCCTATGAACCACAGCTAGAGAGCAGCCCCCACTTGCCACAACTAGAGAAAGCCCTTCAAGCTGCCATAAAGACCCAGTGCAACCAAAAATAAAATATTAAGATTGCTGTCCAAGGAAGCTTCTATTTTGTCATGTGAATTACTGTCAAGTGTTTAGATATTTGTTTATTCATGACAAGAAGACAAGCTAAATAAACTTCAGAAGAAGGAGTGAATATTGTTCTGGAACAGGTGTGATCACGTGTGCCCTGCCTGTTTTGTTTACTCCAGCAATTCTTTCTACAACTTTTCCAGTTGATCTGATGGACATCCCCAAAATTCTCCTGAAGCTGGATTATATTTATTTTTATTTGCTTTCCATCTCCTCTTTACCATGGCCCCTCAAAACTTAAAAAGTAAAATTGCTGCTATTTTAGGGCAAAAAATACATATATACTCTCTTGGAGAAAAGCTTTTCATTTTCTTTCTAAGTGTTCCCAGGTTCTATAACAATAGACTCATGTGTGTATATGAGTTTTATAGTGGATGTGTTTAGCTTTTCCTCTTTCTCTGACATTGCATTCCTTTTTTATTCATTAGAGAAATCATCATGGCAAAATGGGAAGGCAGATCCTTGTGGACATGGGAAACCTAGATTTAAATCTTGTTCTACTGCTAACTAGCTTTGTTATCTTGGGCAAGTTATTTAACTTCTCTGAGGTTTGATTCCTTTCTCTTTTAGGAGGTAGGAGCAGAATAAAACAAGCCCTGCCCAGTGCTGTTGGGAAGATTAATTAAAATAAAAATGCATGTAGAGGCACTAAGGCTATATATATTGGGGCTATGTAGTGGGTACACGTAAAACTGGAGCATCCTGTATTGAAATTGTTAATATGGGAAAGGGTAGAAAGAGAAACTCCATCATTTGGGCAAGAAATAGGGATAAAATGTAGAGTAGCAGGAGGTTTGCTCATATGCTAGGAGACTGTTTGTTTATTCATTTCCCAAAGATATTACAAAGGCTGTGAATATTTATTTAGTTCTGCTCCCAATAGCCCTTCTAATAGGGAATTATTTGGGTACAACGAAAGACATTTGTAAATGCGGCTGATAAGACTGACACTGGACAAGGAGTGTTTTGTTGGACACAAGAATTCTATTGTCCCTGGCTTCAGTTGTCAAGTGCCCGGGGAACCCAGAATTTATGGTGACAGCACAATGGGCCTTTCAGGGCCCAGCGAAAGAGCTGTGAGATCCCGCTCCCCGGCTTTTCAGGGCTTCTAATCTTTTTATCGGGCCCGGACAATGCCGGATTCAGCCGCTGCCTGCGCCTCCTGACTGTCCATTGGCCATCAGGTATTGTGCGGTAATTACCATGTTGACAATGGGCCCTCTCTAGGCCAGTCCATCGGTGCTTCGGAAAACGGCGAAGGTTGTCACTTTGTATTAGGTGCCTCTAAAGGCATGGCTTACTTAGAAAAACTACCAAAGAGAAATCAAGATAATCGTGTTAAGTTTGATTTAAAGGGCCACTGTGTCAAATCCATTTGGAGCCCAGGAACTCTTTATGGATGTTTCCTTGTAATTCCAGCCAGACAGTAGGCACCATCCTGCACAAGCAGCAAGTAGCTGGCCATGGAGAGTTTGCAGGGAGCCCTGAGCTGTGGGCAGCTGGCAGCCCTCAACATCTTATGGGAGCAGAGGTCTAAGCTGAGCCTTTGAACTCTGAGGGGTCCCTGAACTTCTCTGAGAACTCAGTTTCCTCATCTGAAAAGGAATGGGGTGGAAAATGCTTATGGATGAATATTAATTATGTATTCCATGAGCATGTATTAATATATGCAAATATAGTCCCATACAGATGTGAGCGTTGGAACATAAAGAAGGCTGAGTGTCAAAGAATTGATGTGTTTGAATTATGGTGCTGGAGAAGACTCCTTAGAAGACTCCTTGGACAGCAAGGAGATCAAACCAGTCAATCCTAAAGGAAATCAACCCTGAATATTCACTGGAAGGACTGATGCTTAAGCCAAAGCTCCAAGACATTGGCCACCTGATTCGAAGAACAGACACAGTGGGGGCAAACCCTGCTGCTGGCAAAGTTTGAGGGCAGGAGGAAAAGGGGGCAACAGAGAATGAGATGGCTGAGTGGCATCACCAACTCAATAGACACAAGTTGGGGCATACTCCAGGAGATAGTGAAGGACAGGGCAGCCTGGTGTGCTAATACAGTCCACGGGGTTGCAAAGAATCAGACATGATTTAGCAACTGAACAACAACAACAAATATATGGAAGTTATCCACCTACCATAGAGCTCTGTAAATAGCAAATATACAATAAAAGGTAAAGCGATTTAATCATACACAATTGAAAAAGCATAACCTACATGTTTTTGTAATTGCAGCTACTAATTATTGAATGTCTATTCTAATAGGTATTTATTCTCACTGTTCTTTACAATAATCAATAATCCCACAAAAGTTATTGATATCCCCATTTTATAATGAAGAAACTGAGGCTCAAAGAGTTCTTGCCAAAGTCAAATTAGCTTGGAAGAGGCAAAGCCTGGGTTTTAAGTCCTGTCCCCTCACATTTAATAACTTGCTTCTTCCCTCATTTTTTTTTTAATCATAATCTGCAAACCTGTCGATCATAGAAAATACGCTTCATCATGTGGCTTTGGAACTTGGGTGATAACAGGAAAGAAAAACACCCAGTGCTGAGTATTGTTTTGGTTTATTTTGGTTTATATTTGGTTTATCCCTTCCCCAATGTCAGGAACACGTGACCCCTGTACAAGGAAGTAACCCCCATCTGCAGACACCCAGTCTCAGCTTCCTCTGCCCCTTCTCCTGTCTGAAGAGCAAGAACACACAGCAGCATCAGCGGCACAGCTTGGTATTCCTAGACCAACAGGAAAGGATGTGGCCTTTGCTTGAATTCTTTGCCCTATAAAAGTTTCAAAAAGCTGATATTTTATTTGTTCAATGATAATATATTTAATCATAGTTCGTGTTACTCAGTTCCATACCAAAATATCTCAGATTCCCTGCTGTGGTGTTATACCAAAAAGTAGAAATGAGCGATCACCTTTCAGAGGAACAGGCATGATTTACCCTGGCAAGTAGGTCTTGTCATGGACTCTTAAAGTTGGCGGGAAAGGAGTGGATTTTTTTTTTTTTTTTAGCAATTTCATCTGCTGCTTCATTGCCCTATATGTTTGGGTGTTCACCACTCAGCCTCAGTTTTTTCACCTGTAAAATGGAGCTGTCACTCTCTCCTTGGGCACCCCTCCCCCACCCAGTGGCAGTTCTCTCCCTTTTATACCCATCCCTGCTGTGGCATACCTACACACAGTGAGTGACTTGAGGATCGTGAAGCAGGCGCTGATGGAGTGCGTGGGGTGGAGACTGTTTTCATCTAACTCACGTATACTTTCAGCCCTTACCCCCCCCCCACCCCCGCCCACAGCACTATATGTTGTTGCTGGTGTTGGCGATGTGCTGTTGACAATGATCCAGGCACACACCTGGCCTGGCTGAGCCCACATTCTAGAAGAAGACCCACACGTGGAGAGCTAGGAGCTGGGGCATTTGATCTGGAGCAGAAACCCTAAGAGAGGGATGGTGGTTTGACTCGGGGGTCAGAGGGGAGGATGTGGCCCTGTGTGTACCAAGACTTCCATTCGATCAGAGTGCAGTGAAAGAAATCTGCCACCATCAGAGTTTCCTCCTCGATTTTGCTACCCTTGCCAAGTATGTTCTCCATCCCACTTTACACCCTTGGCTTTTTTTTTTTCTTTTTCCTGTTTCTCAATCTCTCTGAACTAGCGTATGGCGTGGAGAGTCTGATTCTAAGAGGCTCAGTAGTGTGGGTGGCCAAGCACAGCAATGGGGAGGGGCTGGTAGAGGGCAGGGCAGTAGGTGAAGAGGGCCCGTGATGGTACGCAGGGCTTGGGAGACTAAAGGACGGTGCCCTGAGAGTAGGTAGGAGTGGGTGCTGTAACGCTGGGCTGTATGTCCCTGTCACCAAAGGGAACACATGATTCCAGGTCTTGGGCAGTCATTAGATGTGGGGGGCAGGCAGGGAAATGAACATTCCAACCCAGAACACCAACACTGCAGAAAGAGAACATCTGTAGTACACTGCCCAGCTCTCTCAGACCCACTGAACTCTTTTTTTTTTCCCCATCAACTCTGTGAAAAAGGACAAAAACAACTTAGATTTTTTTCTGTTCATTTTTTTTTCTAAGAAACATTGTGTAATTATATACCAGCATTGTCCATAAAACCTAAAGCCCCTCTTTCTCAAAAGTTTGCAGTAATCAGAATTCATAGAAAACTTACACATTTATTTTTGCTTTCCTTCCAAAGCTCTTAATAATCAGTGCAGGCTCTTGGTGAGATGGGTTTTATAAGAGATATTTTACAGGGAAGAGCCCCTGGAGAAGGAAATGGCAACCCACTCCAGTATTCTAGCCTGCAAAATCTCATGGACAGAGGAGCCTGGTGGGCTACAGTCCATGGGGTCACAGAGTCAGACACAACTGAGCAACTAACTAAAGAATGCAAGGCAAAGTGGGAGTTCAATCTGTTTTTATAGATTTGACAACTAAAGTTTTAAAAACACACTGGCCACAGACATAGATGTGTCATGAACTGATTGGAGACAGCAGAAGAAAAACAGAGGAAACACAGGCTCTGAAGTCAGTGCTGCTGGATTTTGATCCCATCGTGGGTGTTATGGGCTGGATGCCCCAGGCAAAAGTTTGATCTTTTTAGGGGCTGGGGTGAGATACCCCGATGGGTTCATGCTACCCAGAGTGGATATACACATTAAGGACCACACCAAAGGCCTGTTCCATCCCTGTTCATGGTGTTCTATTTAGCCATTTCTGGGTAACATACCATCCCCAAATTTAGTGTCTTATAACAACTGTTTATCCTTACCTCTTGCAACTGAGTGAACTCATCTGGGCAATTGTTGCTTGGGGTCTCATGGTGTAAAGTCAGATGGCTGGAGTCATGTGAAGGTCCAGGTGGGTTGGATGTCTAAGACGGCATCTTCACTCACCACCTGACTCTTCAGCTTGGATGCCTGCAGCAGCTGGGGATGGCTGGCCATCTCTCTCGCTATCCATGCTGCTTCTCCACATGGCTAGTTGGAGCATCCTCTCAGCATGGGGATCTAGAGCATTCAGACTCCAGACATGGCAGCTGACTCCTCCCAGAGCAACCTTTCTAAGAACACAAGACCGGTTACCAGGTTTTTAGGACTCAACTTCTGAAATCATATATTAATAGTATCTCTTTTGCTGTGTTTCATTGGCTCAGTTCAGTTCAGTCACGTCCAACTCTTTGCAACCTCATGGACTGCAGCACACTGGGCCTCTCTGGCCGTCACCAACTCCCGGAGCTTACTCAAACTCATGTCCACTGAGTCAGCGATGCCATCCAACCATCTCTTCCTCTGTCCAACCCCTTGCCCTGCCTTCAATCTTTCCCAGCATCAAGGTCTTTTCAAATGAGTCAGTTCTTCCCATCAGCTTCAGCATCATCCCTCCAGTGAATGTTCAGGACTGATTTCCTTTAGGATGGACTGGTTGGACCTCCTTGCAGTCCAAGGGACTCTCAAGAATCTTCTCCAACACCACAGTTCAAAAGCATCAATTCTTTGGTGCTCAGCTTTCTTTATATTCCAACTCTCACATCCATTCATGACTACTGGAAAATCCATAGCTTTGGCTAGATGGACCTTTGTTGGCAAAGTAATATCTCTGCTTTTTAATATGCTATCTAGGTTGGTCATAACTTTTCTTCCAAGGAGCAAGTGTCTTTTAATTTCATGGCTGCAGTCACCATCTGCAGTGATTTTGGAGACCTAAAAAAAAAAAAGTCTGTCACTGTTTCCCCATCTTGCCATGAAGTGATGGGACCAGATGCCATGATCTTACTTTTCTGAATGTTGAGTTTTAAGCCAAATTTTTCACTCTCCTCTTTCACTTTCATCAAGAGACTCTTTAGTTCTTCTTCGCTTTCTGCCGTAAGTGTGGTGTCATCTGCATATCTGAGGTTATTGATATTTCATTGGTTACCCCAGGGCAATTCAGAGTCACATGGAAGGGGACCACAGAAGGGTATGGTTCTCTGGGCATGTGATTGATCTAGGGAGGGCTGTTGGAGAGTGGCTATGACATGGTTGCGAGTTGGGTCCTTCCTCTGGGGTTATGAACAGGTCCTTCCCCTGTGGCTTTTTCTCCATGACTCCATATACCTCTGGGAATAACCCCAGCTCTGCTCCATCCTTGACATCCTGGAGATAGCACACATGGCAGGAGCCAAAGGAGATGCAGGTTAGATCCCTGGGCTGCAAACATCCCCTGGAGGAGGGCATGGCAACCCACTCTAGTATTCTTGCCTGGATAAGCCCATGAACAGAAGAACCTGGTGGGCTACAGTCCATGGGGTTGCAGTTCGATGGACTGAGCACGCATGCACAGGACAGTTTTATTGTTCTTGTTACAGTCACCAAATTAAGGTGCCGTGAACAGATTTCAGTAGATGTACAGCCCATCCTCAGCCCTGTGCAGATGGGTTTTCCCATGTTGCTGTTGTCCCTGTTGTTTTGGAGAAGGCATTGTATGTGAAGAGTTAATAGGTGGAGCCAAAATGAAACAAGGAAAATTGGGTCTGGGAAAATGAAGGATAGTAAAGTCAGAGTGGGTGTCCCCGATGGCTCAGATGGTAAAGAAACCAACCATCTGCAATGCAGGAGACCCCGGATTCGATCCCTGGGTTGGGAAGATGCCCTGGAGGAGGGCGTGGAAACCCACTCCAGTATTCTTGCCTGGAGAATCCCCATGGAAAGAGGAGCCTGGCGGTCTGCATTTTATGGGGTTGCAAAAAAGTCAGACACGACTGTGGGATGAACCTAAAGTCAAAGTAAGAAGCTGTTTAAGCCCTTAGTGCAGCCTGAGTTGATCCTCGAAAGTAGATGTTCTAGAGAGGAAGGACATTCAAGAACTCCTTTCTCTGTCATGTTCGGGAAGTTATGCCAGCGGCACCTTCCTTGGTTCAGTGCCTTGGTTTTTTGAAGACGGCAGCTGTTCAGACACTCCATATTCCTCTCTTCATTCATTCAGCAAATATACATTGAACAGCTGCTCTGGGCTAGGAAAAGTGGTAGACACTTCGGGAGATATGAAGATGAATCAGCCCAGCATCCAGGCAGAACACAGCCCCCACACACAGAAGCTCCAGAATGTGATGTGGAGCAGGAGGGGGAAAGCAGAGGAATGTAGTCCTGATAAAGAATTGCAGCTCTGTCAGCCCAGTGCTCCGCTCTGCCCGCGTGGGGATGACATCTCCTATCACGACTGCCACCGCTGTCACTCTTTGCCCTTGAGTCTGTCACTCCACCAGGATTTGACAGCACCAGGATGGTGCTTCTCTCTTTAGAAGGGAGGAAACTGACTTTGGAGGCCAGTAAAATGTGGATTCTATCAGCAACTGACTCTACGATTTCCTATCTCCCCCACAGGTTTGTTGTTAGTGCTAGAGCAAATACGTGTAAAGTAAGTAGCATGGTACAAGACGTTGGATATATGACTGCTTTTATCTTTGTTATCAAAGAACTGAATGCATAGCGTTCACTGAACCATCCTGTAGTACCTCTAAATTCATGACAAGTTTTTCCCTCTTTGCACACCATTGTGATCATTTATTTACATCTCTCACGTTATACATGGGCCCTTATTGTCAAAGAGAAAAGTGTGTCCTATGCAACTGTGTACCCCCAGTGTCTAGGAGTGTATCATTCTATTGATTCATGTCACCTCCAGGTTACTAATAATCCTTTCACTTTTTGCAGAAATTGCTGTATATTCGTCTCAGAGGTCTCCTGAGGATCCTTCTGGTTGCCATTTGTTGAATGACCAATCAGATGGGTGGAGTTTTGTGTTACAGAAACTGGCAGCAAGTATCCAATGGGTGAAGAAGGTAAGATGGACCAGCATTACTGAGTGTATCAAATGTTACTGTATTTGTGGGGATGGAAATGATGGTTTCCAGGCCCATCCCACAAATGTGCCTACCCTCACAGATCCCAAGTAGAATTTGACAGGCCAGTAATCCTGGGCTTTGAGGAATGTGATTATTCCTGTTATTATTGGGTTACCTTTATGGAGCACCTATTATGTGCCTGTACAAAGATAATAGTTTTTTTTTATTTTGGTTTTTTTTTTTTTTTTTTCCATTTTTGGACCATAGAAGGTTCATAGGAGATAGAAGGAACTAAAAGGGTTATATAATTCCATGGCAGAAACTTGGCTGGAGAGACTAACATGACTCCCATGTTGTTCTTTATCCCCTTTTCTTCTTTTGAAAAGAATTCTTTAAATGTGTGCAAGGTGGCTTACATCCCACAAGGTAAAGAGGTTGCTAGGAGGCTGAATCTTTTAGATCTCAAAAGACAGAGCACTGGATCCTAAGCTGGGAGACTGACATCAGCTCCAAACCTGGCTCTATCGTTCACTGTCTGTGTGCCCCTAGGTTAACAAACTCTTCTCTGGGCCACAAAGGTGGTTGGGTCCAGAGTAACCAATGGTCCACAAGTTTTAGGATTCTATGAATACATTTACCTCCTTTATCAGCTCACTAGTAACTGAAGCTATTTTTATAGGATGTTGAAATATTCAGGTAAAACGTTAAGAATTAATTCTAGCAGCATGACTTCCCACACGGTACCGTCTTAGACTCACCCTTGCATGTGTCCGTGGCTCATCTCACCGTTGAGTGTCCACAAAGTGACTTAGATTCAGAGGTCAAATGCAAGTCATGATCTTTCCCCAAACCTTTACCTTGTGCTGTGTGCCACATCTCAGTGTCAGCATCAAAATTCACTGCATCTGAAACGTGAGTGCACCCTGTATGCCTCGTAGCCTCTTATCTCCAAGAGTGATTGATTCCAGTTGGTTTGCTCTCTGATTATCTCTGAAACACTTTGTTCTCTCTGCCCACACTGCCGCTGTCAAATGCAAGCCAGAATCCCTTTCTCCAAGATTCTGCTGCGGCTGCCACCCAACAGATCTTTATGCCTCCAGGGTTACTTTTCCCTCTGTCAACTCCAGCATGATCCACCTTTCATACATATCCTGAACAGTGTCCCTAAATCCAGATATGTTACTTGGCTACTAATCCTTTCACTTTGAGGCATCTGAATTCCTTCTCAAGCTTTCAGGACCCTCTAGTAATGGGCCCACTGTTCTGCTGTTTAGACCCCCACTCAGCTGTTGTCTCTGCACGCCCAGCCTTCACTGTACTCATCCACTCTAGATCTACTACAAGGCACAACCTTTATTTCACAGAGCCCAGTGATCTCTCTTTCCTCACAAGCTACCTTTTACTCAGTTTATACCTGTGCTTGCACCTCACTACCTCTAAGGATTTCTTTCTGATTGCTGAAGACTGAGCTATGGATGTCCCCTGGGCTTTAGTCATTAAGATTATACCATTTATTGTGATTCCCACATGGGTTGTAATTGTCTGTTTAGGTGTCTGTCTTGCTAACTAGACCTGGAGGTTCTTGAGGATTGGCTTTATCTTGGGACCACCGGGTTCCTGGTTGTAAGCACTATTCTGGCCCCAAGTAGGTTCTCAGTAAATATTTACTAAACATATGAATAGAGACTTTAAGATAAGAAAGGGGGCCTGATATTACCACAGAGAGAAAAGTCACAGCACTGGCAGCTAACAGGTATTGAGTGCTTATTGCTATGTCAGGAACATATGGTCTTGAAAGGTATCACTTCCCTTAATCTTTGCAAAAACCTACTGTGATAGGCACTATTAATATCTAACATTTTATAAATGAGACAACCGAGTTTTAGAAAAGATAAGTAACTTGCCTATGGCCATATTGCCATACTTTTATCTTTGGAAGTTTGACTTTAGCCAAAGCTTTTATCTTTGAGCACCCCTCTCTTTTGTTTTCTCCATGAGTGAATCTGGTCCATTATGGACAAAAGACACGTCCTCTATGGCAGGCTGAAGACTTTTTCTGCAGCCTACGCAAGCAATTTTTACTTAGATGGTCAGCCCCTGTAACTGGGACATGTATATCTTTGGTGATTTTCCAGATGTTTTTCACTCATGTTTTAATGTTGGTTTGTTTGGGGACAAAATTTCAATTTGGGGAGCCCTCCCCATCTTCTTCTCTCATGTTCTGGTTGACATTTGTCACGGGAACAAACTACTGAATGAAAACACTCTTAGTGGAAGCAGGGCCATACTTCCGTGCAAATGTACCAATATGATTTGGAAATTATGTGGCTGGCTCCTCTCGCATTAGCATATTCTGAAGCCTGGCTCAGCAGAGGAAACGCATCCCTCCTGTGGAAATGCCTGTGAATGACGATCATCTCATTTCTGCCAAACCAAATAGGTCTCTTCATTTCAGCGGTCCTTCGAATTTTTCAATAGGCCATGCAGCTGACATTTCCTATCTTTCTCAATAATACTGACAACTAGAATGAGGTTATCAGTGAAACAGAGTCAGAAGTTAAATAGAAAGTACTTCAATTTAATTTCTCTTCTAGGAAATTGTTTAGTTTTTTTTTTTTTTTTCTTCCACTTTGAAATTAAGAACAGCCTGTTTTGAAGAGTTCTGCATCACTTTTATTCCAAGGAGAGGAAGGTAAACTATTCTGATGTTTGCAGCCCCCTTAAAAAAACACAGCATGGTACAGATGGAACAGTCCTTAACAGTCGTTTGATCTTTCAGAATAATCTTCTTGTTTTAGACAGAGGATTTTTTTTTTTCTTTTTTTGCCTAGAGAGAGGAAAGGATTTATTCATGATCATAGTACAAGGTTTTGGAAGAACAAAATGAAGCTAACATACAACTTTGGCTCAAGACTCAGATTCTTGATCCTCAATCCGTTCATGATGCCAGCATTTCTTAAACAGGTGCCTATGATATGCTGGGATGCAGGCAGGGATAAAGTAGCTTTCACTTTCTTCAAGGTGCTTACAGTAAAGGCGCTCTATATAAAGTACCAGAATCCTGATAGGAAGGGAAAAGAGGGATATGGGGGTTGTGTAGAGAGAGAGAAACACGTTTTACAAATGGTGGTGAAGTGGTTTGGACTTACAGGATCAGCTCTCCAGCTGACATCTAGGGAAATCCACTTGAACTTCTGTTCTTGGTACCTCTGACTGACTTAGGCATCTTCCCAGAGCAGGGGAGGGGTGACCTAAGAAGCTACAGGACAGACCTTCCCGGCTGTGCTACCTCACTGAGCTTTTAGTAGGGCAGTGGGGCACAGAGCGAATGTCTTAAAGTGAAAAATATTTCCTCTTAGACTCTTGAAAAGTGTACACACATTGAGACCCTCCTGACTGATTACTCAGCAGGGGCTGCTTCTCACAGGTCACTGATTACCTTTCATTTGCATAAAAATCAATCCTAAAAAGCTGCTTGCGGGGGTGGGGTGGGGGCGGGCAACTCACCTGTGCTGGAACATCCTCCAGGCTCTGCACTGTCCCTGACAGTTTGAAATGTTGGCAGCCTGCCTCCTAACCCCCTCTGCCTGCTGGGTCTGTCTGTGAAGGCATTTCCTATTTTGGGATGTAGGCCACTGTGGAGAAAGAGGCCAAGTTTCTGTCTGTAGCTGGTGCCATGAGAATCATAAACAGACAGTCGGTTCACTTGCTGACTCCTTTGCAGATCTTCATTGTGTACCGCGTGACTGTCACTAACGTGATCAACCAAGAGTTAGGAAGCTCCCGTGTGCCAGGCAGTGGAAATGTCCTACCTTTGCCAGAATCAGCACTGAAGGGACAAACTTCAACTGAAGTTGTGGTTCTCTGATCTTGCTTTATTTGAGGACTGGTGAACACAATGCAGAGACCCTCCTGATCAGAACAGTGAGAGCTGATTTAATGAGATGCCCGTGTGCAGACACTGGGCTACCTGATTTACCTTCATTGTCTTGTGTGACATCACCAATGCTTTGGTATGTGCCGTCATCCTGCTTCGTTTATGATGAGGATGCTGAGGTTCGGAGAGGTTAATGAACTTGTCGAGGGCCATACAGTGAACTCTGTGTAGAGTCGGGGCCTCCACGCCCCAGTGCAGTACCATGGTGCCCCCAGCGTGTCTTCTGATTCTCTGGTATCGTGCTTTCCCATCTTAACCAAGTTGGAGGGTGGGGTTATATTACAGTTCTTTTGGTGGTCATGTCCTAAATCTCCATGTGGGCCAAGTGCTTCCGGCTAATGCAGCAGTGTGCTGAGCGAGAGATAACCCGTGGGGAGAGGAAAAAAGAATCCCGAATGTGTTCATTCATAAATCATCTCTTAGAAAGCATTCCCGTTTTAGGCCGTGGACCAGGTGCAGCTACAACCAGTGAACCTGATGCATATGTATCTACACAACAGTTGTCTCAAAATCATGTCTTTAAAGAGCACCCCTCCTTCTGATGGAGCCAGGCCAGCAGACGATAGCCATGGTGTAGAGTTTTTTGGAGGTAGCTCCATGGGTTCGTAGGAGCACAGAGGGACTGACTCTGATAGAGGAAATCAGGAAAGGCTTCAGGGAAGAGGTGACTTGTGGGTTGAGATATGAAGCATAAGTCAGAATTTACCAAGAGACAATCACGAAGGATTTTTTAAACAAAGAGCAGTGCAGAAGTTCTTGAGCCAAAATTTTCATGACTACGTTTATTTGTATATATAGTGAAAGTGGAAGTTGCTCAGTCGTGTCCAATTCTTTGCAACCCCATGAGCTATACAGTCCATGGAATTCTCCAGGCCAAAATACTGGAGTGGGTAGCCTATCCCTTCTCCAGTAGATGTTCCGACCCAGGAATCAAACCCAGGGGTCTCCTGCATTGCAGGAGGATTCTTTACCAGCTGAGCCATCAGGAAAGCCCAATTGTGTGCATACATACATGCCTATATATATATATAAATATATATATATACACACACACATATATACATACACACTCAAAGATACATATATACAAAGATATATATATAATAGACAAGACAGTTACAAGGTCTATAGAAAATTATCATTCAATTCTATCTTCTAGTCCCTTCCTCCTTTTGTGGAGGCAACTACTAGTTTCAGTTTTCTATGTGGCTGTTCAGAGAGTTTCCAAGTACTCATGAAGCTACCACCACACACACCCATGTACTTGTTTCCTGCGCATTTGTATACACTGGCAGCACCCAGTAAGTAAGTGCTTGCCCAGCTGTAAGCACCAGTATGTTCACTGTTCTGCACTTTATATTTTAATTAAAAAAAAGAGAACTTTAAATATCCCCCCTTGTTTTTGTTGCTTGTTCTCTGATTTTAAACTTTCTTTAAGTTTTAAAACATTTCAAACCTACAGAAAAGCTGTGAAAATATTAATAGTACAATTAATTCCTATAAACCTTTCATATAGAGTCATTGATTTTTTAAAATATCACATTACTCACGTTCCATGCAACAGCTGTATGAATTTAATGCCTGACCGAGATACAGCTTGGGCATCAGTTACCCAGACACCTAGGTGAGCTTCCATCCTCCCCCAGCACTTATTTAGTAAGATGACCAAGATGTACTTGAAACCAAGAACATGTTTCTGTCTGTGTCATTTTCCTTGAGATTCCAGAAACAGCAAATGCACCCTCAGGATGGAGACAGCAGGAAAGGCCCTTCTTTTGGCCATGGACTGTCCATCTGATGCTCATCTTTGGGAAAGGATCCGTTCCCATCTCACTGAGCACTGGAGTCCCAGCCAGGTGATCGCACTCTTTACACACTTGCCTTCTGGACCCAGGGGTCCAGGGTGGGAGCAGACAGTCCTGTTGAAATCTAATCACTTCATTTCCGACAACCAGTCATTTAGATGGTGTGACTTTTCTTTTTTGCTTGTTGGAGTCAACACGGCATCTCAAAGGCTGGTGTAGGATTCCCTCCTTTCAAAGATCAAAGCGCTTGAGCTGCCCAGGTTTCTCTGCGAATTTCCTCTGTGCATTTCATGGCAAGAGACAGTTTGTACTCCATGTGAGAGGGACTTTGAATACTGTGACAGACGGTAAGCAATCCAAGAAGACAGAGTGATATATGGTTTTGCAGTCAAGTGCTCTGGGCCCAGGGGGATTGTTTTCAGGTATTCATTCATTCACTCATCAAATAATTCTTGAAAGACACCGTGACATTCTTTCATGCTTTGTGCCAAGACCTAGGCATGCTCTGTGCAGGCTGGGCACTCAGTGTCTATGGGGTGATAGATGAATCTGGCCTGAAGAAAACAGGTGAACCTGAGAGGGGTGGGGTGAAACCTCCAGGGAATAACTTCCTGGCCATTCGGTAACTGATCCATTCATACATGAGGCAGATTTACTGGCTGCTTCTTGTTGCTCAGTCACTCAGCCATGTCCGACTCTTTTGTGACCCCATGGACTATAGCCCGCCAGGCTCCTCTGTCCATGGGATTCTCCAGGCAAGAATACTGCAGTGGGTAGCCATTTCCTCCTCCAGGAGATCTTCCTGACCCAGGGATTGAACCTGCGTCTCCTGCATTGGCAGGTGGATTCTTTACCACTTAGCCATCTGGGAAGCCCTGTGCTAAATCCATATGTGCATCTGTGACTCATTGCACTTCCTGTTCTCATGGAATCGTGTGCCAGTGATGGGGCTCCCCTGACCCCCTTCGAAGTCTACCTGTTTCCTCCAGTTGGGTCCATTAGGAAGGTTCAGCTGCTCCCAGAATGTTTCAGGACAAAAATCAGGACACTGCCCGACAGCCCTCCCAGCTCCACGTGCTTTCTAAGCCGGAGACTCATCGCTTCCTCTGGAGGCTACTAACCCAAATTACCCTGTGCCCTGTGGGGGACTCAGAGCTCAAGGCAGTTTGAGAGAGCAGAGAAGGAAAGGTAACAGGACAAAATCTGCCACCAGCTAATTGTGTCTGCTGAGGATCTAGAAGGCTGCAACCGGACAGCCGGCAGACACCTCCATGTGGGAGCTTCAGAAAAACCGTGGAGGGGCCAGTGAGCTCACCTCAGGAGGCTCTGAATTTTAGACTCTAAGCACCATTGGGAATGATGTTGGGTTGCCATAGCAACCATTTGTGTTGAGAGAAAAACGGATGCTTAAAAGTTTGGCCACACACTTGCAAGGACTCGTGAGAAGGAACCTCTCTAAAGGAATGTCTAGCAAGTTTCCTTAAGGGTCGCATTTCTGTCCGTGACAGATGCTGTTTTGGACCTCTCGACACTCCCGGTCTCTCTTCAGAATTTCCACTTGAGAAATGGATTCAGGAGAATTGTTATTCATTGCCCCTCAGCCATTTACATCATGCTCTGGGCAAAGAAAAGGCCTTGGATGCCTGCATGGCCGCACTCCTGTCCAGGGCTTGTGCTGGACCCCACAGTGGCAGGGAGCAGCCTGTGCTCACACAAGAAGGGCCAGGGTACCTGTGACTGGGTTCATGGGAGCACACCCGGCTCCCTGATCTCGTCCCCAGTCCTTTTCTGCCGAGCTTCAGTCTAAATTGTATTGAGTTCCTTTCAGTGAAAAGCCCCAAGCTTCAGAAGTTTGTGACCCTTAGCAGGATAAATCACAGGGTCCTCTGCCTGGCTCCTAAGACTGACTTGATCCAGCCCCCACCCCCTCCCAGTTAACTCTCCATCCATACTGTCTTACTGGGAGTCCCGCATACCGTGATGCTTAACCCTCCATGCTCTTGGGCTGGTTCTCCTTCTCAGGCTCCATTTGTCTGAAGAGGTTGAGAAGGCCCCTATCTTCCAGGTGGGGTTCTGGACCGGAGTCCTTGGTTCCTTAGGAGTCTCCATGGGCCCGGGGCATCTTTGCCTTTATGAGCTCTTTTTTTTTCTGTATATATATATATATATATATATATATATATATATATATAAAGAAACTTAAATACTGTATTTATGACTGCTTCAGCATGAAGATGAATATAATCTTTACCCTCAAAGATCAAATTTTCTTCTGACTTGAAAAGAAACTGAAACATTCCTGTGAGCCCCTAGAAATACTGTGGACTCCGGGCACTCTGTCTAATGGAGGAGCCTTGGGGGCTTGGCCCTTTCTCTTCCCTTAGTCTCAGTTCCTTCACATGCCTGATTCTTCATTATTTAGGGCCTTTCCTGACATCACCACTTGTAAAGCCACACCCACTGCTTTGTTATTCATTATTTCATCGTGTTGTCTTATCCCTCACAGGAGTCATCATAATGTGTGAATATCATGTCTATTTCCCTTCATGGTTTACTTGTTTATTGTCTGTTCCCCCCGTGAGAGTCTAAGCCCCCTGAGGTTCAGAGATATGGTCTGCCTTGCCCACCCCTATATGTTCAACATCAAGAGCAATGAGGTCCAGGCTAGTTGTAGCTCAGTAAGTAGTTCCTGACGAAATGACTTCAGCCAATACCTAATTCTTGAACATTTCTCTTATGGGTCGGCAGGAATATGATGGTTGGTTGCCGGCCTTAGAAAAGCATGTGGGGCCAAGGGCTGGAGTGTGGGCCTCTCCATATCGCTGGCTTGTTCAGAATCTTCAAGCCTCTCTCCTCTATTCCTCATATCCTCTCTCTCCCGCTCTGGGCTCCTCCTGGGCCATCATTCGGATTTGAGTGACACTGGTTCCCAGAGCACTCGACTCTGAGGATGCCAACAGCTGCATAATGGCTTTCCCGCATGTGCATCTGTGCATTAACACAGGCCTTTCGGGCCTGCGCTGGCTTGCCTGACCCTTCTCCCGCCAGGAAAGAATGTGCATCTGTAATACTCTGGAAAATTGGGGCTGACATGTAGCTTGGTACCCAAAGTGGTTTCACTCAAGCAAACATAGAATAATAGCCATGCACTTAAATGCTTGAGCGGATATCAATTGAAGGAACGTTCCAATAATCCGTGTTTATGAAGCCCGTAGTATGAATTTTTGAAATAGCACTTAAACCCCACTTTATTCTTGACAAATGATGTTTGTAGCTGTTGAGATATTTTTATTTCAATTATGTGCCGGTGTTGTGGGGAGAAGGTTTCTGACAATAGCAAAGACATAAGCCATTTTTATGGTGCTTCTATCACTATTCCCATTGCTAAACTCGACTGGACAGTTCATTAAGATGAAAAATTAACAGCACATGCTTCGGGGAGAATAATCATGGAACATGACAGCTTGTGGAGGCACTGGCATTCAGAGGAGCAGACAGATGACAAACGTGCTGGTCTTCTGAAGAAGCAGCAATTGGTCAGTCGGTCGGGAGCCAGGCATTTACCGAGCACCTACGTGTGTGTTCATCCATGAGCTGAGGTGCTGGGGGAAAGAGAATGCCGGCAACACGGCCTTTGCACTCCAAGAACATACCATCAATTTGGGTAGGCTGGGCAGATTTCAGCTGTCAACCTGCAAGTGCCAGAGGGGTGTACATCAAATGCCTAACACTTTGGTGCTGACTGTAAGTTGAGGAGTAGTAATTCATTGTGGACTTTGGTGAAGATTTTTTTACACCTTGAGGAAGAACAGGATGTTAAATAGGAAACTTTATTCTAAATATAATAGCTCCTAATGGCTATAATTTTGTTTTGGGGAATTGATGAAATGTTCTAGAAATAGATATGTGTGGATTGATGTACAACTTGGAAGATTTATTAAAAACACTGAACTATGTATTCTTTAAAAGGGTAGACTTTATGTGAATTATATCTCGGGAAATCTATAATTTTTTAAGTGTTAAATTTCAGTAAATCTTGTATATGTTCAAAGAGAGTTGGGCATAGTTCCGAGAGAAAGAAGGGATGAGACAGACTAGCATGGATAGGAAGGCAGCACATACCCATTTTTCAGATGAGCAAATGAAGAGTCAGATCCGTTCGTCCCTTGCCCATGAAGCCACAGTGAATAGTCAGGCCACGACTTCACTTCTAGCCCTTCTTGGCTCCAGTGTTTAGATGCTTCCCCCACCACACTGCTGGTGCCCAGAAAAAAACAGCTCCTGGAATGCAACAATAACACAAATGACAACAGTAACAGCGACTTCCCTCTGCAAAGCGCCCTCACCTCTCTTGTCTCTCGTCTGTTCTTACTGCGTCCCTCTGAGAGTGATTGGAACAGTGTGCCTGCATCTGTGGAGGTGGGCTGTGTCTAAGGAGAAGGAGATCACATCCGCATTCCAGTCTGCATAAAGAACACTGGATTCTGTTCTCTAGGCATTCAGGGTGCTTCCACCTCCACTTAGGTAGGGCTCTGTCTCTCCCTGGAACTGTATATGCAGCCGGTTTCTCCAGTGCAAGCAGAATTTCTAAGTGAAACCACAGAGATGTGGGAATCCACGGATATTTAGAAACAAGGCCTGGAATTGGGTGTCCTGTGAGTGTAACATAGAAGTCAGTGCTGTTCTATGGAAAGAGCGGATACACGTTTGTATTGTAAAGCACATGTCTAGATTAAAGTCACTTACATCATTATCTCCCCCGCAGTTCATAAGAGAGCTTTTGATGTCATTCTCAGCTTACTAGTGTAAATAATGGCTCGAATTCTCATCCTGTTGGACAGGATGGAAACCTGACTCGGGATTTGTAAATACTGCTGCACTGCATTTACTTTCACGGGGACATTTTCTCCCCCAGCAGACACTGGAATAAACAGCATCCTGGGAAACAGCCGGTGGGGGAATCACGATGCATTAACCTAAGCAGTGAGATCAAAACAAAAGCTCTGTTTGCGATCTCCCGCCAGAGCCCACATCCTGGCAGTCCCCACTGTTCGGCCTCATTCAGGATGCGTTAATAAAATAAGATCTTTGCAGAGTGAAAAGGAGCTGAGCTTTAGGAAACGGGCGTCTTTGTCAAGCAGCAGAATCCTCTTTCCCAATTTCATTACAGTTTTCTTAGCTTTTAAAGGAGTTAAAAGAATTTTTTTTTTAAATAAAAAGATTAATACTTCCTGAAATATACACCTGTCTGTTTCAGAGGGTTTGCCTTTTTCCCCTCATCGTAGGGTCTGGATGGGTGGCCTGACTCAGGGCTGGGAAAGCCCAGGTTCTAATCTTGTTTCATGCTGGAAAGTAACTGCTCTGGGCACCTCTTTACTAATTTGTCAAATGTGGTCAACAGTGGGATGATTATTGTAATCACCCGATGATCAGCATCTACTCTGTAGGGATTTTGTGACAGTGGATGGAGGTATTACCTCTAAAGCCTGTCACATGAAGAGAGCTTCTTCAACAGGACTCAGGGTGGAGGTGATGGTAGTGTCTGAGTCTATACAGTTCCAAATATCCAGGTATTTCCAGATTCAGGTCCATGTAGACAGAAATCTGCAGTAGTTGATGGAATCCAGATCATAGCCAGGTTTGTATAACACGTGCATGCAGGCTCACCCTGGAAGGCTGGCGCACTCTCGAACTGGCCTGAGTGTTAGCATGTGAAGGTGGCAATATTAGTTCCCATGGATGGGGTGCTCCTCTTTACAGAAGGGTAGTGCCAATTAAAGTGTCCCAGAAAATACAGGATAGCAGTGCATGGGTCAAGGGCCGGAGCGGGGATGGGGATGGCGGTGGTTTCACTGAAGTGACCTGGGTTGGAATTTCGGGTATTCCTCTAACTGACTTTGAGCAGAACAGTGACTCTCTCCTGTGGTCATGATTCTTTGTTTCTGTTTTTAATGGAAACAGACTGTCTTCCAGGGTGAAGAAGGACTTGCATGATTAAATTGTGAGACTGTACATTCCTCCTCCTTCCCCAGTATGATGCAGCTCAGTAAGAGGAGCAGGAGTGATGGCCTCCCCTTTCCCCCCACCCATGCATCATCTCAGCTCCCTTGTGAACTGACTACTGTGACTTCTGCCAAGAATTTTAACCCTACAAAGCATCCACTTTCTCATCTGTTAAAAGGGTGTATAGATTCCTGTTGCTGCTGTAACGAACTGACACAAACCTAGTGGCTTAAAACAACCCAACTTTATTATCTTCCAGTTTTGGAGACCAGCAGCCCAGCATGGGTCCTGCAGGCTAGAATCGAATTGTTGATATGAATGTGTTCCTTCTGGAGATCCGAGGGGAGAATCTCATTTCTTGTCCTTATCAGATTTGGGGAGGCCTCTTGCATGCCTCAGCTCATGGCCTATTCTTATGTCTTCAGAGTTTATCATCTCGTCCTCTGCTCCTCCAACCCATTCTTGCTCTATCCTTCCTGCGTCTCTTTTAAAAAGACTCTTTTGATTACATCGAGTCCACATGAATAATCCAGGATGCTATGCACATCTCAAGACCTTTACTTTAACCACTTCTGCAGAGTCCTCTTTTCTATACAACTCAATGAATTCATAGGTTCCGAGAATTAGCACGTGGACATTTTTGTGAAACCAGAGCATTGTTTGCACTCAGAAGGCTACTGCAAGGATTGAATGAGATAATGCGTGTAAAACACTGAGCACCATTCCCAGCTCATAGTGATAACTCACTAAGTGCGTCTTCTCCTGCTCAAAATCACTGATAATGACGTTTGCTTGCATACCTCCCAGAGACAGCTAGGGACTGCCACCATTGTAACTGCCCTGCTCTGCCTGCTGGCAGGGACAGTGGCCTTGTTTGGCAGTGACTGGAGGCTTCCACTCCTCTCAGCCCTGGAAGGAAGCCAGTCTACAGAGACAGTTCTATCTGAACAATGCTCCCTCCAACAGTGTTAGCCTGGGCAAGTTTCACCTCTTCTAAGTGTCCTCTTTCTTATCTGCAAACTGGGGTTAGGAGGAGGGGCTTGGCTCAGGAACTCTGGTGTTCAGCGGTTCTTCTGCTGAAAATCTATAGACTCTAAGAAATGGTCACACGTGAACCCCCAAAAGAGCAGGTTGATGTTAAAGGATTTTTGCTGGCTTTTCAGGGAAAATGGTGCATTGCAAAACAACAGCAGTAAAAACAGCTCTCATCTTCTCCTGCCTTTCATGAACCTTCAGGAGAGTTTCTAACTGTGGGTGCTCCTGGCTCAGGTTGGGCCACGTGATGGGGTAGACAGGAGGCTGGCACTGGGCGCTTTCTGTAATGAGTGGATCCCAGACAAGTGAGGATCTGAGCTCAGGCTTCCACGCTTAAGGTGGGGGTGGTGGTGGTGAATTCTTCTATTTGGAAGATACATCGGTCATGGATACAGTGTTGAGGAAGAAAAAAGCAGAAAGAGGAAGATGCCTACTAGGTGTCAGACACGTAAGGGTGCTCTCTTTGTGTCACTGAATTCCCATCCCTTGGTCCTGGGTAGGGGGAGCATTTTATCTTCATTTTTCAAATGAGAAAACAGCCTGAGAAAGGGTGACTAATTTGCCTGAGGCCTCACAGCTGGCAAGTGACTCAAGAAGAAGGAAACTGAATTAATACTTCAAATTCCAAAAGCGGGGCTTCTCCGCTGCTGCAGGGAGCCTGCCTCAGTCCGGGTGGTCCACTTCCCGGATGCACATTGCACTCTCTGAGGTGACCCGGTCACCCCCGCTGGTCTCCACTCTCCCTCCCGAGTGGTGAGAAAGCCAAGGCCGTGTATATTTCACTTCATCATTTCCTTTTACCCACCCTCCTTGAGAAAAACCTCTCCATCTGCCCTGCTGTCTCCTTTTCAGCCTCTGCCTTCCCACCTCAGATCCCCTTTTTTTTCTGAGTTATTTTAGGCGAAGTTGAGCGATGGGAGTTTGCAGACAAGTTGAGACTCCACATCCGAGTGATCTGTGTAGCCTTCGGAGCTCATTTCCCCACACACATTGGAAGTTGTCTTGGGAGGATACTGGAAGTTTGTCAGAGTCATCCAGAGATAAGAGGGGTGCAGGCAGTGAGGAGGTCCTGCCACTTAATGGGGGTTGTGGTGAGCTGTGACTTGTGACTTTGATGTGGTGGGTCTGCGTGCCTTCTGTGACTCAGAAACCATCTCCATAAGGACATTTGGATGTGCATGCATTCAGGTGTTTGGGTTTCCCTGATGGCACAGTTGGTAAAGAATCTGCCAGCAATGCAGGAGACCCCAGTCTGATTCCTGGCTCAGGAAGATCCCCTGGAGAAAGAAAAGGCTACCCACTCCAGTATTCTTGGGCTTCCCTTGTGACTCAGCTGGTAAAGAATCCACCGGCAATGTGGAAGACCTGGGTTTGATCCCTGGGTTGGGAAGATCCCCTGAAGACAGGAAAGGCTACCCACTCCAGTATTCTGGGCTGGAAAATGCCATGGACTGTATAGTCCATGGGGTCACACAGAGTTGGGCACGACTGAGCGACTTCACTTTCATTCCGGTGTTTACACAAAATTAAACTCTTTAATTGAAAACCACAGTCCATACAGAGGAGGAACACAGCAGGCACCTTCCAAGTGGGTGCAGTATCGGATCCAGCGCCTCTAAGAGTCCTGAGCGGAATGAAGCCAACACTTGAATCAAACACAGATCTAGCCTTGAATCTGACCTGGTGCAAAGTGCAGTGAAAGTCAGAAGGCTCTGGGGGTGGGAAAAAAAAACAAACAAATCTTATTTATTTATTTTTTTTCTCTCTACAAGAAAGGCTATACTAATTGAGCAATCCTTAAAGTTGAATTGTTAAAAGCAAGGCCTCTAAGATCAGGTGGTCAGGGTGGTATTAGTTATGTGACCTTCAGTGAGTCATTTTACCTCTCAGACTTTCCATGTTTTCACCAAAAAAATGGGGTTGTTTCACTAACTTGTGTCTGACTCTGTGTGACCCTATGGACTGCAGCATGCCAGGCTTCCCTGTCCTTCAGTATCTCTCAAAGTTTGCTCAAACTCATGTCCGTTGAGTTGGTGATGCCATCCAACAATCTCATCCTCTGCCACCCCCTTCTTCTGTCCTCAATCTTTCCCAGCATCAGAGTCTTTTCCAATGAGTTGGCTCTTCACATCAGGTAGGCAAAGTATTGGAGCTTCAGCTTCAGCATCAGTCTTTCCAATGAATATTCAGGGTTGATTTCCTTTAGGATTGACTGATTTGATCTTCTCGAGTCCAAGGACTCTCAAGGGTCTTCTCCAGGTTCCTCTGTCCATGGAATATTCCAGGCAAGAATACTAGAATGGGTAGCCATTCCCTTCTCCAAGGGGTATTCCCAACCCAGGGATCAAACCCAGGTCTACTGCATTGCAGGTGGATTCTTTACCGTCTGAGCCACCAGGGAAGCCCTATAAAATGGGGAGAACAGTAGTATAAACCCACAGGCTTGTGTGCAGATTATCAAAATAAAGCATGTACACAGAGTGCTGGGCTCGATATTCAGCATGGAGTAAGCACCCTGGGATTGTGAGGCCCCTCATCACCGGCTGCTGTTAATCAGCTCTCTCCTGGATGAGAAGAAGGCCAAATGGGAGCTGATTTTGGAAACTCTGTTCACCCTCAGGGAAATTCTTTTGTTTCTTCGAGCAGGACTTTCGGCCTAAGCCCTACTGCAGATAGCAGCCTTCACCTTCGCTGGTATCTCTGCACATTAAAGAGTCTGACTTATCCTTTCACTCTCCATCAATAAAACGAGGATAATAATAACCCTTACTTTTGTTGGATGATGTGTAACACGAGCTAATGTGTGTGAAAGCCCTTTGTAAGTTACAAAGTGCTCTAAAGTATGAATTATTATTGTGATTGCTCTACTCCAGGCATCTCATAAACAATGCAGAAAATTAAGGAGGAGAACCACTGCTATTCAGAAAGCATTTATGCCTCTTTAAGTGTGTGGCTATAAACTATGGGCAGATGGATTTGACACTGCAGTCTTCAGTACCGCTGAACTGTCAGGAACTGCTCAGTGCCAGCCACATCCTAGCTGGGGTGACACTTCTGATACCAGCAGGCGGTGGAGCACAGTGGTTAGCTGGGGCAGCTCTGTGATTCCACCGGGTTTGAACACCAGCTGCTGCTGTGACTTTGCCCAGAATCTCCAAGGGACTCCTGAACCTCACTTCCCTCATTTGTAAAATATAGATATTATTCTTACCTCATGAGTGGCTGTGAGGAGTAAATAAGATAATGATCGTAAAGATCTGGACAATACCTAGTGCGGTAATCTGGAGGATTTAGACACTCCCTCATGACTTCCCTGGTAGCTTAGCGGCTTGCAGCACAAGCTGGGTGGCTTAAACAACAGAAATTTATTGCCTCACGGTTTGGGAGCCCCAAAGTCCAAAATCAACGTGCTGGCAGAGTGAGCTTCTTCTTGAGGCCTGGCAGGGAGACTCTGTGCTCACCTTTCTCCTAGCTTCTTGTGGGCAGTTTTTGGCTTATTGATGGTGTTTCCCGGAGTCCGAATGTCCTCTTCTAATAAGGGAGATGGTCCTTATGAGAGACTATCCTGATGACTTCATCATCATCTTAATTTGATCATCTGCAAAGACCCTGTTTGCAAATAAGATCGCCTTTCCTTCACAGGTCCTGGGAGTCGGGAGTCAAGCCTTTGTTAGGGAAACACAGTTCAGGCTATAACACCTCCAAGCTTATTTCTAGGATTACCACTTAAGACACAAATGTGTCCACTCTAAGTCTTTTTCTCACAAACTCAATCAACAAGTTTTCATTGACTGCTTCCCATGTGCCCAATATCAAGCTATCCACTGGAGATAGGATGATGAATAAAACACATATGACCCCCATTGTCATGGAGCACTGATGATGCAGCCTTAGAGAATTTCAGTCCTAGACACAGTCCTACAGCTAAGCCCTTTTATCAGTAATTCCAAATGGCTCATCTTAGCGGATAAGTGAGTGTTAGTGGTAAAGAATCTGCCTGCAACACAGGAAATGCAGGTTCGATCACTGGGTCGGGAAGATCCCCTGGAAAAGGAAATGACAACCCACTCCAGCATTCTTGCCTGGAAAATCCCATGGACAAACGAACCTGGTGGGCTGCATGCAGTCCAGGGGGTCGCAAAGAGTTGGACACGACTTACTGACTAAACAACAACAACAAGACACCTCCCTCACTGCAGCCCCCTTGCCCTGGGGATAAGCTTCATTATTCTGAGTAAATCTAGAGAGAGAATAACCAGAGAAAAATATTAATATTTGATTAACTTCATTTGCACATGCACATCTCTAGTTCATCCATTGCTTTGCAGCATGGCATGTGATTTCTTAAAAGTCTCTGTGTGTGTTTTTCCCCTAGTTTACTGGTGGGGTGTCATCACAGGTCTCCCAGACCAAGTGCTGCAAATAGGATGATCTTAACCATAGTGTGCCACTTATTAGATGGAAGAACGATTAGCCTGTGCTCTGTTTAATTAAGCCTCACTTAATGGGCAAACGTTTTCTTTAACGAATTTGCTGTCACCTCATCAGTTATTTAAGGCAGTTCATTTCACAGCAGGGGGAAGAAAAAAAGAGAGAAAGATAGGAAAAAAAAAAAATTCTCATTTGCTCCAAGTCGTTTGGTCTGAGGAAAAGCTTGGCTGTCTAGAAGATGCCTAATTGCCGTTGTGATCGTCTGCTTAGTCTCTATTTAGTCTTAGGCTTCTTATTGAAACGCTAATCAGGGTTAGGTCTCACCTCTTGATGAATGATTTTGTAAAAACTTGATATTCCTACTCTTAGCTAGGAATGTCTGTGTGCAAGTATAATGCCACTCCGACTGAATGGAAAGATAACTAAGGCCCTTAATTTTGCAAAGAGGGCTCTGATTTGGTACATACAGTGCAGATCAGAGAAAATTAGAATGAAATAAATCTCCTTCTTTGCACAGGCACCACCTCTGTTATATCATGAGCCACTTTTCTTTGGCTGATTTTGTTGGGGATTGGTAGAATGCTCGACACATGTATTTGAGCTTATTTCCTATAGTTGGGGTGAAATGTAGGTTATGCCGTTTTATCTGGCGACAGAACTTGGGAAACTGAAGTTCTGTGATTTTTTGCTTCATCTGTCAAGTAGGAATAGTTATCCCTACATCACAAGACTGTAAGGAATTCAAGCATCATTCATGCTTCTAGCTCGAAGTCTAATAGCTTCTTAGGCAAGGGATACAATATTATTCGCCTTTTCCTTTGTTCTCCTTCCCTTTCCCCACCCACCAATCCTTGAAGGGTGGAGCAGAGTTGGTTGCTGTTTTGGTTTTCTTTTCTCCCCATGGCCATAACACACCCACCTTAAATCTGAGTGTTAGGCACTCTGCTGCTTCTGAGTTTTCAGGTCTTAATGCATCCAGATGGAAAATGAATAATTGAAGCAGACACCCATTTATGTTGAAAGAGAAGAACCACAATGGTGGACATTTGGCTATTTTTGCATAGTCAACTGACTCGCTGCCGATTTTCCCTCTTTGCACTGCTGCAGAATAGGTATGAAGCCAAGCATTTCCTTCACCTGCACTGGCCAAAGAGTAAATGCTATGGGTATTATAGTAATGATTGATTATTTTTGCTTGTGGCCTGCCTGTGCCCACCTCTCCTGCTTCACCCACTTCCTCCTCTTGAGCAGACCCTGTGCTTTCACTGTCCCTACTGTTACCCAAACACAGCATCTAATTTCATGCCATAGATGTTTATTCCTGCTGGTCCAACCCTGAACATCTCATTCGTTCATATATTTCAAGACTTAATTCTGCTTTATCAAGTAAGTCTTCCCCGCCCAGCCTCATCCTCATGCCCTCATTTATGTGAGTCTCCTATGAACTCTCTCCGCTCTCTCATTTCCCCAGCAAAGCACCTTCCACATCTCATTTCCCCATTTTCTAGGCTGCTGCCCAGTCTGCTACCACCACCCTGAGACACTCGGTAACTTGAGGACCATGACAGCATCCTCTTGTTATTCCCTCTGCTTGACTCAACACTGGGTTCCCAGTTCATGCTGAGGGCATTTCTGGTTAATTCATTCGTATTAGTGTGTGTGTGTGAGAGAGAGAGAAAAATAGAGATCCATGCATGCTGCCTTCTGAAAATGACCTTGGAAGTTGCCTGCTAACCTGGCATGGTACATGTTCATACTATAAATGATCCTGACTCTCAGACCTAGGTATTGGCTATTTCCTCAGAGCCAGTGTCAAGTCAGAGGATGAAAGAGAACATTATTCCTAATTCCTCAATCAATTAGCACTATAGATAAGCCTTTCATCCTTAGGCTTTCTACATTGTAGGTCACCTGTCAATATCTGACGGCCTATTCTACCTTCTCTGGGGAAATCTAAATTCCTGCTTTGGATTTCTCTGACCTCAGTTACGCTGTTGTTCAAAGTTCCCAAACTGTCAACACTTCCCCAAATGCAATCTCTTCTGCCCAGTGATGTTGCTTCTGTGGGCAGGAGCATCCTGAGTTCACAGAAAAGGTATATAAAGATAATATGGTTTGGGGATTTAGGATAAAAATAATTTGAAGCTTGAGGATTGGCTTACCTAGTCTGGCTTTTTATTTATACAAATGTTTTGGCTTTGTCAGGCAAAATACTGGACTTCCAGTTAAACTTGAATTTCAGATAAACAACAGAGATATGTTTTAGTATAACTATATCCCCCAACATTGTGTAAGACATACTTATACTAAAAATAATTGTTGTTCCTTTGAAACTCAAATTTATTTGGATGTCCTATGCTTTCATTTGCTAAGTCTAGCTCCTCTGTGTGTGTGTGTGTGTGTGTGTGTGTTAAGTTGCTTCAGTTGTGTCTGACTCTTTGCCACCCATGGATGGTAGCCCACCAGGCACTTCTGTCCACGGGATCTCCAGGCAAGAATACTGGAGTGGGTTGCCATGTCCTCCTCCAGGGGACCTCTCCGACCCAAGGATCCAACCTGAATCCCTTAAATCTCCTGCATTGGCAAGTGGGTTTTTGTTTGTCTGTTTGTTTGTTTTACCAGTAGCACCACCTGGGAAGCCCTGAGCTCCTCTACTTCTCATTAAATTTAACCACCTGCCCATTATGATTTGATAGGCCTCACATCAGCCTGACCAAGTTGGAAACATGCAGGTTTTCTGAGTCCTAAACCAGCATTCATTCCTAAATCATGTGATTGGAACTGGAAATTATTCTACTCTGGCACACATTGCTTTTTGCAAGTTTGTGATGATTATTCCTAGAAACTTGCCCCATTTTAGCAAAGAGTTGTTTCAACACAATCCAACTCAGTAGAAGTGAGCAACAATAAAACAGTTTCCTCCAGGGTAATTGCAACATAGTTTTGTCATTTCAGCACATAAGCCTGACTGCACATATCAGGTATGTGCCCATTGAGGCTAGGTTCTCTCTTTAAAAAAAAATGCTGTTTTCTATTATGTAAGATGTTGAGAAAGGAACTGTACTGAGGATAACCAGAGTCATACACTAGCATATTGGCAATTTCCTCTGAAGCCATCCATTTATCCAGTATACATGATGTCTTGTTGTCTCCAAACTAAACTCCAATCTCCATGCTTACTAAGGAACTGGTTTAAAATTCTTTAGCCAGTCATAAGTGAAATAACTGTCACTCTTCTGCTGTAATCTGAATTTCCCCTCTTTGTCATGCTTTCTTGTTCCAAGATGGCCTCACTGGGGAAAAAATCACATCTTTGTATTAAGGTCTTCCTTACTCTTTGCAGGGGGAAAAATGTATCTGCTCAGAATGCAAACTCAGGCTAAGTCTGTGACTTGTAACAATTTGAAGGAGACTGATTCTTTTAAGTATGTTCAACAAAATGTCTGCCTGCTTTTTCTTATGACCCTGGAAAATTTTCTTTTCTGGCTTTTGGTTTAGATATCACTCATATTTCACTCTGGGTTTTTCTCATAGTGAAACCTCTATCCCCTCCTCACCCTCAAGAAACCTATACTCCTCTGCTCACTTTATGGGAAGAGTCACTTTTCAATCTGGATACAATCTGAAAAGCAGATTCCCTCTGTCTGTGGAAACATGGTTGCCAGGATGTATCCTGTGTAACACTTAAACTTTTCCTCTTCAGTAGGAAGATATTACCCAAGCACTGAAGATTGACCATCTGTTGAAGAGGATGTGCAAACTGGTGAAACACTGACAGAAGACAAAGATTTAAATTTTGTAGCAGCTAAAGGTTCAGTTCACTCCCTGTAGGGTGAAACAGCAGCAAGGTGCAAAAACTCTGTCACCCGGCCTATTGGGTCATCTCAACAGCAGGGTGGGGAAGGGGGGGAAAGTGAGACACAGGAGTGTGTGTGTGTGTGTGTGTGTGTGTGTGTGTGTGGTGGGAGCCATTAGCCAGAACAACTCTAATGCAATAGGAAGTAATAAGACCCCAGGATCCCAGAGTCCTTGCCATGGGTTGGTCTAAAGGGTATATATCTGGGAAAGAAGCATCGTCATAGGCAGAGATACACAGCAGATACAGGCAGGAGGCAGCATCATTTATTGTCTCCTCTGCACTAATAGAAGGGAGACCCCAAGAAATAAAATGTCAGAGGCAGGGGGCAGACCCCAGAGAGAAAAACCTAGCATCGCCTAAGTGGAACCTCAAAGCTCTAGGCAGTCCAGCTGGGCATATCAGCAGAGCAGCGGTCATGGTGAGGACTAGGTAGTGGGTTTCCATCAACTCCTGATGTGGAGAGCATGCCTTTGGAGGAGGAATAAGAAATAGGCTACATTACCGTCCTTCCATTTCTGCCTTTCAAAATTCTACCCATTTGTTTCCAGATCTAGGTCCTATCTCCTTGCTTGGTGAAGTGGCTGTGCCATCCTGAGTGTATTTTGACCTCTCTGAGTGTTTATCTCTACTGTTCATTTTAATGAGCTGACTTGATCTGGGTTGTTGGTATTTTCTGAATAAGTGTATTTGTCAAATCAACTAGCTTTCAAATTCTGAATCTCCATTCCCCACCCCCTCCACCCCTCCCCCCACCCTGTAAGTTCTGGGTGAGCTTTATTAGGTTGCTGGAATTTAGATCTTAAAATATCTATGCATAGAAGAGATGGAGGATGGGGACTTAGACATTGGGGATGCAGACGGCCCCAGTCTGGGCTACCCGGTGTCATGGTTGGATTCACACTCATAGGAGCACACTGAATGAGGAGATGAAGCCATGTTTCTATGACCCCGTGGGCAGCTATCCTTGAGAGGCAAGAGTGGGCATCTCTCTTATGGATGTCTTTCTGGGAAGGTTAACGTAAGTCCTTGATGGTAAAGTTCATGACTTATGCAATAACTACTTTGTTGTTCTGTCTTCATCTACCCCTTGTGAGATTGGGGCAGCTCTGGTCCAAAGGCGCTTCCCCTTACTGGGTGAGGCTGAAGCACCCTTTCTATGTTATCATGGATTGCTAGTGTGCCCTTCCAATAACATCTTTTTGGAAAGAGGTACTTGCTTAAAGGATGTAAGATTCTTGAGAGCAAGGGCAGTGCCCATCCCCTGCTGCACATGTTTCCCCTGGGGAGCGCTCATGCATGTCTGGGAAAATATCACCGTGGCGCTCTATACACTGATTAAAGTTTTTATGCTTTTATTTGTTTATGTAATTTTATTTTATTTTTTTAAGTTATTGTCACCCCCTCCCCCCTTCCCATTTGCTGTTAAAAACAGGATTGAATCTCCTTTGCAGTGTGGATACTGTGGTGGTCTTCCTGTCTGAGAGGAAGGCATACTTCTGGGTCTCACCTTGAATGTCCTTGGGTGTACCATTGATGTGTGGGACTTGCCTCCATTAAAGCATAATCCCTCCTTCCAAGAGTGACATACCTCATCTTTTCAACGACGTTAGCACGAGGTCTCACGGAGTTGTCTCACGTTGTTGGGCTGGTTCCTCTTGTTGGAAGGTATTTATTGTCTGGCTGTCTTCCTACAGTTCCCTGTGCCACTTGCATCTTATTACTCATTAGCAGCTTCTTTGAGGCTGAGGCAGTGAAGGGTGTAGAGCAAAATTTTGTTCTAAAGTGGAAAATGTGTGTGAGAGAGAGGGGTAGTTTGGAAGTCATGATTCATTCCTTCGAGGACTGTTCGGAAGAGCGGGGCAGGCTGGAGAACATCTAGGGAAGGACTGGGGCAGCTGCTCTAAGGAAATGTTAACAGACTGGTACTGTTCAAAGCAGAGAATTAATTGCAAGACTCTTAGAGGGAATGCACACTCTAAAAAGATAGTAACCTGAGTTACTTGAGAGCAAATATGTTTCACCTAAGTTTGTAGCATTTAACTACTGTGGAAATCCTACAAATATTTATCAAATGGTAGCCATGTGGAATGAGATCTCACTGAACTCTGAACATCCCTGGAAGGAAAAATTCTCCTTCAGAGGAGAATTATAGAGAAGTTCATCATCAAAGGCAGAAAGATAAGAGCTTCCAAATGGGCCATATACGGCTTCAAATTCCACTTCAGGTTTCAGAATGCTTTAAAAGTGAAGTGTCCCTAGCCCTTGCTTCCATATCTAGGCAAAGGAGGCAGTAATACAAAACTCTCAAAGGTGCTGGGGGAGAGAGGTTGTAAAGAATCTACGTATAGCACCTAGCAAAACACCTACCCCATAGTAGGTTCTCAGAAACATAGCAGCTAGTTTGTAGATGATGACTTAGTAACAGTGATGCCATGCACCTCTACCCCAGGGATGGGGCTGTTTCAAACGGAGGCTAAATGGTGAATAAGGGATCTCTAAGGTAGCCTCTCAGAACTCATCCAGTCAAGAGAGCCAGCCTTCTCCTGTGATGAGCGTTTGGCATCTTTGTCCACATTCCCCATGATCACTCCATACTCATCCCATATCAAGGATAACTGAAAGACCCTTACATTCTGCAGAGGGACTTCTGCTCTGTATCCCTATTGAGTCTGGGGGCCCTAATGCACTGTCACAACTTGACTTGTTGGAATCAGCCATCCCACTTTCCCCAACACACACACCACCCCCTAGCCAAGGAGAGCAGTGTTCTCACAAGTCACCACTACAGAATCCCATTGGGCCTGGGGGCAAACAGAAAGGATGCCCATGTCCATTGCAGCATCTGAGAGATTTTATATGCCTGTCAGAGAAAAGGAGTGAAGTCACACCCTACTGGTGGTAACAAAAACAGGTCATTTACATTCATCTACAATCCATGCCACTAAAGGTTCAAAGCCAAAGCTTTAAAAAATTACTCAAATAAATAGATGTTGCCACTGCTGTCAGCATTTCATCAGGCTTGTCTTCACCTGTGTAGCCCACATTATGCTTTTACAAAGAGCTTCCCAAACCATTATCTTATTCGACCCCCAGATTAACTTGGGGGCCAGGGAGGTCATGCATCATTCACCCTCCTTTTCACAAGAGAAAACAGATTCAGAGAGGTGAAGGGAGCTGTCGGTTGTCAGTGGTCCCACAGTTTCCTGAGCCCAGACCTCTTTCCTGAAACGGGAGATTATGGGCACTGAAGCAGGAATTTACTAACCATCCCTGGACTGAGACAGCAAGTTCTGTGAAGAATCAAGATCTCACAAGTGGTTTCTCTGTTTTTCCCTTTGTTTTTGTTTTGTTTTTTTTTTGTAATGCAGCTGAACTGCTTTTCAAGGAAACATTCTGGCCAGTTTAGCTGGATGTTCTGTTTCCTGTGGAGTATGGGGCCAGCTCAGGTGGCTCTGCACTATAAAATCTACCTGCAATGCTGGAGTCTCAGGAGTTGGAGGTTTGATCCTAGGGTCGGGGAGATCCCCTGGAGGAGGGAACGGCAGCCCATTCCAATATTCTTGCCTGGGCGGTCCCATGGACAGAGGAGTCCGGTGCCTATGGTCCACGGGGTCGAGGAGTCGGTCAAGGGTAAAGTGTGTACATGCACAAGGGGCCAGTTGGTTCAGTGGCCCCACCCGGGGTAGCCCTGTCCCTTGATTTTTCTCAGGCATTCTGCTAAGGTCACGTAGAGATTCACCACCTTACCCAGCCCTTTGTTTCACAGAGAGGAAACCTGAGGTCTAGATGATAGGAATTAGGCAGCAACTTCACAGCAGGTCTTTAAATGCAGTGTTCTTTGTCCACCTTCATTCAGGGAACAGACATTTCTGCTTCAGATGAGGATGTTTTAGTGCCCAAGACCAACACTGATGAATAACAGAACTTTTTTTTTTTTTTTTGGTGACTGAAATCACCATTGAACTCTTGAAATGGGACTAGGGCACGGAGGAAGTAAATTTTAACATTTATATAATTTGTGTGCTAAGGTGCTTCAGTCGTGTCTGGCTTTGTGACCCCATGGACTATAGCCCACCAGATTCCTCTGTCCAGGAGATTCTCCAGGTGAGAATACTGGAGTAGGTTGCATGCCCTCCAGGGGATCTTCTCAACCCAGGGATGGAGCCTGTGTCTCCTAGGAGTCCTGCATTGCAGGCAGATTCTTTACTGCTGAGCCCCTGGGGAAGCCCTTCACTTAATTTATATGAATTTAAATTTAAAAAGCTATATGTGTCTAGATTGCTACCATATTGTATAGTATAACTTTTGACCAGTGGTTCTTATCTTGAATGTACACTGGAACCACCCAGGGAACTTCAAAAAATATTGATTGCTAGTTTCTTTGCTTTTAATTGGTTTAGAGTAAGGCCTTGGCAATGGGATTTTTAAGACACCCCCCTCCCAGTCCCAAGCTTCCCTGGTGGCTGAGATGGTAACAAATGCACCTGCAATTCGGGAGACCTGGGTTCAATCCCTGGGTTGGGAAGATCCCCTGGAGGAGGGAAAGGCTACCCACTCCAGTATTCTGGCCTGGAGGATTCCATGGACTACAGTTCCTGGGATCACAAAGAGTCGGACACGACTGAGTCACTCTCACTTTCACTTTTCCCCCATTCTTCGTTAACTCTAATATGCGGTCAAGATCTAGAGACACTAGTCTAAATTTTAAGTTCCATGAGGGACAGAAGGACTCCTGGGCCCTCGCCTCAGCGTATACATTACTGTAGTCAGGGGCAAGGTATTCAATGAGAAGTTAACTGCTGTGTTCGCAGCTCTTAGGGAACTTAATCCTAGGGAAAAGGAAGACATAATTAAATTGCTTTAAAGGACATTGTGATCCAAAGGAATGGGAAAGGGTTTCTTCTACCTGGTGGTGGAAGAAAATGAAGTAGGTCTCTGCAAAAATGACTCTGGTAATGAATTATAAGTAAGGTATATATTTTTTCCAGAAATGCATTTGTAGCAGTAGATGTTTCTGCCAGGCAAGTGAACTCACGTCTGTAATTCACAATAGGATTAACCTGGGATTATAGAAAATCTAATTAAGTGAACCACATTATCTGAGACCCACAAAAGACACTTAACGTTGCTTTTGAAAGTCCTGCCTGTCTGAATGTTGGGTATATGCTTCAGAAAATGCTCCACGCACATCTGTACAAGGCACTTGACTAGTTTGCTGTATCCCATTACTTTTCTTTCATGCTTAACTTTTTTTTCAAAAAAATTTCCTTCCTTTTGATAAATGACATTAATGCACTTGAAAAGAAAGAAGTGGGCTTCAGAGATTGGATTAGTTGAAACCACAATGGGATCATTATGAGGCTATTGTTGGTGTCTGCTTTCTGAGAACAAGGAGGGGGATTCTCTATGAGGTGTGTAAAGATATAAAAAAAAACCATTTAAAAACATGCAGAGTTTAGTCTACTCTTAGCATGATAGCATAGTTTGAGGAGGTCCATTGGAAAGAGACCTCCAGAACAGCCCACCCACACTGGGATTAAAAAAAAAAAAAATCATGCCTCTGATAATTGGAAGCAGCTTGAGTCTGTGCTTTCCTCACTCCGGTTTGGTGGCTGATTAAGCTGGACCGATGCACACGGACCGAGGTGGATTGGGGTCACAGGCTGGCCTTCTCAGAATTATAAAGGCTCTTGGAGGTGCTGATTGGAGGCACTCTCTCTCCTCGCCTTAGTAATTATTTCAGAAAAACCACATCAGGCCCTTGTCAGTTATTAAGGCCACCTTGGGATAATTCCTTCTCCTATTGTTTGTGCTTTAAGAAACAGACTTTGTGGACAGTGGTTCTCTGCAGGATGTCACAGTCTAGTGAGAATATGTAGATTGTTTTTCCTCTTCCAGTTCTCCACTGATCATCTTTAAAGAGCTCCCAGGTCCTCATTTCTGACTGTCTGTTCCCTTATGGAACCTGGACTGGCTGTTTCCATAGAAATCTTTTGAAAAGGAGGGCTGCTTTTAAGCTGGGTTTTGTGAGGAAAGGGCACGGTAGATGCTATAAAAATTTCCTTTCACTGTTCATACTTGTTCTTCCCCCTGTATTTTCCCTCTGTACAGTGAGGGCTTTTAGGTTTTGTTCATGTTGGCTCCTATTTTGCAAGTTACTTCTCATTTCTGTGTCTCAGTTTTCCCATTTGTCTGTGGAATAAGGACTAATAGTGGAAAGTCTACCTAGGGTTTTCCCCAGTTCTGAGATTCTAGGATTGATTAAGGCAACCAGGTGTCCAAACTTGAAACAGAAATGCTGACATTGACAGTACTAACTTTTAGAAGAACTTGGAAACCGAACTTAGACTGAGCTCGCCACTTGAGCATCAATCCACTGGCTTTACAAGCTTAATATGTTTAAAACCAAACTCATGCTCTTTATCCCCAAACCAGTCTCTTCTGTTGAGGCCAGGAACAGTACTGCTGTTTCTCTCTCTGCTCAGACTGAAATCTCATCCTTTATCCTCAACCTGTCCAGGTCCCAGAGCCCTTCACACCTGCATGGTTTCTAGAAAGTCCGCTTTGCCTCCACGTGAGCCTTATTTTCTAGTTCAGAACTATATTTCCTCTCACCTGGACTATTGCAATGACTCCAGGAGTCTCCCTGGACTCATATAGTAGCATCAGTGTACTCAGCAATCCTGTTGTTAGTATCATTGTGTTTACATCCTTTTATGGACAGCCTCCTGGAGCCCTTTGTAAGGCTTGTACCTTATGGCATGCTGTATGTATGTTACGTGTCACATTCACGCATCCAGGGCTTACAGTACATATTTATGTATGCTCATTCAAGAGACAAAACTCCTAACTTATTCTCTTTATTGCTTTCTGTGTGCCAGCCAGTGTCAAGCACTACAAGGAACTCTCTCTGTGAACCATCTCATTTCATTTTAGATCTCCCCCGTTAAGAACTGTCCTCGTGTTTTTCCCATTTTCAGTAAGGCAGCGTGGAGACTCACAGAGGCTGAGTCACACACCTAGTGAGCAGAAACTCCTGAGCTGTAATCCTCTAACCCCATCAGACTCCTGAGCCCATGCTCTCAACCATTTTGTCAGAAATGCCATTTCTCAGGCTGGTTTATCCTGCATACCTCTGACAGCTCGGGCTCCATCAGTCTCCTGACCAGAGACCAGGAAGGTCCATGCATTCTGCCATTTACATCGCTGAAGGACAGAGGCAATGCTTGTTTCTGTTTGGTTTCTCGTACCTTGTTCATACCTTGATTTTACCAAAATGTTGGCCATCAGATGTCACTCTGTTGCTATTCCATCCCTTATATGCCTCATGATCTTTCTGTTTCAGCTCCCTTCGTTGTTTAGACACTAGGTCGTGTCTGAGTCTTTGCGACCACATGGGACTGTAGCCCGCCAGGCTCCTCTGTCCATGGGATTTCAGCTCCCTTATTAACTGGCAAATGGTTCTGTTCCTTTCATTCAAGTATCCCAGTGAATCTAACTCACCCAGATTATCATTTTGACCAGATTACACAGTTTGAAATAATCTGTGGTTGGTTTATGGTCTGGTTGTGTCACTGGACTACATGTGGTTCAATCAGCTGTGGCTCAGGGTGAGAGGGGACGTTTCAGATGTGGGAGATTGTTCATATACATATTTATTAACACTTGGAAGAGGCTGGAGTAGGCAAGTTCCAAAAGGCAGGAGGGATATGTTACAGATTCATCTGCAGAGATGTGGTCACTGATGCCTCCGTGTTCTGGTACCCAGTCCTGTCTGCACGTATCATGTCATACCATCATCTATCTGCTCAGACAACTGTCTCACCATCATTTGAGTCTACAGATCAGAGACGCGTTGCAGCTATGTTTCTCCAGAGACCAACTCAGGTGTGACGCTGAGAAAAGTTACTGCTGAGTGAAGGAACCAGCAAATAAAGAAAACTTTATAAATTTTCAGAGCTCTGAGACAAAGAGGGATTTACACATAGGCCTTTGATACCACCAATGACATTACATTATGTTGAGCATCTGTTTATCATTACCATTTTTGCCCCGATCTTCCCTCTGGTGCTTTCACTCATGCAAAAGAAAAATGGAAGATAAGCTCTCTCTCTTTCCACACATTCATATGGGGTGTTTATTCATAGCCCAAGATGACACTGGTGACAATGTTATTTCCCATATGGGTTGATGTATTTCATTCATCTTAATGATTAACATTTAAAAATATTACAGTGAGAAAAAGACTATCTTAAGGATTGAGTAGAGCAAAAATAATAAGTTCTTCACAGCACACATTGCATTTATCTTATCATTTGGAGATGATTTAATTACTTGAAAAGATAAATAAATAATCAGCGAGTGATTCTGTGTATTTGAGGTCTGGGGACTTAAGCTGGATTTCTGTGATGCTCTGTGGCCTAAGAATATAAAAGCTGATTGTACATGCTTAAAATAAATGAAATTCACCTCTAACAAAAATTCTTTTCAATGTCAAATACTATATGGAGTTTAGACCATCCTTGGAGATGGATCCTGCCCCTCCGCGTATTGAAGATCTTAGTATTTGGGAGCCAGGTAAAACCAAAACATGGGTTTTGAAGTCATATAAATTTGAATTTGAAGTGCAGCCTTGCCGGTGTTTCAGGGTGTACCCTTAAGTAATTTACTTAATTGCCCAGAGCCTTGGTTTCCTTGTAGATAATATCATGGGTGATATTTACATATAGTTGTAGTGGAAATACAATTAAATGCTGTATACCAAGCCCTGAGTATACTGCCCAGCAGTACAGACAAATCCAGTACCTCATCAAGGATAATTCTAGTTCTCATTACCGAATTTTATATTGTCCACAAGTGATGAGCGATTTGGACCCGGGCCTTCCCAACACCAGGCAGGGAGTGATCTTTTCACTTTCAAAGCTGACACTTCTGTGGTTCTCTATCTCTAGAAGCAAAGAATCATGTTTACATTGAAGCAGTTTTAAACATTCCGCTTGCCCTTATAGACCTTCATGGTCATTGCTAAGCGGCCCCGTTTGCTTCCTACTTTAACATTTGAATTTGGTATTGGGGAGTAGAGTAACATACACAAGGCCTGTTTTGCATCTCTGCTGTGTATTTTGCACCTGAGCAGAAGTGATTACTACTACAAGCTTACGCTTTGCTCCAAGTGTGGAAATGGGGGAAGAAATGTGATTCAATAGTTCCTGCACTACTTCCTGTCCCCATTCTCTGTGATTTCCACAGACAAGGCATAATTCCTGTGATTTGATTTGAAACTAGAGACCAGCTCAGTGCTGACTGATGAGATCTGAACTGGGAATAAAATATGCTTGAATTAATTTGCATAATGGAATCCGATTGGTTACAAAGCTGTGTTTGTTGCAGTGGGGACCAGAGCCTCTGAGCTCCTGACGGGAGGACAGAGCACTTGCAGAATAAGGTTTTGAGCTCTAGTGGGCTCAGTAATATTCTTAATGTAGTGATAACCTGCCTTTAACTGTAAATTAACTCCCTGGAAATGAAAAGAACAGGTCAGCCTGTCTGATCCTTCCAGCTCTGTGGGGGAGGAGAACGCTAAAAAACCAAAGCCGCTTGCTTTGTGCTAAGCGCTTTCGTCTTTCTTTCTCTACCGGATAACAATTTCCAGCAGGAGTCCAAATATACTTAAACACCCGTCTATGTCATTTTCTTTTACGGAGACAAAAGCAAGCACAGCAAGAGAGTTTATGCTCAAGGCGCGGTAGCTCGTGACAGGCTATCTGCTCTCAAGATAGAGGGGCGAGCCTTCCACTTAGAGCTGGTGGTTTTGCAAATCCATTTTCCTGTCGTGTTATTACTTCCGTGACTTTCAACAACATTTATTTTTCCCTCCAAGCAATATGCTTCCATCATAAAGTCCTCCTATATGTTTTAGGAGAACCTAAATGCTTAGACATTTCTGGCATACTGCTAGAAAGTGCTTTAATGGAAGGACTGTTCAAGAACTGCCTTGGGGCCAGGGTGGGGGGGCGTCTTTACTAAAACCAATTAGAACATTGATATATTTCCCTAGTTGTTGCCAATGTCAAGGTCTTCTTAGGAGGGCAGTCTCCTGTTTTCATGCATGAATCCTGCAAACTCTGTACCGCTGCATATATCAACCAGATCTCTAGATTTTAGAAGCATTTCTAAATAATATTAATAATAATCTTTCTGAACACATCTTTTTAACCTATACATTTGAAAATTCTGAAACTGTGTTTAAGAAGTCAAAGATTTGCTTTTGTGTACTGGTGCTGTTCAAGGATCTGGTTATACTATTCAAGGACTTGTTATAACCTGTATACTGGTTAACTGTTATAACTGTTAACTGACCAACTGTTTATATAACCTGGTTATATTGGTATATACTGCTACACAGAATCAGATAACAGATATAATTACCTCCTATTCATCTTCACTTTGATCACTGCTATAAAACGTTTTATCTTCCTCTTTCTGGTTTTAACATTTTAGTTACCATATTACCCCCTACCACCAACACTTAAATTATTTTCATCATGAGACTGTTGTCTTATGATGTGTGTCCATATGTGGCCTCCTGTCTTCTCTTAAGAGAGGCAATATCACATGCATTGTGGGGGATAACAATGCAGGTCTTGGAACTAATCATCCAGTATTCATATCTCAGCTCCTCCACTTGCTGTCTCTGTAACTATGAGCAACTTACTTCACATTGGTATGCCTCAGACTACCTATCTGTAAAATGGGATTACAATAATACTGCAGTGTAGAGTTATTATGAAAATTTATGGCTCAACTCATTGAAAGCACTTGGAAGAATGATAGCCAAACAATGAAAGAGGTGAAAGTGAAAGTGTTAGTCACTCAGTCATGGCCAATTCTTTGTGACTCCATGGACTATAGCCCTCCAAGCTCCTCTGTCCATGGGATTCTCCAGGCAGGAATACTGGAGTGGGTTGCCATTCCCTTCTCCAGGGGATCTTCCCAACCCAGGGATCGAATCCAGGTCTCCTGCCTTGCAGACAGATTCTTTACCATCTGTGCCACCAGGGAAGCCCAGGCAAACAATAAGACTGGGCAAATGTTAACTGTTATTACCATTTTCATCATAATCATATTATGAGCATAAACCTAGTTCTCCTATTGGTTCACTGCATCTAGGTTACTATTTCTATCGCAGTGTCCATACCATTCCTTTATGAACCTCAGAAGCCAACAAGTAGTGACAGCTGGTGTTGCTCACTGGTTAAAGACAGACTCCAGAGCCAACTGTCATGGGCTCAGACTCAGTGCTATGATTTATCAGAAGCATAACTTTGCATAAATTGCTTAATCTATCCAGATCTTAGTTTCCATCCTTTAAAATAAGAATATTCACAGTTCCCATTCATAAGTTTGTTATAGAAATTAATAGATGAGTTACTGTTTATAAAGATTTTAGAGCAATGGCTAGAAAAAGATTTTGCTCAGTATATTTTCATTCCAAAATTGAATTAAAAAACAATGTCTTAAAAATTCATCTTAACATACCTGAGATTTACCATTAAAATAACTTTATATAATACACACAGTCATATAAGCACTTATAAATAATGGTTTCAAGGAACTACTTTTAAAAGCAAGTTGATCTTGCTATTCTTTCCAACAGAAGAAAATAGATAATTTCACCTTTTTAACAAAGGGTGAAATGTGTCACCTTTTTAACAAAGGGCAAAATTTATTGTTTATTGGTCACATGGAAACTTAAATTCGTTAGTATCAATCTAGAAATTTTTTATAAAGAAAAAAAAAAGTTGTCATCTAGTTTCAACACATTTAGTGTCAGAAATAATTGCACTTTACAGCAAAATGGCAGCCAGAAGAAAGAGGTGCAGAAATATCAACTTTAATTAAACCCTTTCTTTTAAATACTCTTCACAGTATATGCAAGAATAATTTATCACTGTGTGAATGAACACTTAATACTTGGTGTGGTGTGAAATGGGCAAAGATCTTGTTGCACCATATGCTTTTGCTTTTCTATTTCTTCCTCTCGAGATTCTATGGAGGCATTATCAAGTTTGCACTTGAAGTATGGGGTTCAAATCATATATTTAGCTTTTACTGGTGTCCTGTTCAGGCACTGGCCACCCAGTTGTGAGTAAGATATCATCCCAACCATTAAGAAGCAACCAGTCTAGTAAGGAGATGGTGTTATGAATCAGAAATACCTCCAAAATCTTTCATCCAAACGAGCATGTGAACCTGGAAACCACCTGCAGAAAATGTCACCCATTGGCTTCTCTTTACAGAGAATGAGGCACAGCTGCCACTCTCGGAGCTGAGGCATGCCCCACCACAAGCTCAGTGGCAGATTCTTAATCGTAATGTTGGCTTTCTAACTTAAATGCAGGCATCTTCCTATGACTTCGCATTACCTCACTGTAGGATTTAATTCCTCCTGGTCCCTTCCATGCAGTCGTTTGCCTTACAAGAAGCAGCATTTGATGTAGTATTGATATGCCCAAGTCTCGGGTGAAGACGTTAAGTGACCACACTGCATCCTGAATCTTTCTCTTTTATACACAGCCTTTAACATATCCTGGAGTCTGTCTACAACAAATACTGAAGTCCTTATTCCTTGAAAAGGGACTTACATAATACATCACAAAATAGTATTGAGGGCAGTGATGGATACTTGGAGTGACTGTACATGTGTGACCTCCCCAGATACCATTTTGCCATATTACAAAGCCTCAGAACGGCTTGGGTTGGTGAAATCAAAGAGCCTCGGAAGAAAAGGGCTTGTTCACCAGCAAAGTAGAATTCCACCAGTTCCCTTATTTCTGAGACTTCTAAGGACAGATGGCTCTGGTATCTCCATGTAACTTTTATTCCTCAATTCCTCTCTTAGAGAAAGCACTTCACCCCTGTCTTCAGGGCATCTCCACCTGCAGATCAGGGCATTTCCTTCTGCTGAGTGAGGCCCACAGACTTGGACCGTGGAGCTCTGGAAAGAGAGGAGGAGACCCAGTGTGTGCCCAGTTCCCTCTCTGTCTTTAGCCCTGCATGTGTACACCAGTTCTTTTCATCCCCATTGTTCAGATTAGACCTTGGAGCCTCAGAGTGCCTGGCCAATGTGCCCAAGGCCACCCAGATTGAAATATACAATGATATTTCAGTTCAGGTCAACCCAACCTCCAAATCTAGATATATTCCATTCTGCCAAGATGCATACTATCTCCCTTCTGTTCACCTCTCTCCCCATCCAACCACTTTGTCCAAATCAGATAACAAAGAATTAGGTGATGGTTTTTATTCATACAATGTTCAAGAATCTTACCAATTTCACTGGTACAGCTACTATGGAGAACAGTATGGAAGTTCCTTAAAAAACAAAAAAATAAGACTACCTGCAATCCTATTCCTGGGCATATATCTGGAGAAAACTACCATTGAAGAGATACCTGAACCCCAATGTTCATTGTAGCACTATTTACAATACCCAAGACATGGAAGCAACCTAAGTAAACGTCCAGAGACAGAAATAAAGAAGATGTGGCATATAAATGGAATACTACTTGGCCATTAAAAAGAATAAAATAAAACCCTTTGCCGCAACACGGTTGGGCCTAGAGATTATCATACCAAGTGAAATAAACCAGACAGAGAAAGACAAATATCATGATACTGCTTATATGTGGAATCTAAAATAAATGATACAAATGAGCTTATTTACCCAACGGAAATACAACCACAGACACAGAAAACAAATGTATCATTTCTTCCCCTTTTAGGGGAAATGGAGTTCCCTTAAAAAGGAATGGAGTGAGGGAGATAAATCAGGAGTTTGGGATTAACATATGCACACTACTATATATAAAGCAGATAACTAACAAGGGCCTACTGTATAGCACAGGGGACTATATTCAGTGTTTTATAATAGCTTATGAGGGGAAATAATATGAAAAAGAACATTAATATGTATACACACACAGGCACATATAACTGAATTGCTTTGCTATGCACCTGAAACTGACACAATTGTAAATCAACTGTACCTCTCAATTAAAAAAAAATAAAGAAGAAGCTCACCAATTTCATTTAGACCCACAGGTGTTGAAATGTAGTTCCAACCTCCATGCCCAGCAACTTTCTGAGAGCTCCTAATGTTCCAAGTAAGGGCGGTAGTGAGGACCATCTGGTTCTGGGAACTCAGGCTCCGACTTGTGTCCGAGAGGTGTTCCAAGAGGAGATGATGATTGTTCAGAAGAAGGTGTGGGATCCTGAGACAGGAGAATGAGCACTGGAAGTTCCTTGGGGAAGAATAAGTTTCCGGCACCAGAAAGACATTCCCATAAAGAAGCCGAGAAACCTGAGGCAGGAGTTAAAGATCAGAGAGAAGAACCAGAGTGCTGGCGAGAAGACTAGAGTGACTATAGGGGAGAAAGCACAGAGGCATGGAAATGTGTTAGTGGCTCATCCTTCTGTTGATGAGTAGCGGAGTCACGGCTGAGTGCCAGCAACATGACCTTTGGACCAGTTGGTGGGGAATGCTGTTTTATTTTATTTTTCCTTGTTGAAGGGAGCCTATAGAGTATGCTTAGAAAGACTGTCGGGTTAAGGTAGGATTTTCATCTTCTTGGGTGGACATTTGACTGGACAAAAGCAAATCGTGCTTATTGAATTGACACTATATTGACCCAACAATGCAAATTTGACCCATTATTTCAATGACAAATGTTTTAGTGGCCATCACTGACCATCTCAGGGTCTGCCCTGACCTCACATATCTTGAGTCACTGCTGGCTTCCTCTTTCCATAATGCCATCCAGTAAGCTGAACAGTCTTGGGGAGTACTGTGCTTGTGAACAACTCTGGGCTTTGGGGCATGCCGTTCCTTCTACCTGGACATCCCATCCATACCACTCTTATCACAGTAACTCATCTGAGAGTCGATCCCTGCCATCCCGCCCTTCTGGACGTCTTCCTTAACAGTGTCCCCACTCTCTGCCATCTCCATCCTCAATCCGCCTCAGCTACGTATTCCTCTACGGAATGGCCGTAGTGCCCTAGGTTTCCCTACTACAAAAACATAGCCAAGAATGATTATGATCATTAATATAATGAAAGAAAGTGAAGCCGCTCAGTCATGTCTGAGACTCTTTTCGATCCCATGGACTGGAGCCCACCAGGCTCCTCCGTCCATGGGATTTTCCAGGCAAGAATACTGGAGTGGGTTGCCATTTCCTTCTCCAGGAGATCTTCCTGACCCAGGGTTTGGACCCAGGCCTCCCAGGTCATAGGCAGATGCTTTACCGTCTGAGCCACCAGGGGAAGTCCCATGATCATTAATCTAGTAATAAGAGATAACTATGAAGTGCTGACCACATACCAGGTCTTGGCTAAGAGACAGGGCTGTGACTCAGATCTGTGCCTCCACGGAGTAGGATTCCCGGCCCATTTCATACGTGAGCACGCTGAGCTCCTTGTTGGCTTACCCTAAACTCAGAGCTAAGTAAATGGTAAAACTGATTCTCAGACTTGGGCAGCTGGGCTCCACAGCACACACGTTTTATCCTCATACAGACTTTGAGGGGTTTCTTCCTGTATGTTTATCTTATCCAGCGAGCGAACTGGCCGGATCGTGGAGACTATTTCTCACTGGCATCTGCCTCAGTACCAGAGCAAAGCCCTCAGGGGTCCAGCGTGGGTCAGTGTTTACAGAATAGAATGGAAGTGGGGATGGAACCTGTGACTAATCTGCCCTTTCCTGCTCCCTGCAGAGGCCGACCGGGGACGTGGGCAGCCCTGACGTGATGTACTCGGCCGGGAGAGACCTTCCAGCCGAAGCGAGGTCTGCGTGACGCGTCTGGGGAGGCCGCCATCCACCAGGCAGCCGCGCAGTCGGCGGACGGGGTGACAGCCACATTCTCCTGTGCCTACCACGTAACCAAAAATGAAGGAGAACTACTGTTTACAAGCCGCCCTGGTGTGCCTGGGCATGCTGTGCCACAGCCAGGCCTTCGCCACGGACCGGAGGAGCCACCTGCGACCCTCGTTCCATGGGCACCACGAGAAGGGCAAGGAGGGCCAGGTGCTGCAGCGCTCCAAGAGGGGTTGGGTCTGGAACCAGTTCTTCGTGATCGAGGAGTACACGGGGCCCGACCCCGTGCTCGTGGGCAGGGTAAGGCTGCTCTAACTGCATGCTCACTTCTCACTCCCCACCCTCCCTGGACTGGGGTTCTGGCAAACAAAAATCTAGGAGGGAAGGTAGCAGTGGTCTGATCATCACCAAAATCTGCCAAATCCTATTCATTCATCCTTCCAGCTTTATTTATTTATTTATTTTTTCTAATCCCTAGACATCCATGTTAAGAACACTTCTGTTTGCACTTGACATTATACTCTAAAAACTCTGTTTTTAATGGCTACCCAGTAGTCTCTTGAATAGAAATGATGATTGTGTATTTAACCATTCTCCAACTGGGGGCATTTCCCCCACCATGTCCAAACCCCAGCTAGGATGCCTGCCTTTGTGTTCTTATAATGCTCTGTACTATTTTCATCATAGCTTTCTTCCTGTAGTACACGTCTGTGTATCCCTCTGTCTCCTTCACTGGACCCTGAGCTACCTTCATGAGGAACAGGTTCAGTTTTGTATCCCCAGGTTCTGACACCAAAGCCCAGTTTTGGGGACACCTCTGTGCATATTTGACAAGATGAATGGATGCATCATGGGAATGTGTGGGATTCTATCCAGTTTGGCTCAAGGATGGCAAAACCCATTTCAGAAGAGTTGAGTCCTAGTACTACTGAGAAATCCTGCATTCTCTGAGTACCCCCTCCAAAAGTGCAAGAGTAGAAAGGGTCCAAAATATGTTTAAGGGCATGTTCCTTGGTGATCTAGTGGTCAGGATTTGGCACCTTCACTGAGGAGCCCCTGATGGGGGATTTAGTTCAATCCATAGTGGGGACCTGAGATCCTGCAAGCCATGCAGCCAAATTTCAAACCCCAAAATAAAAACAAACAAAATATGTTTGAAAAACTGACTGCCAGCTATCACTTGTGGTAAAACATACAGCCATCTTTCAGATGCAAGTGACATTAATGGCAAGGAGATAGATGTTCATACACATAAGAGCAGAAAGCTTGCTAGGTGATGGTCCAGAGGGAGGCAAATGGTAAACTGCAGTAGAATAGTCCCTGGCCTCAAAGAGTTCAGGGACTAGTGGAAAAAGAGACACTTACCTAAGCAATTAAAAAAAAACAAACTAACTAAAATAAGGCATAGAAGAATAAAGAAATTCACTAGAAGTGATGATGATTTATCGTGGCAAAATTCAGGAGGCATGAAGGGAAGCTTCATGGAGACGATGGTAATAACTTGTGACCTGAAAGATCAGCAGGAGTTATCTACTGAAGCGGGAGAGGGACTAGAGCAGATCTGTGGGGTTCTCGTTTCTGAGCCTCTTAGATCCCAACGACGTTATCTTAGTTGCTGCTTAACATGAGACTACCACTCCATATTTATGAAATTGACATCTTTGGAGGAGGTTCATATTAGTGTCCTGATAATATTGTTCAGGGTTGGAAAAGGGTCTTTCTGAAGAGATGTACCAGAGCAGTTTCATCATTTATACCCAAAATGGAAAGATCACACCCAAAGTAGAAGTATTCTTGAGAAATGGAGCACAGGGAAATAATTGGCACATAGAATTCCTTCCATCAACGAGACAGGCTCTTTGCACAGAGAGGAAGAAGAGACTTGAGGCACGGCAGGAGCTGTGTGGCTTGAACCGTGTGGAGAGTGTGTGTGAATTGTTCTGAGAAAATAGAACTTGTGCCACAGGGACTTTCTCCGTGGGTGTGTTAGGGTGGGGAGGGCAAAAGACACAGGACCTAGAAGGCATCTCTGTGGAGCAAGCAGCTGTTGTGTCTGCTAAAACACAGCAGCAGACACAAGAGGAGGGAAAAATCTAGGCATGTGAGAACGAGCCAGATGTCAGATTGGATGGGGAGAGAAAGAAAAAGAAAGTGGTTAGATCCTATGGAACTTCCTTTCAAGATTATGCTGATCTCCAGTTCTCCATGAATAGGAGGATTAGACGAGATGACTTGTTCCCTAAAAACCTTGATTTGGTGTCATTCGAGATTGAGTGATTTAGGATGTTCTGAAAATGTGGAATTTGGCAAGCCGTGGACTTTTAGATCTGCAGGGAGCAGAGTCTGCATCATGCGGTGCTCTGCCGAGGGGATAGCCTTAGTCTTGGGAGTTAGGAATTGGCCGTGTCTGCCTCAGCAACTGATCCCTTGATAGGATTGAATGGATTTCCAAACTGCTTTTTGTGTCGAAACTAATAAATGTCATTGCTAGTTGTGTGGTTCATCATTGTTGGAGAGGGGGCAAAATGGAATTTATACCCAACTTTGAACTCTGAAAGCAAGATAAAAAATAATGAGCACTATATTTAAATTTTTTCACTTACTTGGTTGATCATGAAATTTAATTCCCAAGTCTTGCCAAATTTGCATGTAATATATAAAGGTCCCTAGAAACATTCCTTGTCTAGATTTCCATTAAAGGAAGTGTTGCGTTGACTTCCTTGTTCCACATTCCGCAGTCATGGCTGAGCCCCTGACTTTTGACAAGCCTGAGACAGAGAAAACAAACAAATATAAACAATTATTGGGGGTTAGAAGGACAGCCAGAGGAATGTCTGCCCCCACTGTGGAAACTTGTATGAAGACTGGGGCAATTTGAGTCATCCTTTGGAGCTTCCATATATTCAGATAGCTTTGTATATTACAAACTGTGTTATTCATAAGAAATGTGTAGCCATAATTTCATGACAACACATAGCTTGTTATGAATAACAAGTTCTGAAGGAAAGTATGCTTTTTTTCCCCTAAGAAGCACTATAGACTAAAATCAAAATATAATTTGTACCTACAGGTATCCCTCTGAGCTGAAATAATTGGTGTTTCACTGAGGCAATGCAAACCCATTAGATATTTTGGGGAAAATTGAAACAATACAAAAAATTTTAAAAAGCAATGTATTCTATCCTGCTTTGTGATTCTGGGCAAGCTTTCTAGTTCTTGGTTTCATGATAATAATAATAATAATTAAACTCACATTAATAATAATATTAAAATGGCACTATAATAAACATTAAGATAATAATTTTAAGTAATAAATATTATTATCATTATTACTTCCCTGAGAGTAAAGCTTTTTAGTTTACACTAGGTTTTCTTAGGTAGTAGGTAGAACCAAGGGCTTTTTATCCACCTGCCTATTCTTGAAGCCCCTGAGAACAGTGAAAGTAATGCTTATCTTTTCCCATAAAGGGTAAAATGAGGGCAAAGGAACTCAGATTAAGATGATAGCGGCAGAAATCTAGGTTGGACAACAAAATACAATAAAGACGTTATTGCTATGGGAAAATTGGATGTGGTCTTTAGGGGAGTGCCATGTTACAAAACACAGCAGTGGAAGGCAGAAGGCACAAGTAAGTGACCTGGATGACTTCCTGGCCCTGCCAAGTGTGGATTTAGGCGAGTTCCATCATTTTGCCTGGCTTTGTCAAAGGAGGGGAAAATCTCAAGGAGACAGTCTTTCTTTAGTCTAAGAAGCCGCATGTCTATCCACCCTGTCGACGCACTCCATGCTTATGAGGAGAAGAGGGGGTCCTCCAGGCAGGGTCCATCCCCAGAGCCTCATACTTTCTGTGCCACTCAGCAGGTCATCCAGAAATCCTGATCAGTGAATTGTTTGCGGTAACAAAAGCCTGGTGTCCCTTGGAACCTTAGTGTCCTTTGGAAGAAGACTGAAATAATAACCTCTATACAGTGGATGAGATCAATATATATGTACCGGTTTGGAAGGGTCGTCTGAATTTACTGTGGTAGGAAAGCAGAGTTGAGGAGTGGTGTGTGCGCTGTGCACTTTATTGTGTAAAAATAAACCAGAGCACATGTATTTGTGTAGATAGTCTGGCATATGCATAGAATATGTCTTAGAGGGTTCACAAGACACTGGTAACAAGAGCTGTCTTTGCACAGGGAAAATGAAGGCATGGCAATCAGGACTTACAAGATTTACTTCTTGCTCAAATGTGTGTCTTTTACTTTCTATAATATGATATATTTCTTTCAAAATGGCTCTATTAATGTGTATTATATGTGTTTCATATGTGCGCATATGTAATGTGTAATATGTAATATGTGTGCATATGTAGTATGTTTGGACTCTGGCTTCACTGCTCCCCAGCTATGTACCCTTAGCCAAGACAGTTATCTTCTCTAAGAGCACGTTTCTTCATCTGTAAATGGGATGAGCGTGTCTCCCGCTCAGTGGGTGTGTGTCTGCGTGTGAACAGTGTATTGTAGTAAACAGCATGTGAGTGTGTCTCTAGCTCCCCAGAGCATCCGCATGGAATTACAAGTCTCCATTTCTCTCTTCCTAGCTTCACTCCGATATTGACTCTGGTGATGGGAACATTAAATACATTCTCTCAGGTGAAGGAGCCGGAACCATTTTTGTGATTGATGACAAATCAGGGAACATTCATGCCACCAAGACATTGGACCGAGAGGAGAGAGCCCAGTACACGCTGATGGCTCAGGCGGTGGACAGGGACACCAACCGGCCCCTGGAGCCTCCGTCGGAATTCATTGTCAAGGTTCAGGACATCAATGACAACCCTCCTGAGTTCTTACATGAGACCTATCACGCCAACGTGCCCGAGCGGTCCAACGTGGGTACGTAGAGGGGGGAGGACGGGCCTGCTCCACCTGCAGGCGTGGCGTCCCTGCAGGTAGGTGGGCTGGCGCCCATTCTCCCAGGCCGAGATGTGGAATTTATGCTGTAGCTTCTATGGCAAAAGAGCAAACAAAAAATTTTCATGTATATAGCTGAAGTTTCAAATATTTTCAATTGCCCTGAGGTTTTAAACTGTAACCTTACAAAATACGAGGAGGTATAGAAGAGTAGGAAAAATGTAATTGAACCCAGGCCATCCTGGCCCTGGTGCTTGTTAACCTTGTGACTTGGAATCAGTTCCATCTGTTCTCTTAGCCCAAGTTTCTCCTCTGTAAAATGGGACTAAAAGTTTCTAGTCATGTAGGATTATAAATAATATATATCTGGTCACTAGTGCATGTTGGTGTTCAATAAGTAATAGCAGAGTTTGTAGCATGTAGGCACAGTGCTCATTAATGATTTACATGCCCTGTTGCATTTAATCTTTGCAGTGACTCATTTTTGCAATGAGGTAGGTCCTATTTGACATATTTTGCAAATGGGAAACCAAAGGTAGAAATAAGTTAATTATAATTTATTCAAGGTCATCTGAGCTATTAAGTGGAACCAGGATATACACCTCACCATGACACTATGTCACCATCTGTTAGAATAATTCAGAAGCAGCTATGTTTTTCATCATGCACACAGACACCTAACATTGTTAGTGGACAATTCTCCTGGCAATACTTCTTGTTTCACTTTATAGAACGCAGGTAGTTGTGCTTGCTTTTGAGAAGCATGCCTCATATTAAGAAGGGTTTGCTTTTCAGACAGTGACCAGGGCTGTTCTGATCAAGGAGTAAGTATGGTTATGAAATCAGAGATTTAAAGTTCTAATGAGCTTAAGGGTCACCAGGGCCAAACTGCCCATTTTACAGATGAGAAAACCAAGCACAGAGACTGAGAATCAATTTGCCCAAGAAAGTTAGATACAGAAGTGACTCTAAAACCCTACTCCTTGGGACTTCCCTGGTGGTCCAGTGGTTAAGAATCCGCCTTTCAGTGCAGAGGATGTGGGGTTAATCCCTGGTCAGGGAACTCATATCTCACATGCCTTGGAGCAACTAAACCTGTGAGCCACAACCAGAGAGTCTGCACACTGCAACGACAGGTCCTGCATGAAGTACCTAAGACTAGGGGCAGCCAAATAAATAAAGATTTAAAAAACTCTACTCCAAAAAATAATAAATAAAAAACTCTACTCCTTCCACTTTGCATATAGAGCTTGTGGTGGAGAAAAAAAAATAGCCCTCTTCTTCTCCCCCAACTAACGTGAAACCCTTCTCATACTTTATAAAAACCCAGCTGGGCCTATTCTGCCTTCTCTTTGCCTTGCCCAATTCTTCAGTTTCTCAGTAGTCACCTGGGGACTTTTAATGAGAAACAGCAGACATCAAAGAAATCATTAAATAGAGGACAACAATGTCAGCAGCTGAGCCAGGGGAAAAAGGCCAGTCATCAAAAAGGATGCTCCAGGGGAGTTTTCATTGACCCCATGTCTTGGGGCAGCTTGGTGCTTAAGGATCAATATCAGATTTTGCGTCGTGGCCTATGAGAGTTGTCTGCTGTCAGACAGTACTGTATTGGAATCATGGCTGTGCCTTTGACCAGCCAGGTCAACCCAGACAACATCTTACATCTTTCTCAGTTTTCATTTTGTCATCTATACCATGAGGATAATGTAAACTCTGATGAGGGTTAAATAAACATAGATGTAAAATACAAAGAGTTATAATGAACTTAGTGGATTTCTTGAAGCAATTTAAGCATAAATAATACTTTCCCAAACTCTACCATAAAATAGAGAATAGAACTTATTAATGCCATTAAAAATCTCCATGATTTAGAATAGTGCCTAGTTTTGTGGGAAGAATCCTCCCCCAAAAGTTGTTTGTACGAAAAAATGAATTACAGAATTTAAAAAAAAAAAGAGTAAAATTTGTTCTTAGGCTGTGTGAAAATCAGCAGCAAATTTGTAGATCAGAGGGCTGACAGAGGCTGTGTAAATGGGCTGCCTTGCCTCTCATGTTGAACCTGGCTCCTCTGTTGAAACTGTCACGGAAAGAACCTTGGCTTGGTTGTTTGCTGGGTAGAGTTTAGAATCCTGACTCTGACAGTGACCCACTTTGCAAAACAGACTGCAGAACTTCCTACCTGTCATACTCAGTAACTCATAAGCACAATTAATGTAAAAAGCACCTAGAAGAGGGGCAGAATACTTGGAACATGCCCCAAACAGTGCTCGGCACGGAGGAATTCTATAATTACCAGCTCTCTCCCTCGACCATCTCCCCTGCCCCATCTGGAACTATCAAGGAACAAAGGTTTTTCCTACAAAAAACAAGAATCCCCTCTTCTTTCAATTCCCTGGTTTCCTTCCACTGTGGCTCGCGATTGCTGGCCTTAGATCTCACCAGATGTCTACTGGTGATTTCTGTTGTGTGACTACCAGACCCTTTGGAGGTGGGAAGATGCAATTTTCATGCCAGTAGGGAACAACATTCTGTACAATATTTATGGCCATAAATTAATTAAAATGTAGTATTAGCAGCCATTTTATTACATGCAAAGCAACAATAAAATGATGTATTTATTGCTCTGCTACAGATGGAAGACCGCACTCTGTCCTTTCATGAAAAGCAATTCATCATTAATTATCCTTTATTATACTCTTTGGGAAGATTTTTATTTAATTATTTGATATACTGAACATTCCAGTTGTATGGGCCTTAGAATGTTTTTGCAATAATGTTCACATTATTATTTTAACTGCTAAGCATAGCAGGATGCACTGTGAATATAGAAAGTTCATTTTTAAGCTATGGGGATTAAAAAGGGTGGGAGGAGGGAGGGAAATTATTTTTGCATCTCAGTCTGGAAAATCAAAGCATATTGAATAATTTGGGGGCTCTTGTTAGTTTTTAATCTTAAGACAAAATTTGCAAAGTAAATATTATTTGAAAAGTGGAGGGAGTGTCTCTAATGAATGTTTCACTTTTAAGGAACGTCAGTGATCCAGGTGACAGCTTCAGACGCGGATGACCCCACCTATGGAAACAGTGCCAAGTTAGTGTACAGCATCCTGGAAGGACAACCCTACTTTTCAGTAGAAGCACAGACAGGTACCATGGAATGGCATTGTGATTTGTGACACATTGTGAATAAGGAGTCCAGGTCTGCTGGCTGAAACCTTTTTGAGTCTCAGTTTTCTAAAATACAAAATGGGCCACCTAACAAGACTATTGTGCAGTGTAGACACTACACATTGCCTGGCCTGTAGTTAGCATTCAACGAACTATACTTATGACTGCTTTTATTTGTATTGCACCATGTCACAATACTGCGCATTGCCTGGCCTGTAGTTAGCACCCAATGAATTATACTTATGACTGCTTTTATTTGTATTGCACCATGTCACAGCAATAAATATAATCCTAGACTGCAACTTTGCTCGTGATATCAGTTCTTAAAATTCAACTTCAACTTAAAAATATATCTTTAAATATGTTTTATCATAAAATTCAACTGTGGATCCAAATTAAGAGACCATAGGACTTGTGGACTGGTAAAGACTGGCAGCTCTCAAAGCTTGAAGACCGCTGTGCAAGGTTGGGGGTTGTGGGGGTGGAAGCTGATGAGGCTCAGGTATGTCTGGGAGATGGCACATCCCCACCTCCTCCGCTGAGCTTTGAGGTTCCCAACAGGCATTAACATCCAAAAAGGAGGTTCTGCAAATCCTTACAGAAAACAAATAGCAAACCGAAAGAGTGAACAGATATACCAGCCAAAACCCACACCAAGATGTTTCACTCCATGTGTCCCAAATTTGATTCTAGGATCCTTTTATTAGAATAAACACTAAAATCCTGTGAAACTGTCAGTCCACAGTATTATACCTCAAACTCCCTTCTTTTTTCCACAATATACCCCCATGTGTTTGCAAGATATTTACAAAAAAATCCACTTATATTAATACAGTTGAAATTTATCAAATACATGTATATGTGTGTGTGTGTGTTTAATATTATATTGCATAGCCTGCCAATCAGATATTTTGCCCACTTACTGAATATAATTTCCACTTACCTATGTGATCATTTATTTGTAGACACTATGCTTTAGATCACAGTTTAAGGGGCTACTTGCCATGATTTCATCAAAGACATTTACCAATTAATTTTGCCAAGGATAAATGTGGAATTGCATCTAAGTTTTTGAGATACTAAAATTGCTGGAGGGACTCTAGTTGCAATATTCGTTATCTCAGGGACTCATGTTAGGAAGCAGCAATTTGAACCTACCAAATTATTTAACAGACAAGAAAAACGAGCCTCAGTAAGTTGAAGAATGTTGCTGAGAAACATACAAACATCGGGGTCAGAAAAAGATAAGGACTTAAAGCTTCCATGGCACTCTCTTAGATTTCTAGTGTAAATGTTGCTACATCTACAGACAGAAAAAGCTTGCATGCATTCCCAAAAGATTTTAAGTGAACATGGTTTCCACACCAGTAATGCATTAATATCCAGAGATCATGTAGAATTCAATTATTAATGTATCCATGTCAGTGATAGGTGATAGTAAACAACTAGAGTTGACATAATCTTTGTGTATATTTCTAACCCATTTGTTATACACTTAAAAAGCTAATATTAACATTTCAATATATTGCCATCTACTTTTAACTTAAAACAGACCAGAGTAATGTTTCTAAGAATTGTATGCAGGCATTGATAGTCAGAGGATTCTGCTGACAGTCCAAAAGCATGGGTTTATATTATGGATGCTCATGTAGTGGGTCCTCAAATGTATCAATCTTTAGCATCTTTAATTAAGTGTTACACCTGAGACAGATGAGATTATTACTTGTATTTATAGTACAACATATAAAACATAACATTTTAATGCTACATTAATAATGATGGTAATTTGCTGGAAAATATGTCTATATGATGCTCCAAGTATGGTTACTTTTGATGATAAATATTTTGGAGTGACTCTTCTGTACAGACAGGTGCTGTTCTATTCATCTTTGCTTCCCCATGCCTAGATCTTTTTTGTTACAATGTAATTAATGATTATCTGTGGTGTTCCCTGCTCACCTGTCCAGGTATCATCAGAACGGCCCTTCCCAACATGGATAGGGAAGCCAAGGAGGAGTACCATGTGGTGATCCAGGCCAAGGACATGGGTGGACACATGGGTGGACTCTCAGGGACAACCAAAGTGACGATCACACTGACCGATGTCAACGACAACCCACCAAAGTTTCCACAGAGTAAGTCGGTGGGCTTGGTTTTCACTTTCCAATGGTGCCACAGCCAACTCTCTTCTCTGACCCATCCCTGCTATACTCAACTTTCCAGAAGGAATCTAGAGTAATGGAGGCTCTTTATAACATTCTTGAAACACACAGACACACACACAAACACACACAACAGTAATGACAACAGAAACCTTAAGTGGAGGAGAGGTAGTGGGAGAAAGTGGAGACATAGAATATTTCACAACCCTGGGAAGAGAAAAATCCATTTTGCTAGGCGCTCATGATGTGATGTAGTAATTAATTAACCTTTCTGTTTCAGTGTTCTCATTTCTAACCTGAATATGTAATAGTAGCTGGATCAGTTATCTATTGCTACCTAACAAACTACTTCAAATCTTGTGCTTTAAAGCAATAATAATTGTTTGTTTTTGTCATGAGTCTGAAATTTGGGCAAAGCCTGAAAGAGGCAGCTTTTTTCTGTTTCACAGCATCCATTGGCAGAGTTTGACTGAGGCTGGAAGATCCACTTCCAAGCTGGTTCAGTCACGTGGCTGGCAAGTTAATGTCAGCTGTTGCTTCCCATCCATGTCAGCCTCTCCAAGGAGTGGCTTGGATGGGTTCTGAAAGTGAGGAGAGCCCCAAGGACACCAAGTAGAAACCATATTGCCTGTCGTAACCAAGCTTCAGAAATCACATAGCATCATTTCCACTGTAGTCATAAGACTGCCCAAATTTAAGTGGAGTTCTTATAGACCCCACCTTTCAAGGGAAGGACTGTTAAAGTCTCTGAAAAAGAAGCATGTGGGCTGGGAGATACTGTTTGGACTATTTTTGCAAAATACAATCTTCCACAAGACTCAGTTAATAGGATCTTGGGACTCCCCTGGTGGTCCCGTGATTAAGAATTCATCTTGCAATGCAGGAGACATAGGTTCAATCCCTGGTTGGGGCACTAGGATCCTACATGCTCTGGGGGAACTGGGCCCACGTGCTGCAACTACTGAGCCTGAACCACAGCTAGAGAGTCCATGTGCCGAGATCCTGCATGCCACAGCTAAGACCCAACACAGGGAAATAGACAAATCAATATTTTTTTTTAATTTTTAATTAGTAGGATATTGTTAGAACTAAATGAGCTACTGTAGAATCTTACAATGATATCTGGCATAGACTGTCAACAAAGGTTAGCCATTATTATTATCTAGGTGATTATGGCCCTGCAAAATTAATAGGATTGCAGCAGGAAATAAAAGAAAAAAATATTTGAAAGGTCATTATTAATAATCATAATTACAACTATAACCCCTTCAATCAATAGTTACTACTATTGCAAATCTCTACGAGAGCCTCTCTTTCACAGATAAAACCGGGTTCCATGGAAGGTGCTGTAAGTTGCCTAAAAGATTACAGCAAAGCTAGATTTTGAACACAAATCTGGTTATGTATGCAGTGTAGGTACAGACAGAGGTACAATATAATCAAAATGATGCTGGTGCTGATAGATCATGGGGAGTTCACCATGAAAGCTTTTTTATTAGATTAGCTGGTAGAGCCTATGAGTTTATTGCCATAGAAATGGCACTTTTTACAAGTGAGAAAATAGGGAAGGCCACCAAGTATGGCCCCAGATAGGCACCATGGTCACTCAAAGGAATTCAAAGACAACAGTCTCTGGAAGGGAGACGTTAAGGTAGAGGATTACAGGGTGACAGCAGTTCTCATAAAGTCCTCAAAGAGATGAAGATTACTTTGCTTGGTCAAGCACAAGGTTCAGTATCCCCAATAAGCTTAAGCCTCATAGAGCACTCTAAGAAACTGCATGCTCCATTATCCACACTCTAAAACTGCCTGGTATGCTGGATGGAAAGGACCATGCAGGACTCTTAGCAGGCGGTGATTAATGTCCTTGCTCACCTACAAGCATAGAGTGAAGTTAATCACTACTGTGAAGATAACCAGTTTTATAGCTGTGGACTTGAATGAGATTTAGAGAAAATTACCTGAGAGCAAGTTTTGCTAAACCTTCATGTAAATTGGTAATTATATACAGAGACTCCCTTCTCAGACTTGTCCTTTATCATGGAGGACATGGTGTGTTTAAGTTGAATATGGGTCTGAACTGAAAGCAGTCACAGCCAAACAATATAGATAAATGTACACAGAGTATTAAAATTGATAAAATCCACATAAGGAGAAACTAAAGCGTAAATTGCTCAAGTAGCTTGTCCCAAACCACTAGGTTTGGCAGTGATAGAGGCCAGGTTATCCGACCCTTGCTTCTCCACAGTGTTTCACAGAGAATATTTTTTTAATTCTGATGATACAATTAAGATGATCTCATCTTATTTCTTTAATGAAACCTTTCAGTGACTTCCTACACGTTTTTAAAGAAAATCTGACATCTTTTCCATCTCCTGCAATGCCCTTTGTGTAGTTAGGCCCCAGCCTGTTTACACTTATTTCCTACCAGAAGGCTGCACTCACACCTGTGATCTTACTGTTCTGTATATATTCATTGTTTTCACTTTAGGGTTTTTCCAGTTTGCTGTTTGCTTTGTTTGTACTTTTATCCCCAGATATTCACATGATTTATCTGGCCCAGTCCTTTCAGGAGATATTCACATACACTCACATGAACACACTCACACACATCATACACTTACACAGAGTCACACTTATACTCTTTGTCCCTTACTGTATTTTTCTCCTTCTTAGCAGTGATATCAGAGTATGTATATTTCTGATTATTTTTTTCTCTGTAGAATAAGGGGAGGATCTTGACTCTTTAATTTACTACTGAGTTTCCAAAGGCTAGGACAGTGCTCAGCATATAGTAGGTTCCCAATACGTATTTAAAAAAATCTATGTGGAAATGTCACACTGTGAGAAACCTTCCATATAATCCATTCATCAAATGGTGAAGGAGGTAAAGTAAGAAGAGAGTCAAATATAGAGCTGGAGGGGTCATGACCTTGAAGAACAAAATTTGCATTTGACTTTAAAATAAATATGGAGCTACAGAAGGCTTTTAAACAGAGAAGACATTCTCTTTCTGGGCACCTGTGAGTGCCATATGTGAGCCTTAGAATTAACTCTGGGCCATTCCAAAGACGTGAAAAGAGGTTTTGATTTTTTTTTTGAATGTGTGAAGATATACATGGCCATCCATCAGTTCCTGATGGGAAATGTAACTGGGCATTGTTTTCCTTTCTCACATGTGGCAGGTACCCCCACCCTACCACCCTGGACCCTGATATTATTTCATCATTCTTTACAGAAAACATTTCTTTGACAAGCAAGCTGTGTGGGATCTTCCTCACATCCATTCACTTCTTTTCATGTTTTCAATCAATAGGAAGCTCAATGTCAAACCCTTTGAGAAATTTATTGGGGTTCAATGAAATCTAAAGTCTTCCAGCTGCCAAATAAAAGGGAAGGGAAAATAAAAATAGATATCTTCTTCTTCTAGGCGTATACCAGATGTCTGTGTCAGAAGCAGCTGTCCCAGGGGAGGAAGTGGGACGAGTGAAGGCGAAAGATCCAGACATTGGAGAAAACGGCTTAGTCACGTACAACATTGTGGATGGAGATGGGGCGGAATTGTTTGAAATCACAACGGACTATGAAACACAGGAGGGCGTGGTGAAACTGAAAAAGGTGAGTTAGGGTGAGGAATCAGATGTGGCAGCAGTGTGGCCTGCTTTGCCAGAACAACACTGCAGGAAACAAAGAGTTGAAGGCTAAAAACTGAGAATATGGGCAACTGAGGGCCGGGCCTCAGACTTTGCAGTTGAGCTTTGAGTTTTGGGGAGATAACAGAACTATATTCCAGAGGGAGCTGGCAGAAGGCACTGATGATGCCTACCTGAGATTTATAGTTCGTTTTTATACAACTTAGGGACTATAGTCAATAATAATGTAATATCTTGCTATTGTGACAGATGAAAACCAGACTTACCATTTCAAAATGTATAGAAATATCAAATTACTATGTTGCACACCAGGAACTAGCATGGTACTGTAGGTCAATTATTTTTCAAAAACAGACCAAAAAACAGACTCCTGGACAAAGAGATCAGATGTGTGGTTATCAGAGGTGGAGGATGGGGAAAGGCGAAGTTGGATGAAGGCAGTCAAAAGGGAAAAATTCCTATATATAAGGTGAATAAGTATTAGGGATATAATTTATACCACTGTATGTTATATATGAAAGTTGTTCAGTGAGTAAATCCTTAAGAGTTTTCATCAAAAAGAAATTTTTGCTTTTTCTTCTGTATCTATATGAGATGATGAATGTTCTCTAATCTTACTGTGGTAATGATTTCATGATGTGTGAAAGTCAGATTTTATACTGTATATCTTAAGCTTTATACAGTGCTGTATGTCAATTATATCTCAGTAAAACTGGAAGAAAGAGAGGGGGTTATAATACTTGCCCTGAGATTACTGATTAGTTCTTGTATGACTTGGCACAGTTTCCTCAGGGAAAGAAAGATGTTTAGATAAACCTATATTTTGGAGAAGCAGCCCTCAGCATGCATGACGTTTCCTTGTTGGATCTGCCAAGCTGAGTCTATTAATATAGGTTCTCCAGAACTTTTCCCATCTCAAACTTCCAAGGTCTGTTACATTGTTGGGCCTTCTATGAAATGTGAACCAAATCCTCTGCTCAATTTTCTCTCAGAACTGAGCCTGAGAAACAAAAATAATGGATCTTCCCTCATAGTCAGCTAAATTGTTGCTAAAAATGTGTTCCTGGGATTAATTCACTACAAAGATGAGCTTATTGTTTATTCTTGATTTGTTTTTTTTTAATCTAACATTTACTCAATTCTAAATATTGGCCAGAGACAGCCTGTGACTCATAGTAACCTTTGTTTGTTTTATATGATGAAAATCATATAAAGTAGATGGTAGTATCCCAGTGGGCAATGATACCTTAGTTTAGTTAGGAGTAGGCTGGGGCTCAGACAGGTTAAATAATTTAATCCTGTTGTAATCACACAGCTAGCAATTTAAAGACATGGAATTCAAAATTAGCGTATTCTGGAACATCTTCTCACTTAAGGCATTTTGGAAATAGCTGGACCAAAAAGATTTTATAAAAGAGAGCCAGATTTGATTGGCTTTCAGTAGATATTCTAATAAAACGGTTACCCCCTGATGTACCACTTGAGAAATCAATACCTCTACATCATTAAAGTATATGGAGTATCAAATCTGAATTGGATGATGGAATTACCTTGGTTTTAATCAAACATTCATTTTCAACTTGGTTTTGTAGCCTGAATATTAAGTGCCTTGGTATGATGGGAAAGATTGGACTGGAACACCAATGAAAAAATTAATTTCAAGAATCAATAAAGAGTTCAGCTGCTGGAGAGGAGGCAAGGGTGGGATGGGAGGGAGATTCCTGGGAGGAATCTTTTAGTAAAGGGAGCAGGGAGAGATGTGTTCTCAGAAGCCCAGTTTTTACAACATACGAAAGCAATGTTGTTGGGTTTGGGAGAAGTATGAAGGGACCCAAAGAAAAAGAAAGTAGGAGTGACTCTGTCATAAAAGAGTATGGAAATTGTGGAAAACTTTGGATATATGGAAAAATCAACATTAGTGATGATGAATGGTATAGTCACCGAAGCCTAATCACCAGCCACAAGGGGCTGGCATAATCACTCTCTCTGGTTTCTCCTCTGGGAAAGTAGCTGTGTGAATTGGCCTGTGGCACAGAGCTGTCAACTTGCTTTGTTAATTAATATGACTGTCCCTTCTGTCTGACACTGACATACGAGCAGTGACATCAACGATTCCTGCTCGCGTCCTTGGCTGTTCAAGTAATTGGGTAGTTGGTTATGCTAAGGTTGTCACCTGTTTTCAGTGTATTCAGGGTATAAACACACACCGTGTCTCTAAAATCTGAAACATTTAAATCACCCCATGGGACTAACACATCGCAAGTGAGCTCTCTGCATATGATTAATTTGCACATTTCCCCCCAATTCAATGTGTTTATTTCAGGCAAGAGAATAATCTTCCATAAAGTGCTGATGTTTAGGTTGAAAACAGAGTAGGATATTCTTTCATTTGTGAAAGGACATTTGCTTAAACTTATAGCATGAAGTTCTAACTGTCCAGGAGGAAAAAAAAAATATTGAGAGGTGAATTTAATAAAGTAAAATGATGGATCCTTATAGGAAACAGTATATATTATTTAATAATATAAAAAGATATAGAGAGACCCATGAAACTATTTGTGCCTTTTAAAAATATTCTCTAATATAGTTTTTTTTCCCACTTGTTTCTTAATTCATTCAACTTATTTTTCTACCAAGTGTGATTGAGTTTTTATTATTTGTCAGGCAGGCCCTTTGTGAGAGGCTGGACATCTAAAATGGAAGAAACAGAGTTCTGGTCACAGGGAGATCAGAATTGAACAGGACAGTTAAGCAAAAAAGACAATTAAAATAGAGGAGTTGTTTCTGACCCTTGAGATTGTTAACATTTCAGGACAGAGACTTCTTTGTTGTAGGGGGCAGTTCTGTGCATTGTATGGTGTTCAGCAACATTCCTGATCTCCCCTTACTTGATGTCAGAAAGCACACACCCAGCCCCACCAGCTGTGATGATAAAATAGAGCTCCAGACAAAGCCTAATACTCCCTGGGGTGAGGTACAGCAAAATCACTTCCTGGTTGAGAAGCAACTGTGATAATGCATGATAGTCTCTATGAACATGGGTCATGGATGACCGCTTACAGGGAGCAGTTCTAGAGCTAAGTCTTCATAGGTGAGTAGGAATTTATCAAACGGATAAATTTGGAGGAGGGTCAGAGAAAACAAGTGCATGAAGGACTGGTCTTGATGAAAACAGGACACATTTAAGAAACTTGAGTGAGTTCAGTCTTGAAGATTTTGAGATGGATACAGTGGGACCAGTTGAAAAATTCTTGCTGGTATTCAAGAGAGAAATTACAAAGACTGGAAGAAAGCGGAAGAGATAAACATAAAGAATTCAAGAGTTAACATCGAAACATGTATATTACCTAGGGTAAAACAGATCACCAGCCCAGGTTGGATGCATGAGATAAGTGCTCGGGCCTGGTGCACTGGGAAGACCCAGAGGGATCGGGTAGAGAGGGAGGTGGGAGGGGGGATCGGGATGGGGAACACATGTAAATCCATGGCTGATTCATGTCAATGTATGACAAAACCCACTACAATATTGTAAAGTAATTAGCCTCCAACTAATAAAAATAAATGGAAAAAAAAAGACGTTACCAAATTAAAAAAAAAAAGAGTTACTTAGGAGTTATTCATGTATTGAATGGGCTTCCCTGGTGGTTTAGACGGTAAAGAATCTGCCTGCAATGCAGGAGACCCGGGTTCAGTGGCTATGTTGGGAAGGTCCACTAGAGAAGGAAAGGCTACCCACTCCAGTATTCTTGCCTGGAGAATTTCATGGACAGAAAAGAATCCTGAAGGGCTCTAGCCTACGGGGTCGCAAAGAGCTGAACATGACTGAGTGACTAACACTTTCACTTTCTTGTACTGAATAGCTTAGAAAGTAATAAATATTTCTTGAATACCCTGTGTCAGACACAGTGAGTTTCAGGCTTATAAGCGTGTGAGAGAGAGAGAGACGGAGGAGCTGCCTTCGGGATACTGAGATGGTCTCTGTGTGACTACCTGAAGAAGAACCAGTGCAAAGTAAAAATGAGACCTATAGGTGGCTTGGTGGACTTAGGAAAATCCAATGCTACAACAGCTTTGACTGAGTGGGATTCCCAGTTATTACTGAGAGATCTCTTCATGGTCTCTGAGGTATTCACTTTCAAACAAATAAACTCCTTGTAAAGCAGTGACAGAGCAGCATTAGAAGGCATTTTAAGTATTTTAAAAATAACAATTTTAATAAAGCCGCTTTTATGCCTGATTATGGCTTCCCTAGTGGCTCAGTGGTTAAAAAGAAACAGACTGTGTACAATGCAGGAGCTGCAGGAGACGTGAGTTCGATCCTGGGTTGGGAAGATCCCCTGGAGGAGGAATGGAAATCCACTCCAGTATTCTTGCCTGGAGAATCCCCTGGACAGAGGAGCCTGGTAGGCTACAGTCTATGGGGTCACAGAATCAGACACAACTAAAGTGACTTAGCATGCATGCATGCATGCCTGATTATTTCTTTATGTCCTCTGTCCACATATATATAGATGTGGACGTGTAACATTTAACACAGTTGCAGTCATAGAGTGATCAGATGTGTTAACTTAATAGCATATCATAAACGTTTTACATGCTGTTATATAATATACATAATCATTTTTAATGACTACATAACATCCCATCCTATTGATGGACCATTATTTCCTTAATAAAATCTCACAGTTGGGTTTGGTGTTTTGTGTGTATGTTTCCCAGGATTAGATATAACCCCTCAGTGATGTCTAAACAGCATCATGCATTTTTGAATACTGTTTGTTTTGGTTTTCTGTTGAATTAATCCCTCAGGCAGGATTTTTAGAGGTGGGATTAGTAAACTCGGGAATATTGAGATTTTTATGGTTTATGTAGTATGTAGCTTCATATAGCTTTATTTCAACTACTCAGAACATGGATAGGGAAACTACCTTAAATCTCTTTTGGAAGGAGGCAGGGAATAAATTAGAGGCAGATGCTTAAATATTGTCCGTCCATCAACTCTGCTTTCCTTTCAGTCACAGTGATTGGTGCATGCTATCATTTGGTACAGTCATTCCTGGGTGCTGGGGAGGCAGAGGGCAGCAAAGATCAGCACAACTCCATGTATAGTTCTTTGGAATGCTCCTCACTCAGGAGGGGTGGGGGACAAGGGGCTGCAGATGTGCAATTAAGGGGCCAGACTAATCTAATCTGGGGGAGACGGAGAGGATTTAATAATCCTGGGATGACCACCAGAAGACAGTAAAGTCTCACCAAACTAGAGAGGGTGTTCCAGACAAGCATTTGCAAAGACCTGGGGAGCTTTGCTCTAGATTCAGCAAGTACCAGGCAAACTATGCTATACCAACCTTAACATTAACAAGGCTTTCCAGTGGAAACAGTGCTCTGGGTCCTTAGGCATGTACCTAAGTCAAGTTCAAAACATTCTGTTACCAGGTGAATCAACAGATTATCTGGGAGAAGAAAATTTCTTCTTGCCTGGTCTCAGAACTATCGTATTCATGTTTTTCATTTGATCTGATAATCACAGAGATTTTTGAGGAATTGCAGCAGTCTCACACCTTCAGCCTATAAATACCATTCCTTTCTGCTGTTCAGTAACCCAGTGAAGGACAAAGAGACTGCTGGGGAACATGGAACAGCTGGGGACAGATTTTGCTTCAAGAAAAGGGAGTGTTCTCTGAATCTGGGGAGAAAAGTGTCAAGGGTGTTGAATGCTTTTAACCTTCCTGAAACTGGAACCATCCTCAGTTAGAATTCTGTAGAAGTAGGTTAGGACTAAGCCCTATGATTATATGCCCATTCAAAATAATACCAGGCAGATGACAGCAACATGGCAGGCAGATGCTAGCCTTAAAAGACCCAACTCTTTGCAAACATTTGGGAGTTCAGCATCATTCAGAGTGCTAATTAGAAAGTTCTGTTTCCGGGCAGGAAGGCTTGTTTCTCCTCTGTGATTTTACTTTTCACCCATTGCTGACTGATTCACAGAACCGCCCCTCCTTCAGAATGTGGGAGTGCTTACCATCAGTTTCTTAATAATGACAGCCATTCAAATGTTACTTCATTTTTTTTACATCTGTGTAAAATCTATATTATTTATAATTGTTTTTCTTTCAATTGAATTTTGTAGAAATATACATTCTTTTAACTGGGAAGTACTCAGACTGTTCTATATCATTTGCCATAAATAGGAAGTAACCTAAAAATGAATTCAGTCCAAACAAAGTAATGTCATTCCATTCTAGCTAGTGAGTTCTATCATAGTCTTTCAAAAGGGAGATTAGGAAGCATAACAGGTAAGAATTAGTACTGAGATGTCCTTGATGTGTTTGGGAATGGAAGAATTGGAAAAGGGATAGTAGTATCAATAATTAGGATAATGTCATTCAAAAAACCCACCCACTCAAATTACCCATAAACCACATTAAGTCATATTATGGACCACTGCTGGTAAGATTTCTTGGCTTTGAGAAATGTTCTGTGGTCAGAAAGTTTAAAAATGAGACTGTTACTATGATTAAACCAGAGTGTGTATGGGTAGAGGGGAGAGTCATCTAACAAGACATCACTTTTCTCTCTGACTAAAATTCATTGAGTAATTTTATTACCAAGATTCTTAGTACTTTTCAGAATGGGCTACAACATTTATTTTTGTAATGTTTTAATTCCTTTCCTTAAGTGATTTTAGTGACTGAATCGGGAAGCCTTAGTGTGTTCAGAGAATGTGGCTCATTTTAGATGATGGGGTCCTCCTGAGTCTGCCATGCTCCTTGAATTACCCATTAAACACATTCCAAGTTTTAACAATTGATTTGTCTGATTTTCTGACCAAATGGCTCAGGTAATTGGATATTGAATAGACACTGATTTTCTCTCTTTGAACAACTATTCACGCTGCCCTATAAAAACAATCAGGTCTTTCTTTTCCATTATTCTTTCAAGGAATTGGTTGTCAATCTTCTCTTCTTTTTTGCCAGCCTGTAGATTTTGAAACCAAAAGAGCATACAGCTTGAAGGTAGAGGCAGCCAATGTGCACATTGACCCGAAGTTCATCAGCAATGGGCCTTTCAAGGACACCGTGACAGTCAAGATTGCAGTCGAAGATGCTGACGAGCCCCCTATGTTCTTGGCCCCAAGTTATATCCACGAAGTCCAAGAAAATGCAGCCCCTGGCACTGTGGTGGGGAGAGTGCATGCCAAAGACCCTGATGCTGCCAACAGCCCGATAAGGTACAGGGAAACTTATTTTTAAAGTCTGGATGGGGAATTCTAGAGGTAAAAGGTTTTAGGAAAGCCCCACAGGAGCCACATCCTTCAGTTTCAAGAAGGGTCCAAGATATCATTCAATGTAAACGAGATGAAGACTTAGGAGGCATGAAAATTCTATTCCAGTTATTTAGATAGACTCATTCAAGCTCCATAATTTCGAGAGCAGATTTCCTGGTTATACTAGGTGATATAACCTTATCTTCACCCATCTATCTCAGAGAACTGTGGTGAAGTATAAATAATGGTTGTGAAATAATAACTGTAATTCTAATTTATTGAATACCTTTCTATGCTCCAGTTACTTCACTAAGGGGAATCAGATACACAAACTAATTTATCCTCTCAACATTATTTTATAGGAATTATTATCCCTTAAACTGAGACAAAAATGGGGTTCTGCAGGACAAAGTGACTTAACCAAAGAACCCAGAGAGTGATCAGGGGGCTCGGGAAGCAACCCTGTCTATCTAACTGCTGAACACTTTGAAGAGAAAATAAAGTGACCCTCAAATTTAGAGTGCTTTGCTTATCATGAATAAATTTTTGTGACTTAGAAAAGAAAACTAGAAAACGGAACCCTGCCTCCCCTGTCTCCCCAACCTGAGCTAATAACCAGTGAGGTTGATGATGAAGATGAGACTGTGATGAGAAAGAAGCTGACCAGAAGGAAGCTTGAGGCATACAGTCAAGGCATGTCTATATGGGGCAGGAATGGAAAGTTGTCTGAAACCTGCCCTGGATTCTAGCAGGCGTTTATCCGTCTGTGGCCACGCCCTGAATTCTGTTCTTGCTTAGATTCCTTCCTCTGCCTCCTCATAGTCTCCCTAACCCCAGACTACCACCTGCCTTCCCATCATCCTGCAGCAAGACTGATCCAAACCTCATATCATGCTTCAGTTCAACAACAACAACAACAAAGTCAATGATCAAATTGTTTCTCATGGTCTCATAGTCCAAAGTAATCTCAAGTCTCTCACTCGGCTTCAGCTCTTCTTCAGGCCCCTCCCCACCCCACCCCTCCGTCACTGCTGGTCTCTCTGCTTTCTTCCTCTCCCTTCTCACCAGACTCTCAGTTGCAGCTAGAGTAGGCCATTTCCTGTCCTTTTCTAGTTCCTGGCCTTTGTATATTCTTCCTTCTGGAGGGAGCTGTCTCCCTTGTCCTTTCCAGCTTGCAACATGGTGCTCATTTTTCCCACCTGCACTTAGGTGCCATGTCCTCTAGGAGTTCTCCCAGGGACCTGAGATAGATTGGATACAGCTTCTACCTTGCAGCTGTTACCGTGCTGCATCACAGTGACAGCGTGCATGGTGTTGCCGTTGGCATACTCAAAGAGGGCCAGGGATATGTCTGTCTAGGTCACGGGTTGATAACTTACAGCCCGCAGAACAAGCCACCATCTCCATTTTGAGAAACCTCTATACTGCTTTCCATAACAGCTGTATCTTGAACAGATATCTGAACTCCCATGTTCACTGCAGTGTTATTCACGATAGACAAGCTATGGAAGTAGTCTAAGTTTCCATTGACAGATGAATGGACAAAGAAATCATGATATATCCATATATCCATATAACAGATATTTCGCCTGAAGAAAGAAAATTCTGCCAATGGTGATAACATATGTGTATTTGGAGGATACAATGCTAAATGATGAATACTATGCTAAATGACAAAGGTCTATATAGTCAAAGCTATGGTTTTTCCAGTAGTCATGTATGGATGTGAGAGCAGGACCATAAAGAAGGCTGAACGCTGAATAATTGATGCTTTCTAATTGTGGTGCCAGAGAAGTCTTGAGAGTCCCTTGGACAGCAAGGAGATCAAACCAGTCAATCCTAAAGGAAATCAACCCTGAATATTCATTGGAAGGACTGATGCTGAAGCTGAAGCTCCAATACTTTGGCCATCTGATATGAATAAATGACTCACTGGAAAAGATCCTGATTCTGGGAAAGACTGAAGGCAAAAGGAGGAGGCGGCAGAGGATGAGATGGTTAGATAGCATCACTAACTCAATGGACATGAGTGTGAGCAAACTCCAGGAGATAGTGAAGGATAGGGAAGCCTGGCCTGCTGCAGTCCATGGGGTAGCAAAGAGTTGAACACAATTTAGCAACTAAACAATAACAACTGCTAAATGAAATAAGCTGGACTCAGAAAGACATATAGAGCATGTTACTCCTATGTGGAGTCTAAGAGTCTAATTGATAGAAACAGAGAGTAGAACAGTGGTTGCCAGGATCTAGAGAGTAGGGGAAATGGGGGGGATATTGACCAGCATGGTAACTCTAGTTAATAATAATGTATTGTGGACTTGACATTTACAAAGAGAGTAGATCTTAAGTGTTCTTGCCCCCACCCCCACACACAAACACACATACAGACACACACACGAATGGTAACTATATGAGGAGGCAATGAATATGTTAATTAGTTTGACCATAGTAATCATTACACAAGGTATACTTATTTCGAAACATGTTGTTAGACATTAAATACAGATGATTTTTTTATTATTAATCATTCCTCAATAAAGCTGGGAAGAAAAGTATATCTGAATATGAAAAAAAAAATATCATGGACAGTGGAGTTTTTCTATTTATACCAAAAACATTAGTGACGGGGCAGAAGGAAGTCCCAAATGTAAATGTTGTTCAGTTGCCTTTAAGTCTTTGAACATTGCCCCTCTGGGGAGAAAGGAAGACAATTTTCTTGACTCCAGATAACCCTGCACTAAGTTATATAAGTTAATCCTCAGACAACCTTGAGACAGTGATCACTTTAGGATCCATTAGATGGAAATACTGGAGCTCAAAGTGCTGGCATGAATCACTCAAAGTTACATGACCAATCAGTATTGGAGACTGGATTTTAATCCGAATCTGCCTTGGGTGGTTTACTCTGGCTGCGCAGGCACTAATGGAAAGATTTCCCAGGAAAGTTTGAGTACTGTGCTTTGTATGCAAGAAGATATATAACGACTGAGGAGCTTGATAGCACCTTTAAACTACTCAAAAATTTTCATGGTGTTAATTTTAAATGAATTAGCTTTGCCCTAGAATATTGAGGTACATTAGCAGCGTTTTAAAAGTGATGACGTAAATACACATGGAACAACTGCTCATTTCCTTGGCACCTCATTATTTCCAGGGATCCACATCTGTGATTGGTTATTTGGGTCATAATTTCAATGGAAGCAATTCTGTGTGTGAAGGCATTTTTCATGTCTATAATTATCCAAAGATGCTGATTACTGCCCTTGAACCAACTTCCCTCACCTACTCAGGTCCTAGTTCTTAGAACTACCAAACAATTCATAGAAAAACATTTAAAGTTTTTTATTCAGTAAGCTTTCTAGCCAGACTACCTACTTTCCTGAGTGCTTATCTTCACCTTTAAGGGAATTTGTATCCTTGGACATACAGGTAGGGCCTTATAGTGTCACACAAACTCTTAGCTGCTTGGAAGTTTTTGCAAATCTTTCTTCTCAGACTCTGTAGCATTAGAGACCCTTTCTTCACCATTGCCTTCCTGAAATATTGTTTCCTCTTAGCTTCATTGCCAGTAACCTCTTCATGCCTCAGACATACATGGTGTCTTTGCTAGTTTTCCATCCCAGCCCAGGCACTGGGGACTCCCTGAGACTCAACCTTTGACCTCAGATTTTCTTTCTCCCTGTGTCCACTTATTTACAGTTTCATTCCATTCTGCTGTTTAAATTGAGTTAATGCTCCAGATTTTCTGCCTCTAGACTGATCTTTCTCCCTGACACTAATTCTGTACTTTTTCTGCTGTCTGCTGTGCATTTTTACCCATTTCCTTCTTCCTTCCCTTGCTCATTCATTAGAAAGATATACTTGAGCCTATACTTCTTGTGACGTACTTTAAAAAGAAGAAGAAGAAGATGAGCTCTGCTCCTGACTTTGTGAAACCTATGATAGACTTGAATCTCTCCTCTCCTGGCATGGCAGCATGGCCCTAGTAGAATTTCAGTCTCTCCTTCCTGCTAAGTTGACTTTAGTTTTGTATTTCCCAATGCCTCCCTCTCTGTGACACCCATGCTAAAAATTCTCTAGGACTCTCCCAGCTTCCCACACACCTCCAAATATCAACTGAATCCTACTGGTTCTGTCTTTATCACATGGTCTTTCATTCCCTCTGTCACTCCTACACCTAACTCTCTTATCATCTCATATTCCTTAAAAACTACATCAACTCTTTAAGTTTCCTCTGCTCCTTCCCCCACTCTCACTAGCTCAGACTACCTTGCCCACCCTATCATATTCATCATCCTGATGGTCTGATTCAGTCTGTTTTTCCTCTGATCGAAAGCCCTTCATGATTTTTTCACTGCCTATAGGATGAAAATCATACTCTGTAGACTGACATTTGAGAACTTCCATGATCTATCCAGTGTGTGATAGCAGTGACAACAGCAAAAATCATAGCAGCTATATTTGTTGTTCTGTTTACCATATGTGAGGCACTAGGTTATACATCTTCAACATCTATTATTTCATGTCATTCTCACAGAAGACCTTGAAGTTGGGTACTATTAATACTCTAGTTTAAGTGATAAGTAAGCTGAGATTTAAAGAACTTAAGTGGCTTCTCCAGTATCACTTGATATATATACAGTGGGACATGAACTTGTACCTAGGACTTTACAAAACCAAAATCCACATGCTCCACTGTATGGAATAACACTTTTGTTAATTATCTTTCTTCTCATGAACCTGCCTTATCATGTCAAGTAGCTAGTAAACTCCTTGGTGTCAGGGAAAATATATTCTATTATTTTTTTCTCTTTTTTTCACATAGAACTCTGCTTAGGGTACAGTCAGCTCAATCACTGACCCTCTACTGACATTGATGAGGTGTGTGATAGTTTATCTTCCATTTTATCACTGGGGAAGGGGACTCATCATTCCATTCCCATAGGGAGCTGTGAAGTCAATGGTATCATGGATGAGCTCATGTTTTATACTTTATGAAGTATATTTATTTATATACACAATATATATTGTATATATACAATATATATTACACCATACTTATTTCCTCTTTGTTGGAAAGAACATGATCTCTAACTGGAAGATCCAGGTTCTAATATTGGCTCCCCAGAAACCAGGAGATAGATCATTTGCAAATCCCATCATTTGTAAATTAAAGAGATTAAACTCTGTGACACTCAGGGTCTTTGCTATCTCTAATATTCTTTGGTTGTATGGCTCTCAGTGAATGCCTTTAGACATATGTACCGCTGGCCTTCTTTAGCTGTGGATTCTGCATTGATGGGTTCCATATTGATGGAGTCAACCAACTGCAGATCCAAAATATTTTGGGGGAAAAAAGTCCAGAAAGTTCCAAAAAGCATAACTTGAATTTGTGGAACACCAGCAACTATTTACATAACATTTACATTACATTAAGTATTTTAATAATCTAGAGATAATTGAAAGTGTACAGGAGAATATGTGTAGGTTATATGTGAATATTACACCATTTTATATAAGAGACTTGAGCATCCATGGGTTTTAGTATCCTCAGGGATCCTGGATCCAGTACCTCATGGAAACCAATGGACAGCTGTCAACACTTATTAGAGCCATGTCTCTAGTACATTATCCTGGGCAAGTTATTTGACCTTACTACACCTCAGTAAAGACCATTCCTCTTGACCCATATTCCTCCTCACATTGCCCTGTAATATTCTAGAAATTACTCTGTCTTTTTTTAGAAAAAAGCAAATTTTCTAGTGGACAGGAGTAGCTGAAACCTTCCAACTATGTTGTTTAGGCTTAGCAGGGGGTCATTAAAGTGTGGGGAGAATGCTCTACAAATGAATGGCCAAGGCTGCTTTACATATTTCACAATGGAATTCAGAACCAAGCTACTGAGAACCGCTAAAACCAATTACATTGAATAAATTTAGTCAAACTGTAGTTATCATTTTCCTTTAAGTATGAAGAAAACTGATTTTTTTCTGGACTGTGAATGATCTTTGATGATAACTTTAGGTAAACTTAAGAGTATTTAATATTTCATAGGCAAAAATCTGGCAAAAGTTCCATAAACTTGTGACTATCTGAGTAGTTTGGGAGCAAGGTAAACCCGCTTCCCAAATGCAAGTTCATAAATATTCAGATGGTGGATGATTGTAGTAAATATGAAGAAATATGCAGCCTGTTATTCCATTTCTCAATCAAATATGCAGCACATTATTCTGTTTCTCAATCAAATATGCTAAACAGCTCTTTCATTCATTGTCCTGAATAAAGAATTCCAATGTGGCAAAATGATTTCTATAAAAGATTCATGTATGGAGTTTGAAAAGTAAATTTGATTAAAAAGAAAATCTAGCTCAAGCAAGTCATTGAAAAAGTTGCTTTAAATATAGCATGGAGAAAATATTCCAATATTAAGCTGCTTGGAATGTCTCCGTCTAATTGCTTCATTTGCATTCTGCTTAGGTATTCAATCGATCGTCACACTGACCTGGACAGGTTTTTCACTATTAATCCAGAGGATGGTTTTATTAAAACTACAAAACCTTTGGATAGAGAAGAAACTGCCTGGCTCAACATATCAGTTTTTGCAGCAGAAATCCGTAAGTATTATCCTAAGGGTTTTGATTCTACTTTGCCAAATATTATTCCTTCAGACTGTCTATATTCTGGAAAATAACAGATAGCTGAGATAGAACAATTTTTTTTTTAGTCTTAAACATATTTTTCAATCTTTAAAATTTATTTTTGGTCATCTATCTAGAAAGACATATAAGCAAATGGAGTTGTTTTCATTTTCTTTGGCAGAACTGGATACAGGCTTGGCACATGAGCTGATAGCCTGTTGCAGCTTGAAACACTTCACCACCACTGAAAGATTCCCCAGTTTATCCTCAGTTTTGTTTAAACCCAGAGCAGCAGAATCCTTAGAGCCAAGATTTATTTATGGGTTTTTGTTTACCTATAAGGGGCTTCCCTGGTGGCTCAGATTGTAAAGAATCTGTCTTCCATGCAGGAGACCCAGGTTCAATCCCTGGGTCGGGAAGATTCCCTGGAAAAGGGAATGGCAACCCACTCCAGTATTCTTTCCTGAGAATTCCATGAACAAAGAGCCTGGCGGCTACAGTCCATGGGGTTGTAAAGAGTCAAGGACCAGAGATTCTCAAACTTGATCATGCAGTGGATTATCACGAAGGGCTTGTTGTAACAAAGATTTCTGGACCACATCCTCAGATCCTCTAACTCAGGTCTTGGGTTGGGTTTGAGAATTTTCATTTCTAACAAATTCCCAAATTGTTTGATGCTGTCCTGGGAACCCTCCTTTGAGAACTGCTGCTGTAGACTACAGTCTCGGGAGCCACACTACACTACAAGCGTTTGGGATTAAACCTCAGCAGAAAGGGAAAAGTGGTTTATTTCTTACCAGTCTAACATTGGCCTTTATTCTAGGACATCACTCTCACACTGGACTTGGCATGCTTCGGGTTTTAGGTGACTTTCGTGCTAACAGTGCATTTGCCTGCAGGGCCTGAGTGAAGCTGGAGCTCACTCTTTCCCGGGAGGAACCTTGGACGAACATGGATCCTTCCCTTGCACACGTTTACCATCTGAATTCTCTCCTTTCAGACAACCGGCATCAGGAAGCCAAAGTCCCTGTGGCCATTAGGGTCCTTGACGTTAATGACAATGCTCCCAAGTTTGCTGCCCCTTATGAAGGCTTCATCTGTGAGAGTGACCAGACCAAGCCACATTCCAACCAGGTAATGCTGCCCTGCCCTGGCTAGGAGCAATCATTTAGAACCAGAGTTTGCTTTTGAGAGCATCCCTTGGAGAAACTTCCCAACTGCCCAAGAAGGCTTCAGAGCCCTGGTTTAGTTCAGGAGCTAAGTTCTCTAATTAAAATCAGGCTTCTTAGCCAGCCAGGAATTTTTGAATAAATGATGTGTCAATGTTAGCATGATTTATTTATGGGCCACCTTTCTCTTTCAGCCAATTGTTACAATTAGTGCAGATGACAAGGATGACACAGCCAATGGACCAAGATTTATCTTCAGTCTACCCCCTGAAATCATTCACAATCCAAATTTCACAGTCAGAGACAACAGAGGTTCGTACCAAGGTTCCTGTGCGTTCAGAGAAGTAGAAATGGAAAACAAATGGCTTTTATATTGCAGAGCACAAGTATTTCCCCCCTAATCTTAATAATGCCTTTCTGTTGAAGAACAAACAAGAAATAATAATGCCACCTTTATTTTGAGACGTGGGCTCATTTGGTGCATAGGAATAAGTGAGTCTATTTTTATTTTACTGGTTTTGTTGTTGTTGGCTTTGATATTCATGAAGTGCTGGGGAAACCAAGTAAGGACGTCTACAGGGTCAATATGCAAACAACTTCATTTTTTTTTAAAGAGGTTGATAAACCCTTAGGGGAGAGTATGGCTTTATGAATATTGATATCAAGAAAAGCATTAAAAGAGATTAGTTCAGCTTTGTAAGGCAATGTAATCTTTCAGCTGTCTTTCCCTTTCCAGCACAGTTTTATTGTAGTGTGGTTGGGTACAGAGCTTGATACCTGAAGGTGGTTGTAGAATTATTGCCTGAAGGGCATTAGTCTCTGCTGTGAACATGGCAAAATTTGATGGGATTTCTACTTCGTATTTCATCAGTCAAGGAGATTCTAGACTTGCAAATTATTTGCAGTCGTTGTTTTTCGTTGTTGTTGTGTAGGCCCAAACAGTTCAGTCCCTAGACAAAGCTGGCAGCAGAGCCAAGATCAAAAAATAAGTTTCTTGACTCCTGGCCAGACTCTTTTGGTCTGCACCTGCTGCTATAAGCCTGTGACAATGCAAGTCTGTAAAAACAGGAAGACAAATGCCATGATTCAATACAGGAACAAAAGGTGGTCCTTCTGCACACGTTTTCATTAGACACATGCTAGCTATGTGGGAGGTTATATATTGATTTCTTGGTGACTGAGATCAGGCTTATAGCTTCTTAAATTAAACTAATTACTACTACTTTCCCCATCACCATTATCAGTGTTATCAATATTATAAATACCAGTTAGTATATTCTAGAGGCTTCCCCAGTGACTCAGTGGTAAAGAATCTGTCTGTAACACAGGAAATGTAGGCTCGTTCCCTGGGTCGAGAAGATCCTCTGAATGGGGAGATGGGCAACCTACTCCAGTGTTCTTGCCTGGGAAAGCCCATGGATAAAGGGGCCTGGTGGGCTCCAGTCCATGGGGTCGCGACGAATCGAACATGACTCAGTGACTAAACAACCACCACAACAAACTATGTTCTAAACACCATGCCAGGATCCTCCCTGTACGCTATTAAATTTTCTCAACAGTAAGAATTATTATCATTCCCGTTTTGAAGATGAGGAAAATGAGGGACAGGCCATTTATAAGTCAGCCACGTGACAGCAAGACCTAGATTTTAAACCTGGACTTTCAGAAGGCTAGAGGCGACAGCCTGAACCACTGTGCCCTCCTAGGTGGATTATTAAAGGAGAGAAGTGTTTCCCATGCTCCTTGAACTTGAAGGAATATGGTCTAACATACTTCATTATTACTTCTTGGGCCGATTTGAGCATTTCATTATGATCCTCATATCTGTGTATTCATAGAATCCCCAGTTTATATCTGAGGTCTCACTCCTGGATGTATTCCTGGCAACATCCCTATTTATCACTGGAAACCTGAAACAGCTGATGTTTCTAGGCTTTTCTTATTGTGCCAACTTCACCACCATCACCTGCCTTGTCTTCATTTTATGTGTTCTTTAATTTTTAGTTGCTGTTAACCCTCTGAAAGCATTATGCTAAGACCTATTGTTCTCTCGGGAGTTATAAATAGTTCACTTTGTCACAATACTTTGGGGATGCCACCTATATTTTCAAGGAGATTATATTACCATGGAGAAGCCAACCTACTGCATGATCAATTTCCCCTGCCCTTTCCTATAAGAAACTAATTCTATGTGGAGCCACCACTTTTGCACGGAATTGCTACTTTTTAAGAAAAATGCCTTTATTAACTATGGCAAACAGTTAATGAAAACTCCCATGTTTAGAGCTATTACAAAACCTTAAAGCAAATACAGTCCTATAATTATCATTTAATAGAGTTTCTTTCTACCAGCTCCTAAAAGTAATTACATATTGAAGTAATCCAAAAAGAGTAATCACATTCCACATCCTATTAATAGCCTACTGAGTTACCAAATTTCCCGGCTGAGACTGTTTTCCATAGAAAACATGAGATAATGGTTTATAGCATGCTGAGTAAAAGCATCAGCTTTCTCTCTCCTTGAGTGTTTACTTCCATTATGTCATGTAAATAATCAGGATTGTGTTTGCCTAAACTCTGTGGAAGCGTTCGGCCTCTTTAAAAATATAAGAGGGGAAGCCATCTTAATATACACGAGCCTTTTATTTCATATTTTATCTTACTCCGTTCTACAGCATGGGAGCTTCAAAGACAACTCAGCAGGCAGCCGGGAAGTAGAACACTGGTAACTCTTCGACATCTGAGTCCATCTTTGGCTATTAATATCAAGAGTGGTGCCGTTTGGGGAGATGAAGAGCCAATCCACTCAGGCTTTGAGATGCATTTAGTTTGAAAATACTAGACTTATGGCATCTTTTAAAAACATGAGGAACATGTAATGAATAAGAAAAGCACAAAGAAAAAAAATACTGAGAGTCGCACCTCTCGTATATGTAGCTCTTCATTGGTTTTAAAGCTTTCTAATCACCCTGTTGCACTTAATTCCTAAGCAGCCCCAGAAAGTAGGCATTTTGGATATTTTTGTCCCCATTTCCTAGATGAAGAAGGAATATGAAAAGTCACAAGATTCAGAGACTTACCTAAGGTAACCCTGCCAGTAAATAAATTGACCTAGAACACTTGTGTTTTTCCTGGGTTCTGTCAGGTGTAGTAACACTGTATATTATGAATATAGAGCTTGTGTCTTTTCTAATTTCTGATTTTGGAATTATAGTTTAAAAAATCTTTGTTTACCCCATAATCAAATAACAATGGTATTTAGAAGAGAAAAAGATCTAAAATTCAATTCATCAATCTAGGATTCCAGGAAAGTATGAAGAGAAAAGGGCAAACTGTAATTTTAATCAGCCATGGAAATTACAGTAAAATATATTTGTGAAGGACAAATTTTATAATTTTATTCTACTGCATAATTAATACATATTCCTTGTAGGAAAATTAGAAAATACAAACAAGCAGAAATAAACTTAGAAATAATAAAATAACTTGGTAATATACAATCTAAAAATAATCACTGCTAATTTTTATAGCCTTCTAGCTGTTTTCTTGGCATATATTTTGATCTTTAAAAAAAGGCAACCATAAAATAATGTTCTCTTTTTCCCCTACATAATAATACATGATGTGCATTTTTTAGCATCATTATACTTATGTCAACATTTTTTTCCAAAATAACCTCCTGACTTCATTATAAGGGTATATGATATCAGTTGACTATCATTGGGTAAGCACATTCTTTTCACACACTTTTGTTGTTCAGTCACTCAGTCCTGTCCGACTCTTTGTGACCCCATGGACTGCAGCACACCAGGCCTCCCTGTCCTTCACCATCTCCTGGAGTTAGCTCAGACTCATGTCCATTGAGATGTCATCCAACCATCTCACCCTCTGTCAAAGTGATGTCTTTGCTTTATAATAAGCTCTCTAAATTTGTCATTTGTCATAGCTTTCCTTCCAAGGGGCAAGTGTCTTTTAATTTCATGACTGCAGTCATCCTCCACAGTGATTTTGGAGCCCAAGAAAAGAAAATCTGTCACTGTTTCCACTTTTTCCACTTCTGTTTGCCATGAAGTGTTGGGTCAGATGCTGTGCCAGCTTTTTCACTGTCCTCTTTCACCCTCATCAAGAAGCTCTTTAGTTCCTCTTCACTTTCTGGCATTAGAGTGGTATCATCTGAAGTTGTTGATATTTCTCCCTGCAATCTTGATTCCAGTTTGTGCTTGACCCAGCCTGGCATTTCACACGAGGTACTCTTCATATAAATTAAGTGAGCAGCATGACAATATACAGCCTCATTTCACTCCTCTCCCAGTTTTGAACCAATCTGTTGTTCCATGTCCAGTTCTAACTGTTGCTTTTTGACCTGCATACAGGTTTCAGAGGAGGCAAGTAAGGTGGTCTGATATTCCCATCTCTTTAATAATTTTCCACAGTTTGTTGTGATCCACACAGTCAAAGATTTTCACATAGTCAATGAAACAGAAGTAGATGTTTTTCTGGAATTCCCTTGCTTTCTCTATGATTCAGGGAATATTGGCAATTTGGTCTCTGGTTCCTTTGCCTTTACTAAACCCAGCTTGTACATCTGGAAGTTCTTGGTTCACGTACTGCTGAAGCTCTGCATAAAGAATTTTGAGCATAACCTTGATAGCATGTCTTATCATACCTACTGCATAATTTCCCCACTGTTTCAATGTCCTTTCTGTCCTGTTTATGCTGTGTTTTAAAGTAAAGATTTTTTTTTTAATTTTAATTTTTTCTTTAAGACCAAAAACATTTTGTATTGGGGTATAGCCAATTGACAATGTTGTGACAGCTTCAGGTGAACGATGAAGATTCAGCCATACATATACATGTATCCATTCTCCCCCAAACCCTGCTTCCATCCAGGCTGGCACATAACATTGAGCAGAGTTCCAAGTGCTACACAATAGGTTTTTGTTGGCTATCCATTTTAAATATAGCAGTGTGTACATGACCTTTCATTTTTTGTGTAATATTATTCTTAGCAAGATTTTCCTCATGAAAAATTGACATCAGTATTCACTTAGCTTATCTGTTTTCTTATATATCACATTTCCCATTCCAAGCTTTTATCCATATGAGATAAATACACAAGCTCCCTTTGCTGGCCATTTTTTAATTATCATTTAAGAAATAGTCATTTCTAGTTTCTTTATAGCACCATCCTTATTTTCACCTGCATTACATACTACTAGATTTTATGGACTATCAACATTTCCTATTCTATTTACTCTCATGAGAGCATCATATTTTTCATGAGTGATTTCACACATATTATGTTAAAATCTGACAGGTATTTTGTCCACATTGTTTTCCTTTTATTACTCTTTCTTAGATTTTGGTTTCTTTGTTCCTCCAGATATAATTTAGAATTTTTTTAGGTACTGGATAAGTATCTTCATGAATTTTGTTGTGTTTGCCTTAAATTTACAGATTAATTTAAAAACTAACAATTTTAAAATATTACTCCTATCCAGAAGCATGATCTGAGTTCCCATTGAATCTGTTCTCTTTTTAATTACCATCAGGGATATTTTATAGTTTTCTTCATTTTTGTTCTTCATATTTCTTATTAAGATAATGACTAGCTACTTTATATTTTGGATGCTGTCCTAGGATAGATTTTTTAAATTATGGGTGACAATTTTTAGTATAAGCTATAGCTATTTTACTTAGTTCATTTATTATTGGACACTGAGAAGTTTTCAGCTATTTTCCTAGGTTTTCTAGGGAGACAACTACATAAAAATTAAATAATGACAATTTGCTTCATCTTTTTAAAAAAAAATTGGGGTTTTTTGACAAACTGCATAGATTTGTGCTTTATGTGCTCAATAATAGCAATAATAATTGCTTTACTTATTAATTTAATGGGGATATTATTTCTAGAGTTTTATTTTTAAGCATAATACTGATTGTTATATTAAAATTAAGATTTGTGTTGTATGTGTGTATTTTAGGAAGTTTCCTTTCCATTTTAATTTTATTTTAAAAAACAGGTGTTCAGTTTTTAACACAATTTTTGGATACTAATAATAAGACAGTATGATTTTGACCACTGACCTAATTGATACTTTAAATTGAAATATCCTGATTTTGAACTTCACATTTCTAATTTCCAAACCTCTATTCCAAATAATGATGAAATGCAGAGTAAAGAGCAAGGGTTAAAGATTAAATGTTGGCTGTAGCAGTGAGTGAGACATAGTCCCATGTTATCAGGAAATTCCTAAAAGCACATGCAGCACAATTAGCTATTTTGTGAAAGCACAGGTGATTTTGATAGTGACTGTTCGTGACCTGCCTGCAGAGGAGCTGTAAGTATCACGGTGGCCTCCAAACAGGCTGTCTGACCCTAGTCTTGCCCCCACTTGACTTAACTTGCCCCCACTGAGAATGTCTTTCTTTTTAGAATTCTCCTATGACTCTCCATTTCCTATGGCTTTAACTGAAACTTTATAGCCTAGTGAGCAAGAAATGATATGACCTCCTTCCCATAAACTTTGCGTCTATCATCTCCTTTCTCTTGTAACCGTAAACCATGCTCCAAAAACTTCAAACCATCTTTATTTTCCCAAATGTGCTGTGTTCTCACATGCCCATGCTTTTTTTTTTTTCCATTTATTTTTATTAGTTGGAGGCTAATTACTTTACAATATTATAGTGGTTTTTGCCATACAGTGACATGAATCAGCCATGGATTTACATGTGTTCCCCATCCGGATGCCCCCTCCCACCTCCCTCCCCATCCATCCCTCTGGGTCTTCCCAGTGCACCAGGCCCGAGCACTTGTCTCATGCATCCAACCTGGGCTGGTGATCTGTTTCACCCTTAATAGTATATTTGTTTCAGTGCTGTTCTCTCAGAACATCCCACCCTCACCTTCTCCCACAGAGTCTAAAAGTCTGTTCGGTACATCTGTGTCTCCTTTTCTGTTTTGCATATAGGGTTATCGTTACCATCTTTTTAAATTCCATATATATGCGTTAGTATACTGTATTGGTCTTTATCTTTCTGGCTTTTGTTCTGTGGAAAATGTACCCCCATCCCAGACTATTACACCTCTTCTTTCAAGTCGCATTGTAAATGAAGTCTCTTAGGTGAAGCTTTGCTGGGCATCCCAGCCCATCCCTGGATGCTACCTCTTCTGTGCTCCAGGAACACTACACTAACCTCTAGTGTTTTTTAATCACTCTGCGTTCCGAGCATACACTTCTCTGTCTGTCTCCCACTAGAATACAAGCTCTGGAATCCCAAAACTTAAAAAAAGTGGGTTGACCCAATGCGTGGATTAAAATGGAAAAAGTAGATAGAAAGACATGTAATGTGCTTCAGTCATTTGGGGGCTTAGTTATTATTGTGGAAAGATGATTATGTTATGAGATAAGCTTCAGGCTAAAAAAGACAACCCTTCTTTCTATGTTGGAATGTTCTGAAGGAGTCAGTACCAGATCACCCACCCCTTCCATCCATTTATCCTTTCATCATATATTATGGCACAAAGTTATATTGGACATCTAAGGTCTGGATGCAGGAAGAGATGACTTTCAAATGTATTAAATTTGTAAGTATATTATCTAATATGCATCATGTTGCAGATCAAATGAGTTCTGATACATGATATATTCAGAGTTAAGTTTGAACTGCTAAAAAAAACTCAAGTTAAATCAAATTAAAAAAAAAATAGAACAGCTAGGAATAAAACCACCATATGACCCAGCAATTGCATTCCTAGGCATATACCCTGAGGAAACCAAAAGTGAAAGAGACACATGTATCCCACTGTTCACTGCAGCAATATTTACAATAGCTGGAACATGGAAGCAACCTAGATGTCCATCAACAGATGAATGGATAAAGAATTTGTGGTATATATACACAATGGAATATTACTCAGCCATAAAAAGGAATGCATTTGAGTCAGTTCCAATGAGGTGGATGAACCTAGAACCTATTATACAGAGTAAAGTGAGCCAGAAAGAGAAAGATAAATACCATATTCTAACACATATATATGGAATCTAGAAAAATGATACTGAAGAATTTACTTACAGGGCAACAGTGGAGAAACAGGCATAGACAACAGACTTATGGACATGGGAAGAAGGGAGGAGAGGGTGAGACGTATGGAGAGAGTAACATGGAAATTAGTATTACCATATGTAAAATAGATAGCCAAGGGGAATTTGCTGCATGGCTCAGAAAACTCAAACAGGAGCTCTGTATCAACCTAGAGGGTTGGGATGGGGAAGGAGATGGGAAGGAGCTTCAAAACAGAAGGGATATGTGTATACCTATGGGTGATTCGTGTTGAGGCTTGACAAAAAACAGCAAAATTCTGTAAAGTAATTATCCTTCAACAAAAAATAAATTAATTAAAAATATTTTTAAAAAGAGAACAAAAAAAGTTTGTATGCAAAGCAGGTTTGGCTGGGTAAGGAAAGATAGCCAAGACAGATTCATCCTGATTAGACCAATTGGCAAGCATCTTTCTTTCTTCTTTTTTTTTTTTTGGTCTAAACTAATGACAATTCTTTTTCTGATGAGCAGCACCAAAAAGCATCCAAATATGCTTCTAGCTTTTCATTTTTAGAATTTAAAGATAATCAAACAGATTTCTGTGGGACTTTTCCCCCCTTAATTGCTTCAATATGGAAGATTCTCTGTTGGCAGATCAAAATGGCAGATGGCTTTTAATGCCCTGACATTTTCACTATATAAATAATTATGTTCCTTTTCTGCCTGAGATTCACTGCTGCAGTTTGTTCAACACAGAACACAATTTATCTGGAAACCCACCTCCTCCTCCACCTAACAGAAGGAGAAATAGGTCTTTTTGGTGAATTAGATTATTTTTTCAAGGTTCGCTCTGGTCACTGACTTAACCGTTGGGATTTCTCAACTCACTAAAAAACCCTAAATGTTTATCTCCCACTGAATTCCCTGGTAGTTTTCCTTTTCTAAAACCAGGAAATACATTCCTTTCTCCCTCCCTATCACCAAGAGGAAATTATCCTCTAACGAAAGTGGAAGGAGGGTTGACTCTAAGGAATGTGATAAACTACAACCTGAAAAGTCTGTTGATACCAACAAAGAGTGCACACTTAGATGCCTCGTATACACATCAGTTCAGTCCAGTTCAGTTCAGTCGTATCCAACTCTTTGTGACCCCGTGGACTCTGCAGCATGCCAAGCTTCCCTGTCCATCACCAACTCCTTGCTCAAACTCGTGTCCATTGAGTCAGTGATGCCATCCAACCATCTCATCCTCTGTCATCCCCTTCTCCTCCTGTCTTTAATCTTTCCCAGCATCAGGGTCTTCTCAAATGAATCAGCTCTTTGCATCAGGTGACCAAAAAATTGGATCTTCAGCATCAGTCCTTCCAATGAATATTCAGGACTGATTTCCTTTAGGATGGACTGGTTGGATCTCCTTGCTGTCCAAGGGACTCTCAAAAGTCTTCTCCAACACCACAGTTCAAAAGCATCAATTCTATGTGCATATACACATGCACATAGGCAATTGTTCCCGTGTTATTTGTTGTGTTTTGAATTTTGAATCTCAGTATCAGAGATATAATTAAAAGATCATAATCCCCCTTCCTCTGTAGGATGTAGGCCTTCATTTACAGGGGAAACATGATAGCCATCTGAGTCTTGGATCAAACAATTTTCTGCATTAATATTTTAAGGCTAGTCTCAGAGAATTTACCTCACTGTAGCATTTCCATCATTCCAAAATATTAGGAAAATAATAGATTTCTTTTTATGTCTTGCATACTGGTTTGTTTTTGAAGGTGTGTGTGTTTCTGGAAATGCTATGGGAAGAGAAGTGTTGAATAAATGCCCTAAATCCTTTGTAGGTCTCTCTGACATAAAATTCTTAGTGTTCTAAGAGCAGTTCTTTCATCTGGGACTTGAGTCTGTAAGGATTTAGTTATAGGCTGTGATGGGGGTCCATACAATTAACTAACCATGTTGGAGAAATCTGGTATTAAAAAAAAAAAAAAGGAACAAATGTGGCATGCAATAATATCAGAATTCTAGGGTCTGCTGTGCACTGGTAAAAATACAGTGAAACCTAGAGGAGTTTGAATCCCAGTTTTGTTACTGTGATCAGTTGCTTCCCTCTTTGTTTCTGAATTTCTTTTCATATAAAATAAGGGTAATTATACTTTCTGCACATAGTTTAAAAATTCTTTGGGGTTAAGTAGGTGGAAGTAACAAAGAATAAGGTTTGCACATATTAGCAGCTCAATAAATGTTACTTAATTAAATCTGACTCACCCAAAATAATAAGAAAAAATAATGAGATAATTTTCCAGGAACAAAATCTATAATATAGATAGAGGCAGCGATGATCAAATGGGGTTCAAAAGTACAAAGTGGGAGAAGGTAGGCAGTCTGGAAATTGATGGCAAGCTATTAAGTCAGTAAAATCTGACTGTGTGGAAAAGGCAGATGGATGCTGAATGCAATGAAAGAAACCTCCTTCAACTGTTTACTTTTCTAGCTCACAAAACACTGCTGACCAAACAAAGATGAATAAGCAAGGTTCTTGCCTTCGGGGATGTTACTGTCCATTGGAGAAGACACACATTCAAACAGTTGCCATAGATTGTGAAATAGTCAATATGAGCAATGACTACAGGTAGATAGGTGGCTCATACAGTGTTTAGAAAGACAATAAAAGATACAGAAGCTATCAAGTTTACCTTTAAGCTTTAGTCATCTCAGAAAGTTAATGCTACAAACTTTAAAAGCATTATTTGAAATTTCTATTATTTCAATCCCTCCCTCAGATTCAAGGTGTCACAAATAGTGCCATCAAAAATTAAAATTATTTTTTCAAAAATCACAAATGTAAATGAGTACCAAAAAATCTAAATAACTAGATTTTTCAATGATGTCTTTTGTACAATAAATTCTGTAGCGTGTGTGTTTCTGAAAGTTTCAAAGTTTGAAACTTCACTAATACTTTTGGTATGCACTATATATATATATTTTTTTTTTTTCATTATTCTGATAGAGCTATTGCCACATAGTAGAGAAAACCCAGAGGAACATAATCACATAATGATTATTCTGCTAGGGACTACATCACTGTCTTCAAGTGTGTGGAAGCTTTTAATGGGATGGATGGATTTAGTTTGTTGCTAAGGTTTGAGTAGAAAGGATAAATTAGGTAGATTTAGGTCAGAAGTGAATTAAATAAGAGCAAGGCTTGGCCTAGATCTTTTACAGTCTCAAGAGATGGGCTCCAGTAGGATGCAGACAGTGTCTGTCTTCACGGGCTAAAGTATTAATATCTCTGATCAAGTTGATCAGTAGGGGAATCTTTAGCTTTGGAGCAGAGAGGGACAGAGGAAAAGAAGTGGTATTGAAGAGTGTCTTAAGATGCTTTTTAGGGCACTGTTCTCTCACTTTAAGCCAAGCCTCTCTGCTGACATCATGATGAGAGCAGAAAGTACTAATCCTTTGCTGCAGTGATTCCTCTTTTCAGATTGCTATGCCCATATATGGCTTCCCTGGTGGCTCAGATGGTAAAGAGTCTGCCTGCAGTGTGGGAGACCCAGGTTCGATCCCTGGGTTGGGAAGATCCCCTGGAGAAGGAAATGGCAACCCACTCAGTATTCTTGCCTGGACAATCCCATGGACAGAGGAGTCTGAAAGGCTCTAGTCCATGGGGTAGCAGAGTCAGACACAACTGAGTTTGCCCATATATTGCCCATTTTGCCCTGGTTGTTTTTCTTTTGGCTAACAGAAGATTGGCACCCAGTACAGTTGACTTATAGAAGGCTGCTTCCCTATCATAATTTTCCCTTTTAATATCCTTTGTATATATCCCTCCCTTGGGTGATATCATCATCATGGCCCTTACATTTGCATCTCCAAACTGGTACCATGGAGACCATCATTATGAAGAACTTTTACATTTTGTTAATGTAATGACAAAGTATGCAGATAAAAATAGCATCCAGTTAGGAGTCTAGGTTGTAGACATAAAAATTTGAAACCTGAATTTATTTACCATTAATAGAAATACTACAGTTTGTACAAGACATATACTAGTAATTAATGACCTCGTTTGCAAGTTTTTGCCTAAGTTGGGGGGGAAAAGGAAAGGCATCCATGTTTGTGGACAAGGAGAAGAATATAAGGTGTCAGGATGAAAGACCAAGGTGATTGAAACACATTTTCTTACCATGGGAAATACCTTACCCAGAACTGAAGAGCATGAACTATCTTCCTACCTCTGAAGGATGCACCCTTCTCTGTAGGCAATTGCATTTAAGGCTGCAATGACATTTCTAAGAATTCACTTTCCTCTCTTTGCCAATGTTTCTCTTCCTCATTAGCCTACTGCACAAAGAGGAGAGCTTCCAGAAAATAATTGATATTTACTGGGCATCTGCAACTGTGCAAAGTGCCTTTATGAATGGGATCAAACTTAACCCTAAAAACTATTAATTTCCTGGGTGAGAATATAGCAACTCAAGACATTTACCTAATATGTCTAAATGTCAGGCAATTAATATGTAGAAGAGTCATGATTCAAACCCAGATCTGTTTGACCCCAAACACTGAGATTTGCTCTTTGGAAGCTTTATAAAGAATACTTTGGCCACCTGATGTGAAGAGCTGACTCATTAGAAAAGACTGAAGGCAAAAGAAGAGGGTGGCAGACGGGGGGATGTTTAGATAGCATCACTGACTCAATGGACATGAATATGAACAAACTCCAGGAGACAGAGCAGGATGGAGGAGCCTGCATTTCATGGGGTGGCAAAGAGTTGGACACGACTTAGTGACTGAACAACAACAAAAACAATAAAGGAGAAGGATTTGAGAAATCCCTTGATGAAAACTTAAAAATTGATAGAACATTTGTCATTTTCTGCCTCATCTTCTTAACCATGGAATCAATTTGACACTTCCCTGAAAATATGTCCTACAAAAGCCCTTATTTTTTTTTCTTGCATCACCCGTACATCTCAGAAATGTGTATGTCCAAATTGAGGGGACCCTCTCAAAGATCGATATAGAGTCGCTGGCTAATTAAAATAATGAGAGAATTTGTAGCCAAACCTAGGATACAAAAATGATTTCCTACAGAGGTTTTATTATTGTTGTCAGTTTGTTTCATTTTCCATTTATTTTTCTAGAGTTGTTTTCCATGGAGTCCCTGCTTATAATGGTCCTTTTTGTTAGTAAAGGATCAGTGACCAGAGTGGACAACAAGAAAGACTATCTCAGGACATGGTGCTGTCTCCTCTGATATGGCCCTCCCTGCAAAAAAACATCCTCCCATTGGTGCTGAGGTCTAGATCTAAAGGGGGGATATTATATGCATTCAAGCAACAGTAACCACCTAAGTGCCAAGCTAGTCTGGTTAGACATGCTTCTCATCTAACTATACCTACCCCTCACCAGTTCACCAGCTCTGGAGAACCTGGATTCTGGTGCTAAGTTTTCCAGTTAGAAGGATTCCTGAGCTCCCTGGAAGCACAACCCAGAGGACAACCAAAGGTTTTTATTATTTGGTCCTAATCGCAACCCCATGAGGCATGCTTGATATCAACTTGTGCCTCCTTTTAAAGATGAACAAGTGAGGCTCTGGCAGGACAAATGACTCATTCTAAAGCATGTGCTTGGAATATGCCCAGGAACAGACCTTCAGACCGTTTATTTTCCACCTCTCAAACTAATCTTAAAATCCATATGTGAAACATTTTTTAAAAGTTCTCGAGAGTCTACTGATGAATCACGCAGAGACAATAAATGGTTCAGTCAGCTGGGCACTTTGATGAGCTTTCATTTCCTAGTTTCAGTGTGACTGAGGGGACTCAGCTGTTCAGAATATGAAGCATCTTGAATTCACAGGCTGGTGTCCTGCTCAGATACATGTTTTCCACTAGTGTTTGATTTTCAGTTACCTTCATGTATAAGCCAGCCTGCTGTCATCTGGAGGAACAGTTTTGCATGGATTGCATACTGAAGAGTATATTTTTAAGCCACGGCCGCCACAGGTTTAAAAAAAATAAAAACACTCAGGTCATGTTCCCACCAAACTGCACCATGGGTAACAGGGTGGGACTCAATAGGTGACATTTCTTGGGGATGTCATTCATATCAGAGAGGTATATTTGACCAAGCAATTTAATTTATTTTCTTCATAAATTTTTTCATATTTATTTTTATTCATGATGGCATGGCATTTTGACATTTCAGATCATTAAAATACAATAAATATTTTAACATTTAATTTGTGAAAGCCTTCAATTCAAATAAAATTATGAGAAGGAAAAAATAACATTTGAAGTAATTTATGTAGATATGTCAATTTTTTGGTATTTGTTAAGCGTAGAACAATGGTATAGCCTACAATAGGAAAGAACACTCAGCAAATGGAATGTTAAGTTTACATTCTATTTGACCAGCTTTAAAAGAAAAATCATGATTTTTCATAGTACATATAATTTTTCTCCAGTGATAAGAGCAATATATACTAATCATACAAACTTCAGAAAATATAGAGATGAAGGCTGGCGGTTCTGCCCTGTTTTGATTGAGAGATTGGCAGCAAAGGGCAGAAGATATGTCATTAATAAGTCTTGCCAAAAACCAGCCAACATAGACACCTTAGCTTCTGCAATACTCAGAGTATCTATTCAGTCCTAAATGAAACTGAACCTGGTATAGATATTTTTTGTTTTTTATCTCACACAGAATATGTTACATTTTCTTTAACCTAAAAATATGAATTCAGCTTTTAAATTCTAGGATAATTTTTCCTACCACAAGAGCTAATTCATGGTATTATCAATTCATTCAAAGCAATGGGCCATCATCTTGGTTATAACCTTGCTAAAAATTACTGATTTCTAACTCACAAAATGAGGCATGCCATATTGAGTGTGTGTGTATATGTGTGTGTGTGTGTGTCTGCGTCTGTGTAATTTGATGGAGCATATTCAAAACTTCCACTGTTTTATAATAGCTGTGTTTTCCAAGGCAGAGCATATGGTCTAGAAAAAAATCTTTTTGGCGGGTAGAGATATGCAGAAAACATGATGAGGAAGCATTTTGGAATAGGTTACAAAAGATTGAGAAATACATGAAAACCAACATCTGGAACTTGGGTTAAACCTTTCCCAGAACATGGTTACAACATCTGTTCAACAAATATTTATTGGATGTCTGCTGTGTGTCCAGCACTGGAGGGACTGAGATGAAGCAGATAAAAGCCCCTGTTTTCCAGAAGTCCACAGTCTAGGAGAGAACCAAATATTTTATGCCAACAAATAATGACAGAAGAGTGGGAGACTGATTTGTATAGGAATGTACAGTGTGCTGAGTTCCAGTGGAGATGGGGGGAGAGTCTAGAAAGGGCTTCCTGAAGGTGACTTTGGATTCAGTTTTGAGGCTTGAGAAACTCAGTGGTCATGATTAAAGGAACTCTGGGTGGGTGGAAGGGCATTTTAAAGCAAGGGTCAAAGTCAAGGCATACAAAGAATATGGTGTGCTGAGTAACGGTCGTTAAGTTCAGCACAGCAGGCTGAACTGCGGTGTGTGGGAAACAGCAGGCGTGAGCCTGGAAGGCAAGGTAAAATCTAGATCAGGGAACTATCTGGTGATCCACTGTGTAGACGTGGGCTGTGTTGCGTGGGCAACAGAGAAAACATCATTGTTTTAAGCAGGAATGATATTTTCAACTGGGTGGCTGATGTTGCTTGAATTTCAGAGAAACTGTAAACCTGCTGCTAGGTTTATAAAATATTTTCATTTTAAAGACAACGTTTCCCTTTCGGACTTAGGAGTGGGTTCGTAGTTTGGGCAAGATTTGACAGTGGATTAGAAACCTCTCAAAAACTAACAAAAACTGGCCAAAGGCTTGTCATGAAGTCGGGAAAGTGCACACTCGCCTATCTTATTTAATTGTATCCTTCACTAACAAAGGGTGTGGTTGAAGCCCATAAGTCCTTGTATTTGAGGAAAAGGACCAACACTCAAACAGAAAATGGTGTCCTTACCCAACCACTGAAAGCATTCATATTGACAAAATAAAAAAGAGCCAATTTCTGAATTTTGTTTCCAGATGGGACAAAACTCAGGGATCTTTGTCATGCCAAATGGCAGCGGCTTCTATAGATGTCTAGATTAGAGAATGAGTGGGGCAATTCTGTTGTTAGCCTTGGTGGTGAGAAGAGCACGCTCAGATTAGCCAAGCTGAACGGAGCAGAGTGAAGGCCGTGACGCCCTGGCCTTGCTCTCAAGTGCGCCTTCTCTCCCCTCTTTCCACAGATAATACCGCGGGGGTGTACGCCCGGCGCGGAGGGTTCAGTCGGCAGAAGCAGGATTTGTACCTCCTGCCCATCGTGATCAGTGACGGCGGGATCCCTCCCATGAGCAGCACCAACACCCTCACCATCAAGGTCTGTGGGTGTGACGTGAACGGGGCGCTGCTGTCCTGCAACGCGGAAGCCTACATCTTGAACGCCGGCCTGAGCACTGGGGCGCTGATCGCCATCCTCGCCTGCATCGTCATTCTCCTGGGTAAGGGATCTCCCCGGCCACCCGTGGGAAGGGCCTTTCAACCAGATGCCCATCCTTGACACACGTGTATTTCTCAAGTTACATGTGCTATATACTGTGGTTGAAAGTTGGGACAAAAAAGAAGTGGTGTCTGCCTGCTCACGTATTTCAGGGTATGGGGCGTGGGGAGCAAGTGACTTAACAAGCATTAGAGCAGAGTTGGGGGAACTTCGTGATGACCAAAATGCTGGCATCACCGGACTGCTAGCAGAATACATCTGGGGGCATCAACGGGGAAGCGGGTAGAACATCGGAATATTTTGCAGAGAGGAATTTAGGCAGAGACCTAGTATATGAACAACCATTTGCCTTACAAGAAGAATGAGAAGAGTTAGAGGTAGAAAGAGTAATTGTGATGTCAAAGACGGTCTATGGAGGACTCAAGGAACTGGATGAAGATTGGCCTGGCTGAAGCTGGATCTTGGTTCCCCAGCCCAATTGTCATATGTTATATCTGGGTATATGCCTCAGCTCGGAGGGACCTGGGAGAAGCTTTTCCTGCACTTGCCGGCTGAGTGTGGTGCCCTTCTTCTGTGCATGATCCTGTCTATGGTTTACTCTGTAATAGCAGGAAAGCCTCAGGAAGATTGCATCAGTAGTCCCAAAGTCTCAGAACTCATGTATGACGAAAAAGTCAGGATTCAAACCTAAGTATGTCAGACATCAGTTTATACTGGTCCATGATGGTTAGTTGTCTACTGAATGAATTAATGGATCCTCGATGCATAGAGAAGAGCCAACGAGTTGAATTCAACAAATAGTTAATGAGTATTTTCAGGATACCAGGCCCTGTGTTCAGCCCAGAGGGACAGAGAGAAGGATTATACAAGATCTCAGTGATCAAAAAGTTCATCATCTATTGAGGAAAATAGGCATGAACAGATAAATACAGAGGCACATGGTGAGCACTGTGATGGGGATATGAACATAACAGGCAGTGGGGGCCCAAGAGGAGAAAGTGCCTGACATTGAATGGGAAGGCCAGAGACATCTTTCTGGAGGATGTAACACATCTATCAGATGCTAAGTGCTCCATCGGAGGAAAGGGGCTGGGATGGATGGATAGTCCAAGCAGAAGGGCAGAAAACAGAAATGTTCTGAGAAGTTCATAATCGAGTGGGGGAGGCAGATGTGTGAACAGTGTAACAGGTGTCATGGTGATGGCCAAGTGGATACAGAGAATGGATACCAGCAGTCCTGTCTGGTATCAGGAAGGATTTTTGTGATGAAAGATAAAGAGTCATCCAAGCAAAGAAAGTGAGAAGGCGTGATCCTGGTGAAGGTGTTGTTAGGAGCTAGCACAGGGGGAAAACACTGCCTAGGGAGCACTGGAAGCCATTCAGAGTCTAGGCAGGTGCACACCCGCATCCTGCATCTCACATGGTGGTGGATCCAGAGGGGCTCTAAGGTCACTTGCCAAATTCAGTCACAAATTTTCTGCAGTCTTGCTGAGTATGTGGTTGCTGTTGTTTGGTTACCAAGTGGTGTCTGACTCTTTTATGACCCCGTGGACACCACATGACCCCATGCCAGTCTCCTCTGTCTATGGGGTTTTCCAGGCAAGAATACTTGAGTGGGTTGCCATTTCTTTTTCCAAGGTATCTTCCAGACCCATGTCTCCTGTACTGGCAGGTGGATTCGGTACCACTGAGCCACCAGGGAAGCCCATGTGTTCCAATGAAAGACTGTAGAAGCCTCTTATGGGGAAGTGAGGGGATTGTCAGAGGAATGAAGCAGTGGCTGAGCTTTCCTTGTAAGCAACTCTGCTCACTTATCCTAGATGGCCTGAGTTCAGTGGAATCCCCTCTCTCAGAGAAGAGACAATAACAGTGGTTTCATCTGGAGTTTCAGCTGACACAGTTTTCTGTTCAAACAAATAGAGATTTTTCATTTGTCTGTTGGGGGTCTTTATAAGCTACCTCTCTTCTATATGGTGGTCTGAAGAGAGTCTAGCTACGCTTATGATATAGCATCTTATAAAGGTGTAGTTGGTTCAGTGCTGGCCTCACCTTAGAGCTCTTGCAACCTCTTTTAGACAGGGCTTCAAGTCTCTCGTGTCTTCATTTGTAAACTTTGGAGAGGCAGCTGCTTTCCTTTGCAAAAAGAAACCAGCATAACCCACATTTAAGAGGCTGCAGACAGACAGACATATTTAGAATCTTCCTAATTATTTGGAAGATGACTTCCAAATAGTATTAGATTGATTTGTAAAAAGCTCACAATAATTCCAACTTGCCAGTTTGTTTGGATAGCAGTATTTTCCTGGCAGCATTTTTGCAGAGGAAGAGACAGGTGGAGGGCAGCTTTTGCACATCTTTGAGGATTCCAGGTAGAGCACTCATTTCATAGACTGGTCCCTGTTCTGAAGCATGTGTACTCCATGCTTTAAGGTAAGCAGAGTTCCCCCGGGAAAAGAACCCCAGAAGACTGGACTTAACCTTTGCTTCCTTTCTTTGTCTTTCCCTTTAGTCATTGTAGTGTTGTTCGTGACCCTGAGAAGGCAAAAGAAAGAGCCACTCATCGTCTTCGAGGAGGAAGATGTCCGTGAGAACATCATCACCTATGATGACGAGGGCGGTGGGGAAGAAGACACAGAAGCCTTTGATATCGCCACCCTCCAGAACCCCGACGGTATCAATGGATTTATCCCTCGCAAAGACATCAAACCTGAGTATCAGTACATGCCTAGACCTGGGCTCCGGCCAGCACCCAACAGTGTGGACGTGGATGACTTCATCAACACGAGAATACAGGAGGCAGATAATGACCCAACTGCCCCTCCTTATGACTCCATCCAAATCTACGGTTATGAAGGCAGGGGCTCCGTGGCTGGGTCCCTGAGCTCCTTAGAGTCGGCCACCACAGATTCGGACTTGGACTATGACTACCTGCAGAACTGGGGCCCTCGGTTTAAGAAACTAGCAGACTTGTACGGTTCCAAAGACACTTTTGATGACGACTCTTAACAATAACGATACAAATTTGGCCTTAAGAACTGTGTCTGGCGTTCTGAGGAATCTAGAAGATATGTAAACAGGTATTTTTTTAAATCAAGGAAAGGCTCATTTAAAACAAGCAAAGTTTTACAGAGAGGATACATTTAATAAAACTGCAAGGACATCAAAGTGGTAAATACTGTGAAGTACCTTTTCTCACAAAAAGGCAAATATTGAAGTTGTTTATCAACTTGGCTAGAGAAAAACCACTTGGCATACGAAATATTTAAGAGAAGGGGAAGTCTTAACGGTGAACTCACAATGAAGGGAAATTGTTTATGTGTCATGAACATTGAACTTTTTTTTTCTTCTTTTTGTTTTTAATTTGTCAAAGATGCTTCCACAAAATTAGAAAGGACAACAGTTCTGAGCTGTAATTTCGCCTTAAACTATGGACACTCTATATGTAGTGCATTTTTAAACTTGAAATATATAATATTCAGCCAGCTTAAACCCATACAATGTATGTACAATACAATGTACAATTATGTCTCTTGAGCATCAATCTTGTTACTGCTGATTCTTGTAAATCTTTTTGCTTCTACTTTCATCTTAAACTAATATGTGCCAGATATAACTGTCTTGTTTCAGTGAGAGGCGCCCTATTTCTATGTCATTTTTAATGTATCTATTTGTACAATTTTAAAGTTCTTATTTTAGTATACATACGAATATCAGTATTCTGACATGTAAGAAATGTTACGGCATCACACTTATATTTTATGAACATTGTACTGTTGCTTTAATATGAGCTTCAATATAAGAAGCAACCTTTGAAATAAAAAAGATTCTTTTTTAATTCTGGGTTTGATTCTTAACATTGAAAACAATTAAGTATTTCTAATTACCCATTTATAATTCTAATTTAAGATATTTGTGATCTTTTCATAACCCTATTTATGATCTGTTATAGTCTGCTGATTTTATTGTTTGTTTAAAATTGGATATGTTTTACAATTTTTTTTTTTCAGACAAGATTCTGTAACATTGTGTAAAGCTTTTTTGTACATTCTTGGTGTTAGCTTCTTAGCTTTTCTTCACACACATCTTCTATCAAAGAAGGATGCTAAAGATCTAGGTCAGTCTATGATTTTGCAATACTTGTTATATAATATGCACTTATCTTGTATATCAGTAATTTGATGGTTATGAGAAATGAATCCATGTGGGAATGAATCTATTAGAACTCTAAAGTTCAAGATGTGGATGTTATTGTCCCATACCGAGCATTTGGGGGTTGGTGGGGGTGAAGAGTAAAAAATATACATTTGCAACATGTAGTTATAAGATCAGACCTCCAATGTTATTCTAGTTTCCCTTCCTTACTTTGATCTTGCCAGGCTATCATAATGACTCTGACAGTTGAAACTGCTTCTTTTTCTTTTTATAATTGTAACTCCTTTTAAAACAATGTGGCATTTCAAAGTTGGATCAAAGAAAGAGCAATTCATTTCTGAACCTTTGTTTTAAAATATGCTTTGAGCCATAAGCTCAGAATGAGGGCAGGGACCGTGGTGGGATTCTGAGGTCAACGCCATTTGTGAATATGCCTGCAGTCTCCTGCAGTCCCGTCCTGCTGCCGAGGGGTTGGGGCTTCTGTGAAGGATGATCCACCTGCTCTGTAGGGCCAAAGGTCAAAACATAGCAATACTTGGGGAAAGGACACACAGATCACTCTGAGCTGTAAGTGCTTTTTCTCTTTCCCCTAGACACAGGGCACATGTTTTCTCTTGGATTGCAGATAATTTTTAGATTATCTTCTCTTTTTTTAAACTTTATTGTGGGAGTTTGTTTCAAGCAATTTCTTGATATTCTGCTACAGACTATTTTTATGACTCAGTCAAAATGCATACAAAGAGAAATGTTTTGATGAAGTGCTCACTTCCACATTCCTTTGCATTTGAATCAAATTGTCTGAACACTTCAATGGAATAAATTCTGTGGACGATGTCACATTGGAATCTTTCATTCCAGTGAAGGATTGCACACTCTCAATACTTCCATAATGACAAGTTTTGTTCATTTTTTATATAGTTTTTGTAATCCAAAGAATATTTTGCTAGGTTTGCACAGATCTCCAATTGAATTTGAAGTGAAGAAATAATTCAAAAGGAAAATGAATAGCACTTAAACAAGTTTACAGCTGTAAGTAACCCCGTCACCGTGGATGATCCTTTTTTCTAGGAATGTATTTGGATTAGATTTGACAACTACATTTTCACATTTTTGTGTTTAAATTTTTTTTTAAAGGCTGTTTACTTTTTCAATAGTTAAAATACTTGTTTTTCATTTTTTTCCTTTTTATCTTCTTTTTTACTTTAAGCCTCTATTGTTTGTAGAACCCTTTTAGAAGCTCTCAAATAAAGTGTCTTTCCTGACTAGTGGAGTCCTTTTTCATTTGGAACATATTCCCTTAAAAGCAAGCTTTAGTTTAAGTGGTCCTTCCTTATTTCAATATAAAGTAATCACTGCATTATGACATGGATTCAGCTCAAGAAAGGGCACGGCTTTATTCTTCTTGTCCTTCAGTAGTAGGTATTGCTCCATCCATCATTGATTCACTCATCAAAACGTATTTTGTAGACCCTGTAGTAGTTTCTCAGATACAGAATGAAGAAGCTTCCTTGATACATTCTAGTCTTTCCAAACTTGTTCCAAAATACTTATCCCGCTAATCACCTGTTTACCTCTGCACCCACCTACCTCTCCAGACAATGCATCTGGCTATTTCCTCTCCTTAAGGGTTGAGGGAAGGAAACAAATCAAAAGCGTAACAGAAGATGATGAGATACTGACTGTGAATGGAGGACCTTTCTGGATAGACCTTGTGTTTGCTAAGTTGCATTTTATAAACCAGTGTTCCTGACATGATGGGGAAAGTAAGAGAGCAGATGATCTACATTTCTTGGAGACCTTATATACACTCAGGTTGCCCAGAGAGGATAGCCTTGTGAATCAGATAGGACCTGGTCAACAGTATTTGAGATTACTCCTGGGTGATTATGCAACGTCCTTCATCTCTTTGCGAGCCTCTGGAGGACAGTGAGGGGCGAGTTGGGATCTCTGAGAAGAGTACTGAAATCTATCTGGCAGGCAGTGTGGACACATTAGGATCATATAAAGCTAGAGGCATTTCAGGAGGCTTTTTATGAATGTCAAAATGTGACATAAGTATTCTAAAGTAATTCAGTAAATTGGTGATGGAAAGAGGCTAGGCTTTGCTGCTTCTGCACTGCTGTCAACTTGGCCTAGCCCATCATCATCTCCGATCTGGAAGATGGAAATAGCCTCCTAAATTGACCTCCTGCTCCCAGCTTCTCCTCAAAGAAGCCAGAGGGATACAAACACCCAACTCAGACCACCTGACTTCATACCTTAAACCTCTTCACTGGCTTTCCAAACTCTTAAATATTGCTTTACATGACTAGTGCCTTGCAAATCTCACCAACTTCACCTTCCACCATTCTCCTATCAGTGCACTGTGATCCAACCACCCTGGCCACCTATTAGTTCCTCATACAGACAAAATGTGCCCCCCTTTCCATCTATAGTGGTTCATCCTCTGTTGGTCTCCTTTGTATCAATTACAACGCTATAAACTTACTTTGCTTATTGGCTTTTCTTTTGTCTATGAGTCTGAATGCCCCACCAGAATGTAAGCCTCAAGGGGGTAGAGGTTTTGTCTTCCTATTGTATGCCCAATCTTTTTCATTGTGCCTGAAACACAGCAATCAATACTTGAATGGATGATGGTACCCAATAAGGCAGACTGATTGGGATTTGATGACTGATTAGAGAATGCCTGTGTGATACTAAGCTTTCTTTACTTGATAAATTGAGCGAATTGTGATCTTGGTATCTGAGTTTGTGAATCTAAAAAGAGAAGTGGTGTGGGGGTAAAGAAGTTGAATTAAGTTTGGGTTGGACTTGTAAATCGCAGGTGCTTCTGTGGCAGCTAAGTGGAACTAGGTAATGAGAAATATGGATTTGCCATTTAGCTCACTAGAGAAGTAGGGCTGGGCATGTGGAGTAAGCCTTATCGGGGGTGAAGTCTCAGGAGTGACTGTATGTCTAATTGGGTTTCACTGCTCTCTCCCAACTCTAAAGGAGTGTTTTGATGGTAATGTAAGTCCCTCTGGTGTTGAAGAGTAATGCTGGCTTTAGTTTTATTAATAAGGATAATTAGTAGGCATAAACCTTATTCATGTATGTCAAATGCTTTGAAAAATAAGAAAGGGATATTAATTAATGCATAATTTTTTTTCTTCAATTAATGAGGCTTTTTTTTTTTGAGCCTGTACTGTGCGGGAGAATGTGAACTAGATACACTACACTGATTCCTATGAGAAGACAAAGGGTATGCTATGATCCTCACCTTACTAGACCAGAGAGGCTAAGCATCTCTTCAACACATACACAGGAAATGATTGTCAAAGCTGGGTAGGAATAGATCCTGCTTCTCCCACCTGGTGTCAAGGGCTTATCCTTTAAAGAGCTAATCATAATAGCTATTCCTCATCATTGGTGACTTAGCTCAGGCTTGGCAGTAAGAACTTGGGATGGACAGTCAGTCCTGTGAGCTGCCATTCACCACAGAGCCCTGAATGCCTAGCCTGCCTTCCAAGTCCAAAGTGATTCATGAGACAGGATTGTGAATTCTTTCTGCTGGGGTTTGAAGTCTTTTTACAAGATGGCTGTTGATAATCCAATATAAAAGAAACTGATAAGGCATGTCATAGCTGTTTGTAATATGTTTCACAGAGAAGTTTGATATTTCATCCTCTTCGTTGCAATAAAACTGTGCTGGCGGGAAAAGGTCAATGTCTAGAGCCTTTGTCAGGCCCCAGCAGACTGAGAGGAAGAATTGAATTTTCATCTTGCAGGCTAACTCGGCTGATCATTTTTAGGATCACAGGGCGTTCTTTATTCCAGGTGTCATGATACATTTTTTACATGTGATTTTACAGTTATTTGCCACTTGAATCAGCTGACGGCTGGCACATGGTCATGTCTCACAGGCTCACAGAGGCAACACAAGTCTAAGGCTCAAACCTCACAAAACTCAAATCTTCAGCTCAAGAGTAAAAGCTGTATCCTACCCACCCTTGTTGGGTGAGCATTCATTGCACCGCTGTGTGTAAAGCCTGGCTCCAACACTTACTGGCTGTGTGACTTTGGCCAGGTACACTGACCTCTCTGAATACCGTTTTCTACAAATGTGCAATGCAAATAATATGGCCTGTGGTGGTAACAAATAAATGAGCTCATGTTTCTAGAGCCACTCAGATTTTAGAATGGGGCAAGTGCTTAAAATAAGGTAGCAATTTTATTATTAGGGTGACTATCCTTTTCCCAGTCCCAGGTTGCTGAACAATGTAAGGAAAGAATTTCCTTTCTTTATACTTCCTTTTTCCTCTTCAAAATCAATTTACTCTCTCATCATTCTAGCCTGAGCCAACAGTAGAACATAGCTTGGCATACCATAGCTTAGGATAGGCAGGGTTTACTATCACCAAATATATATATATATATATATATATATATATAGTTGTTGTTGTTGTTCAGTTGCTTAGTCATGTCTGACTCTTTGTGACCCTGTAGACTGCAGCATGCCAGGCTAATTATAATATATACAGTCCATGTATATGTTATATATTTACATATATATATAATAAGGCTGATTACTTGATCGATGAATTCACCTGTTTGACTACAGTGTATAGCATATTGGCAAAGCACCAGGTAAAATAGGTTTTAAATGTCTCATTAGAAGACAATAAATAAATTTACATAATTATGAATTGTGTTTAATTGGGTAGAAACTATGTATCAAGTGATACATGAAATTTGGATGAAGTTGTCAAGAACTGTGCAAACTTTGACATTTTTAATACAGTGAATTTAATATTTGATATATTTTTGCTCATTTTTTCAAACAATGGGAATCCTTTTTAAAAGACGTAACTGAAAATATTTAGATTTGAAGACATATAATTTTATTAGAATGCTTTTTTTTTTAAATAGCGATCCTGATGAGTTTAATTTAACCACAATTTTTACTTCATTTAGCACTCAGGAAATTGGAAATTATTTCATGCTATGGTAATTTTCTTCCTTTTTTTCCTCCAAACACTAACTGAGATGTGAATGAAATAATAGTGCTTGGAAATATAATTTTCAAAATGCTTTCTCTCATAAATTAGTAAAGAGGTGGTTAGTTTGATGATGGTGACCAAGCAAACTAGATCACTGGGGAACCCACCTTTTTTTTTTTTTTTTTTCCTCTCTCTCTCTTTGAATCCCTAGCCCAGAATAGGTGCTGAGTAAATGTTTGGGGCAGGAATATAAGGATGAATGTGCAAAGAAAAATAAGTTCTTCATTTTATGATCTAGGTATTATAGTGTTTTAAACTACTGGAAATGTGTATGTGAGGATTCCTCTGGGTACCTTGCCTCACTCTCCGCCTCCACATTTTGATAGTACCATTAATAATGCTTTGGATTTATATTTGACATGACTGGATATTTACCCAGCACACAGTCAGATCAAATTGGGCCCGGATACACTGAGCAGATCACTGAAGTGTCATCTGATAATCTATGTGACTCCTAGCCCTGGAACTCTACTTAACATCTGTGGATCTCATTTTTTTTTTTTAATACAGTGGGGATATGTAGTCTCTGTCTGGCATTCCTCCAAGAACTCTAGGAATGATGGACCTAGAATAGGAAAATAACTAAATGCATGACTTGCTGCACAAATGAGAGATTTCATTGTTGTTTCTGCTGTTGTTTGGGCTGTTTTCTACCATAAATTGATCTTTCTAGCATCTGCAAGAGGTAACCTCTGATCCAAAGTGAAGTCAAAAGAGATTTGGTTTCTCTTTTGAAGACTTTGATCCGGTAGCCTTAGGGTAGGTTTTAAACTGCCTTTAAGAAATGGATACTGCATTTTGCTGTGTAAGGACTGTGGTCCCACGGGTTCTCCCAGACTTTCCTCTCAATTTTGCTGCAGATACTCAAGTCCTTTATATAAAATGGCAGACTATTTGCTTATAACCCAAGCACATCCTCCTGTTTACTTTACATCATCTCTGTATCATTTATAATACCTAATTCAATGTCAATGTTATGTAAATAGCTGTAAATACAATGTAAATACTATGTGAATAGTTGCTGACCTGCAGCAAATTAAATTTTGCATTTTAGAGCTTTTTGAAATTAAAAAAAAAAATCCCATCTGTGTGGTTGAATCTGCAGATGCAGGACCCACTAATGCAGAGTGTCAACTGGACTCATTTTCACCTGGAGGCTATGAGGAATAGTCCATCCTTGTCCACTGTTTTCCAAGTTTGAATGTGCATTTCTACATTTCTCTGGTGGTTGGAAGAAAAAATTTATTTACATGTTATTAGCGATACTAAAGAGAGAATATCACCTTCTTTTAAAATAGTAAACTGATAAAATACACACAATTCTCCCTCTGACTGGAATCTACTTCCCCCTTTGTAGTAATGTAGTATTAACTGCTCAGGCATGTCTGACTCTCTTTTGACACCACGGACTGTAGCCCACCAGGCACCTCTGTCCATGGGATTGCCCAGGCAAGAATACTGGAGTGGGTTGCCATTGCTTTTTCCAGGACATCTTCCCCATCCAGGGATAAAACTGGTGTCTCCTGCATTGCAGGTGAATTCTTTTATCTCTGAGTCACCAAGAATGCCTAAAACCATTAGAACCTCCTTAGTGTAGAGAGAGAGAAGTGTCTTTTGTAGTGTTAACTAGGTGACTTTTTGAACACACCTAAGTCAGTTTTCATTCCAATCCCTAAGAAAGGCAATCCCAAAGAATGCTCAAACTACTGCACAATTGCACTCATCTCACACGCTAGTAAAGTAATGCTCAAAATTCTCAAAGCCAGGCTTCAGCAATACATGAACCGAGAACTTCCAGATGTTCAAGCTGGTTTTAGAAAAGGCAGAGGAACCAGAGATCAAATTGCCAATATCCACTGGATCATCAAAAAAGCAAGAGAGTTCCAGAAAATCATCTCATTTCTGCTTTATTGAGTACGCCAAAATCTTCGACTGTGTGGATCACAATAAACTGTGGCAAATTCTGAAAGAGATGGGAGTACCAGACCACCTGGCCTGCCTCTTGAGAAACCTGTATGCAGGTCAGGAAGCAACAGTTAGAACTGGACATGGAACAACAGACTGGTTCCAAATAGCAAAATGAGTACGTCAAGGATGTATATTGTCACCCTGCTTATTAACTTATATGCAGAGTACATCATGAGAAACGCTGGGCTAAAAAAATCACAAGCTGGAATCAAGATTGCTGGGAGAAATATCAATAACCTCAGATATGCAGATGACACCACCGTTATGGAAGAGAGTGAAGAGGAACTGAAGAACCTTTTGATGAAAGTGAAAGAGGAGAGTGAAAGAGTTGGCTTAAAGCTTAACATTCAGAAAACTAAGATCATGGCATCTGGTCCCATCACCTCATGGGAAATAGATGGGGAGACAGTGGAAACAGTGTCAGACTTTATTTTTTTGGGCTCCAAAATCACTGCTGATGGTGACTGCAGCCATGAAATTAAAAGACGCTTACTCCTTGGAAGGAAAGTTATGATCAACCTAGATAGCATATTAAAAAGCAGAGACATTACTTTGCCAAAAAAGGTCCATCTAGTCAAGGCTATGGTTTTTCCAGTGGTCATGTATAGATGTGAGAGTTGGACTGTGAAGAAAGCTGAATGCCGAAAAATTGATGCTTTTGAACTGTGGTGTTGGTGAAGACTCTTGAGAGTCCCTTGGACTGCAAGGAGATCCACCCAGTCCACTCTAAAGGAGATCAGTCCTGGGTGTTCATTGGAAGGACTGATGCTGAAATGAAGCTCCAATACTTTGGCCACCTCATGCGAAGAGTTGACTCATTGGAAAATACCCTGATGCTGGGAGGGATTTGGGGCAGGAGGAGAAGGGGACGACAGAGGATGAGATGGCTGGATGGCATCACCAACTCGATGGGCATGAGTTTGAGTAAACTCCGGGAGTTGGTGATGGACAGGGAGGCCTGGTGTGCTGTGATTCATGGGGTCGCAAAGAGTCAGACATGACTGAGTGGCTGAACTGAACTGACTGAAGGTTCCAGGGGCTGATTGCTGACCATCCAGGGAGGGGAGAGAGGTCAACCACAATAAATTTAATTGCCAGTGACTTAATCAGCCATATTTATGTGATGAAGTCTCTGTAAACTCAAAAGCAGTGGGTTCTGTGAGCTTCCAGGTTGGTGAACATGAGAGATTCCAGGAGAGTGGTGCTGGAGAACATGGAAGCCCCATGCCCGTTCCCTTTTCATTGACCTCTGCAACTCTTCCATCTGATTGTTCCTGAGTTAAATCCTTTGATAATAAACCAGTTATCTAGTAACTAAAATGTTTCTCTGAGCTCCATGAGCTTCCCTAGCAAATTAATCAAACCCAAGGAAGGGGTGGCTGGAACCACCAGTCTATAGTCAATCAGTGGTAAGCACAAGCGACAATTTGGACTTGTGACTGGCATCTGAAATAGGGCAGGGGAGGGGTGGTAGTCTTGCAGGCCTGAACGCTCAGCCACGTGTTCCGGGAAACAAACTCACTCAGAAGGACAATGCAGACAGTAGAGTGCAGTTTATTACACCAGTGGGCACAAGACAGAGTCTCCTCTTAGCCAAGGACCCCAACCAATTTTTGTGAAAACCTTAAATACCTTAAGTGTACTGCTCAAGCGCACATCCCCAAATTCCTTTAACCTAGCCTGGAAAGTGTTAAAGGGAGATGCAATCAGGTTACAGCCATGATTCATAATCAGGTCAGCTGGCTATACACCGTAGCCTACACCAATGGAAGCCATAAAGATGACAAAGGTGATTGACTACATAGGGGGTTATCACATTCTTTTTGGCAATGGGAACTCTTGGTATGGAGTCTGGTGTTTATCTGGGAGGACAGTTCGGCCTTAGGTATGTTATCCCCATGGCTACCAGGCACATGGTCCAAAGCTCATTGAAAGGGCAAGGTGGAGTTTCCTTCTTTTTCAAGATGCAGTCAGCTCAGCCTGTTTCTTTCCTCCCTCAATCCCGTGGTTTGGTAAAAACACCACCTCCATAATAGTGTCAAAACTGAACTGACTTTTAGGATATCTGGGCTTCTCTGGTGGCTCAGACAGTAAAGAATCTGCCTGCAATGTGAGGATCTGGCTTCACTCCCTGGGTTGAGAAGGTCCCTTGGAGAAGGAAATGGCTACTTACTCTATACTCCATTGTTCTTGTCTAGAGAATCCCATGGCCAAAGGAGCCTGGCGGACCATGTCCATGGGGTCAAAAAAGAGTCAGATATGACTGAGCAACTAACACTAACACTATAGGATATCCAGTTTGCATCCAGTAATCACTTGCTGGTGAGGAAATTCCAACCCCCTCCCCCCTGGATCTGGGTGCATAAACCTTTAAAAATACATCTGTTTAGATAAACAATGTGTTATTTAAAGGTAAATGTATATTATGTAAATCATACATATTACTCAAATATGTTGACTGGGCAGAGGGTGGGGAAAGAAGGGATATTTCAGTTTTTCTCCTGAGAGTTTGGGCAGCACTGGCTATTTATGGATGAAAGAACTGAGGCCCTTGAAGAAGGCGATGGGAACACACTCCAGTATTCTTGGGCTTCCCTGGTGGCTCATGGAGAAGGCAGTGGCACCCCACCCCAGTACTCTTGCCTGGGAAACCCCATGAATGGAGGAGCCTGGTGGGCTGCAGTCCATGGGATTGCTAGGAGTCGGACATGACTGAGCGACTTCACTTTCACTTTTCACTTTCATGCATTGGAGAAGGAAATGGCAACCCACTCCAGTGTTCTTTCCTGGAGAATCCCAGGGACGGGGGAGCCTGGTGGGCTGCCATCTATGGGGTCGCACAGAGTCAGGCACGACTGAAGTGACTTAGCAGCAGCAGCAGCAGAACTGAGGTCCTAGAACATAAGTTATCTTGATTCAAGTGTCAGAGGACTGGCGGTTCAGTGGTTTCACCTTCCAATGCAGGGGATGTGGGTTTGATCCCTGGTAAGGGAACTAAAATCTCACATGCTGTGGGGCAGCTAAGCCCATGCACTCTGAGCCTATGGACTCCTGAGCCTATGCACTCTAGAGTCCCCGTGCCCTACAAGAGAAAGCCCACATGCTGCGATGTAGACCCAGGCAGGCAAAAAAAAAAAAAAAAAAAAAATCAGAGGATCAAGAAGAGGAATCTGGAAAGAGAACACAGATCTTCTGTTCATGACCTTTCTTTCAGTTCTAGGAAAATTGAACTTCAGATTTACCAACCATTGAGTCAGTTTTTTCCTGCCGGGTGTTATTTTCCTGCCCAGATACACTGATTTCTCCTTATATCCACAATTGATCTACTCAAATGTCACCTCAGAAAGGCCTACATTGACCACCTTATATAAAATATTCCTTCTCTCTGCATTCCTTTCCAAGCCTGTTATCTCATTTTTTTTTTTGTTTCACTGCAATTAGCACTAACTGACATTATAAAGGATGCCTATGTACTGTTTATTATTTGTGTCCCCTGCCCTACTGTGATGAAAATTCCATGAAAACTGTAGTTTTGTGATGTTCATCTCTATATGCGCAGAATCTAGAGCAGTGTCTGACATATAAAAAGCTCAATAAGTAATTGTTGAACTAATCAATAACAATAAGCATTATCAACCCTGGGTTTTTAACATACAGTTTTAATCTATTCAACATACAGTTTAATCCATTCAACTATTTCTTTCAGTTCCAATTATTACTAGCAATGATGCTGTCAACAAAATGAGGATCAGAGAAGATACAGTGTACCTGCATTCACTCCTTCAATACAGGCATTTCAGATACTCAGAGCAGTGATTGATCAGCAATTGTTAACTCCTTATGAGAGGTTTTCCCTCTAGCTTTTCCATCATCTAGAAAAAGCACCAAAAACTAGGCATCCCCAGTGCTAAAGAACAGACTCTACATTAGGTGACTACAGCCCTCTGTGAGTGCACAGTCTTCTGACCAAATTTTCTTGGGTACCCAATGTTTCAGTGAAAGAAAGCTTCAAAATTCCATCCTAATTACCCACAAGGATGTGAAGAGATTTGCCATGAAGTGAGTTTCTAGTTAATGGGATACATTTTTTGCTTAAACTATGATGCGTTATTAAACCCAGGTGGGGTGGTAGAGAAGGAACAAAGATAGTTGCTAGTCATTCTGCTAAATGTTAAACACCTGCTCTTACCTGTAATGTATGCAAAATGCACATAATTCCCACCCTCAAAAATCAAATGGCCAATTTATGGGCAGCCTGCTTTGTTCTAGAAATTAGACCCATATAAAATTCAGAAACTTTCCCTTTCAATTGTTCAGCATTATGGATAAAACTCCAAATGGAATGAAATATTCTAGATACCACTCACTATGTGGACTTTTTTTAAAACTCGCCAGCAAGATAACTGAAGTCCAGAAGATCCAAATATCCCATAGCCATACTTCTTGTTTGTTTATCAGAAACAAGTATGGGCAGGGTACTTCTTATGGGCATGTTAGTTCTCCCTGAGACAGTCTAAGTTTTTGTTTGTGGTTCTAGAGCAGATTTTTTAAATGTCCCTTTATGGATAATAATTAATATGGCTGCCAATGATTTTATCCCACAGTATGTTGACAGTGTAGCAGGTTTTCAGTGGCCCATAGAGGCTTCTCCCACAACTATGGAAAGGTGATTCATCTACTATAGGAAGAAAAGAAAAAGAAAGAAACTTGAGACTCAATCTCATTAATGTTGAAGAAATACTCTTATATATCTTCTTCCCTCTTTGCAGGCTTAAATTTTAAAAGTGATTTTTTATAAGTAACCTTAACCCTCTTTCTCAGGATATAGAAATACTGAAGGAAAAAAAAAAGAGGAATATTGGGTTTATATTGTTGGTACAGTTTGATGTTTCACTTAACCTATGGGCTGTATCCAACATCAAAAGGTCTTTTTAACACTTGCTTAAATGATATTAAATTTCTTAAATAATATTATATTGTGTGGATGGGTCCTCTCTTACATGTTCTTAAATTAGCAGATACTTAGTAAACACCTTACTATAAGATGGACACTCATCACTGCCCAGGGAAAACAACAGCAAAATAGACCAAGTGCCTGCTTTCATGTGGAACAAATTCTACTGGTGATGTTCAGATGGTAATGAAGTGTTGACACAGGTACATAACTTGATAGGAAAATTGTTAGGACAAATGGCTGAATTTCTCCAACTACTAAATTGTAACAAAAAATGATGGAGGAGGAACTTAGAAATTAAATAAGATGTGGGCTATAAAGCAGCCAAATAAAATATGTTGGATCCTTTTTAAATCTTACTTGGATCTTTATTTAAGCAAACAAAATGCTCAATAAACATGCATACACACATACACACGCAAAGTCAGTTGGACACTGGCTATTTGATATCATTTAGTATTTGATAATAATTTGACATTATATTATTCACTATGTTATTGCTAGTGTGATTCAATTTTTAAAGTTTTTTCTTTTTGCTATATATATACATACATATATTATGATGTATAAAATTTCCCACATACAAACTGGGGCTGGGATGTGGTGGGAAACGGTAAGGCATATGGATGAAATAAGATAGTTCATGTGTGGGAAGTTGCTGAAGTTATCTGATAGGTACATGTGGGCTCACTGTACTCTTCTTTCTACTTTTGTTTTATATTTTCCCTAATAAAAAATAAAGAAAATGTTCATCTGGCTTTACTGTTGTTGCTTGTTGCTATTCTTGATAATGCTGGGGGACAAAACCTGCCATCTCAAAATGTGTCACTTTGGCATAAGAATCAATTTATACTGATTATTTTTAAGGCCTCAAACACTCAGGAAGAAACTTTGGCCTTCTCCCTGACCATCTAAAGGAAAGTTTTACGAAGAAAGATAGACAGATAACTATACTATGAACAAGGTGTGTAGACAGGAGGGACTTGGCAGAGTCTGCTTGTTAAAATTTTTCTCTGTGTCCCACTGCCTCCACAGAGCCCAGCAAACCTTTCTTTTACCAAACATTTGCTATTTTATCTCCAGATGAACTGCATTCTTCTCCTTTGAAGGACCCCGATATCCTCTTTTGTTTTTAGCTAAAGATAGTATTTAAGGATGAGGGTTTCCGCCATTTGGACACATTTCTCCATTTTCCTGGGTCTTTTCCACATATACGTGTTATTAACATTTGTTTAATTTTCTCCTGTTAATATATCTTATATCAATTTGAGTCTTAGACCAGCCAGAAGAATCTGAAAGGGTAGAGGAAAATTTCTCCCTCCTCTACTAATATCTTGCCCTCATACCAGACCAATTGTTTTAGAATAGGATGGTATTTACACATCTGTATATTTTTAAGCAGTACCTTATCTAGCAATATTGGAGCCAGAAGAAAAAAGAAAAATTAGTAATACCAATTCTGCCTTTATTTAGAAAGTTGATATTTTCTTCATCTTGTATTTTTTGGATTAATTTTGACTAAAAAAAAAAAAAAGTTTGCCTTGAATTGTGTTTATCTTGAGAATTGAATTTTCAGAGCTCTCTTACATTCTCCACCCAAGGCCAGTGCCTCAGGGGGAATTCTTCACCCCTGAACTCTAATGATGCACAGAGAGGAGCCTTCACTAGGCACCAGTCTAGGTCTGCGCATCTATGAATTGAATGTGCATGTGAAGTAACTTGGGATCCTGTTGGAAACTGACTCAGCAGGTCTGCAATGGAGCCTGTAGGATGTGACCGAAAATGACAAAACTATCTGAGGTGAGTCATTTCATATTAAGTAAACAGAGATTGGAAAAACAAGCAGCAATAGATCTGAGAGTCCTCTTGCCATTACTACTTACCAGGGTATGACAGCAATTCTGCCCAAAGGAAGCCCCAAACCCAGTTTCGTGAAAATCATCATCAAATTCCTGTCTTACTCTGTATCCTGTTAATATGTTTCCTTCAGGTCCCTACAAGCCTGCCACAGTAGTTTGAAAAAGTCCCTCTCAGGTCAGGGGTCAGTGCAAAACATCCTACCTGGAGTACATACGTTCTATTGCTTTGCTTTGAAGCCTGGGGCTCAGAGTGGGTTGAGCTGCAACCAACTCTGACTGGGAAACTGTATAGGTTTTTTTTATCTCAGACTGCAACCTTGGTACTGCAAATAATACCACTGTCCGTTTTTTTAAGTCTATTTAATCTGTGGGGGCATGTCCAATCTGCCAAACTGGATGAATTCCACCCCAGCCTTTATTGCCCCTCAACTTTCTGTTTGGGGTTGCACTCGAATCTGGAAACCTTCTGAAAAACGGAGGTATAGTCTGCAATCTCCACATCAGTGTAGTGCTCAGCAGATACCTGTGGATCTTGCGGGTCAGTCCCATCAGATGAGCATCACACTTTTTGTCTTACTTGAGACCAGAGGTGGAAGCTTAAATGTCTCCCCTCTCACTGTTATTATTTCCTCATTGGGTTTAATCTTTCATAAAACAGTTTGAAAAGCTATTTGACTTCAGGCTATGTCTGCTTTCTCCAGGGCAAATATCCTTGAGGCTAGAGGTACAAAACAATCTGGCAATTTTTTTTTTCTCTTTCATGGGCTTTCCTGGTAGCTCAGCTGGTAAAAAATCTTCCTCAAATGCAGGAGACCTCACTTCAATTCCTAGGTTGGGAAGATCCCCTGGAGAAGGGATAGGCTACTCACTCCAGTATTCTTGGCATAAAACATTTTGGCAGCTTTTTTTTCTTTTTTTTTCTTTTTGATAGAGTGGGATGGAAAATATAAGGAGAATCAGGTTTGACTAAAAATTAGAGATACCAAGGGAACATTTTATGCAAAGATGGGCTTGATAAAGGACAGAAATGGTACGGACCTAACAGAAGCAGAAGATATTAAGAAGAGGTGGCAAGAATACATAGAAGAACTGTACAAAAAAGATCTTCATGACCCAGATAATCACAATGGTGTGGTCACTCACCTAGAGCCAGACATCCTGGAATGTGAAGTCAAGTGGGCCTTAGAAAGCATCACTATGAACAAAGCTAGTGGAGGTGATGGAATTCCCGTTGAGTTATTTCAAATCCTGAAAGATGATGCTGTGAAAGTGTTGCACTCAATAAGCCAGCAAATTTGGAAAACTCAGCAGTGGCCACAGGACTGGAAAAGGTCAGTTTTCATTCCAGTCCCAAAGAAAGGCAATGCCAAAGAATGCTCAAACTACCACACATTTGCACTCATCTCACACGCTAGTAAAGTAATGCTCAAAATTCTCCAAGCCAGGCTTCAGCAATACATGAACTGTGAACTTCCAAATGTTCAAGCTGGTTTCAGAAAAGGCAGAGGAACCAGAGATCAAATTGCCAACATCTGCTGGATAATCGAAAAAGCAAGGGAGTTCCAGAAAAACATCTATTTCTGCTTTATTGACTATGCCAAAGCCTTTGACTGTGTGGATCACAATAAACTGTGGAAAATTCTGAAAGAGATGGGAATACCAGACCACCTTACTTGCCTCTTGAGAAACCTATGTGCAGGTCAGGAAGCAACAGTTAGAACTGGACATGCAATAACAGACTGGTTCCAAATAGGAAAAGGAGTACGTCAAGGCTGTATATTGTCACCCTGCTTATTTAACTTCTATGCAGAGTACATCATGAGAAACGCTGGGCTGGAAGAAGCACAAGCTGGAATCAAGATTTCCAGGAGAATTATCAATAACCTCAGATATGCAGATGACACCACCCTTATGGCAGAAAGTGAAGAGGAACTAAAAAGCCTCCTGATGAAAGTGAAAGAGGAGAGTGAAAAAGTTGGCTTCAAGCTCAACATTCAGAAAACTAAGATCATGGCATCTGGTCCCATCACTTCATGGGAAATAGGTGGGGAAACAGTGGAAATAGTGTCAGACTTTATTTTTCTGGGCTCCAAAATCACTACAGATGGTGATTGCAGCCATGAAATTAAAAGATGCTTACTCCTTGGAAGGAAAGTTATGACCAACCTAGACAGCATATTAAAAAGCAGAGACATTACTTTGCCAATAAAGGTCCATCTGGTCAAGGCTATGGTTTTTCCAGTGGTCATGTATGGATGTGAGAGTTGGATGGTGAAGAATGCTAAGTGCCAAAGAATTGATGCTTTTGAACTGTGATGTTGGAGAAGACTCTTGAGAGTCTCTTGGACTGCAAGGAGATCTACCCAGTCCATCCTAAAGGAGATCAGTCCTGGGTGTTCATTGGAAGGACTGATGCTGAAATGAAACTCCAATACTTTGGCCACCTCATGCGAAGAGTTGACTCATTGGAAAATACCCTGATGCTGGGAGGGATTGGGGGCAGGAGGAGAAGGGGACAACAGAGGATGAGATGGCTGGATGGCATCACTGTCTCGATGGACATGAGTTTGGGTAAACTCTGGGAGTTGGTGATGGACAGGGAGGCCTGGCATGCAGTGATTCATGGGGTCACAAAGAATCGGACATGACTGAGCGACTAAACTGAACTGAACTGATACTACTATTTCATTTTGGCAATGGGAGAGGGCAGACAGTAAGCATGACAAATTAGTAACACATAATACTATATCTATATCTATGTAGCTATAATTAAAGTTATATATAGCTGTATAGTAAAAAGTGGTAAGGAGGAAAATAAATAAGCCAGTGAAAGTGGAAAAGAATTGTCAAGTGGAAGAGAAGTTATTCATATTTTAAATGGTCTGACCAGAGAAGTCCTCAGTGAGAAGCTGTTATTTGACTACAGCCATGAAGGAGAGGCATAGCTAATCACAGAGACATGTGGTGTAAGAGTGTTTCAAGCAGTGGGAACAGCTAGAGCAAAGATAGCTGAGCTAGAAAGGCAAAAAGAGAGAAGGGAAAATATTTCCCTGAAATACAGTAGGTAAAGGGATCCCATCTTTAACATAGAGTTGACTCAAATAATCAGTAAAGTACTAATAGATAAATGAGTACAGATTATGAGCAAACCACGAAAGAGTAACTGCACCGACTAGCAATAAACCAAAAAAATCATGTATATAGCATCATCGACAAGTAATCAAACAAACATACTTAACTAAAGCAGCATTTAAACCACTGTATTTCAAGGAAACCAACATAAAAACAAATAAAAACAACTAAAATTATACTGCTTATCCTGGCAAGAATTCATAGAAACAAACACACTGGTGTTTCGATGACAGAAGTGTAAATCAGTATACTACTTTGGAAAATCAATTTGGCAATCTGTACCCGAACCCAAATTGGGAAAGGAGTATGTCAAGTCTGTATACTATCACCTTGCTTATTTAACTTATATGCAGAGTACATCATGCAAAATGCCAGGATGGATGAATCACAAGCTGGAATCAAGATTGGTGGGAGAAATATCAATAGCTTCAGAGATGCAGATGGCACCACCCTTATGGCAGAAAGCAAAGAGGAACTAAAGAGCCTCTTGATATAAGTGAAAGAGGAGAGTGAAAAAGCCAGCTTAAAACTCAGCATTCAGAAAACAAAGATCATGGCATCCGGTCCCTTCACTTCATGGCAAACAGATGGGGAAACAATGGAAACAGTAACAGATTTTATTTTCTTGAGTACCCAAATCACTGCAGATAGTGACTGCAGCCATGAAATTAGAAGACATTTGCTCCTTGGAAGAAAAGCTATGACAAACCTAGACAACATATTAAAAAGCAGAGACATTACTTTACTGACAAAGGTCCATATAGTCAAATCTATGGTTTTTCCAGTAGTCATGTATGGATTTGAGAGCTGGACCTTAAAGAAAGCTGAGTGCCCAAGAATTGATGCTTTTGAACTATGGAGTTGGAGAACACTCTTGAGAGTCCCTTGGACTGCAAGGAGATCAAACTAGTCAATCCTAAAGGAAATTAGTCCTGAATATTCATTGGAAGGACTGATCCTGAAGTTGAAGCTCCAATACTTTGGCCACCTGATGCGAATAACTGACTCACTGGAAAAGACCCTGATGCTGGGAAAGATTGAAGGCAGGAGGAGAAGGTGACATCAGAGGATGAGATGTTTGGATGGCATCACCAACTCAATGGCCTTGAGCTTGTGCAAGTTCTGGGAGTTGGTGATAGACAGTGAAGCCTGGTGTGCTGCAGTCCATGGAACTGTAGAGTCAGATACAATGGAGCGACTGAACTGACCCTAACCCAAAATGTCACAGGAGCAATCATTCTACCTCTGAGAATCTACCCAGGGATGTCACCCAAATACAGAAAAAATGCCTGCATGTGTGTATTCACAAGAGTCATCAGTGGCATCAGAGGCAAATTAAATGTCTAGCATGTGATATGAGCTAAGGAATTAGGACACAGTCTCTCAATGGATTAATATACAGTGATATAAATGTCTAGGTAACAAAAGTGATAAAATGTCTAGGTAACATGGTGACACAGTAAATGCTATGATATATTAAACAAGAGTGGGAATGGGAAAAAAAGGCAGCCTCCATTGTACCATATGGAATAGATTTCTTGGAGAAAAGTGATGCAAGAGCAAGGAGGACAATAGCTGTGTTGAGCAGACAAAAGGTGTGACTAGAGTTACTGCAGGTATTATCCTAGCCAACCCACTCAGTATGGCATTAATTATCTTCTCTTGGGACCTCCCTGGTTATGCAGTGGATAAGAATCGGCCTGCCAATGCAGGGGACAACAGTTCAATCCCCAGTCTGGGAACTAGGATCCCACGTGCCACAGGACAATTAAGCCCGTGTACCCCAACTATTCGACGTGCACTCTAGAGCCCATGCTCTGCAACAAGAGACCGTACTACCAAGAGTAGCCCACACACCACAACTAGAGAGTAGCTCCCACCCGCTGCAACTGGAGAAAGCCCACACACAGTAACAAAGAGCCTGTGGACCACAATGAAGAACCAGCAGAGCTAAAAAAAAAAAACTTCCCTTAATAATCACTTTATATTCCAAGTACAGTCCTTTATTTGTTCAACAGAATAAAGGGGGGGGGGGAATGATAGATGTCTGTCTGCCCCAGTCGCATCACAACTACAGAATTTTTTCTAGATATGAAAAACCCAGTTGCCATAAAGCACCAACAAATTGATATCTAAGTGATAAAGGGTCTTAAAACCACTTCACAAGGATGAAGGCCGAAGGTACAGTCTTGTTAGTCTACAAAACAGACCTGTCTGGATGTTTAGGACTGACAATAATCCCAGGGATTATCCTATGGGATGGGGCTAGGCTTCCTCCAGGTGGGATACGGGGTGGGAGTAGTAATAATAGAAACTTTATTCTCAGTGTAAAGAAGGACTATGGAATATATGTCTTTGGAAAATAAGCTTTCCATTACTGGTGGTATTTACACGGATACTATAGAATTACAGGTTAGTGTTATTGCTTATATATTGATTTTCAGGGATTTAGACTAAAATCTAAAGGTCCTTCATTTTTTTTTTTTTTCATTTCTAAATACTCTTACCAAATCCCAGGAATATTAGGGTTGGGTGTGGGTATTATAGACCTAGACACCTATAATTCTGAATGCTACAATAAATATTTTGATATAGCCCCATTTTAAGAAAATCTAGCTTTTCTTTTAAACTAAGGGAAATGTGTGGATGGAAAATAAGCACATGAAAAGGTGCTTAATATATTAGTCACTGAAGAAATACAAATTGGAGCCACAGGAAAACTACCAGTAGACACCTCTCAGAACTGATTAACATAAAACCAATGAGAACAGCAACAATACCAAGTGTTGGTGAGAACATGGACCAACTGGAATTCTCACACCTCGCTGGTGTGTGCAATATATTACAACCAATTTAGAAACCTTTCAGCAGTTTTTCATAAAGTGAGGCACACCTACTCTGCAGTATTTAACCATGTGAAATAAAAATGACTGGGATTGGATAAACTGTGGTACATCAAATAAAAAGAATGAACTGTTGATAGGGTTAATGACATGGGTGGATTTCAAAAGCATTTATGCTCAGTGAAGGAAGCCAGCTTCAAAGGTTACATATTACATGTTCCCATTTCTGAGACCTTTTTTTGAAGACAAAACTGTAGGAACAGTATGTAGACCAGTGTTTGCCAAGAGTTGGGGGTGGGAGAGAAATCAACTATAAAGAAAAATGGAGGGATTTTCTTCTATATCTTAATTATGGTGGTAGTTGTGAGACTGTCTATATTTATCAAAACTAGCAGAACTGTGCTTTTTATAAAGTATGAATTTTACTGCATATAACTTACACCGAAATAAATGAAAAAATAATTGTATTAGCATACAAAACTTGGGGGCTTTAATAAACAAAAGCATCTTCATCCTGTGCCATCCTGCCAGCAGGCTTTTTGGTCCAATCCGAAATCCCAGAAGGTGGGGATCTTGCCACTTGGCATACCTATGTGTACTTAACACAGGGTGGGCTTAATGCCAAAACCAGGCAGCTTCTCAAGCTGCCAGGATGAATTCATCAACTCCCATTAATCCCATTAAGAACAAGCCAACAACTTTAATTTGGATTCCTGATTGAACTATAAACTACACTCCATCTGCTTAGTAGTCTAAGCAACAGATAGGCCAACACTTCTTGGAGAGGAATTCACTCAAATGCTCAAAGAGGAGAATTGGAGGGCTGGAGGTGTTGGTGCCAAACCTCTGGTGGTTAGACAGATCTTCAGTTCGAGGATGAGAAGGGATATTTCCCTGGTATATCCCTATTAGGCACTCCTAGGCCCATCTGGCATTTGTGAGGGTACAGGAAGCCGCCTGTGTCTATTCATACAGCTGTGTAAGTGTATTCCCATCATCTGTTTGTGCAGTTCCACTCCAGGCTAGAAGACTTGCCCCAAATAGTCTTGTTTGTTCCTGACGTGGGCAGAAAGGAAGGGTTTCCAACCAGTGCCTGCACTCTCACACCTTAGTTGCTACTTCACTTAAATTTAAGAAAATACATTTTTTCTGGTAGGGTTGGGGACTTTGCTTTGTGACCAGGGCAGAACTTTTAGAGCCTTAACAACACTGAATAATTCCAGGGGAGAGGATCCAGCTGAACTCAGAAAATTGTGTGACGAAACAAATTATTCAAGTGAGTATTCCAGCTAAACAGATGATGTCTTAGGTGGCTTCCACGTCTTGGATTGTAAATACTGTTGCTATGAACATTGGGGTGCATGTATCTTTTCAAATTATGGTTTTCTCTGGATATATGCCCAGGAGTGGGATTTCTGGATCATGTGGAACCCATTTTTAGTTTTTTAAGTAACTTCCATACTGTTTTCCATAGGGGCTGCACCAATTTACATTCCCATCTTACAGTGTAGGAGGGTTCCCTTTTCTCCACATCCTCTCTAGTATTTATTATTTGTAGAGCTTTAATGATAACCTTCTGACTGGTGTGAAGTGATACCTCATTACAATTTTGATTTGCATTTCTCCAATAATCAGGATTGTTGAGCATCTTTCCATGTGCCTGCTGATCATATGTATGTCTTCTTTGGAGAAATGTCTTTTTAGATCTTCTGCTCATCTTTTTTGGTTGGGTTCTTGAGTTTTGTTTCTTTCGTTTTTTTTTTTAAATTGAGCTTTTTGAGCTGTTTGCATATTTTGGAAATTAATCTCTTTTAGGTTGTATCATTCACAAATATTTTATTTCATTCTGTAGGTTGTCTTTTTGTTTCATTTGTGGTTTCCTCTGCTGTGCAAAAGCTTGTAAGTTTACTTGTTTATTTTTTTGCTTTTCTTTTGCTTTGGGAAGCTGACTGAAGAAACCGTTGCTATGAATTATATCAAATAATGTTTTGCTTATGTTCTTTCCTGTTTCCTTGGTTCTCTCTATTAAACTTCTACAGACTCTGCTGTTTTGTTTCTACAATAGAGCTACTCTCCACCAAGATCTTGTTTGTTCTCCACAACATCTATTGTCTTAGGTTTTTGGGCAGCTATAATGAAACCAACTAGATGTCTTATCAACAACAACGTTTACTTCGTACAGTTCTGGAGGCTGAAAGTCTAAGATCTGGGTGCCAGCATGGTTGGGTGAAGACTATCTTCCTGGTTCATAGTGTTCTCATATGGTGGAAGGTGTCTCTCTGGAGCCTCTTTTATACCCTTGTGACCTAAGTACCTCCCAAAGGCCCCACCCAGTAAAATCATCATCTTTGAGGTTCAGGACTATAACTGTGAGTTTGGAAGAAACACATTCAGACCACAGCACTCATAGGTAAGGAAGCAGAGGGTAGAGCCTTTGTCCTGTGACCTGTTTTTCTTCAGGTCACAGGGGAAATGTGGATGGAACTCACTCTTCCATGAGTGATATCAATGCTTCTTCATTGGGCACTATGTGGAAGCAGAAGTTCACAGTCTTCTCAGTTGCCTCTTCAGCATAGACGCTCCTCTCTATGAATGAGCTGGGGCAGAGGTGATGGGGAGGGATTGATGGAGGGCTGGGGCTAAAAGTATTCTTTCCCCTGAGAAATGAGGGGTAATTGAAATAGAGAATAGAGCCCCTGTGACATAGGGGTGTGGGATAAAAACCACAGGTAGCCTGCCCCTCCTGGGTAGACCAGTAGCCCCACATCACAAGCTGGGGAAGAAAGAAACTCTCTCTTCTTGACTCCAGAGTAGAGTGCCCAGGGTAGAGATTTTGTGACGTGGGGCTAGGAGGGAAGGGAGCAGGTCCTAGCTCAGATGCTATGGACTCTTTTTTTGATATTGAAACTTAGTAAATTTTCTTAACTACATATATCTTCATTTGAATATGTCCTTGGGACCATTTCCAGATACCTTAAGCAATCTATTTTTATTTTTTATAATTTCCATGAGTTAAATTATTCTTTTGCTGGGGAATCTATCCACCAGCCTCCTTACTCCACCATTTTAGAAGTCCTAGAATTATTTTTCTCCCGTAACAAGTGTGTAATGTACCAAATGAGGGAATGAGTGAATGTTTTGTCCACATGCCATCTCTATTTGCTTATTTTATCACTTTAATTTTATCTATTCAAACTTCTATCTCTTAAGCTTGGATTTTTGAAACTCTGCTATAAATTCATCCCTCCCCCCACACACTGAGTGTGCATTTATCTTTCTGCTCTTTCTATGAAGATAAATACAGTTGTGAATATTTATGGAGTTCTTTCAAATTTTTGGCTTTATTTCTCTGTAGCGGATTTTTAATGGCTTAGCATATGAAAGGGCCTTAATAAACATTAGTTTCCTTCTTTCTTTCTTTCCTTGCTTCTGTATCACTTATCTGTTATGCCTTAGGTTTACATGCTAACCAAACCTATCTTTTCTCCCTCACTAGACAGCTCAGTCTCTGAAGGTAGGGATACCCATTTTTCTTTCTGACTTTCCCATGGAGCCAGCACTATACTTTTCATATGGCAGGCCCTCAGTGCATTGATTATTGATTAACTGCACACAGCAAAACTGCCTATGCTATAGTTCTTCTGGAAGGAGGGAAGAAAAAGAAAAGGTAGAGAGGAAGAGACAAGAAAGTGACCAGCATCAGATAATGTATGTTTTAGCAGCAGACCAAACTGTGGAGGAGGCTGCTAAGCAGCCTCACTTCCTTACTTGCAGTAAATCTCAGGCTGGATGATCAGGGGCAGATGAGAGCTACGGGCAGCGGAAGACTGGGACAATGAACATGTCATTACAAAACATAAGAAAGAGTCCATCAAATGTGGGAGGAATGCACTGGCTTTGCTAAACATGAATTTCAGGTGTTTATGGGAAAAAACACCTATGCACCTTTGCTAAGATAACTGAAGGCTTGTAGTGTCAGGTGCAGAGACCTTCCAAAAAGAGCTGATATTGACATTTGTGGGACGCCAAACTCATGACAATGGAGAGAGACAGATAGGACTAAGAGCTTAATCAAGACCAAAGTGTGTATCAAGCAAGTTGGAATTTTCTCTTTATTACAATGCAGGGGTCAGGGACATCAGACAAGTTACAGAAATATGTATGTTTATTGTATATTAAAGTAGCCAGACTCTCTGGGCTCTGTGGGTGGGCTGGGTGGAAATGATCCTTACCAGGGAGGGAGCGAGTTGGCCCCAGTGACTGATGTTGCGTGTGTGGGCTGAGAAGCCTCAAACGTGAAATTTATGAGCACTCAAGCCTGATAATGAAGGGAGGCAAGTGGAGACATCTGGGCTGTGTGCCTATGTACAAAACATAGCCTGGCAAGAACAAGAGAACCTTTTTGATGAAGAGGTGCCTTTTAAAAATTGACTGCAGACATACATTGAAAAAAAACAAGATGCCTGTCCATTCATTATACAGAGTGAAGTAAGCCAGAAAGATAAAGACCAATACAGTATACTAATGCATATATATGGAATTTAGGAAGATGGTAACGATAACCCTATATGCAAAACAGAAAAAGAGACACAGATGTACAGAACAGACTTTTGGACTCTGTGGGAGAAGGCGAGGGTGGGATGTTTCGAGAGAACAGCATCGAAACATGTATATTATCTAGAGTGAAACAGATCTCCAGCTCAGGCTGGATGCATGAGACAAGTGCTCGGGGCTGGTGCACTGGGAAGACCCAGAGAAATCGGGTGGAGAGGGAGGTAGGAGGGGGGATCGGGATGGGGAATACATGTAAATCCATGGCTGATTCATGTCAATGTATGACAAAAACCACTACAATATTGTGAAGTAATTAGCCTCCAACTAATAAAAATAAATGGGGAAAAAAAAAGAGTACTGAGAATATTCAGTAAGATAGAAAGAAAAGTTGAGAACAATCCATACAGAATCCAGCTGTGAACATTTTAGTGCTTTTCCTTTCCCCCACTCTACTTATTTGCTGCTAGCCTGTTTCAGATGCAAGTTTTACATGATCATGATCAAATTCCATGCACATTACTGCACCTTACATCTTTCTCCTAAAGTATATCACATGTATTTTTTATGTTACCAATTTTTCATTAGCACTATTTTAATGGCTGCATAACAGTCCATCATATAGATGGGTTATCATTTAATAATTTCTTTTATTATCTATTTAAGGTTTTTATTATATCAACAGGATGGGAAACTATGGTGTGATAAATATATTTCTGCAAATATATTTAGGCATGTTTATTTTCCCCTATGTCTTAGGTTATTTCATTTGGATGGATTTCTGGAAGTGGAATTGCTGGCTCATAATAACCATCTGTGAACATTTTTAAGACTCTCGATCCATTAATGCCAAATTGCTTTGCGAGACTTCCGCATCAATTTACATTTCCATGCAGCGTATGGGAGTTCTTAGAAAGATAAATATTAAGACACAGAGAAAGCATGCCAGAGTCTCTAGGTAAGAATTGATGGAATGAGCTGCTGGATATCAGACTTGTTGTGTCAAGTGAAAGGAAATATCACCATATCAATGATATACAAATAGAGAAGAATATTCTCTATTTGTTAGATGCCAGGAATCTGGCATCTACCTGAATAATAAGTGGGTGCTTGTTCTTGGATAATCAACTTTATTCTAGAGCAAACTCTTATGATACTACCTCCATAACATCCCCCCACATACTCCAGTCAAAACAGGCTACTCTTCTCCTCGCAAATATTCAGAAGCTTTCCTCTGACCTCTCTTCTTAAAATTAATCCTAACCACAGTGCTCACTCAAGCTCAGGTTCAACACAGGTACTCACACAATATTTGCTGAATTTAATGTCTATCTCTAAAGTCCATGATGATATGAAAAGAATGGAATCAAGAAGAAAGATTAGCTTCAGATTACTGTGGAGAGACAGGATGAATTGAGTGAACTGGTTTATTGTGCGAGGACTGTGCTTTCTTCGGTCATGATGAGAAAACTATTGGCATCAAGATTTTCTAAAGCCTTTAGGAAGGAGAGGCTAAAGAGAACTGGCATACACTGAGGTCATCTCACACACGGGGATATGAGAGCTTGAGTAACTCATATCCTCAGAAATAAGCGTCTGTGTACTGTGATGGGGTCTCAAGGGGGTCTCCTATGACAAATGCTGGGCATATGGGGTTGGAAGAGTGTTTCTTAAAGGGAATGGGGACTCTAGCAATCAATCACCCTTGGAAGAAGACATCTTGATTAGGAAAAGAACCAGGATGAGAAAGTCTGATTTCTGTAGAGGCATTCAGTGTGGTCTGTGTTCCAAGGAGGAGAAGGATAGTCTGTCCTTCCCTCTAAGCAGATCTTCAGCAAAACCTTCATGCGCCTTGCTGGCCACGTCTCTGCAGCCTTAGGTAAGTCTCGGGGAAGGGTTTTCTTCCTGGACCAGAGGACATGGAGGTAGAGGAACACAGAGTGGAGGCATGCGCAGTCACCATCATTGCACAGCATTTCCTAGACAAATGGGGACTTCAGGGCCACTGCTAGAGAGTGAGTTAAGGCAGCTGGATGAGGAGGTGCAGAGCAGGCCAGAGGACCTGCTCCTAGGCACACCTGAAGCATCACCTTGGGGACCAGTCAAGATGAGCTCATGATTGCATTCTGCACAACCGGTTTCCAAACACAAAGGGTAGAGGGAGCTGTGGCCCTTGTGACTCATGTCACACGGCAACACCACAGGGGGAATATGACTTACCCTGCTCGGGGTTTTCTCCTGCTACAGAGCTTTCACATATGGAGACTTAGTAATAGCTAATTACCCTCTAGAGTCAACGGTTATTCATACATTTTTAAAGAGATGGCATATATATTTTATATTAAACATAAGCATTAAATTCTGGTTCAGGAAAGTCAGAATTTGAATATCTCTAAAGAAAAGTTCAAAAGAGAAGATAATAAAGAGGGAGAAATTGATCCTTCTCTTTACCAAAAAAAGAAAAGAGTAAAATATAAAATCTATGAAATCAATTTGCCAAGTGCTAGAGATGTAAAGATGCTGGAGATGTGGGCACACTTAAAGAAATAAAGGGCAGGCATTTTATCTGAAGGTTTATAAGTAGCTTTTGGGTAGAGGGGTATGATTATCAGTGACTGAATCATTTTCTTTAGTGTTGATTTGATATATTCACTGCTAACTGAATATGCTTGAAATTAAAGCCAGTTAATTGGGAATGGAAAGACAGAAGCAAACTTGGAAAACAAAGAATTTCCAAGGTTCCAGAAAACCTGAATCTTTTAAGTGTGTGTGGGGGGGAGTTGGGGGTTGGAGGCAGGGGAGTTGGGATGAATCACTCAGAGTGCAAATTTCATCTTACGGAGGTTAGAAGGAGAAAACCTGAAAAAAATCTCCCAAGTACAGGGTTCATAAAAGTAATTGATAAGCAACATCTATCATATAGCTTACAATATTGAGAGAGGAAGCTTACAAGTGTAATATAAAAATAGCTTTTTACAATAAAAGCATTACAGGATGCAACTAAACACCATAGAAGTACACAAAGAAAGTACAAAATTAAAGAAGTTGCTATGAGTATTAATATCATTTAGGTGAGCTACTACTATTTCTTCCAGCAGGAGAGTATCTTTCATCTCTGTACGTACAAATGCCACCAATCTCTTTTATATTCCAAATTATTGACTGCCTCTTCCCTGATCAAAAGTGCTTTATATTTCTATGTCATCTAATTATGATATCCTCTTTTAGACAGATTTAGTTGTCTCCTCTGGAGATCCCTGCTTTGGAGTTTTGTATGTTCAGTGGATATTTGCTAAACATAGATCAAATGCTTGCAGGAGAAAGTCTTGCCATTTCATAGTTTTTTCATGAATTTTAGTTTCAGTAATGTAACAGTTGTGAAAGTAAAGCCCCATTTGCACATTTATACCAAAGCAGAATTACCTCAGCCCCCTTCAACTTCAATATTTGATAGCCCTGTGAATCAAAGGGAAAATAAATAGCCCCACTGGTAAGCCTTGATTGACACAGCCCATCTATTCCAGGCAAAGTTCTGTGCTCAGCATGGGGATGGCTGAATCAATAGAACACTAAAGCCTCAAACCCATCTTGAAAATGTTTGAATGCCCGAATGGAAATGTTGACCTTTTCTTGTTGGAAATTCACTCCTCCATTTAATGAAGTTGCAGCAGCAAAGAAAAGTGCGTGGTCAGCTGGAGTCAGAAAATAATTTCATACTGATTGGACGTTGATCATTCCTGACATCAAATCCCCTACCCAGAGGCTGTTACTCCAGGCCTTCATTAGAGGGGATAACCTGAAATGGCCTGGTCTCCATCTCCTCTCTGAAGCAGAGCAGAGAGAAATGAGATTTCAGGAAGACCGGGCAAGGGACAAGTCACCCACACATTCTCTGAGGGACTTCAGGGTGAATCAAACAAGATACTGAAAAGCTATCATCTGAGAGGTTCCAAAGGAGAAAAGAACAATAGTGTAAAATTCTGGTTTCTCTCCACTTTCTAGGAAGAGGAAAGGTTATCTGTTCTTAGAACACAGAGATCTCAGAAATGGATGTTGAATACACTTTTTTTTTTTTTTTTTCCCTTCCTGAGCTCAAGGTGAGGTCCAGGGGCTTTTGGTGAGTCTTGACATCTGGGGTGTCCTTGATATCCCTAGGATGAAGGAGGTGATCTTTCAAAAAGGAGACAGGGCACTTGAGTTCCTAACAGACATCAGAACAGGTGCCAGTTTCTCCATCTCACAAACGCTGAGTTTGTCACTCCATGGGAATGACTTGGCCCCTGAGATGCCTCTGAGTCACGTGTGAATAGAGAGAAGAATTTCCTTCCTTGACTATAGTAGACACAAATGAAGTCTCAGGTCAGAAAGGGTCAGGAAACAAGTTGCGGTCTGGTATCAAGAGTGTTGTTCTGTTTGTTTGTTTTTAAACAATCAGACCAGAATGGACTGAGCTCGCTTTGGAGGAAGAGGCATGAGCTAATATCCTCAGAGGTGAACAGACAATGTGTATTTAACAAGGCTTCTCTGCAATGTCAGTGAGATATTGACAATGCCCATGAGCAAGGAATGGCTGGGGCAGTGACTTGGGTGTCCTTTGAGGCTCACTTCAATTCCCAATGTCTGAAACTTAATTTCATCATCTGTAGAATGGGAATTTAAAAACATCCCACCCTCATGAGAACTGAACATGCCTAACGCTGCAGCATGCCTATGGCAGGACCTTAATTAAATTTCATTATCTCCTAGACAATTCAGCTCCAATCCAAGCTTCACTGTTCCTGGAGTTGTGATTAACATTTTAAACACATATCATGTTCCAAGGTGTCCACCTGAAATGGCTCAGGAAGAAGTTTTAATAAGTACACATGCTTACAATGGCAATACGCTGACATTTAAAAACAGTAATATTTGAATTGAGCAAGGAAAAAGGCTGGCACCCTAGCGTGACTGCCCTGTGTAATTGCCTTGAGCCTTTTCTTTTATGAGGCAAGATTACGCATCCAAGCTCAGCATGGCCCTGCATGCTTTGTTTGCCGGCAAAATCTAAATCCAGTGCCATTCATAGGTTTGTTACTGCCCTGTTTGTTTAGTGTCTCTGTCAGAAAGTAGAAATGAAAATCTTGTGATTTTTGTCCACAGCACTCAGACCTGTGGGAGGTAAGAAACTCAGTTCCAAGGGAGCAGTATCAAAATGAAGTCCTCAGCGGAGTCACAAAGCTCCTGGCCAGCTATCGTCCATAGCATCGCAAAGAGCTGGACGTGACTGAAGTGGCTTAGCACGCACGCACACAGACAAACAAAGTAATCATCTTTTTCTTTGATTCCCAATGGTGGCTGTGAGTATTAGAGAATTTCACTGACTGTTCAAAAAAGCCATTTGTTTAACATGTTTAGTCTATAAGTTAATGCATATATTTAATTTAATCCTAAATAAAACATGAAAAGGAAATGCCAGCAGCAAAATAAAATTATTATAAAATATATCAGGGCATATACATGTCAAATAATGGCTTAATGAAATGGCAAATACTAGATCTTTTAGGTATAAAACTATATTATACAGCAGCAAAAACATAATACAGCACGGTGCTTGTACAAAATCAGACAAATGAATTGATGAAACAGAAGGGAAAATCTGTATGTGTAGGTACCCATATGGCATTATATAATTAGAGAGCAGGGGCCATGTTATAAATGATATTTGTAAAATTAGTTAATTTTTGAGGGGATAAAAGTTTCAACAAATCCTTTACATCTATATACTAATATAAGTTCTTAATGGATAAAGGACTTACAGATAATCTGAGCACAAAAAATGAAAATAAAATTGACACTTTATGAGAAAATATGTATACATTTTGAAGTGATATAATCTTAAAGGAAAAATCCACAGTTCTATCTCTCATAAAATTAAAATGTTCTCTACTGTAAAATAAAAGGAACAAAAACATTAAGTCAGATTCAGAAAAAAAAAGGCTCTAAATCATCAGTAAAGTTGATGATATCTGAAACACCTATAGAATGTACACATATTGATAATAAAATCAATCCCAGATCATAATATACATTGGTACAGAAAAATTCTCAAGTAGGGAAGAACAATCTATGGTCAAAAATGAGGACACAGATGAATGTTTTCATTTGCTATAAAATAAAAAACTGAAAAACAGAGTAATTTGGAATTTACTTGTGATGAACCAGCAAACGCATGCTATGGGAAGGCATGGAAATTGATAGAAACTTTTTTGGACTTTAATATACAAAATATCCAGAGTCATGGAAAGATTCAAGCTTGTTAAAAGAGCTAACCAAAGAATTAATATGAGGTAAGTTGCATGTGCTCAGTCGCTCAGGCATGTCCAACTCTGGGTGACCCCATGGACTGTAGCCCACCAGGCTCCTCTGTTCATGGGATTTTCCAGGCAAGAATACTGGAGTGGGTTGCCATTTCCTCCTCCAGGGGATTAGGGAAGTTATTCAATGGCAAACAATGTGCTTGATAAATGGTTAATATCCAAAATATATAAAGAACTCATACAATTCAATATTGAAAAACAATCTGCTTAAAAAATGAGTACAGAAACTGAAGGGATGTTTTTCTAAAGGAGACATATAAATGGCCAACAGGAACATGAAATGATGCTCAACATCATTAATGATCAAAAAAATGCACATCAAAACCCCAATGACTATAACCTCATATCTGTCAGAATGGATGTTATCAAGAAGACATGAAATAATAAGTAGTGTCGCCAAGGATTTGAAGAAAAACAAAATCTTGTGCCCTGTTGGTGGGAATGTGAAAGTTAAAGTCTCTCAGTCGTGTCTGATGCTTTGAGATCCCATGGACTGTGTAGTTTGTGGAGTTCTCCATGCCAGAATACTGGAGTGGGTAACCTTTCCCTTCTGCAGGAAATCTTTCCAACCCAGGGATCAGATCCAAGTCTCCCACATTGCAAGTGGGTTCTTTACCAACTGAGATATGTAAGCACTATGAAATTCAGACACCATGAAATATAGTATGGGGGTTTCCCAAAAAAGTAAAAGTAGAATTACAATGTAATCCAGTAATCTCAAAGGTAATGAAAACAGTATCAAAAAGACATTTTCACCCCATCTTGATTATAGCATTATTCACAATAGTCAGGATATAGAAACTACCTAAATGGATGAAAGAATAAAGAGGATGTGAATGGGATATTATACAACCATGAGAAAGATGGAAATCTTGCTACTTATGTCAACATGGGTAGATGCTGAGGTCATTATACTAAGTGAGATAAATCAATCAGATGCTACATAAGCAGCATCTGAAGAAGCTAAACTTGCAGAAACAGAGAAAGGCAGTTTCCAGGGGCTGCAGGGTAGGAGGACTGGGGAAATGTTGACCAAAGGGTATACAAATATAATCAGAAGATGACTAAGTTCTACAGTTCTAAGGCAGAGAATTGTGATGTGATTATGGTCAACAATACTGTCTTATATACTTCAAAGTTGCTAAGAGACTAGATCTTAAATGTTCTCACCACAAAATGCAGTGATAATCATGTGACATGATGGAGGTGTTAGCTAGTAGCTAAGGCTACGGTGACAATATACAGCCTTGAGGTACTCCTTTCCTGATTTGGAACCAGTCTGTTTTTCCATGTCCAGTTCTAACTGTTGCTTCTTGATCAGCATACAAACTTCTCAGGAGGCAGGTCACGTGGTCTGGAACTTCCATCTCCTTCAGAATTTTCCACAGTTTGTTGTGATCCACAAAGTCAAAGGCTTTGGCATAGTCAAGAAAGCAGAAGTAGATGGTTTTCTGGAAGTCTGTTCCTTTTTTGATGATCCAGCAGATGTTGGAAATTTGAACTCTGGTTCCTCTGCTTTTTCTAAATCCAGCTTGAACATCTGGAAGTTCATGGTTCATGTACTGTTGAAGCCTGGCTTGGAGAATTTTGAGCATTACTTTACTAACGTGTGAGATGAGTGCAATTTTGTGGTAGTTCGAACATTCTCTGGCATTGCCTTTCTTTGGGACTGGAATGAAAATTGACATTTTCCAGTCCTGTGGCCACTGCTGAGTTTTCCAAACTTGCTGGCATATTGAGCGCAACACTTTCACAGCATCGACTTTTAGGATTTGATTCCTAAAACTCCATCCCCTCCACTAGCTTTGTTCATAGTGACGCTTCTTAAGGCCCACTTGACTTCACATTCCAGGATGTCTGGCTATAGATGAGTGATCACACAATTGTGGTTATCTGGGTCATGAAGATCTTTTTTTGTATAGTTCTTTTTTTGTATAGTTGTGTATTCTTGCCACCTTTTAATATCTTCTGCTTCTGTTAGATCCATAGTGTTTCTGTCCTTTATTTAGCCCATCTTTGTATGAAATGTTCCCTTGGTATCTCTAATTTTCTTGAAGAGATCTCTAGTCTCTCCCATTCTACTGTTTTTCTCTATTTCTTTGCATGGATCACTGAGGAAGGCTTTCTTATCTCTCCTTACTATTTTTTGGAACTCTGCATTCAAATGATTATATCTTTCCTCTTCTTCTTTGCCTTTAGCTTCTCTTCTTTTCTCAGCTATTTGTAAGGCCTCCTCAGACAACAATTTTGCCTTTTTGCATTTATTTTTCTTGGGAATGGTCTTGACACTGCTTCTTATACAATGTCATGAACATCAGTCGATAGTGTTTTCAGGCACTCTATCAGATCTAATCCCTTGAGTCTATTTCTCATTTCCACTGTATAATCATAAGGGATTTGATTGAGGTCATACCTGAATGGTCTACTGGTTTTCCCTACTTTCTTCAATTTAAATCTGAATTTGTCATTAAGGAATTCATGATCTGAGCCACAGTCAGCTCCTGGTCTTGTTTTTGATGACTGTATAGAGCTTCTCCATTTTTGGCTGCAAAGAATATAACCAATCTATTTCAGTATTGACCATCTGGTGATCTCCATGTGTAGAGACTTCACTTGTGTTGTTGGAAGAGGGTGTTTGCTATGACCACTGTGTTCTCGTGGGCAAAACTTTTAGCCTTTGACCAGCTTCATTTTGTACTCCTAGGCCAAATCTGCCTGTTACTCCAGGTATCTGTTGACTTCCTTCTTTTGTATTCCAGTCCCCTATACTGAAAAGGACATCTTTTTTTGTTGTTAGTTCTAGAAGTTCTTGTAGGTCTTCATAGAACTGTTCAACTTCATCTTCTTCAGCATTGCTGACTTGGATTACTGTGATATTGAATGGCTTGCCTTGGAATTGCCAGGCTGGATGAGTACAAGTTGGAATCAAGATTGCTGGGAGAAATATCAATAGCTCCAGATATGCAGATGACACCACCCTTATGGCAGAAAGTGAAGAGGAACTAAAGTGCCTCTTGATGAAAATGAAAGAGGAGAGTGAAATAGTTGACTTAAAACTCAACATTCAGAAACCTAAGATCATGGCATCCAGTTCCATCACTTCATGACAAATAGATGGGGAAACAATGAAAACCGTGAGAGACTTTATTTTCTTGGGCTTCAAAATCACTGCAGATGGTGACTGCAGCCATGAAATTAAAAGACACTTACTCCTTGGAAGAAAAGTTATAACCAACCTAGACAGTGTATTAAAAAGCAGAGACATTACTTTGCCAACAAAGGCCATTCTAGTCAAGGCTATGGTTTTTCCAGTAGTCATGTATGGATGTGAGAGATGGACTATAAAGAAAACTGAGCCCCAAAGAATTGATGCTTTTGAGCTTTGGTGTTGGAGAAGACTCTTGAGAGTCCTCTGGATTGCAAGGAGATCCAACCAGTCAATCCTAACAAAATTCAGTCCTGAATATTCATTGGAAGTATTGATGCAAAGCTGAAACTCCAATACTTTGGCCACCTGATGTGAAGAACTGACTCATTGGAAAGGACCCTGATGCTGGGAAAGATTGAAGGTGGGAGGATAAGGGGACGACAGAGGATGAGATGGCTGGATGGCATCACCGACTTGAGGAACATGAGTTTGAATAAGCTCCAGTAGTTGGTGATGGACAGGCAAGCCTGGTGTGCTGCAGTCTGTGGGGTCACAAAGAGCCAGACACGACTGAGTGACTGAACTGAATTGAAAGCTACTGTGCTAATCATATTACAATATATGAATGTATCTAATCTAAACATTGCACAACTTCAAGTTAGACACCATGTCAATTATATCTAAATTAAAAAAAGGGTATGTTGTAAAGGGTAAAAAAAAAAATCTAAAATCTTAAGATACCATATGGAGCATTGTCTGAAACTTGAAAAGGAAAATGGAGGAGAAGGTAGAAGAAAATTTATAATAGTGTCCAGTTCAGAAATAGGCTTAGGTCAAGCCATTGAGTATATGTGTATGGAGGGAGGCTCAGGCAACATTTCCAACACCTACACTGAAATGCTTGCCACAGGCTTTGGAAACAGCCTTTGGAATTTAAAGGATGCAACCTGATGATTTTCAGCCAAGGCTATACATTAGCCCCTTCAGGGGATCTTTCCAACCCAGGGACTGAACCCAGGTCTGCCACATTGCAGGAGGATTCTCTACTGTCTGAGACACCAGGGAAGCCCAAGAATACTGGAGTGGGTAGCCTATCCCTTCTCCTGGGGATCTTCCTAGCCGAGGAATCGAACCAGGTCTGCTGCTTGAAGATGGATTCTTTGCCATCTGAGCTACCAGAGAAGCTCCAGGAGCAATTAGGAAGGTTTAAAAGAAAACAAAATACACAGATTTCTGGGTCCCATACCCCACCAATTAAATCAGAATTACTTGGTGTTGAAGATCAGGCTTCTGTAACCTTTAAAGTTCACCAAGTGATTATAACATGGATGCAAGATTAAGATCCTATGTCAAGAAGGCATTTTAACATCAGTCCTCTTATAGCATTCCAGGAATATATTGTTTTGTATTTCTTTCCTTTTCTTTTTCATTTTCTACCCTAAATAGGAATAGAAATAAGACCAGACTATCTCAGGCCTCAGTAAAACTGAGTAAAAGAAAATGTGTACTAGTGTATTTACTTACATATTTAATCTATTTATTTAAATACTTATGTTTATACTTTTTTAAAATTAGTATTTTATCTGAACATATGACCTATGGTTATAAACTGTTCTTATTATAAAACTAATTCAGGTTCATGTTGAAGTTTTAAAGGAAGAACATAAAACTCAGTATCATCTTAATTCCTAGCTCAAAGAAACAACTACAAATTTTTTGCTGCATTCTTTTCACCAGTCTCCTTATGCATGAGTTTGCATGAACTTTTTACAGTTAACATTATACTATGTATAAAATTTTAATGGTATATTTTTCTATCAAATTCTATATTTTTGGTTTTTCCTATATTGATAAAAAAATCCCAGGATATCATTTAAAATGTTTCTAATTGTTTGCTCTCTAAATTTTTTTAATTAAAAAAATTAATTGCGTGAGAAAAGATAATGAAGTTGCCTGACTTGTATACAGTTCTAAATGAATTATAATAATAATATTTAATCATATCTGCCCTTGGAGAAGTTGTGAGGCTCAAATGAGATGAAGCATGTAAATTCCTTAGAATAATCTCTGTCATTTAGTTAGTAGGTAAATAAGTGATTATCTTTTGTTCTATGATTTGGTTTTATTCGTGGGTTCCTGAAATAACTTCAGATCCAGAAAGGTGGAATGGGTGTTTTCTGTTATTCACAACAACCCTCTTTCAATAACACCTGACTTTATGTTAATGAGGTGATTTTTGGAACACCCCTAGATAACTACAGGATGGGGGCTTATTGCCAAAGGAACCAGGTGATTAAAGGGTTGGAAGTTTTAGTCCAGTCCAGACCTTCTGAGAGGGGAAAGAGACTGGAGACTGATTCAATCAATCACCAATAGCCAATGGTACTCACATTATATGCACACAATAAAACCTTCAGATAAGTCCCTTAGGTATAAGTTCAGAGAGCTTGAAAGCTGACGAACACGTGAAGATACTTGGAATTGGACATATCCAGGGAGAGCATGGACGCTCTCTATCCCTTCCTACATACTTTGCCCTAGGCATTTCTTCCTCTGGTTGTTCTTGAGTTGCATCCTTTTATAATAACCCACAATTTAGTAAATAAACTGTTTTACTGACTGCCGTGTGTTACACTAGCAAATTATCAAAATCAAAAAGGGGTTTGGGGAACTCTGAATAATAGCCAGCTGGTCAGAAGCACAGCTGACAACCTAGGCTAGTGACTAGAAGTGGGGTCAGTCTTGTGGGACCAAGTCCTTGACCTGTGGGTCCTGGGGCTATCTCCAGGTAGATAGTATCCAATTTGAATAAAATTGTAAGGCCTCTGCTGATGTCTGAGAATTATTTGGTATGGAATTACCCTACCCACCACTATGTATTTGGTGACCAGCAGTGTCAGAAACATTCTGGAGGTAGAATGTGAGTAAAGAAGAAACATAATTATTTTTTCTTCAGTATATTTATCCACTGATTCATTTAGTATAAATTTCTAGGGTTGATGGGAACATGCACACATGAGTGCTTGATAGCTTCAGTTTTGTCCAACTTTTTTGTGACCCAATGGACTGTAGCCCGCCAAGCTCCTCTGTTCATGGGATTATTCCAGGCAAGAATACGGGAGTGGGTTTCCATGCCCTCCTCCAGGGGATCTTCCTGACCCAGGGATCAAACCCGCATCTGACTATGTCTCCTGCATTGCAGATGAATTCTCTACCCACTGAGCCACCTGGGAAGCCCAGTGGGCACAGAGCATATTTAAAATTTTGTCAAGCCTGTCATTAATAAGTAAGGTGGTGCTGGTTTTGGTCCTATACAATGCATTAGGGTTCTAGTTTCCAAAACTCTTTCCAGTACTGGGTATTATGTCTCTATTCATTCACTCATTCATTCAATTTGCCAAACTAATAGTCAAATTATGTCTTTTAAATTTTCATGCACTTGATTACACTGAACTTAAGACTAATTTATAGGCTTATTGTCCAATGTGCTTTTTCCTTTCATGTTCAGAGTATCTGTGCTTCTCCCAACCAGACCCTGTTGCTTTTCAGAATCTTAATTTCTCATTTCCATTGCTGTACTGCCCCCAGATTCTTCAGACTCTCTATTCATAACAGCAGCAGAAGGCTCTCAGTTGTACTTTTGGTAGGAGTGACAGGTGTCCAAGTACACTGCAAGGCAGTGAGGATGCCTGAGGCAGCCAAGCGTCTGATTCGAGGCTTTGCGTTTCCTGCTTGGAATCCCTTTTCTGGTGAGCCTTGGTCTCCTGGGAAAAGAAAGCTTGTCTGCTGTGCTTCCTGCCTGATAACTGACTGAGTATTGGCTCATCTTCCCTCAGCACTCCCCGGGGATCAGGGCTCCTCCGTTCTTGGCTGGTTTCCACATCTAGGGGAGGAGAGGCTGGGATGGAAAGAACTGGGGTGTCTTCTGCTTCAGTCAGACAAAGTGCGTCAGAAGGAAGGAGTCTGGGCCTCCAGGACTCACCGAAGATGAATGCGGGGGAATGTCATCAAGATCATTCAAGACAGACAGGCTAAGGGCATGCTCACAGAGAGAATGTTGGGCTACCAGTTATCAGACTTTAATTCTTTGCAGGAAGTAGGAGATACTAGGCTTTATAAATGTCATCATTTCACCTTTGCCCCTGCTTGGCAAGAGGTGTGTATTATTGTCACCATTTACAGATGATGAAACTAAACCTTCAGTTTCAGCTGTTTCTTCTCATCATGATTCTGATTTCATTTGGCTTTTGACCATCTTCTCTTTCCAGTCCAAGCAGATTAAGAGTTCCACGAGGGATTCCTTGGTGTCTTCCTCTCATGTGCGCAATAGCACCTGCCTCACCTTCCATGCTTTCACCCCATGGAGGTGGGAGCCAGTGATTCTTCTTCAGCCAGAAGCAGGAGGATCTCAGGATGACATGGCTGTGGTCTGTGCTGCTTCTCCCATAGGATGCATCAGAGGTTCCCTCACTATTTTCCCATGCAGTGGGGCTCCATGGGACAGTAAAACATTATACACTTGTTCCCTTAAGCTTTTATGCTACCCCTTGCGTCTTCTTACTGTCTCTTGGTCTTTGATCAGGGAGCTCAAAACACTCAAAATGCAGCTGACTTTGCTACCTTCACAGGACTGTCTAGACCTGAGGGAAGCTCAGCTGAGACAGTGGCTACTTGGCCAAAAAAAAAAAAAAAAAATATTCAAAAGCAAGGTCAAGACATGTTTAGTTGTTTGGTTTAAACTATCTGTAACTATCTGTTGCTATAATTTTGTAAGACCCCCCCCCCTTTTTTTTTGTTTGAGCAAAACCACATCCTAATATCAGTCTCTGATTTCCATATCTTATTTGGCATATACAAGAAGATATGTTCTGTTTGAGGAGGTGGATAAAAAGTATTCTGAGCACCCCTCTGCTACTGAAATTATCAGTGTGTTGAAATCTGTCCTTCTATTTGCCTATCTCTTCCTATAAACTTTGAGCCACTTGAAAGGGAAGTTGCTCAGTCGTGTCCAACTCATAGCGACCCCATGGACTGCAGCCTACCAGGCTCCTCCGTCCATCGGACTTTACAGGCAAGAGCACTGGAGTGGGTTGCCGTTTCCTTCTCCAGGGGATCTTCCTGACCCAGGGATTGAACCCCGGTCCCCCGCATTGTAGGCAGACGCTTTACCGACTGAGCCACCAGGAAGTCCAGGGAAGTGTCTGAGCCTTTTGGGCAGACACTAAATTCTTCTGATCATTTTAACTCCAGATTATCATACAGTGCCGAGTCTGTACCTCAGTAATTACTGAATGACGAATGAATGAATGGACAGACATGGCTTCAAGTTATAGTCCTCGGACAATAAAGTTCAGGGTCAACATTTTTTCCCTCTGACAAGTAACGTAATTTCAAACAGAAAAATGCCAGAGAAATTTATAGCCAGGAGGGACTTTTAAGAAATTCTATAATCAGGACATATTTTTCCACTAGATGTCTAAGAATTACAGTATAAAGGGTCTATGCCATAGTCACAGGGTACATTCAAGTGATAGTTAGGCAACCAGATAGATACTATTCTCTATATGTCTATCAGCTCAGTTCAGTTCAGTTCAGTCGCTCAGTCATGTTGAACTCTTTGCGACCCCATGGACTGCAGGACACCAGGCCTCCCTGTTCATCACCATCTCCCAAAGTTTACTCAAATTCATGCCCATTGAGTCGGTGATGCCTTCCAACCATCTCATCCTCTCTCATCCCCTTCTCCTCCCACCTTCAATCTTTCCCAGCATCAGGGTCTTTTCCAATGAGTCAGTTCTTTGTGTCATATGGCCAAAGTATTGGAGTTTCAGCTTCAGCATCAGTCCTTCCAATGAATATTTAGGACTGGTTTCTTTAGGATGGACAGGTTGGATCTCCTTGGTATATGTCTATATCAACACATATTTATTTATTTATATCAATAAATAAGGAAATAAATAAATACATACATATTTATACTCAGCTATGTGTTCATATGCATGAAAATTCTTAAAGACATGGGAATACCAGACCACCTTACCTACCTCCCGTGAAACCTGTATGCAGGTCAAGAAGCAACAGTTAGAACCAGATATAGAACAATGGATTGGTTCAAACTAGGGAAAGGAGTACTTCAAGGCTGTATATTGTCACCCTGCTTATTTAACTTATATGTGGAGTATATCATGAGAAATGCTGGGCTGGATGAAGCACAAGCTAGAATCAAGATTGCTAGGAGCAATATCAAAAACCTCAGATATGCAGATGACACCACCCTTATGGCAGAAAGTGAAGAAGAACTAAAGAGCCTCTTGATGAAAGTGAAAGAGGAGAGTCAAAAACCTGGCTTAAAACTCAACACGCAAAAAACTAAGATCATGGCATCCAGTCCCATCACTTCATGGCAAATAGATGGGAAAACAATGGAAAAAGTGACTGAATTTATGTTTTTGGTCTCCAAAGTCACTGCAGATGGTGATTGCAGGCATGAAATTAAAAGACACTCCTTGGAAGAAAAGCTATAACAGACCTAGACAGCATCTTAAAAAAGAGACATTACTCTAATGCTAAAAGTCCATATAGTCAAATCTATGGTTTTTCTGGTAGTCATGTATGGATGTGAGAGTTGGACCATAAAGAAGACTGAGCACCCAAGAATAGATTCTTTTGAACTGTGGTTCTGGAGAAGACTCTTGAGGGTCCCTTGGACTGCAAGGAGATCAAACTAGTCAATCCTAAAGGAAATCGATCCTGAATATTCATTGGAAGGACTGATGCTGAAGCTGAAGCTCTAATACTTTGGCCACCTGATGTGAAGAACTGACTCATTGGAAAAGACCCTGATGCTGGGGAAGACTGAAGGCAGGAGGAGAAGTTGACATCAGAGGATGAGATGGTTGGATGGCATCACAGACTCAATGGGCATGAGTTCGAGCAAACTCGGAATTGGTGAAGGACAAGGAGGCCTGGTGTGCTGTAGTCCATGGGGTCACAAAGAGCCGGACACAACTGAGCGACTGAACAACAACAATACACACACATACATATTTTTAAACTGGTTCAGTCTTAAAGAATACTCACTGAATGCTAACCTTTCTCTCCTTCTCCCCTCCACCACACACACACTGTTCTAATTGCTGTGGATCACTGATATTAGAGACTAACTTGAGGATACTAGGACACATGCCAAAGAGCCAACCAGAGGCCTCCTGTGATAATCCAAGCTGAGAGGGACAAAGCCCTAGGCTCAAGCAACATGGGCAGAAGGAGTGGGATGGGGTGTGGGCAGCAGAGGTTAAATATTCAGGGGATAAACTCAAGGAGACAAAATTCTTGTTCCTCCTCTTCTGGGAGTGGATCATATGAGTTTGTCTGTTAGCAACTGTTCCTGGCCTGAGATGTTCTCTTGAAGTGAGAGACCAGAGCCACCTTCCTTGGTTAAGGACACATGCCAGGGAGAATATTGTTCCCAGCTCTTACAAATTTAGAGCTGCAATTTAAAAAAAAGTCCTATACTTTGAGATGTTCCTGCCTTGAGCAGATGACCTCCCCTCCCCCCGAGTGAGCAGACCCAAAGGCTGGTGACACAAAACAGTCCTTCCTCTGATAGATTGAATCACACATTCCAGTGCAAATCCCCGGGCGCCTTCTGCCTCACTTATTTGTGGAGTTTTCCTCTTGTCTCTGCTGTCCCCTTTAACTCCGTCTGTCTTACCTCCCGCTTGCCTCTGAGTACCATAATGTGATCTTTTGCTCTCTTCTTGGCCTTGCAGGCAAACGCTGCTTCTCCAGAGGAAACTTTGGCCTTGGATTTGTGGTGGACTTGCTGATGTCTTCGACCTTGACCTCAGTCCTCTGAAGCAGGGCTTTCTGGCAATCTTGTCTGTGCTCTTATCTCCCCCATCCCTGCAGGGGTGTCAGAATGTCCCAGGGAATCATTCATCAAGGGCCCCATCCTGACACCAGCTCTTTAGAAGCTCTCGGGGCCTTGAATGTGTTGGGAGGTCCGGGCAGACCTCACCCACTGGCTTTTATCCACAGACCCTTCCCAAAGCAGGGAGCTGATTGATGGCAAGAAGGAGAATTAAACATTTATGTGCGGAAGACAAGAAAGGCAGGCGCAGGAAGAAAAGAGTTTAAATGTATGGGCTTGTTGGAGGAACAGTATTCCATATAAGCACAGTGATTCCTATGAATAATGTCTGTTTCCTCTCATTATTACATGCCTGTAAGGAAAATCACCCTGATGTAGTATCAGTCCTGGGTTGACAAATCATATGAGGAACTAGAGCTGCTTTTGCATCCAAAAAACCACAGAAGACTTGGGATGTATTTCTCTTCCTTCAAGATGTGATAAAGTACCATCCTTTTCAGTTTGTTTCCTGACAGCTTCTCCCACCTTAAATCTGCAGTGAATCTCTTCTCCCAGAAATAGCTGAGACCCAGCCTTTTCACTTCAGAGAATACTTAAGGGACTAGGGGAGGGAGGGTGATGCTCTCTTGTCTTATTTAATGTGTGTCATGATCAAGAGGGTGTGGTTGGAACTGGAGAGGCAAAATTCATCTAAATAGGGGCAAGAACTTCTAGCAATGTTAGAAACAAACCACATGCACTATCCTGGAAGGTAGTGGAATTTCCTGTATCGGAGGTTTTAAGAAAGTGTTGGATAATTGCCTTCAAAGCAATGGAGGATTCAAGGTTATGGTGTGGAGCTGTGTGATTTTCAAGGGCCCTTCAAAATCTAAGATGCTGGGGGTTTCTTCTCCTTTTGCCATTTCCCAACTTTCTCCCCATGATATTTTAGATTCACTATTCTATATTTTAGTCTCAAATCTGTTACAATGATGGTCGTTATCTTCACACAAGCTTGACCAAGGGCACCATTAGGGAATATGATTCTTCTATAGAGTGGAACACTGTTTTTTCTTCCATTTCTCAGAGGGAGTCCAAAAGTAGGTCTATGGGGTTGGATACCTAATTCTTCATGCTTTTCAAGTGGTTTAGAAAAGTGTCCTGCAGACTTCAGTGTCTGTATTATTCTAAGTAGAAAGGTAAGTTGCCTCCTTTTTATGATCAGTGAGTTCTTAACTGTGAGAGGAACTTTGCTAGTGAAATGCTAGCATAGCATTCTCAGCATACTAGTAAAGAGTGAGGACACCTTCAGATCTGTGGGTGCCCCTACTTTCCACTTCTTTTCCTCACTGTCTGTTTCTGTCAGTCTGTCTCTCTTTCTCTCTCTGGTAAATTGTATCATCCTCCTGAATAAGCGATACAAGAGCAGTTGTCATGAGTATCTCACACAGGTCCAGGATGCTATGGGGAGGAGACAACCAGAGAACATGCAAGTTCTTGGGGAAGCATTTGGGATTAAGGGCCACACAGTGCTTGAGTACTGGCTTTGAAGTCTGTTAGATAAATGCCAATAGAGCCTGTCTCAAGGATCTAGTTAAATTACTGTAGGATCTGTTGGCATCTATCAGCATTGACCTGCTGGAAGCAATAGTTATTACTAATATTAACTCCATTTTATTAAGAGGTATTCATTAATTCAGATTCAAAGCTTAGGTCAAACCAGAATTAAAACTTATTAACAGACTTTAAGTATTGATTTGCTATTAATTATTAAGATAGTAACTATCACAAGAAGCCACAAACGATAGTTTTTTTTTTTTTTTCAACTGAAGTGTCCGCTGGTTTTATGAGTTGGGTAGAGAGGTGTGCTATTTCATAGAAACTGAACTTATGAAACTGACATAAAGAGAGAAGTAGAAAGGAGTCACATATTTAGGAAAGCCAGTTTTTGAAGCTCAGTAATTCTTAGTGGTGGACATGGTAAGTTGACATGGTGACATAATTAGGTCTAAACTGCAAGGTTAAAATGGCTTCTTGTTGATAGAATTTTGCTTTTACATATTTAGAATGTCAGAGGAGTTGAAAGATATTGAAGAGCTCAGCTCTCTCGGAATAAAGATCCACATTTATAGGGTTAGTGTTAGCATGGTCAGAGATGGCCTAGTGGTTCGAGGGGTTCTGGGTAAGCAGTGGAAAAAGTGATAGTGGTCACACACTATACAGTAGGCACACTGCTTGGGTCTTGTACATGTTCCCTTGTATTTTTACAACAACTTGAGAGGTAAAGGCTATTTTTGTGTTTTTTTTTTTTCTGTTTTCAGGAAGCAACATATTTTAGAGCAGAGAATATTCTCAAAATTGCTAGCTGTTTTGTGATATATCTGTGCTAACAACACTTCCTTTGCATATCCTTATCTTGACCTTCAGGAGTTGGTCCATTCTAGCCAAAGTCTCAGGGGCTCCATGGCCTGTGAGTGATCTTATCTCCTTTTATCCTTAGCACTTTAAGATAAACTGTATCATTCTTATCATATTGTGTGGACAAACAAAAACATCATAGAACTAATCACACTGTATTATAACTGTCAACTGCATGAGTCTTTCCTTTTCATGAACTATGAACTTGCAGATGTTCAAGCTGGATTTAGAAAAGGCAGAGGAAGCAGAGATCAAATTGCCAACATCCACTGGATCATCGAAAAAGCAAGAGAGTTCCAGAAAACCATCTACTTCTGCTTTATTGACTATGCCAAAGCCTCTGACTGTGTGGATCACAGCAGACTGTGGAGAATTCTTCTAGAGACGGGAACGCCAGACCACCTGACCTGACTCCTGAGAAATCTGTATGCAGATCAAGAAGCAACAGTTAGAACTGAACATGGAAAAACAGACTGGTTCCAAATCAGGAAAGGAGTATGTCAAGGCTGTATATTGTCACCCTGCTTATTTAACTTATGTGCAGAGTACATCATGAGAAATGCTGGACTGGATGAAGCACAAGCTGGAATCAAGATTGCCAGGAGAAATATTAGTAACCTCAGATATTCAGATGACACCACCCTTATGGCAGAAAGCAACGAGAAACTAAAGAGCCTCTTGATGAAAGTGAAAGAGGAGAGTAAAAAGGTTGGTTTGAAACTCTAAATTCAGAAAACTAAGATCTTGGCATCTGGTACCATCACTTCATGGCAAATAGATGGGGAAACAGTGGAAACAATGGCAGATTTTGGGCTCCAAAATCACCGTAGATGGTGACTGCAGCCATGAAATTAGAAGACACTTGCTCCTTGGGAGAAAAGTTATGACCAACCTAGACAGCTTATTAAAAAGCAGAGACATTACTTTGCCAACAAAAGTCTGTCTAGTCAAAGCTATGGTTTTTCCAGTAGTCATGTATGGATGTGAGAGTTGGATTACAAAGTAAGTTGAGTGCCAAAGAATTGATGCTTTTGAACTGTGGTGTTGAAGAAAACTCTTGAGAGTCCCTTGGACTGCAAGGAGATCCAACCAGTCCATCCTAAAGGAAACCAATCCTGAATATTCATTGGAAGGACTGACGATGAAGCTGAAGTTCCAATACTTTGACCACCTGATGTGAAGAGCTGACTCATTAGAAAAGACCCTAATGCTGGGAAAGATTGAGGGCAGGAGGAGAAGGGAATGACAGAGGATGAGATGGTTGGATGGCATTATCGACTCAATGGACATGAGTTTGAGCATGCTCCAGGAGATGGTGGACAGAGAAGCCTGGCATGCTGTAGTCCATGGGGTCACAAAGAGCCAGACACAACTGAGTGTAGGGTTACATGGTACTCCATTCCACACCAGAGTAAAGTTATGCTTTTGATTTGTTTTAGAATCTTTTTTTAAGTAAGTGATTTCAGACTTAATGGAATGCTTTTCTGCCAACTTGTATGCATCATGTAAGAAATCGGAATAATTTATAAAATTTGATTCCAGCTCTAACCAGTAGTTTTCAACACAATCAAACAAGGGGGCATTTCTTGATGGTAATGAGTGTGGGCAAAGTGGGAAGACTGAATTTCTGTAACTCAGGCGTTCTCCAGGATAAGGTGGTATCACCCTTCTCGGAAACGACATCAGCATCTTTATTATGGGGGTCCCCTTGAGATATCAGCCCTTCTCACACGCATGCATTATGGAGGGTCTACTCCATCCTGCTGTCAGGTGGGTTCTGGCTAGCCATTTCAATCTTAGTGAAAGCAACTCTTTGGTGTATGATCTCATACATAAATGGCTATTTATATTGGGCTTTCCTCTACCCCAGCCCATCAGACCACAGTCCTTAGAGACTTCTTGTAGGGTTTTAATGTATTATCTAAGCAGAAGTTATCACGTGGCAATGGAATTTTCCTCCACATGCTGCTGTCTGTCATAATATATAGTCTTCCCTTTACTCCATATTAAGCTACTCAGCTACATATGATTGCATTCTATCAGCATCTGTCGTCCTTAAAAGAATCCTGTGACAAAGGATACTTTTGGGAGATAATTTTTGTCCCTTTTATTTTTTTTGGAAAATGTCTATGAACTAAAATGTGGATAACAGGAATGACTAGGAGCTTGTTTTCTTCTCTTCCTGGAATATCTAATCAATGAGACCACACTGAACATTTCTGTTTTAGAATCATAAATGTGGTCCTATTCACATAGGGATAACTCAGAAAGGTGGTGAGCGCTGCAGTCCTGGTGTTCGATCTTGACTTTCTCCAGTTCTGAAGTGACTTGTATATTACATGCTTAATAAGTAGTAAGTGACGCTATCACTGTTGTCAGGCCAGTTCAAACCTTGGTGACATGACCGTGAGCCTCAGGCTTAACATGCTGGCCCCACAGTGATCATTTCTTATACTTGGATCCTATTATGTGAGTTGTAGTGGAGCTGAGGTCTTTGACTCATGTTCTATATTGAAATGCACAAAATGGCTTATTGTCTTATGGCTTCTGCCTATCTCTTTAATGTCTACTTTAACTTTTCCCTTCTCCTAGTTTGTATACCACCGTAGAGAACTACCTATAGACAGAATGATCTTAGACAATTTACTTAACTTCTCTGCCTCTGTGGTATAGTATCCTCCTATGGGTTGTTGGAAGACTAGTTGAATTCATACACACAGGCACTTATGAGCATTTCAAGCCTTTCTGCAGTGTGGAGCGACTGATTAGATAAAGAGAGTCCAGGTGGGAGTAAACTGTATAGAGGAGACAAGAGCCCAGAGTGGTGCAGTGATAGCAATGAAGATACCTAACATGTATTTGGAGTTTCACATCCCAGGCACTTAGCCTGAACTGATACCCCTAGTCCTTGGGAGAACCCCGAGATGTAAGTATACTGATTTCAAAAATGAGCAGTATATATTGGAGAGAGAGAAAAATAAAACAAGACAAAAATCCCCATTTGGTTGGTAGAACCAGGATTTGATCACCATTTCTGTGAAGCAAAATACTAGTCTATTCTTGAAATAGTAAAGAAACAGAAAAATAACAGTTTGCGTTGTGTTCATTGCTTATAAAATGTTCTCAAACATTTTGTCTAATGTGCTTCCAAAACACACAGGAAAATCACAAAGAACCATATTTACAGTCTGATGCAAACAGGAGTATTATGATTTAGGGAGAAAGAACTGAAAACTAGGGGAAATGGTTCACTTGTGCAGTGAACTACCAAGCAGCCCGTCAAAAAATAGAGGAAGCCTATCTTGATGTTGGAAAACATTTTCAGTTGCTCAGTGTTACAAGCAGCTTAGGGAGCAGCACACATGGTGTGATGCCATGTTTATGAATGAGCACACATTTTTCCACAATCAGAAAAATAATTTAACTATTTAAATTTGAACATCACAATTAACTGCTTTCCTCACACTGGCCAAAACAAAACCAAATCCCCTGTTATGTGAGTCTCTAATGAGTGCTTCCTCTACTAACCTGTAAACTCTTTTTTTTTTTTTCATTTATTTTTACTAGTTGGAGGCTAACTACTTTACAATATTGCAGTGGTTTTTGTCATACATTGAAATGAATCAGCCATGGATTTACATGTGTTCCCCATCTGATCCCCCCTCCCACCTCCCTCCCCACCCGATTTCTCTGGGTCTTCCCAGTGCACCAGCCCTGAGCACTTGTCTCATGCATCCAACCTGGGCTGGTGATCTGTTTCACTATAGACAATATACATGTTTCGACGCTGTTCTCTCGAAACATCCCACCCTCACCTTCTCCCACAGAGTCCAAAATTCTGTTCTGTATACCTGTGTCTCTTTTTCTGTTTTGCATATAGAGTTATTGCTACCATCTTTCTAAATTCCATATATATGTGTTAGTATACTGTATTGGTCTTTATCTTTCTGACTTACTTCACTCTGTATAATGGGCTCCAGTTTCATCCATCTTATTAGAACTGATGCAAATGAATTCTTTTTAATGGCTGAGTATTTTTTTTTTTTTTTTACTGATCCCTATTGGTTTTATTTTTTATTTTTTTATTTTTTTGGTTTTTGTCATACATTGAAATGAATCAGCCATGGATTTACATGTGTTCCCCATCTGATCCCCCCTCCCACCTCCCTCCTCAACCGATTTCTCTGGGTCTTCCCAGTGCACCAGCCCTGAGCACTTGTCTCATGCATCCAACCTGGGCTGGTGATCTGTTTCACTATAGATAATATACATGTTTCGATGCTGTTCTCTTGAAACATCCCACCCTCACCTTCTCCCACAGAGTCCAAAATTCTGTTCCATATACCTGTGTCTCTTTTTCTGTTTTGCATATAGGGTTATTGTTACCATCTTTCTAAATTCCATATATATGCGTTAGTATACTGTATTGGTCTTTATCTTCCTGGCTTACTTCACTCTGTATAATGGGCTCCAGTTTCATCCATCTCATTAGAACTGATGCAAATGAATTCTTTTTAATGGCTGAGTAATATTCCATGGTGCATATGTACCACAGCTTCCTTATACATTTGTCTGCTGATGGGCATCTAGGTCGCTTCCATGTCCTGGCTATTAGAAACAGTGCATTGGGGTCAACAATGGGGTGCACGTGTCTCTTTCAGATCGTAACCTGTAAACTCTTGGAGGGCCATGGCCATCACTCTATCCTGGCACTTAGTACAGAGACTGGCATAGGGTATTTCTTCAAAAGGAAAAGGTTTTCTCTGTCCATTAATAACAGATGAGTGCGTATATACCGTACAGTGTAGTCGAAGCCTAGTCATTTAGAGCATCTCTCCTCAGTTTTCCCAGCTGTGAAACAACAGGTAAGAGTTTTTTGTTCACTCATCTGTAGTTTTGATGGAAAATTTTGCTCATCTGATAATCCTTTACTTTTAAAATTTCTTCTTAAAACAAATAAACAGAAATTACCCATAGTCCTGATTTCCCATCTACCCCTCATCACAGAGAGTAAGATTTGCTCTTGCTATGCGCAGAGGACAGAGCTGAAGGTCCCAGGTTTCTGGGGGCAAATGGTACCACATTCTCCCTTTGCTTCCTACTTGTGAGGAGGGGGTCCCTGGATGTCCCCAGTCATTTGGTTTCAGGAGCAAAAGAAGGGCGAGGTTTTTTACCCAAGGCAGCTCATGACAGTGGAACCCAGTGGAATTTATAGACTGGAAGTTCAGCAAGAGACCATAGCAGAACAGAGCAAATTAAAGAACACTGTTAATAAGAAAACACACACACACCACCAAATGAGGGGAAGTATGAGAAAGGTTTGAAAATGTTGTGTGGAGAGCAAGAGAAATCACTTAAAACAAAAATATGCAGCACATACCAGAAGAGTATTTCTATCTGATGATGTCAGTAACAGATTTGGTAAATTTAAGCATACAGAATAAACATAAAGAGTTAAGTGCAAGGAAAGCCTTTTGTGATAAACTCTCTGTGGCAGACACACCCTTCTCCCCAGATCTATTTAGGATTTGCCCAGCTTCCTAATGCAGAGATTTAAATACTGGTGTTCTGCTTTCATATCCCACTCCATCCTTCTACAGATTTCAAAGAAAGAAAGAAAAGAAAAGACAATGTGGGAATTCTGGACTTGAATTCTTCTAAGACATATATATATATATATATATATATATATATTTCTTTTTCCTCTAAGACACTTGTAACATTCTTTGATTTTTTTTTCAATTCACTGTTTTTAAGATCCACACCATTTTTGCTCTAGTTCAAAGTTTTGCAGAAATGATGCACACACGAGAGTTTTGAGTTTGCCTTGATTTCATTTGTGTTCAACTCTGCTAAGCTTGCAGATACCAGTTTGGGGACATTCACAGGGAATGCAAATGGCCACCAGGATTTTCACTGATCAAAGGGAACATGTTTAAACAATCCTCTATAGATTTACAAATTAGAGAACTCCCCACTTCAGGATTTCATTCTGAGAGAGCACTTCCTTCCCTTTAATTGTGAGCTTGCTCCTTCATTACTTCGCTGTTCTCTATCGATGTTTAGATGCTGCAGCTGTTTTTTTCCCCGGTGTTTGTCTCTTTTAGAGTAAACCATTAACTTGCCATTTCAATCTTCTAAAAAAATGCTTATGATTGACAAAACTTTATGAAACAGTAGCAAATTGGAAGAAAATTAATGCCACGAATGGAAAAACAGCTAAGCAGTACTTGGAGAGAAATTTGCTATTGTGGGCTAACAGTGTAATTGGCTGATTAAATATATTATAAACACATTCAGTTTATAATCCCACCCCTCTCTCTTTTTTCTTTCTGTTTTTTCCCCCTGAGGCTTAAAGTTGTACAATTCCATGTCACTTGGTTTTGTAAATTTTCCCAACTTTTTTTCCCCAAAATTGGAGACATTTTTGTTTGGTTCATTTAAAAACACATGCTTTGGATATAGAAGGTGCTATACGATAATCATCTTTGTAAACATGAATTGGTACAAAACCTTTAGCTTTGTTTTATCACTAGAATTTAATGCCACATTAAACTAGCCAAGCAGGCCATAAATCTAGGTAAATTAGGTTTATGTATTCCTAATATTTGTGTATTTTAAATTGAGACACAATTTACATATAGTAAATACAGAAATTTTAATGTAGAGTTGAGTGACTTCTAACCTGTTCAATACTGCAATATTGAAGGAAATCAGATTTTTAGAAAGTAGATTTAAAGCATTAGTTTTATAGGTCTTCATCCCCCCCCCACAAATGATATAGGAAAAAAAAATTCCTTGTGAAGCATACTCCTTTAATTCTATGTAAAGAATTCATGATTCTAAATCTGAAATTAGCTTTGTCCAGAAGACCTGGTTTTTCAAACAGCAGTTGGGTAAGTGACTGAAGAAAATTCAATGGGGTTTGATGGCTAGGGTGAAAAATCAGACACTTTTTCCTGGACTGAAGTTAAGTCATATGAGAGGTGCTGGTTTAGTCTTTCTGTAACTACCCCTGGAGCTCCAGTTCACAGCTCTATGTTCTGAAATAGAACACTGCCATGAGACAGAGCTGGCAAATCATTTACGTACTTATTTATTCATTTCTTTATTTCTTTTCTTTAGGTCTGCAGCAGCTAAATGCAGTTATAACTGCTAATTAAAACAGCTTTTAGACATTATACTTTTCAATTAAAATGCAATTCACTGAAACAATCAATTACAGGCTATTACAAAATCTCAAAGGTGACTTAAAATGCAGTAGCACAAAATTAAGGAACCACATTTTGCTCAAGAGGGCCACCTTTATTTTGAAGTGTCAACTGGCAAACAGTGTATGGTCTCCCCAAAAGTGTGGTAATTACATTCACTTCCTTCCATGGCTGATTAATGTATCAAAATAAATTAAAAGGGTAATTTAGAACTATGCCTCTCAAGTTGCCCCTGTATTATTAAATCAGGGCCAAAGAATCATATTCTTTATGCCAACTTGCTGTAATTTTTAACTGCCCTGGAGATAAGCACAAATCGGGAACAGCTACCAGCAGCCTTTGGAAAAGAAGCGTGTGCTACTCTGAAGGCTGGAGCTTATTTCTGTGCTGAGTGCTCGGTTGCTCAGCTGGGTCCCACTCTTTGAGACCCTATAGACTGTACCCCACCCAACTCCTCCATCCCTGCGGTTTTTCAGGTGGGAATACCGGAGTGGGTTGCCGCTTTCTTCTCCAGGAGATCTTCCTGATCCAAGGATCGAATGCACATCTCCTGTGTCTCCTGCACTGGCAGGTGGACTCTTCACCTGCTGAGGCATCAGGGAAGCCCTAATACTCCTGTATGTGCCCACATGTGGACACGTGCATCATTCTGGTGCATTGTTCTAACAGAAGCTCATGGTGGGAAATTTTTCATTAGGCAAGGGCTGTGGGTGTCATTAAAAAGAAACAAGATTAGTATTGACTGTGGGAAGCAAAGGTCAGAGAGGGGACTGCCTTTCCCATTACTGCTGTTTTTTTCCATATGTATCTAATCATTTCAGGTCCCAATGAGTCATTTGTGTGTGAAATTCCAGCTTTAAATGTGGTAATACATCACGTCAAGGTTCACCTCAAAGAATGTGCTTTGAAGGCTGTTCCAATTTTGCTGCCATAAATTTATCATTTAAAGAAAATGCTGTGACAAACAATATTTTAGTATCTTAAAAATGCAAGAGGGCTAACACAGAGGGGCAAAGAACAGAAGGGAAGATGAGCAATAACTTTCACAGGTTGTTACTGGAGCAGGACTTCCCAGTGTGGCCAGAGAGATCAAAAGTGGTGGAGGATCCAGAAATAACAGAGGAGCTCAGAGGAGGAGAAGGCCTTTTCTCCGCACTGCCGTGCTCCTGGGGCAAGGTCTGTGGCCTTGGCCCCAGGAGGTGGGAGTTGCGGTACAAGGCCTGGTGCAGAGCCAGTTTCCCCTCCTAGGCTGTGGCCAGGCTGCCAGAGCCTCTCACTGCCCTCCTCCTTCCAGGTTCTCTGTCCAGAAATGCACACCCAATGGCCCTATGCCCACCTCTCATCTACCATGGCTAGTTATTTTCTCTGCTCACTTCCTAAATTGCGAAGGGATTAAAAATCTGTGCAGTCTGCTGGCACAAATCCCTGGAGGGCAAGGGCAGCCCGTCTCCAAGAACTTTGCAGACACAGAGCACAGGGGTGATGTCAGCCCACTTGGGCCCCTGTCCTCCCAGTCTTGCACTTGAAGAGAATCTTACTCTCTCTGTGCGTCAGTGGCCTCATCTGCAAAAATCACAGCCTTGCCTCATGATGTCGGGACATGTCAACCAAGGGCTGTGTGCAGCATACTTGGCACAGGGCCTGTCACAGAGTCAGTCCTGAGTGTGTGACTTCTGTCTCCTCGCCCTCCTCCAAAGCATCTCCCAGTATCTCGTCTCTTATCTGCCATCTTTTTAATGTTCTGCAGCTCCAGACCATGTGTTAGGGCCATCAACACACCCTCAGGGAGGGAGACTGGTTTCCATTGCCTAAGTCTTAAGGGCTCGGATTCAGGAGGCATGTTATTCTGTGCCCTTAGGAACTTTGACAAGCACATGTTTTAGCACAGGGGGAGAAATGTGTGTGTGTGTGTGTGTGTGTGTGTGATTAACGTTCATATCTATACTATATCTATATTAATATTATCTCCCTTTCTTGTTCTAAACTTTGGAGGGATTAGATCTGAGATTTGCATGTATATTTCACAGTGAGTGGAAAAGGACCCTAAGCATGGACTTTTGGGGAAACCAAGAATCCCAAATGAATTCTGCTATCTCCACGAGATGGAGGAAGGGTTATATTCCCAGGGCTGGTGTTAATGTTAATGGATTGGATCATAAATGAATTAGATAGATGAATAACAAAAAAAAAAAAAAAAAAGAAAAGCCTTCTCTCCAAAATGTGGCATTACCTTCATCTTTACAGTAAAAATATTTTATCTGAATACACAAATAAAATGCTCTGACATTTCAAAGTGTGACATGCAGAAGCTTCAAGAATCCTCCAGTACTTAAATACCTTTCTCACACATCTTATTCCCACTTCATAGAGGAGGGACTGGGGCTGGGAGAACAAATGTCAGCCAGAAGGATTTGGTGGATCCAGCTGGGGATTGAGATGATCTTTCTGGAATGCAGTCCATGTGACAACTGCTCTCCTGAGGAGTCTTTGCTCTATAAGGCTTAGTGCTAAGATTCTGGACCCCAGAATCAGTTAGATGCTGGTTCTGACCCCAGTTTCCTCTTGCACCCATAGACTGGGCTAAGTCCTGCCACCCTTGAGGACTTTGTTTTTTCCATCTGAAAAGCTGGAATGACATTGTTTGCTTCAAGAGGCCTTTGTGAGTATGAGACTTGACAGCACTTGTGAAAGTGTGTTTTGCCAAGTTTGGCATGTGCTTCATGCCTCTGACAAATTCTACCTTCACTTCTTTTCCTTGGGGCAGTATTTTTGTTAAATAGAGTAAACCTTACTCCATTTCTCAGATTAGGATGCCCAGGCCACAGCCACCGACAGCTTTGTGTGAGTTTAAGTTTAATAAAGAGCCACATGGGAGACTTATCACCCAGATGTGACAAATGGGGCCTTTCCTTTTTCATTAGCTTGTGGCAGGCCATATATTGAAATTATAATCTGTCATCTCTCTTGATAACCTTTAAGCTATTGATCCTTATAATTTTCTTAAATGAATATTCCATCTGTAGGACATGTGCCTGCCAATTTCAGAGATCAATATAATCCTTTTCGGTGGTCATTACAGGAACTTGTAATTTTATCCCTCAAAGAGATGCTTGAGTCAGAGGGAAGCAATTCATTCTGTCCAGTGCAAACACACCTCAGCATTCTTGTTGGGGAATGCAACAATCTCAGAGAGGCACTAAAGAGTCTCTAAAGAGCATTTCTTATTGGGACGGATTCTACACTCAATGGGGAATTTGAGTCAGTCATTTGTATTGTCACTGAATATTTTTATTACTTTCATCACCTTCGATGTGTCAGACTTGGTACTAAGCGCAGTAAGTATAGTTGGAGCTACCTAGGATGTGTACACACGCATACACACACGTGTATTATGTGCATATACACACATATGTATACATATATGTCTACATTTCTATAATAGAATCACTGATTTGCAGAGATGACATGCACATACATAACTACTAAATGACCAAATGTATTATATTTCCAAAGGGAGAGACACCTAATAAACTTTGAAAATCTAGAAAAGAAACCATGTCCACATTGGCTAGATCAGAGATGACTTCATAGACTTTAAAGTTTGGGAGGAATGTAGATAAACACATCAGGAAGCAGTGGGTACTGAAGAAGAAAGACAGTAAGTGCAAAATGTGACATTTGACATAGAGGGCAGACTGGGTTTAGTATAAACTGAGAACAGGGACTTGTCTCCCTTATCTTTGTTTCCTGACACCTTTCAGCAGCACATAGTAGGTGCTCATTAATGATTTGTTGTGTGAGAGTAGCTGTGGATAGACTAAACAAGGTTAGGGACGATTTTCTTTCTAATATAAATGTTATCGCTCTGGTCCCTGGGAAATTTAGAACAAGAAGGAGAGACACAGACAGTGGCAATGGCTATGGATAATGGGTAAAGGTGTAGATATGATTATGGATATGGCTGTGGATATCAATCACATACACATTTCTCCCCTGTGCTAAAATGTGGGCTTGTCAAAGTTCATAAATATTGTGCTAATGGTTGACCTTAGAAATATATGGTATTTGAATAACAAAGATAACTTCACTTCATTCAAAATGTGGTGCAAAGTTGAACTGTATCTTGTAGGGGGTAAACTGCCAAGAAGGTATATCTGCTTCAGCAGGAAAAAAGCCCCTTTCTGAGCCATAAGTCTGATGTGTGGTTTGCAGTGCAGCGATTTGGAAGAGTCTTCATTTATTTCTGGCTGTCCTTCAAATCTGTAAAGGCCTTGGTGCTGAAAGAGGCTGAGATTCTCTAAGGCTGACCCCATCAGAACTCATCAGCGAGCACAGAGCAAGTCCCTGAAACAACATGCCATCTGGTGTGCCCAAGATGTACACAGCCTGGAGGCAGGGTGAAGGCTGGCACCCTCACGGGCACTCCGTGTTTGACCTGCGCTCCCATACATGCGTGCGCTGGTGGCAGCTGCATCTTTGGAGCTGTTCGTGTCCTCATTGAAGAAAAGAATTTGAAGGAAGGTGTGATAAAGAGGTTGAAGGTACAAAGGAATGGAGGAAAAGTCTTTCAGTGGGGGACTTCCTTGATGGCCCAGTGGCTAAGACTTCATGCTCCCAATGCCTGGTTCTATCCCTGGTCAGGGAACTAGATCCCACATGCTGCAACTATGCATTCTCATGCTGTAACTAAAGACTGAAGACCCTGAATGTGGCAACTGAGATCTGACACAGTCAAATAAGTGAATAAATATTCAAAAAAACAGTCTTTCAGTAGTAAGTAAAAGGAATTTAACTTAAACTAACCTGGGGCAAGGGGTGGGGTGGGGGTTGGAAAGAGGAGAGGGGGAGGGGAGGGGCGGGGAAGATTTACTTTCTTACATAATGAGGAAGTCTGAGGTTCAGAGCCAAATGTCTCCAGTGACTTCAGGACTATTGTCATCTTCCTCTCTTTCCCCCAGTCCTCTTCTCCTTCTTGGTCTCTCTTTCTACATGTTTTAGCTTTAATTTTCTCAGTAGATGGCCCTTTGTCTTTCCTTCCCTAGTCAGACATCCTCTGTGTAGCTGGACAAGAGAGTCCCAGGCATAGGCAGCTCCAGGTTTCCACTAGCCTAGTCTTCTGAGCCTGAAGGAGATGGAGAGCTTAACTTGCCTATACACAGTCCTGACTGGGGACAGACCCGTCTCTATGCAGTCATTGTGGCCGTGGGGCTGGGGCACCTGAGTGTCCAGACCTGGCTCACAAGTGTACACACAGAAGGATGGAGTACTGTGATTGGCATACCTGCGGGCTAAGTCGCTTCAGTCGTGTCTGCCTCTTTGTGATCCTATGGACGGTAGCCCGCCAGATTCCTCTGTCCACGGGATTCTCCAGGAGAGAATACTGGAGTCAGTTGCCATACCTTTCCTGACCCAGGGATCAAACATGAGTTTCTCATGTCTCTTGCAATGGCAAACAGATTCTTTACCATTAATGACACATGTGATTGGCAGCATCAGCAGAAGAAAGATGTGCTCCAAAAAGGATGTTTTGGAGTGGGAGGATGGAGTGGGAGGAGGATGTTACTAAATACAAGATGAGGAGTCTGCCTTTTCAGAAATGGAGGAAAGAAGTGAAAAACCTTTTTCAGAGTGCTTGCTATTTTGGTAAGGGCAGCAAGTTAGAACGGAGCAAAGAAAGTTCAGCTCCGGGCATAGCCACCAGGTTCCAGCACATGGCAGAGTGGCCTGATTCTGCAACAAAGCAAAACTAGGGCCTCTTGAAATGCTGCAGCTTATACTCAATATTAACTCTTTTTAAAATTTTAGCCACACTTAATGGATACAGGTTTGAAACAGGCATAGTCTTGTGTTCATTAGATAAATTATAATAATGATGATGACAATATTCTCAGGTCAAAATAAACTGTGAGATGGGCTTAATCATAAGGCCTGAGCATTCTCAAATTATATGGTGGTCTGAAGGAAGGATACAGGGAAATTAGGCCAAGTAGGATCAGAGTTGAGGGAACTGACTTGGTTCTTAGGTGTGGCACTCAAAATAAAATACTGAACATCAGCTCTACACCAAATCTTGTTCCTTTTATATTAAGCTCTCATTTAGTCCTCCCGAGCTTCCACCAGCAAGAAGCTGTTATCACTTCTGAAGAGAAGACTGAAATACAAAGATTTTCTTGTACCAAGTCCAAGATTAATCAGGTTAAAACCTCCCTTGCCACAAACAAATGAAAGCCAACAGCAGGAGCACACAGTGTCAGGACACATCATTCCAGTGCAGTTAGCATTACGAGGACAGGAAGACAGAACACTTTAGGAACACAAAGGAGTAAGCAAAAAATGTTGCTGGTCTTGAAGGTTATAGGATATTAGCTGGAGTGAGCAGACAAAAAGGAAAGCTACACATTGAGAATGACACTGCAAAGGCCCAGGTTCTTACAGTCAGATATTCCATTGTGAGTACCTGACCCCCAAGGCACCTGGGAAATGCACATTAAAGGCCTAAATGAATGAATGAATATTTATTCATTCAGCACTTTTTACTTATAAGCCTTCATTATTAATTCACATGATATATTATATCTGCTCCAGTCTTTGAGGAGTTGAACAAATCAATATGTTCCTCATCTCATTGCCACAAAGCTTTCTACAAGAATGAAGTTGAGAGAGAGAGTGTGTGTGTGTGTGCATGTGTGTGTGCATGTGTGTGTGCATGTGTGTGTGCATGTGTGTGTGGGGGGCTCATTCCTGCTGCCCTCTTCCCATCCCTGCCCCTAGATAGCTCTTCCTAGGAGGGCTGTAAATCTCTGCCTCTGCACCCAAACCCTGGTGTCTGACAAACAAAAACTTCCCGTGAATTATAATTTGAATTTTTTTTCAATATAGGGCAGTCAGAATGAAGCTTTGTGGTGGCCGCTTAATTTGGAGGGCATTAATTTTAGCCCTGCAAAGGACCAGTGGCACGAAAACAATTAGGATCTTTTGTCAAGTTAATTAAATTTTACTAAGTGTAGTAATCTCAGTGGACTTCGTACACCAGAGGTAAAACTAATTAAAACGCAAATTCTTCCTAGTCTAATAAGGAGTTCTAACTTGGGTAGCTGAGGAATGTTGTGCATACTGAGAGATATTCAGACCTAATTTATAATAAGATGAGGGCAAACCCTTAAATGGCTCAGTTCTGTTGAAGGCTCACTTGAGGATGCCAATAAATATGTTAAATTGTAGGCGGCCACTTAAAGAAAGGATGGCAGATTTGCAAACCTTGCCTGGCTCAGGAGAAAAAGGGATCCTGCTTAGACAAGTTAAGACAGGGAAGCTGGTGAAAATGAGGTATCCGGGTTGTTATCTAAAAAGTGCTATTTTCTCCCCATGTTCCTTTTCTTCATTAGATTCTCCCAGGGCAGGCTGAGCTAATGGCAGTTGCTTCTTATTTAGTATTCTTTTCTTAGAAAGCCACATAGAGCAAAAATGTTTAGTTCACAAGGATTCAAATCAGTAGTTAATCCACACTGAGACTCCTATTGCACTGACAACCCCATTTTCAAGATGAGGCCACTGAAAACACTCTATTCCAGAAATTAGCAGAGTATTAAGGTGGCAATCCAAAATGGCTCAATCTTAGACCTTTCTTTAGAAAAAAACCAACAACAATTTCTACCTCCTGTCAAATGTATATGAATATTTGCGGTTGAGAAATTTAAAATGACTGTTGAATCACAATGGGCAACCTTCACATAAACTTGGGCACACTTCAATTGACATGCTATTGCTCTCCCATTGATTGAAAGTGGCATACACCTGCTGACATTTTCCTCGTTTCGCACCCTGTGGTCTGGCTCTGGACCTGATACCCCACCGACTATGGCACGTGCTGCCAGTATCCTTCTAATCACATGTCTAATGGCTTTTCGTGGTTGCTGCTACCTTCAACCAGATTGGATCATTTGTCACCTTGACCACCCCAGCTCTCCTACCCATGCTGTTCTGTGATGCTGCTATAAATGCAGTAGGACCTGATGGGACCAGGATAACGTCTCTTTCTTGCCTAGTTTTGCTCAGTAGGTACACTAGGATCTGCGTGAAAATGACAAGTGAATGCCATCTTTTTTTTTTTGAATGCCATCTTAATTGATATCTACAATAATACTGGAATATTTCCTTGTCCTATATTATTTTCATATTTGCATTATGTAAGTGATGCCTGCTCATTATAGAATAAATAGGAAGAACAGGAAAAGGAAAAGTTGTGTATAGCCAAGACACAACTTTATCATTTCCTTCTCTTTTCTCTCTCTCTTTTTTTTTCTGTTTTTTTCCTTCATGGTCTTAAATCAGTGCATGTATCTTTGTCATGTAACACTGTAGCCTGAACATTTTTCCATATCACAGAAAGTATTACAAGAAATTCACTAAAGTGGGAAAAATACAGATATTTTTCATTCAGCACATCTGGTTTGAATCACAGCTTTACATAATCATGTAATGTTAAGCAAGACAACGTATTTTTTGTTTTTACTCTAGGTTCTTTGTAAACTGGGGGTGATAACCACCATATATCTTAAATATCTTGATAATGGGAATGAAAATGGCTAATGTTTAAAATTGTCTAGCTGTGTGGTTGGTATTCTTATTATTTGGAAAAAGCGTTTGATGATTCAAAATATTTCATCATGTAGACATCACATGGTTTTACTAGAATTAGCCCCTACTTTTAAACATTTAATTTCTTCACTGGTGTCTCATATCAGTAATTCTAGAAGGAATATGCTCATATCTTTATGAATAAAAATTTTTACACAGAGATGTACACGTTCCTCCCTAAAAGTCTGCACCAGTATCTCCTCTTGCCAGCTGTTCACGAGAGGGCTCTTCTCCCGTTCGTGTGTCTAGCTGCCGTGGCGGCTTCAGCAGGAAGAGGGCCCTGCCATCCTATGACCTCACCAGGAGTCTCTACTGAATGCTTCTGCCCCAGATTCAAAAACAGTTACCCCAACCGAGGCTGACTTACCAGCCTATACCTTTTAAGGAAATAACCACTTTTTACAAATTTCTACCAGTAATTCTGATTAACTGCTTCCAGTTCTTGAGTATCACTTCTCTCTCATGGTTCTATAATACAAGGAGGCCAAATGTTCTGCACTGGATACTCATCAGTTATTCTATTCACTGAATAGGACCAAGCTGCAATGTCCCAAACACTGTCCTCATTTCTGGGACTACAGGATAAATATGAAAAATATTTTCCTTTGAAAAACTCACAAGTTGATTGGGTGGGATCCACAGACCTTGGCTCATCATTGATGATGTTCTGAAGTGACATGTGGTAGGGTGGGAAGACATGAGGGGAAAGGGAAGAAAGATGATGAACAGAAATGCTTCTCATGTGATTTGGGTCTTTGATATTGAGGATAAATTTAATATTGTGTAGACTAGGAAACCCAGCATTGGAAACAGTCTATATGGGAGGCCATGATGGATAATGAATCTCCTACTGTACGTGTGGCTGGATTGAACCTGGATTATAGGAGACAGGATGGGAGATGAGGCTGAATCAACGGGGAAATCATAAGGACAGGTTCAAATGCCATTCCAGAGAATCTGAATTTTATCATCTATGTGGAGGAGGATCGCTGCAGATTTTGACTGAATTTGGTTTATCAATCAATGGCTCAAATTTACTGAGATATTTCTCTGAGCCAGGATGATTGTAGTGAAGACAAGAGATGCAGTTCACTCATCGAAAGCTAAAAGGAGGGTGCTTCTGTCTGTTCTAACTTATAGTTTGTTGGCAGAATCATGTGGTTCACCATAAAATAAGCAAAACTAAGCTATGTATAAAGTAACATTTTCTTCCAAGAGTGTAACACAAAGGGAGATTCCTATGGGGACTGCCATCATAGGTTTTCAATAATTGCAGGGCAACAAGCTAATTACTGTGCTTTATCTTCTTCCTTCATAGAGTTGCAAGCTGAGTGAGTAAACTTGAGAAATTAATTTAGGGCCATGAACAAACAAAACCACCAATAAAAGTGACATATTAGGGTGCTCAAAGTTTGGATGTTAAACTCAGCTTTCCTTCTCAAATCCAAAGACCCTTTATGCATGCTCATGGGTTACCAGGAAAGTTAGTGTGGAAAACCTTGTTCAGAGTCAGAGATCTAATAAAATCAACATTTCTACAATATAGACATTCTAATTCTTGCTCTGTGACCTTGGCAAGTCACTTGGTCTCTCTCAGACTCAGTTTCCCCCTCTGGCTTTGATAGTTTGGATTCAATTCCAGGGTCCAATATTCAACCCATTAGCCACTGTAGACTTTCTAATCCTGGGTGCACTGATGAGTGTAGTTATTTTAAATCTTATTGATCCAATGCCTCTTTTTATAACACATGTTTTAAAATACTCCCTTTGTCATCCTGAAATGCAATTCATAAATAATATAAATTATCTACATAAATTCTATAAAATTGGTACAATGCCCTAATCATGATACAGAAGAGAAATTAAAGATGATAGATAGATTATAATAAAGTAATAGCTATTCCCTATAAGTTAAGTATTACTGTGATAATATTAATAACTTTTTCCCATAAGTTAAGTTATAATGTGTGACATGACATTATAGAAGATAATGAAGTAGTAAGATACCTACATCCATACATAAAATCACCATGAATGGAATAGCCAAAAATGCAGACTGAAGCAGATATGTCACATTGGCAGTATAGACATCAGTAGGCGGTATTTCTAAAACCAATATGACTTGCCAAAAGGTAAATAACTCTTTGTAATATTTTTATTTTAATGGATGTATAATTGACTTGGTAAGATCTTAAAAATCTACCTTCCCAATTTACATGGAAGTTGTATTTCTGAAAAATTCAGTGCATTTTAAAGCAATGAGATAAACTCTGTTTATACAAGAAATGGACTAGAATCTAGGCACATATGATTATAAAGAGGTTTTAATATACCTAATTTACCTGGGGGACTTTCAAAAGTCATACAGAATACATGATAATTTTTCATTGTACAAGACTGTTTCTCTCACACCCCCTCATTCAAATACCAGTATCCCCACATCTCCATCATCATTAAAATACACATTGTGGTGCTTCCTTGGTGGAGTGCCACCTGTCCGATGTTTTATTTGAACCATCGCTTAAATCATTACTTCTGAGTTTGAGTGTCCTGAATTACATGATGTTAAGCATTCTGAAGGATTCTTGACTTACAGGAAACTGGTTTGTGTAAGACCTGAAATTATGGGCTGAATTGTGCCTCCCAGAATTTCTATATTGCAGGCCTAACCTCTAGTACCTCGGAATGTGATTGTATTTGGATAAAGGGTAATTAAAGAGGTAATTAAGATAAACTGAGGTCATATGGGTAGGTCCTAATCCTATATGACTGGTGTTCTTATAAGAAGAGGAGCTTAGGACACAGACACCCACAGAAGATGCAGGGAGAAGAAACCCATTTACAAGGTAAGGAGAGAGGTCGCAGAAATCAACCCTGACACCTTGATCTCAGACACCTACAGTATCCAGAGAAAATGGGTGAAAATTAATTTCTATTGTTAAAGCCACTTAGTCTATAGTACTGGATACATTGCTATTGTGGCCCTGGCAACCTTATACACCTATTTTTCTACTGCTATGATTACCATTGCAACTATAGTTACTTCTACTACTCTGTACCGCTGCTGCGACTCCATCGTCACAGTCAGTAATATCTGTTGAACTTTAATGGTATTATTTTTACAGTACTGACTAGTCCACATAACAAGCAGATAAACTACGTCTGTGCATGGACTACTACTCAGTTACTAGCTAACAAAACGGGCTTTAGACCTCAAAACAACTTGACTCAATGCCTGTGTTTTTTACTTCTGTGCTGTGTTCTCCCTCATGTACAGGTGAATCATAAGGTACATGAAATATATATGAAATGTTTGGAACTCAAGTTTGAAACCCTGGGGCCACTCTTAGGGATTACACCTGTGAGTATTCTGTTTGTGAAGAGTTTATTCAGAAAACTTGGTCAACTTTGCAACAGATAATCCTGAGATGGCAGACATTTATAAATCATTTCTGACATATTGGAAGCAAAGTTGTATAGTATTTAAGAACGTTGATTTCAAGGTCAAGTTGCCTTTTATCACACCCCATCTCTGTCATTTATATAAACCAACTCTCAATCTCTCTGAGGCTCAGTTTCCTCATCTGTAAAGTGATAGTTCCTATCCCACTGGGTTATTTTGTATCTAAAGTGACTTAGTTTATATAAGGAGCTTAGAAGAGTGTTACAAAATAAGGGGTCAATATAAGCCACTTAGGACTCAGTGTAAGCCATCTCCTAAGTTCTTATAGCAACTGACAGAATTTTGCTTTTCCTAAAATTCAAGTCACAGATCAGAGTGGTTTTGCAATTATCTCAACATCACACAGTTGGTAAATGGAAGATTCATGTGATTCCTCAGCCTTGTTATTTCCAAATTCTCTATTCCTTTTCTCAAATATTTTCAGTTCTTCTACATGTTATGAAGAAATAACACTGTCCCTCCCCTTCCCCCACCCTACAAATAGCATCTATTCTTTCTGCTAAATAACATGCCTAGCTTTTTTCATGGCAGGGTGAGATATAATATCAAGCCCTGAGATTGTGTGGTGTGTGGCTATTTTCTGTTTGGGCTGGAGAAAATAGCAGAACACTTGTGGGTTAGTTTATTCATTCAAAGCAGAAATAGATCCCTGCAGCACACCATTTCACATGCCCCACAAAAATGTGTGGATGTAAAAGGAAAAATGTAATCTATCACCTGAATTTTTCTTCTGCTATTTGGTGCCAGATACTTGAAGATATAGAAACATCTATATGCTCAACAAGGAAAAATATCTGGAAGAAGCACCATATGTTTTACTCTCCACTCAAATGTTGCAGCGGCATGTGGAACTACCCAGGTCTTTAAAGGAGTTAAAATCTTCTCACCTGAATCTGAAGGTCATATTGCAGATGGAACTTGGCTGTGTCCACACTAGAGCATGGGGAATCACTGTATTTTGGTTGCAGGAAGAAACTGTCCCCATCTGCACACTGCCAACCTCCCCCACCCCTGCTAAGAAGTATAGGAATGTATTCCTCACCAGATTAAAACCAGCATCAATCTGAATCTTTGCTCTACTGCACTCTAAGTTCTGTGAATATTAATGGAAATTTCTTTGTTGGATGCTTGGCTGCTTAAATTCATCTGCCATTCTGTGGTTGGAGTTATTCAGGCAATTAATGTTGAGCATGTGCTCACTCTAATAGGGGCCAGGTGTAGGGCATGGATATGCAGGCAGCATTATGAGTTTGAAGGTCAGACTCGTGAAACCCAGCACAGGAAAGATGGTAAGGTGCCACCAAGGTCGGTCATTTTGAATACATTTTAGGTGCAAGTGATAGAGAGGCAGCTGAATTTTTATACTTATTTGATAATCTCTGATAAGTCCCACGTCTAAAACCACTTGCCTATGGGGTTTTACCCATTGCTTTTATGCTTTCAATGCATTCCAGGGGGTTCTTGCAGATTCCACCTCTGGGTCAACAGTGGGATGTAAGGTGTTGCCAGGAATACCTCTGAAGCAGAACATAATCATGAAGATCTGGAGAGAAGCTCAATTATCCCATTCAATCACTGCACAGCCACAAGCCAATTTCTTAACCTTTGTGAGCCTCCTCCTCCTCAGTGTAAGATGAGAAGAATGATGGTAACTACCTTGAGGGGATGTTTGAGGTTTAAACGACTTCTTAGAAGTAACGTTCTTGGAAAAATGCCTTAGAAGAGCAGAAACACTGAGTTACCACCAGTCATTATTTTCAGAGAGAGACAGTTTGACAAGCTAAACCACTTCAAAACAATGTTGAGATCAGAAGGATTAAAAATATTTACTTAGGAAGTCCAACTATCCAAATTAGTTTGCCTGGTGCCAAAGTACATTTTGAGACAAAGAAGATGACCGTGGATGTCAGGCTGGTTTGAATCGAGGCTTAGTGGTTAACTAGTTGATTTTTCTGGGGGTGGGAGGTTGGGGGAATGGAACTTCTCCTAAGTTCTTTGAACTTATTTTCTCACCTAATATGAGAATAATAATAGCCCGTGTCACAAGACTTCAATAAGAATTTAAAAAATAAAATACATTGTGCTGAATAAAAAGTAATTTAAATAAGTGACTCAGATCAACATTTTCAGCCACTTTTCCCATCACTCTTTGAGATGCAGAATGTTTTTTCCACATATTTAACTAATTCCTGGAAACTTCTTGTCTTTTATCCAGCTGTACTTTCTCACATAAGGTCAGTTTTCTGCAGTGCCTCCTCCTGCTTTGTGTCCAGCACAGCCCACTCACTTCTTTATACCGTAGTTTGCTTTGTAGAAGAATGAGGTAGCAAAGCTATGATGGATGCTTGATTTTCTGTTGGAACCAAGGGGGCATTATAGCTGTGGAGATGGGACACAAGTAGAGTGGCTAAGGAAACAGGCTGGTGGCTGAGTGGAGGAGTCATCACAAGTAGGAGAAGGTTTGTCCCTGGCTAAATAGTTTAACACTCAGCCTATTCCCTCAACTGCCAACCATGGAACAGTGCAAATGTCCTTTTCTGACACTTTATAGCATCAGCTGTGGGTAATGTAAATTGGTACAACTTTCCTAGAAAGACATTCGGCAATCTGCATCAGAAGCCTTGAACATGTTTATGACATTTGATGCATAATTCCATTGACAAATATTAATACATAAACAAACATGTGGTCTGATAAATGAGTACAAGATAGTCATCAAAATATTATGTGTTTCAGACCTAAATTCAAAACCTAATACTATAAAATCCAGTAGTCATGCTACATCTATGAAATGGCCTTCATTTTAGCCATTAGCAATTGCAATGTAAAAACATTTAATGACACGGAGTAATAGTCTTGATGAAATCTTTACTAAGAAACAACAACAAAAAAATCTTTAAATAGAATGCAAGCCAAATTATGTGCGAGTATGCATAATAGAGGGAAAAAACTACCCCAGAAATGAACAGTGACTCTATTGTGGAATATTGGTTTGGTTTTGTATTTTACTTGTTACTTAAAATTAACTCAAATGAGCAGGAAAGCTTATTTTGGTATTCCTTTGCTTTAGTTTGATGGCTCCATGAGGAGTGTGGCTGGACTGGGTTACCAGGACTGCCCCAGAAATCTCACATGTTGCTATTTAATCTGTATCTCAAAATTCCTGCCAAGTTATCAGTAGTTGCTTTCTGGTGGACCCCTTGGTGGTCATAGGACCTACTTTGCCCTAGCATTGAAGGGAGCCAGGCACTACAGCTGGGTGTGGTTGTGATGGCAGCAGGCACACTCACTCCCATATACGTGAATGTTTCTGGTTAAAGGGCACCATTTACTAGCTGTCTGTGGTAAGCAACACAGTAAGTGCTTTACACGTCTTGATTCATAAGATTCTGAAGCTCCAAGATAGTGCCAGCATGATGGTGAGGCAAACAAGACTCCTAGGGTACAAAATTAGTACACCAGGAAAGTAGACTATCAGGGATATGTGTGACTTCTTAAATTGTACACCCTAGGTGTCTCTCTGATACCACCTTCCTCTTGGTCCTGCTCTGAGAGGCAAAATAACTTGCTCAAACTCATGGAGTTGGCAAGAGATTGAGTTTAGGATCAGTTCCCAATTCAACTGATTCTGAACCCCATGTCTTTTTAACTATATCCAGCTGCATATTTTTAAAAGTACAGTGTAAGTACATAGTGTACTTATATTTGTGTGTGCGTGTGTGTGTCTGTGTATGTGTATCCTGAAGCAGTAGGATTCTTCACGTTTAAATACATAAAGAGATTGTCTATTAGATCAAACAGTAAGGACAGTTTTCAAATATGAGCCATCTCCTTCATTTTGAAGGTGAGCACTGTCGAACACATCCTAAACTCTAACCAGAAATTAACACATGGGGAAAACAGCCACATGGTCAAAGAAATATAGTACACAAATGGTTCTCCCAGCAGTTCATGGATTTTGCCATCCTGTCCTTGGCACTCAAGACTAATGTAATCAGACATTGCTGCTTCCCCAGCTGAGCTGACTTCTCGGTTCACAGAAATAGTCCAGCACTCTGGGAAGCCAGTTAGCAGTTCATGCACGGGCCAAACCACAATGTGGCAGGAAGGAATTTTAAAATGGCTGCTAGTCAATTCCATTTTACCGTGGAAATATAATGAGTCTAGAAGAATCTTTCAGTGCCGGAGAAAGGAGTGGTGTTTCCTCTCTGCTTGGGACAGTATTCCAACTCCTGGCAAAATGGAACCCAACTTTCTGATTCCACTTCATAATCCTTGAGGCAATTTTACAGTAATGGGTTCTTTTTTGCTGAACACAACAAATGGACAATTTCTGTTTTAAGCAGTCTTCTAGTAGAGAAATACCAAAATATCTGTGCAGAAACAGAGAATCACCAACAGAAAAGTGAAAAAGCCCAAAGTGTTTCTAAGTCATTTGTACATTTAGAAAATATATATTAAGTACTTATGTGCAAGGACTAGGTGCAGAATGACTTTATATACTTGCTCCTATCCACAATGAGGTCATTATTTATTATCCTCCTTTTCCTGATGAGGAAACTGAGACTTGCAGAGGTTATTATATGTTTCACCTAACATTTCCCTCAGGAAGTACTGAAAGCATGATTCAAAATTGTATTTGGTATTCTTTCCTCTTGCTGCCTTCCAAATACTTATAAATGTGAATTGAATTTAATTGAATTATGGTGCTATGCACACGAGTGATTAATACATGCTGGCTGAACGAATGGCTAGTGACTATATTTATACCTTGTATTCATAAATTTAATATATGTTGTGCTGGGGGAGATGGCTCAATGGGAAGATGACAGTTAACAAGGTCATTTTCTGAGATGGAAAATACAGAAATGTGTACGTGCCTCCTGCATTTAATATCCCCACAGCTTCTGAAATGGATATTTGCCAGTCAACTGAGAGCTGTTACTTTTTGTTATCTAAAGGTACTGTAGCATCTTGGTCGCAAACAGAATGAAGAGGGGAGATTAATCCCCTGGAAATTTGCTCACATCTCCCTAGAAATGGAAAATGCTAAGGCAGCCAAGAAAACTCCCCTCCTAACTCTCACTTGCTCTGTGAATTCTGATAACTCACCTCCTGACCCTTGGTTTCCTTGTCAGTAAGGGGAAGGGCTACGATTTAGGCTTTTCTCAGATTATTTCCACTCCTGAAATTACACGCAATTTTTTTTATATCCCAAATATTTGTGGTCTGATAATAAATGTTGTGGCCTTACCCCAGCCTTTTTGCACCATGAGACTTTTTTTAAAAGGAAAAAATAAAAGGTTTGATTACTTGATTTGGTATTGCTTATTTTAGCTGAGAATAAGGTGGAGATATCATCTGCTGCCTTCAGAGATCCCAACTCGGTAAACTCTTCTTAAGATTGTCAGTCTACCATGTAATCACATCACCCTTTCTCTGCCCACAGTGTTATGACCCTTTAGTCACCTCATACTGACTTTCAGAGATATAGTAAATCCTGATGGCCTAACGAACCTGTTATAGTCTGACCCTACTCCTCCATCTTCAGCTCATAGGAATCATATCGAAGAGCCTTGCTCCCTGTCTCTTTGGCCCAGAATATGCTGATTCGTACACACTATAAATACATTGTCTGGTTTGCTCACCTGATCGTCTTTCTATAATCAGGCTTTGCCTTGTTTAATATTTACCTGGCCCTTTAGACTGTGACAGTGCTTGCTCCGTACAGCATCCCCAGGGTCCAGCACTGTCCTGGGCACAGAGCAGGCACTTCCATGTCTGGTCAGTAAATGGGTAAGAAGTCTACAGCACTATGGTCCAGTAGTGGGTCAAGTGATCAAACTGTTGGAGCTCTTTGTGGGCAGTTGTGGTAGGAAGTTGTGACTCCAGCCTCAGAAGATGAATGTATTGTAAGTCAAAGCTCTCTCACAAACTGCTGCTGCTGCTAAGTCGCTTCAGTCGTGTCCGACTCTGTGCGACCCCATAGACGGCAGCCCACCAGGCTCCCCAGTGCCTGGGATTCTCCAGGCAAGAACACTGGAGTGGGTTGCCATTTCCTTCTCCAATGCATGAAAGTGAAAAGTGAAAGGGAAGTCGCTCAGTCGTGTCTGACTCTTAGCCACCCCATGGACTGCAGCCTGCCAGGCTCCTCTGTCCATGGGATTTTCCAGGCAAGAGTACTGGAGTGGCGTGCCATTGCCTTCTCCTTCCACTGACTATATCAGTCAAATTAGGCGGTTGGCATAAGTCTCTGGTTCTCTGTCTTCTCTGAAGAGGAAAAATTATCGCTGTTCCTGGGGCTTTTGTGAGGACTAATGACACAGTGCACTCTTAAAAATATGAATGCACTATAGGCATCTTAGGCACTGCTACTATTTTTTATTTCCTAAGGATAAGTGTGATTTTGATTGGCTTATAAGAGCAATTCACACAGAGCACCCTGTTGGAGTACAGACAATGATGATCTTATTAATATAAGTGTTTATCAGGTTACTGAGTGCTCCAAACCACTACAATGCATAAGTATGTAGTCCTTTTCCCTATGTTCCATAAGTATTGTAATTTCTTCGGAATTTCATTTATAAGTTTCTAGCATGCAACAAAGTTTTCCCCCAGAGCAGGGGGGGGTGGGGGGCGGGGGGTGGGGTGGGGGAGGGGAGGGGAATGGATGATTGGCTGCTATGTACTTAAAAATCTAAAAATGGCATCCATAGTAATGTGAAGTTTCTCTGCATTTCTGAAGAATAGTGAGATGTAATTCTACTTCAAATCAAAATAAAGATTTTTTTTTTAACCAGTGTTACCTTGTTAACTGATCACAGTACTGTTGACAATAAAAGAATATATGCATGAATGCATGATTTCATCACTTTATAATTTTTCCTCTATGGCTAATTTGAATGGGTATCTGAGAAGAATAATACAGAAGCCCTCTTGTTTTAGAAGCAAACATTATACACCCACATATGCATATTTGCTCAAACACAATACATTTACTGAGAAAAAGATGTATCAAGTATCAGTAAAAGAAGAATATTATTAACCCAGTGGATTGCAGTTTCCAATTTAAGAAAAGTGGCAGGATTGATTGTTATATTTCACAGGAAAGTGTTCATAAAATTTGAATTTCTATCAGATTCCGGCTGCACGTATTACTGTTTGTGTTGTGTTTTTTCAAGTTTCTTTTGCGTTTTTCTCTGAGAAATATTATGGCTGAGAAAGTTGGTATTGAATTCCTAAACCTGAGGTTTTAGTCTTAGAAGGTCCCATTTTCAGATCTACAACCAGGGGCACATTACTTCATACCATCCACTCATTTAGTTTCCTCACTTGAAAAAAAAATCAACATAAAGCTAGGATCAGACTTCATGGATATTTTGAGATGGTAGCAAATTAAACCCCCAGCTCAGAATTTGCGACATGTAGGCATTTAATAAATGCTGATTGCATTTAATTAAACATTGAATCACTCTCTAAAAGTATTGTGGGAAATTAGAGAAGATTTTAAACATTTCCTATTCTCATTCTCTCAGCTCCATTTAAAATCATGATTTTTTTTTTCTTTTTTTTTTTTGTGGATGACCTTTCCCTAAACTATTTTATTGAAGGCAAGAAACGATTTAATTAAAAATTAAAGTCAAAAAAGTTTCTCCTGGGATTCAAACTGCTCCTGCTCTCCTCAGCATAAAATGTTGGCTTTTAGACAAGAGTATTGATGAAAAGAATTTGTTCTTGCTGTTAGAACAACCCCATCAGAGCAGTTCTTCAAGAGGTGAGTTGTGGACTTTTATTCATAATTAGATATTTTAGTTTCAAAGTAGCTGCTTTGAAATATACAGGTTGGACTTAGGGGGAAGAAAAGAATTTAGGGATTTAGGGACATTGTCATTTCCTTGAAAGATGTTATCTGAATGTATCTGAAGAAGGTCACTGAATCCTAGAAGTGCTGTCCTAGCCCCCTCCCCATTTCAAAAAAAGCTATCTCTGATTAAAACTCCTCCTCACCTCATTAAGACTCACCTCCTAGACGTCTTTACACAGACACCTTTATAGGTTGCCAGCATGTGTTTCTGTGACTCTCCTTTACTAGATGTCCATGGTACACCACTTCCTGCCACCTTCTGGATGGACTTGTTCTGACTCAATACGTTATTCCTATCATTCATTACTGGGGGCTTTCCCAGTGACTCAGAGGTAAAGAGTTTGCCTGCAATGCAGGAAACTCGCCAGAGACTCGGGTTCCATCCCTGAGTTGGGAAGATCCCCTGGAGGAAGGCATGGCAACCCACTCCAGTATTCTTGCCTGGAGAATCCCAGGAACAGAGACTGGTGGGCTGCGGTCCATGGGGTTGCAAAGTGGGTCAGACATGACTGAAGCGACTAAGCACATCAACCATTACCATCAAGTCACGGTGTTCAGGGAGCTTCGGACACCATGATCCCTTCAGAGAGGTATGTTTGATTTCCATCTTAGAACATCAGCCATTTAATTCATTTGCTGGTATTACCTACATAATCCCCAAGAGGTAGTAACAACTATTGTAACTAATTTATGAATCCTATTTACCTGGCTTTAATTTCTAGGCACTTTTCAGACCCCACATCACCTTTTCTGAGCCCAGAGACAAATAAAGATATGATGCTTCTTCTCCTGACTTTCTAATGTGTCATGGGGCCTGTGTGAGAAGCAGCAGCCAGGATGTGCTCGGGTTGGGGGTCCCAAAGTCTTTCTGTTGATCCATTAACACAAGTGAACACTGGCTTCCTTTTTTAATCTAACACCTACTGCCTAGGTAACAATATTATTAATTCTCCCAGCCTACAAATAGATCTTCAGTCTATGAAGGAAATTTTCTCAGCAGAGAGTTTTCTCAGGTCTTTAACAGAGTCAGGAGAAAGGCTGTTAAGAGAGTTACATCTGAAAAGAACATTGAAGAAAAGACGCAATTTCTCCAGCACTTCTCAGGACATGGGGGCAGCTGTTCTCCTTAAAAGTTTGCAGAAACAGTTTCAGATTTACCTAAGTGAGACACCTGTATGAAAGCATGTTTGTTTCTTTTTCAATAAAGTTTCATCTCATGTGGCAAAACTCTGCTTGTTAGTAAACACTACTAAAGTCCTATATTGAGGATCCGGAGGCTAAATTTTGGTTCAGAGAAACAGAGTGCTAGATAAAATGAGGGCAGTGTGAAATGAACATAGACATGGGGAGTTTCACAAATGGCTAGCCTGTGTTAGCAAATGAAGTTTCATACTCAATCATAAAAAGGAATGCATTTGAGTCAATTATAGTGAGGTGGATGAACCCAGAACCTATTACACAAATAAGTCAGAAAGAGAAAAGCATATATTAACACATATTTATGGAATCTATAAAAATGGTATCTATTTGCAGGTCTGGAACAGAGACACAGATATAGAAAACTGACTTTGGACACAGTGGGGAAGGAAAGGGTGGGATTAGGTGAGAGAGTAGCATTGAAACATATACATTATCATATGTAAAATAGATAGCTAATGGGAAGTTCTGGAGATAGAAATGGCAACTCACTCTAGTATTCTTTCCTGGAAAATCCCATGGACAGAGGAGCCTGGTGGGCTACAGTCCACAGGGTCTCAAAGAGTGGGACACAACTTGGCAACTGAGCAGTGGGAAGTTGCTCTATAACACAGGGAGCTCAACAAGGTGCTCTGTGACAACCCAGCGGGGTGGGGTGGGGTGGAGGGTGGGCTGGAAGTTCCAGGGGGAGAGGGCGTATGTATATTTACAGCTGGTTCACTCTGTTGTATGGCAGAAGCCAACACAATATTGTAAAGCAATCAACCTCCAATTAAAAATAAATTTTAAAAATATAGAACCTGCACCCTTTTGTCTTTTGACTTTGCTATGCTCTTTAGTATGGTTTTGTAAACTGTCAACTTCCAATGATCACATATATTATAGATATAAAATCTAGATATGTAAGAACTTCATGAGAACTTATTCAAAGAACTTCATGAAAACTTATTCAATTAAATGGAGCATTTAGTCCTCCCAGCTTCTCTATATGATGTTTATAAACTAAAGAATCATTGATCAATTATTATAAATATTGATAACAAGAAACTATTCCATAAAGAATTTACTATTTGAAAGAAAAATGATAAAATAAAAATAAAAATTATTTTAAAGAGTATTTTGCAATAATTTCTTAATTTCTTATGTCAAAAACCTAAGGTGCCAAATTCTTGGATCACTATTTTCAAACTAGAAGTTTGAAGTAGAAATAAAATTAACATACACCTTTTGTCACTTTGTTTTCCCTCTGACCTCACATCTGTAAGGTTAGCACACTCATGTTTAGTCATACCTAAAGTCTGAGTTTACAATGATAAATTATTCCTTCACAACCATTTTTTTTTTATGTAAGATCTTTTATGTGAAATTCATTGGTTTTATCCCTAAGGTGAATGTGAAAGTCACTCCAACATGAAAGTCATGTCCAACTCTTTACAACCCCATAGTAAAGCTAATAATAGTACCTTTCTCAAATAATTGTTACAAGAATTAAACATGTAAACCCATGTAATGTATTTTAACAGTTATATCACATAAAGTTTTGGCTATAAGCCTCATAACTATTGCTCAAAATTAAGTTCTGCCTTTTTGACTATAAGTGTAATATATACGTAACTTCCACACCCCTCAATCTAAAGTGATAGGTCCGTTTGGGCCAATAATCAAACATTTCTTGAACAATAAGGCAGAACCTTCCTTCCTTCTTCTTCTTTTTTTAAAGCTTATAACCAGGTCCCATCTTTTGCCATTAATAAGAATTTGGGTGGCCTGGTTTCCCATGAACAGTGTGGTTTCGGTGGGCTTCTCTTAACTTCCACATGAATATATTTTCTCAGGGATCATACCACCTTTAGGAATTTCTGATGAGAGATGGGAAAAGGAGTAATTCCTGGTCCTACCTATCTACCCCATTGTTTCTTTAGCATACCTGGACCCCCAGCCCCAGGCTCCGCTGTCCCAAAAGCCCTATAATGTTTGCTCCTTGATGGGTTTCAAACCCCCCGTCTGCTCCACTGCTGGCCGGTTTGGGCTTTACCAAAATTTCTCCCTATTGATCCTCCTATATTCATTCTTTCTACCTTTCAAGTGATCTTGTCTAATCCATCTTGTCCATTGGCTAATCACCAGAGTGACATTTCTAAGAAACGTATTGGATTACATCAATGCTTAGAATCCTCTATTGTTTACTCATAGCTAACATTATGAAATGATGCAGAATACCCCTGACACCAGCTGCTGTCTACCATTCTTGCCTCCGATACCTACGTATATTGGATGCTTAAAAAGTTCATTCGGGTTTTCCAATAGGATGTATCTATGTAACCAGATATAAAGAACTATTTGTTGTTGTTTAGTCACCAGGTCACATCCGACTCTTTTGTGACCCCGTGGACTATAGCCTTCTGTCCATGGGATTCTCCAGGCAAGAATACTGGAGTGGGTTGTCATTTCCTTCTCCAGGGGATCTTCCCAATTGAGACGTTGAACCTGTGTCTCCTGCACTGACAGGCATATTCTTTACCACTGAGCCACCAGGGAAGCCCAAAGAACTATTTATGGTTCTTTAAACACAAAAAACATTTCAAACAAAGGATCTTCCCTACTGGAAGATCAAGTCTGATTTCGTATCTTGTGAATAGTAGCTCAGAAAGTTTAATTGCCAGTAAAGAGGGGGACGTGTTACTCTAGGGATTGCAATAATATAAAATGAAACAGAAGGGTACATCACACATCCGTGTTTAGTGGAAAAAACAACTAAAAGGATGGATGGTAGTAAATAACGCTTGATAAGATGTGAAATATCTCCCCAGTTTTTCTTATTTCTTTGGTTATTTGTAATTCCTAGCACTTGTTGTTTTTCAAAATGCCAATTATGTTGCTATTTAAAAAAAAAATAGGAACAAAAGAAAGATAGGAACAAGCTAGCTGACTACTTGTCTCTGCAGGTTAGTACAAAACAATGACACATTAGATATTTTAGAATGAGGAATTTAATGGATTATCTAATACACTGTGTAAGAATTTGCTGTTCTTACCAAGTGATTAAGTTTAGAATGGAACATTAATTAATTTGAATGGATGCTTGCTAGTGTGCCTCAAAAAACATGAGTTCTGTTATGTAGTATGAATGTCAGGCTTTATAAAACCAGCACACACACAATAATCATATCAGAAAATTTTAGAACATATTTTATATTCAACGAAAATCTTTCCTCCCCATCTCTCAGAAACTCTCAGCACTTTCATGTCTGCATTGCTCACATCACTTGATACCTTTATTTGTTTGCTGGAGGCATTCTGAAAATGCTTGGTGAGCTGGTTTGCTCACAGATTATTCCAAAATCACAACATTTAGGAGAGAGAGGAATAAAATAGTGCTGGATGACACTAGATGAATTCTGCAGTCTCTACATACACAATCTATGTGTGATTAAATAAGAAAGTAAAAAGTACAAACCCCTGAGCTATTGGTTCTGGCTAGGAAAAAAAATGCTCTTTATGTTATCTTAATGGCATACTGTTTCCAAACCTTAACCCTTCTCACTTGTCATTTTCCTCTAGAAGGTAGAAGTGCATTTTAATGGCAGAAACAATTATAGGAAGTAAACTAATATAGCCATTATTAAACATTTATTAAGGTCCCACTGTGTGGGAGCCACTGATGCATTTTAAAAATAACTTTCTCACTATAACACTTGCACTCTAACCTAACTCATTTTGCATTTAATTTTTTAATGTAGATAGAAAATTGTAATAGTTGTTTCTGTAATTCCAGTGAGTTGCAGAAGAGAAGTGAAAAAAAAGTGATATTTTTTATTAGTCTTCAGGAGTAATGCTCTGTAGGGATCATTAAATAGCAGTACAAAGTGCATCGTGGGCTCCTCCTAACTCTGTGGGGGTAGACTGTAACCTGGGGTTCCTCACAGCCTGGGGATTTGGGGTGAGAAGCTCGTATTAATTGGTTAGTGTAGGCAAGGTAGACAGCTGCTGCTCTGAAGTCGTTGAAGATGGTCAGGTGTGGACATTCTGGCTGGTCACAGGGAGCACAGTAGCAACGACTGCGAGTGCTCTCAGGGCCTCTGGTGCTGAGCCTGTCCTGTCCCAGTGAGAGCTGTGCCAGAGCACCCTGTTTGTTTCTCGGGGGATAAGCTTGCACGCTCCTTCCTGCAAGCACGTTGTCTTCCATCATTTGCCTGTCCACAGAGTTGGATAGAAGGGTGAACATTGGACTCAAGCAGATTCTTCCATGAAATTAGGACCCTCTATGAGGGTAAACAGAGAAGGCAATGGCACCCCACTCCAGTGCTCTTGCCTGGAAAATCCCATGGATGGAGGAGACTGGTAGGTGGCAGTCCATGGGGTCGCTAAGAGTCGGACACGACTGAGAGACTTCACTTTCACTTTTCACTTTTATGCATTGGAGAAGGAAATGGCAACCCACTCCAGTGTTCTTGCCTGGAGAATCCCAGGGATGGGGTTGCACAGAGTCAGACACGACTGAAGTGACTTAGCAGCAATGAGGGTAAAAGACCTACTTTTCCTTCTGCATGATAAACTTAAGGATATGGGTTCCTCGCTAACCAGAACCACTTTCCCAACTCCAGGAAGAAACCATACCTGAAACAGTAGAGAATCAGACTGACAGAGAAATAGAAATGGAGATACAGAGAAAAGTAATGGAGGAAGGGAACTGGGAGGGGAGGGAGGCTGAAGAAGGAGTGGGGAGAGAAAGAACAGGAGGGAGAGGAAAATACTGTGAAAGGATGGTGAGGGTGATGAAGATGATAATGAGTGTGATTGCGTCTTTTCATCTCCTGTGACTCAATTCATATATACCTACAACCTTTCCGATTATGGAAGGAAGGTTCAAACTTAAGAAAGCGTTAAGCTTTCTTGTTTAAGCTTAGCTTCTGTTTCCATTGCTTACAACCAAAAATCCCTGAGCTTTGTGCAGCCAGTTTTCTGAGTTTCCCTCCCCTCATCTGCTCTGCAGAAAGAAATGTGCATATGCTGAATATGGTCCACAAGTAGATCTATGTAACTATGAACAGGACTATAGTACCTGCCAGCTATTTTCAGCAAACACTTTTGTCATCTTTATGGAGGTCTCATTTTTAAAAATCATTCGTGTAGGGAGATATAGGTTGGATATGTGTATGGATGACTTGTTGGCTGATGGCTGGGTGGGTGGGAGGAAAGAATGATTGTTACTGGGTCTTTCTATCATGATTGTTGTTAGAATAAGCAAAATCAAATAAGCTCACCATCCCCCCTACCCCGAATGTTGCTTTAACATTTATTTCTGCCTGATAGGTCTATGATCTATACTTCCATATCTACTTATCTCATTGAAACTTATGAGATGCACTTGGGTACCTGCTTCTTATTTTACAGCCAAGTAACCAAGGTGCAGGGGGCACCAGTGGTAAAGAACCAGTATGCCTAATGCAGGATATATAAGAGATGTGGGTTCACTCTCTGCATCTGGAAGATCCCCTGGAGGAGGGCATGGCAACCCACTCCAGTATTCTTGCCTGGAAAATACCCATGGAAAGAGGAGCCTAGCGGGCTATTGTCCATAGTGTTGTAAAGAGTTGGACACAACTGAAGCGATTTAGCATGCACCCACACAACCAGGGTTCAGTGAGACCCAGAGATTAATGTAAGTTGTCACAGTCATTGACAGACCAGGTGTGTGAACCCTGGTTTTCACTAAAAGTGCACCTCTAGTCTTGTGCTATGAATAACAACACCTCCTTCACAAATTCTTGGACAGAAGTGTTGTGTGTGATGTTTTATTCTCTCATTTTTTACTCTCTTTTCATTCCTTATTGTCTTTTTCCTCTCTCAAACTGTCTCCTTAAAACTTATCCTCTATTCTGTCCTTATCTATTCAATTTCAGATGAGTCCCTTCTTTCTAGGCTACTTCATAATAGCTGGTCAAGGGCTACAAGTAAGGCAGAAAAGAGAGAGTTTGGGCAGAATTTTTGTTTTCTTATGAGATACGTATATTTTTCTACCCAATTGGGGTTAGGTCTATTAGTATGACTTGCTTTGACTAATGAAATATGATCAGCTTTGATACATGTCACATTGGAGTCAAAGGTTTAAGAACCACCCTAGGGTTCTATTTTTTTTTTTCCCCCCTCACTACCAGAAAACAGTTCTGGGTGCAGGGATACCCTAGATCCTGGAGTGTAGCAGACACTTGGCGCAGAGTGGCAAGAAACCTACAGACAACATGTATCATGTGTGAGAGATGAAACTGTGTTTGTAATCCACTGTGACCTGAAGGTTCTTTGTTACACAAGAAAGCTTCAGCTCATAAATACAAAGAGCAAGAGCACTTTTTCGGCACTTCTGAGCTTTTTCAGGCTCTATGTCATGTGAGACTCATATTAATGTTCTAAGTAAGTCAGGTTTGTTATGATTCCCATTTTAGAAATGTGGAAATTCAGGCTTAGATGGTATGTAAAAAAGAACAAATGATTCTCAATCAGGAAGTGGAAAAAATAGTGAAGCTCTCTTGATACGTTTTTTAGCTTTCTGCCCTTAATCACATTCTGTCACATAAATGCGCTCAGTCTTGGCCGTTTCTGAACTCATTGGAAGCTACATTTAGCCATTCAGGATACTTAAGTGCACTTACATGAGAAGGACATGAATCATTCAACATTATCCTGGTGACCTGAAAAGTTCATGCAAAGAGCCTTCCTTATGCCACACTGAGGTTTATTCATCCGAGAGGCTTCATCTCAAAGATGTGTTTGGCCCAGGCTTGACATAGTGCATCCTGAGTTAGTAAGGGCCCGTTGGCCTGTGAGCCCAGCCACAAATGGGACCGGCCACATCAGACACTGGGGAGAACTAAGGCAGGTCAGCAAATCCCTGTTTCTAGGGAAAGAGCAGAATCAGAGAAAGGATCGTGGTGGGTCCTGAGCTGAGTCAGGTGGGGATGAGCTCAAATTTGGGCAGAGGGACACTTGAGAATAGAGCCCTGGGGATTAGAGAAGAGCTGAGCTTGTATGGGGGATCCATTACCCAGGAAACTAAGAGGTATCTATTCCAAACCTAGAGGAACCAGGCAAACAGTGTAACATCCAGTCCCATGGGCTTCATGATGACTCTTCATGTTTCAATTTTCCGGTGAGAAAATTGGACTGTGTATTCACATTTTAGATGTTTTAGTTCAGCTGTAATTCCACTCTTTGCTTTTTATAAGTTTTTTTTTTTTTTTTTGGCATTCTGTTAACGTTACCTCAGAACAACCACTACTCTCTGTCTCTCTCTCTCGAATGAGATACTATGAATACTTGCCAGAAATATCAAGTTAATGCCCAAGCCAGCTCTATGTTCTGATTTATCTTCCACGTTGACTCCGAGTAACAGAGCCATACATTAAGGAACAAAGCTCGCTGCCGGGGTATTTATAACCTTGTCTTTTAAAACATTTGGCAGACGTTCAGACCTTCCATATGTTCACCGTATTAAACTTTACCATAAAAGGAACTTAAGAGTTACATTTGAAGAAAGCTGGTATTGTATGGTCTGAAAGTCTGGCGGTTAAAAAAAAAAAATAATCAAGTCCAACTTGAAATAACAGACATTCTGTGATCCTGCTGAAAGTTTAAATGCCACACAACAAAGTTGTGCTCTCCCTAACACTGCAGATGTCATATTCCAGGAATATTTTCAGTGACTCAAAGCAGATACATTGAGCTTCTGAGCCTGGTTTAATAAGGATGCATTCCTGAGCTGTGAGGACTAGAAAGCAAGGATACGGGTGGGGGCCACACCAGCCTCAGTGGCACAGTTAATTTCTTCCAGCATCCTTAAAGGCTATGGAAGCCGGGAAGCATCCTATGGGGGCAGAATTCATCTCGTAGGTCAAGCAAATCTATGGTAATATGGGAAGAAAACACGGGACTCTATTTTTATATTCATACACAGGCATACTTCGCTTTATTGTGCTTCACTTTACTGTGCTTTGCAGATACTGTACTTTTTACAAATTGAAGGTTTGTGGCAACCTTGCATTGAGTAAGTCTATCAGCACCATTTTTCCAATAGCATTTGCTCACTTTGTGTCTCTGTGTAATACTCTGTCAAGTCTCACAATATTTCAGACTTTTTCACTATTATTATATTTGTGACAGTGATTGGAGATCACTGATCTTTGCTGTTCTGACTACAACATGATGAAGGCTCAGATGATAATTAGTTAATACAAAATGCTATTACACACTTACACTACAGTATAATGTAAGCATGAACAGTATAGTGTAAACATAACTTTTATAAGCACTGGGAAACCAACAACATTTGTATGACTTCTTTTACTGTGATGCTTGCTTTATCGTGTGGGTCTGCAACTGAATCTGAAATATCTCCCAGGTATGCTTGTATTTAAATAGAATTTATATCTGTTTATTCAAAACAGAGAAAAAAATTTCCTGATACTTACACGTTGATCGAACCTGGTGCTATTAATTTCTCGATCTTTCAGAGGATACCAAGTCATAAACAATGTCCAATGTACTCTGCAAAAAATTGAGAATTCTGTAACTTAAGATTGGCAATTATTCTACTGTGGTTATGTTTTGAAGTCCTGTAGGTTTATGGATTACTTACTCTGGGTTTGACTAAATTAACCCATTTAAAAGAAGTGGACTTTTAAAATTCCTGAAAAGAGAATATTGATTGAAGATAATACTAATAAGGCAAGCAGAGAAGTAGACAAGAGAAGAAACTGCTACTCTGGAGGATGAGATTTCATCAGCCACATTTCAAATTAATGTAATAACAATCTAGTCAGATTAATGAATTAGATAAGCCAAAAGGTAGCCTAAATGCAATATAGTATTTAGCTTCTGTAGTAATTGGATTCTGAAACAGAAAAAGACCAATGGTAAAACTGGTGAAATTCAAAGTCTATGGTTTGATTAATAGTATTGTATCAATGTTAATTTCTTAGTTTTCATAAATAGTTGTATACACAATTAAAATTAAGAGAAACTGGATGAAGGATATAACATGAACAATTTTTACTATCTCTGCAAATTTTTCTGTAAATTCTAATCATTCAAAATATAAACCTTATTAAAATAATTCAAGGTGAACTGATGATGAATAGTTATAAAGGGAATTTTAAATCCTGGAAATGTTAAGATCTATTGAAGATCTTTATTATATATCCAACAACATATTTGACAAAATATTTTATATTTACTTTTATTTTTTCAGTTTCATAAAGCTATAATTGAAAAATAAAATTATAAGCTACTTAAGGTGCCCAACATGATGATTTGATACACTTACACATTGTGAAGGAATTCCCCCATCAATTTAACATATCCATCATCTTACATATTTATTGTGTGTGTGAGAATGTTTAAGCTCTATCCTCTTAGCAAATTTCAATTATACAATATAGTGTTATAAATTATAGTCACCATGCTACACATCAGACTCAGATCTTATTCTTATAACTGAAAATTTGTACTTGTTCACTGATTCCTCTTTCTATCTCCCACCCCTTCCCCCTGGCAATCACTTTTCTACACTTTGTTTCTGTGAGTCCAACTTTTTAAGAAAGTAATTTTAAAGACAAATCATCATCCCTTAAATCTAACCTCATACTAAGTATATAATCTATTCATGAAGAAATAGAAATAACAGTTTTGAAAGTAGCTCATCCTATGGAGAGAACATCTTGAGACTTTCTATTGTTATGTGATTTTCTTGCTAAAAATGATTTACAAAACTATCAAACGTTCACAGTTAAAACATGTATTGCCAACAAGTAAAATATATTGAAATAATAAAAATTCATAGCATAAGAAAAAGAGAGTAAGTGATACATCAGTAATAAATGATTTATGATGTTGGATTGTTCTGTTTCTCGAATAGGATTCACTTTAAGACAGCATTATGATGAGGTGGTGATGGGCTTTGTTGTTCAGTCACTCAGTCATGTCCGACTCTTTGCGACCCATTGGACTGTAACATGCCAGGCTTCCCTGTCCTTCACCGTCTCCCAGAGCTTGCTCAAACTCATGTCCATTAAGTCAGTGATGCCATCCAACCATCTCATCCTCTGTTGTCCCCTTCTCTTCCTGCCTTCAATCTTTCCCAGCATCAGGGTCTTTTCTGACGAGTCAGCTCTTCGAATCAGGAGGTCAAAGTATTGGAGCTTCAGCATTAACATTAGTCCTTCCAATGAATATTCATGATTGATTTCCTTTAGGATGGACTGCTTGGATCTCCTTGCAGTCCAAGGGACTCTCAAGAGTCTTCTCCAACACCACAGTTCAAAAGTATCAATTTTTCTGTGCTCAGCCTTCTTTATGGTCCAACTCTCATATCCATACATGATTACTGGCAAAACCATAGCTTTGTCTAGATGGACCTTTGTCTGCAAAGTAATGTCTCTGCTTTTTAATATGCTGTCTAGGTTGGTCATAGCTTTTCTTTCAAGGAGCAAGTGTCTTTTAATTTCATGGCTGCAGTCACCATCTGCAGTGATTTTAGAGCCCAAGAAAATAAAGTCAGTCACTGATGATGGGAGGGGAAATGGCCAATTGAATTCATAAGAAATATAATTGACTGCCTTACCAAATCTTCTTTTATTAAACAAACAGCTCTTTCTCCAAACCTTGTTTTAAAACTCTGATAATCTACAATATCACTTAACTGCAATGCCGTTTTTAGAAATCCTTTCTAAAATCTGGAGAAAGATACTATGACTAAGACATGTTCATATTAGTAAATCTATTTCTAAGAATTCATTGCAGAGGATAACCAGAGATCCGTTATTTTGCATTAAATAAGAATGTTTATCTCAGCATTATCTACAACACCAGGAAAAAAACAAACAAACAAACAAACAGGAGTGACTTAAATACCTCCAAGGTAAATGATGATACACCGATTTAGTAAAAGCCTAATAATCCTGTTACAAATATTATATAAAGGTGTGAAAACATATGAAGGATATTTTTAAAAAGGAGTCTAATATATATGTGCAAGATGATTTAAATAGAAGAAGAAAACAAAACAAACAAACAAAAAACACAGAATGTGAACTTACTCTAAGCCTTATTTCTCTCATTTGGAAAATGGAGATTATGATACCACTCATTTCATAGGATGGTTGTGAGAACTCCCTAATGCTTAGGAGGCTGCTCTGATATAGTACTTTGCACGTAATAGGTGTACGTTGACTGAGGCTGATGTTAATTGCATTTTGAAAACCTCAGTGGAGCCTGGCTGCTAGATGGGCTCTGGGTATGTTATTTCAGTGAAAGAACTCCAGCTCGCTGGTCAATGCCTGCAGGAAAGACTTCTGCTTAAGATGGATGTAGGATCCCCCAAATGTAGGTGAAATGCCTGCCACTGAAGTATTTGCTACATGCAGGTATTTGGGTCAAGTTCACCTAGAGCCCCTCTACTGCCTGGCACGCTGATCTGCATTTGCAATACAAGTTAAAAAGGTAAAATTACTTCTCCCAAGTCGTTCATCGAGTATTGTGTCATCCTTCCTTACTGGTTTTTCCTTCTTGTACCTTCTTCTCATTCCAATTCCATCTGCCTTTAGTCTGCCCCACCATCTCTCTCTTGGTCTATTATAGTAACACTTGTTTTTACATCCCGATTTCTATTCTATTTCTGCCTCATGCAATATCAAATCTCCCCTCTTACAAACAGATGCATCTTTCAAAATTTAAATCTGAGCAATTTGGTTCTTTTAAAAAAATACTTTTCTTTTTTTGGGCTTCCTATTTTTCACAGGGTGAAATTGATTGGTGCAGCATAAACACATTTATCATTGAATCTCAGTATGCTTTTCAGATGCATTTCAGACCAATCTCACCGTCCATGTTTTGCTTTTCTACTGCAGAAAAACCTGCGCTTCCTTGAACACATTATTAGTTACACTTTGCCTAGACAACACACTGATTCTGTTTCTGGAAACCTCTAATCCCAGTTTCCTGTCTTGTGAAGTCTTGCTTCATTTTCTGTTGTCAGAAACATGGGATGTTTCCTTGTCTCCTCCAGGAAGCTTGCTTTCTCCTCCCACAGAAAGATTATTTCTCCTTTTTTTTTTTTTTGCATTAAAATAAACAAAAAACAACTATGACTAAACTTCATATTATCTTACCATGTGACATTGCATTGACTATTGTTGTTCAGTTGCTCAGTTGTGTTTGACTCTTCTTGACCCCATGGACTGCAGCACACCGGGCTTCCCTGTCCTTCACCATCTCCCAGAGTTTGCTCAAACTCATGTCCATTGAGTTAGTGATCCCATCCAACCATCTCATCCTCTTTGGTCTCCTTCTCTCATTGCTTTGTGCCTATCTCTATTCTTGAAGGGCTCTCTGTGATTTATCTATATCCCCAGGCCAACACCAGTATTTCATATCAGCAGGCCCACAGCTGATGGCTGATGATGTGACTAGCAAATGCTTTTTAAAAACATTTTACTGATGTATAGTTGACTTACAAATACTTTTTGAATATGTGCTATGTATAGAAACCTCCCACTATTAATAGGCATAAGAAGGTGACTCTGAAGGCCCCAGATAAAATACAAATATTACTTAAGTAGCATTCACTGTATTAGTGTGAAATATTTATCATTTGAATTTTTTGGTTAATTTTCCTATGGTGTATAACAGTATTATAGATAGTTACAGGTACTTAAAAAAAGTCATCAAAACACTTCCCTTAGTCTTTCTCTAGTTGACTTCATTCTTAGGTAAGTCCTCCTCACATACACACAAGCTTCCGCCCTGTAGACTTATATCCTTCCAAATAATAGGCTGCTCTGAGGAAATCTTTATATTCTAACAACTAATGAATGCAAAACTTACTAGTGTGATTCTTATTTGGTCAAATGTAGGTCATGCCTCAATCTCTAAATGAATCACTGTCTTAACTCTGATTTACTAGGCAGAGATCAGAGACAAATAAAACCTCTGGACTGAAAAAAGAAGCGTGGTTTTCTAAAGAGGTGTGTGTGTGAGTGTGTGTGTGTGTGTGTGTATTAGTTGCTCAGTCGTGTCCGACTCTTTGTGACCCCACGGACTGTAGCCCACCAGACTTCTCTGTCCATGGAATTCTCCAGGCAAGAATACTGGAGTGGATTGCTATTCCCTTCATTTTTATTAATATAGAAATGAGAGAGAGAGAGAAATATGGTATATTGGACAAAGAAGAAATAGTTGCCCACCACAGAAAGGTTAAGCAAATAAGATACTTCTTTAACACTGTAGGTCCATAACGGTTCCCCTTTTCTGCGTGTGCCTTCAAGGTCCATCTCAAATAGAGTTTCCTTTGTGAAGTCTTTCCTGAAACCCCAGGAAGCATGAGTCACGTGCCCTGCGCTCCCTAGCACCTGACTGTGCTTCTGGCCTTGCACAATCATGTCATACTGTAAGTGTGTGTTCACCATTGTCTTCCCTAATAGAATGTACATTCCTCAGGGGAGGGCCAGTCTGTATGTTCCTCTTCCTTTTGTGTATCTTCAATCCCTATTGAACATGCCAGAGTCACTCTCTTAATGTTTGCTTGGGAATTTCCTGGTGGTCAGGTGATTAGGACTTTAGGCTCTCACTGATGAGGGCCCTGGTTCCATGCCTGGTCAGGCAACTAAGATCCTGCAAGCCACATGGCTCAGCCAGGAAGAAAAAACAAGTCTGCCCATGGTAGGCATGGATATACAAGGGGATACAACTTGAGGGAGACAGTATGAGTTATTTAGCAGCGATATGCCCCAGAGTGGTTCTATCTACCTCATGAGACAGGGAATACATTTTTCTGACTGGCGACTATCTTCCTCTACACTGCAATGATATAGTAAAGAATATACTGGCTAAAATTGAGATAAGTCTCATTAAAATTATGAATGTGACCACTTACCAGTGAGGCAAGTTATTACATATCCTAAATCTCCAGGTTATCATATGTGAAAGATGACTTATACTATCAAAAAAAAATTTAAAAATAAAGTTATTCCTACAATCTCCATATAATCTCCCTACAAAGTCCCTTTTGAATGCGTAGTCAACTAATAGGTTAGTTTATTTTCTGTGTGTGTGCCAGAATTTGACTTTATAACACTGATTTGCCTGAATATTTTGTTCTGAGTTTCTCATGATCCCAGTGATTCACATCATACATGGTAAATTTCTTCTCTCATTTGTTTAACATGTATGTGTGAAAATTTCTTCTTCTCACATCATCCCAGTAGGTATAATGATCATCTTTCTACCACTTCGCTGGAAACAAGCTGGTGAGTGTTCTGATTGTAGACTCCTGGAAGGAAATCAGGTACCTCATCTATGTAGAAATCTCAGAAACAAGAAAGATTTGGGTAACGATGCATCCAGGGCATTAAGCGCCATCTGCTGCATTGGTAGGACTACCACAAGTGACAGAAAATCTAGAAACTAACAGACCAAAAAAAAAAAAAAAAAAGTATATTAGGTAATGTAATTAAAAATTCAGTGTGATAATAATTTTCTGGTTTCTTTCTCTTCTCCCACTCTTTATTCCTCTGTCTTTAGTTTGTTCTTATTAGCTTTATTCAGTCTATATGGGCAGAAAAATGGACCTGGTAGCCCCTTACTTTCAATATTCTTTCAGCTTTTCATATCAGGAAGACAGCTCTTGTCTTCTCTTTTCCTCTCTTTCTCTCTCTCCTTCTTCTTTTTCCTATTTTTTGCTTCTCCTCTCCCCTCATTTCCTTCCTTGCCTTTCCCTCTTCTTCTCTCAGTTTTCTATACTGAATCTTATTGAAGACAATTATATGGATTATCCTTGTTACGGCAATGTCTACCCCTGGACCAATCTCTTTGCATCGGGAAAGAAGGAGTGGAGCACTCTGATGGGCCAGGCCAGGATGAAGGGTTCACATGTGCAGCCAGAGTCATCAAAAGCTCTTTCAGCATCCCACAACTTCAAGAGGATACTGGAGGGACACTGATACCTGTAGCATACATCCACTAACCAATGAGAAAGCTCTGCCTAATTCTAATAAACATATAATCAGCTTGGTCCAACATATCTAAAGCCCATCTGAGTCTATATTTCTTATCCACCACTTCCAAGGTTAACCAAGTAAAATGGCGTGGGTGAAAACCTGAGAACTAATCATAGATAATTTATGTTAAACTTACTTAGTTTTCTACACCCTCCACTTGCTCCAGAGATAGAAATTAAGGGGCTGAAAGGTCAAAACCACATGGGAGGCATTACATCTATCACAAAGCAGACTTTTACACCTGTATTAACAACATTTGTGTCATGTACATTAAGAGAACGCTTGTAGAAGAGAGACTCTGACTTAAATTTTTCGTTCACATGACATTCTCAACTAAAAAGGACCAGGAGGATGACCCATCTCAGTCTTCCCATTTTGGCAATGAGAAAATTGAAGTCCAGAGAAAAGGAGATGGTTCAAATTGCTATTAGTGCATAGCCAGGGAGCTAAACACCTTGACTTGCATAAATTATTTAAAAAAAATAGAATACAGTAAAACCTGCCCTGGCTTCCCATTATGGTCTGAGTTCTAGGTTATACATCTGAGATCTCCTGCTTCCACTTGACTATGTTTGTTCTCAGTGTCCATGATGTTCTGGGCCATCTCTACCCTACCTCCTTTGCTTGAAGGACCAGCTGTGACACTTCAGGTTTCCATCTCCGGTTCCTAGCTTCTTATCTGTCTCCCTTGGCTTCCCCATGGACTTAAATGGTCAGTGTATCCCCCCGGTGGGGTGACCCTAACACATTTGTGTATCTCTTTCCATCAAGATCCTCAGCTACCTTAGCTCCAGTCAAGACTTTCTCTCTCCCCACCATGTCACCTTAGAAGCATTCTGTCTTCCATCTAGGAGAAAAATTCATTATCCCTGCTTTGTTTTGAAAGGACTCATTTAAATGTAAGTGTGTAATTTTATGACAACCCACAGAATGGGAGAAAATAATAGCAAATAAAACACCTGACAAAGGATTAATCTCCAAAATATACAAGCAGCTCACTGCACTCAATACCAGAAAAACAAACAACACAATCAAAAAGTGGACAGAAGAGATGCCTAAACGGCATTTCTCCAAAAAAGACACACAAATGGCTAATAAACATATGAAAAGATGCTCAACATCACTCATTATTAGAGAAATGCAAATCAAAACTACAATCAGGTATCACCTTACATGAGTCAGAATGGCCATCATCAAAAAATCTACAAACAATAAATGCTGGAGAGGGTATGGAGAAAAGGGAGCCCTCTTTCACTGTTGGTGGGAATGTAAACTGATACAGCCATTATGGGGAAACAGTACAGAGATTCTTTAAAAAACTAGGAATAAAACAATGATCCAACAATCTCACTACTGGGCATATACTCTGAGGAAACAAAATTGAAAAAGACACATGTACCCCAGTGTTCATTGCAGCACTATTTACAATAAATAGGACATGGAACCAACCTAGATGTTCATTGACAGATGAATGAATAAAGAAGTTTTGCTATGTATACACAGGGGAATTATTACTCAGCCATAAAAAGGAATGCATCTGACTCAGTTCTAAATGGGGTGGATTAACCTAGAGCCTATTATACAGACTGAAGTAAGTCAGAAAGAGAAAGACATATATTGCATATTAACACATCTATATGGAATCTAGAAAGATGGTATTGATGAACTTATCTGCAGGGTGGCAACAGAGACAGAGACATAGACATAGAGGACAGACTTGTGGACATGAGGGGAAGGAATTGGGGAACAAATTGAGAGAGTAGTATTAAAACAGAAACATTGCCATTTGTTAAATTAGACAGCCAGGGGAAATTTGCTATATGACTCAGGGAGATCAAATCTGGTGCTCTGTGACAATCTATAGGGGTGGGATGGGGTGGGAGGTGGGATGGACGTTCAAGAGGGAGGGCGACATACATATACCTGTGGCTGATTCATGTTGATATATGGAAGAAACCATCACAATATTGTAAAGCAATTGTCCTCCAATTAAAAATCAATAAATTTAAAAGATATATATATATATATACATCTGTACCTTTATGTACTATAAAATGGACTCTTGGACATATAGCTCAATGTGCTTTGACAAATGCACAGACACATGTAATCACTCCCACCATTAGAACCGAACACTGGGGACTCATTTTTAAACTAACCTTATTTGCTCAGGGTTATTTAATTTAATTCATTCTTTATTTTCTTATTTCTAGTACTTATCTTCCAATCACAGCTTCTGATCAGGGTGAGAGAACCAGAGTAACTAAAATAATTTGTTAAAATTTTTTCCAATAGTAAAGGGATGTAGAATTTTAATTGTATTGAACAGCCCGATTGCCCATAAGTACCATTCTTTTTCAGTCTTTTAAAATAAAGAAAGTCTCTCTCAGATCCCTAATACCACATTCAATGAAGTCAAGGCTTGGGTCTGAGGGTTATGAGTGGGTCTGGTCTAGAACTGGGTAAAAATGCTTTCCTTAGATCTTTTGAAGTTATTCCAGGGGATCCCCCCATGGAGGGGCACTCAGAAATTGTTGTAAAGTTTATAACATGAGTCTCAAAGATATGAGGTATTTTTTCTGGCACAGTATTAGAGAGTTTCTTCTATCAAGTCATTTTGATGGCTAAGTCAGTATTGATCTCTACATTTTCAAATATCAAAACCAACTTGTCAGCGATAAAAAGAAAGTGGCCAGGGACCTCCCAGGAATCTCCTGCTAGAAAAAAAAATTCTTGCTTTTTGCTGTCCAAATGCTCAGCATGTTAAACCTCACTTTTAATCAGTCTCTCAGACAGATAATGAGGTGGTAACACAATGCAGAACTGTAATAGAAATGGCTTGAGTGAAAAAGAATTTCTCAGGATGTGAACTGAGATATGTATACAAAAACAGCCAGCAATCATTAATAAAACTCATTCTTTGGTCTCATTCTCAATCTGTCTTTCCTGCCTGGTTGGAAACTAGGATTTTTTAGAAGGGAAAAACACATCAAACAACACATCTGCGTGTTTAATGAAGGTGTCAGACTGAAGTTGTGTTTTAAAATGGAAATCCTTTGGCAAACTGCAGTAAGGAGATAAGATGCTTTTTATGGATTGCAAGAATTTAAATACTTTTAGTTGCTTTCACAGAATGTCCTTAAGTTTTAATAATATCCAGGCATTCTTATTTTTCAGTGAATGATTAAGGAGAAAATGTGTCATACAATGACATAATTACAGAGAGACTGGCTATTTTGAAAATAAACTAATGGGATCATAATTTTTTTTTCCTTTATAGAAATGAAAGGAAATTTGGAGTCAACCTCAGCCTACTCCTTCACTGTGTGTGTGTTGCGGGGGGCATTTTAAAGATGTTGAAATTCTTGTTTTGTCTAGGTAATTAAATACTGACAAAGACTAGCATGGAACTGGGGTATCCAGGGATCATGATTTAGAGTCCTGTTGAAGAAATGGTACTCCATGGATCACAGAGATGGCCCAGGGGTTAGAGGACTTAGCTTCTTTTGCTATCTCTGTTTTGCCATGAATGTGATAAGAAGGTTAAGGGGTAGGGGAATTGGAGGTGGTTGAGATCAGAAAGGTGGTCAGGAAATAAGAACTTAAATAAAGCCATAAGTTGATGAGGCTTTTTTGCCTGGAGAATCGGTACTAAGAACTATAATCATATGAATAAAAGGAAGCGGGTAGCAAGGTGGGTTGTAACACAGTATCTGGCTGCTTTTGTACTACATGGACAATCTTGGGGACATCTTAGCCTTTCTTCATTTTATATATCTGTATCTATCTATCTATATCTATATCTATCTATATATATATATAAGAGGAGATACCTACTGCATACCATACCAAAGAAAAAATCAATTCTGGCCAGTTATCCCATTGCAATGTAAAATATTAAACAAATAATAAAACTTTGGGGGAAAAATGGAGGAGATAATCATCAATTTGAGGAAGGCAAACAATTCTTAGAAAAGACATAGAAAATGATATGTAATAAATGAATACATGTTGAAATTAGGAATTTTTGTTCAAAAATAACCCTTTAGAGAGTTAAGAAACAATCCATATGATTGGAGACTATATTAACAATACATATATCCAACAATGAACTTGAATTCAGAATGTAGAAAGCACTGCTACAATAAGCAAAAAAGGCAGATGGCAATTCAGTTTTTAAAAATGAGTGAAAGGCTTGAATAAGCACTTCATAAAAGTGGATATTGAAATAATCAATAAAGATAGGAAACAGTGCTTAACTATCATTAGGGAAATCCAATTAAAAGCACAATGTAATATTGGTAAACTAAGCCACAGTGAGTAAAATGAAAAAGACACATGACGCTAAGTGAGGGGCTGAAGGAGGTAGAACTGGAAACTTGTATCCTGCTGGTTGGTGCTAAACTTGGTACAATCACTTTGAAAGAAATACAGATACACACACACAACACAACAAAATAACTCTAAAGCTGAACAAAAAGCCTTACAATTTAGCAATTAGCATTTTATCCCGAGGTATAAGCAAAAAATGATGATGCTAAAGTGCTGCACTCAATATGTTAGCAAATTTGGAAAACTCAGCAGTGGCCGCAGGACTGAAAAAGGTCAGTTTTCATTCCAATCCCAAAGAAGGGCGAAGCCAAAGAATTACCATACAATTGTGCTCATTTCACATGCTAGTTAGGTTATGCTCAAAATCCTTCAAGCTAGACTTCAGCAGTGAGTAAACCAAGAACTTTCAGATGTACAAGCTGGGTTTAGAAAAGGCAGAGGAACCAGAGATCAAATTGTCAACATGTGTTAGATCATAGAAAAAGCAAAGGAATTCCAGAAAAAAACATCTATTTCTGCGTCATTGACTACGCCAAAGCCTTTGACTGGTTGGATCACAACAATCTGTGGAAAATTCTTAAAGAGATGGGAATACCAGACCATCTTACCTATCTCCTGAGAAACCTGTATGCAGGTCAAGAAGCAACAGTTAGAACCAGACATGGAACAATAGACTGGTTCAAAATTGGGAAAGGGATATGATGAGGCTGTATATTCTCATCCTGCTTATTTAACTTCTATGCAGAGTACATCATGTGAAATGCTAGGTTGGATGAATCCCATGCTGGAATCAAGACTGCAGTAAGAAATATCAACAACCCCAGATATGCAAATGATACCACTCTAATGGCAGAAAGTGAAGAGGAACTAAAGAGCCTCTTAAAGGTGAAAGTGAAGAGTGGAAAAGCTGGCTTGAAACTCAACATTCAAAAAGCTCAGATCATGGCATCTGGTCCCATCACTTCATGGCAAGAAGAAGAGGGAAAAGTGGAAGCAGTGACAAATTGTATCTTCTTGGGTTCCAAAATCACTGTGGACAGTGACTGCAGCCATGAGATTAAAAGATGCTTGTTCATTGGAAGGAAAGCTATGACAAATCTAGACAGCATATTAAAAAGCAGAGATATCACAGTGCTGAAAAAGTTCCTTATAGTCAAAGCTATGGTTTTTCCAGTAGTCATGTACAGATGTGAGAGTTGGACCATAAAGAAGGTTTTTGAAATGTGGTGTTGGAGAAGACTCTTGAGAGTCCCTTGCACTTCAAGGAGATCAAAGGAGTCAATCCTGAAGGAAAGCAACCCCGAATGCTCACTGGAAGGACTGATGATGAAGCTGAAGCTGCAATATGTTGGCCATGTGATGCAAAGAGCTGACTCATTGGAAAAGAAGACCCTGATGCTGGGAAAGATTGAGGCAAAGGGAGAATGGGCTGGAAGAGGATGAGATGGTTAGGTGGCATCACCTACTCAATGGACAGGAATTTGAGCATATACTGGGAGATAGTGAAGGGCAGGGAAGCCTGGTATGCTGCAGTCCATGGGCTCCCATAGAGTCTGACATGACTTAGTGAGAGAACAATTACAAATCCTTAGACATATAGAAATACATACATGTGTTGGTAAAAGATATATACAAAAATGTTCATAGCAGCAGTCTTTGGAACAGCTCAAACCAACACAGATTTTTATGTACAATAGCAAGGATAGTTAAATTGCATATTCATGCAATAGAATACTGTATAGCAAAGATCAGCAACAAGTACAATGAAACACGATAGTGCAAATGAATCTCACCAAATAACGTTGAGTGAGAGAAGCCAGTACTCCCCAAATATACATTATTTGATTTCATTTAAATCAAGTTCAAAAATAGGTATAGCAAACTGACAATGTGACCAGTCAGGAGAGTGGTTGTCTTCCAGTGGCAGAATGGCTAGAAAGGGATACATGGGGCCTTCAGGGGTTCTGATTTATTACTGTTTTCTGACATAAATACTGGCTATACAGATGCATTCAGTTTTTAAAAATTTATGACTTTGTGTTCTTTTCTGTGTATGTTATTTCTTAATAAAATTTGACAGAAAAGTGAGGATATCAGAGTGGAGGATTTCTGAGACAGTATTAATTAGTTTACTAAAACCTAAAAAAGTTAACTGATTAAAGAATTACTAAAGCCTAATAAATAATTTTAAATAATAATCCTGGGAAGTTTATTAAAACAACAGATTTCAGGGCTCTATCTCCAGAGAACATTACTCTTAGGACCAGAGAATGGTTTATGTTAAAATAAACTACCTTAGTTACTTTAAGTCCATGGACCATATTTTAAGAAAAGTTATAAAATGAGTCTTTCAATGTTGATATTTTAAAGCCATGATGCCAACTAGCAGATCAAGCTAGTTATGATGGTATCATCACTAAAATTTTTGATGGAAGAAAGCATGAAAATACATTGTCATGATGCCAGCTGCAGGGTTTGCTATTTCCAAGATTGCCATCCTTCTTGAGATGTTTTCCATTTAATAAATAGCTTAATAGAGATCCTGTAAGAAGAGAGTAAGGAAGAGGAGGGATTCTGACAATGGGTGTAGAACCTTTATGCTCAGGTCATCACTTCCAATCTGGTGGTTGACAAGACAGGGCCAAATTCGTTACATATGAGCACTTTTACAGCATCCCTAGAAATGAGTTTAGGAACCAGTGAAATACAGTTGGGGTTGCTGACATCACTGGATTGTTTTCACATAGAAAGACCCTAGAAGGTAGAAGTGGCACAGTTTGTATGACTTCCCTACAGAGACATGATTCCTGCCCTTTGTGTTTGCCACTAATAAGAATCTTCTGCAGTGCAGTGCTAGTGGTGGAGAACACTGCACCTGAGGCAATCAACAGCAAGACATGTAATGTATTTTGCAGTAAAATATTTAATATTGTTTATCTCATGAAGTAGTTTTTCCATGTAATTCCATGATAATGCATATGGAAATGCTGGTTTAATATACGTACCATTGAAACAATTTCTTTGTTCTACACTGGTTCAGCACTACCCTCATTGGCAGAGATGATGAAGACGGGCAAAGTCAGGGAAACAGTAAGGGGAAATGGCTTCATCTACAAGAGGACGTTGGGAATATTTGTCCTTTGGCTGTAATCATATCAAATCAGTGAGAAAACATTAATCTTAATGTTTTTGTTTTTTATTTTGATTTTGTATTCTAATCAAGATCTTTGACTAGCAATAACACATGTAAATTAATTTAAAAGAAAATTATTAAGATGTTTAAAAGAATTCCACAAATTGATGTGCATCTATATTTATCTCTACTTCTCATTTTATTGTTTCAAGACAAGAAAGAAGTTTCTTCCATGATTCATCTGCCCACTATATTTTCCATCCTATTTTCTCTTGACCCTTGAGTTATCCTGCTTCATTAATGTATTCTCTTTTTCCTCTGTTTTCAATATTTTTCTCTTTGTGGTCTCTTTCTTATCAACATGTAAACACATAAAAGTATTTTTACTTTTTAAGGCTTGCTTATTCATCTTTCCATTCCTTTTTCACCCTTGTAAACCCTTTCCTGCTAAACTTCTTAAAAGAACTGTCCAGTCACATTGGCATTGCTTCTTTACTATTCAGTTCCCAAGCCACTGGAGTCTGGTTAATGCCTCCATGATAACGCTGAAACTGCTCATTAAAACTCATCAAAACTCTCCTGGTTGGTGAATCTGATAACTAATTTTCAATTGCTAGCTTAATTTGAGGTTTCTGGAACATTTAATCTTATTGATCTTTCCCTTTTATTGAAGCTCAGTTTTTCTTTGGACTCAATCACATCAGTTTTCCTGGATCCCTAGTTATTTGCAGGGAGGAATTAATTTTCCAGACCATAGCCCTCAGTAGAAGGAAGGCACTAGAGCCTCCATTCCTTCAAAGATGGTGTGGTGAGAGTGAGCACATGAGTGCTCCTCTTTCCCCATGATTCAGTCCTTCAAAAAGAAGATATGCAGGACTAATCCACTCACTTTGATGTTGTATTATTTGATTGGTTAGATGGCTGAGACCCTAGATTTTGTTTACTAGAGGGTAATTTCTCAGCCTATAAAAGAAATTCGTGGCTTTCTTTCTCTGCCCACAGACATGGTTAACTCAACTTAAGCCCCTAGTCTTCAGGTGGGAAATAGACATGTTCTCTCCACCCCCTTCTCCCAGTTTCTCACTATTCAACTGATACATGACAGGTTAGGGCTGTTAAAGATAGTCAAAATGTGCCCCACCCCCAGTTTTGTTATTTGAGGGTTACTGTCTGAGAAAGAGGATTAGTTAGGAGCCTTTACATTGTTTGTCTTTAGTTTTCAGATATGTTTTTCAAACATATGAATCAATATCACATCAAGTTAAGAAAAGAAACTGAATAATTCAGAGTTTAATACAGCTTAATATATAAAGACTTGGTGGCTACACAAGTGATAGAAGAGTTGAAAAGTGTTAGCAAAACCCAGAGTTTTCCTATCTGGTGGGAGCTAGAATCTAAGACAGGTTTGTTTCATTCCATAGAGAAAGGGGTACTCAGAAGCTAGACCATTGATGATACTCCGCTATTGTCTTAAAGTGCCCACAACCATAGAGAGGGCAGAGGAAAATTCTGCTGCTTTCTTACTTCTCACTCCCTTAATCTTCCACCAGTATTATCCACTGACCAAATACACCTTGCAGCTTATCATCATGGTAGCATGGACAATATAGATTGCGGGATACATTCACTTGTAGGGTTTTAAGAAAACCCAACTTTTTCTCAGAGTAGTATGTTTTAAGAGTTATTGGGATATAAATAATATTTTTCTACTGATCCCCAAATGGCTCCTTTCATCTTTGTTTACTGGTAATAACCTGGAGAAGTCAAAAGATAAGTCAGACTCATCAAGAAAAAAGAATCAAATCAATAAAATTAGAAATGAAAATGAAGAAATCACAACAGACAATACAGAAACACAAAAGATCAAAAGAGACTACTATGAGCAATTATATGACAATAAAGTGGACAACTCGGAAGAAATGGACAAATTCTTAGAAAAGTGTAACCTTCCAAAACTGAATCAGGAAGAAATAGAAAATCTTAACAGACCCATCACATGCATGGAAATCAAAACTGTAATAAAAAATCTTCCAACAAACAAAAGCCCAGGACCAGATGGCTTCACAGGTGTATTCTTCCAAAAATTTAGAGGAGCTAACACAATTCCTGGAGAAGGCAATGGCAACCCACTCCAGTACTCTTGCCTGGAAAATCTCATGGATAGAGGAGCCTGGGAGGCTGCAGTCCATGGGGTCGATAAGAGTCGGACACGACTGAGCAACTTCACTTTCACTTTTCATTTTCATGCACTGGAGAAGGAATTGGCAACCCACTCCAGTGTTCTTGCCTGGAGAATCCCAGGGACGGGGAAGCCTAGTGGGCAGCCATCTATGGGGTTGTACAGGGTCAGGCACAACTGAAGTGACTTAGCAGCAGCAGCAGCAACACCTATCCTACTCAAACTCTTTCAGAAAATTGCAAAGGAAGGTAAATTCCTAAACTCATTCTATGAGGCCATCATCACCATAATACCAAAACCAGACAAAGATGCCACAAAAAGAAACTACAGGCCAATATCACTGATGAACATAGATTAAAAAATCCTTAACAAAATTCTAGCAAACAGAATCCAACAACATATTAAAAAGATCATGCATCATGACCAAGTAGGCTTTATCCCAGGGATGCAAAGATACTTCAATATTTGCAAATCAATCAGTGTGATACACCACATTAACAAGATGAAATATAAAACCATATGATTATCTCAATAGATGCGGAGAAAGCCTTTGACAAAATTCAACACCCATTTATGATAAAAAGTCTCCAGAAAGCAGGCATAGAAGGAACATACCTCAGTATAATAAAAGCCATATATGACAAACCCACAGCAAATATTATCTTCAATGGCAAAAAATTGAAAGCATTTTCTCTAGAATCAGGAACAAGACAAGGGTGCCCACTCTCATCACTACTATTCAACATAGTTTTGGAAGTCCTAGCCACAGCAATCAGAAAAAAAAAAAAAAAAAAGAAAGAAAGAAAGAAAGAAAAAGAAATCCAGATTGGAAAAGAAGAAGTAAAACTCTCATTATTTGCAGATGACATGATTCTTTACATAGAACCCTAAAATGCCACCAGAAAATTACTAGAGCTAATCAATGAATATTGCAAAGTTGCAGGATATAAAATTAACACACAGAAATCCCTTCCATTCCTATACACTAACAACGACAACAACAAAACACAGAAAAAGAAATTAAGGAAACAGTCCCATTCACCATTGCAATGAAAATAAAAGTATGCTTAGGAATAAATTTACCTAAAGAAACAAAAGAGCTGTATATGGAAAACTATAAAACACTGATGAAAGAAATCAAAGATGACACAAATAGATTCAGAAATGTAGCATGTTTGTGGATTGTAAGCATCAATACAGTGAAAATGAGTATGCTACACAAAGCAATCTATAGATTCAATACAATCCCTATCAAGCTACCAATGGTATTTTTCACAGAACTAGAACATATAATTTCACAATTTGTGTGGAAACACAAAAAAACCTCTAATAGCCAAAGCAATCTGGAGAAAGAAGAATGGAACTGGAGGAATCAACTTGCCTGACTTCAGACTATACTACAAAGCTACAGTCATCAAGACATTATGGTACTGGCACAAAGACAGAAATATAGATCAAAGGAACAAAATAGAAAGCCCAGAGATAAATGTACACACCTATGGACACCTTATCTTTGACAAAAGAGGCAAAAATAAACAATGGAGAAAGACAATCTCTTTAACAAGTGGTGCTGGGAAAATTGATCAACCACATGTAAAAGAATGAAACTAGAACACTTTGTAACACCATACACAAAAATAGACCCCAAATGGATTAAAGACCTAAATATAAGACCAGAAACTGTACAACTCTTATAGGAAAACATAGCCAGAGGATTCTCTGACATAAATCACAGCCAGATCCTCTATGACTTACCTCCCAGAATAATGGAAATAAAAACAAAGATAAAGAAATGGGACCTAATTAAACTTTAAAGATTTTGCACAATGAAGGAAACTATAAGCAAGGTAAAAAGGCAGCCTTCAGAATGGGAGAAAACAAAACAACTGACAATGACTTAATCTCCAAAATATACAAGCATCTCATGCAGCTCAATACCAGAAAAATGAACAGCCCAATCAAAAAGTGGGCCAAAGATCTAAACAGACATTTCTCCAAAGAAGACATACAGATGGCTAACAAACACTTGAAAAGATGCTCAACATCACTCATTATCACAGAAATACAAATCAAAACCTCAATGAGGTACCATTACACGCCAGTCAGGATGGCTGCTATCCAAAAGTCTACAAACAATAAATGCTGGAGAGGGTGTGGAGAAAGGGAACCCTCTTACACTGTTGGTGGGAATGCAAACTAGTACAGCCACTATGGAGAACAGTGTGGAGATTCCTTAAAAAACTGGAAATAGAACTGCCATATGACCCAGTAATCCCACTCCTCGGCATACACTCCGAGGAAACCAGATCTGAAAGAGACACATGTACCCCAATGTTCATCGCAGCACTGTTTATAATAGCCAGGACATGGAAACAATCTAGATGCCCATCAGCAGACGAATGGATAAGGAAGCTGTGGTACATATACACTATGGAATATTACTTAGCCATTAAAAAGAATTCATTTGAATCAGTTCTAAAGAGATGGATGAAACTGGAGCCCATTATACCGAATGAAGTAAGCCAGAAAGATAAATACCATTACAATATACTAACGCATATATATGGAATTTAAAAAGATGGTAATGATAACCCTATATGCAAAACAGAAAAAGAGGCACAGATGTAAAGAATAGACTTTTGCACGATGTGGGAGAAGGCAATGGAATACTACTCAGCTATATAAAAGAACACACTTGAGTCAGTTCTGATGAGGTGGATGAAATTGGAACTTTATTATACAGAGTGAAGTAGGTCAGAAAGATCAACACCAATATAGTATATTAAAGCATATATATGGAATTCAGAAAGATGTTAACAGTGATCCTATATGCAAGGAAGCAAAAGAGACACAGATGTAAAGAATAGACTTTTGCACTATGTGGGAGAAGGCAAACATGTGATGATTTGAGAGAGTAGCCTTAAAAAATGTATATTACCATATGTAAAAGAGATGACCAGTGCAAGTTTGATGTTTGAAGCAGGGAACTCAAAGTTGGTGCTCTGGGACAACCCAGAGGGATGGGGTGGGGAGGGAGGTGGTGGTGGGGGGTTCAGGATGGGAGGGCACATGTGCACCCATAGGTGATTCATGTTGATATATGGAAAAAAGCACCACAATACTGTGAAGAAATTATCCTCCAATTAAAAGAAATAAATTATTTTTTTAAAAAAGGCAATTCAATTGCACTCCAAACTTCAACAACTTCTTGTCAATTTTGAGTGAGTGACCTGCTACTCCTACTTCTACTTGGCCATTGACTTAACAAAGCCTCTCTTTTTTCATTTCAATTACCATTCTAGGCTGACTCCCAATATCTATGTGCCCAGGTTTGGTCTATCTCCTGAATTTCAGTTCTATAACTTCAACTGTCTGATTAACTTCTTTCCAAAATATCTCATTTGCAGGAAAAGCTGGTACATTCAACTCACCACATCCCTAACAGAAAGTATCTTGTTTTCTGATTTGTTTCTTTTCCTTTATTGCTTATCCTAATGAACGGTACCCTTATCCTCCCATTTGTGCTATCCAGGATCCTGGAAATCCCTCTTACTCATCTTTTGTACAAATCATTCAGTTACTTCAAGGGCCATCTATCATATCACTCTAAATATCCATGAAGCTCTGATTGTCTCCTCCTGTCTCTACTGCTGGTACTGTTTTTCTGACTTTTATCCTCTTTTACCTGTGTTATTGCAACAGATCTATCTTTCTTTCTTGTCTCCTGTGTTTCATTCCCTTAGTCCATCTTTGATATGAGCTATCAAATTATCTTTCAAAACAAGCTTCTAATTATTTTAGTTTCTTCTTTGAAATACTTCAATATCTTCTACTACTTTCAAAAAGAAAAATGTCCTGTCATTTTGTTATATCATGCAAAGCCCTTTCTACTCTGATCCATCCAGAACTGGTTTCATTTCTCATTGCCAATCCATATATGTGATATACTAACAGGTGTGCTGGAAGTAGAGTGAACAAGCACAAGAGTATTATACAGTGAGGTCACACAGAAAGAAGCACACAGATCATTTCAGCCTTCTAGTCCATGGAGAGGGTTTTAAATTGTGCTCTAAGTGAAATAAGAAGCCAGTGCAGAATTTTGACAATAAAGTCATCACTCTAATTAATGTATTGTGAATAGATTAAAGACAATCAGGGAAACTTGTAGTAATAGAATCAGGAAGACCTGTATCAATTCGGGTGAGAGATGTCGGTGCCTTATCCATGGTGATGGCACTGGATATGGTGAGAGGTGGCTGGATTCCTTCTGTATGTAGAAGGTAGAGCCAAGGTGATTTCATGAAGGACTGGATGTGGGGCAGGTAAGAATAATGGTAGTCAAGGGCCATTCCAGAGATTTTAGCTTGAGCAATTGGTAGGCAGAGTCATCATCACTGGGATGAGAAAGCAGAAGTGATTAAATTTCAATGTGTGAAGCTTGAAGTGTATGTTCAATATTTGTGCAGAAATGTTAGTGTTGTTGTGTCACAGCCTGTCCTTCAGAACTCGGTTGAATTGTCAACTCCTTTCAGAAACTATAAGTTGAAATGTGTTATTTTTCTCTCTGAAATGCATTTATTTTCTATATAAAATGGATTCATAAATTTAAAGTTTTTGAATAAATTAATAGAGAAATGAAAACTTTTAATGTGAGGACTAAATGAGAAAAAGCCATCAACATAATGTCTACTAGGAGCTCTTCTGCCCATTGTCCTGAAGTGGCTCACATCCAAAGCCTCCCTCAAGCGAGCGTATAAACACTAGTCTATTTCAGACCAGTGTGGGATGACTCTGATGGGCCATTTTAACTAAAAATCTAATAAGATTGGTCAAGGTTGTCATTAAACTGACATTTCAGCTTGACTTCCCTCTCTGCCCAGTCTTGTTTCCTTCCTTTCCCTTTCATAGCTGTTGATGCCAAGAGTAATCCTGAACAAAAATGGGCGTCCTGGAGAAACAAACCTGCAAAATTGGTGCAGCGGTGGTGTGACATAGCAGTTGATGAGGTGGCATGTTGGACCTAGATCCCTAGCTGCCTGTCAGGCAATGAGTACTTCACAGTAGTAAGCAGAACATAGAGAAGCTCTGGTACAAAGTGATGGACCAGTTGTTAAACTTCTACTCATGTTGGGTTGGGGTTGTATGCTGGTAGTAAAGAATGCATTAGCCCTTGCAGTGTGTTGGCCCTTTGAGTAAAACGGGGGATATAATATCTACAAGAACAACAGAAGACAGTAGCTTCCTTTCTCTTTCTAAACAAGTATAGCAGAGGATGAGAGTGATTAATAGGTAATTGAAAGTCTGTTTGAAAGCCAGAGGGTATCCTTGGCAGCATATGAAAATGTCTTCATCCCCTGTAGTAAAACAGCAGAGCTAAGCAACATAGAAGGGGATAAGGATTTATTCAACAGGTTTACTTAAATCAGTTAAATGGAGTAAAGATAGTCTTTCAACAGTGCTGGAACAACTGGACATCTACATGCAAAAGCAAACAAACAAACAAAAAAAACCCTCACCCTTCATAAAACTTGACTAAAAATGAACCACAGACCTAAATATAAAGTGCAAAATGGTAAAACTCCTAGAAGAGAAAACCTAGATGACCTTGGGTATGATGATGATCTTTTTTTTTTTTTTTATACAACACTAAACACCCGATCCTTGAATGAAATAGTTGATAAGCTAGACTTCATTAAAACTGAAATTTTCTATCCTACAAAAGACAATGTCAAGAGAATGAGAAGCTAAGAAACAGATTGAAAAAAAATATTTTGCAAAAGAGACATGTGATAAAAGGATTGGTTGTCCAAAATACACCAAGAAAATTCTTAAAACTCAACAATAAGAAAACAAACAACCTGATTAAAAAATGGACTAAGGATCTTAACAGATATCTCACCAAAGAAGATATACAGAGGTCAAATAAGGATATGAAAAAATGATCCATATCATACATACTAAGAAATAGAAAAACAAAGAGACACTATTACTTATCTATTAGAATGGCTTGTAGCATAAGGCACTGTGAATACTAAATGCTGATAGGGATGTGGAAAAACAGAACTCATTTATTGGTTGGTGCAAAACAATGGAGACAGTAAAAAGACCAGTGTTTGCCAGAGTCCAGGGATCAGGAGAGATAAATAGGCAGAGCACAGAGGACCTTTAAGACAGTGAATTTATTCTGTACAATACTACAATGATGGATACATGTCATTGTGATGGATACATATCATTGTACACTTGTCAAAACCCAGAGTGTACAATACCATGAGTGAACACTAATGTAAGCTATGGACTTAGGGTAATAATGTGTCAGTATGGCTTCATTGGTTGTAATAAATGCATCCTCTGGTGGGAATGCTGATAGGGAAGAAATATGAATGTGTTGGGGTAAGGGGAATACAGACAATCTCTGTACCTTCCTCTTAATAATTTTGCTGTGAAATTAAAGCTGCTCTAAAAATAAATTCTTTTAAAAAATACAAGGCAAATCTATTATGTGAAGGTCAGAACCCTCGTTGGGGAAAAAAAAAATCAGACAAGGACATCTAGGTTGAAGAAATTCTTGATTTCTTGCATTTTCCTGAACCATCTGAGCCTGCAGAAGTGACATATCCCTCCCTATTTTAAAAGCAGCACATTCCCCTTCCTCGAAAGCAATTCAGAGACCTCACTTCCAAGAGATGACAACAGTCCCCAGGGTGTTTCTTCACTCCTCTCCTTGACCCTAGACCTGTAGCTAGGATTAAGCTGCACCATAGCACAGCTTTACATGAGCTGAACCTAGTAAGACACACAAAAGACTATTCCCTAAAAAACCTTCAATGATGGAATAATAGCAAGAGTTGGGGTAGAATGTGTAAAATTGAATTCTGAGTTTTCTTAATCAAGGAGGCTGTTCACCTTAGCTCCAGAGCTCTTTGTAAGGTGAGCTTTGTACCTGCATCTCACCTGGATTCCTCCCTCGTCCCTATTCTCTATTATTCTTCCACAAGTGTTGATTCTAAGGATATTCCCTAATAAACACCCTGTGTACTAATCTCTGCCTCTGAGCCACTTCCTTAGAGAACACAACCTGTTACACACAATGGGAAGTCTCCAAACAACTCACTCAAGTATAGATTGTACACTGTAGGGATACATATCATTGTTCAAATGAGAAAAGACCTCCTGAGATCCGTCTGAAAATAGAGCTGATAGCCTCAAAAGTAGAGGGAGTCCTATCACTTGAATGATTCATGCAGAGATGAGATATCCATGTGGAGGGAATGTGATACAAGAATTTATATTTAGAAAACTAAATTAAAAAAAATAGACCTCCTTTCGTAGCAGAAATAGCTTTCAAACTCTATAAAAAGCAGTAGCTCAAGTTGAAGCAGGTCAAAGGCCTTGAAACTTCACTTACTTGGCCTTATTCTTCCTTCTTGTGTCTCCTGTGGGTCAGTCTTAGGGAACCCTAGGGTTCCATAGAGCACACTTCAAAAATTTCTTGTGTGCTTCTTTCCAGCCCAGTGATTTTGTGGATTTATGGAAAGCAAGTCAGCCAAAGGATTTGAAACAAAAAGATATTACTGGAGTATATTTGGTAAGCCCTAAGCATTATAATTCTCTTAATTAGTAATTCATATATTCAGCATATGAACTATGATATAATCACATGTTTAAATATGCAATCATTTCTCAACTCGATTGTAATAATTTGTGTATAATAAAGAGGTCCTCCTTCATTGCTATGTTGAGTAAATGTTAAATTAATCATGGACCCATGCCAAATGTGTTTTTTTTTTTTAAATAAAAAGGCAAATAAATTGCTTTTCCAAGTCTGAATCATGCTGCCTGTCTTCCAAGAGCATTTTGTAATTACTTCTTTGATTACCCAAGTGATAATATCAATATGGATTCTTAACCTTTATACCAAGTCTTTGTGTGCAAATACATTGGAAAAGATGGCCAGTGATTTCATACTCCATGCAAGGGGGCAACCCTAAGCACTGCCCTATTTCTGTAACAGACCGAATGGAGCCTCTGATGAAAAGATGAGACAACAAAGGGAGAAATCCTGGCAGGAAAATTACTTTGCTTTGAATCCTAATGGCACGATATCTTGAAAAAGCCAAGATTTCACATACAGGTTGTTTCAAATGTGAAGAAATTCAAAAGTAATACAAAATTCACTGCATTATGTAGCTACAAGGGGATAAAGTATAACCCTTTATACTTTATACTTTAAAGTGTAAGAAAACTCATTAATATCACAATGATTTGGAGACTTCACAAATTTTCAGACATTTCAGAAGGAAGTTCTTTAAAATCTTATAGAAACAGAATTGTGGGTTTGGAGAAAGGAAGGAACTTTCATGTAATTGAGTCTATCTAACTTTAAAAAAAAACAATTTAACAGATGAGGAAACAGTTTCATGGAAAAATTAAGTGACTTATCCAGACAAAGTAGGATCCTGCTACTCTCATTATAAGAGATAAGTCACTTTATTTCTCCATGAAACTGTTTCCTCATTTGTTAACTTGTTTTATACACACACACACACACACACACACACACACACACAGTATAACCTATGTATTATATTGCTACTTTGGGCAAAATTAGTTACAACATAGTATTTTGGAATCAAAGACATTTTTACTTTGTCTTTTGTTTCAACATCCTTTTTCAGTTCACATTTCTCTGGAAGACTTTCAAGTTTTTCACAATTTGATTCATTCAAGAAGGGTCTTCAGGATGAGGGGAGAATGAGTTGATTTCCCGGGGATGAGAAATTTGCCTTTTAGAATGAAAAGTCAGATATCAGTAATTTCAATACTGTGGTTTGAGAATTGAACGTTAATGAGGGAGAAAACATTTTTGTTTTCCTTGTATTTTAGAAGCTGCAGTACAGAAGGAGGTTCCGGAGACTGGGGATGAATCAGGAGTCTCTTTCCATGCAGTGGATGGAAGGAGTGGGGTGTGGAATTCTTTAAATCTATGAGTATCAATATCAATTTAGAGTCTTTGTTCATCTGTCCTTGCACTCCATGTGCAGTCCCCTTTTCCCAGTCATCTATAGTCACTTGCAATTTTGGATAAAAATTGATTAAAATATATTATGCTGAAATCAAAGGCATTTTTACTTTGTCTTTTTTTTTTTTTTTTTTCAAAATTCTTCTTTGGTTCTCCTTTTTCTGGAGACTTTCAAGTTTTTCTCAATTTGATTCATTCAAGAAGGGCACTCAAGATGAGAAAAGAATTGAACTAATTTCCCTGGGATGAGGAATTTGAGTTAACAACTCACTGGTTTCTTGGAGGGACATTATTACAGTATATACTTGACATTTGTTACAGGGTACTTCTTTCTGGAGACCTAGTCATTTCTTCAGTCAACGGGTTCTAGGTCGAGAAACTTGCCAAGGAAACTTTTGAGCAAAGAACCATCATAGGTTCTCCTTTTAAAAGTGAGGTCATTTGGGGATCAAATAATAAATGGAGTCTTGTCCAAAATATGATTTATGTTAGGTGGTGGGTCCATTGATTTTGGACCCACCTTGTGGTCATTTTCCCTAGTCCTCTAATGAATAAAAGATTGAGATTCTTGCAAGTTTCCACAACCCACACATTAGGGCCTCAGCGTGTGAGATGAGCTATTATAGGGGAGAAGTTCAACTAAAAGACTCTGAAAAGGCCTCTGATCCAACCAGAATATCAAATCAAATCAAATCAAAGTATTTTTTGGCAAGAAGGGGCTATGTTAGACCATAGAGATTAGTGCTGTTCTTTAAGTGAAATCTGTTTGAAGCAGCTATTCATTTGGGTTACACCATGTTGATTTTGGTTACATCCACCTCTTATATCTCGGTGGAGATAGCCAATGGGCAGAAACTTGCAAGCTAGGTTCTTGCAGGCCTTTCATTCACCAGAGCAGATTGTACATGATAATCTTTGGTTCGGGAGAAATATCAATAACCTCAGATATGTGGATGGCACCACCCTTAGGGCAGAAAGCGAAGAAGAACTAAAGAGTCTCTTGATGAAAGTGAAAGAGGAGAGTGAAACAGTTGACTTAAAACTCAACATTCAGAAAACTAAGATCATGGCATCTGGTCCCATCATTTCATGGCAAATAGATGGGGAAACAGTGACATACTATTTTTTGGGGCGCCAAAATCACTGCAGATGGTGACTACAGCCGTGAAATTAAAAGAGGCTTGCTCCTTGGAAGAAAAATTATGGCCATCTTAGATAGCATATTAAAAAGCAGAGACATTACTTTGCCAACAAATTTCTGTCTAGTCAAAGCTAGAGGGTTTTTCCAGTAGTCATGTATGGATGTGAGAGATGGACTATAAAGAAAGTTGAGCACCGAAGAATTGATGCTTTTGAATTGTGGTGTTGGAGAAGACTCTTGAGAGTCCCTTGGACTGCAAGGAGATCCAAGAAGTCAATACTAAAGGAAATCAGTCCTGAATATTCATTGGAAGGACTGATGCTGAAGCTGAAGCTCCAATACTTTGGCCACCTGATGTGAGGAACTGACTCATTGGAAAAGACCCTGATGCTGGGAAAGATTGAAAGCAGGGGGAGAAGGGGACAACAGAGGATGAGATGGTTGGATGACATCACTGACTCAATGGACATAAATTTGAGTAAACTCCGGGAGCTGGTGATGGTCAGGGAGGCCTGGTGTGTTGCAGTGCATGGAGTCGCAAAGAGTCGGACACGACTGAGTGACTGAACTGAACTGAACTGATTCTCTGGTTACATACTTGCTGTGGTGGTAATATATGTGGTCCTTTCCCCAACAATTAAATTAGTATTGATATGCTTGTGTGTGATTATATATATATATATTCCCTATGCCTTAGAACTAATTTCTCAACCTTTAATGGTAACTTCATGAAATGTGATGAATTGAAACATTTCATTGAAGGGGAGGTAAAGGGATAAACATATTTCATTCATAAGGAGGCTCAAATGCTTTTTTAGAATTAAGGACAATTTTCTGTGCATTTTAATTTAATGAACCATTCCAAATGTTGGCACATGGACAGCTGAACTTCAATTAGGTGTGCTTACATGTGCTTTTTAAATTGAACTGGAATTTACAGACAGCTGGAAAGAAATTGGGTTTTCTATTTATTTATATGCTTTCTAATTTGTCCTTTCAAATTGCCTATAGTTGTTTACCTAAATTCTACTGAGCACTTCTGTGGGAATTTACCACTGCATAGGACAGCCTATTGCATTGGGCAAATATAATTGTTACACTGGTTTCCTTATGTTGAACCAAAATCTCCATCTCCCGCCATGTTTAATGCTTGTTCAAACCTCTTCCCTCTTACATGTAACCTTGTGACTAATATTTGAAGGCTGTCCACTTCTTCCCTTGAATCATCTATTTTCAAGGTCTCTCATTTTTTCATTATTGCCTTTGCTAATTGACTTCCAATTCTCAATACTTTTGTCTTCAAATTAGCCAGTTTTTATTTTTAATGCCCAAATATTTCTAGCTTTAATCATAAATCCCCTTCTTTAATTTTTAATCAACTTTGAGATATATTTTATATTTTGCATAAAATAAAAGATTCACATTTAAATGTACATTACAGAGATTTTTGACAAGTATACAACCATAATCAAAGTACAGAATATTCCTATCATCCTGAGACGTTACTTTAGGGCCTCTTTGCAATCAACCCCAAACTCTAGCGAAGGTAATGACTGATCTGACTTTTGTTTGTATAGGTGAGTTTACTCTATGCTTGAACTGCATATAAAAGGAATCAATCATTCATTGTATATTCTTGTGTTCGCTCTTTTGTTCAACATGCTTCTCAGATTCATCTATGTTGTCACATGTATCAATAGTTTTCTCCTTTTTATTTCTGAATAGTATTCCATTGAATTGTAACACAATTTGCAAAATAATTCACCCATCAGTGGATATTTGCAGATATATGGTGGTTTCCAGTTTGAGGCCATTATGAATAAAGCTGTAATGAACATTTATATACAAGTTTTTGTGTGAACATAAGTTTGTATTTCTCTTATTTAAATAGCTAGGAATGAAATTGCAGGGTCATCCTTTGATTTTTGAAATCTAGAAATTAGGGGCCAGTGAATTATACATTTACAAACTATAAAACAACTTTTCTGTTTCCTAGAGATGTCTAAACCTGCTTCTTTTGTAGACATGTGATAGGACTGCTTATGTATACTATATTCAATATAAACACACACTTTTGGAATCAGGCACACATGAAATTTGGGGCTTCCCAGTAGGCACTAGTGGTAAAGAACCCACCTGCTAATGCAGGAGATGTAAGAGATGCTGGCTTGATCCTTGGGTCAGGAAGATCCCCTGGAGGAGGGTGTGGCAACCCACTCCAGTATTCTTGCCTGGAAAATCCGATGGACAGAGGAACCTGGCAGGCTACAGTCCAAAGGGCTCCAAAAAATTGGACATGCCTGAAGCAATTTAGCACACACACATGAAGTTGAGACTCAACTCTGCCACTGATTAGGTGTGATATTTGACTAGTTACTTAATTTTTCTAAGCCTAGGTTTTTCTTTTCTTTAAAATAGACAGAACAGAAATACCTGCTTCACAGTTTGCTGGGAGCACCTATCTAGTGATATTTGAAAAATAAAGGAAAAATAATTATCCCAATGCTTATATGGAATAAAAGCTAAACAGAAGAATATACACAGTAGAGTCAGTCTTAGAGTAGCTTACAAAATGAGTTGTCTACAGGACAACATTGAGAAACATAGAGGCCAGGCTCAAAGCAAAAGAATGCCACGAAACATTATTTTTTTTCTTCTTTTTCTTCACATGCAGAGGGGGGTATAGTGACATTTATGCAATGAAAAAAAGCATTTACATATGAAGCAATGTTTTCTTTCCCTTCAAGAAACATCAACCTCACCTTACAAGAAGATTCATATTTGAGTCCTAATAAAACATCTCACACTATAGAGCACTTTCTCAATTACTGTAGCTTGAATAAAGTACGGCACATTAGCCAGAAAGGGCCTCAATCAATACTAGTTTGGCTTGCTTAAAGAGGTCAGTGGCAGAATCAGTTAAAAATTAGCAAAAAAGGCAAGGGAATTTAACTCAATTTTGCAATTATTCCTGGAGCTCTTTCCTCACAATTACAAGCTTAGATGCTATTGTAAACAAGCCTCTTAAAAAAGACTTTTAAAAAGAAATAGGGTAAGTAGTTACATTACAGAAGTCTAGAAATTCATGCTAATAGGAGGATTGGAAAAACACAAGCAACCAAAGGGCATATTATGGGAGTGGTTACTGGGAGCAAGTGACATCATCCTCTAAGAGCTCAAAATCTCTGACATTTAGACATTGATGGAAATGAAAATTATGTGCTCTAAAAATCTGTATTAAGATGACACAAAGACAGTGATTTTGAAGAAGGAAGAGGAAAGTTTGAGGTTTCATTTGAATGATAAAGGGATCTTAACCTAATTAATAATTCAATAACTTAACTTGATGTTTTTCTGGGTTTTTACAGTGGGAAAACAGAAGATCGACTTATATTTGGTCATATACTCTACTTGCTGCCCATACTCTAGTGAAATTAAATGCATTGAAGCCTCAGTAGATGGAAGCTTGTGAATTACAGACCACTGAAACTTTTTTCAAAGAAATGGGAGCTGTCTACCCACAGGCTGTGACTTTGATCATATGGAACCTTTGGCCAATTGAAGTAAGCAATGCTAGATAGTGTGTTTTCTAGATTAAAGAATGTACCCATTTTGTTAGCAGCAGGAAAGAGTGCGAGAAAGAGTGTGAGAAATTATCCATGAATAGTATTGTTTTTTAATAGCCTGGGACAGAAGTAGTAGATAAGGTGTGGATTCAGTTGCCAGCAGCACCACTGTTTCAGAACTTCAGAAATTATTTTAGTGCTTTGATAATATATTCAAAATGTAAACAACCGCATATATCAAAAGTGTCCCTCACACTGCTGATGTGTGTGTATACAATGTATACATATTTGTCTGTATGTTTGCATATGTATTCATATGCATATATTTGTGATTATAGTCTTTGAGATTACAAAGAGGGAAAGTGCATAACACTGGTGTAATTTAAGGCATTTTGTATCATAACTTGGAATCAAAAGTTGAGACTGGTTTGCCCAACTATGGAACTTTTTAAAGTAATGAAATATCACAAACTGGTAGGTATCTCCCAGTCAAAAGAGCATAGTGTTTTGGTAAGGTCATTAACATTATTGGACTATAAAGAAAGCTGAGCACTGAAGAATTGATGCTTTTGAACTGTGATGTTGGAGAAGACTCTTGAGAGTCCCTTGGACTGCAAGGGGAACCGAGAAGTCCATCCTAAAGGAAATCAGTCCTGAACATTCATTGGAAGGACTGATGCTAAAGCTGAAACTCCAATATTTGGCCACCTGATGTGAGGAACTGACTCATTGGAAAAGACCCTGATGCTGGGAAAGATTGAAGGTGGGAGGAGAAGGGGACAACAGAGGATGAGATGGTTGGATGACATCACCGACTCAATGGACATGAGTTTGAGTAAACTCCGGGAGTTGGTGATGGTCAGGGAGACCTGGTGTTTTGCAGTCCATGGGGTCGCAAAGAGTTGGATACCACTGAACTGAACTTATTAACATTATTGCCAAACAAATATGGGTGCCAAAAGCAATTATGGTAGAATCTAAATTTGGGAATCTTAGGTTAAGTTTGAAAATATGTGTCAGATACTGTTTTAGGTGATTAAAATACATTATCTCAGTCCTTAGAAAATCTTTATATATTATTCTGAAAATCCTTTGATATTATTCTACTTGAATTGCATATAAGGGACATCAGTCTCAGAAAGGTGACTAATCCAAGTAACATAGCTGTGGGGTTGGAATCAAAAGTCAGAACTGATGCCTTTGAGTCAGTTCTATGAGGTGGATGAACCTAGAACCTATTATACAGAGTGAAGTAAGTCAGAAAGAGAAAGATAAATATCATATTCTAACACATATATACAGAATCTAGAAAAATGGTACTGAAGAATTTACTTACAGGGCAGCAATGAGAAACAAACATAGAGAATAGACTTGTGGACATGGGGAGAGGGGAGGAGAGGGGGAGACGTGTGGAAAGAGTAACATGCAAACTTACATTACCATATGTAAAATAGATAGCCAAGGGGAATTTGCTGTCTGGCTCAGGAAACTCAAACAGGGGCTCTGTATCAGCCTAAAGGGGTGGGGTGGGGAGGGAAATGGGAGGGAGGGTCAAAAGGGAGGGGATATATGTATACCTATGGCTGATTCATGTTGAGGTTTGACAGAAAACAGCAAAATTCTGTAAAGCAGTTTTCCTTCAATAAAAAAATTATTTTAAAAAGTCAGATTTGTATCTAAAACCCTAAAATTTCAGATGAGAAAGAAAACACTAATTGAAGCTAGAAAAAAAAAATGTCAAAATCAGGTTCTATAGCCAATGATAAAGTGATACTAATAAATAAATAACAATAAAATAATGAATAAACTATCATCATTATTATCATCAGCAATAGCAGCACAAACATCATTGATTTCATCATCATCCAGTTTTAAGGTCCACCATGAGAAAGTTGAAAATGGGTCAGGAATTGGTGTGCAGGATGAGCTGGGACATGGATTAAACACTCACTAATTTACTAATGAGTAATTTGTGGATGTGAAGGCTCATCCATTATTTTTACAAAAGTGGCTATGAAGTAAAAATGCCAGACTGCTGTGTATTGGCATAGTTCACTAGCCTTCTTTAGACCTGATTTTAAAACCTGCCTCTGCTACTTATCTATGACCTTGGATGAATTTGCTAAAATTTTGAGCCTCAGTTTCATCAGAAAATGGGTATAGGTCTGATATTTTAGGGTCATTTAGAGAATTAAATGAAGCCATTATGCAAAGTATTTGACATGGGGCTAACCCATGATATGAGCTTAATAAATGGTAAATTGTTACTATTAAAAAGGAAGATTGGGAAGATGCAATCTCAAAATATATCTTAGAAAAGGGTGATGCAGTAGATGCCAAAATGGGGAGAAATAAATAAGGAGACTGACATGTAACACTGCATAACTAACCTTTGTTTTTCCTCTCAGTCTTTTGGGGGAAAGACTACTTGTCTCTATTACACTGTATTCTTTAGAAACACAAATTAAGAATGATGGACCCATCTCAGTGTTCCTCAAAGTATAGTCTAGGGACCTCTAGCCCTCTAAGGGGATCTTGCAAAACAAAGTCCATTGTCAAAACAGGATTTGAGGAAAACATTAAAGGCTCTGAAAAATCTTACAACAAATATCATGTCCTACCCTGTTTAAATTATTTGATTATAGTACCCTTTCTATGCTATAATTAGCATGCTGATAAGTGTACTTTGTGAATTGTACACTTTTTTCTTGAATCTGAGTGGGAACAGACTGCTCTCATCATTCCCTGAGCAGAGTACAGCTTTCACCTGTCTTCCTCTCAGGATGCTTGTCCATGGAATACAACCACCATGCTGTGAGGAGCACAGGCTACAGGAAGAGTTGTGTAGATGTTCTGGCTGATTGTTTTGATGGTTTCATTTAAACTCCCAGTCCATAGTTGGTAATGTGACATAGTTCTAGGTATCATGTGATATATCAATAGATATCATATATGATGTAGATAGATCAGCTAGATATGTAAATGAGGAAGGCTAATTCCAGTCCTAGACTTTGAGGTTCTGGATATTGTTTAGCAGAAACATCCAGCTGTGACACATCCTAATCTGTGAAACATTTTATCTATGAGCTTTATGCCCCTAAATTTCAACAAGTGGCTATAGCAACTGGTGAAAGACAGCTAGTGAAGTGAAAGTGAAAGTCGCTCAGTCATGCCCGACTCTTTGCGACCCCATGAAGTATATATAGTTCATGGAATTCTCCAGGCAAGAATACTGGAGTGGATAACTTTCCCTTCTCCAGGGGATCTTCCCAACCCAGGGATCCAACCCAGGTCTCTCACATTGCAGGAGGATTCTTTACCAACTGAGCCACAAGGGAAGCCCAACAATACTGGAGTGGGTAGCCTATCTCATCTCCAGCGGATCTTCCCGATCCAGGAATTGCACCAGGTTTTCCTGCATTGCAGGCAGATTCTTTACCAACAGAGCTACCAGGGAAGCCCCAGCTGGAACACTTGATAATTTGAAAAGAAAAAAAGAGAAAAAAATAAACTTTTAATGCATCTTTATCGTGTTCCTTTGTAGATACTTGTGATTTTTTAAACTCATTTAAATCATATACATTCTACTTCCTCCTTGTCAGACGTGTTTCTAAGTGTATTTTAACTATCACAACTCTATGAAGATAGTAAATTACCTTCATTTTTCATATAAAAAAACCTTATACATGTGTGCTTAATTTGCCAGTGTTGGTAGAAGTTTAATGCCAATATATCCATATAAGAAGAATGCTCATTATCTTTGGCCATTTATACAAATAGCAGGTTTCTTAAAAATTCCCATTCAGTTGGCAGTTGTTATGCACCCTGGTCAGATGTATCTCTGTAACCTGCACTTTATAATAGTCACTAGATTTCTCTTCCTTTTAACTACCTGAACATGCCCTGAGCCAACCTGAGAGATAATGGCCATAGAGTCCAGAGTTGGTACCACACTGGCATCGGCAGTGCACGCCTGATAGCCCTATGGAAAAAGTGATCCAAGTCACATTTCGTGCCCGCATGGTAACACCAAATAGTGCGTTGGACCTGATTAAGAGCTTAAATTCAAGATATAACCTCATCTTTCTCTTCATATTGTATTTTGCATGCTTACCACGACTCACCAATCCGACAATAGACGATCGCTCCCATGCCTTTACTCCTACAGCCTGGTTCAGTTAATTGACTCTGTAATCATTTACAAAAAGCACCCTATGTCTGGGGGATAGGTAGAAAGTAGAACATCTCTTAATCTGTGGGCATCTTTCCATGAAGCTTATGCTCACCTGATTCATACCAGTTGCAGTGTGGTGCCAAACAGACTGAGTCAACCCAATAACCAAAGAACTAACTTTTAAAATGTCTAGTGACATTTTGGAACAAAAAACATGAAACTTAAATTATTTTTCAGGTCAGACTGCATGGGTTCAAACCTCAGAACTGCCTTTATCAGTCATGATACCTGAAACAGTTGCTTGACATCATTCAAACTCAGTTTTCCATCTATAAACAAGGCGTAATAAATTTTCTGTAAAGATAGTGTGAGAATTAAATAAGATCATCTGTGCAATGGGTATAATTTAGTTCCTGTTCTATTCCACTCAATACATGCTCAGGATGATGACATCTGCCCTTCATGTGTAACTCCACACGGGGTACTCGGTGTTCCAAAGGTGACTCTTGAGTCACACAACACTTTCTTACATTTTGCATCCCTCTTCTGGTGTCATTTCTATGCTTGGCTTCAGTTCTCTAAGCTTTTTACGATGACAATTGTGCTTTATGGTGTTAGCGTCAATTTTCCTCTCCTCAAGCTTTACACACTATTCCACAGGAGGAAAATATTCTGGGCCACTGACCTATAAATAAAGTTGGTTCATCAGAGGGCAGCTGCTAGGATTTGGGCTATCTGAGCTGCAGCAAAGTGAAGTTGGATGCAGTGGAATCTGGGGAGGAGGGCTAAAGGGCTCTGAATACCAGATATAGCTAGTGCAATGTCATAGATCACAGACTCTGGAGACTGTGATCACATAATATTCACCTCCATTTAAATTCTATCTGTTCTGGTTATATATTCTATTATCTTTGCAAGCTACCCAACCTCTCCCAGCCTTGGTCTCTCCTTGTGTACAGGGGTATAAAAATCACACCGTCGACCTGAGAATGTTGTGTGTAGGTTAACACCTGCAAAGTGCTTAGCATAGTACCTGGCACATCCTAAGCATTTCTACTGTTTGTGTGTATTTGGTGCCCTGCCATACCACCTCGGGTCCTTAACCAGTCCCACAGAGGTGTATTTGGTGCCAACAGTAAATATCTATTCAGCTGTGGATTCAGCTGTGGCCATCTGGCAGGCAGTGTCTGGGAGTGCTGGAAAGTGAGGTGGCTTCTGTGTGGGGATCAGCAGCATCTGCTTCTGGGAGAGAAGCTCTCCATGCTCCCTGGCATGTGCTCCACTCATAAATTCTCCCAGAAATGGAGACGCAGCTGAGCCCCACCATTTGTGGAAGCAGGCACCCTCCCTTCCTCTCTGCTCTATCTGTTTGGAGCTGGGGCTGGAGCACCACTTGGTTTGACATGTGGCTGCTGGCTTATAATGGCTTTCCCAGCAGAGTCCCTGCAGGCATCTCTGCCATAGTTCCTGGAGGAGAAGGAAGCCTGTTGATAAAAGATAGCCATGAGAAAGGAATGCTTATTTAAACAGGTTTGAGTAATTTAATTTGCCTCTTTAGAAATGTTCAATACCTCCTGTTGTAGGCAGAATGCCTTACCAAAGGTGTCCATGACCTAATTCCTGGAACCTATGAGCATACTATTTTCAATAGCAAAAGGAACTTTGCTGATAGAATTGAGATTACAGGTTTTTAAAAGTGAGGTAATTTGGATTATCCAGGTGGCTCCAATGTAATTACATGTCTTTAAAAACAGAGAAACTTTTCCAGGTGGAGGTAGAGGGTTGTGCCAGAAGGAGGAACCAGAGTGATTCAAAGTCTGAGAGGGACTCGACCCTCTGGAGGTGGTTACTTGGGAGGAAGGAGAAAAGTGGGCATCGCTAAGGAGCAAAGACAGGTCCATAGCTGGCAGCACCAAGGAAACAGGGGTCTTGGTTCTACAACAAAGAATTGGATCCAGCCAACAGTGTGAAGGAGCTTGGAGACAGATCACTCTCCAGAGCCTCCGGGTGAAAACCCTGCCAGATGGCACCTTGCAAATCCCTAAGCAGAGGACCCAGCTGAGTCCGTGTGGACTTCTGGCCTACAGAACTGTGGGGGATGACAAACTTGGATGGTTCCAAGTAGCTAAGTTTGGAGTAATTCGTTAGGTAGCCAATAGAAGGCTAATGCAACTTCTTTAAAAATAAAATTTAAATTATTTAAATTACTAGGCCTGTCCTAGTCTAGTCCTGTTTTTCCTCTAGCCATTCATGCCATACTCCTCTCTGCACTGTCAAACTTCCCCCAACACCACCATCCCTGATGGTCTTTCTGCACTTGAGGCTTTTACAGTGAGAGCATTATTGGAATTTGGGGCGGAAAACTTCTCATTGGACAGGATGCACCGCAAGACATTTTAGCATCTGTGATTCCTGGGGTCCTAAATGCCCACTAAGTGCTGCCCGCTTATTGTGACAACAATTAATAAAATCACCAAGGAGTATTAAGTTTGAGCAATACTGTAACCAATATGTAAATATTCAACCAGATGTTCTGAACAACTTCTATGCACTAGGAAGTTTTGTAATATTGGACAATTTGAGTGGACAAAACTCTACCTGCCTTGAAGGGAGTTAAAAGATAATGTGATAGACCAAGAAAAAAAAATGTGTAAAAAAAACACTCTGAGGTAGTTTTAAATGCTATAGAAGAAAACAAGATAATACAGTGGCAAGGCAAGGGGTATAGTGTGTAACTTTTCTGGAGGGATCAGAAAAGACATTCTTTGGAGGCTGCATTGAGTTGAGACATAATGTTGAAAGGGAGTAGCCACCTCAAGGTTAAGAGAGAAAAAAATCTTAAGCAGAAGGATGAGCAAGTTCAAAGCCCTTTGAGACAAGGAGGGCTTGGCATTTTCAAAGGCCAGAAAGGTCAGTGGATCTGGAGCAGAGTGAACAATGAGGAGAAAGGAGCATAACGAGGCATGAGAAGCAGGTCACGGTCAGATCACACATGACATTGTAGACTATGGGGGTATATTTTTATTTAATTCTGGTTTCAAAGACAATCCATCAGTAGGTTTTTTTTTTTTAACATTTTTTTGTGTGGACAGTTTCTAAGTTAAGTTATTAAAAGTTACCCTGTGTTAATGTAATTAATCACTCAGCTTTTCAAGGCCAATCTTGTCTATGAATATCCCCAGCCACTGTCTTCACTCCCCAGATGACTCTAAAGCAAATCCCAGGTATAAGAAAATGTCATCTCTAAATTGTCCTATTTTAAGTATTATTAAAACAACAACAACAAAACAACAACTTATTTTAGGCATACTGTTGATGTCATTACTAAACCTAAAAGGAACAAAAATTGTATCATATCATCAACTATATTGCAGGATTTTTAAACAGGAAAGTAAATTCGTCGGATTTTAGCTGTTAGGAATCTTACTGTAGAATCCCAATGAGGGCAAAGTGAGGCAAGAGGGCAGGCATGGAGATGAGGAGACTGATAAGGAAACTGTGTTGTCTTGGAGGTCAGGAATGATTGTTTATTAGCCAGGGTGTTAGTGGTGGGTGGTGATGGCTTAGATGTGGGCTGGAAAGGAAAAGAGGAATTAAGGATGGCTTTTGTAGTTTTGGTTTGAGTGACTAGGTAGATTACTATGACATTCATGGATCAAATTGGGTGGTTTGGGGAGAGAGATAGCAATAATAATTACAAGCTCTATCAACACAGGCCTTTCTACTTAGGTCATGGGCATTCTTGCCTTCAATCATCACTTCCATCATCACCCACACCATCACTTAAATTCTCGTTGGCAACCTAAGCCGTACTCACATGCTTTAGTTAAAGCTATGGTTTTTCCAGTAGTCAGGTACAGATGCGAGAGGTGGACCATAAAGAAGGCTGAGCTCCAAAGAATTGATGGTTTTGAACTTTGCTGCTAGAGAAGACTCTTGAGAGTCCCTTGGACAGCAAAGAGATCAAGCCAGTCAATCCTAAAGGAAATCAGTCCTGAATATTCACTGGAAGGACTGATGCTGAAGCTCCTATTCTTTGGCCAGCAGATGAGAAGAGCTGACTCACTGGAAAAGACCCTGATGATGGGAAAGATTGGGGGCAGGAAGAGAAGGGGGTGACAGAAGATGAGATTGTTGTATGGCATCATCAACTCAATTGATACGAGTTTGAGCAAACTCTGGGAAACAGTGAAGGACGGGGAAGCTAGGAGGGCTGCAGTCCAAGGAGTCACAAAGAGTAGGACACAACTTAGAGATTGAACAACAACAACACAGGCTTTCTCTTTTCTTTGTGGTCATCTAGCCTCTCCATTTAATAGTTCATGCTGTTTCAGTCTGGGGCTTCCCAGGTGGTGCTAGTGGTAAAGAACCCGCCTGTCACGAAGAGGCAAGAGATGTGGATTTGGTCCCTGGGCAGGGAAGATCCCCTGGAGTAGGAAATGGCAATCCACTCTCATATTCTTGCATGGAGAATCCCATGGACAGAGGAACTCCATAGGCGACAGTCCATAGGGTCACACAGAGCCAGATATGACTTAAGTGACTTAGCACACATACTGTTTCAGTCTACTTATCTAACTGTTAAAAATCTTAATAAAGGTATGTGGGTAAAAACTTTAAGTAACGGTGAAAGACTTGTTACAGAAAACAATTGTGTCATGTTGCATCCTGGCTCTGCTGTGGCTTCAAACTTCAACCCAGAGTGAGTTACTTCAATTTTCTGAGCATTTCTTCTGTCTGCTACAAAACGAAGTCATTCTACCTAATTCATTGGATGGTTGGATGATATTATCTAATTAATACAAGTCTTTTTCATACCTATGTTCTACTAGTCAAAGATGGTGGATTGCAGCTGGCATAATTATAGTTATCACCATTGTTTTCCAACATTCTCACCAAAGAAGAGAGAGTGATGGCTTTCAACAGGCACTGTGCCATTTTTGCTGGCATCTGAAAGCGATACAACAGATTCAACAACTAGAATGAGGATGGCATCTAGAGACACAAACTACCAAATTCTGCACACTGTGACTCTTCAATGATAGTAGGAGGGTTACTTGAACTTAATCCACCTCGGGATTGAATTAATAAAAATCAGACATTATTTGAAGCTGTAGAATTTTATTTAGCCTAATTTGTGTAAACTGTCTGCCTCTCTTTCTCCCAACACACACATAAACATGCTTAAGCTCTCTCTCTCCCTCTCTCTCTCTCTCTCACACACACACACACACACACACACACACACACACACACACCTGCAATGTGGAGGTGTATTTGATCTCTATCTTCAGCCCTCTATTACTTCAGTCCTTAAGACTTTGGTTGGCCATTATTTAAGAGTTCAAGAGAAGTATCAGGATTTTGCCATGCAGAGATTTAATCACAGCCACTTATAAATCCCAATTAGGCAGCTTGTAGCAGAGCCATGAGAAGAAGTACCATTTCCATTTGTTCTCAGGGTCTCATTAATGACATACCTTCACAATGGGTTATAGATGGAAGTGAAGTCTCCAAACAGGATTGTAAGCAGATGGGTGGAGAATGGGATCACAGGCTACTTTTTTTTTTTTTCTGCTGCAAAGGTATTTAAATAGGCCCAGGAACAACAAATGCCTGAAAGTTAGGACATGTATGTCGCAGCTCATTTCACCTCTCTCAACACTGATTTTTGACTCAGATTTGAATTTGAATTCAGTTTTTAATACGGACAAATTCAGAACCGTGGACATGCCTCTGAACCTCTCTAAGATTTCAGTATTTTCTCTTATGCAAAAAGCAAGGAAGCACAATGTGTTCCCTATGACATTGCTGTCAGAATTAAAAGACTGTATGTAAAGTGCTTAATAGGGTGTCTGTAAAACTGTTTTGTAATTAAAAGTAAATTCTCTATATTCTTCCTTCTCCCTTTGCTTTATTGTATAAACAAAGGAGCCTGGTTTCAGCCAAATATTTTTTTACAATAAAGCTTGTGGTATAAGCAAATGAAATCCCTCTCTCTCTCTCTCTCTCTCTCACACACACACACACACACACACACACACTTCCCCTGAAATCAAGTTTGCTTTTTTTGCAATTTGAAAGCCAGTTTAGAACACTGACTTTAAGAGACAGACTTGAAAAAAATCTATTAGAGTGTCAATGAATCAAGTTAGAAGTTAAAAACCAAGACAGAGACAGTGAGGAAAAAAAGACTATAAACCATATCCTGTATCAAGTATAAACTTGAGAGTAGCAATCTACTAGTTTATCCTAAACTCCTACTATACTTTTATCCCTACTATCTTATAGTAGTTTCACCATCCTTCCGTATTTAATCTGCCTAGGAGGATATTAAGAGCCCAAGGGTATACACAACTACGGTTGCAACAGATAAAGAGGTAAGGACAGGCTTGTGACCCAGGTGTGACTGATATAAGAGACCAAACATTTTCCATCCTGCAAGGCTGCCTTCCTTTTAATGATGTGCTATTCTGTATTAATTGCCAGCTTTCTTGTTTTGAGTCTTTTATGTCTCTGATAATTAACCAGCTAGCCAATAATTAACTAATTCTATAAAGTCTGAGTGTTAAGGATGAGCTCAGTGCTTTCATGCTCTTCAGGAGCTCACAGTAGAATAAACTGCCTCAAACTGAAGCATGACACTGTAAATGCTATGAAGCTGGGGAGCAGACAAAGGAGGTGACTTCACTGTGTCTGGGAAGTGGGGCTCTGGTGTGATTTTAGCCAGAGGTAGTGCTTTTTGTGACATTCAGGGAGAGGTGAGTTGCCAGCCAATGAGCAGGGGAAGAAATAAGTCTAGTTAACATCTATCACCATATAATTACAGAATTGTTTCCATGTTTTTACCCTGGAATTTTGGTATTAATATTAGTGTTTCCCTCAATAAAATATTTGTATGGAAAATTTTGAGGAAATTAAAGAAAAAATTTCTTAATTCCACTTCCTAGCAATAGATACCAATAAAATTCTGGTGATTTTTTCTTAATCTACATTTTTTCCCTATATACATTTTTTTATATATTGATATACAGTGCATTACCCACTTTACACAAAATCAGACTCATTTGCTCTCTAACTATGCCACCATTTTTTTCATAGGTCTTTAATCATTATTATATAAACATTCTCCAAAATCTTGCTTTCAGATGCCCTCATGACATTGTTATTAACATAGTTAATTAACAGTCCCCAGCGCAAACTTTAACAGTGTGTCTTTAATCAGTCCCACAAGGCACTGCATTCTAAGAAGTTAAGGACCATACTCCCATCTACTCATTCACCATCATATCCCCAGCATGTCACCCGATCTCTTGTACATGGTAGGTATACAGTAAATGTTTGTTGATTAACTGACATAACTAGATATTTACATTATCATCATTTTATTTTTGCTTATACACACACGCAACTCTAGTAAAAATTTCTCAGCCTAAATCTCAAGGTCTGATTCTGTACTTTTCTTTCTTTCTTTTTTTTTAAGTTAATTTGGGCTTCCCTTGTAGCTTACCTGGTGAAGAATCTACCAGCAATGCGGGAGACCTGGGCTGGATCCCTGGATTGGGAAGATCCCCTGGAGAAGGGAAAGTCTATCCACTCCAGTATTCTGGCCAGGAGAATTCCATGGACTGTATAGTCCATGGGGTCTCAAAGAGTCAGACAAGACTGAGTGATTTTCACTTTCACTTTTCAATTTGCTAATACTGGATTTTTTTATTCAAATGCAAGGCAAACTTGCAATTCTTTGATACATATTTCCAAATCTGTATTGCCCGGAGGCTGTAAACTTTTTTCTCTCCCACCACTAACACATGACAAAGTCTCTTTCCTGTACTCCTGCCAGCATGGGTATTATTTGCTTTTAATCCTTGCTAATTAGGGAGGTAGGAAATGGTTTCTTATTTCATTAATAAGTAGTACGGTGGAACATTCAATTATGGGTTTACAGTTGTTTTAGCTCCTTAGCGAATTTTGTTCTTTTTCTTTTTTTTAGTCTAACTTTGAGTTCTAGATTATGAATATTAATGTGAAGAGCACTGTGCCTGATATATAGGTATGTCTTAGATAAATATAGTCAACCAAAGAGTCAGAGATGCAGTACTTGGGTGCAATCTCAAAAACAACAGAATGATCTCTGTTCATTTCCAATGCAAACCATCCACTATCACAGTAATCCAAGTCTATGCCCCAACCACTAAAACTGAAGAAGGTGAAGGTGAATGGTTCTATGAAGACCTACAAGACCTTTTAGAACTAACACCAAAAAATATGTTCTTTTCATCAAAGGGGACTGGAATGCAAAAGTAGGAAGTCAAAAGGTATCTGGAGTAACAGGTAACTTTGGCCTTGGAGTACAAAATAAAGCAGGGCAAAGGCTAACAGAGCTCTGCCAAGAGAACACACTGGTCATAGCAAACACCCTCTTCCAACAACACAAAAGAAGACTCTACACATGGACATCATCAGATGATCAATACCGAAATCAAATTGATTATATTATTTGCAACTGAAAATGGAGAAGCTCTATAGAGTCAGCAACAAAAAGACTGGGAGCTGACTGTGGCTCAGGTCTTGAACTCCTTATTGCAAAATTCAGATTTAAATTGAAGAAAGTAGGGAAAATCACTAGACCATTCAGGTATGCCTAAATCAAATCTGTTATGATTATACAGTGGAAGTGACAAATAGATTCAAGGGATTAGATCTGATAGACAGAGTGACTGAAGAACTATGGACAGAGGTTCGGTGATCAAAACCATCCCCAAGAAAAAGAAATGAAAAAAGGCAAACTGGTTATCTGAGGAGGCCTTACAAACAGCTGAGAAAAGAAGAGAAGCAAAAAACAAAAGAGAAAAGGAAAGGAAAGATATATCCATCTGAATGCAGAGTTCCAAAGAATAGCAAGGAGAGATAAGAAAAAACACTACAATGTTGTAAAGTAATTAGCCTCCAACTAATAAAAATAATTGGGGGAAAAAAAGAGAAAACCTTCCTAAATGAACAATGTAAATAAATAGAGAAAAACAATAGAATGGGAAAGACTAGAGATCTCTTCAAGAAAATTAGAGATACCAAGGGAACATTTCATGCAAAGATGGGCACAATAAAGGACAGAAATGGTATGTACCTAACAGAAGCAGAAGATATTAAGAAGAGGTGGCAAGAATACACAGAAGAACTATACAAAAAAGATCTTCAAGACCTAGACAACCATGATGGTGTGATCACTCACCTAGAGCCAGACATCTTAGAGTGGGAAGTCAAGTGGGCCTTAGGAAGTATTACCACGGACAAAGCTAGTGGAGGTGATGGAATTCCAGTGGAACTATTTCAAACACTAAAAGTTAAAGTTGTGAAAGTGTTGCACTCAATATGCCAGCAAATTTAGAAAACTCAGCAGTGGCTAAAGGACTGGGCAATGTCAGTTTTCATACCAGTCCCAAAGAAGGTCAATGCCAAAGAAAGTTCAGACTTCCACACTATTACACTCATTTTACATGTTAGCAAAGTAACACTCAAAATTCTCCAAGCTAGGCTTCAACAGTACTTGAACCGAGAACTTCCAGATGTTCAAGCTGGATTTATAAAAGGCAGAGGAACCAGACATCAAGTTGCCAACATTTGTTGGATCATACAAAAAGCAAGAGAATTACAGAAAAGCATCTATTTCTGCTTCATTGACTACAATAAGGCCTTTGACTGTGTGGATCACAGCAAACTGTGGAAAAGTTTTAAATAGGTGGGAGTACCAGACCTCCTGACCTGCCTCCTGAAACACCTGTATGCAGGTCAAGAAGCAACAGTTAAAACCAGACATGGAGCAATGGATTAGATCAAAACTGGGAAAAAAGTACATCAAGGCTGTATATTGTCACCCTGTTTATTTAACTTATATGCAGAGTACATCATGAGAAATGCTGGGCTGGATGAAGCACAAGCTGGAATCAAGATTGCTGGGAGAAATAACAATAACTTCAGATATGCAGATGACACCACCCTTATGGCAGAAAGTGAAGAGGATCTAAAGAGCTTCTTGATGAACATGCATGAGGAGAGTGAAAAAGTTGGCTTAAAACTCAGCATTCACAAAACAAAGATATTGTATCTGGTCTCATCACTTCATGGCAAATAGATGGGGAAACAATAGACACAGTGATAGGCTTTATTTTTTGGGGCTCCAAAATCACTGCAGATGGTGACTGCAGCTATGAAATTAAAAGACACTTGCTTCTTGGAAGAAGAGCCATGACAAACATAGACAGCATATTGAAAAGCAGAAACATTACTTTGCTGACAAAGGTCTGTCTAGTCAAAGCTATGGTTTTTCCAGAAGCTGTGTATGGATGTGAGATTTGGACCATAAAGACAGTTGAGCATCAAAGAATTTATGCTTTTGAACTGTGATGTTGGGCAAGACTCTTGAGAGTCCCTTGGGAAGCAAGGCGACCACACCAGTCAATCCTAAAGGAAATTAACCCTGAATATTCATTGGAAAGACTAATGCTGAAACTGAAGTTCCAATACTTTGGCCACCTGATGCAAAGAGCCAACTTATTAAAAAAGACCCTAATGCTGGGAAAGATTGAAGGCAGGAGGAGAAGGGGACAGCAGAGGATGGGATGGTTGGATGTCATCCCCGACTCAATGGACATGAGTTTGAGCAAGATCCAGGAGATGTTGAAGGACAGGGAAGCCAGGTGTGGTGCACTCCATGGGGTCGCAAAGAGTTGGACACGACTGAGCAACGGAACAACAACACAGTTATGTGTATGCATATCTATCTATAGTTAGCTAGCTATGGATATTTTAGCCAATATTGTGAATTATTTTATTTGTTTTAAATAAGGTTACAATGAGGGACTTCCCTGGTCATCCAGTGGTTAAGACTCTGCACTTCCACTGCAGGGGGTGAGGGTTTGATCCCTAGTCTGGGAACTAAGATCCTGCATTCCGTGCAGCACGGCCATTAAATAAATAAATAAATAAGGATACAATTATGTAATACACACAGGTACAGTAATCCCTGGAATTTTTATTTTTATTACGAGTGATAAATAATATGTGAGGGTTGGGAGTCATAAGAATTGCAATTAAGAGCATGGACTCTGGATCAAGACTTCCATAGTTTAAATTCTGGCCCTCTACCTGGTTTTAAAACATTGGTAAGCAAGCTAACTTCAGTAAATCTCTGTTTCTTGACCTAAGACAGAGCGTTTAATTATTCCACCTGCTTCATGTTGGTGTAATAAAGATCAAAGTGTTTGACAACTGTAAATATGGCTAGAAATTGGCTGACACATAATTATTCAATTAATTTTAGCTAGTTTAAAAAGAAAGCAGAGTATTAAGCATGCCCAGTGACAATTATACACAGGAGGTGCACAGTCTTGTGTGACAGAAAATGATCATCAGTGGCATGGTGGCTGGGAGAAAGGTGGGGATCTAGAGAAGATGGATAAGGAAGATGTCTTTGAGTCAGTGGCTGGATAAGGAGAAACCCAGGCAAACGACGGGGGAAAGGAACATTCAGACATAGGGAACAGCCTGTTCAAAGGCCCAGCAGTGGAAGAAAGTGAAAGGAGGTCAGTATTGCTCAGGGGAGTAAGTGAGCACAAAAGTGGGGCAACATTTGTAGAAAAAGTGGGTTGAAATCTGACTACTCAGGGCCTTGTGATTAGTTGCTCAGTTGTGTCTGACTCGTTGTGAACCTTTGGACTATAGCCCACTAGGTTCCTCTGTCCGTGGGATTTTCCAGGCAAGAACACTGGAGTGGGTTGCCATTATCTTCTCCAATGCATGAAAGTGTAAAGTGAAAGTGAAGTTGCTCAGTCATATCTGACTCTTAGCGACTCCATGGACCGCAGCCCACCAGGCTCCTCTGTCCATGGGATTTTCCAGGCAAGAGTATTGGAGTGGGCTGCCATTGCCTTCTCCGAATCAGGGCCTTACAGACCATCAAAAAAGACTGTTCATTTGATTTTACCAAATATGAGAGAATATTAACCCTTTAAATAAGAAAGGTTTTGGGGTGAAATATCTAGAAGATGCTTAAAATTGCATTTATTCAACATATTTTAGCAAGATAAATGAGTGCATTTTTAACACCAACACCCACAAATGTCTTTCAAGTCCTAATAGAGCACAGATGTGGCTGTGACCTCTTTTGACAGAGAAAATCTTTAGCCATTTATAAGCCAGCAGGAAGCCTCTCAACTCCCATCTCACAGAAGAGTGTGCGGCTGTGCTGTGCGCTGCCAGTGTCCCCGAGTTATGGGTGTTCGCATCTTGCTCCTCTACGGCACATTTTCATATCCTTGTCTCCACATGGCTCAAACTGCTTCTCTCTCTTCTCAAAGTTTTAGTCATTGGGATCACATCTATTTTATGTTGGTCATTTTACATCTTTAGAATCCAAAGGCAGCAACAAGAATATTGGGTCACCATTGAGGTTAATCATCATCATAATAATAATAGGAAGAAGACAAAACAAAACAAAAACATTGTTTGGTAACAGATGTCTGTATGAGGAGGCTCAACTCTAACCAGCTTCCTCTGCTAAACCCATATTTCATTAAGCCTGGAGGGACGGTTTCTCATTCATTCTTTAATCTAATTCATTGTGCTGGCCAGCAAGTGGATAATATAATACTTTCATCTCTATCCCGGGATTTGAGGGAGGTATTAATCAGTATATTTATTCTTCAATCCTGGAACATCTGTGTAACAAAGATGTTAATTGGCATCTACTGAAAGACTTGCTATTCCAATAATACATTTACCAAGGTAATCAAGTTATATTGCTAATGCTTATGTTATGTTTAAAAAAAAACAGTGAATAGTCAAAGAGATATGTAGAATATGTAATTCACTGACTATAACACTGATGTCATATGTTAATTTTTAAGCAATAATTTATAGTCATTTGTAAAATATTTCACTATAAAATTTAAGAAGTCAGTACTCCAAACAGAGATAGTCACAGAAAGAATTCAGATTTTCACTCAGACCCACAAGGGCTTAGTTTTGCCACCTGCTAGGTGCAAAGATTTTGAATAAGTCTCTTCTCATTTTCTCATCTTCTCACTGGTCTCCTTATATATTACAAAATGAAGATATTGTCAATGCCTCATTTTGGTACTGCTCAAAGAATTAAATAATATTGAACTAACAAAGTGGTGACGTGCATTTTAACAGCCCTTCCAAGGTGCCTGGAAGCTCCTCCTACCTTCCCCCATGACTGGAAATCCATCTCAAGCAAATGGGGATGACTGGTTACAAGCCCAGAAATGTTTATTCCCAAACGCCATCCTCTTGAGGGGATATCACTCAGACCCATTTAGACAGGTTTTTAGAATCACAGAAGGTCTAAGAAATTGCAAGGTCCTTAGCACATCTTTCTCTTATGTCACATTTGTAACCATTTCCCTTTTTAATGTCTGTCGTGGGTTTTAAATTCACACGCAAATAATCTCTAGTATGGGTTAATAATACTCATCTGCTGTCAGTATTCTCAAGACCCTCATTATCACTACATCAGCATGACTTCTGTAACACAGAGCTGGTGTATCCCTTCTTGTAAAGCTTGATTTATCTCACAATGATTCCAAAACCTAAACACCAAGACCTGGTATTCTTTACTCTGACCCCTCCCTTACCCAGGCTTCCTCCTTCCTCACCTACATGTACCAAATGTCACAGCCTCCTGCTACCCACTCCGCTCACCAGACTTGTTCAATTGATGTAGATAAGTCTTCCTAAGACATCTAAACCCTACCTGGGCTAATGGCTTGGCTTGAACTTTGTATATTCTGCCTTCTACACTTTCCCTACATAGAAGAATGAATGGTAGTTTATAATTTTACATAATTAAAGTTATTAATGACATACATATTTTTTTCTTGCTTATTGGACTACAAGTTCCCTTCTGAAGAACTCTCACCATTTCTCCATAGATCTATCACAGTGCTCAGCACCTGAATCTACACGTAAAACATGCATGTGCACATACACACACACACACACACACACAATAATAGCCTCTGAAGGACTGAATCCATGACTGTAAGCTCTTTTAGGGAAAGGGGTCCTATTGCAGAGTGCCTAGCACAAGGTCTGAATCTTGGTACTTAGGATCCATTTAATCTTGCAACTACTTCACCTTATTCCTTTGAGTTGAAAGTGGGAATTCACCCTTAGTTCACTCCAGTGCCTTTATGTGGAGTTCCCTCAATCTGCATGCCATGTTGCATAGCTACAGTGATTATGTAATTGGTTCAGGAATGAGCAGTCACTTAGCTAATGCCCGTGATTCTCAGAGGGAATCAAATATGCTCATGCCTTGCCAGGGGATGTGATGGTCATTCTCTTGTAACTATTAGGGAAGATCACCTTCTTGAGTGGATTCAACAACAGAGAACCACAGCTGAACCACCTTAGGGAGAGACATCCTATCCTGCTTCTGTGATTTGTGCCCAGTTAGATCCAAGCTTGAGCCTAGCCAGCCCTCCCTCTTATGCTTAATTTACTTGAAAACATAGAGTTCCTCTCTCTGATTAAACCAGTTTGAGACTAGTTTTCTGTCACTTGCCACCAATGAGTCATGTATTGAGTAGGTATCAGTTAATTTCTTGAAGAGATTCTTCAGGCAGTAAACAAAGCCACCATTGATGGCCTGTGGAAGAGCCCTTAACAAGGCTGCTTTGATATTGGAGAGAAGGTCTGAATATTAATTCCAGTTCTCCAGTGAGGCAGTGAGTCTTCGTCTGACCTTCAGTAAAAGCTAAACAAACAAGACTCTATCAGCTCCTCATGAGTTCTTGTCAAAAAGCTTTAAACACACACCGCTGCTCAGCAATTGATATGAAGATATTTTACAGTGTAGAACTACTTATTGATAATAGAATACTGGGAGAGGAACACAAGGTTAGAGGGTCAGTTACGTAAATGGCATAGGGAGATGGTTGATGAGGACTTATGTGGACCTATGACAATGAAATATCGTTTTTCTCCCTGGTTCTCTGTGTTAAGTCAGTTGGGCTCTATGATTCAAAAACTTTTGAATCTTGGCTATACTACTGTATTTCAGCCACAGTAGTCCCATCTGTATAATAAGCCTAATAATTATTATATGTAAACATTTATCAAATTGACTGACACTCTAACTTTCCTAGTCCAATGACTCTCAAACATTTTTTGGACCACAGCCCATGATAAAAATTACATTGGTCATCTCAACCCAAGACACACCCACTCACACTTACACCTGAAATAGAAGTTTCAGAAGATAATCCTTATTCTTACAATGAAAGATACCTTCTCATATTTTTTTTTATTAGCGTGGCCATGATCTACTAAACTGGTTTCATGCCCATTAATAGGTTTTGATCTACAGATTAAAAAGCATTACCATAAATCAATAGGTGGTGCAAAATGCATTTCAGGTAAATGCCCATTACAGCTAAGTAGAGCTTCGGCCCTAAATCCCTGGAGAGTCTCTCACCCTAAAGAACAAGATAGTACCACACAGACTTTTAGTTCTCTTACAGCCCCAGACTTGTATCTTGAGTCGGTGGAAGCAGCTTTTCATATCCTCTATCCCCTGGACACAGCTCGATTTTCACTCTGCCTTCCTTTCTTCCTACTATGTGGGAAGACTCCTCTGAAGTGAAACTGCAGGGGAATGAGTGGTGGAGGTTCTCACACTTCAGACTGCGTATTCCTCTGGGAGTTCAAAAATATTTTAGGATGCTCCAAGATTGTATTTCAGGAGGCTTGTCAGGGGTTCTGGAGTCTGAGTACTTAATAAGTACGGGGTGGGGGCAGTGGAGGGGAGTTTGATGAGAGGGGACGGGCGTACAATGCCTGGTTAAACCTTGCTGCTAACAGAGCATGAGGTTGCCCTAAACTCCACTGGAATCTGGAGGTGGTTCATCGCGATGTTCCTGCCCAGCAGCAAAACTGTGAAAACCTCCTTAAAACTGAGTGCTGAGGATGGAGACGGAGAAGCAGCAAGTGACTTCTGTTTTCAGCACGATCTGAAAGCAGAGTAGGGAAGACCACACACAGCAGTTTCCTCTGTTCCCCTGAGTCCAGCTGGCTTACTTCATGAAGCCAAACAGGTGGCTGTCTTTATTAAATGATAAAGGGATTTGGGGATGTGAAGAGGTGGCTGGGACGGGGGCAGTAAAAGCAGTGCAGCAAGCTCCAATCTTGTTATTTTAAATGTGGGTGTTCCATATGTTGGATCCTAGTGGGTGGCAGCTGCCCCTTACCCGGGGTGGGGGGGATGGGGGGGCACTGTGTTCCAGGCTCCACAAGAGTGAGAGGCTTGCTGCGCCTTCATTATTTCTCTCAACTCCTGCAACTCTATTCAAGGGAGGGCCTGTGGAGCATTTGTTAGTCACGTTTGGAGAAATCACTAGAAGAGTCAGAGCTGTAACTCAGTCACCGGGAAGCAGAAGAGAGGACTTGGCTTCCAGTCCTTCATTCTCTGACATAAACACTCACTTAAACACCATTGACTGGGATGTCCTTTAGACTGGATGGCTTACATATCCCTTCTGACTCTAACGTGTCTGGAAACCTGTGAGTTACTGGGATATAAATGTAATTTAGTTCAAAGCCTTAAGAGGCTGAGGAACAATAGAAATAGTTGGAAAAGAAATTTTACCAAAGAGTCCCAAGGGTTCAGGTTTCTGTGATAAACTTGGGAAAAAGCGAGAGTTTGAAGGCTGGGGGGAAATGGGAGGCGGGTGGGGACTGGCAAGAAAACTCAACTTTGAGCCATGGCTGATAGAGATGAAAAACAAATTCTCTAAAGTCTTAGCTGCCTAACCTCAAGCAAGTCACTAAACATCTCCAAGTCAGTTTCATTATTTATAAATGTGGAATAAATATGTATGTTCTTTCAGCTGATGATCTACTTAAGCATTCACTCATTGAGCAAAATTAAGTACTATGGCTGGTTTCTGAACCATTGTTTGATCCACTGGGCCCCAGTATGCCTAAAGATAGACCCTAGACTTCCAATTCTGTTAGCCAATATATTCCCCTTCTGGCTTAGCTTAGCTGGAGTTTGTCGAGCTGAGCAGAATATCTGACAAATCACTGACTGTCCATAGCGAAGTTTTCCTTTCCCAGTGCTTTCTTTGTAATGTTCCCTCATACATACTTCTTGTTCTGGATCTGCACATGTCCTATGGTATCCTTTATAATAGAAATCTATCATTTAGCATTCTTAGCCTTCTACCTTTCTTCGCCTCTTCCTCCTTCTTTACTTCTTTGAAGAACCCTACTTTTCTTTGACAAACAATCCTGCCATTATGCAAAGTGGCCCTGGTGAAGCTGTCAATCACACCATTCAATTAATCCCTTTGCACAGAGTGAGGAAAATGACCCAGTCTGTCCAACCAAAGCATTTAATCTTCTTGGCCATAGTAATTTGTCCAAGGAGGACACCTGACACAAGCATAGCCTTCTCTAAGATTTACTCTCTTATCTTTTGGATATTGAATAACAAAGTTTTAAGCTTGAGTATGCTATGGTTTTCCTGACACACAGAGGGATTTAGAACTCAGGAACAAAGCTCTTAGAGCCCTTAAACTGTCATTTAGGCTACTGGATCCCACTGTGCCTAAAAATAGACCATAGACTTCCAATTCTGTTAACCAAGATATTCCCTTTCTGGCTTAGCATAGTTGGAATTCAGTTTCTCTCACTTGCCCTGAACACTCCTTCAAAGTCTGCCTCAATTTACATTTTCTCATGTTACCTCCTTTGATCTACTTTGCCAGATGTCACCAGCAGAGTACGTTTTCTTTCCCTTGCATTGAGACTGGTTTTATGATTAACTGCCTGTGTGTCTATGCCGTTCTCACATCCAGTATTAGATAACCTGTTTTCAAAGGAAGTCCATCTCAAGTATTTATCATCAATACTGTTGTAATTAAAAATAATATAACATCGAGTAATTAATATTTGTTAATGAGTTAATATTAATGGTTTAGTATTAATTAATATTAACTAATAGGAACTACTATGTGCCAGAACTTGTGCTAATAGTTTATATGTGCTATCTTACTTATTAAAATATTGCTTTTAGGCAAGTTTTATTATTCCCTTTTACAGATTAAATGAAAAACAGATTCAAGGAAGGGAAGAGATTCACCCAAGTTCTTTCAGCAAATGAGCAGAAAGCAGGGTTAGAATCCAGATCTCTCTTACCCAATGAATTGTGTGCATAATCATGTTTGTGTATGTATGTCTCTGTGTGAGTGTTTGTAACTTTTTGCCAACATCACAGTGATCTATATTCCACAATGTTGACCTGTACCCCATACTCTCTCAGTTTGGAGACCCTGGGAATATGCCTAACGAAATTAAATTTGTGAGTGAATTGACTGATGACACAAAGCTGATAACGAGAGAAGGCAAAGTTACATGCAGAGGGCATCATATGGGCCACTGATGGTAAAACATAGAGTCAAGCATAGTTGGCATCATGATCTTTCTGTTCTCACAGCTTAGTGCTTGGCAAAACCCCTCAAGGCTACGAGTTTCTGACAGACAAGCCCATTTAGAGAGGAACAAGCCATGATGGATGTGCAATCCCAGCAAACAGAGTATGAAGGATAGAGACACTGCTATGCATGATTTTTTAATAACTACAAAAAATTCCATGTGTGGGATTTCTGTATGTGAAAATTGATTGCGTTGCCAGTGTCGCTCATCTCTTTAAACAAGCAAACTCATCTTCCCTGGTGCTGTTACATCAGTAATAAATGGGCTCCTCAGACAGATCTGCTTGCAGGTTAGAACTGAGATTGAACAGATAATAACTTTTGGGGTAGCAACACCTGCCATGACAAATAATAAAGGAATTCATGACCTGCAAAGGGTAGGGTGATCCTGTTCCAAAAATATATTTCACCTGGTTCTCCAAGCAGGTTCATTAGCTCTATCCAAGAAGCTGCAAAAAGACAAGTATTCAGTACCTAGAGAGGGGGGACTCAAAAGAATGCTCTCAAATGTAGACAAGCCTGTAATTATGAAAACCTGTAGGTCAACAAGAGGCTTGCTGCTAAGTGCCTTTTAAAATCAAGATACAAGTGCTGGGCCCTTTGTCTGGGGGCATGCCTATCTTCACAAGAGGAATTCAGGTGGATTTTTCAGTGACCTTATATACTGTGGCAGCTTTTGTAAATATCACAATAGATGGAGATCACTTTGATGAGGCTTCGGTAAGTGGACTCTATTTTGGGTGATCATTTTTTTCCCTTAGAAAAATAATTAGGTGTCAACAGTGAGTTGAGTCTATCAACATTGTGTAAACACAATTAGACTGAATGAGGGAGGTGGTAAACAGAAGAAATTCTACAGAAAGGTGATAGTGTGGAGTGGAAGGAAGTTCCCCTTGGGATCTGAGGTCGGCATTTAAGTTCTGGGTTTAGCATCACTGGTTATGGGACCCAGATCATGTTACTCAACTGCTCTGTAATTTAGTTTCTCATTTTTTAATAGTAGAAGATTATGCCAGCTAGTGCCTTAGAGTTTCTGAAAAATGGTGATTATGATCTTACAAGTTGGGGGAGACTCTGAAGTGGGAGAGAAGTAAAAATCACTATGATGATGCATTGGTAGACTGAGTTTTATTTTTATTACCAACTAGGCTAGGGGCCTTCTCAGTGAATAGAAAAATGTACTAAGCCAATAGCAGATATTACACCTATACAGGAAATATTAGATGCATCTGCAAAACTGGTAGATAGTTTTTCCACTGAGTTCCCACTTTGGGATCTGCAAGCAACCCAAAATCTCTGTCTCAAGCCAGTTATTAAAATATTACTGATTAGGGCAGGAGGTACATGAGCCAAGCCTATCCCATCAGTGTGTGTATCAGCATTTTTTGTTTGTTTGTTTTTTCCCCTAGTGGTCCTGAGATAGACTAGATAATGGTGAGCTTAGATGACTGTTGTGGCTCCCTAAGATGCTGGCTCCTACTTTCTACTACATTGACCCAGACAAGAGTGCTCTTGGATCACTAACTGAATTCTTCCTATTCCACTGATAAGTCCTGCCTTCTGCTTCTGTTTTGCTAGAACCTAGGCTCTTCACTTACTTCCTGCCAGCTCCCTGGCCTTAGTCTGGATACCTGTTCTTGGACAGCTCAGTGTGAACTCTACTTTTTCCCAGTTGACTTTGAGAGTGGTCTGGATGTCTGTAACGTTCTCATGATGAGCTCTTCCAAGTTGTGCATCTGTCCTCTGTTTCCTTCACTTTCCCATATTGGAAGCTGGACATTAAAAGTCTCAGTGGCTCTATCCAGCTTCCATTCTGGGGGAGGAGGGGTCTATCTCCCAAGCCCTGACCTCTAGATTTCACATCTTTTCTCCTGAAGACCATCAACCATCTTGCTAAGTCATAGGAAGCTCAAGTTTGAATTTCCTTTGTTGTGCATACGGATATATAGTGATTATTTTAATAAATGTGTTACAAACCCTATGGAAAAAATAAACAAAGCAGCCTCTTCACACAACTACTTGAATCTCTAAATTCCTCTCCCATGTATATAGGATAAGTTTTTTAAAGCCTGATGTCCATGTGCATATATACAAGAATAAACATATTTAAATTGTTAAATTTAACATCTTGTTAAATTGGCACATTCTGGACCCAGAGGATTTCTCCTTTGCTAGCTAAAACATGTTCATATTTTCATCTATATGAGGACTCTGGTATACACACTCTCAAAACAAAGATACACAGTACACAATAAAATAGATTTAACACTTCTATTATTTTTTAAGATAGTCATTAAAAGACTGTATTTTAAAAGTACTTTAATATTTAAAAGAAGAAATAAGCTCCTTTTGGGTCATTATGTTTAATGGCTTGAGAAGTGTCCTGTAATTGGTATTATTTAATGGAAAACGCAAATGCTCAAGCTTTATGTTTTATTTTTATCCATGTCCATATTGTTGAACTTGAAACAAATAATCCTGGGGCAGATGCAGACCTTAGAGTAAGTTAATATTCCATTTTTATACCCTTATTTCAGAACAGTGAGAACTCACAACAAAATGGCCTCATTTATTACATATAGAATAGTGTGGATGGGAGGAGGAAAAATGAAATACAGCAAAACAACCGTGAAATTTGTGGTTTACTTACTTGATTTTCTTTCAATATATTTAAAAAATTAATTTTAGTTACAAAAAGAAACTAAAAAAGAAATACATGTACAGGTCATTCCCTTCTATTTTTTTTTCTTTTTTAATGATTCTAACCCTGTCCCAAGAAGTTTTCAATCTTATGTGTCCTTCTAATCTATTTATATGCTACATATATATTTATATATGTAAAGTTTTGTTTTATGTGTGCACTAAAATTTTTATTTTTGTTTTATTTGACAGTACTCTATGATATGTATTATAATATTTGTGTTCTTATGGAAGATAATATATATTAAATTGTATGTATTTATATACAAATATATACAAAAGTAAATATCTGTATATTATGTATTAATACACACATAATTCCAGAGAAATATGAGACACTACAGGATTAAAAGAGGCTAGGTTGACACTACATAGAATGTACCACAATTTCATTTCCTGCTTTATTATATTTAAAAGAAAATAAATACCAGAATTTACATATCCAGCTCACTAATGATGGCCATTCAAGTTGTTTCCAAACAATGTTACAAATGATGCTGCAGGCAGCACACAAATAGATGATTTAGCAGGTTATTTTGCTTGTAAGACACTGAAGTTCTGTCAAATTATTTCTTGTAATAGGTAAAGCAGTTAAATTCAGTACGTGTCAAGGAAAATGTTTAAGAGCTGAAAAATCAGGTCCTGGAAAGTATAGGGACTCCACTTGAGCACAGTTAATTCTGGAGTGAAAACTATTCTTGGGACCTTGGGAGCTGAAATGTGGAGACCTTCCCCTTGGACTCTTCTTCAGCCGAATCCCTTCTGCTCCCAATGGCATCCTTGCTCCCAAGCTTCTCTCCCCACACAACACAGCTGCTGTTCACCCTCTGGCCTCAATGGTCCAGGCTTTGGCCTTTCAGGGTTAGCTCTTTGTAAACGCTACATGATTCCTACATTTCTTACACTGGAATTTCTAAGGCAGAAGTTGATTGTCCTGGCACATGTGTTTACACATGTGCATGTTTATCTTCAGGACATGCCATGTGCCTCTGGCCCATGCTGTCTGTTAGGTGTCCACCAAAAGGAAAGGAAGGACAGTCCTAAGAATGTGACCTATACAAGACTGTCTCTCATTTAGGGAAGCAGGGAGGAGGAACTTTTTCTCAGCGAAACTTAAAAACTAAGACCTGGTCTGCTACTTCTTTCCCAGTGCTGAGGGCAGAGCTTGGCTCAGCATGGCTCCCTGCTGACTATCTGTTCATCTAGACTCCAGAGGATTGAAGGGTAGAATATGCCACCTCAAGATGGCCCTCTTCTGTATAAGGGTTATTTTGAGAAACTGCAGACACAGGAAAACTCTGAAAAACCGAGTGGAAGTTATCCTTTCATAAGGAAAGTTAATGTTAGAAATAGGACCTGTGCCAGGAGGAGAGCTATTTGCAGAGATCACTTTTTAACCTGGGAGATTTATCTTCAAGTAGGGAAATCTTTGTTTACAAGTGTTACCCAGAGTTGCCTGTTTGAAGCCCAAGATCTTTATCCTTTTTCTAAGCTTGAGATGTGAATAAACCTCAATCATATGACTGCCTTCTGACGCTCATATATTTGTGAGGCTCCCATAAGTACATATGTATGTAATTAAAATTGCTTTTTTCTTCTTTTAATCTTTTTATTGCAGAGGAGTCTCAGCCAAGAACCTAGAAGGGAATTGAGAAAATGATTTTTCCTCCCCTGCAGGGTCATTACATCATACTCCCCCATGTACATGGCATGAACAGAGGTGCTAGGCTATAATCCAGAGACCAGATCCAGCTGCTGTATGTATTCTGGGCTTTACATTGTAACGTGTAAACTGAATCCAATAACACATACATTACATAATATGAGGATTAAATGAGATAATGTATGAATATTTGTGCAAACTTTAAAGCACTATTTTGCCAACGTGTGAGGTTAGCTTTAAGAATACTGGAGTAAATCAGTAACCAGAATGTGTCTACTATTCCAGGTACAGTGGTTATAGAAGGCTTCACCAAACACGGTCATTTGACCACTATTTTTCTTAGCAAGGTGCTAAGTTTAAGGAGGTGAACAGAAGAGGCTGCTTCTATCTGTCAACCTTGATACTTTGGAAGATCCAGTCTGATAACTGACTAAGCATAGTGGTTTTATCACCATGATAACAAATGCCAAGAGAGAGAAAGAAAGGATGACATGAAAGTTCTCTGTTTCAGGTACACCACAGCATGGCATTTTACTGAGACTTTCCTGGCTCAAATGGTCTGTCTGTGTTTGTCAAAGTCTGGCCCTCCCTTCAAGACTTAGATTTAAACCTAACTTATTGGATACCTGTCTCCTGAGAAATCTGTATGTGGGCCAAGAAGCAACAGTGATAACCAGACGTGGAAAAACGGACTGGTTCAAAATTGAGAAAGGAGTAAGGCGAGGCTGTATATCGTCACCCTGTTTATTTAACTTACATGCAAAGTACATCATGCAAAAGGCCACGCTGGATGAATCACAGGCTGGAATCAAGATTGTTGGGAGAAATATCAACAATCTCAGGTATGCAGATGATACCACTCTAATGGCAGAAAACCAAGAGGAATTAAAGGCCCTCTTTAATGAAGGTGAAAGAGAAGAGTGAAAAAGCTGGCTTAAAACTCATATTCCAAAAACTAAGATCATGACATCAGTTTCCATCACTTCATGGCAAATAGAAAGGGGAAACAGTGAAAGAAGTGACATTTTGTTTTCTTGGGCTCCAAAATCACTGTGGATGGTGAATGCGGCCATGAAATTAAATGATGCTTGCACCTTGGAAGGAAAGCTGTGACAAACCTAGATAGTATATTAAAAAGTAGAGCTTTGACTATACAGACCTTTAGCTATGATTTTTCCCATAGTCATGTTTAAATGTGAGAGCTGGTTCCTAAAGAAGGCTGAGTGCCAAAGAATTGATGCTTTTGAATTGTGGTGTTGGATACGACTTTTGAGAGTTCCTTGGATAGTATCAAGATCATACTAGTCAATCCTAAAGGAAATCAACCCTGAACATTCATTGGAAGGACTGATGCTGGAGCTGAAGTTCCAATGCTTTGGCCACCTGCTGTGAAGATTTGATTCATTGGATGAGACCCTAAAGCTGAAAAAAACTGAAGGTAAAAGAAGAAGAGGGTGGCAGAAGAGAGCATCACCTACTCAATGGACTTGAATATGAGCAAATTCTGTGTGATAATGAAGGACAGGGGAACCTGGCGTGCTACAGTTCATGGGGTTGCAAACAGTTGGATAGGACTCGGCAATTGAAGAACAATAACATTGCATACCTATATTGGGAGAAGAATGAGGTTCAGAAAAGCTTCCTGTTTGTGTATAACAGCCTTTGTGGGCTGAACTTCCCTTGAAAAATCTTAATACCTATATGAAACCTATAAACATTAGAATTATGTCATACAGTTTAAGGAATTTTTGTTTATTAAACAATTTAATGTTTATCAAAGTTTTACTTGGATGCATTAGATATCCTCAGAAATATGAGGATATGTGGGACAGAGTCATCAATAAACAAACATTGGAAAATTCATTTAATCTTACCCCAGTCCTTATTTCATTATTTTCTCAACAATTTCATGAGAAATATTATTGTTCAGTCACCCAGTCATGTCCGACTCTTTGCCGCCCCATGGACTGCAGCACGCCAGGCCTCCCTGTCCCTCACCATCTCTTGGAGTTTGCCCAAGTTCATGTTCTTTGCATCAGTGATGCCATCCAGCCATCTCATCCTCTGACGCCCTCTTCTCCTTCGGCCCTCAATGTATTCCATGAGAATACATTATTAATATTTCCTTTGGGAAGGTGTGGAAATAAAGCTTCAAAAAGGCTAAATAACTTACTCAAGGTCATAGAGCTATGATAACCGGTTACCTGTACAAAAAGCCAGGTGTCTTCCCTCCTCTTTGCCCCTGACTTCTCCTTAGGTTGAATCCTATGCCTTGATTAATGAGCCCTGCATTAGGGTGAGCTATGATCCTGCAAGCATCAGCTGCTAGGTAACACCTGAGCTTTTAGAAATCCTTTCTTTTCACTAAATAGTGCCATTTATTACCTCCCATTAGAGGGGAACAGGAGAAAACTGTTTAAATGGCATTCTGAAAGTAATACAGGGCAATGTATACAACATCTGGCTAAGCCTCATTTCCAGGCAAAATTAGGTCATTCATGTCATAAAAGTGAAAAACTAGAAATAACCTAAATATCCACTGATAGGGGATTGATTGTATAATTCAGATTATATTCATGACATGAATTATTGTGAAATTAATTAAATTGATGGTGTAGACATATATTAACTGGCTTGGAAAATTGTAGGTGATATTAATTACATTCAAAAAAAGGCCCCAAGGTATATAAAACTTATATAGAATATAAGCTCATATGCATGATAAAAATGTATATATGCATATTGAAGTTGATAGTGGCAAACATACATGTGGTTTTTGTTTACAAAATTAAAGAGTGTTTTATAAAGATAAAACTCTTCTACAATCTGAAAAACAAAGGAAGATCTAGTTGAGCTTGAACTTAGCATGTGATCTTTCTCTTAGGCATAATAGATGCACAAAGGATAATTCCAATTAAGTTCTCATGACACTTGTAACAGAAGGGACTTGCATGCTTGCTTGTCAAACTCCTACATGATAACACTATTTTTTAAAACCAGTGTTAGTACAATTTGTGATGGTCACCAAGTTAAACTTATGAAAATCTTATATGATTGTCTCCATCTGGTTTAGAGTCTTATGTTTCTATTTCCTCGCAGGGCCTTTTCACTATTCTTTTTATGCCTCTCTCTATATGACTTTATCTAGGAGTAATCATGTATGATTTCCTTCTGTTTTTGACACCAAGCTTAAGGTCTCAATGTGCAGTAAGAACCCAATAAGTGCTGTGACAAATAATTCTAATCTAGTTGGTGTCTGGGACAGAAATGAACAAGATTCCTCAAAAAAACACTGTCTTGAAGTTAGCTTGCGTGTTTCAGGTCAATGAACAAAAGTGTTGGATAAAAGTTTAAGAAGAAAAAGAAAAAAAGAATATGGTGCAGTATGTATAGGCGCTACCTCAAGGGTTTTCAGATTGGGGAATTTCTACCTAAAGGTGGAGGGGTAGGTACACTCCCCACCCCTAAAAGTCCCATCTTCAGAGAAGGATACATTAGTTCCTCAATCATTTTATTTAGCTCTTACTTCACTCAATCTACAATTATTGGGCACTTTGCTTTAGGATCAAGCAAGTTGGGTCAAAAGCAAGAAATTTTTATGATGTATATGTATATCAAATGATATTGCATACTTTATATATCTTACAGTTTTATTTGTCAATTACATGTAAATAAAGCTGAGGGAAAAGTAGGAATGAGGATGGACTGGGAAGGAGCATGGAATTTTCTGGGGTTCATACTATATTCTCTCTATATCTTAAAATGGGTTTGATTGCATGAGTGCATACATTTGTCAGAGATCATGGAATAGATACACTTAATATTTGTGTATTTTGATATATAAAAATTTTATCCCAAGTATAAAGAACTATAAACAAATATTGAAGTTTAGTTAATATTATGCTAAAGTATTTGGGAGGAATTGTACTGAGGTCTAAAATTTAATTTGAAGTACATAAAAAAATAAGATAGGTTGATGGAATGATAGATAGATATTGCTAAAACAATTATAGCAAAATGATTATGGAGTCTAAGTGATGGTTACATGTGTATTCACTGTGAAATGTTTTCAATGTTTTGGCATGATTGACACTTTTTGTAGTAAAATACAGAGAAATGGAAATATCTTTATTTCTCTCTTCTACACAAAACCCTCCAAAGACTTCCCAGTATGCTTAGCATAAAATCCAGCATAAAACCCATAAAAACTTTGGATTATAAGGCTCTTTACATTATGGTGCCTGGCTGACTATCTTACTGATTTCATCTGCTCATGCTCTGGCCCTCTCTCTCTTTTATCCAATGACAGTGGGTTCCTTACTTCTCCTAGATCTCCCCTAGTTTGCTCTGGTTTCAGAGCTCTTACTATTATTTATACATAGCATGTGCTCATCACAGGTTTTTGCATAGCTACTTGTCCCTCTCCACCCATTTATTCTTGTCTGCTCAACAGTCCAAAAGGCCTCTCCTGACCACCTTGCCAGTCTCTCTCCCCATCATTCTTAAGCTGTGTTTCTTTCATTCATAGCACTTAGCACCACATGATATAATTTTAAATACATTTATATTTCATTTGTTTTCCTTCCCCCATTGTTGTACAAACTGTTTGAGGGAGGGTTAAGACTTCATTTTGTTCATCATCCTATCACCTGTTCCTGGAGTAGTATGTTTGGCCAATGCTGGCTTTTGTTTGTTCTATTTAATTATTTATTTGGCTATGTTGGGTCTTAGTTGCACATGAGATCTTTGTTGCATTGTGTGGGATTTTTTTTTTTTTTTTTTTGCAAGAACTTTTTTAGTTGTGGCACACAGGGTCTTTAGTTGTGGCGAGTGAACTCTTTCAATTGCAGCATGTGGGACCTAGTTCTCTGACCAGGGATAGAATCCAGGCCCCCTGCATTGGGAACTCAGAGTCTTAGCAACTAACCACCAGGGAAGTCTCTGGCCAACACTATTTTGTTGGGTAAATCAATTTATGGGAGTTTTCCATAGTGCTATTTTGGAAATTTTTAAAATTTTAAATTTTTGTAATTTCCTATTTTAAAATTTTTCAGTGAGCTTTTTACTTTAGAATAGTTTTATGTTTACAGAAAAACTATGAAGTATAGTTCCCATATACTCCACAATCAGTATCCCTTTTTATTAATATCTTACATTGTACACATGCTAAAATGAACTAACCAACATTGATATGTTATTATTAACTAATGTCTGTGCTTAGATTTCCTTAGTTTTCATCTCCTGTCCAGGATACCACATAACCTTCAGTTATCATGTTTCCTTAGGCTCCTCTTGAGTATGACTGTTGGTCAGACTTTCTTTGTTTTCGGTGATCTTGACAATTTTGAGGCGCACTAGTTAGGGATTTGCACAATGGCTTCAACTGGGAGTGGCCCACAGTGTGAATTTACAGGACAGTTAATTAGCTTGGAAAATTCTGCCCCCTCAGGAACTCTGACTCTGTACCCAGTGATCTCAGACTTTTGTACTACTATTAGAGCATGGACATTTTACAGGTCTTGTCTTGTTTGGTGTCCTGTAAATTTTGTGACAAGCAATGTATTTCTGTGTCCATCTTATGTATGAGGAAATGGAGCTTCCATAATGGTAACCGTGTGAGATCACATAGAATATATGGCCAAGAAGAATTTGAACCCTAGCTTCCTGATTTCAAGTCCACTCTCTCTCTGCCTCCCACATTTGCCTGTTGACACCATCACAACCTGTCCTTTGCAGAAAACTGCTCAAACCTGAAACTACTTTGAGGTAATATCAGCATCTCTTTGTTACTTTCAATCAAAACAGTAGCACTGAATCTACCTACCAAACCAGCGTAATGTGAAAAATGAGTGCTCTGGGATAACATTTAAATGTAAACTGATACATATTATCAAAATATCATGTTCTGGGTTGGCCAGTAGATGGAATGTATTTAAGATATATTTGCAAAGAACCAACAACCTTTAGGCTGATAACAGTTGTACCTGTATTGCACCCTCTCTGTGTAGGGGCTCCTCATCCAGACTGAACATTGAGTACTTCCTCCATCACCTGAGTTGTGAGAGAAACAGTGACATACCTCTCAGTGAATGAGTTATACATCTCATTCCCCCCTCCTGGAGCACTCTTTAAAGCTCCAAGTCAATGTTACCAGCTGCAAAAACCCTGCTTTCCTTATGCATATAGACTCTAAATTGATCTGTTTTGCTCCTTATAAATGCCTCATTCTGCAATTTAAGGGTGACTTATCATTCTGAGTTCAGAAAAAAAGATACTTTTCACCCTCCAGGAAGCTTTCCTGCACTCTGCCATATGGTCCCCTCACCCTAGACCTTGGCTATCATGTCATTTATAAGAATCGATTGCCTGTCTTCTTTAAGTCTGAAGGGTGGGGCTGTGTCTATCTTGTGCATCACTGCATCTGTGGGGCAAAGTCCCACCATTGTTCATGTCCTATAAATATATTTTAAATGAAATATGTTTGTATAAACTGTGGCTTTATACAACAACACCATGTTGTTTGTGTATAGTTGAAATATTTCATAATTTAAAATTTCTTAAAATAACTTAAAGATACTTTAGCACAAAGCACCAGACATCACAACTTTGTTGACAAATAAGTAATTTTGAGTGAATCAGTAATTATTACACTGAGGCCAGTACAAGAGTTTCAGGCCTAGATGTAGGCAAACCCACATTCAAAGCCATCCCACTATGTGAACAACTTCCTGCAATCATTGGATAGTCTGGAGACTTTATCCAATGCTTACCTTTACTAGAGAAGACTATCACGTTCTCTGTCTCAGTAACAGGTACCCTTATTAGTCATGGTTGTCTATTTCAGAATAGGGAATATTGCTAATTTTATGTGTGTATAACATGTACCCTCATGAAGAGCCTGGTTGGAGGCTATGAATCGAGGATTTTGAATCTTTAAGTCTTCTTTCCAACAGAACAGGTCTGCTGGAGTCACTTCTATGGTAGGACCCAGGAGAGCCATGTGAAATTGGCCTAGTGTGGGTATTTTCAGAGGACCCATGATTGATATAAATTGGGCCTTGGCTTTGAATGATACATAGGTTAATCTTACAAGATTAACTCATGTGTCCTTTTGGTTAAAAGTCACATGTTTCTTTCTTTCTTTTTTTTTTGAGATGACATGTAGTTGGGAAGAAGTTCACTCACCCAGGGCATCATCTCTTAGTTTTTGGGTGGGGGCCAAAAGGGACCTATGATTTTGAGGAGTGCAAACAGACTCTAAGAGGCCATATTTGCGAAATTGTTTTCCACATATAATACATTGTTTGTGCTTTTTCTGAACTGGTACTTTTCTCCTCTCTAAATCTAGAACTTCCATGAGAATCTACCTCTTTTAAAATTCTTCTGAGATTGATTTCACTATGATATTCTAGCCCACTCACTGCTTTCCGATAGCATCTGTACCAGCTGGGATACTATCTTGTGCAGTATTTGTCAAATTTCAATTCCATTTTCTTCCCATTTTATATGGTTTATTGTTTTCTCTATTTAACTCTTTCTTCCATCTGGATCCTTAGCACATTCGAATTTTACTATCCTTGTATGCAATAAATTATACATTAATAGGATGGTTATGGCTTGTGAGAAAAAGTTATTTGTGATTTGCACTTAGAGAGATTTTAATCAAGTTTACCATTCTCAAAAAGTCTGTTTTGCATATAAATAAGGACCCCTAAAAATCGATCTGTTTTTCTCAATTATAAAATGCTTCATTTAGAAGCCTAGGGATAATTTATTATACTGAATCGGATGGAAAGGAAGATGTATTGCATTATGCTTAATCTTATCAAATGGCTGCTATATTTAATGACAATGTGTGTTTATCATAATTATTATAAGTTGTCTAGGTTAATAAAATCAGGAGACCTATGTGTGATTTTCAAATGCTAAATTTATTATTTACGAACTGCCTCGGATACCAGCTGTCCCCCATGGATGTGCAGTCATCCCATGAGTTTGATTTCTGCTGAGGTTGCTAGAGAACTTTGTGTTTGTCAGACAAAGTAGACTGTAAAATGAGGTCTGAGAAACTTCTACAGTTAAGCATGCAGATGATAAAAATATAGAAGAGGAAGGAAATAACACATAGCAGTTTTCAGGTATTTGATAACTGTTACTGATACATTTATTCCATTATTGAAGAGGTCATTTCTAGACATGGCAGATTCAATAGAAACCAAAGCAAAATCCCTGTTCTCTCACGGGGATTTTCTGTTTCTTACGTGATAGAGTGCGCGGGGGAGGGTGGGTGTAGGTGTGGGTGTGGGTGTCTGTGTGTGTATAGGAATGAGGGACAGGGGTGGTAAAATGTCAGATATCTTATTTTGTCTCCAAAAGTATCTTGTGATGTCTGCATCTTTATCCAAATTTGAACGTGAGGAAACTGAGCCTCAGAGAGATAAAGAACTCAAGGTCCTACTGATGGAAGAGTCCTGTTTTAATCTCATCTCTCTGATTCCAAAGTGGAACTTTCCCCACATGAGCTATGCTATGGTCTAAATGTTTGTGTCACCCTGAAATCATATTAAACCCTGAGAATTCATTGGAAGGACTGATGCTGAAGCTCCAATACTTGGGCCACTTGATGTGAAGAGCTGACTCATTGGTGAAGACCCTGATGCTGACAAAGATTAAGGACAAAAGGAAAAGGGGGTGACAGAGAGTGAGATGGTTAGATAGCATCACCGACTTAGTGGATATGAACTTGAGCAAACTCTGGGAGATATTGGATGACAGAGAAGCCTGATGTGCTGTTGTCTACGAGGTCACAAAGAGTTGGACATGACTTAGCAACTGAACAACACCACCAGAATCAGTATGTTGAAATTCTAATGCCCAAGGTGATGGTGTTAGGAGGTGTGACATTTAGGATGTATTTGGATCATGAGGACAGAGACCTCATGAATGAGATTAATGCTCTTATAAAAGAGACCCCAGAGAACTCTCTTTACTGTTCCACTATGTGAAGATATGATGAGAAGTTTGCCACTCAGAGGAGGATGCTCACCAGTCCAGATGGTTTCCTGACCTCAGACTTCCCAGCCTCCATAACTAGAGGTGTACATTCCTATTGTTTATAAGCTACCCAGTTGGTGGGATTTTGTTATACAGAACAAATGGGCAAAGACAAGCTACTGATGACTTAAAAGATGAAGGGGCAGGTGGAGAAAAGACTTTAGGGCTTAGAATCTGAAACCTGTGTTTTGGTTCTTAGATTCTCAGTTTTGTGATGCTGGCTGGAGAAGTCAAAGTTTTCTGTTCATTCAAAAGAAAAGACAATGACCTCTTCTTCATGAGTTTCTTCTACTTCATGTTGTGAGGGTGAAAGTTGACAGCTTTATTGCAATATAAGAATTAAATTTCATGTATGACCACTTAAATTCAATGCCCCTGGGAAAGAAAGATCATTAAAAGTATCATCCAAAAAAATGGGAAAACCACAGTCCATTTTTGCAATATCAAAGTCACAATTACAAGACCAATGCAGGCCCATCATGTTTTTTTCCTATACCTTTGCCTTAATAGTCATCAATTTACAGAAAAGGGAAACTTTGTTCACTCTTGGATACTTCGAACTCCCTTTAGAGTCATTATCTTCCAAGTTGGCAAGCTCCCCAACTCCCTAGAAACAGTGTTTGCCTTTGCTGTGTTTGGCAGCTGACATTTTGACAAATGAAGGTATTAAATCATGCATTACATTTCAGGAAGGGTTTTACCTGCTATTTTTTCCCCAAATGTAAATACATACTCTAAAATAGAAGGGAAGAAAAAGTCACCCTAGTAGCTTCACTTTTACGTCAATGCTCTCTTTGCCAGAAGTGCTTGGGTATTTGCCATAGAAAATATATCTGGTTTTAAACTGGGAGGAAAATTCTATGACTTGTTGCTTGGGACCTTAGTATTAAGATGATTGCTCTGGGGAGATGACCAGGCCTGGAATACAGGAAGGCAATGGCTTGCTCAATTTGTGTCTGGTTCATAGAACTTCTCCAGGAAAACTGTACAGAGTTGAAAAAAGGGGAAAGCTAAATGAGGCATGACTAAGACAGGGACTTGGGGTCTTTGTAGGTTTCTTTCAAGTCCCTTGTCTAGCACTTTCCATCAGAAGGTGAGATGGTTGGATGGCATCACTGACTCAATGGTCATGAGTTTGAGCAGACTCTGGGAGTTGGTGAAAGACAGGGAGGCCTGGTGTGCTGCAGCCCATGAGGCCACAAAGAGTCAGACAGGATTTAGCCACTGAACAACAAGGGTGGGGCCCAGCAAGCTGAGTTTACCAAGCCCTCCAGGTGATGCTGATATACTTAAGTTTAAGACCCAATGGGCTAGAACGAGCACAGTCAATGAGCTGGTGCTCAAAATTGCAGGTCTAGTGCACATGTGTCTAGATGAGAAACACCTGAAGAGAGTTTAAAAAAATAAAATACAGGTTGTGAGGAATCCCTTCTTATTCACTCATTCAATGGGTTTAGAATGGGGCTCTATAATCTGGAGTTTCGAACAGATTCCTTTGGTTAATCCAACCAGCACAAGAAATAAAGGGGCTGAATGGTCTCTGAGCTCCTTATCAGTCAAGCGATGTTGCCCTTTTTCAGTTATTGGGGATCATTAATCCTTTTCTTCTCCCTTAACTTCCACTGGAGGCACCATCGTCTCAAACAAATGAACAGGTCCCAGCCCAGCTCAGAGTAAGTAAATCATGTCTGAGTGATACAGCCTAAGTGCTGGTGTTTTTTAAAAGAAATTTCCCCAAGTGATGCTAATGTCAGCAAAGAGAATGTAAACAGAAGACCAGGCAATGTGGACACTATGCCATGAGTGAGCCACAGTTGAGTGTGAGACATGTAAGAATTTGGTCAGAGGCCATGCCTCTGCTAATTTCAGTCTTTAGATCCAGAGGCAGAGTCACCTGCCAGTCTAGTTCAGCCAATCAGATGTTCCCTTGTGGGTGCTGACCACCTCGGTCCCCGCTTGGCAGCAGAGTCTCCTTAAGGCCCTGTTCTGGAGAGAAATCCTGACAGCTACTGTTCCTATAGCTATACTGGTTTCTTCCAACCTGAGTTTTGGGCTCTTATACTTTCTTTGGATTGTCTAGGCTAGTCTAGTATCCTTCCAATGAGTCCTTATATCTTCTTGAGTAGGCTTTTTTTTTTTCCCCATTTATTTTTATTAGTTGGAGGCTAATTACTTTACAATATTGTAGTGGTTTTTGCCATACATTGACATGAATCAGCCATGGATGTACATGTGTCCTCTTGAATCTTTAGGCCTCAGTTCCCTGTAAAGAATCTGCCTGCAATGAGGGAGACCCGGTTTCAATCCCTGGGTCTCGAAGGTCCCCTGGAAAAGGGGATGGGCACCCACTCCAGCATTCTTGCCTGGTGGATTTTGGAGAGAGGAGCATGGCAAGCTATAGTCCACAAGGTTGCAGGGTCGGACATGAATGAGCAACTGACACTTTGATTTTTCAGTTTCTTTCAATGGTAAAATGAAGCTAGTGATCCGGATCTACATTTTAAACCACTTATAAAATAATGCTTTTTCTTAAAAAAATAATAAGTTGCAGGGAAATTGAAAAAATAAAATGAATGAAGGGAGTGAACGGTTTTCCCGGTTCAAATTTTTTCCTCTCTGATAGAACTTGCTTCATTCTGAGGAAGTCTCAGCAAACCTCTGAGAAGGGCTAAGTTTCCTTGTAGCACAGAAGATCATAAAGTGCTATCTTTCTATAGTTTCGTGCCCAGAAACAACTGGAGTTTTCTGTGTTAGAGCCATATATTGCTAGATGTAAAAGGCCTTGTAATGATACTTAATGGAACACACATAGTGGTAAATGTCATACAAACTCAGATGTAAAAGCTGCTTCTTCAGAAGGCCTTTAAAAAGAAAAATTGGATAATTTTTTTTTTTTTTAAGTTATAAAAATGCTATCTAAAAATAGGAATCCTATTATTCTGGACTGTTTGGTCACCTGTCGAGTGTTGTCTCTGAAGTCTTTTAGGACACAGAGTTAAAACCCATGAAAAGGTCAAAGCAGCTCTCAGTTTCCAAATTAAATTGCTTGGAAACACACTTCAGTAGGAAGTTGGGTTTTGGGAGGCCTGCTGTGAAAGTTAGCAAATGAAATGTAAAACGTGTGAAGTTTTCAGTTTTAGAAAAAAGTACTGATTTTAAAAGATTATGGCATTTTTGCTTTACCAAATTAACCTCTTTTGGTGAACTTAAATATCTCTTTTGCATTTTCTGCGGCTTATGTGAAAAATCTTCAAAATACCGTTCCATTAAAATCTGCCCCAACTGATGAAAAGTTAGAGGTCACATTTCAGGTTATTTCTATCTGCATCTCTGTGTGAAATTTCTGTATGCTACTCTAGGCATAGGCTTCACAACATAAAGGAATGCATATAAACATAATAATGCTTTTGGTGACAATGCTACATGTGAAAGCATCTGCTGGGCAGTCTTATCATTTTAGCCCACTGAAACCCCACATTTCTTTCCTGTCAACCTATTCCTCACCCACTGCAACCTCATCTTTCTCCGGTTCTCTACTAGAATTGCTCTTGGAGAAGATTTGAAGAGATCTAATAGTCTGTCCCATTGGATATGATGCTTTTCTCCTCACAATTGACTTCTCTGCTGTATGCTGTATACTAATGAACATATTGATGCTGGTCATTTTCTGTTTCTTAAGACTATCTACCACCCTTGCCACTGGTTTCTCTGCATCTTCTGACTCCTCTTTGCCTTCTGTGAATCTAACTCTCTGTCTCACTACTGTATTCTCTTTCCTCAGTCCTTCCTGTAAATGTTGATATTTCCTGGCATTTTATTTGTGGACCACTGCTTTAAACCTGTTCTTGCTCCCTGGGGAAGTCTACTGAATGCCAAAACTCATCTCTCCTGCTTTCTCATATCCATCATATTGCTGGACATCACCTAGATGGGCATGCTTGCATGCATGCCTGTTAAGTCACTTCAGTTGTGCTTCTTTGTGACCCTATGGACTGTAGCCCACCAGGCTTCTCTGTCCGTGGGTTTCTCCAGCCAAGAATACTGGAGTGGGTTGCCATATCCTCCTCCAGGGAATCTTCCTGATCAGGGATCAGACTGGAGTATCTTACCTCTCCTGCATAGGCAGGTTGGTTCTTTACCACTAGCACCACCTGGAAAGCATAAGCATCTCAAAACCAGCAAGGAAAGGTGACATTCATTAACAGAGTGGTCGCTGGCATGAGAATGTAGCCATAAATCCCCACTCAGCACAAATTATAGATGTGACTTGGCAAATTTCTTAACGTTCCTGGATCTTAGCCTCTGTGTTTCTATAAAGTTTTGAGAGTTAAATGGAACAGCCAGCATATGAAAAAATAATTTAACAAGTATATGGCACATGTTAAGCCTTAAATAAAAATCAGCTATAATAATCCATATTTAAATTGAACTTGATAATTCTTCTATACTACAAATTTCTTTCTCATATTTGCTCAACTCTATAACAATCAATCATCCAATTCTATGAATTTTAAATATAAATGTTTTCAAATCTGTTTTCTTTCTGTGCTGCCATTAACATTGCCCTGGTTCATATCTTTTTATGGTTTCATCTGATTATCTATCTATCCATGTGTCTATCATGTCTATCTCTCCAAACATCGTTTATCCTTAGAAAACAGGGGGTTAAGGGTAAAGAGAGATAGAGATAGAATGAAGAAAAAGGGAAGAGGAGAGAAGAGAGAGAAAAGAGGTAATATTTACCTTGAAAAATCTAGGACATGTTCTTAAAACAGCTTTATGATACTGGTTAATTGTAAAAAAAAAAAGAGAAAAATCTATTAATTAGCACACCTGGACATGGTGATGGTACTTAAGGAGGTTGGCAAGCCAGTGCTAATTGAAAAGACCACAGAGCTATACTGTTGATGTGACTATTACAATAACCTTTCATTTCTGTGTGGCTGTTTAATAAAAACGCAGTGTTTTTATATACATCCTAAATGTTGCTTTATTGAGAAACTGAAAAGCAAGTTAATAACAGTATTCTTATGGATTAGGTGGAAGACTACAATAGCAGCGTATTTGAAAAGAAAAATTACATAGTAAACCCAGTCACACACTGGAGTGATTTTACAGGTCAGATTTGGAATTCCAAGCTATCTAATGTTGGCAGTGCTCAAGGTTAAACTATCTAGTAAAGTCTAATGAACACAAGGAAACATTCAAACAAATGATATCTTTAATATTTTAATCATTTTAGGCCTACTTTCTTGTATTTTTCCTGACACATACACAAATTAGAAATAGATAACATTTGTTTAAAGATTAAGATGGTATAAAATAATACTTGAAAATAGGATTAAAAATAAAATATACTAATTTTCTTACAGGATATTGTTTTCTAAAATAAAAATTGGAGACTATACTCACATTTTGCAGCAGCTTCTGCACACGTTCTCTATTCATATAATCAACCAAATTAGAGTTATGAAAGATATTCCTATATTTCTAATTTTGCATCTTTACCTGAGTTGTATTAGTATAAAATTTTTTGGGTGACTTTCAGTACTGTAACCAAGTTGCTATATAGGAATATCGTTAATTGTACTTTAAAAAAAGTAAAATGTCTTGCAATATTTATCACAATCTTTTAGTTACCACAGACAGAACACATGATCAGTCCCTTTATGGCTATTAGTAATGCAAAGTACAGCTTCCAAATTGTGACCTGTATGCAACAAATTGAGATTAAATGCTGAACCTAATATGTGGAACTCAACAAAAATTTATGATCTGTAAGTTATTTTTGTTAGTTTGGAGTTTAAATAAAAATAATTTTTTTGTCTTGCTATCTCCTGTTTGTTGTTCCCTAGTCTCAGAGTACTCTTTTCCCAAGGCATAGAACTAAAATAATTTTTCTAATTTTCAACCAAATCATCTATCTACAAAAAGGACACATTAAATTAGACTTTTATTTTTAAGTTTATAATTTAATGTAGTGTTGCTTTCCATTTGAAGAAAAGAAGAATTAAGTAGGGTGGGTATTGTTAGACTGTGTTTTATCCTCCTTGTTGAAGAATGAATAGGACAAAGCAGAAAGTTTAAATAAAATATAAATACAATGATCAAATAGATACTATCAAGACATAGGTGTTGAGTTTTTTTTTCTTTTCCTAAGTGTAGGACAGGTAGGAAAATCTAATCTATGACTGAAAATAGGCCCTGGAAACACAAGCAATGAACTTAGTTTGAAGTATTTTCTATGGCTGAGTGTGATTTTCTTATGTAAAATCTTAAAAAAAAATTAAAATGTGTTGAGAAACTAGATATTTTCTTGCTAAGGTCAGGAATAAGGCAACGGTACCTCTGACTAGGACACCTTTTAAAGATCTTGTTGCAAGTACTAGCTAGTACAAGAAAAAGAAACAAAATGTATACAGATTGAAAAAAAGAAAACTATCTTTTGTTTGCAAAAGCCATAATTGTCTGTGTGGAACATCTAAAAGAATCAAAAACAAACAAACAACCTCCCCCCCAAAAAGAAACCCTATAACTAACAAGCAAGAACAGTAAGGTAGTAGAATACAAGGTTAGTGTACAAAAGTCAATTGGTTTTCTATATTCCAGCAAGAACAAGTGAAATAAAAACACAACACTTTTTAGATTAGCATCCCTCAAAAGTAAAATGCTTCTGAACAAAGTTACCAAATATGCTCAGTCTTCATGTGAGGAAAACTATAAAACTTTGATGAAAGAAATCAAAGGAGAACTAAATAAATGAGATATTCCATAATTATAAAGAAGACTCAATATTGTCAAGATGTCAATTCTTGTCAAATTAATCAAGAGTCAAGGCAGTTTCAACCAAAGTCCTAGCAAGGTCTTTTGTAGACATTGATGGATTGATTCTAAAGTGTGCAGGGAGAAGTAAACGCCCTTTTATATGGGAGGGAAAAGGATAGACAAGACAATATTGAAGGAGGACTGAGACAACTTGACTTCAGGACTTATTGTAAAGTTACAGTAATCAAGACAATGTGGTATTGGAAAAAAAACACACATATAGATCAATGGCTCAGAATAGAGAGGATGTAAACAGGGAGCATGGGCATGATCAACTGATCTGTGCAAAGAATCAAAGGCAATGCAATGAAGAAAATGGTCTTTTCAGCAAATGGTACTGGAAACACAGGCACAAAAAGGAATCTAGACACAACCTTTAAAATCTGTGTTAGTCATCTGGACTGTCATAACTGAATTTCACAGACTGGGTGGCTACTAATCAAGGTGTGGGTAGATTTCAGGTCTCTGAAGGCCTGCCTCCTTGGCTTGCTGAGTACTACCTTCTTGCTGTGGCTTCACACAGCCTTTTATCTATGAGTGCACATCTTTTCTTATAAGGCCACTGTTTCTGTTGGATTAGGTCCCATCCTTGTGACTTCATTTAACCTTAATTGAGCCCTTGAAGATCCTCTGTCTAAATACAATCACCTTAGGTGTTAGGGTTTCAATCTATGAATTTGGTAAAGACACAGTTTACTCCATAATACACCCTTCACAGAAAATTGTGTCTTCATTGTATTGCCAATGGTTACCATAAAAAGTGAAAGTCCAATATAGAAGTTCTTATAAGATGGCTAGCCCTGAGTAGAAGGGCAATGGCATCAATCAGTCTGCTGCCAGGATAAGTGAAGATTATTTGTTGATTTCCACTTATGCACAACTTCTTAAGTATTTAAAATAAATACTTAAATACTTTCATCACTCAAAGGTGATGAATATTTGTCAGGCCACCATTAAAATCTGAAGGTCTTTCAGACAGAGGAAACAGAGTTGAGACTGTAAACAAGATAGCATATTTTAATAATTATTATTTCCATAGATATAATGTGAATGTATATATAATACTGATGAAGATGTTAATGATAATAGGGTAATAATAATAACTCAATATGTCAAGTGCTTTCTATAGGTCAAGCATCATAGTTTGTGCTTAATTTAATTCTCATACCAGCCCCATAAAAATTATTATATCATTTTTATCAATAAGGAATGCAGGGCAGAGAGGTTATACAGTTTTCCCTAGCTCATATAATTGCTATGTAATGTAGCTGGATCAACCCTGGGTCCCTCTAAACTCTAAATCTGTGCTCTTATTATGTACATTTGCTACAGGGAAGACAATGTTCAGGATATCATGGCCCTAAATTTGCTTTGTGCGATTTGATTTTTCTTTTTATATCAATGCAAGAGCTTTCTACTGTTTTTTTGTTTTTGCTGTTTTACTGAAGAAGACCAAGAACACCACTTCTCAATGAAATAAACTCTTACTGAAAGGAGAAATAGTATCCTAAATGAAAACTATTCCTCAAAGGTGCCTGAAATTGCTGAAAAATGAAGAGAAGTATCAGGAAATTGTTAACTGTGTTGCACAAACACAAAAATAAACTTATGTTTGAACAAGTTGTGACTGGATGTTAACAAGTAGCTAATTGACAAGTTGTAAAAGTTGCTGCATCGTCTAATTCAATACTTTGCAAACTTTTTTTTTTCCTTTTAAATTAAGTGATATCTTTGGTGATACTACAGGCAGATGGTATGACTTCTTTATCACAAAGATTGTTGTGAAGCATCCATCCCTCCTCAGACAAGAAATATGTAAAAAACAAACATACAAAAAACCACCTCTTGTCTTTCTTAAAGAGCAGGATCAAACAAGAAGTACTAGTTGAATTTGTGAAGATAATTCTCTTGCAGTGATTTATTTAGTAATGTCAAGGATAACATGGTTTTTATGGCCACAAGAAGACTGTAATCTAGTATTGCAGAAATTCCTATCTCACTGGCACTGTTATCACTTTTAATCTTAGGTGTTTTCATTTAAATTAGCTTAGAAAAATTCAATGGACTGCTTTATTGACAGTTCAATCCTCAACTTGGTCTTCTGCATTAAATTTTCTGGTGCCAATGTTATGTTTTAAGTCATGTTATCATTACTTTCAACAATCAATTAAGGAGTTATTTTTGCAGACTATTATTGGTTGGAATTGCTGGGTATAATTTATTCCACACAGTAAGAACCATCCCTTTTAACAACAGACATTGAAAACTTAATTAGAATGGCATGGCTGGTTCCATGATGAATTTCAGCAAGGGTTGTTTTCAAGTATCTAGATCTTTAAAAAGGAAGACATTACTCTTTTTTCTTTTTTTTTTTTTTTTGCTCTCATCTATATGCCACATGGTCAACCAGACTCCAAATTATGAACTGATTTCCCTAAAGCCTGTAACTGCTTAGGCTCTTAGTTTTGAGGCCTGAAATGGTTTTAAAACAATGGAAGTAATAGAAGTGTGCCAGTTGGCTTGTAGTGAAGGCTACAGGAGTGTGGTCTAGGTAAGGAGGCATGCGGCCACTACATCACGCCTTCAAAGCCACGGTTAGCTTTTATACAAACATTTCAAATGGCAGGAAAACAAATCCATGGGCATCAGCCCTGGTCATACTTGTGTCTACCTCACCTACTTTTCAGAGCAGACCACAGTGGAAAAAGTTTAGAAAAGGAGACAAGAAGTCAGGCGCTAACTTCTGAGATGCCACTGAATTTTGACTCCCTGCCTCTTTCCAGAGGACTCTCTCATGCGCTATTTCCCTCCTGCCCTTGACTGTTCAGGCATGATGCTCTCTACCAGCAAACTTTGGGGTCAGCCTGTTAACATCTGCCTCTAGGTTTCTATGAAATAATCCCAGGAAAACTTTTGTGACCAGCCCGCTTCCAGCACAATTAGATGAAGCTAGAGGGCCATCCGACTCTTAGCGACCCCATGGACCGCAGCCTACCAGGCTCCTCCATCCATGGGATTTTCCAGGCAAGAGGACTGGAGTGGGGTGCCACTGCCTTCTCCGACACGACTGAGTGACTCCACTTTCACTCGTCACTTTCACACATTGGAGAAGGAAATGGCACCCCACTCCAGTGTTCTTGCCTGGAGAATCCCAGGGATGGGGGAGCCTGGTGGACTGCCGTCTATGGGGTCACACAGAGTCGGACACGACTGAAGTGACTTAGCAGCAACAGAAGGCCATCAGTCAAGGTTCTCCATCCTGAGGTCATATTCAACATCATAAATAGACATACACAGGTGTTGAAACTTGGCCAAAAGAGCATGACTTCTCCAACACTAGTAAAACCGCCACCTGATTGATGAACTCAGTTATCTGCAGAAAGTGCCTTAAAAAGACACACTGATGTGGCGGGAATGGCAAGAGAGTAACTCTCAACTCCAGCCTAATTGATTTTACTCACATCTCAATTAGGGGAGTGACAAGAGAAGAGGGCTGGTCAGTGCACCAAACAGAGAAATATGAGCTTAGTATCTGCAGAACTGGGAGTGTCATTCCTGGTCCAGGTCAGAGGAGGCCTGTCTAGAGTATTTTTTATATCTATGAAAATGGAACCATGAGCTCACAAGCCTTTCACAGTTGAAGAAAAGTCAACTAACTGCCCTCACGCTGCTTGAATTTAAGTGCGTGGCTCACACAGCATTATGTCATGTACTACATCTTGTCCATCTGTCCAGATGCAATTTTACAATTATTTGTGCAGTTTTTTAGGTACATTTATGTCTACGACTCAGAAAGATAAGACCCAAGAATGATATCTGTTTTTGCTAAAATTGTATTCCACTTACATAGCTCAATGTATTTGATGAATGAATGGCTGTATTAATTAATACACCTATTATTATTTGGAAGAGTTGCCATGATCAGAGAATTTACTGACCCAATATGTTTGCATTTAAGACTCACTGGCTGTTATAATTCTCACTTTATTACATCCTGGAATGTGAAGTCAAGTGGGCCTTAGGAAGCATCACTACAAATAAAGCTAGTGGAGGTGATGGAATCCCAGTTGAACTATTTTGAATCCTGAAAGATGATGCTGTGAAAGTGCTGCCCTCAATATGCCAGAAAATTTGGAAAACTCAGCAGTGGCCACAGGACTGGAAAAGGTCAGTTTTCATTCCAATCCCAAAGAAACACAACGCCAAAGAATGCTCAAACTACCACACAATTGCACTCATCTCACACGCTAGTAAAGTGATGCTTAAAATTCTCCAAGCCACGCTTCAGCAATACATGAACTGTGAACTTCCAGATGTTCAAGCTGGTTTTAGAAAAGGCAGAGGAACCAGAGATCAAATTGCCAACATCCACTGGATCATCAAAAAAGCAAGAGAATTCCAGAAAAACATCTACTTCTGCTTTATTGACTATGCCAAAGCCTTTGACTGTGTGGATCACAGTAAACTGTGGAAAATTCTGAAAGAGATGGGAATACCAGACCACCTGACCTGTCTCTTGAGAAACCTGTATGCAGGTCAGGAAGCAACAGTTAGAACTGGACATGGAACAACAGACTGCTTCCAAATAGGAAAAGGAGTACGTCAAGGCTGTATACTGTCAACCTGCTTATTTAACTTATATGCAGAGTACATCATGAGAAACGCTGGGCTGGAAGAAGCACAAGCTGGAATCAAGATTGCCAGGAGAAATATCAACAACCTCAGATATGCAGATGACACCACCCTTATGGCAGAAAGTGAAGAAGAACTAAAAAGCCTCTTGATGAACATGAAAGAAGAGAGTGAAAATGTTGGCTTAAAGCTCATCATTCAGAAAACTAAGATCATGGCATCTAGTCCCATCACTTCATGGCAAATAGATGGGGAAATAGTGGGAACAGTGGCTGACTTTATTTTTCTGGGCTCCAAAATCACTGCAGATGATGATTGCAGCCATGAAATTAAAAGACGCTTACTCCTTGGAAGGAAAGTTATGACCAACCCAGACAGCATATTAAAAAGCAGAGACATTACTTTGTCAACAAAGGTCCATCTAGTCAAGGCTATGGTTTTTCCAATGGTCATGTATGGATGTGAGAGTTGGACTATAAAGAAAACTGAGCACCAAAGAATTGATGCTTTTGAACTGTGGTGTTGGAGAAGGCTCTTGAGAGTCCCTTGGACTGCAAAGAGATCAAACTAGTCAATCCTAAAGGAAATCAGTCCTGAATATTCATTGCAATGACTGATGTTGAAGCTGAGACTCCAGTACTTTGGCCACCTGATGTGAAGAACTGACTCATTTGAAAAGAATCTGATGCTAGGAAAGATTGAGGGCAAGAGGAGAAGGGGACAACAGAGGATGAGATGGTTGGATGGCATCACCAACACAATGGACATGGGTTTGGGTGGACTCTGGGAGTTGGTAATGGATGGGCAGGCCTGGCGTGCTGTGTTTCATGGGGTCGCAAAGAGCTAGACACGACTGAGCAACTGAACTGACTAACTGACTTAGTTGATACAGTGAAATATTTGTATCTGTCAGTGTCATTGGAATTTAACTAACGAGAAACAGTCTCCGATTCTGATTATATTTGAGTGCACTGCTGAAGTGGGGTTTTGCCAACTTTGGAGGGAGAATGTGACATTAGACTTATGCTGACTTCACCAATATCCCTGCTTGACGTCCTCTCTTGTAGCAAACCTGTCTTAGATGGTTTTTATATTGTCCCTTCCTTTTAAAGCAATATCATGAATAGTATTCACATTTCAGAGTGACAATACTATTCAAATCACATGCAGACATCTATAAATATCTCCCTTCGATATCCCATGGTGAAAGTAAAATTAAATAAATATTTTATTTATTTATTTATTTATTATTATTTATTTAATAAATAAAAAATTAAATAAAATTAAATTCTTTTGATACTTTCCTCCTTAAGTGAATCAATACAGAATTTTATCCAGTTTCTTTATGTACCCAAAAAGAAAAAAGAAAATACTTCCCCTACATTTAAGGTGTATATACTTTAGAAGATATGTATCTATATGTATATATTAAGTGCTTGCTAGTAAAATAAAGATATTGTGAGGCATAATATAAAATGCCTCAAGGAACACACATGAGAAAACTGTATATAGGTTTAGATATAATAGCCGCAGACTAAAGGATCTGAATATCTCCTTTTCTTTCTTCCAAATTCAATTTCAGATTCAGATTAACATTTACTCATTATCCGCTATGTTCTTGTCTATAAATAAACCACTGTACATGTATTATTTGTTTAAAACATAGACACTTCACAGGGGTGGAAATGGAGACCAGAGAAATTGTTTGACTGGTGAAGGGCAGAAAATAGGTGGAACAGACAGGATTTGAAGACAGGAATTTTACAAATCAGGTTTTGCCATGTAATATCGTAGTTTTCTTATCTTTAAATAAGCTGATATTAGTATCTGCTCCACTGATACTGTTGAGAAATTTGAAAGATTAAGTGATAGTTAATAAAAGCAGTTAGAATGCCCCCTGGCACATAGTGCTAAACAAGAAGTTGTTTACTTTTTTATTATTATAACATTAAATCAATGAGTGCATTCACCTACTATGCTAAATGCTGATCTTTATTTTTTTAATTTTAAATACACAATTGGATGCTACTCACTAGTAAACCCCTCAGTGTATTATTAATAGTTGATAAAGGTAGGAATGCCTCAAAGAAGTTAAAATTTCCTGAGGACTATTCAGTAATTCAGTGAAGTTTTGACTTTTGTGCAGTTCTTTGCAAGTTCAAAGAATGTGCTCACTTAGAAATAAATTTTGAGATTTTCACAACTCGATCACAAAAGCTTTATCACTGATTTAATGTTAGTTTTATTTTGAATCAGTATGCTATTTTTTTTTTTTTTTGCTTTTCACTGCAAATTACAATAAATTAAAATTCCTCATTAGCAATTAAGTTTATTGTGTTCAGTTGTCTGATGAGGGAGTGTAACACATATTTGTAAAACATTCCTGTAACATTCTTTAAACTGAACTTAACAATTTGTAAGTACTGCAGTCTCACTATGTTATTATATATACCCATTTTTAAAACAGATACATATAATTACCCCAAATATTCTTGTGCAGTGATTTTTAATTGCTAATGAACTACATCTGAATTTTTACTATTTAAATAAGTTGTCATATGATTGATAAAGCTAACTGGTTGTTTTTATAAGTTTGAATCACTTTGTCTTGTAGTTTAAAATCTTAATATAGACAAGTCTATATATATTATGATAAAATTATAAGCAAATGTAGGGGTATTTTTCTTCAACTGTTTGTTTCAACCAAGATCATTCAAATAGGAGTGAGTCAGGGCAAGTAGAGTTAGGGTTTTTTTGTCCTAATGAGTGCATGGTGGTCAAAATGCTTGCAGGCTACTTCTCCACTCCTTGTTAACTTCCTAATGACAAATGCTGGATATGACTCTTTAGTGTACATATCCTGAAAGCACATGGCTCATAGTTTCTGCTAAGCACTAGACGTCCTTAATAAACCCTCTCAATTTATTATTTTCCATTTAGTGTTCCATTAGGAATTTACAAAATATGGAGTGTGTGCATCAGGCTTATCGTAAGCCTATTCATTTTCCTTTAATTTTATGGAGTATTTCAATCTCTTTCCTGAACCCAAATCCTACTTGGACTAGTTTTGACATTATGTTTTCATTTGAGCTTTGGGTCCTTAATCTTATTACTTCCTGTTTTCCTAAAACTGGAGTGAATAAGCTACTTACAAGAGCATAAGCTGAATCTGTTCAAAGCCGTTTAACTATATTTACTCTGCTCTTTGGTTGATCCTTCTTCCCCAGTTCCTCATTTTTTAAAACTTTCAGGGAAATTACAAAGTCCAAAAACATGGTCCTGACTGGAGCACCTCTTGCTAGGAGATTCTGCTAAAAATTCCCTATCTTGATTGTCTTTTCTGAATGTTAGAGTCAGACCCACACACACTCATAGGTGGTCAGCGGCTCAGTGTTCCAGCTTGCTGTTTTTTCATTATATTTTAGTTCATACTTGTAAGGACACTGAGGTAAGGAATTATTTTAAAGTAAAGAATTATTGTAAAGTAAGGAATTATTGTAAAGGAATTATTGCCCACATTTTATAGATGAAAAGCCTTAGCTGCAAGAGTTAAGTCTCTTGTCCAAAAGAACAGTTAGTAAGTAGAAGAGTCTAGATTCAAATCCAGCTGTGATGGAGTCCAAGTTCACCTTTTTTGACCATTAGGTACACTGCCTCCTGCCTCCTCCATGTATTAACACGGTCATACATGGCCTGGGTGTCCCAGTCGTTCACAAAGTACAAGTGTGTTTTATGTGTTTCCGTAAGAAAGTCTTAGGCTTGGCACAGGTGGTGTTACCATTGGCTGGGCCAGTAATTTCGTGGCAGTTCTGGGATTCAGGCAATCCTGGAGGTGGTCCGTGAAGGAGGGCTGTGCCCAAAGCGTGCTGGAGTGTCTTGGATGTTGTCCTGAAGGCATGAACAGTCCCCATGTGCTTGCTGTCTTGGCTGCCCAACCCATACCTACCAAAGTTCTTTATTGCAAAAGCAGTGAAGCCAATGGATTGTTCTCTGTTTCTAAAGAAATCACACTAATGTGATCTCTCTGCTTTGCAATTGCTCATTCAGTAAGCCATTGTTCATTAGACTCCTGGGAGTTTGCAACCTTGGAACAATTGTTTCTCTGTTTATCAGGTCCCATTTGTCATTTTGCAGACAGATACGTTTATTTGCTTATAACACAACCAAAATAATTAGCTGTTTACCTGGCAGGTTGACCATGATTATGTATGACTAATGACCATAAATGAATGAACAGGCTCTGTTGAAAGAAAGGACTGGGCCATTAGGCATGATTTTAATCATTGATTTTCCCCTGAGACTGACAGTCTTAAACTAAGCTTATCTTTACATGATTATAGGGTATTTGCCTGATTTCCCAAGGTGTAGTGCCTTGGCATAATCAGACAAACTGGGACTCAATTCCTCTGCCATTTATAAGAGTGATCTAGTAATTAGCCTCCAACTAATAAAAATAAATGAAAAAAATGAAACTTATAAAAAAAAAAAGAGTGATCTGTGGCAAGTTTCTCAAACTCTGTAAAATTCAATATCCTAATGTGCAAAATAAATGTGATGATAGTAAAGTCATAGGTTGCTTCAAGGATCACATGAGATAATGCATACAAAATATTCAACTCGAATTAGCTTCTCAATATAAGATCAAGTAATCTCCATACCTCACGTATTTAAATTGCAAGTATTTGAAGATGAGCATTCATTTCTAACATTCCTCTCATTTATCTAGGGCGTGTGGATGATACTTACCTTAAATGGGTCCTTGATGACCCATTTTATCATTAAATAAGACAGTATGTTAGCAGTGTCTAGTTAACCGTTATTTGAGTAGTTTTACATATTTGGGGAAAACAGATAGATAAGACAGATATATAGATAAGATAAAACAGATAGATAAGATGGCTTATACAGATGTTGACACTGATGGCAGCAGTGTTGACGATAAAATATTCCCTGAAATTATCCATTAACTTTTCCACAGTCTGTTTCAGGAAAGTTTATGTAGCTACTCTTTCTTCTTTTCCATGTTCAATTATCCCATTGAAGTAAACACAGAACAGTTTTCATATTCTTCCTTTCATCTCTTCAAATGTTTGCACGCTAATCCTGGCTTTTCCCTCGCTCTTCGTTTAGAAGCTGGAGTTGTAATTCTTCATCTCTGACTGGTGATTACAGTCAATTCTTAATATCCATAATTGCCTTGTTTTCTGGTCTACTGCAAATGCAGAAACATTTTCCACACATTTCCTAACGAGAGCTATTTTTTTTTAAATTAAATATGGTGTTCAGTAGCACAGCCTATTTAATTTCTATTCTTCACTAATGTCTATAATAATGACTATCCTGCTTTAACAGTTAAGAAGGAGAGAATATTTACAAAACTCCTACCATGTGCCAGGCACCACGGTCTTTGAGAACATGATTGCAATGTTCTTCCAAGTGGCCTGGATGTATTGCCATCCCTTTTATTTATTATATTTCTTTGTCAAGGCCTCCAATTGGAAGTTCACTCCAGTGATGTCCATGCCCTGTTACCTGTCTGAAGATGACCTGACCGTTAAGACAATTTAATCACACTTAAGACATTCTGACAATAAGAGAATGGTGCTTTGCCTGCCAGGACACTGACAGTCATCTATCCAACAGTGACAGAAGAAGAAAGAATCTACCCAAACTGAATTAAAAGGTACCTCCTCCTTTCCCCTCATTTCCATTACGTGTGAGGAAGACACACGAGCACCTGAAACTCCAGCAAACACTAAATAGAAGCAAGGTTTACATCACAAGAGGAGCCTGTGGATCTTCACACTTTCCAACTGGGATTTCCAGGTAGGTTCTTATCAGCCCTGAAGCCTGACATATTTCAGGTGAATCTCAGTCAATTGGAAATATGATAATAATTTAAAATGTGACTTGCAGAACTGAGGGACTTGAATTTGTATTCTAGTTTTGCCTCTTAGTCTCCATGTGACCTTGGGCAAGTTACTTCCCACACATGAGCCCTAGTTTTCATATATGAAAAATAGGAAAAATTATACCTATCTCACCTGGTGTAAGGATTTAAAGGAAAAAACAAAACACATAAAGCATTCAGCATAGCGCTGATATGTTGTTAAATTTCCACATTTGCTATTTCTTATCAATGGTAGTCTAGTAGGCTTATTTTATTTTTCAAGAGTAAACTTTTCCTGTCTCTCTCTTTTTTTTTTTTGCAACTGAGGATGACTTATCATTCCCTTCCCTACTGCCTCTGTCTCACTCTCTCTCTCTCGTTAAGACAGAGGAATGCAAAGGATGGCTCATAACTGGAAATTGTATTCTTTTGAAATGTCAGTCAGTGATATTTTCTCAGGAGAAATGATTCTTCCAAATACTCCCCAAAGAACATCATTTGGGAGGAAACACAACTGAATGATGAATTCAGAGTTCTGAGTTGATATTTCTGATGATTAAACTTGTCTTCCCTCTGTTTATATAACATTGGGTGAGCTCCACAGAAAGGTTAGGCATTCCTTGACCTGTGAGCAGGAAACAGCTCCTTGTGACTATGTAAGGTGGACTAACTTTCACACACTTCTTAATTTTTTTCTTTAGGAAGTGGTTTTCTCAACTTTTATGAAAACACTGCAGATTTATTTGATAGATTTTTATATCTTTGTTGGAGACAACTTTGGACACAGACTGTATATTCCTTTGATTCCACAAAGAGTGATTAGGGGGCATTGACTGAGCTGTGTTGGAAGTTACACCTCTCTTGAAGGTCACTTGTATCCCTGATCACTGGGTGATCCAGCAGTCCAGCTAATCTGTATGCTGGCTATCTGAAGAGTCACCTTGACCTGGAGCTTTCCCTTCCTGAGGCAGCTAATTACCCTTTTCTTTGTGTGTGGACTGACCCTGGTTAATTCCTGCACTGTGAAACTAACATCAACCATTGCTTTAATTGTTTCCTATCCTTCCATTGCAGGGCTATTTCTTATCATTTATTAATAATAACAAACACATTCTGAGCACTTATTATGTGGCAGAATTTGCTAAATGTCTTTCATTCTGCATCTCATGCTTTCACAGCTCATAAAACCACTATCTCCTTTTTAGAGATGAGAAAACAGAGGCACCTGTCGCTCAGTGTCATGTGACTAGGATGTGAACTCAGGCTAGATGCTTTATTCCCAAACCGTCTTTGAACTGCCTTTATGTCACATGACTCCTGGCTGTATGGGAGGTCTTCAGTAAACAAGTGTCCTGTTAACATGTAAATCTGAACTTCTCTGAATCCTGATGGTCTCATTTATAAAGTGGAGATAATTATCCCAACTACTCTGATCATCTTGAGCATCAAGAGTTTATGAACCTGAAGAGTGTTAGTGGAGGGCCAAGTGAATGGTATGTAAATATTTTTCAATCTTATTAACAAGACACTTAAAAAAAAAAAGATAGTGTTGTGTTGTATAGCCCCAAGTCTGTCTTTTAAAATCATGAACATTTGGGTGCACGTGTCTCTTTCGGATCTGGTTTCCTCAGTGTGTATGCCTAGAAGTGGTATTGCTGGGTCATATGGTAGATCTATTTCCAGCTTTTTAAGGAATCTCCACACTGTTTTCCATAGTGGCTGTACTAATTTGCATTCCCACCAACAGTGTAAGAGGGTTCCCTTTTCTCCACACCCTCTCCAGCATTTATTGCTTGTAGACTTTTAGATAGCAGCCATCCTGACTGGTGTGTAATGGTACCTCATTGTGGTTTTGATTTGCATTTCTCTGATAATGAGTGATGTTGAGCATCTTTTCATGTGTTTTTTTGCCATCCGTATGTCTTCCTTGGAGAAATGTCTGTTTAGTTCTTTGGCCCATTTTTGGATTGGGTCATTTATTTTTCTGGAGTTGAGCTGGAGGAGTTGCTTGTATATTTTTGAGATTAATCCTTTGTCTGTTGCTTCATTTGCTATTATTTTCTCCCAATCTGAGGGCTGTCTTTTCACCTTGCTTATAGTTTCCTTTGTTGTGCAAAAGCTTTTAAGTTTCATTAGGTCCCATTTGTTTATTTTTGCTTTTGTTTCTAAAATTCTGGGATGTGGGTCATAGAGGATCCTGCTGTGATTTATGTCGGAGAGTGTTTTGCCTATGTTCTCCTCTAGGAGTTTTATAGTTTCTGGTCTTACATTTAGATCTTTAATCCATTTTGAGTTTATTTTTGTGTATGGTGTTAGAAAGTGTTCACTGTTTATAATAGCCGGGACATGGAAGCAACCTAGATGCCCATCAGCAGACGAATGGATGAGGAAGCTGTGGTACATATACACCATGGAATATTACTCAGCCATTAAAAAGAATTCATTTGAATCAGTTCTAAGGAGATGGGTGAAACTGGAGCCCATTATACAGAGCGAAGTAAGCCAGAAAGATAAAGACCATTACAGTATACTAACACATATATATGGAATTTAGAAAGATGGTAACGATAACTCTATATGCGAAAAAAAGAAAAAGAGACGCAGATGTATAGAACAGACTTGTGGACTCTGTGGGAGAAGGCGAGGGTGGGATGTTTCAAGAGAACAGCATCGAAACATGTATATCTAGGGTGAAACAGATCACCAGCCCAGGTTGGATGCATGAGACAAGTGCTCAGGCCTGGTGCACTGGGAAGACCCAGAGGGATGGGTTGGAGAGGGAGGTGGGAGGGGGGACCGGGATGGGGAATACATGTAAATCCATGGCTAATTCATTCCAATGTATGACAAAAACCACTGCAATGTTGTAAAGTAATTAGCCTCCAACTAATAAAAATAAATGGAAAAAAAATAAAATAAAATCATGATCACTGGACCCTACCAAAAGATGGTGTAAAAAGGGGATTTAGCATTGTGGAAGGCATGTAATAGAGACCTTCACCTTGACGAAATGGAGAGCAGGTCCCAGGGGCTATTATATAGAGGAACTGAGTCCAATCTTGGAGATTTAGTTGACGACTGGCCCAACTTGAACCTCTTTGTGGACTGGTATCAGAGTGGTAGAGAAGGCATCACTGAGGGGATAAATATTCATGGAGTGCCAGCTGCAGGCTGGAATCTCTCTTATGCTCATAACAAATCTGGAATAGGGATCAATGGCCCATTTTACCAGTGAGGAAACTCTGGTTTCCATTCATACAGGCTGTGCCAGGCAAAGGCAGAGTTCTAAAGCAGGGTGCAGTGAGCATCTCTGCTCTTCTTTTTGGAAGAAGGTGGGTGGCAGAGAAGCTACAGCAAAGATCGGCACATTTAATTCTAGTTTAATTTTTGTTCCATTTGTTTCCCTGTTTCTCACTGGAAAACAACATTCCTGCAACTGAAGTCCCAGGAAAGAGTCTGAGAAAGTGCTCCCGAAAACAGAAAGTGCCTCAAGTGCTTTGTGAGGAGAGGAGAGATGGAGAGGAGCTTGTCGGCTGACTTATGATGAATATTTAGGGTAGTCCTCCTGTATCAGGCAGTGGGGGAGGCCCAGCAGATGAGAGTGATTTGAGGGTCCCTGACCTTCACACACTAAGGGTTTGCTACAGAAACAGACAGATAGACAATTTCTGAACCATATGCAGAGACACGCATAGGTAAAACTAACCCAGCTTTGGATTCAGAGATGCCTGGGTTTTAAATATCACTTGTGACTTTTACTAACAATGTGGACTTGGCAAAATTATTGACTTCTCTGAGCCTCATTTTTGTTATCAGTAGAATTAAGAATAATAAACTTACTTCACTGCAGTATAATGAGGCTTCAATAAATCTGAAAGTAGTTGACAAAATAAATGTTTTTGTTTTTTTTCCTATATTGGTTTTGGAACCAATATGTAAGAAGATAAAAAAGTAACTGAGCATGACCATCATTTCATTTTCAAATAAGTATTCTGAATTAGGCATTATCAGTCTCTCTGACATATATGGAAACTGAGGAACAGAGAAGCTAGACAACAGCTAAAAGTGACCCAGCTGGGGTTGGAATTCAGGTTGTTTCACTCTGCAGTCCCTGCGCAGAATCGCATAGTCTGACTACTTCTCTTGGGTTGAGCAAAGAGTTTGGGACCAACGAGGAAAGTGAGCAGGGGGCAGGAAGGGTAGTGAAGACTAGTGTCTGCATGGCGAGTGTGCATCTGAGAAATGGCAGCATGTTCAAGGCCTTTGGCAGAAGGCAAAGCATTGCTTGAGAAACTACGTTGTATAGATGTTGTTGCAAGCAAGAGGAGGAAGAAGTAAGTTTAGACTTGACCTTAGGCACATGATTAAAAAGATCAGAGCCATTGTAGACCTCCACTGAGTCTAAACAGCTGATGCTAGGAAATCATAACAGAGGATCCTCTGTGGGGTCCTACAGCTGTGTCACCCTGGTCCTCATGGCCTCTCACTTGCTTTCACTGTCAGCAAATTTATGAGGAAATGGAGACGGTTTTCCTCTTCTTGAAAGTACTAATATGCAGTGATTATCACAAAACTTAAGTCCTCAATGAGGAGAAAATATTTCTTAGTATACTAAATGTGAATCTTCCCAACTTGCCATGTGTTCAGAAAACAACAATCAAATAAAGGTTACTTTGTGTTTTTATCTCGTTCCTCTATACATTCATCCTCCAAGTGTCTGAATCTAAATAGTTCAGTGTCAAAGACTCAAGAAAACAGTAAGGCAAGACAGCAAAATTTATGTGACTTGGAATGTGATGGTTGTACTTGGAAATAGTCTAGGGATTGTTAAGGGAGGTGCCTGCAGTTTATATGAGGAAAACACTGTAAGGATAAGGAAGAAAATGCAACTGAATTCAGTTTGCATTTGTTGCGTGGCTTCTCTGTGCCAGGTGTTACAATAGGCCGCAGGGGCACAGGGAGAATTTAGGGAGACTTTGGACTCCTAGGGCACTCTTTGACTCATATAAAGTTATATTTACATATATAAGAATGTAATTATATAATTTCTGTAATTATATGCAGTAATTATTATAATTATATAATTACTGACTACAAAGCCATTAAAGTAAAAATAAGAATTGATTGAACTAAATTATTGAAATTATTGGATGGGTAATCCAAATTGTGTTGGCCTACAAACATAATTTACCATGTTGAAGGAGGTAAAGGAATCAAGGTGTTCTGAGAACACAGAGTGGGTCCCTAAGTCAAACTAGACACTTCTGGATGGGTTTTCTGCTATTAAGTGTGAGATATCAATATAATAGGAAGAAGGAACAAAATAAATAAGAACTTTATACAATGGAACAATTTCATGGGTTAGAGATCCATAGGTGGTTCAGTGTGACTTGGATGAATTGCACAAGATCTAAAATTTCTGTTCCCTAAATAAATAAATGTCATTTTCCCAACTTCATCAGTGTGTGAAAGAAGAGATAGCATGAAAAGAGGGATTTTTACAAGATGAATTTAGGAATGAATGACTATCAGGTTTTACCTTTAGTATATTTATTTGTTGTTGGTTTTCAGTAGCTAAGTTGTGTCTGACTCTTTGTGACCCCATGGACTGTAGCACACCAGGCATCCCTGTCCTTCACTGTCTCCTGGAGTTTGCTCAAATTCATGTCCATTGAGTCAGTGAGGCTATCTAACCATCTCATCCTTTGCCGTCCCTTTTTCCTTTTGCCTTCAATCTTTCCCGGTATCAGGAATTTTTTCCCATGAATTGGCCTTTTGCATCACGTGGCCAACGTATTGGAGCTTGAGCTTCAGCATCAGTCCTTCCAATGAATATTCAGGGTTGATTTCCTTTATGATTGACTGGTTTGATCTCCTTGCAGTCCAGGGACTCTCAAGAATCTTCTCAAGCAACACAATTCTAAAGCATCAGTTCTTTGGTGCTCAGCCTTATTTATGAACAAACTCTCACATCTGTACATGATTACTGGAAAAACCATAGCTTTGACTATATGGACCTTTGTCAGCAAAGTGGTGTCTCTGCTTTTTAATATGCCGTCTAGATATGTCATAGCTTTCCTTCCAAGGAACAAGTTTCTTTTACTTTTTAATCATTTAATGTATATTCAAACAATGTAAATCAGCATAGAAACTGCAATTTTATTTAAAAAAGTATTGTTCAGAACAAGGCTAAAGCCATTAAAATAAAAATAAGAATTGATTGAAGTAACATTATTGAAACTACTGGGTGGGTAATCCAAATTGGGTTGGCCTACATTTATCATGTTGAAGGAGGCAAAGGAATCAATATTGGTTAGATACAAAAGAGTTAAGCTATTAATATTAGAGTTCAAAGAGAATTTTGAAAGTAAAAATAAAATAATAAGAAGAATTTTGAGGGGAAAGAAGAGTAGGAAGCACAAAGAAGCGGAGGAAGAGAGGAGAAGAAGAAAAAGGAAAGAGAACTTACTAGTATTTGCATTCTTGCCATCACAAGCAAGGGCTGAGATAAAAACATAGTTAGAGACTATTCATGTGGCACTGAGTTCCAGCAAAAACCAAGCAGAGCTGCACCCATCCCGGTTTCCTAGGCAACAGCCACCCTCTTCTATCATGCTAATGATAAAAAACACCATGTGTCTGTGATGGAAACTATAACAGAAGGGAAGCCATTCTTGGTCTGGCTTGCTCCATGTGAAGAGGGTGTTTAAGGAGGGGTTTTGGAGGTAATTGGGCAGCAACGTATGCAATCTTGAGGGAAATGTCCATGTTGTGCATCAACAAGTTAATGAGGACTGCATGCTTGGGAATTTGTATACTGTTTCTGGACAAGATTCACTTACTATTTGTTACCATTGCAAGTGATATTAATGAACAAGAGCATATATTTACCATGAAGCAAGGAGAGACCATCAAAATCTGTCAGGAGGAAACAGGCTTTGGATATTAAAGTTGTCTGCTGGCCCTGTCTCTGGTTTCATCATTTATAGGCAGACGGCCCCCTCCTTCTCTCTGACTCTAGAAAAGGTTCTACCTGGTGGGACCCGAAAAGGTCTGGGTATTACAGGTACTTTATTCTCCCCATCCAGCTCCAGAAGCAATTAGCCAAATGAAACTGGATTACTGTAGGGAAGGAAGTTATTTCATCAGCTTTTTCTAGGGTGTAGATAATGTTGAACTGGATGAGTTTCCAATGCTTTTATAATCTATTCTCAATACTGCATCTTAGTCTCATCTCAATTTCACTATATGATCCATGCTTTAAAACTGAATTAGCTATTCCATTCTGTGTTGAACCCTCTCATCCCTCATCAGAATGTGAACTCTTTGGGGCAAAGATTCATTCTTCATCTATCTAGAGCACAGTTCTGACATTAAGCGCATTTCAGCAAATGAGCATTTAGTAAACTCATTTCTTACAAAGCATTTAGAATCTTCTATGAGTCAGGACAACTGGTAAGCAATTGGATGACTCAATAAGTGAGTTTATGAACTATAAAGATTCATTAAACATATAATAAAAGGATTTCATGCTCATTAGCATATATGTGCTAAGTTAGAAGAAAGAATGCAATTACCTAATGATATAAAATTAAGGAAAGAATAAGGAGAGAAAGTGAAAAAAAGAAAAAGAAAATAGAGCTCTGGGGGACACCATCTTAAGGCAGTAGTACTTTGCTTGGAAAAGTACAAACAAGTGGGCAGAGATTTAAAAGAAGAAAGAGAAAGACAGGAGAAGAGATTGAGGGGATTGGGGAATGGTTAATGATGTCAAATGCTGAGCTGTACCTTTTTCATAAGAAGCTGAACTCCCTGAAGGCGCACAAACTCCATAAGGCTAGGACCAGTTCATGCCTTTCTTACTTACCACTGCTTTTCTAGAACCTAGCACAATTTCTTACGTGTGGCAAGCCTTTAATAAATGTTTATTTGTATTTGATACCTAGCACCAGAGTAGGGAATGCAACCTGCTTCACTGTTCTTGCCTGGAAAATTGCATAGACCGAGGAGCCTGGTGGGCTACAGCCCATGGGGACATGACCATGTGACTAAGTAGGTATGCATGCACCAAGCATAGTGACTGGTGTGTCATAAATGCATTCTCACTGTTCATGAAGTAAAGAAGTAGTCAATTATTTTATGAACTGGAAATTGTCTCCTGCCTGTTCTGCCATTATCACCTCCTCGAGAAATCTCAATTTCTAACATCAGGGTGGTTTCTCTTCTTTCTGTTTATTTGTACCTTGAGGATCTGTACATTCCCATCAAATGAAAGGACCTTGGGAAATAGAAAGAGTGGCAACCCTAGAAACAGTTCCCTTTAGAGCAGCATTTTCCAAACATGTAAGCTTTGGAATAAAAATCATGTGAGATTTTTTTTTAAAAGCCATGATCCATTCTGTTTGGGAAATCATAGCTATTGGGGTGCGATGGGGAATAAAACAAGACAGGATCCCCTCTTGCATGGTGCTTAGAACCTTCTGGGGAAGACAAAACTGGTCTACCATTCTCACACACAAAAAGTATTAAATTGCAATAAATTAATATTAAATTGCAACTGTGAGGCTATGAAAAGATACAAGCAGATATGGCCTAGTAATTCTATATCTCCCCTTGGGCTTTTAAAATGTATTCCAGCCCACAAAAGTTGCTGAGAATTCCTGGGGTGCAGGTATTCTGTACACACATCTCCACCAACATAGCATATTCACCCACAGTATGGAACTCAACTCTGACTTGATTGCTGAGCACTTGGAAAGCCTGAGGAACATAGCTGTGTGTGGGCTCCTCTAAGAACAAATAAACTAGAATCTCTGAGAGAGGATCCCAGGTGATTCACATGTGCAGCTAGGGTCCAAAACCTCTTCTCAACCTTAGTGGAGTTAGGCCCTGGGATTGCCCCCATTAAATTCACCCAGAAGTAACACCATGGACAGCTCTGCTCTCTATTCTGGGGCTTGACATGTCCCTCGACCCTGTGTTGTCTTCAGTGCCTATCAGCATGTGCTCCATGGTGGGGACACAGTGAATATTTGATAAGTGAAAAAAAAAATAGATTTTTTTGGTATTCCTAATAAGGGAAATAATATATTAACATGCTTTGAAATTTTGGTCAGTTTCATAAAATACGATGGATGCACAAATATAGTACAAAGAAGGAAAATGTCATGCATTACAGATGTCATGTCTTACAGATTAATTGTGCACAGTCCAAATAATTAAATAGAACCTACTGAATGACATTAATATTAGATCTCACTTAAAAAAAATCTTCAATTGAAATGAGTCTTACTATCATGTGTCTATTTAATGTGGTTATATTTTAGTTGTTATTAAATCAGTGGTGTATTTTACAATAAAAGCTATCTTAGGTTTCAGTAAAATGTCACTCAAATCAGTAAATGCTTATTATATTGGTTGACTGCAATATAAATAAAATCAATTGTCTTTCTGTAAAGAGCAGTAATCTGTTAGATGATAAAAACAAAAAGTTAAATCTCATTTTCAATACTAAAACAAAATGCTTTTACAGTAAATGTATTAATAACACAAAATGTTTGTGATCTGTTTGGAATAAAGCAGATAAAAGGAGCCTTGCATAAGAGAAACACACACATTGATGTATGGCAGAAACCAACAGAATACTGTAAAGCAACTATCCTCTGATTAAAAATTGAAAGATAAACAAAATTAATAAAAACAAAAAGATAAACACTCTAGTTTCTGCATGAGAAAATGGAACAATATTGCTTTCCCAGGTTATTTTAGAGATATAGATGTAGTTGACTGAAATGTATTGATTTATTTATTCATTCATAAGATATTTTTGAGCCCTTAATGGATGTCATATTATATGTTGAGTGCTGAAGATTCAATGAGAGAAAGCCAGGTGTGTCCCCACAGAGTTTTAAATCTGGAATCTTTAATATAAAACATGTGAAATAGATGCATATGTATAACTGTCAAATACTATGTGCTGTGCTGTGCTAAGTCACTTCAGTAGTGTCCAACTCTTTGTGACCTCATGGACTGTAGCCCGCTAGGCTCCTCTGTCCATGGGATTTTCCAGGCAAGAATACTGGAATGGGTTGCCATGCCTTCCTCCATAAAATACGTACACATTTAACTAAATAACGAAAATTGCTAGAGTCCTATTGTCCTGGAAGAATCAGCAAATATTTCTGTCAGGTATTATTTTGATAAAAAAATTCTCCAGCAGAATGTCTTTATTGCTGATAGAAATAAAAAGTATGGATATGCTTTTTCCTTTAAACAAACACAAAATCTAGATCAAAGTAACAAAAGTCCAAGGAAAATGTCTGATAACATATATGAAACTCCATAGTTATAGGGTTGAGAATAATCATTCAACAAATGATGCAGGGAAAACTGGTTAGCTATTTAAAAATAAAAATTAATCTATACACCATTGTACAGCATACACCAAAACCCAAACAATGGATTTGTAAATATATGCACACATACACACACACTCTTATAAATGTAATCAAATAAAATAGAACTAGTCAGAACTTATGAAGCATAACAACATCCTAAGTTTTAAATCAATACAGAAAATAAGAAAGGAAGAGATAAATTCAATATTGTATAATCAAATATTCTTGTATTGGAAATTGTATGATAGACCACTTTGTATTTAAAAAATACAAAGCAAGAAAAAACACTTACACCAAATATAACTGACATAATATAACCTTTCTATATGATGAAGAAGTAGCTCACACAATTTGATGAAGAAAATTACCACATCCCCAACAGAAATAGAAAGAAAAGTTATAATTCACATGAGAGGAAATACATTTAGGTTTAACAGATGCATTCTGTTCAAATCATCATAGAAATGTATAATAAAACCTTTAAATGCATAATCTATATATATTAATAGAAAACAGGGCAACCTTACTGTGAAATATCTATACTAAAATGTGATGGTTTCAGTGTATTTGAGAAGCCACTTGACAAGACCCATTAACCATTACCCTCTTTCACCTGACCTATGGCTCACATTTTTAAGGCACTGTTAATTCTGTTTCTAAAATTTATCTTGGATCTGAACAATTTTCTCCCTTTCTCCATCTTAGTTTTAAGCCGCATCCTCTCTTGTTTGGAAGACTATGGAGGCATCCTCCCTGACCACCCCATTTTGACTCTCTCTTATTCTGCACCCTGCAGGCAGGAGTATCATTATAAAACACAAACTTCACTGTTAATCTTCTGCATAAAGGGCTTCACTGACTTCTTCTTGTATCTAGAATCAGTTTCACACTCTTAACTGTGACCCACAAGCTGCAGTATAATCTGGTTCTCTCTGGTCTTCAACCTCATTTCCTGCTGCTCTTCTTCCCTCACATTGCCTGGCTACTCTGTTCTCTTTCTATTTCCTTTCCAGCAGCAATATCTCCTTTGAACATTGCTGTTCCTTCTACCCTGGATGCTGTTCTCTCTTTTCTTGCCCAGGATGCCTTCTCCTTGTCCTTGAGATTTTGCGTGCCTGTCCTCCGTTTTAGCTGGGACTCTAACATCACATCTACATTAAACCATCTACTTCCCTCTCCTACCCCACTTCCTTTCTTCACCATCCTCTTCTTCTTTGCAGTGCACACAGTGAGTGATTATTCATTTGCTCTCTGTTCTTGTCAGTCTCTTCACTAAATCCCGTTTTAGGAGTACAGAGTCTACTTCACGCTCTGTCCTTAGAACCATACACAGAGCCATGCACATAGTTCATCAGTATGTGATAAATATGTGGAGACTGGATGAATGAATGAATGCTTAAATGAATGAGTGATTTAAATCTCTCTGCCCTCAAAACACTCAATTTTCCAATTCCACATTGGCTTTCCACCCAGAGTTATCTTTACAATATGACTATGCTCTGTTTTATTTTAAGCATGCCAATGGTTGTTTGCTGAAAAAGAAAAAGTGCAAACACTTTAACAGGTATATCAGTTTCTTAGGGATGCCCTGACAAATTATATGGTAAGGCTTAAGATATAACACATTTTGGGTGTAAAATCAAAATTATATCCACATCATGAATTCAACTATGCAAAGTATACACAGCTATAAATGAAAGACTCAAATGAAATATGGAAGGATAGAATATTCAAATGCCAAAGCGGGGGAATTAGGTGGGTAATATTAAGGACTTTTTTCTCCTATTTATTTTAGTGTTGTCCTAATGTTATTTGTATAATAGGACCATTTGTGGGCATAACCCTCGTGAGATGGGGAACCCACCAATTTGAATTTCACCAAAACACAAACAGCTGTCTTAGATCTGTTTCCTGGCTATTTGAAGTGGAAATGCCTATGATAGCTGTGTCTTCAGATGATGATGATGATGATTCTTAGGGGAAAAGAGTACAAATAGAGTAATATAAATAATCTTAATTTTGGAAGAGCTTGGCCAAGTTCATTTATTCTACCATGTCCTTATTTTCATCTTATATAAAATACAGAAAGTTGAACTAAAAAATTGTTTTTTTTTTCTCACAGGAAAAAAATATGTTTTTTCCATCAACATATCTATTACTCCACACAGAATTCTCTGCTTTTGTTTCTGCTACTCAGTTGCTAAATTGTGTCTGACTCTGCAACCCCATGGACTGTAGCACAACAGGATTCCCTGTCCATCACTGTCTCCCGGAGTTTGCTCAAACTCATATCCATTGAGTCCATGATGCCATTCAACCATCTGATCCTCTGTCGTCCCCTTCTCCTCCTGCCCTTAATCTTTCCCAGCATCATGGTCTTTTCCAATGAGTCAGCCCTTCTCATCAGGTGGCCAAAATATTGGAGCTTCAGCTTCAGCATCAGTTCTTCCAACGAACACCCAGGACTGATCTTCTTTAGGGTTGACTGGTTGGATCTCCTTGCAGTCCAAGGGACTCTCAAGAGTCTTCTCCAGCACCTCAGTTCAGAAGCGTCAGTTCTTTGGTGCTCAGCCTCCGTTATGGTCCAGCTCTCAACTCCCTATATGGCTACAGGAAAAACCATAGCTTTGACCAGATGGACTTTTGTTGGCAAAGTGATGTCTCTGCTTTTTGATACACTGGCTAGGTTTGTCATAGCTTTTCTTCCAAGGAGAAAACATCTTTTATTGTCATGGCTTGCATAACTCTCTACTCATTGCTTTGTTTACTATCTCAGGTTTGCTGACTGGTGGACCGTTGCAGAAGTGCTTTTCAACACTTCTTTCATATTAGAAGAGTTTTATCTGAAGAGCTTTGAAAAATGCTGATGCCCAGTCCCTCCCCAACCCTAGGTTTTGTTATACAATTGACTAGGAAGTGGAAACAGCTGTCAATATTTTCAGGTCCCTGGCAGTCAGTGTTGAGATCCAGCCTCCTGCAGGGAAGGATCTGCTTCCTGAGCCACTGCTATCTGTGTGTACTTCTTGAGGAGAGATGGGGGCATGTGCAGGTCTGCCTTTGCTTAGCTGAAGCATGCAAGTGTTGAAGAGGCATGTTCCTGGCATGGTGGTGAAGAGTCTGCATTTGGGGAGCTACATTATCTTTCAGGTCTCAATTAACATTTACTACATGTAAGATAAATTTCACCAACCGCCTCGTCTAAAGTCCATCCTCGTTTCTCTCTGTCACAGAATCCTCTTTGTCACATGCTCTGTACCATTCTTTAATGAGGACCAACCTCAGCACTAGGGTCAACAGGGAGAAGAAACACCAGAACTCTTCCTTCCTGAGGCTAGAAATAAGTCAGGCTATCCACTGAGATGGTCTGAGTCCCTCAGGTAATCCAAGGAGGAAGATATTGCTGAGATATCTTTTAGCTATCTAAAAGAAATGAGTCAGAGGCATGAATCTTGCTTCTAATTAAAGTGGGATTTTTTTTCTTCCTTTTTCATAGATTTCAGGTGTTTTCTTTGTTTATTGAGTACATTAGTTTAATAAACAACAAAATAACATTAATAATAAATGTTTCCTTCCCAAAAAATGCCGATGCAGGTCACAAGATAGTTTGACTTGAAAGCAACTGTGAAGATGGCTTTAGTGAGAGTATCTACACTCACCCATCCCCCGAGTCGAATACTCCTAAATATTTGCATTTGCAATTTTATTGCTTTCACCCAATAAACTCAGTTTCTATACTTTCTCAGTTCTGCAGATTTTAATATGTGTTTCTCTCTTGTAGTCAATCAGGTCAATTTTATTGGCTCTTAAAAATAGGTAGTTAGTTGGCTAGCAAGAGTATGAAAAGGTATCAAATGGCCCCAGGTTTATGGAAATAGCTTTAAATAGATTCCGAGTTTATGGAAAGACTGAACCTCAACCATGCTGACTGCAGCAGAAAGTGGAAATTAAGTCTTCCCTGAGGATGGTTGACTGTTTAATATAATTTTTAATGATGAAACATCTTTAAATAGGGAGGAGTGCAGCTATTTTGACCACAGAGGGAAATATATAATGTAAACCCCTGAAAGAATAAAGAGCAAACACAATTTGAATAAGGAAAGATGAGAAGTAAAATAGCATCTCAGATCCTAAGATGATAAAAGCCTGTCCTCTGGGGACCCATTTTCAAAAGTGTCCTCTACAATAACACCCGTCCCCGAGCAGCAGTGCTGTTTGCAAACAGGTCCCAATTACATGACTTGATTACAGATTCAACCCGCTGTCATGTGCAGCAGCTAAACTTGACGTCCTCTCTCCTGCGTCCCTGTCCTTGCAAGACTAGATAAAGGGCAGCTTCACAGAACTGCAAATACGTTTCTCTTGGGCAGGAAAATAGGAGAAATCCATCTGCAAAGTGATGAATGTTATAGAAGTGTCCAAGGGAGTGAGGTTTACTGCTTTCTCATCTCACCTGGGTGACACAGCTGCTGACAATTAAGTGTGTTTGTGAGTGTGTGTGTGTGTGTGTTTGAGAGAGAGAGAGAGTTTGGCTTCATTTTTGCAGTTTCATCTAAATGCATTTACATCCGAAAATACACACATTATTTCTAACACACATTTAAGGCTGGGTTTGCTTCTGTTCTTCCAGATCACAGCTGACCTTTCCAGCAACGGCAGACAAAAAAGACACTCCCTTTGAAGGAGAGGAAACAAAAGCACAGAATTGAGTACTTATTTGTTTGTAAGAAAAATGAACTGAAAGGCCCATCTCCCAACTCCTAAGTTAGTGCTGTTTTCCATAAGCAGCATTTCTTAAACATTAATATGTGTAGGAATCACATGGGGATCTCGCTTAGATGCTCATTCTGGAGAACCTAGAGTGAGGCCTGTGGGTCTGTATTTCTAAGAAGCTCTGATGCTGCTGGACCACGCACTGCATGTTGAGAGGCTAAGTGTTAAATCAGAGGAGCCAGCCAGGCCACATTACCTAGTCACGCTCTGGCCTGAACATGCTGAAGGGAACTAGTTTTTTTCCCAGGATAATTTTTCTTTATTCTGGTCAGAGGGTCCTAATTAAGGTTAGGGGAAAATGAATAAATGGGACAAAGTTAAGGTTTTCTAAAGTACTTAATACATGTGAAGTATTGTGTTGGGGAGGAGGAAAACTTTCCTCTTCAAGGTTCTTCTGGCTAGTCTAAGAATTAAATGGATGTGAGTAAATCAACCATACTTCAGCAAAAATAAGACAAATTGATGTGCAATGAGTTAACAGGAGAAAAAAATTAAATTAAATTTCATACACATGGGGCTCTCACATACATGAGAGGGTCAGAGAAAGGCAAAATGAGGTCTGTGTGCTGTCCTGAGGTAAGGAGTGGGACACGGGGCTGCCAAGGAACAGATGGGTCATTCCCAGGACAAAAAGAAGAAGACCAGATGTTTGGAAATGAGATGTTTTCCCTGCCATATAGATGAGACCACTTAGATGAAATTTATCTCTAGTAGTAATTCTCTTCTGGGGGAAAAAAAATTAAATTTTTCTAGACAGTTAAGGGGAGGGTGGAAGTTTCTCTTGAAAACATAGAGTTTCAATTGCTTTTAGATCAAAATAATTCTCATGCAAAATTGGTACATTTTAGGGAGGCTTGTTCTGAATCCCTATAGTTGTACTGGGGCTGACAATTCTTTTTATTACATCACTCAATTTTCACTGAAACAAAATATTGTTTTCTCTTTTATGTCTACCATGAAATATCCTCAGAGACATTAGGGGGCTTCCCTAAGGTAAAAGTGACAAAAGTAATAGAACAAGGGTCCAACCCAGTCCTACTGACCTAGAATCCTCCCTGTAGTTTATATTACAGCATAGTAAAGGTGGCATCTTTGAGCTAATTGAAACATATCTTGTGTCCTTGTTTTTTAATGAATTTTAACATTGCCAGAACTGAAAGTGTGTGATTCTTACGGCAGTTGCCGTGTTTGGTGACTCCTGACCCGACTCAGCAGTCCTCAGCTTGGAGGAGGCATAGGGAGGGTTTGCAGTGCCAGCCTAAGATGTAACTTTGGATGGATACGAAAATAAATTTTGTTTTCATCCCCCCTATGTGGAAGATGACAATCTTTGAAAAACTAGAGCCCAAAGAAATGGAAATATAGCTTATTCAGGTCTGACATTTCAAAAGAGGTCATCCCCACCAGCAGTACCAGCCCTGGTCTGTCATCAGGTTTTCTGTCACTCATGTTGATTAAGGTTGATAAACAGTGCTAAGCACTGGAGGTAGACCAGAGGGCATAAAGAGAGATGTAGCTGACTTGAAAAGGACTGCATTTCCTGAGAATAGATAAGCCCATCCTCCCTTTATATCTTTGCTTCCAAAGAGGAAATCTTTTTCTTTCAGTGACAGAGCAAGCATCTTGCAGAGCACTGCTAGTTTGTCCATGGTGGGGACAGTTAACCAAGCTACGGAAACTGCTGGGTGGAAGAGCAGCCACTTGTATCATCGGGCTTCCACTGTGACCCCTATTGCATTCCATCTGACTGGTCCTCGATGGGTCTGAAGCTAGTGAAAAAGGAGACAGGGATGCACAAAGACTTTTGTGAGTTAAAGGAGGTATTTTTGCTAGTGCTGTCTCAACTCTAAATCCTACTGCTGACCTGCCATAATTCCAGTTGTGAGGATTTTCCCCCACAAACAAGCAATTCTTCAACATCAGCTGCGTGTTTTACAATTCAACACAATTCTGACACTCTCTACTTGGACACAGCACCAGATCTCACAGGCAAGACTTCAGTCACATAAGACCATCCTTCAAAGCCCACTTGAGATACCAATCCCAAGTCTAGATTGTTATCTGTTCGTCTGATGGACCGGCTATAGATTAGAAGTTCTAATGACGCCCTTACTAGAATTGATGGCTGAAGTGGCTCATGGGACTCAAAGAAACATTTTACTTACTAGATGATTGATTTATTATGAAAGGATATAACTCAGGAGCAGCCAGATGGAAGAGATGCACAGAGCAAGGCATGGGGCAGGAGCCTTCATGCTCCTCCAAGTACGCCACCATCCAAGAGTTCATCAACCTGGAAACTCTCTGAACTTAATCCTTTTAGGTTTTGTGGTGGCTTCATTACACTGCAGAATGATTAAATCATCAGTCATTAGGGAGTGATTCAATTTTTCTCTCCCTTCCCCAGAGGTCAGGGGAGTGGGACTGAAAGCTCGAAATTCTAATAACTTGGTTGATTCTCCTGGCAACCAGCCCCCATTCTTAAGTGGGGTCCAAAAGCCACCTCTCTAATATAACAAAAGACACCTTTGTTGCTCACATCACTTAGGAATTTCCAACGGTTCTGGGGACTCTACGCCAGAAAAAGGAAAAAAGACCAAATATATGTTTCCTGTTGAAAATCACACCCAGCACTGGTGACATTCCACAGGGCATGGGATCCAGCTCATGCTCTTTGCCCTGTCTGAAAGAACAGTGTGCTTTCTTTCAGGTCCAGAATTCTGCTGCCTCCTATGGACTGTAAGGCGAGAGCCTCCCATGAAAACCTGGGACTCTGCCTGTTGGGGACTAGTTGTATGTCCTTCAGATTTTGGTAATCTCTGCTCTCTTTCTTCTCTGCTTTCCATGTAAAACACATAGTATTTCTTTTTCAGTATTTAGGATTAAACATTCAGTTTAGTTCAGTCGCTCAGTCATGTCTGACTCTTTGCAACCCCATGGCCTGCAGCACATCAGCTTTCTCTGTCCATCACTAGCTCTTACTGCTCAGACTAAGCCCTCATTGACTAAGTGCTCATTGCTCAGACTAATGCCCATTGAGTCGGTGACGCCATCTAACCATCTTATTCTCTATCGTCACCTTCTCCTCCTGCCTTCAATCTTTCCCAGCATCAGGTTCTTTTCTAATGAGTCAGTTATTCCTATCAGGTGGCCAAAGCATTGGAAAGTTGAAGCATTCAACTTTAGCATCAGTCATTCCAATGAGTATTTGGGACTGATTTCCTTTAGGATGAACTGGTTTGATCTCCTTGCAGTCCAAGGGACTCTCAAGAGTCTTCTCCAACACCACAGTTCAAAAGCATCAATTCTTCTGCACTCAACTTTCTTTATAGTCCAACTCTCACATGACTACTGGAAAAACTATAGCTTTGACTAGACAGACCTTTGTTGGCAAAGTAATGTCTCTGCATTTTAATATGCTGTCTAGGTTTGTTATAACTTTTCTTTCAAGGAGCAAGCATCTTTTAATTTCATGGCTGCAGTCAGCATCTGCAGTAATTTTGGAGCCCAAGAAAATAAGACACATAGCATTTGCTTTTCAGTATTTAGGACTAAACTTTCAGTTCAGTTCAGTCACGCAGTTGTGTCCAATTTTCTGTCACCCCATGAACTGCAGCACACTAGGCTTCCCTGTCCATCACCAACTCCCAGAGCTTGCTCAAACTCATATTCAAATAAACTTTGGATTCAAGCAATTGTTTCTTGTCTTACAAAATCTCCAAGACAAGAAAATTAAAAGGGAAGAGAAACTACAGGGAAGACATACTCAAATTTGTGTCTCAATAAATTATAACAGCAATTGATATTCTTATAGCTTGCTTGTTTTCCCCTAAGAAACACACTTATAAAATATAGTAAAGGCATTGGACACATACAGGATCAGATTCAATGTACCAAAATGTAACAGAATAGCTGTGTGAATTGATTTCCTTTACTACAAAGTCAGTCTAAACATAGTCCCTGCTTCAGGTTGGCATAAGGATTATGACCAAATTTCTAACATTGCACTGCCTCAGAGTATCCAATAAATTGGACCTATGTTGCCTAGGTTGGGCTTAATAAAACCAGAAAGATAATATACTCCAGAGGAATGATGCTATTTTATACCTACCACATTCAGAGAGATTTGAAAGGAAACTTTATATCAACCTGAAATACTCCTCAATCTATAACATCCTAAAGTGAGATTAATCCTCACACTGATATCCACCAGTTCTAATAATTTCAAGAAAGAAAGACAAAAGCAACTAACAAGCAAACAAAGCTTATAGTAGAGTTCATGGTTAAACTGACTGTTGAGTTCTTTCTTCTGAATATAAAGAAGTTCAATTCCATCATATAAAATACAGACTGTATTTCCCAGTCATTTTTTACTATGATAAACAGAGAATATAATCATATTTGTACAATATTCTGGATTAAAGTGATGAGGTTGCTTGCAATGGAAAGCAATAGAGTTGAGGGCCCAGATAGCCCCATGTACCTGATGATAGCCCTTAGGGCTAACAGAATCAACCTTTTGGCCTAACTTCAACCCATTCAGGAATGTCAGAAAGCAGAAACTGGGAAACTCTGAGTTAAGATATAGAAAATGATTTTCACACATGCATATAATGAAGAATACAGCTATATTTAGGAGTGAAGTATACATTGGAATAAATATAAATTAATCAATATAACCAGTGAGTCATTTAATAACCCTAAATACCTTCTGATCTACTCACTGTTATTTGGTAAAGGAAAAGACCCAATTCCTACTTTAGAAGCACTTACATGATTTTTCTTTTTTTGCCCTTGTCACATAACATGTGGGATCTTACTTCTCTGAACAGGGATTGAAGCTGTACCCCCTGCATTGGAAGCACAGAGTCTTGACCACTGGACCAACAGGGAAGTCCCAACATATGTAATTTTAAAAAATTTCTAGGAGGGTAAAAAGAAAGAGATGTGAATTCTAATATTTTATAGTTAACCCAATATACCCAGAATAGTATCATTTCAACATGTAATTAATGTGTCATTAATGCATTCTACATCCTATTTTTTTGTATTAAATCTTTGAAACCCAGTATCCACATTTCAACTTGTACTAGTTGTAGTTCTAATGCTCCACAGTAATGTGTAGCTTATAATAGCTTTGATATTAATCTGTTTAGGTCTCGAAAGATAAGATATGCCTGTAAACAGACAATAGCAATAGAAAGGTGGACAGAGCTGAGTGAGAAAACAAAGGAAATAAGAATGAAACCCACCTTTCAAGAGCACTCAGAAGAAAAATATGCATATTTTTAGTTTGTGTGATACTTAAGGATAGGACAACTTTCCTTAATTATTTATACAAAAGGACTGAACCAGAGCTGCTTTCTTTTACTTATAAGGAATTAATTTAATTCTTTTAAATTACAAGGAATAAAAAAAATATTTTAAGTATGATACAACACCCTATGTTTAGTAGGTCTATTTTTTGCCATTTATAGACTGCAAAATACTTTTTAATAATTGAATATGAATTAAAGGTACAGTGTTTTTCATCAAGGAGACTTCTGTGACCATCATTTTCCCTCTCACATTCTGTTTATGGGGCTGTGACCACTCACTCCCCAGTGTGTATCCCTGATCTGATTGTATAAAATCAGGCAACAAAAATATGTACATTGGGGAGCAGGAAGATCAATTGATGGGAAGAAGTGGGTGGGAGAGAAAGAGAGAGAAAGGAAGGAAGAAATTTATTTTGACAAGATCTTCTATTTTAGTAAGTATAATTAAGATGGCTTTAAAACATTAAGCCCCAGATTCTACAGTCATTTAACTTGCAAACAATTTGAAGCTGTTGGCTAGTCTGGGAAAAAGCCACTTACTTATGGTCTTTAAGAAGGGACATCCTCTAGAACCAGAGTAGGCAGTAAAATGAAGCCTAATTGGGTAAGTGGCTCAAAAGCAGAGAATAAATTTAATTCAACAAGTAAAAGTACTAAAAGAGATATGCAAAATTCATGGGTTTCTTATGTCTGGCATTTTAGGATAAGACTGTTACTTATTTTAAAATTGGACTCTTTAGCAGGATTACTCAATATCAGCAGCATTAAAATTGGCTTTGGAATCATAATTTAAGGTGTAAATTAAGGTGACCTCAACTAGGGTGAAATACCTTTAAAGAAGCTTAGGTATAAAATATGAGCCATTTTCAGGAAATGGAAGACAATTGGGAGCTGTTGAAAATGGACCAACAAAAGTGGAAAAGGGAAATAAACAGATTACAGGACAAAAGCCTGAGCACCTAATTTAAAACAAAAATGGTTTCCTATGGTTTATGATGAGTGATAAACAGAGTCCACTGTGTGGCCATAAAAATACATCTTTAGCTCAGAAAATATGAGTCTCACTGTCAGCTTAATGTAGTGATTTAAACTCATAGCTTTTCTCCTTGAAAGAGTTACAAGGCTGCAGTTACCAATCATTCCCAATGATGTGTATTTGGAAATTATGAACTATGACCCACAGACATTATTTTTTAGTGTAACTTAATCATGGATTTACCTATTTCAAGTTATTGTTTAGTTACATATTTCTTACTGCAACAAGAGTGGTGGAGTATTAATAGCTATAAAACTTCATTAAACTGGCATTAGGCTTCTGAGAAAAAACCCATAAAACTGGAAAGAAAGCCCCACACTGGAGTTCTGCCTCTTCTGGCTTCAAGTCAACTTTGTTATAATAAAATCGTTCAAAAGACTCAACCAAGAGCCAAGAGGGTCTATTGAGAAACCTCATGATGTTATAGCAGGAAATTTCTGATTCATGTAGAAGACTAATGAGCATAAAAACCATAGGAAATTCTGAGCTAGATCTTCCTAAGAAACATTAAAATGGCAAACGAGGATATTGACTATTAGCATATGAAGACAACACAGAAAAGAAAAAAAGAAAAAAGAGGAAGAAGGAAAGAAAAACAGTATAAAATAGCCATTCACAGTTCTTCTACTGTGTCCCCGTGTCTAGACAGTGAGAGTCTTCAATCCCAAGGTCATCCTCTTATAAACACACTCAGGAAAGAGAAAGTCACAAATCACTGAATGTCAAGCAGAGTTAAACAAAGTGCAGGAGCCATAATATTTTAAATAAGGAACTCAACTGAGAACTCATCAAATTGGAGATGCAGGACAAATACAAAAATCCATTCCTATCTCGTAGAAATTTCTGAAGGTAGACAAAGGAAGTGGAGACCAGAAACCAATATTTCAGAGTGCATACTCATATTTATTAATAGATGCACCGCTGCTGTGTTATTCAAACCATGGTCTGTGGGCCTGTGGCATTTGCCTCACTTGGGAGCTTGTTAGAAATGCAAAATCACAGACCCTCTTCCTTTGGACCACATTGCCTTTGTATCAGATTTTAGCTTATTTTTAAGCCCATGAAACATTGGTTGAGAATCAAAGCTTTGTATCCCTATCATTTAAGACTACAGTTCTACCAGTTTTTACTCTTGCTTCAGAGACAGGAAAATAGAAAGTATAAGAACTGTCCAAAGGTGTCTTTCTAGCCAACTAGGAAAATGGAATTCCAAATTAAAAGAGTCAAATTCCTCTAAAAACAAAACTAAATTAATTTTCTTTGCTTTGTAATACATACATATGTATATTCTATGTTGCATATTCATCAATAAACTAAAAGAAGATTCTCAAGATGGTGTTTCATTTCTTTGTTCTCATTTGCTTTTTTCATTTGCTTAGCATGTCTAACAGATGCATACTAAAGTGTTGATGATTAAGAGTTTATTTATGGAGTGTCTGTTCTGTGTCTGGGCTTCCCTTGTGGCTCAGCTGGTAAAGAATCCACCTGCAATGTGGGAGACCTGGGTTCAGTTCAGTCAGTCATGTCTGACTCTTTGAGAACCAATGGACTGCAGCATGTCAGGCTTCCCTGTCCATCACCAACTCCTGGAGCTTGCTCAAACTCATATCCATTGGGTTGGTGATGCCATCCAACCATCTCACCCTCTGTCGTCCCCTTTTCTTCCTGCCTTCAATCTTCGCCAGCATCAGGGTCTTTTACAATGAGTCACTTATTTGCATCAGGTGGCCAAAGTATTGGATTTTTCAGCTTCAACATCAGTCCTTCCAATGAATATTCAGGACTTATTTCCCTTGGGATTGACTAGTTGGATCTCCTTGCTGTCCAAGGGACTCTCAAGAATCTTCTCCAACACCACAGTTCAAAAGCATCAATTCTTTGGCATTAAGATTTCTTTATTCTCCAACTCTCATATCTGTACATGACCACTGGAAAAAACCATAGCTTTGACTAGACAGATCTTTGTTGGCAAAGGAATATATTTGCTTTTTAGTACCCTGTCTAGGTTGGCCTGGTTTCCCTCATAGTTCAGTTGGTAAGGAATCTGTCTGTAATGCAGGATTCCTGGGTGAGGAACATCCCTTGGGGAAGGAATGCCTGGGAATTCCCATGGACAGAGAATCCTTGTGGGTAACAGTCCATGGGGTCTCAAGAGTCGGACACAACTTAGTGTGTAAACCACCAAATCACTAGGTTGGTCATTATTTTTCTTCCAAGAAACAAGTGTCTTTTAATTTCATGGCTGCAGTCACCATCTGCAGTGATTTTGGAGCCCCCAAAAATAAAGTCTTTCACTGTCTCCATTGTTTCCCAATCTATTTGCCATGAAGTGATGGGACCAGATGCCATGATCTTAGTTTTCTGAACATTGAATTTTAAGCCAACTTTTTCACTCTCCTCTTTCACTTTCATCAAGAGGCTCTTTAATTCTTCTTTGCTTTCTGCCATAAGGGTGGTGTCATCTGCATATCTGAGGTTACTGATATTTCTCCTGGCAATCTTGATTCCAGCGTGTGCTTCATCCAGCTCGGCATTTCTCATGATGTACTCTGCATATAAGTTAAATAAGCAGGGTGACAATATACAGCCTTGATGTACTCCTTTCCCGATTTGGTACCAGTCTATTGTTCCATGTCCAGTTCTAAGTGTTGCTTTTGACCTGCATATAGATTTCTTAGGAGTCAGGTCAGATGGTCTGTTATTCCCATCTCTTGAAGAATTTTCCACAGTTTATTGTGATCCACACAGTCAAAGGCTTTGGCATAGTCAATAAAGTACATGTTTTTTTCTGGGACTCTCTTGCTTTTTCGATGATCTGATGGATGTTGGCAATTTGATCTCTGGTTCCTCTGCCTTTTCTAAATCCAGCTAGAACATTGTAAGTTCACGGCTCATGTACTGTTTAAGCCTAGGCTGGAGAATTTTGAGCATTACTTTGCTAATGTGTGAGATGAGTGCAATTGTGTAGTAGTTTGAACATTCTTTGGTATTGCCTTTCTTTGGGATTGGAACGAAAACTGACCTCCTCCAGTCCTGTGGCCATTGCTTTGAGTTTTGCAAATTTGCTGGCATTATTGAGTGCAGCACTTTCACAGCGTCATCTTTTAGGATTTGAAATAGCTCAACTGGAATTCCATCACCTCCTCTAGCTTTGTTCATAGTGATGCTTTCTAAGGCCCACTTGACTTCACATTCCAGGATGTCTGGCTCTAGGTGAGTGATCACACCATCATGGTTATCTGGGTCATGAAGATCTTTTTTGTATAGTCCTTCTGTGTATTCTTGCCATCTCTTCTTAATATCTTCTGCCTCTGTTAGGTCCCTACCATTTCCGTCCTTTATTGTGCCCATTGAAGTTCTTTGTCCAGAGTACTGACAAGCATGAGAACCCCATGAACAGTTCTATTCTCAGTGCTCTGTAAAATATATCTCAGTCTCCAAGGATGGTGGACAACAAATGCTGAAATCTTAAATCAACGTGAGACAAGAGGAAGAAAAGTATCAAATGATCTCACATAAATATAGAATTGTTAAAAAAAAAAAGAATACAAATGAAATTACTTGCGAAATAGAGACAAACTCACAGACTTGAAAAGCAAATTTATGGTTACCAAGGGGAAAGGTGAGGGAAGGGATAAATTAGGAGTTTGAGATTAACATATACACACTACTACATATAAAATAGATAATCGGCAAGGACCTACTGTAAAGCACAGGGAATTCCACTCAATATTCTGTAATAACCTATATGGGAAAATAATCTGAAAAAGAATGGGTGCATATATATGTATAACTGAGTCACTTTGCTTTATACCTGAATCAAACACATTGTAAATCAACTATACTCCAAAATGAAAGAAAAAGAAATAAATTAAAAAAAAAATGAAACTAACACTTTGAAAAAAAAAGATTGTCTTCAAAATCAGTAAAAATAACCAAAGCAATTTTCTGTTCACAGAATCATGGGGGGAAAAAGATATTTTCCACATTAATCTTTCAATATGAATATAGAGGAGGGTATGTCAAAACGGGGAGAACTACAATAGATTTCCCCTATAAAAGTTTCTAATCTCTTTTTTAGGCAAGAAATTTACTTATTGATTTTCCTAAAGCAGCATTATTGCTAAGAGTTAACTTGCCACTGTGGGCTCTAGGAATAATAGCTACCTAATCAATCACCATTCCCCTTTCCCCACCACCCATCTTGCTGAAACTTCTAGCACATATCATAGAAGCTTGAGGTGACGGCAGTAAAATGATTTGTTAATAAAGCTTGTAAAGAATCAATATGTGCTGGTGTGGTAGATTAAAGATGGATGTGGACATCTTTCTGCTTCCTACTAAGAGCCCCGAGAAGTCAGATAAGCTTGACTGCATGATACCGCCTGCTGGAGAGACCACATATAGGTGCCCTCCTACATGTAGGAGATAGTCCAGCAGGGAAGAGCTTTCTGTCCCAACCCCCTCTACACCTTGCCCAGGACACCAGGCCCTCGAGTGGAGGTGTATTAGACCCTAAGGTTCATCTGCTAACAGTGCCAAGAAGTGACCTCGACTCTTCCTACCCAGTTTCAATTCCTAATCCATGAAGTTATGAAGTATAATCACATGACTGTTGTTTTAAGCTGACAAGTTTGGGCGTAGATTTTTGTGCAGCAGTAGGTTACTAGAACAGCTGGTGTAACTGAATCTATTCATGGGGAAGTTTTTACTCTAGATCCATTTTCATCATTATGATCATAGCAAAAATCAAATAAATCCTCCAAGGAATAGATTTACTTTGCAAACATGTCAGGAAATTTCAGAAATGTGTGAACTAATTACAGAGTAAACAACTAGTCAAAAATCCTAACTTTCGTTCATTGCCAAGTATGCATTTAAAGTGAGGGATTATGGCCTTCCCTGCCCCAAAATGGAGCAAAGCAAGATTTGCTGCAAGAATTTAAAGAACTTAAAGCTTCCAACACATCCTTTATGCAAAGAGCACCTTGAGTGTTCCAAAGCAATTACTGCAAAGATAACTGCAGATGAAATGAAGCAGATTGTTGGATTTATCTTCATGTACAGTTTTCCACATAGTAAAATGTCTCCCATTTGTCTCTGCTCCTTTGACATTAGATTGATCAGTTAACTAGCTTTAGAAGCAAAAGATCAACCAGCTGACAAATTGTTCCTCTTGACTTCAAAGCACACCAAGGCCCAAATTTTAGGCCTAATGATTTTAAATCACCCTTCTTGTTACAACAGAATGCACAATGTGACTTAATCAAATCTCTAAGAAGTTTGTAACACGTGGTTTGTTTGTGCACATCAGAGGCATCACAGTAATAAACGGATGTGGAGTGGGCGGGGTCCTGATATCTTCTATGCGTACCATGTGAGGACTCTATTGAATTAAGCAGGCATCCCGTTAACAGAAGAGACTGCATAAGTGGACTCAGCTATAAATTAAGCAGACCTCATTAGCCTGCCTTTCTGGGGGAAATGAGTTCCTCTTTGTGGATCAGAGTGAAATAAGACCTCAAGGGCTCATGTAATAAGAAGAAATCAGAACATTCTACCTGGTAAAAGCAAAGCTCCCAATGCTTTAAGTTCTATTCATCCACCAATATTAGCTCATATGCAAGGAACTGAGTTTTAATAATCATAATAATACTGTTTATTTGTAGTAAAATATTAGTAATGTTTTGGGGTTATAATAATTATTATTAATACCAGCAGTTACAGCTTCTATTTATGTCAGTTTTCTTAAAATAATCAGGAACACAACGTTGAGAGTAAGAGTGAGGGATTTTTTTTTTTTTTCCTGTAGGAAAGAATGCTTATGTGTAGAAAAATACAGACTATCAAAGGGCTATGCATGCCTTAAGTTCATCTAAGGACCCCCCCAAAACCCTTCCCAGGGAGTTTTGGTTTTCTAGGTTAAGAATTTCAAGATAAGTGCACAAACTGGCCTTTAATATATAGTCTCTTGTGTTAATCAACTCAATAACCCCACATGTTGGATGATCAATTCAGTTCAGTTCAGTCACTCAGTCATGTGTGACTCTTTGCAACCCCATGGACTGCAGCATGCTAGGCCTCCCTATCTATCACCTACTCCCAGAGTTTACTCAAACTCATGTCCATTGAGTCAGGGATGCTATCCAACAATCTCATCCTCTGATGTCCCCTTCCCCTCCCACCTTCAATCTTTCCCAGCATCAGGGTCTTTTCCAATGAGTCACTTCTTTCCATTAGGTGGCCAAAGTATTGGAGTTTGAGCTTCAACATCAGTCCTTCCAATGATATTCAGGACTAATTTCCTTTAGCATGGACAGTTGGATCTCTTTGCAGTCCAAGGGACTCTCAGGAGTCTTCTTGAACACCATAGTCAAAAGCATCAATTCTTTGGTGCTCAGCTTTATGACCACTGGAAAGACCATAGCTTTGACCTTTGGCAAAGTAATTTCTCTGCTTTTTAATATGCTGTCTAGGTTGGTCATAACTTTTCTTCCAAGGAGCAAGTGCCTTCTAATTTCATGGCTGCAGTCACCATCTGCAGTGATTTTGGAGCCCCCCAAAATAAAGTCTTTTTCTGTTTCCATTGTTTCTCCATCTATTTGCCATGAAGTGATGGGACCAGATGCCATGATCTTAGTTTTCTGAATGATGAGCTTTAAGCCAACATTTTCACTCTCCTCTTTCACTTTCATCAAGAGGCTCTTTAGTTCTTCTTAGCTTTCTGCCATAAGGGTGGTGTTACCTGCATATCTGAGGTTATTGATATTTCTCCCAGAAATCTTGATTCCAGCCTGTGCTTCATCCAGCCCGCCACTTCTCATGATGTACTCTGCATATAAGATAAGTAAGCAGGGTGACAATATATAGCCTTGAGGTACTCCTTTCCTAATTAGGAACCAGTTTGTTGTTCCATGTCCAGTTCTAACTGTTGTTTCTGACCTGCATACAGATTTCATAGGAGGCAGGTCAGGTGGTCTGTTATTCCCATCTCTTGAAGAATTTCCCACAGTTTGTTGTGATCCACACAATCAAAGGCTTTGGCATAGTCAATAAAGCAGAAGTAGATGTTCTTCTGGAACTCTCTTGCTTTTTTGATGGTCCAACGGATGTTGGCAATTTGATCTCTGGTTCCTCTGCCTTTTCTAAATCCAGCTTGAACATCTGGAAGCTCATGATTTATGTACACTTGAAGCCTGCCTTGGAGAATTTTGAACATTACTTTACTAGCGTGTGAGATGAGTGCAATTGTGCAATAGTTTGAGAATTCTTTGGCATTGCCTTTCTTTGGGATTGTAATGAAAACTGAGCTTTTGCAGTTCTGTGGCCATTGCTGAGTTTTCCAAATTTGCTGGCATTATTGAGTGCAGCACTTTCACAGCATCATCTTTTAGGGTTTGAAATAGCTCAACTGGAATTCCATCACCTCCACTAGCTTTGTTTGTAGTGATGCTTCCTAAGGCCCACTTGACTTCGCATTCCAGGATGTCTGGCTCTAGGTGAGTGATCACAACATTGTGGTTATCTAGGTCATGAAGATCCTTTTTTATAGTTCTTCTGTGTATTCTTGCCACCTCTTCTTAATATCTTCTGCTTCTGTTAGGTCCATACTGTTTCTGTCCTTTATTGTGCCCATCCTTGCATGAAATTTTCCTCTTGTATCTCTAATTTTCTTGAAGAGATCTCTAGTCTTTCCCATTCTACTGTTTTCATCTATTTCTTTGCATTGATCACTTAGGAAGGCTTTCTTATCTCTCCTTGCTATTCTTTGGAACTCTGCATTCAAATGGGCATATCTTTCCTTTTCTCCTTTCCCTTTCCCTTCTCTTCTTTTCATGGCTATTTATAAGGCCTCGTAAGACAACCATTTTGTCATTTTGCATTCCTTTTTCTTGGGGATGGTTTTGCTCCTTGTCTCCTGTACAATGTCACGAACCTCTGTCCATAGTGTTTCAGGCACTCAGTCTATCAGATCTAATCCCTTGACTCTATTTGTCACTTCCACTGTAAGGGATTTGATTTAGGTCATATCTGAATGGTCTAGTGGTTTTCGCTACTTTTTTCAATTTAAGTATGAATTTGGCAATGAGTTCATGATCTGAGCCACAGTCAGATCATGTTTTTGTTGACTTTATAGAGCTTCTCCATCTTTGGCTCCAAAGATAATCAGAAAATCAGATAATCAATCTGATTTTGGTGTTGACCATCTGGTGATGTCCATGTGTAGAGTTGTCTCTTGTGTGGTTGGAAGAGGGTGTTTGCCATGACCAGTGTGTTCTCTTGGCAAAACTCTATTAGCCTTTGCCCTGCTTCATTCTGCACTCCAAGGCCAAATTTGTCTGTTACTCCAGGTATTTCTTAACTTCCTACTTTTGCATTCCAGTCCCCTTTAATGTAAAAGACATCTTTTTTGGGGGTTAGTTCTAGAAGGTCTTGTAGGTCTTCATAGAACTCTTCAACTTCAGCTTCTTCAGCATTACTGGTCAGGGCATAGACTTGGATTACTGCGACATTGAATGGTTTGCCTTGGAAACAGAGATCATTCTGTCATTTTTGAGATCACACCCAAGTCCTGAATTTTGGGCTGTTTTATTGGCTATGATGGCTACTCCATTTCTTCTAAGGGATTCTTGCCCACAGTAGTAGATATAATGGTCATCTGAGTTAAATTCACCCATTCCAGTCCATTTTAGTTCTCCGATTCCTAAAGTGTTGGTGTTCACTCTTGCCATCTCCTGTTTGACCACTTCCAATTTGCCTGATTCATGGACCTGACGTTCCAGGCTCCCTTGCAACACTGCTCTTCACAGCATCGGACTTGACTTCTATTGCCAGTCTCAGCCACAACTGGGTGTTGCTGTTGCTTTGGCTACATTTCCTCCTTCCTTCTGGAGTTATTTCTCCCGATGAATGCTATTTTCTCCATGTTGGATGTTACTATCCTCATTGTAGTGCTGGGAAAAATGAGTGTCTAGGCGTAAATCAGTGAAGGAATTGGGTTTGGATGCCATGCTTGTCTGTTTTCAAAGCCCTGGCCTGTGGAATAATGCTGATTAATTTGATGCAGGCATCTTCCTTTGACTAACTGCTTTATGAGAATTCTAACCCTTCAACTTTATTGAGATTGAGAAAAGAATGGGGATGGTAATGCCCCATCTCCTAATTCCCAGACTTTGGCAAAATGCCATGTTTCAATCAGTGGAAAAAAATATATATACATATATATACACATATACACACACACACACATATACATGCATACATCATACATACATATATATATATATATATAATGTACACATACCTGCATATATATATATATATATATATATATAAATGCACATATTCCTGTATTAATGCATATATAAGTGGTCAGTAGGCACTTGGTAGATGACTATAATCTATCAATTACTTGTTTGTAGTGGCTGAGATGTTTTCTTTTTCTATAGATCTTATTTTTCTCATCTATAAAACAGAGGGTGTTAAATATTTCAAGGCCCATGGAGTTGTAAAACTGCAAGAATTTTGAAATATAAATTGGGCATGGGGTTGGGGGGTATGGAGCAAAGGAGGAGGAAGAGATGGGAGGGAGATACCGAGAAGGGATGAAAATAACAAAGAAAGAGAAAGAGATTTAACAGGGGAGACGGTGAGATTTATCCCAGCTTCATGCTGTGTGCTTTCATTTTCACAAAATGTTTAGTCTCAGGCATTTTTTAGCACCATTGCAAGCATCTATTTTCATTGACAAGGTTGCATTCACTCTGAAGAACAGAAAATATGGTCAGTCTTTCAAGAGTTTTTCTAAAAAAATGCTTTATCCTGTATCTTGAAACAAAATTATTAGCACATGTAAATCTATATTTTGGTGAATCTCATCATGAGTTAATCCTCACTACCCTGGACTTTGTTGAAGAAGTGATTGATATGGTTCCTTTGGTGTTCTAGAGTACATTTGCTTTGTATAAGTTCTTTTCTAAAACTTGTCTTATTATCATTACTATAAATATTATGGATATTCTTGGAAAAACACAAATACTTTGGAATGAAAAACAATTAAATAATATACGATATTGATGCCTTACACAGTTCCAGCATCCAGAAACACTGCTATTAAGAGTAGCTTGCAAAAATAAAAATAAAAAAAAGAAGAGTAGCTTGCATATATAAGCCTACTGTCTATCTACCACCATCTGGCTTATTACAATGGTTTATTATAAGTAAACATATTAAAAAGAAACATGTATTCTAAAAAATTTTTAATTACATACTTTAATGTCTCATATTTATACACAAAGATCTGATTCATTCTTTTTACTGGCTAAGTACAATTCAATTACATATATATTGCCATCATTTATTTGGTTCACTATTGATAAATACTTTAAAAGAGATTTCCTAGAACTTTACTATTGCAACAAAAACTTCAATAAGCATTCTTTTACATATACCTTTGTACACTTGAATAAGGGAATGTAGTGAATATATATTTCTAAAAGTGACTGGATCAAAAAATACATGTTTTTGAAATGCTGACAGGTATTTCCAAATTGCCTTGCAAAATGGTTGCACCAGTTTCATTTCATCTAACCATCCAGAGCAGTGTCTGTTTCCCCACTTGGTCAAAATGTGACATTAAAAACTTTTTTGTATATAGCTAGTGATATTAATAAATTATGGCATCTTAATAATTTCTAGTGTTTCTTCATGTCATCAATGCATTCCCCATTTCCCTCACTTCTTCATAATTGTCAAATATCTTTGTTTCTATTTCAAATCATTGTTTTAGAACAATGGATTACTTCTGGAGAACTGGTTATATTTGCTGATTGCAATTTACACAGGAAGAATTACCCTTTCATTCTTACATTTCCATATTACTGTCTCTTGTCTCCCATTTATTTATGCTGGTGCTTGCTAATATATTCATTTATATTCCATCCATTTCCAAGGCTGATTTGAAGTGGCATATGATAAAATAGCAGGCATAAAGAAAAATAGCATTGAAATTGAAGGAAAAATATCCTTAAAAAATTAATATTGTGACTTTAGCAGTAAATCTAGTTCTGGGCTTCCTAGATATCAAGGCCAAAAGAGCAGTCAGTGCTTTGATTAATGCATAGCCTATCAAAAGAGAAAACATATTAGCTCATACGGAGATGAACCTTTTTTCTGATGTTTAATTATTTAATGTATGTTTCAAGTATTCATTAACAATAGACCATATTCTGTCCTCAAAAATTATGAGCCATATGAAGCAGGCCTTTTTTATAGGACTGCTTAAAAAAGAGAGAAATATAGCTTGAAAATTTCATTCACAAAAGGAATTTCCTAAAGACAGAAGAAGTTTAGCTACTGCTATTAGATATTAACTTGAATATAAACCATTTTTATTATATTTAATATATTCCCTAAATGCACAGTCTCACTGCTATTGTATTGAATTTTGGGTCTAAAGAGAAAAAAAGTGTGAAATATATTTAATTGGCTGAGCAAAAAAATACTGATGATAATTATGATAAAGATAATTTTGATTTATCCTCATACAAATTGCAGCTGCCCTTTTTGCCACTTGTATCCAGCATTCATTTTTTCCCTCACAATAACACAAGAACTTCAGGTAAAGCAACTGAGGGAAATCTGGGAACATAAATAACATTTCCCAACATTAATTCAGTCCAATCCCATCTACCACTGAACGACCTCAGCACACCAATTCATCAGTCCCTTTGTTTGTATTATCTTTATGAGACAGTGCTCATGTTCCCTAATCACAGGTTTCTACGTTCTTTGATAAATGCCCTGCACCTTCTGTTCTATTTATTTATCTTCTGATACTTCTCTACGTACTGGTTGAAGAAAATGTTGACTTCAATAGCAACTGTAGGAAAAACTGGGGAGAATGCCCAAATAAATAGAATTCAACCATTTCACAAATTAACTTTTTTTTTCTCGAGCCACATCAATCTGCCTTCAAATTGTGTCCATGGTATACAGCCCAAATTCTAATCTACCCCCTTGCTTTCATTTATTACCATCCTCCCTATAGCTCTCCCAATCATTCTAAATTAATTATTTTCTGAAAACAGGAACTCCCTGCCTTCTAGACTTTCCTTCTGCTTACTTTTGGGAGAATTTCCATTGAACAAATTACCATTGCCTAAAGGCTTTTTCTGCTCAATCAACACCTTGTAATGTTTATAGTATGCAGCATGCCTTGAAAAACTCTATTGACTTGATCATTTCTTTCCATAGAAGAATACATACGTATGTGTACACAAGTATGTGTGTATACAAATATAGAAGAGTGAATGTATATGTTTGTGGGCATGCAGTATCAAATCCCTTGAGTCTCATGCTCAAGCTCAGTCACGCAGTCGAGTCTGACTCTTTTGTGACCCCATGGACTGCAGCCCACCAGGCTCCTCTGTCCATGGAACTCCCAGGCAAAATACTGGAGCAGGTTGCCACGCCCTCCTTCGGGGGATCTTCCCAACCCAGGGATCGAACCCACATCTCCTGCATTAGCAAGTACGTTCTTTACCTCTGAGCCACCAGGGAAGCACCCTGCTCCCCTTGAGTCTAGAAAGCCCTAAATAAATATTTCTTAAGCCAGTATATTCTTATTTCTTAAACAAATAAAGAGTAAATCCTTTTCAGTCACTCACCGGGCATTTGTTTCTAACTGCTTTGTGCCATGCACAGTGGGAGGGTCTGCAGATACAGGGAGGGCTACACACAATCCTTAGCTCAAGAACCCCATAGTGAAGTGGGGAGGTTAGTCTACATAGTTAGAGCATACTCAAGTCGGGAAGTAATGCTAAAATGGAGATGGACTCAGGACACTCTGAAATTACCCATCAGGGAACATCTGCATCTTCATGTATGTTCAGGAAGGGCTTCACAGAGGAAGAGACTATGAAGGAAGAACAGGAATCTCAAGGTGGAACACAGCAAGACCCTTAGGCTGGACAGACATAACAATGTAGCCACTAGAAAGGAAGCCTCTAGTCCATATGAGGGGGAAGCATATTCACAGATTTTCCCATAAGGAAAAGGAAAAATGAATCCACTTAAATCTATTAGTGGTAGATTTATGTTACCACTCTGAGGGGTATTTGCATGCCCACAGGAAACACAAAAGAATAATCTGAAGTAGAAATGTACTAGACATGAAGATAAACTATATAACATTCACTAATCAGAGGCTAATACACTAACTATAATTTATACTCGAACTGTTTACTCTAAAAATAATTGAAGAGAGAGTCAATTGGGGAAAAGGCCAATGGTCAAGTAAATTTGAGAGATCCTTGACTGTATGGAATTAATCAAATCCCTCACTGTAGAATGAAGTGCTTTTAGAATCTACATACTTCTCCCCACCTCCACTAATGCGTATTTAGCCCAAAGTCCAGCTGGGTCACATCTGGACGAGTATGGCAACTTCTGAACTCAGTTTCTGCCTCCCTGCAACGTGTAAGCCGCATCCAGTGATCCCTCTGAAATGCCAGCCAGGTTACTTCACTCGTCTTCTCAGATCCCTCCAACCACCACTTCCAGAGTCTTATCCTAAGTTCCTACAATCCTTACACTGCCTCTAAAACAGGACACAACCTGGTCCCTTGCTACCAGCCTTCCCTCCTACCTCCCTTGCCTCCCAGCTCTAGGCACACAGCTTTCGCTCCTTCTTAAACCTATGAGCCATGCTCCTATTGCAGGGTTGCTGTGTGGCTCCTTTGTAATATGCCTGGACATTGCTCCCTCTCTTCATTTAGGGATTTGTTCAAATAGTATTTCAGAGTTGTTTCTCTTACAGCCCTTTATGGCTAAATCCCCAATGATTTAGCTCTTTGCCCATTTTATTTGTCTTTATAGTGCTTATTTATTTACCATCTGTTTCCCTCCAGTCAAAATACAATCTTCCTGAGAGCAGGAACTGTTTCCTATATAACTACCTTTCCTGAGCTTAGAGCAAGTGCCTTATACTTGGTTGGCACTCAGTAGATAATCCCTGAGGAAATGAATAAATGCCTTTTAGAGCCCTTATGCTGTCATATGCATTATAAAAACAAAAATTAAACCATAAACATCCAGGGGGATATGATACTTAGAGCTTCTCAACAGTTTGCATATGGCACTGTTTTGCAGATTAACTCACATTTATCCATCTCTTCAGCAACTATTTACCTATCATGTTCCAGCAACTAGCCATGGAAACTAGCATGTTCTGAACAAACTCTGGAAATTACTGTTTCAACAGACACCAAGGGAGGAGGACCCTCCCTACTTCGGAGCCTGCAATGAGTCACAGTGAAAGACGGTGGAAGTGGCCTACAGGTCTTGTCTCAGTGACGGTTTGGAATTGGAGGGACTGTGAAGACTCTGGACTCTGAGATTCGAAGAGGTAACCGTGGAAAAATGGGTGGAAGCCCATCGAACACATCTCAGAAGGCAGGCAATAAGATTACTGAAGGGAACAATGATTAAATTGCTAAAATAGTAGTTGGGACTTTTAACTTTATGTGTCAACTTGATTGGACCATGGGGTGTCCAGATATTTGGCTAAATGCTATTTCTAGATGTGTCTTTGAGAGTATTTATGGATGAGATATAAGATCTGAATCAGTAGCCTGAATAAAGCATATTACCTTCCATAATATGGATGGACTTCATCCAATCCTTTGAAATCCTGACTAGAATGAAAGGCTGAGGAAGCAAGACTTCTTTTTCTTTGCGTGATAGTCTTCGAGCTGGGGTGGCTCTCTCCCTTCAAACTCAGGTTTGGACTGGAACTATTATTGGCTCTCCTGGTCTCTGGCTTGCTGACCACACAGTGCAGAACTTCTCAGCCTCCTTTATCACACGAGCCAGTTCTTTCTAGTAAGTATCCTTCTCTTGCTCTCCAGATAGATAGATAGGGATGCATATAGATAAATACAGAAATACAGAACAGTATATCCTGTTTTTTATATGTATGTATAGATATATTTTGAGCTTCCTAGGTGGCACAGTGGTAAAAAATCCCCCTGCAAAGCAGAAGACACAGGTTTTATCCCTGAGTCAGGAAGATTCCCTGGAGAAGAAAATGGCAACCCACTCCAGTATTCTTGCCTGGGAAATCCTAAGGACAGAGGAGCCTGGAAGGCTACAGTTCTTGGGGTTACAAAGAGTCAGACAGACTGAGATACTGATCACACAGATACTGAATGCACAGAAATGTATATTATCTATCTTACTGGTTTTGTTCTTTTGGAGAACCTAGACTAATACCAAAGTTAAGAAAAGGAGAAAATATAGTATAAAGGGATCCATACAGTTCTTTGATGAACCTGCAGTTCTAAGTAAAGACTATTTAGATCAGTAATGAGTCAGAAGTCAAACATTTCCATAAAGACTTTGGAGGCCCTTACTTTTTAGGCAAGATGGAAGTGACCCTTGAGGGCTGTGGTTTCAATGCTATGCTCTGGATTTATGGTCAGAGGAGAAACACCTCTGAGAGACAGGAGAGCCTGGACAGTGTGAAGGAAGAAGGGAAGGAGAAAAAAGAGGGAGAAAAAATAAGGGGGGGGGGGGAGATCCAGCTAACATCAAAGGGTTTTCTACTCACTTTTCTCCCTGCAGCTTTGGAGGTTATGTTTCTACAAAAACTGGCTATTCTCAAAATTCTGTACTTTTACTTTCCCTCCTCAGGAGACTCAAATAAAACTGCAGGATTGGGGAGAGGGGGTTGCCACTGATTTTCCTTGGCAACGCCTCTGATTCCATAGTGGCATCTCTCTCATATCTCAATCAGCATGTTGTTAATAAGACAATTTGATGTTGACTGATAAGTACGAGTGATGAGGGGAGCACAGGCTTGGTGGTGGTGGATACAGGTGGTACAGGACGCGGCCTCAGAGGACAGTAGGGGCCAGATGGGCCTGGGTGGGTCTGGTCCCCAGCTCACTGCCGTCCTGCTGTTCTGTGGGGCGCGAGGCCCAGAGCAGGGGAGCCAGATTGCAACAGGTCAGGGTTTGGATCTGGGCGCTGCCAACCAGCCCTGTGATCTTGGGGCATTCTTTATACTCTCTGGGTTTCATATGTTATTTAAGCTTTGAGAGAGGATAATCATGCCTCCTGTTTACAATGTGCCATGACTCTTAAAGGGCATCAAGAGCATGAGGTGTCTGGCATGTGCCAGAGTGTGTTCGGTGTTCAGTAAATGTTAATTCACCCCTCCTTTCCTAGTTAATATTTTATTTCATTTGTTCAGTTATTAATTTATTCAACAAATATTTACTTACCAATTCTAGGATGTCAGGCACTGTGCTGAGCACTGAGGATAAAATGACGAGAGACAGACAGAAATAAAGGGAAAATCTACTTATTTATGACAGATATTGTCATTATTATTAGAGTTACAGTTTCCATTTTTAGGATTGTTGAGGCTCTGGATGCCCTGAGATTAGAAAATGGTCGATTCACTCTATGACAAGAAATGGCTCTTGGCCTTCATAATGTTGCTTTTTTTTTTTCCGTGTAAAATACTTTTTCTACCCTTATTTCCCTAAAAGTTCTCCAAAGTTCTTTGGAGGCTCCATGTGTATACCAGTTCTGGACACTGAGATTGCAACATGGAACTAAAAAGATTTGGTTTCTGCTCCCGGGCTTACAAACTATTTTTATGGCCCTGGCCTAACATATAGCATGTGACACAGGACCTAGTAAATAGGGCTTACTGAAATAGTGAAAGATTGAATGAATGTCTCACCGAGGGCATGCAACTAATCCCCATCAGCACCGTCAGAAAAACTGTCCTGAAGCAGCCAGACGGAGGGCAGCAGAGAGCTGGGACTAAGAGAGTGGTTCCCAGCCCTGGAACCATTGGCATTAGCTGGGGAGCTAAAAAAGTTAATGGACAGATTGCCAGGAGTTATAGAAGCTCAGCAGATGATGCTTAAGTGCAGCTTGAGTGGAAAATGACTATTCTAGAGAGGATCAGCATGAGATCACCTCAGTTCTCTTATGAAATGCCCCATGGAGTGCAGCATGTCAGGCTTCCCTGCCCTTCACCACCTCCTAGAACTTGCTCAAACTCATGGTAACTTTTGATAAATCGAAGTTCTTGATTTTTTAAAAGTATTTATTGTTTTTGGCTGTGCCAGGTCTTCATTTCAGCGCATGGGTTTTCTCTGGCTGTGGAATACAGGCTTTCTCTAGGTGTGATGAGCAGGCTTCTCATTTCATCTATGAAAGCTAATAGAAGGAGTGCTAGCACCATGGGTAAACTTTGGACAGCTGTTGTTTAGGCCCAACTCTGATGACCTGAGGCTATTCCATCAGGCTAATGTGGCTGTGAACATTATCAACCGATAGAGGGCACTTTAAAAAATAATTCAAAGTGTTGTATATACATTCAAGAATGCACAAAGTATACCAATCAATGAATGTCACAAAACATGTATATTCATAACACCAACAACCCAAAGGCAAAAGGAAAACATTACAATAAACCAGAATCTCCCTCACTCTCCATCCCCTATTCCCCACCAGGCTCTGTGTCCTTCAAGGGAAATTGCTGCTTGGATTTCTAGGTGGGTGGATTAGTTTTGCTTGTTTTTATAAATGAACTCATAGAGTATGTGCTCTTGTCTGGTTGCTTTAATTCAGTATTAGGTTTGAGAGAGTCACCCATATAATTGTATTTAGCTGAACACCATCCATGCTTTCTCTTTATATTTCATTGTTGTGAATATATTACCACTTATGTATTCATTCCACTGCTGGGCATTTGGGTAGTGTCCAATCTTGGACTATTACTAATAGTGTTACTATGAGAGATTTAATACATATATTTTGGTGAGCATATGGATCTATTTCTTTTGTGTATATATCCAGGAGTAGGAGTATTCATCATGGGTATACATAAGCAGATGCTGAACTTTTGGTGGATAACTGGCAAAACACTTTTTAAAGTTTTTTTTTTTTTTTTAATCACCTTATTTCTCCATTAGCAAGGCTAAAGGTTCTTCTTGCTTCACATCCTAATAATAGTTGAAATCGTCAGCCTTTATCATTTTAGCCATTGTAACATATTTCTATTGACAGCTTATTGTGGTCTAAATTTTCATTTCCATGAAGGTGGATGAAGTTGAGCATGTCTTTGTATGTCAATTATCCATTTTCACAGCTTCCTTTATGAAGCACCCATTCATGTCTTTTGCCGCAGTGGATTGTCTTATCTTTTTTCCTATTGATTTGTTTGGAGTTCTTTATATATTCAGTATACACACTTATTTGTTGGATATATACATTGACAATATCTTTTTCCCACTCTGTAAATGGTCTTTTCACAATCTTGATGGTTTGTTGTTCAGTCGCTCAGTCGTGTCTGACTCTTTGAGACCCCATGGCTGCAGATGCCAGGCTTCCCTGACCTTCACCATCTCCCAGAGCTTGCTCAAACTCATGGTATCTTTTGATAAATCAAAGTTCTTGATTTTTTAAAAGCACTTATTGTTTTTGGCTGTGCTGGATCTTCACTGCAGTGCATGGGTTTTCTCTGGCTGTGGAATACAGGTTTCTCTAGTTGTGGCGAGCAGGCTTCTCGTTTCAGCAGCTTCTCTTGTTGTGGCGCATGGGATCCAGGGCACGCGGGCTCAGGGCACAGGCTTGGTAGTCCAGCAGTATGTGGGATCTTTCCGGACCAGGGATGAAACCCATGTCCTCTGTATTGGCAGGTGGATTCTAACTACTGGATCACCAGGGAAGTCCCAGTTCTTGATTTTAATAAGATCCAGTTTATCTTGTTTGATTGATCCTTCATTATTAGTACTTTTTTATTTGTTTTAAACAATATATATTGTTGTTATAGACAACAATAAAAATATTGTTGCTTACTCTAAGTTCAGGACATATCTGAGAGTGAAAAGAAATATTTAATATTTTAGGACAAATGACACAGATTGGATTGTCCCAAGCATTCCAAAATGTATGTACATTCTAAGCACATTCTCCCCACTCTGAGCTGCACCAGATCAGGGAGTCTCAAGCCTGGTGGCACATTAAAGTTATCTAAGATGCTTCTAAGAATTATTGCTGTCAGGAGCACCACCTGAGACCAGTGAATCATGATTTCCAAGGGTGTGGCCAAGTGTGGGTAATTTTGTTTGTTTGTTTTTAAGAGCCACCCTGTTGACTCTGTGACCCTTAAGTGTGAAGAACTACACTCTAGCCCAGTGCCTCTTAAACTATGAGCTATGAATCCTTTGGAGTCTTGTCCATATAAAGTTTTTGATTCGGTCTTTGGGATAAGGTGACATACTATACAGAAGTGTGCAGTATGATGCTGATACTGCAGTATGACACTGATACTGGTCCAGGGACTAGAATTTGAGTACAAGGGCTCTAGATCAGATTTCTCCACCTGGGCACTGTTGACATTTTTTTTTTCTTTTTTTTTTTTTTATGGTATGGTATTTTTTTTTCTTTTTTTATTTATTTTTTATTAATTTTTTTAATAGGCTAATTACTTTACATCATTACAGTAGTTTTTGTCATACATGGAAATGAATCAGCCATGGATTTATATGTATTCCCCATCCCAGTCCCCCCTCCCACCTCCCTCTCCACCCGATCCTTCTGGGTCTTCCAAGTGCACCAGGCCCGAGCACTTGTCTCATGCACCCAATCTGGGCTGGTGATCTGCCACTATGGAAAACAGTGTGGAGATTTCTTAAAAAGCTGGAAATAGAACTACCATATGACCCAGCAATCCCACTTCTGGGCATACACACCAAGGAAACCAGATCTGAAAGAGACACGTGCACCCCAATGTTCATCGCAGCACTGTTTATAATAGCCAGGACATGGAAGCAACCCAGATGCCCATCAGCAGACGAATGGATGAGGAAGCTGTGGTACATATACACCATGGAATATTACTCAGCCATTAAAAAGAATTCATTTGAATCAGTTCTAATGAGATGGATGAAACTGGAGCCTATTATACAGAGCGAAGTAAGCCAGAAAGATAAAGACCATTACAGTATACTAACACATATATATGGACTTTAGAAAGATGGTAATGATAACCCTATATGCAAAACAGAAAAAGAGACTCAGATATATAGAACCGACTTGTGGACTCTGGGAGAAGGCAAGGGTGGGATGTTTCAAGAGAACAGCATTGAAACATGTATATTACCTAGGGTGAAACTGTTGACATTTTGAATCAAATAATTCTTTGTTGTAAAGGACTGTCCTATGCATTGTAAGATGTTAACCAGCATTCCTGGCATTACACGCTAGATGCTAATTGCATCCCCCAAGATGTGACAAAAATGTTCCCAAGCATTGTCAAAAAGTCACTTGATGGGGAAATCAATCTTGGTTGAGAATAATTTGTCTAAATCTTTTAGACACAGCTACAAATGGCTGAGAAAACCAGGAGGCATCATGATGGATCTCAGGTCACATTACTAAATAGTAGATTAGATCAAATATTATTTAGTATTTTATTGTTATGACTGTATCACAATTTTGGTTCAAAAAGCCAGACTGAGTGTGCCACATATGGGTTGGTTGAGCTGTTTAGGTATTAGTTTATTTCCTCTGCGATGACAAAACATGGCACCTGATCCATGGGTTCTTATCCATTTGGGCCCCAGCAGTAGTGGGTACCCTTAGGAGTACACTGGAGGAAGAGAGATAAGGGTGAGGGTAACCATTTCTTTACAAAGGCTTCAAAACAAGCAGACTGTCACGTCCTCCTCCACCTAAATGTCTGAAATGTCTCTTCCAATAATACAAAAACGCCTCTTTTTTTTTTTGGCCACACTGCATAGCATGTGGTCTATTATCTCACTAACCAAGAATCAAACTGTGCCCCTGCTTTGGGAGCTAAGCGTCTTAACCGCTGGACCACCAGGGAAGTCCTTAAATGCCTATACTTTGACATAGTCACTTTAAAAGTTATCAGAGCTAAGACCCCAGAAAACATTTCTTAGTATTGTACATTTAGTAAAATTCTATAGATTACAAAAACAACAACAAAACAAATTGCTGCTTTGTTTTGTGGGCTTACATATGCATATCTCTCCTACCATATATAACTTATGTAGCATACCATGACTGATTCCAAAGACACTCTTTCTTTTTTACTCCTGTGACATCATAACTGACTTATTTATCCCACCCAAGACCGGAAACGGAATAATAACCCACATTACTTGCTCCCTTGCATTTTAATCTTCTAGGGATCAAAATTCAAGGAAGTTCCAAATGACATAGCACAATGGTTATCTTAATGGCCACAATTACTATCATTAAACACCCACTACCTTTTTTTTTTCCTTATAAGAGTGCGTCTAGGTACATTTATTTTACTTTTTTAAAAGAAAGAAATAGTATGCCAGACAGAATAGAAATAATCAGAATTCTGAATGCCAAATGGAATTCAAAATACCTATGAATAATCTCAGTGTAATATGCTCTTAGCTTTGGCTTAGATAAGAAATCCTGGCCATAAAATAGTACAAGAAAATTGATGTAAAGAAATTGTTCAAAATGTAAGGCCTATATCTTTTGCATTTTCCAGCCTGCAATTACCCTTACCCTGGTACTTTCCAAAGATATAATCTATTTTTGTAAGATGGAGAAAAGGTCTAAAAAAAAGTCACTTCAATGAAAACAACTCAGAAGTTTAAAACACCAAATCAAGAACATAGATCGCTTTGTTTGAGTTTTCTCTATGCATTACTAAATCCGATTCAACTAAAATTGTTGAGCACTCATTATGTGTCATTCAGCATGCTGAAGAGGCATTAACATTGAGTTACACTCAGTTCATTCTCTAAGAATTTCACCTTCTAATACTGAAACAAAACATGCACCTGAAATATCATTATCATCAATATCACCATTTTTATCATCATCATCACATTATTAATATATGTTATGGGGTGTTGTGTTATAAGAAATGAACAGATTCAGGGTTTTGAGTCTGTGTTTTTAATTTTAGTGTTGTGTAGGGTAAAAAATTCAGTGGAAAACTTTTGAAGTAGATGATATTTTAGAGTGATTTCATGTCTTATACAAGTGGAAAAATGAAGACAGGAAAGACATCTAGGCGCTTCAAGAATTGTTAAAAACACACTTAGGTGGAGGTAGGCAAGCGAATTTGGTACAGCCAGAACATGAGATTGTACAAGGAGCTGGGTGCTGGAAGTAGGGGTGGGGTGAAAAGGTACAGTGTGGATTTGGGCACAGTAACTTAGGTCCTTGAATGTCAACATACACGGAGATCTTTACATGATAGTCCCCATGAATGTTACACAATCTGAAGTATACAGATGTCCCAGAACATGTGTAGAAATTATCTAAATCAGAACAGAATCCGTCAGTCACTGTGTTTCTCTGAACTGAGTGGTCTCACCAGAGCTCCCTCTAATAAGCTCTTGTCAGAAAGCCTCTCACCACTTCCCTGAAAGACAGTGAATTAGACTCTCACATCTGACAGGAAAAGATTCTGGGGCATAGAAGGACATCAAGCAAGAGAGAGCAGAAGCTTGGCAGAAGCCAGGCTACCCACGAGCATGTGCAAACTCTCAGCGGAGCCTAGGTGATGTAATCCGGTGAGCTAATTGAAAGGACTGTATTTCCCCTGGAGAAGGTCTTCAGTACAGCAGGGTGGAATGGAGAGCTGTCATCATTTCTGTTCTCTCTCAATTTTTGTTTTCCCTTTTCAAACAGGCAATTGAAGCCAGAGGCTATTTTTAGTCCCCTGGCTAAGGGTGAGTGATAGAGTACATTAGTGCCTTGGTGGGGCTGGAGGTAAAACTAAGTGGGAGCCTGGATGGGATACCCCCACAGAGCTGGCCAGGGGCAGGAGATTGGCAGCAACATCACAGCGACAAATGGGATCCAACCAAAATCTTCAGGGGCTATACTTTCAAGTGCTGCAGACTCCATATAAATAGAAGGAAAGGAGAAGAGGGAGAAAACCAACTTCTAGGACAAATTCCTTTCTGATTTGGTTGCACAGGCTCTGGGCAGAATGTGGAATTTAAGTCAATTTTGTCATCACAAAAGATCCCAGATGGTAGACTGAGGCAATCTTATTGGAGTTGGTGGGTATTTTATGGGTTTAGCTTGTACATATAGTCTCAAAGGTTTTAAACATTAATTTTATCTATTACATGTCTACCATTATCTATTAATATTTGTTTTGTAATTTTTTTTATTTTTTTTACATGTCTACCATTATCTATTAATATTTGTTTTGTATTTTTTTTTTATTTTTTCATTTCAGCTGGAGGAGCTGTCTTAAACCTAATGTCACATTACTTCTAGTCCAAGGAAATTACACCTTCTCATTTTTTGCAGTAAAGAAAAATGAAAGTAGCATAATCTGCCATGCCGTGCTGTGCTAAGTCACCTCAGTCATGTCTGACTCGTTGTGACCCTGTGGACAGTAGCCCACCAGGTTCCTCTGTCCATGGGATTTTCCAGGCAAGGATACTGGAGTGGGTTGCCATGCCTTCCTCCAGGGGATCTTCCCAACCCAGGGATCGAACCCACATCCCCTATGTCTCCTTCATTGGCAGGCAAGTTCTTTACCTCTAGTGCCATCTGGGAAGCCCTGATACTATAATCTAATAACATATATACATATGTGTGTGTGTGTGTGTGTGTGTGTATAATTTAATATTTAGTGAAACTGCAATGTTGGCACTCTCCTGAATTTGTAGATGAGTGTTGTGAGATTCTCAGAAGCTATGAGACTTGTCTCAGTTTCTATTACATACAAGGAGTTGAAATGGAATTTGAACCCATGTCTGTTTGCCCATATGCCACATATTTTTGTACTGCTCTTTCTGCTTGTTGAGTGTGTGTGTTTCGGGGGGTGAGTAGTAAACTTCAAGGTTCAGAGAGTTGATGGGAGGAGATCATACTGGAGAGTCATGGTTTAGTAAAGAAAACTGGAAATGTTTCTTTGTAAGTGGTTTGAATAACAGTTGTTAAATAATCACCTCACATTAAAAAACATGCATCACCCCTGAATAAAAGTGGATTATTATTTATCATTCTCCAACAAAAATTGGAGAAATTTGATCAATTAATTCTTGAGACACTAACTAAATTCAGATAAGAGCCTTCTGGGCATAAGCTCCAAAGGACGCTAGTGCATCCAGTAGGCTAGTAAGTATGGAATAATAAAATTCCTTTGATTAGAGATTCAAATTGTTCTAGGGTAGTTTGCAGAGGGAAGGAGGAGCAAAGAAGAAGGAGGAATCAGAGTTTCTATCTGTCCAGTGGAGGATATTCAGACACACAGATGTGAAGGCCCATGACTGCAAAGTGGTCCCTGATTTGGAATTACTTGTATGAGGAGAAAACAGCCCGTGAAGATAAGCGGGGCTGGGGTGAGCTTTCCTTGCTGTTTAGAGAAACATTTGAAGCTAAACTCAGGAATGGGTTGTCAGTCAGAGTCTCAGAAGTGAGACCAGATGCCAGTCAGTGTGGTAAGAGTGAAGTCTGAGGAGAGGCGCGTGCCTGTCAGCAAGCCACACAGTGATGCCTGGCTAAACCTGAACCACGCCACTGGCACAAAGCAAGAGTGGTGAACTGGCAGCCTGCGTTCTGGCATGATTAGAGGAAGTGATGTCGGGGGAAGGTGGCTCTTTGCAGACTGCTCCTGCTGGAAGCCTAAGGTTCTGCCCTGAAGGCAAACTTTCAGAAGCCTTTATACCACTCACTTAATTTTTCTCTGCAGCAGTTCCGCAGCTGAAAAATAAACAATTCTATAAAAATCATGTCCCCTTATAATCCCTTGACTCTCACACACAACCATCAGAGATACAGACAAATTTTAATCCTTATAGATGCTACAGATTGCAGTTAAGGCAATCTTGAAATATAGAACAGAGCTATTGTATGCAAATACACTTCTGTGGAATTAATGCATGAGTGACTGGGAACAAAAGAGCCATGGGTATACAGCTGTGTGTGTGTGTGTGTGTGTGTGTGTGTGTGTGTGTGTGTGTGTGAGAGAGAGAGGGTGAGCAAGCAAGAGAGCGAGTGTGTGTGTGTACCTTATGGAAACAATGTCCTAAAACTTATAGAAACCAGAAGGACCTGGAATGGCCTCTTTTAGTTGTGTAAATATCAGAAAGTTGGAATAAGCAAGCTTATATTTCTTAAACAAAAAGGAGGAAAGTATAAATATTTAAGGAAATACTCAAGTTTAATTCAATTCTCAGTTATGGTGAACTGACAATATTCTGGAAATAGAAAAAAATAATACTAATGATACCAGCACCAACTATTAAAGCAATGATAATGACAGTAGTTACTGAGTTCTTGCTTTGCACCAAGTGTTGTGTGATGCACTTAATGGACAGTATCACACAGAGCAGGTACTATTATAATCCCTTTTTACTTATGGAGAAATTAAGGTACAGTTAAGTGATTCACACAGTGTCACTTATACTAATACATGACAAAGCTGTGTTTCCATCCTGTTTGGTCTGACCTGAGTCCAGATGAACTGGGAACACAATGAGGCATTTACCAGGAGCATTCTTATCATTCCTCTACTCTCTGCAAGGAAAGGATAGGCAGGATTTTCTGAGGAAAATGCTGCCCTTCCATGGTTTACTCCGTCTCATCTTCTTATCTGTGGGGCACATCTATCCATGCTCATTAAACTACGCTTAGCATGTGTGTGGAACATCTGGATGTGAGTAGACTGTTGAATTTAGTAAATGCTTATCACTTCAGGGTACTATCATGTTATTCATGATTAGTATCCCTCCTCCCTCCTTGTTTCCCAGAGTAAGGCTTTTTTGTATAAATTCAAGGTGTAATTTCCACAGATTTCATGCTGGAAATAGGATCTGCCTTTGCCTGGCTAAGTGCCTTGCAGGCTGTTGACAGTCTTCCGAGTTGAGAAGGAGACATTAGGGTCCGACCATTCATAGTCAGGATGTGCTTTTCTAATCAAATGAAACTCTGGTTGTGTGCATTTGTACAGGAATGCACTATTCTGTTCAGACTATATGAGTCCTGAACAGAAAGTTAGGTTTCTCTCCTTGCTGGTTTCATTCTGGCATTTTCAACACCTTCCACTCTTAGTGGAAATGATGGAAAATATGGACAAAACAGAAATGAATTCTAAATTAAGGCTCAAGTGGTTACTTTGAGCTCTCATTAGAATGGAGAGTTAATATCCCAGAAATGTTTGACTGTGTGTTCAAATTAAAATATGTCCCCTGAAAGAATTTTAGTTCTAGAAAGTTGGACTAATGCCTTCTTCTGCAGAATGGGGAAGGTGGTGAGTGCTCCCCAGAAGCAGTCACGAAAGACTGCTCTATTTTGACCCTGAAAATTACAATGAATTGTTTTGCTTTTTAATCTTAATAAGAAAGAAAAATACCCTAAAGTTTATATTTCTTTCATATCCACCCACAGCAGGGACTCATAAATGCCTGCTAATGAAATTAAGGAGAACTACGTGCTCAGGCACTATTAGCGCCAAGCACTCAAAAATAATTAAATTAAATACTTAATGAGAGTCATTCTTTTTGGGGGAGGATGGGGTATTGGTTCTGAAATGTTTAGGTTACTGGAACATTTTGACCTTAGTGTATCTGCTTAACTTAGGCTGAAACTTTTTGCTCTATATTTGCTAAATAAATGTTAGATCATGATGAAAGGCAAATAGTTTTGAATATTTTAAGAAGAGCAACTACCACCAAGAACAATTGTGCAGTTTTTACTGTCACTACTCTTGAACTATAATGTTATTCCACAAAATCAGCAATACTGAGAAAACAATCTTTTTCTCTGTTCAGTAGAGAAGAAAAAGTGACTGCTTGGAAACTTTCGAAACCAGGGTAAATTCTGGAATGACTAAAATGATTTCTTTAATTAAGTTTTCAAGCCACACAAATTTTTTATTAACCTCTCTGTAAACTGCAGAGGAAAATAGTTAATGTTTTTCATAAGAAGTCCTCCACAACCAGATTTCAAACTTCAGCTCCAGTGTAATTAGTATTTTCCACAATCACTATTCCCTAAATTTCATTTGTAACAAGAGTGAGATAGTTACACATCAAGAGTCCATAATCTAAATATAAGGAATAGAAATGCTTTGTTTTACCTATTTTGTTTGAAAATTGGGATATTTTACTAAAAATCTAAAACTTTGGAAACATTCTTTAAAAATGGAAAGGTCTGGAAACAGTGAGTTCATATTTCTGCTTAGCATTTGTTATCTAGAACTAAGTAATGGCTAAACTGTGTGGATGAGGAAGGGTTTTCTTGTTTACCCTACTCCTCTTATTTCTAGGTCTTTGTGCTGATTTACACTATACACTTGGTTGTCATAAACATTTGAATTTTCCCTTCAGGTACTTTTCTAGTTCTTTGTTTTTGACTTTCCTTTCTGCTGTGCTCTCTCTCCCCACCCTCCCCTTTTTTCCCCTTTCTGATGAATGCTTTTTTCAAAGATTACCTCTATTTTGGTATCTTTTTCTGGTACTTATAACCTTTGCACAGAATTGATTATACCCTCAGCTGTCTTCATTCATTCAACAAGTATTCAGGGAGCAAAGGCCATAAGTCAGGTACTCTGCCAAACACTGGGACCTTAGTAATAAGTCATTGCATGTAGTAAGTCACTACATGTGTCTAGGAGGTGTTCCTGGAGTCATTTGATTACATTACTGTTAAAGGACTCAGATTAAGCTTATAGATGTGAGAACTAAATAAATAGTGCAGTTCCTCCAACAAGTACAGTTTTCTTCCAGGCAAAGGGTAGGATTGTAGGTCCCTCCCTTGGTGGTAAGTATGGCCAGCTGATTTGTTTTGGGGAGTGAAACATGAGTAACTGATGGGTATCACCTTTTCAGGAAAAACATTAAGAAATGCTCAGTGACTTATCAGACACTCTCCTTTTGCCAAAGCCATGAGCTGCACTGGTGGCTTCCCCGGGGACCCAGGTCCTCGAATAGGACACAGAGCAGAGTCAGGTGATCCATAACGAACATGAGTTCTGAATGAGAAATAAAACTTACTATTTTCACATCATGAGACTTTTTTTGGTGTTTCCATAGGAAAACGAGGAGAGATCCTAGTCTGTCCTGACGGCCACACTTAGTACTTCTCAACCTGGGGACTAAAAGACTCACACAATTTAAGAAAACAAATTAGTAATCTAAATAATACAATTTAGGATGACAAAATTTCTTATCTGCTGTGGTTACAGTAATTGAAGACAAGTGTTCTCTTTGTTTGTTTTCTGGCTATACTGTATGGCTTCCAGGGTCTTGGTTACTCACTGGGATTGAATCTAGGCCCATGGTAGTTAAAGCGCTGAGTCCAAACCACTGGGCCACCAGGGTATTCCCTGAAAAATGGGTTTAATTCACTTGGAATATTATATTCCTGAATTTAATATTATTCATACTGGGTTTCTGGACAAAATGACTCCTTGGATCTCTATTCTGGATAGAAACATTTTTCCTTTTGTAAAATTATCCATCTAACAGCTAAACTCGAGAAATATTCTCTGGGTGAAAAGGGCATCTGTAATGATCTTTAATTCTATTTTTGAGGTTTATTTCAATGAAACATTAATATATATGCAGATAATTGCACTAAACACAAAGGTTAGTGAATTTTTATAAAATAAGCACAACCAGGTCATTATAAAGACCAACAAATATAATTATCAGCAGTATCTCTTCTCAAATGCCAAAAAAAAAAAAACCCTCTTTCAGTCAGTATCCTCCCAGTCCAAGATCAACATTAAACCCCTATTGGGACTTCAAATATCATTGATTAGTTCTGCTTATGTTTGAACTTAATATAAATGGCACCATAATGAATCTACTCTTCAGTGTTTGAAAAAAATTGCTAAATCTTTGTAATAGTCATTCATCTTGTGTTGCACAGCTGAAGTTACATTGTAATCCAGTATATAGATACAGCATAATTTATTTATGTACTGTATTGAAGATGGTCATTTAGCTTATTTTCAGCTTTTGCTATCAAAAGTAGTGTTGTTGTGAACATTTTTGAAAATATATGTTTTGTACTTGTATTTTGGCAAATGTGTGGATATTCTTGTAATACTTAAGTATTACACAGTCTGACCCTTAAGGGTCAGGTTGTTTATAGTAGAATTACAGGGTAATAAGGTATGAGAAGTTCAGCTAACAGTTTGTATGCATTAATTTCTGGTTACCCCAGATCCTTGTCAACACTTGGTGTTATCTATTCATTTTTCTTCTTCTTTCCTCCTTTTCTTCCTTCTTTCCTTTCTTCTTTTTCTCTCTGTCTTCAGCTCTCTCCCTATCTCTCCTTCCTTTTATTTCCCATAATTTTGGGAAAGTTGCGTTACTACATTGCTTTTTCTTTCTTGGTTGTAGTTTTCTTTTTTTTTTTTTTTAATTTATTTTTAACTAGAGGATAATTGCTTTACAATGTTGTGTTCATTTCTGCTGTACAATAATGTGAGTCAGTCATAAGTATACATATATCCCTTCCCTCTCCAGCCTCCCTCCCCATCCACCCCCATCCTGCCCCTCTAGGTCCTCACGGAGCATAGGCTGAGCTCCTGCGTTACACAGCAGTTTCCCACGAGCTGTCTATTTTACACATGCTACCGTATATATGTCAATAGTAGTGGTAGTAGTAGTTGAGTCGCTCAGTCTTGTCTGACTCTTGCGACCCCATGGACTGTAGCCTGCCACGCTCCTCTGTCCATTATTCTCCAGGCGACAATAATGGAGTGGGTTGCCATTTCCTTTCCCAGGGGATCTTCCCAGCCCAGGAATTGAACCTGGGTCTCTGGCATTGCAGGCAGATTTTCTTACTGACTGAGCTACGAGGGAAGCACAATATATGTCAATGCTACTCTCTCCATTTGTCCTACCCTCTCCTCTACCTGATGTGTCCACAAGTTTAATCTCTGTCTGCATCTCCATGCCTGCCCTGCAAACAGGCTCATCACTACATTGTTGCTTTAATTCTGCTTCTCTGATTACTAGTGAATTTGAGTATCTATTCATATGTTTTGACATTTTAAAAAAATATGTTTTTCTTATTGATTTGTAGGCATTCTTTATATATTGTAAGTAAGAGTCATTTGTTAGAGTAGATATATGCAGAAACCTACTCAAGAAAAAGTCTTAATGGCTACATGTTACACAGATTCAAATATTAATTTGAATTCAAATATTAATTCAAATATTAATGTTTTACTACATATGCTAGCTCCCCCCAGGCCCGCCTACTTATCTAGGTGAATAAAGATGTTTTCTTTCATTATTGGCCTATATGGTTAAAATTTTTGGTGTCCTGTTCAAGAAAACATTGCCCTCAAAGCCCTAAGTATATCCTGCTTATCTTTATTCTACATCAGTTTAAAGGAAGAAGTACATTGAACCTGCTGTTGAGATGCCTGGACATTTTTCAGGCAGAAATGTGGAATTAGGTAAATACATGGATAGAATTATAGGCATATTTGTTATTCCCTTCAGAATAAACAATTTAATTTTATTCTGTTCTTTGGCTCTATGTGTTTGTTTTATTTTGTTTATATTTTTTGGTTCTTGTTGCAGTTTAATATTGTTATTTTAGATTTACTAAAGTGATAAGTCCCAAGATGCAAATTTAAGCTTAAAGAAAATTATCATTTAAAATACCACACCATATCAAATGTATTCTGCATATAATTTGGCTCAGTTTACCAAGTTTAAGGTCAAAGCCAGCCATGTGTAATGCAGTATTTTGCCTGCCTTTGACTTCTTTGTGTCTGTATTTCCCCTCATTTGGCTCAGTTTACCAAGTTTAAGGTCAAAGCCAGCCATGTGTAATGCAGTATTTTGCCTGCCTTTGACTTCTTTGTGTCTGTATTTCCCCTCACACATTAGGGAGGCATAATGGCCAGGTGACTTTAGCTATTGCTACATCCTATGGACCAAGTCCCATTATTAGTCTCCTAACTTCAAGTCTTCATAGATATGTTTTATTGATCCAGCAAATTTTCTGATAAATGACAAAAAGTCAGTAAGGAAAAGGAAAATTACAATTGGTTTGAACTTTATGGGAAAACTAGACAGAGCTGAATAAGGAAGCAGGGGAGCAAGAACATACCTTTTTGGTATAATTGTTTATTAATAAAACATATGCAAATTAAATAAGCTAGACTAAACAGTCTCCTCTTTATATTTCATGAAGAACTGTATTGCCTTACATTAGGACAAGGCCTTTCTACAGTATGCCCAAATATTTACTTTCACATTATGAACATTTGATCTCTTTCGACATTTTCTACAAACCTTAGAGCATCCGTTTAAACCCGACTGCTCACTTTAGTCTTTTAATTTCTTCATGCTGTAATTTAACACTAGAGTTACTTTTCGGATGTATTTGGTATGAATCAATTACATCCTACAAATGTTTCAAATGTTCAATAGGCTCTAACTAGTCATCATTTATCTATGAGTACCCTTTAGAAAAGAACAAAATGATCTTCATTTTTTTGATTTGTACAATTTAAATCTAAGAAATGTGCAGTTGTATAAGGGCAAGATTAAGGACTTCTCTCATTGCAAATTTCTAATCCTCCTGCTGGAGGATTATAAACTCCCATGCTGTTGTAAAGTTTCTCTGTACACCAGGGTTTTATAACTGACTGGAAGATTGAAGGCTTTTTTTTTTTTTTTCAATTTAAATATGTTTAAATCACGCGAGTCCATTAGAAAAATACAGCTTTATTGGAATTAGGAGAAAATATACCCTTTGTTCAACATTCAATATTGTATTTCCAATTCACATATAATTGTTTATATGGTTTTCAGTCTCCCACAACCTAAATAAAAAAGGTTTTATACTCTATAGCTATAAATTTCAAAAGACAACGTCAAAACATTCAGTAGAACAGAACTTTCTTATCACTCCCAACAGACTCTCAGCTCCTGCACAGCACGGCAAGAAAAGGGCTTAATTACAACCTTCCCTATCACAGTACCCTACTTGGTTACCACATGTTGCAAAGTTAGCAGACATGAAAAAATGTGGATCATGTTTCTTTCTGTTTATTTTTCCAAGACGTTTGGGGAGGGGAGTTGCACTAGGGGAGCAGAGTCATGGCCTTTGGGGCAGCCCTCAGTGATCACTAAATTTACATTAAAATGAACTGTAATAAGGTTTAAACAGGCTCCATCCTGTGTATGGATGCATTTAGTAGCTATTCAGTGGATATCAAGTCTTAGTCTAAATCAAGACATACATGTTTGTGAGGTAGGGGTAGGGGTGAGGTGGGTAATTTGCTGACTCTAACATTAAATCTGATAGTAAAAATGTGAAGAGGGGAGGAGCACCCTCTTACTTTTCTTGTTGACTTAAGAAGAGAGAAGTGGGAGTCACAGTTGGAATGAATAATAAGGGCCTGGATATCTGTCCATAGAAATAGCCTGGATTCCTAGGTTTGACCTAGTACCTACAATGCATTGGGAAAAAAAAAAAAAAAAGCAAGAAAGGGAGAGAGAGAAAGGAAGAAACAGAGAGAGAATGAAAGGAAGGATGGAAGGGAAAAAGGAAGAAAAAAAAATTGGTTTTCTTTCCACAGTGGTACTTAGCACTCAAGTCAGGGATATTTGGATCTAGATCTAACTGTGTCACAATGTATCATAATGTGATGCCTTAGTCAAATCATATGGGCCTTAGTTCAATCACTTATTAAATAGTAGGGAGGAAGGAGGATGGTTTTGTCTGTGTTTCCTACTAAATATGTCCCAGGTAATAATATAATTATGCAGAAGAAGCTGGGCCCCTGATAACAAGGGTGATGGCTGAAGCAGAACACTGTCTACCATCCAGACTCAGTTCAGTTCAGTTGCTCAGTCGTGTCTGCCTCTTTGCAACTCCATGGACTGCAGCATGCCAGGCCTCCCTGTCCATCACCAACTCCCAGAGTTTACTCAAAATCATGTCCATTGAGTCGGTGATGCCATCCAACCATCTCATCCTCTGATGTCAACTTCTCCTCCTGCCTTCAGTCTTCCCCAGCATCAGGGTCTTTTCCAATGAGTCAGTTCTTCGCATCAGATGGCCAAAGTACTGGAGTTTCAGGTTCAACATCAGTCCTCCCAATGAATATTCAGGAGTGATTTCCTTTAGGATGGACTGCCCATGTCAATAGCAAGTCCCAGAGGAAATGCTGGGTGTAAAAGGATGTTCCTTGAGAAAAATCATTGCTGAAGACAGTTTTATTTTCAATAGTCTGTAAAGATACGCTTGGCCCAGAAACCAAAAATTAGAAGATTGGCACCTGAGCCTAGGGGAGGGTCAAGATGACTCATGACTGAAGCAGATTTAGAGGCAAAGAGTCCTGTTGGTTAAAGGCACCTGTACACACTCATGATGCAGCGTTGTAGATGTGGTAACCGCATCAGCGCCCAGCTGTTGGCAAACTAATCAACATCATTCCCCAGCTGTGCCTTATTTGGGCTGTGCTAAAAGTAGTTATGTGCAGATGTGAGAGTTGGACCATAAAGGAGTCTGAGCACTGAAGAATTGATGCTTTCAAACTGTGGTACTAGAGAAGACTGTTCAGAGTCCCTTGGACAGCAAGGAGATCAAACCAGTCAATCCTAAAGGAAATCACCTATGAATATTCATTGGCAGGACTGATGCTGAAGCTGAAGCTCCAATACTTTGGCCACCTGATGTGAAGAGCCAACTCATTGGAAAAGACCCTGATGCTGGGAAATATTGAGGGCAGGAGAAGGGGGTGACAGAGGATGAGATGGCTGGATGGCATCATTGACTCAATGGGCAAGTTTAAGCAAACTCTGGGAGATAGTGAAAGACAGGGAAGCCTGACGTGCTGCAGTTCATGGGGTTGCAAAGAGTTGGACACAACTTAGCGACGGAAGAACAACCAAAAAAGTGAGCTGGTGATCACAGTGCCCAAGGTGTTTTTCTCCACTGTTTGAGTTTAATAGTGTCAGTGAAGGTGTCAATTCCATCGATAAGAAAACCTTCCCCTTGACCTTCTGAAAAGTAAGTCCAGCATCCAACCGCATAATGATCTGAATTATATTTAAAAATTTTATTTTGAAGGAAGTAAACATTTTGGAAGGAAAAAGGAGGGGAGGATGGAATCTGATGCAATAAAGGGAATAGCTCTGAGTTTGCTTATAGAAGATGTGACTCAAATCCAAGCGTCACTTCTTTCTCCCACATTTCTACTCCCTCTCCTCTCTCTCACTCCAACTGCCCATGCATTCATGTTCATTCTCCTATTATCTTGTCTGTTACTTGTGCCGTGTTCTGTCACAGGCAAAGTGAGAGCTGGTGGGAAACAAGAGTAACATATTCCTGCTTCCATAGGATTTACCTTGTAGTGTTGGAGACAGGAAGAAATGAGGCCCTTAGAAACGATCACATGATAATCAAGACAGCAGATGATCTGAGAAAGAAGCATGTGGAGTCTTAGAAAACCAGTGATATGAAGAAGTACAGGGTTTTAGAAATCCATATAAAAAGAGGACTGCAGGCATGCCTCGCTTTATTGTACTTCTCAGAAACTGCATTTTTTTTTTTTAACAAATTGAAAGTTTGTGGTAACTCCACATCACGCAAGTCTACCAGCACCATTGTTTCCCAACAGCATTTGCAGATTTTGTGTCTCTGCATCACAGTTTGGTAATTCTTCCTTATATTCCAAACTTCCACCAGCAAAAGCTCAAGATGACGGTTATTTTTAGTATATTTTTTAGCAATGAAGTATTTTTAAAATAAGATATGTATACTGATTTTTTTTTAGATATAAGGCTATCACATACTTACAATATACACTATATTTACAGTAGATTGTAAAAATAACTTTTATATTCAATGAGAAACAAAAACAAATTCTTATAACTCACTTTATTTTGATATTTGCTTTAATTGAAGTGGTCTGGAACTGTACCCACAATATATGTGAGGTCTTCATTCTGTTTAGGGAGTTCTGGAAAGCTTCTGTGAAGAAGCAATATTGAAAGGGAGACACTTTCAGCAAAGGAGGAGTTAGTATCAGGTTTCTGAGTGAGTTAGAATCAAAGACAATATATTTAAGCCCGTTGCTTTTTACACTTCTTTTTCTCATTCTCCTATGTGTGTTTATTTGCATAGCCACCATATATGCAACTGGATATTACTCCTGAAACATTTTAAATTCCCTGATTCCTTCTCTAACCAGTAGTGGTTGGGGCTTTTACGTCTATGAAACTCTTACATGGTTTCTTCTTTCTTAAATTCACAGCCAAGTAGAAGCTAATAATATTTCTACTCTCTAGAACTGGAAATTTTCACTTTTGTAAAACATAAAAAACTGCACAATTGTCTATTTTGACTGTGTGGTGCTAGGCACTATATTGAGCATTTAAAATGCATGATCTCCTTTAATGTTTGCATAACCAGGTGAGTATTTACAGATGATAAAACTAAGTTACAGAGAGATGCTATAGCTAGTCTACAAGCTAGTGATATACTGAACCTGGAATTTGCAATCAGAAAGTTCTGAAGCTGACATCTGCATATTTCATTTCATTCATTACATGCCTCTTCAGTTTAATCAGCTTTTGCTTTTCCTGAAGCCCAAGGAAGGAAAATTGACTTGCCTAATATGGCAGAACTTAGTGAGAATAGTGTCCTTATATCACCAGTATCCACTATGGAAAGGAAAAAATATAGTCTAAGACACAAAATTTTTTTCTCTCTCTATCTCATTTAGGTATACAGATATAGAGATGATAGATGTTTATTATATATATATATTTATTTGGATATATTGATACATAGATTTAACAACATCTTTTATAAATATACTTTTTAAATTTTATTATAGCTCAGTTTATTTTTCCATTATAGTTAGAGCTTTGGTTTCAGAATTAGAATCCAGGCTCCAGTGCTTTCTAGTTATATGTCTTTTTTGACAAAGCATCTTAATGTCTTTGCTCTGTTATTTCCCATCTAAAAACAAAGTTAATTACATTGTGTTTCTATCATGTAGGTTGCTAGTTGATGGCATATATATCAAGTGGCATCCTCAGTGGTCAGTAGACAGAAAACATCAGTAAATGAGAAGATAAGTCAGGATTAACACATAAGGCATGGGCTTCCCTGGTGGCTCAGAAGTAAAGAATCCACCTGCCAATGCAGGAGATATAGGTCCAATCCCTGGGTCAGGAAGGTCCCCTGGAGAAGTAAATGGCAACAGTCTCCAGTATTCTTGTCCGTAAAATTTCAAGGACAGAGGAGCCTGGTGGACTACAGTCTATGTGGTTGTAAAGAGTCAGACAACAACAAAGCATAAGATAGGCTTAAAAGGAAAGAGAACATGCCAGGACAGCCTGAGTAGATAATACGCCTGGAGGGAGGTGGAGGAGAAAAGACATAACCCTTTTATTTCTTTTTATTTTAACTAGCCACTCTGTACTTTTTCATAAGGATTCCTAAGCTGGAGGCATTATATGAGCTCTAACAATGTGATATCCTCCAAATTATGAGCAAATTTCCTTCAAGTTAAGTAGGTTGAAGATGATTGATCACCTCTGAAATCTGTTCCTTTTCTGACTCTCACTACCAATTTATCTGCACTGCTCTTTCAAAATATCTCTCTTCCAATCTCTGTGACTCAGGTCTACTCTCCCATAATAGAATATGAGTCCCTTTAAGACAGGGTCAAAGTAATTATTTCCCCCCTCACTATTCTTCCTTCCAGGGTTATGCTTTTACATGGAGGAGGGAATAATAAAGGCTAACTAACTGTACATAGAGCAATTTCTTATCCCACTTTTCTTTCTCTCTCTGCCTTTGGCTTAGTGTTATCATCACAGACACTTTTTTTCTGTTTCTCACCTTTCTTTACTTCCATGGCATTATGATTTTGTCTACAGATTATATATCCAGGTTTCCAGATATTTGACTGACTATGATGTGAGATTCATAATAACCTTCCTTCTGGTTTAGATTTTGTGACAAATCTAGCTGCACGGCCTTTGACAAGCCACAACCTCTCTCTGGACCACAGCTTTCTCATCTTAAAAATGAGATTGCAGGCTCCAAGACCCTTGATTATCTAAATTCCACGCCTTTGGCAGCCATCCTCATTCCTGAAGTAACGGAACTCTGAAATGAAATTTCAAGTGGAGTGTTTTTGGGTGAACTGGAGATGCTCATAGATGCTCATGAGGTTTATCTTGAGGCATGAGGATGCAGACCATTTTCCTTAATCTGACCCTGGGCCTGGATCTTGCCTGGCTCTTGGACTATAGTCTTCTTTCCATGACGACAATGCAGCATCAGCTGAGTGCTGTCATCTGCCAAATTACCTCTTCCCTTCCAAAAAATGAAACTATACTCTCAAATACATTTTAAGGTGTGAAATGTACATGTGATGTAGACACTTCACTGTCTGTGGAAAACAAAGGTTTGAAAAGAGAAAAAAAAATGTTTTCAGTCTATATTCATTCCATTCTCAACTTCATCTGACATTAACTTCAATATAGAAACTAAGGTTTAGGTAGGAGAAGAACAATCTCTGATTCTTGGGACTTCGATTGTAGTTAGTTCCAGCTCCATCGCTGACTTAAGGCAATATTTTAAATAATTTGCTCAGCATTTCTTTGTCACACCTATCTTTGTGTAAAATGGAGATAAGGATTCTTTCCTTTGTTCCTAAGACACTGTTGCATAGGAACACTTGATAGGAAGGAGATAACTCATCACTTATGATGATTCCTATCTCATGGGATTTTTGTGAGAATTAAAGGATTGTAGCTTAGTTTCTGGCACTTAGTAGGTGTTCAACACACAATAGTAGTAGTTAATGCCTGGAGATAACAGCCATCCTAACTGTCTATAGTTATGTTTTGTTAAATCCTAGATGTAGAACAGAGTGACTGGCAACAGAACTCACATTGGAGGACACATGGTGTGGCCCAGGCATTCCATTCGCTATGGTCTGGAAGAAAGACGTACAATAAACATTCTTTGACTGGACCCGAACAGCTTTGTTCCATTCAAAACCGCTTCCCATTTCTCTGTCTCTCTTTTTCTTGCCTGTCCTTTGAGCAGTGTCAATTAGGTATTGTCAATGTTTCTTCAGGCTTACCAATGTTAGGGGTGAGAAACTGAGCCTTTCTCTTTCCAGGAACAGCTGGTAGGGATTTGATGGTTTCAAAACTAAGATAAGTTGTAACTGTGCCCGGACTTCAGGTGTGTTAAATCTATTGTAGAGTGGGGAAGCCTTAGTTTCAAGGATGCCAGCAACAATGCCCTGTTTGTAATGTTAGTAGCTTGTGTGTTTATTGGCCACCAAGACCCAGAAATATTTGTGCCATTTTTCGCCCTACTCAAATACCAAAAGACTTAGCTTCTCAAAACTCCAAGTGATTTTCTGTTTTATCAAGCTCCGAGGCTTGATAAACAACAAGGTATGCTAATAATAATCATTATGAGCATTTTTTATGACAAAAGTATATCTATGCCAAATTCTCTAGGCACCTAAGAATGCCAAACTGAATATATTGCCTAATAAAAGGGCAGCCCAGCTCTATAAATCTGAAGCATAGTAAAGAAAAATTCTCCATAACAACCACCAGCTATATAATAAATAAAGCAACTATTCACCCATGCAAAACAAAGGAAAGAAGGAGCTTTATAAAGCACCAGTGTTTTGCATCTGAAGACTGTAAAATGGAGGCTGAAAACCTAGAAAGGTGATATATGCAGAAATGGTCTACTAGGCACTTAGAAGCTAAACCAAACCTCTTCTTAGGTACTGGGTAAGCCAAGTAGCCGTTGACAACTTTATAGCGCTGAAATAGAATAAGATGTGCGTGCTGCAGTAATGCACACTTCCAAAATTTCAGTGACTTTAAACCATTAGATGTAATTTCATGCTCATGTTATGTCCTATGGGGATTTGAGGTTTGTTTAACTCTCATCCATGTCAACTATGGGAGCCAGGTTGGATCTTGGCTGCTACCATCTAGTGACCACAAAATCTTGATGTTCTTCACTTCCAGCCATACAAATGAGGGAAAGAGATATGGAAGAGTAAAAGACTCACACCCTTTCTTATCTACCTTGGGCTAAGGATAGCTCTTGCCAATGATGCTCACAGCCTATTGCTCAGAACTAGTCACATGCTCTAAGTTTGCACGAGGGAGACTGAAGTAAGAAGACTGCATTGTGAACAAAATCATTTTGCTATATAGCAGATCTCTTTCATCCTCAAGGGTGAATCTTGTCTGCGTCTCTTACCTTAATGCATGATCCTGAAAAGAGCTTGCTCCCTCATGGACAAAAATATACTCAGAAGTGAACACATTGAAAAAACAAGAGTTTCAGAAAAACATCTATTCCTGCTTTATTGACTATGTTGAAGCCTTTGACTGTGTGGATCACAATAAACTGTGGAAAATTCTGAAAGAGATGGGAATAACAGACCACCTTACCTGCCTCTTGAGAAACCTGTATGCAGGTCAGGAAACAACAGTTAGAACTGGACATGGAACAACAAACTGGTTCCAAATAGGAAAAGGAGTACGTCAAGTCTGTATATTGTCACCCTGCTTATTTAACTTATATGCAGAGTACATCATGAGAAACGCTGGGCTGGAAGAAGCACAAGCTGGAATCAAGATTTCCAGGAGAAATATCAACAACCTCAGATATGCAGATGACACCACCCTTATGGCAGAAAGTGAAGAAGAACAAAAGAGCCTCTTGATGAAAGTGAAAGAAGAGAGTGAAAAAGTTGGCTTAAAGCTCAACATTCAGAAAACTAAGATCATGGCATCCAGTCCCATCACTTCATGGCAAACAGATGGGGAAACATTGGAAACAGTGTCTGACTTTATTTTTCTGGGCTCCAAAATCACTGCAGATGGTGATTGCAGTAATGAAATTAAAAGACGCTTACTCCTTAGAAGGAAAGTTATGACCAACCTAGACAACATTTTAAAAAGCAGAGACATTACTTTGGCAACAAATGTCCATCTAGGCAAGGCTATGGTTTTTCCAGTGGTCATGTATGGATGTGAGAGTTGGATTATAAAGAAAGCTGAGTACCAAAGAATTGATGCTTTTGAACTGTGGTGTTGGAGAAGACTCTTGAGAGTCCCTTGGGCTGTGAGGAGATCCAACCAGTCCATCCTAAAGGAGATCGGTTCTGGGTGTTCATTGGAAGGACTGATGCTGAAGCTGAAACTCCAATAATTTGGCCACCTCATGCGAAGAGCTGACTCATTTGAAAAGACCCTGATGCTGGGAAAGATTGAGGGCAGGAGGAGAAGGGGATGACAGAGGATGAGATGGTTTGATGACATCACTGATACAATGGACATGGGTTTGGGTGGACTCCGGGAGTTGGTGATGGACAGGGAGGCCTGGTGTGCTGCGGTTCATGGGGTCACAAAGAGTCAGACATGACTGAGCAACTGAACTGAACTGAACTGAACACATAAAAATATTTTTTTCAGGTGGGCAGACTGCAACAAAGATCAAGTGGAATAAAACCCAAGAAGTGTTGAGCCTTCCATAAAGAAGTATCCAAAAATGAGTCATTATATATCATGAAGACTATGGGTGCTAGTGGTATTGTATCTTTGTTCAAATTATGATATTGACACTTATTTAAACTACTCCTTGTCAAGTTACTTAATCTTTTGTTTCTGATTTCCTATTATTTAAATGGAATAATATTTGCCTTAAAACTATCAGAGGTGAGTTATGAGTTGTTTTTTTTTTATGTGATAGATGTGGTCAAAAACATTATGCAGTTAATTTGAGTTGAGGATCTTAGGTCCTATAGACCTCTTGAAGTCAGATAGAATGCTTTCAGTAGCAAGTAACAGATGGCTTTACCTAAAACAGAATTAAATAATGAGGACACTCATTATCTTCCATAGTGGGAAGTCCAGGAAAAGGTAAATATGGTAGATCATTGATGACTTAAGTTTGTGTCATGTCTCCACATTAATATCCTTCACAGTACTTCATCCTCAGTCTACCAACAAGGAGACTGCTACAATTCCAGGTGTCATATCCAGACAAAACAATTAAGGGCGAGATGAAGGATTATTACTCATAGGTTCTCTTTCTTCAGCCTGAAGAAAATTTACATAAATTCTACGTTTCCCTCTACTCCTTCCTGTCAAAACTTTCCCTGCCCATTCCTAAATTAATAGCTGGCAAAGGGGATTAGAATTGCCATAACTGGATTGAACACATGACATCAAAATTAGGCTGTTAAGGAATCAACTGGATTAATATCTAGGCTTACTCTGTGTTCAATTTCTAGAGTAACATTTCCTTCCTGAGGAAAAGTTTCCTTTTTCTTATAAAGTCTGCATTGTGTTCTCTTGGAATCTAACAAAGAATCTTAGCTTTGCTATAGCTGTTGAGGGATCCTATTTGACACCAAGGTGAGTATATCAGATAGATCAAGATTGGGCTGGCTACCTGGCCTTGTGAAAGAACAAGGACATCGTAGGCAGTCAGATTTAGATAAAAATCCTGACTTACCCACTACTGACTTGATTTTTGAAAGATGCTTACATCTCTTATGTTTCATTTCCTCTGTATAAAACCAGCTATTACCAGCTACCTCATGAGTCTTTAGAGATGACTGAATTAAATAATGCACCTTTTCTGGCACATAGTGGACAATCAGTAAGTGTTATTATTGGAAATAGTATTAATACTGTTAGTGGCTCAGTCATGTCTGATTCTTTGTAACTGGACTGTAGCCCGCCAGTCTCCTCTGTCCACGGAATTCTCCAGGAAAAAATATTGAAATGGGTTGCCATTTCCTCCTCCAGGGGATCTTCCCCACCCAGGGATTGACCCTGTGTCTCATGCATCGGCAGGTGGATTCTTTAACACCACGCTTCCTGGGAGGCCCCGATATTAATATTAGTGTCAGAATAATAAAGAATTAGCAGAAGAAAAACTATTTTTGGCATTTTTTCCCACATCCTTTTTCTTCTGGTCATGTTGGACATATATTGCCCTGTTTCCTTTCCAACAAACTCTCTGTCAAAATGTATAATGTATAATTCTCATGTTTTTATGCAAATACAGCTTAAAAATATTTGTCCTCGGTATTCAAAAACAGGGGTATGGTTAAGTAAATTAGGGAAAGTCTGCATGACGAAAAGTTAATTAACCATTAAAAATGATGTTTGTGTAGCATTTTTAATAACATGTAGAATCACTTATATTACACTATTAAAAATATGTTCCAAAGTATATCCATAATATGATATCAACTATGTAAGAGAAAAATATTTAGAGGAAGAAAACTTGGAAAGAAAATTAACAAATTGAACAACCTTTGGCTCTCATCAGATAAATTCTGCACAACATTATTTTTTCTGTTCTTTAATTCCATATTAAAGATAATATGGATAATTCCATATTATCCACATTTTCTATTTTGAGCATTGCTAATTATGTATTGAAATTGAACTATGTCAAATATAGAGTTATCAATATAGACATATAGATAGATATTGGTATGTAGATGTTATCATTTATTGCAGATATTATCACTTATTGAGCTTATACCTGACCTTGTGTTAAACTCATTATATAGGCATTACCTCATAAATTTCCTACTGGAACCCCAAGGAGTAGGTAAAATTATTTCCATCAGTATTTCCATATGATAAAATTAGAGGTGGAAGTAATTTCCGAGGTTACTGACACCTAGGAGAAAGCTAGGATTAGAGCCCTAGGTCTCAGCGCCAGCCCCCATGATTTGAACCACTCCAAATACCTCTCCTTCTACAAAGCAGAGACTTAAAGATGAATTATTTGTTGGGGATGTTTGTGTGGTAACTTAAGTACAAAGCCAGGTGAACGGAAAGGTCCCATTCAATGTAAAGACTCTTTGATTCCATGAAAGAGTAAAGTGGGATGCATGTCTTGGACTTGCAAATATCCAGAAGAAAATGATGTGAAGGGAAGTAAGGAATAACTGATTTGGATAGAGATGAAATTGGGGAGAGCAGGATGAAAGACATGAGAAGTAGAAAGTGGCATTTTGGTTTTTCTGATTACATTGCTACAGTGCGATGGTAGGTATTGGCTATTTCTGATGGGGACTGCTGTATACCTAACTTCCCAGTCCATCATGTTTTGTTCACACAACCAAGAGGTATGGATATATTTGCATATCACCGTATGGAGCAAGAGTGGAAGCTGCTTTTTCTGGAAATGCGAGACACATATGATTTGTTTAAAAGTCACATCATTAAAGACATAAATTAAGATGAGGAAGCAACATATCAAGACAAATTTGTGCTTGCATTTCTAGTACCTTGATGACTCTAGTGAGGGGTCTGTAATGAACTAAGTACAAGGAAGTTGCTTGAGTTAAATTACAGAGTCAAATCTTATCTTCCACATTTTCTGTGATTTTTTGATGAGCACTGATATGATGATTTGCCAATGCAAATTCTTTCTCTGAATTCAGTTAGACTGTATGTGCTGGAAAGAGGATACTCCTACAACAAAACTCCATGCCATTTTTGCTACTATCTGTGGATTCTTGTCCATGTCATGTTGAAGAAATACAAGTGTGAAGGCTATGTTTGCTTATAGTGGATATACTTAGATGACATAAAATGGAGAGAACTCCATGACTGCGATGGATACTATGCAACGCATTATTTTTAAATGTCAGTCTCAAAGTACAGATGCTGCCTGAACTGAAATGGGATGTGGGAGTAAATTTAGCTATGACATTGACACAGTGACATCTACGTGATGGCAGCAGGACACTTGGGTCTTGAGCAGTAGGTATGTCCTTAGAGGGAAGCTTATGGTTAATATTATCTAGAATATTGATATTTTCTAGCTGCTCAGCACTCAACCCTCCTTCTTTTATTAAGATCTCTCAGGTTCTGAAGACATCATCTTTAGTCTTTCTGGGTACAGTGAAGCTGACTCCATTTTTAGTGCCAGGAGTTGAGTATGTAACCAGGTTGGCCAACCAGAGTCTCACTTCTCTCAACCTCAAAGCTTGATTTAGGGATAGTGAGATGGCCAGGACTAAACCAATCAGAACCAACAAATGCCTGACAACTTCTTCTTCTTTTTCTTTTTAATTTTAAGAGAAGAAAAGATTTTCCTGTTTAACTTAAAGATCAGTCTTCAGCTGATGGGGGACAGAGAGGTAGAAAAGGAATAAAGATAATCTTCCTTATGAAGAAAATAACAGAGAAGCATAAAGAAAGTGCACAGTAAAGAAGAAAAACCTTACTCAAAACACACTGAGTGAGCCCCTGGATCCAGCAAGTTCTGAAATTATATTTATATTTGGACCACTTAATTATATGAGCTGATAATGCCATTTTTTAAAAAAAACTTCTGGTTTGAGTCAGGTTACTTTCATGAAAATATAAGAATCTACATTACTACCAAGTTTTCTGTATGTAAAAATTGCCACATTTGAAGTTTCTTTTTCATAGATTTTTTCATCATATATATGAGTTTATTATAGTTGAAAAATTAAACTAGTAAATGACAAAAATAGTATTATAACTATACATCAATAACAAACAAAAAATCCTTCACTTTGTTCCATTGTCAAGTGAAATGTTTTAGAATTAATAAAGGGAGCCAACATCTCTTGTAACAGGTTTTAGAAATGCTAAGATTTGTCCCTTGAAGGTGGGCATTCAACTCAATGAGTGAATGGCAGCTGTAACTGCATTCAGCCATCCGTGTCTGTGGAATCCATAAAAGAGAAACTGATCACAGACAAACACAGCTTGTGTTATGAACCACTGCATTTACAAAGAAAAGACAATGATGTGTTCAAGCTTATCAAAGACTTCTGTTAGAAGCATAAAAATACACAGCCACATGTGGTTTGATCTACACCGATGACGCCCCTGCTAAGCTTGGGTAAATTCCAGAATATTTCCCTAAGAAAAGCATACCTCACAGCTTCATTACAGATTGTATGTTGCACAATCATGAAAAGGCTGCAAAACCCATTCATCATAATCAAAGAATGCTTTGCTTACTGCAGCAAACATAGTCAACTTCAAGGGAGGATGTGTTCTCAATGATCATTGATTCTATTTCTTTTGTTAATACATTGATAGAGAGCACTGCCTTTCTTTTCTGTCAAGAAGTGTGGTGACTTTTTGGGTACCTAGATAATTACTTGTATTTTCTTCAAATGTACAAAATAAAAATGTCTCTTTAGAACTGAAACAATAGTTCAGTTGACTTAGAAATAATTGCATGTAGCAGATACATTCAAATACTTAGCTATACTAAATACACATTAGTCAAACCAGGATAAGCACAATAATGGCTAGAGTGAAGTTATATCCTTTTATTAGGAAGTTACATTAGAGTGAAGTTACATTTCCTTTTATTAGGAAACACTATGTGGTTCATAATTACTTCACTACCATGTCTTTTTAAATAAAGAGTTGTTATGGAAAAAGAAGGAATGTCCCTCATGTGTGAATGACTATGCATTTGCCACATTTGAAGTCTCCTTTCCATGAAAATTTTTACTCTGGAGGTAACAGTGTGGGAAAAAAATAAGTGCTGGACTCCTTCCCAATATTGATATGGTGGAAGTGTAAGTTTTACACCAATGTGTCTCAAATTTTAACACCTGGAACAGTGCCTGGCATGTAGTGGGAGCTCAAAAATATTTTGCAAAAAAAAAAAAAAAAAGAAAGAATAAAGGAAGAACCAGTTGTTGGAAATGATGGGAATGATATTGAAGTTTGAGATTGTCTGATGTGCTCAAATATCATCTTTTCAAACAACGTGCAAATATGGTGCTGTAGACCTGGGCGCCTGAGAGCATCATCATCACTTTAAAGACCTGGAACCACTTAAATGGGAATATTGACATGTATGTGTCTATTTCAGCAAGGCTCCTCATTTTTTCCAACGTCATAGACACAAGTTCTAACAGAAGAGTGATTAACAAAGCAAAAATAATAATGATGAATAAAGAATAAACAAGAAGCAGTAAATTTGACACTATTTCATGTACTCTTAGGATTGATTTGAAACTAAAAATGAAATACAATGATGTCTTTCATTGCTTGCTCATGATATATCTAAAGTTTTAATAGCTAACCTCTCATATGCTTTTTCATAAGATACATGAGGACAGGTCTTGAAAACAAAAGGCAGGGATCTGGGGAAGGCTACAGTGAAGTTAAGTACCACTGATGTGTACTAAACCAACACAGTTGTCTAAACAGAAGATGTCAGAAAGAGAAAGACCACTATCAGGTTACGTCATGCAATCCTTTCACATAGCCTCTGACCTTGCAGAAGGAAGTGGGAGACTCTACATTTAGCCTCTGCTCTGTTCATTGCCCTCATCTTCTTGCTGTGCCAGAACCTCAGTTGACACTGCACCCTCATTCTCAGGACTCCTGCGGGGCAAGTCATCAGGTTTCTATTCCGCTTGCCGGGTACCAAGGAAGCCAGGCATCAGTCTTAGGTAGGGCACCTACATTTGAGAGTGAAGCTCTCAGAGAGAGCAGGAGTTGGAGAACATTAAGTCAGGGTGGGAAATAATGTAATTGCAGGGGGAAAAATAGATTCCAAGGATTTGTTAACTCAACTTCATAGTCCTATCTTAGCCTTAAAGACAGAAGAATATTCCTTTCAGTCAACCAAGCTGGAGGAGAAATCTTATAGGTACCCAAGTTATGTCTCCATCCATCTCATGGGCAACATAAAGCCTATAACCCTAATGGACAAGACATGGCCTTAGTTTGCCCATGAAAATATCAAGCTAGTGTTCAGACAAGAGCATATCAGCTCCTCTGAGTCTCAGACTATAGGAAATGCTCCTTTTTAATAATTTTACTAGGGTTTAATTTAATCCTCTTTCTCAAGCTTACACTGCAAAAATCATATATCTTTCTAATGTGCTATTCACATGGCATTTCTCTTCTCACCTGCCAAATATCTCATTTTTAATAATTCCTTAAAAGCCCAATGAATGGCCAGCTCCTGATAGGTTAGACAATGGATTTGTGAATGAGGCTAAGAGAAAAATAGTGTCTGAAGTAGGGAGATGATGTTTCTACTTTGTGACAGTGGCCATACCATACTTGGAATGTTGGTTTTCATTCTGGATACTAAATGAACTTTGGCCAAAGAACCGTGTTCAGAGGGAACTGGCAGAAAGAGGATAGAGACTAAAAATATACTATTTATGGAAAAAATCAGGAATTAGTGCCCAGAGAAGGAAAGGAATTAGAGAACATACGAATAGGGTTGAAGTATTTGAAGAAGCATCCCATAAAAGTAGAAGTTTTTTACTTTTTAGTAATTCCAAAAATTTGAATATATATTTAATTTACTAAATTAAAGTTACTTTGTAAAGATCAGATTCATCCTCAAATTACAAAATTTGCTTTATAGGACATAGTGGGTCAACGGAGGGTTCAAAGAGGTCTTGGAAAGGTGTCTGTGTGCGCACGTGCTAAGTCGCTTCAGTTGTGTCCCACTCTGCGCGACCCCATGGACTACAGCCCGCTAGGCTCCTCTGTCTATGGGATTCTCCAGGCAATAATACTGGAGTGGGTTGCTGTGCCCTCCTTCAGGGGATCTTAAAAAAGGAAGTCAGTGAATTTATGGCCCTGGGCCAAGTTCAATGTGCTGCCATTTTTACTGGGAGCCACCTCATCCATTTAGTTACAGATTTTCTATGCTTGTTTTACCTCTGCAAAGCAGAATTAAATGGCTGTAATAGAAACTGTGGGCTTCCTAGGTGGCGCTGGTGGTAAAGAACCAGCTTGCTAATGCAGGAGATGTAAGAAACAGGGGTTCAATCCCCGGGTCAGGAAGATCCCCTAGAGGAGGGCATGGCAACTCACTCCACTATTCTTGCCTGGAGTTGCTACTGACGGTAGCGACTGAGTGGCCCAGACAATCTAAACCATTATTACCTGGTCCTTAAAGAAAAGGTTTCTATGGGGGTTTACTCCCCCCATAGAATAAACTCAAGTGCATGAATAGAGACCTTGAGAGGTTAAATTTTCTGACTTTGTCTTGCTGACTTTCTTTAAAAGAGAGAAATCTCTATTTGGAAGCAATGGAGAAGAAAATGATTTAATTCCCAAAAATATTTTGTAGTAACACACCCTTATAAATAAGTACTATAAAGGGAATTACTGCTTGATGGAGAATTTATGGATTACCTCATTAAAATAATCATGAGTGGGAGGCATTAATATTCCAGGTTTAACAGTTCATAATAGCTATTGCAAAGTCATTTTCATGATCATCAACAAAATATTATTACCTAGTTCTTTTTGAGATACATGGAAAAATTTGAGATATCATCTCTGTAATGTATGCATACAAAGCATATTGAAGGAGGAAGCAAGTCACTGAAAGAAAGGAGTTTTGGAGAAGTAAATGATAAATCTCTATATCATAAAGCATATTCCAACTTTTATAGAACCTTATTCATAGTCTTGCAATACGTTTTAAAGGTTCAGGCATGTTTTTACTGTACCTGAAGTCAAGTAAGTCTTTTAATTGCAAACATTATGTTCATTTCCATATGCTCATAACTTCGAAGATGGTGAATAGCAGACATTTTGCAAGATTTATTGGAGTGTTATTTCCTGTAGGCATTCATTTGGTGAGTTTTTATGTGATGAATGCATTTCTAATTGGGATTATTTACATAGGCATCTGGGACCTGGTTAGGAAAGGAGAGTGGGGACAAGGGAGACTCAGGTTTAGTTGATTTTACATTTGATTTAACATTTTCCAGAGTGGAGTGGGATTCACGATATGTCATTTCTGCCACAGTTTTGTGGTGACATAGGTAGCTTTACGGTTCTTTCCAGCTCTTATTGTCTATAACTCCATATCCCAAGAAAATTTATCTTTACAATACCCTGGATATATGTTAAGGGGGAAAAGAAGAGAAGGTAAAGAGGCCAGAAACCTCTAGCTCACACTGAAAATTTGTTGATTTTGTTAGCTGGGTTAGGCTGGGAAGACAGGTACAAGTCTACTACAAAGCAATGAGACTTTTTCCAAATGCTGGTTGTGTGCCCATTCTTGTGGGGCTTAGGAATAAAGTGAAGAGGCTTTTTTTTTTTTTTTTTAAGTTCATAAATAGATGTTTCTGGAGACTATTTTTGTACATTCACAATTTGGGCATCCCTCATCTAAGACAGCTCTTAAAACATTTTTTTTTTAAACCACTGTCAGACTGCATGTCTATTGTGCCTACATTAGTAGGGCGATTAAGACAGCAAAATCAAGAGTAATAATGACATACATTGCTTTCTATATGTCTAAGTCTGAAGTAGGCTGAACAGTTCTCACTTTGGGTTATTTAGCACCTAATAGCTCACAGGAAAGTAAGAGGAATGTATAATAGGAGGGATGGGGATTGGTTGGGAAGAGACAAGTGGACAATGGAATAAGAACAAGGCCTGCAGAAGCTGGAGATATCTATTCTGGAGACTGTGCATTTAGCAGAAGTATGGTTAAGACCAAAGGTTGTATAACCATGGCAGAAAAGTAGGCATACAACAAATGTTGTGTGTGAGCTTAGGAGAGAGAAGAATCTCCTCTCATGATTGTGCAATTTTTAACCCTAAGTCCATCTAGTTTTCCAGTGTCTCTGTGCAATCTAAGTTGAAAAGCTGTAGAAAGTTACAAATGCATGGCCTGCCCTGGATTCTTTGCTGTTTGTGAGACACTGTGTGGTTTGTTTACCTATTGCTACATAATGAACAACCCCAAAATGTAGTGACTTAAAAGACAACTATTCATTATTTTTTACGATGCTGCCATTTGGCTGGGTGGCTCTCCGTGTGAGACTGGCTCAGGGGGCCCATACGGTTCATTCAGCAGGGGGCTCGTAGGGCCGGAGTATTCTGGACTGGGTCCTTGTTCTGACCATCGGTGGAGGACTTTGCTTTCCTTTTGATTCCTCATTCAACAGCCTAGATGCATGTTGTTTTATGAGAAAGCAAAAATTAACACTGTCCAGACCCCCTAAAGGGCTTCTCTGGTGGCTCAGATGCTAAAGAATCTGCCTGTAATGTGGAAGATCCAGATTCAATCTGGGTTGGGAAGACACCTTCGAGAAGGGAATGGCTACCCACTCCAGTGTTCTTGCCTGGAGAATTCCATGGACAGAGGGGTCTGGTGGGCTACAGCCCATGGAGTTGCAGAGAGTCGGACACTGAGACCCCATAAGGTCTGGTCTCAGATCAAAAACAATACTATTTCTGCCATAGTTTATTAGCTACATAAAGCCAGGGTAAACAGACCTCATCACCTGATGGGAGGAGCTGTAAGCCCCTACAGCCTTCTGTACTATGTGTAGTCTTCTTTAGACATAAGCTACCACACCCTGATTAATGGAAGCATTTGATAAACTCCAAACTGTAGTCATATACAACTGTATTTCCAAAGCCTATGTCTTATTCAGAAGGTAGGTGAAAGATGATTAGAGGAATCCATAGAATACCAAAGTAGAAACTTGTTTGTATGCAGTTTGAATAACGGCTATGGGGATATAAGTACAAAAAGCTTCCTGCGGTCACAGAAGTTGAAACTTACTCAAGCAACTTTCTTTACTTCTTAGACTTGCAGGATTTCTCACAGCTTTTAATGTGATAATATGCATTGCTGTTTTCAAAATACTAAATATATTGTGAAGCAATCCTGTATGGATTTGATTACAGATCTCTTTTTTCATGGAACACTTTAAAGAAGAAATGCTTTGTGGAATACATTTTGGGAAATGCTGAGGAAAAGCATTAGAGGGCCAGATAAATGTGTGTGTGTGTGTGTGTATTAAAGTTGCCTCAGTCATGTCCGACTCTTTGTAACCCTATGGACTGTAGCTGACCAAGCTTCTCTGTCCATGAGATTCTCTAGGCAAGAGTACTGGAGTGGGTTGCCATGCCCTCCTCCAGGGGACCTTCCTAACCCAGGGATTGAAGACACATCTTTTATGTCTTCTGCACTAGCAGGTGGTTTCTTTACCACTAGAACCACTTGGGAAACCCCAGATAAATGGCACATATTAATATATCATACCCTCTGAGACTGCAGAAATGTGAAGAAAGGGAGGGGAAAGCCCACTAAGCATGCTAGGACATGGAGGAGAATGCCCCGGATTTGGAGTCAGAACACCTTTCTGTCGTTTCCAGCCCTGTTGAGTATGTGGAGCAAGTGATTTCATATGATTTATAGAATGGAAAGAAAAGTGTTCCTTTCACATAGAAAGGATTCTGTGCACAGGTTCAACTGGGACATGAATTATGAAGTTGTGGGAGGTTGTTTCCAAGTTTTTTCATTATGAGAGTATTGTTTTTATTATTTTTCTGTGAATCCTATAATCTAAGTTTGCTTACCAAGTAATGATCAAGGAACGATACAGGCTAAACTTGGTCCACTAGAGATATGTATGCACATGCTAGTTAGTTTAATTTTTACGAATAATTGTTAAGGCGAATTCCACCTTTGCTATCTCTGGTGGCAGCACTATCAACATGATTTTACTATGTGGATTTGGAGGAGGGTCATAAGATCTCCTGTCAGCCCTCTCTTTTATCTCTTAGTTTTGAATTTAGCTGTTCTCTTTACATTCATTCCTGCCACTGCTTCTCACAAGAGCAGGAAGAGGAAGAGGGGATAATAGTCACCTCAGAGACAATGATCTCAGGGCATGTTTTAAAAATGGTGGAAAGAAAACTTCTAAGATCTGTGAGTGATTGGCATGCATGCAGTTGTACCCATCATGGTTTTGCCTTCTGCATTTCCATCAGGAAACATGGGCATTTGCCTTTTTTTTTTTTTCCTCTCTCTTCTCCCTTTCTTTTTCATGCTTCCTTATGTCTTCCTCTCTCCCTCCTCTCTCTCTTCTCCCCTCTCTTTTTCTCTGCCATTTTCTCTCTCTCCCTCCCACCCTTTCCTTCTTTCTTCCTCTCTCCATCCCACTGCCTTTATCACACCTCTGTTAAATCTTCAAGGATATGCTCATCCTATTCTACCCCTTAAGACTGAGGGCCTGAATGTACTGTAATTAAGCTGCTTCTGGAGGCTAAATAGTGTTAGTATCATCTGCTATAATGAAACCCTGTCAACTCTACCACTCCCCCCACTGCCTGCTCTTTTAATAGTCCATTCTGATGTGAAATATAGGAGTTAAAATTTCATTAAAGCTGGTTTAGGTCATGAGATATTTCAAATCCAGCCATGGCATATAATAGGCACTTGGTATATTTTGTGGGATTTGTTGATGTTGCTGTTGCTCAACAGAATTGGGGATCTACAGTTTGTCCTATGATGTAGTAGGAAAAAAAAAAACGATGGTGTAATATATTGGGGAAAATTGTATTTTTCTTAGAGATTTTAATATTGACATTAACATCTTAAAGTCTCTGACATGTCCTAGAGCCAAGAAACATTTATCTTTCTTTAGCTCAGAATCTTTAGATTTATTTCAAGGCATAATTAAAAAAATAATATTGACCGATATCCAGGGGAATGCAGAGAGGAATTGAAAAAAGAAAAAAAAAAGAAAAAAGAGAGGAAATGGGAAATCTGTTCTAAATATTCTCAGAGTCCTTCAGTTCATTAGCTCTATAGTTATAAATTAGCAGGATATCTTCATGGATGTGTTTATTTTTGTATAATAGTTTCTGAAAATTTTGTAACCAAAAAATAAATCAATAAATAAAAATCCCTGGCCTGCTTTGATCTAGTAATTGATATGTAAATTATAACTTCATGTGAGGTGATTTCCAAGTTTTTCATTATCAAATTATCACTTTAATTATTTTTCTATCAACCCCATGGTCTGAGTTTGCTTACCAGACAAGCTGTGTTTATTCATAGCTCATTTGTTTTCTTAGGGTTATTAATCACAGACATATCTTTCAGAGTGCCTTATAGCATGAGCTAACCATGGTGACTTCATAACATTTCAACCAAATAAAATTTAAAAACAGAAACTTTTTATTTGTATTTAAACTGCGGAGTCTAATTAGCAGTAAGACTTTTTTTTTTTTTTAAACATGGAAAACAGCTCACAAACTGCAAATACTGCTGTTGAAGTAGCCAAGGATCTAGAGTAGTGGTTCTCAGCTTTGCACATTAATCACCTGCAGAGCTTGAAAAAGAAAATGCCAATGTTGAAGCCTCATCCTCATGTTTAAGTCTGACTCTCTGAGACAGGCACCCAGTACTTTTTTAATGGGGCTTCCTGGGTGGCTCAGCGGTAAAGAATCAGCCTACAATGCGGAAGCCTCGGAAGACATAGGTTCCACCTCTGGGTCAGGAAGATCCCCTGGAGGAGGACATGGCAACCCCATCCAGTATTCTTGTCTGGAGAATCCCATGGACAGAGGAGCCTGGCGGGCTGCAGTCCATAGTGTTGCAAAGAGTCAGACACGCTGAAGCAACTTCGCAAAGCACACACTTTGATAATGCTCCAGATTATTCTCATTTACAACAAAGATTGAGACTCTCAAACCCTGGTATCACTACTCTGGTTAAATCATATAGGTGAGATACAGATTTCCATAGAGATTGAGTTACCTGTTGGCAGACAAAAGGTAAAGAGGAAAGCACTGCCTAATAATGAGTCAGCTCATTCAAGGTCACAGCTCTCTTGAAAAGAGTGTTCTTTGGTTTTATCCAATCTCCTTTATTGTGTCATAATCTTACTCATAAATTAAATCTCCCCAAAGCAATCATGTGGGATATTAATACATGTTAGAATGCAGAATTTGGATAAGACCCCAGAAACTAATTCCTCTTAGCTCATTATTTAGGACAATTCATTGAACTGCATTTCTCTAACCTTCAGCTTCTTTATTTTCATTCCAATAAAAATACCTGTGTTGTAGGCTTCTGTAAGATTTAAACAGCAAACATAAATAAAAAATTGCATGGTTTTACATACAAAGTTGTTGTTCAAGAAATGGTAGTTGATACTAGATCATTAATTCCAATATATTATTAAAAAACTTAGGATAAGCATTATTGCTGTTGCTGCTGCTGCTGCTAAGTCGCTTCAGTCGTGTCCGACTCTGTGCGACCCCATAGACGGCAGCCCATCAGGCTCCCCTGCTCCTCGGATTCTCCAGGCAAGAACACTGGAGTGGGGTGCCATTTCCTTCCCCAATGCATGAAAGTGAAAAGTGAAAGTGAAGTCGCTCAGTCGTGTCCGACTCTTAGCCACCCCATGGACTGCAGCCTACCAGGCTCCTCCATCCATGGGATTTTCCAGGCAAGAGCACTGGAGTGGGGTGCCATTGCCTTCTCTGAAGCATTATTGATACACTTCAAAATTAATCAAGAAAAAAATAAATAGAAAATTTGCTTTTAATTAGAGTTCTGAAATTGTAGCAATATATTCTGATAAATATGTAACATTCATTGCTTATTTATTTTGTGCTTTTTTCATGGAAAGATTGCCAACATTCAGTCTAAAAAACTAGCATTTTCTCCAATGGCTCCTCATAACTTTGAGTTAATAGGAAAGACATTAGTAATCTTCCTTTTTACATTGAAAGCAAATTTGAAGATGGGCCCAATGCTGGCTAAGGACATGCACAATCTAGAAAGGTTAAGAAAACAGTTCCTTAGTGATGTATTAATACAGGATCTATAATTTTTCAACTCAGTTTGTCTTTGAGTTAATTTTTATTTTTTTAATATTTGAAAACTTTTCAATTTTCTGGAGTCAAATTTCTCAATTCTTTCTTCTGTTTTCTTATTACTTAGTAGGTAAAAGATCCTACCTACCTCTCCACAATTGCTAGATAATTAGCTATATTTTCTTCTTACATTTAAAATATTTTGAATTTTCCATTTAATAATTTAATCAAGAAAGCCCAATAATTTAATTTAATTTAACTTAGTTGAAAGTAATTTGATATATAGTCTGATACAAGGAATATTTATTTTATTGCTGATATTAGAAAATTTTTGGTACATAGAAATAATGTTGAATTTTTGTCATGATATATATGCCATTTTATTACTATATTTAAAGTAATTAATGAACTCAATATACAAGCTCAACATGGCACACAAGGTCCCATAAATTCTGCCCTAGATTCCTTTTCTGATCTGTATCCTACTGCCCAAGTTGGCTACTGGCACCTAGAAAGCATATTCATTGAGTACAGGGAACATCCTAGTGATCCTTGATCCTGTTACCTCCTTTAATTCACATGTTGATGCATTTACACTCAGTCATGCCTCCTCTTCAACTGGTCAATTTATTAAGAAGATAAAAGAAGAATAAATAATTTCTCTCATACATTCCCTATATCCTGACAATATTCACAATTATTCCTGTATCTATTTATCCTCACAAAATTTTTGAGTGGAAATTTTTCTCCATTTTAACATTGTACACATCATGTCTAATATTGTGAAATGTTAAGAATCTGCCCAATGTCACACAACTGACAAGTGACCAAAATGGGATTTTATAATGTGGATCTGTCTTATGTCAAAGCTTACTTCCTTATATTCTTAAATTTCTTGTATTCTATACTATTTTACTTCTCGTTTTAGCAAATTTATGCAGTCTGCTTGCCAGCTCAGACTTCCCTAGTCATCATACTTCAACATACGTATATTTCTATGCATCACTTATGTATCATATGTTATTTTGGGGTGGATGTTGATATTTCTGACCACTCACAATCTCATCATTTTCTTGAGGAATCACGTAGAATTAATCTTTGTGCTTTCATCAGTCAGCACAAGGCTGGACACAGGTGAGATGTGATAATAATAAATATCAGATGGATGAATGGATGCAATTTGATCACATGGTATTGTCTATTCTCTTATTTGCTTTCTATTTTAGTTATATTGTACCTCTCAATATAAAGTTCCATTATAATGTATTTGTCATTCCAAATGGTTTAGAGGGGATTTTATTTTAATTGAAGATAGAGTATTACAATTGTGTGAGTGATATCATATCTCAGTGAGAGGCAAAATATATTCCTTTCAAACATATACTGAAGAGTTTGTATGGGAATTGTTTCCAAGCTATAAAGTTATTTACTGCTGCAGGGAAGAGAAAACAAAATCAATTTCCCTCCAGAAATTTATGAGTGGTCTAGCTAGAGCTTTAGGTAATACATCTCAAGGAGATCTTTTGATAGACCCTCGCTGCTGCTGTATTTCTTTTGAACTGCACTCTACATTTCCTAATCAGCTATATCCAGACATTAAAGTAAAATTTATGGTAAAAATAGAAAAGCCTAAAGTCTTTGAATTCCATTGGTTTGAATAAAACACTAGATGAGAAAATTGTTCAACAGTTGATTTTTCCCATTAATCGTCTTATTAAAATATTTTTGTAAGTCAGAGGACTAGAAGTGGATTTCCCACAATTTATTCTGTCAAGTCTAAGGCAAGGAACACTTCCTACATAACTAGCATGAGAAACAAATGAATACTAAAAAAGTGTAATCAGTATCCTTCATTTTCAGCTCACTCATTTAGTACACTTGAAATTCTGAAATTAGGAAAAATGATCAAGAATTAAATTATCATCAGCAAGGCACTATTATTAGGAATTTGATCTGGATTGCATCTTTGAAACTGTAGGCTAAGTATGTAAGAAAAAAACTATGCCTATCTTTTATTGTAAATATGGAGAATATACTGAAAGGAATCAAACTGTAAGAGTTGACTTAGAAATGATATATTTTAATATTGAAAATAGTTAATGGTGTGGTCATTTTGTTCTGAATGAGATTAGAATTTGAAATTATGGATTTAATAACTATCCGAATGTGGGTGGCATCATCTAACCTCTGGAGGGACTGAATGGAAAGAAAAAAAAAAAGTTGGAGGAACAGAGTGATTATTTTTTTCCTGCTGAATTGCTTGAGTTGGGACATCCATCCTTCCTTCCCGTCGGGCTCCTGGTTCTCAGGCCTTCAGAGCTGGACTGAATCACAACACTGGCTTTCCTGAATCTCCAGTTTGTAAACAGTGGATTGTGGGACTCACAGGCCTCCGTAATTATGTGATTTGATTTCTCGTAATAAATCTCTTCATGTATATCTCCTCTTGTTTCTCTTTCTCTAGAGAACTCAGACTAGTTCAAGACTCATTCTCATGCAGAAGACCACAACATAAAACAGATAAATATCAAACTGCCATACTTCAAGCATGAATGGAGATTGGAGACTTGCCCAATTATCTGTCTCTCAGATCCAGCTTTAGAAGCCCCTCAATTCCATAGTTTACAGTTTAAAACTACAAATTAATTCTCATAACTTTCTTTTAAAATTGATGGTGGATATGGAGACTGAGAGAAGTTAATCCCTCAGCCCAAGACGAGGGATTTACTTACGTAAAGTCAAGTCTATGTGGTTTAGTTTCCAATTTGACAACTTTGAAGATGAAAATTAAAGTACCATTGTTAATGGAAAGAAAGTAGGAGCCTGGGAATCACACAATTGTGCAGTAACTTCAGAATTTTAGGAAAGGAAGTGAGGTCACATTTGTTCTGACCTTCTAAGTGAAGTGAAATTCGCTCAGTTGTGTCTCTTTGCGAACCCATGGACAGTAGCCCACCAGGCTCCTCTCTCTATGAGGATTCTCCCATAGACAATAAACAGGATACCGGAGTGGGTTGCCATTTCCTTCTCCAGGAGATCTTCCCAACCCAGGGTTCGAACCCAAGTCTCCTGCATTACAGGCAGATCCTTTACCATCTGAGCCACTGGGGAAGCCTGGTCTTCTAAGTCTCAGTGCAAATACCTTTCCTTACTAGGTAGAATTAAGATAGTCTCATTTTCTATTCCTTGCAAAAAAACATAGGATGCCTTAATATGCTCTAAGTCATTTGCAAAAATGGTCAATGGCTTAAGAATTATCATATCTTAAAATCATCTGAGTGAGGTTGTCTATCACTATCCATTGCTCTTCTCACTATAAATGTACACATGATAGATATATTCTATTTGTTCCAATAAGTTATTTTATAAAGGGAAGTCCTGTTCATCCTCACATTGGCTTTTCAGGATACTGGTCTGTTTTCTTCATTCTTGCATATATGTGAAGATGCTCCAGAACATTTTATGTTTGTTCCTTTTGCTTTTGCTTTTGACCCGTAATAATAAACAGCATGTGTATTTACTTTGACCTCACTGTTCACTTTGGTGTTGGTCAGCCTCTCTTTCCAAGTCCATGAGACTCTGCCTGTTGCCCAGTATTCAACTTTGCTGTACAGAGGTGATTGTTTCTGATCTCCAGTGCCTGGTTCTCCAAAGTTCTGACTGGTGGGTGGGCATGGACAATGCAGCTGGATAACCTGCAGTAAGAGCTCTTTTCACCAAGACCCTGACACAGCTCTCACTTATTAAGACTTGTTTCTATCTCCAGGACCGCAATTGACTGCCATTTTTACTTCCTGCTCACTTGTCTTCTTGGAGTTTCACATTAGGATGTTATAAGGAAAATTTTTGTTGGGGAAGGAGATTAAAAGTAGCAGCATTTGGGAAATCATACACCCAGAGTCAGATGATGACCAACTGGCATTCAGTGGTGGGGTTGAGGTGGGTTACAACTGGTCCAATATCAATACATTACAGTATATGAACTTGCGAAATAAGGACCAAAGAGTAGGAGGAGTAAATAGGGGTGGTCTTACTTTCTGGCAAAACAAGCATACTCTAGCCCTCATGGTTTTTCCATTTCTTGCCTTCAGAGTTGAGATGAATTCACCTCAAGAAAAGAAAGTTCTCTCAAATTAAGGCAGTAAAATTGACAGCCATGCCCAGTTTTCAGAGATGTGATTTCTCACCTCTGTTGGTTTCTTTGTAGGTATGTTGGCAGAGAGGTGGGAAAATGCCATCAAGAGTTTCTTTCCAAATGCCATTTTAAACCATCATCACAAGTCTCTTTTGGTTAAGGATGAGTAAGGAGGAATGTTCTGTACTCAGCTCCAGAGGATTTTATTTCCCTCTTATGTAAACCACTTCATGTCAGAATAAGAGTTTATGTAAAATTAATGTGTTATATATACCAAGACTAAATGACTTAATTTTGGATATATAGACATTTTCAGTGATTAAATATTAGTATGTAGAAATTGAAGGGCCTCTCAGGAATACTGGAACTCCCAATTCTCCTTTATGTTTTGTCTAAAACAGGATTTAAAGGCTTTTAATAGACTTGAGAAAGGCTAGAAATCTCCATATATACAACCTTGCCTGCCCTGATTTATTGGTGGATTTCCTGTGGAATTTTTAATGCAACACTTGATTTCCCCTGCGGGGCTTGTTAACTCCTGATTGGGTAATGTAAATTTCCAGCCAAGATTAAGCACAAACAAAGCCAAAACGCATTTATTTTAAGAAGGGAAATTGAGGTTCTGAAGGTCTGGTGTTTCCCTTTTCAAATAAATGAGTTTGTCAGGTGACTCTTTTTAAAATATTTGGTTGGAATTCAGAACAAATAAATTTAATGTTTTAAATTCTGAGTTATTCATTAAAGTTTGAAATGAGAAATTAAAGTCTGCAAGTATTTTGTTTGCATCTTTCCCTCTCCGTTCCATCCTCTTTTTCTGGTTCACAGGATAAACTACTGGGAGATGCATTTCTACTTTTCCATAGGCCTGTGCTGTGCTGAGCTTAGTACTCAATCTTGTCTGACTCTTGGCGACACCATGGACTGCAGCCCTCCAGGCTCCTCTGTCCAAGGGGTTCTCCAGGCCAAGAATACTGGAGTGGGTAGCCTATCCCTTCTCCAGGGGGTCTTCTAGACCCAGAAATCAAACCGGGGTTTCCTGCATTGCAGGTGGATTCTTTACCTACTGAGCTACCAGGGAAGCTCTTCCTTAGGCCCGGGTACTCACCATCTCAAATGTCTTGCTAGATTCATTCTCAACATAGAGATGGCATTTCTGCTGGCCTTCAGCAAATGAATGTGACATTTTTAGCCAAACTAATGATATGTTTGTATTGGAAACTGTATAAGCTCCTTACCTGTTTTTTCCTATTAATTATTTCTCACCAAAAGAAAGACAACTGTAATGGAATAAAAGACAATCCTCAGAGTAGTGACAATGTGTGATAGAGTAGAAAGTGTTTCCGGGCAAGACAGTTAGGAGAAAGATGTGATGGTGGGAGAACATCGATTGGGAATGTAAGGGGAGAAGAAGGAAGAAAGTATACCCGATTTCCTGGCTTGAATATACTGATGATAGATTTACAGATGGGAAAGACATGAAGAGGAGAAGATTGTTGGTTGAAAGGTGAGAAAGTTAATAAACTAGTATTTGGATATGCTTAGTTTAAGGTACATTGGGGACATTCAAGAGGTCATGCTGACATCTTGAAATATATATTTGGCATATGGAAGGCAGTCTGAGGAGATAGTTATACATTTTGGAATAATTTTCATAGAAGTTCCTTAGAAACTTTGGATATTAAAGTTGTAATATACATTTTGTCTTGTTTTCTGCTATAATTCTGGCATATAAATGACCATATTACTCAATATGTATTTCCTAATATCTGAATGAATTAATATGTGAATCAGTAAATGAAGTGGAATAATGTTATTAGAGAGAGAAAGAGTTACATTGGATAACAAGTTATTACTTATCTACTCACAATTTTCTATATTCATTCATTCAGCAAGTTCAATTTTTTAAATAGTTTCAACTCCTTGACTTTAATGAAAATTCTTTATCAGTCAGAAATTGTCACAAACTACTGCAAAACTCAGTTTCTTAAAATAATAATTATTACTCATTTTTGTTCTCAGGACTTCACACTGGCTGGAGTTCAGTTGGCCTAGGCTACATTTATATGGGCTTGGCTTCAGGATACAGATTGAATCCAATATTTTCTCATACATCTGTCATCCTCCTTCATAACAGCAGCTATTAAGATTCTCACAGCAGAAATAGGAGGCAAAGTCCTACCCTTCAAGCACATTCTAAAACCCCTTGTCTACTATGTAATATTGTCTTTAAAAGTCACATGAGTAGGTTCAAAATTAAGGGGCAGAAAAGTTCATTCCCTACACAGACTCATGAAGAGGCAGTGAATATTTATCAATGATAGTTCTATCTACCTCATTTTCCAAAATCAGTATCTGAAATTTCATAGCCTTGCTAACATGTTAGGTAAATAAAACACCTACTGGATATCTTTCTTTGACTGTACCACATCCTTTCTTAGAGCAACACTTTTCATAATCCTGTCAAAGGACTCTCCTCACCTCACAGTTTCCATATTTACATGATCTTTTAGGTTAGGAAGTAAAAAGCTTTATATACTTTAAACCTTTCATAGCACCCAGTCATCAAATGTTTTCAAATTTCCCTATGATATTCGTGTTTAGTTTCTCTCTTTATGTTTCATTTCCATTGTCCAAACTGTACTGATTCCCTCATTCCCTCTTCCTGGTATAGCCACTCAAATTCAAGTCATTCCTTACCAAATAAGTCTGCATATCATTTCCACCTTCCCACAAAAATGACTTTCTTCACATCACACCCTGCCAAACATTGGTTGACCATTTTATTAATACGGCAAATGTCTATGTAGCCATTCTAAGTGCCAAATACACTGACATGTGCAGGTGTAAAATAGTGAACAAGGAGAGAAAGTCTCTGGGCTCTCTTGCAGCTTCATGCTAGCAGGGTCAGAGAGAAAAGAAACATAAAAAATCACCTGAGAAATATCTAAGAAAAATCTTAATGGTAAGTAACCTGCAGTACGTAGAAGGTGATGATTTAATAGGCTACAACTGGGCATTGCCTGTAGAATGAGTGCTAGTAAGGCTTTTTCTGAAGAAGTGATGCTTGAGTTAATACTTGGATGGTGAGAGAATTACAAACATGCAAAGATCAGTGAGAAGAACATTCTAGGCAAAAACTGTACCAAACATATAGATGAACATGTTAGGTAGGGAGAACAACTGGTGCAGAGACTATGAAATGACAGGACTGATTTTGGCAAGACTGAGAATCAGAAAGAAGGCCTCTATGGCTGAAACATGGAGAGAAAAAAGAAGTTGGCTGACAAATGATTTTGAAGAAATGGCATTGAAGATTGAGAGAAAACCATTTAAGGGCTTGAGGCCAAGAAAACAAGATTTAGATTCCATTCTAAGACTGATGGAAAAACACTGAAAAGTTAGATGGTTAACAAAGCTTTTTTAAAAGAGTAATTTGGCTATGGTTTGGAGAACTGATTGGTCAAAGTAGTAGTAGTCAATATTGGAAGAAGAAATCAAAGATACATGGCCAAGATGGCAGTGCAAAGCATATAACAACAATGACAAATCAAGTTTTATTTTATGTCCCACATTGTTTTGTGAAGTGGTAAAATCAAGAGCTCTGTTTAGACATATAAGATTTGAATTGTTTAGTTAGACATCTGAAGTAGAGTTGTCAAATAGCTGAAGTCAAATATCTGGAGATCTGTCAATTTTAACAATCATACAGGTATTGTTATGGTTTCTTTTCAAGTTTTGAGGACATTTTGGATTAAGTGGGGCTCAGTAACTTGTTAGTATATGTTGGTGCTAGAACTAGTCCCTAGAGAATTAACTTTCAACTACCGCAGAGCTCTTGACTGGCCTCCTCCTGTGCTTAACCCAGAGTAGGATAGTATATTCTTTAAAACAAAAACAAAAACAAAAACTAGATAAGGCGAGGAATAACTGTCTCCCAGAGTGGAACACTTCTTATAGAATCTAGCCATACACTACTTAAGCAAATGGATTTCCCACTACTGCTCTACCCAAATTGTCCACTTTGGGCCTTCATATCTTCTTGTGATCGTGGTGATCCTTCTTGCATCCAGCTAAACTCTACTACTTTTTCCTTTACTTAAAATAGCATTTCTGTTCTTCTCAGTACCTTTCAATTTCACTCATTCTTTAGGGTCTTAATCATGGTGATTCGTAAAACACTTTACTTCCCCTAGCCTACACTGATGTCTCACCTAATTTTATTTCTTTACCATAAACTTGGCACTCCTATATCATCTACATATAATTAAGTATCCTTGAGTTCTCAGGTTGTTTTTCAGTCAGACCTACCCTCTTTGTGTACTCTCAAGCCCTAATTATGAAAATATATTAATAAGAAAAATGTGAGCTTTGTACTTAGAATTCAGCTTGCAGCTCCATGCTTTATCAGTTTTGGACCTTGAGCTAATTATTCAGTGTCTCTAAGCCTTCTGTTTCCTTATAAAATAGTTGTTATTGGTTCTACCTCCAAAGGATGTTGTATGCATGATATGAGATGTAATATGCAAAAACTTCTTCTACAATGATCTGCACATTGTAAATTCTCAATACATATTAGACTCCCTATTTTCTTCTCCTTAGAACCTTATCATCTATCCAAATATTGGGATCACAATAGGAGCTGCCACTAGCTATATGGACAAAAGAAGAAATAATGCAATTTGTTATGAATTGCTATATGGAAGATTTTTGTTTGTTTGTTTTCCTATTTGCAATACCCCACTGTGACTCACTTGATTTTCTGAAATGTCCTTCTTAATCAAAGTGCAGCATGGCCTGCAATTTTGCAAATTGAAGTGGATTAAAATTAGTCTTGCCAGAGAATTTCATGACACCCTCCACCCACTCCTGGAAATAATTGGAGACACCCTGGGATATCACAGACCTGGACTCAGGAAGCACCACTCTCTATGTTGTCTCACTCGTGTCTTTATGAGAACTAAATTGACAGTAGCAGTCCATTAGGGGAGCATGATTGAATGTGCATGGTCTGCTGATAAACTTATAAGCACTTGGGGAACCATGAAAAATGCCTTCCATTTTCTCAAAGAGGTTGAGCAGAAAATGTCAAAGTGTGAAAATGGGTGTGCATGTGTTTAATAAAAAAGTAATTAGAAATAAGATGCCGAGATATCTAACTATAGTAAGAAATTAGTCAATACTAGGACAAGCTTTTAAAGATATACTCAGTAGTTTTTACTGCTCTCAGTCATACGCTTTCTAAAAGTAAGAATGTCATACCTACACTATGTGTTTATTGCCTATGTGTGTTAGTTGTTCAGTCATGTTCAACTCTGTGACTCTATGAACTGTAGCCCTCCAGGCTCCTCTGTCCATGGAGTTTTCCAGGCAAGAATATTGGAGTGGATTGCCATTCCCTTCTCCAGGGGATCTTCATAACCCAGGGATTAAACTTGGGTCTCCTACATTGCAAGTGGATTCTTTACCTTCTGAGCCACCAGGGTTGTGTGCAATTCCAAAGAAGGCAGACATGAAAAACAAATGAGAGGAAGACAGATGAAAGGAGTGATATGAAAGTGTTCACTGAGCTCCCAGGAATTGAGGGAAAATGCTCCTCTCCAGTTTTAGACTGCTGGGGGTTGGGCAAAGAAAGAGGCAATTAGACTTGAGTTGGATTGCTGCCCATCACAGATTTTGAGTAAGAGCTATCTCCCTAAAGCCCACTGGCATATAGGAAGGGTGTAATCCCACAGTGTTTATTAATAATACATGTCTACTAGAATTTGTGCTTATTACCACTGCTTTTCTCTGGACTTGCATTTTGAAATGGATCATCTTGTTTCTCAGCACATCCAGTTTAGGAAGGCAGTCAGCAGAATTTCGACACATTCTTAGGACACTTAAAGGTTCTTCTATGGCTGTGGTCATGCTCATTAGCAAATGATCTGCACAGTAATTCCTCAGCCCAGAGGGCTCACAACAAGCAGAGACCTCATTAGGAAATCCTTTGACACTCCCTTCCTCTCTTCTTTTCATCTGTTCACTTCTTCCTGAGAAAAGCCAGTGCCCCTACAGATCTGCCTCCTTTGGCCAGCAGCCTAAACTCATGGAAGCCAGCCACATAGGAAATGTGGATTCAGGGGAAGAAGCCTCCTTTCAAGCCCCCAGGGATACTTTCAGTACTAATTACAGCAAATGTCTGAGGCAGGCACCAAGTCTTGAAACCACTGATGGTGGATCAAGGACTGAAGCTACAGGGCCTCCCTCTTGAGTTTCCTGAAATATTTTTTATCTTAATTTTTCTTTTATCCCATCTTCTCCATGAAGACTCTCATGCAAGTCAGAACATGAGGATAAAATATGATTTGTAAAACACTGTCATTGTAACAAATACACATACTACAACAGCTTATCTAATAACATTACTAATGCTAGTATTTATGAATTGCTGAAACATGGGAAAGCATTCTATCTGTATTCTCTAATTTTATTTTCATGGCAATCCATATGTGTTATTGGTGCTATTATAAGGAAATTGTGACTTGTGATAATAACTTGCTCAGAGCCAGGAAGCATTAGAGTCAGTTTCTAAATTCCAGTCTGTATTATATCATAGTCTGTGCCCTTCCCACCATACTGGGCAGCTAATAGATAATTAAATAGATAGATAGACAGACATATGTATGTTTATAACTACAAGGACAGCCATTTAGCTTGGCTTTAAAGGATCCCTGCCATCCATGGGAAGATCTTATTTTCTAAAAGCTTTTCTAAAAATCAGAATGCATGACATTTTGGGGCTATTTTCACCCTGGTTATTCCTACTGTGGATCAGCTTTCCTCCTGTCCCTAAGGATAAATCTTATTGATAATGTTGACACCAGCAGTAAGCTCTGAATTGATTCCCATCTGATATGCATCCTTGATAGCGATTTGTTCTTTCCTTAGTGTTCCTAGGATTTGGTCTGCTTTCCTTTTAGTTAGTGAAATGTAATTAAACTTGGAGGCATTGCTTAAATTCCATTCCCCAGTGTCCCAAACTTTCTCTTCCAAATCAATCTTATCACAGAGAATGTTGAGGTTAAAATAGATCTTGGAAGGGACTTCAAAACAAAACAAAAACATAAAACAAGAAGATTGAGTTCCAAGGTTTGGGGTGGTCTTTTGCAAGGTCAAAGAGCTGACAATGTATGAGAGGTTGCAGTGTGGATAGAATAGAGCAGATTGAATTAAAACAATGAATGTATGGTTCTAAACAAGGAGTCTAGAAGGTCAGGTTTGGAAGCTCAGAGTGGATAGATTGCTGTCACCCCTGTGGCCCCTTTAAACTTTCCTAGGTGAATCTCCTACTATTAGAAAAATCAAAGTGCCTCCCATATTCATGCTGTTCTCCAGTGAGCATTTAGTGGCTATTTTTGGTCATTGTTGCCTCTGGGTTCCCTCTTCCTTCTCCCCAGTCAAATGTCATGCTGCTGGTGGTCTTCCTCACTCACCTGAATTTTAGTGTTTGTGGTCATACTTTGTCACCTACTTTTGTTGTAAAGTATTAGAGTTTTGGAGTTTACTTTGGCCACCTGATGTGAAAAGCTGACTCATTTGAAAAGACCCTGGTGCTGGGAAAGATTGAGGGCAGGAGGAGAAGAGGATAACAGAGGATGAGATGGTTGGATGGCATCACCGACTCAATGGACATGAGTTTGTGTAGATTCCTGGAGTTGGTGGACAGGGAGGCCTAACGTGCTGCAGTTCATGGGGTCACAAAGAGTCGGACACGACTGAGCGACTGAACTGAACTTTGTTGTAAATCTCATCTGTCAATGTTGGTTTTGTAATCTCGATCTGTTTCTATTAATATGTGATATTTGGAGAGTCTGAACCTATTGCATTTTTCTTCCACCCCATGATCCTCATGTGGCCTTTATGGGATTCCTTGCATTTTTTTTGCTAATCTAGATCATTTGCTTTCCTTCCTATCCTATAAGCTGAGTTCCTTTGAAACACATAAGATCAGATTATTCTATTCACTGCCTCTTCATTAGATTTCTGGTCACTTTTCACTGATTAAAGATTTTAGCCATAAATTATAATATACTATTCACCATTGTTACACATTATTCTTAGAAAATTCAACATCCAAATGAACTATATATTCAACACCCTGAGCTCATTAGTCCCTGAACTCATTCATATATTAGCCTTCTATTTCCCACCTCAGTAACACATTCTAATGGTCCTATCTGAGACATCACTAATAACTGCATCATTTGAAAATCTTGATTTGAAGTACAGCACTCTCCTCTAATTATCTTTCTATCTCCCTGTTCTATTACCCTGCATCCAAAAGTTCTTTGATCTTATTGAGACTTCTAGACCATTCACTATAATATTTTTCACTGAATATACCCTCATGTTTTTATTATTGTCAATTAATTATGAGAACATAGCCTATCATTAGTTCACTCTCTTTTATACGCCATTCCTGGAACATAGTAAAATATTATGAAACTTAGGTCATATATTATCCACCATTTTAGTGGTAACTCCATATTCAAAGCCCTAAGGTAGAAGAAGGAGACACTTTTAGGAGAATAGGGTTGCTATTTTAAAGGTCAAACCATGTGGAAGAAGAGTTAGGTTGAAAAAGTACATAAATGCTAGGTAACAGTTTTTTCATGCCAAAGAACTTGTTTTTTGGTTGCTTGTTTTTCTTAGGCAATAAGGGACCATGGAAAGTTGATGAGGTGTTTGTGGTGTTCTGAGTTGTCTTAGATTGCTAGAACTGCTATAACTAAGTGCCACAAGCTGAGTGGTTTAAACAAAAGACATTGTTTTTGTCTCACTGTTCTAGAGACTAGAGGTCTGACATCAAGGTGTTGGTGGTACCTTGTTCCCTCTGTGTATACAAGGAAGGATATGTTCAAAGATTCTTTTCTAGTGTCTGGTAGTTCCTTAACTGATGATAGCATAAATCCAATTTTCACATAATACTTTCCTAGTGTATATGTTGCTGTCTTCAAATTTCCCCTTTTATAAAGGACAGCAATCATATTGGACTAGGGGCTCATCCTACCCCTGTGTGAAATCACCTTAACTAATTATATTTGCAATAATACTATTTCTAAATAAAGTCCTGTTCTGAGGTACTAGGGTAGGGATTTCAACATATGAATTTTGTGGGATGAAACTCAACCTATAACATGAATATTTGTGAAAAGCATTTTTGATATTACATAGGAATTCAAATGCTACCTTACCAAAAAGGACCCTATTTTCTCCTACCATTAGGAAATAAGTTTGCTGTGGGATGGATGAGAGAAACCCAAGAGGGTTCCCTCTATAGATTTTCTCTTTCTGGAAATGGCCTGGTTAAGAGACAGAGCAAGGATTTCAACATAATGTGCATTTGGCACTCACTGCTAATGCAGGAGAGGAAGATCCAGAGTGCTACACAGAGATGGAGGCTGTGCCTCTTTATTTCTATGGGTGATGCTCAAAAACCCCTCCGTTTTCATGTCTGGTAGCATTTGCCAAAGTTAGGCCAAGAGAAGTCAAAGTAATTTAGATTCAATCTTCTCTCAGAAATGAAATGAACAGAAGTTTTATTAAAAGGAAATGAAGAGGAAATTGAACTTTCATATTTCATTGTGCAATTGCGATGACAAAAAACAATATTCGTGAATAGAAGTTTGAAAGATTGTTATTTATATGTCTTTCCCCTCCCCTCCTTGTGTTCACCTACACTCTACTTGCTCTTGTCAAAATAGGGGGCAAGGTATTTTTTTCCCCTTAAGAGCCGAGTCATGGTAGTGGCATGGAAAGCCTTCAGATAACACATTCTGTATTATTTTTAAATTTTTATAGTTTCCATATAGAACAAATTTACTTAAAATATTTAGTAGTGGAAGTGGGAATAATATCATAATTTATTTTTATATCATTATTAACTAAAACATAGGTAAAAACATGTATTTCTGGCCTTTTCTATCTTTTGGGGGGGAAATACAGTAGATGAAGTCTATAGTAAGTCAAATCATAAGGGAATTAGCAGTTACTTGAACAAACTTTTCCTACTGAGAAATCAGAACATGTATTTTAAGATTCTGTTTCTACTTACTTGTATCATTCTGTTGCATGGGGGAAAAAATGCCTGAAATAAGACTTGCTATGACTAAATTCTTTAAGAGACATAGGGTGTTGCTTCCCTCATTGGAACCAATCTAGGTAGTGAAGTGCTGACTTTAGTGGTCAGGAGGGGCCCTCAAGGTGAGGAATCTTCATTATGATCTTGAGAATTCCTTAACGTAGGGCTTTATGAACCTACAGTGTGTCTGTTGAGAATAGCTGATGGTGCACTTAGAAATGGTCACTGGAAACTACTTTTCCTGATACCTAAAAGCCAGTCCCCCATTGCAGGCGAGATATTGGAGATTGTGCAGAATGTGTTGCTGCCCTGGCTCCCAAATGGCCCGTATCAGTTTTAATCACAAGGAAGGGCCAGAATTAGTCATACTCAACTTCTGAACTTCAAGGAGCTTAGAAACCTTGGGACTGTTTAGTGAGCAGCAGCATAGGTCCAAGTTTCCTTACTCTATTTCAGAATCCACTTCACACTGCCCTCTTTATGGGCTACAACCTGAGCTTTAGGAACAGTGGTGCTGCTGAGGGATGAATTTTTTCTTAGTGACTGGCAATGCTGGGAGGCATGAATGGAAATTCAGTAAAGCGGGACCACCATGTGGGTGGGTGCGGTCAGAGGTTGAGGGAAAAATAAAAATGAATAAAAACCTATAGTCTGAAACAATTATGATTTGGGAAGATTATTTAGGACTCAGACCATTTTCTTGACTTGTTTAATCATAACCTTATTATTTCAACTGTCAGTCCTTTTAATTACAATATTCAAATCCATACGCTCTGTATTTATAGTAAGAAATTAGGATACCAAGGTGGGGCAATCAAAGAACTAATACTTAGAGAACTCTGACAGGTGACATAAGTGATTTTCTAACTAAGTGAAGGGTTATTTCTGGTGAGGGTCCTGCCTCAGGAGTGGCTAGGAAAGGAGGTAAGAAGGAACTAGAAAAGAGGAATGGCTATGCGTTAAAGCAGAAGGGATTAGGGTCTTAAGTAGAAGAATTTCTGCCTTGGAATGATAAATACTGAAACTAGCTAGCAGTGGAAAGAGGTAGAGGAATATAACTTCACAGAGAGTGGAGGTCCTGAAATTTAGAGCTGGCTGCTTCCTTACATGCCACTAGACCATCTCCTTAATTTTGTTATTGAAACACAAACACTAGAATACATTTCATAGAATGTTAGTAGACTTTCCTGGAAAATAGTATTCAATGGATAATTAAGTTTAGGAAATGCCTCTTAAACACAGTTAAGGAGATAGGTGTGACACTGGGCTTCTTTCAGTATTTAATGTGATAATGCATGCAGTTAATCTCCAAGAAAAAAGATATGTTAAAGAACATTTCTTCAAGATTTGACCATGGTACATTATTTTTTTCAAAATAATCCCTGTGATAAAACAAGTGTGTGGAAATACTGAAAAAACAAAACAAAACAAAAAACAAACAAAAAAAACTGCCAGTTATTTCTTCCTAAGGATTTAAACACTAATGCTTTGGTTAGAAAGAAGAGAGGGCCCCATAGCTCACTGTGGTCATATAGTGGTTAGTATTCTGCGTTGTGGCCGGAAGATGGTGAAGGACAGGGAAGCGTGGTGTCCTGCAGTCCACGGCGTCCTAAAGAATTGGACGCGATTGAGCAACTGAACAACAATAAAGAAAGAAGATGCACCCATAATCATTTCTCCTCCTGGACTTTGTCAGTGTCAGCAGTTCAAATATCAGACCAAGAAATAGTTTTCTTAGAGGTAATCTTAGCTTTATTACATATCAGCTATCTGTTTTCTTGGTTTGCAGGCTCACAGTAGGAATTTAAACCTCACTATAAATGAAATGTTCAACCAAGCCTTTCAGGATTCTCTGTCTTGAGATCCATCTAGTCCGCGCATGTGCTTGGGAGGAGGTGTGAGTGTTCTCACTTGCACCTGCCTCATTCAGTTTCTGGCAGATTTCATTTATATAAGAATGGTTTGGTATTTAAGCAAAACTAAATTGAGGGTAAGAATGCAAACGTGCTTCAGAAACTCCTCTGCTGTGTCACTTACCGTGGAAATTTTTATTCCTTCTGGAGCCGTGGTAGGGTAGAAACCCAGGGGAAAAAAAAAAAGTGGTGTGTTCACCATGGATGGAACCTCTGGCTTTCACACATTTATATGATGTTTGAAAACAACCATGATTACAACATGTAAATAAATAAATGAGCACATGTCTTTGTACATATAGGATAATATCTTTCTCGGTAAAAGAAAGAAAAAAGTGCCGCACTATTTAGCATCACACTTCCTCACTGACACATGCTGATCACTCATGACCCTGACAGAAGACACTGAATGGACAAAGGGATTGACATTTTCAAGTTAGAATATACAGACTCAGAATGAGTATCATATAGCTCCCAGATGGTGGTTTATTTTCTTTGGTTTCTTTGAAAAGTAGAAAACTGCAATAAAAATCGCTGCTCTGATTTGCTCACTTATTGAATTCTTTTTTTTTTTTTTTGAGACATGGAAAGCATTAAAAGTTTTAGCTAAAATTAAGATTCAATAAAGGTCAGTTCACTAGGCTATGAAAGAGAAATCAGAGCATAAGACTAGCTGAGTGGATCCCACCAAGCTGATCTATAGGAGTTAGTAATGATTTCCAAGGCAGAGTGAGAGGAAACGAATGACTTTCATGAACAAAATGGTGATGCCATTATAAAAAAGAGGAACAAGGGAAAATGAACATACTCTGTTAACATAATTAAATATCTTTCTTGCTGGGATCATTGCTAGAGTAATTATCCACGGCACTTGCATTTTTATTAAAGGAGCCTAGCTTTAATTCGTGGTAAGTTAGACTATATTATTGATGTAAGAGACTTTCAAATATACTTCAGTAACACTATTTATAGGAATGACTTTTTAATCCATTTAGAGTGTTGAAATAGACCATATAAATTTTTGTATTTATTGAAAAGTTGAAAATCTGGCTGGAATGTGAATGATAATATGTCTTACTAGAATCTGGTTGGATGTATTAACAAAAATCACTACATCACTTTACATATCATTGAAGTAATGAGCTGAAGAAGGTAGATTTGCATTCTTTGCCTTGGTTTTGAATGCAAGGATGTGCCACAAATGATTTGTAATATAAGTACACAAGAGACACATTTGTGGTATAATGCAAATTGAGTTTAAGTCTTCTGGATATTTCCTTGTGAAAGTCATTTTGACAAATTATATATAGTATATTGTGATATAGTGAAAAGTTAACATACTAGTTGTATTTTAATGACATACATATTTTTAAAAAATTATAATATCCTTAGGAATATTGAAAATTATGATAATATTACTAAACCTACATTTTCTCATTCCAATCCTTATTATGTTTCTATGAAGGGAACATTATTATACCCTTTTGCAAGTTTTAAAAATGAAGCACTATTTAAACTTTCTTTGCAGATTCATAAGAATCTACTAAGCCTTTAAATCTTCATTATGGATGCAATTCTTCACTGGATGGGTGAGTAAAGAAAAAATACTACAAATAACAAAGCTTCCTGCTTAGATAAAAATGGATGCTCTAATATATGTGGCATTTTGTGATGATATGGGTTAGTTTCTGCACCCAGCAGTGTAGTACCTGTATAATGTTTTCTTGTAATGTTCACATATTCACTTTTGTTGTTCAGTCACTTAGTTGTGAATGACTCTTTGTGATCCAATGGACTGCAGCACACCAGGCTTCCCTGTCCTTCACCATCTCCAGGAGCTTGTTCAAAGTCATGTCCATTGAGTCAGTGATGCCATCCAACCGGTTCATCCTTTGTCATTGCTTCACTTCCTGCCTTCAATCTTTCCCAGCATCAGGGTCCTTCCCAATGAGTTGGCTCTTTGCATCAGGTGGCCAAAGTATTGGAGCTGCAGCTTCAGCATCAGTCCTTCTAATGAACATTCAGGGGTGATTTCCTTTAGGATTGACTAGCTTGTTCTCCTTGCAGACCAAGGGACTCTCAAGAGTCTTCTCTAGAACCACAGTTTCAAAGCATCAGTTTTTTGGTGCTCAGCCTTCTTTGTGGTCCAACTCTCACATCCATACATGACTACTGGGTAAAACCATGGCCTTAAGTATACAAAACTTTGTTGGCAACATTGACTTTAATATTGGGCTAAATCTCAGTTTCTTTTGCCACATGCAGCAGAGGCCCACGTGGCAGAGCTAGGTGTGTCTTCCGCTGGTCAGCAGAGGGCCTAGTGCCGTCATTCAGCTTCTGACAATTCTATCTGTGGTGGGTCATAAGGAATCAGAGAAAGGTAAACTATTGCTGCACCAGAGCCTTTTACACCTTAGTTTTATTCAGTATTCCTAGTATTTACGAGGATCTAGACCCTTCTGCATTCCAGAGCCAAATGTGGGGCCAGCTTCATCGGAAAGGTACATGTCCTATAGCATCATCTACCTCTTGCTTTGCAGTTTCCCAGGATCCCATCATCCTACATGTGGAGCCCCCTCCCCACTTGCTTCCATGGACATTCCCCTAATCCCAGTGGAAGATAAATTCCATGACTCAGGGCTTCCTTTGCCTGCTTATTTGTTTTTCACACCTAAACGCATAATACTTAGAAGGTTGCTTGACACAGAATGGGGATTCAATGAATTCAACCAAATAAAGAAATCATTTCCTCAGTAGATACAGCTCTAGCCATACTCAAACTCCCTCCACTTGGAACACCTCAGAATGTGCTGGGGCCTTCTGACCTGTTCCATCATCCCTCTCACCTGGATTTTAACTGCTTCCTACACAACAGACAGAAGTAGAGTGGTTTTACCTTTCCCACATCTAATTTTTAAAATTATAGTACTCCCACCAAGTTATAGAGTTTAACATTTTCTCAATTCTCACACCATAATCCTCTGCTTTCTAAACTGTACCAATAAGAAAAACCTGAACAAATTAAATTTCTTCTTTTAAGAGCATTGCTGCAATTTTAACTTTAAATAGCAAAAAATACATTCCTGTATCTTCCATGTTTATTTTTTCTCCTCATAAAAGCAATATATGTATCATAGATATTATAGAGTGTAGAAGGATGCATGCCACATAATTATATCTCCCAGGAATTTTTGTATGACTGTGTTTATATCTGCTCCTGCCTTGCCAAAAGGACACACACAGACACCACCACCCCAACAAACACACACATAGGCTGTATATATCATTTTGTAAATTGCTTTTCTTAACCCCTCAAAATGTTTTGTTGTACAAATTTTCTTCTGGGAGTTCCACATCATATTATAATAGGAAGATGTGATGTGAACTTGCTTATTCCAAACACAGCAAAACTAGATCAACGCCAACCAGTGTGATAAATCTACAAGCAGACAGATAGAAGAGGGAACAATGAGGTTGAGAGAGAAGAAAAGTCCAGATTAAAGCCATGGAAACTAGAGTCTGGAAATGCAGCATTGTCTGCAGGGACAGGAGAATACATTTGGGCACTCAGGAGTTAGAACCATGGAGGGAAGATCCTTGTGAAAGGTACAGCCTCTGTGAACAGAGAACTATAAAATGCCACCCATTGGTCCAGCTAAGTGATAAGAAAACCGTTTCTGCCCACGTCTCTTTGACAATAAACGTTAGAAAAAAATTTCCCCATGAGGATTTGAAAGTCCTAAGTTTGCACCATGCACTGGTATGAGGCCTAAGTTTTCCAAACTCATGAGGTATTAATACTCCTTGAGAACATATTTATGAACGGAATAGTGCCAGAGCTAACCAAACACAAATGCAACTTGTATTCTTAGGAGACTCATCTCTAACACAGGGCACCAATGACTTCTGCAGAAAATACCACACTATCTTCAAGGAAGCTTAGAGTCCCTAATTGCAGACCCAAAGAAGAAACAACATTCCTTGAAAGAGAGCCAGCATACACAACCAACATGAATGCAAGCATAAGGGTTGTATCTGGCACATTTGACACAGTGCGTTAATTGTTTCTTCTTTCTTTCAACAACAGATCTGTCTTCTATACTGTAAATATTCTCAGTGATAGCTATGAAATATCATGATACTGGCTAAGAAATAAATGCAAACAATGAAAATGTCTTTTTTTGAACTTTCTATGTGAAATCAGTCCCATAAATATAAAGTAAATTTAATAATGCATAAATCTAAAAGTAATGGATGTATAATATTTAAGTCCATTAATGCCTTTTGTGAATAGAAAGGGAAAAGCACTAAAGAAGTACTTCCCAGAGAAAGCTCTACAAGTTTCCCAGAGAGAGCTCTCTGCATAGAAAGTAGAACTGAATTAAAACTCAAGTTCTATTTCTGAACCTGTAAAATAACTATATTATTCTCATTTAATTTTGAACATAGTTTACACTCAGGCATATAAAGTACCAATATTCTAGAGAACCATTTACACTGAAAGAGACAAAAAAGTTATTCTAAACCTATGAACTCACTTTCTAAACAAATGAATATAACCGAGGTCATGTAAATGGAGGTCCATCATATAAATTAGAGTTCTCCAAATTAACTTCCATGTGGAATATACTGTTCATTAAGAGAGCAGTAATAAAAAAGTTAAGACTAAAAATTAATCTACACACAAGCATAGATATAAGTGTGCATAAAAATTAAAACCCAAATTTAACTGTAACAGTTATTTAGAACTTATACCACCATGCAATTTTTTTCATGGAAGAATATTAATAGAACAAACTGAAAGACAAAATGGTAATTATAGTAATAAAATAATAATTTCCAGTTATTATTACTATAGTTCTTAATTGTAGTTAATATATTGCTATTGCTTATTCATTTTAAACAAGAAGTAACTAAAATATTGCAAAAATCAATTAGAAATCATAAGGACATATTAGGGGTTAAAATGTTTAAAGGATCTTGAGTTTTTGAAAGGAGAGTTGAGTTATTGACTAATTATATGCTTTATGTCAAGCATACAGGTTGATATCAAGAATATCTATAAATACATGAAAAAGCAATAAATGAACTGATGAGAATTAAAGATCATTGAAATAATCTAAAGAATTGCAGTAAAAAGAACAAAATAGTAAAATAAAGGTTTTAACAGAAAAGACAAGAGAATGGCAGAATTAAGTCCAAACAAATCAGTGATTTATCAAAAGAAAACTTAGTGAAGCAAATACCAAATATTTATAGCTATTTTAATTATAGTATTTGCTATTTATAGAGTATTGACAGCAATAAAGATACAATTTGTCATAAAGGGAATAATTTGCAAAAAATATCACTTATAGTCAACTTATATGTTCTTGTATCATTGGATCAAAATAAAGATGAAAATTCCAGAATTACAAAGATAAATTGACATATCAATTTCACTGCAGACAGATTCATTATTAAATAGTCATGCACTGAAATGACCAAAAAGAATCTCAATATAATAGAATGCCGAAACAAATAAAATATAAATATATTTATTTTATTTATATACAAAAATTTTAAATGGACTGCATACTAAGATGCAGAAGTCATCTTAATGAGCAGTGAATTAAAATTTAATATGAAAATTTCTTTTAAAAAGTGTATTTTGAGAAATGTAAAAAAATATAGAAGTGCAGATTAAGACTTTTTTTGAATCACAATAAAATACTGCATATTAAAGTTGTATAGTACAGCTACTGTGGTATTTAGAGGCTAATATATAACCTTAAATATGAACCAGGAAAGAAAATAAGACTAAAAATTAATGATAAGCATTGAATTCATTGTTAGTAATTACATAACAGTAGACTAAATTTCCCAGCTTGCTCAGTGATAAAGAATCTGCCTGCCAATGCAGGAGACACAGGAGACTCAGGTTCAGTCCCTGGGTAGGGAAGATCCCCTGGAGACGGGAATGGCAACCCACTCCAGTGTTCTTGCCTGGGAAATACCATGGACAAAGGAGTCTGATGGGCTATAGTCCATGGGTTCTCAAAGATGCGGACATGACTGAGCATGCACACAGACTACATTTCAAATAGGAAAACAGGGTATAGTAAATATAAAAGAAGAACACAAATACAATTTTAAAAGGAAAAATAAGGAATATTGCTAAAGATAGGAATCAGTTTCATGAACTTTAAAATGAGAAAAAAACAAAAACAAAACAAAAAGTGGAGAAGGACCATGAATGTAGGCATAACATTTCTATAAATAATCGACATTAAGAATTTAAAAAAGGACACTATTGAGACTTTCCCATTTCATTGCATATTATTAACAAACATTCTTTATTAGTTGCATTATATTTACTTGCAGACTACTTGCAGAGTTTTCTTGCAAAATTTTAAGGACCAGTGTATTGGAAATCATTCCTTTCCCATGCCCATGGTTCAAGCTAAAAGAGCATCTTCTCTCTAGACTCAGGAAAGGGAGAAACAGAAGCGGTCCTCTTTTATCCCATTCAATCAACTCCACCCCCAGTACAGGTAACTCTCACAGCTGAGCATTTTTCATCAGATAGGTAACACATACGAAAATAATAATGCATTCATGATATAATTTAACTTCCGGGGTTCACTTTTCCTCACATCCCCCCACCCCCACCCACACTCCACATACTCTGGTCTCTCTGTCACTCTCTCTTTTTTTAGCTGTGCTAAGTCACTTAAGTCATGTCTGACTCCTTGTAACCCCACGAACAGCAGTCCCCAGGCTCCTCTGTCCATGGGATTCTGGAGTACTGGAGAGGGTTGCCATGCCCTCCTCCAGGGGATCTTTCTGAGCCAAGGATAGGACTCTAATGTCTCTGTACTGGCTGGCAGGTCCTTCACTGCCAGCACCACCTGAGAAACCCTTATTCTAGTTGCTTGGTTCGCTTTTCAACAATAATACTTTGAGCTGAGTTACTTCTCAACACACGACTTGTCTAAGACCAATCTACTTGATAAAAACCTCCCTTTAACTAGAACCTCATTCATTGATCCCTTTGAAAAAAACTTTCTCTGAAGTGGTGCTATGCTTTAGGTATGTTTGTTACATCAGAATTGGAGACTTATTTTGCAAATAAACAAATTAATATCTTGTGGAAAGTTCCCCCTAAATAGGTGGGCACCTGTTTTCACTGTTCCTTTCCCCAATCCTACTTCAGGTCAAGCTTAGATAATCAAGAATAGACCATTAAAAAGAGGGCCATGTTATAAATACTTACTTTTGTAAATATTCTTGCAATATTGGATTTTTATCTGGGTTCTAGTTTCTTGCTAATACAAAAAAATTATAATGGACATTCATGTATATTTATTCAGTACTGCTAATATCCTCCCTAGAACAAATTTAAAGTAGGAGTATTAAGTCAAAGAGTGTGATGATTTTTAGGGATTTCGATTCATATTGTTTTATTAATATTCATTAAAACCTCCTAATTTGTGCTGTCAGCAATGTATGACTTATCCATCTCACTGCAGTCACATGAGATTGAGAACTCAAATATTCTTTTTCTTATCTAATTTGATAAGTAAATATGGTATCTATTGCTTTTAATTTAATTTATTTGACTACTAATATGATTTTGCTTTTTTAATGACATGCATTTTCATCTTTTATACTTCACTGCATATTTATTTTCAACATCTCACATGCCCACATACTGATGAAGGTATTAACATTTTATCCCACTGATGGAAGCAATTATTTATATATTGAAGGTTTTAATCTGTTGTCCTATTTGCTATTATTACTACAAGTCAGTGCTTTGTAGTTTTTTATACTTTATTGTTTATACTTATTCATTTTGTGATTATTTTCATTATTTTCACACTTTAATGAAACTTTACTTTCTTGAGATCAGTTAAGTATTGACCTTTTGATTATACTCATTTTGGATTACTTGGTAGCCACAGATCTTAGAACTGTATGCACCATAGAAGTATATTATAAAGTTAAAATATGTTTTACTGTATGGAAAGGTAAACTCACAGCTATTATGAATTTGTGGGTGCAGATGGCATGTTCTTGATTACTCTAAATATCTTTCAGGGTCATTCTACATAACTTCATCCTAAATAACACCCACTTTCAGTTCATTTTACATTGGTAAAGCTTTCATGTTAAACAGACATTTTCCCCTTCAATTCACCTAAGAAAAGCTTATAATCTGAGGGCTTTGATTTGTTTAGGTAAGCTCATATGTGCATGATCATAACAGGTGATAATGAGTATGATAATGTATATGGAATTAAGGAAAAGCTTTACTGGGGGAAGATTGATTGGAAAATAAAAGTTACTAGCAGTTTAAAACTTTAGTTAACACATGAAGTCAGCATTCAGGTGCTACCATTGGAGACAACTTGAGAATGTGGGGATCAGGCTTTCTTTGAGAATCTGTTTCTTTCAGGGAATCAGAGGCAGTATTGAAGGTCATAATTAGCAAAAGCAGCAGGGCCCTCAAAACTGTTTAGAACCTACTTCTGTTACCTAAGAGCTGTTAAGTGCTTAGAACAGAGAATGTACATATCAAGGGCACAGGCATTAGGACATAATAATCATAAGACTCTCTGTCACATCAGTATTTTCCCATCTCATAGTATTTTCTGTGTTCATGGCTTTCAACTGACTGGAAAACCTACATTAGGGAGGGTAATATGCATTGTTGTTGTTCAGTCACCAAATTGTGTGCGACTCTTTGTGACCCCATGAGCTGCAACACACCAGTATTCCCTGTCTTTCACTATCTTCCAAAGTTTGCTCAAACTCTTGTCCATTGAGTCAGTGATGCTATCTAACCATCTCAGCTTCTGCTGCCCACTTCTCTTTTAAGAAATAAGATCAACTGATTGTAAATATTAAGGCATCTAAAATATAATTTCACCGTAACATCTAGACTAGTATTAGACAAAACAGCTTGGTGCTGTACTCTAGCCAAGTGGATACATAAAATTAACTATCACAGACATCAAAAGAGCATCACAGTCTGTGGTCCTGAAAGAGGTCCAGGGTCACTGGAGGGGAGTTAATCCAGCTATGTCTACAGAGAGACTCAGAATGTAGAAAGTCTCCTAAGACAGGCCTATACTCTCAGTCATAGCTATTTGACCTTTAATATTCACTCTACACAAAGGAAAGTGTCTGACGATTTCAAGGAGGAGAGTTATATTTTAGAGTCTACAGCAAAGGCTCTCTGGCTCCATTTTTATTCCTTGCATCAGCCATACCCTCTGTAATTTCTCCCTTAAAGGGCAAAATTTGAGTATTCTCATATACGATGACCCTGCACTTAAATGCAGCTAGATTTCAGTGGCACTAGCATAAATAAATTCAGTATTTTTCACATCTATATTTCCAGAAGTGTAAGATTCCTTCTAACTCTGAATGGATCCCTGACCCCCCTCCCAACCCCTGCCCCTGGCCTCTACCCCACTTAGTTAGGTTTGCCGCCAGACTGCGTTGATCTTTCCTTCTGTCACATTACCAAATTTCTAATTGATACTAGCTCTCGGGAGCCAACATGATTCTGACCACCTGATACCTTACTTGTGAATTATTTAAGCTCATCTGCTTCATTGGCTGTTTCGTGTCCATTTGCTAAATGATCACTCCAGAGAATAATAGTAGAGAATCTAATTTTTTTCTGTAAAAGATCTGCCAAGATCAAACATCTTGATATTCTGTGAAGTTCCTTCTTTTTCATAACCTGCTTTTGCTGCACTTTTTTCTTTTTTTCCCTCAATACTCTTTTGGTGTAAGAACTTGTTCTATACTGATAGTCTGTGGATATCAGATTCTAATGCATTTGAGAGAAACTGTTTCAGTCGCATCTCTGTCCAATCAAATTGCTAGAGATTTGCCCATTTTAGTACTGTCCAATAGAACTTTCTGCAATATGGTAGCCATTGGCCGTTTGTAGTTATTGAGCACTTCAAATACAGCTAGTGCTTCTGAAGATCTGAATTTTTAATTTGATTTAGTTTTAATCAATTTAAATGTAAATAGCCATATGTTGCTGGTGGCGCTTATATTTGACTGCACAGTCTTAGATACTGCACATTGCTCTGGCATCAGAGAATCTCATTATGTCAATGCTTCTCCATGTAAGGGCAAGAGTCTGAAGGTTCCGAGGGCACTTCCAGCTGGAGCCCACGCACTTCACCTTCCAGATCGCTCTCCCAGGACTCCGGTATCCCAGGCCCAGATGGGCCCAAGTGTGGTTCTAGGACCTGTGCCGCCTCTTTCTCATGTCTGTCTTCTGAAGCGAAATTCTTGGAGAGTGAGTAGGGGGTTATGACGAGCATTACTGACTATGGTCTTGGTTGTATACAGATGTGAAGGAGAATAGCAGAGAAGTGGGGTGGGGCTATAGATGGAAAGTGAAGGGGGTGAGCCAAGGATCTGCTCTCCTGTGCCACTAATGAGAATTTAAAACCTGAATCTGGCTTTTATTCATCAAGTTCCTAAAAGGCATGCCGGAGTAAGCCCCTTATGATCAGATATGTCCTGGCTTAGACTGGGTCAAGGAGAAGAAACCCAGCAAGAATAGTGGAGATGGTGTTGTTACGTGATTATTAGGTAACCTTGGACAGGGTTAAATGAGCCTTGTTTACCCCTCCACAGGAAGAAAAGGAAAAGTAGAATTTTGTCCTGTGAATTTCCCAAGTGATTAGAAGATTGAGAGAGCAAAAAATGAGTCAGCAGGTATTTATTCTATTTTTGTTATGATTGCATATTTGTCAAGTTTCAATGTTTTATCACATGATTGCTAACCAGATATATTAAATATTCAAATATGTCAATTTATATCTTAAATATTTAAACAATAAGTGTACTCTTGTTTCAGGCCCCACACACTTTAGGGGTGAACCTGCTGGAACTTCCTCATTACAGTGCCCATTAGGCTGTCTCATTATGTATGTTTTTTTCTAAATTATCTTACTAGACTGTAAAATAACTTAGTCTTCAATAACTAATCTGTGAGAGTTGAAGGAAAGAATGAATAAAATGCCACATAAAAAAGGAATCATGCTTCCCCCAACATCTGCAGATAGAAGTACCTAGGATGATTATATAGCCAAAGATAGAGTTTTAAATCTGAAAACCCAGATATTCTCACTATAATATTCTCACATCCTCCTCTTTGACCTAATTAGTATATGGAAGCACATCTTTGCTTTTTTTTTTTTTTTTCATTTTCTGCAAATACCTTTATGTGGAAGAAAGAAGAAAGAAGGGGAGAAAGAAAGGGAGGATGGCAATTGCCAGATGTCCACGTTCTCCAAGAATCCATCTATTACTTTTCTGTGAAAGAGAACAGCATTGAAACATGTATATTATCTAGGGTGAAACAGATCACCAGCCCAGGTTGGGTACATGAGACAAGTGCTCTGGCCTGGTGCACTGGGAAGACCCAGAGGGATCGGGTGGAGAGGGAGGTGGGAGGGGGGACCGGGATGGGGAATACATGTAAATCCATGGCTAATTCATTTCAATGTATGACAAAAACTACTGTAATGATGTAAAGTAATTAGCCTCCAACTAATAAAAATAAATGGAAAAAAAAATAAAATAAATTAAAAAAAAAGTAGATTGTGCTTTGATACTTTGTAATAAGTACTTTTCCTAATTTGGTGAGAGAGTTCTCATTTGGTAGAAGTATATCTCTACCTATTTGATACATTTTATTCTGTTTTATAAAGCTGTTGGTTTGGTCTTGGTTGAGAAGACAAGTACATTAAAATAAATACATGCTATTAAAAACTCAGGAATTGGAACAACATTTGCTTCATTTGACACCACAGCTTTCTCAGTCACACATTCTGCAATTCAGTACTGCCTATTAACTGAACCTGGAGTGTGATTGAGGGATATAGACTAGTAGGAGAAATAAAACACTGCTGGAATACATCTGAAATGTACTGTCAATTGATTCAGGTTTCTATACAACTCCAATATAACTGATGAAAAATAAATTGACTCTATCTCTTTCAGTGCATAAAATAAGACCTCTAAAATATTTTTAAGATTAGTGAAGAAAAAGAAAAGTATGTCATTTTTAATACCCATTCTCTTTTAAGAAATATAGATCTTGGAAGCTAAAGAGTCTTTGCTTTCAGTTCTCAAAATTATTGTCTTCTGGGTAATGGTTTATGTCACACTTGAAGACTTTTAAAATTGTGGGTGGAGGCAGGGAAGCTTGGCAAAAGAAATGGGGACAGAGTTAAGTCCTTTTGCATGTGAGGATGGAAGTAGGTGCGGAATTTCCCAGTGAGGGACCAGGAGCAATGAAAGCTAAGTTTTGGAAGACAATTTATGTGGGGGATGGACATAGTGGCTTATAAGCAGGGACATACAGAGGAGACAGATGAGGCTAAAAGTGTTTTCTTTTTTTCTTTCTTTCTTTTTTAGAGAAATGCTAGGTATTGTGGACTATGAACTCCTTCACCTTCTTCTTCTTCTACTTCTTTTTTTTTTTTTTTGTAATCCTATTTTGTAATGATGTATTTCTCCTTAGTATTCTTGGGCAAAGCACATCTGGGGAGAGGTAGTTGAAGAAGAAGGTGAATGAATTACAAGCATACTAATAGCGCAGCCGAATTTGGGACTTTCTCGGTGGCTCAGTGCTAAGGAATCTGCCTGGCAATGTAGGGGATGCAGGAGACAGAGTTAGATCCCTGAGTCAGGAAGATTCCCTGGTGGAGGAAATGGCAACTGACTCCAGTAATCTTGCTTAGGAGATCCCAAGGACAGAGGAGCCCGGCAGGCTACAGTCTATGGGGCTGCAAAGAGTGGGACATGACTGAGTAAGCACCCTGAGTCATGAGAGAGGTGAAATTCTATACATAGAAAATAAGTATCTATATGTGTGTTTGTGTTTTCTAACCCAACTGTGAAATTATTAACCTGTCAGCACACTTACTCATCTTGTTCTGGCCCTAGGTGAGCCTAAGACTGAGTTTGGTGGAAGAATAAATTTAACAGTAAGCGTTTCCTAAATGTCAACTGTATGTTAGACTTTGAGTTACATGATATGGTACCTGCCTCTCGTCTTCTATAGTTTTGGTCTTTTGTTCATTCAAATGTTTGTAGAGAGCCCTAACAGAAATAACTCCTTCCAGAGGCACATGTGTACCTCCAACAGAATAGGAATTAGGGCCCTTTATCATTTCAGAAATGAATGGCATTGTTACAGTGAGGGAAATTTTGGATTTGACACATCATATTTCAAGAAAAATAAATGAAACCTGTATACATTTTTGAATTTTAGAAATATGCATATATAATTCTAAATTTCTGTATATCCTGTAGAAAAGTACAAGATTTATATTGTCTTGGAAAAGAATGGAATAATTAGTGCCTCTCTAATTTACTCAATATTAGAATTTTAGTTATTACTATATGTTTCAACAGTTTCTTATCAAACATCATTTATGGGTTCCTGCTACCTATCAGTCACCTTTGGTCTGACATCTGAAACTCAACATGTCTAAAATGGATCTTACAAATTACATGCATTTCTTCAACAATGGCATTTGCTTTGACTTTTGAGATTTTTCTCTATAGGCTGATAACTTGTTCATAAGACCCTGAAATTCTCTACAAATCTATACTCTCCATTTCTCCCCATCTCAGTTACCAAAGGTCTCTGATTACTTCTTCCAAAGTTGTTCATTTATCTAACTTCTCATTGTCAGCTCAGCATCTGAGCTGGTTATAACTGAACTATTGAAATGAAGTGAAGTGAAGCAAAAGGAGCTCAGTCATGTCCAACTCTTTGTGACCCTACGGACTATACAGTCCATGGAATTCTCCAGGCCAGAATATTGGAGTAGGTAGACTTTCCCTTCCCCAGGGGATCTTCCCAACCCAGGACTCAAACCCAGATCTCCCACATTGCAGGCAGATTCTTTACCAACTGAATTCTCAGGGAAGCCCTGAACTACTGAAAGAGGATCTTAACTCTTTGGGCACTTTTACTCTCTGTTCATATTATCTTGTTGGATATATATTCCAAAATAATCCTAAAATACAGCTTTGATTCCATCACTCCCAACTCCTAAGCCATACTTGTTTTCCCTTTCTCCATAAACATAGACCCCAAAGATATCTATTCTTACATCCTATCACATTTTCATCTGAATCTTATCCTCCATTTAAACTGCCTCTTTCCAGCACAGCCTAAGTCTTTCTTCTTTATCTTGATTGATGGGGCTTCCTTTACCTGAAATACTCTTTTTACTGTTTCAATTTCTTTTTTTTTTAACTTTTTATTTTGTATTGGGGTATAGCCGATTAACAATCTTGTAATAGTTTCAGGTGAGCAATGAAGGGATTCAGCCATACACATACATGTATCCGTTCCTATTTCTTAAAATTGCACTCACTATGTCTTCTAAAACCTAGAATATATAATTTCAGCATGTTAATACTTGACTTGTTTTGCTTATCCATTCAATCTTTTTCAAATACTAAATGAGTATTACTTTCTGTCAGTATATACTAATTATCTGAACCAGGGTTCAGATAAGAGAAACTCAACCTGACACCTTTAAGTGTTTGGTTAGACCACATAGTTAAACTGCAATGAGGAACAGAGTAAATTATATATTTCAATCCTTTGGAGTTGCTCACCACCATGGCAGATTCAAGTTAAAAAAAAAAAAAAGCCAGAATATTTATAAAATACATAATGTAAATGTTTTTCATAAAGGTACTTGAGTGTCTCAGAGAGCCTAATAATGAGCTCACAGTTCAATTTCAGGCAAACCGGGATCCTCCGACATAAATATTGTCAGGTTCCTTCTCACGATTTTACTATTTTAAACATATACCCTCTGTGTGACTTTCCACTTATCTATTTATAAGTTAACTTTTCATTTCCCCCTTACTCAATTTACCTGTTAGGACATGGCAACCAGAGTTCCCAAGGTTACAACTCCCCAATTCAAAGTAGTGTTGCAGACTGAGATGGGATTTGGACCCATTTCAAATACCCAGGGAGGTATCACATGGGATTATTTACTGACCTTTGAGCCAGGGGTTAGGGCTACTTGGACCAGGATGGTAGGGAAAGCGGCTGCTCCTAGGAAATGAAGGGTTCTGGGCCCAGAGTAGCATAGATGCCCACTCCAGAGGGTTATAAAGACAAGGAAAACCAAATCCTGATTCTAGGAGGTCAGGACAGGATGAACAGATGTGGTGCTTCTCTTTGGACACATTTAAAAGCATTTTCACATTCAATAAGATATTCGATCTAATCTTAACTTTTTCATGGCTTTTTTGCATTAATTTGTGATTTTACATCTTGAATATTAATCCCAATGTTAGCATTTTTGGGTAGTTACACTTAATGCAAATTTCTTAACAGCCATACTTGTGGGGAAATGTAAAATTAAATTAGTCTTTAACATGCTTTTCAAGTAATTGAGTTGCATCGGCATGCTTTCACTCCTTCCATCTAAATTTACTACTTTTTGTGGCTCTTCTGAACCATTCTCAATTTAATGGGTTTGTTTCAATTAAATTTTCCAAAGCACTGTGAATGTCACTGTCCGGGTATGGGAAAAGGTTTGGAACAGATTTGAAATCCTACTGGGGCGACAAAGCCAGCAGTGCTTCTTACAGTATCTACTTCCCTTTTTTTCTGTTACACCTGGGCTGCTTTATTTATCTGGCAGGGTTCTTTGCTGCCAAAAATATATTTAGCAGGCTTACTCCTCTAATTACCATAGCACAGAGAATTTCCTCAGAGAAACTTGGAGAGGGGTTCCCACACTAAGTGCCAAATGAAGAGAGGAGTGAACTTATTACCCAGAAATTAGTGGAGAAGAGATTTGTAAGCTATTGTAGGCAGAATATTGAGAAAGTTCTGAGGCAGCCATCGTGAGAGCACTGGGCTTAGTGTCAAAAGATCAGAGAATCTGAGAAAATTGTTATAATAACAATTGAATGATGCTTTTAGACTCATTTTAACATTTTCGGTTTCAGAGAAAAATGAGGTGCGATGGAAAGCATAATGACTATCAGATTTAGCAACTATTTCCCGATTTCTCTTTCCAAGTCATTAAACAGTTCAGTGATACTCTTTTATTAAATCCATTTACCACTGGTGTTTTAAAGACATGTTCACTTGGGAGTGACTCATCTTTACTTTCAAACTTTCACTGTATTGCCTATTCTCCTGGCTTTATTGATCATCACTTCCAGATTAAATTATGAATGGTTTGTGTTTCCTGATTAATTCCAAATTTCCTAGTCTCTTAATATGTTCAGGGAATATATGAACATTCTTTTTACAGGAAATGGTATGCAATAATTTAAATACTAAATAAGTGTGTTATGTTTAACAATAATAAAAAAGAAGGTCAGATTCTTGAAAAGTTAAAAGGATTTCAATTTGAAGGTTTTATATGTGGTTATAATTCCTGAGGAGACAGAATCATGGATTTCTTTTAAGTAAGAGTTTTCTGAAAACCAGCAAACAAACAGAAAGAAGAATGTTTTGATCACAAACTTTCATTATTGCTTCTGACCACAAATGGATTGATTCATAAACTGCCCATGACTTTTAAGTATCATATTTAAAACTTCTTAAGTTCAGTCATTTATTTGCAACTTTTTTCTCTTCTACCTTTGGCTATATTATTGCCTAGTGTGTATGTTGATACAGTTTTTATGATAATTCCTTTTTTGTTTCCCATATCTTCAAAACCTCTTACACTGATAGTGTCATTTTAAGAAATATGGAAGAATCCAGGGTTTTTGTCTGTTTCTCACTTGTGACTAAATCTCTGATTTTATCCTCATCTTTGGTTGAATTATATATCATTTAAAATTAAAGAATTTTTCTCTAAGATCAGCTGGATGCTTTTAAAGCAGCATGACTGTTAGATCTTGATGGTACAAAGGTTTCTCAGGCCAACTTCTTTTAGCTTTAAAGTCTATGACCTATTCTTAGGGTTTTGACAATTTCTATTTTCTCCCATCACAGGCCTAACATGTGACGAGAAATGATCTATATTCCCACAATGATTGTCACTTCAATCTTGCATCATGACATAATCTGATAAAATACATTTTAAGTGACAATTTAAAAATTAAGTTCCAATTAAAATCCATCCCCATGGAGCACCACTGCACAAATGCCTCATTTCACCTCTGTCATGTAGATGATTACATAATGCAATATTCACTTACAACACTAAGCTTGTTTGTGTGCTGCCAATACTAACTCCCCCAAAGCAAAAAGCATTAGCTTTTGACATCTGTGGAAATCGAACTATCATTTCAAAGGTATTAAATAGGAAAAAAAATAAGTATCAGAATCAAAACAATCAGCAAGTGTAGATTTTCAAAGCAGAAAAAAAAATACACATTAAAACAACATAGACCTACCATCTAATTTCTTCAGTGAATGGAGATCCAGGTATATTCAAAGATGTTACCAAACATGACACAGCAATACAGGAAAACCTACAACAGAAACAGCTTATTTCACTTCTCAGTTGGGTCTTTTCTGCCGTGACTGTGTGCTGTGCAAGTGTAAATGAATGTGCCAAATGAAGAAGTGAGAAAAACAATTCAGAGATAAGTATACCAGTCATTTATCCTCACTGGATATCTTCTCATTTATTTGGGGGTGGGAGGGGGTTGATCTCTGAGATAAAATAATGACAATTGAAATAGACTGAGAGATAAAATAACGAGAGTTGAAATGCTAGACAGTCTACAATGTGGGGGAAAAAAAGTTACATTTTTTTCAGATCAGATCAATTTTAGGAAAAGTATGAGAAATTAGGATTTCTCTGAGGTACATACATCAGATTCCAAAATTTAAGAAGATGATAAATTATATTTCATAAACCACTAGCTAATCCATATAATAAAAGTTTTAATGATAATCAGATTCCATTTAACATCTATTCAATTGTCAAACTTTAAATAGTTAACATCGAACTAGTGAAGATGCTGTATTAAAAATAACCTACTTTATTGGCAAGCAGTTTGACTTACAAAATAAAAAATATCTTGACCTAATGAAGTAAGTTCTGATAAAGGATACTAAAAATAATTGCAAAATGCAATATGCACATTAAATATTTACTCTGCATGACTAATTATAATAATGAAAAATAGAAATGTCTAAATGCCTCAGAGAAGAAGACTCCTTAAATAAATTACTATTTGTCTTCAAAAGATAAGATAATATAGCTATTCACTGAAAGCAGGAGAACCGTGAATGATTCTTCTGTTATAATGATAAACCCAAAGACAGAAAGCAAAATTATCATGGTGTTAAACATGCCTTTATGTTGAAAAACATTAGAGGAAATAGGTATAAATGCAAACATGAAAGATCTAGGGATTATAAGTGAGCATCCTTTTTCTCTCTCATTGTCTCTTCAAATTTCTAGCAATGTCAATATATACAGTGTAAAACCTCTGAATCATTCCCACTTCAGTAGTTTGACCCACCTCTCAGAGACCTCCCCTGGCATTCTGGGAAATATCCAGAGTGCCACACAAATTCTCTTCAGAGCACAGGCATTTTCTTCCCCCTTTCTAGATGACCTTGGCTGCCTACCAAAAGAATCAGACTCATCCTTGACATTTCTGCTGCTGTCTTTTTCTAAGAGAGCACTGCCTCTCTAAGGAGCTAACTCATAAAGCTGCAGAATTCTTAGGCAGCACACTAGGTCCTTCATTTTCTGGAGTACAAAGTGTATTCCTCTGAGTTCCATGCAAACACTGGAAGACTGTCAGGAAGCAGCCAAGAGAATTTTGTCTTCCGGAGTCCTCTATTTCTCTCCAAGGTCCCAGTCAATGGAATGTCCTTCTTGAAAGTCTCCTCCCCTTATGTCCATTTGCATTCTCCACCACAAATTGCACAAGGGAAGAAGTCAACACATTTTCATTCATGGGTTATCTCTATAGTCCATGGCAAAATGAGGAATTCGATTGATGCTCAACAAATAGTTGTTGAATGAGTGAAAGCATGAATGCACATAGACTAGTTGCCAGCTCACCAGGATGTCAGTCACAATCAGAAATAATGAATGAGTCAATGCCCTACTAGATCCAGGGTGAGCATTTTGGCCTTGTATTGATGACTCTCTGTGCAAAGTACAATTAGATGGCCCATTTAGGCCAATTTTTAATCACATAGGGTAACAGTTCACAAAGCTCTGAAACAGTTCCGCCCCCCTTTTTTCTCCTTCATGTTCTTAGGAGGCTTAAGGTCTCTAACAGACCTGCTGTTAGAGAGCCTTGTACTCTATCCTCCTGCTACAGGGAAACTCCTGGGTCCACCTGTCACATCTGCTCTTCTTCATATGCCGCTCACTATCTTGTGGAAGACCCTCATTTATTACCTAGAACATAGCAGATACTCAGTAAACAATTTTAAGAAGTCGATTATTTACCTGTTGTTTAGGGGAAGAGAAATATAATTCCATGATCCCTTTCTTACATTTAGGACACTGACATGAAAATAAGGTTTCTATTTCTTCTTCTACAAAAAAGATTTTGATATCTTAATTCATGAAAAGCATTGGAAACTGTGCTCTCTAGTTACTTTCCCCATCTTTTTAAAAAGATACAAGAACTTTTAGAAGAAAAAATGAGTTAAAAAAGTCTTATACAAAAAAATAAAAACATCTTATGTGGAACACAACCTGTTTTATTGTATAATTATTTATCACATATTTATAGCTCGCTCATATTTCCACATTTTCTTTTACATTAAAAATCCTAACAAATATGCTATTACATTTGCTCTTAAATTTTTATTCACGTATTTATTCATTTAGACAAAAAAAATATTATTGAACACAATAAATGCTGGAGGGTTCTGTTAGTGACTGGGGGATTCAAAATGTACCAGTTAAATGTATCCATAAAGACAGAAGCAAGGGCAATGGCAGGGAGCAAACATGTAAGACTACATAAATAAATGTCATCATGGTTGCATGAGTATTATAGAAGGAAAGTTAAGGGTGCAACGTAAGACTAAGGAAGGTCTCTGTACATTCACCCCCATTCAGCTGAAACTTAAATGATGGTAAGAAGTAATTCAGATGCAGAGTATGATTAAAACTACCTCCTCCAGGCAGAAAGAATGGAACATTAATGCTCCAGATGTAAATCATTTCGTCCACTTTGAGAAACAAAAGGAAGGCCAGCACAGGTGGCATACAATGTGGGAGTCAGGTAACCTCAAGAGATGTTGGTGGGAAAGGTAGGTGCCAGGCTTTCATAGCCATTTAACCCAAATTAATGATTTTAAACTTTATTCTCAAAGCAATAAAAGGACATTAATGGCGTGTAAGCCAGTCAATGATGTCATTGGGTTCACACTCTTGAAATGGTTCTTCTGACCACTTCTCTGACCACTGTATGAAGGATAGGTGAAAGAGAGTTGTCAAGAGCAGATATGGGTGCCAAGTTAGAAAACCACTGTAGAAATTCCTCCAGTGGATAATTGTGAATATGAAGACAGGCAGGAAGAAAAACTGATATTTATTTTCAGAGCGTAATGTACAAAAGTGGCTTCAGATACTAGCAAGCTAAGAATTATTAATCTAATTTCAAAGAAAAGGAAATTGATCCTCAGAAAAATGTTCTAAAAGTTCATAGCTCTGAGTGTCCACCATTTGGCAGTCCTCTTAGTTATATATATATATATATATATATATATATATATATAAAAACACATGAAGTACACCTGGGACACTCCTCTTAATGTTACATTTAGTTCTATACTTTGCTTTGACCAAGGAAACAGAACCCACCTGCCATTTATGGGTTGAAGCTTCAAGAGAAAGTATATTATATGTCTCGTTCTGTTCCCCTCTAATAAACCTAGATCAAGGTTATTCCACCAGCCTGACTGAATGAAGATAACTTGGAAGAGATTTTCAATCAAACTATTATGGATATGTAGTAGGAACAAGTGATTAACATTTATTATGCTAAGCCATTGAAGATTTTTGAATTGTTTGTTACTGCAGCAAAGCCAATCCTATTCTGTTTCAATGTATATCATTATTCTCATCTTATGTTTTGGAATGGAGGGTTCAGAGAAGGTTCAATGTATCACTGAGAGGGAAGTAAAACCCAAGTCTATCTGAAACCAGATAAAATGATTTTCCTACCATGATTATAAGAGTCATTTGCAAGTATAGCAGATATAAGAACTTATAGATGAACACAGTGAATACATGAAGATGTAAAAGTCAATAAAAAAAAAGATTAAAATCTTATGAGCTGAAAGCAAATAGTAGAGCTATTTTCAATACTTTGAGAAGCCACTGCATGGATTGTGTGTAACTGAAAAGGGAGAAAGAAAATGAAAGTATTTAATAGGAGTAAGGGGTTATAATATCTATGTTAAACTTGATTATATTGAAGAATTATTAAATCTTGGGACATATTTTCTTATTGGAGTTAATAAAAAGGTGTCAAAAATGTAAGTATATAAAGTCTGAGATAGAGACAGTCAGGCACAAAGTGAGATTTTGTATTTTTTATCTTTATTTTTGTCTAGAGAGATAAAGATAGGTGCACGTAATAATGGGTTCTGGGAATAATATCCATTGAAGTTGTAAAAGCTACTCTAAATTTAAGACTTGTCAAAACAATTCATTCATTTCAGAAAGGAATTTTACAACATATGTCGGTGTCAGCTGCATGGCAGTAAAGAATCCAGTTTCAATGTAAGTGGGCTTAAATGGCTTCTGCTGCCCCCTTAGCTCTCCTTTCCTTAAAAGTGGTTGTTAGAGAGATCAACATATGGCAAATTTGGCAGTAAAACATCATTAGTGAAAAACACCCACAACTGCAGAAAGTTGAAAGAATTTTGAAAATTACAAAGAAACTTGAGGGCTTTGATGGTATGTGCTGTTTGGAAATGGTGTTATTTTTTTCTATGCCTATGGGGATATTATCCTGCTTCCCTCATCAGCATTCATTCTCCTATTGGTGTAACTATAGCCCTCGCTCCCCGCCCCCCACCCCCCATCCCCCACACCCCACACAGTGATTGGTTCAGGGTGAACCCATGACATAAAATCATCAAATCAGGTTTACTGGCACTCCCAGAAAAAAGTCTTTCTCTGGATTTCCAGTTTTCAGAATGTATGACTAAAGATTCTCTATCTACTTTTTCCCAATGAAAGTAGAATGGAGCCAACTTGAAAATCATAAATGGGAGATAGAAACTGGATTTAATGATATTACAAAAGCGATGTCCTAGTTACCTCTTGAGCTGGGCTTCCGTGAGCCAGTGGGGCTGCATGAGCTGTTTTTGTTGTTGATCACTTGTGAATAAAAGTCATAACCAATGAAAGGCTCTCAAAGTTGACCATCTCTAAGAAGAATATTTTATAGTCAACTGCTCAAAATACATGCCATCAATGAAAATTTATTTACTCATCTATTTTACAAATATTTTCAAAATTTCTTCTTGCTTAAGGGATTGTATTGACAGTTCGTGACAGGTACTCAAGAGACTTAGCTTTCAAAAACGTCTTCATTTATCTGGAAAATAATACCTAATTGCAATGTAAAGCAATGATGGCAGAGGTAGTGGATTCCTTGAGAGCAGAGAGGAGGGACAATTCAGTAAGCCTGTGGATATTGAAGATGTCCTGGTGAATTATGACTTAACTCTTTCTGGCTGCAGGAATCCACTTTTGGGTGGGGGTACAACTTGGGGACCTGCTTCATTTCAGCCTGCAGGACACCAAATACCTGAAAGCCCCAAGAGGAAATGTTCTTATGCTTGAGAATCTCAAGTCTCCATGATTGTTCTAACTGATCCTTTATATTTAGAGCCCAGTAAAAAGCCCCACTCATGAAGCTCAAGCATCTACAGACTGCTTTCCCAATGACAGATAATCTTTTCTCCTTGCACTGGAATTTGTCCCAAATCTCCTTTTCCATTTTTACAGTTTTCCTCAAATACTCTGCTACTCCCCCTCTTACAGATTGCATGATCCATCTCCCCTTTCCCTGGGGTATGGGTGTTATAGCCCAATAAAATGTTAAGGAGTTGTGGAAGCTATGACAGGGCATCCCAGGGGCCTCCTGGAGAATTTCAAGGTTTCTTCAAATAAAGGTGGTATTTTCAACAATAAGTATAAAAACTAGTGCCTTTGGCTTGGGAAAGGGAATTAAAACCAAATGGTTAAAAGTGATCAGATAGAGAGGGAGGTGGGAGGGGGGATCGGGATGGGGAATACATGTAAATCCATGGCTGATTCATGTCAATGTATGACAAAAACCACTACAATATTGTAAAGTAATTAGCTTCCAACTAATAAAAATAAATGAAAAAAAAAGTATATTTAAAAAAAAAGTGCTCTTACAGTTACCAGATCTTGTTCTTGTAAATAGTATGTGTTACGTGCTAAAAGTTCAAATATGTATACATTACAAAAAAAAAAAAGATAGGAGAAGAATTATGAACCTAGGAAATATAATTTTATTTTAATAAGTATTTCAAAACTCATTGTTTTAAATAAACTATTGATTGATTGTACTTGATAATAAAATATATATTAAAATTAATTAAACATACACAAACACATATGTTCCCACCAAAAATGTTACTATGAAAATGGTATTATATAGCTACCTATATAGACATGTGTATCATATTATATTACTATTTTATTAAGATTAAAATTTTTATAGTATAATTAAATAATATTTTAAATACTTTAATCTTATCATTTATCTGATTGCATTTTGGATTCTGTTTTATACTGTATATTATAATATGTAAGTTCAGTTCAGTGGCTCAGTAGTATCCAACTCTTTGAGACCCCATGGACTGCAGTATGCCAGGCTTCCCTGTCCATCACTAACACCCGGAGCTTGCTCAAACTCATGCTCATCAAGTTAGTGATGCCGTCCAAGCATCTCATCCTGTGTTATCCTCTTCTCCTCCTGCCTTCAATCATTCCCAGCATCAGGGTCTTTTCAAATGAGTCAGTTCTTTGCAACAGGTGGCCAAAATATTGGAACTTCAGCTTCAGCATCAGTCCTTCCAATGAATATTCAGGACTGATTTCCTTTGCGATAGACTGGTTGGATCTCCTTGCAGTCCAAGGGACTTTCTAGAGTCTTCTCCAACACCACAGTTCAAAAGCATCAATTCTTTGGTGCTCAGCTTTCTTTATGGTCTGACTCTCACAACCATACATAACTATTGGAAAAAGCATAACACTGACTAGACGGACCTTTGTTGGCAAAGTAATGTCTCTGCTTTTTAATATGCTGTCTAGGTTGGTCATAACTTTTCTTCCAAGGAGCCAGTGTCTTTTAATTTCATGGCTGCAGTCACCATCTGCAGTGATTTTGGAGCCCAAGAAAATAAAGTCTGTTACTATTTCCATTGTTTCCCCATCTATTTGCCCTGAAGTGATGGAACTGGATGCCATGATCTTAGTTTTTTTAATGTTGAGTTTTAAGCCAGCTTTTTCACTCTCCTCTTTCACTTTCATCAAGTGACTCTTTAGTTCTTCTTCACTTTCTGCCATAAGGATGGTGTCATCAGCATATCTGAGGTTACTGATATTTCTCCCTGAAATCTTGATTCTAGCTTGTGCTTCATCCAGTCTGTCATTTGAAAAATGTACTCTGCATATAAGGTAGATCAGCAAGGTGAAAAGATACTGTCTTGATGTACTCCTTTCCCAATTCGGAACAGTCCATTGTTCTGTGCCCAGTTCTAACTATGGCTTCTTCACCTTCATACAGATTTCTCAGGAGGCAGGTAAGGTGGTCTGGTATTCCAGTCTCTTTAAGAATTTTCTACAGTCTGTTGTGATCAACACAGTCAAAGGCTTAAGCATAGTCAGTGAAGCAGAAGTAGATATTTTTCTAGAACTCTCTTGCTTTTCTGATGATCCAACGGATGTTGGCAATTTGATCTCTGGTTCCTCTGCCTTTCTAAATCCAGCTTGAACATCTGGAATTTCTCAGTTCACGTTCTATTGAAGCCTCGCTTGGAGAGTTTTGAGCATTACTTTGCTAGCATGTGAGATGAATTCAATTGTGTGGTAGTTTGAACATTCTTTGGCATTGCCTTTCATTGGGATTGTAATGAAAACTCTTCTTTTCCAGTCCTGTGGCCAATACTGAGTTTTTCAAATTTGTTGGTATATTGAGTGCAGCACTTTAACAGCATCATCTTTTAGGATTTGAAATAGCTCAACTGGAATTCCATCACCTCCACTAGCTTTGTTCATAGTGATGCTTCCTAAAGCCCACTTGACTTCATACTCAAGGATGTCTGGCTCTGGGTGAGTGATCACACCATCATGGTTATCTGGGTCATTAAGATCTATTTTTGTATAGTTCTTCTGTATATTCTTGCCACCTCTTCTTAATATCTTCTGCTTCTGTTAGGACCATATGATTTCTGTCCTTTATTGTGGCCATCTTTATATGAAACTTGCCCTCGGTATCTCTAATTTTCTTGAAGAGATTTCTAGTCTTTCCCATTATACTAAAGAGATTTCTAATCTTTCCCATTTTATTGTTTTCCTCTATTTATTTGTATTGATCATGTAGGAAGGCTTCCTTATGTTTCCTTGGTATTCTTTGGAACTCTGCATTCAGATGGATATATCTTTCCTTTTCTCCTTTGCCTTTCACTTCTTTTCTCAGCTATTTGTAAGGCCTCCTCAGACAACTATTTTGCTCTTTTGCATTTCTTCTTCTTGGGGATGGTCTTGATCCCTGCCTCCTATACAATGTTACCAACCTCTGTCCATAGTTCTTTAGGCACTCTATCAGATCTAATCCCTTGAATCTACTTGTCACTTCCACTGTATAACAGATTTGATTTAGCTCATACCTGAATGGCCTAGTGGTTTTCCCTACTTTATTCTATTTAGGTCTGAATTTGGCAATAAGGAGTTCATGATCTGAGCAACAGTCAGCTCCCGGTCTTGTTTTTGCTGACTGTATAGAGCTTCTCCGTCTTTAGCTGCAAAGAATATAATCAGTCTGATTTCGGTGTTTACCATCTGGTGATGTCCATGTGTAGAGTCATGTCTTGTGTGGTCAGAAGAGGGTGTTTGCTATGACCAATGTGTTCTTTTGGCATAACTCTGTCAGTCTTTGTCCTGCTTCATTTTATACTCCAAGGCCAAAGTTGCCTGTTACTCCAGGTATCTCTTGAGTTCCTACTTTTGCATTTCAGTCCCCTATAATGTAAAGAACATCTTTTTGGGGTGTTAGTTCTAGAAAATCTTATAGGTCCTCATAGAACCATTCAACTCAGCTTCTTAGGCATTAGTGGTTGGGGCATAGACTTGGATTACTGTGATATTGAATGTTTTGCCTTGGAAACAAGCAGAGTTCATTCTGTCATTTTTGAGACTGCACCAAAGTACTGAATTTCAGACTCTTTTCATAAGTCAATAAATACACTTTTGCTTGCGTTAGCATGTATATCTTAAAAATACTTTTTAAGTACTAAAAATTGTTTGATGAATAAATAATAAGTAAATATAAAACCACTATTATACTTATTCTCACACTTCCTGTACAACAGAATACCACTTTATAATAACATCTTTTTTGCCTATTGCAAATGCCAGAGACATGATTTCTCTGTTGCATTTTTGCAAGGGAGAGCCATTAGATTTTCTGACTTATTTTTGTTTTGGGTAACATGAAGGTATGGATTTGGAAAGCTTAGCAGTTTGAAGTAACCTCATTACCAGAAATTGTTAAAGGTCAGAAGGATATTTTAATCTAGTAAAAAAAAATAATTTCTGATGCATACTTAACTTCAGTTTCCAGAATTTCAGGCACAGACTGGTGGAAGTAGATGTAACAAATGCTTCTGGAAAGCTGGGGACAAGTGACAAGGCTGAGGTATTGGGTGCATTTTGTAATGGAGACTATATGACTAAGATGTATGACACACTTTTTAAATTTATTTGCAGTGGCTTAGAGGTAAATGCACAATTCAAGGCTAGTTTTTAATGTGAAACATTGAATTAAAATTTTCCCTGGGGGATTTTAAATAGATGTCTAAGAGAATAGTAACTCTTAGATGTTTTTTGATGATTTTGCTTGCTTTTAAATGGTTTCAGATGGGGTGGAATTTGTGCATGGGATTTTCAATTATCACACAGCTTGGGCATATACTTAGTAATATGGATTGCATTAGTAGATATAAAAGAAAGTCATAAGATCTTTGCTACAAAGAGCTAACAATTTAAACTATTTTAACATAACTGATCTTAAACTTAGGGTTATATAAGCAAGAATTAAATTTTCAATACACTTGAGGGATTTTATATGTAGAATCTATACGCTGTTAGGAGGTCAGCAATGCTTATTTTCTCTCCTGCAATGCAAAAGAAAGATTTTTTCCCTAAACATTCCTATCCTTTTGCTCTGTTAACTTCCCTAAGGAGACAAAGGATTGCCCTGTTGGTAGGTGCATTCACTGGTTTATCTTTCTCTGGTGGGTGGAGATAATCACTTACAAATCAGCATGGGAGAGAATTTAGTTTATAGCTATGTTCTTCTCTTCATGACAAGTGGGAGACAGAGATCCTGGGCTTTTTCCTGTGTATTCCAAACACTGCATATGCCTGGATTAATGTGTTTGTATGCATATGTGGTGTGGGTTGGGGTGTCTGGGTGGTGATAAAATTGGAAGAAAGATTAAAATGCCCAGTGTTGAATTTATAACTGAGATCTTCCAATCCAGCATTTATTGGACATAAACTAAGATGTAGGGATCTATCTAAATGTATTTTTTACCCATTTTAGTTGATGTTGTTGTTGTTGCCTGACTAAATGTTATGTAATATCTTAGTTGTTGTCTAATTCAGGCAGGAAAAAAAAGGTGTCATCATTGGTTGCATCAAACCCCATCTGACTTTCTTAAATTTACCCCACAAAATTTCTATTCTACAAGATCAAAATACTTGTAACTTTTTCATATATCCTAATATTTCATAACCTTGTCCCTTTGCATAGACTGATATTCCATTCTACTTTCTCTGGACTTGAAAACAATTATTTATGCTTCAGAAGTGTATACATATCTGCTCTAGAATGAGTCCAGATCTGGTGCACAAGTTTTTCTTGAAATATCATGCAAATTGAACCCAAATTTCTATAAGACAAGGTTCAATAAAGAACATCTCATAGGCCAAATATGATCCACCATCATGTTCTGTCAATAAAGTTTTATTGGAACAGAGCCACAAACATTCACTTATGTATTATCTGTGGCTACTTTTTGGCTTCTCTGGGCTTCTCTGATGATTCAGATGTTAAGACTCCACCAGCAAGGCAGGAGAATTGGTTTGGGAAGACCCCTGGAGAAGGGAATGACTTACCCACTCCAGTATTCTTGCCTGGAGAATTCCATGGCAAGCTACAGTCACTACACAGGTTCACAAAGAGTCAGATATGACTGAGTGACTAACACATGGTTACTTTTATGGTATAATAGCAGAGTTCAGCAGTTGTAGTAGATACCACATGGCCCACAAAGACTGTAATATTTACTATCTGGCTCTTTATTGAAAGTGTTTATTAATCTCTACTTAAGGTGATAATTGGTTGAAATAAAATAGCAAGGATTCGGTGGAAACAGCATTTTCTAGCGCACTAGAAGCCCAGTCAGTACCTAGCATGTCGCTCTCTCAGTGAGTCATTCGTTTGTATTCCCAGCCTTGCTCCTATTGGCATTTGAGTATATGAGAGTCTTCTTAAAGAAGATTTACTTAATGATCAAAATCTAGAACAGGCATATTTCTGGAATATTTGTTCAGTTATTTTTTTTCAGTTTTTATTTATTTTTCCATTTACTTTTATTAGTTGGAGGCTAATTACTTTACAATATTGTAGTGGTTATTGTCATACATTGACATGAATCAGCCATGGATTTACATGTATTCCTCACCACCCCCCCTCCCTCCCCCCTCCCTCTCAACCCGATCCCTCTGGGTCTTCCCAGTGAACCAGCCCCGAGCACTTGTCTCATGCATCCAACCTGGGCTGGTGATCTGTTTCACCCTTGACAATATACATGTTTCAATGCTGTTCTCTCGAAACATCCCACCCTCGCCTTCTCCCACAGAGTCCAGAAGTCTGTTCTGTACATCTGTGTCTCTTTTTCTGTTTTGCATATAGGGTTATCATTACCATCTTTCTAAATTCCATATATATGCGTTAGTATACTATATTGGTCTTTATCTTTCTGGCTTACTTCACTCTGCATAATGGGCTCCAGTTTCATCCATCTCATTAGAACTGATTCAAATGAATTCTTTTTAATGGCTGAGTAATATTCTATGGTGTATATGTACCACAGCTTCCTCATCCATTCGTCTGCTGATGGGCATCTAGGTTGCTTCCATGTCCTGGCTATGATAAACAGTGCTGCAATGAACATTGGGGTGCACGTGTCTCTTTCAGATATAGTTTCCTCGGTGTGTATGCCCAGAAGTGGGATTGCTGGGTCATATGGCAGTTCTATTTCCAGCTTTTTAAGAAATCTCCACACTGTTTTCCATAGTGGCTGTACTAATTTGCATTCCCACCAACAGTGTAAGAGGGTTCCCTTTTCTCCACACCCTCTCCAGCATTTATTGCTTGTAGACTTTTGGATAGCAGCCATCCTGACTGGCGTGTAATGGTACCTCATTGTGGTTTTGATTTGCATTTCTCTGATAATGAGTGATGTTGAGCATCTTTTCATGTTCTTATTTGCTCATCATACTTCCCTGACTTTTTCTTCTGTCAGACAGATTTGCTTCACAGTCCACAAGGACAGATATACAACCCCAAGTGGGCCAATTATGTACTCTCAAGGATCTTGGAAATAGAAAATACTCACAAGAGTTTGAAAACAATTAGAGCATAGCAGCTAAAGAAGTTTATGGAACTTTGAGTTTCTTAGTGCTCTACTAGTAATTTTTCTTTCTAAAGATTGCTTTTATAGCCATACTTTTGACTTTGTAAGTTGCTTTATCTTCTTTATGTTACATTTCTCATTATTCTCACAGGAAATTCCTTTTTGGCTTGCTTGTTACTAATAACCTCTCCCACCCCCAGCCTCCCAAAAAAACACATATAATGATCTGCTACTGCTAAGTCACTTCAGTCGTGTCCAACTCTGTGCGACCCCATAGACAGCAGCCCACCAGGCTTCCCCGTCCCTGGGATTCTCCAGGCAAGAACACTGGAGTAGGTTGCCATTTCCTTCTCCAATGCATGAAACTGAAGTCGTTCAGTCGTGTCCAACTCTTAGCTACCCCATGGACTGCAGCCTACCAGGCTCCTCCATCCATGGGATTTTCCAGGCAAGAGTACTGGAGTAGGGTGCCATTGCCTTCTCTGACACTCTAACTAAATGTCATCAAACCACTCTATCTTTTCCTCCCTAAGAGTTGGGAAAAAAGTTTTCTCTTTCTGTATAATGTGATAGTGCAAATAACCCTTCTTGTAGAAGTCCATATCTTCAATCAAGGCTGTTCCATGGACATAGGGTTATCAAAAAAGATTTGCTGTAAAGCAAAAAAGATCTCTGGAAAGAAATTTTATATATATTTTTATACTTCACCTATTTGCCACTCCAGGGACACACACACATATATACATAGTCATGCACACTCACACAAACAGCGTTTTAGGAAAGCTTTCTCAATAAGTAAACAGTAAAAAAGAGAATCAATACAGTCAGAAGGTTATTTTACTAGAGATAAGGATGAAGAAACAGCCAATATACCAGGGAAGGACAGAATCAGAATAACAATGAAAGGTGATGCTGGGATATTAAGACTATGATGGAAAATGACTTAAGATTGGATTCAGCTGTTGATTCAAAGAGTAGGTTCAATAAAATATTTTTGCCTATTATAGGAGAGAATCAGTAGTTTAGGGACTGATGGAAGTTGATACAGCACTCAGTTCTTTAGTCCCTATTTTGTAGACATCTCTATGATGCATTATATGTGGTAAAATTCATGAGACCCTGCAAGGGTCTAGGATTATTAGTCTCAACCCAAAATAAATAGATCTAATATTTATTGACAATATTTTTCTTGGTTAAGCTTGCTGTTTCTAATATATGTGAAGAAGGATTATAAGTGGGGTGCATCCAGTTGTCTCAGGAAAGGATGATACTATTTTCTCTTAGGGAGGGAGCTCAATGAAGCTTTGTGTTTCCTGCCAGAAGAAACTCCAACATATGGGCAATGTATCACTGCTACAAATTTTCTTCAAGCACAGACATGCAAGGGGAAGAAGGGATGAACATTTTTTCTGGACTAAATTTAACAGTATGGTTCTTGCAAAATTGACCATAAGTAAGACACATGGAAAGTACTCCAGGATGTAAAATTGAGGGAGAATTTGCTGAGGCATGGCTGTAGATACTGCTTATGCAACTGGCATCTTCTTGAAAAATTGGATAAAGATAAAAGCTACAGAAAATTGCAGAGTCTGATGTTTATGATGGCAAGGATTGAATACATTGCCAACATCAGAATCCCACTCCTAGAAGATTAAAAATATCGAGGAAAGCATCATCCCTTTGAAATCACCAATGGCTCAGAAAATAGTAAAAATGAAAGACAATCAAAGCAAATTTTAGTTCTTACATTTAAAGAGGTTTCATACATGCATGAACACATACATGTATGCATATAAAACTCATGAATAATGTATCATTTTTTTAAGATCATATGTCTTCCTGTTGGTGTATTATCCCATGTAACTCTATTCCTTAGAAGGAGCTAGCAAGGTTGCAAAGTATCCCCAGGAAAAGTTTTTTATAATCTCAAGAGGGGTTTGGCAGTCCCAGTTTCTATTTAGGAGAATAAATATAAATGTCCCACTAATATGTTTGTCACTTAAAAATTAGTTTAGAATGTTGGTCCAAGTGGATTTCAGTTTAAAGAATTCTGACTATCAGAAAATAAGTTGCTTAAAGAAATTAGCTATTATAGTGAAAAGTAAACACATGCTTTCATATAAAATTTAATCATTTATAAAGCAGAGAATTAAAAAAAAATTATAAAGCCAAAGAATTGATGATTTAGAACTGTGGTGCTGAAGAAGACTCTTGAGAGTCTTTTGGACAGCAAATAGATCAAACCAGTCAATCCTAAAGGAAATCAACTCTGAATATTCACTGGAAGGACTGATGATGAAGCTGAAGCTCCAATACTTTGGTCACCTGATGTGAAGAGTTGACTCATTGGGAAAGACCCTGGTGCTGATAAAGATTGAGGTCAGGAGGAGAAGGGTGCAACAGAGGATGAGATGGTTGGACGGCATCATCAACTCAAGGGACATGAGTCTGAGCAAACTCTGGGAGATAGTGAAGGACAGGGAAGCCTGGAATGCTACAGTCCATGGGGTCACAAAGAGTCAGATAAGACTGAACAATTAAACAACAATAACAACAACAAAGCAGATAATTGAGTTTAGTAATTCATTTATATGAAATTTTAGCTCAAAAATATAGTTCACAATAGTTTTAGTGATTTTTTTTAATCTATCTCATGAGGCAGGTAGAACATACATTATCATCTCCATGGCAGAAGAATCTGGTATTCAGATGGACTGAGTAATTCATCTAAAGTTGAACAGTGAAAGGTCATGGGAGGGTTGAGGTAGGGAGAAGGTCAGATGTCAAACTCATCACTTTTCTTGGCTTAGTAGCCTTTTCCATTTTACTATTCTTGCTTATTCTTTTGATATTAGAATACAATGGGAAGAAAAAAGGTAGAAAGTCTTCAATTATAATACCAAAGGCATAGTGACTCTAGCATCAGTTATATTACCCCTCTGATATAAAATTCAAAAGGAAATTTGTCATGGAAGTTCTGAAGAAGAGTAATTGATTCTGTTGAGAGATGTTTTATGCCCAAAGAGAGGGACAGTGTAATGACTGGAGTTTGGGTACTAAATCTTTGATGATATGGATATTTTCAGTGAGGAGAAAAATTAAATAAAGTAGAACTTGGATTGCTTTTGAATTGAAACGTGAGAAAAGTGAAGATGTGACAAATTGTTTCACAGGAGTATGAAGCCCACAAGTTGCTTAAGGAGTGGAAAACCATACTCATGCTATGACTCTGTAACAGCACTGATAGGAGATAAAAGTGTGACGGCGGGAATGACAAACTGTTTGTACCTTGACACATGAAATTGGGAACCGAAGTAGCATTTTGGTTTTAAAAAAGTCCACAAAAGGAAGTCAGTCATATGAGGGGGAGCACCCCTCACTAGACAGTGTGAGAACTGGACAACATAATCTCTGAGTTGGACAGATCTAGGTTTCCATCCTAGCTCCATTAATTGCTAGATGGATGAGACTGGGCATGTTTCAAGACTTATTTCCACTGGAAATTCTAACACTAGCTTCACAAAGGTTGAGGTGGCTATTACATGAACCCCAGGCTTACCAGCTATCTATTTCACACATGACAGTGTATATATGGGGATCCCCAGGTGGCGCTAGTGGTAAAGAACCTGCCTTCCAACGCAAAGACATAAGAGACTAAGGTTTGATCCCTGGGTTGGGAAGATACCCTGGAGGAGGGCATGGCAACCCACTCCAGTATTCTTGACTGGAGAATCCCATGGATAGAGAAGCCTGGCAGACTACAGTCTATAGGGTCGCACAGAGTTGGACATGACTGAAGGGACTTACAATGCGTGCACGCAGTGTATATATGTCCATTCTACTTTCTCCATTCGTTCCACTCTCTCCTTTCCCCACTGTGTCCACAAGTCCGTTCTCTATATCTATGTCTCCGTTCCTTCCCTGCAAATAGGTTCATCTAGATTCCATATACATGTAAATATATGATATTTGTGTTACTCTTTCTGATGTACTTCATTCTATAACAGGATCTAGGTTCATCCATTCCACTAGAACTGACAAATTCATTCTTTTCTATGTCTGAGTGATACACCATTGTGTATCTGTACTATTTCTTCTTTATCCACTCACCTGTTGATGGAAATCTAGGTTGTTTCCATGTCCTAGCTATTGTAAATAGTGCTGCTATGAACATTGAGGATACATGTGTCTTTTTCATTTATGGTTTTCTCAAATGGCAACCCACTCCAGTATTCTTGCCTGGAAAATCCCAGGGACGGGAGCCTGGTGGGCTGCCATCTATGGGGTCGCACAGAGTCGGACACGGCTAATGTGACTTAGCAGCAGGGTATGTACCCAGTAGTGGGATTTCTGGGCCATGTGGTAGTTTTATTCCTAGTTTTTAAAAAAAGGCTCTCCATACTGTTCTAGTGGTTGTATCAATTTAATTCCCATAAATGGTGCAAAAGGGTTCCCTTTTCTCCACATTCTCTCCAACATTTATTTTTTATAGAATTTTTGATGATGGTCATCACACCTCTGACAGCTGTGAGGTGATACCTCATTGTAATTTTGATTTGCATTCCTCTAATAATTAGTGATATTTAACATCTTTTCATGTGTTTCTTGGCCATTTGTGTCTTCTTTGGGGAAATGTCTATTTAGGTCTTCTGCTCACTTTTTGATTGGACTATTGGTTTTTCTGATATTGAGTTGCATGAGCTGCTTATATATTTTGGAGATTAATCTTCTGTCAGTTGTTTCATTCACAATTATTTTTCCCATTTGAGGATTGTCTCTTAATCTTGTTTAATGCTTCCCTTGGTTTCCCTGGTGACTCAGATGGTAAAGAATCTGTCTGCAATACAGACCATGGGGTCGCAAAGAGCTGAACATGACTGAGCAACTAACACACACAGCTGTGCAAAAGCTTTTAAGTTTAATTAGGTCCCATTTGTTTACTTTTGTTTTCATTTCCATTACTCTAGAAGGTGGGTCAAAGAGGATATTGTGATTTCCCCTATTTCTTTAATTAATGAGGTGGTTCCCTTTATAACATAATTACTGGGGACAACAAACTTCTTTCTGACTATCTGACTAGAACCTTGACACCAAGTGATACATACATTAATTACCAGAATAAACACAAAGAGTCTCCCAAACTCAAGATTTACTCTTATACCTAAGTATTTAAAATAAAAAAATAAAAAAGAAAAAGTATACCAGCCTGGCACTTTTTTTTTTTTTTGGCTGAATTATCCACATAATTGCCTCAATTCTTCACATCATGAGTGTGAAATATTACCTTGTAATTCTTATATTAACTTGTCTCATTGCTGAACTAACATTCAAATACTTCTTAAAGTGTAAGGTAGACAGTGTGGCATTAGCAGGTTAAATTAAAATGCAATTAAAAAAGTAATAATTTTCATTCTGACAGGAGCAGTGTAATAGAGATGGTACCGTATGAGAGCATTAATTTTTAAGTGAATTTAAGAAAAAAATGACAGACTCCTACTTCTCTAGCAATCCTACTGCATTAGTCTTTACCACTTTGCTAAACATTGCTTTAGCTTTCCACTTTAATAGTGGCAAACTCTAAGGTCTGACATGAAATAGGCTATTTCATCTGAGATGGTTTAAGCTGGCCTAAGGAGTGACAGGAGAATATAGCAAGCAGTCAGTGCTAATGACAGCATACCGTTTTTATAGACTAAAGGTCGAGCAATGAATTTCAATTACAGAGTGTCAGGATGCCCAAATGCAGGTACCTGATAACGAGTCAGGAGCTCACAGTTTCTGTAGGGTTTCTGTTGAATTTCAATAAAGCTCTTCACCCTTAGAACAGCCGTTTTTATGCTTTTTTTTCTTTGCCAGAAGCCAAGAGATGTGATCTTTTCTGAGCAAGTCCATCTATAGCAGCCCTCAGCCATCATGCTGCAATAGCTAAATGAAGCGTGCCTTTCTAACATACGGGCTTCCCCTGTGGCTCATCTTCCAGTGTGTTTGGAAGTGACATCGAGAGTAGCATAGATTTTCATCTGCAACGTTTGAATGGAGTTTTCCAAAAATGCATTATTAGCTCAGCAATAGAGAAGGTTCTATGATGACCTGATAACACCATTTTCCTGCCAAATATTTGAACAGTTTGGAGGAAAAAAGTAATTGTAAGGGACCACACTACTCACTTGAAATTGAACAAGTGAAGATTTATGCTCAAAAAGCAGTAAATATCACTGATTCTATTAAATTCACTTCTCACATAGCTCAGGGGAACGGCTAGGGTAGGCAAAATGAGAGCAATCAATGCATTCCATCTTTTTATGTTGAAATAAATGATAAATGGTTGAGTTTACCATCCATTTCCTTTAAATGATATCCATTTAAATAAATGATAAATGGGTTGAGTTTACCATCATTTCATTTAATATTTTTTATAATAACATGCCCAAAAGACAACTTCTGATTTTTCTCCTCTAACTTGCTTTACCTGCAGTGGTTCTTAACTTGGTTGTAGGCAGTGCCTTTCAGCTGCTAATGCCAAAACAATTGGATTCCTTCTTGACCCCCTTTTTTCTCTTATATCCCACAGACAACCCAGCAGGAAATCTTTTTTGGCTCTGGCTTCAGAAACAATTTCCCTTGACCTCACTATCACCATTACGGTACCAAGCATGTCGTTTAGATGCATGAATTCTATAGTTGCCACCACACAGTACTCTCTTGCTCACTCTTGTCCCACCCTACCTGTGCCTTTTTTTTCAACATAGCAAACCAAATTACCCTTTGAACATAAATTATATATATATAAAATAATGAACAGCATAGGTTTTTATCTACTCCAAAGAACACTACATTTCTTTTCTGGCCAGTGGATAGAGTAATGGTGGTATATTTTGATGCTGTCATGGGTGGGTTCCAGCTCCACTCAGGCAGGTCTGTTTCAATTTTCTTCTTACTCCTCAGGTTGGTTGTATCACATTTGAAGGCTTGAATCCCAGCCTTTATCTTCTCAGCAACATGACTGATGAAATCTCTGCCCAGCTCCTCAAGCTCCCACATGTTGTTTTATTTATTTATTTATTTTCCTTTCCTTGCATTTAAAAGTAAAAGTGAAAGTTGCTCAGTCGTTTCTGACTCTTTGCGACCCCATGAACAATACAGTCTGTGGAATTCTCTAGGCCAGAATACTGGAGTGGGTAGCCTCTCTCTTCTCCAGAAGATATTGTCAACCCAGGGATTGAACCCAGCTCTCCCACATTGCAGGCAGATTCTTTACCAGTTGAGCCACAAGGGAAGCCCAGGAATACTGGAGTAGGTAGCCTATCCCTTCTCCAGCGGATCTTCCAGACCCAGTAACCAAACTGGGGTCTCCTGCATTGCAGGCAGATTCTTTAACACCTGAGTTATGAGGGAAGCCCAATTGAGCACCTCTTTTTTTTGTTTGTTTGCTTGTCTGTTTGTCTGTCGCTCAGTCATATCTGACTGTTTGCAGCCCCATGTACTATAGCTCACCAGGCTCCTCTGTCCATGGGTTTCTCCAGGCAAGAATACTGGAGTGGGTTGCCATTCCCTTTTCCAGGGATCTTCCTGACTGAGGGATCAAACCCAGATCTCCTGCATTACAGGCAAATTCTTTACCATCTGAGCCAGGAACGAAGCCCTTGAGCACCTCTGCAATTGGCCAGTACCTTGGAAAAATATTATACACATAATTTTGAGGTCACCTCTTTCTATTTCTCTCCTGTCAAGGATTTTGCTATTTTAACCCGGTTCATCTGCCAATTCGGGACCCTACTGTTGGTTCAGTCAGCAAGACTGAGCCTTCTCCTTGGGTTCCATTTTACCTTGTGGCAAACTGGCATAAAACCTCAGGGAAAAGATGGGGTAAATGTGGATCTTATGTTCTAGTATTGTTTTTACTCCAAGATGTCAGCCCCACAAATCCTACTTGGAGTGGTTGTTCTCTAACATGTCAAGAAGGTTTGTTTTAAATTTGAATTGTATCCAGCATGTGTAGTTAATTCCAAAAGTAGGGTTAGTCCAATTCAAGTTACTCTTGTATGGCCAGACCTGGACATTCAGTTTTTTTTTTCTTATTTTTTTCTCTAGATATTAATTTTATGCCTCTCTATTTCTTTGGCTTTACTGTTCATGCTCACCATGTTCTTCCCGCATACCAATTTAGAGACTAGGCTTATCCCAGATGTTAGGGGTCAAATCTGTTTTATAGACTGTCAGTGTTTCTGTGGGTTATACCTTTCCACCTTAATAACTCTAAGTTCAGACCTTTCCACTGTCTTCACAACTCACATCCTAGAATAACTAATGATTTATGAAGACTTATGAGGTTATTGACAATGAAATTGCAAGTTTTTCTCTAACTTCATTAAAAAACAAAAACAAGAAACTATCCTCAGTGTATCTCACCTACTAATCTTTCCTTCTTATTTAAGGTCCTCAACATGCCAGTAAGAAAATGGAAAGTGTTCAAGTATTATAATATATAGGCCAGGGAGGTTTACTATATCCACAGGCATGAAATCTTCTGACCTAGTATTTCCAAAAGTAACTGTGTGAATATCTTCCCTGCTAAAGCATTTTTCAACAATGTTATTTGCTTTTCAGATAAATACAACACAACAAAGCAAAACCACTGTCTTCATCTCAATGATGTTCTTCCATTTTTTTTTTTTATTCTTTGAAAAGTATCTTCTTAAGAAATTCTGCTTGCTACCTCATCTTTTCAGTACTATATCTGCAGATTTTAACATCTAACCCCAACTGGAAATCCAAAAGCAAGTTTCAACAATAAACCTCCCATTGTCTAGTCAATTTGCATGCATGCATAATTTAATTAGAGTATCAATGTTTTACATCTCACTATTATTCACATTTCTCCAAGTTTTCAAGTTCTTAAAAGCAAATTATGATTACTAATATTTTCATAGCATTTATTTTCATTATGTTTCCTATATTGCTTTTTATAAAAAAGGCCAAAGCCCTAGTCTGTTTTCAAATGAAACATATATCCTTAATCTAAATATCTGTTATAAATATTTTCCCTTTCTTTCCAAATTATTACATAACTTTCCCTCTCTGACAATTATTTAGAACTTGCATTGATGATGAGTTTTAATGACAATTTAATTCATGATGGCTTTTGTGCACCAAAGTATATGTAGCAATAAAGAAGTACAAAAATAAATAATTTAAACCCTTGAAATTCCAAAGCACTTGAAAATGTTGTTATGAAACTTGTTACTTAATTTTGTGGATGGTCAAATACAAACGGGCCCCATTATATGCTACTCTGACCTTGTGCAGAAATGAAATAATAATCTTGGGATATTGTACCCAAAGTAATTATTAACTCGTAGCTCTTGCCTTTCCCTTAGTTTCTGCCTGACTTGGTTATTCATATTTTCTTTTGCAATTTGTCTTGCTTCATATCCCCTGGAAACTGGTATTTTGCTCTTTCATTTCCATAATTTCAATCTAGCTTTCACGTTCCCCAAAATGCATGCTTGTAAATTGTGTGTGCATATCTATTTTGAACCTTTCAGTGTTTTTACTTTTAAATAATTTCAAAGGGATCATAGGGAACTCTTTTTTTTTCCTACTTTATATTAAATGTTCTCAGGTAAAGTCAGTCCTTAAGCTTACACATTTTCAATGAAAATTTTAGGAATATAGAACATCTGAATACTTGTTTTTAATGTCAAGTAATTAAAGATTGTCAGTTTGGATGGCTGTACATATATTTAGAGAACCATAGTAAATTTGGATAAACAGTTGTACTCTAAATAATATAATATTTCCCTCAGAATTTTGAGAAATAAAGTGACAGATATGGTTGGAATAACTGGTTATTACTTGTATCTTAGACTTGGGAATTTGATTCTCTTTTTGTCCAAAGACTTGCAAAAATATTGTAGTTGAGGTCTCCTTGATATTCTGAACATATTTCTATGCATGTGAGCCAATATATAAGCCTCCTTAAAAATGGGGGGAGGGGGTTTGTGAAATGTCTATCTGAGAAAGGCTGGAGTTTAACAACAACAACAAAAAACTGGAAGATTTGCTGGAAACTAGTATTTCATGCAAATGAAGATTTTCTAGTCTGTAATGACTGATTGAAAGCTAAAGTGTCTTAAGTAGAACCCTCTGAATAAAATCCTGTAATTAAAATTAGGGAAATCATTTCATCGTGTTCCAGTCAGGATTTACTTACCATTCACGATCATGTCAAGGGGAACTGTATTGCTTTTTTTTTTTTTTTTTGGTTCATCATTTCCAATCTTAGAACCAGGCAATCTGGTTTCAATTCCTACTATACACACACACACACACACACCCCACTTATAGATACTTAGACACAGATATGTTCACTGAAAGATTATTTTTAAAAGTGAAGCTTAAAACATTTATATAAACTAAATTTCAACAGTGGGCAAATGGATAAATACATCATGTTTCTTTAGCATGATGAGCTATAATGAAATAATACAGAAATAAATACTAAATAAAATTTATATATGATAAAGGTTGTGTTAATGGAAACATATGAAATTATAGGGTTACAAATATGTCTCCATGTATATTTTAGTAATGTCCTCTTTGTATTCAGATGATCTAGAGCAGAGGAGACACATGGCCTCATTACCACTGGACAGTGATGAATGCCCTGACTGTCCACTAGGCCTCCTCTGATACCACCCCAGCTGGGAGACAGGGGCTCCTCATTACTATTGCTGTGGAAGTCTAGGCCCCCACATGCTCTCCAATGACACTATAGAGGTGTATCATTATTGCTAGACAGAGATGGAAATGCAGGCGATGTTCTCAGCCTTCCCTGTCACTACCAGCAGAAGAGCTGGGGTAACATCTTGTTTTTTAGTTTAGCAACAGTGGAACTCTAGGCTTTCCACTTTGTTGGGGGAGGGTGGGGGTGGACCCACAGTGGTGTTTGTTTGTGTGTCTGTGTGTGATGTTAGATTGCAGTAGTAAACCAGTTAACTTTTCTCTACTGCTAGTTTGTCCCTTTCCTGGTTCATTGGCTAGAAGGAATGAGTTTTTATTGGATCTTTTTTCTTTCTTTTTATTTTCAGGAGAAGGGGGTGAGGTCAGGGGTGTGCACTGTCATTTCTGGGATACTCAGATCTTCAGCCTCATGCCAGGGATTGTGAGGCAAAAATAAAACCCACCATCATATCATCCCTTAAGACTTAAAATTCCTTGCCTGTTTGTATCCTTTCCACATTACAGAATCTTTTAATACTTGTTTTGCATACAATACAGAGGTCTTTGTTTACATTCAGTGGAAGAAATAAAAAAAAAGATGCATTCTTTTATCTTACTAGAATCAGAAGGTCAGATATTTTGTATTTATGTTTGGAATACCCAAATATCAAGTTATCCTACTAACCCACAGTACCTGACAACTCTCATCTGATTACTTTTGTCCTTGCAAAGTCTTTCTGCCTATGGCAGGCATTACTTCTGCCTCACCTAGACTAGGAGCTCATTCTCAGGTATGGAAAGCGGCATAGCTCTCTTCTTACCTCTGATGGGTTTAGTCTCTCTAGAATTTATCCCTTCAAAGTTGTTTTTTCTCTCTCTCTCTCTCTATCACACTTCGGCAGTCCTGTATAAGTATATAGTTTTTATTTTGTCTGGGATTTATTATTTTCTCACTACATGAATGAATAAAGATCTTTCATATCCTTCCACATATTAACAGAAGGAGTATTTTTAAGTAATTTGGAAGATAGAGATATTTAGCAGTTTATGCTTGAACGAGGTTATGGTTGTATGCCTGTCTGTTGGTTTCTGGTTTCTTTGTACTCCAGACACATTTCCTTGTGTCTCGGCTCTTGGAATTGCAAACCTGGCTCCATTAGTTATTTTCTTTTTTTTTTTTTGCATATCTTTTTTTTTCATTTATTTTTATTAGTTGGAGGCTTATTACTTCACACCATTTCAGTGGGTTTTGTCATACATTGACATGAATCAGCCATGGAGTTACATGTATTCCCCATCCTGATCCCCCCTCCCACCTCCCTCTCCACCCGATTCCTCTGGGTCTTCCCAGTGCACCAGGCCTGAGCACTTGTCTCATGCATCCAACCTGGGCTGGTGATCTGTTTCACTATATAATATACATGCTGTTCTTTCGAAACATCCCACCCTCGCCTTCTCCCACAGAGTCCAAAAGTCTGTTCTGTACATCTGTGTCTCTTTTTCTGTTTTGCATATAGGGTTATCATTACCATCTTTCTAAATTCCATATATATGTGTTAGTATGCTGTAAAGTTCTTTATCTTTCTGGCTTACTTCACTCTGTATAATGGGCTCCAGTTTCATCCATCTCATTAGAACTGATTCAAATGAATTCTTTTTAATGGCTGAGTAATATTCCATGGTGTATATGTACCACAGCTTCCTTATCCATTCGTCTGCTGATGGGCATCTAGGTTGCTTCCATGTCGATGAACATTGGGGTGCATGTGTCTCTTTCAGATCTGGTGTCCTCAGTGTGTATGCCCAGAAGTGGGATTGCTGGGTCATATGGAAGTTCTATTTCCAGTTTTTTAAGAAATCTCCACACTGTTTTCCATAGCGGCTGTACTAGTTTGCATTCCCACCAACAGTGTAAGAGGGTTCCCTTTTCTCCACACCCTCTCCAGCATTTATTGCTTGTAGACTTTTGGATAGTAGCCATCCTGACTGGCATGTAATGGTACCTCATTGTGGTTTTGATTTGCATTTCTCTGATAATGAGTGATGTTGAGCATCTTTTCATGTGTTTTTTTGCCATCTGTATGTCTTCTTTGGAGAAATGTCTATTTAGTTCTTTGGCCCATTTTTTGATTGGGTCATTTATTTTTCTGGAATTGAGCTTCAGGAATTGCTTCTATATTTTTGAGATTAATCCTTTGTCTGTTGCTTCATTTGCTATTATTTTCTCCCAATCTGAGGGCTGTCTTTTCACCTTACTTATAGTTTCCTTTGTTGTGCAAGTTTTTAAGTTTCACTAGGTCCCATTTGTTTATTTTTGCTTTTATGTCCTATATTCTGGCAGGTGGGTCATAGAGGATCCTGCTGTGATTTATGTCGGAGAGTGTTTTGCCTATGTTCTCCTCTAGGAGTTTTATAGTTTCTGGTCTTACATTTAGATCTTTAATCCATTTCGAGTTTATTTTTGTGTATGGTGTTAGAAAGTGTTCTAGTTTCATTCTTTTACAGGTGGTTGACCAGTTTTCTCAGAACCACTTGTTAAAGAGGTTGTCTTTTTTCCATTGTATATCTTTGCCTCCTTTGTCGAAGATAAGGTGTCCATGGGTTCCTGGATTTATCTCTAGGCTTTCTATTCTGTTCCATTGATCTATATTTCTGTCTTTGTGCCAGTACCATAGTGTCTTGATGACTGTGGCTTTGTAGTATAGTCTGAAGTCAGGCAGGTTGATTCCTCCAGTTCCATCCTTCTTTCTCAAGATTACTTTGGCTATTCGAGGTTTTTTGTATTTCCATACAAATTGTGAAATTATTTGTTCTAGTTCTGTGAAAAATACCATTGGTAGCTTGATAGGGATTGCACTGAATCTATAGATTGCTTTGGGTAGAATAGCCATTTTGACAATATTGATTCTTCCAATCCATGAACACGGTATATTTCTCATCTGTTTGTGTCCTCTTTGATTTCTTTCATCAGTGTTTTATAGTTTTCTATGTATAGGTCTTTTGTTTCTTTAGGTAGATATACTCCTAAGTATTTTATTCTTTTTGTTGCAATGGTGAATGGTATTGTTTCCTTAATTTCTTTCTGTTTTTTCATTGTTAGTGTATAGGAATGCAAGGGATTTCTGTGTGTTAATTTTATATCCTGCCACTTTACTATATTCATTGATTAGCTCTAGTAATTTTCTGGTAGAGTCTTTAGGGTTTTCTATGTAGAGGATCATGTCATCTGCAAACAGAGAGAGTTTCACTTCTCCTTTTCCTATCTGGATTCCTTTTACTTCTTTTTCTGCCCTGATTGCTGTGGCCAAAACTTCTAACACTATGTTGAATAGTAGTGGTGAGAGTGGGCACCCTTGTCTTGTTCCTGATTTCAGGGGAAATGCTTTCAATTTTTCACCTTTGAGGGTGATGCTTGCTGTGTGTTTGTCATATATAGCTTTTATTATGTTGAGGTATATTCCTTCTATTCCTGCTTTCTGGAGAGTTTTAATCATTAATGGATGTTGAATTTTGTCAAAGGCTTTCTCTGCATCTATTGAGATAATCATATGGTTTTTATCTTTCAATTTGTTAATGTGGTGTAGTACATTGATTGATTTTCAGATATTAAAGAATCCTTGCATTCCTGGGATAAAGCCTACTTGGTCATGGTGTATGATTTTTTTAATATGTTGTTGGATTCTGTTTGCTAGAATTTTGTTAAGGATTTTTGCATCTATGTTCATCAGTGATATTGGCCTGTAGTTTTCTTTTTTTGTGGCATCTTTGTCTGGTTTTGGAATTAGGGTGATGGTGGCCTCATAGAATGAGTTTGGAAGTTTACCTTCTGCAATTTTCTGGAAGAGTTTGAGTAGGATAGGTGTTATCTCTTCTCTAAATTTTTGGTAGAATTCAGCTGTGAAGCCATCTGGTCCTGGGCTTTTGTTTGCTGGAAGATTTCTGATTACAGTTTCGATTTCCTTGCTTGTGATTGCTCTGTTAAGATCTTCTATTTCTTCCTGGTTCAGTTTTGGAAAGTTATACTTCTCTAAGAACTTGTCCATTTCTTCCAAGTTGTCCATTTTATTGGCATAGAGCTGCTGGTTGTAGTCTCTTATGATCCTTTGTATTTCAGTGTTGTCTGTTGTGATCTCTCCATTTTTGTTTCTAATTTTGTTAATTTGGTTCTTCTCCCTTTGTTTCTTAATGAGTCTTGCTAAAGGTTTATCAATTTTGTTTATTTTTTCAAAAAACCAGCTTTTAGCTTTGTTGATTTTTGCTATGGTCTCTTTAGTTTCTTTTGCATTTATTTCTGCCCTAATTTTTAAAATTTCTTTCCTTCTACTAACCCTGGGGTTCTTCATTTCTTCCTTCTCTAATTGCTTTAGATGTAGAGTTAGGTTATTTATTTGACTTTTTCTTGTTTCTTGATGTAAGCCTGTAATGCTATGAACCTTCCCCTTAGCACTGTTTTACAGTGTCCCATAGGTTTTGGTTTGTTGTGTTTTCATTTTCATTCATTTCTATGCATATTTTGATTTCTTTTTTGATTTCTTCTATGATTTGTTGGTTATTCAGAAGCGTGTTATTTAGCCTCCAGATGTTTGAGTTTTTAACAATTCTTTTCCTGTAATTGAGATCTAATCTTACTGCACTGTGGTCAGAAAAGATGACTGGAATGATTTCAATTTTTTTGAATTTTCCAAGACCAGATTTATGGCCCAGGATGTCATCTATTCTGGAGAAGGTTCCCTGTGCACTTGAGAAAAAGGTGAAGTTGTTTGTTTTGGGGTAAAATGTCCTATAGATATCAATTAGGTCTAGCTGGTCCATTGTGTCATTTAAGGTTTGTGTTTCTTTGTTAATTTTCTGTTTAGTTGATCTATCCATGGTTATGAGTAGGGTATTAAAGTCTTCCACTATTATTGTGTTACTATTAATTTCCTCTTTCATACTTGTTAGCATTTGCCATACATATTGCGGTGCTACTATGTTGGGTGCATATATATTTATAAGATATATAAATCAAAGGATCAATCCAAGAAGAAGATATAACATTAGTTACTTTCTAAATTACAAAAGTTTGGTAATTTTTAAAACATTTTTGTTTAAAATAATGCCAAGTATTAACACAATTTGTAAGTTTTTATAACTTACAGAAGCATATTTTATGTCTAAATTTAAAGACCTGATTTAATAAAATTACTTTACTGATTTCTAAAATCAGCCAGCTAACGCATTTGAGTCCAACGCCTTAACCACTCGGCCATCGTGACTTCCAGCTAACGCATTTGAATGAGATATATTGGCAATTATATATAAGCCTTGTTAGTCAAACCAACACAATTCAATAACTTCTCAATTTCTTTCTGTCATCAGTTAGCTCTTAATTTCTGGGTGAGATGATTAGATAGCATGAAATGCTGGTTAAAACAAAAATAATGAGAGTGACTGAGAGACCAAATATTCTCATGAATTACATTATCAAAATATCAGATAGTTCAAAAGAGACATTAGGAAATTTACATTTCCCCCCTATTAGGCAATAGGATAGTTTATGAACTTAAAACTATTTCTGGAGACTACCAATGTAAAGTTGAATCTTGTAGAAGATTCTGAAAAGACCTCTTCCACCTTCTCAAAAAATACTTGAGAAAATTCTGGGGAAAGAAGCCAATAAACTTTAGAACATAATATTATATAAACAGCTGACAGCAGCCTACCCCTAAGTGTGAGATGGTTTTCTATACATTGTAAAGACAATGTAGATTAAACAAAAATAAAATTATGAACAGTAAAGTTCCTCTCTCTATGTTTTGTCAGATCCTTTAATACTCAACCAACATTAGGGAAAAATAAAAGGACTTTGAGGAGATTAGCAGTTGCTTATTGCCTAAGGAATATGCAGTACTTACAAATAAACTATGATGTGAAGTAGATATTACAAGTTCAGTGTATCAGCCAGAGTGTGGGGCTGATGTTTTCTCCTCAGTTTCCAAAAGCAAGCAAAAAACAGGGAATCTGCATCCTATGTCTATTGATAAAAAGTATTCATCTAGCTGTATCTCTTTTCATTCAACAGGAGTAAATCAAAGGATGAAACCTAACAAATAAAATCTGAATGAAAATAAGAGAGAAGGAAATTGACACTTTGAGATAAGTATAACTTTACAACTGATATCCTGGGTACCAAATAATATTTGAGGAATATGTTCTTTACTTTTGGTAGGGTGCAAGAAGATAATTTCATGAAACTATTATACAACATCATAAAGAAAGAATGGTAAAGAAGAAAAGTCTAGATTATCCAGATTGAAACAAATAAAAATTGATGCCTGAGTGATGTCTGCTCACCTTATGCTGAAATATCCATGAGATACACATGAACAAATGTGCATGAACCCATACCAGAAGTTAAGCTTACCAATCTCTAGAACAATTTTCTAATCAACAAATTTCTAAATAGGGCCTTGAGAGATCATAATGGACTCAAGAAGCAAAATGGTTAAAGATTTGTACGTACTCCACTGTGTACTTAAAATCTAGAAACTTAAAAATTTCTAAATTGAGAAAGGAAACCATTGCCCAGTGTGCAGGGTTTGCTCTCCAAGACAAGCACCTCATTTTTTACACATGTCCCTGTTGATTTCTTAAATGTGAAGGAGAAGGTAGGATGTGTCTGAGACATGAATTCACTGAGAATGGTGACAGTGCACTCTGGGAGTCATAGTATTTTGAGCACAGTCTGAACAAGAAAAATATTCCAGATGGAATCACATTATCCTTGGTACACAGTCAATGGATCACACGAAGGTAAGAGAACAAAAAGCTGTATTTAAGCATGACTAGATGCTCAGAAAATGGACTATATTTTGTGCTTACAAAAATTTTACCAGAGACCTAGTATGACCTGAGAGAAAGTTGGGTCACTCCACCCAGTTCGCTTACAGGATTATCATCCACTTAATTACAGATGAGTAACAAGATATGGAAGGGTTGAGGGGTGAGGGATATGGTGAGATTACTGAAATAGAAATCAAAGGAGTCCTTGGATTCACAAAAGGCACATTTTTGAGGAAATTTACTAGATGATCAGGAATAAATGGTGGAAATAAGTTATTGACATAGAACATGAAAATAGTATTTCAATACTGAAATATTAGTGTGTATAGGAGATTACTGGAGCATAAATGTCTTGACTTAATCTGGAAACAGCACTGAAACCAATTAAATATAAGTTACCTCTAAATTATTTTCAGTGGAAATCTATACTAAAGCAATTTGCAAGCAAACCATTTTATTACAATCCCGTCACATGAAATTGAACCTATGGAATATAAAAATTCACATAATAATATTCATTCAGCACACAGGTATTGATTATTTTAGTCTAGGTCAGACAGTGGTAGATGCTGATGAATCAACAATGAACACTATAAGATGCAGAAGCCTGAATTTATCACCTAGCTTGGCCATTTGCTCTACAATTGTGACTAAGAAGAAATTAATTACTATCTCTATTAAATAATTTAGTGTTTAGTTCCTCACTTAAATATTTTAAATAATTTAGCCTTAGTTCTTCATTATAAAATAGAGGTGATTTTATTTATATTATTTAACTGACACTCTATTTAATTATATATCTATATTTGTATATGTCTAGGTATGGTTATGGAGAAGGAAATGGCACCCCACTCCAGTGTTCTTGCCTGGAGAATCCCAGGGACAGGGGAGCCTGGTGAGCTGCCATCTATGGGGTCGCACAGAGTTGGAGACGACTGAAATGACTTAGCAGTAGCAGGTATGGTTATTCATATATATGATTATCTATATTGTATGAATATTCATGACTGTGCCTAATTAGCTATATGTGTGTGTGACTATATAATTATTTGTAAAATATATATGTATATATACACATATATTACATATTCCATATACATATGGGTGGATGATGTTTATGTACATGCAAATATATGTGTTTGTGTGTATCTATACAGGAGAGAGAAAGAGAGAAAATTTAGAATTGCATTCAGCGTGTTTTAAGTAGTATATCATGGAAGTTTGTAAGAATCAATATCACCACTAAAAATTTCACTAGCTTAAAGGATGAATAGGATGTATAAATACACATTTGAAATTTAATGGGTAGACATTATTGTGGGAGATCAGAATGTGTCATTTTTTTGGGGAAATATGAGATAGTATCCTAGGGTTGGAAATATTTTGGTTTAGTACTGGTTATTTACATTTTTTTCTAAATGGGAAAGAAGAATAAATATATTTTAAAATAAATAGTGAATATGGAATATTCAAGAAAGAGTGCTAATCTCAGTAGGACACATGATAAGACATCTAGGAGAGAAGTGTTGGACTTGGGCCTATGGTGGGATATTAGCAGCAAATTGTAAATAGCAAGTTACTTTTGAAGTAACTTGAGGTTTCTTATTTTATTCTGCAATGTAATTAGCGAATGTCATCAGTCAAATTATCAGTTTTCAGTGATTAATCATATTGTCAAATTGATTTGATACCTATTTTCCTACCTGGAAACAAATTTGTGCCAAGTTCTAAAAGATATCCTTAACATTTCTCATTCTCTTAAAATTATTAGAACCATAAAAGTTTGTATATGGAAAGATCTTTGAAATTCAAATATACCCAGAGTGTCTTCCTCAATGCCAGAGAACATGTGGTAATTATATTTTTATTTTCAACCTCCTCAAACAATGTAATAATAATTTATTGAATATATGTTGAATGAACTACTAAAAGTATCAAGAACTTCCTGTTGACAAGCCCTGATCTAACATTTTACATGGATTGTTTCAATAATTTATGAGAGACAGAGAGAGAGAGATAGAGGTGTTAAAATAAATAACTGATTTAGTAATCTTCACAGAGTGTGTGCTTTTATATACAAGCACAATGAATCAATGGTAAATGGGGAAATCTAGGACTCTCAAGAAAAAAATATCTGAGTCACAAATTTCCACAGCACCAAGAGCTGGGCTGGGCCCAATTCTGAACTGGTTGTTTTCCAAAAGAAGATTCTTTAACATCTCTAGTATGAATCCTATATATGGATTTTTTTTTTCTGTTTGAGATATATTTTCAGTTCAGTGGTAGATTTTCAAAATCAAAACAATCTCGTTTCTTTTTCCTTATCCTTTCATGTTCCCATTACCAACACTCAGAAGTGGATTACCCACTCTTAACCACTATTTAAGAGTTTCCCAGGTGGCGATAGTGGTAAAGAAACTGCCTGCCAATGCAGGAGACATAAGAGACATGGGTTTAATCCCTGGATCCTGAAGATCCCCTGGAAGAGGGCATGGCAACTCACTCCAATATTCTTGCCTGGAGGATTCTGTGTACAGGGGAGCCCGGCGGGCTACAGTCCATAGGGTCGCAGAGAGACGGACACGACTGAAGCGACTTAGCGCACGCACATCACTATTTAATGTTAGTGCCAGATCTCCCAGACTGCAGTGTTCTTGTTGTAGTTGTGCTCCTTTCTTTGGGGGAGCACAAATGCCCCTTCTGTTTCCAGCAGCTGGGACAGGCAACATGATAAATGTGAGATGCCGAAGGAGTGCACTCAGATCACCAAGAAAATGGACTGAAGGTTATTTGAGGACTTCCTAGTCTTCATTTATTTCCCAAGCTGAAAAAACATTATTTGAATCATTGTTTTTCCTTCCCCTCGTCCATTTTCTCCCTCACTTGTTCTTCCTCTTTCTTGAATTCATCAGACACTTATACATCCCTGCCACAAGTCAGAGCTGTGTTAGATATGGGGGAGTAGTGGTAATAAGTATGCCATTTATAATTGACTGAGTGGACACAGAAATAAGAATCAATTTCTCTGAAGCCATGTAATAAATTCAATAACACAGTGGCTTTCAACTTTTTACCTTGAGATTCTGTTAATGTCCCACAATATCACATATCCTAAACTCTTTGAGGCACTGCAATTACATCATCCACTGAATTTATACTTTGAAATCTTTGCATTTTACCTTATCACCATTATTATTCTTCTTCACTGTCCTAAAAATACAGACATTGTTTTCGTGCGGCCCTCAGGTAAATTAGCAGGAGTTTTACAACAGAATGGTACTTCTTTCCTCCTGAGTTTTAATGTCCCAGTTCCAGTTTTTACTGTTCTCTGATGAGCAAGGTTATACAGTGCTAATGGATGATAATACATTAAGTCAACATGTGGTTAAGACGTGAGATGGAAGAGGGGACATAGAACATGAAGGATGACTTATTTATGTGTGTCTTTGGGCTGGTCAGGAAAGTCCTCTGGATCTCTAATTTTTTCATCTGTAAAATCAGAGTAGATAATGATTTTTTTCTCTCTCTCTCATGGACATTAATTCCTAAAAGTTTTTCAAAGCATGATTCCTCATTGCATCCCCAGCATTAAACATGGTGATTTCTACAGCACATATGCTTTTAAAATTAGGTTTAATTAGTGAGTGGAGAAATACTTTGAAAAGTATAAAAAGTTGCATAGTACATGCATAAAAATTATTGTCTATTTACTTAGAGCTCATATATTTAGGGTTATTTGAAATAAACAGGAAAATATGGCTTCTCATACTTTCCTTTTCAGCCTGGTAAAATGGATATTAAATTGGTTCAAGGGTAAGAATGCTATTATGCAATGAGAATTGAAGCTCTGGGATCTGATATTCATGCATGGAGGTTTCTCACACTAGCCAGGGGCATGGCACCTTCATGCATCAAAATAATGGAACAATGCTGACAATAATGAAGATGAATGGCTTGACTTTAGGCATTGATAGACTTGTATTTTCAACTGTAAAAATGTAGGTGATCCAAAGCATAAGCTAATGCTGCCTGAAAATGGTCAAATAATTACATATCTAAGTATATAGGAAACAATTGTATATTCACATTCAGTTACATTTAATGTTCTAAAATGTTTTCCAAATAAGTTGCAGGTACCTGGTGTTGTATCAGTAATTAACTAAGCAAGAAAAACTTTGATGTTCACTTTTCATTTCTGATTTACTTTTTGGGCTCTGTGAAAACTGTTTCTGTTCATGAGCACCCTTCAATAATCAATTGAGTTTCATCATCAAATATTTGAAGCTTAGGAAAAATAATCTAATCAACTTTTAAGTGTTTAAAGAGGGATAGGATATTAGCCTGTATTATTTAAAGATATCTGTAGGGCCAAAGTGGCATATGTAGTAAGAATACAAGTGTTCTTTATTCTTGTCTTAGCTGAAGAGTCTTCTAAACAATTAAAAAATAACTCATTACATCATTAACTTACTTTTGAAAGGTAGTATATATTCAATGTCTAACATGAAAAATATAGACAAGGAGAAAATTGCAATGCAAAAATCTATATCCCACCGCTCCCCAGTAATCTACCAACACAATATTGGTATACACTTCTGGGTTTCTTTTTTCCTAAGTATATGGGTGTGTGTGTTGGGAGGAGAGCTAGAAAATGGGAGAGAGATTGTATTTAAAGTGTTTTATTCTCCACAAATTGTTTATGCACTTAAGAATATAACCTGCACATTTTCCACGTCATTATATCATTTTGAAAAATATTTCAGTGTCCCCATGCTATATAATTATGTGCATACACCTGCATTTTTTCGTATTTAAGTCTTGTGCACATTTTTGCTAATATACATAACCATGGTAAACACTTCAGTCATCCTAAGACTGAATTTATTAAGGTACAAAAGTCAAGTGAGCAATTTACTGTGATTTCCAACAGGAGATATAATTGAAAGTTAATTAGATAAAAAAGGTAACCAAAATACATTACTGCTTTGATTTTCCTTAGAACATCTTAGAAAGCTCTCAGATCTGTTTACTCCTTTCCATAAGCAAAAACTTTCATCATCTATATCAGCTGCCAACTTTTAGTGTCTCACCTATTTCACCAAGTTCCAAACTGGCTTTCTTATATCCATGTCCTGAACTCTTCTCTACAGAATAGCCAGAATATGAAAAAGAAAGAAATATGCTACTCAACATCACTCATTATCAGAGAAATGCAAATCAAAACCACAATGAGGTACCATTACATGCCAGTCAGGATGGCTGCTATCCAAAAGTCTACAAGCAATAAATGCTGGAGAGGGTGTGGAGAAAAGGGAACCCTCTTACACTGTTGGTGGGAATGCAAACTAGTACAGCCGCTATGGAGAACAGTGTGGAGATTTCTTAAAAACCTGGAAATAGAACTTCCATATGACCCAGCAATCCCACTTCTGGGCATACACACTGAGGACACCAGATCTGAAAGAGACACATGCACCCCAATGTTCATCGACATGGAAGCAACCTAGATGCCCATCAGCAGACGAATGGATAAGGAAGCTGTGGTACATATACACCATGGAATATTACTCAGCCATTAAAAAGAATTCATTTGAATCAGTTCTAATGAGATGGATGAAACTGGAGCCCATTATACAGAGTAAAGTAAGCCAGAAAGATAAAGAACAGTATAGCATACTAACACATATATATGGAATTTAGAAAGATGGTAACGATAACCCTATATGCAAAACAGAAAAAGAGACACAGATGTACAGAACAGACTTTTGGACTCTGTGGGAGAAGGCGAGGGTGGGATGTTTCGAAAGAACAGCATGTATGTTATCTATAGTGAAACAGATCACCAGCCCAGGTTGGGTGCATGAGACAAGTGCTCAGGCCTGGTGCACTGGGAAGACCCAGAGGGATCGGGTGGAGAGGGAGGTGGGAGGGGGGACCGGGATGGGGAATACATGTAACTCCATGGCTGATTCATGTCAATGTATGACAAAACCCACTGCAATGGTGTGAAGTAATTAGCCTCCAACTAATAAAAATAAATGAAAAGAAAAAAAAAGAAATAAATAAAGAAAGAAAATTTAAACATCTAGTTAAGTCACCACCTTGGTTTCAACTCATTCTCTTCCGCTTATTAAATAATTCTGGGATAAATACTGGACTCTTGTCGGGCTTCACAAGGTTCCATGAGTTCTGATCATGCTCATCCCTCTTGCCCTGTCCTCATCACACATCTATCTATTCTTGCTCTTTCAACTCCAATCATGCCCGCCTTAATTCAGTTCTGTTTTTATCAGTTTCTTTTCTAATATATGCAATTCTTACTTATCTTTCAAAGCCACTTTAAAATTTTCTTCCAGAAGAAGAGAAGTGTTTCCTGATTCCCAGTTCAGATCAGTCCTTAGTGTGAATATATATGTATATATATACACTAATGTATTCATCACTTGTGAAATATTTCTACTTGTGAAATTTACCCTGTACAACTTGGGATTATCATTTGTGTCCGTGTTGTTATTTGATCAAACACTACCACTCCAATGAGAGTGTAAGTTCAGTTCAGTTCAGTTCAGTTCAGTCGCCTAGTCGTGTCCGACTCTCTGCAACCCCATGAACCACAGCACGCCAGGCCTCCCTGTCCATCACCAACTCCCGGAGTCTACCCAAACCCATGTCCATTGAGTCAGTGATGCCATCCAACCATCTCATCCTCTGTTGGCCCCTTCTCCTCCTGCCCTCAATCTTTCCCAGCATTAAGGTCTTTTAAAATGAGTCAGTTCTTCACATCAGGTGGTCAAAGTATTGGAGTTTCAGCTTCAACATCAGTCCTTCCAGTGAACACTCAGGACTGATCTCCTTTAGGATGGACTGGTTGGATCTCCTTGCTGTCCAAGGGACTCTCAAGAGTCTTCTCCAACACCACAGTTGAAAAGCATCAATTCTTCAGCACTCAGCTTTCTTTATAGTCCAACTCTCACATCCATGCATGACCACTGTAAAAACCTTAGTCTTGACTAGAAGGACCTTTGTTGACAAAGTAATGTCTCTGCTTTTTAACATGCTGTCTAGGTTGGTCATAACTTTCAAACTCCATGGTAATAAAAATCTCATAAATTTGAAGACATTACTGTATCAACAATGCAAAACATGTACTATCAGTGAGTGGGATTATTTTATTCCAACACTGTTTCCTACTGATAAAATAGAGAGATAGGTGGGTAGATAGAAATTTCCTTTATTTTCTAAGAAGTGCATTTCTACTGAAAGTTATCAATTCATTGGCATTACCATTTCAATAAAGGATAAATGGATACAGGGTATTTAAATTTAAAATGTTGAAATAAAAGACCACATAATCTTATTTTATGCAAGCACTTGATTTCATTGAACAGAGCACTGAGCTTGGGATAAGAAAGTTGTAGTTGCAAGTTTATCACTCATGAGTTGTGTGGTTTGGGACAAGTCACCATCTAATTTAGAATCCCTGGCCTGGGAAGGGAGAAGCAGGAGAAGAAACTGGTATTTCTGGATAAAGTTTTGCATAAAATGTCTGTGCATGCTAAATCACATCAGTCATGTCCAACTCTTTGTGACCCTATGGATTGTAGCCTACCAGGCTCCTCTGTCCTTGGGATTCTCCGGGCAAGAATACTGGAGTGGGTTGCCATGACCTCCTTCAGGGGATCTTCCCAACCCAGGGGTTGAACCCACATCTCTTATGTCTCCTGCATTGGCAGTCAGGTTGTTTACCACTAGTGCCACCTGTGAAGTTCCCCCTAAATGTGACAAATACTCCCAAATGCTCTACATTTCCTTGACCATTTTATTTAGAATTATCCTTCCAACACCCTTACCAGTAACATTCTCATCATTTTACAAATAAGAATCTGCAAGTCAGTGGAGGTTGGCTACAACCTCCAAAGTTATATGGAAAATAAGTGATAAAACTAGGCTAAAATTATGTGTATATGACCTCAAAGCAGATGCTCCTTTTAATCACAAACCATGTGGCCCTAGTTGGAAATAAGGATATCTTTCTCACCGAGTACTTTTGAGACTTGAATGAGATTATATATGCAATCACAAGAGTGCTTGGCTATTAGTAGATAATTATTCACATTTGATAAGTAAAACCGAATATATAATCCATGGAATAACTTTTGTGTAATAAACACAAATTACTGTAGCTCACTCTCCCTACACAGAAGCTTTATTCATCACAGAGAACTTCTGCAAAGATTGATCAGTTTCTGCCTCTGTAACGCTCATAAAAACTGTTCTACATCTTTCTATAAGAACATTTGGTTAGAAGACTGAATCACTGAATACATATAGGGTAATTTTGAGGGGGGAAAACTAGCCTATAGAAGACATTGTTTCACACAACTAGTAATTAAGATCTACTAGCTGTTGAGAGGCAGTAACCTTGAAATACATTTTTGGCTCTGGGTATCACAAAAGCAACGTTTTATGATTGTTCATAAAAATATGCATAGGCTTAGAAGGTCTGGTTATTAAATGAATAAATAATGTGGGAAGTGCATAGAAAAATAACAATTTGAATAATAAACAAGAGTTGTTTGGGTATTTCAATGATTTACTTATAATGGCAGCAGTTTAAATTAGATACTGTGATATTCATAATCATTGTACAAACTCTAGTTGAGTATTTTAGCTCTGTGCACTTAATATACCATGCATTTTCAATGTAAGCCAATTTGTCTAATAAAATGATGAAAAAATATACCAGTTCAATGAAACAGCTTTATAAAGACTGTAATTTAAAGACAGAGTATTAAGCAATCATTTCCTGCTGTTTCCTGCCTGCATATTAAGCAGTGTACACACAAATATAGCAATTTTGATGCTTCAGAACAGTTTTAAAAAGTTAAAATCAAACTGAAGATTCTTTCATCCAAACAGAATACTCCCCAGGTACAAAAGTCAGGACAATATGAAAGTCTAATTTGCATCTCTCATAATCAGACATGCATTCAAAAGTGCAATTAACCTGAAGTTGAATTCAACCTGAATAGTTAAGAGTTTGTTAATATGTTGAGTTTGAGATTTTCTTTAAAAAAAATTTTTTTTAAATGTCTTCTGTTACTATGAAAAAACTTTAGTTATATTGCTTCATATTTTTTTCAAACTGTAATTTGGATCTGAGCCCAAGAAATTTAATGGCTGGCTTCCGATATCAGGCCACCTTTGTGAACGTGTCAGAAAATGGGAGGAAATCAATTTGTCTTGAAAAGATTATTTGCATAAATAGATGACTTTTCCCTGAGTATGACTTACTATAAAGAACTTGTATAATATCACCAAAGGGTTATAAGGGTATCAAAGGGATAAAAAAATCAGCAAAACAAAGTCTGTGTTCTCCAAGCCTGAAATGACTTACATCTGCATTGGATTTCATTCTAATTTTACTTCTAAACCCCTCAGATTAAGTTTCTGTTGTTTTAGCTTTCATGATGTCTCCAATACACTGGTGAAACAGCATAGGCCAGGCAACTCAAATAAAATGGGAACAAATTAAATACTGAAAACTCAAGTTGAATAGGAGGCAATTGTGTTATTAAATCTCCTACACATAATTACATGTTATGCATTAGCTTAGGAAGCAAATGAATGACCATTTATAATTATGTTCAGAATCACTTTAACTTTAGGTCTGTGTTTAAGAGACTAGTAGTGCATTTGGACAGGAAGGCAATAGAATAAATGTGTCTCTGGTCATTGAGGACAGCTTTCTGATTTTAGAGCAGTGAGTGAGATATGCCCAGTGAAATTTATAGCATTCTTCTTCAATATAATTTAGTTCAACAAATGTTTATGAGCACTATACATATTCTGAGGATATATATCTTTTAATAAGGAAGTTTCTCTTCCCTATGGATGCCTGCAAACTAATGGAAGAGTCATAGATAGCTGAAAATCAAATTATCACACACCTTTCTCTCAGCCCAAAGTTCTGTTCACTATATCAAGTTACCTCTAACACATATATCTAAGGAAGCCAACTTGCAATGTCAAACACAGTTGGAAGACACTGAAAACAGATGTACTTTCCAAATACTCTCTGTGTGGATGCTTTTTGAATTGTGGTTTTCTATAACGGTGAGCGATAATTTGAAAGTGATTGCCTTCACATGCAAATGCTTAGTATAAACGTGCAAATAAATTTAAAACATGCCAAGTTCACAACAATTAAAAATGGAGCATTGAAGAGTACAATATGTGAATAAGTGTGGCAAAGTAGATATCCTTTGTCTAAGAGGTACACAAAGTATAAAAAGAAATTTGGGTTGTTCCAGTCAATAATCCATAAAAATAAATTATTGATAAAAAGCTCCATAAAGATATTTCAACTCTTACCACAATGCTTAGTGTATGGTAGGTACTCAAGTATTTGTTTAAGTAAGAATAGTACTAGTTTTAGGACAGGTGAACTATTCTACTAAAATTCTCTTCACCCACAAAATTTATTATCAGATTGAGGATTTAGTATTTCTGAAACCCATGTGTAGTAGACAAGAAGAAATTAGACATATCACAGTGAACCAGCTGTCACAAGATGGTAATTCCTATAACTGAATAGGAATATGAGAGCAGGTCTTAGGAAACCCATATGACAGAAAGTCGTGGAGTAATGAAGTCATGGCTTCCCGACAGCCTTTCTCAGAAAATCTCAGCTCTATTGTCCCTTTGCCCTCACATCCTATTCAAGAAGGTAGGTCATCAGAATCTCTCCTATCAGAACTTTTTGACAGATGGCATATGCAACATTCATTCACAGTCTGAGGATTTGCATACATTGTCTATTTAATAGCAGTTCCTGTGCCTGCAGAATCGGCAGTAGCACAGACGAACAACAGTGGTTGGAGCAATAGGAAAACCATTATAAATGTCATTTGGTTGAAAATGTTTCTCATGTTAAAGACTGAATTTTGAGTCAGTTCAGTTCAGTTCAGTTGCTCAATCATATCCGACTCTTTGCAACCCCATGAACCGCAGCACACCAGGTCTCCCTGTCCATCACCAACTACAGGAGTCCACGCAAACCCATGTCCATCGAGTTGGTGATGCCATCCAACCATCTCATCCTCTGCCACCCCCTTCTCCTCCTGCCCTCAATATTTCCCAGCATTAAGGTCTTTTCAAATGAGTCAGCCCTTAGCATCAGGTGGCCAAAGTATTGGTGTTTCAGCTTCAACATTAGCCCTTCCGAAGAACATCCAGGACTGATCTCCTTTAGGATGGACTGGTTGGCTCTCCTTGCAGTCCAAGGGACTCTCAAGAGTCTTCTCCAATACCACAGTTGAAAAGCATCAATTCTTCAGCGCTCAGCTTTCTTTATAGTCCAACTCTCACATCCGCACATGACCACTGGAAAAACCATAGCCTTGACTAGATGGACCTTTGTGAAAAAGCAATGTCTCTGCTTTTTAACATGCTATATAGGTTGGTCATAATTTTCCTTCCAAGGAGTAAGCATCTTTTAATTTCATGGCTGCAATCACCATCTGCAGTGATTTTGGAGCCCCCCAAAATAAAGTCACCACTGTTTTCACTGTTTCCCCATCTATTTGCAATGAAGTGACGGGACCAGATGCCATGATCTTAGTTTTCTGAATGTGGAGCTTTAAGCCATCTTTTTTACTCTCCTCTTTCATCAAGATGCTCTTTAGTTCCTCTTCACTTTCTGCCATAAGGGTGGTGTCATCTGCATATCTGAGGTTATTGATATTTCTCCTGGAAATCTTGACTCCAGCTTGTGCTTCCTCCAGCCCAGCGTCTCTCATGATGTACTCTGCATATAATTTAAAGAAGCAGGGTGACAATATACAGCCTTGATGTACTCCTTTTCCTATTTGGAACCAGTCTGTTGTTCCATGTCCAGTTCTAACTGTTGCTTCCTGACCTGCATATAGGTTTCTCAAGAGGCAGGTAAGGTGGTCTGTTATTCCCATCTCTTTCAGAATTTTCCAGAGTTTATTGTGATCACACAGTCAAAGGCTTTGGCACAGTCAATAAAGCAGAAATAGATGTTTTTCTGGAACTTCCTTGCTTTTTTGATGATTCAGCAGATGTTGGCAATTTGATCTCTGGTTCCTCTGCCTTTTCTAAAACCAGCTTGAACATCTGGAAGTCCACAGTTCACATATTGCTGAAGCCTCGCTTGGAGAATTTCAAGCATCACTTTACTAGCATGTGAGATGAGTGCAATTGTGCGGTAGTTTGAGCATTCTTTGGCATTGCCTTTCTTTGGGATTGTAATGAAAACTGACCTCCTCCAGTCCTGTGGCCGCTGCTGAGTTTTCTAAATTTGCCTTCATATGAGTGCCTCACTTTCACAGCATCATCTTTTAGGTTTTGAAATAGCTCAGCTGGAATTCCATCACCTCCACTAGCTTTGTTTGTAGTGATGCTTTCTAAGGTCCACTTGACTTCACATTCCAGGATGTCTGGCTCTAGGTGAGTGATCACACCATCGTGATTATCTGAGTTGTGAGATCTTTTTTGTACAGTCTTCTGTGTATTCTTGCCACCTCTGCTTAATATCTTCTGCTTCTGTTAGGTAGTAGCTGGCAAAGAAAATGAGATCACTGCAATTGTTTATATATTTAGTTTGCTTCAAGTCAGATCCCTGGAAGCCTCCCATATATTTTTGAAAGGAGAAGTAGTAACGTCAGGCAGAGAAACAGAATGAGATGGTGAGGAGAGGGAAAATAAGCAGTGGTAGAGAATAAACAGAAGAGAAAATATAACACCACCACAATACAAGGAAGCTACTCGAGGCCAAGGACTCCTTTCAATTCATTGCTGTATCCAGAAATCCTGGAACACAGCCTGACAATTGTTCCTTAAATATTGGTTGACTCACTTTCAATGCGCCTGCTAGCAAATGAATGCCTCACCATTATTCTAGCTACAATCTACAGATAGTTAAGAACCACAACTTCCTATGTGTAGTTCTATCTCACTTTATTTGTAATTTGAATAAATATTTATTCATTAGGTAACTGTGTAGTAAACCAAACATAGTTCTCTCTTAACGGTGCAAAAGCTTCTTCTCAACAAATGTTTGGTTGCTGTTAAACACTGAATTAAAAACATTTCATTCATCGAACACTTATTAACTGAGAAGCAAATGATACTCTTGGTATCTTGCAGGCACTAACTGTTAAAACATGAATAAGAAAATATAAACTCTTCTTAAGAACCTAAAGTGTAGAATCATTGTTTATTATTATTATATATTTTTTTGAGAAGTAACTTCATTGGCACATTCCCAGAAGCTTATGTGAGTCATTCTTTGGGTTCCTGCAGTGTAGGAACCCCATATATTTATAAAGAGTATGCTGTTTTACACAGTGGTGCCTGAACAATTATGTCAACTACTACTGCTCAGGCACAACACCCCTGACTTTTACAAACCTCTAAAGTTATGTCATTTGGAGCCAAGTTTGGTGAATTGGGTTTCCTGTCCAGGTAATGTGTACTCAAAACCCAGCATGAATATGAAGTGAGACAGAATTTCTTGTGTCTCATAAGCTATCTGTGGGAGTAATATTCAGAGAAAAGTCTCTAAATATATTGAGTCATAGATGCATTCTTGAAGTATGTGTAAACTTCACCAAGGGGATAACTCTGAGGGATTCTGCTCTTTGGATTGTACAGGTCTGGAATAAATATCAGAAACATTCATGTCTTTATGTCTCATATGTGAAAATAGGTTTCCTCCCACTCTCCTTTTTTCCTATATTTATCACCAAAGGAACTTAAATTTTATTGAATGTGCCAGAAAACTGTACAGAGATAATTTTAAGTGTCCTCTTTGTCCTTTTTATATTAGGAAAAATACCATCTCAGTAATTTAACTTTGTGTCTTGTATACATTGACTTACATATCAACTCTGAGGGCCTCTCCATGAATGTGTCCTCTAGTCCTTTACTCATTTTACATGGTGAATTTCCTATCTTAATGACTCTAAATGCATAAATACAAGTCACTTCATCCTAGTGATATTAGTCTACCTGTTTACTACTTTTGTCCCTGATTTCATGGAAGTAGGAATGTTTGTATCCTAAAAGACCACTTTATTTTATTCCCAGATCCTAAAACAGTGCCTGAGATATGAAAAATACTTCATCTGCTGAATGAATAATTGAATAAAACTTTGGGTGTTCAGCAAATTCTTCTTTCCTCATATTCTACATTTAATGGGGATTATTGCAGGAAACACTATAAAATCAAATCAGTAGGTCTCAGTTGCATGTTTTTGCATTCTAAATAAAGCCATTCACAAAAATTAAGAAATGCCTAAATAAAGCAACATTTTAAAGAAACATTTTAAAGGTATATTTTCTGAAACAACAACCCCTGCGAAAAATAACACAAAAGTAGAAAACCACAGGCTGATCTCATTCATGAATACCAAGCAAAAAGTAACCTGCTAGCATATTGAATTTAGTAATATCATAATAAAGTAATGCACTGCAACCAATTGAAGTTCAATAAAAAACTAAGAATGATGTGATATTAGTATAATTCACAATAAGGCCATCTCAATAGGCATAAGAAAGCATGTAATACATTTCAAATGTCAGTAGTCTGCCTCATGCTTAACTGTGAAATATTGAAACATCTCTTTTACAGTCATATCTATATAAAGATATGATTGTTCATAATAATCATCATAATTTAGTACTATTTTGAAAGTACAAGACAAAAATTAGCAAAGAGAATGAAAAAGAGGGATATGTTTTGGAAAAGAGCAGGCACACTTATAATCGTTCATAAATTTATATTTAATTATAAAAGAATTAAATATTTTTAAAAAGTCTAAATAATAGAATGAAGTGATGTTATTGACTAAAAAATGAGTGAAAAATTCAATGGTTTCCTTATACACAAATAACTGGCTAAAAAATATAAACTAAGAAAGAAAATGGTAAAGATCACTAATTAATTTCTAACTTATCCAGAATTTTCTGGGATCTTTATGGAATGAGAGACATTAATGACCATTTTATGCATAATCTTTTAAAGACTACTCATCTTAAATTCACATATTGACATGTAAATGAAATGATATTCCCATAAATTTCCTAAAAAAACTGTTTGGAGGGAAAATATTAAAAACATGAATCTAGATCTAAGGATTTAATCTAAAAGAAAAAGCCTTAGAACTAGTCAGAAATAAAAGGGATGAAGAGAGTAAGAAGAGGGTGCCAGATCATCTAAATATTTAAATGTATCAATTAAAAGGCATGGCAATAACACAAACAGGTCAACAGAAAATAATGAAGCCTGAAATCCAACTAGTATATTTGTGATCTCAGTATGTGAGAAAATGGCACTTTAAATAAGAGAGGTAAAATATGGATTATTCATAAATAATGTTGATATACCTATGAGTTTTTGTGGGGAGAGTTACAGCCTTATGTCATTCCATTCATCAAAATAAATTTCAGAGACATCAGCTATTTAAACAAAAAAATAAACTGGGAAAAGTTTCAGATGACTTTTTTCTTCTTCTGCTAATAGTTTTTCTATTCATATCATGAAACCAAGAAACCATAAAGGTCTGAACTGTTAAATCTGACAATGAAATCACTGAAAAAAAACCTAAGCCATATGTCTTTACATAAAATGAAATACAAAAAAAATAAAACACATATGACAAAGAAAGTTTTACTGTTTGTAATGTAGAAAGCATTCCTTCAAATATTTAAATAAAACAAAACAACGAGATAAACTTTTCAGAAAAAAAATGGAATTAATGATATGGCTAGTGTGTTTAAAGATAATTGATACATTTAGTAAGGAAAAGATCATAAATTCAAATTTTGTACTTCTCACACTCTACCCTGTACTAAAAACAGCACAGTGATTATATGTAAAGTATATGGGAGGAGTATGAAAAGACACAGGCACTGAAGAACAAAAGACTAGAATAGAAAGGCAAGGGGGTAAGCAAGCTTCACTGAAGTTGTTCTAGGGGGTTTCTGTTTCAGACGTGTTCATGGTAGAGACTGTTGCCTCCTGTCAAGCAAGGAGACTCACGTGGGCCTGGAGTGAAGGCAGATTTATGCTTTGAGATCAGAGGACAAAATGGCACATCTCTGATGATGAACAGATGCTGATGTTTAAAATCTGCTGCAGCTTTGGTTTATGTTATGTAGAAAAGAACTAGAGAATGGAGGATGTATAAGTGGAATTTAGTGAAAACATAATTTGCAGAGTCACAGGCTATCACATCCCATTGTGACTATCATCTAAAAATGTACAAACTGAATCACTCTGTGTACACCTGAAAATAACACATTTTCAATCAACTATAATTATAAAATATATATTTTTTAAGATCAGTCCTGGGTGTTCATTGGAAGGACTGATGCTGAAGCTGAAACTCCAGTACTTTGGCTACCTCATGCGAAAAGTTGACATATTGGAAAAGGCCCTGATGCTGGGAGGGATTGGGGGCAGGAGGAGAAGGGGACGACAGAGGATGAGATGGCTGGATGGCATCACCGACTTGATGGACATGAGTTTGGGTAAACTCCGGGAGCTGATGATGGACAGGGAGGCCTGGAGTGCTGCGATTCATGGGGTAGCAAAGAGTCGGACACGACTGAGCGACTGAACTGAACTGAACTGAGGGCTGCATTAAAAGACTAGGGAAGGGAGTCACGGAGGTAAGGACAAACCCCTAGGAGACAATGAGGAGTGAGAGAGAGAGAAAAAAGTTGATTCTCAGTAAAGATAATCCTGCCCACCTCGAATGAAAGCATATTAATGTAAAGAAATGGGCTTCCTAGGTGATGCTAGTGGTAAAAACTCCACCTGCTGATATAGGAGCTATAAAGAGACTCAGGTTGGATATCAGGGTCAGGAAGATTCCCTGGAGAAGGGTATGGCAACCCACTCCAGTGTTCTTGCCCAGAGAATCCCGTGGACAGAGGAACCTGGTGGGCTACAGTCCATAGGGTTGCAAAGACACAACTGAAGAGACCTAGCACACAATGTAAAGAATCTTAAAAAAATTAAGTTAGCAGAAAAATAAAATCCCTCAAAAACTGAAAGTAATTTCAATTACTTTCAACAACATAGAACAACATAAAAATAAAAATCAGTGAATTTCAAGGTCTTCAGAGAAATGAAGGAAAGGGTTACACTGACAAAAAGTAGAACTAGAAATTGCAAAAGAATAATAGGAGGATATGGAAACCCAAATAAAAGCCTATGAATGCCAGGGGGAGCAACTGAAATAAAAGACAAAAACAATACCAACACTGCACATAGATGAGGACAGAATTTCTGAAAAGAAAGTAGAAACAGTCTGCTAGACAAGATGGAATTTAAGGACACATAGAAAAGAGACTGAGAGTTTCCTAAATAATTCTACTGTTCTAGAATAGAATAGAGGAAATTAAGAGATGAGATATTTTAAGAGCTGACTTCTTTTCAGAAATGAAGGAAAATATGCATGATTAAATTAAAATTACACTATGAGTAGAGAGAAGGTGTGTATAATTTAGTGTGCATGTAAACATAGTGATACAATGGCAGATACAAAGGTTAAGTTAATTTAAAATATAAAGATACTAGAACAGTAAAGAAGAAATTAAGGAATTTCTGATAAGGAAACAAAATCAGAGGAAGGGGATTAAAATGGGGAGAATGAATAGAATGGAAATTAAAACAAGAAAGAGAACTATTCTTTTGCATAGTTTATTGATCTACCAGAAGGCCAAATTACATTTTAGAAGGAAAGCAAAAGAAAAATAAGATAAAAAATGAAGTCCAAAATGTTCTGTGACACACTAAATGAAAATTAACTAAATTCATTTTGTAAAAGATACTGTCTGAAAAAATGATCAATTTCCCTGACCACAATGCAAATTTATTAGAAAGTAACAATAAGAGAGTTATTTATGTTTCCTAAGAAGCACAATTAAAATCATGTAGTATTAAAAGGGAAACAAGCTAATACCACATATCAAAATGTGTAAATACAACTATATAAATAGTTCTACATTCAGTTATTAAAATGAAAATGACTGAAAATAAATGTGTTCAACTCAACAAATTACTCAAGATCAATGGTATAACTGAAGAAAGTGTAAGAAATAAAATAATAGTTTATGACAATGTTTAATGAACAACATACACAGAAACAATAGAAGATCAATGATACAAAGTTAGTTCATTGAACAACCAGACAAAATATAAATCTTTAACAAGACTGAATAAAATGAAAAAGGAAGAAAATGTACAAATAAATGAGAAACAAAATAGTTACAAATATTTAGAAATATAGATGGATAGATGACACATGTGTAATAGAAATGTTATAAGTTTAAAAAAAACTTCAAGAAAACATTGTGAGGCATTAATTTGAAAATTTAGATGAAATGACTATTAAAACACACACACACACACACACACACACACACACACACACATATAATTGTGGATGAAAAATGTTACCTGCCATATCCTTCTGCAAGGGATGTTGTGGCCAATATGCCATCAGACAATGCAGCCACTCTCAACTGTGCATTCTAAGTGGATTCAGGATGAAAAGTAACAGAATGCTGGCACTAGATAGTTAAGGTGCATATCAAAGGAATTGTTGCAAAAAAGGGGACCCCTTCCAGGGCCCAAAACTGGGCTCTTGTCTAACACTCAGAAATGAATTGTCCAAGGAGACACATGTGCTGACAAAGCAAGAGATTTTATTGGGAAAGGGCACCTGGGTGGAGAGCAGGAGGGTAAGGGAACCCAGGAGAAGAGCTCTGTCACATGGCTTGCAGTCTCCAGTTTTATAGTGATGAGATTAGTTTCTGGGTTGTCTTTAGCCAATCATTCTGACTCAAGAGTCCTTCCTGGTGGTACAGGCCTTGTTTAGCCAAGATGGATGCCAGAGAGGATTCTGGGAGGTGATCGGACATGTGGTGTCTCCTTTTGACCTTTCCTGAACCTCTTGGTGGAGGCTTATTAGTTCCGTGTTCCTTAACAGGACCTCCTGTCATAAAACAACTCATGCAAATGGTTACTATGGTGCCTGGCTATAGTGGGCTGTTTCAATAAGTGTGCTTCCTCTAACAGAATGGTTTCAATAATTCCAGACTCTTGCCTTTTCCCATACATAGAAAAGAGCTAAAATCATTAACTTGAGATGTTTATTTTTTTAATAGCAGAAATCTTTTGATGTTCAACTAACTGTTTTGTTTTAGCAATAACTCCTATATATCCTGGCTCCTCCCTTAACTTCTTTGAAGCAATGCCTCAGCTATCTTAGAAGCTGTCTCCTAGGCCTATATGATTAGCATGTATGATGAATAAAACATAATTCTCAACTTTTAGGTTGTGTATTTCTACTGTTAACATAACCAAAATTGACTCTGAAGGAGTAGAAAATACAAATTTTTGAAAATATATTCCTGTGTGGTTTTACACACACACACACACAAACACACACAACCCAAACAACTTATAGGAAATTGCTACAAAACACTCAAGGAACAGGTAGTCCCTATGTCCTATAAAGTATTAAAAAAAAAAAAGTAAATAAAATAGGATAGCTACTCTTATGTCAGTATTAGATATCTGTTATTAAAACTAGGTAAAAATATAAATTGACATATTAGTATGCTTTAAATAATTAAAAAGCTGTTAAAATTCATCAAGATAAACTATATATTGAGTTATGTGTATGTAAAGTTTATCCCAGGAAGACTGGCTAAACACCTAAAAATTCTGATGTACTGCATCACATTAACTAAAACCAGAAGAAGAAAAAGAGAAATTTTGTAGATACAATAGATTATTTCAATAGATTTTTAAAAAAGAGACATTTGATAAAACTATATAAAATTCAGCTTCAATCATATTAAATTTCATCAATTAGCAAACTCTTAGAGATATATATTTCCTCAATATATGAAAAATATTTTTTAAAAACCTACCACAAATCTCCTGTATATGGTAAAACTCTGGAAATTTATTCATTAAGTCAAGAACAATTTTTTAAATTGGATTTTACAGAAGAGACAAAGAAAAATGAACAATGAACTACTGTCTTTTTTTTGTTTTGTTTGTTTTATTTTAGGAAGTCAGTAGGTCATAACAAAAATTGTTGCCAAAAAAAAAAAGAGAAAGAGAAAAAGAAGAAATCAGCAGCCAAGGCAATGTTTTAAAAGATTCAGAATGTGTGTAAAGACCATCTAACACAGCCTGCCTAATGACTATATTCTTTTCAGTGGCTGTCTCTTTAACTAGCAAATGTTTTTCAGTCTTTTTTCTCAACTTTATAACACATTGTTAAATGCTAGTCCTCTGTTTGATATTCTCAAGCAGTTGTGTCAGCAGCACAACACTTCTCCTCTGAAAGCTTTTGAAGTCTTTGGCCTAAGATCCTAAATTAGTTTTGATTAAGAATGTACTTAATTTATTTGGGACTGGAAATTATTTAACTTCTACCATATAAACAGATGATCTGTGGAAGTTGGAAACTGAAAAATAGCATATGTTAAAAGATGCTCACTTCTCCTAATGATCAGGGAAATGCTTATTAAAACTACAATGAGATGCAATGCTATGCATATCAGGTTGAAATATTTAAAACTATCCATTACACTTTTAGAGGATTACTTACCATATCAAAAAATACCTATGGAAAAGATTTACATTTGATAAAGTTCTGTGACATGCAGGTGCCCATATATTCTCTACAACTTTCTATATGTGCATTAAGTAGTGAAGTTAATTATAGCTTTTGTAGCTTACATGCATTCAATTTTAATGATTTATTTATAAGTATTATTTTAAATATGTCCATGAAATACCGTTAAATTGAAAGTTTCTAAAATATAGATGATATAACTGTATTTAAATACTGCACATACACAAAAATATACACATTTTAAAACAGAAGAGTGAGAGAAGGAATAAGAGAGAGAAGCATTGCTATAGATAAGACATATGCAGAGATAGACATATAAACATCAGAGAGGAATACGAGAGAGTGTCACAAAGACACAGTGATGAAAAGAGAGAACAGAGAGGTGAATAAAAACTTCAAGACAATGCACTAATTTATATACAGAGACTTCCCGGGGGATTCAATTCTACTACTTTTATTTCTGCTGCTTTTTTTCTTTTTCTTTTTCTGTTGAATAACCTCATACTAAATACACATTAAGAAAAAAACATTGGAGTTTTATTTAAAAAATCAGTAAAAACACAAAAACTAGTTCTATTCACACTAATCACACTCCTTAGGATGTATGATAAAAGACTTCAATATTTCCCACCCAATGATGAGTAAAACAATAATTTTAGAACACTTTCAAGCTTTTTTTTTAGTTTATTTAAATTTTTATTGAAGGATAATTGCTTTACAGAATTTTTCTGTTTCCTATCAAACCTCAAAATGAATTAGCCATAGGAATACATATATCGCCCTCCCTTTTGAACCTCTCTCCTGTCTCATTCACCATCCCACTCCTCCATGATAACACAGATCCCCTGTTTCACTTTCCTGAGCCAAACAGCAAATTCCCATTGGATATCTATTTTACATATGGTAGCGCAAGTTTCCTTGTTATTCTTTCCATACATCTCACCCTCTCCTCCCCTCTACCCATGTCCATAAATCTATTCTCTATGTCTGTTTCTCCATTGCTGTCCTGTAAATAAATTCTTCAGTACCATTTTTCTAGATTCTGTATATATGCGTTAGAATACAGTATTTATCTTTCTCTTTCTGACTCACTTCACTCTGTATAGTAGGTTCTAGGTTGATCCACCTCATTAGAACTGACTCAAATGTGTTCATTTTTATGAGTGATATTCCATTGTGTAGATGCACCACAACTTCTTTATCCATTCATCTTTTGATGGACATCTAGGTTGCTTCCATGTTCTAGGTATTGTAAACAGTGATGCAATGAACAATGGGATACATGTGTCTCCTTCAATTTTGTTTTCCTCAGGGTATATGCCTAGCAGTGGAAGTGTTGGGTCACATGGTGGTTTTATTCCTAGTTTTATTAAGGAATCTCCATACCATCTTCCTGGAGAAGGCAATGGCAACCCACTCCAGTACTCTTGTCTGGAAAATCCCATGGATGGAGGAGCCTGGTGGGCTGCAATCCATGGGGTCGCTAAGAGTCAGACACGACTGAATGACTTCACTTTCACTTTTTACTTTCCTGCATTGGAGAAGGAAATGGCAACCCACTTCAGTGTTCTTGCCTGGAGAATCCCAGGGACAGGGGAGCCTGATGGGCTGCCATCTATAGGGTCACACAGAGTCGGACATGACTGAAGCAACTTAGCAGCAGCAGCATCATACCGTCTTCCAAAGTGGCTATACCAATTTACATTACTACCAACAGTGTAAGAGTGTTCCCTTTTCTCCACACCCTCTCCAGAATTTATTGTTTGTAGACTTTTTGATGAAAGCCATTCTGACTAGTGTGAGGTGATATCTCATTGTAGTTTTGATCTGCATTTCTCTAATAATGAGCAATGTTGAGCAACTTTTCATGTGTTTATTAGCCATCTATATATCTTCCTTGGAGAAATGTCTGTTTAGGTCTTTTTCCACTTTTTGATTGGGTTGTTTGTTTTTCTGGTATTGAGTTGTATGAGCTGCTTCTATATTTTGGAAATTAATCCTTTGTCCTTTGTCATTTGTTCATTTGCTGTTACTTTCTCCCATTCTGAGGGTTGTCTTTTCACCTTGCTTATAGTTTCCTTTGCTGTATAAAAGCTTTTAAGTTTAATTAGTCCTAAACTAAATTAGTTTAGTTTAATTAGCTTTTAAGTCCTACTTGTTTACTTTTGTTTTTATTTCTGTTACTCTAGGAGGTGGGTCATAGAGGATCTTGCTTGGATTTATGTAATCTAGTGTTCTGCCTCTGTTTTCCATTTTGAGTTTATCTTTGTGTATGGTGTTAAGAAGTGTTCAAATTTCATTTTTTTACATGTAGCTGTCCGGTTTTCCCAGCACCATTTATTGAAGAGGCTGTCTTTGCCCCATTGTATATTCTTGCCCCCTTTGTCAAAAAGAAGGTACCCATAGGTGCATGGGTTGATTTTTGGGCTTTCTATCTTGTTCCATTGGTCTGTATTTGTTTTTGTGCCAGTACCATACTGTCTTGATGACTGTAGCTTTGTATTATAACCTGAAGTCAGGAAGCTTGATTCCTCAAGCTCCATTCTTCTTTCTCAAGACTACTTTGGCTACTCAGGGTATTTTGTGTTTCCATATGCATTGTAAAATTTTTTGTTTTAGTTCTGTGAAAAATGGTATTGCTAATTTGGTAGGGAGCACATTAAATCTGTATATTGCATTTGGTAGTATAGTCATTTTCACAATATTGATTCTTCCTACCCAGGAGCATGGAATATCTCTCCATCAATTTATGTCATCTTTGCTTTCTTTCATTAGTATCTTATAATTTTCAGTGTACAGTTCTTTTGTCTCCATAGGTAAGTTAATTCCTAGATATTTAATTCTTTTTGTTGCAATGGTGAATGGGATTGGTCCCTTAATTGCTCGTTCTGATTTTTCATTGTTAATATATAGAAATGCAAGTGATTTCTGTGTATTGATTTTGTATCCTGCAACTTTGCTAAACTCACTGATTAGCTTTAGTAATTTTCTGATATTATCTTCAGGGTTTTCTATATACAGTATCATGTCATCTGCAAACAGTGAGAGCTTTACATCTTCTTTTCTGATCTGGATTCTTTTTATTTCTCTTTCTTCTCTGATTACTGTAGCTAGGACTTCCAGAACTATGTTGAATAATAGTAGTGAAAGTGGACACCCTTGTCTTGTTTCTGATCTTAGGGGGAATGCTTTCAGTTTTTCACCATGGAGAATAATGTTTGCTGTAGGCTTATCATATATGACCTTTACAATGTTGAGGTAGGTTCCTTCTATGCCCATTTTTGAATAATTTTAATCATAAATGGGTGCTGAATTTTGTCAAAGACTTTTTCTGCATCTATTGAGATGATCATATAGTTTTTATCTTTCAATTTGTTAATATTTTGTATTACATCAATGGAGTTCCTTATATTGAAGAATCCTTGCATCCCTGGAATAAACCCAATGTGATCATGGTTTATGAGCTTTTTGATGTCTTCTGAATTCTGTTTGCTAAAATTTTGTTGAGGATTTTTTGCATCTATGTTCATCAGTGATATTGGCCTGCAGTTTTGTATTTCTGTGTTGTCTTTGTCTGGTTTTCATATCAGGGTGATAGTGGCCTCAATGAATGAGTTTGGAAGTGTTCCTTCCTCTGCAATGTTCTGAAAGAGTTTTAGAAGGATAGGCATTATCTCTTTTCTAAATGTTTGATAGAATTCTCTTGTGAAGCCATCTGGTCCTGGGCTTTGGTTTTTTGGGAGTTTTTGAACACAGCTTCAATTTCAGTGCTAGTAATTGCACTAGCTAGTAAAAACACACTAGTAAAGTAATGCTTGAAATTCTCCAAGCCAGGCTTCAACAGTACGTGAACCATCAACTTCCAGATGCTCAAGCTGGCTTTAGAAAAGGCAGAGGAACCAGAGATCAAATTGCCAACATCTGCTGGATCATTGAAAAAGGAAGAGAGTTCCAGAAAAACATCTATTTCTGCTTTATTGACTGTGCCAAAGCCTTTGACTGTGTGGATCACAATAAACTGTGAAAATTCTGAAAGAGATGGGCATACCAGACCACCTGACCTGCCTCTTGAGAAATCTGTATGCATGTCAGGAAGCAACAGTTAGAACTGGACATGGAACAACAGACTGGTTCCAAATAGGGAAAAGGAGTATGGCAAGGCTGTATATTGTCACCCTGCTTAATTAACTTATATGCAGAGTACATCATGAGAAATGCTGGGCTGGAAGAAGCAGAAGCTGGAATTAAGATTGCTGGGAGAAATATCAATAACTTCAGATATGCAGATGACACCACCCTTATGGCAGAAAGTGAAGAGGAACTAAAAAGCCTCTTGATGAAAGTGAAAGAGGAGAGTGAAAAAGTTGGCTTAAGGTCAACATTGGCATCTGGTCCCATCACTTCATGGCAAATAGATGGAGAAAGAGTGGAAACAGTGTCTGACTTTATTTTTCTGGGCTCCAAAATCACTGCAGATGGTGATTGCAGCCATGAAATTAAAAGATGCTTACTCCTTGGAAGGAAAGTTGTGACCAACCTAGACAGCATATTAAAAAGCAGAGACATTACTTTGCCAACAAAGGTCCATCTAGTCAAGGCTATGGCTTTTCCAGTAGTCATGTATGGATATGAGAATTGGACTGTGAAGATAGCTGAGCACAGAAGAATTGATGCTTTTGAACTGTGGTGTTGGAGAAGACTCTTGAGAGTCCCTTGGACTGCAAGGAGAGCCAACCAGTCCATCCTAAAGGAGATCAGTCCTGGGTGTTCATTGGAAGGACTGATGCTGAAGCTGAAACTCTAATACTTTGGCCACCTCATGCGAAGAGTTTACTCACTGGAAAAGACCTTGATGCTGGGAGGGGTTGGGGGCAGTAGGAGAAGGGGACAACAGAGGATGAGATGGCTGGATGGCATCACCGACTTGTTGGACACGATTTTGTGTAAACTCCGGGTGTTGGTAATGGACAGGGAGGCCTGGCGTGCTGCGATTCTTGGAGTCACAAAGAGTCGGACACGACTGAGTGACTGAAGGAACTGATCTGAACTGAGGGTTTTTTCTCTAGTAGTCTAGGGTCTTGGAGTCAGTGCTTCCACTCCAAAGGCTCAGGGCTTGATCTCTGGTCAGGAATGAAGATGTCACAAATGGTTTGTTAAAGCATTATGTGAGATTAAAACAAATATTCAGAGAGGAGAAAGCAAAGATGAACCCCAGTAAATGGCAGTTACTAAATCAGGCAAATAATAATTAAAATAATGGAATATACACATATACATATATACCCATGAGCAGAGTGAAAATAGTCCAACAAAAATAAAGTGTAGTAGATTGGTCTGGCTTACAAAGGAAATAAAAACATATATTTACCAGTTAAGAACAAAAATAACTTAAGCAAAAACTGAAAAACAAAACTAAAACAAGGTGCCAAATGGGAAATAAAGCCATGGAAACAAAACTAACAAATATGTTGAGAAGAAAGGCATGAAAGAAAGAATAGATATGCAAAGTTAAATAGAGGTAGATGAAGAAGATTTATATACATTAAAGATTAACTGCAAGGGGAAAAGAACACTAGGAAAGGCAAACAAAGGAATACATTTAGAAAAAATATAATAGCTTTTAAAAAATTAAAAATTAAAAGTAAAAACATTAGAAAAGAGAAATAAATGGAAAAAGAAAGAAAAAAGGGGGGAAAATGGAAAACTCCACAGAACTACAAAAGCTCATAATAGAGGCAGAAGTTTATAATAGAAAATACGACTTAATATACACATATGCATATATACCCATAAGCAAAATCAAAACAGTTCAACAAAAATAAAGTACAATAGATTGAGCTGTTGAACAGAGGAAACCAAAAATAATATATACCAGAACAAAACTAATTAAATCACAAACTGGAAAACAAAACTAAAGCAAGCTGACTTGAAGACAGTTATTTTCTCACTGTATCCTCACGTGATGAAGAGAGAGTGATCTGTCTCTCATGTCTCTTCTTACAAAGGTATGAATTCTATAGTGTCAAGAGTCCCACTCTAACGACCTCATCTAACCTCCGTTTAGGCCATATTTTCAAATATAGTCATTAGGGGTTAGGGCTTCAATGTATAAATTTTGAGTGGACAGAATTCAACCCATAGAACACACAATGTATAAAAAATTCTATGTGGGTTGAAATATATACATAAGGAAAATGAATAAATATAAAAAAAAAAAACTAAAGCAAGGTGCCAATTGGGGAATAAAGCAATGAAAATAAAACTAACAAATATGTTGAGGAAAGGAGAGAAAAAAAAAGATAGAAAGAATAGATATGTAAAGTTAAATAGAGGTAGATAAAGAAGATTTATATATGTTAAAGATTAACTGCAAGAAGAAAAGAACAGTAGGAAAAGCAAAGGAATAAATGTCAAAAAATAGTAATAGGTTTAAAAATTTAATTATTAAAATTAAAAAAAAAGAGGAACTCCACAGAACTGCAAAATCCAATGTAGAGGCAGAAGTTTATGACAACAACAACAAAATGTAACTGAGAAAAAAAGAAAAAAAAAAGGCTCGAAAGCTTAATTTGGTATCTTAGTGCCAATAAAATCGACAACTACAATGGAGGGCGGACCAAAAAAAAAAAGAAAAGTCCAAAAGAATCTACAGAACAAGTCAAAAAATAAGAACAATAAACGCTTTTCTTGAGTAACTGCTCTCAGAGTCCTTTCCCATGCTGGGAGTCACAGTCCACCTCACCTCCTAGGATGCCCTCCCACACTGTGCTGATCTCTGGACCTGCTGTGGCGGCTGCTCAGATTCTAATCCAGTCCTACTCCTGTGTGTTCTTGCCTCCAGTGTCCACAGCTATCAGAGCTAGTGCATTTTCTTTTGTGAGTGCTCTCAATGGCCTTTTATATATTCCATAGACACAGAATCTGCTTAGTTGATCATGTCGAACACGATTGAGGAACTTCACAGTATTTAGCCATTTTCCTGTTGACAGTAAACATGAAACCTAGGATAGCACTCACTTAATGCTACAAACACAATGATGAAACTTTTTACTGTATTTTTCTCTAAGTAGAGAGCACATATCATGAAGAACAAGCCTCAAGATTCAGCTGCTTTACCAAAACTGGAGGTTTGAGGTTGCAGATGATAGGAATAACTATATTTAATATTAGCAGCAGATTATTATAGAACCTAACAGTAATTTCCAGCATTAATTGTAATTGTTAGGAAACTGTCTAAGTCTCACTTCATATCAATTATATGTACCCGTTCTTAGGCTATTTATCCTCCGTGGCATTCATTTACCCAAAGTATTGAACCCAAGTCCCTGAACTACAAGATTATACCATTTGAGCACTAAGTAAGTGTTAAATATACACTTCTAGAAAACAGGCTTTCTGGATCACTATATATTTGAAACTAGAGTTACACCTGTCTTATTCTTCCTCCCATAAAACATACTTTAACTGAATGTGGTTTGATAACTAAGAGGAACTCTAAACATATTCTACAATAGGAACAGATTCTTGTATAATTGCTTCCTGGGTGATGATAAAGGTGTTAGGTAGTTAGAATAGGAAAAAGGAGTCCAGAATGGCGGTGGCTAAAAGACAAGGAAGGGAAAAGCCTTCAAAAGTAGAACAAAGCAAGGTCTGAGGACCAGAGTGAGGACCTCAGGTAAAACAAACAGCACTCCTGGCTACCCCAATTTACATAGGGCAGGCCCAGGGGGAGAAGGAAAAACATATAAAAGAGGAGCCAAAGGACCAGGTCTCTCTCTCTCTCTCTTCTCTTCGTGTCTTTCTGGTTGGCATGCCCTCACTCCTGGAGGATGTATTTTCCTTTATTTTTTAAATAAAACTGAGCTGTAACATGGAGCAGTAACACTAGTCCATCCAAGAGCTGTAACACTGGTCTGTCCAAGAGCTGTAATGCTGGTCCATCCGAGGATGGTAATGCTGGTCCATTGCTTCCGATTTTTGTTGTGAGAAGACAGAATGGAGGAAATTACACACTCCCCGCACAAAGTTCTGAGTGAAAAAGAACTCCCATACAGTAAGAAGTTAAACATCAGAAGACATTCTATCCAGGGTCTCTTGTTGAGAAAATGAAAAACCAATATGAGGTGAGCTGGATTTGCTTTTACTCTAGGAACTCCCACATTTCCCTGATGTTTCGAATTATTTATTAAGAAATCCCATAACAACCCATTTTTACAGTGTGTGTGTGTGTGTGTGTGTGTGCATGCGTGCGCACGTGCTGAGGGGAGGATCTCTTTCCACCATTCTGAAGCCCTCCTGTATAACAAAGGCAGAACTGAACAAGTATACTGTCATTTCCGAATCTACACAGAAACTTGACACTGAAAAATAGACTAGTCCGAGGGCACAGAACTGGTGATATTTATATAAACAACTGAACAAAAGATGTCAAAAACAGACAAAAATCTGCATCAAGATTGCTGAGTAATTTAAAGAACACTTGTATAAAAACTAAAAAAGTAGCTGTGCTATAGTCTTAAGATAATTTTGGCCAGATCCTATTTTCTATGAGGATGCCTGGTGCATAGAAAGTGAGAGAAAAATCAGAGGTCACAGAAAAATTTGAACACAATTCTCTCCCAAAATATATCTAAAAGAAATTAGATAACCCAATTAAAGTATGTATATACATATATATGCATAAATATATAAATATATATATATATTCTATTTTAATGATGTTCATTCATATCTTACAAAGTTTACACATTTAACATTATGTGATTTGGATCCTATTAAAAAGTATATTAAACTAAAATAAAATATTCTAAGAATCATTTTGGTGATGGGAGAATATCTTTACACAGCTAATTGAGAGCACAAATCATCCCATTTAAAACTATGTTAAGTGTAACAAAATTGTAAATTAAATTGAGAATGGATCTGGGTTTTTCTGATGATAATTCTCTAAAGGAGAAAGTTAAGTTGAGTGAAGACTCAATTTTTAAGAGAATCTTTTGAAGCAACTGAAAGAATAATCATATTCCTATCAAAGATTCATAGATGGGACTTTCCTAACAGTAAAATTCTTCTCATACCGAACTACTGGGAATTAGACAATGTTGGCTGTTATACCATAAAGCATTAGATTTTTAATAATCAGGTTATTTACATCTTTTCCCCTCTCTCAGTTTCTGTGGAGACAAACTGCCAGGACACATGCTTTATGGGACGGCGGGCAGTACAAGAAAGGGGCCAGGACCTCATTCCTACCAATACAGTACTGAAATGGCCAGTTTATACACAGGGCCCAGATGTGTCCTAGATTTTGATTAATATCATTGAAAACTCCTACTACCTGGATGATAAACAAATAAAAAAAGGAATAGTCCAGTTCTTCCTGGAAAAGGCTGATGATGACTCAGACTTTTAAGTTATAGGGTCTCCTCAAGGCTCTGACTACAGCCTTACTCTTCTCTCTACTTCTGGGGTCTTTCATAGTTCTATTTCTTTAAATATCATCTATTTTCTGTACACTCTCAAATTTAAATCTTTATGCTCTACTTGCCCCCTGTGTTCCAGACTCATATATCAAACTGCCTACTGTCTTCTCTACTAGGAATCTCAATATGGCCAAAACAGAACTATTCGTCCTTCCCAAATTCAACACCACTCCAAGCCTTCTCTATTTCAAAACATGGCATCATTACTCACCCAATTTCTCAGGACCAAAACTGACAATTTATTCTTGTGTCTTCTATTTCCCTCATATCTCATATACAGTATGTCAGTGAATCCTGATGACCTACTTGCAAATCATATGTCAGATCTGTCAGTTTTCATCACTGCCTCTGTAATTCACCATCATCTATAGCTAGGAACTTCAGTTACTTCATTGTTCTCTGTTGTTGCCTCCTCCACAAAATAGCCAGAATGATTAGATGGCTCCTTAAAATCTACCAATGTCTTCTCATTGCGAAATAATTACAAAATAATCCAAACTCTTAACAAGGTACAGCAAATTCTACTAGATGCTTACCGACTACTCATGCCCTCTTTGAAGAATTCTGCTATTATTGTAACTTATCCATTTGCATTTTGGAATCATCTTATCAAGTTGTATCATAAAACTGCATCAATATTTTGGCTTGAATTCTATTGAATTTGTGGGTTAATTCTGTTAAACAGACATCTTTATGATACCATCTTCATGTCTATATATTTAATAGTATTTTATTTGTATATTGGTATAGCTCTTTTGAAACATCTCCTACTAAAGTTTTATAGTTTTGCCTGCAGATGTCTCACAATTTCTGTTACACTTGTTCTTAAGCACTTGATATTTTCTGATATATGCTGCTTATAATTGCATTTGTGGTTATTTTTGCTCCTTGATAGAAATTCAACCACTTTTGTTATATTAATATTATGTCCAGCCACCTTATCCAAATTTCCTATTACTTTTTATAATTTACTCTGAATATTCTTTAGAATTTCTATACAATCATATTTTCTAATGATAGTTTTATGTCCTTTCCAATCTCATGCATCTAAATTGTTTCTCATTAATTTAAATGCTGATAAAATACTGAATTCAAAAGTCATCCTGGGCACCCTTGTCTTATTCACAATTTTAGATGCAATACTCTTAATCTTTTCCTGTTTAGGATTACACTTAACTCTAGATTTCTATTTTTTCCTTTTTGGGTTTACATCATCCTCATCATATTAAGAAAGTTCTATCTTACTTTTTCAGGGACTTTTCTTTTTTCACCAGAAATGAAGTGAATTTTATCACATACTTCTTGGTTTGTATAATTCAAGAAGAAACTATAGTCATTCTTTAAATTTGTTAACACAGTGTATTAATGTATGTTTTCTTCTAACAATAAATTATTACTGATGTTCAGAAATCAGTTTGTACATACTCGTTAACTGAAATTTATTGACCGTTATAGTCTAGAATATTGTGGTAAATTTAAACCATGCTTACACATGGGCAATACATGCTGTGAAACTCCCAAGTTTAGTACGTAAAAGTAAACACAGCTTTTGTCTACCTTTGTGTCTTTGGACACAAACTTTTAGACTTAAGCTATCAAGCAAAGAAATCAGCTGCTCTGAGGCTCTGTGCTGCAAACAAAACTTGGTGATATTACATGAAGACAGAGATGCCTTAAGACCCTCTGTTGCTCCAGTTTTCAGCTCTTTAGGCTTTCTAGCTCAAGTGCCAAAAAGGTAAATAAGTCTTTCTATGTGCCTGGCCCCAGTTACCATCTGGATTGCCACAATTTGAGGTAAGTTGAATTAAAACTACCTAGTTGAGCCTAGCCAACCTCCAGAGCCACGAAAGATAATGATAAAACAAGTGTTGTCTTGACATTGAAATTGGAATTACTTAATATATAGAAATAGATAATAGGGAATTTTTGTTGTTGTTGTTGTTAATGTTCTGAGGGAACTTGAGAAATTTGGAAGATTACATATGTCCATAAAATTAAGCTTATTGATTATGATGTTCAGATTGTTATAATTTACACATTATGTATTTGCCTGAAAGTTTATTTGGTATTAATACAGTTAGTATAAGGTAGATGTATGTAGTCTTCTGTTAATGATTATGGAGAAATAAGAATGTAATTTTTACTCTAGACCAAAGGCCTATGATTCACAAACACACCACACACACCAGCTCAAACAGTCCTCTGGTCACCCTGGGGATTTCATACCACTCTTTCTATGAAATTCCACTTTATCCTTCCTCTAGAGCATGGATCTGCAATATTTCTCTGTAAAGGACCAGATAATAAATGTTTTAGGATTGTGGGCCAAATATACTCCTTCTCCTCCTCTTCTTTCTCTCTATCTTTATTTTCTTCGGCTGTATTTGTTGTTTGTTGTAAAAACACTTGATGTGCTATATACTGAGTAGCTTCAGTTTTGTCTGACTCTTTGAGAACCTATGGACTGTAGCCTTCCAGGCTCCTCTGTCCATGGGATTCTCTAGGCAAGAATACTGGATTCAGTTGACATGCCCTCCTCCAAGGGATCTTCCTGACTCAGGGATCGAACCTGCATCTTTTATGTCTCCTTCATAGGCAAGACGGTTCTTTACCACTAGTGCCACCTGATTAAAAACAAAACAAAACAAACAAACAAAAACCCCACATCCTGGCTCATGGGCGAACAACAATGGGCTCTAAGTCGAGTTTGGCTTGTACAGCATGCTTTGCTGATCTCTGCTTTCAGGATCAATTTGGATGGAGGAAGTCAGCAGGAATTTCACATCTTGGAAAATCCAATTATTCTTTTTCAGAATACAAATGAAGGTTATCTTTTCCACATGTTCTTTTTATTGGATTGGTGCCATATAACTGAATTCCAATAACTAGTTTTCAGGCCAGACCTCTAACTCATCTTGCAAGGTCAACCACATTTTCACACTGATCTCACTGGATATCTGGAAGGGGAGAGCCAAATAAGGACTCTGAGGAGAACCTAGAGATGAGCAGGGGCCACTGAGGCACTGATTAAAAGAGATGCCTACAAGAGATACTCAACTCACATTGCATTTTGGAACAAGAGGGAGACATACTCATTTTGGATTAAGTCAATTACTGACTCGGAGGTTGTTTTTTAGAGCACGTGTGTTTTCATGGCATGGTTCACAAGACTTTTAATGATACTTTGTCTACTTCTCTAATCTTATTTCTCTCAGATTTTCCTCTCATTCACCATATTTTAGCTAAACTGGACATTCCTGTTTCTCATAAACACGCCAAGATGGTTCCTCCCTATTCAGGGCCTTTGCCCTGTCTATCTTGATGGGAACATTTCCTTTCAGATTACCCTCATGCCTCCTCCTGCTGCTGCTAAGTCGCTTCAGTCGTGTCCGACTCTGTGCGACCCCATAGACGGCAGCCCACCAGGCTCCCCCATCCCTGGGATTCTCCAGGCAAGAACACTAGAGTGGGGTGCCATTTCCTTCTCCAATGCATGAAAGTGAGAAGTGAAAGTGAAGTCGCTCAGTCGTGTCCAACTCTTCATGCCTCTAATGAAATGTAAAACTCTCAGACAGACCTTTTGCAACTACCATTTGTGAAGATGAGGCACCTCATCCAGTTTTCAAAAAATTTATATATGTGTGTGTGTGTATTCTTGATATCATTTACTGAACTGAGATGATCAAAATCCTGTATTAATCACGATCTTCCTTTACTTTAGCATATAGAGGATTTTTATATTGAGAAGGGGAGGCAAAAATACACAGAACTATTTCCAGTTTTTTAAGGAATCTCCACACTGTTCTCCACAGTGGCTGTACTAGTTTGCATTCCCACCAACAGTGTAAGAGGGTTCCCTTTTCTCCACACCCTCTCCAGCATTTATTGCTTGTAGACTTTTGGATCAGTTCTAATGAGATGAATGAAACTGGAGCCCATTATACAGAATGAAGTAAGCCAGAAAGATAAACACCAATACAGTATACTAATGCATATATATGGAATTTAGAAAGATGGTAACGATAACCCTATATGCAAAACAGAAAAAGAGACACAGATGTATAGAACAGACTTTTGGACTCTATGAGAGAAGGTGAGGGTGGGATGATCTGAGAGAATAGCATCGAAACACATATATTATCAGGTGTGAAACAGATCACCAGCAGGTTGGATGCATGAGACAAGTGCTCAGGGCTGGTGCACTGGGATGACCCAGAGGGATGGGATGGGGAGGGAGGTTGGAGGGGGGTTCAGGATGGGGAACACATGTAAATCCATGGCTGATTCATGTCAATGTATGGCAAAACCCACTACAATATGGTAAAGTAATTAGCCTCCAACTAATAAAACTAAATGAAAAAAAAATACACAGAACTAAACAAAAAAGATCTTTATGACACAGATAACCACAACAGTGTGATTACTCACCTAGAGCCAGAATTCCTGAAATGTGAAGTCAAGCAGGCCTTAGGAAGAATCACTACGAACAAAGCTAGTGGAGGTGATGGAATTCCAGTTGAGCTATTTCAGATCCTAAAAGATGATGCTGTGAAAGTGCTGCACATAATATGCCAGCAAATTTGGAAAACTCAGCAATGGCTACAGGACTGGAAAACATCAGTTCTCATTCGAATCCCAAAGAAAGGCAATGCCAAAGAATGTTCAAACTACTGTGCAATTTCACTCGTCTCCAACGCTAGCAAAGTAATGCTCAAAATTTTCCAAGCGAGCCTTAAACAGTATGTGAACTGAGAACTTACAGTTGTTCAAGCTGGTAGGAAAGGCAGAGGAATCAGAGATCAAATTGCCAACATTCTTTGGATAATAGAAAAAGCAAGAGAGTTCCAGAAAAACATATACTTCTGCTTTATTGACTATGCTAAAGCCTTTGACTGTGTGGATTACAACAAACTGTGGAAAATTCTTCAAGAGATGGGAATACCTGACCACCTTACCTGCCTCCTGAGAAATCTGTATGCAGGTCAAGAAGCAAGAGTTAGAACTGGATACAGAACAACAGACTGGCTCCAAATTGGGAAAAGTGTATATCAAGGTTGTATATTGTCACCCTGCTTATTTAACTTAAATGCAGAATACATCATGTGAAATGCCAGACTGGATGAAGCACAAGATGGAATCAAGATTGGCAAGAGAAATATCAATAACCTCAGATATGCAGATGACACCACCCTTATGGCAGAAAGCGAAGAAGAACTGAAGAGCCTCTTGATGAAATTGAAAGAGGGGAGTGAAAATGTTGGCTTAAATCTCAACATTCAAAAAACTAAGATCATGGCATCTTGTCCCATCACTTCATGGCAAATAGATGGGAAAACAATGGAACAGTGACAGACTATTTTTTTTTTTTTTTGAGCTCCAAAATTATTGCAGCCATGAAATTAAAAGATGCCTGCTCCTTGGAAGAAAGGCCATGACCAACCTAGACAGCATATTAAAAAGCAGAGACATTACTTTGCCAACAAAGGTCCACCTAGTTGAAGTTGGATGGTTTTTCCAGTAGTCATGTATGAATGTGACAGTTGGACTATAAAGAAACCTGAGCACCAAAGAATTGATGCTTTTGAACTGTGGTGTTGGAGAAGACTTTTGAGAGTCCCTTGGACTGCAAGGAGATCAAACCAGTGCATCCTAAAGGAAGTCAGTCATAAATATTCATTGGAAGGACTGATGCTGAAGCTGAAACTTCAATACTTTGGTGACCCAATGGGAAGAAGCGACTCATTGGAAAAGACTCTGATACTGGGAAAGATTGAAGGCAGGAGAAGAAGGTGATGAGAGAGGATAAGATGGTTGAATGGCATTACCAACTCGATGGACGTGAGTTTGAGCAAGCTCTGGGAGTTGGTGATGGACAGGGAGGCTTGGCATGCTGCAGTCCACGGGGTGGCAAAGAGTCAGACACAACTGAGTGACTGAACTGAACTGATAGAGGCTTTGTTGGACCAGTCTACTTTTGTATGTCCAGCAGCTAGAATATCTAATATATAAAATACCCTCAAGAATATGTAAAACTGATAACATTATATACTTAGCCATGATATAATTAAGTTTCCAGATATGTTTTTAAATTTCCAATTGCTTTTGAAATGTATAGAACATAAATACATGTATAAACACAAGAGTGAATATAATAAGAATATAATAATATGTGCATATGAATTAACCCTTCATGTATCAGTTTGCTAGTACTACCATAACAAAGTACTACAGACTGAGTGGCTTAAACAAGGACAAATGTAATACAGAAATTTATTTTTTACAGTTCTGTAGGCTAGAAGTCTGAAATCAAGCTCTTAGTAAGGTTGGTTTCCTCAGAGGTCTGAGAGAAGGATCTGTTTCAGATGTCTCTCATTTGTTTACAGATGGCTATCTTTATGTCCACATGATGTTCTCTATGTATGTGTGTCTCGGTGTCCAAAATTACCCTTTTTATAAGGATACCAGTCATGTTGGATTAAGGACCATCCTAATGACTTTGTGTTAGTTTGATTGCCTCTGTAAAGACTCGGTCTTTACATAAGTTATACTCTGAACTACAAAAGGCTAAAACTTCATCATATACATTTTAATGTGAGGACACAATTTAACTCATAACACTCTTCCCTCTGGACATCCAAAATCCATGTCCTTCTTACATGCAAAAGACATTTACCCAGTCCCCACATCCCCCTTTCTGCCCACCTATCTTAGTTCATTAGTATCAACTCTGTCCAAAACCTCATCTGAATATCATTTAAATCAAGTATTGGTGATTCTGGGTATAATTCACTCTGGGTCAAAATACCTCTTCTTCTGTAAACCTGTGAAACTAGACAACAAGTTATCTGCTTCAAAAATATAATGGTTGGAAAAATGTGCCAAACATCCCCATTCCAAAAGCGAGAGATTGAAAGGAAGAAAGCGGTCATGGGTTCCAAGTAAGTCTAAAACCTTAGCAGAGAAGATTCCAGTAGATTGTAAGGCTTAAGGCTAATCCTCTTTGACTCTATGTCTGTCCTCTGGGCCCACCAGAATGGCAGTCTGCTCTCTTGGCCACTGCCTTTTGGGTTCATGGCACCACTGGCAGCCTCGTTGGCCTCTGATCTGCTTTCAAGTTATTAGTCCCTTTTCTTGAAAGAAAACCCTGGTCCAATCCCTGGGTCAGGAAGATCCCCTGGAAAAGGTAATGGCAACCCACTACAGTACTCTTGTCTAGAAAACTCCATAGATGGAGGAGCCAGGTGGGCTAGAGTCCAGGGTATTGCAAAGAGTCAGACACGACTGGGCGACTTCATTTTCTTTCCTTCTTTTCTTTCCACAAGCATTCCTTGATAACCTTATCTCTATTCCTGGCTTCTGCAGAGGTGGTTGATTGGACTCATGAGTCGCTTGCCTTCTCCTGAGCAAATTCTTGATCAGCCAAACGTTCGTCCCTGTTGCCGCACTCTCTGCATAGGCTGACAATTTTCCAAACCTTCAAGTTCTAGTTCCCTTTTGCTTACCAATTCCCTCTTAAATTTATCTCTCCTCCCATATTTTCCTATACACAGCAAAGACAAAGCAGGCCACATTTTTAGCACTTTCCTTACCAATATCCTTAGATAAATATCCAAGATTGTTGCTTACACATTCTACCTGCAACAGAACACTGTATTGTAATTCAGCCAAATTATCTACTACTTAAGGAAGGCCTTTCCTCCAGTTTTCAGCAAAATATTCCTCATTTGCTTGTGAGATTTTTCCAGAAGCATGTTAATGTTTATATTTCTAACAATCTTCTGGTTATTCTACCTCGTTCTGAGCTCTCTCCAGAATTACTTTAATGTCCATTGTTCTACCACAGTCTCTTCAACTCAGTCCAGGCCTTTTCCATCAAGCATCTCAAAAAAGTTCCAGCCTCTATCAATTATTTCTCACAGCAGCAGTCTGCCTCCTGTACCAAAATCTGCATTAGTTAGCTAGGGCTGCTGTAACAAAGTACCATAAATGGGGTGGTTTAAACAACTGAAATTGATTATCTCAGAGTTCTTGAGGCTAGAAGACTGAAATTAAGGTGTTGGCAGGATTGGTTTCTTTGAAGGACTTTAAGGGACATCTTTGTTCCAGGGCCCTCTGGTTGGCTTGCATATATATGGCAGACTTTATATTCACATGATATTTTTTCTATATATGTAACTTTGAGTCCCAGTTTCTCATTTTTACAAGGACACTAGTCGTAGTGTCAGACATAGTTCAGGCACCCTAATGACCTCATTTAAACTTTATTATCTCTGTAAAGAGCCTATCTCCCCCCAAAAGGTCACGTTGTGAGGTACTGGGACCTAGGGCTTTAACATGTGAATTTGCAGGGAGCATAATTCAACCCTTCCTGATAGCTCAGTTGGTAAAGAATCCACCTGCAATGCAGGAAACCCCATTTCGATTTCTGGGTCAGGAAGATCCGCTGGAGAAGGGATAGGCTACCCATTCCAGCATTCTTTTTTTTTTTTTTTTCTCCATTTATTTTTATTAGTTGGAGGCTAATTACTTTACATCATTGCAGTAGTTTTTGTCATACATTGAAATGAATTAGCCATGGATTTACATGTATTCCCCATCCCGGTCCCCCCTCCCACCTCCCTCTCCACCCGATCCCTCTGGGTCTTCCCAGTGCACCAGGCCCGAGCACTTGTCTCATGCACCCAACCTGGGCTGGTGATCTGTTTCACCCTAGATAATATACATGTTTCAATGCTGTTCTCTTGAAACATCCCACCCTCACCTTCTCCCAGAGTCCACAAGTCTGTTCTATACATCTGAGTCTCTTTTTCTGTTTTGCATAAGGCTTCGCTTGTGGCTCAGTTGGCAAAGACTCCACCTGCAATGTGGGAGACCTGGGTTGGGAAGATTCCCTGGAGAAGGGAAAGGCTACCCACTCCAGTATTCTGGCCTAGAGAATTCCATGGACTGTATAGTTCCATGGAGTCGCAAAGAGTCAGACATGATTGAGTGACTTTCTCTTTCACTTTCATAATTCAACCCATAGCATCCCACAGTATGTAGATACTATGGGTTGAATTATACATCCCAGTATGTAGGATAGGGAAAAAATATGGGATGGTGGTTCAAGCATCAAACTTTGACCTATCTAGTCTCATTCATTAAGTTTTATGCTCTAAAAGCTAAAGCATATTACAGAAATACAAATCATATCCAGAGATAAATGATAACTTCATTCATGTTTATCTCAAATTGTGGACATACACTTGTTTCAGACACTATGCATAATAGTATAACCTCATAACTTTTCCAATTAGAATTATCACTTGTTTCCAACATTCTTTTCAATTCCCTTATGCGTGTCTGTAGTTGAGCAACTTCATCTTACAGCTCCTTCTTACCTTCTTAGTGCATTTAGGTAAAGAATATACACATTCGTCTGTGCAAATCAGGCTTTGCCACATACTGTTTAATGTACAAATCTTTGTAATTATGGAATGTGCCTTTAGTCTTGTAAATTATTTCCCCAACTCTATCAACAGTGAGTTTCAGTATCATTTCATGCATAAGTCCATGACCATAATTTGCTTCAGATAGATTGCAGCATGAACATACCTATAGACTATTCCTAGGTAATTTCTCCATTTTTATCTGTAATAGAGGCCTTTCCTTTTTCTCAACATTGTTTTTAATTCTACTTTAGGATTCAGATTAGGTATGAACTGTGCATAATTGCTAGAGTTTATTCAATCAAAAACTGAAACATGTAGTCTCACTAATATGAGAACAAAGGGAAACTATTTGAAATTAGACCTGCAGCAAAAATCCACAGTATATGATTGCCTTTGGCTCTGCACCATCAAAGCATCAAATTATGGATTGTAAATATCTTTAAAGTAGTGACTCAAAACAGAATGCAATGATATTAGCAAATTTTACCTTTATCAGAAGGGACTTGAGATGTGACTTTCTGCCACTCTTGTGGAGATAACTAGATGAGATGTCAATCATATCCAAATCAGAAACACTCAAGGCACTATTAGATAAAGTGCTATCAGTATAAATATATCTTGAACTGAAAAACTATCATGATTAAAATATTGACATGAGGAATTTTGACTCGCACACAGTGTGATGCCTCTTTTCCCTTAACCCTTAAACAATGACAAATTTTTGTTAAATGTTCTCAATATTCTTATGAAAACAATATAAAGCCAGCCTGTTCATAGCACTCTAATGGGGATAGGACATAAAGATTAATATAAATGGTTTCATTTAATATGTATATATATATACATATACATATATAAATTCAGCATCAGTTTTTTAAAAGTAAAATTTCTTTTATGTGAGACTATTATAACTGAGAGCTGGAGTTGCCAAGGTTTCAGGATAGTAATATCTCAATTGTTCTGATAAACATTCTAACTTCAGATAGTTGATTGGAAATTATAATTAAATGTGAACTGTAGTATTAGCTAATGACAAAATTTATGATGCAGATATACTGTCACTCACTAAAAATATTTGCATTGCTAAAGATCAAAAACATAAAGGCTTACTTGACAAATGTTCATTCAGAAGCATATGTTTTCAATATTGTGAACTTTTTGAGAGAAGTATATGCTAATTAGGTTTCTCTATAGAATTTAAACTAGTTCAACAGCATTTTGAAACAAATGTCTCACTAAAGAAACCTGTTGCTACCATGTCTAAGTTATCCCTATTTAAAAAAAAAAACAACAAACTAAAACATCCTGAAGAGTCTTTTTCTTCTGTCAAACTACAACAGTTAAGTACATCTTTCTAGACATGGTTTATGTATAATGTAGAGAAAGTAATAGTGCTTACTTCTTTGGGTAAGGATGAAGAGTAAATACATGTGAGGAAGTTACTATGAATGAAACCTCAAATACAGTAGGTGCTTAATAAAGGTTTTGTCTTTGGCTTATTTTCTAATAACTAAAACTTCATCTTCTAAAATTAATTCTGTTCAAAGTTTCAGGCAATAAGATTTATTTTTTAACGAATCATGTTTGAGTCCCTGCTCCATAAAACAGTGTGTGTGTATATGTGTGTGTTTAGAAATGTAGATAGAAGTTGCTTCATTAAAGCAAAAGTTTGTCCAGGTTTGACACAGACTAATAGAATGGAGTCACCCCAAACAATAGCAGTTACTATTTTGAGTCAATAAGAGTTCAAGAGAATTAAAGACATATCTTAAAGTAGAGTGAAGAAACAAACACTGTATGAATATGAGCCAGCACTGTGGATTTAAAGAAATGGAAGTGTATCAAAAGTTCACAGCAAAGGAGATAATGCATTAAGAATAAGTCCAAAATCTATCTGACGTTGAATTCTCCAAGAAACAAATCCTGAGGTGAAGTTTTCCAGCAGGAAGTTTATGAGGGAATATTCTTTGAATATACATCTATGGAGGAGTGAAGAGCATGAGGTTGAGAGAAGGGAGGACCTGGGCTGTGAGACAGTTGCAGCGAAGGTCTCAGCCATAACCATAGCTGGTGTAGTCTTCAGAGTTGGCCCACCTTGAGGCAAGCAGGAAGGATCTTTACACCTTCCTCCCACTAGCCAGTCATTGGATACAAAATCCTATTGACTCAGATGTATAGAACAGACTTGTGGACTCTATGGGAGAACCCGGGGGTGGGATGTTTCAAGAGAACAGCATCGAAACATGTATATCTAGGGTGAAACAGATCACCAGCCCAGGTTGGATGCATGAGACAAGTGCTCAGGCCTGGTGCACTGGGAGGACCCAGAGGGATGGGGTGGAGAGGGAGGTGGGAGGGGGGACCGGGATGGGGAATACATGTAAATCCATGGCTAATTCAATGTATGACAAAAACCACTGCAATGCTGTAAAGTAATTAGCCTCCAACTAATAAAAATAAATGGAAAAAAAAAATCCTATTGACAGGCAGCTCTCAGAAAGCAGTTTTCAGGGGAAGCACCAACAAAGCAGCTGGGAGAATGAATGCCTCAGACTTGAGAGGGAGACATGGTGCTTACAACAGCATTCACTACATAATGAAACCAATCTCTGAAGTTCGATTTTATTGCCCTGTATCTCTGAAAAGAGAAGGGGGTTACAGCAAGCAGTCAGGAAGAGTTGAGAGACCTGATAAAGCCATTTTCAAAACACCTTTTTCATGTTTCTTTAAGAAAGTAAAAGTTGAGCACACAATTTGGAAAAGGCCAGGGCTTAGAAATTCCCTTTTTCATTATAGAATCACACAATAATATCAGTATTATGAGTGGAGTTTGTCAATGAAGATGTATTAATTAAACTGCTTTGAATTATATTGCTTGTGTGCACAGCTGTTTCCAATTACATGATTATAGCTTACAAAGCCAACAATTGAAATCATGTTTTGTTTTTTATTTTTATTTTTTTTGCCATCCATGGGAGAAAGCACACTGTATAACTATAAAAATAAGCTCTCATTCTGTTAGAACATGAAATGCAGGATGAGGGCTACAGACGCCAGTCATTGAGGGAATTCATGCAGAAATATACTTTCTGGCACGATGCTTATTCTAAATGATATGACTCTTTTCAGAGCTCCTTTCACCAAGCAGATCTTTAAATTAACAATAGGTCAGATTTAGAAATATTTGGTTAGGAGATACTCAACATAAAAGTGCTGTTTGTTTGTTTTTTCATTTTTAGTGATCCACTGCTTTCAAGTTAGGTGTTCCCAAATGACTAATGATGACATACAGAGGTCAGTGGGACTCCATCTCTCTTGCTTTCCTTAACTTTTTATGTCTTGTGGACTTAGAGCTAAGGAGAATAACTCATGACCTATGCAACTAGAAGAGTTCAAGAGTTTAACCCTCAGGCTCTGTGTTCGGACAGATATGGGTTTGAATCCGGGTTCCTCCAGTTAGTTACTCTGATTTTTAACAAATTCATTTAACAACATCTAATATATGCATCAAAAAAGTCATTGTGATGAAAACAGACTGTAGACAAATTTATTAACAGAGATGGTGTTTCATTCTCTTAGTTAGCTATTAATTACCATTTACTGCATACCTCTTATGTGTCAGAATAGTCTTAGGTATATTAACTAATTAAATCAAGTCAGGTTAATGCAGGGGGTTCTATCAGCATCTGTGTTTTATAGATGAAGAGCTAAGACTTTGAGAGATTATATGAATTGTGCAAGCTGACTGATAGTAACTGGTAGAATCAGTATTATTACGTAGTAACGTTATAATAGTGGTCATGACAAACAATAAATATTAGGTGCTGTGGTCACTAGTCCTGTGGTACTAATACTAATTTTACTACTGCTGCTGCTACTAACTCTATACAGTGCTAAGGGGTTAGAATAGAGTGCAGTCTGATTACAGAATCATTTCACCACACCTACTTCTGGTTGAAACCTTGGGTTCTCACAGTAATATTTAACTGAAGATCATAATACAGCCAACATTTGAACAACATGGGCTTGAACTGTACAGGTCCATTTATACATGGATTAAAAAAAATAAATACAAACTGCAGTACTGCACAATCCAAGGTTAGTTGAACATGCAGCTATGAAACTGCAGATACAAGGGCTGACTACAAAGTCTTACTCAGATTTTTGACTGCTGGGACCAGTGGTGCTCCTAACCCCACATTGTTCAAGGGTCAACTGTACTTTCAGCTTTAATTTATATTTATATATTCCACCTAATTTGTACTGCTCTGAATATTCAGTATATTACTTATGGCAACTATTTACCTAGTGTAAATGAGAAAAGATAGAAGCACAAAAATAGGAAAGAAAATAAGCAGGATCTCAAATTTGGGGGACTGGGAGGACTGGAATTAGAGCTTGAACCTGATATTTTGTCCACTTAGTTTATTATAAAGGAGAAATAAAAAACTTATCAACAAACTTAAGTTTCTTTTGCCAAACCACATGAGTGATTTCACTGCATTTGGAGAATGTAAATGAGATGGCACTGTGTAAAATACAGGTCACAAAGAGTAAGCACCTCACTTTGAGGGGACTGTGTGCTACCTGAGTGTTAAGTTGTCATCTGCAAGAACAGCTGAAGTTCAAGAATGGAGTGAGAGCTGCAAGACCGAAAACATGATCAAAGAAATGCAGAGTAGTTTAAAATGTATAATCCAGCTTGACCCATGAGAAGAACGGCTTCAGAAAGCATGTACAGTTGGTTGTCTGTGGGTTCCACATCCATGGATTCAATCAATCATGGATACAAAATATTCAGAAAAAAAGTTTCCAGAAAGTTCCAAAAAGCAAAACTTGTATTTTCTGCAATCAGACAATTTACTTAGTATCTACATCGTATTTACAACTATTTATATAGTATTTAAGCTGTAATAGGAATTATAAGTAGTCTAGAGATTATTTAAAGTATACAAGAGGATGTGCATACTATACTCTACTATGCTATGCTAGTATTTGCCATTCTATATAATGGGCTTGAGCATCCACAGAGTGGATTTTGGTACCTGAAGGGCGTCCTAGAACCAATACCTTGTGGATACAAGGGATCACTATACTGATTTACCACTGGGCTGATTCTTACACATGGGCAGCTCTAGATAACAAATTCCAGGGTGAATGCTGGTAGGAAACTAATTCTTAGCCATGGTCAATTTCCTCTTAAAGGTAGAAAAAACAAACAAAAATCTATGGGCATTCCACCAAACTGAGTTACTCCAGTTCAACTCAAAAGCTGATCTGCTGATTCAGATAATTTAGTGTGCCTATGGATACAACAGTCTGACTTTGAAACAGAGACATAAAGGGAAAAGTGAAAGTGTTTTTGGAAAGGAAACTTAATGTCTTAGGTAGGATGAGCATCAGATCAAAATAGGACTTTCTATGTCGAATTATGGCACTTATGAGCTGAAAGTGTATGTCCCCTAAAAACCCATATGTTGAGGTATGATGGTAATAGGAGATGGGGAGATAATTAGGTCATGAGGGTTGAGTGCTCATGAATGGGATTAGTGCTTTTGTAAGAAGAAGCAGGAGAACTTGGTGTCACCCTCTACTGCCTACCATGTCGGGATACAAGAAGATTGCCTTTTGTAAACCAGGAAGACTGTCTTCACCAAACAGTTAATCTGTTAGTGTCTTGATCTTGGATCTTCCAGGCTCCAGAAATGTGAGAAAGAAATGTGTGCTTGTTAAGACACCCAGTCTTAACTGTAATTTGTTGTAGCAGCCCAAGCTAACTTAGACACTTGGTCAGATTGCTTCAATCATTTAGCCTATATTATCTCATGTAAACTTCTCATGTTCTTGCTCAGTCACTCAGTCGTGTTACACTCTTTTGCAACCCGGTGGATTGTAGGCTGCCAGGCTCCTCAGTCCATGGGATTTTATCAGGGAAGAATATTAGAGTGGTTTGTCATTTCCTTTTTAGGGGACCTTCCTGACTCAGGGATCAAACCCACATCTTCTGCTTGGCAGGCAGATTCTTTACCACTGAGTCACTTGTAAAGCACCTCATGTAAATTAAAGATCTTGAATTTGCTAGTCAATGCATGGGTATTTTTAGAAATGAATTTCAGGGACATTTTCAGATCATACACTTTGCCCTCATAGGGTAATACGAAAGAATGATCTAGTCATTCAGACAGTTTGCTAAACCTCAAACATTCATGTTTTAACTTCATGATTTTTCTACATCTACTTGTACTATTTTTACTTATTTTTTCTTTATACCATTACATAATTATACTTAGATTTATTTAAAATCAAACTCAATTAAATCAACACTGAAAGTAGAATACAAGGTAAAACTTGCTTTACACCAGAAGTGTAATGATAGAACCATAAATTCAACAAAAGCAAAACATTTTTGTTAAGGTGATCAATCTGCTTAGGGAACTGAATGAAAATTTTAGTCTTTTTATAATGTATAATGAGTAAATACTGAAGTGGTTGAAGAGCTGTTTCTAATATATTTTTTTCCTTGGATAACTGAGGGAAAATCAAAAGAAAAAAATTACTATATTTTTAAACAATGATTTACTTTAAACAAATTCTTGTTTAGGTACCACCAAAAATGATCTAAGATCCAGATGATATGCATACTAAATCTTGGAATTCTACATTTCCTTATCCAGAAAGTATTGAAGTGTTATGCCTCACAAAAGAAATAAACTCACTTGAACCACAGTTGAGTCATGCTTTTAAGGAACTAAATATGCATTATGAAGCAGTGAAGAAACACATGTACATAAGCAACTACCGAGCAAGACGGGGACTACCCAGCAGGTTTCCTCTTTTTGGTGTACACTAGGACCTCTAATGTGGCTGTGCTCCTTTCTGGAAATACAAAAAATATACTATTTTCAGAACAAGAGCTTTTCTCTTCTTCCAGATTAGCTATTTATGTCTTCACTTCTGAGAGTTTCTTCTTACTTTCACCATTTTGTTCTTTCCATCCCAATCACCTTCATAGAAATGATCACTACCTCGTATTTTCTTGTGTGTTTAATTTAGATGTGGGCTTATTTTATTTATCTCTTTCTTAGAATGTTCATTCCAAAAGGGAAAGGCTCTTGTCTGCTTTGTTCACACTTGAGTCAATGGTGTGCTAGACCTGGCTTGTTCAAGTACATCATAGTGGATTAGTAAACTCTCAGGAATTTTATGAACCAGTTGACACTATACCAATAGTTTAAAATCATCATGTTAGGAATATTTATATAAGACTCAGCAAAACTATAAATAATTTTTTTTCCCTGGGGAAGTTGTTTTTAAAGTTACTTGCACATCACTTGCTCTGTTTTCATGCCAGAAACATGCTTGTAATAGGGAAAAGGCCTAATGAAATTCTGGTTGTTAAATAAAATGCATGTCCAAAAAATAGCCAAAAAACAAAACAAAACACTATTCCAGCTCAAAGGAAGTCAGACAGGAGTTCCTTCTTATTCAGGTTTTTATTCTATTATGGTCTTCAACTGATTGGGTTAGGCTTGCCCATATTAAGGAGGGAAATACACTTTACTCAGTCTATTGATTTAAATGTTAATCTCATACAAAAGCACCCTCATCAATACACTCAGAATAGTGTTTGACCAAATATCTGGGCATCTAGGAGCCCAGTCAAGTTGATATATTAAATAAATCATCACAACTAAGTTCCTGACACAAGCTGCTATAATAATTGCCATTGCTAATATTAATATTATAGTATTAATATTAGGTGACAAGTCTTCTGGTGGACATTTTCACAAACCAAATTTTTTTATCCATATCTCTCCTTCACATATAGTATTTTAATTATTAAATTTCAAAAAGCACTGTTATAGCAAATCATCACATTACCCTTAGCATTAATTAAAAAAAACTAAAAGAACTTAGATCCTATTATTAACCTTGAATTCCTCTGCTGTGTAACACATAGTAGAGCCACAAGGAGTTCTTTGTTGAATATACTTTAAAAAAATCTAGGATAGGACTCAGGGACCTTATTCAGAGAAACAGAGAACACATCGGTTATCAGATAAAAACATGTACTTATTTTAGCAGGTGATATTTGCTTTAATTTTTCTTGCCTCTATCTTCCACAAAGGCCATGGTTAAGATTTATTTTTCAAATTGTTAGAAGTTGTTATAAAAAAATGACCTCTGAATGTAAGAATAGAAGCATAGTTAAAAGTTCATGATTTGGACAGTCAGCGTTAATGTAGACTGGAGAAATAATTTGGCAACCTCTTCCCTTTTCCCTAGGTAGCTTGATGAATGACTGTTTCCTTTATTCTGTGTTCAGAAGTTTTATGGGCCATGGAGAGTGCAAGATCAGAGTTATTTGGGCCTGAAATAAAAAGAAGTATTATCCAGCCACACTTAAATAAATGTTGTAAAAGACCTGAACAAAGCATTTTTTAGTACCAAAAATTCCACTTTTCAGAGAATTTTTTATAGTGTTTGCAAATAAATAAGAAAGAAAACTATATTTGTGGTTTTGAAGTAAGGTCATAGCTCCTAGGATTGCAAATTATTTAGGGAATTGGTATTCATTCAGAGCTCCATTGAATTAAATTAAAGACTGTGCAAGATGGATTATCTAAAGCCCTAATTTGGAGAATTTTCTAGACATTTTCAAAGACTATTGGAAACACTGAGATCACTATCAATTAGGTTAAAACAAATACAAATTTGAACATTCTAGCTTTTTGGATAAAACACAGAATAGGGAATGAGAAAGGGGAAGGATCCTAAGCTCTGTGTCTGAGTTTCCAAACTTCTATTCATTATACTCTAAGATATTCTGGGACAATTATTATTTTATAAAGATCTTTTCCATCATTAGAGCACATATACTGAAACTTGATTCACTCTCTTAATACTCTAATTTTAACACTGTTCTTATTCAATGCTCCCCAGTAAAAGTTGATACCTTGATTCTTTTCTCTCTAAATTTGTCTTGGAAACATGCACATGCACTTTATGTCATCTGCCATTCTTCCTTCTTTCTAAGGTGTTCTCATCACACATGTCACATTCTAACACATGTATTCCTCTCCATGTACTGATTAGTCTATGAAATGATCTATGAACAGTCTTATTACCACTTCCTCCCAAGTATTGACCTCCAAAAACTTATCTGAAAAATTTCCAAAAAATGTCCTGTGTAGTTCTCCCTTCTTCACAGTGCACCAGTGATCTATGTCATCTGAGAAGCAAACTGACTGTGTCATTTCTCTGATTAAAATCTTTCAAGTCTACACTTGAACTTCCAAATCAGTACAAATCCCAAGCTTCTTAAACTGTCTTATCAAACCTTCCTGAGAAGCTCATTGTTTGGCTCTCCAACCATTCACAACTCCTTGTGTTCTACTACACTGTTTTGTTATACAAAACTTCTTCCATCCTATGAGAGCAATTCATGTCCGCTTGTCTGTCCAACTTCACATAGCCAATCACCCCAAATCCAATCCAGTCCCTGATACTTGACCATTTAGTTGGCCGAAATACACCAGTTCTCTGCTGTTGCCTTGGAGATGGAAATGGCAATCCACTCCAGGATTCTTGCCTGGAGAGTCCCATGGACAGAGGAGCCTGCTGGGCTACAGTCCATGGGGTTGCAAAGAGTTGGACATGACTGAGCAAATAACACACCTGATGCTGCCTAAGCTGCTACTCCCTTTCCTGGTGGCCCAGGAATTTCTCATGTTCCTTCTTTATGTGTTCTCATCACACGTCACATTCTAACACATGCATTTGTCCTTAAGTACTGAACAGTCTATTTTCTTAGCTGTCTTCTCAACTAGTCCACAACGGCAAATTGTGACAAATTCATCATTGCAAATTAGGGCTTTATTACAGTTCTGATCATGAAAATGTCTCAGTGAATATTTGGAGAAGGAAGAAAAAAATAATTTTTGCTATAGGGAATAATTACAGAAAATAAGAATTGGATCAATCTTTCTACTTTCCTCTCCTCTCCATTTCTCTCTCCCTCTCCTCAATTCTCCTCTCCACTCATTTCTTCATTCTTCTCTCCCTCTCTCCCTTCCCCCACTTTCTGGGCTCCTTCTACATGGGATCTCACTAAATTCCACGTCCATTATATCTTTCTCTTTTTCCATAATAGTGGTTTTATTGATGTACTATTTCCAATGAGTTTTATAGATAGACATGGAGTGAAAGAAGAAGATAAGGAAAAGTAGGAAGAGAAGGAGAAAATGGAATAGTAGTAGGAGATTTTAACATCCATGAAGCACTTTATACATGCCATGCACTATACCAAGTATTTCATCAGGATCTATCATTACATCCTCATATCAGCAGTATGTGAGAGGTATAATTATTCACATTTTATAAAGAGGGAAACTGAGGCACAGTAAGGGGCACACCCAAAAGACTGAGCTGGAACCTGTCCACCTGTATCCCAAGTACACATTTTTTGTGTGTGACATCATAGAGCCTCCCTCACTATGCATCAAACCAATGCTCAGGTCATTCAGTTTGGTTTAATTGCTCAGTCATGTCCAACTCTTTGAGACCCCATGAACCGCAGCACACCCAGGCCTCCCATCACCAACTTCCAGAGTCTACCCAAACTCCATTGAGTCTACCCAAACTCCACTGAGTCTCCCCAAATGTCCATTGAGTTGGTGATGCCATCCAGCCATCTCATCCTCTGTCATCTCCTTCTCCTCCTGCCCTCAATATTTCCCAGCATCAGGGTCTTTTCAAATGAGTCAGCTTTTTGCATCAGGTGGCCAAAGTATTGGAGTTTCAGCTTCAGCATCAGTCCTTCCAATGAACACCCAGGACTGATCTCCATTAGGATGGACTGGTTGGATCTCCTTGCAGTCCAAGGGACTCTCAAGAGTCTTCTCCAACACCACAGTTCAAAAGCATCAATTATTTGGCACTCAGCTTTCTTTATAGTCCAACTCTCACATCCATACGTGACTACTGGAAAAGCCATAGCCTTGACTAGATGGACATTTGTTGACAAAGTAATGTCTCTGCTTTTTAATATGCTAATATGGTCATAACTTTCCTTCCAAGGAGTAAGCATCTTTTAATTTCATGGCTGCAATCACAGTCTGCAGTGATTTTGGAGTCCAAAAAACAAAAAACAAAGTCAGCCACTGTTCCCACTGTTTCCCCATCTATTTGCTCTGAAGTGATGGGATCAGATGCCGTGATCTTAGTTTTCTGGATGTTGAGCTTTAAGCCAACTTTTTCACTCTCCTCTTTCACTTTCATTAGATGTGTACAGAGCTCTTGAATTAAACTCTCTGGTCCCTTTAGAACTTAAAGCCAGAACTCAAGACGTGGGAATTCTCCCATATGTGTTTCTGGAAATGCTATAATGAATAAAAGCATATGTCTTTGTTTTCCCTATCCATACAGATTCTGCACCCTCTGCTAGGACTTTCCTCAATGACGATCCTGCCTAGCAACGCTGCAGTGACAATGCAGTAGAAGGATTCTTCTCCCTAGGAACACATTCCAACACTGTATCAGGACAAGGCGCATGTTAAGAGTGAAAATCAGAGTCCATGAAGCCCCTTCCATGTAATGGGTTTCTCCTTTTGCTGCAAACTTCCTGACTCGGCCTCTTTAAGCAGTGAACATTTCCCAAGGATCTCCAGGTATCCCTTCCTGTGATAGGTCATTACCCCTCTAGCTGCTGAGAGGTGAAAAGGTGTTATTAAGGCAAGTGGCATCCACTCCAACAGCTGCATTGAATTTAGGCCCTGCATTGCAATCCCTTTGTCAGATGCTGTGTGAAAACAGGGCTCAGCCACTCATTCATCACAGGTGCTATTTCTGGTATGTTTGAAACTTGTCCTGTGCTTCTCTGAAACCTGTGCAGGCTAGTGTGCCCACTGCAAGTGTGTGGTAGATATCACATACTCATGAAATGAATATGAGAGTGTGTGGAAATTTCTATGACTCTTTAAGAAGGCAATGATTGATTACACCTCTTCTGGTTCCTCAAATATATCTTCTCTCTCTTCCTTGTATCTCCTTCTCTGTATACAAAGGTGAGATTTCCCTCCTCCTTTTGAGTTGACTTGAACTGATCTCATGTTTGAAATTCAGCTCAGGATCTCCCTTCTTCTATTTTATGAAGCAAGCCTTGGCTCACATATCTCTCTGTTAGGATTCTTTTCTTTTTCTTTTTTTTTTCCGTTTATTTTTATAAGTTGGAGGTTAATTACAATACTGTAGTGGTTTTCTTTTCTCACTGGGTTGTGAAAGCCCACTTACTTATATGCATGTGGTGTCTTCAATTACCTCTTTTCTTTTCAAAATTTAGAATTATAGACCATTATCTTTAATATCTGGTATTGTGTGTGTTCTCAGTCATATCTGACTCTTCATGACCCCTGTGGTCTGTAGCCAACCAGTCTCCTCTATCCATGGCATTGCAAGAATACTAGAGTGGATTGCCATTTGCTTCTCTAGGGGATCTTCCCGACCCACGGATCAAACTGCCATCTCTTGGGTCTCCTGCATTGGCTGGCAGACTCTCTACTACTAGTGTCACCTGGGAAGCCCTGTCTTGTATTGTAGCTGGAACCAAGTCTTGTCTTCCTATGTTTTCATTGAGTGAATAAGTATTCTAATGATTTCACTAAGTTCAAAATAAGCTTATGAGTTCAGTGACCTGAAATCCAGTAGTCTGGCTAAGGTATTCAGGACATCTCGATGTACAGCATTCATTCATGCTTTCAGCTGCACTAAAGTTTGCTTATCTTTCGAAGACTGACACACTCATTAATGTTTCTTCTGCAATTGTCGCTTTGCTCCAAATAGAGAAAACATTTTAAGGGAGTCTTTTTATCCTCCTCCTCTTTCTTCTTCTGCAGAGGAGTTACCACGGAGGAGTGGACATGGCAGAGATCTGGCGGCTGACAAGCTGAGAGCCGCTGTTACTTTCGCTAGTCTTAGGGGCGGTCATATAAACTGAGAGCTCGTCCAAAGATGGAAATAACAATGCCTTCTTTTTACATCTTATATGGTTGTTGTAAAGATCCAAATATATTATTATTCATTTTTTAATCTCTGGAAATACTCAAAGAAATGTAACTTCTGCTAGAACTTGTAGAAGACCTCTGATATCTCTCTCAATTTATGTTTTAGTTTCCCTTAAACTCCACTTTATATCTGGTTATTAGTGTCCTAAATACAAGCTACTGCACTTTTATTTATTACTTCTCCTGGATACATGTTTTTATTTCCCCAAACTTATGAGCCTTCTGGTGAACAAGCGCTATCTCTTCAACTTGAAGTAACTTTATTTGACTTAGTCATTTAAATACAAATTGAGGGTGTTTTAGTAGGGCTGCATTACAATGTTATGAAATTATGGTTTCAAACACAGCTGGTTCTCAGAATTATCCATGGAACTTAATAAGAACAAAACAATAGGAAGAGCAGACTTGTCTTTACTAGGGACCCACTGCAAGTCCGTATGAAACATCTGCCTCACTGCCTCTGATGATGGTGCTTGTGCTCCTCAGCAGACCCGTCCCCCAGCAATGGTGTTCTGCACCAGAGAGTTCTTTACCTTGGCTACAGGTGACTGGACAGGGGAGGTTCTTCGTTTAATGAAGTCAAACTGTAGGCGTCTCAGTGATTTATCTTCTGAATACAAGGGCTAGCCTTATTTGCTAGTGGCAGAGATCTAGTTATTAACTATCTATTTCTACCACTTAATAGGTGTGTGAGCGAGAGGGTGAGTCAGTGAATGCTCAGTGTCTCAGTCATGTTCGACTCTTTGCGATTCCATGGATTGTAGCCCACGAGGCTCCTCTGATCATGGGATTTTCCAGGCAATAATACTGGAGTGGTTGCCACCTCCTCCTTCAGGGGATCTTCCCACCCAAGGATCGACCCTGTGTCTCTTACATCTCCTGCCTTGCAAGCAGATTCTTTACATCTGAGCCACTGAGGAAGCCCCAATAGTTGTATAAACTTAGTCAAATCACTAACATTATCACTTTGAGCCTCAAATTGGAAGTGGGGATAAATCAAAATGTGCTATTTGTTCCTTTGTGAAATAAAGGAAACAACAGAACTTAACTCACAGTCTTTCAACATTTATGATGCATAGAAAGTACTAGATTATAGGTAGTTATCATCCTACCTTTCATGGGGTTGTTGAAAGGAATGATTTACATGACGCATATAAAGTGATTAGAATATTTCCTGGCATCTATAATTGCTCATTAGCAGTTAACAATATATTACTATTGTCATTTTATTTTACCTGATTTTTGGTTGTGTGCTTTCTTTTATCTCCTATAACATATATTTATAATTCACTGGACTTATGCATCCTCATACACTCATTCAGCAAGAGTCCTCTAAACAGCCCTGTGTGTGAGTACCTGCTGAGACTCTGGGTATGCAATGCCCTGCCCAGTGTCCTGAGACTGCCTGGTCTCTCCCAATCCTCCCAATCCCAAACCTCAGCTCTACCTCTGCAGCTTCACTGACAACTTGGCCTCCATAGGGAGCCTCCTCTTCTAAACTCTCCTTGCCTTCTGAGACACACTCAAGTGCCTGTGCTTATCACAGAGTATTAGTGTCAGTTGTTTTTATGAATGCACAGGGCTACTATATACAGCTATAGAGGTTGTGCCCTGTACAAGATTCTAATATGAGTAGATAGCTGAAGGCAGCCCTAGTTATTAGTCAATGCTGCTTGGCAGGGGGATGGATCTAACTAGTTCAACAAGAAGCAAGTTTATAATTTATCTGTATGAAGAGGTTGTGTTATATGATTTATTGGAACCAAAGGAGGGCACTTATTGATAGTTGGCACAGTTGGCCATGGTAGCCCTAATCATGTCCTCATTAAGTATGTTATTGTTGCTGTTGTTTAATCACTAAGTCATGTCTGACTCTTGTGATCCCATGGATTGTAGAACACCAGGCTTCTCTGTCTGTGGGATTCTCCAGGTAAGAATATTGAAGTGGGTTGTCATTTCCTTCTCCAGGGAATCTTCCTGACCCAGGGATAGAACTTACATCTCCTACATTGACAGGTAGGTTATTCAACACTGAGCCCCAACTAAGCAAGTAAGTCCCTTTAAGTCTGGAATCACAATCATCTCCAAATTCATTCATTTATGTATCCACTCATTCAGTCATTCAACAAATATTTATTGAGAACCTAATTTCTGTTCATTCTCCTAGATTCTGCATCTCTATTCTTTGTCTCACAAGGTGAATAATATAAATAGGTTACAGTTTCTTCATATATCTGGTTTCAGATTTGTTTGCATGAGTGTCTAGATGATGTGAATAACTAGCATACTAGACAAAGTTACCTTCTTACCTTAATTTTTCTCATCACTGACTAAAATTTCTTTCTATAACTCTTCAAGATCATATTGTGCTATGCTGTGTTTAGTTGCTCAGTCATGTTCAACTCTTTTCAGGACTGTAGCCCACCAGGCTTCTCTGTCCATGGGGATTCTCCAGGAGAGAATACTGGAGTGGATTGCCATGCCCCCCTCCAGGGGATCTTCCCAACCCAGGGATTGAACCCAGGTCTCCCACACTGCAGGCAGATTCTTTACCATCCAAGTCACCAGGGAAGCTGAAAGACCATATTAAATGATAATAATAAAAAGATAGCTCATAGAAGCTACTGCTACCAACAAGTATGTTTATATTGCTGACATTCATCCATCTATCTTCAACATATATATGTAATTCCCATGTCCCTGGCTTGAGGTTAGGCATGAGGAATACAAAGGCAATTAAATCAGATCCTAGTTCTGCAAAATTCAAAGTTTAGCACTTTCATGTAAGTAAATGAACTTAAGGAATGGACTTCAAAAGTAGTGAGCAATGGTAATAGCAAGTTAATGAAGAACAATACACTACTCTAAATTGCATCATTTCTGATTTGAGTTTTAGGGAAAAGTATGTTTACCCTGGATAGGATTATAGAGGTTGGGTGTTCAATGCAAAACCTGTTGAAAGGCGCAGAGTTAAAACTTGAACAACAAAACATGTTGAGGCAACAACAACAAAAAATTATTTTGGCTAGAGGCCAAATTTCTGTGTCAGCATTTAATGAGGTGTTTTATGGGAGGGGGCAAGTTATTTTATGGAGGAGTCCCAAAATTTCAAGTATCTTAGGTGTCCTATCACATCATAGCTAGCAAGACAGATTGGTATCATTGAGCAGAAGTGATTTGGAAAAAAGAATGAATAGACAGAGTGGGTTCCACTTGAAGAGAAATGTCCTTAACCTGGACAAGCCATGTTGGAATACTATTTGAAGAACAGCCTTTAATATGTTGCCTTCTGTGATACCTCTAATTTTAAAATGTTGGCAATATACTAGAAAAAAATTAATGTGCTGAGCAAATTAACCATATCTTGATCTGCCCAACTTGTAATCTCTAAGATTAGGATTTATTTGTCAATTTTTATCCTGAAAGATTGTGAGTGTGGTGAAGAGTTGGGGGTGGGTAGGGTGGCAGGAGAGATGCCGATCATGTTTGCGTTCTAAGGATAATTCTGGCACAACTGGAAGTATCACTCATAGTATAGAAACTTGCATTCAATCTCACTGAAGTATGTGTTAAAATGCTTGTTCCTGGCCCCACCTTAGATGTTTGGAGTCAAAGTCGCTGGAGAGTGTACTGGACACCATGGTGTGAGGAGAAGCCCAAAATGACAAAGACCAAATAGTATGCTATCTTCCCATTAGGGGAACGGATATTTTTACACTGTGTTACTCATTGTGAAACAATTCTTGAATTCGATTGCTGTACAGAATCAGGTCTGTCTTTCCTTATCGGAAAAAGGACAGGCTTTGAAATATTGGAGACTCTGAGAGTTGACCTGTTGCTTAGTGTCAATGTCACTCATTTGTAAAGTAAGGATTTACTTATTGACTTAATAACTCCTTGGTAATCACTGCTTATAGCAACTTTGTACACAGAGACCTCCTGATTAGTGCATTATTGACCTGGAAGACGATGCTTATATCATTTAGTTCAGGCCAGTGCAAGTTTTTGGCATGTTCATTCCAACAAATTCCCACATTAAAATAAAAACATTACTCTTATTAAAATTAATGGCTGTTATGGTTACCTACAAAAGGGAGACTCCATCACTAACTGTAGCAGCAAGGGGTAGCATTAGATAATTTTGACTGAATGTATTAAGACATTGCACTTACTTTCCCATTTACAAAATTAATGAAATTATCAAATTCTAATTTAAAATCCATTTACTGTCACTCACAGAGCTTTGCTTTTTTTGACCTATTTCATCCTTTTGCTCTATCTACCTACTAATAAAAATTTCTCCTCATAAAACATAATGATAAATGCCAAAACACATGAAAGATTTTCATAAAACTTCAGAACTCTAGAATCTCGATTCTGGGCAATCAGGAGCTGAAGATTCCATTTTCATCAGGTGAAATATTGGGGAGTGCTTCTTTATTACTGAATCAAAACTGGCTTCAGTTAATGGTGAAGCTGAAAATGATTACATGTCTCACTCAAGAGCACTCCAACTGGGAGGCTGTACACAGGGAAAATCATTTGAAAACCTGGTAAGTGCTTATCCAGATCTTGTACTTTTCTTATTAATTGAATTACAAACAGACCAAAGTCTTACAAAAATTATCACATACCACAAAGGTCCCAGTGGAATCAAAAACCTTATAACATTCATGGTAAAGCAAAATAAGTTTTCAACTATCGGAGGAACATCTTACATCAATGGTACCAACTTATGGTTGAAAAAAAAAATACTTAGACAAATACACCAATTTACCTTAAAATGAGAGACCATTATTGCTTAATTTAGGGTCATGCCAGGTTCAGTCCAGGTGTCCAACTCTTTGTCACCCCATGGACTACAGCACGGTGGCTTCTGTGTCCATCACCAACTCCCGGAGCTTGTTCAAACTCCTGTCAGAGTTGGTGATGCCATCCAACCATCTCATCCTCTGTCATCCCCTTCTCCTCCTGCCCTCAATCTTGCCCAGCATCAGGGTCTTTTCAAATGAGTCAGTTCTTTGCATCAGGTGGCCAAAGTATTGGAGTTTCAGCTTCAGCATCAGTCCTCCCAATGAATACTCAGGACTAATTTCCTTTATGATTGACTGGTCGGATCTCCTTGCAGTCCAAGGGACTCTCAAAAGTCTTCTCCAACACCACAGTTCAAAAGCATCAATTCTTCAGTGCCCAGCTGTCTTTATGGTCCAACTCTCACATCCATACATGACCACTGGAAAAACCGTATCTTTGACTAGATGGACCTTTGTTGGCAAAGTAATGTCTCTGCTTTTTAATATGCTGTCTAGGTTGGTCGTAGCCTTTCTCCCAAGCTTTTCTTCCAAGGAGCAAGCATCTTTAATTTCATGGTAAATTAAATGGTAAATTTCATGGTAAATTAAATTACCATGAATCAAGGTAAATTGGAAGTGCTCAGGTTATAAACTATTTTTTATTGACAAAATCGTATGAAAGGGTCATCAAGTCTGAGAATATGAGGGAAGCAAAGAATAGAAAAAGAACACAGGAGAGAGCTTGAGGCTCTGGATATGTTTTGATCAGGATAGGCATGCATTTCCTTTCAATGGTGAGCCCAGTTCTAAAGCCAATAACTTATGAAGCCCTGGGTTCTATATCAGGAATGGTAAGATAAGGGCAATTGAAAAGAGCAGAGTCAACCTTGTTTATTCAATCAATAAAGAAAGATTCTGCAAACTATTTCATATTGGTTTTAGAGAAAAAAATATTCAGAAAACATTAGGAATAACTCACTTCCATGAGGTTTAACTGTAGTCCAGCAATTTAAATAAAATTGTAGATAGAAGCCTTTTTATGCAGGAATCTTTGCAACTGCATTAAAGAATTAAAAGCTTACATAAGGAAAAACATTTTAATACATGTGATCTCTCTTTACATATCATGTTTTATCTTTGTCTCAGATACATGGTTAAGATGGATTGATTTTTTGACAATATGAGCCATACGAATTTAAAAAACAAAAAGTGAAACAAAGCCTTGAATTGTTCATTCACTCAGTGCTCATGAATAAGTGCTGTGCCAACTTTCATGTCTGAGGCTCATGTTAAGAGCTAGGATTACAATGTAAGCAAACATGACTCAGGTCTTCAAGAAGCCTATGTCCTATTATAAATGGCTGATGAAGCCACCTAAATTTCCTGAGCCTTGGGTTACTTCTACTGACACTGAAAGAGCTGGATAAAATTTTCCTGTGTTCTCTTTTCAGACCAAAATTTTAACAAATATTTAGAGGGCTGTAAAGAAGGAAACTGGACTTCCCTTGTGGCTCAGACAGTAAAGATTCCATCTGCAATGTGGGAGATCTGGGTTCAACCTCTGGGTTGGGAAGATCCCCTTGATGAGGGCATTGCAACCCCCTCCAGTATTCTTGCCTGGAGAATCCCTGAGGACAGAGGAACCTGGTGGGCTACAGTCCATGATGTCACAAATGCTGGACATGAGTGAGTGACTAAGCACAGTACACAGAAGGAAATGGCCACCGACTCCAGAATTCTTCCCTGGAGAATTTCATGGACAGGGTGCTTGATAGGCTAAGATTCATGGTGTCACAAAGAGTTGGACATGACTGAGCAACTAAAAACACACACACACACACACACACACACACACACACACACACAGAATTTAGTTTGCAAAAGAAATGTATAGATATTCTAGGAGTATGATGAGCAAGGCTGCTGTGAAAATTCATTTTCTATTCCTGTTATCATATCTTACTTTTCAAATTCTTCCCATAAGTGTAGGGTTATAACTTGCTGTGCTGAGTTCATTAGATATTCATTACCATTTCCATTCTTATTTAAAGAGTACTGTCTGACCTCCCTGGCAGTCCACTGGTTAAGACTCTGGGCTTAAAATGCAGGGAGTGTGGGTTCGACCCCTAGACAGGGAACTAGGATCCCACATGGCACATGGTGTGGCAAGAAAATAAAGACAGCCTTCAGATTGGGAGAAAATAATAGTAAACGAAGCAACAGACAAAGGATTAATCTCAAAAATATACAAGCAATTCCTGCAACTCACTTCCAGAAAAATAAATGACCCAATCAAAAAATGGGCCAAAGAACTAAACAGACATTTCTCCAAAGAAGACATACAGATGGCTAACAAACACAGGAAAAGATGCTCAACATCACTCATCATCAGAGAAATGCAAATCAAAACCACAACGAGGTACCATTACACGCCATTCAGGATGGCTGCTATCCAAAAGTCTACAACCAATAAATGCTGGACAGGGTGTGGAGAAAAGGGAACCCTCTTACACTGTTGGTGGGAATGCAAACTAGTACAGCCGCTATGGAGAGCAGTGTGGAGATTTCTTAAAAACCTGGAAACAGAACTGACATATGACCCAGCAATTCCACTTCTGGGCATACACACCGAGGACACCAGATCTAAAAGAGACACGTGCACCCCAATGTTCATCGCAGCACTGTTTATCATAGCCAGGACATGGAAGCAACCTAGATGCCCATCCGCAGATGAATGGATAAGGAAGCTGTGGTACATATACACCATGGAATATTACTCAGCCATTAAAAAGAATTCATTTGAATCAATTCTAATGAGATGGATGAAACTGGAGCCTATTATACAGAGTGAAGTAAGCCAGAAAGATAAAGAACAGTACAGCATACTAACACATATATATGGGATTTAGAAAGATGGTAATGATAACCCTATATGCAAAACAGAAAAAGAGACACAGATGTACAGAACAGACTTTTGGACTCTGTGGGAGAAGGCGAGGGTGGGATGTTTCGAGAAAACAGCATTGAAACATGTATATTATCTATAGTGAAACAGATCACCAGCACAGGTTGGATGCATGAGACAAGTGCTCAGGCCTGGTGCACTGGGAAGACCCAGAGGGATCGGGTGGAGAGGGAGGTGGGAGGGGGGACCGGGATGGGGAATACATGTAACTCCATGGCTGATTCATGTCAGTGTATGACAAAACCCACTACAATATTGTAAAGTAATTAGCCTCCAACTAATAAAAATAAATGAAAAAAAATTTCAGTGTATGACAAAAACCACTGCAATGTTGTAAAGTAATTAGCCTCCAACTAGTAAAAATAAATGGGAAAAAAAAAAGAAATAAAGAGTACTGTCTATGCTGTCTACATATAGGTTAGTCAGTATACTAGGGATTTTAAACACATTATCTTGAATTTGATCCTTAACACAATCCAATTATTATTATTACTCACATGTTATAAATGAAAAAAATGGGACTCAGGGAAATTGAGTAACTTACCAGTGTCACACAGGTATCAAGTGACCAAGACAACATTTGAACTCAGAAGGCTGATCCCTAAGGCAAGTGCTCCTATCCTATTCATTTTCATCACAGCAGGGTCATTGTTAAAAAAATATACTCTTTCATCTCTAGCATTACCATTATTCTGGGAACTAAGCACTGCGCCCATTAAATTCACAGGCTTTCATCCTCTCCAAGGTAGCACAGACATCACTTACTCTGAAACGTCTCCTGACCCTCTCTCCAGTCTGGTTGGAAGTAGAGCTCCTCCTTTGTACTTGCTGCCATCATTTATCCACTGTAGCTGACAGCTTTATATTTGCTTGATTTCCCCCTCTAGATATTGATCCCCTAACAAAACTGTTTATGCCTTTCTCATCTTTGTATCCCCAGTTCCTAGCACAGGATTTGACTATGACAAGTACAAGAATATACGTTGATTAAACAAGTGGTCATGTGAGCAAACAAATGAAATGACACTCAGTCTGTCTTGCTAACTATAATTAAACCATATGATTTTACTGGGTCCTGAGAAATTATATCTAGGAATGGGTGAGCTAACTAGAAAGATATTATACTTAATTTTTATTGTCCTGCATAATGTTTTGATTAGTGAAGAAAAAAGAAATGACAGGAAGTTAAGTGTATGAGCAAGGTGACACTTCCTGTGATTGCTCACATGCTGTAGAAAATGTTTTGTGGGAGATGACATAGAACAGTGTGACTCAGGGTGGGGTCCTGGACCAGCTACATCCGCATCATTGGGTAAGTATTAGACTCAGAAACATGGAGTATGGACTTGGCAATCCAAAATCTGAAGAACATTCGTATAATCATTCCTCATGCCTAGGTACTAGTTACAGAAACTAAGCATGGCATATTATGTTGTATCGTGCTCAGTTGCTCAGTTGTGTCCAACTCTTTGCGACCCCATGGACGGTAGCCTGCCAGGCTCTCTGTCCATGGGGATTCTTCAGGCAAGGGCTGCCATTCCCTTCCCCAGGGCATCTTCCCTACTCAGGGATCAAACCCAGGCCTCCCGCACCACAGGCAGATTCTTTGAATTGCCCTTTTGTTCTCTTAGTTTGTTTTATGTTGCATGTAAGGGGTATAAGGGGGATGTTACTGGTTCTATCTGGGTCCTCCTGTTGAATAACAATCTGAGAGAACTCTCCTGAACCCATATTTGGGAACATATACAGTAGTACTAAGTGACCATACTGATGGAATGCTCCTGGACTTCCCATCTGTGTATATAGTAGACATTCAATAAACATCATTGACAGAGTTAAAAGATGACCTGGATTGACAAATCAAATCATCCCAAGGAGTTTATTTTCTGCTCATGGGTTAAAATGATACCCTGTCAGAATAGGAAATGCAGCATTGAATGCTCAGATTCTAAAAATTAGTTCTGTCAGTGTGTGCCTTCTCTTTTATCACACAACTGTAAAACCTCTCTCCAGTTGCTTTCAGGGAAATTCACTTACAATTATCTATTAGTTATTACTGGATGAGCAAAACCCATGTACCTTTTGTTTTTCTTTATTGCAGTGTCTCCCCCCCCCCCCAAATAAACCAACAAGAAAACAACCCAAAAGCATGGACAGTAGCATCTGGACGATGTTCTTTGCCAACAGATAACGTTGCTCTTGTGTTTAAAGCAAGCTCCATTGTGCACTGCTGGAATGACTCTGAGAGAACAAGCTCTTTATCTACACAAGTGGGTGCTTTTATTTTCCTTACTGACTTTCTCAAGAAGAAGATGGTACAATCACAGTTCAGCAATGAGAAGTCAGGGGGAGGAGGGGGAGGGAGAGAGGAGCAATGCAAACAAAACTTCTATCCTACAAGAACTCTCTTCTCCTTGGTCCCTTTGTCAGTCTTAACAAAACTAGCACACCTGGCCAGTGATGCAAACCACCCTGCATGGCCTCTACATTGTTACCAGATGAGTTGGTGGTTGGCAGAACTGCCACTGAAATGAAGCCAGTTTTCAGGGAAGTTTAGTTACAGCTCACAGCTGATGGAAGCATTAACTCATTGGTATTAAGACATTCTGGTGATGGGGTAATGCTCAATTTCATTTTGAAACATCAATATTGCAAATATCCACTCGAGATGTAAACTGGTTCACGTGTGTTTAATTTGTTTGAAAGACACTGCAGGCTATTGATTTTTTTTTTCTCCTTCAAGAAAATGAAAGCAGCATATGAGTGTGTCCTTGGGCAACTGACATAACTTACATATGCCTCTCTTTGTTTGTCTGGATCAGATACAGGACTAAAAGTTCATGGCATGGCTCATTCATTTGTAATCATATACTGAGTATATGATATATGTCAGATTACAAATGAAGAATGAGGGTGGGAAGGGGCAAGAAGGGAGCAGAAGGAACAGAGGAGGATAAGAGGCAAAAGTAGGGTGCTGTGTCAAATGGGTAAAACATCTAGTGAGCACATAATTAAAATAAAAGGTCTAAATCTTACAAGAGATACATGTCCCAGGTAGTTGATCAGCACAGAGAAGTAATAGATAACTGAATTTGAGGGTCTCACAGAAAGGGTCACAAAGGAAGAGAAACTGTGTTATTGGTTGAGAGAGTCCAGAAGAATGTGCTGCAAGAGAAATAGTGAGTGCCTTATAAAGGAGGATGAGCATTTTCAAAAGGACGGAAAGAAAAGATTGAGATTGGACCCTGCACTGCATAACAGAGAGTGATGGAAAACCATCCCTGGAAATGAATAGTATATAACTGCAATCATTTTTTTTTTAATGCAGACAGAATGGTTAGAAATAAATGCACCAAATTGCCAACAGTGATTATATCTGCACAGTAGGAGTATAAGCTCATTTTACCTTATATTTTATATAATTTTGTATTTACTGTAGTGAATGCATGTGTACATGGTCAGTCGCTTCATTCGTGTCCAAATCTTTGTGACCCTACTGACTGTAGCCTTCCAGACTCCTCTATCCATGGGATTCTCCAGGTAAGAATACTGGAATAGTTTCCCATGTCCTCCTCCAGGGGATCTTCCCAACCCAGGGATCGAATCCACATCTTTTACATCTCTTGCACTGGTAGGTGGGTTCTTTACCACTATCATCACCGGAGAAGAACATCAATCACATAGGGTCATGGGGCAGATTAAATATGACCATATATTCATTAACCTAACATTTGCATGCCTACTTTGTATAATGAACTCTGATCCTTTTAAAGCCTGAGGAGAAAAAATAGTCAGTGCCTGTTCTCTTGAAGCTTGTTATTTTTGTGAAGGAGAGAGAAACACAACCAGTTTAAAGCAAGAAATCAGGTCACCTGGAAGCACCAAAGAGTGTTTCAAAATTTAGAACAGAGTTTGTCAGGATGGTTTACTAGGCTGGCCTTTGAAGGACTGACAAGGAAGAGCAGTCAGGAAGGAGAAGGCAGCACATGTAAAGACACGGCCATGGAGTGGCTTTTGGGAAATCACAAGTAATTCTGTACAGTAAACTAGCATGGGAAGAGTGTGCAGCAACCGCTGGAGAAAGTCAGATGGAATTTTTAGGGTCCAGCTCGAGGAACTGATCTTTTAACATAAAGTTAAGATAACTGGAAAAGTAGTTTTGAAAGAGTTGGGGGAACAAGTAAGTTTACCATGGAAAGAGGTTCTAGACAACTCATGGGTTGGTTTATTTCACAAACGCTGAGAGCCAGAGATATAGGGACATAAGTACACAGGGGATATCAAGGGGAGTAAGGGTGAACCGGGAACTGGCTGGGGTTTTGCTTATGAGTCAGTAAATAGTGGTTCTTAATGGTCATCTGTTACTTTTTGGTCTGTCCTGAAATTTTTCCATTTTGAAAATTCCTTTGTGTTGTCTGGTGAGCTCATCAGTCATGTGACTGAGACTGACAAATGAAGAGGCTTTACCAAGACTGGACAAAATGATTCACTGTGGGGTAGTCCCACAGTATAACCAGGGATGGAGTGAATCCCTTATAGGATGGTCTAGAATGCTAGGAAGAGAAACTTGGCTGGAAGGATGCAGGAAGCACAAAGTTAGTGGAAACATCATTGAGATACATGGGAAAACTTTTCTTGAGGATGAAGACAGCAGAAACATAGGTGAAACTGGGTAGGGGTAAAGAGTGAGAAAGAGTCAGAGCAAAGAGGAGAAAACAAGTTGATAAAAGGGGGGGATAACAAATGGGAGAAAGAGAAGGGAGACAAAAGCACAATGAGGCCTCACATCATAATTTGCCTGAAACTAGCTATTGCTGACACCAGCACCACATATTGGACCGCTTCATTGAAAGATCCAATGCACTCTGATTTTTCCTTAAATTAGTTTGCATATGGGAATCACAAATCAGGAATATATTATCTATGGAATCTCATATGAAGTATGAAGGTGGAGAGGGGCAAGAGGAGAGCTGAAAGAGCACCTTGAGAAAGGAAGCAAAGATGGACTACTCAGTGTCCAGTGGATGAAATGAGGGAGACGAGAATACAACCAGACAAAGAAGTGGAGTCAGGTTATATGCGAGCACAGGAGTGTGTTGCTTTTGAATGGAGTTCCCTGAAACAGCCTTCCAGAGGAGAGGACACCTAGCCCAGACTTTTGAGGACAGGTGAAAAATTGCATTCCAGGAGAAGGGTCATTAAATTCTGTTGAGAGGCCACCTGCTTGGTTTTCTGGTTATCCTTTCAGCAGCATTTTATTCTTCTCTAAGTTTCCTCTGTCGTATCTAGAGATCACTGTCTTTATTTTAGTGTTACAGAATGTTATTTAACTTTTAATCTAAATTTATTTTGATTTTAAGCACTTTGAGAAAGGAGCACATTTCATAGGGACTTAGGCTTCCCACATGGCCCTAGGTGGTAGAAATCAGCCTGTCAATACAGGTTGGACTTAAGAAACATGGATTCAGTCCTTGGGATGGGAAGATCCCCTGGAGGAGGGCATGGCAACCTACTCCAGTACTCTTGCCTGGAGAATCCCATGGATAGAGAAGTCTGGCAGTCTGCAGTCCATAGGGCTGCACAGAGTCAGACATGACTGAAGTGACCTAGCACACATGAGCATAAAACAGAGGGACTTAATAGTCTACAGCGGATACCATTGAATCTTTGCCTTATGTACTGCTACACAGCAATAGAGGTTTAAGATAAATAATGTGCATATATTCCATCACTGCTTTGGCAGATAAGGAATCTGGCTGTGGCTTACCTGCTCCAGGATGTCTCACCAAACTCCAATCAAGGTGGCAGTGGGGCTTAAGGTCTCATTTGAAAGTTCAGCTGAGGAAGAATCTGATTCCCAATGATTGTTGTCAAGATTCAGTCCCCTGTGGGCTGATGGACTGAGGTACTAATTTCCTTCTTGGCTGTCAGCTGAAAGCCACTCTCAGTTCTTTTCAGTATAGGGAAGTTGACAGTATTGGCAGCTTGTTCCATCAAAAGCCTTTAAAGGAAAGTGTATACAGGGAGAGTCTGAGAGAAAGATAAAGGTATATCTTATGTAATATATTCATAGAAGTGATATGACATTGACTGAGCCATATTCTATTGGTTAGAAGCAAGTCAGAATTCTCACCCATACTCAAAGACAGGGCATAACCACACAGAGACATAATATCCAGATACAAGGAGCATTGACAGCCAACTTAGGATGTGTCCTCTACAATCCTCACACTTAGTAAGGGTTAGATCCATTCTGTCTCTTCAAGAACATCTGGATTTATAAAGTATAGTAGAATAAATGTTTCAAAAACTAAAAATAGCAGACAGAGGTGACATTTCTAAATTTTTGCTTAATCATCTTTTAAATTCATTCAGTTCAATTCAGTTCAGTTGCTCAGTTGTGTCTGACTCTTTGTGACCCCATGGACCACAGCACACCAGGCTTCCCTGTCAATCACCAATACCCAGAGTTTATCCAAACTCATGTCCATTGAGTTGGTGGTGCCATCCAACCATCTCATCTTCTGTCATCCCCTTCTCCTCCTGCCCTCAATCTTTCCCAGCATCAGGGTCTTTTCAAATGAGTCAGCTCGTCGCATGAGGTGGCCAAAGTATTGGAGTTTCAGCTTCAACATCAGCCCTTTCAATGAACATTCAGGACTGATCTCTTTTATGATGGACTGGTTGGATCTCCTTGCAGTCCAAGGGACTCTCAAGAGTCTTCTCCAACACCACAGTTCAAAAGCATCAATTCTTTGACACTCAGCTTTCTTTATAGTCCAACTCTCATACCCTTACATGACTACTGGAAAAACCATAGCCTTGACCAGATGGCCTTTGTTGGTAAAGTAATGTCTCTGCTTTTTAATATGCTATCTAGGTTGGTCATAACTTTCCTTCCAAGGAGTAAGCGTCTTTTAATTTCATGGCTGCAATCACCATCTGCAGTGATTTTGGAGCCCAGAAAAATAAAGCCAGCCACTGTTTCCACTGTTTTCCCATCTATTTGCCATGAACTGATGGGACCAGATGCCATTATCTTAGTTTTCTGAATGTTGAGCTTTAAGCCAACTTTTTCACTCTCCTCTTTCACTTTCATCAAGAGGTTATTTAGTTCTTCTTCACTTTCTGCCATAAGCTTGGTGTCATCTGCATATCTGAGGTTATTGATATTTCTCCCAGCAATCTTGATTCCAGCTTGTGCATCATCCCCACCAGTGTTTCTCATGATGCACTCTGCATATAAGTTAAATAAATACAGTGACAATATACAGCCTTGATGTACTCCTTTTCCTATTTGGAACCAGTCTGTTGTTCCATGTCCAGTTCTAACTGTTGTTTCATGACCTGCATACAGATTTCTCAAGAGGCAAGTCAGGTGGTCTGGTATTCCCATCTCTTTCAGGATTCTCCACAGTTTACTGTGATCCACACAGTCAAAGGCTTTGGCATAGTCAATAAAGCAGAAGTAGATGTTTTTCTCAAACTCTTTTGGCCTTTTTGATGATCCAAAGGATGTTGGCAATTTGATCTCTGGTTCCTCTGCCGTTTCTAAATTCAGTTTGAACCTCTGGAACTTCTCAGTTCATATCCTGTTGAAGCCTGGCTTGGAGAATTTTGAGCATTACTTTGCAAAGTGTGTGAGATGAGAGCAATTGTGTGATAGTTTGAAGATTCTTTTGCATTGCCTTTTTTGGGATTGGGATGAAAACTGACTTTTTCCAGTCCTGTGGCCGCTACTGAGTTTTCCAAATTTGCTGGCATATTGAGTGCAACACTTTAACAGCATCACCTTTTAGGATTTTGTAGCTCAGCTTGTAAAGAACCTGCCGGCAATGCAGGAGAGCCCAGTTCTATTCCTGGGTCAGGATGTGTGTTGGAGAAAGGGTAAGCCACCCACTCCAGTAGTCTTGGGCTTCCCCGGTGGCTCAGACAGTAAAGAATCCACCTGCAATGCAGGGGACCTCGGTTTAATCCTGAGTTGGGAAGATCCCCTGGACAAGGGAAAGGCTACCCACTCCAGTATTCTGACCTGGAAAATTCCATGGAATATACAGTCCATGGGGTCGCAAAGAGTCAGTCACGACTTAACGACTTTTCTGTTATATGCAACCCTAAAACTTTTCTGTTATATACAACACTAATAAATCTGCCAGGCTACTCTGTTCATGGAATTCTCCAGGCAAGATTACTGGAGTAGATGGCCATTCCCTTCTCCAGGGGATATTCCCAACCCAGGGATCAAACCTGCATCTCTTGAGTCTCCCACATTGCAGGCAGATTCTTTGCCATCTGAGCCACCAGGGGAGCCCTAGAGGTGGCTTAATACATCTTGATTTAGAAATGAAAAAGTGGGGAAGCAGAGAATTAAAGTGACACTCTGAGTCAGGACTGAACTTGGTTTACCTGAAATCTAGGGCAGTACCCATTTTCAAACTTTAGCACTCATTAGAAGGCAGTTAGAAATACTTGTTAGGAGGGACAGTTAAGACACAGATCTTTGGACTTTATCCCTAGAGTTTTGATTCAATAAGTTTGGGATGGGGTTTGGAATTTGCATTTCTAACAATTTCTCGTGTAATGCTAATGTTGCTTGCTCTGGCGCCACACTTTGAGATCCTCTGATCTTGGGCATTCTAGCTTTGGCATGAAAGTTCCACCTGTTGAACAAATGTGAAATGAATGCTATTTACATATCTTACTAAACTTGTAAGCAGATGTGGTTTATGGTCGAACTGCATGTAACTGTTTCACATTTAGGATCTTATGTAGAACTATTTTTGTTCATGAGTGAATGTTCTAGGCTGGAATATATGATCACCTTATTACACTGCCAAACATGGATCTTGCTCTTGTTTAAAGGTATGGCAAACTCAATGAACTCTTATTAGAGTTGCGCTCTCCTGTTTCTCTGTTTCCCCTCAACAAGTAAGTGGCCAATAAAAATCATGTGAGTAAAAACTACCTATGGTCGATCTTAACTTGCTTATAGAGACAAGTTCGATACAAACTGGGTCTAGTTTGTAGAAAAAATAATTTTTTTTAGATCTCTCTGGAAACCAAGCCAGATGCACTTTATTATGTTTGGTCTTTACTCAACACACCACTGAGAAAAATTCAAGTTTTTCCTCTGACACCCAACTGTTACCCCAGACAGTCCTCTATGACACATCACATACAAGAAAAACATATACATTGAATACCTAAATACCTCATTTTTCGCCAACACATGCTTATTTTCCTTCTATTATCAGCCACTATCTGGCAGAGATTTCCAGAAGATTTGATCCCATGAAAGAGGAAATTTTTACTTAACAGTTAAAAAAAAAAAGAAAGTGATTCAAAACATATCATTCTCAGTCTACAAAAAAGGTGGGCTTTTTAAAAAATGCTTTTGTAAAAATAAATATAGGTGTCATATATCCTGCTCATCAATTACAAAGCGAGAAGTTTCTTCCAGAGGAAATTGCTTCTGAAGTTTTGAGCAATTGTAAAACATTCTTTTCCAAGCATTAATTTCCTGTGCTCTCAGAGGGAACAAACATAGAGGTTGCCACCATTCTATTTTTATTGAATAAGTATATAGTATTATTTTGGTCAAAGAGAAAATGAAAACGTAGATTTTTAAAAAAAATATTATATTTACTAATTATTTACCATTGTAGATCCAGGTATTAGGAAAAACCTGGGAAATAAACCTTAGGAAATAAGGTTTATTTATTTCCTAAGATGAACTTTAGGCAAAACCTGGGAAGATTGAAAAAAACGAACAAATAAGTGAATGCTGTTAGAATTTAAGATGAGTAATATTCTCCAGGTTTCTTTTAAAGATATTATATATCTTTCTTAATTTTTAAAATATTTTTTATCATTACATTCCATTCTTGGCTACAATAGCTCTTTCTTTTACCCTGTGAGCTGAAGACTGTACTTAGTACTGAGGGTATCATCGTAAACCAAAGCACAGGGTTCTGACCCTCATGGAGGTGCCAGCTTAGAGAGACACACAGGCATGGGTCCAAGAGTCACCGAATGTATTTATTACACTGAAGTGAGCACTCATATGGGGTGAAAACAGGAGATGGACATTTAGTCAGCAAGGTCTGAGAAAGCTTCCCTGAGGAAGTGATTCTGCACAGCCATCTGAAGAAAGAGTAAGAATTAACTGTATCCATACTTCACCCCAATGGTCCAGCAGCTAAGACTGTGTGCTCCTAGTGCAGTGTTCGATCCCTGGTCAGGGATCCACATGCTACAACTAAGAGCTTGCATGCTACAGCTAAAATATCCTGCATGTCATGATGAAGATTGAAGATCCTGTGTGCCACAACCAAGACATGGTGCAGCCAAATAAATAAATAAGTTAACTATGTCATGAAGAGAGCAACAGTGGTAAAGGCAGATCAAATGGCGCCTGCCAAGGTCCAGTGGCAGAGCGAGCATGATCCTTCAAGGACCAATACAACTTGCCTTTCAAATTTGCTACAAAATCAATTATATCCACTCTAAACACAGACTACAACTAGGACATCTAAGCTTATTAAATGCATAAGTCATATATAGTAATATGTTTTTTTTTTCCCACTGCAGCATAAGGTATCATTGCTTTTGCAAAGGTAGAGGTCATACCTTCAGTCAGATGAGGAGGAGACTCATGGCTATAATACAACTATAATATAATAGTTCTTTCATGCTCTGAGTTTCTTCTTAAACTAGTGGAGTGTATACATGTGGAGAGTATTTAGGAGTTAAACCCTTAATCCTACTCTCCCACATAGGAAAGTCTCTCATGCAATCTCATGTAAAATCTTTACATTAGGCAGTCTGATTTATCTTTGCACCCAAGGAACTAATGTGGAAGCAATTGCTAATTACAGCACACTGGTGAGAGTTCACATTGGTGCTTATAATGGTCAGCATGCAGACCTCCAGACCACTGTTATTGACCTTACAAAGCCATGGGTACCACGGGGAGGCTGTGCTCACACTTCCACTCCATAAATTTAGCAGACCAAGAAGTTTATTACTACCCTGAGACAAGCTGATGATGGATGGCTGGTTGAGTTAGTGCCTTAGCTCTTCCAATCTATTTCCAATCACTGGTGGAGGAACCAAGGCTGTGTAATGTGTGCATTTTCATTGGGTTCTTGTTACTAAGACTATATGATAAAGCTCCTTGAAGACAAGAGTGCTGGGCTTTTAGCAAAATCCCAAAGGCTAGTGAAATTGTTCTGAGGGGGAGAGGGGGAAGGATAGGGCAGGAACATTAGCTCCAGATTCTTTCAGAATGGTGTAAAACAATCAAGAGGCTTTCAGAACCTGATCCTTGGCTAGGTCATGGATAAATTTTAGATTCTGTTATTGTAGGCATTCTTAAGTGGATTTTCAGCATAACACAAAGTTGTAAAGGATCTAGTGATAGTTATCTGAATTCAAGCCAAATAATCTTGCACTTATGGAAAAAAAAACCTGGGAATTGTCTCTGTGAATTTTGACAAACAGAAATAATTATACAGCTTAAAATCCTAGTTTGATTTTAGCTCATTAACTTTTGTCTATAAGAAAAGAAGAAACAATTAGGAAGTGGAAGTATATAACAGTGGTTGAAAATGTGTACTCTGGTAATTGTCTGTCTGTGTCTCACTTCAAACTGTGCCACTTACTCACTGGGAAATTTAAATAGTACCCTGAAATACTCCTGACTTTCTGTATGTATAAAATAAAGATGATGACACCATGTTCAAAGCTTGGTCATGAGAAATGAATAAAGTATGGCACGTAAAGTGGTTAGCATAATTCCTAGTACAGTTCTGCTATCAGTCACCCTCATTAAGATGAAATATGACTTATTCAGTTAATCCCATGAGCTGGAGCATCAATTCTCCACCACCATACCAAAACCCATTCGTGTCTGGCACAAAGAAAGAGAAAAGGTCCAGTGTACTGGGAATATTTGGCTTGTTCACACTACACCTGAGCATCTCGTTGTGTAGATGTACCAGCATAAGATCATATACTAAATGCCATACATATTATAAGGGAACTATTGACAGATGTTAGACAGAGGAGGGACCAGTTTCAGTTTCCTACTGAAGGAAGGTTGGTCTGAAAACATAAGGTATATGAGTTGGCCTGATTAACACAGGGGTGAATGTTCTATCATAGAAGTAAATGTGAAAAGAATGAAAGTCTGATCTAAAGCAATACAGTGGGGATGGAAAGGAGAGCATTTAAATATATATATATATATATATATATATATATATATATATATATATATATATATATAAATTATGATAGAATCCTTTAGATGTGGCGGAATTGGAAGAATACTTATTCTGATGTCCTACTTTGAAAAAAAAATAGTTTACCTCCTTTAATCCCACGTTATCCTTTCATCCCTTCCATGTGTCCTGCTTGTGACCCAAGGGACATCTCTACCCAAGATGGAGGAATATGGAGAAGGAATTAAACAGTGAGAAACAAGCTTTGAGCTCAGGAAATCTATAGGACAGGTGTGTTCAGCACATTCCAATCAGGCACAGGGACACCTGGAAGAGGGCAGTAGGCATCTTCTCCATCCCAGGATTCGAAAAGAACTAGAACATGCCAACTTGGGTGGCTGCACCAGCAGTAGGCAAGAGACCAGGGGGGTTCAGAATGGAAAGCCTGGGCTGTAGATCATCTGGCTGGGCTAAGCAATCACATTAGTTATTATTCAAGAAACATGCTTCTGTTTCTATTTAAAACTAGCAAACATAGTACCAGTATATTTGAAAGGGAGTTAGCTTTTGTGACAGGTCTTGATAGAAAGTCTAAAACTTTAGCATGGTCTACAGGGTTTAAAAGACTGGCTTCTGCTTAGCTCTTCAATTTTACCTCTCACTAGCCCACCCCTCCTTCGGTACCTTCCTGGTTTATTGTTCATTCTTTTCCTACTTTTCCCCACATGCTGCACTCTGGGGCTTGAGGCCCTGCTGGTCTCTGGGCTTGAAGTATTTTTCTCACTCCTCCTTCATGTGAAAAGTTTCTCTTCATTGTTTATATCTCATCTTGAGTTAAGGCAAAGAAGGTCCACAGTTCTTGGACACTGTTTTATAGGAATAGTCAATATCCTCATAGAATTCAATTTTTTTCTGCAGAAAATGTATTAGGTTGTAACTATGCAGAATTTGAATTATTATTTTTTTATAGAAAATACTAGAGCATAAGCTACACAGAAACAGGCTTTGTTTTTGCTCACACACACACACACACACACACACACACACAAAAGTGAAAGCATTCTACATGCCAGATTGCTAAATAAAGGCATGAATGAATTCCTTGACATTGTAACACTGACTTTTCATGTAATCTTCCTGAAGAAGGTATTATCTCCAATATATAGAGGAAAAAAAGGGGCCCCAAAAGATTATGACAACCTTGCTAGGTCACAGATGCTGGTTTTGACTCATGCCAATGATATTTTATACAGAAAACTCTTTTGTTATGACTCTGTATTTTGCCTTCCAAATAGAAAAAGTGGACTCCATACAGACTACACACAGAATTCACAGAGGCAGTCCTCATCCTGGGGGTATTTCCATGCTGAAACATTTGACTATTTTTGAAAGTCACAAGGCCTGGTCTTGAAACAGACCAGATGCCACAAAGAAGCAAACAAATAAATTAGGAAACTGTGAATCCCTATATATGCTTCTGGTTATTAATATTCTGTGAGAAAAATAAACTAACAAAGAAAGACCTCCCTTACTTTTTTTTCCCATTTATTTTTATTAGTTGGAGGCTAATTACTTTACAATATTGTAGTTGTTTTTGTCATACATTGACATGAATCAGCCATGGATTTATATGTGTTCCCCATCCCGATCCCCCCTCCCACCTCCCTCTCTACCCGATCCCTCTGAGTCTTCCCAGTGCACCAGGCCCGAGCACTTGTCTCATGCATCCAACTTCTTCAGCTCTTTAAAGTGGCTCAGAAATGCTGGGGTCAGTGAGACCTATAAAACCTCCATACCAAAGTGCCTTATAAACTGATAACCAGAAGCAATAAAAATAGGCAGTGAATAAGAAGATAAGGATTTTGTTTGAAAAAAGTATAAAGCTGTTATTTACAAAAAAAAAAAAAGAGTTCATGATCTGAGTCACAGTCAGCTTTCGGTCTTGTTTTTGCTGACTGTATAGAGATTCTCCATCTTTGGCTGCAAAGAATATAATCAATCTGATTTCAGTGTTGACCATCTGGTGATGTCCATGTGTAGAGTCTTCTCTTGTGTTGTTGGAAGAGTGTGTTTGCTATGACCAGTGTGCCCTCTTGGCAAAACTCTGTTAGCCTTTGCCCTGCTTCATTTTGTACTCCAAGGCCAACTCTGCCTGTTATTCCAGGTATCTCTCAACTTCATATTTTTTCATTCCACTCCCCTATGATGAAAAGGACATTTTTTGGGTGTTAGTTCTAGAAGGTCTTGTAGGTCTTCATAGAACTGCTCAATTTCAGCTTCTTCAGCATTATTGGTTGGGGCATAGAATTGGATTACTGTGATATTGAATGGTTTGCCTTGGAAACAAACAGAGATCATTCTGTTACTTTTGAGACTGCACCTAAGTACTGCATTTCAGACTCTTTTGTTGACTATGAGGGCTGCACCATTTCTTCTAAGAGATTCTTGCCCACAGTAGTAGATATAATGATCATCTGAATTAAATTTGCTCATTCCTGTCCATTTTAGTTCACTGATTCCTAAAATGTTAATGTTCAGTCTTGCCATCTCCTGTTTAACCACTTCTAATTTACCTTAATTCATGGACCTAACATTCCAGGTTCCTATGCAATATTGTTCCTTACAACATCAGACTTTACTTCTATCACCAGTCACATCCACAATTGGGTGTTGTTTTCACTTTGGCTCCATCTCTTCATTCTTTCTGGAATTATTTCTCCACTCTTCTCCAGTAGTGTATTGGGCACCTACAGACCTGGGGAGTTCATCTTTCAGTGTTATATCTTTGCGTTTGCATACTGTTCATGGGGTTTTCAAGGCAAGAATAATGAAGTGGTTTGCCATTCCCTTCTTCAGTGGCTGTGGCCATAGAGCTGGAAAAGGTCAGTTTTCTTTCCAATCCCAAAGAAAGGCAATGCCAAAGAATGTTCAAACTATCACACGATTGCATTCATCTCACACACTAGCAAAGTAGTGGTCAAAATTCTCCAAGTCAAGCTTCAACAGTTTGTGAACCATGAACTTCCAGATGTTCAAGTTGGATTTAGAAAAGGCAGAGGAACCAGAGATCAAATTGCCAACATCTGTTGGATCACAGAAAAAGCAAAATAAGTCCAGAAAAACATCTAGTTCTGTTGTATTGATTACTCCAAAACCTTTGACTGTGTAGATCACAACAAACTCTGAAAAATTCTTCGAGAGATGGGAATATCAGACCATCTTACCTGCCTTCTGAGAAATCCATATGCAGGTCAACAAGCAACAGTTAGAACCAGACATGGGACAACAGACTGGTTCCAAATTGTGAAAGGAGTATGTCAAGGCTGTATATTGTCACCCTGCTTATTTAACTTATATGCAGAATACATTATGTTAAATCCAAGTCTGGATGAAGCAAAATCTTGGATCAAGATTGGCAGGAGAAATATCAATAACCTCAGATATGCAGATGACACCACCCTTATGGTAGAAAGTGAAGAGGAACTAAAGAGCCTCTTGATGAAAGTGAAAGAGGAGAGTGAAAAAGCTGGCTTAAAGTTCAACATTCAAAAAATGAAGATTATGGCGTCTGGGCCCATCACTTCATGGCAAATACATGGAGAACCAAAGGAAACAGTGGGCTCCAAAATCACTGCAGATGTTAACTGCAGCAACGAAATTAAAAGACGCTTGCTCCTTGGAAGAAAAGCTATGACCAACCTAGACAGCATATTAAAAAGCAGAAATACCATCTTTCTAAATTCCATATATACATGTTAGTATACTGTAATGGTCTTTATCTTTAAAACAGAAAAAGAGACTCAGATGTATAGAACAGACTTGTGGACTCTGGGAGAAGGCGAGGGTGGGATGTTTTAAGAGAACAGCATCGAAACATGTATATTATCTAGGTTGAAACAGATCACCAGCCCAGGTTGGGTGCATGAGACAAGTGCTCGGGCCTGGTGCACTGGGAAGACCCAGAGGGATCGGGTGGAGAGGGAGGTGGGATGGGGGACTGGGATGGGGAATACATGTAAATCCATGGCTAATTCATTTCAATGTGTGACAAAAACCACTGCAATGATGTAAAGTAATTAGCCTCCAACTAATAAAAATAAATGAAAAAAAAAAGCAGAGATATTACTACACCAACAAATATTTGTTTAGTCAAAGCTACGGTTTTTTTCAGTAGTCATGTATGGATGTGAGAGTTGGACCATAAAGAAAGTTGAGCACTGAAGAATTGATACTTTTGAACTGTGGTGTTGAAGAAGACTCTTGAGAATCCCTTGGACTGCAACAAAATCAAACCAGTCAATCCTAAAGGAAAACAATCCTGAATATTTATTGGAAGGACTGATGCTGAGCTGAAACTCCAATATTTTAGCCACCTGATGTGAAGAACTGACTCATTGGAAAAGACCCTGATGCTGGGAAAGATTGAAGGCAGAAAGAGAAGGGAATGACAGAGGATGAGATTGTTGGATGGCATCACCAACTCAATGGACATGAGTATGAGCAAGCTCTGTGATTTGGTGATGGTCAGGGAAGCCTGGCATGCTGTAGTCCATGCAGTCACAAAAAAAGCAGACATGGGCGAATGACCAAACTGATGAAAAATATGTGACTGGCAACTTTAGTTTCCCGTTTAATTCATATGCTCATATCTTGAAAACTCATACACTATTTATATAGTATGCACCTACTTGATTCAAATTTTTGAAGTGCTTGCCATATACCAAACTTCTGTTGGAAATCCTATGGAAACTGATATGAATAGGCAAGATCTTTAGCCACAAATTCTCACTAAATTGAAGGGAAGAAAGCTTTAATCAAGAGACTTCTAAAATACAGAGATTGTGCTCATGATCATGATGGGGTATGTTTTAATATTCTGGAATTGCAGAGAAGGAAATGATAAAGTTCATTATTTGCAGCTTCTTATAGGACATTATTCCTTCACACAAAAATGTTAGTATTAAAGTTAAGAATCCAGCATTTAATAAATTGTTGCTTTTTAAGTGAAATCAGATTCAACTGACATTGTCTGAAATATCCTGTACCTTTTCAGGACATAAACTAATTTATGTTTGAGGTCACCTATAGATAAAAAATAAGTGCTCAATCACTTTTTTGGATTGTGACACTTAGAATGTTTTTAAAAAAATCTGTCTCTATCACCCTGTTTCTGCAAGGGCAGCAGTTATTTCACTGTCCACACAAACAAAAAGTATATCAGAGATGAGACTGTTGAATACACAAGGCTTCTATGATAAAACCAGCTTATACTGATAGAAGCTGATAGGTGAAATACTGAGAGGTGAAAGCTGTCTTAACATTAAGGGTTAAATGTGGTGTCCCCACCAATAGAGAAATGAAGATCCATTTCTGAAGGCACTGGGGAGCTGGCCTGGTCATTCAGGGAATGAGAAAATGAAGGTTCCATTTAGTTGGGGCATCAGTTTTCTAGTGCAAAGGTCAGTGAAGATGGAATAGGAAAAAACAAGGCAGAGGCACCGGCAAATTTCTCCCGCTATTTCACCAGTGACCTCATTTGACTCTCTTCCCTGCTGCCGACACATCCTTTCCTTTAAAATTACACATAGTGCTAAACAAATGGGTCTCTTCAGAGTTATTTAGCAGAACTAATCAGCACACCAGCCTGGTTTCAAAATGAAGGGTCCATTCCATGGGCAGAGGAGGGTGATTACTTTCCTATCCTCCATCAGAGGTGGGGGTCACCTGAAACTCGGAAAGAATTGGTGCTTTTTCCTTCATTTAGGACAAGAAATTGTACCCCTGTCATCCTGAAATTTCATTCTTCCACCTGAAAACTCATTTCCTTTTAGTATTATCCTTCTGGACTTTTCCCATGCCAGATAGAAATTGTGCTCAGTCCTGATGTACATAAGAAGTGAAGATCATCTTTCGTGCTGCCTAGGGGTAGTGTTTCTCCCTGAGGGGAAATTGTTAGATGGTAAGAAGCCAGCTAGCTAGAAACATACACTTTAATAAACCTTCATCTGATATGAATCTCATTCTAATCAATGGCGGTATGGAACTACACTGCTCTCCACCAACACTAATTACGGTTCATAAGCCAGTGATAATGGTTTGGCCATGGGATTGAAAAGGAAAGGAAATGTAGCAAAGAATTTTCACTCTGTTTTGCAAACACTGAATTTTGCCCTATTAAACATAGATATCTAAACCAAACCATTCCTGTTTAATGGGCATTTGAGAAGCTCTTCATTTTTTTTAAGCTGTTCTAATTCCCTGTAACTAAAGTGTAACAGGGAGCAAATAAACTGATAGCAAACCCAATCAGATCACCTGAAAATAATTTAGTAGATCCCACTGCAAAAACTGGATTTAAGCTCTGATTTCATTGTACAGGCACAACCATCCTGAGTGCTTGGAGATGTTATTCCCATTTTACAGATGATGAAATTGAGGCTCAGAAGGGTAAGTAGCTTGTTGTATGCATGTGCATGCAGGCTAAGTTGCTTCAGTCATGTCCAACTCTTTGTGACCCTATGGACTGTAACCCACCAGGTGCCTCTGAATCCATAGGATTTTCTAGGCAAGAATACTAGAGTGGGTTCCCATGCCCTCCTCCGAGGGATCTTCCTGACCCAGGGATTGAATCCATGTATCTTATGTCTCCTGCATTAGCTGATGGGTTCCTTACCACTAGTGCCACCTGAGAAGATTCAAGTAGCTTGTTGACAAAAGTAAGAACATAGTAACTTAGGAAGAGGGACTGAAACCAGATTTTCTGACTTCAGGCCCACTGGGCTTAACAACAGTAATCTAAAGTTCTGGAACCTTTTGTGACCTGGAGATACGTGCCCTCCTAGATCCTAGAGACACTGGAAAAGAAAGTCTCTGCAGATGATGCACACATGAAAGTAGGGAGACTCTGGTAACAGTTGCATCCCTTACGCTCTTTGAAAGGAGAGGCACATGATGACAACGGCTTTTCTTACTGTTGCTGGAAAATATTGTGAAAAATGTCTTTATTCATAAAAAGAGATGCTGGCATGAGTCTTCCCTATTTGTAACAAGTGCTTAAAGAAAGTTTTTTGTTTGTTTTTTCCCCAAGTGACTTACCACAGTGAAGTTTTCAGCTACATTTTGGGTATGAACTCATATTAACACCTTAATGAGATGGATGAAACTGGAGCCCATTATACAGAGCGAAGTAAGCCAGAAAGATAAAGACCATTACAGTATACTAACACATATATATGGAATTTAGAAAGATGGTAACGATAACCCTATATGCAAAACAGAAAAAGAGACTCAGATGTATAGAACTGACTTGTGGACTCTGGGAGAAGGCGAGGGTGGGATGTTTCAAGAGAACAGCATAGAAACATGTATATTATCTAGGGTGAAACAGATCACCAGCCCAGGTTGGGTGCATGAGACAAGTGCTTGGGCCTGGTGCACTGGGAAGACCCAGAGGGATCGGGTGGAGAGGGAGGTGGGAGGGGGGACCGGGATGGGGAATACATGTAAATCCATGGCTAATTCATTTCAATGTATGACAAAAACTACTGTAATGATGTAAAGTAATTAGCCTCCAACTAATAAAAATAAATGGAAAAAAAAATAAATAAACTGCATTCAAAAAAAAAAAAAAACAAAAACACCTTAATACTATTCATCTGTGAGAGTTCCTTGACAATCTCTGATTAGATTTCTATGAGGCACTTTCCAAATCAGACTCTTTCCATGTTATGAAATACACAGTTGTATAAAAATAAGTACGATTTCCCACAGGCATGGGACACTAAGCTAACTATTTAGACTTCTCTAAATAGTGTCAGAAGAAAAGTGAGTTCAGCCCTGTAAAGAACAAGGCAACATAAGACCATGGAAAGCAATAAAAAGGAAAGTGGAAAGTGTTACTCAGTCACATTCAGCTCTTTGTGACCCCATGGACTGTACCCTGCCAGGCTCCTCTGTCCATGGGATTCTCCAGGCAAGAACACTGGAGTGGGTTGCTATTCCCTTCTCCAGGGGATCTTCCTGACTCCAGAATTGAACCCAGATCTCCTGCATAATAGGTAGATTCTTTACCATCTGAGCTACTGAAGCCAAGTTTGATATCTTCAGTGTAACCTATACAAAGAAAAGACATGTCCATTAAGGATTACCTCCCTCTTTTGCATTCATATTATCCAGGATTTGTAAACTTAATTAAAAACAAACAATTAAGCACAGAATTATGTTGCTAAAATCTGGCAGCAAATATGTGTAATGGAATTTAGCTCCTGCAGAGACTATCAAATTCTGGGACCAGCAAACAAGTTCTCTACAAATATTTGTGTATCATCCCTGAAAGATATATTCACATAAGTAAGGATTCTTTGTGTGAAAGGAACACGGAAACACATTAATATGGGAAAATCCCTAGAATGTTGTAGGCATATGATTCAAGCAAAAGGAATAACTTTTGAGCACTGGTTTTGTCTAAATATATGGGCTGCGATGAGAGTTAATTAGATAAACAACTTCTTATAAATGTTATTATATCTTTTAGATGAATAATTGGGTAGTTAAGCATATGCTCAGTGAAATCTTATTTTTTTATCCCATGAAATGATTGACAGCAATATTTATTTATTATATGCAGTTATTTACCTGGAGGTGAAAATGAAGATTAATCAGAGCCAAACTAAAATTCTCTGACAGTTTTTCTGAAGATACACCTTGCAGAATAGAGAAAAGTTCTCTATTATTTTTTCCTATTTATATCTTTTCTTTTTTAACATCTTCATTGAAGCTGTCAGAAATGTTCTTAAATATGAGAGATGAGATTCATAGAATAAAAAATGGAAATTTCACCATGGATTTTGCTTCATTTTGTCTATATGATAAGCTATTTTATGATTCTACAGTTTATCATTACTAAACTGAAAACAGAGAGAGTTTGGTTTCTGTTTGTGTTTCTATTTAAAAAATGAGTACAGTTCTTGCTTGAAATTTGAGATCTATAGAAAGGAAAAGGTGAAAGAAATTACTAACAATTTTACAAATCCTTGAAAACCTCTGGTACTATTTTGGGGATTCCTTTCCAATCGCTGTTATATATAAATTTCACATACTTATAGCACACTGAATTTAACAAAAAAAAAATTTAATGTCTTCAACACTCAATAGATATAATGGGTAATGAAATCACAACATTCTTTAGACTAGGTTAACCATATATCATTTATGTAGGATATTTCAAGTGATTTCTGATGTTAATATCAGTTCACTTCAGTTAAGTTGCTCAGTCATGTCTGGCTCTTTGCGACACCATGGATCACAGCATGTCAGGCCTCCCTGTCCATCACCAACTCCTGGAGTCCACCCAAACTCACGTCCATTGAGTTGGTGATGCCATCCAACCATCTCATCCTCTGTCATCCACTTCTCCTCCTGCCCTCAATCTTTCCTAGCATCAGGGACTTTTCAAATGAGTCAGCTCTTCACATCAGGTGGCCAAAGTATTGGAGTTTCGGCTTCAACATCAGTCCTTCCAATGAACACCCAGGACTGATCTCCTTTAGGATGGACTGGTTGGATCTCCTTGCAGTCCAAGGGACTCTCAAGAGTCTTCTTCAATACCACAGTTCAAAAGCATCAATTCTTTGGCGCTCAGCTTTCTTTATAGTCCAACTCTCACATCCATACATGACTACTGGAAAAACCACAGCCTTGACTAGATGGACCTTTGTTGGTAAAGTATCATCTCTGCTTTTTAATATGCTGTCTAGGTTGGTCATAACTTTCCTTCCAAGGAGAGTGTCTTTTAATTTCATGGCTGCAGTCACCATCTGCAGTGATTTTGGAGCCCAAAAAACAAAGTCAGCCACTGTTTCCACTGTTTTCCCACCTATTTGTCATGAAGTGATGGGGCCAGATGCCATGATCTTAGTTAGTATAGTAATTATAATAAATATCCTTTTAGGGAAGAGAAGTTTTTGCATTTCTTTTGGATAAATTCCTAGCTGAGAAATACTGAGTCAAATTGCCTTCACTATTAAAGCTCTAAAAGCAATACCAAATGAATTTTCAGATTGATTATGACTTTCTCCCTCGCACTTGCAGACTCCCTCTTTTCTTCCCTCCCCCCTGTCTTTCCTTTCTTCCTTCTTTCCTTCTCTCTTTATTTCATTCTTTTTATCAGAATAAACCAGGGATGTGGTTCTCCCATGATATGGCAATGTTATCCCTTCTGGGGAGACAGAATTATTCTGGAATATAATCGTGTCACTAACTGCTAAGTATATCATTGAAACATTGTCATGGTACCATGAAGCATATTTTTCAGAATACTTCAATCTGAAATTGCCTTGAAATTCCATTGAGACAATTTTTGGTTTCAGCATGTATTTTATATAAGAATTCTAATGATGTTATGGTGTTCTTTCTTCTCACAGCTCTTCAGTTTTTGAGAGGCACAGTTTATCAAAATATGATAAGTTTATTACATACTCTGTGTCAGGCATACGTTTAGAGCTCCACATGCATCCTCTCATTTAGTGTATAAAACAGTGATATGAGAAAGATACCAGTATTTTGTTCTCAATTTACAGATGAAAGAATAATCAGCTACTTTACATTATTGACCTGGGTCATGTTACATTTTATTATGCTCACAGTTTTTTGGTTATAAATTTAAGCAGGGAACAGTAAGTTAAAGTAGGGAACAGTAAAAAATAACTTACTCCTTTTCCATAATGACCATGGTGTTGACTGAGATAGGTTGAAAAACAGAGATGTTTGGGGTAGTCCCACTGGGGGCCATATGTTTAGAGACTTTCTTCTGGTCATCATCTGAGTTCTTTGTTTCATCTCTACGGGGTCTGATGAATCTAGCATTGTGTCCTCACTACATGTCTTATGCCTGGGCTAGGATGACTATCACATCCAAGGATGCTCAGCTCTCCCTCACCTTTCACTCTCCTTTCCATTGATGATGAAAAAACCATGCGGTAAAGACTTAACGAGTGGTTTTGGTCTTTTGGCTCTCAGGACCTGCCTGCCAAGTGGTCAAAGATGAGTTCTCTCCTCTTTCAAGTTGCCAGTCTGTGAGAATGGTGAGTGTAGCTGATGATGGAAGCCAGGACCTGTCCTGGTTCTTTGGCTGTGGTTGGCAAGGGAAGTTTCATTCAAGGAGAAACTTCCATGTCTTAGGTGTAAACCAGTAGTTATATGTTGATATGTGTCTGAAATTTGTGTCTCTTTTTCCATTGACTTGGCATCTGGAACTGAGACTAATGTGAACAACTGACTCCCTCAGATTCTAGTACATGGTGGACTGGCATCTTGTTGCCCTCACTCTCTCTTGTGGTGATGAGAATACCAATATTAAATGTAGAAATATATATATATATATATATATATATATATATATATAAAATCAGTTCAGTTCAGTTACTCAGTAGTGTCCAACTCTTTGTGACCCTATGGACCACAGCACACCATGTTTCCCTATCCCTCACCAACTCCCAGGGCTTGCTTAAACTCATGTCCATTGAGCTGGTGATGCCATCCAACCATCTCATCCTCTGTCATCCCCTTCTTGTCATCCCCTTCTCTTCCTACCTTCAATCTTTTCCAATAAGTCAGTTTGTTGCATCAGATGGCCAAAGTATTATATATATATAAATTTTTACCAATTTTTACACTATGTCTTTTTGTCTTTTAAAATCACTCTTTGGTTTAACTTATTTCTTTTCATACTATATTATTCAGAATTTCTAAAAGAGTTTTAAGATAATATTGACACAAAATAATTTTGCTTATTCTTCTTGATCTGAATGTCACTATTACTTCACTATTAATTAGGTGTTAAGACATTTATCCTTTCACTTAAATAAGGGAACCTATATGAGAGATACATTCTTCAACTGAGATGTCCCTGGAACTTTTTTCCTTATTACACTTATAACTAGATGGATATTTAGGAACAGATTTAGAAATAAAGTATTTCTGGAAGTGGTGGGGGGGGCAAATTCCACTTGATGAGGGTAAATTATTATGTAGATATAACTATATCTACAAATGAAACATTTTTTCAAGTATTTTTTATAATGATATATATTTTTCATGAATGGATTATACTACAGTTTCTTTGTATGTGTTTCCTACCTTTGTGGGCTTCCCTGATCGCTCAGAAAGGTAAAGAATCTACCTTCAATGTGGAAGACACAGGAGACATAGGTTTGATCCTTGGGTTGGGAAGATTCCCTGGAGTAGGAAATGGCAACCCACTCCAGTAGCCTTGCCTGAAAAATCTCATGGACAGAGGAGCTCAGAGGGCTGAGGTCGAAAGGTTTGTAAAGAGTCAGACATGGCTGTGTGACTAAACACACAACACAACAGCACCCATCTTTGTCAAGCTTTAGTACCAGCATTTTGCTAGCTGACTAAAATGAATTTGACAGCTTTCCACTGAAAATAGCTGTTTTGATTGGATTCTTTCAACATATTAAATTGGTATGTTAATTTTGATGACTATTTTACTGATCACAAATTACTTTAGTCAGAAGGTCAATTAGTATACAAATAGAAACTGTAAAATATTTAAATATACATCTAATGGTGTGGGTAATATGTGTTTAGAAACAGACACAGGCAGTATCTCTTGCATATAAGCATTTCACCAGGAAGGAGAGTTTACACATTTGTTCTTGCCTTTGTAAGAGGAAAAAATAAATCAGTGCTACTCAGTTCAGAAGAGACTTTGACTACACAAGCCTCATTTGAAGAGATAACAAGTTAGACCAAACACTGGCTGAATACAAACACCCTATTTATCATGAATATAAAATATTAACAGCATTCAGAGTGTTTATGATGATAATATAACTGGCTTGTGCTTAATGAACTTAAAGAGAAGAATTAAATCCAAGTTTTAAGAATTAAATCCTAGATTTAAACCAATATCAAATTCACCCAGTCAGAAAACCTTTGTGGAGTGATAGTTAAGAGGTTAGGTACCAAGCTAGGTACTGTGTCATAGGCATGAGAACACAGAGGAAAATGATGTCCTTAATAAAGTGATATAAATGGCTATTGAGCTCTCACAAACACAAAGATTCATATGCTTTCTTATCAAGATAATGAGAGTGATAACTCACCTCTTAGTATGTATACAAAGGTTTACAAACAGCTCTGATCAGATGGTGCTTCCTGGATAGTTCAGTTGGTAAAGAATCTGCCTGCAATGCAGGAGACCTGGGTTCAATCCCTGGGTTGGGAAGATGCCCTGGAGAAGGGAAAGGCTACCTACTCCAGTATTCTGGCCTAGAGAATTCCATGGATTGTATATAGTCTATGGGGTCGCAGATATGTCTCTATCATCCTTATTTCCTTCCTTTATTTTCAGTTAAAGAAAGAGAGAGTGGGAGAAAAGAGAGGGGGGGAGAGAGAGAAAGGGAGAGAGAAAGAGATAAAAGGAAAAGTCAAACTTTAAAGCATTATAATACAGTATTCCTTTGCACCTGTATTTTTATCTGATTTTCTATACAGCAACATGTCACGTTTAATAAACAAGAGTGGTAATGAAAAATCTTAACATTAAACATACATGATTTGCAAATGTTGCCAACACCATTGGCTATACTTTGATACCCTATTCATGCTTCAAAATCCAATCCAAATGTTCATCTCCCTTACCGGAAGTCTTCTGAGGATGTCAAGTGAAATAAAGGGACCTCAGCTAACATTTATTCCTCATCCATTACAAGCTAAGGGTTCTGTTAGGTTCTCCAAAAATGCCATCTTATTTAGTCTACAGAATAATTCATTATATCAAATGCTGACTCCCATTGTATAGTTCAGGAAACTGAGGCAAAGAAAATAAATTGTATTGTCCAAAGTATCGGCTAATCAATTACACAGGCTAGATTTAAACCTAAGTCTTTTTGAGCTAAAAAATAAAAATCACTATTCATTCCACAAAACAAGCAGTGTTTCCTCTAAACTCACATATAATTGTGTTGACAAAGTATTTCACATGTCACCTTGTCTTATATATCAACACACAACTTGGCACTCTGAAAGAACTATTAAATTTGACTTAGATTTATTTATATACATTATATGGAAATCGGGTAAACGTCACATTCAGTAAATGTCCAATGTACACATAATTGGATACATTCAAAATGGTAAGAGACAAGGGCACCTTTGAATTTATGCCTGCCAGACAGAATAGAGAAGAAGATTAGAGGAATAAATAAAATGTACCCACTTCAAAAATATTTTATACCAAATGGAATATAATTTTCCCTTGTAATTTTTTTTCAGTGGTGTTTTGTGTGTGTTTTTTTTTTTTTTTTTTGGTGTTTATGTATCTTTAGTGATCTTATTTTCCTTTAAAGGCTTAATTTGAAAAATTCTCCCAAAGAGGAAGCCACTGCAGGTAAGACAGACAGGATACTTGCTTATGAATGTGCCGCTCACCTTACAGTTAGCAACAACCTCTTGTATTAATCATTGGCACAGATATTTACTAGAACTCGTGGTTAATTTTGGGGAATAGGACCAATTTAGACCACTCTTAGAGGAAAAAAATTCCCCATTAGGCACTGAAAGCAACTCCAGGAGATGACAATTACAAGTTAATAGGGTCATTTATTTTTGTGTTTATATTTTCAACTGAAAGAAATACATTAACTACTACAGGAGACCTCTAGAGAATGTGAAGGAGCTAAAAGGACAGTTTATTTTCTCATCTGAAAATCAAGCTATACGCCAAAAAACTGAAGTTTAATCCAAGCTTTGCTACACAAATGTAAGTGAAGGGGAGGGGAGTTGTAATGTAAGAACCTATTTAGCAGGATTGACTCTGAGTCTGAAATTCATTAGAAACCATAGGATAGCTTCCAAGATGAAGTATTTTGATAATAGTTCAGAAATTAACAAACATTCACTAAGACCAAAAGCAAGACACCCTGCTAGGCAACATGGAAAGTAAAGTTGGAAAGCTAAGTCTATCTTTGACTCCAAAGCTGGAAACTAAGAAGATATAGTGAGTCAGTAAGTAGCAACTTTTTATCCCAGTTGGGGAAATGACATATGCACAAATAAATATACACCTTTCTTGAATATTAACAGAAAAATCATATATAAATTTTGCTGAATCAGTGTCAGGGTGGATAGAATAAAAAGTGTGTAAATGTAGAAACTACTGCTTTTAAAAAAGGAAGTACCATAAGAATGGGCTTCCCAGGTGACACTAGTGGTAAAGAACCTGCCTGACAATGCAGAGACATAAGAGAATGTGGGTTCGATCCCTGGGTCAGGGAGATCCCCTGGAGAAGGGCATGGTATTCTTGCTCCAGGATTCTTGCCTGGAAAGTTCCATGGACAGAGGAGCCTGACAGGCTACAGTCCATGGGATTGTAAAAAATCAGACCATAGCTGAATCTATTTAGCACACACACACCATAAGTGTGTAGAATATTCTATAGGAAAGAGAGAGAGATTGTAGAACACTGAAGAACATAAGTCATAAGAACATGATTGCATGAGCAATATATCTCCTTTATCAGATATATGAAATATCCTAATGGAGGGCCTGGCTCAGAAGCAAGGATTCTGAAGACAGAACTATAGGATTGAATGGAAAAAGTAGGATTTAAAATATCATAGAGATGAAAAACACGGGTTTCAGAGTCATAATGATCAAAATACAAAGACTAGGTTCATAACTTCCTGGCTTTTTGACATATGCCTTACTTTCTTCATTTATACATACCTGGGAGATACTGCTGGGTTTGGTTCCAGATTATTGCAATAAATTGGATATGGCAGTAAAGCAAGCTACATAGATTTTTTTTGGTTTCCCAGTGCAGAAAAAAGTTATGTTTACCCTATACCATTATCTATTAAGTGTGTGATAGCATTATGTCTAAAAAACAATGTACATTCCTTAATTTAAAACAAAACAAAACATTGTTAGACTTCCACAGTGGTTCAGTGGTTGAGGATCTGTCTGCCAATAAAAAGGACACCGTTTTGATCCCTGGTCCAGGAAGATTTCACATGCTGCAGGGCAACAAAAGCCATGTACCACAACTGCTAAACAGAGCTCTAGAGCCTATGCTCCACAATAAGATAGGCCATTGCAATAAGGAGCCCGAGCACTGCAACTAGAGAGTAGCCCCTGGTCTCTGCAACTAGAGAACGCCTCTCTACAGCAAAGAGGACCCAGCATAGTAAAAAAGAAATACATAAATTAATTTTTAAAAAATTAAAAAATACATTATTGCTAAAAAACAAAATACTAACCATCATCAGACAACACAAAGCTGCCACAAACCTTCAGTTTAAATAAAAAGTGCCATATCTGCAAAGCACAACACAGTGAAGCACAATAAAGTGAAATGAGTCTACATATAAAATGTGTGCAGCACTACCTACTGAACATTTTTTTAAAAGTAACAGGGGTGATAATATTTTTGTAGCATTTAGCACAGTGCTTGACACATAATTAGAAATTAATAAATGGCACTGCAGTCATTATTTTCATTGCTATTCATATGAGGCTATCCTTGAGACAAAATTACAAGAAGTGTATAGGAAATAATTTGTGAAGAGTACAACAAAGGTCTGTCTAGTCACAGCTATGATTTTTCCAGTAGTCAGGTATAGATGTGAGAGTTGGATCATAAAGAAGACTGAGAGCAGAAGAATTGATGCTTTTGAACTGTAGTGTTGGAGAAGACTCTTAAAGTCCCTTGGACTGCAAGGAGATCAAGCCAGTGAATCCTAAAGGAAATCAATCCTGAATATTCATTGGAAGGACTGATGATGAAGCTGAAGCTCCGACACTTTGGCCACCTGATGTGAAGAACCGACTTATCAGAAAAGACCCTGATAGTGGGAAAGATTGAAGGTAAGAGGAGAAGGAGACGACAGAGGATGAGATGGTTGGATGGCATTACCGACTAAGTGGACATGAGTTTGAGCAAACTCCAGGAGATGGTAAAGGACATGGAAGCCTGGTGTGCTGCAGTCCATGGGGTCACAAAGAGTCAGACACAGGGAGTGACAGAGCAACAAGGATTATGACCTATGAATCAGAGAGGATGGGGCAAAATGTGAGAGAATTTTCAAAGTTAAAATCTTCTGACAGAGGTAGGAAAGATCTGAGAAGGAGCCCCTGACCTTCCAGATCTTTTTTCCAGTTTGTCCAAATGGTCAGTTTATGTTTACCTGTAGCCATGGAATCATCTAGAAATGATCTCTGATGGGTATGAGTTTTTTTGAAAATATGGTTCTGTGTGTAAGCTGAAAGTGTTAAAATCGCCTGAATACTTCTTGTCCCAGGGTGCTTCACCATCTCCAATTTTCTGCACTTTCAGGTACCTCCTTCAATAGTTGTTGATTACACTTACCTCAATTATTTTGGCTGAATATGTGAATTTTCTCATGGGTAGGAAATATAGAGATGGATGGAACCACAAAAACTGCTTACTGATTTGGGGGGAGCAATGAAAGAACATTTTGTTACTTTTCTTTCTTTCTTTACTTATCTTTTGCATGCTTGCTTGCTCCTTCCTCCTAAGATGATGGACATGCAGATCAAGTGCACCTAAAGTACCCTGCATTGAATATAAGATACACGAATAGATGGAGATTATATGAGTAACTCACCTAGAGATAACAAGAGTAACTTGTCACAGAATTGTTTTTCATTTCTATATTTGGAACCTAATAAGTTGGAACCACACTTTACCAATTTTGACTGATCAGGACTATCTCCCCAGGTACCTAAAAGTTATTTAGGAACTTTGGAATACATGTTTTTCTTTTTTGTATTTCCCACTAAAATTCACTCAAATTAGTGAAAACATGAAGAGTTTCTTGCTGACAGAAATACCTTAGTTATCTAACATGCCCCAAAACTAAATCCATTATTTTAATTTTATTTTTAAAGTGACTGGGGCTGGAGGCATTTACGGCAACATTATAATATGTGGTGGAATACTAATGACCCTAAGTGGACCAAGAGTGGGTCAGAAGAGTGCTGGACATGCTGGTGGTGCGTGGACCCTTGGAGGCCATCTTTGAGGAGCACAGTTGGATGACTCAAGAAGAACCGAAGATTATTAGAATTCCTTAATCTTCTTGCAAATAGATTCACCACACTTTCTACACCAAGCTTGGGTCACAAGTCTCCACTCAGCCTCCATCTGCAGATCTTGCACACCATGGACAACTATGGTATAAAGAGGGATCTGTGGAAATCCAATGGATTGGTCAAATGAAGACCCCACACTTACACTTGGAGAGTGAACTAAATAGGAAGTATCTTCTGGCTCAAAGGGTAGAGCCCAGATGTCCCTGTTAGAGGTAAGAAATCAAGTACCGGTAGGTGACAGGTGCTTAGAACACATAGATTTGGTTTTGAGTTCTGATCCTTTTTCTGATCGGGAGTAACTGGATAATGTTGAGAAACATATTGAGGAAATACATATATCTATATCTATTTACTTGTATTAATATTTATCTATATGCAACATGCACATACAACATGCATAAAATGTAGACTGCATACAAGTGCAGGGAGAATGTAGAAAAAGTGCTTAGAATGGTGTTTAGAAATTAACAGGTAATTAGAAGCTGCTATAATACTAGCAATACTTTTTGAGAGCAAAACATGCATTTGGTCCACTGGCAACATTTTACCCTTTGATTTACCATGTTATACACAAGTCTAAACTTCCATTCTAAAACTCTTTTTCTCAGAAAATACTGATATAAGAAATAATTTTTAAAATTTACCTCTCCTCAGATATTCACACTGTTTTTCTATTCTACAATATTACATACCTTTGATTTTCTAAGAAGTTTGATGGATTTATCTAATCCATCAATTAATATACAGATTTTGAGATCTGCTTATCTAGGAAACATTTTATTATTATCTTGTTTTTCTCCTGCCTGGTTCTGGAGTAGACAAGGTCTGGACACTTAAAATTTAAAAAAAAAAAGCCCTTAGTTCACTTAAATCACATTAATATAGATTCGAAACAATGGTGCTAGACAATAGCAATTTGTCCCATCACTAGGAACATCTGAAAAAGACACAGCAATTTCAATCTCTGTTTTGAGACCCTTAGCATATTCTATATACTCTATTGAAGCCTTAGGATATCCCAACTCAGTCAAGGGAAAGTAAAATTATAAATGAATGAATACTTGAAATAAGCTAAATAATATTATCAGCAACTATATAGAAGAAATTAATTACAGGGGGGAAAAGATGAACGGAAAAAAAGTGTAGGGTTTCACAATAGTTAAAATAAGTGAAGAAAATTACACACAAGAAATATATAGTGCTTATGCTTTCATCATTTAAACATACTTATAATTTAATAGAAAACACATTGGAATGTTCTCTGAATTGACATGTGCTCTAGTAAAAGATACCAGAACCTGTTTTAATCATCTTGATTTTTTCTTTGGAAATATTGTAATAAAAGTATCACAAGTTGTGTCTCAATAACATGGATTTGGTTAAACTGGAATTCTGGTTTTCTCTGTTATAATGATTATATTGATGTCAATTACATGTAGGATCCAAGGTAGTCTTGTGGGAAGAAAATGAGAGGAACCCTCCAGTTACCATGGAGGAATGAGAGATCCTATTGTATATTCTATTCTCACTTTACTTAAAAATTCTCCTTCACATGCACACACCGACACACACACACACACACACACACACACACACACACATATATATCTCAATGCTTTATGCTATTGCGGTTGTTCCATCCATCCCAGGGAGACCAAAAGATGGTCAGTCATCTAGGAGTTCAAATATGGGGGAAGTGTTTGTTGGTAAATAGTCGTGTGAACAGTTCAGTTTCATCCAACAGTAAGCTACAGATGAGGTCTGTCCCTGTTTGGAGAATAAAATGAGTGTTGGCCATCAAGCTCTTCATTTCCGAAGATATAAGAACAGGGAGAAGTTCATGTTGAGGTTTGACAGAAAACAGCAAAATTCTATAAAGCAATTATCCTTTATAAAAAATTAATTAAAAAATAGGGAGAAGTTATTTGAATAAAGTGTGTTTCTACAGGAAACTGGGAGTAAATAGTTATTTTAATAATATTTCTGAGTTTAAGGAGTTATCCCCTTAGTTTTATGTCACAGAGATGAATATGAACCAAATAAAAATATTAACTGTTAATAATGGAGTAATAGATGATATCATCTTTAAGGTTGTACCTATATTGCTAAGGACTGTACTAAATGCCAGACTTTATCTAAAATATTCTTTACAATGGGGTAGGGTATACAATGGTCTTCCCTAGAGGTTTAGTGATAAAGAATCTACCTATAATGCAGGAGACAGCTTGCAATGCAGGAGACTCAGGTTTGATCCCTGGGTCAGGAATATGCCCTGGAAAAGGAAATGACCACCCACTACAGTATACTTGCCTGGGAAATTCCATGGACAGAGAAGCCTCGGGGGCTGCAGTCCATAGGGACACAAAAGAGTCAGACATGACTTGGTGGCTAAACAACAGGATATACATACATATTTAATATATAACATATAAACTTTAAAAATATAAACATGGATACTCAGAATGTAAGTAACTTCTCCAAATTTTCAGAGCTCCTCTAAAGTTTTTTTTTTTTTTTTTCAGAGCTCCTCTAAAGTCATATACAGTACAAAGTGTATCTCAATAAGCAAGTTAGAGCCAAGGCTAATTTTTCTTATGTAAAACTTTCCCAAAATGAGGGAGAGGGAGGAAAGAGAAAATCATCCTTGTGATTTTATATAGGATCAATTTAATTTGGATTCACAGTACTTAGACCATGGTGAATATACAATAAATGTCAAATATATGTTAGTGCTATTAGTAGATGTGTTAGGTTTATCACAGAGGTAATTAATAGAAGGTTATGTTACTATACAATTAAAACTATATGTGGCACAGTAGAATGAAAAATACAACATATGATCCATAAATGCATTGCTGCCCAAACCTAACAATCCAGTATCCTTAACAGAAGAAAGAATGAGACTGTTTCCAATGTCCACTCCTGACTTAAAAGCAGACACTATGATCCATGTTGATAACAGGTCTTTGCTGTCTAAAAATTTCATACTGTTCTTTTAATAATTAGGACCTATTATTTGCTGTCAAGTTAGGCAAAATAATCCCAAGAAAATGGATGTTTACTGAGAAGAAAAGGTTGATAATAGCCCCTTGCTTCTTGGAAGCAAGAGACCCCTGCTTCTTGGAAGCAAGAGCCCCCCTGCACATATTTCACTAAAAGTACAAGACAAAGAAGCTTGATAGAAATTCTGGCTTTCTCATACCTCTTTCTGTTCAGAAAATATATAGGAAGGTAGAATTTTCCATTTCAGGCAGGAGATAGAGATATTACAGTATTCTGTAGAAGACAGAATTTCCTCAGAGGCTACAAACCAACCTGCTGTCTTCATACAGAAAACTAACTCCACCAGAGACCCTTATTCCCTGTCCTTGGACAAATGCCACTCTCTAGACAGGGCCCTCCCCATTTCAACAAGTAAAATTAGAAAATAAAGCAAATTAAAAATAAACAAACAAAAGCATAACCACTTCATTAACTCATTAAAGTAAATGTTCACTGTCATGAAAACTCAGTGGCTGAGATAATTTCTGAATTTTCTGTTTAAGCTACAGGAGTAAGAATGGAAAAATACTGTTATTTTTTAAATGCTTGGAATATCTAGTAGATATTTTTAAAATACTTTTTAGTTACTCTGCTTATCTTTGTTAAACATCACCTTTTTAGGAACATAGGTTAATACGGACAAGATGGAGATCAGTTAGGATTACACAAAAGGCGGGGGTATTGAATTGATCTTAACTATTTGATGATCCTAGGGAAAATTTCCCCATGCCAAATATTAGCCTATACTCTCTCTCTCTCTCTCTCTCTCTCTCTCTCTCTGTATCTGTGTGTGTTCTATCGAGGTATTACATACAAATACAATTAACACACATGAATTATACAGGTTGGTGGCTTTTGACAAATGTTTATGCTAAAGTAATCACCACTTCAATCAAGATAATGAACAGTTCTATCACTCTAGAAAATATACTTATTCCTCTCACTCCCACCCTTCAACCCAGGAAACTACTAACTGGACTTTGTTCAACATTAATTTTGCCTATTCTGAAATCTCATATAAATGGAACCATACACTGTGGACTCTTTTGTGTGTAATCTCTTTTGTTCAGCATAGTATTTGTGAGATTAACCCAATGAGTAGCTTGTTCCTTATTATTAATATATGCTTTCATTTCTCTTGGGTAAATACCTCAGGGAGAAAATGCTAAATGTATATTTCTTTATAGGAATCTACCAAAAATGTTTTCAATATTGGCTATACCATTTTATACTCTTGCCACAGTATATAAGGTTCCAGTTGTAACATATTATTGTCTAGAATTTTGGTATTTAGTGCTCCTTTCATTTTGGCCATTTTAGTAGGTGTGAAATTGTGTGTTGTGATTTTAATTTTGCATTTCTTGAATGACTAATGCTATTAAGCATCTTTCAATGCTTATTATTTGCCACTTGTGTATTTCTTAAGTGAAGTGTCTTAGACTTTTGCTCATTTTTAGATTAGTTTATGCTTAATTATGCTTTTATTATTATGCTCTATTATTGAGTTATATGATTTTTTTTCTACATTTTGAGTTTAAGTCCTTTCTCAGGTAAATGTGTTAAGAAATTGTCATTGAGTGCTTAGTTTTTAATCTCTAGATAGTTTATTTTTAAAGGTAGTTTTTGGAGAGTAGGACTGAGGCTTTAGGCTAAGGTGAGGCAACAGTCTTTTGTTAAATGGGTTTGAAAGGAGAAAGTCAACACCACCCTGTATTAGCAGCATCTGGGAACATCTATTAATATATGAGGAGACAACATGGGTAGACAACAAAGAACAAACTCACAGTTTGGCCTCCACATAGAAAATGATTATTCCTGAATCTCTCCTGAGACAAAGGACAGGAGATTTTTCAAGTGCAAGCTTTTTACTTTTGATCAATACAGTAAAATGAGTATACTATCCAAAGCAATCTATAGATTCAATGCAATCCCTATCAAGCTACCAATGGTATTTTTCACAGAACTAGAACAAGTAATTTCACAATTTGTATGGAAGTACAAAAAGCCTCAAATAGTCAAAGCAATCTTTGAAAGAAGAATGAAGAAAGAAGAAAGAAGAATGGAACTTCTGGAATCAACCTGCCTGACTTCAGACTATACATCAAACCTACAGTCATCAAGACAGTATCGTACTGGCACAGACAGAAATATAGATCAATGGAACAAAATAGAAAGCCCAGAGATAAATTCACGCACCTAAGGACACCTTATTTTTGACAAAGGAGACAAGGATATACAATGGAAAAAAGACAATCTCTTTAACAAGTGGTGCTGAGAAAACTGGTCAAAAACTTGTAAAAGAATGAAACTAGAACACTTTCTAACACCATACACAAAAATAAACTCAAAATGGATTAAAGATCAAATGTAAGCTCAGAAACTTTAAAACTCATAGAGAAAAACATAGGCAAAACACTCTCTGACATAAATCACAACAGGATCCTCTATGACCCACCTCCCAGAGTAAAGGAAATAAAAGCAAAAATAAACAAATGGGACCTAATTAAACTTAAAAGCTTTTGTACAATGAAGGAAACTATAAACAAAGTGAAAAGACAGCCTTCAGAATGGGAGAAAATAATAGCAAATGAAGCAACTGACAAAGAATTAATCTCAAAAATATACAAGCAACTCCTGCAGCTCAATTCCAGAAAAATAAATGACCCAATCAAAAAATGGGCCAAAGAACTAAATAGACATTTCTCCAAGAAAGATGTATAGATGGCTAACAAACACAGGAAAAGATGCTCAACATCACTCATTATCAGAGAAATGCAAATCAAAACTGCAATGAGGTACCATCTCATGCCAGTCAGAATGGCTGATATCAAAAAGTCTACAAACAATAATGCTAGAGAAGGTGTGGAGAAAAGGGAACCCTCTTACACTGTTGGTGGGAATGCAAACTAGTACAGCCACTATGGAGAACAGTGTGGAGATTCCTGAAAAAACTGGAAATAGAACTGTCATATGCCTCAGCAATCCCACTGCTGGGCACACACACTGAGGAAACCAGAATTGAAAGAGACACATGTACCCCAGTGTTCACCATAGCACTGTTTACAATAGCTAAGACATGAAAGCAACCTAGATGTCCACTGGCAGATGAATGGATAAGAAAGCTGTGTTATGTATACAAAATGGAATATTACTCATCTATTAAAAAGAATGCATTTCAGTTCTAATGAGGTGGATGAAACTGGAGCCTATTATACAGAGTGAAGTAAGTCAGAAAGAAAAACAGCAATACAGTATATTAACACATATATACTATATTTAGAAAGATGGTAACGATGACTCTATATGCGAAACAGAAAAAGAGACACAGATGTAAAAATCAAACTTTTGGACTCTGTGGAAGAAGGCGAGGGTGGAATGATTTGAGAGATAACACTGAAACATGTATATTACCATATGTGAAATAGATCACCAGTCCAGATTCAATGCATGAGACAGGCCACTCAGGGCCAGTGCACTGGGATGATCCTGAGGGATGAGATGGGGAGGGAGGTGGGAGGGGAGGTTCAGGATGGGGGACACATGTACACCCATGGCTGATTTATGTCAATGTATGGCAAAACCACTACTATACTGTAAAGTGATTAGCCTCCAATTAAAACAAATAAATTAATTTACAGAAAAAAAGAATAAAATCAACTTAAGAATTTAAGTATATTTCCAAATGGATTTTTGAATATTTTTTAATGATAAAAACTTGAGATCACCTATTCACAGTTTTTATATCAGGAAATTAGAAATTAAAAATAAAAAGAAAAGAAAAGAAAAAGAAAACAGCTAAAACTCACTATAATTTAAGAGAATTGCTATTAATATTTTCATACTAAATGCATATTACTAAATGTGCATTGCTTATATTTATGATAGGGAAAACACATAGTTCATTCTGAATAGAATATCTCAAAGTATCATATTTTCCATTATTGATATGCTTCATCTCCTGTTTCCAAAAAATGAAACTCTAGCTTAAATTTTTAAACATAATCTAATATAGAATAATTGAGAATAAAATTATAATGAAGGCAATCTAAATGTAGCTGTAGTTATAAATATCATCAGCTCCCTAATACAAAGGTACTGCCTTTGCAAATTTTGTCCTTGACAGAAAGAAGAGCAAAGTAAACGTATTGTTTCCATTGCCTAAAGAATATGTTAGAATGTAGTTATTATTTTTTGTTATGAATAAGCTAATAGAAATTAAGATCCCTCCTGTGCCCTTATTATAAAAAGTATTATAAAAGTTGTACACAGGTTTGCTAAGCAAACTTATGTTTCAAAATTCAATCATCAATTAATAATCTATAAAAATCTAGGATGAAAATCTATTACATGTTCTCAGTTTATAATTTTAGGAAAATCAAAACACTCAAGTGTATGTAATTTGTACTCAACATCAGTCCTAAGCACTAACTGACTTAACATTATGTCAAAGGATTTTGACAAATTGGAGATTATGTTACATACAGCTAAAATTCTAAAATGGTAAGGACCTAACAGAAGCAGAAGAGATTAAGAAGAGGTGGCAAGAATACATAGAACTGTACACACAAAAATCTCTCAATTACCTGGGTAACCACAATGATGTGCTCACTCACCTAGAGTCAGACATTCCAGAGTATGAAACCAAGTGGGCCTTAGGAAGCAATACTACAAACAATGCTAGTGGAGCTGATGAAATTCCAGCTGAGCTATTTCAAATCCTTAAGGATGATACTGTTAAAGGGCTGGACTCAATATGTCAGCAAATTTGGAAAACTCAACAGTGGCCACAGGACTGGAAGTTAGTTTTCATTCCAATCCCAAAGAAGGGCAATGCAAAGAATGTTCAAACTACCACACAATTTCACTCATTTCACATGCTTTAGAAAGATTATGTTCAAAATCTTTCAAGCTAAGCTTCAACAGTGCATGAACCAAGAATTTCCAGATGTACAACTTGGATTTAGAAAAGTCAGGAGAACTAGAGATCAAATTGCCAACATTTGTTGGATCAGCAAAAGCAAGAGGATTCCAGGAAAATATCTACTTCTGCTCTATTGACTATGTTAAAGCCTTTGACTTTGTGGATCACAACAAACTATGAAAAATTCTTAGAGATAGGAATACCAGACCACCTTGCCTGAGTACTGAAAATCCTGTATGCAAATCAAGAAGCAACAGCTAGTATCAGACATGAAACAATGGACTGGGTTCAAAATTGGGAAAGGAGTGTGTTGAGGCTGTATATTGTCACCCTGTTTACTTTTTTATATTGGTGAAAACATAATTGTGGTTTTTGCAATGTTACAATTTGCAATTGACATTGGAATATGTTCTTAGTAACTGTGGTTATGTTATATATCATTTTAATGCACATTTCTTGCTTTCTGTATTTTTGCTAATGACATTATTTGCTGTTTAGCTTATATTTATTTTAGACTATGGAAATTATGTTAGACAAAAAGCAAATTTGAGTGATTTTCTTCAATTCAGTTCAGTTAAGTTCAGTCGCTCAATCATGTCCAACTCTCTGTGACCCTATGAATCGCAGCAGGCCAGGCCTCCCTGTCCATCACCAACTCCTGGAGTTTACTCAAATTCATGCCCATCGAGTCAGTGATGCCATCCAGCCATCTCAGCCTCTGTCGTCCCCTTCTCCTCCTGCCCCCAATCCTTAGAGCATCAGGGTCTTTTCCAATGAGTCAACTCTTTGCATGAGGTGGCCAAAGTATTGGAGTTTCAGCTTCAGCATCAGTGCTTACAATGAACACCCAGGACTGATCTCCTTTAGGATGGACTGGTTGGATCTCCTTGCAGCCCAAGGGACTCTCAAGAGTCTTCTCCAACATCACAGTTCAAAAGCATCAACACTTTGGTGCTCAGCTTTCTTCACAGTCCAACTCTCACATCCATACATGACCACTGGAAAAACCATAGCCTTGACTAGATAGACCTTTGTTGGCAAAGTAATGTCTCTACTTTTTAATATGCTATCTAGGTTGGTCATAACTTTCCTTCCAAGGAGTAAGCATCTTTTAATTTCATGGCTGAAATCACCATCTGCAGTGATTTTGGAGCCCCCAAAAATAAAGTCAGTCACTGTTTCCCCATCTATTTGCCATGAAGTGATGGGACCAGATGCCATGATCTTAGTTTTCTGAATGTTGAGCTTTAAGCCAACTTTTTCCACTCTCCTCTTTCACTTTCATCAAGAGGCTTTTTAGTTCCTCTTCACTTTCTGCCATAAGGGTGGTGTCATCTGTATATCTGAGGTTATTTATATTCCTCCTGGAAATCTTGATTTCAGTTTGTGATTTTCTTATTCAAGTTCAAAATTGGTTGTAAAGCACTAGAAAGAACTCACAAATCGAGAACACCTTTGGTCCAGAAACTGCTAAACAATGCACACTGCTGTGGTGGTTCAAGAAGTTTTGCAAAGGAGACAAGAGCCTTGAAGATAAGGAGTACAGTGGCCGGCCACCAGAAGTTGAGAGTGATCAACTCAGGGAATCACTGAAGCTGATCCTCTTAGAACTACATGAGAAGTTGCTGAAGAATTCATCGTAGACCGTGGTCAGGACTTGAAGCAAATTGGAAAAGTGAAAAGGCTTGATAAGGGATGCCTCATACACTGATAAAATAAACATTATTTTGAAATGTCATCTTCCCTTATTCTACACAATGACAATGAACCATTTCTTGATTGGATGGTGACATGCGGTGAAAAGTGGATTTTATACGACAACTGGTGACAACCTGCTCAGTGTTTGGACCAAGAGATTCCAAAGCACTTCCCAAAGCCAGGTTTGCACCGAAACAGGTCATGGTCAGTTTGGTGGTCTGTTGCCTGTCTGATCCACTATACCTTTCTGCATCTCAGTATAACCATTACATCTGAGAAGTATGCTCAGCAAATTGATGAGATGCACCAAAAACTTCAATGCCTGCAGCCAGCAATGGTCAACAGAAAGGCTCCAGTTCTTCTCCAGGGAAATGTCTAACTGCATGTCTGTCATACAACCAATGCTTCAGAAGTTGAACAAATTGTGCTACAAAGTTTTGCCTCATCTGCCAGGTTCTCCTGACCACTCACTAAACAAATACTACTTCTTCAAGCTTATAGACAACTTTTTGCAGGGAAAATGCTTCCACAACCTTCAAGGGGCAGAAAATGCTTTCCAGGAGTTTAGTGAATCCTAAAGCATAGCTTTCTATGTTACAGGAATAAGGAAACTTATTATCTGTTACTATCAAAATGTGTTAATATTAATGGTTCCTATTTTGATGAATAAAGATGTGTTTGAGCCTAGTTATAACGATTTAAAATTCAGTCCAAAACTACAATTACTTTGCATCAACATAATAACAAATATGTAGAGTATATCATGAGACACGCTGGGCTGGATGAATCACAAGCTGGAATCAAGATTGCTGGGGGAAATATCAATAAACTCAGATATGCAGATGATACTACTCTAATGGCAGAAAGTGAAGAGAAACTAAAGAGCCTCTTGATGAGGGTGACAGAGGAGAGTGGTAAAAACTGGCTTAAAACTCAACATTCAAAAAACTAAGATCATGGCATCCAGTCCCAACACTTCATGGCAAACAGAAAGAGAAAAAGTATAAAGAGTGACACATTTTAGTTTCTTGGGTTCCAAACTGATGTGGATGGTGACAGCAGCCATGAAATTAAAAGATACTTGCTCCTTGGAATGAAAGCAAACCTAGGCAGTGCATGAAAAACCAGAGACATCACTTTGCTGACAAGAGTCCATATAGTCAAAGCTATGGTTTCTCCTGTATTTATGCATGGATATGACAGTTGGACTGTAAAGAAGGCTGAGCACCACAGAATTGATGCTTTTGAATTGTGGTGCTGGAGAAGACTCTTGAGAGTCCCCTGGACTGAAAGGAGATTAAATGAGTCAATCCTAAAGGAAATCAACCCTGAGTATTCACTGGAAGGACCGATGCTGAAGTTGAAGCTTTGATGCTTTGGTCACCTGATGTGAAGAGCTAAATCATTGGTAAAGACTCTGATGCTGGAAAAGATTGAAGGCAAAAGTAGAAGAGGGAGGCAAAGGATGAGATGGTTAGATAGCATCATTGACTCAATAGACATGAATTTGAGCAAACTCTGGGAGATAGTGAAAGACAAGGAAGCCTGGTGTACTCCAGTCCATGGGGTTACAAAGAGTCAGACATGATTTAGCGACTGAACAACAACAAATAATAACTAATTCAAAGAAACTTTGTCATATATATATATGTATGTATGTATGTGTGTATACATATATATATCCCCCTTCCCTCCACTGGCAGAAATCTTTTTCAGATTACGTCATTCTTATTTAGCTTCTTGGTCAAAAGATGGAGACCTACAATGATAGCATCTTCTGACATATTTAAAGGAACTTATCACTATTCCTTTGTCTAAGAAATATTAAAATTTATGATTTTGTTGCTTCGCTGGTCAAAGCAGTTCATAATGGTGGTGAGAGATTATCTTAAATTCATGCATGTTTTTCCAGATTTTATGAAGTATTGCAAATAAACTTCTTTTATTCATTTAGTGTTCTAGGAGCTAAAGGTGCAAGCGAGAAATCCATATGTAACCGGTATACAACAAAGCAACATGGCTCTTGATTTCATAGAAGAGTGACTGCAAAGTCATATGAGGGGCATGGATGTGCCCAGAGGAGCTGTACTAGAAATGCAGGTAATGATGGGCCTTGATTTAGCAAGTCGTATTATCATAAAGCTGACTAGTTACAGCTAGACGGCAAGGTTCTCGCTCAATTTTTTTATCTTCTCACACTCACTTCCTTTGCACTGCTCTGCGGATCCAGGGTTCTTTAATCTAAATGAGTTGTACCATTTGAATGGGTGAGCTCAAGTGTATATATCCCGAAATATTCATTTAGAGAAATGGAAAGAAACAAGGCCTTCTGACGATGGCAGGTTAAAAATATTCCTATGTAAACAATCTCTAGCTACCAAAGTTGAGTTTCTGTTTATTTTCCTCACCTATTCCGCTTACTGATCCCTGTAAACATTTATTTGGCTTTCTATATATATATTACCATTTCAAATTTAAATCTATACTACTAATGAAAATCTCATAATCTGCATTTCATTGTTTTGGTAAACATTTTGCAATGTTTCACATAAGTCATAACTTCTTTTTTTTTTTGCATTTTATTTTTTTTTTTCATTTATTTTTATTAGTTGGAGGCTAATTACTTTACAATATTGTAGTGGTTTTTGTTATACATTGACAAGAATCAGCCATGGATTTACATGTATTCCCCATCCCGATCCCCGCTCCCACCTCCCTCTCTACCTGATCCCTCTGGGTCTTCCCAGTGCACCAGGTCCGAGCACTTGTCTCATGCATCCAACCTGGGCTGGTGATCTGTTTCACCCTAGATAATATACATGTTTCGATGCTGTTCTCTTGAAACATCCCACCCTCACCTTCTCCCACAGAGTCCAAAAGTCTGTTCTGTTCATCTGTGTCTCTTTTTCTGTCTTGATATAGGGTTATCATTAGCATCTTTCTAAATTCCATATATATCTGTTAGTATACTGTAATGGTCTTTATCTTTCTGGCTTACTTCACTCTGTATAATGGGCTCCAGTTTCATCCATCTCATTAGAACTGATTCAAATGAATCTTTTTAATGGCTGAGTAATATTCCATGGTATATATGTACCACAGCTTCCTCATCCATTCATCTGCTGATGGGCATCTAGGTTGCTTCCATGTCCTGGCTATTATAAACAGTGCTGCGATGAACACTGGGGTGCACGTGTCTCTTTCAGATCTGGTGTCCTCGGTGTGTATGCCCAGAAGTGGAATTGCTGGGTCATATGGCAGTTCTATTTCCAGTTTTTTAAGGAATCTCCACACTGTTTTCCATAGTGGCTGTACTAGTTTGCATTCCCACCAACAGTGTAAGAGGGTTCCCTTTTCTTCACACCCTCTCCAGCATTTATTGCTTGTAGACTTTTGGATAACAGCCATCCTGACTGGCGTGTAATGGTACCTCATTGCAGTTTTGATTTGCATTTCTCTGATAATGAGTGATGTTGAGCATCTTTTCATGTGTTTGTTAGCCATCTGTATGTCTTCTTTGGAGAAATGTCTGTTTAGTTCTTTGGCCCATTTTTTGATTGGGTCATTTATTTTTCTGGAATTGAGCTGCAGGAGTTGCTTGTATATTTTTGAGATTAATTCTTTGTCAGTTGCTTCATTTGCTATTATTTTCTCCCAATCTGAGGGCTGTCTTCTCACCTTGCTTATAGTTTCCTTTGTTGTGCAAAACCTTTTAAGTTTCATTAGGTCCCATTTGTTTATTTTTCCTTTTGTTTCTAATATTCTGGGATGTGGGTCATAGAGGATCCTGCTGTGATTTATGTCGGAGAGTGTTTTGCCTATGTTCTCCTCTAGGAGTTTTATAGTTTCTGGTCTTACATTTAGATCTTTAATCCATTTTGAGTTTATTTTTGTGTATGGTGTTAGAAAGTGTTCTAGTTTCATTCTTTTACAGGTGGTTGACCAGTTTTCCCAGCACCACTTGTTAAAGAGGTTGTCTTTTTTCCATTGTATATCCTTGCCTCCTTTGTTGAAGATAAGGTGTCCATGGGTTCCTGGATTTATCTCTGGGCTTTCTATTCTGTTCCATTGATCTATATTTCTGTCTTTGTGCCAGTACCATACTGTCTTGATGACTGTGGCTTTGTAGTAGAGTCTGAAGTCAGGCAGGTTGATTCCTCCAGTTCCATTCTTCTTTCTCAAGATTACTTTGGCTATTCGAGGTTTTTTGTATTTCCATACAAATTGTGAAATTATTTGTTCTAGTTCTGTGAAAAATACCATTGGTAGCTTGATAGGGATTGCACTGAATCTATAGATTGCTTTGGGTAGTATAGCCATTTTGACAATATTGATTCTTCCAATGGTATATTTCTCCATCTGTTTGTGTCCACTTTGATTTCTTTCATCAGTGCTTTATAGTTTTCTATGTATAGGTCTTTTGTTTCTTTAGGTAGATATACTCCTAAGTATTTTATTCTTTTTCTTGCAATGGTGAATGGGATTGTTTCCTTAATTTCTCTTTCTGTTTTCTCATTGTTAGTGTATAGGAATGCAAGAGATTTCTGTGTGTTAATTTTATATCCTGCAACTTTACTATATTCGTTGATTAGCTCTAGTAATTTTCTGGTAGAGTCTTTAGGGTTTTCTATGTAGAGGATCATGTCATCTGCAAACAGAGAGAGTTTCACTTCTTCTTTTCCTATCTGGATTCCTTTTACTTCTTTTTCTGCTCTGATTGCTGTGGCCAACACTTCCAACACTATGTTGAATAGTAGTGGTGAGAGTGGGCACCCTTGTCTTGTTCCTGATTTTAGGAGAAATGCTTTCAATTTTTCACCATTGAGGGTAATGCTTGCTGTGGTTTTGTCATATATAGCTTTTATTATGTTGAGGTATGTTGCTTCTATTCCTGCTTTCTGGAGAGTTTTAATCATAAATGGATGTTGAATTTTGTCAAAGGCTTTTTCTGCATCTATTGAGATAATCATATGGTTTTTATCTTTCAATTTGTTAATGTGGTGTATCACATTGATTGATTTGTGGATATTAAAGAATCCTTGCATTCCTGGGATAAAGCCCACTTGGTCATGGTGTATGATTTTTTTAATATGTTGTTGGATTCTGTTTGCTAGAATTTTGTTAAGGATTTTTACATCTATATTCATCAGTGATACTGGCCTGTAGTTTTCTTTTTTTGTGGCATCTTTGTCTGGTTTTGGAATTAAGGTGATGGTGGCCTCATAGAATGAGTTTGGAAATTTACCTTCTTCTGTAATTTTCTGGAAGAGTTTGAGTAAGATAGGTGTTAGCTCTTCTCTAAATTTTTGGTAGAATTCAGCTGTGAAGTCATCTGGTCCTGGGCTTTTGTTTGCTGGAAGATTTCTGATTACAGTTTCGATTTCCTTGCTTGTGATTGCTCTGTTAAGATCTTCTATTTCTTCCTGGTTCAGTTTTGGAAAGTTATACTTTTCTAAGAATTTGTCCATTTCTTCCAAGTTGTCCATTTTATTGGCATAGAGCTTCTGGTTGTAGTCTCTTATGATCCTTTGTATTTCAGTGTTGTCTGCTGTGATCTCTCCATTTTAGTTTCTAATTTTGTTAATTTGGTTCTTCTCCCTTTGTTTCTTAATGAGTCTTGCTAATAGTTCATCAATTTTGTTTATTTTGTCAAAAAACCAGCTTTTAGCTTTGTTGATTTTTGCTATGGTCTCTTTAGTTTCTTTTGCATTTATTTCTGCCCTAATTTTTAAAATTTCTTTCCTTCTACTAACCCTGGGGTTCTTAATTTCTTCCTTCTCTAGTTGCTTTAGGTGTAGAGTTAGGTTATTTATTTGACTTTTTTCTTGTTTCTTGAGGTAGGCTTGTAATGCTATGAATCTTCCCCTTAGCACTGCTTTTACAGTGTCCCATAGGTTTGGGGTTGTTGTGTTTTCATTTTCATTCATTTATATTCATATTTTGATTTCTTTTTTGATTTCTTCTATGTTTTGTTGGTTATTCAGAAGCATGTTGTTTAGCCTCCATATGTTTGAATTTTTAATAAATTTTTTCCTGAAATTGAGATCTAATCTTACTGCACTATGGTCAGAAAAGATGACTGGAATGATTTCAAAATTTTTTGAATTTACCAAGACTATATTTATGGCCCAGGATGTGATCTATTCTGGAGAAGGTTTCGTGCACACTTGAGAAAAAGGTGAAGTTGATTTTTTTGGGGTGAAACATCCTATAAATGTCAGTTAGTTCTAGCTGGTCCATTGTGTCATTTAAAGTTTGTGGTTCCTTGTTAAATTTCTGTTTAGTTGATCTATCCATAGTTGTGAGTGGGGTATTAAAGTCTCCCACTATTATTGTGTTACTATTAATTTCCTCTTTCATTCTCGTTAGCGTTTGCCTTACATATTGCGGTGCTATGTTGGGTGCATATATAAGTCGTAACTTCTTAATTATGTAGCTTCTGTCTGTTTATTTTTGTCTATTTATCTGTTTTGTATGTTTGTCTATTTATTTCTGTATATAACAGCACCTGTATAGGTCGGATGGTAAAGACTATGCCTGCAGTGCAGGAGACCCAAGTTCAATCCCTGGGGTGCTAAGACCCCTTGGAGAACAGAGTGCAGCCCACTGCAGTATTCTTACCTGGAGAACCCCACGGACGGGGAGCTCGACGTGTTACGGCCCATAGGGTTGCAAAGAGTCGGCCACGACTGACTGACTAACGCCTCTACTTGTGCAGCCACAGGAAGAGGCAGGCTGTACAACATGGCGGAGTTTACATGGTGGTGGCGGCGAGAGCAACTAACGCAATTTGAAGGTTTATTTTGTTCTATACATCTGAGTCTCTTTTTCTTGTGGACTCTGTGGGAGAAGGCGAGGGTGGGATGTTTCAAGAGAACAGCATCGAAACATGTATATCTAGGGTGAAACAGATCACCAGCCCAGGTTGGATGCATGAGACAAGTGCTCGGGCCTGGTGCACTGGGAAGACCCAGCGGGATGGGGTGGAGAGGGAGGTGGGAGGGGGGACCGGGATGGGGAATACATGTAAATCCATGGCTAATTCATTTCAATGTATGACAAAAACTACTGCAATGTTGTAAAGTAATTAGCCTCCAACTAATAAAAATAAATGAAAAAAAAAAAAAAAGGTTTATTTTGTGCCAAACTCTGTGGTAAGCACTTAGAAAGTGTTTTTACTGTCACAGTAACCTTTAATGTAAGAGCCATTTTTTTTTTCTTCAACAAAAGAGGAAATGACTGTAGAAAGGGGCTGAGTACAGTTTCCAAGGTGCTAAATTTGAGAGTATGCATGCATCTGGGGTCTGTAGGATTCTAAGGCATTATATGCTGATCTTCCTGTAGTATCTCTCTTATCCAGTATTTTCCTCTTCAGTAAAATTAATGGAAAAAAAATAAAAAAGAAATGTCAACAAAATATGTCTCTTTGACAACACACCTACCTAGGCTGCCTGCTCAGGTTCATCTTGGTTGCCTGTGACGACCCAGATGAAGATGTTTCCCTACCACATTCTCATTCTCAGAAAAGGAAAAGCTGACCATCTCCCAGTCATCAGCTCTGGCTACTGTCCCTTTCTTCCCTTTTCTGGTTCACCAATCCTTCTTATCTTCTTGTTATTCACATCAATGTCCCAGTCTCATGTTGAGTTTTTACGGCACAGGTAAATCTGATATTCTGATCACCAGTCTCACACACTCCAGCAAGAGATCCTGCAGCACTTCTCAAAGAGGTACACTAAACTGACCAGGGAAGTCCCTCTTCCTGTCCTCAGAACAGTGTGAATAATATGCAGAGCTGATGGCTGAATTCATAGAACATAAACATAACACTAGTTTCCATTTCCTTCAGTTAGCCAGTCAATTTAGTCACTGAGTCATGTCCAACTCTTTGTGACCCCATGGACTGCATTCCCTCCTTTACATTAAAAAAAATATCAGAAATCCTTATTCTGAAACATTTAAAATATACCTACATCCACCGAACAGATCCAACTTGGCTTGATTATGAGAATAAATGAAAGATATGCCACATGTCTTATAATAACAAGAAAATATCTCTCTGTGTAATAGCTCCTTGAATCTATGGAGCAAATGACCTCTTTAAATAAAGTTTCAGATTTCCCAAAGCGAAGCGCTCCCAGGGGAGAGCAGTCATCAAATTCCCTGAGGTGACATCTTCGTAGATCTGCCAATGTGTGAGGGCGACAAGCGATTTAATTACTGAATAGGCCCTCCTTCCCTAAGGTCCCTTTGTGAAATTGTATGAAACAATTCCCTTCAAATTTATTCCTGAAATGTGTCATCACTGTACATCTTTTCATTATTTTCACGTAAGCTGAGAGATGGATTCTTTTCCAAATGTATTTATTTAGTGAGATCCTGGAAGCTTTTTCTTTCTTTCTTTTTTTTTAAATCAACTTTGATGCTAGTTTCCTTTGAAAAGCAAAACAAAAAGATGCACAAATCATTTTCAGAACCAAACTAACCTGCTTGTATCTGTTTTGCTTTAGCACTTTTATTTAGCTCTAGGTGAATCTTGTCTCTCTTTTCCTTTCTGTTGTTTTCTTCTCTCTTTCTATCACTGTCTCCCTCTCTTCCTCTGTCCCTAACTCTCTCTTTTTGTCTCTATTCAATGTATTTACTACGTGAATACTCTGTTCCAAACTTTGGAGAGTATATTAGATACACTAATAATAGTTGATGTAAAAAATAAGATTCTAAGCATTGAGTGTATATTTAATTTATATAACAATGATATGAAGTCAGTACTATTATTAGTCCCACTTAAAAATGAAACAGAGTTTGACAGTGTGGAGATTTCTTAAAAAGCTGGAAATAGAACTGCCATATGACCCAGCAATCCCACTTCTGGGCATACACACCAAGGAAACTAGATCTGAAAGAGACACATGCACCCCAATGTTCATTGCAGCACTGTTTATAATAGCCAGGACATGGAAGCAACCCAGATGCCCATCAGCAGACGAATGGATGAGGAAGCTGTGGTACATATACACCATGGAATATTACTCAGCCATTAAAAAGAATTCATTTGAATCAGTTCTAATGAGATGGATGAAACTGGAGCCCATTATACAGAGCGAAGTAAGCCAGAAAGATAAAGACCATTACAGTATACTAACACATATATATGGACTTTAGAAAGATGGTAACGATAACCCTATATACAAAACAGAAAAAGAGACTCAGGTGTATGGAACAGACTTGTGGACTGGGAGAAGGCGAGGGTGGGATGTTTCAGGAGAACAGCATTGAAACATGTATATTATCTAGGGTGAAACGGATAACCAGCTCAGGTTGGGTACAAGAGACAAGTGCTCGGGCCTGGCGCACTGGGAAGACCCAGAGGGATCGGGTGGAGAGGAAGGTGGGAGGGGGGACCGGGATGGGGAGTACATGTAAATCCATGGCTAATTCATATCAATGTATAACAAAAACTACTGTAATGATGTAAAGTAATTAGCCTCCAACTAATAAAAATTAAAAAAAAAAAATGAAACAGAGTTTGATGCAATTGTCTAAGGGCATCTCAGATGGCACTAGTGGTAATTAACTCAGTTCAGGACATATGAGAGATGTGGTTTTGATACTTGGCTCAGGAAGATCTGGAGGAGGACATGGCAACCCACTCCAGTATTCTTGCCTGGAAAATACCATAGACGGAGAAGCCTGGCAGGCTACACAGTCCATGGGATCACAAAAGAGTCACACACAACTGAAGCAACTAAGCACAATAAATTGTCTAAATTCACTTGGCTGAAAAGAGAGAGTAAAGAAGGCATGAACCCAGAATGTTTCCCTACAGAGACTTTCCCCATAAACATGACACTCTTTAGCTAGTATTATCAACACCCAGGGGGAATGAAAGAAAACTGACATGAGTTATTTCAAAGGTTCTCTCAAATTATTCTCATGATTAGAGTTACCAGTTAAAATACAGGATACAGTTACATGGGAATGTCACATAAAGGATATATTTCTAAAGTGCAAGTAAAATATATCCCAAATATAACATGAGACACACACTAAAACTGTTTCAAATATTTATCTGAAATTCGAATTTAGCTATGATCTTTTTGTTTGTTTTTGGCTAAATCTGATAACATGGCACTTGTGAGAGGCAATTATTATTTTTATAGTACATCTCTTTTTATATATTTTAACTTAAATTACATATATTACTTATAAAAAGTGAGATTCAGATTCCATGGCCATATGCCTAGCAAATGGTAGAGTAAGAACCTTATCTCTGGCTTCAACACATTATGTCAATGCAATAAATTCAGCTTTATGGAGACACAATTTAATGGTTCAACCCATATATACACAGCAACATTTAATTGACTAAACTGATGACATTATACTGCTAAATTGGTTATGGAAATGACCATTTACATTTTCCAAAACATCTCCAAAGTGCTTGATTAAAAGACTCCAGCAATCCCCACTTCCAGGAATTCAGAGATATATTCTCATAAGTGAACAACAGAGAATAATGTATAGGTACTGAAGCTTATTATTCAAAATGCTGAAAAATCAACCAGCACCTCATAGGGGTTGGGATGCTTATGGTTATGAAGTAAATAACCACACAGAGGTCTTTCCCTCTTTCCCAATAACTTAAAATGAAGTTCAATGAGAGGAAACTTGTCCTATGTTGTAGTCCATATTATGAGTGTTTTGTGGTTCCTTTATTGATAATCTCCTAAAATTTAAACAGCCACATGTTTTTCAAGAAAACCCTGGAAGCCCTTTCCCTTAAACTCTTCAAAACAATGCATGGAGATGAATTTCATCTTCAGAAACTCACACTTGAACAAAACTAAGACAGATATTTCTTCAATATAAGCTCTTTGGGAGAAGACTGATGCATAATATGGTCTTTAAGTAACCCTTATAAGGGCAAGGGTCTGGGTTTATCCTTTACCAGCTGTTACTATTAATTTTACCAATACCCTTACTATTTATGAATGAGTGAATGCATAAACAAATAATTATTAGTCAGTGAATAAAACAACTGAATTATATATATATACACACACAAATAATGATAAATGTAAAAGGTATATGATAATATTATACATATATTTGATCATCTTATAAATATCATTTAAAACACTTATATATATAATATAAACACCACTGTATATATATATATACACATGCATACATACTATTTACTACCATTTAAATTGCCTTTGTATCAAACATTTCTAGACATCACAGCACATGATAAAAGTAAGATATCTTATTCCTGCTATGTATTCTCATTTCTCAAAAATGTCTCTGAAAATCCAGGTTAGGATGAAATTTAGGGGAAAAAAAAAAAACTGGCTGAGCAGTGTAGAGATTTTTTTTCCCCCTCCTTTTAAGGAACTATCAGTAATCAATTCAACCTTCTGAAGACGGTTTTCCAGTCATGACACAGTGAACCAAGAGGTTAACTAGGAGGAGTTCTTACCTATTTCTTGGGGGAGGAATCAGAGACACAGACTACAGCAAACAAAAGAATAAACATCAGAAGTCTTCCCGTATTCTGAACTATTGAAAGCAACATTTAAGTTCAGAGTTTTGATGATAGAGGTTATGATGATTGAGTTGTGCTCAAGGAGACTGATTGGATTCTGAATTTGTCAAAGGAACAACTTTCCTAATAATGAGACCTCGGTGCAGTTTATCTCATCTTAGGTCATTGACAAAAGGACAATGAATAGATTGTCTACTTTATTAAAATGTTTCAAAAGTCAGCTATGTGTTAGACAAGTTGCTGAGTTTCACTGGGCCTAGGTTGCTACAGGGGCTTCCTGCATAGCTCAGTTGGTAAAGCATCTGCCTGCAGTGCAGGAGACCTGGGTTCAATTCCTGGGTCAGGAAGTTCCCCTGGAGAATGAAATGGCAACCCACTCCAGTATTCTTGCTTGGAGAATCCCATGGATATGGCAAAGAGTTGTTCATTTTACTTATAGGTGTGACAATCAAAACTTAAGTGTTGAGATTTTCTGCATTAGGAGAAAGAACAGGCTCCTTCCAACCCAAGAGGGTGTACCCCAGTATCTGCCCTAACCAGCATCCTCCAAAATCTCCCTCTGTGCTCCAGTTGTCTGTCATTCACTTGCCTTTCTCTCTACAACACAAATTCCATGAGTAGTGATTAGACATTGTTTATCTTTGAAAAAGTGTCTAATATGTAGTGTGTAAGAGCTGCTCAATAAATGTTAAATGAGTACCTGATTGGAAGAAGAGGGTGAAGCAGCAAATGAGCCTGAGTCCCACCTGTATCTTCTTCCCCATGACTGGTACCTGGGATACTGCCTTGTTCAGTCAGTCAGTCAGTTCAGTCACTCAGTTGTCTCCAACTCTCTGCGACCACATGAACAGCAGCGCACCAGGACTCCCTGTCCATCACCAACTCCAGGAGTTTACCCAAACTCATGTCCATTGAGTCAGTGATGCCATCCAACCATCTCATCGTCTGTTGTTCCCTTCTCCTCCTGCCCTCAATCTTTCCCATAATCAGGGTCTTTCCCAATGAGTCAGCTCTTCGCATCAGGTGGCCAAAGTATTGGAGTTTCAGCTTCAACATCAGTCCTTCCAATGAACACCCAGGACTGATCTTTAGGATGGACTGGTTGAATCTCCTTGCAGTCCAAGGGACTCTCAAGAGTCTTCTCCAACACCACAGTCCAAAAGCTTTCTTTATAGTCCAACTCTCACATCCATACATGACCACTGGAAAAACCATAGCCTTGACTAAATGGGCCTTTGTTGACAAAGTAATGTCTCTGCCTTTCAATATGCTGTCTAGGTTGGTCATAACTTTCCTTCCAAGGAGTAAGCATCTTTTAATTTCATAGCTGCAATCACCATCTGCAGTGATTTTGGAGTCCCCCCAAAAAACAAAATCAGCCACTGTTTCTACTGCTTCCCCATCTATTTGCCATGATGTGATGGGACCAGATTCCATGATCTTAGTTTTCTGAATGTTGAGTTTTAAGCCAACTTTTTCACTTTCCTCTTTCACTTTCATCAAGAGGCTCTTTAGTTCTTCTTCAATTTCGGCCATATGGGTGGTGTCATCTGCATATCTGAGGTTATTGATATTTCTCCCAGCAATCTTGATTCCAGCTTGTGTTTCTTCCAGTCTGGAGTTCCTCATGATGTATTCTGCATGTAAGTTAAACAATCAGGGTGACAATATACAGCCTTGACATACTCCTTTTCCTATTTGGAACCATTCTGTTGTTACATGTCCCATTTTAACTGTTGCTTCCTGACTTGAATACAGGTTTCTCAAGAGACAGGTCAGGTGGTCTCTTGAAGAGTTTTCCACAGTTTATTGTGATCCACACAGTCAAAGGCTTTGGCATAGTCAATAAAGCAGAAATAGATGTTTTTCTGGAATTCTCTTCCTTTTTCAATGATCCAGCAGATGTTGGCAATTTGATCTCCGGTTTCTCTGCCTCTTCTATAACCAGCTTGAACATCTGAAAATTCACAGTTTGCATATTGCTGAAGCCTGACTTGGAGAATTTTGAGCATTACTTTACTAGCGTGTGAGATGAGTGCAATTGTGTGGTAGTTTGAGCATTCTTTGCCATTGCCTTTCTTAGGGATTGGAATGAAAACTGACCTTTTCCAGTTCTGTGACCACTGCTGAGATTTTTAACTTTGCTGGCATATTAAGTGCAGCACTTTCACAGCATCATCTTCCAGGATTTGAAATAGCTCAACTGGAATTTTATCATCTCCACTAGCTTTGTTTGTAGTGATGCTTTCTAACGCCCACTTGACTTCACATGCCAGGATGTCTGGCTCTAGGTGAGTGATCACACCATCGTGATTATCTGGATTGTGAAGATGTTTTTTGTACAGTTCTTCTGTGTATTCTTGCCACCTCTTCTTAATATCTTTCACTTCTGTTAGGTCCATACTATTTCTGTCCTTTATTTTATTGTGTCCTGCCTTGTTCAGGAGATACTATTCTACTCATTGATTTCAGTTCTTTCAAAGCTACTAAGCTCGGGCCTCATAATCTAGCTCTTCCTATACCTAATGAAATGCCCATCAGAGACCATTTTTGTGAGGAACATTTATCCATTCAAAATTTCATCCCAAAGCAACTACATGCTAGGCATTATTCTCTGTTCTGGGAATGTATACTTAATAAAATAGATTAGAACAGGTTTCAGCTCTCCCTAATCTTAGTTTCTAGTGAGGGAGAAATAAAACTATCAAATAATTAAACATGAATTATTCTGAAGAAATGAAATTAGATGAGGTAAGAAAAGGGGGAGAGAGAGGATCAGAGTTTGTCAATTCAGTTCAGTCACTCAGTCATGTCTGATTCTTTGTGACCCCATTTACTGCTGCACACCAGGCTTCCCTAACCATTACCAACTCCTGAAGACAAGTCAAACTCAAGTCCATCACATTGGTGGTGCCATTCAACCATCTCATCCTCAGTTGTCCTCTTCTCCTCATGCTTTCAACCTTTATCAGAATGAGGGTCTTTTCCAACGAGTCGGTTCTTTGCATCAGGTGGCCAAAGTACTGGAGTTTCAGCTTCAGTATCAGTCTTTTCAATGAATATTCAGGACTGATTTGCTTTAGGATGGACTGGTTGGATCTCCTTGCATTCCAAGGGACTCTCAAGAGTCTTCTCCAACACCACAGTTCAAAACCATCAATTCTTTGGTGCTCAGCTTTCTTTATAGTCCAACTCTCACATCCATACATGACTACTGGAAAAACCATAGCTTTGACTAGATGGACCTTTGTTGGCAAAGTAACATCTCTGCTTTTTAATAAGCTGTATAGGTTCATCATAGCTTTTCTTCCAAGGAGCAAGTGTCTTTTAATTTCAAATGTAGTGGTTATTATTTCTTGTTAAGGAGATTATTCTAAAATATTTGCAACCATGGGATATAAAGAGAGGATTATTTCTGGTTATATGTTTAAACCCATATGGCCATAAGGTCATTGTTGGTAAACCCATCTTGATGTACTAATTCATTTATCTCCTATATACATTGTCTCATCTCCCTTTCCACCTGATGGTATTTCTGTTGCTACTATGTTTCCCAGATCCTTTAAGGCATTCCTCTTAGGACATGGTTTTTTGGTTGTTGTTTATTTTTATTTGTTTATCAGGACATAGTTTTTAAAAAGCCTTCCTAAATTTTGTTATAAGACGGTGTCTTTAGCTTCTCCTACCTTTGACAGCATTGATCTCTGAATGGGAAAGGTTCCTTTATTCCAGACTTAACTTGCCTTCGTTAGACTTGCCCACTGAGGTGGTAAAGTTGGGGGGATTACATGTCCTCCTGAGAGCATGCATACACTGTTCTCAAACCAGGCGGGAAATGCTGGACTGTGAGCACTCCTAGTTTTCTGGTGCAGGGCCACAAATATTAATCCACATGGATTTCTTTCATTCTCTTCTAGCTCATTCTATTTCAACCTTTCTCTTTTTCCTCAACAGCTGCAGTTAGTCACATGACTATGTTTCTTTCATTAAAAGCCTATACTTAACAAAACCTGGGTTTCTTTGTAATTAGCATGTTGTGCACAATTTGGAGGAAAGCTGTGGTTAAGGCATGCATATTTTATATAGAATTTTTTTTATTGCAAACTGCTTATTTTGCTAATGTCTTTTAAGAACTAAAGAAAGTTTTCTAGCATATTAGGTCAAACAGGAGACTTCTTCTTAAGGAAATCAGTGGATCCTGCAAGGAAAGGGTACACACTATTCTTCCGATATCTTTTTTCATTGAGTCTAAAAGAATTTTGGGATTGGTTTTTGTCTTCATTTGTCTCATTCACTCAAGAAAGTGGGCTTCCCTTGTGGCTCAGTTGGTAAAGAATCTGCTTGCAATGCAGGAGACCTGGGTTGGATCTCCAGGTTGGAAAGATTACCTGAAGAAGGAAATGGCTACCCACACCACATTCTTGTCTAGGGAAAACTCATGGACAGAGAAGTCTGGTGTGCTACAGTCCATGGGGTTGCAAGAGTTTGACACGACTTAGAGAATAAACCACACCACCACTTCATGAAAATAGTCTTTATTTGGCTTGGAGAAGCTGGGAATTTAGGTATCTTCTTATCCTTTAAAATTATTTTGACAATGATCAACAGCCTCTTCGAAGTGGATTGTAGATTTTTTTTTCTGATAGTTAATGTGTTGTAAGGGTGGTACATAAGACTGGAACATCCAGAAGAATTTCCATAATATATCCAAGTACATCCTGAAGGTATTTTTTACTCAAAATACCCAAAGTTTATTCCCTGCTTATGTTTCATATGTATTAATGCCACAGCTCGTTAGAAGATTCTGTTCTGCATAATCATTCTGGGTGCAGTCTGACAGACAGCTTGTCTCCATGTAGGATAAAGAAGGCTCTGCAGAGTCTTACGTGGGTAAGTAAATGCTCAAGAAGTGGCAGCTTTTCTTCTGCTCACCCCACCCAACCATTAGAGAGAAAGTAAAGGTAATACCATTGGGGCTGGGGAGAGAATCATTCGTGAACTAAATAAACTTCCCATAAAGGCAAAGCAACAGAGTAGTCATGAGATTAGACTCTGGGCCTGGGCTGCCTAGCCTTCCTAGGTTCAAATCTGAGCTCCACTGCTTATCATGGGGCTTTAAGCAAGATATTTAACCTGGCTGGTTCTGGTTTCCTTATCTGTGAAATAGGAGTCATTAAAATAAAATGTACCTCATGATGTTGACATGAAGATCAAATGAGTGAAATAAGGGAAAATAATTAGAACAGTGCCAGGCAAGTGATATTGTTACAGTGTCATCCAAACATATAATAGTGTTCTTGTATCAAGTTCTGGACAATAAAGAAGGCAGACCACTGAAGAATTGATGCTTTGGAACTGTGGTGCTTGAGAAGACTCTTGAGAGTCCCTTGGAAAGCAAGGAGATCAAACCAGTCAATCTTAAATCAAAGCTTAATACTCTTTGGAAGGACTGATGCTGAAGCTGAAGCTCCAATACTTTGGCTACCTGATGCGAACAGCCAACTCACTGGGAAAGACCCTGATGCTAGGAAAGATTGACAGCAGAAGGAGAAGAGGGAGACAGAGGATGAGATGGTAGGATGGTATCACTGATTCAATGGACATGAACTTGGGCAAACTCTGGGAGATGGTGAGGGATAGGGAAGATGGTGTGCTGAAGTCCATGGGACCACAAAGTGTACGACATGACCTGTCAATGGAAGAGCAACAAGTTCTGTTTTTATGGGGTATACAAACTGAAGAAAGAACTAACCAGAGGTATGCAGAAATGTTGCACGGGGTCAGTTTATTCATCAGACATCTCTGGTAAAATCTTATGTCCTCATCCGTGATCTAGCTGCTGTCATTAAGGGACACTCTGGTATTTTCCGAGCCTCAGTTATGAAGTGACGAAGCAGCGCAGATTGAGCAAGGACACTGCAGACACACAAACATTTCACTCATCCTGCTCTTCTCACTCAGTCTCTAGCAGACATTATTAATGGAGGAGACACTCTCTCTGGCAGGAACAGACATTCTCTGCAGACCCAGGACATAGTCTCAGGAGACTTTTCAACTTCCTGTCTGTGGAATCTAGCCTAGGTCAATTCTAGGGTTCCTTCCAGCTTCAAAAGTCTATGAGTCTGAGATTTAAAACTGGCACTTGAAAACACAGATCCAGTTGATCTCACTGGAAAATTATAACACAAGGATTTATATGGTTGCCAGGCCAAGTTGACCAGTACTCATAAGATCCAAACCCATCAGGCCTGCATTGAAGGTCATTCTGTATTGAAAGTTGCTTGTCCCTTTTCTCTCTCACATGTAAGTTTTTCTCTAGATTATCCATTAACAATGTATATTTAAATTCTGTAGTAAGTGTTGATGGAAGCTTTCTGCCTTCTAAGGCAACATGTTTAAGCTTTGGATAAGTCTGTCTTTTAAAGCATTCTTCCTTGTATTAGGACCAAAGAATTTCTATTGCTCCATAATCTGACTCTCAGACTTATATCAACTATAACTGACTTTACTGAACTTGCATATAGTTGTAGCCAGCTATTTTTTTCCAGCCTGGCTTTTCATCATTGAATTAACCCTCCACAGGTCTTTAACTCTTCTGCCAGTGGGTAGGAGTGCTTTAATTCTTTCCTTCCCAGTTGCCGTACTATGGGTACCATCTAATGTGTTGATCGGTGTCCTCTAAAGCTTTAACCTCATAGTCTCTCTCTTTTTTTACACTCAATAAGTATCTCCTTTCCTCTTTTAGCCTCATTCTTACATAGACTGATTTGAAGAAATAAGACTGTGCCATCCACTTGGTTTCTGAAAAGAACAATTCAAACTGGTTTCTGGGAACATTTTCAAAATGTCAATTGAGAATCACAGAAAACTATCTATAGATTATTACAGTAAATGTGGATCCAATCTAGGAAAAGTGTCTATTATGTTGGTATTGAATAAGATGTAGGCACTTAGGCCTTCTCTCAAACACAAAATCTTTTGGATCCAATACTCACTTGTTGTGAAACACTGTGCTGGTTTATAATGGGCCCTAGGACCATCTATATCCAATTTTTTTTCCTTCTGTTGGAAACTACCATTAGAACCAGGGTTATTCACAAAAGGAAAGAACAGGATTATGCAAATTAATATTGATATTACTACCAGTACTCTTTACTACTTTTACCATTGGCATAACGTATCACTAAAGAACTTCAGCACCAGGTTCTATACTGAAAGCTTAACATAGATGCTCTTATTTAATTTCTCAGTAACTGTGGGGTAAATATCATCATTCACCTCTACCATAAGAAAAAATGAAACCTAAGATCCCGGGGTAACTTGAGTTTGGAATTTCACCTATAATTATTTGGTAAGGGAAATATTTTGGCCAATTATTACTATTATTATTACTGCTGAGGAGACACTGCTAAAAATTAGCATTTTAAATTATTGGCAAATAGTTTGAGGAAGTTTGGTCTGACAACAGAATCTTAGCTCAGCAGAGCTTCTAGCTACTATAGTATATTTTCTTCTGTAAAATAAAACCTCAAGACTACTCCAAACTGCAAAAAGAGACAAGATATTAAGGTAACTTCAGGGCTTAAATGCTGGGGTCATGGGGAGGCTCACAGTGCTTAACTGACATAGTGGGGCCAGTTAGATTTAGTCAGTACTGAATTTTTCAGAGAATGTGCCCTTCGAGGGCAACAAAGCTGTTGCATTACTCTTTGTTCCTTTGGATGATTAACTTGTCCCCATTATTCCATTTCATTGTAGGAGTTAATTCTCTCCTCTGTGTGGCGACATAAAGATCTGTGCACATGTTGTTTAGAAATCTTCAAAGTTTGTGGATAATCATAGTTGTATACATTCATATATGTCTTCTGTATAATTATACTGACTTTGTGAGAATTGAGGCTTATTTCAGGAATAGAAGAAAATTTTATGTGCAAAGATACATTTCCCAAGCATTCATATTGCAATTTTAATGAGGCTGAAAAAAATTTACCGCTTAAAAGTTTTTTTAACATGGTTAACATAGGATGTTTCAAGTGGTGTCAATAAAGAAAGCTGCATTATGTGTGTGTGTGTGTGAGTGTCATTAAAGTATCAGCTTGGGTGGCATTTGTGGTGCTTTCTAAAATAATGTCTTATCTTTAAAAATAAATCACAAGCAGGGATGTCCAATGGGTTGATTATTGTAACAATAAACACTAACTCAGGCACTATAACAGGAAAGTAAATTTTCCAGTGACAGGAACATGTGGACCATTAACATATGGCAGATGATTTTCAAGAGCACTCCATGGTTACTTAGGTCCACTGGATTCTCTGGACCAGAAGGCATATCTGGCAACCTAGTGATCCTAACAATGAAGAAAAAACCAGCATCAACTTATATTGATGATGATATTGGGATAGTGCAGTGTTTTGATGCAAGAAATAAAAGAGAAGATCCAATATGGAGAACACTACTACCTCAAACCAGTTTAAAAAAAACAAAAAACCTCCTTTGTATAACTGTCAAGTTCTCACATGAGTTTCTGACTCAGAGAAGAACCGATACATTGATTTTTTTTCCCCCCCTACTGTGGTTTCTCATTAACTTAACCAATAAAACTAAGGCAGACTTTAATGGTGATTTCATTGATCCAGTCCTGTTTTGTCACCATTAACTGCCATTTATTGAGGCTCTATCTGAAAAAACTGAGCTAGACATTTTGTATGACTGACAAGATAAATAGAAAGTGAATTATGATCACTGATATTCAGTAGAACAAGTGTGGAAACACGGGGTTATAGCCACTAAAACTCATATTCAAAGCTCCATTCAGCCACTACATAGTGCTCTCTGGGCCTCAGCTTACTCACTCATCAAGTGAGGAAAATTATACCCATCTCATAGGATGGTTGTGAAGATGAAGTGAAAGCCTCACTGTCACGTGTTTTGTTTCATGTCTGGCACAGTATAGGTTCTCAATGAGTGCTCACCTCCCACCTCCCTTTTTCTAAAGGGCTGATTTTCTACTACTTTAAGAGACAGATATAGAAAAGTAGAAAATAAGACAGAATACTGAAAAATCTTAATTACTGAAACTATAAAATAATTTATATAGGGAACTGTATAATACACAGATAAATAAAATGAAAACATGAGAATGACACTACTGCATCAGAACCATGATCTTTGGAAACACGGGAGTTACTTCTAGAAGTATTCAAAGTTTCATTTACATTTGAAATTCCAGTGAATAAAATCATTGATTTATTTATAAATATCAGATGTTGCCTTAAAAGTACAAATCTATGATTCTCTATGATAACTGAATGAAGAGTGTGTGTGTGTGTGTGTGTGTGTGTGTGTAATACCAAGAATCAGTAATGCTATAAGCAGAGTATAGGCAGATATGAGACTCAAGGGCAGTAAACTTTTGTACCAGCACTCAGGTCATCTGTAAACGGACATACTACCCTATACTGTGTTGAACTAAACAGATTTTATGATAATACCAATAGCAGTGAGTTTCATTTTATTTTTTCCTTTATTATTTTTGTATACACATTTTAAGAACTTTGTATCTTGTGTATATGATTTTTGTCATCTTGAAAAACAGAAGGTGGGGAATCTTAATCTGATAGTCTGCCCAAGTGTTACCGTTTTAAGAATACAAATAGACATAACTTTCAACTTAGTATCTAATTACACTATAACAGATTGAGTATTTTCCAAAGACGGACTATGTGTGTGCTTGTGCCTGTATATCCATATACACAGTGCATATATTTGTATTAGTGCCATTTGACATGTGAGAAATCTGGAAATCAGAATGTGAGTGTTTTGGGAAAGATCAAACAGCCAAACCATCTCATGATAGTTTTGTATACTATTCTGTTTTTACTTGCTTTCAAAGATGATAATTTGTGGAGTGCCATCCATTTTTAGCTCAATTTATTCCATGAACATTATGTTTAACAGGCATAGTTTCATCAATCTAGGTTTATTTCATAAATCAGGTAATTATAATGACTTTAAATATAATGCCCTGCTTCCAATCTGATTAGTACCAATGAGACTACAACCCATGAATACAGTGCATATATCTGGATTTCTTTAGGTATCAGTTATCTGTCCAAACTCTAAGAAAGATTCATAACCAAATATTCTTCAACCTTCAACCAACAGGCCTCCCTACATCCATTACCTAACCTATTGGACACTTACACAGCCTTATAACTTCATTTTAAGCAAATTATAATCAAAAGATGCTGGAAAAGATTGCAGGCAAAAGGAGAAGAGGGGGACAAAGGATGAGATGGTTGGATAGCATCACTGACTCGATGAACATGAACTTGAGCAAACTCTGGGAGATAGCGGAGGATAGGGAACCCTGGCATACTGCAGTCCATGGGGTCGTAAGAGTTGGACATGACTTAGCGACTGAACAACAGCAACAATCAAAGGATAATGTAACACCAATCCATTTGTTGAATTCCTATTGTGTGAACTTTGTCTCGGAAACTTTACTTCTATTATCTCAAATTTAAAGGGCACAGCTATACAGGAGTGACTTAATGTCTCTGTATACTCCACACAAAGATATTTAAAAGGTCACATAAATGAATAACATTACCAAAAGATGAACAGTTGATGTATAAACAAGTCTTAAACTTAGACCTCTAGACTAAAACTCGTGTATTTCCTTCTCTTAACTGCATCCTGCTACAAAGTAAACAAATTAGGTCTCCTTTTGGTTGTCATCAAACTATATTTTAAACCTAAATTCTATTTCTTTACTTATAATTATCTGAGTGCCCCAGACATTTTCCGTCCCTTTTTCTGCACTTCAGCAGCAGACATAATTAATAATCCACAAATAATCTTGTAATCCTAGGGGGCATTGCTGTTCATAAAAAGCATACTTAATCGCCACTAAAAAATTGGTGTTCTAATAAATGAAAATAAATGCATCCCAATTTAGGTCAGATTTGTGTGTATATGTGCTTCCTAAAAAGGTGCATAACTACGTTCACCTTTGTGTTCCTACAGAAAATTTTAAATTTGAAAAATGCTCAATTTTTAAGATGCATTGATTTTTTTAATGTCTGACAAAATCTCAAAACTAAACATAAGGCTCATTTTCATTTTATTTCATTATCATCTTGGTGATCAGACAATTCCACAGAGATGAGAAGGATATACTAAGCAAAAAGCTAATGGCAGTTTTTAACACTGATTACAATCTAAATCTTAGTAAAAGATAATTTCATTTTTTGATAGTAGAACTAGCAGTTTAGTTGAATCTCTATCTAAATAAAAATTTAATAGTGCTTATTTCATACTCATATGGTCAAGTTTTTGGTCCAATCTGTAATGAGCTAGAGTAACTGATATGCTAATCACTGTTGGTTAATTAAAAGTGGAATTTCCATTTAGTTACAAAGTACATTAGTGTGCCTAGCATATCACATGCCAGATGACCTGAGTCACATGTTTGAACTCTTAAAATGAAAAGGAGGTGGTGGAAAATCTATTTGATATGTTGCCAGGAGTGTCACCAAGTTCCTTCTAGAAATAGATTTGGCCTGATGATCAGAAAGACTGGGTTTATACCTTGCTCTACTGCTGTTTTGCCTTGACCCTTGAGTTTTGTCTCTTAAATCTTCAATGAGTCAATTTTCCAAGAGCAAAGTATGGAATAAACTTAAATAAAGTCCAGGCCCGCTTTTTTGTGCTTCTATGAATAACATTTAAAAGTAATTCAGGGGTTTGACTCTCTGCTCAGCCACTTTATAGCTCTGTGATTTGGAGAATATATTTAACCACTCTGATCTTCATTAAATAGTTAGGATGACACAAGGGCAAGAGTGGTATTCACATGGCATTTGTGCTCAAATACAGTTCATGACTGTGATGAAGAAAAAAAGATGACCATAATAGTGACAGGACATGAGGAGGAGAAGCAGTAGGATAAGAAGCTGGAGAAGGAGAAGAACTAGTACTCAAGAGGAAGAAAGAAAGAAATGCTAGAGTTAATTTTACTGATATTATAAAATTTTGTTATGAATTTCCTGAAAATGCAAATAAACGTAAAATAAGAAAGAAGGGAAAAAAAACTGTAAAAGCAGGCACTGAAATATAATCTAATGGAGCTTTTCTTAAAACCTTGTCCACAGGGTTCTGTCAGCAAGTATCAGTCAAACACATATTTCATGGTTGACTAAGTTTTGGGAAAAGATCAGTTAAACAAAATGACATAGAAAGCGGGGCCTCCTCAAATTTTCTGAATATTACTGTACACAGTGATTCCTCAAGACTGTTTCTTTGAAATTTCTTTTATTCTTTTTTTTTTCCCACCTTTTTTGAGAGCAAGTAGAAGGAGGCAGAGGTATGGAGATTGTACAGGCCTAGTGCTCTGTAGAACAAACCTTAGCAAGCATGAGAATGATGAAAAATAAATGAAGGACTAGATCTTAGAAATCTAACTGAAATCTCACTCCTGCCACTTAACTATGTCACTTAACCAAGCTAATCCTTGGTTGACTCTAAGTGGAGATGATCCCATCTTGAAAGACTGTTTTAAGAATGAGGATTGATAAAGGTAATGGTACCTGCCTGTGATACAGACCAAATGAACTGATGGTAATAATATGATAGATCCCAGGTATACTTCCTTTCATTGAAGACCCAAAAAGAGGAAATTGTGCATTTCCCCGCATTCTTCATTGAAATCTATTTTTTATAAAAACATCAAAGACTGACTCCCATATGTGGAACACTGTGGAAACAATTTGTTGATGATTGCTTCCTTCTTGAAATGGAATTAGAGGAAAATGGGATGGAGAGTTCTGATTGCCCCAAAGAATGAATCTGAAATAGGACTCAGGGGGTAAGTAGAACATACATTTTGAGGTTAACAATATTAGAAGCTAACTAATTCTTTCTGGAGGATGGATATCATTTGCAGTAAAGCATCTGCCAACTGTTGTAAAATATCAGAGTAGCTGGACCTGTCATTGAAACAAACCAACATGAACAATCCTTTTCCTGCAGGAGGCATGATTAAAACTAGAGCCATTTTCACAGATAATCCATTTATAAATCATGGTGATAAAATGGCCATCATGACAGCAGCTCAGTGACATTTTTTCACAAGCTCAGCTGTATCCAGGCAACCAAAACATCTTAACTCAGATGAGAAGAAAGGCAGGCTGGGGTTCCAGGAGTCAGAGAGCAAGATCCCACTGTCTGGTTCTCTTTTCCCGTGAGAGAAGGTAATGGATTGATGGCTAAAGAAGCTTTATATGGTCCTGGGTACTACAGTGTGCTTTATTTGCATGTCAGAATCAGCGGACCTCAAGACGTAGGTGTTTCTCAACTCTTTTCTTATTCTAGAAACTGATAAAGGGGAACTCCAAGGTCCATTATATCCACAGCCAATTCTGATCCATACCTTGCTGTGAGAGATTCAACTGATCAGCAGGAGCTGGAGAGAGAACATATGGCAGAAATCCAGATATTCCCTACTCAGCTGTTAACATGTGTAATTGCAATTTGACAGTGGCTGTGATATTATTGAGAAGAAGTTCTAATAAGCATCACTACAACAACTATCATGCACTATAATGCTAGAAAAGTGTATCTCTTTCCCCCAGAGGAGAAACAAAAATTATCTTTTCACTACTTTGGGAATTTTCTATGCAATTCATCCTCATAATCTTCTGACAACTGAACTGTCCTAACTCAGCAGGGATTAAAATACTTAAACTTTTTTTTAAAGTTACAAAGGTTTTTTTTGTGTGTGTACTATAGCACAAATTAAAAAAAAAAAAAAAAACGAACCATTAAGTGACCTGCTTTAGTGGAAAGACTAAATATTATGGATTGTTAAACGCATTTTTAAATATATTTATGTCTACATGTGTGTACATATGCACATGTGTTAAATGAGACTTATCTTCACCATCTATCAATACAGAATAACAATGCTTCACAGAGCTAAATGACATGAGAGTGGAAGTATTAAGGGCAAAGTACTATGCTCAGGGAAACTATTATTAGCATTATTGCTATAAAAGATGCTTCTCCTATTCCTATGGATTCCTTTATCCTCTCCTGCTTCATAATCTTTGTTGAGGAATAGTTGAAAAATGTAATTCTATACATTTCAAGTGTGCAAGGTGATGATTATAGATATACATTGTGGAATGATTACTGATATCAAGATGTTTAACACATCCATCACCTCATATAATTAACTTCTTTTGCATGTTGGTGAGAATGTTTAAGATACATTTTTGTCTATCCATTCCAAGTGTGCTTTTATCAATAGCTGCTAGACCTATGCCTCTTGGTAAGAAGCTTTTCCACAGGATGCCTGCAGTCACCTCCTCTTAGTAGAGGCAGAGCTTTAAATGCCTGAGGGTAGCCTTCAACCAATAATTGCTGGATACAACCTCAAGTTTTCTTGAGGTTTGCTTGGGACAATTCCAACTTTTCCAGGGAGCCAGATTACCTGCAAATCAATGTATAATCCATGCTCCTCCATGGGACTGAGCCAACATTTCCCTCCCTGGGATCTGCTTGATACCATACTCTGTGCAGTCTCTTTATTCCCCACTCCCCACTCTTCTACTATTTTTTCCTGACCACTCTTTCAGATTGAATTACATCCTCATGAATCCTTTGCCTGATACTTCCTTCTGAGGAACCGATCTCATACATCCAGACAAGAGATGGACGTAGTTAGGACCTGAGAGGGGATTGGACTCAAGACAGGCTCCCAAGCACTGACACAGAATTTCCTGTGTAAGACCTAGGAAACATCAAGTAGCCAAAAACACAGTTCAGGTGAAAGGATTTCACCAGGAGATGGCTATGGTTAGAGAGACCAAGAACTGGGAAAACAAATAACTACACTGATTAAACTATTAATAAGCTACCATTGTAATAACATACAGAACTGATTGAGGCTTTGTGTTAGGTGCTGTACTAAGAGCTCTAATGCATTCTTCCCCTCATTCAGTGCACACAGCATTGAGGTAGGGGCTATTATCTTTTCTATTTTACAGATGTGGAAACAGAGGTTTAAGAAAGTTTTGCAACTTACCTAAGGTCACATAGCTGTGGACTTGGATTTGTGCCTACATTTGTCTGGCTCCTATTATAAGGATAATCACTATATTGTAAGATATTTTTTATCAATCTATTGGTGTTTTTGAATAAGAAAAATGCCACAATGAGGTGAAGGAACATGACTGATGTGATCAAGCTGATATGATAACTAATTGGAGCAAATGCCATATTTTAATGCACATTTCTGCATTCCTTGCATGTGTCTCTTTGAGGACATGGGGCTCAACAGAAAGTTAACACCCACTGTGTCAGAAGAAGACTTTTGTTCTTTGTTCTCAATAAATCTACCTCCTCCCTGCCTCCCAACAGCTCACACACATCCTCCACCCTACCTTCCAAACCTCAGCAATATTAAGTGATACACTCAAGGTCACAGAACTGTGAAGGCAGGTTTGGCAGCAAAGCCAGATCTTCTGACTCCTAGCCGGTTTCTTTCCAACAACATCAGGCTAACTTAGTGTCGATTATCCAAATCCCAGGCAAAATCAAAACTCTTTTAGTATTAGATGGCTGTCCAAATATAAGTTTCCAGTGGAGAAGCCAAAACCAACCCTCTGTAAACCTCAGCTTTCTAAAGGAATGTCGAGATTCAGCTTCTGTCATCATCTTTCTGCCAACCCTCTGGCCTTTGGACTCAGCCTGATTTTGAAATGCTAATTTAAAGTGATTCAAGTGGATATTAACCAAAAAATTATTAGTAAGTATTTCTCAAGCTCAAGTGTAATAGGCCCCATAGAAAACACAAAATTGTTTATTCAACATATTTAAATGTGTCTAAAATGAACTAATTGGTTTTCTTGGGTGTTCTGGCAGATTTGTGGCTTTATCCCTGCTCTGGAGATTGGGAATCTGAGGAAAAGAATCTATAGACGAACAGATATCTATCTTTTCATGCATATGCAGACACAGAGGCACTGAAATCAATCATTTCATAGGAGGAAGGTCATGAGAACAATTTATGTCTTCCTGGATTAAGCTCTGACCAAACCAAGAGGATGGAGAATAACTTGTTCACAAGATGGAAATCCAGGGCAGCTGGATTCCTCCATTTGTGAGGAATCATTGAAACTACCTTCATTTCCACTCTGCCATCTCATTTCCCTGACACACAGGCTTGTTTAAACATAATTCCCACAAGAATGAGCCTCAATATTATCCCTTGATTACAACCAATTATCTCTCACTAGTGGGCTGACCACTTGTCTCTTTCCTCTCATATTTGTCCGTTTCTGTTTGCTTATTTTGCTCTGATAACTGCCAGTTACATTCACCAAACCAACATCTGGTTCTGTTTAGTCATTGGGAATGACCTGGTAGAAAACTGGAGGGTCAAATAGAGGAAGAGGCCAGCCTACTTCTCTCCTCTCTATGCTTTGGGAAGCATCACTTATGGTGGGATGATGTATTTTCCATTGTTGCACACCCTTTCAGACATAAAGTCCTTACCCTGAGGTCAAGCACTCATTAGGTGGAACCATATCCTAGGCACTAGAAAATGATATTTGTCCTTTTACAGTAGGTATGGTAGCAACTTCCAGTTATTGCTACAATCCCAACTGCCTTACTACCTCCTTTTGGCCATTTATGTTTTCCAACATATTAGTATCTAATTAAATTCCTCTATTGAACTACCTATTGTGGGCTCTTTATTTTCTCACTGATAAAACTAGTTTCAGTCATTTGCCCTTTTATCGGAGTAATTACATGCACTTTTCCTAACCTTGGTGTCTCCCTTAAATAAGCACAGCAGACCGCCTACCCCCTTCTCATACTCTTATTTCCAGGATATTTGTGATTCATTCTTATACACATTGACAAGGGCCTTCCTTTCCTCATGCAGGTAAATGTGATTCAATGGGGGATTTCCAAAATATATCAACAAGACCTCACTTATATATAACATATATAATTTATAATGACATAAATCATTAAGGGTATAAATTTGAACTCTGAACAGCTGAGAGAAATGGCAAAAATGACCAGCTTTGAATCCAGACAGGCACTCATGAGGGCACTTCAGGTATAAAACCTGATTCTGCTCTTAGTTTACACACAGTCCCCATAAATATAGATACCTAATTTCCTAGTAGGTTAAGGAAGAACAAGGAAAAATGCCAACAGCCACTAATACATGGTAATAAAACTGATGGTTGACAATGAGAAAATAATAAATGGAAGCAAAACTTTAAAATTAATTATAATATTCCCAAAGTAAAATCAGTTAGGACATTTTGATATAGGAGAAAACACAGCTGCCTATATCTGTGAATCACAATCTAATATCAGAAAGGTGTAAAGACATAGTATATACATAATGCCAGGAATCATTTTAGGGGTTAAAATATGCATTATTTTAATATTGGGGGTACTGATGAAAATGTTACTATATACTATGCTCAACCATTTCATAGCTAAGGACAACAAGGCTCTTTAAGTTAAGTGCTGTCAGTAGTGTTATAGGCCTGTAACAGAGGAAAAGATGGAGATGTAAAATATGATTGGTCTCTCTCAAAATCCCATGGCCTTACTGCCCCATGTTAGAGAATTGTCCTTCGTAATTACAAACTTCAGTTTCTTTTGTTTTAAAAGAAATGGCCGATTTTTCTAAATACTCACATTTTAACAAAGTGATTAAGTATCTATTATCTTGCATACAACCTTCCTTTTGTCATGAAAGAGTAAATAATATTTTGAGAATTGGTGTTGGAAGCTTTAATGCACAGGGGTTAAAAAGGAAGCTTTATGAAAGTACCGGGGACAGCTTAGATGTATATAGTGCTGCTAAACCTCTTTACATTCCACGTTGTAACCAAATTTCTATTTGTTCTCAGTGACCATTTATAAATCAGTGGTTAAGCCCTGGCTTTCCTATCCCTCTCCCTCCAGAAATACCCTCATTGTCTAGGAAGGTAGACTCAGAGCAGCTTCAGTCCTACAAATAGCCATCACTTCCTCTGTTGGTGAATGGAATTTGACCAGACTAAAAAACTAAACCAAAGTCATATAAAGGGTAAGATTTGATGTGCTTAACGAGAAACCTTTATGCAACTGTTCACATTGGTCAGACCGAGAATAAGATGATGCTATTTTTACTTTATCTTGGCTTTCCTCAGAAAATTTTAAAAGCCTTAGGATCAGTCCTAATTGTCAATAGATCATCTCCCATTCTGTGTCAGGGCTCACTGCTGTCTGCATGAGATCCAAGAAGGTCATTGATATGGCTGTTCCAAGTAATTTTAAATCTACTTTCTATTCTGTTGTAATAACAACTCAGAGTGCTACAGCTAAATGCCTTACTTTCCTCCTTCTCTTTATCTTCTGATGCCAAGAAAGATCCTCCACTCTTATCAGAAAGTGTGGTGCTTATTACTTCAATATTTATGGAATATTGATCCCATGCCAAATGTAGTGCCAGGTACCACAAGGATAGGAGGAACAGGTTATAAGCACATCTGTCAGAAGCTTGTAAAATAAAGAAAGAATAAATTTGAATTCTAAAAATTATCTGACTCCTTCTAATTCCTCACTGGTTAACCACTAAGCCTTTTCACTTCTATATAATGTCATTTGAATCTACCTATTCATTCTTGTAGTTTCTGGTCTTAGCTAAAACCAGTCCTCACCTGGATGACTGCTGTCAATAATTCTTACCACCTTTTTTGTTTATTAAATACTTGAATTATAATGAAAATGTAAAAAGTGCAATTGTATAACTCAAAGAATTATAACCATATGTAACACTCTGCCCAGATCAAGAAATGGAATATCAGCTGTATTCAGAAACTACCTCCCTAAAATGATTTCCATTTTCTTCCACAAAGATAATCAGTATCCTGAATCCAAACACTGTAGATTGGGTTTCAAGTTTTATATAAGTGAAATCATATAGCAAGTGTTCTTTTATTCCTGGCTTCTTTGGTTCAAAGCTTTGTCAGATTCCTCAATGTGGTATGTTGTGGCAATTTTACTCACTGCTGCAAAATATTTGATTATATGATTTATATCATAATTAATTATTCAATCTACTCTTGAGTTTTTGGTTTGTTTTTAGATTGGTGGTAGTACACATAATGTTGCTATAAATTTTCTTGCATGTCTCTCTTGGTGTATATATGCATGCATTTCTGTTGGGTAATATATTTAGGGGTGGGTTAAAAAGTGACTTGGTTACATGCAAAAGTAGACAAAATCAGTTTCTAGTATTCACCCACTCATTAATAGTACAGAAGAAATTTTAACATCCATTCCTGCTCCATAAGAAAATCTTCTTTATTTATTTTCTGGAATGCAAATGTGATCATGTGATGCTCCTGTTTAATGGCTTTTAATAGCTGTTCTTTTCTCCTAGAATAACGTTCAGGATGCACTAGTACCTGAAAGGCCTAAAGAATCTGCTCTCACCTAAATCTCCAAGCTAACCCATATCGCTCTGCCTCTGATGTTCTCCACTATGACCATCCCAAACCTTTTCCAGGTTCACATGCATGCTGTATTCTCACTCATGTCTAAGCTCAGACTTACCTCCCCTGAGATGTTTTTCCAGATCTGTCTGTCTCATTGTTTGTTCCTTCCTCTTCTTTTTTCCGACACTACCTATCATAATCCTGATGTAAATCCCCTTCACTATACAAGTTAGTACCAAACATGGCATAATAGCCTCGTTTTGTTACTTGTTTACTCTCTGTCTTCTCCACAAGAATTTAAAGCTCCAAAAGATCTGGGTATTTCCCTATTTGTTCACTTTTAAGTTTCCAGTATCCAATAGTGCTCAGCATCAAGTAGGAACTCACTGTTTGTTGAGTGAGTGAGCGAGTACATGAATGAAGAAATATTAGCATATCAGCATATTGTTTCCCTCTGGTAAAATCAGTTGTCTCCTCTTTATTTAACTGGTAATCTGTACTCATTCTCGAAGTCTTGGCTTCAATAGTATTTTCATCAGGGCACTTAATTGGACTAATCAAGCTCAATTAGAACACTCTTGTGTATATTATAACTGATTCTGAGATTCAACTTCATAGCACTGGTATATTTTTAAAAGATCAATGGATGATTTGTAATTATTTTGCTTTTGATCCACATTCACCCCTATCTTGTAAGCTCTGAAAGGACCTGACTATCTGCTTTCTTCACTACCTTATTCCTTGTGCCCAGTACAGTGCTGCATGCAGACTTTCTAATATACACAGGCAGATATTCAAATTCTTTATATCAGGTCAAGGGAAAATTGTCTAGCAGTTCTCATAATGCTAGGAATCTAGTGCTGTATATACAGAAAGAAGATATAATCAGGGCCAAATAGGGGAGGACTGGAGAAATATTCATACAAGTCACAGTAGATAATCTAAGCCTTATATATTATGACAGATTTTGATAGGCACAAACACTCCAGGAAGGATAAATGCCATGTAAAGCAATGGGAATGGAAAATAGTATTTTTGAGCAAAAGAAGGAAAATCTAAGCACTTAGTGGGATTTTTTTTTCATTTTTTCTTGTAATCAAATATATATATATATATATATATACATATAATTTTCCTTAAAGACCTCCCTTTGTTCATGCCCTCTCAAGCAGCACCTATTGATGATATTAAGTAATTTAATAAAAATCTATATTGTACTCTGTGTGCACACAGAACACCAACTTATAAACACACAGGTGTTTACCAAACGGCCAGGTAGAATGGTAAGAAATGGCCGAGTCTAAAAATAAGTAAGGTAAGGATGTGGGGACAATACATACACACACGGATGGGTGTGTATTTGGAGGTTTCTTTTCACAACTCAACTACTTTGTATGGGAAAATAATAATATTACTTAACAGATTGAGCACTTACATGTCAAACACTATTCTAAGACATCTATCTATGAACTTCGTGGGGGATAGGATTTGTGACACTTGCTCAATTAATCACAACTTCATCTGAAAGCATTATATATTTTTGGTGATGTTAGTACCATCATTATTACCACCACTACACTTTATTGAGAACCTAGTATACGTCAACTTCAAAGTAGTTGATTAGTACCGGGAAACAGAAAGCAAATGCTCCAGGGAGGAATAAAGTGATTCTATCAGGCAATCCGGCTGATGGGGACAATAACGTGGAGCTTCAGGAAAACTGCAGAAGTAGAGGAGTGGGCTTCTCTATCAGACAGAACAAGTGATTACAGCACAGGGAGAAAGAGGCTCTTCTTCCAGGAAATTACGTAAACATTGACATTCCATCTCAAACAAGGTGGGCTAGACTGCCTTTTTGGGAAGTCTGGGATTATGACTGATAGCCTGTCAGCAAGCTTGGTTTTACTTGCCTAATAGAAGCAATTCAACACAGAAATATTCTATGGACATGAAGCAATGAAGCAATGTACAAAAGCAATTTGTACAAATGAGAACATGACACACATTTAGATATGCAGAGAAGATAATAGAAAAGATTTAGGATTATGGCTTTTCCAATTCTATTCCTGGAGAGGTTCTGGAGAAATACCAGTAGTTACAGACAAAAAGGAACTTCCATTTGGCTTCTCTATAAATTATGTCATCTTTACTAGGAAACTGTGACTCAATTATATATCTGAAAATTCTCTATTATCCCCATGGATGATGGTGGGATATTAATAGCTGTTGAAATCTGTTACATAAATGCATGAGTGACAGAAAGAAAGAAAGCAAAATATAGAGAAAAAGAAAGAAGGGAGAAAAGAAAAAAAGGAAAATTTAGAAGAGTACTACTAACTCTGCTAAGTCCGTGGAATAGGAAGTGACTTTAAGAAGGTAGGACAACTCTCATAACACAATATCAATTCTGATGATACAGCTTTTGGTAAGCAACACAGGGTGTCCAGATGGTCCCCAGATCCTACATATGAGGTAGTAACTTAATGCTCCATAGAAAGATAGAAAGGGTAGGAGTGTGTTAAAGCATTTAAAAGCATCCCCCCTTTGCCAGGATTGTCTCAAGGACCAAGAAGGTCTGAGTCTGCAGGGAGAGGTGGAACAGAGCCCAAGCAGAGAAATAACTGAAAGCCAGAGGAAGCAAATCAAGATGGCCTGGATCTCTAGTTGGGTTAAGGTGTTTTCTCTTCCAAAATTAGTCAAAACTTTACCAATTTTATAAGGCAATTTTTAAAAAGTCTCTCTCTCTCTTTCTTTTTCACTCCAACAAAGATCAAGAGTCAAAGAAATATCAAACAAGCATACAGCAGACAACCAAATAAATAAGCTCTTCTTTTTGGAGAACAGCATCTTTTGTTGTTTGTCAGAGAGCAGTGCTCAAGCCATGGTGTACAAATTAGCCTCTGGAAACTCAGAGCTCTCCCTGGAGCTCACCTTTATTTCTGAATGTTTAGTCTAGCATTTGTGGCAAGCTGTGTCTTGCAAGGGGAATCTAGATTTCATTCTGCCCTGAAAATGGGAAAGAGGAACTGTTGATATTATAAACTCTTTTCAAGACAGGCCTAAAAACACACAATTCCTTTTTTCTTTTCATTTCTAGCACAAGACACTGAAGATCACTTTATAGAATCCACACAAATCATGATTCAGAACCCTATGCTATTTTATTGAACTAATGTCCAACATGGAAAGACAATTTGGCCTCATTATTTGAAAAGCCAGACCCTATTCACATGCAGTTTAGTAAAGTATTCTTTCTTTCTTGACCTCTTCCATATTAAATATATAAATACTTATTTCAAATTATTAAATTATTAATATCTATATTTAATATTTTGTAAATACATAACTAATGATAATAATAATAGCTGGTCCACTGTTAACCACATTGACAGAAACCTGAGCATTTGTGTTTGTGTGTGTTTCACACTGAATTGGTGCTCTGTGTCAATGTCCCTTATTCTATCTGTCTGAGAAGGATGAAAATCTGGTATTGTGTGCCTAGCCAAAACCATAATCCTAACCGAACTGATTCAACTTTGAGCTACTCAGAATACGGCTAGAAGCAGTGACTCAGAAACCTTACCATGGTCAAATCCAGCAACATTCTGGCTCTTCTAGGTAAGAAACTTTCGGTAAGATCCTTAAATCTTACTGTACTCTAGTTTCCTGGTAATGTTTCACGTGTCAGTATTTGCAACTATTTAGCACATTTCCTGACATTGTTTTGTCTTATATATACTATAAGCAAGTTTTACATGATAAAGTTAGCTATTATTATTGGCTAAAAGGAAAAGAAGCAAACATTTGTGTATTTCAATCTTGTCCCTACTATGCTTATTTTTTTAGTACTAACATGAATCACACCTTTCATAAATTATGAGAAATTCAGAAAAGAAGTCCAGTTCTGTGCAACAGATTTTAACTGGAGAGACATACCAAGCAATGAGACCACTGAACTGGATGTTGAAGTTATAAAGATATATATATATATATATATATATATATATATATATATATATATACACGCATGGCTTTGTGGAAAAGAAAGGTCATGGGTTCCCTAGTGTGGAAGTGTTTTAGAAAAGCCTAGACAGAGAGATCAATTTAAATGTCTTGCTAAATGTCTAGGCTAAGATGATAAGCCCTGAACCAACATTTCCCAAAATAAGGTACCCATATCACTGGCCAAGTATGGGGTATATATATTACAGAGTGCAGAAAAGGTTCAAAACAACGCTATTTGCATAATGAGTATCCTTTTCTAGTGCTGTTTCAGTCCTCCTGATTACAGAAAGTAGATGGTCTCAGTTTGGTGATAGCTGTTCACATCTCTTTAAAACTTGCTAATCCCCCATCTCAATAGTCAGAGCTGACCTCTAACCAGTGGCTTTCAGCTAAACAATTCATTAAAAAAAAAACAACTTGTAATTACTTTAAGGTTATCATCTTTTCTTTCCTGAATTGTTTTTTTTTTTTTAACATTCATGATTGAAATATGTTTTTTTTTAAACAAATGCACTTAAGTTTGTGCATTTAGATAAATATATTAGGTAATAGTTTCCTGTGTTACCTGAGTACAGGAAAGGTATCAAAAAGGTGATAATCAATGCCCAAAAGTAGGTATGCACTGACAGCGGAGATTAAATAACAGATTAGAGAAACATTTAGAAGAGAAGATAAACGGAAGTTAGCGATTTGTTTAGACAGGGAAGAGCTTCAAATGGTCAGTGGTTAAGTGATTCTGAGCCTCAGCCAAACCTCTAGTTGGTTCAGAGTATCTGAAGAGGTAACTACCTGATTAATGCGGGTGTTGCCTACAGGCAAGAAGCTTATTTGAGAAACCACATTTTCTCTGTATTTATATTCTTGACATATGTTGTGTCTGCACAATTCTGTTTTTCTTGGCCATTTCTGGGGAGTGAGCACTCTTATTAAAAACAAGAATAGGTACCACTGATTGCCCTCCCTATTTAAAATGATGGGGTTGGACATATTACTTAATCAGGTATATACCTGGAGTGTGGAAGGACTCTAGTAAAATTGAAAAATGCACAAAGCATCTAACATTTAATTCCACAAAATGTAACTTTTTGTCCAATAGCATATGATCATTTTACATTGTGAAGAATTTCTGAGAATCCCCCCTCTCTTCGCTGTTGGAGTAGCCAAATATGTTTTAAGCCATCATTAGTCTTTATGAGAAATGCCATTTACTATAGGTTGTGACTTAGGGGAAATTGGGATATAAATAAACAAAACACAATCTTTGTGAGTTTTTAAGTTCCACAGGAGAATTGTATCTGTTCTATATACCTCACAGGGTTGTTGGGAATATCTAACAAAACTACATGGAAAAATATTCTCCAGTAGTTTTGGGTGAAAATAAACAAACAAAAAAGAATTTTCTGTTACTCACTGTTTAGTCTATAATGTTTCAGGGTCATGACACTCATATTAATTTGTGATGGAGTCAACAACCACACTGAAATGACTTCTTTGGACAGACTTTTCTAGCCCTCAAGATAAAAATCAAACTTTCTTTTGCACTCATAGTTGTGTATGTTTATGCCTATATGCATACAGAGCTTCTCAACCTGGGTGCTGCTGACATTTGGGGTGGATAATTCTTTGTTGTAGGGGGGTGCCTGTGGATTGCAGTGTTGTTTAGCAGCACCTGTGTCATCTACCCATTAGATGCTAGTAGCACTTTCTATCTGTGACGATCAAAAATGTCTACAGACATTGCTGGATATTTTGCCTAGTAGGTCAGAATAGTTCCAGCAGCACTGCCACATAGTTATGTGGCACATATTTCACTGTATTGAAGTTGTCTGTTTTTCTGTCTATTTATATGAATACATCAGAAATAATCTATATGTCACTGAGCACTGCCTAGTGGGTACTCATCTTTTTTTTCTGGATTTTATAGATGAAACATACTATAGAAATAGGCACAAATTCCTGTCTATCATTTCTCTGCATTTCAAGGACCTGTTCAGGGAGGAAATGTGTAAAAGTCTCAGTAACATTTACTCATTTAACAAGTGATGAATGACCTCTTCAAAAGCAGCACCTAAATAATTTTCAGCTTGGCATTTCTGGTATCAAACACAATGTAGGACATATAGCAGATTCTTGATGAATGTTTTGGGGATGAATCAGTGAATGAATGGATAGAAGGATGAATAGAGAAAGACAGCCTCATATTCACAGGGTCAGACATTCAACTGTGTACATCCCTAATTTTCCCCTGGTGTTACTATGACTACAAACACCTGAGCTGCCAACTTTCTGTCTGAAACTCTAAACAAGATTCCAGGTGAGGAAGTGTCTTTGGCAGGATCCCAGCAGACCCAACAGTGGCTCACAGGAGGAAATCTGCACAGACTTAAGTGAAAATCAGATTCATCCTAGCTGAACTAATCTGTGACTAGGGAAAAAAAAATCACAAGTCAGCATGGTTGGGCAGGGACAGGAGGGACTCAGACAATTTAATGCCAGACAGTTTCACAGAGGCAGGGTCCAGAAAAAGTACTAATGGAGCTGCTGCTTCTAAAAGGCCTCACTGTTAAATCAGGGGCAAAAATTTTAGATCTAAAGGGTATTTTGGAAGAGGAGAATCCATGTGGATCACCACAGAGTTTCCTCTGTTTGTTCTCCTTTACAGGGAAAGGACATGGAACAAATGACTGGTTCAAAATTGGGAATGGAGTACGTCAAGGCTCTATACTGTCACTATGCTTCTTTAACTTATATGCAGAGTACATTATGCAAAATGCCAGGTTGGAAGAATCACAAGCTGGAATCAAGATTGCCAGGGAAAATATCAACAACCTTAGATATGCAGATGATACCACTCTAATGACAGAAAGTGAAGAGGAACTAAAGAGCCTAAAAGAGGAGAGTGGAAAATCAGGCTTAAAACTTAACATTAAAAAAAAAAGAAAAACCTAAGATAATGGCATTCAGTCCCATCACTTCCTGGCAAATAGAAGGGGTAAAAATGGAAACAGTGACACCATTTCTTTTCTTGGGCTCCAAAATCACTGCAAGTGGTGACTAAAGCCATGAATTTAAAAGATGCTTGTTCCTTGGAAGAAAAGCTATGACAAACCAGTCCAGTGTATTGAAAAGAAGAGACATCACTTTGCCAACAAAGGTCCATATAGTCAAAGCTATGTTGGTTTTTTTTCCAATAGTCATGTATGGATGTGAAAATTGGACCATAAAGAAAGCACCCAATAATTGATGCTTTTGAAAGGTAGTGCTGGAGAAGACTCTTGAGAGACTCTTGGGCTGCAAAGAAATCAAACCAGTCAATTCCAAAGGAAATCAACCCTGAATATTCACTGTAAGGACTGATGCTAAAGCTGAAGCTTCAATAATTTGACCATCTGATGCAAAGAGCTGACTTACTGGGAAAGACCCTGATGCTGGGAAAGACTGAAGGCAAAAGGAGAACCAGGTGGCAGAGTATGAGATGGTTGGATGGCATCACCTACTCAATGGACATGAATCTGAGCATACTCCAGGAGATAGTTAAAAGGACAGAGGAACCTGGCATGCTGCAGTCCATGGGGTCACAAAGGGTCTAACATGATCTAGTAACTGAACAAAAACAACAGGGAAATCTGATTCTACTGAATAGATTTGTTCTACTGGGAGCTTTTCAAACCACAGGAGCTTTTATGACCTGCATAGAAGAGGGAAAATCATAACCTCCTGGAGAAGAATCTTCTACCACCATCTACTTAGCATCAACTTCATATATTCAGGGGTAAGTTAATTTGGGATTCTAACAATTTCTTTGGTGTCTGTTTTCAAGAGAGTTTTAATGTTGAAGCTGCCTTGTTCTCTGCTTAGCTAAATCATAATCAAAGGTTACAATATCTCTTAAGCAAAATAAGAATCATTTCCTATACTTAGAAAGGAAACCTCTTACAATGTCTTACATCTATTGGAATTATTTCCTATAATGATTTTGCTTTTATATTTATTTCCACTAAATTTAAATTCCTTGATACAGGAATGTGTATGCATGTGTGCATACTAAATTGTTTCAGTTATGTCTGACTCTTTGCAATCCTATGGACTGTAGCCTGCCAGGCTCCTCAGTACATGGGATTCTTCAGGCAAAAATATTATAGCAGATTTCCATGCTCTCCTCCAAGGGATCTTCTCAACCCAGGGATCAAACTTGTGTTTCTTTTCATCTCCTGCATTGGAAAGCAGGTTCTTTACCACTAGCACCACCTGGGAAGCCCTTGTGCAGGAATAGTGTCTGAATATTGATGACTATGATGATGATGATGATGATATAGAAATAAAGAATTCACTGAGCATTAGTATTAACCTAGTCAATGACCTTAACAATTTATAAAAAAATACATTTACATTTGATTATTAATATAAATGTATGAATCTCATCCAACTGTATATTCTTATGTCTTTGGTACTCATATAGGCTCTGACATAAGGGTGATTACACAGTTTCATTGCCCTGAATTTATATATAAAGAAATAAAAGAAGTGGGGTAGAGAACAGGCCAAGGAATAAGGAGTATCATAGACTGGGATTCAGTGTTTTCTAATGGACACTGGAACTAAAGTATATTCTGAATTTGAATCTCAGTTTTGTGTGTTGTATGGGCAGTCATTTAATAACTTGAGTTGCTATTGTCTGTTTTAAAGATTGTGGATCATGATACATGCTGAAGATTGGCTAAAAGGATGTGAAATTTAGTAAGGGCTCAGTCTCTTTTGTTATTAACATGCATTTTAACAATTGTACATATCATAAAGAAAAGAAATAAAGTTAAAGAAGCGTCTAGATCAAAGCTGGTTAATTCAGGTTCTATTGGGATTAAGTCAAATCACTTCTCTTGCACCAAAAAATTAATAAAAGACTTTCAAATTATAGTTTTTAAGTCTATTACACAACATTCTGAAATTCTCAGCCCATTTGCTCAAATCAATGACCTACACTTCATATTCAACATATTTGGTAAAACAGCACAACACTAATCACAGTTTAGCTAACATTCAGGGAGTTCATCAGAAATCCTCATCGTGAAATTCTCAGTATCTCAATTTAACTCAGAGGTACTCTCTTTTTACTTCTTACATAGACAAGATGGAAAATCATATGATTCCTCTGAGTGAACAGTCACAAGGAATACATATCCCAAAATGCTGTATGATGATTCTTATGCCAAACCTCTGAAGACAAAACTTAAGGAGACTTATTTTGATCATTTAAATAACTGCAACTCTATTTTCTTAAAACTTTATCATTTATTGGGGTACTTTTGATAAGTTTTAATAGCTCCAAGTTCTAAAAAACATATTAAACTCGGTAACTAAGTACTGAATGACGTTGACTGTGTTGTTTAAACACTAAGTCATGCCCGCATGTCAGGCTCCTCTGTCCATGGGATTCTCCAGGCAAGAATACTAGAGTGGGGTGCCATCTCCTACTCCAGGGATCTTCCCAATTAGGGATTAAACCTGCGTATGTTGCGTCTCCTGTGTTGGCAGGCAGATTCTTTACCAGTGAGCCACCTGGGAAGCCCCTGAGGTTGCTTATGGATGTTTAAATTGCTAAACACCTTATACTCTAATGGATTTCCTCCAGTTTTAAAAGATTTTTCAACACAAATAAAGTCTATTTTAGCAACTAAAACTACCCTGGATCTTCAAAATATCAAATTTTTCATTAAAATAAGCTTTAAAATATCATGTGCTCTTTAACTACCATGTGCTACATTATCACAGTGAATTATCATCCATTCAATACACACACACAAAGATACGAGTAAAGATGACTTTGAGTTAATGCCTAGAGAGGACTCCATCTTACATAGCAGTGTTTTCTGTAGAATTTAGGAGAGCCTGTTTCATCAGGTTTGGGGAAGGTGCTAATTAATGGAAGATACTGCATTCCATTCTCAAAGATTCTTATTCAGTATTTTTGATGGGAAACATTTAAAATAAGCAGCCAATGTGTTCTTCATAGTGGGGGTGCTTCCAAGATCACACTTTAATATTTTTGTATTCTCATAGAAAGGTGATCAGACTGAATATTTGCTTGTGATGTGTTCCCAAATAATAAGGTGCTAAGACATTTTCTTCTACAGACAGGATCTTGACCCTTAGCAAATATAGTGGGCCGTGTGGAACAGTGTCCAGGCCACTTTTTAAGGCAGAAGGACTTATTCCTCAGCTACTGGTACCGCAGTCAGTTGATAGCCACCAGCTTTTAAGAATCTTGGAGATTTGCCTCAGGTGAAGACAGTTTTCTTGTCAATATCATATCCTCTTCCCAGGGGGCATAATGCATCAGATGTCTTTTCCATGCAGGACCATCAATACCATTTCCCCATAGTTTAGGACAGTATGGAAAAGGATACTCTTCAATAACAGTCCTATATGCAGATCTCTATACCAGTATCTGTTTCTTGGAATCTGAATTAAGACAAGAAGCTAACTGATAAATGGCCATTTTTCATATTTGTTGTAAATAGCTTATTGTTTCAAATATCAAACTGCAGAGAAAGTCAGAGAGTGAGTTCTAACTATGTCTGGCAGAAAGTTAAGCATTTCACCACCAATAGTCCATGGCAGGTCCAGTTCTGAGAAAGAGAAAAAATATCAGATCTCAAGAATCACATACAGAACTGGATGAGAACATGAGTCAGTCAATGCAGAGGACATTGAGAGAATTTGGTACTTCTTTTTTTTTTTTTTTCTTTTATAACATTTTATTTATTTTATTTTATTTTTATTTTTTGAGCTTGTGATATAGTTTCTTTTTTTTTTCCATTTATTTTTATTAGTTGGAGGCTAATTACTTTACATCATTACAGTAGTTTTTGTCATACATTGAAATGAATTAGCCATGGATTTACATGTATTCCCCATCCCGGTCCCCCCTCCCACCTCCTGTAAAGTTTGTATTGGTCTATTTCCTGCCACTCTATGCACTGATGACTTGTTAGATTTAAGAACGTGGGATCAGGCAGTCAAAAGTGGCTGCTGTAAAATTACACGGTGTCCTTGATCTATAAGACTGTCACAATAAAGGGAGGTAGGGTTTATGAGCTCTGAGAACAGGTTAATACGAGGCATAGGGTTGCTTTATTTGAAAGAGCTCAGGTCTACCTCTACTCTTCTGTTCTGAGGCTTAAAATTCCACTATTTGAAATATAAGACAGAAAGATGGTATAAAAGCCTAAAAGCCATTAGAAGTTAACTGTAACACGAAGTGAAACTGTTCTTAGGAACAGTAGGAGATACCACAATAAAAGCTGTTCTCTGATCCACATAAAGAGAACTCCAAATCCCAGGATCCATCCAAATATTTGTGTTTTAAAAGGTTCCAGCCATATCTGGCCTAACTTTTGCACACTTTCTTGACTTATATTGAGAAATGGACAAAATTCTTCTCTTTCAACTTCTCACTTTTAAAACAAAATATACAGCAAAGGGAACCAGAGAACTACAATAGAGGGTAGAAACCAAATAATTACAACAGATGGTATGAAGTAATAGACATCACAAAGCAGCAACGGAGAATGTTTGGTGAAGATTGATTCTTTGACCGAGGATAAATCAATAAAAAACATCATGCAGAAATAGCTTTTGACCCAGGCTTTGATGGATATGTAGTAACTGCTCAAAGTTATACCAAGATTGTTATTTGCTTTCTAGAGAATATATAATAAACCATTATTTCACTACAGGTTTTATAGTATGCCTGGTATACCAGATATATTGCTTGCAGTTATGAATGTATTAGAGAACCAGTTTAATAAAATCCTTGTCCTTGTGCTACTTATAGCACAGTGGAATGTAATACCAAGCTAATAACTTGAGAATACTCAATTGAAATTAAAAACATAATATGCTAAGTTGCTTCAGTCATGTCTGACTCTTTGCAACCCCTTGGACTGTAGCCCACCAGGTTCCCCTGTCCATGGGAATTCTCCAGGCAAAAATATTGGACTGGATAGCCATGACCTCCTCCAGGGGATCTTCCTGACCCAGGGATCGAACCTGTGTCTCTTAAGTCTCCTGCAATGGCAAGCAGATTCTTTACCACTAGCTCCACCTGGGAAGCCCAAAACATAATATGGAGTGAACGAACAATTTACTTGATTTCTAAGACTTTGTAACATTAAAATAGGATGGGTTTTTTCAGTCCCATTTAATATTCTATGTTTGAAATAAATTTACTTGGATTCCCTGAGCAAAGTGACCTAAATTTGTATTCAGATTTCTCAGGAGCAACAGAGTGATCTTTCTTCTTTGCTTTAGGATAGAAGCATCCAAAGTAGGATTGGACATGAGGGAGAAGATGGGCTGCAATGACTGAAATGTTAAGTCATCATTATGGGGAGATCTGGACCTTGAATGTCCCTTCAGAGTTGTCCCATCTATGATGAATGTTAGGACAAGTCCTTAGAAGCTTATAGGTTCCCCTGGTGGCTCAGACAATAAAGAAACTGCCCTAAATGCAAGATACCCAGGTTCAATCCCTGGGCCCAGAAAATCCCCTGGAGAAGGGAATGTTAGCCCACTCCAGTATTCTTGCCTGGAGAATTCCATGCACAGAGGAGCAGTCCATGGGGTCGCAAAGAGTTGGACATGTCTGAATGACTAACATTTTCACTTTTCACTTCAGAAGCCTGTTTGAATAAACTTTGGATGGGAACTAGTTCCAAGCAAGGAATAAGACTTTGGGTAAGGCAACTGCATCTAGGCTTTGGAAAATTTTGGAGAGGAGCTCAACTTTGAATGGTCATCAGGTAACACTCCTAGCAGCTGGAGAAATGAATGTCTTAATTCTGAAGTGGGCATCTGGTCAGCACACCACAGCCTCTGCTATAATTTCTAATACAAATTGTTTCTTCCCCCATGACCATAAACCATATTTCTGACTGTGCTCAAGACCCTTCCATATAATGTGAGCTTCGAAGAAGCATTTTCTTGCTATTTAATTTGCTGAGCAAGGAAATGTGGCAGTGTTATGGATTGAATTGCACTCCTTAAAATTCATATATTGAAGTCCTAACTCCTAATGTAACTGTATTTGGAGATTAAATGAGGGCAAAGGTTGGGACTTCAATCAGATAGGACTGGTGTCCTTATAAGAAGAGCAAGAGATACCAAGGGTACACATGCACAGAAGACAGGCCATGTGAGGTTACTTTTTTCTTTTTTTTTTTCCAGTCAGTTCAGTTCAGCTCAGTTCAGTCGCTCAGTCATGTCCAACTCTTTGCAACCCCATGAATCGCAGCACGCCAGGCCTCCCTGTCTGTTACCAACTCCTGGAGCCATCTGCAAACCAAAGGAAGAGGTCTCAGGAGAAATCAAACCTGCCAACACCTTGATCTTGGACATGCAGTTTCTAGGAAGGTGAGAAAATAAATTTCTATTGGTTAAGCCACCAAGTCTGAGTTAGTCTGTTATGCAAGCCCAAGGAGAAGAAGACAGGAAGCAGGAAGGTGAGGTAGGTGTTTTCATGTATCAGAAAAGTAAACATCTGATCATGAATTCAAGGCCTATAATTACAGATTTGGATTTTTGACCTGGTATCTGGACAATTGCGGGCGCAGGAGGGATGAGAGTAGCTACTCCATGTTCAAGGTCAGGAGGGGTGGCCGTGAGGAGATATCCCTTGTCCAAGGTAAGAGAAACCCAACTAAGAGGGTAGGTGTTGCGAGAGGGCATCAGAGGGCAGACACACTGAAACCATAATCATAGAAAACGAACCAATCTGATCACAGGACCACAGCCTTGTCTAACTCAGTGACACTAAGCCAGGCCGTGTGGGGCCACCCAAGACGGACGGGCCATGGTGCAGAGGTCTGACAGAATGTGGAGCACTGGAGAAGGGAATGGCAAACCACTTCAGTATTCTTGCCTTGAGACCACCATGAACAGTATGAAAAGGCAAAATGATAGGATACTGAAAGAGGAACCCTCCCAGGTCGGTAGGTTCCCAATATGCTACTGGAGATCAGTGGAGAAATAACTCCAGAAAGAATGAAGGGATGGAGCCAAAGCAAAAACAATACCCAGTTGTGGGTGTGACTGGTGACAGAAGCAAGGTCTGATGCTGTAAAGAGCAATATTACATAGGAACCTGGAATGTTAGGTCCATGAATCAAGGAAAATTGGAAGTGGTCAAACAGGAGATGGCAAGAGTGAATGTCGACATTCTAGGAATCAGCGAACTAAAATGGACTGGAATGGGCGAATTTAACTCAGATGACCATTATATCTACTACTGTGGGCAGGAATCCCTCAGAAGAAATGGAGTAGCCATCATGGTCAACATAAGAGTCTGAAATGCAGTTCTTGGATGCAATCTCAAAAACCACAGAATGATCGCTGTTCATTTCCTAGGCAAATCATTCAATATCACGGTAATCCAAGCCTATGCCCCACCAGTAACGCTGAAGAAGCTGAAGTTGAACAGTTCTATGAAGACCTATAAGACCTTTTAGAACTAACACCCAAAAAGGATGCCCTTTTCATTATAGGGGACTGCAATGCAAAAGTAGGAAGTCAAGAAACACCTGGAGTAACAGACAAATTTGGCCTTGGAGTACGGAATGAAGCAGGGCAAAGCCTAATAGAGCTTTGCCAAGAGAACGCACTGGTCATAGCAAACACCCTCTTCCAACAACACAAGAGAAGACTCTACACATGGACATTACCAGATGGTCAACACTGAAATCAGATTGATTATATTCTTCAGCCAAAGATGGAGAAGCTCTATACAGTCAGCAAAAACAAGACCGGAATCTGACTGTGGCTCAGATCATGAACTCCTTATTGCCAAATTCAGACTGAAATTGAAGAAAGTAGGGAAAACCACTAGACCATTCAGGTATGACCTAAATCAAATCCCTTATGACTATACAGTGTAAGTGAGAAATAAATTTAACGGATTAGATCTGATAGACAGAGTGGCCAAAGAACTATAGATGGAGTTTCGTGACATTGTACAGGAGACGGGGATCAAGATCATCCCCATGGAAAAGAAATGCAAAAAAGCAAAATGGTTGTCTGAGAAGGCCTTACAAATAACTGTGAAAAGAAGAGAAGTGAAAAGCAAAGGAGAAAAGGAAAGATATTCCCGTTTGAATGCAGAGTTCCCAAGAATAGCCAGGAGAGATAAGAAAGCCTTCCTTGGCGATCAATGCAAAGAAATAGAGGAAAACAACACAATGGGAAAGACTAGACATCTCTTGAAGAAAATTAGAGATACCAAGCGAACATTTCATGCAAAGATGGGCTTGATAAAGGACAGAAATGGTATGGATCTAACAGAAGCAGAAGATATTAAGAAGAGGTGGCAAGAATACATAGAAAAACTGTAAAAAAAAAAAAAAAAAATCTTCATGACCCAGATAATCACAATGGTGTGATCACTCACCTAGAGCCAGACATAATGGAATGCAAAGTCAAGTGGGCCTTAGGAAGGATCACTAAAAATAAAGCTAGTAGAGGTGATGGAATTTCAGTTGAACTATTTCAAATCCTGGAAGATGATGCTGTGAAAGTGCTGCACTCAATATGCCAGCGAAATTAGAAAACTCAGCAGTGGCCACAGGACTGGAAAAGGTCAATTTTCATGCCAATCCCTAAGAAAGGCAATCCCAAAGAATGCTCAAACTACCACACAATTGCACTCATCACACACGCTAGTAAAGTAATGTCCAAAATTCTCCAAACCAGGCTTCAGCAATATGTGAACTGTGAACGTCCAGTTGTTCAAGCTGGTTTTAGAAAAGGCAGAGGAACCAGAGACCAAATTGCAAACATCTGCTGGATCATTGAAAAAGGAAGAGAATTCTAGAAAAACATCTATTTCTGCTTTATTGACTATGCCAAAGCCTTTGACTGTGTGGATCACAATAAACTGAGGAAAATTCTGAAAGAAATGAGAATACCAGACTTCCTGACCTGCCTCTTGAGAAACCTATGTGAAGGTCAGGGAGCAACAGTTAGAACTGGACATGGAACAACAGACTGGTTCCAAAGAGGAAAAGGAGTAAGGCAAGGCTGTATATTGTCACCCTGCTTAATTAACTTATATGCAGAATACATCATGAGAAACTCCGGACTGGAAGAAACACAAGCTGGAAACAAGATTACTGGGAGAAATATCAATAACCTCAGATATGCAAATGACACTACCCTTATGGCAGAAAGTGAAGAGGAACTAAAAAGCCTCTTGATGAAAGTGAAAGAGGAAAGTGGAAAAAGTTGGTTTAAAGCTCAACATTCAGAAAACTAAGATCATGGCATCTGGTCCCATCACTTCATGGCAAATAGATGGGGAAACAGTGGAAACAGTGTCAGACTTTATTTTTCTGGGCTCCAAAATCACTGCAGATGGTGATTGCAACCATGAAATTAAAAGACGCTTACTCCTTGGAAGGAAAGTTATGACCAACCTAGATAGCATATTAAAAAGCAGAGACATTACTTTGCCAACAAAGGTCCATCTAGTCAAGGCTATGGTTTTTCTAGTGGTCAGGTATGGATGTGAGAGTTGGACTGTGAAGAAAGCTGAGCACCGAAGAATTGATGCTTTTGAACTGTGGTGTTGGAGAAGACTCTTCAGAGTCCCTTGGACTGCAAGGAGATCCAACCAATCCATCCTAAAGGAGATCAGTCCTGGGTGTTCATTGGAAGGACTGATACTGAAGATGAAACTCCAATACTTTGGCCACCTCATGCAAAGGGTTGACTCACTGGAAAAGACCATGATGCTGGGAAGGATTGGGGCAGGAGGGGAAGGGGATGACAGAGGTTGAGATGGCTGGATGGCATCACCGACTCGATGTACATGGGTTTGAGTAAACTCCGGGAGTTGGTGATGGGCAGGAAGGCCTGGCCTGCTGCGATTCATGGGGTCGCAGAGAGTCGGACATGACTGAGTAACTGAACTGAACTGAACTGATCTGGACAATTTAGGGATACAACAGTTTCTTCCACCACATTCTAGTTTACTTAAATTTACCATGTAATGAAGATTTAAAATATTTGATTCTACAATTAAATTTCATACTGTGGTCATATAGTTAATATATGTAAATGAATATTTATATGTTTAAATAACCAAAATGTACAGGCTTCCCAGAAGTTGCCTGCCAATGTAGGAGATGCAAGAAATGCAGGTTTGAACCTTCAGTTGGTAAGATGCAATGAAAGAGGGTATAGCAGCCCACTCTAGTATCCTTGCCTGGAGAATCCCATGGACAGAGGAGCTTTGAGGGCTTCAGTCCATAGGGTCGCAAAATGTTGGACCGGACTGAAGCAGCTGAGCACAAGTCTTGATAGCCTCAACTGTGCTTTGCTCTGAAGCCAGATAATTCATCCCAAATGCAAATCTACTGACATTACTTCCTTGCTTAAGTCTTCTCTTAATTGCCTTCAGCAGAATGCCCAAAAATGGTGTACAAGGCCTTTCCTGAGCTATCTCATACCTGTGTCTGAAGACCATTCTGCATATCTTTGTAGCTCTATATGCTTCAGCCTCACTGAAATACTCATGATTCTTATACAGATTCATGTTGCTTTTATGTGTCTATGCCTAGGTAGAGCTGCTCTCTCTCTTCCCACTGATGAAATCTTACTCCAATCTATGCTTCCCAGGAAAGACCACCCAGTCATTGTACAATAGTTCTATTTTTAGAGGCTGTGTTGTTATACGTATGCCCACAGCGCCCCACTGCCCTGCAATTGCCCAGTATGCTTGTGTCTTTCCTGGTGAGTCTGTGAGCACCACAGAAACGAGACCTTCCTCTTTACATCCTTAGGAATTTTTAGGAATGTGCACCCAGTATATTCACAATGCAAATTCATTGATTTGAACTGAAGGATTAATAGAAAAGTGATATATATTTTATCTAGAATAAATCAATGCTTTGCCATAAAATCATATTATTTTCAAAGCATAAATATGAAATATAACTGAATTCAAAATGAGTAATTTTGTTGTTTTTATTTTTTATGAAAAATTATGCTCTCTTTTTCTTCAGCTGCTCATGTTTAACATTGTATTGAGTTTTAGTAAAGATTTAAGCAGTTACATAGTCACTAGGGGTCACTCTTACAATTTTGAATCCTGCGAAACTGTGTAGGTTTTCTTAGAACAATTTAATTTCAATTCTTTCCTCTGTTACATATATAAAGGTGCCAATGATGCACCTGATGGGTGTGTCAGGTAAATAATTACCTAACTTTATGTTTATCTTTTTGGATATTCAATATAACCCAGATGGTTTCCCTGGATGTGGCTAAAAGAAACTGCAATTCAGTTATATTTCATGTCCTAAAACTGGATAGTCAAAGCACATATTAATGAAAAACAAAATACTATTTCATCAATTATGTTCTCATTGGAAAATATTATCTTATTGTTAAGGTAATATTGTTACAGATTTTTGAAAAAGGTTATGGTGAGCCATGCAGAAATGCAGGTACAATGCCTCGCTATTCAAACCAAGTGTCATCTCAGCAGGATTCTTAATCACAAACTGGCTGAAAGGAAACCAACAGACATTTGCAAATAACAAGGGAGCAGCAAAAAGAGAAACAAATCTCTTTCTAACTGTTCTGTGATCATCTCTCTTCCTGTACCCACTCTCAAACCTTCCAAATAATTAGTGAGTGGCAATCAATCATGGCTCCTCAGGCAGGCACCATTTCAGGTGTTTGAAGGTTGATTTTACATCTCACAGGACCAAGACTTTTAGGAGTTAGGAAAGGACTAGGAAGGGCAGGAAGCTGGGCAAAATAAAGAGAAGGTTGTGGAAGAGGAAAGTTATCCCTTCACAAGGCATCTGCAATCAGATGACCAGGAGCCTGCAGCATGTTCTCAGAAGGAATAAACGAGGTAAAGAAAGAAAATTTACATTTCAAAAATAAACTGCCAGGATGTAGGAAGATTGGGAATAATGACTACAGGCTTTAAATAAAGCCAGACTACAAAACTGGAGTCTTATTTTAGCTACTCAAATGTAGTAGACCTTGAGAAAGTTGTAAACTTCAAATTTTCCCACTTGTATAATGGGAACATGATAAGGATAATATTTGTTTCTATATCTTGATATGTACATAAATGAGTATCTATGTCTATAGTTATATCTATAGATATAGACAGATGACAAAAATAAATATGTACACATATCACATATACATATGTGCACACGAATATATATCTACATGTACCTGCAATGCATACACACAGACACACACATACACATCTCCAATTTTAAATGCCTGGCCAACATTTTGAACATTTTTCATGTTCAAAAATGCTTCCTTCTCTATTAGGCTAACTGTGTACCTCCCTAATCAAAAATAAGAAAATACAACTGGGGGACAAGATAGGTTTGAAATTGGATCAGTCCCAGAAAACCTAGGGTGTTTAGTTGCCATAATGATATGGTGAAACCTGATTTCCACTCATTCAATGTCTTTGAAAGGCACCAAAAACCATTTATTGATTTTTCTAAAAGGACAACTGAGTAAAAAAAAAAAAAAAGTACCAATTGAAAATGAAGTCAGTTCATGTAATTCTAGTTACAAATTTGGGCACTGGGCCTGCCAGACCCTCTCACTGGACTCAGCTATACTGAATATAAAAAATAATTTAAAAAAAAACAAATAAAACAAAACAAAAACACACACAATTGAGAAGTCCCTTAACTCAAGGACAAGGGAAAGGCTAAAGAGCAGCATTAAGATCACATAAGAGATGGTCATTGCAGTCCCTCATGTTGAATTCTGCTGAGATAGACAGTCTCATGCTAGGACTAACCTTATGTGCATTCCTGTAAGTCCCATAGCTTTAGCCTACAGAACCTAGAACTTAGGAAGAGAAGGGTAATGAAAGCCACAAAGCCCAGTCAGGGCTGTTTAAAAATTTTAGTGACCAGAACTGAGGATAAAATTCTATGAGGAGAACAAATTCACGGAGGAGTGGGTGGATGTGGAGTAGTACATCTATCTCCACGGATATATCAGGAATACACCTTCAGACACAGAAGTACATGCAGAACACCAGCTGAAAGTGGACAGGAGTACCTGACCAGTGGAAAATAATATATAGACCCATGCAAAACTTGGTGGGATGAAGGAACTAGGGGGAAAAACAGAAGTGTTAGTAGGACTGGACCTGCCCTCGGCAGGTGGGAGAGCGGAAGCAAGGAATCCAATCCCCAGATAGGGGCAACTGTCTGAGTCAGAGGAGAAACATTTAAGGCTGACAGTGAGACAACTGATCTGTGGAAGCCTAAATGGAATGAGAATCAGACAGTCCTTGCCATAGCCATAGATACCCCAGACAGGGCTGTGGATCCCCTGGAAGGCACAGTGGCTGGGAATTGGAATTTAGGGATTGTGGATAAGTCCCCTGGCGGGGGCTGCTATTGACTATGGAGAAACATATCCTAGGGATGTGAGGGAGAAGATTGTAGTGGGAAGTTCCTGTGGAGGAAAGCCAGGCAGCCATGGAAGCAAGGCGATACAGCTGAGTCCTGCGCAGGGGGTGGATCCATCACCATAGCCTCTATCTCCCCACATGCCAGCACTGGCAGCTGAACAATAGAGTCTGGTCCATCAAACACCTGAAGCACTGAACTACAGAGTAGGACCCCACCCAGGGTGCCCCTTTGAGTGCATGACTTGCTGATCTACAGAGTAGGATCCCCCCATCAGGGGGCCCCCTCTATATGCCTGACATGCTGAACAACAGGGAAGGATCCCAGGCAAGGGAGCCCCCAAAGTGCCTGAATGGGTGGAGCTATGGAGAAAGACTGGCCAAAGAGGCCTTCTGATCGCCAGCTACAAGAGGCTCAAAAATAGACTCCGATAGGGCCATAACTCCTGCGTGGAGGCAGTCTGTGTCCCTGCACACTTGGCACCACCAGGGTCCCTGCAAGCCAAGCAACTGTGCCACCTTTATGCTCAACTCTCACTGGGGCAGAGCTGCCACAGGCAGAAAAAGTCTTGCACCTATGTGTGCAGGATCACTTCGGTAGTGTCTGACTCTTTGTGACCCTATAGACAGTGGCCTGCCAGGCTTTTCTGACAGGGAGGGAACAAGCAAACAAACAAACAAAAACTCAGCACAAATCCCACTCTATTTGAAGCTTACACAAGCCACTGGACCAAACTTAGAAGTGCAGAAACCAAAAGGAAGAAAGAATTCAACCTTGAAGCCTGGGAGAAGGAGACCTCAAACACAATAAGTTAAAAAAAAATAATGAAAAGGCAGAGAAATACTACACAAATGAAGGAACAAACTAGAAACACAGAAGTCCAAATAAATGAAGAGGAAATAGGCAAACTACCTGAAAAAGAATTCAGAATAATAATAGTAAAGATGATCAAAAATCTTGAAAACAAAATGGAAAAAATGCAAGAATCAATTAACAAAGACCTAGAAGAATTAAAGAATAAACATGCAGAGACAAACAACACAACTATTGAAATTAAAAATACTCTAGAAGGAATCAATTTCCTTCTCCAGAGGATCTTCCCGACCCAGGGATTAGACCTGGGTCTCCTGCATTGTAAGCAGATTATTTACCATCTGAGCCACGAGGGAAGTCCCAGAAGGAATCGACAGCAGAATATCTGAGGCAGAAAAATGAATCAGTGAGCTGGAAGATTAAATGGTGGAAATAACGTCTGAAGAGTAGAATAAAGTAAAAAGAATGAAAAGAACTGAGGATAGTCTCAGAGACCTCTGGGACAATATCAAATGCACCAGCATTAGAATTATAGAGATTCCAGAAAAGAAGAGAAAAAGAAAGGGCATGAGAAAAATTTTGAAGAGATTATAGTTGAAAATTTCCCCAACATGGAAAGGAAATACTCAGTCAAAGCCAAGAGGCACAAAGAGTAAGATACAGGATAAACTCATGGAAAACCACACCAAGACACATACTAATCAAACTAACAAAGACTAAACACAAAGAAAGAATATTAAAAGCAGTAAGGGAGAAGCAACAAGTAACATACTAGGGAAACCCCATACTCTTTGCAGCTGATCTTTCAGCAGAAACTCTGCAGGCCAGAAAGGAATGGAAGGATGTATTTTAAGTACTGAAAAGGAAAAATCTAAAACCATGAGTACTGTACCAAGCAAGGATCTCATTCAAACCTGATGGAGAAAGCAAAACCTTTTCAGACAAGCAGGAGTTAAGAGAATTCAGTACCACCAGTACCATCAGCTTTACAACAAATATAAAGGAATTTATATAATCAGGAAATACAAGAGAAGAAATGAGATCTACAAAATCACCCCAAACAATTAAAAAAATGGCAAAAGGAACATATATTTCAATAATTACTTTAAATGTAAATGGACTAAATGCTCCAACCAAAAGACACAGACTGGCTGAATGGATACAAAAACAAGACCCATATACATGCTGTCTACAAGAAACTCACTTCAGACCTCAAGACACATATAGATTGAAAGTGAGAGGATGGAAAAATATATTCCGTGCAAATGGGAAGCCAAAGAAAGTTGGAGTAGCAATCCTCATATCAGACAAAATAGACCTTAAAACAAAGAATAGGCATTATAAGAGATAAGGAAGGACACTACATAATGATCAAGGGGTCAATCCAAGAGGAAGACATAACAATTGTAAATATCTATGCACCCAACATAGAAGCCCCTCAATACATAAGATAAACACCAACAGACATAAAAGAAGAAATTGTAACACAATAATGGTAGGAGAATTTAATACCCCACCCACACCACCAATGGACAGATCATCAAAACAGAAAATTAATAGGGAAACACAATTCTTAAATGATACATTAGATGGGATGGAGCTCATTGATATTTTCAGGACATTCCATCCAAATGCAGAAGAATACACCTTCTTCTCAAGTGCACATGGAACATTCTCCAGGATAGACCACATCTTGGGTCACAAATCAAACCTCAATAAATTTAAGAAAATTGAAATTGTATTAAGCTTCTTCTCCAACCACAATGCTATAAGAATAGATAGCAATTACAAGAAAATAGAAAAAACTGTAAGAAACACAAACACACGGAGATTAAACAACACATATCTAAATAACCAACAGGTTACTGGATAAATCAAAAGTGAAATAAAAAAATTTCTAGAAACAAATGACAATGAAAACATGACAACTCAAAACTTAAAGCATGCAGCAAAAGCAGTCCTAAGAGGGAAGTTTATAGCAATACAATTCTACCTCAAGAAACAAGAAAAACATTGACTAGACAACCTAACTTTACACCTGAAACAACAGGAAAAGGAAGAACAAAAACCCCACAAGATTAATAGAAGGAAAGAAATAATAAAGATCTGAGCAGAAATAAAGGAAAAATAAATGAAAGAAACAATAGTAAAGGTTAATTTTTTAAAAAGTTGGTTCTTTGAGAAGATGAATAAAATTGACAAACCTTTAGTCAGACTCATCAAGAAAAATGGGCGAAGAATCAAATCAACAATATTAGAAAAAAAAACAATATTAGAAATGAAAAAGCAGAGGTTACAACAGACAATGCAAAAATACAAAGAATTACAAGAGACTATTATGAACAACTATATGGCAATAAAATGAATAACCTGGAAGAAATGAACAGATTCTTAGCAAAGTTCAATCTTCCAAGAATGAACCAGGAAGAAATAGAAATTATGAAAAACCCAATTACAACCACTGAAATCAAAGTTGTGATAAAAAATCTCCCCCAAAACAAAAGCCCAGGACCAGATGGCTTTACAGGAGAATTCTATCAAACATTTAGAGAAGAGCTAATGCCTATTCTTCCAAAACACTTCCAAAAAATGTCAAAGGAAGGGACACTTTCAAACTCATTCTACAAGGTCACCACCTCCTTAATAGCAAAACCAGACAAAGACAACACAAAAAAAGAAAACTACATGCCAATATCACTGATGAACATAGATGCAAAAATCCTCAACAAAATTTTAGCAAACAGAATTCAGCAACACATCAAAAAGCTCATACACCATGAGCAAGTTGGGCTTGTTCCAGGAAAGCAAGAATTCTTTGCTATACGGAAAATAATCAATATGATACACCATATTAATAAATTGAAAGATGAAAACCATATGATCATCTCAATAGATGCAGAGAAAGTCTTTGACAAAATTCAGCACTCATTTATGATTAAAATTCTTCAAAAAAAATGGACATAGAAGGAACCTACCTCAATGTAGTAAAGGCCATATATGATAAGCCTACAACAAACATTATTCTCAATGGTGAAAAACTGAAAGCATTCCCCCTAAGATCAGGAATAAGACAAGGGTGCCCACTTTTGCCACTATTATTCAACATAATTCTGGAAGTCCTAGCTACAGAAATCAGAGAAGAAAAAGAAATAAAAGGAATCCAGATCAGAAAAGAAGCAAAGCTCTCACTGTTTGCAGATGACATGATACTGCACATAGAAACCCCTAAAGATAGTATCAGAAAATTACTAGAGCTAATCGGTGAATTTAGCAAAGTTGCAGGATACAAAATCAATACACAGAAGTCACTTTCAATTCTATATACTAACAATGAAAAATCAAAAAGAGCAATTAAGGAATCAATCCCATTCACTACTGCAAGAAAAATAATTAAATATCTAGGAATAAACTTATCTAAGGAGACAAAAGAACTGTACACAGAAAATCATAAGCCACTGATGAAAGAAATCAAAGATGACATAAACGGATGGGGAGATATTCCATGTTCCTGAGTAGGAAGAATCAATATTATGAAAGTGACTATACTACCAAATGCAATATACAGATTTAATGTGCTCCCTACCAAATTAGCAATGTCATTTTTCACAGAACTAAAACAAAAAATTTCACAATGCATATGGAAATACAAAAGACCCTGAATAGCCAAAGAAGTCTTGAGAAAGAAGAATGGAGCTGGAGGAATCAACCCTCTGACCTCAGATTATACTACAAAGCTACAGTCATCAAGACAGTATGGTACTGGCACAAACACAGAAATATAGACCAATGGAACAAGATAAGAAGCCCAGAAATAAACCCATGCACCTATGGGTACCTTATTTTTGACAAAGGATGCAAGAATATACAATGGGGCAAAGACAGCCTCTTCAATAAATGGTGCTGGGAAAACTGGACAGCTACATGTAAAAGAAAGAAATTAGAACACTTCCTAACACCATGCATAAAGATAAACTCAAAATGGATTAAAGACCTAAATGTAAGACCAGAAACTATAAAACTCTTAGAGGAAAACATAGGCAGAACACTCGATGACATAAATCAAAGCAAGATCCTCTATGACCCACCTCCTAGAGTAACAGAAATAAAAACAAAAGTAAACAAGTGGGGCCTGATTAAACTTAAAATCTTTTGTACAGCAAAGGAAACTATAAGCACGGTGAAAAGACAATGTTCAGAATGGGAGAAAATAATAGCAAGTGAAACAACTGACAAAGGATTAATTTCCAAAATATACAACTAGTTCTTACAACTCAATGCCAGAAAAAACAAACAACCCAATCAAAAAGTGGGAAATAGACCTAAACAAACATTTCTCCAAAAAAGACAAACAGATGGCTAACAAACACATGAAAAGATACTCAGCATCGCTCATTATTAGAGAAAAGCAAATCAAAGCCACAGTGAAATGTCACCTCACACTGGTCAGAATGGCCCTCATCAAAAAGTCTACAGACAATAAACGCTGGAGAGGGTGTGGAGAAAAGGGAACGCTCTTGCACTGTTGGTGGGAATATAAGTTGACACAGCCACTATGGATGACAGTATGGAAAATTCCTTAAAAAACTAGGAATAAAATGACCATATGATCCAGCAATCCCACTCCTAGGCCTATACCCTGAGGAAACCAAAATTGAAAAAGACACATGTATCCCATTGTTCATTGCAGTACTATTTACAACAGCTAGAACATGGAAGCAACCTAGATATCCACTGACAGATGAATGCATAAAGTTGTGGTACATATACACAATGGAATATTACTGAGTCATAAAAATGAATGCATTTGAGTCAGTTCTGATAAGACGGATGAATCTAGAACCTATTATACAGAGTGACGTGAGTCAGAAAAAGAAAGATAAATATCATATTCTAACGCACATATACGGAATCTAGAAAAATGGTACTGAAGAATTTATTTACAGGGTAGCAGTGGAGAAACAGACATAGAGAATAGATGTATGGACATGGGGAGAGGGGAAGAGAGGGTGGGATGTGTGGAAAGAGTAATAACATGGACACTTACATTAAAACAGATATCCAATGGGAATTTGCTATATGTCTCAGAAAACTCAAACAGGGGCTCTGTTTCAACCTAGAGGGGTGGGATGGGGAGGGAGATGGGAGGTAGGTTCAAAAGGGAGGGGATATATGTATAACTGTGGATGATTCATGTTGAGATTTGACAGAAAACAACAAAATTCTGTAAAGCAATTATCCTTCAAAAAAATTAATTAAAACAAAGCAAAACCCTATGAGCAGTCTTAGAGAGACATGCAGGGAAATCTGCTTATTCTACTTCTAAGATATTTGACCAAGAGGCAGAAAAAAAAAAAAAACCACTATTGCTGTTAATATTTAAGATTCTAAGAGATAAACATTCCATCTGGAAAAATTATCTCTTATGTATCTTTCTAGATTCTCAAGGATTTTGCACAAAGGATACCACCATTTTGGAGATGACTATCACAGTGCTTCCGTGGGCAGGGAGGCATAGAGTATCATGGGGTAGTCTATACTTTGCAGGCACAAACATCTGGCATGGACTACATTACTAAACCTCTCTAAGACAGCTTTCATTATCTAAAATGGGTAATCGCATCCACCTCTTACAGGTTTGGTAAGAATAAGCCAAAATGATAACACACTTGAAGACGTTAGCACAGTGCCTGACAGTTTATTTTTAGTTTACTTCACAAGGAGTTACAGAGATTGCTCTTTCTATCCTGTTGCTATTTTAATAGCTGCCATTGGCACAGGGCATGGATGGTACCATGCCTCGCCTTACTTTCTTCTGTACTACTTGAAAGTATTTGCACAAAGAGAATTGTAAACCGAAATGTCTCAGTCCACATGGATGATACAAGTATGGGACCGTCTTGTACTTCAAGAAAGTTATTGTCCTCTAGAGACAGGAAGATGGACAAAATAACCTGTAAAATTCTTTACAGCCTGGAGGATCTAACTTCCCAGCCATTTGTATTTTCTCAAAGGATGTTTACTTATATTCTGCATAAGGCTCTCTTGATTGAATGGTGAAGTATGTCAGTAGTTGTTACCAAAAATGGGAGTGTTTTCCCAGCAAACAACAGCAAAAGCAAAAATAAAGTACTTTCTTATTCCTAATTTTTACTCTTGAATTCGTGCAGAGGTAACCTCTTGAACAAAATAAGCTGAATATGCATCATTTGGAGAGCATTTGAACTGACCTTAACTTCCCCTCCCTAAATATTTATCCCACCTGTTAGTCCTTGGTTTGTTTTTACAGACATATATTCACATGTGTTTGTCTTTCTCCTACACACTTTGGTTAAAATACAAAGTTCTTCAAAAGAAGACAAATAGTAAATATTTTTTTGAAAACATCTCAATGGAGACTTGTATTATAGCACAGACAGGGAAAAAAAACTCCACTCCAAAAAGAGAGAATTACAGAAGATGGCAGGGAGTATTTGAAAGGAAAATGTGAACATCAAGGACTAATTTTTATCAATTCTTTAATGAATTTGACTATCCATCTATAATTTAAATCATCAATTAATTGAAAGGGTCCATTATTTACCATGTTATATGTTAGGTATCAATTAGACATAGATGTTGGGGATATAATCTGTGAACAACTTGGTCCCTGAATTCAAGGGATCCTGAGTTCCAAGGAGGAGATGTGTTTGTAGTCAAGCAGCTGTTCTCATAATTATGATGGATGCCTTAAGAGATTCCTGCAGTATGTACAGGAGAGGGACCAAAAAGTTGAGTGATGATCCCCTTGTTGTGATTGAGAAGGTGGAGAATAGGTGGTATTTCAGTTGAATCTTAAAGGATATATAGTTGTTCATTAGAAGGATCATTCTGCACTGGGTTGAAGCTAGATGGAGTTTCGTTAAACAGTTACATTATCAGAACTTTAGAATGTACCTTCATTGATTTTCACATTGCAGTTATCTTTTTAATACTCTGATATGTTTGGAAATAAATAAGAATATGACCCTAGAAATGGAATGCACAATATTGTCAAAGCTAAAATACAATCACTAACATCATACAGAAGCTTATTGCTAGCTGCTGCAGTGCATTAAATGTTCTACATACATCTTCTCATTTAATTTGGACCAAGACAATATAAAAAGAGCAAAGCATTCCCACTTTATAGATGAGGAAAGTAAGGTGCAGGCAGGATAAGCAAATTTCCTAAAGGCATATTGCTAGAAATGAAGACTCTTAGGACCCACTCTAGATCTCCTGAATAAGAATTCATTCACATTTAGCCAAGATCAGAAGTGATTCTTACACATAATAATATTTATAAAACATATATTTAGTCTGACCTTACCACTATAAATCCTGTACATGATTGTTCATCTCAGGAAATGGTTTCACCTTACAGTTTCACTTGCTTATTTGCTAATGAATCTGTCTCCCTTTCATGCAGTAACAGTATGCCCTCCCTGTAAAGAATATTCCTCTTTTGAAACAATGGGGAATGCACTCTTGCTCTTTTCATGTGTCAACTTATCACATATGTGGGCCTATATCTGAATATATGGTAACTCTCTTATTTTTTGTTTTCATCTAATCATTTCAATTTCTTTAACTATTACATAAATGATGTCATGTCTACACCTTATTTTTCTGGTGTCTCATTTATGAGCTGACAGTAGCTTGACACTGTCCCTCTTAAAACCAAATCCTATAGAATGAATCAACTATTGCTGATATTTTCTTTCTGTGAGAGAATACAGTTGGACAATTACCCTCCACAATCTGAGTATTCTGAGGCTATCATTAATTGAATAACATCAAACATCTCACTGAGCCAGTGGTCACCTTAAATGACAGCTGCTGTTCCCAGACACCAAAACAGGTCATTTCCCTGGCCTCTTTTCATGGGTCAGATTTGGAGAAGTGGGCCTCATACATGCCCATCACACTCTGTCCTAAAATCTTATATCAGAAATCCCCTTTGCTCTTGAAAAGTGTTCAGTAATTTTCTTCTCCAGGACCTTCAGACATTTTGAACATTCACCAAGTAACCAGGAACTGTAATTGTGGATCATTTAGGCAGGACTAAATGTATATATAAAAGCTGGAGAAACTTACCCTTCATTTATACTTAAAATGAAAAAAAAAAAAAAAAAGCAACAGTTCAATGAGTATCTAGACCCTGGGGAAGCAGAGATGAGTAAGTGTCCTTGCTTTACAAGAGGTCACACTAGAGAAAGAGAAACGTAAGTAAAAGCATAATCGCAATAGAAAGTATGAGCACAGTTGTATGAGAAACAGAGAGGAATAAATGATTAATAGCCTCAGGGAGAAGAGCAGAATTTCACAGAGAGATGGCATTTGAGCTGTCTTATAAGGATGATTTTACTACTCAAAGAAGACAAAGAAGTCTCTCCAGGTAGAGAACTAGGTTGTGAACAGTCAGAGAGAAGAGAATCTTGTAAGAGAGTATTTGGATAATGATAGAATTTATTAAACTGAATTCAGGAGATGCGAGGGGAAATGCAGGAGATAATCTAACATCAACTTGTATTTTAAGAAGATCTTGTATAACGAACCATAAAGTGAGAATTTAATCTTTTGAGCACTGGGGAGTCATGCAAGATTCTTCTTAAATAGAGGCTACTGTAGTCTGTGATTAGAAGTTAAATTCTGATGTTAAGTTGGACAACAGTTTTCAAGGGAAGGGAAAGTGAAGGTTGAAAGATCTCTTAGAAGCCTGGTACCACAGTTCAGACTAAAGTTGTTGAAAGTCCTGTCAGACCAATGTTGGTAAAATGTATCACCCAGATATAAAGGACCAAAGCACATTAACAGTAATAAAAGCATTGCCAGCACAGTTGTTTGATTCCTAAATAAAACAAATGCTTGAAGCTCTTATAAATTGCAAGGGAATTAATTTCAGTTCCTCAGTGGTAAAGGGAACAATCCTCAAGCACATTTTCTACTGAGTATTTTCCTGGATGAACAAAGTAGAAAGCCTGAGTACACAGTTAATGAAATGTATAAATATTCTACCCATTCAGAAGAAATCTGTACAGTAAGTCCAGGAAAGAAGAAAAATAGCTTTGAGAATAAATGATCAATGAAAGAAAAGTCATATCATATCCAGAAAGAAACAAAAGTATGTAACCTCTGTGTATTCAAACCAAGAAATCACTTAACCAGCAGGGAGTGAGAGTTGAGGAACGTAACAATCTTACTGGGCTTTTGAGGATGCTAAGGCAATTCAAAGCATTTTACCTTTTTAAAAAGTGTAACTCCATGGCTGATTCATGTCAATGTATGACAAAACCCACTGAAATGTTGTGAAGTAATTAGCCTCCAACTAATAAAAATAAATGAAAAAAATAAAAATAATAAATAAATAAATAAAAAGTGTGTCCCCAACTCAGTGTCTCGTTTAATCTACATATCACCTGGAACAGGTTGCTGCTTTTGTCCACATTTAACTGGGTAAGAAATATTTAGGTTCTAAGAGATTGAATATCTTATTTAATACTCAAATTGAGGCTTCTCTTTGGCTAAATCACAAAAGTTGTCATTTTTTAGGTTGAAATGTTTAAATATCTGCAACTTTGTATGGTTCAACCTAATGGATCCCAAGTACAGTGCTCTAAAAGTTTCAATCAACAACATGCTAATTTTATGCTGGTTCCATGGTTGCAAAAGCAAATTAATTCAAAATGTCAAGCAAAATGGTTCTGTATCTCTGTTCAGATGGGCACCGAACTGGTCCATGTTTGTTAGTGAAATGGACATTAAAGGAAGAGCTGTTTGAACACCATCCCTTCTCTTACCTTCCACAGAATCACCATAAATACTCCTTTCACTCTTTAGAATAATATAGATCATAAGACAGTGCATTAAAGATATATTAGGTAATATAGAATTATATATATAACATAAATATTACCTTAGACCCAAACATGAATACAAGTGTTATTTTTTGTTCCAGCTTAAAACTGGAACAAAATATTTTTTAAATTAAAATGTATCATTTCAGGAACTATATTTTTGCCTCCAGGTTTCTGGAAAGAAAAATAAGAGAAAGATGTTTAGCAATGCAACTGCAAAGATGAGTCTGTATCTGGGAATCATGATAGTTGGTAGAAAAAAAATGAGGTAAGGTGCCTTGCCAGGAGGAGCCAATCAAGAGCTCTTTGAATCATATACTTTTGGTTACAAGGTGAAGGCCACAGATTTTCAAGGACCTTTGCTTCATTATTTGCTTCTAATTGAAAGCAGATATCTGCAATGAGTACAAAGAATTCTCATTATCTGAACTTCTATCTCAGACCTTAAGGGAGTTTGTCCCACTACTGACCTTTTTGCTGGTTTGTTTCATCAGCACACTTTCCAGTGGCTGCATATAGAGACCAAAGCTACCACGAGGACACAGAGTCTTTCTAAAAGACTTAAATATGCCTACCCAAGTTCCTATCAGGTATTTGTTCTTATAGCCCCAACCAGAAGCAACTAGCAAATCTTTCCATCTTGGAACAACTCCAAACATCTAGAGGTATGTATTTTTAAAATGCTGAATGGGAATATGTTTCTAATAACTGATCGTTCCATTTGTGCCCAGAAATCACAAATAAATTTTCTCTCCCTCTTTCTCATGGCACCAGATGTCCTACTTTGGTATTACCTGCTCCAGCCTAAAATCTTTCTCCGTTCTCTCATCTGCTCTTTAATGTAACATAATGTGGAATTCCCTCAAAAATCTGATTATTTCTCTGTGACATCTCATGTGACTTTTAACTGTAATACCCAAAAGTACTTCTGTCCCCACCTAAAGTGAAAACCACATTGTGTCGCTCTCCTGCTGAAAACCTGAAGATGTTTTATGTATACTTCAGGATAAAAGTTAAGCTCTAGATTCCATCACAAGAATGCCCATGGTGTGATCTCAGCTGGCCTCTCTGACCCACTCAAGTCATGCCATGCTACTGCAATCCTGCAGACAAACCTTGTTTTCTTTCCTCTCTAGTTCTCTGCACAGGCTGTGTTCCTCTTTCCATAAGGAGAAGCCCTAGTAGACTCAGATCTACTCAAAAACAATTTTGAGTGAGGATAAGTTATATACTGCTCCAGTGTTTCAGCCAAGCTGTGTCTCTCTCTATATTTGGCAATTATCTTACAGTCATACAATTTTTTTCCTCCCACAGATGGACAGCTGGACCATGACTTCTTTGAGGCCAGGAACTGTGCCTTCATTTCACATTCTTTTCTTTCATTACATTCCTGACAGAGTAAATACCTAAGTTAAATGAACAATTTAAATTAACGTAACACTAGCAGTTGAGAACTCACTGGGGATATGTATATAGAGCGGACTTTAATGGACTGAAGACTACTATGTAGTAAACACTTAGATCTTAACATCTTTCCCTTGCTAATTAGTAATCATAGTCTATTGGCCCCTCACCTATCAAGTTGCATATGGGTAACTGTCTTGAAAGGAATTTCTCCATTCATCCAAAAGGTTACTCTTAATAGGAGTTTCTGTGCAGAGAGAGGATTTGGCATGGCTCAGTGACTGCAGAATTAAGTTGTTTCCATCTTTGAGCCCACACACATTCCTAGTCCTTACTACCATGAAAAAATGGAAAACCATGCCTAAAACTGACAGAAGTAAAGCTATATTGAGGACAAGCAAATTAAATTTTGCTTTCTCCTACTCTTTATTTTTACCTGACAATGTCAGGCTGATCTTCACAATGAAGACTTTTAAATTACTGAATGCTCTTCTTGAACACCTAGCCAGAGAGATAAAGATATTTAGGGTCAGCAGAGAAATGGTCATTTTAAGTAGGACTGGGGTAGCTGTCAGAGAGAGGTGGCAATTGGAATACGGAGTAGCCATGGAAGGGAAAGAGTGCTTAAATCAACTTTTGGAAATGGAGGAACTAGAAAAATGTTTATCCCTCTCCAGGAGGACAGCAGAAGTCAGCACAGAACAGTGAAAAGACAAAAATATCTGGCTAAAACATTTTTTAGTCCCATTCCCCTCCCCAAATAATAACTCTCTTGGAAATTTGAAACCCTTTATAAAGTAGTTCATTTTTAACTAGTTCAAACCAACTGCTGTTGGAGTGCTTTAAAAAGGTAAGGATGCTGACAATCCTAACTGGTCTTGGATGAGACTTGGATATGGATATTTTTGAAAGCTCCTAGTTGATTCTAAGCATTTTCCAGCATTGAGAAATTATGACTCTAGTCTTAATCCAAATCTGCCTTCTGTGGTATTTTAAATGTAAGCATTTAAGTGATTATTGCTTTTATTAAAATGTTAATTAGTATGTGATTGACACATGTGCCTGTCTATTGGTACTGGCTCTGCTCTTAATTTCTGCTTAAAGCCACCAGGTAGTATCAGGTAATAACACCAACAGTAATAATAATTAATACTAATATTAATATTTAATACTTATTGAGGTACTTTTCTAAGTACTTTACTTATTGAGGTACTTTTCTAAGTACTTTACTTATTGAGGTACTTTTCTAAGTACTTTATAGATGATAATCCATGTAGTCCTTGAAATAAACTTATAAATTATCTGATATTATTAACCCCTGTTTCATTTTACAGATGAGGAAAGAGAGGCTCAGAAAAGTTGAGTCATCTGCCTAGGACCACAGAGTAAGTAAAATAAAGGGTTATGCTTTGTGGAAACCAGTGATTCATGCTGAAACTTGTTCAGAATGACTTGATAAACATTCAGCACAGTAGGAAATGTATGGGAGGGTTTAAGGACATGAGTTCTGGTGCCAACAACACCTGATTCTACTGCATAGTGACTGTGCAACCTTATACACAAAACACTTGAACTCTTTGACCATCAGTTTTCCTATTTGTTTAAATAGGGATTGCAATAGTTTCAAAGCCACAGTGAGCATACCAAAGCCCAGAAAAGCTTAACAGCAGGGACTCACAGAGTCAAGTGGCTGAAGAATTAAGATCTAGATACCTTGACTTACAGATTCATTTTCATTTTAGCATGATGCTTCTTATTTGGGAGCCAGATTTGAAGGACTTTGGATACTTAGGTAAGTAACTTACATTCTCTAACTATGTGAGTTATGACTCAGTACAGACAACACATCAGTCCTCTGCAGGGACTCAGCCCAGGAGTTTAAGATAGTTAATGAGTTAACTAAAAACTCTGAAAATTCTTGTTGATTAGTGATTTTTTTTTTTCCTGAAAGCACAGTCTGCCAGATCTGTCAATCTCCAGATTCCAACATGCAGATTATGAGGCCAAGAATTCCCCTAAGTAAGGTTAGAGAGATATTTCTTCTGGTTTCATGCTATGTGCCATGATACAAGGGGAGGAGGCATCATCAAAAACACAAGGGAACTCTGCATTCTTGCCTTAGTGCTTTCTGAGTGCTTTCTGTATTGTAAGTCTGTGGTCTCCATAATGTTCTGGAAAGTAATGAGCCATAGACAGACAAGGAGGCTTATGAAAGAGGGCATATAGTTTATCTGTAACCCCACCTAGCACTCCATTCACCTGCAGGTAGACAAAAGTTGAAACTGCAGTTTGTGAGCAAACAGTAATTTAATATACAAGCAAAAACCAGTTATATTTTTAAGCATGAGACATTTCACACTGGTCTGATTGAGGTAATCTGGCATTTGATACTTCAATATGCTAGCTGATACTTCAATGTGATTGGATTTATTGAAAATAAATTGGAATTCCATTTTGTAATGTTATTACAGAAAATGCTATTCTTCTTCATTGAGGCAATCTGTCATTGATTTTCTAACAATGTTTTCTATATATGCAATTCAATATTTGAAAATTTAAAAAAAATTTACCTTACAAAGAATCCACCAATACATTAATAGCTAATGCAATTGGCTCTTACCCTATTACAGGTACAGTTGCATATGTTACTTCAATTGTTATAGAAAATTCTATGAGAGACCATAACCTTCATCATCTCCATTTTCAGATAAACAAATTAAGCAAGAGAAACAGAGTAAGTTTTCTGTGGTTAAACAAGTACAATTTTCTCCTAATAATTAGGCTTATGCTGGTTTTCATAATTGTCTTACTGTCAGTATAAAATATGACCAATTTCTGTATTATTTTTATTTCAGATAGAGATGGTCAATAGAATTGGAATGGTTTCATGAAGCTATCTGAGATGACAAACATCCTAGGGATGCTTAGAAGTGACTTGAATGAAGATTTAACTGGAAAGGACTGACTTCTTCAGAACTGACCATTTAGGAAGTGATGAAAGGCACTACACAGATTATGTATAATGAAAGGCAATAACATAGATTATCGCCATGTAAGCCTCACTTAAATCCAATTTTTTTTTTTACATTTTAGATAAAGGTAATGATTCCTGTCTTACCACCAGGGTTTTGATGAACACCAGCTGAAATATTTACTGTTTCTTCAAGATATCTGTGTGTGCGTGTGTGTGTGTGTGTGTGTGTGTGTGTGTGTGAGGCTCTGGAATTTCAGGAGGGGTAGGGTGATGAGTGCCCTGACCACAACTCCCCTGCTCCTATGGGCCCAGCTCTTCTGTTTCTTTTTCATTTTGATGTTTGAACACTTGAAGAAAACGGCAGTTCCTATGAAGAATAAGTGTGTTTAACAATTTAGATTATGCATGCAAAAATATACATTATGGTATACAAGTGAGGGATTTTTACTACTCCACTAGTCTTATTTTTTTAAAGAGAGAGATGCTGTTATTTACAGGGAAGGAGGAAAGTGGTAGAAAAAAGCACTTAGAGATTAGGGAGGCCAGTGCTCGGCTTATGTGTTAGGTAGAGTTTTCTTTGGCTAACAGAACCAATAGAATAAATATTTATTTATTTATTTATAAAGAAAGGGAGGGGGGATTGGGGTGAGGAATACATGTAAATCCATGGCTGATTCATGTCAGTGTATGGCAAAAACCACTACAATATTGTAATTAGCCTCTAACTAATAAAAATAAATGGAAAAAAAAATAATTAACTCATGATTATAGAGGCTGAGAAAACAGTACTTCTATTTAGAAACATGTTATTACCACAAAGTCAAGATATTGGGGATCCAGGAAAACCCATGTTTTAAGTTACAGTACAAAGACCAGCAGATATCCAGACAGGGCTGATAATTTACTCTGAGTCCGAAGATAGGAAACAATCACTCCAGTAATCGTTCCAGCTCAAAGGAAGTCAGGCAGGATGAGTTCCCTATTATTCATATGGGAGACTCAGCCTTTTCATTCAATTCAGATGCTCCACAGACTGGTAAGGTCCACCCACATTGGGGAGCATGATTCATTTTACTCAGTGAATGGGTTTAAACATTACCCTCAAGAGAAACACCCTCATAGACACACTCAGAATGATGCTCCACCACATAGCTGTGCAATCCATGGCTCAGTCAGTTGGAACATAAAATTAATTATCAAAGCTTCCTACTCTGCTGCATACTAAGAGTGACTGGATAAATCATTTAAACTGCTTAACAATCAACAAAATGGGCATGAGAAACCATTCAACATATGGTTGTTTGAGGATTAATTATGCCACTGTCTATGAAGTATTTTTTACTATATGAATTGCATCTGTTTTTTATTCTTCAGCCTTTCATATTTATGAACTTTTTTTGCCATTTATACATATAATGAAAGATAATAAATATGAAATAATTAGGAACAATACAAGAAGACTTATAGTCTGGGTAGATTGCTCTGTAAGAGAGTTTTGTTTCTTGTGTTTATGCTCTCTGGGAGCCAACCATGAGAAAGGCTGAAATATTTTGTCACACACACACACACAAACAAATGAATACAGGAGGTTTACTGTATTACTAGCAATAGGTGTTAGAGTTTAAGCTTTTCATTGAATGATGCATAACACTTTTGTATCAGTCTAACATTTTGTCAGACTTACATTTTGTTTTTAAAACAAAAGTGAAGTACCTTAAATCATAACTTCTAACTACCATAACTGTCAATTTGTTGAATATATATGTTGTATTCGATTGATAGTTTATCCACACTTACACTCGATTTAGGAAACTTTATTAGTTATTTATTACTACTTAACAGATTGCTACATGTTTGCAGCTTCAACTATCACACATTTATTGGTTCATATCAGGAATCTGTTGTTTCCTCTGTATGGCTGCAATGAAGGTGTAGTCAAGAACTAGCTCTTCATCTGAGGGCTAAACTGGGGATGGGTTCATTTCCAAGCTCATTTAGGTTGCTGGCAGAATTGTTCTCTTTATGAGTGAAGCAGTGAGGAACTTGGCTCCTTGCTGGTTTGTTCTTATGGGTCTCTGAGATCCTAAAGACCTCCTGTAGTTCCCAGTTACATGGTTTTCCTACAGACAGCTCATGATATGTGCTTACTTCTTCACTACCATCAGGAGAGTGGGGGAAACTAGTGGAGGTCTTCATAAAGGATTGAGTCATATAATGTAATGCAATTACAGGTGATATCCCATAACCTCTGACATATACTGTAACCTAATCAAGAGTGACATTCCCTCACCTCTGCCATATTCTATTGGTTTGCAACAAGTCACCGGCTCTCTTCACACTCAAGGAGAAGGAGTTATACAATTCCTTCTGGTGTGAATACCTAAAGGGGAGCATAACTGGAGGTCAATTTAAGGTCTTCTCATGACAGAGACTCAAAGAAGAAATATAAGCACCTATTAGAAAAATGTGAGATGGACTTTTTATTTTAATTCAACATTTGTTAAGAAGTGTAATTTCCTGAATGTAATTCAGTAACTTTGGCAAGGTTCTTATTTCTCTTTATAAAAGGTTGGAAGAGGCTTTATTTTCCATGATGACACAGGATAGTTTTTAATTACCACTCCAAAATATAAATGTGTGTGTGTGTGTGTGTGTGTGTGTGTATACTCATAAACATGAGTACTCAGTGAGCTAACCTTAAAACATACAGTAAAGTATAAAGTATTTGGGAGATTCTTAAAGATACTCAATTTTCCCGATTCCTTAGTGCATTTTGGCACAGATTCTGAGTCCAAGGACTACACGTTTATTTCAAGGAAAATCCAACTTTGTGCAGGAAAAGAAAGAACTCATTCCTCCTCTCAAACAACCTCAGCAATACTTCCTAATAATTTTAGTATTTTTAGATGCAGCTGACAATACTTCCATCCTAAAATATTGTTGTTTTTGAGAGATGATGTTCATCCAATGATAACAGCAATAATTTTATTTCAGGGAGGGATAATATGTACAAATTTTTACTCCCTCTCTAATTTTACAAGTGCTTTTAATTTTATATAATGAGCTTTTTATTTGAAATTATGAGAAGGCAATTATTTCAAATAATTACATTGTGAGATATAAGGTAGTTAAAAGAAGGGAGAACATGTTCACAGCACACACAAATATATAAAAAAGAGAAATGCTTAGTACTGATGACCAGTCTGCATGTTGACTCTAAGGTAAGCAATATTCATATGGATTTACAACCATGCTGACAGGCCCATGTTCAGCACAATTTTTGAGATACCCTAGCTGGTAGGTCAGTAATGCTCATAGATCAGTTCATCTGAAACATAAAACACATGTGAAATAATACAAACTGAGAGAGTTAGAAGGCATTCTCAAGGACAAATCACAGTCTAAAATGAAAATAATAAAACTTAATTTGAAAATACCAGCCCAGGTTGGGTGCATGAGACAAGTGCTCGGGCCTGGTGCACTGGGAAGACCCAGAGGGATCGGGTGGAGAGGGAGGTGGGAGGGGGGACCGGGATGGGGAATACATGTAAATCCATGGCTAATTCATTTCAATGTATGACAAAAACTACTGCAATGATGTAAAGTAATTAGCCTCCAACTAATAAAAATAAATGAAAAAAAAAAATAAAACAAAAAAATAAATAAATAAATAAAAATTAAAGAAAAAAGAAAATACTAAGTTCTTCAAAGTATATTTCTCAACTTCTTTTTCAGAAACCCCAGATCCTTCTGTTCACAAGCACCTGGAAACCCTGAACCAGAATGGGATCATGTAGTCATAGTCTCCCAGCACTGACATTTACAGAAACCTATTTATCTCTCCTCTCCTTAGATGACTTCAGCTTGTTGTTACGGCCTGAAATATAAGTGGGACACATTCAGAAACAATACATTTTGTATATGCAACAACCAGGAAAGATTGCTGAGGATAAAGTTGAACTGGACAGACAATCAAGAAGTGTAACAAAGAGCATCATCAGTTGTGGATGTCACCTGTATACAAATAGGATAAAATCATACTTTGAGGAGCCAGTGTCAACACTGTGCTTACACTGGATTTGGATTACAAAGTCATTAGGAACAGGTGTTTGGTCCCTCATAGGGCATTTCTGAGCCTACCAAGGTTGCACACCCTCTCCCCATACACAGGCACACACACATATGCATACAGTCTGAGGCATCTCCACTGAAGATATATGCATGGTATAGATACGGCTTTCCTACATTCCTACATGGTCCACATTTATTAGCCATAAGGAAGCATTAAACAATGTTATATTCTACATTTGGAATAACTGTGGAATTAATTATTACATAAAAATATACCACAGATAGCTAAACTATCCAACATTAAGATATAAGTCTGTTTGAAAGCAATCATTTTGGTAGCAAATTAGTTTGAAAAATGTATGTCCTCCCTGTCCCTGTCTAAAACACACAGAACTGTACATTTAAATTAAAAGAAACAAACAAACTTAATTACTGCAACTTTTTAAAATGGATATCAGTTGTAGAGTGGCCAGTTGCTTGGTCTGCAAATAAATGACCCCTAATTATTCTGGTCAAGGCTATGGTTTTTCCAGTGGTCATGTATGGATGTGACAGTTGGACTGTGAAGAAAGCTGAGTGCCAAAAAATTGATGCTTTTGAACTGTGGTGTTGGAGAAGACTCTTGAGAGTCCCTTCGACTCCAAGGAGATCCAACCAGTCCATCCTGAAGGAGATAAGTCCTGGGTGTTCATTGGAAGGATTGATGCTGAAGGTGAAACTCCAATACTTTGGCCACCTCATGTGAAGAGTTGACTTGTTGGAAAAGACCCTGATGCTGGGAGGGATTGGGGGCAGGAGGAGAAGGGGACAACAGAGGATGAGATGGCTGGATGGCATCACTGACTCGACGGGCATGAGTTTGAGTAAACTCCGGGAGTTTGTGATGGACAGGGAGGCCTGGCGTGCTGTGATTCATGGGGTCGCAAAGAGTCGGACACGACTGAGCAACTGAACTGAACTGAATTGAATTATATTATTAATTCATAGAATTTATTTTTTATTATATCCTTATTGTTAATTGGACTACTTTCACTTTTTTTTTCTCATGAATTTCAGTGTCTTTTATCCATCTTCTAATTTACTGTTTCTAATACTACTTTTGCAGGAAAACTAGCCAATTGACTTTGGGTATAGAATAAGACCAAATAAAAGAAAATAAGGTCTAGACAGTACATGTAACGTGTAAACTTATGTGTGTTTTAGCATTGGTATAAAACATCCATTTTTCATCTCTATAATTTTAGAATAAGTGATTACTGACTACATGAAAAGTCACATATATCTCTTCAAAGAATTTGAGTTCCTTATGAGATATAAAGCATGCACTATAGAATTCACAACTTTAAACAATTTAACATTTTTTAGTATAATCACAGAATTGTGCAATCAGTACCAACCATCACACACACCATCACCAGAATCATTTTTAAGACATTTTATCATCTCAAAAAGATATTCCTATCCCCACTGTTATTCACACCACCTTTACTCTCAGTCTTCTAGCTCTAGGCAACCACTAACCTACTCTCAGTTTCTGTGCAGTTGCTTAGTATAGGCATTTGATATAAATGAAGTGATTGAATAAGTGGGACTTTCTGTGTGTGTATGTCTTCTTTCACTTAGCGTATTCCCAAGGCTTCAGCATGAATCAGCACTTAATTCCTTTTCTCTCTTGAATGATAGCCTATTATATGGAATGCTGTATTGTGTTTATTCATTGGTTAAAAGGAATCCTGCAACACTTTGTGTGACTTATTAGACCAAGGGTAAGACCCCTGTTATTAGTTCTTTTGGATATATGGTCTGAGAAAGAGTCAAGACAACCTCTGCAAGCAGTTAGATTTCTATCATAAAATCAGGAGATGCTGAAAGGTTATTCTGCTGTGTGGGTTGGGTGAGAAAGAAAAGGTGGTTCTGCTGGGAAAGAAAAGTAGAGCAGATTTTCAGGAGGAACAGAAGAAACATATGCAGAGAGATTACAGTTATCCTTCTGGTACGTTATTCCAAACCCTTCTGGATATCCTTATTTTACCTGATAAGTACATGGATCTTCCCAATAGATTTTCACTCTTTTAGGTTAACTCAGTGTGGTAGGCAGATAAACGACTTCCAAAGTTTTCTAAGTTGTAGTCCCTGAAACCTATGAATATGTTACCTGACATTACAAAACAGAGTTTGTAGATGTGATTAAAGGTATAGATCTTGAGATGGGTGATTACACTGGTTTATCTGAACCTGTCAAATCTAATTGTATGAGTCACTAAAAACAAAGACTCTTGTAGAACCCTGAAGAACATTTGGTTAAAGAGAGCTGCAGTTGTAGATGAAGAAGCAGGGAAATGAAATGTTTAGACTCCACTTGCCACTGTAGGCTTTAAAGATGGAGGAAGGGGGCATGAGCCAAGAACTGTAGGCAGTTTCTACAATCTGTAAAAAGTAAATAGCAGGTTTTCCTAGAGCCTATAGAATCACATCCCTAATTACATTTTGACTTTAGCCTATGGAGATGTGTGTCAGATTTCTTATATCCAGAGCTATAAGAAAGCAAATTTGGACCAAGTCACCATAGTAGTGGTAATTTGCTACAGCAGCAATACAAAACTAATATTGTTGGCTTCCATTTATTTCTTCTATGTGAAAAAAAAAAAGTCAAAAAGAAGGTATTTAATGTAAATTCCAGCACCCAAAATATCCTCTCTGAAATGTAATTGAAAGGTAATTTTCTAGTCTGGGATGTAATTTTTGCAATAAAGAGAATGCATACTTTGGAAGGCAATTCATTGGTCAGTGCTGATGTTGCATGCAGATTTCCTAAAATGGCTCACCAGAGATATTATCAAAACTTGGCAATGTTATGAGCTATCAGTTCTACAGTTGTGTTATGTTATATGCTACAGTGGAGATTACCTGGCTGGGCCTGACAGGTCCTTAAAATCAGAGAGTTTTATGTGCATGGTGGCAGGAGAGACCAAATAAATTTGAAATTTGAGATGGATGTGATAGACTGTTCCTGGTTTGAGGTGAAAAGAGATAGGAGTGGTCATTAGCAGAACTGAGAGGCCCTGACTTGAGATGCAGCAAGGGAGTGTTAACTTTCCACCAACAGTCACAACAAACTAGATTCTTTCCTCAAGTCTTAAAGCCCAACTTGGCAAGCTTCTTGACTTTAGCCTTGTGAGACATGGATCAGAGAACTCAGCTGAGATCACCTGGACTTCTGACCTAAGAAATCTGAGATACTATATGTGTGCTGCTTTAATTCACAAAGTTTCTTGTAACTTGTGATTCAGTCATAAAAAACTAAGGGTTAGATGGTCCTTAAAAACCAACATCTACCCAAACTTCCCACTTTTGATTCTTGCTCTCCTGTTTGTAAATTACAGAATCATTAAGGTTGTTTATAAATGTTCAATTCCCTCTTCATATGAGCACCATGTTATGATGGCATGTCCCTCCACACTCTGAAATTAGGTGTGATTTGTGGCTTATCTTGGACCCTTCACTGTGAGTAGAAGTAATATGTATCTATGTTAGACAATGTTTGGCCATATCCCTTTCCTTTTGTGCTGATCACAGAAGGATGTGCTGAGACTGTCCTTCCATTATTCTGACTCCTTGAGTGAACATGGTAAGTAGACTTTCCTCACCTTTCTCTGCTGACAGATAGTTGGCCTATAACATCAGCAAAATAGATTATTTTTTATTTCTTTTCTAAATCTGTTGACATTTTGAAGATTGTTGTTACTCCACAAAATCTAGCCTTTTCTTGCTGAAACACCACTTATGTGACCTTGGGCAAGACACTTAATTATTATCACCTACTCCTTTGTGGTTTCATCTCCTCCTCCTCCTCCTCCTCCTCCTTCCTCCCCTCTTTACCCTCATCATCAGCATCAATAAGATAATAATGTTCATAGAAGTTACTTTTTTGAGCACTTACTATGTACTTAGTTTAAAAGTCCTTAAAAGATTCTATATGGATTTAGCACAATAGTAAACATCACAGGTTTTGATGCTAGCTTGCCCTAATCAACAACTTTGATATTGTGACTAGAAGTTCTTTCTTCTATGCTCAGTTTTCTCCATTGGCCAAATCAAGATAATAGCACTTGCTTCATAGGGTTGTGTGAGGACAAATATAAATTAACACATGTGAAGTGATTAGAACCCTGCTTGATACATCTCTCCAATAAAAAGTCACTATTTATATGGTCTGATATAATTTTCACAACAGCCCTATAAGGTAGTTATTATTAATTCCATTTTGCAGGCATGTACACTGAAACTCAAAAAATTTGATCACTTTGCCCAAGTTTATATCATTCTATCTGATTTCAAAGTCTACACTCACAACCACTTCTCCTTGATCTAGATGCCTCTGTCCTTAAGATTTAATTAACACCTTCTTCTTCTAGAGGATTCACACTTTGACTAAGTTGTGTCTCTATGTCACAATGAAATATTCTAAGTTTCTTAACTTATTACCTGACTAGCCTAAGAACAACTGACTCCCTTGTCTGTCAACTATTAATATAATCTGAGTTCTCTGCAAACATAATTATTAAGTATACCAATAGATGGGCTATGGACTATGTGTTTTTAATAGCAAAACAGGAGAGTTCAAAACTACTGCTTTTCTCTCCAGAAAGGGGGACTGATATATAGGTTTGTTAAAATAATTTAAAGGGCTTCCCAGGTGATGCCAGTGGTAAAGAACTGGCCTGCCAACACTGGAGACTTAAGAGATGTGGGCTTGATCCCTGGATCAGGAAGATCCCCTAGAGAAGGGAATGGCAACCCACTCCTGTATTCTTGCCTGGAGAATCCCATGGAGAGAGGATCCTGGTGGGCTACAATCCAAAGGGTAGTGAAGAGTCAGACATGACTGAATGAACTTAGCACACACAGAATAATTTAAAAAGTGTGAAGAAGTGATATCAGGAACCCTGAGTTCCAACCTAAGCTCTGTCACTCACTGGCTGTGTGACTGTGGACAATCCAATTTACTTTTTTGGAACTCAGTGTCCTCATTCATCAAAAGAGGGGATTCAATTAGTGGGATATGCTTCAGATCCTTGGAGACAATAAGTCATGTGATTACTGAAAGCCTCACTTTAGCTCATGAGTGGAGGTGGCTCATGAGAATGTAATTGGGAAAGAGCTCAATTTTGTGCTGTGCTGGAATCAATGCACCAGAAGGAAGAGGGCATGTAAACAAGGGCCGATTGTACTTATTTTTCCTAACAAAATATCCTAAAGTGTGAGAATTCAGAGGCTTGAGCTCTGTTGGCAATCAATAAAACATGAATGTGTCTTTCTGAATGCATTTTCCTCATGCCCCTTCAGCTTCCCTGTAATGAGGAGATAATGAGCTATAGACATAGCCAGGGGTGCCTGGGAGCTTCTTCTAACATCCACTTTGTTAGAAGAACTTTTGCAGCTGAAAGGCAAAACATTTTCAAGGGATATTCTGCCAGCTGTGTCACACCTTGAGCTTAATGTCATGATATTTTCTCAAGAATTTGAGGGTACCTACAGGGGTCCCTCTAATGGGCACTACTCAGTTATTACTGGGGAAAATAAGTTTTGTTGTCACTTCATTGATTATATTTTTTTCTTTTTGTTGTTGTTGTTGGTTTGTTTTGAATCAGACCATGAGAAAATATTTACTGGAGAAGCATAGGACTCAACTTTATAAACTAAAGCCCCTGAGGTCACTATTTTATCTCCTGTATATTCCTGGTGTTGTTTATTTTTCCTGCCTCTTTTACTGGCTTTTGCAACAGTTTTCCTGTCCTTTTCCTTAGTATTTCCAACAACCACTGTATCTTGGGCATCTTCTATACCCAGATCTGGTTGAGAAATATCTTCAGCCTATTCTAAACAAACCTATAAGTCTATATTGGGATAAGATTTTACCCCTCTTCTCAAAACTAATCAACAATGGCTGTCCGTGGAAGAAAATAATAATGAGAAGAATGTCAAAGTGGCCACAGAATCTCAGGAGGAATTTGGACTGTATTTAGTTAGGGGTGATTTCCAAGAAGAAGCTCTACTGTGTTCAAGAAAAGCTATTACTTTTCTTGAAGGAATTTTTCTGAGTATAACAGGGAGAGGGGATGGGTGACTGGTGTGGGATATAAAAATAACACATAGGAGGAAAAATAAGAGTTGAAGATGTTAAATGACATATTTGTCATGGTCTCCTGCAGAGGCAGATGGAAGCCCCATTCAAAATTTAGTTTTGTAGGTCAAGACTTAGGACATCTCTCTCTCTCTCTCTCTCTCTCTCTCTCTCTCTCTCTCTCTCTCTCACACACACACACACACACACACACACACACACACACACAGGAGAATTTTACTATTTATATAATTGAGATCTCTGGGAGAGTAGAACAGGATTCTCAGACAGGAAAAGAAAACCAGTTTGGAAAGGAAAAGAAACCAGTTTGGGCTTTTACTTTGTTAGGGGGTGATGCTAATGAGAGTTCCCAGAGGACAAGTGTTTGAATTCTACACTAGGTTGCAAGAGGAAGCACCCAGGCTTTCTTATCAGCTCATCCAGGAGCAGAGCATAAGGAAAAAAAGGAGGGGGGGAGTCTAAAAACTGTAAACAGTCGAACATCAAAAAATGAAGTCAGATTCTTCATAATCACATTCCTACTTCAAGGGACACAACTTTAAATTGGGATTAAAAAAAATAGTCTCAGAGATAGATAGCATGGGTTTAAATCTTAGCTTAACCACTCATAAGCCTGTGACCTAAAGAAAGAGGTTTAGGGTTTAATTGCTTCAAAGCTGATTTTGTTCCTTTGTGAAATGGGGACAGCATTAGGACCCATCCACAAGAGGGCAGAAGATTGGTTCAGAGGTTGCACACAAGGTTTTAGTATTGGAATACATTAAGTGCAGAAAGCAAAGTGGAAGAGCTTCTTGATGAGGGTGAAAGAGAAGAGTGAAAGAGATGGCTTAAGACTAAATACAAAAAAAATCTAAGATCATGGCATCCGGCCCCATTACTGTATGGCAAATAGAAGGGGAAAAGATGGAAGTAGTGACAGATTTCCTCTTCTTGGGCTCCAAAATCACTGTGGACAATGACTGCAGTCATGAGATCAGAATATGATTGCTTCTTGGCAGGAACACAATGACAAAAAAGCAGAGGCATTACTCTGCTGACAAAGGTCCATACAGTCAAGGCTATGGTCTTCCCAGTGGTCACAGTTGTGAGATCTGGATTATAAAGAAGGCAGAATGCCAAATAATTGATGCCTTTGAACTGTGGTGCTGGAGAAGACTCCTGAAAGTTCCCAGGACAGCAGGGAGATCAAACCAGGCAATCTTAAGGGAGATCAACCCTGAATATTCAGTGGAAGGACTGATGCTGAAGCTGAAGCTCCAGTATTTTGGTCATCTGATGTGCACAGATGACTCATTGGAAAAGTCCCTGTTACTGAGAAAGATAGAGGGCAGAGGAGAAGAGGGCGTCACAGGATGAGATGGGTAGACAGCATCAGCAATGCAATGAACATGAACTTGGGCAAACTCTGGGAGATAGTAAGGGACAGGGAGGCCTGGCCTGCTGCAGTCCATGGGGTCGAGATGACTGGGCAACTGAACAACAACAAATAGTAAGTGCAACACTGCCATTGCATCCATGTTATACATTCTACTACCAGTTTTGCTACAATCACTAGTCCCATTCCTATTTTTCCTGATTTTTCTCCAACAAATAAGTTTCTCGATCTACCTCTCTCTGTGTATTTGTCTTTAAATCTACCATTAGAGTTGTTAAAATGGTTTATTAAAAGGTCTGGGCTGGGTGTTCTTGTCCTCAGAAGTTATGCTGATCTCAGTACTCTCCATTCTGGGGGACTCTGACACCCACCTTCTTATGGTATGTTCCTTCATAAAAAGCAGGGCAGCTTTCTGTATATACTTACTAAGTTAGTTCCTTAGTTGCCAAGGAGATTTCACTATTTGGATTTGAACAAAATAAACTCTATTTTCTTACAGAACACACATGACTCACATTTTATGATATTTTAGCAGACAGATGAATGTGGTTTTCCAACTGCAAATCTAGAAGCTTGCCTAAACATAAATACTTTCTTACCCAGATTCAATACTCATGTCTTGGTTCAGATTTAGTTTTAATCATTTAACCTCATTCATTTTCTTTTTGGGCTTCCCCAGTGGCTCAGTAGTAAAGCATCAGTTTGCCAATGCAAGAGACACAGGTTCAATCTCTGAGTTGGAAAGATTCTGCAGAAGAGGAAATGCAACCCACTGCAGTTTTATTGACTGGAAAATTCCATGGATAGAGGAGGCTGGTGGCTATAGTCCATGGGGTCACAAAGAGTCAGACATGATTGAGCACAGCAAACACATATACACACCCACCCCACATTTTATTTTAATGGTATGTAACAATCGTCCTTTTTCACAAATATGTTCTCAAAGACACAAAGTGTGAATTTTATTCAGGAAACTTTCTCCTATCTTGCCTTTCCTAATGTATTTTATCTACACCTCTTTCAAGACAAGGACCCATCCTATCTTGTGTTGTGTTTGTTTGTATGGTTGATCACTCTAGCTTTCCACATGATCAGCATCATCATGTGGTTGTCTATTTGACATGCAGCTTTCAGCCATTCCCTTGGAGACTCTGATACACTGAGGTTTGGGTTGATGCTGGGGAAACAGTATTTAGGCAAGCATTCAAGGATATGTATGAACTACTGGTCTATTTTTTCCTGTGGATTTTAATTGCATACAATGTGTGTCTTCACCACTAGAATAACCAGCATACTTTGTGCATAGTAGTAACCACAGTGTTCAGCTTGTGAATTCTTATGCTCACTGGGACTTCCTGGAGTAAAAGAATAATAACCACAACAGCAATAGCTAGGACTCATTACATACTTACTATATATTCTATTCTTCAGGCACATTACTAAATCTCATAATAATATACTATATCAGAATGTAGATCTCCAGTTTAGAGATCTGGGAACTGAAGCTCCAGGTAGGGGTTGTAATTATCTCAGTATACACAGTTAAAAAGTAGCCAAATACATCTTTATATCTAGGTGCATGTGATAGCAAAGCCCCTGTGACTTGTGAAGTGGATTGGACATATTTCTCCAGCCACTGCCGCTTGCCCTAGTTAACATTCTCCTTGAATGACCTACAAGGTCCTTAACTTCTAACTGGCATAAATGTCTCTGATGCTCCCAGTTTAAAAATTGCAATACACACATAAATAATTCAAGCAAACAACTTGATATAGTGGAGTGCATTAGGGCTAAAATAACCCTCCCCTTTTTGACTAGTTTAGAAAACCATCATCATTTTCTAGAAATACTCTCTGGGCTTCATGTGGTACATGGTACATTGAATTTGTTAGCATTTTGCCAGCTTTGCCATTCAAAAGAAAAAAAAATCACTGTGGAATTGCTGCAAAATCAGCGTAAATGCAGATTTAATTGGCTTTGCCTCACAAATAACCTTCTTCATGCCAGCTTTATTTCAGTGGCTGGAGAAGGGCCTATCTTTTTCATCAATATACTGGCTGTTTCTGTTAACAACATCCATAGTCAAAATCTGAGAGGTATTTACTGGTAGGCTAAGGGCTGGGTGGTTTGTCTTTAAACAGAGGGCTTTTTTTTTTTTCCCCCATCTGCCAGAAGTTTATCTTGATAGATGGATGGATAGATTGATAAATCAATCTGTTTTTATCTCCAATATCACGTGACAACTCCTCCTTCCTTGATCATTCCCTCCACTTACATAAGGTGTCATCTCTGAAGTCTTCAAGCATCCTAGATTTTTCCAGCCTGTAGTTTTCACTCCCACTATTGCCTATTTCAGGATGCCCCTTTGCCCTCATCTATTTGTGAGTGACTTCTTCCCATCCTTCATACCTCTGCTAAATGTCACCTGCTTTAAAAGGTCATTCACTCCTGGAACTCTCTGTGAGATGGTCTACTCTCCATTGTTTTGAATCTCTACTTGTTTCATTCATAGAAGGGGTTGGTAATTTTTTTTTCTGTGTAAAGCCAGACAGTAAATGAAATAGGACACTGGCAAGATTCAGCTGCCCAGTATAATCTCCTGACCCCCTGCTTCACGGTATCAATTACAAGTTTCAATTGAAACCTTTATTTAATGCTTGTTTATGATCAACATGCCCATTACAGGCTTCCCTGGTGGCTTGGATAATAAAGAATCCACCTGCAATGTGGAAGACCAGGGTTTGATCTCTGGGTTGGTAAGATCCCCTCGAGGAGGGCATGGAAACCCACTCCAGTATTCTTGCCTGGAGGATCCCATGGACAGAGAAGCCTGGGGGGCTACAGTCCAAAGGGTCGCAAAGAGTTGGACATGACTGAGTAACTGAACAGGACAACAAATGCCTGTTATAATAAAAGCTTCATAAGGACAGGAGTCATAGTGGACTTGTTTATTATTGTATTAACACTGAAAATAGTAGATGCTCAATAAATATTTCTTGAAAGAAATACTTAATTACAAGGATAGTTAAATATGAGAAGACCTATCAATGTAATTCACCAAATTAACAGATTTAAGAAGAAAGCCACATGATCTTTCTGTGGATGCAAAAAGGTGTCATGATTAAACAAGTCTTGTAAAAAAAAATAATAATTAATTAAAACTTTAGTTTGGTTTAAATATTTAGCCTTAATGATTCTCTATAGCTTGCAAGATTAACCCTAATTTCTTACAACACATATTCCCATAGATTCTTGACCCAATGGAATTTTTAGTGTTAACACTCACTACCATCTTTGTCATAAAACAAGAGCTGCAGTTCACTCACCCATTTAGTCTTTCGTTGACTGTCATGCACAATAAACAAGGCGGCTCATGGTAAGGAATCCACCTGTCGATGCAGGAGACACGGGTTTGATCCCTGCAGCAGGAAGGTCCCCTGGAGAAGGGGATGGAAACTCACAGTAGTGTTTTTGATGAGAAATTCCATGGACAGTGGAGCCTGGTGGGCTACAGTCCATGGAACCACAAAAGAGTGGGAAACCACTTTGTGACAAAACAACAGCGACAACAAAGTGACATGATATTAGAAATCTAGCACTTTGGGGTCAAAAGTGGAGACTTGACCAAGGTAGAAAATGTGTTAAAGATAAAATTATATAGTGATGCTTTTCAGTGCATCAGTGAATTTGAGCTGGTGCCTTGTTCTCTAGTTCAGAAACAGTCATGCTGTTTTTATTTCAAATACCTTATATTATAGGACTTTCTGCATCACCCGAGGTATCTGTTTGAAGATTTAAGTACTAAACACACAAAACTATAAAATTTTACAAGTCAAAATGACCCTTTAGAAAATTCATAAAGCAATATTTATTTACACATATATATTAACTTCAAAACATTTCTCTTGAAAAACTGTCACTGCTCTACAAAATAACCCTGGAACCATCTGAATAATCTCAGCTTTATAATATGAAATAATATGCAAATGAAATGGTAGAGTTTCAGAGACAGCATTGGCTGTTTTCTAAAGTAAGTGATAGAAGGACTGCAGATATCAGAGAGAGCCTACTGAAATGGAAAGTTTTCATGTACACTCAGTGATTTTGTAGAAAAAAAAAAAGACAAGTACTTGAAAGCAAGTGGCAGGGTTGAAATTCTGCTAACTTTCCCTTATCTATTTTCACTTTTCCCAGAACATATGTTTCACAATAGTTTTATTAGCAAGTGGAGAAGATGCCACTGTCCAAAATATGTGGTGTGATTAGCGTTATTGAGTGGCAGGTTTTGTGTTACTCATGTTTATTTTATGCCTTTCCAAACCATCTGCTTCCTTGCGCTCTGCCTTACTAAGATAATGAGGAACAGCGACAGCAGAGGCGCACAGCGCTACTACAATTCTAACATTTTCTGACATTTTGGGTTTAGGTTTCTCTTTTCCTGAGAGTCCTACGGAAAACTGAGTAATGTGGTCACTTCTTGGGAAACAAAGCCTAGACATAATTCACTCATTCATCTGACTCAAATCTGAGTATTTACTCAGTGTCAGGAGGTAGACAAGGAGCTGTGGTTACTGAGATGCATGAGATGCTATTTCTACAACAGTCTAGTCAGGGAGATAGGGAGGCAAACATTGTAGTGTGAGAAGGACTATGATAGAGTTAACAGTATTATGGCATCAGAAGAGAACGTGAAAACATTTATTCCAAGAATACACTGGAATCTTGAGCATTTAATTACCAATATAAGAAGAAAAAAAGCAACCAGAGAGTATTACAGACCAAAGCACATACATTGGCCATGGTATCCATAAAACTGTGAGAAAGATTGTTGTTGATAAATTTTAGTTACTTTGGTTTTGCTGGAATGCAAGGTATGCATATGACAGCAAGAGAGAATCAGACTTTGCAACTTGATAAGAATCTCTGGTACCTATTGATTACTTAGTACCTGGCAACTATTGTACACTTTTTTTAAAAAAATTAATCTTTCCAACAAATCATTAGGTTGAAATAATTTTCCCATTTTTCTTATATTACACATTAGAAGGATGAGTTTCAGAGAATTCAAGTGGCATATTGACTCAGTCAGTTCTCCCATAGACAGTCAAACTGGCTAATTCTAGCTTGTTTAATACTGATACTATTTATAAAACTGTAGACATGGTTTAAAGCAAAAAGAAGAGACGTTACTTCGCCAGCAAAGGTCCATCTAGTCAAGGCTGTGGTTTTTCCAGTGGTCATATATGGATGTGAGAGTTGGACTATAAGGAAAGCTGAGCACCAAAGAATTGATGCTTTTGAACTGTGGTGTTGGACAAGGCTCTTGAGAGTCCCTTGGGCTGTAAGGAGATCCAACCAGTCCATTCTAAAGGAAAACAGTCCTGAATGCTCATTGGAAGGACTGATGCGGAAGCTGAAACTCCAAACTTTGGCCACCTGATGGGAAGAGCTGACTCATTTGAAAAGACCCTGATGCTGGGAAAGATTAAAGTAAGAGGAGAAGGGGACAAGAGAGGATGAGATGGTTGGATGGCATCATGGACTCAATGGACATGAGTTTGAGTAATCTCTGGGAGTTGGTGACAGACAGGGAGGCCTGGCGTGTTGCAGTCCATGGGGTCTCAAAGAGTCAGACCCGACTGAGCGACTGAACTGAACTGAACTGAGACATGGTTTAAACCAACAGATCTCGAAGTATTGCCCCTAGATTGGTGTTATCTGCATCAGATGAGAATCTGCCAGGAATGCAAATTATCAGATTCTATCCTAGAGCAAGTGAATCCAAAACTCTGGGATGAGGTCACACAATCTTAAGTCTCACAAGCCCTACTGGTGATGCTGATTCATCCTCAAGTTCAGAACCACAGATGTAGAGAAGTAACAATGGACAGCACAGGCTATGGGGCTGGTAACACAGGGGAAGATGCGTCACCCTGTATCCTAGAAGAAGAGAAGGCAGTTGTCAGAAGCACTGATACTCTTATGCCTTTTTGAAATGCCCTTTGCTTACAAATTTTATTAGTTGTGATTTCCATGACACAGATTATTTTTTTTCTTTACTTCTGACAATAAGTGGAAGGTTTCATGGATTCAGTAAAGAGATTTGAGTTTGAAGTTAAACTTAGCATGTTACAAGCTATGTAATCTTAAACAATCTCCTTATCCCCGAGTCTAAATTGTTGTTATTTTTCATCCATTAATATTAAAATAGAGCTTAATAGTAGCCTACTGCATAGATCATTTGTGTAAAACTTACAAGATTTAACATTTAGAAAAAAGTTTAGGATTTCCTGTATAAAATATATTGTATATGTCACCTGCTATTAATATTAATTCTTTATTGCCACTGTTGCTATTATCATTATTCTTTTTCCCTCTGTTTTTCTAAGGATCTTCTTGTACTTGTGGTATTTCACTTGAAATCAATATTATCTTTCCATTTTATAGATATAGCTCAGTTATTTTTACTAATATCTTTTCTTTGGTAACCCTTAATTCATTATCTTCAGCTCCACTTAATTTATATTCTAAACTTTTTTATATAACAATCCAGTAGACAGCTCAAACTGCTTATAAAATATGTGGTAACAAAAACTATAAAATCAATCAAGTAACCAACAACAAATAGTAAGGAGAATCCCCATTCCTTTACCTGCCACCTGTGACAGCAATCTGGGAAGCTTCTCATGCTCCTTCTTCTGCCTACAACTAAGTCATCTATAGATTTTAACAAATAAGTCCCACAGCTTTTAATAAATTAGCCTCTTCTGCTATCTTTATTCCTGTAGCCAGAGTGTTTTGTTTTAATCTCTGCTGAGTTAGCACAAAAGCTTTAAACACTACTTCCTCTTCCTCAAAAATATCGCCCAGTCCTACTGGTCTCCATTCTTCACCCTAATTAAGTGTACTTTTTTCTCAATCTAAAACAGAAATCAGACAACCAATAAATACTTAAATAGATAAGAATATAACTGCACTACCTAAAACTCATTTAGGGTCCATATTACTTGTAGGATACATTCTCTGCTGCTTAGCCTGACTTAAAGGGTCATTCTCTGACCCCAGTCTACTCATATAAGAGGTTGTATGGGGTAATGATTGAGAGGGTTGAGAGAAGGATTCCAGAGTCATATTGCCAGCATTTAAAACATGCCTTCACCTCTTCTTGTTTGTCATCTTGGGAAACTTCTGTTTATCTCTCCTGATCTACATCTCAGCCTTTACTTGCTCTGTGCTGAGAGGCTGATATGTCTGGACACTCTACCACCCTCATTAACTTTCTGTATCTTATATTTGAATCATTTCATGTATTTTTTCCTACAGTACAAACTATCTTCTTAACATCAGTTGTAACATTACATCTTAACTTCAGTAAATAGAACCCTAAATAAATCCAAAACACTGAAAATAAACATCTTGCTGAAAATGTCCAAGATAAAATAATGATATTGTTCTTTTTTTTAATAACAAAAACCATCAGCTTCCATAGCAAAATAAAACAGGCCTAAGAGGAGATGGTTAAAGAATCTGCCTGCCAACGCAGGAGACACGAGAGATACAGGTTCAATCCCAGGTTCAGGAAGATCCACTGGAGAAGAGAATGGCTATCCACTCCAGTATTCTTGCCTGGAGGATTGCATGGACAGAGAAGGCTGGCAGGCTACATTCCACGCCATTGCAGAGGGGGACACAACTGAGTGACGAACATTTCACTTTCAGATGAGGTGAAGGGAGTGCAAAAGTGGCTATCATACAAACCCTTAGGACCAGCACTCAGTTTCAATTTTCACCATGATTTCAAAGTTCTACTCTTAATAATATTCCCCCAGTCCTATTTTCTTACTCCCATTAAATATATATGTATATATATATTGCAGTCTTCTCTGCTGTAGCAACAACACTCACTAGGGGAAAGTAAGACAATGAACAAATAAATACATAGTAACTAAGATATATTGAAAGTTTTACTCTTCTAAACATTAAAGGAAAGTGACTTATGGCAGCATCCTCCTGGGTGGATTTGAGGAGTGTCTGAGGGGGTCATTTGAGGAGTATGTGTATGTGGAAATACCCTGGGTGGATGTGGTGCTCACTTTATAAGAACAGTAAGAACACAGAATAAAAATAGTTGGGAGGTTGAGGCATTTGTGGCTATATTTTTTACATAGCAGCTCTGATGTTAAAACTAGGCATAATGTGAAGAAAATCATTTACTTTTCTTGCAATAATTTGTTTTCATTTCTTTCCCTCTTGACTCTAAGAAGGTACCTACATTTTATTTTTTTAAGCTGCTCTGAGGAATCTTGCACCCCAGTCCCCGAAAGGGGGTGGTATCGCTGAAATGCTTTAGAGTTGCCCCTCTGGTGTTGGGAGGAGGAAAAAAAAAATCAGTATTCCAATCTCAAAGGTCAATGAGAGTAAAAGCTTTACTAGGCTTTATCAGCCAGACCTTAGATTAAAATGTGGGCCTGTTTCACCATTTCATTCTAATATTGAAAAGACATGGAGGGCTGCAAAAGTTAGTAACCAAATGAAATCCTGAGTTAAAATTGTGGAGAGTTACCTGGTACAGTAATCAATCTGAAATCATTACTTATCATTTAACTGGTTCCCTGAGTATGCATTCAGGGAGTGCTATTAGTACCATTAAATATTTCTCACAAATTCCATTGGTTAAATCTGAACACTTCATTTTAATAGAGTCACTGACAACTGAAATGTTTCAATAGGAAACAGTCCTGTGATCAGGATACTAGTCTTGTGAAGAACAGGTTAAGGGAATTTGGCATTTTGGATCCCAAAGAGAAGATTAAATCTCTTATCAACATTGGAAGATGGAAGATCAACAAACAGAGAAAGAAGTTGTCTGAGGATGTGCTGCTAGTGATGGCAAATTTAGAAACAAATTACAGACTTATACAAAGGCACACTTAAAATCACTGAATGATATCCAACTCTCTGCACTGTGACAGGCTGACTCTAAGTCTCTATCCCTGGTGGATGATCCCAAGACAGTGGTGTCAAAGAATAACTCTCACTCCCATAGCATAATTGCAGATGCCAGTGAAACTTGACTGGGGGCAGACCTGCCTACGATACCTATAATATTCTCCCTTTGATGGTCCAAGAGACTAGATTCACTCAATAATATAAAAAGTCAAAAATCACTTCTATCAAAAGGGTTTTTTAATTCATTCAGATATAGAATGACCTATGCCAAAAGAAAATGGTTTCCCTTGTTTGGGCAGTATTCTTCATAGATGGATTTAAATTGACTTCCATAATGCAAACTGAGACAAACAAGGAGTCTAATTCCAGTTATTCTCATAAAGAGAATCATAAAAAGTCACAGTTTGGCAGAAAGTTCAGTTTATTCAGTGACGAAGTTGATGAGGGAAAGAATGGCATGACTCTGGAGTCAGGTGAATGTGCAAATTATCTATGCTTTGGTCTTATTAGAAAAACCTCCATTTGATTTCTTAAAAAACTGAAAATAGAACTACCATATGACCCAGCAATCCCACTTCTGGGCATACACACCGAGGAAACCAGATCTGAAAGAGACACGTGCACCCCAATGTTCATCACAGCACTGTTTATAATAGCCAGGACATGGAAGCAACCTAGATGCCCATCAGCAGACGAATGGATAAGGAAGCTGTGGTACATATACACCATGGAATATTACTCAGCCATTAAAAAGAATTCATTTGAATCAGTTCTAATGAGATGGATGAAACTGGAGCCCATTATACAGAGTGAAGTAAGTCAGAAAGATAAAGACCATTACAGTATACTAACACATATATATGGAATTTAGAAAGATGGTAACGATAACCCTATATGCAAAACATAAAAAGAGACACAGATGTATAGAACAGACTTTTGGACTCTGTGGGAGAAGGGGAGAGTGGGATGTTTCAAGAGAACAGCATCGAAACATGTATATTATCTATAGTGAAACAGATCACCAGCCCAGGTTGGATGCATGAGACAAGTGCTCGGACCTGGTGCACTGGGAAGACCCAGAGGGATCGGGCGGAGAGGGAGGTTGGAGGGGGGATCGGGATGGGGAATACATGTAAATCCATGGCTGATTCATGTCAGTGTATGACAAAACCCACTACAATATTGTAACGTAATTAGCCTCCAACTAATAAAAAAAATAAATAAAATAAAATTAAAAAAAATAAAGTTAATTAGGCAATAAAAAAAAAAAAGAAAAACCTCCATTCATTTTACAATTATCTTTTCACAGCATATCCCAGACACCATGATGTGTTGGGTACTAGTTTATGCACCTAATACAAGGATAACAGTGTCCCTTCTTCTAGGGACTTACTACACCTGAGAGAGAACACTACATGCAGACATACAATTTCCGCAGAAGGAAAAGTGCTGAAATTTTAAGTGTAGAATAAGCAGTACCTTGCCCTCATGGTATCTCAGTTTTTCCATTTGTAAACAGAGTGTTGGTACTTTAAGAAGGCTTTCCAGTTCTGAAATAATTATGACTAGTACTTGATCATCAGCTACCTGGAGCTACCACCTGAAGCCTCACTGTTAGTGGGCTTCCCAAGGTAACAGTAGAATCCCACGGCTGCCTCCAGGCACGTGCAAGAACAATGAATCTCCACCAGTGTCATAAACTTTCTCTCTGTTCACAATGGTAAACATCTCACCACAACAGTTGACTTATGTCTGCTTTTTTAACAATTTCAACAGACGGTTGACACTTGAACAGAATATATAATTAGCTTTGCAATCTAACACTTCATTCTTATTTGTTCTTTCTCAAAGGAGAGAAGCTGTGCCTTATGCCATTGGGTCTAATCTGTTAGTTTAATCAGAAGCAGCACTAGGAAAGCTCCCAAGAGAGATGAGCTGTGGGAGGATTCCTAATCCCAGCCTTTTAAGGACATTAAAAAAAGCTGGGAGAGGGTGGAGAGAGAAAGCTTAGTACTTTTTTTAAAACTGATGCCTCATTCTCATTTGTGTTCCAGATGAGGAAAGTTTTTATACATGTTTTTTTCTCATTTCTTCCACTTTACCTTCCTTTGCCTCAATTGCTTCATCTGGGTTTGCAATGCCTAATTCAGGGGCTGCTCTGATTAGTAAATGGAATAACTCCTGGAAAGACCTAGCATAGAGTTTGGCACGTAGCAGACACTGCACAAATATCACTATAGATGAATTTAGGTGAAACTAATGGGTCCTCACTTCCTATTTGTTTTGACACTGTTAATATGATTCAAGATCTTGCACCTGCTGATTGTACCAGTGACCTTTCTCAAATGCACATTTCAGGAAGAAAGCACCATCAACATTTTTCTTCCTCTTTCATGGAATCTCTTCTGAAAACACTGCTTCTCTGCACTCTTAACCAAGGCAGCTCCTGGGCTGGCATAGGTCCCTGGAAGTCCAGAAATCAATATACTTTTCTTTACACAACCATTCTTATTCTCCATGTGAATCTATTCCAAATTCCATTCCTTTTCCCGATTCAAGAAATCATAGATCTAATATGGCACTGCCTCCAAAGTTTAAATTTATATAATAGAGCTACTGTCACCTTACTTGTTACATGTGTGATATATTCATGGGGCTTTTGATATTCACCTATCTCAATCTTGTCAGTGAATTATGCTATTTAAAGAACAGAACAAAGTCTAAGATCGAAAGGCATGGCGTTGTTTAAAAAAAAAAAAAGATGGAATCTGGTGTATCAGAAGAAAATTCCACCTCACCCAAAATATCCTAAAGTGTTTAGATGATCCTTGACTAGAGATAATGCCATAATTATTCCAAAAAAGATTACATGCCATCAGAATCTACAGTAAACTTTGGTGATCCAAGGAACTTTAGGTAACTCAAGAAGGGAATGGAACCTAAAAATCTTTAGGGCAACAGAGTACAATCTAGAATAATTTACAAAACCTAAAGAAAAGAAATTAGGTAATATAAAATTTATAGAAAGCTAATTGGAGGGGTCTTAAAAATTCAGTCACCATAGGAGAGAAATGCATTTTTTACTGACTTCTGTCATAGTAATTCAGATATTTCACATACTAGAAATGTGGTAACACATGTAATGTTCTTAGTGGGGCTGCATGTAGTGAATGTTTAGTAGAGGCTGAATACTATTATCTCAGCCAATTTCAGAAACATTTCTGTTTTGCAGAGGGAGAAAATTGGTATCTGAATATTTGGGCATCCAGGCAAACTTCACAAAGGGAGAATGTGGTAAAATCTGGATTCTAAGTGAATCTTCCAGACATTAAATTTTGTATCCCTTTTTTCTTCTGGTGCTACATGACTTGCCATTTGAGCTAAGAGAGAGGATTTTTCTTTGGAATAATGTCCTAATACTCATCCACATCCTATCTTAGCAGATATAAACATAATTCTATCACAGGTAGGGGACACTTTAAATCTGCTTCCAAGTGGTACTTAAGCCTACTGTGAGAATTTTAGTGCACTTCAAAAGTATTCACTCATTCAACAACTATATAATGAACACCCTACTGTGTGTCAGGAACCATTCTACGTATGGGGAGTATTATGGGAGAGAAAATATTTACTCTATATATGGAATGAGGTGGACTATCTATTGCTATTCAAAACTTGTGACTCAGAGTAATAGTTCCTTTACTAGTCATTGGTTATACTCATTTTTGGTATAATACAGACTGTAAAAGATCCCATGCATACTAAAATCCAGTGATAACAAAAACAAAATTCCTGCATTTGTTTGTTAAAATGTATATCATCATGAAAGAAAATTATGCAAAGTTTAAGACATAAATACAGAAACTTCCACAGCCCCAGCATCCTAAAGCAAAACACTTTAATGTGTTTGACATATTAATATGTTTAATATAGTTCTAAATAAGTAAACACCCTCCTGCACACATACTTATGATTTATAAATCATTCTGTACATTGTTTATGGTTTGTTTTTAAGTAAGATTTAACATGCAATATAGCAGCACAGGCAAAGCTTACGCTTGTCTATGTGCCTGAGTGTCCAGTAACTAGATCAAGGACATCTGAAGCACAACATCCAGAACACTCCTGCCCATCCCAGTCAACACCCTCTCCAGAGAAATTGGTATTCTGATGTATCACCATATATATTAATTTTGCCTGTTCTTGAACTTCATAAAATTTGAATTAGATGGGTTGTACTTTCTTGACTGCTTTGTTCCACACAATATTTTATGCTTTACTTTTAATTTAGCATTACATAATAAATGATTTCCTTCAGCAAATTTCATTCAACAGAGATTTACAGGGTGTTAACCAGGTGATATGCCCTGATGCAGATACCATGCAGAAATATTCACTATACCCATTATTATTCAACAATATATTGAGGTCCCAACAAGTAAGAAAAGAAGGAACATTTTTTAAAAAGGATAAAAAACACCTGAAAGGAAGAGATTAGAATAATTTAAAATAGAATACTAGAATTAATGCAATATTTGATAATGTTGATGGAGAGAAGATACATTTGCAATAGTCTTTTTCTGTTATAATAGTGCACTTTTAAAAAGCACAATAAATTTATTAATTTTAAAGATATTATTCAGTATTTACATCCATGTATTTGCCCTCTGTGAAACATAGGGATAAATAAGTTAACAATGGAAATAAAACACTTAACCTCATCAAACATGTATTCTAGAAAGGACAAGTAAAATATAATCAATAAACACAATCAATAAGTAAAATTGTATTGTAGGTTATAACTTGAAAAGTATGTCAGAAGTGGAAAATTAAGCTAGGTGGGGGGAAACTGTCAGTACAAAGGGGATGCAGTTCTAAATAGTGATCATATTCCCAAACTACCTTAATTGCATCAGAATAACAATGGATGTGGGGAAAAAAAAGGGTTATGGAAAAAGAAATAAGGATGCAGTCTTGGCTTTAAATATGCATCATAATTCAATGTATAATAGAGATGCTACTTTAATTCAGAGGAAAGAGGTATGTTATTTATAAAATAAAGCTGAAACAATCAGTATCCATCTAGTGGATCCTCTATTCATTTACTTTTATTAAGTGGACCACTCTGCTATATTATGCAGGAAAATAAATACAATTTAGGACAGAGACCAAATCTAAATGTAAAAATAATGATAATATAATACTAAAATAATGTAAGAGATCTCTTATTAAAAACTAAAAAGTGAATACATTCTTCATTTCTACCTATTTATTGAATCTTATTTATGTTCAGTGTTTGAATTACATCAATGTACAAAACACATAGTTCCAAGTTTAATAAACAGCAGACAATAAATAATAAGCAAAATAAATAATTATATCATTGATTTTGTCAGGAAATAACACATGCTATAGAAAAAAGGAATAAAGAGCATACAGCAATGAAAGGGAGGTTGTGAATGAATGATGAAGCCAGATGGGTAATGGACAGAAGGTAGGATTATAATACTATATAACGCCACAAGGTAGGACTGAAAATGTGGCATTGGAGAGAAGACTTGAGGAAGGTAAATTACCTATTCAGGCCAGCTCCCTGGGCAAAAGAACCCTAGGCAAAGTCAAAAGTTGTTACAAAGGTTCCAGTGTGGGAGTTTGTCTTGGGTATGTAAGGAAAAGCAAGGCAGGTATGTGGGTACAAGAAAGTGAGTGGGATGAAGGAGAAGGATTAAGAGGTAGAACTGAATCAGGTCACATAAAGTACTGTAGTTCCTTTTAAGAACCATGTATAACCATTACATTTGAAAAACTAGAAATCAAGCCCTATTTGAAAAGGTAGAAATTAGAAATCATTGATTTGCATGTCATTTAAAAAGGAAGAGATGAAACAATAGGTTGGGGAAAAGGTATCTGCAGTACCTAAAATTCACTAAGGGCTTCCCAGGTGGCGCTAGTGGAAAAGAACCCACCTGCAATGCAGAGCACAAGAGATGGGGCTTTGATCCCTGGGTGGGGACAATTCCCTGGAAGGAGGTCATGTCATGGCAACCCACTCCAGTATTCTTTCCTGGAGAATCCCATGGACAGAGGAGCCTAGTGGGCTATAATCCATGGAGTTGCAAAGAGTCAGGCACAACTAAATGACTTAGCATGCATACAAGATTTACTGTATTTGTGTGAAAGTGAAAGTAGCTCAGCCATGTTCGACTCTTTGCGACTCCACAGACTACAGTCCATGGAATTCTCCAGGCCAGGATACTGGAGTGGGTATAGTCCATGGAATCCTCCAGGCTATAATACCGGAGTGCGTAGCCTTTCCCTTCGCCAGAGGATCTTCCCAACCCAGAGATTGAACCCAGGTCCCCCTCATTGCAGGTGGTTTCTTTACCAGCTGAGCCACAAGTGAAGCCCGAGAATACTGGAGTGGGTAGCCTACCCCTTCTCCAGTGGATCTTCCCAACCCAGGAATCGAACCGGGGTCTCCTGCACTGCAGGTGGATTCTTTATCAACTGAGCTATCAGGGAATGTATCTATAATATAGACTAACTTGAAAAATGCAACAAGAATATTGAAGACAATTCACAGAACAAAAAGCAGAAGAGTTCAACATGTAAATTAAAAGTTATCTATCTTTTTAGTAGTTAAGTCAATGAAAGTTAAAATAGTGACTTATGGATATATGTCTGTAAGCCTGAAATAAATTGTTACCAATAAAAAACTATAATCTTAATCACTGGCTAAGATTCATAAGTATATTTTGTAATGGACATATAAATTAATGCATTATAAAGCAGCTTATCAACATCTAGTAAGATTAATGACATTTATGGAAACTATAATTTTAAGTATTTGCTTTTGCACCTTTGAAACTCTTTTTACTCTTAATGGCTGGGATGACCACAATGGTGTGTTCATTCACTTAGAGCCAGATATCTTGGAGTGTGAAGTCAAGTGGGCCTTAGGAAGCAATAATATGAACAAAGCTAGTAGAGGTGATGGAATACAAGATGAGTTATTTAAAATCCTAAAAGATGCTGCTGCTAAAATAATGCACCCAATATGCTAGCAAATCTGGAAAACTCAGCAACAGCCACAGGACTAGAAAGGTCAGTTTTAATTCCAATCCCAATGAAAGGTTATGACAAAGATTGTTCAAACTACCACACAATTGCACACTCATTTCACATGCTAGCAAGATCATGTTCAATATCCTTCAAACTAGGCTTCAACAGTACGTGAACCAAGAATATCCAGATGTACAACCTGTATTTAGAAAAGGCAGAGGAAACAGAGATTAAATTGCCTATATCCACTGGATCATAGAAAACCAAGGGAATTACAAAAAATAAAAAATCTACTTCTGCTTCATTGACTATGCTAAAGCCTTTGACTTGTGTGGATCACAACAAACTGTAGAAAGAACTTAAAGAGATGGGAATACCAGACCACCTTACCTGTCTTCTGAGACACCTATATGCAGGACAAGAAGCAACAGTTAGAATTGGACATGGAACAGCAGACTTGATTGAAACTCAGAAAGGAGTACATCAAGGCTAAATACTGTCACCCAACTTATTCAACTTATATGCAGAGAACATTACTTGAAATGCTGGGCTAGATGAATCACAAGGTGGAATCAAGACTGCCAGGAGAGACATCAACAATTTCAGATATGCAGTTGACACCACTTTAATGGCAGAAAGTGAAGATGAACTAAAGAGCCTCTTGATGAGGGTGAACGAGAAGAGTGAAAAAGCTGGCTTAAAATTCAACATTCCAAAAACAAAGATCATGGCATCTGGTCCCATCACTTCATGGCAAATAGATGGGGAGAAAGTGGAAACAGTAACAGATTTTATTTTCTTGTTCTCCAAAATCACTGTGGTCAGTAACTGCAGCCATGAAATTAAAAGACACTTGCTCCTTGGAAGGAAAGGTATGGCAAATCTACATAGTGTATTAAAAAGTAGAGGCATAACTTTGTCAACAATGGTCCATCTAGTCAAAGCTATGCTTTTCCCACTAGTCATGTATGGATGTGAGAGTTGGACCATTAGGAAGACTGAGTGCTGAAGAACTGATGCTTTTGAACTGTGGTGCTGGAGAAGACTCTTGAGAGTCCCTTGGACAGCATGGAGATCAAACCAGTCAATCCAAAAGGAAATGAACCCTGAATATTCATTGGAAGGACTGATGCTGAAGCTGAAGCTCCAACACTTTGGCCACCTGATGTGAAGAGCCGACTCACTGGAAAAGACCCTGATGCTGGGAATGACTGAGGACAAAAGGAGAACAGGACAACAGAGGATGCCATGATTGGATGGCATCACTGACTCAATGGTCATGGGTTTTAGGAAACTCAAGGAGATAGGGAAGGATAGGGAAGCCTGGTGTGCGGCAGTTCATGGGGTTGCAGAGAATCAGATATGACTGAGTGACTGTACAAGAGCAAAGTCATTTTATCATAATCAGTTCAAATATTTATATAAAATTTAACTCTGAAACCTGATAGTGTATGCATGTATGTTTGTGTGTGCACAAAAGAGTGCATAAATGCACACATACTCACATATGTGTTTTTGGATAGCCTGAACACTGGAAGAAAAATGCCCAGGGATTTTAGTTTTGGCTCCAGAATCCTGGTTTACTCATGTACTTATCTGTTTTTGTTTATACATAATTATAGATGTATAATAATGTATAAGTGTGTATATATATACATATACACATATAAATAATATATATATATATATATGTATATATCTATATATATACACACACAAGTAATTTTGGCATAAAAATTCAAGCTAAAAAAACAGGCTTTTAAAACTTCCAATATTCTTTTTCTTGTTGTGGAAACTAAGGACCAAAGAAATATCCAACTTTATATAGTCTGTGAATAACAAAGCCAACACAGCTTTTTTTCTTTCCTTTTTTAAAAAAGCATTTCAATGTTAATTTTGGGAAAAGAGTCTGAGAAGTTTGAATTAGATGTGTTCACATAATATAAAGCCTGCTTGTCTTCTCTGAGCCCACTCTAGATTTTTTTTTCACTGTAGTCCAGAGACTACCAAACTTTTCAAAGCTATGTTTGAAATAAAGTAATATGCAAAAGTTCTCTGTACTGAGAACAGATTTGTTCTTGCTTATTGTTTTATAATATTTACCATTATAGGAATATCAGAGAGAAACATCTAGACAACAAGTGGCCATGGAGTGGAAATGAGGAATTACTGGAAAATGCACACAGTCCTGTGGGCTAGGGACAAAGGATTCTGGAGGCATTGATGCCAAAATATTCACATCAGAAAAGAGCAAAGAAAGAGGATTTTGTCCCAAGATTTTCTAAAAAAATGACAAATACAAATATCAACAAAGGTCCGTAGATGTTTTAAATTTTACTCCAAGTGGGAAAAGTCTCCCAATTTTGTTCAATACTTTCTTTAGGCAATAATGCTTACATTTAATTACAACCTCACATTTAGTCATCCTGATCTCTGTCTAGATTTATATAAAGAAAATAACAAGACCAAGAGAAGTAACTTGCCTAAGGTCACACAGTTAGTTATCAGTACTTCTAGAACTAGACTTGTGTATTTCAACACACTCATTCTCCCATCTATTCCCTGACAGAATAACCTGGGGTGAGATACTGAATGACTGCATAAAACAGAGAATCCACAGTTCCAATGAAATAAAGGTAAAGCAAAAACACTGATAAAGACATATACCTACTATAACTGAGTAGAACCTATCTTTTTATTTCTGAACACAGATAAAAGTTATATGCTATACACCACCTCTGATGTAGCTTCTTGAGAGTGGAAGACAGATGATTCATTTACTACTACTCTGTATGTTTTTTAAATTTAATAATACTTATAGCTTTTCACTGAGCTTTGAACACCTTGAAATAATGAAATATACCTGTAATTTTTGGTCTTTGGGGCAAGATTAATATAACGACAAAGCAGGTGTGGGTGAATGAATGGATGAATGAATGGATGTGTTTCCAACTTGTAAGTGGAAAAATACTTCTACTTGTGGACATGTGACCTCAGGAAGTTGTTGGTGACTCCAAAATATTTAATCACTAAATCACTTATTAGCATATGTGTATGTGTATGTGTGCATGCACACTGATAGTCACGTCCCCAGCAATGTCAATCAGAATCATATTAGGACACTTTACATTCTGGTATGACTTCAGAATAAATTTATCTTCTTGAGTCATTGATCATCTTTGATTTAAAATATAATTTGGGATATTTCTGGTATGTCTGTGTAGTATATATATTGATAGTTCTTTGAGATTTTATCATATGAATAGATCTTCAGAATAGAAATATAGAACTGTCCTGTCACCACTAAGAAACTTCTCTGTGCTCCCTTTTTATAGCCATACTTGCTCCTTTTAACCTAATCCATTATAATTATTGAAATGTTCCCCATTGCTGTAATTTATGGTATTTCAAGAAAGTTTCATAAATGTAATCATGCAACATATAACCCTTTAAGACTGTAATTTTTTTACTCTTGAAATCCATCCAACTTGTTGGATTTATCTGTAGTTCGTTCCTTTTTATTGCTGAGTAGTATTCCCTTGCATGGAGGTACCAAATGTGTTTAGCCAGATGCCTAAGACTTTTACTTGATTTTCCCAAGTTATCTATCATTACCAACTAATGCTTATACCTCTCATAGATGACACAGTTAAAATTTTTCCTCTCCAGGATTCTTTGTGTAAGTGGTTCCAATCAGCTTCTTTTCTATCTAAGCTATTTTACTAAATCTTAAGTCCTTACTGCGCCAGCAAATAATGACTTAGATACCTAACTTGGCCCTGGAGCATTCTCCAACCCTGCACCAGCAGTAGTTCCTTCCCAGTAGTAAGGACATTATATTTATAGATTCTTGGCAAGAGTTTGGAACTGTACAGGTTCATAGTAAGTAATTTTGGTAAATGTTCCTAATTCCTTCTAACTCCTCATGCACACATTAATCTTTTACCCAGAATTTTTTTTGGCAACACACTTTGAGATATTATCATAAAGAATTTCTTCACATCTAAGCCACGAATAACTCAGTGAATCTGAAAGTCTGTACTTTGTGGGGAAATATTTTTAAAGGAAAATCAGTGATATTTGAAACAGCTATTGCAAGAACTAAATTTAACAAATCAATAAACACACAGTTGCACTGATGGCTTGGGGGTTGGGGAGATGGTTGTGGTATCAGTGGGAAAGGTGGGGACAGCATTTACTTACTCTAAGTAGTGGGGTGGGCATTATTTCAGTACAATAATGATTCAACCACACAAAAGGAATATCCATGATGCTAAATAAGGAACACTTTGTGTTTTCTTTTCTTTTCCCACTCTCACCCTGAGATTAGGGCAAAGAATGGAAAAAAGTAATGAGAATTTTACTTGGTGAGAGCAAAGTGCTTTCTCTGTTAGGAGTGCAAAGAGACATCCCCAGGACTCTCATGTATATTCTGGAAGGAAAGTCTGCTTCAGAAATGGCAAGCTTAACCTTCTCAAAGTTTCATTTTCCTGAATTATCAAGCTCAATCTTGTTCTTTTGTTACTGAATACATCTTCTATAGAACTCAAAAGCCTTTTGACCATGATACTGAACTAGAGGCAGCAAACGAGTGTCTGAGGAGGGGGCCAATGTATTTCATGATTCTTATAATCAGTTTATTTCACGGGCTTCTTCAGGGACTGCCTGATCCCTTCACAATAGTTCTGCTTCTGATCAAGGGAAAAAAAAAATGTGATCTCACAGTCTCCTTGTGGCTCTCCTTCATGGAAGCAATTCTCTTGTACTGAAACCAAAACGAATTCTAGGGCATGGCTGAAAGGTAAGCATTCTTGGCTTGTTTTCAATTTCCTCATCCCCAGCCACAACTGGAAAATTGTTAAGCAGTCTTTCTCATTTTTTTCTTTTCTGTTTTTACTATTTCAGTTTCCTTTATATGAATCATTTTTCATTGCAGCAGAAAAAGTGAGGGAGGGAAAGGTAACAATGCCAGGGAATATAATGTTGGTCTCTGTTGAGTGCTCTAACTCAGATGGCTAGTTGCAAGCACTTCTAGGCTGGATTTCTGGCTGGAAAGGGATTTTAAAAATTAGAGAAACTGGAAATAGCCCTCATGATGATGACTGGGATTAACTAGAAGCCTGCAAGAATGTTGGGGAGATTTCCAGAAAGATTTTGCCCAAGAAACTTCTCACTTGTGATTTCTAATTTTTTAAGCTTAAGATTAAAATAGATATTTCATAATCTCTAATATCTGTGAAACACTTTCTATTCCATAGAGGATAGGAGAGAAACAAAATCGTGGAATTTTCCAACTCTTGGTGCATGTAGTGAGTAGAAATTTGACTTACAAAGAGTTGGATTTTGTGGCTAGGCCTGACTATATTTTCTCAGTGTGTTATGTATTGGTTGTTGATTTTTAGAAAATCCCTATTAGTGTTCTGATATGGGACACTATAACGCTATTTTTCTTACAAGGTTGTTGTGGTATTATGATGCACACAGCATATCTAGCCCAGTACTTGGCAAACAGGGCTCAACAAAATGTAATATCTTATTGGAAAAGCTTAGTTGTAGTGCAGACTTTAAAAACAGTCTACTTGAGTTTCCCCATTTATAAGCAAGAAATCAAAACCTAGAAACATGAATTTACTAACACAGAAAGTTAGTATTACAGACCTTCTGACTTTGTGGTTGATAAATGTAGAATAATTTTAACTCACATTTATAACTTCTGTGTGTACACTTTTAAATATTTACAGTACATGGATACTCTATAATAAATAGTTTTAGTATAAATTTGGCACATATATAATAACATAAAACATAAACACAGGTAAAGGATGATGACTACTCAAATGAAAATAAAACAGATTCTGCTAGATTCAAATCAAAGACTGAATTCAATATGAGGTTATAACATGAGCTCACTTATTTTTATTATACTCAGCCTATATCTGACTTTGTTATCCAATACATGTTATGCTGGGACTGTTACGTAACATCCCTGAATTCAGCTGTTGTTCCAGCAGATGACATTAAAACTCCTTCAATTACCCTTAATATAACATAACAAATGAATTTCACTTCCTTAGAATTTCTGGCAATGATTGAAAACTTATTTAACATATGTCTAGAAAGCAAAGCTGCAAAAGAGGACAGAAAAATGATTATTCAATTTATTAAGTATATTCCTAAACTTACTTCAGAATAATTCAAATGACAGTTCCTACTGAGTGATAAGACACTTATGGCCCATTCCTGTTGACCTCTAGAATGACTGATGGGAAGGTCAATGTTGGCCATACACAGAGGTTGAGGTAAAAATAAATGTTTATTCATGTCTAGTATATGATTTAACTTTTTTAAATGCATCAATTACATGATACATAAGATATATACCTATATCTTTTCTAAATCATACTACTTAAACGAAATAGAATTTCAGACTTATAAATAGCTTTCACAACAACTTAAGTGGACTGATGGCCAAGAGGTTATTTTTTTACCCTTTTAACAAAAGTTTAAGCTTATAGTACAATATTAACTATATGTACATTGTTCTAAAGCCAGTGTCTAGAACATTTTCGTCTTGCATGACTAAGAATCTACATACACTGAACAGCAACTCCCCAGAAACCACCATTCTACTTTTCTCTTCTAAGAATTTGACTACTTTAGATACTTTATATGAAGAGAATCATGCAGTATCTGACAGAATTGAGGTCAGGATCTCGGAGAGATATTTGCAGTTCTCATGTTCATGGCAGCACTATTATAAACAACAGATGGAAACAACCCAAATGTCCATCAATGGATTAGTGAACAAAAACATGGTATATACATACGATGGAATTTTATCCAGCCTTAAGAAAGAATGAAATCTTGTCATATGTTCTAACATGGCCAGCCCTTGAAGAAATTATGCTAAGTGAAAGGGGGCAGTTACAGAACAACAAACTAAAAGTGGTTGAAAGTGAAGGTGGCTCAGTCATGTCCGACTCTTTGCAACCCCATGGACTATATAAGTCCGTGGAATTCTCCAGGCCAGAATACTGGAGTGGGTAGCCATTCCCTTCTCTAGGAGATCTTCCCTACCTAGGGATAGAACCCAGGTCTTCTGCATTGCAGCTGGATTCTTTACTGTCTGAGCCACCAGGGAAGGTTTTTCACATGCCATATTTTAGCATTATGATATATGTTTCCTTATGAAACTAATATTTTTTAAAAGATAAACCAATGTTACATTCACTTGGACAGGGTAATTCAGAGACTTTGTCATTAATTAAACAGAAGTACACTTAGACTAATTATCTAAATGCTTCTCATGAAAGATTTGAGATTAACTTCTTACAGACAATGTAGAAATGATGAGGAAGAAACATTCACTGTTTTATTAGTATTTTATAATCTAAACCAGAACTTTTTCCATTTTGGGTCTTAATTTTCTTACTGACAAAAAAAAAAAAAAGAAAAAGAAAATCATGTTAAGTGATTTATGTACATTATTTTGTATAATCTTCCTGATAACCCTATCAGATGAGGATGTATATTCTTGTTTTACAGATGCAGGTACTGAGATGTCTACAGCCATGGAACAATGAAAGGACCTGAGCCCAAAGGATTGACAGATCTATCTATCTATCTACCCATCTACATATCTTTATGCCTATTTCTGTATCTATGTAATAATTTAAGAAACTACAAAATCCAAATCTTATGTTCATATTGGTGAATCTATGTCAAATAAGAGAAACGGTTCATTACAAGTAAAATTCAATTTCAGGATCATGTGTGAGAAAGTAAAGAAAACAAAAGGAGGAGGGAAATAAGAAATCTGAAATAATTTGTTGCTCTAGTAGGCAAGTATTTTCATGAACAATACTAACAATAAAAACCCTTTTTATAGGCTTGTATAACTCCATGGAAGAGATAAATATATATATATATATATAGTGGGAGTAGAACTGAATGTACATTTGAGGACATGTTAACACTTAAATCATACTTCACTAGAATAAATCAGTTCTAAAGAATTCCTCAGAACAAGGTATCTTAGGAAAAACCCAGATGCCTCAGCAGTAATTTATTTGCATTATGGCTTAGTTAATGGCTGTTGGAAGAAGACAGAACCTGACCATATGAAGAAAGACATCAGTCTGTTATCTTTGCCATCAAAAAATTTGTCTACTAAAGCTAAAAAAATAAGTATATGTGTTCTCTTGAAACATTGAAACATGTATATTATATAGGGTGAAACAGATCACCAGCCCAGGTTGGGTGCATGAGACAAGTGCTCGGGCCTGGTGCACTGGGAAGACCCAGAGGGATCGGGTGGAGAGGGAGGTGGGAGGGGGAACCGGGATGGGGAATACATGTAAATCCATGGCTAATTCATTTCAATGTATGACAAAAATTACTGCAATGATGTAAAGTAATTAGCCTCCAACTAAAAAAAAAAAAATAATAAAAAAAAAAAATAAAATGGCAGCTTAAAAAAAATAAGTATATGTGTAAAAACATATGTGGGGAATATTCAGAGAACACAAATGATTCAGCATGAAGACATATTTGTTCAAAGTCCATCCTTTTTTACAAAGCCTACCTATTATTTGAGTCTTTTCTCTCCTTTCTGAACTCTGTTCCTCAGAAGTCATTGTGTCTCTCAAATAGTCTGGATCCTTTCTTTCCAGTTTGGTTGGAGATTTCTTTAAACAGATATATGGCTCTCAAACATCACTGATGGTAGGCAAAATAAGTCCTAGACTTTAAGCATTGTACAAGCCAGATTCTGAATTATGGAGGGAGACTTTTTTTTTTTTTTTTTGGAAACTCTTTACTTTTCTGCGGTTTCTGGAAATCTTAAGTAATTTGGCATCTTGTCATATCTTGAAGATCAGACTGACAACAATGGACATGCTCAATTTCTTTCTGATTTCCCAAGGAGATTCACTGATGTACTATATTTTTAGTGTGTGATTATGTCCCTCATATTAATAACAGAACATAGGCCATCGGCAATTCTAGTTATTATTCTGTCTTAGAAAAATGAAGGGATTTATTTAACTAGTACTGAAGAACTAATCTGAAATTGACTAGCAATTCATTTTTCCCAATTATACATTAGATTATAGACCATTGGATTTGAAATCAGCCTGGATTCTTAATGCACAGGGGGAAAAAAATCTGCTAAGAAGTTGCCTATAACTAGTTTCAAATATAAAAGGATACATTTCTCAATTAAAATTAAGGAGACATTATCTCTTGAGATTCTGTTGACTGAATTAATGTTAGATTCTATCCCCTTCAAGCAGATGTACAACTGTAAATATTCATGAGAATGCAGGGGGAACCATACAGATTTTAGAATCAGAATAATAGAAGTTCAAATCCCAGCACTGTCTTTTAGCAACAGCCATACCTTGGAAGACTTATTTATTTAACTTTGCTTATTCTCAGTTTCCTCATTTACAAAAATGAGCAAAATAATTTTAGACTTACAGGGGACTTTTCACCTTTATAGCTATCAATCACTTCTTATCCCATTCTTTTCTCTGCTAATGTCCCCATCTCCAGGGATGAGTGTGTGTGTGTGTGTGTGTGTGTGTGTGTGTGTGTGTGTATGTACAACTATCCTAAGGATTTATAACATCATGTACATAGGTTTGAGATAAAAATATAAAGAACTATGTTTGTAATACCCTTATACCTGATGAATGACATGCTGAAGAACAGAGAAGGATACAGAGAAATGAAATTTATTATTTTTTTAATAAGAAGGTAGAAAACTTATAAATAGGGCATGATCGGTGGTACTGTTCTACAGGTAAATTTATTTATTATACAAGGGATAAATTATTTGGTTTCTGGGAAATGTACATTCTAAGAGTTTTGTTATATAGCTATGCATGGAATATATTCTGCTTTATAGGTACTATACAAACAAACAAACAAAATTTTTGGATCGAAGCATGATAAATTGGGAAATAGAGAAGAGCTAGTTTTGGCATTATTGCTAACACAAAAGAGGAATAATACACTGAAGAAGTAGTACACTGGAGTCTGTGCAGGAAGAAAATTAAATCCTAAGTGGAAAATGGGCATTAAATAATCTCTTCGCCTTCTGGTTCTCTGCAGGACTTGTAGCCAATGAAGATATTCCAATTATTTGTGTATTTGGACTCATGAATCCTGCTTGCTGGTATTGCTATGGATGAAAAACCTGAGGTAAGAGATGTTGATCTTCTCTTTTAGGAAACTTCCTAGATTTTGGTGGAGGTTGATTGAGGAGATCCTAGGATTTCAGTAGGTATCCTTGCACCTGGCCAGGACTAGAGAGGACTCAGCCTTGCCCATAGTACCTGGGGTAGGAAGAGTCTCTGTCCGTGTGTGTGTGTGTTTAGTCATGTTCAACTCTGTGACCTCATGGACTATTGCCTGCTAGACTCTTCTGTCCACAGAACTTTTCAGACAAGAATATTGGAAGAGGTTACCATTTCCTTTTCCAGGGGATCTTCCCGATCCAGGAATAAAACCTGTGTCTCTTGCATCTCCTGCATTGGCAGGCAGATTCTTTACCACTGAGCCACTAAGGAAGCCTCCACATTACCCTTGATCTTAGCAAAAGGGTCAAGAGTCTACTGCACTCAAAGCAACATATTAAGAGTTCTTCTCCTTGTATTTAGTTCTGCTGACAAGTGGGTTTGGGCTTCATCAAAGATCTATTCAGTGAGAAAGAAGAGGACAGAGAAGTATTTTGGATGGACTAAAAAAAAAAAAAAATGCAATCATCAAAAAGAAAAAAAGAATTTGTGATGAGTCTGCCATCCTCTGCCTATTAGAGATTTATTGTATCTGCCTTTTAGAGTCAATTATCTATCAAGTACCTTTTATTTCCTAGCTGGGACCACCATTACCTGTTTATTTAAAATCTTCCCAGAAATATTTCAGTAAGTGGCCAATTTCCTCTCATCACTTGAGTTATCTTATGTAATAAAAGTTGAGGCCCAATATGCCTGGCCTGCTTCTTTCTGGGTTTTCCTTTTTTAATTTCATTTTTACTAAAAGAGAAGATTGAAATTCTCCCTGACTCTATGTTACTTAATACCAATTAGCATGTCAGCAATACTTTCTCTTTAAAAATACTGCATTTTAATTCATTCCTGGAGGCTGTGCTAGCTGAGAGAAAATATTTGCAAGAGCACTATAATATCTGATTCAAAAGTGTTATTCTTGGTTGCTACTATTCATATAGTTTTCAGTCAGGACTAATATCCTCTGGTAAAAACAATCTCATTAATATAGGCATTAATCCAGATTGTGTTAACTATTGACTGTTTTAGAAACTTATCTCACATGAACTCACTTCTGTACACTGGAGAATTGAATAATTCTTATTCAGTTATGACATTTTTCATTGCTCAAAACAGGTATATTTAAATAGAATTATAGTTCATCTCTTTACTTAGATATTCACTATATTTTAGCTTCTCTAAATTTTGGTCATTTTCTTGTAATAATAAATAACAGGAAGAAAAATATAGAATAGTGATAGATGAAACATAAACGTAATGCTAATACTAATAACTGCTTACAGTTGCTAAGCATCTACTATGTGTTAAGCATTTGGTTAAACATGCTATACTCAATAGCTAATTTAATCCTCATATAGCATATGAATTAGAAATTGCAATTTTATTCCCAGGTCTCTATTGAGGAAATGAAGACCTGGAAGGTTAGATGTTAACAGCAAAATAATACACACATGTGCAACATACAAAAGTGGGTGAACCTGGGCCTCATACTAGAATCTGTTCTGTCATGTCCTAGCATGTGCTTTTGCCTTTATCCTGGATTTTGAATTTTCTCTGGGTCTTTATATCACTCAGTCGAGATTTCAATCCTGGGCAGAAGTAACAACTTGCTACATACAATGGTCAGTTTCCTCCCATGGCCCATTTAGGGTTTGCATAATAAAGAGTGTTCTAAAAAATGCTAACTGGGCTATAGTTAGTTCCTAAAAGATTATCTATATTAAGTGGTTTTTGTTCAAATATATATTAATTTTTTACTTAGACACACAGTATGAGATTAAAATACCTGTAAGTTAATGGTTTTAATAACATTGAAGAAAGTTCTGCTTATTTTTGTTACGGGAGAACAAAGTTACAGGAAAGTTTTATGTTTACAATTCTGTCGATGATATTAATAGTTTTTTTTTAAGTACTATAATTAAAATCTCTAGTGTATGCCATCAAATAGTAATGCTATTGGGTATTCTGAATAACTGAGAATAAATCTCTATACCATAATACTTTTTATGAAAGCGACATTTTCTTCTTTAAGTTTTTAAGTAAACAATGCTCTCTTGGAATCTGCTTCTTTTATGCCATGTGCTATTGCACCATGTACACTAAAATTTTGGCCAATACAGTGTTAAAATCAATTAATAATGGGCATGTTAATCTCAGCTAGAGTGTGTGTGTATAAAACTCAAAACTTTGGTTCAAGACAGTATTCTAGGAGTTGATGATAAGGATGGTATATTAATCATATCTGTGCCAACAAAGTGCTAAAAAATATGTGTCCTCCTAGGTGAAAGTTATTGGAAGCATATACTACTATTTTGTCTCAAGAACTCAAATATTTGTATCAAGTTTTTGTTTGTGGACAACAAAAGACAGTCAGTTAACTCAAGAGGAAAGTAAGTTTAGTTAGAAGGATGTCAGCTTGTTCCTATGGAAGCAAGGACTGATGCTAAAGCTGCAATACTTGGGCCACCTGATGCAAAGAGCCAACTCATTGGAAAATATCATGATGCTGTGAAAGAATGAAGGCAGGAGAAGGGGATGGCAGAGGATGAGACGGTTGTATGGCATTACTGACTCAATGGACCTGAGTTTGAGCAAACTCTGGGAGAAGCCTCACATTCTACAGTCCACATTCTACAGTCTCTTTTACAGAGTTGTAAAAGAGTTGGACACAACGGAGCAACTGAAGAACAAGGGAAGCAAGAGAACCGAAGAGGCTGGTCTGCAGCCACTGTAGAGTTCCCCACTATTTCTGCACCTACTCCTCACCTCCAGAGATGAAAGCTGCTGCCATCACTTCAAAATGAATCCTAAACTGTCTCCATGGTCTCCATGCTTCATATTCCTAACTCAAGGTCCCAAGTTCTAGACAAAAAGACTGACTTGCTACAGACAGGTCAGGTCATCTGGTCATGGTCTATCTACCATGAGGGTGCTGGACCTGTTGGCTTCTGAGATCAGAGCAGCAGAAGTACAAAGAGATGGCAACTGTTTCCTGGGAAATGATTACATAGGCTTAGTTTTGACTGATCAGTGACAGAGTATTTTCCATTGAAATAAGTTCATTGGTAGGAGGGTGGAGGAAGGCAACAATATAAGGACAGAAAACCTATACTCAAACATATTCTTTGCTACTAATTAACTTTGGGATCAAAATATGACAACTTTTCATTAAAAATGATAAAGGTAAAACTACAGAACACTTTTTAAGTAGCAGAGATTATCTGTCAAATTTTCATTTGCAAACTAAATGGATGGGGCAGATTTATCACAATAGTCTCGAAGTCTCTTTTCACATGTATTCCTAGCCCTACCAGATGTAAGGAAAGCAAAATTACACTTTTATATTAACTGAGGGCCTCCTTTCTGCAAGTTTGACACCTGAGGTCTTAAAAAAGATTTCTTAGAAAACTGAAATCAGAATCATATTCTACGATATAGCTGTTGAAGCCAATTTCCCCCAGCCACACTCTTCAGAAAAGCTAATGAATCTAATAAAATCTTATATGTCTTGCCAAAGACCCAATACATGAGTTAAAAGTTGAAAAAATTGTTTTAAAAATGATCAGTTGCATGCCCACAAAATCTCTGGTAAACATCCCAGAGGTGGGTATGAATAAAGTCAAATGCATATATTGGATTTGTTTATTCTAATAACACTTTGGTTGTTTAAAGGCTTTCAGAGTTACAAAACAGTTTCTTCTGTCTTAACATAATCAAAGTAGCAATGATTACATCCATAGTCAACATTAACTTGTCTTTGCTGTATCAACTTCATAACCATTTTCTTCATAATGATATGAGGAAGAATGATATTCCCCAAATATCTATGCCTTTAAACTAACCCAAAATATACAGGTCCCTAATGCCCTACTGATAAAAATCATGGGCAAGCCTTGCATCTTGCCACTCTAGAAACAGAAACAATCAGTAACAGTTTCCAGGGGAATGACTACTTTGTCAGTTGCCCCTGTTTCTACTCCACTTAACTGAACCACTTGCAACTAGTTTCATTTACTTTTCCCACTTCTGCCATTTTGGAGATTGTCCTCATCTTGATTTCCATGGATTAGTCGTGAAAGTCTCTAAGACTCATATTTATATTATTTTCCTTCTACCGTTTTCTGCTCTGATAAGCAGATTCCAGAAAAAATATAACTTCTAATCCCAGCTAAACAACCCTGACATCATTCCCGGGGTCCAGATGGGTAGTTATTATTATCCTTTCTAGAAACGCAGTAACAGAAATTTAGTGGGTTAAAGTCACTTGCTCCAGTATAGCTTTTCTGCTATTTTTATATAAAAATCTGCTTTTAAAAAATCCCCAAATGAATACAAACGTAGGAAACACTTCATAGTTTTTATAACCCATAAAGTTTTATTTTGCATTTTTTAAAATAAAAAAAAATATAAAACAAAACAAAAATAAATTATAGAAAACCTAAAGAGTTAATTTAAATAACATGAATTCTTTGAAATTTTACTCATGATCTTAGTCATTCTATATGATTTCCTTTTTTCTGGACTAGTGTCACAATCTACTAACTGATCAGGCTGTCTGTTGCATCTTCCCATCCAATTAATGCTTTCCACTTTCTAAAATAAGAATGCAAACATATTTCATCCCACACATACACACACACACATACTTAAAATGATAAAATTAATCCCAGTAGTGTAGTGAAAACTCTAAAAAGGGTCCTTCATGATTAGTTCTCTTTCTACCTACATTTTAACTACCATTGATTATTACTAGTATTTTTGACACTGTATGTATGTGTGTATGTATGTGCATGTACTCATTTCATTTTCTTTATATATATATCATTACCATTGCAGGTAATGTCCCCAAGCCAGATATCTCTTAACAAGATACTTGTCAGACTTACTTCCTCTATGAACACTTTTATACAAATCAGAACATGATCATTTGACAGATTACCCAAACCAAACTAAATTAAGCAAAGCAACTTATCTGACTTTGTCATATAATGTTGAACACTTCTTGATTTTAATCATTATCTTGGATGGAAAATATTTGTTTTAGAGATTAATGCTACAAATCAGGGTCTGGTATAGAGTAAGCACCATTGACTAATTGTTATTTTATACCTAATGGTTGTAATTTTATGCCTAGATGTAATTTTATACCTAATGGTTCATATGTGACCAAAGAAAGGATATAGGAATATGTCTTATCTCTTGATGTACTGGACTTTTAAAGCATGAGTTTTAGTCCACTACCCTTAAATAGTTGTACTGATCTTCACAAACCTTTAACAAATTGAAGTTTAAATTTGTGTTTAAATTGAAAGAGGAGAAAAAAAAATGTAGGAGATTTGACAAGAGAAGCTTTTACAAACTCTAGAATGAAGAAACTTCTGATTTCTGAATTTGTAAGATTAAGGGACTGCTATTTATGAAGTACAGTTTTCTATAAAAATAGGCTCATACTGATTGTGATGACTTTTCTTTTTTATCCCCCATCTGGTGAATGTCATTGTTGAGTTAGAGCTTGGTGCCACAATCCAGACAGAAACTGCAGTTCAGTGGGTGAGCCAGACCTCTTCTGAGTCAAGAATCCTCTATCATAAATCTCAAAATAACAAACACTCATCAAAGGTTTAGTGACATATTTTTTTCCAGTTTTACTTCTACATTTCCTAAAAGGAAATAGTGGGTGAAACCTATTGTGGTATTTATCAGACAATATGATGCACTTTCATATTGTGAGAATATTTATACTACTTTTAAGATGTGCCATCCTAGTATATACCGGATTTGTATCATACATTTTATTTAGAAGTAGAATATTCTTTTAAAAACTAAATGTGTTTGGAGAAATATCAACATATTTTGGGGTAGTGATATGCTAGAAGTATTTTTTTCCTATTTTAATGGAAACAGAATATAAAACAATATTAGAAAATACTTGAATTTTGACATTATTTAAATTTTAGGGGGAAAAAACATTTTTCTTTCCTCTACTGCATATAGATATAAAACCTGGACAAAAATAGAATTTATTTGAAGACTTTAAAATCTAAAAAGAAGCAAGCAGATTGGGGAAGAAGACAAGAATTAAAAGCAAACAAAGAGAGTATCTTTTTTCTTCACCTCTCTGATATCTCTCAGCCTGTGGTCAAAGCAGTCCCAAATCAGAAAGTGAGCCTTAGACAGGGCAGAGAAGCATGAAAAAGAAGCCCTCCAGATCTCATGTGAAGATCAGAAAGGCATCTCCTAGGAATCTTAGAGAATGGAAGAAATCTTCTGTTTTCTATCATTTTTATTTTATTTATTTATTTATTTTTGTGCCCGAGACAGTCCATAGGTACCTAAAGCTCTCCAGAAGAGGAACTTCAGATTTCAAGAGGTGGGCTGAACCTCCTGATATATATTTCTTACCTCTTAACTCTTGCCAGTTGGTCCTAAATGCAGGTGCATTTGCAGGAAGTATATGGCAAAATAAGACTGAAGGACACAAAAGAGAAATCTGAAGTGAAACAGACATTTTGTGGTAAGAAGACTCAAAGTGAAATCTGTCCTCTTAAGTTTTTAAGTGCACGGCGCTGTTACTATAGGCACATTGCTGTACAGCAGACCTCTAGAACTGATTCACTTTGCATTGCTGAAGTTTCACACGCGATGAATGACAGCTTCCCATTTTCTTCTTCCTCCATTCCCTGGGAACCCCCATCCTATCTTCTGCTTATATGTTTGACTGCTTTATACACCTCACGTAGTTGAAATCATGCACTACTTGTCCTTCTATGACTAACTTACTTTGCTAAATATATTATCTTTCAGGTCATCCATGTCATCACAGATGGTAGAATATCCTTTTTTAAGACTGAATAGCATTCCCTTATGTGTGTGTGTGTGTGTGTGTGTGTGTGTGTGTGGGTGGGTGGGTGGGAGTATACACCCACACACACACACAACATATTCTTTATTTATTCATCAGTCAATAGACATCTAGGTTGCTTCCATATCAATGTATAGTGTGAATAATCCTGAAATACACGTGGCACTGCAGATAACACACTTCAAGATCTTGATTTAAATTCCCATCCAAATTCCAATAATAATTTTTACAGCAATAGAATATAATTCTAAAATTGATATTGCACAACAGAAGACTCAGAATAGCTAAAAGTGATCTTGAGAAAGAACAAAGATGAAACATCACACTTTCTGATTTCACATATAAATATGATATATGTATGAATACATATATATTTATGTTAAAACAATATGATACTAGCCTAAAAACAGAAATATAGACCAATAGAACAGAATACAGAAGCCAAAACTATGCACACTGACCTTTGGCAAGGGTACCAAGAATAACCTCCTGTATGGAAAGAATAGTCTCTGCAACATTTGATGGTTGGAGAACTAGATATTCACATGTAAAAGGATGAAACTGAATCCTTAATTCCATGATACAAAAAAATTAGCTTAATACTGATTAAAAACTTAAAGTCTAAAAATTTTTAATGTCTAGAAGAAAAATATGAGATTCATGGCATTGATCTTGACAATGATTTCATGAATATGACACCAAAAGTGTAGGAAAAAAAAAACAGAAAAGTGTGACTGTGTTTGTGCTCAGTCACTCAGTTATGTCTGACTCTTTGTGACTCCGTGGACTGCAGCCTGCCAGGATGCTCTGTCCATGGAATTTTCCAGGCAAGAATACTGGACCAGGTTGCCATTTCCTACTCCAGAGGATCTTTACGACCCAGGGATCGAACCCTCACCTCTTCTTTCTCATGCACTGTCAGGCAGATTATTTACTACTATGCCACCTGGAAGCCCATGACAAGTGGGACTACATCAATTTTAAAAGCTTCTGAACAGCAACAGAAACAATCAACAGAGTGACAAAGCAACATACAGAATGAGGGAAGAAATATATTTGCAAACCACATATTGACAATAGTTAATTTCCAAAATATTTAAGGGATTTTCACAATTCAAAGCAAACATACACAAACACACAAACACGTGCACATGTGCACATGCAAATAACCCAATTTAAAAAAAAATTGGCAAAGTGCTTGAATAGATATTTCTCCGAAGACATACAAAAGGCAAACGAGTATATTAAAAGGTGCTCAAAAATCACTGATCATCAGAGAAAAATAAATCAAAACCATGAAATATGACCTCATAACAATTAGAATGTCTATGATTGAAAAATAAATTAGCAAATGTTGGGGAGGATAGAGAGAAATTGAAAACCCTGTACACTGCTAATGTGAAGGCACAATGGTGCTGCTGCCATGGAAAACAGTGTGGAAGTTGCTAAAAAATGAAAAGTAGAACCACCATAATCTAGCAGTCTCACTCTTGGGTATATTTCAAAAAAATTTAGAATCGGAATCTCAGAAAGACATTTATACTTTCATGCCAAATATTTATAATTTATTTCTTCTCTCTTTTATATCAGTCTGATAGATGTTTATCAAATTCTTTTTTAAAAAAATAATCAAATTTTGCTGTCATTAATTCTATTTTCAATTTTATTTCATTGATTTTTTATTTTATACTTAATAACTCTTTTCTTCTATTTGCTTTGGATTCACTTTTTTTCTAGTATTTTAAGTGTTGGAAACCTATATTTATTGATTAGAGATATTTTTTCCCCTAAAATAAAACTAAATGCGCTCAATTTTAAGCATTATTCTCTTACACTCACAAATTTTGCCTTGTTAATTTCTTTCTTTTTTTTTTTTTTTTTTTAGTTTAAAATATTTTTTTTGAGCAAACTAGCTCCTTTCAGGTTTCTGGAATGAGAGCTTCAGTTTTTCTCTGGCTGTTGGCTGAATACATCTCCCATTTCCTTGCCATGTCTGCTTTTCCATAGAACAGCTCACAATGTGGCAACTGGCTCCCATTAGGATGAGCAAGTAAGAAAGCAAGGGAGGCTGAGCAAAACAGAAGCCAAATTCTTTTTATATCTTAGTCTTAGAAGTCATATCCCCTTGTTTTTGTGGTGTTCTCTTCTTTAAGAGCAAATCATAAGCTTTAGCCTAGACTTAAGGGAAAGGATCACATAAAGGTATGAATATCAGGAGGCAGGCATTACTGGAAGACAATATTAGAAGTAGCTGCTGAAAACAGAAACAAAAACAGACAACCAACCAACCAAACCAAAGATAGAAAAGGCACTGGAAAATGAGACAATGAGGTCCCAGTCACTGGTGGTAATCTAAGCAGGCAGCCTGACCTTTCTGTCAATATGTTATCAAAGGCAGTGTCTGTGTTATGCTGCATTGGAGTAAATCCTCATAGGAATATTAACTCTTAGATTGCTGTTTAGCCAGAGTAGAGGCCATTTCCCGAGTCCAAGCAACAAGAGAAATATTGCACTTGCTTGCTTTCTGACTTTATTACAGGAGTTGGCTCAGCCCCACTTTCTTCCATTTGATAGAAAAATTATTGCCTTTCAGACTATTTTTACCTCCTTCCAAGCACTGGTTCTGAGTCAGAGAAAACACAACTATACCCCTGAGACACAAGGAATAGGACACAGCTACTGAAATTCAAATAACTTCTCTAAGCCACGTGCAAACAGAGCCAAAAAGCTTCTGCAGAATCAGTGAAACTGCTCTCCAAAGCCACGTAACTGGAAGATTCCAAATGAACTTAAGAATAACTCCTCCTTAATATTTCCTTCTAGCAGATTTTGGACAAATGCCCCTTGGAGCCAACTCTTGAGACTTCTGTGGATTTTCTGTAAATGCAATCTCATTTTCAAAGTTTATCTTGTATCTACATTAAAAAATACACATAATGGAATATTCCACCTCCCAAGTACTCACTTCATGCCATATATTTGTCTTTATATTTGTCTCATGTTACACTACTATTCTATACTCACTGCGTGCTAAGTCACTTCAGTCATGTCCAACCCTATGCGACCCTATGGACTGTAGACTACCAGGCTCCTCTGTCCATGGAATTCTCCAGGCATAAACACTGGAGTGGGTTGCCATGCCCTTTGCCAGCCTATACTTACCACCATTCTGTAATTCCTGTTTCAGGGATGAGGGTCTGATGTTGCATCAAGTTCCCCTGTGTGTTAGAGCAGAGATGCGCCATGTTTCTCAGTCCAGGTCTGTTGAATGCTAAAGCTGGGATTTTCCAAGAGGCTTAAAATACACATTCTTAACAACAGATCGTACCAGTAGGTAATTCATTCTTTTTAGTAGATTTTATGGATGCCTATTATTTTCCAGGTATCATGTTATGAAATGGGGATACAAATCAGAATAGATTTCAATATAATTGTTTGAAATTTCACAGTCTATTGGAAAGAGTCAACTTATTTAAAGTATTACAATGCATTGTATTAAAAGCTAATAAACTATGATCAAAGTATTATAGGGGTATTAAAAGTTGGAAGAAGCTTTATAGGCATGACCAGTTTTGTTTACAAAACATCTCCCCCCAAACTTTCTCTTTTCAAATTCTGAAGTAATAAAGATATGGACAAACATCCTTCCAGAGGGGCTGGAAAAATTTTCCTGTATTTTAGGAAGTAATTGGCTTCTGATACACCATTTTATTAAATGAATGAATAAATGAATAAACAAGACGCTTATGGTTATGGCTCCAGCAGTTACATGAGAGGTAAGTTGAAGTGGTATAAGTTAATTACAATTATGCTTATGCCGAGCTTACCTAAATAAACAACTCTAAGATTTTTAAAAGATGTCTGATTAATATCTAAACACAAGCAGCTCTTAACATGCTAATTAGATATCAATTGTTCTGCAAAAATAAATACAAACATTTGTAATGGTAATTGAAGTCAGACTCTCTATGATTATTAATTCTAGTTTTCAAACATGTTAATTGCTGTAGATAAGGCAAATCCCCATTCAAGATTCAAGAGGTCCCATTAACCTATCTTTAATCACTGATTATGTATTTTCTATAAGATGGGCCAGTCTGAATATTTTTACTGCTTACTGCTGAATATGTTTAACATCTTGCCTCTGGGACAGGTAACTGAGTGGATGGTCACCAATAGAATAAAGAGATTTGAAGAAAGTAAAATATAAGCTACTGGACAAAGGTATTTTAAATCTACTATCAATGAAACACTCATTATAGAAGAATGGTAGTTTATGCATTCTTTCATAGCCTCAATGTAAAACTGATCTTCAATGATCATCTTTCTAGTTCTACCTAACTGGAATCAGCCAATTTGCTTTTCTGAATTTTCACAGGAGATTGCTTAGAATTCAGACACTGCTTGTCAGATCCCATCTCCTGAGTCCTCCCTTGATTTCAGGAACTTAAACTATTCAGATTCTTAAGTTGATTTAAAAAAAAAAAGGAGAGATACTTGGCTTATGTTTTTATTTCATAAGTATGTATGTACCTTAAGTATGCATTTCAGTCTTACACAGGGGAAGATAATAAGTCATTTTTGAAAAGAGGGTTTATTTTTTCTAACTTTCTTCAATAGTAGATAAAACTTAACTATTAATGTAACTTTGATTACATTATCAACCACCCAAACATTTAAAGAGCTTCAAAACGGATTATGAGCCACATCTACTGTTTTTCAGACACAGTTATAAGATTATTAACCCTCCTTTTTTCACCCCCATGTATTTTATTTGTCCAAGTCTGAATTTCCAGCAAAAACATTATTCTGGCTTTACTCCTTGCTTTGCTTACTTTTTCAAAGAGCAATATGGTTAGAAGCTTGAAATGGGATCACATAAAAGAAAACTTGTCTTAACTATATATTGTTTTTGTTGTTGGTCAGTCGCCCAGTCGTTCATGTCTGACTCTTTGTGACTTTCCTGAATTACAGCACACCAGGCCTCCCTCTCCGTCACCATCTCCCAAAGTTTGCCCAAGTTCATGTTCATTGCATTAGTGATGCCATCCAGCCATCTCACCCTCTGAAGCTATATATTATCTGTGTAAAATTAGACAAGTTAAAGTAATGTCTTAAACCAAGTATACTCATCCATTAAGCGGAGATGACAGCAGCCTTCCTTCATAGTACTGATAGGATTAGGTGATGTTCACTAAAGCACTTAATCCAAAATTTAGTATATAATAGTAAAGGTAAACATTTAATTAGCCTTTGCCACATTCCATACACTGTACTAAATGCTTGCCATGTGTTAAAGAAAAATGTACTCCACATAAGAATCTCTTTTTAAATATGAAGAAACTTTAAGCATATAGAAGTTAAATGACTTGCCCAAAGTAATAATGAGAATAATTGGCAGAACTGGGGTTCAAATCCAAAGACTGTGGCTCCAGATTCTGGTTTTTATCTCCATATATGCTACTGATACCAATAGAGTCACCTCTAGATATTACAGCCATTGAGTCTTTATATTTTTCCTTCAAACATCTCCAACAGCACTCTTCCTGTTATAGTTATTTCATTTTATAAACCTATTTCTTAATTAAGAATATCAACTTTTGGACTATGCCTACATCTTAACTGCATTTTTTCTGTGGTCCCTGAACAGAGTCCTATATATGATGATTTATTGATAAATATTGTAAATAAACGACTATATATATGATATAGCTGGTAGTCTACAATTTATAAATCTATAAATTTGTACCACATAGCAATTTGTTGAGAAGAGCCCATGTATGAAAACTATGTCATGTGTCATGCGTTGCACTATGTAAAATCCTACAGGTGCATTGATCAAATGAATTATCTCTGAGTTATAATGCTATAAGCACCAGGAAGAGTTGGATTGTGCTCAAGTGGAATGGCAAAGGCATCTTTCATCCAGGGTAATATTTATGACTCGTACCATGTAACCTGGAAAAGAGGCTTAGAGAGGTTATGTTACTGTCTAATGTGTATTAAAGGACACAGCCATAATTTGAACTCAGGTCTCTGCATCCTTTTGTATGTTTCACACGGAAAACTATGCTACCAAATTTGAGGCTTAGATGACCCTCACATTAAACTGAGTTTGAAATAGTCCTGTGTGTGTGTGTGTGTTACTCAGTCAGGTCCAACTCTTTGCTATCCCATGGACAGTAGACAGGAAATAGTGCTAGAAGAACATTTAATTTACATAGCTATATCAAACAAAATACTCTAGTTGACTTAAAGTTATTTTATTTTGCATTGGGGTTTGCTTTTGTAATGTGTATTTTGTTGTTTTGCTATACATGAAAGGTACACAGCCATGGGATCCAAGGAAGAGTTCTTTTCAACATATAACTTAAACATAAGCAGTACACACCTAGGCGCCTACAGAGAGCATCTCTACAAGGAACAAATAATTCTGCTAGATAAATGCATGGAGAGACAGCTAATGATTTCATTGTTTCTGGTTCTCTCTTCTTTTTTGTATCCTTTTTTTCTTCTCTTGGTTAAGTAAATTGGCCTACTTGCTCAACACAGACATGGCCACATTCAGCGTCTGGCAGCATAATAATTCCTTTAGCCTTTTCTTAAGTTCTTACAATTACTTAGCAAGATGCTTTGTAATTAATTCACATCCTCCCTCCTTCTACTTGACCTTTTCTTTCCCAAGAGTTAATACACATTTACTACTTAGTAAGTGGACTCATAATTCACCCCTACACCTAAACCCACCTGCAAATAAAGCACTTCTTTCCCTAGATAAAAGCACTTCAAATATTATTTTGCACAAACTTTAATCATGTGGTGCAGGGAACTGACTGCCTTTAAACTTTTTTAAAGTTTCCTAAATAGATTTAAACATATCTTTTGTCAACTATCTTTTAAAAGTGAAACATAGGCATGTTTTACTGTTTGCGCCCTTTTACGTTAGATACTGTTTTAAGCATCTTACTCATGCAATGCCAACTCACCTTTGAAAATACTGTGAAATTCTGACTACTTGTGCCCCCCTTTTTTTTACAGATGAAAGTGAGAGAAGTTATGTCACCAACCTAGTAGACCAGGCACTGTAGGAACCTCACCCATATTTACATGACATGGTTCCAGTAGATGCTTATGGGGTCCCAATGCAACTCCCCACCTTTGAGCTTTTTCTCATCTGTTCATTGGTTAGACAAGAAGTGCCAGGGAATTAACAGTCTCAGGAATATGACTCAGACAATAACAGATGGAAGTTGGAAGCATAAATCTAGCTTTTTTGCCCTTCTGGTGGAGAAGAGTAAAGCATGATCCTCACCGTTTCTTGGTTTCCCATGAAAATGAAATGAGTCCCATTTGCACATAACTCTAACCTGTTGTATAATGCATACTTAGTTGAATCCTTATGCTTCCCAGTCTCTCTTGCTCACTCCCCTACTGGTACTTCCTGGAATCTCCTTTTCTCAAATCCTATCTCAGTGTCTGCTTTCAGTAGAGCCCAACCTAAAAGAGCACTAAAAGGCAAAACCCAGATATACATCCAGGTCTGTCTGCCTGACTGCCTTAACAAGTTCTGTGGTTTTCCAGGGAACATTTAGTGATGTGTTCTGGTAATTCTTCCCCTGGCACAGAACTGCCACTGACAGTGTTCTGATGTGGTGCCACTGCAGAAAGTCCTGATTGATGACAGCATTTAATTTTCCTTTTGTAATTTGATTCTGCCACATTCTTGTCCTCGACAATTAAAAAAAAATTTTTCCAATAAGCATAAAGGTCTTCCTTTGAAGCTATAAAAGGGACATATATCTGGTTCCCAATTTCTTGCTTCCTTAGGTAACCTCTGTGGAGAGGCACTCCGATAAGTGCCCATGCAGCCTTAGTTGTTCTATGCTGTGCACTGAAGCCTGTAACACAGGAGGAAATGGTCCTGCTGACCCATTCAAATAAGCACTGAGCCAGCAGCAATGAAACTTTTCTAACATTGCTATGGGAACATTTACTGGGAGCCAGTGCTGCTTTTGAACTCTATGAGTTTGATGGCAAAATATAGATATACGGGCATGCAGAGATAGAAATAAAGAAACAGAGAGAGAGATAGGGTGTTTTGTTTTGTTTTCTTTCAGTCGTTCAGAACTGAGGAGCTGTTCTCACAGGTTTCAGGTAATTTTAAAATGTCTACAGAATTTATTTAAAATAGATAATTTTAAGGACAAAAGATAATAAAAATATATCTGAAGAATATGTTTATCCTAACTGTATGTTTCTCAACAGCTAATGTATATGAGCCATAGTGGTAAACTTGGGACAGATAATATACAAATGAGTGAGAGAGACAGAACGAAACCGTAGAGTGAGTTTGAGTCTCCAGATGGAGCATGGGGAGCATGCTTCCCTGTTTGCTTGGGAACAGGCTGTGGAAGAAGAAAGAAATAAGATGTGAGGAGCCCACCTAAGAGATGATGAGCCTGTGGAGGGCAATGGGAGACTCTTGGCCTCACTTCCAAAGAGACTGAGAGAGGAAGTACAGGGTAATGATTGATAGGATGGATTTGAAGACAGTTAAGTTCAAATTCAAATTCTGGCAGTGTCATTTATATACAATCTATATAGCCTTAATAAAATCTTCTGTCCTCTCTGCATTCACTTATTTGAAAGTAGAAACAATACTACCAATCTTACAAATGAAATGTACTAAAAAAAAAAAAAGTAATTTATAAAACCTCTTCTTCAATCTGTTTCCAATAGAGAATCAGACTCATCCATTACTTAAGCTATGATGAAAATGATTAATCCTAATAGTAACAGTTAATAATTTTAATTCATAATATACTTTCATTTAGACTAGAGAAAATATTCTGTGTGAAAATAACACAGAATTAATCAGAGAGGTAATAATATTACAATTTTACAGAGCATATGCTCAAAGATCTCAAAAGTGATAAAATGTTCTCAACAAATCCATACCAACTAGTAAATTAGAAAATAAACTGGTAGGTATAAGAGCTGATGCATGAAATTTTTAGTTAATAGTGACTCTAAGTAAAAAAAAAAAAAAAAGAAAAGTCAAAACTAAATAAGGTATACTTGGCCTGCTTCATTCAAGGGATGACCAATAAGTTTGGTATGGCTTTACTTTGAAGGACATTTGGTCGTGCCCAAAATATGCATAAGACATTTGGTCCATGAGCCACCTGATTAATAAAAAGTTCAGTTCACATCAAAAAGGCAGTTGAAATTGGGCCCTATCCATAAAGTACATGAGCACATTTAGTCCATGCCAAGTAGTTTTGGATAGGACAATCAAGGACCTTTTGGTGTGGACCATATGTCTCCATGGATCTTTTTGGACAGGACCAAATGTCTGCTAAAACCAGCAAGTTCCGCTGGAGAGGGATGGGCTCCCCACTCCAGTATTCTTGGGCTCCCCTTAGGGCTCAGCTGGTAAAGAATCGTCCTGCAATGAGGAAGAAGTTGGTTCAATTTCTGGGTTGGGAAGATCCCCTGGAGAAGGGAAAGGCTACCCAGTCCAGTATCCTGGCCTGGAGAATTCCATGGACTGTATAATGAATAGTATTGTAATAAATTTGTTAAGTATAGAAAATCCATTGTAATATTCTTTGGCTGAGAAAAATCCTAGGTAATTAGACCTTTAAACATTTACCAATTTTTATTAGCAATTGTATAAACATACCAAATAATTCATTATTTCATTATTCATCATGTCTTTAATCATCTTTTTTTTCCATTTAAATTTAAATTTCATGGAAGATAGTGTACAGTAGATTAGTCCTTGGTCTTGATGTTACTTGTGTTCATGAGGGTAAAAGGAAGATATTTTTAGGAAAAAACAAAAGTGCCTCTATGGCCCTGTATTTAAATGATTACAACTTGAAAATACTTCAATATAGGAGAGAAATATATTGTAATGATTAAACTGCATGTTTCTTCCAACATAAGATTTAGGAAAAAGAAGATAAATTTTAAGCGACAGATTTCAATTCATAATATTAAAAACAACACCCTTTAGGCATGTATGTGTGTGTGTGTGTGGGTACAGGCACACCAGAAAATGGAATACGCTACATCAGATGCTGTCAGTTCAGTGAGACAGTTTTATGCATAGAACGATCACTCACTGGATTAGTCTGCTATAAACAGGCTTTTAAAGTCCATCCAGTGTAGCATGACAAGACAACCGTCACAAACTCATCCAGTTCAAAAGCTTCGGCCCCAGGAAATATAGGAGCATACCAGTATATAAGGCTAGAAAGAAAAGTCCATCTGTACAGATAAGTCAACACCTATTTATTAGGCACTGACTGTATACCTGGCACTGAGGCATCAGAGATGAGGAAAGTTCCCTCTTCTCTGTAATGAGATGATAATCAATGACATCACTATATGGGAGAGGAGTGATGATTAAGAAAGCAAGAAGAAATAAATTTGAGTCCCAATCCATCATTTATTAATATGTGATCTTGACCATTTTTTTTGGTTCTCAAATCTTCAGGTTTGCCAAAAGAAAGAATGAAAAAACATTCACAGAGGCTATGCAACTGAGCAGATGCGTAGACCGCTCTGTGTCTAAATATGCATTTCTGATAAAGTTCCAGGCTGAGTGTTGAAATAGCACCATTTAGAGGGAAATAGTGCATTCTATGCTTCATTAGTCAGACAACCTAAAATCATTACATACTAGCTAAAAAGAAACCAAGTATTTCCCCAGGACCTCCAACTCTGCACACCACACGGACTACTATGCATTAGCTCACCAGCTAGAAGTACAGTGTTCTAAGGCTAACACAGAAAATAGCAGATTATTTATCTTAAAGTTTACTTGTGGAAATACACATGTACTGAGCTAGGTTTTTCTGACTATGTAGTTTATTTGACAAACACATAAACAAACAAAAATCCTAAAATAAGTGTAGTTTAATCAGAAACAACATAAAGTGTTAACAGATTACATCCAATTTCTGTCCATTACTTAATTACAGAATGCTAGGAAAATTACTTGACCTCTCCTATAATCAGCTTGTTTATCTTAAAATTGGGGATCACTCCCCTTCCCCATTAAATTATTATAAATATTAAATGAGATAATCTCAAGTATATATATGTGTGTACATATATATTATATATGCATATTTATTAGCATTACCATAGTATCTGGCACATAATAGGCACTCATATAAGTTTTGAATGAATGAATAAATGTACTGTAGATTGTAATCATACCATCATTCAATTCTTACATCCAACAAGCAATTTTGAGTTTGGAATACAGGCAGAGGAGTATTTAATCTACTGATTGCTTTCTTATTCTAGAGGAATTAGTCATTTCTATGTCATTAGGCTAGAGATTCAACTTGGAAACACATTAAGGATAAAGATACTTCAGTAAATAAAACAGCATATTAAAGTTAATTTTTATTTGAAAAACTAAGGTATTTTTAAGTTTAGTAACTAAAAGTCATAGAATAGTAGTACTGGGGGACAAATCTTGCTACCACCTTGTTTACATAGATAAAGAAGGAAGGGAAGGGAAGTTTAGGTGTCCTATCTGAGTTTTACATGGATGGAGAGAATGTCTTGGACATAAAGACAAAGATGATATTACTAAGTTAAAGATTGTGTCAAATGCAAGGTAAAAAAGCTCAGGAATACCATCGCTAGCTGTTCTGATAAACAGAAATGGAAAACTCTTGTGTAAACAAGAACATTGTGCATTTGAGATTGTAGAGAACCCACTTTCTATTTTACTTTAAGTATAAACCATAAATGCTCCTGGAAAAAAAAATAGTTTTGGTGAGAAGTATATAGAATCTGTAAACTGGCTGAATTCTAATTATGCATCAAGTATATTCTTAAATAATTTCCATACACTATGTCATTTAGTTTCCCTTATAGTCCAATGATGTAAGAATTATCACTGCCATTTTACCAAAAAAGGAAATAATTTAACAAAATGAAAATCTGACATTAAAAAATAATATGTCTAAGATTATATTGTTCAAAATACAGTACTGGGATTCGAACCAGGAAAGTCTGACTCTGAACCCTACAGACCTTTTATTTTTATTGAGAAGGCTCTATGCCTCCCAGCATGTACTTGTAATCAGTGGCCTCTGACCCAGAAAGGAATTTAAATATAGGATTCTGTATTGTTTCTAAAGCAGGTTTATAGAGGGAGGAGAGACTTCAACACATGACACATTGTCAAGGAAACTTCATTGATATGGCAAGTGTCACAGAGTCCAGGGACATAAAATAACTTGTCTGTGGACATAATTATTTTCCTGATCAGTTTACATGGTGAGGAGGAGATATCAGATACTCCAGAATCTTATAAAAGCAAATCAAGGCGTGAACAGGAAGTTTTCAGAGCTTAATTTGAATGTTCAGGAATTTAATGCATTCTCCACCCTGAGAAATTGGACATTGCTAATTTGAATTATCCTCTGAAATTCTAAAGAAAACTGCTTTGAGATGTTTAACTTCAAAACTTCTATGGAGCTTCAAGGCAGCCTTCAACTCAAAGTTAGAAAAGAATAAGGTTCTTACTCAAAGAGGTTCAGGCAGGAATGAAAGTATCTTTTAAAACCTAATGAATAAATGTATACAATGACTTAGATACTAGATGTCAGGTACCGTTCACCTGGAAGTAGCAACAACATGCTCAGTAAAACCTATGGGACAATCTAAGTAACCTCATTTAGGTTTATTTTCCTATTGGCTATAGGCAGTGGGTATCTAATTGAGAAATTCTGTCCCTAGTGCATTGACTACAATGATATTTTGGACATGTTTTGTTGGTTCATTTTAAATATTCTTCTCTAGAGATAAATCAAGAGATTTCTTTCATTGCACGAAGTTAACACTAGTACCCACTGTGATTCTGATGGTAACATCCCTGTCCCATATCAGGGAATTTTCAAAAACATTATGTAACCACCTTAATTACAAAAACTCTTTCTGTTGTGTCTCTGTGTAGACCTTTGAACTTCTCTTTAATAACCTGATACGCTCCTCTCCCCCAAGTATATCATGTCTCACACCCTTGATTTTAGAGGGGCATTTTTTTAAGTCAATATTTAAGTTCAGTTCAGTTCAGCTGAGTCGACTCAGTCGTGTCTGACTCTTTGGGACCCCATGAACTGCAGCATGCTAGGCCTCACTGTCCATCACCTCCTGGAATTTACTCAAACTCATGTCCATTGTGTCAGTATGCCATCCAACCATCTCATCCTCTGTCGTCCCCTTCTCCTCCCACCTTCCATCTTCCCCAGCAACAGAGTCTTTTCAAATGAGTCAGCTTTTCACATCAGGTGGCCACAGTATTGGAGTTTCAGCTTCAACATTAGTCTTTCCCATGAATACTCAGGACTGATTTCCTTTAGGATAGACTGGTTGATTCTCCTTGTAGTCCAAGGGACTCTCGAGAGTCTTCTCCAACACCACAGTTCAAAAGCATCAGTGCTTCAGTGCTCAGCATTCTTTTTTTTTTTTCCATTTATTTTTATTACTTGGAAGCTAATTACTTCACAATATTGCAGTGGGTTTTGTCATACAGCATTCTTTATAGTCCAACTGTCACATCAATACAAGACTACTGGAAAAACCATAGCTTTGACTAGATGGACCTTTGTTGGCAAAGTAAAGCCTCTGCTTTTTAAGATGCTGTCTAGGTTGGTCATAACATTTCTTCCAAGGAGTAAGCATCTTTTAATTTCATGGCTTCAGTCACCATCTGCAGTGATTTTGGAGCAAAAAAATAAATAAATAAAGTCTGACACTATTTCCACTGTTTCCCCATCTATTTGCCATGAAGAAATGAGACCAGATACCATGATCTTAAGTTTCTGAATGTTGAGCTTTAAGGCAACTTTTTCACTCTCTTCTTTCACTTTCATCAAGAGGCTCTTTAGTTCTTCTTGGCTTTCTGCCATAAGGGTGGTGTCATCTGCATATCTGAGGTTATTGATCTTTCTCCCGGCAATCTTGACCCCAGTTTGTGCTTCCTCCAGCGCAGTGTTTCTCATGATATACTCTGCATAGAAGTTAAATAATCAGGGTGACAATATATAACCTTGATGTACTCCTTTTCCTATTTGGAACAAGTCTGTTGTTCCATGTCCAGTGCTAACTGTTGCTTCCTGACCTGCATACCAATTTCTCAAGAGGCAGGACAGGTGGTCTGGTATTCCCATCTCTTTCAAAACTTTCCAGTTTATTGTGATCCACACAGTCAAAGGCTTTGACATAGTCAATAAAGCAGAAATAGATGTTTTTCTGGAACTCTCTTGCTTTTTTGATGATCTAGGGGATGTTGTCAATTTGATCTCTGGTTCCTCTGCCTTTTCTAAAACCACTTGAACATCTGGAATTTCACAGTTCACATATTGCTGAAGACTGGCTTGGAGAATTTCAAGCATTAACTTACTAGTGTGTGAGATGAGTGCAATTGTGTGGTAGCTTGAGTATTCTTTGACATTGCCTTTCTTTGGGATTGGAATGAAATCTGATCTTTTCCAGTCCTGTGACCACTGCTGAGTTTTCCAAACTTGCTGGCATACTGAATGCAGCACTTTCACAGCATCATCTTTTGGGATTTGAAATAGCTCAACTGGAATTCCATCACCTCCACTAGCTTTGTTCATAGTGATGCTTCCTAAGGCCCACTTGACATCACATTCCAGGACGTCTGGCTCTAGGTGAGTGATCATACCATTGTGATTATCTGGGTCATGAAGATCCTTTTTTCACAGTTCTTCTGTGTATTCTTGCCACCTCTTCTTAATATCTTCTGCTTCTGTTAGGTCCGTGTCTTTTCGGTCCTTTATTGAGCCCATCTTTGTGTGAAATGTTCCCTTGGTATCTCTAATTTTCTTGAAGAGAGCTCTATGGGCTTCCCTGGTGGCTCAGATGGTAAAGCATATGCCTGCAGTGCAGGAAACCTGAGTTCGATCCCTGGATTGGGAAGATCCTCTGGAGAAGGACATGGCAACCCACTCCAGCATTCTTGCCTGGAAAATCCCTCCCATTCTATTGTTTTCCTCTATTTCTTTGCACTGATCACTGCAGAAGGCTTTCTTATCTCTTCTTGCTATTCTTTGGAACTCTGCATCCAAATGGGAATATCTTTCCTTTTCTCCTTTGCCTTTTGCTTCTATTCTTTTCACAGCTGTTTGTAAGGCCTCCTCAGACAGCCAGTTTGCTTTTTTGCATTTCTTTTTCTTGGGGATGGTCTTGAACCTTGTCTCCTGTACAATGTTATGAACCTCTGTCCATTGTTCATCAGGCACTCTGTCTATCAGATCTAATCCCTTAAATCTATTTCTCACTTCTACTGTATAATAGTAAGGGATCTGATTTAGGTCATACCTGAATGGTCTAGTGGTTTTCCCTACTTTTTTCAATTTCAGTCTGAATTTGGCAATAAGGAGTTCATGATCTGAGTCACAGTCATCTCCTGGTCTTGTTTTTGCTGACTGTATAGAGCTTCTCCATCTCTGGCTGCAAGGAATATAATCAGTCTGATTTGGTGTTGACCATCTGGTGATGTCCATGTGTAGAGTCTTCTCTTGTGTTGTTGGAAGAAGGTGTTTGCTATGACCAGTATTTAATTTAAGTGACCTCAATTCCTCATTTCTCCTTAGGCAACTAAGTTAAGCTTACATTCAATTACAATGCTTAATGTTTTTCCAAGAACATGGACTTTTGCTTGCCCCTATTAGCCACTGTACACAAACAGAAAGGTCTGTAATACAGTCTTCATTATTCCTGTGTTTTTGCAATATAACACCAGCAGCCTCCCAAAACTTCTTTCTCTATAACTGTGCTTTTACCTCTCATTTTGAACTCTGTTTCTCTAAACACTAGTGCTGTTGTTTAGACCCTAAGTCATATCTGACTCTTTGCAAAGCCATGGACTGCAGCCCGCCAGGCTCCTTTTTCATGGAATTTCCCACGCAAGAATACTGGAGTGGGTTGCCATTTCCTTACCTAGGAGATCTTTGCGACCCAGGGATGTGTGTTTATGCCCTGGCTGGCGATTCCTTACCAGTGAGCCTTGTGCTGAGCCCAAAATCTAGTATAGTCTCTAAATTTTTAAGACATGAGACAAGAACTTTAATTCTAGGATTATTTTTCAAGAGGCCTATTTCCCCATTTTTTAGTGATTCATTTTATCTTATTATGATTTTATTTTCATCATCTTTCTCAGCTAATATATCTTTAGACATCTTGTTTAACTATTTCACATCCATCTCAGTGAATATTAAAACAAAGTTAAAAGCAAAGGAAAATCCTCTCTTGTGGGCAGCATAAAATTAGAAAAGTTTGGCAGATAGCACAGTTTTAATATCTTTATAGAATGTGTTTCATAGTGCTCACTGCACAATTGTGCATGCAAAATCTCAAAGCGCAGAGCAAATATATCAGCAATAATTTCATGGAAGCAAGCTCTGCCTAATATGTGCAGAGTCTTACATTACTTTATCAAACTGTCTCTTTGTAATTAGTCTGTCTGCAATGCCTGGTATATAAATTAAGCATCTAATTTATCTTGACTGGCCTCCAGATCACTTGATCAGTCCATTCTGTCTCTGTGGCACTTTAGTGAATGCCAAGTGCAGAGAAGGACCCTCAGGAAGCATAAGCGTGTAAAAGCTGAAACTCCCTGAGAGGTCAGAGGCAGTTTTCAAATTTACTCATCACTGACATCCAAGTGGAATGTATGCCATCCCTTCCAATGACTGTGATCTTCGTAAGGGGCATTATTGATGTCCCTGTCCCTGGTGGCAGGTTACTTTGTATCATGGCTGGTAAATAATAAATAACTACAACTCAAGATGTAAAGTCAGGTTTATGAAATCAAATTAAAAGTAAATTAAACTTTCCTCACAATTCAACACCATTTCTCATAAGCCACTTATCAATACCACAGCAATCTGTACAACTGTAAGAGACAAGTTACAGCTATTCAATCCTGATAAAAACAAAATAACTCCTATAGTCATAATCATTCCTCAAGAGCATTTAATTTGTTGGTTCTTGCATTATTCCTATTAAAACAAAATCTTGCAGCTTTATTGGAATACATAAATCTCTTTAAGGGTACTTTATCTCTCTTTTCCTCAGATGAATTTGAAATGGTACAGAGTTAAATTTTTATGGAGTGATTTCTAGGGGGAAAGGCTGACATAATTTTCACTACGGGACAGTGTATTCTGCTGACAACTCAGAAAGTTTGAAGCCATATATTTAGCTCACTAGATGTTTTTTGTCAGTGTTCTTTCTTCTTTAGTTGTGAATTCATACCCTGTATGGATATGTCCTTCCTTCTCTATATGCTAATACACATTCACTACGGATGCGTGGCCTCTTTTTCTATGTGAATGGATATACAGCAGCGGAGCCAGAGGCCTGAATTCATGAAGGAATTCTCTTCTGATCAGTATCTTCTCACTTTCTACTGCTGAAGATTTAGCTTTTAAAAGCATCCCATTGATAGTCTATGTTTGGCAGTGAATTTATCAGAGTCTGTGTTTTCTCTAACTTTCCTAGAGGATGCTGACATGGATCTGGGGCTCCATGGCTTTGCCAAACAAAGAAGAGTTGAGCAGACACTATATCTCAACTCTGGCATTACTGATTATATCTAACATGGCAATCCACACCTTTTTTTTTCCCTTTTAATGTAGTTTTTTAAAATATAAAAGATACACTGGCTCTAAATATATTCCGATTAGGTGTCCACTTGGTGGAGGCTTGGGACTCTAAGACTGATAACTTTTTTTAAAAATGGAAGTGTGCTCATATTCATGTTGTTCTGACCTTCAAAATTTAAAAAAAAAAAAAAAAAGCTTCTCAGTGCTAAACGATCTGCCAGCAGTGTAGAAGTTGCAGGAGACACATGTTCGATCCCTGGGTCGGGAAGATCCTCTGGAGAAGGGCATGGCAACCCTTCATTAGTCTTGCCTGGAGAATCTCATGGACAGAGGAGCCTGGCAGGCTAAAGGCCATTGGGTCACAAAGAGTTGGACATGACTGAAGCCAATGAGCACACATATATACATTAAGTCCCCCACATACAAATCAGTTCCATTCTAAGAGCACATTTGTAAGTATAATTTGTTCGTAAGTCTAACAGAGTTAGCCCAGGTACCCAGCTAACACAATTGGCTATACAGTACTATACTGTACTATTTAAAGTAGTAAATAATAGGTTGAAAATAATTTCCACACAAATAATACATAAACAAACACAAAAATAAAGAGAATATTTTTAATCTTACAGTACAATACCTTGAAAAGTACAGTAGCACAGTACACCAGCTGGCATACAGGCGCTGGCAGCAAGTGAACAGGCAAAAAGAGTTACTGCCTGGAGGAGAGAGAGGAGGTAGGACATGGCAGAGCTAAGGACTGTTAGCAATAAGAGACAGAGGGAACCTAATGCTGATGGAATCCAAGTATGCATCTTTGAAAGTTCACAACTTGAAGCTTTGTATGTAGAGGACTCACTGTAAAGAAGTATAGTGAGTGTGGAGGGTAGGAGTGAAAGAGATCTGAAATTATGTAGAGGTGAGTTATGGTCACATGTTTACTATATTTACTATGGTCATGTAAACATAAGATGGTCCTTCTTCTCTAAGACAGATGCATCAGTAAAGAATGGCTATCATCAATTTATTGAAATGCCGAATTTGCCTTCACATTATCTGAGTCATAGACTGATTTAGAGGACCCATTTTAGATCCGTAAGTCTAGTGACCAAACGTGAACACTGAGACCTATAATATCAAGTGACCTTCCCAAGATCATACAGCAAGTTTACAGTAAAAAAGGAAGACTGAGGCACATAATTCTTGGTTCTTTCATTTTACCTTTGCCTTCTTTGTTTATGTATCTGTGTCAGGCACTATATCAGGGCTTGAAATTCAAGAATGGTAAGTGAAAACAGATACAATCTCTTTTCTAGTGGTCCTAGTCTATTATGGGAGCCAAACTTTAATCAAATAATTACTTAAATTTAAAAAAGGTAGATTTTATAGAATGACAATGCAGAAGCATATAAGCAATAAGGTCAAGAATGGTATAATTTTTTTCAGGCATATAAAAAGAAAAGAATGCATGCAGGCATGATGAAACAACTTGTTTTTTTGACATAGGTTTTCTTATAAGCACTACTGAAGCTACATCTCAGAGATAAGTCCTTTCAAGGCACTGTGATTCTCCCAAGGTGACATAGGTACAATGTTTTCAGTCATCCTATTGCATATATTCTTGACTACCAATTCAGATTAAAATGGTTTGCTCTGCCTTTCCTATTATATCATGAACCCATTAGTGGTAGGTAATTGGATCTTGCCCATTATTTGATCTATACATGTACCTGGATCATATTTTTTATGTTCAGGCGGGAAGAAAACAAAAAGCAAAGAGTAGGATAGGAAGAGGAGAAACCTGTTGAAGGCAGATACTTCTTGAGTTTCACAACACATTCCTTACCTTATCTAGCTCCACCACAGCTGTAGACGGGCAGCATTTTAAAACTCCCAGTATCTCATCTCAAAAGACTCAATGGAGACTTTTATGTTTTCTTCAATGTTAGACAACTGCTTGTCTAATGGCACAGGCACAGCCTGACAGTTTGTGAAAAGGGAAACTTACCCAACATCTCTAAAGGTAACCCATAACCAGTAAGCTACAGGAGTTATTGGATAATTGCCTCATATTCTGATCATCTAAAGAAGCATTTCTGTGGGACATTCTACATGGTTTCATACAGGGTCAATTAATAGGATGTCCCATTTTTCATGATGATAAACTGTTCAAGGATGTGTTCTTTAATGACTTTTTTTCCTTCAGTTGATCAGTTTCTATCTCTCTATTCCCTCATTCTTCTTTCTGAAATAATATTGGGGGGAAAAAAACGCTTGCATCCAAGTCTATGTCTCAGGCACTGAGTAGGTAAGAGGAAGAAGGAAGCAACCTACGTAAAGCTTCAAGGTGAGAAGAAAGAGTAACTAATATAAGATTGGATAGAAAGTATGGCTAAGTCTAATGCTTAGAAAATAATTAGCATTTGGTGGATGCTAATAATATTAAAGAAAGCTGGTCCAATTGGATTGTTGAGGCACTGTAACATAAAAAAAAGTATGGATTAAGATACAAGGATTTATGTATAATTTTGGTCTATTGGTAGTTCTCAATCTTGACTGAATCAAAATATTGTTGTTGTTTAGTCACTAAGTTGTGTCCAACACTTTTGCCACCCCATGGACTGTAGCCTTCAGGCTCCTCCATCCATGAGATTCCCAGGCAAGAATACTGGAGTGGGTTGCCATTTCCTTCTCCAGGGGATTTTCCTGACTCAGGGACTGAACCCATGTATCTTGCATTGCAGGTGGATTCTTTTCTACTGAGCGATCTGGGAATGAAAATATTACAAAGGCTTAAAAGTTTCCAGTACCCCAAAACTTAAAATAAGAATTTATCCAAAGTTGGATATTTAGCACATAGATGTTAAAACAGGTGTAATAGAGTTAAAAACCACTTGAGCCTTATGACTATACAGTGAAAGTGAGAAATAGATTTAATGGACTAGATCTGATAGACAGAGTGCCTGATGAACTATGGACGGAGGTTCATGACACTGTACAGGAGACAGGAATCAAGACCATTCCTAAGAAAAAGAAATGCAAAAAAGAAAAATGGCTGTCTGAAGAGACCTTACAAATAGCTGTGAAAAGAACAGAAGCGAAAAGCAAAGGAGAAAAGGAAAGATATTCCCATTTGAATGCAGAATTCCAAAGAACAGCAAGGAGAGATAAGAAAGCCTTCCTCAGCAATCAATGCAAAGAAATAGAGGAAAACAACAGAATGGGAAAGACTAGAGATGTCTTCAAGAAAATTAGAGATACCAAGGGAACATTTTCATGCAAAGATGGGCTCAATAAAGGACAGAAATGGTAGGGACCTAACAGAAGCAGAAGATATTAAGAAGAGGTGGCAAGAACACACAGAAGAACTATACAAAAAAGATCTTCATGACCCAGATAATCACAATGGTGTGATTACTCACCTAGAGCCAGACATCCTGGAATGTGATGTCAAGTGGGCCTTAGAAAGCATCACTATGAACAAAGCTAGTGGAGGTGATGGAATTCCACTTGAGCTATTTCAAATCCTGAAATATGACACTGTGAAAGTGCTGCACTCAATATGTCAGGAAATTTGGAAAACTCAACAGTGGCCACAGGACTGGAAAAGGCCAGTTTTCATTCCAATCCCAAAGAAAGGCAATGCCAAAGAATACTCAAACTACCACACAATTGCACTCACTCACATGCTATTAAAATGATGCTTAAAATTCTCCAAGCCAGGCTTCAGCAATACGTGAACCGTGAAATTCCAGATGTTCAAGATGGTTTTAGAAAAGGCAGAGGAACCAGAGATCAAATTGATGACATCCCCTGGATCATGGGAAAGCAAGAGAGTTCCAGAAAAACATCTATTTCTGCTTTATTGACTATGCCAAAGCCTTTGACTGTGTGGATCACAATAAACTGTGGCAAATTCTGAAAGAGATGGGAATACCAGACCACCTGTCCTGTCTCTTGAGAAATCGGTATGCAGGTCAGGAAGCAACAGTTAGCACTGGACATGGAACAACAGACTGGTTCCAAATAGGAAAAGGAGTATGTCAAGACTGTATATTGTCACCCTGCTTATTTGACTTATATGCAGAGTACATCATGAGAAACGCTGGTCTGGAGGAAGCACAAGCTAGAATCAAGATTGCCGGGAGAAAGATCAATAACCTCAGATATGCAGATGATACCACCCTTATGGCAGAAAGCCAAGAAGAGCTAAAGAGCCTCTTGATGAAAGTGAAAGAGAAGAGTGAAAATGTTGGCTTAAACCTCAACATTCAGAAAACTCAGATCATGGCATCTGGTCCCATCACTTCATGGCAAATAGATGGGGAAACGGTGGAAACAGTGGCTGACTATTTTTCTGGGCTCCAAAATCACTGCAGGTGGTGATTGCAGCCATGAAATTAAAAGATGCTTACTCCTTGGAAGGAAAGTTTTGACCAACCTAGACAGCATATTAAAAAGAAGAGATATCACTTTGCCAACAAAGGTCTGTCTAGTCAAGGCTGTCATTTTTCCAGTGGTCATAGATAGATCTGAGAGTTGGACTATAAAGAAAGCTGAGCACCGAAGAACTGATGCTTTTGTACTGTGGTGTTGGAGAAGACTCTTGAGAGTCTCTCGAACTGCAAGGAGAACCAACCAGTCCATCCTAAAGGAGATCAGTCCTGGGTATTCATTGGAAGGACTGATGTTGAAGCTGAAACTCCAATACTTTGGCCACCTGATGCAAATAGCTGACTCATTGAAAAGACAGTGATGCTGCGAAAGATTGAGGGCAGGAGGAGAAGGGGATGACAGAGGATGAAATGGTTGGATGGCATACGGACACATTGGACATGAGTTTGTGAAACTCCGGGAGTTGGTGATGGACAGGGAGGCCTGGCATGTTGCAGTTCATGGGGTCGCAAACAGTCAAATACGACTGAGCGACTGAACTGAACTGAGCAGCTCTTCTTAAACAAAAATGTTGCAGGTAGAAGTGTACTAGAGGTTGACAAATCAGCATCAAGAATAGATCTTAAAACCATATTAATCAGCAAAAAATGTTCTTTTAAATGTTGTTAATGTAAATTTAAAATATATTCACACAATTTTAACAAATATACATTAACAACTTTAGATCACTGTCAATAGAAGAAGAGAGAGATGTTAGGAGAGAGAAGAAAAGGAAACTGATCAAACCAGATGGGGGGCTTGCAGAGATCAGCAACAAGTATGATTAACTCATCCTTTTTTTAAATGCTCCCTTCCCACAAATATTTTTTGAAAACTGGAAAGGTATATTTATCATAGATAATGTTAGTTCTAGTATGTGTTTCTATGTGTACTTATACTTACACATGCATATTTAGAAGAGGGGGACTGAAAGCCCAATGAATTACCCTGGCTAAATGACAACTGCAAATAATCAATAATCAGTATTGATTAAAACCTTTTTATCTCCTGGCTTTGTAAGGCATTCAGTTATGCTGACCATTAGTCCATGTTCCCCTGTTAAATAAACTAGTGGTAGCCAGAGCTAATGCAGAGCCAAGACTAAACAGAAAAGGCAATAAGATAAATTAAGTGACTGAATCCCAGTTTTCATGCTAATAAACTGGGCAAATACCTGAGACTGCAATGATCTAAGAGGAGAGACACAATAGAATATATTATTCTGCATGTCAGGTTTTTAAGAGGAGACAGGGACTGTCTAGTATTTAGAATTCAATCATATAATGCATATTCCTGTGTGTTTGATCTTAGTATCTACTCAAGGTTTACAATCCCTTTCTTCTTTACCCAAATTCAGGGAGTTAGAGTCTGTCAGGTTTGAGTGGGAATTTGTTCAGTACCTGACAACTTACTTGACTTTCTATCTACTCTATGGATGGGCTTTCCCAGGTGGTGCTAGAGGTAAATAAGCCTCCTGCCAACGCAGGAGACATAAGAGATATGGGTTCACTCCCTGGGTCGGGAAGATCCCCTGGAGGTGGGCATAGCAACCCACTTCAGTATTTCTGCCTGCAGATCCCACGGACAGAGAAGCCCGGAGGACAGCAGTCCACAGGGCTGCTAAGAGTCAGACACGACTGAGCGACTCAGCATGCATGCATTACTGTATGAATAAATTTTTAAAAATAACAATTTTCCTGGTGAATATATTTCCTCAGAAACACAATTGCTAAAGTGAGATTCTCATGAATGCCTCAGCTAGTTATAAGTAACCATAGAATGAGAAAAAAATGATAAAAATGGCTATACATTTTCAGAAATAGCTTTTCCACACATGAAATTGTATGTGTATACAGTTAAATAAACAGATAATTTCTCTCAGTTCATTTGACTACTCTCTTTTTTGGCTTTGGATAATAGTTTAGGTGTGGCATTTTCAAACAGAAAGGAATACATGAAGTTTAAATATTAGTTAATTTATTTGGACCCACACAATTTCAATTTATAGTGCTGGAGATAGTCACATGCAGAACACATTCTTAAACTTATCATACCCAAATTTTAGAATATTTTCAATCACTTAAAAAAAAAAAATGGTTTCAGCCTAGGCAACTGCTAAAGATGGCAGGGGGGCAGGTCCTGGTGCTAGATGGCTGAGATCATCTCCTGAGCCACCGGCGGCCATCGTGGTTCTTCCAGGTCAGTGAGAAGGCTGTGTTTGTGTGCTATGAGGACATCAACATGTTGTCAGTTTCTACAGAAATAAGTTGAAGTATCTGGCGTTCCTCCACAAATAATGAACACCAACCCTCTCGTGGACCCTACCACTTCTGAGTCCTAGCCGTGGGTGACATGCTGCTCCATAAGACCAAGCAAGGCCAGGATGCCCTGGACCACCTCGAGATGTTTGCTGGGATCCCGCCACCCTATGACAAGAAAAAGCGAATGGTGGTTCCTGCTGCCCTCAAGGTTTTGTGTCTAAAGCCTACACAGAAGTGTGCCTACCTACGCCGCCCAGTCCATGAGGTTGGTTGGAAGTACCAGGTGGTAACAATCACCCTAGAGGAAAAGAGAAAGGAGAAGGCCACGATCCATCATCAGAAAAAGCAGCTTATGAGGCTACGGAAGCAGGCCGAAAAGAATATAAGGAAGAAAACTGACAAATTCACAGAGGTCCTCAAGATCCACAGTTTCCTAGCCTGAGCCCAATAAAATTGACCATTTATTCCTCAAAAAAATAAAACAAAAATTGGATTTAGAGGAATGTCTGTCATTGTGCTTTCATACATTTGAAATTTTTTAGTATCCAGATCCTCAATTAAGATTCCAAACAATGATTTGGTACTTTTTCCAACCTCAGAACAGTATTGAGCACTAATATGAAATTACTGGGCATCAAATTCTAATAAATAAAAACATAATAATTTCTACAAATGAAGCTGTTTTTTCTACCAATCAAATTCCTAAGAAATATTGAATATGATTACATGCTACCTTTATCTTAAAGTTGCTCTAAAAATAACATACTTGATAGTTGCACTTTTGATTTACACTAGACTGATATAATATACAATATATTAACAGCTCAAGTAAGGAGGAATGGTTGTTTGGGCATATTTTACTTCAAGTTTCATTATGTTACTAGTTCCGTTGTGTGAGAGTCTACTGCACACACTATCCTAGTACCAAGACAAAGATCAGAACACTGTCAGTTTCTTAAGAACTCTGAAGGATACAAGTATAATACAGTATTAAAAACTGTGCATTATAGTCCACAGAAAGTTACTTCTTCCTGCAGCAGCAGTAACACTGAGCAGGAGAAAAAGTGCCACTTCAGTTGCAATTAAACCAGGTTTCCATGCGTAGCTTAACATTAAGCAGACCCATGTGTGGATTCTGCAAAGAAAGCAAAAAAGAAGTGACTGTGAAATATGCTGATTTGACTGCAAAGTAGTTGGATCAATTTTCACGTGCACAATAGCTTGCTGTTGGTTAAGAATTTAGACTTGTAGCTCCTCCACAAGTACTTATCTTGTGGCTCATCTACCAGGGAAGAAATATCTCAGATTGTGAAATTTAGCCAGGCTCTGTTTCACAGAGGCTGCTTAACCTTCTTATGACTCAGAGTTCTCATCTGTGAAAAATGCCTCATGTGATGATCCTCAGAATTAAATAAGACAGACCTCAGAAAAACCTAGAAGAGAGCTCTTCATGTGAACCTTCAACAAATGTTAGCAATTATTTTTCAATACAGTATTTAAAATAAATAAGAGTCTAGAATTTGCAGATAAACTTGGAGTGCACTGGAGATAAGTTTGCAAATTTCTTCAGTGCCAAGCACATAGTAATAATAATAATTATAAATCTCCTCTATTACAATCTCCGTTTGATTTCAGTCCTTATATAGTATGTGCTAACCCTGATAAAATAAAAAGAAACCTAAATTAATTTTGAGGTTGTTATACTGTAGCAAATGAGCAAAGAAGCTATATTTGTCCTAAACTGACAGTGATTACACCTATACCCCTGAGTTTGTAAAGTGATACCTAATATCTGTAGTTTAGTTTAGAATATATCATTATTAGATATTCCAGGATATGGGACTTACCTGGTGGTCTAGTGGTTAAGACTTTGTACTACCACTTCAAAGGGCAAGGGTTCCATCCCTAGTTAGAAACTAAGATCTCACTTATCAGGTTGTATCCAAATTAAAAGGAAAAACAACAAAAACAAAAGCAAAACCAACAGTGCACAACAGTACATATTCGAGGATAGCTCCCTATTTAGATAGGCAAATTAATACTGTGCTTTATTTCAAATATAAAAGCATTCAACTATTTAGGTAGGAAACATTTGACTAATGTCTGTGAGGGATGCCAAATAAATATATCAATTTTAGAAGCAACTGATTTTTATTTTGAAAGAATTTCTGTTACTGCCCTTTTGATAGAAACTCAAAGTTATCTCTCATATTAGTCATAGTTGCCTTAATATTTCATCTTATCTTTTTAAAGTACATGATTCTAAATATATAGATCTTGACTTATTTATTCTTTATATATCCAGGGCCAGAATAAAGTATACTCAAGTACTCAGTACTTATTTGATGAATGAAAGAATGAGAGCTAATGTCAGATACACCACGATGCCCCACCCAGCACTCTGCTCAGCACTTTACACTTTGTATATCAGAGAAAATGTTGGGAAATTAATGGATATCAGTATGTCAGAGAGATAACATAAGATGCTTTCATTAGAAACTGTGACACAATTTTTACTAAAGTGCTAACAAATATCACAGAATTAGTAACATGAAAATATGCTATGAAAAAAAAAATTATGACCTGTTAGGCTCTCAGTATTCTAATGAAATACACATTTATAATCTTGGCAAAGGGCAAAATGTCTTCATACAGGAGCCCTAGAGTATGTAATCCAACTAGCGTGAAAATGCAGAGTTATATGGCAATATGTTGAAACAAATGTTATGACCAATCAGCTAAACTAAAGTTTGTAGTCAGTAGTAAAACTTTCATAGGGCTGTCATACATTTATTAATATAAAGGAAGCCACTACACAGATATTTCCTGAATGAATTAACAAATTAAACAATAAATAATTGTTTCATGAATGCATAATTATTAGGTTATCTAGGTGAGTAACTAACAGAGAATTCCAAAACCCCAAAAGTACTCAGAAGTTTAGTTGCTTGTTTAAGCTCTTAAAAAAAAAAAAAAAATCAAGATTCATTGCCTGAATTTAAGGCTGAAGATTCTTCTACCTGATACTCTTGAATCTTGTAAGAGTTGTTCATTGCTCAAGAGAACTTAGCATCATTGGCCATAAAACTATTTCCTTAGTGTTAAAATCATACTAAGGTTTTGAATAATGGTATTGCCCTAGTAATCATGAAGCAACATTCTCCTTGGAGTCAGTCAGGTGTTTCCATTAGCAAAAATCAGTGGCAAGGCACTATTCCCCTGGAGTGGCATTTGCTGCAATCATTTTATGCTTTAACAAGACAACTTGCATTTTATAACTTTGTAATCCCCCACTCCCCGCATTTTTTTCCTGACTTTGGAAATGTCTTTAAATTTATTGCCAAACAAAAATTATACAAGTGAGAAATAGCTATTGTTAATTTTTTTAAAAAAGCTAAAGAGAGGGGAAAGAGAAATTATACCTTATCATTTTATTTTATTTTTTTTTCCATTTATTTTTATTAGTTGGAGGCTAATTACTTTACATCATTACAGTAGTTTTTGTCATACATTGAAATGAATTAGCCATGGATTTACATGTATTCCCCATCCCAGTCCCCCCTCCCACCTCCCTCTCCACCCGATCCCTCTGGGTCTTCCCAGTGCACCAGGCCCGAGCACTTGTCTCATGTACCCAACCTGGGCTGGTGATCTGTTTCACCCTAGATAATATACATGTTTCAATGCTGTTCTTTTGAAACATCCCACTCTTTAGAAAGATGGTAACGATAACCCTATATGCAAAACAGAAAAAGAGACTCAGATGTACAGTACCTTATCATTTTAATTGCAGAATGATTAAAGGCATTTTCAAAGAACTTTAAAATGAAGAGATATGGAGTCTGGCTCAAGATAGCAGAGCAGAAAGACAGAGTTTATCCCCTTCAGTGGACACACCAAAACTACAACTCCACATAGAACAGCTGTCTCTTGAGAGTGACCTGAAGATTAGCAGGACACATTCCCCAGAACGAAGGATATAGTGAATAAGAACGAGATGAATAGGAGATGAATAGGAGAGGTGGAGATGTGCTCTAGTCAGACCCACACTCCCTGTGTGACAAACCCTAAGAAGCACATAGTAGTGCAGCCACTGTGGAAAAGACTAGGGAGGTGCTCAAATAACTAATAATAGTACGATCATATGGTCCAGAGATTTCAGCTATGGATATTTTCCCAAAGAAAACAAAAACAATAACCTGAAAAGATATATACAGCCCTATGTTATCACAGCATTATTCACAATAGCCAAGATACTATAATAAAACAACCTAAGTGTCCATCAATAGATGAATTGATAAAGAAGATGTGGTATATTTATAATGGCATGTTACTCAACCATATAAGAGTGAAAGCTTGCCAACTGTAACAAGATGGATGGACCTAGTATTATGGGATTGGTATTATGCTAGGTGATATTAGACAAAAAAGACAAAGGCTTCATGATTTCACTTTACATGCAAAGTCTAAAAAACAAAAGAACAAACAAAGCAAAACAAAAACAGACTCATAGTTACACAGATACAGTGAGGTTGGGTAAAATAGATGAAGGGGATTAAGATCAAGGTACAAGTTTCAAGTTATAAGTCATGGGGATATAATGTACAGCATAGAAAATAAATAATATTGTCACAACTTTGTATGATGACAGATGGTTACTAGAATTACTGTGGTGATAAATTTGTAATGTATATAAATGTTGACCCACCATGTAATACAGCTGAAACATATAATAGTGTATGTCAACTGTACTTCAATAAAAAAAGAAAAAGGAAAAATGTAGAGATGTATAATATTTACTTATGAGTTTTCAGAACTTGGATTAAGAAAATACTCCTTTTGGGCTAAAGTAGAGTAATTAAAACACAACTTTGAAAATTTCTCTTGCACTCTTCACCACTCTTAAAGAATTAAGGATATGTATCCATGCCAGGGCAGACTAAAAGCCTTATAAATCACAGGATACACAGTTTTTTTAGTCTTTTTCTCTATTTGTACATAAACTGAACATGCGTGCATGCTAAGTCACTTCAGTCATGTCTGAATCTTTGTGACCCCCTGGACGGCAGGATTTTCCAGGCAAGTATAGTGGAGTGGGTTGCCATGCCCTCCTCCAGGGGATCTTCCCCACCCAGGGATCGAACCTGCATTTCTTAGATGAAACATGCATTTCATCAGCAGGCATGCGGGGTCTTTACCACTAGTGCCACCTAGGAAAGTGAATATAAATCTGTATAAATTCAAGTTAGGAAAAAACACAGATAATGATTAAGAGCATAATGAAACTATTTCCTCGTAATCTTGACATTGGCTTACTTCCAGACGATCTCCAAAACTTTATCTAAGGGTTGTGATTGCTTAAATTGCTTAATGAAATAATTTTATATAGATTTGGGAAATAAGTTGACTGCAAGGCAAGAATAATGTGTTAATTCATAATGTATTATAGTGCAAAGGCTAACTAATTTCCATATGACTGTCTTGCTAATACTTATGATTAGTGTTCTGAATTTCACAAGTGTCACTAATCACAAGCTCATCCATTCAGTATGTGATAATATCTCTGATAATTTTACATAAATACACATGAATTAGCTTTGGCTATGTAATTATAATAGGAATCACTCCAGTGTTCTTGCCTGGAAAATCCCAGGGACGGGGGAGCCTGGTGGGCAGCTGTCTATGGGGTCGCACAGAGTCAGACATGACTGAAGCAACTTAGCAGAAGCAGCAGTACCTACATTTATTAATTTTTCTGCCTTTGTTGCACATAATGGCTTCTATTTGATCCCTATATGAGTTCCTTATATAAGTAAATCTTCACCCATAGAGACAGGGCCATTTAAGAGTCAAACTTGCTAATGACTAAAATGTCTCTGCCAATAAAAAAACTTATTCAGAGTTGATCTAAATCAATGAGTCAAGTCACTGTGACTTTTCTAAATGTCAATTTTATTTAGACTTGTAGAAAAAAATTAGAATGCATAACTTCAGCCCCATAAAACTGGCAACAAGATCTGCTATATTCATAATAACTGCCTTTTCTTTTTCCATAGCCCCTAATTTTTGCTTTGTATCTCCTAAACTATGCATCAAATATATTTATGCTATAGAATTCTGAAAGCTATTAAATAATAGCAGCTAACGTTTATGATTATGTGGTAAATTACAACTCTAAGAAGTTGTGCATGGATCCCTTTTGAATCTCACAATAAGGCTGTGAGGTGGCTATCACAATTAACACTTTGTGCACATGAAGTAACTGGGGATAAAGGAGGTTTAGTAAACCAGTAAATGATGGCACAATAATACAAACCCCTCATGTTTGGGTGGTGATATGATGAAGGACCTGCAAAATACAGTAACTAATAAATAAAACCTCAATACATGAGGAGATGTTTGATTATATTCTTCTTGTTATATAAATGATATTTTCTAATTTACATAAATTCATCAGTTTATATCAATATGAAGTAAATATTAATGTCTAGTATTATTTGGAGGACTATATTTTACTCAACATGTATGTACACAATAATTTTTTTTTTGCTTTAAATAGCCTAGTATTTCCAGTGAAGGAGATGATAATCCCAAACTACTAAAAATAGTCAGTAAGAAATAATTAGTAGAAAACTGATTCTGAAATTAAAAGCATCTGCTGAATAAATAATATAAATTATCCTGAATAGTTCGGGATAGAAAAGACTTTGATTTGGGGGTTAATGGGAGCCATAAAATATTCAACTTTAAAAAAATTTCTTTGGTGCTACTGAGACTCCTTGCTTTTGCAAAATGACATCTTATTTCAATGGATATAAGTTATTGAATAGCTGTTTCTCTAAGAATTTTTTTTCAAAAGTATTTTTAGGAAATCTGAGAGTTAGGCATGAACAACTATGATGTCTGAAAAACAAAGAGCTGGTGGTATAGTGATGAGCAGCTGCCTTCCATAGAGTTGTTTTATAAGTGGATGGGCCATTATTAGATTCTTTTTTAATGGAAAAGGAAAGGGAAAGTAGATACTATATCAACAAATCACTATATATTATATAAAATATATAACTTATTCTGAATATATACACATATATATGTCGTGCTTCTTTTCCAACCTCAGAGCAGCACCAAAAGTTGCATTATATTAATTTTAACAATTAAAATATTTTCCATTCATTTAACAATTAAAATAAATAAAAAGATAGTGGATGATCATTTAAACCCAGGATACCAAATTCCATGCTCTTCTTAGATACCACAGAAAATGCAAGGTTTTCAATAGAAGTGCTATATTAAATACTTCTTAAGTCACCACTGACTCTGACTATCTACAGCTACCCAGTAGATCAGGCTTTAATTGGATAATAATTAAAACAATTTATATTATCACCAATATTTTCAATGAATTCCTTGAGAAGTCTAATCACAGTAGTTGCATAAAGATGGAGGAGTTTTAGACATTCCCATCGAGCAAGCCTCATCTACATTAACTTTTATTCAATCAACATTTACTTTGCAATGACTGGCTATCTTCCTTCTTTCCCATTCCAAGATGTAGTATATTCATACAATGGAATATTGCTCAGCCATAAAAATGAATGAAGTAATGCCATTTGCAGCAATATAGATGGACACAGATATTTTCATACTAAATGTAGTAAGTCAGACAGAGAAAGACAAATATTAAATGATATTGCTTAAATGTGGAAACTTAAAAAAAAGATACAAATGAAATTATATATAAAACAGAAATAGACCCACAAACACAGGAAACAAACTTATGATTACCAAAGATGAAAGTGGAGGAGGAATAAATCAGGAGCTTGAGAGCAACATATAAAGTAACATATAAAGAAGTATTTAATAAATCAGGAGTTGAGAGTAATTGCTATATGGAAAATAGATAACCAAGAAGGACTTACTGCATAGCACAAGCATGTATACTCAATATTTCATAATAACCTATAAGGGAAAAAATCTGGAGAACAATTGATACATATATATGTATAACTGAATCACTCTGCTGTACACATAAAACTAACCCAACTTTGTACATCAACTATACATCAATAAAAAAGTATACTGCTTCAGAAGTTACGAAGTTGACCTCTTTGTGAAATGCAATTAAACAGATGTCCTCTGTTCTGACTTTCTTTAACTTCTCCGTAGAATTTAACATTACTGACACCCTCTTCTTTGAAACTCTCATAGGCATAGCCCTGAAAATGGTCACCTTAAATTGGATTATTTATAATGTAAAGGATATCTGATATGATTGTTTTAAAAATGCCATATCAATGGTGCTCTTGTCCCTTCTCTACTTCATTTGTTCTGACTTTGAAAAGCTAATTAACATCTTTCAGGCTTGGTTTTCTCTTTGGAAAATGTGAACAAAAATGGTGCTTAGATTATAAGGTTGTTGCAAAGAATAAACAAAATACCAAATATTAAATGTTCTATACATAGGCTGACTTATAGTCTTTTGCATATAGTAACAATTTTTTTTTTTTTTTTTTTTTTTTTTTTTTTAGTAAAAAGGGATAGATCGAAAAAAAGAACTTTAAATCCCTTGACACTGAAATGGAATGAGCTGGAAGGTAGGTAGCTAGGTTCTCTGTGAGGTAACATGCTTATACAACGTCTGGTACATTATAGGCCCACAGAAATGTTATACATTTACACCAGAAATAAGGTCTGAGGCAATCTTTCTGGACTTGTTGACTCTGTATGAGCAGAGATGAGAGGTGTAGCATTTGGGTGGCAAATCACTGTTTTTACGGAGTTTCTCCTATATTCTGTTGAACATAAAGATTTAGTCTCAAAAAGCACTTCTACTTTAAGACTCCAACTAAGTTTGATATAATGAGGTGTGATTTTTTAAAATATTATGTTCATATTTCATTCATCAATTTGCTTTTCAGCAAGTTTGCTGTCAGTTGATTGTAATTTAAAGGTACAAGAAGACTTCTTTTATGAGTGAAAAGATTCATAATGCTTAACTGCTATTATCACAGCAAATCATTCTAAATTAAACCTGGAAATATTTGTTGATACAAAATAGATATAATCATAAAGATTTTGTGATGTTATACTGAATAGATGCCTACTTGAGAATATTTACCTAGTCTGATTTATCTGTCCCATCTTTCTCATTCTATGTCACTGTCTTAATTCAAATGCCTATTATTTCTCACTTACTGAATGGCAACTAACCCTCAGTTCTTCTCATCATCTCCTTTTTTCACCATGCATGATGTTACTTTTCTTTAAGCATAGTGCCAATCAACTCAGTCTTTGTGTTGAAAATATAACTTGTCTACTGTTTCAAATACTCACTTTGCCATTCTAGACTTTGCAAATTGTAACCAACAGTTTTACTATCTCATCTTATTTTTTCACTGAACTCCAATACAGACTCTAATCTAGATCCTTTTTGTCCAATACAGTGGCCACTAGCCACACGTGTGGTTATAAAGCATTTTGCACATGTCTCATCTAAGTTGAGATGTGGTATGATTACAAAGCATACACACCGTTTTTGTAACTTGGTACAAAAATATTTAATATGTCTACATCATTTTACACTGATTACATGTTAAAGTGTTAATATTTTTAGTCTATTGGGCTAGAAAAAATATCATTAACATTAATTTCACCTGTTTTTCATTTTTTGATGGGGCTACTGGAAATCTAAAATTGCTTATGCAGGTCATATTCCATTTAATTTGGACAGAGATTCTTCAGAGAAGAATTAATGAATGTAAATCAGATATGTCATTTTTGTTTCTACTTTGAGTCTTATATAGTTTCTCGATGTATTGAATAAATATCTGTTAAGTGCCTACCAGTTGTCAGGCATGTTTCTCAAAACTGAAAATACTGACGTGATCAAGATTGAAAAGGTTTGCCTCTCTTAGAGCTTAACTTTCGTGGAACATAGGGAAAATAAAACAAAAAAACAAACACAATTTCAAAGTGTGATAAATGGCAAAGTGTGAATGGATGATATACATGAGATACTTACTACCTGGAGATTATGATTATTTTATAGTTTCACCAAAGAAATCTGTATGAATAGGTGACATTTGAATGGAGATGAGAAGAATGAGAGAGTGCCAGTATCTTCATAATTTGCATTCATAGATAATATGAAAACATTTGGTTTTTCATGTATGTGTATACACCATCAAGTAAGGTTTTAGTCCAAGATTGAGGCTTTGTGTTTGATATTATGAGAGGGGAAGTCTGATCTGGAAATTTATTCCATGTAACAAAAAAGGAACCGAGGTAATAAGAACTAACCTAAAAATGAAATTAGGTCTGCAGATCTTTAATAAACCATTCCCTGATTATCTTATATGTGGATGGAAATTTTAAGATTGCATTTTTTATTCACCTGGAATTTAGCCAATTATTTTTCTTTTAAATCAGTTTACATCTGGGCAAAAGGTTAAATCTTGAAACATCTGTGAAGGCAGGTGTTCTGTTTCTGCTTTCCAAAGGATGCACAAATCAACAAAGGATCCAGATCAACAGATGGTGTAAATGATAAGAAATTCTAGAAGTAGCATGTGCAGGTAAAGCTGGTGTGCTCACATCTGTAACAGGCAATCGCAGCTACACCCCTGGGTGACTTTTCCATCACTCTGACAATTGTCAGATTCCTCTCAAGGGCACATTCCTCTGACACTGGGTTTTCGTGACATGGAGAATTACTGCTGCCATCCAAAAAGGAACTCCTGTATTGAATTGTGGGACAGAACTTTCTGGGCAATTAGTTCTACTTTTCCCAAAGAATGAAAGGTGAGCCACAGAACATTTTGAAATATTATCACACTTTTTATATATTATGGAATTCATCCATGACACTTACAAGGATTTGCTTTACATTGTTTTGCTAATCTAAATGCATTCCTTTTATAAAATAAAAAATAATTATCATTTAGCTTTAGTGCAGCTTACTAGTCATATTTTATTAGGATAAACATTTTAGATTGTTACTAAAATCAATACACTTCATTAATATAGCAAATCTTAAGTGTCTCTGTGTGTCAGACTCTATGCTAGATGATAGAGATTCAATTTTATGAGAGGCAAGCCCTTGAAGAAATAGAAAGAGGGGAGTCTACAGTATCAAAAGCATAACAAATTGATTATAACATGAAGCAGGAACATTCTTATAAAAATACCATGGGTAAAGTTTTAGGGAAATATAGAGAGAACATTTATTTATTTTGCCTGGGACAGTCAGTGAAAACTTTATGAGGCAGGAGGTAACAAATGAGTTTACTCTGATACATTAGTAAGAGTTTACTAAGAAAGACACATAAGGGCATCCCAAGACAGCACTGATAGATTGCTAGCTCTAAGATTGTTTAAAATCAAAACACAACAACAGTGATGAATAAATCCACATGGGTTGTTTTGTAAGACTGCTAGACAAGTTGTTTGACGTATAGTGATAGGAAACTTGAATGAAAGAGCAAATGAGGCCAAGTTGTTAAAGGTAGTTTAGTATTTACTGCAAGTTAATGCTCCCCAGACACTTTTAGTAGCTATAGCCCTTTGGAACCTAGGTAAATATGGCATTCCTATTTACCTTCCACAAGGAAAACTGCGGAAGTTGCTCAGTCGTGTCCAACTCTTTGAGACCCCAAGGACTATAGCCCTCCAGGCTCCTCTGTCCATGGTATGTTCCACAGAAGAACACTGGAATAGGTTGCCATTCCCCTAAATGGGAACCAGCCCCTAAATCCCTAGAATATCCTGCATAGTCTAAGACTCTAACCCACCACAAGTACCATGAGTTCAGCACTGAACTTGGAAGAGCCCAAGTTCTTTCAATGTTACTTCTCAGTAGAATGAGATTTTTACGAAAGGTCTGTGGAAGCTAACAGTGGTATTATAAGGGAACTGAGAAAGTAACAAAACGGACAGTTTACTGCAAAATGTATCTAAGAATAGCTGCTGTTGTTGAATTTTGACTTTTTCTTCCCCTTTTATCTTTTAATATTAAGTATTTTATCATTAATATTGTCAATCAGCACTATAATATACAGGTGTGTAAAAATATTTGCTTGCTCAACAGTGAGTAAGAAAGACAGACTGGAGAAGGAGTTAGACCTTAAGGCTGACTGCATCTGTGGACATAAAGAAATGTGAAGAGGACTGTAGCTGCAACCAACAGAATAATAGTTCTGGGATCAAACCAAGATGAAACAGGTAAGAGCTTTTTAACTTCCAAATCTTATTTACTGGCAAAAGTCCTTCTGAGTCAATCCTAAAGGAAGGTCACCTCAGAAGAGTAATTTAATTCAATATCTTAGGTCTGGGATGGATCCTAGGCTAACAATCTAAAGAATATTTTATTTCTTTTAAACACTATCACAATAACATCTTACTATTGACTCGGATAGTAAATAATCCATCTGCAATGCAGCAGACCTGGGTTTGATCCCCTGGAGGAGGGCATGGCAACCCACTCCAGTATTCTTGCTTGGAAAATTGCATGGACAGAGGAGCCTGGCAGGCTACAATCCATGGGGTCGCAAAGAGTCAGACACGACTGAGTGACTTAGCACAGCACAGCACACTTGGATGCCTGAAGAGTTTGAAGGAAGCTGTGAGTCATTGACAAATGGAATGAACCCAAGTGGGGCTTTCTAGCTTTCTCTACATTGATGCAGTGCACTGACAAATCCCAATGCTGCTGCTAAGTCACTTCAGTCGTGTCCGACTCTGTGTGACCCCATAGACGGCAGCCCATCAGGCTCCCCCATCCCTCGGATTCTCCAGGCAAGAACACTGGAGTGGGGTGCCATTTCCTTCCCCAATGCATGAAAGTGAAAAGTGAAAGTGAAGTCGCTCAGTCGTGTCCGACTCTTAGCCACCCCATGGACTGCAGCCTACCAGGCTCCCCCATCCGTGGCATTTTCCAGGCAAGAGTACTGGAGTGGGGTGCCATTGCCTTCTCCACAAATACAGGGGTCCAAATTAATTCAGTATTTCTAAATCCCCAGTTGAGTTATGTATAGGGAAAACAAGGCATTTTCCTTGACACAGGTGACTCTCAAAGGTCCTGATAAATATACAAGGTTGATCGTCACTATTTTTTTTTTCTTTTGAACCTGTTGCATTTACATCACTAATCATTTTTACCAATGGGGATTTATTTCTTTCACAAGATGGTTCACAGGTGACAGAGTTATATAATAACAGGATTCAACCTTTTTGGCCTTCTAAATTCAAACACTGTTTTCAGAAGAAGCACAAGGTAGCAATTCCTGCCAGTATCTTCTGTTACAGCAAGCCAAAGGGGCCTCTTGCTCCTGATTGCATAAATTGAAGAAATCCACCCAAAAGTTTAACATACAGCGGCCCAATGGGGGAAAAAAAAAGCTTACATCAGTTTGGACTGTTTCCTTGACTCTTTCCCTGTCTGCACTTCTCTTTTTCTCTTGCTTCTTAGCTCTTGTCAATTCTTCCTCCATAAAATATAGCTAACCATCTCTCCACATGTTATTCTGGATGTCAGTTTCCCTCTAGTTGTGAGATATCCTCTGGTTGTTTATATCCTGTTCTATGGTGAAAATCACTCTCTCAAGCCTTTAATAAAAGCAGATCTGTAACGGAAAAAAGCAAAATATACAAATAAATGGAAAGGAAGGGAACAAAGAAGAATAAAGGGAAGAGAAGAGGGAAGATGCCTAGAGGTATGCATATAATTTGAAAATATTGTGAGCAACCAAACCACTTTATTGATTTAGGGTTAGTTTATATATACATATATACATATATATATTTATAAAATATAAATGTTGATGTTTATATAGTCACAGGGGTGGTGGACAGAATCTGTACATTTTGTCTCACATGTGATTTAATGAACAATATTCCCTGTTGTAGTCAGTTACAGTATCCCTCTTTGCTGAGATGCTAGAGAATTCTGTTGGAATACTGGGATGAACAGGAAGGTGGCTTTGATATAAGATGGGAAAAAAGGCTGCATTTTGATAATAATGGAACTGAAAGCTCTCTTGCTCCTTCTCAGAACATACAGACAGACATACATGCATGTATGTGCATAAATATACCACAAACTCTTTACTTCCTCTAAGCAAACCCTCACTAGCAAGTCTAATATTTTTCGACTCATCTGTCATAAGTATGGAAGATTAAGAAACTAAAGGATGCAAGTTTCTTTCCTGAGCTTTTAGAAAGGGCAGCCAGAGGATAGGGGATAAAGAAAGAGCCTCTCTAAGGATCACCCACCATATTTCAAACCTGAGTGAAGAGGCTCCAAAACGAACAAGTGCCTGGTTAATAATGTGGGGGTAGGCATTAGAGCTTGAAATTATGGGTCACTTTTGATTAAACATTGCTCACAGAAAATAAGCCCTGGCTTTCAGTCATACAGTCTCTGCTATAATATGCAAGAATTTAAATGCCAGCACTTATTAACTCTACCCTGAGCAATAGCTGAGAACCACCTTGGGGATGATCCATTAAAAAAGAAAGACCTACAATTCTCCTCAAAGAATAATTAATGCTCAACCAATGGACAAGATGGTTGAGAGAATTTATTTTAATATTTTTCTGTGTTTGGAAGAGGCAGCACAGTTTAGTGGAAAGATCACCAAATTTAGAATTCAAATATGATCTAAACTCAATCATTTATTAATTGTGATTTGGCACAATGAGTCAACCTCTCTGAGTCTCCACTTCCTCATTCTAAATTATGGGCATTAAAACTCAAAGCTCCAAGGATTGCTGAGTATTAAATATGATAATTTATGTAAAAGAATAAGTCTCTTGCCTGGAATGCTTTCAATTTTAAGTACAAGTTGTTCTTTATAGTAATCTGAGCTTCCAATATGCAATAAGTACTCAGTAAATGGTAGCTATTATGATTATTTTTTTAGTTATTTATGATCACACTTGCTTTGTTAATTTTTTCAATACTGCTCTTCCCTATTCAGAAACAGGCAACTGGTTGAAGATAGTTTATAAATGTTATTATAAAGCCTCAGAATGAATTGCTTTTACCCTTGATTCATATTACTTTTTACATATTTTTATTGATTTTTATATTTAAATTCTTCTTTCAATATATTTTAACCATAATCCTTGTTTATGAGACTGAAGACCCCCAGCATCTGGTAATAAGTTGCTTATTAAAAGGTGACATGATTTTTTACTAGAGAATCAAAATCAATAAATCATATTTTTTGTCCTTAGAGGATAAATGAACAAATCATCTACAAAATCAGAATTTTGCCTCATTATGAAGATTATTTTTTCAGCAGTAAAATGGACTTTTTTTTTTGAGCTTCCAAGTACATGTTAGAAAATTTTATTGATGTAAACCTACAGCTGACAAGATATCTGATCAGGATATGGGGGTTAATGACTAACGCAGTATTTTCTGTAAATAACTGAGGGCTACTAGGCACAGGTAGAAAGTCCTGCCAGGAGCTTTCAAATTTATCTTTTAGGGCTGGGACCCAAAACAAAGCCTGGTGTGGGATAGAGAGCATCATTGTCAAGGAGAGGGGTGCTGTTTTATATTCACTCTCTGTGGCACTTCAATTAGTTTAATCATTTATTCATATGTTTTTTTTAGTTTTTTTTTTTTTTTTTGAGTGTCTGCTCTGTTCCAGACATTATCTTAGGTGTTGTAGATAGAGGTCTTTGGTGACTTCCCTCATGGAGTTTACAAATGTATGAAGAAACTGAATTACAAACTGCAGTAAGACCACTGGAAGGAAAAAGTGATGGGGCAGGCTCAATGAGGTCACTGAGGAAATACTATGACACAGAGCGTACAGTAGGTGCTTAATGCATGTCTGTTTATTCAAGTAGCAGCAGGAATAGTAGTTGTAGTAGTGATTGGGTAGTAATGAAAGTGGACATATTAGCCACTTTGGGTTACATAATACATGTGCTTCATCTGTATTTATAATTTAGCATTTTCAAACAACACTGTGAGTTATCACTGATAACCAAGGTTCAGAGAGGAAAATTAGCTTCCCTAAAGCCACATATAATAAGTAGCAGACATGGAATTCAAACACAGAAACCAGGGTCTCTAGGAAACAAAACCACTGAACATTATCCTACATTGTACATTTCAAAAGGAATAAATTCAGAGTAGACCAAGGTATCAAAAACTATCCAAATGGTAAAATTAGAGATAAAAGTAGTAAAAATGCCCAGAAGCAGGCATCATGAAAGAGGACACTCTGGGTGACTGCTGATACGCATCTTCCACAGCAAGTGCTTTCTCTCACCTCCTTTCTTTTCTTTAAAACAGAGATTTATTCTTATACTTACATGCTCCTTCCAGTTACACCTTGAATGCTCCTTTTTCAGAGACAACTATATCTGAAGTGCATACCTGTCAGCACTCATGTTCTTCATGTGCTTTAGTCTTGGAAGCATATAAAGGAATATGTGAACAGTCACATTCCTTTGTTCTTCAGTCCACTTCAGTTCAGTTACTAAGTTGTGTCAGACTCTTTGCAATCCCATGGACTGCAGCATGTCAGGCTTCCCTGTCCATCACCAAATCCACACAGCTTGCTCAAACTCATGTCCATTGAGTTGGTGATGCCATCCAACCATCTCATAATCTCTTGTCCCTTCTCCTCCCACCTTCAATCTTTCCCAGCATCAGGGTATTTTCAAATGAGTCAGTTCTATGCATCAGGTGGCCAAAGTATTGGAGTTTCAGCATCAGTCCTTCCAATGAATATTCAGGACTGATCTCCTTTAGGATGACTGGTTTGATGGCCAATCAAACCAAAGGACCCTCAAAGGACTCTCAAGAACATTCTTCAACACCGCAGTTCAAAAGCATCAATTCTTTGGAGTTCAGCTTTTTTTATAGTCTAACTCTCACATCCATACAACGACTACTGGAAAAACCATAGCTTTGACTAGACAGACCTTTGTTGGAAAAGCAATGTCTGCTTTTTAATACTCAGTCTAGTTTGGTCATAATTCTTCTTCCAAGGAGCAAGCATCTTTTAATCTTATGGCTACAGGTGCTATCTGCAGTGATTTTGGAGCCCAAGAAAACAAAGTCTGTCACTGCTTTCATTGCTTAATGCCATGATCTTTGTTTTCTGAATGTTGAATTTTAAGCCAGCTTTTTCACTCTCTTCTTTCATCTTCATCAAGATTCTCTTTAGTTTCTCTTCGCTTTCTGCCATAAGGGTGGTGTCATCTGCATATTTGAGGTTATTGATATTTCACATAGCAATCTTGATTCCAGCTTGTGCTTCATGCAGCCCAGCAATTTGCATGATGCAATCTTCATATAAGTTAAATAAGCAGGGTGACAATATACAGCCTTGATGTACTCCTTTCCCAATTTGGAACCAGTCCATTGTTCCATGTCTGGTTCTAACTCTTGCTTCTTGACATGCATACAGATTTCTCAGGAGCCAGGGGAGGTGGTCTGGTATTCCCATCTCTTTAAGAATTTTTCAAAAAAAAAAAAAAGAGAGAATTTTTCACAGTTTCTTGTGATCCACAGTCAAAGGCTTACTATTCAAATATTTAGAGTGACTGTATGTATTGTGACTGTGACCTTGTGGGTTGCCCATGATAGATTATCAGTCTTCACCCCTGTGTTGGTCAGGAAATATTAAAGCATGCCAGGCATTTTAACCAACATCCTCTGTTTAATCACTCTTCATCATCTCAAGAATAATGTAGATCTCGGGTAACTATGGCCTGATTACTATAACATAGTAAGAAGGATTCTGAGGCTCTCTCTATCCAGGCTAAAGGAAAATGAAAATGTGATTAAATGGTGATGTATGCTACGGGCAAGATAAAAGGGATGGTGAGGGAGTGAACCACATACTTAATATCCCTATTTTTAACAGAGTTGTTCATGTGTTAATTATAAGATGGGCAACTCAGGGTTCTAACAGGTTATTTCTTTGCTTTCTTTGCTCTCTGTCCTACCTCACCCTACCAAACAATGCATGTCCAATTACATCCTAGAACATTAAATCTCTATACAATATAGGTTGAAAATCACTATTCTAGTTAAAATGACCTTATTTTATAGATGAAGGAACTATTTCATGAAAGTTAAACCACAACAACTATTTGCATGAAGAATGTACTCAAAACTAGGGTTGATGGATTGTTTGTAACAGATTATTTTGCAATGACAAAGGATACTAGGTGAAAGAATGCTCATTTCAGTGGTTTTAAGAACAAAGCTTCTGACTAATGAAATATCTTACAATTTCTAATTGGATTGGATGTTCCTAGTCCATCTTAGGTGAATAATATCATTTAACTATTTTTGGTAATTTTCCTTCCTTTAACAGGCTTTTAGACTTAATGTTTCTGCCTTGCTTCAGGACAACATCTTTTAATTGCTCTAAATTATCAGTGATGTCTGCAGCATTTTTCACTGAACATGGATTGATTTCAATTAACTTTCTCACGCTTTTGCATAAAAGCAGTCTTTTTCAATTTGCTTAATTGGATCATACAACCTCTTGGAGCTGAGGAATGACAGTCATTAAAAGGTCGGAAAAAGATGACACAACTGAGGTTGTTTATTTCCTAATATCTCCATTTGGAATTTTCAGTTGTACTTGATCAAATAAGACAATTGGCTAAGAATGTGGGTTAGAGAGTTGAAATAGTCTATCCCTCCAGTGGAGACCTTTGAATTCCCTAGGATTAAATTTTACCTGCATAGGAATAACCCAGTAAAATTTGTTTAAAGCCTGTTCAGACACTTCTATCACAATCAAAACACTATCTTTTTCCTTTTATCATCTCTTATGTATATGGTACAAATGATAAACTCTCAATACCTATGACCATGTACACTCCAGGTTGTGATTAGAAATATTCTGGTACTTTTATGCAAAATTATTTCATTGTGTGAGATATTTGAGGTAAGCGGTCAGTGAAGACCGACTTTCACAGTGAACTGTGAAAACACAGGCAGTAATAAAAACAGGAGACCCAGAATCTTGAAGGTTACAGATATTGAGACAATAGAATTCAAGGTGAGACAAGGGAGATGCTGCAGAACCTAAAGAGAGAATGAAATATAGATGAAAAGAAGTGAATGGAAAAAGGATGAATGGAGCTAATATTTACTGACATAGTTAATAAATCCAAGACAACCAACTTTAAAATACTAACAATCTAAGAAAATTAACTTAGATGACTAGTTAAAACATTGTTGTTGTTTAGTAGCTAAGTCGTGTCCAACTCGTTATGACCCTATGGACAGTAGGCCCCTAGGCTCCTCTGTTCATGGGATTTTCCAGGCAAGAATACTGGAGTGGGTTGCCATTTCCTTCTCTAGGGGATCTTCTGGACCCAGGGATTGAACCCAAGTCTCCTGCATTGCAGATGGTTTCTTTACCTCTGTGCCACCTGGTAGCCCAGTTACAACATTAGTGTGGAGGAAAAAAATCAATTTCTTAAACAGAAAACCAAAAGAATAATACAGTAGTGATAAAGATATCCTATTTAATTTCCCATGAAAATATAATACTATGAGTAAACTTTAAAAGATGTGCAAAATCTACACAACTGTAAAAGCCACATTTGGATATATTAAAAGACAATCATAACTTGAGGGTAAAATTCAATATTAAAAAATATTCTTAAATTGATCTAAAAATTTAACAAGGCTGTAGAATCAGTAAGGCTGATTCTAAGTAAGAAACATGTAAGAATAGAAAGAAAACTTAAAAAAAATAATATGGGAAGAACTCATATTGTCAGCTAATAAGAGATTTAAAAACTACTATACTTTTATACATATGTATCCACATATATGCTAATTGGCTATTTTATTATACTTAATATGTATTTAATTATATATGGTATGATATACACATATCATAAATTAGGCAATTTAGACACACCCATTCTTACACTAAATTCCAGATTGATCATGGATTTATGTTTAATTAAAATTAAAAATATTAGTAGAATAATTATAAATTATGTTCCATAATTGTAAATGGTAAAGGCTTTCTTAAATAAGAAACAAATCCATAAAATCATTTAAGAAAGATTGATAACGACTACATTAAAAAAAAAAATCAACGTTTCTGTTTGGAAGGACAAACATGCCAACAGAACATAAAGCTGAAAAATTTAATAGAAAGTTAACAAAGTATCCCATTTTTGTTGTTTCTAATATATGATGAGACACATAGTCTAAATCAAAATTAAAAGAAAAAATATAACCAAAAAAGAAGGCATCATTTTACCATTTACTTATTAAGGCAATCCTCTGTGATGAAGATACAATAAGCATCAATGTTAATTTAGATAGACTCAGTGATTTTTTAATAAAAAATAAAAAATTTATTCTAACATTTTAGTACAATAATGCCATGTTTTTCTAATGTTTTTTTTTTTTTTTTTACAACTGGGGCCTTAATAACCACGGGAGATTGCCCTCCTACTGTTAATCAGATACCAGAAATAGTAAAGAATTCACCTTTGAGCACATCTTTATATACAAACTAACCAATCCAGCACCAACAGCTCAGACTACACTTGGACTCTTAAAGCTACTCCACAGCAATATCCCCAGACCAATGGCTCCAGGGTCAGGTACCAGTCAACTGGCAACCTTATGCCTCAGAACCCACTGAAATTCAAGCTAGCCAGTCATAAACTCTCTTACCTGCTTTGCTTTACCTTTCCATGGAAACTGCAATAAAACCCACTCCTGCCCCTGATGACTCTAATGCTTTCTCATGTGGCCCAGCGTTCAGTAATTTCACTTATAGAAATCAACCTATCTATACATTGTAATGTGCAGAAATGTCTTAATAACCTCTGTATTTTTGTAAAGGTAAGAATCTGTGTATTAGTTTGCTATGGCTGTCATAGCAAGGTACCATAGACTAAGGAGCATAAATAAGATAAAATTATTTTCTCATAGTTCTGAAGGCTGGAATCCAAGATCAAGATTCCACAGGTTTGGTTTCTTCTGAGACTTCTCTCCTTGGTTTGCAGGTGACCACCTTCTTACTATGTCCACAGGTGGTCTTTCTTCTGTGTGTGATCCTAGTGTCTCTGTTTCCAAATTTCCCCCCTTTTACTAATATTTTAAGTCAAATCCACAAAGATTGTGCAAAGGTTTCACATTTTAAAAGTCATCATAATATAGCAGGTTTACAATCTTATATTAATTTTACTGCTTAATATAGTAATATTTTTAAGATTCTATACCATAAAATATTATTATAAAATATTGATTAGATTTTCTGTGCTGTCCATTTCTGTGACTTATATAATTTATAAATGCTGGTTTTTACCTCTTAATCCCCTTCACCTATTTCCCTGTTCCTTTCATCCCTTTCCCATCTGGTAACCACTAGTTTGCTTTCTGTATCAAAAATCAGAAATAAGACAAAGATGCCCACTCTTACCACTTCTGTTTAACATTATATTTTAAATCCTAGTCATAACAATCAGATAAAATAGATATATAAAAGGCATCCAGATTGGAAGAGAAGAAGTCAAACTGGCACTATTTAGAAGTGACATGGTACTATACATAGAAAAACCCTAAAAATTCTACCAAAAAAGTATTTGAGTGATTCCAGTAATGTTTGCAAGATACAAAATAAATATACAGAAATCTGTTTCATTTCTATACACTAATAAGAGACAATCAGAAAGGAAAATCAAGAAAACAGACCCATTTAAAATCAAATAGAAAATAATAAAATACCTAGGGAAATATTTAACCAAAAAGGATAAAGATTTGCATATACTGAAGAATCCTTACATCTCTGGGATAAAGCCCACTTCATCATGATGTATGATCTTTCTAATGTGTTCTTGGATTTTGTTTGCTAGAATTTTTCTGAGGATTTTTACATCTATGTTCATTAGTGATATTAACCTGTAATTTTCTTTTTTTATGGTATATTTTCCTGGTTTTCTTGTCAAACATTGCTCATTATTAGAGAAATGCAAATCAAAACTACAATGAAGTATCATCTCATACCAGTCAGAATGGCCGTCATCAAAATGTTTAAAAACAATAAATGCCGGAGAAGGTGTGGAGAAAAGGAAACCCTATTGTACTGTTGGTATGAATGCAAATTGATACAGCCTCTATGGAGAACAGTACGGAGATTCCTTTAAAAAATTAGAAATAAAACTACCATATGACCCAACAATCCCACTACTGGGCATATACCCTGAGGAAACCAGAAATGAAAAAGACACATGTGCCCTAATGTTCACTGAAGCACTAATTACAATAGCTAGAACATGGAAGCAACCTAGATGTCCATTGACAGATGAATGGATAAAGAAGTTTTGGTACATATACACAATGGAATATTACTCAGCTGTAAAAAGCAATGCATTTGATTTGGTTCTAATGAGGTGGATGAACCTAGAGTCTATTATAAAGAGTGAAGTAAATCAGAAAGACAAAGATAAATATAGTATATTAACACATATATATGGAATCTAGAAAGATGGTACTGATGAACCTATCGACAGAGCAACAATAGAGATGCAAACATAAAGAACAGACTTTTGGACACAGTAGGGGAGACAGAAAGTGGGATGATTTGAGAAAGCAACACTGAAACATATCTATTACTATATGTAAGGTAGATAGGCAGTGGGAATTTGCTGTATGATGCAGGGAACTCAAAGCTGGTGCTCTGTGATCATGTAGAGGGGTGGGATAGGGAGGGAGGTTTAAGAAGGAAGGGACATATGTATACCTATGGCTGATTTATGCTGATATATGGCAGAAATCACTACAATATTGTAAAGTAATTATCCTCCAATTAAAAATAAAATAAAATTTAAAATAAAGGAGAAAGTACTGTACTGTGAAAAGTAAAAGAGATTTATAAAAGAAACTGAAGATGATACAAATAAATGCAAAGATATTCTATGTTCATGGATTGAAAAAATTATGATTAAAATGTCCATATTACCCAAAGCAATCTACAGAGACAATGCAATTCATGGTATTTTTCACAGAAACTAGAACAAATAATTCAAATTTCCTCTTCTTGAAAGTATACCAGTCAGGTTGGATTAGGGCCCAACCTAATGGTCCCATTTTAACTTTATTGCCTCTTTAAAGTCTCTGTCCCCAAAGACAGTAACATTCTGAGGTAACTGCATGAAATTCATATTAACATGTGAATTTGGGGAGGGCACAATTAAGCCTATAACAAACTGTAAGCAACCCAAGTAGCCATCAGTAGGCTACTATTTAAATAAATCATGGTGCATCTCTACAAAAAATAATGTATGGTTAATCCATACATATTTACTTGAAACACTTCTTAAGACACACTAAATAAGGAAAAGAAGGGGTTAAAAAGTAAAATATGCTAACATTTTTAAAAGAGACAGAGCCTCACACACACACAACACACACACTATTATATTTTTATCTTATCACAGGAAGGATAGATAAAGGACTGATGATGGTATTTACTTGTAAAGAGGACACAACTTAGTGCCTTAGGCATGATGAGGGAGACTACTTGGTATTGCTTATTATTTTTTAAATTGTAAGCATTTTTTAAAGAGCAAAAATATTTAAGAGAAGGAATGGTTCTAAGACTTGTAGCCTGTGTAAAAATTGATGGTGATACCCTTAAGTAAGAAAATGAATGCCGAAATTAAAAAAAAAAAATGCGTGGAAGTCAGCAGCCATGAGACTCATGCTCTTCTTTCTAAAGACCTTTGCAATGATATTGTTATACCATCATCCTTCTGGTATTTCAAGTAATTAAATCTTCAGTAAGGTCATGCCCACGTAATATTGAATTCCATAGTAACGTCAGTCCTATTATATTGAGCTGCCAATGTTTTACACCACTTGTGAGACCATATTCTGCTAGACTACACTACAGACACATTAAAATATGAGTGGAATATTAAATTGACCATCCCTCCATTATAGAACATGTCCTCTGTCTCCATTATAATGCAGTGTGGCTTTCTTTAGGGGCCTGAAAAATTTCTTGGTATTGTTAGTAAGTTTCTGCTGTCTATTTGATGTCAGTAGGTATTTAATTTAATTATCAGGGTTGAATGAACTTGGTGCGGCTGAATGATAGCTAACAACTCCGTGGAACTGGAATAGTCCACAAACAAATTAGTTCTCCAGATGTGGACACTTATAAATAACTACACCAGCTATCTGTGGGTGTAAAGGGAAAACAGGCACTGTTAGTAATAAAGGACTATTTTCTGAAATGGTGGAAACAGTATTTGGATGCAGACAGTAGTTCAATTTTAAGTTTTGCATTTAGAGGAATATTCCTCAGTTTTTTTTCTACTTTTAACCTCTTGTCTAATTACTTCTTAATTCAGTAATTTTGCTTCATTCAATCTCTTAACCATGGCATGTGTCCATTTTCCAACCCACTGCTAGTGTCGTTGTTCAAGTATTCTTAACCATATTCCCTTTCCCAGAAGCATCCACTGAAATTTTGCCACTAGATAAAAATTTATTTGAGGCTTCTTGTTGGCTAAAGCAAAAAAAAAAAATTCTCAGCTCCTCTGACAGCTGTAACAGATGCTTCATCAGTTCAGTCACTCAGTTGTGTCCAACTCTTTGTGACCCCATGGACTGCAGCATGCCAGGCATCCCTGTCCATCACCAAATCCCAGAGCTTACTCAAACTTATGTCCATCGAGTCAGTGATACCATCCAAACATCTCATCCTTTGTCATCCCCTTCTCCTCCCACCTTCAAGCCTTCCCAGCATCAGGGTATTTTCCAGTGAGTCAGTTCTTCGCATCAGGTGGCCAAAGTATTGGAGTTTCCGTTTCAGCATCAGTCCTTCCAATGAATATTCAGGATTGATTTCCTTTAGGACTGACTGGCTGGATCTCCTTGCAGTCCAAGGGACTCTCATGAGTCTTCTCCAACACCACAGTTCAAAAGCATCAATTCTTCAGGGCTCAGCTTTCTTTATAGTCCAACTCTCACATCCATACATGACTACTGGAAAAACCATAGCTTTGACTAGATGGACCTTTGCCATCATGCTTCATGATCCAGTTCATATTTTTCATTCCATTAGCATCCACTGCATTTTCTCCTTTATAACTTATACTCCAGTAATTCTGAAAAGTTTAGGTCTAATAGGAAAGGAGGTAAGAGACAAAATGTGGAATCAAGGTCATGATGGTCTTTTTCGGATGCTGCCACCCTCCAAGTAGAGTAGACTCTTGACTTGGAGCCATAAGTGGGAGAGAGATGAAGATAAATAAAGAGGAAATGAAAGTGTGAGAAGAAAACTTAGAGCAGAACAATTTATGCCAGGTATGCAGAGTTTCACTAACTTCTTACTTAACTTCTAACTGCCTCCCTACCGTCTCTGCAGGATATTCCATAGGAGCTTCTGGGTTTAAAAATAATGAATTTGTTAACAATTTCACTTTCAAAAGAAAGCAGAGCAGATGGAGTCAGTGGCAGAAGAGCTTTAGTAGTGACTATACCACTGACTGAATATCCTCCTTGAAAAAGTTAAAACTTATTTACCTCATATGAAACAAGGGTGTGTGTGTGTGTGACTAGACTAGATATGATAATGATTAATGATAGTAATATTACCTAATATTTATTTGCTGCTTCCAACATGATAAAGACTGAACTAAGATTTTTTAATTCATTACTTAAAATAATTCTTAGCAGAACCCTTTGAGTCAGGTGCTGTTTTAGTATGCTCGTTTTATAGATGAAGAAAACTGAAGTAGTAGTATTGGAATTTCAGCTAAGAGCTTTTAACTTTGGAGCCTATATCTTTCTTTACAATCCACTCTGTGAACACTAATCATATATTCTTGTATTTTTACAATTCTGTTCAATAATATTCATTAGTCACATAAATATCAGACTTTTCACTGTTTGTGTTTTGATTTTTAATTTGTTCTTGTTTTAACAACAGTGCCTCTGTTTGTATCTTTCTGTGCTTCTGACTTTTCAGAAGTGTCAATGGATAATGAGATGACTGATGACAAATCTATTAAATTCTTTTTTGGTGTGTTCATAAATTTTGCTAACATCTAGTTTTCAGTTAGACGTTGACATTACTGATAATACTAATTACATAATCAAATAATAGAAGAAGAAGCATTTTAACTCAAGAATATTTTTGCCAATAGAATGCAAAACTGCTTTTCAACACTTTAAATATTTTCAAGGATTTTACATTATGTAATAGAGAATGATTTGCCCTCCATGGAGGGTGGACAAGATGTTTAACATGAAGGTAAACAGGCAGCAGAACTTAAGAGTCTTGATTAAAAATCTTTCAAAAGGATGGATTTTATCCAGTACTACTTCTGGTTCAGGAAATTCAAATACAGCTTTACAGGAATTAATTAGAAAGAAAACAATTTTAATCAGATGAAACTGATCCATTCTGGATATCTGAAACAAACTTGGTTGGTATTCAGTAGACACAAAATAAAATGGTGAGGGTTCTTAGAAACTAAGCCCTTTTAGGAATTGTCAGAGGAAGAATGGGTTTCTAACCTTCCAGTAGAACACAGGGGGGCTGAAGTAGACACTGGAAAACACTGGAGACAGAAAATGCCATGGATCTTAAGTTTGGCATTACTGACATTTGGGATGAGAGAATTCTTTGTTGTGGAGTACTGTCCTATGTATTTTACGATGTTCAGCATCAACCCTATCTCTGACAACTAGATGTTAATACCACCCCACCTCCGATCTATCCTTACTGTGACAACTCATTGTCAAATTTCCTTACAGGGAAAAAATCTCTCAAAATGCCTGCAAACTTATGAGTTTGTGATTCCTCTTTAATTTCAAAGCAACCTGTATCAATACATTAAATTTGGTATGATATGCAGGATTTATATCAAACTAATAATGGCATTCCTCTACTATCCTCTCTTCTTCTGTTTTTAAAAATATTCCATGATAAAAACTGGCATTCACTTTTAATCCATTTATAAAACTAAGTCTCAACAACTGTGAAATTACTGATTCAGAACAGAATGCACTGTGTAATCCTTAACAAAGTAACACTAATATAATTAGCAATAAAAAATGGAATGTGGGTAAAAAAAGTTTGAGTGCTAATTATCTTATTTGCATAAAAGGGATTCAATCCATACTGCTTCAAACATGTAGAGAAAATAATGATTCTAACCTTTTAATGATTTTAATAATGTATTTTCTTAATTTCTTAGAGGTCTGTTAATAAATTAGATTCCCTAATGTAAAAAAAAATCTTAAACTTAGCGATTAATTTAGATTTTCTTCAGGTTCTTTTTTCTCTTAAATCCAAGTAGAATAAATGAAGTGCAGTTATTTAAAATATCAGTAAGAATAGAAACAGTCTGTTAACAAATGTATATCTAGTCATCTTTGCATCCATCGGTATGTGCATCCATGAGTCTAGTCTCTATCTTCCTTTTGTCCTTCCAATCATCCAACTATTATATATTTTTCTATCCATCCACCCAATCATCTTTCTATTTGTATGTATGGACAGATAGATGTCTGTTTACCCACTGATTTGTTCTACCACCATTGCTATCATCTAATCTTAATACTAGTTGCTTCTGGGTTGGTGTTATCCCTTGCTTTTGTCTTTCAGCTTTTATGTTACTTGAAATGTTAAACAAATATAAATGGTTTTAACAATATTAAAATGATAATGCTTTAATTGGAAAAACATATCAAAAAGAAGAAAATAGTATTTGATATAGGTTGTTGAGAATCTGGATTATAAGAATTACCTTTGTCAAATTTGGGAAAATAAGATTTCTTAAAAAAAAAATTTTTTTTTACTTTACAATATTGTATTGGTTTTGCCATACATTGACATGAATATTTCTTGAAATGAGAGATACAGATGTTGTTCCTAAGTAGAATTAAAATACCTAAAGGAAACAAGGACTTTGAACATTTTGTAGGTCTTTCACAATATTCAAACAAGTCAGGGTTTTGCATAATGGCCACTTAAATACATACAACTTCTATTTTCTCTCTGTCTGTGCCTCTAAATCCCACAGTTCATATTACCCATATCCTCCCTTATAGTCTCCCATTCCTCGCAGTCTTGACTCTGTAACATGACACACGCATCTCCTCTTGCCTCATTTATGTTTGGTTTTCTAGATCTACTTTTATTTCCTGTTTTCTGTTTGCTTGTTTAATTTCTTTAAGTTGGAAATGCTAGATTTATTGCTTTGCCAGGCAAAGTGAGACATACTGGACTCCTGCCTCAAAAAAGATCTACACTTTCAAAGACAACAGCCTGATCTCAGTCCTGTAAGGGTGGACATTTTACTCTTAGGGGTTACAAATGACTGAGTAAGAGACTCTAGGAGTACATCAATGGATATATAATTTACGCATTTTTTATGTGCACTCTGCTTCACAGCCAACATGATTTGAGGTAGCCTTTGTGTTCAGCATTGATTTTACACGTCCCTTCTTTTGGAGATCATGTCTTTTTGGCTATACCATGCTGGCTTGTGGAATTTTAGTTTATACCAGGGACTGGAACTGGACCGTTGGCAGGGACAGCATGGAATCCTAACCACTGGAATGCCAGGGGATTCCTTAGAGATCATCTGTACATCTAGCATTGGTTTGTATCGGTTAAACTGGATGTTTGGGGAAATGTGGGAGAGAGTCCTCTAAGAATCTCCTTATCTAATCACAACACAAAAGAGGACTTTTTTTTTTTAAGGAGTTGACACTGACACTTAATTTACACGCTTTTTAAGGTCCCTCTTTCATCTTAGGCTCATTAACAGGGAGACCTCAAGGTATGTGGCGTGAGATGGCTTCCTTCCTTCATTCCAGTGCAGATCCAAGTTTATCTTTATTTCCACTTTCTTTGGATGTTAATTTGGTTTTATTTGGATGGAAGCAGTGTAGTCTGGCTCTCCTGCTCCCACTTTTTACAAAGCTCACTCAGACTGTGTTCCAAGAAAAATAAATAAATATATGGTTTACATTTTATAGGAATAGGAATGTCAGATCAACATGATATAAGTAAATTTTTCTTAAAATTGTGTGTCCTTCCTATTCAAAGGGAGGATTATTTTAGTAAAAACTTAGATGCTATGTCATAGATAGGCAAACACTGTATTAAAGTAGCAAGTAGATCTTTAAGGGCCCTTCTTTTAAGGAAACTAACTTGTTAGAGAAACTTACTTTTGAAAATGGAGTACTTAGGGAATAGGCCAGAGAAAAAGACAGAAAAAAAAAAAAAAATATATATATATATATATATATAATAGAAAAAAATCCTGCTTAGATTTTTTTTTTAAAGAAAATTGTGGGATTCAGTGCCTGCAACAGATAGGAAAAAGAGGAGGAGAGGAATCTGAGAAGAAACAAATGACTCTGTTGTAAGTCTGGAGTCAACAAAGGTGACTAGTGAAAAATTTTCAAGACAAAGTGGTCTCAAATTATTTTAAATAGGTATGTCTGATAATTTATTTTCTAACACATTTAGTCTTGTAACAAGATTTTAATGTTTTCAAACTTCAAGAAAAGCTCCCTACACCCAAAAATCCAATGGAAGAAGTATTTGGGTCAATGAATAGAGAGTCCTGAAGGTCACTGCAACCTTGAAAATGGGATAGCAGGTATAGAAAAACCGGTAAATTATTTAATTCAGCTGAAGGAAGAAACTGGAGGCAGGAGTCTGAATGTAAAATTCAATCAATCCATAAATGGTCAGATGGGGACAGAGACTTGAATCTTCCTCTGAATGTGAGATGGCAGCTCAGTCTTATTTTAGTTGGATATCAAAGGACTGTTTGACCTAAGTGATATATAAATTGTACAGTGCATCATTATTGACATTTTATAAATGCAAATGAAAGGAAAACTGAATCAACATACTGGACCAGCAACATCACTCAATTACAATTGGAAAATATGGATTTTAATTGAGATTCTGGCACCAGTTTTCTCAATGATTTTGACGAAGTTATTTGTCTTCTTTGATCTCCAGATGTAAATGGGGGCATATGACTAGGTGTTCATTCAAGGTTTCTGAATATCTAAAGAGGTTCTGAAATGTGTCAATTTTGACACAATCAACCTATCATTCACAGAATTCTTCTCCCTCTCAGCACCATCTCTAAAGATTTTTTTTATTTTATTTATAGCAGTAATTTTCATTATAATAGAGCTGTTACGAATCATGAATTGTGAGGAAATAAAATAAATCATTTTCTATGTTTTTCTTTCTCTCACAGTGGCAGTGGGTCAGGCTATGAGACCCATTATAAGCATGTAATATTTTATGGTGCATTACCTCATAGCTATCATGTCTATGTGGAGGGTGAGTGAGTTTCATGAACTAAAGCCAACCTCTGAGTCTGGGAGCTGAACAGCTTTTCTCTAGCTTAAAGACATCTTCTCACGAGGCCACTCATGTGGGTGTTCCACTTACCTCCTTTTTGCTACAAACTGTCTAGTAACATGGAGCTTTCTATATGGGAGCTCAGCAAATTCTGCTCATTTAAAAAAACCAGTCTTTTGGCTGGGTTTACCTTTCCTTCAAAGACTGTAATTTGATTGTTTTTATGCTGCGAGTTGACAGATGGAATATTCAGAGGGGTAATGGCATTCTCAGTACAAGTCGAAGACTTTAACAGTCTGGCCTTTGTCTGAAATGAGAAAACTATTACTTAGCTTGCTCTCTTTTCCATCATGGTTTCATGAACAGATGCAGCAACTGTATCTAGGCTAGGTTTGTAAGGCACCACTGCATGTTAAAAGGAAGTATTAAGTGATGGTCAAGGCAAGAAACCAAGAATTTGGTATTAAATAAAAGTAGGTTTATCTGCGCTTAGATGCAAGAGATATGGGTTTGATCTTCCTGGCTGGAAGATCCCCTGGAGGGTGTGGCAATGCACTCCAGTTTTCTTGTCTGCAGAATCCCATGGACAGGGGAGTCTGGTAGTCTATCGATCAGGGGGTTGCAGAGCGTTGGACATGACTGAAGAGACAGGGCACACACAGACAGGAAAGTAGGTTAAGTCTGCTTCTGCTCCACTGTGTGACCTCGGTTAAGACACAGCCCCTTTAAACCCACTTTTGGGAGCAACAAATCACACACCTCTGGCACCTGATTCACGATGTAGTTTTGAAGATCAGATCAGACAAAATATGCACAGTGTTCTAAAACAGTGTCTGCACTAGTGTGACCCATCAGTTAATACTGTTTATCATTATTTTTTCTGTCTTATGTGGATAGCACCAACCTATACAAGTGAATTAGGGGAGGGCGTTAATACTGAGTATTTAAACACTCTTCTTATCTACTATTTTCCCTTGGAAACAGACATCCTATTTCCTCTCTCCTAGTCAGCTATTAATAGCTGCCCCAATCTGAGTTAGGAACTTTTTGCTTAGATTCAATTACATGCTTGATGTTAAATACCAGGTTGTTAGACTGTTCCTCTTGCAGATCTTACAGAAAAAAAGCATGTATTCACATGCACAATTCTAGTACATATCATTTACTACAAAGTGTAGATCTTTCCAAATATATCTTCTCTGATCTATCCAAATTCAGCAGTACTCACCGTGTTATCATCCAAATGTCTGTCCTTAATTAAATATTTCATAAGCCTAAATACTGTTATTAAAACTTTTCAGGTCTTTTAAAAAGCTATTTTTAAAATGAAATAAAAAGGGGATAAGTCCTCTCAGGTATTATTTCTCTATTGCATAAATTATATTTTTTTGTTAATTACATTTATTTCATTTTAATGCAAGTATATATTTTACAAAGTTGTCTAACTTTGACGTTCTTGAAGATCATAACCAATGCTCTGTTATCTTGAATCACCTATGCTAGTGTCTGGCTTACCATGAAGCAAAGTGAAGTGAAGTGAGGTCGCTCAGCCATGTCCTACTCTGCAACCTCATGAACTGTAGCCTACCAGGCTCCTCCGTCTATGGGATTTTCCAGGCAAGAGTACTGGAGTGGGTTGCCACTGACTTACCATAAGTGATGAATAAATGATAGCTTAATATATCAGAGTTGAAATAAACCTAGCTATAAAACTCTTAACTCAAAACTTCTCATTTTAGAGTTTTAATAGAATCCACTACTTTTTTCTAGGCCTTTTATGTATTTTACAGCTTGAATAAAGAAGACACTGCAGATGCATTTTGTCTGAAGAAGAAATCAACATGACTGTGTGTAATCAGTCACGTCCAAAAAATTCCATGGGTGAGACTCATCGTGGCTGGTAAAAATACCCTTGTCACAGGAAGTAAAATAAAATTATTGAACTATAGAATACTTGAGGAGAAAGTTACCTTAAACTTTGCCTTTTCCAGTATCTTCATGCCAATAGCATCAAGATCAAATACTACTGGGTCAGAATACATTTGTATGGGGCTCAAGAATTTGCATTTTGAAAATTTCCCTTAGTGATTCTTATGCAAAATAAGTTAGAGAACTATTTGTCTTGTTCAACAAACTCACGATACAAATAAAGCCATGAATGAGACCCAGGGAAGAGAAGATATGTAGATAAGATTATCTCGCTTAGTCTCTCTATCCCTAGCACCATTGGAATAAAATTCAGCCAGTAGGTATCATAAAACTGTTCCATCTTCTCATGTCAATTGCCTGTTGTGAGCTGATCTTTCAGGTCACATGAACTGTACCCCAAATGTCAGGAAACATTTCTCAGTTATGCTGTCCTAGGATGTTAAGCAAACAACAGATTTCAGCATTATAAAAGTAACAGTCACTGTCTAGCCTTAGAATCAATGTCTTTAAGGAAAAAATATACACACACACTTTGAATGTTAGGAATAAAACATAAAATTTTGTTATTGGACCTTTTTTTGGACTATCTTTATCAGTTATTGGATTATCTTTATCAGTCAGACCAATCTGTTCATAAATCTTTAGATAATTGGCTCTGCTGTGTCCTAACTCCAAGAGACCCAGCTCTCAGCAGAGATGCTTTATACCGTGTGACCTCCCTGAAGCTATTTCTCTGAGTTTTGCTCTTACATTTTCTCTAAAACTTTCCATCCTAAAAACAATTATAAGAGCTGATGGGTAGAAATATAGACTTGAACTCTTCCTTATAAAATCATTTTGAAAGGGACAGTTTTTTTGATTGTTAGATTTAAACTGCTAAACACAAAACTGATGACTTCAAATTTACATTTCAGATCCTGACTCTTCTCAGACCCGTCTCCAAGAAATCTAAATCTGGAAACACAAAGACATCATCTTCCCTCCAAGACTATATTGTTAGTCACTTTTCAGAAACAACTTGTGTGATTTGCTGACTTTTTCTTTTTCTCCTTTCCCCCTCCTTCCCTCTCTTTCATTCATTTCTCCCTATATTTTTTTTCTTTCTTCACTTTATATTTCTTTCAGAGGTCCCATAACTTTAGGAATGAAGTTTAAACTTTTTGCTTTCATTTCTATTAAGGGGAAATTCATAAACTATAAAATCAGCCATTTTAAAGCAAGCAATTTAGTGGCATGTAGCACATTTTCAATACTGTGCAAACGCCACCTCTATCTTGTTTCAAAATATTTTCACCACCAAACCCCAAAAGACCCCAAATCCATTAACCAATTACTTCCCATTTGTCTTCTTACCGTGCTGCTGCTAAGTCACTTCAGTCGTGTCTGACTCTGTGATCCCATAGACAGCAGCCCACCAGGCTCCCCTGTCCCTGGGATTCTCCAGGCAAGAACACTGGAGTGGGTTGCCATTTCCTTCTCCACTTCTTACCCTAGCCCCTAGCAAAAACCAAACTGTTTCCTGACTCTATGCTGTTTTTGTTATGCTTCACTTTGCTTCTTCCTCTCTCCATTAGATTTCAAATTTCTGAAGGGAAAACTCATCATCTCTCCTTTATGTAACCACACTTTCCAAATTTGATCATGCTAATCACTGTCATCTTTTAACACTCCACGTGTTTTACACAACCCTTACAGAATGTCCAAAAATCTGAAATAATTTCCAGTGCTTTGACTTTTTTAGCTCCAAATCCCTTACTCTTTCTCACCTAAACCCTATGCTAATTTACCTTCTTCCCTCCTTTATTCTTCCCTTTCTTTTTCCTTCCTTCCTCCCTCTCTTCTTCCTTTTCTCTTTCTTCCCTACTTCCCATCCCCTGTCCATCCCTACCCATTTCTTTCATCCTTTTTTCCTCTTCTCTCATAACTTTCATTCTTCTCTTTTTCTCTTCTCTTCATATCATATATATAGCTTCTCATCACTCACTATTTTGTAAAAATGTATTTGGTTGTGCCAGGCCTTAGCTATACTATGCAGGCTCTTAGTTGTGGCATGTGGGATCTAGTTTACTAACCAGGGATCAAACGTGGCCCCCTGCATTGGGAGTGCAGAGTATTAACCACTGGACCACCAGGCAAGTCCCATCACTTGTTATCTTACTCAATAGTTCTCTCTCTGTCTTCCCACCCCAGTTACTCTCACTCACTCTAGTTTACTCTCCCCACCACCTGCTCCATGTCTTTCAGTCCCTCTAATGCCCTTTATTCCTCTTACTTGTCTCTCACTGCTGTTTCCTAAACTAAGGAGACCCTCCTCCCATCCCATCTCCTATACAGTTAACTATTTAGCATCCATCACATTTCATCCTGTGCTACCTCAGGATGCCTCTCCTGAAACTCCTAAGCTAAATTAATTCCATTGTAATATTCTATCTCATATTTCAGCATCAATTCAGTTTTATTTTAAGATCCTCTCTTGAGAAAAATCTCTAAGTTAGGCTGAGCCAAAGTGCAAAGAGCTACAGTTTTCTTCCCTGAAAAGCAAACGGGTTGTGGGATCTAGGCTGCAACACTTGATAAATGAAACAATAATCAAATGATACAATGCACTGTGCTCTTCAAAGACGAGGTGTAGTACAAATGCCAGGTGTGACTAACATTATCTCCTAAATCTGTTCATCTGATTACTCTTTGCAAGTACTTCTCCAATAGTAATATTGGGTATGCACCATTAATTCAATAATAAGGTTAAAATCCTAATCTTTATTCATTTGACCTCCATTAAGCCTATCTGTTTATGGAGGCTTCTACAGAGAAATATGAAGAAACATGTAGTTATTGAAGACAGAGTTAAAAGGTTTATTACATCACTGATACCATTCAAGTAACTTGTGAGAAATAGTTTTGTCAAAGAAGTCATTCATTTAGCTTATGGTATCTTTATGATACACACAATAAGAAACACTTAGAGAAATTATAAAGCAAACAATAAAAGAGAGCATTGTACCAAGAGTCTGGGAACCAATAATCTGAAAATAGATAAAGAGAACAAAGGGGTATATTCAGTTCCCAATCAGTCCTCCCTCCACTTGTTTGTCGCCCAAGGTCCATGTCAGGATCAACAGAGAATAAAGTCAGGGTTGTGTGTCAAGCAGATAAGTGCAGCAAGTTGTTCTTCCAAAGACCTGGTAATCTTCTGAAAAATCACTTGCCCCCATACAGGCTATTCCTGCCCCAACTTCTACAGAGCACATTCAGTTCAGTTCAGTTCAGTCGCTCAGTCCTGCCTGACTCTTTGAGACTCCATGAACTGCAGCACACCAGGCCTCCCTGTCCATCACCAACTCCCAGAGTCCACCCAAACCCATGTTCACTGAGTCGGTGATGCCATCCAACCATCTCATCCTCTGTTGTCCCCTTCTCCTCCTGCCCTCAATCTTTCCCAGCATAAGGGTCTTTTCCAATGAGTCAGCAAAATAAAGAATAATGTGGTTTTGCTCCTGATGCAGACAACTCTAGGCTTGCTTATTATTTTGTTTAATGATAATCATTTTCTAATCTACTGGTTTGCCCCTAAAACAAATAGTGATATCCTCTCAGTGATGATAGTTGTAGAAAATTACAGGAACTCAGGACCAAACCCTTCTCCCAGATTATGTTAAGACTGCCTAAAGGTAAAAGCCTTATGTATTATCTACTTGCTGTATGCAGACATCACTCCTGGTGATGTCAAGTATAATGTTCCATTCAAACCTCAGGGTAAGACCATATAGTAGATGTTAACTCCAGTGAACCTCAGAGAGGTTATACAATAGCACAAAGTTTATATACTTTCTGTCTGACTTCCAACCCCAGTATGCTATTCTGGAGAGTCCCAATAAATTTCATTTATTGAACAAAGTCTAAGCTTATTATTCTGAAATTATTATTCTGTGGATATTTAAAGTGACAGAGGACTTTAAAATTTTTTTTAAAGTGATTTACAGGAGTCTTTAGGTATAGATTTCTTTTCTGGTTCATGTCAAATAATTTTTCGATATGAAAGAAGTCACCAGTACTGAGCTACCATATGTTACACTAAATAAAGACAACTAAAATACACTTAAGCCATGAAAGTCACTTTACTAGCCAATGACATACTATTTGGGGACTTACTGTTAAGAATCTCTCTTTGGAGTAAATTCCAAGTAATCTTCACTTTCCCATATCATTGGGAGGCACCTTTGAAAAGAGCAAATGGCTCTTGGACTTAATGTCTAGGAAAATGTTTCTAGTTTAACTTCATTTCACAAAGATAACTTGCCAACAACTCACTAAAATCTTTGAGTTAGTTTCTTTGGTGTGTGGCTAGGCAATGCTCATTTGGGGGAAGAAAAAGAAAAACTTCATGACAATGTGTTTGGATCTGTTTAAAGCAAACATATGCAAAACCCGGGAGACTAAGGATACTTACTTTTTCTTTTTTTTATTGGATTGAAACAATGTAAACTACACACTGTGTCTAAATGTTTAATATAAACATTTACACTGAATATATTTGCAGATCAACAGCTGCTCAAACAAAAGCAGCGAATCTAATGGATTTCATAGTTGAAGACCCCAATCAAAATGGAGTTTACGTTCAATACTCATGGCTTACACAATTGCACTTGTGTACAGGCCTTTGTTTCAAAATTATTATCTACTTTTAATCTTCTTCCAAGAAACAATCAAAAGAAAGTTACTTAGTTCACCTTTCTAGACCAAATGAGGTACAGGGCAATTAATTTTATTCCCCAAACAAAATCCAGTTAGTATTATTGATATGGAATAATCCTTTGCTATCATAATGCAATTATGCTATGTATGCTCATTTCAACTGAACATGTACAAAGATATTCCAAATGCATCTGAATTCTCTATCGCTGTTCTATGCACAATTCAAAGCATTTCAATTAACGGCACTTGCAAATGCTTGGGGATCATGCATTGAACACCTCTCTTTTTTTTTTTTTCCATTTATTTTTAGTAGTTGGAGGCTAATTACTTTACATCATTGCAGTGGTTTTTGTCATACATTGAAATGAATTAGCCATGGATTTACATGTATTCCCCATCCCGGTCCCCCCTCCCACCTCCCGCTCCACCCAATCCCTCTGGGTCTTCCCAGTGCACCAGGCCCGAGCACTTGTGTCATGCACCCAACCTGGGCTGGTGATCTGTTTCACCCTAGATAATATACATGTTTCGATGCTGTTCTCTCGAAACATCCCACCCTCGCCTTCTCCCAGAGTCCACAAGTCTGTTCTATACATCTGAGTCTCTTTTTCTGTATTGCATATAGGGTTATCGCTAACATCTTTCTAAATTCCATATATATGTGTTAGTATACTGTAATGGTCTTTATCTTTCTGGCTTACTTCGCTCTGTATAATGGGCTCCAGTTTCATCCATCTCATTAGAACTGATTCAAATGAATTTTTTTTAATGGCTGAGTAATATTCCATGGTATATATGTACCACAGCTTCCTCATCCATTTGTCTGCTGATGGGCATCTAGGTTGCTTCCATGTCCTGGCTATTATAAACAGTGCTGCGATGAACATTGGGGTGCACGTGTCTCTTTCAGATATGGTTTCCTCGGTGTGTATGCCCAGAAGTGGGATTGCTGGGTCATATGGCAGTTCTATTTCCAGCTTTTTAAGAAATATCCACACTGTTCTCCATAGTGGCTGTACTAATTTGCATTCCCACCAACAGTGTAAGAGGGTTCCCTTTTCTCCACACCCTCTCCAGCATTTATTGCTTGTAGACTTTTGGATAGCAGCCATCCTGACTGGCGTGTAATGGTACCTCATTGTGGTTTTGATTTGCATTTCTCTGATAATGAGTGATGTTGAGCATCTTTTCATGTGTTTTTGTGCCATCTGTATGTCTTCCTTGGAGAAATGTCTGTTGAGTTCTTTGGCCCATTTTTTGATTGGGTCATTTATTTTTCTGGAGTTGAGCTGGAGGAGTTGCTTGTATATTTTTGAGATTAATCATTTGTCTGTTGCTTCGTTTGCTATTATTTTCTCCCAATCTGAGGGCTGTCTTTTCACCTTGCTTATAGTTTCCTTTTTTGTGCAAAAGCTTTTAAGTTTCATTAGGTCCCATTTGTTTATTTTTGCTTTTGTTTCTAAAATTCTGGGATGTGGGTCATAGAGGATCCTGCTGTGATTTATGTCAGAGAGTGTTTTGCCTATGTTCTCCTCTAGGAGTTTTATAGTTTCTGGTCTTACATTTAGATCTTTAACCCATTTTGAGTTCATTTTTGTGTATGGTGTTTGAAAGTGTTCTAGTTCCATTCTTTTACAGGTGGTTGACCAGTTTTCCCAGCACCACTTGAACACCTCTCTTTGTAAGCAATCAGGAACTCCATGAAGTAAATTGATTTATAATTTTGCAGGAATTTGAATCTTACTGGAGGAGGTTGATGTGTAGGAGTCAGTCACTTAGAATATGTAAAGATTCTGAAATATGTATACTATTTCAGCTATATTATACTTTATTGTTCATTGTGCACATAATAACCTCTGGGAAAGTGATGGAAATGGAGTTTGTTTCTAAAAATGAGTAATGAGTGACAACTGTTAATGGTAGCAATAAAATTCAGGAGAAAATAAAAATGTCTTTATGAGTAATGTTAGTCTAAGAAGAAATAGCAGCACTCCACCCATACAACTGCAAGAGGGGGGATTATAGACTATGTTTGTAGTCATTAAGTTGGTTATTCTTAAACGTAGTAGAGTGTATTCCTCATAAATGAAAATTATAAACTATAAAATCACATAATAAATGTGATTAAATTAAAGTATAATATTTAGTTTTATATAACATTTCCTTTGGAGATAATTTTTGAATCTGGCTATTCTTATGCCTTAGTTAAAGGTGGAAGACACTAAGCTAAACTCTTGGAGAAGGTACAGTGCATCACCTCTTTTATGTCCTCTAGTAGTAAGACTCAAATATATTATAAGTCACTAGTCTTACTCAGTTAGGTTTCACCTAACTTCTTTCTTATTCTGAACAGAAGCAAGGCTATATTTAGCTCTTTGACCCCCAAATCACTTATTTTATCTCCTTTCTTCCCCCTTCATTTGATCTGAAAACAACATTCTTTCTTGAAATACTAATGAAAAGTTTTTCTTAGTGATAAACATATACAACTTTATGACACCTTTCTTTTTATCTTGTAAATAAGGTATTCCAAAGCCACTCTGATGGTGAAACTCTTTCCTTCATAGCCTTGTGTTATTTTTGTTGTTGCTGTTGCTATTTTGACAAAAATTCTTATAAACATTTCTATTACTGCTGTATCTTCATGCTAGGGGCCCATATTCACTCTCAATTTACCTTTTATAATGCTGAAAAAATATATTTCCCAGAGTATCACTTTTTATTATGGAATTTCCCAGCTCACAAATTTTAATGGCACCCTAATGTCAACTTACAGGGATCCAAACAGTTTGTTGTTGTTATTTTGCTTTGTTTTAAATTAGAATCACTATCTTTAAATTACTTAAGCTCAAATGTCATCAAGTCTAACAAGAGGGGAGTGTTGAAAAATATAATGTGCTATATACATCTCCTTGCTTTTTGGAACTGTACAAAATGCATCGCAGAAATCATTTCACATAATCTTTTTAATAATCCTGGAATGTTAAGGGAAAAAATGAGACATGGGCAGCTTACTTGTAGTAAGTGCCAAAATTTGGATTTGAACTAGCCTCTCAGTCTCCAGTAGAGATACCTGTGTATGAGAGCAAAGGAAAAAAAAAAAATGTTACAGGGATTGATGGATAGGTGGGGATTGCTGAGGATGCAAGACCTCGATGTTTTATTCTCACATCCCTGTAGAATGGCATCCTTGTAGATTGCTACTATTTAAAGACAACTGGTGCAAAGCTGTGGCTACAGATTCTCATTTATTTGAGTATCATTTTCATCCTAAATCAAGCCCAGTTCTATCATCTCTTCAAGTACAGGCTTCAGATTGCTGGCTACCTCAGTTGCTCATATCTAGGAGTTCTGCTCCAGAAGCCTGGCCTCTGTCCCATAAGCACATACTGCTAATACTGCTCTAGGGGTCACTGAACATTGGTATTCCAATTGGTATTGGTAAATATTTGCTGCTGATTTTTTATAGCTTATTATGTTCTACTACAATCCTTGTCTAGACATGGTAACAAGAAAGAAAACAATGTCACAGTATGTATTTCTAAATATTCGTTCATTATTTCAGTTTCTCATAGATAATTGAATTGACACCATGTGGCAGAAATATTTCTAGAGCTTGGAGCTATAAAGGTGAGATACACTCTGTGCACCCAAATAACTCATCAATATAATCAGGATCAGTGACTCGGCAGCTGGTTCTCTTTGGGGTACTAGAAGTTCAAAAAAACACCTCAATATGTACCCACTGCTTTTTTTATTTATAACTAATTAATAATTTAAATATACACCAAAGGAAATAAAAAGAAAGATATATGGAGTTACATCTATGGGAGGGAAGATTATGTAATCATGTATAATTGCGACATTCAGATTTTTATGCATTGTTAACATAAAACAGAATTATATACATATATATTTTCATATGTGAATTCATTATATCATATACATAAAAGGAAATTATATATGATATATTCTATCAATTATTAACAATGGTTCTCTGTGATGGATTGTGAATGAATTACTTGTGGTAGCTTTTCTGAAATTTCAAATTCCAAAAATAACTATATTTTTATTTTCTGAAAAAGAGAAACACCAATTACAAAAATAGATTTTATTCTGCCTTCCTGGTAGTGTATACCACCTCTGACTATTTTTAACAAGTCCCACTCACATCATTTTATATGTATATATATATATATATATAATATATATACACATATTTGTTCAGCTTTATTGAGGTTTATTGACAAATATAATTCATATACTTAAAGTATACAACATGATAAGTTGATATACATATACCTTGTGAAATGATTAGTGCACTCAAGTTAGGTAACACATCCATTACCTCATATAGTTAACATTCTGTGTGTGTTGAGAATATTTAACATCTTCTTTCTTTGCAGATTTCAAGTTTACAATACTGTAAAATTAAGTAAATTTACAATGTTGTGCATTAGATCTGCTGAACTTATTCAAGTCATAAATAAAAGTTTATGCCCTTTGACCAACATCTCCCATTTGCTTCTACCTTCTAGCCCTTGGCAACTATGGTTCTATTTTGTTTCTGTGAATTTAACTTTTTTAGATCTCAAATACAAGTGAGATCATATGGTATTTGCCTTTCTCAGTCTGACATATTTCCTCAGCATAATGCCCTGAAGGTCCACCCATGTTATGAAGATTACAGATTTCCTTCTCTCTCATAGCTGAATAATACTTCACTGTTTATATAGACCACAGCTTCTGTATCTGTTCATCTGTCAGTGGACACGATGTGTCCATGTCTTGTTATTGTGAATAACGCTGCAGTAAACACGGTAATGCAAGCATCTCTTCAAGATCCTATTTTCATTTCCACTGGATGTATACCCAGACATGACATGACTATCATATGCAGTTCTAATTATTTTTTTTTTTTGAGGAACTTTCATACTCTTTTCCATATGGCTGCTTCAAATTATATTCCCACCAAAAATGCTCAAGTGTTCTCTCTCTCCTCTTCTTCTTCAACACTTGTTATTAGTTGTCTTTTGATAACAGTTATTCTGACAGGTGTACAGTGATATTTCACTGTGATTTTGATTTGAATTTCTATGATGATTAGTGATGCTGAGTATCTTTTCTTGTATCTGTTGGCTATTTGTTCATCTTCCTTGTGAAAAGCCATTTACGTTGATGTATGACCACTTTATTTTTGCTTTTGTCACCTGTGCTTTTGGTGTCACATCCAAGAAACCACGTCAATACAAATGTCAAGTTTTCTCCCCATGTCACTTTGAGGAGTTTTATAGATTCAGGCCTTAAATTTAAGTCTTAATCCATTTTCAGTTCATTTGTGAGTGATGTAAGATAACATGTGACTTTACTCTTTCACATGTGAATGTATAGTTTTCCCAACATCATTCACTGAAGAGGCTCTCCTTTCCCCATTGTGTATACTTACCCCTTGTGGAAGTTCAGTTGACTGTATATGAGTGGGTTTATTTCTTAGCTCTCTATTCTGTTTCAATGCTCCATGTGCCTGTTTCATAGTGATACAATTCTATTTTAATTAATTTGGCTTTTTAGTATAGTTTGAAATCAGAAAGTATAATGCTTCAAAGTTTGTTCTTCTTTGTCAAGATTGCTTTGGCTATATGGGGTCTTTTGTAGTTCCATACAAACTCTAGGATATTTTTTCTAGTTTTGTAAGAATTGATACAAGAATTTTGATGGAGTGGCATTAAATCTGTAGGTCCTTTTGGGGAGTATGGGTGTTTCATTATATTGATTCTTTTAATCCATGAACATGAAATATCTTTCCATTTATTTGTACCTTATTCAATTTCTTTTAACAGTATTCTATACTTTCAGTGTATATACCCTTTAATTCTTCTGGTTAAACTTGTTTTTTAGTATTTGTGCTTGATTATATTGTAGCTGGAACTGTCTTAAATTCTTTCTGAGACAGTCTGTTGTCAGTGTGTAGAAATAAAACTAATTTCGGTACATTGATTTTCTATCCTAAAAATTTACTGAATTCATTGATTAGTGTTCACTGACAGGGTGACACCTCTTGGTTGACCTTTCAGCTGAGTGGGTTCATGGCTAGGCTCCATAATTACCCTTGGCTGAGTGGGGTCCCAGGCTGTGCTTCCTGGAAGACTGGTGGTGTTGTCTTGACTCTTCCTTCAAGCAGGCCTCGCAGGCTTGACTCTGTAGTTGATCACAGCCAAACCCTGTGCTCTATAGTAGAGAAAGATCACTGGCAAGGTTATCTGCCCAGGTAACGCTGCTCACTGTGCTCTGCTGTAGGCTTGGGTTGTTACCAGGCTACCGGTTTGGGCAGGCTGCAGATTGTGCCTCAAATCTGGACAGGGTTGCTGATTAAGTTCCTTGGTTGACTGAGGCTGGTCTGTGTACCCCAGAGTTAGGTGGGGCTGGAAGCTGGGCTCCACAATTGGGTGGGGTTACTGTCTGGGCTCTCTGCTTCCATTGAGCTACAGGGATGTTTTTCATTTCATTAGGATCATTTGCTTGGCTTCTTGCCTGGTTAAGCACAGGCTATGCTCTGCAGTGGGGCAGTGTCTCTGACATGGCTTCCTACCAGGGTGAGGCCGACAGCTGTGCCCCCTGCTAGGCTGGGTTTCTGGCTGGGAACCCAAGGCAGGCAGAACTGCCAGCCAAGCTCCCTGGCAGACAGAGACACCAGGTCAGCTCTGTGAGTGAGTAAAGTGGCTGGATGGAGTCATTGGTCAGGTGAGGCTGCTGCAGGGTTACGGAGACACCATGAAAATACATGTGCTGGTCACTGTGCCCAATTTCTCTTCTTTCTTTCTAGCTGACTCCAGGCGATTTAGCTTTGTCACCTACCCCATGTTCCTAATGAGACAGAATTTGGCCTCTTAGGAAGAGCCTTGGATGTCAGGGATGCTGAATATATACCTTGGGCTCTGTATCGCTACTGGATAAATTGTAGACCCAGAGAATCCCTGTCAGTGTGTGCATGGGTAACACAGTCAAAGTGAAACAACTCATCTTACTCTTCTAATGCAGACTGTCTTTTTTGTAGTCCATGGGAGTCCTTTACTTTTAACTCTGTTCTGAGATTTTTATTAGGGCATTCTTGTATGTGGATAACTGCTAGTTGTTCCTTCTCTGAAGAAATAATTCCAGGGACCTCCTGCTCTATCATATTTCTGGCAAACCCAGTCACTATGTATATTTTAACTGGACACAGCCAGGTAGACATCATTATGATAGAAAGAGAGAAAAGGATTTGTGGCCAAAACACAGAAAAGGCAGCACTCGCTAGCAGTAATAGCATATGTAGTTATTTTTGTTTGTTTTGGAAAGGTGCAAGGGTCATGATTTTCAAGAAACAAAATACCTCTAAAATAAGAGACAAGCAACATGTAAGCCAGTTCTTTAAAAACATCACAGACACAATGAAGGCATGGCGGAGGCTCATCAACTTATTAAGAAAGATGGAGGAAGACACTTCTTCTACTGTGAACTTGGTAGAGCCCATTAACTCAGGACAAACACACCTGACAACAAACTGACTGGAAGCAGAGCACGCCAGATTTGCAGAATTCCATTATTTATGAACGGTTCTATAGAAGTCACTGAGAGTAAGCTATTAAGAGCTGTTCTATTTGGTTCAGTTGCTCAGTCGTGTCTGATTCTTTGCAACACCATGTACTGCAGCACGCCAGGCTTCCCTGTTCATCAGCTGTAGGTCATTCTAATAATCTTATCATCCCATATCAATTTAACAGTGAATGGAAACATGATTTAAAGATTTCTCTAAGATGGAGAAAGAACTGAACTTCGGCTAAGTAATAAAAGAGATGATTACAGACGAAATAAGAGAATATGCTGAAGCAGACTTAAAGACAACTTACAGGCTTGGCGATGGTGGGGTTCCTCTTCCTTGTAAACACAGAGTGTTTCTGAGACTAGACCAAACCACCAGCTGTCTTTCATTTCCCCAAGCTCTGCTCTCACTGTATAAACGTGGTGATGGAAAAAGGAAGTTTTCTGTTGGCTTACAAATAGATAGTTGCCTTTTGGAAGAACTGCAAGGAAAAGAAAGGAGTGTCAGTGACAGGGTATTCATATTTCTTCAGAGTCTTATATTTGTATGACATTGCTTTAGGTAAAATATGCAAATTTATTATCTCCAATTCTTCCTTCTTATTAATCTTACATGTAGCTGAATTACCCTGGATTTGAGGAGATGTTCAGTTGTAACATGTACAGTAAATCTTTCTTCCTTCATGTCAAAGGTAACAGTAATAACACTGAAAACCTAATGTGTGTCAGGGTTTTATATGAGCTTGCTCTTTCTGGCCTCACCACCACTCTTTAAGGTGCACTTTAATTTAAAGAGAACTGGCATCCAGGGAGATGTTCTGAGTATCAAAAACATGTCACTTGTAGGTCTTGCAGAAGAGTTATGAAACTAGCTGTCTCTAAGTTGAATAGTCTTTCAACTTTATAATATTGCCAGAAAAAGGCTTAAATGTGTGCTGCAGGAACAGTTGATTCACTTTAAAATAAACTCTCATATATTAATTATAAGATGTTTCACAATCAAAGCATGCCTTTTAAACTGGCAACTTAATATGAACTTTACAAATTAATCAATTAGCATCTTACAGACTCAGGCCTTATAAACTAAACACTGAGTCAACCTGATTGCTCAAGATTAATTTATATGATTTGTCTAAAGTATCATATACCATAAAAACATATTTAAGAAATGGATATTCAAAGAACATAATGCTATTGCTTTATTTATAGGATAACCAAAATAAAGTAGATCTGATTAGAAGAAATGATTTAGGAGGTATTGGGTTATAATAGTAATGTTCTGAATTTAGAATCAGTAGCACAGGCTGGAAATTAAGCTTTACCATGAATGAGGTGTCCTCAGAAAACTCAGTTAAAATTACTGAATTTCAGTTTCCTCACCTGAAAATTGAGGGTAATAATGACCAACTTGCATCACTGTTATAAATGAAAAAAATATATATATAGTAGAATAAACGTTTCATAGTATGTTCAAAATTGTGTAAATAAAATAATTAGGGTAAAGTTCATTAGAAATCTATCAAAAACCCTCAAGTTTTACTCATTCAACACATTTTCATTGACTGTCAATACTTATCAGCCTGTAGAGCTGCCATAACAAAATATCACAGACTATGAGGCTTAAACAACAAAAATTTACTTCTCACAGTTCTGGTGTCTGGAAGTCTAAGATCAAGATTGTTGACTGGTTTGATTTCTCCTGAAGCCTTTTACCTTGACCTGCAAATGGCCCTTTTTCTGCTGCGTATGTATATGTGTGTACGTAAGTATATCGATATATAGATATGTATCTTTTCTTCTGGTTACACATACTCTCTGGTGCATCTTTTCTTATAAGGACATCAGTCAGATTGAATTTAGGCCCACTCAAATGACTTCAAGCTTAATTACCACTTTAAAGTCTCTCTCTCCAGATACAGTCACATTCTCATATATTAAAGAGTAGGACTTCAACATAGAAATTTTGAGAGGACATGGTTCAGCCCATAACACCAAACATTAGGGTAAGGAACTGATTAAACTATGCACAAAACAACTTGTTACTTGACCTCAAAAAAATTTAGTCTGGTGGAGGTATAGGTGAATTAAAAGGATACTATAACACCATGTGATAAATGCCCTCAGGGAAACCATGGGGTACATGAAAGCAGAGAGTGGAAACATTCTATCCAGATTTAGAGATCAACAAAAGATAACCATGGAATTTCTTCTAAATTGTCAACTGATATAGAAGTATGTGTCAGATTTATAAAAATCAAAGAGCTAAAGGGTACTCCAGGTATAGGAATCAATCTGTGCAAAGTCATAGAATTGAGACTATTCATTCAGGGAACTTAAGTGATCCTGAAGTGTGGGAGGAAGAGAAAAGAAGAATATGCAGAGATTTTAAAAGCATGTTGCTTCCTTCAAGCACCATTCCTTCACAACTCTTCCTTCAAGCCAAATCAGAGCTTTTGACTTAATCCTAAACACACTGAGAGCCATATAAAAATATGTTAGATAAGAGAGACATATTAGTAGGTTTGCCTTTTAGAAAGATTTCTAGAAAGATTTGTGGTGTGTAAAATGAACTGATGAGAGACGAAAATGAAATCAGAAAACCCATTTATGGTGTACCAGTCATGATAGCCTGAGACATGGAAATATCAAAAGGGATGAAAAAAATTGTGAGTGATCTGTGGGACAGAATTTATATTTGGATTGGCTGAGGAAGGATGAGAGCGTGCAGAAGAGTCTAAGATGACTGTCAAGCTACTGACCTAAGTTTGTGAGTTGGTGGTAATAATGTTGCTTGGAAGGGAGGGTTAAAATGAATGGTAGGTTTTGAAGGGAAAGGATATATTCAATTTAGATGCACTGGTTTTCAGGTGGATATCTAACTGGAGATATCAAAGACACAGCAGGTTCTCTGGGATCTGGTTGTTGATACCTGCATTTTAGTAAAGTGTCTTCAACCAAATTCATTTCTACTATTTCTAAGGCAAAATTCATTTATGTCAATTCTTTGCTTTTTTAAGATACAACTAATAATTACTAGTTTTCTTTTACCTCCTTTGGAGAAATTATGGATAATAAGAGGTAATTGGCTTGGTCTTTCTGACCATTATTTCATGAATCTGCAGATATCAGTTCAGCTTAAGATTTGTCTGTGTATTTTGTAATAAAATATGTTTATACCTGAAAGATGCAAGGAGACAAGCCCTGAAAATTTATGTAAGGAAGTCTCTGTCGTTGCTGTTAAAAACAACTTGAATAAAGTCTAAAACCGTGCATTTAGAAAAAAGTAAGAAAATTCATTTAAGAACATGAATTATTCAATAATAAAGAACTAACCTGTTTTAAAAAATAGGCAAAAATTTTGAATAGACATTTCTCTAGAGAAGATCCACAAGTGAATAATAATCACATAAAAACTGGCTCAATGTCACTAATCATTAGGGCAAATTCAAACCACAGTGAAATAATACTGTATACCATTAGAATGGTTATTATCAAATACACACACACACACACACACACACACACACACACACACCCAGAAAATAAAAAGAGTTGACAAGACTGTGGAGAAATTAAAACCTTACACATTGTTGGCAGAAATGTATCACAGGGCTGTAGTTTCAGAAAATAGTAAGACAGTTTCTCAAAAAAAATTAAACATTGAATTATCATATGTTCCGGCAATTGCATTTCTGGGTATATACCCAAAAGAACTGAAAGCAGGGACTTGAGCAAATACTTGTACACCCATGATCTTGCAGTATTATTCACATTAGTCAAAAGAATGGAAACAAATATCCACCTATAGATGAGTGGATAAACAAAATGTGGTATGTGCATAAAATATTTTTTGTTATTTATTTTTAAAATTTTATATTTTAGATTATTTAACCATAAAAGGAAAGTCACTCTGATATATGCTACAATGAACATTGTGGAATTTGAAATCAGCCAGTCAAAAAAGGACAGTTACTAAATGATTCCACTATCTGGAAGAGTCAAATTCATAGAAACAGAAAGTAGAATGGTGTTTGTCAGAGTCAGAGGAGACAGAGGAATGGGGAGTTATTGTTTAATAGGCACGGAGTTTCAGTTCTGCAATATGAAAAGCGCTGGAGATGGATGGTGGTAATGGCTGCACATCTATGTGTGATTAAAGCCACTAAACTGTACAACTAAATATCACTAGAACAACAAATTTTACCAAAATTTCAAAAAACTTTAAAATAATAGTATAGTATTCCCTTTACTTATGAATTAAATTTAAACCAAAATCTCTGTCATACAGCATGTATAATGATATTAAGACTCCATGATATAATCAGCAATAGTGAATACTATAAATAGATCAGAAGGTCAAATTTTCTTACAAAGTTTTTATGTGGTATACATATGCTAAAAACAATATTATGAAATAAATGTTAACTTTTTAGCGCAGATGGAGAGTTATAAATCCTGGGATCTTCTCTGTCCCCACTAACAGAAGCATAACAATTAGATGCTGAGATTAGAACTTACTAAGACTTCAATGCAAAAAAAAAAAAAAAAAGGAATAAAATAAAAGTCAATTTATAAGCAATATTGGTATGTCTATAATTTATATAAATATTTCAGAGGGTATTTAGAAAAAGCCTCATGGTAATGAGTTTCAATATATCAAACCAGAAATAAACACATATGTTCACAGTGTCTTGGAGAATAATACAAATAAATTATTACAAAATGAGAAAAAGATTGATTGGACCGATACTCTTTGGAGCTGCTGTTTCTTTTTGGTTAATGTCATTTATTATATGAAGTTGCTTGAAACTTCTTAAAGTCTGTTTAATATTAGCTTGTTAAATATTGTCATAAATGTTTTAGAGTTTGGTTATTGCTTTCTTCAGATCCATAACCTTGCTTTAATAACCCACATATATTCACATCCACTTAGTAAGCACATTACATTGTGTCATTAAGTTACACAATGAGTATAATTGCTTTACTTCCTACTGATTCTCTCCTAGGTCTACGACATGAGCAAAGTATTTTCTCACAGAGCCTTATAGTCTGGAAACCCCCTGGCAGCTGAGGGATCAAGCCAGGTGAGAATCATCATATCCCTCTCAACATCTTAATTATTTATTACCTTGCTCCAGGCAGGTCAGGGCTTTTTCTGGGGACTTGTCAATCTGTCTGACTTCAGTCAGGGAAAAAAAAAAAAACACAAAAACCCTCAGAGCTCACTCTCAGTTAAAGAAGCCAAATGGTCAATATCTGAGAAGAGCTCCAAGGAGCTTCAAGCCCTCATTAGGGTATAAATGGGATTTTCTGATCAAATTTGTATATAAAAAGTTAAATCACTTAACAAACAAATTTCTTGATTACATGCTTCAAATTCTTTAGATTCACCTCTTTAGATTTCCTGCTTCTTCCTGACACTATGCCATTTTCACAAATTCTTAGACTGGCCTCAAGAGACTAAAAGGAAAGGATAATGTGAAACTCGAATAACTGTCTTGGACTTTAGCTTCAGTCAGAAATGTGAAGAAAATCTGAAACTGTTGGCAAAATGATAATCTTGGAGCATCAGTGATTTCAGTTACCTTTGAACCCCCCCCCAACACACCTTACTACCCACGAATGTTTTCCCTGAACAGCCAGTGGAACTAAAACACCTGTATTCACCATTTGTTACTTATTAAAAGTGGTTCTTTCTTTGAGGTATATATATTGTGTTCATAAGAGACATGGAGTACCCATTTGGGAATCCAGGCAGGGGTTGCATTAGGGAGATTAAATATTAGTGGGAATCTCTTATTGAAACAAGTAAAGGCTTCCCTGATAGCTCAGTTGGTAAAGAATTTGCCTGCAGTGCAGAGACCCTGGTTCAATTCCTGGGTTGGGAAGATCCCCTGGAGAAGGGAAAGGCTACCCACTCCAGTATTCTGTCCTGGAGAATTCTATGGACTGTATAGTTCATGGGGATGCAAAAAGTTGGACACAACTGAGTGACCTTCACTTCACTTCAAAATAATCTAGTTTGATTCTGAGGAGGCCTGTGCAGGACTGTGTGATTGCAGACCTTTATAAACTCCCCTTGTCTGACTTTGCTTATTAGTAACACTTAAGTCCACAAACATTCTCCAACTCTCTTCTTTCACTCAGTGCTATGAGAGGTGTACCCAATGTCTGAATGTACAAGACCAAGACTGAGCTATCACCCAGGTAACTATCTAGATAACAGAGATCATCAAACTCTAATGTGTATGAATATCCCTGGGGAACTTTCTATACATGAATATTTCTGCAGAATACAGAAAAATTCTGATCTAGAGATGTTTGAAATAACTGATTAGCCTTTCTTAAAAAAAAAAAAACCTGAAGCTTTTCATTGATTCAAAAACTTGTTTCGCTCCATGTGTTCTGATAAAGTATGCATCTGGCAATGATTTTAGGTCAGCCCTCTTCCTCACGGCCATGCTGTGACCATAGCAGTGGGAAAATTTCCCTTAAGCATTCCATAGTTTACCTAAAAATGAAAGGGGTCTCATTTCATCATAGGCACATGCCTACCATGTATGACAATGGTATACACTGGTGATTAATCAAAGAGGGTGCTTTTAATTTTTGTTCTTCTGAGGATACTGACAGATAACATGCATATTTCCACTCTACATTGTAAATATGATCTTATCATGCCTCTTCTGAAAATCCCTTAGCTACTACACAATTATTAGTGAAATTTTTCAGATTTTGGGGAGGATCTTCAGAGAGTACCAGACAGAAAAGTAGCTGGGGACAGACCTTCAGGGTGTCAATCTCCTTTTCCCTCTGCACTGCCTCGTGGAACTAGAAAATTGAGGTTTCAACATGTTTTGTTTATTGGATTTCTGAAGAAAATTTTGATTGGGTTTTAAAACAAATCAGACAGAATCAATGCCTCAGATTTACTCTCCCTGACACAAAACACAAGTTCCATTATCAACCAGCTCCAGACGTCTTGTCAGGTTTGCCTGTCCCCACTTCTCCATGTATCCACCTACATGTAATTAGTTGCAGCTACCTGGATGAGACACACTTCAGAAAATCTGAGGCTGTTTTCTGTTTCTCATATAGTTCCTTCCTGTGGGTATACTATCTAGTCATTTCTATCCATCTCCTAGGATTCCTAGAACATTTTAAGGCTATATTGGGGCCCCTTTTCTGAGATTATTCTTATGAATAATTTTGCTATAACCCAAACCGCAGTGCACTATAATCATAGGTTTACATCTTGAGATATATATATATATATATATATATATATATAATTCATGGGGAAAAAGCCCTTTGAGTACTGATACTATGTCATGTTTAGTTTTAAATTTCCAGTACCTAACATCCTGCTGGATATATGATAAGTGCTAGTACTTGTTTATGAAATAAATAGAAATATAAAACAATTCCTCTTTCATTTACTCTCTTTTAATGTGTTATTAATGCTTCTGGCTTTATTTTTATTTCTCATGTAGATACTAGCAAAACAAATTCAAAAGATTACCTGGATTTTGTTAGAGATAAAAGAAATTAGGTCAAATAATATGTAAATCTTTGAAAGGATCTGGCAATACTTCAGGCTTTGCTACATTAACAAGTTTTTTTTTTTTTTTTTTTTTTTGTTCTTTTTTTTACAACTATTTAGACATCAGGTGGAGGATATATAGCTTAACCATGTTCAGCAGTTCCCTACTCTCCTCAAGATAAAAGCATTCTTCAGCTCTGGAAACTCAGTTCTTTGAAACTGAGATCATTCCCCATTCAAGTTCCATCTGATTCTACATCTTTCTACAAATTTAAGATCCAGACATAAAGGATCATTTAACTCTCTTTAAAAATGTCAGGATATTGTAGGTGTTCACGGCTTTCAGAATGGGGTTGTCTACACCCGGAAAGTTAGGTTTCTCCTAAGTTGGTCAATACTTACTAATACCTTGAGACCCACTTCAAATTGTTATTCATTACACAGCCTGTCTTGGTAAATATGTTCTGTTAAAGTGCTTGCCTGATCTCATAATTTTAGGTCTCCCTTCCTCCTCACTGACATGATGTCATCAAGGAAGTTTAAAAAATTTACCTTAAACACATCCATAATTTATCTCAAAATAAAATATGCATCATTTTGTTATAGTTAACACCCTTGTATATGTGAGGATGTCACACACTGGTTATCATTTAGATAAACCAGGATGCTTCCCTCAGTAATTTCATTAATTATTGTTGTATGGAACTGATTTATTTCTTTTACCATTCTATGAATTTTAGCATTTGTATAGAATCATGTATACAACAAATGGGATGAAGGCAATTACACTGTCTCCAAAAGACCACTTTGTGTTATTCTTTTATAGTCTCATCATTCCCCCAACCTTAACCCTTGGCAACTGCTGACTTGTATTCTATCTATATAGCTTTATTTTTTAGAAGATCATACAAATAGAATCATAAAATATATAACCTTTTGAAATCAGTAATTTTTTTTCTCAATGTAACACTCATTTTATATAAACATATGGAAGTCACATTACAGAAGCCCCACTGGAGTGGGGGAAGTCAACGTTATGTTTTTGTTAAACCTACCTCTGCCTTCTAGGTTGGGCCCCAGCTTGGGGATACCTGCTGCTTTGGGAAAGCTGGGGCTGCTGCCAAGAGGCTGCTGAAGAAGCTGCTGAGTGGCCGACCCCTAGGCCAAACCCCTTTTTTCTATGTGATACATGGTAACCTTCTCTGGCCCTCCTTAGCCTAGGGCAGCATTCTGGGGAAGAGGGTTCTGGAGAGCAAGACCCAGGAATCCTGGGGGCACTTAGAGAATGGGGAGGACCAAGCCACAACGTAGAGTCTTAAGCTTAGAGTTTGCACCTTTGGAGATGGGGGCACAATACTTACAAGTAGGAGGAACATGGGCTGTCAGATAAGCAGGAAGCAATTTGCCTTTTTTCTGGTCCAGGTACCCATGCCTCTTCCCCTGTTGGTTCAACTCCTGCTGGGACCCCATATTTCCAGGGATAAGTCCTGGATTCCTGCCTGTTCCTTCACAGCTCTTCCCCATGAAGTACCCCTTCATCTCAGAGTGGCCAGACCTTAGTAACACAGCATTGGTCTTAGGATTTCAACAGGAAGTGGGCTTATTAGAAGAGGCACCCCTGTAAAAATATACAAAACATCTGGGGGGCTATGTGGAAGGGGAGATAAATATGTACCTGGAACACCTTTCATTTAGCTCCTTCTCCCCTAGCCCTCAGAAAGCCTGAGGACTTGGGTGGTAGATGAAAAGGAGGAGGGCACTTTGGCCTTTGGCTTACTGAGGCCTCAAAAGCAGTGATGGTGCATCTCAAGAAATCATGAGATATGACTCTGAAATGGCCCCACTCTCATGTACACACACATATATCCCTTTGTAGAGGCTTGTGATCTCTGCCCTCCCCATGATTCCAAGGTCCAACTGATGCTTGATTTCATGGTGGCTGGGACTTCTGCTCCCAGATTCCATGACTTCAGAGGTGGCTAATGAGGTCATGACCTCTGTCCTCCAGCCTTGATTTGAAACCTCTAAGACCTTGTCAAAAGGAAGGGAGGATGGAATTATACCCCTGCCTCTCCCCTTCTCTCACCTGTCAGTCTGGGCTGGGTCAGGCGCTCAAGGTGGGAAATTAGGCTGAGGGATGGGCACAAGCAGAGGTGGTGCCCCCAGAAGGGCTCCTGGTGGGGTCTTGCTGAGAAGGTGAGGGATTCCTGGGACCACAGTTGGTGGCCTGGTTCTGTGCTTGTGAGAACTTACATTGGTGCAGCCACTGTGGAAATCAGTATGACTTCTCAAAAAGCTAAAAATTGAACTAGCATATTAACAAGCAATTCCACTCCTGGATATATATCCAAAGAAAATGAAAAACACTAATTCAAGAGATACATAGACTGCAATGTTCATAGCAGCATTATTTACAACATCCAAGAGTTGGAAGCAACAAATGAACAGATATAAAAGATGTGGTTTATATATGCGATGTAATACTACTCAGCCATAAAAAGAACAAAATCCTTCCACTCTCAACAACCTTGATGGACCTAGAGGGATTATGCTTAGTGAAATGTCAGAAGACAAAAGATGCATACTGTATGTTATCACATATATGTGAAATCTAAAAACAAACAAACAATCATGACTATAACAAAACAGAAACAGACTCACAGATATAGAGGGCAAACTAGGGGTTACCAGTAAGGAAAGGAAAGGTAGAAGGGGCAATATAGAGTTAGTAGATTAAGAGGTTGAAACTATGTAGAAAATAAATAAACTTCAAAGGTATATTGTATAGCACAGGGGATATAGTCACTATATTATAATAATTTTAAATAGAGTATAATCTATAAAAATACTGATGAAACGGTTAGATAGGATCACTCACTCAATGAACATGAATTTGAGCAAACTCTGGGAGATGGTGAAGGAGTGGGAAAACTGACATGCTGTAGTCCACGGAGCTGTGAAGAGTCAGATACGATTTAGCAACTAAATGACACTTGAAACTAATATATCATTGCAGATCAGCTATACTTTAATTTTTTAATTAAATAAATACAAATATGCATGGACTCAGACATTACCAGAAGAATTTATAAACAGCAGGCCATGGTAAGAACTTCTCTTCCTACTGAGAAATGGATTATCATAAGTAAGTGCTTGTGGGTCAGGATATACAGCAAGACACTTGGGTGCACCTTCAAGTGTCTGAGAATGCCTCATTGTTTTTAATATTCTGAATCATAAGGCACTGATACCTCCTGGCAATCAGGAAGCTTATGTCCTAGCCCAGATATGAATCTTCAAAACTGACCCTTCAGTAGATACAGCAGATTGGATATGTAGAAAGAAGGGTTACCATAGCACTCAGATGGGATGACACATTGCTAAGGATGTTGAATTGCCCTTTATATACAGTGAGTTGATTAATACAATTATCTCTGTGTTCAAACCAATTTCCAAGGCAACTGCCAAAGGAATATGGGGGTATCTACCAGAATTTCCAACTTGTAAAAGATTGGCAAATTGATTATAAGGGTCCCTTCCCTCCAAATGAGGTTTTTAAGTATGTTTTGATCTGTGTGGACACCATGTGTGGCCTAACTCAAGCTTTCTTCTGTTACCAAGCTACAAACATTAGGGCACTAGAGAAACTTAAGTACCACTGTACAGACATCCTCATGGAATAGACAGTGATCAGGCCTCATATTTTAAGGGTCATGGCATGCAAGACTGGCCAAAAGAACACAACACTGAATGGAGATTTCCTCTCTGCTATAACCCAAAGGCATCAGGGTTGATAGAAAGGAAAAATGGAATATTATAGCAAGAGATTAAATTAGTAACAAATACAACTGCTTTGGCCTGGTGGACCAATGTATTGTTCCAAGCTTCCACACATCTGGATGACCAACCAGTAGAGCCTGTTACCCCAGATGCCAGACTGGAACCCCTGCCAAGACACTCAACACTAAAAGTATGAAAATCATATGGAGATGGTCACTGCTCAGACTCAGGTTGTGATAAATTTGTTGAGAACCCTAAGCCCCATGATGCTTGGGGAAAGCCTTTCTACCGGATTTTTTTAAAAAAAATTAACGTATTCATTTTATTTGGAGGCTAATTACTTCACAATATTGTAGTGGTTTTTGCCATACAATGACATGAATTAGCCAGGGGTGTACATTCTATTCGAATTTGCAATGGAATGTCCCACAGGGATGGTGCAGCCAGAGAGCCATCAAATGAGCCACGGTCGTGCAAATGAAACCCATGGCGGACCCTTCAGGGCACATTCTAGAGGAGGCGGGAAAGAGGAGCACAAATAAGAGCTAAATATAAGGAATACAACTTTGGAGGAGGTCATCCAGAGAACGTGACCGCTGACTGACCTGCACGTCACCTGAAGCCGGGAATTCGGTATTCCTCAACCCCTCCCCTGTCCTGGGAATGTATCTTCTGCCCACCGTTCCCACAGCTGCGGCTGTTGAAGTGAATCAGGCTTGAGGGAGCAGCTGAGAGAGTGTACGTGACTGAACTCCATTAAGGCCTCCATGGAACTCTGAAGATTCTGCGGGCAGGTGCACACAACTACTTGTTTCACAGTCTCCCCAAACAAGTCTCTCATGTATGTTCCCTTGCTTATTAAAAACACCACCTACCAATCTGGGGTGGGCTGCCTTCTATCCCCAGTCACTTCTTGAGCTCCAAGTTTAGGCGGCAGTGTGCGAACTGACGCGGAGTAGAGACTGGCCCGGCCTCGGCGCGGCTGACGGGCCTTGGCTGTGGTGTGCACTGCTGGGGCGGCACGGATGACTAGCCGCAGGCTTGTGCGCGGCAGTGGATGCCGCTGACAGGAGTCGGAGTCAGCGGCGTGCAGCCGCAGAGCGACAGGCGAAGCTGTGGGCACAGGCCACAGCGCCGCGCGGGTAGCTCCGAGTCCAGCCTCGTCAGGGCCCGCTGGTGTCTGTGAGGATCCCTGCCGCGGCGCACTGCGTGGACTGGCTGTGGGCGTGCGCACAGCGGCGGAGGCGGGTGGTGGGAATCTCGCCAGATCCCCGCCTGTGCGGCCGTCCGAGGCCAAACTGCCTCCGGGAGAGAGACTGGATGGGCGCAGGTGCAAGTTCTCCGCTCGCAGGCGTCCATGGTAGCACTGGATGTGGCAGCTGGTGAGGAGGAGGGCAGAAGCAGGTAGAGACTCAGTCACTGGTGTTTCTAAATGCGAGAAAACCTGTGGAGTCCTCAGTGACAGGAGCGGCCTGGGCCTGTGGTGGCTGCGCCAGCCGCTGTTTTCTTCAGTGAGGAGAACGACAGGCGGCGTCCTCTGCAGAGCTGTGCGCTGGGGTCCACAGCGAGGTCCTCAGTGAGGAAAGCTTCGGGGGTCCACTGGTATACGCAGTGGATGTCCAGACCCTCAGAGACAAGGGCTCGTGGAGGCCTCGGTGGAGAGGTGACTGGAAACTCTGGGCTGGTTTCCATAGCCTCTGCCTCCTTGTTTCGCGCTGTCTCTAGACAGCCTGGCAGTGCCCGTCTCTGAGTGGGATGAAACCAAAGCCGGTCCTCCTGCTGGGCCCTGAAAAGCTGGGTAGCTGGTTACCCTCCCTGGTGAAGGGAATTCTCTGGGTTCTGGGACTTCCTGTCAGCACCAAGCTGCCCCACCCTGGGGGATGGGATGAGACTGGCAACTCGAAACTGTTCCCCCTTCCCTTTTTGTGAAGTCATTATCGGACTTTTCTCCCCAGTCTGTTGCTGTAGCTTCTGAGTGGATCCCTGAGCTCTCCCAGAGCTACTTAAATTTGTGGATAGCTGTCTAATTGTAGTGCTGTATGAGGGCATGAAGGCTGCAGTCGGCTACTCCACCATCTTGGCAAAATCGCCCTTACCCACCCCCTCACCCCCTATTTTCTTTCCTTTTGTTTGAGTGAGCTTCTGTATATCTACAAAATATACTCCTGAAATTTTGATTTGAATGAAATCAAATCTGTAAGAAAGAAAAAAAAGTAGGAGGAATGCCGTTTTTACCAGGTTGAGTCTTCCAATCCATGAACACAATATGTATCTCAGTTATTTTAAAGATCAAATTGCTTTTATTGAGCAGTTCATGGATTGATAAATAAAAATTTTAATCCCTATGTATCTCTGCTTTTGGGGTCTTCTTTGATTATTTAATCAGTGCATTTAGTTTTCAGAATACAGTTTATGTTTTACATATTTGTACATGAGTATTTCCTTTTGGAGTTAAATATTTACATTGTTGCTTTTAAATATTTGCATTGTTGTTGAATTTTGTAAACACAATTTTAAAATTGTGTATTACATTGCTAGACATAGGAATACAATAGATTTTTATGTGTTCATCTTGCATCCTAGAGCTTCAGTAAATAATTAGTGTGAGAGGTTTTATTCTGTTTTGTTTTTATTTGTTTTTAGGCTCTGGGATTTTCTCCTTAGATTATGATGTCATCTGCAAGTAAGAACAGTTTTATTTCTTCATTTCAAGTGTTTATGACTTTTTTTTTTATTGTCTTGTTACATTTTTCTGGCTGGAGCTTCCTGTTTAATAAAACAGGTGTGTGACTGCTGTGAGTTGATACTCTTAGTAGGTCTTTCACTACTCTTAACGGTGAGGTTAGTTGTAGTTTTGTTTTTGGTAGATGTTCTTTATCAAGTTGAGTAAGTTATCTTCCATTTATGATTTTTTGAGACTATTTATTAGCAGTGGATGTTGAATTTTGTCAAATGCTTTTTGGGCATGAACTTTAATAATCATGTTGGTTTCTTTAGGGTTTCCCTTGTAGCTCAGTGTGTAAAGAATCTGCCTGCAATGCAGGAGACCAGGGTTTGATTCCTGGGTCAGGAAGATCCCCTGGAGAAGGAAATGGCAACCCACTCCAGTATTCTTGCCTGGAGAATCCCATGGACAGAGGAGCCTGGCAGGCTATAGTCCATGGGGTCGCAAGAGTCATATAAGACTTTTACGCTGTGATTCTAGTGGGGTATGTTTGTTTTCAAATGTTAAGCATGGCTTTCATTCTCATAATAAACCACAGATGATTTGAGGTTATTATTCTTTATATGCTATGTTAAATCCTATTTGGTAATATTTTGTGGGATTTTTGAGATTTTTTTTGTATGTCATGGAAAACTGACTTTACATGAATAGAGTTTTAAAAGCAAGTGTTGATGCAAAGGCTCTCATTAATTGATGGTGTTGTTCATTTTTTCATATCATTGCTGATTTTGTATTAATTCATATGGATCCTGGTTTTTACTCAGCAAGAGTGTTGATGTCTCTGATGTTGATAGTGGATTTATCTATTTCTCCTTTCATTTGTTTTGGTTTTGCCATGTGTATTCTAAAGCTGTGTAGTAAGTATATTTAAAATGCTAAGCTTTCTTAGTGAATTGACCCTTTTATTATTTTGTAATCTCCTTATCCTTAGCAATTTTCTTTGACTGAAAATTGTCTGATATTAATATTCCCACTCTTTCTTTTCATTAGCATTCATGTGTTAATTCTTTTTGCCAGGGTTTTTTTTTTTTTACATTCTTTTTTTTTTTTTCCATTTATTTTTATTAGTTGGAAGCTAATTACTTTACATCATTACAGTAGTTTTTGTCATACATTGACATGAATCAGCCATGGATTTACATGTATTCCCTATCCTGGTCGCCCCTCCCACCTCCCTCTCCACCCGATCCCTCTGGGTCTTCCCAGTGCACCAGGCCCTTTAGCCTACTTATATTTGAAGTGAATTTCTAGTAGGCAGCACATATTTTTTAGATGCATTCTCCTAATCTATGTCTTTTCTTTGGTATATTTAGATACTTTACATATAATGTAATTATTGGTATGTTTGGATTAATTTAAAGTTTTATTAATTGTTTTCTGATTTGTCCCCTGGTTTTTTGTTTCCATTTTTCTATGTCTTGTGGCTTATTTTAATATTTTTAGTATTTCTGTTTATCTATTATATAGTTGATTGTAATCATATGGTATTTTGTGGAATATCTTAAAAATTACAATATAGTTTTGTAATATTTTTACAATATAATAGTATCAACACTTTATCATTTCAATTAGGATGTAGAAATGTCACCACAATATTGTCTCTTTACCATCTTTGCTTTATGTAACTGTTCTTTCTGTAGCTTTTCTTATAAATTGAAGCTACATTATTTTAGAAACCTGATGATACAATATTATGATTTTTTTTCTACTAACTGTAAAATATTTTAAAGTTCTTAGAGGAGAATAATGTATTTACCTAAGATATCTGTTGTTTTTACTTATTCCCAATATTCCAAATTTTCTTCTGATATAATTTCTTTCTGTTGGAAGAATTTTCTTTAGTGATTATTTTAGAACACATTGGCAACAGATTATGTTAATTTTTCTCTATCTGAAAATGTCTTTATTCAGCTTCACTCTTGAAGTATAGTTTTTCTAAATATAGAACTCTAGGTTAATTTATTTTTTCTTTTAGTAATATAAAAGTATTCTTCCACTTTCTACCCTCCAAATTTTTGATGAGAAATTTTGATGAGAATATCATTAAGATTGATATTTCCTTCTAATAGTTATTTTTCTGCATTCAAGATTTCTTTTTTACTGTATTACATTTTCAATATATTTTAAGGCATTAATTTTTGTAGGGATTCCACTGACTCTTTGAGCCCATAGGTTTATTTCTCTCTCTCTTTGTTTTTTGTTTTTTTTTTTTGCATCAAACACTTCTTTCTTTATCTTTTCTTGGACTTTGATCACTTGAATATCTTCCCCTTTGGCATTAATCCACTGGTTAGTGAGTGGCTATTTATTTGCGAAAAGAAGGGGGGGAAGTAGGAAAAAAATTATACTTTGAAAATAAAAACTTCTTGGTTAACATAGAGATGCTACTAGATTGAGAAGATTACCTAACATCAAGTGGAAATGTGAGAAAAAGCTTTGATGTGTATTTAAAGAATAAAATGGGTGGGATGATCTGAGAGAATAGCATTGAAACATGTATATTATCAGGTGTGAAACAGATCACCAGCCCAGGTTGGATGTATGAGACAAGTGCCCAGGGCTGGTGCACTGGGAAGACCCAGAGGGATGGGATGTGGAGGGAGGTGGAAGCGGGAATCAGGATGGGGAACACATGTAAACCCATGGCTGATTCATGTCAATGTATGGCAAAAACCACTCAATATTGTAAAGTAATTAGCCTCCAACTAATAAAAATAAATGGAAAAAAAGAATAAAATGGATATTTCTAAAAACCAAGATAGAAGTATGTAGAAAATAAACAATAATTGTCTGATAAGTCAGTCTTCCTCATAGCTGTTGCTGTGCTATAAATAAATGTGCATAGTGCTATCTGCCACTGCAAAAGGTGAGTCATTCTTGCAAAAAATTAAATATTAATAAGTTTAGTCATACAGTATATTTTAAACAAATTTTTGAGTGGTAGTCCAAGAAATAACTTTTGGAAACAAATGTTTATATTGACAATTTTAATGCATAATTATGTGAAGTTCTATTAGTTTTGCTAGGAGTTCTACATGTTACACTATTTAACTACTACCTAATAATGTTTGCTGGGGTTTTTCAGTGCTTGGATGTTCACTTTAGAGTATTGATCTTTGAAAAAAGAAGTGCAAAGAGAATATATGAATGTTGCTGTGGAGTACTCCAACTGAAAATTAGAAACTGATGTAAAATATGAAGCAGAAAAGAAAAATAGATTTTAATGGCAAAATAAAAATCAGGACAAGTAGAGAAAATATTTTTATGAGCATACAGAACATCATACAACATAGCATTCAACTTGCAGATGTTTTGGATGAACTTATAACAAGTTAACTAACATCAGTGGCAAAAGGAAGGAAATCTTTCAATGTTTGAAAAATTTGTTGTCAAACAAAGATTAAGACAACAGGATAGAACAACTAAGCTTTCTGTGTTTTAAACTTTCATTTTTAATAATAATAACTTTTAAATATTAAATACTTATATTTCAGTTTTAAATTATATTACTTGACATTTATTAATGGTAATATTACCTTCATTGATGTTTTGATTATCAAATATTTACTAATCAGGCAGAGTTGATTTTGCTTACTATTTAACTATATTATCTTGTCATAATATATTTGTTTATAGTAATATCCAATTTTTATAAAAACCCCCTGAAATATTTAATCTTTAAGAATCTAAAAGATTCAATCTTTTAGATTCATTCTTTTAGCTGTTTATTATTTTAAGGCATAGTTTCAAAGTGCATAAAACACAGAATTATTTATGATTTTGGAAATTCTTAAGAATCTGGGGAATTTTTACTTCTGTTTTCAAATTCCAAAGGTTAGTATCTTTGGGGAATTTGGAATAAGGAGGTAGACACCAAGACTTCTTAGAATCCCAAGGACTCCAAGGAGTAGTGTGTAAAAATACAAAAACGAGGTGCTCCTAAAACTTTGCCTGTTTTAGATTTGCCATCTTAATTCTAACTTCATCTGCATGCTCAGGGAGGAAGTACTCCATGTCTAAACATGATTTTATTTTATGCTGGAAGGCCTCATCGTTAATTCAGGGCAGCTTTTCCTTTTGTGGCTTTTGAGGTTTATGTTTCTGCTGAGTGTTAGAATTTCAAAGGTGAGAGACTATTTATTTACATTATGGCCAATTTGTCTAACATAAGTCTGACAGTTGTAATAAGTCTGTTGAGCCTTAAGAGATTTTAAAAGGAAAAAAATTAAAAAATAAACAGACTCTCATTCTGACAGGTTAGCAGTGGGAAACCTTGCCTTGATTTCTGAACTTATTTGTTCTTTGAGTTTTACATACCATATGGAAAACTCTTTTATATGAAAGGAGATTTAAGAGCAAGAGTTAGCATAAAAGCTCCAAGGTAGGTGAGGTGTATGGAGCCAGGAAACAAGTGAAATGAAATATGCTTGAGTTGTTGGTAAAAGATTTGCTCCTGTTTAATAGCTTGGTGAATGGATCTCCTCTCCTAATCCTTCTGATCTCTGGTATGTGTTCTAAGTGTGAACTCCTTGCAGGGAAACAGAATATATACTATCTACAATGCTGTAGATTAGGAGAGAAGTGGAATCTGATTTTGTTTTTAACAGCCTAATTTCTTCCTTTTTTGTACACATTCCGTTTCCTGCTGGCCACGCTCTAAGGAGGAGGAAATTTTACAGAAAGAGAAAGAAGTTAGAAAGAGAGGGACCAATTTTCTGTTTATTTGTTTGTGAAGAATCTCTAAACAGAGTTATCAATGTAGTGATAAGGTACTCAGAAAGAAGGAACACCTATGCTCAAGATCCTGAGTTCAGTGCTTTCAGATAAAAATCAAGAAGCTGAATTGTTGGATCATATGGTTGTTTTTAATCTTTTAAGGACGCTCCATACTGTTTTCCATAGTGGATGCATCATATTAAATTCCTGCCAACAGTTTATTCACATCCTCATTAACTATTGTCTTTTTTCCCCCCAATAATAGTCATCCTAACAGTTGTGAGGTGATATTTCACTGTGATTTTGATTTGCTTTTCCCTGATGATTAGGGATGTTGAACAATTTTTCATATTATCTGTTGATCATTTATATATTGTCTTTGGACTCTCATGTTCTTTAAAGCATTATTCACAATAGTCAAGAAGTAGAAACAATGTAAATATCCATCTACAAATGCCTGGGAATATGTGGTATATGCATACAGTCAATTCAGTTGCTCATTTGTTTCTGACTTTGCGACCCTATGGGCTGCAGCATGCCAGGCTTCCCTGGCCATCACTAACCCCCAGAGCTTATTCAAACTCATTTCCATTGAATCGGTGATTGCATCCAACCGTCTCATCCTCTGTTGCCCCTTCTCCTCCCACCTACCATCTTTCCCAGCATCAGGGCCTTTGCAGTGAGTCAGTTCTTTTCATCAGGTGGCCACAGTATTGGAGTTTCAGCTTCAGCATCAGTCCATGCAATGAATATTCAGAACTGATTTCCTTTAGGATGGACTTGTTGGATCTCCCTGCAGTCCAAGGAACTCTCAAGAGTCTTCTCCAACACCACAGTTTGAAAGCATCCATTCTTCAGTGCTCAGCTTTCTTTATAGTCCCACTCTCACATTCACATATGACTACTGCAAAAACCATAGCTTTGACTAGATGGGCCTTTGTAGGCAAAGTAATGTCTCTGCTTTTTAATATGCTGTCTATGTTGGTCATAGTTTTTCTTCAAAGGAGAAAGCATCTTTTAATTTCATGACTGTGGTCACCAACTGCAGTCATTTTGGAGCTCCCCAAAATAAAGTCTGTCACTGTTTCCATTGTTTCCTCAGCTATTTTCCATGAAGTGATGGGACCAGATACCATGATCTTAGTTTTTGGAATGTTGAGTTTTAAGTCAACATTTTCACTCTCCTCTTTCACTTTCATCAAGAGGCTCTTTAGTGGTTCTTCGCTTTCTGCCTTAAGGGTGGGGTCATCTGCATATCTGAAGTTATTGATATTTCTCCCGGCAATCTTGATACAGCTTGTGCCTCATCCAGCCTGGCATTTCTCACGATGTACTCTGCATTTAAGTTAAATAAGCAGGGTGACAATACACAGCGTTGACATACTCCTTTCCCGATTTGGAACCAGTCTATTGTTCCATGTGCAGTTCTAAATGTTGTTTCTTGACCTTCATACAGATTTCTCAGGAGGCAGATCAGGTGGTCTGGTATTCCCATCTCTTTAAGAATTTTCCAGAGTTTGTTGTGGTCAACACAGTCAAAGACTGGTGTAGCCAATGGAGCAGAAGTAGATTTTTTTTTTTTTTTGGAATTCTCTTGCTTTTCTGACGATCCAGTGGATGTTGGCGATTTGATCTCTGGTTCCTCTGCCTTTTCTAAATCCAGCTTGAACATCTGGAAGCTCATGTTTCAGATACTGTTGAAGCCTGTCTTGGAGAATTTGGAGCATTATTTTACTAGCATGTGAGATGAGTGCAATTGTGCGGTAGTTTGAGCATTCTTTGGCACTGCCTTTCTTTGGGATTAGAATGAAAACTGATCCTTTCCAGTCCTGTGGCCATTGCTGAGTTTTGCAAATTTGCTGGCATTTTGAATGCAGCACTTTCACAGCATTTTCTCTTAGGGTTTGAAATAGCTCAACTGGAATCCTATTACCTCCACCAGCTTTGTTTGTAGTGATGCTTCCTAAGCCCTACTTGACTTTGCATTCCCAGATGTCTGGCTCTAGGTGAGTGATCACACCATCATGGTTATCTGAGTCATGAGATTTTTTGTATAGCTCTTCTGTGTATTCTTGCTACCTCTTCTTAATATCTTCTGCTTCTGTTAGGTCCATACCATTTCTGTCCTTCATTGTGCCCATCTTTGCATGAAGTCTCCCCTTGGTATTTCTAATTTTCTTGAAGAGATCTCTAGCCTTTCCCATTCTATTATTTTCCTCTATTTCTTTGCATTGATTTCTGAGAAAGGCTTTTTTTTTTTATCTCTCCTTACTATTCTTTGGAACTCTGCATTCAAATGAGTATACATTTCCTTTTCTCCTTTGCCTTTAGCTTCTTTTCTTTTCTCAGCTATTTGTAAGACCTCCTCAGACAACCATTTTGCCTTTTTGCATTTCTTATGCATATAATGGGATATTATTCAGCCTTAAAACAGAGGAAAATCCTACAATATGAAGCAACGTGGATGGAGACATTATGTTAAGTGAAATAAGCCAATCACGGGATGACATGTATGGTTTCACTTATAAGGTGATGTATATGGTGACCTGAAATTGTCAAATTTACAGAAGCAAAGAGTAGAATGGTAATTGCCAGGGTTATGGCTCCAATGGTAAGGAATCTGTCCACAGTACGGGAGACCTGGGTTCAATCCCTGGGTTGGGAAGATCCGCTGGAGAAGGGAATGGCAACTCACTCTGTTATTCTTTCCAGGAGAATCCCAAGGACAGGGGAGCCTGGTGGGCTACAGTCCATGGGTTTGCAGAGTCCTACATGACTGAGCGCCTAACATTTTCACTTTCATAGGGAAGGGAGAAATGGAGAACTATTCCGTTTTCATTATGCAATATGAGTACCTCAAGAGAGCTGAAGTATTCTGTTGTGCCTAAAGTTAACAGTACTGTACTTTACGCTTAAAACTTTGTTGAGGATAGATCTCATGTTAAATGTTCTTACTACAATAAAAAATTAGGAGACCTAACTGAGAGAAAAGAGATCCATGCATGTCTGAATGCTGTATATGAGCATCTTTCATGTAGAAGTACCTACAAAATTTTGGATGTATGATGGAATAAAAGAGAAGAAATGCAATTTCACCATATAATACTATGAAATATAAAGTAAATAAACTTTGATCTACTTTGAAGTCACTAATAATATTTGAATTGAAAAACTTCTGATTATGATTGACCCTGGAACAACTCACAGCTTAGGGACATTGACCCCTGTTCAGTTGAAAATCGATATTTCACTTTTCAGTAGGCCTGTCATTTTTCATATTCACAGTTCTGCATCCGTGGATCCAACCAACCCCAGATTATATAGTACTTTTTTATGTATTTATTGAAAAAATTCCACATATAAATGCAGTACAGATCATTCAAGAGTCAACTGTGTTTTATTATTTTAACACAGTTGCATTGGACTGGTGCAGACTAGGACTGTAAATTTATCTGTATGGATTATATCCATTTGGTATCATGTCCAAATAACTCCTGTCTTCTTCAGGAAAACGTAAATTGACCTAAGTCATTTTTGTATTTCTACCAGTGAAGTTTCTAATAATTCTTTAGGACTTATATTATTATCACTTCTAAGAAAGAGTTTTCTCTCAACTCCCCCTCAGGAATAATGTTAGTTATTCTGTTGTATATGTGCATTGATTATTTCTTAACCCTTATCAGGACATTTGTTGTACAGTTCCATAACCAGTGATTTCCTCTGTTTTATGTTCTCTCCTGATCCTCAGAGTTAGCATAGGGTCTGGATGGATTACAACCCCCCACTTTGCCTCCCCCTGAAATATATTTTAAATGAATATGGAACTAGATAAACTTATCTTGCTAAGATTGTTAATATAAGTGGTATGGAAGACCATGGTTTTTCCATAGGATATTATGGAAAAATGAACTTTTTGGCCAATCCAGTAGTTTAGTATTTATTTTTAGGGAGAAGAGTTTAATCTGGAGGAAATAATACAACTTTGAGAGTTAAAATGAAAATGATAACAGTACAGGTGAGAAAATTTTCTCTTCTGATTTTTACTTACAGTCCCACCTAAATTAAAAAGAGAAGTATTTGAGGACTGGTCCCCAGTGGGATAACATTTAGAAACAAGTTCAGTATGTAGAAGTCCTCAGTTTCTAAGGGGACATATGCAGTAGATTGTGTGATAGGGGTCTGGCTCCTTGGGATATTCAAAGCAGAACTGTCTATATTTTTTTTCATACAGTTTGTATGTGGCTTATATTCATCAAAATCTTCCCTTATATTCTTATATATCGTCACTCTCTCTCATGCTGTGAGAATGTATTTCACACTTTACACATTTTCTTTTATAATCATTTGTCATAGGTATCTTTTTTCCCCTCCTTAATGGTATATCCATTGTTGAATACTACATTTTATACTTTATATTTTTCATTTTTACTTGATGTTTTACCTCAGTTATTTCTCATATGTAGCACAAAAGTAATATTTACTATAGTAGAACTTTACTATTGTATATATAATTTTATCACAATTACCAATTCATTTAAATAAATTCTATAGAAACTTTCTTTTGATAGTATCAAGTTTGACAAAATTATTTTTATTCCCTGATTTCATATATACTTTAAATGGTATAAAGTATGATAATAATAAGACTCTGTTAAATTAATAGATTAAATACAGTAGACTGTTTTCTCCTAAACAGAAGAAAAAAAAAGGAAAATGAAAGTATGCATTCTTATTGTTTCCCACTGGCTGTATTTACTTGATTTCATGCACTTCATACTTTTCCTTCTTGGTGTTCACTGTGATTAGCTGAACAACATGCTTGAAATAATGCATTTTAATAAAAACAATTATATGAAAGTGCTTTTAAAAATCAGTTGACGGTCTAATACAGCATTTCTCAAACTGTGCTGTTGGATATGTTATTAAAAACATCCTATGACTTTAAAATAAAATTTTGAAAAATTCTGGATTACAAAGAGTCAAATGAGTGTTCAGTAGTGAGATTTTTCAGAAAATACTAGTGTACAAGAATCCTAACTAAAGATACGTTTGGTACTACTTTTGAAACTATTTTTACCATGTGCATATTCTCTGTTTTTAATTTTTAGCTTTATATATGTAACATTATATATTTCAACATTATATATATAGAAATTCAGTTTTTTTAAGTTAATTGAAAAATAAGATCTAATACAAAAATTGTGTGTTTTCAGGAAAAACAGGCTGACATTTTTGCATTCTGTGGGAATAATGATTTCTCTGTGGTTTGAACATAGAAAAATGGCTTAAACTTTGACTGGTATGCATAGTGGAGGCATGAAGAATTCAAAGGAAAATAAATTTAGGACACTACCTCACTACTATGCATGACCTCATATTCCTCATTAAATTAATTACTTGTATAACCATGTTTGTTTTAAGCTGTGATTCTGGCAGTTTAAATTTTATAGTGAGTGTAAGGATTTTATATCTATACTACTGTTGGCATATATTTAAATATGTTTATAGTGTTTTAAATCATTTCATAGGATATAGTTTTTTTTTCCTCTGTTAAGAGTAGTTTTACAATTCAAGGTTTAGAAACTTTGTCACATGATGGATGGCATCTAAAAGTCCATTTGATCAGTAATGTTTACATTTCATAACTATCGACTTAGCGCTAACAGATCATTTGTGTTATAGAAGATCATGTCAGGGATAAAAATGAGTTAATAATTATAATCACCAAATAAAATATCTCCTAAAAAACTTGAACTTTTCAAAAGAAAAACTTCACTCTACCTGATATCACAAAGTTTCTTAAGAATAGAAATGTGATGTCACCTTAAAATGAGTAGAGATTTTAGCAGTTTCTGGTTGAATGTTGCTGATGCTGTAACCTATTCCTATGTGAATTTACAAATTATAGCATCATATATTTATACCTTAATTTAAATATTGTTTTTATTTAAGTATTTTAATGCTATTTAATATGTTTAAATATTTAAATATTGTTACAGATGTTATAGACTTATATATTTTCAGAGACTATATAATCTACACGAGAGTAGAAATATATAGACTTTTGAGAACAAATAGGGTAGAAATACCTCCTCTGCCAGTTATTAATTTTGTGATACTGGGTAGTCAAACAGCAGATCCTCTGGAGAAGGAAATGGCAAACTACTCCAGTTATCTTTGCCTGAAAAATCCCATGGACAGAAGAATCCCATGCTCACGAAGAATCTGGCTGGCAAAGAGTTATGCTGGCAAAGAGTCAGGCATGACTGAGTGACTAACACTTTCAATTTCAAATACTAAAAATATGAATTAAAATTTTTTTCAAAAGATGTCTGAGGATGCATAAATCTCATTTACTGATTTACAGATGTTTTTTCCTCTCACTAAATATTCCCTTTACAAATTTAATGGTTAAAATATTAAGATTGGCCATTTTCTATAATTATTTTATGGATTTCAAATCCCTTTCTTCTGAGAAAAATATTTCATAATATGCCTCAAGGAAGACATGTTTAAGTGCTAAGTCTTACTTTCTTAAAAGGAAAATGTTTATGAGGATCCCCTATCCCCAAGTAATTTTACGGCATACATGTAGTTTTACTGTCTAAATATCTTTTGGATGAATTTGATAGTCAAATAAATATTAACACAGTTTACTTACAAAACTCATTTGAAATATTATGGGTGAAAATTAAAGAGAAAACTAAAAATAATGCTCAAGTGAACTACTTCAATGCCATAGAGTACATTTCTCTTCTCATTTGAATCATAGTTTTTTTTTTTTTTTTCCAAAGCTATGAACAATTCTCACGTTTTCTAAAGATTTCCTATTTTGTGGAACATAATATTTGTAAAAGTTACAAAATCGGGATAAAATTAGTGAAAATTACCAGCTACTTAAACTTTTACACATTTTATGTATTTAGACTATCTTTGTTTTGGTTAGAATTAGTTCATGCATTCATCCAATTTTCTACCCAATATTTTAGAGATAAAAGAACATTCTTTATAGACTACTGCATGTACTCACTTTGATGAGTTTGCCTGGCTTTTTAAACAAATCAACGTGTCTTCAGCTTATGATATCATTATCATCCCTTTCTTTTAAGTGAGGAAGGAGCAAATAGCATTAGCATGTGCTATTGGCTGTGCATTTTATGCGGAATATCATTCATCATCAGGAGAACCACAGGAGAAAGGCACCACCATGTTCATTTTATAGTTGAGATAACATAAACTTAGAATGTAAAGGGGGAAGTCACTAGCTGTGTAGAAATTAGGTGGGTGGCTCTAGACCTATTTGCTGCCCACAGCTTTGGTCCTTTTAAAAGCCAGGTGTCTAGTATGACCTTATCACATATGCCCTTGCTCAGTTTCTTCTCTTTAGAAATGTCAGATTTTAAGCCTCTTTGACCTATTTTACTGGGATTCATCTCATGTTGTTAAAAAAAAATCTCTTTTAATTGATGCTAATTACAATCCTTCTTGCTTCTTCCTTTGACTTAGTATAAAATGTTTCAGTTGTAGGCAACCTCATAAAACACATGACTGTGTCCTTACTGGTTGATTCCTGTCTGTGAATGGTATTCTCAGTGATTAAGAAACTTAGACCTAACTAAATATACTCTGTTCAATCCTGCTTCCTAAGGACACTGGTTTCTTTCTAGAGAAAATGGGTTTCTGAGCTCCTGAGGAGACTCTGACAGAGATTAGACTGCACAGGAAGGTAAACTGTAGTGGCCCATCTGGAGGCAGAGAGAAAGCAAAGACAAAAGCCAGGGGAATGTAGGAGATGGTTGTAGCAAGGAAAATGTTTAGACCCACACCTGGAAATGGCTAACTTGCGAGGTTTGCCGTTCTACTCACTAAACATGCTTTGAACTTTGAACATAAGCCAAACAAAGAAAGGAAGATTAAAAATCAGAGAATGTAACTACCATTTCTTAGCATGTGACAAATAGACCCTGTTTAAGTCTTACATTCTACTGATGTATTTTTTTCTAATGAATATATATTGTGATAGCTAATTTTTTGGGGTGTGTGATGGTTAATCTTATATGTCAACTCGGCTAGGTCATGAGTGCCCAAACATTTGATCAATTGCTAGTCTGTGTTGTCATGAGGGTATTTTTAGATGAGATTAACATTTGAATCAGTAGACTGAATAAAGCAGATTGTTCTCTCTAATGTGGGTGAGCCTCATCCAATCAGTTGAAGGCCTGAATAGTTGTCTTCAGTTAGTAAATGCTTAGCCTTTATCAGTTCTCTCCATGCGTCCCATAAATTAGAAATCTATTTCTGGGAGATCAATCCATTGCTATTGATCAGTTTTCCAAACTACAGTCCTTTCTTCCTGTGTCCATGGTTTTGTCACAACTAAATGTTATCTGCAATATTGACTTCATGATTTAATATACTCACCATTTTTACTTCAGTGCTTGTACTAAAGAGGTTTGAATATAGTGGTATTTTATGTGGAAAACTAGTGTCAATTGCTATAAAGAGAAGGTAAAAATAAACCTAAGGAAACAAGAGAATACTCTTGTATTCTAATAAGATCTGTTGCTCCCAAGGCTCTGAATTTGAGCCAGGTTTCTCTTTGTTTCAAATTAAAATTAGCAACTATTCAAAAATTCAAACTTTATCCTTGATGCAACAGCATAGTTTAAAGGCAATTCAAAAGGAGATACTTCTTACTACTTGAATCTGTGTTATAAAGATATATAGTTTGGGGAGTTAATCTGTTTACGGAGTGGCTAGGATTTTGGGCTTTTGCTGCCATGGCCCAGGTTTAATCCCTCATTAGCAAACCGAGATCCCACAAGGCACGTGGTGCGGCCAAAGGGTGAAAAAAAAAGTATACTTCTTACTATTCTTAATTACCTCTTGTAATACTATGATATGTGCACTGCATTTTCTGGAATATTATTATTGAACCTTTCCATCTTTAGTGGTAAACTATACCTTTTGACCATTTTGTTCCTAGCCTCATGCCTCCCTTCCTCATGCTAAATTTTCTGCAGATAGGTACTTCCTAGGGAAAACCTTCTTCTTTTGTGAATACCTATTTTCCCCAGCCCCATAAAGGTAAATAAATTATTGATATATAAGTATCACCTAGAAAACTTTTGCAGTGTCACTACTTGAAACTCCCTAATGGAGTGAAACCGTCTCCATAGTTGGAATCTAGAAACCTATTGCTCCCATGGTCCATCAATGATCAAAAGGCGTTGACCAAGTGGAACCGATATTGAGAACAGAAGTTTATTGAAATCATGAGAATGTGCCGTTAAGGAGCCACTGTTAACTGCTACTGCTGTCACTTCAGTTGTGTCCGAGTCTGTGCGACCCCAGCCCTGGGATTCTCCAGGCAAGAACACTGGAGTGGGGTGCCATTTCCTTCTCCAGTGCATGAAAGTGAAAAGTGAAAGTGAAGTCGCTCAGTCGTGTCTGACTCTTCCCGACCCCATGGACTGCAGCCCACCAGGCTCCTCCGTCCATGGGATTTTCCAGGCAAGAGTACCGGAGTGGGGTGCCACTGCCTTCTCCATAAGGAGCCACAAGAAACACTAAAAGCACAGTGGAAGTCTTAGCAGCTACAATCAAGGATTTCAAGAGAGGTTAACTTCCCACTGTGTGGTTTCAGAGACATGATTTACAGGCAAAGATGGCAGAACATTTCAGGATAATATGTAAGCAAGTAGAACTTTTTATTTATTAGAGGGCTCAATAATATGTCCCCTCATTTTACCATTCTGGTTTTCACTATTTCCCAAAGTAGGGATTTGATATGCAGATATAAAGTTTCTCTTGAGAAACTTGTAGTCAAGTAGGAATGACCTAACAGTGAACACTTACAGGGATATAGCAGTGGGTGAATGGCCACTCTCGAGAGCCCCTTGGACTGAACGGAGATCCAACCAGTCCTTCCTAAAGGAAATCAGTCCTCAATATCCATTGGAAGGACTGATACTGAAGCTGAAGCTCCAGTACTTTGGCCACCTGATGCGAAGAACTGACTCATTTGAAAAGACCCTGATGCTGGGAAAGATTGAAGGTGGGAGGAGAAGGGGATGACAGAGGATGAGCTAGTTGGATGGCATCACTGACATGGTGGACATGAGTTTGAGCAAACTCCGGGAGTTGGTGATGGCCAGGGAAGCCTGGCATGCTGCATTCCATAGAGTTGCAGAGTTGGACATGACTGAGCAACTGAATGACTAAACTAAACTAAACTAAACTAAGCTAAACTGAATGACCACATGATCTGAGGTAACTGAGCCTGCTGTATGGGTGAAAGGTAAGACCTGAGGAGGTGTAGGGCTTCCTTTTCTCTAAGATCTCAAGTACTATTACTGACTTATTGTAGAGGTATGTTATAAATATGGGGTGAAGTCTATATAATATGTGTATATTATACTCACACATCTGCATACATACGTATCCACTTGAAAAGCATAACCTGCATCCTTCACATAGCTTTCAGCAAGCCCTGCTTTACCCTTTTCTTGCAAAGAGAATACGTTTGGATGTGGAAAAGGCAATGTTTTTGTTTTGTCCCCTCTTCTGTTTTTGTCCCTATTATAACTCTTGGTTACTTTATTTCTAGGAAAAGGAAGTAAGTTAGCTTTGCTTTGGCTCTGGCAATTCTTCCTTATTATTTGCTGTGAATGGAGTAATTTCCAGTTAGTGTGTAGGGATCAACTGCAATTTCAGTGTCTGTCTCTACCATTCATGTTGCCTTTGGGTGAGCGTAAGGCAAAACTGTGAAGGTAAAAGTAGTGTTGATGCCTTCTCCCCTTTTCTTCCTTGGTCTCTATAACCTCATTTCCTGTGGTCCGATACTTCCTCTTTACTCCCTGGCATGTTTCCAAAGGTCTGAGTTTCAGTTGTGAAATCTGAATTGTCCATTTTTTAATGCATATGTATGGATTCTGTATGATCAGTTATATGCTAAACACAGAACACAGAAAAAAGGTAGCCGTTTACCCTCCGAAAGTTTATTGTGACACAATAATGCAATGGGAAAAATACTTGCAAAAACATCCTTTGGCCCTAGGATGCCAAAGGAGAGAGGTAGTCTCTGGCTGATGGAAACACTTGCTTTGCGCTTTGAAGTGTTGCTTTGTAAGACTGATCTCAGATGGAGAGAACAGGCAAAGCCAAGATACGAATTGAGCCACAGGTGTGGTTAATGGATCACATGGTCAAGAATATATGATGGGGTGGGGAAAGGAATTTGTGTATAGATACAGATGGATACAGAGAAATCACTAGGTGGTTCCAAGGTGATCTTTCCCCTTAATATGAAACACTTAAATAAAAATAAACATTTTAAATAATCTTATGGAACTGCTAAGTCATGTATAGGTAAATAGAGCATTCTGTGTGTATGTGTGTGTCTATGTGTGTGTGTTAAATAGTGAATATCAATTGTCTGAATATAGTAGCAACCTAAAATTGTTAATATTTTTTTTTCTTTCTATATGTTTATAGTATCCTAGCTAAAGGTAGCTTCTTTTTTTAAAGTGAGAAATTCAGTTTGGCGTGTTTGTTAAAAAAGTAAGAAAATAAGAATATTGACAATTAGAAACAAAATAAAGAAGACCCTGAATACTAAAAAGGAACAGAGAACTTTTGGGTAGTACATGAGGAGCTTACTGAATCCTGCCTTTTTAACTTATTTTATTCAATTATTTTAAAATATTTATTACATTTTTATTATACAGAAAAAAATGTGGCAACTATAGGAAATTTGAAACCATAGAAAAATATATAAGACAACATGAAAGTCATCCAAAATCCACTACTCAGAGATAGTAATTATCTAATTCATATGTTTCCTTCCAGTTAAACATGAATACATAGCACCCCCACCAACACACACATTTTAACATCAATAGAATTAGAATCATCAAGTATTTCTGTGTACTTTTTGTTTAACTGACATATCATATTCTGTTAACCAGCCTATAAAAACCGAAGTTTCTGAATAGCATTAAGTTATAAGGTTGATAGCATTTATCCTTTGGTGTCTGGATGCTGTACCTTTCTGTTGTTCTATAATATGTTTCTAAAGAGATATAAAGACAGGCAGATAGATTTAATATACTTTATTTCACTTTGGTCTCCTGAATAAATAGCTGGAGTTTGCCAACCATTCTGTTCTATGGAATGCCCATGGAGTTCTATAGCTGGAAGTTGTTTTTTTGTAAATAGCCGTAAGTCCACTTCTCAGTACAGACCCTGTTTAAGTTTACTGGAGAGCTGTTAAACTGAGGAGGTGTAGCCTTACCCCAAATGTCAGGTTTTCAGACAAGCTAGCAGATGGAATAACTGACAACAGCAGTCTCTTGCATGCTTGCCTACCCAGTCTCCCTGCCACACCCCTGTGGACCACCTGTCCCTGTAAACTGCTGCTTACTAGCCAGCTGTTTTCTAGATGTTCTTGTCTAGGAATAGAAATAGCAATTGAGATTGTTATGTGGATGAGAAAGGAAGAACCCTCAGGGCTTCTCAGTTAAAAATTCTATTCACTGATAGAAGCTGATGCCAGAGATGATTACACATCATTTCTGAACGAGGTATGAAACAGCAGCAATGAGATAAAGGGATTCCCTAACAAACCTGATGGATGGGTTTCTATGATCTGTTGCATAGCAAATGTGAGCTACCAATTTCTCATTCTCATTCTAGTTCTTGTCAGTTTCACTCTTGAGACTTTTTCTGGCAATAAGTAAACCTACCATTGTGTATAGTTTTGATTTTTTTTTCCTGCAAATTTGGATTAGCATCTATCATACGTAACCAAGACCCTCTTTAATGGAGCCAAATTTTAATATGCATATTTGAGGGATTCATTCTGGGCTAAACCTTTCTATTTTTCTACTGTTCCCTCAACCCTGCCATGAAACATGTCCTGTATTTCAGGGACTGGCTGAAGGTCCTTTTCTTTGTATTTGGGTTTTCTCTCTGTTTAAATCACTTTGAAATTGATGTTTTATGAGAGAATCCCTTTGGTTTTATGACCTTACCTTCATCCATGGATGTGAGGCCTTTTAGACCCAGGTTGCATCTGTATTGCCTGTTTCCAGAACCTTATATCAGAGTGTTTTGGTTGCTTGGGATAGGAGGTTGGGGATTTCTGTGGGTTTCCAATTATTTCATCAAGAAATTGAGAGAGGCTGAGCCAGCCTCTCTTAGTTGCTCTAATGTCATTTAAAACTGGAAATAATTCCAATGAAGTTTTCTGAGGAGAAAAATGAATATGATTGGTAGTATACTTAGAGATAATAAAAGTTTGGCTTCAATGTATAGAAAGCTTTAAAGAGGAACCAAATTTGAGAAAACCAGTGTAAACAAAACAAAACACTGTAAACTTTAAGCCAGAGGCAGTGAAGACCTGAAATAGGGTACTGTTTTTTACAACAGAAACACTGACATTATTTGGCTCTTGACTCAGTCAGTTTAGTTCAGTTGCTCAGTCATGTCTGACTCTTTGTGACCCCATGGACTGCAGCAGGCCAGGCTTCCCTTTCCATCACCAACTCCTGGTGTTTACTCAGACTCATGTCTATTGAGTAGGTGGTGTTATCCCACCATCTGATCCTCTGTCGTCCCCTTCTCCTGCCTTCAGTCTTTCCCAGCATCAGGGTCTTTTCCAATGAGGCAGCTCTTTGCATCAGGTGACCAAAGTATTGGAGTTTCAGCTTCAGCATCAGTCCTTCCAATGAATATTCAGGACTGATTTCCTTCAGGATTGACTGGTTTGATCTCCTTGCTGTCTAAGGGACTCTCAAGAATCTTCTCCAACACCATAGTTCAAAAGCATCAATTCTTTGGCACTCAGCAAAATTTAGAAGAAATTCCGTGATTTTAGATGACTTGCAAAAAGATGGTGGTGGTTAGCTTAGTTAAACATACCAAGCTTCAATTTATGTTTTTCTTTTCTTTTTGAAAAGAAAAAAGAAGGTTGAAAATAATATTACCTACCTAAAGAAAATTGTGATTATTAAATCAAATAATCTATTGAAAAGAATCTGGAACACAGTAGGTATGTGATAAATATTAACCCTTTTCCTTGTCATTTTTAGAACTCTTTATACTCAACTGAATCTATTTGGCTATTTGTATATTTATCTACCCACTGAGTTAAAACAAATCCTTCTGTTGTCTTAATTTTATTAAGCTGGATAAATAGTGTTTCTATGTCGCTTTGTTAACTTGTCCCTGCATCAGAAATAAATGATGAATGTTACTATCTCTAGGACCTTTGGGTATTATCTCTGGTCTTCAGAATTGTGCATTTTCCTCATGTATGTTTTCAAGCTGATATGTCCCACTAAGATAACTCAATGTGAGCTTCAGAATTTGTATCATAGTATCACTGAGGCTTCCTATCATTTGCCATGGCTGAAACAACCTGACATGAAATATAACACTATAACATGTCAGGTGGAAAATTTAAACATTGCTTTTTCCCAAGGAAGAATAGAATCTTTATATTTTAAACCACACTGTTTCAACAGGGGGAAAAAGTTATGATACAGTATTGATTCTTCTAGGGAGCTGAGTTAGCGAAAATCCCTTCTACTTAAGGATTGTTCATTTCCCTCTTTTGACACAAGAACAATTCTAAACAAGCTGTTTCATGGCTAACTAAAATGCTTTAAAAAATACCCTAGGAAAACATACTGATAAGTACCAAACCAGTAAAACTGTTGTTTATGAGGGTCTTGTTAATTTCCACTCTCATCTTTTCTTGGTAAACCCTAAGTAACCAAGGGGATACAGACACACCTCATTTTAGTGTGCTTTAAGTTGCACTTCACAGATACTGCATTTTTTTTTTCCTTTACAAATTGAAGGTTTGTGGCAACCTTACATCGACCGAGTTTATTGATGCTGTTTTTCCAGTAGCATTTGTTTGCTTCTTGTCTCTGTGCAACCCACTCCAGTATTCTTGCCTGGAGAATCCCGTGGACAGAGGAGCCTGACAGGCTACAGTTCATAGGCTTGCGAGAGTCAGACGCTACTTAGCGCTATCTTTCTTTCTTTCTTTCTTTGTCTCTATGTCACATTTTGGTAATCCTATCAATATTTTAAACTTTTCCCTAGCATCATATTTATCATGGTGATCCGTGGTCAGTGATCTTTGATGTTACTATTGCAAAAAGATTATAACTCATGGAAGGCTCAGATGATGGTTAACATATCTTGCTGCTGCTGCTAAGTCACTTCAGTCGTGTCCGACTCTGTGCGACCCCATAGACGTCAGCCCACCAGGCTTCCCCATCCCTGGGACTCTCCAGTCAAGAGCACTGGAGTGGATTGCCGTTTCCTTCTCCAATGCATGAAAGTGAAAAGTGAAAGTGAAGTTGCTCAGTTGTGTCTGACTCCTAGTGACCCCATGGACTGCAGCCTACCAGGCTCCTCCATCCAGGGGATTTTCCAGGCAAGAGTACTGGAGTGGGATGCCATTGCCTTCTCCTAACATATCTTAGCACAAGGTGTTTTTCATTAAAGTGTGTACTTTTCTTAGACATACTGCTCTTGTACACTTGACAGACTATAGAATAAAATATACCTAGCTTTTATGTGAACTGAGAAACTAAAAGAATTCTATGACTCACCTAATTCCCAAGGTCTTGAACCAAACCTGTGTTATCTCTGAGGTATGCTTGTACAGTCAGTTACAGTTTATAAGTCTCTCTCCTTCCTATTTTCAGTAGAGAAAAGTAGAGTTAAAAGCTAAGTGTTACAAAGCAAATAAGAGCTAATTATGCAAGAAAGCTGAGTTGTAGATTGTGCATCAGTTTCCCTGAAGCATTCAGTCTCCAGTAATTAGCATGCTCTAAAGAGAGTCTGGTAGAAACTACCACCATTTATCTGACTTTATTTCTTTCTACCTTTCTTTATTTTGCTCTCTGTCTCCTTTCACTCTCTTGCCTGCTACAGATTCTTCTTGGCTCAATCAGAAAACAGATTTCCTTTTAATAAAAATAATTTATAAAGCGCACAGTGTTTCTGAGAGCTTACTTTTCCCATACCTGCCATCATTCTGCTTTTATATTGACATTTTTTTTCTTGATCACAGGAGTGCTGAAGGGGAATAAATTAGCAAATAATCATAAAATGATAATAAAGTTAATGATGACATTGACGATGATGATACAGATAGTTCACATATGAATTTTTACTAGGCACTGAAAATCACATTAAATGATCCCAAGCCAGATTTGGATTGGTTGTAGGAAACATGGCAATTCTAGGTGGTAGTTACATTTAATGTTTCCATTTCCTTACAAGGTGATTGAATTTAATACAAATTAAATTATCCTTCTGAATTACTGTTTTTAGTAACAGAACCAGAACATGGACCTTGTTTATTCTGACTTAAAATCTCATAGGGCTACCCCACATACTGTGCTCTCTGGAAAATGGACTTGCACTGATAATATAAGATTTAAAGTACTTGCCAAATTCTACTTAGTGGGGACAGATCAGGAGGTTTCTCAACATGAATGTCATTGTTTTAGTGCTGTTGCTTTTATAGAAGCATATATGGACTTGTGGACTCATCCCTATTCTTTGGATCATTGGGCATTTGGGCCCTTAAGATATTTAGACTTCATAGACAAAGGCTATACAAAGTGAAAGTGATGTCGCTCAGTCGTGTCCGACTCTGCAACCCCATGGACTGTAGCCTACTAGGCTCCTTCCTCCATGGGATTCTCCAAGCAAGAGTACTGGAGTGGGTTGCCGTTTCCTTCTCCAAGGCTATACAAAAAGGCTATACAAAAGTAAAACAACAAATTAACTGGCATAGGTGCGTTAAAATAAACTACTGATGAAAGATTGATAGCGTCACAGCAGAACAGATAAGGATACACATTTTTCAGTTGGACAGTTGTGAGTTTTTGAAGACAGTTCATATTGCACCCTTTTTGTGACTTTGACCAGTTCGTTTTACCTTGGTTTCTCTGTCATGAACTTTTATAGTATCGTTCTTACAGGCCTACTGTGAAGTTTAAATAGATAATGCATATAAAGTGCTCTTCATTGTACTTATAAAAACTAAACATGTTACAAATGCTATGTATCTGTTTTTCCTGTATCTGTGGGACTCTGCTCTTTTCTTGGTCACTCTGGGGAATCTGACAGGCACCAGACCATCAACAGCAGAACCAGAACAGACACTGTTGTTGTTGATAAATTATCTTGCATTCAGAGATTTCTCCCTTCAAAATTTATGAATGTCAAAGGCTTAGTCAAGGTGGCAGAATTTATTATTCTTTCTGCCATCTCATAAGAACTTAGAATAAGATCACATTTGAGAGGGCTTGTTAAGGTTCTTCTTTGCTTTGAAGACTGAGATTTTATGTATGCATGTAATACTTTATTTGGGATGGTTAGATTTTTACACCCTGGTGTGAAATTCCAGCAGCATAAGATGTGTTTTAATTATTGCTTTGAATTTGCTCAGTCCACTGAAGTTGTAGAATATAGTTTTGTGGTGCCCAACAGTAAGTCAATTATGGGAAGAGAGATAAGATTTAAATACAGATTTGTGCTGGTACAGTTCCTACATCCTGTTGTCCCCTGTCTTCTTGGAGCACGTCATATCCTCCTTCAAGACCAAGTCATTTCCTAACAACTCCCATCAGTATATAAATATATATATATTGTTGTTGTTTAGTCATCAAGTCGTGTCTGACTTTTTGCAACCTCATGGACTGTAGCCTGTCAGGCTCCTCTGTCCATGGGATTTCCCAGGCAAGAACACTGGAGTGGGTTGCCATTTCCTTCACCAGGGGATCATCCCGACCCAGGAATCAAACCTGTGTCTCTGGTGTTGGCAGGCAGATTTTTTACCACAGGGTCACCAGGGAAACCCTGGAAATATATATTATCTCATCCCTATAAGTAGAAATAATATTGAATAAAATATTTATTGAACACTCTATTATCTGCCAGACATTGTTCTATCTCTTTAATGTGCTTTGTCCCATTAATCTTTCCAAGAATCTTTTACTAAAAGATATTATTGCTAGGCCTCTCTTAATGATGAGAAAATGAAGACTTAAAGATGTAGTTTTCCCAATGTTGCTAAGCAAATCTTGGGTTTTCCTCAGAGAAGATGGATGTGCTTTGCCCAGTTGATGCATAAACTAGGCTCATTCTGGAATATTAATGGAGTCAATTAATCTTTTTATTATAATCTCCCCAATTCTCTGGAAATGTTTGTCAAATACAGAATATTAATAAATAATTAAAATGCAATATACTGAATAATTAAACCCACAAAGCCTGATTTATCTTTAATGCTTTTAATGATATTTTTAAAAAGGGAAAGTTTTGGTAACATGTGTTTAGGGCAGCATATGAAGAGATGAACAAGCTGTTCCTTCTTATTGTTTATTCTTAGAGGCTGTTGGTGGGGAAGCAAAATGCTAAGGACAGTGATACTGTGGGTATGATTCTGAGTGCATGTGTCTAGTGGTATATCATGTTTTTCTTCCTCTGTTAAGTTTTTTTTCTCCCTGTTCAAAAGTTCTTTTCTCAGTTGTGTTTTTTTTTAATAAGAAAAAAAGTAATTTTTAGTTTTTTTTTCCCATTTTTTGGGGGGGTTCTATTTTGTTCACTAGATTAATACTTTCAAAATCCTACATCACAAGGTTCAAAGAAATTGACATCATGACACCCTTACTGTATAGTATGAATCTCTCTTTTAAGAATAAACATGATAAAAGGTAAAACTATAAAGAAATGAGCTATTGAAACTTGAAAAGACATGGAGGAAACTTACAGGCTAAATTACTAAGTGAAATAAGCCAACCTGAAAGGCCACATGATGCTTAATTCCAAATATATGACATTCTGGGAAAGCCAAAACTATGTAAACAATAAAATGATTGGTGATTTAGGGGCAGGGAAGGATAACTAGATAGAACACAGGATTTTTAGGTTGGTGAACCTATTCTGTATAATAAGGTAGATACATGTTCAAATCAACATACATTTGTCACACCCATATAATGTACAACACAAGAGTGATCCATAATGTAAATTATGGACTCTGGTTGATAATGATGACTCAGTGTTGAAGTGTACAAAGCTGGTATGGGAAACATTGACAGTGAAGGAGACTGTATATGTGTGTGTGAGTCTGTGTGTGTGTGTGTGAATGTCTGTGTGTGTGTAGAGGGGCGTACATGGGAATTATATGTACCTTCCACTGAAGTATGCTGTGAACCTAAAACTGCTTTAAAAAAATAGAATATATTCACTTAATAAGAAGGAAAATGAATAAAGCCCCGTGTTTCCTTTACTTTTCATATTTATCCTATCAGACAATCCCAATTTCTATGATCCTTCAGGAAAGTGGTGATAAAAAGTTTAAGGAAAAATTTCCAGAAATGGGAAAATTGACTAAAAATAGGAAAATTACAAGTTCACAGTGCTTTTCCTCCTTCTGTAGCTAACTTTCCCATTTTCTCCCTTTTTTGCACAGATAGCTCTTTCTTGTGTTATAGAGCACAGCTTAAGTATTGCCGACTTAAGTTTTTCCTGACCACCCCATTGATCCCAGAAGCATGGATGGTGTCTAGTATATTCACCCACTCTAGTTCTCCACATAACACATATTACTGTTGTTCTTATTTATAAATCCCTTGACTTTATCTTATCTGTCCAGATCTTCTCTGCCTTACAGTTAGTTTCTTTTGGGGCAGATTAGACGTGGATATCTTCACTTTCTGTCTAGGCCACTGTTTTCACTATGGAGGACAGCAATCATAAGAGATACTTTTATGAACTTTTAGATACAAAGACCCTTAAAAATGAAATAGTGCCCTTGGGCTCTAGGAAATTTGGCTACTCCAGCTGATCCTTTAGCAATTTTCAAATTGAGTCCTATATAGCAGTGATTTATGTTTGAGCACCATTTGTTAAGCCCAGATGTTAAGCCCATTTATTTACTTAAAAGAGATTTAACACTAGGGGAAAACAAAACAAAACACTGCATACCTACTATGAAACAAACCTGTTAGGAACTGAAATACAAAGATGAATAAAATAGAACCCCAAGTCTTTCAGGTTCAGATAGAAGCATTGATGTGGGAGGCATGGTTATATTGTTATACTACTACACAGTGTCAGTTATAATAAAAGTGGTGTCAATATTTGAAATGAACAGTAATTCTGATATGTTGATAAAGGTCATAGGAAACTTTACCAAAGTTTTAAATTAGTAATGGTGTTCAGAATTCTGTAAGTGTTTGGAAGAGAAATAAGGAAGAGTTTCACAAGTAGTTACCACATGACCTAAGGCCGAGTGGTAAAATAGCGCATGGCTTTTGTGTGATGATAAGCAGTTCAGACGATGAGAGATGAATCAGAAAGAATAAGGAGTGATAAGTAAGATGAGCATGAATCTTCATTTGCCAAGAGAAATGTCAGTTTATTACTGTTGTCCCAGATAATAATTAGTGGTGTTACTCCGTTTTATTTATTTAAAAAAAAAAAGTGTAATTCAACAATAAGAAAACAGCCCAACTAAAAAGTGGACCACAGACTTTAACAGATGCCTCAGTGAAGAAGATATACTGATGGTAAATAAGTATATGAAATGATGTTCCACATCATATGTCATGAGGGAAATCCAAATTAAAACAATAATTAGATACTGCAATATATCTATTAGGGCTTCTCTCCTAACTCAGTCAGTAAAGAACCCACCTGCAATGCAGGAGACCCGGGTTTGAGTCTTGGGTCCAGAAGATCCTCTAGAGAAGGAAATGGCAACCCACTCTGGTATTCTTGCCTGGAAAATCCAATGGACAGAGGAGCCTGGTGGGCTACAATCCATGGGGTCGCAAGAGTCGGACATAACTTAGCAGCCAAACCACCTGTTATGATGAGCAAAATCTAGAACACTTAACAACACCAAGTACTGTCTAGGATATGGAGCAGCAGAAGCTCTCATTCATTATTGATGGGAATGCAAAGTGGGACAGCTACTTTGAAAGATAATTTGGTGTTTTTTTCAATGTATGACAAAAACCACTGCAATATTGTAAAGTAACTAGCCTCCAACTAATAAAAATAAATGAAAAAAAAAACTAAAATAAATAAATAAAAATAAAATAAAATAAAAAACTATAATGTACTCTTACCATACAATCCATCATCATACACCTTGGTATTTACCCAAATAAATGGAAAAGTTATGTCTGCTGAAACACCTGCACATGATGTTTATAGGACCTTTATTCATAATTTCCAACTCTTAGAAGCAACCTGGATGTCATTCAGTAAGTGAATAAATAAATCAGCTGCGGTACACCCAGACAATGAAATATTATTCAGTGCTAAAGAGAGCTGAGTTATCAAGACATGAAAAGACACTTGTTGTCTAGTTGCTAAGTCATGTCTGAGTCTTTTGAGACTGCATGGACTGTAGCCCATCAGACTCCTTCAGTCCATGGGATTTCCCAGGCAAGAATACTGGAGTGGGTTGCCATTTCCTTCTCCAGGGGACCTTCCTGATGCAGGGATCAAGCCCATGTCCCCTGCTTTGACAGGTGGGTTCTTTACCACATAGCCACCAGAGAAGCCCTAAAAGACATAGAAGACACTTAGATGAATATTACTGATTGAAAGAAGTCAATATAAAGAGGCTATATACTAAAGTAATTAGCCTCCAACTAATGAAAATAAATGGAAAAAAAAGGCTATATACTGTATTATTCCAACTATGTGACTCTGTAAAAGGTAAAACTTGGGAGAGAGTAAAAACATCACTGGGTGTCATGGATTGGTGAATGGGGAGTGCTGAATGGGTGGAGTCCAAAGGATTTTTAGGGCAGTGAAACTACTCTGTACATTATAATGATGAATGCATGGATGTCATTACACTTTTGTCCAAACCCATAGGATGTACAACATAATGAATGAACTCTAATGTAAACTATGGACATTAGGTGTCAATGTAAGTACTTAATTGTAACAAATATACTGATTTTGTGGGGAATGTTGATGATGGGGGAAGACATGCATGAGTAGGGGTCAGAAAATATGTGGACAATCTCTGTATCCCCCTCCCAATTTTTGATATGAACCTAGAACTGCTATTAAAAAATTATCTTTAGAAAAGTGTATGGTCACCTTAGTGACAAGGCCAGGGAGGGTTATAGGATCTGGATTGTGAGGGGTATGGTATATTATGGATAGGAGGTTGAGCCTTTTGCCTATAAAGACCCAGATTAGTTAATTGTGAAGGATATTGACCAGATAGAATTTTTAACTTCCATTTATTTATATGATGTTTTAAAAGGAAAGTCACTCAAATAGGAACATTAATAGTGAAATATACAGGAGATGGGGATCCTCAAATAATCTAATAAGAAAACAATGAAAATAGAAAATAATTGAGGAGTAATACAACGTGGACTAGAACTAAGGCGTGGAAGAAGATAGGGAGAAAAATAAGGCATTTAGAGATTTCTGTTAAAGAATCAATTGGACATGGGCAGAGAATGATGACTCCGTGTTTATAATGTAACTTTTAGTCTGAAAATACAAGAATTCAGAAGGCAATGTGGTCTTCTGATATGAGAGATAATAGAATGAAGTTCTGTGGGGCAGATATGGGAACATGGGTCCAGGAGGGAACTGGTCAACAGTTATGATTATTTCAGACAAATGCAGTGTTGGTAAAGTGGTCTTCTGGAATTTTCACAGACGTTAATGATTAAGATGTCTTTGCAGAATAGAGATGATGTGAAGTCTACAAATCTATATCAATCAGAATTTGGAGGTTTGGTAAGATAATATTTGATGAACACCTCAGTGGAACAGGTACCATGTTATTATTTGTGCCCATGTAAAATGACATAAATCTTAGAGCAGCAGAGATAGGCTGTCATTCTTTCCTCCAACAAATATCTATTTAATGTGTCTGTGTTTCAGATACTATAGTCATCATTGGATAATTGTTTTTTACTTTCAAATGTGAAAACTTCTGCTCAGATCAGAGAGAGGAATATATTTATCATAATAACAAGCTAACAACTGTCAGGGTGGGATGAACTTGGTTGTGTTTAATTTCCTAGTCAACGTACCTTCTTCTGAACAACCTTGGTCTCAAAGCACCAGACCTAAGAACAAATCTGACTGTTAAGTGATTGATTTGCATTTGGGTGAAGGTAGATTGTTTAGGATGGGGCTTGCCATCTAACTGGAGTTTTCTATATAGAGAAGAATAGTAGTGTCAGAATTTTAAGGTATTCTGGTCAGGCACAAACACACAAAACAGGATATCCAGGTGGTAGAGTAATAGCCATGGAAAAAGGTTCATCCATAGAAATCTTTTGTCGTCTAAAGCTTAACATAGTAGTGAAGATGGTTCCTGGTGGGTAAAGAAAATAATTGGAATATCTCAGAGCAGGAGAAACCGGAAATGCAGAGTAGTTCTTGACATTCAGTGATAATTTTAGGAGGGAAAATAATTCAGTCCATATCTGTCATGAGGCCAAGGAGTTCTTGTCTATGTAGTGTTTGTGTTTCAATGGTGGGGACAGAAGTGGTTGAAAGTAAAATTGAGGTTGTTGTAATCCTCCCCTGATTTAGTCTGAGGCCCTGACAATACAGTCTTTACAGAGCAATGTGCATGAATGAGTGAATGAATGAAGCTGTTGTTGAAATATGGGTGGATAAAGGGAGGGGTATGAGTTACAGTATTCTGTATGAACTCCTGACTTAGCAGTTTGCCTCTGTGAAGTCATGTTTTTTTGTTTTTGTTTTTTTTTCCTGAACCTCTATTACTTGTTCCTCTGCCTTTTCAAAATCCAGCTTGAATATCTAGAAGTTCATGATTCATATACTGTTGAAACCTGGCTTGCAGAATTTTGAGCATTACTTTGCTAGCATGTGAGATGAATGCAATTATGTAGTAGTTTTGGCATTCTTTGGCATTGACTTTCTTTGGGATTGAAATGAAAACTGATCTTTTCCAGTCTTGTGGCCACTGCTGAGTCTTCCAAATTTGCTGATATATTGACTGCAGCACTTTCACAGCATCATCTTTTAGGATTTGAAATAACTCAACAGGAATACCATCACCTCCATTAGGTTTATTCATAGTAATGCTTCCTAAGGCCCACATTGACTTCACATTCCAGGATGTCTGGCTCTAGGTGAGTGATCACAGCATCGTGATTATCTGGGTCATGAAGATCTTTTATATATAGTACTTCTGTATATTCTTGCCACTTCTTCTTACTATATTCTACTTCTGTTAGGTCCATACCATTTCTGTCCTTTATTGTGCCCATCTTTGCATGAAATGTTCCGTTGGTATCTCTGATTTTCTTGACGAGAGCTCTAGTCTTTCCCATTCTATTGTTTTCCTCTATTTGTTTGCATTGATCACTGAGGAAGGCATTCTTATCTCTCCTTGCTATTCTTTCGAACTCTGCACTCAAATGGGAATATCTTTCCTTTTCTCCTTTGCCTTTAGCTTCTCATCTTTTTTCAACTATTTGTAGGGCCTCCTCAGACAACCATTTTGCCTTTTTGCATTTCTTTTTCTTGTGGATAGTCTTGATCCCTACCTCTTGTACAATGTCACAAACCTCTGTCTATAGTTCATCAGGCACTCTGTCTATCATATCTAATCCCTTGAATCTATTTGTCACTTCTACTGTGTATTCGTAAGGGATTTGATTTAGGTCATACCTGGTCTAGTGGTTTTCCCTACTTTCTTCAATTTAAGTCTGAATTTGGCAATAAGGAGTTCATGATCTAAGCTACAGTCAGCTCCTGGTCTTGTTTTTGCTGACTGTATAGAGCTTCTCCATCTTTGGCTGCAAAGAATATAATCAATCTGATTTCAGTATTGACCATCTGGTGATGTCCATATGTAGAGTCTTCTCTTCAGTCATTGGAAGGACTGATGCTGAAGCTTAAACTCCAGTGTTTTGGCCACCTGAGGCGAAGAACTGACTCATTGGAAAAGACCCTGATGCTGGGAAAGATTGAAGGCGGGGGGAGAAGGGGACGACAGAAGATGACATGGTTGGATGGAATCACCAACTCAATGGACATGAGTATGAGTAGGCTTTGGGAATTGGTGACGGACAGGGAAGCCTGGTGTGCTGCAGTGCATGGGGTCACAAAGAGTCATATGTGACTGAGCAACTGAGCTGAACTGATTCCTTGTTGATAAAATACTCATAGCAACTCTCTCTCAGGAATGATAAAAGTAAAAATAATCTTAGGTAGGTGAAAGTGCTAAAAAAAAAAAAAAAAAACACAGCCTTAAAGTACAATGTGCTGCTGTGAAAAATCAGAACTGGTCCCATGGGCATCTGTATTTCTGAATCCTTTCTCTGACATTTACTATTCAGGTTTTTGCTTAACCTTTCTGAACCTCAGTTTTCTCACGTTTACTGTCTGTCTGTCTCTATTTTTTTTTTTTTTTAAATCTGGCCTCAAGACTACTTTGACAGAAAGTGGTGGGAGAAACATCATGATTCTCCTGAGGCCGAGCCTTCCATTTTCACTCTCCTGAGACACTGCCCTGAGACCGCAGTAGGAAGCTGGGCAAGTGGACTGGAGCATGTGAGGCCACGTGGAGGAGAACGGAGGGACCTCAAGCAGCAGCACCAACTACCAGTTACACCAGTGAGGATCTAGAACCTTCTGGAATAATCAACCTTCTGATAAATGCAATGCTAGAGTGAATACAAGTAAAATCAGAGGAGAATCTCCTAACCACCACACATAATCAAGATAAATAGTAAATTGCTATCTATAGTCATTAAGATTTGGGGGAGATTTGTGGTAACAGTAGATAACTAATACAGTGTGTGTTATCAAATGGCATGACTTATTAAGAAAGCATTATTATTAATTATAAAACTATGATTGCTACTGTTTAGAAAATAGTAGCATTGTCATGTTAAAAGCTCTTCAAAATAATTAGAGGTAGCATTATGTCCAGAGTTTTTTCGATGGCAGATGAATCTTATTAGGAGTGCAACAATTTATTGAGGGCAGGGTTCAGTTGCAATTTATATGTCTTAGCCTCCCTTCCCCTTCGCTTCTTAGCATGTTATCTCATTCATAGTAGATACGCATACACATTATTTAGCTTAAGGGAGTATAAAAAAATGTAGTTTTCAGAAATTGAGATCCTTATTTTTCCCAACACTGGTAAACACTTTATATATTCTCCTTTGATTTTAAGCTGACTGAGGAAGAAGGCAGGTGACATGCCCCTTTGCTGATTTTTGGAACAAAGATCAGGGCAGGCAGTTGAATGCTAGTTTGAAGGATAAAGTTTGACCCCACTTGCCCTGTGACCATCTCTTATTTTTCTATGGTATAAAGCTCTCAAAAGTCTTCTGTAAAGCCAAACTTAGAGCTCTCTTATCTGAAAGGAACTGCTCGTCTCCATCTATGACTCAGATTATTTCTTTGCATATTAAATTACAAGAGACAGTTCCAGCTGGATCCATCAATGTATTTATAACTCAGTCACACAATTTTCCTCCAGGCGGAAAACTTGGCAAACACTCTCACAGCCTGGCTGTGACTTTCAAAGATGAGAACAGGAAAATAATTGTGGCAGTTTTTATATCAAACTTCTTGTCTAAATTCGGAATATAATAGGAGAATTTCAGTCCCCCAGCACATCACAATTCACCATTACCATGAAAGGATGGAGTGAGTAGGGCAGATGAAGAAGTCACAAAAAAAGCATAATTTCTTCTTCCTCTCATGGATCTTATTCTCAATGAGTGAATGATCTTTGGTAACAACATTGAGAATATCCCTTGAATTCTATGAAAGAATGGAGTATTTCCATTCATTGGTGGCCTGGCACAGTATCTAGCACATAATCAAGGCCACAGTGCTGGATACTTTAGACACATATCTTTGATCAATAAAATAAATTTGATTTTCCTCAACTTAGGTTGTGACAAGTTAGTTAGAATATTCAGGGCACAGATTCCTCTCCTATAATGTATTTATAGCTTTGTTTCCAAGGGATATTATATAAGTAATTATACACACACACACATACACACACACACACATACACATACACACACACACATAGGGTTTAAAAGTGCTGTTCTTTGAATAAGTCGTGTATATATCTCTGTCAATCATATATATATATATACACACACGCACATATATATATATATATATATATATATATATATACACATACCCACGCATATATAATCTGTATTTTTGCTTAGCATGTGACAGAAAATCAAACTCAAAGTTTTCTAAGTGAAGAGGCAATTTCTTTAGTCATATAGCTAAGCATTCATGGGTAGATCTCTATCAGGTACATCTGTAACATGGTAATATCACTAAGAATCTCTCCATATGTCTCTATTGCTGAAATTGAAACACTTCAAATCTATTAGTTTCAAGATGAACTGATCCTATATTTAGAAATTCTAGCACAGAAGAACCTTCTATTTCCCAATTAATTTAATTAAAATACCTTATTTGAGTTTCACTGGTCTATTATAAGGCATTCATCCATCCTTTGATTAATCTCTTCAGCCAGGAGGAGGAATTAGGCTAGAAGTTCAACCTGGATCATAAGTTCTATGGCAAAATTCTAGCAAGATCTATATATTAGTTATTTTAGTTATATTAATGTTAATCTGATTTTGATAATTATACTATGAATACATAAAAATTTGTATTAGGAGAAGTTGGGTAAAGGTTATGTGGGAACACTACAGTTTCGAAAGACTTCCATTAATCTAAAGTTATTTCAAAAACATTTAGAAAATTGTACATTGAACCTAATGGAATACATGACAATAAAACTTTAGAAGGTAAATATTTGTGAAAGGTATCACCTAGCAATTTTCTCATCATTTGAATTAGAACTTTTGGGTTCCATGATTGGCCATTCCAATTTTCTCTTGTTTTCTTCTTCTTGGCTTTCTCTACAAACCACTATTTTTTATATAGATACTATTTATCACAAAAGCAAGTGTTATTATTTATCTGTTCATATATTTATATCTCCAGCTAAATTATGTGCATCTTGAGGGCCAGGTCTGTAGGTTATTTGTCTTTAAAATCTCAGAGCCAAACTGAAAGTCTAGTACAGACCAAAAGCTCATTAAATGTTAGTAGAATATATGAATAGGAACATGCTAATTTATTAATTTATATCAACAGCTGGGATCACAGACTATGATTTTAATTAGCTATGGTTTGATTTTTAAATAAATATTTAATTAGAATTTTAGTTTATAATGTTCATTTAATTCCTTTCATAGACATCAATGCCGATATCATATTATAGCTAGATAAAACATATCCTGAGTCTGTTTATCAGGAAAAAAAAGTGGGAAAATGCTAATATTATTGCTATTTTTAACAGCTTTTTGTATGCGAGGTGTAAGAAGTAAAGGGAAAGACATTAAGAGTTTATTTATGCATTTATTCTACTGATATTTATTAATTATCTCAGTGCTGTTTTAGGGTATGGTCTATAGCAACCCATCTTAAGAGATTAGTGAATTCATTTGAAGAAGCAGGCAATTCAGTGAGGGAGAAAATCACCTTAAACTGTAACATATCAAAAGTAAACTCATAGTTCCTCCACCCCACCCCCTGCCATTGTCCCCTGCTGTCTTTGGAATGAGCCAGGTTTCAGTCAGTTCTAGCGTTGTCATATGATATCCATCCATCAGAAAACATTCACTGAACTCCCGCTGAGGGCAAGTGTCCTGGGATAAAAAGATCTTGGAAAAGCTTGCCTAAAATGCTTGCTAATATTTTGTATACTCTATATTTGGTTCCTTTTTTTTTTTTTTACTAATTAAAGTTATTAAATTGGATTAAATGTAAATATGTATTAGGCAATACAAATGTTGTTGTTCAGTTGCTAAGTTGTGTCTGACTCTTTGTGATCCCATGGATTGTAGTTCTGCCAGCCTCCTCTGTCCATGGGATTTCCCAGACAAGAATACTAGAGTGGGTTGCCATTTCTCTCTCCAATTACAAATGTAATTAATAACAAATAATATCTACTCAATTCTATTAGAGGGAAATGTTTCTACCTGTCTTGTTACAGTAAATATAACAAAAACACAAAGGTCTTGGATCTGGTTACATTCAAGAAGAAGGAATCAGGCATCCATTTGTCTAGGGCTGATCCAGTGTTGGAGGCTTGAGGTCCAGTGTGCTGGCAGTTCTCTGTGCTTCAACATGAAGAAAGTTAAAAAGATTTTCTGAATATATGTGAACATTATGAGAATAAAGTTCCTTGGAGTTTCTAATAATAAACTAATTATCCAAAGATTATTATCTAGCAATCTACTGAAATGGGAACTGACCTAATTCCTATTTGAAATGGACTGACTTGTCTCCCAAAATTCACATGTTCCAGTCCTAGCTGCCAATGTGCTGGTATTTGAATATGAGACATTGGGGAAAATATTAAGTCTAGATAAGTCTCATGAGGTGGAGCCCTCATGATGGATTAGTGCCCTTACTAAAAATCTGAGAGCTTACTCTCCATCTTTCTCCCTGCCATGCGAGAGCACAAAAAGACAGTGGCTATCTGTAAGCGGAAAGCTCTCATCAGAAACTGACAATCTTGGCACCTTGATCTTGGACTTCTACCCTCCAGAATGGGATAAAATGCATTTTTTATTCTTCCCATGTTAGTTAGCAGAGCTGTAACAGATATTCATATGTACTGACAAATATTTTTATACTGGATGCCTCTAAATTATGAAGAGCTAGAGGTGTGACTTGATGGGGAGCTTTAATAAAATATTAGGGGAACTAGAAGTGATCAGGAGAACTTAAGAGAAAGCTGCTTCTAGCACTGATAATACTTGATAATTCAGAAAACCCATAATCCAAAGGTAGTGTCAGTTGTGGGAAATATCCTGATCTGTGACTGAAACATAGTAAAAGAAATGGGATACTACATCTTATTTTCTTGTTTGATCACTAAAGTCCAAATGTAAATTTTTTTGCTTAAGGTTCTGCATGTCAAGAGGAATTGGGTGGAGAGGGAGGTGGGAGCGGGGATCGGGATGGGGAATACATGTAAATCCATGGCTGATTCATGTCAATGTATGACAAAAACCACTACAATATTGTAAAGTAATTAGCCGCCAACTAATAAAAATAAATGAAAAAACAAAAAACAAAAAAATCTCTGCCCTCTGTGCAAAGAATACAGACCATTATGTGCTTGAGAGAGCTGAGCTCAGCCCACTATTTGTTGTTTGTTGACTGCTGTCAAATACAATAAACTGAAATAAATCTCAAAAAAAAAAAAAAAGGTTCTGCATGTCAAAAGCACTTTATTTAAATGGTCCACATATTTGGTTTAAAATGATTAAAATAAGTTTCTATTTGTAGGGTATTTATTCCCTCATACGGAATCTCTAAAGACCTATGTTGATTCTCCTGTTAGATGCTCCAAGAAGCATTGTGCCTTGACCAAGCCTGACTAAGACTAAAACTTTGGATCACTGGGAAAGTTCATAATCCTCGAAGATTATGATTTTTAGTGTATGAAGTTTAGTAGCAGATAGCACATTGTATAGCTTTTTAAGACTCTCCTTTACCTTACCATAATCTCTTAGTGATGTAAGTGACTTTAATTTTCATGTTTTGTAGAGTAGGGAGTTCTTTAACCTCTCTACCTTTAGTTATCTTACTCATTTCCAAACAGAAAAACATGAGACTACATACTGCGATTAACAGAAAATGAAATGATGACCCTTGTATTTCAAACAACTTATATTTCAAACAACTTATATTATATATAATATGAATATAAAATTAAATATTTAAGCAATTTGTAGGAATGACCAATGGTTATTTGCTATTTTTCCCTGAAGGATAGGCGTGTCATATGGATTGAAATGGGAATGATTATATCAAGTGGTTGCGAGCTGAGATCCATGGATCAGCAGCAAATACAGTATTTTAGGGAGAGGAAGGCATCTATTTCAGGCACTCTCTCTGCAAGAGAATAAGGAAGGTTAGTTGAGCCATACTGGAAATATTTAGCATAACTACAAGAATATAAACAGCTTCTACTAATCCAAGAAATAGAATAAAATATGTTTTGGGGATACTGAACCAGCAGCAGCTTATAGGGTCAGAATGGTAGGTGAAGAAAGTTGGAGGCATAGAAGCAAATAATGGAGGAGGATCTGGGTGGTCTTTAGGAAATCTCTCTTCTTCCTCCAAGGTTCTATTGCTTAAAGAACTCACAACAGGAACTGCAGTTAAAGTGCCATTTTATAAATCTAGATTACAGAAGGCATGGCAGACTTGACCTCTTCAGACTGTACCTCTGTGATTGATGCTCAATTCTGTAGACACACTTTTGGTTCTCTTTCACTGACCTTTTGGATTCTGAAACAGACCATACTCCTTCCAGCAACTGTGGCTCTGCACATTTGCACATCTATCTCCTCTCCTTGGAGCACTTTCTTTTTGCTATTGTGAATTCATATTCAGTGTACAGATTTCTGTTCAAATATGATTTCTTCATGGTTTCTTCCCTACCATCCTCACATTTAGACAGGCATATTCACTGCTTTCATAACTCATGTTCTTTTTATTAATTAAATTATCTTAATACCTATACATCTTTTTGTGACCATGATGATTAATATTTATCTCTTCTCACTGAAATGTAAGTACTTTGAGAGCACTGGAAATGTTTGTAAATACCGAGGATGGAATAATACACAAAAACATAGTATGAGATCCATACTTGGCATTGAACAAATATTCCTTGAATTTATGAATCCTTAAATCCTAATATAAACAGTCCATAGCTAGAAAGTTTCAGAGTCTGAACCTAAAGGTACGTATCTCTGAAAGGTTAAAAAAAAAAAAAAAAAACCTAAAGCATATTTCATAAAGAGTCAGAATATGGAGGAATCTTGCCAAAACAAACAAACCACAGGATTAAACCTACTTAGACAAAATATCCAGTACCAACATTTGAAATACTTGACCCTTAAAGAAACATGACACACCAAAAGTAATAGTTTACTCCCAATGCAGATAGTGTCAACATTCTGACACAGGAATTTGAAATAGAAATGCACAAAGACACCAGGGAAATGTTTGGAAGCCCTCAAGTGCTGAGAAATTTCTGGGCAGACTTCTTCTCTCTGCACAGATGAACACCATGAGCTTGCTGGAAGAGGTTCAAAGAACAGCCCACAGCAGAAGTCAGGTTTGCTTAATTGACTGACGTTGGCTTCAGCCTAGAATCCAAAGGTGACAACTGACAAGGAAGAAAGGAAAGGAAAGCAGAGGTGAGGTTTGAACATTTGCAAAAGCCCAAGGCAGCAGAAGAAAACATCTTTTGGGGTTATCATACGTTTGTAACGAGCTGTACCAGAGATCTTTCTAACAGAGTAACAGCTGGTGATTAGAACAGCCAACCCCAAAGAACCACCCCTTTCAGCCCCTCCCTGCTGCGTGGTCTGAAACAATCAGGATGACAAAAATGGGCTGTGTGTCTTTTGATATCTCATTTGAATGGAGGATTATAATAAAATCTTAGACATTATGCAGTGCTTACTATATGTCAAACATTGTTCTGAATGTGTTTAATAAGTCCAACACTCCTAACATAGGTAATATTATCAACCCCTCTTTTCAGATAAGAAGTGGGGGCAAATAACCTTAAAATAATTTGTCCAAAGTCACACAGCTATCATTAACAGTCTAGCTCCTAAGAGCATGTGCTTAACACTGAATCTATACTGCCCATATAGTATGATGGTTGACATTTATTGAATGGTTATCATGAGTGTTTTATATCCCACACAGATATCAAATGAAATCTTTAGTTCAGGCTTGGGTACAATGTTTTCCACTGTGACTTATAAGTGAGAGAATTTAGGAAGAGAGAGATGTTATATTGGGAAGCAGTTATTGAGCAATTCCAGTGTATTTGATAAAATGCTAAGTCATGCACCCACAAGAAGCTGACAGTTTAAGAGATTAGTGGTGAGAGAGTAATGGTAAGAGACAAAGCTAACCTTGACTTGACCCTCTACTGTGTCCCAGGTACTGGGCAAGGCATTTTACATATATCATGCCATGCAGTGCTTACATCTTCCCTATGATGGGAAAGGTCTCATTCTAATTTAGACTTCTATCACTATGTAGTTTTTATTATATACATATTTATAAACACCAGTAAAGGAGCTGGAGAGAGTACCTTGCCAGAAGTGTTCAACTGAGAAAGCTGTCCATCCGTTGTCACCCAGGTTCTCACTGTCAAGTCCATGGTACTTGTCCACAGCTTCCCTCGGTCTCAGACTCGAGCCCAGTTCACATCTTTGCTTCTTGTCTTTCCAGCGTAAACATGAGTAAAGGACTCAGTATTGATAAACAGTATAGCTGCAAAACTTTCGGAGATCAATCTGTTCTAAATGTAATTTGTGGAAAATATCCAAAGTATTTAGTAATTGATACAAGTGATAATATGCTTATTTCATTTTTTTTAATTAAAAAAATGTTTTGCCGAGTATTCTTGAATAGGACAGATGGGAACAGATTGAGAGAAGAAAGGAAAGTGTATTTGCATAAAATACCAAAAAAAATTCATAGACTTTTGCACAGTTTCAGATGCTTTTGTAGGCAGAAATAGTTCTTTTCAAGGATGGTGATGCATACTGTAGCAATGTGTGATACGGATTTTCCCTTGGCAGTAAAATCACTAACTTATTGTATGGTCCTGAGTACATCCTGCCACCTCTCTTGACCACAGTCTTTTCTACTTCCAGTTCTGTGTAGAGGCCACCATAGCAAGATTTGAAAGACATGTCTCTGACCAGAGCTCACAGAAGATAATGACCAGGGCTGTGATGGTTTCACTTGGCCTTCACAATAAGACCCAAACTCTGCATCTTGAATTCCAACACTCTGAATGGGTCCACAGTCTCTATTTACCTGGCTTCCTTCATGTCTTATCACTACCACATAGCCCTAACTTCACACATTATGATTTGTGGGGGTTTTTGTTTGTTTGTTTGTTTTAGAAAATGTCATGTTTATTCAGGATTTAGTCCCTTAAGATGCTGTTTCCTCTTCTCGGTATGTGTTTCCATACCTTTATCTCTTAGTAGATACCTATCCATCCTTTAAGCTCAGAACTCCTGCTCTATTAGAGCAGAGGCTTCAAAAAGGTACAATTGAAATATTATCTTTAAAATGTATGTATTTGCCTATGTGATAGGTTAAAATATCTGCTTTTGCACTACCTAATTTCTAATAAAGTTAAATTTCTTATTATTTGGAAGGTATTATTTTCTAAGCTAAATTTCTTTTCAAAGGTAGAACATACTGTGCCTATGTTTGTGTGTTACTTGTATAGCTGTTTATTCCCTATTTCATTTAAGTGTGTGTTTCTCCTTTATGTGCTTCACTTGCAAACATCTGGGTCTTTAGAATGTGTTTTTCAGTTGTTGAGTTACAGAATATCTTGTGTAAATCTCCCAAAGTCAGGTGAGGCTCTGATGGGATTTGGCAAGAATTTGTTTTGCTCCTTCTAACTGGTTACATGTAAGTGGCCGTGTCCATGTGTGTCTATTGATATCTCTGCCTGATAGAACTTGTAAATGAATGGAGGGAATTGTGCTGTTTTTATTTTAATTAATTAATTTTACTTTACAACATTGTATTGGTTTTGCCATACATTGACTTGAATCCATGTGTTCCCCATCCTGAACCTCTCTCCCACCTCCTTCCCCATCCCATCCCTCTGGATCATCCTAGTGCACCAGCTCCGAGCATCCTGTATCATGCATCGAACCTGGACTGGCGATTCATTTCACATATGATAATTTACATGTTTCAATGCCATTCTCCCATATCATCCCATCCTCTCTCTCTCCCACAGAGTCCAAAAGACTGTTCAATACATCTGTGTCTCTTTTGCTGTCTCACATACACGATTATTGTTATCATCTTTCTGTTGCTGCTGCTGCTGCTAAGTCATGCTAGTCGTGTCCAATTCTGCGACCCCATAGATGGCAGCCCACCAGGCTCCCCCATCCCTGGGATTCTCCAGGCAAGAACACTGGAGTGGGTTGCCATTGCCTTCTCCACCATCTTTCTAAATTCCATATATATGCATTAGTATACTATATTGGTGTTTTTCTTTCTGGCTTACTTCACTCTGTATAATAGGCTCCAGTATCATCCACCTCATTAGAACTGATTCAAATGTCTCCTTTTTAATGGCTGAGTAATATTCCATTGTGTATATGTACCACAGCTTTGTTCATGATTCTTCTCTACCTAAACAAACATGTTAGAGGATACAATTCCCCCATCTTCTCCATTATCTGTTTCTTTTTATTTGCAAAATCTGACTTCATCATTCAGAATATAGCATCCAACCTTCACTCCCAGAAATTAGATCAATAATTTTCATAATGAAACAAAAGGAAAGGAGCAAAGCATGTGTGTTGGTGGGATAGAAGGAACTAGTCTGTTGGTGGGCTTTGTCAATGATGGGCCATAAATCTCTTTAACTTGTGATTTCTTGTTTTTTTAACTTCTGATTTCTTTTCAATTGAGTCTCTCCACTGCAACTCATGGCAGTTCCATCAAAGACTTTTGAACAATTTGCGTGACTTTCAGTATTGTAGATTTGAAAGAGTCACTCTTCATTTCATGGGCGTTTTATTGGAAAGCTTTAGGGCAATGGGAGTGATTAGGTTAGCTAATCAATAAGTCATATAAGTCATATCCTAGCACTTAATACTTTTAATGTATCAGTATCTACCTGTGAGCCCCCAGGTCTAGCATTTTAGCTGGTCCATAATAGGTGCCCAGTAAAACGTTAATCAGTTGATTATTGCAGTGTGTACTTAGGTAGTATGGGATGTGCTAAATTAAGTGCTTTCCTACTTACCCAGCTACAAGTTTAAATATAATTCTGTCTCCATAGCAATTTCTCAAGAAAGAAAGACCATTAACTCTACAGATGTGTGTAATCTCCAACTTGACTTAGTACCTCAACCTCGCATTTCTCAAATGGGTTTAGTTGATTAAATGAAACTATGTGGGAATATTTGTCTCTCTGTATAGTAGAATTCATGACTGAGTGGCTTCCTCATATTTCAGTTCAGGTTTTAGTGGGTTTCTGAGGAAATTTGCTTTGTTGGGGGAGAGAGGGTTAAGTATTTTATTTCAAGAAAGTAGGCAGATGATTAAATATACAACTTAATTGGAATAGTTTGTGTTCACTGAATATTTGAATTTCTTATTCCAAATCATCTAGTGTACTCTAGCTCTCATTCATTCATTCATTTGTGCCTATTAACTCCTGGAGAAAATATCTACCCTAAGAATAATCTCAAAAATTGTGTCAGAGTATAATGAATGCTACCATCTTTTTGTTTCTTTTCTTATAAATGTTCAGCTTCTCAACATAGAACAATTTAATATATTTTTAAAGGCATTTTATTCCATATTTAAATTGTATAGGGAGGTCATCTGGCAGAAGCACACAGTATAGAGCAAATGAAGTTGATTTGGAATTGACTAATCACCATGATTATCACGGTCATCATTTTGAGAGGGGATAAAAAGGAACACAATTTATGTTCCTCAGCTGGCTACTGTTTGTACCAGAAGAGCAAATATCAGTTTTGAGATCTCTGACTAGATTATGTAATTGATATACCAGATCATTATTTGTATTGAAGATACTGAAATGTACCACTCAGATTCCTCTTCAAGAAAAGATTTATTGTACATCTGCATGGAGTGTGATAGCTGACAGACTTCACTTGGTAGCATTTTCAGGGTCTGTTTCAGGAACTCTGTAGCCTAGATTACACTCCCTCATGTGACCTTAATCCAGTTATTGAGCGAAGTGCTGGCTTACAAAAAAAAGTCTGACCATTTCCACTCAATATGATGGGTAATCTTTGAGCCACCCTTTCTCATTGGGATTGCAAGGCAGACTTCATCAGATTTGTCCTGTAATCCTGTAGCACCCCCTGCTCACTAACCTTTCTTCCTATTTTCTTTCAAGGATGGCTCCCCAACATGGCCATTACATTCCTAACTCTGTTTCAGTTAATCTTTGGAAAGAGCTTAATCTTTGGAAAATGTGTTAGGAAGCTAAAGAAGGCAGACCAAATGGAAGAAACATCAAGCAGGAGAGCTGGCTTTGCTTTCCCTCCACTCTCATATTCAGATGTCCAGGCTTGTGCTCAGATTTTAAGCAGCCATTTGCTAGAATGATTTGGATGTAAAAGGAAGGAGAGCTGCTTTCTTTTCATGGTTACAATTAGGCCAGCTGCTTACTTTCAAAGAGCATCATATTCGAGTTTTGAGAAGCAACTTATGTAATATTGAAAATAAAAGAGTGCCATGCTTCCCCTTTGGTTTCCTCTTTGTGCTTGCATCGCATTTTCATGGTAAGAAGGTGTTAATAGGCCATGATAGAAATGAAGCCTTTCTGGTCCTTTGATGCTCTTTTTTTTTTTTTTCTGGCTGCAGGGCAAGGCATGTGGGATTTTAGTTCCCTGACCAGTGATCGAAACTATGCCCCCACACTCCCCACCTCCTGCCTTGGAAGCATGAAGTCCTAACCACTGGACCACCAGAGAAGTCCCCACTCTGGCTTTCTAAACAAAAGCAGAAAGTTATTACAATCCTGAGTGCTGTACATCAAGAACTTTTCATCATCCTATATATGCATATCAGTGCCTTAAGATGAATTCATCATCATTTAGTATCCTGCCTACAACCCTTTGGTTATGCAAAACATATTCACCTAAGAACATTGTGGTTCAGGGAGTTAAAATGGCTTGACTTAGGTGTCATTATGATCATTATCATCATCTCTTACTGAATATTTAGTGTGTAGCAGATAGTGTGATGGACATTTTATATTAATTATATAATTTGCAACAGCTCTATGATATTGATATCATGATATCCAATTTTCAGATGTGAAAGCTAAGCCTAGAGAGTTTAGTAACACATCTAAGGTCACATTGTTAAAAATGCCAGTCTTGCTATGCTCATCAGGTCTGACAAATGGATTCAGTTTGCCTGGATCCAAGACCATTGCTCTTTTTCTTTCATCTACGAGTTCTATTAATAGGAACACAAGAGAGACTTTATAACACTTTGGATGGATTATGGCATTTTTTCTGACATATCTTCCTGGCATGTAGAAAGAACACAGATTTCATTGCACAGAATGTATTTTCACTTCTCAAATCAATCTGAAGTGTTTATTTCCTTTCTTTCTTTTGCTTTTTCTCATTAAGAATGTAGACATTATCCTTATTTTCTTTGTCAGGTCCATATCATTATCCTTCCCAAGTAATAACAATTTTTGCATTTGTGAGGCAATATTTTAATTAAACTGTTAAAATGTTGTAGAGTCCCGAGAGCATGATACATAAGTATGATAGATATGTATTTGAATCCTGGAGCTGATACTGATACTCTGAGTATTTGACAATTTATTTATCACGTGTTTAAGGTTCAGAGGATAACACCTATTTTATAGATATTCTATGAAAGTGAAATAATATCATCCATTCAACTTTTATGTATTTAGGTATCATTTGTTGGTGACTGGAAAGAGACTTAAGTAAATGCAATAAAACAGACCCACAGGTTTAGGGCATATAAAGGTACATAGTAAAATATTGGACATGAGGAGGGGATTGGACATGCAAGATTTCCTGGAAGACTTGATAGCTGAATTCACACATAAAATATGGAGAATTAAGGCTAAGTGAAGAATAAAACATTGGGGAACAGAGAATTTTAATCAAAGCAGAGGAGACAATAGAAGCAATTGAAAAGTAAAATCATAGAAAAAACACACCACAGTTAGTTACTTGCTGAGAAGTAAATTTTGAAGCAGTGGGTAGATGAAGTGATGCTGTTTGGATGTGTGTGTGTGTGTGTGTAAATATCCAGAGACTTGAATGATAACTCATTCACAATGCTTAAGAAATTGCACCTCGTTTTTTTCTTTCTCTGAGACTCTTGTTTTTAGACATTTCCTCCTATTCATTACTTAGTCCTTCTCTATGACCTGCATAGTTCCCTACCAATCATCAGAGTCCACTTATCTGAACTGTTATCATTAGTTTGGGTTCCAGTCAATTAACCAAAACTATTTACCCAGTTCCTTTTGTTTTTTTTTCCCCAAGAAATTTTCCTCAGAGCTCCCATACCTTCTAAGGAACATTGGCTGTCTCTTTACTGTGTATTTCTCAGGTGTGGATCAGATCTTAGGAAGTGGTATTACAGGTCTCTTAATAGGAATATCTGCTTGGAAACATGTGGGGAGTGTGGAAACAGAGCAGGGAACTTGTTTATTTTAAAATAATGAAAAGTACAGAAAAATAATTTCAAATTCTTGAAAATAAGTAAATAATAAGCTTGATATTAGTAGACAATAACAGGAAATATATTGGTTCTTTATTTCTTTTATTGCTGGCTTTCTTTGGGTTGATAGAAAGCAGAGCTATGGAGATGATTTTGTAGGAACTTTTGGAATAATTTTATCTGTCAAAGTGGAATTCTAAAAAGAGATCTGAGGGCAGAGAATCATGTTTTTTTAATAGTCATCACTAAGAATTTTAAAGGGACCTGCTATGTGCAAATGGAAATTCCATTTCTTATTTTCCAGATGTGCTTACAGTGTGAAGATAACTTTGCAAAATTTAATCATGGTGCATTCATTTATTGTTCTGCTCATTAATTTATTTATTCAGCCACTCATTTTATAACATGGGGCTTCCCTGATGGCTCAGTAGTAAAGAATCTGCCTGCTGATGCAGGAAACACGGGTTCAATCCCCAGGTTGGGAAAATTCTCTGGAGAGGGAAATAGCAAACCACTCCAGTATTCTTGCCTGGGAAATCCCAGGGACATAAGATCCTGGTGGGGCTACAGTCCCTGGGGTCCCAAAAAGTCAGACAGGAGTTAGCAACTAACTAAACAACAACAACAACAGGGAGAACATCAGAATTGAAGGATGAATACAAATTCTCTGGATAGACTACAGAGAAGGAGCTTGACTAATGATCAAGAGCCTCAACAGAGTGAAATGTGACCACAATAGAGTTATAGCTAAGATTTTGGATTCTGGAGCCAGAGGAATGATTTTAACAAATTCTTTCTTTTCCCCCTATTGTTTTGTACTAATATTTCTCCCTCAGGGAGTACTTAATATATACTAGGCATTGGATAAGAAATCTATCAGATCACCTTCTCCAATGTTTATGGCAGCCTTATGACTTACCAACATTTTACAAATGAGGCAGCTGGCATAAGTAGTTTATGGCAGGCTCCAGGTCATACAAGTGTTAGGGGGGATCTGGATACATGTGGTTTGACTCCGAAGTCAAACTTAGCTTCCAGAAAAGCTAATGTTATTCAATCTCTTTGCTCTATCTAAGCTTTAAATATTAAGGCCCTTGAATAAATACTGATCATCATTGACTTTGTACCATGAATCAGTCTCTGTGTTAGGCATTTTAATAACAAATAATAACTAAAATAGCTACCAACTGACCTTTTTCTTATAGCAGGCAGTGCTTTAATCAATACTAAACCTTAGAATATTAAAAAGCAGAGACGTTACTTTGCCAGCAAAAGTCCATCTAGTCAAGGCTATGGTTTTTCCAGTGGTTGTGTATGGATGTGAGAGTTGGACTGTGAAGAAAACTGAGCACTGAAGAATTGATGCTTTTGAACTGTGGCGTTGGAGAAGATCCTTGAGAGTCCCTTGGACTGCAAGGAGATCCAACCAGTCCATCCTAAAGGAGATCAGTCCTGGATGTTCATTGGAAGGACTGATGTTGAAGCTGAAACTCCAATACTTTGGCCACCTCATGCGAAGAGTTGACTCATTGGAAAAGACCCTGATGCTGGGAGGGATTGGGGGCAGGAGGAGAAGGGGATGGCAGAGGATGAGATGGCTGGATGGCATCACCGACTCGATGGACATGAGTTTGAGTAAACTCCGGGAGTTGGTGATGGACAGGGAGGCCTGGCGTGCTGTGATTCATGGGGTCTCAAAGAGTCAGACACAACTGAGTGACTGAACTAAACTGAACTGAAACCTTAGAAATGATTATGTTTATTTGACAATGAAGATACCTGAGTTTAGCTAGGTCATGTTGTTGTCTAATAACAGAGTTTGTTGATGGTAAAACATAAAATGACACATAGAATACAGATTTGTTCCTAGAGCCCATATGTATCTAATCTTATCATAACACTGCCTCCTGCTGAGAAAGGGCCATATCTACTGCGTCACTGGTCTGCTGTCTGCACTTCCAGCTACGACCTAGAACGTGTCTGCTGTGGCCATGAAGATCCTACAGTTATTCAGAGACAAAGTTCTTTGAATTATAGCCCAAGGCTTTGAGATATTAACTTGGAAATATTTCCCAAGTCCCTCAGGGGAGGCATCCAACAGCACTTTCAGTGTCTATCAATGTGGTTGCCATTAATACTCTTAGTCCTGCCTGGAGAATTCCATGGATAGAAGAGCCTGGACAGTTTTGGTCCAAGAGTTGCAAAGAGTCGGAAACAGCTGAAGCAAATTAGCATGCATGTGATACTCTTATTCAGGTAAAAATTCCTTTCACTGAGGCCCTCTCTAAGATGCAGTGTGACTATTGACATGCTCAGAAAACTCCCAGACATCTCCTTATGAGCCTTCTGGTTACTTCCTTGTAGGGGATTGGTTGCTGCTTTTTCCTTTCAAAATATATTTTGAAGCATGGAGTAAGGTCTTTGGTTTTCAGCTGTAAAATCTAATTAGAATGATTAGGTTGTCTTTTCCAGCCTCAGTTACATTTTTGGAGATACAGTAAATGTATATTAGAATTACATAGTAAAAATAGATGTATGATAAACTAGGTAAATAGCTACTATGGTAGCTAATATTTATTAAACTGTTCTTGTATACCAACATTGTTTTGGCTTTGTCTCATTGAATTCCTATGATAGGCCTAAGGGAAAGTATTAGTACTTTCTCACTTTACAAATTGGAGAGCCACTATAGTATTATCTTAGTCTGTTTAAGCTGTTATAAGAGAAAGCCATAGACTGGATGGCTTATAGCCAGTAGAGATTTATTTCTTCCAATATGTCGTACTGGAAGATGCATGACAGTGAGGGCTTGCTTCCTGGTTCATAGATAACAGTCTTCTTGATGTGTCTTCATATGCTAGAAGAAGAAAGGGAGCTCTCTTTTCATAAGGACACAAATCCCATTCAGGACTCTACCCTTTTGACGTAACATCCCAAAGGCCCTGCCTGCAAATATCTTAACATAGGGGATTATATTTTAGCTTATGAATTTTGGGGAACACAAATATTCAGTTTATACAAAGCATACATACCCTAAGGAGTCCCCCAGTGAGATGCAACCATATATAATCTTTTTTTCCTTGAGTTTGGGCAGAAACTGTGACTTGCCAAAAATGAGGGGCGTTTTCAGGTGTAATTAAGGTACCAAAGTATTTGACTTTCAGTTATTCACCCTAGGTGGTCTGATCTAATCAAGTGATCAAATCCTATAAAAGAATACCATCTGTTCAGCGTATGAAGAAGACATTTTATCTTCTTCATAAGGACTTAGTATTTTAGATGGGAAGGCAGATTCTAAACAAATGATTATAATTCAGTGTGATATGTAGTACTTAGATAGAAGTAGTCATTGGTTGTCTTGTGGTCAGGTATATGAGCCATAACCTTCATGGAGAATGTCTGTATTGAAGGATGGATACAAATGTCCCAGGTAGACTACAAAGTAAAAACTTGTTTATAGCAAGAACCTCAAAAGTATAGGGCAATATAGTCAAGTGGCTAAGATTGGGTCAGAGAAGTCAGAGAGAGCCTCTTGCTTGCCTTAAAGAAGTTAAGTGCCATTTCCCACATCACAAAGAAATTAATCCTGCTGAAAACTTAAGTGAGATTTAAAACAAACAAACAAAAAACAGGATGCTGTTTTCAGTCAAGCCTCTGGTCAGGATGCAGCCTGACCAACACCTTAATTGCAGCCTTGTGAGACCCTGAAGAGAGGACTCATTTAAACTATGTGCAGACTCCTGACTCATGGACACTCTGAAATAATAAATGAGTATTCTTATTTTTTCTTAAATCCTTTTGTAATTGAAGTAAATTTCACATAATACTGAGTTAACCATTTTAAATCATACAATTCAGTGGTGCTTAGTGTATTCACCATTCTGTGCAACTGTTGCCTTTTTCAATTTCCAGAATGTTCAACACCTCTCTAGGAAACCTTGTATCCAGTGAGCAATAATTTTACATCCTCTTCCCCTCAGCCCTTAGCAATCACTAATCTTTTTCTGTCTATAGATTTACCTATTATAGATATTTCATATAATGAAATCATACAATAAGTGACCTTTGTGTCTGGCTTCTTATGGTTAGCTTAATGTGTTCGAGGTTTATATATATTGTAGCATTTCAGTTCAGTTCAGCTGCTTAATCATGTCCGACGCTTTGCAACCCCATGCACTGCAGCACGCCAGGCCTCCCTGTCCATCACCAACTCCGGAAATGTACTCAAGCTCATGTCTATTGACTCGGTGATGCCGTCCAACCATCTCATCCTGTCACCCCTTCTCCTCCCACCTTCAGTCTTTCCCAGCATCAGGGTCTTTTCCAATGAGTCAGCCCTTTGCATCAGGTGGCCAAAGTATTGGAGTTTCAGCTTCAACATCAGTCCTTCCAATGAACACCCAGGACTGATCTCCTTTAGGATGGACTGGTTGGATCTCCTTGCAGTCCAAGGGACTCTCAAGGATCTTCTCCAACACCACAGTTCAAAAGCATTAATTCTTCGGCACTCAGCTTTCTTTATAGTCCAACTCTCACATTCATACATGACTACTGGAAAAACCATAGCTTTGACTAGACAGACCTTTGTATGCAAAGTAATGTCTCTGCTTTTTAATATGCTGTTGAGGTTGGTCATAACTTTTCTTCCAAGGAGCAGGCATCTTTTAATTTCATTGCTTCAGTCACATTCTGCAGAAATCTGTTATTGTTTCCAGTGTTTCCTCATCTATTTGCCATGAAGTGATGGGACCGGATGCCATGATCTTAGTTTCCTGAATATTGAGTTTTAGGCCAATTTTTTCACTCTCCTCTTTCACTTTCATCAAGAGGCTCTTTAGTTCTTCTTTGCTTTCTGCCATAAGGGTGGTGTCATCTGCATATTTGATGATATTGATATTTCTCCCAGCAATCTTGATTCCAGCTTGTGCTTCATCCAGTCCAGCATTTCCCATGATGGTAGCACTTATCAGTACTTAATTTCTTTGTTTTACCAGTTAGTAGTCTATTGTATGAACATGGGGCATTTTGTTTACCCATTCAGCCTCAATGGCCATTTCAGTTGTTTCCATCTTTGGCTATTGTACATAGAGCTACTGTGAATATGTGTATGTGTATACCTGTATTTGTTTGAGTATCTGCTTTCAATTCTTTAGACTATATAACTAGGACTGGAATAACTTACCTTTCTGAGGAGGAACTACCAAATTATAATGTGTGTTTTAAGTCATTAAGTCATTTTTAAGCAGCAATAGAGAATAGCTGCTCTGAGGAAAAACAACACAATTCAGATGAAATGTCCGTGTATAGAAATAGTACTTGGAAGGTCAGTTTTATTTCTGATCTATCTGACATTAAGTACAAGAATCATAAGCATGTTCATATTAATTTGTATTTTCAACAAAATATAGTTTTGCTGAGTTTCTCATGTAAGTCAGTGGTTCTTAGAGTCTTCAACAACATTAGTATCACCTGGGAGCTTGTTAGAAATGCACGTGACCAACCCTTACTCAGACCCGCTAAATCAGAAAGTCTGTGGTTGTGATCCAGCAACCTGCACTTTAACAAACCTCTGGGAGCTTCTGATGAATACTAATGTTTGGGACCCACTGCTACTGTCAAAAGAAACCTGGGAATTTAAGTAAGGAAATGATGGAAATGAAGATTTCCTCATTGATTGTGCAGTATACTAGGTGAAAATGATAGATGAACAAACATTTATAATATAGTGCAATAAACATTTAGAGAGAGGGTATAAATTATACTCTGTTAAACTCATAGAAGAAAGATGCTTTCTCTGGAAACACTGAGTTTCTTAGCATAGAAGGTAAGGTGCAAAAAGAGACATAAATAAGAAGTAGGATTTCTGCAGTCGATGGAAAGGGAAAGCATTCAAGGGGATGTAAATATTCTGTGTAAAGTAGTAGAAACATAGACCGCAGTGATGCCTTGGACTGTGTAGGAGGCACATAGGAGAATGTAGGGGAGGCTTTCAGAAGATGAAACTGAACAGGTGAGTGCTAAAAAAGATTGGGCTTTATTTGTTGCACTTTGTGGATTCTAAAATAATATTAGAAGAAAACAGCGTCTACTTTAAATTTCATTTCAGAAGGGATAAACTTGGTGAAAGATGTAGCTCATCAAAAGGAAAACTATTTGCTACTTTAACATGTTCCTAGGATTCAGTGTTCTCTCACATAATACGTATTAATTCTTTCAAGAAGTCTTTACTTTAAAATAAGTTATTTATTGATATTCGTTGTTTTGTTTTTGATTTTAATTTTTTTTGAACAGCAGTAATTCTCTGTAAAGCATTGCTATCATGTGCTGACACTGTTTTAAAAATTAAGATTTCTTGTTCTTAAAGTTAGTGAAACTGTCTAAAAATGACTTTGATAAAACAGTGTTGAATATTGAAACATTTGCTTGATGAATCTTGATGCATTCCAAGGGAAACATTATGGAAGATGTAAGTGTGTGTTGGGGTTTTGGGGAAGAATGACATCACTCTTTCACATGAAAATAGCCAATGTAGGTAGTGTGAACATTGGCAGATCTCACCACAGGGCCACACTTTCAAATTTAAGCTTTTTTATGTTAGACTTTTCTGGTTGGTTAACACACTTTAAGGGGAAACTGGCAAGCTGACTGTGTGTCAGAGAACTCCTGGATGAGTGGAAAGTGTTCATCTTGCTTTTGGGGTCAGAGGGGTCCCTGAAATCTCATTTGAAATCCCAGTGCCAAACTGAAAAAGAGAATACCCTAGTTACTCTGCATAATTTGAGGTAGCCAAGATCAGTTATTTGGAACTTTTTGTTATTTATATGACCTGCTCTTCACTAAATCTGTGATCACCAGAGTCACTCTGGAGTCCATAGCCGAGCTATGGAGCACCACATGGAGTAGAGTGCTTCTTCCCACTTCTCATTTTCAGAATCACTGTCAAAGCTAATCTTTAAGTGGAAATAGCACATGATTTCAATTAGTTTCTAGGGCATAGCAACCTGGAAATTTGTTTGTTTGATACCTTGAAGTCTCAAATTGTTCCTGTGTACCAAACCATGGAAGGTGAAGAAACCAGCAGCTTAATCACTGTCTTTTGTGTATTTTCTAAGCTACAGTCAGAAACAGTTTGATTGTAATATATCCACATAACAAAGACATATACACACACAGTTGCACACAATCTATTGAAGGAGTGACAGTGTTTGGGCATTTTGATGACCCAGATAATTTGTATTCACTTATTTTGAGATTCCCTGTCTTAGATAATTATTTTCAAAGATCATTTGAGTTATTTTTTTGAAAATAGGAATTCAGTGATACTATTATTTTGAAGTGTGGACAAAGAAAAAGGAGCAAAGAAGACATCAATACAAACCTGAGTTACAGGCTTCCATTTCCCACCCCAACCTTGTTATTTAGAAGTGAGATATCATTTAAAGAAGTTTTCAGTAAACTGATTCTAAGTAGCATGCCTTAGGATTTCCACTGGGTCTCACCTATATGCCAGTGTGAACATGAATTTGAGCAAATGCAGGGAGATAGTGAAGGACAGGGAAGCCTGGTATGCTTCAGTTCATGGGGTCATGAAGAGCTGGACACAATTTAGTGACTGAACAATGAACAACAACAATTTGCCTTTATAAAACCATGCATTCAAGGACCTCAAAATGCTTGTGGGATCACTCCAAAAATAGGAGCATTGGTGAAGTGTCCAGTATCCTTCCAGCCTTATGCGTCCTTCTGAGACATTCCTCCTACATATGGATTCTTCTTTGGTCCATTGGGTCTCCTGCACATCCCTTTGTCAGACTAGCTCACACATACTATTTGTACTTCAAATTAACTGGTCACCTAGAATCAATTTGTCAGCTTCATGTCATGGATCTACTTACTCTTTTCTGGGGAAGTTTGTTCTGATAATGACTTCTTTCCCTGTCCTTAAAATCCATCTTTGCTAAGCTTTTCCAGTGGGTCCATACTGAATGACTAAAGCTTAATATCCTAGACCTAAATGACTCTCCAGTTCATTATTGCTACCTACTTTTTGTCATAGATCTTAGATGGCAAAGCCCTAGACCCACTTTTAATTGTCCAATTATTCTCTTTATTTATTTAAAATTCTTCTTTGTGTGATCTTGGGAAAATTGATTTATCTCTGAGTCTTATTGTCTCTTATTTCTAAAAGTAAGGATTGAAAATGTTGCTCTCACAAGCTTTGACATTAAATTACAGTGCTGAGAATATAAGGATGAAATGAAATGTGATGTACATTAGTGGAGTGAGGGAATATCAAACCTAAAAACAAAAATATCTTCAAAGGGTTGGTCAGAAGCTGATAAGATTGCACATTTCCTAATTTCCATAATCAATAATAAAAAATCATTTAAAATATGCTATCATGCCTATATCCTCTTTGTCTCTATAGTACTTTGTTACTAGAGAAGCAGAGTGAAACTCAGGTGCCTATTTGGCCTTTGATGTATAGCTGTGCAGAAAATGCCTCTTCAGCAAGTACACAGTTATGGTCACTAAATATAAAGTTTTCTGGATCATTGAGATGACACAGATAGTTAATTCAGAAAGAGCCTCCTGGGAAACCTATGCAAAAGGTAAAAGAACCTCTATGCTGTGATTCAAAGAACTCTCATTGTTGGATTGAAAAGCAGTAGAATGGCAGTAGTTTTTCAAAATTGTAATTTGGTAAGGTAGTTTAGTATGTGTGACATTCACTAGTCTGTGAATCTGTGCCAGTGATAACTACCATATATTTCCAATGTGAGCAACAAATAGAAATTAAAAAGATTAAATATGGTTTATGGCTCAGCCTTCACTTAGATCACTTATTTTTGAAGACTGTGTGCCATCCTCACTCCCATCTCCTCCTTCACTATTCCATCCAATCAGCTACAAAGCCCTAAACATTTTATCCTACACATATCCTACACATTCAAATTATCATGACAGCCTTCCTTGATAGGGTGATAAAGTCCTGATGGACTTTATTTTGGATCTTGCCAAATCTTCCTTGGATTATTGAGCAATTATTGCATTTAGTCTCCTTCCTTCCTTTCTCCTTTCTGTCTTACCCTCTTTAATCTGCCATATGATGCTAGAAGTGTTTTGAAAATTACATGTCTGTTGTCACCCCTGTCTAAAAATGTCTAATGGATATTTATGGTCTTATCAAGGTTTATTAAACATTTCTTTCTTGCTCCACCTTCTCCCATCTAACCGTTCCCATACCACTTGCTCTTCTCTAGCCAAATATTTGTGAAACATTCTCTATACAATAAATATCATGTATTTCCATCTATCTTTGCCTCAGTGCATACTGCTTTGTTTTAAACTTAGTGAAACACTAATTATTCTTTAAATCTCTTTTCTTTTTTATGAAATTATTCTCAGGTCTTCAGGTGCAATTGGGTGCCCTTTTAATACAATACAGTCATAACTTATTGATTTATCTATTTTTATTCATAATATTGATGAGTATAATGGACTGAGGGAGGACCCCACCTAATTCAGTTTACAACCTTAGGGCTTGTATTATGGCAAGCATATGTCAAGCACTGAATATATGGTGTACGTAGAAGGAGATAGACTAAGAGAGAATATTTGTAAAAACAAGAAGAATCTGCATGGTAGAATTTAACATAATGAAAGAGTAATGTGTTTAGTTCTCTGTCAACTTGTCTGGAGGATATTCAAGGTCATGGCCAAAAGTTACATATGGCCTATGTTCACGTTCATTGAAGGATCTGGTTTTTAGAATATTTTCAAAAGAGGTAGAAATTTTCTCGCCCAAAGTAATTCTCAACTTTTCTTTCTTTTCCACCAAGGACACATGTAGCCAAATCAACAAAAAATGCAGAAGGCAGTGACAGTTTCACCAGAGGAAGCATCTACATGAGCAAACACAGATGCAAATACAGAGACAGAGAGAAAAGAATAGAGAGAGATGGAGAAAACAGAACCTCACAGCATTCTTACAGAATCTTAAAGGTAGTATTTTCCAGAGGACATCAGAAAGGATAAAAGCTTTTTATAGATATCATTTAATTAAAGCTAATTATAATTAAAGAGCATTATTATAACAGGAAGAATATATTAATCAGGATTTTCCAAAGAAACAGAACCAATAGAGAACCAATATCTTTATCCCTTTTTTCTCTCTGTCTCTGTCTATACACACACACACACACACACACACACACACACATATACATGATAGATAATATTACATGTGCAGGTCAAGAAGCAACAGTTAGAGCCAGACATGGAACAATGCACTGGTTCCAAATTGGGAAAGGAGTACATCAAGGATGTATATTGGTACCCTGCTTATTTAACTTATATGCAGAGTACGTCATGTGAAATGCCAGGCTGGATGAAGCACAAGCTGGAATCAAGATTGCTGGGAGAAATATCAATAACCTCAGATATGCAGATGACACCACGCTTATGGCAGAAAGTGAAGAGGAACTAAAGAGCCTCTTGATGAAAGTGAAAGAGGAGAGTGAAAAAGCTGGCTTAAAACTCAGCATTCAAAAAACAAAGATCATGGCATCTGGTCCCATCACTTAGTGGCAAATAGATGGGGAAACAATGGAATCAGTGAGAGACTATTTTCTTGGAATCCAGAATCACTGCAGATGGTGACTGCAGCCACAAAATTAAAAGACACTTTCTCCTTGGAAGAAACTCTATGACAAACCTAAATTGCATATTAAAAAACAGAGACATTACTTTGGTAATGTCTGGATATTTGGTAATGATGGACAAAGGTCCATCTAGTCAAAGCTGTGGTTTTTTCCAGTAGTCATGTATGAATGTGAGAGTTGGACCTTTATAAAGAAGGCTGAATGCCAAAGAATTGATGCCTCTGAGTTGTGGTATTGGAGAAGACCCTTAAGTCCCTTGGACTGCAAGGAAATCAAACCAGTCAATCCTAAAGGAAATCAGTCCTGAATATTCTTTAAAAGGACTGATGCTGAAGCTGAAGCTCAGTGTTTCAGCCACCTGATGTGAAGAGCTGACTTATTAGAAAAGACCTTGATGGTAGGAAACATTGAAGGCAGGAGCAGAAGGGGATGACAGAGGATGAGATGGTTGAATGGCATCACCAATTCAATGGACATGAGTTTGAGCAAGCTCCAGGAGATGCTGAAGGACAGAGAAGCCTGGCATGCTGCAGTCTGTGGGATCACAAAGAGTCAGACATGACTGAGTGACTGAACAACAACAAAATATTACATTTAAACTGCTTATTATATAAAATGATAAATAAATAATAAATATTTTTATATGGTCTTCCCTGGTGGCTCAGTGGTAGAGAATACCCCTGCAAATTCAGCAGACACATATTCGATCCCTGGGCCAGGAAGATCCCTTCAAGAAGGAAATGGCAACCAACTCCATTATTCTTGCCTGAAAAATCCCATGGACAGAGGGATCTGGGTGGGCTACAGTCCATGGAGTGGCAAAAGAGTCAAACATGACTTAGGGACTAAATAACAGCAACAATATTTCCTATTTATTATAAAGATTATGTTACTATTATCTTTTGATTATGGAGGCTCTAAAATCCCTTAATGCGTTGTATGCAATCCAGAGAACCAGGAAAACCAATGTTGTAATCCATAGTGTAGATTCCTAGTCCCTGGATAGTGAACGACCTATATCCTACCTTGTGTCAGGGAGAGAGAGTAAAATTTTCTTTTCTCTGCCTTTTTTTTTTCTTTTTTTTAGGCTTCACCATAAGGCATGCAGGATCTTAGTTCCTCAGTCAGGGATATAACCTGTGCCTCCACACTGGGGATGTGAAAATTTTAACCCTTGGATTACCAGGGAAGTCCCTCTTTGCCTAATTTTTAAACTTTTCAGGCCCTCAATGGATTAAATGATGTCCATCCACATTGGATAGCCCAATTTGCTTTACTCACATACTAATCTTAATTTCACAGTTCTTATAGAGGTGCTGACCTTACATGAAAAATTATTTTTATAGTTTAATTCAGTAAATATCACCTGGGATATCTGTTAAAAATGCAAATACCATGGTTAAACCACAAGAGATTCAGAGATATTAGCTGTAGTAGGCAAGTATTGGCTATTTGACAATTTGAGTTTACTCTTTCATGGCTTGAGTGATCTTAATTCCCTTACCAGGGATCGAATCAGCGCCCCTAGCAGTGAGACACTGAGTCCTAGCCACTGGACTATCAGGCAGTCCCCCTGAGTTGACTCTTGTGCAACACTGGAATTAGGGGCACTGACCCTCTCTGCAGCTGAAAGCCTGAGTAAAATAGTCAGCCCTCCATATCTGAGTTTCCTCCTTATCTGCACGTCCAGCCAATTACTCATTATGAAGTAAGATAGTGAATTGAAAAAATCCACATATAAGTTGACTCATGCAGTTCAGACTTGTGTTGTTCAAAGATCAGCTGCATTTAGTTTCCTCTTCTTGCGTCAATATAACCCATATTTTATTTTGAGGGACTGCTTTTCTCTCAGCCCTGTAACTTGTTTAGAATTGAACTCAGTTAGTCTTGCACTGCTTTTTGATTGAATGGATATATCCTTAATACAGAACAATGCTCATTATTACTTATTGAAAGTACTTGCTTTCTCACTGAAACTCCCTGTTCCTCAAATGGTGTGGGATTAATCTGGAACTGTTGCATCCATGAGCTGACCTAAGGATAAACCATGAAGGAGCTTTCCATGTGCATTGGGAATGGAAAATATATAGGTAATACATTTATGTTGAATGTTTCAAGAATATACCCATATTCCCTTGATTTATTCTAAAGTGGATCTTATAGTATTTGATGTTGAAGTAGAAGGAAAGAAAAAAATTACATATGTGCTGTGACTAAAGCCCTCAAAATAGTTTATATTATGTTAGTACTTAACACTATACTTATGCTTATGTTGAAAAAATGTTTGTGCTTATCAAATGTGTTTTATTTTTTAACACATTTTCATGTATGTCAAAGTAGGATTTTGAACTATGTTCATTACCAGGAATGAATTCTTGAGTTCAGTTCCACTTTTTATCTCATTCAGAAGAAATTCTAATCTTAAGTAAAACTGAATTCAGTGGTCAGTCATTCTATTAAAATGAAAAGTGCAAAATCTCTTTTGCACATGATTCAATGATATTAAACTGGCATCAGTATAATTGACCCTTTTGTACAATTTTAAAACATTTCCTATTGCTGATAGTCAAATATTGCAGTAAAATGAGAGGACCTTCTTTAAGCATATTATCAAAATTGAGAATAAAAGCATATTTTGACCTTAATTCAACCAGTTCTGCTAAATCAGCTAGATCTCTTTCGCATTTAGTAACTTTAATTAGTAAATTGGAGAATGTCTAGCTATTCCTTCTGAATTTATTTGCAAATATTTCCATTAATTAATATTTTTAACTGTGCTAAAGGCTATGAGATAAATTTAAAAAGGAGATTTTTTAATTGCACCACAGGTACACTATAAAATGTAGGCATCTCCTCTCACACTTGGATGTGCTGTGCTGTGGAGACAAAAATAAGATAAATGTGTATACCTATAATGAGCACTGCAACTAATAAGAATTATAATTTTTGACTGTCTGATGCATACAAGGCTCTGCTAAGATATGTATCTGGCAACCATCTGTAATTAAGACTCATTACAGCTTTGTTTATAATATACAGTTGTTTCGAAGTTTTAAAGAACCAAGTTATAAACAAAATTTTCTCACAAGATGTGTAATTCAGGACAATTTTACTGGGAAAGACTTGTCATTCAGGGTTCTTAAGGAAGGCCAGATAATCCACCTCTCATTTTTTTCTGTTGTTATTGTTGTTTTTTTGTTTCTCTGACAAATCTCTGCAAAATCTTTGCAAAGGTTCAGTGAATCAGTCAGGGGTGATTTTCTTGGCTTCTGAGCTTAGGGCTCACAGCCTCAACCTCCTTGCCAAGATTTTCCTGAATATTCATTCCATCAAACAAGGACTACTGATTTCTTTTACCCATGGAAGCTGGGCAAAAAGCTATTCTTCACTGTCACGCACATCACATAGACTAGACACTGCTGGCAGTTCAAGATAAGTAATATCTGCTGGAAGAGAGTCAAAGATGTAAATCCTTTCTGTGCCTTATGTACTGCAGACTTGTTTAGCATAAGAGTGTCTGGATGTTGGAGAAGCTGATCTCCTCCAAATGACTTATAAACTTGAAAACCACAATGGTGGTGAAGAAGTAGGGAGATGAAGTCAGGGTCAGGAGGGGAAATACAGTGGCTGGAAGAGAGGAGAAGACTATCACCTTTGTTAGGAACTGTGTAAAGTAGTGAATCTGGCAGCGAATGTAAAGTCAGACATTATCTCTCCTCTTTGATGCTTCTACCTGGATATATGACCTTGGATAAGTCATTGAAGTCTCTAATTCTTGGTGTCCTCATTTGTAAGGTAGGAATTATTACCTTGTGATACCTGCTTCAGAGGAATGGGTGTTCTAAGAGCACAATAATTTTTTAGATGGTAGAATTCACATTGTTGTAGCTCTCTCTCTGGTCAAATTCCTCTCCGAATGGCACATTTCTCCCTTTATAATATGAGGGTATACGTAAAAGACAAATTTCAGAGACAGCCCTCTTGGAGTATACAAAGATAAAATGTAAGAGGAAAGAGTGGTATTATCATTGGGAAGATAAGTTTTATTTATCTCTTTCCAGGAGTTAGGAGCAGGTGTCAACCAGTTAGTAGTGAAATATTCTGACTCTGTAATCAAGTAGACATAGATTTTATGTTGAATAAGGTACTTACCTTGTGAAACCACATGGGAATTTCTCTAGAGGCAAGTAAGATGATACCATCTATCACCTAGTGGTGCTGTATTAAGTGAGATTGTGCTTAGCCCCATGTCTGGCATAGAAATCCTCCTCTCAGTGTGATGTTACCAATCTTTTGTTTGTTGTTGTTGTACTTTTCTGTTATTACCAGAACTATCATTAGCTTTTACTGCATAAACATATCTGTGTAGCATTTACCCAGGAGAGCCCTAAAATGTTGTCCATGTGAGAAGTAACCCAACGGCATGTCAGTAGCAACAGTTGGGAGTTCCTGTCTTTTGATTTGAGACTCATATTTGAAAATCCTTTTGATTTTCTCTGTTCATGGTATTCTAACTCATATGTGCTCTCTCTCCTAGTGGAGAGTCACGTGAGTATCTACTTTGAAGTGTCTTATTCACCTAGACCTGATAAAGTGAGTTTTTATATATGCCATGTAGTCTTCTTTTAAGTCAGATAATCAACCTCAAATATACCCTTAAAAATATGATAATATATTTTGGACACAGAGATAGAAACATGGCTTTACTTAATTAGTTTAGGGTTGTGCCTATTAGAAGAAAGCCCTTTTATGCTCCACAAGTGTGGATAATCCCACTCTGAGCTCAAATTTCATAGCACTGTCTTTGGGGAGGCTGAGGACCTCTAGAATGAGTCTTATTGTCTACTTGATGAGTGCTCTCTATTCCTGCTTTTTAAAACATCACTACTGTGTGCATGACCACCCCTAAGAGGGCAAGTTTCATTCTTAGGGCCAAAATGTCTCAGATGTTAGCTGATCTTATGGACTTCCACAGGGCCATGGAGTGGTCCTTAGGAGAATAATAAAAATAAAATTGGAAAGTACTGCTGTAAGGCTACTGAGGACTCCAAAATGAATTACCTGTGCTCTCCTTCTGAACATAAGATTTGGTAATTTGTTATGGTAATGGTAATAGTAATGATAATTTGTTATGAACTGAATTGTGTCCTGCAGAATTCATATGTTGAAGCTCTAACCTTGGTTATGTTAGAATGTGACTGTATTTGGAGAAGAGTGTATAAAGAGCTAATATTTAAGGTTAAATGAGGTCATAGGGTGGATCCCTAACCCAATATGACTGGTGTCCTTTTTTAAAATTATGATTGGGCAATAATTGCTTTGTAATGTTGTGTTGGTTGACTGGTGTCCTTTTAAGAAGAGGGCAGAATACCAGAGGGATGTGCCTAGAGAGAAAGGACCATGTGCATGCACGAAGAGAAAGTCGCCGTCTAAAAACCAGGAGGGAGGCCACAGGAGAAATCGAACCTCTTGACCCCTTGATCTTGGCTTTCTAGCCTCTAGAACTATGAGAAAGTAAGTTTTTGTCATTTAAGCCACCCAGTGTCATATTTTGTTATGGTAACCATAACAGAACCAAAATATCAATTTTATATTGTAAAGGTTATATTTTACATTGTCAGAAATGGAGCTTATTAAACTGAGACTCAAAAGTAGTCAGACTTAACCACTTAGTCACAAGACACAATGTAAAACTCCACACTTCCTCAGGTGAGGGCCTGCGTATAGAAATTTTAGGAGGGCAGAGACAATGAAATAATATGCTCCATGTGATAAAAACTGAACTAACTTTCAGAATGTGTGTGGCAAAGGCGACTGGGTTATGTATGCCCGGATTCTCCTTCCAATTGTGTCAGTCAGATTAACCAACTTCCTCACTTATGGGAAGCAGTCAGTGAGAAGTGGAAAGAGGTCAGAAATGTGAAATTACTGGAGTTTCCTCCACATGGAAGGGAACATCTGGACATTGACCATTCTATCACCAGTCTAGCAACTATCTCAGAAGTAGAGTTCATTAACATTGGCTACATAGATCTGAGATGATTGAGCCTAAGTACTCTAGTATCAGGAGGCATTAGCCCTTTTGCATGTGTTGCCTCTCTGCACTGTCAGATGCTATCCTAACTACTGTGCATTTACATGCATTCTTTATCTGCTTTAGACTATGACTGTATTATAGGTACTATTGTTCACATTTTAGGCACAAGAATAATGAGACTCAAAGAGATTAATTAACTTTCCTCTGCCTGCTTAACTAGTATGTGAGGAACCCTGAATAAATAAACCTAGAATAGGGACATGAACTGGGACATGTGGTCTTCCATATTTTTGAGTGGCTAGAGTTTGTCTTTTCCTGGATGGAATTTGGCAGAGTATAGGACTGAAATACAAAACTTATCACCACAGTGAACCAGGACATTAGAAGTCAGGGAAGGGAGACTAGAAAAATAATCAAGAGACTGAGGGAAATCTATAACATTGTTGACTTGAAGGGATCAGAGGTAGATAGAACATAGTATGGAGACAATAATTTTGAGCTTAGAAGATGAGAGATAGTATACTAAAGGAGCACCAGTGGCTCATCTGGTGTTTGCTTAACATTGGAATTGGTGATCATAATTTATTTTTCTGACATTCAGGGTTGGAAGGTAGAGTGACTTGGTCAGAGGATAAATACAAAGAGAAGGGCCCAATGGAAACCTAAAAGTATGCAAAAGCAAAAATGGAATTCCACTATGAATCATGGTACTGCTTCAACATAGAAAGGCCCACAATACAGCCAGTGCAACTTCCAAATACTTAGTAATTTGACCTGCAAGAATGAAAACACAATTTTATGCTAATATATGCTTATAACTCACTTTTATTTCTCATCCTCACAGCCATCCTATGAAGTGTATTGAGTGATTATTAATCTCATTTTACAAGAAAAGCAACTGAGAGTGACTCATCTGAGGTTACATAGCAAATGAGTAAAGCCAGGTCTCTGATCTGAGAAATAAAATCATTGAGGTGGTCATGCATTAGGTCATGTGTTAGGTACTATTGCTATACATTTCTCTATAAAATTCTGGGGCCCGAGGCTGATCTATGGATATAACTTAATGCCTAGGGTAACATGACTCACTGTTTTAAAGGATCATGTTTGGCAAGGACACTAACTACCTCTTATTTGACTCCATGTTCCTCTCCATGAAAAAGATGTCAACTTCTTCTGGATGTTAGTGGAGGGAAAATGATATAACATACTTATATGTGTCTCTCCTGGAAGAGATACAGAAAGCATATTTTTGAGGAGTAGATAATAGTTTGAAAGACTGTATTAATGACTTTGAGGCTGGGCTGGGCCATTTTGAATCCTAACAAAAACGACTGGACCGATACCCACAAGCATTCTCAGTAAGAGTGTCAAGTAAGAGTGTCATTCTGTGACCTAAGTTTCCATTCTCTCATGAGATTGTGATGAGTGTGATGAGGACGTGACCCCCAAGCAACCCATGATACAGTGATATTTATGCAAAGACATGTGGTTCTTGTTGCAGCTGTGCCACATCACTTCCAGATGTTTGTGGAACATCCCTGGCAGCATCTTCTGAGAGGCTGTTTAAAGAAGAACAGGCTGATACTTCCCTGATTCGGCTGTTCCTATACTTTCTTTTGTGGGGAAAGCAGAATGCCAGCCAAGCCAAGGGAGATTGTTGCAATGTATCTGTTACATTTGAACTTCAGATCTCTAGTAATTTTCTCAATTTTGTCTTTGTAATGAGTCCTTATGACTCAGAACTGCTTAGACACCAAGAACAACAAGGCTGAAATTCTCAAAAGGAAGTTTAATTCTTGAAAAACTGTTCTTTGTCTCAGCCTAGCAGCTTCTTCCTACCACCCCCAGTAACTCTGATCTTAATCTATCCATCCAGCATACTCTTCTCTTTAATTAAGTGGGAGAGGATGGAGAGAGAGGAAGACAGAGGAAGAGGGAGAGTGAACAAGAGAGCCTCTGCTAGAATTCTAGCAGACCATTAGATCTCGTAGACAGATAATGGTCAAATATAGGTGTGCACAAGGAATTCTGAGAGGGAGCGTCTGAGAAGCATCTTCTTTCTGAATTGAATTTCATCCCCTCAATTAAGTATAAACTAGCATGCAGTGCTGACTATTGACTGTGCTTCCCTTTATAGAAATGCCCCACCACACTGGTTAGTCCTGACTTCCCATTCACCCAACTCTATTCATTGTGAAGCATTTTTGCAATTATTATTGGATAAATCACTGGACTTTTCTGGGTCTCACCCCTTCGCAGGAGGTTTTAATTATTGCTACTACTTTGTTGCCATATACCCTGTGTCCCGACTATATTATGCAACTATTCACATGATATTTTGGATTATGCAAGTCTCTTCTAACACTTCAGAGAGTTTATTTTATGTACATATATTTTCTATACATATAAATATATGTATATATTTTGTAGTTAAAATAGTCAAACTTCCTCCCCTGTCTCAACATGCAGTATTGTTAAAGTCTTCTTGAATTAGTAGCAGAGAATTAAAATATTATTTGTAAGAAGCAAATGGAGATTTCTCCCCATAAGCCCTCTACATTTCATCAATCAATCCAGGGAAAGAATCCATCTATATTTTTCTGGCTAAGATAAAATTCTTAGACCTTCCCAACATATCATTTCTTTCAAATGACTTAAGGGAGGAACAGATTTATATTCAATGCCATTCTATAGTCATTCTATTTTCTCATTTATATGAGTAACTTAGTCTGTTTTTTCTTTTTTCTTCCTCTTCTTTAGTTAAATTTCCTTTGGATGTAATAACCTTTTCTCTCCTCTCCTCTCCACCAATCCATACCAAATACACTACTCATAGCTGTTCATTTTCAATGTCCCTCTGAAAGTTTAAATGTCTCATTTGCATTTCAGTCAATGTTTAAAATACAAGAATCTGAAAAGGAAATAAAACCATAGGAGAGGGCCTTTCAGTGAGTGGGAAATAGTAATAAATTCAGTGTTCTGACCCCAATTATGGGTGTTCAGCCTCCTAAGTCCTCTTTCGTTCATCCTGCACAGGGAAGTGCTGACACAAGCCCCTCGCCGGACTCCACGCTCTGCCCCCTCTTCTCCCACCAGAATGTCTGTGTGTGAATGACCATTGTTTTCAGTCTGTCTTTGTTATTCCCTGAGATTCTGCGACTATACCGAACTTTAAAACTGTAAGTGTGGTAGGACTTTGCTGGTCTTTTTGATCCAGTGAAAACAATTTCTACTAGTTTTCAAAAGCAGATGTATAGTTGATGGGTAGTGCAGTAGTACTTTTATCCTTCTCATGGAATTAGCAAGATTATCTGTCACTGAAAATGATAAGCAGGCACTGAGAAGACAACTGGGGCTGAGACACTGGGGCTTCCCTGGTGGCTAAGTGGTAAAGAATCTGCCTGCCAGTGCAGGAGACACGAGTCTGACCCCTGGGTTGGGAAGATTCCCTGGCAAAGGAAATGGTAACCTAGTCCATTATTCTTGCCTGGAGAATCTCATAGACAGAGGAGCCTGGTGGGCTACAGTCCATGGGGTCTCAAAGAGTCAGACACTAAGCAACTGAGCAGGCACAAGAAGACAGCAGGTTGCTCCACAGAAGAGATTCTATAAAGAATGTGTCTTTGGAGCCAGATAAACCTGGGTTCAAATATTGTCTTTATCATTTGTTGGTAGATTAGCTTCAGGACACAGCTTTTCAAAGCTATTTTTCCATCTGTAGAATAAGCACAGTGACAGCTGCTTCAAGCTTTGTTATAAGGATTCAGTGATAGGACATATGTAAATTTCCTTAAACTACACTGGGTGATCAGTAAACATTCAATGTATTGTGATTATTACTGTTTTCATTGTTAGCAATAATATTTACTAATACTGGTATACTGATAACATTTTTTGCTGTGCGGACCTATTCTCTTGTGAGAGTCACTCAGATGGATATCTTGTTCCTAGGAAATACCAACTTTGCAGGACATGTGTATTCTAAAGTGGACTCACATACTCAAAAATCCTCAGGAAGTAAAGTTAGTTCATTATTTCAACAAGTATTGATTGGAGGCACAGTCTGTGTTTCATATTGTTCTGCAATTTGGGCATTCAATAATGGACAAGGTGGGCTTCCCAGGTGGCTCAGTTGTAAAGAATTTGCCTGCCAAGCAGGAGACGTGAGTTTGATTCCTGGATCAGGAAAATCCCCTGGAGAAGCAAATGGCAACCCATTCCAGTACTTTTGCCTGAAGAATCCCATGGACAGAGGAGCCTGGCAGGCTACAGTCCACGGGGTCTCAAAAGAGTCAGACATGGCTTAGAGACTAAACAACAACAGTGAACTTGATGAGTGAGTTTTCGGGCACTTACATTCTAGGGGGAGAAGACAGAGAAAAATAAATAATTAAATAAACAGGATCTGTGATCAAACTAGATAATTTTATAGTGTGGTATGTACTATAAAGTAAAACAGAAACATGATTGTGGAGGGAGATTAATTTGGATTATGTGGTTAAGGACAGGAGCGGCTTCACATTGGAGATGGTATTGAGTTTATTCCTAAATTCCAAATAAGATCCAGTCATAGGAAATGAAGGGATGGGAGGAAAGACCACTCTGGGGAATGGCAGGGAAACCAATTTAGCTAACATAAAAAAGTCAGTGAGTCTCAGAGCTGACTTGGGCAAAGGGGATGGGATATTGAGAGGTGAAGAGGAGTTAAGACAGAGCAATATTGTATCTACCTCTCTAGGTCACAGTGAGGGATTTGTGTGTATTATACTCAGAGAAGTGGAGAAAAGGTGCCAACATAAAACTAATGAGTTGACTCAGCTAATGTCTAATTGTGACAGAATGATGTCTTGGTCCAGATGATGTGCAGTAGTACAGATCAGGAGTGGTCAACAGATCAGAATAATTTTGGAACTAGAATTGATGGGTCTTTTATTTTTTATTTTTTCCTGGTTGTGAGGGATGAGGAAAAGAGAAGAATAAATTATTCCTATATTATCTCTAGTCATAGAATTAAATTAGACATATGTGGAATATTCAGATAATAATAAATCTCAGGAATTATAAAATTACTTATGGATATTAAATCAGAACACTGGGAGTTAAATACAAGCTATTCAATTTACTATGTGCGTGAATGCTAAATCATTTCAGTCATATCTGACTCTTTGCAACCCCATGGACTATAGTCCACCAGGCTCCTCTGTCCATGGGATTCTCCAGGCAGGAATACTGGAGTGGGTTGCCATTTCTCCAGGGAATCTTTCTGACCCAGGGATTGAACCCATATCTCTGTTGTCTCCTACATTGACAGGCAGGTTCTTTACTGCTAGTACCACTGGATGGCCAGAGGGAAATACTATAATGTTTCAGCTTTCATGCTCTATAAAAAATGAGGATAATAAAACTATATTTATATACCTGCAAAAGGTGTTTTGAGAGGCAAGTAAAAAAATCACTATAATTGTATGGTGATATTTTATCAAGTATTTAATATATGCAGTGATTGTGCTGAATGCCTTCATTTTACTCCTTAAACATGCAGTAAAAATATTTGTTGGTAGTCCCACTTTACAGATGGTGAAATTTAAGCACAGAGAGATTAAAATGTGTATGTGGTCGAAAAGCTAGATCACATCTTTAGCTACCATGTGTTGTGCAATCTAGAGGCTGTGCCATTAACTAGTACCTAAAATTTATCTTAGTAAGTCCCAAAAAGGGTACTGAAGTTTATGGATGCAAAGCATCCATATAATTTAATAAGAATGATTTTAAAACTAAGAAGATAAACTGTGTATAAGTAAAAATTCAACTTCTCCTGAAACATGGTTACTTTGTGATGGGAAAGCAAACTGGAATGAAATTATATGATAAGTTATCTTAATCCTTTAAATAAAAAAAAAATTCAGTCTGACAGCATTGACAATATCTGATACTGACTTGCTATCTCTTATAACACCTATCATCTAGTAATAGGTCCCTAAGTAAATGTTTAATAAACTCCTACAGAATACATAAATAGGTCTTTTGGGCCATAGTCTGTGTATTTTCATAATATAAATTTCTGAAGGACAAACCCTTGACTTTTTTTTTTCTCTTTTCTTATTTTGCCTTCCCTCACAGTGTTTAGGATAGTAGAGGTTCATTACATTTATTATTTATCAAATAAAATAAATTCTTGCTGTCAGACACTAATGAGAAGGAGCATGAACACAGATGGTACAAAAGTGCCAGTAAGTCAATGACTGTTTTCGTCACCATCCTGAAGCAAAGCAGCATTGTTAGAGACTTGGGTCCAAATCTGATCTGAAAAAAAAAAAAAATGGCTTATTCCCTTGTTTATGTTGTTAGTTTATTTTCATTTCCTAACTGGTTAAACCTTTTGCTTAAGAACTTAAGATTCCAGGGCATATGGAACCTTGAAGATTTCACAGTTTGCATAATGGATGTTCTGTATAGCCTTGTTCAGTGTCCTGTCTTGTTGTTGAGCTTTGAAATGGTATATACCCCAGAGATATTATGATGTGACACTAAATAGAGAAGAAAGCCAACCTACCACCCTCCCTGCCCTCAACCCAGAGGAAGTCCTCTATCTCTGGTATGTGACCTCTTTACATATTTTGTTTTCTCTGCATCAATAATTGTCACTGTTTCTTTCTGATTTATTTACTCATTTGCACCTAACTTGTGTATCCCTCTTATGATCTATATATTCCAGGAGTGTAGAACTATGTATGCTAAACCATAAATCATCCTTGCCTACAGTGTCTGAGGTAACATATACTTATTAAATAAATGAGAGATAAATATGCCTCTGGGCCTTTGCACACATTTTTCTGCCAGAGAAGAGTCAGACTCAAACAATATTGAAGAACTGTAAGTTGATGTATGAGGGGATGTATCACCATCTATTGCTATGTAAGTTACCCCAAACTCAGTGGTTTATGGCAATGACAATGATGCTGTCGTCTTTCCCAGTTTTAGGAATTTGGGAAAGGTTAGAGTGGTGGTTTCAGTTGGGGGTCACTTAAGTGTAATGAGTTGAGGGCTGGAGGTGGAACATGAAGCCGCTCGAGCAGATGGGGGATGGCTAGTTGTGTCATTTCTGTCTCTCATATATTCTCCTTTTGATAGCTCATCATGAGCTGGTTTGGACTTCTTCACAGTACCGTGGCCTCAGAGCAGTCAGATTGATTCCACAGTGGCTCACGTATCTTGTCTGCCTTCTAGAAATTCAGGCAGAAGCATTATTAGCTACACTTGAGAGTCACATAATGTCATGTCTGCTGTATTCATCTAGATGACTATTTACTAAGGTCAGCTAGATTCAGAAGGAAGGGTTTTAGGCTCATCTTTTGATGTCAAGAGAGTCAGAGTATTTGTATACATGTTTTAGAGTTACCACAATAAGGTTATATAAAATATAATTTTTTCTTTGGGAAGTTTTTCTGAAATCCCCATGGCTGACTTCTTCCATTTCCCCACTGAACTCTTTATCAGGAGACAGCAAGGTGTGTAGTGATGGGGCAAACATGCTTCATCAAGCAATGTGTACCTATTTGTATAGTAGGAGAGAGGTCAGTTTTTATTGGCTTCTCCATGAAGAGAAGAGGGAATTTGGGAACATGCCTGATGTCTTACTTCCTTTCTACTTTCCCCCCACAAACCCTAAGGCTAGAGATTCCATCCAGCTGGGTTGTTTCAGAGAAGACACAAATGAGCAGAGTTGTATGAGCTGGTTGGTAGAAGGGGAAAGCCTCTCTGGGAAGCCCACTGTGAGTGGGAGAAGACAGATATGTCAGCAGCTGCTCAGCTAGATACTGAGTCATCTCCCATTGCAGGTGGATAATCTCCAGGACAGCTAATCCATTCACAGGCAATCCAGGATTGACCATATGCCACAGCTGGATTATGTATGAAGGGAGCACATGAGGAAAGAGGGAAAACAGGAATTTGACTTATCAAAAAAAAAAAAAAAAACACCTCATAATATCATATGGATAATAATAATGGCCCATTCACTTAGGTGACATTTATATTTATCCAAACATTATCACAGGCTCCCTTTCTTGTGAAATAGGCCAGGTAGGTCTATTTGCATCTTTTAGTGGAGTGCTTAAAAAGAATACAAAGCAAAAAGAAGAAAAAGCATTTACTGCTCACTAACTCTGTGTTAGAGACCAAGACCTGCTCAGAACCGCAGAAATAATTAGTTATATGACAGATAGAATATTGGGAGTTTAGCTAGTAGTCCAGTTCTTATCAAGTGCGATGTTAATTATGTATTGCAAATCCAATACAAATGACTTTTAGTTATAAATATTTTTCACTGTATGCATTTGTGAATCAGAAAAATATATGCTAATCTCGTAGAATCATTATCTTCACTCTGCTTCAGAAGTGAGGTTTATTTGTGGTTATCTCACAGCATATCTGCATATTAAACTTATAATTTCCTTAGTACCAACAAACCTGCTTATGGAAAATTCAGATCAGATTCTCAGAACCTCTTCCCTAAAGATTCTGATTCAACTATTTGTGAGAGGATCTAAAATCTTTACATTTAAACAAACCCGTTTGCAAAACACGATTCTAGAACATGGTTCTCAATCCGGGGTGGTTTTGCCATGCTGGGAACATTTGGTGATGTCTGGAGTTATTTTTGGTCATTATACTTAGGAAACAGGTGCAACTAGTTTCTAGTGGATAGAAGCCAAGAATGATGGTAAACATCCTGCTGTGAGTAGGGTTGCTTACCACCACAAATCTGGCCCTAAGTGTCAGCAATGCTCTTCTTAGAAGCCTTGTTTAGAGGCACTGTAAAAGCCAATCTGTGGCCACATGGTGGTTTGATTATGATCCCATAATATCTATCCATATCTATGTCTACGTCTGTATCTGTATGTCTGTGATCATGATGCAGCCACACCTGTCTCTATCTACATCCGTGACTATCTATGTCCATGTTTTTGTCTAATCTATGTCTTTGTGTATATCTATGTATGTCCATGTTCATGTCAGTATATATCTATCAGTCTAATTATCTATCTATATCAGTAATATTTTTACCATGTTAAAGATAATAGCTTGCATCCATAAGCTTTAGTAACCTTTATAGAACTTACTTAGAGTCACTTTAGATAATGGTTCGTGGCATTAACTCTGTATTTAGGAGTGCATGAAATATATACAGGCATTGTTGCTAGTCACTAAGTTATATCCAGCTCTCTTGTAACCCCTTGGACTGCCCTCTGTCCATGGGATTTCCCAGCCAAGTATACTGGAGTTAGGTTGCATTTCCTTCTCCAGGGAATCTTCTCGACCCAGGGATTGAACCCGTGCCTCCTACATTGGGAGGTGGATTCTTTACCACTGAACCACCAGAAAGCCCAACAGGCATACCTCAGAGATATTTTAGGATCTCTTCTAGACCATCATGACAAAGTGAACATCACAGTAAAATATTAATGAATCACAGTTTTTCCCCAGTGCACATAGAAGTTATGTTTACACTATACAGTAGGCCACTAAGTTGGGAATAGCATAATATCTAAAATATAGTGTCCATATCAATTAAAATACTTTATTGCTAATAAATTTTAACCATCACCTGAGCTTTCAGTGAGTCATAATAGTGGTATTAAAGGTCACTGATTAGAATTCATCATAACAAAAGCAATAATAGTGAAAAAGTTCAAAATATTGGAAGAATTAGCAAAATGTGACACAACATGAGCAGATGCTGTTGGAAACAAGGCACCCATAGACTTGCTTAACACAGGTTGCCGCAAACCTTTAATTTGTAAAATAATGCCAGGAGGAGATAAAGTAGGAGTGTGGGAATAACATATACACACTGTTTATGAAATAGGTAAACAACAAGGACCTACCGTATAGCACAGGGATCTATACTCAATACCCTGCAATGACCTGTAATAAAAAAGAATCTCAAAAATGAATCCCTTTGCTATACACGTGAAACTAACCCAATATTGTAAGTTAACTATACTTCAATTGAAAAAGATACAGTGTGACACGAGAGAAAACAAAGCACAATAAGATGAAGTATGCCTATACGTGGGGGTATATATATGTAAATGTTTTCCGTACTAAATAATTTGAGGTTAGCTTCCTTTCCTCAGTGAAACCCTGATGATATCTTAAGAATTTTAGCTCCATCTAAAAACGCTTTATTTTGTTGGAGAATTTCAACCATAGAACAGAAAGTGAAAGTACTTCTTATATTAGAAATTTTGAATAGCCTAAGTAAGATTGGGCAGCCCATTTCAAATTCAGTTCCTAAATCCAGAGATACAAATTGCATTGTAAACTTGTAAAACTAAGAAGTTGTGAAGTGTGTCTTCAATATGTTAAAGAAACAATCATTTGGAAATTTGATCTTAAAGGTACCCATATGTATGTGACTGAGCAGTGTCTTTTTACGTTCTGCTACGTGGGACTGTACCCTATTATACATCAAATATCTGATTTTTTCTCACTTGTAGTAGACAGGTAGGCACTAGTGAGAAGGAATAACAGGAGATTGTGAAAATGGGACTTGCTATGCAGTCACTGAGAACCTTTATTATTCATAAGAGGAAGGTGAATAGGAGATGTATTATCTCAGGGCTGATTTTTTTTCCAATTATTACCTATTCTTCCCACCCGGGATTTTCTTTTCTAGGATGCTCACATTCCTGGTATCCACTGAATATCTCCTTTGGATATCTCTCAATAGAAAGTGGCATTCACTTTCCCCCTTCACATGCATCTTACACTTACTTTTTTCTAAGCACCAGGCTGATATAAACAGACTTTCCTATTTATTACAAATTATAATTATTCCAGTTAAACTGGCATTCAGATCATGTGAGGTCATACAGGTGAACAATATGTTGGTGTTTTCTGAAGTTTACCACAATAATCCATTTGCTCATTCATTCTATACCTATTTATCTAGTGACCAGTATGTGTAGACTGTCTGCTAGATGCTATCAGTAAAGAATGAGTAATGATAAAATTCTGACCGTTATTGGCCTTATAAGTGAGCAAGGAAGGTAGTAGACAGACTTTTAAAATATATGTATTTTATGAAGGAAAGTGTGACAAGATCATGAGAGAGATGCCAAGAGGTGGCTGTTCTATATAGGGCAGTCAAATGTGGCCCCAACTCAGAAGTTTATTTTTCTGTGGAGACGTAATGTGTCATGATTCTTGATTCTTTTTCTCTTTTATCCACTGTGACTATTTTTATGTCCCACAGTGCCTTAATGACAAATACAGAAGAAATTCTAGAGTGAAGTTTTTAGAACTTGCATAACACTTTTAGATCACTCAAGAGAAGGTGACCAGTTTAGGGCAGGTAAGACCCTAATGCCACCTACTAGTAAGAATGTGCCTGTGTCTGTCTACTTGCCTTAGTGCCAGGCGCTGACTATTCTATTTTGTCTAAATAAGTAAATAAGTTCAATTACTTTAGTTGATGTTGTTGTTGCTTAGTTACTAAGTCGTGTCTGACTCTGCGACCCCATGTGCCATAGCCCTCCAGGCTCCTCTGTCCCTAGAATTTTCCAGGCAAGAATATTGAAGTGGGTAGCCATTTCCTTCTCCAGGGATCTTCCTGAACCAGAGATCAAACCCATGTCTCCTGTATTGGCAGGCAAATTTTTTACCACTGAGGAACCAGGGAAGCCCTAATTACTTTATATTAGTATCCAAATTATCATGATATCATAATTCAGTGAGATGAGAATTTATAGGAAAAACAAAAACTGACCTGATACCTTGACGATGTCACTGTGTAATTTTTGACCTGTTGTTTACTTTTCCTAAATCCCGTATCATTTGTTTATAAAATGAAGATAATATCAGTGGCGCCAATTCACCTCTCTAATCTCAAGCATCATTTCATATTCAGTTGAATTACTTTTTATTAGAACTTGCTGCCTTTGTTTTCTGTGATGTTACTCAGGCATGGATTTCCTTCCATCCTTCTGCCTGCAAGATATCTGTCTTCTTTTCTATAAATGTTACTTGTAAACTGTTCAATTTCAAAATTTCATCTCCAGTATGGGTCCTTCATGTCAGCTGCAGACCCCATGTGTGACTATATTTGTGTGGGTATGTAAATATAAAAATGTCTAGTTGACATCTGCCCTTGGATTTCATACAGTAATGCCAAGCTTAATATATTCAAAGCAGAGCATTTAATCCTCACTCCAAATTTGATTTCCTCATAGCTGTCATCTTTACTAAAGTGTTCACATATGAGCCAAGTCTTTCTAGACACTTTAGATCCCCCACCCAAAGCACAAGTTGCTGTCATCTGGACTGTGGCAGTTATCTTATATCCAGTAGCCTCACTGTCATTCTTGCCTCCTTTGAGTGTCATATTGCATACAGAAAAATGGAGTCATTTTAAAAATAAATCAGTGCCATTGGTTTTAGAACAAAATTCAGGATTTTTCACATGACCTCATTAATCCACATTATCTGGTTTCGAGTATCTGCATTCCCATTTCCTGCTTCTCGCTGCCCATCATTCTTCCAATGGGCCATCTCCCAGGCATGTCACAACTGCAATTTTTTTTGCCTGGAATATTTTTCTCTTTCCTGTTTATTGTGACACAGCTTTCTTCTTCTTCAGATTAAATGATTCTTACCCATGGAGGCTTTCTCCTCTACCCTCCTCTACTCATTGTTGAAGTTAGGTTCTCATTATGAAACTCTTTTTTATTTCTTTCATATAACTTAACATAGGTATAAATATTTCATAATATATGTGATTTTATGATTAATGTATTTCTCCCATGAGAGTATATGATTGCTGAAAAGAGGTACTGAGTTTGTTTGTTCACTGCTCTGTTGCATACTAAACACACTGGCATATTATATGGTTGAATAAATATTTTTGATAGACTGAATATATAATAAGTCCTCATGGAATCTAATCATCTCTGTTCATTGTAATGATTTCAGATCGTCATCAGTATTGCAAATAAGTGATCATATAATTCACTCCTTCTTTCATTCACAAAGTTTGTGTTTGAGTCCCACTAAGTCTCAAGTGTTGTATAAGGTCTGAAAGAAACAAACATTGAAGAGCACTGCTATTCCCTTGGCTTTGAAGTTTATTATATTTTTTGTGGCATTAATATTTATCAATCAAAGACATCAGCAAAATATCCAGTCACAAGAAAAGGAAGAGATGTTTACAAAAATATATTTCTAGAGGAAATAAAAAATAGTTTCTCAGTGCAGTATTTTAAATTAGCCAAGGGCAAATCTGAGACTTGGGGAAAAAGAGAGAGAGAGAGAGAGAGAGAGGTCACTAAGTTATTTTAATTAAAGTGATTCATTTGAAGACAAAGGGACAAATTCTAGGGAAGATAGAGCCCCAGATTTCCACTCCTGCTGTCAGTGGTAGATTCCATCTCAGAATGAGAAGGGGCGATTCATATTCTAAGCTAAAAGCAAATAACTTTAATTAAGCCTGGCTCATGGGTCTAAGCTTTGGAGACCTTTTTAATAAAAGAGATCACATGAATGAGGAAAATTTTATTCACAACCTCACCAGGCTATTTTCCCCCTCCTTTTGAACTGCCTCTGACAGTTTCTTCAACATATTTGAGGGTGAGAGTTGATTAAAGAAAAGCAATTCTGACCTGTAGTTTGAAATTTATGAAATGAGAATTGGTGATGGTGCTATGGACATCTCATCAGCAATATTCAAGATTCAGAATAAAGCAGTTTGAAAATCTTATGGTATATAATGCTTCTCAATGGGAGAATAATTTTTCAGCCTCCTTTCACACAACAAATCAAGCCAGAAAATAGTTGTTGAATGTTTATTGTGTGCCTGGCACTATCCTAGATTCTACAGTTGGAACAAAACACAAAACAGGATAAAAATTATGGAGTATATATTATAATGGATAGAATAGCAAAAAATAAAAAAAGAATATGCCTATATATCATATTATAATTATAGTATATAAGATAGTTTAATATAAACACAAAGAAAAAACAAATATTTAAAATATTACTAATAGATTAAAGAGAAAATCATGCTGGGCACGAGTGGATGTTTTGGAGGTAACCACGTGTACTAATTAAAGCATTTCTAATAAGCAGAACCTCTCGACCTGTAGCAGTTAGAAATTCCTAAATGCTAGAAGTTCCTATATTTATATTTTCTACTAGCTTTATCCTCAGATTAATCTGTTAGGCTTTCTCTCTGCTTAATTTTTTTACAAAGCATATGATTCAAAGACACCAAATGTAGACTGGAGACAGAGTGTGGTGTCGTATCTGGACAGAGTAATGCAAATATGATCAGTATTTGCGTGTCAGAAACATTGTTTTCAGAAATTAAGCTGAGTAACAACAGAACCAACAAGATAGTCATATAGTACACATTGAGTCTTTAAATATACTGAGCTATAATCTTCTCTAAATTATTAAAATGCAGAGGCAGATACCTATCTAGCAGTGTTATATTTTCATTACTCAAGATGTTTGTGCATATGATCTAAAGACACATGTGCACGCTCACTGGAGTCCAAGGAAACACACAAACACACACGCATCCACACATGCCCTCCGCTCTAGAATGAATATTTATGTTCCCCCAAATTCATATGTTGAAATCTAATTCCCAGTGCAATGGTGTATAAAGAAGGAGGATCTCTTGGAGATGACTAGAGAGCCTTCTTGAATGGGATTAGTACCTTTGTGAAAAAAGCCTCAGAGAACTTCCTTGCTCCTTCTGCCACGTGAGGTTACAGTGAGAAAGTGGCCACCTGTAGGTCTGAAAGTGGACCTTCTCCTGACACCAAATCTGCCTTCAACTTAATCTTGGACTTCCCAGGATCCAGAACTGTGAGAAATGAATCTTTATTGTTCATAAATCACCTAGTCTATGGTATTTTTGTTACAGTAGACAAGCAGACTTAGACACATTCTAAAAGATACATGATTGTGTACAGTGAGAAAGTACTGAACTTGGAAATAGAGAATCTGGGTTCAAATCCTGAATTTTATAGATGAGCTAGTGATTTTTACAATCATTGTTTTCTCCTCTGTCAAATGGGAATATTGATACCTGCCTCATGCATTTGTGAAAGGACTAAACTACTTTAAAACGTCCCCCCAAACATTAATCAACTAAATAAATGTAAATGTAATTTCAGTGTTGCTGATGTGTATAGTTTTTAAAATATCATGGCCAGTTATGTATAAAGTGTTGGAAATTATATCCTTAACTCTATGAATGGAAGATGATACTATATCAGGAACAGAAAATGTCTGGTTAAATTGTATGCTATGGAACATATTTTAATTGAAAAACACAATTGATTTGTTTTATATTTTGCGAATCATCACCTATGTCAACAATTGATAAAGCATAAATTAAAATTTTCATGTGTCAATATTAAACCTATAAAGTATTGTTAACAGCTGCCATAGCTGTCTCAAAATGTTAGCCTGCTGGATAAATATGTACTTAAGGAGACAGGAGCACGTGGCCTTCCCAGAGCCATGCTTCTAAATGTTACAGCAGTTCTAACATACTTTCAATTAAATAAAAATTAAAGCTCAGAAAATGTCACAAAAGGGTAGCCTAATATTTGATCATTAATGTGCTTATGCAAAGGGATATTTACAGCTGTGCATTCAGAAGTGATCAACTCCCCTTTCCAAGTTCCATGAAGCCAAGGTTTAAGATAATGTTTAGATAAACTTTCCAGCAGAGTTTCTCAGTAGTCTGTGCCCTATAGACCAATTTTGATTCTGATGAAGTATTGAAAGCCATTTGTGTTGTAGTTTTCTTTTTTAGTTCAATGACTAAAGCGTCTCCTGATTAGAGGCAATTAAGTTATTGTCCAAAAACACAAAAGATCACCTTGTCTGAGATCACCTCATCTTTCCTGAGTCATAAAATCACATAAAAGGTGAATTCATTAGTACTTTCAAATAGATCTATCTGAACCACCTGTGTGTTCAGATACTTCAAATAAAGTATTATTAGTATTAGAATTACCTTTGGACCCTAAATGTTAATAACTCTCTCTTCCACTTAAAGCATAACAGACCAGTCCCTTTTCCTTCTTCTGGTGACTTAAGTGCATTTGATGCTTACCCACAGGAAGAATAGTGAACAAGTGATCAGTTTAATTTATGTTATAAGCTAATGTGTCCTTATAGAAACTATTCTGCTATTCAGCAATATTCCCTGCTTACAGTTTAATACCTAGATCCCTTTTGCTTTTTCTCATAGCTCTTATTTGCCAACCCTTTAATTATTGTAAATAGGAAACTTTTCACATTTGCCACTTTCAGTGCATCAATTTCCATAGAAAACTGTCATTTCCAGATATAAAACAACTTTTTAAATTGGAGTCTGTGAGAAAGAAAAAAATGGTATCATCTAGATCTCTAAACATAAAGTTTATTTATAACTTGATATTATTTCTTAGAGATCAGGTTAACAGTCAAAAAATGGTATAAGGGACCCATATATTGACGTGAGATATGGAGCTATCTCCGGTTTACTGTTAACTAATGTTTTAGAAAAAATATACATGCATTTATATATATGTATACATATACTTATGTATACATTATGTATATGTATATATATATATATATACGCACACATTTATGTGTATTTATATATTTCTGATTCAGAATCAGAGATAATTTCTTAGGAAAATCAGATTTTCTAATACTTAAAATCACAGGTGAATTTTTCACCTGTTCTTAACTTTAGGTACTTTTTAAAAGATGAAGAGCTTGTGGGAGTCCCAATTAGAGTCAATTATAGTTTGATTGACTTACTTTGGGTTTTAAACACATAGAAGAATAACACCTAGAAGAGATTATTCCTTTATAAAGAAAAAAAATTTCTAGTCCCTCATCTATCAGATTTAGTGTTTTGTTCTTTTCATGGAAAATAGCCATGGTGCTTGGCTAGACATAGCAAACCATATAATCTACCACTGAATCTAGATATGAGAATTTCTGAATGAAAGTTAAGAGATATAATGAGAAAAGAAGGGATGAGGGAAGGGTAAACACTTGAAATATAGAAAATGACATTGAAAATATCTATGCCTGATATGTAGCCAGAAGACTCTCTCAGTTTTCCTATATTTTACTGCAGAGTCATTATAAAATATTCTGCTTATCTGATATACCTTCTCTGTTCATTTTCATAGTTTTCTATGCTATTTATGAGTCTTTACTTTCCATATAACTTAAGATAAATTTATCCAAATCTCCTTTACCATCTTGATCTTGTTGGTATTTCAATAGGAACTGCTTTAAATTTATTTATTTTGGGAGAATTTGCATTTTTCTGATATTAAATCTTTCTTTTCAGGAAGCCTTTCCATTTGTTATATACTTTTCTTCATATAGGTCTTTTGCCTTTCTTCTGTTGAATATATTCCATATATTTTATTACTTTTTTCTAATGGAAATGGATTAAAATTTTGATTCATCTGTTTTGCTGGAGGGAAGACCAAATCTGATTTTTATATACTCATATTATAACCTACTACTTTGCCACATTTCCTTATTGAACTCTAATATAATAATAATCATCACCAAATAGGATACTTTTACATATTCTAATGTATCTGTAGGTTATTTAATTTTATTTTCATTATTGCAATTGCTAACACCTTCAGACTAGTTTTAAATAAATAAGATGATACAGGTTATCCCTGTTTCTGTTTTATTTGGTGTTTTTTTGTGTTTCACTATTTAAGATGATGGTAATCATCTACTTCAGTAATCCATTTTTGTTATATTTAGATTGTTACCCTCTCTTCCTACTTAACTTTGAGGTTTTAAATTTTTAAAACTGGTTGCTAATTTTTTTCCAGTTTTTTGTGATATAAATGACACACAACATTGTATTAGTCCAAGATGTACAGCATATTGATTTGATATGTGTATGTATTGCAAAAGTATTTCTATAAGTTTAGTTAACATCGGTCATCTCATGTAACTGCAAAATTTTATCTGATGCAAAATGTTAAGATCTACTCTTTTTGCAACCTGCAAATGTATAATACATTACTGTTAACTACAGTCACCATGTCACACGTTACATGTAGTTCTTAAAGATTATTTTTACATTGCAATGGGATCATCAGATTTTTTACCTTTCTTGAAAAGGCTACTCTATAGATTTTTCCTCTTTATAACATATTATTTTGATTTTATATATTTCTATTCACTTTTTTTCTCATTTTAAAATGCATGCATGCTGAATGCAGGAACATGACTTAAGACATAGGAGTTTCTTTTAACAAGATACTGATTAAAAAAAAATGATGGAGAAAGTAGAAAGCGAATCATATCAAGAACCAGTTTAGGGACCGGAAGGGATAAATTTGGAGTTAAGATGTCTCAAGTGGACTGTGACTTGTCTTCAAATATTTAGAGGACTGCAGTGTGGAAGAGGATATGGACCTGATCATTTTCTTCTAGAAAAATGGTTACCTCCCATCATTCCCAGTACCATCACCATAATCACATCGACCCAGTAGTTAAGACTGCTGAATGCTGAGGCAAGAACAAATGTAACCCATATTTATGTAACCCATATGTCCTTCTAATAGCTTTTGACTGGGAGAAGTAATCCAGATCTCATGTCTACTATGTGGCAGTGCTAGCCTTGGTGCCAGGAGCTGTGTCTTAGTCATAATGCTCCTTTTTCATGCTGTTTTCCCCTCATTATTTATCATTGTTTAACATCACACAGGTCTCCTCTCAGTTCTGCACACAGGTTCCGTGAGAACAGGAATTTTTCTGCTTTTTTTTTTTGTTCATCATTATGACTAAACACAATAAAAAAAAATGCTGGCTACTTAGCAGATGCTCAAAAAATACTTTGCAATTTTATTAATGAATTGTAACAAATATGCTAACTGTGTGGTATATCCCAATTAAACACAAATCATACTTTAAAAATCAGTTATACATAGGATAAAATGACCCAAAGCCACAATGAGCTCCCAGTCAGTAGAAGTATTCTCACAAGGGTTATTGACAAAGATTTAATACTGAACTCAGAAACTAGGATATGGTACTGATATCCAGGTAATATCAGGAACATTGTTGGTGCAGGTGATTAAAAAAAAAAAATTCTCTCTATGTTCATTTTCCATTACTTGCTTACTGTTTACAAAGTTTTATGTTTGCCTGACAACATACATACGTACACATTTATGCATACATACACATATACATATGTACACACACATTTTTTTCTCATTCCCCACCAATGATTTATTAAAATGGCTGTATGGTTTTGTGGAATTTCCCAGGATTCCTTTTATATGTCACACAAGTGTTTGAAACTTGGAATATGACTGCCTTTGGATTCATTATTTTAAGTCATTCCATAACTTTTATGTAACATAATAAATGTGGACTTTATTTGCTTCTGGGGAAAAAGTTAAATTTTGCATGCATTCATAACTAACCAAAGTACAAAGTAATTAACACTTTTCAATGCTTTCTGATAAGTGCAGCCATAACATAGCAATTAAGCTCTCAAAATTCACAAAGAAGATACAGGAAATTATAGTCTCTAAATTCTATATTAAAATTTAGAAATCTTGTTTTAGGTGTCTATAGAGTATGCATGTGTGTATTAGAAGAAAAAAAGTTCAATTTAGTTTAAGGTTTTAATTAGAGAACCTACAATCAGATAATACTGAATGGTTGGTTAAAATCTTCAAGTTTGAGTTGAAAGATTTTTACCAGTAAAAATATGTTTATATTCTTAATTAAATAAGGATCTAACATAAAAACTATCCCCCTCTACCACCCATCTCATACCCACCTTTTTCACTGTATAATTAAGAATTAGGGAATTTGATAAATGAATGTATTAATTACACCTAATTGTATGATTACAAATATTTAGTCTTTTAAAAAATGGTGCTTATTTTTTTTCTCTTAATTCTGTCATTTTAGTACAATTTGAAGTCACATCTGTCTAAAATATTACATATGATCTAGTGGAGATATAGTCATTATCGTCAATAACAATTCTTGACTCTGCAATGGGACATGACAGGAGAATCTCTTAACAATATTGCTGATTTACAAAATTTTGAATTACAGGTTTAGTCACTGATCAAGAGATTAAAGGGTTATAGATCAGATTTCTGTCCATCTCTCCTACTGTCGGTTGTGGTATACTAGGACTGTGACATATAAAATATAGCATGATAAAATTATAACACAATTGTTAGGAGTATGATGATATTAAAACCAGTTGAAGTATATTTTCCAAGAAAATGAATAAAGCCTTTTATTATGATTTAATGGTGATAGTATACTAAATACAAGAGTGCTTTTATTTTATTTTAAAGGTATTTCTATTTCCATCTCTTTAGCTGTATGGCCTCAATAAAACTCTGTGCCTACTGTGCCTCTGCAGATACTGATGACAACTTAGGCTGTAAGGAGAAGAGACTATTTGAACAAATGCATTGCTTAGACTACTGATTAGTCCTTAACATGTTCTGAGTAAATTACAACATAATATCTTATTTTTATGGTGGCCATTTTAGTAGATTAAAATGGAGCTAAATCTCTAAATCACAAACATGGAAAAACAGATAATATTATACTGAGGGCAACTTAATGAATCTAATATAAACTTGATCAAGTGATCAAGACCATCCCCAAGAAAAAGAAATGCAAAAAGGCAAAATGGTTGAGGAGGCTTCAGTATACCTAAAACATGAGCTTCCAGATGTTCAAATTGGATTTAAAAAAGACGAGCCAGAGATTAAATTACCAACATCCGTTTGATCATAGAAAAACAAGAGAGTTCCAGAAAAAACATCTACTGCTTTATTGACTATGCCAAAGCCTTTGACTGTGTGGATCACAACAAACTGTGGAAAATTCTTAAAGAGATGGAAATACCAAACCTCCTCACCTGCCTCCTGAAAAAACTGTATGCAGTTCAAGAAGCAACAATTAGAACCGGACATGGAACAATGGTCTGGTTCCAAATTGGGAAAGGAGTATGTCAAGGCTGTATATTGTCACCTTGCCCTGTTTATTTAACTTATGGAGAGTACATCATGTGAAATGCCAGGCTGAATGAATCACAAGCTGGAATCAAGGTTGCTGGGGAAAAAATCAATAACCTCAGATACTCAGATGACACTACCCTTATGGTAGAAAGCGAAGAACTAAAGAGCATCTTGATGAAAGTGAAAGAGGAGAGTGAAAAAGTTGGCTTATAACTCAACATTCAAAAAACTAAGATCATGGCATCCAGTCCCATCACTTCATGGCAAATAGATGGAGGAACCAATGGAAACAGTGACACACTTTATATTTTGGGGCTCCAGAATCACTGCAGATGGTGACTGCAGCCATGAAATTAAAAAACACTTGCTCCTTGGAAGAAAAGTTATGACCAATATAAACAGCATATTAAAAAGCATAGGCATTACTTTGCTGGCAAAGGTCCATCTAGTCAAAACTATGGTTTTTCCAGTATCATATATGGATGTGAGAGTTGGACTATAAAGAAAGCTGAGCACTGAAGAATTGTTGCTTTTGAACTGTGGTGTTGGAGAAGACTCTTGAGAATTCTTTGGACAGCGAGGAGATCCAACCAGTCAATCCTAAAGGAAATCAGTCTTGAATATTCATTGGAAGGACTGATGCTAAAGCTGAAAGTCCAATACTTCGGCCACCTGATTCGAAGAACTAACTCATTGGAAAAGCCCCTGATGCTGGGCAAGATTGCAGGCAGGAGAAGAAGGGGATGACAGCAGATGAGATGGTTGGATGGCATCTCCGACTCAATGGACATGAGTTTGAGCAAACTCCAGAAGTTGGTGATGGAGAGGGAAGCCTGGCATGCTGCAGTCCACGGGGTCACAAAGAGTCAGACACAACTGAATGACTGAACTAAGCTGAACTGAGTATTAACTTTGAAACCAAACCTCAGTCTGTGTTTCATAAGTGAGAATAAGAAGAAAAATCTTCTAATTTTACATTGTAGAGTTTACCTTTTGAGTGGGTTCTAAAGTCAGGATACAGTTGCTAAAGCTACCAATATATTACATTATAAAAAGTTTTGTGTGTATTCAATATAATTTACATGTATGCAATTTGTATGTATTTATGTATGTGTATGCACACTGAGACACAGACTTCATGGCCTTTTCAGGATTTGTGCCTTCCTGATTGGACAGTTTCTCCTGTTCTCCTTTCCAATTAAAGGAAAGAACTTGCCATGTGAGCAAGGGAGGGGAGATACAAATATGTTTTCTCAAAGGTGGTTTCCAGTAATCTATTTGTATGGAATACTGAAAAGGTCAATGTAATACAGCATGCTCTCTAATTCTTTGAAAATATGAGGCATTAAAATTCTGATGCCTCATTCAAGGTTGTAATGAGAACATAACACAAATTGAACCTATTATTTTGACAGTGATAGTAATGAGAATGGAAAATGAAATAAACTTAATGACACTGCAAGTGACTTTTTTATTTCAAAATTTCTGAACTTTCTTACTGTCTATTTTGCAAAGGGGGAGCATAATATACACACAAATACTAGATTATTTAAAATAGAGAATTTTAACTAGGATAGTTTAAACACTAAAAAAAGTTTTTGGTTTAATTGTGTAAAATCAGAATCCTAGAAGACCTGTTATTTAGTGCTGATTCTCATCATGGAGAAGAAATTTTCTGAAAGTTTTCAAAGTAAAAGCAGCAGAGCGGTCACTTCTCCGGCGGTTCGTTGGTTAAGAATCTGCCTTGCAGTGCAGGGGACAAGGGTCCCTTCCCGGGTTGGGGAACTGAAATCCCACATGTTGTGGAGTAACTCAGCCCATGTGCTACATGCAGCAACGACTAAAATCCATGCAGTCTGCAGGTCATGCGCCCAGTACTGAGCCCACGCTCATGACTAGTCTGTGCCCTGCAAGGAAAGATCCTGCATAAGGCAATGAAGAGCGTGTGTGCCCCAACTAAAACCCAACACAGCCAAATAAATATTAACTTTTTAATAAAAAACAACAAAGGTTTATATAAAACTATAGAATTTAGAGTTATAAAAGTAATTAATATGTTAACTCTTTGCATAAGTCAAGTGAAGAGAGATTGAAAGAAATACTTAAATCTATGGTAACAAAGCAGAGACTAGGATTCAGCTCTCTCAATCCCTATCCTGTGCTTCACTTGGTATCTCCCTTTTCAAATAATTAGAGGCTGTCTGCTATTGCCAGCAACCATTCTGTCTTATTTCCATTCATAAAATGAAAAGTAAAATAAAATACAAAGTGAAAGTGTTAGTCACTCAGTTGTGTCTGACACTTTTGTGACCCCACGGACTGTAACCTGCCAGGCTTCTCTGTCCAGGGGATTCCCCAGACAAAAATACTGGAATGGGTTGCCATTTCCTTCTCCAGGGGATTTTCCTGACCAGGGACTGAACCTGAGTTCCCAGCATTGGCAGGCAGTTTCTTTACCATCTCAGCCATCAGGGAGGCCCTAAAGTAAAATAAAATCCTACCATTTCTACAAACAGAAAAGGAATTCTAATATTATCTTCATGATTTTGCAGCTATAGAAAAACAAAGGCAATCCATTCTTCCTTTATAATGTCTTTAAACACTTTTAACTGTTTGACTATATCCAGAGCTGAGATGTCGGTTGACCACAGACAGGGGTATCTGCTAGTGAATTTGATCGCTCCTGACACCAAAATTGGATCTCTTTATGCCCAAAGTGTACTTTGTACCAAAGGAGGTTTAGGTGGATGGGCTTCACTGATCAAAGTTGGGTCATCTCTCTACATGGCTAGGCTATAATGAATGTCCTCTTTCTCTCTAAGTATGTGTTATATGCTATATGTTATAACATATGTTATATGTTATTTTTGTGCATATAACTTTTTTTTTAACCTGTCTCAGCTTAAAAGAGAGGTATATTGGTAAACTGTGTACTTGTGAACCAGGATAGACAATGCTTCCTAATTATCCAAATCAAAGATCCTTTTTTATTTTTTACTTTTTGATATGGAGTCATAATTTTATTCATTGACTCATTCTACCAGTATTGTGCACTGACATTCTGTAAGCTTCAGTTCAAAAAGTGAACAGGAAGCTATGCTTCCTGCCTTCAGGGAGAGTAATGGTAAGAGAGGCAATAAGCATTAAAGTATGAAATTAATAGTAATTAGGCTACATCAGTGGTAAGTGATGTACAAGGGAGTTAAAAGCAATCATGAAAGTATGTCATAGACAATATGTTTACTGCAATAATGCTAGTATTAAGGGTAGTGCCTGGTACATACAGGGCCCTTAATGAATTTATGTTGAATGCGTTTGACCTGCTCAGGAATGAACTACCTCACAAATCCCTACTTCAGTTTTGCTCTGGGGATGAGGAGAGTTAAGTAATTAGTGGAGATGGTGAGGTAGACAAAAGCCATTGGAAAGACTGTGGATCAAGAATTATGCTGGGTTGAAGGACCCAAGAAAGGGCCAGGGTTTCTGAGATCTCAGAGGACTGAATATGTATTAACAGAGAACAAGGAAGATAGCTGGCAAAAGGCAAACTGAGTTAGAGATAGATAGATAGACAGAGCACTGTGGACCAATAAAAGGAGAATATCCCTGAAGTAATGGGTAGCCACTGAATATTTTAGGTGGGTGAAAGCGTGAGTGACCTCATCAGTTTTATTTTCCTATTTTTTATTTTTATTTTTTTCATTTAATTTTATTAGTTAGAGGTTAATTACTTTACAATATTGTAGTGTTTTTTGTCATACATTGACATGAATCAGCCATGGACTTACATGTATTCCCCATCCTGATCCCCCCTCCCACCTCCCTCTCCACCCGATCCCTCTGGGTCTTCCCAGTGCACTAGGCCCGAGCACTTGTCTCATGCATCCAACCTGGGCTGGTGATCTCTTTCACCCTTGATAGTATACTTGTTTCGATGCTGTTCTCTTGAAACATCCCACCCTCACCTTCTCCCACAGAGTCCAAAAGTCTGTTCTGTACATCTGTGTCTCTTTTTCTGTCTTGCATATAGGGTTATTGTTACCATCTTTCTAAATTCCATACATATGCGTTAGTATACTGTATTGGTCTTTATCTTTCTGGCTTACTTCACTCTGTATAATGGGCTCCAGTTTCATCCATCTCATTAGAACTGATTCAAATGAATTCTTTTTAATGGCTGAGTAATATTCCATGGTGTATATGGACCACAGCTTCCTTATCCATTCGTCTGCTGATGGGCATCTAGGTTGCTTCCATGTCCTGGCCATTATAAACAGTGCTGCGATGAACATTGGGGTGCATGTGTCTCTTTCAGATCTGGTTTCCTCGGTGTGTATGCACAGAAGTGGTATTGCTGGGTCATATGGCAGTTCTATTTCCAGTTTTTAAAGAAATCTCCATACTGTTCTCCATAGAAGCTGTACTAGTTTGAATTCCCACCAACAGTGTAAGAGGGTTCCCTTTTCTCCACACCCTCTCCAGCATTTATTGCTTGTAAACTTTTGGAAAACAGCCATCCTGACTGGCGTGTAATGGTACCTCATTGTGGTTTTGATTTGCATTTCTCTGATAATGAGTGATGTTGAGCATCTTTTCATGTGTTTGTTAGCCATCTGTATGTCTTCTTTGGAGAAATATCTGTTGAGTTCTTTGGCCCATTTTTTGATTGGGTCATTTATTTTTCTGGAATTGAGCTGGAGGAGTTGCTTGTATATTTTTGAGATTAATCCTTTGTCTGTTGCTTCATTTGCTATTATTTTCTCCCAATCTGAGGGCTGTCTTTTCACCTTGCTTATAGTTTCCTTTGTTGTGCAAAAGCTTTTAAGTTTCATTAGGTCCCATTTGTTTAAAAAAAATCAATCTCTGGGAATAAAATCCAATCCAACTTCTAGCTCATTTAAATGGACCACTGTTTGGTGCTAATCTGAAATAATTCTTCTCCATGTTAAGCCCTTTAAAGTATCTTTGCTCCTGTTTTCATTCAAGATTGTCTTTTAGACTTTTGGAAATATTAAAAATGTAAAAATTTCCATAAATAGTTGTTGTATTTCCTCTGTTTTGGAACATTTAGGGTCTGATGGACTAAAAGGGACTTAGACTCTCTGGATAAAAACTTTGCCCCAGACAATATTGTCAGATACAAGAAAGCGTGAAGAGCATTGAGAAATGGTAGGAAGCAGAACAGAAGGAACCTGAAAGGAAAAAGGGAAAAAAGATATGCTAAATCCTGGATAGAAGAGTATAGCCTAAGAATTAGAGATTTAGAGAGTTAGTCCTCCATGACTATGCATGAATGGACACAGGATGGGGAGTCACAAACAAAAACTTGTTACCAGCCTGGATTGTAGTCAGTGTAGGATGTGCTCAGTCACTCAGGTGTGTCCAACTCTGTTGCAGCGCCATGGGCTGCAGCACACCAGGCTCTTCTGTCCATGGGATTTTCCAGGCGAGAATACTGGAGTTGCCATGCCCTTCTCCGGGGCATCTTTCCGACCCAAGGATTGAACCCTCGTCTTGTCATTGGCAGGTGAATTCTTAAACCACTGTGCCAACTAGGAAGTGTAGTATAGAGAAGGACAGTTTATAATTGGGTCAAATCAGAACAACTTGTATAATTAAAACCATGTGGAGAGACAATGTAAAGGAAAAAATAAAAAAGAATCCCATCACACTGGGCAGTAGACTGGGCACAATTGTTTATAATGTGTGTGTGTGTGTATGTGTGTATGCTAATACATGTTATATATATTCAATTATAAATAAGAGAATTCTCAAATCACACAATTGTTTATTGATTAAATCATTAAGGGTATGACTGAATGCCTAACATGTTCCAAGAACAGTGGTGAACTAAATGCATTTTGTATTCTTCATTATCATACCCTGCTCTTATCTCTGATGTTTTCATATGTCCCTTCAAATTAAAAGTAATTCCCTTAAGTTATTGAGACAAGCAAGTCTTATTCTGCTAGTACTTCCTACAGTGTCACAAAATTATAGAAAATGAGAGGTCTAAAATAGTCATTTTGAGTAGGCCAAATCTGAACTCCATATACCTGTAACTGCCCTACCGTCTAGTGCCTCTCCCACAGTGCACTGGTTCTACAGTTTACTATGATACTTTAAGCTTTTCATCTCATGCACCCTGGGGTACCCCTATCAACCCACATGTTCAGCTTGGCACAACTCTATAGTTGTTCTATAAATTTGCTGAGACCCCATGACTCTATTTATGGATAAGCTCTGCAGCTCCCTGCAGGATACAACTTTTTGCTGAAACTTAACAATTTAGCAAAGGTTCTAACACCAGGTTGAGCCTACCCCTGTCCTCTTCTTTTCCTGGGAATTGACCTTTATTCATAGTCCCAGATGATATAGGAATCACTGGTCTAAAATCATGTGTCCATCCTTGGAGATAATTCAGCCTTTCATCAGCATTGCTTGGAGTCATTTTTGGGACCCCATTCAGCATGTGATTTTTTTTTTTTCCTTTGTGCTCATGTTGGAATCCCAGCAACAAGTTCTGTTAGATAGTGTTTATAACTGTGCTGGCCTCCCCATGTTCTTCATTCTTAACTCTCCATTTTACTCGTAATTCATGTACTTGAGTGAGTTTTATGACTGAGGTTTTTCAGGCATTACATCTAAGTGTCCCTACTCTAGTCCTTGCCCTTTCTGACAAGCTTGTTAGGCTATTCTGACTCTTTGCCATAGAGAAAAAAAATTTTGTGTGTGTCTATGCATGTTTTTTACTCTGATTTATACTTATATTTTCTCTCCTTAAAAAAAAATATCCTTTCGCTGTCTAACTTCTACTTATATTTTTGGATTTTAACTTAAATATTACTTGTTCCACAAAGTCAAGACTTGGATAGGAGCATCATGCATGTATCACTGTTGTATCCTGTGGGTCACAATCAGTTCATTTATAATTTGTCTCTATCCACCTATGTGCCTTTTACGTGTGTAATCATTTACTTCTTTTATCTCTCAGTCTGAGAGCCAGAACTATCTGTATCTTATTCAACACTGTATCTTAAATTCCTATTCGTAAGCCTGAAATAAGCTTGTTGATGTTTTGAATACATTGTGTATTATATTTGTCAATCTATCTATCTATCTGTATAGAGAGAGGTCAAGTAAAGCTTTTAAATAAACATGAAGAAGTACAATTACTGATATAATTTAAAATGAACTAAAAACTAGGTGATTTTTCACATTTGCCTCTTGATGAAAAAATAATAATCTTTTAAAAAATTAAATCTTTAAAAACTACAAAATAGTCCCTAAAACCATAATTTTCGTTGTGGGCCTCTAATGTCCCAGAAAGGCATAAAATAGATACCAGTGGATCTAAGTCCAATTAAGCCAAGTCTCAATTCCTTCCTGGGTATAAAATCTTATATCTTTCTATGAGTGAGTGCTTTAAATATTTTTAAATGCAGACAATTTTGTGAGAAATGATAGATTGTTTTATTTACTATGTTGTTTTTCAATCTCCTAGGCAAGTAAAATAACAAGAAAAAGACTGTAAATATTTGTTTAATTTATTTATTTCTCTTTAAAAAGGCAATCTAACTTGGATACATCTGGCATTGTTTATACAGCAGAAACTAGAATGACAGCATTTCTACTATAGCAACCAAGAAACATCTACATGATTTTTCTAATTATACCTCTAAATTTTCACAGATGTGTTTCCAATAGATAGATATTAATGGGGCCTAAATAGCACATATTTTAACTTATCTACTCTTCTTTTGTTTATACAGTGACTTACTTTTTTCTTTTTTCTTTTTTTTGCTCTGTCAAATTCACATACTGAGTTGTCAAAGGAACAATGAATTCATTGAAAGCTTAGCATTCATTAAGTTTTTTGTTTTTTTTTTAATGTGTGGTCACTGGGGATCATCTAAGTCTTGTTTGAGGTCTGTTTCTTTCCAAGTATAAAATTAATGCATTAACTGATCATTATAAGGAAGCTTTCTTAAGTCCTTTCCTAAATCAAATACTTAACATTAAGGTCTCTTCCTCTGATTATCAGCTTTTAAACAATGTCTTCCTGTTCACATTGACCTTGATTTGTGTTTTTGAAGCACGACAGTAATTACAGTAATGATATCTTGCTTGTAAATAGGACTTTAGAGGAAATAACTAGAAAATATGTCCCTGTAGAAATTTCTTAAGTACTTATTAACTTATAATAAGGAAATAGACAATTTACTTAGAATAATCCAAATAAGATGTGCATTCTAATACTATGTGAAAAAGAAAAAATATCTGAACTCCTATAGAAAGTAAAGTTGTGAAGTATGTGTCTAATGAAATATGAGGAAATATGAAATAATGGTTTGCAGATTTTACATTAACATACAAAGAATAACACTAATAAAATCCTAATATGCAGAATTTTGGAAAAGACAATAGATATTCATTTGGAAATATTAAAAACTAAAATATAACAACAAGGAAGAAGAGCAGAAATTAATATTGATTTCTCATCCACTATACAATATTTTAGGACTTGGGTTTCTTGATTTGTTTTAGCTGAGTATACCTAAGTATGAAAATAAAGACTTATATCAAGCTTCTGTTGTGATTTACTCATCCTGGGTGACATATGTTGATTTTTCTCATTTAATCTTACGTATTAGCAAGCTAAATTTACAGATGAGAAAAGTGAGATTAAGAAGTCTCATTAACTTGTAAAGGCCAGTTAGTTAGTAATTAGAGGTGAACATAATAATCCAGCTCAGTTTTTTTTTTTTCCTGATTCCCAAGGAATTGCCATTCTCCTTTGCATTTCTAGATATGAGAAGAGCTGGAGGAATATATTATACAGTCATCTGTCTTAAACCTGGTCAGATATTAACTCATTGCTGCTCATTTGGCTATCACTGAAAATTCAAGACACATTTTGCAATTGCTGTATATTTGCTGTATACATGAAATTGGTATATATGCATATATATATATATATATATATATATATATATATATACACACCTACATACATATGGGCTTCCCAGGGGGTGCAATGATAGAGAATCTGGCTGCCAATCCTGGAGACCCCAGAGATGCGGATTCAATTCCCTGGGTCAGGAAGATCCCTTGGAGAAGGAATTGGCAACCTGTTCCAGTATTCTTGCCTGGGAAATTCCATGAACAGAGTCTGGCAATTACAGTCCATTGGATCACAGAGTTGAACACAACTGAGCATGATCATGAGCCTATATATATATATATATATATATATATATATAGATATAGATATACATAGATATATATATTTCAATATACATGTGTAAATTTGTGTGTGTGCATATATATATCCCAATAGGGAAGGGCTTCCCTGATAGCTCAGTTGGTAAAGAATCTGCCTGCAATGCAGGAGACCCCAGTTCGATTCCCAGATTAGGAAGATCCACTGGAGCTTTAATATTGCTTAATTCATTTGCTTCTCATAATAACATTGTGTGATGTCTTTACTATCTTATTTCAAGATGAGAAAACTAAAAAGAATTCACATATCAAATGTATAAAACTGGGATTCACACTCAGGTTTTGTGATTCCAAGGTTTATGGAAACTTTACTCTGTCTTTCCATGTTCAAATCAATTCAACAGTTGATAAAGAACATGGGAAAATGCCTTTGAAAATGAAAGCCTGAAGTATGAGTGTCAATCCAGAAAAAGATGGAAAATAAATATTTTTATTATAAAATTACTATATGAATTTAGACATATCTCCCTGAGGCAGTTTTCTAATCAGTGAAAGGGTGATGCAACATACGTCCTTGCAAGCTAGATAGAGATAGAGGGATGACAAAACAGAAATTATATAACAATTATTTGACAGTATTTACAAGCAATAATGGACACTACAATGTACTACCTGTTTGGAATACAGCAAGTAAAATACAGATATTGTCTGATCCCTTAAAGAGCTTACACACAATAAATAGCATTTACTGTTACTTGTGGGCTTCCCAGATGGCTCAGTGGTAAAGAATCCACCTGCCAATGTAGGAGACACAGGAGGCTCGATCCCTGAGTTGGGAAGTACCTCTGGAGAAGGAAATGGCCTCCCACTCCAGTATGCTTTCCTCTAAAATCCCCCAGAGAGAGGAGCTTGGACGACTACAATCCATGGGATCACAAACAGTCAGAAATGATTTGGCGATGAGCAGGAGCACAAGACTGTTACTTGTATTATTTTTTGTTTACTGTTATTCTGGAAGCAGTTATCCTAAATAAGTAATAGAAACAGAGGAAAATCTTGTGTACAAAATAGGTGGTTAAAAGGGCAATATTTCTTCTCTAATTGTTACCTTTCCAACTTTTCACAGAGATTTCTGTACTACAAGCCAATTGAGATGACAGCAAAGTGCTAGTGTTAAGGGAAGACTCCCACTTAAAGCTTTACAAGTTTGCAGGAAGAAACACAATGCTGTCTTGACTGCTGTTGCCAGGGGTGTATTGTTCTCACGTTAAGTTTCTTTTAGAATCCATCACCTTGCACCTGGGAATATAGTTGCCAAATAATGTAAGCACTCCAACCCGAGGATTATATCGTAGAATAAGAACAGCCATTATTTCCGACAAACACAAGTAATTGTAGACAAAATGACCCTGATATACTATTAGATGATATGAAAATGATTCTTGACATAGAAGATTGAGTATGGGGAAAGCATTCAGTATGTGCAGTGGCAAATTTAGAAAAAAAAAATAAACCTCTACAGCACGCATCTCACAGATCACAACAACAATTAAACATGTTCTTTCAAGTCTGTTATGTGCAGGGATAGTTTAAAGGGATGGATGGAGGTAGATTGTTAGTTACCAGATTTGGTCAATTTTGTGTTGTCCTTTTTATGATATGCAATAAGATATAGCTTTGTGGTTAAGAAAATAGACTTTATTATTTCTTTATTTACAGATGTTTTATTTTCATTTTTATAAATATTCATTTATTTGGCTACACTGTATCTTAGTTGCAGCACGCAGGATCTTCTATCTTTGTTGTGACATGCGGAACCATTAGTTGCACCATGGGAATTCTTAGTTAATGCATGTGGGATCTAGTTTCCTGTACAGAGATTGAACCTTGGCCCCCTACATTGGGAGCGTGAAGTCTTAGACATTGGGTCACCAGGGAAGTCACAAGACAATAGACTTTAGAATCAGTCAGACTTACATTGAAATCCTGGTTCCTTGACCTGGAGTAATTCTGCTAACCTCTCTGAGCCTCAGTTTCCCCAAGTTCTATTGGGCAATAAAAGTTTCTTTCTCACAATGGTGTGGTGAATCAAAAAACACAATGAAAAATGTACGTAAGATTTTAAATTGATGCCCAACATATAATGAAATATGCATGTTTTAATATTTTTCAAATCAGATGTTGTCTGTGTCTATGACAAGAATTAGTGATGTGCTTTTACTTAGAACATAAAGAAGGAGCCAAAATTTGATAGCAACCCTTTAAATGACATCTTGTTTGGTGTTTCAGTGGCATCTGACATGTTTGTTTTCAACATGTTTACTGTGTAAGGGCATATGTTTAGTTGTCTAATGGTTTGTGAGTTAATGAACAATATACATAGTTTTAAGCATACATACTCTGTGTGTGTGTGTGTGTGTGTGTGTGTGTGGTATTAGTGGTAGCAGTAGAAGTAGTGAGGGCTTCCTAGGTGCTGCTAGTGGTAAAGAACCCACCTGCCAATGCAGGAGACGTAAGAGATGGGGGTTCGATCCCTGGGTCGGGAAGATCCCCTGGAGAAGGAAATGGCAACCCACTCCAGTATTCTAGCCTGGAGAATCCCATGGACAGAGGAGCCTGGTGGGGTACAGTCCATGGGGTCATACAGAGTTGGACATGACTGAAATGACTTAGCATGCATGCACATGTAGTATTAAATATGCTAATGTACAGTAATATAAAAAAGTCAGTGTTGTATTTGCTCAAAAATCATAACAATATAAATGTCATTGAGCTCTTTGCTCCCACTCATCTTAATTACAAAGTCCTCAGACTTCTCTCTCTATACTCTAATCAGTCAGATAAGTTTTCTGTGTGGTTGGTTTTGTTTTGTTTCCTTTTAAGACTGAATGGTAATCAAGATGATGTTCTTGGCTCAAGGTGCTTAAATTTAAGGAGGTGTGGGGAACACAAACAACACTCACTTAACTGATAACTCAATAAAGTAAATCCAGAGACTAGTGGTTTAAAGGAGGTCATAGGATAGTGGATGAGGAGAAGATGCTTTAACTTAGCTAGTTGAATAAAACTTTCTTAAGAAATGAGTATGTGATATGAGGAGGGTTCTGCCTCTCCTGGCTATCCCTTTGAACTCTACTCATGGGATTTGTAGGGTAGAGAGGGAGCAGAGGCAGTAGGGAACGAGGCACATTGGTCAGGATTTGGGAAGTGTCTACACAGTAGGCAAACAAATGCAGGGGGAATGGAGAGAAAGATCCTAGAGGAGCCATGATATGTGAGAACAATGGAAGAGAAACTAGGGGGAAGAAAAAGTATGACTTTAGACATTGTGCCCTTTCATGGTATTTAAGAAATGCAAGTAAATTGCACAAACTACTTTGAAATCATGTGACATTTCTTCTTTTCCACAATAGTGACATTCATTAAGTTAGAAGTATGGGACTTAGAGTTGACTGTGTTCAGATAGAGCTGAGATACTTCATCCTTTTACAGCCTCATTTTTTCTCAGCTGTAAACTGGGGGAAATAAAGACACGTAACTGTGCTGAATGATTTAATATTTGTGAACTGCTTTAAAAAGTATGTGACACATAATCATTGCTAAATAATTGTTAGCTATTAGTTTGCTGTTAATGTTAAAATAGTTTGTGTGAATGAATGCATATTCTCTATAAAATTAATTACTTTCACCAGACAATGTTTGTGGAAAACAGCTTTTGCTCTTTATTGGAATTCTCTTAAAAATTCTTCCCCAATTTCACAAAGCTATTGTAAATACCATGCAGCACTTTCAACCATCAGTGGTACATAATTTGATGACATAAAATCAGCATTATTTGGTTTATAAACATCACTACCCAATAGCTAGTTATGAACCTGGAGGGAGAAGAAACTAATTAACAACATCATAAATACAAAGGGACGTAAGGAAACCAAGGCAAAACAAAGGGTCTGATGATCCGTGTTTTAAAGGAGTGTTTTTTTTTTTTCTTTTTAAATCACTAAGGTTAAAGAAAAAACTCCTTCACACTGCAAATCCAAATTAGACTTTTTTGAGTGTTATAGATTAGATTCCTTATATTTTTACTTAATACCTAGTATCTTTTATGTTCTCTAAAGAGAGAACTGTTATATTTGTTGTCCCTAGCCTCTAGGGATCATAGCTTTGTCAGGAAGTAAGGAGCAAAACCTGCATAATTAATGATGTTACAAAGGAATGAATGCATTTTAAAGATATGAATAAAGAGTTCTGAGAACACAGAGATAAGAAACAATTAGTTTCTCAGAGAGGGAGGCATATTAGTTTGGCCTTGAAAGATGTCAGGTGAAATTACCCAGTGGAGAAGGCAGAGTAAGATCATTCCAGATAGAAGATTGATCATGAACTAAGGCCTGGAGGCCCACAGGGGTCGGGAGGAACTAACGATGTCGGGGGTGGGGTGGGGTGGGGGATGAAAGGCATGACTGAATCATTAAATGTTTTCTATATTGTGTGAGGGACTTTAAATTTTGCTACTTTTATTTAGTTAAGACATTCAGTGATTTTAAGGACGGATAGGTCATTACTAGAATCATCTATAAAAATACTCATTCTGGACAGACAGGCTAGGCACCAGAACTTTTCTGACCAAGAATATAATTTTTCTGGGAGTGGTGCTATCAAGTAAGGTTTATGTAGGCCTTTGTATATACTCTGTAAGGTGAGCTGTGTGATCTTGAGAAAAAAGAACAAAGCAGGAGGGATAACCCTCTCTGACTTCAGACAATACTACAAAGGTACAATAATGAAAAGAACATGGTATTGGCACAAAAACAGGCATGCAGTTCAATGGAACAGAATAGAGAGCCTAGAAATAAATCCACGCACCTATGGTTAATTAATCTTCAACAAAGAAGGCAAGATTATACAATAGATGAAAGTCTCTTCAGCAAGTGGCATTGGGAAAGCTGGACAGCCTCCTATAAATCAGAAGTTAGAACACACCCTCACACCATACACAAGAATAAATTCAAAATGACTTACAGACTTTAATGTAAGATGTGACACTGTAAAACTCCTAGAAAGGAACATAGGCAAAACATTCTTTGACATAAATTGCACCAATGTTTTCTTAGGTCAGTCTACCAAGGCGATAGAAAGTGAAGTGAAAGTGTTAGCCACTCAGTTGTGTCCAACTCTGCAACCCCATAAACTGTAGCCCGCCAGGCTCCTCTGTCCATAGGATTTTCCAGGCAAGAATACTGGAGTGAGTTGCCATTTCCTTCTCCAGGATATATACATATATGAAAGAGAGAGAGAAAGTGAATGCTCATTTTCAAACAAAGATTCTGAACAACCTGAAAATAGAGAATACATATAGAGACCAAAATATCTTTTTTGGCTATCATTAAGAATGGGTAAGATCAGAGGATTGACATTAGATTAATTAGTTAGATGAACTTGCTCCTTCTGTATCCCAGAGTTTGATGTGGACTCACTCAGTCCCTAATGGGTCTGAACCGGGGCAGCGGAGTGGGTCTGCCCGGGAAAGATAACTTGAAGGGTCCCTGGACACATGTAGGCTTAAGCACCAAGAGGAACACATACACTGCACAGTTGAACATTCCAGTTCTCTCAAATTGATTTGTGTGATTGTCATTCCAAATTCTCTACAATGAAGAGTATAAATAAAGGGAATGTACCCACAAGGGTCACGACAGTGGAGTTCACTATACCTGAAAGAAAATAAGATGCAAAGGGATGAAGTGTTTTCCTCACTCTAGCAGTGTTTGAACCCCGATGATCACTGTGGACCCCATGATGTTTTCATTATACTGACTGAACTTAACTCTGGGTCATTGATTCTCATTTTTTCCCCTCTCAATCACCAACAGGGTCTTGAAATAAAAAGGAAGCCAAAGTCTTCTGACTAGAGGACAGTTGAGTTTTGGAAAGACAGCAGTTAGTTTTTGACTCTCTTCACTTAGGAGTTAAGACTCCTGGAATGCTGTTCCAATATGGGCATTAGGCTAAACATGCTGCGTAGAGAAAAATGCACTATGGTCTTTGTGCAGAAGCTCCTTCTGAGGGAAAGCTGCCAGTGAGCATCAGTGGTATCCAAGAGAGAACTACTCTGCAGCCTGCTGTGCCTTCAGAGAGGAAGATTTTGATGATTCTACTAAAAAAAAAAAAAGACTTTCCCTCATCATTGACTTTGTATTGTTAAAATTTTAAGTCTGATGTTATGTTTCTCTGCGGACTTTGCCATTTTGATGGTCCAGGAGGGTCAAATTATATCGTTGGTGATGTCTTCATTACATCACCTGGGGAGTTAATCAAATGAAGACCTACTCTTCTTCCTAAATAATTATACCTCTCTGCATATCCCGTGCTGCCTTTGCTGAGAAGATGATGTTCTTTTTTAACTTAGCCGCACAATGAACTTGGTGAAATGTGCACAATAAAAGAGGTTCCTATTTTGAGCTGCTTCTTAACTAAGAATATTTTATACTACTGCACCTCTATAGTCTTTAACACACTGACATTATGTAAATTAAATATGTTAATCCCCAACTCTGTGCAGTCTTATTCCATTTAAACTTTTTCTCCTTTTGTTATCAGAGAGAAGAAAAAAAAAGAAAATGAAAAAATAGTATGTAAGAAAAGACTCCTGCCAAAAATAATAGCTATGTTCAATGTTTTTCCTGGTTTTTTATTGTTTAAAATGTGCTTTTCCTGCCAAGGTCCCATTAAAGTGCATTACCTCCACATGCTAATAGACTAATTAAAATATGAATAAATTAAAAAAAACATTTCCTATAAACTTTTTTTTTTAAACCTTTTCTGGTGAACTTGAAGTTAGAGCTTTTCTGAACTTGGAGTGATCAAAAATATATCTTTTTTACTTTATTGTTTTCTAGCTAAGGAAACTTCAACTTCTATCGTTGTCTTCCATATAAACCTAGGAGTGGATGGTACTCTATAGAATTAGAAGAAAAGTGTTATTTAGGATCAATAAGTCTACATTGGAAGCTTGGCTGTGTAATCTTATTTTTAGTGTCTTTTAACTTCTCTGTGCCATTCTTTTCTTATATATGAAATGGGTATCAATTCACTCAATTTCAAGAGGAAATTATAAAGAAGAGATGGTGCCTTTGACAAGGCCTTCCTTAAATCTGTCTAGCCATGGTATACAGAATTACATCTGATTTATCTTTTATCTTAATCATTCAGCCCAGGTATAGAGCAAAATAGAACTTGAGAACATGTTCATCACTAGTATATAGTTTTGAGGATTATGGTGTAGGTTAGATTGTGGAGGTGTGTGAAAGCTTATCTGAACAATGGCTAAGAAGAGCTTGGCTAAACCATCTGTGTCCCTGATGTCCTAAGTAAATAAGAGAAAGCAAACAGTAATACAAGATGTGAGGCAATTTATTGGATTCTAGAAAGCAATTTCTATTCTCTAAATGTTGCTAATTGAATCTTGTAACTTTTGGGTATTTAATAAGTATCCAAAGGCATATTATAGACTACACTTAAAACTTAAAATGTCATTACTAATTGGACAGATTACACACTAACTCATACTTAATTAATAATTAGTGGGGAGGAGATTGCATTTATCAGTCCTCTATAGTACCGGCCACTGAGATAGATTCCTCTTGGAGCATTTTGTTTAACCCATGTAACTATCTATGAGGAATAAGTAATATTGTTTCTATTGAAGAGGTAAGGAAGATGAAGAAATGGTACTTATTTGTTTGTCTATCTGTTGTATTGGAGTATAATTGCTTTACAATGCTTTGTTGGTTTCTGCTGTATGACAATATGAATAGCTATGTATATATGCATATTCCTCATGGTCAAACCTCCCTCCTACCCACCTAGGTCATCACAGAGCACCAGTTTTGTACAGAGGTTTTATTCTTGATTTTGGTGGTTTTTATGTACCTAAATAAATGTGTCATTGCTGGGACAAAGAGTTTGATCAAGTAATTGATTGAGGCATTATAATAAGTAGTTGATGTAATGAAGTCAGGGAGGAGTGGACTGAATGGTATGCATCAGGATTTCCCTTGCCATAAAAAGGCATGGTTTCACAAGATCTGCGGGATCCATGTCATGAAGTTTCGTAGCTTAGGAAATCTTGGGCAAGCATCTAGTAAATAGATTCTCCTGACTGTGCCCTAGAACAGAAAGATCTTTTTTTTTTTTTCCTTTGGACCATCTAACACCCCCAATGTATTTTAGAAAGATGGAGGTTGTATTTTATTCTAAAATGCCTGGATCGTTCTCACATATGGTGTCATTTAGAAATTGAGTTTCGCGTCACTTGATTACAGCTGCATAATTTCACTGAAGTAAATAACTCCTCTTCCAACAACACATATTTCCTAGTCATAGATAATGTTTGGTGCCTGGAATCCTTTCCTCATCTGAGAGAGGGATTTATAAGATATAATCATAAAAGTAAAGTGAATGTCTTTTCCACGTGTATAGGTTTATGTTTGTGGGTTCCTGGAATAAAACGTGAGTTCCTAAGAGGAAGACAGGAGATCAAAGAGCATCAACTTTGGGATTCAGAAATCAAATTTGGCTGCCTCAATCTCAGGGCAGCTCTTGTTATCAAATTGTAAATACTAATCCTTCTTACACCAAATTCCAAACTGGATTAAGCCTTTTTAATGGCCCATGTACTTAATTTTCACTTATCCATTCACCAGATATTTGAGTTACTACTCTATTTAGTCACAATGGAAAACAAAGGATAGGTATTCATTGATTAACAGCCATGATCCATGATCTCAGGGAGCTTGTATTCTGCTGGAAGAGATAGACAATGGTCAAGTAAAGAAATAATTCATTAAATGATTTCATTGTGGTAGTGACAATAACAGGAAGGACCTACTTATATATAAGAGAACATTTAAAACTTTAAGCTCAGGAAAATAATTTCTTTAACAAGGGAAAAGAGGACTTTCCAGGCAGAAATAGGAATTTCACATCTTTATGGAGAAATAAAACCTCCTTTATATGGGAAGTTACTGAGTTTTCTGGTGTTAATCTATGACTCTCCACCCTTCCTGCTCTGTTCCTTCTGGCTGTCTTTTTTCCTGTCTATCCACTGCTGATACCTGTATCTCCAGCTTAGATGTCTTCTGTGAAACCCAGATTTTAGGTACAATTTGTCCATTGAACACCTCAAAGTACATGTCTCACACCTCAATGTGACTATGACCAAAACAAAAGTCTTTGCTTTCTCTTTCAGTCCTTCACCATGCCCTATACTCTTTGACCTCCCTTTCCACTTCATCCTTATGTCTGATTAGTAACCAAAGTTCATCAGTTCATCCTTACATTTTTTCCCCATATGTATATTCCATCTCCCTAGCCTATTGTCCCTTTTCTCTTAGTCTTCTCTTCCTACCTGCTACTTTCTCTCTACTTCAGGTTTTTGGTCTGATATTCCTTTTTACAGCCTCAGAATGAATTTTATAAATCCCAAATCTTCATGTCACATCCTTGTGTAAACTTCTAGTAATTTCTCATGGTCACAAGAGTAAGTGAAAGTGGAAGTCGCTCAGTTGTGTCCGACTCTTTGTGACCCCATGTACTATACATTCCATGGAATTCTCCAGGCCAGAATACTATAGTGGGTAGCCTTTCCCTTCTCCAGGGGATATTCCCAACCCAGGGATCGAACCCAGGTCTCCCACATTGCAGCCAGATTCTTTACCAGCTGAGCCACAGGGAAGGAAGCCCCATCATATGTATTACATATTACATATTATTCCATATTTTGTATTACCCCATATTGTCATATTTTAGTCCCATATTACATATGAGATCCATCACTTGGAAGTTACATCTATCTGATCATTAGATTCTAATGACAGCTGTTTTCCTTTCATGGCCATGAGTCTTTTGAATCTGGGAATTTTTCCTTTATTATTGCTTTGTTATATCTTCCAACCACTTAAACACATGGGAGGACATTTGGTACAGAGTAAGTTCTTGAATGAATGCTAGCAGGAGTCACTACTGTACAGAAGTATATTTTCAGAAAGCACTTTCTTTTGTGATTTAAAAACTTTAAAATGAATGACACATATGTCTCTACAACAGAGGAGTTACAAGCTCACTTAAACATCAGAGTCCTCATTTGGGAACAGGTTAGATTGAGAAGAATGTATCTGAAATCCACGAGCAGAATGTCTTTGTGCTTAAAAGGCTGTCTCTTCACAGATGTACAGAACAGATTTTTGGACTCTGTGGGAGAAGGCGAGGGTGGGATGTTCTGAGAGAACAGCACTGAAACAAGTATACTATCACGGGTGAAACAGATCACCAGCCTAGGTTGGATGCATAAGACAAGTGCTCAGGGCTGGCGCACTGGGAAGACCCAGAGGGATGGGATGGGGAGGGAGGCGGGAGGGGGTATTGGGATGGGGAACACATGTAAATCCATGGCTGATTCATGTCAATGTATGGCAAAAACCACTACAATATTGTAAAGTAAGTAGCCTCCAACTAATAAAAATAAGTGGAAAAAAAAAAAAAAAAGGCTGTCTCTTTACAGTCACTGTGATGAGAAGAAGGATTGACATTCTCAGCCTGTCTGAAAAACAGGCCTTGAAGTATCAGGCTTTATTGATTATTCAGTAAGCTGTTAAAAACAAGAACACACCTAGAAAGTTCTAGATGGAAGCAGAAGGAAAGAAAGCTTTGGGCTCTAACTGACATAATCTTACCATTTAGTCAGTATCATTCAAAGTTTCAGAGTACGTTATGCTATTTTGTGCCTATGCACGTGAATTTCAGCCATTTTTAATCTACCAAGATCTGGCTTCTGTGAAAAAGAAATATGTTTTGACTTGTCTTTGTTGGGAGCATACTAGTTACAGGTTGGAATACAGGGAGGGGAACAAAGTGAAGAGAAAGAGAAATCCATAGATTAAACCCTTTAGAGCAGTGATTCTCAAACAAGGGCGATTTTGCTCAACAGGGAATATTTGGTCAAGTCAAGAAACACTGTTATTTATCATGAGGCAGATACTAGTGGCATCTAGTGAGTAGGTACCAGAGCTCTACCAAACATCATACAACATATAGGATAACCAGCCCCCTTCAAGGAAGAATATGTGTGTGTGTGTGTGCTTAGTCATGTCCAACTCTTTGCAACCCCATGGACTGGAGCCTGGAAGCTTCCTCTGTCCATGAAATTTTCCAGGTGAGAATACTGAAGATATCCTACTCCAGGGTATCTTCCCAACCCAGGGATTGAACCTGTGTCTCCCATGTCTCCTTCACTGGCAGGCAAATTCTTCACTGCTGCACTACCTGGGAAGCCAACAAAGAATAAGCCAGCCCCAAATGTCAATAGTGTCAAGGTTAAGACATCCAGCTCCACAGTCAGTGGCATTAATTGATTCTGTGACTTAAAAGTGTCACTTCTAATTTTAGGGCTTCATTTAACTCATTTGTGAAAGAAAGAGCTTGGACTTAGATGGTTATTGAATTTTCTTTGATATTCAGTGTTGCATAAGTACTAATCCTAATATGGGATAGAAGAATGAAGATGTTATAAAACAGAAAAACAGTTAGAGTAAGCAAAAACACATGGTAAAGACTTGAGTCATTTGCTTTGAAATGTAGTTGATTTAAAACAGATTATGCAGGAATTTTTTGCAAATATCTGGGATTGATACTCAGCATCACCTTATATGAATCTCTGAGATTCTCAGAAAAACTGCAACAAATTAGAGACATACTATAAAGAATCTAAAAAGTTCTTTACGGCGTCTCTTTCCACAGATTCAAAATTACCTGTCTCAGTGAAAGACCATTTACGTGAGACTATAGCAGTGTGTGCCACTGATAAAGACAGACTCAGAGACATGGGGATAGTTTGCTGAATGATTGAAAGGAGGTATTTGTGTGGGCAATTTATTTTCCTTTCAGTTTCAAATTTTAGTACCATGCTCCCCTTCATCCTTCCAACAGTAATAAGTGTGACCCCAATTCACAGCTTGAATCTCCCTTTACTAACAGAAGGGCATCTTGGAATAAATGCCCTTGCATCCAGGATCAAAAAATGCAGCGTGGAATGGAGATAAGCAAGAGAGGACAGGAAGAAAGACCTGCTGACTGTTCCTTAATTCTTCTAACCTTGGAAGGGAGAGGCATTGATTCTCTGTCCTGGTGTAACAAACTATACTAACCATCGGTTTTATTAAAAACGGGTCTTAATATTCTGTGGGACAGGACATATCAGGGACCATTTGTTTCCATTCCATGATGTCTGGAGTCTTGTGGAAGCTAGAATGATCAGAATATCTGGTGGCATCTCTCTGTCTCTTTCTCTCCTCCTTCATCCCCGTACCAACTCTCCAAATGGCTAGCTTGGGCTTTCTCAGGATGTGGCAGCCTTAGAGTAGTCAGACTTCTATCACAGCTTAGAGCTCTAAGAGAACAAGACAAAAGCTGTCTGTCTTCTGCAAAGCTAGGCACGGAACTGGCAGAATGTCACATCTGCTGTACACTGTTTATCAGTGCAGTCACAGGCCTTCTCAGAGCCAAAGGGAGGTGAGAGATACCCCATCTGTCAATGAGAGAAGTGTCAAAATTTGTATGACCCATTTTTAATTTGCCACACTTTTAGTTAATCCTTCTATAAAAATGCTGAAATTCTGTTCTAAATACTCTTTTGGGAGTATTGATTACATCATCACAGGACTAGATAAGGAGAAAGGAATATATGATGTGAGATACAAAAAGAGAACGATCAACATAAAATATAAAGACTGCCTATATGACACTTAACATCATTAGAATTATTTATTTTTAATTTATTTTAAAATCAACATCTGTGATTTGGGTTCTCCTCTAGTTGAATTTTTTGGGCTCTCATTTCTGCTTCTACAATCTCATTTGTATATGCATTGCAACTGTATTTTTTTTCTTTTTTTTTTCATTATTAATGTTTTTATTTTTTTTTTCATTTATTTTTATTAGTTGGAGGCTAATTACTTTAAAATATTGTAGTGGTTTTTGTCATACATTGACATGAATCAGCCATGGATTTACATGTATTCCCCATCCCGATCCCCCCTCCCACCTCCCTCTCGACCCGATCCCTTTGGCTCTTCCCAGTGCACCAGGCCTGAGCACTTGTCTCATGCATCCAACCTGGGCTGGACCATTACAGTATACTAACGCATATATATGGAATTTAGAAAGATGGTAATGATAACCCTATATGCAAAACAGAAAAAGAGACACGGATGTATAGAACAGATTTTTGGACTCTGTGGGAGAACGTGAGGGTGGGATGTTTCAAGAGAACAGGATCAAAACATGTATATTTTTTTTTTCTTAATCTCCCTTCAAATGGTCCGGAAACTATATGTCACTCAGAAGCTTTACTCAGCTACTTATTAATAATCATTAGAAGTTACATTAATCATCCTGATTTTCAGTTTTCTCATCTGTGTAATGTTGTTAATACCAGTATTTACCTCATTAGGTTGTTGTATAGATGACATATAAAATGACTACTGTTGTATATGTAGAAGAAAGTCCATGAGAATTTGCTGAATTAATTTACCACTTCTCAAATTAAGGGCCACACTGGCAATAGCTAAGTGTTTGTTGGGATAAGGGTGATTAAATGTATGTGAATGAAATAAACCTTTTAGTGGCTTGAATAAATTATCAGGGAAATGCATCTTATGCATCTTTTCTTATTCTATATTTTACCTTATTGATAGTTGATATCATCTCCCCCCTTGGTATAAATGATTATTTTTTATGCTGTGCCTGTAATCTTTCCTTCCAGTATGACTTAACTTTTAAACTCCAGAATGGTGTACAGTTAATTGTACAAAAGCTCTTAGACTCTATCAAGTATGCAAGTTATATCACAGGGATATTTTTTATTGTCCTTTAGTTTTATTATGCAATTAAAGAAAAAGAGCAATGAGAAGAGCAGAAAATAAAAGTTCCTATATCTGAAAAAACAAAACCAAACTACTTTTGAAGCTTCGGGCTTCTATAATTTCAGGTGTTTTTCTCTTTATGTATAGCTAGATAAAGAAAGATAGTTAAAGATATAGAGCAGCTAAATTCATTTGACCAAAAAAAAAAAAAAGAGAATATGTAATCGTATTACATATGATTAAAAGCTCAAATACCGTACACTGTGTGAAAGTGACTGGTGCACAGGAAATGTTTTCTGTCTTCTATGAAATTATCCATCATGGTATTCTTCACATTGAATTCCTGTCCCCTCATTATGATTCTGTGTTTTCTTCACTTCAATGAAAAATATGTCTTTATCTACAGAAAAACATGATTATGTATTCAGTGTATGTACTATATATCCTCCACCAGGCACTAGATGTGCAAAGTTAAAATATACTTTCTTTGAGGAAATTATGAGGGAAAGAGTCAGGAACAATGAAAAACTCACACAGTGAATGAAAAACACTGGGGTCATGTGCATGTCAGAAAGGAAGAATGGAATAAAGTGTGGAATCACTAAATATGTACAGTGATGATGTATGTTGGATAGTATGTTTGTAGTAACCTCTTACTGTTAAATCTTAGGGTACCTACACAGCATAATCCTCAAGAGCACAGGCTAGGACAGGAGAATTTATGGGATCCAGTTCTAGCCCTGCCAGTTATTATGACATTAAGCAAATTATAGCATCTCTCTAATTCTCAGTTTTATGCATCTGCAAACACATATGTTGTGAGAATTAAATGACATAATTCACATAAAAGAATGTGGAAGAGTGCCATGCATATTGAATACTCAGACATCAGTCAAAATCAAAAGGGCGAGATGAGGGGAATAGGGAGGGGGAGGGCTGTTTAATGAGGTCCTTTTGGACTATACATAGAAAGTATGACTTTTAACATGCTAAGGGATAGGGCCATTGAAAGATTTTTTAGCACAGTGCCATGGTCAAGACTTTGATTTAGAGAAAAAATAGGAACAAATGAAACTCATGCACAGGCAGGACTCTTCAACCAGGTCCTACAGATGTGGAAACAGGAGCTCTAGTGGTCTTTGGTTTGATGTGACTGAATGCTTGGCAAGGTTTTTCCTTTCCATTATATAAAACTTTCCATGGCTGTGAGTTTTCGAACATTTTGCAATTCGAAGATTGAAAAGACTCTCTCACACTTTGTCATTCTCCAGGTGAATATAATAACCCCAAAGTGTGTTTTGGATTTCAAGCTCAGAAAAATCTGGAAATGGCTTCTAATCATGAGTATACAGTCTAGATTACATCATTTTTAAACTCAAAACTTCACATAAGGTCCTGACTATCCCATAGTGCAGCAATAATTTTTTTAAAAAGAAAAATGTTCCTTCATTTACGGGTATGTATTTGTAAGGATATTTTTAGAAAATAAGAAGCAGAAACAATTATCTAAATCAAAGGATCTTAACTTATTTTATGCTCTACATATTGAAGTTATCTTGATGCTTGCATTCAAGTAAGCCTTAAATGTGAACCCCCATATGTTTTCTGATACTTGTCAGATCATAACAAGACAGAGTATATTCATTGTCAGAGAGTTATTATTGCTAACCCCACAGTATTCTTTGTAAGTGATTCCTGAAAAACCATGTCAAATTTTGACCCAAGGGAAGCCAATGACATCTGTTCGTGGGCAGTGGAGTTCAAGGGTTGGGGCAGTCAATATCCAGTTTCTGAAAGAAATTGCAGGTTTAATGAGACAAAAATAAAAACAGATAATTGTGGCTGTGGATCTGAGAGGTAAGGTGTGGATTCCATGCATGACTAAACAAGAAAAAGTGCTGCTTTCCTGCAGCACATTACAGGACTGCCAGACAAGTGTGATTAAGGCAATTTACACGTGAAATTCGATTATTAATGAAAGGATTCCCCTTCTTTCCATGCACATTACATGAGGGAAATTTGTGAGTGGTCTTAATTAAAAATAACTGGTAGCTGATTGGCAGCTGGGCATCAGGTTGAAAACCAGCAGCCTCTAACGGGAGGGAAGACAGAGAATTAATGACGAGTGAGAGTGTTGTCAGAAAGAAGCACTAGGTGCTAGCTGTCAGTCATCCGTCCAGTGCCTCCACAATTAGCATCCTCCAGAGGATGCAGGCTGCCGGGCTGGCTTCTGCAACGTGGCAGTCAGTATCACACTACTCAACACAGAGTCTAAAGTGAGAGGGGACTTTGGCAGTGGTATGCAGGTGTAGATAAGACAAAAATCTGACTTTCCCCATTATCAAACAACTCAATCTTTTCTATGTTTATAATTTCCTTGAGAAGTCATGATATAAAATTTATTATCACACTCTTACTGTGATGAGGAGGAAGAGGCGGAGGAGAAAGGCAATGGAAATCCCTTGTTATCGTTTAAACATCATGTAACTCTTTATATATATATATATATATTTAAACCCAGCATATCTGAAATGAGGGACATAAGAGTAAAACAGTATAAATAATGTGAACAATTTCTTATTTACCATTAACTTTCATAAGAGAATAAAATGAAACTTACATTAGCATTTTTACTTTCATGGTACAGAACTTTTGTCTTTTCATATTGTACACACATAGCATCATCCATGGTAAATACAATGATATATGTGTCATCAGTGCCAGTTTATGGATTTAAGGGTAAAAAACCCTGAAAAGCAATCAAATTAAAGAGATTTCTAAGCATAATGCATGTACAGCTGGAGTACATATTCCCCTTTTTTTCATCTCTCTCCGTGATCAATTACCTCCACTTTTTTTGGCGTCTGCTGACACATGGCCAAATATGGCTTTCCCAGACCTGGCTCTTTTAAATGTTTAAAATCTGATGTAAAATCTTGATAATTAATTTTAGAATTAGAGTATGAACGGAGATCTAGATTCTCAATTCAAAAAAAAAGCAATTTTTTATATAAATAAGGACTGAAGGTCCATTATTTTCCCTAAGATAAGGATTAGAAAAATAAAGCGGGAAAAGCTGCTGTAAGGTGAGAGAGTGGATATAGCCACAGTTAGAGCCAGTGTAAGGACAGAGCTGCAGGTACTTCACACTCCACACAAGAACATCAGGCATTGGATCAGAATCCCTACTGTGTTATACTAATACATGATCTCTTCCCAGGGAGCTCCATCTCCTAATGTGCATTGATATTTCCATTGTGGAAAAGCCATGTTGTGTAATGAATATATAAAATCTGGAGTTTCTAGGGGACTTCTGTTACCTAGAAAAACTGGAGGAAATATATTAAATAGGAAATGAAATTGCAAACTAGTTAGGTATTTAACAAGGTTGCTGAATAACTGAGTAGCTGAATTTATACAGTCTGTCTAGAATATATCAGTGAATTAGATGTTTATTTTCTCTGTTTGAAATAAAACCCAGAGTATCCAAAACACTCAGAATAGGGTCAGTAAGATTTGAACAACCATGAGTGTGAATGATCTGTCTATACCATCAAACTCTAAAAAGAAAATATATGAGCAAAATAAAATAACCAGTGCAGGAATGGAAATGGTACTTATAAAGAGCCATGTGGAAAGGATGAATGGTGAAAGCTATGAATCATGCCTATTCCGTCAAGTGTATGGATTAAATGTTCTTATGTATACACATCGGTCTGTAAGTGCTTTAGACTGAGCTGGTGCATAACAACTCTAATGGAGCTTTCCTCATATCTTGCTTCCACTTCAAACTTTTTCCTGTGCTCTTCTTATTTTCTCTTTCCTCTCTTTCTTTTTACTTCTTCTCTTCTTTTTTTCCTTCATAATCCTCACCTAAACAATGAACACTTATGTAAGTTTTACAGAAAGGAACACATGACTTATTACCATTAAAGAACTTGCCCAAAATTTCAGTGAGACCTGGATCTTGTATCTAGCTTGGTCTGTGTCCAAACAAATCACACCTTAAAAAATATTCCCTCCTCTCTCAAATTCTGGCCTATTTATCCAATTTTGTCATTTTATAGATAGCGATATCCAACTCTAGTTACTGAACTACTGAGGAGTCCAATTTAGTTTTAGTTTGAGAATTGATGACATATGAGTCTAAATATTTCACAAAGCCTACTGCCAATGCATCAAAGCAGCCTTTGATGAAATGGTATCATGTTTTTCTAACATGATTATTCAGGGATAGAAATTTATGTGAGCCAAATCTATAGCCTTGTCATCTCCATGTCTAATGTCATTTCTTTCAGAAATTACTTGAAATAAGGTACATAATCCTTACAGAAGGGTTTAAACAAAACACAAATGTTTATAATGGGGCCCAAGTACAGGGAAGTCAGTTAGGCCTCCCTTGAGCCAGGAGCCAAGGAGGAAAATGCTGTTGAATTGAAGGTAGCTGTGCTCTTCTCAGGGCACCATAATCTCCTATCTCTAATTCTGTCTCTCTCTCTCTCATCTTTCTTCACAATCAATTACCTGTGTTTTTTTCTGCTTCTGCAAACTCATGTCCCAATAAAGCTTCCCCATACCTGGCTACTCTTTACCTCTGATTTAAAAACAGAGCTTGACTGAACAAGGTGAGACTGGATTCCAAGTTCCTGTGAGAAAGAACATGATGGACTCTCTTTGAGAGGGGAATTTGCCTCTGGTCTAGTTAACAGTGGACTGGGACAGGGTCATCTCAGTTGAGGTTGTGATGGTGAAAAGTGAAAAGGCAGTGCAGGCCTCTACAGTGAGAGCAAAGGATTGGGGCAGAAATGACCAGCATTTCTAGGTCAAATATTGTCAGACATAGAGGTCAGGTTAAGGTAAAGTCCTCAAGAGCTCATAGAATGAAGAGCAGGATAGCAGGAGGCAAAGGGGTAAGTAACTGTGTATGTAGCTCAAGAAACCTATTCATTTGTAAATTCTCATTTGAATTTCTCATTACTTCTTTAAATGTGCTTAGGACAGTATGGTCACTGCCTTCATAATTGCCTTTATTTATCCAGATGAACTTCTGAGGAAGGAATGAGAAAGCAAAAAGCAAATGTAGGAAAGAAAATACAGTCAGCCCTCAGTATCTGCCATTCTGTGTACTATGTTTTACATTTGAGGCTGGTTGAATTCATAGGTAAGGAACTCATAGGGAGTCGAGTGTCCTTGGATTTTGCTACCGGTGGCCGATCCTGGAACCAGTCCCTCTTGGATACTGTGGGACGACTGTAAATTGTTTACAGGATGGAAGGGAAAAAGCGAAAAAACAGCTAAAGTGAACTATAGAACACACACTGGGAGGTGGGAGACAGAAGAAGAAATGAACAGAGGGCTAATCAAAGGGAATGAAAGACCTCAGCAAGTGTATGTGCAAAGAGGAAACACACAGTATTGCTGGATTTTACTTTAATAGTTGTGAATTTCCTAATTAAGGACTGGAGTGTTTTGATGAACTATGCTATAAGTGATACCTAAGTTTCTGGATTCAGAATTCACAGAATAAGGATTTGACAAATAGAAGTTGCTATGGGAATTTTCAAATTTGAAGAGGGAGTATCTGTCAGAGGGAAACTTAAATACTCCAAAGATTCTGTAGTCTTTTTGAGCCTTGAAGGCATTTAGGCATGTGGACTGTAGAGAACTGGCCCTGGAAGTGAAGGGAAAAGAAAGAAGTTAGGGGTGAGGTAGCATCAAATCCCTCCTGCATGTTTTTGTTGTTGCTGCTGTCGCCAAGTCATGTCTGACTCTTGGTGACCCCATGGACTGAAGCACGCCAGGCTCCTCAGTCCTCCGCTATGTCTCAGAGTTTGTTCAGATTCAGGTCCGTGAAGTTGATGATGCTATCTAACCATCTCATTCTCTGTTGCCCCCTTTTCCTTTTGCCTTCAGTCTTCTGCATGACAGAGTACTAAATGTACCTCCTATGCAGTTAATTCTTCTCAAGTTCCTCTGAGACCCTTAACCCCATTTAGCGTAGAGGAACTGAAGCTGGGTAGTATTATGTCCCACAGCTCATTAGTGGCCAGGTGTTAATTGAAATCCTTCATAATTCCAGAAGTCGTAGTGATTCCAGTTTACCCGCTTTTCTATCAGATAGTAGATAACACACAAATTTGTTTGTTGTATTGTTTTCATTTTTAAAGTATAACTAGTCAAAATGTGGCTTTTATAGTTAGTTTGCTAGCAATGCAGTGAGTTAGAGACTCTGATTTGTATTTGCAGGGCTCCTGTCTTTTTTTTTTTTTAATTACTGAAGTATACTTGATTTACAATATAATATTTGCTTCAGGCATACAACATAATAATTTGATATTTTTATAGTTCATACTTTATATAAGTTATTATAAAATATTGACAATATCCCTTATACTATACATTACATCTTGGTATTCTAACTATTTTATAATAGTCTGTACCTTTTAATTTGCTTCATCCATATTTTCCCACCTACCAGCCCTCTCCTCAGGTTTGTTTGTTCTCTGTACCTGTGAGTAGCATTCTGTTTTGTTATATTCCTGTGACTATTTTAATTTTCAGATTCCATATGTAAGTGTATCTGTCTTGAATCATGAATCAAATCATGATATAGAATGCTGTGGTAACTTGACTTCTATATTTTAAACAAAAAGACTCTATGTTAAGTTATATAAACATAAAACTTCCTCTAGAGCCTCTTGATGACAATGAAAGAGAGTGAAAAGTTGGCTTAAAACTCAACATTCAGAAAACTAAGATCACGGCATCTGGTCCCGTTATTTCATGGCAAATAGATGGGGAAACAGTGGAAACAGTGACAGACCTTATTTTTTTTGGGGGGGGGGGCTCCAAAACACCTGCAAATGGTGACTGCAGCCATGAAGTAAAAAGTCGCTTGCTCCTTAGAAGAAAGGTTATGATCAACCTAGACAACTTATTGAAGAACAGAGACATTACTTTGCCAACAAAGGTCCGTCTAGTCAAAGCTATAGTTTTTCTGGTAGTCATGTATGGATGTGAGAGTTGAACTATAAAGAAAGTTGAGCACCGAAGAATTGATACTTTTGAACTGTGGTGTTGGAGAAGACTCTTGAGAGTCCCTTGGACAGAGAGGAGATCAAACTAGTCAATTCTAAAGGAGATCAGTCCTGAATATTCATTGGAGGAACTGATGCTAAAGCTGAAACTCCAATACTTCGGCACCTGATGCAAAGAACTGACTCATTTTAAAAGACCCTGATACTGGGAAGGGTTGAAGGTGGGAGGAAAAGGGGATGACAGAGGATGAGATGGTTGGATGGCATCACTGACTCGATGGACATGAGTTTGAGTAAACTCTGGGGTTTGGTGATAGACAGGGAAGTCTGGTGTGCGGCAGTCCATGGGGTCACAAAGAGTCAGACGCAACTGAGCAACTGAACTGATTGACTGATACCATGTTTACTTTTACCAAAATTACTTTTTATTGTAAAAATAGAGACCTTGCTATGGTTTCAGAATGGAGAAATTTGACCTATGTTTGGACACTCACAAGTTCTCATTTCAGAAGTAAAAGCAGCAAATTTAACAATAAGGCTATGGTGTTTCTTGGACATTTTATACCATTTTCAAAAAAAATTTAAAGAACTGAGCAAAAAGTTGTAGAAATGGATTCACTAAGAAGAACTTTTATGAAAATCACCAAATTCAGAGGAAAGAGGTTAAAATTCTGAGCTCTTGAGTGACTCTCTGGTCCCACATCCTGCCTTTGCAACTTTCTAGCTATTAACCACTGGCAGCACAACCTTTCTCAGCTTCTACTTCCTCATCTGTAAAATTGGATAATACAATTATTATTGCATAAAGTTGTAGTGAAGTTTAAAAGAGTTGAAATGTGATAAGCACTTACACCAAATTCTAGTGCATAATAAGGGCTCTAAATTTTCATCTACTGCCGTCATTTTTCTCCATGATGTTTTCCTCCCCACGTGTCCACACTGTTTCTTTAAAGGATTTCTCAGGAAACTGGAGGCTATGAAGTAGTGATCTAGAAACGCAGTGACCTAATTTTGCAATGAGGCATTTGAAGAAGTGGAGAAAAGCATGTGGAGATGGTGGGAGGAGTAATAAGGATAAATCAGATATAACTGGATTCCTCAGGACTATGAGAAGGAAGGAGGAAGGGAGGGAGAATAGGAGAAAAGGAGATGCATGATCAAAATTAGTGAACAACTATAAATTCCGTGAGAGGCTACGTGCCATGTCAGTACATTTCCATGATGTATTGTGATAGTAATTTAGAAGTGAAATAGATGTTGTTGTTGTTTATTTTCACTTTTCATTTTACTGTGAATTGGCAACCCACTGCAGTGTTCTTGCCTGGAGAATCCCATGGATAGAGGAGCCTGGTGGGCTACAGTCCACAGGGTCACAAAGAGTCGGACACAACTGAGCGACTACTCTTACTTACTTACTTACGTTCTAGATCAAAATTATAAGTAAAGCCTTAAGTCTGTTCTATACATCTGAGTCTCTTTTTCTGTTTTGCATATAGGGTTATCGTTACCATCTTTCTAAAGTCCATATATATGTGTTAGTATACTGTAATGGTCTTTATCTTTCTGGCTTACTTCACTCTGTATAATGGGCTCCAGTTTCATCCATCTCATTAGAACTGATTCAAATGAATTCTTTTTAATGGCTGAGTAATATTCCATGGTGTATATGTACCACAGCTTCCTCATCCATTCGTCTGCTGATGGGCATCTGGGTTGCTTCCATGTCCTGGCTATTATAAACAGTGCTGCGATGAACATTGGAGTGCACGTGTCTCTTTCAGATCTGGTTTCCTTGGTGTGTATGCCCAGAAGTGGGATTGCTGGGTCATATGGCAGTTCTATTTCCAGCTTTTTAAGAAATCTCCACACTGTTTTCCATAGTGGCTGTACTAGTTTGCATCTGGGAGAAGGCGAGGGTGGGATGTTTCAAGAGAACAGCATTGAAACATGTATATTATCTAGGGTGAAACAGATCACCAGCCCAGGTTGGGTGCATGAGACAAGTGCTCGGGCCTGGTGCACTGGGAAGACCCAGAGGGATCGGGTGGAGAGGGAGGTGGGAGGGGGGACCGGGATGGGGAATACATGTAAATCCATGGCTAATTCATGTCAATGTATGACAAAAACTACTGTAATGATGTAAAGTAATTAGCCTCCAACTAATAAAAATAAGTGGAAAAAAAAAAGTAAAGCCTTAAGCCTGTATTTTAACAGATAGTATTGATTATGATAAGGCAAAATTCATTGAACCAAGAAAAAGGGGTTTATCACATAACTCAATTGTTCTATCAGTTCAGTTCAGTTGCTCAGTTGTGTCCAACTCTTTGTGACCTCCATGGACTACAGAACACCAGACTTCCCTGTTCATCACCAACTCCCAGAGCTTGCTCAAATTCATGTCCATCGAGTCGGTGATGCCATCCAACCATCTCATCCTCTGTTGTCCCCTTCTCCTCCTGCCCTCAATCTTTCCCACCATCAGGGTCTTTTCCAATGAGTCAGCTCTTCACATCAGGTAGCCAAAGTATTGGAGTTTCAGCTTCAGCTTCAGTCCTTCCAATGAATATTCAGGACTAATTTCCTTTAGGATTGACTGGTTGGATCTCCTCCCAGTCCAAGGGACTCTCAAGAGTCTTCCCTAACATCACAGTTGAAAAGCATCAATTCTTTGGTGCTTAGCTTTCTTTATAATCCAACTCTCACACATGGAAAAACCATAGCTTTGACTAGACGGACCTTTGTTCACAGTACATGAACTGTGAACTTCCAGGTGTTCAAGATGGATTTAGAATAGGCAGAGGAACCAGAGATCAAATTGCCAATGTCTATTGGATCACCGAAAAAGCAAAAGAGTTCCAGAAAAACATCTACTTCTGCTTTATTGACTACTCAAAGCCTTTGACTGTGTGGATCACAACAAACTGTGGAAAATTCTTAAGCAGATGGGAATATCAGACCACCTTCCCTGCCTCCTGAGAAATCTGTCAAGATTTCTGTCAAAATGGATGTCAAGAGGCAACAGTTAGAACTGGACATGGAACAACAGACTGGTTCCAAATAGGGAAACGAGTATGTCAAGGTTGCATACTGTCACCCTGCTTATTTAACTTATATGCAGATTTTATCATGCAACATGCTGGGCTGGAGGAAGCACAAGCTGGAATCAAGATTGCTGGGGGAAATATCAATAGCCTTAGATATGCAGATGACATCATTCTTATGGCTGAAAGCAAAGAAGAACTAAAGAGCCTCTTGATGAAAGTGAAAGAGGAGAGTGAAAAGTTGGCTTAAAATTCAACATTCAGAAAACTAAGCTCATGGCCTCACGTCCCATCAATTCATGGCAAATAGATGGGGATACAATGGAAACAGCGAGAGACTTTTGTTTTTGGGTTCCAAAATCACTGCAGATGGTGACTGCAGTCATGAAATTAAAAGATGCTTGCTCTGTGGAAGAAAAGCTGTGACCAACCTAGACAGCATATTAAAAAGCAGAGACATTACGTTGCCAATTATTGTAAACATAATATTAAAAATATCAGAGATTTCTGGGCAGAGATAGAGACATTAAAAAAAGCCTCTGCCATCAGATGGACTTGGGTTTGAATCCCCATCTGTTACTAGCTGTATCAGTCTAGAGAAATTATTCTCTGTCATAAAACCTCAGATCTCCTTCATATATAACTATATAAAACAAAATTGCACTTTTAGATAGTATTTTGAATAATTATGCAGTAGGTAGCTGTGAAGAGTGAGATCAGGCCTGTAAAGCACAGAGTGAATTCCTATCATAATCCTCCTGCTTCCCTGGGAGTGCCAGATCTAGGCTGCCCTTACCAAATCATTTAAAGGCAATTTTGTGACATTCATTCCACAAAAGTAGCATTTTCCTCAGGTCAGAGCTGCTTGAAGAGAACTTTACAGGACTGCTGTGAAATCCCAGCCCTCAGCTGGATGTTGGAGGTAACTCCCACTCTCACAAACCAGGTCAGGCAGCCTGCTTGGCCCAGCACCCCTCCTTGGCAGACATAATCTATTAACTTTCTGATGTGGGCAGTGGCCCGTGTAAGGACTCAATTTCCCCCCCACCCCCCACCGATGAGTCCAGGTTCACTTGTAGAAACTTTAATTTCAACACCTGCTTGACTTAACAAGGGAGCAGGAGCCTCTGCTTTTGCCCTTGACCGGAAGATGGGCTAGTATACCCCTGCATCCATCCTTGTAAGATAGGATTCCAGAAACCTTGTTTCCTCTAACTTCAAATGAGGATAATATCCACTTATTTGTTCAAAGCCCCTGTGGATCTGGAAATTTACATTAAAGCAATTTATTCATTTCCTACTCTTTCATTGAAATCAACACAAGAATGAGATCACCAAGGCCTTATATACTATACCCTGTCATCATTGTTAATAGTGTAATTAATGATACCTTGATTTAAAAAAAAAAAAGAATCATTAAATGTCATGTTTCTAAACAATGTGTGCCCCAATTCTAGGATGTGGCATACCATAAACAATTATGATCTGAAATATTTTGTGTCAGAAAACAAAATTGCAAACACTTATGGAACACATGAATGAAGAAGGAAGCTATTGTTGTGCCATTTTAAGAAATAATATTGCATTTGGATACATCTTAGTATGTGAAAGAGGCATGCAATCATCATAGAATTAAATTAAGTATGCTATCTTCAGTTAACACACATGTAAATGGAAGATCTGGGATTTATATCCAAGCCTGCTTGATTCTAATGATCTGCTTTTTCTACCATGGCATGATAATGCTATCAAAACCTGGAGCATTAGCAAAAGGAATGACCATTTGGAGGTATCATTAAATGGTATAAAGGCCAGGAAAATTAAAAAAGAAAAAGATATAGTAATTTAACAGATTGCAAGCATGACTGGACTCTCATTACCGTTACTCTTCTAAGAACTTCACAGAGTGAAAAATTATGATAGGTCCTGGGATCATTTAGTCTAGAGGTTAGGATTCAGTGGCCAGAGTGATGCCCAGGAACTTAATTTTTTTTAACATCACTGGTTGGTGCTAAAGTTTGATGAACCACTAGTAAGCATGACTGAAGCAACTTAGCAGCAGCAGTGAGCCCCAGAGAAGCTAGTCTCTAAGCAGCTTTAGTAGCATCACAAGTTATCTTGTTAGAAATGCGACTTTCTTAGGCTCCCAAAACGATGAGAATCAGAAATTCCAGAGTGGAGGCCAATAGCCTGTGCTCCCTGCTAAAGTTTGAAAATGATTACTAGAGGGTATCTAGAACCAATAGAAATGAAGAGAAAAAAAAAAAAAGGAGAAGCTCAATGGCCTCTGGAATGAAGTGCCCTGGTAGCAATAAGGAAACAGAAGGCAAGCATCCTGTTTCCTTTCTGATCCTAAACTCAGTAGACAATAAGACTGCAGGATCTATTTGCCTTGTTCAAGATCTACTGTCTCCTGCACCCCAATGAATGTACCTAAAGGAAGAGGTTTTTAGACAAAAATAAATACTGTAGTTAACTATGCCTACTTTCTCTGTTGCCTTGAAAGAAAATTATGGAAGGTAAAAGAGAGTTTACAGTGTAAAAAAAGATGTCAGACTTAGACTGACTTTGGTTTGAATCCTGACTAAGCCACCTAGGGTCATAACCTGGGCAAACTGTTTGACTTCTCTGAGTCTTATTAGAAGTGGGTATTGCAATCAACTGTCAGCTATGGCACTGGTATGCTTTTCAGGGATATCCAGGGAGACAGGCCTCATAACTTCTGCTTCTCTCCTTGACATCCACAGGTGAGAAGGAAGAGACAGGGTCAAACTCAATGATCAGGAAGTTCATCAGAGCCCTTCCAAGAATGTCATCCCCAGACCAAATATACACTGTTTTTAATGGAGACTTATCTATTCTTTTACTCAGGGGACTTAAAACATGCTCAAATCAGTAAAACAAAAAAATATGGGGGCAAAAAATAGCATCTGTGGGCTCTTGAACACAACTCATCCTTTGTGTCACCCAAAATGGATAGAAGAGAGAATATATACCTCATATTTTAAAACCTCCAGAGGTTATCCATATGGACTGTGCCCCATGTTCTAACTCCCTCTGATTCTCGAATTTTCCCCATTATTTTCTCCATTCACTCCTATTAGGACCTATTTCCAGTGTGTACACATCCGTCCCAAAATCCCTGCTATATTTAAAATGAATAACCAACAAAGACCTCCCTACTGCATAGCACATGGACCTCTGGTTAGTGTTATGTGGCAGCCTGGATGGAAGGTGAGTCTAGGGGAGAATGGATACATATATATGTATGACCAAGTCCCTTCACTGTTCGCCTGAAACTATCGCATTGTTTGTTAATTGGCTAGACCCCAATACAAAATGAAAAGTTGTGGGTTTTTTTTTTTTAATCTATTTCCAGAGCAGGATTAGAGACCCTATGTAGAGAATGGATGTATGCACACAAGAAGGGAGGAGGACGGTGGGACAAATTGGGGGGTTAGGATTGACATATAAAATAGATAGCTAGTGGGAACCTGCTATATATAGTCCAGGGAGCTCAGCTCAGTGAACTGTGATGACCTCAATAAGTGGGATGGAGGGTGGGGTGGGAGGGAGTTCCAAGAGGCAATGGGTATCTGTATACATATAGCTGATTCACTTTGCTGTATAGCAGAAAATAACACAACATTGTAAAGAAACTATATTAAAACAAAACAAAACAACATGAACAGACAGCCATTTTTCTTCTTCTTGCTAAGGAAACTCAGCTTCTCATAGTTGAGAGAGAAGTCCTGGCCATCTTTCCTTTCTTATTCCCATGTGTGTGTGTACTCAGTTGCCGCTCAGTTGTGACCAAATGTTTGTGACCCTATGGACTATAGCCCACCAGGCTCCTCTGTTCATGGCATTTTTTTCTGGCAAGAATACAAGAGGAGGTTGCCATTTCCTATTTCAGGGAATCTTCCCGACCCAGGGATCCAACCCACATCTCTTCAGTCTCCTGCTGGTGGGCAGGTTCTTTACTGCTGTGCCACCTTATTTTCATGAGTCCTACCATCATCAGTTTTGTGAAAATGGTAATGGAAAGTTTGCTGTGTCTTCAGGCTTTGAAGACAGTAATCCTTCATGGTAGAAATAATTCAGAGGCTACATGTCCAGGCAAGGCTCTGCCTATCCATGTCTATTGTCAGGTTCTTCCTAAAATTCTTAGGTGGAGATAGTTCTGGAGAGAGTGACTATTTTTGTTCTAAACACAACACACTCTACTTCTAACTGAGAAAAATAAGCTCCCACTATTAATGTGATTTTGACCATCCTCACATTGAAAAAAAAAATAACTTTGGCATTATCGTGCTGCACCCCACAACCACTGAAGGAGGTTTTGAATAAAACCCTGCTCCAACCCAGTCAAATGAGAATCTCTAGGGGTGCTCTTAGCATTAGAGTTATTTAAAAAGCTCCCCAGCTCACTCTAATGTGTAGCAGTGGTGGGAAAGCTATGTTTAAAGAACATTAGCCTACCTCCTACTCTGATTTTATTACAAAGTATCAAAAGGAAGCAGAAAAAAAGTCATAATCAACTCAATAATTCCTGCATGTATTCTTTCTGATTCCCCAAATTTATTATAGAAGGATATGAAAGAAAGTGAAAGTGAAAGTCACTCAGTCATGTCTGACTCTGAGATCCCATGGGCTATATATAAGTTCATGGAATTCTCCAGGCCAGAATACTGGAGTGGGTAGAGCCGTTCTCTTCTCCAGGGGATCTTCCCAACCCAGAGATCGAACCCAGGTTTCCCGTATTGCAGGTGGATTTTTTTACCAGCTGAGCCACAAGGGAAGCCCATAGAAGAATGGGGAGGGGCAAATAAATAAATAACCAACATTATACATCAAAGTTATTGTATGGATTATGTGTAGCAAGGAAACTAGCTCTGATACCTTGCATAGGCTGCTGCTGCTGCTAAGTCGCTTCAGTCGTGTCCAACACTGTGCGACCCTATAGACGGCAGCCCACCAGGCTCCCCCATCCCTGGGATTCGCCAGGTAAGAACACTGGAGTGGGTTGCCATTTCCTTCTCCAATGCATGAAAGTGAAAAGTGAAAGTGAGTCGCTCAGTCGGGTCTGACTCTTAGCGACTCCATGCACTGCAGCCTACCAGGCTCCTCCCTCCATGGTACTTAATACATTGTAAACGTGTCCATCCATCTTTTCCTCTAGCTCTTCATAGGAAGAGAAAGTAAAATGAATTGGTGCTGCTGTACTCTTGGTACTACTATTTGAGAACTGCTTCAGATTAAGTTCAAATTCTTCCCATGCCTATAGCCCTGACAGTCAGTTTCCTGATATGTAGAATTCTTTACTAAATCTAGTTTATAGGATTAAATGAGCTAACCCACTTGAAAATACCAGCCTCACGGGAGGAACTCAGTTAATACTGGTGACCCTCTCCTATGTGCCCCATTTGTGGACTGAAGTTACTGCTTAGGCTGCCTGAAAAAGTCACTGTTGAGACTTCCATTTTTGTGGATTTAACATCTCCCAGAATGCTAACAAGCATTCAGTTCAGTTCAGTCGCTCAGTCATGTCTGACTCTTTGTGACCCCATGAACCACAGTATGCCAGGCCTCCCTGTCCATCACCAACTCTCAGAGTCCTCCCAAACCCATGTCCACTGAGTCGGTGATGCCATCCAGCCATCTCATCCTCTGTCTTCCCCTTCTCCTCCTGCCCTCAATCTTTCCCACCATCAGGGTCTTTTCCAATGAGTCAGCTCTTCACATCAGGTGGCCAAAGTATTGGAGTTTCAGCTTCAACATCAGTCCTTCCAATGAACACTCAGGACTGATCTCCTTTAGGATGGACTAGTTGGACCTCCTCACAGTCCAAGGGACTTTCAAGAGCCTTCTCCAACCACAGTTCAAAAGCATCAATTCTTTGGCACTCAGCTTTCTTTATAGTCCAACTCTCACATCTATACATGACCACTGGAAAAACCACAGCCTTGACTAGACGGACCTTTGTTGTCCAAGTAATGTCTCTGCTTTTTAATATGCTGTCTAGGTTGGTTATAACTTTCCTTCCAAGGAGTAAGCATCTTTTAATTTCATGGCTACAATCACCATCTGCAGTGATTTTGGAGCCCAGAAAAATAAAGTCTGTCACTGTTCCCACTGTTTCCCCATCTATTTGCCATGAAGTGATGGGACCAGATGCCATGATCTGAGTTTTCTGAATGTTGAGCTTTAAGCCAACATTTTTACTCTCCTCTTTCACTTTCATCAAGAGGCTCTTTAGTTCTTCTTCACTTTCTGCCATAAGGATGGTATCATCTGCATATCTGAGGTTATTGATATTTCTCCCAGCCATCTTGATTCCAGCTTGTGCTTCCTCAAGCTCAGCGTTTCTCATGATGTACTCTGCATATAAGTTAAATAAGTAGGTTGAGAATATACAGCCTTGACGTACTCCTTTTCCTATTTGGAACCAGTCTGTTGGTCCATATCCAGTTCTAACTGTTGCTTCCCGACCTGCATACAGATTTCTCAGGAGGCAGGTTAGGTGTTCTGGTATTCCCATCTCTTTCAGAATTTTCCACAGTTTATTGTGATCCACACAGACAAAGGCTTTGGCATAGTCTAAAGGAACATTTCATGCAAAGTTGGGTTTGATAAAGGACAGAAATGGTAGGGACCTAACAAAGCAGAAAATATTAAGAAGAGGTGGCAAGAATACACAGAAGAACTGTACAAAAAAGATCTTCACGACCCAGATAATCACAATGGTGTGATCACTCACCTAGAGCCAGACATTCTGGAATGTGAAGTCAAGTGGGCCTTAGGAAGCATCAGTACGAGCAAAGCTAGTGGAGGTGATGGAATTCCAGTTGAGCTATTTCAAATCCTGTAAGATGATGCTGTGAAAGTGCTGCACTCAATATGCCAGCAAATTTGGAAAACTCAGCAGTAGCCACAGGACTGGAAAAAGTCAGTTTTCATTCCAATCCCAAAGAAAGGCAATACCAAAGAATGCTCAAACTACCACATAATTTCACTCATCTCACACACTAGTAAAGTAATGCTCAAAATTCTCCAAGCCTGGTTTCAGCAATAAGTGAACCATGAATTTCCCATTGTTCAAGCTAGTTTTAGAAAAGGCAGAGGAACCAGAGATCAAATTGCCAACATCTGCTGGATCATCGAAAAAGCAAGAGAGTTCCAGAAAAACATCTATTTCTGCTTTATTGACTATGCCAAAGCCTTTGACTGTGTGGATCACAAACAAACATCAGTACCCCCTGGTTATTTGTGGTGGCTTTAATTCTTATTTATCTAAGCTGCCATCCAGTGCTTTTAGCACTTGCTAATAATCACAGCCTCTACATCCACATTAAGGGCTCTGAACTGTGAATGTAGAGGCCTTCTTTCCTTAGAGGTCTGCTGCACAGGTTGGTAAATAAGTTTTCATGGTGTTGAGACCAGGCTTCTGGGAGGGGTTTCATAGTCAAATTTTCCAGGTGAGTCTCTCAAATAACAGTCTTTGCTCCTAGTAAAAATCTCTCTCTACTTTTATCTTTTTCAGCCACTGACATCATCTTAGTTAAGCAAATCTGCAGTCCACCTCAGTGTTCACTCTTGTTTTTACTTTCGTTTCTCCTCTGACAATTGGCTTCAAACATTGAATACTTGCAGCAGTGCTTGTAGTGGCCAGGAGGAACGTGTATTAGCTGAATGTTATCTTAATAGTTTCTATGTTTTATTTTCCTCACCTGATTGGTTATTCCTCATACTCTAAGTCATGACCACATTCCACTGAAGGCCATTTAAGACTTTGCTGGGTTTCTTGTCAGCCTGCATCTCAAATCCACATGCGTCCATGCACCTTGTGGATTGGAACAGTTGTGTGCTTTCACCTTTGTCTATTGAGATCATCGTCAGTTGTACCTGAATGCACTTCTCAAATCCCAGTAGGATTGTCCCTTGTTTGTCTGATTGCGCTCTTATCCCAGGAGCTCTCCTATTCTCTCTCTCCCTTTCTATAGTTGTTTTATTGCTAATCTATCTTCTTGGCTATACTAGGAAAAAAAAAATCTTAGAGCTGATGTTTGTTAGTCTCTATATGTCTCAGAAGTTGGTACAACCAAAATATATGCTTTACAAGCTTATTGAATCAAATTATTCCAAATAATGCCATTTTTTCCTCAATTGCATCATCACCATGAATTTCCAGCTAAATATTGGTTGAAACCACAGAGGATTGCACCCTCTGAAAACTGATTATTTTCCCTAATTTGTTCAAGACCCTTATTTTCATTTTTAATTTAGTTCTCCTCCTAAAATATCTTGCCGTTGCTTCTCATCTTTTTCACAGACTCCTCTTCCTCTCTTGTTTTATTAATTTAATATTATTTTGAATTGGTATTTTTCTTCCCTATTTGCTATTCAGTTTCCCTGGGCACTGTGAATCACCACCATGATTTAATTATATAGGTCAGTAGCTCCAAAATCTGTATTTCTAGGCAACATTGCTTCTCTGAATTCCAGAAACTATCCCATGGTCTGGAATGAAGCAGATGCTCATTGAAGTGTTTTGTGAATCAATAAATGAATGGTAACTTAAGGGTGTACTTGATTTTGTTCTTGTTTAGTCACTACGCCCTATCCAACTCCTTTGTGACCCCTTTGACTGTAGCCCACCAGGCTTCTCTGTCCATGGGATTTCCCAGGCAAGAATACTGAAATGGATGCCATTTCCTTCTCCAGGGGACCTTCGTGGCCCAAGGATAGAACTCTTATCTTCTGCATTGGCAGGTGGACTCTTTACCACGGAGCCACCCAGAAAGCCCATTCCTGGTCTTAGAGGGCTTTGGAAAAGCAGGTGAGCTTCCTGGTAGCTCAGTGATAAAGACTCCGTCTGCCAATGTGGGAGACATGGGTTCTATCCCTGGATTAGGAAGATCCACTGGCGAAGGAAATGGCAACCCACTCCAGTGTTCTTGCCTGGGAAATCCCATGGGCAGAGGAACCTGGCAGGTTAAAAGTCCATGGGGTTGCAAAAAAGTTGGATACAACTTAGTGAATAAAACAGCAACAACACAAAAAGTCAGATGCGGGTCAGACTGATACACCATATAACAGAACTTTAATGCAAACCACATATTGTATTTTAAATGTTCTCATAGCCACATTTAGAAAGCAAAGTAAATGGGTAAAATTAATTTTAAATAATATATTTTCCTTAACTTAGTATATCCCATATATTGCCATTTCAACTTGTGATCTGTGTATCATTTTTAGTGGATATATTATTTTTCATACTAAGTCTTTGACATTGTGTGCCTTTTACACCTACAGTTCATCTAGAGTCATATGCTAACTATAGTTCCTAGTCTCACCGCATTTCTAGTGCTTATCAGCCACTCATGTGACTTGTGACTCCTCTATTAGAGAGCACAGCCAGAGTGAGTGGAAGTCATTTCAAGTTCTAGAGCAGGAGACAAATATAAAAAAAGAAAAAAAAAGTCAAGATTTGAAGTAAAATAAGAACAAATCCTCTCCTTAAATGTTTCCATTTGTCTTTTCTGCTTATTTAATCAGACATTTAGTTATATGTTACAGCCTGCCAGGAGAGAATCATCATTATTAACCTGAAAACTTGCATATCATTAAAGATTGCCTTTTTGAGGCTGATGTCTGTCATGAACTTAAATATCCAAACTTAACTCTTCTTCCCCATTTTGCCCATTTGACTCTTACTTCATTACTATCCATTTTCATACGTAAGATTTAATGCATTGAGTCTTTTTCACTATAGTTGCTGCTTTCACTTCTCTATTTCTCCTTCCCACAGTCTTTGTCTATCACCTCCTGTAAGAGTTTGGATAGGAAATTGAGAACGAATATGAATTGATCTCACCATTGTGGAAAGTCATATTGCAGTCTAAAGTAATAAAAGAAAAACCATATCATATAATGGAAGTGTGTTTCTGCCTAGATGTGCTACCCATACAACCTTGATAAAAAATAGCATTTTTTCTTGCTAAATAGTATTGGGTTTGAGTCAGTGACTCAGAATCACCTGGGAGTCTTCCTGAGGTTTGGGCAGACGAGCCAGGGAGATGCAAAATGCCTCCAGCTGGCAGCCTACCTCCTGGTTTTTGACCTTGGCTTTGTCCTCCATCCCACATGTCAGATCAAGAAAACCAGGCAACAGCTTGAACGAAGCAAGGTGTGTAATATAAATACAATGAAATCTCTGCCCAGATAACTCCTATCGATCCTCTGGGGCTTTGAGCCACACTGCATTGAATTTTTTTTTTTTTTTAAGGAGTACCGACTGCACACAGATTTCACTGGATTTATATGACTTTTTTCAAGCCGCTAGGATACCAATTAACAAAGTGCTAATGTAGTACAAGGCTTGAAATAACTGATGCAGCTCTGTGAAGGCCTAAATCCTGAGGAACAATTTATCCTCTAGAAAAAGCCAGCTGGTTACAGGCTTTGGGGCCACTCACCCTCTCTGTGAGGATAAAGTAGGAGGTGATTTGGGGTTGGGTTTTTCTTCTCTCCTCGCTGCTCCCTTGGCCTCCTTTTGAATGTCAGCCACCTCTTGCTTATAAACTCTGCCTCTTTCCAATAAACTTTGGAAAAGGAGTGAAAAATAAGTCCTCCTCTATAATACAGAGGTAGGCATTCTTGTCTTCTGACTTTCTGTCAGTACAAGAAGGAACTCCACAATTTCTTCAAATTAATCATCATTATGTTAACTTACTCTGTGTCCTTAATCATAGCTACTACCTCACTGAGAGGATTTTTCACTCACAGATAGTGTTTTTCATATATATGGAGCTATGAATAGCCTGATCACCGTCTCTGAGGAGAGACTAAAGGGGAAATAAATACAAAAATAAGTGATTTTGGGTGAGCATAGCTGTTTATAATCATCATTTGAAGGATGGTGCTAAGGATATCGTTATATGCTAGGCATGACAGTAAAGTGGAAGTTAAAGAGAGGCAGATTTTGTCTCAGTATACAAAAAGAAAATGCTGACAATTCAGTGCCTCAATCTTTATGCCTCTCTCCTGGAAAAAAAAAATTATAATAATAAGGAATAAACAGCCTTAAAAGAGGGAGATCACTGGAGTCATTCAGGAAGGTATGAAACACCCTATTTGGAATCCTATTTGAAAAATATTAGAAGGAATTTAAGACTTACAAGGATGATGCAATGCAAAAAAAAAAAAAAAAGTCTCCTTTTAATCTAGAAATTACCTGATTCTGTGGTAGAGAGGTCTCTTGTTATCAGAAAGCCTAAGCCAGCTTCTTCTGCAGTTGGACAATTGTTTGAAGAAAAAAGCCCCTGGTGACCCAGTGATAACATGTGTGTAGCAATCCCCACTTGGAAAAGGTCTAGGGAGGATAGAGGTGTATGACACAGGGCTGAGGACATGAAATTTATGCCTGTGGAATCTTTGAACCAGTGGTGTGTTAAAGAAGAGTTATTAGGTGTCTCTCAGAACCTGCCCTGCACTTTTAAGGTCCCATAATATAGAAATAACTATCTGGTCTGAAATAGCATGTTAAAACACAGAAATAGCACTATTGATGAGCCCTGCCTTTAACTTAAACAGAACAGATTAAGGTTGGCAGGGGGAAACACTCCTTTTCTACAGCCATCAGCATCTGCTCAATCAGATGACCTAATAAAAACAACACACAGATGCATTTTATGGCCTGGGGGTGTTTTCTGGGGAATGGATTAGACACAACTAATGAAGGCCGGGCAGCCAGCTTAATGCCTCGGCTGGCCCTGGGTGGTAGTCCTGGCCAAGAAAAGCTCAATAACTAAATGGCAAAGAGAACAGATGAGTCCTCTAATTGGCAAAAGGGAAATGTATTTGGGGCTGCAGTAGGTTAGGCTGAGTTAGGTGATACAAAGTTCACTGAGATCTTTCTTGCATACTCTGTTGTGCTAGGATTTAGTGGAGATGATGCTAGGATGTGCTGAACAAAAAAATTTTAGAGTTAGGGAACTTACAGCCCAAATTCTCACTATTTGATGAACTAATTTCTAAAATAGTCTTGACATACAATATAATTTGTTCTTGACCATGTTCACTAATATTCAGTTTTAAATTCCACACTGATCACTGAATCTACTGAGTCAGACCTGACTGAAAAATGGAGGATATAATTAGGAAAATTTCCTGCTCTATATGTAGCTTACAATGATGCAGAAAGACAAAACAAAACAAACATATAACATAATCAATCTCTAACCAAATAAACACATAATTAATGAATAGTTTCAAAGATATCTAAACATTGTGAAAGAAACTTTGTCTGATATAGAAATAGTATGGTGGGATCAATTATTGTATGGGTGATCAGAGACAGGCAAATTGAGGTGACATTTGACTTCAGGTAGAAGGATAATAAGGTGTCAGGCATTCTTTGTGAGGGATCTATTCTAATGATGCAAGCTTCTATTGGTAATTTTTTTGATTAATTTTTTTTCCATATGGAACTTCTATCAGTTCAACAAATATTGGGCTTGGTAAGTGCATCAGTAGGTCAGATGCTCTTCTATGTAACATCCTTTTTTGTCAAGGACTTACAATCCTCTTGGAAAGGACATAAAAGCCAAAATATACTACACATAGTAGAATATTCAATATTAGAAATTTATATCAGATATCGACTTAACACAGTTGATGGTGGATTTCATTTTTCCCTGGGAAATTTAAAAAAAGTGACTAGTCTGTGTGCTGCAGAATGGTGAACCATAAAAGTGGAACAGCCCAATATGTGCAAAGATATGCTTACATGAGATAACAAAGGATTTCAGAGTAACTTCAAGTGGTGTGGACAATTAAATATAAAATGGGAGATAGGGCAAAGATAAATATTTGGCTAGAGAAAGAGTCAGAAATTATACATCAAAGATGATGTGTAGGCTTTGGTATTCAACTTACAGGTGATTAGAGTAACATATAAAATGTTTAAAACAGTAGAGTGAAATAATAGTCATAATAATTATGGGATGGAGAAGAGGAGGGAAAGTTGAGGAAGAAGAAATAACATTTAATGAATACTTAATATATAGCAGGGCTTTTCATAAGAACCGTGTTTGTAGTAAATCATTTCTTATGAAAATCATCTGAAGAAACTGAGACAGAGATCTGAAAAATGTGTTCAAGGTCACATAGTTTAGCAGAGCCAAAGTTTATACTAGGTAGTCTTACTCCAGAGTTTGTGCCCTATAGAAGGCTGCCACTATACATATATGATCCTGGTTATTTTATGTTTAAGGAGTGATCTTAGGGCTAAGTGTGCATTCAATGTATGTTTAAAAACCACATTAAAGGCTATGTTAAGGATAAGATCATGGAAACCTTACAATAGTAGAGGCATGAACAATAATAAGGATCTGCTTCTTGTTTTTCTGTGCACTAGTTCTAGTGTACCCAGTTAAGTTATACACTGTCCTATCTGTAGTCTTTATATATTAGAAAATCACCTGTTTCCTAGGTTTTTTCCAGGGCTATAACTGTTGTTTTGTCACTATGTCATGTCTGAATCTTTGCTACACCATGGACTACAGCATACCAGGCTCCTCTGTCCTCCACTATGTCCTGGAGTTTGTGCAAATTCATGGCCATTAAATTGGTGATGCTATCTAACCATCTTTTCCCCTGCCACCCTCTTCTCCTTTTGCCTTCATTCTTTCCCAGCATCAGGGTCTTTTCCAGTGAGTCAGCTCTTCTCATCAGGTGGCCAAAGTATTGGAGCTTCAGTATCAGTCCTTCTAATGAATATTCAGGATTGATTTCCTTTAGGAGTGACTGGTTTAAATCTCTTTGAAGTCCAAGGGACTCTCAAGGATCTTCTGCAGCACCACAATTCAAAATCTTGAATTGTTTGGTGCTCAGCCTTCTTTATGGCCCAATACTCACATCTATATGTGACTATTGGAAATACAACAGCTTTGACTAGACAGACTTTTGTAGGCAAAGTGATGTCTCTTCTTTTTAATACACTGATTAGATTTGCTATAGCTTTCCTTCCAAGGAGCAAGCATCTTTTAATTTCATAGCTGCAGTCACCATCCACAGTGATTTTGGACCCAAGAAAATAAAATCTGTCACTGCTTCCACTTTCCCCCCTTCTATTTGCCATGAAGTGATGGGACTGGATGCCATGATCTTAGTTTTGGTAGTGTTGAGTCTTAAGCTGTTTTTTCTTTTTTTTTTTCACTCTCCTCTTTCACCCTCATCCTCATCAAGAGGCTCTTTAGTTCCTCTTTAGTTTCATTTGCATAGCAGAGGTTGTTGATATTTCTCCCTACAGTCTTGATTCCAGCTTTTGATTCATCCAGCCAGGCATTTTGTATGAAATATTCTGCATGTAATTAAATAAGCAGGATGATAGTGTATAGCCTTGTCTTATTCCTTTCCCAATTTTGGACCATTCATTTGTTCCATGTCTGGTTCTAACTGTTGATTCTGCATACAGGTTTCCCAGAAGACTGGTAAGGTGGTCTGGTACTCCCACCTCTTAAAGAATTTTCCACAGTTTGTTGTGATCCACACCATTGAAGGCTTTAGTGTAGTCAATGAAGCGGAAGTGGATGTACTTCTGGAATTCCCTTTCTTTCTCCGTGATTCTTTCTCCTTTGGCAATTTGATCTTTGGTTCCTCTGCCACTTCAAAACCCAGCTTGTGCATCTGGAAGTTCCATTCACATACTGCTAAAGCCTATCTTGAAGGCTTTTGAGCATAACCTTTCTAGCCTGTGAAACAAGTGCAATTGTATAGTAGTTTGAACATTCTCTGGCATTGCCCTTCTTTGAGATTGGAAAAAAAGCCGACCTTTTCCAGTCCTGTGGCTGCTACTGAGTTTTTCTAATTTACTGGCATTTTGAGTGCAGTGCTTTGTTAGCAGAGTTATCTTTTAGAATTCTAAGTAGCTCAACCGGAATTCCATCCCTTCCACTAGCTTTGTTCATAGTAATGCTTCCCCCCGCCCCTCAGGGTATCCATAGTCAGTTCTACTGACTGTTTCTCATATGGAGTCCATGTGTATGCATTCACTGTTCTGATCACTATTATTTAGAAATGGTCGGTATCATCCCTGTTGTTTGATACCCAGAATATTGTCCAATGATCTAAATTATTTTGCTTCCATGCATAATTTCAGTCACCTCTACTTGTAATACAGAACATGAGTTATCCATTTAGTCTTTCTTGTGGTTATTTGCAAAGTATGAATAAGTGTGAAATAGCCTGCAAGTGTCTTTTGAATATCATTCAAGGTATTTCTAAGAGAGGCATTCCTCTCAAAAGGGGATTGTCCTGTCCTGCCCAGTTATTAGTCTCACAGAGAATGTTTTTGGTCTCATGGAAACATGTGGCAGATGTTTAAGAAATGCACGTTATTTCAATTCCACTGCACTTACACAATAGATTTAACACTGTATACTAGTCAGGCTTTTCCATCTGTTTCAGGTGTCAGAAGTGTAATTCATATTAACATAATAATATATACTGGAAACTTCTAGAATAGTTCACATGTCCACTCTGAATATAGTTTTTTTTTTTTTCATATCAGCTCAAATCAGATGTTCTTGCATTATGTAGTATAGTTTCACATTTTGTACCACAGTGTCATCAAGCCTCCTGGATGTTTCTTTAAGCTAACAATATTATTTAAAGACTGCTTTTAACTTTCTGCCTGCAAAGTGAAAACTGAACATGAGGATATCAAGGACAGACTCTCAGGGTTCTGACCTATCTCCATCCATTTATTTTTCTCCCTTTGCTTATACTTCTGTTAAGATCATTTTCTTTTACTGCATAAAGCAGTGATCCCCAACCTTTTTGGTGTCAGGGACCAGTTTCTTGGAAAACAAGTTTTCCACAGACCAGGGAAGGGGTGAAGAAGGAAAGCTTCCAGATGATTCAGGCACATTACATTTTTTGTACACTTTATTCTATTACTGAGGAGGAAATGGCAACCCGCTCCAGTGTTTTTGTCTAGAGAATCCTGTGGACAGAGGAGCCTGGTGGCTGCAGTCCATGGGGTCTCAAAAACTCGGACATGACTGAGCAACTAATACTTATTCTATTATTATTACATTGTGGTATATAATGAAATAATTATACAGCTCACCATAATCACTGGGAGAAGAAAAGGAAGAAGCAGTGGGACCCTTGAGCTCATTTTCCTGAGCTCAGGTGGTAATGTGAGCGATGGGGAAAGGCTGTAAGTATAGATTAAGGTTTGCTCACTTGCTTGCCACTCACCTCCTGCTGTGCAACCCAGTTCCTAAGAGGCTACAGACTTGTACCAGTCCATGGCCTGAGGGTTGGGGACCCCTGGCATAAAAGACCCCTCTATGTGGTTGAGGTGGAGAAGGAAATGGCAACCCACTCCAGTGTTCTTGCCTGGAGAATCCCAGGGATGGTGGAGCCTGGTAGGCTGCCGTTTGTGGGATCGCACAGAGTCAGACATGACTGAAGTGACTTAGCAGCAGCAGCAGCAGTATGTGGTTGAGGGGAGGTCTGCCACATCCATAAGTCTATATGCTTTGGACTTGCAATGCAAAAAGCAACAGCTCCACCTCAGGAGGGAAAAATAGTCAAATTGACCTGTACTAGTCTAATTGTGTTCTGTGTTCTATACTCTGTGTACGAGGAGGGCATAGAAACCCACTCCAGTATTTTTACCAGGATAAGCCCATGGACAGAGGAGCCTGGTGGGCTACAGTCCACAGGGTCGCAAAGAGTTGGACGTAGCTGAACGACTGGGCACGCACACTCTATCCAGTTGTTGGGTGGACAGTACTAAGAGGATCCTGTAAAGAGGAAGGGCCCCAAATAAAAGGCTGTGCAGTTATAAAAAGTGATAGTGGGAAATTGTATCCTGTGGAGAAAGAATAAAGAGAGAAAGAAAGAAGGGAAGAAAGCAAAGAAAGAGAAAGGAAGAACAGTTGCCGTAACTCACAACCATATTGGATGAATTTGGCATGATCTGGTAACACTGAAGAAGTTAATATAATGAGGCATAAGTAACCATCATTCCTAAGCATGTCCCTTTGAGAAACCTTTGCACATACTCAGTGGGATACATGCACAGGAATGCTTTCCTTTAAAAGCCAAGTGAAAGTGAAAGTGAAGTCGCTCAGTCGTGTCTGACTCTGCGACCCCACGACTGACTATAGACTACCAGACTCCTCTGTCCATGGGATTTTCCAGGCAAGAATACTGGAGTGGGTTGCCATTTCCTTCTCCATTAAAAGCCAAAATCTAGGACAAAAGGTTTATCGGCTGTAAAATGTATGGATAAATTTTTGTATATTCATATAAAATTGATTATATGCATATAATACTAAAAGTGACTAAAGCTAGCTACATCTAACAAAAAAATAGTCTTATTTACTTTAAATTGGAAAAAAGAAAAGCATATCAAATAAATGTATCAATTCTATTTACATTAAGTTCAAAATAGGAAAAGATACTATATTGTTCAGATCAATATGCATTATATTGTTTATATAATATACATCCAAAGTATGTTGTTTACTGGTGGTAAAACTATAGAGAAAAAAATTAAATGGTTATCACAAAAGTCATTACAGGCTTTACTGTTTCAGGATAGTGATGAGGCACCTATTGTTAAGAGCATAGGACTCTGTGGGAGAAGGTGAGGGTGAGATGTTTCCAGAGAACAGCATCGAAACATGTATATTATCTATGGTGAAACAGATCACCAGCCCAGGCTGGATGAATGAGACAAGTGCTCGGGCCTGGTGCACTGGGAAGACCCAGACGAGTCAGGTGGAGAGGGAGGTGGGAGGGGGGATCGGGATGGGGAACACATGTAAATCCATGCCTGATTCATGTCAATGTATGGCAAAAACCACTACAATGTTGTAAAGTAATTAGCCTCCAACTAATAAAAATAAATGGGAAAAAAAAAGAGTATATGAGGAGTTCCTGTGATGGTAACAATAATCGATTTCTTAAATGGTAGTTACATGGAATCTCTCATACGTGTGTATGTGTTAAGTTGCTTTAGTTGTGTCCGACTCTTTGTGACCCTATAGACCGTAGCCCACCAGGCTCTCTGCCCATGGGTCTCTCCAGGCAAGAATACCCTCCTCCAGGGCATCTTCCCAACCTGGAATTGAACCCAGGTCTCCTGCAGCTCCTGCATTGCAGGGGAATCCTTTACTGCTGAGCCTCTGGGGAAAGCCTTTCTCTCTATATAATTATTTGTTAAAATGCAAGTATATCAATTAATTTTGGTACTTTTTTATGGAAGTCTAATTGACATACATTATGAAATAATCACCACAGTAAATATAGTTACACATTATACCAGAGGGTTACAAAATTATTTTTGTGATGAGAACTCCTAAGAATTAACTCTTAGCAACTTTCAAACTAACATTAGAGTAGCATTGATAATAATAATGAAGCTGCAAGACGCGTCACCATGACTGACATTTTATAATTGTGTCTGTACCTCTGGACCCCCTTCACTCGCTTTGTCCACTCTGCCTCGCCCACGCGCCCCAACCTCCCTGCCCTCTACATCGTCATATACTACATATCATAGTGAAAGTCGCTAAGTCACATCCAACTCTTTTCAACCCCATGGACTATACAGTCCATGGAATTCTCCAGGCCAGAATACTGGAGTAGGTCACCCTTCCCTTCTCCAGGGGATCTTCTCAACCCAGGGATTGAACCCACGTCTCCCACATTGCAGGCAGATTCTTTACCAGCTGAGCCACAAGGGAAACAGCAGTCTGTTTTCTGAATCCTTGAGTTTTGTTTGTTTTCTAGATTCCACACATAAGTGAAATCTTTTTGTCCCACTCTCTCTGACTTATTTCACTTTGCATAATGCCCTCAAACTCCATCCATGTTTTCTCAAATGGCAAGACCTCATTCTTTTATTAAGCCTGAGTAGTCTTCAATTGTATATACTTCCCACATTTTCCTTATCCACTTATCCAGTGTTGGTATATTTTATATTAAATACAAAAATAAGATTTAATTGTACCTTCTTTTGACTGTGGGCTTGTAGGTGAGAAATGTTTATGATTCTGTTTCTGTGGCATACTGTAATTGGGCAAATTCTTTCATCTCTTTTCCTGTCATTTTCCTCAGCACATAATTGAAATACTAAAATAATGATTAAAATGGCAATGACAACAATGTTAACAATATCTCAAAAACTTTTGAAATCAAATGTGTTCATGTACAGTCACTTAATAATTTGGTTGGTTTTATAGGAAATATTATATAGAGTGTAATTTTTGTACTTTATTCTGATAATAATAAACAGATTTAATGAGAAGTGTATTGTTTCTGTCTGGTTGTCTGCCAACACTTGGCCCTTATCTTTGAGCTGTTTTTATTAAAATATAAAATTAACCAAACTAATTGTTTATCTGGGCATCCATAATATTTTAGAAACTTTTCATTGCTGGGAGTCAAAAGTGAAAGAAATGTTATTTTTAATAAGTTCTCCATAAAGCCTGGATTTTTCCTTCACTGCCCACATATGTCCAGTGCTAGAATTCATAGGATATGAATATAATATGACCTGATATCTGTTTCAGTATCTTCGTGCAAGATTTTCACATGGTAATGGAGTTTAACAAAATTTTTAAAATGCAGATATTTTGACCACGACTGATTAAAAGCACTTTTCTTTGTATTCTGAGTTACACTGACTGAACCACACTTTATCTCATGTTAGGTGGCATAAGAGTAGCTGTGGGCTATGTTATCATCCAGCTAAGGGGAAATTAAATTGAAAATGTATTTAATTTGTATTTAAATAAAATATAGTTATGTGACTTACCATCATGTCTGAATATAATTTAGTTAGTTCTGGCTTTCCATTATGGGATGAGCTTCCGGGAATACTACTAAAACACACTTTGCTGACTCACCTGGCATTACAGCACAAATGTGCAATGATGGATGTCATATCCTCATCTGAATGTATCTTCTGAATCCCCAAAAAGTATGTGGACACTAGGGGAGAAAGCAGATTTGAAATGTGTGGACACAAACCTGGTCTGTAAAATGTTAAATTATTCATACCACTATATTGCAAAATAGTAAATGAAAAATTCAGTTCTGGTTAACTCCTGGTTAAATAGAGACTCTCTCTTGCCAGAAATATATCAATTATTCATTGTTAAAATAAATCTATTGAATGATATAATATAGAACTGATAGATTGATGATTGATTGATGATTTGATATAAATTACACGTGATTCAATGTTTTAGTACCCTAAATTGTTAAAGTAAAAACCTATTGCAGTATCACATGCAGCAAAAGCTTTGTGTTCGAAATTTCATGTTTCATGAATCTCAAATGTCAATAAATTTTTAAAATAGATAAAAAACACTAAAGGGTAGAATTGGTTAGGTCTATAAATAATATTTAAAATGTGTTATCTGAATGGTTGTACTAAGTTACTTCAGTTGTGTCTGACTGTTTGCGACCCTATGAACTGTAGCCTGCCAGGCTCCTCCATCCATGAGATTCTCTAGGCAAGAATACTGGAGTGTGTTGCCATGACCTCCTCCAGGGGATCTTCCTGACCCAGGGGCCCAACCCACAGCTCCTGCGACTCCTGCATTTCAAGTGGATTCTTTACTGCTGAACCACTGGGGAAGCCACACAAGTGATCAGTGGGCAGATGAAAATACACTTAACATCATGAATCATCAAGAAAATGTAAATCAAAACTATGATGAGATAAAACTGCAATGTTGGTAATAGAAAAGGCAGATGCTCATGTGTTTATTTTAAGGATGTAAAGAAATCAGAACATTCATACAGTTTGTGGCAATGTAAAATGATATATCAGCTTTGGGAAATAGTCTGAAAGTTTCTTTAAAATGTTACACATATAATTATCTTATGTTCCAGCAATTTCATTCCATGAGAAATTAAAACACATATCTACACACAAACTTGTATATGAATGTTACTATCAGCAGCTCAATAAAAAAGTGATACCAGGAAAAATATTCCAAATGTTTGGAAATTTAAAAAAATAGGGATTTCACTTGGACAAAATGTCAAATCAAATGAAAATAAATACATATACAGGTTATGAAATTTTAAGAGATACAGCTTAAATGGCATATATAGGGAAAGTAATATCTTAAAAAATTTAAGGATTATAGTAGATAAAAAGAATGTTAAAAGAATACCAAGGACCTGAGTTCCACACACTTACATATGTTCTAACATTTCTAGGTATTTGCCCAAGAAAAATGAAAATACATGTCCACACAAGCACATACACATGATTGTTCATAATAGCATTAGTTATAATAGCCCCAAACCAGAAACAATCCAAACGTACCCTAGCTGATTCATGGACAAATATGTTGGGGTGTATATACAGACTATGGATTCTCATCAATAAAAATAAACCAAGCATTGATTTTTGGCTCAGATGGTAAAGAATCTGCCTGCAATGCAGGAGACCTGGGTTTGATCTCTGGGTGGGGAATATCCCCTGGAGAAGGAAATGGCAACCCACTCCAGTATTCTGGCCTAGAGAATTCCATGGACTGTATAGTCCATGGGGTCGCAAAGAGTCGGACACGACTGAGTGACTTTCACTTACAAACACTGATACATGCAACAGCATAGATGAATCTCTTTAACATTGTTCTGAGCAAAAGAAGCTGTAAAAGACTGTTTAGTTTCTCAGTCATGTCTGACTCTTTGTGACACATCGTGCTTTAGACCACTAGGCTCTTCTGTCCATGGGAGTTTTGAGGCAAGAATAATGGAGTAGTCACCATTTCTTTCTCCAGGGGATCTTTCTGACCCAGGGATTGAACCTGTGTCTCCTGAATTGCAGGTGGACTCTTCACCCACCAAGTCATCCTGGAGGCCCAGTAGTTCTATTCCTGTGGCAGTCTAACATGCATATGTTTAGGGGCAGAAAATAGATCACAATTTCTAGAAGCCAAGACCTGAGTGGGTGGGGAAACTGCCTGCAAAGATACTGAGAAAACTTTTTGAGTAACTGAAAATGTCCTAAATATTGATTATGGTGTTACATTATGCATATGTTTGCCAAATTCTTTGGACTATGCACTGGGAATGTAGGAATTTTATTGCATGAAAATTTATACCTCAATAAAGTTGTTTAAAACCTTTCCATTGAAAAAATGGGGCTTGGGGAGAAAAAAAAATTTGAATTAACTTCTATGCAAATACCAGCTATATGATGTAAGGAGTGTAACTTAGAGTATATGAAATCAGTCTCTGTTTATAAATTGCAAGTCTTCATATTTACCGCCCCATTTTGAGGAAAGAACAATTGAAATCATGTATGTGAAAGTACTCTATAGAAACTGTTCCATTATATCACTATAGCACAGTTTTCCCATCTGAGTTACATGTCTTTTGCAATGCTTGTACCTTTAGAGGCTTTGAAGTAATAATGCAGCTACATACCACATGCTGTATTTCCACTTCCAGGAGTTTACTTTGCATAGATCCAGATCTTTCCTGATGTTTCCTCTGCTTAGCTGGCTTTGATATGAATGTCTGTATGTGGGAACTACTGCAGTTAATTTCAGTCCCCAACAGTTCACATTCAGGACTGTTTAAACAGTCTTGAATCCACAGTCTCCATTAGCAATGACAGGTGACACCTCAAGGTGCCTTGGGCAATTCCCTCGAAAGGTCGGCTAATAACACATTTGTTCCCACACTTTTTCTCTCCCCCTCCTCCTAGCACCAAGCCCAATTACCTCTGTTGTGTAAGTCAGTGTCTTCATCAGTACCACACAGCTGAAAGAACAATATACTTAGGTGACAATTTTTAGCTGGAAGCAAATCTGATTAATGAGGCAAGGCTGAAATTATCTTTTCCTCATGTCACACACATTTAGTCATGTAAAATCCCCCTTGTTATGCTACCCATTAACATCATCACCACCAATAACCACATTGAAATATAATGTACTTTTTACCAAAATAGGCATCTATCCATATCCTAATATCCCTGTAAATAAAATGTGGCATGATTTGATATTAACACAGATAAATTTGTCCACTTAAAGAGCTCATTAGCCAATACAGAATTTCCTGATGGCATGTCTCATATACATATATACAGATAGGCATATTATGTTAAAAATAGTTATAGGTACATCTTGACAAAAATGGAATACAGAGTAAGGCAGAAATCTTTGACAGGTAATTATTGTGAATGGCAGTAATGCCATATACATTTAAAAATAATCAACCATGTAACCAAAGGCAGAATGCTGTTCCCATTCAAAATTAATTTTGCAAAGGAACTCTGTTCTGCCTTCTGAAATTGTTTCCAGAGCTGAATAATAAAAATGGCAAGTGCTCAAATTCTTCTCCTTGGTCTATCTATGTTTAAGAAAATCCATTTGGCTAAGACCCACAGAGCTTAACAGTAAATGTTGCATATTATCATTGTAATTAGAAATAAATAAATTAGACATCTGCTAATAGAAAATGTGTTTATGAATAGAGTTAGTTGGCCAGAAAATAGAGTTTTTTTTAAAGGTTAAAAATATAATTACTAATTTTCTTATTACCTAATGAAACCCATGTTATTTTTTAAGATACTTTTTGTAGCTAAAAATTGTCAACATGAATTTCACTTTGCAACCTGGAAGCAACTAGATAAATTTAATGTGCAGGAATCTCTAGATTATCTGATCTGCAGTAATATATGGACAAATGGTATTTATTTTATGAGGTTTTTTAAATGTTGAATGGACTTTTACACATAAATCACCTGAGATATTATCTAGTGTATTATTTGTGCTCAATAGGTATTAGCTGTTAGTTATCACTGTTGTTATTAATATTCCAGGTCTGCCTTGTGAGGTAATGGTGTCATGCTTTCTAGCCTGGTTTACAGAGCGTGCAGTTTTATGATCTGTTTTTAGTTTTGCCACCGAGTAATGTCTGGCCTTGAGCAAGTTAGCAGGTCTCTCTGGATGTATTTTACTTTCCTTTTTTAATGGAGAATCTTAGTGTAGATAAAGATCCTATCCATTTTCAGATACTATAACTAAGTCAGTGCCTGATTTACATCAAAATGTTCCCAGAACCAAAAATATATTTCTGCTTCTAATAGTACTCTTGATGATCTTATACAAAAGGTATCTGAGTATTTCTTTTATTTCAAATGTTATAAATGAACAATGCCTTTGATATTTGGTGTTCCCATGTCCTCCAAGTCACATGGTGCATCCCTAGTCAGCAGATGGTCAACCTCATTATTTATTCTCTCCATGTGAAACTAAGCCCAATAGATAGTGAGTGCCACCTGCATGCCAGGCAAATGTTAAGTATTAGTCCTATTAGGAATATGTGTAAACTGAGGCTTATAGAGAGAGATTGAGTGAGTTGCCTGAGCACTACAGTCAAACATCAGTATCAATAGTACCATTCTCTTTGTAAATGTTACTTTAACTCATTAAAAAAATATGTATTATAAGTGTAAACAAAGTTAAAGTTCAAACCTTCACACCCCTACCTTTTCTCTAAATTCTACTCTCCTAGTCTTCCATTTTATTTAAAAACAATAAGAAATATAGACATGTGAAAGATAAATTTATATATCTAGATCTAGATATATAATATCTATATTTATATATATATTTAGATATATATCTAAATTTTATCTTTATCTACCTATATGTCTTTGTTGTTATTGTTTTTAAATAAGCATAAAGGGTAACAGAGGGATAAAGCAGGCTACGCGGTCCTCCTGGCCTCCCATTTGTCGAATGTATTTCCAAGTATACATAATACTAGTATGAAAGAGTCAATTCCTAGGCAGATTGATAAGCAGTCCAGAGGTCCCCAAGGAGAGAGGGGTCTGGAATTCTCAAGGAGGAAGAAAGGACAACTTTTTTGTCCCTCTACATTCCTTAGGATTATATAACAATAATGTGTCCTGCTTGAGGACAGTCTCTGGAAAAAACCTTCTGACTAATCCTGTTATCTTAAGGTGTAAATTATGGGAGTAGGTCTAGTAAGGTCTTTACAACCCCCAGACATTCTTTTGATTCACTGTAATAACTAATTAGAGAGTATATAACTCCATGGCTAACACTTGCAAGGGGGTACTCTTTCTGCCCCCTTCTGATGCCTATGTCAGAAGCTTTCTCTTTCTCCTTTATACTTTAATAAAACTTTATTACACAAAAGCTCTGAGCGATCAAGCCTTGTCTCTGGCCCCGGATTGAATTCTTCTCCTCCAGAGGCCAAGAATCCTGGCATCTTTGCGTGTTCAACAACAACCTTTCAAGTAGTAACTGTAAGCTCCACAAAGCAACTGTATCCTCATGACTAGCATAGTTCCAGAACAAAGCGAGCCCTCAGAGTTGGCTTGGGAAATTACAAGGATATAGTCCCTATTAAAGACTCTCTGTTTGACTCCTTTAGTGCAGTGGACTGACTGTAAGTAACATAAAATGTTAGGCATTATCAAATTTACCAAAATTTAATTTATAAAACATATCAATTTTGTTTTTTATAATTATGTAATTCATAATTAAGCTTGTTTTCATTATAAACCATACAATTTTGGTCAAACTAAAGTTAGTAAAGTTCTTTCTTTGACTCCATTGGCTATAGATCTTGTCTTGACATTAAGATAAGGGCAGACAAAGACCCTGACTCTGGTCTTTGCCTTGTTTTCAGCAAACAGGGTATCTGGTTTCCAGTTGGGATCCCAATACACTGGGATTGGAACCAGTCCATTAAGCAATCAGTTGATTAACCAGTATTTTTAATCAATCGTGGATTCTCCTCATAGTAGTTTAATTCAACCACTAAATCATAACCATTTTTAAAAGCCTATAACAGGAGGCACTGCTGAAAGGAAGGTCTATCTAGTATGCTGCCAATTATACAAATGTAATTTGGCATAATTAGCTCCTAGTGATTGAGGGTGTGATCAGTTGGGATGGAATGAAAGACACAGGCATGGTACCAGACAGACCTGAATTCGGCCCTCATAACTTTGATTTTTCAAGCTCGTTCACATACTCTTGTCAGTCTTTCTTGCTTTAATGATCAAAAGGGACAATAGGATTTACCTTTCCTGCTTTCCTTAATAAATACAGATATTTATATAAGAGCATTGCACAGTAATATATGTATTAGGTGTTTAATACTTAATGGTTTCTAAATTTTATTGCTGTTATTATTGAATATAAACAATATTAAATAATACACAGGTTGTTACTAGATATTCCATCTGATATTTAAATTGTAATTGAATCAAGAAATATGTAGTCTATAGCTGCTTTATTGAGACATATAGGGGAAGAGTTTTGGGATTGTGAGATGAAATTACAACTCCTCTGGAATAAATAAAACCTTGATGTAGTTATTGAGTGACCCACCTGTGATAGTAAGACTCATTTCTTTTAGAATTGAGAGAGAAACACTGGGCGAGAGTGTATAGGTGTGACTGGGAGAAAGTACTGGGGAAGGAACCAACCGAGAGAAAGATAAAAATGTATTAATTGAAAAAAATGTATTAATTGCAGTTTCTGAATAGTTGCATTCAAAGAATATAGTGCTAAACATAATTAAATATTTTGTCTCAAGGTATGAAACCTTCAATCCATTTAATTCTAAGTGCCCTCTTTTGTGTTCTTTTAAAAAGTAATATTAATAATAATTTTCAAAAACACTGTCACTGTCACCATATTATTCTCAAATTAGTGCTCAGTCGATTGTGACAGTCAGTGAACTAAAGTAGTTAGACCTCCTATGTGATCTTAAATATCTTAGAGGTGTGCAAAGCCATGAACCATGTGGAAGCCATCCGTAAACACTGAGAAGAAAAAGGCAGACTGGGGAGAGATCCTAATATCTCTTTGGTACTTTCTGCTGACTTTTTATGTTTTGTTTCATTACATTCTCAAAGCTATGCAAAGGTTATTTATTACTACTGTTAATACATACTACAATATAAATCCTAAGAATTGAAGAGGTAGAGAACGGCAATGCCGTGACAAATACAAGTCTCTGGGACTCTCTCTTTTTTCCTCTGTTGTCTTCACTCTACCAGAGCTGTTGAGTGAGAACATTGATATGATGAATAAAACAGAAAACAGAGTATCTTGTATGCTAAGTTGGGGAAAACTTCCTGAAAAAGAACACTGTGACCTTGGATGGATAGCAAGTGGTGGCAGGCATTCTAGTTTCCGCTGATTTTTGTGAAATGAAAACAAGCAGATGGAAGTGAACGCGTTTTTAAAACTCTGCATGTGTGTTCAGTTGCTTCAATCGTAACCAACTCTTTGCAGCCCTATGGACTGTAGCCCATGAGGCTCCTCTATCCATGGATTTCTCCAGGCAAGAATACTGGAGTGGGTTGCTGTGCAATCCTCCAGGGAATCTTCCCAACCCAGGAATCCGAGCTGCATCTCTTGTCTCCTGCATTGGCAGGCAGATTCTTTACCACTAGCACCATCTGAGAAGCCCCAAAGCATCCTAAAAAACCTGAAAACATTTTCAGAAAGGAAGTAGTTTGGTGAGCTGGAATTGGTGGTTAAGTCTTCTATAATACTAATCACCCAGATCAACATTTCCCAAAATTTATTCCATCATTGATTCCAGAAACCACAAGAGCTTCTGGGGGATAATGTACCAAAGTCAGGTCACTTTTTGTTGGTAAAGTGTTAAAATGATTTTCCTTTTTATACTACATATGATTCATATTGGCATATTAAAGTCTTTGTGATTTCTGCAATAAAATAGAAAACAGTTTCCATTCAATATTTTAGGTGAATAATTAATAATTTTATTCAATAGGAATAAAAATATTATATGGAGTCCTAGATTCAGATCTCAACTCTACCATTTACTAGTTATGTTACTTTGGGCAATTCTTCGAGTTGGTATTTGCTAATCAGTCAATTGGTGATCCCATTGCAGGAGACTGTCAGTTCAGGGAAATATTATATGTGCAGTATCTATTACACAGTAAGTATTCAATAAATATTAGATGTTCTTCTCACCTTCCTCTAGAAAATCCATGTTTTTTCTCACCAGACAGATAATTGCCTTGGAGCAAAAACGTTGTCTATTAGATGTATTTGCCTTGTATGAAAAGAGTTTGTGTCAAAGTCTAGTTTTAGGAAGGAAAGACTGCTAAGCTCTTTCTGTCACATTGGCAGGCACCCATTCCATTCTTGGAAGCTACTAAGATAAAGCACTGCAAGTCAATATTTCCATGTCACTTAAAAATATTCCTATTCATTGAGAAAAAATAAAATCTCGAGATACAACATTGCTTCTGTATTTCACCTCTCACACACCGGGGGAAGAAGAAGAAGTACACTGGGCTCCCTCAGCCCCGGTGGACCGCTTCAGGTGTCGCCCTGTCCCTCTGCCCTCATACCCCGTCTCTGCCCCTCCATTTCCTGGGGTCTCTATTTGGGACTCGTTCATGTTTACTCAGTAACTTGGATTATCTCATTTACTTATGCTGGAATTTGTCAACATGAAAAGGAGTGAGGGATGATCTTTCACTTCTTGTAAACACTTATTATTTGCCTTTGGTGTTTGAAGACAACAAAACAAAACAAAGCATATTCTTACAAAGTGTGTCCTCAGTAATTACGGCTGGTGTTGTCAGTTCCAGACAGTCCTCCTGCCAGCATCTGAAATGACTAGCAGAGAAAGACAAAGAAACAGAGTTAGCCGTTTTTATTCTTTGCAAACTGATAGCCTAAAACCAACTCAGCTGTCCTTGCTTTCTGGCAGTCTCCCAAGCCAAATGTGCCTCTCCTGTTTGGGGGGCTGCTTTTCTTGACAACATGTTTGGTCAGGGCACTGCCAAGGAACCAGCCACAGAACTGAGCCGGTCATTTTCCTAAGACATCACCTGACCTTCAAAATGCTGGTTTTCTTTAATCTTATATACGGTACCATTGTCCTTGTTGCCTTTGCCTGGAGTTTCCTGGAAAGTATTTGTTTTACATTTGTCTCCTTAGCCTCTATGTGTGCCCTGACATAATTTAATGAACATATTTAATTTCATAGATTTTTTTATCCTCTTAGATAAATGATATTAAGTAAAGAATAGTTTCTTAGAACTTGCTCTTTTCTGTTGTTATCACACTGTTTACGTGTACGAAGAAAGAGTAAATGAAAAAAAAAAAAAAGCCCTTTGGTAGATAGAGTAAGCTTACTATCTCTACTGCCCTTTGCTTACTTCAGGACCTTGAACAAATAGAACATGTTTTTGTACCTTAATTTCTCTCACCAGTAAATAAGAAAAAGTAATATGCATCTTTTTTAAGAAAAACATAATGGGCATTTTAGGGACTTCCCATTCAGACAGGGTGGCATAGACCTGTGTCTTTCTGTTCTTTGCTAAGCACTATATAAACCCTGGAAATAAAACAGACAGCAGCAAAGGAGAACTCTGTCAATGTGGTGAGAGGGAACTGAACTGGTTTAGGAGCCCGGGACTGAAAGAATAGGCATTTTAATATCCCCCCCCACCCAACAGATGAAGACTACTAAGCCCTGAGATTTTCTTACCTCCAGGCAAGCCATAGAATATGTCCCTGGTAGGTTCATTCCTGCCCTGGATATAGCAGAGTGCATATGACATCAGAAGAGCTCGACACAAACATGACCAGCAACGTGGGTCTACCAGAAGCTCTGCCAAAATTAAGTGTCCAGGGAAAATCACTCTCCTTTGCTAGAAGGCCGGAGATTCCCCTTTCTCACCGAGCAATACTGAGACCTGAAAATAGAAGAGGAAGAAGGGATCTAGTCACAACACAACAGGAAATTCCATTTGGGAGTCTTTTCTCACAGTCCTGAGACTGTCGTTTCTTTCTTCAGTCCTGCCCCTCAATCCCGTTCAGAGACACTGGAGGTGGGGCACAACCGATGGATGGATACAGCCATAGCAAGCAACCAGAGACAGAAAAAATCACCGCTCTTCAAAGAGGCACTGAAGTGCATGGGTAGAACAGGCAAGGGGGAGCCTGCAGTAGCAAGCTTCTGTTCTAGAGACAGTCTGACTCAAAAGGCCTGAGGCTCCTCTCTCCAGAGACAACCAGACAGCTGAGGGAGGCTGGGGAGACATCACTCCTCCACGAGAAGACAAGCAGCAGCCCAGTATGGGGAAACCCCATTTTGTTCGTTGTGAGAGCTGTGCTGGTACCTAGTAAACTGAAAATAAGACGAAAACAAGAAACCAACCAAGCAAACAAGGCTGAGGAAGTTAGAGTGCCGTTGGAGCCGCAGCCTACAAATGCAGGCCAAGACTTGTGTGATAAACCTAAACACAGTGACTAGTTGCTAACTTAGAGTTAAATAGGACAGTAAGTTGCTAAACCTAATAGACACTATGTTGAGAATACTATAGAAAACCACCCATCATAGCAGGAACCAAGAAAATAATTTAAATGAGAAATGATAGTGAATTAATGCTGATGCCAAGATTAATCCAATATTAGAACTATCCAACAAGGTTTTAAAGCTTCCTCCACAAAAGTGTTACAGTAAGGAATTACAGATTTCTAAAGCAAATTAGAAAAATATAAAAATTGTGGCAAAGGAATAAAATTATATAAAATGAAATTAAATTATAAAAATGAAAAATACAGTAATAGAAATAATAACAAAAACATTCACCGAATGGTGTCAGTAGTAGAGTGGAGGTGACATATGAACAAATCAGCAAATTTGAAAGCAGATCAATACAATTTACCCAATTTGAAACAACAGAGAGAAAATATACTGAAAATAATTGAGAGAGACTCAGGGGCCTATCAGAGAAGGCAGTGGCACCCCACTCCAGTACTCTTGCCTGGAGAACCCCAGGGACGGGGGAGCCTGGTGGGTTGCCGTCTATGGGGTCGAACAGAGTCGGACACGACTGAAGTGACTTAGCAGCAGCCGGGACCTATAGAACAAAAGTGAAAAAAGTCTAATGTTCCTATTATCAGAGTATCAAAAGGAGAAGAGAAAGAGTGGTACTGGAATAATATCTGAAGAAATAATGGCTGGCAGCTTCCCACATTTGTTGAAGAAATCTACATTTAGGTCCAGGAAGCTAAGCAAACCCAGATAAGGTAAACACAAACCAACAACAGTAAGTGAACTTTTGAAAGCCAAAGACAGTGGAAACACCTTAAAGGCAGAAAAGAGAAACAGTGTATTACCCAGTAGAAGCACCATTTCAAATGCCTGTGGAATTCTCATTTGAAACCTTGGAGTCCAAAAGAAAGTGGCAAAATATTTTTTCAAGTGGAAAAAAGAAAAAGAATTTGTTAATGACAAAATTTTATTTCTGATAAAACTACCCTTCAGGAATGAATGAGACATAAAGAAATTCTCAGTTGTAGAAACTGAAAATAATTTATTGCTAGCAAACCTACCTTTATAGATTGGCTGATAAAGCTTTTCAAACACAAAGGAAATAAAAAAGAAAGAATCATGGAGCATAAGATAGGAGGATAAAAAAAAAAAAACAATGGAAAGTATAGAAACATGGGTCATAATGTACACTGTCCTTTTCCTCATGAGTTTAATAAATCACATTTGATGATCAAAGCAGAATTTACTATATCATCTAATATTCAAGACATAGATATTTAAGTGAGGAAGGTAAAGGGACCTAAGTGAAACATTTTCGTACTTGACTTGAAGAGCTAAATAAAATGTTGATACTCACAGATTGTGATGTTACATCCGTATACTGTAGCATACAGAGCAGCCATGTGACAACTGTACAAAGAGATGTACTCATGAGCATGTATAAGGCAGGATGGAAGCATATATGAAGTAACGCATGAGAAAGCAAGAAAAAAGGCAGATGAGAACCAGAAGAGTGAACAGAACTATAAATAAGATAGCAGATATGATTCTAACATACCAGTAATTATCTTTAATATCAATACACAGATTGAAAGAGAGAATGACAGAGTAGTTAAAAAGATATGACCCAACTATTATTGCCTGTAAGAAATGGACTCAAGTGATATATGTAGATTACAAATAAATGGAGGGAAAAGCGTAACATGCATGGAAGATTTTTCAAATGGGAATTGCTTTAATACTAATATTCAATAAAGTAGAATTCAGAGCAAAGAAAATTACTACAAAGAGGAACATTACATAATGATAAAAAGAATACTCACCAGAAAGACATAGCAATCCTAAATGGGTATGCATCAAACAACTGAACCTCAAGATATATGAAGAAGTAATGGAAAAAGCTTCAAGGAGAAATAAGCAAATCGACAATTGTGGTTGCAGGCTTCAAAGTACCACCTTTATCATAGGAACTGACAGAAGTGTGAGACAGAACATCAGTGAGAATATTAGATCTATAAGCAATGCAATTAACTAATAGGATCTAATTGACATGTGTAAAACATGCTACCCTTAGACAGCAGAATCACTCTACCCTATATTAACACCTACTGTACATCTACAGTAATCAGTATAGAAGTGGTGGAACATATAGGCCAGTAGAATTGGGAACCCAGGAATAAAATCATGCAAACATGCTTAACTGATTTTTGACAAAAGTGTGAAACCAATTCAATGGAGAAAGGATCAGTTCAGTTCAGTTCAGTCGCTTAGTCGTGTTTGACTCTTTGCGACCCCATGAATTGCAGCACACCAAGCCTCCCTGTCCATCACTAGCTCCCAGAGTTTACTCAGACTCATGCCCATCGAGTCGGTGATGCATCCAACCATCTCATCCTCTGTCATCCCCTTCTCCTCCTGCCCCCAATCCCTCCCAGCATCAGGGTCTTTTCCAATGAGTCAGCTCTTCGCATGAGGTGGGCAAAGTATTGGAGTTTCAGCTTCAGCATCAGTCCTTCCAATGAACACCCAGGACTGATCTGCTTCAGGATGGACTGGTTGGATCTCCTTGCAGTCCAAAGGACTCTCAAGAGTCTTCTCCAACACCACAATTCAAAAGCATCAATTTTTCGGTGCTCAGCTTTCTTCACAGTCCAACTCTCACATCCATACATGACCACTGGAAAAATAATAGCCTTGACCAGATGGACCTTTGTTGGCAAGGTAATGTCTCTGCTTTTTAATGTGCTATTTAGGTTGGTCATAACTTTCCTTCCAAGGAGTAAGCATCTTTTTATTTCACGGCTGCAATCACCATCTGCAGTGATTTTAGAGCCCCCCAAAATAAAGTCTGACACTGTTTCCACTGTTTCCCCATCTATTTCCCGTGAAGTGATAGGACCAGATGCCATGATCTTAGTTTTCTGAATGTTGAGTTTTAAGCCAACATTTTTACTCTCCTCTTTTACTTTCATCAAGAGGCTTTGTAGTTCCTCTTCACTTTCTGCCATAAGGGTGGTGTCATCTGCATATCTGAGGATATTGATATTCTTCCCGGCAATCTTGATTCCAGCTTGTGCTTCTTCCAGCCCAGCGTTTCTCATGATGTACTCTGCATATAAGTTAAATAAGCAGGGTGACAATATACAGCCTTGACGTACTCCTTTTCCTATTTGGAACCAGTGTGTTGCTCCATGTCCAGTTCTAACTGTTGCTTCCTGACGTGCAAGGATAGTCTTCAACAAATGGTGCTAGGACATTTGGACACCCAGGGGCCAAAAAAAAAAAAACAAAAAAAAAACCCCTAAACTTCACACTGCGTACAAAAGTCAATTCAAAATAAATCACATACTTAAATGTAACATGTAAAACTGCACATTTTTGTTTTTTTAGGAAGAAAATAGGAGAATATCCTTAGACTCATGTCTAGACAGAGTTCTTAGGCCTGATACCAAAAGCATGATCCATGAAAGAGTTTATGTATTGGACCTCATCAAGATTTTTTAAAAATTACTTTGTGAAACCCATGTAAAAATGATGAAAAAAGAACCTACAACTGATAAAAAATATTTGCAAATGACATATCTGACAAAAGACTGGTATCTAAAATATATGTTTTTAAAACTCTCAAACCTTAACAAATTACTTTTTTTTTCCTTTGAACAGACTTTTCGCTGAAAAGAATATACAGAAAACAGATAATAACAAGAAAAGTTGTTCAACATCCTTAGCCATCAGAGCAATATAAATTAACATCATAATGACATCTACTATATATCCATGTTTAAAATAAAAATAGTGACATCATTAAATGCTGGTGTGAATATGAGGAAAATGAATCATTTATATGTTACTGGTAGGAATATAAAATACAGAACTCTGGAACACATTTTGGTAATATCTTATGAAACTAAACATTCAATTGTCATACATTTCATCACTCATTTGTAGTTATCCTTTTAAAATGAAAGTTTATTTACCTACAATCACACATAAAAATCACTGTGCGTGGATGGTAATAGCAGATTTATTTGTGACAGCCAATACTTGAATCAGAGTTAATGCCTTTCAGTAAATGAATGGTTAAATATAATGTGGTATATATATATATATATATATATATATATATATATATACACCATGGAGTAATACTCACCAATGAAAAAGCAGTGAACTACTTGATAAATACTACACTTGACATGCATCTATAAGGAATTATGCTGTATGAGAAAACCATCCCAAAAGAATTTCATTTATAAAGTTTGTTTGAAATGACACATTTTTAGAAATGGAGAAGAGGTTAGTGATTGCTAGGAGATATGGTCAGTAGTATTGGGATATAATATGAAGTGAGAGTTTACAGAGTTAATTTTTAGCTGTGCGAGAAAATCAAATTTAGCATTACTTTATGCTAAATTTGTATGTTTATGATTGTATATCATCAAAATCTCTCTCTCTCTCTTCCTCTATTGTTTTTCTTCTTTATAGCCATGTGTGCATTCATTCAACAAGCAAGTCCAGTTAGCATAATTTTATGAATCTTGCATTTATTTAGACACAGTATTTAAAGTGAAAAATTCAAAATACTCCTGGGAAAAAATTAAAAATCATAGTAAAATATCTAATTATGAAATAAATCTTAAAAGTAGTATTCTCTACTCACATAACTTTATTACTGTGAAGAGTTACTTGTCACTTTCTCTTATTGCTTTATTCAAATCAGCAATACATACCAGAAGTCATATGGAATAGTTATATGACATTTTAGTGTTTGGCTATAGCACTTAAGCCATTATAAGAAACTTATGTTTTACTCACCAGGGTAAAAAAAAAAAAAATAGAATCGGGAATTTGTGAAACAAATCATGTTACACATTATCTGTACCCAAATTCCAAATAAACTACCCTGCAGAATGTTTACCATGTGCAAACCTATTTTATTTTGTTTTTTTTTTCAGTTTACTTTCATTTATATTGAAGTTTTTATTAGTAGTGGCAGTATATAATGCATTATCCTTTGAAAATGTTGTTAGACTAAGTGTGCCTTATCAATAATGTACTGTGAGAAATCCATTGTTTTGATTTAAATTCTAAAACTCATTTATTATTGACCAGTTTTGGAAAAATATCACGTTATTTTTTACTTGAATTGTCAAGTGCTTCACATAATATCAATCTTGGGTCTCTGAGTAGTCAAATGGCAGAACAAATGCTGGATCAGCAGTGGTTGTAAGTCACACACACACATACACACACATACACACAGCACACACAGCATTCAAAATCTTGAATTTTAAGCATTACTACTTCAGTAATGATTTAACTTCATACATAGTTTTCTTACTTTCCATTAGTAAAATAATGGAAAGAGCCTAACAATAATGCTAAGTTTGAACATAAGTCTGTGCTGGTGAGGGCTTCCCAGGTGGCACTAGTGATAAAGAGTTCTCCTACCAATGCAGGAGATGTAAGAGATGTGGGTTCCATCCCTGGGTGGGGGGATGCCCTAGAGGAGGGCATCACTCCAGTATTCTTGCCTGGAGAATCCCATGGACAGAGGAGCATGGTGGGCTACAGTCCATAGGTCTGCCAAGAGTCAGGACATGACTGAAGTGACAGCATGCATGCATGCAAAGAGCTGGTGAAACATAGCAAACTCCCTGTATGTTCCACTTTTATCCCATTCCATTGAATGATATAAAGCCTATTTGTAATGAAGATATTGGTTTACTGCTTTGCTGGGCTAAAAGTTCATTGAAAAAAGTTCTCTTCATCATTTGAAGAGAATCATTTGGAATAAGAGTATAGAAGTATGTGGCTCATAGACTAACAATATTTATCTGGCATTAATAGTTCAGTTTAACCCAAAAAGGCAAGAGATACAGGCAAATGGCTTAGTGTTTTTGATGTGTGATGTTTATGGGACAGCCAATAAATCCATTCATTGCAGTAATGCCTATACTTCAATATTCAAACTTTTCTTTTCTGGAATGTGAGTGCTAAAGACCACAATTAGGATTGTCAATTTATCATCTGTGTCTCTTTGTAAAATTAGCTTAGTGTTTTATACCTCAGTTTTCTCATCTTCAAAATGTAACTGTAATAGATAATAATAGTACTCATCTAAAGGGCTTCAGCAAGCATTCTATGTATTGCTCTGGATGCTGACCCAGCTTTCAATATATGTTAGCTATTATTATTCTCTTTCCTACAAAGAATTGAATATTGGTCTCAAATTTTCAAAGAATATTTTAAAGCTCAGAAAGGCTAAACCATGTGTTGCAGCTCAAATAGAAAATAGCATAGCCAAGGTATAGACATGGGTATTTGGGGCTCCATTGCTTTATCTCTTTCCACTATGGCCCTGCCTTCTTCAGGATTTGATTAGGTGGAAAAGGAATCTCACCTTACCTTCCATGTGTATTAACTGCTTGGAGTGATGCTGATTCTTTCACACAGCTAAATATAAACTTTGTTAACCACCAAATGTCATTGACATAACCACTGTGCCTTTTGTGTTAAGAATTTTCAGTCTTCTTTGTGTACTTTTATTATTATTACAAATTCTAGATTGAGAATGTGGTACTGGAATAACATGATCATATGGAGGAATTGCTTTAGGTAAGTTCATTTGAAATAGAATACTTTGAAACCATAAGTCACTATAGTTATTGATGGAAAATGTTTTCTATATTCCAGGAAAAAAGATAAGAAGTGGCAAGTGGTAAAATATAAGCAGAGGATTAAGAAGTGCAAACTAGTATCTATAAAACAAATAAACTGTCTATAAAATATGTAAAACAGGGGATATAGCCAATATTTTATAATAAGTACTAATGAAATATAAACTTTAAAAATTACCACTGAGTTATACACCTGAAGCTTATACACATCAACTATACCTCAATGAAAAACACGTAAAAAAGAAATGAATTGATTACTCTTCATAATTACTTCACCCTTACAATATCACTAGACTCAGTCTGGGCTCAGAAAGGATTCTGATATTTCTTATGATGAAACTGTATATGAATCATCTGGATACTTGATGATTTGTGTACTGATTCTCAGTTTTTTTTTTTTTTATTGAAGTATAGTTGACTTACGGTATTATGTTAGTTTTAGGTGTACAACATAGTTATTCAAAATATTTATAGGTTATACTCCATTTAAAGTTATTATAAAATATTGGCTATATTCCTTCTGCTGTACAACATATCTTTAGATCTTATTTGTCTTATTCATAGTAGTTTGTACCTCACAATCCCCTACCCCTCTCTTGTTCCTCTAGGTTTTGATACTATGTGTTTGGGCGGAGCTTTGTTGTTGATCAGTTGCTCAGTCGTGTCCAACTCTTTGTGACCCCATGGACTAGAGTATGCTAGGTTTCCCTGTCCTTAGAGCTTGGTACTGTTCATTTGTTGGACCAGTCCAGGCTATCTGTATGAAGGTAGTTTGGAGACAAAATGTTGACCTCTGGATGGTGTTGAACATAGAGGTGACATACAGATGTTTAATACCAGCTTGCTTAGCATTAAGGGTGGTACCTTCAATCCTTGGGTATTTATTAACAGTTCTCTCTTTTGAACCAAGAGTTTGTTCTTCCCCTAATTATATGAATTTTTCCTTTATATTCCATCATTATGATAAATACCTTATTGACTAATTCCCATTTTTTATAGCAACTAAAATGTTATTTTGTATTACAGCATGTCTCTGATTGTTATAATTAATGATTAAATAATTTAATATAATGGTTAAATATAGCTCAGTAAAGAATCTGGTAAAAAATCTACCTGCAATGCAGGAGACCCAGGTTCGATTCCTGAGTCGGGAAGATCCCCTGGAGAAGGAAATGGCAACCCACTCCAGTATTCTTGCCTGGAGAATCCCATGGACAGAGGAGCCTGGCAGACTTCAGTCCATGGGATTGCACGAGTCAGACACGACTTAGCAACTAAATAATTTTACAATAATTTGTGAAATAGAAAATCTGTGCAACAAACTTCAATTTCTATTTGATGTGAAAATATATATGGATAACTGTTAATTTCAATTACTCTGAACTCAATAACTACTTCTTGCATACAAGTTCGAAATATAACTGCAAGATACTAATTAGCGAATGGGAGATGTTCACAATGTGTTCATAACTCTTTGAAGTCCTTCATGTGGTACATGTTTACATTATACACCCCAAAACTCTGATCTTTTTTCTCAGATTAGGACATCTGATTGGACATCAGATTGCCTGCATGTCACTTAGAGCTTGACTTACTGCAACTGTAATTTCAATAAGGGTCATGGAGCAGAACTATATATGAACGCCACTGTGTTCTCATAAACTTCACAAGGAATTTCTTAGTGTTCATTTCACAGTTAGCTGATAAGTTTCTAAGGCTCATAATCTGAATATTTTTAAATTGCGTTGTCTACATACCAGAACCTACTACAATTTTAATGCAATTAGCAGGCAAAATGAATGTAGTGGTATCACCTTATCTCTTTGATTAACTCAAGACAGTCTGTTGATGTAGCAGTTGTTTGCTGAACATCAATAATTTGTGGTTCAATGCAGAGCCTCAGGGTTGGGATATTGTTTTATGCTTGTATAATTTATTTTGCTTGTTTGTTTAAGGCATAGCAAACCCAGGCTGGAATAACCTTCTAAAGATTGTTTTCTGTGAGAGCAGTTCTGCCTTGGTTCTAGACACTGCGCTAGTTTAGGTTGAGCTTAGTCGTTATCTTAGGTCAGGCCTGGAATCAGGGCCTGAGACAAGATTTACTGTGAAAGTGACTTTTGAAAGTCCTCTCAGGATAAATCTATAAGAAATGAAGAGGAAAGAGATGAGGACAGGAAAGCAACCCAGGTAGAGGTGTGCCTTCTAGAGCTCAACTTCAGCATTGTATCACAGGAAATCCTCGAGATAAATTGTTTTACAGATATCTCACCTAATGATAACAAGATAAGACTACCATGGCTGTGGTCTGCCTTGGAGGTATGAGGAGTATAACCTTCCAGCATTCCAGACATCTATAGATAAGTTGGCTCCTATTGGTCAAGAATAATAGTCTGGAGAAAATGGGTGCAGGTATTGGCAAGCCAACACCATGATTAGGTGGGGAATGGAGGTGAAATGAAGTGAAGTCGCTCAGTCATGTCCGACTCTTTGAGACCTCATAGACTGTAGCCTACCAGGCTCCTTGGTCCATGGGATTTTCCAGGCAAGAGTACTAGAGTGGGTTGCCATTTCCTTCTCCAGGGGATCTTCCTGACCCAGGGATTGAATCTGGGTCTCCTGTATTGTAGGCAGACGCTTTTATAGTTGAGCCACCAGGGAAGTCCCAGGGGAATGGAGGTATTATCCTAATAAATTGCATCAGATTAGAGAATAACATCTGCCTCACCCAGCCCATATAGCAGTCTGAAACAGGAACGTGTGTGGTTCTTTATTGCCAGGCTTTATGAATATAAGAAAAGGAATTGAGAAAAGATGACTGAAACTATAAAAGAAAGTATCTAAATTCAAGCTGTACTTCCTTATGGAAAACTTAAGATGTCAATTGCAGAAATTTCTCTCTATCCTATTACAGTGACTTAGTGATCACATATTATGTTTGGAGTTTTCATCTGTAGTTGTGCACTGGTATCTATGCAAGACTGAAGTTTTTAGAATCTGTCCTTTCTTTGTAGCAGAATTGTGATTATGACTTTCACATAAAAACACAGTAAACATCTCAAGTTTTAATATCTGCCTCTTTGAACAATATCCATCATGTTATTAGCCCTAACAGTTGTACTATGACACTACAGGCATCTTCTGGTGCTCTCTGGTGATGAAGTGAATAATCAACTTATTCTAGGTTAAGGATAACCTGTTACAGCAGGGAAGTCATTTGACATATAGCCATGCCTGTTCATATACAAAAAACTGCTTTGTCAGCTGTATCGGTGTGGTGTTTCATGGTTTAACATTTTTTAAAGACACTCCCCTTGTCAATTATGAACTCATTTCTGGAAACTTCTGTTCATCAATATATGGTTTTCATCTGTGGGAAGATTATTTCCTCCTGAATGGAGGTTTCATCCTGAATCTGTGGGAGGAGTTGAGTTCCCCACTTCTCAAAGGTATAGGCAAAGTCATATAATTTGCTTTTGAGCAATAGAATGTAAGTACAAATGCATGTAAGTGCAACTGATATGCATCAGTTAGCATAGGTAGCAACATTTAATTGTTGATACTCAGCTCTTCAAACTGTGCTTTCCCCTGGGAGAAAAATGTTTTTGAAAGTGCATTTGAATAGAGGCATCTAGAGATGCTGAGATAACATGTAGAGGATGGATGGATTGGAGAATCACCTGGACCAGACATGAATGTTGTATAAGGATACCATTTAACATGATACTGATGCTTTTGGTGTTACTTGCTAACCCAATGTGACCTAGGGTATCCTAATAAAGGTATTGAATCACTTTATTACCAGTATTATGCACATTTGACAAAAAAGTTGAACTACTAGTAGAGTATATGCTTTCACTAGAAGCAAAGAGAAAATGGGTTAAAAAAAAAGAAATTTGAAAACAAATCTGCTGTGAATCTAAGGCAATTTTCTACTACTTGTAGGATGATAACAAAGGATCTTCTGCATTACCTGATTATAGTGGGTATAACCATGTGATAATTACATATCAGTATACTGACGTCTCCCAGTGAAGACACATAACCATTTGATTATCATATCTTCATAAATACTAATGACATTTTTGCCAAGGAAATTTTTAAAACAATTTAGACAAAATAGAAACACAATGATCAATGCATTAACATTTCTATAGATTGAAATGTTCTAGACTCCAAATACAATTAAAATCTAAATCATAGAATTTAGAATCAGAATAATAAAATAATAACAAGTTCACAATTGCATCTTCTTGACTTGCTTCTACTAATTCTAGTATTATTGTCATCACTAAGTAACTAGTTTTTCAGCAAGTTACATTTTATGTAAATTAATCTTCATCAAAATATAACCCAGATATTACTGCTCACATTTTTACTGCTGAGAAACTGAAAATCAGAAAATATAAACAATCTGTTCAGGGTCAGAGTTTCTATGGTAGGGGATTCAAGTATGACTTCATTTGAGTAGGACTTCATGAAAGACCTTAGCTTGTATCTTAGCTTAATGATGACTTACTTACTGGATTATCTCAAGGCCTTTTCCATTATTGGTGTTTTTTTCCTATGAAATTTAAGATAATAATATGTCTCATAGGTTTCTTGGGAGTAAGGAATGAAATAACTTGTATGAAAACATCTAAACATTATAAGGACTCATATAAGACAATATAGTTTTCTTATTATTTTATAAACAACTATGGGGATATTAGAAGGGTTATCTGAATCTGAGCCCATACTTTGTTCTGTGTACCATTTCTTGTAAAGAATCGTGATTTAAAAAAAAAAACAACAAAAAAAACCCCTCAAAACTGTCTTACATGTAATTGTATAGTTGGTAAGTGTAAGTGGTTGATTTAACTGTATTGCTAATTCTTTTTTGAAGTGTATCCCTAGCAAATAGCTGTATAGCTCATTGGAGCAATCAAAATTAAAAATACATACATAAGGCTTAAATACTCAAAAATAGCTCACAGTTAAACATCATACTGCTTAAAATTTTAAAAGATGCAATTATCTTTTTTTGGCAATCTCTGAATATTCTCTGGATTGTTGGTGGCTATAAAATGGTTTCAAACAGTAATTTTTACAAGGTTCTGTTAAGTTGAAATTCAGACAGGTATGCTGTTTTCCTCTCTTAAGTATACTCTCTATCTGTTTCCTCCTGGGATATACATACTCCCTGAGAAGTACTTTACTGGGAATTGGGCTTCTCAGGTAGGGCAGTGGTAAAGAATTCTCCTGCCAGTGCAGGAGGCACAGAAGACACCCGTTTGATCCCTGGGTTGGGAAGATCCCCTGGAGGAGAAAATGTCAACCCATTCTAGTATTCTTGCTATAAAGTGCCATGGACAGAGGTGCCTGGTGGACTACAGTCCAAAGGGTTGAAAAAGAGTTGGACATGCCTGAGTAACTGAGCAGAGCACTCTGAGAAATGGATTGCTTCAGTCAATTTTGAAAGTTTGAAATAGGGGTAGGTAATTAGAAATTCAGTCCTTATCAGTATGTAAAGTAAAATAATTTTACTTCATTTCAAATAATTTTGGAATATCCATCAAATACACATATATGTATATACACATGCATACACCTTTGCTTTATTTAACATCATGTACAATTTTCTTAGAATTTGAATCCTAGAGGGTATGATTACTTACTATATATTTTGATAATGTCAAAACAATTTAGAATATAAAATATTTTTTACTCAAAAATGTTAGAGGAAGATATGAAAAAAATAAAGGTAAATGGCAGTACTATGTTAGACATTGGTGTACTATTTGTACACTTGTTCACTGGAAACATATATATTATACGCTCACTATATGCCAGGCATTGTTCAAGGAGTCAGGATATAGCAGTAAACAAAACAAACCCCATTGACTTGTAGAGCTCATATTATAGTGAGCAAGATAGATAGTAAACAGATATATAGCCATGGTAAAGGGTGAGCAATGTCCTGAAGAGAAATAAAGCATAGTAAAGGTGTAAGATTTATAGGACTATTATTTTGTATAGGGTTTCATACTATTTACAATTATTTTTTAATTGTCCTAAAACTTTAATGAGGTCATATTTATTACATGCATTTTTTTATGGTGTAGAAAATACTCTTTAAGAAGTTCACAGATAAGAATTATACACTATTTCCAATTCCCAGTGATGTATTTTTTCAAGTTCAAGTGTCATTGTGTGACATTTTTCTCTAGATTTTGGTAAATTCTTTTCTCCACTAGAATGTCATTACTCTAGTGATTTGTTTTCTTTGTGAAGTACTCCTAATTAAGCAACAATAGAGATATTAAATTTAAAAATTTTCTGAAAAATAGAAAGCCCTTTTACCTGTTTTCATGCACTGTAATCCTAAAATACCTCTTGGATGCTGAAAGAGGGTTCATTTACTTATACTGTACCCAACATTCTAATTGCAGTAGTTTGGTTTTCTGATTCCCCAAACTATCGTATATTAGAAACAGCAAAGTAGATAATGAAGGGACTTTGAGCAGCAAGAACACGATTGATCAGTCGGCAATATTAAATCTAGGAGGGAGAATGGAAATATATTTAAAAATAAATTAGGATGTACATGCAGAACTAGGATTGTTGGATCATATGGCAATTCTATTTTAAATTTCTTGAGGAATTGCCGTACTGTTTTCCATAGTGGCTCTACGTTCCCACCAACAGTGTACAAGAGTTCCCTTTTCTCCACATCCTCACCACCACTTGTTATCTCTCTACTTTTTTGAATTTTTTTTTTTATTTGAAGGACACCTGCTTTACAGTACTGTGCTGCATTTACACCAGTGTGAATCAGCCACATGCATTCATATGTCCACTCCCTCTGGAACGTCCCTCCTGCTCCCCCCATCCCACCCTTCACCCTTCTAGGTTGTTACAGAGCACGGGGTTGTTAGACAGCAACTTCCTGCTAGCTATCTCTTTTACATGTGGTAATGTATATGTCTCAGTGCTACTCTCTCATCAATTTGTCCCACCCTCTCTGTTTAAGGTTCTTGCAGGAACAAGATGACACATTTGAATTGGGATATTTTAGGGTATTTATTTATTAAAGAGACTATTTATAAACTCATGAACTCAATGCTGGGAAATTCTAACGGATGGTTTCATACTTAACGGGGATAGTAAGGGACCTTATCGTGTCTAAAGAGATCCAGAATAGAACCTGGAATAGAGAGAGAATTTATGAATAGAGCCATTTGATGAGGAACTGTGACTTTAGTGGTGATTTCCACAAAGAACAGAGGAATAAATACCCCAAACTAACATGCCTTCTTCCATCCAGTCTCCAGATGGTGCTGTTCAGTGGACAAGCCCTCCCAGAAATGAAAGGGCAAGGCAGTTTGTCATGAAGTAGATACTGACTGGCAACAGATTACAGAAGGGCAGAGAATAGGTCTAGAGGGGGAAATAGACGATAGATACACAGGTATTCAAGGCATCCCCCTCTGGAAAGTAATAATTGAGACCTGAGCTTGTTAAAGGACAGAACTCATAACAGTAGTCTGGAGGAAGCTCTTTCAAGACTGAGGGAACACAAACTTTTAGGGTCTTCAGCAGCATCCCACTTTTGCAGCGCCTAAATATCGTGAAGAACTATCTGTAAAACAGGTCTCAGGGTTCTCTTCTTCTGTTATTATAAGCGATGTCCTATTCTGTCTTTTGGATTTTTATGCCTTTTCCAGTTTCCACTATTATCACTCTAATTTAAATTTTCATTATTCTGGCCAGTATTATATACAGTGTGGTCCAATTTTCCACAGCTAACTTGTCAGGGCCCAGTCTTGACCAGGTGAATTATTGCCACTAATAACATCTAGTTAATTATTTGCAGAGACTTAATACATGCCAACCAAGCTTCATCAGAGTAAGATAGCCAGTATGTAATAGAGCAAGGGTGTTTCAAGATGAAAAATTGTAAACTTAATGGGATGCCAACAGTGATGGGGCAAAGCAGTTGGTTGCAGACAATGCACTGGAGCTATGCCCGAGTTCATGGCCTGGTGCCTTTAGTGACTATTTCTTGGCACGTGTGACCATTAAAGGTATGAAGAGAAGGAATGCATGTAGATCCATGGCTGATTCATGTCAATGTATGACAAGAACTACTGTAATGATGTAGAGTAATTAGCCTCCAACTAATAAAAATTAAAAAAAAAAAAAATCTCTAATGCTCTATGCACTCATTCAGAAAATATGATTTGGGCATCCGCCATCATTCTAAGTTCAAATGATGTGAAGTAATTGGGAGTATGTGCTATGTTGTGCTGTGCTCAGTCACTTCAGTCGTGTCCAACTCTTTGCGACCCTATAGACTGTAGCCTGGAGGCTCCTCTGTCCATGTGATTCTCCAGGCAAGAATACTTAAGTGAGTTGCCATGTCCTCCTTCAGGACATCTTCCTGACCCAGGGATTGAACCTATGTCTCTTAGATCTCCAGCACCGGCAAGCAGGTTCCTTACCACTAGCGCCACCTGGGAGGCCCCATTGGGAGTATGTGTATGTGTGCTTGCTATTCGGTTGTGTCTGACTCTTCGTGAGCCCGTGGAGTATAGCCTGTCAGGCTCCTCTGTCTATGGGGATTCTGCTGGCAAGAATACTGGGGTGGGTTACCATGCCCTCCTCCATGGAATTTTCCCAGCCCAGGGACCGAACCCAGGTCTCCTGCATTTCAGATGGATTCTTCACCATCTGAGCCACTGGAGAAGCCCACCGGGGGGTGTCCACTTTAAATGAGATGATCCGAGAAGGTTTTGTGAGATGAAATTTTTAATTTATACCATAAATGGGCATGGGGAGAAAAGGCTGAGTGTACTGTAAGATTTAACAGCTTCCTAATTGTTTTCTGTCTCTTAATTCACCCATTAATAGAGTTTGTCTCTAGAGTAAGTGGTGATGATGACGATTATAGGATTAGGATGATGAGAGTGATATTGAAGGTAACAAGACACCAAAGGTGATAAGAATTGATATAATAAAATTCTCATGAAGGCAGAGGCCATGTGTCTCTTGTTTGTTCCTTTATCCTCAAGCGTCTATCACAGCCACAACAGCAACATTCAATAGATAATTTTTCGAATGAACAGAAGCATGAATGAAAGATGATGGTAATGACTAGGACTGGTTCAATTCAATTGAGTTGATGATAGTGTATTATGTACCTCAAAATTAGAGAGAGTCAATTTTCATCTGTTTCAATGACTTTTAAGGAAATGAACCATTCCAGTGATATTGTATCTCAAACAATTAATTTTCACCTTATTCTGTTGAGCATTATCACCTAGTATTTAGCACATTGCTAATTATCACTTTGTAACCATTTGTAAAGTGTGAAAAACCTGCCTCACACGTTCCTCTCTTTCACTAATTGTGTTTCTACCCAATCCAGAGCAGTGATATGAAGTACAGCATTTGTGGTAACATATCTAAAATAAACCAATTTTTTTTTTTTTCTAAAAAATAAAACGTGATTCCTCTGCATGTATTGACAGAAGACAAAAATATGTTATGTAAAGTATTGAATTCTTCATTAAAATATCCACAATAAAATTCTAAGTCAACTGTGTATAACTATGTCAATATAATACTGACATAGAGGAAGGAAAAATAATAGCTCTGGGGTCATAATACATGACTCAAATCTGATCTGTGCAGTTGGCTCCTGGGAATATTACATAAATACTCTAATTTTCATTTTTAACATTTGTTATAACTATGAGGATTACATTACACCCAGCATAAAGTAGGTACTCATTGGATACTAGTTGTCAACAACTTTCAACACAACAACATTCAACACAATGTCTTATTAGAGCAATTGTCAAACTATGGATGGAACTAAAACTTATGATTTTAACTGCTCAAATAACTTTTAACTTTATTATCCTTTATGCCTACTGTGTGTACAGTTTAGTGACAGATATTTTAGAAGAACTATTAATGCATTAAATATGATCCTTGCCTTTAACTTATAGTCTATGAGTGGATGGTTTTTATGCACTAATTAATTCTGAATCATTGTTGGTTAAAAAGTAAGTATAAATAAATTCTGGATAAAAGTATTATTTTATTCTAAAGCTATGAAATCATTTTATGCAATCATGAAGCTATGGTTAAATAGCTTTTGTTTATATGATTATAGCTACTGTAGGTACAATTTTGTTATATTTCCTAGAGTCCCTCTTGCCCCAAGCCTCCTAAAGACTTTCTTCCTTCCCAATACTAGCAAGATGTCATTCACAGCTTAGTAAATTGTTGTTACAAAGAACAGATACAAGCTGAACCTTGTTGTTTATTATGTGCCTGTCAAGACATTGCAAGGGCCAGAGATTCTGAACTTGAAGAACATGAAATATAAAAAGTTCAGAGATCATCTAAATATGTTGTATGATTCCAAATATGTGACCTTCTGGAAAAGGCTAAATTATGGAAATCATAAGAATCAATGTTTGCTAGGGATTAGGGAGAACAAAGGGAAAGGATGGATAGGCAGAACACACAGGACTTTTAGGACAGTGAAATACTGTGTATGATACCATAAGGATGGATGCATGTCATTATATGTTTGTTCAAATTGATAGAATGCACAACACTAAAAGTGTATCATAATGTAAACCATGTACTTTTGGTGACTATGATGTGTCAATGTAGGATCATCAGTGTTACAAATGTAGCATTCTACTGGAGGATGATAATGAGAGAGGCTATGCATGTGTGGGGGCTTCCCAGGTGGCACAGGGGTAAAGAATCCACCTGCTAATGTTGGAGATGGAAGAGATACAGGTTTGATTCCTGAGTCTGAACGATCCCCTGAAGTAGAAAATGGCGACCCATTCCAGTATTCTTGCCTGAAGAATCCCATAGATGAGGAGCCTAGCGATCTATAGGGTCACAAAGAGTCTGACACAACTGAACACCTAAGCACACACATTCAGATATGCATGTGTGGAGGCAGAGGATACCCCAGAAATCTCTGTACCTTCCTCGCAATGTTGCTATGCACCTAAAACAGCTGTAGAAAATACAATCTTAATAACTTTTAAAAGTCCAGGAATAATGTCTAATTTTCAAAATTACATGAGCAATCAGAGTTTATTTCTATTCCCACAGCCAAGTTAGTATTTCTAACAATTGGATGGGGGGACATCAGAGTGAGGAAATGGCTGACTAGGTGTTGGTAGTCTAGTTGAGAAGAGGCTGTTTCTAGAGCTGGATTCGGAAGGGAGAAGAATTCCTAGACTCCCAGATAAGTTTGGTGATTTGAGGAGAAAGAAGACCGTCAGTTGCTTCCAGATGGTGCCTTGCTGATCTCCCTGTCAATCGAAGTACATTAGAAATAGCAGAGTGAGTGTTGTTATATAGGATAGTTATTTTAGATTCATAAGAGAATTGAGTTCACAGAGCAAACTGCCACCTCAAAATCTGGGTAGGCAGGAGTATCTCGGGAGGCACAGTTGAAATCTGCTTACTTGCAATGGAAGTTGTTGAAGTGATAAACTGGTAGAAAGACTTATATGATAATTTCAAAAAATTAGTGGAGTCTGAGTGTGGACTAGCATAAGAATGAGAAACTCCCGGTTTGAAGCAGTTTTAAAGTGACTTCCACACTTCAGAGGCTTTTTACCTCCAGGAGCCCCACCAGCTTCTCAAGGTAAAGATCTGAGAAAATCCCTTCCTGACTCTGATAGGTAGATAGGAAGAGTAATTCTCCTGAATAATCCCAGAGCAGTCTTCACAACAAAGGCTTACTCTCCAGGAGAATTATTTTTATCAGAGCTTTATCTAATATGGGGGAAAAGAAAATATCCCACTTCAGCCTATTCTAGTCTTCCAGTGTTACCAGAGGGGAACAAAAACCTGAGAAAAACCTGTGAATGTCATAGCCCAGGGACAGAGGACTACTAAAAGATTAGGAGTTAATAAGAGGTATACAGAATGTGTCCCCACTCCATTCCTTACTACTATGCTAATAGAACTCCAGTATAATAGTATAATGGAGAATTACAGCTGAAAGAGGTATAAGACATGAACTCTTTCTGAGCAAAGTTATGCAGAGAGCAAACAAAAAGAAAAACACTAGAGGAATTTGAAGCCTTTGGTAACTATAGCCACAACAAGTATTTAAAAAGCCCACTTTCAGCCACACTAAAATAAATTCTCACACCACGGACCTACATACCTTAGTTATCATTCTAATACAATACGTCCATCTTTCAACAGAAAAATTACAAGACATGCCAAAAAGCAAGAAAAAAACAAAGGCAGTCTGAATAGACAAAGTAAACCTAGATCCAAACTCAGAAATGGCACAGATGTTGAAATTATCAGATTGGGAATTTTAAATAACTGTGATTAATATGTTAGGGCTCTAATGGAAAAGTAGACAGCATGTAAGAACAGATGGTTAATGAAAGCTGAGGGATGAAAGCTCTAAAAAATAATCAGAAGGAAATGCTAGAAACAGAAATTAAGAATTCCTTTAATGGGCTCCTCAGTACACTGGAAATGGCCAAGAAAAGAATCAGTAAGTTTGAAGATAGGTCAATGGAAATTTCCCAACTGAAATACAAAGAGGAAAAAGAGAATTAAAAACAAATAGACAGATCACTTAAAGAAGTCTGGGACAGTTTCATAATGTGTAAGATATATATCTGCAATATCAGAAGATGAAGAAAGAGAAAATGGAGCAAATGTATATAAAACTCAGAATTTTAAAAACTAGTGACATACACTAATTCACATATTTAGGAACCCCAGAAAACACCAAGAAGCGTAAATACAAACAGAAGCATAGAAACAAATGAAAAAAACTATACCTATGCATGTCATAGTCAAACTGCAGAAAACCAAAACAAAACAATATTTTGGTGAAGCCAGAGAAGGGAAAATGTCAACTTACTTATTCAGGAACAGAGATAAAAATTACAGTGAACTTCTCAACAGAAACCAAGTTAAGACAGTAGAAAATGGAGTACGTCAATTTAAAAAAATACCACGCACATCCTAAAAGTTGAGAATTATATTTTATTTGGAGCATTGCTACAGACTATAGCCAGGAAGCAGCCTCTCAAAGAACTCTGAGAAGCTGTTCCAAAGAGGTAATGGTGGAGCCAGGATACACAGGGTTTTTTTTTTGGTTTTGTTTTTAACTTTTTATTTTGTATTGGTGTATAGCCCGTTATATGGACTGATGCTGAAGCTGAATCTCCAATAATTTGGCCACCTGATGTGAAGAGCTGACTCATTGGAAAAGGCCCTGATGATGGGAAAGATTGAGGGCAAGGGGAAAAGAGGGCAACAGAGAATGAAGTGGTTGGATGTCATCGCTCTTAATGGACATTTGTTTGAGCAAACTCACAGAAATAGTGAAGGACAGAGAAACCTGGCGTGCTGCAGTTCATAGGGTTGCAGAGTCGGACACAACTTATGACTGAAAAACAACCACGAAATAGCCAGTTAACAAACAGTGTTGTGATGGTTTCCGGTGAACAGGGAAGGGACTCAGCCATACGTATACGGGTATCCATTCTTCCCCAAATCCCCCTACCATCCAAGCTGCCCCATAACATCGAGCAGAGTTCCTTGTGCTATACCGTGCATCCTTGTTGGTTATCCATTTTACACAGTTCTTTTGGGGAACAAAACAAAACATGTAGTCAAACACCAAATGATTACTGCTAGTCACAAAATGAAAAAAAAATCTCAAATTAATAATGATTTCTCTGATGTGCATCTTAACTCTGTAAGACCAGTACCCTGTTTTTCTCCACCCTGAATTCCCCTCAGAATGCATCACTGCTGGCTGCAGTGGCTGTTGACTCAGTGGTAGGGAACATTCTTTGTCTACAAATATTTAAGTACTGAAAAAGATCACCAAACTAAAATTATTTTCCAATGAATTGTCCCCCAAAAAGGAGCAGTTAAACCTTTCTCAGACAAATAAGAACTGAGAAAATTCATCACCAGCATACATGACCAGCAAAGAATGTTAGAGGTAGTTTTTTAGGAAAAAGGAAAATGATATAGGTTAGAAACTTGAATCTGTGTAAAGGAGGGAAAGCACCAGAGAATGAATAAATGAAAGTAATTATTTGTAGTATTCTTAACTTAGCTAAGATATGCCTCTTACAGAAGTACTGAAAGAATGAAATGATTATGTATAAACCAAATAAAATGTGGAAAACTACACTACAGCACTCAGGAAAAAAAAACAAAGACATAAATAAACTGATAAATATCCATGTTCATCCATTAGAAGAATCACTATTTTTAAGACGTCAATTCCTTCAAATATGATCTATAGATTCAATGTAATCCCAAGCAGACTTCCAGCAAATTATTTTGTACAAACAAAACACTCAATCCAAAGTTTATACTGAAAGACAAATGACCTTGAGTAGCCAACATAATACTTTAGAAGAACAAATTGTATAACTGGCATTACCTGACTTTAAGACCATTTAAAGCTACAATAATCAACAGAGTGTAAACACATGAATCAATGGAATATAGCCCAGTGGTAGAGCCACAGAAACATAGTCAACTGATATTTGACAATGGAAAAAAAGGCAATTCGATGAATAATGATACCATTTTCAATAAATGATGCTAGGGCAGTTGGATGTGCATATGAGAAAAGAATGAATATAAACCAAACAAGTACATTTTTTACAAAGCTGCCTCAAAGTGGGTTTAGACTTCAATGTAAAACACACAACTAAAAAATTTCTAGAGGAAAATATGAGAAGAATTAGATGACCTTGAGTTTACCCATGTGTTTTTAGATACAATACCAAAAACATGATCCATGAAAAAATATTATACTTTGTTAAAATTAGAAATTTTGCTCTGTGAAAGACATCATTAACAGAATAAAACACAAGTTATAGGTTGCAAGTTTAGCATTTGCAGAACACTCTCTGGTAAACTTTTTGTTGTGTTTTTTAATCTCAGACATGCAAATAACTCTAAAAACTCAAGAAAGCAGCTGGAGTAAGAAATGAGCAAATGGTCTAAACGGCCATGTTTTCAAAGATGCACAACAACAAATACATTTGAAATGATCCATAATGTCATTTGACATTTTAGAACTTTAAAATAAGACAACAATGAGATGCCACTTCCCACATATTAGAGTAGCTAAAATGTTTTTAAAGAAAGCAAAATTCTGGTTGATGTTGATGGTTTCTTATATATGTATAAGAAACAGTTTCACCTAATGGGATGGGAGAAACTTTTTGCTTTAAGTAATTTTGGAGGTGAGTGGAGCCTAAGACTAAAGGCAAAAGAGGCCAAGCTCAACTGTAGTCGAGCTGTTCAAGTTATTTCCTTCAGGCACTGATGTGCAGTTCTCATACTGTTACATATGTATACTCAGTTCAGTTCAGTTGCTCAGTCGTGTCTGACTCTTTGCGACCCTATGGACTGCAGCACACCAGGCTTCCCTGTCTATCACCCAATCCTGGAGCTTGTTCAAACTCATGTCTATCAAGTCACTGATACCGTCCAACCATCTCATCCTCTGCTGTCCCCTTTTCCTCCTCCCTTCGATCTTTCCCGGCATCAGGGTCTTTTCCAATGAGTCAGTTCCTCACGTCAGGTGGCCAAAGTATTGGAGCTTCAGCTTCAGCATCAGTCCTTCCAATGAATATTCAGGACTGATATCCTTTAGGATGGACTGGTTGGATCTCCTTGAAGTCCAAGGGACTCTCAAGAGTCTTCTCCAACACCACAGTTCAAAAGCATCAATTAACATGTATACTAGAGTCAATGAACACACATATATATACTAGTATACATCAACATATATACTAGAATTAAGCAAATGAATGGCTTATGGTGGAAGTTAGAAAGCAAGAAAGTTTCTTGCTGCTGGAGTGAGACTTTAGAGAAAAACTAAAATAAGGAGGTAATTTATGTGGTAATGGACTACAGTTAGATTCATTAGTATGAATATATACTTGACTCAAAATAGAATTGATTACATATAGAAATTTATAGATATGAATATATGAATATACATATAGGTTAATATAAACACATTGTTCTCACATTGGAGAGTCTTGAACCATCCACACCTCAGTAGCTACAAGCACACCTAGTACTTAGATCTTGGCTTCTAATATGATTCTTACATTAAGAGGAGCCAGGCCTTCTTGGAGATTTGGCTGAATGTAGGACTAGGGTGAAAATGAAAGTGCTGGTCGCTCAGTCTTGTCCAAGTCTTTGTGACCCCATGGACTTTAGCCTGCCAGGGTCCTCTGTCCATGGAATTCTCCAGCCAAGATTACTAGAGTGAATAGTCATTCCCTTCTCCAGGGGATCTTTCCAATCCAGGGTTGGAGATTGTGTCTCCCACATTGCAGGCAGACTCTTCACCATCTGAGCCGCCACAGAAGCAATCATGCAATACAGAAAGTGAGTATGTTGAAGGGACACAGCAACCAAATGGAAACGCTCTCAGTGACCAAAGCAGGGAACAATTTGAGCAACAAAATAAAATTTTATTGTATTATAACCCAAAGTATAAAATAAATATCCATTAATCCATTCTGATATTAATAGATCCCTGAATAAATAAGTAAATAGGGAAGAGTAGACACATCTGTCACCCATTATTTCAAATAATTTATGCAGATGCTTTGCCATCTTTACTCCTCATGTGTGAGGTGTGCATATTGATTTCTTTCCAAAGACCACAGTGTGAACAGATTCAACAGTTGTAACTTCACAATGGAAAAACTGATAAACACTACTCAACCAGGTATCAAGATAATCATCAACAGTGATAAATCATGTCCATAGTAAGTACCCTTGATATGATGCGAAGAATATAGCACTTATATCTGGTTTTCCTTACAGAAATCACATAATCCCACTATAACCTTGAAAAGATGTCAGACAAATCCCAACTGAGGTAAATGGTTTACAAAATGTATACAATTTACCATTATTTCTTGAACTGTCACGATCATCATAAGCAATAAAAATCTGTAATACTCCCACAGTTAAGGGAACCTAATGATACTTGTTTACTAAATGTAATGTGGCAATCTGGATGCAATTCTGGGATAGGAAAAAATTAGGTAAAGGCAAAATAAATCTAAATAATACCCAACATTTAGTTGATGATACTGTATCAATGTTGGTTTAATAATCATAAAAATGTGCCATGTGAATCATTAATTATTGGGGGAACTTGATGTGTGTCATATGGAGACCTCCTAAAAAAATCTTCACATTTTCTCCAAATTTAAAACTTCTCTTTTAAATTAAAAGCTTATAAAAAAATGTAGTCAATAAAACTGTGACATCCGTAACTTAATTATGCTTGATCATATAGTTTTCCTAAAACTTACCATTTTGTTTAATAAAATATATTTGTGTAATTTAGTTTTATATTTCACCTGTATTTGTATTTTTCCTCAACAAAACTACTATAGAGATTATTCTTTATTTTCATTAACATTACATAAAATAGCATTGATAATTATAATGATTTATTTGTGTGTCAGAGAAATCAACCATTTTGCTAATCCAAAGCAGTGCCAGGAAGCAGTCCACTGTAATTAAATTTATCTGTTAACTTTATAAACATATTTCCTTGAAGATATTTAGCAGTAGGATACAACTGAAACAGATGATTATCTAATTAATAAAAATCATCATTTAGCATGAATTTCTTTTTTTTTTTTCCATTTATTTTTATTAGTTGGAGGCTAGTTACTTTACATCATTGCAGTGGTTTTTGTCATACACTGAAATGAATTAGCCATGGATTTACATGTATTCCCCATCCCGGTCTCCCCTCCCACCTCCCTCTCCAGTATCTATTCAATGATGTATCTATTCAATGCTGTAAAATGAACAATATATCTACTTACTACATATGTGTACACACACACAGAATATGAACAAGTCTATCACTTTAATGCAGATACACACGTAGTTTAGAGTGATGAGTTATATCACAACATAAAATATGTAACCGCAAGCAGTAAGTGTGTGTGTGTGTATGTGTATGTATAAATAAGTGAATGCTGGAGAGAAAAGGGAACCCTCCTACACTGTTGATGAGAATGTAAGTTGGTACAGACACACTGGAAAACAGTATGGAGGTTCCTTAAAAAACTGTGTTAGAACTACCATATGACCCAGCAGTCTCACTGCTGGGCATATACCCAGAGAAACCATAATTCAGAAAGATGCATGCACCTTAATATTCATTGCGACACTGTTTGCAACAGCCAGGACACAGAAAAAATCTAAATGTCCATTGACAGAGGAGTGAATAAAGAATATGTGGTACATACATACATAGCAATGTTACTCAGTCATAAATTTTAAAAAAAATGTAGAAATATGGATGGACCTAGAGATTGTCATACTGAGTGAAATAAGCACATGTAGATAAATATTGTGAGATACTGCTTTCATGTGGAAACCAGGGGGGAAATGGTACAGATGAACTTAATTACAAAACAGAAGTAGAATCACAGATACAGAAAACAAATTTATGGTTATCAGGGAATGAGAGGAGGAGGGATAAATTGGGAGATTGGGATGACATATATACACTACTATATATAAAATAGGTTACTAATAAGAACTTACTCAACTCAACACTCGGTATTGACCTAAATGGAAAAAGAATCTAAAAAAAAGCATGGATATGTGTATATGTATAACTGATTCACCTTGCTGTCCACCTGAAACTAACACATGTTGTAAATCAACTATAATTCAATAAAAATTTTAAAAAAAGAATAATAGTTTCTATTCTTAGAGCATCCAGAATAGTATGAGCTATTGGCTATTAATGTATGGTTACTCAGAGATTTGTTTTTATGAAGTTCCAGTATGGTTCAGTTTTACCCAGCCTTTATCCCAGGCCCAAGTTCCTCTATAAGAAATATTTTCATTTGTATTTTCTCCTAAGGAAAATGAACAAACAAAAACTATTTTCATTTGTCTACTCAGTATGAAGATCAGAGAGTTTTGAGCATTAGGACATTCATACAGCACACATCTCAAAGGTAAATCAAATTATCAGCATATACACTTTAGTTTTTATTTTTTGCTTTTTCAGTATAGTACAGCCCTTGTATTTGGAAACATATAGCAGGCAGTCATATTTTAAATAGTAATTAGTCATAGTAGTTTTCTTGTAGTATTGTTTAAAGTTTGGGCCAACATTTATTGAAAAGATACATGTTAGCAAGTTACCAAGCATCTTTCATTTCAGCTGTCCTTCGTGTATGTGTTCCCATGAGTTCTTACACTTGTGTCAGGAAAATTCTTTTTTAAACCTGATAGCAAATCATGCTTCATATGTGAAATATATCCATCCCTAAACAGAGAAAAAAGAAAACAAGAACATGAGTGGGATGGGGAAAACAGAGGTAGTCTGGGGAATCTACCATGTCTACTACCTGTTGGTTATTTGTATCCATGTCGTTTAATTTCTTCTATGCAATTTTTCATGGAGAGGCTAGTTTAGGTAATTATTTTTTTCTATTTAAACCAGGTTTATGTCACCAAAGATACATGCCAATTCGAACTTATATATTCCTATATAAGTGTTACCATGTTAAAAGAAAGCTAGATTTGACATTTTCAAGGGCCCTTCCCCAATAATACTCTCAACTTAGAAAATGCTTATGAATTTGAATATTACTTTAAATTTATAATCATTGTAATAAGATTACACAGTTAAGGAAAATGTAGAGGCAGTTGTGTCCAGCCTTTCATTCTTCAGCTGTGGAGAATTTCCCTTGCAGAGATCACGTTTCAAATGTTATATATCTACTGGCTATCAAAATTGAAATACTAACCCTGGTCTTCCAGCTGCGGAGTACTTTGCTCTGACCACCAGATACTCAATGCCTTATGTACCCACTGAGGGCAAGAGGGCATAAGGAATATGAGGGGAGGCCTCAGGCTATGACTAATGAGTATCTCCACAATGGTGGTGCAACTTGTGATCAAGATCTGGGCTTTTAGTTTTATAAACTGAGAACCACTAATTATTCACATACAGGTAATCCATCTCTGCACAGACTCTGAAAAACAATCTCACCAACTGTGATGTTTCTGCTTTAATTTATAATGAAATATAAAATTTGGCAGAATCACCAGCTCTATTCTATTTATTTTACTGTGTGAATATTGATTACTTTCAGTGTTCAACCTGTAAATATGGACATTAGAAATAACAAATTTGAAGACCACTCAATCAAATCACAGTATAGATTTTAGAGCTACTGGAAAAAATAGGGGAGATAGCTCAAAAGATAGATCAGTCAATGTTGGGGAGTCTTTGAATAGCAGAATGATAAATTACAACTTAATTTCTTTGGCAATTAGAAGATGTTGAAAGTTGTAGAGTGGGCAAATTATATGATTAGAGTTATATGTCAGGAAAATTGATTTTGCAAATGCATTATAGTTTCAAATATTATTCTTTTCCTGCCTAAGATTGATTTTCTCATATTATCAAGGAATTGCCCCATTTTTCTTTAGGGGGCTACCCTTTTCCTAGTGATAAAAGTGTTTTTACTGAACTGAAGAGAAAAAGAGGTAGTAGTAATAGGATTGTTTTAATGTTATTATTATTGTTAAGATAAAACACAATGAAATCCACATCAGAGTGACATTGATGGGTTTGCTTCTTAGTAATTAGTCAAGTGAAGAGCTAAGAGGGAAAAGAAATGGAAGATTAATGGATATTTTATTTTGACATTGGGAGGTGAAAAACTAGTGATGGTTTTTGTATGTAATGGTATCTGATGGAAAAGTTACTTAGAAAACCAGAGAATAAGATCCTTGCTTCTCCAACTATTTAATAATTATGTGACCTTAAGCAAGCATTCTACCTTTATTCTTCAGATGTTTCATGGTAAGATGATAGAGTTGAACAAAATGAACTCTAAGCCAGATCTAAGATCCATATTATAACTGAAATGACCATTTTTATTTTATCATAGAGAATTCAATTTATTGGATGATTACTCATTATTTGAGATCCTTATATGAGCATAAAGTTCATTTCATATACTATTACAGGAGCAGATTCTAGTTAAACCTGAGAACTCAGAAACATTGCGTTAAGTTCAATTAATGACAGCAACAACTAGGAATGACTATTTTATGATAGAGTAATAAATAGATTACTGCATAGTTAGTATTTTATGATCTCTTATCCTTGATTTCTTTTCCTGCTAGGGCCCCGGGGCCCTTAGTTTGGACTACTGAGGCCTGAATCCTGTGACTCTAGTAGACTGGGCTGATGATGACCATTGTTTTAGTCCTCTGAGGGCTCACTGTACAGTGAACCATCCTGATAATCTGGGCCTCGTTGTATAAGCTTAATATCTCCTTTATATTTGAGGAAAAAGTCTAGTCCTGTGAGTGTAAGATTGTAGCTCAGTCACGTTCTCTGTGTGCCTGAATCTGACTCACTATTATGTACACAGCACCAAGCAGAGTGCCTAGGACAGGACAGAAGCTCAGAGTTTCATTATCAGATGAATTAATGCTGTCTCTGCAGTGATTATTTGTCCAGAGAGCAAAGAGTGTTTTTAACGTACTCAACGATATTGCCACGGCTTTAGTTCCCTTCACTGAATTCCTTGATCAGCATCAACTTATTTTGTAGCATTCTCCACAGTGAGTGTTCTAAGCTCCTATGGCCATGGATATTAATAGCCATATACACGTCTATCTTGACTTTTCTCCTTTAGCATAGTCTGTCCTAACTTGTAGTTTTGAGGGCATTCTGTACTTACCATTTTAATTGTATGTTTCTGTTTATTTGTTTAGTTTCTTCCCAAACATACTTCAAGGCAAAACTCAAATTAATTTGATTTGTGCAATCTGCTCTTTGCTCTGCTTCCAAGTACATTTTTTTTTTTTTTTTGTCCAATGTGCCAAATCCTTGGAATGGAAACTAGGCAAGTCCCAGTTCTTATAGGACTAGAAATTCTTAACAGATTCACCCCCTCACTCAGATTGTAAACAAAATCATCAGCAGGCTAGTAGAGTGCGGTGAAATTGATGTTGTTCAGAAAAAGAGCGAATTGACTAGCTTTTGATCAGTTTTGAAACTTGCTTTTATTCTGTTTGCTTTTCCCCCAATTCTAAAATTAGGAGACTTGCTTAGATATCTCTAGATTCCTTTTCACTTTTAATTTATATACCTAAAAGATACTGCTTGATACATTTTCAAAGTGATATTGGAGATGTTTTTACTTTGTTTCATTTTCATTGAGAGGCTCAAAGAAATCTGAGGAAAAGTGTTCTTTCATTCAACCATTGACTACGTAGCTATGATGCGTATCTACTTCCTTCCATCACCAATCAGTCCGTGACATTTTAATAAGGTAGAATTTTAAACTAAATAAAAACAACCAAATTATAGGCAAGCAGGACTTGCTTCGGAGAAGGCAATGGCAACCCACTCCAGTACTCTTTTGCCTAGAAAATCCCATGGATGGAGGAGCCTGATAGGCTGCAGTCCATGGGGTCACTAAGAGTCGGACATGACTGAGCGACTTCACTTTCACTTTTCACTTTCATGCATTGGAGAAGGAAATGGCAACCCACTCCAGTGTTCTTGCCTGGAGAATCCCAGGGATGGAGGAGCCTGGTGGGCTGCCGTCTATGGGGTCGCACAGAGTCGGACACGACTGAAGTGACTTAGCAGCAGCAGCAGCAGGACTTGCTTCAAGTCTTCACTCCAGTAGATAATGTGTGACCTTAGACCCATTCCTTTACTTTTCTAAATTTACTTTATAAGTACATTAATTCACAGTACTACCTAATTTATTATTTATAGTGAGGTTAAGTGAGTTGTTTAATTTAACCCTGGGTCAGGCACATGAACATGCTTATTAAATCTAAATATGATTAATCATATAATTAGTAGACATATTATTTCTGGTGTGCTTGCAAATATCTATTCTGCAAGTACGAGGGTACTCATGACCATCACCAGTGCTTTAATACTGAGGCTTCTGTGAAAATCTATGGGTCTGTTAATTAAGCCTTAGTAAATAGTAGTTTGTTCTTGGAAGACAAGATGTTTTTCTCAAATTTATGTCTCTCACTATCCCCAGCACAGATTTCAGTGCATTATATGTGGCTTGTTTAATATCTGTTTATGACATCATCTTGTCACTGTACTATGACAAAAGGAACACATCATTTTTCTTTCAAAATTGATCTCCATTGCAAGCTTCAACAAATTCTATAACCCTGTGCTTTAAAGTCTGGGGAGAATAATATAAATCACTATCCCAAAATAGAGTGTATGTGGCATGCCTGTATCACAGCAGACTTATTAATAACAGCCTTTTTTCCCCCTATAGTCTCCACATAGCCTTAAATGTTTTTAACAGACTGTTCCGGAAGGCTATTACCAATGCATAAGAGGGACTGAAACCTCTTTCACAATGTTGATTTAACTTTCTCTTTATATTAATTTTGAAAGTGAGACTCAGGGAATTTAAGTAACTTTCTCATTAGAATCAAGATTTTTGGTTCCCCAGGTTTAAAATTGTGAAATCGTAGAGGGTGAAATAGTGAAGGAATGATAAGTGGTATTTATTGATTACTTATGTTTTGTCAAGTCCTGATATGTGTTATGTAAACTCAGTTTCACAGGAATCTAATTATGAAAGTATTTTTTTTACAGATGAGAATACATGTAGGAAGCAGTAGTGCTGAGATCTGAATCTCAAATCACCAAAATATTTTTTTTCCTTTATAATTTTTCAGTCATGTAATTAAAACCCCTCCATTGACAAATAGTTGCCTCATTCTTAGTTGTTGTTCAATTAGCAAGTTGTGTCTAGCTCTTCGTGACCCTGTGGACTGCAGCACACCAGGCCTCCCTGTCACCCACCGTCTCCTGGAGTTTGCCCAAGTTCATGCCATGCATCAGTGATGCCATCCAACCATCTCATCCTCTGTTGTCCTCCTTCTGACTTCAATCTCTCCCAGCATCAGGGTCTTTTTCAAGGAGTCAGCTGTTCGCATCAGGTGGCCAAAGTGTTGGAGCTCCATTCCCAGTGCCCTCGGTTAAATGGTTCAAGGTTATAAATGCATGAAATCAGTGGCGGTGCTCAGTGCATTTCTGAGTAAGTTAGTGTTCATTTGCCTGCCATGGTTGAGAGCTTCGCCCTGATTTCTTTCTTTTTTTTTTTGTCGTGAAAGGGAGCCCTAATACTTTGCCTCTACTGAAAATATTTACTTAAAATTAGAGGCAGATTAAGTCAAGTTCCTGATAGATTGTTGAAAGAATTTAGACATGAAATCTTGTCATAGTAAGTTTACAGAGAACACTTCCAGTCACTTAATGTTTGGGTGCATCTTTTATGCCTCTGGAAATATGTTACACGAACTATGACAATTTATTCATTTTGTTCATGTTCTTGGCTCAATTTTGTCCCAGGTGAAATGTTTATTACGGTACATCTTAAAGAGGAGAGATCTTAGCAGGCAGATTCCCTTATCAGGCAAGCCGAGAATACCACATACACAGCGTGAACAACTGCATGCAAAGTGAGAGGACCACACACAACATGTAGAACTGCATGCATACACAGGTGCACACACTCCCCAAATTGCAGTGTTTCTTTTTCCCCTTTGGAAAATGCTGTTTCAATTTTTATACTCTAAGCACAACTTCCCATACTTAATTCATCTACTACCAAAGGGGCACACTTTAAAGATAATGAATATCAATAGAGACTTGTGCAGAACATTTAGCCTAGTGAACGGTAAATTACTTGAGCTCTGATAATTCCTCCATCACACTTCCTGTAGGAAGCCCAGCATAATTAAGACCAGAAGAGGACTACAGCAGATCACTTAGTATATTCCTCTGTCATTCTTACAAGTATATTGAACATTAAATGATGTAAACTATGTCTAGTAAACCTTTCTGAAACTTTTAACTCTGTAATTTGATATTTTGATGGGTGATATCTCTAGTCAGTCCCCTAAACCAGGAGATTGCAAATTCACCAATGCATTTGAAGGCATTTATATCTGGTGACAAATCACAGACATTCTAAAGTGTGTCTACTGACATCAAATTCTACTCCTAACTCTGAAGTTGTTGTATAAGGCAAGTAAATTTACCTATCTAATCTTTATTTCTTCATTATTAGATTTGGGATAATAATAATGCTTAAGTAATATGACATTTTTAAAATGAAATAATTTTTGTAAAGCATGTGATATAATGCCTTTCAACAACAAAGCTTCAATAAATGATTCCTTCTTGTTCCACAGGGCACTATCTCTAATCCCCAAAACAACTCCATGGAAAAGAAATCATTGTCCCCACTTTATGGATTTAAAAAAATATTGATCCTCAAGGTGGTACTGTAATTGACAAACTATTAAGTGGTTAAATCAGTTCAAACTGTAGTCTATTCCATTCCAAAACCTATGTGTTTTCCACCCCACCAAGCATGACATTACTGTAACATTCAAGAAGTGGTCATGGGAGGTAAATGAACCTGTTAGCAAGGCATCATTAGAAAGAACAGCTCAATTTCAAACCTGCCAAAACTCTGACCATTGTGTTTGGCAGACACGCTTCAGCTTCCAGATGGATAATGTTGAGCCAAGCCACTAATCAGGTCAGTAGGTCAACCCAGAGGAAGTGTTTTGCAGCTAATGTGTCCTGGCAGATCTGTTAAAATGTGGTCATGCTCAAAATCTGGTGCTGTACGGGGCATTTCAAGGGCCTTTCAGTGCAGAGGCAAATAACAGGGAATGCCTGTTTTCAAAACCTCCCGTACCAAGGCCACTTTCTTTGTGCTTTGTGGAACAGAAATTGAAGGCATCAATTATGTATTTGCACAAACATTGAAGAGATTAAAGCCTCACCTCCTAAAGAACATTTTTGGGGGGTAGGTATTCTTGAGATTTTAGGGGAAAGTGCACATTAGGCTTATACTCTGTAGAGTAATATAAAAAAATGCCCACAATAGACGTACAGTGTACTGAGAGAAAATAGCACATACTTAGGACAGGGACTGATATGGTGCTATTCCTGGTTATTGTCACTCATGACCTTGGGCCAGTTGCTTAATTCTCCTGAATTTTATACCATTTGTAATATTAGAGGAACAGTACCTACAGTATGGAGTTGCTGTAATAAAGAGGAAAAGAAGTTTAAAACGACTGACACAGTTGTCATTATACAACTTTCATTCATCTGCCTTTTCTTCACCATCTTGCAATTAAATTACAATGTTTTGACATCTTAAAGATCTTCATAAGATTGGACATTCTACACAGCATCTTGAAGCTGATTTACTGAAACTGTAACGACAAGGCCTTTAGAAGTTGAAAGCTTAGCAACGTATTGATTTGACTGTAAATCAGTGATTACCAAAACCAAATGGATCCTCAGCAATCTAACAACCTTGCTTTGTTTATCTTCCTCTCATTGCTTTCTCTCTCTGTAACTATATTAAAAATTGTCCGCTCTCTTCAAAGATCTACTGCCTTCTTCTCCATCCCACTGTCTATTCGCCTTAAACATATGACCCAAAATATAGCCTGACACAGATCTATTAGTATCAACACTTTTGGGCACAAAATGTACTAACAATTATCTACTGAACGAAGTTTTTCTACTAAAATAAAGTGCTTATCACAACTTTTGCAATGGACTAGATGTTCAATACATATATGCTAAGTGAATGATCAATAAGTTTGAAAAATAATGAGCTAGGTGGATTAAAACAACAGAACCTTTTAAATTTAGATTGAGAATAATACCTCCTTATAATCTTATTGTCATTTACACAATATGGGATATTTTAGTTCCATGATAATTCCTAACTACTCTGTGATGTAGGCAGGTTGAATGCTTATTTAATATTTATAGATAGCAAAGATCTCATCAATGTATATTGTATTCTGAGTTTATTCAGTCTAACAGGTATGTCAGTAGTGCTTACTTTTACATTGTTCAAGGTGCAATGACTTGAAAATGATTTCTCTTCAAGCAGGTATCATCATACCTTCCTGGAAATTCTATCATATTGGGTATACTGCTTTTAGCCCCATGGCTAGTAGACTTTAAAGATCTAGGACTGAAGGCCTATTCATAAAGGCCTTAAATCATGTTTCCTAGATAGTAAGTGTTAACTCATTCCCTTCTCTATGGTACTTTCTTGGCTTGTAGTTATGGACTTTACAAAATCAGAGACAGATTCCCTGAACAGAGTGCTTACTTTTTTTTCAGTGATTTTGTGTCAACCACATTCCTCTCTAGTACTTGTGTTCTCCTAATGTCAGGGAAATTATTGATAAAATGTGATCTTTTTTACACAAGTAAATACTGTTGAATTTGGTAGCACCAATATTATAGGAAAAGATGAGATTTAGAGAGCCTGCAACTTTTTGCTCTACAACCTTAAGGTGAATCTTATTATATCTGTGAAGTAGGGCTTGTAATTACCTATCGCACCTGATTATCATGCATGTGTAAAAAGGCAGTGGCAGTGTTTATAAAAGTGATGAAGATACTTAGTTATGCTCATTACTGTCTTAAATTTACTTATTGATAATGAGTATGTTACTTTATTCTTCTATCTCTATGTAGTTATTTGTATACAAAGATGAATGTTTTATTCTTAAGAATGTAAAGATCTTAAAAGTACCTAACAGTCTAGAAAATTCAGCCAGAAATAATGTAAGAAATGGAAACTATTTAATCAGCACTTTCAGCTTTCACAACACACAGACACATACACCATGCAATTTTGTCACATTCTTCTCTTCAATTTGGTTTGTATTCCCAAATGTACAGTGTGGAATGTTCAGGTTTGATCATGCTAACTACAGAATTTTACAAGTACAGTGCCATTCAGATGAAAGAGAGAAGGGAACGGAAAAGAGAAATAATATTATTTATATTTGTTCTGTTGTTGTTGAGTCACTCAGTCATGTCTCATTCTTTGCAGTCCCATGGACTGCAGCACTCCAGGCTTCCCTGTCCTTCACTCTCTCCCCGAATTTGCTCAGATTCACATCCATTGAGTTGACAATGCTATCAAATTATCTCATCCTCTGCTACCTTCTTCTCCTTTTGCCTTCAGTCTTTCCCAGCATCAAGGTCTTTTCCAGTGATCCAGCTCTTCACATCAGGTGGTCAGAGTATTGGAGCTTCAGCTTCATCATCAGTCCTTTAAATGAATATTCAGGGTTGATTTCCTTTAGGATTGGAGACTTCTCCAATCCTAGAGGCTTCTCCAGCACCACAATTTGAAGGCCTCAATTCTTCAGTCCGTAGCCTTCTTTATGGTCCAACTTATCACATCTGTACATGACTACTGGAAAAATCATAGTTTTGACTATACAGACCAAAGCAAACAAGAAAACCAAAGCCAAAAAAAAAGGAGAAGAATAAAGAAATCTGAAATCTTTACCCTAGGCATTTATCTGTTTCTTTACAAGTAGAGACCATGGAAGCTTATCAAGCTTAAGTAAGCAGATAAAGGGCACACAACTATTAAGTTGTGTTTCAGCATTCAAACTAATTCACATCAGACTGAATTCCATCTCTTTTATTTTCATGATGTATGGTAAATCCTCCTAATCTTCTCTATTTTGTTCAACATTTACCCACGTACAGAGGCATCATCAAGTCTTAAATACCAAACGTGCACAGTAACACTTCTCTAGCTACTTCCCTTTCTTTCTTATCCTACACAGGTCTCTAGTTTCTTGCTTCCCTTACTTTGAAACCTCATTTATCTTTAATTTCTTGATGAAAAATCATTGACTTTTCCTCTTGGTGATAAGCCGAGCTGCATTGTGGTGTCACCTCCACTCCCACCTGTGACCCACAGAGTCTCCATATCCCTACTGGCCATTCTGACCACGTTCTTGAGGATTAACATCTGCTTTTTTAAAAAAAGGCCTTTTAAACAAAGTTCTACTGTATAGCACAGGGAACTATATTAACTACATTCAATATCATTAATAAACCATAATTGAAAATAATATGAAAAGGAATATGTATATATCTGAAGCATATGTGTGTGCATAGATATGTGTGTATGTGTGTGTATGTATATGTCTGAATCACTTTCCTATACACCAGAAAACTAACACAACATTGTAAATCAAATATACTTCAAAAAAAAAAAAGCCTTTTAAATCCTTGTCTAGGACACTGGGTTATCTTTACAACAATTTTATCCTGTTAGATTTCTACTTTTACTTTGGATGGACTGGATATTCACTATGGATTCTTATCCTTATCATTTGCAAGTTAAAGAGGCCTTATAAGGTGTAACCCAGTATTTCCCATGTTACCCTGCAGGAGGCTGACTTTATTACATCTACATTCAGATGGAAGGAGTAAAGGCAAAGAGAGGAAAAGAAAAGTAAAATAAGCAATCAACAGTGTATGCCTCTGCAGAGGGAGCTAAAGAAAGCTAGCTATGGGGACAAATTTTTATGACTGGCCCATATTTAGGCAATAAAGAATCACCAGTCCTACCTCTCATTAGACAAATGAAGCTACAGAAACTCAAATGCTTTCATAGATCACATGACATTGATGGAAGTGGAAATATTAGACTCCAGAAGTCATGTGGCCTTACGACCTAGACACAGTCACCAGACAGTCTCATGGGGGACTTATAATTAAAGCCCTCTTTCTGCATTTTTTGTAGTAATTAGATGTGCAGGCTGTTGTTAAATGAAGGATACTCTTTATTTTCCTGGACCTCTAAAGAGTGTTGCAATCCAAGTTTAGGGCTACAAATTAATACTAAGAAGTTTTAATTAGTAAAACATATTATTTGACATTTATTGTGAAATAACAGACTAAGCATAACAAATTTTTTAAAGTAACACTATCATATGTGCAGCACCCCCTTCAATCTACTTTCTGCTTTAATCCTCACAAAATTAGATTTTGTAGTACTGCTACATATCTTACCAAAAGCCAGTTCCTAAGTACAATTTAGATGCACTAGCCATTGTTCTCAGTATAGACATACACACACACACACATGAATGTATGAGCTCATTTAATCCTCATAATAGCTCTGTGAGCTAGGTATTACTGTTTTTATCCTCATTCTACAGATGAGGAGATAAAGAATTAGAGGCACTGAATAATGGTTATTCAATGCATAGTAATTAAATATTTCCTCCTTTTGGACATTATTATGTAAGCACAAGGCATATAAGGATTCATATGAAAGAAGTGGTCCTAGAGTCTGAGGTCTGGTGAGGAATATAGATTTTTAAACTGATAGCATTGAGAGTTATTACTCATTAGCCTGAAATTGCTATAATGAAATTTATAGAGGTGTGTATGATATAGAGGTAAAATCTCATCTCTATAAAAGGTAACTTTTTCTCTAAGCCATAATAGTAGATTAGAACAGCTTCCCAGGGAAGGGCGGAGGGAGGAGAGTGAAGACAGTAAGGGTTCGACTTGCACTGTCCAGAACAGGACATGAGAAGTGGCTGGTCTAAATTCATGTGTGCTATAAGTCCAGTGTACACAAAAACTTCTAAATGTTATTGTAAAAATAAAAGAATATAAATCGTTTTGTTCATACCTCTGAATAGACCACATGTCAAAAGTCAATGTTTTGGATGCATGTGTGTGCTAAGTTGCTTCAGCTGAATCCCACTTTTTGTGATCCCACTGACTGTAGCCTGCCAGACTTCTCTATCTATAGGATTTCAGGCAAGAATACCAGAGTGGGTTGCCATTCCCTTCTCCAGAGGGTCTTCCTGGCCCGGGGGTCGAACCTGCATCTCTTAAGTCTCCTGCATTGGCTTGTGGGTTCTTTACCACTAGCACCACCTGGGATACCCAAATGTTTTGGATATATTGGGTTTAATTACAAAAAAACACACACAACAATCAAAATTAACTTCACCTGTTCAATTTATTTTTTAGTGTGGTTACTAGAAAATTTATAATTACACATGAGACTTGCTTTATGGCTCATACTGTCTATTAGGCAAGATGACATAGGGTTTCAGACCACAGAAAATGCCAGTAGGTGGGAGGACTCACTGGGGAGAAGCAGACCTATGAGACTGTAGTGGGTTAACTATGATGTGGCAAGAGATGAGTCTGGAGACAGAGACAGGTGAAGGGTACACACCTAGGACTCGGCATCACATGCTAGGGTGTTCTTGCTTCTTCATTCAACCAACAACCAGGGTTCTCATCACTTCAAAGGCTCTAGGATGCACGGATCCATGTTTCTGCAGTTTACATTCTTCAAATGAGCTACTCAGAAAGGACATGCCAGAAACTGAAAATGGGAAAAAAATGATTCATTTCTGCCAATTCTCTGAATGAGCAAGATTTGGGAGCTCAGGATGGGGCACTGGGGAAATAATATAATGTACACTCAGATGGTAAAGAATCTGCCTGCAGTGCAGGAATCCCAGGTTCAATCCCTGGGTCAGGAAGACCCCCTGGAAAAGGGAATGGCAAACCCAACAGTATTCTTGCCTGGAGAATCCCATGGAAAGACCATGGGCTTGCAAAGAGTCAGACATTAGTGAGTGATGGAAGGAAAGTTATGACCAACCTAGACAGCATATTAGAAAGCAGAGACATTACTTTGCCAACAAAGGTCTGTCTAGTCAAGGCTATGGTTTTTCCAGTGGTCATGTATGAATGTGAGACTTGGACTGTGAAGAAAGCTGAGCACAGAAAAATGGATGCTTTTGAACTATGGTGTTGGGGAAGATTCTTGAGAGTCCCTTGGACTGCAAGGAGATCCAACCAGTCCATCCTAAAGGAGATCAGTCCTGGGTGTTCATTGGAAGGACTGATGCTGAAGCTGAAACTCCAATACTTTAGCCACCTCATGTGAAGAGTTGACTCATTGGAAAAGACCCTGATGCTGGGAGGGATTGGGGGCAGGAGGAGAAGGGGATGACAGACGATGAGATGGCTGGATGGCATCACCGACTCGATGGGCATGAGTTTGAGTAAACTCTGGGAGTTTGTGATGGAGAGGGAGGCCTGGCGTGCTGTGATTCATGGGGTCGCAAAGAGTCGGACACGACTGAGCAACTGAACTGAACTGAACTGATTGAACACTTTCACTTTCTTAATGGTTACCCTAGCCTCTCTCTTTTTTTCCACCCTTTCTCCATAGTTTATTATCTTTTTTTTTCTTTTTCTCTTTGTGTCTATCCTCAGACAAACCCCATTACAAAGATTCCTGGAGGTCTACTCTCATATCTCTTGTACTAAACCCAAGCACTTTCTGAAAGATCTAATCCTATCTCAGTTCTAGAGCTTATTGCATCCTTCTTTGAGTTTTTAGTTGTATTTGCTTATGCTTTTTTTTTTCCCTGGGATAAACCAAGATAATGTACTGAAGCAGAAATAATACAAAATGAATGTTACAGTTAGTTACCATAACTAACAAAATAAATGAAAAGACAGAGAAAAGGAAACACCAAAGAAATATAAGAAATACAATCAGAATTTGTTGTTACATGTAGAATATTGGTCATCTTGTATTTATAAGCAGCAAAACCTCTTTTAAAAGAGTGTGCGGATGTGGCATATTCATGCACTCATTTGTGTGTCTACATGAGGCCATCAATGTGAGTGTGTGAGTGGGGGTGTCTTTGTCTGTGTAAGACCATCATATAGTCCAGAGTTGAGATATCAGTGTGGACATCTGTGCTTTGCTCTTTCATTCACGATACCTAAAGTATGTTTGCTGGATTTTAAAGAAAATTACTGTTGAAGTTCCCCTTTCTGAATACATGGTAGCTAAAGCGATTGTGGTTATTTTCATTGATATGTGTCTATAATTTTAATGGAAACCTTGAAAATTAACTTTCTTCAAAAAACTTAACTAGGTAATTTTTATGATGGTAGAATTTATTTGCTTTGAATTTTAATAAAATTTATTTTGGGGCTTCATATTGCTCTGCTACAAAAGATATTTGGATGAGTCCTTTCACCAACCCTCTCTCTTCTGTTCTTGTTTTTCTTATTAAAATAATATTTAATGATGTAATTCTATCACATATCCTGAACATGGCCCTGAGACTGAAAAATCCAATCTACTCAGGAAGAAAGTACATAAACATAAGCTGTTGCTGCCATAACCATGTTGAGGAAGCATGAATGTGGTATAGAGGTGATAAAAAAAGTATAATCCATGGAAGGTACTATTTCAGACGATTCTTGACAGATAAGAACTTGCCTTAAAAAGTATGAAAAAAAATCCCAGGTAGAGAAATTGGAACAGCAAAATGTTAGGATAGTGGAAAAAAGAAAAAAGTCACATTCCAAAAAGCACAAGTAGTTTGGTATAGCTAAAATATAGCATATAAAGACATTAGCAGGTTAGAGATTAAGTTGCCTGAGAAATGAGGTTCAGTTAATGTCATGTTAAAAAATTTAGACTTTATCCTGTAGACCGAGAGACACTAAAGACATTTTTGACAAAATTTACTTAGCTTTGTGTTCGAGAAAGAACATCTTTGCAGTAATATGTGCTACCTTGTTTTTTTTTATATTTAACAAATCTGAAAGAATGAGACCTCCTGTCTTCAATGTCTTTCCTCACAAGAAAACTAGCCTAGTCCTTGGCATATGAGAGGAATTTATGTTTATTGAAGAGAAGTGAATGTTATTAGAGATATTTCTGTAAGTGGAAAGTTAGCTTTGGCACAACACAGACCCAGGTTAATAGCCTGGTTTTATTCATTAATTATACATCACTATTGCACCTGGTTTTATTCATTAGTTATATATCACGATTGCACCTCAGTTTCCTCATCTGTAGTAATGGGAATGAAGATATCGAGCAGAAATGTTACTGAGACCTTTTCTTGGTGTATAGACAGACATTCCTCAATCAGATTTTGTATGTATACATTTGTGTGTATGACTGCTTTCTTAAATTATGTCTCTGCCAGTGTGTATCTTCACAAACTAAATGAAATGTTGTTAGATTAGATTGCCATAAAAACAAAACAACTGACTACCACTGAAAAGAATTCATTTTGAACTTTATTATTATAATATGTCAGCTACAGAAAATAAAGAGAAGATTTTAGTGCAACTACTTTAAATTCTAAACAACACATACTTAGTGTTTAGAGCAAGAATCAAAGCCTAGTTACACATTTGATTTTAAGCACATTCTAACTGACCCTGAACAAAAATCCAAATTCTATTCTGCACAGATGGCAGAAAGCAATATTCCTGTGCTGCCAAAAATATGCGCAGGCTGAGAGAGGCACTGGATGACTTATTAAAATTGTTCTTTTAGCATCACCTTTGATGAGGGCTTCAAGATGTTTCAAACTAAATGAAAAACTTCCAATGACTTATAGAACACAAAATGAATATAGGATGCTGATGCTTTGACGGGATATATTCCCAATGTGAATAAGATTTCAAATTGGATTACTGTGCAGATACAAAAAGACCAAAAACTGAAACTGCTAACAAAGTTTATAATCTGAGCTGGGGAGATGAAAGAGTGGGAAGTCTTCCAAATAGTTGCATTTAGCATTGGGCACAGCCCAATTTCCATTCCATTCTAAGTTTTTCCTTGGGAATGTACCGTTACTCCTGGGGAAGTCTCCATCAAAATTTTCTCAACAGATAGCTCTGGCTAAATCCAGATTACTGACCCCTGGGGCCTAGTTCTTTGGTTTGCCAATTCAAATGATGCTTTCTCAACACTTGTATTGGCTGAATTATTTTAAAAGGTTTAAATGATATTTTGAAGTTCCTTAAAAAATAGTTCACTGTACCTGGGGTCCAAATGGCAGTGATTGCTGCTGCTGTTAATTTAAATAAATAAAAATAAGAGGTCAGGCAGATTTACAAATATTCTGTATGAAGCAAAGTGCAACATGCATCTCCCCTTTTCTTTTACTTTCTTAGATTTTTTCTTTAGAATATTCAATTTCAATGGAAAATTCAATCAGCCTGTCTCTGATTAATTTGTACTTAACACATCAGAATGCTTTTTAAGTGCTAGTTGATGTCAAAGATACATTATGAAGATTTATGCAGGTAGTTTCCAGCCTTTAGTTTTAGAAAGTGTAAGGTTGCATTTAATGTTAAAAGGGTCTGAAAAGGTTGATTTTGATGCTGCAGTTGAACTCCACAAACGATAAATACAGATAGTCTCAGGAAAATATATTTCTCCATGAACACTATTATAATATGCAGTTTTACGAGGCATCATATCTTCATGCACACTCTCCTTTGTCATAAAAGTAAGAGCATAACAAGTGGGTGTTTGAAAAGGGTAAAACTATTGAAACAGTAGAGCTGACTCTGGGCATAAAAATAATCATGAAAAAAATAAGTGTTTATCGTGGATGGCTTTATCATTTTTACCAGTTAATGCTTGTGTCTACACATGAATTAAAAATCTATGCACATTAAAGTTTGGGATGCACAGAAACAGAGACCAGAAAGTTTTATTTGAAATGCTGGTATTAGCATTAGTTAATCAGTTAATATGTCAATCTATGTTTAGGTATCCCCAAGTGACAGAGAACTCCAGAATCTCAGTTATTAGTTTTAGTTTTGTGTATTACTATAAGAGTTCTATTCATTTTGGCAATTCAGGGATCCAGGCTGAACGACATTTTATCTAAATGCACTTCTAAATTAACCAAGTGGTGCAAAGGCAGTCTGATGAATTGTTGCCTCCCTCTTTAAAATTTCATCCAGAAGTGACGAATCATTTCATTTTTCATTTCTTTGACAAAAACAAGTCACATGCCCACACCCAATTTCAAAGAGAGTGGGAAGATTCAGTCCTCTATTTACCTAGACTGCTAAGAGCCTGACATGTTTGGTCAGTTCCACTTAGGTCTACTGATTTTACCAAAGAAGCTAAGAATGCAAGACCCTAAGAGAGTATGTCACCAAAAGTTCTTAAAGGTGACCTAAAATAGAAATCTAGAAAGCTGTTTCATATCAAAAACAGTAGGATTGATGCCATTAAAATGAGGGTAAAATATGAAACAAAACAAAATTCTAAGAGATTGGTGGATTCTGTGACTGTCTTACATAAAGATGGGTCTTCTTTATATCTAAAATATTCCTCACTCACTGTATAAAGATTTTTCTTTGTGTCTTAAAGGTGCAAGTCAGAGCTGGTAACACATCTAGAGACTGTGTCACTACAAACTCTTCTCTCTTAATATTTGATAGCTGTATTTGTGTGATTCAGTGAATTGAATTTAGTTCAGTGATTGAATTCAGTTGAGTTTAGTTCAGTGATTCAATGATTCTGCTTTAACAACTTTAAAAGCAACAACAAAATATTTTTCTTTCTAACCTGTATCAGATGCAGTTGCTAAAAGTTGACTACAGAGTTGATGAAGTCATGTCTTTTGCTCCTTGGCCTGGGGTGTTCCCCATAAGAACCCTAAGTTTTCAGATGTAAGTTCCTTAAACATGTGCTCAGTCACTCAGTTGTGTCCAGTTCTTTACGCCCCCATAGACTGTAGCCCATCAGGCTCCACCATCCATGGAATTCTCCTGGCAAGAATACTGGAGTAGGTTGCCATTTCCTAGTGTAGATCTTCCCAAGCCAGGATTGAATCCATGTCTTCTGTGTCTCCTGCATTGGCAGGTGGATTCTTTATCATGCCATCTGGGAAGCCACCTCTTTGAAGATTCTTCAAAGAATCTTCTGTATCTAGAACCTTCTTTCTACTTTTGGCACTTTTGAAATCCATTTTTGCTCTTCTGTAAGCCACAGTGGAAAGATCCTTGGGTTTGGTGTCAAACAACAGGAGCTTGAGTGCCAACTATGCCAGTTTTAAATATGAGTCATATCCTAGCACTGTCTTAGTTTTACCATCTACACAATGACAGCAATGTTGCTTGTTTTGCATTGTTTTATAAAGATAAAATACTATCTTTAAAACATAGCTTAAAATTTAAAAGAGTAGACATGGATAAATTATTTATTTCCTGACCAAACTTTAATGGTGATATTAAGTGAGGCAGTATACCATAGTGTTCAAAAGTAGAAATAAACTACCTTTGTTTAGAATCTGTATAGAAGAACGAAAGACCCTGAATAGCCAAGACAGTCTTGAGAATGAAGAACAGAGCTGGAAGAATTACACTTCCTGACTTTAGATTACACTACAAAGCTACAGTAGGCAAAACAGTTTGGTACTGGCACAAAAACAGATATGCAATTCAATGGAACAGAATAGAGAGCCCAGAAATATACCCATACACTTAACAGTCAATCTGTGGACAAACGTGACAAGAATATACACTGCAGAAAACAGTGTCTTCAATAAATGGTACTGGGAAAACTGAATGGCTGCATGGAAGGCAATGGCACCCCACTCCAGTACTCTTGCCTGGAAAATCCCATGGATGGAGGAGCCTGGTAGGCTGCAGTCCTTGGGGTCGCAAAGAGTCAGACACAACTGAGCGACTTCACTTTCACTTTTCACTTTTATGCATTGGAGAAGGAAATGGCAACCCACTCCAGTGTTCTTGCCTGGAGAATCTCGGGGATGGGGTCGCACAGAGTCGGACACGACTGAAGTGACTTAGCAGTAGCAGTAGAACATTTTCTAATACCATATACAAAAATAAACTCAAAATGGATTAAAGACCTAAATATAAGATCAGATATCATAAAAATCCTAGAGGAAAACATAGGTAGAACACTCTCTGACATAAATCACGTAAATACATTTTTGGATCCATCTACTAAAACAAGGGAAATGAAAGCAGAAATAATCAAATGGGATCCAATTAAACTTGAAAGCCTTGCACAACAAAGGAAACCACTGACAAAATGAAAAGAGAACCTACTGAATTGGAGAGAATATTTTTTAAAATGATATGGCTGATAATGGGTTGATATCCAACATATATAAACAGATCATTCAACTCAACATCAAAAATAAAAAAATAAATAAATAATCTAGTTAAAAAGTTGAGCAGAACTGAATAGTCATTTTTTTCAAAAAGGAAATTCAGATGGCTAGCAGGCACATGGGGAGATGCTCAACATAGCTAACCATCAGGGAAATGCAAAACTACAATAAGATATCACCTCACACCTATCACAATGGCTAGCTTCAAAAAGAACATAACACATGTTGGCAAAGATGTGGAGAAAAGGGAATCCTCCTGCACTGTTGATCGGAATGTAAATTGGTGCTGCCATTATTTAAAACAATAGGAAGTTTTCTCAAGGAACTAAAAATGGAACTCTTTGTATACATAAACAAACAAACAGCAGCAGTTCCACTCCTTTGTATATACCTGAAAAAACCAAGAACGCCAATTCATAGAGGTACATGCATCCTAATGTTCATAGCAGCATTATGTGCAATTGCCAAGATGTGGAAGCAACCTAACTGTCCATCAACAGATTAATGGATAAAGAAGATGTGAATATTACAATGAAATACGACTCAACTTAAAAAAGAGTGAGAGTTTGCCATTAGCAGCAACATGAATGGACTTGGAGGGCTAAAGTGAAATAAGTCAGGCAGAGAAAGATAAATAATGGATGATACACTTATATGTAGAATCTAAAAATATAAAACAAACTAGTCAATATAAACACTAGAGTAAACTCACAGATGTAGAGAACAAAGTAGTAGGTACCAGTGGGAGAGGGAAGGGGGGGTGCAATATAGGGGTAGGGTAGTAAGAAATATGAACTATTAAGTATAAAATTTGCTATAAGGATATATTGTACAACATAAGGAATAGAGAAAATATTGGATGCTATTTATAAATGGAGTAAACCTTTAAAAACTGTAACTCACTATGTTGTACACATGTAACATATATAATACTGCACATGAATTATATTTCAATTAAAAAATTAAAATAAAAATCAAATCCTACCACAGCCATTGTGTAACTTTTGACAGGTCAACACCTTGAGATATATCTTTTCAATTAGTTAAACTGAAATGATAATAAGAATGCCAACGTTATGGTATTGATGCAAAATTAAAGGCAATATCCTACCAAAACATAGCTTTATGTCTGGCAAAGAGTAAGTACTCAAAACAAGATAGATATTATTACTGAGTTAAACACGTGAAAATGCTTTGTAAACTGTCATATAGTACAAATGTTAGATACAGCATCATTTTTCTTTTTATTTTCATAGTTTGACTTATTGGAAGGAATAATAATAATACTGTCAGACTCCATGGATTACTGATAGTTACTCAAGTTAATGTGCCCAAATGATAATAACTTTGTCATTGATACACTGAGTGTTAGAGAAGGAAGGATACTGTCAGAGGTTTAACGTGTATTTTTAAAAAGTGGGAATATTTTTTTTTCTTTTCCCCAGTTCAGTTCAGTCGCTAAGTCATGTCTGACTCTTTAGAACCCCATGGACTGCAGAACTCCAGGATTCTCTGTCCATCAACATTCCCAGAGCCTACTCAAACTCATGACCATCGTGTCGGTGATGCCATCCAACCATCTCATCCTCTGTTGTCCCTTTCTCCTCCCACCTTCAATCTTTCCCAGCATCAGGATCTTTTCAAATGAGTCAGTTCTTCTCATCAGGTGGCCAAAGTATTGGAGTTTCAGCTTCAACATCAGTCCTTTCAATGAATATTCAGGACTGATTTTCTTTAAGATTGATTGGTTGGATCTTCTCCAACACTACAGTTCAAAAGCATCAATTCTTCAGCACTCAGCTTTCTTTATAGTCCAACTCTCACATCCATACGTGACTATTGGAAAAAGCATAGCTTTGACTAGACGGACCTTTGTGGGTAATGTAATGTCTCTGCTATTTAATATGTTGTCTAGGTTGGTCATAGCTTTTCTTCCGAGGAGAAATTGTCTTTTAATTTCATAGCTACAGTCACCATCTGCAGTGATTTTGGAGCCCAGAAAAATAAAGTCTCTCACTGTTTTCATTGTTCTCCTATCTGTTTGCCAAGAAATGATGGGACCAAATACCATGATCTTAGTTTTCTCAATGTTGGGTTTAAAGCCAACTTTTCCACTCTTCTCTTTCACTTTCATCAGGAGGCTCTTTAGTTCTTCTTTGCTTTCTGCTGTAAGGGTGGTGTCATCTGTGTATCTGAGGTTATTGATATTTCTCCCAGCAGTCTTGATTCCTGCTTGTGCTTCATCCAGTCGAGCATTTCTCATGATATACTCTGCATATAAGTTAACTGAACAGGGTGGCAATATACAGCCTTAACGTACTCACATACTCCTTTCCTGATTTGGAACCAGTCTGTTTTTCCATGCCCAGTTCTAAATGTTGCTTCTTGACCTGCATACAGATTTCTCAAGAGACAGGTCAAGTAATCTGGTATGCCCATCTCTTTAAGAATTTTCCACAGTATTTTGTGATCTACACAGTTGCAGGCTTTGGCATAGTCAAAGCAAAAATAGATGTTTTTCTGGAACTCTCTTGCGTTTTGGATGATACAACAGATGGTGGTAATTTGATCTCTGGTTCCTCTGCCTTTTCTAAATCCCGCTTGAACATCTGGAAGTTCACAGTTTGCGTAATATTGAAGCCTGGCTTCAACAGAATTTTGAGCATTATTTTGCTAGTGTGTGAGATGAGTGCAATTGTGTGGTAGTGTGAACGTTCTTTGGCGGTGCTTTTCTTTGGGATTGGAATGAAAACTGACCTGTTCCAGCCTTGTTGCCACTGCTGAGTTTTCCAGATTTGCTGGTATATTGAGTGTAGCACTTTCACAGCATCATCTTTTAGGATTGCAATAGCTCAACTGGAATTCCATCACATCCACTGACTTTGTTCGTAGTGATGTTTCCTAAAGCGCACTTGACTTTGCATTCCAGGATGTCTGGCTCTAGGTGAGTGATCACACCATCGTGGTTATCTGGGTCATGAAGATCTTTTTTTGTGTAGTTCTTCTGTGTACTCTTGCCACCTCTTCTTAATATCTTCACTTCTGTTATGTTCATACCATTTCTATCCTTTATTGTGCTCATCTTTACATGAAATGTTCCCTTGGTGTCTCTAATTTTCTTGAATAGATCGCTAGTCTTTCCCATTCTATTGTTTTCCTCTATTTCTTTGCATTGATCACTGAGGAAAGCTTTCTTATCTCTCCTTGCTATTCTTTGAAGGTCTGCATTCAAATAGGTATATCTTTCCTTTTCTCCTTTGTCTTTTGCTTCTCTTGTTTTCACAGCTATTTGTAAGGCCTCCTCAGACAACCATTTTGCCTTTTTGCATTTCTTTTTCTTGGAGATTGTCATCATCACTACCTCCCCAGATAACCAAATGTAGCTCAACTTTAAAAATAAATAAATAAATCTGAAATTGTGTTTGGTTGGTTGGTTTTGGAATAATGTCTTAGTCTATTCTATTTGAACAGCTTATTATTTATATTCTATATCATATTCTTTATTCTTACCTTTGTTTTCCTGAATCATTCACATGCTGATTAATATAAACCATGTTTAAGCTCAAATGAATTGATACATCTGAGAAATTATACAATATAGCTATTTTAATATCAAATTAAAGGCTAATCTTAAAACAGAAATCTTGAAGACATACAGAGCCTGTTCTCTTTCTCTGTGTCTTAGTCTGCCTCTTTCTCTCAGTCACTTCCTTATCCACAAATATAGACATATCTTCATTTCCTTTTCGTAAAAAGTTGGTCCTATCACCAATAATATCAAAAAAGCTTAAACATTCCATACATTTTGTAAAAAATGAAGACTCTTGTTTTGTTTGAGGAAATCACATTTTAATTTTAAATAATTCATATCAATTACATATAAAACATTTTAGATATTATACTTAAAATCAGCAATATGCTTGCAGATAAGGATTCTAGCCTAGAAAAACTTTTAATTTGGTAGGAGAGATAGGCAAGCATATAACTAAGTTTAAAAGAAGTCAGTGTGATATGCATTCCAAATGGAGTTTGAAGCAAATTGCCATGTGTTCAGGGTAGGAAGAGTGATTAATTCAGTATGAAGGCATCAGGAAGGGTTCACAAATGCATTCCATCATCATTTGTGTGACGTGGCTGGGGGAGCACAAGATCATTTCTGTTCTTTATTTTTGACTTCTAACTAGGCCGTAATTAATTTCCAAGGGACTCTCCGCTTGGATCAGCTCTTCCCTCCAAAGAACAACCTCTGACCCCAGCTCTCAATCTTTTAATTGTTTGTGCATTGATTGCTGAGAAAGCTTTTGACCAAATGATGAGTAGTTATTCATTTCTCCGCATTTCCTGGGCACTGAGTTTTCTGTTCACATTTTCTGTTCATTAGGCATTTAAATGAAGGCACAAACCATATTTTTCAAAAATGGCTATCTTCTGTTTCTTTGTTTTGTATTCAAACTATTTCTCTGGGCAGAATTTGTTCCATTGTTTCATTAATGTGTAGACAAAAGTTTTAATGATATATCAAACCCATATGTCATCAGAAAAAAGGAAAAAGTGTGTATGTGTGTGTGTGTGTAAACACAATATTTTGTACTATCCTGTTTGTAGGGAGGTAGATGTACAAATAATAAAATACATAACTTGCAGCAAAACAAAATATGAATTGAGCTCAGATTTAACAGGTGACAGTCTGTAACTATTTGGGATGAATTTTTTTTCTCTCTTCTGCCCCATCCTACCCCAGATATGGTGGACACTTTAAAGCTGTGGACTATAGAGTTTGTAAACAATAAATGTTCATTCAAAAATTTGTTGTTTAAATAAAATTGTCATGTCTATGCTCTTATATTTTGGAACTACCAGGAAGACATTTGAATTCAGTTAATCTTCAGAGAATCTAAAGTTACATGGTTATAGATGTAAATGTACCATAACCCGTTGAATGTCATATTTCCCTTTCTTCTTCTTAGTCAGCTGCCCCTTCAGATGTCTTCTTCCTCTGTGCACCCCAAAGTGCCTAGGTTCCTCTTCCTCCTGCTTTCCTCCCACTCTCCCTTTAGGGCCTCACTGTGTGGTCCTCCTTTGCACACGAGCTGGTAAGTTCCATCTGGTGCTCTGGCTGGAGTTAGTGGACCCTTCAGTATGGAGTTCCTAAGACACTCTGCTTTACTCCATACACAGCGTAAGTTCAATCAATTACTGTGTGTAGACATTATCTTCCCAATCAAGAGTCAAAATGGAGTGGTTCCAAGGGCTGGAGACAGAAAACCTCTGTCCATTCTACCACATTTGCACAGATCCTACAAGATACACGAGAGTCATGAAAATTATGTGTTTAGGAATTAAAATATCATGAGAGCAAGCTTATATTATAATATTAAATTTAAATAGCAAAATAAAAAATTGTGTACAAAATAGAACACCAGAATTACAGAAACATTGGTTAAAGACAAAATAAGAAAGAAAAGAAATTGGAAAAGAGAGACAAGTAAAATATGAGATGCTATCAGTATTCATTTGGTACTATAACACTGTGATAAAAAGTATAGGTGCCTTGTTTCTGCCTTTTCTCTTTTGTTTTTCTGTATCTCTCATTCACTCTCTCCCTCCCTTCCTCTGACTCTGAAATTCATAAATCAAAATACCTACATGAGTAATAGCATTATTGAAGAATGAAATCTGTTAGCAATATACATTCTTCATTTTATAAGCAATTTATAAGCTGCTGCTGCTGCTAAGTTGCTTCAGTAGTGTCCGACTCTGTGTGACCCCATAGACGGCAACCCACCAGGCTCCCCCGTCCCTGGGATTCTGCAGCCAAGGACCCTGCAGTGGGTTGCCTTTCCTTCTCCAATGCATGAAAGTGAAAGTGAAGTCTCTCAGTCATGTCCGACTCTTCACAACCCCATGGACTGCAGCCCACCAGGCTCCTCCATCCATCTGATTTTCCAGGCAAGAGTACTGGAGTGGGCTGCCGTTGCCTTCTCCAATTTATAAGCAATTTTTACTAATTCATTTCATTTTAAGAATACATACTCTGGTTTCATCACACTGACGTATGTAATAACACTATTTGTTTAAATGTTTCTTAGTTTTTTAAATACACATGAAGCATATACACACGAGAGCTTTTTTCTAAGTAATAATTATAGGAAAAAATCAACTTGCAGTTGCATGAATTGTATAAAAATAGATTGCTGAGGAGGTTAAAACATTATCCAGGTATTAGCAATACAGTGCTGATTAATTGTTTCTACTTTTGGAAATAAAATGAATATGTCAGCTGGAAAGAAAGAATAATGATTTGAGGAGTGATTTAAAATATGATTCAGGTAGTAGAAAGCAAGATTCCTTCTGCTTTATTTCTTAAATTCATCTCCCCCCAGTGGCAAAATACTCCTGACTAGAAAGGCTTAGAAATCTTCTTTGTGAAGGTAAGAATAGGAAAAAAAAATTCCTTCTACAGAATGCTACATTCTGAGTTTTCCTCTGCACAATGCTTTCCTTCCCCTTGATATTATGTGTTGAGGACAACTGAATTGTGACTTTGGCTTCCAGTCAGATCCTGTTGAGTTACAGAAGATAAATTGATGAACAATGCTAAAGTTAAGGCTCATAATTCAGTTGTCCAAAGTACATCCTGCAAAAGCAGTTTGTATAAGCAATAAAAATTGGGGGAAAGCTGCCAGGAATGCTCCTTTTTCCATTTTGTTTTGGTTCTTGGAGAGAGCTTTGCCCAGTAAATGTGTCTTGCATTCTTTGAATTTATTACTTTTTGAGCCAAAGCTAGAAACTGGCTGGGTTTCCAAATTTGATGGTTTATTACCTATAGAAAAATTCAGACTTCTTAAAAAACAGATAAAGGATGCTTTCAGGCAGTAACATTTCAGGCCCAGAATTTGTGCAAGGAACTGACTTCTCCCCTGTATAGTTCATTCACTCATAAAATACTACATTTACTCAACTCCATACTTTGAATATATTTTATATGCAGGATTAAATGATATGTTTAATGTATAGTTTATTGGCTAAACTACAAACTTTAACAACTTTAGTGTTCACTTTTGTGTCTCATGTTAAACATAGGGCCTAGCACATAGTCTAAGCACATAATCAATACCCAGTAAATATTTGAGTATTAACTGTAATACTCAATAAATATTATTTACAGTTTCTATTATGTACCAGGCAATGTGATTGTCATATAGGAATAACAACGGCAAAAAGAAACAGTTAGCTTTTACTGAATTGTTAATATGTTCTGAGAATTATGTCAGATACTTCATACTCATTTAGTTTCCAAAATAAGTTTAAAACATTGGAGTCATCACTCTTTATATTTTATAGATAAAGACATTGAAGTTAAGGCAGATTAAATAATTGTCCTACATTGTAAAACTAAGTGTCAGAATTAGAATATTCTACAACTTTGGCTTTCGCATCACCCTGGTGATTCAGACAGTAAAGAATTTGCCTGCAATGCGGGAGACCTGGGTTCAACCGTGGGTTGGGAAGATCCCCTGGAGGACGGCGTGGCAGCCCACTCCAGTATTTTTGCCTGGAGAATCTCATGGACAGAGGAGCCTGGGGGGCTACAGTCCATGGTGTCGCAGAGTCAGAATGACGGAGCGACTGAGCACAGCACACACGTTTAGTCATTATAGTGAGTGCACACGCAGATATTACCGCACACTCATTTCTAACATGGTAAAACTGAAACTAACAGGATCAAAGACACTGCATTTTTTACATAGAAGAGGGAAAGAAAAAAATTTTTGGCGGTTTTAAGGGGATTTTAGAGATTAAACCCTCACTCAAGGAACTAAGAACTAGGAAGAGGTTGAGAGATATGCAAAAATGATGCAAAACAGGAAGTGGCAGATGCTATGAAAGAAACATGGACAGATAACACATCTTATGGGAGCTTTGAGAGAGGAGGTAGAATCGTGCAGAACTTCGCAGAAGCAGCAGCATTCAAATTTTCCTTGAAGCCCGGGTGGATCTAGACGTAAAAGTGATGTAAATAGCAATGAGTCATTGACTCAAAAGGTTGGGTTGGAGCATTTGCTTTGTAAAGGAGAGAGAAGAGAAGTACACTGATGCTAAGCATATCAATAATACAGTCCCTCAGAGTTTAAGTTTTTTAAAGAAGTTCATATAGATCCTAATATATGATGTACAACAAATCAACTTTCTTCAAAATCTTTCTGTAAATAAATTTTAAAAGATGAAGCAAGCTGACATTAATTGAACATCTATTCTGTGGAGGGCCCTGTAATAGGAACAGGGGTGGGGGGAGAGGGGGAGGTACACCAAAAACACCGACAGAGTGGCTGACCTAGAGGCGACTAGTGCGACTGTGATCAGCTGGAGCGCAAACCTTTGGCCAGAACAAAATAAAAAGCTGAGTGGCCCGTACAAAAATTGAATTTACAACTGGCCTCATTAGTGCCATGTTCTAGCTAATTGGGCCGTATGTTAATGCACTGGGCATGCAACAATGTTGGAAGATAAATGAAAAAGCACTCAGTCTTCCAACTTCACTACCATGGATATATAGAGTACCAGATGGTAGCATGTTATAAATGGAATGAGTCATTCTGGAGGCATAGCTGAAGTATCAATAAATATGGGGTTCACGTAAACAGAACTTTATCTGCAAGCACCTTCTCTAAACAGAGGTGGAGAAAGGAGTCAACAATGATTTTGGACAGAGCACTGGATTGAGAATCTGAAGATCAAAGGTTTAGTACTGCTGACTACATTTACACCTATTCCTCCCTCTCTTTGGAATTCACTTGCCCAGAATTTTGTAAGCCTGACTCCTTCTCTAGTACTATTTATCATTGCAGCTATCTGTCCTCAGACAACTTTCCCTAACAGGCTTAAAGTAAATCTTCCTTCATATGCTCAGTCTCACTACTGTATTATGTGTGTGTGTTACTTGCTCAGTCCTGTCTGACTCTTTGTGACCCAGACTGTAGCCCGCCAGGCTTCTCTGTCCATGGGGATTCTCCAGGCAAGAATACTGGAGTGGGCTGTCATTTCATTCTCCAGGGTATCTTCTCGACACAGGGATAGAACCCGGGTGTCCCGCATTGTAGGCAGATTCTTTAGCATCTGAGCCACCAGGAAAGCCCCACTCCTCTATTGATTTCCTTGGTTTCTTCCAGATAGGCGCTTTTTTTTTAACTTGTTCATTGTGTTTCCAACTCTACAGTCTAAGCTCCATGAAGGGAGGGATTTTATCCTATTTTGTTTACCAGTGTATCCTCGATGTCTAAAATAATACCTGGTGCATGGTAGATGCTCAGTAAATACGTTTGAAAAGTGAACTTATGGCTTTGCCCTCTACTGTCTGACTTAAGACATTTGGTTTATATAATATTGTTGTTATTATTAGTAAGGATAAAAATAGCCACACTATATGCTGTTATAGAGATCAAAATTTGTCAAGTCATGTGGAAGCCCTTCAAAATTTGTATGGGATAATAGAACATGAGTTTGCCATTTTCAGTAAAAGAGGAGAATCATGGGAAGATAAAACCTAGTGGTCAAAAGGAGATACTGTTGTTTTGAATAAGTTGGTAAGAGATTATATGTCCTTTGCAATTCTGTTTCCTATTATTTGTTTCAATTTCTCTCAGCTGTGAGGTCTCTCATAACTCTAGAACATGATGAATTGCTGATGTTTCAGCAGATTATAACAACCATTTATGGAGGTGTTTCACAGATTGACATTTCCCTAGTTTCCATTTCTCGCGTCATACTTAAGATGCCAGCACGGAAAAGGGGTGTGTGTGTGTTTGCCTTCTTGCTTATTCTCTTACTCATTGAGAACTGCCACAATAGTCAATATTAAAAAAAAAAAAATAGTGTTGGGACTTTCTGAGTGGTCCAGTGGTTAAGAATCCACCTTCCATGCAAGGGCCATGGGTTTGATTGCTTGTTGGGGAACTAAGATCCCACATGCCATGTCTCAGGGCAGCTAAGCCCATGCGGCAACTAGAGAGTCCACATGCTGCAACTAAGACCCCGCATGGCCAAATAAATAAATATTTAAAAAAATAAAATTTTAAAAACGTACTGTGCAACCAGAATATCGGCTGACAAAGAGATTTTGCCATTCCAGCAGCATACAACCTAGAGAAGAATAAAAGTTAATTGAAAAAAAAATAGTTCATATTGCTCTCCTACAGTAGCTTTCTCCTGAAATCATAAAGATTAAACTGTCTAACATAGATAAGGAAGGAAATAATGTATAAGCAAAAAAGTTCTTATATATATTGTATATATTAATACATATTCATGTATATATTAATAGTATGCCTGATAATGAAACTAGAAAGACAGAGGTAAAACCAGAGAGCAGAGACATATCTCAGTCAAAATAACAAGGAAATTGTACAGAGGTTGTCTTTCTAAATAACAGAGATATCAAATTGCAAGCATGGAAAGTATGAGAAACATGATTTATAGGAAGGGCAGTGGTGTAAAGTTCCAGGAACCACTGGAGAAAAGAAGTGAACTATCATCCTTGAGCACATATGCTCTGCAAAAAAAAAAAGGTATTATATTTTATTTATCTTCTGGAAGCCTTGCACTGCAGGTATCATTGGTAGGAGTTTACAGAACAAACTATGACTTACATAGTTTCATTGATTTGTCAAAAGCCACAGTGTTACTATGTTAAATAGCACTTTTTGTTTTTACATAGAGTTCTTTTTTTTTTTTAGCTTTTATATGTCTATTTTTTTAATGCCAAAAACATTTTGTACTGGGGTATCACCAATTAACAATGTTATGGTAGCTTCCGGTGAACATTCTCACTCAACTAAAAGAGCCTGTTGATGAGAGCGAAAGAAGAGAGTGGAAAGTTGGCTTAAAGCTCAACGTTCAGAAAGCTAAGATCATGGCATCTGGTCCCATCACTTCATGGCAAATAAATGGGGAAACAGTGACAGCCTTTATTTTTGGGGGCTCCAAAATCACTGCAAATAGTAGCTGCAGCCATGAAATTAAAAGATATTTATGACCAACCTAGACAGCATATTAAAAAGCAGAGACATTACTTTGCCAACAAAGGTGTGTCTAGTCCAGGCTATGGTTTTTCCAATAGTAATGTATGAATGTGAGAGTTGAACTATAAAGAAAGCTGAACACTGAAGAATTGATGCTTTTGAACTGTGGTGTTGGAGAAGACTCTTGAGAGTCCCTTAGACTGCAAAGAAATCCAACAAGTCAATCCTAAAAGAAGTCAGTCCTGAATATTTATTGGAGGGACTGATGCTGAAGCTGAAACTCCAATACTTTGGCCAGGTGATGTGAAGAACTGACTCATTTGAAAAGACCCTGATGCTGGGAAAGATTGAAGACAGGAGGAGAAGGGGATGAGAGAAGAGGAGATGGTTGGATGGCATCACCGACTCAATGGATGAGTTTGAGTAAACTCTGAGAGTTGGTAATGGACAAGGAGGCCTGGCATTCAGCAGTCCATGGGGTTGCAAAGAGTCAGACACAACTGAGCAACTGAACTGAACTGAACTGTCACTCAAACCCCACTCCTATCCAGACTAGCTCGTGACATTGAACATAAGACCAGGTGCTATACGATAGGTCTTTGTTGGTTATCCATTTTAAATATAGCAGTTGGAGTGTGTACATGACCTTCCCAAAGTCCCTAACTATCCCTCCACCCCCACCCCTAGCAACTATAAGTTCATTTTCTAAGTCTGTGATTCTCTTTCTTAAAAGCCAGTTTTGGTAGAATTCAGCTGTGAAGCCATCTGGTCCTGGGCTTTTGTTTGCTGGAAGATTTCTGATTACAGTTTCGATGTCCTTGCTTGTGATCATTTTGTTAAGATCTTCTATTTCTTCCTGGTTCAGTTTTGGAAAGTTATACTTTTCTAAGAACTTGTCCATTTCTTCCAAGTTGTCCATTTTATTGGCATAGAGCTGCTGGTAGTAGTCTCTTATGATCCTTTGTATTTCAGTGTTGTCTGTCCAGAAATCTCTTACATTCCTATACACTAACAATGAGAAAACAGAAAGAGAAATTAAGGAAACAATACCATTCACCATTGCAACAAAAAGAATAAAATACTTAGGAGTATATCTACCTAAAGAAACAAAAGACCTATACATAGAAAACTATAAAACACTGATGAAAGAAATCAAAGAGGACACAAACAGATGGAGAAATATACCGTGTTCATAGATTGGAAGAATCAATATTGTCAAAATGGCTATACTACCCAAAGCAATCTATAGATTCAATGCAATCCATATCAAACTTCCAACGGTATTTTTCACAGAACTAGAACAAATAATTTCACAATTTGTATGGAAATACAAAAAACCTCGAATAGCCAAAGTAATCCTGAGAAAGAAGAATGGAACTGGAGGAATCAATCTGCCTGACTTCAGACTCTACTACAAAGCCACAGTCATCAAGACAGAATGGTACTGGCACAAAGACAGAAATATAGATCAATGGAACAGAATAGAAAGCCCAGAGATAAATCCACGAACCTATGGTCACCTTATCTTCGACAAAGGAGGCAAGGATATACAATGGAAAAAAGATAACCTCTTTAACAAGTGGTGCTGGGAAAACTGGTCAACCACCTGTAAAAGAATGAAACTAGAACACTTTCTAACACCATACACAAAAATAAACTCAAAATGGATTAAAGATCTAAATGTAAGACCAGAAACTATCAAACTCTTAGAGGAGAACATAGGCAAAACACTCTCCGACATAAATCACAGCAGGATCCTCTATGACCCACATCCCAGAATTTCAGAAATAAAAGCAAAAATAAACAAATGGGACCTAATGAAAACTTAAAAGCTTTTGCACAACAAAGGAAACTATAAGCAAGGTGAAAAGACAGCCCTCAGATTGGGAGAAAATAATAGCAAACGAAGCAACAGACAAAGGATTAATCTCAAAAATATACAAGCAACTCCTCCAGCTCAACTCCAGAAAAATAAATGACCCAATCAAAAAATGGGCCAAAGAACTAAACAGACATTTCTCCAAGGAAGACATACAGATGGCTAACAAACACATGAAAAGATGCTCAACATCACTCATTATCAGAGAAATGCAAATCAAAACCACAATGAGGTACCATTATACGCCAGTCAGGATGGCTGCTATCCAAAAGTCTACAAGCAATAAATGCTGGAGAGGGTGTGGAGAAAAGGGAACCCTCTTACACTGTTGGTGGGAATGCAAATTAGTACAGCCACTATGGAAAACAGTGTGGAGATTTCTTAAAAAGCTGGAAATAGAACTGCCATATGACCCAGCAATCCCACTTCTGGGCATACACACCAAGGAAACAAGATCTGAAAGAGACACGTGCACCCCAATGTTCATCGCAGCACTGTTTATAATAGCCAGGACATGGAAGCAACCCAGATGCCCATCAGCAGACGAATGGATGAGGAAGCTGTGGTCCATATACACCATGGAATATTACTCAGCCATTAAAAAGAATCCGTTTGAATCAGTTCTAATGAGATGGATGAAACTGGAACCCATTATACAGACAGAAGTAAGCCAGAAAGATAAAGACCATTACAGTATACTAACACATATATGTGGACTTTAGAAAGATGGTAACGATAACCCTATATGAAAAACAGAAAAAGAGACTCAGATGTATAGAACAGACTTGTGGACTCTGGGAGAAGGCGAGGGTGGGATGTTTCAAGAGAACAGCATTGAAACATGTATATTATCTAGGGTGAAACAGATAACCAGCCCAGGTTGGGTACATGAGACAAGTGCTTGGGCCTGGTGCACTGGGAAGACCCAGAGGAATTGGGTGGAGAGGGAGATGGGAGGGGGGACCGGGATGGGGAATACATGTAAATCCATGGCTAATTCATTTCAATGTATGACAAAAACTACTGTAATGTTGTAAAGTAATTAGCCTCCAACTAATAAAAATGAATGAAAAAAAAAAAAAAAAGCCAGTTTTGAATCTTAAGGAAGTATGTGCTAAGTCGCTTCAGTCATGTCTGACATTTTGCAACCCTATAAACCATAGCCTGCCAGGCTCTGCTGTCCATGGAATTCTCCTGGCAAGAATACTGGAGTGGGTTGCCATGCCCTTACCCATCTCCAGGGGATGTCCCCGACCCAGGGGTTGAACCCACATCTCCTGCCCTGGCAGGCGGGTTCTTTACCACTAGTACCTTCTGGGAAGCCACAAGGAGGTATAGGAGTTTAGAACACTTATACAAAAACAGGGTTTATTTACATTCATATCACTTTTGTAGGGGGATTCCCTAGTAGCTCAGCTGGTAAAGAATCTGCCTGCAATGCAGGAAACCCTGGTTCGATTCCTGGGTTGAGGAGATCCCCTGGAGAAGGGATAGGCTACCCACTCCAGTGTTTTGGCCTGATGACTGGGACAGACTGAGCAACTCTCACTTTCACTTTTGTAGACTTACAGCCCAGCATCTTGGGGTGAACCCTGGCCTGTCGAAAAGTGCACCAAACTGAGTCTGATGTCTGAAATTTTTATGGTACTGAAGTAATTTGGAAACAGTCAACTTTGAAAGGGGATTGCAAAACCTTTACCATGACTAGTCCATGTGGCAGTTTTGCAGGAAAAGCTCAAGAAAAACACACTGAAACCCCTACTTTATGCTGTGAATTTCCAAGTAATACAGGGCTATCACTGTAATGCAAGTTTCTTTCTATGTATCTGGGTTGATATCTCAAAAATCTAATTTGAAAGAAAAATTTGTAATTAGGTACACTTATTTTACACTTTAAATAATAGCAGTTTAACTGAAAAATTTATCACTCCAATAATAGAAATCATAAAATTAGTTTAAAAGAGTCAGAAAATAAGACTGTATGATTTTTAGTATTTTTATCTTTGCAATTAATAATGTTTTGTAGACCCTCATGCAGCATTGTTGGCTGATGGTTATTTAATAAATATGCACATATTCTTCATGTAGTGGAACTTGTGCTAGATGCCAAGGATTTCAAGATTCATATGAACGTCTCTGTCCCTATGGAGCTTATAGTCCAGTAAGACAGAAATAAATAATAATTCCAATTGAGTATACTAAAAACCACAGTGATCTTGGACAAAGGCTGACCAATTTTGACTGACGGCTTCAAAGAAGACATACCATAAAAAGTTTTTCCTTGGTTGAAGGCAGCAGACAAAGAGGTAATACAGACGTCGCAGCCTTTGCCATAGCAAGATGTGGCAGAGCACTCATGAAAAGAGAACAGTGCTGTGTGGTTGAAGCTTTACCCATCCGCCTTGGAGCAAAGAAACCTGACTGAGAAGTGGTTCAGCTACCAATACTGAAAGGCCACAGATGCCATGCCCCTGAATTTGAATCATCATCTCATCTGTAATTGGAGCTCACAGAGTCACTTCCTTTTAGAATTTTCCTGGATAATCTATAGCCCTGTCAAGGATCCAGAGAAAACAAGTTGAAGCAAACGCAATACAGGATTGAATATTTCAGTCAGGAGAAAATAACATGACAGAGCTAAACAGTGTGCGGTTGAACAGAAAGCATTAGCAATGATTATACATCAGTTTGAATTTTACACTTATAAGGCAGCAGATATAGATAAATCTGATTTTTATCACCTGTGACATTTCAAACAATGAAGTATGCCTTTTTGAAGCTTCTAACATCTTTCAGAACTTGCAGTCATGACACTTGCAGTGTCGATGGTTTACAGGAAGCTCTCGCGTGCCAGTGCTCTAAGCCTCAGCGAGTCACTCATTGTCCACAGTCTTGAAAACAATCTTAGGGTTCTAGGGTTTTCTCTTTGATAACTGCGTATATAAGTTTTCATTAACTGTGCTGAAAATGAGACAGATAAACAAGCATAGATATCCCTCCATTTCTTCTTTCTTTTGCTATTCTCCCTTCTTTCTTTCCCTCCTTTCTTTCCTTCTGAGAAGAAACCCACCTGTTTTTGAGAACCTACCAAGTGACTGGCATGGCTGTCATAAGTGACTAAAGTACAATCTCTGTCTTCAATTAGGTTACATTCTGGGGAAGCTGTGATGCAGTAAAAGGCCTAGATAGTAAACATACAATTCATAAAATGATGTTGGATAAGTATTATGCTTTGAAAAGATCTATGTAATGGCCGTTTCCAAACACAGCGACAAACTTGTCCTGGTTTGCCCCACACTTTTGTACTTTTAGGGACTGGAAGTCTCATGTGCCAGCAGTACCCCCAGCCCCCGATAAACTAAGTCAATTAGTCACTGTAAGTTTCATGAGCACCTTGCCATATGAATATTGAGCATCACCTGTGAATAAAGAGCGAGACTTTTAAAGGATGTTTTCAGCTTAAGCCTACACTGTATTTTCTCAGGATTCTGTTCTATCTAAGCCACCCAAAGGGAAGGTTTTTCAGGTGTTTTTCTTTGATTATGTGAGCTATCAAAAAGTCTGCTGGGAAATAACTTTTCCAGAGGTCAAAAATAATTTAGTCACAACATTGCATTCATGGATAGCAGGGCAGTTGTAGATGTAAAAGTCTAGTGTCTGCTAAGACTGATCTGTAGTCTTAGCTCTGTACATCTGGGAAGGGACATCTCCATGACTCCTTAGGGAAGCATGGACAAGAAAAGCTCTAGAGACACAGAAGTATTTGGTAATGTGGTGGAGAGGAAAAATGAGGGAAAGAAGGTTATCTAGAGCAGTAGGACAAAGGGTCAGTAGAAAAGAAATGAATAAATCTTATTATTTACAGCTATGCTGAAATATGCAAGAATGCACTGACTAGAATAAAGCCGTCAATATTGGTTCAGAATTTACTTATCCAGCAATTTTAATGACCAATTAACAAAACTGATTTATTTACTGTTTTTAAAGTAGCATTAAAATAATTCATTTAGGATACAGTTGTAAAGTGAATACCCAAATGTGCTAAGAATTTGCTAAATTCTAGGTCTTATGTTAGAAAATTTGCAAAATTTCTTCTAAACCCTCAACAAATGCAATGAAAAACATCGTTTTCCCTGTGTAGCAGATCAGGAGACTGAGTGTTCAAAACATGGTTTGACTTTTCCAAAGATCACACAACTAATGAGCGCCTCCACAAGAGTTCAGTAGAAAATCTTGACTAACAATGGCTTTATGAAAAATATGCTGGTGGATATGGGCCAAATATTCTGAAAACACTGGAAAACATTTTGCTTACAGTCCTCCAGAAATGCTTCATAATATGTCTTCGGAATCCATGTTGGGAAATCTTGCATTCAGGCACCACTTTATTATAGCTGAGGGTAATCACTGATGAAAATAAAATGATCCTGAGTCAACAAAAATTAACAAGTACATTTTTATGAATTCAAAACTTTAGGATAATTTTATATAACAATATGAAAAACCTAAAAAGCTTTACACTCACCATGGGCACTAGAGATTAATATCATTTGAAAGCTTTCCTCTCACCTGCTGAAATTTTGAGTTTTCAAGGGCAAGCTATCAAAAGAGGAAGAAATGCGAAATCGGAAAGGTAAAAGAAATACTTATGCTCAGTGATTCTTAGGAAAGCCATCTTCTAGATGGAAAAACAAGTATTAATCTAGGTGAAAGGAGATCTTGGGGTTTGGTCCTGACTTTTTTATCAACAAACTTTGGTCTTTAGGCTATTCCTTGAACTGCTATGAATTTCAGGATATATACATGTACGTGTTCTCACTTCATAATTCAGTATTTCTTTTTAAGAACAAATGATAAAATGTATATATGTTTGAAAATTAAAAGATAACAGCACATGGCATTAATTTATGTTATTTAAATAATAAAATGTTAATATACAAGAAAATAAAATATCTGATAAATGATTTAATTTCATATTTTAGAACTCCATTAGAATTCAATAAAATATCTGAATTTATTATAATTTAATATTGCTATCACTTTTTCTTTAGCATTAGGAACTAAGATAATCCATGGCCTGCCTGCCTGGGAATTAAAAATTTAAAGCAAACAAATACATAAACAAAAACTAGATACTATTGTCCCCCTAAAAGATTTGTCTTATTGTATATAATAATTATAACAAGTATTTATAAATTATATATATATGTATACATATATATATAAAACATAATACACATGCCATATATAGCTTTGTTCTTTCCAAAAATCATTTCACCTGATTGTGCATTAGCAGTGTGACAGTTTTAGTATTTATTTCAGTTTATAGAAGTGGAAACAAAGCCTCAGAGACATATCTGAGATGATGTAATGAATCTACACATCCCTCAGAGACATTGTGGGTTTGGTTCCAGAACACTACAACAGAGCATATTTCAGTGAAGCAAGTCACATGTTTTTTTTTTTTTTTTTTTGGTTTCCCAGAGCAAAAAAAAAATTGTTTATATTATTTTGTTGTTGTTGTTTAGTCATTTAAGTCATACTATAGTTCATTAAGTGTACAATAGTGTTATGTATAAAAAATGTGCATACCTTAGTTAAAAAATATTTTATTACTAAAAATGCTGTCATCTGAGCCTTCTATGATCTATGATCTAAGATCAGTTGTCTTTGCATTGTCACAAAGATCACTGATCATAGATCACTGTAACAAATATAATAATAATGAAAATGTTGAAATATTGTGAGAATTACCTAATGTGACACAGAGACCTGAAGTGAGCAAATGCTATTGGAAAAATGGTGACAAGAGACTTGCTTTATGCAGAGTTGTCATAAACCTTCAATTAAAAAAAATTAAAAAGTGTGATATCAGTGAAACAGAATAAAGGAAAGCACGATAAAACGAAGTATACCTGTATCGAATGAAGCTGAGGTTAAAGTAAGTACATCAGAGGTCTCACAACATCACTTTTCCATCGCACAAAAATACCTCCCAGTTTATTGCTTAGAGAAAGAGTAAGAACTGAATGCGGAAACAGGCTGCATATTCTATAGTCTCTAAAGCAGTATCCTCTGCTTTAAACACCTGCTGTGCAGCACCCTGTGGTTCAGGTGATTATAAGGCTATACAACGCTCCCTGGTGGTCTAGTGGTGAGGATTTGGTGCTCTCACCGCTTTGGACAGGGTTCATTTCCTGGTCAGGAAAGCCATGCTTCTTGGGTTTCCCTGATGGCTTAGAGGGTAAAGAATCCACCTTCAGTGTGGGAGACCTGGGTTTGATCTCTGGGTTGGGAAGATTCCCTGGAGGAGGGCATGGCAACCCACTCCACTCTTCTTCCCTGGAGAATCCTCATTTACAGAGGAGCCTGGCAGGCTACAGTCCACAGGGTCGCAAAGAGTTGGACACGACTGAGAGACTAAGAAATAAGGCTATACAGAGAAGAACAAGAGGGCTCCAGAGAGGCTGCTGCTGTCCACAGGCTTTTTTGACCTTCTTTCTGTCTTTGGTGTGCCTTGGTGTGATTCATTATCATCTTCCTCTGATAGACATGCATATTCAGTTTAGAGCTAGAATGAGGCAGGACTTCCTGGTTGCTTTTGTGACTTTTGTTTAAAAGGAGTGTAATCTGGACTGTTTTGCATCTTTCATTTCCAACTTGATTGAAATGTTTTGAACCTAGGAATTTGATTTTATATTTCTTTGCCCACCCACTAATACTTAACTAATACAGTTCTAAAACTAGGCTATAAGTGTATGTCAGTTGTTTTCATAACTGTGCAATGTTAAAAATAAAGAGTAAAAAGGCAAAAATAAAAAAGAAACTTTTGAATTCTCTCCCCTTAAAAATGCTCTTGCCTTATGGATGATCTAAGGATCAAGAAGCTACCACATGTCCACTGTCACCCCAAATAGAAGTCAAATCTTCAAAGCCTACCCAATATTTAAACTCTGGCAGAAATAGTAAATTAATTTTCTTTGGAAGCAGGATTGTGCATGTTTATTTTGTGATTTAATAAAAAGCTGACATAGCGGTCATTAGCTTCCCAGAGTGCGCTCCATTTAATATGCAAAGCACACAGAAATTAACATAGTAATTATGTTAGAACTAACAGGATACAAACATTTTAAATGGATTTAACACATTAAATAATTTCATGTCTTATGTGGCCCTGGTGTCTTTCACAGATGGTCACAACATTTGCTAATTTGTTCTACAGGTAGTGCAAATTAATATGATTTTCTTTGACTCTTATTCTTTTTTATCTTTAATAAAGATAGCTTTATTTTTATTTAAAATTATAGCTATTCTGCCTAATGTGTTTTTGGTTCCTTTAGCAAAGATCTATGTTTGTTTTTGTTTTGTTTTGTTTTTTTTCAAAATGGTAGCTTTCTTTGCATACACATTTTGATGTTGAGGAAGAAAAAAAGGCAGTTAGTAAAAACATGTCCATTTGATACCTCAGACTGCACAAATGTTCATGTCACTAATTCTAGTCAACTAGAAATCATTTACTCCTTTGCATAACCATTTTAAAACTACTCACAATGTATACTACTAGCTGTTGACACTGCAAGGATGAATAGTATGTATGTATTATGTCTTCAGTCTTTACAGTCTGTATATGTGCTCAGTCATTTCTGACTCTTTGTGACTCCATGGACTCTAGCCTGCCAGGCTCCTCTGTCCACAGAACATTCCAGGCAAGAATACTGGAGTCTATAGCAATTGCTAAATAAGACTTACAAAAAGACATTTTTCTTTCATCTTAATATTCCAACCAAGCAGTATAAATAATATTCTGTAGGAGTTAAAGGAAATAAAATATAATTATTACAAGTTACAAATAATATATTTTAATAAAAAGAATTAGTGCTTCTTAGAGAAATACTTTGTTCTAGACCTAGAATGGCAATATAAAGAATTTTATGGGAACATCTCTTTATATAAAAAATCAAGGATATAGTCAAAGTCTACCATAGTCAAATCAAAACTAAAGGAGTTAGGAGTCTGATTGAAGAGGTCTCATTGGTCAAATATAAGATAATGTGACCATTGATAGGGATAATAGCTACAGTGGTTTAAAATTCAAAATATATTATTTAATCATAGCCATTATTATTAAAATAAAACAAAACAGAAAGTATCATTTCTGACCACCTTTGGAGAATGCTAGAACTTACTCTTTCATAAACTGGTAACAGGGAAAAAATTAAACATTATCCTGATATTATTATACACCCGGTATCTTAGACTAACCATATTGTGAATGAAAGAAAATTTCCTTTAATGGAAACATTCCAGCTTAGAAAAAGAAACAAAAAACAGAAGAATCAGTAAAACTAGAAAGTCTCCATTTTGCAGCCCTTAATGATTTTGTAGACATGGGAAATGCTCATGGATGGCTACCATCATCACTAAATGGGAGTTGACAGAAGAACACCATATCGCCTATGAATTTGTTTAAAAAATAGCAACAAAGATAAATAAAACAAGAATGACAGAACAACAGCAACAACCTTGATAAAAATGCATGATTCTCAACCAGGTATAATTTTGCCCTTAGGTGATGTTTGGCAAAATCTGCAGCCTTTTAAAAATTTTTTATTTTTAATTGTTACAGTTAGAAAGTGCTAAGAGAAAACAAAAAAAAGCAAAAAAAAAAACAAAAAAAAAGAAAAAGTGCTAAGAGGTGTGTAGAGGAAAGAGGCCAGGGATGCTGCTAAACATCACACAGTGCACAGGAAGTCTCCCGCAACAAAGGATTATCCAAACAACTTAATTAAAACTGTCAGCAGTTCTGAGATTGAAAAACTATTTTATAAACCTATGTGTGTTAATCGCTTAGTCGTGTCTGACTCCTTGCAACCCCAGGGACTGTAGCCCACCAGGCTCCTCTGTCTATGGAATTCTCCAGGTGAGAATACTGGAGTGGGTAGCTATTCCCTTTTGCCGGGGATCTTTCTGACCCAGGGATTGGGGTCTCCTACAATGAAGGCAGATTCATTACTGTTTGAGACACCAAGGAATGTAAGATGTAGAATATTGTGTTAAATAGTACAGTGTGATTGCACTCAGTAAATCTGGACTGAGGGAAAAACTCTGCAGGGCTAAAGATATGACTCTTTAAAAAATAAATTACAAAGAGATAAAGGAAAGAGAAGAAAAGAGAGGTGCACACACAGAGAGAACAGAGATGATCTATAGATTAATAAGGTTTGAGATTTATCACCCAATCCTGATATATAGCCACAAAACCATACTTAAGAAAATACAATATTAATGGGATAAATTGGAATTTTGGACTGTGATTAGATATTTGAATTGCTAGCAAAATATTATTTGATGTATGATAATGATATTGTGAATGTTTAAAATATTGAAGCCCTTCTATTGTAGAGATGGTGCAGAAATTTTTAGAAATAAAATAATATATCTGAAATTTGCTTCAAAATAATCCAAAAATGGGAGAAATATATTGAATGGAAACATACATGAAACAAAGTGATCCATGAGTTCATAAGTATTGATGCTGAATGATGGTTATCTAGGAGGTCTTTAAATGACATAGTGTTTGAAATTCCTCTAAGGGTACTTATCAAAATAAAGAGTTTATTCCACCGTTTCTGAAGTAGTACAAATCTAAAAAATAATTAACCTACTAATTTAGTAAATTATTCACAGATTATTTTGATCTGATTTACTGGATAGAAACAGTCTTTTGAGTCAAACACTCTTAGATTTTAATTTCAGTTTCACCAATTAATAACTATATGACATTGGTGCAGTTATTTCACTCTTATTATCAACATTTTTATTCATTTCCAACATGTAGGATCACAATGGCTAGTATTAATAATGATTATATTAAAGATTATAAGTGAAAACTACCTAGCACTGTGCTTGGTATGAAATAGATACTTAATGAATAGTTGCTGTTATCACTACAAGCTTTTCAAGAAGGAAAAGAGTAAATGTACTGTATTTAAAGCAGTGTTTTGATAAAATGGTTTATCTTCAGTGTATCCTTCACTGAAGGAAGTAGATTTTGAATTGGTAAAATTGTCCTGCATGCTAAGTTATTTCAGTCGTGCCCAACTTTTTGTGATCCTTTGGACATAGTCCACCAGGCTTCTCTGTCCATGGGATTCTCCAGGCAAGAACACTGCAGTGGATTTCTGTGTCCTCCTCCAGGGGTTCTTCCTGATCCAGGGATCGGACCTGCGTCTCCTATGTCTCCTGCGTTGGCAGGCAGTTTCTTTACCACTAGTGCTACCTGGGAAGCCCAAAGAATTGCTCTATGAATGAATAATAAAAATTAGAAATGTGTTTTAGTTTCATGCAGCTATACTTCCCAAGCCTGAATTTCCTTTGCAAATATCAGTGATTCAGTTTGACTTGGCGAAACTGACTGCAACTTATGCTGACCTTAATATCCCTCAACTGTCTGCAGTGTGACTGATTATTGATTTTGTGTAAGGACTATTTAATTAAATAGATACCAGGAAGAGATAGCATTTCTGAGTAGAGAGAAATGGCTGAAGGTGATTATTAAATGTTTTCCTTGTGGAATCTTGATAAAGTCATTGTTAATTTATATTTTCTTTTTTAGGACATGCTTGTCTCTTCATTTGCCGTCTTTTCTGACATTGTCACACCATTGGGAAGGTGCCTGTTTGTTTGAGATGTCTGACATTTCTCAAAAAGTTGGCTTGACACATGTGTACTAATAAAGCTCAATTATTGAAAGATTAATAGTGCATTGGGAAAGGTCATGTATGAGAGAATGACTTATATTTGAAACTTATTCAGGTGGTTAAAATAAATTAACCTGACCGTTATCTGCTGGTGTATACTACCATGATCAACTCAGACTGTGATCAATGGTGCAAACCCTGTAATACTGTAATATATATAACACAGTGAGAGGCTTCTCTCTCAAGTGGGAAGTTTGGTAAGCATTCTCTTGGAGAGAATAGCATATAGGTAGTAGGAAGGAAGTGATCTTAGGCAGAGTACTGACCCCGAGAAAGAGCATACCACAAAACAGATGGTATAAGGGTAGAATTACCAGAACTAACCCCTAGGCTGATATCTAAAAATTGACAGTTATTAGCTGGGTTAAGAGAAATAAATACTTATTATTGAGCATTCTTCATCATCTGCCCAATGTTTATTGTGACCTTACATTTATGTAAGAATTATAACATAAGTAATAATGTTAAGATAATTAAGAATAATAACAAAAAAAATCACTCAACCAAAACAGTAGCAAGACATCCTGCTTGTTAAGCACCTACTGTGTATCAGGCATTCTCAGCATCAAGTTCTTCACATTTTCTGGTTTTCTGGAACCATGCATTTTAATATTTCAAAACATGTATATGCTATGGGCAATGTTTCAGACAAAGTATAAGGAGAAATTATTACTTGAGGATAGTGAGGAAATATTATTTGCATATCATACAGAATTCAATGGAATTTATAAGTGGAGTTTTCCTATTTTGATAGTAATGAGAATGTTTATGCTTTAATTATGTTTTATTAAGTTTGGCCAGATGGCAGTACTGTGAAGTATTGGGAAGTATTGGGAAGGAAAAAAGTTCTTGGCCCTTAAAATATTTTTCCCTGTCATCAAAGTCTAGCATATATGCCCTTAGAAGTGTAGGAATTTTAGAAAATAATCAGATAAATATAAGTTCACATTCATCCACTGCTATTGTGCTTAAAAATGTATTTTATTAAATAAATTGCAGCAAATTCTAGCAATGGAATAAAAAAGAATATTAATGCTTTCTATTCACAAAAAATATTGTTGTGTATTCAATATGTGCCAAGAATCTATATTGAATTCTAAGGATATATCAGTTAAAATTAAAATAATAATCTAGATACATATTTACATGGTTAAATAACACAGAATATGTTGTGAATGAAAAAACATATAAATATATCATGTGTATTTGTTTTGGATGCATGGTTAGATATAAAGCTTATTACTGAGATATAAATAATAGTGATCCATAATCACTGGATTATTTTATGGATTAACAGTGATTATGAGTCACTATCCTATGTTAGGTCTTAATGGCACCCTAGCTTTTCCATTTCAGTCTTTTATTCAAGAGTCTTTTATTCACTTTCATTAGAACACATCAGAAATAAACTCTGGGGTGTAGTAATCCCTAGAGCACAAACTGGGAAGCATGTATTGTTGATTGACCTATAGTTTTGTAATGTGTTTTCCATAATTTAGTAACATATTGTTACAAGGTAGAGTATCTCAGTAATCAAAACCAGAGTCTTCACCTGAGGCCTTTCATGCCCCTACCTAATTCTTCCGAGAGTAAAGGATGTCAAGTATCTGAGCTCAGATGAGGTATTATGCCCATTTCAAGTGGCTGACAGATTTTAGATGTTGTTTCTCTGAAATCCATGATAAGGCTTGAAATTCGGAGACTCTTGGTCTGCTCCATGTTAGGTAGAAGGTATAAGCAAGAGATGATTTTACTCTCCACAGGCTGTGAAATAAACTTAAGGAGAGCATCATATTTCAAGTCTGAATTCCCACTTTTATTGTTGTTGTTTGTTAGTTTTATTTGTGTTTGTTGTTGCAAAGCAAAGTAATTCATTTCTTTACTGAGGTCTTCAACTGCCAACTTCTGTGAAATTTATATTGCCTTCTTCCTCCTTCTATTTCCTCTCTCAATTTAGAAATAAAACCTTCTCAGTTTGATTTTTCAGCCATTGAAATGATTGGAAATTGAGGAGTGTTATATTTTTATCTTCTATCATTCACATGTTTAAGGCCCCAACAGTACTCTGATATAATTTGTTCCATATGGATATTTCATCATATGATGCACATAATCTGTTTTCACAACTAATTTATTCCTTTAATAGATTCAGTATTTTCTCCCTGTGTGTGAATGATAAAAGTATTTACTTTGATCACATTGCTACAGTTAGAAGAGTTTCCATAAGGAACCTCTCCAGGAGGCTCATTATTAATAACCAAAGAATGTCTCAGCCTGAGTCTCAGACTCTCCAATTTCAGTCATTGCTTTTTTCTGATAGGATGCTGAAAGTCAATTACTTCTTAAACTTCATCATTTTTACTGCTTGATGGAAATCACCTACTTCAATTAAAACATAACCATTCTTTTATGTAAGATTCATTTATTTCCACATCCATAAGTACTCAAAGATTCTTTCCTCTTGTAGAGTCTTCTGCCAGTCCTCTTGGATCCATTCATCCCCTACATAATTTTCAAAGTTTATTTTAATTCTTTCTCTGCCAAAATACTCTTTGATCACATAGATGCTATCCTTCCTCAGGTTTATTTTAGTTTCATGGTTTCTTATATCTTTATATCTTTAATCATTCACAATATTTTCACTATATAGTACTCAGAATGATCTTATAAAATCAGATCATGTGTATCCTTCCTTATATATATCCTTCATTGGCTGCCACAATTACTCTATCAATTATCTCTTTTTGCATAAAATCAACAGCTTAAAATAGCAGCCATTTATTGTTTCAAAGCTTCTGAGGGTTAGAACTCAAAGCATGATTCAGCAGTGAGTGCTCTGCTTTGGGATCCCTCCTGAGCCTGTAATCAAGGTTGGCTAAAGCTGGAATCTCATCTGAAAGCTCAGCTAAGGAAAGATCTGCTTTAAAGACTGCATGGCTATTGTCAGGTTCCAGTTCCTTACAGCCTGTTGGACTAACAGATTTAGTTCCTTGCTGGCTGTTGGCCAGTGACCGTCCTCAGTTCCTATCTGACTGTTTATTGCCCTCAGTTGATTGCCACATGGGCCGCCCCAGAATGGCCTCTTGCTTTATCAAAGTCAGCAAGGGTGAGAATCAATAGTGAGAATCTGCCAGCAAGACAGAAGTTACGATTTTACAGCAAAAAAATCACTAAAAATACATCCCATTAAGTTTTCTGTATTCTGTTCATTAAAAGCAATCCATAGCTCCCACCCACACTCAGAAGGAGAGGCTGGACATAGGGTATAAATGCCACATGGTGACAGCTGTTTGTCTAACACACTTAACTTCAATCTCCTCCTTGAATAATGCAACTTCAGTAGACTTCAGAGTGTTTGCAAGAGTTCTGTTTCAAATGTCCTTTCACTGACTCTGCAAAGCTAAGTGGCTCCGTTTTACTTCTCAGTTCAATTGCCATCTCTTTAGATAGGTCTTGGCTTATCATTCTTAGACTTTATTGCTGCTACTTAATACATCTTTCTGAATGAATACATGAAAAGCTACCTCCACCTGGTATAGTACTGCATTCAGTAGGAAATGGGGTTTGGATACGCAGTTTTGTGTAGCCCTAGGTAATTTTGTTTTCCAACACATTTTATATTTATTCTCAGATAAGAGTGAAAAGTCCCAAGGAGGCAGCAGAAATTGCCTTAATTTGTATTTAGAATGGAAAGAAATCAGACTGACTCTTAACAAGATGTAATGGATAGTGCAGGTCATTTGAATTCCTACAAGTTGGAGTGCTTGAAGTCTAGATTCTTCCCTTATTAGGTTAAAATTCGTCTCCAGGGTTTGATAATGGTATGCAAACCTTGTCCAAGAAATATATATTTTATACAAAGAATAAAAGAAGAAATGAGGGAGTAAGGGAAGGAGGGATTGAGGGAGGAAAGGAAGAGGTAAGAAAGAGAAGATAGAAGTACATTTTCTGTTTCCTCATTTATTGAATAGGTTTAACCACACACTCTCAGTATATAGAAATACTGAGCATAGAAGGAGAAATAATAATTATTGTATTATACCAATTTATAAAAGGAAGAGGTAATGTCAATCTGTGGACAGTAATAGTCTAATATCCTATACTCATACTCAGAGTGTATCATATTTGTGGAATCCAATGTTAAATTTAACAGGATATTAAAAACCTCCCCAGTAAAACACAGCACAGTAATTGATCTCTATTATAGTAACTCTGATCATTAACACACACTTTAGTATTTTCTGTGCTTGTCATGTTTGTAAGTTTCTGGCCATTTAAAAGCTGAGTATTTTTTATTAGAACCAAACATCTGACTCTATACTCTGCTACCTCAGCAGCAACGATGAGTCAGTCCCTTTCATAATGGTGTCAGAAAAGAAGGCCCTCCATCAGAGCCAACATACCTTTCAACAGATTGTGTTATATTTCTAGTTTATGACTTAGCTTTTACAATATTGAAAACTCTAAGATAAAATCTGTGTCATAATGGGATTCTTTTGTATTGGAGTGTTTGTTTAAAATACTATAAATTATTCTGTATCTTTCAGCCCAATTTTTTTCATTTCACTGTTTCATATATTATTATTATTTTGCTATTTCAAGCTCACTTCTTCAATTGTTCTGCTCAAAGAACTCACCCCCTTTCACATTGCTCTATCATTTCCTACACCTCTCAAAATAGGCGTAGGAAATACACCTGTATTTGGGGGAAAATACACCTCCTAAATACCCTCAAGTAAGTAATCATGTCCAAATAATATGTACCTTCTAATACATTGGTCAGATGGAGGTGGATTTCATGCACTTTTAATGTAGATGAGTATATTCTTTTTATTTCTCATTTATACATTCATATAAATATCCAGGACTAGTCTAGAAAATAATTTAATATGAAATCAGGATTTCTCATTATTTCTAATCTTACAATATTTTCATTTATAATAAATTCCTGACATTAAAGAACTTACCATGTGATATTATAAATCTGATTTCCATCTGTTTATTTGAAGTATTTACTAAGTAATAATGCAAATATGATTATCCAATATGTGTTTTCTCTTGGATGCAAACTGGTTTCTGCTATTCCTTCTGTTTGGATCAACTGTTGTGTTTACAGTTTCTCCCACCTTAGGATAACCTCTATTCATCACAGTTTTCAACTTGAGTGTTATTTCTTTGAAGAATCACTTTTTGATCCTAAAGCTTTCATTCAGTACATATACTAATTTTCTACTGTTATTATAACAAATTACCAAACTTAGTGGCTTGTTGTGGTTATGGTTCAGTCGGTCAGTCATGTCCAACTCTTTGAGACCCCATGGACTGCAGCATGCGAGACTTCCCTGTCCTTCGCCTTTCCCAGAGTTTGCTCAAACTCATGTCCATTGTCCAAACATCTCAACTTCTGTCATCTCCTTCTCCTCCTTCCTTCAATCTTTCCTAGCATCAGGGTCTTTTCTAATGAGTTCGCTCTTTGCATCAGGTGGCCAAAATATTGGAGTTTTAATTTCAGCATCAGTCCTTCCAATGAATATTAAGAATTAATTTCCTTTAGGAGTGACTGGTTTGGTCTCCTTGCAGTCCAAGGTACTCTCAAGAGTCTTCTCCAACAACTCATTTCAAAAGCATCAATTCTTTGGTGCTCAGCTTTCTTTATGGCCCATCTCTCACATCCATACCTGATGCTGGAAAAACCATAGTTTTGACTATATGGACCTTTGTCAGCAAAGTAATGTCTCTGCTTTTTAATATGCTGTCTGGGTTTGTCATAGTTTTTCTTTCAAGGAGCAAGCATCATTTAATTTAATGACTGTAGTCACCATCTGCAATGATTTTGGAGCCCAGAAAAGAGCCCAGAAAATAGAGTCTGTCGCTATTTCCATCGTTTCTTCATCTATTTGCCATGAAGTGATGTGACTGGATGCCATGATTTTAATTTTTTTAATGTTGAATTTTAAGTCAGCTTTTTCACTCTCCTCTTTCACCTTCATGAAGAGTCTCTTTAGTTCCTCTTCACTTTTTGCCATGAGGGTGGGGTTATCTGCATATCTGACATTATTGATATTTCTCCCTGCAAATTGATTCTGCCTGTGCTTCATCCATCCCAGCATTTCTCATGATGTAATCTACATATAAGTTAAATAAACTGGGTGACAACAGAGAACCTTAGAGTACTCCTTGCCCAGTTTGGAACCAGTGCTTTGTTCCATGTCTGGTTCTAACTGTTGCTTCTTGACCTGCATACAGATTTCTCAGTAGGCAGGTCAGTTGGTCTGATAGTCTCATCTCTTAAGAATTTTCCACAGTTTGTTGTGATCCACACAGTCAAAGGCTTAAAACAATACAACACTTTTTAGTGTATTTATTTTTTAATTGAAGAGTAATTGCTTTACAGAATTATATTGTTTCCTGTGAAACCTCATCATGAATCAGCCATAGATACACATACGTCCCCTCCCTCTTGACCCTCCCTCCCGTCTCCCTCCCCATCCCACCCCTCTTGGTTGATACAGAACCCCTGTTTGAATTCCCTGAGACAACAAATTTCCATTGGTTATCTGTCTTACATATGGTAATATAAGTTTCCATGTTACTCTCTCCATACATCTCGCCCTTTCCTCCCCTCTCCCCGTGTCTGTAAGTCTGTTCTCTATGTCTGTTTCTCCATTGCTGCCCTGCAAATAAATTCTTCAGTATCATCTTTCTAGATTCCATATATATGCGTTAGTATACGATATTTATCTTTCTCTTTCTGACTTACTTCACTCTGTATAATAGGCTCTAGGTTCATCCACCTCATTAGGACTTACTCAAATGCATTCCCTTTATGGCTGAGTAATATTCCACTATGTATATGTACCACAACTTCTTTATTCATTCATTTGTTGATGGACATCTAGGTTGCTTCCATGTTCTAGCTTTAATAAATAGTGCTGCTGTGAACATTGAGGTACATGTGTATTTTTCAATTTTGGTTTCCCCAGGGTATATGCCTAGGAGTGGGATTGCTGGGTCATCTGGTGGTTTTATATCTAGGTTTTTAAGGAATCTCCATACCATCTTCCACAGTGGCTGTATTGACTTACATTCCCACCAACAGTGCAAGAGGGTTCCCTTTCTTCTACACCCTCTCCAGCATTTATTGTTTGTAGACTTTTTGATGATGGCCATTCTGACCAGTGTGAGGTAATAACCCATTGTTTGCATTTCTCTAATGATGAGCCATGTTGAGCATCTTTTCTTGTATTTACTCACCATCTGTATGTATTCTTGGGGAAAATGTCTCTTTGGGTCTTTTCCCCCAGTTTTTTATTGGATTGCTTGCTTTTCTTGTATTGAGTTGTATGAGCTGCTTGCATATTTTGGAAATTAATCCTTTGTCAGTTGTTTCATTTGCTATTATTTTTCTCCCATTCTGAGGATTGTCTTTTCACCTTGTTTATTGTTTCCTTTGCTGTGTAAAGTTTTAAGTTTAATTAGGTCCCACTTGTTTACTTTTGTTTTTATTTTCATTACTCTAAGAGGTGGGTCATAGAGGATCTGGCTTTGACTTAAAGACAATACAAATTTATTGTTCCATAGGTTAGAAGATATAGGTCTCATTTTGATAAAATTGAGGTGTTAGTAGGACTGATTTGAACTTCCTTCTGTTAAGTTTTAGGGGGGTGGAATCATTCCCTTGCCTTTTCCAACTTCAGGAATCCACCCACATTGCTTAGCTCATGGGCCCTTACCCCTGCCTTCAAAGCCAGCAATGACTACCAGTTGAATCCTTTTCACATTGTATTTATGTGATTTTTTTTTCTTCCTCTTCTTCCACTTTTAACGGTTCATGCATTCAGATTGGGACAATTTGCCAAATTTAAGATACTCCCCCTATTTTAAGGTCAACTGCTTAGCAACTTTAATTTCATGTGCAACCTTAATCCCATTTTTTCATGTAACATAACATATTCATAGTTTCTTAGAATGTGTGTGTTATTGGGAGGCCTTTATTCTACCTTTATACTGTCTCTACAGTGAGTTCCTATTTCACTTTATGTGCAATGCCATGACAGGATATATTAGCATTCTATTTTAATTGTTTGTTTTCTTGTCTATACTTCACACTCTACATATCCAGTCTTTGCCTCCTCTAGACTGCAGGCTTTTAACAGAATAAATATTGTGTCTTCCATTTTATCAGAGAATAATATAATTCCAGGTAATAGACATTCTGGAATATAGTTGCCTTTAAATATATATATTTATTAATATATATATTATATAATATATATATAATTATATAAAATATTTATTAATATATATTTATATATATAAATAGATATTGGTTGCACTTTGGAAAATGTGTATGTATATGTGTTCGTGTGTGTGTTTGTATGTGTGCACGTATGTGCATATATTTGAATTTATCCTGAAAATAATTAAGTTCTGGGTAATTGGAAATTAGCTAGTGGAATCCTACTGATTTTACAGGAAGTGACAATGACTTCCAAATAGATATCTTCTCTGAATTACTGATCATGCTGCCAACTTCTTTATATCTCTCTTTGGATCTCAAAATTAGCATGTTAGAAAAAGAACCACTAATTCCTTTCACTTCATAATGTGCTCTTTTTCCATCTGTCTGTAAATCAGGCATTAGTGCTACCATATCCCTGTACAACTATTATTGCCATTTCTCTTTACCTTAACACTATACTTAATTAATTAGAGATAGAAAGCTATAGCTTTAAAATTGATCTGAAATTATCTACTTTTTCTCCTTTTCTATTTTAATCAACACTGACTACCTTTATCACTTACGAGGATTACTCAGTAACCTTTGCATTAATCTGCTCAGGCTGCAATACCAGAATACCACAGACTGGATGACTTAAACAACATGAATTAATTTTCTTTCAACTCTGGAGCGTGAATATCCAAGATCAGTGTGCTGGTGGGATTGGTTTCTGATCAGGCCTCTCTTTGTGGCTTGCAAATGACTGCCTTCTCACTATGTTCTCACATGACCTTTCCTGTGTGTGTGCATACTCCTGGTTTCTTTTCCTCTTTTTATAGGGCCACCTGTCCTATTTAATAAGGGCCCTGCCCTTGTGATCTCATTTAACCTTAATTACTTTCTTAAAGACTCCATCTCAAAATATAGACACATTGGGAGCTATGGCACCAATCTATGAATTTGTGTAGTACAATTCAACCCACAACAACCTTCCACCCCTCCAGCCTATTTTGTACTTAGTAGATCGGTGATTTTCTTAAGACTTAATTTGCTTGATAGCATTCCTCTGATAAAACCCTCTAGGCTTTTTGCTAACACTTAAATTTCCAATGTCTTGTCCTGGTCTGAAAGGTCTTTTTCATCTGACTCCTCTCTAACTCTCTAAGCTTATCCTATACTACTTTGTTCTTTATTTGTATCTACAACTCATTTTTGTGTCAGTGTTTTTGCATTTATTCTTCCCCTTCTCAGGGAGTTCTTTACCTATACCTTTTGGTTTTTAAGTCTTAGCTCAGATATTACTGCTGCAGCTTCTTATTTTATTTTATTTTATGTATTTTTAACCACTTTGCATAAAGTACATGTCCTGCAAGTAAATAGAAACCATTGTTGGTGTGTTTCTAGTGGTGCATAGTCAAATTTGTCTACAAGCTAAAGGCTAGGTCATATGACCCCGAGAGGCACTTTCCAACTTTAGAATCCAATGTTTCCATATTGCTAGCAAGAAAACAACTATTTATGAATAGATGCTGCTATTCTGCTGAAATGCATTCAATCTAAGTAGCAGAAGGTAATTAGCAAAGAATCTAATCAGCAGCATTGCCTTAGTGCCCATCATTAAAAAGCTTAACTGTTGTACCATTTTTCTTTTCTGCTTTATGAAGAACTCATTTATGTACCATTTCAATGCTGTTGTAATTGTGAGTGAGCTTTATGGAGGGATTAAATTACTGGCCTCAATTTTACAACACAAACATTACCTGCAGTCTTCCATAATCCAGTCACAGGGAAAAATCAGAAAAAAGAAAAAAAATATCATAAAAATACTGATGCTGAAACTGAACTTTGATGCTCATTGGTTTGATTGATCTGAGGTACCACATTAAGATTTCAAACTGTGTGTTAAAAAATTTCCTTTTCGTTTCATGACTTTTTTTCTTGCAACCAATTCTTAATAGCTATGCACTAGGGAAGACAAATCCACCTAGAAAGACTGAATATTTAGAAGACACAAAATGTCAGTGCGTAAATATTTGAGCATTTGGTTGACATCTCAGTTCAAGATTAGAGTTGGCAAAACTGCTCTCACTGAAAAAAAAAACAAAAAACCCTGAAATGATTCACGTTGCTGGAGGCAATTGCAGTTATCTTTGTAGAGAAAGGTCAGTTCCATAAGATGAATAAAATTCACAAAATAAATTATTTACTAACCATTTGTCTTACAACTGTAGTAAATACATGTACAGATCATGTATTTTAGTTGTTCTAGAATGAGAAAGTATTCTTTTCTTTCAAAGACTGCTGATTTAAATCTACAAGAAAAAAGAGACATGTTTTTTCCCTTTTATCCATCAAGTAATATTTAATTTATAAGTTTAACTGTTGTATGTTTCTCTTTGTCTTTCTATACAAATAGAATTTTTGTTCTTTTATTTTTCTCCTTTCCATTTTCTTTTTTTTTCCTCTCTCTTAGATTAAAAATAAATGTTGAAATTAAGATTGTTTATTCATTTATAATCCAAATTATATTTCACTTTTTCTCAATATAGTCATCAATCACATTAACCCCTTTGATTAGAAATCATTGGTCCTGTCTCTTAATTGAGGAAGTTAAGGTTCAAGAGGTTAAGTGATACATAACTATTAAATTATGAAATCAGTATAGAAGAGCATACCATAGGAACAGCCCCAGTGAGATAGGTGAACATAAAATTCTCAGAGGAGATACAGAGTCATGAAAAACAAACTATCTGCCAAAGACTGTAGCCCACATGGAATAAAATACCTGCATGATAATTATGCACACGGAAGGAGAGTGGATAAAGAGGACAGCTGAGCCAGGGAGAGAGTCTTGAAGGTGAGGAAAGGCAAGAGTGTGGGTAGTACTTCTTATTTAAATTAAAATATGTTTATATACAATTTTGAATTTAATTATTTCTCTTATTTGTTCACATAAACACAGATTGTTAGTGCTAGACACAGCAGTTTGAAAAGACAGAAATGATTTAAGCCTTACAGGTTTTTCAGTTTCAATGAGTGAAACATACTGGTCAAATAATTAACCTCTTCATGAACAGAAATTTATAGTAAATTTCATGTATGTGTATGATATATAGGTACCAAAATAAAAATATATGCATCCCCTGGTGAACCACTACAGACAGCTAAATCGTAGAAATGGTGCTGGGGACAGATGGTGTTTCTGAAGGTAGTTGATCAAGGTAGTTTGTGAAGGGATTGGGAAGCCAAGCTTAATAGTTCTCTAAAGTCTGCCTCCAACAGACGCTGTTTTAATAGGTCACAGAGATCCAAAATTGTGCACAATACTTCAAAAGTTTTACAACAGGGTGAGGCATTTCTCATTACTGAGGAGAGGAAGATTAAAGAAATTTCATAGCACAGCGTTACATTACTGAAATGCTAATGAACTTAGCCAGTAAGTAATTCAGTATATAGTCTGAAACATAAGAATGGCTAATGTTTTGTTCTTCTTAAAAAGATATAGTTTCTTTTACCTGTGAGTGTGTGTATCCACATCAATACATGTACACACGTATACAATGACACAAAAATGCATACATGCATTTAATGCATCCCTGCCTATTAAAAATGATTTTATAACTGCATGTAAAAATCAATAAATGTATAAAATAAGTATATAAAAATTAAATACTGTGTTAAATGGGATGAATGAATTAGCATTCTGAAGTTAATATTAAATATGAAATTAGAATAAAAACAAATAAAGATTTACCTTGTCAATCTGAAAGTAACTCCAAATTTAAATTTTGACATGAGAAAAATATGTTCTCACATAATTTTCATAATGTGAAAGAAAATAAATGTAAGAGACCTAATTTATTAGATACCATTCCACACCTAACTGTTGCATTCCTTTTGCTCTCCATTCACAAACCTGCAGACCTGTTAACTGCTGAATGGAAGAGAAGATAAAGAATGAATCGAACACAAAGGTTGTACCCATTGGAACCAATATCTAATAACTGCACTGATAATTTCCTTTTTTTTTTTTTTGCCAGTGTACATACAACTGGCAGGGGGTGAGTGAGGGAACTGTGGTTGATGGAGTAGAATGGGACTCATTTAAGCTCTATGCTCAAGGCTTGTATATAATTCTGATAATCTGGGATTAGACCAGAGGCTGAAATCAATAATAACTACTTTACTTTCCTATATATATGGCTAAGGTTAACCTGTGAATGTATCCTCACAGACCTGAACCTCTACTTCTTGTTCCAGTTGTCTCAATTCATCCATCCATCCATTCCATAAAAATCTATTCAGTACTTAATTGTATTTTGAAAACCTCCCAGATGCTTTCCTATAAACATGGTAATAATTCAGGAAGACAGATGATCCTCATCTTGATGATGAAGAAGCTAAAGTTCAAATGACACTCCTTAAATGGACAGCTGGTAAATACCAGACCCAAAATTTAGTCCCACTCATGTTTGTTGATTCTTTGTTCATTTGTTCAGCATACACATTGTTGTAAGAACAATCTGCTAGATGTTTGGAGTCAGTGGAGGTTGTAGGAGGTTTACAGGTTTAGAGATTAGGAAGTTCAAACTCATAATCTCATGGAGTTTGAAATCAACTGGGATTATCAGGTGCTAAAAATCAGTTGCCCTTATTCTCTTCTACCTTTTCTCAATAGAGAAAAATGCATATATTGAGCAACCACCATGTGTGTGGTGCTAACCACATTTCAGTTCATGTAATAACCACAATATTCCCTACAGTTCATCTCCTTTACAATATGCTCTGTTTTACAAATAAGAAAGCCAACACTTGTTTGAAAACAGTAGTGTCGTCTGCACTACAGCAAGTATATGTAGGGCCAAAGTATCTCCAGATTTACAGCTTATGTAAAGGTCATAGAAAAATCTGTACTGGTTAGAAGTGAGAATGGTGGTGAGAACTTTACTTCCTTGAGAAATTTCTGCCACATAAAGCATAAAGCTCCAGGATTTCCTCTTGATATTAAATTTAGTTGGGTTAGGGTTAGAAAAGAGAGAAAAGAAAAAGTACATACTGACAAAGCCAGAAAAGATAAACATTCGTAAGCCCATATTGACATTTTTCTTGTTCAGAGAGTTAAGCTATGGACCACATATATACCTCAGAGAATGAGGTTAAATACGAAATTATACCCACACTCACAACTGGGGAGGAGTAAAAGAAAGAAAAAAAGAAACTTAGCATAAATCTTTCTCATAGAGAAACCCTTCAGATTAACCCATATCTCATTTCCTATAACACATGTCTGGAGAGTTCCTAAGGGAACCGCAACAGCCTCTAGGATTCAGGATAAATTGCAGTTGTTTATTATGAAAATAGTAATTTCAAATGAATGGTAATAATGATGATAATATGTCATGGTTAAGTGTAAAACAAGAAGTTCACATTATTACATATTTATATTCTGGGAAATTTTAGAATTTCCCTTTTCCACTTTTTAAAACATTTATAGAATACAGTTGAGACAATGTATAAAACTCTACAAAATGTACAAAGTGTAAAAAATGTACAAAAATAAATAATATTTAAAGAAAATAGCAAAGAAAAGAAGGAGAAAATGAGAAAGAGACAAAAGTAGTAACAGTAAAAAATTTGTATGTGGTTTCCTTTTAGCTATCTTACCTTGATTAATCTTGTGACCATGATACAGTAATCTTACCCCTAAACACAACCAACTAGTCATCTTCATCAGCTAGAAAGAGAAGATGTAAAATAATCGAAGGACACTTATTTAGTATTTGTTTAATCTAATAGTTCCCCAGGAAGTATCTGAGAACAAGATTCACCGATGTTTGGACCTGTTAACAATAAGCAGGGCACTGTGTCCATGTGATTTGAAAGGAATGAGTTTCTTTGCCAGGAACTCACAATCCACTAAGATCAATTGAGACATATTGTTCTAGATGTATACATGAAGACACACAAGTTACAACTTTTTATGAGAGATCAAGAAGAAAACAGGAAAATTTAATTTGAGCTAGATAAATCTGAGAATCCTGGTAGAATTGGTCGGGTTAGCTTTGAAAGATGGAGATGCAGGGGAAGACAATTCTAGGTTGAAAAAAACAAACAAAAAAAAATCATGAGCAATGTTAAGTCATTGAAGAGAGTGCATGGGAACCACAGAACTTCTGGGTTGTCCATTAATACAGGAAAAAATAGCATTAGTTTGGGAAAGTAGATCTCAGAACAATAACTGGCTTTAAGAGCTAAGAAATCGACTGAAGAATGATACAAGTTTCTCTCTTAAAGTCTCATGAAGATTGGCTTGACCAAAGTAGATAGACTGTTTTGAAACAAGAGGGTAGAAGCCAAGAAATCAATTTTAGGAACTACAGAAATACTTAGGTAAGACATAGTAATGATTTTTTCTAAAGAGCCAATGAACTAACACGTTTCTTTTTAAATATAAGTCTGGTTACTGTGTATGCTCAATGATTAGAAAGCCATGATCGAAACCTCAAATGCCCTTATTACAAATCACATACCTCAGAATCTGTAGTGTGTGGAATATAGAGCATACATCACTTGGAAAATAGCTAGTAGAGACAAAATAAAATGTAGCATCAAATATGGAGTTCAAAGTTGGCCATTTTTTCTTGCTCACTGTTTTCTATTTCTAAAAGCCTCTCCAGTTACATTACATCTATATTTTTTTAACTGTATAATTGAAGGAAACGCCTTTCATTTGCTCTAGTTTGATATGGTTCATACTTATTAATATGACAACAAATGAGAAACAGAGACATCATTGAAAGAGCTATTGAAGGCCAATTAAGCTCACCCCAGGAAAGGGCTGTACCTTTGCTTGTCAATGTTGATTTTTGAGAAGATAAATGCTTATTTCCAAAGGGAGGTCAGACCTATCTGTAGCTCACATGTTTATATCCTGAGATTGATTTGTGACTTGAAGAACTGAGTGCAGAATTAAGTAAACCGATTCCAGTGCCAGCTAAGTGTGCACTTTTTCTGTCCCCACATTTTGTTACTAGGCTTCAGAAGATAAGGGATTTTGTGTTTCAGAAATGGGATTAAATACCATGTATTAGCAGGTCCTTGATGACTCAGACAGTAAAGAATCTGCCTGCAATGCAGACACCTGGTTCGATTCCTGGGTGAGGAAGATTCCCTGGAGGAGGACATGGCAATTGACTCCAGTATTCTTGCCTGGAGAATTCCATGGACAGCGGTTATAGTCCATGGGTTGCAAAGAATCAAACATAACTGAGCAACTAACTCTTCTAATGGAAATGTCCTATGCATCTATTAAATATATTGTTGGTTTGAAATATTTTGTCACTGCTCATGTAGTGTCCCACACTCAGGTGATGCTCAATTATTTGTGAATTCCCGTGTGCTGTGTGCAGTTCGTTCTCACTTTCATGCTGAGTTCAGTGTCCTTTCTTACCTCCACTTCCCTTCTTTTATTCACTTCCCTGAATAACTTTTCCATTTTTTTTTTTAAATTTAATCTTGTCTTCACTTGTCACTTCCTCTAGAAAAGCTTCTTAAATTTTCAGAATGATGCTCTCTCTTAGGCTATCAGGATTACTTGGTTTTAAACAATTTAGACCTACAATGTGAGTTTTTCTACTAGAATTCAAATCCTTAAAGGTAAGGACATTGTCATATGTGCATGGGGATTTGCTTCAAGAATAGGGAGATGAACGTCAAGTTAATACAAAGAGTGTTAGTGATGAATTGGATGATGGTGAGTGTAGGGGAGTGGAGTTAAATGAGGTTTCTTAATAAAAGAGCAAGAACTCTTAATAAATGGTTTGCCTAGGTAATTTAAACCCAGTTCTATTTTAATTTCCAAAGCCATTTTCCCCTACTACTGTGCATTGTCTCTCCAAAACCATATATTTCCTCAGTTTCCCCCAAATTGAAACAAAATTCATTGTGTAAATGAGACTTTTCTTCACTCTGTCATTCACTTTTTTTATTAAAAATTTTTTTTCTTTTTTATTTATTTTAATTCATAAATAATTGCTTTCCAGTATTGTGGTGATTTTGCCATACATCAACCTGAACTGGCCACAGGTGTGCGTGTTTACCCCGACCCTGAATCCCCTCCCACCTGCCTCCCTACCCTGTTCCTCTGGGTTGTCCCAGAGCACAGACTTTGGGTGCCTATTTCATGCATCGAACTTGCACTATTCGTCCATTTTACATATGGTAATGTACATGTTTCAATACTCTCCTCTCAAATCGTCCCACATTCACCTTCTCCTACTGAGTCCAAAAGTCTGTTGTTTACATCTGTGTCTCCTTTGCTGCCCTGCATGTAGGATCATTGGTGCCATCTTTCTAAATTCCATATATATGCGTTAATATACAGTGTTTTTGTTTCTCTTTCTGATTTACTTCACTCTGTATAATAGGCTCCAGGTTCATCCACCTTATTAGAACTGACTCAAATGTGTTCCTTTTTATAGCTGAGTAATATTCCATACAGATGGCTAATCAACATATGAAAATATGCTCAACATCACTCATTATTAGAGTGAGTTCACAACCACAGTGAGGTATCATCTCACACAGGGCAGAATGGCCATCATCAAAAAGTCGACAAATGATAAATGCTAGAGAAGGTGTGGAGAAAAGGGAACCCTCTTAACACTGGTGGGAATGCAAACTGGTATGGCTGCTATGGAGAAGAGTGTGGAGATTCATTAGAAAACTAGAAATAGAATTGCCATATGAGCCAGCAATCTCACTGCTGACCATACACCCTGAGGAAATCAGAATTGAAAGAGACACATGTTCCCCAATGTTCATTGTAGCACTATTTACAATAGCTAGGACATGGAAGCAACCTAAATGGCCATGGGCAGATGAATGGATAAGGAAGTTGTGGTATATACACAACTTGTATACATGCAATGTCATTCACTTCTTGTTTTGAGTTTCTAACTTGAAAACACCTAAGCATAATTATTTGGCAATTTGGGAGATTTTATAGAAGGAATTTATAGCAGTGTTACTTAACTGTGAACACTTTAGAAACACCTGAATTGTGTTTTTTTTTTTTTAATCCAAATGTCATGGTTATACTCCTGCTACTGGTAGGACTTGGGTATTAATATTTTCTGAACTCCTCAGGTGATTTGACTTCCCTTGTGGTTCATCCTGTAAAGACTCCACCTGCAATGCGGGAGACCTGGATTTGATACTTGGGTTGGAAAGATCCCCTGGAGAAGGGAAAGGCTACCCACTTGAGTATTCTGGCCTGGAGAATTCAGTGGATTGTATAGTCCATGAGGTCACAAAGAGTTGGACATGACTGAGCAACTTTCACTTCAGGTGCTTCTAGAGTGCAGACAAGGTTAAGAACAACTGTCTCAGAAATACACAGGTAATAATTACAATACTAGCTATTAACACAACCCTCCTGGTCATGGGGAATTTACTTAATTTATATGAGCCTTAGTTTTCTCATATGTAAATGAGAATAAAATAACCATGTTTCAGAATTATAGAGATGATTAAATATCATTGCATGTGTGAAAGATTTTGCCTCACACATAATAGATACAAATAATAAATATTCACTTCCACTCCTTTATTATTCATTAGGAGTTGGGGTGAAAGAAAAAAAAAATCCAAAAAGACAGAATGGTTATCTGAAGAGGCCTTACATAGCTGAGAAAAGAAGAGAAGGGAAAGGCAAAGGAGAAAAGGAAAGTTATACCCATCTGAATGCAGAGTTCCTAAGAATTGATAAGAAAGCCTTCCTAAGAAAGAAGAAATACAAGAAAAATATAAGAAATATAAAAAATATAAATATAAGAAATATAAAAAATATAAGAAAGATAAGAAAGCCTTCCTAAGTGAACAATGTAAAACAGTAGAGGAAAACAATAGAATGGAAAAGACTAGAGATCTCTTCAAGAAAATTAGAGATACCAAACATTTCATGCAAAGATAGGCACAATAAAGGACAGAAATGGTATGCACCTAACAGAAGCAGAAGGTATTAAGAAGAGGTGGTAAGAATACACAGAACTATACAAAAAAGATCTTAATGACCCAGATAACCACGACGGTGTTATCACTCATCTAGAGTCAGACATCTTGGAGTGCAAAGGCAAGTGGGCCTTAGGAAGCATGGAATTCCAGTTGAGATATTTCGAATCTTAAAAGATGATGCTGTGAAAGTACTGAACTCAATATGCCACCAAATTTGGAAAACTCAGCACTGGCCACAGGACTGGAAGATGTCAGTTTTCATTCTAATCCCAAAGAAAGGCAATGCCAAAGAATGTTCAAACAACTGCACAATTGCACTCATTTCACATACTAGCAAATTAATGCTCAAAATTCTCCAACCTAGGCTTCAACAGTATGTGAACTGAAACCTCTCAGATGTTCAAACTGGATTTAGAAAAGGCAGAAATTAAATTTGATCTTTGGTTGTATCATAGAAAAAGATAGAGAATTCCAGAAAATAAGAATTAACTTCCATTTCAATGACTATACTAAAATCTTTGACTGTGTGTATCACAACAACTGTGGAAAACTCTTAAAGAGATGGGAGTACTAGACCACCTTACCTGTCTCCTGAGAAATCTGTATTCAGGTCAAGAAGCAACAGTTAAAACCAAAAATGGAACAAAGGACTGGTTCCAAATTGGGAAAGAAGTATGTTAAGGCTATATATTGTTACCCTGCTTATTTAACTTATATGCAGAGTACATGATGAGAAATGCTGGGTTGGATGAAGCACAAGCTAGAATTAAGATTGCAGGGAGAAATAGCAATAACCTCAGATATCCAGATAATACCACCCTTATGGCAGAGAGAGAAGAACTGAAAGCCTCTTGATGAAGGTGAAAGTGGAGAGAGTAAAAGCTGGGTTAAAACACAGCATTCAAAAAACTAAGATCATGGCATCCAGTCCTGTCACCTTATGGCAAATAGATGGGGAAACCAATGGAAAGTGATAGACTTTATTTTGGGGGGCTCCAAAATCACTGCAGATTATGAAATTGCAGTCATGGCTGGTGACTGCATCCATGAAATTAAAAGACATGTGCTCCTTGGAAGAAAAGCTATGACAAACCTAGACAGTGTATTAAAAAACAGAGGCATTACTTTGCCAACAAAGTCCATCTAGTCAAAGCTATAGTTTTTCCAGCAGTTACATATGGATGTGAGGACTGGACCATAAAGAAGGCTGAATGCCCAAGAATTGATGCTTTTGAACTGTAGTGTTGGAGAAGGCTCTTGAGAGTCCCTTGGGCAGCAAGAAGGTCCAACTAGTCAATCCTAAAATAAACCAGTCATGAATATTCATTGAAAGGACTGGTGCTCAAGCTGAAGGTCCAATACTTTAGCCACCTGATGCGAAGAGCAGATTCATTAGAACGACTGATGCTGGGAAAGATTAGAGGCAGGAGGAGAAGGGGACAACAAAGGATGAGATGGTTGGATGACATCACCGACTCAGTGGACATGAGTTTGAGGAAGCTCCAGGAGTTGGTGATGGATAGGGAAGCCTGGTGTGTTGCAGTCCATGTGATCACAAAGGGTCTGAAACAACTGACTGAATAAACAACAACAACCACTGAAAAAGTTATTTTATCAGGGATAACATGAAATGTGCGTTTCATTTCCTGAATATAGTCTTTTTTTTATTGTTGTTGTTCTCTGACTCTTTTTTTTTTTTGAGGTAACATTTAGGGGTGAGGGTAACAAAGGATGGTAAACCCATTATCATAGTGCACAAGAACATTCAGAAACCTTATCATAGCAAGGACTGGGCTTTAACTGCTTAGTAATTTTATTGGAAAAAAATTATGTGTCAAGTATCATTAATGTTATTGAATTCTCTCTAGAGTATCAGATAATTAAGTTGTCACTATTCAGTCTATAGTGAAAATCACTTGTATTGAAGACTTCTTCTAGGAAAAGAATCCCAACTGGGATTCTAATTGGTCCTTTTGAATTTTCAGATTTGTCATGGCTGGACTTTCATTTCTTTAGCACAGTAAGCTATAGTAGATTCACACATTATACATAAGATCACAACTATTCATTAAGAAATCTGTATGTAGAAATTAAATAATATTTAAGAGATGTTTATGTGTGGATTTAACTTTAGGCTGAAATAAACCTATCAACAAATTCATTCAAGTAGTGCTATTTAGAAACTGAAGGGAATTTATAGAAACTGTAGAATTATGAACATTTCTCACTCTCTGGGAATACTAGCAAACTATGAGATGTGTGAGGTTCCCCTCTTTTCTATGCTTGACTCAGAAATACCGTCTTGGCCCAATATTCTGTGAAATTTTCTCTGTATTTAGTTACTTGATTCAGTGGGATAGTGTTGTTAAATTGTACTTGTTGGCATCCATCAGTGCATGGGGAAAAATATCTGCTTAAGAATGCCAAACTGTCTCTAGAAATAGAGGACATCTCTCCATTTCTCCTTCTCTTTTCTTCCCTTGTTTCAGGCACTGAGGACTTATCACACCCTTCTTCCTCAGAAGCTGCCACTGTCCACTGTCTCTCTAGTGGGCATATTTGTCCAAAGCCCAGCTTTAGTAGAGAACCAAAATTTCCATGAAATTCTGTTCTTTACTTGCTCTGTAGACAAACATAGGTGTTATTTCCATCTGAACTGCTGTTTTGTTGATAACTGTGGGGAGCCCATCAGGCAGTTACCAACCAAAAAAATTCAACAAACAAATACAAACCCAACCCTCAAAACAACAACAAAACCAAAACCAAAACCCCAACATAGAGAATGTACAAACTGGAAAGTTTTTTGCAGTCTTGTTCTAAGTCTGGTCCCATACTGCTTACTGATAGAATAAACAAAAGTAGAATAATAATTCTGTCCACACCCAAAGCACTTGTGTGCCCTTTCCTCTCCCTCCCTCCTTCCTTCCTCTCCCTCTTGTTCTCTCAACTGTTGCTTTCAGTGCAGGTTTTTAATTTCTGTATTTGTTCCTTCAAATTACTGTGAATCATAATTGGAGGGGAAGCTTGTAAGATGTAAATTTTGGTACTATTAAGGGGTAAGCATTTCTTGTTTTTCCTTCACTATACCATGAAAAATAGTTTATTAGCATTAAGTAATGTCCCCATTACTTTTGGGTGGGAACTAACATGCAAAAAAAGATGCCTTTTTCATTATAGGGGACTGGAATGCAAAAGGAGCAAGTCAAGAGATACCTGGAGTAACAGGCAAATTTGGCCTTGGAGTACAGAATGTAGCAGGGCAAAGGCTGATAGAGTTTTGCCAAGAAAACACACTGGTCATAGCAAACACCCTCTTCCAACAAAAAAAGAGAAGACTCTACACATGAATATCACCAGATGGTCAACACTGAAATCAGATTGATTGTATTATATGCAGCCAAAGATGGGGAAGCTCTATACCATCATCGAAAACAAATGGAATGGGCTGTGGCTCAGATCATGAACTCCTTATTGCCAAATTCAGACTTAAATTGAAGAAAGTAGGGAAAACCACTAGACCGTTCAGGTATGACCTAAATCAAATCCCTTATGATTACACAGTGGAAGTGGCAAATAGATTCAAGGGATTAGATATGATAGAGTGCCTGAAGAGCTATGGACTGAGGTTCGTGACATTGTATAGGAGACAGTGATCAAGATCATCCCCAAGAAAAAGAAATGCAAAAAGGCAAAATGGTTGTCTGAGGAGGGCTTACAAATAGTTATGAAAAGAAGAGAAGCTAAAGACAAAAGAGAAAAGGAAAGATAGACCCATATGAATGCAGAATACCAAAGAATAGCAAGAAGAGATAAGAAAGCCTTCCTCAGTGATCAATGCAAATGAATAGAGAAACACAATAGAATGGGAAAGACTAGAGATCTCTTCAAGAAAATTAGAGATACCAAGGGAATATTTCATGCAAAGATGGGCATGATAAAGGACAGATATGGCATGAACCTAACAGAAGCAGAAGATATTAGAGAAGAGGTGGCAAGAATACACAGATAACTATACAAAAAAAGATCTTCACAACCCAGATAATCATGATGGTGTGATCACTCACCTAGAGCCAGAAAAGGCAGAATAACCAGAGATCAAATTGCCAACATCTGTTAGATCATCGAAAAAGCAAGAGTTCCAGAAAAACATCTACTTCTGCTTCATTGACTACGCCAAAGCCTTTGAATGTGTGGTTCACAACAAACTGTGGAAAATTCTTAAAGAGGTTAGAATACCAGATTACCTGCTCTGTCTCCTGAGAAATCTGTATTCAAGTCAAGAAGCAACAGTAAGAACTGGACATAGAACAACAGACTGGTTCCAAATGGGGAAACGAGTACATCAAGGCTGTATATTGTTACCCCGCTTATTTAACTTACATGTAGAGTACATCATGAGAAATAATGGACTGGATGAAGCACGCTGGAATCAGGATTGCCGGGAGAAGTATCAATAAAGTCAGATATACAGATGACACCACCCTTATGGCAGAAAGCGAAGAACTTAAGAGCTTCTTGATGAAAGTGAAAGAGGAGAGTGAAAAAGATGGCTTAAAGCTCAACATTCAAAAAACTGAGATCATGACATCTGGTCCCCATCACTTCATGGCAAACAGAAGGGAAAACAGTGGAAACAGTGACAGACTTTATTTTGGGGGGCTCCAAAATCACTGCAGATGGTGACTGCAGCCATGAATTAAAAGAAGCTTACTCCTTGAAAGAAAAGTTATGATCAACCTAGACAGCATATTAAAAAGCAGAGACATGACTTGGCCAACAAAAATCTGTCTAGTCAAAGCTGTGGTTTTTCCAGTAGTCATGTATGGATGTGAGAGTTGAACTATAAAGAAAGCTGAGTGCCAAGGAATTGATGCTTTTGAACTGTGGTGTTGAAGAAGACTCTTGAGAGTCCCTTGAACAGCAAGGAGATCCAACAGCAAGGAGTCCATCCAAAGGGAAATCAGTCCTGAATATTCATTGGAAGGACTGATCCTGAAGCTGAAATTCCAAAAATTTGGCCATCTGATATGAAGAACTGTCTCATTTGAGGAGACTCTGATGCTGGGAAAAATTGAAGGAGGGCTGAGAAGGGGACAACAGAGGATGAGATGGTTGGATGGCATCACCAACTCAATGGACATGAGTTTGAGTAAACTCCGGGAGTTTGTGATGGTGTTCTGCAGAACTCTGGCCTAGTGTTCTGGAGTCCATGAGGTGCAAAGAGTTGAACATGACTGAGTGACTAAACTGACTGAACTGAATGTCCCCATCTCTTCAAAAAGTGTATTTGTATTAGCCCTCCACTGATATCATCAATTAGGTTCTTAAAATTCTGAGAGATACAAAAAATGTGAAAATGCTCAGGTAACTTGATAATTGCACATGACTATAGAGAATATGAATCTCTTCAATATGTGTATTTATGTAGGAGAGAAGACTTCTTCCCTACTTTTTATTAGTTCAACTTTATTTTCCTCTGACCATGTTTGAGAAGGAAAAGAAAAAAAAACATGTTTGACAAGATGATAAAGGTAGAATAAATGTAAATAGAAACTTTGCTGTGTCTCTAGGAGCTGAGAGAGATTATAGAAATCAGATGTGGTAAGTCAAACCCTTGTTATCATCAACAGAAAGATGACTCCTGCAGTTCCAACCAAGATACATTCCATGATACTGTTAGTTTGTTGTTGTTGTTCAGTCACTAAGCCATGTCTTTACTACCCTGCGGACTTGGAGCCCACCAGGTTCCTCTGTCTTTGGGATTCTCCAGGCAAACATACTGGAGTGGGTTACCGAACCCTTCTCCAGGGGATCTTCCCAACCCAGGGATTGAACCCTTGTCTTTTAAGTCTACTGCATTGGCAAGTGGGTTCTTTACCACTTGTATCATCTGCATATCTGACATGTCTGAGATCATTGATATTTCTCCTGGCAATCTTGATTCAAGCTTGTGATTCATCCAGCCTAGCATTTTTCATGATGTACTCTGCATAAAAATTAAATGAACAGTGTGACACTATACAGCATTATTGTACTCCTTTCCCAATTTTGAACCAGTCAGTTATTCCATGTAAGATTTCATATGTGGGTATGTGTGTGTGTGTATACATTCTTTATTCAGATAATTTTTCATACAAGTTACTATAGAAATTTGAGTAGAGTTCCTTGTGTTTTACAGTAGGCCCTTGTTAATTGTAATATTTTCTGTATAGTAGTATGTATATGTTAATCTCAATATATCACTTTCCCCCAAAGTTGCCCTTTGGTAACCATAAGTTTGATTTTGAGATCTGTAAGTCTGTTTCTGTTTTATAAATAAGCTCATTTGTATAATTTTTATATTTCACATATAAGTGATATATTTGTCTTTCTCTGTCTGACTTACCTCACTTAGTATGATAATCTCTAGATCCATTCATGTTCCTGCAGGTGGCTTTATTTAATTTTTTTATGGCTAAGTAATACTCCAGTGTGTGTATGTGCTATGCCTTCTATCCATTTTTCTGTTGATGAACATTTAGGTTGCTTCCATATCTTGGCTATAGTAAATACTGCTGCAATGAACATAAGGTGCATCAAGATACCTTTTCTCATTCACCTGTGCATGCATGTGTGCTAAAATTTGTCTAACTCTTTGTGACTCCAAGGACTGTAGCATGCCAGGCTCCTCTGATCATGGAATTATCCAGGCAAGCATCATGGAGTGGTTTGCCATTTGCTTCTTCTGTGATCTTCTTGACCCAAGTATTGAACTCACGTGTCCTGCATTGTCAGGAGAATTCTTTACCACTGAGCCACCTGGGAAGCCCTCTCATTCACTTAGGTCTCATCAAGTTATCAGTGATAATTATCAGAGCTATGCCAGCTAATGAATTAACTCAAAAACATGGGGGTGAAAGTTATGAATAAATTTAACCAAAGATGTTTAACGGCTCCACATGAAAAATAAATTAAAAATGCCTGAGAGAAATTAAGAATATTAAGTTAATGGAAATATATACTATGTTAATGGATTGAAGTTTTAACATTTTTATAATTCTTCTCAAAAGGGTATATAGATACATCCAAAACAACTCCAGTCAGAATTTCAGCATATATTTTTTAGAAATTTCCAAACTGTTTCTAAAATATATATGAAAAATTAAAACCTAGAACAGTCAATATATTCTTGAAAAGAAAGGAAAAATGTAGACAATTTAAGCTAAGTTGTAAGACTTAGTATAAGGATTCATAATGTGAAATGATGAAAAAGCAGTGTAAAAATAGGAATGCAGAGAGAGTCCAAAATAGACCAACACATATATAGTCAATTGATTTTTGATCAAAGAGATAATATAATTCAATGTGGAAAGGATGGTCACTTTTACAATAAATGGTGCTGAAAAAAAGTGGCTCAAGGAAACTAAATTAACCTCTACCCGTGCTTAACATCTGTGCACTAAAGTGTTAACTCAGTAGATTTAGATGCTAAAACCCTACACATCCCAAAGAAAGGAGTGGTCCTTATTGAGTTCCGAGGAGATGACCTTTTGGACTATCTTGACTCCTAGGAGACTCTTTTGTATACCTGAGTAACATATGCTAGTGGTGTTATTTATGAAGAACACATTAGTCTGTGGTGTAGATGTTGACCTCTGGAAGGGCTAGAGATTGAGTAGCTAAGGTCAGTCTTGCAGGTTCACCACACTCATAAGACTGATCCCCAATAAACTCCCTGTATTTTAAGGCTTAGGCAAGCTTCCCTGGTTGTCAGTACTTCCTGCATATTTAAAACACATCTTTCCTGGGAGAATTAAATGATGTTCCTGTGATTTCAATGGAAGAGGTCAACTGGAAGTTTCTCCCTGGTCTCTCCCTAACTCCACACTTTATAATTTTTCTTTGCTTATTTTAATCTAAATCATGTAATTATAGTTGAAACTGGTAACGTAACAGTTTTTCTAAGTTTTGTGACTCCTTCATGAAAATCACTGGATTTGTAGGTATATGTGAGGACTCCTATGTAACACCATACACAAACCATTAATTTAAATGGATGATGAACTAAACATAAAAATAAAAGCATTAAACTTATGGATAAAACCTGAAAAATCTTTAAACTATAGAATAGGCAAATGGAACATAGATAGACCCACAAACACTAACCATAAGGGAAAACAAAATCAATTGAAGTTCATGAAAATTAGAACCTTCTGCTCTTAAAAAGATACCATACAGTTCAGCCACTCAGTCGTGTCTGATGCTTTGGAACCCCATGGACTGCAGCACGCTACTCTTCCCTGTCCATCACCAACTCCCGGAGCTTGCTCAAACTCATGTCCATCCAGTCGGTGATGCCATCCAACCATCTCATCCTCTGTCGTCCCCTTTTCCTCCTGCTTTCAGTCTTTCCCAGGATCAGGGTCTTTTCCATTGAGTCAGTTCTTCACATCAGGTGGATAAAGTATTGGAGTTTCAGCTTCAGCATCAGTCCTTCCAATGAATATTCAGGATTAATTTCCTTTCGGATAGACTGGTTGGATTACCTTGCTTCTCAAGCAAGTCTTCTCCAACACCACAGTTCAACAGCATTGCTTCTTTGGTGCTCAGCTTTCTTTATAGTCCAACTCTCACATCCATACATGACTAATGGAAAAACCAAAGCTTTGACTAGACAGATCTTTGTTGGCAAAGTAATGTCTCTGCTTTTTAATATGCTGTCTAGGTTGGTCATAGCTTTTCTCCCAAGGAGCAAGTGTCTTTTAATTTCATGGCTGCAGTCACCATCTGCAGTGATTTTGGAGCCCCCCAAAATAAAGTCTATCACTGTTGCCATTGTTTCCCCATCTATTTGCCATGAAGTGATGGGACCAGATGTCATGATCTTAGTTTTTGAATGTTGAGTTTTTAGCCAGCTTTTTCACTCTCCTCTTTCACCTTCATCAAGATTAGAACCTTCTGCTGTTAAAAAGATACCGTTAAGACTTGGGAAACAAAAACAAAAACGTAATGATAGACAATTGTTAATATACATCTGAGAAAGCACTTCTGTTTAGAATATATAAATAGCTCTTAGAACTCAATAATAACAGGGTTATTTTTAAAATAGACCTATTTTTTAAAATAGGTCAATTTTTTAAAAAGAAAAATATTGAACCTAATCATTATAAAAATGTATAAGTGAAGAAAAGTGAGAATATATAAGTGGTTTCAATAGCATTTTAATTCATAGTTGCCAAAAAATAAAAGAAAATGTCTATCAACAAGTGATTTTATATTTAAAAAAAAATATGGCACATTTGTATAAAGGAAGAGTACTACTTTGGTGCATGTGTGAGTGTTAAGTTGCTTCAGTTATGTCCAACTCTTTGAGACCCTGTGAGCCATAAACTACTAGACTTCTTTGTCCATGGGATTATCCAGGCAAGAATGCTTAAAGAATGTGCTCAAGCACATTCTTGCACTTGAAATATCTTGAAGATGTTTCCTCATCTATTTGCCATGAAGTGATGGGACCAGATTATGGTATTCATAATAAAATGTAAATGTTTAAATGATATTACTGAGGTAAACATTACTAGGCAGTCAGTGTAAAACTTGAGACCTTGCTTATGTTTTCAGTAAACATCCTGCTCCCTTGACCTGAATTCCTGGAATGTGTCTTTAGTCTGATAAATTATTGGCACTCAGATCCAGAAAAGTGCAGTAATTAAATTCTGTTCCATATGCTAGAGGGAAAAACAGCTGGTGATCATTAATCTTAAACCCATACATCTAGTCTATGGTAAAATGGCCAGAGGGCATGAAAAAGAATGGTGACTTAAACTAAGGATCAAGAGAAGTCATAAAGATGTTAAGTATCTTGACCTTTAAATTGATTGCTTAGAAATAATACGATTTAAGGAAGGATATAAAAACTGCTGTAAGTCCTACCTTGGGGGTCTTTTTACCCCCTCTTAGTGTCTATGCTAAGAGCTTTGTACTTTCCTCCTCTTTAATGAATCCTATTGGCTTGCTACCATGACTGTTTGCATGTTTGTGGATCCCATTCTTTGACTCAGCAGACAAGACCTCAGATTCCTGTCTCATAACCAAGCAAAAAAGAATAAAAATACACTACTTACAAATTATATGAAAAATATGGTAAGGTTAGTATTCTCTTCTATAAATTGTCAAAATCATAGAGGAAAATAAAAGTACAGCTACAGTAGAAAGCATAGAAACCAAACATGTGAATTGGAAATAATAAAATCGTTTTTCTTCAGGAAAATAATCATCACAGAGCTAGACAATTATCTAGTAAAGATGTCAAGGAACTAAGTGTAGTTCATAAAGATAAAATACAGGGATACAAATATAAATATTAAAGATTTTTTAAAGCTGTAAAAGAGCACCATGCTTACTTAGAATAAAAAAGTATAATATCTCAAATTTGGTCTTCACATTTAGCAAAGTATAAATCAAGTCTGTATCTGGAAGATTAAAGGAAAAAAAATCTGTAACAAAGAAAGCAAGTAGTTAAAAATCAATTTCCACCCACAAACAGATAACTCTCCATACACATTCTTAGAAAAAAGTATTACTTATGTATATAAGTAAATGCCTCTGTGTATCAGTCATCTGGTTTCAAAGTTTTATTAGAGATTCTTTTAAGAAATAAATAACTCAGATGATCTGCTTGTAACCTTTTGTATGTAAAACCCTTCAGTGGACTTCCATTGTACTTAAAATAAAACCCAACATCTTACAATGAACCTGAAAACCCTGAGTTTTTTCCTCTTGACTTTCTCTCTGGCCTCTTCCTAAAGTCAGTCTATTCTTGTACAACAATCTCTAGCCCATTGACACTTTATTAGGTCCAGTTGCCACCTCTCTGTTTTTAACACAGTATTCTCATTATTTCTCTATAATGTTTAATAAAATTTCATTGATTATGATCCATAGAACCAGGATGGCCATATATTGCTAGGGACTGGACCATATTAAGTTATTAGAAACTTCCTTTTTACATAGAGATATTTGCTTGCTCATCCTAATTCTTATCCATCTGGCTCTGCGTCCTGAAAGGAGACTTTCACAAGAAGCCAACAAGGTACTTACTTGGATTCTGGTTTCAGACTGTCTGTAGAAAAGAAAGTGGGTTGGAGGAAATTGAGGCAGGGGACTTATTCCACTGACTTACTGTATGCAGTGTCATTGTTGGCTGGATACATCTCTCTAATATGAATCCCGTCTCTTGCCCAACAGTCTTCATGTAGCTACCTTCTTTTCTTTCCTCTTGACCATTCAAGCTTTGCAGTTCTACCCACTATTACAACTCTCAGGATTCTACTCTACTTCTTGTTGGTTTCCTTAACCTGACCACAGTTTCAAGATAGCCTGTTTATTAATCTCTCCCCGCTATCGAGTTTGGGACTATGGCCAACTTATAACTGGAACAAATGAAATATAAATGGTGAATTAAATAATAATTTAGTATTAGAACACAAATTATTACAATTCGACAAAATAATGGGTCAATGAAAATTAACACATGAATAGATACTGAAGACATTTTTAAAATTCAAACTGTGTACCTACTAGAGACTGTTAACAAAGTAAGAGTTATAGAATTTTTCCTTGATATAAGAAGAGATATTAGAAAAATGTAACAAGTAAGCATTATTAACATTAGATTGGAAATAGTCTCATGAATTTTAAGAATAACTTTGAAATGGATAATACTATCATTATTTTTGAAACAAATTTGGAGATAATCTTCAGTTGCATCCAAAAAGTTAACAAAATAATAGTTTATTTTGAAAGGTGAGTATAGTTTTCACCATTTGCCAAATAGAGAGTGTTTCACCTGGGAAACCCAACAAAAGCAGCTGCAAAACAGAAGCAGGAAAAAGTAATCAGTAAATCTAAGGACAGAATTGGTAACAAAACTGGCTTAAAATCAATAATTTTTTCATATACTCATAAAAAGTTGATTAATAAGTACAAGGTAATCCCATTTGCAATAGCAATCAGTAAAACGAATACCATATAGTTCCTAGTATAGAACCTTAATTTTTTCCCCAATAAACACTTGAGAAACTATATGAGAATATTTAAGACTATGGATTAGAGAGGGATGAAGAAATTCCAGAGATTAGGAAATAGAAATAAAAAATGGAGATGGAATAATTTTGTAAACAATGAAGCAGTAGATTTGAACCACAGAATTTTCTCCACAAGATCACGAATCTTAAAAATTAAAGGCTAGGTCATATGGCAGTTCTATTTCCAGTTTTTTAAGAAATCTCCACATGGTACTCCATAGCGGCTGTACTAGTTTGCATTACCACCAACAGTGTAAGAGGGTTCCCTTTTCTCCACACCCACTTCTGGGCATACACACCAAAGAAACCAGATCTGAAAGAGACACGTGTACCCCAATGTTCATTGCAGCACTGTTTATAATAGCCAGGACGTGGAAGCAACCTAAATGCCCATCCTCAGACGAATGGATAAGGAAGCTGTGGTACATATACACCATGGAATATTACTCAGCCATTAAAAAGAATTCATTTGAATCAGTTCTAATGAGATGGATGAAACTGGAGCCCATTATACAGAGTGAAGTAAGCCAGAAAGATAAAGACCATTACAGTATACTAACATATATATATGGAATTTAGAAAGATGGTAATGATAACCCTATATGCAAAACAGAAAAAGAGACACAGATGTACAGAACAGACTTTTGGACTCTGTGGAAGAAGGCAAGGGTGGGATGTTTCGAGAGAACAGCATTGGAACTTGTATATTATCTATAGTGAAACAGATCACCAGCCCAGGTTGGATGCATGAGACAAGTGCTTGGGCCTGGCGCACTGGGAAGACCCAGAAGGATTGGGTGGGGGAGGGGGGATTGGGATGGGGAATACATGTAAATCCATGGCTGATTCATGTCAATGTATGGCAAAAACCACTACAATATTGTAAAGTAATTAGCCTCCAACGAATAAAAATAAATGAAAAAAAAAAATTAGAGGCTATTTCCCATCATGTGTTTCAGAATGCAAATGTAACATCTAATTTATGACAGGCGTTAAATTTTTGTTGAACGAATGATGTATATTAATGAGTAATTGAATGAATAAATGCATGCATGTACAATGAAAAGTGGCTGATGCATCAGATGTTCAATTTCCAGTTTAAATTGCCTTTCCCTGAAAATGTAAATTGCCCGTAAAATCACTTATTGCATGAACACTTGAGACTGTACAGCTCTACCAAAAATGGAGAGGAACTAGAATGGTTGTTTTACTACTTCTAAATGTAAGTGCTTATCACTACGTTGAAATCAGGAAGTTCCCAAAAATGAAATGTGCAAGTTTCATATTTAGTAAGACTTTGAAAAAAAAATTGTTCAAACCCTGTACTCATTCCCAATTTCCCCTCAGGGTTTCTTTGGGAGTCCGGAGGCAGCTGGAAGCCACTGTAGATATCAGAATGAGACAGTCAATTTGAAGTGAATGATGCTAAAAATAAAGTGAATGGTGGTACTACATGAAGGATTAGCCATAAAGGACTCAGTTTTTTTCAGAATTACAGTTATCTCTGAAAAACTGTTTGAACTGATACTATAAGTGGGAAGAAATTCTGACAACACATCACAAGGGATTTTCATAGAGAGATTAACTATATTGGTTCATGAAACTCAAATATGTCGAGTATAGAAAAGGTTAGTGATTTTAAGTTTTATTAAAAATAAAACTTTTAAAATATCAGATCCAAGTTGCGTGAGAAATGAGACTTTTAAGAACCAATATTTAATTATTTATTATTAAGTCATAGGATAGTGTCAAATTTAACATACAGGCTAGTAAGTATAATACATTTCAGAACTAGAAGACCAATTACAAATCCTGGCTGCAACACCTTAAGCTATGTGACCTCTGGTCTTGCTTTTTTTCAAATCTAAATGATAAGAGTAATAATGACACGTTGGTTGTATTAGAGCAGATGATTTGAACAACTGTGAAGGAGTAAAGGGATGGTAAATATCCTCTTTTTTATTTATTTTTTTAATTGAAGGATGATTGCTTTACAGAATTTTGTTGTTAAACGTCCTCTTTAGGAAACAACATTGCTGCATGGGTTTTTGCATTCCAAAATGGCAACCCACTCCAGTATTCTTGCTGGAAAATTCCGTGGAGAGAGGAGCCCTGTGGGCTACGGTCCATTGGGTCACAAAGAGTCAGGCGCAACTGAGCGACTGAGCACACACACACACACGTATCTAATATAATGGTATTGAAAAGAACTCTGGTTATCAGTCTTTGCCCACCAAGATCTTAACTCTAGTTTGGAAAGACACAGCCCCTTTTCATAGACTTGTCCCTCCCTTCCTTCCTCCGTTCTGCATTTGCTCGCTCGCTCTCTGCATTCTTTTTTTCCCTACCCCCACTTACACAGTGATTCAGCACCTGCTCCGTACCAGATCCTGAGCAAGGTGAACGAAGTATCCCTGCTTCCACTTCCAAGACTCTCATTCACTCTCAAAAAATAGCTTGGAAACTTAATTCATCACAGTGAAATTCTAGCATGTTCTTAAGAAAGCGATTGTAATTCTTGCATCTCTTCTACCACTCTTTTTTTTTTTTTTCCATTTATTTTTATTAGTTGGAGGCTAATTACTTTACAACATTGCAGTGGTTTTTGTCATACACTGAAATGAATTAGCCATGGATTTACATGTATTCCCCATCCCAGTCCCCCCTCCCACCTCCCTCTCCACCCCATCCCTCTGGGTCTTCCCAGTGCACCAGGCCTGAGCACTTGTCTCATGCATCCAACCTGGGCTGGTGATCTGTTTCACCCTAGATAAACTTCTGGCTTCAATTCTAAGTCCTTATAATGTATGTATATTTGTTGGCGTCATGTTTTAGTCACTATATCTCATGCTTAATTCTGAATATAGTTGTATCTATGTGTTAAAAGAAAATGAATAGGGCAATTGTCTGAAAATTTAATAACAAGGTTAATATTGTGTCTTCATATATAAACATCTTGTTTATGTTTCAGTGGCTGGAGAAATGGCTAACTTGAATGCTTTACAGACTAGGCTTGTGTAAATGGTCCATTTCTGAATCCCAGTGCTCTCATTACCAGCTGTATGGCCTTGAGCAATTTACTTAACCCCTCTGTCTCAGGTCTCTTAAAGGAACAAAAATGGTCATAGGAAAGGTACCTGAACCTAGAAGCTACTGTTAAAGTTAATGAATTAATACAAGAGCAAGAAATAGTGTTTGATGTGTATATTATTACACATTTTTGTGGATAAGTATGTATATATATGCCATTGTTATGTGGTTTTTACATATTAATTCTAAACTATGTAGATATTTGAGCGATAGTTAGCATATAGCTATATACATATTTAGTGCTGAACACTTATTTTTCATTCAAATGAGGCTTCACTCATTTATTTCAGAAGGCTTTCTTGGCTGCCTACTAGGTCCAGGCTATGTATCTAGTGCTAGTGACACAGATATAAACAAAAAAGGTGATAATCATGGAGCTGTAACAATGCAGGATTTAATTCTGGGATCCAAACAAGAAAATCATTCATGCATAAATAAGACTCTTATTAATTAACTCATAATATTTTTTCAATTTAACTCTTGTTTTTGTACAATGAGAAAGGACATAGATTAGGTAGGATGATCTACTGTGAACCAGCCAAATGCATGATATGAGGAAATATCCAGCTCTTTTTCATTTTCCAGAATATATTATTTTGCTATAATAAGTAGTTTTAAAGAATGAGTAAGAATATGTACTGATGTTTTTTAGTTCCCTAAAAAAGATCCATTATCAATGATAAATCCATATAAAATATTTTAGGAGAAATAGAATAAAGATATGTTTTGTAGTTACCAGAATTATTCTGGATGTAGAATTTGACACACATAAAAATGCATAATGGTAACTAAAACCCTACCCTTCTTCCCAAATTGCCATCACATGCATAATATTTTTCAGTGAAATCCATTCAACAGGTCTATAAAGCATTCTTAAGGAGAAATACTGATTTTCAGTACATTTCTCAAATTGGGTAACTTGGGGGTAATTCAAGAGTTTTGAAATCATTAAGACTAATTAGTCTAATTATATAGAGCCCACATCACAATTACTACATTAAATTTTGTTTTGTCTATCTCAAAATTAGTTTTAGCTATATTCTTCACAAGTGTAAATATTAATAAAAACTAAGTATTATTTTTCTTCTTTGGGGGCCTTTCTTTACATAAGAAATAAAAGCATAGTTATTTATTGCCACTCCATTTTCAATTTGTTGGTAATAAAAGTGAATATTTATTGTGAAATGCATATTCATAAAATATATATCTGGTATTATAACTTGACTAAGTTTTTTAATATATTATCTGCCCTCTAAGTGTCTTTATAGAAAAACAAGTATTGTTTTCTTTATAAGGTTATTTTCTTTGATCACAGCGCTATATTTTATTCTTTGATCAAGTTGGGTTTTTTTTTTTCTGTCTGCTTTCATTTATCTAACACCCTGCTGTTTGCTTCGCTCTCATTAAATGTTTCTGGTTTCTAGAGGGAAATAGGTTTTATTCACTTTGGTTTATGGTGATCTCAAGCTGTTTTTCTTCTCTTTACCTTTATTTTTCTTTATGCTCATTGTATATACAGAAATTCTATTTTTTAAATAGCGAAATGAAACAAAAGAGACTTTTCAAAGAGACCCCATGCTCCTAAATGAGAACATGTAAGTTAATGGCCATTAAATTCAGTGGAAAGAAAAGATAGTCCATCTACTAATTTTTCAAATACAATATATAGGGCAAGATCCACTCCATCACCTTTTGAGGTTTTGGAAGTGCAAATTTAGAAAATGGGGAGAACAATTCAGGGTACTACAAAGAGAAAATTTTTGGAAATATATATGGAGATTCAAATTCCTGCACTGCATTAGTGGTTCTAATTAAGATGTAAAAACTCACAAGGCCCCATAATTATGGGGGCAAGTCTGATAAGCAGGCAAAATTATGTTAAAAAAAAAGAATCAGAAAGCTGAACATCTAAACATAAAGTGATGATACTTCCTAGGAAAGAAGAGATATATAACTGTTTTCAACTCTGGTGGAGTGTTGAAAGGAAGATAATTATGCCACAGAGAATGATAGAGAGAAAAATGCCAAACTCTTACCACATTTTTAATAGCTATATGTATTCTGGCATGACAGATGAGAATCCTTCAGAACTCCAGCTGAGAGGCAAGCCTGCAAAGAACCACCAATTCTTTCCCATGTTCCTTCTCTGAATGCACTACGGTAGCACATGAAGTCTGAGGGAGAAAAAAGAACTGGCAGAGATTCCCTCTGAGGCATGAGGAACCTTCATTCAGAGGAAAGGCACCAACCAACTGTATTTAAGGAAAACAGTGGGAGAATTCAAGGAAAATCATCTGAGATACATTAACTCTTTCCTAAGGATATTGCAGGATCCCTTCAGAGTCTGGGCAATACATAAGAAAGATATCACCAGTTACAGGAAAAAAATACAAACACTGTCAGGATGAAAAAATGCGGAATTCTCCAGCAATCCAAAAAGATAGTATATGAGTTGTAAAACAAAAGGCGATATCCTGTTTCAGAAACCTAGTAGCTGTGAAGTAGAGCATAAAGAGATACCCAGTCTTCCCAGAATAAATCCCTTGCTATGTTAAAGGAAAAGTACTGATCCTACCTTCAAAATATTTGAAGCCAGTGGCATAGTTAATCTAACTAAAACTACCACAAACTCTACATGCATCTCAAATACAGATCAAATTGAATTAGCTTTCAGATAGCGGCCTAAAAGGAAATATAAAGGGTCATGTATCTTTTCGGGGTTAAATTCTAAATGTTTCAATGTCTTTTTTTTTTTTTAAATCACACACTGTCTGATCTATAATAAAAAAGCATGTTAGATAACAAAGAAACAAAACAATAAATTATGACTCCAAGACAGTTTATAGTATGAAATGAAAGTAGACATAGACATAGCCAGATAGAAATATCACACCGATATTTCAAAATAAGATGGCAAATAAATTAAATAACCCAATAGAAACTATGGACCACATTCATGAACAGAGGGGAAAATTGAAGACAGGGACACAAAGGGGAATGTTATGAATAAGAAAATAAGATACTAGAAATGAAAAAGTCATTAGAGGGATTTACCATCACATTAGTCAAAATGGGGGAAGGCAACAGTATTCTAGTTTTCTATTGCAGTTTAAGACTTATCACAAAGTTAACTGCCTAAAACAACATACATTTATTATCTCACAGTTTCTGTGAGTCAGAGATCTGAGCACAGCTTAGGTGAGTGCTCTGCTTAGGGTCTCACAAGACTACAATAAAGATGTCAGAGACTTAGTGAGGAAATGATCTGCTTTTATGCTTCCTTGGATTGTTGGCATGATTCATTTCTTGGCAGTTGTATGATTCTTGCAGCTTATTTCTTGAAAAGCAGCATTCAGAGATGAGGAAGTGGAGGAGAAAAAGGGAGAAATAGATTCTAGCACAATGGATTTTAAGTTCTTGTGTAATCATGGAAACAAGTCACAGGTCCCACCCATACTCAAGGGAAGGGGATTACACAGAGATATGAATATCAAGAGGAAGAAGTCATGGGGCCAACTTAAAGTCTGTGCATAATAGTCAACTTCAAGATGAGGTGGTCGAAAATATCCAAAATCAAATATAAGGAGAAAAACTTTTAAAATTTTAGAACAATGTTAAACTGCCCAACAAATGTGAAAAGTAAAGCTCCTAAAATGGAGGAGAGGGGATGAAAATGTATATGAACAGATGACAGCCAAAGCTTTTGAAATCTGATGAAAAATATTAATGCACAGGGGGAAAGAAAAACTCAGCAAACATCATACAGAACCAACACAAAGATAGATAAATCCATTCACCTATTAATAAATTGCTAAAAACCAAAGTTAAAAAAAATCTTATAATCATGCACAGGGTGGAAAATGACACATTTCAATCTGGGAAAAAGATGATTAAGACTGGCAGTTAGCTTCTCAGTGGAGGAAAAAGTATAAGCCAGAAGACCATGGAAAAGCACCTTTAAAAAGCTCAAAGTAAAAAAAAAAAAAAAAAAGTAGTAATCTCATAACCTAGAATTTTGTAGAAAGTGAAAAGATCCTTCATAACTGAAGGAGAAATAAAGGTGAAATGACATTTTTCAGCTTCCCAGGTGGCATTAGTGTTAAAGACCTGCCTCCAATGCAGGAGACATAAAAGGACTTAGGTTTGATCACTGGGTCAGGAAGATCCCCTGGAGGAGGGCATGGCAACCCACTCTAGTATTCTTGCCTGGTGAATCCCCATGGACAGAGGAACCTGGTGGGCTACAGTCTATGGGGTTGCAAAGAGTCAGACATAACTGAAATGACTTACACACATAGGAACTGCATCCCACCAGGTTCCTGTGTTGATGGAATTTTCCAGGCAAGAATACTGAAAGGGGTTGCCATTTCCTACTCCACCTGCTCTTCCCAACCCAGGGATCAAACCCACATCTCCTGCATCTCCTGCATTGGCAGGTGGCTTTTTTTTTTTTTAAACTACTGGGAAGCCCCACATGCTGTGTAAATACTGTGAAATCAAAAGACAGGCAATGCTAATCTTTGGTGTTGGATATTAAAAGCTAATCCCATGAGGGCAAGGATGGGGATCAAGTGAAAGGAAAATTTCAGGGATGAGGAAAACATTCTGAATCTTGTTTAAGTTGTAAACTTAGTATCTACAATTCTCAAAGTTTATTAAACTGGGTATTTAAGACCTGTGCCTTCTATTGCATGTAAATTATGAAAAATAGATAATAAATAATAAAGTAATAATAAAAAATGAAGAAATAAAACTTCTTAGCAGTACCATTTATATACAGTTGTTTGGCAATTTATTTAATTTCTATAGACCTCAATTATCTTCTCCATAAATCAAGGATAATTATATCTGCTTTACAAATTGGAAGCTCCTTTTTTCCCATGTATGAGCTATTGTGATACAAAAGTACTTCAAATATCCATATTAACTATTCAAAATTTCACTTAAATGGTTAATTAAAGGAGTAAAGAATTGAATATATAATATATTTAAAAAATGAGGATCTATTCTAATGAAGATGTTTTGAAGCTTGTGAGTACATTTATGAAAAAATTATTATTAAAATATAAAAATTTTAAATTAGCAACGTATACTTAAGTCAGTTTTTCTAATTATCATTCTTGAAAGTTCCACAGTGACTTATGAAAGTTGATTTAGTTAACGTATTTATTTAGGGCTCTCCTGGGCCTTCCTTGCTGGGCACAGGCTTTCCTTGGGTGTGGTGAGCCGGGCTGCTCTCAGGTTGCAGTCCGCGGGCTTCTCATTATAGCGGCTCCTCCCATTGCAGACTGCGGGCTTCCGGATGCGTTGGCTTCACTGGTTGAGGTGCGCAGGCTCAGTAGTTGCAGCTTGCAGGTTCTAGAGCTCAGGCTCAGGATTTGTGGTGCACTGGTTGGTTGTCCCACGGCAGGTGGAATCTTCCCAGACCAGGGACTGAATCCATGTTCCTTGCATTGGCAAGCAGATTTTTCTTTTTTAACTTTTGGTTTTATATTGGATTGTAGCCGATTAACAATGTGATAGTTGTGAACACCAAAGGGACTCAGCCATAGGTATACATGTATCCATTCTGCCCCCAACCCCCCTCCCATCCAGGCGGGCAGGCAGATTCTTAACCACTGGATTACCAGGGAATTTCTCCCACAGTAACTTGAGGATGGAGAAAGCAACTATTCAGTTTATTTTCCAAGTTGGAATTAAGTGACTGTCAGGCCAACTGGACTGAATTCTTGACACCTAGACACAGCTTTGTTGCATTTATTGATAAATTTGGGTTTTCTCAGCTTCTCTAGGTGTTTGTGTACTGATAGATACAATTTTATTTTGATTTTTCAAACTGTTAGAGAGCTTCCAAGGACTATAGATTAAATAAATTTGTCAGATTAAATTATGGTGAGGAAATGATCACATGTGAGAAGGAAACCTTTGATTCATTCTGATGATAAATTTCAAACATTGAAATTAACACATCATGGTAAGTTTTATTCCTTTTTACTTGAAAAACTGAGGCACCAATTAAACAAAACAGTTAAACAATAGTACAGAGAAATCACATAAAACTCATAAACCTAAAACAAACTTTTTTTTAACTTCTTCTGTTTTGTGGAGGGAACCATTTTTTTAATTGTAATAAATCATTAGTTTCAAGAATAAAATAATTATCATTAAATTCTGTCTCTATTTGTTAGCTATTTGATCTCATGCAAATTTCTCAAACTTGAGCCTCAGTTTTCTAAAATGAGAGTAACATATATTTATTTTGAGATTCTAAAAGATATTTTAGCACATTTTTAATTGGCAAGAATAAAAATGCATTTTAATAGCGTTCAGCAATTAACTTTAGAATTATAAGAAAATTGCAAACATAAGGCAGATAGTTTCTTTATAACTCACACCCCGTTTCTCTTAATGTTAATATATTTCATTACCATGATATGTTTTTCAAAAGAGAGCAACCTTTGTATGCTGTTCTTATCTAAAATCCAGACTTTATTTGTATTTAACTAATTTTATACTAATTTTCTTCTCATCTTCCCTAATCCAAAATTGGATAACAGATTGTAATAGCACATCATACCTCCTGTAACATTTTCTCACTCTTTCCTTAATTGTCATGACCTTGACAGTTTTGAAAATTATATTGTGTCTGCTATCCCTCAGTTTGAGTTAATTTTTTTTTTTTTTTAAGTATATGGAGGTTATTGGTTTGAGGAAGGAATATCACAGATGTGAAATGTTACTACTTATCATATCATATCATGCTATCAAACTAACATCATTGGTGATTTTAACTTTGATCATTTGGTTAATATAGTATATACTTCTGATATTTAGATTGTAATACAAATTTACTAATTTATTTTGGCTAAAGTTTTTCAGCTTTGCCCATTGAGAACTCTTCTGGTCTGATTCTGTCTTATTGATATGTCCCCATTCTTTTGTTTTTTAGTGTTTCTTGCTATAGGGCCTTACAAGATATTCTAAATTAATTGTGTATTTTTTTTGCCTCAGGCTAGAATCTGCCTATTCCCTCTATAGACTTAGTTTCTTTTATCAGAGAAAAGTACTTAGCGAGCAGTGTGTTAAGTAGGTATACTTGTGGCTTTTGTGGTGTCACTATTTCTGGGCCCTTATCAGCACATTTTTAGTGGACTTTCTCAGAGGTAGAATATATACTAACTCAAGGTACACATACCTGCTATCTGTCACCTTTCTTTCTCTGTCTATCCTAAACATGAACTCATATTGTCTCCAACTTATTCCAGTAACATAAAGATTCATTCTGACCTTCTTCCTTGCATACTTATAACTTCCCTCTCCAGCAGTGAGAAGCTGGGCCATCCACCAGTCCACCATTTGTTAACTTGTATATTAAACCCCAGTACACATGTAATACAGTCTAGAATTGTTGATCCATGCCCTCATGAGAAACTAATTTTCCAACTAGTGTACTGTATTTACATACAGGTCCTTTTTCCTTAAGTTGACGTATGAACACATGTTCACACAACATCCTGTGTGCCAATTTTTACATCAAATTTATTCATAATTCCTTAAATCTATAAAAGACAAAAATGTTTTTCAATTGGTAAATAGTAAAACTTACTGTATCTTTTCAACAGAATAAATGGTATTGATCAATAGAAAAGACTGAACTATTAATTTGCATAGCTACTTTGGTGAATCTGAAATCTGTTTTACTGAGGGAAAGAAACCAAACCCAAAGAAAGGCAAACAAAATACTGATCTTTGGTTGCCAGATATTCAAGTTGGACTTGAGAGGGCTGTTGATAGGAAGGAAGATGGACAGAGTACTTTTTAAGATTAAGGAACTGTTATGTATGACATTGGAGTGGTGAATTTGTGCAACTGATTAAATCCATAGAACCATATATTACCAAGAGTGAACTTTAATTTATGCAAATTTAATAAAAATATTCAGCAGGATGTCAGGGGTCCTACAATTGAATGAAGAATTTGAAATCCCCTCTCCCCTTGCACTCTCTCCCAGAAAAATAAATTGCAAATTGTATTATTCTGCTTGGGCTGCCATAAACAAAATACCACAGACTATGTGACTTAAACAACAGTAGTTTATTTTTCACAGTACTGGAGGCTGGAAGTCGAAGATCAGTGCCAGCTTATTTGGTTTGTGGTTAAAACTCTCTTCCTAGCTAGCTGAAGATGCTCTTATTGTATCTTCCAGTGACCTGTAGGTGGTACAGGTGCACTGAGAGATCTTGCTCTTCACTAATCCTATCAGATTAGGACACCACTCTTATGTCCTCAGTTAACATTAATTACCTCCTCAAAGCCTCATTTCCAAATACATTCACATTGCCTCAATGGGGTGGTAAGTTAGGACTTTAACATATTAATTTTTGAGGGACACAAATCAATACATAGCGTATATGTATGACGTAACTTCTTGGGGTAAAAAGGAACTTACCAAAGTAATATTGGAAAATATTTTTTTGATGTTTTGACTGGAAACTATATATGTGGAGTGAAATTTTTATAAGTGATGGATAAAGTTAACCTGTTGTTTTGCTTCATTTTCTATTCCTAACTCTTGTAGCAGTGTTAGTTGCTCAGTCGTGTCTGACTCTTTGCAACGCCATGGACTGTAGCCCGCCAGTCTTCTGTGTCCATGGGATTCTCTAGGCAAGAGTACTGGAGTGGATTGCCATTTCCTTCTCCAGAGGATCTTCCCAACCCAGGGATTGAACCCTGGTCTCCTGTATTTTAGGCAAACTCTTTACCATTTGAGCTACAGGGAAGACCATCCATAACTCTTAAGAGGTGTTATTAATTTAATGGTGCATCTTAAAGCTTATGGCATTTTGTATATTACAGAGATTAATTTTATATCATTTTTAAGCTTGCAATAGATCTTCAGACACAGAATTGGCACTTAATTCATGGACGGTGTCACACTCACCAAATCTTTACCTAGTAAAACTAACAGTGAACATACAATTTTTTACTCTGCTTTTTGGACAAAGTATTAGACTATTTCTATATTGTAATGGTCATAATAGTAGTGATAATTTTAAAATTACCTTTTAGCTTTCAATAGAAGGGATACACAATTATTTCTTCACTTATTTATCTATTTTCAGACACTCAAATTATATCTGGTTTTGTGATTTCTTTCAATGTACTTGTGGTTGCATAAAGCTGTTTCTAAATTTTTAATCTTAAAACCGAGATATCAAAAACATGCAATGAAGACCAAACTGATTTTGAAATATATAACAAAAAGTATCTGAGTTTGTAAAATACTGCAAGGTATGAGAAATTTGACTTGTAGCAACCCTAATTAATGATTCCCATGGTCTTTTAAAATGGAATTCTAAACTTCCTCCCCACCCACCCCATTTCCAAAACTTAATCAATCCCCTTTGCTTCTTCAGCCATTTAACATATGAATATTATTTTTTAACTTTTTAAAGTAGCTTAATTAAGATATGATTCACATATTATATAGTTCCCCCTTTTAAAGTGTGCAATTCAATGATATTTAGTATATTTGCATATATGTGTAACTGTTACCACAGTAAGAGTTCTTTAAATTGCATGAATATATGTCCCTTAGACTCAGACAGTAAAGAATCTGCCTGCAATGTAGGATACCTGGGTTTGATCCCTGGGTCAGGAAGATCACCTGGAGGAGGAAATGACAGCCCACTCCAGTATTCTTTGCTGGAGAATCCCATGGGCAGAGGAGCCTGGTGGTCTATACAGTCCTGCAGCTGCTGCTGCTAAGTCGCTTCAGTCGTGTCCGACTCTGTGCGACCCCATAGACGGCAGCCCACCAGGCTTCCCCGTCCCTGGCTTTCTCCAGGCAAGAATACTGGAGAGGGTTGCCATTTCCTTCTTCAATGCATGAAAGTGAAAAGTGAAAGTGAAGTCGCTCAGTCATGTCTGACTCTTAGCGACCCCATGGACCGCAGCCCACCAGGCTCCTCCACCCATGGGATTTTCCAGGCAAGAGGACTGGAGTGGGGTGCCATTGCCTTCTCCTCTGTGCAGTCCATGGGGTCACAGAGAGTTGGGCCTGACTGAGCGATTAACACACACACATGTCCCTTATCAGATATGTGATTTACAAATAAATTCTCCCCTTCGGTGGATTGTTTTTTCATTTTCAAGTGGTATATCTTGAACCACAATAGTTTTTAATCTCAAAGAAGCCCATCTAGCTGTTTTTCCTTTTGTTCCTCATGTTAGTGTCATATCTAAGAATCTTTGCCAAATACAAGGTCATTAAGATTTTTCCCTGTGTTTTCTTCTAAGAGTTTTATAGGTTTTGGGTTTTATGGGTTTATTTGCTACACTTCATTGAGGAAAATAGCCTAAAATATTCATAGCTTATGGAAGTGGAACAACCAACCATGATCTGAATCAGAACTCACTGTCTTAGATTTCAGTGCTCTTCAGTGAAGTTTGGATTGTGATTCTCAATAATCAAACCAGGCTTGAGAGTCCATTTAAGACTTGAAAATATAGTAGTTAACAGTTTAATGCACAGGTATAAGACACACTGTCTCTACAACCTACATGGGTGATGTCTCTTGCTCTATAGATTTTCAAACTTTTAAACATATAATTTTATATGATGCATATAGATTCAGAGAGTATACCTTTCTGTTTAATTTTATAATTCCTAGACCTTAAGGTTTCTTTAAATGTATCATTTTGTAGAAAGCATAAGAGTTTCTGGCAACAGATTTATTCATCCAGAAGATAAAACAAACTGATTTATGCCTGACTAAAAGGTCCATGTATATGATATAATGAGAATAATTTTTAAAATGTTATGACTTTAAAACAATATACTATTAAGATTTAACTTCCATTTTCCTTTCAAATAGCTAATTAAAAAAAAAAAATCTCCTGGAATAAGCCAGAAACTTGGCTACTTTTGGGGGATTTCTGGTAGCTGCTACTATTATAATCAATTAACTGACAAGAGTTGGTAATACTTAATCATAGAAATCATTCACACAAGTGTTATTTCAGTGATGTACTAGCGTTACATGGGCCAAAGATAACATTGCTTGGGATTATTATTTCTTTTTTTTAGATAACTATCAGGAAACAATTCTAGATTTCTGTATTATTTATTGTTATTTAAGATGATGCTGGAATTTATGCTACTTTGATAATGGAAGTACAAGCTAAAATTATAATAACATGCACAGAATAATAGTTTATCTTTGTGATTTATGTTTCACCCATTATGTGGAATAATGCAGAGTCCAAGAATTAGACATTGCAATAAACCAACTAGGTTATGTCAGACTAATTGCTAAAATTAACTCTATTTATGGCATTTTTTTTCAAATAGGCATTTTTTTTTTCTCTTAAGGGAGGGAAGCTTACAAATTGAAGTAATGGTCATTGGACACTGATATATTGTATATTGTTAAAGCTAACAGTCATCTGATTTTATGATCTTTTCACCATTTATATTTACAGTCAGCATGTTGCCATACTTTAGGAGTCATTTGAAGCAGAGCATCACTTTGAGTGGTTGTGCATCAACATTAATAAAATTGAGTTTCTAGACCTCAATAGTCTTCCCTCGCGGCCCAGTTGATTAAGAGTCTGCCTGCAATATGAAAGACTCAGTTTTAATCCCCGAGTCAGGAAGATCCCCTGGAGAAGGAAAGGGCAACTCACTCCAATATTCTTGCCTGGAGAATTCCATGGGCAGAGGAACCTGGTGGGCTGTAGTCCGTGGGGTCACAAAGAGTCAGGTCATTTCTAATTTTATCCCTGAGTGTCTGGTTTGAAACATAAAGAGAAAAGAAAAAGGAAAGAGGGACAGAGAGAAAGAAAGAGAGAAAAAGAGAGAGAAAGGAATTCTAGAGTCAGTGAACCAGAATTGAAAATGAGCAAAAGGATAAGAGTAATTATGGCTGTCCGGTGGATTTTACCTCTGGAAGTGGTGAATGTTGTGAGGAAGGCCTGTGATAGTGGCTGGGAACAAATATATTAGACACAGTTTCTCCTTAGAGACCTTCCTTGGCAGTCCTCCACAGTCACTAACCCTCAAAACCTAGGTAAGAAGCTCCTTCTATTTTAAAAAATTCAACATTGACACAGTTCTCCCTTTATTTGACTTGAATTTGCAGCATTCTGTACACCAGGCTGTGTGTCAGAGGTAGGGTCTCTACCTTGTTGGCCATTATATCTTCAGTTTTTAGCACACAGACTGGTTCAGACTTAACAAATACGTGTTGAATGATGACTGTTGAATAAATACTTCACATGAGATGGATACAGAGGACAGGCAGTGCAGTGGAACAGGGAGTGTTAACAAGGATGTTTTTTGAATAAAAGATAGAATGCAGGTTAATTCTATGTCTAAGAAATCATGGAGGCGTTCCTATTTAAATCTGATTTGTATGCCTGCAAAGTAGCAAAACAAAAGAAATGACACTCAGATCAATGAGTATTAAAACATCACCTCCTCGAACTCACCCCTCCCAGCTTCTTGAATATTTGTAGCTTGATGCCTCGCTTTCAAGTTCCCTCCTTTCCCAGGTCCTAACTTGTCATAGAGCTGACTGTCGAAGGCACCGACAGTGTACCACATCGCCTCCGTTCTGGTCCCTGCGTGGTCCTCGAGTCTTGTGCTCCTGCCTAACTGCTCAGTCATGTCCGACTCTTTGTGACCCCTTGGACTGGAACCCGCCAAGCTCCCCTGTCTTGGTCTTCCAGGCAAGAATGCTGGAGTTGGTTATTATTTCCTCATACAGGGAATCTTTCCCACCCAGGGATCAAACCTGTGTCTCCTGTTACTCCTGCGTTGGCAGGCAGATTCTTTACCGCCTGAGCCACCAGGAAGCATAAATCACAAAGATAAACTATTACTCACGTGGGATCATATAAATCAATTAATTCTTAAAATACTGTTAATAAAAACAGGAAAATCACTTTTAATAAAGCAAGCATTATTGCATGATATGTTACTTTCAAATGATTGTCATTAAATGTTAATTAATTATATACATAAAATAGTGCATATACATACTGTACATATATATGTACATGATTAATTGATATGTACATGTAAAACCACTATCCATTTAATTTAAAGAAAACTATCATGCACTGCATATCAAATCACTATTATTAAATCCTAATCTGTGACAATGATATTATTAAATATGAAGAGGTTACATATTTTCAATGCTTTGTCAACCCATCTCCCTAAATGTTGTGTGCTAAAGAATAATAGTATTTATTTTGTTCATCCACCTATACAATATCCCTAATTCTCATCTGTAGTAAATTAACTATGAAATGAGATCATCCATGATTATGTGAACTGGTTTTAAAAATTTGTTCTAGAGAAGTCACTGTCCCTGAATTGATAGATTTAACTCTTGTTCTGTTCATAAAGCTTCACTGCTGTACAGTGTCTGTTTAAACTAAGCTCCACCTTGCTTTTTGAAACTTCTAATTTCCACTGTGAATGTTCTATTTGACTTAATCCCTCCTCCCAGAAAAAGACCACCAATTCTATTACAGCCAAATTTCAAGTGCAAAAACTTTAAAGTTTTCCATAAAAATGTTATAACTTTTAAGATTAACTCATAGATGTGCTTGAACATGCTTGAATATTTGTGTTGAGTGGGTAGAAAATAGTGACGGTTTTGAAATAATTCTATTTTAGAGAACCATTTCTGTTTGCAAACTTCATTTTTGTTATTGTTTATATAGTCATTAGTCACCAATATCTGTTGGAAGAAAATATTCTTCTAGAAGCTGCTTCCCAAAATCATTAGATACATTGTCATGGTTAAAATGGTTTTTCATTTAAATGGTCATCCTCTTAATTAGGAAAAGTTTTCCAAATGCGTTGTCTATGTTATAGGCTCTTTGTTAAATCATGCATTACAAACTATTCTTAGTCAATGCATTGAGGGACTGAAAATGATTTCCTGAGAGATGGCTAGCATTCTTGCCTGAATACGTTCTTCTCTTGCAATGTAAAAATTAGACATAAAATACAGATTTAGACACTGTTCCTGCTGACAATCATAATTAGTATTTAAAAAACCTTGTACATCTAGAAAGTGTTTATAAAGTCTGATCATTCTTACAAGTTCACAATCCTAAATAAATACACAGGCACATACTTATATATATCACATACATATATTCTCACATATTCTGTATTCTAAGAATAACAAATATTCTTGTAGTCAGATGATTATTAAGCTTTTGTTATATGCCAAGTAGTAAGTACAGCCAACATTTAGTGAAAAGAACATTGAAAAGACAGATGATCTTGGCTTAATTGCCTGTTTTACTATTCACTAAACTTTAGTTCTTACAGAAGTTTTTAGCTACTATTCATACTTCATTGGTCCTCCTATGTGAAATGGGGGTAATAAACACTACCTCAGGGGTTTCACACAGGGATTGAATGAAATGATATCTATTAAATACTTGGCAGAATAAGTGGAACATTATAAGAACTCAACAAATGTAAGTTTACTCCACTCTTGAGTTATTCGGAGATCAATAGAATATATAAGACTTGGCTTCTGGCTCAGAGAAATATACTGCCTACTGATAACAGAAGTCAAGGAAGAAAATAGGAGAAAGTGAAAAACTATCCAGGGGGGAGAAAGAATCTTATTTCATTGTCAACTGAGTAGTAAATGTTCAAATTAAAAGGAAAGGAGAAACTGTTCTAGGATAGTTTGAGGTGGCCCACTGGAGAAGGGGTTTAGTAAATACATAGGATTGAGGTAGGTAAAAATAAGTAATGAGTGAAGTCATGCATAGGGAAATTGAGCCTCCATTTTTGTTTATAGTCGATCTTTCAATCACTTTTATCTACTAAAAAGTAACAGGCATGGCTTTTCTTTGAAATTAATCTGGAAGTGTTTGTTTTCTTAAAGGTTAATATTTTAAGTCTATGCCAAATTTATACTCATGACCATGCCCACTAAGGAAAAAAGATGCCCAGTAGGAATAGACCAGTGGAGGCTGATGGTGATGATCTAACACTGGTGATAATCTCAGATTAGAAAACTGATTCTCCCTCAGTCACATCTATTTGATGATTTTAGACAATGATCTCTCCCTCTTCAAGCCTCAGTTTTATTATCCGTAGAAGGAGGTGGCGGCTATTCAGAAACTCTGAATCCTTTTCTAGTTCAAGTACACTGGTAGTGTAAGCCTAATTCTTCCACTGACAAAATCTTATGTGTCCAATGAGCATGAAAAGGAAACCCATGTGGAAGCGGAACATGGGAGACTGTTTGAGATAATTAGATGAACAAGCTCAACAGGAAAGAGTTAATAATAAACATAATAAGTTAAGAAACTGGAATTTAAAACCATGGTATTGCTTCCAAATAAAGGGTGGCTCAGATGGTAAAGAATCTGCCTCTAATACAGGAGACCCGGGTTTGATCTCTAGGTTGGGAAGATCCCTTGGAGAAGGGAATCGCTGCCCACTCTTATTCTTGCTTGGAGAATTCCAAGGACAGAGGAACTGGTCAGACTACAGTCCATGGGGTCGTAAAAAGTCAGATATGACTGAACAACTAACACTTAATAAAGAAAAAAATAAATTTAAAAATTATTCAGGAAAGTTTTTAGGATCATGAGAAAAGGTTGGTTCCTCTATGCTTAGTTGTCGGCACTGAATAAGAAATCACCAAACAAGATGCATCCATTTCTAAGTTCACCATTAAAACAAAAACTCACTATTCCTTTCCAGGATCCTTTCTCCCCCAAGGACATTGTCCCCTTGCCCATATATTAGTTTGGCTAATTTTACTATATTTGGCCTCTGGAAGATGAATTGGAAGTTGCTTTCCCTGTGTGGGAGGAAGGAGAATTCCCCTTGTCTCTTTCCTATTCCCCACCACCTAAGAGCAGTTTTGAGACTATTCCAAAAACCACTTAAAATATTAATAACATTCTAGTGACATTTACTCAATAATCACAGATAGTTATCCCCCAGAGAAAAAAGAACTGAAGTTTTATAGGCTATTCAAATGCTACTGCTTAACTCTACTCTTTCAGCCATCCTATATAACTTACAAATTACAATTATTTTGCATACAAAGTACATACAACTCTGTAGAGAAAAATGGCAAAATTCACTTAGAAGGAGGTGGCAGGTTTCATGGGAGCATGGTGGTTTTGTATTTGCCATTAGATGAACTTAATAGCTTGAGTCATTTCCTTTTTTTTTATTTCAATAGTTATTTTGTATCAAGTTTAAGACTTAACTGCCATGTCTATTTTCTGTCATTACAGAAATAATTTCATTGTCCTTTCATTCTTGTTACAGATCTCTCAACGTCCATGTGGTCTTTGGGGATCAAAAGTCTCTTGTTCCTGAACAGAGAAGTTAATGAAATTTCTCCCAGTTAATTGTCCCGAGTGAAAGAGGCCAGTTCAGTAAATTAGTTGTTCTGCTCACAATCACTTGAGGGCTCAGGTTCCTTTGAGTTTTTGATAAGCCACACATAGGTGAATAGCATCATTTACATAGTTACAGCTGAGTCACCACCGTGTTTGTTTTCCAGCCGGTAATGAATTCAAAGAAATCATGGAAAAGGTATGTTGATTGTTTTGATGTGCAGGCCTAGAACTGCCACACATTACTTCCAGGCAAATCCTGTTGGGAAGTTCCTTGGAACACCCTCATGATCATATGAGAAAACCTGGGCAGGACTATATTGGATGATGAAATAACACATGGACAGGGCAACAGAGAAAACATGAGTCTGGCAACTGCAAATACCAACAGCCAGACATATGAATAAGGTCACTTTGGATCACCCAGTCCCCGCTGAATCTTCAGATCATCACAGCAACATCACTGACCTTAGGTAGTATAATCAGTATTTTTTCATGTGCTTTTTGGCCATCTATATGTCTTCTTTGAAGAAATGTTTATTTAGATCTTCTGCTCATTTTTTTATTGAGTTGGTTGGCGTTTTTTTCCCCTTAATTGAGCTGCATGAGATGTTTGTATATTTTGGAGATTAATCCCATAATTTCTCCCATTCTGTAGGTTGTCCTTTTGTTTATGGTTTCCTTTTGCTGTGCAGAAGCTTTTAAGTTTAATTAGGTCCTATTTGTTTATTTTTATTTTCATTACTGTAGGAGACTGCTTGGAAAAAATATTGCTGCAATTTATGTCAGACAGTTTTTCTGCCTATGTTTTCCTCTAAGAGTTCTATATTAATAGAATCCATCCTTACATTTAGGTTTGTAACTCATTTTGAGTTTATTTTTGTATATGGTGTTAGGGAGTATTCTAATTTCATTATTTTACATATAGCTGTCCTGTTTTCTTAGCACCACTCATTGAAGAGACTGTCTTTTCTCCATTGTATATTCTTTCCCTCTTTGTCATAGATTATTTGATCATAGATGTTTCGGTTTATCTCAGGACTTTCTATCTTGTTCTACTGACCTATATTTTCTGTTTTTGTGCCAGTACCATACTTTTTTTTTTTTAATTACTCTAGGTATATAGTATAGTTTGAAGTCAGGGAGCCCACTTTTCCTTCCCAAGATTAATTCGGATATTTGGGGTCTTTTTGTGTTTTTATACATATTGTAAAAATTTTTCTGTTCTAATTCTGTGAGAAATACCCTTGGTGATTTGATTTTGTAGATTGCTTTGAATCAGTAGATTGCTTTGGATATTATAGTCATTTTCAAAATATTGATTCTTGTAATCCAAGAATGTGGTATATCTCTCCATCTGTTTATATCATCTTTGATTTCTTTCATTAGCAACTTGTAGTTTTGTAAGCACAAGTCTTTTTCCTCCTTAGATAAGTTTATTTCTAGGTGTTTTACTTTTTTATGTGATGGTAATAGAATTGTTTTCTTAATTTCTCTTTCTGATCTTTCATTGCTAGTGTGTAGGAATAGAAGAGATTTCTTTGTATTAATTTTGTATCCTGCAACTTTACCAAATTCACTGATGAGCTTTAGTAGTTTTCTGGTATCATCCTTAGTATTATATATATATATACATATATATATATATATATATTATATATATATATAGTATCATGTCATCTGCAAACACTGACGGCTTTATTTCTTCTTTTCCAATTTGGATCCCTTTTGTTTCTATTTATTCTCTGATTGCCATGGCTAGAATTTCCAAACCTGTGTGTTGAATAAAAGTTGCAAGAGTGATTATCCTTGTCTTGTCCTTGATCTGAGAGGAAATGCTCTCAGTTTTTCACCATTGAGAACAATGTTAGCTGTGCATTGGTCATATGTGGCAATTATTATCTTGAGGTAGGTCCCATCTGTGCCCACTTTCTGGAGAATTTTTATCATACATACATGTTAAATTTTGTCAAAAACTTTTCCTGTATTTAAAGATGATCATATGGTTCTTATTATTTTGTTTGTTATTGTGGTGTATCATGTTGATTGACTTGCATATACTGAAGAACCCTTGCATCCCTCAGATAAATCCCACTTGATCATGGTATATGATCCTTTTCCTGTATTGTTGGATTTGGTTTACCAGTATTTTGTTGAGGATTTTTTTGTGCATATTCATCAGTGATTTTGACCTATAATTTTGTGTGTGTGTGTGTGTGATATCTCTGTTTGGATTTGATATCAGCTGACAGTGGCCTCAGAGAATGAGTTCAGGGGTGTTTTTGTCTGTTGTTTTTTTTTTTTTTTCCCTCAGCAACTTTTTGGATGAGTTTCAGGATAGATGTTACCTCTTCTCTAAGTGTTTGATAGAATTCACTTGTGAAATCATCTGGTCCTGGACTTTTGTTTGTTGAAAGTTTTGTAATAAGAGTTTCAATTTCAATACTTATGATTTGTCTGTTCATATTTTCTATTTTGTCCTGGTTCAGTCTTGGGAGATTATTCCCTTTCAAAGAATTTATCCATTTCTTCTAGGTTATCTATTTTACTGGGATATATTTGGTAACAGGTCTTGTGATCTTTTGTATTTCTGTGGTGTCCATTGCAACTTCTCCTTTTTCATATCTAATTTCATTTATTTGAGCCCTCTCCCTTTTTTTCCTCATGAATCTAGCTAAAGGTTTGTCAATTTTGTTTATATTTTCAAAGAACCAGCTTTTAGTTGCATCTATGTTTTCTATTGTTTTCTTCATCTCTCTTTCATTTATTTCTGCTCTGGTCTTTATGATTTCTTTCCTTCTACTAACTTTGGGTTTTATTTGCTCTTCTTTCTCTAGTTGCTTTAGATGTAAGGTTAGGTTGTGAGATATTTTTTTTTTTTTTGCCTTTCCTGAGGTATCGCATTGCAGCTATGCCCTTAAAACTGCTTATGCTATGTTCCACAGGTTTTGGTTCTTCATATTTTCATTGTCATTTGTCTAGGTATCTTTTCATTTCCTCTTTGATTTCTTCAGTGATCCATTGGCCATTTAGTAACATATTGTCTAGCCTCCATGTGTTTGTGTTCTTTACAGTTTTTTCCTGTAATTTATTTCTAATCTCATAGCATTGTGATTGGAAAAGAAGCTTAATTTCTTAAATTTACTGAAGCTTGATTTATGATCCATGATGTGATCTATCCTGGAGGATGTTCCATGTGCACTTGAGAGTGTATTTTAGTACTTTCAAGTGGAACGTTCTACAAATATCAGTTAAGTACCTCTGGTTTAATGTAAGACAGGTGTTAGTCAAGACTTTTGCAATAGAAGAGAGAGACAAATTTCAACTCCAAATACTGCAAAGACATCTGAGAATTTATAGCCAAAGAGAAGAATGAGGTGGTCATAAATGAAAATTACTAAGAGGAGACATCAAGAGGAGGAGGGCTTTTGCTAAACTGGCCAGCAGGATTCTTATTAAAGGCAGGCCAAGAATTTAGACATTAAGGGCAAGAAACTTAATCAGATAGCAGGGATGGGGGATTTTCACTAAACTAACATGGCAGAATTTTTACTAAAACTGATTTTTTAAGCCAAGGCTAAGGCTCAAGGATAAGGCCTATTTGAAAAGAAGTCTCAGTAGAGCCTATCTAAAGTCTAGTCAAGGGGAGAGTCTATGTCAGTCTGTTTGTTGATTTCATAGTTAAGATCTGAAAATTCATTGTGTCTGTGTTACTCACAGCACATCTCCGTTTAGACCAACCATCTTTCAAGTGCTCAGTAGCACCAGTAATAGTGGCAGCTGTGCTGGACAATGTAGCCCTAGAGACTACAATTCATTGTATCTAGGGCAGGTCCCAGGCATCCCTGATTTTTTTAACTCCTAAAACAATGCAACTGAACAGTCAGATTTAAGAAAAAAGGATGTGAGGGCTTGTTTGTTCTATAATGCATCCTTTATTGTTACTTTTATGAACTTCTGGGTTTTCCTTAACACCCAAGTGACTCCAAAGAAAATATTAGCATGAATGTCTTAGCCCATTATTGGCTTTCTGTCATGTTTCAAGCTTTCCTATTCATTGGCTTTTAAATTATGTAACAAAAATCTATTATGAGAACAGGACAGAAGTCATTTTAGGAAGCCATCATTCTCTAAATTTTTGAGCTCTTGTCTGAATCTTGTTGATATTTAAAACTAGTCATATGTGTCCAGAAAATAAAATAAAACTGTGGCTTTGAGGAAAATAAAAGAAAAAGAAAATTTAGAATAAAACTACTGTTAGATGTAAAAGAGCAAACTCATAGCTGTATTTGAGATGTTTAAAATGCCCTTTGAATAAATCTTCATGGAAATCTGATTCTCAACCCAAGGCTTATGATGCACAGTCCATAAATCATACTTTTAATATTATTGCTTTTCAGTCTTTCAAAGCTTCCTCTAATTATTCCAGTGTAAATGTGACTATATAATGATGACCTATGGAAAGCTGCCTTTCTGCCTTTAAGCTTGAGTTGCATTTCCCAATTACTAGCCCAAAGGCTGTTTCATACACAGGCTGCTCCTTGACTTTAAAAAAATCACAAGAAAATGTAGCTGTACACAATAGCCATTAGTATTCCACAGGGAGGGTTTGTGTTTTGTGTTTGAGTCAGTGCACATTAAATTCGGGATTTTAATATTCCTATGAGGCCTTTCAGGCCCCCATGATAACTCTTGAAAAGGCTTTTATTTCCTCAACATATGTAAATTACAAAGGGTGAAGTCAATGTGATTTAAAACTAACATCTCCTTAAGAGCCCAGAAGAGACAAAGCTTTTAATAAATGAAATAGTAGAGGAAATTGAAGTTCCAACATTTCAATATAATGTGACCATGAAGATGGAAAATAATATTTAGTAAAATTAAAAGTTCAGGCTCAGAGTATACATCATTCTTAATCTACATCCATTCCTTTCATTTACTTTATCTGACATGTTTCCTTTCTTTCGGAATTCTCAAACAAGATCTACTGGATGAAGAATTCTTATTGAGATGGTCTTAGGGGTCAGTTTTTAAAATACCTTACTCAAACTTGAATGGGAGTAAATTTTTAAAGATAAAATGAAGGAAGTTTTATCTAACACACACACACCATCAAAGTTTTACATTGCCATTTGGCATAAAAAATAATGTATAATGATACATGTCATTTTATTATTCTTAATTTCTCGAATATTTTTCTTTATAAAGATTTAAGTTACAAGATGGATAGATAGATCCCAGCTATGGATTAATCTCGTTTAACGTTTAGTGGAGAAATGGCTTCGTTGAAATGGGTTTCCTTTAGGCTTAATGAGTTGCTAGTGTTGTTATGTCACCTCTGCTTAGCCACTGCTGTCACAAGTCTGCGTTGTCCTGTATCATTAACCAGTAATCCTAAGTCGGCAGTAATGTATTGCAGTTACTGAGTTGTATGTGGTTAGAGTGAGAGAAACCTTTCATTTCCAGTGGAAGGAAACAAGGATAACCTTTTTTTTTTTTTTTTTAGAATTGTTTTTAATTGGACAATAATGACTTTACAATGTTGTGTTGGTTTCTGCTGTGCAACAACATGAACCAGCTATGAAAGTGAAGTCACTCAGTCGTGTCCGACTCTTTGCGACCCCATGGATGGGATTCTCCAGGCAAGAATACTGGAGTGGGTTGCCATTTCCTTCTCCGAGGATAACCTTTTAAAAGTAAATGAAAGTAAGAAGATTTACTTGTGTAGATTTTCTTTCCTAATTGGAGATATTACAAATGAATACAAATACTTCTATGAAATAGGAGGGAGAATTACATCAGAGGGGAATAGAATCTCCAGTGATGTTTGGAAAACTGGAAGTTTTATAAATATATCCTGCTGAACTCAGTGCTATGATTTTTAACCCACTTTTAGTACATGTGTTCATATGCAGTTGCTGACCTGATTCCAGTACTACTGATTTACTCATTCCTTCATTCTTTCAATAAATATTTCACATAACTGTAGGGCTGGAATAATTTTTCTTCTATTCTTCTAGGTTCTTTGGTTGGTCTAATACTTAAATTGGCATAAAACATTTAATAGGAGAAAAACAAATCTAATTTTGTACATATGGGTGTGTGTATGCTCAGTCACTTCCATCATGTCTAACTCTTTGCGACTCCATGACCTGTAGCCCACCAGGCTACTCTGTCCATGTGATTCTCCAGGCAAGAATACTGGAGTGGGTTGCCATGCCCTCCTCCAGGGGATCTTCCCAACCTGGGGATCAAACTTGTGTCTGCCTATATCTCCTGCATTGCAAGCAGATTCTTACCCACTGAGCCACCTGGGAAGTCTGTATGTACAGGAGGCCCCCAAAATATGAGACCTAAAGGCAGTCAGGCAATTGAAGATGACCTGACATCTTGAATAGAAATGGGAAATGGGCCTGGGGTTTCAAAGAGGAAGGCAATTCACAGAATGATAAGAAGAGCAGATGTTTGTCCTGCCACATAGGTAAGTCTTTGAGATAAAAAGTTATCTCTGGTAACAACTCTCTTTCAGGGCGCAGTGCCCTATCTAAGTTCTCTTTGGCAATTAAGGGAGAGGTAAAAGTTTTTCTTATGCCTACTGGAATTTGATTGCCTCCAGCTCAAAATAATACACAAGTTAAAGTGTCACATTTTGAGGCAAGGCGGATAGGTCACATATTCTACTCCCCTTCATATACCTACTATGAGTCCCTGTCAGAGATGGTTTCAGGAGGTTGAAGCAAGGTTCACCAGATAAAGTTCCTATCTCTCTGGGGCTTACAGCTCAGAGGAGAAAAAACACAAATAAATATGCAATTTCATCATGCTAAATAAAAGGAAAACACCTGGGGCTATAAGTATGTATGAAAAAATGATCTGGTTTACCTTGGGGAACACAGGGAAGTCTTCCTTGAGACAGTGATATTTAAGATGAGAACAGAAGGCAGAGTAGAAATTTTCAAGAACCTGCTTATCAAGTGTTATTTTTTAAGGTCCAGAGTTCAAAGCAAAGACCTGAAAATCTGCTGGAGGAACAGACTTAAAATGAATGATTATAATGCAGTTTTTTGTTATAATTGAGGTTGATATGTGATGGAGAGATGTTTTATTTTGTTACCAAAAATTTTTAGAGACAAAAATCAAGCATGTAACAAATAACAGCAACAACAAAAATATCCTCGCATGGCTTGAAACACATGTTGAAAATCCTTTTTCCACGTGAAAAACACGTGTTGAAAGTCCTCCCTAAAAATATTCTGTCATATCTGTATCCATCTTGAATCAGGTTTACATTGTGTCCCTTGTTCATATCCTTCTGTAATTTTTTTATATAACTCTCTATATTTAATTGCATATATATTCACTTTATATATTCTCAGTATACATAGAAGTTTCATTTCTTTTCAATGTCTTTGATAATTTGATCAACTTAGACCACATCTGACAGCTTGTGAAGGAAATTAAATGGTGCATAGATGTATGTGTAATTATTATTTTACTAAAATACACATCAGATTTTCCTGAAAAGGAAACAGAAAACAGCCTTGATTAAAATACTACTGCCTATCAGTGTTCCAAAGGACCTTTGATAATATTAAGTAAACTGACACATTGAACTTGAAATCCCCGAGTCAAGTCTCCTAAATATTAGGTATCAAAAACCATGTGCAGAAGATAATACCAAGGCACTCTTTATTTTTTTTTTTTTACCAACCTAAATGTTCTGTTCTAATAACACCATTCATGAGCAATGTCACTGCTATTGAGAGAGAGGGAAGACCCAGCCTTCTGTGAAAACTGAACACATGGTTTACAACATTTTAAAATAACTTTTATTTGAAAAAAGTTTGATGTTCTAAATGTTTAAAAAATAATTTTATGACTTCCATTGCTGGGTCATTAAATAGATATGGATATATAGAGCTGTATATTTTATTTTTTCAAAAAACACTTAAGCAAAATAGAATTTATTTTTAAAATAATGTATTCATTAATCTAGAATCAACTGTATTTTAGAAGTCATCTGTTATATAGTCCAATTTCATTTTATACTCAAGCAAGGGCATGTCCCAGATCATTCCATTCATTAGCAGCAGAATCAGGAAGAGAATCCTGGTCTAACTCTCACTCCAATGCTGTTTCTAACCCAGAGCACTGTCTTTCTTCTCTTTATTACTTTGTCCATATTCCATGGGAATAACAATTAGTAAAAAAGATGAAGCTATACATTGAATTACTGAGCTACCCATGCATTTCAATACTGCAAAATCAAGCAGTATCAATTCTCCCTAAATGGAACACAGAGTAAGCATTCATGTAAATAAATATTTGGTAACTGCTTGAAGGATCTACTAAAATACTCAAAAAGATTGACAGTATTCTCTCCTCTTTAGTCCGTCAAACTTGACAGGAGACTCAGACAATATAGATAAATATCATGGTTCTAGAAGATTGCAAATCTGTATTGCAGAGCATTTTCACAGCAGGGTGTTCAGTGTTACTTGGAATTTTACACATAATTGGATGAATATGTTTAAACTGTCAAAGACATTCTATCTTCAATATCAAAGAAGCATGGGAAAGAAAAGGAGATATGTTAAGACTGAGTTCAGGTAAATGGTAGATTCAGAGAAAGCCTCCATAGTTGGCCCAAATCTTGTTATGACTTTGGGAAATAAGCATTTTCTTTACTCACCATAGGGCTTTCTCTCTTTGTCTCTCTGTTTCTGTTTGTCCCTCCTTGTCCCTTCTCTCTCTCTCTCTCTCTCTTCCTGACTCAGATATTGCTTATTTCTGATTTCTACTTTAATATTTTATATAAAATCTTCACACTCACACCCACTTCACCCCTCCATCTTCACACATATATGTATGTATCTCTAGGAACATATGTAAGTTTCTAACTTTGCCTCATTCCATGCAGCCTGTTTCTCCCTGCATCTTCAACTACTCCCAAGAATTGACCTATTTTTTTTTTCCCTTTTCTCACTCTTATAACTCCTCCAGAAGGCAGACTAAACCTGTATTGGGAATTCCTTGGCACTCCACTGGTGAAGACTTGGCACTTTCACTATGTTGGGCCCAGGTTCAATCTCTGGTTGGGGAACTAAGATCCTATAAGCCACGAGGCACAGCCAAAACAAAACAAAAACCAAAAACACTTGATGAAGAGTGCTTGCCCTAGAGTTAGGTGATCTTCTAAATGCCACCAGTACCTACAATGGTGTATTCCTGGGAAAGTGGCTTCAATGATAAAAAGCTAGATTTACTCACCAATGAAGTGTCCATGTTAAAGGTATAGGAATCATGTGTGTGATAATCACTAATTGAATGGGGTTAGAAAACATAAAAAATGATAGTAAATATCTGTTCCTTTAAATTATTTTTAATCTTGGCATAATCCCAGGCATAACCCAATCATTTCCCTTTTTTGCTCACTTCATGTTATAGAACACAGATCCAGTCCATCTTCATGTAAATCTCAATTTTTAATCTTGTATTTCAGTGTAAAATTCCTTTCCTAAATACATGTGACCCTTAGTTGAGACCTGAAAATAAACTGTAGACTTTGTATCATTGGTTTATGGAAGATCTTTTAATACTCTGGCTAGAAAAAAAAAAAAAGACTTTAGTACAGATTTCTTCAGGTTGTTGATATTTTTTCAAGTTGCAGTGCCACTAAAGGGGCACTTGGATAACCATTCTAAGTCAGAAATGGTGACCTGAGGTGGTCACTTTAAATTTAAAGTGCCCTTTAAGCTGCATACGCAGTTACATATATGGAGGTGTTTCTGTTTTTCTTAACATTGCAAGGCCTCACACCTATCTCCACAATTAATATGAGGGATCAATAGTTGGAACAAAGCTCTGAAGTCAGATTGCACTATATAGTATGTAGTATAAAAATATAAAAATCCAATTATAATGCTTCCACCAAATTAGCTCTATGTATGAAGTGTTTAGTTTTGTTTTTGGGCCCGAGTGTTTTTTGTTGTTGTTTTTTGTTTGTTTGTTTTGTTTTTATTTGCTAGTAATGGAAACCATGGTTGATTCATGAACAAAGAAGAGGAAAGGAAAGGAAGGAAATGAGAAGATAAGCATAAGAAGGAAAATAAATTAATATAAATTTAGCATGATTTTATAGAAAAGATAAAAAAACACACTTGAAGAATTAGACCTAGGAAAGGACAGGACAGCTTAGGGGTCATCAGGAGTAGCCTTGTTTTGGATCACTTGGGGTAAAGCAACTTCAACCCATGTGTTGCTTTTTTCAGCTTAAGATTCACATTTCCAAGAGGAAGAATCAGATTTTCCAGTCATGTGTCATATGCACAAATTTAACCAAGAAAGATCTAGGCATTTTGATTGCCTTTCTCACAAAACCTTAAGCAAATGGGGAAGAGACACAAATGACCAAGGCAGAACAGAGCTGCTGACACTGAAAGATAAGTGTATCCTAGGCCAGCCAACTCAACAAATCAGCACAATGGTTTTCACATGGGGGTCTGCCCATTCTGGGAAGTTTCATCAGCTTGTATAATTTTCCTGGAGAAACCAGTGAGATATGATGCTGACAAAGCTACAGAATTGTTTGAGTATGGGGGCATGTAAGTCAAATACACTGTAGCTAATCTATTCATATCACCACATTATCTGCAAAATTAGCATGCAAACTTAGGTTAAGATATCAATACCCAATGAATATAAATGCATCCAGAATTTGTTGAATATTTATGATAATGAGCTGCAAGAAATGTCATACCTGGCATGTCACAGCAATTGTTCAGAAGCCTGCACCAGCTAACCTACTAAACCCCTGCCCCCAGTCATACTCACACACACATGCTCTTTATTTCAGGTTTAGATAATATTTTCCTCCTTGGATAATTTAAGAATTTTGCACAAAATTAATCAGTCTTTACACTGACTCAATACTGAGACACTTGTAATGTTGAGACTAAAATCACAACATTAATCTTTAGTTTAACATGCTTAATCATGGGTCATAAAGTGACCCCACATTTAATTTTTATATAATTTATCAAAGTATTTGGAGGTGAATTACATGTCATCTTCATAAAAAGTTTTGTTTGGGGATTTAATTTATATAACTCAATTTTCCTTTTCTTCTCCACACTGTAGTTACTAGAGTCTAAAATACATACATAATCAGGAGGGAAACTGTGATATTTAAATTTTCATGTATAATGGCACACAGGGTAGAAGAGTAGGCACACACACATAATTATTTAGGGACCTAGTTGGATAGGATAGATAGGATAGGATAGGATAGGATAGGATAGGATAGGATAGGATAGGATAGGATAGTGACCTTTCCTTCTACAAATGCACATATACACAGACAGTCATACAGTCAATGAAATGGGCAGAGAGAACTCTGATATATTCTCAGGCATTCAAGCTAGATCTTGTATTTTAGTCATGCAGATTTAAACTTTATGGCTGAAATGTTGTTTTTCCTGTGTGTAAAGTCAGTATAATTAAAACTTCCCTAACTACATTAAGGTAATATTTGAGGATTCAATGATCTCACTCACAAGAAAAAGAGACATATATACCGTAAAGTTCTAGACATATATTGTTAGTTTTAGTACTTATGGGCTTTTGATATTTTCTGAATAAACTTTGCTAGCCAAAGGGGATAGCATTTTACTTGAATACATTGTTCAGATTTCAAATGCAAAGATTTTATGCAGGAATGAATTTTCCATAAGTGTGTTGTGTCATTCCTTTCTCCAGTTTAACTCCTACTCAATCCACAAAGTTTAACTAAAATCCAACTTTTTGGATGAAGTCTTACCTAACTCCTTCATCTTTTTTTTTTTTTCAATAGTTTTATGTATTTACTTCTGACTGCAGCGGTCGTCACTGCTGTCCAGGCTTTTCTCTAGCTGCAGTGCTCTGGCCTCTCACTGTGGCGTCTTCTCTTGCTGCGGGGCACTGGCTCTCGGGCGCCGGGCGTCCGTGGCCCTGGCCCGCGGGCTCAGGAGTTGTGACTGCCAGCCTCTAGAGCGCAAGCACGCGGGCTTAGTTGCTCTGTGGCGTGTGGGATCTTCCCTGATCAGGGATCAAACTTGTGTCTCCTGAATTGGCAGGTGGATTCTTTACCACTAAGCCATCAGGGAAGCCTCTCTAACTCTTTCATTTTAAACTGGTGATGATTCTATGACACTACAGTTCAAGGTTAGGGTAATCTGTGATTTCAACAGTTTTCACCATGGAGAATTCAAGACCAGAAAGAGTGGAAATCTGGGAAAATGGCCTTGTTTTAGAGTCTAGACCAACTCATCAGTCAGGGAAGGAGTGCCTAAAATTTAAATCTTAGTGGAATACTGTTTAGGGAAATGATGTTGCCAAGAGTACTTACATAGCATTTCCTAGCAATAGCCAGATTATCTGGGTTTGCCAGAACAGTGCTCATAATTCCGAAGACATGCCCTTAAAGAAGGGAAGTGAATTGATTAGCAGAGGAATAGATGTTCAATTAAGATACCACCAGACTCAAATCTATTTACTCTTTTTATAAAGTTGTGGGATGGCTTAACCAACCTTAGCATTATTAACTTTACTTGTAAAACGGGGATGATGTCTACTTAATATGAGTTACAGTTAAATGGAGTAATGCATGAGTGGTAACACACATGTATAAAAAAGAAATATTGATTCCATCTCTTCTCTGTACACAACAGAGACAGAGTACTAGCTGGCACCAAAAAGCACCACTCCAGGTAGAGAGGACAAACTGGAAGGTGCAAGTGAAAAACTAGAGCCCCAGATTAAGTGGCCTGTTGCAAGGGTTGCTGTAAAATTGTTATTTTATTTGACTTTGCAAATCCTTAGGTCTTGTCTACTCATGATTGTAAACTCAGACGCTCTCTCTAAAACCATGTTTCCCAGTTCTCAATCTTATTTGGTTTTTGATTATTTTTGTTTTTTATGACTTGAGGCTAACAAGGCAAATAAAAAAAGAAATATACTCTGCTCTCTAAAAACTTTTATTATCAGTGTAAAGACAAGAACAATGCATATCAACTAATAGAAATGATAATAAAACAAAAATCAGAGACTTACTCTTTAACCTGAGAGCTGTTGAATTTTTAATGGATTTAATAAATTTCTAATAGAAGCTAGGTAGTATCAAAATAAGCAAATATGTATTCTGTAGATGGTTGTAAATTAGTTGAGCCCTTCAAAGAGTGACTAGGGATAAATGATGCTCAATGATTGTTATTTGAATAAATTAATATAATATAAACCCTTTTGTAAAGCACTGTAAAAGTTTGTATCCAGAGAAGCTCAATCATAAGTTGTATATTTTGGACAATGATGAGAAAAAGAAAACCTGTACACATAGACACACACAGATTTACACATGCATATATAGAATATATTCTTATTTATCATATAAAATTTATTAAAATTAAATGCCCCTTAATAGTTATGTAATATATAACTGGAGCAAACTATGGGAGTTGGTTATAGACAGGGAGGTCTGGCATGCTGCAGTCCATGGGGTTACAAAGAGTCAGACATGACTGAGAGATTGAACTGGACTGAATATATTCACTTGTCAGATCATTATTAAGATGTTAACATGAGGATTAAATTTTTGAAGCAACTGGGAAATACTATATAGTAAGATTTACATCTGTATTTTTTTTCCTTGAACTTGATACTTTATTTTTGCTTTTATTTGAAGTTTATCCTGTGGATATTTGTATGTAACAGCCAAAAATTCTTTATGAAATAGTTAGATATAAATAAAGATAAAAAATTAAAACATAGTGTCCTTTCTATGTTGTTGTTTAATCACTCAGTATTGTCAACTCTTTGGGACGCCATGGACTGTAGTTCACCAGTCTCCTCTGTCCATATGATTTCCTAGGGAAGAATATGGAATGGATTGCCATTCCCTTCTCCAAGGAATCTTCTGGACCCAGGGGTGGATCCAGTGTCTCCTGAAATATACGTGAATTCTTTACTGCTACGCCACCAAGGAAGACTGTCACTCTCTATAGAAGTTCTTTATATACCTAGCTTTTCATTTACTATTTTAAATATATGTTCTCTACTTTTTCTTGAAATATATAAACTGTTGATATTTTATATTAATGATTATGTAGAACTATTTTTTATCAACTTTGCTAAAGATGCTAAAGGGGCAGGCTATATCCTACATGTGATATAATTAAAAATCAGAGATAAATGAAGTAACTCTCTCAAGGTCCCCAGCAGAACTCAACCTTTTGTCTAGAACCACATTCTCTTCAAACTGCAGTTTCTTGCAAAGACTTTTGTTTGTGGCATTAAATATGGGTCTTGTGCAAGATAAACTTTCAGTTTCTGAAAGGAAACTGAATTCATTAATTGATTTGCATTTTAAAGCGTTAGATATTTTCCTCTGAAGATGCCTTACATAATGTTGTGATATAGGGAGTTCAAGTGTTTATTAATAATGATGAAATGAATAATCCCTTACATCAGTACAGTGCTTTACAAATTACAAAGCATTGTTACATCTTTGATTTCATTTAATTTTTTTGAACACCTTGTAAAGGAGGCAGGATGAATTTAATTATCCTTATTTTATCTTGAAGCAAATTGAAGTTCAATGATAATGCCGAAAATTCCACAGAAACTGGAGGTGTTGTTATTTAATCCTGGACTGTGAATTCTGGAACAGTAACCACTTTTTTTTTTCTTTTCCTACTACAATAATATTTCTCAAACTATGAACCTTTATCAAAGGAAAAAAATCATTGTCTGTCATTATTTACATATGATTAAACTATCTGTGCACATAAATTGGTATAAACTCCTTAAACTTTTAGCTTATATAAAATTACAGAATCAAAAATCACACACAGAAAAATCTCCATGTGTCTGATGCAATTCCAAGTTTAAAAAAAATAAGATTATCATTTGCAGGAACTGAATTATTGCTCAGCATGTGAAAACAGCACCAATTGCTAAGAATAAGGTTCTTTGAATTTGCATAGCATATATTACTGTGTGTGCCATGTCAAGACTTAGAGCTTCTTGAAATTCTCTCTTCTGAAATACTGAAGAAACTTCTTCTCAGCTCCCTGTGCTCGGGTTCAGACTTTACTGGGCATAATTGCATCACTTATGTATTAAGTTGACTTCTGTTCATTGTGCTTTAACCAAATAGTACTATTGGAATGAATGGGATTGTAAACCCAAATGCAAATATAGGCTGAATTCTGGAGACAGCCCTCAGTCATGTAGTGTCCATTCACTGAACTCAGGATATGTTTATACAGTTTATCTGATTACAACCAAAGTGAATGAAAGAAATAAAAACAACATGCAGCAAACCTATTACCTTAGAGAACATTTGCAGACAACTTCAGACATAAATGAATAGTTTTAGAAATATTTTACCTTATATACAGTATTTCTTTAGTGTGGAAAAAATATTAATTTAGTATTTTCTCCATTAGGCATCATAATCTGTACTTAAGTTCTCAGAACACATCAATGGAGGAGGCATCATTTGATAGGTGGAATGAAGCTAGGAGACAATAAAATAGCATGTTCAAGGCTGCAAGAAAAGCAGCAAATGCTGGAACCAGAATGTTGACCCTAACCTATTTGTACACTGATGGAAGATTTCAGAACTAGACTACCTAAAATGTCACTTTTGCAGGAGGATCATTTGAGGTAAAGGCAAAGGAAACCTTGCAGGTTCAAAAGAAATCACTGCTCCCTTTCTCAACTACCTAGAAAAATTTAAATTGAGGATTTTTCCCAGAGAAGAGTTATCACCAGAGATATTTTGTTAATATCTAAGTGGCCTCATCTATATGGCAAGGCAAACATCTAATTACCAGACATCTGTTTTTCTTCTTACCATCTTGTGAATGACCCTCCTGTCCCCGGCAGAACCAGATTCCTGTCCCATTCCTTAACTCATATTTGCATATAAACCTCATTTCACCTTCCTGTCTCTAAACTTCACATGTATGTGGGGTCTCTGACCCTTTCATATGTATAGGGTTCTTGCAAGTATGAAATTAAATTTTATTTTCCCCTGTTACTCTGTTTCATGTTGATTTATTTCCTAGAAGAGTCAGAACTTAGAAGGGTAGAAGGAAGATTTATTCCTCCCAACCTTTCTTTCTACTTTCTTTCACCCACATTAGCCTAGGTCTGAGAATAATCTATTTCTCTGACCAAGAATAATTCTGATTTTAGCCAACATCCAAAAAAACATTCTTATCATTCAGTTCAGTTCAGTTGTTCAGTCGTGTCTGACTCTTTGTGACCCCATGGACCGCAGCATGCCAATCCTCCCTGTCCATCACCGACATCTGGAGTTTATTTAAACTCATGTCCATTTAGTCAGTGATGCCATCCAACAATCTCATCCTTTGTTGTCCCTTTTTCCTCCTGCCCTCAAACTTTCCCAGCATCAGAGTCTTTTCAAATGAGTCAGCTCTTTGCATCAGGTGGCTGAAATATTGGAGTTTCAGCTTCAACATCAGTCCTTCCATTGAACACCTAAGACTGATCTACTTTAGGATGGATTGGTTGGATCTCCTTGCAGTCCAAGGGACTCTCAAGAGTCTTCTCCAACACCATAGTTCAAAAGCATCAGTTCTTCAGCACTCAGGTTTTTTTCTAATCCAACACTCACATCCATACACGACTACTGGAAAAACCATAGCCTTGACTAGATGGACCTTTGTTGGCAAAGTAATGTCTCTGCTTTTTAATATGCTTCTAGATTGGTCACACCTTTTCTTCCAAGGAGTAAGCGTCTTTTAATTTCATGGCTGCAGTCACCATCTGCAGTGATTTTGGAGCCCAAAAAAGTAAAGTCTGTTACTGTTTCCACTGTTTCCCCATCTATTAGCCATGAAGTGATGGGACTAGATACCATGATCTTAGTTTTCTAAATGTTGAATATTAAGCCAACTTTTCCACTCTCCTCTTTCACTTTCATCAAGAGGCTTTTTAGTTCCTCTTCACTTTCTGCCATCAGGGTGATGTCATCTGCATATCTGAGGTTATTAATATTTCTCCTGGCAATCTTGATTCCAGCTCGTGCTTCATCCAGCCCAGCGTTTTTCATGCATAGAAGTTAAATAAGCAGGGTGACGATATACAGCCTTGACATACTCCTTTCTCGATTTGGAACCAGTCTGTTGTTCCATGTCCAGTTCTAACTGTTGCTTCCTGACCTGCGTACAGATTTCTCAAGAGGCAGGTCAGGTAGTCTGGTATTCCCATCTCTTTCAGAATTTTCCACAGTTTATTGTGATCCACACAGTCAAAGGCTTTGGCATAGTCAATAAAGCAGAAATAGATGTTTTTCTGGAACTCTCTTGCTTTTTCGATGATCCAGTGGATGTTGGCAATTTGATCTCTGGTTCCTCTGCCTTATCTAAAACCAGCTTGAACATCTGTAATTCACGACTCGTGTATTGCTGAAGCCTGGTTTGGAGAATTTTGAGCATTACTTTACTAGTGAGTGAGATTAGGATTAGAATTGGGGTTGGAATGAAATCTGATCTTTTCCAGTCCTGTGGCCACTGCTGAGTTTTCCAAATTTGCTGGCATATTGAGTGCAACACTTTCACAGCATCATCTTTCAGGATTTGAAATAGCTCAACTGGAATTCTCTCACCTCCACCAGCTTTGTTCATAGTGATGCTTCCTAAGGCCCATTTCACTTCACATTCCAGGATATGTGGCTCTAGGTGAATGATCACACCATCGTGATTATCTGGGTTGTGAAGATCTTTTTTGTATAAGTCTTCTGTGTATTCTTGCCATCTCTTCTTAATATATTCTGCTTCTGTTAGGTTTATACCGTTTCTATCTTTTGTTGAGCCCATCTTTGCATGAAATGTTCCCTTGGTATCTCTGATTTTCTTGAAGAGATCTCTAGTCTTTCCCATTCTATTCTTTTCCTTTATTTCTTTGTGTTGATCACTGAGGAAGGCTTTCTTACTGCTCCTTGCTATTCTTTGGAACTCTGCTTTCAAATGAGTGTATCGTTCCTTTTCTCCTTTGCTTTTCACTTCTCTTCTTTTCACAGCTATTTATAAGACCTCTACAGACAGCCATTTTGCTTTTTTGCATTTCTTTTTGTTGGGGATGGTCTTGATCCCTGTCTCCTGTACAATGTCAAGAAACTCTGTCCATAGTTCAACAGGCACTCTGTCTATCAGATCTAGTCCCTTAAATCTATTTCTCACTTTCACTGTATAATCATAAGGGATTTGATTTAGATCACACCTGAAAGGTCTAGTGGTTTTACCCACTTTCTTCAATTTAAGTTTGAATTTGGCAGTAAGGAGTTCATGATCTGAGCCAAAGTCAGCTCCCGGTCTTGCTTTTGCTGACTATATATAGCTTCTACATCTTTGGCTGCAAAGAATATAATCAATATGATTTCGGTGTTGAACATCTGGTGATGTCCATGTGTAGAGTCTTCTCGTGTGTTGTTGGAAGAGGGTGTTTGCTATGCCCTGTGCTTTCTCTTGGGAAAACTCTATTAACCTTTGCCCTGCTTCATTCTGTACTCCAAGTCCAAATTTGCCTGTTACTCCAGGCATTTTTGACTTCCTACTTTTGCATTCCAGTCGCCTATAATGAAAAGGGCATCATTTGGGGGTGTTAATTCTAAAAGGTTTTGTATGTCATCTTAGAACTATTCAACTTCAGCTTCTTCGCCATTACTGGTTGGGGCATAGACTTGGATTACTCTGATATTGAGTGGTTTGCCTTGGAAATGAACAGAGATCAATCTGTCATTTTTGAGATTGCATCCAAGTACTGCATTTCAGACTCTTTTGTTGACTATGATGGCTATTCCACTTCTTCTAAGGGTTTTCTGCCCACAGTAATAAATACAATGGTCATTCCGAGTTAAATTCACCCATTCCAGCCCATTTTAGTCTACTGATTCCTAGAATGTCGACATTCACTCTATCTCCTGTTCACTTCCAATTTGCCTTGACTCATGGACCTAACATTCCAGGTTCCTGTGCAATATTGCTCTTTAGAGCATCGGACCTCGCTTCTATCACCAGTCACATCCATAACTGGGTGTTTTGTTTTGTTTTGTTTTGTTTTGCTTCAGCTCCATCCCTTCATTCTTTCTAGAGTTATTTCTCCACTTATCTCCAGTAGCATATTGGGCACCTACTGACCTGGGGAGTTCATCTTTCAATGTCCTATCTTTTTGCCTTTTCATACTGCTTATGGGGTTCTCAAGACAAGAATACTGAAGTGGTTTGCCATTCCCTTCTCCAGTTGACCACATTTTGTCAGAACTCTCCACCATGACAAACTCTCCATATTGGGTGGCTCCACACAGCATGGCCTAGTTTCATTGAGTCAGACAAGGCTGTGGTCCATGTGATCAGATTGGCTAGTTTTCTGTGATTGTGGTGATTTGTCAGATTGTCTAGTTTTCTGTGATTGTGTGATGATTCTTATCATGGAGAAAAAATGATGACAAGAAGAACAAGTATTGATTCTTTGTTAGTATATATCTACTTTGCTAAATTATAAAGTTATGTAGACCTCAAGCCAACTAGAGTATGAGACATGAGCTTTAAATAAAGTCAAGATTAGTATTTATTAATGTCTGGGGACATGTTTCTCTGAAATCCTTAAATATGTCTTGGTTTTTCTTGCTGAAATGTTTGTTTCTATATTGAATGAGAATGCAGTGTCCAGAAAATATTGAAAAAGTATTACTCTTAGGTTTTCCAGAAGTCTATAGTTGTTAACAACATAAAATTTCAAAAATCAATGTAATAAATATGCCAAAATATTTTCACACATAAATTAAATGATCATAATTTTTTAAAAAAATCCCTTTCCCAGCAATCAAGTCCCCTAGCCTTATTTATCTTCCCCATGTCTTGTAGATAACTTTTTGTAAGCCCATGCTATTAGCATTGTTCACACACATCTCAGCCTTCATCCAAACTGAGACAAGAGGACAATTTGGAGGGTCTTTTCCCTGCTCAATTTGTGTTGCTAATATATTAGCTCTAGGTCTGTTGTCCTTTTACTTTATTTTCCAGGTCTGAACTTCAACTTCTGCTTTGCCAATTCCTCTTAATAACATTAAAGGCCTTTTCTTATAAATGAAAGTTTGGGGTAAATGTAACTTAAAATTTGAGGAGTGATGATTTTATAGATAAAGGGGCATTGTTGAGCCACAGATTTGAAATCCCACTAGCAAAAATTCATATATATATATATATGTGTATATATATATATATAGCACTTGATTTTGAAATTAATAAAAGCAGACACTATGCCTGTGGTTTTCAAAGCATGATGTTTGAAACATACTTGTATTCTGTAAATTTAATTTGATAGGAAAAATGACTATTCTTTATTCATTTGTTCAAGCTATTCATCAACATGCCATTTCAGTTTTTAAAATCTTTCAATTGGTAATTCAGTCTGAGCTTAGGTACTTAATTTTGAAATACTGGAGAGACATTTCTTTTATTTTTGGATAACTATAGTCATAAGAGTCTTGTTTTTTATTAAGTCAAACCTGGCATATAACTTGTGCTGATTAATAGTATATCCAACATTGAGTAGTATATCCAACATTATATCATGTTGGAGCTTTATTTTGTATAATGACCTTTAGAATACCTAAGGTGAGGAAATTTTATTACCTTTCATTTCTTTTCCAGGGTGAAGATTCATGGGTTTCTGATTTCTGCTTCATTTACAATTGTATTCATTTTAATCTGAATGTGTTTTCACTTAGTTATATTTATCTTAAGAAGTAATTCACAGAAATAGCCTTTGCCTATGAGCTGAAATCTGTTTGGTTGTCATAAAGAAGAATGGGGCACCATGTCTAGCATTGTGGGAATTACATTATTTTCATGAATTCAATATTTGCTCAAGCTTTTATTTTTTTCTGTAACAATGGTAAGATCTCTCTCCCCAATAGTTCCATAACTATTTCCCTCAACCCAATGCTTATACCTATTTTTTAATATACAATTCTTAATATATAACTTAAAATATAATACAGGAATTGGTGTTTGTCTTATTTTCCCCTTTATTTCATAATCTCCTTTATACCCTGGTCATAGACCAAATGAAGACTGGATATTTATGTCTTTTTTTTCCTTGGGATGTGTAGCTCATCTTCATGTATGCATTGTTTAATTCTGATGTTTGTTTTCATTAGTTATATTTTGTATACAGTCTAAATCTGTGCCTAAAGCATGAAAATTATTTCTAAGTGATCAAAATTATAATGTTATCTTATGTACTTTATCAGATGGCAGGTTTAGTACCTTCAAATTATACATGAATGTCATATACTTTATATCTACAGGCCTCAGAATGTAAAGTGGCACCAGAAAATATTATACAATTAAACAGCATCAGAATTGTATTAAATCATATTGAACCTTGAAATATCTTCATAGTAAATATCTAATCATGGGCCTAGAAAAGGATGATAAGGGATTTTAGTTCATTATTGGCTACTTACTCCTCCAGTGTGCACTGAGTTATAAAGAAAAGCAGACATAATAGAACAAATTAATAAGCCACATCATATAGACATATCTGGGTCTCTATTGATATCTATATCTATTGATATAATTTATAGTTCAAAAGAGTAATAATTAGAGTGAGGGCTATAGAGAGAGGGATTAAAATTTTTGTCTTTTTACTTTTTTCCCCTTATACCTGAGCCTGATGTAGAATAGAAACATAGAAACAGAACTAGAGAAAGCCTTACTTACATATCTTTTATGAGATTCTATTTGCTCATAATTAAATTGAAAAAGAGGAAATTGGAGATTTATTCTATCAGGAATATAATGTCTATGCATGTGTGATCAGTCACTTCAGTAATGTCTGACTCTTTGGAACACTATGGACTGTGGACCATCAGGCTCTTCTGTCCATGTGATTCTCCAGGCAAGAATACTCGAGTAGGTCGCCATGACAGTGTCTAAAACATTGTAAACACTCTCTCTCTTCATCTGGTGCTTCTCTGTCTTTTCCACATCAGTCAGTGATAGTCTTTCTGGGTATCCATCTCCTATGTTCTTTCTTAATCCGAAATGGATATGAATGAAGCAAGTGATAAATAAACCATTTGAAAGAATGAAGCAAGTGATAAATAAAGCATTTAATATATTTAGTCTTAAAATAAGTTAATGTGCAAATCCAAGAATCAGTCATTCCACTATGAATCGCTGGAAATTGTCATAATGAATAGGAGTGAAGAGGGCAGGGTACAACCTTTCAAAGAATGACATAGCCCAAGGACACCACATGAACTGTTTAGAACCAAATAGGTTCAAGATGGCAAATAAGGACTTCCACTAGACCTTGAGCCTAAGTATATGCTCATCATAACACATTAGCAAGCTAAATGACCACATCTACAGGTGCCATGATAATTCCACAGCTGGCCATAAAGGTCTAAAAGTGAGCCAAATTATTGGCAATCCCTACCCCTTCCCCCGAATATCTGGAATACGCTTCCCACTCATTGCCTATAAAATTACTCACCCCTTTAAAACCTGACAACCCCACACCCTGGAGCTGTTCTTACCTTCTGAGATGGCCCACCCTCTGTGGAGTGTGTTTTCTCTGTAAATAAATCCACTTCATTCCTATCAGTTTGTTTCTACTGAATTTCTTTTTGCCCTGAGACTTCAAAATCTGAGCTTCATTAAGTTCTGAGACCAGGTTAAAAGACTGTGGGTTCAAGTCCCAGTCCGAGGTGCACTGTTTTTATTTTTGGTTTTCAGTACCCATAATTTCAGATGTTTCTTGGACCTCTTTGAAATTATCCCTGCTTTCAAGCTGTTCCCCTCCTTTCTTCAACATTCAGTAGAACTAGCTCACTAAATGTGGCTCTTACTGCAATCAATTCTTCTAAAGTCTGATTAGTATAAAAATTTGAGCCCCTAAGGCATGCCTAATCTAGGCCTATAAATCCTGCCCATCATGGGCAAACTTCTGTGTCATCATTTATCACTGTGCTTTCTGTTTCACAGTAACTATCCATTGTGATTCTATTATAGTCTCTCTCTTTTCAGTTATAATCAAAAGTGAGTCTTCTGAATTTCTTGGGTCAGTTATCTTGACTCAATATGTGAATTGAAGCTTTAATAGGGGCCCAACATTTGCCAACTGAAAATTTATCTGTTTGGAATATTATTTTAAGATATTTATTTTCTAAGAAACAACTCCCTTAAGAGAGCAATATTTTATCTGGTGTCCAAAAGATGTGGAGGAGTTAAATAGGCAAAGTTGGGTTGTAAAGCAGAAAAAAAGCATTTTGGAGAAAAGTTGTTAGTTAAAGCTTCTGAGACAACTGAGAGGTCTTATGCATGTTATCAGAACTAAAAGACATGGATGACTTGGTTAGTGAAACTGAAGTACCTGGAGTAATGAGATATAATGAAAGGATTAATAGATCATGTTAAGAAGTTGGCACTTTATCTAAAGAGCAATGGAAAGACAGTAAATGGTTTTGTTCGTAGGACTGAAATACTGGGATTAGAATTTTAAAAAACTAGTTGAGTTTTAGTAAACTCTGGGAGTTGGTAATGGACAGGGAGGCCTGGTGTGCTGCAATTCATGGAGTTGCAAAGAATCAGACACGACTGAGCGACTGAACTGAACTGAATTAATAGGGCTGGTGGAGTGTGGTAGGGGAATAGAAATGCAAGGGGGTGAAGTAGATGGATAATGCAGATATCCAGAAAAGACTTATATTGGACTAAGATGGTGACAAGAGAAATAGAAGAAATGGCAAAAAGTAAATACAAATTTAGATCATTAAGTGTGCTTTACAGAACTGGGAAAGACCCCTTTAGGGGTAATCATTGTAGCTGTGAATCCAAAATAGCTGATGCCATGCACAAATTTACCAATCTGGTGGTTACTACAAGCAGTGTGTGTGTGTGTGTGTGTGTGTGTGTGTGTGTGTGTGTGTGTGTATTTATTTCCCCCGACCCCTCCAGAGTTGACCCTAGACCTTGAAAATCCTTGGAGTCTTTGAAAATCCCTGGAAACCTTGAAAGTCATTCAGAGCCTGCAGGACCTTAAACATAACATTTTTGTAGTGAGCCACATAAATAAGTTAGTACTTTATGTAATTGATGAATCAGGCATACCATGTGTTAGGTTCTGTCAATAGTAAGAAAGACTGTCACTCACTTCCTCACTGCTCAAACCAGCTTAATTTGAATGGAAGTTTAAAAGCACAAAGATAAGTTACCTTGACTGGAAACTATAATTGAATCGTTCCTATAATTGATTAAGACAGTGGAAAACAAAGAAGAAATGACTACATAATTTTATAGGCATTTTTGAATGAAGTGAAAGGAGTTTATTTTTTACCCCCTTCCTGATTGCTAACACATTACATCCTCTTGCCAAAATAATAATAATTGCTGGCATATAACAATTGTTTGCTCTATGCCAGGCACTGGAGTGATGTGTTTACATACATTATCTTAATTTAATGTTCCCAATAATCCAGTGAGGTAATTTTCAAGCCTGCTTTTTTTTTTTTAAATGGAGAAGAGAGGACTTAAATGATATGCTCTTGCTGTTTAGTCACTAAGTCATGTCTGTCTCTTTGCAACCCCATGGACTGTAACCCATCTGTCTATGGCATTTTCCAGGCAAGAATATTTGAGTGGGTTGTCATTTTCTTCTCCAGGGCATCTTCCCGACCCAGAGATTGAACCTGGGTCTCCTGCATTGTAGGTGGATTCTTTCCCTCTAAGTTACCTGGGAAGCCCAAATGATTTACCTAAGATAAAAAAATTTGTAAGTGATAAAGTACGTATTTAAATAAAGGCTAACCCTAAGATTCATATTTTCACATTTATACAATACTGTTTTTTATTATGTGGTTCAAGAGTTTTTAGTAACTGTTCATGTGAAAGTAAGCAGTTTCCATGAAAGGGCATGAACTCTGTGCTTGTGGCATTCATTCATTCAACAGGAACTATTGTTACCATGTTATTTTCTGGGAATTTAGTTGCAAGTGTAGCAAGCATAAAATCTGCTATACTACAATTTACAGACAAGAAGGAAAGAGAAAATGGAACAAGGATTAATAATAAAATATAATAAAGATTATAAAAAAGAAAGGGCAGAGTGCACTAGAAATTTAGAGCATGAACAAATATTCTAGTTTTGGGGGGAAATAATAAAAAAGTAAAATTTTAGGCATTAGAAGGACAACCAAGAGACAAATAAAGATGAGGGAGGTGAAAAAGATTTTGTAAAAGGCTTTCAGTTGAGAAAGAACAGGTCATGTTTTAGATAACAAAGTAGTACAGTGTGGCTGGAAAGTCAGTGGGAGAGAAAAACATAAAGTTGTTTGATCAGTAAACTAATTCAATACCATAGAAGATAATGGAAATCATATTTAGAAGATTAGACTTTATCCTCAGCATTGTAGGAAGCCATTTAAAAGGCAATCATATGATTAGAAATTTAAGGCTCAGATGGGGTATACCATGCCCAGTGTATAAAGTTACAGTATCATAGAGAGTGAAGCCAGGTACATGATTGCAAAAGGATATAGTTGACAGGGTACAGTAATCTGGGCCAAGAGACTAAATTGCTGCTGCTGCTGCTGAGTCGCTTCAGTCATGTCCGACTCTGCGACCCCATAGATGGCAGCTGACCAGGCTCCTCAGTCCATGGGATTTTCCAGGCAAGAGTACTGGAGTGGGGTGCCATTTCCTTCTCCAATGCATGAAAGTGAAAGTGAAGTTGCTCAGTCAGGTCTGCCTCTTAGTGGGTTGCCATTTCCTTCTTTTTCCGTCAACTGAAATTCCATTTTATTTCCTAAATTAGGCTGGAAATAAAGACTATTTGAAAAGTCTTTAACTGGAGAGATTAGTAGTTTTCTGGTGGAGTATATATGGGCTGAAAGAAAAATCCCTAGATCTCTTCATTGGTAAATCATTGAATGATGGAATTCTGCCCTGGGGCAAAAAAAATGACAAGCTGGAGGAAATCATTACTAATTTATTTTTGGTTGAGTTAAAATAATTACTTTATGCGCAGTGGGCATGTATCTCTGATGAGCAATGGACAATCTTGAGGTGAGTAAGGTGCCTGTTTCTACCAGAAATGGGAGACACTAATAAAACAGGTCATAAATTAAGATTAAGGCCAGCACTGTGGGAGTTAACTGGATATCTTAGAACCAGGCAGGATTATGGTTCTGGTTTCCTGTAGAAAAAACCAACATTAAACATGTTAGCCTTTTGGAGGATGTATAGGGCTGGCTTTAGTTACAAAAAGCACTGTTACAAAAGAGGAAAGGGAAATAATAGCAAATCTGGCAGAAATGTAATCCTATGGGAGGATCCAACATATATAGAGAAAAAGAAGAAACATACTATGGGGATTACAGGGTTAACATTGTGCAATACAAGATGGTTTGACTAGGGAGGATATGTGGCAAACAATTTGATAGGGATCTGAACAATTGCTTATTTGTTCACTACATTTCAGATTTGAGGAGGAAATATACTAATCTTTGTGTGTGGAGTATATTAATCCTCTGAATATGTAGGTATGCTAACGCTACCAGTATGATCTATAGTTCTAAAAATAACTGAAGAACTCAGCTACCATATTGAAAATTTAGTGAATTTAGACTGGAAAAGGCTAATTACGGCAGAGAGGACTTTATCCAGGAACTTGCCTTTATATGGTTATCACATGCTAGTAACTTTGGTTGTTTTGTGGAATATTAACAAATGAGGACACAGAACTTGGTCTAAATTATACCACTCATGAGTGAAAGAACCAGAAGTGGGCTTGGTGGAGAACTGAGACTGGCAAAAGTTCTAGCCTGATATCCAAGACACATTTACTTGGAAAATTTCTCCCCCAACTTCCCCCACTTGGTCGATGCCTTTGGAAAATTAAGCTATCTTATTTACAGTCAAATATCCTTTTATATGAAAGAAAGATTGCCAAAAACCTGATGCATATGTTTATAGGTTATTTACTTGCAAATCATGTTTTGAGTCTCATTCTGTATGTGTGTGTATGTGTGTATATATATGTGTGTGTGTGTGTGTATATATATACACACACACACACACACATATGACATTTAGATATTGTAATGCCTCCATGCATGTGTAGGAACTTGATATAATGAGTGAGGACTTTCTCGCCCAGTATAGTCAATAATCTGGAAACCATATTGACTTTTTATTTAATTCTGCCATATAGTTAAACATGAGCTTCTACATGTGACTTTTTGGTATATTAGAGAAAGTAGGCTCAGCATGTTTTCCTTAATGAACCTTTCTCTTCAGTTCCTCATTCTAACTGCTGACACAGATCACTATCCCTCCCTTCTGCAATCTCCTTAGGATAATAAATCTCTCTTTCTCTTTGAGAAAAGTATTAATATTTAATTGGAAAAACTCTTAAAATGTTAGGAAAATATTAAACCAAGCACTGAATAATGCCCAGGAGAGTAGGCAGCTTGATTTGTGCAATGAAGTTTAGTTGTTCATTTGCATTTTTTTCTAATCACAGTGACCTACTAAGTGGATCTTTTTCATGTTCCTTTTTAAAAGTAAAGTTCTATTGAGTAAGAAAATAAGTCACAAAAGGGGATGTCAGTTTACATTTCTTTTCCAAAGTACTCTTTGAAACAGTGCTTATTTGAACATATTAAATTTGTTCCAAAAATATTCAGGTCATGCATAATTAAATATGTAGCTTTTAGCAATTTTAGTTCTTCTAATATATGTTGTATACTATATAATTCGTACTTTTGAGTGAGTATTACTGTTTTATGCTTCCAGATGTCTTTGTAATTTGTTATTCAAAGGTTAATGTTATGCAAGTATTGAAGGTCAAGATTTAGTGGAAATTTAAATGATAAAACGTTTGAGTTTCAACACATATAGTTGTGAAAAATCTTGGCAAAAATAGAGTCAGAGCTCTGTTAAAGATTAAAGAGGATTAAGGGCTGTTTTAACATATGAAATTCAAAGTATTTTATTGATTCTGACTTATTTATATTACCTAGGTTATATGTGAGAAGAAAGAGTGAACGTTTGGAGATCAGTCAGTTTCTATGAACAGTATATTTTTTCACATCCACATAGCAATTACTCCTGTGTTGTATGAGGGATTTTGGTGTATGTGGTGGTGATTTTTTTAACCTATGAAATTCCCCTAATGGAATATGAAATAAAAAAAAATCTTCTTACATCAGTAATAATAATAATGACAACAAAAGTTAACACTTTCTACATCCTATGGTTTGGGCAGTATTTATAGTAGTGTTAACATATTTGTATTCCTTCATTCTCACACACACACACAAACCCCACCACAAAAACCCCACAACAAAACCGCATTTTGTTTTACCTTCACATTGCAGAGGAATCTCAGGTACAGACAGGATCCATAAGTGTCCTAAGGTCACATGTGTAGTAAGAGATGCTGGAGAAGTTTCTAAGCCAGGCACACTGGTTTTAAAACCTGACATAATTAAAAATCTGATATACCGCTGCTTAAAATATTATTTTACTTATTTTATCTGCATACATTTTATTTCCCACAAAAAATGATCTTCAGTTTAAGACAGATTACTAGTTTATGGTCTCTTGCCCCGCAAACACAACATAAAACCACATTCTTTTGTGACCTTTCTTTTCTTATGTTAATACAATCTTGATAGTCACTGGAGGCCCATAAGGATAATGAGAAGCAGAGTGAATATTAGAAATGAACGGACACAGTGTGAGTTATTTCTGGCAGATAATTCTACATGTTACTAATAATTTGTGATTTCAATTTTTGTTTCCATGGTAAAGAAACAATTTTTGAACATATCTCCAAAAATGAATGGAGCTTCATTTATGGCTTCACAATAAATGTAACTACCTTAAAATATCATCCTTCTCAAGATCTTTTTATTCCTTAATTTGGAATTACATTGAATCTTAGCAAGGGAGGAATAAGATAATGTAAAAAAGAAAACATCAGATTGGGAAAGACTAAAGATCTCTTCAAAAAATTAGAGATATCAAGGGAAAACTTCAGGCAAAGATGGGTTCGATAAAGGACAGAAATGGTATGGACCTAACAGAAGCAGAAGATATTAAGAAGAGGTGGCAGGAATACACAGAAGAACTGTACAAAAAAGATCTTCACAAGCCAGATAATCACAATGGTGTGATCACTCACCAGACATCCTGGAATGTGAAGTCAAGTGGGCCTTAGAAAGCATCACTAGGAACAAAGCTAGTGGAGGTGATGGAATTCCAGTTGAGCTATTTGAAATCCTGAAAGATGATGCTATAAAAGTGCTACACTTAATATGCCAGCAAATTTGGAAAACTCAGCAGTAGCCACAGGACTGGAAAAGGTCAGTTTTCATTCCAGTCCCAAAGAAAAGCAATGCCAAAGAATGCTCAAACTACCACACATTTGAACTCATCTCACACGCTAGTAAAGTAATGTTCAAAATTCTCCAAGCCAGGCTTCAGCAATTCGTGAACCAAGAACTTCCAGATGTTCAAGCTGGTTTTAGAAAAGGCAGAGGAACCAGAGATTAAATTGCCAATATCCACTGGATCATCAAGAAAGCAAGAGAGTTCCAGAAAAATATCTATTTCTGCTTTATTGACTATGCCAAACCTTCGAATGTATGGATCACAATAAACTGTGGAAAATTCTGAAAGAGATGGGAATACCAGACCACCTGACCTGCCTCTTGAGAAGCCCGTATGCAGATCGGGAAGCAACAGTAAGAACTGGACATGGAACAACAGACTGGTTCCAAATAGGAAAAGGAGTATGTCAAGGCTGTATATTGTCACCCTGCTTATTTAACTTATATGCAGAGTACATCATGAGAAACACTAAGCTGGAAGAAACACAAGCTTGAATCAAGATTGCTGGGAGAAATATCAATAACCTCAGATATGCGGATGACATCACCCTGATGGCTGAGAGTGAAGAGGAACTGAAAAGCCTCTTGATGAAAGTGAAAGAGGAGAGTGAAAAAGTTGGCTTAAAGCTCAACATTCAGAAAACTAAGATCATGGCATCTGGTCCCATCACTTCATGGGGAATAGATGGGGAGACAGTGGAAAGAGTGTCAGACTTTATTTTTTTGGGCTCCAAAATCACTGCAGATGATGACTGTCGCCATGAAATTAAAAGACGCTAACTCCTTGGAAGGAAAGTTATGGCCAACCTAACAGCATATTAAAAAGCAGAGACATTACTTTGCCTACAAAGGTCTGTGTGGTCCAGTCTATGGTTTTTCCAGTGGTCATGTATGGATGTGAGAGTTGGACTGTGAAGAAAGCTGAGCGCTGAAAAATAATGCTTTTGAGCTGTGGTGTTGGAGAAGACTCTTGAGAGTCCCTTGGACTGCAAGGAGATCCAACAAGTCCATCCTAAAGGAGATCAGTCCTGGGTGTTCATTGAAAGGACTGATGCTGAAGCTGAAACTCCAATACTTTTGACCACCCCATGTGAAGAGTTGACTCTTCCCTCCCTGATGCTGGGAGGGATTGGGGGCAGAAGGAGAAGGGGACAACAGGATGAGATGGCTGGATGGCCTCACTGACTCGATGGGCATGAGTTTGAGTAGACTCCGGGAGTTTTTGATGGACAGGGAGGCCTGGCGTGCTGCAATTCATGGGGTCGCAAAGAGTCGGACATGACTGAGCATCTGAACTGAAGTGACTGACTGAAGAGTGGGTCAAATTTTGATAATATGGATTACATTTACCCCTTTGACACTGCCTAATACAAAGACCTACACAATGGAACTCCCATGAAATCAGGTAGCACAAGGCAATGAAACTAACTGTATTTTAAAATGGACACACAAGGAAGGATGTGGGCATGTGTACATAGATGTACATACACCCTCAATGGGTTTTTCTAATCAAGTATAAAGAGAGATTGCATGAATTCATGATCAGATAAAGAAGATTCACATGCTTCCAAAAACTTTGGAAACAATATTGTTTAACTTCTGAAAGCTGAAATATATCACAATTAAATATAATCAAAATGATGTTTTCACCCTGAGGAAAATATGGATTTATTATAAAAGAGTTCAGAGGGAATTTACTCTATCCAATAAAGGCAACCTCTACCTCATTAGTTTTTGACTTTCAACCACTGTTTGAGAATCAGATCAATCAAAAATCACAGTGGCCTGTGGTTTGGAACTTCTGACCACCAGCATGAGATCACTTGTTGAAGAAATGTGTGTTCAGTACCAAATCCATTAGCAGTTTATCGGACCTAAGATATCCAGTGCAATCTGTTCTCTCTGAAGTTGTGCTGAGGTGATGTTTGTTTCCTATGGCTGATAAGCATGTTTCCTTACTTTGGAGAGGAGTTTCACAATTTACATCTGTAGCACTAATTGTTTGGATTCTTTTAATTTCTCTCTTACAACCACTTTTCTCTTAAAAAGAATTTACGTACTTTACCTATTCTAACACTAATTGAAACAACATCCAAGGTCACAATTCAGAAAGTATTAAAAAAATGTTTAAAGCTTGCTTTGATTTGGGGAAAGATATAATAATCATCAAATTTTCCTCTCCCAACCAAGTGACTCTTATTTGTATCTGTGAATGAGAAAAAAAATGGATAAAACATCAAGTAACACTCTTCCAAAAACAATTTGAAATCAAAGGAAATATATCTAGGGGAGTTCCCTGGTGATCCAGTGGTTAAGAATCTGCCAGTCTGCCTTTCGATGCAGTGGATGCAGATTTGATCCCTGGTAGAGATCACTGGTGACCCAGATGGTAAAGAATCTGCCTGCAATGCGAGAGACCCAGGTTTGATCCCTGGGTCTGGAAGATCTCCTGAAGAAGGGAATGGCAACCCACTCTAGTATCCTTGCCTAGAGAATTCCATGAACAGAGGAGCCTAGTGGCTACAGTCCATGGGCATGCAAAGAGTTGGACACGACTGGTTAGCTGACACTAGGGAGCTAAGACCCCACATGCCACGGGGCCACTAACCCTGCTCATGGCACATTTAGAGAAAAGCTACATGCCACAGTGAAGAGCCCTTGCGCTGCAACAAAGATACAGCCCAGTCCAAAAAAAGAAAAGAAAGAAGTGCACCTCAGAAAGGTGAGAAAGAGTAGTGGGATGAACACACATTCAGAACACACTAGATTTTTAGGGAAATGTTCAGAAATTTTGCAAAAGCATGTAGAGATGGAGCATGACTAAGTGCTGCTAAAACATCTTAGTTCAAGAATTGGACCTGCGGAGCTAGAGGAATAGAGAGGATTTGTGAGGACATGTATTTTGCCTCATAAAGAAGAGGCCCTATTTGTATTTTCTTGATGGGAACACTGAATATTCAGACTAGTTTTTAGGTTCTCCAGAATTGTCAAGAAGTATGTTTATTTCAATACAGATTTTGAGTCTATGGAACAATAACCCAATCATTACTGGATCTTCCCTTGACTTATCATCTTTAATCAGTGGAGTCATGGAAGAAATGGTCAGTTAGACTTAAATCTATTTCATTATTTTTGTACCTGTGCGCCTAGGAAGTGTCTCAGAGGTTGTTTTTTCTGTTAATAAATGCTGTATGGGCAGGAAAGGGGTGTAACGGACAGAGAGGGAGGGAAGGAGAAAGGAGGAAAGAAGAAAGGAAAGCAAGAGGAAGGACTGGAAAGAAAGGGAAACTTTTACAACTTTATTTGATGCCAGAGTTCTCAGAGCTTTCCCTATGTTCTTCAATAGTGAAAATCTATAAGATGACAATAAAATATGAGACACATCTCAAACATAATTGTCAATTATCATGGCAATGTGTGTGTTTGTATATGGAACTAGCATTACGTGAAACATACTTGGGATATTGAGCTTCACTTGTGTTTAACTTAGAAGGTCCAAAATGAGCAAGCGCTTTTTTTTTTTTTTTTTTTTTTTGAGAATGATCAAGTTCACATCTTAATTACAGACTCTCTTTGGTTAACTAAGCAGTAAAATTGAAAAGCTTATGTGTCTCTGTATGCATATACACAGAAGAACAATTGCAGATAATGTATCATAAGGTCGTGATATCAGCTTCTAACTATTGGTTAAAGACTTGTGAAATTCATAGCAAGCACTGGTAACTGAAATTACCATGGTCTCTCTCATGGTCTGGATCATTTTCTTTAGTTCCTGAAGTCAGGCATATGCACAGAATCTTCATGTGTTCCAAAGCCAGTCTCTAGAGGAAATGAACTTTAAAAGCCTGTTTTCCTTCCTCTTCCCCCCTGAATCTGCTTTTATTTTCAAGTATAGGAGACTGTCAATCTTTCCCCTCACTTCTAAATTTCAGACTTTTAAAGCAAAGGTTTCATCTACTATTTCTTTAGCTTTGTTTGCTTTTGTATGAATTTAAAAATATCTTTGCAGTGGTGTCACACCCAGTGAAAACTAAAGCCTTTCTTCTACTTTTTTCATCTAGGAACATCTCCCCTTCTGTTCTGTAAAATGTAGGTTTCTGCTTTCATCTCGGTGCTATAGGAATCAGTTTTTCTCTAAGTTTGGCCATTTGAAAGACTGAAATTCTGTTCTATGTTTTGTCAAGGTCTAATAAGACCAGTTTCTTAGCAAGAGTGCAATCTGATAGAAGTTCCTTCATTGAACAGTTATGGACTGCATATTATTATGCAGTGTCTCCTTCCAACTAATTCAGGCATTTCTTAAGAATACACATCTATTCTTGTGTTGACTGCTTAAATTAAGTATCTGCAGCTAAGTTAGACAATTATCAAATTTGAGCACTCCATCTTTAAATGGTTTGTACGTTGGTGGTACATGGGGAGGCAGGGTTGTTGATGCAAAAGCCACATAAAATGAAATATGAATCTGTTAGGTACTTAAAACAAGATATAAATGTGACAGAAAGTATAAGTTACAATAATATCAACAGAAAAGATAGGTTGAAGTTTGAAATACAGGCAAACTACTCTCCTCTCTCTCTCTCTCAAACAATAAAAATTCTTATTACAGAAATTATTGTTTTATTTTCTTTCAATTTACTATTGTGGCAGAGAGAATTCGGTTCTCAGAAATTTGAAATCAGAAGGAAAGCCATAGCTTCCCTCAAACTATGTTTGAGTCACATTAAATAAAATTCAAGTGGTATATTCCAAGATAAGATATTATCTTCAATAGAAACTTCTTGAATGAATGAATGAATGTGTCAATGAATGGATCACTTGGAGGAAAGTTTATATAGAAACATGCTTTAGAAAAATTTAAATAAGCCTACATACAAACTGAATTTAAGACTGAAGACAAGAGATTTAAGGCCCATAAAACCCAACAAGAAAAGGCAGAATTAGTTTGAGTAGTTTAGGAATAACCAACTTCATTGTGAACTGAACTTTAATTTGTATTCGGAAATTCTGCCCCTGATATGATCAAGTAATCTCCTACCAAACCAATACTGCACTTAATAACTAAACTGAACAAAAATACCAAAACAAAGAACAGTACTTGGGAGCAGACATCCAACACAGGCACATTTCAGAGGGCACTGGACACTTACAATAGCAAATAATCAAGAAGGAGTTTCCTTTTTCAATGAGATTTAGCCCGAAGACAGACTGAACTGAATCCCGTAGGGAGAGTCTAAAAGAGAAAAAAATACCTGTCTTTCTGGACTGGAAAATCAGAAAACAATGTCTTGAGTAACCATAGCAGTTGAAATTGGGGGAAAGGAGTCCATGAAAGGAGCAAGTCATAGGTAAGGGAACAAATGTTATGTCTGCACCAATCAAATATCTGGCTGATCTTTGATCTCAGCATACACAAGGTGGAGTCCAAGCAGGTCAGCTAAAGATGAAGGAACTGACCTAATATTTAAAATAACCCTCAAGAGTGTTTGCAGTTCTACTATAACCAAATTAATTACCTGTTCAAACAAACAAGCAAAACAACACACAATCCTATTTGGAGGAATATTTTAGGATCTATAGTCTCCACAACTTAACATTCACAAATACAAAGCCTACACTGACAAATTTTTGACCGACTGATTATTGATGTAAAAATTACCTCAAGATTAATCAAACACCTAAATGTTAAGAGCTAAGATTTTAAGTATTTTATAAGAAAATATAGGTATAAATCTTCATGACATAGGAGTACCTAATGATTTCTTCATTGTGACACCAAAAGCACAAACAACAAAAGAAAAGGAAAAAAAAATTGAATTTAATAAAAGTTGAAAGCTTTTGTACATCAAAGAACACCATTAAAAATTGTAAAAATACAATCCAAATTTAGAAATCTAGACAATCTTAGCATATGATTCAATAGTCCCACTCCTAGGTATTTACCCAAATAAGTTGAAGACTTATGTACATACAAAAACTTGCATTCACATATTTATAGCAGCTTTATTGTAATTGCCATTGTTTAGGTGTAATCAAGATTATTCAATAGGTGAATGGATTAAAAACACTGTGATACATCAGTACAATAGAATGCTATTCAGAGATTTTTTTTAAAAAGAAACAAGAAGACATGAAAAGACATGGAGGAGCCTTAACAGATATGCAGATATTGCTTGGAGAAGAAAGCCAGTCTTAAAAGAACACATACTGTATGATTCCAACTATATGACATTCTGAAAAAAAGCAAATCTGTAAAAACAATTAAAAAGATAGTGGTTGTTAGTGGTTTAGAGTTAAAGGAAAAAGTGAAGGAAACATATGTGGAGCAGAGAGGATATCTGGGGCAGTTAAACTATTGTGGATGATACTCTAATACTATAATGATGGATGCCATGACATTATGGGTTTGTCAACACCCATAGCTTTGCCCCATGCAAGGAGAACCTTGTGAACTAAGTACCCTAAGTTAAAATAACATTTCAGTATTGCCTCATCAAGGCCACAAACAGAATCCATGATGTTAATAATACAGGAAACTGTGTTCAGTAGGGAAAGGAGTATGTGGGAACTCTATACTTCCTGCTTATTTTTACTGTCAACTTAAACCAGCTGTAAAAATTAAAATCTATTATCTTTTAAAGTAAAACAATAGAGAACTATGTATCATCTAACACTAAAATTAAAAGTAATAATACAACCCATAGAAAGAGAAAATATTTTCAAATCATGTTTAAAATAAGGAAATTTTATCCAGAATTGATAAAGAATGCTTACCACTTAACACTAAATGGATAAATAGCTCAATTAAAAACAGGTGAAAAGGTCTGAGTAGACATTTCTCCAAAGCAGATATACAAATAACTAATAAATACATGAAAAGGTGTTCAACACCATTAGACATTAGAGAAATGCTGATCAAAACCGTGAGATAACACTTTGCATTCACTCAGATGGCAATAATAATAAAGATAGATAATAAGTTTTTCTGAGAATGTGAAGAAATTGAAACCTTCAAACGTTTCTGTTGGGGATATAGAATGACAGCTACTTTGGAAAATAATATGGCAATTGTCAAAAGTTAAACATAGAGTTATGATCTGACCCAGCATTTTCATATCTACAATTTTTGGTAAAATTTTATAAGCATATAAATTTATTTCCAGGTAGAAAGGGCCTGGTATATTCTAAGCAAACTTGAAGAGGAGGAACAGAATTGGAGAAATTACATTACATAACTTCAAGATTTACTGTAAAGCAAATTTAATCTCAAAGCTATAATGTTAGCATAAGGATCAATACATAGTAGAAATATAATTTTAAAAAAACAATCCCAGAGATAGTCCCAACCTTATACCATTAATTAAGTTTCCAACGAGTACATAAAGTAATTTCCTGGGTAAGATAGACCCTTTCATCATATGATGCTGGATTAAGTGAATATGCATATGAGAAAAAAATGAACCTTGACCTTCAACCTCATATCATACACAAGATTAAATTGAACTGGATCATCAGTTCAGTTCAGTCTCTCAGTCATGTCCAACTCTTTTCAACCTGATGGACTGGAGCATGCCAAGCCTCCCTGTCCATTACGAACTCCCAGAGTTTACCCAAACTCATGTCCATTGAGTCAGTGATGCTATCCAACCATCTCATCCTCTGTTGTCCCCTACTCCTCCCACCTTCAATCTTTCCCAGCATCACGGTCTTTTCCAAGGAATCAGTTCTTCATATCAGGTGACCAAAGTATTGGAGTTTCAGCTTCAGCATCAGTCCTTCCAATGAACACCCAGGACTGATCTCCTTTAGGATGGACTGGTTGGATCTCCTTGTAGTCCAAGGGACTCTCAAGAGTCTTCTACAGCACCACAGTTCAAAAGCATCAATTTTTTGGCACTCAGCTTTCTTCACAGTCCAACTCTCACATCCATACATGACCACTGGAAAAACCATAGCCTTGACCACACAGACCTTTGTTGGCAAAGTAATGTCTCTGCATTTTAATATGCTGTCTAGGTTGGTCATAACTTTTCTTCCAAGGAGCAAGTGTCGTTTAATTTCATGGCTGCAATCACCATCTGCAGTGATTTTGGAGCACCAAGAAATAACGTCTGCCACTGTTTCCACTGTTTCCCAATCTATTTGCCATGAAGTGTTGGGACCAGATGCCATGATCCTAGTTTCCGGAATGTTGAGCTTTAAGCCAACTTTTTCACCCTCCTCTTTCACTTTCATCAAGAGGCTCTTTAGTTCTTCACTTTTTGCCATAAGGGTGGTGTCATCTGCATATCTGAGGTTTTGATATTTCTCCCAGCAATCTTGATTCCAGCTTGTGCTTCATCCAGTCCAGCATTCATCATGATGTACTCTGCATATAAGATAAATAACCACTCTTGATAATATACATGTTTCAATGCTGTTCTCTTGAAACATCCCACCCTTGCCTTCTCCCACAGAGTCCAAAAGTCTGTTCTGTACATCTGTGTCTCTTTTTCTGTTTTGCATATAGGGTTATCATTACCATCTTTCTAAATTCCATATATATGCATTAGTATACTGTATTGGTCTTTATCTTTTTGGCTTACTTCACTCTGTATAATGGGCTCCAGTTTCATCCATCTCATTAGAACTGATTCAAATGAATTCTTTTTAATGGCTGAGTAATATTCCATGGTGTATATGTGCCACAGCTTCCTTATCCATTTGTCTGCTGATGGGCATCTAGGTTGCTTCCATGTCCTGGCTATTATAAACAGTGCTGTGATGAACATTGGGGTGCACGTGTCTCTTTCAGATCTCGTTTCCTTGGTGTGTATGCCCAGAATTGGGATGCATGAGGTATATCTTCAGAGTCTGTCCTGCTATCCATCATGCTATAAAGCCTTGCTAAGCAGGAGTTTTATCATTTATTTTATTTCCAGATAGGCAAGAAGGCAATATGGGTATATATCATATAGATCTAGAAAACAGAGTTTGAAATTGAAGAAGTCACAGTATCACCAAGGATATTACTGTAAAAGCACTGGGAAGACCCAGAGGAATTGGGTGGAGAGGGAGGTGGGAGGGGGGATCGGGATGGGGAATACATGTAAATCCATGGCTGATTCATGTCAATGTATGACAAAACCCAATACAATATTGTAAAGTAATAGCCTCCAACTAATAAAAATAAATGGGTAAAAAAAGATAAATAAGCAGGGTGACAATCTACAGCCTTGATGTACTCCTTTTCCTATTTGGAGCCAGTCTGTTGTTCCATGTCCAGTTCTAACTGTTGCTTCCTGACCTGCATACAGGATCATAGACAACATAAAAACTAAACCCATAATGCTTTTTAAAAAATACAGGAGAGTATGTCCATGGATTTTTGTAGTCAAGTTCCTATTAAAGAGCATAGAAACTAATTACCATAAAAGTAAAAAAAAATTTTCCATCATAAAGGACATTCACTAAAATGCAGCATTAAGAAAAACAGATAATTCATAGGTGAGAAGTATTCATAATTCATATTTTTGGAACACGACACAGAATTCAAACTATATGAAGAAATATAATTCAATAATGAAAAGATACTTAAATACAAAATGAGGAAATATTTGAACACATGTATCAAAGAAAAAGATATACAAATGGCCTATAATAAACACATTTAAAAAGATAGTAGCATTAGTTATCAGGAAAGTGAAAATTAACATCAAAATGAATTAACACAATGCATCCACTAAATTGGCTAAAATTATAAGGACTGATCACCACTAAAAGTTGACAGAAATGTGTTTTTTCTCATACATTGTTGATGGAAATGTACAGGTATGCAGCCACTTTTTAAGATTGACAATTTTTTATCAGTATTAATCATATACCTCATTATGTAAAGGCAATTAAGTATTCACCTAAGAGAAATAAAAGTACTGTTTACATAAAGGACTATACAAAAATGCTTGAAACAACTTTATTCCTATTAGCCCCAAATGAAATAGTACCTAAGTATTCGTCAGTAAAGAATCATTTTTTGTTTTTTTTTACAAAATGTTATATTGATACATACTGTCATTGATCAAAGGGGATACTTTACTAAAACATGTAATGACATGGATGCATTTCAAAATATTAATGCTGACTGACAGCAGACTTATGCAGAGTATATAAGGTATGATTTTATTTATATGAATTTCTAGGGCAAGGAGAAACAAATTTATGGTGGAAAAAATCAGAATGCTGGCTGTTTGGAGGATTTAACTTTTCAGTTCTGTGAACTGCCTCAAAAGGAAAAAAGTACTATAGATAAATATCACATACTAGTCAATAATATGAATGCTGAAGTATATATGTGTACTATTGTAAAAATTTACACCGAATTGCATTTACTTGGTGGATAAATGAAGCAGTCTATAAATGGATAGAAATAGTAATAATGTTAGTAGGAATATAGTAAAATGATAATTGTAGAATCTAGCTGATAATTATGTGTTCACCAGAAAATTCTTTTGTCTATTTTGATGCTATGCTTCATCTTTAAAAACATCTTAGTAGGGATACTTTGTTACGCATCATTTATACTGAAATTGAAATGTATCTTTTTTTGTGCTAATTTCCACTATCTTTCTTATGGGAAACCAAATTGATAAATCTGCACATAAATCCATTACACGATTATTTGCCTTCAATTTGGGGAATAAAAATCAACCTATTCTGGTTTCCAAGACATGAACAAAATCTCTCAAGTATCAAGTATGATCAAGCTTTGCATAATACTATTTGGAAGAAACATTCCTAACAACCAAAATGATATCAAGAACTTTAGAAATTAAAATGACAGGAGAAATAAAAATGGCTAGTGGTAACCATTAAATTCATGTTAACTTTTTAACTTCAGTTAAGGTTTGAAAGAGACTCCCTTGGACTAGTCACCTTCTTTTTTCCCCACGGTGGCTTCTAAATTATTTATCATAATTATCGAGGGCTCCCCTCAATGTAAATGTTCAATGTGTATAGACATTACATGTCTAATTTTATTTCTTTGTGTTTTAAACAGAATGCCAAGGCGCAGAGAAATAATGTGACTCACCAAGTTCACAAAATATGGTTCTCTAATTGCCAATTGTACTTTCAATTAAAATAATAATTCAGGCTAATATAGTAACATAAAACAGTTGCTTATGTGATTAAATTTTCCACTTCTTTCTTGCAATTATTGATAGACTAGAAAATGTGCATTAGCTTTTCTTTTTTTGTTTCCCAAATAACTCATTAATTTTGAATAAATTAATGTAGAAGATATTAAACCAAATGAAAATGGAAATATCTCCTTTTCAGTGTTAGACTTGTGGAACAGTTTCTGATGAATTTGCTTGGATAGTGTGCAAGTTTACCAGTGTGGTTTTTAATAATTTCAGAAACATTATTTCTTAATGCCTAACTTTTCAGTCTTCATATGTACTACTCACTCAAAAGTTATTACTATTAAAAGGGAATGATTCAAATACACCCATAAAAGGTATACACCATGATGATTTGATATCCATAAATGTAGTAAAATGATTACAGTCAAACTAATTAATATAGACATTTATGTATATAATTAATGAAAGCACATGAAGTCTATTCTCTGAGCAAATTTCCTGTATTCATACAGTATTACTAACTATACAGTTAGTATAGTTATAGTTACTAACTATATAGTTAGTATGTATAGTTACTAACTATACATACAGTATTACTAACTATAATCATCATGCTATACATTAGATATCTAGACTTATTCATCCTACAAAACTGCAACTTTGTTCACTTTGACCAACAGCTTCCCATTTACCCTACTTCCTTCTCCCTGGTAACTACCCTTCTACTCTGCTCCTATCTATTCAACTTTCTTACATTCCACATGTAAGTATGATGAAGCAGGTATTTTTCTTTCTGTTTATGACTTATTTCACATAGCATAATTCTTTTAGGTTAATCTATGTTCTCGAAAATGGCAAGATTGCTCTCTTTTTTAAGGCTGAGTCAGTCAGTTCAGTCGCTCAGTCATGTGTGACTCTTAGCGACCCCAGGGAGGCACACCAGGCCTCCCTGTCCATCACCATCTATTTCTGCTTTATTGACTATGCCAAAACCTTTGACTGTGTGGATTACAATAAACTGTGGAAAATTCTTCAAGAGATGGGAATACCAGACCACCTGACCTACCTCTTGAGAAACCTGTATGCAGGTCAGGAAGCAACAGTTAGAACTGGACATGGACCAGCAGACTGCTTCCAAGTAGGAAAAAGAGTACGTCAAAGCTGTATATTGTCACCCTGCTTATTTAACTTATATGCAGAGTACATCATGAGAAACGCTGGGCTGGAAGAAGCAGAAGCTGGAATCAAGACTGCCAGGAGAAATATCAACAACCTCAGATATGCAGACGACATCACCCTGATGGTAGAAAGTGAAGAGGAACTAAAAAGCCTCTTGATGAAAGTGAAAGAGGAGAGTGAAAAAGTTGGCTTAAAGCTCAACATTCCAGAAACTAAGATCATGGCATCTGGTCCCATCACTTCATGGGAAATAGATGGGGAAACAGTAGAAACAGTGTCAGACTTTATTTTTTGGGACTCCAAAATCACTGCAGATGGTGACTGCAGCCATGAAATTAAAAGACGCTTACTCCTTGGAAGGAAAGTTATGACCAACCTAGATAGCATATTAAAAAGCAGAGACAATACTTTGCCAACAAAGGTCTGTGTGGTCAAGGCTATGGTTTTTCCAGTGGTCATCTATGGATGTGAGAGTTGGACTGTGAAGAAAGCTGAGCACCGAAAAATTGATGCTTTTGAACTGTGGTGTTGGAGAAGACTCTTGAGAGTCCCTTGGACTGCAAGGAGATCCAACAAGTCCATCCTAAAGGAGATCAGTCCTGGATGTTCATTGGAAGGACTGATGCTGAAGCTGAAACTCCAATACTTTGGCCACTTCATGCGAAGAGTTGACTCCTTGGAATAGACCCTGATACTGGGAGGGATTGGGGGCAGGAGGAGAATGGGACGACAGAGGATGAGATGGCTGGATGGCATCACTGACTCGATGAACATGGGTTTGGGTAGACTCCGGGAGTGATACTGCACGATTTCTTTATCTAGTCATTGCTTGGTAGACTCTTAGGTCGTTTCTATATCTTAGCTATTGTGACTAGTGCTACAACGAATATGTGAATATAAATGCCTCTTAGAGATGCTAATTTCATTTCCTTTGAGGTTATAACCAGAAAATTGATTTGTGGATCATGTTAGTTCTATTTTTAGGTTTTTGAGGAATCTCTCTACTGTTGTCCATAATGGTTGTACCAATGTACACTCATGCCAACAGTGTATAAATATTCTTTTTTCTCCATATATTTGCTAAAACATCATTTTTTCTTTCTGTTTTTTTTTTTTTTTTTCTGGTAATAATCTTTCTAACAGCTGTGATGTGTTATCTCATTTTGGTTTTGATATGCATTCCCATGATGATCAGTGATGTAAGTATTTTTTTCAGACACCTGTTGACCATTTGTACATCTTCTTCAGAAAAATGTATGTTCAGATCCTTTTCCTGGTTTTAAATGAGACAGTTTTGTTTTGTTTTTTTGTTTTGTTGTCATTGTTATTGAGTTGTGTTCTTATATGGTTTGGATATTAACTCTTACAGATGTGTGTACACATGTGCTAAGTCAGTTCAGTCATGTCCAACTCTTTGTGACCCTATGGACCATAGCCCACGAGGCTCCTCAGTCCATGGGATTTTCCAGGCAATAATATTGGAGTATTACATGCTCTTCTCCAGGGAATCTTCCCGACCCAGGGATCAAACCCACGTCTCTTATGTCTCCTGCATTTGCAGGGGGTTTCTTTACCACTAGTGCCACCTGGGAAGCCCCTTATCAGATAACATCTTTTGTAAATATTTTCTCTGAATTATAGGTTGCTTTTTCATTTTGCTGGTGGTTTCCATTGCCATACAGAAGCTTTTTATTTCAGTGTAGTCCCACTTGTTTATTTTTGCTTTGTTTCCTGAGCTTTTGGTGTTAGATCCAAAAAAAAAAAAAAATCACTGACAAAGCCAACGTCAAAGAGCTTTTATCCTATGTTTTCTTCTAGTACTTTTATGGTTTCAGGTCTTATGTTTAAGCCCTTAATCCATATTAAGTTACTTTTTTGTGTGAGTACTATGAGATAAGGGGCACATTCATCTCCTATTTTTTCAAACTATGAATGACTGTTTGCATGTAAAAGTACTGGCTTTTCTTTAACTATTTGCATTTTAACCATTAGTAACATTTAATAAGCACAAAGACTTGCAATTGTGTATATATATATATATATATATATATATATATATACCCATTTCTACCTGTGTGACAAGGTTATCTGACTTTTCCTTCTGGAGTAGGGAATCATGTTGAAAATTATATATGATGAAGCAACATTTTGGTCCTTCTGCTCTTTTACTCTAATTATTTGAGTTTCTCCTTTGAAACTTCAAAGAAAATAACAATGCATGGGAACAAATCATTGTGATCAGTCTCTAATTTTCCTTCCCCTTTTGTGCTTAGAAAAACACAAATCCTTGCTGCATCATATATTCACCACATATTTTAAGAAACTATCCAAGAGAGTAACTGTAAAATGTTGAATGTTCTATATGGTTGTAAAGAAGTGTACTCAAGTTCCAGCATGCATCCAGAACACCTGAAGGTTTGTTAAAATACAGATTCTTGTGTAGTACCCCTGGAACTTCTGATTCATATGTCCAGGGTTTAACATGGAAGCCTAAGATGGCATATCTAGCAAATTCCCAGGGAACGCTAATGTGGTCCAGGGACTACACTTTAACAGTGATCAGTTCAGTTCAGTTCGGTTCAGTCGCTCAGTCGTGTCCGACTCTTTGCGACCCCATGAATCGCAGCACGCCAGGCCTCCCTGTCCATCACCAACTCCCGGAGTTTACTCAAACTCATGCCCATCGAGTCGGTGATGTCATCCAACCATCTCATCCTCTGTCGCCTCCTTCTTCTCCTGCCCCCAATTTGTCCCAGCATCAGGATCTTTTCCAATTAGTCAACTCTTCCCATGAGGTGGCCAAAGTTCTGGAGTTTCAGCTTCAGCATCAGTCCTTCTAATGAACACCCAGGACTGATCTCCTTTAGGATGGACTGGTTGGATCTCCTTGCAGTCCAAGGGACTCTCACGAGTCTTCTACAGCACCACAGTTCAAAAGCATCAATTTTTTGGCACTCAGCTTTCTTCACAGTCCAACTCTCACATCCATACAGGACCACTGGAAAAACCATACCTTTGACTAGACGGACCTTTGTTGGCAAAGTAATGTCTCTACTTTTTGTAACAGTGATCTCTCTACCCTAATTGCTCTGTAAGTCACATCCAATCATTATTTTAATAGAATTCCAAGAAAATAGTGAAGTTGGAGATAATAGCATATTCTTTCTTTTCCTTGCTGTTAACATTATAACCATTAAAGTACAATGTATACAGTATAGGAATGAAACATGTAGTGCATTTGTTAAGGTTTTATTTGATATTTGAATCCAAATACATTAGGGAGTTATATGACCTAATAATGTCCACTGGTAATGTGGTTCTAATTTTTAAAACACATGATTTTCAACAATCTGTAAGTACTTAGTATATTTTTTCTTTCTCTTTCTTCCTTCTTTCCTCCCCTCCTTTCATCCCTTCCTTCTCCTATTTCATTCCATTTCTCTCTTCCTTCCCTTATTATTTCCTTTCCAGAGGGGGAAAAAAAATTAATGTATGTTTTCATGTCTAGACAAAGCTGAATTCCTTTTGCAGGCACATAGTGCAGGAGTGATGGAATTCCAGGTGAGCTAATTCAAAGCCTTAAAGTGCTGCACTCAATGTGCCAGCAAATTTGGAAAACTCAGCAGTAGCCAGAGGGCTGGATAAGGTCTGCCCCAGTGCAAAAAAGAAAAAAAGGTGGGGGGAGTGACTAAGAATATTCAAACTATTGGACTGTTGCACTAATTTCACATGCTAGTAAGGTTACACTCAAAATCCTTCAAACTAGGCTCCAGCAGTAAGAGAACTAAGAACTTCCAGATAACAGAAACTTGATTTAGAAAAGGCAGAGGAACCAGAGATCAAATTGCCAATATCCATTGGATCGTAAAGAAAGGAAGGGAATTCCAGAAGACATCTACTTCTGATTCATTGACTACACTAAAGCCTTTGACTGTGTGGATCACAACAAACTGTGGGAAATTCTCAATGAGATAAGAATACCTGGCCACCTTACCTGTCTCCTGAAAAACTTAAATATGGGTCAAGAAGCAACAGTTAGAACTTTACATGGAACAACTGACTGGTTCAAAATTGGGAGAGGAGTGTAACAAGGCTGTATATTGTCACCCTTTTTTTTTTAAATTACATGCAGAGAACATTATGCTAAATGCTAAGCTGGATGAATCACAAGCTAGAGTCAAGAATACTGTGAGGAATATCAACAAGCTCAGATATACAGATGATACTGCACTAATAGCAAAAAGTGTTTGTGTGGTAAGTCACTTCAGTCGTGTCTGACTCTTTGTGATGCCATGAACTGTATAGGCCACCAGGCTCCTCTGTCCATGGGATTCTCCAGGCAAGAATACTGGAGTGGGTTGCCATAACTTCCTCCAAGGGATCGTCTGAACTCAGGGATCAAACCCACATCGTTTCTGTCTCCTGCATTGGCAGGCGGATTCTTCACCACTAAGGCCACCTGGGAAGATGCTAATGGCAGGAAGTGAAGAGGGACTAAATAAAGAGCCTCTTGGTGGGGATGAAAGTGGTGAGTGAAAAAACTGGCTCAGAACTCAGCGTTCAAAAAGCAAAGATCATGATACCTAGTCCTATCACTTCACGGCAAATACAAGGGGAAAAAGTGGAAGCAATGACATTTGTTTTTCTTGAGCTCCAAAATCACTGTGGGCAGGGACTGCAGCGATGAAATTTAAAGACACTTGCTCCTTGGAAGGAAAGCTATGACAAGTCTAGACAGCATTTTGGAAAGCAGAGACATCGTTTTGCGAACAAAGGTCTGTCTCGTCAAAACTATGATTTTTTTCAGTAATCATGTGTAAATATGAGAGTTGGACCATAAAGAAGGTTGAGTGCCGAAGAATTGATGCTTTCAAACTGTGGTGCTGGAAAAGACTCTTGAGAATCTCTTGGACTGCAAGAAGATCTAACCAGTCAATCCTAAAGAAATCAACCCTGAATATTCATTGTAGTGACTGATGCTGAAGCTAAAGCTCCAATACTTTGATGCTGAAGCTAAAGCTTCAATACTTTGGCCACCTGATGTGAAGAGCCACTTCAATGGGAAAGACTCTGATGCTGGGAAATATTGAGGGCTGAATGAGAAGAGTCCAGCAGAGGATGAGCAGGTTGGATGACACCACTACTTGATGGACATGATTTTGAGCAAATTCCAGGAGATAGTGAAGGACAGAGAAGCCTGGTATACTGCAGTCCCTGGGGTTGCAAAGAGTTGGAAATGGCTTAGAGTGTAAACAACAACAACAGTGCAGGAGTATAAGTCTGGGAGCCTGGAAGGTGAATATTATTACAAAGTACATTCATGTCCTCACCTGTGGAATTGTTATCTTAATACATGCCAATAGGAAAAGAATTAAGTAATTAAATCATTTTATGCATATAGAGACATGGCACATTTCTAGTTGCCCAAAAATGATGCAAGCATTATAAATTCTGTTTTGGAGTAAATTTTTTAAAGAACTTAATCTTGTATAATACCTTTCTTACCATTTCACTGTGCTTAGAATTTGATAGTGGGACAGCAAAAATACATGAGGAGGTGAGAAATATAGAGACACATCCCTCCCATTCCTTTGGAGCTGTGAGAGGACAAGGTTGCTGATGTTTGGGAAGAAGTTTAATTTTCGATTGTCACCTTCTGGTGAAAGTTCACAAGAAATAAGTTGTAGCTTAAGTCTTCTTCTTCTTCTTCTTTTTTTTTTTTTAAAGGTCCTGGAGTGAAAAGAAGAGAAAGTAACAACAACAATAACAACAACAAAAACTGTTGTTTTATTATGCAAAAACACACACTTTTCTGTGACTCCGTCAGTTTTATCACTTGTAAAATCGGTGGGGAATGTGTTAAATAATTACCAATTTCTTGCATAAGCAATGTTTTAATACCTTGATCCTACAGGCATGTTTGGAGCCCACTTAAACATGTCAAGGGCCCCGATGATCATATCTGTACATATTTCTTCACATGTGTGCTTGTTTGGCAGCACCTTGCCTTCATGATGGCTTTCTAACAAATACAGTCATGTGGTTTTTCTTTTTCAAAAGGTATTTACATATATATTTTCCCCAAAACATTTGGGGAAACGGAATCATTATTCCTGCCTAGTAATGGAAAAGTATTTGAAGTAATGGGGAATGCAGTCTTTAGAATTCTGACACGATATGACCTCATCTTTTTTGCAAGGAACCTGTATTATTGGATCTCTTCAATTCAGTTCCAGCATGGCTATATTGTTTTTAATTTGATTATGGTTTCAATGTTTTCTATGGAAAATATGCATTTAAAAATAGGCACATGTTGGAACTAACTTAACATGTGTGAAAATAATTTATGAGTGTGACCACTGGTATTTGGTTAGAATTCTTTCATATATGTTCCTGATATTTATCAGAATATATTCATGGTAGCGCTTGATTCTTGCTTGTTGGAGCAATGATTTATTTTCCTTATTATTTTCTGCTCTTTAAAAATGAGTCACTTTCTTCTACTTCCAACTTCACAAATCCCTGTTGAGTTCAGTGCTTTCTAAAGTAGAAGGCAATTTTATCCACTCCAAATGAACAATTAGCATAAATTCATCTTTCCTAAATAGGGTGAATTCTCCATTTAGAGCACCATGGTTTATTTTAACATTTTATGTACACTTCAATAGCTTGAAAAATTCTGCATGCTATTATTCCAAAATGATTTTTGACTTTCAAATTGCTGATCTTAATAAGATGGGCTTTCTTCATATTAACATATCATACCTAAGGAAATCAGGTTCAACCAGTCAAATTCCTGGATGACTGACCTTTATTAACTGGTAATTCAGAAACATGATTTCAGAAGGCTCTATCTTATAATGCAAAAAAAAAAAAAAAGTTATGTACATAAGATTGCTTTTCATTGGCCAAGGAAGAAAAAGGTTCTCTGGAGTCCACTCAGAATTAAGCCTCAAAATATGATAGAATGATAGAGAAACACTGTGTACTCTTTCAGAAGATGACATTAATTCAGCTACTTTATTTTTTTTATTACATGTATAATTCAGCTACTTTAATTATGTGATTTTAATGTCTATTGTATCTATTTTATTATCCTTTGACAATGCTGATGTATGCTTGAAAGATGTGATATAATATCCATTTAATTGACCCTATTAAGTCTTTTGCAAGAAAATACTTATTTTTTTCTTCTAAAGATGCTTCTTTCAGGAAACAGTATACCATGCACTCATTCTTTCATTAAGCATTTTTTAAATTTTATGTGGGCATGTAGGAAATACAGCCTTTATCTTTTACCAATCACCTTCTGTTTGTGAGGTACTAATCTAGGCAATTTAAAAGCAGAGACTAGGTTTATACATTCAAAGACATAAAGCTTAAAATGAGAAATCAATTGTCATAGTGTTCTTTGAATGGTGACACCGAGGTAATCATTGTTTGCAATGGGGGATAATTCTCAATTTCAATGTCCCTCTTGCTCCCAGTCGTAATAACACCACTGTGCACTCTTGTTCTTTCCCACTCCTATTCTGAGCTTTATCATTTTTAAGGCTAGAAATTTCCTAGCTGGAAACAGTTAAAAGCAGATAAAGCCCAGAAATAAAGAAAATAGCAAATATGGGGAAATTATTAATATTTTGTGACTTTTAAATGATTTATTTTCTTACGTATTTATCAAAAATAGGAATGTAATCGACACTTCTTCTTCCCCCCCCCCCCCCCCCCCCCCACTGAGAGTCATTCTTTAGGAGAGAGAAAATATCAGTATAGATAAATAAGTTGTATCAGTTAGAGTTCTAGGAGAAAATAGATGGTTCATACAGACCAGATATCTGGTCACACAAAACCAATTATCTGGTTCACACGGATAATTGAAGAAAGATTTATAAAAGTTCATTTAAATTGATGAGGCAGGGACTTCTGCTTCCAGGAAGATGAAATAGGTATATATTTTCCTTTTCCTCTTGCTAAGTGTAATTAACAACTCTGGACATTTTGTATAAAATAAGCATAAGGAGTCTCCAAATTATGTTAAGAAGACACACTAGCTACAGATCTGGGTACTCAAGGATCAATACAGTGATGAGTTTCCTTGGTTTTCATTGTCTCTTATATTCTAGATATAAAGTAGAAGAAGCTAGCAAACCAGAAATCCCAATGAGCACATATTTTTAAAAAAAACCATCCATGATAGCCTGTTCTTCTAGACAAATGACCAAGAAAAGGGTAGTGTAGCAAAAGAGAAAATATTTAGACAATAAATGTTCTGCTTCAGCCAAACACCAAGGGAAAACTGTCCCTCACCTCAGTCCACACCAGGTTCTCTGTGAGGAGTTTGGCCTTCCACCCTTACCAGACTGTAACAAGGTGACACCGAAACCCCAAACCAGAGCAGTGTTGGGAAAGCCACATGGGGAAACTTTTTTAAATCTCCACCTGGGTTTTAAGGAAGCACACACCCACTCTCTACTAGGCTTCCTCTGACATTCCCCCACGCTGAGTGGGTGGTGTACATTCCTTAAACCAGGTGGGAACTAGGTCCCTGCTGCCTCTATGGACTCTCAGAAATGACTCCCAACAGTAAAGTGAGGTTTCCTCACTGGCAAAGGTGGAAGCCTAGGTTCTCTAGAACATTCACTGCCACCCAGCACTAACAAGGCAATCTTCAACCCTCTCCATAGACATTATCCTCAGTACAGGTAACAGTAAATAGGGCAACTGAGCCCCTTGGAGAAGTTTAAAGAGTGGATCTGGAGGGACAAACAAGGGCTGTGTGACACATATAGAATTAGGGAAATCTTGACACTTTCTTCATGGGAACATGGGAAGCATGTTCATGGGAACATATCTACTCAGTTACTCACCTTGAAGTCATTATTTAGAAGTCTTGTATATGCTCTTAATAACATATAGCTTTTAGGTAGCGCGGCTCATTATTTTTGTCTGAACATAGGAAATAGCAATAGTTATCTCCAGCCTTATAACAGAAATAAGAAAATGAAATTAAAACAAAGTATCACTTGAAATAATGCAGATACTCAGTTATTTTTCTTCTTTTATAACCTGTTTCCTTGGATCTTTTCCTTTTGCTTGTCTCTTGCTTGCTCATAATTAGGGCAGTGAATACTAAACTACCTATCTAATGCAACCTTTGTATGTGTTTCTGCATAGTAATGTTTAGGCCTTGCCTTAAAGCATTGATGGATGTACATACTGACAGGCATCCTGTTCAGAGCACTGATATCAATACAAGTAACAGGGAAATTAGATTGACTATTCAGAAGATAGATTGACTGTTCAGACTCAGAGGATGGTAACTCAGTCATCATGGAGTTCAAGGCCTGGATTTACTTCTGAAAAAAACAATTCAGATTCTCACTCAGATGGAACCTCATATAAACATAAGAAAGGTAAAACATGAAAAATGTTCAAGGAATTGAGAGAAAGAGGCCTCAGTCACTCCAGTGTCAAAGGACAAAAGGTATAATCACTATAATAAGAAGTAACGTTAACTCTCTAAGCTTCCAAGGTGGGGACCAAGAAAATGACCATCGGAAGCACTGAATAAAAGATTATAAATGAACTATATAATGATAGTGAAGTCACTCAGTTGTGTCCAACTCTTTGTGACCCCACGGACTATAGCCTACCACGCTCTTCCATCCATCCATAGGATTTCCCAGGCAAGAATACTGGAGTGGGTTGCCATTTCCTTCTCCAGAGGATCTTTCCAGCCCGGGGATCGAACCTGGGTCTCCCGCATTGTAGGCAGACACTTTACCGTCTGAACCACCAGGGAAGCAGTTAGAGGCTATATGAGATTACATAAGTATCAATGAGACTTATTTCCTCCGAAGAAATTAACTTAATGCCTCTATTTTGCTATGTAATTAGTGAGAATATTGAAGATGGTAATGATGATGATGATTGTGATGGTGATGATGATAATCACAATGGTGATGATGATCTTTATGAGAAGACAAGTGTAATACCATTGGTTCATCCTTAGAGCCTATTACTGATCTGATCTTTTTGTTCATATTATAACTTGTCACTGTGGTAACCAAAGGACATATAGTACCTACTTTTAAACTGCACACCTTATAAATTGAGATTCATCACAAATGAATATGATTTTTTTTCTCATTTTATGTATTTTCCTTTAAAAGATTTTATCTGGGTGGGTCTCACTTATGAGAGACTTCTGTCATACCATAAAAGCCCATGAGAACTAAAGCTGTGTTCTAGACCTTGCTTGTCCATTTCACTTTGGAAAATGGTGTTCACAGGATGGTGAGGGTTGACTATTTTAAGAACTTTTAGATGTTAGAGAATGTACTTAGAAATTTTGAGTCAAAGGAACCTTCAATTATTAAGCCAAAGAAAGTGATCAAGCATAGTGAAGTCACAGTTATGTGAATGTTTGGTGGGTTTGTAAAGAAATAAAATATGTTAACTACTTCATACAGTTATATAAATTGTCAATTTACTTATTACTGTTCAAACATTCACTAAATTTGCATGCATCATGGACAGGCATTTCTCTGCATCTTAGCAAAAAAGATACTTTATTGAGCTTATATTGAGGGAGAATAATGCTAAACACATCTAAAGTCGAAGTCAAAGTCAAATCACTCAGTCATGTCTGACTCTTTGTGACCCCATGCACTATTCAGTCCATAGACTTATCCAGGCCAGAATACTGGAGTGGGTAGCCTACCCCTTCTCCAGGGGATCTTCCCGACCCAGGAATTGAACTGGGGTCTCCTGCATTGCAGGCAGATTCTTCACCAGCTCAACTATCGGGGCAACACATCTAACAGAGTGGTAAATACCATGAAGGTAAGGTGAGTAAAGGATCTCTACAGGATAACAAAGACAGTTTAAGGGGGCTGTTTTACTTTGATGCCAAAGGACAGCTGCTTGGAGAAGGTAGTGTTTCACTGGATATCTGGCTGAAAAAAGACTGGTTAACTTGCACAGATACCTGGCAAGGAAGTGTTCCCGGCAGGAAATAGCAAGTGTAAAGGCCCTGGTATAGACATGAGATTTGTACTTTGAGAATTGCAAATGCAATGAGTATGGCTAGAGCTGAAGAGAAGAGCAGAAGAGTTTGGGGGGATATGGTTGGAGTGGTAGGAATGACACTGTACTTGACTTGGTAGGGTATGTAGGGAGCTTTAATTTCATTTTAAGTGTGATAAGAACCCATTGGAGATTTCTCTACAGGTAAGGGACATTATTTTATTCATATTCAAGCATTCACCCCATTCATCTACTGAATGGAAGATACTATATATTGTAGAATGGCAAGGGTGAAACCAGGAAAACCAGTTAGGTTATTCAATATTCCAGGCAAAAGACATTGGTGTCTTAGATGATGATTCAGCTGTGAAAGTTGTGGGGAAATATCCTGTTTTATGTAGTTTGAAGCATGAATCCACAGGAGTTTCTAACTGATTAAATGTTGGTATGTTGGTATGAGGAAAAGAGAAGACTCATACTTAGATTTTTGGCCTAAAAAATAGAAAGAAAGCCAATGCCATTATTTAGCTACTCCCTAAAAGCCACATTTTTGTTTCTGCACCACATTGGGTGATAATCCTTTCTGTATTCCTGAGTTTCTTCATCATACACAAGGATAATAATCTATACATTATGGAAAGTGACTTACATTCGTCAATATGGGGTTTCATTTTTATACACTTTTGAAGTTTAGGTTGATGCAGAAAGTCAGACACTTAAGAAACCCTATTTTAGATTCCATAGTTCAAGAGTTCATGGTAGTATTTTAAGACTTTAATAAATAAAAAAGAAGTTCCGGAATCTATTATCTTTTTATACTGCCTAATAATTATGTCTATGACTCATGCAAATCAGCCTTTCAAATATCTTGTCATAAAATAAAGGGCAAGTCACAGAGTGTCTAACAAGAAGTTAGTAAAGAGAATAAATGAGTAATAGTTCAGCTTTCTTCTGGCTTAAGTTTAAAACCCTCCAAAATTATCATTAAAGTTAATTTTTGATAACATGTCCTAAAACTACTCTTTCAAATTAATCCTCACCTTATAGTTTGTATTACGCTCTGAAAATCCTTTTGTGAAGAGTATAAAATGGTTATGGCTCTACAGTAATCCGTCCCTGGTTTTCATTCAAAAATCAGAGAGGTGGGATGGGGTGATTTACATATGGCCGTATAATTATGAGATTCAGAAAAGACAGATCCAAACTCAGTGTAAAACAACACAGAAACTGAAAAGAATGGCATGCTATGTAGCTTTAATAATCTCATCATTGTCAATTAGTGTCATGAATAAATTACCTTCTAAATTGAGAAATTATAGACAGCCATACAGAGGTGACCAAATCTGGCAGTAGATATCTTCTGCAAATAAAGTAGAAACACTGTATTTAATTAGCTTCACTTTTAGGGACTTTTACAAAAATAGGAATAAAAAAAAAAGTATAAAAACATCCATCTGGCATGCATAATGCCACGCCTACCAAGACACCTGGCGTTAGCCCCAGGGAAATATCTCAAACTGTCATTGGTTACATTCTGAAGCGTTTCATTTTCATACTAAATGTATTTACTTGAGATGATTGGACAGAAGGATGAAACCTTGGAAGATATAGAGAACTTGCCTCAGATTGTATTTTGGTGGCCTCTCCTGAGTCCATATCATTTTTTCCTCCATGTTTCTAATATTGGAAAAATCACACAAGTAGTAACTACAGCTTTATTTTAAAGCATAAATGAGATAATGACAATTTAGATATTTAGAATACCCTGATTATAATGACTTTGTGCCAGATTCATAAGCCTGCACAATTTTGAATACCACAGCAATATATACAGCTCAAGACAGATTGTAACTGAGGACTTCTATGATTTTATTTGTTCAGTCCAGGCATCTCTTCTGGGGAATATTCTGAGACCAGTCTATGAAATGGTAACTAGCCCTTATGATGCAAAGCCATATAATATTTCCATATTATATGGAAAGACTTTTAATGATTGCACTTCATGTCTTCCCTTTGATACTGTGAACCTCCTTTACGATGTCCCTGCAAGTCGTCACTGTGACCTACTTGAGTATTTTAAAGAAAAGGACCAGGTTTCCCAGCCTACTGGTGAAACAGGAGGCAGAAACGGTCATTCTACTTACCAGCGTCCTAAGTAGTCCTCCCTGCTACTTGGAAGTTCTTCTTCATGAAACTTGATTTCTGTAGAAATGACCTCAAAATATGTATTGATCCTTGAGAGTCTGTTGTTTTCAGGTGCCCCTTTCATTTTTTAAATCTTTTTTTTTTTTTTTTTTGGTCTGGAGCTATTCATACATATAGCTGCTAGGAGAAAAGTAGCTTATTTTAGAATATCACTTGGTAGACTATTCTGCAGCTACTAAAATGATAAATACAAATTGACATGAAAACCTTGGAATGTAATGTTAAACAAGACATGGAACATCATGCACCATGATACAACTGTTTTTACATAGACCTGCTTATGGACAAAATCAGAAGAGGTTATGCAACTGTGAACATGCATGTTACAAGAAAGAATTACAGATACCAGCTTCCCACATTTTAAATGATATTTCTATAATATAAGTATAACTTTTAAATAGACAAGAGAACAGATCTTCATATTGAGGCAAAACAATCACCCTGCATTTTCACCCGCTGTCTTCACCCAGAGAGAATCTAGTTATTCTCTCTGGTAGCCTTCCAGTAATTTGGAGGTAAGCTTCATAATGGTCTATGTTTTTTTCATCTAAGTCAAATACTTTGAATTTCATTGCTTATTCCTCCTAGAACACGGTCTTTTAACTTGGGCATTTTAACTTTAAAGTTAGCACCTAAAAATGAACATAACATTCCTGTTGTAGTCTAACAAATATGGGACTATCATTGCCCAGTTCTCATGAGTATGCAATTTCTATTACTATAGCTAAAAATTAATTAGCTCTTGAACCAGTTGCATCACATGGTTGATTATCAGTAGATTTTCTTTCATCTTATGCCAACCTACTCCAGTATTCTTGCCTGGAAAATTCCATGGGCAGAGGAGCCTGGCAGACTACAGTCCATGGGGTCGCAAAGAGTTGGACATGACTGAGCGACTAGCATTCACTCTTCTGTCATCTTAAAAGCCTTAATCTTTATACATGCATTGAGTCTCTGCTTTTTTTCTCCCTCTCACATTTCATTTTATCAAAATAATTCTCCTGGATATAATTTGAAAACCATACATTTATCTCTAATTCTGTTTCCCAATGAAGTCAGTAATATACCCTACTTTATATCACCCACAAATACAAATTAAATGGGAAAGAAAATAACTTAAGCCACTAAAACAGAGCTTATCAAACTTTAGGGAACATATGCATTGACTATATGACTTTGTAAAATACAGATTTTGGGCTCCAATCCAAGAAGTTCTTATAATCTGATCAATGTTGAGCCTGGTGACTTGTTTTTGAAGATACTCCTAAGGCAATTTGAAGCAGGTGATCCAGGAACCCACTATGGAAAACTCTCACGTAAGAGAACTTCCATTTTCTGACCTGTGATCAGTTACTAATTATATTAACTACTTACATAGTTACTTAGTATTTATCAGAGACCCTGCAGAGTTAATACTGTGGAAGAAATTTCTAGGTCCAAGACAATAGGATGAATCTGGCTCACTCAATTTCTGTTGCATACCTGAACACAGAAAGGTTTAAGAGGATGACTCAAACATGAATGCTTTGCTAATTGTCTATGTGGGTGTACATATCTACCTGTTTATCATATATATTTGTTTATTCATCTAACAAACATTTGTTATTAACAAAAAACATTACATATATACACACTATATATACTCTATGTATGTATGTGTGTGTGTGTGTGTATATACACATATATATACATATATATATACACACACTACATATATGTATATACTAAGGCTTCCCTGGTGGCCCAAATGGTAAAGAATCTACCTGCCATGCAGGTGATCTGGGTTTGATCCCAGGGTTTGGAAGATCCCCCTGGAGAATGGAATGGCAACTGACTCCCACTCCAGTATTCTTACCTGGAGAATTCCATGGCTAAAGTCCATGAAGTTGCAAAGAACTGGGCATGACTGAGTGACTCACACACACACATACACATGTACTAAGTACTATGACAGGATAGAATATAGGATGACCCTGTCTCATTAATAAGCAAACAAACAAAAACAAAACCAACCAAGCAAACTAAATCACACCTACTCCCCAGACTTTCCTGGATTATTCTAACAAGGTTATAGCAGTGTTCTCCCTCAGTGTTCTTTTGACATGACTACAAATTTTGAGCTTACTCCTGCTCTCCCAACCCTGTCCTGTAGATGGTTTTCTTGCTGGCTGTTTCCTTCCCTGCATTTTCCTTTAGTCAAGTCTGCCTTCTCAGGGAGCAGCCTATTCTTGTTCAAGGTCTTTCCTATGTCCAAGTAATGATCTGTTGAGCCAGACCCATCTCTGTTATCCCCGTTTTACAGTTGAGAAAACTTGGGTGAAGAGAAGGCAGATGCTTTGATTGAAATTTCAGAGATCATGAAAGAAAGGAGTGAGAAAGTGGGTCTCTGACTTCCGTCTCAGTCTATTTCAATTTCCCCACACTGCTTTCAAAACTGCATGGTGCCTGGCACATTTTCACTTGACAGATGCTTATGTGAAAAAGGATGCATATAGATATGCCCCTGACAATTCTAGGCAATTTAATGCTAGGACTTACTCCAAGTGAATATTGATGGCTCAGTTCAATATAAAATGCATTGCTTTTGAGAATCACAGAATAAAAGATAGGTGATAAGAATCCAGAGAATTCAGAGTGGATTACACAGAAGGAAATAAGTGTATTGTATCCCTACTGGATCTAACCTATGAGTTACTCTCAAACCTAACCCTACATGCTCTGGAAATTTCAGTCACAATACCTTCCCTTCTGCTCTGAGAACATGAACCATGCTCTTTTTCAACTCTGTACTTTTGAGGGCCCATTGCTCTCTTTTTGAAAAACTCTGGATGCAGTTCATTAGATACCTCCTTCGTGTCATTCAGGCCCCTGCACAAATGTCACCTTGTCACTGGAATTTTCTCTGCTTTCCTAAATGACCTGTCTCTCCAAATTACTTAGTATTAACTCACCCTCTTTTCATAGCAGTTTAGAACATCTGAAATAATATTCCTTATTTATTTGTTTATTGTTTATCTCCCTCACTAAAAGGCTGATTGAGCCAGATAAATATTTTAATTTATTTACAAGTGTAATCCTAGAATAAAAACAGAATCTGCTCTACAGTAAGCACACAATAAATATGTAGATGAATGAAATAATGACATTAATGTGTTATAGGGGGCAAAAAATCAGTGTCTTTAGAAAAAAGAATGAGTAAGAGGAAAGATCATTAAGCTGTATGTATGCTTCATTGAGGAAATTCTGAGGCTTTTCATAGCATAAGTGTGCACTGCATAGTAGTTTTCAAATCCCCCATTGTCCTTTTGCTTAATTTTTGAATAGAAAACAAGATAAAAGGTACCCAGGGATGACTGAATTTCAAGGATGTTCCTCCATACAGGCACCTACCAGATATTTCAGTTTAAAATTTGTCCATTGTTAAGTATGATAACACTTTCCAAAATCTACTAAATATGACTCTGAAAATCATTATCATCCCTTCTGACAGCTGTTTGTCATTGCTCTCTCCATTGGTTCCAACCATCTACAGCAGCTAGAAATAAATGATAAATGATAGAAGGAAATATAGCCACATTTTTTCTCTTTCATTTCCTGAAATGAAAGTAAAATCAGACTCTTGAATCCAAGACTGTGTTTTTCCAACTTCTTTTCTTTTCTTTTTCTTTTTTTTCTTTCTTTGTTCTTTTCTTTTTTATTTTATTTTTCCTATATTGTCCCTGAAATTGTTTTTATTTGATGTAACAGCATCAACATTTCTCTAACTCTTCATTTGCTAAACCTTGGACTGAGCTTTGGGATATTTTAAGTTTTGAAATGTAATGCAGTGAAGAACACAGAACATAAAACTAGCTAATGATATTATGGCTTTCTCATTCAATAGGTAATTTACTTTTCTCACTGTATTTCTGGGGAATATCTGTTGTGGGAAATTTTGGCTATGAATAATGAGATATATATCTCCATTTTTTTGTCTTCATATGGTCTAACAGCTTTTTCCATGTTTTGAAAATCAATGCATTGCCCTCTGGAAAATTCTGCATAGAGCTCTGGGGTCTCTTGAATTGATTGGATTAAGCGGCAAGGAAAAAGAATATGAACGTCTACACATATAGCTCTTTGCTGCTTGAAGGACAGAGAGGTGATTGGAAACAATACACACTTCCCATTTCTATAATCCTGCTTTCAGATTTGAATTTAATAACCCATTTGACATGTGACCTTGGGTCATTTTTTAATCTCTCTGAGCCACAATTTCTCCATCACATGCTTATGAAAATACTTCACAGGATTATTGAGAGGATGAAATGACATAATCATTACATGGGCTAAAAACACTTAATTTTCCTTTACAGAAAGGATAATGTGGATGGTTTGGGTGTCATTAAAAGAAACACATACACATGAAAATACACACGAACACACACCAAACACAAACACACACCCATACACAGTTACATAAGTGCACGTGTAAAACAAATGCAATTTGATCAGCAATAAGAATTTTAAATATTATCCAATTGGTACTTAATTTTATTAATCATGCCTTTATAAAGCTTTGGATTTGTCATGATTACATTGCCTTATTATGTAGCATTTATGGGTCAAGTGCTTATATTTTTAAAAGAGAAGTGATCAGCATTCTTCTGCAGAGAACTAAGAAAAGGATAACTTAATGTGGATTTCAAGTAGAAGGTTCCAAAGTTTTGAAGTTATTTGCTTTAGGGAAAGACTGTTGTTGTAAATACAGACTAGAATTATTTAAGGTATATATATAATTTTTAAAATGTTGAAAATTTAATATTTTTATTTTTACTATATTTTATTAAAAATCCTTCTGGCCTGATCTGAGAGATGGCAGAGTCATGTAAACTAAAATTATTAAGCAGACAAAATTGTTTTGAATTGATGTTTGATAGCAACTGACATTGTACTCTGGGTATAAAATTCTGAAAGTGAAGGTCAACAGATAAAATCCTATGACACTGTTCTGTTAGACACAAGGCTGTTGTCTTATAAATGCTGTGAATGAAAATTTGAGTAGAAAAGATACATATATACACATAGATAGATAGATTTGGATATATATATATATACACACACACATATATATATATATGTTAGGTAGTTAGAATAGGAAAAAGGAGTCCAAAATGTCAGTGGCTAAAAGACAAAAATGGGAGAAGCCTCCAAAAATGGAACAAAGGAAGGTCTGCCAGAGTGGAACGTCAGGTGAAACAAACAGCCCTCCTGGCTAGCCCAATTAATAGGGCAGGCTCAGGGGGAGGAAAACATATAAAAAGAGAAGCCCAAATTGAGCCCCTTTCTTCTTTTGGGATGGCCCACCCTTAAGCCTTATGAATATATTTTCCTTTGCTTGCCAAATAAAACTCAGCTATAACCTAGTGGTAACACTGGCCTGGCCCTTTCAAATTTTTGCTGCAACAAGACAGAACCAAGGAAATTACACATTCCCCCAACATGTATATATACATGAGAGAGAGAGAGATTCCTATTTGATAGTCAGTGGAGGACAGAATTCTACTGAAATGAGAAGAATAAAGTCAGTATTTTCATTAGAAGGAAAAGTTGGGTTTGATTTAGAGGTTTTCATTGTTCTCACGGAACCAAAGGAAGGGAAATAAAGACACAGGAAAAGCAGAATGTTTAGTCTGATTGACCATTAGACTTTCTTCAGATTATATTCCAAGAAAATAAATCACTTTAAAACTTGGGCCTTCCACTATGAAATTTTCTGTTACACTGGTCATTTTGTAGATCTCTGTGTTTATTTTCATTGTATTTCATATATTATTTTTTCCCAATTATTTTTATAAATGTTTTTGTGTAAATGATTATTTTGATATTAAAATTGTTCCCATGGCCAGAGGAGTATGGTGGATTAAGGCCCATGGGATCAAAAAGAGTTGGATGCGACTGACTGGCCAAGCATGCACCATTGTAAAGATAATACGGAGTTTTTTTGTTTGTTTGTTTTGTTTTGTTTTTTAAAGAGCTATTTGGGGGAAATTGTATGCAGATAAATTTAAGGATTCCCTGATGATATGAAATTGACTTTGAAATATTTTTTCACTACTAGTAATTTTGATTTAACATTTATTCTTTCAAAATTGCTGTTCAGTCACTCAGTCGTGTCAGACTTTTTGCGACCCCATTGACTGCAGCATGCCAGACCACCTTGTCACTCACTATCTCTTTGAATTTGCTCAGACTCACATCCATTGAGTCGATGATGCCATCCAACCGTCTCATCCTCTGTCACCTGCTTCTCCTCCTGCCCTTAATCTTTCCCAGGATCAGAGTCTTTTCCAATGAGTCATATCTTTTCCCAGCCTCAGAGTCTTTTTCAATGAGTCATTCAAAATGTTCTGTTTATAATCTACTTCCTAATGGAGTTTATAGTCTAGAAGGGAATATAGACTTTAAACAGAAATTTTGAAAATATTAATTACCTAATTTTGATTTGCTAACTGCAAAAAAGTAGTACATGTGATATTAGAAAACAATCCAGGCAGGAAATCTCATTCAACTTAGGAAGGATATTTCCTAAGATAAAAGTATAAATGGGTATTTCTCAGAAATGGTGTATGTAGGGAGGGACAGACGGAAATAAGTTTAGTCAGAATGTACTATATGTTTAAAAAACTTAGTCCTGGAAAAATAATAATTGATGTAGCCAAAGGAGGACTGAATTGTTTCAATGAAAAAGAGGCAGAAAAGAACCTCAAAGTGTCTCATAAGTAATGGTGAGGAATTTGGACTTTTTAAAAAATTCAATGGTAAGTCATTGAATAATAATAAAAAGGAGAGTAATATAATCATAACTGAGTTTAATAAATCCTATTGATGATCAACTGGCAGTCATTTCCCCTTCAATGTTTCCATTTCCTCGTCCATAAAATGAGAACACATGGTCATTTTTAATAGTTCGCTCTTATAGTCTATTATGCTATAGATTCTTTTCTGGACACACACAATAAATCAACCTCTAATGGCATTTGGCATATTATGAGTCATGGAGGAGATGTGACATTTAAATTTCATTCCAGTCTGGCCATTAGCACAATGCAGTGGAAAGAACACAAAACAGGAATCATGCTACCCACTCATACTGGCTTGTGGGAGCTTGGAAGATACTCAGCTTATAAAGGCTTACTTATTCCATTTGTTAAGTGGAAGAATAAGAATAATAATACCTCACTGGTAAATGTCTCTATATGTGAACTGATTTTTCTTAATGGCTTAACTCATTCCCTTCTCTAAGACATTTGAAAATGTAATTTAGTCTCAGTTGCAGCATTTTTCCAACTTCCTGTGCATGACTGCTGTTTGTTTCTTTTCAAACCAGACAACACTGAGCTTTCTAATGAAGATAGTGGTACATATATGTGACAGTATCCCAAAACTTTCCCTTTAAGTATGAAGGCATCTGGCATTGTTCATCAGCTAATGAAATGTAACACAAGGGGGTGCTATGTATTAATTTAGATTTTAAAAATTAATACAACAATAATAGCTCATGAGGGAGAAGTTATTAATACCCAGCTTAACTGAAGTGAGCTTATCTGGGCACACCCCCTGAGCTGTGCCCAGGGACTGTTCTTCACTTTACCAGTCTTATTTGTAGATCCTGAGAAGATCTGTGAAATTCTGGGAGGCTTCCCACTGCTTCTCTCTGATTTGAGCTTCAGTGAAACTCATAGGGCCAAACACATGTGGTCGTATTTTCATGATGAAATGAAAGACTAGAACTCAGGTATAATTACCACCTCTTTTTACTCCTGTTCAAATAGGTGTAGGATAGCAGTCCCTTACCTATCACCACTGCCATTTCTTTCCATGAAAAATAAGAGGCTACAGAAGATTTCTTCCATAGCCAACATGGTATAACTATTTTTTTTTCTCTAGTTTTCCATGGTGATGGTTTGTCTTATGTTTATGATTTAAAGCTGCAGTGCTGTGACTGGTTTGACTTAAAGATGTACCTTACTCCTCAAGGTGAAGAATAAATACCAGACACAAGAAAAAATAGTAATAACTTGCCCCCAAGGAATACTGTAAGGGAAATATCAGGGCCATAACATAAAGACGTTTTGGAAGATGTGTGGTGGAGAGAGTGAGAGTGATAGTACCGATTTTCTCATCATACATAATCAAAAAGAAAAACAATCAAAAGTGAACCTCTCCCAGAATATATGTTCTAGGTTCAGGGAGCTGTACCATGGTGCTTTTAAAAAAATCTATTAATTAGTAAATGGCATAATGTTTTTTGTTGTTGTTGATTTTCTCAATTTTTAAAATGTATTTATTTTTTTATTGAAGGATAATTGTTTTACAGAATTTTATTGTTTTCCGCCAAACCTCAACATGAATGTTTTCATAGTCAAGAGGTCAGACGTCTATGGCTAAATCCGTTTGTGCCTAAAAATATTATTTGCAAGAATTTTCTCTACCTCCAACATTTTATTTTAAAGAGATAGATGAAATGAAAAGATTATGAACTGAAATGGAAAGACAAATTTGAGAGCTAGAGATGCTGTATACTCTTGGGAATATCTCTTGCCCTCTCTTAACAACATTGGTATTGTCAGTAAATGTCAAAGATTCAGTAAATACTCTAGAAACCACTTCCATACTTGGAAATCTACTTGTCATTTATGAAAACCTCCACGAAGATATAGTCAGAGGGAAATAGAAGAAACCTAATTCAGATAAATGTTCTCATGGATTGCATTTGCAGTTTATTCTAGACCAGTTTTAAATTGGAATCAGTAAACGTCAACTCCCATGATGTTCCAAAGGAAATGATAAAGGTAGTTTCAGTAGACAATATCAGGAATAGAAAAGTATCCACATATTTTCCTGCAAGTTATATTGAGATTTTAGAAGAAAAGAAATAAACCAGCAAAATACATAGAATAGAACATAAATTTCATTCTACAGTACTATATATTCCACATGCTGAAATAAAGCTATCTAATAAAAGGCCAAATAGAAGAAATAACAAGAATAAATTCACCTGCATGGGCACCAGTGTACTTTATCATGAGTTACCACAAGATCCCCTGAATATGGATCTTAAGCAGATAATTTTATATATATATATATATATATATATATATGCGCACACACAGACAGACACACACACAAATGCACACACATAGAACAGAAAGGAAAATTGAAAAATTCAAACTGTTTCCCTGGGGCGGGAAGATCCGCTGGAGAAGGGATAGGCTACCCACTCCAGCATTCTTGGGCTTCCCTTGTGGCTTAGCTGGTAAAGAATCTGCCTGCCATGCGGGAGACCTGGGTTTGATCCCTGGGTTGGGAAGATCCCTTGGAGAAGGGAAAGGCTACCCACTCCAGTACTCTGGTCTGGAGAATTCCATGGGCTATGCAGTCCATGGAGTCCCAAAGAGTTGAACACAACCGAGTGACTTTCACTTTCTCTGGTGAACAGTTAAGGCTTGGATTGGAAATGTATCATTTAGATACTATATTTCTTACAAGTAATTTAAAAGAAGTACTTTTAATAACTATACCCTCTCCTATATGGATGCTTTCCTAGCCTCCCTTGTCCTTAATTATTCACTCTTTTCTCACACTTTCACCCTAAGGTTTTTTACTTTTGGTTTATCATTGCACGTTTCAATTTATTTGTGTTTGCGCCAGTTCCCTATCAACTCCTGGGCTGTACCTTGGGTTCAGTTTCAATGTCTCTTGTAGTTTTCTTGTTGCTACAATCCAGCAGATTCCTGGCATATATCGGGTATACACTAATGCTTGTGGAACCAATTTCAATAAATTATACTAAATTGTCCTGCCTGAAGTTAAGTTTATTTTAGAGAATATCATTAATAACATTTTATTTCACTAAGCTATATATAGGGTCAACTGATAAATTGTTAGACGAATAGATTCCTGGACCATCTCAGGTGCTGATTCAGTAAGAAGAAAGTCTGGAATCTGTAATTTGAAGAAATCTTCCTTATTTTTATTTAGCTTTTTTGGCTACAGCCAAGTGGAAGGTAATTTGAGCAAAGTGCTGTGCACTATGTGCTTTGAGGACACAGAGCAGGGAATTCTCAAGCATAGCCATCTCTGGTCTCTTTGGAATATGTACTTATCCCCAATGAGCCCCAGTTAAGATGTTGCCTTTACTGCTGAGGATAACACAGGCTATCTACTTTACAAGTGTTGTTATTTTTCTTATTCTTCTTTTTTTTTTTTAAAGAATGCTATGATAACGCATAGAGCACCTCTCACATAGTAGAGGTTCAAAATGTTGTAGTAATGTTTATATTAGCCCTATGCCGCTGCTGCTGCTGCTAAGTCACTTCAGTTGTGTCCGACTCTGTGCGACCCCATAGACGGCAGCCCACCAGGCTCCCCTGTCCCTGGGATTCTCCAGGCAAAAAACACTGGAGTGGGTTGCCATTTCCTTCTCCAATATATTAGCCCTATAGCCCACCCCAGTGCTAACCACTAGGAGGAGCTCTCTGATGCTCCTTCACTTGCTCTTTGTCAAAGTCACATGAAGGATCCACTTATTGGAATTTGTATGGCAGGGGAAAGGGAATAATATATCTTCTCCTTCTTCTATGGCTGGAAAAAATATTTAGGAAGGCTTTTTTCATCTTTAGAGAATCTCTGCTCAGGAAAGCTAAGAGATACATGGGGATACATTCAGTTGAAAAGGTTAAGCTGGTGTAATTCTGTCCCAGTTATTAGTACAGAAGAGTAGAAGACATTCTGAAGCATTAGCTGCTAGATACCTGGTAAGCAGATGGGCAATCAAGCGTTGTCATCTTGAGGGGTTTCTGGTCACAGGGTCACATCTCATAATAGGATCACAACAGAAAATATGACTGTGTATCACCAACTTGAGAATGCAGGTATTTGGAAATTAAAGATATGTCATTTCACTTGTTTGAAAATATATATTCAGTGCAATCAATATGCTACACATTGTACCAAGTACTGAGAAGAAAAGAATATAATTAATTGTTGGTTCACAGCCTCTAGTACCTTAACAGTTTGGGGTAAGATCATCATATAAACACATCCATAGAACATTTTTGTAATGTTTTAAGAAGATTGTACCAGAGAGAGCACAAGTAGACGTGGAAGCTGAGTAGGAGAGTGTCACACCTAGCCTAACAGTCAAGGATATGATTCCTGACCAAAGATCCATGAGGCAGGTAGAAGCTAACAAGGTGAAGATGGGCACACACGGGATTTTAGACTTTAGGAAGAGTTACAAATAGCAAAAGGATCGTTCTTCCTTGAAGCCATTGAGAATATGCACTGGTGATACTACCTCTATATATCTAAAGCTGTGTGGCCTCAAGCATGACATATAAAGTCTCTGATTCCTGATCTGTTAGATGAGATGCTAATAAAATCCTCACAGTGCTATTGGAGAATGAAATAGAATAATTTATATAAATAGTAACATACCAGTATCTCATATTATCTAGCATAGAATTTCTCAAACTATCTAGCATAGGCTTTGGGTGTAAGAAAACAATTCTGTTGAAAAAATGCACAGTATTAAGTTGTGGTCACAATTATCACAGTTAACAAGTTTAATTTGTTTCAATAAACAAATTAACAAGCTTGTTTAATTTCTCCAATAAGTGATAATAATTTTTTGAGAAAATATGGATCAGATCACTTTTGATCTTTTAGGGTGCACAAACCAAACTGACTTAGAATTGCTAAGATATGATCAAGTTAAAGAAAACAGTGATCTCTTAAATATAAATAGGAAGGATGTTTGCTTTTTGTTGACCCTTTATCATTCATCCCTGGGGGAGACATAGTTCTTTAAAAGTTAAACAAAAGATATAGATCCTCAAGATATATTAATGTTCTAGCAGAATAAAATGTTTGAGGAAATTAAAACAAATACAGTAGTATCACCACTTTATATGGAGTGTTCTAAGGGAAAAATGGAAAGAAAAGCTCAAGACAGAAATTGTCATCTTTGAATCTATATGTAATGCATATTTTTTTTGTGGGCAATTGAAGATGAGGAATTTAAAGTGTTGAATGGTTAATTAAAGATGAAGAAAGTATGGCCTCTGACTCCAAAGATTCTAACCACAGTGACACAGTTAGAAATAAATCATTAATTAGGCATTCCATGAGTTCTACAAAAGAGTTGTTCCCAAGCAGTAAAGGAGGGTACTATCCATTCTCCCTATTAGGAAAGGAGTCACAGAACCAAGGCTTTACAAAGGGAGCAATGATTTGATCTTGAAAAATGAGAAAAAATTCAATGCATTCTCATAAGATTGAGAGAAAACGACATTCCAGGAAGAGGGAATAGTGCATGCAAAGGTCAAAGGATGTGTTTAGAGAATGACGAGCAATTCAGTGTGACTGAAGTACAGGCTGAGTGCAGAACTTCCTGGAAAGGCAAGTGAACATGTGCTCTCCAAGGGTTTTACGCGTAATGCCTTGCAGAGCCATTGAAGATGTCTACACATTTGCCTCCTTAATTTCTTGTTGTTCTTTACATGTGTATAGGCAAGTAATACACTTGTGTATCAAGTGCTGTTACATGTGATGTCCAATTTGATTCTCATATCTCTATAAAGTAGCCATGTCTAAGAATTTTGCAGAGGATGAAATCACTTGAGTACTCTCACTCAGATTATTAACAGGTCTGAGAATAATTTGGGTATGTTAATACACATTTTTAGTGTAGTGAGGATTATCTAATTTCCTAGAAGCAAATGAAAGTAGAAAGTCAAATGAGATGTATCAAAATAAAAAAAAAATTGACTAGAAGTATATATAATGTAAGACAAAGTCAAACCAAAATATTGGACATTCAGAACAATTGGAATCATAATTTAAAGCCACTGGATCAATCCTGTCTCTATCACTCTCTTTATGCCACATTGTTTTTTTTTTTTTTCTCTACAGATACATTATTTTTTTTTTTCTGCAGACTTTTCTTTGTATTTGTTTTTTTTTTTTTTTTCTCTGCAGTTTCACATACTGGGAAATATGACCACTGACAAATTCTATTTTTATATTGTATGATTGATCCAATACTTTATCTCGTCTTGTGTTAAAAAAAAAAAAAAGAAAGGAAGAAAATTGGTTAGGTGCTCAGCTCTGGATGAATCAAGTCAGATGCAGTGTGAAGGAGTAGAGGTTATGCTGTGGTTAGGTGTAGAGTTTATGTGGTTGAGGGGAAGAACATGCAATCCCAGAGGTGACCACAAAAGAGTCGACTTTCCATTTTAAAGCTATAGTATGTTAAGTAAAATGTGGAGTAGTGTTCTTATTAATACCATGACTTTGAACTACAATAATGATCTGTAACTATTTCTGTTCCCAAGCTAAGCTGCAGTTACCTACTTCTGCCTGTGAGATATCCAGCCATCATTTCCCTCCCTTGGAAACCTCTAAGAATTATGTGATATGATAGGTACAGTATTTTTCAGCCAGCCAAAAAGATGATGGTTCCATATATAGCTGAATCATTAATTTGGTCATTTTATTGTATATGCATCCTTTTATCTATCAGAGCCTATAGTTTCCATAGCAGGAAAATAGGTATAATAATGCCAGCTTTGTAAGGATGCCTGGATAATTGAAGTTGACAAGGCAGTTGACACAAAAATAGTCTGTCTATAAAATGAAAAGAGAAATAGTTCAAGCAAGACAAAACAAAATAAGTTGATTCAATTAAATGTAATGTCCATAAATGCAGTTACCTGGCTTACCCTAGTTACCATTATATTTTCAGTCATGGTTCAATAAATATTTACTAGGAAAGCAAATATTCAAATAATTTATTAAATAGATAAGTAAAGATTGGATACAATTTATTTAATGTGAAAATTGAAAGATTATATAATAAGTAGGATATTAATGTTTCTCAACTTCAGGCAAGTCTATAAGAAATATTTTCAAACACTATCAAAAGAGTTAAAATGGTAAACAGATTTTAAAATTGTTGATAGCACTAAAGTATATTGAATATTGATAATCGATGGAAATACTTATATTTAAAGATATTGAAAATCAAAGTTTTATGTTTTATGTATAATTATAGAAAACTAAATCACATAAAAGTAAGAAATCAAAAAGAAATCAACCCACCAACAAAAAAAGAACTTTAATCTTGAAGACTTCTGGCTAACACTAAAGTTCTTGGCCTTCTATTATTAGAGCACTGTATTTTAGTCAGGACTTTACTGAAATATAGGTGAAGCGACCATTTTAGAGGAGGGAAAATAATGCAAACACTTTTACACTGTCTACATGTCATTCTGTCTTTATAACTCAGTACCTTTCCAACAATTTTATAGGATACACAAAAATTTTTTTCACCACCGCTTTTTAAGGGTTAAGGAGTGTAATTACCAAAACTGATAAATGTTGTTGAAATCAGAATTAATAGTGTAGTTACCAGCATATTGGGTTTCTCTGATTATAGCTTTGACATTGGTAACAAATGCCATCATAGGGTGATGATGTTTTCTCTTATGAACATGTTTCACATTATTTACTTATTTATTTAGCCTCAGTTTCTCTGTTTCAAATATACAACTGTCCTTTGGTATCTAGGACCCCTGCTGATATATAAAGTACACAGATGTCCAAGTCTCTTATATAAATGTAGTACTTGCATATAACCTATGCTCATTCTCCCATATACTTTAAATCATCTCTAGATCATTTATGATACCTAGCGCAATGGAAATGCTATGTAAAGAGTTGCTGGGGGATGGGAAATTCAAGCTTTGCTCTTTGGAACTTTCTGAATTCTTTTTTTTTTTTTTTTTAGTATGTTCCATCTAGGTTGGTTTTATCTGTAGATGTGGAACCTGGGGGGGTAGAGGGCGGGAATGATCTCCCTCTCCCTTTTCTGGGTGCTCTCTGGTGGTCTGTCATTCACTGTAATATACTTTGTGTGGAGGCTGTGTACTATGAAACTACATATCTAAGACAGCACATATCTTTTTGGAATAATCCATCTTCACAGTGATGATAGAGAATGTGATGTTTCCTCCCTCTAAATCATGCTGGAGCAATTCTAACCAAGAGTGATTTGTGTGTGTTGTGAAAGCCCACTAAGGAGATTTACAGGACTTCTATCATCAGAGAGCTGCTGTGTCCAAGCTCATTATGTGTGCCAAACCCCGAGTCCTGGGAAGAATGCCCATTCTCATTCCTGGCCTCGTGTGTGGCCTTAGCTATGGAGAGCTCCAGCCAACTGAACTCATTAGGACTAATTTAATAAATTTCCAGGGCTCCAGAATTCTTCAAATGTGCCTCAGGATCCCTATGTAGGATGCCTTGGATGCTTAAGCATAGAGTTATAGATCCACATCCGTGACTAAATTGGACCAGCTTAATTTTTCTAATCTTACACAGTTGCAACTCAGGTAGAATTTTATTTGAACAAAGAGTTGGACAACTTAGATATTCTCAGACTTAAAATAAGACAGAAGCTCTCAGATTTTTAGACTATAAGATTACTCAATGAGATTAGTTGTAATTTAAATATCAAATGAAAATTATGGTCACTGTAGGTTCAAAGCTTTTATTTTGCTATGACTTTTTGGGAGTCCTGTGTTGAAGATACTGAAATTTTAGTGTAATGTTAGTCATCAAACCTAGAAATAAAGGGGGCTTATAGTTGTTGACACTACTATTATGTTAACAGTCTCATTTTTGCTTGCTTGCTTGTTTGTTTTAGATGAGAAATGTGTATCACTAAGCAATGAATCAATTTGTCTAGTATCACAGTGATTAGATAATGTTAGGCATGATTTGAAGAATTATGATACTATAAGTTTTACCACCCTAGATCATCTTAAACAAGGAATTCTACTGACATTATTAGAAACAAAGACATTATTTATGTACCGCTTAGGAAAACCTTGAAATGCTGTCTTTGATATCATCATTACGAGCATTTTAAGAGTTTAATGTACTAGGCCAGGATGAGCAAAATAAAGAGGAGAAAAGAGGGACTTCTTGGATTCCTTCCTACAAAATATGTACAGAGTCAACACCTTGTACCCTGAGTGAAGAAATAAAATAACTGCAGAACACAAACTTTGTGCCAGGTGGCCAAGGGGCTAAATGGTAAAAAAATCTGCCTGCCGATATAATGAGACATAGGAGACATAGGTTCAGTCCCTGGGTGGGAAGATCCCCTGGAGGCGGAAATGGCAACCTACTCCAGTATTCTTGCCTGGGAAATCCCATCTACAGGAGACACTGGTGGGCTGGAGTGCATGAGGCAGCAAAGAGCCAGACATGACTTGGTGACTGTGGACAGCACAGCACAGGTTCCATATGCACGACTTAAAACATCCTCTTAACAGCTCTTCACCAGTGACTAAGGGGATTAGCTGTCTAACACTTCAGGTTTCTTGCTCTTTGAGTGGGGTAGTTCCAAGGCACCTTCTCTACTTTTTTCTCAGATTTTTCCAATGGGATTGAACCCCAGATGCCTATAGCAATAACCTGTTTCTTTAGGCCCCTTTAATCAATATCCTTTCTTCTTGTGTGTTATTTCCTCACCCAGTGATATTCCCCTGTGATCCCTTCCCAGATTAACAACTTGTACTTTAATTCTTACCCCAGAGTCCTGTTTCTGATGCACTCTAAATTTAAGACACTCAGTTGCTAATTCATGAAGTTGGGTTTCCTATCTAGCTTCCTCTAACTCTAAACCCATGATTTGCCAGCTGTGTACCGCTGTTGTCTTTAATTGGAGAATACAGTCTTTTACAGTGTTTATGCAATTTTTAGGCAGGTGGGATTTTCCCCCAAATCGTGGATTTAATTTTAATTTCACTTTCACAAAGCAAAACATTTTTATACAGTGTTAAGATGAAAACACACATGGGCTTCTTAAAAACAATTGAATGTGGTAATGTTCACATACAGGTTCCACAATGCTGCCTCTTGCAATGAGAGAAAGGGAAGGTTTCTGTTATAGTCTGAAGTATCAGAGAGATTATTACATGGTGACCCTGACTTCCATCTCAAGGCTGGGTTGAGCAGGCTACTTGATGACCTGGGCCTTGTGGACGTGCTGAGTCACCTTGTGGAACAGCTAGTCATTGGAAACCCAAGGAGTTTATAACTGCCCAGCTGTAATATACAACAATTGAACTCTTTTCTCTGAAAGTTTGATTTGAACCAAGAGCAGCTACTGGCCTAAAATGTAAGAATTAAATTCAGTTATAATAATTACAAAACATAGAAATACAAAGAAATATTTTTCTGAAACAAGGAAATCACTTAACAATGTAGGGTTTTTAATTTAAAGTAATTGCTCTTTAAAATTGAGAGTGATATAATATGTTGAAAAATTGTAGGAGAGTAGAGAAAGTATAACACGTGATCCCATTATTCCTTCATATAAATAAAATGTATTTATTTATGCTAAAATAAAATGAACTAAAAGACTAGTATCAACCTTTAGTTTTATTTGTGTTTCTATTTAAAATTTCTATCAAAGCAGCTTATTTTTTTATCCCTTTGATTTTTTTAATTAATATTAATTTTATGGGTTTTTTTTCATTATTGTTATATGACCTGTTGGAACATTCTGAAAATTTTACACAGACCTTAGACCCCATAATTGGACACATAGACTATAAACATATCTTAGTTACCCGAGAAAGAGTTTAACATTATTATTTTCTTCCTCTTTCTACTTACTGCTTCCTATTTACAAATCATCATGATCCCGATAACTTAGGATTCAAATGTGGGGCCAATCCATAGCTCATGGGTTAATGATGGGCAGTGTGTAAAACACTTTGTAGTCCACAAGAGGTATTAAATAAGTGTGAACAACTCTTAGGTTCCTGTCTTACCCATCTCAGGTTCTGTTTCTCTTGATGCTCTCTTAGTTCAGGTTCCTGCAGCCTCCATGCCAACTTTGCTGTTAATTCTGAAGTTTTCTCTTTTTCTGTCCTCAGCATAGAACACAGTATAAGTAGAAAATATAATAGACCATTGAACTCAAGTTTTTTATTCAAGTGAACTCAGCCAAGTTTGATTCCTAGCTTTGATTTCTCCCAGCTATATGAAATTGAGAAGTAGCTTAACGGTGCATAACCTCAGTTTTCCCTTCTATGAAATGGGGGCAATAATACCTAATTATCAAGGTTTTGTCAGGATTCATGATGACATACATTAAGTGTTCATTACAGTGCATTATAAAACAAATGCTTCCGTAAGAATTAATATTTCTATGAATGGAGTCTTCTCTCTTTTTTAGCTAAGGTTGCATTGACTGAGGGTGAATATTTTTATCATAATAACCCCAGCACTAATCCAAAGATCTGTCTTATCTGACTTGGGGGAAAGAGAATTTCAGGCTATACTACAGCTTCCAAACCAATCATATGATCCTTGCTTTTGAAGATGTATAAGTGAGGAGTAGCTTTGTCATTGTCATATTTGAAAAGAAAAGAAAAAAAATAAGCAATGTGAGAACCAGCAAAAGCAAACAACTAAAAAAAAAATCATAAAATTCCTATAGCAAGGGAAGGCAAAGACGTGTATTTAACTCTCTTAATCAATTATTGTGAAAATAATCTGAATACAACCCATTTGATCAACAAGAGTGAGGCCCAAAACTCTGGGAAGTGGTGTTTTTCTTCTCTAATTTTAATCTCATCTTCATAGTCCTTAAATGAAATTGGATGAATTACAGCAGCTGAAAAGCTGAACTGGCTGTTAGTTTCTTTAAGAAAGACCGATGACAAAAATTGGTCTGGACAAAAATACCAGTTATAATCACCAGCCAACTGGTAAGGGGGAGGAAGTGCTATTCATCCCTAATTCCAACTGTTAATTACCTAAAAATATATACATTTCTTACTTATATTTTTGGCATATCATCATGATTTAATCAAAACATGGTCTGTCATAAGTTTAAGAAAAGCATACTCAATTTATAAGGCATCTTTTAACAGTATAATATTCCTGATGATTCAGTGCAATAAAATATAAAAGAGTAACAGGGGAATATACAATATTTAGTGTTGTTAATATACTAATATCCTAAATTAGGTGCCAGCTGACAAAATGCTATACTTATTCCTAACCTATTTTACAATTGTATGATGAAATCTGAGCTGTTTGGCAGAGGTGTTCTGTAGGGTTAGGCATAGATGGCAATTACTGGTGCTTGGAAGTAATATCCAAGATCCTCATGTGGAAAATAAACTCAGTGCTAGATCCATGATGAGGAATCCACATTTACACATATATTAAAGTATCTGTTAGAACACACCTTTTATTATTTATAAGATGTAGGTCAAAACAGCTTTTTTCTTTGTCTCAGTTTATTGTCTGTGAAGTGGAATAATAGAAAAATAAGTTCAAATAATATTAACCTTATTAATGTTTCAAATGATTAGAATTAATCAAGTGCTTCACTTAATGCTCCAAGAACTACTCAGATGGCATCAGATTAAACCTCACATTATTTATTTACTCATACTTAAATGGGCTTCCCTGGGGGCTCAGCTGGTAAAGATGCCTGCAATGTGGGAGACCTGGGTTTGATCCCTGTATTGGGAAAATCCCCTGGAAAATGGGATGCCTAATTCCATGGACTGTATAGCCCACGGGGTCGCAAAGAGTCAAACACAACTGTGCAACTTTCACTTTCATGTTCATACTTAAATATATTTAGTAGTATATTAAGTAAATGGTAACTCTCTCCAGTTTTTTTGCCTGAAGAATCCCATGGACAGAGGAGCCTGGCTAGCTGCAGTCCATGGGGTTGCAAAGAGTTGGACATGACTGAGCAGCTAACATACCAAGTATAAATTTATTATACATAAACTACCCAGTATTCAAACTTGATTTATACTACTGTTTTCCTCTGTAGAAGTGGGGACACCAAAGCACAGTGAGATTAAGAAACTTGGTCAGTGTGGTCCAGTCATCAGTGATGAACTCTGTATGTGAACACAGGAAGTGAGACACACAATCCTGCCATCTTCACCATTCTATCATACAGACTTCCCTACAGGGAATATATTAAGAAGAAGGAATTGCGATTGTAACTATAGTTGTTATTACCTAGGAAAATGATAAACATTGTTACTGAAGTTGGCAGGATTTCAGCCTATCATACAAATGCAGATTTTGCTAAAACATAGAATCATTACACATATTAGGAAAGATTCCACTGAGAAGAGACTATTGAACTGGCCCTTGCAAAGTGCACAGACTTTGAAGGTGAAAATGGATAGTGTCTTTCTTAATTTGGGTTATTGTAACAGAATTTCTCTGAATGACTGGCTTGAAAATGACAGAAATTTACTTTGTATCATTGTGGAGGCTGGAAAGTCCAAGGCCAGGGCGCCAACAGATTCAGTATCTGGTGAGACTTGCTTCCTGATTTATAGACAGCCTTCTTGCTGTGTCAGCACATTATACATGGCGTAAGAAAACTTTCTGGTGTGTCTTTTGTAAGGGCATTAATTCTGTCCATGGAGCTTCACCCTCATGACTTGGTCATTTCCCAAGGACTCTGCCTTCTAATAGTATCCCACTCAGTTCAGTTCAATTGCTCTCTTGTGTCTGACTCTTTGCAGTCCCATGGACTACAGCACACCAGGCTTCCCTGTCTATCACTAACTCCCAGAGCTTGATCAAACTCATGTCCGTTGAGTCGGTGATGCCATCCAACTCTTTCATCCTCTGTCGTCCCCTTCTCCTGCCTCCAATCTTTCCTAGCATCAGGGTCTTTTCTAGTGAGTCAGTTCTTTGCATCAGGTGGCCAAAGTATTGGAGCTTCAGCTTCAACATCAGTCCTTCCAATGAATATTCAGGACTGACTTCCTTTAGGATTGACTGGTTTGATCTTTCAGTCCGAGGGAATCTTAAAAGTCTTCTCCAACACCACAGTTCAAAAGCATCAATTCTTCAGTGCTCAGCTTTCTTTATGGTCCAATTCTCACATCCATACATGACCACTGGAAAAACTTTAGCTTTGACTAGATGGAACTTTTTCAGCAAAGTAATGTCTCTGCTTTTTAGCATGCTGTCCAGTTTGGTCATAGCTTTTCTTCCAAGGAGTAAGCATCTTTTAACTTCGTGGCTGCAGTCACCATCTGCAATGATTTTGGAGCCCAGGAAAATAAAGTCTGTCACTGTAGAATTCCACCAGTTAGATTTTGGAAGGAATACAAACATTCAGTCTATAGTAGGCAGGTATGGTTGTCAGAGGAGCAAGGAAAGTAGAAAACCTAAAAGCAAGGTGAAAAGATAGCCTTCAGAACAGGATAAAACCATAAGAAATGAAGCAACTGAAAACTAATTAATCTCAAAAATATACAAGCAGCTCATGCAGCTCAATAGGACTTCCCTGGTGACTCAGACGGTAAAGCATCTGCCTACAATGCAGGAGGCCCGGGTTCAATCCCTGGGTGGGGCATATCTCCTCGAGAAGGAAATGGCAACCCACTCCAGTACTCTTGCCTGGAAAATCCAATGGATGGAGAAGCCTGGTAGGCTACAGTCTTGGGGTTGCAAAGAGTCGGACACGACTGAGCAATTGAGCGACTTCACTTCCACTTTCACTTTCATGCAGCTCAATACCTGAAAAATAAATGACCCAACTAAACAATGGGCCAAAGAACTAAACAGGTAATTCTCCAAAGAAGACATACAGATGGCTAACAAACACTTGAAAAGATGCTCAACATCACTCATTATCAGAGAAATGCAAATCAAAACCACAATGAGGCACCATCTCATGCCTGTCAGAATGGCTGCTATCCAAAAGTCTACAAGCAATAAATGCTGGAGAGGGTGTGGAGAAAAGAGAACCCTCTTACACTGTTGGTGGGAATGCAAACTAGTACAGCCACTATGGAGAAGAGTGTGGAGATTCCTTAAAAAACTGGAAATAGAGCTGCCATATGACCCAGCAATCCCACTGCTGGGCATACACACCAGGGAAACCAGAAATGAAAAAGACACATGTTCCCCAATGTCCATCACAGCACTGTTTACAATAGCTAAAGACATGGAAGCAACCTAGATGTCCATCAGCAAATGAATGGATAAGACAGCTGTGGTACATATACACAATGGAATATTACTCAGCTATTAAAAAGAATACATTTGAATGAGTTCTGCTGAGGTGGATGAAACTGTAGCCTATCATACAGAGTGAAATAAGTCAGAAAGAAAGACACCAATGCAGTATATTAACACATATATATGGAATTTAGAAAGATGGTAGTGATGACCCTATATGCAAGCAGCAAAAGAGACAGATATAAAGAAAAGACTTTTGGACTCTGTGGGAGAAGGCGAGGGTGGGATGATCTGAGAGAATAGCATTGAGACACATATATTACCATATATGAAATAGATCACCAGTCCAAGTATGGCAAAAACCACTACAAAAGTTTAAAGTAATTAGCCTCCAATTAAAATAAATTTATTAATTTTAAAAAACCTATTATTTTTTTAATTTAAAGGGAGCAATTCTTTCATTGGTACACAGTTAGGAAAAGATTGATATGACTAGAAATTTGAGAAACTCACTCCAGCAGATTCTAGAGCATGTAGCTGTGGTATATTGAAGAGGAAGCTGTATGAGAATTTGACACCAGATAATGAAATATAAAAATCAGAACACTGGAGCTTTACCATCAATAATCCAATGGTTAACCAACTTTTTAAATGTAAAGTGGGAAAAGAGATGTGAGGGATGATGATAGGACCCACTGACATTTTAACATCTGTGGTTTTCACAATGTTGAAGTTTGGATTAAAGGAAAGAGATTCTGTTGGCAAGGGGAACCAGCCAGTGATATGACTTCTCCTTGCATTTGACTCTCCTATGGAATGATGTAACTCTATTTCTGGTCAGTGGGAATCTCCGTTGTTTTAAAGATCTCTCAGTTATATTTCTTCAGCTTTATATGGCTTAGAGAAATCTTCCAGAACACTGAGTTCTGTGCTCATTATAAAACTGTCAAAAGTGATTTTGTTTTGCCGTAATGTGTGGGCTGCTACAGAAAAACACTATCAACTGGTACAAAAAGATGCCTTAATAGGAAAAAAAAAAAACAAAAAACTGTGCAAGGATGGAGGTTGATAGTTCTCGAGGTAGTGAGCTCCCTGACAGCACAGGGCTGCACAGGAAAGTAAAGATGGGATAGTTTGTGTTAAGAATCATCTTAAAGTGTTAGTCACTCAGTTGTGTCTGACTCCTTGCAACTCCAAGGACTGTAGCCTGTCAGGCTCCTCTCTCCATGGGATTCTTCAGGCAAGAACACAGAAGTGGGTTGCCATTCCCTTCTCCAGGGGCTCTTTCTGACCCAGGGATTGAACCCAGGTCTTCTGCATTGCAGGCAGATTCTTTACCACTGAGCCACTGGGAAGCTCTAGAATCATATGAGAACCTTGTTATAAATTTAAATTCTAGCTTACCTGGCAGCTCAGCATTGAAGTATTTACCTGTCAATGTAGGAGACATAGGTTTGATCCCTGGGTCAGGAAGACCCCCTGGAGAAGGAAATGGCAACCCACTCCAGTATTGTAGCCTGGAAAACCCCATGGACAGAGGAGCCTGGTGGGGTACAGTCCATGGGGGTCACAAAAGAGTCAGACACAATTTAGTGACTAAACAACAACATTCAATCCTGGAGACTTAGTAAGTCTGGGTGGGTCCCAGAGTATTTATGTTTAGAGGGCTCTCAGGTATTCTTGACTGAGCTAAGCTGTTGACTCACTTTTAAGAAACAACAACCTTGATATTATCTTTTTTTCTTTTAATACTGTTAACAAATCTTAGTTACTCACTGGAATGAGCCTTTCAGGTCCTGGGTGACATATTTGGAACCCAATGACAGCAGATAGAGGCACTATGTAGTATGGTGGTGGTGATGATGATTTCTGAATAGAACTTACACTAAGTTTTTCTTCTTTGTTTGGAACTATTTTAAGCTTCAGTCTAAAAATTGTGACCTATGGTCAGATTATGAAATTTTAAAGGGTTTTTTTTTTTCCCCCTCCCAAAACAAGAAATTTAAAACAGGATCATTTACACATCATTAATGAATATGGAAGCATGAAAAATTGATTAGACCCTTAATTGTATCTTTGCTTCACACTTAGAATGTATGAAAGATGGCAGAGATCTTGGGTGTGCAGTCTTTGTGGTGGGCTTCCATTCTACAATCAGGAGGTTTGTGAAATTGTTAGTACCCTACAGTATTGTTCCTTTCCAGTCAAAAGAAGAGACTCAGAGCAAAGATTACTGACTGGGGTATGGATATAGCATTTGAGAAGGATAACAGGGAAATGCTGAATTTTGGGGGTTGGTTAAAAGTCAATTCAAGTTGAGTGAAACTGATCAACTTTGGAATCACTAAATGGCAATTACCTGCCTTTGCCTCTGGGCCCTTTTCTCTTGCCTTTGAATGTGCTATCACTTGTAGTGAAGTGTACTCTTGATTTTCAAACCTAAGCCTGTTAACATTCTCACCTGGGAAAACTTTGCCACACAAGGTCAGAGTAGACATTGCATATTATTTTCTTGCCAGCAGAACTGAGTTTGGATTCCAATTAGGTTGTGGTCACTTATAAGCCTCATCATCCCATGGGAACTACTAAAATTCTCTAAGAATCAGATGATTTGTCTGTGAAATGGGAATGATAAAACTGTTCTTGTGGGAGTTCCCTGATAGTCTAGTCATTAGTATTCTGGTTTGTCACTGCCGTGACTCATAACTAATCCCTGGTTGGGGAATCAAGATACCTCAAGCCACACGGTGTGGCCAAAAATATTTCTTTAAATAAATTTTTTAAGAAAAGAAAAAACATTCTTGTATTGTGAAGTTAATTAAAATATCATCCAGTATTGGAAATTTCTTGATATTTTCCAGGTATCATTAATAACTACAAACATATATGAGTTCTGCAAACAGACTATTTTTTTTCCCCTGATGTTCAAGTGATGACAAATTTTCATTTTTTGGTCAATTTGACAAATATTTGAGTGCTAATATTAAACCCATACTTCTTTTTTTTTTTTTATTAGTTGGATGCTAATTACTTTACAATATTGTAGTGGTTTTTGTCATATATTGACAAGAATCAGCCATGGTTTTAGATGTATTCCCCATCCCAATCCCCCCTCCCACCTCCCTCTCCACCCGATCCCTTTGGGTCTTCCCAGTGCACCAGGTCTGAGCACTTGTCTCATGCATCCAACCTGGGCTGGTGATCTGTTTCACCCTAGATAATATACATGTTTCGATGCTGTTCTCTCGAAACATCCTACCCTCACCTTCTCCCACAGAGTCCAAAAGTCTGTTCTGTACATCTGTGTCTCTTTTTCTGTTTTGCATATAGGGTTATCATTACCATCTTTCTAAATTCCATATATATATATGTTAGTATACTGTAATGGTCTTTATCTTTCTGGCTTACTTCACTCTGTATAATGGGCTCCAGTTTCATCCATCTCATTAGAACTGATTCAAATGACTTCTTTTTAATGGCTGAGTAATATTCCATGGTGTATATGTGCCACAGCTTCCTTATCCATTCGTCTGCTGATGGGCATCTAGGTTGCTTCCATGTCCTGGCTATTATAAACAGTGCTGCGATGAACATGGGGGTGCACGTGTCTCTTTCAGATCTGTAAACCCATACTTATAAGTGGATTCACCTAGAGAAGTCTGAAAAGAAGGTCCACTTTTAAAGAGACACACAATGTCCTTACTCTCTTGATGAGTGAAAGATGTGATGAATAAGAATACACATAAGATGTCAGAGGAATCTATTATTATCATCTGTTGATTAGTTGGTTTCTATTTTTTTCCTTAATTTTATAAGAGGATTGTATTAAGGCAAAGCCGCTGTCCCAGTTACTTGCATCTGACCATCCCCTGAATGCTTGATTCCCTCAAAAATGCAGTCCTGACTTCAACTCTGGTAGTGATATCTAACAGCTTCAAAGGCTCTTCTTGGCGTTTGGTAGGCAACAGACCATCGTTTCACTCGTGGAAATAGCTGTTGGCAAAAAGAAGAGTCACCACATTGCATCATAAGTGGGAGAGAAAGCAATATTCATGTTAGATAGTTGTAGAAAGCAATATTCATGTTAGATAGTTGTTCTAAAATTCTGAAGAATTTTAAAACAAAATAAAACATGTGTATGTGTACATACACAGATACACACACACACATATGCAGGTAAAAATCCACCTTCCAATGCAGAATACAGGAGATGCAAAAGACACGGGTTCCATCTTTGGGTCAGGAAGATCTCCTGGGGGAGGGCATGGCAACCCACTCCAGTATTATTGCCTGGAGAATCCCATGGACAGAGGAGCCTGGAAGTCTACAGTTCATAGGATCCCGAAGACACAACTAAAGTGACTTTGCATGCATGCATACCTGTATGCATGTGTATGTGTGTATATACACGCATATACACACGTATAGTTGTACTGTCTTTTAACAATGACCATATTATTTAATCAACAATTATCTTCAAAATTGAGTTTTGAGACAGAAGATCGGAGATATTACTAAAAAAACTACTTTTGAAACAGGCAGCCTTGCTTCAGGTCACATTTAGCTCAATGTAAACAATGCTCTCATGTCTATTAGCTTCAGCTCTGATTTTTTCCCATTCTCTACTCCACTACCTATTGCAGAGACTTGTATGAAGTACATCAGTGAGCTCTCTTGCCTCTGGTTCTGGGGCTGGATTAGGACGTTAGGGAGCCTGGCAGGAGACAAGATGTGGAAAAGAAACTGAGTGGATTTAGGTCTCCAGATTCCTTTTTGCAGGGTCATCTTGAGCTTGCTTTGTCCTCTGCTCAAGGCCCTTGGTTTTCTCAAGGTGAGCTTTTTAACACAATTCCATATTTCAGTTACTGCTTGTTGCCTTTGTCCCTTCAGATCCAGGGATAGTAACAGCTCTTCTATTACTAGCCCAGGTTTTTTGCAACATTCTTTTGGTTATCCTACCACCCACACTCCAATATATAGTCCCTTTTTAGATAAACTTTCCTCAAACTATCCTAATTTGAGCATAGCATCTGTTTCCTGTTGAATTGCTGACAGTTCCAACTATCACCAGTAAAAGCATTCATTCACATACATTAAGTGATTCAGAATGGAGGTAGTAGAAAGCACATCAGAACTAGAAGTTTGGGATTCAGATCATGGGTACACTTTTCATAAATGTGTATCTGAGGTTAAGTATTTGGGCTCTATAAATTTAAATCTCTCGTGTGCCAAATGGGGATAATAGTGACTCAATTGCAGAATAAAAGCATGAGCCAGAGATATTGTATGTAGGAAACAATCTACCTAGGCATGAAAACAGTAACCCAGTAGCGCTAGTCTTAGTAGTGACATTAGTAGTCATTACATGGCACACACCCTTGATTTCATCAGCTGCATAATGCTAATGAACTGCGTGTTCTTACTTTGCATCTCATCCCTATGATTCCAATTTGGAATATAGATTAATATGTCTACAAGTAAGGAGATATGCAAATACCTAATATCAATAAAACAGCTAAATATACATATCTTCTACTACTCAGAAGCCCTCTTACTTTTTTTTTTCTGAAAGTGCAAATTAATAAACATTCATAACTTGTTTAGTGAAAAGTGAAAGTCTCTCAGTCATTTCCGACTCTTTGAGACCCCATGGAATAGTCCAGGGAGTTCTCCAGGCCAGAATACTGGAGTGGGTAGCTGTTCCCTTCTCCAGGATATCTTCCCAACCCAGGGATTAAACCGAGGTCTTCCACATTGCAGGTGGATTCTTTACCAGCTGAGTCTCAGATGGTAAAGCATCTGCCTGCAATGCGGGAGACCTCGGTTCAATCCCTGGGTTGAGAACATCCCCTAGAGAAGGAAATGGCAACCCACTCCAGTACTCTTGCCTGGAAAATCCCATGGATGGAGGAGCCTGGTGGGCTACAGTCTGTGGGGTCTCAAAGAGTCAGACACGACTGAGCGACTTCACTTTCTTTCTTTCTTCTTTCATAACTTGTTTAAATGCCCTATACCAAAAGCTGGAAAAAAAAAGCGCTAGTATTAGAAGTCTTCAATTGGTTGATGACTAATTACCCCAGAATGCAATTGTCATGGGATAAGGAAGCATCTATCTATCTTATGAAATATTACAAAACCAAGACCTCCTGTTTAAAATCTAATTAGTTTAAATGTTGCGGGTCTGTAAAGTTGGTCCACACAAAAGGTTGAGCTTTTTTTAAAAACAGATAATGCATTTATTAATCAGAGCAACAAACAGTTTGGTGTGAACAATTTTGTGGCCAAACAGTACCACCAGATATTTCCAAGCAATTTCCATATGGAAAAGAAACCCAGCTGAAGTAGTTGTTTATCCCCAGAGACAGTGAGACTGATCTCCAACTAATAGGTCCAAATATAATAAAATTAGACTTTCCCTAACTTTGGGTAGCTTTAGTTCCATTGTATAGTGAAAAATGTGGTTGGCAAATGTTGCAGATTGGTATTAATGATAAAAGTAGTGCTCAGTGGGTTCCACCTGCGTGCCTACAACTATTTCACATGAAGTTATTTTATGATGAACTATTTTACATGATCTCATTCAATGCTTGCAGTATTCCTTTGAGATAGGTACTAATTCTAAATCATAACTCTAATTCAGGCAATCAGTTACTACAGTCTGTGGTCTTTACTATAAAACTATAACTGTGCCTTGTGCTCTGTTGCTCAGTCCTGTCTGACTCTTTGTGACCCCATGGTTATAGCCTGCCATCCTCCACTTTCCATGGGATTTTCCAGCCAAAAATACTGAAGCAGGTTGCCATTTCCTTCTCCAGGGAATATTCCTGACCCAGGGATGGAACCCGTCTCTTTGATCGCCTACATTGGAAGGTGGATTCTTTACCCACTATACCATGTGGTTTTGTTAATTATATTCTGACTTATACCAAAATAAAATACCTATCTTTCCACGTGCAAATGAATTGTATGATCTTATTTCATTTTGTTATTGACTGTGGAGCTCAATAAATATCAGATACATCAACTTTTCAACCAAAAATGTATCAGACCCCACCTGTCAGTGTTTTCCTGATTCTTATTTGTGCCCACTGTCAGGGCTCCCTCTCCTTTGACTATATCGTTTAGTGTTCCTAAGATCCACCTGTTGCTGGGTACATGACGCTGACTCTAGCATTCAGTCTTGGTGATTTCAGTGATTAATTTCTGTCCTTTTGCATGAAATATATCTGCCCAGTCCTAGTTTTTATACAACTATCTGTCCATAACTCTTTATATAGGTGGGCTATGTGTACATACTTTACAGAAGTCTTCTCAGAGAATGTTACCCACTAACAGTCTAAGCAGAGACATTACTTTTCCAACAAAGGTCCATCTGGTCAAGACTATGGTTTTTCCAGTGGTCATGTATGGATGTGACAGTTGGACTGTGAAGAAAGCTGAGCACTGAAAAATTGATGCTTTTGAACTGTAGTGTTGGAGAAGACTCTTGAGAGTCCCTTGGACTGCTAGGAGATCCAACCAGTCCATTCTAAAGGAGATCAGTTCTGGGTGTACATTGGAAGGATTGATGCTGAAGCTGAAACTCCAGTATTTTGGCCACCTTATGCGAAGAGTTGACTCATTGGAAAAGACCCTGATGCTGGGAGGGATTGGGGGCAGGAGGAGAAGGGGACAACAGAAGATGAGATGGCTGGATGGCATCACCGACTCAATGGACATGAGTTTGAGTAAACTCCGGGAGTTGGTGATGGACAGGGAGGCCTGGTGTGCTGAGATTCATGGGGTCGCAAAGAGTCGGACACGACTGAGTGACGATCTGAACTGAACAGTCTAAGAGAATATTACTGACTGCTTCCATGGTTACCATTTTTATTTATTTATTTTTATTTTTTTATTTTTTACCATTTTTAATATCTAACTCCTCAGAGTCTTCCATAAAATCATCGACTCTCCTCTTCTTTAGCCGTACTTATTGTTTGTTCCAAGACCCTTTATCATTCACAGGAATGTCACAGTCAATTCCCTTCCATTTCTCAGGAATCTGATTGAGCCACTCTCACTTCAGTTAAAACTTTAGACTTTTACCCATGTTTTTATCTTTAGTAGGAACACATGAGGCTAAATTGTTTTTCTTCATAGTCTTGCATCATAAAGCTGTTTGGGTGTTGTCGCCTCCTGTTAACTCCCTAAGAGCAGGGTTGTATGTATAGTAAGGAAACCCAGACTAGGGATCTGAGACCACAGCAGTAGTAGAGCGGAGGGAGGAAGGAGGAATAGGGAAAAGCGAAGGGTATGGGTTGAATTTAAGCACTCTTTCTTTAAATAACTTATGGCTTTAAGAAAATGTTTCAGTCCTTCTCCCAACAACTGATTCAATCTCCTACTAATAAGGTGTGAGTTTGTAGCTGACTTTAATAAAAGCTTTATATATATATGAGCCATTCTACATTAGAGATATGCAGACAACTAAAATCCCATTCATAACATCCTGTTCATAAAACTCCATTATCTTCCCCACCATAGTGCTTCAGTCCTCTCTCTCTCAATAATTTCTATTTCCCATTTTCAAACATTGTACCACACCTCAAGTCCTCCTCCTATTATGCAATATAAATCACCTCTCTACTTCCTATTCATCCCTAGGCTTACATTTGGGTATCTGAACATTTCTTACTGTGTGCTTTTAAAGGACAGAATGTCTATTCTAGATCCAGCAAAGTAGGACACAAATCTAGGTGCTGAAGCTCTAGAAACAGCTTTAGACTGTCATTCCTCTTCTTCCTCCCTCCTCTACTGGTCTCTGTGAGAATAAGGAAAAACATTCCCCATTAATAATGAATCATATTTATTTCTTACCATTAAGAAAAAAAAATAACTGAATTAAACTTCCTTTCCTAACCCCTCTCAGAATTATTATAGTATAATCACAAAGAAGGTATTGTTATTCCAATATCACAAACATGGAAACACACTCAGGTTAATTGACTAATGCCATTGATTTAATTGACTAATCTAAACCTCATATCTAATAAAGAGCAGGAGTTAGGATGTGAACCTAGGCAGTTCTATTTCTGTCCATTTTCATTATGTACCATGTTGCAGATCCATAAAGATAATCAAATATTCCATATGAGCTAGGCAAAAAATAGTAATTTTGAGAAATATCTTAGAATTGGTTAAGACATGTCCTAGTTTCTTACATATCATGCAGAATACATCTGGAAAATAAGAGAACATTACATGGTTAGAGGTAATTCCCACACTAGAATGACTCTTTCCTTAACTGCATTAGATAGTTTCTGCATCATGATAAGAAAAGGCTTTAGAAGTTCCTGAGCTTTGGAGTGATAGTGGTCTTTAAATTCTGTCTCAAATTGTACAAGTTTTATGATTTTTATCAAATACTTTCTTAGAGTTTCAGTTTCTATGTGTTATTAGAAACAGATAAAAACCTATCTTGCAGTACCCCCCCCTTTTTTTTTCACCTGAAACATTTTTATTTTGCCTTCAGAAACCCACAGCAGTTCTTTAGCAGTCTTCTCTATATCTTCGACTTCTCCAAATATTTCCCTTTCCTTTTAGGACCTTGCCTGATGACCTCTTTCATATCTCTTATACCACCGGACAGAAAGATTAAGTAGTTCTTAGTGAACTTTATGGCTGCTTCCTAGCAATTATCCCCTCCCCTCCCTGAAAGCCACAGAGTTTAAACATCATGCCATCATGTCAAGCTGTACTCTAGTCCTTTCTGTTAGTTGTCTTCAGCTTGCTTATCATTCCCCTTCACTGCTTGAAGATTTTAAACCATGGCTCACTGTCTCTATGCTGAACACAACTGCACTCAAAATTCTTAATGACTGATTACCCATATAAATAATCCTGCCAAGACCCCTGCCTCTCAGTTTTTCCACTTATTCCATAATCTAATCTTCAACCTTACATGTGCCATCCATGCTCGTAACACTGACTTTGATGCGACCGAAATATGCATCCCTTCCTTAATAGAAATTTCAAGCATCTCAACTTCTGTCCATTCTATTGAACACCCTTGAATATACAAACTCCAATTATTTTTCACTCCACCGAGGCTTTTAATACTTCGACAGTAGTGTTCTTTAATTTTTTCTCATTTCACATTCTCACTTGACTTCTTCCAACTTTAGATTCCGTGGTTGATCATTATCATTATGTCGTCAACTCCATTATTCCCACCCCCTGGCCCTGACTTTGAATACTCTGTTGGTTAGCCCAGACATTAGTTCAGTTCATCTACATTCTTGCAGCTTAATGTAAGTGTAGGAGGAAAGGAGACACACAAAACCATGCTGAATGGTCTCACTTAAAATCCACCATGTGAAACTCAAACCAGGCTTCCGTGCTGCCAGGCATTCCCACTGTGTTTCCCTAGTCCATTTTCTCTTCCATCTCCTGTATCATACACTCTTTTCTCAAACCTTTATTATCCTTTCCCTCATCCTGCTCTCAGCGGATGACGTGTCTCATCCAATGTGATGACTTTAAGTACTATCTGTGCTTGAACATCTAAATATTTACCTATTCACTAACCTCAAAACAAGTGTATCCAACTTCCTACCCTTCTTGAAAGCGGAACACCTGGTTTCTCATCTTCCAAACCATCTCTCTATCTCCCTTCTCAGTTAATAATAACTTAATTTGGTGTTTCTCAACCATAACCCTTGAAGTCATGCCCAATTTCTCTCTTTCTATTCCCCTTGCATTTGATGCATCATCAAATCATATCATTTACTTCTGTCTTCGAAATTTACTTGGTATCTGACCATTTCTCATAGTATTATTCTCTATCCTCCAGATGGAGTTTAGTTGTCCTTTTTTCTTCTTCTCAACACCCATTGGTCTATTTTCAATCCCAGAGCAAGAAGGACCTTTCTATTAACAAAACACATCAGTTATTTCCACTGCACAATCTTCCAGTAACTTTCTGTCCTATTTGGTGAAATAAAAATCCTTACACTTCCCTATAAGGGTCTGGTCTTTCTCTACACTTTGAGCTTATCTCCTACAACTCTCTATTTTACTCATTTACCCTACACATTATGACTACTTTGCTATTTCTCCAAATATTAGCACTTAATCCTAGGGAACATGGTCTATATTTATTATTTTTTATGTTATCAGCTTTCCCATCCATCTCCACCCCTGTTACTAGATTATAAACTTCATGTGAGCTAGATAAAAGCTATGCATCTTCACTGATGTATCTCCAAAATCAAGGACAGTGCCTACTACATAATAGATGCTTAACAAATATGTGAGTGAATTAATCAGTTCCAAAATTAAATGTGACGCTTATATAATTCTGATGGTTGTCTGCTTTTATTTTTACCTCCTATGAAAAGTATCCATCTACATTTTGCAGATAGAAAAACTGAGAATATCAGCTTAACTGATTCTTAAGGAGGGATGTTCTCTCTTTTCCTAGTTCAAATTAATATTATCATTAATACTATTGATAGTAATATATGTGTTACTATTAATAGTAATATATATACACATACACACATATCCTAGACCCAAGTAAAATTTAGGCGGGCATTTGCAGAATGTTTAATTGGTTGCCTTTAAGATTTTGTTTAGAGGGAACCTATCTTACACACTGGATTCAATCTTGAAGTCCTTTAGGATACCTAACAAGGATATCCCCTTGTTTCTTATTTCCACCCATTCTTTTTAACTTTGCATAGAACTCTTCTAAATTCTTTTTCCATTCACTTTCTACAGTATTCCAACCAACCTATCAAAGTTATCAGGATTCAGTCTTATCTTATACCTTTGCAGTATCAAATCCTGAGGTATTAAGGGATTATGGAGTGGTTTGTATCTGTCCAGTTATTGGTGGTGGTTTAATTGCTAAGTTGTGTCTAACTCTTTGCAATGCCATGGTCTATAGTCTGCCATGCTCCTCTGTCCATGGGGTTTTCCAGGCAAGAATAATGGTGTGGGTTGCCATTTCCTTCTCCAGGGGATCTTCCCCACCCAGAGATCAAACCTGGGTCTCCAGTTATTGCTGCTCTGCAAATAAAAGTGTACATTTGGGCCTTGCTATTGGAAGGTTAAATGGTAAATTGCTCTCTTATAGATAGTGGGAATGGGAGTGCCAGTTGTCAAGGAAGGATGTTGTGCAGGAGAGCTTCCACTGAAGGCTGTAGCAGTTTATCTTGTGGAGTGTCTAAATTCATATCTTGCCAAAATGAGAGATAATATTCTTTCCAAACCTCTACTGAGTCTATATGAGACTTTGTGGTAGATTCTAATAGTGCTGAATCTCACAGAAGCTACTCATCTTTAACCTTTCCTTTATTATGCCAAGAAGCATCCTTACCATCTACCTATTCTGTCCTCTTAGTTATTGCACAAACCGTCCTACATTAACTGGTGATAAGTAGTGTCATATCCAAATTGTTTCCTTTGGAACTCAGAGGAGAAAATATTAATCCTCCCAGCTATATTCATTATATTCCCATGCAAACAAATATTAAGAAAATGTTCTTCCCTTTCTTTTCTACTTGTGTATATTAAGTCAGTTATTCTACATTCATTATCACTGAACAGATTCATGGTAGATACAGAATAGGAACCATTGCCCATGAAATTGCCACCTACCTAATTGCCCAAATGTCTCTAATACACACTTTGCTTTTATTGACACCATGTCTGATTCTGATTAATACTTTTATTTTAATATTGCCTGCAACTTTGTACATAGTTAAGGAATGTATAAAAATCCATTGATTTTCAGGCAGAAATATTAAGAGAAACATTACATAGAATTGTAGACATTTTTGAATTACAAGGAATGAATATACATTTGTCATAGAAAAATTGCACTGGACACAGTTATATAAGGAAGATTTCATTGAAGACTCTTGCAGCAGGGAAGGGAGATTGAACCCAGCTCTGCTGAAACAAAGGATTAAGGGGTTTTGAGGGCCAGGGAAATCTAGTGGAAAAGTACTGGAGGATTTCAGAGGGGAGTTTGGCCAGTGTGAGCAAGTCATCCGTGTTTGATTGTCACTTTGAAAGTTAGGCCCCCTCCTACCATAGAGACAGGGGACAGGGGCACTACTTTCCTTGATGATTACATCATTTCAAGGATTGACTTCCAGGTCCTTGAGAATGACATCCCTGGGTTGTAAAACTGGCAAGAGGCAAGGAGAAGAGTTACGTCTCACAGGGATGGAAGAAGACTTTACAACTGAAAATTTTCTAAATGCTGTCAGTAAAGGGAGGTCAGTGACCTGTAGTCAGGGAATAATCCCATCTAAAGTTTATTCAATTTTAGTGGAACATGAAGAATGTCTAGGTCATATGAAAGTTCTGGTACATTAGGCACTTTCTTTTGAATAACCTTATAACATCCTGAATGGTAGGGACTATAATATACATTATATGTAAGAGAAAAAAGCACTCAAAGTGCAAAGTAGCCAGCCTAATAGAGAAAAGGGGGAGGGTAGACTGGATTCTCTCGAGGTGCTGTAAGAAAGCCTTCTGTCCTTACCCATCACTGTCCAAGTTATTTCTTCTTTTCTCTGTATTTCATAAAATCCCTGGGGAAGCCACACAGAACTCCTCATACCACCTGTCCTACCAGCTCCACAGCATCTACAGTATTTCCTGTAGGAAAAAAATTGCTTTCTAATCTCTCCAAAATCACTCCAAATAATCCCAGGCCTCTCCCCGCTAAACCTTCTGCCTCTTTTGGCTTCTTCCCCACCTAGGAAAGATTATCCTCATGCAACTCCAGATAGTTTGCATCGGGCAGTTGTTTTTTTATTTTTTGTTTTTTTTCCCTAAAACAGCAACTCAGTTCAGATCCAACAGAGTTCTTTTAAGTGATCATCAAGGAAATCACTTTGGAGAAAAAGGTCCTGAGGTTAAAAAACAAAAATAACAAAAAGACAAGATACAAGTGATGAGGCCTTTTGATTGGTGAGAATAAGATCAATGAAGAGAAAATTCAGTTCTTTGAGCTGACATCTCCTCCCCATAGTTACTCCTAATGCTATAATTGTCTTGGTCTTCAGCTTTGATGAGATCTTGCAACTGGGAAAAAAATTTTGCATATTGGAAAAATCATCCTCATTTTCAAAATAATTTCATAACTCTATTTGAAGTGAATGCTTGATGAAATTACTGAATTGGACAACTTTTCATTCTGTGATAAGCTCCTATTGTATACTAGTTCAAAGATGTGGTGGATAATCATTTTTCATACATCCTGAGATTGTAGAGTGAAAAATAAGTGAGTCTGCAGTGCATTTGATTAGCACAGACTGTGATCTCAGATGACTTAGGTCAGAGCCCTTTGTTTATTTCTCAAGAGAAAGCATTTGAACCTGGATAAACCATACAAATGTTATTGCATATGATTGTATAAACTTGGCTTTGGTGAGAGTTAGAGCAATGCAACAAATATTTACTGAATGTCCATTTACTTCTTTCCTGTAATATAGCCTCCACATTCTCAGCTAGAGTGATCTTTTAAAATCACAAATGTGATTTCACCACTCTTACATTTTAAAGACTGCCCCCCATGACAGGCTGTTTGTTAGCTGTCACTTTAACTAGAGTGCCCAAACACTAGGGGTACTGTGGTCTGCCAAGGATATCCACAGTACAGGATAAGGAATTGATACTGAATTTATTTTTTCAAATATTTGAACACGATATTTATTTTTGTAATAAAAACTAATCAAAATGGTTACAGTATGGCATTCACACATATTTTAAGCTGAAGTAGGACATTGTATAAAACAAACAATGTTATTGGTGGCATTTTGGACAATATCTCTAGTCCCCAGAGGATATGTGGGGGATATATATATATATATATATATATATATAATTATAATATGTACAATCTTCTATTCAAAATATATGATTATTATATTATAATATATTATTACATATTATATTGTATAGTGTTATACTTAATATATAGTTCTATATAATTGCATATTATATTATATTATATATTACATATTATATCTTATATATTATTATATATTTGTACATTGTATATATTGTATAATATAAAATAATATATATTTATACATATAAATATATATTATTTCTAATAGAAATAATCTTTCTATTAGAAATATATGAATTGAAGAATTTGAGAAACAATTGACCAAGGTAAGATCCAAATTCTTCAGCAAACAATGCTAAATTCTCCATTATTCAACACATTGTTCTTGCATTGTCACCATTTGGCACCTCTTGTTCACACTATCCTCCATCAATTTCAGACTACTTCTAATAGTAAAGCACAATACTTTGCTTTTATGAAAGTCATTTTACTCAGAGTTTCTCCCTCTCATCCTATTCTTCCAAATATATTCCTATACGTCCATCAATATCTTGATTGAGAATCATCTTCCCTCTTGAATGTTGCCTGAAAATTCCAAGTGTAATTAATTCACTTCCATCTCTGTAAAAGCATTATGAGCATCATATTCCTGAACAGCTGAATAAGACAGACATGGTTTCACTCCCAAGGAGGTTACAATCTAGAATTGGTAGACTGGCAATAAATCAGTATGTGTCATTTTCTTCTTTGTTCACTAGTATAAAAATATGCCATGCAGTAAATAGAGTGATAAGGATTGCCAAGTGGTCTAGTTTAATTTGAATAGCCAAGAGAATATCAATGAAAAGATACTATCTAAGCATAGATCTTTAAAGAGAGCTCAACCATACCAAGTTTAATTAAAAAGAATTACAGCAAAGGGAAGAACTGTTGCAAAGGCCCCAGATTGAAAATAAGCTTGATATGTGTAATTAAAAAAATGATGTGGGTATAGCTTAAGAGTAATGTCAAAAAGAGGGGGTATGATATTACAGGGGGAAAGTATACAGACTAAGTATACAAGCCAAGAAAAGGAATTTGGATTTTATTCTCATTTGTTGGGGAAAACATTGAATATTTAAGCAAAAGAGGATTATAATTTCTTTTCTTAAAGAAGAAGCTTGTTTTTGCTTCTGTATAAAGAATGGAGCATAGCAACAGTGAGAATAGAGGGAGGAAACTATTCAGGAGCCTTTCAATCACCAAAAGTGAGATAAAGTGTCTTGGAATCAGGAAATAATAATAGACATGTGGGCATGACTTGTAGGTATCTTAGATGTGTGGTATAAAGGAAAGAAAAGATGCAAAAGGAAATGCTTTATTAGCCTGGTGAATGGCTAAAAATAGTTTTTCTTTGAAGTCAAAGATTGAGGAATGAGAGGTTTGAAATGGGTTAGAGGGATTAAGGATCAGAAAGAGTATTTGTCCATAGTAAGCATTCTTTTGTATACACAGTCAGAGATGCCAAGTAAGAAATGTGACATATAAATCCGTGTTGAGCAAATGAATGATTTATTGAAAGCTTAGCCAAAAGTTAAATAGATAAAATTGTGTTGAAGGTCAATTCACAGGAACAAAATCCTGCAAATGTCATTACATTTTAAGTCTCAACATTTGCACATCCCAATTCTTTCCCTATAACCATTAAAGTGTGCTTCTCTTAACTAGCAATTACAATATATAGATTGACCTTATAGTTGCATTGCATTTGAATTTCTCTTCTTTTTATAGACTGACCTGGCATGTGCTCTCATGTAGCTCTGTTGTGCTTACTGGACAGGGCTCAACCTCAGCTGTGGTTTAACCTTTCCCCTGTGAATATCAAGTGTGTTTGGGTGTACACACTGGTGATGAGTTTGAAACCTATTACTAGTATGAGAATGTTTGGGGACTTCTGGCACCGTTGTCCTTCCTAATGTGCACCATGAATCATCATTGATGAGATTGCCAAGATCACGCAGAACCTAGATAAAAATTGGAGGCAAAACCAAGTTGCAATTTTAACTATATCCTCATTACAAGGAAGATTATACAATATCCATGTGATAACAGAAGGGCCTTTAAGATGGCATAAAGCACAAAGTAATTCTAAGCATGAATTTAAGAAACGCTTAGCCAAGAAAAACTTAAGACGTAAAGAAGCATCATATAAGGGAGAGGGCTATAGAGAGAAAACCACCACATAGTTTACAGCAGTTACCTCAGCAACAAAAAATACCAACAGTAACCAAAGCAAGACTGTCAGAAGTATCAACAACAGAGATGCAGACCCAAATTAATCACTGAAAAACCTGTTACTTCCAAGTCGTGTCTTGGTGGTAAGGTTTCCCTTAGTTTCTTCATTATGTCATCTTCAATTTTATTTTTAATACCCGAGAGCATATTTTAATTCCTTCGTCTCATATATTGTTTTTCCCCCATGAAGTTGTTTCTTTCTTTAGTGAACCATATGCCTTCTACACTTGAATCCACGCACATTCTGTCTTATAGTCCTTTTAGCTCACTCTGAACTTCAGGGAGGAATGAATGGCTCACAGAATAATAACATATAAAAATAAAGAGTGAATATGAAGTCACCGCCATACAGTACTGATTCTTATATCATTAGTTTTTCCCATAAACACATAACACTTATTTATCTAGTGCCTACTTACTGTCACCAAGTAATCTACTAGGTCCTTATTCATGAACTGGTATAGCAATAAATATTAAAATGACACAAATAATCAATAACATAATTGATTTTACAAAAGAGGATGTAGAGAGTACTCTGGAAGCCTGACTTTTGGCACAATCTTGGGGCTGAGCTCTTGAATGTGAAGTTCCAAATGATTTTGCATGATCCAAATGAAAAAAATAATAAAGCTAAAATACAGGCAAACTGGAAGGGGATAGAGAATCATTTTCTCTTATATTATTAATAACTAATAAATATTTATCATTTATATCTAATCAGAGGAACCACTCCCCAGATCATCTCCAACACACCCCTCACAAACACACCCACCCACACACACATATACCTCACACATGTCCAGTTGAAAACTTGAAACTTCTAACTTGAAATATGAAAAGAAAAAAAAGAAAATAATATGGCTTCTTGGTGTGTGGAAGATTCTCCCATTCCTCTCACTGTCTCCCCTCTGCTTTCTGCCCCCCTCCCCCTCCATCCCTCTCTGCCTCTACTCTCCCCTCTTTCCCTCTCTCCCTCCCATCCTTCCTTCATTTCTTCCTTCCTTTCCTCCATCTATAATATGCTAGCCACTGTGCCAGGAATTGGAATACAGTATTAAACAAAATAAACGACGATTAGGATTACCTTATCTCCTTAGCATTTCACTCACATGGATATCATATATTACAACTTCATAACCTCCAGTCCTCTGAATCTGCATTTTGACCAACAGCTCAGGTAATTCTGATATTGACAATAAGCAAGTCCTTCTTTGAGAGAAGAAAAAAAGTCTATAGGGTAGGAGATTAATTCTCATGTGGCCTCACTTTGCAAACTGAGCTACCTTAGCACTTTATCATCATCATCATTTTTTTTAAACTATTCTTATTTGGCCTATATTTTGTGATTGGTTTAAAATCTTGTCACCTCACTGTCTTCCATCATCCCCACTCCAAATATATCCAGGAAAACCTCCTGGATCAGGGCTCTCCAGGCTCTGTGGAGCTGCTGCTCCAAACTAAATGAGATTATATACCATTCTCCACAGTTCTAAAAATGCCAGCAAAACCCAATTACTGGCTAACAGGGCAATTACAGAGGAATAACACAAAATAAAATAATGCATTATACAATGTATTTTCAACATCTGAAACAAGTACAGAACTGTATCATGTAGCTTATTATTCCATAAAACCCAGGACAGTTCATCTATAAAATAGAAGTAACATTTTTGAGAGATAAAAACCATAATATAATTTAGGATACTAGTATGGACCAGTGCTGATTTTTATGATTTTAGTGTAGTGTTTTGCACCTTTCCAATTATATCCTAATTCCAATAGTTTGATTGCTATATGGGTCTTCCTGCGTAAATTTTTCAGAAATTTTGTCAAGTTTTTGTTTGTCTTAGACGTCTCAGATTCTATTGGAAATTCAGCAAATATTTAAAAGAAATTAACAAAGAATTATCAAAGGTTGAAGAACTAAGTTTCAGGTGACAGGGATAACAGAATTTTTAAATCCTTGATGCTGTACCTATGCCTAACATTGAAATGACATATCTATATTTGTTTAGTTCAGTTACTCAGTCATGTCCAGCTTTTTGTGACCCCATGGACTGCAGCACACCAGTCTTCCCTGTTCATCACCTGAATCCCAGAGCTTACCCAAACTCATGTCCATCGAGTTAGTGATGCCATCCAACCATCTCAATCTCTGTCGTCCCCTTCTCATCCTGCCTTCAATCTTTCCCACCATCGAAGTCTTTTCCAATGAGTCAGTTCTTCGCATCAGGTGGCCAGAATATTGAGGTTTCAGCTTTAGCATCAGTCCATTCAGGACTGATTTCCTTTAGGATTGACTGGTTGGATCTCCTTGCAGTCAAAGGGACTCTCAAGAGTCTTCTCCAACACCACAGTTCAAAAGCATCAATTCATCAACACTCAGTTGTCTTTGTAGTCCAACTCTCACATCCATACATGACTATTTGAAAAACCAGAGCTTTGACTAGATGGACCTTTGTCGGCAAAGTAATGTCTCTGCTTTTTAATATGCCGTCTAGGTTGGTCATGGCTTTTCTTCCAAGGAGCAAGCGTCTTTTAATTTCATGGCTGCAATCACCATCTGCAGTGATTTTGGAGCCCCCCAAGATAAAGTCTGTCACTGTTTCCATTGTTTCCTCATCTATTTGCCGTGAAGCAATGGGACCAGATGCCATGATCTTAGTTTTCTGAATGTTGAGTTTTAAGAACTTTTTCACTCTCCTCCTTCACTTTCATCAAGAGGCTCTTTAGTTCTTTTGTGCTTTCTGCTACAAGGGTAGTGTCATCTGCATATCTAAGGTTATTGATATTTCTCCTGGCAATCTTGATTCCAGCTTGTGCTTCATCCAGTCCAGTGTTTCTCATGATGTACTCTGCATATAAGTTAAATAAGCAGGGTGACAATATACAGCCTTGATGTACTCCTTTCCCGATTTGGAACTAGTCTTATTGTTCCATGTACTGTTCTGTTGCTTCTTGACATGTATATAGATTTCTCAGGAGGCAGGTAAGATGGTCTGGTATTCCTATCTCTTTCAGAATTTCCCACAGGTTGTTGTGATCTGCACAGTCAAACTTTGGTGTAGTCAATAAAGCAGAAGTAGATGTTTTTCTGGAACTCTCTTACTTTTTCAATGATCTAATGGATGTTGGCAATTTGACCTCTGGTTCCTTTGCCTTTTCTAAATCCAGCTTCAACATCTGGAAGTTCAGAGTTTACATAATGTTGAAGCCTGACTTGGAGAATTTGGGGCATCACTTTGCTAGCATGTGAGATGAGTGAAATTGTGCAGTAGTTTGAGCATTCTTTGGTATTGCCTTTCTTTGGGATTGGAATGAAAACTGTCCTTTTCCAGTCCTGTGGCCACTGCTGAGTTTTCCAAATTTGCTGGCATGTTGAGTGAAGTACTTTCACAGCATCATCTCTTAGGATTTGAAATAGCTCAACTGGAATTCCATCACCTTTACCAGCTTTGTTAGTAGTGATGTTTCCTAAGGCCCACTTGACTTCACATTCCAGGATGTCTGGCTCTAGGTGAGTGATCACAACATTGTGGTTATCTGGGTCATGAAGACCTTTATTTTAAAGTTATTCTGTGTATTCTTGCCATCTCTTATTAATATCTTCTGCTTCTGTTAAGTCCATGCCATCTCTGTCCTTTATTGAGCCCATCTTTGCATGAAATCTCCCTTGGTATCTCTAATTTTCTTGAAGAGATCTCTAGTCTTTCCCATTCTGTTGTTTTTCTGTATTTCTTTGCTTTGATCACTAAGGAAGTCTTTCTTATCTCTCCTTGCTATTCTTTGGAATTCTTCATTCAAATGGGTATTCCTTTCTTTTTCTCCTTTGCCTTTCGCTTCTCTTCTTTTCTCAGCTATTTGTATAGCCTCTTCAGATGACTGTTTTTCCTTTTTGCATTTCCTTTTCTGAGGATGGTCTTGATCGGTGCCTCCTGTACAATGTCATGAAACTCCGTCCAAAGTTCTTCAGGTACTCTGTCTATGAGTTCTAATTCCTTGAATCTATTTTATCACTTCCATTGTATAATCATAAGGGATTTGATTTAGGTCAAACCTGAATGCTCTGGTGGTTTTCCCTAGTTTCTTCAATTTAAGTATGAATTTGGCAATGAGGAATTCATGATCTGAGCCACAGTCAGCTCCCGGTCTTGTTTTTGCTGACTGTATAGAGCTTCTCCATCTTTAGCTGCAAAGATTATAATCAATCTGATTTGGTATTGACCATCTAGTGATATCCTTGTGTAGCCTTCTCTTGTGTTGTTGGAGGAGGGTGTTTGCTGTGACCAGTGGTTCTCTTGGTAAAACTCTGTTAGCCTTTGCCCTGCTTCATTCTGTACTCCAAGGCCAAATTTGCCTGCTACTCCAGGTATCTCTTGACTTCCTACTTTTGCATCCCATTCTCATGTAATGTTAGGGACACACTTCAGGGTGTTAGTTCTAGAAGTCTTGTAGGTCTTCACAGAACCGTTCAACTTCAGCTTACTTGTTGGGGCATTGACTTGGATTACTGTGAATATTGAATGTCCTATATTTGTAGGTCAGTGATATTTATATCCAATGATACTATTATGCATATAAGATTCTAAAACAGTGAGGTGGTCCATAAAATGTATTCTCTGCTTCTCAGTTTATTCTTTAGTAAAGCAGGGAAATATGAAAAACATAACAAATAGTTCATGATATGCATTTGCATAATAAGCAGCAGCTGCTATTATTAATTTATGATTGTTTCCTCTCTGTTTTGGGCCCCTTGACCTCAAGAACACTGGTTTATTCAATTCTCTATTTCCTATGTCTATAACAATTTCTTGATAACCTTTAAAAGTTTTGCTATATATCATATGTGCCATTTCTAACAAATATAAGGTGAAATCCTCAGGTATTTTTCTTAGAAAGTTTTAAAAATCATAATATTGATGGAAGTGACTTGAAAAGTGATGGGCCTAAGTAGGTGCTCAGTAAATATGATTTATAATTATTACCCTTAATCTTTCCCTCTAGTGTACCATTTTTCTTGTGTGTTATTAAAATGGATAATTGGTGTGAGATATTTATTTGATTGTCTATTCTTCAGCCCTAAAGTCACTTGAGGATAGGTCTCTAGTTTGAGTAAGGAGAGTATTGCAGGAAAACTATCATATATCCTTAAAATACTAATTGGAAAGTTATCTTGGAAACAGAAAGATAAAAGGTAACAGCTACACCTTACAACATGTGTGCATTTTAAAGGCAATTATCTTTGCTTAAGCTTTTAGCCAGATGTCTTGGGACTAATGATAAAATGAGTTTATGTTACCCTCTTCTTCTACTTCTCTTTCCTCTTTTCCATCTCATCTAATTTTCTGGTTAGACTGTCCCAGAGAACTCAGAGGGGTCCAGTGGGTAAGGAAGTAATATTTTAATCACATTTTTATGTGTGCAAGGGCGTTTCCATACCTGATCTCACTTTAGTTTCAAGGTGCTTTATATATAATTCAGTAATGACTATAGTTAGTAGTTTAGGTTCAGAGAAACTATATCACTGGCTCAAATGAGAATAGTCAAGTCAAGATTTGAACCTTAGTCTCTCTTTGAAATGCTTCCTCTCTCCAGGATTTCACACTTTGCCTCGATTTGCCATCTGTTTTCATAACATCTGCCCAGGTATTGCTAGACCAATTGTCCACATAGTACAAGGAATATAAGGGCAAGTGGTCCCAGATTTCTTTGTTAATTACATTTTCCTTATCTCTTGGGTATCCTGCCAAGGTTTTGACTCATCCAGGTGATGACCTTTTGAGAAACACAGACTTTAGTCCTCCAATTCCTAAGTAGCCATCCTAATGAATAACTCGTGGACAGCCTGTGGCTTCACAGGGACTGGAATGAGAATGGGCAAAATGTACCACTTAATAGAATGTGTCAAATAAATGAGCTAATTGCAGTATGTCATTTAGTTATCAGGGGCATTTTGTTTTTCTTTTTGGTTTGAGTTCTCCAGTAAAAAAAGGAAAAAGAAAAAGATAAACCACACCATTTTTGTTTGTTTTATTTGCCAATGCATATTTTAGGAAAACATCTTCTGAGGAAGGTGATATCAATATGCTTATTAGGACTTTGTAAAATAGATGACAAAATCAGGGACTTTACATGAAAGAGAGAGCCTCGGGACAATACTGAATAATCTCATAAAACCACCAGTCCACATCAGAAGAGGTGGGTTTGACCACTGGAGCAACTGTTGTGGAGATGTTGACATTTTGGGAGCTCTCAGTTTTGTGCCTTGACTTCTACCTGCATGACAGTTTTATGCATCTTACTTTCTGTACATGACCAACTTTTTTTTTTCTTTTTCTTAATATGATGGAAAGGACAGCCCTTGACAATTCTTAGTAGTATACCTTTAGCCTCTTTTTCCTATGTCCAATAATAAGTCTGGGGAGGGAGTTATCAGCACAGCCCATGTCTAGTTCTAGGGCAAAGTGGTCAATGGGAGTCAGGATGATTGACCTAATTTGTATAAGGTGATCATTTATGAGTTAAGCAACTAGGAGATGGGGCCATGCACGTTCCTATCTAGTCCTACCTGAAGATTATATGGACAAGGTGGGGAGAAGTCACGAGAGTGGTATCTGACAATAGGAGCAAGGTGGCAATGGCAGTGTAGGGATCACGGGTAAAAGGACTATCTGCCTTTCTTCCCCATCCCTGCTGTGTGCCCAGACAAAGCTGTGGCTCATTCAGTAAGACTGCTAACTTTCAGGACCGTGGCTACTCCTCTCCGCTAAAGAGCAGTTTCCCAAATTGCAAGAGGGAAAACCAAGATTCAATAATGAGCTCGGACACTTGGAGCATCACAGCTAGTGAGTATAATTCTGGGTGCTTTTACACATCAGTGGTTACAAACAAGGTATAATTTAAAGAACTTCAGGAAATTGGCTGTGTTTAGCAATGTACTTCTCAAAATCCTAGAATGTTATCAATGAATTTTAAAACCAATTTCAGGGTATGAAGGAAAAATAGTGACTTCAGGTACTCTATTTTTAGCTGCCCATTCACATTTCACATAACCTAACAAGGGTCACTAACCTATGCTGGTGGGACAGTACACCAAACTAAAATCTTCTCACTTCTTAAAATTGTTCTTTTTTGTACAAACATTTTATAAGTGTAAAATGAATACCATATAAGAGTGAATGTTTCTCGTACATGAGACAAGTGCTCGGGCCTGGTGCACTGGGAAGACCCAGAGGGATCCGGTGGAGAGGGAGGTGGGAGGGGGTACTGGGATGGGGAATACATGTAAATCCATGGCTAATTCATTTCAATGTATAACAAAAACTACTGTAATGATGTAAAGTAATTAGCCTCCAACTCATAAAAAACAAACAAACAAAAAAAAAAGAGTGAATGTTTCTCCAATTGGTTTGTCTCTCTTAATTTTTTTCACCTGAGTTCATATATGTGCATTGTCTGGCCCCTTTCTGTTTGAATCTATATGCTCAGAACCCATTTTGAAGAGTGGTTCTTCTACCTTGAGTGTGAATGCTTCCAGTAACAACTTCTCTACATCCATACTTAGACTTCTGCATTATCAGATGGTCTTAATTAGTAGAGAATCATTCCTTATATTGATATGAATCTGCCACCTTTTAACTTTGTAATAATGATAATTGTTCTCCTTTCTATGGCCATCAGGAAGGATCTTTTTCTCCTAAATATGGAATGCAATAGAATGTTTGAAACTATCCTTGCCTTTCTGGTTGACAGCATAGCTACCCCATGCTTAATTTTGCAGACCTTTCAAGCTTTGCTGTTATTCGTGATAAAAACTTTCATTGAATATGTTTCCCTCTATCCTACTTTAACCTTTAGGGCTTGAAACCTATCACACCATTGTCACAATATAGTCAATGTCTGCTTCTCCATTAAACTATATACACCAGGTAAGGACAGGGACTTCTCTCCTTTTCACTATTGTCACTAAATGCCTATTGCAGCATCTGGTATATTGGAATTGTTCATTTAATGATTTGATGAGCAAATGAAGAGTAGCTCTTTATTAGCATTGCAAATAGGTCACCTGTCACCCAAGTGAGAAAATGTTAATGTAAATATTAAATTGGAAACAAATGCTATATTTGTTGAAAACTTTCTAGTCTATATTTAAAATTGAACTAAATCTTGAAAATATATTAGTTATTCAAAGGTACACTTTTGTATTTCTCCAGTCTGAGGGAGAAAGCTGAATTGAATTCTACTTTCAATATTCCGCTTTCTTCTCTTGGGCTTTTTGCAAAGAAAGCATGGCTGCATTTTGCTTCTGTCAATATTGGTATAAACTCAGTAAATCCCTTCTCTTCACTTGCCCCTCATGTACCATCAACTCCTTTTCCTTCTGAGAGTTCTACCGAAATTTTCTGCATCTCTTTATCCCTCTGCTGCTGATTTTGAAGGATCAGCTAAGGTGAAAATGGCTTGAACCAAATCCAGTTCTGATGATGCAACTTTATCATATGTGGTTTAAAAATAGAGTCTTGAAGAACATTTGACTTTCATTCTCTCATCATGCTTTGATGGCTCAGTAAGACCTGAAGGTGAAGAGTCTTGCACCCCACTCTGAAAGTCTTCATTAACCTTATGAAATTGCATTAATTGCATATTTATTTGTGTGATTATTTGAACTGTCTGCCTCCTCCACTAGACAGTTTCATATCCTCTAAGGGGACATGGACCATATCTATTTTAATCCCACTCCACCTGCAGCCACTAAGGGATAAGAAGTTCAGGAAAAAAATGTACTGAATGAATGGGTAAACTGTAATTCCCAATTCATGAGTTTGTGGAAAAATCCCCTTTTGCAGCCTCCTTTTTAGTTCTCCTTGCATGCCATCTATGAGGACCTTTTGCTCAGCCATTTAACTTAGCTCAGGAAAAAATACTTTACTAGTTGATTCACTTTCTGGAAATTTATTTTTTCAGCTCATAATTTCTAGATCTCTAATTTCAATTAATTCTAAAAGGTTCAAACTTTCTGCATTTATATGAATTTGTTCTAAATATCTGTCAGGGCTGTCTGATAACCCTATCATAGACTCTAACACTGTACTATGCTTAGTTGCTCTGTCCTGTCCGATTCTTTGTGACTCTGTGGACTGTAGCCCACCTGGCTCTTCTGACCATGGAGATTCTCCAGGCAAGAATACTGAAGTGGGTTGCCATGTCCTCCTCCAGGGGATCTTCCTAACCCAGGGATCAAACCCAGGTCTCCCATTTTGCAGGTAGATTCTTTACCTTCTGAGCCACCAGGGACATTTTCAGGCAGTTACCCATTTATTTGTTTCTCTCCCCAGCCTCCCTTCTCCATGAAAAAAAAAAAAAAAAAAAAAAAAAACCTTGAAAATAGGGAACCCTTTCTTACCCAGTATTCTAAACACTTAAGACAGTCCTTTGAGAGGTTTACCTTGTGAATGAGTGCTAAGTCACTTCAGTCGTGTCTGACTCTATGGACTATAGCCCGCCAGGCATCTCAGTCCATGAGATTCTCCAGGCAAGAATACTGGAGTGGGTTGCCATGCCCTTCTCCAGGGGATCTTCCTGACCCAAGGATTCAACCTCTGTCTCCTGAATTTCAGGCAGATTCTTTACTGCTGAGCCACTGGAGAAGCCAATATAGTAATAAAAGTGAACGCTTAAGTTTGCAAAAAATGTTTTAGTTTATAAATAATTTTATTTTCTTATTCCTTTGTAAATACTTCAATGAATTCTATCCTTTGAAGGATAAAAATAGCAACATACTTTCTTTTTGTCAATATTCCTTGTCTTCTTTTGGTTTGACAAATGCACCAGATCATACATGTGTAGCTAATAGAGAAAAACTGAAGGGAAGAGGGGAGCATCTTTCACAGGAAGCAGCCCATCAGGAAGCATTAGCCATTTCTGGTAAGAAGATGTCTATGCTACAAACTACAACTGAACATTTCCATAGCAATTCCTACTCAACTACAATGTGATATAACATGTACCTCGACATGCTGTAGAGCAAGTTTCTAGCAAAAAGGATATATTATGTTTTAGTGTTCTTTAAAGTGGTGTGTGTGTGTGTGTGTGTGTGTGTGTGTGTGTGTGTTGTGAGAGAGAGACAAAGGAATGGAGGGAGGGAGAGAGAAGGAGACAGAAATTTTAACTGATAATTTTTTATTTTCTGTGACCCTTAGATTGTTGGCAATTCAAATTTGGGGAAATGTTGTATAATAAGTATATTCAATTTATGTAATAATCCTGTATAATAGTATGGTCATTCCAAACCATCTTCCAACAGCAAGCTTCTGAAAAAAAAAAAAGACTCAATATGCCTTATCTTCTTTTTCTCATTGTTTATTAAGTGTGTGGCATGAGGTCCACTCTGATTTCAGACTAGAAATAATTTATTCAACCTGCAGTAGAGATTAATACAATAGAGTCTAATATAGTCAATATTTGAGAATACGTAACCTAGAGAATAAACAATCAAATAATCTTGTGAGTTAACATAGTCATCATCACCACCATTCTTGGAAATCTTCCTTTTCTCTGTAGTAATACTCAATCTGACTTCAAAAACCAAGGAGAGATGAAAAGCATCACTATATTTACAGTTAGTAGTGTTAACTTTAAATCAGACAACTACCTGCCTGTGTGCGTGAGGAAAATCAATTAACCTCTCTCAGGAATGGTTTCCTGGTTAAAAATGAGGCCAAAGATTCTTTTGTCACCTCCATCTCCAGGTAGTATTAAGGAGCAAATGAAATAATTCTAAATGAGAAATTTTCTGCGACATGACGTGTCATGCAAACACAGACTATGCTAACATCTCTCTGAAAACAATAACATAGGGCATGAGCAGAGATCACTGGATTGTCCCATCTGCCTGCGTAGAGTGCTAGACCTAAACTCCACTGCATTTGTTTTGTTGCATCCATTGTAGCCACATTTGACAACTTGCTGCTCCTTGAATGCTTCACACATTTCCACGTGTCCATGTCTTTCTATACGCTTTTCCTTTGCCTAGATATTCTATTTAATCTTTACCACTGATCCACTCTATTAACTTCTGCTCTCCTCCAAATCTCAGCCCTTCTTTGCCGCTCTTTAAGTATGTCATCCAATCCCGCCCCCGCCCATCCAGAATTGCCACAGCTGCTCCCCATTTCTGCTTGGAAAGATCTTGTCTATTCCTTCACCAAATCAATTATTTGCAGTTATTTATTTATACATCAGATTCCCCAACTATTACATCAGGATTTTAATGGAATGAGACAACTCCTAACAGCCATAATGAATTAAATACCTAATCTGTGTTAGGCACCATCTCCACATAATTATGTCCTATTTTTAGAAACAACTCAGCTCCATAAATCTTATAGGAAGTAAATTTAAAATGACTCCAGTGATGTTGAAATTGGTACCTAGGTGCTATTTTTTTTTTTTTTTTAAAGTTCAGTAAGAAGAGTTTTTCTGTGTAATTTCTGAGTACCAGGGAACTCCAGGTTCGTTGTGGGCAGACACCACCCTTGACACTCTCCATCTTCTTCCCAACTGTTTGCGTGTATCCTGGACATTCCCTCGAACAGTGATCATTGATTATTGATGCTGTGTGTCCCCTCTTTATGCAGGATTCAGGACTTGAGGTCAAATCGTGATATTGACATGTCTTGCAAGGGTATAGATTTCATTAGTGCCTGTCTGTACATTGTCAGCATAGCAGATGTCACAGCTCACAGCTCTTTCTTGTCCCCTGGCCTTTCTGCTTATGTGTGGTTTATCAGGATTAGCTTGGCAAAAGGCTGTAGTTCTTTGGAAGTCAATTGCTCCATTATGTGTATGTTTCTCTAAAACACACAGTATAACTATAATTTTATATAAGGAAACAAGAAATTTTCTCTGTATCTTAAAGAAAGTAGTGATCTGCATGTTCTTAGGGATGGGCTTTTAGTCTGGATCCAGGGAACCATAGATGACTTTTGGGGTTCTAGAAGCCTGTGAAACTTGAAACTGAATCATTGCTTTTTTGGCAAGGTACACATTTATATTTCTCTGAAAACAGTAGCTATATTTTTTAGATTTCATAAGACTTATTCACAGAGAAAGGTATAGGAAGAAATATTTATGACAGTATTATTGTTTTAACTTCAAACTGGAAATAATCCAAATATGTATCAGTACTTAAATGGATAAACAAAATTAGGTATATCTATAGAATGTAATTGGAGAAGGAAATGGCAACCCACTCCAGTGTTCTTGCCTTGAGAATCCCAGGGACAGGGGAGCCTGGTGGGCTGCCATCTATGGGGTCGCACAGGGTGGGACACGACTTAGCAGCAGCAGCAGAAGCATACAATGTAATATACTTGGGAATTAAAAAGAAAAAAAAACTATAGATGTACACAACATGGACAAACTTCAAAAGCATGCTAAATGAAAGAAATCAGACACACACTCAAAAACTACTTACTTTATGGTTCTATTTATATGCAATTTCAGAAGAGGCAGAACTATAGAGATAGAAAGCATATCAATGGTTGCTTGAAGTTGGGGTGAGAGTGGTGATTGACATTCAGATAGACATGAAACACTTCTTTTGGAGTGATGGAACTGTTATAAACCTGGATATTGGCTATGTATTAGTATAAATTTACTGAATATGAATTTACTGTATATGCATATACTCATGTAATGGGTGAATTTTAGGTATATAAATTTCTTCTTAAGCAGTTGATGTAAGAAGGTAAGATAAGAACTAGAATTTTGGCATACATTGCCTCTTTATATCTAATAATCAGCTTACAAAGTTACAGGTCCACCAATATTAACATTTTATGGCAGATAAATTTAGAAATCAATACATATGTTAATAAGACTGAGAAAAATCATTTAAAGACTATAGTCACTGTGAAAATGTCACTACATATGGAAAATGCAAAAGCATAGAATAAGAACAGTTTACCATTTTAAATATGCCTCTCTCTTTCTCTCTCTCTCTCTCTCTCTCTCATACACACACACACACACACACACACACACACACACATATACACTATATACGGTGTAATGAAATCTATTCACATTATAGCAAAAGATATAAATGTACTTAAGATAGGATTCAGAACTTAGAGAATAATAGTCTTGACACTAGACATTCAGATCATGGCACAAGTTTAATTATGATATTATAATATTATAATAATATGTGTTTTATGTGCCAGGTACTATTGTAAGTACTTTATGTATATTATCCCAATCAAACTTTACAATAATAGTGTACATTATTGCTTCTATTCTCCAAATGTTATATTTTCAGAAATTGAGCTTCAAAAGGATAAAAGTAATTGGCTACAATTGTATGAACTTTCGGAATTCAGCTTTCTTTATAGTCCAACTCTCACAGCCATACATGACTAGTGGAAAAACCATAGCTTTGACTAGACAGACCTTTGTCAGCAAACTAACATCTATGCTTTTTAATATGCTGTCTAGGTTGGCCATGAAATTAAAAGGCACTTGCTCCTTGGAAGAAAAGTTATGACCAACCTAGACAGCATATTAAAAAGCAGAGACATTACTTTCACAACAAAGGTCCATCTAGTCAAAGCTATGGTTTTTCCAGTAGTCATGTATGGATATGAGAGTTGAATTATAAAGAAAGCTGAGCTCCAAAGAATTGATGCTTTTGAACTGTGGAGTTGGAGAAGACTCTTGAGAGCCCCTTGGACTGCAAGAAGATCCAATCAGTCCATCCTAAAGGAAATCAGTCCTGAATATTCATTGTAAGGACTGATGCTGAAGCTGAAACTCCAATACTTTGGCCACCTGATGCAAAGAACTGACTCATTTGAAAAGACCCTGATGCTGGGAAAGATTAAAGGCAGGAGGAGAAGGGGATGGCATAGGATGGGATGGCTGGATTGCATCACCAACTTGATGGACATGAGTTTGAGCAAGCTCTGAGTGTTGGTGATGGACAGGGAGGCCTGGCGTGCTTCTGTCCCTGGGGTTGCAAAGAGTTGGACATGACTGTATGACTGAACTGAACTGATATGAAACTTTGGAGCTGTCTGACTTCAAAGTCCTTGCATATAACCTCAGTGCAACTCATTACCTTATCACCTTCTATAATAAATTATGGCATATATAATATATACCACTAAGTATGCATACCGTGCTAGTTGGTATTAGAGGAAGTTGGACTTCCTACTGGAAATGAAAGGCAACAAAATAATCATACAGTATCAAATTTTAGTCCTGTATTCACATTTCTCAAGCGTTTGTTGTTAATATCAGCTACTATCATGGAAGCTTTGCTTGAGGTAGTACCACTACTTATTTAACACAAATTTGTCTCAAAATAAACCAGTCTCCCACCCACCTTCTGTTTGCATTAGCTTATATCTTTCAAAAAGACTAGCTAACTCAGGTTCCTCTTCAAGAAATGAGAACTAAATGGAGGATTAAGGCATGGTGATTTGTGGGAAGTAAATTTTCATTTCAGGCCCCAAAGTTGTCTCATCCACCAAAGGGGATGAGGATAGCTTCAAATGTATCCTTTTTCCTTTTCAGGATTATCTCTGTGACTGAGACAAGCAGGACCTGTGACCTCTGCTAAGCAGGGCATAGGACAAAAGTACTGTCATATTTCATAAACAGACTAACTACCAGAGTAAAGCATCTACTAACTCTTTTTCTTGAACTTAAGTGACAGAGAGAGAGGGGAAGAGAGAATCAGATAAGAGTCTAAGAAAATACTTGGCAGTTTTTGTTCCTCCATTTGGTTAACTAAATCCTTTTCCCTCAGGCTAAAAGTTGTCTCATTAAGAAGACATCGGTGTATTGACAATTATAAACAATACTAGTTGTGCTTGTCAGTGATCCATGCTGTCCCAATTACCATTACTCTAAAAAGATTTCAGTCACAAGTCATCCTTTATACAAAGAAAAGATCAAAACAAGCTTGCAATTAGACGTGTAATTTTAGAGCGTCTTTTCACATTAACACATTACTGTGTCTTCTGATAAATGTCCCTTTTGGACAAGAGCAAATAGCATGAGCTTTCCTCATTAATAACTGATTCTCTTTAAAATTCTTTAATGTCCAGAATGAGATGATCATGTCTCAAAAGAATTAAATACCTCTATTCTTCATTGCAGTTAAGCTGAATGTAGCATGATGGAGGAACACTATTATCTGAGTTGCAATTAGGGTACCTGTTCAAGTTGTGACAGATAAAGGTAAATGTAATCAAAGAACAATTAACAAGTAATTATACTGTTACTACCTAAATTCATGGCTGGAGTGAGCAGAGATCCTGAATTTCAGTCTGTGACAATTTAGGTGAATTATTTATTTTCATTGAATAACTATTGAGGAAAGCAAATGAGGCAAGAACAGATATCATCCATTTATCTGACAGAGCTAAATATAATAGTCAATAGACTATCCACCAAATAGGTGGAAGTCCATTTGGAAAAGATTATTTATATACTGTTCTCTTGGAAAATAATTATGTAGTAAGAAAGTTTTAAAAATAATGTTTTAAATTATAACAGCAGTTTTATTATTAAAAAAAAAAACTAAGTTGGTGTAGCCAATATGCCATTTAACTTGCACCTCTTTAGTACTTATAACATTGCTTTTGAACCTTGAAACCATCTTGCTCTTTATGAACTATAGATTACTTTTTGTTTCTGCAGGTCTAAAACTTTGGCTTGTGCAGAGTGCTTGGTGACAGTTTGCTGAAAAACTGGACTGTGTAACTACTGCCCCAGTTAGACTTCAAGTATTGACTTCTCTACCTTTCCATTTGGAATTTTGTTGGAAACCCTAAGTATTCTGTCACGGGGTTTACAACTTGGCAAGGTCAAATTCATACATATGTAGTTAACACTTCAGTGGTATATTCCTCAGCTGAGAATTTGTTCCTCAGTAGATGTTTATTGAACCCCTGGTATGTTCTAGATCCTGGAATAGCTATGTTCTTGTATGGCATGTAATCCTTAGAGACACCTTGTACTAGGCTTTTTCACCTCTTTTTTATGCTGAGGAATGAGGGTCAGAGAGGCAGCAGTGATCAGAGAAAAGCAAAGGGTTTTTGATTCTATCCAACCGGATCCAAATTCTGACTCATGTGTGGACTAAACTGTTATTTACATCTGTGACGGTGAATTGAAGTGAAGTGAAAGTCACTTAGTCATGTCCGACTCTTTGCAACCCCATGGACTATTCAGTCCATGGAATTCTCCAGGCCAGAATTCTGGAGTGGGTAGCCTTTCCATTCTCCAGGGGATCTTCTCAACCCAGGGTTCGAACCCAGGTCTCCTACATTGCAGGTGGATTCTTTGCCAGCTGAGCCACGAAGGATGGTGGGTTTTAACTAATTGTAATATGGAGGCAGTAAGGAGGTTGCTACTGGCTTATAAATCCTGTATTCATAGTGTTCAGTACAGAGCACAACTCACGGTAAGCATTTAATACATTGAGGAGTTTTTTATTACTGTTGTTTTCTTATAGTGATAATAAAGGTGGTGGCTGATGAGTTTGCTTCCCAAGCACATGATGTTAGATGTGAATCATAATAATATCTCTTACACTTATTGTTGTACACCAAGGCCAGTGATATTTTTACTTTAAATTGTCACTCATTTATGAGATTAGTGAAAACAGTATACACAAACACACTCACAAACACATAAACCCACATGGGTGTGCATATAGGTTAATAGAAAATATCTGAACTCGGCCAAGTAACCATAAGAAGAACACAGAATGTATTTCCTGAATCAAATAGATTCAGAAAATAAATAGTTTAGGCCACTCTAGGAAATAATTAATCTCTCAATCATGTCCGATTCTTTGCAACCTGGTAGACTGTAGCCCACTACGCTCCTCTGTTCGTGGGATTCTGCAGGCAATAATAATAGAGTTGGTTGCCATTCCTTTCTGCAGGGGATCTTCCCAACCCAGGGACTGAACCCTCTCCTGCATTGCAGGCAGATTCTTTACCCTTCTAGAAGACACACACACACCACACACAGACATATATGAAAGTTTTTTACAGAATTAAAGGAACTCCTACTTTTGTCCTGGCACGTTGTAGATACATGGTAAGGAATGCATAGTGTAATAAAGGGTAGTGTATATTAATCAAGTAATAAATAAATTCATGTAAAATCTCATTGACAACAAACACACACGTACTGTGTATATATATATATATATATATATATATATATATATATATATAATTTTTTTACTTGTAAAAGCATGGTATTAAAAGAGCGTGAATTTTAAAACAGGGTGTTTGCAAACTAGACAGACCAGGAAGGGAACACCATAATGATCTAATATTCCATCTGAGATCTCAGGTGAACAGAAGCTACCTCACTGAAGAGAGGAAAGCAAGATCTATGCAAGAAGATGAATTTATAAATATTATTGTTCAGTAGTTCTGTGGAATTTATGAGTTATGGTGTTTCTTGAGTGGACAAGAAAAGAGAGGAAGCTGGTATATTTGAATCTGGAAATAGCAGTAGAGCTTAACCCTTCTTCTTACTCTTTTTTTTCTGTGTATTTTATCCATTTTGAACTCTGTTTACACTGCCTTTTTTTTTTTTAAAGCAATTTCTAGTGTCCTTTTAATGTCTACTATTTTGAATTTTTTCTCTTTAGTCTAGGTCTGTTGCCTTACTATTCTGTTGCTGTATGGCTGCCCATTTTTGCATCTCATTTTAATTTCTATTATAAAAGGCTTCATATTCTCAATAATTTTCAAAAGTGCCAAAAAGTATTTTCTGAAATATTCATTTCTGTTCTGCATTAATTTTTAAAATTAAAATTTCATTGACCATTTAGAATCTTTAATATTGAAAATGTATTAATCATTTTTCTGTGCCTCTCATGGGTTTTTCTCTCCTTTTCCTATCCCCCAACTTTTTTTTTTTTTTAACATCTTATTTTCCTTGTATAGCCCTGAGAAACATCTTAACATTTTTCTTAGTTGTGTCTAAGGTATGGTGCTACTATTTTCTTATGTGTCCTCATTGTCTTTCATCCTAGAATTATCAGTATGATGGAAAATTAGGTTAAAATTTTTTTTCAGAGAAACATCGTAAATCTTGTTTCTGGTTTGATTTAATTTTAAAAATTTGCTTAATATTTCTCTATTTTTTAAGTCTGTTCAACAGATGTAAAATATATCTCCTCCCTTCTTTAACTGACAAGGATATTTTCAAGATTAGTGGCATAGTGTTGAGGAAGAAATATCAGTTGGATAAAAAAGTGAGCGATAAATTAAATATCCAAATGTGAATAATCTCACTCTCTCTCTTTCTCACACACACACACACACACACACACACACGCACGCACACATTCTCAGTCACACCTTCCATCAACCTAAAATTTATTACTATGTTTTTGTGTGCATGTAGGGGTGCCTAGATATTAATTAACTCATTACCTATTTTTCTAAGTCAACTTTTTTGTTTATTTTTTTTTACTTTTGAATTATCATGATTGTGAAATTATATATCATGGTTATTAAAATTTCTGTCATTATTAAAAAGTCTTTCTTCAAAGTAAGACTTTGAAATAAATATGTCACATTTTGTTAGCCATTTAAGGTTTAGCATTTTCCTTTAATCTTATGTTTACTGAAATGTATTTTACTGCCTCCTTTCCCCTAAAATCCTAACCAATTATTTCAATTGTACTTGTCAAAAAACACATCCTCTCTTGCTGACTTAAAAACGTTGGCATTATCATATTCTGAATTCAGTATATCATATAAACAACTAATTATATTTATATACCAGAACTAAAGTATACATGTGGATGAATATGTGTGTTCTCAAATGTATGTTTTGTATTTTTATTACATATATATGGTAAAGCTCTTTTTCTATTAATATATTTTCTTTCTTTTTTTCCTACCCCCCAATAGGCTATCTGTCTGGATTGTTTTTGCAAACAAACTTTTCAAATTTACTAGAGAAATATCTTTAGGATCTCTTTGAATTCATGTGTCAAATTGAAAATGCCTTATATCTTTGTAAGAGTGTGCCTTTCCAGCCATTGATTTTATCCCCCTTTCATGACTCTAGCAATGAAAAATAAGTGAGTAAACCATGATAGATAATTTCTTATGACCCTGTGTGAAAGGAAGAAAAACTGAACTTGGGCAAAGAAAACCTGTAAAGGACATGGATTAGATTAAAATGTAATTTCTGTAGTAAATATAGTGAATATTTTTTGTTAGATATAGAATTTAGGTGTTAAGGAGAACCAATAAAATATAGAGTTCCTTTTACTTAAAAGCAATTGCCTTGCTCTTAAGATGAATGAAAATTGGTATCAGAATGAAAATAGAAATCTGGATCTGGTTATTTAACAGAGAAATTTTTTGTTACTCCCTCTCATTGAGCCTAAATAACAGATGGAGATCTATAAGAATGGCTGGAGAGAAAGCAAATGAAAATCAAGTGGACAATTGGTCATTAGGTTGAGTAAAGAAAATATTATGTAACTGGGGATTTAGGAACCCTTGTGAATACAAGGTACATATATACATAGTAAGAAGGCTTCTAATGTAAATTTATTTTTATGGGAATTTTATATAAATGGCTTCATTTTGCAGATCACTTAATCATATATGGGCTTCCCTTGTGGCTCAGGTGATAAAGAATCTGCCTGCAATGTGGGAGACTTGGGTTCAATCCCTGGTAGGGAAGATCCCCTGGAGAAGGGAAAGGCTACCCACTCCAGTATTCTGACCTAGAGAATTCCATGGACTATACAATCCATGGGGTCACAAAGAGTTGGACATGACTCAGCAACTTTCACTTTCACTTTAATCATGTATACTCATGATATAATATTTTATATAAAACTGTAATATATTTATATAGCATAGTAATAAAGTGAAAACACCCAACATAAAAACCTATACATTATTAATATCTTTGCAGATATCATTGTCTTGAACTCTGTTTGGCCATATGGAAGCAAGATCTGCAAAATTACATATCATTTTTCCCTGCTCCAATTCTGATTCTTCACCTTCTGTATTTCTCTTAATGTCTATCATCTTCTTTTCTTTTATCACTTACTTACTCTTTGGAATAAGGGATGAAGCAGGGAGTTTGATGTTTAATCCTCTGATTTCTAAAACTGTGTAACTGTATCCTCTGAGACATCTTTTAAATGAGGTGCATATCACAAAAATCATCAGCATCGGATGGCATTTCAAAGGCAATGGCCGTATTTGTTTTTGAAGAATAAAGGCAAAGTTATAAAGATACTTTTCAGAAAAGTTAGCACTGTGAATGCAGTCAATGAAATGAAAACAACACAAGTAGAATGGAGTTTGAGGATTATGTCCAGGGGCTGAAGTAGAAACATGAGGAGGAAAGACATAAGGACAAAGAAAGAATCAAGGAACTCAGAAAGATGTATCCATGACAACAAGTGTATTTTGGATACACTTGTTAAATGCCTTTGATAATGGACAGAGTGCTGTCTCAATGAGGGTTGTATGAAGTACTTGTTGGAAACACAGATGGAGATGGCTGGAAGGTAGTTCTTTTTCTTTGAAAAAGAAATGTGGGACTTAACCAACTGGCCGAGACTAGATATTATAGGTTTCAGACAGTTCCGCATGCAGATAATAACATAAACATCACAAATTAATGCATTTTTGAGACATTTAATATTTAAACTGATATTTAAAGAAAATTAGAGGCAGTAAGGAAGTAACTACATGTAAATAATGAAAGGAAGAGGAACAGCTATAAAATAAATGCATTTTGGAGTACAAGTTAAATTGTACAAATTTGAGTGGTTAAAAAAAAAGAGCACTACAGAGATAAAGACATATAAGTGTAAAATTTATGAGCACAAGAATTCAGAGGATATGACTGAAAAAATTACTTGAGTCCTCTTTACATTTGATTCTACTGTGATATGAGACTAGTTGATTGAGGGATGTGAAGATGGCAGGTGTAAATTAAACTTTTGCAACAAGCCTGTTTCAGTTTTAAAGGGTAACATAGCAGGTCCCAAGTATTATCTTCAAACTCATGGCTGAATTTCCTGGATTATAGAAAATTTTTACTTTAAAGGAAATAACAGTGGTCAAGGTGGATTGTCTCATATCCTCACAATTTATAGTATGTGTTGTTAACAGCATACCATGCATCATGAGGATTTTAGTATTAATCCACTGAACTTGTAAACTTTTAATTTTAGAAAGTTTTAACTATTAAAAGTTTGCCAATATAATACAAAGAGTTCTCACAAACTGCAAACAATATCCTTTATTATCAACATCTTATATTACTGTGGCAAACGTCACAATTACTGAGCCAATATTGATGTAACTAAGTTCAGTTCAGTTCAGTTCAGTCGCTCAGTTGTGTCCGACTCTTTGTGACCCTATGAACCACAGCATGCCAGGCCTCCTTGTCCATCACCAACTCCTGCAATCCACCCAAACCCATGTCCATTGAGTCGGTGATGCCATCCAACCATCCCATCCTCTGTTGTCCCCTTCTCCTCCTGCCCTCAGTCTTTCCCAGCATAAGGGTCTTTTCAAATGAGTCAGCTCTTCACATCAGGTGACCAAAGCATTGGAGTTTCAGCTTCAACATCAGTCCTTCCAATGAACACCCAGGACTGATTTCCTTTAGGACAGACTGGTTGGATCTCCTTGCAGTCCAAGGAACTCTCAAGAGTCTTCTCCAACACCACAGTTCAAAAGCATCAATTTTTCAGTGCTCAGCTTTTTTCACCGTCCAATTCTCACATCCATACATGACTACTGGAAAAACCATAGCCTTGACTAGATGGACCTTTGTTGGCAAAGTAATGTCTCTGCTTTTTAATATGCTATCTAGGTTGGTCATAACTTTCCTTCCAAGGAGTAAGCGTCTTTTAATTTCATGGCTACAATCACCATCTGTACTGATTTTGGAGCCCCCAAAAATAAAGTCAGCCACTGTCTCCACTGTTTCCCCATCTATTTGCCATGAAATGATGGGGCCAGATGCCATGATCTTTGTTTTCTGAATGTTGAGCTTTAAAACAACTTTTTGACTCTCTTCTTTCACTTTCATCAAGAGGCTCTTTAGTTCTTCTTCACTTTCTGCCATAAGGGTGGTGTCATCTGCATATCTGAGGTTACTGATATTTCTCCTGGCAATCTTGATTCCAGCTTGTGCTTCTTCCAGCCCAGCATTTCTCATAATGTGCTCTGCATATAAGTTAAATAAGCAGGGTGACAATATACAGCCTTAATGTACTCCTTTTCCTCTTTGGAACCAGTCTGTTGTTCCATGTCCAGTTCTAACTGTTGCTTCCTGACCTGCATACTGGTTTCTCAAGAGACAGGTCAGGTGGTCTGGTATTCCCATCTCTTTCAGAATTTTCCATTTCCTTAGTAGTCACTTGATGCCTTTTTAAAAATGCTCTAGGTAACTACAATATTGTAATTAGCCTCCAACTAATAAAAATAAATGAAAAAAATAAGTCCTTTGACAAAAATAAAATAAAATAAAAATGCTCTAGGTAAGTCTCATCTAGAATATCACATTACAGTTTCTCATAATGCACCTTAAATCTCCTTTTGACTGTGACAGTTTCTCAGACTTTTCTTGTTCTTGATAACCTTAAGTTTTGGTCAGGTATTTTATAGAGTGTCCTTCAATCAGGATTTGTCTGATGTTTTTCTCATAATTAGGCTGAGACTATGAGTTTGGAGGAGGAATATCATAGGGGAAATGGCCTTTTAATCACATATCCAAGGCATATATCAACTTTATTTATTACCATTGATGTTAAACTTGATCACTTGGCTAAGGTAGTATGTGAGCAATTCCACTGCAGTTTCTCTTTCCCTCTTCTTTTTCATACTGTTCTCTCCAGAAGGAAGTCATGTGTACAGCCAGCATTTAAGGAGTGGGGAATTTTGATCCACTTCCTGAGGGCAGAGTATCTAAAAATTATTTGAAGTTCTTCTCAATAGGATATTTGTTTCTTCTACCTCATTTATTTAATCATCCAATGCTTCATTTACATCTGTATGGACTCATTGTTTTTTATGGTATACTTTGGTTTCTAACCCAATTCTACTTTTTAAAAATTATTCCAGCTTTTTTTGGGGGGAACTCTTCATTTGGCTCTCATTCCCCTTTGAAATACTACCACCATTGAGGGATACTTTTTTAGCACTTTCTTGCATTGTCTTACTACAAGATGCTCCAAGCTCACCTTGTATAATTCTTTTCATGTACTTTAATCAGCAATTGCTCCAGGGAGCCTTTGTTTCTTTTATTGAAGAATGGTGTTTGAATCCAAGTTCTGGGTACTATATGCTACTCTAGTATAAATGTTCCTGGACCCTCTCAGATGGTAAAACACAGACTTATATATGAGTATACTAAACTGTATATATTCATATATGTACAAATATTCCTATTTGTACACATCTACATCTATATTAAGTTAAACATGGCTTCATACTGATACATTCAATTTAAATGCATTACCACATGGATAACATTCTAACCTTCTCTTGTTTATTAGTAACCTCCCAACAGTGAGGAATCTAACTCTTACCATTGGGCATTTATTTGCATAATGTTTATTTCCAGTATACATGTAAGTCTGTCTATATCACAGCTGATAACTTGTACCCTCATAGTAAACCATTTTATCAGCTTACTATACTGCTTTGTTATTGTTATTTAGTTGCTACATCATGTCCAACTCTTTTTTGATCCTATGGACTGTGGCCTGCCAGGCTTCTCTGTCCATGGGATTTCCCAGGAAAGAATACTGGAGTGGTTGCCATTTCCTTCTCCAGGGAATCTTCCAGATGCATGGATTGAACCGATGTCTCCTGCATTGCAGGCAGATTCTTTACCACTGAGCCACCCTGGAAGCCCCAGTATACATACTGCTTAAGTTGTTTATTTTGCCTTTAGTCTTAAGATTCTACTTGTTTTCAAAGTTACTTAGGTCAACATCCTTTCCCCCACATCCTGTAATAAGGTTAGTTCATATATGTGTAATGCAGTTAGGTTGTTTTATCACCTTCTGAATTCTATCCAAGGATCCCATGACATTCTAAATGAGTTTTTAAAATTTGCATACATTAAGGTTCACTCTTTATCCTAAGTTCTATGGATTTTGGCAAATAAGTGCACAGTGGTATGAATTAACCATTATGGTTTCTTTTTTTTTGCTTTTATTTATTTATTTATTTTCATTTACTTATATTAGTTAGAGGCTAATTACTTTACAATATTGTAGTAGTTTTTGCCATACATTGACATGAATCAGCCATGGATTTACATGTGTTCCCCATCCTGAACCCCCTCCCACTTACCTCCCCATCCCATCCCTCAGGGTCATCCTAGTGCACCAGCCCTGAGCACATGTCTCATGCATCAAACCTGGACTGGCAATATGTTTCACAATTGATAATGTACAAGTTTCAATGCTATTCTCTCAGATCATCCCACCTTCGCCTTCTCCCACAAAGTCCAAAAGTCTGTTCTATACATCTGTGTCTCTTTTTCTGTCTTGCATATAGGGTTATCTTATCATCTTTCTAAATTCCATATATATGCATTAGTGTACTGTATTGGTGTTTTTCTTTCTGGCTTACTTCACCTCTGTATAATGGGATCCAGTTTCATCCACCTTTTTAGAACTAATTCAAATGTATTCTTTTTAATGGATAAGTAATATTCCATTGTACATGTGTACCACAGCTTTCTCATTCATTCATCTGCTGATGGGCATGTAGGTTGCTTCCATGTTTTGGCTATTATAAACGGTGCTACAATGAACATTGGGATACACGTTTGTCTTTCAGTTCTGGTTTCCTCAGTGTGTATGCCCAGGAGTGGGATTGCTGGGTCATATGGCAGTCCTATTTTCAGTTTTTTAAGGAACACACAGTTCTCCATAGTGGCTGTATTGGTTGCATTCCCACCAACAGTGTAAGAGGATTCCCTTTCCTCCACACCTTCTCCAGCATTTATTGCTTGTAGACTTTGGATAGCAGCCATTCTGACTGGCATGAAATGGTACCTCATTGTGGTTTTTGATTTGCTTCTCTGATAATGAGTGATGTTGAGTATCTTTTCATGTGTTTGTTAGCCATCTGTATGTCTTCTTTGGAGAAATGTCTGTTTAGTTTTTTTGCCCATTTTTTGATTGGATCATTTATTTTTCTGGAATTGAGCTGCAGGAGTTGCTTGTATATTTTTGAGATTAATCCTTTGTCTGTTGCTTCATTTGCTATTATTTTCTCCCAATCTGAGTGTTGTCTTTTCACCTTGCTTATAGTTTCCTTTGTTGTGCAAAAGCTTTTAAGTTTCATTAGGTCCCATTTGTTTATTTTTGCTTTTATTTCCAATATTCTGGGAGGTGGTCATAGAGGATCCTGCTGTGATTTATATTGGAGAGTGTTTTGCCTATGTTTTCATCTAGGAGTTTTATTGTTTCTGGTCTTACATTTAGATCTTTAATCCATTTTGAGTTTATTTTTCTGTATGGTGTTAGAAAGTGTTCTAGTTTCATTCTTTTGCAACTGGTTGACCAGTTTTCTCAGCACCACTTGTTAAAGAGATCGTCTTTTCTCCATTGTATGTTCTTGTCTCCTTTGTCAAAGATAAGGTGTCCATAGGTATGTGGATTTATCTCTAGGCTTTCTGTTTTCTTCCATTGATCTATATTTCTGTCTTTGTGCCAGTACCATACTGTCCTGATGACTGTAGCTTTGTAGTATAGTCTGAAATCAGGCAGGTTGATTCCTCCAGTTCCATTCTTCTTTCTCAAGATTGCTTTGGCTATTCGAGGTTTTTTGTATTTCCATACAAACTGTGAAATTATTTGTTCTAGTTCTGTGAAAAATACCGTTGGTAGCTTGATAGGGAATTGCATTGAATCTATAGATTGCTTTGGGTAGTATACTCATTTTCATTATATTGGTTCTTCCAATCCATGAACATGGTATATTTCACCAGCTATTTGTGTCCTCTATGATTTCTTTCATCAGTGTTTCATAGTTTTCTATATACCAGTCTTTTCTTTCTTTAGGTAGATATATTCCTAAGTATTTTATTCCTTTCGTTGCAGGGGTGAATGCTATTGTTTCCTTAATTTCTCTTTGTTTTCTCATTGTTAATGTATAGGAATGCAAGGGATTTCTGCGTGTTAATTTTATACCCTGCAACTTAACTATATTCATTGATTAGCTCTAGTAATTTTCTGGTAGAGTCTTTAGGGTTTTCTATGTAGAGGATCATGTCATCTGCAAATAGAGTTTTACTTCTTCCTTTCCTATCTGAACTCCTTTTATTTCTTTTTCTGCTCTAATTTTTAGTTTCTGCTGTGGCCAAAACTTCCATAACTATGTTGAATAGTAGTGGTGAGAGTGAGCACCCTTGCCTTGTTCCTGACTTTAGGGGAGATTCTTTCAATTTTTCACCATTGAGGATAATGTTTGCTGTGGGTTTGTCATATATAGCTTTTATTATGTTGAGGTATGTTCCTTCTATTCCTGCTTTCTGGAGAGTTTTTATCATAAATGGATGTTGAATTTTGTCAAAGGCTTTTTCTGTATCTATTGAGATAATCATATGGTTTTTATCTTTCAATTTGTTAATATGGTGTATTACATTGATTGATTTGTGGATATTAAAGAATCCTTGCATTCCTGGGATAAAGCCCACTTGGTCATGATGTATAATCTGTTTCAATATGTTGTTGGATTCTGTTTGCTAGAATTTTGTTAAGGATTTTTGCATCTATGTTCATCAGTGATACTGGCTTGTAGTTTCTTTTTCTGTGGCATCTTTGTCTGGTTTTGGAATTAGGGTGATGGTGGCCCCATAGAATGAGTTTGGAAGTTTACCTTCTTCAATTTTCTGGAAGAGGTTGTGTAAGATAAGTGTTAGCTCTTTTCTAAATTTTTGGTAGAATTCAGCTGTGAAGCCATCTGGTCCTGGGCTTTTGTTTGCTGGAAGGTTTCTGATTACAGTTTCGATTTCTGTGCTTGTGATGAGCCTGTTAAGATCTTCTATTTCTTCCTGGTTCAGTTTTGGAAAGTTATACTTTTCTAAGAATTTGTCCATTGCTTCCAAGTTGTCCATTTTATTGGCATATAACTGCTGGTGGTAGTCTCTTATGATCATTTGAATTTCTGTGTTGTCTTTGAGATCTCTCCATTTTCATTTCTAATTTTGTGGATTTGATTCTTCTCCCTTTATTTCTTGATGAGTCTGGCTAACGGTTTGTCAATGTTATTTATCCTTTCAAAAAACCAGCTTTTAGCTTTGTTGATTTTTGCTGTGGTCTCTTTTGTTTCTTTTGCATTTATTTCTGCCCTAATTTTTAAGATTTCTTTCCTTCTGCTAACCCTAGGATTCTTCATTTCTTCCTTCTCTAGTTGTGTTAGGTGTAAAGTTAGGTTATTTATTTGACCTTCTTCTTGTTCCTTGAGGTAATCCTGTATTGCTATGAACTTTCCCCTTAGCACTGCTTTTACAGTATCCCATAGGTTTTGGGTTGTTGTGTTTTCATTTTCATTTGTTTCTATGCATATTTTGATTTTTTAAAATTTCTTCTATGATTTGTTGGTTATTCAGAAGCATGTTATTTAGCCTCCATATATTTGAATTTTTAATAGTTTTCTTTTTTCCTGTAATTGAGATCTAATCTTACTGCATTGTGGTCAGAAAAGATGACTGGAATGATTTCAGTTATTTTTTTAAATTTACCAAGGCTAGATTTATGGCCCAGGATGTGATCTATACTGGAGAAGGTACCGTGTGCACTTGAGAAAAAGGTGAAGTTGATTTTTTCAGGGTGAATGTCCTATAGATATCAATTAGGTCTAGCTGATCCATTGTGTCATTTAAAGTTTGTGTTTCCTTCTTAATTTTCTGATTGGTTGATCTATCCAAAGTTGTGAGTGGGGTATTAAAGTTTCTCACTATTATTGTGGTATTGTTAATTTCCCCTTTCATACTCGTTAGCATTTGCCTTACATATTGTGGTGCTCCTATGTTGGGTGCATATATGTTTATAATTGTTATATCTTCTTCTTGGATTGATCCTTTGATCATTATGTAGTGTTCTTCTTTGTCTCTTTTCACAGCCTTTATTTTAAAGTCTATTTTATCTGATATGATTATTGTGAGTCCTGCTTTCTTTTGGTCTCCATTCGCATGAAATATTTTTTTCTAGCCCTTCACTTTCAGTCTGTATGTGTCCCTTGTTTTGAGGTGGGTCTCTTGTAGACAGCATATATAGGGGTCTTGCTTTTGTATCCATTCAGCCAGTCTTTGTCTTTTGGTTGGGGCATTCAACCCATTTACATTTAAGGTAATTATTGATAAGTATGGTCTTGTTGCCATTTGCTTTGTTGTTTTGGGTTCACATTCATACAACCTTTCTGTATTTCCTGTCTAGATAAGATCCTTTAGCATTTGTTGAAGAGCTGGTTTGGTGGTGCTGAATTCTCTTAGCTTTTGCTTGTCTGTAAAGCTTTTTAATTCTCCTTCATATCTGAATGAGATCCTTGCTGAGTACAGTAATCTGGGTTATCAGGTTATTCTCTTTCATTACTTTAAGTATGTCCTGCCATTCCCTTCTGGCCTAAAGAGTTTTTTATTGAAAGAGCAGCTGTTATCCTTATGGGAATCCCCTTGTGTGCTATTTTTTGTTTTTCCCTTGCTGCTTTTAATATTTGTTCTTTGTGTTTGATCTTTGTTAATTTGATTAATATGTGTTTGAGGTGTTTCGCCTTGGGTTTATCCTGTTTGGGACTCTCTGGGTTTCATGGACCTGTGTGATGATTTCCTTCCCCATTTTCGGGAAGTTTTCAGCTATTATCTCCTCGAGTATTTTCTCATGGCCTTTCTTTTTGTCTTCTTCTTCTGGGACTCCTATGATTCAAATGTTGGGGCATTTCACATTGTCCCAGAGGTCCCTGAGGTTGTCCTCATTTCTTTTGATTCTTTTTTCCTGTCTGCTTCCTTTATTTCCACCATTCTATTTTCTAACTCATTTGTCCTATCTTCTGCCTCTGTTATTCTACTGTTGGTTCCCTCCAGAGTGTTTTTGATCTCGCTTATTGCATTATCCATTGTTAATTGACTCTTTTTTATTTCTTATAGGTCCTTGTTAAACATTTCTTGCATCTTCTCAATCCTTGTCTCCAGGTTATTTATCTGTAACTCCATTTTGTTTTCAATATTTCACTTTTATTACCATTATTCTAAATTTTTTTTCAGGTAGATTCCCTATCTCCTCCTCTTTTGTTTGGTTTGGTGGGCATTTTTTGGTATTCCTTTACCTGCTGAATATTTCTCTGCCTTTTCATCTTATTTAGATTGCTGTTTTTGGGGTGGCCTTTCTGTATTCTGGTAGTTTGTGGTTCCTCTTTATTGTGGAGGTTCCTCCCAATGGGTGGGGTTGGATGATTGGCTTGTCAAGGTTTCCTGGTTAGGGAAGCTTGCGTCGGTGTTCTGGTGGGTGGAGCTGGATTTCTTCTCTTTGGAGTGCAATGGAGTGTCCAGTACCGAGTTTTGAGATGTCTGTGGGTTTGGTGTGATGGTGGGCAGCCTGTATGTTGATGTTCTGGGCTATGTTCCTGCATTGCTGATGCTTTGTGTGGTATGTCTTGCTCTGGAATTTATTGGCTCTTGGGTGGTGGTTGGTTTCAGTGTCAGTATGGAGGCTTTTGGATGATCTCTTATTAATTAATGTTCCCTGGAGTCAGGAGTTCTGGGATGTTCTCAAGTTTGGGGCTTAAGCCTCCTGCCTCTGGTTTTCAGTCTTATTCCAGTAGCTTCAAGACTTCTCCATCCATACAGCACTGATAATAAACTTCTAGGTTAATGGTGAAAAGATTCTCCACAGTGAGGGACACCCAGAGAGGTTCACAGAGTTACATGAAGAAGAGGAGAGGGAGGAAGGAGATAGAAGTGAGCAAGAGGAGAAAAAGGGGGAATCAAGAGGAGAGACAGAGATCTAGGCAGTACTCTGTTCCCTAAGTGTTCTCCGCAGCCCGGAACACCCACAGAGATTCACAGAATTGGATTGAGAAGGAAAGGGGGAGGGAGGAAATAAGGTGACCTGGGGGAGAAAAAGGAGAGTCAAAAGGGGGAGAGAGCAATCAGGCCAGTAATCACACTCCTGAGTAAAAATGGGTACTGAAGATTGGATTCTTAAATCTACAAAATTGATATCAAATACTAAGAAACAAAGATTAAAAAATAGAGTAGAGGTTAGACTCTTAAAAATACAATATTAAAAAAACAAAAACACAAAAAGTATAAGAAATATATATGAAGTTTGCTTTAAAAGTAGGGTCCTTTTTTTTTTGCAAGGTAATAGTGGGTTATAAAAATGAAAATTAAAGGAGTAATAGAGGACTTAAAAAAAGAAGAAAAACAATTTTAATTTAAAAAAATAGTAAAAATATGTCTAGGAATTTCTCTGGAGCTGTTGTGGGCAGTGTGGGTTCGGTTCAGTTTCAGATAGCTCCTTGTTCCACCTTATCCTTCTCGATATCTATAGGCACCTTCGAGTGTAGTTGGTGTTAACTACAGGGATTTTAATCTGTTGCACCTGTCACTTCTAAAGCATTTCCTTTGTTTATTTGGCTTCTGTTTGCAGGTCTCTACAGTATCTAATTTCCGCCCTGACACAAGCGGGTGGAGGTGGTCTCTTGTTTAGGTTGCTTGTTCAGCTGTGCTGTGGGGAGGGAGGGGCCCTGCAGACAAACATCACTGGCCCATGTGGGGAGCACTGGCAGTGTTCAGGCCACACTGGGTTTGTCCCCGCTCGCGGCATGTGTCCTCTCCCCGTCTACACTGCTCAGGCTCCAGGCTGCTCTACAGGGAGCGGGCCCTGAGTTGTGTGCACTTCCCAGTTCTAAGCAGCTCAGGTTCAGCTTTTCGGGTACCCCACAAAGGCCCAGACTCTGTTGGGCCAGCGTTTTGCGCCTGCCCAGTCCGAGCAGCTCAAGCAGCCAGGAGCTGACGAGCATACTCTCCCCGCGTGCGGTGCGCCTTATCCCCTCCGCGGGCCCAGCCTCAGTTCTGGGCAAGCCGGTCGGGTGCGCCTTGTGTCTGTTCTGGGGAGCTGGTCTCTAGCTGCGACCCTCCCAGAGGATGTCAACCATCCAGAATCTCAGTAAGCCTTCGGTTAGAGACTGGAGGCCTGTTTGCAGTTTGGTAGGGGGTGCCGTCTCTGGGGCTGAGTTTCCCCCTTTCCCCTCCTCCCTGCCTCCTGCCTCTGGCCGGGGATGGGCTGGTCCGCAGCCAGCTAGCTCTTCTCTGGTATTCGCTCAGTCCTTTGTTCTGTGAACGGGTGGGTAGTGCCTTCAGTTAGGGCTTTTCACTGGTTAATTCTTCTCTCTCTTGCTATCCCACAGTTTAGGTTGCTAAATCATGTTAGCTCCCTCAGATTGCCCTCAGGACATTCAGACCTGGTCCTTACCCTAAGCAATGCCGCCGCTCCTCTCCGTTCAGGCCCCACTTGCTGGTGGCAGATGCGAGCATCTGGGTTACTTTTCTGCTGGGAATTGCCTTTAGGCATGTAATCTGTGGGTTTTATTTATTTATTTTTCCTCCTGGTTAGGTTGCCCTCCAAGATTTGAAGACTTCCCCTGGACCCGCTGGTGAGAGGGTTTCCTGGTGTTTCGAAACTTCCTTTAAGACTCCCTTCCTGGGACAGATCTCTATCCCTAACTCTTTTGTCTCCCTTTTTATCTTTTATATTTTGTCCTACCTCCTTTCGAAGACAATGGGCTGCTTTCCTGGGTGCCTGATGTCCTCTGCCAGCATTCAGAAGTTGTCTTGTGGAGTTTGTTCAGTGTTAAATGTTCTTTCGATGAATTTCTGGGGGAGAAAGTGGTCTCCCCGTCCTATTCCTCCACCATCTTAGCTCCCCTCCATTATGGTTTCATATAGAAAAGTTTTACCTACAAAAAGTCCTTTGTGCTTCATCTCTACAGTACCAGCCCCTCCTCCCAAACTCATAGGAAACACTGATTATTATTATTATTATTTTTAACCATACTTATAGTTTTCCTTTTTCCAGAATAGTTTACAATTGAGGACATTAAGTATGTAGTCTTTTCAGACTGAATCCATTCACTTTTGTGAAGTTTTCTATGTGGACATGAGTTTTCAAATAAGTTGAATGGATACCTAGGATCATGATTACTAGATCCCAAGTTAAGACTATTTTGCTTTATAAGAGATTCTCAAACAATTTTAAGAAGTGTCCTTAACATTTTGCAGTCTCATCAGCAAAGAGTATGAGTTACTTTTGTTCCTCATCCTCTTCAACAGTAGATATTGTCAGGGTTTTGTTTTGGTTTGGTTTATTTTTTATTTATTTTTTTGGAGAAAGGACATCTTAGTCATTGTAATAGGTGTGAAGTAAAGTCTTGTTGTTTGAATTAGAAATTCCCTAATATAAAATTGTGCTTATTTCCATCCACATGTCTTTTTTGGTAAGACATCTTTTTAGACTTTTTGCTCATTTGTTTGGGTCCATTGTTGTTTATTAGAAGTTCTTTCTATATTTGATATATATGTCCTTTGTCAGAGATGATTTTTGCAAATAATGTGTTCCAGTCTGTTTCTCCTTTTCATTATCTTAACAGTGTCCTTCACAGAATAGAATTTGAAATTTTAATGAAGTCTATCTTGTTAAATTTTGTTCTTATAAATTATGCTTTTGTTATTACATGTCAGCACTCACCTAAGTTCCTAAGACTCTCTTCTATGTTTTCTTCTAAATGTTTTATAATTTTCCATTTCACATCCAAATTTATAATCCACTTTTTAAATTTCATTTTAGTGAAAGGGTTACAGTGTGTTCCAGTTTCAGATTTGCACATGGCACATGGATATTGAATTGCTCCATTATTATTTGTTGAAGTGATTGTAATTTTTATTAGTTGGACTTTGCTCCTTAGTCAAACATAACTTTGACCACATATATATGGATATATTTCTGGGGTCTCTATTCTGTTTCATTGATACTGTTTCACCAATACTATGTAGTCTAGGTTACTGTAGTTCTATAGTAAAGCTTGAAAAATGATAGTGTGAGTCCTGCAACTTTCTTCTGCTTCTCCTCCTTTTCCTCTTCCTCCTTTGTCTTTTTCTCTAGTGTTTTGTAGGTTATTCTAGGTCTTTTGCCTTTCCTTATAAATTTTAAAATAATTTTACAAAGACTTATGGCAATCTTATGATTAAATATCAGTCTTTAATGGACTTGTGTCCCTCGGCTGTGACCTTTACAAGTAGTTCTTATATTTGTCCACTGTTCTTGAGATAGGAAGGCTACTGTAGGCTGTAATGGTATTTCTCATTTGGGATAGGCTGTGGTAAAGTCTTTTCTATGGAGAGCATCCCTTTGTTACAGAGAATGCTCAGGGAGCAAAGCCAAAACTCAAAACGTTTTTTGCTGATTACTTTCATAGTTTCTTGTTAGGGTAACATTTTCACCTTAATGTTAATTGTGGGGAATCAGTAGTCCAGAGGTATTTGTGCTAAGAATGGAAATTTTTGTATGAATTAAACAATGTCTTTTTGCATACTAACTAAAGACTTTGGTCAGTTACTGTGGGTCCTGGATAATTGAGAGTCTTCTCTGCTGAATCACTTAGGGTGGCCACAGGAAACAAATGAACCACTCAAATTAGTGTAACTGGAGGAAAGTTTAATTAAGTACTATTCATAAAAGTACAGGCAGGGAGCAGGAGAACACAAAAAAATAGGGTAGAAACCCAAGATTAGCAAAAACAGAGATATAACTACTGCAAATCCTGAATAATGGGGGGAAAGAGTAGGTACCAAGAACCCAGAACCAGAGATGCAAAGAGAAAGATCCCTGGAGAGGCACAGTGACTTCTGGGTGAATGACGCAGTCTAGACATTCTATACATTTACTGTCTTCTTTCCCTTCATGCCCACCAGTGCATCCATTCATCTAAACACAAGCTAAAAGAGCATATCAAGGAGTCTGCAGATGCAGTTCTTTTATTCAGCCTCCCAGGACAGCGAGTAGTAAAGAGAAGGGAGGAGAGTAGGCATGGGAAGCGCAATGGGCAATATCCAGCAGAGTAACTATTTCTTTGTTAAAAACCATGCTAAAGCAATGATGTGTTGCTCAGTTTGTTTTTCTGTCATTTTGAAATATATTGTACACACACACACACATGAACACACCTTGGTTTATCCCAGAATGATGTTAACATTCCATTTTAAAAGCTGAAGATTGATAGGAGGGATAAACATACTCCCTAGAGTGAATGCAATTTTCACTTTTACGGAAATTACATTCAGTGTTAATTCATGTGTTTAAGAACTCATGTGAAAAACACAACAAAGCATTGCCAAATTTTTAAAGAGAGGAATATTTATATACACATTTATATACATATGGGCTTCCCTGGTGGCTTCACAGTAAAGAATCTGCCTGAAATGGAAGAGGTGCAGGAGATGGACTTTGATTCCTGAATCTGGAAGATTCTCTGGAGAAGGAAATGGCAATCCACTCTATTATGCTTACCTGGGAAATCCAATGGACAGAGGAGCCTGGCAGGCTGCAGTCCATGTGGTCAAAAAAGAGTTGGACATGATTTAGTGACTAAACAGCAACAATATATTGTGTATATATATACATATATATATATACATTATGTATATATATGTAGATATAAATATAGAGTGTGAAAAAATTTAATTATGTTCCTATTATGATTTTTAGGTATCCATTTTCTTAAATGAAATATAAACATTAAACAACAGCTTAACAAACTGACCACTGAATTTTTACCTGACATTTGGTAGATACAGTTTAACACTTTTATTCATTTCTACAATGTGTATTAAACAAACCTATTAAAAGTCTAATATGTGCCAGACATTAGACTATACTGATTTATTTCTACAAAAAGTAAAGTGAGTACTCTGGAGTTACTTTCCAGGTTCAGTGGGTGGAGGTGGAAAGTCAAAGTATTGGCCTGTATTTCATAGAGTAGGATTTGACTAACAAACCTAGTGATGATATGCATGTGTGTGAATGCCAGGAAGTAAAGGTAAACGACCTAGTAAACGAACCCTAATTTAGTCATAATTTGTCTATGGGAATTAGATCGCTGTAGTCCTTGTGTGATTCCCACCCTCTATCAGGAAACTTGTTTAGCTATAAATGTAAGAAGATATTGAAGCTGATGAGCTAGCCTTATGTAAAATCATAATTCACTCCACAGGAGTGAGTCAATAAAACAGAGAATAGAGAATCTCTGTGAAAGGACATCAGTTTATGGTTGTGGTGGAGACAGGATAGAATAAGCCAAACAACTGATATCAAATACTGTGTTTTCTTATTGTATTCAGTTGCCCACTCATGTCTGACTCTTTGCAACGCCATGGAGAGTAGCATGCCAGGATTCCCTGTCCTTCACTATCTCCTGGTGTTTGCTCAAGGTCATGCCCATTGAGTTGGTGATGCTATCTAACCATCTCACCCTCTGCTGCCCTCTTCTCCTTTTGCCTTCACTCTTTGCCAGCATCAAGGTCTTCTCCAATGAGTTGTCTCTTTATATTAGGTTGCCAGAGTAGTGGAGCTTCAGTTTCAGCATCAGTTCTTCCAATGATTATTTAGGGTTGATTTCCTTTAGGACTGAAAGTTTTGACCTCCTTGTGGTTAGGTTAAAACAAAACAAAAACAAACAAGCAGAAAACCTGAACACGTGAAAAAATATTGCAGAACTTCTAGCCTGATTTTGGGAAGAAAACCTATAATATATAGAATATATAAGAACACCAAAGATCCACATAACCTGAAGTATTCATTATAAACAAGTGATTTTTTTTTTTTTTTTCTGTTTGTTCTGTGGCCCTTATGAGCCAGAGTCAGAGGTCAAACCCAACCCATATGGATCTGGGGTCTTAAAGCCTATTTTAGAGTGAGGAAGTCAGATCTATAACTGACTTCTCCCATCCTTTGGACCTAGTTCTTTTATCTATCCTAAGTAGTCATATCCTTGATGGTCTTGGAACTCTTAATCTTCATATAAGGTTGGAAGAAGTATTAAGTGGAAGAGATCTTACATTCCTCTAGGTACTCAGCAGAAACAATCAGACTGTCTCTCCAGAGAAAGATATATTAATCTGTGTTTCTAGGAGGAACCCAAATTTAATGTTATTGGGCAATTGCAAGCAACAATAATGAGGAAGCTTATGCCTAAACCAAAAGGGAACAAAAGTATGCCATAACTAAACAAATTAAGCTCATGTATCTATATTATTAACAGAAAAATGGAAGTCAAGGCAAAGTCTGTTACAGAGATAAAGGTATCTGTTACTTGAAAATGTTAAGTTGTGAGTGAAAAAAATCACAATTTTAATTACTTTTTTCCACTGAGTAACATGGTCTCAAAATATATAGATGATAGAAAAGAAAGTGAAAGTGTTATTCACTCAGTCATGTCCAACTCTTTGTGACCCCCATGAACTGTAGCCTGCCAGGCTCCTCTGTCCATGGAATTCTCCAGGCAAGATTACTGGAGTGGGTTGTGTTTTCTTATCCAGGGGATCTTCCCTACCAAGGAATCGAACCCAGGTTTCCTGAATTGCAGGCAGATTCTTTACCATTTAAGCCACCAGGGAAGCCCAATCTAGAAATGTACTGCATAATAATCTATGAGTGAAAACAGCAAATAAATAAAAATAGGTTATATATTGACTTGAATGATAAAGAGAATAACTTATCAAAAAATTGTTTCACTGAAAGCAGTACTTGCAGAACAATTTAAAGCTTTCCGTATATGTTAAAACAAGTCAATTCTAAAGGAAATCAGTCCTGAATATTCATTGGAAAGACTGATGCTGAAGCTGAAACTCTAATACTTTGGCCCACCTGATGTGAGGAACTGACTCATTGGAAAAGACCCTGATTTGGGGAAAGATTGAAGGCAGGAGGAGACAGGGACGACAGAGGATGAGATGGTTGGATGGCATCACCAACTTGATGGACATGAATTTGAGCAAGCTCCAGAAGTTGGTGATGGACAGGGAGGCCTGGCGTGCTACAGTCCATGGGGCCACAAAGAGTCAGACATGACTGAGCGACTGAACTGAACTGTATGTTACAAAAAGGAAAGAAATAAAACTAATGAACTAAGCTTCAGAACAAAGAAAGAATAACAAAATAAAATTATGTATAAGGAAAAAATATTAAAGTTGAGGGCAAATTTAAATGGAATAGAAATCAAATATATAGAGGATGTATAAGATTCAAAGTAAATTATTTGCTGGTTAGCTTTAGAAAGACTAATAATATTGACAAACCTGTAATAAAACTTATCAAGAATTCAAAAATGGAAGAGGAGTTGAAATTTCCCTGGCAGACCAATGGTTAAGACACTGCACTGCCACTCTTGGGGGTGTTGGTTCCATCACTGCTCAGGGAGATAAGATCCTACACAACTCATCACAACAATAAATAAATAAATAAGTAAAATAAGAAGGAAGTCCTTTTGATGTTACTCTGGAGCATTGTCTAGTGGGTTAATACAAGGGTATTTAATTAGTTAGAAGGATATGCCTTTGTTTGGCTTCTATTTACTATTGATTAGGACCCAAACTGTGAAATTATATATTAACTTACAAAGGTTTTTCCAGTAGAGGTTTAAATAATTTCAATCTAGTAGAAAAAAACAAACACAATGGTTATGGTTTTATTATCCTGTAGGAATTAGCCAGTTAGTCTCTAGCTCAGCAAACATTTCAGTGTGATTTTTCTATCATTTCCTTGAAACCAAGTTCCCTCATTATTCACTTAAATAAATATTTTATATGAGTCCATTAAAAAAAAAATAAAATAAAAATGGAAGACAACTGTGAACAGAAGTCATTGCTCCAGGTATGTAGTTAATGAATGCTTAATAATATAATGACAATAACAATTCTATGTTGTTAAATTTGAAAATATTGATGAGGAGAATGTAATTCCATATATGCAGTTGACATTTCATTATGTTTCTGACTATGCTCTTTTCAATAAATGGTGTTAAAGAATGTATACACAATTCCATCTATACTATCATCCATCTAACAATTCAAACATATATATATGTATATATTCACTCAGTATGTACACACAGTTCTGTATAACATGTATATATACATACATATGTATATACATATATAAAAGAAAAATTCTTTCCTGACTTTTACAATATACCATACACAAAAACACGCTTCCAGATAAATTGTTAATCTAAATTGAAAGGTTAAAAAAATTGTAAAGTAATGAGCCTCCAATGAATAAAAATAAATGGAAAAAAAAAAAACAAGTAAATAAATAAAATTTCTAAAGAAAATATAGGGGAATGTCTTTGCTTTGGGGGTAAGAAAAGTATACATAGAGGACCCCAAAGTTTTAATCATAGAATAAAATATTAATACATTCAACTAAATTTGTTGTTGATGTTCAATTGCTCAGTTGCTCAGCTGTGTCCGACTCTTTGCAATCCCATGAACTGCAGCACACCAGGCTTCCCTGTCCTTCACCATTTCCTGGAGTTTGCTCAAACTCATGTCCATTAAGTCAGTGATGCCATCCAGCCATCTCGTCCTCTGTTGTCCCCTTCTCCTCCTGCCTTCAGTCTTTCCCAGCATAAGGATCTTAACAGATTTTAAATATATCTCACAGTCTGGTTCTCTTTGATATTCTCAAATAAATATTTTTACTTTTAAGAATATCAAGAAAATGAAGAACCAGGACACACTGAGGAATATTTCAGGTTGAGAACATTAGCAATATGACAAATACATCTCATGACCTTCAAATTGATAACAGGCCAAATTCCTTTTCTTTTGCAATAAAGGCAATAGGGAGACAAATGGCAAAATTTGAATAAGGCTTGTAGATTGGCTGAGAATACTATATCAGTATTAATTTTCTGATTTTGATAATCCTGTGATTAAGAGAATATAATTATTATTAGAAAATACACTCTGAATTTCCTAGAGATAAAGTGACATTGTGTATGTAATGTATTTTCAAGTGATTCAGAAAAAAGTAACATGCATGAGAATGTTGGGGGTCAGTGAGAGGGAGAGAGAAACAGAGAACAGAGTTGGAGGAAGGGAAAGAGAAACTGGAGAAAAGTATACTTAAGATCTTGGTATCGTTTTTGCTACATTTCTGTAAGTATAAAATAATTTTAATATATTTCCAAATAAAATGTGAAAAAATTAAGATTATGCCCATCACAAGACACAATATTAACTTCTAGTCTCAATCATGGCTAGTGCCAGTAATTACTTGATACATTTCTAATAAATATGCAGTTTTACCTCATAAACTTCTCTGAGTGGAAATAATAGAAAACTGAATGTGCAAAGAATTTTAGCCTTACCTCAATTTTATAAGATATATGATATTCAATTTAATTAATGACAATAATTAGGTTAAAATTACTTTCATACTGCATATGACATTCAGTGAAGTTTTTTTTGAAATATTACTACCATATTTAATAAATATTTTCACTGAGAATTCCTTGTACGTAGTAATTACACTTGCTAAAAATTATTAGCTGCATACGTATATTCTTAAGTGTGTCTATCAAAATTCAATTGCTGTACAGTCTTGTAAACATCAATTACCTGCCCACTGTAGTACATAAAAACCTATATTTCTGGCTTGTGTCAAAATAGTTGACATCTGGCAACAGTGAGCTTTCATTTTTCCATGGCAACAATTCACTGGCACATGTGTTCTCCTGTTAGCCTAAATCCCTGCCTCACTGTTTTGGGTATTTCACAAGTATTCATTTCACATGCCTTCCTGCCCTTCGTAGGCATTTTAGTTTGTGATTTTGGCCTAAATCTTCCCTTTGAGATTTCATGGATATAAGAAATCATTTTTCATATTTTCCCCCATAGCTAATAAAAAGTAAAGCTTCAGTTCAGCTCATGAAACAATATTATTGCACCCTGCAAATGAAGGAACTTTGGAGTCAGCCTGATATGAGAGTATGGAGTTTGGCATATCTGAATCTCAGTTTCCAGCCTGAAGGGCCATCATTTCTTTTTCTTGTATCTCAGTTTTCTCATAACCAAATGAAGATAAACATGCATACTTGTTTTGAGAGTAAAGTAATTGTCTGACATGCAATAATCACTCAAATACAGTAACTACGTCTTTTCCCTCCCTCCACAGTATTCCAGTGCTTTCCAGCTATGTCCTCCTTTCCAGATACATTCCTCTCACTAGCATTTCTGTATTTCATGTAAGGAAAAAAGAGACATTTAATTTAGTTAGTTTTATAAGGATCTAATTAATGGAACTCCTACTACTAAAGTGTACATATCAAATATCGAATTAGATACTACCAATTTCCTACAAAATGACGACAATATTAGACCTAAAACTCAAAGACTGAGTGCAGAATGCCCACTTTGTAGTACCCACAGTCCCACGTCTTGTTTGCTTCCTGGTGTTGTCCTGTCACAATTACTAGATGCTCTATTCTCAGAGTAAATTGTGAGTGAAATTATAGGTAGAACCATGTTCTTCCGATGGATGGAAGAGAACACATTCTCCTTCTAACACACCAGCTTATCAGCTCATGAGCTATTTAGTTCTTGGGTTTAATAGGAGCAATTTTAGAAACATTAGACTCAATCCTACATCATGCACAAGGGGAGTGATCTTATTGTCTTGTCCTCGTTTGAATCCCCTGGCCAGACATGGTTCCTGGGACATAGTTGATATTCAATGGTTATCCACTGATTAGATGAGTGAATGAAAACAGTGTTATAAGATATCCATTTTATAAGCAGTTTAAATGGTTGTGATTACAAGTATTGGAAAACACCAATACAATAGAAATCAACAACACCGAATTATTAGCTCACATCATAATGACTTTAAAGAATGGGAGCTCAAAGGTGAATTACCTCATATGTTTTCAATAGCCCATGATTTTTTTTTCCTTAATACTGGGGCTTTTTTCTCTGGTTAGCTCTCTATAGTGGGTGGCCTCTTGGTTGCAAGGTTTTATAAATCACATGCAGCATTTCAGTGACCGAGAGTGGAAGAGCAATCTCCTCTGTCATGTGCCTATTCTTAAGAGAAATTGAATCCTTTACCATAAGCCCACATCTAGGCCTCATCTTACTTCTCACTGGTCAACACTGGGCTATGTAATCAGCTTTACTAACAAAGAGAAGGGGCTTTTCCATGATCAATTTAGAATTAGACAGGTCTACGGGGAACTTCCCTGGTCGCTCAGACGGTAAAAGCATCTACCTGCAATGCAGGAGACCTGGTTCAGTCCCTGGGTCAGGAAGATCCCCTGGAGAAGGAAATGGCAACCCACTCCAGTACTCTTGCCTGGAAAATCCCATGGATAGAGGAGCCTGGTAGGCTACAGTCCATGGGGTTGCAAAGAGTTGGACACGACTGAGCGACTTCATTTCACAAATTAAAGAGGAGGTTGGTTCACTTTATCTGGAATAAAAGGAAGGCACAGAATGTCTAAATAATACTGGAGTTTTGTAAGGGGAAAGGGACATCAACCACACTGAAATAAATGTTTTAATCAGCAAACAGATTAATGTTTCTTGAAATTTAATTTCTCTGAAAAGCAGATTATTTTGTTCAACTATTTAAACAGTAGATTTCAAAGGTAGAGTTTAAAAGCAATAGTATAAATTTTTCTCTCCATCCAGTTTTCCTGCGCTATGACCTCTTGTAGTAAGAGCCAGAAAAAAATACTTTTAAACAAATTTTACAAGTTTAGCCTTGCCTAAGCACAATAGTCATATATATCAGTTGCACATGTTTCCTAAGAAAACAAGATATTTACTTAAAGCCTCCTTGCACTGCCATATAAAGAGCATATATTATAATTTTATGATAGCAGCTCCCCATTTTCATAGATGAGGAAATTGAATATTAAAAAGCCTATTTACTTTTCAAGGTTATATTGCTGAGAGTGATACAGTTAGGTTCAAAGACCAGAATGCTCTGACTCTGAAGTCTAAGGTGAGCTGCCTCTATATGAAAAAAATGTGTACAGGGAAATTCTGCCTGTCCACTGAAGTGATTTCAAAAGGAAATAGCAGTCAAAAGAATTTCAAATAAGGGATATTAACATTTCAACAATTTTCATGTATTCAATAAATGTTTCTTCAGCATATACTCCATATCCAAAATACTGGAAAATAAAAACTCAGCTGTATCTTCCCTTCTATTGTGAAGATGTGGAATACATTATTTTTAAAGCTAGAGAGCATTTCTACTGTAGGAGATAAATCAGTGGAAAATGTTGAAAGAAATATACATAGGGTCATGGGCAGAGTTCATTATAATGTCATGGACTAAATTTTATCTGGTAAACTTCATAGAGGTAAAAAGCAAAAATCTAAATTAAACCTCAAGACTAAATAGAATGTCTATTGGTTTATGTGTCTATGTAAATTATGCCATGTTTTCCCATAACACTCTTTTTTTTAATTTCCACTTTTTTTCTAGATCTTATTTATTTTAATCCAAGTGCCTTCATCAAAAAAAAAAAAAAACTCTGAAAAAGAATATAAATTAACTTAAAAATAATTGGCATACTAAATGGATATGTCAATTACCAGCAACTGATTTGCTTCCATAAAATATAGGAACTACTATTTAAACATTAGTATGGAGAAATATAATTGGAGGAAATTTAGAGAAAGGGATAAGTAATTCACAGACAAGAAAAACTCTATGGGGAAATTTAACATCTAAATAAGTGTTTAATTAGGAGAATTTAATGAAAGCAATGATCATATACTTATATATGAGGGGAACATGGCAACCCACTCCAGCATTTTTGCCTGGAGAACCCCATGGACAGAAGAGCTTTCTGGGCTATAGTTCATGGGGTAACATAGAGTCGGACATGACTGAGGGGACTTAGCACACAGCATGCACACAAATATATATATATATATATATATATACCAGGCTCCTCTAAGAAATTTCATCTTTGAGTATGTATGTGGATATCCACTGCAGTGTTGCATATGACAAAGAGCAAAAACTGAGAACAATATAAATATCTTTGTGTAGAGGAATTATTCAATCACATTCAGTGTGTTGAGAAAATAGATTTAGAAATATAGTCCTGATAGCTGGCAGCTGGTTGCTGACAGCTAGGAGTTGACAGGTCAGCAATATTCCCTAGTGAACATGAAGAACTTTCAGAGAATATGAATTACGCAAGCAGGCTACTATGTAACCGTGATGGAACAAGTGAGAGATAAGGTCACTCTGAAATCACCACAAACGAGACAGAGCAAGTATATCATGCAACCACACACACACACACAAAAACTAAGCATCCTTGTTTTTTGAATAACTGATTTACTATTTATTGAAATAAAATTCTATACTCTTTAGGAACATAATGAAAATTCTCATTCCACATTAATCCTCCTACCTCCTATATAAAAGATAAAATTTACCCAGGCACTGAATTGTCTCTTCATATTTTGACCATAACCAATTTGAAACAGCTCATTGCTATATTAAAACTTTCTCAGACATGTAACACAAAACAGGCTGAGAGTCCGTCATCATTGCTATCTGAGTGCTGTATATTTACTTTAGCCATGGCGCTTCTCACATAGTTATTATTACATTTTTGTGTTTCTGTACCTGCTTGTCTTCAAGACTTTGACCTTCTAGAGCCAACAGACTTTGTGTTGGTTGGGCATTTTGCATCCATCACGATGACCAGCACATATGCTCAAGAAACATTTTATTGATTCATTGGTACATTAATAACTGAATAAAAACAATCACTGGGAAGCAAAATACATTTCATTTAGTTCATAAAATGTTGCATACAAAGAAGATAATATTAAAAACTAGAGACTAAGGAAATGTAATTTTCTTGACATTTCCTACCACTATGTCACTTCCCAGCCTCCCTTAATTCCACAAAAGGAAGAGAAAAAAATTAAAAATAAAGATAAATATCTATTTATTGATTTTCAAACATGCAGCTTCCATTTGCAACTTGCAGAACCCTATTTTGAAAGTTGTGTGCATGGTAGTGTATTAATTATGGGGATTATGAAATCCGGAGGCTTGATGTGTTAAAACAGAAAAGGGTTTTAAATCTAGGGGAACCGCCTCTAGATTTTGATGTGAAATCAAGTTTCTTGCATCGACCCTGCACTAATGAAGATCAGAATGCTCTCTTAGTGTAATCAGAGCTACTCCCATGTTGATTGCCTCTCAGTGAGTTGAGAGGAAATGAAAAAGCAAAAGCATCGATTTTGAAGAAATTTCTTGTCTTGCAAAGCACATATTACCCAAATAGATTTACTCTTAATCTTTTAATAAACTGAAACAGTTAGTAATTTCTGCAAATGGTGCCTCAGTCTAATCTCACAGAGGACTCTACAGTTCTTCAGTGGATTAGAAAAGTCTCCCATCTTTCAATATTTGTCTTTGTTCCTTTCAGCAGCTGAATTTAATTCTTATTATCCTCAACGACAAGGCAATTTCAGATGATGAAATTTCTCATGTGAAACCTACACCTTTCAAATAATAAATCACAACTTCAAATTGGATTTTTGTGTGTGTGTGTGTGTATGTATGTTGCATATACACACAGTTACCTGAAGATGACAGTCTGATTTGTGAACATATAATTCATTTCATAGATTAAAATGTCTTTAGCCAAAAGAAATGAAACATCATTGTTTGCAAAGAAGGTTTCATTTGGTATTATCTTCAGGTTCATAATAAGAAATGAAGTAGCAAGAGTAAATACAACAACAGAACAAACAGAAAACAACCTCATATTCTAATGTGTGATACGTCAGTAGTCTTAGTTGAGTCGGAAGACCCCTCTTGCATCTACCCAAGTTCAGATGTGCACATGTTCTATCATCTTCCTGATTGCTTTCAACCTGTGGAATTTCACCTTATCCATTTATTCATTCGTAACATTTCTATTAGAATGATCTTTCTAAAATGCCATTTAAGATAAAACAAACATGTAATTTGCCTGCTTAAATCTAAAATGTTAAAGCTTTTAACCATGTGCCAGGCACTATTATAGATGTCATGATGTATCTGTTTTTGTTTTTGTTTTTATATAACTACTATGTAGATGTGGTTCTTCCTTCTTAATAAATGAGGAATCTGAGATTCAGGAAATTTAGGATGACTTATATAAGGTATAGAACAAGATTCCTCAACAGCAGTATAATTGGCATTGTAGTCAATTATTTGTTGTGAAGTGCTATCCTTATTCACTGTGTAGAAAGCTAGCCGCTTCCCTTCCTCCACCATTCTATGCCAGTAACTGACCCCTGACCTCAGGTGAAGGCCAAAGATATATCCAGACAGTGAGAAATGCCCTCTTGGAAAACTGACAATGTGCTTCATCATTTCCAAATATTCATTAATTCATTCATTTCTTGACTCAGTTTTCTGGAATATATTTAGGAACTTGGACTCATTGCCAGTATGCCTGAGTTTTTAATCACAGTTCTTTTTTTTTTTTTTTTGACTTTGGAATTCTTAGTTTCATTAAGGTTCTCACAAAATACGAAGCTCAAGCATACCTGTCTACATCCACCACAGAACAGAATCAAATAAGTGGTTAGCACACAATGATCTTTTCCATTTTTAAAAATATAAATAACAGTGTTCAAGGTTGGACAATTTTCTCCCGTGTGTCTCTCTTTAAGGCGTTATGTCGCAGGCCCTTCACTGATAAGTATGCATACTTGTCATCCACAGTTATACTATTAATTGGCTTTATCACATTGAGCAAATTCTCAACCCCTCTCTGCTTTTGGTCCCTTACCTGGATTTGGGAATGATAATCACAAATAATTCATAAAGGTATTAAAATCACCCTTTCTCCTTATAGTGATCACTGCATGCTTATCATTAGTAGGATGGCCCAGAGTTGTCAAATTCCAGGAACTAGTAAGCAGAGATCCGCTGTCAAATATTCTCCTAAGACTCCTTAGTATTGTCTTACTCTGCAGTACATTGTGAACCATTTTCCAAAAGATTAAGTGAATACTTGTATTGGTTTCACTCTGCTCCTGGTAGGTCTTCAGCTCTTCCTGAAAGCAATTATTTCTTCCTTATGTCTTTTATTTTTAAATTGTACTTTATTGTAGTAATAACAGTTAATATGAGATCAACCCTGTAAACAAATTTGACTTCCTCTCACTCTGAGAACATAGCCTTTAAGACCTCAGATCCATATGAGTTGGTTCTCTCATAAACTTTCCCCTGTTCAAGCCCTGATCTCTAACCTCTGACTCTGGCTCATAAGGGCCACAGAACCTAGAAACACTTGTTTGTAATGAATATTTAGATTATGTGGAGCTTTGGTGTTCTTATATTATGTATGCCTGTCTGATTATAGGCTTTCTTCCCAAAATAGGACCAGAAATTTTACAATATTTTTTCAGATGCTCAGGATTTTTTTTTTTTTTTCTTGTTAACTTATCTCCATTTTTCCCTCTTCATTTGGTTAGTTATGTCTCATCTTTCAGTTGTTAACTCAAATCCTACCTTCCCAGGTAGTTCTTCTCTAACTACTTCATCCTAGTTTGTAAAACTCTAATTATCATTATGAAGACAGTTTTTTTTTTTTTTTTTTTTTAAATAGAGTGTCTTCCAATAGAAGTTCTTTATTGTTTGCTTTCTAGAAAATAAATACAAGTTTCCTGAGTGCAGAGGAATTCTGCTTTGTTCTTTGCATTGTCAGTGCTTAGAATGTTTTCCAGCACTCGGCACACAAAAAATACATAATGAATGAAGGAAAGTTATCTATTGTAATGCCACTTGCCAGTTGTAGTCCAGCAACCTGTGGCCTTGACAGCAGCCAGATTTCTGTAATAGCAGGGGCATTACCCTGACAAGAAAGTGAATGGGAGAAAAGGCTTTCTTTCAGTAAGTCATTTTTTTTTTTTAACTTACTTAGCCAAGAGTTTGGCTTTTCTGTCCTTATTAAAGGCTAAGAATATATGGATATCAGGCCAAGCAATTGTGAAGGGGCTTACTTTGGAATTCCCTCCCATTTCTGGATGCTAAAACAGAAGAGCTACCCAATCTCATAACCAGCAGGGTTAGGAACAAACAGACATTTTTAACAACAGCAATTGTTTATATACTTGGTTTGCACTGAAACAAACACGTACTTTTTGTGAAAGTCAGTTGTCATATTTTGGGAGGGTAGAGGTGAGTTGTGCACTTTAGTTTTTTAGACAGCTGACATCAAACAAAATATATCCAGAGGGAAGTATTATTTCAGTTCTAAGCATGGGTGGGAAGCGAAATTTAAATCTTTACTATGAAAGACATTTTGGATGTACTAATCTGCTCAGTTTCATGGATCTCATTTTGTTCTAATTAGCTTTAGGGTAGGAAATAAGAGCATGTGAATCACATCTCACTATGGGCTCAGATTTCTAAAGGTCTAATATGGTAAAATATACAATTTACAATGTATTTTCAATTACACATAATAATTTGAAAGCTTCATGAATACAGTGCAACAGTGGATGTTTTCTCAACCAAAACCCAGCTAAAGTCCAGCTCATGCATTTGCCGTTTTCATTCCTGACCCCTCTCTGCAGTGATGGGTCCATAAAGTCATGGTTTTGTTGAAATCATTTTATATTATGCTTCCTAGTACAATGTTTTGACCATGTCTGATTATATAGCTCAATTGGAGTGGAGAAAATTGCCCAGTAATTTAGAAAAGAATTCCCTTTCAAAGCCTGCAGGAATCTGCTCTTCAATTTAGAAAGAAATTTACAGAATCGGGTTGTTTGTATGAGTTGTAAGTATTGTTTAGTGTTTTGACCCAGGATTGCTTGATATATCACTCAACCAAATATGATTTTATGTTTGTCTCTTTCCCCTTTTTTCTGTGATATGAATTCAGATGAACTGAGAATATCTTCTTTGCCATTGAGTTTTGCACACCCTTCTCTCTCTAGTTTTGCTATAGATTTCCAGTGTATGTATTTAAGCCTTACCTATAATAAATAATGGGGTGTGTGTGTGGAGGGGTGTTGCTTAGCAGTGTCTGACTGTTTGTGACCCCGAGGGCTGCTCAGTCCACGGGATTCTCCAGGCATAAATATTGGAGTGGGTAACCATTTCCTTCTCCAGGGGTCTTCCCAACTCAAGGATCCAACCCAAGCCTCCTGCATTGCAGGCAGATTCTTTACTGTCTGAGTCAGCAAGAAAGTATCTAAATAATGGTGGTGTAGTGATAAAGAATCTGCCTACCTATGCAGGAGGCACAAGAGATATAGCTTCAGTCCCTGGGTCAGGAAGATACCCTGGAGCAGGAAATGAAAACCCTCTCCAGAATTCTTGCCTGAGAAGTCCCACCGACTGAGGAGCCTGGTGGGCTACAGTCCATGGGACCACACAGAGTCAGGCACGACCAAGCATGTATGCATGCATAATAAATAAGGCTCCCCATTATAACCCTGCTTAAAGTAAGAGATGAGTGCATTTTCTTCTTGCAAGTATTTTTTAAAGCCATCTCCCTTTTTAGAATAGAGCAATAAAAAATTTAAAATGTGTATGTTAAGAACCTGTGTTGGTTGGAAATACCCAAAGGTGTTTGTGAGACTGAGCTTTCATAAAATCTATCTCTCTTCCTTTTATGTCCTAAACTTCATCTTCATTGCAAATTGCCTGACCCTTTTGGAAGATTGCTGTTGGGCACACATATGAGGAGGTTAATTACTGCTTTATATCTTGCATATTTTTCTATTTTACAGCATTCAGGTTTTTTTTTTTTTCTCTGTTACTCAGTAGGGATGTGTTAGATTTCTTCCTTCAATTGTTGAGAATGATTCTGTTTCTCTATATACTTAGGAAAAAAGTCCTTCCATACCGCATAGCATAATCACATTTTGGACTTTTGTCATGCTCCCCAAATCAATCTTTTAACATAAATTGCTAGGTGCTGTGTGTTCACAGATATCTAATGCATGAATTCTGTCTAGTGAGAAGATCAGGTGGGCATCTGAGCAAAATAAAACTTGAAAATCCAATAGTAGGAGTGGGTACCAGACACAACAGACAGGAACCAATGAGGGACAGGTAGGTATTGGGCTCAGTAAGATCTATCTAGAGAAATATATCATGAAATAGAACTTTGAAGAGCTGGCAAAGGGAGGAAGGGCATTTTGGAAGTAGGGAGAAATATATATAAAACCACAAAAGCATCAGAGACAGAAGATACATTTCAAGAACTATACGTGCTTAATAGGTTAGGGTCTCAGGACTCACAGGGGCAATGAGATTATCAAATTTGAGAGCAAGGACCAAAATGTGGACATCAGTCATAAGATTAGATTTCCAATTCTTAATGATCTGTATCCAGAGTAGATACAGATTGAAGATTATATTAGTTGTATCTAATGTAGACCTAGACAAAATCCTAATATCTATTTCTTTGATGTTTTTAAAACAGCAAAATCATGGAATCAGAAATCTTGTTCTCCCAACTGCTGAGGGACTTTGGACATGTTGTTTTCTAATCTGAGCTTTCATTTTCTCAATTGAAAATGAAATATGATAAAATATTAATCTCCTAAGGTTTTTGGATAATTTTGCATGTGTTAAAAAAACTTTGAAATCTAAGAAGTCCCCTCCAAATTAATGACCCTCTTTCACATAGACATTCACATATTTTCAAATATTTGAGGGTTTAGAATCCATCAAGTGCTAGTCTATCCAACAGTGAATTTACCAGTAAGCATGGCAAGTGAGAGCTCCTGAGTCCCTTTTCTGTGGCATTTAACCTGAACCTAATAAGATCAAGTATGCTAAGTTGCTTCAATCCTGTCCAATTCTTTGTGACCCTGTGGACTTTGGGCCACCAGGATCCTCTGTCCATGGGATTTTCCAGACAAGAATACTGGAGTGGGCTTGACATTTCCTTCTCCAGGGAATCTTCCCAACCCAGGGATCAAACACACATCTCTTATGTCTTCTGAATTGGCAGGCAAGTTCTTTACCTCTAGCGCCACCTAGGTCATAGGGAGAAAGATTTCAGAAAGAAGAAACAGCAAGTATAAAGATCCCAAACCAAGAATGAAACTGGCATAAAATGCACACACATTCACAGAACATGAGAGGACTGGATTACACCTTCAGAAGTTAGGCCCCTCCAAAATGACTGGTGACGTGGGATTTACACCCAGGACGGCCATTCTCCTAATTACACACATACAGCATATGGACCAGGGACAAGCGGCATTATATGCACGGCTTTAGGCTTTAACACCCCCTCACCAAAAAAGAAGAAAAATCCTTTTGTGTTGCTAGGATACCTCTGCATCTTAGAATCTGAAAAGGTATTGGGCTCTTGATTTTTGCCCTTTCATGTCTTTTTTCATCTGTCAAGGTTCTCAGAGGAGAGTGTCAGGAAATTATGAAGTGATCTCCTGCTTGACAACCTAGAGATCGACTTCTCTTATTGGTCTTATTACTTAATATTTTCCTTTCCCTTCTTCTAAATTGTCCTGGAAATTTTCTTACAGAGATGTCATATTAAGTCAAGAATGGCAAATATATGCTAGGTTGAGTGCTCACTCTGATCCATTGATGATGAAAGTGTAAGTGTTAGTTGCCTTGTTGTGTCGACTCATTGCAACCCCATGGACTGTAGCCCGCTAAGCTCCTCTGTCTATGAGATTTCCCAGGCAAGAATACTGGAGTGGATAGGCATTCCCATCTACAGGGGATTTTCCTAACCCAGGGGTCAAACCTGGGTCTCCTGCATTGCAGGCAGATTGTTTACCATCTGAGCCACTAGGAAAGCCCAATCCGTTGACTGCAGGTGACTAAAGTACCATGTGGGAAGACATTCTAGCTAAGTGGGAAGCTCAGGAGAGAGTGAAATAGCAGAACTACATTTTCTTTGGATTGAGCGAGTAGCAAAGATACAGAATTGGACTGGATTTTCCTTAAAGAAAATCTGCAGACCCGAGGCGTGTTTGCAGCGGAGGCGCCGTTATCCCGGGCCCAGCGGACCCGAGCCTGAGGCGGCCGCAGTGCTGTGGCCCTGGTCTGGCTACCTGGCCATTTCCATCTCTGTCACCAAGAAGGCCGCCTCCTGGGAAGGCGTCGCGCAGGGCCACGTCATGGTCACCGTGGCTTCCCCGGCAGAGGTGGACTCAAACAGTGGTGCAGAACAGACGTCCACAGTGAAGCTGCCGATCAAGGTGAAGATCATCCCTGCCCCTCCCCGGAGCAAGCGCGTCCTCTGGGACCAATACCACAACCTGCGCTACCCACCCGGCTACTTCCCCCGGGACAACCTGAGGATGAAGAACGACCCTCTGGACTGGAATGGTGACCACATCCACACCAACTTCAGGGACATGTACCAGCACCTGAGGAGCATGGGCTACTTCGTTGAAGTCCTCGGCTCCCCCTTCACGTGTTTTGATGCTAATCAGTACGGAACGCTGCTCATGGTGGACAGTGAGGAAGAGTACTTCCCGGAGGAGGTGGCCAAGCTGCGGAGGGACGTGGACAACGGCCTTTCACTCATTGTCTTCAGTGACTGGTACAACACATCCGTGATGAGGAAAGTCAAGTTTTACGATGAAAACACCAGGCAGTGGTGGATGCCGGACACTGGAGGAGCCAACGTCCCAGCCCTGAACGAGCTGCTGTCAGTCTGGAACATGGCATTCAGCGATGGCCTGTACGAGGGGGACTTTACCTTGGCGAATCATGACATGTATTACGCGTCAGGGTGCAGCATTGCTAAATTTCCAGAAGATGGCATCGTGATAACACAGACATTTAAGGACCAAGGACTGGAGGTCTTGAAGCAGGAAACGGTGGTGGTTGAAAACGTCCCCATCTTGGGGCTGTACCAGCTCCCGGCTGAGGGCGGCGGCCGTGTCGTGCTGTATGGAGACTCCAACTGCTTGGACGACAGTCACCGACAGAAGGACTGCTTCTGGCTCCTGGATGCGCTCCTGCAGTTCACGTCGTACGGGGTGACGCCCCCCAGCCTCAGCCACTCAGGGGCTCGGCAGCGCCCCCCCAGCGGAGCAGGCTTGGCAGCCCCGGAGAGGATGGAAGGGAACCATCTGCACCGGTACTCCAAGGTCCTAGAGGCCCGGCTCGGAGGCCCAGAGCCGCGCGCGCTGCCGGCCTGTCCGCACCTGTCGTGGGCCAAGCCACAGCCTTTAAACGAGACGGCTCCCAGTAACCTTTGGAAACACCAGAAGTTGCTCTCCATTGACCTGGACAAAGTGGTATTGCCCAACTTCCGATCGAATCGCCCTCAAGTGAGGCCCTTGTCTCCTGGAGAGAGTGGAGCCTGGGACATTCCTGGAGGGATTATGCCCGGCCGCTACAACCAGGAGGTGGGCCAGACCATTCCCGTTTTCGCCTTCCTGGGAGCCATGGTGGTCTTGGCCTTCTTTGTGGTGCAGATCAACAAGGCCAAGAGCAGGCCGAAGCGGAGGAAGCCCAGGGTGAAACGCCCGCAGCTTGTGCAGCAAGTTCATCCGCCAAAGGCCCCCTCAGTGTGACACCCACCCAGCTGGTCGTGAGAGCCAGGGAGCGCCTTCGCGGGCAGCCAGGGGGCAGGTGGAGCCGTGGGGTCTGAGGAGCCCTGGCTTGAAAGGGCTCAAGCCTTCAGCTGGGCGTGTGCAGGAGCTGAGAGCCTGTGCCGCGTGGGGCTGGGGCCACTGGAGGGCCCCGAAGGGCAGCCTGGAGTCATATCTCGCCAGCTGCCCATGCACCAAAGACTAAGACGACGTCTAAAGGCTGTCCGGGAGGAAGCGGCTCTGACCAAGCTAGACGTGCTCCATAAAGGCTATTTTCTATATTTATTGTTGGGGAAAAGTCACTTTAAAGACTTGTGCTATTTGGAAGCAAAGCTATTTTTTTTGTCAATGGAATGCAGTTTTTTACTATTTCATCACAAGGACTAACACAGATGCTGCGATCTCCTTTTTGATGAAAGGACAGACTGAGATTTGAAAGAAACTTGCACAAATCTGTGAAACATAGCCCTTCGCTTTATTTTTATAAGTATCAACTGCCATCATGTTTTGTAATTTGGGTCTTGATGTCACCATTGTCGGTGAAGAAAATTTTCAATAAATAAGCATTACCTGTATGAAGCTAAAAAAAAAAAAAAAAAAAAGAAAATCTGCATTTTTGCTCTAAGATTAAAGTCACAATTGGATCATTCTTTTCTTTAACATATTTTATATTCAATAAATTTTCTTAGATAGAGAAGAAAACTTATCATTGTTGTATTAAATAATCATTAGTCCCAAGAAGATAGCCTAAAAGCTATAGATAGTATCTTTTATGAGATTTTTTTCCCTTAATAAGTCCACATACATTGTCACTACTATTCTGATTTTCTTGGACATTATACAAATGACTTAATATTTCTCAGCTTGTTTCTTATCTGTATGATGAGAGTAATAAGAGAACTTACCTCCTAGAATGGATGTAAAAATTAAATGAGAAAATTCCTTTAAAGAACTTGCACTAAGTTCAATGCATAAAAATTTATTAATAATTCTTTAATAAAATGTAAATGATGGTAATGTTGTTAATCAAGTCTCCTATGATGTGAAAAGAATGATCCATGCATTCAACCTAAGATGGGAGCATCTAGCCAATTCCTGAGTCCAGTGTTATACAGTGTGGTAATCGCACATCCATTTCACTTTGGTTATTTACTTTGAGTATCCACTGAATGACTCCATCCACCTGTGTCAGTAGAAGAAATTAAGATGTGTGTCACATCTGCCATTTTGCCAGCTTTTATTTTCTTTCAATATAAATCCAGGTTTCATTATATCCCTTTTTAATATTTTTAATGTTTTAGTTTTCTCAATTGTGGTAGTTGAAACAGAATTAAATTATTAGAATGAATATTAAAAAGAAAAAATAATAAAATGAAATGTAATGTGAAATCTTGTAACCTTGACTTGGTAGAAATGTAGATAAATTAAACCTGAATTGAAAATCATATTTATAAATGAACAAATTATTTAATGTGTATATTGCTAAATAATCATTTGATCATTTGTCACAATTCAGTGAGATTGCTTGATAACATCTAGACCAGTGCTGAACAATAGAAATAATAATGCAAGATGCATATGTTATTTAAAAATTTTAGTAGTCATGTTAAAGAAGTAGAAAGAAACATACACAGTTAGTTATAATAATGCATTAATATTCTATTTAATGCATTATATCCAACATATTATATTTTTAAAATGTAATCCATATGTAACAGTATTAATAAAATATTTTATTTTATCCATACTACTTTTTGCACATGAAGTATGTATTTTACACTTCAGCACAATATCAATTAAGATGCTAAATTTTCATTGAAAACACTGATCTATCCTTAGATTTCATAGGATTTACAATTGATAAATTCAATTGGCATACTTTAATATGCCAAATATACTTAAAAGTTTTCCAAAATCAGAATTGAGTGCTCCAAGATACCTTTATTTTAAGACATAAACATTGACAAAACTGGTTTATAATTTTTAAAAGGATGGATTTCACTTTGAAGCAAAAGCATATTAATTTCAAAATTGCATCTGTCCAAGTTTAATAAATTGACTAACACTTAGGTCAACTTATTATGTTAAACATCAAATTCAAAGGAATGTTTTCTAAAATGAAAAACAGCACTAAATTTATAAATATCAAAAAGCATTCTTTATTTTTCCACATTTTGTAGTCAGTTTGCATGATGCTGTCGTTTGCAATTAAAATTTGCATTCTGACATATTTTATAAAATGTTATAAATCATAGTTCATGATTTGTTTCATAAAAAAAAAATTCAATTTTGACATAAGTTTTCTTACCTAAGTCACTGATTGCCTTTTTTCCCCCTGGGTGCTTCAAATTTAGTTCTTCCATATGCAACTTAACATTGATGAAATCACATAATTCATGCTGCCACATTTTGTCTTTGATTATTGAATATTTGGCAAACATTCTTTTATCTCAAGAAAAACTTGAACCTGAATTAATAGTACAATAAAACTGTGTAAAACTTTTTGACATAAACAAATGAGCATTTTTGGTAAAAGAACATGAGGCTATGAAATTCTTTGTTTACTTTGAGTGTGTATACTGAAAGACTTGAAAAACTGTATTCATGAAGCTTTTCACAGAGTCTTTCTCAGGTAACTGAGAACCAGTATTTTCCACATGTATCATACAACTGGGCTTCCCTGGTGGCTCACAGTAAAGAATCTACCTGCAATGCAGGATACCCAGGTTCAGTCCTTGGATTGGGAAGATCCCCTGGAGAAGGGAATCCACTCTCTCCTTGCCTAGAGAACCCCATGGACAGTGAAGCCTGGCAGGCTACGGTCCATGGGGAGACAGAGTCAGACATGCCTGAGCAACTAACACGTCACTGAGCAGTTAAATGACACAGTAAGGGAAAACATCAATCTCCTAATTTAAAGTGGAATAATTGTTTTTTAAACATAATGTACCTGGAACACCATTCACTTCATAGAAATGTTAGTAAAAAATACTTAGCTAAGATTTCTCTTCTTCAGGTTTCCCATGTAGCTCAGTTGGTAAAGAATTTGCCTGCAATGCAGGAGACCCCAGTTCGATTCCTGGGTCAGGAAGATCCACTGGAGATGGGATAGACTACCCACTCCAGTATTCTGGCTGGGAGAATTCCACGGACTATATAGTCCATGGTGTCGCAAACAGTCAGACATGATTGAGTGACTTTCACTTCTCCTCCTCAAATGCAAAAGTTTCAGAAGATATGTGTCATGAATTTCATATTTTAGACTATAAATTGACAGCATTTCATTGTGAATTTGGGAGATCTTTGAAATTAAAATGTAGCCAAATACAATTTGTGCAGTGTCTCTTTTATTGCATGACTAATAGTAGGGAAAAGTAGTTATAATTATTCAAAATTTGAGTCAGTTTATAATTGATGCTGTTAGAAATATTTTATATTATACACACAATAATTTTCTGGCTTAATTGAGAATCTTTCATTTTATGTAAAATATATTTTTACTTTTTAATCAAAATATTAATAAAATAGCCAGTATAAATATTTCTTTAACTATCTATGAAAAAATATTTGCTTCTTTTTTGCACAAACCCAAACACCATTATGGCTGACCAGTATTACAAGTTCAGATTCTTTTGCACATCATTAACATTTTTGTGTTTGTTGACATTTGTTTCTGATTTCAGACAACTATATAAGTTCATTCTCTTTTTTATTTCATATTTAAAGACAATTATTTTGGAGCAGATTCACAGGAAAATTAAGGGAACAGTACAGAAAGTTCCCATATATATCCTCCACAGCTCGTGCATAGCCTCTCTAGTTATCAATGTCTGTGACAAGAGTGGTACATTTGTTACAACTAATATCCACGTTGACACATCATCATCACCCAAAGTCCATAGTTAACATTTGAGTTCACTCTTGGTGTTGTACATTCTATGTGTTTGGACAAATCCATCATTATAAATGTAGTCTGCCTCTAGATTCATTCTTTTTGTTTTTGTTTTTCCTTTTGAATGTGGATGTCAGTTCTTCCACCCCATCTTTTGAAAAGACTACCTTTGTTCCATTGTGTTGCTTTTGCTCCTTTGTTGAATATGAATTGCTTATAATGTGTGAGTGCCTGTTTTGGGACTCTGATCTACTGATATATTTGTTTCTTCTTTCATCATTACCATACTGTTTTAATTGCTGTAGTTTCATGGCAAATCTTGAAGTGGTGAACATCAGTCCAGCTTTTTTCTTCTCCTTCAGTGATTATGTTGACTATTCTGGGTCTTTTGCCTGATATAAATTTTGCAGTGTTTGTCAATATCCACAAAATAATGTGCTAGAATTTTTATTGTGATCATATTTAATCTATAAGTAATGTTGGTTAAAACTTACATCTTGACAATTTTAAGACTTCCCATTCACGAAATTAGAATATCTCTTTATTTAGTTCTTTGATTTTCATTAAAATTTTCTAGTGCTCCTCATATAGATCTTATACACATTTTGTTACATTTTTACCTCAGTTTGTCATTTCGAGTACTAATATAAATAGCATTTTGTTTCTACTGTCAAATTTCACTTTTTATTTTTCTGGTATAGAGGAAAATTATTGACATTTGTATTCTAGCCTTTACCCCACAACCTTGCTATACAGTTGACCCTTGAACAACATGGTTTTGAATTGTGTGGATTCACTTGTTTGTGGATTTTTTCCAATAGTAAATTTTACAGTACTGGCTGCAGCCAATTGAATCTATCATGTGGAACCACAGGTACAGAAGAACCATGAACACAAATGGCCAACTCCATGTTATACATAGATTTTTCAACTTTGAGGAGAGTCAGTTGTCTGACTTTGGTATTAAGGCAAGTCTGGCCTCATCACGGGGTTAAAAGCAGTCCCAAATGCTTCTGTTCTTCAAAATAAATTGTAGAAAATTAGTATAATTTTCTCCTTAAATATTTTGTAGTATTCACAGGTAAACCCATGTGAGCCTGGTGCCTTCTATTTTTGAAAGTTATTAATAGTTGATTTAGCTAGTTTAATACATATAGTCCTATTCAGATCATTTCTTTCTTCCTGTGTAAGGTTTGGCAAATCTTCTTTTAACAAATGAAATGTCCATTTCATCATCTAGGTTATCAAATTTGTCAGCATAGAGTTGTTGAGAGTATCCCTTTCTTAGCAACCTACCTAGGAATTGACTCTCTCATTCCCCTCTTTTCCTTTAGGAGAATTATGTGGCCAAAGGAAAGTGGTGTTGTTTTCATTCCATAACTACTTCCTGCTGTTGAGGGGTGCTGTCCCTAAACTGTTGAGGCACCATATTCTCCTAACTCTCATATTCAGGGTCTCTGATCCAGGGACCCCAAGTATTAGTTGGAGGAGGCTATGGCACTGGTAACAACCTGGACAACCATTTGTAACCTAAAAGCTTTCAGGCGGTTAGAAACAAATCCAGTTACACAGTTACAGATATAGGGAGCAAAATAAGTCATTACACCAAGCTAAAACATAATCAAAATTAAAAATGACATTATGTCCATAGTTACATGAGTCCATTTTAGGATTGTTAGATGTCATCAGGTCAAGAAGAGGTATCACATAAGATTGTTGTTGGTGAAAGTTTTCACAGAGTTGAAGAAAGTCCTATCCTTGAAGTAGAGAACCCCACCTTCTTTTGGGAAGTCTTCAATTAATGAAGAGGGGAAGTACTCCACAGACCCAGCAATTAGAATAATTGTGGAGGCTGAGTCAGGGATCACCCCCCAGAGTTCTCATAATGTCTGTTGAGAAGCTGAAAGCTGGGTCACATAGTTAATTCTAAGACTTCAGGATCTGTGACAATATCTGTGTACAAAAAAGGTCCGTCATTGAGATAATCCCATTTTTGAGGGGGAAGTTCAAGCCCTCATTAAAGGTATGGGTAAAACTTTAAGTCAACTGTCTTGTATTTCCTGAGTTACCTTACACAGATGCCTCTTAATAATGTCATTGCCTTTTAAAATTTTTCTGAAAACTGGGGTCTCCCAGAACAGCATGTGATGTTTTATTCCTAGAGTTTTTGACACCCCTTGAGTTACAGTAGCTTTAAAGGTGGATCATTGTTGCTCTGAACTTTAAAGTTTAAGATCCCACTTACATCATGAGAAGTCAGTAAAGTAAGATTTTACCTATTCCTTAACCTCAGGCTTTAGCGAATACTGCTTTTGCTATGAAAATAGGTGAGGGTCTTTGAGATTAATAATGACAGGAACAGTATTTCGTGCTTGACCCACAGTTTTTTCATCAGCTCACACTCTAAGATTTACATTTTGTTCAATTAAAAAGAGTGGGTTCCATATTCATGAAAACAGAGGCCTGAACCTTGCTCAGTATATCCCTCCCCAGAAGGGATGAGGGAGACTCTGGCACTAATAGAAACTCAAGAAAATATCAGAGTCCCAGCAGCTTACAGAATGACTGAAAATATAGCATTTGGTTTGTCCAGACAGCCCCATTATGGTAGTGGATCAGAAGGAAAGCAGACCAGGGGTTTCAGTGAGCACAAAGAAGGTTGCCCCAATGTCCAAAGAAAATCGACTGATCGGCCCTTCACAGTTATTTATACCCCGGTTTCCTCAGGTGTTATTAGGACAGGGGCCTATGTGGGTACCCACAAGTACCTTCAGTCCCGATTGTCCTGAGAGTCCGACCCCTGGGGCCTACACCTTGGAGGGCAGTCTCTTCTCCAGTATGGTCCTTTGCAGACAGGACATGGAGCCTGGGGCAGCTTAGATGCCTGAGGGCAATCTGGCTTGAGATGCCCCTCCTTTCCTCAGTGATAACAAGCTCATCCCTTTTCACCTGGGTCCCTCTGGGCATTTTTCCTCAGGCTGTTTCAGAGCAGATCTAACAGCCATTGTTGGGGCTTCAGTCTTTTGCCTGGTTCTTTTTTCTTTCTATTTTCTCCTCATATTTTCTACTGTAATATACTGTCTGAGCCAACTGTAGCAGTTTTTCTAAAGACCAATTTGGTCCAAACACCTGTTTTTGGCATTTAGATAGCTTACAGTGGATAGCTGGAGCTGACTGAGTGAGATATCTATCTTTTAAGAGTACTTCTCCCTCGAACTTTTGATATCAATGTCAGTAAACTTGTAGAGAGCCTCCTATCTAGGAATTTACCAGGAGTTTCCTTCTCTCCCTGTTCTGTGTCAGTCAACTTGGCGTAGTTTAAAGTCTTAGTGTGTGCTCGCTTGAGTCCTTTAGGAATACGTCTGGCAAACTGGTTCTGATCCCACCCTCTTTTAGCCATGTTATAGTTCCAGTCTGGCTCTGTCATGGGAACTGCTTGGCTCCCAGTATGGAGAAGGGCTATTTCGTGTTCCCTCTTTACCCTTGTCTCATGTTCAAGCCATTCATCTCCAAAAGTAGTAGTTTCTCCCAAAACTCGAGCTCTCGAGTCAGGAATCAGAATCTGTCCCAAGATATACATTGAAGTGAAGTGAAGTCGCTCAGTCGTGTCCAACTCTGCGACCCCATGAACTGAAACCTACCAGGCTCCTCCGTGCGTCCACGGGATTTTCCAGGCAAGAGTACTGGAGTGGGTTGCCGTTTCCTTCTCCAAAGACATAGATTACCTCTCTCCAAGTAAGTTCATAAAGTAAAGTTAGTTCTGTAAAAGCTTCTATGGACTTTTCTGGATCCTCTCGATAGTCTCGACCGCAACTGGTATTGTTTGAATTTCTACCAAAACTGAGGCAACCCCTCCTGGAAGGGTACACTGATTATCAACCTGCTAATTTGGGAACCCCAGATACAGGGGCAAAGTAAGAGGACAGGAGGGAGCTGAAGGTTTCACACCCAGATCTGCACCCTCAGGACATAAGTCTGGCATGTCTCGCAGAGAGTTAAAGAGTAACACATATGTCACTTCTACCAATTTCCCTTATTTTCTACGGAGCCGGTCTAGTTGTAAAACAATATAGTAATTATGAGACCCTTCAACTGGCCAGCGTTCCATGTCTTCCAAAGGATACCATGGCCATTCAGTGTCACAGAAGATCAGGTGTGTCTTTTTTAAACTCTGGGGCTCAACCTTGTCCCAGTTTTTAAAATACATTGTAAAAGAGGGGTTCTGGAACTGCTAGTTCCCATTCCCATCTGCAAGAGAAGGAAAAAAGTGGCATCCACAGCCATGGCTTCTTTGCACCCGAGATGTCCCTCCCCGTTCTAGATGGGGGTGTAGACAGACTCTCCACTGAAGCTTTCCTTCCCTGGTCAGATTTAGTCTGTCCCTTACCTACGCAGGCACCTTACTCATCCCTCCCAGTTCTACCACTGAGGTGGGGTGGAGATGCACCAGGGGTAGACCTGATGGCATCCCAAATTGATTTCGAGTTCCTTACCACCAAACCTTTGATTTTCCCTTTTCTCTGATGCCGCCCAGAGTGTACGAGAGTAGCTTTCCGGAATGTTTCCCAAGCCAGGACTACTAGGGGAAGCATCTGTCTTACATGTGCCTGCGCACATTCCTGAGTACAGTCCTGACCACAATAGAAGCATTAGTTATAAAGGGATGAACAAAAAACCCAAGCTGTCTCTTCTCCGAGTGTCACCAAACCAGTATATGTGATAGCAAAAGTGGTTGTGGAGGGTTGGCCAATGAGGAAAAAGTGATTTTTGTCCTCGAGCTACTAGGGCCAATACTTCCAGTTCATTTCCACAGGTTCCACGAAAGGACTGTCTAGGGGGTTGAGACAGAAGGCACTGGAGAGCTTTCTCTGGTCTGCTAACAGCTAGCACTACCAAAGGCAGAAGCCCCCTGCACTTCCCTTCTGAACAGATCCTCCAATTTCTGATCTATGTCCTCAGAAACCTCTTGCTCGCTAGCAGCGTATCTATCCACATAGACAAGAGGCACAGCCATGACAAAGACTCACTCTCAGGTTCTGGCCCATCAAGAAGGCAGCCAAGAGAGTGACCTCTAGCCTAAGAGACGTTCCTGGAGGGAGAGCTCCAGCTCACCCCCAAATGTGCCCTTGTAACTTTCAACTATGAGCAAGGCTGGGCGCTTCCATACATGGGGTCTAAATAAAAGTGCTAGTAATAGCATGGATCACAAGTCCCTTTAAAGTCTGTGATCCGACAGATTATGTTAGTAATTCTAATTCCCCACGCAATTACAAAATGGCCAGAGAGACTAGGAAAAGGTCAGCCCACGTGCTTCGCCCATTTCTGGTCGCTCCCCTCACAGGGACCTTGGGTGTCTCTTGGCATTGGCAGGTCAGTATAAACCCCCGACAAGGCTCCCCTTTTTGGGACTGCCTTCAGTCATTACAAGGCACCATGAAACCGCAGAGCAGGGCTCACCACTTGCTTCATGCGGGGTGTGTCATTCATTCACACAAGTGCACTGAAGAGTTAGTGAAGTGAAGCAGAAAACGTGTACTGAGATTGCAGAGAGGCTAGAGCTCGGAGTGTTCTTTCCTTGTACTGAAGATCCCGGACAAGCCCCCAAGATGATAGTTTACAGTGAACGGTGTCGGATTCGTGATCTCCAAAGATTTAACTTCGGGACCAGGGACCAGTCTTGATCACCCAAGAGCAGAGTTTGTATAGCAGAGTTTTATTAAAGTTAAAAGGGACAGAGAAAGCTTCTGACATAAACATCAGAAGGGGGACAGAGAGTGTCCAAAATCTATTCTTGAATAACACTATGCTGCTTCATGAGTAGTATGAATAACACACACACACACACACACACACACACACAAAGATGTATATGTAAATATACATCATCAAATACATTTTTGCTATTATTACTTTGAACAAACTTGTTTCTGTTAGATCAATTAAGGATAAGAAAAATGAAAGTTTTTATCTTCATTTATTCCTAATTTAGTGTTCTCCCTTTCTTTATGGTAGATCCAAGTTCCTGATCTATTTTGTTCAGTTCAGTTCAGTTCAGTCACTCAAGTCGTGTCTGACTCTTTGTGACCCCATGAATTGCAGTACGCCAGGCCTCCCTGTCCATCACAGACTCCCAGAGTTTACTCAAACTCATGTCTATCAAGTCGGTGATGCCATCCAGCCACCTCACCCTCTGTTGTCCTCTTCTCCTCCTGCCCCCAAGCCCTCCCAGCATCAAGGTCTTTTCCAATGAGTCAGCTCTTCTCATGAGGTGGCCAAAGTATTGGAGTTTCAGCTTCAGCGCTAGTCCTTCCAATGAACACCCAGGACTGATCTCCTTTAGGATGGACTGGTTGGATCTCCTTGCAGTCCAAGGGACTCTCAAGAGTCTTCTCCAATACCACAGTTCAAAAAGCATCAATTTTTTGGTGCTGAGCTTTCTTCACAGTTCAACTCTCCCATCCATACATGACCACTGGAAAAACCATAGCCTTGAGTAGATGGAACTTTGTTGGCAAAGTAATGTCTCTGCTTTTTAATATGCTGTCTATGTTGGTGATAACTTTCTTTCCAAGGAGTAAGCGTCTTTTAATTTCATGGCTGCAATCACCGTCTGCAGTGATTTTGGAGCTCCAAAATAAACCTGTATTGTTACTTCTCCCTTAAAGACTTATTTAATATTTCTTGCAATGCAGACCTACTAGTAACACATTTCTTCTATTTTGTTTGTGCAATTATTTCATCTTTTATGAAGGATATTCTTTCAGAGTAAAGAATGCTGAGTGCATTTTTATTTTTCTTTTTTTCTCTCAACAATTTAAATATTTCTTTTCATCCCATTTCTTGCTTGCATGGTTTGTGAGAAGTTGAATGTGATTATTATCTTCATTCCTCTATAGATCAGGTGATTTGCCCTCATATTTTTTTCTTGACATTTTTTTTTCCTCATCTTTGATTTTCTGTATTTTGAAAATAGTACCATCAAGTTTAGGTTTCTTTGTTTGTTTGCTTGTTTTCACATTTATCCTACTTAGTGTTCTCTGAGATTCCTGGATCTTTGATTTAGTGCATGATATTAGCTTGGAGAAAATTCTGTCGTTTTAATTTTTAATATTTCTACCATCCCCTTCTCATTTTTTTTTTTTTTTTTAATTTTCCTGATATCTGCCTTGGATGTGTATTACACCTTTTATAGCTATGTCATGCTCCTGGATATTTTGTAGTTTGTTTTTTTTCAGTCTTTTCTTCTCTATGCTTCTCAGTTTTGGATATTTATTTTTTAATTATTTATTTATTTTAAAATATTTGTTTATGTTTGCTTATTTGATGCACTGGGTCTTTTTTGCTGTATGAGGGATCTTCAGTTGTGGCATGCAAGCTCTTAGTTGCAGCATGTGTTATCTAGTTCCCTGACCAGGGATTGAACCTGAACCTCCTTCATTGGGAGAACAGAGTCTTAGCCACTGGACCACCAGAGAAGTCCCATTTGGGTATTTCTGTTGAGGCTTTCTCAAGCTCAGAGATTCATCCCTCTTCCATATCTAGTCTACCATTTGCCTTCAAAACCCTTCATTTTTTAATCTATTATTATCATTATTTTAATATCTATTATTTCTTTTGGTTCTTTCTTAGGTTTTCCAATTTTCCTCTCTCATTTGTTCATCTGTGCTTGCATTTGGTCTGCTTTATATCTTAGTGCCCTTACCATTTAATCATATTTGTTTCAAATTCCCAGTCTAATAATTCCAACATTTCTGTCACTTATGGTTCTAGTGCTTTCTCTGTCTCTTCAAATTGTTTTGTTTTGCCTTTGAGTATGCCTTGTAATTTTTGTTTGTTTGTTTGTTTGTTTTCCTGATAGCTGGATATGATGTAACGAAGAAAAGGCGCTGCCATAAATATGCCTTCAGTAGTGTAGTGGCAAGTTGTGGGGGGAGGGAAGAAGCATTCTATGGTTGTATGATTAGATCTCAGTATTTTTGCAAGCCTCCACCTCTGGACTATGAACTTGAAGTATTTATGAGTCACCCTCCCACCCCTATTTGGTGGACCAGAATGGTTAGAATGGGCTAGAGCTGAATATTTCTCTTCTCCTTTGTAAAAGATTAGAGCTGACTGTGCTTGGGTATATCCCTTCCCCCAAGCATTTAGCCCTGGGCTTCCCTGGTGGCTCAGAGGGTAAAGGATCTGCCCACAGTGCAGGAGCCCAGAGCTCGAGCCCTGGGTGGGGAAGATCCCCTGGAGAAGGAGATGGCAACCCACTCCAGTATTCTTACCTGGAGAATTTCATGGACAGAGGAGCCTAGCATGCTGTGGTTCATGGGGTCACAGAGAGTCAGACACACTGAGTGAGTTAACACACACATAAGCAGTTGCAGTTAGGATTTTTTTTTTTAATTCATTGATTTTTGGCCGTGCCGGATCTTCATTACTTCGGCTTTTCTCTAGTTGTGGTGAGCGAGGACTGCTCTCTAGCTGCAGTGTGCAGCTTCTTATTGTGGTGGCTCCTCACATGCGTGCTTCAGTGGCTGTGGTATATGGCCTCAGCAGTTGCAGTTCAGAGCGCACAGGCTCAGTGGTTGTGGCGCATCGGCTTAGTTTTTCCACAGTGTGTGGGATCATCTCAGACCAGGGATTGAACCCCTGTCTCCTTCACTGACAGGCAGATTCTTTACCGCTGAGCCACAGGGAAGCCCTAGGCTCTGATTAAAAAAAAAAAGAAAAGAAAAATAGAGCAAGTTAGGCTCTGGTTAACTAGTTTCTCCTGCAGGCAGTGCTTGTAATGAACAACAGAGTGCTCTGGTGTATTTCAAAATGATTCCTTTTAACCCGTCCCCTGTTGGAAGCCAGAGATTCCTTCCCCCCGCCCCCCGCTAATTCTTACTATAAGAACCTGGCTGATAAAACCAAATAAAGCTCACAAAAAAATGGGGTGTTCCCTATGACTAAATCACTCTGAAGTATTTAACTCTCAGACAGCCTATACTGAGTTTCCAGCAATTCATCAATTTCAGTTTATGTTCTCCTACCCTGGCAGTGATTGCTATGGAGGTTTCTACTCCTGAACTTGTTCAGTAAGGTGTCACTCCCTGTTTCCACCTGTCTTTATTGTCTTGGAGGAGTGGTTTGCCCTGCAACCGCATCTCTCTGATGCATTCAAGAAGAGTTGTTGATTTTTTATTTACTCATTGTTAGAACAGAGAGGCAATTTCCAGACTCCTTAATACAGTACAGGAAATCTGAAGTCATGGTCAATTCCTCTTCCTTTTTTAAAAATAATTGGTGAAACAAGTATTATTTGCTTTATTATTTAAAAGAATATATTTTGCATGGAAAAATGAAGTTTTCTTTTTGCTCTGCCACAGTAAATTGCATTTGTTAGTCAATGTGAAATATTTGATATGCCTGCATCTAGTATTCTTTCCTTTTTTCCTCTCTTTGATGTACTACAGATCCTCTGCTGCTTCTGTGCTCAATTCTGCATCATTAGAATACTTTGGTTTTAAGTAAAAATGTGTCCATACTTATTTCTTTTATACCAGTGAAAATTTATAATATTGCAATTTAATTACCAGTTCCAGTTGCAGTGGTATCATTTTAAGTACTGCTGTCTGCATAAAACATTCAAGTAAACATATTGCAGTACATTAGACTGATACATGGAAAAAGTCTTTTGAACTGAATCTGTTGACTCCAAGTAGATCAGTAATGTATTTTGTGTAATACTCAAAATGACATTCACATTTAACATGCACACCCAAATGCAGCAATATCTTACATGTTGCATCAAATAAAATGCAATCCTGATAAAGTTACATTTAATTTTCCAATGAATGTTCCAATGGAATAAGAAGTTACTCTTCACTTTTCAGTGTAAATTTAAATTAATTTAAATTAATATTAAGTGAAAAATGCAGTTCCTCAGGCATATCTTAAGCCACATGTCAAGTACTTTATGGTCACTTGTGGTTAGTGGCTACCTTATTGGAAATTACAAGTCAACATTTTGTCATACTTTATAAGAGCTGACCATTGGTGATTAGTTCCAAGTGTATACTTTCAAATACTTGTTATTGTAAAGTACTTTGCCTTAAATGCGCTATACTGTGGAGAGTGATTTTAACCATTCAGGCTGGAGGGAAATCTCTAATCTATGGTTGGAAATTCATTTTTGTTATCTAGAAGGATGCTTTTCCTCTGGATAATTTATACTTCAGCTTTAATGAATGCTATGCAGTAGTCAACTTTTCAGTAATCAATTTAAATAACCAAAGCTCTAAGAGATTATGACAGACACATAGTTTAGTCACATATTTGTTTTGTTCTTAAGCGGAAAATATGATGTCATGAAAACAAATCATTTTTTGCAACCCCTCATTGAATTTATTTCACTCTTGGTAATTTCACTTTTATATTAAGGTTTATCTTTGGACAAAAGTAAACTATGAAGGGGCTTTAGCTCATGCTGGTTAGACAACAGTGAATCCATCCCTAACTTTAGAGAATTTGCCTGCCTGAGTGTTTTTAGGGCTATATTGCCAATTAGTGTACCTAGAAGTTAAGGCAAGAAAGAACAACATCCAAGAATGTAAAAGTAATTAGGTGTGGAATCTCCCTGAGACAGACTCTGCCACTTTATTCAGATCTATGGTCAAATACCATCTCTTCAGAAGCAGTCACCCCAGTTACCTCTGTCAGCCATTCCTTACATGATATAGCATGCTTCAGATTAACAATCTACACATTTTGATTTTATACATGGTTTTTCTTACCTTTACTCTCATGAGAAAAATAAGCTCCACAAAAATGGAAGCTTGTCCCTTTAGTTCATAACTGTATTCCTCTGAAATAGAGTATCAGGGGTGTTTTGGGAGCTCAATACATATTCAAACATCCATTGGATAAGTTAATAAATGTATTAATCATAAGTTCTGGATTATTAAAAGTTTTTTGTGTATATATACATACAGGCAAATGTGTATATGTGCATATTAACACATACTTGTGTGTGTCCATGTATGTACTCCTTCATTAATTGGGGATCCAGTATAGGGAAATATAATGAGATTATAATGTTGAACAAATGCAGATAAAACCCCTTTTGATTTCACAGATCTTAGAGTTTAATTGGGTAAATATATTTTAATCAAATTACTACCCCAAACAGTGATTTCCAACTAGGTTATTAATATGAAGAAAGGTGATAAAAGTTTATAAGGGCATATAGGACCTTAATTTCATCTCAGTTCAGTTCAGCTGTCACTCGTTCATGTCTGACTCTTTGCAACCCCATGGACTGCAGCACACCAGGCCTCCCTGTCCATCACCAACTCCTGGAGTTTACTCAGTCTCATGTTCATTGAGTCAGTGAAGCTATCCAACCATTTCATACTCTGTCATCCCCTTCTCCTTCTGCTTTCAATCTTTCCCAGCATCAGGGTCTTCTCCAATGAGTCAGTTCTTCACATCAGGTGGTCAAAGTATTGGAGTTTCAGCTTCAGCATCAGTCCTTCCAATGGATATTCAGGTCATATTTCCTTTTGGATGGACTGGTTGGATCTCCTTGCAGTCCAAGGAACTCTCAAGAGTCTTCTTCAACATCAGAGTTCAAAAGCATCAATTCTTCGGTGCTCAGCTTTCTTTATAGCCCAACTCTCACATCCATACATGACTACTGGAAAAACCATACCTTTGACTAGACAGACCTTTGTTGGCAAAGTAATGTCTCTGCTTTTTAATATGCTGTCTAGGTTGGTTATAACTTTTTCCAAGGAGCAAGTGTGTTTTAATTTCATGGCTTCAGTCACCATCTGCAGTGATTTTGGAGCCCCCAAAATAAAGTCTGTCACTGTTTCCACTGTTTCATCTCAGGTGTCAAGAAAGTTTTTCCTCATGAAATTGTATTTTATCTAAAATATTAATAATGAAAATAAGTAAATAGACAAAATTTAAATAAAATTTTCACACCAAGTAGCATAAGCAAAGGCCCTATGACGGGAGGTCACATAGAGTCTTTACCCAACAGAGCACAGTAGCTGAAGCTCAGAAAAACAAAGACAGCTTTATAGTGAAGCTGGTGGATTTCTGTATGGATCTGTATGCTATGCCAAATATTTTTGATAAGTATTTTGATCTTTACTCTGAGAAATAGGATGCTATTGAATGATTTTAAGCAGCGGGTATATGGCATTTATAAAATATGAAATTAATGTGGATACCTTGAATTAAAGCAGCAACAGCCCAAATCTTTTGCTTTAAGTACAACTATACATAAAATAGCAAAGTCTGCCTTCATGTTCCCAGTAGGATGTTCACCATGTCAACTTGACTTCATTTTCAGCCTAATCATTAAAACTAGACTCTCTTATCCTCTAAACAATTGTTCTGCAAATGGAAAGGTGAGCTCAAATCTTAACTGCTCTTTTGTAGTACTCAGTGCTCATCTGAACACAGATACAAAGTTTCATATACCCTGGATGTAACCATTATGTCTAATATTTCTATAGCACTCATGTAAAAGGCACTATTTTCAGTCCTTCACTTTTATTAAGTAATTGATCCTCCAACCACCCTATAAGGTAGGTGATGCTGTCTTCATTTGATATATAATGAACTGAGGATGTAAATGGCCATGTCCATCCCTGTGTCCAAAATTAGAAGGTAACTCTTACCTTCCAACACTGGGATTACTTTCTATAGTGACAATTCATAATATATATCTCTTCCTGACTCTCACCTTAAAGGCATAGCATTTCTGTTTTCTTCAGAAAACATATAGAGGCCATGGCATGATCATAATTCCATGTTACATCAAATACATGGAGAGGTCAAGCAGTAGACAGAGTTATATAAGCTGCCTCAGGGATATATTTATCAAGGCCAACACCTCAGATGTAGGCCAGCTGGTAAAGTCAGCCATCCGAGGAGAAGAGGAAACAAAACATTAAAGAATATTCAGTTAGCTCTTCAATGACATTTCCTTTTAAATGTCCATGATAAAGTCTCGGGCTTGAAGGAAAATTTAGATGGGGATAGTCCACTAACAGCAGCTTAAAATCCCCCAGATATGCTTAAGGAAGTATCAAAGAGACTAAAATAAAAATAATTGCAAGTAGAATGGTTTTAAGCTTAGACATTAACTATGGTTAAGCACAGAATAATTCTTTTAGAATTACTGAGGGATTCTGTGCTAGTTGAAAGGGACTAGAAGGTCACAAGGTTGTAATATGCTCTCATATTTTTCTCTTCTCTGACTTCTTTTTATGTTTTCACCTTTCTCATTTCAAAGAGCAACTTCTGACAACTCATTAGCAGCTATAGTAGAATTCTGGAGTCTGACAAAACTTTGTTAAATTCCTGCTATTCCACACAGTACTATGCCCTTGAATAGTGCCTCAGCTTCTTATTCCTCCCATCTTCCAAAGACTGTGTTGATAGACTACCTTGAAAGTTGTAAAACTTAAGTGAGATAATGTATTAAGTGTCTGGGACATAATAATAGTGCATTGATAAATGAATGATTGAATGATTTCATGTTATTTCCTTTACAATTCATTTCTGTGTTCTTTATAGAGAGAAGTTAGGACACAATTTTGGAACATGATGAAGATAAAATATAAACAATACTTGGGAAAGACCATCATTTTGCTTAAATTTTTCTTGTACATTGCTATCTTAAGTTCCAAGCTATAGAAATTTAAATAACATTTTAATTTTTTTTTAAAGAACAGTATTGGGTCTGAATTCAGTCTGTCATCTTCAGGTACTTAATTCAGACAGGAAATACCTGACCTAAATCTTTTGCATGTAATTGCTGGGTTGAATAAAATGTCTTCCTAGGTGTAATTTTTCTTTAACAGCAGGTAGCCGGTTTTGGATTTTGTCCCTTGTCTAGTTTTTACTTGTAGGCTGAAATTTTGTGAGCACAAAACTACCTTCCATCAGGTAAAATTATAGTTATTATGTGGCATTAGAAAAAATTCAAGTATTTTCAGCTAAAAATTTACATCAATTGCTAATAGCTCTTATATCCTTTAAAAATATATATACTGCCTTCCATTTTAGGATTTCTATTTCTAGTATATAAACTCCAATACAAGATTAATTTAAAGATCTATAACCACAGAAGGACTTGGCTTACATTGATAAAAAGGAATACATCCTGATTAGTTTTGATTAAATTAAAAATATTATATTGCTTTCCTGAGACATAATTAAAGGAGCCCTTTTATAGGTAGTGAGACACTTAACTGTGCCATAACCAGCTGCTTGACATTATCTATTCTGATGGAATTTAGCTGTCTTTGGAAATTAACAGAGATGGCTGAAATTAAAGACATTTTCTTAAGAAAAAGAGATCTAGGATTTTATTTTTTAATCCCAAGAATGACATTTTCACAGTTGTTCTTTTGGTATAAGCTACTATTTTCAGCAATACAGTAATTATTCTTCTGTTGATTCATAAGCCTACAGAATTTTAGTTATTTTTTTCCTATAAGTAAAATGATGAACATACTTAAGTAAAAGTATTGAAGTAAGGTGAAATTTCTGATAAGGAAGTAGAAAATTAGAAGCACTGTCTAATATCTTAGTTGCATCTTGAGTTGCCCCAGGTAACCTAAAAAGGCTGGTATCAGAGTCGCTCTTTTCACTTAGTGGGACTTCCCTTGTAGCTCAGGTGGTAAAGAATCTGCTTGCAGTGCAGGAGACCTGGGGTTGAACCCTGGGTCAGGAAGATGCCCTGGAAAAATCCCATGGCTCTGTTCATGGGGTCACAGAATGTTGGACACACCTGAGTGACTAACATTTTCACTAAGTAATAGTGCTTCCTTTTAAAACTACCACCAACCAAAGAAACACCCTCTATGACTTTACCAAGATGTCTTAACTCTTGTCCTACATGGATCCAATCTACATGTAACAATCTAATAGTTCTTCAAAGATGCCACTGTTTCCTTAACTTTACAGCAATATCAAACATATGGAAGGGTGTAAATGGACATTCCATTCTCAGGAAGAAAACTTCAGCTTATAGTTTATCAGGAACACTCCATGGTCCAAGATGGTGCACACATGAATCGCCTTTGACTGTGTTCACTGTACTTATGATGCATGACTGAGTCCCAAATTTCTCTGATCCCTTTCTCCTCTTCCTTTGCTCCTCTCCATCTTTTCTGTTGCTTCTTCAACACTTCTTTACCCTTTCTGAAGACATTCTTAGAGGTTCTTGGCTCTGTCATGGAAGACAGACCAAAGCGGCCATTTATTCCAGATTCTCTGGAATTGGTTCTCTATAAACAACACATATTTCTAGTTCTGATAGAGATAAAGTATACTTCAAATTATAATAAATATTAATTATGTTAACATTATTTAAAACTTGGTCTATGTACCCACCTCCAGAAGTGTGGTTTTCAATTTGTGTTTTCTTGGGTTCTGTATTTGTCTCTTTGGTATCCTTTCATCACAGGGTCAATTATACTGAGTTTATTATCTTGTTTTCTCTATTCCTGATTCTCTGACATTTATGGCCTCACTGACACAGGCCTCCCCAGGGCAGTCTTTTTAGAGAAAGCAATTGGATTAAGAAAGCTTGTCTTTCCTGTACATACCAACCAATCCTGAGTCTGTTTGAGTGCGTGTGTGCTCAGTAGCTCAGTTTTGTCTGACTCTTCGTGAACCTTTGTGACTTTAACCCGCCAGGCTCCTCTGTCCATGGGATTTCTCAGGTAGTAATACTGGAGTGGATTTCCATTTCCACCTCTATGGGATCTTCCCGACCCAGGGATCGAACCCACGTCTCCTGCAATGGCAGCCGGAATCTTTACCACTGAGCCACCTGGGAAGCCCTATCCTAAGTCTAAATCCTATATAAATCCCCTTTATCTAACTCCCACACACCAAAACACTATTTTCCATGCCCTAAATCAATCTAGGGCCAGGTACCAGACAGTTAGAAACCACCCATGTAGCCCAGAGCCCATGTACATTTTTCAAACTATCTAATTCTAAGCAATTTATTCTGTCCTGTCTTGCCTTTCTTGCAGAAATGCAGTAAAGGTTTTGACCTGGGCTTTCTCATTATTCCTGCTAATAAAAATCTTCCTTAAAAAGGCATTAGCCTTTTCATGTTGTCATTCAGTCATACATTTAAATGGAGACCCGAGTTCAGAACATGTGGAAATGGGAAAAAGAGGAAGATTTCAGAGATAGAGAAAATATAGTTCTGCTCTGCTCTTACAATTGATATGACCTCAGATGACACATACTCACCTTCCAAAAAGGCTACAGCAAGACACTCCTAGTCTCACAAATATGAGAAATACATCACTTTATAATTTTTATTCAGCAAATAAATTCCAGCAAAAGGATATCATGCTTCTATATCTATCACCTTGGTTCTGTGATCACTATTTCCTGTCAGCTGAATTTTCCTATAAAAACCTCATAATTTATTCTTGACCAGCTGTCTTCTTTCAGCATGTGTGTGTCCCTAAACCCTCCCACAATTCACCCTATTTCAACATAATATGAAGAAATCTATAGATGTAAAATATAAGATGCATTATATGCATATACAGGCTTCCCAGGAGTGCTAATGGTAAAGAAGCTGACCTGCCCATGCAGGAGGCATAAGAAATGCAAGTTCAATTCCTGAGTCTAGAAGATCCCCTGGAGGAGGGCATGGCAACCCACTCCTGTATTTTTGCTTGGAGAATCCCATGGATAGAGGAGCCTGGTGGGCCAAAGTCCATAGAGTCACCAAGAGCCAGACATAGCTGAAGCAGCTTAGCATGCAGGCATACAAATATATACTAATCTGAAAGGCAAACACTCCTTTCAGTGAAATATATATTGACCTAAAATGTGTTCTTTTATAGATTCTTTTCCATATTTTTCTAGAGTCTAAAGCCAATTTTCAAAATTATTTTCTGAGTATATATATGTTTAAAAAAATCTTCCTCCTTGAAGATTCTAACCTAGAAGGAACTTGACTCATCTTTTTCTGGGTAAACACATTGAACCCAAACCTGCAAAAATTCCTGGTGACCAAGCTTCTCCTTTGTGCTAATTGCTATTGCCCAGAAGGCAGACTCAGCAGTGAAAGTGGGACAGGACTGGCCTGGGGGCATTTCAAATACCATGCTATGGGGGATAGTAATCCTTGTGATCAAAGAGTAGCCATTGAAGAGAACACTGTCCAAAAGTGTTAGGAGATTATGCCATGAGAAAAGGCTCATTTAAGAGTGCGTTATCCTGGTAAAACATTGCTGAAGCACAGAGAAAGAGCAGATTGCTGATGTGAGGTTTGTTAACAAGAATCTTCTGTAGAGACACAGAAGATCATGCCCCCCAACTAATGAATATTGTAGCGGGGAAATGGCATGACAGGTTCCTCCTTGTTCCAATTGAGCCTGTTTCTCCAAGAACAAAAGGTCAGTTGTGCTAAAGATATTCAGAGAAACGTAGTTTGGACATGCCTTTCAGCACACCAGAGTTCGATGGTTTCTGTGGAATTGATTTCTTACACCAAGGCTAGATGGCGGCCAGGGAAAAAAGTCAGAATATGCCATTCTCTTTACTAAGGATTTAGAACAAAATCACCCTTAAGAGGAGCTGTGACTCTTCAGTGAGCCACATTGGGTTATTTAAGAATAATATTGGCTCAGTGAACTGATCAAACTACCACTCTTCATTGCACCAAACAGAGCTTTTTAATAATCAATAAATCATTACTTAAATCAACCTTATTTGAAAAAAAGAAAAGAAATCACTTTTAATATCCAACTGCTTTGTGGAGTTCTGAATAGAATTTTTTTTCTCCACTTTGGTTATTAGGTGTGAATATGTGTATAAGTGTACACAATATACATTATCAGTGCTTCTTAAGAAAAATTTTTAAGAGAACAAAAGAAAAATGATAAAATATAACTTTAACACTCCCCACATACCAAAGCAGCCACTATGAATGTTTTCTCCACAGAGATCCTATTTTTTTTTTTTTTTTTTTTATATCAGGGCACATCTAGTTTCTTTCTTCTTTTTTTCCCTCTCTTTCATGTTGGTGAGGAGAAAGAAAGCTTTAATATAGATAATATTTAGGGTTGCTCTTGTTTTCCTCATATGTATATAACTCTAGGAAACGAATCTCTCTCTTTCTGTGGCTTAAATTTTAATGGATTGTTTTCTAGAAACTATTATATGCCATAACTGTGTGCTAACATATATGTATATATGCAGTATTTCAGTGTTCAATTGGGTCATTAGAAATTGTTTAGTCCTAAAATCTCATTTTAAGAGAAGTAAAATACAATTCCTGAGTATGTTAAATAAATTTTCTTCATTAATGTGACCTCAGTTTTCTTATGAATCTAAAAAGATTCATGAGTTTTCAGTTTATTCAGAATTTTCCATGTTGTGATATAGGAATGATCACTTACAAGTGCCATACATCTTAGATCAAAAATCAAAATTTCATCATTTTACTCTTAATATTTTTCTCTCATTACACCTAGATTGTGACTTTTAGAAGAAAGATGTATGCAGCTGATTTTTTAAAATTTATTTTCTTATCTGAAAATCTTTATTTTATTTTATTAAAGAGTTTATAAATTTATATTATTGGTATGTTTTGGCCTAAATCTGTGATCTAAATTTTTACTTTCTTTTAGTCCTGCCCTTTTTTTCCTTCATTCTTTTTGATTAGCTAAGTCTATATTTTTCACTATTTAATAATCCTCAATTCAGTTCAGTCACTCAGTTGTGTCTGACTCTTTGCGACCCCATGGACTTCAGTATGCCAGGCCTCCCTGTCCATCACGAACTCCCAGAGTTTACTCAGATTCATGTCCATTGAGTTGGTGATGCCATCCTGCCATCTCATCCTCTGTCATCCCCTTCTCATGCTTTCAATCTTTCCCAGCATCAGGGTCTTTTCAAGTGAGTCAGTTCTTCACATCAGGTGACTAGAGTATTGGAGTTTCCGCTTCAGCATGAATCCTTCCAATGAATATTCAGGACTGATTTCCTTTAGGAAAGACTGGTTAGATCTCCCTACTGTCCAAGGGACTCTCAAGAATCTTCTCCAACTCCACAACTCAAAAGCATCAATTCTTCGGTGCTCAGCTTTCTTTATAGTCCAACTCTCACATCCATACATGACTACTGAAAAAACCGTAGCCTTGACTAGATGGACATTTGTTGGCAAAGTAATTTCTCTGCTTTTTAATTTGCTGTCCAGGTTGGTCATAACTTTGCTTTCAAGGAGTAAGCATTTTTAAATTTCATGGCTGAAGTCACAAGTCAGCCACTGTTTCCACTGTTTCCCCATCAATTTCCCATGAAGTGATGGGACCAGATGCCATGATCTTAGTTTTCTGAATGTTGAGCTTTGATCCAGCTTTTTCACTCTCCTCTTTCACTTTCATCAAGAGTCTCTTTAGTTCTTTTTCACTTTCTACCATAAGGCTGGTATCATCTGCATATCTGAGGTTATTGATGTTTCTCCTGGCAATCTTGATTCCAGCTTGTGCTTCATCCAACCCAGCATTTCTCATGAGGTACTCTGCATATAAGTTAAATAAGCAGTTTAACAATATACAGCCTTGATGTACTCCTTTTCCTTTTTGGAAACAGTCTGTTGTTCCATGTCCAGTTCTAACTGTTACTTCCTGACCTGCATACAGATTTCTCAAGAGGCAGGTAAGGTGGTCTGGTATTCCCATCTTTTTCAGAACTTTCCACAGTTTGTGGTGATCCACACAATCAAAGGCTATGGCACAGTCAATAAAGCAGAGATAGATGTTTTTCTGGAACTCTCTTGCTTTTTCAACGATCCAGCAGATGTTGGCAATTTGATCTCTGGTTCCTCTGCTTTTTCTAAAAACAGCTTGAACATCTGGAAGTTCATGGTTCATGTATTGCTGAAGCCTGGCTTGGAGAATTTTGAGCATTACTTTGCTAGCATGTGAGATGAGTGCAACTGTGCGGTTTGAGCATTCTTTGGCATTGCCTTTCTTTGGGATTGGAATAAAAAATGACATTTTCCAGTCCTGTGGCCACTGTTGAGTTTTCCAAATTTGCTGACATATTGAGAGCAGCACTTTCACAGAATCATCTTTTAGGATTTGAAATAGCTCAACTGGAATTCCATCTCCTCTACTAGCTTTGTTTGTAGTGATGCTTCCTAAGGCCCACTTGACTTCACATTCCAGGATGTCTGGTTCTAGATGACTGGTCACACCATCGTGATTATCTGGGTCATGAATATCTTTTTCATACAGTTCTTCTGTGTGTTCTTGCCACCTCTTCTTAATATCTTCTGCTTCTGTTAGGTCCATACCATTTCTGTCCTTTATTGTGCCCATCTTTGCATGAGAATTTCCCTTGCTATCTCTAATTTTCTTGAAGTGATCTCTAGTCTTTCCCATTCTATTATTTTCCTCTATTTCTTTGCACTTGTCACTGAGGGAGGCTTTCTTATCTCTCCTTGCTATTCTTTGAAACTCTGCATTCAAATGGGCATATTGTTCCTTTTCTCCTTTGCTTTTCGCTTCTCTTCTTTTCACAGCTATTTGTAAGGCCTCCTCAGACAGCCATTTTGCTTTTTAACTTCCTTTTTCTTGGGGATGGTCTTGATTCCTGTCTCCTGTACAATGTCATGAACCTCCATCCATAGTTCATCAGGCACTCTGTCTATCAGATCTAGCCCCTTAAATCTATTTCTCACCTCTACTGTATAATCGTAACAGATTTGATTTAGGTCATACCTGAATGGTCTACTGGTTTTCCCTACTTTCTTCAATTTAAGTCTGAATTTGGCAATAAGGAGTTCATGATCTGAGCCACAGTCAGCTCCCAGTCTTGCTTTTGCTGACTGTATAGAGCAAGCTCCCTCTTTGGCTGCAAAGAATATAATCAATCTGATTTTAGTGTTGACCATCTGGTGATGTCCATGTGTAAAGTCTTCACTTGTGTTGTTGGAAGAGGGTATTTGCTATGACCAGTGTGTTTATTGGCAAAGCTCTATTAGTCTCTGCCCTGTTTCATTCTGTACTCCAAAGCCAAATCTGCCTGTTACTCCAGGTGTTTCTTGACTTCCTACTTTTGCATTCCACTCAGCTATAATGAAAATGACTTCTTTTTTTGGGTGTTAGTTCTAAAAGGTCTTGTACATCTTCATAGAACCGTTCAGCTTCAGCTTCTCCAGCATTACTGGTCAGGGCATAGACTTGGATTACCGTGATATTGAAAGGTTTGCCTTGTGTATGGTGTTAGACATACACAAAAATAAACTCAAAATGGATTAAAGATCTAAATGTAAGACCAGAAACTATCAAACTCCTAGAGGAGAACATAGGCAAAACACTCTTCGACATAAATCACAGCAGGATCCTCTGTGACCCACATCCCAGAATTTCAGAAATAAAAGCAAAAATAAACAAATGGGACCTAATGAAACTTAAAAGCTTTTGCACAACAAAGGAAACTATAAGCAAGGTGAAAAGACAGCCCTCAGATTGGGAGAAAATAATAGCAAACGAAGCAACAGACAAAGGATTAATCTCAAAAATATACAAGCAACTCCTCCAGCTCAACTCCAGAAAAATAAATGACCCAATCAAAAAATGGGCCAAAGAACTCAACAGACATTTCTCCAAGGAAGACATACAGATGGCTAACAAACACATGAAAAGATGCTCAACATCACTCATTATCAGAGAAATGCAAATCAAAACCACAATGATGTACCATTATATGCCAGTCAGGATGGCTGCTATCCAAAAGTCTACAAGCAATAAATGCTGGAGAGGGTGTGGAGAAAAGGGAACCCTCTTACACTGTTGGTGGGAATGCAAATTAGTACAGCCACTATGGAAAACAGTGTGGAGATTTCTTAAAAAGCTGGAAATAGAACTGCCATATGGCCCAGCAATCCCACTTCTGGGCATACACACCAAGGAAACCAGATCTGAAAGAGACATGTGCACCCCAATGTTCATCGCAGCACTGTTTATAATAGCCAGGACATGGAAGCAACCCAGATGCCCATCAGCAGATGAATGGATGAGGAAGCTGTGGTACATATACACCATGGAATATTACTCAGCCATTAAAAAGAATTCATTTGAATCAGTTCTAATAAGATGGATGAAACTGGAGCCCATTATACAGAGCGAAGTAAGCCAGAAAGATAAAGACCATTACAGTATACTAACACATATATATGGACTTTAGAAAGAGGGTAATGATAACCCCATATACAAAACAGAAAAAGAGACTCAGATGTATAGAACAGACTTGAGGACTCTGGGAGAAGGCGAGGGTGGGATGTTTCAAGAGAACAGCACTGAAACCTGTATATTATCTAGGGTGAAACAGATAACCAGCCCAGGTTGGGTACATGAGATAAGTGCTCGGGCCTGGTGCACTGGGAAGACCCAGAGGGGATCGGGTGGAGAGGGAGGTGGGAGGGGGGACTGGGATGGGGAATACATGTAAATCCATGGCTAATTCATTTCAATGTATAACAAAAACTACTGTAATGATGTAAAGTAATTAGCCTCCAACTAATAAAAATAAATTGGAAAAAGAAAAAAAAATAAATAAATTTTTTCTTGAGTCAAAAAAAAAAAAAAAAAAAAGAAAGGTTTGCCTTGGAAACAAGTAGACATTATCCTGTATTTTTGAGATTGCAACCTAGTACTGCATTTTGGACTATTTTGTTAACTATGATGGCTATTCCATTTCTTCTAAGGGATTCTTTCCCACAACAGTCCATGCTCAGTAAATCTTTAATCCAATTTTCTGTTGAACTGCAGGGCTGTGTTCTCTCCCTGTTATTTGACCTGAGGCCAAACTATGGTGGAGGTAATGAAGATAATGGTGACCTCCTTCAAAAGGTCCCTCACAGACACTGCTACACTCACTGCACCCACCCCTGTATCAGGCCACTGCTGACCCACACCTCTGCCAGAGACTCTTGGACCCTCACAGGCAAGTCTGGGTCAGTCTCTTGTGGGGTCACTGCTCCTTTCTCCTGGGTCCTGGTGCATACAAGGTTCTGTTTGTGCCCCCCAAGAGTCTGTTTCCCCAGTCCTGTGTAAGTTCTGGCAGCTCCGTGGTGGGTTAATGGCAACCTCTTCCAAGAGGGCTTATGTCATACCCGGGTCTGCTGCATGCAGACCCCCTGTCCCCGCAGCAGTCCACTGCTGACCCATCCCTCTTCTTAAATTTTGATACTTTTATTCTAGTTTTTGTTATATTTTCTAGAAATTACACTGCATATTCTTGCTTCTTTATGGTCTGATATGAATTATTATTTTTTACTGTTCAACAGAAAGCATAAGATACTGGACTTTTTTTTTTTTTAATTGGAGAATAGTTGCTTTACAATGCTAGCATGATCTCTGCCATACATTAGGTTTTGGACATTTAATCTCCATTTAAACTCCTTTCTTTTGAGTTAATTTTGGCATGTATTTTATTTCTCACAGGACATTATCATTATTTTCTGTAAAGTGAGAGGGAAGTACAGACATTTGTTATACATATCCTGCCCCCACACTTGCATAGCTTCCTGGTTATCAACATCAAATAGTGCATTTCTTACCAAGAATAAACCTACACTGAGACAGCATTCAGCATTAGGATTCACTCTTGGAGTTTCGCATTCTAATGGTTTAGACAAATGTATGATGGCATGTATCCATCATCATGCTCTCATGCATGCTTAGTCGCACAGTCGTGTCTGACTCCTGTGACCCCATGGACGGTAGCCCTCCAGGCTCCTCTGTTCATGGGATTCTCCAGGTAAGAATACTGGAGTGGTCTGCCAGGCCTTGCCCCAGGGGATCTTCCTGACCCAGGGATCTAGCCTGTGTCTCCTATATTGGCAGGCAGGTTCTTCACCACTAGCACCAACTGGGAAGGCCCATCCATCATTATAGTAACATACAAATTATTTTTGCTGCCCTAAAATTTCTCTGTGTTCCATCTATTCATCCCTCTGTATATCCCCAACTCCTGGCAACCACCAATCTCTTTGTTTTCTTCATTGTTTTGCCTTTTCTAGTTGGAATCATGCAGAATTGCGCCTTTTCTGACTGGCCCTTTTCACTTAGTAATATGCATTTAAGATTACTCCATGTCTTTTTATAGCTTGATAGCTCATTTCCTTTTAGTGTTTCATTGTCTGTTTCTATCACAGTTTATTTATTCATTCGCCTACTGAAAGACATCTTGCTTGCTTCTACGTTTTTGGCAAACATCAATATGGATAAAACTCCTATAAATATCCGTGTGCAGGTTTTAGTGTGGACATAACTTTCAGCTCATTTGGGTACACATCAAGGAATATAACTGCTGGACCATATGTTTAAGAGTATGTTTAGTTTTGTAAGGATTACCAAACTGTCTTCCAAAGTGGTTTTACCTTTTTGCATTTCTACCAGCAATGTATAAGAATTCTCTTTGCTCCATATCCTCACTAGCATTTGTTGTTTTCAATATTTCAGAGTTTGGCCATTTCAATGGATATGCAAGAATGTTGCATTATTACTTTAATTTGTATTTCCCTGATAACATATAAGGTAGAGAATCTTTTTATATGCTTGTTTGCCCTCTGTACATCTTATCTGGTAAGGTGTCTGTGAAGATCTTTAGTGCATTTTTTAACTAGATTATTTATTTCCTTATTTTTGTGCTTTTCAAGCATGGTTCAGATAACAATCCATTATCGATTTATCTTTCCTAAGTATTTCCTTCAAATCCATGGCTTCTTTTCTCAAACTTGATGTTGTCTTTTGTAGAGAGGAAGTTTTAAAAATAATGACATGTAGCTCATCAATTAATTCTTTTATGCTTTGTGATTTTGTATTATACCTAAAAAGGCATTACCATACACATAGTCATCTAGGATTGGTCCTATATTTTTTTAAAAGCCTCTTAAATTTTCTCATTTTATATTTAGATATATAATTAATTTTGAGTTGATATTTATAAAGGATGTAAGATTTAGAGTCTTTGTTGTTTGTTTTTTATTTTTGTTGTTTTTTATGTGTGAATGTCCAGTTATTTCAGTAACTTTGCTCCTTTATCAAAGATCAATTGATTATATTTATGCAGTAATATTTCTGGACTTTCTGTTCTGTCCCATTGATCTATTTGTCTAATATTTCACCAAAATACCGCACTGTTTTTATTCCTACAGCTTTGTAGAAAGACTTGAAATTAGGTAGTATCAGTTCTCCAACTTTATTCCTATTCTTCAACATTGTGCTGGGTATTCTGGATCTTTTGACTCTACATGTAAATTTTATTATTTTTTATTTATTAATATTTTATTTATTTATTTGACTGCACTGGATCTTAGCTGGGCATGTGGGATCTAGTTCCCTAACCAGAGATCAAACCCAGGCTCCTTGCATTGGGAGCACAGAGTGTCAGTTACTGGACCACCAGGGAAGTCCCCTGCATATACGTTTTAGAATCTGTTTGTCAATATTGACAAAAACCTCATTGGAGTTTTGTTTAGGATGGATGGAATTTATCGATCAAGTGGGGAAGAACTGACATTTTTATAATATTGAGTCCTGCTATGAACATGAAATAACTCTAGTTCTATAATTTATCAGTATTTTGTGCTTTTTCTGATACACATCTTATTTTGTTAGATTCATACTTTAATATTTAATCATTGAGGGATTCCAATATAAGCTGTTTTCAATATCAAATTGTACCTGTTAACTGCTGGTTTATAGAAATGTTATTGACATTTGTATACTAATCTTGTATCCTGAAACTGTGCTATAATTGTTTATTGATTCCAGCAGGGTTTTGTTGTTGTTGTTGTTTGTTTGTCAAATTCTAAAAATTTTCAAAATAAACAACCATGACATCTTTGAATGACAATTTTATGTATTTCTTTCCAGTCTTTTTTGATTTTTTTTTTTTTTTTGCTTTATTGCATTAGCAAAGATTTTTCAGAAAAAGGTTGAAAATAACTGGTAAGATGGGATAGCCTTTTCCTGTACCTGATTTTAGTAGGAAAGCTTCTAGTTTCTTACCATCAGTATGATGTTAGCCACCATTTTTGGTAAATATTCTTTATTTGATTGAGAAAGCATCTGTCTATTCCTATCATACTGTGAGTTTTTAACATGAATATGTATTCAATTTTTTAAAATGCTATTCCTGCATCTCCTGATTATAATAATGTGATTTTTTCTTTTTTACTTCTGATTTTTGAAGTTGAATTAGCCTTCCACAACTGGAATATCCCATTTGGTCATGGTGTGCAATTCCTTTTATGTATTGTTGTATTTGATTTTATATTTTGATGAGGATTTTTACACTTAAGTTCATGAGAGAGATTGATTTGTAAGTTTCTTTTCTTATAACATCTTTCCGAATATAGTTTTGGTATTTGTTGTTTGTTGCTTAGTCACCAAGTTATGTCCAGTTCTTTCTGACCCCATGAACTGTCGCCCCCAGACCTTTCTGTCTGTGGGATTGTCCAGGCAAGAATACTGGAACGGGGTGTCATTTCCTTTTCTAGGGGATCTTTCTGACCCAGGATTGAACCTGTGTCTTCTAGATTGGCAGGAGGAATCTCTACCCCTGAGCCACCAGGGAATCCCATTAGGGTAATGTTGACTACATGGAGTGAATTAATAAATACTCTCTCTGCTTTTTCTTCTTTTTTTTCTGAAAAAAAGATTGTAGACAATTGTTATAATTTATTTCCTAAATGTTTGGTAGAATTATACAGCAACTGATGCTTCTGTTTTGGAAAGTTATTGGTAATTGGCTAAATATCTTTAATAAATGCTTCACTATTCATATTGTCTTTTCTTCTGTGAGTTTTGGCGAACTGTGTCTTTTATTAGTAACAAATTGGTCAATTTTATCATCTACATTTTCAAATTTGAGGGAACAAAGTTTTTCACATAATTCCTTTATTATTATTTTAATTTCCATAGAATTTGTAGTGCTACTCTCTCATTTATTTCTGATAATTATAATTTGTGTTTTCTTTGTTTTTCATAAGTTAGCCTAACTGGAGACTTACTGAACTTAATAGCTTTCAATTTTTTTACTTTCTCTATTGACTTCTTGTTTCTATTAAACTAATTTCTTTTAATGTGCTAATGTGGGTTTAATTTCTTCTTTTTTCTACTTTTCTAAGGTCAAAGCTTAGATTATTTATTTTAGATGTTTCTTCTTTACTAATATATGTATTCAGCACTATAAATTTCCCTCTAAGTAGTGCTTTTGCTGTATCTCAAAAATACTGACATTGCATTTTGAGTTTCAGTTAGTTCAGTTTTCAAAAAAAATTATCTTGAGCTTTCTTCTTTGAACCATGTGTTGTTTAGAAGTGTGTTGCTTAAAAAAGAAAAAGAGACTCAGATGTATAGAACAGACTTGTGGACTCTGTGGGAGAAGGCGAGGGCGGGATGTTTCAAGAGAACAGCATCGAAACATGTATATCTAGGGTGAAACAGATCACCAGCCCAGGTTGGATGCATGAGACAAGTGCTCAGGGCTGGTGCACTGGGAAGACCCAGAGGGATGGGGTGGAGAGGGAGGTGGGAGGGGGGACCGGGATGGGGAATACATGTAAATCCATGGCTAATTCATTTCAATGTATGACAAAAACCACTGCAATGTTGTAAAGTAATTAGCCTCCAACAAATAAAAATAAATCGAAGAAAAAAAAAAAAGAAGTGTGTTGCTTAATCTTCACATATTTTGGGACTTCAGTTATCTTATTGTTATTGATCTCTGATTTATTTCCACTGTGTTCTGAGAGCAGATTTTGTATTCTTTCTGTTCCTTTACATTTGTTAAATTGTGCTTTCTGACTCAGAATATGATCTTCCTTGGTGAATATTTCATATCAGCTTGAGAAAAAATAAGCATTCTTCTATTTTTGGATAAAGTAGTCTATAGATGTCAATTATATATTCAGTTAATTGATGGTGTTGTTGAGGTCACCTGCATCTTTACTGATTTTCTGCCAACTGGATCTGTTCATTTCTAAGAGAAGGGTATTAGTATCTAAAACATAGTAGACTCTTTTATCAGTTTTTGTCTCATGTATTTAGGCACATACTTAATAAGCAGTATTATGTTTTCTTGGAGAACTGACTTCTTTATCCTTATATAATGCTCTTCTTTGTCCATAGTAAATTTTCTTATGCTGAAGTTTGTTCTGTCTGAAATTAATATAGCCGCTCCAAATTTTTTTGATTAGTGTTAGTATGGTATAATTTTTCCTCATATTTATTTTTAATTGATAGTAGTATCTATATTTAAACTAGGTTTCTTGTCAGTATCATGTAGCTGGGTCTTATTTTCTGACCTGATTATCTCTGTATTTTATTTAATTAATTTAGAGTAATGATTTTCTCTAAGGCATAACTGATATATTTGGATTAATATATATCATATTTGTTACTGTTTTCCCATTTGCTGCCTTTGTTCTTTGTTCCTATTTTTGTCTTTGGTATTTAGCATAGTTATGTACCTATACTTTTTTTTTTTCCCCCATCTTCTTCTGCTTAGATTTCCCAGAATATATTGAAACTGATGGTTTGAGGTTGTCTACCAATTTTGGAAAAAATCTAATGTGTTATCTCTTTAAACATTGCTTTTTCACCAATCTCATTTCTCCTTTGTGCCTCTAATTATACTTATTAGTACGTATAACCACCACCCTTTTATGTTTTACTCTTTCCTGTGTTTCCTGTCATTTTTTGCTCTTTGTGATTCAATTTAAATGTATTACTTTCCCTGATCTTTAAGTTCACTATTTAAAAAAAAAAAAAATCTTTTCTGTTCTTTCTGTTGGGATATCTAGCAAGTGAATTTTTTGGGAACCAGGATGGGGAATACATATAAATCCATGGCTAATTCATTTCAATGTATGAGAAAAACTACTGTAATGATGTAAAGTAATTAGCCTCCAACTAATAAAAATAAATGAAAAAAAAAACCAAAAAAGCAAAAAAAAAAAAAAATAAATCTCTAAGTATCAAAAAAAAAAAAAAAATCCTTTGGCTGCACCATGTGGCATATGGGATCGTATTTCTCCTACCAGGGATGGAACACACACCCCCTGCATTGGAAGCATGGAATCTTAACCACCGAACTTCCAGGGAAGTCCCTAGCAAGTGAAATCTTATCTTCAACTGTCATTTTTTTCAGTTTAAATTTTTCCTTTGGTTTTTTAAATGGGTTACCACATTCTAGTTAAACTTTTAATTTTTTTTCATCTATTTTCATACAAGTATTTACTACATTTGTGTTAAAGGCTGATTACTAAGATTATGTAGATCCATTTCTTGGTTTTTCCCTTGAACTCTTTGTTTATCCATTTATTCCAAACAGAGCAAAAATTTTAGGAGATAAAAAGAAAGTAACCCGATAGAGATTGGAAAGCTAAGCAGAATTTTCCACAATGACCTAGAGTTGGGGAAAATATAGATAGAAGTCAGAGACCAGTAAGGATGAAAGGACTTTCCTGGTGGCTCAGATGGTAAAGAATCTGCCTACAGTGCTGGAGACCTGGGGTTGATCCCTGGGTTGGGAAAAATCCCCTGGAGTAGGGCTTGGCAACCCACTCCAGTATTCTTGCCTGGAGAATCCCACGGACAGAAGAGCCTGGTGGGCTATAGTCCAGGCATAACAAAGAGTCAGACATGACTGAGTGACTAAGCACAGCAAGGATGAGAAGCCCTCATAAGTAACCCAGATACTCAGGTGTGACACTGAACTGCTTAAGTCCAAGTAAGTGTAAGCATGAATTAGACCAGGTCTTTAAAACTGACACCCAGCTTTGTATTACCTGAATACTCAGCTTCATTTAGTTTATAGATGTATCACTGATACAATAAGACATACATTACAGAGCATCTCCAGTTATCATACACTGTACTTAGCAATTGATTTTTAAAAATTGGGCAAAGGACTAAACAAAAAGGGAAAAAATACAACAGATGATCCAGATGTTTAATTCATTTTGATGAGTCAGTATGTTGTTATGAGCAGAAGTTCTTAGATTTCTGGTTGGTTGTTTAGTGCAGGATTCCCCTCTTATTTAAAGGAAAAAAAAAACATTTTAAGAATTATCCTTGATATACAAAGAAGATAATCAACAAATATTTATTAAGTCATGGGGGAAATACCTTTGCTTCTAGACGACACAGATCTTCAAAATGTTCATATTTTTTTTAAAATTCCAATTGCTGTTAAATATTTGATTTTGTTTTCAGTGTCTTCTTGTTGATCCTGATCCTCAAATGAGTTAAACAATAGCATATTAGTAGTATATGGGTGTTACTTTCGACCTAGCAACTATAGCAAGTGGTTTGCAGCAATCTTGCTTCCCATCATGTAACTTACCATACGGAGTGTATTATAAATCTGAGTTTGGGTCACCTTCTGACACTCTACCTTTTGTACTTTCACTGTCATGAAATATCTGAGATTTCCTTTAATATAAAGTTTTGATCAGTCTTGCCTCTGGGTCATTTTCATCTTTTTCTTCACAACAGCTTTCCTCATTTATGTCAATAACTTCACCTTCACTAAATACCTCTGCCTGCATTCCCAGAGTCTCTCAAACAGTGTCAATATTAGTGTTCCTAAGGTCAGTTATTTATTCTATAACATTCAATTCAGATCCTGGAGGCAATTTGTAAGTGTGGTAAACGTTTCTGTCATACTGTATACATACACTTCTTAACTTCCTCCCATGATGTTCTTAGCTTCTGTCACCCTTTTCACATGTTCTAATCACATCCAGTTTTACTCCCACTATTATCATTTTATGTTTTGTTTTTGCACATTCATTGATGTTGGCTAATTCTATCAGTTATCCAATTTTGTAAAAGGTTATCATCATTGGAAGAAAAGATGGCAAAAAATACTTGCTTCCTTTCTGTGCATGAAGTGAAAATGGATGTGTAGTATTCAATCACTGACAGAGATGAAAGAAGCAAAGTGACTGATCACTGATCATGGTGCCCATTTATATATGCTCTAATAATGTGTGGACACAAGTCTCACAAAGGAGTTTTTACTTCTTGTACTTGCTCACAGTTAATATGCCATGGTAACTAGCATTTGAACTGTGTTGTTACAAGACTAGTGGGTTATTTAATAAGGCATTGTAACTGAAACTTGTGCCTATTGAAAATATTCAAAGCAACAGTCACCTTCAATAGTTTTGTGTGGAAGCATTGGGCTGATTATAATTTTCATCTTTATGCATTAATGTGTTGTACATATTTTCCAAATGTGGCACTGATTATTCTCTTAAGAAAAGGATATTGTGTCCCCACAAAACCCTTATGTAGACAACGAGTACATTCTATTTTCCCCTAATATCCTTGGCTAAATCTTGCCATTTGCAATATTCAAAGACATCTTCTTCACATGGACTTTGGAATTTGACACATGTTATCCAAATAATTTAATTGGTTCACTTTCCTTTTATGTAAAATTATAATAACATTATCTACTTTCTATGGTTGATAGAGGGATGGAAATAAAATTACAAATGGATAATAACAGCATAGTATGTAGTTCATAGTAGGTATTATACACCATTGAACATCCCATTTTATTCAACATAAATATCAAAGGAAATTCCTCAATATATCTCTTCATTTTGTTGTGTAGTGGCTTCTGCAAAGCAAAAATAAAGGTTTTGTCTCAGTCAACCATATGACTAATCGCAACTATAATAAAAAGCTTTGGCTCTCCTACAAACCCCACCTTGGCAAGTATTCTGACTGTCAGAGAATTTCAGTACAAAGGTCTTCCAAGTTATGTTAGTTTAATCATCAGAAACAATCTAATAGATCTCCTAAGAACCAGACAGAAATTAATCTGTGTGTGTATAATATAACAGAAACATGGATGGGAAGTAGTCCGGTGCTGCCACTAAGCAGGCAAGCAATTCTTTTTTTTTTTTTGGCAAACAATTCTTGAGAGATTGCACAGAACAATAACACTAACAGAGATATCTCATTTTCTTCTGGTGCTTCTAAGCTAATAAACGCCAACAGGTAAATATCACAGTGGCCACATTCTCTGATACATTCTGACACTTTTGTGAACTAGGTATCCATTCAATGTATTGAGCAGTGTGGGTTGCCTTATAAATACACTGTGTGGTTTAATATGGGAAACAGTGCCAGTAATACCCTGTCCCTTCTTTACATCTCTGTGGTATAAAGACTAATAGGGGAATACTGTTATATAAATAATATTCTAATATAAGAGAGAGATAAAAGTGCCCTATGTTAATAAGAAGCAGGGATTTTAATTAAGAATGCTGGCTGGAAGGGTTTTCTTATTCCAAGTGACAGATAACAGAGGGAAGGTAAGATTTGAATGAGCTCCAATAAATGAATGGGAGAGAAAGGGAGAAAATACTAAGAGGACAGCATGAGTGATGATTTGGAGGTATCAAGATATAGTGTTTGTTCCAGGACTGAGCCATCATGGTATGGTTGTAGTTTCAATGATACCATGGAGAGAGAATAAAAGGATTGTGGGCCTACAAAGAAATGCTACTTTATCTGTCAAACATTAAGCATTCATTCATTGGTATCACACAGACCTAAAGATTAAACACTAAAAATACCACTAATAACATTATTATTATTCCAAAACATATTCTAAGATATACCCCCAATGCTCCATGATTGATTTATTAGGCTCATTCTGTATATAATGCAGTGCTGCTGTGCTTGATAATTATAAGTGTTATCAAGTTAAAATGTATGTTTATTAAATGACCAGTATGTACTAGAAACTATTAAAAGCTCTTTATATGTACAATGTCATTTTATATTTTAAAATCATGGATTATATCAAATTATAATCTCCATTTTGCACATTTGAGAAACAGAGGCTTATTATAAACGAGTAATTGCCTAAAGTTAACACAGGTGATAAATCTTATAGTCTAAATTCAAACTCAAGACTCATAAGTGTAAAAACAAAACAAACAAAAAATAAACAAACTATCCTGTGTTACAAGAACCCAATATGTAAATCAGCCAAAGTTATCTCATTCATTTAAGAGATTTCTTACATGAGGAATCAACACAGACTCAAGAAATACTAATAATGCAAGAAAAATAGTGAAGGATCAGTTAAGTTCAGATAACTCAGAGATTGCGTCTATTTCTGTGGTGAGAAAGAACTTAAGGGGGTGAACTTTAAGTAGGAAGTTGAAAAAGCAGAAGGTTTAACTTCAATTTCTTAGAACAGGTAAAATGTCAGGACAAAATAATGGCAAGAGATTAAATTTGCTTGCTTTTAGTTTTCTAATGACAGAGAAAATATTTTGAGTCATAAATGCAACATCAAGGCAGCAACAAGACAATATGTTTTATTTTATCAGGAACTATGAGAGACAGTAGATAGGTTCTCTCTCTTTTTTTTTTTTTTTGTAATGAATAGATATGCTCAATAAAGATTGACCTGTTCTTTCTGCAGTACTATATTTGTCATCCTCTTTACTTTTTTTTTTTTTTGTTTCATTGAAATATAGTTGCTATACAAAGAACTGTGCATGTATAATGCATAAAATTTGACAAGTTTGGACATAAGTCATCACCTGGGATACCATCACCACAAGTAAAGAAATAGACATATACAGCACCTCTTGAACTTTCCATGTCCCTCTTTGTTTCTGCAGGGGAAATGAGAATTGTTCAATGGGTAAAAGATACTGTATGAGTGAATTCTAAAAGTGTGTTTCACAACTAGTACATATAGTCTTCTTGACTTTTGAAAATGAAACTTTTTTCTAGAGGAATTAACATGTGAGCTACATATAAAAACCAAGTGGTTAATGCCACTAGAGTCATTTATTTTTTCCCTTTTATTCATGTGTAGTTGATTTACAATATTATACTAATTTCAGGTATACAACATTGTGATTCAAGATATTTGGAGATAATACATCTTTTAAAGTTACAACAAAACAATGGCTTTATTTCCCCGTATTCTATAATACATCCTTGTTGCTTATTTATTTATTTTTTTATACATAGTTGTTTGTCTCTTTTAATCCCATGACCCTATCTCAACCCTTCTCCTTTCCCTCTCTGCACTGTTAACCTCTAGTTTCTTCTCTGCATCTGTGAGTTTGTTTCTATTGTATTATATATATTTATTTATGTTATTTTTAGATTCTACAGATAAATGATATAGTATAGTATTTATCTTTGCCTTATTTCACTAAAGATAGCATTCTCTAGGTCCCACCACATTGCTATACATGGCAGAATTTCATTCTTTTTATGGCTGAGTAATAGTCCATTGTTTATGGGTGATTATATGTGCTTCCCAAATGATAAAGAACCGACCTGCCAGTGCAGGAGGCATGAGAGACATGGATTTGATCCCTGGATCAGGAAGATCCTCTGGAGAAGGAAATAGCAACCCCCTCTAATATTCTTGCCTGGAGAATCCCTTGGACAGAGGATCCATAGGGTCACAAAGAGTCAGACACAACTGAAGCGACTTAGCATACACACACCCATACAGATATCAAATCTTCTTTATCCATGCATCTATTGATGGACACTTGTGTTGTTTCCATAGTTTGACTATTGTAAATAATGCTGCTATGAACTTTGAGGTATGTTTCCAAGTTCGTGTTTACATTTTTTTTTTTACACATATACCCAAAAGTGAAATTGCTGGATCGTAATGGTAGCTCTATTTTTAGTGTTTCGAGGAACTTCCATTCTGTTTTACATAGCGGCTGTGCCAGTTTATATCCCCACTGACAGCATACAGGTTTCCCTTTTCTCCATATCTTTGCTGACATTTGTTATTTGTAGACTTTTTTGACGGCAGCTCTTCGACAGGTATGAGATTATCTCACTATGATTTTCATTAGAATTTCCCTGATAATTAGCATTATTGAGCATCTTTTCATGTGCCTTTGGCCATCTGTATGTCTTCTTTAGAAAAATATCTGTGGTGACCCAGGGACAAAAGAGCAGATAAAACCAAGGAGGGTCTTGGAATGCAGGAACAGAAAAACCAGACCCTTATTGATCTTCCCTCTCATCCCCAGTGATGTCACTATTAACGAATTTCAGGTCTTCCTGACCGGTATAACCTGTCTCCCCTTGCCCCCACCCAATATATCTGCCTCATCCAATCAGCAAATGACCCGTAAGACCCCTATCCCACTCCTCACGCCCAGGGTATAAAAATGAATCCAGAACCCCTGTTCACTATCCGCTCTCCCTGACAATCAGAAAGCCGGCCCACTGTGCTGGCAGCAACTCTCCCCTCCCCACTCTGAAAACTTTTTTCTTCGTTCATTCATTCTACCTCGGGTCTGGAAATTCTTTTCCAACCTGCGCCCAGACAATGCCAGTGTCTCCTCAGGTCTTCTGCCCATTTCTGCTGTTGTTTGTTAATAACATTTTAAAGTCTGTAACCATGCCAAAAGGAAAAACCTGGTGAAACTAAGTGCAGCCTTCAGTTTTAACTTTGACTTCTACCGTGACCTTGAAATTTTTCTCTTACTTGTAAAATAAAGGAAGTAAAATGAATTTAAGCTCCTTTCTTTAAAGGTCTAGATGGGTAAGAATCCTGATCCTAAATTGAATATAACCTGCCTGGCCTCTTGTTTTAATAGAATCATTTGGTGGGATTGTTTCTTTAATAGTAAGAACAATTCTGTATAACTTTGCATCCTGCTGTGTCCATTGTAATTGCTTCCTATTTTCCCCCTGAAAGGAAGATTTAGCAAATTGGACTTTAAGCTTAATACCCTTTGGAGGATATCTCCTCTATATTTTCTCCTTGATAACTATTTCAGAACTACTTAATATACCAGAAACCAACAATCATTAGTATCTGTTTTACTGTTACATAGTGACTGCAAAATAAAATGCTGCATGCATTTAGTTTGAAATGTTTTACTTGTTGTTTTAACAACTTTTGAGTAGTTTTACACCATAATTCTTTTTAAGAGGTGAGAAAATAATACTGAATGGGAAATACACTGAAGTATTAACTCTGGAGAAGTTAACACTTGAAGTAACAAAGTAACCTAGTGAAAATAAACACTTGGTAATTATTCCCAAAATGGAGTGGCAACTAACTTTCTTCCTTGCTTATCTGAGAGCTTCATAAGCAGCCTTTTGAAGATAAACTTTATAGACTGAGGCTGTCCATTTCCTGTCTGTGTGAGAATGATATAGGCACGCAGGCTGCTGTGCCCTCAGAACCTCGTAGTGTTTAATCATAAAGACACCTGCATGTGCTTTTCCGAATCCCTAGCAGTAAGTTTTCATCTCACAGTACACCAACTTATTTTGCTGTTGCTCCTGCTTTTTCTCTTTTGTCTTCTTTTATATTCTCTCTAGCAATAATCTAAAAGATATTCAGCCTGGTATTACTGAATGAATTAGAGTTAACACCAGAGTGTTCAAAACTACGAGTTATAAACGCTTATTTTACTTTTCCCCTACCCCCTCAGCACTTACTAATCTGCTGCAAATGGGATTCAAGCAACATCATCATCCTACCTGAGGCCTTTCTGGCGGTGGACACCTGAGTCATTTGGGCAAAAATAATGTTTGCTGTTTTAAGCCACTAAGTTTTGAAGAGGCTTGATTTACAACAATGGGTTATTGATATTAGCTCCAATACACACACACACACATGCATGTGCGTACACAAACACACACATACAGGCATCATAGTTCAGTTTATATTTCTGCCACTAGCAACTATATTGGGCTACCCTGGTAGCTCAGGGAAAGAATCTGCCCACAGTGTGGGAGACCTGGGTTTGATCCCTGGGTTGGGAAGATACCATGGAGAAGGGAATGGCTTCCCACTCTAGTATTCTGGCCTGGAGAAATCCATGGGGTCGCAAAGAGTTAGACATGAATGAGCAACTTTCACTTTCAACTCTTCAGCAACTATCTAGTTCTAACTTGAATATCTTTATTCATCTACTCACTACTAGCTTTATTATCTTGGACAAAAGACCATAACATTTTTTCAACTGATGATATGAAGATTGGAATATTATATTTTAAATTATCATACAAAAAATGAATTTTCAAAAAAGTGTTTGTAATTGTAAAATAAATTTTTATCTTGATAGTTCCCAGAAAGTGATAGAGTATCTTATACAGGATAGATGCTTTACTGAATTCATGAATTTACAGAATGAATAGAAGGTACATTGACACTGATTCAGGTTTATCTTAGGAAGACAGGAATCTGCTCTAAAGGGAAAATTTGTGTTCCGACATACACAAACTATGCATATACATTTTAACTATATAGCCTTAATATATTCAAAATTAAATATTCAAAATTAATATTTGTAAATTAAAATGTTCAAAATTAAATTAAAATGATACCTATAGTTTGGCATGTGTAATGTTTGTCTATTTTGTGTTAACATTTATTAATGTAAATATTATAAGCAAAAGCATTTATTTACATTATGCAATAAAAATTGATTTCATGTATCAGTGCATTTAACTAAGTAGTTAGTTTTTATTCTCCCATATTAATTTAAGCTGTTTAAAAAATTATTAAGAAATCGACAAGTAGGAATGCAAATGAACACAGAGTATCTTTTCTTATAGACTGTTTACATATGTCACCTCTTTAGTCTCTTAAAGAAATGAGTACTTTAGAGTTTAAGAACCCAGGCAGGATGACTACTTATAGTCTCAGAAGAATGACAGATTCATTTTTAGTGAAAAAACTACTTTGATGAAGCCATTTGATAGATGTATTTGGAAAGCTCAGAATCAGAGAATTTCATCAAATATGACTGTAATTTTGTCACACACACATTTCTTTTTATTTTAGCTCCAGATTGTAAAAATTCTAGAAAGCTAAGTTAGATACCTTTTGACCAAGTAATTTCTTCCAGGAAGGCATCCCAAATAAACAATTCAAAATGAAAAAAAAACCTTTATATAAAAGTAGAATTACTATATAACTGTCCATGGTATTGAAACAAAAGGAAAATAAGCAAGGTGGTCAAATTATAAATCAGTTTAGGTAAAATAAAGTATATACTTTCAGTGTATATAAATAATGATAATATAGATATTGTATTAACAGTAACATAGGTAATTAATTTGTTGTTGTTGTTCAGTCACTAAATGGTGTCTAAGGGATTTTCAAGAGTCTTCTTCAGCACTGCAATTCATAAGCATCAAATTAAATAATTAAATAGCATATTATTTAAGAAATTAAGGGTAAAAGTTCATGTATAATGCAATGATAAATTTAAAATAAAACCGAACAGACGGGCAGTTAAAAAGATGTTTACTTGGGAAAAAAGACTGAAAAGTCTCATACTTCAGTAAAAGCATAAGCAAGGTAGTTCTGTTTTTTAACTTGATTCTGTTCTTAATGGTTCTGTAATTCATCTGGGCTAGTCATATAATCCCTCTGAATAGTTTTCCTCATCTATATAAGAAGGATATTAGTTATATTTTCTTTGCAAGATTTGTATAATGATTGGAAATAATTTACTTGAAAGACTAGGTCCACAGTAATACTCAATGAATTAAAGTTGATATTATTACTATTTCTCCTGCTTGTGATTAGGTAGAGGGATTAAAGGTGATTTTCCCCCCACTCTTATTGAGATATAGTTGACCTACAGCAGGGTATAAGTTCAAGGTGCACAGTGTACAGAATTGACATATATCGTGAAATGGTTACCATGGTCAGGTTAGTTAGCAGCATCATCTCATATAGATACAAAAATTAAAAAAAAAATTAAAATGGAAAAAAAAGAACGTTTTCCTTGTCTGAGAACTTTTAGGATCTACATTCTTAACAATTTTCAGGTATAGCATACAGCAGTGTTAACTTGGACTGCAAGGAGATCAAACCAATCTGTCCTAAAGGAAATCAGTCCGAATATTCACTGGAAGGACTGATGCTGAAGCTGAAACTCCAATATTTTGGCCACCTGATGTGGAGAACTGACTCATCTGAAAAGACCCTGATGCTGAGAAAGATTGAAGGCAGGAGGAGAAGGGGACAACAGAGGATAAGATGGTTGGATGGCATCACCAACTCGATAGACATGAGTTTGAGTAAGCTCCGGGAGTTGGTGATGGATAGGGAGGCCTGGTGTGCTGCAGTCCATGGGGTTGCAAAGAGTCGGACACAACTGAATGACTGAAGTGAACTGAACTGAAGTGTTAACTATGGTGATTTCTTTTCTCTCCTTTCCCTGAGCCTATGGCCATTAGCTTTACAGTGGAAAACATTTATGTATAAAGAAAGCAATCAGAACTCAGGTCTTAACGGTCCATCTTGTTTCAACTTCAATACAAGTTAAAAAGACTAAGGATGCACCAAGTGATCAATTTCATCCCCAACTATAATCTACACTTTCTTCTTTCATATAAAAGGAGAGCAGATTCCTTCCAGTGACCCAAATCTGGTTGCAGAGAATAATTGAGAGGAAGTCCTGTGTGCATGTGTACTAAGTGACTTCAGTCATTCCGACTATAGGTGACCCTATGGACTATAGGCCGCTAGGCTCCTCTGTCCATGAGGAGGAGTGTTATGCCAGGCAGGAATAGTGGAGTGGGTTGCCATTTCATCCTACAGGAGAGGAAGCATCAGTTCAGTTCAGTCACTCAGTCATGTCTAACTCTTAGCAACCCCATGGACCACAGCACACCAGGCCTCCCTGTCCATCACCAACTCCCATTTACTCAAACTCATCTCCATTGAGTCCGTGATGCCATCAAGCCATCTCATCCTCTGTTGTCCCCTTCTCCTCCTGCCCCCAGTCCCTCCCAGCATCAGGGTCTTTTCCAACGAGTCAACTCTTCACATGAGGTGGCCAAAGTATTGGAGTTTCAGCTTCAGCGCTAGTCCTTCCAATGAACACCCAGGACTGATCTCCTTTAGGATGGACTCCTTGCAGTCTCCTTGCAGTCCAAGGGACTCCTAAGAGTCTTCTCCAAGTCCACAGTTCAAAAGCATCAATTTTTCGGTGCTCAGCTTTCTTCACAGTCCAACTCTCACATCCATACATGATCACTGGAAAAACCATAGCCTTGACCAGATGGACCTTTGTTGGCAAAGTAATGTCTCTGCTTTTTAATATGCTACCTAGTTTGGTCATAACTTTCCTTCCAAGAAGTAAGTGTCTTTTAATTTCATGGCTGCAGTCACCATTTGCAGTGATTTTAGAGCCCTCAAAAATAAAGTCTGACACTGTTTCCACTGTCTCCCCATCTATCTCCCATGAGGTGATGGGACCAGATGCCATGATCTTAGTTTTCTGAATGTTGAGCTTTAAGCCAACTTTTTCACTCTCCTCTTTCACTTTCATCAAGAGGCTTTTTAGTTCCTCTTCACTTTCTGCCATAAGCGTGGTGTCATCTGCATATCTGAGGTTATTGATATTTCTCCCAGCAATCTTGATTCCAGCCTGTGCTTCTTCCAGCCCAGCATTTCTCATGATGTACTCTGCATAGAAGTTAAATAAGCAAGAGATGGCAAGAACTCCTTGCAGTTCAAGGGACTCTAAATAGTCTTCTCCAACACCACAGTTGAAAATCATCAATTCTTTGGCACTTAGCTTTCTTTATAGTCCAACTCTCACATCCGTACCTGACTACTGGAAAAACCATAGCCTTGACAAGACAGACATCTGTTGGCACAGTAATGTCTCAGCTTTTTAATATGCTGTCTAGACTGGTTATAATTTCCTTCCAAGAGGAAGTCTAAATATCGTCAATCCCATCAAATTGAATTTTGTAAAGTATTATGGCAGTTACATCAATTTATCTTTTAAATTTGGCTAAATAAATGTAAATATCACAATATAAAATATTAAAACTATCCACATAAACAGTGCTCAATGATACTGAGGAAATTAATTGCAGTTCTCATTTGGCATTTGGTGAAATGTATCTTTTCTCCAATTATCTGCCATTAGAAGGTATGTGTTCCTCGCCAGTAAAAAATCCAGCAAACAGCCTTATATGGTGTAGAAGGGACTTATTTTTAAGGCTTCTTTCTTTCTTTAAGTCTCTACATATGCTGGGCTGAGGTTTCTAAAAATATCTAATGTCATATAAATCCCAGGGCATTTACTTGGAATACTGTTTTGTTAAGTTTATTAACACTCACTTTTTTTTATTGCATTATTCCTGTTACTTTTTTTTATTGCACAATTAGTCTGCTTACACACTGTGTGTTGAAATTAGTTTTCAGTCTTGTTCTGATAGATACTTTTTTTAAAAAGTAGAATAAGAAAGTTATCATGAAATGTCATGTCTCAATTTAAATGGGATTTTGACAAAGAAGCTTTTTCTGATCTAAGAGAATGGATTTTTTTCTTCCTGTTATACTGTGTCATGCCAACCACTGTTGTTCCTTCCACCCTCTCCCTGTCATTTAATTCAACTTGTTCCCTGTTATCACAGGTTCCTTTCTTATTCTCTTCCCACTCTCTTAAAGTTGTTTTTCCTCCTCTTTTTAATGAATTATCTTTGCTAATTCTTTAGATCTCAGCTGCATCACTGCTTCCTCAGGCAATCCTTCCCTGATCTGCATGACTAGGACAAATCCTTTTTTGAGGGGCGCTTACACTAACCTGTACATCACCACAACACTTTTCTAGCTGAATTTTACACTTGTGCATGATTAATTTGATTGATGTCTTTATGACTGTTAGCCTATTACAAATGTTAAGGCAAAAGCCAAGTTTATTTTCTAATAATTATATCCCTTGGTTTTAGAGCAGCACTGAAAATATGGAAGGCACTCAATAAATATTCAGTGAATGATCAAATAAAGATTTTAACATTAAATGAATCAATATATGTGGAAAACCTTGTCCATATTAAGTGATCTTTTATAATCAGAGTAACTTCTTTTTGAGTAGATCTAGAGTGAGCAAAGTGACAAATATCTCTAAATGAAATTGATTAAGATGAGTAGTTGAGTGTCAGTTATTATTTAACGTATTAAAAGAAGCAAGAGGTGATATCAGTGAGAATTGGTTCTGAATGCATGAGAAAGAAGCCTGGAGTTTTTCATGCATACTGACTCTTTCACTGGCAGAGTATATGACCTGAGTGGAATTTGTTGAAAAACACCAGGTTTTCATTTTATATGATTCTAGAAGATTTGTTTAAAAATAACATGCTAATTATGAACTAGCATTTTAAAAAAATGTGTCTGTGCTTTCCATGGAGAGGGTCATTGTGTGATAAACAGAAATGCTTTGGAGCCAGATAAATGTTCTTTTTGAGCCTAAGTTCTGTCACATCAAAATTTAAATGAATAGGTTTAGCAAATATTCTGTGCCATAGAGTAGCTGAAATAATGATACTCTCACTGCCCTGCTCCCACCACCCATACACACAAACATTAACAAAGGCAGGCTACCAATGATAGTTACCTAGTTGCCCTGGACCTACTGCTTAGTTGCTCAGTAATGTCTGACTCTTTGCAACGCATTGGACTATAGCCCGCCAGGCCTCCTCTGTCCATGGGATTTTTCAGGCGAGAATACTGGAGTGGTTTCCATTTCCTCCTCCAGAGGATCTTCCCAACCCAGGCATCGAAACTGTGTCTCCTGGAGAGCCATCAGGGCAGCCCACCAAGTTGTCCTACAAAGGAAGAAAAAGAGAAAAAGTGATATTTCTTAAGTAACTTTCACATGCAAAGCATATTCATGTGAGTTATCTAATATCCTCTCCAGTGGCTGAGAGGTTGATTCAAGAGCGGAAACTGAGTTCAGGATAATTAAGCATAATGCTTCAAAATCACAAAGCCGCAAGACTTTCTTTTCAGAAGAAAGATGTAAGGGCATAACCTCTGAAGCATATTCTAATCTTATTGGTATGAAAGTTTTAACTAGATGGATCTGAACACCCTATAGAGATGAAATTGCTTTGAAACTCTGGCAAAGGAACACATAGCTTTTCTTAATATTCCTATTTTTTAAAATTTTCTAGCAAATTAATCTATTACTTTTTTCAGTTCCATCACTCAGTCATATCTGACTCTTTGCAACCCCATGAATCGCAGTATACCAGGCTTCCCTGTCCCTCACCAACTCCTGGAGCTTACTCAAACTCATGTACATTGAGTCGATGATGCCATCCAACCATCTCATCCTCTGTCGTCCCCTTCCCCTCACGCCTTCAATCTTTCCTAGCATCAGGATCTTTTCCAGTGAGTCAGTTCTTTGAATCAGGTAGCTAAAGTATTGGAGTTTCAGCTTCAACATCAGTCCTTCCAATGAATATTCAGGACTTTCTTAGCAAACTAATGAAAAGAATATAAAAGAAAAATTCAGTGTCAAAGCCATTGAGGTAAGTCATCATCTTGGTGAGCATGCCAATGAGAAAACTGCCAATAGTTTAAGCAAAGACTTTATCCCATTGAAGGCATTAAAGCAGAGAAGTTGAGCAAATGCCAAAACAAGAAGTCGTATGACGTAATGAAATTGGGTTTTGACAACAAAACGGTGAAAGTTCCAAACTCATCTTAGCAACTGCTAGCCATAGGTTCTTAAATTGATAGTAACTATTTTCTGTTTACTCAGCAATAGAGTAAGAATTAATTTGATTTGGGGGTGAGAATTTCAGCTATTGCATACAGAAACAAAGTGACAAGTACAGTCTTGGTACTCAGTGTAATAGCTATTATGCTTCATGTTAAAATGTCTCTGAGAAATACTGTATGTGTTCATAATGACAATTCCCTTTTAAAGTGAAAGAATTGAGAGCCTTTTTTTCTTTTACCAAAGTACTGTCTACCTCCTAGCACCTAAAATGGACCCAGGCACCTACAATAAGTGAAGGCTGATAGAATAATTACTGGTTCAGTCATTGGGGAAATTTATTTCTCCTCTTTCCCTTCCTACTCCTCCCCTTCTTCTGCCTCCTTCTTCCTCTTCCTCCTTCTCCCTCTTCCTCCTTCTCCTTATTCTTGTTGAGATAATGAAGAACTTAACCTGGGGAGAGGGTGGGATAGGAGATGGAAGAACCCTGGTTCTCTAGAATGGGTAATTTGGGTAGAATATGCATGCAGAGAAAGCATCCCAGTAGGAATGTTGGCCAAACCAGAAATGCAGCATAATACAGAATAGTATTTTAATTTCATTTAAAGTGGAATTACCTTATAAAAGTTGTTAAGCAACACTCAATCTCAACCAAGTTTGACTAATAACAAGAAGGTTACTTTGTCTATTTAGCAAATATTTTCTCAGTACATCTGTGTGTACACTTGTTGTCAAAGGGTTGGGGGCACCTGTATAAGCGAGAGGGAAAGCTTGGGCTCAAATGCTGTCCAGGACACCACTGTGAGCATCTGAGCTCAGAATGGATGTGAAACTTCGAAACCAGATATAGTGTGCCTCAAAACAGAGAAAGATAACTTGAAAATTGGGACACAAAGAATACAATGAACTTTAAAATTCTGCACTTTCTTAATTATTCAATTCAGTTATCATAATAATTTTATTGTATTTCATTACTCACAGGTCCTTTGCATTGCTTGTCATCAGCAACAGTTGCAGTCCATATATACATATGAGAATAATTGGGGATCAGTCCATAATAATTAGTGTTTTGTGATCTATTTTACAAAGCATCTTGCAAATACAAAGAGATTTACTATAAAAAATATCTCATTGTTTGAGTTTCCTGAGCCATACAGCAAATTCCTGTTGACTCAAACAGGGGCTCTGTATTAGCCTAGAGGGGTGGGATGGGGAGGGAGATGGGAGGGAGTTTCAGAAAGGAGGGGATATTTGTATACCTGTGGCTGATTCATGTTGAGGTTTGACAGAAAACAGCAAAATTCTGTAAAGCAATTATCCTTCAATAAAAATAATTAATTTTAAGAAAAGAAAAAAAAAATTGCCTCATATTATTAGAGTCTGAGGGGTTCGAGATCTGCACTTGGCAAGCTGGAGACCCAGTAAAGCCAATGGTATCATTCTGAGTCCAAAGCCCTAAAAACTAGGAGAGTCAATGGTATTTCAGCCTGAGTTCAAAGGCAGAAGACTGATGTCTCAGATTCAAGATAGTAAGACAGAAAGAAAGAGTTATTTCTTCTTCTTGTCCAGTTGCCCAGTTGTGTCTGACTCTTTGTGACCCCATACTGCAGGACCCCAGGCCTTCCTGTCTCTCACCATCTCCTGGAGTTTGTGATGGGAAGGCCAAGTTCACGTTCATTGGATTTGTGATGCTATTCAATCATCTTATCCTCTGATGCCCTCTTCTCCTTCTGCCCTCAGTCTTTCCCAGGATGAGGGACTTTTCCAGTGAGGGTCTGTTCACATCAGATGACCAAAATACTGGAGCTTCAGCATCAGTCCTTCCAGTGAATATTCAGGGTGGATCTCCCTTGAGATCGACTGGTTTTATCTTCCTCCTGTCCAGGGGACTTTCAAATATCTGGATACCTCATGGCCCTGTCAAGTTAACCATCACAGGAATGTAGACAGAAGTACTCAATAGAAGTTTTAAACACTGAATCATTGCTTTCAAATAAATATGTGTATATTATAAAGTCCCAGGTACAAAAGCTTATGGACAATTTCATATTCCAAGTTAATTTCTACAGGGACAGCCTCTCTTGTTAGGTCGCCCTCATATTGGAAAGCCAAGATCACTGAATTCCTACCACCATCTTTTGCCTGATGCATCATATTCACTGGACTATAAAGCTGAAGACTTCCCATTTAACCTTGGCCATATGTCTTCCACTTCCATGCACTTAGGTATATGGGAAATGGACAGCTGCCTGGTTAAATCATCCAAAGATCTTCCAAAATAGGGGTCTAACACAGTCAGCATTACAGATCCAATGTCTCTTTAAATCTTTCTATGGTTTTATCCCAATATTTGTTCATCAAGCATCCATTCAACAAATACTTATTGAATTTCTACTTGGTGAATTTATAGTGCAGCATGCTGTTGGTGTGAGAGGACAAAACATGATCCTCAGGCTCTAGGAAACTTAAGTGTGTCCAGGTTTTTCCCTTTTGTAAGATGGGATTACCCTGAATAGATTGCGGTGCCTTCTACCCTGTAGAATTTAAGTTTGCTCACATCAGTGTAACATACGGTACCCATTGGTTATCTAGAAACTGGATATTCTTGGTATTTTCTAAAGCTGGACTGACACTTGCTGGCAGGTCACTTTAATATCACATTCGCTTTAATTTTACATTAGAAGGCATTTTATTGTGTGATTATAACATATTTTCCATATAGCCATATAACTCTGATAGAAATCAATGTAGGTCCTCAGTGCAGGTGGAATTAAAGAATTTTGAAGGGGCTATTTTTTATAGGCATTTTGATGGTTCAAAAAGTAACACCTGTTCATTAGAGAGTGTCAGAATACCCAGAAGGAAAAATAAAAGTAAAAGAAAATACCAAGACTTACTACCTAAATATAACCATTGACAGCCCATTATAAAAAGATGCTTTTGGTCTCCATATATGAAATATAAAATGCCTAATATTTACTGAATGCTTTTCTGCTAAGTTTCTGTTCCCAATACTTTTGGGGGTGTGGAGTGAAGTTCCATCTTATGACCAAAGTATTTTTAGTATTTATACCTTAAAAATAATAAAAATTAGGCAGAATGAGATGAAGTAACTTTCTCTAGTTAGTGCTCTCTAGTTAATAAATAACTTTCTCTGCTGAGTGAATATCCAATCCTGCTGTGCCAACACTGTGCCCCTAAATGTTGTATGCTAGTGAATATTCTTATTCATACATGCTCATAGTTTTTTTAAAAGAGCACAAGATTTTTTTTATAGTCTATAATATATAGTCTATAGTCTATAGTAGTTGCAAGACTATTATGTAAATTCTGTTTGTAATATGCTTTTTAACTTAACAACATGTGATAAAAACATTGCTTTGCCATTAATATGCTTCTGTATTCTCATATTTGAAGTTTGTGTGGTGTTGCATTGTTTTAAAGGCCCTTTTAAAAAAGATAATTGTGCTATGATTTTTTAGGGTATATTTTAACTTGAAGAGTATTTCTATTGCCATTCTTTTAGAAAGTGAATATTCCTGAGAAATATCTACTAAAACTATGGTGAGTCTTGATGAATTAGGACAGAAAACAACTTTGAGGAATAGGAGGCTTCCTGCTTTCCCAAGTTCAATATAACTCTTCAGACTTAATGTGGTCTAAACACTGACTACATTTGATCCGGAGCATTGGCAAACCTAAATAAAATTGTTTAAACTGTCTTCTGTTCACATAACATTGGGAGAGAAATGAAGGGAGGCTCAGGTTCTCTTTCTGTATATCCATGCCATTTAACAAACCTTGGGATTCTAGTGACACACAGTCCTCAAATCATATGTCTTCTGTTAAGAGAGAGAAGATAGCCAGCTAAATAACTCCCTTCAAAGGTAAAAGCTACCATATGTTAAAGAGAGGAAGAAAAATACTGTGGGACTTCAGGGACAGGGAGAGGATCACCTTGACTTGAGAGACTTTATTTTTGGGGGGCTCCAAAATCACTGCAGATGGTGATTGCAGCCATGAAATTAAAAGACGCTTGCTCCTTGGAAGAAAAGCTATGACCAACCTATATAGCATATTAAAAAGCAGAGACGTTACTTTGCCAACAAAGGTCCATCTAGTCAAAGCTATGGTTTTTCCAGTAGTCATATATGGATGTGAGAGTTGGACTATAAAGAAAGCTGAGAGCCAAAGAATTGATCCTTTTGAACTGTAGTGTTGGAGAAGACTCTTGAGAGTCCTTTAGACTCTTTCAAGGAGATCCAAACAGTCCATCCTAAAGGAAATCAGACCTGAATATTCATTGGAAGGACTAATGCTAAAGCTGAAACTCCAATACTTTGGTCATCTGATGTGAAGAGCTGACTCATTTGAAAAGACTGGGAAATGCTGGGAAAGACTGAAGGTGGGAGGAAAAGGGGATGACCGGGGATGAGATGGTTGGATGGCTTCACTGGCTCGATGAACATGAGTTTGAGTAAGCTCCAGGAGTTGGTGATGGACAGGGAAGCCTGGCATGCTGCAGTCCATGGGGTCGCAAGGAGTCGGACACAACTGAGTGACTGAACTGAAGATTGAGTTGCAGGGAAAGTTAATAGTTTAGGTCCACATGGTGGGAGTCACAGCTGGACAGAAGGTTGATGTCAAGAAAATATAGGGTCCAGTAGTAAATATTTTCTACCTTCCATGAGTGGACATTGGATAGTTCCTTTACAACAGTGGTTACCTATTTTGTTGAATCCTTATTCACTAACAGGAAATATAATATCCATTCTGTATTTCCACCACACATTCTGTCTCACTATGAAGCCCATATCCTTTCTTCTCTGCAGCAACATTTCTGTGTCTGTGGATTTCAGTTATCTCATCTGTCTTTGTAATCCCTGATCAAACCCAAAGATAGCTAATATATATTATTAGCCAGATACTTTTATACCCTGAATCTCATTTTATCTACCTATAGCACTCTTCTTTAATACAGGCATTATTGCTCCATTTACAGAAGAGTTTCTCATGTGTTAAGTAGGTGGAGCTATGTGAAACTTGCACTGCCTCATCTGCAAACTCACATCAGTTCTATCAATATGAGTTAGTGAGGAGGTGTTCTATAAACTACAACAATCCAATAATTGTCGTATGATATAGATTACACATGAAATAATGTATAAAATAGATAACATTATAGTGTGTATTTAGTACCTAATGAAGATTTTATAATTTTAGATTTATTTAAACATTTATATTTTACACACTCAAAATTTTTGAAAGAATTTCAACCAGTAATCTTGTATTTGGTCTTAAACAGCTAAGAGGTGGGTACCTGTATATATTATTTCATGTCAATGTGCTTTGAGTCTAAATAAGTGCTGCCTTATTTTTATATAAAAATGGTATGTAAAATACACTATAATTGAACACATTATAAACTAATTGAGGGGCTTCCCTGTTGGATCAGTCAGTAAAGAATCCACCTGCAATGCAGGAGGCCTAGGTTTGATCCTTGGGTTGGAAAGATCCACTGGAGAAGAAATGGCAACTTCCTTCAGTATGCTTGCCTGGGAAATCCTATGGACAGAGGATCCTGGCAGGCTACAGTCCATGGGACTGCAAGTGTTGGACATGACTTAGCCACTAAATCACCACATAAACTAATTTAGTGTAATGTGCACCAAAAATAAAAGAGAGAGTAAAAATGAAGGTTCAGTGCTTTCCTCTTGCTGGAAGCAGAGTAAGCAACAGAATCGTGTAGCTCAGTACTGTGCCTGCCACCAGTTAAGTGACTCTAGGTGAGTAATTTCTCCAGTCAAAGACAGTCATTTGTGCAATTTATAAATTTGTAAATTTTTAAAATAGTTGTTAGTCTGGTATTTGATATATGGATGATATCCATAACAGTTTCTGCTTCTAACAGACACTTTTAACATTTTAGAAGACAACATTATTGTAAAACCTTGTGTTGGACCTACTATCAAGGTCATTTTATTCTTCTTAGAAAGCCCATGCTGTAATTAAATCATGTCTATAGCTTATCAGAAAACACCTCAATGCAGAGAAACTCCCCTGTTATGTTTTAAATTGAAAAAAAAAAAAAAAAAAAGGTTGAGGCTACTTTCCTCTCAGCTAACTTATAGCTAACCATTTTTCCTTTCTACACAATTTATTTACAGAATATGTGTTGCCTTTGGTTTATTTATTCTTTCCATAACTAGCAAAGACATTGTTATCCAAGATACAATCATGCAGCAGCTGACTAGGATTTTTCTCTGATGCCCCAAAGAACAAATGTCTGAAGGTCGCCACACGCATTTTGGTTCCTAACATTTGTTTTGGTTTTGTGACATTGGTTTAAATCCTTTTCTTCATAACTGGGAATGAGGAAAGCCTCTTTTCTAACACTGGATCTGCATTGGCTGTGTGTGCTTGCTGCTGTCCTCCAGGCAATTGATTCTCCGTGTCCTGGAGTTTCCATCTATACCGTGTGCAGGCTGGGTCAGTTTGATATAGCAGATGGGTATTATTTGTTTGGCCTTCTAAAGGAGAAATCATATTGCCCAAAGGCCTGGATGGAGATATTTAATCTAATTGTGAAGCAATGCATGTAGAGATGAATTGGATGCCTCTGCCATGAGAATAAGAAAAGGTAACCCCAAGAAGTATATGGAACATTTCCCCATCCTGAGTTTCTAATGATCTTTCCAGCACAGAGATTCTATGATTAGGTTAATCTGTGAGTATTATTAGTACTTCTTTACTTCTCCACTGTGAAATAATACTAGTGATGCTGAATAATATTTGCAACTTCATGTATGTCAGATGCATGAGTTATGTTTTTGCAAATTTCCCTCTTCTCTCTCTCTCTGAATCCATTTCATTTATTTCCAGAAAAATAAGCATGATAAAGAACATTTGTAAATCTGCAGTAGGAATGTTCAAGACATAAACAACAGGTGACAGAAAAAGTGAATTAAATATTTTGTCTAGAATCTTGAAATTAGTAGTAAAATTTACTAATCGATAAACACACAATGAATAGCTCTTTTCACTCTTTTACTGGTTCAATGCTTTGATGATAGCAATTCCATTAAGCAGATATTACTACCCTCATTTCACCAATGAAGAATAATGGCAGTTAGGGATAAAATGACTTCTCATGATCCCATAACTAGTAAGAGATAAGGATAAAATGACTTCTCATGATCCCATAACTAGTAAGAGATAGAATTAACATTGGTCTCCTTTTTAACAACTAGCTTATGATTTTATATTCTCAAGTTTACCTGCTTCCAAACCAATATCTGAAATATTTAAAATATCTTAGTGTGAATCATTAAATGTACCTGCCTGGGTAGCTTTCATTGATATCATCACAGTCCAATATAAATAAATAAATGAATTATGGTCTACTATGTGCTATATAAAAAGATGATTACAGGTCCAGATAGATATCTTGATATTTGACCAATGTGACATATGTTTATTAAACTAAACAACCTAACTTATGATACACTGTTTTCTTTCTGATGTTATATGAATTCTATGGATGTGAACAGAAATTCACTTTGTGTGTGCATGTACATGTTTATGTGGAAAAGTGCACTCACCTAAGAGTTTGTGGGTCTGAGGAATTATTCATTGGAACAAGGACATCTCTTCCCTTTAGATTCCTTATCTCCAATGATAGTCCTTTTGAAAACAAGTCTATTCTAATCCTACTGTCCAACACAGATAGAAGATAGAAAGGACCTGCACAGATAGAAGAGAAAGTCATAAATATTGGATAAATATGAGGGTGATAGTCTTGGCCATAATATTTCCTCTTCTTTCCTTTCACTTTCTTTCAACATATATATCAGATACTTTATCAGTCATAAGACAAACTTATGAAATATTGACTGCTCTTTATCCATCCCTAAGATGAAACACTCCTCATATCAGCCATTATCATTTTAGAGACTGTCTTTTTTGACCTCTTATACAACAAGATTAAGTATGTGATCCAGGATGATCTCTGAAGTTAATACAGCCCAAGACATATCAATTGAATTTTCCTTGGGATGATCAAATCACAGGTAGCAGGAAGAAAGGAATCTTTGTACTGGAGTTCCTAAACTGGGAGTAGGTAAATATAGGTTCATTGGAAGATGTATTCTCTACCATATGAAGAGATACCATCTAAGCAGTAAAATTAACCAACCAAGGGTATCAGAGGTGAGAGGGGAGAGCAAAAGCCAAGAATACCTCTTGAGGTGCTCAATATGATAATGACTTTCTTTGTGTCAACCCTAGACTTCCGAATCAGATGAGCCAAGAACTTCTGTTTTGTTTACTGGTTGTTGCTTGCACCAAAAATATCCTGGACAGTGCATGATACAAAGTATATGGAGATACTTTTCCACCTTTAAGCATCCATCAGCCCACCAGTGAGGTGTTTGTGTGTATTTAGTCGCATCACAATGAGATTTAAAATCTGAATCTTCTATCACTAGACTCCAAATGACCAGGAGAAACCAAGGAGAATAAATTAGCAGAGCCAGAAGATTAGAAATCAAATTTATTACATACAACCTCCACGCTTCATAGTCACTTTCAAGTGACTCTTTTGGACCTTCCAGAGATGAGTGGTATGTCTCCAGTGTGAACATTATCGTTTTCATGTCTTCAACAATCAGCACATTTACTGAACAATTCATATCAGCATGGTTCTGTGTTCCAGTGAGATTTTGATAAGAGTTTAGCTCTGTGGATATATATACCCTACTGATGGAAACAAGGATGTCAACAGAGCGTCACGACAGTCAGTAATATACACTCTAGTAGAAATATAAGCAAGGGTTGTGACAACACAAAGAACAGACATGTTTCTGTTTATTAGATTTATCCTAGCCAGGTAAAGCCAGAGAGAAGACAGAAAATATGTTTAACAGAATAGCCAACATAAAGGTGTGGAGGCAAGAAGGGACATTAAACTTTGATATATATGAGTTATTTGTATATTTGAAATGGAGGAATGTTGGGTAGTGTTAGGAGGGGAGATAAGAGAGGTACAGAGGTACAAGATAAGGAAGAGACGCAAAAAATACAAATAAAGATATTAAAGTATTTAAAGCAAACTTGGTATAGTATGCAGATTGAAACTGAAGTTGGTTTGTTTTAGTAATCATGATGAAATTTAATAAAGTCTACCATTGCATTGGAGAAGTATGTCTTTGAAAGTTCATTCTTTGTGAGAACTGGTGATGTCACATTTGTTATGACCCTGTAGCAAAGTTATTTCTCATGTCTGAGTCTCAGTTTACCCTTGTGGACTATGGAATCTGCTGAACAAGATAGACTCTAAAGCTCACCCCTTCTCTAAACTTGGTGACCCTACAAACCATCATCCTACATGAGAAGAATTTGAAGCATTTCATAGATAGACTTGACCTAAAAATGTAGTTGAAATAATAAGTGTGTTTCCAATAATGCAAGTTACAGTTGTGACTATCCACATCAAGGTGCTTAAATTTATTGAATCTCATAAATTTATTGAATCTTTTATTGAACAGATAAAAAAACTAGCAAATCTGTGTCATGACTGAAATATAATTCTGATGAAAGAAAAATCCTCATTCTGTTATTTAAAATGAATATAAATCCTGAAGATAAGGATTAGAAAGAAATATGGGAATCACTAAAATGCTGTGTCTATCAATGCTTAATATAATCAGAGTGCTTATTTTTACTGTAAAAGCAGTTAGAGGGTATGATTAATCTTTATTCCTGTATGAAATAGGCTGTCTAATAATGTATAGTCTGATCCAAAGTTAAAACTTCTGATGAAAAAAAGAAAGTAAAAGAAATTCAATATGAACTTAGAATCAACTGCTCTCAGAATCAAATGCTCCCTTAGAATCAACAGCTCTCCTTTGACGTTCACTTTTATGGCAAGCTGTCTGTTTCCCTCTGAAGTGAAGCACTAAGTGTTCATCAGAAGATTGAGACATGATTAACTCTTACTTGTACCATATGGGCATCACTGCCATTCAGAATTCTAAATAGCATCTCTGGCAACTATAGAGATATTCAGTGGATGCCAAGCATCATACATGGAGACTAAGGAGAAAGATGTCTGGGTTCTTAATTCAGTCCATCACGTGGACCCTGACCTAAGCTGTGTGACTTAGAGAAACTGACTGCCCAGTCTGACTCACGTTCCCTTTCTGGTAAACTTAGATTGTAATATATAAGCACATAAAAGATTATAGTTTGATATGTCCCACCTCCACCTGCAAGTCACCTGGAAATCATATTATTTTCTGAAAATTAAATACTCCTAATAGTAGAACTTGGTTGGTACCCAACTCAGATTCACAAGATCTATTTTCTTCACATCTTTGAACCCATCACTTGGCTTCCATGTGCTTTGTTGTTAACAGCCAGCACACTGAACTTCTGAGGCTGACTCTTGGGCACAAGAGAAGATCAAGGGAAGTAGCTGATCAAGAAGTCGCTGAGAGGTTTATTGCCCTCTCCTCAAAATTCAGAGTACTCTGTAAACAAGGTCTGTGGGGTGAGTACAAAAGCCCATCTCCTTTCCCTCAAAGTGATACAAATTCTGGTGTAATCTCTTATTCTTCTGAACCCTGCAGGAGATCACATTGCACGTGGGCCTTCATGTGAAATCATACCTTTATTTGGCTCCTCCCCTTCCTCTTTTGGACCCCTGCATTCCTGGGAGCATTTCCTTATCAGTAGCACTGAATCATTCCCCAAGAATCTGCTTCTGATAGACCCTGACCTAACATATACAGAGATGGTCAGTGTTAATTTCATGCACAGCCTTTGTTGAGACTATAGTATTTGAGGGCATGAGGAACTAGATTTTAAAGATTATTGTCTGATGACTTAGAAGATAATCTTGGACTAGAGAGAGATTGGGAGTACAAAGAAGAAAAACAGTCAGTTATGTTTAGAAAGGTTCTGTTACCCACAAGAAGCTAGCAAAGTAGAAGTCAGGGACAAGAACTCAGGGGAGTTCATTAGGACCACACAGAGAGCACCAGCCTTCGTGAAAATGAATGCTTTAGTCACTGTTTTGTTTAAATAGTCCTCACTCATCTCTGGATGGGAAATCACTCAAGACAGGTTGCTTTTGATCACATTCTGTGATTCTCAAGCAGTTGACTAAGTAGTGTGGAGAAAGAGGGTGACAGCCCAGAAAAAAAGATGGGAGACCAGTTCTAAGAATTGGTCTTGTCTTTCTTTCTCATTTGTAGCCTTCATACTATCCTTAGAAAGCTTCTTATTTTTATTGCAGTTATGTTGCTTCATATTCTGATCAGAGGCCTTTACATTTTTCTCCTCTCCCCGCCAAATCTTTCCTATTTAGACTGACTGAGGTGGGATACTAGGATGTCCTGTCCTGGTTCTAGCTTCTGGTACCCAGCTTTCAGCACCTTTTCATTCATCTGTGTCTGGAGAGACCTGTTATAGGAGGACACTGTCAGCCACCAGGATATATGACCAGAACTATTTCTTTATTTACATGCTTTCTGGTGGGAGGTGGGAAAGAGCCTTCTCAGCATATCGCTCTGTCCATATATGTATATGATTTGCAGCCATGCTGCCAAACCTGTTACCTACCTTCTTTTCAGGCTCAAACAGGTCTATGTCACTGTAAGTTAAAAACCTAGAGCCCTGCAGGCCTATTTCTGTAAGTAAATGTAACTATGATTGAAGCAGGAAAGCTATGACGCACTGATCACAGGCTGGCAGCCAGGTTAATGTTAAATGCGTGGTCAGTTTCGGGGGAGCTTTTTGGTTGTTTCCTTTTTTGCTTGAGAAGATTGAACACATTAAGTAGGTGATTTTACATAAATTAACTCATATCTTCACCAGCGTTTGAATCACATTTTACACATTTGATTCAAATATATATTTTTAGGTAAAAAAATATACCTTTAGTCTCTATCACACTATCACAATCCATAGGATCTCATTACATGTATACTATTGTGACTCTGAAAGAAAATTTCTTATGTAAATTTCTGAATATATCCTTTTGAAATATTTGAAAAATTTGAGCCAGTATAATTATGTTCATATATATATATATATACATATATATATATATATTTGTGTGTGTGTGTACATATGTGTGCTTATATGTATGATATATATGTGTGTATATATATATATGTTCAAAGAGCCACTGTCAAGCCTTAGAAGCTGGATATATTAGAGCTTTCATTAACTATTTAAACATGACTTTTCTAAAATGCCCGTTCTCAAATCATGATATCTTAACACTATAGAGAAATTTTGTTTAGGGATGTATTGGGGCATTAATCTCTACACAGTGTGAACTGTGGCTGGGAAATATGTCTACATAGAATGTTAGATAAGACCTATTAAGTAAGAGACTCTCAAAAGAGGCTGGATACTTATTAGATGTCATGTACACAGTTTTCAGTGATATATGAGTTTACACATAATGGTAATATATATTTCAGAATGCTGTGCTCCTCATATAGTATGTATGGTTAGAAATAGGGGATATAGAAAGACTGTAAGCTCAAGAAAAATCAATTTGTTATCATTTAATGTGCCACACTGCCCCATCCTAAAGTAATAGGCAGTTGAAAAGAGTGCAGGATATTCCATTTCTCTCATGCTCAGTTATGAAAAAAAAAATATTAGTGGCTTCCATTTTTCAACATTATGTTAATGGAATGCAAATAGAAATAGTGGAAAGGAAAACTGGATGGCAAGATTACTTTCTGCTGGATTCAACATTTTAGAAAAAAGTCCACAGCACAAATCTCATTTTCTGTGTGAAGCAAGAAGGTTAAAATTTGTATTTAATCATGGATTGGACTTGCTACAGCTCTGAAAAGCCATCATAAAGCATTGCCTGCATGGACACATTTGTTGGCCGGATAGTAGCATACGATTCAATTTTCCACTCTTTGCGGTTCAATACAGATAAAAAAAAAGGAGTGAAATGTATAAATTCTCTTCCCCAAATGATATTTCTAGTTGGTGATATCCAGCTGTATCAGCCTGCAAAATTGCTTGGCTCTCCAAAGGCAATGACTAAAAACAAAACCTGAAAGTTGACAGGTTGACATCCTTAAGTAAATAAAAATGAAAACATTTTTAAAAGATTAGAAAGTAAAAGTAAGTAAAAAGAGGAGATGTATGGATAGTGTGTAAATCGTCTCACTTTTCAGCTGCCAAGGTCCTTGATTCAGCAAGATCCCAGCTAATGAAATCTAAGTCGTACTCATGGCTTGGTGAGAAGGCTTCATAGGCATCGTTACCTGGGATAACGTGAAGTACCAACAAAGAAAAGTGATTCCAGCACTTTAGGAAAAACCAAGTATACTGGACCCAAAAGTCAAGGTAGAATCAAATACATGATCCTGAGTATGAAAATCAGAGAGAACTGAAAAGAGTTCAGAGCTCATCATTAACAGCAGACTGGCATAAGGAACAAGCAGATGTATAGGTAGCTAGTGATATCAGCGAAGGTTAACCTAACTGAATAATGGCATTAAGTGAGCAAGTTAGAACTACCATAATCAGACTGATAGAAAGAGCTCAGATTTCAAACCAAACATGATTTTGAAATATAAGTATACTTCTTTATGGGCTGAGTAAACTTAAATTCATAATTTTTTGATCTCTTAGTTTCATCACCTATAAAACAGGTTCATAATCGACTTTATGTGAAGATTAGAGAAACAGTACGTGTCATATATCTGGTTTGATCCTTATCACACAGCATATCTTAAATAAACAATTTTTCTCCTTTTACTACAAATGGCAGCAGAAGTTTTATTAAAAAAGAATCTCATGGATTTGCATTTCTACCTAGAAAATCAATCTGAAAACTTCAAATACAAAGTGAAATGTCTATTTGTTCCTGAGACAGTTGGAGATAATCAAAGCTTTCTTCTGATTTTATCCACAAGCAAAAACAGCCTCTGAGGCAAAAATCACAGTTCACTATTCTAGAGAATCGTCTTCAATTCTGTAAGTCAAGAGCAGAAATAAGTCATGGATCACAGAGTTAAGAGAATTAGAGATAGTTGAAGAGAGTGATTGGATAGTATCAGGATTGCCAAGATCACAGCCTAGTACCTGTGTCATGGCCAGTACATGAACATGATTTGAGACTGCATCAAGGTTTGTTATGGAGCTATAGTTGAATATTTGGGAAATAGGAAGCAGAATCTACTTTATCTTGATGACTGAAGGATACCCAAACATTACTGGAGTCATCTGCTTGTAATTCATTATTTCCACCTGTACCATCTCACTGGCCTTCAAATTGGGATACCAGGCCTGCAGCCTCATAGGAAGGGGGAAAACAATATGTCAGAACTTGTGGACCTGCTTGGCTTCTTCCTTTATAAGCACAAATACTTTGAAACCCTATATCTGGAGGCAGCCATGGTTTCCTTTTAGTAAGAATTTTAATTTGAAAGAGACAGAAATGAAAGTGCAACTACTGAACTCATGTGTGCGTGTTTTGTAGCTGTTTAGTGTGACTTTTCCTAATTTAGTACGGAATAACCTCTAGCTCTAGGGACCCAAATCCAAGTCAACTTTCAACATGAGAAAACTCATTTTGATCCTCCCATTTGACAGAGGTGATGAACCTGTGTTGACCTTGGTGACAATTACAGGCAGGAGCTGGGCACAGTGTGTAAAAACAGCAGGCATCAGTGAACAGGCTCTCAGAGGTAATGAGCCAAAAATGAGATGCTCTTCCAATTCCTTTGGGAAATTACTAAAAATAGACCCTTTGCTGGCTCTAAGTATAAAGCTAGAATAAATACTGGGGAATATTGAGACCATGAGATATAGACATTAATTTAAGGCCTACAAAATGATCCAAAGGTGAAAAGATGAATTCTTGGAGAATATTAAACTTGATTGAAAGTGACAACAAAAATCTATGTATCTGTGGGTGTAATAGCTGGAAGGTCCCAGAGGAAACTCACCCTCTTGATTTTACAGATAAGGAAACAGGCCCCAGAGAGTTTGTCTAACTTGCCCAAGGATGAGAATAAGTTAGAGGAAGAGGCAGGTATAGAATCCTTCAATTTGCTGTACTATTTTGCACTTATGTTCTACCATCACACATTATCTCCTGTGTAGAAGCTTAAACATGTTTGTTTTCTTAGATACAGTGAAGATTATATAAAATATTTTAAAATGATATAGATTATTTTGAATACCTGTAAACTGTATCTCTGTGAGTAACAGTCAATTCTACCCTTGGCAAATAAAGAATGATGACATCCAGGGAATATGTGTGTGTCAGAGTTGGGGGGGAGGCAGTTTCTGAGAACCTTGTTATATGCAGAATGATTATGTAAGTAAATTATCAATTAATGTTCCATTTTAAATTTTATTGTAGGACTTCCCTGGTAGTTCAGTGGTAAAGGATCTACCTGACAATGCACGGGATATGGATTAGATCCCTGATCCAGAGATCCCACATTCTGTGGAATAACTAAGGCCATGCACCACAACTACTGAGGCCACATCCACAATTACTTAAACCCACATGCTGCAAAGCCCACGCTCCACAACAAGAAAAATACCGTAATGAGAATCCAGCGCAACACAGCAAAGAGGAGCCCCACTCAGTGCACTAGAGAAAACCCATGCACAGCAGCAAAGACCCAGCACAGTGAAAACAAATCTTGACCAACCTATATGTCTTCACTGAATTAAACATGCTCTAACTCTAGATGTTTAAACACCAAAACAAATACCTGATTGTTTTGGACAAAGGGAAAAAGACACGAACAGCACAAACTTTACCAGCTGACCAATCTCCTATTTGGTCCAAGGGATGAATACTGCTTTAACCTTAAAATACTTTCCTTTAGGATTAAGAACAATAACAGAAGGCATGCGGTGTAAAGCTTTGCATCGACCAGAGTTACACTGTTTGGTCTCCACATTTCCCATCCAGAGTATAAATTTATGTTTAAGGCATTGTCCTAGTGGAATGAAATATCCAAGATGCAGACCTCCTATTATGTGCTATATTAATTGTTGTCAGGACATTTATTTGTCAATCTCATTTGTTTTACCCTTATTCTTTAATAATACATTAAAACCCCAAATTTTGGCTAGCCACAGACTGTGAAAAGTCTACATCTCCCAACTAGTTTTATTTCAGTAACTGATCTCTCCTTAATAATATGAAAATGGAAGTGTCATGAGGTTTATGAGTCTTGTATAGGGAAATATTTGACCTCTATTTGTCATGATTTACTTTTTCCTTCTTCCATTATGCTGTTTGAAACACAGATGTGATGGTTGGAGCTCCAGCAATCACCTTAGGTAATGAGTTTAAGATCTGTAGCCAGGTTATTGAATTCTTCATGGTGCTAATACATGAGACCTAAATTTTCCATAGCTAGCTGGCCTTGTTTGAAGAAGAGAACAATATTATCTACTAAATTCATTTTGATAAGTTATATGTCACATGAAGTTAAAAGTTTTAATATATCTGTCTAAAATTCAGGAAGATATAGGATCTCTTTATTATTGAATCAACAACTTTATCTTATAATTCAAGACTTTATAATTTTTCATCCAATTTTTTAAAAAAGTTAGCTTTGTCCAGGATATTGTTATGTAGGACCTGAATAACAAACTAAGTTTTCAAAGGGAAGAGAAATATTAGCAGACAAATATGACTAGTTAAAATATTCTCTGACTTTATTATTTTAACTCAAGTGTTAGATAATCACCTATGTGATATAAGACAAATAAACAAATACAAAACTCTTCATTAAAACCTTTCAATACACATACCATCATCCATTTGTTTCTTTTTTGGTCACTGTATGCAACTTTTAGGATCTTAGTTTCCTGACCAGGTACTGAGCCAGGGCCATGGCAGTGAAAGCACTGAGTCCTAACCACTGGACTGCCAAGGGATTCCACTTGTTTTCTTATTGAACAATTATTGAGCATCCTATGCTTTGCTGGGCACTGCCATCTGTACCTTTAGATAATTTTTCTTCTTCAATACTCCTGAAAATCTAGTAGATTAACTTAGCTTTGCCCGCTTTTGAATTAGTCCATTTTTTCATAGATCCTAATTAAAGTTTCTCTCAAAAACATCACCCTCATTTGTTTGCATAAATTCCGTGTGCTCCAGGCTTGCTTTGAAATCTAATTTGGCTTTTCAACATGGCTGAAACAGAGGAAGAGGGGGGAAAGAGAAGGAGAAAAAATTGAGCCCTGGTCTGTATTTGTGTGCAGTTAGGGGGAGGCATGTGTTAATGTGTATGATAAACTTTGAGCAGTTCTCTATTGGATTCCAGAAAACATCTATAGATATTGTAAAGATGCTGTAAGTGCTATCATCCACTGCCTTAGATCTGTCAGACTAGTTAGACACTTCCTGGGACCCTGGAGTGAGTGGTACTCTTAATTTTCTGGCACTGTGACTCTACTTCCCAGCTAGACTCAGCACCATCAGTGACTTTCCTAAAGCCCCAAAGGGCTTGTAAATTTTAGTTTCAGAAGAGGATCAGGAAATTTTAAGATGTTTTTGTCATCTCAGTGTCAGCTCTGCATGCTTTTGAGTCTTCGCATCCTCTGCAAATATGTGTATGATTTAAAGTGCACGCTAAAGTCTGGTAGCCTGGTGTTTCTTTTATCCACATTAGCCCTGGTGGGATTTGGTGTCTTTTAGCCTGCTTGTGAAGGACTCTATTCACTCACTAGTCACAAGCACTTATCAGAGCTGCTTCACTAATTTAGAATAATTGTGTGTTAAGAGATGGCTGTGTTGAAGTAATAAAATATCTCAATTATTAACTATCAACATATTTAAATATGGATTTTGTTTGGAGAAGGTGTACTTTAACTCCAATGAATTGCTAACAATATGCGATGAAAACCAACTTTAATATTTAGATGAAAACTTCAAGACTGCTGTATTGTATATATATCACTAGCTCTGTACACTGATGTGTCGCAGTAATGGACTTCCACACTTAGTTTGCTTTTATCTGAGATCTGCAATGTGGAGGGCCTTATAATAAGTGCCATTGTAGTTGGATACAGAGATGAGTTGCCCGTAGTGTCATTCCACAGGCAACAAGATGGCAAAAACACAATGAATACCATTTGAAGTCAGATCTGGATTCAAATCTCAATCCTTACATTTAAAAAAAAAAAAAGTGTGTTTTGAATGACTATGTCATCTCTCTGAGTCTTTATTTAAGCATCAGATATTTGCAATGCTCAAAAGAAAGAGTAAAGTCCATTCCAGGCTGAGGATATTTGCTTCAACTCTGTTAGTTCCTTTCAAGTTTATGAGAGAGAAGAGAAAATAATTATTTAGAAGTTTGAAAGATGGATTGATCCCTTTGGGCCTAAATATCAAGGATTTGGAGGAGAACATGTTGGGGTGGCCGTTGCAGAGATGGTGCTTGGAGAAGTGCAGTTATGAGTAGTGCTTGGAAAGGGGAATTTTGCTTAGCGACATGGGCTCATCTGGGCAACGTGCTGAAAATAGGAGGGCATGATTCCTGGGCAGAATGTATGGGTTGTTAAATGTGGTCGAAGCATAATTTAATTTTCTAAAATAATTTCCTTATGCAACCTGGATCTTATTTGGAGTTCTTGCTGGATTATTTAAGCATATTTTTTCTGGCATCATTAAAATGAGGTGGTTCAAATTGCCAGGACTTGAACTATCACACTTATTGGATTAATAGAATCTGAATAAACACCCAGTGGACACTGAGCTTCCAACTCCACTGTGAGAATAAATTTATCACCTTCACTTTCATCAGTGGGCACTTGACACAAAGGATCCCATAGAGACATAACACAATGTCTATGTTACTGCTTTTTTTTTTTAACTTGACCTTTTTTTCTTGCAAATAGATATGCACAGAATTGTTTATAAGATGAGATAACCTGGCTCTATTTGAAGTGTTTACAGAAAAGATTTCCCAAGCTGCTAAAGAAGAAAGATTTCAAAGACTATCAAAGTCTTGTTAATAGCTATCAATAAAACCATGGGTTAGTTTATCTCATGTTAATCTAAACAAAATTTTATGATCCAAGGTCAGACTTTCATCTTGGTTAGACCACCAAGGCAGGAAAGAAAATTCATTTCAGGAATTATTGAGTCGCATTGGACATTAGCACTAGGAAAATCTTGATCTGAATCTTAGATCCACCATTAACTAGTTGTGTGCATATATTTTTTAAGTTCTGTTTTCTTATTGACAAAATGGTAATTAGAACTTTGTCACAAAGTGTTGCATTAACAGTTTCAAGATATATTTTAAAAGCCTGTTATTGTGCTTACTAGTAAGCTTTTCATAATTATTTATTATTTTTATTTTATTGTATAAATGACATTTAGTTTATACAAATATATGCCACAAGTAATTGCTGTCTTAATGGAACTTTATAGTGGAGGAAGGACTGATTTATTAGTAATAAATTATGGTAGAGTAAAATTAATCTTTAAGGAATTCATAAGCATAATTCTACAAGAGCACAAATGAAAGAATGATTAATTTGGGTTTGAGAGATTAGGGAACGCCTCCCAGCAGCATTGACATTTGAGTTTAGCCATAAAGGATGACTTTTCTAATAATCTGAAAATGAAAGTAGAGATGCTGTAAATGAGGAACTGCATGGAACCCAGGGGCAGGAATAGCAATCCTTTTGCAATGTGGAATGGAGCACTACATGATTAGTCTTTTCAGTGTTTGAGAGACACTTGGCTGTCATATCTATGTTTCCATCTGAGAGCCCTTATCATTACATTATATCACTGCCCACCACTTCCTCCCTGTTCTCCAGCTTATCCTTCTCTCATCTCTCCACTTTGCATTTCAGAGTCTTACCACAGCTCTATTTCCATAAGATATATCATTTGCAAAGTAATCACCAATACATATCTCTAGCACCATATGAGATTGGGGGTGGGGGTTGGATATTCAAGTAGAAAGTAATAGTGTGCACACAATTATCTCAAACTCATTAAACCACAGTTTTATTCAGTCATAGTTGTTTATTCATCATAGTCAGAGTTCCAATGGAGAGTGGTCCTGCATCCATGATATTCTTTGTATTACAGAGACAAGAAGCAGGGAACATTGATGTGTCTGTATGATGAAAGTAGCCTGACAGGGTACGATCTCAAGTTCAAGTTCAGTTGCTGAGTCATGTCTGACTCTTTGCAACCCCATGGACTTCAGCATGCCAGGCTTCCCTGTCCATCATCAACTCTCAGAGTTTACTCAGACTCATGTCCATTGACTTGGTGATGCCATCCAACCATCTCATCCTCTATTGTCCCCTTCTCCTCCTGCCTTCAATCTTTCCCAGCATCAGGGTTTTTTTCAGTGAGTTAGTTCTTTGCATCAGGTGGCCAAAGTATTGGAGTTTCAGCTTCAGCATCAGTCCTTCCAATGAAAATTCAGGACTGATTTCCTTTAGATGGATTGGTTGGATCTCCTTGTTGTCCAAGGGACTTTCAAGAGTCTTCTCCAACACCACAGCTCAAAAGCACCAATTCTTTGGGACTCAGCTTTCTTTATAGTCCAACTCTCATATCCATACACATCCATACATGGCTACTGGAAAAACCATAGCTTTGACTAGACAGATCTTTACAGTCTATGGGGTCGCAAAGAGTCAGACTTGACTGAAGCGACTTAGCATGCAGGGAATAACAGTGAGGATCACCAGATGTTTGACACAAATGTGGCAAATATGGTTTCTTACACATGACACTCTGCTTCTGAATACTTTTGAGCCTTTAGATCCTTTTTAAAGCTTGTGCAAATTCCATAGAGTATTGCCCCAAGTTGATCCAGGAGTTAAAACCAATCTTGGCATTCTGTAGTTCTATACTCTAGACATGGAAACTTAACCTCGCCAGATACTGCAGACATAGAAAGGACTTTAGATAGTAGGCTATTCCCCTGGTTCCTACCCCCTTTGTCTTTATATTGGCTAAAGGTCTTCCAGAATGACTAGTGAAGTGTACTGTGAGAAATGGAGGTCTAGACATGATTTTTATTCTCATCAGTATAGTCTCTTAACAGTAGTATAAAGTAGAAAACAAAGAGGGTGTTTATGAAAAAGTCGAAACTAAAAAATAAATCAGTAAAATGAAGGGAGGGAAGAATAAAAATAAAGCAGTCTGGAGTGCCTGGAAAATGAATTACCTGTAAAGACAGAGATAGAGATTGTGTGACTCTAACTAAAACTTCAGAGTATAATTTAGCTTCATAAATGAAAGAAGTATAGGAAAGAGTATATCATCCTACATATTAACTAGATTCATTCTAGACTTAAAATCATTAAAAAATGGACACTTGATTTTTTTTTCCAAAGGAATGGAAGAGCCAGGAAAAGTAATCCATGTTTAACCAAATCACTTATGTGGTTATTTTTGCATGTGAACAATAAAAATGTTGAAATTGGTCTGTAATATTGGTTATTGATAAATCCATTTGGAAAACACTAAGCAAAAGCACTTGCAAATTAAATAGCATCAATTTGTACTGTTGATTTGATCCTTTATATAAATAAGGTTTAACAAACTTCTAAGAAAAAGAGTATAAATGGATGATAACATATATGGAGTTTAAAATTACACGCATCACACCCACAGATGAATTAGATCAAGAGAATGTAGGATGGTCCACTTAGAATTGCTCTCTGAAAATAGAAAACAGAAATTGTAGTTGAGGAAATAGATTTTACTGGGACCCTTTCCTGAAAATTCCCAATAAATTATAATAAAGAGAAGATTTAAAATGGTGATACTGACTTTAATTTTTTGAAATTACTCAGTTTGTCCCAGAGACAAAAATTGAAAGGGTGAAAGTGAAAGCTGGAATCATGTTTTGTTTTCATCAGTTTGGTCCCTTCTGATGTAGCCAAAGCTTGGATCACATTGCTAGTCACAAACTAAGAATAATTCATGAAATCTTAATGGGCTGGAGACTACTTTTTGAAGGAGGAGAGGCATGGGGGAAATAATATTTATTCATAGCTTTATTAAAAAAATGTGCAGTTGATATAATAATTTTTATTGTAAAATAAAATTTAGCATTTCTTATTGGAATATAATTGCTTTACAAAGTTGTGTTAGTGTCTGCTATACAGTGAATGAATTAGCTGGAAGTGCAAGAGAGTTCCAAAAAAACATCTGTCTCTGCTTTATTGACTATGCCGAAGCCTTTGACTGCGTGGATCACAATCAACTGGAAAATTCTGAAAGAGATGGGAATACCAGACCACCTGACCCGCCTCTTGAGAAACCTGTATGCAAGTCAGGAAGCAACAGTTAGAACTGGACATGTACAACAGACTGGTTCCAAATAGGAAAAGGAGTACATCAAGGCTGTATATTGTCACCCTGCTTATTTAACTTATATGCAGAGTACATCATGAGAAACGCTGGGCTGGAAGAAGCACATGCTGGAATCAAGATTGCTGGGAGAAATATCAATAACCTTAGATATGCAGATGACACCACCCTTATGGCAGAAAGTGAAGAGGAACTAAAAAGCCTCTTGATGAAAGTGAAAGAAGACAGTGAAAAAGTTGGCTTAAAGCTCAACATTCCGGAAACTAAGATCATGGCATCTGGTCCCATCACTTCATGGGAAATAGATGGGGAGACAGTGGAAAGAGTGTCAGACTTTATTTTTGGGGGCTCCAAAATCACTGCAGATGGTGACTGCAGCCATGAAATTAAAAGACTCTAACTCCTTGGAAGGAAAGTTATGACCAACCTAGATAGCATATTAAAAAGCAGAGACATTACTTTGCCAACAAAGGTTCATCTAGTCAAGGCTATGGTTTTTCCAGTGGTTATGTTTGGATATGAGAGTTGGACTGTGAAGAAAGCTGAGTGCTGAAAAATTGATGCTTTTGAACTGTGGTGTTGGAGAAGACTCTTGAGAGTCCCTTGGACTGCAAGGAGATCCAACCAGTCCATCCTAAAGGAGATCAGTCCTGGATGTTCATTGGAAGGACTGATGTTGAAGCTGAAACTCCAATACTTTGGCCACCTCATGCAAAGAGTTGACTCGTTGGAAAAGACCCTGATGCTGGGAGGGACTGGGGGCAGGAGGAGAAGGGGACGACAGAGGAGGAGATGGCTGGATGGCATCACCAACTCAATGGACATGAGTTTGAGTAGACTCCTGGAGTTTGTGATGGACAGGGAGGCCTGGCATGCTGCGATTCATGGGGTCGCAAAGAGTCAGACACGACTGAGCGACTGAACTGAACTGAACTGATGCATATATGGAGAAGGCAATGGCAATCCACTCCAGTACTCTTGCCTGGAAATCCCATGGGCAGAGGAGCCTGGTAGGCTACAGTCCATGGGGTCACAAAGAGTTGGACATGACTGAGCGACTTCAGTTTCACTTTTCACTTTTATGCATTGGAAAAGGAAATGGAAGCCCACTCCAGTGTTCTTTCCTGGAGAATCCCAGGGACAGGGGAGCCTGGTGGGCTGCCGTCTATGGGGCCACGCAGAGTTGGACATGACTGAAGCGACCTGGCAGCAGCAGCAGCAACATGCATATATACCCTCCCTCCCACTGCCTCTCATCCCACCCGTCTAGGTCATCACAGAACACTGAGCTTTGCTTCCTGTGCTTCATAGCAGGTTCCCACTATGATAGTTTTACACATGATAGTGTATATATGTCAATCCTAATTTCCAATTTGTCTCACCCTCTTCTTCCCCATATTTAGGACTTCTTAACCCCTACTATAATGATACTATAGTAGGGGATCACTGTCTTTCTCTTTAGAAGATGTATAAAATAAATTCTAAAGATAGTAGGTTATTTTTCCATTTACCTAGGAGGCTTAGATGAGTTTTTTTCCAATTGTCTTAGGAGGCAGACCTAGAGTTTCAGAGGCTTAGACCATCTCCTGAGGTACTAACCGTCTCTGGGTAACATTTGCCCCACCAGATGTTAGAAAGGGGTAGATTTTTAAACACAGGGGATGCTTGGCCAAGCTCTTTCAACAATATTGTTATTGTTGTTCAGTCACTAAGTCATGTCTGACTCTTTGCGGCCACATGGACTGCAGCACATCAGGCTCCTCTGTCCTTCACTGTCTCCTGGAGTTTGCTCAGATTCATGTCAGTGATGCTGTCTAATCATCTCATCTTCTGTGGCCTCTTCTCCTTTTGCATTCAATCTTTCCCACCATCAGAGTTTTTCCCAGTGAGTCAGCTCTAGGCATCAGGTGGCCAAAGTATTGGAGATTCATCTTCAGCATTAGTCTTTCCAATGAATATGCAGGGTTGATTTCCTTTAGCATTGACTGTTTTGATCTCCTTGCCGTCCAAGGGACTCTTAATAGTCTTCTCCAGCACGTCAGTTTAAAAGCATCAATTCTTCTGCACTCAGCCTTTTTTATGTTCCAACTCTCACATCTGTTCATGACTACTGGAAAAATCATGGCTTTGTGTTTGTTGGCATACAACTGAGGAGCCCAATATTTAGTCAAAGTCACAACACAGCATTCACAATATAAACCACAACTACTCATTTATAAACTCTGAAACTTAGGTGGGAAATGGTTCAATAAGAAACAGAAGCCTTGTACTATGTGACCAATAAATGAACTGAAGTAAAAGTCAATAGAACAAAGTATATAAAGTTATAACAAATATGTCTCTGACAATTGTATCCTTCTTTGGAAACAATTTCACTGTAGAAATTTTAAGCACATTAACACAGGCACAGTTACATAAGCACATGTCCTTCTGTCACACTGAGTGGAATTTACTACTACTTCCAGCTAAACCCTGCTGAGCCAGCAGTGCCAAAGATATTTTTGACATTTTTTTTTTGTTCTGACAACAGCATTATATCTGTGGTCTGATATATGCTACAGTACCCTTTATAGTGGTCCCCAAACTTTTTGGCACCAGTGACAGATTTTGTGGAAGACAATTTTTCCATTTTTCCATGAACGGGGACGGGGAGGATTGTTCCGCCTGTAATGTGAGCCACGAGGAGTGGTAGATGAAGCTTTGCTTACACATGTACTGCTTACTTCCTACTGTTCCTAACAGGCTATGGACCAGTACTGGTCCTCAGCCCAGGGGTTGGGGACCCCTGCTTTAATGTAAGCTTCATGAACACCATTTGTAGTATACTTGTTTCGTAAATTGTCTCTGATGACTAGAACAGTGTTGATTACATAGTACCTACTCAATGAAACACTTACAATGAGTAAAAATGCTAATTTCACTTCAATCCATTTATCTTTCCATAGATATGAATGAGTTTTTCAGGTATTTCTCTTAAAGGCCTTCCCAGATGGCTCAGTAGTGAAACAAAAAACAAAAAAACCCACCTGCCAAGGTAGGAGCCACAGGAAACTTGAGTTTGATCTTTGGGTCCTGAAGATCCCCTGGAGGAAGAAATGGCAACCCACTCCAGTATTCTTGCCTGGGAAATCCTATGGATAGAGGAGCCTAGTGAGCCACAGTCGGTAGGGTCAAAAAGAGTCGGACGTGATTGAGCAACTGAGCACATGCCCACATTTCTCTTAAAAGTAGCCTCCAACCCAAGAATGCCTGAGTTTTTGTATATAGTTTTTTAATACAATATTAATGTATTCTCCTATAATATTATCTCCTGCAGTGACTTTTCCTCCGGTCATTATTTAGCAAATAATACTGCTGAATAAGTCTTATTTAGTACCTCCTCTGTGTCATGAAAGATGCTGACATCCTCTGAGAGTCAGATGCTTCTTTTCATGTTTTATTTTAGCTATTCCTAAAGGAAGCAGTTTATGGAAATATAATAGAATGTCGAGGAGATAATTATTCTGTCACATCTGAACTAGCATTGGTATGTAACATGAAATAAGATTAAAGTCAGGTTTCTAAAAGTACCTTTTAAATGTGGAAGTTACTTTTGTAAGTGAAATATTTTGTTTTATTCGGTTACTTTTTGTTGTATCCTGTTGTTTGTCCCTAAATACTACATTTTAGTAAAAAAAAATATATATATATACATATATTTATTTTATTGGCACTGAAGAAAGCAAAATGTTCAACGATGTGTTATACAAGTTATATAAATAGAACATAATCTCCAGATAAATACTGAGATTCCAAAATGGCTTTGATCACATGGTTTTATCCTTGGAGGGAAAGTTGAATGACCAATTATAAAGAGCAGGTTAGAGAGCATAACTGACTCAATGGATATGAATTTGACAAAACTCTGGGACACAGTGAAGGACAGGGAATACTGGCATACTGCAGTCCATGGAATCCAAAAAAGTCAGACACAACTTAGCAACTCAACAACAATGAAGAACAGGGACTTTTTAGTGAGTAGGTTCAGGCTTCTATTCCTGACAGTCATTAACTTTGGAACTTTGACCAAGTTATACTTTATCTTTTGAGTCATAGTTTTATCCTTTACTAAATGGGGATTAAAAGTACCAAGAGCAAGAGAGCATGTAGCTTTGTAAAAAAAAAATAGAGTACACACTTTGATTCATAGCAAATGATTAATGTGTGATTTCTGCTGTTTTTCTAGAACTCCTCTTTTCAAAAAAAAAAAAAAAAAGAATGGTTGTTTTTATCTCCATCAATATGCTAACTATTTTAAATAAGAGAAGTTGCATTGTATCAAAAAAACAATTCCTAGTTAATAGATTTCTATGTACTCTACTTTTGCAACCACACAAAAATAGTAAGTAGGCTCCATAGGCTATCAATAATTTACACTTCATAGGGCAACTGGTTGTTGAGTTAAGCAGACTGGCACATGTGAAATAAGTAAATTATGTATGAGGAGTTTGGGGCAAGGCTTTCCTTTCATGGAGTTTCAACTGCTGTAGTGCCCACTACAGAGGAATTATGAGCCACATCTGACCCACTTTAATTGCTTTCTGTCAAATTAAATGGTAAACAAAGTGAATCCTACAAAATTCTCCCTATGAGAATCTTACTAATATAAAAAGCTGGGTATCAGAAAGGTCAAAACTTAATTTTAAGGTGCTCCAAGCAATTTTGACAAACTCTCTAGATAAGGGCAGATGCTACATAGAAATTTTCTACATGGCTAATTTTAATAATACCGTTTTCCCAGTTTTTCTGTGAAATTAGTAAGAGAATTCCAAAGGAAAGAATAACTACTGATAGCCTATATTAGTTTGTTTTTTGTCCATAAAAATATATTATTACATATATTAATATATCTATATTAATCAAAACTCTACTAGTTGAAACTGTCAGAATTAACTTAGATGACTTTGGGAAAAAGGAAAAATAAACTATGTAATTTACATAACTGCAGAAAAGGCAAGAAGAGCTATGTTTTCAAGGTTTCATGAAGGAATCTGAAACTTGAATGCCACTAGTGTTCTGTTTGCAAGCTATGAAAACCAGCTCTGGCTATAATAAAGAGAAAAGAAAAGCTTGTTTGAAGATATCAGGTACCCTTGTTCAATATAGATTAGAAATATGTTAGGAATATGACAGAAATAGAGGAAATTCCAGAATGCCAAAGAGCAGTAGACTTAGTTATTTATATAGTTTGAATGTTTCTCTAGGAAGCCCCATATGCTCTACCAGGATGGGGCCACCACTGAAATTAAAAATCGTCACCAATACCACATCAGCAAATAACATTAGCACAGTTGCTCTGTTTTCCACATCCAGACAGACTCTGAGAGAGGAGACTCCAATTAGACTAGCTTAGAAATTGGCCTCATCTCCTTGAGGTTTTTTCCATGGAAGAATTCTGTCCATACAAAGAGGGAATTCCTTCAAAGAGCAAAGGTGATCAGAGAGCCTGACAGCCCCTCCAAACAAGAGACAGTCACCATTGCTCACTTCCTTTGCTCAGTAAATTTGCCTCTCTCTGGATTGGCAGCATCCTCTCCTATACGTCAACTCCTTCCATTTGTTAAGAAGGAAGACTGCTAACAAATGCCAAATTTATATATTCATCACCAAAGGGGAAATCATTAATTCTCCTTTTTGCATTTTTATGATTGTGAGAATGTTTTGGATTATCAGTATTTGGAATGCATGCTCATCTCTGTTGCTAGGAAAGTCCTCAGTTGACATCTCTCATTAAAACATGGTTGAATTAGTCATAGAGTCATTTACTGTAAAGATTTTAGCTTTATATAGGTATCCACACTTTCACTTGACTGAAGACAATATTGAACTTAGAAGATATAAGGCAACTTCTATACAGTTATAAGAATGCTGGATGTTGGAATATATATTGAAATTCAGTGTGTATGGCTGTCTTTAAAATGCACCCTTCTGCCTTCCAACTTCTCCATAAATAGGAAGTATGGTCACTCAAGCTATTTAACTCTCCATTGCTCCAATCATTTGCTGAAATAATGGATAATTTATAGAGTTTGAAAAGTGAAATGGCAGTAAAGATTTTAATTAAACCTTCAGTAGTCAGCTACTTTAAGCACTACAAAAATATTTGATTGGGATTTTTTAGTCAACTTTAAAAATATTTAGCAAGTTTAGCCTGATTTAGCAAAATATCTCTATGGGTGGAAGGAAAGCATTCCCCCCCCCCCCACCTTGATTTTTAACTAATGTTTTATGAAATAGTCTTGCCATGAACTTTCATTATTTGGGGGTTAATTATCAAAGACAAAATGTTATCTCAGTGATTAGCGGATACTGTCTCATTAATGATAAGTTAGGCAGAAATTTTTATATCAAATTATACAATAGTGTGGGTTTCCCAGGTGGCGCTTGTGGTAAAGTACACCCTGCCAATGCAGGAGACATAAGAGATACAGGTTCAGTCCCTGCATTGGGAAGATCCCTTGGAGGAGAGCATGGCAGCCCATCCCAGTATTCTTGCTCAGAGAATTCCAGGGACAGAGGAGCCTGGTGGGGTGCAAAGAATCAGACAGGACTGAGTGACTTAGAATGCATGCAATAGCATACTTATGCTAAATTATTGTTTCCAAACCTGAATAATCATTGGAGTATCCTTAGAGAATATTCAGTATTTTTATTAATGCAGATACATAGGTTTCACCTAAGAGTTTCAAATTGTAATCTCATGGGTCATTATAATATAGAAATACATATTTTTTAAATGCTCTCAGAGTAATTATAATGATTAGATGGGATTGGGTGCTACATAGCTAAATGATATATTTAATAGAAAGATTAAAATTAAACATTTTCTTAGTTTTTAAACCATTTTACTACAGGATTTTAATGTTATATGTGAAAGGGTTTTCCTATGGCTCCATTACTATACAAAATATAGGGTTTTTAACTTATTTGTACTATTATTCAATGTCTTTAGACATTTGTTGATGATGGAATATTCACCTATAGGTGAACGTGTACATGGAAATCCAGACATAACTGCATGTTCAGGAAATAGGGTATGACTGCTATCTTGGCAACCATTAGCCTGAGTTAATTCAATTTATTGTTTTTTTACACATTTATTGAGTACCATCTATCTTATGGACAGTGTTAAGATCTGTAAGAGTAGGGGAGAAATATAAAAGTAAAAAATTTAAGTTTAGTCAGTTAAATCAGCATGTGATGATTAACAAAGTAGATTTTTCTGTTTAATAAGTAAGCTCTGCATTTTAGGCAGAATTAAATGCAACAGTGAAAAAAATAAAGCTAAAAAATAAAAGTCATAAGGATGAAATGGTTAAAAGGAACAAATCAGAATTACTATTATGGTATTACTCTGGAAGCCAAGTGTAAGATTTACCAGAGTAAGAGAGACAGTTGGAGTTCTGAGGGCTGCAGGAAGTAGGAATCAGGATCTGACAAGGTGATGGATGAGAAAGTAGAATAGCATCTTCAGCTCTGCCAACTCCCAAATGTCCCTGTCGGATTATCTCTAGACTTAAAGGAGCCAAGTACAGATGCTTTGCCTTTATGCAGTGTCGTAGATGAGGTTTAGACTGGATTCCCTAACTTCAGTGAAAGTTCAGATCCCTGAAGAGTTTCCCAAGAGGCTCAGTGGTTAAAAAAAACAGAAATCCACCTGCCAATGCAGGAGACACAGGTTTGATCCCTGGGTTGGGAAGATCCCCTGGAGTAGAAAATGGCAACCTTCTCCAGTATTCTTGCTGGTATAATCTCATGGACAGAGGAGCCTGGCAGGCTACAGTCCATGGGGTCACAAAAAGTCGGACATGACTGACCACACGCACAAGCATGCTCTCTTAGATCCCTGATTGTTATTTAATGGAATTATAGTGCTATCAAGGCACAGTGCTTCCTAAGACAGAGTGAATGGTTCACGTTCCTTGGGAGTTGGGTCAAGATAACACTGTTTTTTCCAACAAGAAGAATGGCAGACTGTCAGAAATGGTCTAACTGCATAGCTAAAAGATCACTGTCTTTCCCACTAATCTCCAAGCTGTTCAATTGCTCAGTCGTGTCTGACTCTTTGCGACCCCGTGCACTGCCCCATGCACAGCCCCGTGCGTCTGTCCTTCATGATCTCCTGGGAATTTGCTCAAACTCATGTCTATCAAGTCAGTGATGCCATCCAACCATCTCCTCTTCTGTTGCTCCCTTCTCCTGCCCTCAGTCTTTCCCAGGATCAGGGTCTTTTCCAACGAGTCAGCTCTTCAGATCAAGCAAACAAAGTATTGGAGCTTCAGCTTCAGCATCAGCCCTTCTAATGTATATTCAAGGTTGATTTCCTTTAGGATTGATTATCAGGCTCAAAAATGAGAATAAAATGTGAAACAGTATGTCTAACAGACTAGCATCATTTACACATACCATTTTGGTTGAATTTTGTGTGCATTTGATTATCAGGGTGATGGTGGCCTCATAAAATGAGGTTGGAAGTGTTCTTTCCTCTGCAATTTTTTGGAAGAATTTGAGAAGAATGGGTGTTAGCTCATCTCTAAATGTGTGGTAGAATGTGCCTATGAGGCCATCTGATCCTGTACATTTGTTTGTTGGAAGATTTTAATCAGTTTCAATTTAGTTACTTATGACTGATCTGTCCATACTTTCCATTTATTCCTGGTTCAGTCTTGGAGGTTTGTAGCTTTCTAAGAATTTGTCTCTTTCTTCCAGGTTGTCCATTTTATTGACATATAGTTGCTTATAGTAGTCTCTTATGATCGTTTGTATTTTTGTGGTGTCTGTTGTAACTGTGGCCAGGCTTAGATTACAAAATGTCTTAGGTCAAAAATGACTTATTTTATATGAAGAAAGTCATGCCTGGTTCTTTTTCTCCAGGGATCCCCTACCTTATCTGATTACAAAACTGCTAAATAAGTATTGAAAATTAATAACCATATAGTTATATGGTTTTGCTTCTTGCATATTTTTCTAATGGTACAGGAAATAAAGGCTAAGGAATATTGTATGTGTGTGTGATTTTTAAAACATGTGAGAGCCCAGGGAAAACATTTAAAGACTGGCTCCTAGTTAGCCTTCTCTCCTGACATTTAGGCTATTTTACTTATGAAGCACCAAGTAGTCAACATACACCACCAATGTGCAATCCACTGGTTTCACATAGCTGCTGCTGCTGCTAAGTCGCTTCAGTCGTGTCAGACTTTGTACGACGCCATAGACAGCAGCCCACCAGGCTCCCCTGTCCCCGGGATTCTCCAGGCAAGAACACTGGAGTGGGTTGATATTTCTGTCTCCAGTGCATGCAAGTGAAAAGTGAAAGTGAAATCACTCAGTCGTGTCCGACTCGTAGCCACCCCATGGACTGCAGCCCACCAGGCTCCTCTGCCCATGGGATTTTCCAGGCAAGAGTAGTGGAGTGGGGTGCCATCGCCATCTCCGGTTTCACATGGATATCTTGTTAAATTGCAACATTTTTCTGTTCTAAGCTTATCCACACCTCTTACCTCCATATACTCTTAATTCTCAGTTCCATTTTAATGTATTTCTGAAATTTCTTTAGGCTTAGAAGGTGCAATTTGGTCTCAGTCTGATTTTATTCTATGCTCTTACTCTAAAAATGGCTCAACTATCTTTTTCTCTTTCAGCTTCCTTTGAGGGAATACACTAAACACTACCATAGAACCCACTAATATCATCCGTGGAAATCATTCCTTTAGACTTTATAGGTTTCTTGAAGGTCAAGAATAATATTGACCTCAGAGAATTGTTTTGGTGGTTGTTGTTACTAATGATCAACAACTCTGCATGTTTTCCTATTTCTAAATTGATCAAATTCAGTAATAACTATTGTTTGTCAGTAATGTTAGTACACTGAAAAATCTTCCAAAATATGGTGCCCATGTGGAAAAACTGCAATCAAAGCACTCCTCAGAAAACCAATTTTTCCCCTCCTTGGAAGTGAAAAAATAATAATAACAATAACTGGACCAAGTTGTAACTAAGAATCCTTTGATATTTTACTTTTTATGATTTTCTCTTTCACTGCAATTTATTTTTATCAGCAGTTTACAAGTTTCCCTTGGACAAAAAAATTACATGCACCATGGTGGGATTATTTTTCTCTTCCTTTTTGACTATGAATTCTGTTACCAGAATGTAAGCAAATTCTACACTGAGCCCTGTGATTTAAAGATAAATAATAAGAATCAAGGAATCAATAGTAAGTAAAATAATTTAGGAAAAAAACAATAAATTTTTGTATTTGAAGATTAACTTGGTTGTTCTTCTCTCCTTATAAAATTAGTTTTGTTCAAGGCCTACTGTGCAGGGAAGGCCTTAGGGAAATAAAGTGGTACATTTTTTCATTGTCTTCAAATATATTTTCTGCTTGAACAGAGTCAGCATTAAATTTAAAGCAAGATAATCACTTGCTGATAGAAGTCTCAGTATACAAAGCATGGTAGAAAGGCCCACTCTCTTCTGGGTGTTGATTTTTAGGTCACTCAACTGCACATTTTTCTGACCACACACACACCAGGAATTTGATTTAACACAGTTTGATCACCTAGCCTATATCACAACAAGAGAAAATTCTTTTAAAAACACAAATATTGCTGTTTACAGCTAACCTGGTAGAGCAAAGAGGCTCAGTTTTAGATCTCAGAGACTCGTTTTCAAATCCTTACTCTTATACATACTAGCTGTATGACCTTATGTCGTATTTAACCTCACTGAGTATTAGTTTCCCCGTCTGATCAAATTTGTCTGACTCCTATATTCCATATTATTTCTGTGACATCAGACTTCTCTTAATGTGCCTGTATCCACATAGTCATTATTATTATTAAACAATTTCCACTATTGTATGCCGTATCCTCAGAGTCTATGGTGTGTCTATTCTCACCCATTTTTCATCGCATGCAAATACCCATCAAGATTTTAGCATTACTGTACCTGCCCTATTTAATCCGATTAGACTGTGACGTCCATAAGTTTGTTCTGCACATCTCTGTTTCCTGAAATCAAAGAAACCATCAGGGTCATTAGAAATTAGTATGTGCTTTATAATTATTGCTTCTTCCTCCATTTAAATATAGCATAATTTCAATAAAGTAGGAAGTTTGAGAAAAGGGTTATCTTCAAATTAGCTCTAGATTTGGAGTTCTCTGCTTGAAAGGAAAGCAAGGGAACTAAATAAAATAGTCCAACAGCATTTCATGCTACAGAAAGGGGCTGTGAGCAAGCAGGTTGCCACTAAACAGTATCCCACATTGATGGCTCAAATTTTTTTTCTCCTTTTAAACATGTTCGTTTCTCAGAGTAATACGTGTTTCTGGAGGGAGAGAAAGGTCACAGCAGAGATGACATATGTCAGCACCTGTGTCATTACTAGGAGAGTCTGCCTCGCCATGTTTACCTCTCAGCAGGCTCCTGCTTATTTTCCTCTTCCCACTGAAGCAAACTCGTTTCAAGTGCACAACTCAGGGAACAGTGCCCCAGGAAGGAAGGCATCAACATGGGTGGCACTCATACAGTAGACACCTGGAAAGCTTTCCGTGGACAGGAATTCAGTTTTGTACCCTGGTTGATGCTGTTGAAAAGGAGAAGCCCAGGGAAATGCTATTTGCCCCTTTGTTTAACCGAATATTCTGCTTAGAAAAAATTCTTCAGTATACAATGCCTGCATAGAATATTAAATTTTAAATAAGATAGGCAAATGAGGGAGATAAATGTAACTGAGATATATTCATTCAACTGATATTTGAAGAGGAATTATTATGTGCCATGCACATAATTTCTGGGATGCTAGAAGTCTCCTGTGATGGATGAAATTGTCTAGTCAAGAGAGGGAAGAGAGAACAAGTATGCAAATAATTAAAAAGTGATTACAAACTGGAAGAGTTGATATGAAGGGATTATAGATGGGATTTAATAGATGGTGACATGAAGACAAGAAAGAGGGAAAGTTCATAGCAAGCCTTATTGGCGGTCATGACATTTGAACTTGGAACTGAAAGATGATGCTTCTGCTTCTAATAAAGATGATATAACAGGGACTGGATTTAACTTTGACCTGAAACAATCATAAAACAAATGAAACAGTTGAAATAAAAGTTTTTCAAGACATAGGCATCAGGCAACAAAAGCAGCAGGCCTGAGTGTTGGCAAGCAAACAAGAAAGCCCTGCTCTTGGCCAATCTTACAGTCTTGAGAAAGTTTCCAGACAATGGTGCAGACAGTAAAACCCAGGCAGCATGCAATGATCTCCTTGAATTGAAGAGGTAGGGCTGAGAATGTGGGATTGGTGATGGTTGAAGTCCATAGGTCAGGGGAACTGGTGAGAGAGCTACATACAGAGAAAAGTACATATATCCACAAGGGTCAATACATGCATGAGAGGAGATCACTCAAAACTGGGAAATGACCTTACAAAAAGATAGAAGTTGACAGAGTGTGGCATTTATAGAGGTCCAGAGTAGTGCTTTTCTCAGCAGTCAGATTGGGAAGCTTTATAATTCATGGGACTTTTTTTTTTTTTAATGTTAACTTTTATTTATTTATTATTTTTTTGTGGTCACTCCTCCCTAAATTTTTTTTTCCTTTTATTTTTATTTGTTGGAGGCTAATTGCTTTACAATATTGTAGTGGTTTTTGCCATACATTGACATGAATCAGCCATGGATTTACATGTTTTCCCCATCCTGAACCCCTCCTCCCACCTCTCTTCCCATCCCACCCCTCTGGGTCTTCCCAGTGCACCAGCCCCGAGCACTTGTCTCATGCATCCAACCTGGACTGGCGATCTGTTTCACACTTGAAAATATACATGTTTCGACACTGTTCTCTCAGATCATCCCACCCTCACCTTCTCCCATAGAGTCCAAAAATCTGTACTATACATCTGTGTCTCTTTTTCTGTCTTGCATATAGGGTTATTGTTACCATCTTTCTAAATTCCTTGTATATGCATTAGTATACTGTATTGGTGTTTATCTTTCTTTGGCTGCAATACACAGGGAAGTAACCTTACATTGAACATTGGTTGTCTTTTAGTTGCTAAGTTGTGTCTGACTCTTTGCAACCCCATGAACTTCAGCATGCCAGGCTTCTCTGTCCTTCACTATCTCCTGTAATTTCCTCAAACTCATGTCCGTTGAGTTGATAATGCCATCCAACCATCTCATCTTCTGTCACCACCTTCTCCTCCTACCCTCAATCTTCCCTAGCATCACAATCTTTTCCAATGAGTTGGCTCTTTGCATGAGTAGGACAAAGTATTGGAGCTTCAGTTTCTGCATCAGTCCTTCCAATGATTTCCTTTAGGACTGATTGGTTGGATCTCCTGGCTATCCAAGGGACTCTCAAGAGTCTTATTCAGCACCAGTTTGAAAGCATCAATTCTTCAGTTCTCAGCCTTCTTTATGGTCCAGCTATCACATCTGTACATGACTAATGGAAAAATCATAGCCTTGACTATGTGGACGTTTGTCAGCAAAATTATATCCTGCTTTTTAATAAGCTGTCTAGTTTTGTCATAGCTTTTTTTTTCAAGGAGCAAGTGTCTTTTAATCTCATGGCTGCAGTCACCATTCACAGTGATTTTGGAGCCCAAGAAAGTAAAAGCTGTCACTGTTTCCACCTTTTTCCCATATATTTTCCTTGACTAACTAAATAGCATTGGCTAGTTCTACACACACAGAAACAAAAACATCGTAAAATTAAGACGCAGAAGGACCAAACTGCTTCCAAGTTTCTGAACTATGTCCCATAATTAGACTTAATAGTATTATATGAGATTAGAGAAAGCTCTAACCCTCAACAAAATAAAATCCATTATAGGCTTCCCTTGTGGCTCAACTGATAAAGAATCCACATGCAATGTGGGAGACTTGGGTTTGATCCCTGGTTGGGAAGATCCCCTGGAGAAGGGAAAAGCTACCCACTCCAGTATTCTGGCCTGAAAAATTCCAAGGACTGTATAGTCCGTGGGGTAGCACAGAGTCGGACACAACTGAGAGACTTTCACTTTCACTTTTATGTTTAGTATACAATAAGATTATCAGGCATGCAAAAAAAATGTGGAATCTATTACTAGATGGTAAATAAATGGAAAGAGACCCAGAAGTATCATGGGTATTAGATTTAGTAGGCAAGAACATTAAGATGCTCATTATGACTGTACCTTAATATGAAACCAAAGATAGGTGGAAATATTAGAGATATGAAAAAGATAATTTTTTACAAATGAAAAGTTTTTAAATCTTTTTTAAAATTAATGTATTTGTCTCAATTGGAGGCTAATTACTTTACAACATTGTAGTGGTTTTGGCCATACATTGACATGAATCAGCCATGGGTGTACATGTGTTCCCCATCCTGAACCCCCCCCCCACCCCCCTCCCCATCCCATCCCTCAGGGTCTTCCCAGTGCACCAGCCCTGAGCACCCTGTCTTATGCATCCAACCTGGGCTGGTGATCTGTTTCACATATGATAATATACATATTTCAATGCTAGTCTCTCAAAATCATCCCACCCTCACCTTCTCCCACCGAGTCCAAAAGTCTGTTCTTTACATCTGTGTACAGGTGAAAATTATAATGTCTGAGGAGAAATACAGAGTAGATGGAAAGTTATAGAATATTAGATATTTCAGAAGAAATGAATAGTAAATTTGATGATAAAGCAATAAGGATTGTTTTTTAAAAGAAAATAGAGAAACATAATTTTAAAAACTACCATTGAGTTGTGAGACGAGTTAAACCAACCTAATATACATGTAGTTATTGTTCTGGAAGTCAGACAGAATACAGAAGAATGTGTTTTAAAAAATAATGGCTGAATAATTTCAAATTTTGATTAAAATTAAAGATGCACAGATCTAAGAACAGCACAAAAGCAGATCATACTCAGATTTCTCAAAATTGTTTGTAGAGAGAAAATCTTAAAGGTACACATTGTACACACACACACATACACACAAAGATAAAGCCTAGAATTCTTTATTCAGCGAACATATCCATAAAAATAGAAATACTTTTCCGACATATAAAAGCTGAAAGAGTAATCACCCAAGGGCTCACATTCTAAGAAATGTTATAAACATGTCCCTCAGACAGAAGAAAAATGTACCATTTGGAAATATACCTCTAGATGAAAAGGAATGAAGAGCACTGAAAACAGCTATGTGGGTAAAATACTAGCTAGTTTTCTTTAATTTAAATCTCTTTAAAATGCAGTTGGCTATTTAGACAAAAATAATAATAAATAGAACCAAATTACATGACAACAAGAACACATATTTCCTGGAAGGGAAGGGTATAAGAATACTGTTGTAAGTGTCTTATGTTAGATGTGAAGATGTATCACTGAAAGGAAATGTTTGAAAGGTTAGAATGGTTGCTATAAACCCTTCAGAAATCTGTAAAATAACAAGCAAAGAGTTATAACTACTAAATCCCACAAAAGGAGATAGAACGCAACCAAAAGAAAAAAAGTTACATTAATTCAAAGGAAAGCAGAAGAGGAGGGGAAAACGAACCATAAACAGAAGGGGCATAGACAAATGAGGTAATACGTTGACAGATATAAAGCTAATGAGATAAATATTTAAATTAAAAGCAAACAGTAAATACCCTATAGGCTAAAAACAAGACCCACCTATATGTTGGCTGCAAGAAATACTCTTTATAAAGACACAAATAACTTTCATTTAATTAATTTAAGTTAAAAGAATAGAAAAAGGTATGCCATGCTAACACTAACTGAAGGAAAGATGGATATTAATTTTAATTATTATTATGTAATATTAAAATCAGTAGCTGTCAAAGCAAGTGTTCTCATAGACAAAGATGGTCATTGCATCATTATAAAGAAGCCAATTCTTTTCTAAACACTTATTCACCTAATAGCATAACTTTGAAACACATGAATCAAAAATGATAAAGCTGTACAGAGAAATAGATAAATCTACAATATAATCAGAGACCCCCATACTATTCTCAATAATTGATAGAACAAATAGAAAACCAGTAAAGATATAGGAGATTGGAACAGTATCAGTACCCACCTTCACCTAATGGACTTCTTTTTTAAATGGGGATTTTAAGATTTTATTTATTTATTTATTTGACTGCATTGAATCTTCATTGCTGTGCGTGGGCTTCCTCTAGTTACGGTGGGTGGGGAGCTCCTCTCCTCTCAATGAGAAGGCTGTGTGCAGGCTTCTCATTGCAGTGACTTCCCTTGCTGCAGAGTGTGGTCTCTAGGGCACATGGGCTTCAGTATTTGCAGCGCGTGGCCTCAGTAGTTGTGGCTCGCTTAGTCGCCCCTAAGGCATGTGTAATTTTCCTGGTCCAGGGATGGAAGCATTGTCCCCAGGCAAACCCTTAACCACTGGGCCACCAGGAAAGTCCTCTAAGTGACATTTATAGAAGAGTATTCCCTAAAACATGAAGTAGTTGTACTCATTAAATTCCAAAACACCATAATGATAGAAAATTCAGGCCAAAAAAAGAAGTAAAATTTTGGATTGTTTTAGTCTCTCCCTCCATTGACTACATACTTGTATTCCTGCAGTAAATCTAGTTAATCTTTTTGGACTTTTACTCTTTAAATAATTCTGTATATTTCTCCAAGAAATATCTCCTAACTCTTAGGTTTCTGAATTTTCCCTTGATTTAAACTGCCAAGTGGATTTGTTCTAGAACAAAACCATAGAAGTTCCCCTCATGTGTCCTACCCAAGAGTCTGACTGTATTCCCCATAGATTTTAGTATTAAAATTCCATTAAATTTCATTTAATTTAATTCCATTAAAATTCCATTCTTACTGGATTATACTGTTTCTTAAGTAAATTATTTTCACCCTTCACCCCAACACCTTTTCTCACACTTCTGCACACTTCTCTATCATCCCTATGAAATCTGCAAATCTATATTAGGGTTTGTGTGTATTTATGGTCATTCATGTGATTTTCTACTGAAGCAAAGATAACAACATCTCCTCCCTTTCCTATGATCAAGAAATGAGAAATCTAATTTTAAAAGCATGTGAGCAAATACAGTGCTAATGCTTACTAAGTAAAGCAGAATAAAACATTGCTTTTCTCTTTCCTGGAAAAAGGGGTTTCACTTTCCATTGCCTGGGATGCTGTGAAATGAGCTCAAAATTAATATGTAGAGACCTGTTCAGTGGTCAACATATTCAGACAGCTCCCCACACATATGAAAGTGTGCACATGTATGTATTAGATGAGTCCAGTTTCTATTACATCAGACTATAAATTCTTAAGTAAGTCATTAGGTATTCCTGACCGTCAGTTTCCTCAGCTATAAAATGAGCATCAGAACCCCTGTTGTGCTGCTGCAGGGTTGTTATGAGTGTTATAAGGAAACTATGACCTGAAAGAGCTTTAAAAATGTATTCAATTCTTTATATACATGAGAGACCTTTCTTATTTGTAGAGCTGATGTGAAATATAAGTAATGTTAGTGATTTTCAAAGTTTTAGTTGTAAAACTTAGGTGTCACATTTGATTATATATACTCAAAACATTCACAGTTTGCTAGAGGTTTGTGTGAGAGTATTGAGTTTTATCTTGATGCTTCCTGTTATAGTTTATATTTAAGCAAGTTATGTAATTTCTCTGAATTTTAGTTCATCATGAATTGAAAGTAAGAGGATACGTTCTGAGTCAATAATATGCAGGAGAATCAAATGAGATAATATAAGAATTGCATTACAAGCTACACATATACACAGTCTCCTGTGCTTCATGCATCGATACCATGATAAAGGCATAACAAATATGGGAAACTTTTACCATGAGTTTGAGCAAAGTGTGGGAAATAGTGAAGGACAGGAAAGCCTGGAGTGCTGCAGTCCATTGGACCATAAAGAGTCTGACGCAACTTACAGACTGAACAACAACAGCAATTGGGAAAATGAATTATTTAGTACATTTCTTTGTTCACATCAGACCCTCAATTCATTTCATAATGTAGTGATTCTTCCTGTTGACCCCAAGGAACTTTTGGTGATATATGAAGACACAACTAGGGGGCTGAAGAACGGTAGGGGCATCTATCGAGTGGTGGTAAGAGAGGCTGATAAAAATCGATTTTGTGCAAAGGCAGCTCCCAGCAACACATTATCTGGCCCCAAATGTCAAGAGTTCCAAGGTTGCAAAATCTCACTGTCGTGAATAAATAAAGAACATGCAGGATTCTATTCCTCATGTATGTACAGCTTCTAACAAATAAAAATATGTTTGTTCTCAGAGACAAAGACAAATCAAAAGGATATATTCTGTGATTTTTCTTTATTTTTTCCTCTTCTTTTTTTGCTTATATTTTTCCATAGGCATTTCTTGAGTTTTGTCAGAGTTAGTGGTCAGCAGGGTTCAATAAAACAACCACATCTTGTGGAGAAGCCCTGACTATTGTCATAATAAAGCTAGAACATTGTGCCCAGTATGTGACATTACTCTTGATTCATTTCATCTTTTTTTTCTTGCAAGATACTTAAATTATTTCTTAGAAGTTCTCTATATGTCTGACTATATAAACTGTGTGCAAGATGTGGGCTGGTTTGCGCTAGAGATATAGTCTTCCAAATCTTGAGTCCTCTTATTAAGACCCTAGCAGGACCATAACTTTTAATTATGATTGGCAGAGGTCATGCATTTCATGTGTATGCCAACTTTATCAGAATTTTTTAAAATGAAGGAAAACCTTGCAAATGTACCATAAAGCCTTGTATCCGGATCTAGACTAGTAACAATTTCTGGTTGGTCAAGACAGATATCCAGTTGTCATTGATAACCCCAGATCATAAATCCTGTACACATGCCCCTTCAAAGGATTCTTTATCTCATGTTGTATGCTAGGGTATTGATCCTCCAATCAAGTATTCATTTATGTGTGGCAGCACAAATTCACAGAAGTTCAAAGGCACAAAGACAAGTGATAACACTGCATATTGGGGGGGGCAATAAAAGCCACATGAGTGACATGAACACAGGTCAGGGAGATTACACTGGCTCATTATTTTTAAAATATTTTATGGTTGTAGAAGAGGGTAAGGACATTAAGATAGATTTGCCATAATGTCAGTTCTCACCAAGCTGAATTAATTAATACTTGAATGGTTACTTGAGATGAAACAAATGACTCACTATTGTTCTTAGAGTAAAAGTCAAAATCCTTTACGTGGTGTGCAAAGCTAACTCTGTTTTAGTGCCTTGAATCCCGTCCTCCCCCTCTAGCCTTTACTTAAGATCTTCTTTCAGTCCCAACTTTCATGTAATAAGCCCCTGTTGAGATGGTAGCCTAGACTCCACCTCTTTAGACACTTGCCTCTGATTATCTGTGACATATATCTCTCTTCTTTATGTTCCCTATTGTGATTTTAATGTTAAATGTGTCAATGTAGTTATTTGGTGAATCTCCTACAAGATTGTAAATTCTATAACTAAAGCCAGGACTGTGATAATATTCACTCACTAGTTTATCTCTTGTGTCTCTACATGGTACCTGCTACCTACTGGGCTTTTCAAAAAATAATTATGGAATAAATAAATGCATAAATGAATAAAAAGATGAATCTACTCATCCTGTGTGTTTTCTCAGGCCATTCTAGGCACAGGGAAACAAAATAAAATGTACAAGTTATACTCTTATGAAAATATTTCACAGTCTGATAGGGAACTTAGACATTGGAGCATACAAAGCAAAATCAATATGAAAAATGTTTTGATAATATTATATAAAATAGTTATAAGAACACTGAAGAAGGAAAATGCACAGACTTTCTTTTAGCTCCTGGAGAGCAAGTTATCCGTTTCATTTCCATTGGCTTACCACATTCTAATCAAAATATTCTTCTTTCTATCATTGTTTATTTTCTTAAGAAACTTGGTCACACTTAGGTCCTTTGTAATTTTTTTACGTATATTTGAACCTCTGCCTGTACCACTCTGTCTCCATTTGCTCATTCAAGGATCATTTCCTAAGAGACATCTCCCTAATAACCAAGTTTATGGTACTCCTCACTCTTCCTTGGTATTTTTCACTCTTGCTCTGCTCATACTTTTTCACAGTACTTATCACCATTTTAAAATGTATTGCTTATTTATTTGTTAATTTTCTATTTTTTCTACCCACTAGAATGTTTTACAAGGGGACAATTTTTTCTGTCTTTTTCCTTGTGTTCTCTCTGATATCTCAAAGAGGATCTGGAGCTGAAGAAAATACACAATAATATTTTTTGAGTGAATATATGATTAGGGAAAGGAAGAATGCATAACTGGAGAAGACCTTAGAAATTCTAAAATTTGAATTTAATCTCACAGAGTGAAAAATAATTTATTACTCAAAAAATACAAATTTGAGGGAGAAGTAATGCGTGCAGTCGCTGATGAAGTCATGGTATATTAAGGATTTCTTTTTTTCTCCTGAAGCATCATATGTTTCTTTTGGCAGATACTAGAGATGGGCAGCAAAAGTAGAAAGATGAGATTAAGGCAGAGTATAGAAGGACCTCAAAGTTAATAAATTCATCTTCTCTTCTGTGAGCAATAAGAAGTCGTAGAAGGCAATTAGACTAGTAAATGAAATGATGCATTTTGCATTTTAGGAAGATCAATTCAGCAGTTGGATGGAAATGAAATGGAAAAGATAGTGGCTGTTGGCCAAGAAACCAGCTGGAAGACTGTTGCCAAAATCTGGGGTGTATTTATAAGAGAATCTCCTGTATGACTCTCAGTTTTGTTTTCTTTAAAATATGAATTTGACCATTATAATGTTAAAAAAAGGCTTTAAAATATCTATTCTCCTGCTACTATTTCATTAAAAATTTTGTGCACTTTTATTTTAAGTTTATCAATATAAGGAAATATAAAGGGAAATAAGAAAGATCAGAGATATTTTCTTAAGCTTGCTTTATTTAACAAGGCCTGTTATCAAAGGTTAAACTATATAGAAGCATTTATAAGTAGAGGGTGCAAAGAGGCCAACATAATACAAACAGAAAAACTAAGGCCAGAGGATACAGAGGCCAAGAGAAGGTCAGTATTACCATAGGAGACTCAGTAGATTAAAGGATTGCATATTTAGAAGAAAAACAGTGATATTAAAATTAGAAGTTCTGGCAGGTATCAGAGTGACAAAGACCACTATGAGGGCAAAAGGCTGATTCAAATGCAAAATAGCAGGACTCAACCAGACCTAGCCTCTGGTTCTGACTCTGATCCTTGCTAGGAGCATGACCCTGAGTGATATTCCTTCCCTCTCTCAGATTTACTTCTTTTTTCTCTCAAATGAAGACATTGGTTTCAGTAGGTTATTAAAGCAGGGATCCCGTGCTTCCTATATACTTCGTGATGGAGCTTTGAGAGCTACACTCAGTGTTTTAGAACTCCAAAAGGAACTCTACATTTTCCAATGATAGAGTTAAGAAGTTATCCACATCAGAGTTCTTTTTTATGACTCAAGATAGGATTCATTGAGGTCATTTTGTGTTGCTGATGGCTCTCATTAGTGATAATATATTCTGGGCTCACAGATACGGAAACATTGTTGCTGAATCAGTATTATTTAATTCCCAAACACTTATACCAAACTTGGAGCAGAGGGTAAAGGTACAAAACCAAAGCGATGCCTAAGAAAGTGGCTCAGATTTGGGGATCCAAATGGTGAATGGAGGTTGATCATTCCAGGTCCTTCACTTGTTTTCTCCTTATAACTTTTCAGGAAAGGTAAATAATACAGTTTTCCTTTGCCAGCCTCAGAGAAGCAACTGTCAGAAGGTTGAAGAGTTAATATTATGAACAATGAAGAGTTAATATTATGAAATGTTAGTTTGCGAAAGGGAAACACACAACTGGGAATCTCAGACCTATTTTGTCATCTGTTCTTCTAAAGTTTTCTATTTATGAGGCTCTATCTCAGATTGTAGGAGCCCTACATGGATTTTTCTTATGCCTTTGAAACTAATGGTTGACGTTACACATGAGATAAATCACTCTCTTCCTGAAACTTCTCATTTCCCCCCAGTGATAGAGGGTTCATGATTTCTTCCTAGTTATTTGGCAAGCAAGTTGGCTTTCCTTTTGATAGAAAATAATTTAGAGAATGTAGAAATGTTGGCCTTTGTGGAAACAAGATCTCCACATTTGTCTAGGGCATTACAGGATACAATTCTAGGAGCAACTGTGACCTGAGAAATTGGTGGAATGTGGACAGCTATTAACTGGCATCAGTATAAGCTCTGAAGCCCTGTTAGGAGTGGCCTACCCCATTACACATGTATGATCAGTACATATTAGACTTTGCTGGAGCTGTCTGGGTTTAGGAGTTTTTACCTCCAAGTCTAGTTATGAATAGGGCCCTCTTTCACTGTCAGAAATGGCCCACTTTGGATGACATACTAAATACTCATAATATATAAACAGAACTGGGTGCAGAATCCAGAAGATTTCAGAAGTTTGGTATGGTTTCTGCCCTGTGACTTGGAGTGTACCCAGCTGGGGTCAGGTATCCTTGATTTGTAACTTTTGGCATGGTGCTCAATTCTACTTCTCTGGTTCACCTGATTCTGATTAACTTGTGAATTAGATTTTAGTTGCCCTATCTGGACTTGTGAAAAGGTTTTGTTTTGTTTTGTTTTGTTTTGTTTTGTTTTTTGGGGGGGAGAGTAGGGAGTAAGATGATTTCTATCCCTAGAAAATACCCAAGCTCCACTCTCCCTTCTCCACAGTGTTACCTTTGAATCAGATCTGAGCAATTAGTTTAGAACTCAGCTGGGTTCCAGACACCAATTTCTGTCTGTTTTAGGCCTGTCAGTTTCTTGTTAGCATGTTTCTACTGGGGAAAGTTAGACTTGGGATCTTGAGTCAATCATTTATTTATGCTCTGACCAGGTATATGATACTAGGACATCATCAGTTTTAGGTACTTATTCATTTCCTCAAGTCTAAAAGGGAGATGTGCCTTCATTCAGAAAAATAATAAACATATAAGATAATTACTGACTATAATATATGGCATAGAGTAGTTGTTGATGAAATGCTAGTTCTCACTTTTCCTAACCTGAAAATATCAAATAAAGATATCAGGAATTTGACATGCAACTGTTTAGAAACTGTGACATTTTTTATCTAAAGTATCAGTTTCCATGATCGTAAATACTCTAGGTATCTCATGTAAGTGGAATCATACAGTGTTTATGTGTCTCTTTATTTCACTCAGCATAATGTCCTCCAGGTTAATCAGTATTGTAGCATGTGACACCACAGGATTTTTTTTTTATTTCTTTTAAGGGTGAATAATATTTCATTGTGGTTCCCAGGTGGCTCAGTGGTAAAGAATTTGCCTGCCAAGCAGGAGACATGGATTCAGTCCCTGAGTTGGGAAGATAACCTGGAGAAGGAATGGCAACCCACTCCAGTATTTTTGCCTGGGAAATCCCGTGGACAGAGGAGCCTGGTAGGCTATAGTCCATGGATTCACAAAGAGTCAGACATGACTTAGTGACTAAACAACAACAAAAATATTTCATTGTATGTGTATGCCACCTTTTGTTTATCCAATTATCCCACTATAAGATGATCTGAGTTGCTTTTACTTCCTGGCTATTGTTAACAATGCTGCAGTGAATATGGGTATGCAAATATCTTTTCAACATTTTGCTTTTCTTTATTTTGTATATATAGCAGAATGAAATATCAGAAAGGTGTCAAACATATCTGATTGGAATGAGATTTTTTTGTTTCTTATGGCGATCTGACCAAAATGTTTTTGAGAGTCTTAGATTATGTATGAAAGAATGTACTTGAATAATTGATTCAGGGAAACTTCCAGGTGTTAATAGGCACATAACATTTGCATCATAAAATATCATTTTGCATCCTGATTTCCTCATTAGAGGAGTTGCATATGATTGAGAGTAATAAACATGATACCTTGTAAAGCAGAGACCTGGGGAATTGAATTGTCCCTGCATTCAGTGTAACCTGAATAAATAAGGTGTCATCAGGTCCTCAGGAACTTCATCCTTATCTTAAGAAAAATGCATTGCCAATTGCAGTAGGGTATAGCCTCCATGAAACAACTGTGATATAACAATAACTGCAAAGCCTTTTGATGAAAAAACAGGAAAAATCAGTGATGATGACTGAGCGAGAATACAAAGTTCTATCGATGCACTTCAGTATTTATAAAGGCTTAAATAAATGAATATAATAAATAAATACAATGAAAGACACAAAGGAAAAATAACCTATCCTTTATTGGGAAATGGAATCTCAATGTGCTCAGCCTCTTTAGTCGTGTCCAACTCCCTGTGACCCTATGAACTGTAGCCCATCAGGCTCCTCTGTCCCTTGGATTCTCAAAGCTAGAATGGGTTGCCATGCCCTCCTCCAGGGGATCTTCCTGACCCATTGATCGAACTTGCATCTCCTGCATTGCAGGCAGATTCTTTAGCCAGTGAGAAACCTGGGAAGCCCCGGAATCTCAATCGTCACCATCAAAAAATATTACATGTGCTACGTTTCCCTACTGAAATCAAATAGAAATCAACTTAGCCCATTCTTTCTCCTCCCACATTTTAATTTGTGCCATGTACTAATAAAATACTAAAAAAAAAAAAAAAAAGAAAAGAAAACCTCAAAATCTCAGGAGCCATTTATGTGTCTACTTAAAGTCCCAGAAACCAGTGACATAAATTTATTGGAGACATGGGTTTACAGAGTGGCAGAAAATTTACAAACTTACAGACTCAGGCAAGGAGATCTTATTGGAACCATGCAATAGAAACACGGATTCTTTCAAAAGCAATATATTTGAAGGTGGTTCTCATTCTTATTTTAGTATCACATAGGCAGTTTGTGAAAATCAGTTGACTGGTGTCTACCAACTGGTAGAAACAGAAGTGTCTCACTCAATCCCTAGGTTTAATTGTAGTTTCCAAGATATCTATGCCATACTGTATAAATGATCTCTCCATAGATAAGTAGCAAGGGAAAACCTGAAAGAATATCTTCTCAGGGAAGACCTTTTTTGTGTGGTTGTTTCCCCGCCACCCCCCTCCTCAAGCGCCCTGAGTCAAAGACACACACGCACAGAGTTTTATTCTTCGCTGAAGTTTGAGCTTTTCGAGTGTCTTAATGTTAATACTTGACCTTGTCTGGTCCATTGTTTTATCCATTTCTCCCTCGAGGCTCATTGGATCAGAATTGACTAATGCCCACAAGATAGCTAAAGTATCAAAGGTTTTCAGCTTCTACTGAAAAGTTTGACCCGTAGGGATTTCCCTTAATATCTTGTGAATTCAACCGAGCAATTGAATGCACTTTTGGTGTTGTTCTTCAAATATTTTAAGGATGCTAGAATGGTTAGTTTTTCAGGAATTAAGTCTATCATATGGCTGAAAACAGTGTCAAATTATTCTACTTCTACTAACAAGCACAATAATCCTTAAAAGGCATTACCACATACAGAACTTCATACTAAGTGAATTTCCTGGAAAATTCGTTACTCTTTTGAATCAATGAAATTCTTTCCTGGTGAGTACTGCCATCCCCAGGCATGCAGTTTTCAATTCTTTACAATGAACTGTAAGGTCTTAACAGAATACAGAAAGCTTTCCCAAAGCAGCTTTTGTTCTCTTGCCTGCTTCACTCTCACAAGACGTGCCTCATCCCCTGGTAGTAGAGTCCTAATATTCCCACTTCTGACATTTATGTCATATTGTTCCCATTATCTTGAAAACTTTCTTGTATTTCATTACCTTGTTCCTCTTCTTCATCTGTGACAACTCAAGTCAGGTGATACATATTCTGCAAAGACTTCTTCAATCCCTAAAGCTAACCCATATGTCCATCTTTCGTCTTAGGCAAATGGTGCTTTTTAGCAGTTAGCATAAAATTATACACAATGAATAGTAAATCTCTTATCCCAAATTCCTTAGTCTATATTCCAGGTACAGTGTTTCAACAGCTTCTTGTATACCCAAGAGAAATAACCTAAGCAAATACGTTTAAGTGATTATCTTTTAATTTGTTAATCAAACTAAACTATATAAATTATAATTTGTTTCTATTTTTTTATCTTCTAGTTGTAATACTGTATATTGTTCTATATCACATGGTACTTTATAAACCAATTATCATCGTTTTCACAATGCATTTAAGTTACTGGCTTACACATGTGTTTTGTAATTGAGCAATTTCTAACTTTAAAGACGGGTTAGCTTGCTTGCTCATCTGTGTAGCTGGATGTCAACAAGGGTGGCGGGGATGAAGACATTCAGGATATAGTTATTGAACAAATGAAAGTGAATTTAGTTTGTACTCGTTAATGTACTTTTATTTCACCAAGTAACATTCATACTGTATCCACATAGCTCAGGAAACTCCATTAACTATTATGTTAATGTTTGAGCTTTATAGGGACAATGCTAGTCCCTTTAAATTGTGAGGCAAATTTTATTGTACTCAATGTGGCTTAAAAAAAAAGAAAAACACAGATTAGGAATTTGAAGTACCTTGAACACCGGTTCACTTAAGGAGAGAAACAATTCAGAAAGCCATCACTAACATCCTCTTGCACAAGCATTGCGTGTGTGGAATCAGCTTTGCCCTTTTAAAAATTTCTAGCTGACCTTTAGAGAAGGCAGAGCTTCTGGAGCTTGGCAGTAATCACAGAGTGTCACCAGTATTATTACCAGTTTTGAACAAAGGAAAACTCATGAAACATTTAAAAAGGTGTTTGGTTACTTAACAGTTTTTATGTTTTAAGCTCATGAATAGAAATGGCTTTTAAAAACAGTAAATATTTAAATGCAGATCTCATCTGTGTGTGTGTGTGTGTTTGTGTGTGTGCTTGGAAGTTTGATCTGCTACTTACTAGTTGTACAATTTGATCAGTTTCTATAATTTTTATTCCCCATTTCTTTTCCTGTAAGACTGTCATAGTCTCAGGGAGGCACAGAGCTCAGTATCTTTGCAGGGACTGGATACTGAAAGAACACAAAAGTTATGGAGCACATTCCCTGGCACAGTGGAGGAAAGACTTGGCTGTTAATTGGAAGTTGGGAGTTCTAGCTCTGGATTTGCTGCTAACTTCCTTTTGATCATTCCCCCCTAGTGATCAATGAGGAGTGTGGACTGGATGCTCAGAGCATCCCTTTCCATCCTTCAAGCAGAAGAACATTATTTATGCTTCCTCTGTATCCCTCCCAGGGGCATAGCTTTTCACTCAACTTCATTTTGAGTTTACAACACATTCCTTTCCCATGTCATGCATGATTTTCAAGAACTTATTGAAGAATCAGTGCTTCTAAAGTTGGGAAATATACCAAGGAAAAATAAATACAAGGGGAATGTCTGATGAGAAAAACATTGTTGAAGAAAAGGGAGGGAAAATTCCAAAATGCACCTCCATAGTAGGTCTAGGAAGCAATCTATGTATGCTGGGACAGGGGACTATGGGAATCTCAATGGAGATCTTCAGGGAAAAGAAGAAAGAAAAAGAAGACACAAATAAATTGTCTGTTTTTTAGACTGCTTAATGAGTTATACTGAAAAACTTTTTTAAAGAGCCCTGGGAAATGTAGAAAATTTGGATTTTCACAGAAAAATGGTTTTAAAAATGAAACAGTTATTAATAATCAAAACAAAAACAGTTGTTCAAAACAGACAAGTAAGTCATAATTTATTTCCTGGCTCACTAATGGACACTATTTCTATAGATACAGAAATAACAATGAAATATGTATCTGGAAAGTGAGATGCAATTTATTTGGTGGAAGGGAGAAAGGGCAGAAGTGTGAAAGAACTCAATCACATCTGAAATAACAGAGAAACAAATTTGACTAGGTGGGAGATAATAGGTTGCATGTGTTGTTTAGACATAGGAAGATAAATACCAATATAAAATTCTAAATGAACTAAAAAATAAAATTTGCTGAGTGGAGAGCGCTGCTTCTGGTAGCAGGCTACAGATAAAAGAAGGAAAATATTGGCTGCATTTCCCTGCTGCCTTCCAACCAGATACATGGTCTCTCTCTCTCTCTTTTTTTTTTTTTTCCTATTAAGCATTAAAATAAGGCTGTAGAATAACAGATACAAGGGAACTTGTTAACTATGGAATATGGAGAATGGGATTTCAATCTCTCTGAGTATTGATAGTGCTAAATATATTACTATACCTGTTTCCTATAGACATGTTATATGATAAAATGTGTTATCAACAAAGGAAAAAACAAGGTTTTAGGAAATCATGATGTCAACAGATGGTAGTAAAAGAATCATATTTGAATCTTTTAATTATAAATAACATGAACTTGCCTTTACAGAGTACTACCACATTTGCAATCACTAAAAACATCTACTCTAGTTAGTTGAGTGAGATACAAGAACTTTGGAGTTGCTTATGACCCCTTCTACTCCTACCTCTGAGTGAATAGGACCACTTCAGACATAATATCTCACACTTGTCCAAGGGAAAGCCTGACATCAGGGATCCAAGTCCTAGAAGCCTCTTGCTACCTTGTTCAGTTGAGTTCAGTGTCTCAGTCGTGTCCAAATCCTTGCGACCCATGGCCTGCAGTATGCCAGGCCTCCCTGTCCATCACCAACTCCTGGAGTTTACTCAAACTCATGTCCATTGAGTCAGTGATGCCACTTAACCATCTCATCCTCTGTCGTCCCCTTATTCTCCCACCTTCAATCTTTCCCAGCATCAGGGTCTTTTCCAATGAGTCAGTTCTTCGCATAAGGTGGCCAAAGTATTGTAGTTTCAGCTTTGGCATCAGTCCTTCAAATGAATATTCAGGACTGATCTCCTTTAGGATGGACTGGTTGGATCTCCTTGCAGTCCAAGAGACTCTCAAGAGTCTTCTTCAAAACCACATTTCAAAAGCATCAGTTCTTCAGTGCTCAGCTTTCTTTATAGTCCAACTCTCACATCCATACATGACTCCTGGGAAAACCATAGCCTTGACCAGACGGACCTTTGTTGGCAAAGTCATGTCTCTGAGATAGCAAAAGAGACACAGATGTAAAGCACAGACTGTTGGACTCTGTGGGAGAAGGTGAGGGTGGGATGATTTGAGAGAATAGCATTGAAACATGTTATTATCATATGTGAATTAGATCGCCAGTGCAGGTTCAATGCATGAGGCAGGATGCTCAGGACTGGCACTGGGATGACCCTGAAGGATGGGATGGGGAGGGAGATGGGAGAGAGGGTCAGGATGGGGAACACATGTACAGCCATGGCTGATTCATGTGAATGTATAGCAAAAACCATCACAATATTGTAAAGTAATTAGCTTCCAATTAAAAAAAAATTATCTTCTTGAAGATTAAAAGCATTTTGGATTCATGTCATGTCACTTGCCATTCATTTCAGCATAATAAAATGGTCATTTTCTGTTAAACAATATATATGCTGTCTAGGTTGTTCATAACTTTTCTTCCAAGGAGCAAGCATCTTTTAATTTCATGGCTGCAGTCACCCTCTGCAGTGATTTTGGAGCCCCCTAAAATAAAGTCTGCCACTGTTTCCACTGTTTCCCCATCTGTCTGCCATGGAGTGATGGGAGCAGATGCCATGATCTTAGTTTTCTGAATATTGAATTTTAAGTGAACTTTTTCACTCTCCTCTTTCACTTTCATAAAGACGCTCTTTAGTTCTTCTTTGCTTTCTGCCATAAGGGTGAGGTTATTGCATATCTGAGGTTATTGCTGTTTCTCCTGGCAATCTTGATTCCAGCTTGTGCTTCATCCAGTCCAGCATTTCTCATGATGTACTCTGCATATAAGTTAAATGAGCAGAGTGACAATATACAGCCTTGACATACTCCTTTCCCAATTTGGAACCAGTCTGTTGTTCCATGTCCAGTTCTATCTGTTGCTTCTTGACCTGAATACAGATTTCTCAGGAGGCAGGTCAGGTGGTCTGGTATTGCTACCTTGTTCATTATGGCAATAGCCTTGCTGTTCAACAGATTAAAATAAAAAAGAAAGAAAGAAACTACAAGGAAAACACAGGAGTGTTACCAAATTATAGTTACTTGTACCAGAATTTTATTTGCTGTCCCAGGGAAAAATACAAATAATTAACAATAGTGTGCACAAAACAGACCTGACCAGCAATGAGATATTAATTTTTCTGTGTGTTTAGACATCGAGTTTGAAATTTTATCCTCCAATGCTTCTGAGCATTATACATTTAACAATTGCTGATAACAGTTGCTATTAACAAAATGGTATTCCAGAGGCCAAACCACAGCACTTCTGGCAAAAGAGAGAATTTCAACATTATAAATAAATATACTTCCATAATCTTAGAACTTTGTTTCTGTGTAAAAGTTGACTTAAAGCTCAACATTCAGAAAACTAAGATCATGGCATCTGGTCCCATCACTTCATGGCAGATAGATGGGGAAACAGTGGAAACAGTGGCTGACTTTATTTTTCTGGGCTCCAAAATCACTGCAGATGGTGATTGCAGCAATGAAATTAAAAGATGCTTACTCCTTGGTAGGAAAGTTATGACCAACCTAGACAGCATATTAAAAAGCAGAGACATTACTTTGCCAACAAAGTTCTGTCTAGTCAAACCTATGGTTTTTCCAGTAGTCATGTATGGATGTGAGAGTTGGACTGTGAAGAAAGCTGAGCACTGAAGAATTGATGCTTTTGAAATGAGTTGTTGGAGAAGACTCTTGAGAGTCGTTTGGACTGCAAGGAGATCCACCCAGTCCATGCTAAAGGAGATCAGTCCTGGGTGTTCATTGGAAGGACTGATGCTGAAGCTGAAACTCCAGTACTTTGGCCACCTGATATGAAGAGTTGACTAATTGGAAAAGACCCTGATGCTGGGAGGGATTGAAGGCGGGAGGAGAAGGGGACGACAGAGGATGAGATGGTTGGATGGCATCACTTGATGGACATGACTTGATGGACATGGGTTTGCGTGAACTGCGGGAGTTGGTGATGGACAGGGAGGCCTGGTGTGCTGCAGTTCATGGGGTCACAATGATTCAGACACGACTGAGTGACTGAATTGAACTGAAACATTTCAAATAGGGATGCAGTCATAGGGGCACTTTCTGCCTTTACAATAAACTAATAATATCTGGTACCTGGTACCTTTCAATTCTAGGGATAACTAGTAGCAGAAGTTGTAGTAGTAGTAGTAGGACCAATAATAATAATGCAAGTGGGAAATGGTTGAAAATTACAATTGTTTCAATATGACTTCTCCCCTGAAACACCTATTTAAATGCGAGGACCAATGTAGTTTGTGCATGAGCATTTCTTATTAATGCATACTTTGTTGTCTTTTAAATGCCATCATTGGTTTATCCATCCATGCATGGATGGATGCATGCATGTGTTCAAATGTTCAACAAACATTTACTAGGTACCCACCACCTGCCTGACCAGGTTCTACGCCCAGTGGACAAGCACAGTTCATAACATAGCCTTTAATAGAAGGAGATGGAACACACGGACATACTTTCAATATGAAATGACAGAGGGTAATTAAAGTAAATTAAGGCCCCAGCTTGAGTCCAGGGTGAACTCATCTCAGTCTTCTACCTTAGGATTCTCTGTGCAATTGGTTCTTCTGGGTATTTCTTTCCACAGGAAGGGAGAGAACTAAGACAAGGAAATACACCTGGGTCCAAGGGAAGGGTTGGTTGTAAACATATCTGCATCGTGCCTGTCTGTTCTCTAGCCCAACTCCATCCAATTCTTCTTGATGTGGGGAGAGATTCCAGAAGAATGATTAAGGATTATAGTCTCTCTCTTGTCTCTCTCTAATCCTAATGATTAGGATTAGAGTCAAGAAGCAGAAATCAGACAATGATCAAAGCCCAGTTTCACCCAACATTCTTCCTATGGATAGGAATATCCTAGAATTTGCATTAAGAAAACACTAATTTGTATGATATGCCCTAGTTTCATACTCTGAAATGACCTTAAATAAACCTTACTTGCCCTCTGAGTTATAGGTAGAGAGAGAGAAGGTGAAAGGATGACAAATCTTTTTTTTTTTTTTTTAATTTTGGCCTCAGGGCTAATTCTTTAATAAGAATAGATGACTACCCTACCTACCAAAAACAGATTTTTGGCTCAACTTGTCTTTTAATTTTCCCCTTATATTTAGCATATTATCTTAGTGAACTCTATTGTTGAGGCTATGAGGGGAATTAGGAATCTATAATATATTTAAGTCGAAGCAAATCCTGTATTCTTTGTTTCAACAACTGGTAGAAGAAGGATTTTAAATAAGAAGAATTAAAAAGATAAATTAGATGAGAAAATACAATTTCAGATGTTGTTTATATTTCTAACTTAAACACATCTCAAAGCATCTTCAAATATTTATGACATGAAGCTGCTATTTTTATTCCCTCAGGACAAAAGGAAGAGATGTTGATCTTTTACAGGTTTTTTTCTTCTCTGAACATTGGTGTTTTTTCCCCCAACAAAAGTGTCCTTTCATTGTTTTAATAGTGGAACAAATGGCCCTTTCAATCTTGTGTAATTTGTTCTAAATATCTGTCATTTCCCAGGATTAATGCCAGATGGACACTGAGAATATTTCTAAGAATTCACTGCTGAAATAAAGAGAGTCCAAATACACACCTGGCCACAAATGATGAGAGTGTGATGGATAACGGAGGCATTTGTTCAACAGGAGGATATACAGATGGCTTTGCAATAGAAGTGAAAGATTGAGGTTGACCTCTTAAAGTAAAATGCAATAGAACATGGGCCAGAAGTCTCGTTTGCCTCTTATTTTAAATGACCATAGACTCAATTCACTAAGCATTTACCACATACAGGACACTAGGCTAACCATAGTCCTCTTGATAAGGTTCAATGGTTATGCCCATTTTAATGACTGAGGAAATAGACTCCAACAGATTAAGTTATATACCTAATTCACATTTTTAAAAGTGACAGGAGTGAGATTTTAATCTACAGATTTCCAGCTTTCAACCTGTGTATACTCTACTGCATTTTGGAGGATTATAAAATCTTATGATTTATGGGCTGAAAAGGAAAACCAGTCTCACCCAACCATGTGTTCATTGTTATTTGCTTACAAAATTTGTAACAAAACGAGCTCATCTTCATAACTTTCAGAGTGTTTTCTCTCTCAATGGATTATGAATATGTTGTGGACAGTTTCCATCTTATTTACTTTGTATCCCTCTGTTGCTTTATATTATGGGAACATTTATTGTTGTTTAGTCACTAAGTCATGTTCCACTCTTTGTGACCCCATGAACTGCAGGACTCCAGGCCTCTCTGTCCTTCACTATCTCCCTGAGTTTTCTCAAACTCATGCCCACTGAGTCAGTGATACCATCCAACCATTTCATATTCTGTCACACTCTTCTCCTCTTGCCCTCAATCTTTCCCAGCATCATGGTCTTTTCTAATAAAAGCTCTTTTCATCAGGTGGCCAAAGTATCGGAGCTTCAGCTTCAGCATCAGGCGTTCCAATGAATTTTCAGGGTTGATTTCCTTTAGGAGTGACTAGTTGGATCTCCTTGCTGTCCAAGGGACTCTCAAGAGTCTTTTCCAGCACTACAGCTTGAAAGTATCAGTTCTTCAGTGCTCAGACTTGTTTATGATCCACCTCTCACATCCATACATGACTCCTGGAAAAACCATATCTTTGACTATATGGAACTTTGTCAGCAGTTGTATCTCCGATTTTTAACACACTGTCTAGGTTAGTCATAGCTCTTCTTTCAAGGAGCAAGCATCTTTTAATTTTGTGGCTGCAGTCACCATCCACAGTGATTTTGAAGCCCAAGAAAGTGAAATCTGACACTATTTTCACATTTTCCCCATCTATTTGCCATGAAGTGATCGGACGGGATGCCGTGATCTTCGCTTTTTGAATGTTGTGTTTTAAGCCAGTGTTTTCACTGTCCTCTTTCACCTGCATCAAGAGGCTCTTTAGTTCCCCTCCACTTTCTGCCATTAAAGTGGTGCCATCTGCATATCTGAGGTTATTGATATTTCTTCCAGCAATCTTGATTCCAGCTTGTGCCTCATCCAGTCTGGCATTTTGCATGATGTACTCTGCATATAAGTTAAATAAGCAGGGTAACAATATACAGCCTTGATATACTCCTTTCCTAATTTTGAACCCGTTGGTTGTTCCACGTCCAGTTCCAACTGTTGCTTCTTGTCCTGCATACAGGTTTCTCAGGAGGCAGGTAATATGCTCTGTTATTCCCATTTGTTAAGAATATTCATTAAGAATATTCCAGTTTGTTGTAATCCACACAAAGGTTTTAGCATAGTTGTAGGGAATGGATAATAATTATCTCATGCACAAATTTAACATCAACTATAAAGCTGCAGACAAAGTCGTGTTTCTCTTTCATTTTACTGTCAATTCTCCCCCTTCTATTTAGACTCTTATTTCACCATCTTTCCACTTCTCTCTTGCCTTAATTTTATCTAAATTATGCTTACTTATGTTTGCCCAAGGTTTGGCTAATCTAAGAATGGTTATCACATGATTACTCTTCTAAAGAACTTGTGTGCATACAGGGCTATATGGAAGTTGCACATTAATCTATTATAATTTACAGACAATAAAAGGTAATGGATAGGCAATGACTGATGCTGGAAACTTTTGCAATACCTTTTATTTATAAAAACCCAGAAATTCCTATGATAAACAACTTTACAAAACTGCAGAGTACTGAATAAGGATTGTACGTACTTTTGGCTTTTAATTAGTCAAGTATTTTTAAATATTTAAGAGATTTGCCTTTTAATGAAAGGCTCAAATATATGACAAGTATAAAATCGGCATCATGCTAAAAACATGTTTGCAGAAGGATCACATATACATCAGATTTAAATAAAAGTCTCGGGCAATTAAGGTGAATAGAAAACATGGTGGAAATAGGAAGAGTGAAATGTCACAGCTTTAATCAACCAGAATCCTAAGTGTGAACAGCTAATAGCTAAAATTAATATGAGAAGCCTAGCAAGGAGGGAAAATTCAATGAAAGTTGCCAAGGACAAAATTTAAACACATGTAATGAATGCTCTGAGTTTTCCACATTTGAACTATGAAACACATGAATAATCAAAATTCAATTCATGATTATAATAAGAGCTTCTAGAATGGCTCAGTAATGCTAGGTTCAGACAAAATGCAATTAACCCTTGAGCAACATGGGTTTGAACTGTTTTTTTTTTTTTTTTTAAATAAATACATACCACAGTAATACACAATCCATGAATGGCTGAATCCACAAATGAAGTACTATAGATATGAAAGGCTGGCTTTAAAGTTATATGTGAACTTTGGCTGCATACAGGGTCAGTACCACTAACCTGAGTTGTTCAAAGGTCAAGGTGCTCCATTGAGTCTGTGGTCATCTCATCTATGAAATAAATATGACCATGCAGGTGATTCTGTTAAAGGTGAAGTAAACAGAAATGTCCACATATCTCAAAATGAATATTAGGTGAGAGAGAGTAGTTAACATATACTGTTTACATTTATGTATAATTGTGCTTTTGATAAATTTATATGCTTTACAGGTATCTCAATATCTTTGTGATGATTCAAAACTAATATTTTTTTTTTAAATGAGAATTGGAAGTAAAACTCAGATGCAGGTCAAAGCAGTCAACAGAGTATCAGTTAAGAGTTTCAAAGCAAATTAATCAGGTTTCTTGTTTTAACTCAGCATTTGCTCTGCTCTCCCTCTTTTAAAACTTCTAATGACTCCTCACTGCCAATATGTTTAGTCCCAAAGCTAGATAACAGAAGGTAAGGTTTATATTTATATTTATATTCAGTTCCCTCACGTAGTGTCTGTCTGTATTCCTGCCAAGGAAGCTACATGTGTTTATTCAATCATCAAAAATACTCTGGCATGTACTATGGGCAGGTTGCTGTGCAAGACACTGAGAAGACACAGACGAATAAGAAAACTCTCCATTCTTAATGAGATCATGGTATTCCTGTAGAGGTAGATAGTTCATTTAAGTGAACATTAGAACTTAGCAGAGGAAATCTCAAGCAAGTATTGAAACATGAGAAATAGGCATTTAAATTAGACTAGAACACAATGAATAAGTCTTCAAGATCTACTGTACAATACGGTGCCTATAGTTAAAAACATGGTATCATTAACTTAAAAAATGTCAAAAGATAGATCCATGTTAAATGTTCCTAACACACATATACATGCACACAGAGAAAATTTTTGAAGGTAATGAATATGTTTATTTTCATCGTGGTGAAGGTATCATGTGCATATATGCATGTCCAAGCCCATTAATTGTAGATGTTAAGTATACACAGTTTTTTTTCCTTGTGTATCAGTTATACCTTAATAAAACTGTAAAAACATAAATTAGGCTAGAACATATGTTCAGAAAAAACATTAAGTATGAAGAAATAACTTGAACTAGTGGTTAAAAATAAACTGGGGACTTCCCTCATGGCTCAGATGGTAAAGCATCTGCCTACAATGCAGGAGACTGGAGTTCGATCCCTGGGTCAGGAAGATCCTCTGGAGAAGGAAATGGCAACCCACTCCAGTATTCTTGCCTGGAAAATCCCACAGGCGGAGGAGCATCGCAGGCTACAGTCCATGAGGTCACAAAGAGTCTGACACGACTGAGCGACTTCACTTCACTTCAACACAGCTGTAGTCCATGAGGTCTCAGAGAGTCAGACACAACTTAGTGACTGAACAATGAATGCATGAGTTCATGTTAAAAAAAATTCTAGACAAGTAGAAAAGCATGAAAGCATGACATTGTCTAGATGTGTGGAAGAGCAGGGGAGTTTTACTGTTACTGAAATATGCAGTATCCCTTAATGCCTCCATGCATTGCAAATGTTCATCACATTGACTCTACATACATCCCTTTACCTCTTCTGCTATTGGCCCCTGTGAATTTATCTAGATCAAATGAAAATATAAATTATTTCATGAGGCCTGTTTAAGTCCTCAAGCTGAAGTATTTATGTCATCTTTTGACTTGGTGGTCAAAACAATGGCAGGTATTCCTTTTAGTGTATTCAGTAGTTTTGCAACAAGATCCTCTCTTGAAGGCCAGAGTTTCTGGTCACCAACCTAATAGAAGAGGAAATAGAAGTGAATTATTACTTACAAAGGTTGGCTCAGTATATGAGTGTGAGATAAATATTGACTCTTCTAGTATATTCCCAGTAATGAATAGTCATGAAAGACAGCAGGGGCGGGGGCGGAAACAGTTGGAAGATCTCTGGGTGGTGTAGTTGTCATCCAATATGTGTGAAAATATAGTGGACTGAGACAAGAATGTACTTGGACTCATAGGTAGTAGCAAATGGATAACCTCTTTTGTCATGGTCCTAGAAAGAAAATGTTTGGAAGATCATGAATAAGGAGATCTTAGCTCAGGGCTTCCCTGGTAGCTCAGCTGGTAAGGAATCTGCCTGCAATGCAGGAGGCTCCAGTTCAATTCCTGGGTAGGGAAGATCCCACAGAAAAGGAATAGGCTACCCACACCAGTGTTCTTGGGCTTCCCTCATGCCTCAGCTGGTAAAGAATCTGCCTGCAATGAGGAAAACCTGACCCGGGTTTGATCGCTTGGTTGGGAAGATTACCTGGAGAAGGGAGCAGCTACCCACTCCAGTATTATGGCTGGAAGAATTCCATGGACTCTATAGTCCTTGGGGTTGCAAAGAGTTGGATATGACTGAGCAACTTTCACTTTTCAGAAAGCAAGCATGCAGATGGACATATAAGATTGAGCACAGAGTATGTTATTTTTATAATATATGTTAACACCCACCAGAGAGCATCCACCACCAGAAAGACAGTAAAAAGCAAGAGCACAACATTATCACCCAGCTGACCTCAGTTAGCCTCTTTCTCTTCCAAAGAGAGATGCATCTCTGTGCACAAACATACTAGCCGAGATGCTGGGATAGAGGTGTTGTGGGCCTGGACTCCTATTCACTAGGACTGATTTAGATATGGAACTGCTGAGTGACCAATATGATGGGAACAGAAATCAGTGTTGATGACATCCCCAGAGAAAGAGGGTATTCTGTTTACAGATTGCCTTTGGCCTTGAGTTTGCAACATCAGCTCTTCTCTAGGTCCCCAGCCTGAAGGTATTAATGTCAGGCTTTTCAGCTTTCTTAATTGTGTGAGCCAGTTTTTTAAAATCTCTCTCTCTATATATGTAGATATAGATATAGATAGATAGATAAATTCTGTTTTGCTAGATAAGCCTGCCTAATACAACTCTGTAAAAGAGACGAACTCTAGAAAGTACTCTAGGGAAGCCAAATTCAAACTTCTATATTTGTAACATATAACTATACTTTAATACAACATATAATTTATTCAAATTTAATTTAGATTACCATAGTTTAAGCAAATATCAATGGGACTTGTTTTGATTTTATAATATTATTTATTTTTAAAAGTAGAGTAACATGTTTTTTTTTTAAATATTAAAACTCCAATATATTCATGGTGCACTGTCTGTGGCCGTCAGAAATCAATCTATTTTTCAGATAATCTGCTTAAGGATTTAGAGGGATTAGTTGATACTTCTTATTAATCAACTCTTCAGCTTTAATTTCAGTTAAAACCAGCTTCATTGGAATAAAGATGGGTTATTTTTTTATCTCTTTAAAAAATAAGCAGGAAAAGCATTTGTGAAAATGAAGCTGGATTTTGATCTGTGTTCAAAGTTGTTAGTACTTACAATTGCACTTATAAAATTGACATTGCTATTTGGCACACAATATTAATACAAATTTGATTTGATTTTTAAGGGTTGATCATATTTTAATGCTCTATATATCTTTCAGTTTGTGACATATTATTTGAATAAATTATTTCTAAAGGAAGGAAGATGACGGCATTTTTACAGTTACGGTATTTTCATACCATAATAATTTAAGTTTATTATTCCTTTTCCAAAGAACATAGAAGTGATTTTCCTTTCAGGGATGATGAATCACTATCATTGACTCATCAATTGATGTATATAATTGACATTCATTGGTAAATGACTTGGTCCTTTATTCTTGATTCTAATTCAGTGTTTGGAAATAGGAACAAGACTTATTTTGAGTACTTCTCTGATAAGTTGAGATGCATAACTACACGGTAACTAAATCAGGGCTTTCCAGGTGGCTCAGATGGTAAAGTGTCTGCCTGCAGTGCAGGAAACCTGGGTTCCATCCCTGGGTCAGGAAGACCCCCTGGAGAAGGAAATGGCAGCCCACTCTGGTACTCTTGCCTGGAAAATTCCATGGATGGAGGAGCCTGGTGGGCTACAGTCCATGGGGTCACAAAGAGTCAGACATGACTGAGTGACTTCACTTTCATTTTTAACTAAATCAAACCATAACACAGATGTCTAACTTATTTCCAACACACTAATCAAATGCTAAGCAAGAGCATCTGTATCAGAGTCAAGCAGCATCATTTGCCAACATCATTCTTTGGTCTTGAGAAGACACTTGTCACTTTATTCATAGTCACTCATGGGTTGCTGCAGTGGAACAAAAACTTGAAAGAGCTATAGGAAGCAATGTAATTAATTCCCCTCAAAGCAGATATTCTTTCACAACAGAAATATAGATGTTGCCTCTGATGATTTCATTCAATAAGACAAAAAATAACAGATTGGGTAATAGCCTGATTATTGAAAAGTTGGGTGGCTGACCTAGCACTGTAATTAGTAAAGTTCAGTTCAGTTGCTCAGTCATGTCCGATTCTTTGCAACCCCATGGACTTCAGCACGCCAGGCTTCCCTGCCCATCACCAACTGCTGGAGCCTATTCAGACTCATGTCCATTGCATCGGTGATGCCATCCAACCATCTCATCCTCTGTCATCCCCCTCTCCTCCCACCTTCAATCTTTCTCAGCACCAAGGTCTTTTCAAATGAGTCAGTTCTTCACATCAGGTGGCCAATGGATTGGAATCTCAACTTTAGCATCAGTCCTTCCAATGAATATTCCAATGAATACCCTTGCAATGAATATTCAGGACTGATTTCCTTTAGGATTGATGGATTAGATCTCCTTGCAGTCCAAGGGACTCTCAAGAGTCTTCTCCAACACCACAGTTCAGACGCGTCAGTTCTTTGGTGCTCAGCTTGCTTAATAGTCTAACTCGCACATCCATACATGACCACTGGAAAAACCATAGCTTTAACTAGACAGACCTTTGTTGGTAAAGTAATGTCTCTGCTTTTTAATATGCTGTCTAGGTTGGTCATAGCTTTTCTTCCAAGGAGCAATGTCTTTTACTTTCATGGCTGCAGTAAGCATCTGCAGTGATTTTGGAGTCCCCCAAAATAAAGTCTGTCACTGTTTCCACTGTTACCCCATCTATTTGCCATGAAGTGATGGGACTGGATGCCATGATCTTAGTTTTCTGAATGTTGAGTTTTAAGCCAACTTTTTCACCCTGTTCTTTCACTTTAATCAAGAATCTCTTTAGTTCTTCTTCACTTTCTGCCATAAGGGTGGTATCATCTGCATATCTGAAGTTATTGTTATTTCTCCTGGCAATCTTGATTCCAGCTTGTGCTTCATCCAGCCCAGCATTAATTAAAGTATTTAAAGTGAGTAAAGTATTGACTCTAATTTATGGGTTCTGGGAAAACTGCAATTAAATGAAAACAACACACAAGCCACAATGAAAGAAAAATATATTGTATTCTCTCTTACATGTGGAAGAGTATGGGTAAAGTGTGAATGGTGGTTGAGGTTAGGGACTCTTTAGAGCTGGGAAGGCACTACTATGCATCTTCACAGTCTGAGTCTCCCCAGTTACATAGAAGACACACAGCAATAAGTCAGATAAGGCATGTGTAAGTACTTTTGAATCAGAAACTTAATATCACAGAGACAACAATCTGTCCTCCTTTCCTATGAACTATATTCATGGGAGCTAGAGGAAGGTGGAATGTGGATAAAGAGTAGGATTGTTTTTCCAGAGGTTCTAACTATGCTTATTTAATTGTATTTTCTTTTTTCTTAATATTTAATTTATTTATTTGGCTTGTTCAGATCATAGAGGAGCTAGTTCCCTGACCAGGGATCAAACCTGGGCCCCCTGCATTGGGAGCACAGAGTCTTAGTCACTAGACTACCAGGGAAGTCCCATTTAATGATATTTTCAAACAACTGTTCAAGGAAGCTGAAATGAACCTATTATATAAGTGAAGGTGAAGGATACAAAATTATCTCTAAACCCAATGTATCTGACTAGATTAGATATGGAAACTACAAAAAGAAACAATGAAGAAAATGCTTTACCAGTTCCAAATATTGTGCTTAGTGATTTTATTTACCTCATTTTATTTTCAGAAAAAAATTATGAAGGTTATATATTATCTCTATTATAAGTATAAAAATGGTAGATCTTGGAGAGTTGAGGTAGTTATAATGCATATCCAGGCTTCCCAGATGGCTCAGTGATAAGGAATCCACTTGCAATGCAGGAGGCGCAAGTTTGATCCCTGGGTCAGTAAGATTTCCTGGAGATGGAAATGGCAACTACCTCCAGTATTCTTGCCTGGGAAATCCCATGGACAGATGAGCCTGGCAGGCTACAGTCTATGGGGCCACAAAGAATCAAACACAACTTAGCAACTAAACAAACCAAAAATAATGCATATCCACATTTCAAATCCCTGTCACTTTACCCAATACCCATGGTGTTTCCAATGAACAATTTTGTCTTTATACTGTATATGATAACTTAAATGAGTATATAAGTGGAAGAATTCTGTTTTTCTAACAAGTCTATGAACATTGTTAGATGCTATCAGTGATGGAGTTATGGGACAAGAAAGCCCTGCTTTGAGTGAGTACAGAAGCATGGATGTCTCTTTTAGTATCACTCTGTAGGACTTATGTACTAATACCATTCTACTGTGTTATAATATGAAATCTGCATATTCCTAATATTTCTAATTCTTCTTCCCTTAAGAGCACATCAGAAAATAGAACTTGCCTAACCCTTTGAAGCTATGAATGGTTAAGTGTCTAATTATGCCAATAGAATGTATGAAAAGAGGCCTGCTGCTTCCAGGACAAGACATTTAATTGTCGGTACTTGATTGTTCAGCTGTCTCCTTCCATGCCACAAAGAATCTGAAGCCATTTGTGTGCAATAGCATATGAAAGGATGGCATAATATTGTAAAACTGCATACAATGAATGTGTAGACCCACACTCACCACTAACGTGTGTTGGGCATGTAACATGAATATGAAAAATACAATTAGTTGTGCTAAACCATGAAGATTTTTGATATTTTGTTACTGCAATATAGTTTAGCCTCTCCTGTCTGAGGGAGATGTAATAGAATAATATTTCTGATGTATTATTCTCTCCTTGCAAAGCAGAGTAACACGTAAAATAGCTTATATAGGAATATAACATCAGGAGTAAAAAGTTGCTTCCACACTTGCCGGGGTCCAGCCCCAGCAGGATCCAGGGGAACCCTCAGGATGAACGGCGTCGGCGAATGAGAGAGAGAGTGAGACAGAGCTCGAGGGCTAAGTCTGAAGTTTATTTTTTGCACGGCCCCCTTATGCCCTTAACAACATCTTTGGCGGAAGTGCATATTGCTTACACACAGGGCATCTCGAAACATTACAGCAACTTGACCTTCAACAGAAACTGGATGTCACCTACATACTTTTTCATTCACAAGAGTCTTTCTTATCATTTGGCCTTCAGGCTTGCTAACATTTTATGGCTTGCACCTGGTGTGACTTAAGCAACTTCAGTAGCCGACCCTGTTTTTTTTATAATTAATCTATTTTCTTTCTAATAAGCGTCATCTCTATGGGAACTAGATAGGATTACATTTTTTACAAAACAGAAATGTGAAGGACTGCAGAAACAGCAGATATGGTGCAAAACAGGCTCTTACTCTAAAAGTTAACTACCTGCAAGAAGTCACCAGCTAGTCTCTATCTAAAATATTTTCTATTAGGCACATTTGTGGCTATCATATTTGTGGAGCTTTTCTCACCCCGTGAAGGGGCCTATGCTTAATAGTTTCTTTTGTTAGCATACTGTGCTTAGGATGTTTAGAACAATCAAGAGCATTTTTTGCAATGAGAGCACATATTTATCACACAAGCCAGAATGCCAGAAAAGGGTTTGAATTGAAGCATTTCCTTCATCCCTGGCCCCTTCATAGGGTCCCAGCGTCCAGGAGATTTATTAATTAGGGTTTTAAGTTGCTCCTCATTCAGTAAAAGAGGAGCAGGAGAGCTCTCGGCAGGCAACACAAGACTCCGCAGCAGGGCAAACAAGAACAACAGCAGAAAACGGGGGAGGATACAGGGTGGGGTAGAGGCCGAGGCCAACCTGGAGGGTCCCTTATCCTAGGCAGCCTTGCCTGTCAGGTATTTTCCTCGTGACCTCGTCATGGATGGGGTCCCAGACAGCCTTGCCTGCCCGGTGTTTTCTTCATGACCTCCTCACGGGCGGGACCTCCCATAAGGGCTCCGGGCACACACTCATTATTGCATTTCATCCTCCTACAACCTATGTTTTTTGTCATCCTATTTTGAAAAAGAGGGTGTTCAGGCTCATGGAGGTAAAGATATGTGTTCTGTGTCATAGAGGAATTATGTGGAATCTGGATGTGAATGCAGATACTCTAGCTTTTAGAACAAGATTTCTTTCTCTTATCTGTGGCCAGTCCCAGTTCTTAGTGCCAAATCCGATTAATGTGCTTCAGCCCTAAATGGACTCTTTTAGGAGACTTTTTCCGCTGCATTTGATGTTATTGATGTTGCCCTCCTAAAAACTCTCTCTTCCTTCGACTCCTGTGACACCACTTTTCTTTATTCACTCTTTTACCTGTCTTTGCTTCCTTCATGGACTTCACTTCCTCTGCATGTTTCTTAAATATTCATATTTTTATGTGTTCTCTGCTAATTTCATTCCTTTCTTTAACATCTCCAACTGGGTGATCTCATCCACTCTCATGGTTGTAATTCTCATTTTTATGCTAATGACTCCATTTATAGGCGAGTATATGAACTCATTCTGAAATTCAAAGCCCTGTGTCTAGTGCCCTAGATGTATCTCCTTTTGAGTATTCCCAAGACAGCTCAACCTATCACATCCAAAATAAATGCATCTTTCTTCCTAATGTGCCTGTTACATGGTTCCCTGTATTCCAAATAAATGTCATCATTCACCTAGTCACTAAATTCAGAAACTTGGACATCACCCCAAACTCTTCCATCTTTGTCACCACAACACAACTTGTCAAACTCTAAACTATGTTCATTATAATTTCTAGGTAATATGGTTATTTTTGAGCACATTTTCCACCTTCTGCTCAAATCCTGGATTAGTTGTTTTATTTTCTTTTTTTTCCTTTTAATTTTTTGTTTGATACTCCTTTAAACCTGTGTGTGAACAATAACTGGGCATACTCCTTTCTACATTCATCCTTCTTCTTCAATAAACCACATTTTTCTCAGTATACTCTCTCAATAACTTGTCCTAATTGAGTCTGCTGAAATATGTTATATATGATAAACTTTATACATGTTTAAATACAGAGTTTGCTAAATGTAATGGGTGTATAAATACCAATTTTACTAGTGAGTTTGAACTCCTGTAAGATAAATATACTGGGTAGCTTAAAAAATAGAAATTTATTTTCTAACACTTCTGGAGCCTAGACACTGAAGGTTGAGATTCCAGTCTGTTTGGTTTCTGGTAGGAGCTCTCTTCCTGGCTTGCAGATGGATCCAAAAGAAAAATAGAAAGTGACCTCTGATATGCCTTCTTATAAGGACATGACTCCTACTGAATCCAGATACCACCCTTATGACCTTATGTAACCTTCTTCAATGTCCTGTCTCCAAATACAGTCACATTGGGGATTAGAGTTTCAACACATGAATTTGGGGTAGACTTAATTCATTCCACAGCACCTGTGCTTTCACCATCTCCACCCAGATGTAAAACATTTCCTTAACCAAGAAAAAGTAATTTTATGACTCATTACATTCAACATACCAATACACTCAAAAACACATGAACAATCAAAAAAAAAAAAAAAAACCCATATAACAAATCTAGTAAGCCAAATCTAGTAATCTGTCCCTGTAAATTACTATCTTGTCTAGAGAGATCCTTTTAAGTGGATCTTATAGTGTTTTGCTTCTCTAACTCTGTATTATGTTTCTGAGATGTGTCCATTTTGCCTGTGTGCCGTAGTTTTGTTCTGTCTTATTGATAAATAAGTAACATTTCATTGTATAAATATACCACAGTTTGTTTATCCATTCACCTGTTGATCAATGGGTTGTTTCAAGTTTGGAACAGTTGTAAGTACAGATGCTATGAACTTTCATGTACAAATATTTGAGTGAATGTATGTTCTCATTTCTTTGAGGTAAATACCTATGTGTAGAATTATATGTTCAATTATTATCTAATCAACTTGAACCTGTGTAGGTTTCTCTTTATACTTTTATAGAAAACAATTCAAGGTGTTTTGCATGTGCCGCTAACTTATGAAAGAGTGAACTCCACTCTTTTCCCCTTATAAATCGTGTCCTTCATTTTAGGCTTTCTTCATGAGGAGAGTACATCTTACTTTTGTGTGTTGTCTTTGTTGCCTTATTAGATACTGAGTGATATAGGGTTGAGAATAAGGTCATAGGGAGATTTTTCACTCTGGTGGGCCTGGAACTCTTAAGTCCTCAGACAGTACCCTTTCCTTTCACAGTCTGATCTCTACCATCTCTTTCTGTTCTCAACAACATAGCAGATACTCTCTGATAAGCTCAGGTGGCCCCATCATGCATAGTATAACCCAGCTTTCAGCCACAAATTTAAAGGAGGTCCCACATGATTTCTGGGACCCTTCTTTGAAGTTGCACTTTTCAAACTCAGCTGCCTTTATCTCTGATTTCCACTTCCTCAGTTCAATGGACAGCCGTACCCTGCCCGGGCTTTATCCTTATGGGGTAAGAAATTTTTCCAAACAGATATTTGGGAAATAGGACTCACCTTCTGAGCCCTTCTTCCATCAGAGATGACACAGTTATTACTGCCTATTCTCTGAGTCTGAAAAGTGTCACCTTGTGTTTCTTGTCCACTTTTATAGTTCTCATTGGTGGGAGTGCTAGCCTGGGATCTGGTACTACCTGAAACATATATTTTACAATATAACTTTAGCTACCTTTTACACTTGCTGAAAATCCTTTAAAATGTATAAATCATAGTCAGATCAGCATATTTTTCAAGCTCCTTCCTGTCTGGCTACTTGAGTTTGCTCTTTAGACTCTCCTAATCTTCTCATTTCTGAGATTCTAGATTTCTTACAAACACCATGCTGCTGTTAGCACCCACACATGTCTCCATACATGCTTTGTTGTTTGATACCAAACTTACATATGTAAACAAAGCTGGGGTCCCTCAAATGCTTAAACTGCAATTTAGATGTATTTGCCCTATATATTGACAATAGGCTACTGGGGATATATTCAACTAAATCAACAAGAGTTCTGTGAATCGCTTCAAAGGGGAGAAAATAATCTTTCAAATGTTTTCAGTGGTAAATGGCCAAATGTCAGAAGTATCTGTCAGATAACCAATGCCAAGGTCCCCTTTGTTGAAAAGGAGGAGCATTACTATTCTTTTGAAGCAATAAATCAGGTATGAAAACAGATTATTTCTCTTAAATTTTCTTTAAAACTTCCCTGATGGCTTAGTGGTAATGAATTTGCCTGTCAGCGCAGGAGACATGGGTTTGATCCCTGATCCAGCAAGATCCCACACGCCATGGAGTGACTAAGCTCATGTGCCATAACTATTGAACCTGTGTTATTTATACTTTAATATCTAGTTGGACACAGTAGGGATTACTATCCTTATTTTCTACATAAGAAAGTTGAGCCTCTGTGAGTATAGCGGTTACTGTTAGTGCCCCACCCTTAACGTTCTCAGCACTATTGCTTTCTATATGCATTTATGGTTTTCTACTTCCAGAACTTGTGATACTTTGACTGATGTTGTTCTCTGGCAGTTGGAGCAGACTTGCCTTCTCAGGGTGGACCAGAAATGATAGAGATTAATGTCCCTGGTGTAGTCTTTGCTCAGTGATGACAGGAGTCGGTGGATAAATGTGCCACCTTCCTCACTCTTCTTCAGAGACACTTGACACTCTGATACATATACTTTGCACTGTCTCAGAGATTTCAAGTGAGACTGAACTCGTATACCCTAAGAACCCACAGAGTTCATTAATGTTCTTTATATTGACTTCCTTCTCTGACCCATGTACCTATCTTCCCTACTATGCCTTCTAGGGTGGCTTCTTACGTTAAATACTTGCACACAAATCATTGTCACAAGGTTAGCTTCTGGGCAAGCAACTTTATGAAGATCACTGACTATTTTAAATTCACACAGCTAAAAACTGATAAAGGTGATAAAAGTGTTAGCCCCTTGGTCATAGCTGATTCTTTGTGACCCCGTGGATTGTAGCCCACAAGGTTCCTCTGTCCATGGAATTCTCCAAGCAAGAATACTGGAGTGGGTTGCCATTCCCTTCTTCAGGGGATCTTCCTGACTCAGGGATCAAATCTACATCTCCTGTGGCACCTGCATTGGCAGGCAAATTCTTTACCACTGAGATACCTGGGAAGCTCAAGAGGTAATACAAGGCTACATATATCCCAAACCTAAATGCATGGTAATTTTTAACCTCAAGAATTACACTGAGATAAGGTCTTCCTATGAATATTCCTCTTATGCCATCCTGTTAACAAATGTCTCTTTACAATTAAAATAAGGGAATTTAGCCTGTCTCTTGATTTTCAGTTAGTTGTTTCTCACTAGCATGGCAGTTAAATAATAATTTTTGAAAGACAGTCTAAGTTAATGGAAAGGGCAGGTCTTTGGAGTAAGAAAGGTTTGTTTTCAAAGCTCTTTTCTACCTCCTATTTGTTTGAATATTTAATGTACTATTGCAAGTTTCGGGCCTCTTTGATAAAATGATGTAAGCATAATGGAATCTAAGTCATAGGGTCTTTGTATGGGCTAAATAAAAGAATGTACATAAACCACTTAACATAGCTTTGTTGGCCCTACATATAGCTGGCGCTTTCTGATATGATATGATCTCTTCCTTGAGACTAAAACTTTTTCATTTGACTTCATATCAGTGGCAGATTAATATTTGGAATAAAATCAGAAACTGGGATTTTTTTATCTCTTGGATTAAATGGACAAATTTAAGATTCCCTGTATGAAAGAAGCTACACTGGCTATTTTAGTGCACAGGTAAAAGTTCTAGCAGAGCAGTAATCCTCTCACAGGCTTTGGGAAATCTGCCTGTAGAACCATCATTTTACAGGCCCAAAGACACTTAGAGAGCAAAGAGCCATATCTCTTTCTACCAGTTGCTTTATTACCGATATTCTTCCTGGCCCCAGGTAACAGTATATGAAAGTTGAGCCTTATCTGGAAAGTACTAAATTACTTCACTTATTTTGTTAGGAAAAAAAAAACCAGAATAATAATGTGGTTCATTTCAGGCAAGATTGTTTATTCCTAACAATCCATAATGTGCTTCTATAAATAGTCAAGCCGTCTAACATTTGGCAATGCCAATGCAATAGCTATGAGCCATTAGGTTTCTTCAAGGTGTCAGATCATTTATAGATTTTTGTATGAATTTTTACAGTGATGCAATGTAGGTAGAAAGAGACTCCAGTTGGTTAAGTTATCTTTGAAGGTCAAAGCAAGTGCTTGATGCCAGAGTTTGTTTAAATCCTGCTTAGTATGATTTCAGCTTATACATTTTTTCCAAATAATATTTTATTGTTTTATATTAACCTTCATGTATGTATACATATATGTTATGTTGGAAAAATTTATACACATGTGATGCTTGGTCCCTGGAAGAAAAGCTATGACACACCTAGACAGCATATTAAAAAGCAGAGGTATTACTTTGCTGACAAAGTTCCATCTAGTCAAGGCTAGGGTTTTTCCAGTGGTCACGTATGGACGTGAGAGTTGAACCATAAGGAAGGCTGAGTACTGAAGAACTGATGCTTTTTTTTTTTTTCCCACATTTTAAACTAAAACAGAGTTTTTTTTTTTAATTAATTATTTATTTATTTATTTATTTTTTATTTATTTATTTTTTTTTCTTCCATTTATTTTTATTTGTTGGAGGCTAATTACTTTACAACATTGCAGTGGTTTTTGTCATACATTGAAATGAATTAGCCATGGATTTTCATGTATTCCCCATCCCGGTCCCCCCTCCCACCCCCCTCTCCACCCCATCCCTCTGGGTCTTCCCAGTGCACCAGGCCTGAGCACTTGTCTCATGCATCCAACCTGGGCTGGTGATCTGTTTCACCCTAGATATACATGTTTCGATGCTGTTCTCTTGAAACATCCCGCCCTCGCCTTCTCCCACAGAGTCCACAAGTCTGTTCTATACATCTGAGTCTCTTTTTTCTTTTTTTGCATATAAGGTTATCGTTACCATCTTTCTAAAGTCCATATATATGTGTTAGTATACTGTAATGGTCTTTATCTTTCTGGCTTACTTCGCTCTGTATAATGGGTTCCAGTTTCACCCATCTCATTAGAACTGATTCAAATGAATTCTTTTTGATGGCTGAGTAGTATTCCATGGTGTATATGTACCACAGCTTCCTCATCCATTCGTCTGCTGATGGGCATCTAGGTTGCTTCCATGACCTGGCTGTTATAAACAGTGCTGCGATGAACATTGGGGTGCACGTGTCTCTTTCGGATCTGGTTTCCTCAGTGTGTATGCCTAGAAGTGGTATTGCTGGGTCATATGGCAGATCTATTTCCAGCTTTTTAAGGAATCTCCACACTGTTTTCCATAGTGGCTGTACTAATTTGCATTCCCACCAACAGTGTAAGAGGGTTCCCTTTTCTCCACACCCTCTCCAGCATTTATTGCTTGTAGACTTTTTGATAGCAGCCATCCTGACTGGTGTATAATGGTACCTCATTGTGGTTTTGATTTGCATTTCTCTGATAATGAGTGATGTTGAGCATCTTTCCATGTGTTTTTTTGCCATCCGTATGTCTTCCTTGGAGAAATGTCTACTTAGTTCTTTGGCCCATTTTTTGATTGGGTCATTTATTTTTCTGGAGTTGAGCTGGAGGAGTTGCTTGTATATATTTGAGATTAATCCTTTGTCTGTTGCTTCATTTGCTATTATTTTCTCCCAATCTGAGGGCTGTCTTTTCAGCTTACTTATAGTATCCTTTGTTGTGCAAAAGCTTTTAAGTTTCATTAGGTCCCATTTGTTTATTTTTGCTTTTGTTTCTAAAATTCTGGGGTGTGGGTCATAGAGGATCCTGCTGTGATTTATGTCGGAGAGTGTTTTGCCTATGTTCTCCTCTAGGAGTTTTATAGTTTGTGGTCTTACATTTAGATCTTTAATCCATTTTGAGTTTATTTTTGTGTATGGTGTTAGAAAGTGTTCTAGTTTCATTCTTTTACAGGTGGTTGACCAGTTTTCCCAGCACCACTTGTTAAAGAGGTTGTCTTTTTTCCATTGTATATCCTTGCCTCCTTTGTCGAAGATAAGGTGACCATAGGTTCATGGATTTATCTCTGGGCTTTCTATTCTGTTCCATTGATCTATATTTCTGTCTTTGTGCCAGTACCATACTGTCTTGATGACTGTGGCTTTGTAGTATAGTCCGAAGTCAGGCAGGTTGATTCCTCCAGTTCCATTCTTCTTTCTCAAGGTTACTTTGGCTATTCGAGGTTTTCTGTATTTCCATACAAACTGTGAAATTATTTGTTCTAGTTCTGTGAAAAATACCGTTGGTAGTTTGATAGGGATTGCATTGAATCTATAGATTGCTTTGGGTAGAATAGCCATTTTGACAATATTGATTCTTCCAATCCATGAACACGGTATATTTTTCCATCTGTTTGTGTCCTCTTTGATTTCTTTCATCAGTGTTTTATAGTTTTCTATGTATAGGTCTTTTAGAACTGATGCTTTTGAACTGAGGTGTTGGAGAAGACTTTTGAGAGTCCCTTGGACTGCAAGGAGATCCAACCAGTCCATCCTAAAGGAGATCAGTCCTGAATATTCATTGGAAGGACTGATGCTGAAGCTGAAACTCCAATAATTTGGCCACCTAATGTGAAGAGTTGACTCATTAGAAAAGACCCTGATGCTGGTAAAGATTGAGGACAGGAGGAGAAGGGGACAACAGAGGATGAGATGGTTGGATGGCTTCACCAACTCGATGGACATGAGTTGAGTAAGCTCTGGGAGATGGTGAAAGACAGGGAAGCCTGGAATGGTGCTGTCCGTGAGGTCACAAGGAGTCAGACACGACTGAGTGATGGAACAACAACAAATCATATAATATATATATATATATATATATATAATTTATAGTGTACATCTGTGCTTAACCTTAAAAAGCCTCAAATATTTTGACAGATGAATTGATTAATTTATTTCTTCATTTGGGTTGTTTTGTGATTACATAATGTGTCCCACATTTTGAAAACCACTAAGAATATGGTTCCACTCCAAGGATGCATTCTCTAGTGTAGAAACAGACTTGAAAGAAAATAATTTTAAAGCAGTATTATTTACTATGACATATATTTCAAAATGTAAAAATATGGTAAAGATATGGAAAAATGAAGCTGACTTGAGGATTCTGAGAAGTTCTCAAAGAAGCATTAATTTTGAGTCTGAAAATACTGAATGTTTGTTACTATTCTACCACCTGCCTGGTACTATTCTAATTACTTTATGTGCATCAAAGTTTAATTCCTTATAATCACGATATATGCTAAATGAGCAATGAAAATTTGGCACATTAAGATTTAAAACATAGAGGTCAAGAGACACAATAGGCAGTGTCAGTGTCACCAGTCACTAGATAACAGGAACAGATTTGGGAACAGTCAGTCTAGCTCATGAGTCAGTTGTTTAGTCACTAAGCCATGTCCGATTCTTTTGCAACCTCATAGACTGTAGCTCAACAGGCTCCTCTGTCCATGGGTTTTCCTAAGCAAAAATACTCGAGTGGGCTGCCATTTCCTTCTCCGGGTTATTTTCCCAACCCAGGGATCGAACCCACATCTCGTGTATTGAAGGCAGATTCTTTACCCACTGAGCCATCCAAGAAGCCTATAAAATGAAATAGGCAAGGGAACTGATTCACTCCCAGAACCTCCAGAAAGGAGTGCAACCTGATTTTAGGTGACTGAGACCCATGTCTGACTGTTGACCTAAATCCCTCTGAAATTTTTTTAAAAAGTGTTGTTTTGAACTACTAAGTTTTTGGTAATTTGTTGCACAGAATTAGAAACTGTGAATGAGAAGAGGGTCAGAGAAGGACACACAACATATTCACACACCTCAGTCTTACAGTTTGACTTGCGGTCCCATAATCTCTCTATCACACTAACCTGTGTTGGAGGAATATATTTTCTCTAGAAGCCTCTCTCTTGTGGATCAAGGACAGATTTTATAGTAGGAGGAGACATAATTTCTGGAGCTGACATGAAAATATTTTCACAGAGTAAAGATTTAATATTATGGCATCAGATTTTATGGAAGGTGAGTATAAGAAACATCATTTTAAAGAGCATGTCTGTGTCTTCTCTAAACTTACAGTAGAATCTGTTATGTTTGGTGATGCCAGTTAAATTCAGAAAGACTGATAAACATAATCATGCTGTCCACTAATAGGAGATATTGTGCTAGTGGAATGAATTTTAATATTACTACACAACAGTAACTTTAAATTGCACTATGTTTTATATTACCCTTGTTTGTCTGTCCAAAAAATAAAGACTAGCATTCACAATTTCTGAAACAGGAGAGTTTAGCAACAAATTCTGATAAGTAAATCTAATCATATATGCTTGGAAAAGTATATCACTTTTTTGTATTAGTATGTTGTTCTATATTAAATTTCCCTGTTTAGTGTTTTATACATATTTTCTGCCACATCACCATTTTTTTAAATAGCAAGGTTTCAAATAAATTTATTCCATATATTATGTTATTACATAATGCAGTTAGTGCTTTAATGTATGCAAGAATACATATATTATTTAAAATATGTATTGTGGAATGCTCTAGTATATGCACACAATTTTGATTACTTACCTTCACTCACTTCCATCATCACACACATTACTCTTACTTTATGTAATATGGTGTATACCGGGTGTTAAACACAGTTTTTATTTCTAATGGCAACTCTTGATATTGAGTAGTCATTTTCTAAAATGCTTTTTTGGAAAGGATTCAGATGGCTCATCTAACTGCCATGGGAAGTACAAGCATAATGAAAGTTACCATGGTCACAGTAAGGGGACATTGCTGCATGTTTAATTCTCCTTTGCCAACTCTAAACTAAGTATATGCAACATATATTCATACACTATTTCCTGTGTGTCTGAGTGAGTGTGTAAATGCAGTTAGTTTATTTCAGGAAGCAATCCTAGAGACTAGGAGTGAGGAATTAGGAGCAGAAAAGGAGGAAGAAGAAAAAGCCAATCTAGGAGTACATAATCAAAGTGGTCATTGTGATAGACGTCTGGGCCTCTCTATTTCTGCGAACATCTGAGGAGCCATGTATGGACCTCTGTGGTGGGCCAGCGGTTAAGAATCCAGCTTGCAGGAGGAGGGTTTGTTCCCTTGTTGGGGAACTAAGGTGCCACATGCCACAGTCAACTAAGCCCATGTATCACAACTACTGAGCCCACATGCTCTAGAACCCACACCCTGCAACTACTGAGCCCGTGAGCCACACCTAGAGAGACCATTGTGAGTGCTGCAACTAAGACCTGATGCAGCCAAATAAATAAATAAAACTAAGGAGCCATGTAGAATGCCTCAGAGTCGTCCATCCAGGGAACAGAAAAGGGAATATTTGTCCACCTAGTTCTTCTACCACATTAATCAAGGATTGACTCTGGGTTGCTCTTGCCCTTGCTTTTCCAAATTTGTGCGTTTATGGGATTAGGTTCCTTCAGACATCCCATACTATAACATCAGAGAAATCACTGGACAGCAAGAGAAAGGAATGTAGGCTAGCTAACCAATCCCTTTAAACATGTATTTTCAGAAGCTTCTTTTTTACAGCCATGACTAGAATGAAAAGTGAGTCATGAGATAGTTGAAACATATACATTGATAGATAGTAGGTAGGTAGGAGGTAGATAGATAGGAGACAAAGCTTTCATTTGCAAACATTTATTTTCCACCCAGTCTTTCTCCAAAAGAATCCATCAATGTTTTAAATGTGTGTTCATCCCTTCATGTGCATGCACAGAAGTGCAAATAATTTCTGTGAATGATTTCCCATGATTTAAGCCAGGGGTGAGCAAACCTTTTAGACGATGCATTTATTTTAAATGTTCAGGGTGCATCAGCATTATCCAAGGACATCTTAATACAGTCAAGTAAAGAAGCCACACAGGGAGAACACCAACTGAAGGGTTGTGTTTAGAGTTAGAATTCTCAGTTCCATGGCAGAACACTGGAAGAGGATGAATTGTAAATAATTTAGGCTTTGCAAAGACTCTGTCGCAACTACTCATCCTGCCGTTGCAGGACAAAAGCAGCCATGGCAAATTAAAAAAAAGAAAGAAAAAAAACCAGAGGGGTGGGCTGTGTTCCAATAAAGTTTTATTTTACAAAAAAGCAGGAAGTAACTTACCGACTTATTGTTTTAATTGTGGGAAAGTAATTTTTGTAATATGAGGTTAGAAAAAATGTATTTATATATATTTGAGGTATTTATAAAATTAAATAATAAGAAGCTTAGAAAATAGAGCTGGTAAACAGAAATTACTAGGCACCGTCTGATCATGAAGTGCTAAATCCTGTCAAGTAAACACAGAATGAGACGGGAGATCACATGCAGAGAGCATAGGAAATAACATGAGTACTGAAAGCAGGAAACTTAGTCTCTAATCTTTTATCTGCTACTTCATCTTAGTGATTTTTGGCAAAAATACTTAAATCATCTGTGATTAAATTTCATCATTTTTAAAATACAACCAGTAGTAGAACTTTCAAATTGTGAAAGTTAAATGCAACCATGGCGCATAATAGCCATTCAGTAAATAACCAGTTAAATCTCAACCAGATAGCTTGCACAGGAGTGTGGTCATTCCAGTGACTGAAGCCAATTGCAGTGCTCACTCAATCAGTGTGAACATTTTGCCTAAAATCACATGTCAACTGCTTGAGAATCAGCAACAGTGCCTCCTGTCTATGGTAGAACCCGAACAGAGGCCTCTCAGAGCAGCGGCTGGACAGGAATTCAAGTACCCAGATGAGATGCCACTAGGCCATTTCTGAGTCTTCTCTGAAACTGGAAATTCTATGATCCTGAAACATATCACTGGTTGCTTTTAGAAAATGCAATTAACAATACTAAACTTTCTAACTCAGTAATAGCCGAGTTGGTGAAGCAAAATTATCATAAGGTATTTCAAAGCAGAAATCTTAGCAGTTCATTTTGGCAAGTAAGAGTATGCCATCTCCCCTCCTTAAAGATTACTGTCTGATGGATGTGCTTTTCTAAGAGGTAGGTAACTATGTGAGTCACTCGAAATGAACTCACATCCTGGAAGAAAGCCTTTCCAGGAATGTATCACTAGAGGATGGGGAAGCCTCATCAATTTTTTCAATAGAGTCAGCTTAGTGGGTTAAGCACAACTTCTTTTAGAATGAGCTTTAAACTTCTGTATCATGGAGTGAGAATTCACAATTGTGACATTCACTTACCAAGGATCAATAAGCTTTATTCTAAAAACTCTCCCATCGTCAGCAGGGAGATTCCTTTCCCTGCAGCTGCTGTCTTTCTTGGCTGCTATTTCGGAGTGCCCACTGTTTCAAGGAATGGGGGAATCCCTCTGTCAGAATTGAGTGAAATGCAGCATGCAATCAGCCGTCTCACACCATCGCTTCTCTGGGAATGCATCTCCAAAGTCATTAAAGGTTTACTCGAGTGCCTCTTAAGGTGTTGCTTATGTGAGCTGTGGCATAGAGATGCAGAGATGCGGATGGGAGGGAGGGAGGAGGTGGTATCATCTTAATTTATCTAGGTCAGTAAAATATTTCAGTAGAAACTTCTGGGAAGTTTTCTTATAATTAGGTGATTTTTTTGTTGTTGCTGCCTGATAATTATACATCCACTAATTTAAATAGCAATTACTTCCATTTATTCTAACTCAGATCTTGGTCTAAGTACTTGAATTAATGTAAATAAAATACCATATCTATTTGCAAGTAACTTATATGCTAGTCAGGAGAAATACATGAATTAAAGATTATAAAATACACCTAAAATACACCATGAAGTGGTTATGTGCTGGAGGTATTTCTTTACTGTGTACCTTACTCTCTCTGTGGTTATTTCTCAACAAATAGACACATAAGGAAGGTGGCAGTATTTATTACAATAGAGTTTGATAATGGAAGTTAAGAACTTTGCCACCTGCTAATTGCCTACTTGTGCTAATGTATTCATTTGACTCTCCTGGATTTTCTCCTGGTCAGTTCTTTCAGCACCATAACTCAACTGTGATCCTTTCAACTCCGTTATATGGAATTTGAGTTTGAACTAATGTTTTCTTATTTAACCTTGTCACTGTTTCATGCAAATTTTTAAATATGAATATGTGGCCTTAATGACAAATTCTCTGGGGAAAATGCAGAACCTCCCAGCTTCTTCCCCAGTGCATTCATTCTGGGAACTCCCTAAATTCATCCACCTCCACTTAAACCCACCAGAATGTTAGAGGGCTGTGCACAGTGCCCATGATATGAAGAGGATAGCATCTCAGATACTTCCCTGGAGACTCAGTCAAGAATTCCCAGAGAAGGGAATATTTGAGATGAGGCAGTAGATGAAAGAGTTTGTTATGTAGATAAGCTTAAAAGAGCATGCCAGATGCATAGATTTTCATGTTAAATTGTTCAGAAAAGTACAAATATGCTTCAAATAACCATAAAATCATTGTCACTCTTGTTGTTTAGTCACTGACTCATGCCCACTCTTTGTGACCCCATGGACTGCAGTCAACCAAACTCTGCTGTGTATGGGATTCTCCAGGCAAAAATACTAGGGTGGATTGACATTTCCTTCTCCAGGGGATCTTCCCATCTCAGGGATAGAATCTGCATGTCCTGCACTAGCAGGTAGATTCTTTACAGCTGACCCACCAGGGAAGCCCCATAAAATCATTGGAAATGGACAAATTATCAGATCAAAGATGGAATGGTTTGGAAGGCATGGTTATAACATTACAAGATATCGAAAGACTTTAAAAAAAAGGTTCAAATTGTAATACATATCATCATGAGCTACAGAAGAATGCTAACAAAATAAGAAATTAATAAATTGCATTATAATGAATGGTTCAAAGCAACTGGATTAAATAAAGCAAAGACTAGAAGCAAGAGACAATGACTAGAATCAAGATGCCAAATGACAAGAAACCTGAAATACAACAAAATATTAGGGATGGAGAACATGAAAAAGCAGTGGATTTTGAAAATATTCATTCTACAGAGCCAGTGTCATATTAGTAGACAGCGAGTTGGCAGAGTTATACACAGATTTGGAAGTCAGACAGAATCTGATTTGAAGATTTTTATTTGAAAGTTATCTGCATAGGCATAATAGCTGAAACCACTGACATGAATCAAATTGACTAGGGAGAATGTCCAGGATGAGAACAGAATATCAGGGATATAGTGTAGAGATCACGAAAGACCAGTCATTCAATGTTTATTGATGGACCTATTTTAGGCCTAAGACTGGTTAACTTTAGCTCCGCAAGAGAGACAGACGGACAGACCGAGAGAGAGAGAGAGACCCAAGAAGAAGAGAAAGAGAGGTTGTGGGAAAGAATATAATAGTTAAAATATTTTAAAAACAGAAACAAATTACAGAATGCCAACACTCCAGTTCACTTGTTCATTCATCATTTAATTTTACATAAATATTTAGGGAGCACCTCTTATGATTCAGGACAGTTTGGAAGCAGTAGTGAGAGGGAACCATATGCCCTTGCTTCTGGGCCTTTTGGTGTCTCCCCTTGTTCGTTGTGCTATCACATGACTTCCCCAAGCTGCAATCTCTAGCACAATGCTATTTACACAGCGTGTTACTTGGGGACCAATGAGCATTATGATTAATAACTAGGAAAAGAAAATAGGACGATGTAATGAAGACCATGAGAGACACACAGAAGTCTGCATTCTATTCTTCAGAGCTGGGGCTACATGGTTAAACTCATACATTCAAATAAACACTTATTGTATCTTGCCAGGTAATTCACCTCTTGAGAGATAAAACTAATCAATTGGGAACAAAATGAATATGATTTCAATTGTATTGTCCTTTAGACTTTTACTAGAGAAGGCAATTAATGCTGTGCTGAATTATAATGTATCTGAATGCTCACTGTCACTGAAGTGAATACTCTGTTCTGTAACTAAATAGCACACTCCTACAAGACAGAACTTTACTAATATTAAATAAAAATTGATATGGGCTGTTTCCATTTGCTCTTATGACAAAGGTGTAAATTTCATCCTTTAAGCAATGTTTCAACCTCTACTTAGGTAAATGACATCTTGTCTAATGCAAGAAAGAGGAGAAAGACGCTGGTTATTTTATTTATTTATTTATTTATTTTTTGCCCTACAGTTACCCTCAGCAACCGCAGTTACCTAGGTTTACTCTGATACCATGTAGTGGTGATGTTTCAATAGGACTTGGGATGATGTACCCAAGACAGATGAACAGCCCAGATTTCTAGGTTTCACAAGAGTTACCTGATGTCAAAGCTTCATGTCATCAATATTTGAAGATGCTTTGAAATGTACTTAAGTTAGAAATATAAGCAACATCTGAAGTAGTATTTTTTCTCTAATTTATGATTTAAGTTCTCCTGTTTAAAATCTCTCTCTTAAAAAAAAAAAAAAAAAACAAAAAACTGTATCTCCTAAGAGCTGTTGAAACAAGCAACGCAGGACGTGCTTTGACATAAATACTTTTAAGTAATATATTCCTAATTCTCCCTCCCAATCTCAAAATTAATGTAGCTTTCAAGTGTCCACTGAGTGAGTGTTCAGCCATATTGGGGAATCTGGCGGTTCTATCTAAGGAAAGGCACTTAAAGAAGAGAAAACCCAAATGGGTGGGATACCTAAAAGCAGAGGGGACAGGAGAGGCAGAACTATGTGGCAGGCAGTAGCACTCCAAAGTGAGAAATGACCAACTATGATAAGACTGTATGTATTTGATGGGTGTGTTTGCTACTTGCTTTCCTTCCTCTGTGTGTCTTTGTCAGTATGTAGTTTTTGAGGGTGGAGGAGAGGTAGCAAGAGACTCAGAGAGTTTCTCAACTCAGAGAAAGTTTCTCAACTTTCTCAAGAGAGTTTTCACTTCTTTCTAAGATATTTTTTTTCAGCCCTACCCTCTCCAAGATCACTACAGTATGTCTGGATCAGCAAAAAGTCCAGACCAGATAAATGGAATAATCAACATATAAGATTTAAAAATTAGATTTCAATCAGAAAAGAAGAACATCAACTCACACAACATTTTAAGTTAACTATACCTCAATAAAAGTTAAAAAATAAAGACAGCATGTTTGGACATAAATATACAACACAGTGTTAGACACATGAATTTCACCTGAAGCATGTTTATCCTAAAAGAAAAGTTAAATCAAAAAAGATGTCACCTCTAAATATTTCTAAATGGCCTTATGTAAGTAAAGCATTTGGTGGCTGTATGTATCTATTTATCTATCTGCAAGTCTGTCTATTTCCATCCATGCATCTACTTATCCATCTATTCATCTAACATCATCTAGTATCATCACTATTATCTATCTGTCCTTTCATACACTATACTAAAGGAGAAAAAGCAAAATATTTGATACTCAGAATATAGACAATGACATTTAGGAAGATTCATTCTTTGAACCTTAATTTCCTGTATTATCAGTGTTATTTAGAAGGTATGTGTGTAACATTTATTCCATAGAGAACATTTATTCCATTAGTTTTGGCAGATATGTCTTTTTGGAGAGATTTTTTTAAAGTAATTTCTGCTTTAAGGGCTTATCAACATACTTTTATTCATATCACCAATGAAATAATTTTGGCTCAAGGAAACAGGAGGGGAAATTGTTTATTTTTATTTATTACCCTGAGTTTAAGATGATGACATTTATGAAGTTAATCCTTAGGATACTCACTGTGTAGTCTTCTCAGCTGATAAAGGTAGCCTTTCATTATGACCGAGCTCTTGGAAAGATCATAGACATTTCCTGTGAAAGAACAATATTAATGTTTTTAACCTGAGAAGATTTTACTCATTTGCTATAGGATAAATAGATAAGGATGATTACAGAGTTTCTTAGTAAGTGTGTGTGTGTGTGTATTAAGAGAGAGAGAGAGAGAGAGAGATGTGTTTTTCTTCTTTCAGGAAATATAATCAAAAGAGTCAAGTATTATACATGAAGAACATGTTAATATATAACTATATGAGGTACATGTTGAAGAGAGGACCAATATGATATCATTAGCTTTTGTCTCTTTTCTGCTCACTGTGTCTTCATATTGAAATATAAAATATCAATACTGCAAGGGTATCTATAGATCATTTTTTCCAACTATCTTGCAATATATATAGTTGGGAAACATCAACTCTATATGAAACTGACATGTGGTAAGTCCTTAAACAAATAAAAGAACCCAGACTAGAATGCCGTTTGCCTAACATCCCATAAAGTAGATTTCCTTAGAGACTTTTTCCATGATCTACAATTATGTTCTAGTGAAAAATTTTACAGGGTGACTTTTCGAGTCTCTGTGACCCTTTATATTGTAAAACTGAGTAACTCCAAGGAAATAAAAACAAAAGTTTTAAATTTTTGTCATTTATAACTTGAATCAGGATCCAGTAGCATTTTGTGTTTTCCAAAATAAATCCTGATGACTGTTGAAGAACTATAAGGAAATTCAAGAGGTTTTATTTTTTTTCTCTTATCTTTTACTAACAAGCATAAAGAACCTCTAATGCCCCACTAACATCTGCACAGGAGTCAGGTTCTATGGAATATAGGGGGATTAATGGAGAGATAGTAGTTATAACAACAACAATAAAATTATAGAATTTATTTGCTAGGGCTACCGTAAACAAAATACCACAAACTAGGTGGCTTATGCAAGATAATTTATTGTCGCAAAGTTCTGGAGATGAGGAGTCCAAAATCAGTATATCCACAAGTTTGTTTGTTCTTGAGGGCTGTGAATTTTTTCATTCTTCTCATCTAGCTTCTGGTGGTTTTCTGGCAGTCTTTTATGGTTTTTGGCTTGTAGAAGCATTTCCCCAATAGCTGCTTTTATTGTCACAAAATATTTCACCTACATGCATGCATGTCTTCAAATTTCCCTCTTTTATAAGGACACTAATCAAACTGAAATAGGATCTAAACTAATAATTTCATTTGAACTTGATTACCCTCTGTAAAGATAAAAACTGGAATCCCCGATAAGGTCACATTCCCTGTTACTGGGTGTAAGGAGCTTGCCCTATAAATTTATGTGATATACAATTCAACCCTTAAAAACACTAAAAAACAATAACACTGATTATTTTTTTCTTCATAACAGATAAGAGTTCCTGAGCACTTATGAGATAACATACCATATAATATACCAAGATGCACTGGACACATTTAATGATCACAAGTCTAAAACTAATATGTTATTGTATGTTAGTTGCTCAGTGGTGTCCGACTCTTTGCAACTCCATGGACTGTAGTGTGCCAGGCTTCTCTGTCCATGGAATTCTCCAGAAAGAATACTGGAGTGGGTACCCATTCCCTTCTCCAGGGAATCTTCCCAATGCAGGGATCGAACCTGGGTCTCCTGAATAGCAGGAGGATTCTTTATTGTCTGAGCCACCAGGAAAGCCCCCAAAACTAATATGTTAGTAGCCTAATTTTATAAGTAGAGATAGAAGAGTTAAAACTTGCCCAGAGTCACACAATGAGCATGGCAGTTGTTTGCAAAAGAAGGCCGGTTTACCTTCAAGGACGTTTGGAAAAGTCTAGAGACATTTTTGATTGTCATGGAAAGATATGCCACTGACCTCTAGTAAGTAGAATGAGGGATGTTGCTAAACTTCTTAAAGTACATGAGATAACACCCGTCCACTCGTACAAAGAATTATCTAGACCAAAATATCAATAGTGTCACGATTGAGAAAGCATGGTATGGGAGTACAACCCAGGCTTTAAAATAAGTCAGAATGAGTCTAAGGTAAGTTCTCAGCTACTATGTCGGTAAAGAGTGGAGACAGAAGGAGTTCCTGCGTGGGCAGAAGCTAGTGTTCAGAGTTTGCATGAGAACAGTGGCTTGAAAAGGGGGGTGCAGAGGCCTTTTTTCCCATAAACACATCTTTGGGTCATTTTCTTCCAAACCCAATTTTTAAAATCTTATTTTGCTGTTTTAATATAGAAGTAATATAATTGCTTAGGCAGTATTTAAAAAATACAGAAGAGCAGAAAAATAAAAATCACTCTCTTAATTACTCAAAACCGACCATTGGATACATTTTAATGTATTTTTTCTAGGCTCTTTCAGTGCTAATTATGACATAGCTTTGGTCATATTGCGTGCAAAATATAATTTGGTGTCTTACTTTTAAAAATTAACATTAGTAGATAGTATTCTTCTTCTGTGTGAAATCATTATTTTGAACAACTTCATATAGTTTTTCACATGTAACTAACATATTATGTTTGTGCAGTAAATGCCTTGGTTATTAGGTTGTGTCCAGTTTTTTCTTCACCTTCCTTTTTTTCTACCTTCCTTCCCTAATTCATAATATATGATTTATATTTAATTATTATCACAGTAATTGTTTCTCAGTGCTACTCTGTAAGCTAGATTGCCAGAATCAAGGTTATTAAAAGAAAGTACACAAATAATTCTTTATTTATTTTGTCATATTATTTTTCCAGAGTGTTGTGTTCACTTTTCCTTATCAATATCTGCATGTCTGTCTTCTACCCTCCTTTTAGTACAGAGCATTATGAGTCAAAGGTAGAAAAGTTTATTTCATTTTCCTGAATATTTTCCTGATTTGGGAAAATCAATCAGTTTTTCTGTGTTAACCATTATATTTTCAAATGTATATTTTGTGGTTTTCTAATCAATTAATTAATTTGACTGTGGTGGGTCTTAGTTGCAGCACGCAGAATCGTTAGTTGTGGGTGGTGGAATCTAGTTCCCTTACCGGGGATCGAACCTGGGTCCCCTGCATTTGGAACCTGGAATCTCAGCAACTGGACTACAAAAGTTCCCTATTTTGTGTGTTTTATGTTTTAATGTGTGTAAGAGAACATCCATAAAGCTTCTATGCACCTTACTGTTATTACATGTTTTAACATTTTCCTGTCAAATTTAATTGTTTTAGACTGAGATCAATGTATTGTTTCTTCCATAACACATATTTTGTGTAACTTCTCACTCATTATATGCATAATGCAGGGGATTGGCCACATACAGTTTAATTTACTCTCCCTCTAAAGCCTCAATATACTAATGGGAAAAGGTGGATAAAATAACTATTTATCCAAATGACAAGACATGTGAGAAGACAAGAGTAGACTAATTTTTTCAACAAATTTGACAGGTAGAATATCAATGGAGGAGTTGGAACTGTCACAGTAGGAAGGAAGTTAAAACGTAAGTGGCTTCTGAAGAGGAGGACTAGTGAGAAATTGTGTAATTTGCTCTGCAGAACCCCTAAGGGGGTCAGGATTTGGAGATGAATTGAAGAGGGTGTGAACATAGGAGAATTCTTTATATATTTTTTGTTATTTACAGAGCAGTTGCCATTTCTCAGGTTTCCCCCTCATCCCACACTTCAGGAGATTAGATTATTCCTTCATTTCCCACTGAATCCTCCCCCTCATGGAAGATAAGCAGCACACTGTGTAAAATATTTAATCAAAAGACCTGGGCTCAGCCAAACTAGTTGAAATGTGAAGCTGAGATGAGGGGGCAGTTAAATAAAAGTGAAAAATGTATGGTCTATATACTATGCAGTGGGACACTTTCCACACTAATCACAAAATTCAGGAAGTATGGCTTATGCCTACCAAAGCAGGGAATTAAGAGGATTCATCTGTACAGAAACTAATGAAGCCAATTAAACACACACACACACACACACACACACACACACACACACACACACACACACATCTCCAAGACAATGGCATGCACTTATATGCAGACAATAAACTGAGGACCACTGATCATCAGTATTTACCCCCTTGCATAAGGTTTACGGCTTTATTAAATGAACAGACAAGAATCACCTGATATCTGAGGAAATCCTCCAACAAGAGAGTGACAAAGACAAAGAAATTAGAAACTGGTAAAACGTAAAGAGCAAGTATAAACTAAAAAAAACTTTAAAGATGAATGTTTCATGTCTCAGTGGTAAAGAAATTGCCTGCCAATGCAGGAGACATGGGTTTGATCCTTGGGTCAGGATGATCCCCTGGCAGAGGAAATGGTAACCTGCTCCAGTATTCTAGCCTGGGGAATCCCATGGACAGAGGAGCCTGGAGGGCTATAGTCCATGGGATCACAAAGAGTTGGATATGACTTAGTGACTAAACAACATAAACTTAATCCTTAATCACTAGACAGTTTGAAAGATAGTATTGAAAGAATTTATAAAGAGTAAACCAAAAGCATAAAGATATGGGAAGTAGAAGAAGCAAATGAAAAAGATTAATCAGAAGTCTCAACACTTAATTCAACAAGTTTCATATGCAAAAAGTAAAAGTAAAGGGAAGGAAAATCTAAGGATCAATAGGACCTTACAGAAAAATAAACTGTTGCACACACACAGATAAACACACATACATCAAAACATACAAGCGTGAAATTTCAGAGTACCAAGGATAAAGAGAAAAATTTTGATAGGCTAAAAAGTCTAAAAGGTCATGGCCAAAATAATGTAAACTATTTAGTAATGTAAATGTATATAGTATTGGACTTTTCAAGTAGCACTGAATAATAAAGTAGATTGCAGCAATGCCTTCAAAATTCATAAGAACAAAAAATCACTTGCATCCTAGATTTCTATATCTAACCCAATTATCAATGAAGTAAGTAAATTTATATGGGTTTCCCAGGTGGCATTAGTGGTAAAGAACCTGCCTGCCAATGCAGGAGATATAAGAGATGTGGGTTTGATCCCTGGGTCGGGAAGATCCCCTGGAGGAGGGCATGGCAACTCACTGCAGTATTCTTGCCTGGAGAATCCCATGGACAGAGGAGCCTGGTGGGCTACAGTCCATAGGGTTGCAAAAAGTCAGACATGACTGAAGTGATAAAGCACACACACACACACACACACACACACACATGCACATATATTTACATATACATCCATTTATGGATGTATTAGAAATATACCTAAATAGAAATATACACATATAGAAATACACACACGCGCACACACACACACACACACACACACACATCCATTTGTGAATGTATTAGAAATATACCTAAAGAAGTTCTGTGATAAATTTAAATGAATTCATGGAATATAGGAAAAAGCACTCCATATCAAGAGAATGGCAAATGAATATCCCATGATTCTGCAATCTCAAATTTCCATTGTAGATTTTGAAGAGAACCACCAATACTAATTGCAGTACAAACACAAAAGACTCTAGGAAGAATGTCTCAGGGGAATGCTTATGACAAAGTATGCTGTACATTACAGCATTAAGGGGGTATATTGCTCAGTGTCAACTGAACAAGGACAAATGATAAAGCAGCACACATACATAGGCTTCTTAGAAAGGAAATCACATGGGGAAAATGATAAACAGCATGTGGGAGTTGTCACTACTTTCAAGGTCAGAACATAGAGACCTAGCAGGATTGGATACTTGACGTCCAGAAAAAGACCCAGAACTTTGTGCTGTTAGAGTTTCAATGTATCTGATCTGAGAATCATTAGCTCCTCACCTACCTTTATCAAGGGCTCAATGTAATAGAAACAGAATGTGGCAATACCACGTCTCCAAGTTTATCCTGATAGCTCAGCAATCTGGAATGATTAAATATCTAGAATCCAAGTTTGAGTTTACAGCTCTGTGACGTGGTGAGATATGGCATGATCTCACTGTGTATGGTGAGAAGAGTATCAGCCCTTCTACTGAATCCAAAGAGTGTTGGTCTCCAACCTTGTCATTGATAAAAGCAGCGGTGTCTACATTCTGGAGTTTAGCAGGAGGCAAAGTCCTTTACTGGAAAGACAAATGCAAGTGATCAGTCTCAGACAGGTTAATCCTTACCCAAGTTAAAATATTAATTCTAAGAAGAATATAATGTTTAAAAATATCTATGTAATATTTGGCACAGTTATAACTAAACTTTACATTACTGTACGCACTGTAGATTTTACTTTATTTTTTTTTATATTAAGAAACTGCTTGTTTTTTTTTTTTACTCTGGTTTCTCTTCAGATCGTATAAATCTTTCGCCTTTTACTGTAGATTTTAAATGATAATTGTGACTTTATTACCTGAATGATGATGAAGAAGTAGGAAAGAGATATAAGAAGAATAAAAAGTGTATGGATTTTATAAATCAAGAAAGGTTACTTTATCATATCTAATTTAGATATATGGAATAAAGTAAGAAACATCTCGATGAGTTGAAACTCACCACCTTTTAGAAGCAAGACTGAGAAAGGGTAACCATATATTTTTTAAATTATAAATCCTTTGGCACTATTTGAGTTTTTACCTTTATCCATGGATTAACTTAGATACACAAAATATGATAAAATCAGCTAAATCATGGTATAGTACATGGAAAATTTTAAATGTTAAAAATCATTACTTAACTATCCATATGGACAACACAAATGTTAAAGTTTAGATTTTTCTTCCAATCATTGTATATATTTCTATATATTTCTATTGTCATACAGTTTGTGATTTCCTAACTTGCTTTTGTTACACAGTTTATGATACACGTTTCATTATATGTAAAAATACAAATATCTAATAACCTGTATGGATTTGGAACATAAAGCTCCTATTTCCACACTTCTCTGTGCCAGGAGTGGTAGGGATGTTACCTGTATGGATCACATTAACAGCTTCCTGTTCAGTTGGAAAATTATAAGCCAGTATCAGAGCCAACAAAGGAAGTGAGGTGGAATAATTTATTTCACCATTGCTTTTCATGAGAAACTTGTCTCAAATTGTTAATTCTTTGACCAAAGTTCTTAGTTCCTTCCAATGCAAGCATCTCTAGTTTTAAATTGTGTTAACCTCTACCTACTCTAATTTATTTCAGACCAATTCAGGTAAGATCTCACTGTTGTTAATTATCTTTTTATGGTGTTTCTATATCCTGTCCATAGCATGTAAAGAGTACCTTTAATAAACCCTCTTCAAATTACAAATTGATAGTTCTGTTTCCTGCTAGGACCTCTAGTGAAACAAACGTGTGGTGTTAAATAATGGAAAAAAGAAAAAGTAAGGTCTTGGAAAAAGAAAAGTCTTGCTCTGAAATTTGGCACAGACATTATCAAACTATCTCTCCCAGCCAGTTTCCTTATCTTTAAAATGAAAGATAACTCTTTTCTTTATTATTTATTTTTTTGAAGAATACATGAGTTAATCAACACGGGGGATCTAAATGCAATATGTGCATTTAGTTTACCTGGCACATAGCAGATGCTCAATAATAGCAACAAAAATAGGTAGTGTCTTATACCATATCTCAACACTTCTGAAACTTTAACATACATATGAAACAATTGACAATGTTATTCAAAAGGAAAATCTTGATTCAGTAAGTATGAGGTGGGTTCTGTGATTTCACATTTTTAATAAGCTTCCAAATGATGCCAGTGCTGCTAATTCATAGACCATAATGTAAATGGCCAAGTTCTGTATTATTCTAAACGCATTGCTATACATGTTTTGGGTAAATATTCAATAATGTGCAAGTTCAGTCATTGTTTTTATATTTAACCATTTCTTTATTGGAATTTAATTGCTTTCTAATGTGTTCCTTTCTGCTATACAACTTTTTAAAATATGTTTTTACATTATTGTTACAAATTCTTACTTATATGGCAGGCTACTACCACCACTTCTTCAACGGTGAGTTTACACCAGCCACTAAGTTAAAAGTTCCCTTGACTGCATTTAATTATCATGGCAACATTATAAGGCATGTACTAGTTCCTTTGTTTCAGAAGACAAAAAGAGCATTCAAGAATAGTTAGGTGACACGTCAAAATTTCCACCATGGGGAGATCTACCTGATTCAAAACATTTGTGGGGTGATGGAGGATACATAGCATGAGAAAATGTTGAAGACCTCTTCCAGAAAGAACCCTCTCTTGGTGGTGGGTGCCACTTATTATGGTAACTGTTTCTTTTCCTGAAGTCTGGGGTGTCAATTGCTCAGGTGCACATTTCCATTGCAACACAATGCTCAGCTGATGACATCTGTTCAGAGAATTTTTCTTTAGCTGTCTGTCTGCATCCATATATCTATATGAGATGTGAGGGAGACTGGGCTCCGAAACTCATTTTTTGTCTATTTTAATTCCACTAATCTTGTAAAGAAACACTGTCCCATAAATATGGTTGGTACCAATGCTCTGTTATCTATAACTATCTAGGAATGAGGGTGGTCTGCTCTCTCAGCATTATCAACTTATCCTCTTTCCAGCACTCAGTCAGGCATAGGGCAAGCTGTGCCAGCTGGGGCTCAACACACAGAACTCGCCCACTATTAATCAATTACTTATCAGGCACTCAGCTTCAGCCAATAGAGTTTCCATGCAGTGGCAGTCTAAAACAAAGTTAAACATAGAATTCAGCTATACACTCTTTTCTTACTTACAGCAGCAAAATAAAGCTTACAGATGATCTCGACATGTCAAGGTTATTTCATGCTGGAACATAAAAGCAATTGAAGTTGCATTTCTTCTAAATGCATTTTATACCGTTAAAGTTATATTTATTTATTTTTCACATATGCAAAATATACCCTCATGTTTTGTTCCTAGTCACTATTCATAGAACCAAGAGAAGACTTGGCCTTGAGAGGTAACTTAAAGTGAGAGCAAGTAATGGATATTGTAAGCCATATCTCAGGACCAAGTATGAGATAGGAAGATAGAACTCACATGTTTTATACTATGTGGATAACTTTAAGTCACCCAGACTTGTTGGATCTCAGTTTCTTCATTAACAAAATGAATGGGTTGGATGAAATCATGTTTCCCAAAGTGGAACAGAACACTAGTGTGGTGAAATTATTTGTCAAGGGTTCAAGAAATAGTATAATAATAAACATGGTAAGGCCACCAATATTTAGAAATGGTTTACTTTAAAAGAATAATAATTGCACTCAATTTTTAAATTTTTAAAAACCCTGTAAGCTGGACTGACTACATTAAATATATTAAACAGGCAGTGGCTAGCCATTCTCATATGGCATGCCTAAAATTGTAAAAAAAAAGTCTGAAGTTACCTGACCTAGGGCTACAGTAAACATAGTGATATTAACAGTTTGTTCTTTTTAAACAAAATAGTTTTATTTGGCTGTTCTGGGTCTTCATTGCTGTGTGGATTTTTGTCTAGTTGCCCCAAGTGAGAACTATTGTCTAGTTGTGGTGCTTGGGCTTCTCATTGTGGTGGCTTCTCTTGTTGTAAGACAGGCTCTAAAGTATGTGGATGTCAGTTGTTGTGGCACTTGGGCTCAGTAGTTGCAGCTTCTAGGCTCTAGAGCGCAGGCTCAGTAGTTGTGGAGCATGGGGTTAGTAGCCTTACAGTATGTGAGATCTTCCTGGACCAGGGGAAGAAACCCATGTCTCCTGCATTGCAGACAGATTCTTTACCACTGAGCCACCAGGGAAGCCCTCAGTTTGTTCTTAATGAGTGTGGTGATTAGAGATTATTGTAGTAATTTATAACCTTGCATTTTTACACAAATAGATATTTCCCATAGGTGGTGTTTGCAAATGTGGTATTATCTGTCATACAAACAGAATGATTGAGAACCCCTAAATGCAATGATCCTACCCTTCCTTGGATGGTTTAGACTTTTACAAATCTATGAGACAACTTCCGCAGAGGGGATAGCTCAGTTGATTTTTTCTCTTCAGTTTGGCACTTAAGATGTACTATCAGGCATGGTGCTTGAAACTGCTGACACATGGATGAAAAAGCTGAGCACTTCCTGAAGAGATTCACAACCAGGTAGTGGAAATAGAATAAGCAACCCCAACGTATTATTGTAATAATAATGATAAGCTTTACCAGTGGGGCTGTTAAGAAATCTTTGGAGAATGATTACCTAAAGAAATGGTGCAAAAATTGTACCATGCTACAAGAGGTGAGTTTCATATGATGAATATTGTAGGGAGAAGAAACTATAGACAGAAGTAAAGGACTGACGGCATGAAAAGTGTTGAAAGTGAAAGTGTTAGTCACTCAGTCATTTCTGACTCTTTGTGATCTATGGACTGCAGCCTTGCCAGGCTTCTTTGTCCATGGAATTCTCCAGGCAAGAACCCTGGAGTGGGTAGCCATGGTGGCCACAGGGAAATATTTGGTAATTGCATTTGTAACTGCAGGGATGGTTTTGGAGAGGGAGACAATAAATTGCCCCTATAAATGTTTAGATAATTGAGTTAAGAAAGTCATTTAAGGAGAAGCTGACAGTGAGGTCTGCTTTAGTTGCCCTTAATCTTCTGTCTATGGATTTGCTGTCAGCATTTAGCAGCTTTTAATGAATTGGAAACCCTTTGCGTGTTACCTCACCCCGGAAGTAGTCTAAGAGTCAAAGCTACTGACATACTTGCTACACATGCTGGTCCAGAGTTGCAAGTTATGATGCCCTGAGATTGATAAGAAGGAGTTGCTTCCTTTGAAAAGATGGTGATAGTGGTTTTCTTCCAGGTCCATTCTTTTCCATCCTGTACCCAAACACAATGGAAGGAGGCCCTGAGAGCTAGTAAGAAGCCCTTTTGTTGGAGGGATGTTAGGAAGCAAATAAGGCCCACTCTGGGTGGGATCTCACTAAAGTCTTGTTTTGAAATAGTGATTTAGTATTTAGTGACCCTTTGAATCTCCCTTGTGATGAAAGAGATTTTCACATACTGATATATGGGTTAGTCATTGTAGCTTATACATGATTTAACATGAATTTTATGCTAACTAAAGCAGTCTGCTTGTGGTCTATCAAACATACATTGTATATCTACTTTAATTATTAAAGAAAGAGTGTGTAATCAGAAGTAAAGAATGTCCACGTTAAAAATAAAGATTAAATGCCTCCCTTTGGGATGCCAATGCTGGTAATCTTTGAATGATAAGACTTCCTTCCCAGATGCCAAGGTCAATTATGTACATGCTAATGTGTTGTTTATTTGTTTGTTTGTTTTTATACTTTAAAGCAAAATATCTGTGACTTGTTTGATGTCAACCACGCTTCTCCAGAGCAGTTCCTCAAAGTTATCTGAGATGCTGTCTCCCAAGCTATAGTCCTTAATTTCACTCAAATAAAATGATTTTCTATTCCTATTGTAGATTTTTTATTGATTATTTTTGTTGACACTGGCTTAGACTGAACTAGAGGTCAGTTGCTCAGAACAGAAATATGGGAAGGAAGCATCAAACAGCCTTTTATGTAGCCCATCAGAGGATTTCCCACAGTGTCACATAAGCTCAAAAAAGAGAAACTGAAAATGTAAGCCCTACCTATATCTACATCTTCTTGCACAGCCCTTGGTAGGTAGTAAGACTCAATAAATGTTTGTTGAATTGATATAGTATTGGCAGCTCATTCACTTTATTTTAATTAAATGTTTTTCTCAAGTGTAAAGCGGCTTTTCATTGAGCACATTTCAGATAGAAGTTTTTAGACGCAGACAGTGCAGCCACAAAATGAACTCAAATCCTGTTTGGTTTGATGAGTGCATTTTATTATCTACCATTTGCTAGCAATTAGATACCAAAAATCTGAAGCTTCTGTAAACACAGGGGGGATTAAAGTACAGCAACGTCACCAACTACTTGTGATGCTTTTCAAGATTTAGATGAACTCTTTTGTTTTGTATTGTTTGTTTTGCTTTATTGTAAAAGATTCTCTAGAGCATATCTGTTCTCTCAGAGGAACTAGGTGAAAATGGCATCTGAGTATTTAAGAAAAGAGCCTCATGATATATAAGTAGATTCATTTATCCAGAGAAGAGTCAGCTTTGGAAGACATTCTTGCTTACAACCCAGTTTGATTGCCTTCCCAATAGGTCTCCATTTCAGCTTAGCTGGTGAGCCCTGGAAGCTCATATGTGTTTTGTCGCAGCTGTGGGTGAAATATTATGTAATTAAATTTTACATTACATCAGTCCAACTGAATAATAAAATGTCATCTGGTTAATTCTGGTTTCCAAATGTGCTTTATAACCAACTCAGACAAAATACTACATGTGATTCATACCACAAATTGTTATGTAGGCATGTACTAGCATATTTATGGTATTATACTGCATGCCAAATGATGCACTAAATTCAAATATGGACATGCTAATTTCCCTTGTGTTGACAATATGAAGTTCTAAGCATTATTCTGTAATCAGAACACAACCAGTTCACTGAAGCCATAAAGTGGACTTCTCCCAAGTCTCCTTGCTTCCTTCTTATTCAAAGAAGTAAACTCCTTAATTCTTCAAGGTGTCAGTAGACAAAGGAATTTCACACACACACACACACACACACACACACACACACACATACAAACACACACAGATACATAAACACTTTAATGCATTGCACATTTCTCAGTTCAGTCACAGAACTGAGGATGCAGGGATATTTTGGAACAAATATTACTTATCTGTCTGTAAATATTTTTGATGGGTCTACGTCAAAATCGTTAGAAAAATAATACAGGTAAACAAATGACTTGTGTATAGAAAATGATTGAGATTCAGTATGGTATTTTATCAGGCTGTCTGAAACCAGAAAAAAAATGGAGATAACAGGGTTTTAAATGTATTTCAGTGTATCATGAAAAACAACAAAAACCTGCATTTAATTTTATACTTTTCCAGAATTTAAAAATGATCTGGAAGAGAATAATGACATTGATTGTGTAACATTAGGTTGTGTAGGCATTGGACTCTTTCCTTTATAACTATTATCTAATTGATTATCACCAAACCTATTGTAATCGGCTTAATTTTTAATTCATTTTTTCCTGTTTTCAACATTAAAAAAAAAAAAAAAAACTGGAATCAGTCCAAGCATCAACATTATGATGTAGGTATGACTATCAAGTAGATTCCAAGTTGAAATATAAGCAACAACTTCAGTGGCAGTGGACTGGGTACTGAGGATGTGATAAAAACATGTATTAAAATTATTTAAGTTAAATGTATGGATTTATCAGTGCCAAACAAGCAAACTATCAGCTCATTTATTTAGCAAACACAGAGAACCATTGTCAGCTTGAATATTCATTGCTTGAATATGCTTAAAAACAATGGCACTAGGTATAGTAGCCAAGGGGTATTTTGGGAGAATTTAGCTACTTTTAGGATTCCAATCTACTGTCAAGAGGGTGCCCCTGGGGTAAATGATGCTTATCTCATAATTCTGTCAGTGATGATCCCGCAAATCCATGCAAGATAGGCAAATAATCCAGTGAAAACACAGAGTTTCCTATGCAAATGTACAGCTAAGAAATATCTCTAATGCACATATTGACAACTCTTAAGTCCCTCCTACATAGAAATTTTAGATTCTTCCATTTTAATGGAAGAATTTTAATGAACTACTAAAGCTAATCAGGGCAAGACACTGATTTGTTCTCATTTATTTGAAATAATATCATTGGAAATCAATCCACTTATCAAAGAAATTGTTCAGTTCAGCTCAGTTCAGTCACTCAGTCGTGTCCAACTCTTTGCGACCCCATGAATCGCAGCACACCAGGCCTCCCTGTTCATCACCAACTCCCAGAGTTCACTCAAACTCATGTTCATCGAGTCGGTGAAGCCATCCAGCCATCTCATCCTGTCGTCCCCTTCTCCTCCTGCCCCCAACCCCTCCCAGCATCAGGATCTTTTCCAATGAGTCAACTCTTCACATGAGGTGGCCAAAGTATTGGAGTTTCAGCTTCAGCATCAGTCGTTCCAATGAACACCCAGGACTGATCTCCTTTAGGATGGACTGCTTAGATCCAATTGTACACATATATAAATTTTTTAAAAGTTTAACATTTGTGCACCATGTTATGTAAGCTATGCACCTAAACACACACATACATACTTTCACAATAACAAATACAACAGCATCAGCAGCAACAGATTTCTACCACACTAGAATACATCATTTTGTTCATTTACATAAGTTTGGAAGTTTAAAGAGGGTCTTTGTTATTTATATGTATTCATTCAAATTCTTTTGTTCAGTGAACATTGTTTGAGCACAAAGCATGCCCCAGGCATTGTTTTAGTCACCAGGGATACAACTGTGGAAAAAAAAATTACATGATCCATATATCATCTTGCACATGTCACATGAAGGGTCAGGGGGTGGGTTAGAACAATTGATAATTACACTTTTAGGCAATATGATAAGAAGTAATATGAAGAAAAGACAGTGCAAGAAAAGCTCCTAGAAGGAGACACCTAACACTGATGAGCAGTAATAAAGTTTTCTGAACTAGTTATACTTATTTGCCTCCCAAATACCTTCTATGCCCTTCTTTGCTCTGTCTTCCTCTATGATCTCCAAGGGTGATATCTCCTGAGTTCCCATGCTCTCTAACTTCTGTTGGATTTGACCAATAGGAGGCACCCCCCAGCCGAAAATTAAAAAAACAAAGGAGAGTTGAGGTATTATGCTTTGGCTTCCCTTCCAGCTTTACTCTGTATCCAGAGTGGATTGATTCTCCTAAAAATACAGTTAAATGATTTACTTCCAAACTCCATTTTACACCATGTTCTAATTAACTCAGACATTTCCTTAATCCCAATCTAGAAAGAGTAACAGCTTCCATCAGTAGTTAGTCTTTGTGTGACTCATTATCACTTGTTGGTTGCTATAAACCTGACTACAACTTTATAAATAATTCCTAAATTATATTCTATCTAGTTAAATCATTTCATGTGTGCTGTAATTTCCTGCTAGGACCTAGATTGAGATATTTTTCACACAAAGATAAACCATGGAGAGTAGGTATATTTCAACAAATAAGAATGTTTGTAGTTGTTGGTGGTTTGTTCTCTAAATCATTTTCAACACTTGCAACCCTATGGACTGTAGCCTGCCAGGCTCTGTCCATGGAATTTTTCAGTCTGGAATACTGGAGTATGTTGCTATTCCCTTCTCCAGGGGATCTTCCCAACCCAGGGGTCATAACTTTGTCTCCTGCATTGTAGACTCACAGGCAGATTCTTTACCATCTGAACCCCTTGGGAAGTCCAACTCAATTTTAGATGTTTCACCTACAGTTTCTCCAGAGAATAGCAAAGATCATAGAGAATGCAAGTGAATTCCAGGAAAACATCTACTTCGGCTTCATTAACTATGCCTATGACTGTGTGGATCACAAAAAAACTGTGGAAAATTCTTAGAGAGATGGAAATACCAGACCACCTTATCTGTCTTCTGAGAAACTTATCTATGGGTACAGAAGCAACAGTTAGAACCAAACATGGAACAACAGACTGGTTTAAAATTCAGAAAGGAGTTTGTCAAGGTTGTATATTGTTACCCTGCTTATTTATCTCATATCCAGAATACATCATTGGAAATGCTGGGCTAGATGAATCCGATGCTAGAATCAAGATTGCCGGGAGAAATAGCAACAACCTCAGATATGCGGATAATACCAGGACTAATGGCAAAAAGCAAAGAGGAACTAAAGAGCTTCTTGATGAAGATAAAAGAGGAAAGTGAAAAGGTTGGCTTAAAACTCAACATGCAAAAAATGAAGATTCTGCCACCAGTCCCATCACTTTGTGGCAAATAGATGGAGAAACAATGGGAACAGTGACAGACTTTATTTTTGGGCTCCAAAATCCCTGTGGATGGTGATGGAAGTCATGAAGTTAAAAGATGCTTGCTCCTTAAAAGAAATATGACAATTCTAGAGAGTGATTTAAAAAGCAGAAGCATCACTTTGCCGACAAAGGTCTGTTTAGTCAAAGCTATGGTTTTCCCAATAATCATGTGTGGATGTGAGAGTTGGAACCTAAAGAAGGCTGAGCACAAAAGAATTGATGTTTTTAAATTGTGGTGCTGAAGAAAACTTTTGAATGTCCCTTGGACAGAGATCAAACCAACCATTCCTAAAGGAAATCGACCCTGAATACTCATTGGAAGGACTGATGCTGAAGCTGAAGTTCCAATACTCTGGCCACCTGATGTGAAGAGCTGACTCATTAGAAAAGGCCCTGGTGCTGGGAAAGATTGAGGGAAAGAGGAGAAGGGGATGACAGAGGATGAGATGGTTGGATGCATCATCAACACAATGGACATGGGTTTGAGCAAACTCAGGAGATTGTGAAGGTCAGGGAGGCCTGGCATGCTGCAGTCCATGGGATTGCAAAATTTTGGACATTACTTAGCGACTAAGCAACAGTATACACTGTGAGCTTTTTATATTGGTCTCTCTAAAGGTCAGTCTTCTCATCCATAAAACCATAAGATCTAAAAAGTCATGAAAAAAAGTTTAGACTTTGTCCACAATGCAGTGAGAAACTACTTTGTTAAGTAAAGGTATGTCTGTTTGCCATATGACTCCAAAAACCTGTGCTTGAATTTGTAGTAGGGAAAGAATAATGGATATTAACACTAAGAATCAGGAGACTGAGATTTTAGTGTTTTTGTTCTTCATTTTTAGCCAGTGCCATTTTATAAGGGCACTAAGAAAGGATCCAAGAGTTAATGTTGCTTATACAGGTCAGGGAAATAGTTTTCATCAGAATTCCAATTCTTGTTTTCATTTTCTTTCATGGCAATGATGAGTGAATCTATCTGGAAAATGGAAACATGTTTAAAAACAGAGATGGGTGTAGTTTATATATTAATCAAGAACTTAGAAAGTCTGGATTGAGATGTCCTGAGAATTGTGGGCCAATTAGTAACATGACCCCGGTAGTCATGTATGGATGTGAGAGTTGGACTATAAAGAAAGCTGAGTGCAGAGGAATTGGCACTTTTGAACTGTGATGTTGGAGCAGACTCTTGAGAGTCCCTTGGACTGCATGGAGATCCAACCAGTCCATCCTAAAGGAGATCAGTCCTGGGTGTTCATTGGAAGGACTGATGCTGAAGCTGAAACTCCAATACTTTGGCCACCTGATGTGAAGAGCTGACTCATTGGAAAAGACCCTGATGCTGGGAAAGGTTGAAGGTGGGAGGAGAAGGGGACAACAGAGGATGAGATGGTTGGATGGCATCACCGACTCAATGGACATGAGTTTGGGTAAACTGGCAGTTGGTGATGAACAGGGAGGCCTGGCATGCTGTGGTTCATGGGGTAGCAAAGAGTCGGACATGACTGAGCGATTGAACTGATACTGATAGTAACATGAGAAAATTGTAAACACTTGGTATAGATTACATTTCATAGGACAAGAACCAGTAATCTAAAACATATCCAGTGGATCTGAGGGGACAGCTTTTTATCCTAAAGGATGAAAATAAAAATATTAAATATATTAAAAAGAGCACAACTAACTTAAATACAAATAAAGCTATCTAGTGAAGTGCACATCATTTTAAGTTGTAGAAAATATATAAAATGTATATACTTGTAGGAACTTGAACTTGAAAGCAGTATATAAACTAAGATTGAGACTATAATGTTTTAAGTATAGAATAACATACTGTAGGGGGCATCTTGATTGTAAATTAGTTTAAAAGAAACAGAAATGCTACCTTAGTATTAAATACAAAGGAGTTGAAATAATATTAATTTATTAAATTAGTTAAGAATATGATCTGTAAAACCATTTTGATAAATCTAAATGTGAATCTGGATCTTGACAGTTATTGCCTGTATGATCATGAACAAATTAATCTTTCTGATCTCAAGTTTCCTCAATGGCTGAAATAGGGCCTCAGCCTCATATCCTGAGGATTAAATATTTTTATTAATACAAATGAATTTTACAGACCCAGACTCTCAAATGCTATCATTATTGCTGTTAAAAATAAAGAGTTCATAAAGTTGAAGAGAGTAAGTCTTAGGTAAATATAATTTAAAGCTGATCATTAAAAGCATGCTAATACATAAGAAGTATTATGATAAATGTTAAACAAAAGGCTAAATAACATCATATTAGTTATCACTTACTTCTCTTCCTTTGTATAGCTTTCCACTGTCCAACTAAGTGTCTGAAGATAAGGATTAGTGATTTAAGGTAGAATTTTATAATATAATTAGTATCATTGTAAACCTTCTTTTGAACATTTTTAAGTAAAAAGTTTACTACCTCCCAAATGATAGTTCATAGACATGTATGAATGATTATAAAAATCATATATTGGTTATATAGTTTAATTATGGCTCACATATAATGTAGAACAGTCCAAATCATCAAAAAAAATTTGCCGAAAATATTTCAGGATTGGAAAACTCCACAAAATTAGCCTTGTATAAATCAGAAGTGAATTTTTTATTTTATCCATCCATGTAATTTTAGTGGCCCTTCTACCACAGAGTTTTCAACAAATTTTGTTCTCAGAGTAAATGGTCAAATGTGATTTGGAAATATTTGTCAGTGTTTAAACAGAGAGTGTTAGTTTATAATCCTATCCTCATGTTAATTTATGGATTGGTTCAAGTAGAATTCACGAAAAATCCAAATAATTATATTTTCAATGCTGGAGTTGATGCTTTTGGAAATAGAAATAATCCCACACCTAAAAAGTTACCTTTAACTTAAGTAGTCCAATTAAACCAATTCAATTGCTATATGGTGGCAATTTTAATTATGTTCTTGTTTTTAATGAAGTAATTAGCTGCTAAGCATTGCCATGCAAATTCTTCAGCATTCTCCAACAGCAATTTTTTTTAAGTGTAGAGAGACCAAGCAACTGTAAAAGAAGATGAAAATTTGAGCCCATAACTTCTTTCCACAGTAGATGAGACGGTACATGAAGTACCTCCTGACTCTGCCCTCATTTGTGATGTTCAATGAATATGGATTAGCAATTAACCATGGCTACACTCAAAGCTAAGATAAATTACAGGAATAAATTCAGGGTGGATGTGTGGTGTGCAGTCCGTATTGATCAGCTTGCAGAAAATGACCTCGAAATTACTTTCAACTTTATGTGGCTAGAGATAGTTCTTCCACTAGTATTTTCTCCAGTTATATAGGAGCTGTCATTAGAGATGTTGGGAAATTGCTAAGGAAGCAATTAGTGTAGGATAGGCTCCAGAAGAGGCATATTTATTTTATACTCAAAGAAAATAAAACCTATGTTCACGATCTCATAGAATTATGATGTTATTAATAGCTCAGTCATTCATAATATTTCCTTAGACTGTCAGTGTCATTTAGTCATCAGTTATTCAACCATGAACACTTTGGGGACAGGTGCTCTCTACACATTTAATATCTGGCCTGCAAAAATGAGTAATGAATATTTGCTAAACTGAACAAGGAAGCCAAAAAATTTCTAGAGCATTGGAAAATACAGAACATGTTCTCATTCCACACATTTGATATTTTTTTCTCCACTATCCTACGGATCAAGATTTTTCAGATGAAGAAACTTACATATAGAAATATTTACAAGTTGTAAAGCAGGAGAACAGCCAGCCTTTTGCTATTTTCAGATGTTTTTCATAGAAAATTGAAATGTAATGAACTTTTAAATATTGTTAACATCAACCATTCTTTGGGTAGAGGAAACTTAAGGAGAATCAGTTTTAATTATTTCATTCAAGAGACATGCTATTTAGTAACATATTTGGATTTAATGTTAATAATAACATTACTTAGCTTTAAATAATAAGAACCTCAATGTATATTGAATTTAAGCTAATATTCAAGCTTCTTATCTGGCCAATAAGTTTCCATATACTCTGGAAACCCTCTAACTTAAATGTAAGCCTTTCTCTCCTTCCTTTGCTTTATTCTAGGTTTCCAATTTTCCTCTCAATTTTCAAATTTATTTTTGGTATCAAATACCTGGTACATATTCTGTATTCATCTTGAAATTTCATGTCCCTCTTGTCCTATAAACTTTTCACTGATTTTTCTTATTGTTACACTCTTACCAGATTTTCCCAACTAAACCTATACCAGTAGCCTTCTCTAATTAATCTCCATCAGGTATTATTTGGTTTACTAACATCATGGCATTCATTTCTCCCTTTTTAATTCTATTATTAATGGTTGACACATGCATCGATGTTCTCAGGAAACATGTTCTATAACATCAGAGGTGATCTTTGTTTGACTAATTGCTCTATATAAATTACTAAGATAGTGCTCAGTACATATTAGGCATTAGTAAACATCACCTGAGTTAATGAGTAAATGAACAAATGAATCATTGTCTTAGAGACTCAGCCATCACACTATTATAAAGATGCCTGAGGATTGGTATGAATCTACTCAGGACATACATGTCATTACAGTGACAGAGGCATGAAATTGAGAATCCAGCTTCTGATCATCATCTATATTCTGTGCATTATTCAGAGTCTTTACTGACTAGCAAATGCCTATTATTTACAAAATATAAATGATCTTTAGATAGTCTCCTCCATAGGCTTATTTTTAAAGCATCATGAAAAGTTCAGCTCTGATATTAAGAAAGCTTTTATATTTTTATTTTAAGAACACATTAGTCTTCCCTATAAATGACTGCTAGATGTATACAGATTTGTATTAATCAGTTGATAAAAGAAAGTTATCACTCTTAAAAAGATGCTAAAATTAATTTCTCCTAGTTTATTAAGAGTTATGTATTCCCTGTGTGGAACACCCTTTTAGAAAATAAGACACATGTCATGCTTGGGTAAGACTCCTCAGGGCAAAATATTATCAGAAGATTCCCTGGGGACCCAGAAAGAAGCCCAGACTCTTTTCTTCCCCAGCACTATGAGTATGGTATAAAGAGGATCAAGGGGCCATTGGCTGAATGTTGCCACTCTCATACCATTCCAAATGCAGCAAAGAAGAGAAAATCTATGTATGTCTGTACCATGATGTGTAATGCAAATTAATGATGGATAGAGTTTATGGAAGAGTACAAAGCCTGAGGAAATCTTTGAAAGATCCTTTTTTAAAAAGATTCATCTTCCAAGGCAGTTAGAATGGTGCATGTCTTATGGTATATTGATGAGAATATGTTCATTTCAGTAAAGAAAACCAGGACTCACTTTGAAATATGAATTTAATAAATACTTACTGAGTTAATACATATATCTAAGACTGTTTTAACTAATAAAGTATTTGCCCATCTTTCCATCTATCTACTCACTCATTCATCCATTCATCTACTTATTAAGTTGTGTAACATACTTTTGAGAAAAAAATTTTATTTTCAAGTACTGAATCAGATGATATAAATACTATGTAAAGCTAAAATACTTTGTTCCTACCTCTATGGGGGTATTTTCAAGTAACAACCCACATTGTAAACTAGATATATATATATATACATTCCATTTTCCCCACATTCCATCCTTCAGAAAACTACCTTTGTCCCATTACACGTGGAGCTAATTGAGCTGACAATCTTAGCAAACTCTTTTTATCTCTGAGATAAGATAGTCCATGATATAGGACCTGGTAAAATATACTCTTTATTCCCCTGGTTTTAAATAGTTAATTTGAGTACTAATTTAAAGGCAATTGCATAACCAAGGCCAAATTAAGCAGAGAAATAATCTTCTTAGAATCTGATCTATAGTAACTGCATAAATAAACTCTATTTTTACAATGCAATTTCCAAGACTGGCGAGTGTGACTTATAGGGCTGTGACATTCTTTTTAATGGCTATATGTGAAAAACTTGTTTTCTGAGTAAAACAGACAGAGCTAAGCAGAAAAGAAGACAGAGAGAGGCCTTGTCCCTTTATGACCCAGTGCCAAACTGTGGTATGAAGGAAGCTGCAACTCTCTCTTTGAATATGTGAACTACCTTGGCATTTTTCCCAGAAAACAAAAGTATCTTGGATGAAATCAACCACTTAGATATTTCTTGATTATAATGATGAATTTCAGAATAAAGGGGAAGATTACAAATACTCATGCATTTTTAAAAATATAGTGAGTTGGAGATGAACAAGAAACAAAATTCAATGTAGTCCTGGATTTCTCCTTAAACTAAGACCCAGAAACTACAGAATATCAAAAGCTCTAAATGTTTGAGTATACCCAAATGAGGAATAAGATCAAAACAAATGCACCTTATTCTGTGACAGTTGAGATACCTTCCAGTTTTTCTCCATCAGCACTATAATTGCTCAGTCCTGGTACTGTCAGCTCTTATTGTCACCATAATAATCATCTCCCTGAGCATCACTCACCTCTTAAACAGGGATGTTAATCTCTCTTGTACCTGGCTGATGGGAAGGTTGATGGAATCAAATGATAGGTTTGTGTGATAAGTCTGATTTTCTTGTAAGTGGGGTCCCATGACTCATAAGTGGTAGTTAAAATAGTTAAGCTTCCCTAAAAACTTGTAATGGAAAAATTACCAACATCTTAAATTTACTTATTTCTTATGGAACTATTATTTTTATTTTTGAGTATCTCATTGGTTTAGGTTTCCAGACTTACTTTAAGTTTCTGCTAAATGATTCATGAACAGCACATTACTATTGAACACTATTATAAACTGTTCAGAGGTAATTACACAAAAATAGTGCCATGTAATGTCTCACATACCTCCAGGTGATCTGTCTTGGTTTAGTGCTCAAAGATTCCAGAAGTATAAACATTTGATAATGAAAGCACTAAAGTTGCATAAAGTTCAGTTCAAATCCTGTCAAAATTGTCCTCAACATTTTGACTTCTATTAGAAGGGAAGGACTGTCTCAGTCTTAGACACATGCTCAAGTCCTAGAAATGGCTAATGTGAGCCTTGTGATTTTTCCTTTCAGCATAGGCAACAAATAGTACTAACAAAATACATGATCTTTTTTAAAATTATTACAGTTAGTGTTTATCATAGAGAGTAAGTTCGGTTCAGTTGCTCAGTCATCTCCAATTCTTTGCAACCCCATGGACTGCAGCTTGCCAGGGTCTATTGTCCATCAGCAAGTCACGGGGCTTGCTCAAACTCAAGACCATCAAGTCAGTGATGCCATCCAACCATCTCATCCTCTGTCATCCCCTCCTCCTTCTGCATTCAATCTTTCCCAGCATCAGGGTATTTTCAAATGAGTCAGTTCTTCACATCAGGTGGCCAAAGTAATGGAGTTTCAACTTCAGCATCAGTCCTTCCAATGGATATTCAGGACTGATTTCCTTTAGGACAGACTGGTTGGATCTCCTTGCAATCCAAGGGACTCTCAAGAGTCTTCTCCAACACCACAGTTCAAAAGCATCAATTTTTCGGCGCTCAGCTTTGTTTATAGTCCAACTCATACATCCATATATGACTACTGGGAAAACCATGACTAGATGAACCTTTGTTTGCAAATTAATGTTTATACTTTTTAATATGCTATCTAGGTTTGTCATAGCTTTTCTTCCAAGAAGCAGACGTCTTTTAATTTCATGACGGCAGTCACCATCTGCAGTGATTTTGGAGCCCAAGAAAATAAAATCTCTCACTGTTTCCCCATCTATTTGCCATGAAGTGATGGGACCAGATGCCATGATCTTAGTTTTCTGAATGTTGAGCTTTAAACCAGCTTTTCACTCTCCTCTTTCACTTTCATTTAGAAGCTCTTCAGTTACTCTTCAGTTTCTGTCATAAAGGTGGAGTCATCTTCGTATCAGAGGTTATTGAAATTCCTCCCACCAATCTTGATTCCAGCTTGTGCTTCATCCAGCCCAGCATTTTGCTGATATACTCGGCATATAAGTTAAATAAGCAGGGTGACAATATACAGCCTTGATATATTCCTTTCGCAATTTGGAACCAGTCTGTTTTTCCATATCGAGTTCTAACTGTTGCATCTTGACATTTATACAGATTTCTCAGGAAGCAGGTAAGATGGTCTGGTATTCCCATCTCTTGAAGTATTTTCCACAGTGTGCTATGATCCACACAAAGGCTTTGGTATAATAAAAAAGCAGACATAGATGTTTTTCTGGATTCTCTTGCTTTTTCTATGATCCAATGGATGTTGACAATTTGATATCTGGATCCTCTGCCTTTTCTAAATCCAGCTGGAACATCTGGAATTTCACAGTTCATGTGCTGTCAAAGCTTTGCTTGCAGAATTTTGACCATTACTTTGCTAGCATGTGAGATGAGTGCAATTGTGCGGTAATTTGAACTTCTTTGATATTGGCCTTCTTTGGAATTGGAATGAACACTGACCTTTTCCAGTCCTGTGGCCTCTGCTGAGTTTTCCAGATTTGCTGGCATGTTGAGTGCAGCACTTTCACAGCATCATTTTCAGGATTTGAAATAGCTCACCGGAAATTCCATCACCGCCACTTGCTTCGTTTGTAGTGATGCTTCCTGAGGCCCACTTGACTTCACAGTCCAGAATGTCTGGCTCTAGGTGAGTGATCACACCATCGTGGCTATCTGGGTCATGAAGGTCTCTTTAGTATAGTTCTATGTATTCTTGCCACCTCTTCTTAATATCTTCTGCTTCTGTTAGGTCCATACCATTTCTGTCCTTTATTGAGCCCATCTTTCCATGAAATGTTCCCTTGATATCTGTAATTATCTTGAAGAGATTTTTAGTCTTTCTCATTCTATTGTTTTTCTCTATTTCTTTGCATTTATCACTGAGGAAGACTTTCTTATCTCTCCTTGCTTTTCTTTGGAACTCTGCATTCAATTAGGTATATATTTCCTTTTCTCCTTTGCCTTTCGCTTCTCATCTTTTCTCAGTTATTTCGAAGACCTCCTCAGACAACCATTTTGCCTTTTTGCATTATTTTTTCTTGGGGCTGGTCTTGATCCCTGCCTACTGTACAATGTCACAAACCTCTATCCATGGTTCTTCAGGCACTCTATCAGATCTAATCCCCTGAATCTATTTGTCACTTCCACTCTATAATTGTAAGGGATTTGATATAAGTCATACCTGAATGATCTAGTGGTTTTCCCTACTTTCTTCAATTTAAGTCTGAATTTGACAATAAGGAGTTCATGGTCTGAGCCACAGTCAGATTCCAGTCTTTTTTTTTTTTTTTCTGACTGTAAAAAGCTTCTCCATTTTTGGCTGCAAAGAATATAATCAATCTGATTTCAGTATTGACCATCTGGTGATGTCCATGTTTAGAGTCTTCTCTTGTGTTGTTGGAAGAGGGTGTTTGCTATGACCAGTGCATTCTCTTGGCAAATCTCTGTTAGCCTTTGCCCTGCTTCATTTTGTATTCCAAGGCCAAATTTGCCTGTTATTCTAGGTATCTCTTGACTTCCTACTTTTACATTCCAGTCCCCTATGATGAAAAAGACATCTTTTTTGGTGTTAGTTCTAGAAGGTATTGTAGGTCTTTATAGAACCATTCAACTTCAGCTTCATCAGCATTACTGGTTGGGGCATAGACTTAGATTGCTTTGGTATTGACTGGTTTGCCTTTGAAATGAACAGAGATCATTCTGTCATTTTGAGATTGCACCCAAGTACTGAATTTTTGACTTTTTTGTTGACTAAGATGTCAACTCCATTCTTCTAAGGTACTCTTGCCCACAATAGTAGATATAATGGTCATCTGAATTAAATTCACCCATTTCAGTCCATTTTATTTCACCAGTTCCTAAAATGTTGATGTTCACTCTTGCCATCTCCTGCTTGACCACTTCTAATTTACTTTGACTGATGGACCGAACATTCCAGGTTCCTATGCAATATTGCTCTTTACAGCATCAGACTTTACTACCATCACCAATCACATCCACAGCTGGGCATCGTTTTTGCTTTGACTCCATCTCTTCATTCTTTCTGGAGTTATTTCTCTATTCTTTTCCAGTAGCATATTAGACACCTACTGGCCTTGGGAATTAATCTTTCAGTGTCCTATCTTTTTGCCTTTTCATACTGTTCTTGGGGTTCTCAAGGCAGAATACTGAAGTGGTTTGCCATTCTCTTCTCCAGTGGGCCATGTTTTGTCAGAAACTCTCCATCATGACCCAACCATCTTGGGTGGCCCTACATAGCATGGCTTGTACTTTCATTGAGTTAGACAAGGCTGTGGTGCATTTGATCAGTTTGATTAGTTTTCAGTGATTGTGGTTTGGCTCCAGGGAACCTTTTGGAGGAGGTGGCCATTATCTTCATTACCTCCACCATAGATTGGTCTCAGGTCAAGTAACTGGGAGGGAACACAGCCCCACCCATCAAGAAAAAATTGTAATAAAACTTTACTGAGGATGGCTCTGCCCATCAGAACAAGACCCAGTTTCCCCCATGGTGAGTCTCCCATCAGGAAGCTTCCAAAAGCCTCTTATCCTTATCCTTTAGAGGGCTGACTGAATGAAAGCCACAGTTGCAGATAGACAGTAAATGTGGATTTAAATCTAAACACAATGAGTAATTATTTTGGCAAAATGTCATCTATTGTTGGACAATTAGATTGCTTTCATCTTGGCAGTTGTGAATAATGCTGCTACATACTTTTGCTGCTAAAACATCTACAGCTTTATTGACTACCCCAAAGCCTTTGACTGTGTGGATCACAAAAAACTGTGGAAAATTCTTAAAGAGATGGAAATACTAGATCACCTTACCTACCTCCTGAGAAATTGTATTCTGGCCAAGACACAACAGTTAGAATGGGGCAGGGATCAATGGACTGGTTCCAAATTGGGAAAGGAGAACATCAAGGCTGTATAATGTCACCCTTCTTATTTAACTTCTATTCAGATTTTATCATGTGAAATTCCACGCTTGATGAAGCACAAGCTGGAATCAAGATTGCTGGGAGAAATATCAATAATCTCAATATGCAGATGACACCAAACTTATGGCAAAAAGTGAAGAAGAACTAAAGAGCCTCTTGATGAAACTGAAAGAGCAGCATGAAAAAGTGTGCTTAAAACTCAACATTCAGAAAACTAAGATCCTGGCATCTGGTCCCAACATTTCATGGCAAATAGATGGGGAAACAATGGAAACAGTGAGAGACTTTATTTTCTTGGGCTCCAAATTCACTGCAGATTGTGACTGTAGCCATGAAATTAAAAGATGCTTGCTCCTTGGAAGATATGATGAAACTGGACAGCATATTAAAAAGCAGAGACATTACTTTGCAAACAAAGGTCTGTCTAGTCAGAGCTATGGTTTTTCCAGTAGTCATTCATGTATGGATCTGAAAGTTGGACTATAAAGAAAACTGAGTGCTGAAGAATTGATGTTTTTGAACTGTGGTGTTGGAGAAGACTCTTGACAGTCCCTTGGACTGCAAGGAGATCCAGCCAGTCCATCCTAAAGGAAATCAGTCCTGAATATTCATTGGAAGGACTGATGCTGAAGTTGAAGCTCCAATACTTTGGCCACCTGATGCAAAGAACTGACTCATTGGAAAAGACCCTGATGCTGGGAAAGATTGAAGGCAGGAGCAGAAGGGGACTACAGAGGATGAGATGGTTGGATGGCATTGCTGCCTCGAAGGACGTAAGTTTGAGCAAGCTCTGGGAGTTGGTGATGCACAGGGAAGCCTTGCGTGCCACAGTCCATGAGATCACAAGGAGTCAGACACGACTGAGTGATTGAACTGAACTGAACTGCTGTGTATATTGAGATCCACATATCTTTTTGAACTAGTATTTTTGTTTTTTTGTTTTTTTTCAGATACACACCTAGGAATGGAATTGCTGAGTCATATGGTAGTTCTATTTTTAGTTTTTTGAGCCACCTTCATACTTTTTAATACAGTGGCTACATCAATTTACATTCCCACCAACAGTGAACAAGGGTTCACTTTTCTCCACATTCTTGCCAGCATTTGTTATGCTTGGTCTTTTTGGCAGGTGTCAGGTGATATCTCATTGTGTTTTTTATTTGCAATCTTAGTTTATCTGATGATAAATTAAATTAAATATATTTAATTTAGCAGATGAAAAAATGCCCTAATAGTTTTGGGCACATTATACTGCACTTATTGTCTATTTGTATATCTTCTTCTGGGAAATATCTGTTCCAGATCTTTGTCTGTTTTTAATTTTTCATTCAACTTTTTATTACTTAGTTGTGAGAGTGTTTAGTATATTCTGTATGTAAATCCTTTGTCATATTTAGGGATTGTGAATATATTCCTCCAATTTATGTCTTGTCTTTCCATTTTCCTTATGACATCTTTGCTGAAAAGAAGTTTTAAGAATTGATCAAGTCCAGTGTATGCCTTTAGTTTACTATATAGAGTTCTTTATGTCCTAGCTAAAGAATCTTTGCCTAGCTCAAATGCATAGTATTAGTTATTCTTCTACTTATTGTACTAGGAGCTTTATAGTTTTAGCTTTTAATTTTTCTAATATAATGTGAGGTAGGGATCATGTTTCACTGTTAAAAAACCCAATTTTAATGCAGTTTTATGTGTTTGTGGATCTGACATAAGAACTCCTAAGTTATGCAATTATATTTGTTAATGAAGAACATTATTCTACCAATATTTGATTTAGGATATTGTCCTCTCTTTTGAAGATTAATAATTTACATTTCTAGACAGGATCCCTGTCATTAGCTAATGTAGACATGAAGGGCTGGCTGACTCTTACCACTTCTACTGCAGAGTCATGATAGAAACTCAGCTCCCTGCTGGGATCCACAGACAAAGAAAAGGAGAGGGTAGAAGATGAGTGGCAAATAGAGCCACACCTTCTATCACTTTTGTCCTTTCTTGCTGATATTTGATGGGAGGAGGATGCTCCATTTCCTTCAGACCTGTCAATGCTTACATGAGTCAGCTTTCCATGCTACAAACTATCACTATCCTGGCAGTGAAAACAGAACATCATCTGCTACCATCATGTAGTGATGGGAGTTCTGCTGTCTGCTCAGCCTCACTGTCACTGTCTCAAAAGAAGGATTGGGATGCAACTACCTGCTCTTGGTGGGCAAGGAATGGGAAGATCAGATCTGTACTTGGTCCTACTGATATCACTGGGTTGGGGAAAAGAAACATTGCTGTACTTTTCTGAAGGTTGAGGTGGGGTGGGGTGAAAAATAAACTCTCCACTTGGTCCAAGCGCAGGTTTTCCACTGGTATTTGATGACCATTGAGCATGTATTACAATAATAACCACAAAAAAAGGCCTTTTTTAGTCCCCACTTTTCCCCATTGTAAGGCTTGAGCAAAAAAGGATTTATTTAGAGTTTTATTGATCTGATCCTATTAGTGGTTCAAGGTTAGAACCACTTCTGCCACTCCCTCTGGGTCATAAAATAGTCATAGTAAACCTGGAGGATTCACTGAAATATATAGTTCAAGGTTCAGTTACTTTAGGCAACCAACCAACCTTCTTTCCACCTTTCAGAGTTTGTCTACTCATGGCTTTTGTTAGTCCCAGGGTACTTTAGTTGTAAAGGAGTAGACCTAAAAATGTAACTACTCCATCCTGGTGAATACAGAGGTTACCTTACCTTTTGTGATGATTTCGTTTGGAAATAGTTCTGAAGTGTATAAGGCTGGATATGGTTGCGGTTTTTCTCGTTACTTGTTAAATTTCTCAAGTATCCTCTGAGAGAGTTTTATCCATGGTCATAGATTAGAAAAATAGACACAGTGAGTTTAATTTCATCCACTTTGTTCATGCAAATACCAAATAGTGGAGTTTAGATTTGAACCCATGTGTGTTTAGCACATATCCTATGACCTTCTAATGAAGGCAGTGGTGTTCAATTGTAGTGGAAAGTGCAGGTTGTATACTTCGAAGTATACTTTGAAGATGCCTCCTTTTAGGGGAGAGGGGAAAAAAAAGTTTTGAAGAGGTGGGTGTCCAGAGTTCCCTGTTTTTGTCTCATCTACAGGCCTAATGAGACCTACTTATGGTATTTAGTGAAGCTTATACACTGTCTTCTAGGAAGATTAATAATTGTTGCTCTGTTTGCAATCTTTAATGAGTAAACCTATTAGATTGCAGAAAGTACCTCCTGTCATGTTGATGACTGTTCATAATATTCTGAGACACATTAAAGACATTAGCTTTAGTGGCACGTCCCTCACCTACCTATTCACTTAAATCCTAAATCAAAATTTTGTATATAAAGTTGTTATCATTGTGCTTGACATGCATGCATTCTAAGTCACTTCAGCCATGTCTGACTCTTTGTGACCCTATGGGCTTCAGCCCACTGGGTTTCTCTGTCCATGGAATTCTCTAGGCAAGAATACTGGAATGGTTTGTTATGCACTTCTCCAGGGGATCTTCTTGACTCAGGAATCAAACCTGAGTCTCCTGTGTTGCAGGTGGATTCTTCACAAACTGAGCGACCAGAGAAAGTGTATATGTGTATGTGTGTGTGTGTGTGTGTGTGTGTGTGTGGCATTCAATTGTTAGTTCCTTTTCTTCATAAATAAATTTTTCATAGAAATTAGAGGAAAAGCAGTTCTTCCCTTAATTGAATTAGGTGTATCATGTCAAGATCTGACACTATATATTCATGTATGTATGTATATATACACACACTTAGATATCTCATATTTTATACTAGGATATCTCCATATTTTAAATATATACATAAATCTATACAGCCTCATTAACTGCCAGTTTAATAAGCTGTAACAGAAATTCAGGCCTCGGATTTCTCTGCTCTTTAAGTAAATAGTCAATGTCCCCCATTACATTGGATTATATAGAATTTGTCACTGCTATATTATTTGCCTTCATTTTTAAATAGGGATCTCAACTCTGATACTTCACAAATATCCCTGTTCTTATTAATCATTTTAGGATAAACACAAAATAAAGAGAAAATGTTCCCTGGTGAAAGAGGTGTTGATCTCTAAAGACTCCTGTTTAGATCACCTTGGAAGTTCCAAGTAAGGAAACAAAGGCACAATGTGATCCATGAAGATATTTTTTCCTTCAGTTTTTAAGGCATGCAACATATAAAGGAAATTGTTTGAGCTGGTATAATCCATTCTAAGAAGCTACGTTATTCAGCTGGAGGCCAGCATGTGGAATTCCCATGTTATTCCATTTCAGCTGTGTGCCAGATTTCTGTAAGATCAAATAGGGAGACAGAATGCCATCTATTTTCTTACCTAACTTTTAAGTAAGTGTTTACAATTGTAGAGGTAGCGTCAACAGCCATGGGTAAAACTTCAGTGACTTTCCTCACACAAAGTAATAGCAGTGCTCTTTGTACAAATAAGAAGGGCGAGTGAGAAGAAAGAGAAGTACTGCTGCTATTTTTAGGCTAACTCATCAAGCATCCTTTGAACTGAGTCATGCCAGGCTCTTCACCATTTCTTTGTGTGTCTCATTCCTTCCCACACCCACCCCTAAATCAGTCAGGGTTATCAAAATGCCTAACTTAGACATAAGGTAGCTGAGGCTTGGGGAAGTTTAGTAATTTGGCCAAGGACATCTATATAATTCGAGGTGGCAAAAGAAGAAGTAGATTCAGGTAACCTAAAGGCAAGAATCCCAGGTGGCTGAATGGTGAAGAATTTTCCTGCCAAAGCAGGAGACTCAGGAGATGCGAATTCAATCCCTGAATTGGAGGCGCCTATGGGGCTGCAGTCTATGAGATCACAAAGAGTTGGACATGACTGAGCGAATGAGCCCACGTGCACACATAAGCTAAAGGCAGAGCTTAGGCTCCTGGGAAGTTTGGTATGTATTTTTCCATACCGTGAATTGTAATAACTAGTACCCATTATCATTACAGTCAAACAACTTAGAGTAATGGTTTCAAGGGTATTGGTATCTATGTATGTGATGTGTGTGTGTTTGTATGTGTTATGTCCAAGCATGATATAGGTATTAGGTCTATGGAAGACTCCAGGAAGTTTATATGTGTGCATTCATAGTAGTCTTTAATTTTTTTGAAACACAATGCATGTACCTCTTTCTTCATCAAGACAAATCTTTACCTAATTGATTAATACATACACAAAGACAATTTGTCAAGAAGACATTAATTCAGTGTAACAGTCATCTGAATATTTTGCTTAAATGCAAACGGTAATTTTACTTAAACACAAACAAAGGCAGCGGAGCACTCCAGCACTTCTGTCACTCCAGATCCCCTACCCATCCTTCTCCAATCTATTCTGTGCTTCCCCCCACCCACTCACTTTACCCACACTAGGAATAGAGTTTATCAATGGGACTTCATTGCACGCTGGCTTCCCATTGGCTTCAGTCCGTTGGGAGCCATGGCAGAAGATTAAGGGAGAGAAAAAGAAAGTGAGATCACAATACTTATTCCTTTTCCAAAGAATCACCTCTGACTTGTTGTTTCTGAATTAAATGAAAGGTTCTCCCAAGTTTGCCCTTAATATAGGCTTTTCTTCTTTCAGCTTACCTCAACCCTGTCTATTCAATTTTTTCTTTTACTTTTTGTTCAGTTCAGTTCAGTTCAGTCATGTCTGACTGTTTGTGACCCCATGAACCGCAGCATGCCAGACCTCCCTGTCCATCACCAACTCCCTGAGTCCACCCAAACCCATGTCCATTGAGTCGGGGATGCCATCCAACCATCTCATCCTCTGTCGTCCCCTTCTCCTCCTGCCCCCAATCCCTCCCAGCATCAGTATCTTTTCCAATGAGTCAACTCTTCACATGAGGTGGCCAAAGTATTGGAGTTTCAGCTTCAGCATCAGTCCTTCCAATGAACACCCAAGACTTATCTCCTTTAGGATGGACTGATTGGATCTCCTTGCAGTCCAAGGGACTCTCAAGAGTCTTCTCCAACACCACAGTTCAAAAGCATCAATTTTTCAGAACTCAGCTTTCTTCACAGTCCAACTCTCACATCCATACATGACCACTGGAAAAACCATAGCCTTGACCAGATGGACCTTTGTAGGCAAAGTAATGTCTCTTCTTTATGATATGCTATCTACATTGGTCATAACTTTCCTTCCAAGGAGTAAGCGTCTTTTAATTTCATGGCTGCAGTCACCATCTGCAGTGATTCTTGAGCCCAAAAAAATAAAGTCTGACACTCTTTCCACTGTCTCCCCATCTATTTCCCATGAAGTGACGAGACCAGATGCCATGATCTTAGTTTTCTGAATGTTGAGCTTTAAGCCAACTTTTTCACTCTCCTCTTTCACTTTCATCAAGAGGCTTTTTAGTTCCTCTTCACTTTCTGCCACAAGGGTGGTGTCATCTGCATATCAGAGGTTACTGATATTTCTCCTGGCAATCTTGATTCCAGCTTGTGCTTCTTCCAGCCCAGCGTTTCTCATGATGTACTCTTCATATAAGTTAAATAAGCAGGGTGACAATATACAGCCTTGACATACTCTTTTTCCTATTTGGAACCAGTCTGTCATTCTATGTCCAGTTCTAACTGTTGCTTCCTGACCTGCATACAGGTTTCTCAAGAGACATATCAGGTAGTCTGGTAATCCCATCTCTTTCACAGTTTTCCACAATTTATTGTGATGCACACAGTAAAAGGCTTTGGCATAGTCAATAAAGCAGAAATAGATATTTTTCTGGAACTCTCTTGCTTTTTTGATGATCCAGCAGATGTTGGCAATTTGATCTCTGGTTCCTCTGCCTTTTCTAAAACCAGCTTGAACATCTGGAAGTTCATGGTTCATGTATTGCTGAAGTCTGGCTTAGAGAATTTTGAGCATTACTTTACTAGCATGTGAGATGAATTCAATTATACCTCAGGGTGATACCCTATCCTTTGTAGCATAACTTAAATTTTCTATATATGTGTCAATACTGTCTTTATCAATACATTCTCAAAATCCTATAATTTCCTTTTCCCAGCTAATCTCTCTAGTGTGCTGATACATATTTATATGTACATATGGGAGACCTGGGTTAGATCCCTGCTTTGGGAAGATCCCCTGGAGAAGGAAAAGGCTACCCACTCCAGTATTCTGATTCTGGCCTGCTGGCCTGGAGAATTCCGTAAACTGCATAGTCCATGGCATCGCAAAGAGTCAAACACGACTGAGTGACTTTCAATTTCATATATATACACACACATATGTATATATATATATATATTAATTTCTTGTTTCACTTCTTATAGAAAATTCCTATAACAAAATAAGCATATATTAAACCCTCATCTACATATATTTTTTAAAATACAATTAATAAACTCAAATCTGGGGGAATTGAGAGGGAGGTCGTGTGGGTACAGTCCTCTCACTGAACAATGGAGAAGGCTCTCCTAGCTCTTAGGTATGGCAATACCTAGATAGGACCATGACTGTGACCTTAGGAATTCTTGGAGATTGATGTTTTTTTCCACTGTATCTTGCTCCTGTGCATGGAACATATTTGTACAATTCAGATTTTCATCATTCTAGCCATGAAGTTTTATTGCTGTAGTCAATGTAATTTTTCACAGAAAACATTAGTCTTTTTTAAAAAATATCATGCGATTCTTTTTTGTTTCCAAACACAGTAAATAATATAGTGTAAAGTATAAATGAATAGCTTCACTTAAAATGCCATTTTCAAAATTGCTCTACTTTTGTTCCACTGTGGAAAGAATTTAAGTCAGTGCAACAATGAGTTGACTATAAAGAATATCCCATTTGACAGGTATAAGCTCTGAAGTACAAATATATTTCAAGTCATTCTTAGACATGCCCTGTTTCTCTTCAGTGACCAAATTTATTGTCCTTGGCAAATTAGCCTGCTCAGGCACAAAATAGAACCAGTATCACTGTGTCTAAGGATTTTTTTTCCTGATAGTTACAAAGCTGATCAGTTGTAAACCATCTTTCTGACTCAAATAATTAGAAAGACACTTACTCATGAGGATCTTTTTTGCATTACACAGGTCATGGAAGATCACAGATATAGTCCTTTGCTCTCTAAGCTAGCATTTTGTGGTATTTTAAGATAATAGTAATCATCTGTTTCTTATGTATTGTTTTAGAATTCACTAAGTGCTTCTGTACATATGGTAAATCCAGTCAGAAATAATCCTTGTTGAACAACATTCTATTTGGGGTTGGAGGGGCTGTGTTCCTCTTTGTTCCCCTTCTCAGCACCTGAGTTTTGACTTAGTATTCACAAGTACTTCTTGCTCTCTGTTAGTACCTGTGCTATTGGAGGGGTTCTTTAATTTGTGGCATTATAAAGATAACAAAATTATAAACTGAAAATGCCTTAACGTACACTTTAGAATAAGATGAGACAGAGTTTACCATACCCTTAGTGCTGCACAGTTATAATTTCAAATTTTTAATATTATCCAATTTTCTGATATTAAAGTTTAATTCCTCCTCTACTAAAGGACAAGTGAGAATTTTTTTAAAAATATGGCCCAAAACTGTACAGTGTGGTCTTAATGCCTTGTCCGTATTCTTCTGTCATCTTTCTGTTCCCCATCACTTTCTTTTCCCATACCATCTGTGTTTTTCTTGGTCATATTAAATACCTTCATTTCTGCTAGAAGTATATTCTTAACCTCTATTGCCATTGATAGTTGTCTGCCTAATTTTTGTGAATGTTTGCTGCTTCAATTAATTTAGTAAAATGTCTTTTTCTTACTTTTCATTCAGGTTAAGGCTTATATTCTTACTTTAATTGCTTTCTCTTGACTTGTGGTTTATTCAGAATATAAGCATGCCTCATTTTATTGTACTTCACTTTAGTATAATATGTAATTCTCAGATAGTAGATTTTTGCAAATTGAAGGTGTGGGGCAATCCGGCCTCAAGTATGTCTACAAACACCACTTTTCCAGCAGAATTTGCTCACCTTGTGTTTCTGTGTCACGTTTTGGTAATTCTCTCATTATCTTCAACTTATTATTATTATATCTGTTATGGTGATCTGTGATCAGTGATCTTTGATGTTACTAATGCAAAAATATCATGACTCACTGAAGGCTTAGATGATTGTCTTAGACTCAGCAATTATTTTTTTAGCAATACAGTCTTTTGAATTAATATATGTACTTTTTTTTAGACATAGTGCTATCGTATAGTGTAAATTACAATATACTGCATTATAATGTAAACATAGTTTTTATATGCACTGGGAAGCCAAAAAAATTTGCATGACTAGCTTTGTTGTATTATTTGATTTATTGCTGTAGTCTGGAACTGAAATCACGGTATCTCCATAATGTGCCTATATTATGCTCTATGGCAGAGCAGTCATATTCAGAATGCTGTCCAAGTTGAAGGATGAATATTCAACAATAATAACAGCAAATCTTAAATGCCATAATACTTCTTATAAACCATCTGTTAACATCTGTCTTTTACTTTTTCACTCTGACACTCACACTCAGTTTACCACTAACTGTGGTAGTCAGTCAGATTTGTATCTGCCTATTTGTTTGTTGTTTCTTGTGTCATCATTAAATGTTAATATTGAGTATAGTTCTAGTGTACTATATGTATATATATATGCTCTTATAATGTCATATTGATGAAATCAATCCCATATAAAATAGATTAAAAAAAAAACAACCTGAAGTCTAAAGAACTTAGATGTGTTTCTAAGACCTCTGGATTTGAGTTCTCAATAGCCATCCCTACTTCTTGCTTGTTGACACATCCTTGGTTTATTTAGGCCATAATTAGTGTGTTTTTGACCTAGGAATGATAGACTCTACCCAACCTGCAATCACATATTAGTGGTTCTCCAACGTTAGTGGGTATCAGAATCACTTAGAGCACTGGTTAAAACACAGATTTCTGGTCCTCACATCCAAAGAGTCATTGATCTATACTGTTTTTAAAAAAAATGTATCCTTTTGATCAGTTTGGTCTAAAGACATGTATCTTACTCAGGTCTAGTTGATAAATACAAATTAGCTGGCTAGAGAAGATATCCCTTCTTTATATAGAAAATACATTAATTTAGAGCTACAGCAATCATCTTTAGCAAATGGAATCTCGAGGTGAGAATCATGAAGATGTAAAGCCATTACTATTAGGATGATGCAAGAGAAAGTTTGGAAGAAACAGGGTCTTGGATAATACCGTTCAAATCTGTATTCTTCTCTCAGTACCTTTCTTGCAATTTTTATTTTAATTAAAACAAGTTGTTAAAAAAAAAAAAACAAGTTGTTGTTCAGTCATTAAGGCATGCCTGACTCTTTGTGACCACATACACTATAGCACACCAGGCTTCTTTGTCCTTCACTGTCTCCCAGAGTTTGCTAAAATTCATGCCCATTGAGTCAGTGATGCTATCTAACCATCTCATCCTCTGCTGCCCCTCTCCTCTTGCCTTTAATCTTTCTCAGCGTCAGGGTCTTTTCCAATGAGTTGGCTCTTCACATGAGGTGCCCAAAGTATTGGAGCTTCAGCATCAGTCCTTTCAAAGAATATTCAGGGTTCATTTCCTTAAGGATTGACTGGTTTGATCTCTTTGCAGTCCAAGGGGACTCTCAAGAGTCTTTTCCAGCATCACAGTTCAAAAGCATCAATGTTTTGGTGCACAGCCTCTTTATAGTACATCTCTCACATCTATCCTTGACTACTGGAAGAACCATAGTTTTTGACTATAATGAATTTGTTGGCAAAATGATGCTTCTGATTTTTAATATACTGCCTGGTTTGTCATAGCTTTCCTCCCAAGGAGCAAGCATCTTTTAATTTCATGGCTGCAGTCACCATCGCAGTGATTTTTGAGCCCAAGAAACTAAAATCTGTCACTACTTCCACTTTTTCTCCACCTGTTTGCCATGAAGTGATCCTTCATGGGTCACAGGCTTGTCATGGTGAAGAAAGTTGCATAATAACTCAGTGAAGCTATGAGTTATACCATGCCAAGCCAGCCAAGATGGACACATCATAGTAAAGAGTTCTGACAAAATGTAATCCACTGGAGGAGGGGATGGCAAACCACTTCAGTATTCTTGTTGGGAGAGCCCACGAACAGTATTAAAACAAATTCAGTTCAGTTCAGTTCAGTTGCTCAGTCATATCTGACTCTTTGTGACCCCATGAACTGCAGCACACCAGGCTTCCCTGTCCATCGCCAACTCCCAGAGCTTACTCAAACTCAAGACCATCAAGTCGGTGATGCCATTCAGCCATCTCATCCTCTGTTGTCCCCTTCTCCTCCTGCCTTCAGGGTCTTCAGGGTCTTTTCTAGTGAGTCAGTTCTTCACATCAGGTAGCCAAAGTGTTGGAGTTTCAGCTTCAGCATCAGTCCTTCCAATGAATATTCAGGACTGATTTCCTTTAGGATGGACTGGTTGGATCTCCTTGCAGTCCAAGGGACTCTCAAGAGTCTTCTCTAACACCACAGTTCAAAAGCATCAATTCTTAGGTTATCAGCTTTCTTTATAGTCCATCTCTCCCATCCATACATGACTACTGAAAAAACCATAGCTTTGACTGAATGGACCTTTGTTTGCAAAGTAATGTCTCTGCTTTTTAACATACTGTCTAGTTTTGTCATAGCTTTTCTTCGAAGGAGCAAGTATCTGTTCATGGCTACAGTCACCATCTGCAGTGATTTTGGAGCCCCCCAAAATAAAATCTCTTATTGTTTCCATTGTTTCTCCATCTATTTGCCATGAAGTGATTAAAGTGGATTAAAACAAGTAATCTGTGATTAATTTAAGCTGAAGCTAGTTAGAAATTCACTGACTTTCTACCTCAACTGATACAGACACTCAATAGTTTTAAGGGAGCAGAGATTTCAAATTTGGTTTATCCAATTTTTGTTTAAATTTTGTATCCAATATATTCATCCTTTCCCTTCCCTCATGGGTTTTGCAGCACTACCAATGAGTCATCTACTGATTTTTCTGTTTATTTTTCCTCTGAAAGGAATTCCAAATGCTGCTTCTGCTATTGAGATACATTAGTGAAGTGAAAGGTGCTCAGTCGTGTCTGACTGTTTGTGACCCCATGGACTATACTGTCCATGGAATTGTCTGGGCCAGAATGCTGAAGTGGGTAGCCTTTCCCTTCTCCAGGGAGTCTTCCCAACCAGGGATCCCGCATTGCAGGCAGATTCTTTACCAGCTGAGCCACAAGGGAAGCCCAAGAATATTGGAGTGGGCAGCCTATCCCTTTGACAAGTGATCTTCCCAACCCAGGAATCGAACCGGGGTCTCCTGCATTACAGGCAGATTCTTTACCAACTGAGCTATCAGAGAAGCCCTATATCCAAAATAGAAAAGGCAACTTGCAAGCAATAGGCATCATTATTTAAAAAGGAAAAAATCTGAATATTAAAATGTCAGAATAGAGTTGCGTGATGAATTAAACATGGGAATGAATTTGAAATCTCTAAATCATGGCAAGGCAGCTATTTATGTGCTATTGTGTACTCTCGGAAAACATATTCCAGCTGTTCTACAAAGCATTACAACAACCTAACCTGGCAAAGAACCCTGATCCTGAGCATGTTTTACTCCAGGCCATTGCCTAACATATGGATGGAAATTCCTACAGACATCAGCCCACGCATGAATGTGCAAACAAGCTAAGTCAGGCATGGCTCCACTTGACTCAGTGGCTTGGCATAATGCAGTAAGTGTTGTGCAGTTAACACTTCTGTATAGTATCTTTGAAATCTTTCCTTGTCACACAATTCAGAGACACAAAAAATCATAATATTTTTACTGATTTTTTTAAAACAATTATTTTTGTTGTCAATATATAATCAGGAAAACAAAGCCTGTATTTTATGATTCTTAGAGTAATTTCATATTCACCCTCTTATTTGAATTTTGAAATAATTCTGTGCACAATTAGTGTGACAGAAAAATCTGAACTTTACAGCTAAAGATATAAGGAATTTGAATGTTGAAATACGGGGAAAGAATTTTCAAGGTCATTTGTCCCCTCTTATGGATGAATTTTGTATTTGAACAGAGGACTCTCTGGTGACTGGTCCAAAGCCTTTGTTTAGGGACGTGAGTGTGGTCACTGGTGAATCAGTGAAAAATTAAAACTAAAACTTATATCGGCTGATGTCCAGTGAAGTATATTTCCAGTAGGTTATAATCCTTATTGTATGAAACTGATATTATGTTCTTTCTTCTTGATTCCAAGTTCCCAAGTTTAAAAAATTAATTGACTCCAAACTCTGGATCCAGAGGTGTCCTATGCCATGCCCTCAATGTATAATTAATATCCATTTGAATTACTACAGTGGTAGAGGTGGTGGTGCCTGTATCTAAAGGTCTGTGATATCCCTGGTGAGACCAACAGGGCAGTAACATGTGTCATAATAAAAAAACATTTGAATTGTCATACAGTGTCTGTTAAATTAAAAGACTGTCCTTGACAAACCAGAGGAAATATAAAACTTAGGTAGAATTTTCTGGCAATTTGGGTTTAATATATAGAATTGGAAATGTAATAGAACAATTGGATCACCTCTCTATAAATAGATAGATAGATAGATAAGCTGTTAGAGAAAAAGTAAATGGTCGACAGTTGTTGTGGTGATTCCATTACAGATTTTGAATCAGATACAAAGATTACAGAGAAAGCATTTGCTTGTCCTGATTTTTCCAAGTTAAACAATAAAAAACTCTCTATGTTTATAGGAAAGTTATGACAAACCTAGACAGCATGTTAAGAAGCAGAGACATTACTTTGCAAACAAAGTTCTGTCTAGTCAAACCTATGGTTTTTCCAGTAGTCATGTATGGATGTGAGAGTTGGACTATAAAGAAAGTTGAGCACTGAAGAATTGATGCTTTTGAACTGTGGTGTTGGAGAAGACTCTTGAGAGTCTCTTGGACTGCAAGGAGATCCAGCCAGTCCATCCTAAAGGAAATCAGTCCTGAATATTCATTGGAAGGACTGATGCTGAAGCTGAAACTCCAATACTTTGGCCACCTGATGTGAAGAACTGACTCATTTGAAAAGACCCTGATCCTGGGAAAGATTGAATGCAAGAGGAGAAGGGTATGACAGACGATGAGATGGTTGGATGGGATCACTGACTTAATGGACATGAGTTTGAGCAAACTTCGGGACTTGGTGATGGACAGGGAAACCTGGAATGCTGCAGTCCATGGGGTTGCAAAGAGTCGGACATGACTGAGCAACTGAATTGAAAACTGAAATGTTTATATATATATTTATATTATATAATAAAACTTAGAGCTGTTCCTCTTGCTCTATATGTGTGTGTGTGTGTGTGTGTGTGTGTGTATCATCCATTCACTTATCCATCCATCTCTGTAACTATATATGTGTGTGTGTGTGCATACAGACATAGAAACAAGTCTCTTATTATAATACATTATTATCTGGGTTGTGAAGCAGCCCACTGCCTTTTACAAATATTAATGCAAGCAGCATTCATTGGGTTCCTCCTTTGTAAAAGGCCCTGAGAGAGTCATGTGGAGTATGCAAAGATGAGTAGTATCTGGCTCATGTCTCTATTAGAGGGTTGATCATGTTGTTGCAAACATGTTGTTGTGCCTACTAGACAGTGTAGAGAGAAAGAAGTAGCTGAGATGGGGAAATCAGGGACCATAATTGATTGTTCTTTGTTCCATGGCTTCTGACAAGAAGCGTGATGAATGATGTACATTTTATTTTGATCTGCCCACAGTCTTGTTCTCATTGTCAGTATTAGGAGAGACATATCCGAAGTCAAACAGAGCAAACATGGTAGTCTCTTTCTGAGTTATACAGACCTTTAAATTAAATGTTCCATGACAGGATAAACACATAATTTCAGGGCAAATTCCAGCATTGCTAGTCCTATTTTTCTAGTGTTGGATAAATAAAAGAGCAAATTGTGTTTATGAACTACACCTTGTGTAATACTTTTCTTGTACATAATGTAATTGATAATATGTATTTTCAACTCATATTATCAGGCCTCATTAATTTTGTAAATCATTCAGAAAAGATGTATTTCTGGTTGCGTGGGAAGAGTGTTTGCTGTTCACAAGCAATTTTGTGAACCTGAACTTTATTTTTTGCCAATGTGACAGAAATGAACAAGAACCGTAATGAAAACTATGTTTGTATATAAACCCACACACATTTATACATACATGTGTACATCTTATCTTACTAAGATGACAAGAAGCAGATAAAAATCATGACTAAATATATACATTTGTGTATAAACACACCCTCATACACACACAAACACATACAGAGCCTTTTTTTTCCCCTTTAGAAGTGACAGTGTTGTCAAGATATAACTTTTAAAATACTGTGTTTTCACTGACAGTGAAAGGCAGCAAGATTCTGTTTCTAAAGGCATCTCATTGAACTTTGATATCTGTGACCCTGGTGACATATCTGTTAAAGCACTCAAAAAAAAAAACAGAAAAAATCTGACATAAATGTATTGGTTTATATAATGGAATTGTTGAGTTTTTTATGAATTGAAGCCCAGCTGGATTCATGGTTCAAATGGTGACAAGTGTCAAGTAAGTTTCCACTTTTAGCTGCCTTCCTTTCTGCATCTTTAATCTTTTTAGTCACATAGTAGCTAGATGGAAGAACACTCCTAACATACTCAGACACTCAGCTGCATATGGGAAGAGGAAATCTCTTTCTCTGAAAGCCAAACATCTGTTGATTTCATTGGTTTAATTTGGACAAGAGCTTATTCTTAAACTCTAAGGGAAAGGAAGTTTCTGATTGGTCAGGCCTCAGTCTGTTTACTAGGATCCTGCTACCTGACTTGAACCCTGGCTTCCTTAATAACTATAATACCTTGGTAACTTGATATATTGATAACCTGTGATGTCTTGGTATCTTGATAGCAATGATAACCTATGATATATTGATTACGTTGATAACTACATTGCCTTGAACAAGTATTTTGTTCAAGGCAAATTTTTTGCTTGCAGTTTGTATCTTTAACAAGTAGATAGTAATAGTACCTGACTAACAGATTGTTTCATAAAAAGAGTTTGCTTCATAGGAATAATCTAGAATACCTGGTGCAAGGGTCTTGAATAAGCATGTCATTATTATCACAGGTGAGCTCTACCTCATAAAAAGTTCATGAAGAGTGGAGGATGAATGGATGTCTAAAATGAAATTGAGTAATTTGTTTAAGGTAAATACTTAGTGCTGCTGCTAAGTCGCTTCTGTTGTGTCCGAATCGGTGCGACCCCATAGATGGCAGTCCACCAGGCTCCGCTGTCCCTGGGATTCTCCAGGCAAGAACACTGGAGTGGGTTGCCATTTCCTTCTCCAATGCATGGAAGTGAAAAGTGAAAGTGATGTCGTTCAGTCATGTCCAACTCTTAGTGACCCCATGGACTGCAGCCCACCAGGCTCCTCCACCCATGGAAATTTTCCAGGCAAGAGTACTGGAGTGGGTTGCCATTGCCTTCTCCTAAATACATAGTAAGTCACACCAAAATATATTCCTACGTATGGGGTTGAGTAGCCAGTGCTTGTTCACTGTGGGGAAATATCATTACTGGTTACTGGAAAGCCCACGGTCACCTTGAGAAATCACTTCTCAAAGTTTCCTTGGTAAAGACTTTTAGACTCATTTCATTAAGCCATCTTCCCTCGACCTCAAAATTTTCATCTTTATGATAAGTTTGAATTCCTTGGTGGCTCAGATGGTAAAGAATCTGCCTGAAATGCAGGAAATCCAAGTTTGATCCCTGGGTTGGGAAGATCCCCTGGAGAAAGGGATAGTTACTGACTCCTGTATTCTTGCCTGGAAGATTCCATGGACAGAAGAGCCTGGTGGGCTACAGTCTATGGGGCCACAATGAGTTGGACACGACAGAGCACACACACACACACACACACACACACACACACCCCTATATAAAACTTAGTCAGTTTGGTGTGCCCCAGAAACTAACACAACAGTGTAAATCAACTGTTTAAAAAAAAAAAGAAACTAAAAATAGAAAATCAGAAATGTCAGAAGGATAAAAGAGAGGATTATAGTGTGTGTTAGGAGAATGTGCATGTAATTTTCCTACTCAGAAACAATCAGAGTAAGATGTGGGAGAGATATGAAGCAATTCCCAGGCCATACAAAAACCCATCAACAAAGAGTGGAATCCTCACTGGCACAACTGAACCTAAGAACAACCTCTAAGTGAAAATGACAAAAAAAAGGGAACTTCAAGGGCCTCTCCCTCCAAGGGGGGCAGGGGACAAAAATTAGGCAAAGATTCTCAAAATCAAGCTTGGCATAATTCTGGCAAGAAAAACATTTACAACAACCAAGGAAACACCAAGTCAAAAATAAGATGACTGAAACATGGTAGGAGAGCTTTGTGGCATTTTAACATATCCTTGCCTCAGATAGCAATTTAAATCAACATCAAAAAAAAAAAAAAAGAAGAAGAAGAAGCCCTAGTATAGGTAATTATATAGGTAATTATAAAAGTTTCATTATATATTTTCCCTGTCAACTGATTTAAACAGTAGTTACAGTAAAAAATATATGTTATAGAACTGTAATAACAAAGAGTAAGAACACAAAGGAAGTGGGTGGGAAAAAAGATGATTTAGAATATGGAAGTGAGAGAGTCAGTTCCTAGGCAGGTTGATAAGAAGTCTGGGGGCCCCCAAGGAAAGAGGGGTCTGGAATTCTCAAGGAGGAGGAAAGGACAGACATTTTTTCCCCTCTATATTCCTTAGGATTATTTAACAATAATGTATCCTGCTTGAGGACAGTTTCTGGAAAAAACCTTCTGGCCAATCCTGTTATCTTAAAATGTAAATTATGGGAGTGGGTCTGGTAAGGTCTTTATAACATCCAGACATTCTTTTGATTCACTGTAATAACTGATTGAAAGTGTATGACTCCATTGCTAGCACTACTGAAGGGGCACTCTTTCGGCCCGCTTCTCATGTCTATGTCAGAAGCTTTCTCTGTATCTTGTATACTTTAATAAAACTTTATTACACAAAAGCTCTGAGCAATCAAGCCTCCCCTCTGGCCCTGGATTGAATTCTTCTCCTCTGGAGGCCAAGAATCCTGGCATCTTTCGTGGTTCAGCAACAACCTTTCAGAAGTTCAGATCAGTAACTCAGTCGTGTCCGACTCTTTGTGGCCCCATGGACTGCAGCACCCCAGGCCTTCTGGTCCATCACCAACTACCGGAGTCTACCCAAAACCATGTCCATTCAATCGGTGATGCCATGCAACCATCTCATCCTCTATCATCCCCTTCTCCTCCTGCCATCAAACTTTCCCAGCATCAGAGTTTTCAAATGATTCAGTTCTTCGCATCAGGTGGCCAAAGTATTGGAGTTTCAGCTTCAACATCAGTCCTTCCAGTGAACACCCAGGACTGATCTCCTTTAGGATGGACTGATTGGATCTCCTTGCAGTCCAAGGGACTCGCAAGAGTCTTCTCCAACACCACAGTTCAAAGGCATCAATTCTTCGGCGCTCGGCTTTCTCTATAGTCCAATTCTCACATCCATACATGACCACTGGAAAAACCATAGCCTTGACTAGATGGACCTTTGTTTGCAAAGTAATGTCTCTGCTTTATAATATGCTGTCTAGGTTAGTCATAACTTTCCTTCCAAGGAGTAAATTTCTTCTAATTTCATGGCTGTAATCACCATCTGCAGTGATTTTGGAGTCCCCAAAAAATAAAGTCAGCCACTGTTTCCACTGTTTCCCCATTTATTTCCCATGAAGTGATGAGACCAGATGCCATGATCTTAGTTTTCTGAATGTTGAGCTTTAAGCCAACATCTCCTCTTTCACTTTCATCACAAGGCTGTTTCGTTCTTCTTTGCTTTCTGCCATAAGGGTGGTATCATCTGCATATCTGAGGTTATTGATATTTCTCCTGGCAATCTTGATTCCAGCTTGTGCTTCTTCCAGCCCAGTGTTTCTCATGATGTACTCTGCATATAAGTTAAATAAGCAGGGTGACAATATACAGCCTTCACAAACTCCTTTCCCTATTTGGAACCAGTCTGTCATTCCATGTCCAATTCTAACTGCTGCTTCCTGACCTGCATACAAGTTTCTCAAGAGGCAGGTTAGGTGGTCTGGTATTCCCATCTCTTTCAGAACTTCCCATAGTTTATTGTGATCCACACAGTCAAAGACTTTGGCATAGTCAACAAAGCAGAAATAGATGTTTTTCTGGAACTCTCTTGTTTTTTTGATGATCCAGTGGATGTTGGCAATTTGATCTCTTATTTCTCTGCCTTTTCTAAAACCAGCTTGAACATCGGAAAGTTCATGGTTCACGTATAGCCTAAGCCTCGCTTGGAGAATTTTGAGCATTACTTTACCAGCATGTGAGATGAATGAATTGTGTGATAGTTCGAGCATTATTTGGCACTGCCTTTCTTTGAGATTGGAATGAAAACTGACCTTTTCCAGTCCTGTAGCCACTGCTGAGTTTTCCAAATTTGCTGACAAATTTTCAGAAGTTAGGCCAGATGAAAACTCAAATTCACATTTTCAAAAAATCTGCAAGCCAGAATCAGTAAATAAAAGGTCGGTATAACAAACTCTATAAATACATACTTACTTTCTATTCTTTGCTCATCTTCTTTAAGAGACATAAGATAAGATTGTAAAAAGTAATGATTATGGTAGCTATATAGTATCTATATAGATAGATATAAACTAGGAAAATAAAAATCATAAGGAAGATTAGAAAGCACTTTCAGATGAATGAAAATGAAATGAGTAGTTATGAGATGCTGCTAAAGGAGTACTTAGGAATTTATAGTGATAACATCTATATTTAAATATATAAATAAATATATATGTTTCAAATTGGTAGCTTAGTCTTTCACCTTAAGATTATAAAGAGAAGAGAAAACTCAAAGCAAGGCTGAAGAATTGCATAATAAATATAACAAATTTTAAAGGATTTGGAAAATAAATTTAGAAAATCAGTGCAACAAAAATTTGGTTCTTTGAAAGATGAACAAAATCTTGTTCATCAACTGACAAAGAAAAAAGATAGAAGATTGAAATTTCTAGAATAACAAAAGAAAGAGGTGACTTCACTGCAAAATTTTAGAAATATAATTTATAAGGTACTGTTATAGGTAGCTCATGTGGTAAAGGGTCGGCCTGCCAATGCAGGAGACCTAGGAGACACAGGTTGGATCCCTGAGTCAGGAAGATTCCCTGGAGGAGGAAATGGCAACCCAATATTGCCTGGAATATGACTCCAATATTCTTGCCTAGAAAATTCCATGGACAGAGGAGCCTGGTGGGCTGCAGTCCCTGCGGTTGCAAAGAGTCAGACATGACTGAGCGTGCAAGCATGTGAGCATAGGTACTTACATGCAAGCAAATTGTGTAAGTTTTATAGAGCAGAAAAATCCCTAGAAAGACACAAGCTACCTAAATTGACTCAAGAAAAATGGTAAACTCTAAATATACATATAAGAGGTGAATAAATTAGTAATTTAAAACTATCCACAAAAGAATGCCCAAGACCAGATAACTTTACTGATAATTTCTATTGAATTTTAAATGAGATAATGTCTGATTTTAGAGGACAGAAAGTGAAAGTGAAGTCTTTCAGTTGTGTCCGACTCTTTGCAACCCTGTGGACTATAGCCCGCCAGACTCCTCTATACATAGGATTTTCCAGGCAAGAATACTGGAGTGGGTCACCATTTCCTTCTCCAGATGATCTTCTGGACTAAGGGATAGAACTTGAGTCTCCCGCTTTCCAGGCGGATTCTACCATCTGAGCCACAGGAGAATCCCCTGGAGGACAGACCAAACTGACACCAAAATCAGATTAAGTAAGCATAAGAAAACAAAACCATAAACAAACATTTTGTTGTAAATAAATACAAAACATCTCAGCAAAATAATTTTAAAATGAATACAATAATGTATAAAAGTATTATATACCATGACCAAGAGTGTTTTATCCCAGATATGCAAAGTTGGTTTAATATCTAAAAGCTAATTAACACAACACACAATATCAACAAATTAAAATATAAACTAAATGATCATCTTAATATTAGCAGAGAAAAGTATATCACAAAATCCAAAATGATTCATGCTAAAACTTCTCTACAATTTAGTAATAATCATGAACTCTTGCAACCTGATTAAAGGCACTTGTGGAAAAACCGGAGCTAACATCATAATCAATGGTGAAAGAATGACTGTTGTTTCCTAAGATTAGGAACAAAGCAGGAATATATGATTTTACCACTTTAAAAAAAATTTTGTCTTATGTAGGAGTATAGTTGATTTACAATATTGTGTTAATTTCAGGTGTACAACAACGTGATTTAGTTTTACATACACGTTATCTATTCTTTTCTAGGTACTTTTTCTAAATAGGTTGTCACAGAGTACTGAGGTAGAGTTCCCTGTACCATGGTTCTTTGTTGATTATCTACTTTATATATAGTGCTGTGTATGTTAAACTCAAACTCCTAATTTACCACTTTCATTTTACATTGTACATGATATTCTGGAACAATTAGGAAAGGAAAATAAATAAATGGCATCCAGATTGGATAAAAATAAATAATTTATCTCTGTTTCTGGATAGCATAATCTTTTATGTAGAATATTGTGAAGAGTTCAGTAAAACACACACACAATTAGAACTGATAAGCAACCTAAGGTAAGATGAAGGACATAAGCTCAGTATATGGAAATCAATTGTGTTTCTATACACGGGGAATGAACAATGTGAAGGTCAACTGAAGAAAACAATGTTCTTTGCAATAACATCTAAAAAGAATAAAGTATAATACTTAAGGATAAAGAAGTGCTGAAAACTGCAAAACATTGGTGAGAAACTAAAGATTTAAATAAATGGAAATATATACCACTTTCACAGATTGGAAACCTTAATATTGTTAAGAAGAAGACATACATAAAGCCGATCCACAGATTCAATGCAATCTGTATTAAACTCCCATCTGGCTTTTTGGCAAAAAGTGACAAATTTATCCTAAAATTCATATAGAAATAGAATTGATCTAGAAGAATCAGATTTGTCTTGAAAAAGAAGAATAAACTTGGGGGACTCATATTTTCTATTTCAAAACTTACAACAAAGCTACATGATTGATACATTGTCATTCTGGATTAACAATATAGTTATAGATTAATAAAATAGAAATGAAAGTCCAGAAAGAAACTCTTAACTTTAGGGTCAATAATTTTTTTGACAATAGTGCCTAGACATTACAGTGGGGCAAGATTTGTCTTTCAATAATAGTGGCAATTTTGATTGCTGTTGTTTGGTCAATAAGTTATGTCTGAATCTTACGTGACTCCATGGACTGTAGCATAGGATTTCCCAGGCAAGAATACTGGAGTGAGTAGCCATTTCCTTCTCCAGAGCAATTTATTATTTATATATAAAATGGCAAATATGACCTCTTCTGCATGCCATATTTAAAAATTAAATCAAGCAGTAATTTAAGAGTTAAAATTTTTAAGAGTTAAAATTAAAAGAACTACTACAAGAGAACATTGGAACACATCTTTATGACCTTAGATGAGGTGTTGGTTCTTAGACATGACAGCAAAAGCACAATTGGTACAAGAAAAAGAGATAGATGGCTCTGAATCAAAATTAAATACTTTCACACTGTGAACAATAGCATCAAGAATGTGGAAAGACAGCTCATAAAATGGGAGAAAACATTTGCAAATTATGTATCTATAGGCTTGTGTATATAGTATATAAAAAATAGTTTATGTTATGCTACATCACTTCAGTCAGTCTGACTCTTTGCGATCCTATAGACTGTAGACCACCAGGGTCCTCTGTCCATGGGATTCTCCAGGCAAGAACACTGGAGTGGGTTGCCATGCCCTCCTCTAAGGTATCTTCTCAACCTGGTGATCAAACCCATGTCTCATTATGTCTCCTATATTGGCAGGCAGGTTCTTTACCATTAGCATCACCTGAGAAGTCCAAAGATGGCTTACAACACAAAAATAGATACATAACAATGTAGAAATTAGGCAGACTATTTGGATAGACATTTCTGTTTAGAAGATATATAATGTCTAAGAAGTACATTAAAAGATGCTCAGAATCATTAGTTGTTTAAGAAATGCAAATCAAAGCCTAAATATGGTATCACTCTACACTCACTAGGCTCATTATAATAATAATAATAAAAAAAAGATAGGCAAAAGAGATGTTTGACTATGATGCAGACAGACTGGAAACCATAAACATTGCTGGTGGGAATGTAAAATGATGCCCATTTGGAAAATATTTTGCCAGTTCCACATAATGTTAATTATTAATTTGCTATATAACTCAGCAATTATCTAAAATGATAAGAACAGACATATTCATACTTCCCAGGTGACACTAGTAGTGAAGATCCTGTCTGCCAATGTAGGAGACTTAAGAGACACAGGTTTGATACCTGGGTTGCAAAGATCCCCTGGAAGAGGGAAAAGCAACCCACTCCATTATTCTTGCCTGGAGAATCCCCATGGACAGAAGAACCTGGTGGACTACAGTCCATGGGGTCACAAAGAGTCAGACATGACTGAAGGGACTTAGCATACAGACAATAATTAGGTTTGAATTTCCCTAGGATTATGGGTGAGAGGATAAGAAGCATGATTTCTAATAGGTTTGGAATTTCTCTTGTAGATGGTAGAATTGTTTTAAAATTAGATGTGGATGTGGTTGTGTTTCCTGTATTAAGATTGGTGGATTTTATTTTATGTGAATTATGTCTCAGTAAAACTGGAAATTAAAAATAAAAGGAAAAGGATGGCTTTGTATATCTGTACATATTCCTAAATAATGGTTCAGGTGGTAAATATATTTTTAAGCCACAACATAAAAGGCAGATAACAAGGCAGTAAATTTGAGTATTTAATCTCTCACTGACCATCATTTTTGTGTAAACAAAGCTGACTGATATCTTTTCTAAAGTTCTGGAGCCAAGTAAAATTGTACAAACATGGCTCCATCTCCTCTGACTATTGTTTATTTCAGTATCTTTGGCCAATGAATTGCAAATTTTTTCCAAACTTATTATGAAGGATGTATGTGTGTATTGTGTGTGTATAGATATCACCCAAGATTTTTCTCTTTCCCAACTGTAAAATAAAGTTTTAAACTAACCTAAGTTCACATACCTGTAACCTTTGAAGTTAGGATAGTAAAATTCCACTATGCTCTATTGTTTATAGTGTGTTCATATAGATTTCCGTGGTCATATTTTATAAAAATACACAGTATAGTTCTTTTTCAAAAGAAAGTCAGTATGAATAGTGAGAAAGCTGTGAGTATGCGTAGAACATAAAAATCTACAATCAAACTATTTTGCTACTCCTTGTTGCTATTTTGTACAAAATCCTCTTTTACCTTGATATATTGCATACCACTGCCTGGAAATCAGTATTCTATCATGTTGGAAGCACTTTTTTTTCCTTAGCAAAATCGTTGCAGAAAGGCTAAATGAGCTTTCTCCACCCTTTGACCAGGAGACTCTAAAGTTGATGTTATCAGTCCTTTGGAACTTCCACTGACTATGATGTTTCTTGGGTAAATCTCAAAGGTCAAGTCAATGAAATCCCAGAAAATAATTGCATAGCTAAACCCAAAATTTACACATTCGTTGTCTAAAATCAAAACTTATATCACAGGAATTCGCTAGCCAGTGTAATGATGGATATTATGCCATTTGTGGAGAAAAGATATTACTACACCAGAGTAACCTCCAGGAAAATTGAGTGGTAGATGCATCAGTGAACATGGGTTTTCTGTTCCACCTCTAAATATGAGGGCTTCCATGATAGTTTAGTTGGTAAAGAATCCGCCTATGAAATCCAGGAGACCCCAGTCAGATTCCTGGGTTGGGAGATTGACTGGAGAAGGGATAGGCTACCCACTGCAGTATTCTTGGGCTTCCTTGGTGGCTCAGCTGGTAAAGAATCCGCCTGCAATGAGGGAGACCTGGGTTCAATCCCTGGGTTGGGAAGATCCCCTGGAGAAGGCTACCCACTCCAGTATTCTCGCCTGGAGAATTCCATGGACTGTATAGTCCATGGGGTTGCAAAGAGTCAGACAGGACTGAGCAACTTTCACTTTCACTTTCTAAACATGACCCTAGATTCTTGGTTAGCTGATGGCTCTAACAATACATTGGTTCCAGGATATTTGACAGAAGTATCTTGAGGAGTCTGAAATTTTTTGGTTGTGCCTGAATACACCATATCTTTTTTAACAGTTTTAGTGCAGAAGAGCCCTTGCTCTGTGCTTCCCAAACTCACTCTCCTCATATGGCATGCAGCTGACACTGCCTGCTTCATTCTTGTTTTCCCAACTATTCTTGAAGCGGTGAGAGGGTAAAGGCAATATGTATCTTCCAAAATTCTGAGCGTTGGTAACTACCACAATTAGGGAAATACAGTAGAGATTCAAAACTAAATGTGAATTAATGGATGACTAGACAAATTAATCAAATCTTGAGATGTTTAAATTTTTATAGGCTTGGTGCTAGAAAAAACCGTTTAGGTCACCCAGTTAAGACTATCTCCAAGGAAGAAATACTATTTCTCTCCATCCCTTTAGTCACTGAACTGCACTACTGAATCAAGGCCAGCAAGTTAAACTACTGTGGAACACTTAGTGTTTTTCTTTCTAATAAGCCCAATTTCTCCTTCTCTTAAATGTACTGTTCTTATGAGCAGGATAAATCACGCCCAATGTCTTTTTCCCATTAAATTTTGTATAACAGGAATGCCAACATGGAGACTTTACCTTTATGTGCTGAAGAGCTCAAGTGGTTTCTTTTTTTTCTTTTTAATTTTTATAAATTTTCATTCACTCCAATATTGTTTCAATACCAGTTGTTAATCATACAGAAAAAAATTATCAGGCATCTATAAAATAGCTTAGGCGTCAAGCCAGGCGATCATCTTGCTTATCCTCTGTTCTTGTTCTAATTAAAGCAGGAAGCTAAGACTATTAAATTTTATTATATAATTTATTATCTTGAGTAAGTATCAAAGGAGAACTATACTATGGGGTAAAATATTGTATTTTCGGTGAGAAAATTATTTATAGCATAATCATTTCAAATTAGATATTTGCTGAATGCCAAGTATTTCTTATTCCTGTGGAGAAGTTATTTATCCTTATGGTTTAGAATAATGTTTAGTTATTATGTAAACCATCAGCACTACCACCACACACACACACACACACACAATTTCCAATGATTTAAATATGATGAGACTGTTTTAAAGTCTGACCAGATATATTCAGACAGCTTAACTGGAAGTACAATTTCTCTTTCATCACAATCCATCTCTCTCGATACACTTGCTTTTCCACAATTTCATTCTAAGTGGTGAAGGTTTAGTTTTTTTCTTTCAGTAGACATTAAAGGAAGTGTTTCAACTTAAATTCTTCAAGAATTATCTAGGTCACATTCACAGCCTGTAACTCGTGTGGTGAAAACTGTGCTTCTTCCCCAGATGACAGAGGCTGTGTAAGTGTGTAGGAAGATGGATAGGGAATCATGGTTTCTCAGTCTTATTCTCACATTTTCCTCAGTCCCAGGGGTGTTTTTTCAGCTTTTCAGATTCACAAACTTAATTTCACTGGTTTTCAGTGTGACAGGACTCTAGCCTCGGTGAATTGATTCATGCTACTCTAAAGCACAAGGGACCGCTCCAGGAGCCACAATAGAAGACATTAATTTATATTTTTAAAGTTCCTAATGGAAGAAACACTGATGCCTGTTTATCAGGAATATCTTCCCTGAGAATATTAAAAAGCTATAAGAATTATAGTTATTTTGCTTCTCCAACAAATAGTACATGAATGTTTAACTTGAAGTGCATTGCTGATGCATATTGACTTGCACAGGAGACCCTTAATGCAGAGGTATTCAGCCACAACACAAGACTACCCATCAAGTGTTTCTTTTTATCTTGTCCAGTTAAATTGAAACTCACTGGATGCATTAGCCTCTGTCCTATGTAGTGCCTCACCTCCTCCAGTGTCACTGTCCCTTGACTCCTCAAAGTTATCTCTGCTCAGTCAGTTTCTTATACAAACCCAACCAGGATAATGTTGGGAACTGTGCACTTCACCCAGTCTCCAGTGAGGATTAGAAATGATTTTGAGGTCTTATCTCAAATCCCTGGTTAAGACCACAGGTACTTTTGAGCTTCGGTCATAGATGTCCTCTTAGTTATCTATAATTAGCCTTACTATAGCATTCCTATGACCAAGAGGCATGTATTTTTGGATATACTAAAGATTCTGCTAATTCTATGTCCCCTAAACTTGAACTCAAGATCCTTTCCCCGAAACAGCTTTATGTCCTGTGGCCCTCATCTCAGTGAATGGAAACCTCAGGCCCAAAACCATCAAAGTTGTTATAACATAAATGCTTTGGTTTGTGAGCTTGAAGTACAGCATAAAAATGTATTTGTTTATTTAATGAAATTACAATGATTTTATGTTCCTACCGGCACATATTTTCAAAGAGCCAAGTCTGATCTTGGGGAGCTGCTCACCAAATATTTTCAAAAGTCTGTGGAATAAGACAATTATTATTATTATATTTTTTAGGTTTAGATAAAGGAAAAATATATAATCATCTGGTTCTAGTCACAGCAGTATAACTTTTTCAGGCCTTTCCCTTACTATATATATATACAGTGTGTGTTTCCAACTCTTTACAGCCCAATGGACTGTAGCCTGCCAGGCTCTTCTGTCCATGGGATTCTCCAGGCAAGAACGCTGGAGTGTATTTCCATGCCCTCCTCCAGGAGATCTTCCTGACCCAGGGATTGAACCTGTGTCTCCAGCATCTCCTGCATTGCAGGTGGATTCTTAACCCACTGAGTCTCAATGCTGGAGATGAGGGTCACAAAAAGTTGGACATGACTGAGTAACTAACTCACATGCATATATACAAATACACACCAATACATACATTGGTGTTCAATTTAACATAAAGTGATGGGAGGAAAATGTAAAGAAAATATGGAATCTTATTTTGTGAAATCTTGATACATAGCGAATTGAAATATTTTAGTAGCAACAGCTTTATGGATATGGAATTCACACACCATAAAGTTAACTCAAAGTATACAATTCAGTCATTTTTAATAACTTTACAATAATTGTTGGTCCTTTATTGGACCGGAACCTGGTGGTTCGGAGTCGACGATGAGAGAGTGAAAGGAAAGAGGCTAATATTCCCTGGGTTACACAGCCGGGTTCCACACTCCAGGGAATCAGCCAGAAATAGAGAGGGAGAGGGAGAGGGAGAGAGAGAGAGAAAGGAAGGAAGGAAGGAAGAAAGAGAGAAAGACACGGGGACCCACGCTCTGATAGAGCAAAGGTGTTCTAATCAACATGGTGTGAGCATATATACTGTCTTACAAGGTAGTTATTCTCAGCAAAGATAAAGATTAAAATTACAGACTTACAAAACATACTTATTACCGTATTGAAAAACTAACGAAGGAAATGCCTGGATTCCTCAGCCCCGGGAAAGGCGTGCCTCTCTCCTCTTAATTCCTGAATATTCAGGAGTTAATAAGGACCAGAGGATTCCTGACAGATCCAAAACAGCACACAGGAAGCCTTCTGTTAAATGCTTCCTGACAAATAATCACAATAACTTTAGAATTTTTTATGACCCTAATAACATACTTTTTGCCCATTAACAGTTAATTCCCATCCCTTCTCACCTTATCTCCCCATCCCGAAGTCCTAAGTAATCACAAATCTTTTTTCTTTATAAGGTTGCCTAATTTGAACATTTTACACAAAGCAGAATTGAAAAAAAAATACATACTGCATCATAATTCCAATTAAGATCTATCTAATCTATCCTGGAGAATCCCAGGGATGGTGGAACCTGGTTGGCTGCCGTCTATGAAGTCGCACAGAGTCGGACACGACTGAAATGGCTTAGCAGCAGTAGCAATCTATCCTTATAGATAAGCATATATATATATATATATATATATATATATATATCTCCACTGTGAAAGAAGTACACCTAAATATTAAAGTTGATTGTCTCCCATTTTTTAAATGTATCATTATTTTCCAATTTTCTACACTAATAATGTGTTAGTGCTCTATCAAAAGTTTTTTTTTTATTTTGAAAGTTTTTATAATATGTAGGTCATATGAATGATGCTATGAAATGACTATAAAGGGTATATATGATCTCTATTTTTATGAAGCAGTGAAGTACTAGAATTTCATCTTAATGATGAACATTTCTTTTTCAAGTTTAGCAGTCTTGATTTTTAGTCTGTATTTTTCCAATCCTTTATTATAAATTTTATTTCAACTTATATATGATACAGTTTCTAAGAGACTTAAAATCCTTCCTGCAATGAGTCACAGTACAAATATATAGGTAAATAATATAAAAGATTGATGAATATAATATAGATATGTTAGTTGGAGATAGATGGAAGAAGAAAATAATTAGATATTGAAACCTATAGTTAAATACATCAGCTTGCCTTTTCATATTTTCTAACAAGGAGAAATGTTGACTGATTTGGTTTCTCGGCTTTCTTTTCTTGTTCCCTTGAGGAGTTCCTTAGATGTAAGAAAATATGTCATATTTGAGAACTAGACAAACTATATCAGAATTATGCATGGTGTTTATTAAAAATGTGAGACTTACTGAATCAAAAGCGGTGGAGGCAGCGTCATGGAATTTAACTACTCTTCCAGGTGCTTCTAGTGTAAATAGAAATTCAGAATCTCAGGATGAAAGCAGAGGTGAGAGACTGGGGGTGGTATAGACAGACAGACACATGGCCCCTCACTGAGCAACTCTCCCACAGGACCCTCCTTTTCTGGAAAAGGGATTAATATTCCAAAATATTTTTCAAAAGAACTAGAAATAAGTAGCAAGAAAACAAACTTAATTTAAAAATGAGCAAAGGACTCCAGCAGACATTTCTCCAAAGCAGAGAGACAAATAGCCAATAAGGACATGAAAAGATGCTGAGTATCACTAAACATTAGGGAAATGAAGATCAAAATCACCATGAGACCACTTAATAATCTATGATGGCTATTATCAAAACCAAACAGAAAATAACTGGAGAGGTGAGGGTGGGGAGAATTCAGTACCCTCCTACACAACTGGCGTGTATGTAATGGTACAATTGCTTTATAAAATAGTCTGTTAGTTCCTCAAAAAGTTAAGCACAGAGTTATTTGACCCAGAATTTATACCAAACAGAAATAGCGTGAATGTGCACACAAAGCTTGTACACAGGTATTCATGTCAGCATTATTCATAATAGCAAAGGTGGATACAATCCAAATGTATACTCACAAGTGAATAAGTGATATATGCCACACCTGTACAATGGAATATTATTCAACCATAAACTGTGGTGAAGTATTTATGTATTTTACAAAATAGATAAACTGAAAACACTATGCTAAGTGAATAACAGTCACAAAAGACCCCATGCTCAGAATATACATATTGACAGGTGATTTAACTGTAAATGGACAAGACAATATATGAGATCATGAAGTCAAACATTCTGTTTCAGTGTTCAGATGGGCCTGCTGAATTAATCTGAAAAGGATTGTGGTTTTCCTGTGGTGAGAATTCAGTCCAATGTGCTACAGTATTCTAGGTGGCAGTCTGTGTGTTGGCATTTCTAACCTCCAGTTGGCTCTCTGTATAAAGGTGTGGTATTAGCTATGCAGGTAGTCTTTGCCTGCCTCAGGTTGTCTCATGCAGATTGAACAAATTCCCTACATTATGCCTTTTCAAGTAAGGCATTATTGACCTATGCATGTTTATTTTGTGGCTGAAAAGAATATTTAGCTAAATCATTTATTCTGTATTATAATCTCACTCTAGATAACAAAGGACATAAGTAAAATATTAAATAGGCCATATTCATGTGGTTTTAAGTCAAGTGAGAGATGAACATGTCTACACCCCCTAAATATGGAGAGTTACATGGGAAAATATTGCTGTAATGTGTTGCTTCTAGGCTGCCAATTAGTATTTTGTTAAAATGTCTACAACCATCTGGCAATTATAGGATGCTTGAGATAAAGTTGCCATTAAATTTAACCATATGAGGTCCAAAGAGAATTTTTCTATTTTTTGATAATTCAGATGTCCATTTATTTACTTAACCAATAATCATCAATATACTCGTTGCAAGTCACTGATTTTAGCTATGAAAAGAAGAGTGCTTAGTAGAGATTATATGATTTCTGACATCAAGAAAACATGTTCTTAAGAGAAAAAGATGTGTATGAGAAATAATTACAAAGTTAAGAATGTCATAAATGTCGTAACTGGGGAAATGGAATAAATATTTATTGTCACCTATTTATGGGCATTATGCTGTACTCTTTATATTTAAAGGAAAGTAGATTGATTTGCTAGGACTGATTGCCATAAAACAGCACACACTGGGTGGCTTAAACAATAGAATTTTCTTTTGTCACAGTTCTGTAGGGTAGGAGTCCCAGATGAAGGGTTGGCAGGTGTGGTTTCATCTGAAGACTCTCTTTGGCTTGCAGATGGTTGCCTTCTCACTGTGTCCTCACATAACTGACCCTTGATTTGTGTCTGTCTGTTTCCTAATTAACTATTCTAGTAAGATTACCAGTCATATTGGAATAGGCCCACTCTCAAGACCTTGCTTTAACTTAATTACCTCTTTAGAGATTTTTATCTCCAAATGTGGTTACATTCTGAGGTAATGGGGGTTTAGGATTTCAATACATGAATTTAGGCGGAAAACGTGATTTGGCTAATAACATGTAGATTTTTTTTTCTTAATTCAAATATGAGAACTCTGAAACTCAAAGGGGATAATCAGATTACCACTGGAGACTCATCTATCTTATGTTTCAAAACTCTTTGTGTCAATAATAATAGAAGTGCTTTCAGTAAGTTGCTGTGTTTTGTGTTGAGAATCTTGCATATACTAATTTGTTTGGTACTCACAATAGTGCTACGAGGTAGGCAGTGACAATTGCACCATTTTAGAAATAAAAAAGATGAGATTTAGAAAGATTACACTTCCAACTCATTGTCATATAATCAGTAGGGGTCAAAGTCTTCTTCTAACTTTTTTTCTTTAACTCTAAACTTATCCCTTCTTTTCTGGAACTTGCTAGTTTCAAATCTTCTGACTCATGAAAAACACATCATCATGTGTTATTATATTTGATTTTATACTTATGACCCAATGGTGGTAACATCAGTATGTTTGGGAATTTGAAAGCAAAAGAATATTATCTTCTTGAGTACACTGTCATCCAAGCATAGGCCCAGAATTAAACCAAAAGAAGCAGAGTAAAAGACCATAAGTATGTAAACAGACTGTCTGAACTTGAAAATCAGTAGACCTACATTTAAAATATGCCATGCTATTTTTTCATTGCAATTAAAAAAAAAAAAAACCTTTATTTACTTACTTATGGGTCTTAATTGCACCATGCAGGATCTTTCATTGAGGCACACAGACCCTCTGATTGTGGCAGGAAGGTGTAGTTGCTCCAAGGTATGTGGGATCTTAGTTCCCCAATTCATGATGGAACCCAAGTCCCCTGCATTGGAGGGCAGGTTTTTAACCACTATACCACCAGGGAAGTCTCTGCAAATGTTTTTGAGGAGTCAACATATTATAGTAATTCTACTCTCATTTGATTAACTTTTCATTAATAATGCAAATTCCTTACATCCTTCAACAAATCCAAAATATCTCTCTGGATGCAAATTCAGTGCATTGTGATTTGGAGGCAAAAGAAAACAGAGAGAGACTATCTGTCTAATGGAAAAAGATGTAAATGATCAGTGTAAATCAAAGAAAAAACTAAGCACCTTATTTTGAACACTGTCAGGTTGAATAAAAACAAGCGACTGAGATGGTAGAATTGTGTGACCTCTAGAAGAGGTGGAGAGGGATCCTTTAAAGATGAGAAATGAAAATGTCACCAAAATTTTGAGAAAATACTACTTCCCAGGAGCAGATTAATGAAGCAGAAGCAAAGCTCCAACTGTCAGCAGCTGAATTATTAAAGGAAGAGAAGCAGAATCTGTGGACAGGTGCAGGCTTGTCCAGAAATTGAAAAATCTTAAACCAAATCTCCAAGTGAATCACAAGGAGCTTCATTTAACTTTTATCTGCACACTTTAATGGTTCATTTGTTTTATATTTTAACATTCTTAAGAGTTCATTTTTTCATACATCTCTACCCATTCTCTTCCAAAGAGGAGTAGTCACATATCCGTGTCAAGAATTGCAGATGGGAAAACATGAAAAGTAAGCAGACTGGCATCACACCAGTGCACTCATCATATGTGTGTTTTCAGTTAGACATCACACTGCAAGCATGCCTTTGGAGAGCTTTTCTCTGGGGTGAAACAGAAGAGCAGTGGACTAAAATCTGCCCTTTGGGTCAATAGAACTAGGTTTAAGTCCTGTCTCTGAAGATATATTTTGTGTGTGACCATGAATAAGTCTATCTAAAATCATTAACTCAGAATTTTTATTTAGAAATACCTCTTGATTAGGATATATTGTGAAGATTAAAATATATAAATATATAGAACACAGCTGTTTTCCTTTCCTTTTCTCTATCATCTCTGCTCTTTGTCTTTGCTCTGTTCTGGTTTTGCCTCCCAGAACTTATCTTAAAGGAGCAGCCTGACTTTTTTATGCCATTTCCCTTGGCTGCAGAAGAAACCATTCGAGATCCACAGTTAGTGAGGAATCAAATACAGTTATGACAGTTTGCAACCCTAAATATAACAATGAACAGAACTGCTCACAGATGCATTATTTACTTTTTCTTTAATACTAACAAGTAGGTAGAGCCTACAATATTATTAGTCATCCATATGCAGGATTTCAGACAGTGTGCCTATAATGGATAGCAATCAAATGCCTTAGTTCAAGGATATAAAACAAATTTAGGGTATAAACACATTGATTTCTGCAGTTGAACAATTCACAAACTTTTCAGTGAACCTTTCCTGTCTAGGAACAACACAGATTTAGATAGAAATTCACATACATATTTTGTGTATGTAAGTATGTCTATTAAATAATTTAAATGGTGTTACTGCAGTGACTATCTAATCAACTATTCTGTAATCTCATTTGTTATTTATAACAATACATTTATGCATATAATAGAATACAAGCATATATGCATATGTGTGCATAATTTATACTATTTTGCTTATAAATTAAACAAGATATTCATAATTACTATGGTGGATGCTGTAATGCACTACACAGTCCCACTTTGGGAATATAAGTCTTTTTCTTCCACCTGATGGGAATGATGACAAGATAATTCTTGACCCCAGTTATCAATCCTCCTTGTGGATTGTCTCAGTGGAAGGAAACAACAGTGTCCAGAGTTGTTTCTGGACACTTCTTTTCTGTGGCACCCTTGACGTGGCGATAGATAACCACAAAAGGAACAAAGGCTCAGCCCCCAAATTCGCATATTCACCTGTCTCTCCATCAGACTGACAGCTTCCTTTCTCAGATTTCAATCTAAAAATGCCCCCACTCCTCTGAAAAACATACATTATTATTCCATCTTAGAATCTCCATTCCAAGGAAAAAATGCTCAGAAGGATGAGTTGGTTGAAATGGGGAGAGAGAGACCATTAACAACAGTGAAAAGAAAAACAAACTATGATGGTTGCTTTTTGGAGGGTGATAAATGAAAGAGGAAAGGGTGGTGATAAAACAGTGATGGTATCTTCTCTGATGGGAAGGATGGTGTCGACTCTACTTAGAACATAGTCAATTGTGCTCACCCTAGGGGCCACTTAGGCTAAAATGTTGTCTCGACCTCTATTTAGCTTGTATGTCTGTGGGTAAGACACTTCAACCTTCTAATACATAATAGAGTACATGCCTGGAAGACAGCATTGTGTCTGGTACATATTAAACACAAAATAAGTATGTGAACAAATAAATTGTAAAAGATTTCAATTGTTAACAGCTAAATTACCCCCAGAGCTGAGGTTCCAGAGGCAGTTTTTCAAATAAGCTCTTTTTCCATTTTACTTTATAACAGTTCTGCCCATATTTAAAAAGTAAAGAATACATAGAGTGATTATTTGTTGACAAAACAATAATCGCCTCTCCCAAAGAATTAATTGTAGAAGCCTTTTAAAGATGAAGCTGCTTTCATTTGACAACCATATGCACTATAGACTCTTTTCACCCTATTCTGTCATAGAAAACTGGTCTGTATGAGTATCCCGTTTGCTCTCTGCCTGCTATATGCTTTCTGCTTGGTCAGTGGGAGACAAAGCAGTGAGGTAAGGGGATGGGAGGAGATTCAATCAGGCTGCCAGGTCCCCTGGTCCAACCAGTTCCCTTCTCTGGGTAGCTTTTCACTTCTTCAGTCCTGATATTTGTCATATCATTTGGCTCTTGGTACATATAGGGCATATCAATATCCCTTGGTTTCTTCCTTATCCTCTGACCACATCTTGGTAAATAGTGACTTTACTGGATTTCTTGCAAATTACCCGGATTGAAAGCCAATGCTCTGTCTCCCTCCTCCTCCTGCTAGAAACCTAAGTAAGTCTACCTAAGGATTAAAATAATGTGTTTTCATTTGAAAAAAATTGTATTTTCATTCATATTCTTTTCAAAATCATTTTTTCCATCATGTGGAACATTAAAGTAAATGATTTGAGCTGCATTCAACATGACATTTCTATAACTTTACTCATAAGTAATCTTGTATTCTCAGTTCTATTGAAATGTCTCACATGAGAAAATCAGTTAATAAATGTTGTTTTAAAGTTGAAGGATTTCAACCAAAAGGTTCATCTACAGTGAAAAATGCTGTTTCTTTAGACTTTTTTTTTTCATACTGATTACATCTAAGAGACAAAAGTAGATTTCCTTGGTTTTGGCTAACTTTAAAAAAAATAAATGTTAAGAAAAAGAAATTAAAGCCCCAAAAGAAAACAAACAAAAAGATCTGTATTCTAATATATGTTCACTACCATTAGCTCAATACTGAAAATTGCCTGCAAGTCAAAACTATTTAAAATCATAATATAAAGCATGATATATCCAAGCCTTGGAAATTATGTAGGCACTAAGAATGCTTTTATGAAAAAAAAGTATAGTTTAGTACATCAATGGAAGATTATATCTTCATGTTAGGTGAGAAAAAAATCAGGATATTCATTTTAAATGTCAAATTTTTTAGAAGAAAACGCATAACTATTGATATGATTTCATTCAAGTCATAGAGCACAGATAGTATTATCTGCTACTTAAAAGTTTTCTGAAGTCCCGTATTGTCAATAATAAGAATAGAATTAATAATCAGAAAAAGTACCAATGTTTTTTAAATTTCTGCATTAAAAATTAAGTCTAAAAGATAAGTCTAAAATTAGTGAAAATAGATTATTTCTTCATGTTTTTAATATATTCAAGGGAATTCATTTGTATTAACAATATATCTAAACTAGTCTGGCTCTGGGATTTAAAAGAATGTAGTGAACAGTGCCAAAATTACTATACATGCATAGATATATATATATGTGTATGTGTATATATATATATATATATATATATATATTTTAGTAAAGATCTTCTTTTAGTCATAGAACCTTGGTTAAGATGAATATAATAGGTATCATCCTAATTCCCTCTAAATTACACTTAATTAATGCATGGATCTTAGTATTATCTTTTAGAACTGAATCACTTTCATAAGAAACCACATCAGTTCAATATAAATTTTCAAAGACATAGATGTACTAATATAACAGTGCAGGAGATTTCAGAACAAAATCACCTTAATTCCCTGGGATTTAACTCATATGTAGTCCCTTTTGTCTGTGACATATTTTTATTTCAATATTACCAAAGAACTCATAGGAACTTGGTTTGATGTTAATGATAGTCTAGGAGTGCAAAAAAAGCTCTTAAAATATTTTTTTGGAGGGAGCAGATATTATTCAGTTTGTACAAATCCCCCAATTATCACAAGTTATATCAACAAATAAAATGCACAAGAACTTCTGTGATAATAACACAGAAGGATGGTATATCCCAATTTAGAAATTTTGTTATTTTTAGTATCCCTGGTCTAGTTCTTCCTACTTTCCCTTATTTTAGGAAGGCCCGTTACCCTTTGACAGAGAAGGCAATGGCACCCCACTCCAGTACTCTTGCCTGGAAAATTCCATGGACGGAGGAGCCTGGTAGGCTACAGTCCATGGGGTCGCAGAGAATCAGACATGACTGAGCGACTTCACTTCATTCACTTCACTCAGTTCATACTTTATCACTGGAGAAGGAAATGGCAGCCCACTCCAGTATTCTTGCCTGGAGAATCCCATGGACAGAGGAGCCTGGCAGGCCATGGTCCATGGGGTTGCAGAGTGTCGGACATGACTGAAGTGACTAAGCACACATGTAAGCATGATACCCTTTGAAGCACTAGCTTTCATTACACATTTCCATCATACATGTTCTTTGTCATGAATGCACAACCCCACCCTTGAGGTAGAGGTGAGAAAGTTTACTTGATATTCTTCTCTTTGGTTAATTTAATTTAATTTGGTTAATTTAATTTCTGTTGTCCATAATCATAAATAGCATCATAATAAATAGTGACCCATGCTGATATTTTTATAATATAAACCTAAATCAAGCCAGTTGTAAACATGGAAATTAATTACAAAAAAGAAATTGATGTTTTCAATTCAGCAACATCAAGTCATTTGGGCCTAGCTTTCCTTTAGTTTCATTTTTCTTGAATTACTGTACTAAAAATATTTTCAACATCTTGAAATACCAACCCCTCCTTCCAAATATCTTACAAATTCCTCCAGTTTCCCACTTATTCTTTCTTGGGCCTAAATGCCCTTAACTTTATTGTCCAACTACTGAAAATTCTTCTCATTGTCTAGAAACAAAAACTCAATATTGCTCTTTGTTTGAAGTTTTTCCTAAATAACTGATTTAGGATTAAACTCTTTTTCTTCCTTTTTCACACAGAATTTTACATGCTGACATATTAGCATATACCATATCACACTGTTGTTACATGTCTATGAGTAACAGTTAAAATCAGGCCTAGTCTCTGCAGGCTTGGCTGGGAGTGACCCGGACCTTGGTGTTCCTTACCTCCCAGTAATATTTCCTTGGAAATGCTAGAGTTAAGATAAATGTAGACCATTGCTTTAACCTCATTTGCTTTTTGGGAACACAACAGCTTTTGTTATGCTGGATAGTCAGGCAGGTGTGGGGACCTACATGAGCTCAAATGGTATAAAAGATTGGTGGAAAGCTGAGGAAACTACCTCTCTATATCAAAGTTATGCACAAACACCTCAGTCTTATTCATGGAAGCCATATATTGTTCGTGTTAAGTGAGGAAGCAATAGACACAGTGTGCATACCCCAGAATCAATAAGATTTCTCAACAAAATGAAGATACTATATCTGTTGTGCCTGTTGCTTGTATACTTTTGAAAGCTAAGAAGCTGTAGCATTAGATTAAAACTTAATTTTGCTTCGTGAGTCTAATTATTAACTAGAATCCATACTAGAGTTTTGGTGCTGGAATTATATAAATATATTTATATCTATATATATATATATGTCTATAATTTTCTTATATTAATTACATACATAATTTGTTTATATTTCTGTTTTTTTTCTTTTCAGTAAAGTATGTGCTCTGATACTTCTTTCAGACAATTCCCTTTTAATATCTAATTTCAGGAAGATTCCTTATATGGTTAGTTTGAAATGTAATTTATTTTTTAAGACTGTTTAAAAAATAAAATATGAACAGCAAAAAAGTGTGTTAAGAAGTTATGATCATGTTTTTTCCCCTAATATTTTTATTTTTTAAATACAATTGAAGTATATCTTTTATAAACTAAGTACAACCTCCACATCTACCTTGACTCAAACTGACACCCTAGAAAACTTAATTACCCGGAATGACACTCTCCAGGTAATTTGTAATGACTTCTTATATGAACTTTGTTGCTCACATTATCTGGACCACTCAAGAGTCTTCCAGAATGCCAAGGGTCAATCTTGTCTCTTGCCCTAATAAAATATATGGCTAAATTTTGACATAGACTATTATGAAGTTTGAGGACATAATTAGACGACAAAATTTGAAGACATGTCTTGTTTGTGTACTTTGCATTCAAATAGGACTCAGCATGAAAAAAATATATAGTATATAAAGGAGTTTGTTTAAGTTTCTCTGGCTATGTTGTTCACATATTGAAAGATAAACAGGAAGATCATTTGGCTATGGGTGTTATACCCCCTCTTATTTGAAGAGCTGGGCAATCCTGGCTGAATATTAAGTGGTTGACCATGATGTGGGCTGTATTTTATAGATTTGAGGCTGAGGAATACAGGAAATCTTAGGGATTAGATAGGTCAAACATAAGCTATACACTAGAAAAGACACCAATAATCACCAATCATGTAGAACATGAAGTTTGGGGACCATACAAACAACATAGTACTTATGAAGTCAATATTAAGGCGGGATAGGAGCAAGTCTGGATAGAGAATGTTTCCTAATTTGTATGCAGAAAGGCATATATGGGTGTATTCTACAGTTGTAAAGTGTGTGTTAATCACTCAATCATGTCAGACCCTTTGCGACCCCACGGACTGTGGCCCTCAAGGCTTCTCTGTCCGTGGAATTCTCCAGGCAAGAATACTGGAGTGGGTTTCCATTCCCTTCTCCAAGGGATATTTCCAACCCAGGAATCAAACATTGCAGGCAAATTCTCTATAGTCTGAGCCACTAGGTAAATACTGTTGTAAATGACCAACAATATACTAGAAACTGGAAAATGAGTATTAGTCATTAACTCGACCTGTAAGAGTAAAGATTCCTGATTCTGACAGCAAAATTTTAATTTGTATTAGTTTGGTTTGGTGGCTCAGTCAGTAAAGGCTCTGCCTGCAATGCGAGAGACCCAGGTTCTATCCATAGGTTGGGAAGATTCCCTGGAGAAGGGAATGGCAACCCACTCCAGTATTCTGGCCTGTAGAATCCCAAGGACCGAGGAGCCTGGCGAACTACAGTTCATAGGGTCACAAAGAGTCGGACACAGCTAAGCAACAAGCACAAAGACACATTTTGGTTTTTATGTATTTTCCTGAGGGAAAGCCATGGTTTATATCTTTTGTCCAGCAGAGATAGGTCCCAACACTGGTTGCTAGGATTCTCCTGGCTTTAAAAATCCCATGGGATAATGGAAAGATGGATAGTTTATTGTTTTCTGGGAAGGTTAGGGCATATTATTCTGGGGGGAAAAAAAAACAAAACAAAAGCAAAAACACAACAGCCCAGTCCTAAAAGGAATAGAGTCATAGTCCCAGAGATCATATACAAATGATATAATAAAACCAGATCCATTTCATGTCAAGATTTTTTTTTAAAGTTCTTTGTTGAAGATAAATCAAATTTAGAATGGAATCAGTAGGAGTGTACAAAGAAAGCTGTTATGATCCTTGGAACTCCCCTAAATTCAAAGAAGGAAAAAATGAGAAGATGAATTTGAAATAGATCAAAACTTTAGAAGCATTATGCAGTAGATACTGTTTGATCTTCAAGGCACAGAAACAGTTAATTGGGAAGACAGAAATCTCTGTTAACAAATGTCGTTAATGTTGGAGCCTCTGTATTTCTCCCGTTTCTTGCCTTTGAGTCTTATTTATGTTGTGACTCTTTATAGCAGAAGAATGTGAATCATTCTTAGGATAGTGCCAAAGACCCCGGGACATTTTATTTCTCATTTATTGTAATAACTATATTTTGAGAAGAGTTTAATAATCCCTGCAATTGTCTGTCTGAGGCATCAACCTGTGTGTGTGTTAGTCACTCAGTCATGTCCTATTCTTTGTGATCCCATAGACCAGACTCTTCTGCCCATGGGAGTCTCCAGGCAAGATTACTGGAATGAGTTGTCATTTCCTCCTCCAGGGGATATTCCCAACCCAGGTATCAAACCTGGGTCCCTGCATTGCGGGCAGATTATTTACCATCTGAGCCACCAGGGAAGACCACATTGATCTGTGATGATTCTAACTGAATTCAGCGTCCTTCTGGTTTATAATATCATCGAACATAGATAACCCAATCTAACTTAAGCAGATCTACTCATCATTTCATCTTCAGAGAATTCATACAAAAATTGCAGCATGTTGAAAGAAGTATGTTCATCTTTCTTTTTATTACTGACTACCATCATTTCCATCAAGGAGAAGAACGTTCATACCGTAGCACACGTATTCATGTAGCAAATGTTGATCATAAGTCTTCTGATTTGGTGGTCCCCACATTTCCACTCTTATGAGATTGCCTTTGAAATTTTGATAAAATGCATACATATAACCTCTGATATTGTAAGTCGGTTTGTGTGAATTATGTTCCTACATTTTACTAAACAACCCTGGTGAGTCTGATATTGGTGGCCCATAAACTGCACTTAGAGAAACCTTGTTAAACATTAGACATTATTTAGCCACTGTAAAAATAAGATTGTTATGCATATACTCTGTTCTCAAGGAACATACTGGGAAAGAAAGGAGAAAGCCAGGGAAAAAGAGAAGCATAGGAGGAACTATAAGATGAAAGTATATGACAGGAGATGGGAGAGGTAAAAATATATTGAGTATCTTTTATCTTCCATGCACTCTATGGGGCATTTTATATACATTATAAAATTTAAGGAGAAAATCTCAAATTTGCATATAAGGAAACTGGTTGAATTAACTTAATAAATCAGTCAGGGGACCTGGAACGAGTAGCACAATAAAAATCTTATTCCATGTCAGTCTTAAAAAAAAAAAAAAAAACAATGGTTTTACATTGATAGCACAACAGAGAAAAATGTGTGCATATGTAATTATAATGCAAAAAAAGCAAAAACACTTTGTAATATAAGCACAATATTCTCCACGGATTGGAAAATACCACAGTGACAAGCCTACAGTAGGCATTTAGTCAGTCACTTCCTATTTTGTTTGGAGAGGATAATTAAGGGCTAATAAAAGGAGACCAGTCAATATAGAGTATTTGAATTGCAGTTATTATTTTCATATTGACACATGAAAGTAACAACTAGATCCTTTTTTAAAAAGTTCAAATCCTGAAAGTCTTAAATATGTAGCCAGCTTTTTTTTTTTAATGATCAAATGAGGCCCTGAAAGGTTTAGAAACTTGTTAAAATTCACAGTAAACTAGGTTTGCTAGCAAGACTTTTCATGATAAGGTATTTTTTAATATCCCTCCTTTGTGCTGTTACTTCCCCAAACACACCTTAAAATCCTTCCGTGTCAAATATAATAACGGACGTTATGTTGTGCGGGCCTCTCAGACCTTCCCTTTTGGACCAGCGCTCTTCCTCGGTGGCAGCTGGGACTCTCGGCAGCTGCAGACTCTCAACTGGTCTCTCTGAGGACTCAGTCGTTGTTTAGTCACTACCTTGTGTCCAGCTCGTTTGCAACCTCATGGGCTGTAGCCCACGAGGCTTCTCTGTCCGTGGGATTTGCCAGGCAAGAATACAGGAGTGGGCTGCCATTCCCTTCTCCCGGGGATCTTCCCGACCCAGGAATCGAACATGCGTCTCCTGCACTGGCAGACGGAGTCTTTAGCAGCCAGCAGGGAAGCCCTCTTGAGGAATTGTACTGTCGCTCTGCTCATTTACCTTCTACCCAGAGTGCATCATGGGAAACGCTGGGCTGGAGATGGCACAGGCTGCAATCAGGATTGCCGGGAGAAGTACCAATAACCTCAGATATGCAGATGACACCACCCTTATGGCAGAAAGTGAAGAGGAATTAAAGAGCCTCTTGATGAAAGTGAAAGAGGAGAGTGAAAAAGTTGGCTTAAAACTCAGCATTCAGAAAACTAAGGCCATGGCATCCAGTCCCATCACTTCATGGGAAATAGATGGGGAAACAGTGGAAACAGTGGCTGACTATTTTCCTGGGCTCCAAAATCACTGCACATGGAGATTGCAGTCATGAAATTAAAAGATGCTTACTCCTTGGAAGGAAAGTTATGTGCAACCTAGATAGCATATTGAAAAACAGAGACATTACTTTGCCAACAAAGGTCCATCTAGTCACGGCTATGGTTTTTCCAGTGGTCATGTATGGATGTGAGAGTTGGACTATAAAGAAAACTGAGTGCCGAAGAATTAATGCTTTTGAACTGTGGTGTTGGATAAAACTCGAGAGTCCCTTGGACTGCAAGGAGATCCAACCAGTCCGTCCTAAAGGAGATCACTCCTGGGTATTCATTGGAAGGACTGATGTTGAAGCTGAAACTCCAATACTTTGGCCACCCGATGCGAAGAGCTGACTCATTTGAAAGACCCTGATGCTGGGAAAGACTGAGGGCATGAGGAGAAGGGAATGACAGAGGATGAGATGGTTGGATGGCATCACTGACATGGGTTTGGGTAGACTCCAGGAGTTGGTGATGGACAGGGAGGCCTGACGCGCTGCGGTTCATGGGGTCGCAAAGAGTTGGACACGACTGAGCGACTGAACTGAACTGAGAAAGAATGTCCTCAATCAAGACAATGCCCTCTCCCACCTATGCAGCCTGCATCCTCTGACTAGTAAGTGTCAAGGCCTGACTTCCTTACTTCAAGACAGGACAATTTTGAAGGGCAGGCTAGAATTCCCAGAGCCTCCCAAGTGACTCAAGAATTCCCAGATTCCCCAAGAATTCTCAGAGCTCCCAAATCACCAGTCCTCTCCAAGTGACTATCTAAGCCTTATTTGCAATTCAATCACAATTCAATTCCTCCCTCTAAGCCACCCTTCTGCTACCATTCCCTTATAGGTATTATCTTGAGGACACTCCTAACATGTAAATCTGGATCCATTATCCTAGAAACCTGACTTAAGACATCAGCTTATTAGCTCTTCCCTCCAGGTGCTCTAATTTTCTGCATATTTATGACTGACATGCTACCTTTGGGGGTATTATTCTTCTGTGAACAACCTGATGATATTTTCAGCTTGAATTGCACATTAATTAGGACACCAGTGGGAAATTGATGATATCTTTAAGTTGTAATTTCAGGAGGGATTGTTAAAAAGAAGACTATAGAATATATAGAAAAAAGACTGAAAGAAGACTATAGAATATATAGAAAACACGAGGGATATTCCTGCCTGCAGTGTGGGACTGAGTGATACCCCTCTTGACTTCAATGAGATGAGGGAAATGAAAGAATGTAGGAGAGATGCTATTATAGAGAGAAGGGCTGGGTCTTATAGATAAAGGAAACAGTTGGTTCAAATGTACCTTTAGAGAAGGTTGTGGAAAATAAATCCACCAAGTTTGAGAGTAAGGGGATAAGTAAATTTGGATGAGAAAATGGAGACCATAATGTCCAGGAACAATAGGTATCTTGCTTCGGGTCACAAAGCAGTGCTGCCACTATAGAGCCACCCACAAGAATGCTTGTGCCATCATTTGATTTAATAAATAAGTATATTCCATTTTATTATCATGTTATATTTCTGTGTTTATATCTGAGGAAGATTTTGAGCTTCCTAAGATGCAGGGTTAAATATTATTCTTTCCAGAATTTCAAACACCTACCACAATGCTGAGTGTAAAGCAACTTCTTTATTCCTTGCTTACACTTTGCTTAAAGTCCTCGTCATTTTTTTTTTATTCTCCCTTGTTAAAAATTGTTAACCTGCCTCACTCTAAAAATTACTCAGTATATTTTCCTGGAGATGTATATGGAGGTATTAAAGAGAATGGGACATCAGTCCGGAAAGTTACGACAGCTGACAAACCTTGGAGATGAATGGGGTGATGGCTGTCATAGCCATAATACCATAAAAATCAATAAAATGTATTAAGTGACTGAGTGAGTGAAGGAAGTTAATGACAAAACTGGGATGAAGTATGAGTTTCTTCATTTTTAGCTCCACTATTTCTTGCTGACACATGATAAGGCCTCTTTAAAGGAATGATGAATGTATGAATGAACAACTGACATCCTCAAGAGCAGACAGATATATTACAAAATCACATATTAAAATCATGTTAAAAGAAGAAAAACAGATATTCTGTATCTCTTTGGAAATAGGAAGGTTACCAAAATATATCATCAGAGAGAATTCAGCTTTGATGAAAGAAATTCAAAAGAACAAATGACTGATCTTAATTAACCACTATTGATTCTATGGCATGGGGCTGAAAAAAACGGAGCAAAAGAGAAATGACAGTCATGAAGGTCTTCTCCTTTTAAGCTACAAAGAGAAAGGGAAATTTAGGCCTATGAGGGAAGAGGCTCTGCCAGGTTTCAGAGGCCAAAGAAACAGGCCCCAGATGGAGTCCTGTGGACTTCTGCCATCTCCTTGGCTGGGTTGAATTCCTGCCATTTGCCAGCATCTGTCAGTGCAAAAGGCAAAATTTCTCCCTTCCCACCCACCTACTTCTACCTCCACCACCCACCCAGCCTTTTCAAAATACATTTTATTTTATTGCCTCATTATTTATTGGAGACAATCTCTGGAACTCCTCTCCACCAAAAGCAGCCTACTTCCTGCTGTACGGGAACTAACTTTTCTGCCTGGAGCAGGTGTTTTTGTTTAAAAATACCAAACAAAACTCCTTTAGCTACTATAAAAAGCAGAGCTCTAGAAGCTTTATATAATTTTCAGAGCAAATGGCATTAAGAAATTTGCTCTTGCACCTGCCTACTCTTCAGATTTGCATAAATGTTCATTGCTGTACAAATGTAGCATGGCATTTGGTTCTATTTAATGCAAAAAACAGAGGCTCTGTCCATCTGTAAAGCATCTTCCAAAAGAGTCATAGACAGTCACTTTGCTTCAGCACATGAAAGAATGAGGGAAAGTTTCAAAATTTTCATACTTAAAGAAATTTTTAAAAACACAAAATATTAGAAAATGACAGGCCAAGACTATGCATGTATTTTTGTCTGTAAGATTTAAGTGTCTGCTTAAATATATTACATTCTGAACATTAGGCAGTGGTTTGTGAGAGAATTTCCTTAATAACATGAGCGTAATAAGCCTACTTTGGAATCAGTAATGTGAACAAATGGTCTTGAATTCTGGTAGCATTGGTGGTGATATGGTCCAACAAATTGGCAAGGATTTAGAATTTTCAAAATATAAAATATTTTTAAAGAATAATAAAGGGGGAAATAACCTATAGGAGAATTCAAACTGTATTAGATTACTGTTCTAAATGCATAGTTTTCTTTACATCCTGATTCAAATGTAAATCTTTTTATACATATTTCATTGAGCAAAGTAGCAATTCTCTCAAAACTGCTTTATCCACTAAATGCTTTGTGTGTACTTTTAATGATTTGATATCCTCTATCTTGTTCCATCTCTGTAGTCTTATTTCATATTCCCATAATTACTTGCCAAAATTACTACAATAACTACTGCACTACTCTAATTATTGGTATCACAGCATTTAATTTCAGTGCCAACAGATTTATCTTCCATACTTCAATTTGTAGAGTTATCTTGGATAATAAATAAAAAATGTAATTATCCTGTTAAAACAATATCATTTCCTCCCATTACCCATAATAAGATATCCAAGCTCTATATGTGAGATTTTACTTCAATTCCAACCTCTTTTTCTATTGGTCCTTTACCTGTTTTTTTAAAAATCACTATTGACATTTGAGAGCTTCCCTTGTAGGTCAGTCAGTAAAGAATCCACCTGCAACTGCAATGCAGGAGACCTACATTCAATTCCTGAGTCGAGAATATTCCCCTGGAGAAAGAAATGACAACCTACTCCGTTACTCTTGCCTGGGAATCTCATGGACAGAGGAGCCTGGTGGACTATAATCCATGGGGTCACAAGGGTCAGACACAACTGAATGACTAAACCACCACTACTGACAGTTTAGACCAAGTAGTCTTTTTTAATTTTAGGTTTATTTTTTATTAAGGTAACATGTGTTTCAGGTATACAACCTTCTATTTCTGCTTCTATATACCCACAGCATGTCCACCACCAAAAGTTTAGTTTCCATCCCTCACCATACATTTGATCCCTTTTATACATTTTGGCCTTCTTCCGCCACCCCCACTCTGCCCCTTCCCTTCTGGTAACCACTACTCTGCTGTCTGTATCAGCATGTTTGATTTGATTTTTGTTCATTTATTTTGGTTTTGTTTGTTTGCTTGCTTTTTTTTGTTTTTTATTCCACATATGTGTGAAATCATATGGTATTTGTCTTTGTCTTATTTCACTTAGCATAATACTCTCAAGTTCATCCATATTGTTGCAAGTTGGGCTGAATATTTTTTTGATGTTTGATGTGGACCTTTGCTTGCACATTGTAAGGGGTTTAGCAGCATACCTAGCCTCTGCTCACTAGATTATCATAGCCTCTCCTTACAAGTCATGGCAATTAAAAATGGCTCCAGGCACTGCCAAATGTTCCATGGTCACAAAATTTTCCCTCATTAAAAACCACTGATTTTAACATTGGTTTCATGAAACTCATGTATATCCTTACATCCAAATCCATTTACACATGAATTTTAGCATCCATTTAACATTCCTACTCATCCATCATGATCTGACTCAAGTGCCCTTGCCCATCTGAAATTTTCTGTGATCCTTCTAAAAATTAATTCTTTGTGCCATCTTAGATATAACCCTATTTTATCACATATTACCCTGTATTTAAACACATTTTATGCCTTCTCAATAAACCTCTGAATTTATCAAATGTAGAACTTGTTTTTTTACACAGATATTTGACTATGCTATTGCCTAGTAAAAAGACTGCCACATGGAAGAGAAGAACTCATTTAATATGTTTGAAAGAGTGATTTAGTGATCAAACAAGTGTTAAGATCTTGAATAGATGTTTGTCTACGTGCCACACACTTGCATATAGTAGATACTCAATCTATGTTTAAAGAAAGGATGAGTGAAGTAGTCAATGTAATGGTACTCAAAATGGTGGGAGCCTATATAAAACCATGACCCTCCAGCAACAAATCTCAAAACCTTCGTGGATATTCATTTCAAATTATGAAAACTCTCAGAATATTATCCTTTAAGTGCAAGCCAAGTTGTTCATGTAAAAAATTATCCTTATTTCATTTCAGATGTGCTAAATTAAACAGACTCCTGTTCCATCTTGTCTATGCTGTAACCTTTACTAGATTGGAAGATGAATCTTAAATGATCCTGGAGAGTCTGTGATCCATGCAAAATAACTGCAATCCATTTACCTTTCTCTCTCATTTTTACCCTTTCCTCACAGGGCCACTCTCTTATCCTCCAGTTCTTTGTGTGGTTTAGCATGAACTACTGACTGCACATTTAAGGCCTATAAGAGTTTATAATCCGAATTATAGCAGGTATGGCTTCTGACATGAATTTGCATTGTGCATATTGTTATAAAAAATAAGAGAAAGGGAATAAGGTAAAGGACTGTTTATGAACTCTTTTCACTTCTCTGACATCATTTGAGTCAGAAGAAGACAAGTCAAGATATAAGGCAGAATAGACCAGTAGATAATGGATCAGGAAGTGAGGATGAATGAAAGTACACCTCAGGTTGAAATCTGTGTATAATTGTGTGTGTGTGTGTGTGTGTGTGTGTGTGTGTATAAATGGGGCTTCCCCGATGGCTCAGTGGTAAAGTATCTCCTGCAATGCAGAAGATGCAAAAGACTCTGATTTGATCCCTGAGTTGGGAAGCTCCCCTGGAGATGGAAATGGCAAGCCACTCCAGCATTCTTGCCTGGGAAATACCAAGGACAGAGGAGCCTGGTGGGCTACATTTCAAAGGGTCACAAAGAGTCAGACACAACTGAGTGACTGAGCACACATGTATGTGTGTGTGTGTGTGTGTGTGTATGTGTGTGTGTAAATATGATACAGCCCTACATATATCTATATCTATCTGGAGAGAGATTTATTATAAGAAATAACTCACGTGACATGGAGGCGAAATCCTACAGTCTGCTATTTTCAAGCAGGAGAAACAGGAAAGCCCAGTTGGTGATATAATTCAGAACAAGCCCAGAAACCTGAGACTTGGGAAGTCAGTGGTTATATCTTGATCTGAATCCTAAAGCCCAGGAACCAAGAGTACTGACAACTGAGGGCAGGAGAAGATGGATGTCTTAGGTCAAACAGTGGGAGCGAATTTGTCCTAACTGCCTTTTTGTTCTACTCAGGCTTTTAGTGGACGGAGATTGCCCACATGTACTGGTGAAGGCCATCCTCTTTACCAATCTGCTGTGTCAATGCTAGTTTCTTCCGGACACTCTCAGACACACCTTGAAAAAATGTTTTACCAGCTCTCTGGGCATCTCTTAACACAGCCAAGATGCCACATAAAATTAATGATCATACATGTGTTCCAAAAATAATTAAAAAATAACAATGCAATGGAGAAAAGAAATTTAGACCCTCATTTCCACCTCAGTGTGTATGTTTACCAATAAATGGAATAGGAAAAAGTAAAAGTTGCTCATTGTGTCTGACTCTTTGCGACCCCGTGGACTGTAGCCTGCCAGTCTCCTCTGTCTATGGAATTCCCCCCAGGCAAGAATACTGGAGTGGGTTGCCATTTCCTCCTCTAGGGGATCTTGCCACTCATAAATAAGAATTGGTTATTGTCTTAAAGATCTTATTAGAAAGCATGAGAACATAATTAGCAAACATGCTGGGGTGTAGCTAGGGTTTAGAATCTCTAGACATGTTTTGAAATCACCACCCTTTCAACAATGTCATTCTTTCCCTTCAGTTCTGCTTTCCCAGTTTTGTACAGTATCTGCAATACTGTACATTACTTGCAGTTTAAATCTACTGATGTAATATTGATTTGTTTGCCTCATTTTGACAATCTAATATAGCTTTCATTTTATTTAGAGTTCTAAAAGTGGTGTTGCAAGTATTTTAAGAATATATAATTTTAAGTTTATATATTTTATAATAACAAGGTTTTATATGTTTAAGGTCATTATATATATATATATATATATATATATATATATATATATATACATATATATATTTCCTTCTGGAAAGGAGCTGAACATCTGAAAAAATATTGTTCTCTCCCACAGTCATTTTCCATGACTTTATGGTCTTTTTTTCCATGAGCAATCAGCTTTTTTCCTCTTCATGCTATCACATAAATATTGTTGTTTGTGAGGGTAAAAATCAATGGCTTGATTCATATATCCATGTATCAAATATGTTACACAAAACCATTTTCTAATATTGAAAAGCAAGAAGAAAAGTTATTTCTCTCAGAAATTGCGATTTATTTTCTGGTGACTTATCAGCAAAGTGCCAAGTTTCAGAAAATTCCATAACTGGATTTGTTTTTCCAAAAGAAGTGTTGGGGAGGTGATGTGTTCAGCTTTTCACATCATAGAAATTAATTACTCTGATAGGACTCTGGAAGGCAGACTAGAAAATGATGAAATGGAAGCTGATTGGAAAGCTTGGCCCTAGACTTGAGCAGACCCAGGATACAGTAGTGCAGATGAAACAAATACATTATGGTATTTCTTATAAAATATTGAATTAGTTTTATGTGAACATTAGAGCACTATCCAATTGCTGCTATATAGTAGGCAGACAGTAATGATGTTCAGTTTTTGAAAGAGGGCTTATTTGTGCTCCTTGAAACTATAGAGTCACACACAATTTGGCATATTTTCTGGAAACAGGATTCATAACTTTGATTCTACTTCTTACATATGCTTATCCTTACATCCATATGTGTGAAATGTGTAAATGTGTAGACTTTACAGATGTGCACATACACACATGCACACATGTTATTTCAGTTTTTAACTACCAGTAATTCTGTGGTGATTTTCTTTCCATAATTCTAAAATTGCTTTTACTTCATAATGAATCCTCTGTTGTGAGGAGGAAGTGCCAGTTGTGGAATCTTAAATGGATGTAATGTGACCCAATGAATTAAAAAAATCTAATTTCTCTCCTCTCATTGTATAAGCACCTTAAAATTTCTAATCCCATTTTTGTACTGAATATTCATAGTTCTTTGATTATTAGACTATTTTTCTGAAAAAGAAAGAGAAGTAGTAAAGACTTCATTTGTAGTAAAGATGTTAGAGTGGGTCTACTTGTTCAGAATCACTTGAGGTAATTTAATAATTTACATTTCTTTCATGTGTGTGTTTGAAAAGTATGCTCTGTTATAGGTAATAAGTGCTGAAGTCACTCACATCAAACCTTGCCTTCTGATTCCCTCTCCTGTGAAATGAAATATCTGAATCAAGAATTACCATATCTTAGAGGCTCAGACTGTGTAATTATGCCAATTTTCAAGGCAGCTCAAATGGTTAGATAAAATGTATTTGAAAATCAGTATTTTGCACTGATCACTTGATTCAGTCTCATTAGATAGCATCACCTTACTCCCAGACATCAATTAATGCAATGGCTAGAGGGTGAATATTGCTATATTCCTGGTTTTATTTTGCCATCAAATTAGGTGCAGAGAAAAATGAAGGACACAGAACATTAGGCAAGAAAAGAAAAAAAATATTTTTTTAATGATTATTGAATGTGATTATATGAAAGAATGGGAATATTTTGAAGGCATAGCTGAAGTCCTGTCATCTCAAAGCAAAAATAATTCCAGTGGAGATTTAAGTCTTTTTTCTTAAAGCCCTGGGCTTTTTTTTTTTGCCAAGAATGAGGCCTAGGGTAGACTGAGCCTTTGATCTCAGAAATCACCAAATGAGCCCTTTTCTTTTACTAGTAAGGAAACCAGGTCACAGTAGTGATGGCAGTAAGTAATATTTTGGAAAGGCAAAATGAAATAAGTGGGACTGAGATTGTTTTACAAAAGAAGATTCTAAGTGTTAGATGCTTCCCAACACGTTGTCGCCACCATCAAAAGTAAAGTCCTGCCACCAGCAGCCTTTCTCTTTCCCTGAACTAGATAAGGTAGAGCCATGCTGTGTTCAGATTCTCCCAGGACAAGAGCTCTTCTTTGTTTGCATCATCTATTTAAGGTTACCTGATTGCTAAAGTAGGCTTCCCTGGTGGCTGAGTGATAAAGAATCTGCCTGCCAAAGCAGGAGACATGGGTTTGATCCATGGGTAGAGACAATCCACTAGAGAAGGAAATGGCAACCCACTCCAGTATTTTTGCCTGGAGAATTCTATGAACAAAGGTCGCAAAGAGTCAGGCACAACTTAGCGACTAAACAGCAACAAATCTGCTCAAGTAAGGATATTTACATACCAAATATAAGAATATATACAGCCTGTACTGCAACATTTTACTTTTCTTTCCAAATTATCTTTATGAAGAAGGCAAAGTATTTCTTTTGAGACTCACATACTTCCCCCATGTGTTGCCACGCTCTCCATTAGGCTTAATGATGCAAAGTACATTATAGGTTGTGAAGCAAAAATATAAACTCACCTCCATGCAGGCAAACCAGGCATCTACACATCAGAGGAACTATTAAGCACATTTGATCATAGTGAAGAATGAGGCGCTAAACCCTGCCACTTAGTGACCCTAAAACAGACCCTGACATGCATTGGACATACCTAAACCCAGTTCACCACCCAGTTCTCTGATTTTTTCATGTTCCTTCTGGCCCTGTGTTCATCATACATTCCAATTTCCAGGAATCAGCCTTGGCATCCCACTCATTTCTTTTTACTGATTACAACTCAAGATCTCTCTAGCTCCTGCTTCAAAGGGTTTGTCCTTAGAAACCTCATCTGAGATGCTTCCTGAGAAGTAGTAATAGGGTATTCTGTGGAGGTGGGTGATGGGCTGGAGCTCTGTTTTCCTTTCTGTCTGTCTGAATATCCCCTTGATTACTTGATTGTCTCAGTCTTGGCCAGTGCCTCTTTGTGGTTGGAGGAAGGGGGTGGGGTGGGTGGGAGCAGATTAGAACTGCTGGTTTGAACACCCAGAGCTGCTAGCTCACCCTGGCCCTTTCTGGTGTCCAGGAACCTAAAGAGATCTACATCCACTCAAAAGGAAAAAAAAAAAAAAAAGGCAGGGGGGAATAAACAGTATGAAAAACCTAGACAGCATATTAAAAAGCAGAGACGGTACTTTGCCGACAAAGGTCCCTATAGTTAAAGCTATGATTTTTCCAGTAGTCATGTATGGATGTTAGAGTTGGACCATAAAGAAAGCTAAGCGCCGAAGAATTGATGTTTTTGAACTGTGGTGTTGGAGAAGACTCTTGAGAGTCCCTTGGACTGCAAGGAGATCCAACCAGTCCATCCTAAAGGAAATCAGTCCTGGATATTCATTGGAAGGACTGATGCTGAAGCTGAAGCCCCAATACTTTGACCACCTGTTGTGAAGAGCCAACTTGTTGGAAAAGACCCTGATGCTGGGAAAGATTGAAGGCAAGAGGAGAAGGAGACAACAGAGGATGAGATGGTTGGATGGCATCACCGACTCAGCGGACATGAGTTTGAGCAAGCTCCGGGAGAAGGTGAGGGACAGGGCAGCCTGTTGTGCTGCAGTCCATGGGGTCGCAAGGAGTCTGATATGAATGAGCAACTGTAAACAACAACAACAATAAAACAGAAGTGGTGGGGAAGAGAAGGATCAAGGAGTGGGCTCCGGTTGGCCCTGTGTCCATTCAAAGGTGTTGGTAGGTTGGTGTGTGTGGTGTCATGAGATCTTCTATCTCATAACAAAAGGTCTGTTGGTGATCTAAACAGACCTCCTGAGGCTTTGCAAAATTTTAAATACTCTGAAACCAGAGTAAGGGGGTGGGGGGTGGGGGAAGCTGCTTTACTGTGTTAAGAATTAAACCACAGAATATTATCTTCTGAACTGAGGGGTATGTGGTGATAACTTAGAAAATCAATGAGATAAAGCTCTGTACCCTGTTATTTGTGCTAATTTCCCAAAGAACACAATCTTCCCCAATGATTCAGCAAGTGATTCAACGCACAGCACTCTGTCTTCTACCTATGTTTCCTATAGTTTCTAGAGCATATCACTTAAGCTTCAGTTTTCCAGGATGAGTGTAAAGCTGACAATTTGCTTTGCTTCTCTGGAAAGCACAAGAGAATATGATGAGAGAAAACAATTATATATATTTTTTCTTGTCTAATGTCCAATATATTTACCTTACAAATTTACAAAAACAGGACCCCCACCACCACCAAAAAAAAAAATCTGATAGTCTTTTAAAATATCAAGGAGGTATTCCTCTAAATTAGTCATGGGCAGTGGGTGGACAGGCATAGACAATATATAACGATCATATTCCATTATCACATTTTTTAATAAAGTGAGAAAATAAAGAAGAAATTCTAGATCAGATTCACCACCTGGAGACAATTTAACATTTTGTGAACTTGGGATTCTGGCAAGTTCCTGGGATCTGAGCCATTCAGGACCCTGTTTTCTCTTCTGGACTAAACACAAGCTGTGAAGGCAGTATCGTCCTGAGGCATGATCCTGTGTTTACATAGACTCTGCCTCCTGGCTCGTGCTCTTGAATGAAAGTCCTAACCTAGCATCCACCATTCACAGAACTCTTGGACCCTGATCGTTTAAAACAGTGTTTGTTTTCTTGCTGTCACAAACTCTGTGTACAACTTGATTCCCTTTAGCAGGGAGTACCGTGCCTGGTGAGTATTCAGCACTCACACAACAAGTTGTGTCATTGGACAGTGTGTTCTAGGACATGTCATCACAGTGAGTCCTCTAAACAGCTCTACTTAATGAAGACTACTACATTTAATAGTCTTTCTACTTTTGAAAAGGAAGAAAGTAAATGTAAGTGTTACGTTCAAAGTCATAGAGCTTATAGAAAAGCCAGGATTGGAACACGAGTCTTTAACAGCATGCTTTTTTCATAATCTTTTCATGACGTCACACTGCTAAGAGAGTGAAGAAGAGGAATCTCAAGTTCCTTTTAAGGAGAAGGAATGGCAACCCACTCCTGTATTCTTGCCCAGAAAATTCCATGGACAGAGGAACCTGGTGGGCTACAGTCCACAAAGAGTAGAACACAACTGAATGACCAACTTTTTTTTTTTTACACTGGGTATGACATTTTCTCCAAGGTCCAAAAATAGAGATTCACACAACAAGATGTTCAGGAAAAAGAATATAAAGAGGCTTATTCTCTTAATAAACATCACCATTCCTACCTAGCCTAAGAGTCCCTCAGAGAGATGCAGGTCTAGCTCCTTTGAGGTTGCCTGGAAAGCATTTTGTTGTTATTGTTGCTGTTCAGTTGCTCAGTCATGTCCGACTCTTTGTGACTCCATAGACTGCAGCATGCCAGGCTTCCCTGTCCTTCACCATATCCTGGAGCTTGCTCAAACTCATGTCCATTGACTCAGGGATGTCATTCAACCATCTCATCCTCTGTCGTCCCCTTCTCCTCCTGTCTTCAATCTTTCTCAGCATCAGGGTCTTTTCTAATGAGTCAGCTCTTCCCATCAGGTGGCCAAAGTAATGGAGTTTCAGCTTCAGCATCAGTCCTTCCAATGAATATTCAGGACTGATTTCCTTTAGAATTGACTGGTTTGATCTCCTTGCTGTCCAAGGGACTCTCAAGAGTCTTCTGCAACACCACAGTTCAAAAGCATATTCCAAATAAATATCCATATTTCTCTACCTCCAGAGTGTTTGCTTTAGAATGTCTAGAGTGGACATTTATTTCTCTCTCCCCACTACCACCACTGGGTAATTCTTACACGTGTCTGAGATTGGAACTGACCATTTTACACTATATTCTTAATCTCAGGTTAGGTCAGAATTCCACTCACAGAGAGAGAATATCAAACGTACTTGCAAAGCCCTCAAAACATCTTATGCTGTCTTCTTGGGAAGTCAAATTTCAAATATTTTGAGAGGCTGTCTGTTATGGTCTTTAAGAACCTGGATGGGTTTATCACTTATTATTTTGTATTTGAGCATGTTATTTAAACTCTCTGTGTCTGAGGATAATGAGACATTCTACAGTTATGAGAAGATCAAATGAGACAAAATATAGTAAGCACTTGGTGATCTGTTACTGTCGTTATCGATGCTGCTGGGTACCAGTGGTATGCCTGTTAGCTACTGCACAGTTGACATAGCAAATGATCCCAGAACTCTGTGGCTTACAACAATAAGCATTTCTTCTCAGGGAGGTTCAAGTCAACTGTGATATGGCTAAGCCTGTCTGGATCTCAGCTGGATGGATTTACTCCAGGTAGCAAATACAGTTGAGCATGGTTTTAGGCTCTGGATTGGGTTTAGATGTGCTTCATGAGTGGTTGTTCTGGGACCCAGAATCCAGGGCCAGCAAATGCTTGGGACGTAATTTTTTCATGTCTGGTTACTAATGTGCAAAGCCAAGTCAAGCTGTATTAGTATGTATATGGCCTCTGCTTACATCACTTTTGCTAACATCGTGTTAGTCAAAGCTAGTCAAATAGTCAAGAACAGCTGATTTCTTCAATGCTGTGTCCTAAAATACCTAGAGACATCAGAAATAAGGAAATATGGAAGAGGTGTGCGTACTCTGGGACTTCCAAGGTGACTCAGTGGGAAAGAATCTCCCAGCCATGGCAGAAGCCACAAGATACATGGCTCCATTTCCTGGGTCTGGAAGATCCCTTGGAAGAGGAAATGGCAACCTGCTCCAGTGTTTTTGCCTGGAAAATTCCATGGACAGAGGAGCCTGGTGGGCTACAGTCCATGGGGTCACAAAGAGTCAGACATGACTGAGCACACACACACATGCATGTGTACACTCAGAGACCTGGGTGTTACCTGTGGGAGAATGTTAGCTGGGACTTCAGAAGAGGGTAACCAGTTTGGGTTGATTCATTCAGAAGACATTTATTACAAGCTGATGCTATGCTAGTTTTGTGCCAGGGAGAACTTTCAAATGAGTCTAGAAACATCACAAGATTTAGTAAGGAAATTAACAAAAGAGAAAGGTAAAAGCTAAAATGATGATGATGATGGTAATAATGATAATAATAATAAATAAAGTCAGATCATAGAAGGGCTTATATGGGAGATTAAAATGATTACACTTTATTGTATTGGAAGTAGGGAGGGATTGACACTGGCAAGCAAATGTTAGTATATAGGAGATTCATCCCTCTCGGACTATTTTAAGTATATATAACATTAGCTTACTAATATAATTTTAAAGGAAAAATTGAAAAGTCAGAAGGAAATCAGAGACTCAGAGCTAGACATTTTTTCATGGCTCCAAACCAGTCCCTTCACTTTATTCCACACCTTCTTTTGTTTATAAAATACTAGTATCTGGATCAGATGCATGCATGCATGCTAAGTTGCTTCAGTCATGTCTAATGCTTTGCGACCTTATGGACTTTAGCCCTCCAAGTTCCTCTGTCCATGGAATTCTCCAGGCAAGAATACTGGTGTGGGTTGCCATGCCTTCCTCCAGGGGATCTTCCCAATCTTGGGATAAAACACATATGTTTTTAAGTTCCCTGCATTGGCAGGTGGGTTCTTTACCACTAGCACCATCTGGGAAGCCCCTTGGATCAGATGACATCATGCTCATAAAAGTCATTTGTCCACTACACACACTTAAATGGAAATAATGATTATAGAACAAAACAAAATTTGTTCCTTTAAAGTTAGCAAAAACAGACCCATTTAAACAACTTGCATAAGCAAATTCCTTTCCAACAGTAATCTAAATCATTAAATTTTAAAATGGTAGTTTCATGTATTTTAACAGACTTTTTCCACTGCATGTTCCTTAGAATTCATTTCTCAATTTAGGTGTCTTAAAACATGTTAAGAGTAAGATATGGCTCATTCTCTCAAGGGTGTGATATTCTGAGAGGACAAAATTAGGTATAATAATTTCTTTAAGGATAATCATGATAATAATATAACCACACAAAATTGAAAGTAATATGAATCATTAAAGACAGAGACTAAATCCCAGGGGGTGAGACACGTAAAGAGTTTTAGGAAAATATTCCCTTGATAAAGAAGCTATTGCCTAACTCCTGAAGAAGTGTTATAACCTGATCTCAAGACATCATGCTTTGTCCCTGAGATTTAATGAACAAATTCTCACTTTTTATTTTGTTTTAATTTTTTTTCTGTTCCATGAATTGTTCACAGTTCTGGATATGCAAAAATGCATGAACACACTTGTTCCCCAAGAGAAAAGACAGATATTTCAAGGTGACTGGAATGCAGTAAGTTCTGCAGTAAGAATGTGAGCATCAAGAAGCACTATATAATGAGTTAAAGAACCTTTTAGGATGAGCCTTGGAGGATGGACTGTGGTTTATCTGGAGGAGAAGGGTGGGGTTATACTTCTATGAAGGAGAAACACTGAGCAAAGACATGAGGGCATCAAATTACACACAGTTTGAGAAATCATACATATTACTGCCAAGGAAAATACCCACCAGGAGCTCTTCTATTCAGCTTCAAATAAATATTAATATCTACAAGACTGTCAGAAGACATACCTGGTTGCAGCTGCTCAGATTTAAGCAACAAAGCACCACACACCAGCCGTTCAACATGCCCTTACAGAAGTGGACCTCTTCACACAGTTAACCAGCAAGTATTTTTGGCCAGCTCCCCTTACCTCCAGCAGGGGAAAGCTCAGGTAATGGAAGAATATGTACCTGTACGCATGTGATCCAGCCTAGTTTCAAAGTGTCATTTCCAACATGAGCCAGTATCTATTAACCACTTCAGTGTCTATGAAGTTAGCTTTCAGGATCTCTACATGGGAAATACCAGTTAAAAGAGTCTCTTTTGTGTAGAATTTCAAAGCTATGGTTCCAAAGCAAAATATTTTCAGCCATCCAAAGACATCACAAGTCAGACACAGTTTAATAATCAGAGATTGTTTTTACCATAAGAAATGCTTCTAATAACACACCTGAAAATCTACCTTTATTAAATCTCTAGGGGAGCAGGGGGTTGGCTGAAGGGAAGGAGACCAGCGATAACTACACATCATCACCGGATCTTTGCTCCAATTATTTCCAGTTTGAGGCAAATGTTTGAGGAAGTAACAACATGGATGGAGAGAAGCAGTAAGGTTTCAGAGACTCATCATAGGCATGTTATACAGACTGTGGTAACAGGGTCCTGGGAATAAGGGAAAGGAAGTGGTCAAGTGTCCCTGTGAAAGTTACCTAAGGCTAAGGAGGAAAATGGTTCTCAGAGAGTTTGATGTGTCTCATGTCTCCCACTTCATGTCCTACCATAATCCTTTTAACAATTTGCTTTCTGACCATGTTCATCCATCTTGCACTTGAATATGCTGTATTACCTCTAGTTACAGAACTTTTTCATAACTGTAACCTTCTGTCTGGGGTGACATCATCATCACCACCACCACCATCATCACATACACATATACATTATACATCACGCATCGTTTACTCAAGGAAGTCACACTGAATACCACTGGAGGAATTCTCCCAACCAAATACCCTCTTGGTATCTTGTAACTTTATATCACAGATTTAAATACAGTTTTCCTTCTATGGTCATTTCAGTTATTCATTTATACTTTCCTTCTAGATAGTAAGCATGATGAATGTAGGAGACATACCTGGTTTTGTGCCTTGCCCATTTCTTGGCACAGGGTGAGTACTTACAAAATTATTTTGAGGTCATTAATCAAAGGATAAATGTATAAGCAAAACAAATAAAGACTATCATGGGAGAATTTTTGATAATGGTTAGAACAAAAATGTAATTTCAGTTGGTGTATGAATTACCAGTAAGATATCTAAATTTGAAAATGTTCAATTAATAGTGAGAATATGGTAGGACCAGAGATAAGGATCTGATGGTATGTATATAAAAAGTTGTAAAAGTCTTAAATAATCATGCTCATTGAGGTTTTACATATCTAAATATAAGAAATTACATGAGTCACTTGAGGCTTATCATATTTTGAAGAAAGAGAAATTCCCTAGAAAAGTGTGTGTGGTTAATGTCTGTGTGCATGGTAAGTCGCTTCAGTTGTGTCCAACTCTTTATGATCCTATGGTCTGTAGCCTGCCAGGCTCCTCTGTCCATGGGGATTCTCCAGGCAAGAATACTGGAGTGGTTGCTAGATCCTCCTTCAGGGGATCCTCCTGACCCAGGGATCAAATCCACATCCCTTATGTCTCCTGCGTTAGCAGGTGAGTTCTTTACCACTAGGGCTACTTGGGAAGCCCTTATGAATAATGGGAAATTATCAATTGACCTTTATGACTTGGTAAAATGTTGACACTATAAATTCTGTGTCATTTCCAGTTAAAAGACATCAAGTAAGGGTAGGGCCTAACAGTCATTTAGTACTTTTTTCTGGAAAGTACCACTTTCATAAACTCTTTTAATCATCACAAAACTATAGTTGTGATCTCATTGTCAGGGCCTCCGAGGCAGCTCAGTGGTAAAGAAACCAGCTGCGGATACAAGAGAGGCAGGAGTCACAGGTTCGACCCCTGCGTCAGGAAGATCCTCCTGGATTAGGAAATGTCATCCCATTCCAGTATTCTTGCCCAGAAAATCCCATGGGCAGAGGAGCCTGGTAGGCTACAGTCTATGGGTCGGAAAGAGTCAGACACAACTGTGCATGCATGCACAAACTCATCAGTGTCTTTCTCAGCTTAAGTAAGAAAATGGGTTCTAGAAGCTTAACTAATTTGCTCAGTGTAGCACAGTAAGTAAATAAAAATGACAGTTCCCCAAACAATATTTGCATGTATATTATTCCGATACATTAATTCATCTTTCATATGTCTTGACCTTTTCCAATGCCCTTCACCAGTCAATTCAGTTGACCCACTATTTTCTGTTTAATGCTTCCCCAGGATCAGGATGGCTAAGTCCTTTCAAGTTTTATCTTTTTTATAAATGGAAACATCCCCTAGGCTATATAGTCTTTGCTTGGTGTTTTCTAGAAACAAATCCACACCTGTCAAAGATCCTGGCTGCAGCTTCACTCAGATGAATCAGCGTCATTTCTTTGTGGGAAGGTGGAGTAATTTCTGCACCTTTTTTTCATCACCTGCTCTCTGCTCCAATTACTGCTAATTTGGAGGCCTCTCTTCCCATTTATCCCTCTCAGTTCAATCTTTTCTTCCTTGTGCAGGGTGAGGGATCCTGCACTCCTGTCCGAATGCCAAATTACCAGTTAGCAATTAAGGAAGCTCATTTACAAACAGACATAATCATTAAATTATGTGAAAGTCAGAAGAATGGTCTCTTTCCATGATGCTGGCATCCTAAGCCACATCAAAGAGGCTGGTATTTATTTCAGATCATTATACCTTGATGACTGATCAATTTGACCATCTTCCTATTCTGAGAGACAAACAAAAGGAATCTTTGTCTGCATTTCATGGCCATTTATCATTCCTTTGGCTTTCAAATTGCGAGTCTGAGATCAAAGGAAAGGGGAGGAATGGTATTCAGCTGCCTAATGCTGACAGCAAAGCTTGATGACACCTCAGTGTTTTCTAATTGTTAAGCATCATCTCTGCCTACTTTGTATTGTGAAAACAAACAAACACTGGAAACAGTAAGATAGCTAACTCTCTTAACATATCGCACATCAAATTCTATTTGTTCTCTTAGATTTTAGAATCAAAATAAGCTCCATGTAATCGATCTGAATATGGATTCCAATTCATATATATCCCTAGGTTCTGCTGGTAATGTGCTGTGTGATTTGGTTAGGCAGCCTTCCTTATCTGGACCTAATTTTTCACACATATAAAGTGAAAGAATGGGAACTTGATCATTTTTGGCATTTTCATTAACAAATTAAAGACTCAGCTTTGATGGCTAAGTTATGCACCAAACTAATTTACTTGTTATCATAATTGTTTTTATTCCACAAGCATATTTCATAAATAAGAAGAGTGTGTTATGAATATGAACACAGGAATTTTTCTGTACAGAATATATACCTATAATGTGATTTTTTTGCTCATATGCCATTTCATTCCTATAAAATGTGAAATCCTGAAATGTAACACTTTCATTTGTTTGTTTAATCATAAAATACATAAATAGGTAGCACATGATATGAAAGCCTCAAATAAGTCCTTAAAAATCTCCTACTTTTCTCAAGGGGAACCACCTGTAACAGCTTGTGTGCATCCCATCACAATCCATTTTGTGTAGCTGTATGTGGATTTGGCCTTTAGCTTTTGTTTTCTGTTAATAAGGGTGTATTTTGCATATTGTTTTGTGTGCCATTTCCTTACTGTTTATTTTTTTATTTTTATTTTTTTTTCTTTTGTTTTTTTCTTTTTTTTTTCTTTTTCTTTTTTTTTTTCCTTACTGTTTAGCAATACACTTTTGCAGTGCTATCCCTACGAGCATATAGAGCTATCTCAGTCACTGTCCTTGTGGATACATGGTAATCAGTGTCATGAATGTATCACAATTCAATGTGTCCATCTGTTGATATACGTTTAGATTTTAAATTTCATTTTGACAATGACAAAAATGCTGGGGAAAAAAACTTTTTTTTTCCAATTGCAACTATACTTTTTCATCTGTTTATTTATTTCATCTGTTTATGCCAAGAGTTCTTGGCATATGAATAGGGACTCAACATATATCTGATGTTTAATTCATGGAAAGATATTGTTATATATTACCTAACAATGGCTTTCCCTGGTGGCTCAGTGGTAAAGAATCTGTCTTCAGTGCAGTAGACTCAAGAGATGCGGGTTTGATCCCTGGGTAGGGAAGATGCCCTGGAGAAAGGCTTGGCAAACCACTGCAGTATTCTTGCCTGGAGAATTCCATGAACAGAGGAAGCAGGCAGGCTACAGTGCAAGGGACTGCAAAGAGTCGGACATGACTAATGTGACTGAGCATGCACAATGATGGTGTTATGTTTGCTGTGGTGGAAATAAGATTCTTACCAGTTTTTGACTTTTACTCTGATTACTAGATGGATCTAGGGAATCAAAATCAATTACAAGCATGAGAAAGGGCAAATAATTGAAAGATTCCTAAGTATTATAATTCTTAACCCAGGAAGCAGAGGATGTCCATAAGACAGAAAAGATTAAAAATCTAGAGGAACTAAGGGGGAGAAAAAATGATCAAGATATTTCAATCCATTTATCCACCTAGTCTTTTTTTCTCCACTTGTTCAATTATTTGTTTAAATAGCAAATGTTTCTTAGTTGTGCAGTCGTGTCAAACTCTTTGTAACCCCATGGACTGTAGCCCACCAAGCTCCTCTGTCCATTGAATTCTCCAGGCAACAATAGTGGAATGGGTTGCCATTCTCTTCTCCAGGGTATCCTCCTGACCCAGGAATCAACCCCGGGTCTTCTGCCTTGCAGGCAGTTCTTTACTGGCTGAGCCAGCATCTGGCAAATACTGGTCACCTTTACTTGTTACCAGGCAGTCTAGTAAAAATTTGAACAAGAATGCTCTATATGGAGGTTTAATGTGTTTTATTTACTCTACCGCATAAATATAATTTATTTCTTACAATAGTCTCACAAGGTAGGATTTTTATTTCAACTATATACAAATAGAGAATCAGAGAATGACTTCTCCCAGGGTATAGAGTGTGACATTTACAGTCAGACAAAATAGATTCTGAATCTAAGGTAACTAAGCCAATAAAGTGATGCTTCTTAAGATCCACTTCCCCTGGAATGGGAAGTCAAGTGGGCCTTGGGGAGTATCACTACGAACAAAGCTAGTGGAGGTGATGCAATTCCAGTTGAGCTATTTCAAATCCTAAAAGACGATGCTGTGAAAATGCTGCACTCAATATGCCAGCAAATTTGGAAACTCAGCAGTGGCCACAGGACTGGAAGAGTCAGTTTTCATTCCTATCCCAAAGAAATGCATGCCAAAGAATGTTCAAACTACCGCACAATTGCACTTATCTCACACACTAGTAAAGTAATGCTCAAATTCTCCAAGCCAGGCTTCAACAATACATGAACTGTGAACTTCCAGATGTTCAAACTGGTTTTAGAAAAGACAGAGGAAGCAGAGATCAAATTGCCAACATCAGTTGGATCATCAAAAAAGCAAGAGAGTTCCAGAAAAACATCTATTTCTGTTTGATTGACTATGCCAAAGCCTTTGACCTTGTGGAACACAATAAACTCTGGAAAATTCTTAAAGAGGTGGGAATACCAGACCATCTGACCTACCTCCTGAGAAATCTATATGTAGGTCAGAAAGCAACGATTAGAATTGGACATGGAACAACAGACTGGTTCCAAATTGGGAAAGGAGTACATCAAGGCTGTATATTGTCACCCTGCTTATTTAACTTATATGCAGAGTACATCATGAGAAATGCTGAGCTGGATGAAGAACAAACTGGAATCAAGATTGCCAGGAAAAATATCAATAATCTCAGATAAGCAGATGACACCACCCTTATGGCAGAAAGTGAAGAACTAAAGAGCCTCTTGATGAAAGTGAAAGAGGAGAGTGAAAAAGTTGGCTTAAAGCTCAACATTCAGAAAACTAAGATAATGGCATCTGGTCCCATCACTTCATGGCAAATAGATGGGGCAACGGTGGAAACAGTACCAGACTTTATTTTCTTGGGCTCCAAAATCACTGCAGATGGTGACTGTAGCCATGAAATTAAAACATGCTTGCTCCTTGGAAGAAAAGTTATGACTGACCCAGACAACATATTAAAAAGCAGAGACATCACTTTGCCAAAAAAGATCCATCTAGTCAAGGTTATGGTTTTTCCAGTGGTCATGTATGGATGTGAGAGTTAGACAATAAAGAAAGCTGAGCACCAAAGAATTGATGCTTTTGAACTGTGGTGTTGGACAAGGCTCTTGAGAGTCCCTTGAACTGCAAGGAGATCAAACCAGTGCATCCTAAAGGAAATCAGTCCTAAATATTCATTGGAAGGATTGATGTTGAAGCTGAAACTCCAATACTTTGTCCACCTGATGCGAAGGACTGACTCATTTAAAAAGACCCTGATGCTGGGAAAGATTGAAGGCAGGAGGAGAAGGGGTCGGAAGAGGATGAGGTGATTGGATGGCATAACTGACTCAATGGATATGAGTTTGAGTACACTCCAGGAATTAGTGATGGACAGAGAGGCCTGGTGTGCTGCATTTCATGGGGTAGCAAAGAGTCGGACATTGCTGAGAGACTGAACTGAACTGAATTGAAGCCAATACATGTTAGTCACTCAGTAGTGTCCAACTCATTGTGACCCCAGAACTGTAGCCTGCCAGGCTCCTCTGTCCATGGAATTCTCCAGGCAAGAATACTGGAATGGGTAGCCATTCCCTTCTCCACGAAATCTTCCTGATCCAGCAATCAAACTTTGCAGGCTGTTCTTTACTCTGAGCCACCAGGAAAGCCCAAACTAAGCCAATAACCGATTGTATATCTTTAGTTTAGATGTTTAGTTTTCTAATCTAGGAGATGAAAATAACACTAACAATGTTCATATGTTTAAGCTGAGCTTAGTAGAAAACCTGGGATACCAGAAAAGAAGTAATTGAGAATATTGTTATTTTTATTATCGTTTCTTAGTCTCCTTTCAGTGGTCAAGACGGACCAAGATGAGTGGAAGCTGAAGTTGACTGATTAACTTTGTCCTGGGATCCGAAAAAGAAGATGCTGATATAATTCGGCTTAGCTCCTGACAGTAAGAGAGAGTTCAGAAAGTGAGAACAAAAGTCTTACTTATAAAGAAGTGAGAATGACTGTCCTGTAAAAATTGAGAGCTATGTGATGGGAGGGCTTCCCTGATGGCTTGGTGGTAAAGAATCCACCTGCAATGAATGAAGGAGTCTTTTGGTCCTAGAAAAGAGAACAACAGTCTCAAAGGCCCCTTGCTGAGTCATCTAACTTTGGAGAAAACAAAGTGTAACTTTAGTTCCACCCTGATGCTCCAGGCCGGTTGCATCTATCTGGGACTTATCACCCCCTGTCCGGAAACCTCCCACCCCCTCCACCCACCCAGAAGACTTATCACCCCCTGCCCCACTACAAATGTCATCTCAACAAAAGAATACTCAAAATGTCCCGCCTGATTGACGTTTCCCTTATCGCTTCCACAAACCTCCCTGTAAGTATGAAGCCTCCCTGATCCCTCTCAGCCTCAGCCTGGTCATTAGGCCAACTGTCGCCCCTCCTTGCGTGAATAAAGGTAACCTACTTTTGTTGAGGTCATCTTTCCTTTTCTGCCTCACCTGAACTATTCCTTACAATGAAGAAGCCACAGAGACAAAGATCTGATCTTTGGGTCAGGAACATCCTGGAGAAGGAAATGGCACCCTACTCCAGTATTCGTGCCTGGAGAATCCCAGGGACAGAGGAGCCTGGCAGGCCACAGTCCATGGGGTTGCAAACGATGTGAACAGGGCTGAAGCGATTTAGCACACACAGGCACGTGTGATAGGAAAAGGGTCAAACTAGCTCCATAGGAAGGGAGGGGTCAGACATTACCATGCCCCACCCCAAACCCACTCCATGGAGTTCTGCATCACTCCGTTTACCTCCTTTGACACACTCACTTGCCGATGATTTAATTACTTTCCCCTTTTGTCTGCTGATCACCATTTACCAAAGCAAGACAAGCTCTCGGTGGACAAGAGAGTTTCTACCCTGCATTTCTTCAACTCAGAAAGTTGTGACCTCAGTCTGATTTGTTTGTCCTTGGAGTTGCTCAGGACCAGTAAAATTCAGATCTGTTCATTCGTATGCCTTGCTTTCTTTTTGCTTCAGTTTCTTGCTACCGTTTTTAGACAGACGACAGGAAGAAAAAGATTGTTATTTGAGGCCAGGCAGCATGGCTTTTCATCTGGCTTGTCCCAGTACTAAGCAGCTGATTTGGCATATTGGATTAACTGAGCCAGTCTTCATCTTTAAACTATAATGATAATATTTAATTTCTAAGGTTGTTACACCATAACTACAATAAACAAAGTGGGGCAATAGGCAAAAAAAAAAAAACACGATTAATGTTCTGCTATTTTTCTCTTTATAGTAGATAACTAACCCTGAATAAGCTAAAAAACCCTACACAAATTTGAGAATTTGCTTTTCACATTGTTTATATAACTCCTAATTTGAAGTTTATATGGTATTTTTCTAGATGTATTATGATTAAGACTTCAAAGGATAGTATTACTTGGACTAGACTCTCCTCCTGCTGTTATTAAAAAATCAAAGCTGAAGAGTCACACTTCCAGGAAAGCATTTGCATATAGATGAACTCAGTAGTTACCCTGGACATTTTGACCCATTTCAACCTCTATGGCAACAGTCCTGAGTTCTTTTAAATAGCTTTGTTACTCAGTGCTAACATGACTTGTATTTTGAAACCTTTAATAGTCCTTTTAAAACACTCTATTTCCATTCATAATAGCAGGGCATAAAATGTAATGTCACAAATTACTTGGGACTTGGATTTAAATACCACGGAACGGAGCTTTTGTAGTCACTGAATGGTATGATCCTACCAATTTTCACACCAAACATCCAATTGTGTCTTTTGAATAAAAGTTAGTGAGCACAAAGATCACACTTTAAACAGTTTTTAACAATAACCCATAGCTTTTGTTACAGGCCTCATATAAAATCCATTTGATTTTATAACCAGTTTTACTGTGATATAGTTTCTTTATTACTTAAGCTATCTAACTACAAGGAGGATTTTACAAATGAAGACACATAAGCTAAATGAAGGTAGAGAGAAGTGAGGGGATGATAAGAAAATCATTTCAAACACTGCAGGGTGCTCAGTATGCCTGGAATGGTGTTAAAGGGAAGAGAAATAGGAGCAACACTGAGTATTGCTTTCTCTCTCTCTCTCCATCTGTCTACATCCCAGTCTTCCTTCATAAGTCATGTGCTTCAGAATCTACCCCTGCACTCCTCCTAGTCTTTTGTAGGTTCTTTCTCTATTCCTCTGGCATCTGAGAATTTACCCTTTAAAGTAGCCTTCTAAATGGGCTATGTTGTAGTATTCTGTTTACTGCTCTGTCTCCAGCAATGTCTTGTGAGCATCTCCAGAATGTCTTGTTCAGACATTCCATTGTCTAGCATACAGCTAGGTACTCATCATGCCTTTACTGAAATGGAGTTAATGCAGGTCTTTATAGTAAGATGAGATCTTAATGAGATCGCCAGAGCTTGGTGCTTAACTTCATTATTACTAAGGTCGAATCTCATCATATATTCAGTGATCATGTACTGAATATAGCACCATCCTAATGAAAGGGTTAAAAGGGTATAGGGAGACATATCTCTAACCTTAAGGGGATCATATGCAGGCTCTCTAGTTTTGTAGCTGGCCAATGTGTGAATTTCTTATGAAGGGCTCCCCTTAACTGTACTCCTATGAGACTCCTGGGCCCAGGTATGACTGCTATAAGCATTTACTTCTAAGCTAAGAAGCCATTAGGTTAAGGCTAAAATTTAAACCATAGTTAAGACAAGGAACTAGATCAAAATGGGGAAGTGGTACTTAGTAAATCAGGTAAAGAGATATTTAAGGAGATTAATTGAGTCAGAAATCAGCTCTAAATGCTATTCAGCAGAGCAGATGGTTGGGGAGATGATGTTAGAGTTTTACTTTCATGGATCTCTCTGGATGTCAACACTGAAAATGGGTTGTCATACATTACTATTCTGATTGCATTGTTAGGAAATGGATGGTCCTGGCTGGCTTAAATGACCTATGCAGGTCAGGGAAGTAGCAGGAGAGCCTGACTTGAGAAAGAAACCCATTGCCCAGCCAATGCAGGTACTATTACAGGGACATGAGATAAGCTTTGTGAAACATGGAACAGAAAGAAGCTTAACCCATCTTGGAGGATTGTGGATGTTTTACCAAAGAGGCATCAAGTGAGGTCATGAAGAATGAAAATCAGCTCAGTTATAATCCTTCACTCATATATAGAATTCCTCACATTAAAAAAATAAAGTATGCAAGATCCATTTTCATTTTTCACACACACACACACACACACACACACACACACAACTTTGTTGGAGACCAAAGGCAATTATCTATAACCTAAAGATGAGGAAACCAAGGATCAAAGAGTACAGATCTTATCTAATATTACCCTTTAAGCAACATATTCTGTGAAAAAAAAAATTTCTACTTGAAACCCTCTGTTCTTGTACAACATTCTGCCTTTCTGGGGATGTTTGATGCATTTAAATACAAAGAGTAATCTAAATGATAAAATAATGTCCTTTAGGAAAATTTAGCTATTTAACCTTTCCAAAGAATGCTAATAATTTGATAAGGAAGTCAATAAAGTTTTAAAAATCAAATGGACCATACTTAAGATTGGCACTTTACATATATTACACCTTTTAATATAAAAATCATGGAAGGTAGTAATTATGGACATTTTTCAACATGGAAGAATTGCATTCTTGCCCTTTAAAAATCCATTTTCTTTTAAAAGCTAGAAAGGTATCTAAACCAGATATTCTGTGTGAGGGTCTCAAATGAATGTAGCAAGAAAGAAGTGCTGCTCTCCAAGATTATAATTACTGTAATGCAGAAAGAGCTCCTTGGAACAGGAGGCTTTGATGGATTAATCAGTAGGAGATTCTAGTTGGAAGACAGGAGATGCTCCATCAAATCTGGTTCCTACTCCCAGAAGTTGCTATGTAGGGACCCTAGTCAAAATATTTCCCTTAAAATTTAAATGAAATGAAGTGTTTGATAAGTTCTGAGTTCATTAGCTCTCACAACCTCTATTGGTTTCCTGTGGCTGCTACAGCAAATTGCCACAAACTTGGTGGCTTAAAACAATTGAAACTTACTTCCTCCCCATTCTGGAGGCTAGAAGTTCAACATCAGATTCACTGGGGTTAAGTCAGGGTGTGTCAGGTGTTGGCAGGGTCACAGCTATCCAGAGGCTCTAGAGAAAGAATCCATCCCTTGCTTCCAGTTTCTGGTGGCTGATGGCATTTCTTTGTTTGTGGTCCAATCACTATAGTCTCTGCCTCCATCTGCTCCTTGCCTTCTCCTCTTTTATGTGTATAATCCTTCTCTTCCTCTTTGAAAAGGTCACTTGTGATTGGATCTAGGATCTTTCAGATAATCAAGGATAATCTCCTCATCTCAAGACATTTACAGGTTCCAGGGATTAGGACCACTGTTTAAGAAAGTGAAAGAAAGTATTAGTCTCTCAGTCATGGTCGATTCTTTTGTGACCCTATGGACTGTAGCCTACCAGGCTCTTCTGTCCATGGAATTCTCCAGGCAAAAATACTGGAGTGGGTTGCCATTCCCTTCTCCAGGGGATCTTTCCCACCCAGGGATCAAACCTGGTTCTCCAGCATTGCAGTCAGATTCTTTACCATCTGAACCACCAGGGAAGCCCCTCAGTACTGAAGATATTATCATTGTTCATGGGGTTCTCAAGGCAAGAATACTGAAGTGGTTTGCCATTCCCTTCTCCAGTGGACCACAGTTTGTCAGAATTGTCCACCATGACCCTTATGTATTAGGTGGCCCTACACGGCATGGTTCATAGTTTCATTGATTTAGACAAGGCTGTGATCCATGTGATCAGTTTGATTAGTTTTCTGTGATTGTGGTTTTCATTCTGTCCAGCCCTCTGATGCATAAGGATAAGAAAACTCCAATAACTTGGCCACTTGATGCAAAGAAATGATTCTTTGGAAAAGACCCTGATGCTGGGAAAGATTGAAGGCAGGAGGAGAAGGGGATGACAGAGGATGAGACGGTTGGATGACATCACCGACTTGATGGAAACGAGTCTGAGCAAGCTCCGGGAGTTGGTGATGGACAAGGAAGCCTGGTGTGTTGCAGTCCATGGGGTTGAGAAGAGTTGGACATGACTGAGCAACTAAACTGACTGACTGAAGATATTATTACTATTGTTAATATTATTATATTTTAAAATATAGTGGATAAGAGGACAGGATCTTGAGCCTCATTCTGCAAATTATTGGGCAAAGTGCTAAAACTTCCCTTATTTGTAAAATGGAAATAAAAACTGTACCTATTTTATAGGTTTATTATGAGGATTTATAAATTAATACTTAATGAAGTACTTAGAACAGTGCCTATGACAGGATAGGTGACCAGTAAAACTTTTATTATTAACTGTTACTATTTCCCAGCCATGAAAAGCCTGCATATACTGAAAGATCTTGTCTACCAAAGACAAGCCATGTATTCAGTAATATTTAATTTGATTCCTGATGTTTTATTAATCAAAGACATTTATCACTGCCTGTCAGAGCTGATTCAGCAGGAGATAACCAGAGGGTTGACACAACACCAGCCAAAAGAACAGACTTTTAACATTTTAACCTGTGTACTCATAGTCTGAGCCAAAATTCCAATACTGATAACACTTGTTGTAATAGTGAAAATATCTGTTTTACCTCTAATTAGTAATTAAAACATTAGCTTTTTCTATATATACAACCTTTAAAATCTTATTTATTTATTCATTCTTTCATTCCATATTTTCCACCATTACCCAGGGAGCCTACGCCTCTTTGAGAACTCTACCCTTAGGCAATATTGTACCTTTAAGGAGACCTTCAAAGCTTCATCATCACCTTGGAGGCGCTTCATTGGGAGCTCGTCTGGGAGGAGACTATCAGGTGAAAGTTGTTAACATACAACTTTAAATAGCCCTACCAGGATGCCAACTCAAGCAAGCTCAGCCATTAATCCCGCTGGAATTCACTGCCGCGTGGACATAGGCGCCTTTAGCGTCCTATGAAGTTTTTAAGACTGACAGAAATATTCTCCTTTTACACATTATATTCTCGGATGAGCTTATTGCCAAATACATCAACGTCCATCTGCGACTGACCCCCCAGCCTGGTTTAGAGCTCTGTGACAGCTTTCAGTCTCCAAAGGCCTTGCCAAAAACCAAGTCTCTCCTGTCCTTAGGAAGTGCACATGCCCAACGTCAGGAAAGCAGCATTATGAAAAGGAAGAAAGCAAGGCAAGTGATCCTATTTTGCAGGTGACTGCCTCATTTATCTCCGTGCATGTTTGTTGGGGTTAAAGTGAGAAATGCATGTACAATATGCTATATGTGTGCCCCTTCCTCTTTCTCCAGGTCTCCTGACACCTACAGGATACTGAAGCCAGGCCCTTCAACAGACAGCGAGGCAGGTAGGACTCAAACTGAATAGAGACAAGAGATAAGATAAATTTGCCGTGTTATTCCATGAATTATAAATAATAAGCTTTGAATGCTTATCTAATGCTAGACACTGTGATTTATAGATGATTGCTCACACACATATACACAAAGTAAAGTGGTACGCACAGTAGAGATGGTGGAACTGAAGCTGTAATGGTAAATGTCTAAAATATACCTTATAGGGAGCAAACGGCGATAGAGGAGGTGAACTGGAAGGGTATGAACTCGGAGTTCAAGCTTTTACTTGTCTGCTGTATCACCTTCTAATGTGCTGAATTGCCCGCCTGCTTGCTTATTCTCATTTCCCTTTCTCGTCATTTACTAGGATAGTGACCTTCCATGTTTGTTTGACTGATTCTTGGCAACTTCATCCTCTGCCTCCCCAATAATCTCTTGTTTGACTCTAGCCACCTGTTTCCCACTTCCCCAGAGTACACAGCTGTAGCCTACTAGAAACAGATGAAAGTGTGACCTGTGACCTGTATTGAAATCTTGCCTGAAGATACCAACCCCTGACAATCCTATTACAGAGAGCACAGTACAAAATAGAATTCGTAATTCCATTCGGATGTGATATTTTATACATCTCTTTGTCTTGTGTGGCATTTTACTGTGTTTTACTACAATCTTCTGTTCAATATTTCATTATAATTCCCTGAGCTGTAGAACAGATAAAAAAGTTATTGAAAAGAGTCAGAAAAATGCATGTTTAGCACATGAAACTCTTGTTTAGCCACATTACCTTGAGTTTCAATATTTCATTAGTAAAAGAGTGAGAATAAAACTCACCTTGTTAAATGGATCAGATAAGAAAACATTTTTAAGGCAGAGCACAGTAATAGGTAGATAGTAAGTCCATGGTAGCTCCTAGATATTTGAAAAATAATTGTGTTCTTGTTTACAAAGGTGTTTTTTTTTAAAATAAGTCCTTCACGTTTCTCAGCATTACAGCCTCATCCTTTTCATCTTCAAATCTTACTCTGTTACTTGGCCCGTAGCAGATGCTCCATGTGTGGTTGTGAAATTGAATTTTCTGAGAGTTGTTTAGACTTTAAATGAGTCCCTGGAAATTCTTTCTAGTCTAAAAATTCTTGCCCTAATCTGAGATTAATTCTTTGGAAATTGAAGAGGGAAAAAGATGGGGGATGCAAGTAGGAAAGAGAGAGAAAAGAGATTATCTGTGAGATATTTATCTAAATAGCCTGGCAGTGAGAGTGGCAGGCTCTCGATGGTCTCCCGGTGTGGGAGGGAAGATGAATGGTTTCCAGGGCACCCCAGTGCTACTCCTTAAAAGGAGCCTGCTGTGGTCAGACTGGCCCCCTTGACCCTGTTTCAATGTAGGAGGAAGGATGGGTAGAATCATAAAAGGAGCACACACTCTCACACTCCCACTGCAGTTCCCCTGGAAATACTGGATCTATTGAGGCGGTTGACGTGCGAGAATGCTTGGTGTGGTAAAAAGCACTTGAAATGTGACTTTGCTGCTGCCGCTCTGTGACCTAAGGCACATTATTTGGCCCTTTGTGCTCTTTACTCACTTCTGAAACTAGGAAAATAATGTCTACTTTGCGGGGCTATTCTGGTGGTTAAGTAATACAAAGCATATTAAAGCTATTCACAGTTTGTATATCTATTATGCCAGTAGCTAAATCTGCTATGTATTATAGATATTTTAGGCTAAATGTGAAGAATAACTTTTTTCAGATGTTTGGTCATCTTTACTGAAAATTAACCCTTAAGTGTTGGTATCAACGTGTTTGTTGTATGATCCTGTCCTGTTGACCAGATTTCATGAAACCAGAGGTGGATATATGATCTTGAATGATGCAGACTTCTCTTTCCTAAAAATATAGTTTGGAGGCAAAGCTTTGTGTGTATGTGTGTCTCTGTGTGGGGAGGAGAGTGAGGGAGGGGGAGAGAGGGAGAGAATGAATTTGGAATACCCCATTCATACCTTTTCCTAGGAGTATAATCTTAGTAAATACTTTCACTGGAATCCCAGTCTCAGGCTTTGCTTCTAGAAAAGTCAATTCTAAATCACTTGGCATGGAAGTTGTTTGCAAGAAATAACAAGCCCTGAGGCCTATGCCAGGATCTATAAAAGCACACTGCAAAAGCCATTTTATATAGATATATATAAAATGGTCTGTAGAGTCTGACAAATTTGGGTGGATGTGCTATATTGACTACTAACTGTTGGATCTTGGGAAAATTACTTAACCTCTAGTGACTCAGTTTCCTTATCTGCAATTATTTATCTCACAGAGTTATTTGGAGAGGTAACAGGTATAGGGATCTTCCCAGATGTCCTGCCGTATCATATAAATTTCATAAGTCATAGTGTCTGTTGTGGCTATCACTGCTACTACCATTATTTCTCTGTGAATGATTCTTGTTCTGACATTCTGCTTGAAGCTCTTTGGCTGTATTTTTTTTTTTTTTTTTTTTTACCATTTACAACAGTGTCCTCCTAACTTACACTTAAACCAGAGTTAGAAAGTAGTCTCAAAGTCAGTAGTTTAAATGGAAGCTTTACTATAAACACAATTGGAAGAGACTGGTTGTCATGGTGATGCTTTTGCCAAAGTAATGGAGAGGTAAGTTAAATGCCAAGGGAGGCTGTAAAAGTTACCTGTGTTTTTTAACTGCATTGAGTGTGATGGATAGAAGAATTGTATTTATCAGACATTTTTCTCTCTTTAAAATCTTTATTTACAGTGAATGCATCTTTACTCTAATGCTGCTGTTATCCACAATATTTGTTATCTATCACTAGCAAATGTTTCTATAGAAAGGATATAGTATCACAGGGTGGTTTTGGAATCAGACTTCCTGGATTTGAACTTGAGTTTGGCAATTTTGTTCCCAAATTTTGTCCACATTCACCAGTCTAGGACTCACTTTTCTTTTCTTTTTTTTTTTCACTTTTCTTATATGTAGAGTTTGAAGAAGGCTATATCTGATCCATATGCTTGTCTTTAAGTATTGTATGAGCTAATTCATGTGAAGTAATTAGGAAGGAGCCTAGCATTTAGTGAACAATCTGTTAGTTTTACCATCAAACTGGCATACCTATTCTTACCACTGTTATCTTCATTATTCTAGAATTGCAGTGCTTGGCCAGTCCTAAGGGGTCATTTAGTTAAATTCTATCATCTTATAAAGATAATTTGCCATGTATCAACAATGAGATTGAGTCTAACTTATAAATATATGTTCATTGGCCTTAGGAGACTCAGGTGCTAAAAATTCCTTTAGATCTACAATTTCATTAAGGTCAAGGGGTATACATGTAGTTTTTACCATTGAGTCTAAGCAGGGTGACTTGTGTGGTGTGGCACCTGGCATGAGTATGTATTCAATAAATCTCGATTAAAAGGATGAGTTAAAAAATGTATAGGTTGGTAACTCAGTAATTCTTGAGTAAATCAACTGGGGCTCAGAAGCAAGGCTTCAGGTGCTACGCAATATAATACAGGGGCCTAACCTGACCTAGGGTTACGTTTGAGAACATTTCCCTAAACATAGAGGATTTATTCTCCATCCTGTGGGAGGGTGTGGGTCTGTGTGTGTTGAGGTATAAGGATCAGAGGATCTTAAATGATAATCATGTAACCCTTTTTTCATGAAGTACAAATGAAACATAAGCATTGGTGAGGAGATTTTTGTAGATGTCGCTGATTTGATCCCTTCCTCCAAACACTATTCTAGAAAATTGGTACTGAGATTTTAGGAATCTTCTATTTACTGCGTGCCCTTGCTCAGCACCCATCTGATCCATACTATATTTTATAGCCTCAGGTTCCAGGAAGAGAAGCCTTTCATCAAGAACTCTGATTTGAATGTTGGGCTACTTGCATTACATAAAAATGTCAATAGTTTTCCTTTCCTTCTAAATTGATTTTCTTTTACCTCTAGGCCAAAAATCTGTGCCTTGTCAATGCCTCCTTTCTGTCTACATGCCTTGAGATTATCTGTATATTAATTACTAGAGGACATATAACACTAATCCCAGACTGAGAAACTATTGGTTATTAGATCCCCAATCTATGCATGGATAGATTTTAGATTATCTTCTTGTCTATTGTTTCTAAAAAGTGGTAAGTAAACTGTTTCATTGGTAAGAGCTATATGCCAGTCACCATGTTAAGTATTGATACTTTCATAGCCATAACTTGAATGTATCATCACAGCTGCAAAATGCATTTTACAAATGAGAAAATAATTTTATAGGAATTAAGTAATTTGCATAATATAAACAGGATGTGCTATCACTGGACAGTGTATGAAAACATGCCCAATATAGATATGAGAGTTTTTAGCTCTTTGGTACTAGGAGAGCCGTAAGGCATGTTCTAATAACAGATTTGAGTTGATGGTATCAAGGAACCAAGTTCATGAAATAGAAAAATGATGAAATCAGTTTACAAACCCATTTTTTTTTCCACTTCACTTCTAGAGTAGTCTTCATTGTGTCTTGGCATCACAAAGAAGAAGTGAGAAAAATAGCTACCTAATAAGGAGTATGTCCTCTGGAGTGGATTGAGGGGGTTCAGATTCCAGTGTTGCCTCATGTTAGCCTTGTAAACCTTGGCAAGTCAATAAGATTAGTATACCAATAGTTACATAACAATTTATTTTAAAATATGATTGGACAGGGCTTCCCCAGTGGTTCAGTGGTAAAGAACCCGTCTGCAATGCAGGAGACATGGGTTCATTCCCTGTGTGGGGAAGATCCCCTGGAGCAGGGCCTGGCAAGCCACTCCAGTATTCTTGCCTGGAGAATCCCATGAACAGAGGAGTCTGGAGGGCTATACGGTTCACGGGGTCAAGAGAGTCGGACATGACTGAAGTGACTGATCACACACGTGGTTAGACATGCAAGGTCCTTAGCATTGTGCCTAAAATATAATTTGTGCTCAATAAATGACATTTATTATTATGATAATATGCTTTACTTTTGATTAAGTTAAAAATAAAGTGCTAATGTAGAAGGGTTTGATGGCTGCAATAAAAATACTTCTCATTTAAAATGGCGGACAACACCCACCGTTTGCTTTGGGGGACTTTCCTGCTTCCCTAATGGAAGATTAATCCCTGTCAAGGGTTTGGAAGCTGATTAAATGAGCTCATCATTTTACCTAAGAAAGTCATTTCCTCTGCCCAGGCTTCCTGCTGAACTAGCACCTTTGAATGATATTCATGTAATATTTAACTGGTGTGGGCATTGGAGTACATTTAGTTCAAAATGATATTTTCCTTGGAGTGTACATAATCCAGCTAAAAATGTTTATTTTCATATTCTGAGCCAATCGAGTTGCAGGTTTCCTCCACTCTCTGAAAGTAGTATTCTTGTGAAAACTTTCATAAGCCAAAATGGTATAAAGCGAAGAACCAGGGACCTTAGGAAACATCTTGTTAACAGATACACAAAATAATCCAAGAGAAAGCACAGATGCTCACAGACACAGTTCAAAGCTACAATGGCTTGATGCTGAGAGTGGTTTCCAGGAAAAAGCTGGTAAGGAGCACTCGGCTCAGGGTGTGCACTCTCTGTATAAGAGCTATCTGCAAAACAAATGCTGAATGCTGATTTCAGTTTTTGCCTTTTTCTTGTTTTTTTTGGTGAAAGTGAAAATCCTCTTCAGATTTCTTTTGCTTAGTGAAATCTGGTGTGCTGCAATTCTTTCATAAAAATGAAGTGGAATAAAATTAATTTCTAAAAGCAGATTACCACTTCCTCAGTTAATCACAAGTAGTGACTGACCTCTATCAATAGGTTTATCCAGTCTGAGTAACTCTACGTATTTGCTCTATAGTTTTAAATATTCTCAACAATATTCAATCCTAAGTACTTCTCTATACATTTTTAGAATATTGCTTGGTATAGGCAGATAGTTCTATGATACATCAATCTTATCAACTTAAAGGCTCTGTACACTGTAAACTCACTGTAGATTCAAGGAATTAGATCTGATAGATAGAGTGCCTGATGAACTGTGGACGGGGGTTTGTGACATTGTACAGGAGGCACTAATCAAGACCATCCCCAAGAAAAAGAAATGCAAAAAGGCAAAATGGTTGTCTGAGGAGGCCTTACAAGTAGCTGAGAATAGAAGAGAAGCTAAAGGAAAAGGAGAAAAAGAAAGATATACATGTTTTAATGCAGAGTTCCAAAGAAGAGAAAGGAGAGATAAGAAAGCCTTCCTCACTGATCAATGCAAAGAAATAGAAGAAAACAACAGTATAAGACTAGAGATCTCAAGAAAATTAGATACATCAAGGGAACATTTAATGTAAAGATGGGCATAATAAAGGACACAAATGGCATGGACCCAACAGAAGCAGAAGATATTAAAAAGGTGGCAAGAATATACAGAAGAACTGTACAAAAAAGATCTTCATGACCCAGATAATCATGACGGTGTGATCACTCACCTAGAGCCAGATATCTTGGAATGTGAAGTCAAGTGGGCCTTAGGAAGCATTACTATGAACAAAGCTAGTGGAGGTGATGGAATTCCAGTTGAGCTATTTCAAATCCTGAAAGATGATGCTGTGAAAGTGCTGCTATGAACATGCCAGCAAATTTGGAAAACTCAGCAGTGGCCACAGGACTGGAAAAGTTTAGTTTTCATTCCAATCCCAAAGAAAGGCAACACCAAAGAATGCTCAAACTACCACAAAGTTGCACTCATCTCACACACGAGCAAAGTAATGCTCAAAATTCTCCAAGCCAGGCTTCAACAGTACATGAACCATGAGCTTCCAGAGGTTCAAGCTGGATTTAGAAAGGGCAAAGGAACCAGAGATCAAATTGCCAACATCCGCTGGATCATCAAAAAAGCATGCAAGCTCCAGAAAAACATTTACTTCTGCTTTATTGACTATGCCAAAACTCTGACTGTGTGGATCATGACAAACTGTAGAAAATTCTTAAAGAGACGGGAATACCAGACCACCTGATCTGCCTCCTGATAAGTCTGTATGCAGGTCAAGAAGCAACAGTTAGAACTGGACATGGAACAACAGACTGGTTCCAAATTGGAAAAGGAGTACGTCAAGGCTGTATATTGTCACTCTGCTTATTTAACTTATATGCAGAGTACATCATAAGAAACACTGGGCTGAAAGAAGCACAAGCTAGAATCAAGATTGCTGGGAGAAATATCAATAACCTCAGATGTGCAGATGACACCACCCTTATAGCAGAAAGTGAAGAAGAACTAAAGAGTCTCTTGATGAAAGTGAAAGAGGAGAGTGAAAAAGTTGGCTTAAAACTCAACATTCAGAAAACTAAGTTCATGGCATCTGTTCCCATCACTTCATGGCAAATAAATGGGCAACAGTGGAAATAGTGGCAGACTTTATTTTCTTGGGCTCCAAAATCACTGCAGTTGGTGACTGCAGCCATGAAATTAAAAGATGCTTACTCCTTGGAAAGAAAGTTATGACCAACCTAGATAATATATTAAAAAGCAGAGACATTACTTTGCCAACAAAGGTCTGTATAGTCAAAGTTATGGTTTTTCCAGTAATCATGTTTAGATGTGAGAGTTGGGCTATAAAGAAAGCTGAGCACAGAAGAATTGATGCTTTTGAACTGTGGTGTTGGAGAAGACTCTTGAGAGTCCCTTGGACTGCAAGGAGATCGAACTAGTCAGTCCTAAAGGAAATCAGTCCTGAATATTCATTGGAAGGACTGAAGCTGAAGCTCCAATACTTTGGCCACCTGATGGTGGCCACTGACTCACTGACTCAAATGACCCACTGACTCATTTGAAAAGACCCTGATGCTGGAAAAGATTGATGGTGGGCGGAGAAGGGGATGACAGAAGATGAGATGGTTGGATGGCATCATCAGCTCAATGGACCTGAGTTTGAGTAGACTCTGAGAGTTGGTGATGGACAGGGAGGCCTGGTGTGCTGCAGTCCATGGGGTTGCAAAGAGTTGGACAGGACTGAGCAACTGAACTGACACTGTAAATTGATATTTGCACACGCACACACACACATTCATACATACACACAAATACCCTATCACATATATGTGCATAAATGTACCTTTTTGATTAGAGAATGTTTTGTGCTTGATAGTAACCCAGGTATACATTCAACTTGTGAATAATCTTGTTTTTATCTTCAATAACTTTTCATAATTAATACAGGTCTCAATATTTCTAGAATCCCCTCCCTCAATCTTGAACTAACTCTGAAATGCCTGTGGAATTCTGGACTTGCTAAAAGTGTCTTCAGTCACCCTAACTAAGAGTTGAGACATTTATATTTAGGAAGGTAAATGAGGATAAATAATTCAATAATGGCAATGATGTCTGTGATTGTATAGTATTTTTTCTCCATCTCCCAAAGGTCTCCAAAACAATGCCAAGAAAGACAGGCTGCATGTTATTATCCTCAGCTTAAATGAAGAAATCAGGGATTAGATAATTTAAGTAAATTGACTACTTAAAATAGTATATAAACCTTCCCCCCTTTTGTTTTACTACAAATGCAATGCTTCTCAAAGTACTTGATTCCCTCCCCCCCCCCCACCAAGAAAATTATAAAAGTAAATAGGGTACTAGAGAAAAAGGAGATCACTTAAAGAATTAGACACCCATAAATAAATGCTAAGCAACCTTCTTTTTTGGATCACTAAACACTTGATGATTAAATCCTTAATATCTGACATGCCCCTTATCCATGATGCCAATTTAAATGACAGTTCCATATAGCTCCAAATAACCTCTGTACTCAAAACTAGTACATGAAACATAAATTCAGTCTGTTGTCTCAGTGTTAGACTATGATAGATCACATACTCAGGAACTGATCTTGGTTTTTATCATGAAATTTTTCCTCAGCGTCTTGACATATTTTCCATGTTACCACTTCCTCTGTGCAAAGCTACGTGTCTCTGCCTTACTTAAGTCCATAGCTGATTTCAACAAAGTGCTTATATAGAGTGAATTTAAATAAATTGGTATGGCCAGTTTTTATTCCATCTTGTCTATCATGGAGGCAAAGAAATTGGACTGTGGAACTAACCACTACTGAGAAGTTTTGAAAGTGCTTATTATTTATTAGGAATGGTAGTAGTGGTGTCTTGTTATGGCTCTGCTTTGCAGACAAACATAATACTCAGAAATGAAATAAAATTCATTTATGCTACTCTGTAATTCCTTACGTTGTCTGCTATTCCTGTTATTGGTTGAGGATATGGGATCATACTACTCATTCGTTCAAACATGGTAACACACGCACACAGACACACATACAACTCAGCACCAGATGGGTTCTGGTTCCTTGAAAATTGGAAACAATCTAAACAAGTGAAAATTGAGGCCACATTAGAAATTCATGTTCTATTCAAATTTTTATTCTCCCTATCTTAAAAGTTTTCAGTTCTTGCAAATTTGTATCAAGATTTTCATTTGTGTATCCTAAAGAATTGCTACCAGTAAGCTGGGTGACACATTCTAAATTCAAACCACAATCAAGTGTGTTTGAATCTACAAAACCACAATTTCAATGAAGTCACATTGAAATTTAAAGAAGAAAGTTCATGAAAGATGTAATGACATTGTCTCCTGACCTATGCAACTTATTCTTACCTTACTTTCATTCTTATATGATCAAGTGAGACATTTTTTCTTCCATAGTCTAAGAATTTAAGATTTTCAAGTCATTGTTCATTAAGCATCATAATACTTTATTCTACAACTAAATCCTTCCTCAAAGTTTCATAAAATAAACAGTGTGGTTCCATGGGTCTTAAATACCATCATCTGTTATTTGAAGGGGAAGGACAACATAAAAGCTTGTTCTGCCTTTCTATTCCACAGCTCCAAACAATATAAGTTCTAGTAAATAAGTGTTTGCAATTCTGCTTCTCTTCTGAACCTTTTTCTCACTACCTTATTTTATTAAACCTTCATTATCTCACCTTTAGACAGAGCTAATGTTCCTTTAATCTGTTGTTATTATCAGTTTTATTCTTCATCCCCACCTCCAGGCCCGTTAATCCACTTTCTATCCTTCTGTGAGAGTAGGATGACTGAGAAAAAAACAAATGACCAGGTCATCCTTTTGTTATACAGGAAAATAAAAAGTCTGAGTTTTAAATAGATAATGCATAGTCTCTTAGTATGGTCAAAGTCCAGCTCTCCCTCCTTATTCCCCACTGCCCTGGAGGCACAGAATAAATTAAGGAATAAATGAGAGTGAATTGGTAGTATGCTAAATTTTTGTCTGCACAAAATTTACAAACAGACAAAGATACTCTATAATTCCCTGCTCTCTCAATGATAAAGAATCCACCTGCAATGCAGGAGACACAGGCTCAATCCCTGAATTGGGAAGATCCCCTGGAGGAGTGAGTGGCAACCTACTCTAGTATTCTTGTTGGGAAAATCCCACGGACAGAGGAGACTGGTGAGCTATAGTCCGTAAGGTCGCAGAGAGTTGGACACAAATGAAGTGACTGAACACACACGCACATACAAAGATACTCTATGAAATAATTTTTGACTGGATTTTAAGTTATTAAAAATGGGGATAGGTATCCAATGTTCAGCTCTTTCTATCCCTTTTGAAGAGCCTATAAACTGAACAATATTGGTTTATGGATGTCATATTTCACTTCATTACAGTGAAAATTCACCGTCATGTATTGGAAGAGACACATTTAGACAAATAAGAACTCATAATCATTATTCAAACAGTATATTTTCATATTCTCTTTTGAGGGGATTTTCTCAATGAAAACAACAGTAAATTATCTTGGAAGTATTAACATAGCACCTGAAATATATTTCTGTAAAAGAAAGACCTGCAGGTAGAAATTTTGTTGAGGGAATTTTTCTGCATCATTCAAACTCAAGCCTTTGTTAGTTGAAACAAAATGAGAGAAAAATAGATCTTGATGTGGAACATAGATTACAAAGTTGCCAGAGGGATTTAATTTGGGAGAAATTGTCTTACCTAGTCCAGGAAAAGGTAATTTAGATTCACAGGGAGCCAAGGAATTATACAGGACCAGGAGTGACATAACGGTACAGTTACACATCAGTTAGAATCTGTGCACACTAAGACACCTTTTCAAGAATCCTGAAAATACTAACAGACAAGCCAGAAACCCAGGATCAAGATTCCATTAATTTCTAAACTTTAGGGTTCTAATATCAGGTCCAAGAGTTATTGCTAAAGACAGAGTCAATAAAATCATCACTTTGAAATAAATAAGGTTATCTTATTTATCGTCTTTGGCTTTTATATTACATAACTGTATAATCTCAGTCTGTTAGAGGCTTCCCTGGTCACTCAGATGGTAAAGAATCTTATTAACCTAATATGTTTAATGAAATATTCAATCTGGAAAGACCTCATTGTAAGTAAGGCTTCTACTATGACGTAACTTTCTAATATTCTAAACTTTATGCATGAACTATACTAAACTAATGTTATATCCTAATGCATCATGCTCTGTATGTTTGTTCCTTTGTTCATGTCGAGAATACCTTCTCCTTGCTCCATCCTTTTTGTTGACCAAGAGAACCCCTAATCCTCTTTAAAACCATGAGTCATTTTACCTCCTTCAGGAAGCCTTGCCCGCATTTTAATTCATTCATGCTTATATTTATAAAATGTTTGCTAGATGAATTGAAAGTGCCTATACACTTAATATTTTTATTTCAATGTCTTTGGGCTAATTATTTCTCTCATGTTATGGGAGAAGAAATTTCATTTCTTTGCTTATGAGTAAGTTGTCAAATATTGTAAAATGAAAATAGGATTCAAACCCAACCATAAACCCTACAGTGACTGTCCAGTTCCTTATTGTACTACAGAGTATTGGGTTTGACCAACTCTGACTCTTCATGCACGATATTAATTTTGCCCCAATTAAAACTTACAAAAATTTCAATTTAATTTCTTTCTTTACAATGGCTAGTCACACATATACACAACAAATACACAAAAGAGAATACTTAACTAAAATACCAAAATATTATACTTTATAAATTTTGTTTTCTTTTTAAATCATTGTGAGTCTGACTTGGGTAATGCACACTATGTGGAGCTAAAATCTACACTGCTATTATATCCACATGCATAGCCATTACTTGAAAAGAAATCTATCGGGAGCAGAGTGGCAAAGTTAAATTGGAAGGAGGATCAAGGTCTAACATCTTATATAAAATGAATGACTTTGGAATAACTATACATTGCATTGATATTTAATATTTCACAGATGCATGTATTCTATTTGTATGTGCTATTACTCGAACAGAAGCATTGATGAAATTCCTCCCTCAAGGTCTGTAGGGTTTTTTAAATTTTCATGTTACAATGAATTTCTCAGGTCAAGTCAGTGGTAGCAAGGAAAAAAATGGCTATGATAAAATTTTCTTTTCTAATCTTCTGCTAGAGTCAAAGTTGTCTCAATTTATCAGTCACTCTGTCCTCATTAAAATCATTCTGCCTGCAGAGCATTTTATTAGTTTCCACATATGGAAATGGAGGACATAGGGGAGACAATGAGAATAAGTCACTTTTTTGAATGCACTGATGATAAAAGCTGCCATGTTGTTAATTAACTTATTTAAGTTTAATAAGCACTATGAATAGAGAAATGCATAGGTAAATATACTAATGGTTGAATATTATTGTTGCATTTTTCAACATACATGTGTGTCTATTTGTTTTCATATTTATTTTTCAAAAGAAATACCTAAAAATGTTAAGGTATATTTATGTCTATAGATTATGCATCTATCCCTTTTTTAATAGTTATGTGGGAAGGCAGATTTATGGATATTGATTTTTTCCTTGTGCCTATTCTAGTTATTTCTAAGGTTTTTATTTTTATTTTTTTTTATTTTTTATTTTTATTTCTAAGGTTTTTAAATTTTCATTTTATTTTTGGCTGCACTGGGTCGTCTTTGTCACTTCTTGCGGGCTTTCTCTAACTGTGGCGAGCAGGGGCCACTCTCCAGTTGCGATGTGCAGGCTTCTCATTGGTTTCTCTTGTTGTAGAGCAGAGGCTCTAGGCACCCTGGCTTCCTTCAGTAGTTGCAGTGTGTGGCTCTAAGGAAAGTGACTCAGTAGCTGTGGCATGTGGAATCTTCATGAACCAGAAATCAAATCTGTGTCCCCTGCATTGGTCGGAGGATTTTTATCTACTTCTCCAAGATGTCCTATTCTAGTTATTTTAAATTTATATCAATTGCATAATTACCTATTTAAAAAAAATTATAGAGCACTGTAAGAAATTAATCATTTAGCTTTTATATAACTTCATCTAATGTCTACTAAATGTTTTAGTTCCCTGAAATTCTTAGAAACTACCCATTTTAATCTTTAATATTGCTTTGTGAGGTCAGCTTCAGTCTCCTTCCTACTAAACGATTTGCAATTTGGTTAAACTCACATATCTGCTAAGTAAACTTTGTATCTGTATCTTTTACAAATGGAACTCAACCCATAAGCAGCTTGCTTCTTCTAACTCTAGAAAAAGCATTCAAAATATGAATGATTCCCCTCATACCTTCCCACTAACTGAATGAAGTCCCCATCAACTCTCATCTTAATTGCTGCAATTAACTATTAACAGATCTTCTTGACACTTCTCTGGTCCCCTATAATCTATCACATGCTAGCTTACAGGTTTAGCAATTCTTGATGAGACCAATGTGGCTTCTGTTTCAAGACTGTTGCTTTAACTCTTCACTTCACCTGGCCTATTCAACACTGGACCTCTGCATGACTTGATCCTTCATTTTATTCAAGTTTGGTTTGCAGAAGACAATCATGACCAGCTTATCTGAAATATCCCATTCTTTTAAACACTGGAATTTTTCTAGTATGAGCTAGTTATCCTTAACTGTTACGTTTTTGTCTTGTCAATTTAACAGCTTTTCATTGGACTTTAGCCTTTAGTCTATCATTATCATTACAAATTTTATCGCAAAAAGTCTCCCTACATTAAAAAAAAAAATATTGAGGTATAGTTGATTTATAATGTTGTGTTCATTCCTGCTGTACAGAAAAGTGATTCAGTTATACATATATACATTCTTTTTTCTAAATTATTTATCCATTTATTTATTTTTGGCAGTGCTAGCCCTTCATTGCTGCACGCAGACCTTCTCTGGTTGTGGTGTGCAGGCTTCTCATTGCAGTGGCTTCTCTTGTTGCGGAGCAGGGGCTCTGGGGCATGCCGGCTTCCCTAGTTGTGGTGTGTGGGCTACAGTAGTTGTGGCATGTGGCTTAGTTGCCCTATGTCATGTAGAATTCTCTCGGACCAAGGATCCAACCTGCGTCCCCTGCATTGGCAGATTCCTAAACACTGGACCACCAGAGAAGTCCCAGTCTTTCATAGTCTTTTCTGTTATGGTTTATCACCGGATACTGAATACAGTTCCCTGTGCTATACACTAGGACTCTCTACATTTGTTTTTGTTTTTTTTTTTTAAGAGCTTATGTATTCCCATTCTTGTTTGAGAAGTTCCCCCTACCTTAGCTTTTATATGTAGCCTCCAAGGTTTACTTCTAACATTGCTATTCCGTAATGCATCTGAAAACTACTTTGTGTTGTAATGTAAAGTGGGAGCTTAACTTAGCTTCATCAATTCACTTTTACAAATCTTTACATTTGTAAAGATTTACATTTATGTATGTATACATATGTATGTACATTTATGTATGTATACATATATAAATCTTTATATTTCTCCATTGTATTTATGTTAAGTGCTGATTATTGTCTGTTTTTCCTACTTGAATGTATTATACTCATGAATAAGGCATTTTGTATCTTGATCATCACTGTAACATTTGAACTGCACACAGTAAGGACCCTGCAAATGTTTGTTAAATAAGTTAACAAATACAGACACTCACATCATTTATTGTTTTAATTCCTAAAGTAATATTTAGACTCAGAATATACTTAGTCTTTTTCCATGGGAAGTATACTTTATATTTTCATTTCATAAATGATGGAATTGAGGGATAAGAAATGAAACCACTTGTACTTGTTAGGTGAGTGGGAAAGCTGGATATGGAATGCACAGCCTATGGATCATAATGTCTTCTGTTGTCTTCAGTGAAGAAGTAACTTCCTCTAGGCTTTTATTACTTCAACTGAAGATAAGGAACATGATCCTAATTTCCTAAGCAAATAGTAAACCATTCCAAGAACCTCAGAATCTCTGATTTTCATTACTTTTAGGATAAGTTTCGAGTTTTCATCAGGTAGCCAGAGAGTAAAGGTTTCCATCTTCACATGAAAATTGAGCATCATGGAAAATACTCTTTAATATTGATTCGTTTAGCCTAGTGACTTTGCAGATATTCCAGAAATTTGAATGGATTTCTCCACTTTCCCTAGTCATTCAGTTCGCTGGTCTGAGTTTATTTTTATTTTACTCTGGAGAAAATGCTCTTCTTAGTATCCACCTGAATTTTAATGGTTTGTTTGTTTGTACACAGGTTAGTAGGGAAAAAAAATAGCCTTCAATTATGCTGGTATTTCCAGAAATCGAAGTCCTAGATGGATTTGTCTTAATTATATTTCAGGTTCTTCTGACACTCACAAACACATAAGAGCAAATTTTATTCTGTTCATCTATATCTTTAATTTGAGTAATCAATTGAGATCTCCTCTATCTTTAAATTTATTGATATGTTCTTCTCAAATGTCTTTTTGCTGATAATCCCATCCAGCAAATAATTAAATTACCGATATTGTATTTTTATTTTTTAGATGTATCATTTGGTTCTTTTGCGTTTTCCATTTCTCTCCTTGTTTGGTACATAGTTTACTTTAATCCTTTGGCATAGTAAAAGCAGATGTGTGTATGTGCTAAGTCGTGCCCAGCACTTTTTGATCCCATTGTCTGTCAGCTCTCCAGGCTCCTCTGTCTATGGGATTTCCCACTTAAGAATACAGGAGTGGGTTTCCGTTTCTTTTCCAGGGGATCGTCCCCACCCAAGGATCAAACCGATATCACCTGTATTGGCTCATTTCACTGAGCCACCAGGGAAGCTCCAAATAAAGTGTCTTGTCTGTAAATTTTATCATCTCTGTCATTTCTGTTTTTAATGATCATTTAGAACACTTTTTGGTTGACATTTTTTGCATATCATCATGTTTCACAAATTTTAAGTGGATCTTGGATATTGTGAATGTTATATTCATGAGTATCTGAATTGTGCTGTTTTCTTTTAAAGAATTACTGTCTGAACCACCAGGGAAGAAATTATGAGCTTTATTATGACAGTATTAATTCACTCATCTATCAGCTTTAGTTTGTTGAGATTTGTTCTAGGCATTTTTTAAGAGTACCTATTGCTTTAGAAACTATTTAGCCCTACTCCTCAACTTGTGGACCTTTTACAGTTCCTACTGAATGCCCAAGTGAGAAATGAAAAATCTATGATGAATCAGAGCTAAAGAATCTACCTATGTAGTGTGATTTCTGAGAAGGATTCTGTTTACAGCACACTCATCATTCTTTGCAAGGCCTCCTGGAATTTTGCTCCATATGTACATACCTGGCTTAATGTTTGGCAAAGATGGAACAGATTCCTGTTCAGGTTTCTGGTACTCTTTCTCTGTGTAGATCTGTCTTCTGCAAAATTCTGCTCAGTGACATTCTTTAACCTCACTAATTTCTAATTTCCCTCTCCTCAACTCAGTGAAACCACTATGTTCTGCTTTGAAAATTTCCATCCTAGTTTGAAAACTGGAATGGGTTTCTAGGAGGAAAACTAGGGCCATAGCAGAGTCCACCTTCATTTCTCTTCTCTCAGAGGTAACATTTCTGTGCTGCCTGCTATCCAACATCTGAAAATAACTCTTACATATATGGTATCTGGTCTTATACTTGTTAAGAGTAGGAAGGTGTAATGGACTGAACTGTGCCTGCCCAAAATGCATACATTAAAATTGTGATCCCCGGTGCCTTAGAATGTGACTGTTTTGGAGCTAAGATCTTTAAAGAGGTTGACTGAGATAAAATGAGACCATACAAGTAGACACTAATCTGTTACGATTGGTTGTCTTATAAAAAGAAATAATTAGGACACAGATGCATGTAGACCAAGGGGCAACCATGTGAGGACAGAGTAAGAAGTTGGCTATCTCCAGATCAAGGAGAGAGACCCCAGAAGAAAGCCAAACTGGCTACACTTGGATCTTGGACTTTGATACTGCACTTCTGCACTTTGATCTTGGACTTCTAGTCTCCAGAACTGTGAGAAATACATTTCTGTTATTTAAGCCACACAGTCTGTGGTGTTTTGTTATGGTAGTCCCAGTAAACTCATACAGGTTAAGTCAGATTTTCATTACTCCATCCTTTCCAACAGAAGAGTGCCTTAATGACATTATAAATTGCCCAATATCATTTAAACTATATCTTAAAAATCAAGTATTCCACATATCACCTAGATGCCATTTAGATTTATTTGAGGAAACACAAGTGTTGTAACTGTTAAATTGGGTCTTGTGCAATCTTTCTTATTTGAATGATTCACAGTATCTTATTATACAACATAGCCTTGTTTCAGAAAATCAGTGAGAAAAAGGCAAATGGCCGTTCCTTTCTCTAGCACTGAGCGCCCCAGCAACTGTTGTGCATTTTATAAATAAACACTTTTTCCATGAAAGGAAAAGGGGCAGCAATTTCCTGTATGTCCATTGAATCCTAAGGATTATCTAAGTTATAGTTATATATTGTTAACTTTCTAATACACATGACACTATTTTTCACAGTGCCCGCCTTTACTAGATGAGGGAAATGATCAAATGAGCTTCTTAAATGGACTAGTACATGAAAGAACTAAGATTCTTACCAGTTAACCTTCCTGTTTCTGCGAGCTCTTGGTCTTTTTTCCGCATTAAAGGGGATGGTATCCTCATTTTGGGTGAGGCCGCGGTTCTTTCCCCATATGAGCATGCCCAGTGGGATATTTAGAAATTTTTGTTTGTTTGTTTACGCTAAGAATGATCAAAATTTATTTTAACAAATGCTTTTGTAACCCTTTGCAAATTAACCAGTGAATACAAGATTTTGTTAAGAAAACTTTGTGTACTTTGAAGCATTTTTTGTTTTGCTTTATAATATATGTGGGAAACCTTGGCAGATGGGTATTGCAGACATGAACTGCACATACATGCCCACTGTTTCTCTTAATATTCCTGAATAGATTATTAGGTGAAAGCTATTTTTACCATATTTGAATTGTGAATTTGTAAGACATTAAAAAATTTTAAAGAGTTTTCTACTCATAGAGTAACATTAATAGTAAATACCATGTTACCTGGACTGTTAAGATACTTTGAATGAATGCTTTCTTTGGAAATACATATGTTGTACTCAAGCTGAATCAGATTTAGCTTTTGTTTAACAGATGGACAAGTCCTTTCAAAATGTTAATCCTAGCTCAGAATTCTCACTGACTGCTGTCATCTCAAGTCTTCTTTGATTCTCTGAAGAATACATGTGCCCAAACTTAGCATTTATCTGACTCTGCAAGGAGTGAAATGGATTTCAGGAAAATTTAATTAATGATGTTTTTAAAGGAGAATATAAATTTATCATCATCAATGCACAGATTTTTCTGATGGCAAAATCACCAGCTACAAACATGACATTTTCACAATGTCAGTGAGCATGTATCAGTTCAGTTCAGTCACTCAGTCATGTCTGACTCTTTGCAACCCCATGAATCGCAGCACACCAGGCCTCCCTGTCCATAACAAACTCCCAGAGTTTACTCAAACACATGTTCATCAAGTCGGTGATGCCATCCAGCCATCTCATCCTCTGTCGTCCCCTTCTCCTCCTGCCCCCAATCCTTCCTAGCATCAGGGTCTTTTCCAATGAGTCAACCCTTCACATGAGGTGGCCAAAGTATTGGAGTTTCAGCTTCAGCATCAGTCTTTCCAATGAACACCCAGGACTAATCTCCTTTAGGATGGACTGATTAGATCTCCTTGCAGTCCAAGGGACTCTCAAGAGTCTTCTCCAACACCACAGTTCAAAAGTATCAATTCTTTGGTGCTCAGTTTTCTTCACAGTCCAACTCTCACATCCATACATGACCACTGGAAAAATCATAGCCTTGACTAGAGGGACCTTTGTTGGTGAAGTAATGTCTCTGCTTTTTAATATGCTATCTAGGTTGGTCATAACTTTCCTTCCAAGGAGTAAGCGTCTTCTAATTTCATGGCTGCAATCACCATCTGCAGTGATTTTGGAGCCCCCCAAAATAAAGTATGACACTGTTTCTACTGTGTCCCCATCTATTTTTCATGAAGTGACGGGACCAGATGCCATGATCTTAGTTTTCTGAATGTTGAGCTGTAAGCCAATTTTTTCACTCTCCTCTTTCACGTTCATCAAGAGGCTTTTTAGTCCCTCTTCACTTTCTGCCATAAGGGTGGTGTCATCTGCGTATCTGAGGTTATTGATATTTCTCCTGGCAATCTTGATTCCAGCTTGTGCTTCATCCAGCCCAGCATTTCTCATGATGTACTCTGCATATAAGTTAAACAAGCAGGGTGACAATAGCCTTGACATACTCCTTTTCCTATTTGGAACCAGTCTGTTGTTCCATGTCCAATTCTAATTGTTGCTTCCTGACCTGCATATAGGTTTCTCAAGAGACAGCTCAGATGGTCTGGTATTCCCATCTCTTTCAGAATTTTCCACAGTTTAATGTGATCTACACAGTCAAAGGCTTTGGCATAGTCAATAAAGCATAAATATATGTTTTTCTGGAAATATAGAGGCCTAACTAGACTTCCCATGAATGAGGGCACTGGGACAAGTCTTGAATGTCTCCAGATGACAAACTACACTCAAATAATCTTGGTGCCCCATTGATTACAAAGGGCTGAATAGAGTTAGCAATGTATTCATTAAGGCAAACTCATAAAACATTAGAATATGTTGTATCATGATATAAGGGAATGTGTTAAGATTAAATGAATAGACATCATAATGCCATGTCCCCTGTCTGGAACACCGTAATAGAATGCTTCACAAATATTTTAATGAATGAGCCTTCACTTTCTCCAAGGAGTAAATGGAAATTAAATCAACACCAGCTTGTAAGTAGAAGGTGGTGGTTAATGGTGGCTTAATTACTCAGCTGTGTCCAGTTCTTTGTGACCACGTGGACTATAACCCTCAAGGCTCCTCTATCCATGAGATTTTCCAGGCAAGAATATTGGATAGTTTGTGTCAATACCAAACATTCCAATAACTAACTGAATGATCTTTGACATAATAGTGAACTTCATGTCATGAGCTTATTTTCTTATCTATAAAATAATTTTTTGTTTTCATTTAAAATACTAGTTTTTCAAGAAAGTATTGTATGTTCAGTAAAATGAGCTGAGAGAACTCTAGTTAATGTATTGCCCATTTGGAGAGTCACCAAAATCACTAAAGCCCTCATAAATATCCTGACGGTAAAGACACATATTGCATGTTAGGTAAAATTTTTTAAAATTTATTTAACAAGGAAATCCATTTTTATCTGCTTGTATAATATCTATTACTGATCCATTAAATGCAGCACAAAGAGGAACAATTTGCCAAGACTCTTTACAGAAGATGTATTCTGAGATACTCTATTTCCCACATGATTCAGTATGTTACAAGACTCCATTGGATGGTCAATAAACGAAAGAAATTGTTTCCTTCCCAATCTTCACTGGTGAATATTCCTTAATAGCTTTGCAAAGGTGTTGGGGTTTTAGACTTTGTGCTCCATTCTTCAGAAAACCCAGGCCAAAAATTTAAAATATTCTCAAAATGGCTCATAGAACCAAGTGTAAAATGCAAAACTATAAAACTCCTAGAAGACAATACAGGAGAAATACTCCTTTGGTCTAGAGATGAGTTTTTAGATACAACAGCAAAGGGGGTGAAGGAAATAGTAAATTGAATGCCATTGCATTTTTTAAATTGTTAGGAAGAAAATGTTGTCAAAGGATTAAAATACATACCATGGACTGGAAGAAAATATTTGCAAAAGACATATTTGATAAAAGAGCTGTTATCTAGAATATACACATAACTCTTAAAACTTAATCACAAAATAATTCAGTTTTAAAATGGGCAAAATATCTGAATCTCACCATAAAAGATATACACATGACACACAGACATATGAAAAGATGCTCAACATTATATGTAATTAGAGAATTTCAAAGTAAAAGACAAACTAGATACTACTACACACATACTATATTGCTAAAATTAAAAACATTGACAGTGCTAAATGCTGAGTAGGATGTGGAACAACATGAATTCTCATTCATTACAGGTAGTAATACAAAATGGCACAGCCACATGGGGGAGAGGGTCAGTAGTTCTTAGAGAACTAAATATCTTACCATAGTATTCAGCAGTCAGGACCCTTAAACTTTGACAAATGAATTGAAAACTATATCCACACAAAACCTATACATAGATGTTTGTAGCAGTTTTACTCATAATTGCCAAAATGTAAAGGAAACTAAGATGTCCTTCAATAGGTTAATGGATAAAATCAGGCAAACAAACAAAAAATATGGTGCATCCAGACAATGTAACATTATTCATTACTAAGAAGAAAAGAAATGAAAATACAAAGAGGAATCTTGGATGTGAATTACTCAATGAAAAAGCTAATCTGAAAAGACTGCATACTGTTAAATTCCAACTACATGACATTCTAGTAAAGGCAAAACTGTGGATACAGTGAAAAGATTAGTAACTGTCAGTGTATTGAGGGAGCAAAGGATGAATAGGTAGCCTATAGGGGATATTTAAGACTGTGAAAACTATTCTGTATTAAGCAATAATGGTAGACACATGATCTTATACATTTGTCAAAACCCATAGAATGTACAACACAGAGTGAAGTCTAATGTAAACTATGGACTTTCAATGATAATGATGTGTCAATGTTGGTTCATCAACTGTAACATGCATACCATTCTGACCTAGGATGTGGATGGTGAGATGATGAGGGGAGGGAGCGTATGAGAACTCTGTAGCTATATGTTTTTCATTGTATGAATATATCACCATTTGTTTATCTATTTTATTCTCTTGATAGACTTCAAGGTTGTTTCCTGATCAGGGCTACTATGAGTACTGCTGCCATAAAATTCTTGTATATGTCTCTGTGGTTATTATGTAGGCATTTCTCTGGTTTTATATATATATATATATATGGACTTCCCTGATGGCTCAGGTGGTAAAGCGTCTGCCCGTAGTGCGGGAGACCCGGGTTCAATCCCTGTGTTGGGAAGATCCCCTGCAGAAGGAAATGGCAACCCACTCCAGTACTCTTGCCTGGAAAATTCCGTGGACCGAGGAGCCTGGTAGGCTACAGTCTATGGAGTCACATATATATGTATGTATATATATATATATATATATACACACACACACACACACACATATATATATACACATATATATATATACATGTAGGAGTTACATGTGCATATATATATATATGTAGGAGCTACTTTGCTGGATCTTATGATATGCTTGGTTTAACAGCTAATCTCAAACATATCTCCAAAGAGCTTTTTCCAGTATGAGTGTTTACTGTTCCTTCTTCTTGCACACTTGGAGTAACCGTATAATTTCAACCATGCTAGTGGTTTGTAATGTATTTTGTTGTGGTTTTTATTTTAACTTCTCTGACTAGTGGCATTAAGCAACTTTTCACATATTTGCTGAACATTGGGTATACAGTTTTTTGTAAAATTTCTATTCAAGGACTTACCAATTTTTTCTCTTCCCCATCTTCCTTTCTACCTCCCTATTTCCCTCCTTCTTTGTCTTTTTTTACCCACAGTTGGATTATGTATCTGTTTATTATGCATTTGTGTGAGTTCCAAATGTACTCTACATATGATGAGTCCTTTGCCAAATATAGGTTTTGTAAAGATGTTTCTGATATAAGTTGAAATTTTTATTTTTAATATAGTTCGCTGAAGGAAATTTTTATTTTATGGTTATTACATTATGTATGTTAGCAATCTTTTCCTTCCCAAGTCATAAAATAATTATGCTATATGTAGCATTCTAGAATCATCATTGTTCAACCTTTCATATTTAGATTTATAAACAATCTGGGGCCTATTTTGTTTATGATGTATGGTAAGAGTATAAATTCATTTTTTCACTATGAATATACAAGTGCATGCATATTATTTATTTAAAAGACATGCAGTTTTTTGTGCCCCAACTGATATATTTGTCATAAATTATTCTACTTTACTTGTGTGAGTCTGCTTCTGACCTGTCTATGCTGTTAGATTAAATATTATATATATATATATTTTTTTTTTTTTTTTAATTTTTAAGAGCAGTTTTAGGTTTAAACATGTTATTCCATTTTTTTAAATTGATTTTTGGCTGGGCTGAAATCTTCATTGCTGAGCATGGGCTTTGTCTAGTTGCAGCAAGCAGGGACTACCCTTCATTGCAATGCATGGACTCTCTTGCTATGAGGCACAGGCTCTGACACATGGGCTTCAGCAGTTGTAGCTCATGGACTCTCGAGCACAGGCTTAGTGGTTCTGGCGAGCAGGCTTAGCTGCTCTGTAGCATGTGGGATCCTCCTAGAACAGGGATTGAATCCATCTCCCCTGCATTGACAAGCAGATTCTCAACCACTGGATCATCAGGGAAGCCCCTCCTTTTTTTGTTCATCTAACTTTGGACCAATTTGACACCACTCATTCTTTAGTGTTCTTTATATCAATATCTTGTAGTCCAAGACACTCAATTATGTTGTTTCTTTAGAAAATCTTGATGTTGTCAGCAATTTTATTCAATATAGAATATTAAAAAATTAAAAATAAAAGGTCAAAATGAAACAAAATTCTTGTTGAGTGTTAATATCTTAAAAATCCATTTATTAGGTCCTCTTTTCTCTCTCATTTACTGTGTGAAGGTCATGCATATCTCATATCATATTTACCCTTTATATTTTGTGTTATTTTGATACCATTGTAAATGATACCATTTATTATTCCATTTTATTTTCTAAGGGTTTTAGTGCCTGTACATGAATGAAATATTTTGTTCAGTCGCTAAGCTGTGTCTGACTCTTTGCAACCCCATCGACTGCATGCCCATCTTCGCTGTCCTTCACCATCTCCTGGAGCTTTCTCAAACTCATGTCCATTGAGTTGGTGATGTCATCCAACCATCTCATCCTCTATTGTCCCGTTCTCCTCCTGCCTTCAGTCTTTCTCAGCATCTAGGTCTTTTCTCCTGAGTTGGCTTTTCCAGTGACCATTTTGCATCAGATGGTCAAAGTATTGGAGCTTCAGCCTCAGCATCAGTCCCTCCAATGAATGTTCAAGATTGATTTCCTTTAGGATTGACAGGTTGGATCTCCTTGCAGTCCAAGGGACTCTCATGAGTCTTCTCCAACACCACAGTTCAAAAGCATCAATTCTTTGGTGCTTAGCCTTCTTTATGGTCCAACTCTCACATCCATACATGACTACTGGAAAAACCCACAGCTTTGACTAGACAGACCTCTGTTGGCAAAGTAATGGCTCTGCTTTTTAATATGCTGTCTAGGTTTGTCATAGTTTTTCTTCCAAGGAGCAAGTGTCTTTTAATTTCATGGCTGCAGTTACCATCTGCAGTGATTTTGGAGCCAAAGAAAATAAACTCTGTCACTGTTTCCGTCATTTCCCCATCAATTTGCTGTGAAGTGATGGAACGAGATGTCATGATCTTAGTTTCTTGAGTGTTGAGTTTTTAGACAGCTTTTTCACTCTCATCTTTCACTGTCATCAAGAGGCTCTTTAGTTCCTCTTGGCTTTCTGTTGTAAGTGTGGTGTCATTTGCATATCTGAGGTTGTTGGTATTTCTCCCAGCAATCTTGATTCCAGCTTGTGCTTCATCCAGCCTGGCATTTCGCATGATGTACTCTGCATATAAGTTAAATAAGCAGTGTGACAGTATACGGCCTTGGCATACTCCTTTCCCAGTTTTGAATATAGTCCTGCATATATTTTACAGTGCCTAAATTCACACATTGATGTTAACATATGTTCTATGATCTTAGAGTTTTTATATAAACAATCATGGAAATTTTAATTTCTCTCTTTCCCATTTTTATATACATGTAATGTTTTCCTTTATTTTTCTTGTGTATTATATTGGTTAGTGAGTGAGTAAAGTCGCTCAGTTGTGTCCGACTCTTTGCGACCCCATGGACTGCAGCCTCCCAGGCTCCTCCATCCATGGGATTTCCAGGCGAGAATACTGGAGTGAGTTGCCATTTCCTTCTCCAATTATATTGGTTAGATTCTGTCGAATAACTGTGGTGTTGGAGAAGACTCTTGAGGGTCCCTTGGACTGCAAGGAGATCCAACCAGTTCATCCTAAAGGAAATCAGTCCTGAATATTCATTGGAAGGACTTATGCTGAAACTAAAACTCCAATACATTGACCACCTGATGTGAAGAACTGACTCATTTGAAAAGACCCTGATGCTGGGAAAGATTGAAGGCAGGAGGAGAAGGGGATGACAGAGGATGAGACGGTTGGATGGCATCACTGACTCAATAGACATGAGTTTGAGTTGGTGATGGACAGGGAGGCTTGGCATATTGCAGTCCATGGGGTCGCAAAGAGTCGGACACGACTGAGCAACTGAACTGAACTAAACAAGATACCTGAGACTGGGTAGTTTACAAACAGTATATATTTATTTCTCACAGTTTCAGAGGCTGGAAGTCTGTAATCTGGGGGGCCAGCATGATCAGGTGAAAATTCTCTTTCAGCTTGCAGACTTCTCATTGTATCTTCAGATGGTGGAACAAGCTAGGAAGCTCTGTGGAATCTCTTTTTACAAGGGCATTTAACCCATTCCTAAGGGCTCCATGATCATGACCTAATCACCCTCCAAATGCACCCCTTACTATTACCATCACTTTTGAATGTGAATTGTGAGAAAACACATTTATACCATAGTGATCTTGTAATGTAATTATCATTAAATGGAAGTAGTAATAGTGAAACATTTTTTCTGATTCCTAATCTTCGGAAAAAGTTTTTAATAATTTACCACAAAGTACAATTTATCTGAAAGTATTTGTAGAATCTCTCTACCAGATTAAATGCTCTAATTTCTTGTTCATAGGGTTTAGTAAATCAGTGATGAATATTCTAAAATGCTTTTTTCATCTGTTATAATAATTATACCTCCTTTATTCCTTAGTGCGGTGAATTGTCTTTATTGAACTTTAAATGTGAACACCAAGCATTCAGAAATAATCTTCACTTGAATGTGATGTATTATCTTGTTTAAATAATGCAGTGTTCATTTTAAATATTTTATTAAGATATTTTCATCTACGTGCATGCAAGATTGCCTTGCCAATTTCCATTCTCAAAATGTTTTTGTCTTAGTATCAAGACCATATATAATAAACTCATAGAAAGAGTTAGGGAGTGTTCCTTCACATTCTATTTTTTATATAATTTTGTGTAAGTGCTGACATTTATTCATTGGAATAACTCACATCACTCACAACCAATGCTGGGCCTGAAGTTTTATTTTTAGGAAAAGTTTTACTTGAGTATATCAGTTTAATATATATAAACTTCTCAGGTTTTCTACTTCTTCTTTTGTCCATTTGGTGTTTTTGGTTTTGAAAAATATTTGTCCATTTCACCTATATTTCTAATGAACTGTTCATAATAATCATAATAATTGTTCATAAAACTTACTATAATTACTGCCTGTAGGATTTTTGTGATTTTCTCATTCATAATACCAGTTATGTGTGCTTTTTTTTTCTTCTACCACTAATTTCAATCCAACTTTTGTAGATTTTCACCTTTACGTGTGTGTTCCTCACTTCATTGGGTCTTGCTCTTATTTTCATCATTTCTTTCCATCAAATACCTTTAGTAGCCATTCAGATTAATATTGTGATTTCTTTTGTGTCCCAAGGTATTTTAGAATTCTATTGCTTAATTAGTTAACTAATATTTGAGGGGTTTGAATGTACTTTTTTGTGGTAGACATGTAAATTTAACCCATTGGTTTAGGACGTTAAATTATGCATTATTTTAATCCTTAACAGTCCAGATTCAGCTTTATGGTCTATCATCTGGCCAATTTTGATTATTTATATATATATACACACACACACACACACACACACACATATATATGCTTGAAAAATTTGTTCATTTGCAGTTATTCTTTGCAGGGTTCTACATATATCAGTTTTGTTAACTTTATTAATCATTCTGCCAAACTATTTTATGTTCTTTAAATTTTTATCTGATTATTCTGTTGAAGCTTCATAGACATCTATTGCCCTAAGACTGTAGATTTTTTTCTGTTTTTCTTGTTAGCTTAGCAAGGATTTAATGTGTTTTAAATTATGGTCTTAGGCAAATATAATTTAGGATTATTATATATGTCTGAAGGTTGATCTTATTAACAACTTGAAATGCCCCTCTGTGTATCCTGTAATACTACATATCTTAAAACTATCTAATGTTAGTTGTGCTACCTAGGTTTTCATTAGTGTCTGCATTACATATCTTTTTTCAGTTAGGTTCAAACTTTGTATTCTTATATTAAAATATTTTCTGTTAACAACAAATCATTGGATATTGTGTATTTATCCAGCCTACCAGCCATTGTCTCTTTTATGGAGAATTTATTCTACATGTATTTAGTGTAATTATTATTTGGGTTAAATCATTACTATTTCTTTATTTAATCAATTTATATTGTTCTTATTTATTTTCTGATTCTTGCCTTCCTTTGGATTCATCTATAACTTTTCTATTTAATTTCCTATTTAGAATGTCAGTTATATATTTTTCCCCAAGTTTTTCCTATTGCGAAAAACACACATAACCTAAAATCTACCAACTTAAACTTTTTTTTAATTTTCAGTTTTATTAATCTGTAATTGACATACAGCACTGTAAAAGTTTAAGGTGTACAACATAATGATTTGAGTTACATACATCATGAAATAATTACAGTAACTTTAGTCAATATTCACCATCTTGTATGGATACAAAATAAAAGAAAAAACTTTTTTTGTGTGATGAGAACTTTTAGGTTTTTCTCTCTCAACAACTGACATATATAATATCACAGTATTAATTATTTTTACCATGTTGTACATCACATCCCTAGTACTTCTTTATCTTATAATTGGAAGTTTGTAACTACCTTCCTTCGGTTCTCCCTGTCCCCCACCTCCACTTTGGTAACCACAAATCTGATCTGTATGAGTTTGGTTTTTAAGTATAATGGACCTACTATTCTATGTTAGTTCTTAGTGTCCAGCATAGCAATTCAATATTTCACCACAATAAGCCTAGTTACCATATGTCATCATTTAAAGATACAGCATTATTATTGACTGTATTCCCCATACTGTACATTTCATAGCTGTGACTCATTTATTTTGTAAATGAAAGTTTGTACCTCTTAATCTTCCATACCTTCTTCTCTCCTCCCTCCCACCCTTCCCCTCTGTCAATTCCCTATTTTTTCCTTATATATATATTGCTCTGTTTCTGTTTTGTTTTGTTCATTTAATTTCCACATGTAAACAGTCATACAGTATTTGTCTTTCTCTTCATAATAAGTGACTTATTTCACTTAGCATAATACCCTCTCGGGCCATCTATTGTGTTGCAAATAACAAGATTTCATTCTTTTTTCATGTCAGAGTAATTGGGTAAAATTCCATTTTACATATACACACAGACACATACTTACATACCTGCCACATTTTCTTTATCCATTGATTTATGATGGACAGTTATGTTGCTTCCATGTCTTGGCTCTAGGGTATTGTAAATAATACTGTAATGAACATAGGGGTGCATGTATCTCTTTGAGTTAGTGTTTTCATATTCTTTGGAAACATATCCAGGGATGGAATTGCTGGATCATAATGTACTTCATTTTTAAATTTTTTGAGGAACTTCCATACTGCTTTCTGTATTGACTACACCAATTTATATTCCCAGGAACAGTGCACAAGGATTCTTTTTTCTCCACATCCTCACTGATACTTGTTATTATTTTTTTAACATTTTGATAATAGTCCTAACAGGTGAGGTGACATCTTATTGTGGTTTTAATTTACATTTTCCTGATTTTTACTGAAGTTGAACATCTTTTCACGTGCTTGTTGGTCATCTTATGTCTTTGGAAAAATGTCTGTTCAAGTCCTTCACCCATTTTTAAAACCACATTTTGTTTATTTGTTTGTTTATTTGATGTTGAGTTGTGTTATATTAATTCCTTATCAGATGTATCTTTTGTAAATGTGTTCTCCCATTCAGTAGGTGCCCTTTTCATTTTGTTTATAGTTTCCTTTGCTGTACAAAAGATTTTAGTTTGATACGGCCCCATTTGTTTATTTTTGCTTTTGTTTCCCTTGCCTAAGAGTCCTCACAAAGAGTGGGACATGACTGAGTGCCTTCACTTTCACTTTTTCTTTCACTTTCCCTTGCCTAAGGTGATCTATCCAAAAAATATTTCTCTGACCAACGTCAAAGTGCACACTGCACTTTTTCCTCCTCTGTCGAGGAGTTTCATGACTTCGGATCCTACATTTAAATCTTTAATTTATTTGAACTTATTTTGTATATGGTGCAAGAAAGTCATCCATTTTGATTCTTTTGCATGCAGCTGTCCAGTTTTCTCAACATCACATATTGAAGAAACTATCTTTTCCTCATTGTATATTCTTGCCTCCTTTACTGTAGATTAATTGACCATATAAATGTGGGTTCATTTCTGGACTCTTTATTCTATGCCATTGATCTACATGTGTTTTTGTGTCAGTACTATTTTAATTACTGTAGCTTTGTAGTATAGTTTGAAATCAAGGGGACTTTGTATCTCTAAAATTGTTTTTCTTTCTCAAGATCTTTTTGGCTATTCAGGGTCTTTTGTGTTTCCATACAAGTTTTAAAATTCTTTATTCTGGTTCTCTGAAAAATGCCACTGATATTTCATTAGGGGTTGCATTGAATCTGTAGATTGCCTTAGGCAGCATGGTCATTTTAACAGTATTAATTCTTCCAATCCATCAGTAAAACATATCTTTGTTTAACTTATCAAAATATCCTTAAGCAATATCTAAATTGTAGCATTTGTCATGATATCCTTTCTTTTTAAGGTTGATTGATAATATATGCAAATACTGTATTCTAATTACCCATTGGTAATCATCATCCATTGGTTTATCCCAAATTACTTCCATATTTTAGCTATTGTGAATATTGGTGATATGAACATGTATGTACAAATATTTCTTCAGGATCCTGCTTTCATTTCTTTTGGATATTTTGTCACTGTTCAGTTGCTGAGTCATGTCCTACTCTTTAAGACCCCAAGGACAGCAACTCACCAGGTCCTTCACTATCACCTGGCATTTGCTCAAATTCATGTCTATTGAGTCAGTGATGCTATCTAACCATCTCATCCTCTGCCTCTCCCTTCTCCTTTTGCCTTCAATCTTTCCCAGCATCAGAGTCTTTTCCAATGAGTAGACTCTTTGGGGTATATACTCATGCTATAGGCTGAATGTACCCTCTAAAAACCATGTGATTAATTCTTAATACCCACTGATGACATTGCGGGGTGAGCCTTTTAGGGGGTGATTAGGTTATGAAGGCTCTGCCCTCATGAGCGAAATTAATATCCTTATAAAAGTGGTCAAAGAGAAATCCTATGTCCCTTATGCTGTATCCACACGTGTCTTTTTATTTCCATAAGTTTTATAATGAGAAAGGAGCCATATTTTTATTGGATTTGTATGGCCTTTTGACAGCTACTTGTGACTAGTTATGACTGGCAAATAGAAATTACCTCTAGTAGTGTTAGGAGCAGTTGACATGGAAAGTGAATCTTTTTTTGTAGAGGAGGTTTTTGTTTTGTTTTGTTTTTTATGATTTACTGTATTATACCCTTATTCCTATAATAGTTGAGTTTGCTATTTCAACTCAAAGTATTAACATGATTGCATAGTACTTAAGTCACTTTCACCAGTGGAAATGAAAAATACAGAAGGCTTGCTATTGGTTGGAAAAGTTGGCATTGTATGAGGCAGGGCAACATATTTTTGCCACTCTGTTTCAGACCGTGCCTTCAGGGCATTTTAGACATGTCATCAACATTAATCTCCAAAGCAGCCCTGTGAGAGGAGTGATGCTAATTTCACCCTATATGTAAGGAAATGGATCAAGAGACATCAGACCTTCCTGCAAATTACCAGATCCGTTTCACCTGAAAGTCTGTGAATTTTCCACAACAAATTGCTGGCAGAAGTCCACTCATGAGACACTGTCTCTGCTCTTCATGTGCTCATGTCTTTAGGTCAGAAAGGATTTTTGGGGAAAATGAAACATGACCTCATATCTGATACAGAAAAACAGTGGGACTGCTTTGGCAAATGTGGTGGAGATATTTGTTTGATCCATTTGTAAGATATCTTCATGCTCATCTGCTCATTTAACCTTAGGACACCCCTAGATCATGAACCAATCTGGTTAAATACAGTTTCTAAACCAGGCCTTAGTATTCAAATAATTTGTTTCTATATACAATCTTTGGGTAGCAAAGAACACTTTTTTCTAATGCTCCAACTCTAATCTTACAAAAAGAGCCTCCTATAAATAAGGCCAATATTTCATTTCCACCGTAACCTAAATGTTTTTCTAATAAAACAATACATAACCTATCACAGAAATGAAAATCTACATATAGTATTACAATCAAAGCAGAAATAGAAACAAATTTTACTTTTATTTACATTTTTAGTTGTTTTATGTACTTTCTTTATGCAAAGTCTATATTTACACAGCTGAAATTCAATTAGATTTTTATTGTCTTTTGTTTCCTTAGATTTGTGTGATAGGTATTTTTGCATGTTTATAAATTCTTTACAAACCTCAATTTAATGGCTACCTGGAATCCTTTAGCAGGGATATATGTGACTTCAGTTATTCATTCCTCAGTTATTATGTATTTAATGATTTCTATTTTTGTGAATCTAAACAAAGTTGAAATAAATGTTTTTTATATAAATATTTCTCCTGATTTCACAGTATGATTATATATATTATATCTATAGATAAAGTTTCTGAGTCAAGGGGAAACATGTTTTATTTGTTCATGGAAATTGTGCATTCTATAAAACTGTGGGTATAAATTTTAGTTTGGTATCTAAAAATTAAGCTTTGACATGTTGGAGAGTGGAGCGGTAAAAACTCAACAGAGAAAATGAGGTTCTCTGAGGACGGGATAAATGGATAAGTGACACTGGTCTTCTCCATAACCTTGAAATCTGCAAACATAGGCAGTCATCTGCCCTATCTTATGAAAGAGGTGAGGTTGCCCAGGACAGATCCTGGTATATACTAAGAGTAAAATCTCTCTGCTTTGATTTTTTTCTTCCCTGTCCCAACAACTTGTATCAGACAACACCATTGTCCTGGCCTTCTGTTCTTAGCTCAGACCTCCCTTTCGCCTTCCAAAAGTGCATGCTGAGCCTCACTTTCTGTAGACAATCAACAACTGCCTTCTCTCCCTTTAGGGGAATTGCTTTGCTTTGCTTTGAAATTGCAGGAAAGCCTTCATTTAATGTTTGCATTTGGTTGAAAAGCCTGAGAAGACTCAGCAAGGACAAGCAAATGAATATAAAATAGGGAGGAGAAAAGGGACAGAATAAGAAATAGGATTCAGTGGCACTGTTTTTTCTTTTTTTCTTTTCTTTTTTTTAAATTGGAGAAATAGACATGCCACCCACATGTGTAGGTCACAAACTCAGAAATTCAAAGATGACGATTCTGAATATCAAAGTAAAAGTTACTCAGACAGAATGCATATGTTTCTCATTTACATGGGTGATTTCTCTGACTTGAAATGCTGACTATATTCAGGACACTTTTGTCTTCAATTCTCTGTTCATAGGTGCAATTATAATGAAAAGGAAAACTAGGAGGGACTATTTGTTGTTACAATTTGCCATGACTTTCAGAGAAGATAACCCATTTAATCTTTATGAAATCCAGTAAGAATTTCTGTTCTCACCTTTAGGCAAAGAAATAGAACTATGTTAAGTAAGTCACCCCAAATTTCCATTACTGTCCCCGGTACTTTTAAAAATATTAGCCATGTAGTAATATCTAGCAAAAACATTACTTGTAGGCATATACTTAGAATAACATATCAGAGATGTGAATTACAGCATTGTGTTTCATAACAAAAAGCAGAAAAAACAAATATACATTAGTTACTAGTAGGATATGGATTTTAATGTATGAGATATCCATTGACTAGAACTCTGTGCTGAAATTAAAATGTGTAAACTAAAATTATATGAACCAACTTCCTCAAATTATACTGTTTACCAAAAAGCAAGATACTGAATGATTTATGCTGTATGATAATGTTATGTGAAGTTTGAGTACATAAAGATGGTTGTAAACATAGATTGCTACTGCTGCTAAGTTGCTTATAGCTACTTAAATAATACTAGTGTAACAAATATTTATAGGAATGGAACAGAAAAAAAAATCAGGAAAGTGATTAATTTTGAGTAGGGAAATGTGAATAGAATCAAGGAAAATGTACAAAGAAAATCTCTATTCTGTTTGAATAACCATGAAGCCAATGCTAAAATCTTGCAATTTTATTTACTTAGGCTGTGGCACTCAGACATTTATTGTATTATTATTTTCAAATAATTGTTGAGTGCGTAAATGCTTGGAAATAAAACAATGAAGGAATGTAAGCAATATTTCTCAAATATAAAATAAACAGTTTGAATCTGAACTATATTTTTTTCCATTAAAATGCAGATATTTTGATTCTGCCCTACGTAAAATAAGTTGTACCTGTGAGACTAAGCCTAGTAGAAAGAACTCCAATGTGCACACACACATCACATACACAACATCATTCCTGAGAAATGTTCTGCATGTTTGTATGTTGCATACTATGTTTTGAGAATCTTTGGTCTGAAAGAACATTTATTGAATTCTCTGGAGCCAAATAAAAAATAAACATTTCCCCAAGGATATCTTGGATTATCTACTCAACCCAATTAATAAAACAAAGTGATATGAAGAGAACAAATAAAAACTAACAGCATGGTTTCAATGCTAGCTTTGGCTTTAACTTGCTGTCCTGAGTAGACGCTTAAACTTTTTCTCCCCAATTTCCTGTGCATAAAGTGATAGCAATGGAATAAACCAATACAGCACTTTCTTTTAATGCTCTTCCAGCAAATCTGAATTAGCCAGCTTCTTCTAATATTAAACAGTGATTATATCAGATCATTCATTTAATTGAATACCTTTGACTCTTGAACAACACAGGATTTAGGGACACCCACCCTCCACACGGCCTATAATTAATAGTTGGACTGGCTATCCCTGGTTCCTCATATCCCTGGTTGTGCATGTGTGGACCTGGTAGTACATGGTATTGACTGATGTAAAAAACTGCACATGAGTGCACACGTGGAGTTCAAACCCGTGTTATTTAAGGGTTAACTGGATTTATTGAGTACCTAACACACACCAAGCATTATTTTAAAGCTCAGTCCAGTCCTTACTTTAGGCCTGTCTTACGGCCATAGGTAGGATTATGTGGTGCTGATCTCAGCATTAAAGAAAGGCCAGAGTATATAAAAGGCCCATACATTATGTAAGACATAACCACAACAAATTATTGCAGTAATCTAGAAGAGATAAACGTGTATCTCTTCTTTATAGACAAGGCAGCTGAGGCTCAGTTATGTTAAATAACTGTTTAGTTATAAAGCCGTAATATGGCAAAGCCAATATTTTAATCACATCCTGCAAGTTGTAAACCCAGGCCCTTTTTTTGTGGTTAATTAGGGGTGTAGTGGCCTTAATAATTTCTCGCAATCTGATACTGATGGATTCAACTGTCTGGCAGTTGTCATCCTCTGGTACCAGGGTGGGGCCTTATTTAACCACAACGGAAATGTCATGCTCTTTGAAAATATTTCTTATACTTCCATTGTTTGACATTTTGAGTTTCTCCTCCCCCAAGAGTATCATGTTGGACTCTGATTCAACCTTGGCTAAGATATCCTCTCTGTCTTTGTGGAATGAACACCTTGCCTCAGAATTCTTTATTAATCAATAGATTTGTATCCTTCAGCTACATTTGAAACAGAAAAATCCTAATTATGACCCCAAGTTGTCCTTTCAAAGTAACAAAATAAAACCCTAATCCTTGGAGCTCTCACTCTAATATGGGAGGGAAAATAGTATATAATTCCTAGCACAAGTCAGGGCATCAACATGGTCTAAGGCACAGGGTCGGAGTTCCTTCCTTTTAGTCATCCAGGAAATTGCTCAGTATAGCTAGTTTGATCCTCTGTCCTACAGGGCATGCCAACATTGCCCTTTGTTCTCACCATTACAACATTCTGGAAAAGTTGTTGATTTCAACTTGGCCAGGAGAACTCAAGGACTCTTAATGGATCTGAGAAACCAGGGAGATTATGATTTTGAGGAAAAAAAAAATAGTGAAAAAAGCCACAGCCCTCTCCACTTTCCACTGAGGGTTGTTTCCTCATGCCTGGTCAGCATCTTAATTCTCTCTCTCCTGTCAGCTGGCTACACGATCTCAGCCCATCCTGGTAGTTGCTCCCATTCTCGTCTATATTATCTCCCTAATTATCAACTTAGATTGATATTTTCCATTATTTTCCAGGGGAGAAGAAAAGGAAGTGAGAGATTTTTCCCCTCCATACATAAAACATCTAAACATTCCAATACCTCACCCAGATTTACACCAGACCAAATTCTACCCATTTTTTGCCCTCTTCAGGAATAGTAACTGTCTGTGAAGATTTCCACGATCATGCTTAATCATATCTATTGCACCTTATTATAATAATTGTGTTATTAAACAGTTTGTTTTGATGCCTCCTTTCTGAACTGCAAACATTTTGAAAACCAAGGACATGTCTTATGTACATTCATAACCCCAAAACTAAACATAATGCAAAAAAGATTATACATTTATTTTTGTTGAGGATTTTAAAGCAACCATCATCATTTTCTCACTTATAAAATCTGCTTAATGGAAAATTCACATCCATTTATGTTGTGTAGACAATTAATGCTCATAACCTCGAAGAGACAAATTTCAAGCAGTAAAAGGATCATATATGGATTAGTTATACATTTTTTAAAATTTAAAAAGATGTTATAACTGTATTCCCTGACTTCGTAGTAAAGCAAAAACCTTCAACTTCTGGCTTCTGCATTTAGTTCTTGGGATGAATGCCATAATCCTTTAGTTTTGTTTCCAGGATACATTTCACCTATTTTCCCCCACTGATACTATAACTCCTTCTATAATTCTGGCCAAGTCTGTTCTTATTATAAAGGGACCATTTGCAATTGGAGACATTTTTTGGTGACATTTCACTGGGACTCTACCTCTCAGAATAAGCACATGTTAGGGGATTAAAATAAAAAACTGCATCTAATAGTAGTAACTAAATAGATGTCTTAAGACTGTCTCAAAATAGCAGATTGAGGACATGAGAAATCACATAAAATCCTTCTGCTGTGCCAAAAATTGTGTAAAATACCACATACATTTTCTCTGTTTCTTGTAGAGCTTTGTGATATGGGGCTTATTAAACTTGCTCTACAAGTAAACTGAGATTCAGAGTCAGTTCAAGTGATATTCTAAGACTAGATGACAAAAAGTGGCAGAACTGTGAACATTGTTTGGTTTTCTTGCAGACTGAGGTTCAGTACTTTTCATTTCTCATTTAGGTCTAAGCTCCTGAAAAAAGTCACTTTCCTAACCTTACAACAGTGGCAGTGTTGGTGGCCGCAGTCCAATAATGGTTGCTGGTGAACAATTACTGGCACCTTGAGACATAAGAGAAATGAGTAATAGAGCTGATGATGGGAAGCCACTCTGGTGTTTTGCTGCAAGCTGACTCTGGTACTTTCTTGGGTGACCTTTGTTGGCTATGCCAAGGGGGTTCCTTTTTAATGCTGCTGCTAAATGCCATTAGTAGCAACAGCTGTGATTTTCTGTCACTCTCATTAACCTCAGGAGAGAAGTTTCCAAGGAACCTCTTCTAAGGAAGGTCACCGGCTCTTTCTGTCATCAAACTACCAGTCTGTGATTAGAATAGTAAGGTAGGAAGTCAATGGAATGGTAAACTGAAAATTTGGAGAAACAAAGGAGAATTAAATTAGAATTAGGCTTCCAGACCGGGAAATCATAAACACTATGGACCAGAAGGCAAGTGACGGGGGTGGGAGGGTGCCACACTAGTGGAGAAGAGGGAATGCTATTTGTTTCCCTTTTCCATAAGAGAGACAAATTAAATTCTACAGCGTTGTACCAGATATTTTTTGGTATTGATGTTGAAATCCATGCTAGATGTTTAAAATGACAGAAAAGCATGAGACAAGTGCTCGGGCCTGGTGCACTGGGAAGACCCAGAGGGATCGGGTGGAGAGGGAGGTGGGAGGGGGGACCGGGGTGGAGAATACATGTAAATCCATGGCTAATGCATTTCAATGTATGACAAAAACCACACACACAAAAAATAAATTAAAAAAAATAAAATGACAGAAAAGAGATAGGTGTAGGGGTGAGGAATCTAAGCCAGGTATTTGGAAGAATGCTCTTTTATCAACAGTGATTTCAGAGATCTCCATAAAAGTGGAGCACAGTGTGGATATTAAAGGTATTCTGATGTTTGGGGTCTTACATGCAGTATCTCAGACATTCTCACAAGTCACAGTGCATCTCACGAGGCATTAGTTGCTCACAGCGCCTATGAGATTGCCAGCTCACTCAAAGGGAAGAATTTACGTTCCTGGAATTGATGCTGTGTGAGCTCCCTCTACTGCCCCTCCTTAATTTTAAAACCACAAAGATTTGTTCTGGGGAAAGCTGACACATTCAAACATGAAGTTCCTATGGGATTTTCCTGAGGCAATAAAGTAAGAAAATATGTGGAAAGAATGGCTTCAATGAAAGGGCACATTTCATGGATGATATGTTATTGTGACCATGGAAGGGGATGATGGAAGTGGGTGATGGAGTTAAGTGTTAAGGTCTTACAAGGCTTAAGGACCTTTGTTGTTAAAATTATGCTTCATTTTTAAAAAGGTCACTGTTAAATATATATTTGCCTTTAAAATTCTTGCCAGTTCAAGCTATTCTTGGCATTTTGATCTCTTTAGGGGACTTCTAAAGCTGAGAGGAAGCTTTATATATTTCTAAGATTTCATAAAATTATGAGCAAAATTTCTAAAAGGCAGCTCCCTGTCTAACAACTAAAGGAGAGGCTTACATTTCTCATGTTCATCTGTTAAAATATTGTTTTATTGTGATCCCTACTATATGACAGACCCCTTAAAGCTAGAATCAAAAAATATTACTGATAAGCTTCTCTTCCCACCTTTCCTGTCTTCCCAGCAAGACTTTTCAGTCTTCTTTATGTTTCCATTGTCCACTGTTTATAACCTAAAATGGTATTTAACTAAATTTCTCTCACTGACTGCAATCTCTTAAAAGTCATTTCAGGAAGAGAGACCAGTGTTCACAGACTTTGAGCCAAGAAAATCTACATCAGGAAGGACTTTGATATGATCAAAAATTGTCCAATTTCCCTTAAATAACAAAAGGGTGACAATGAGAAATGAGCTGCTACTGAAGAAGTAGACAGAGGATGACACATACTGGTCCAAAAGTCTGTGTTAATTTTTAATTGAAAAGCAGTGTAAGGCCTTGGATAATATGGTCATTTTAACACTGTTGATTCTTGCAATCCAAGAAACAGAATATATCTTTCTGCTTGTGTTGTCTTCAATTTGTTTCATCAGTGTCCCATGGGATATATAATAGAACACAAAGAATATAGCCAATATTTATAATAAGTATTAATGGAGTATAACCTTTAAAATTGTGAACCACTATACACCCATAGCTTATATAATATTTTACATCAACTGTACTTAAATTAAAAAAAAAAAATCAACCCAGGATGAGGGTAAATATCTTCCCTACTGTGATAATCTCTGACTTGTTATTGATCCCAGCAATAAAGACTTAATTTCTTTTAATGAATAATAATAAAAAGGAATGTAAGGCCAAGGAAGGCTTCTTTTCAAGACTCTTTGGTAGTTGTCAAGAGATGAAGGCAGACAAAAATTGGTGAAGGTTCTAAATAATGTTTCTAGTCTTGAACACACTTTCATTCAGATAACTTAGAGATCATGTATAAAACCAAGTAAATATTAGATAATAAAAATTTTAATTAAGCATTTCATGTTGACGTAGTTATAGATAGATATGCAGTTATAAGTAATAGTATATATTATTAAGGTTTTGTAAGCAATCTCCATTGGGGAAACTATGTAAAGAATATGTGAGGCCTTCCTGTAGTATTACTTTAACTGCATACCTATCTACAGATGTGTCAAATGAAATGCTTAATTAAAAATTCTATTTTCTAACCACGATCAATATATTGTTAGTTACACAGACAACATGGCTTCCGTGGTGGCTTGGTGGTAAAGAATCCACTTGTCAATGCAGGTGGGTTGACTCCCTGGATCAGGAAGGTTTTCTGGGAAGAAAATGGCAACCTACTCCAGTATTCTTGCCTGGGAAATCCCATGGACACAGGAGCCTGGCAGACCAATCAGACATTACTTAGAACTGCACAATAACAACAACAGACAAGATACTGAACATTTGCTTCACCCCAAGGATCCTTCAAATTGCTCTTTTCAAGCCACATTCACTTATCCCCTGCCTCATCCTTTATTTAAGCCCTGACATCTACTATTTTTCTTCTTCTCTATAGTTTTAAAATTGCTAGAATGTTATATAAAGGCAATAATGCACTATGTAAACTTCAAAAAGTAACTTTTGTCACTGAGCATAATTTTTGGGAGATTCATTTAGATTGCTGCATGTGTCACAATTTTAGTAACTTTTTATTATTATTTACTAGTATTCCATTGTATGGATGCACAACAGTTAATGTAACCATTCAGGCATTGAAGGATATCTAGGTTATTTTCAATCTTGGGTCTGACAAATAAAGATGCTACAAACATCCATGTATGTATTTCAGTGTGAACTGAAGTTTCCCTTTTTTGTATGTCCAAGATTATAATCATTAAGTCATGTGGTAGCTGCATCTTCAATTATTTAGGAAATTGTTTTCCAGAGTGGCTGTGCCATTTTAAATTTTCACAAGCAAAATATGAACAAATCAATTTCTCTGCACCCTCACCAGCATTTGCTGTGATCATTACTTTTTTTTTTTTAATTTAGCCTCCTTTTTAATATTCATTTAGGGATAACTCATGTTATTTTAATCTGTATTTCCTTAATGTACACAAATTCAATTGATTTATGCACATTTACTTGTATCCCACAAACTTATTGAACTTACTATTACTACTTGGATAACTTTTTTTTATAGTAGGTTTCTTGGGATTATCTATGTAGATAATCATATTATCTGCATATTGCAAAGCTTTTATTTATGATCTGAATACCTTTAAATTTCTTTTCTTGCCCACTGTAGTGCCTAGAACTTTCAGCATTATGTTGAATAAAATGTAAGAGTGGACATCTTTCCCTTGTTCTTGCTTGTGGTAAGAATTCACTGTTGTAGTAAGTAGTATGTAATATTAGTTGCATTTTTATGCATGTTCCTTTTCAAGTTAAAGTGTGTTCATAATTCTTTGTTGGATCATTTTTATGATGTCACTTTCTAATCTTTGTCAGTTAATTCTAACATATCAATCTCAGTGTTGACATCTACTGATTCTGTTTTTGATTCAATTTGTGGAATTATTAATTCTTGGTATTACAAGTGATACCATGTGGAGGAGGTGTTGGCCTTGTTACCACTTGGTGATGCTGAAAGTCATAAACTTCTGCTAGGTCTCCTTTGATAACATCCCTGCTGGGAGGGAATGGAATGCCTTGATACTGTTGGGAGACTAGGGTCTGAAAGTCTAGGTTGCTCACATTGTTTCCTTTGACACCATGTTGTGATGTGGGTATGAAAGTTACCATCTGTCAAGGGTGAAATTCTAGACTCTTTATGTCCCTCTTTGATACCACCCTGGTGAGGATGTTGGAACATTTCATTACAGCCCGGAAAGAATGGAAGTCTAGACTGATCACTCAGCCATTGCTGGTATGGAAGGCAGTGAACCCACCATTTTTGCTGTATGTTTGACTAGAGTGGATGGATCATTGTCTAAAAGCTTTCTTTCTTGATCGGCTGACCTTTTGCTGGTCTCTGGTTGGACTTGGTGAGCAAGTTTATTGGTAAATTTTGGCTGTGCTCATTGATGTTTCTGTGGGGCTGGCTTCTTCAGCTCCGAGTCTGGGATATACAAGGCTAAAAGGGAGGGTACTCACGGAACTCACCAACGTGACATTTCTTGGGTCCTAAGTCCCCTAGCTCACCTCTCTTCTTGTCTCAATGTTTGCTATAAAATATCCTAGGATTGTAGTTGTACTTAGGAGGAGAAATAGGAAAAAGTACATCTACTTTGTCTTCCCAGAAGTAGAATTCTCAAGAATATACATTTTCATGAGGTACCAATTCATACATGGGAACTATTTGCATACTGACCAATAACGATGGTCAGTATTAGGATGCAAGAAAGTGAATAAAGGGAAGTGTTTGGAAGAATTCCAAAACAGCAAACATTCTGAGAATCAAATATTAGTTTATAAATGTGTCATATTAATTACAAGCAATGGGTAGATTTCTGTGATAAAGTTTACCAAGATTTCATAAACTTAATAATGTGATTCTCGGTTTTGTTTGCTTGTTTTATCAAATCCCTTTAGCCCTGATACTAATTATTGTGCTGACTATTACACATTGATCATTTTGAAAACACCTTTAAAACAAAAGGGATTATAAGGCCATGGACTTTGCTGAACTGATATTAAAAATATAAGGATAAATAGCACAGTCAATAAATTTTTAAATAAATAAAAGTTATCCTTTTAGGGAGTAATGCAATGATTGACAACATAATCTATGGATATATTGCAATGCACAATTATAAAAGCTTAACTATGGTTGTGTTTACACATCAAATGTTTTATCACAATGGAATCATAATATATCACAGAGGACTAAACGTTAATGCTCTGTGTTTGTGAGCATACGGTGCAAATCTAGCACCATATTTTAAAAGCCAGAGTCGCAGAGTCAATATAGTGCTGTGCTGGTTGATTCTAAGGGAGGTGAGAACTGTCAAGGTAACTCCCAAAGAAGACCTAATAACTGTGCTTAATCAGGCCAGATTTGACTTTTGGAAGGCTTTTGGATTCTGTTCACTCTCCAAGGTCTCTATCAACAAGTGAAAAAGGAAAACAAAATAAAACACAAACAATTCAGAATGTAGAGAAAGCGTTTTGGGTCATGAATAAATTTGTAACAGAATATACTTTTTAAAGTGCCCACAGTTATATTTCAGTACCACATGCTCTTCTAGCACCTAGGGAATGGGAAGTTTACTTCTCTTCTTTAATGTTACCATGTTAATCAACTTATTGTAGCAGAAGTGACGCTGTATGCTATTCATAGCTAGGTCAGGAGAGGCACTGCACCTTCCTTCTCTCTCTCTCTCTCTCCCCTTGCTTAGCCCTGGATATCAGGAGATCATGTTGTAAGGAATCCCAGGCTACACCAGAAACTCTCTCTGTTCCACTTAACAGACCCAGCTAAATTTTAAGGACACCACGAGAAAGTAGTCAAAAGAAGCCATCAGGTCTGTGAGTGCATGAATCTGTAGATGATTTCAACCTTCAGCCCGCCAGCCACTAGAGCTTATGCCATGTGGCAGGTTTGTGGGAACAGAATATCACTGGGAGTCAAAGCAGTCCTATGACAGGAGGGAAAAATTATTTATTCTTGCCAAGCCTTTGTATTCAATACCTTCTACTAAAATGGGTATATCTGTCTCTCTTGGTTTTTATACAAGTTAAATAATATCGTTGGTTTAGAATCCTGTTAGAGGGCTGTGATTATGCTGATTCTAACTAAACAAAGCTGATATTGCATCTTATTTATATATATGAATATAACCATGATGTTTGAAGTAGTTTAAACATCCTGATGATTGAAGATGTGAATTTCATCGGGAGTACTTAGATAGTTCATATAAATAAGCTTAGGGTTCAGGCTTCATGGAAGGAAATAGTACATTTTTTACAAGTTTTGATGTTACTAAGACAGAAAATGAAATAAGAGACAAAATTCTTGGGTGGAAATGTTGCAGTAAATCAGGGAAAAAAGAGGCAAGAGAAAATTTTAAATTTTTAAGGAAATAAGAGAAAGAGAACAGAAACTTGGTTTCATCATGTAAGTCTGGATCTGCAAGACACATGATTTCTGCCCTGGGATTAGTGCTTGAAGAAAAAAGAAATGCATTGAAAATCTCATATTTAACAAAAATAGATAAAGGATTGGTTGGCCAATTCTAGGACCGCAGTGTTGATATCTTACCCCTACCCAATATATATAGACAGTGTGCTGAAACACTTAGACATCTTTTCCATTCTGATTGTTACAAGTGTTTATTTTGGATTAGTATCCTCTTCCTAATCTCCATTTTCTGCAGCCACCAAAAAAAAAAAAAAAAAATGTCATTCTTTCTCATGAAAACTTCTGTAATTTTCTAAGAGAGTTTCAATTCCTATCCAGTCTTTTTCTTGTTTCCAATAAAAAGGAAAAAAAAAAATTTTTTTTGATGATTGTTTTGTAGGACTCACTTGGAACTCTTCTCACATCACGATATCATTCCTTTGGACATGCTCTGTTTTCTCCAAGCTAATTGAGTGACATGAAGCGCATATGAGCTTTATAAAATATAAACAGCAGGAACTATAATTGTGATTTGCAAAGTGTATTCAGTATAGGTTGTATTTGTTAAGTATAAAGTTTATATAGTTCAGATTTTGTGCTTTCAAAGTACAAATGGTGAAGACAGTTTTGTGATTCACTTATTTATAAGTGTATAACAATTCTATTAAGTGTAAACAGAAATGAATCTAAAATTACTATGGAAGAGTTGGGAGAATTTATTTTTCTGTTCAGTCTAGAATAAAGAAAACTCTCCTTCTTCTACTAATGGACAATGACAAGAAAGGGCTCCCCTCATGGCTCAGTTGGTAGAGAATCTGCCTGCAATGCAGGAGACCCAAGTTAAGTGGTTACCTGTGCATGAAACAGTGATGTAATTTTGAACATGGTTTCTTCAAAACTCATATGATTATTTTACATTAAAAACAAGGAAGAAATTAAGTTGCTAACAGTCAATTATTATTTGAGAGATGATCATTTGAGAAGTGTCATTGCCATATCCTAGGATTTTACAAACCTTGAGAAGCTGATTGACTTAAATGAATCTTGCAGTTGTAATTAAGAAATGAAACTTGCGGTTGTAACTAAGAAATGACTATAATATAAGAAGATCTCACATTTTTATTGACTCATTTCCCCCATCAACACAGTTTTCTCATAAATGTTTCCTAATACAAATATGAGAAAAGAAAAGACTGCAGTCAAAATACAAAAGACACTTTTAAGGTGTTGCAAAAAAGGTAATTATCCAAGGTCTTTGCCAGACGAGTAGGCGAGCTGAGTTTTGTGAGGCACATCTAATATTAAACCTATTTTCCAGTATGCTGTTATGTTTAAACATGTCTGTTTCCTTACTGTAGGAAGATCAGTAATAAAAATGTGTTTGAATTGTTTTAATTTTAATGTCTATAATAAAGAAATCATCCTTTCTTTGGCCATTCAAATACCAGATTTCAGATAAACTAAAAGTAAAAAATACAAAACAAAACCGAAATGTAAAAAGCTAAGAGTATTACTAAACACTGCTTATTCAGCCCCAGTGTGCTTTAGTCTCATAGTTGAAGGAGCTCATTTTTATATACTACAACAGAAACAAAAGATAAGAACATAGTATCCTATGTTTTAGGATACTTCAGATTTATTTTATTGCTACCACTGGAAGGGTACGCCATAATTATGGAAAAGAGAATATGTTTTGACTACAGATATCCCTGAATTAGAACTCAGACTTCATTTATTTATTAGCTGAATAAATTTATTAGCTGAATTGTTTACTATGTGGGGAACTTAATTCTCAGACTTTGTATTAGGGATAATAATGCCAGACACCTAACAAAAACAGATTCCTTTCACAAAAGAAATACAAATAAAATGTTGTTTTCCTAGAACTAGCATTTAAAGATTCTTTATACATTTTTGCTTAACACAGAATCAAAGGAGAAGGGTGTTCATTCTCCTTTATGCATTCTTTTCCATTTTGAATTGATAATGACCCCGGTTTCTCTAAAAGGCACAAAGAAAGATTCTTACTGATGGAACAAAATGTAGAGAGGAGAGATACTGTGTTTTCGGTGATCAGATCTGCCCTTTCAACACACTTAGATTATGAGCTACAGTTAGTGTTTAGAAGTGAAACCTAACAGAGCCTACGTATATCATTTTCAAGCAAAGTAAAATGTAACCTGGCATTATATATCTATAATTTCAAGACCTTGTATGTGGGGCCAGTCAACTTCATTAACATTTAATGCTAGGCAATTTATTAGAGTTCTTCAGGCTTGTTCATTTTATTTATTCACTTCAAAAACATTCCTTAAACACCTGATATACACAGACATTAGATGAATAACAAAAGATAATTATTGTGTGACAACTTCTAGAATGGCCAAGTGAGAAGTTCCATGAATCTAATCCCCTATAAAATGACTTACACTGGCGAAAACTATAAAAAGTAAACATTTAAAGTATATGAATTTTGTCTTAGAATTACGGCAAATGAAAAAAATATATTTAAGAACATTTTATAAAATCTTAGTGATGTAGCAAGAATCAATATAGTTGAGCTGCGATTCACTGCCTCCTCATTTTCTTCCCAAGTCAAAACAATAGAAGTCCAGCTTCAGATAATGTGGCCTAGAGGATAGGGTTTCTTCACCGAGCTCCCAGAATTGCTGAGAGGAATAGATTACCCTCCCAGCTTCAGATCGAAGAGGCTAAATTACAGGTGACTGCAGCCAAGAGTTCGTGAGCTCTCTTTCTTTACCTATTCTCGTATGTGGTGAGGGTCTATTCAAGAAATGGCAGAATGAGATTTCTGTAATAAAATGTGAAATATATTATCCATGATGAAAAATATCCTCAGTTCAGTCAGTTCAGTTGCTCAGTTGTGTCAGACTCTTTGCAACCCCATGAACTGCAGCATGCCAGGCTTCCCTATCCATCTCCAACTTCTGGAGGCTGCTAAAACTCATTTCCATTGAGTCAGTGATGCCATCCAACCATCTCACCCTCTGTCATCCCCTTCTCCTCCTGCCTTCAATCTTTCCCACCATCAGGGTCTTTACCAGTGAGTCAGTTCTTCACATCAAGTGGCCAATGTATTGGAGTTTCAGCCTCAGCATCAGTCTTTCCAATGAATATTCAGGACTGATTTCCTTTATGATGACTGGTTGGAGCTCCTTGCAGTCCAAGGGACTCTCAAGAGTCTTCTCCAACACCACAGTTCAAAAGCATCAATTCTTTTGTGCTCAGCTTTCTTTATAGTCCAACTCTCACATCCATGCATGACTACTAGAAAAACCATAGCTTTGAGTAGACAGGCCTTTGTTGGCAAAAAATATCCTAGAGGAGTTCAAAAGTGGATCTTAATTAACTGAAGAAATACTCAGCAAACTTAAAGATAGATTAATAGGTAATATGCAATCCACACAACGGTAAGACAAGGAAAGACTAAGAGAAAATCTTGAAATCAGTAAGGTATAACCAATTAATTAGGTACTGTGGGACTCTGGAAAAATCAAGATTTGGCCTTGCATTACACAAAACAGAGGCCAAAAAGAATGTTAAGACATATTCAAACTACTACAAGGAATGGAAAAAAATCCACCCAGCAAAACTATCTTTTGAAATGAAGATTAAATATATTTCATAGTACAGAAAAACTGAATGTGTTGCTAGAAGATGCAACTTATAAGATATACTAAAGAATAAAGGTAAAGGAAGTTCTTCCAGTTGAAATAAGGGAAAGCAAACAGTAATTTAAATCCACATGAGCAAAGAAGCAAAACCACAATACTGATAAATGTAATTACATAATTGTGAAAAATTATTTACATGAATATCTTTCTTCTCTTAACTGATTTAAATATTAAGTATATAAAATATTTATAAAATAATCTAGGACCTATGTAATATATACAAATATAACATGTTATATTAACAGCAAAACTTGATGGGTGGGAGCAAAGATGTCCAGTGCAAGATATGATGTTCAATTTTAACTAAAATAAAGAGAACCTTTGAAGATAAATATAAAGACAACTTAGAGGTAAAAAAAGTAATAATAATTTTAAAACTTTACAAATATATAAGCAAATACTAGTACCTTATATAGTAATGGGATACTGTCCAATCAAAATGTTCTCAGCTTTTATTAAAAAACAAGATCCTACTCTGTTGTCTTGCTTATAATTTCCATTGCTATGCAAAAAGCTTTTAAGTTTCCTTAGGTCTCATTTGTTTATTTTTGTTTTTATTTTCAAGCAGTGTTCTGCCTAAGTTTTCCTCTAAGATTTTTATAGTGTTTGGCCTTAAATTTAGGTTTTCAATCCAGCTTGAGTTTATTTTTGTATATGGTGTTAGGTAGGGTTCTAATTTCATTGTTTCACATGTAGCAGTCCAGTTTTCCCAGCACCACTTATTGAAGAGACAGTCTTCTCTGTTGTATATTCTTCCCTCCTTTGACATAGATTATGTGACTGTAGGTGCATGGGTTTTTCTCTGGGCTTTCTCTCATGTTCCATTGATCAGTATTTCTGTTTTTGTGCCAGTATCATGCTGTCTTGATAAACTCTAGGTTTGTAGTACAGTCTGAAGTCAGGGAGCCAGATTCCTCCAGTTCCATTTTTCTTCCTCAGGATTGTTTTGACTATCTGGGGTATTTCATGTTTCCATAAAATTTATAAAAGTCTTTGTTCTAATTCTCTGAAAAAAAAATCCATTAGTAATTTGATAGTGATTGCACTGAATCTGTAGATGCTTTAGGTAGTATAATCTTTTTTACAATATTAATTCTTCCAATCCAAGAACATATATGTGTGGAACCTTAAAAAAAATGAACTCATAGAAGCAAAGAGTAGAATGGTGCTTACCAAGGGCTTGGAAGGGTGAGAAATGGGGAAATTTTGGTCAAAGAGGACAAAATTGCATCTCTGTAAGACAAATGTCTTATCTTATCTACAGGCATGATAAATATAGTTAGCAATACTGAATTGAATACTGGAAATACACTAAGAGAGTAGGTTTAAAATTTTCTCACCACAAAAATGTAATGGTGACTGTGTGATATGATATGTTGATTAGCTTGACTTTATCATTTCAGTTGTATACATGCATATAAAATAATCATGCTGTATAAATATACATATATAACTTTTATTAAATCTATGTGTTTATATATAAACATATAAGATTGGTAGCATGTATGGATATCCAACAGATACACTCTTGCCCCCACTTGTTAGCTTCCCAAATTCCAGTCATTCTGAAAATTAGATTCTTAAATTTTCATTATAGAACACAGCATTACCTGAATTTTCATACTTATGAGTTTTCCTGTTTTGTCAGCCATGCATCCTTTATGATTTTATATAGCCTGTGACATAAACACCGAGAGGATGAGAAACGTATTACTCCTGTCCCCTACTGTCTATTCTAACATAGTAAACAGATACATAACACACACACACACACACACACACACACTCACAGAGGCACACAATCTTTCTAGACCTTACCATGTTTTCTTCTGGATCACTAGGGATTTCTTAAGTAGCTATGTATGATTTTTAAAGTAAATATGTAAGATCAGAGTTTAAAAATTGCGTTATTAGAATATGAAATATTTTTTGTTTTTCTCACCCATCACACCCTGAGCTCTATCACAATTGCATAGCCAAGTACACTCCCACCGCTTTATATTTTCTATATCCCTGCTTGGATATGAGTATATGGATGTCCAGATAGGCTGCTGCCCTTTCATATTCCTCTGTCACTTTCCTAAACCTGCATAATTCAGGAAAGTCTTTTTGGAGGAAAATATCAATACAATGATTTTTGGAACACCCAGAGAATATATATGTTCGATATTTATGGACTTAACATCATGGAATAATGATATATTCAAAACGTATCTCATCCTTACCCTTCTCAAACAACAACAAATCTATAGCAATAACACTCAAAATGCTGTATTAAGCAGAATGTTTTGCAAAGAGAATGTATGAGCTATTGTTATCATTTCAAGATTGTGTATTATCCCCACAACTAGGACACCTGGACAAACTAAAACATGAAATATGTGTCTGTTTTTTAAGCTGAAATCATAGTGACTTAGGAATTCTCCAGGCAAAATACTGGAGTGGGTGGCCATTCCCATCTTCAGGGGAATCTTCCCAACCCAGGGATCAAACCCCGGTCTCCCACATAGCAGGCAGATTCTTTACTGTCTGAGCTACCAGGAAAGTCCAAAGAAAGAATTGGTAACAAAGTAAATTCTTATGGTAAATAGGAATATTTATCCAAGCCAGTTTTTAAAAAGTGTATCAAAAGTCAGATTTACTCTACAGAATGTGTGAAATTTAATAGAAAAATTCAGCAACTTATTTTAACATATGTCTTTCTGGGAAACCATGTTGGTGAAGAATCAGTGTCATTTCAGAAAGGTCTTATAAAAAAACATTCAATGTGAATCTTCGCGTTTTAGTGCCTGTAACACCTCAGGGTAATATTTGGATCCACAGTGCTCTGTTTGCATCTCTCAACATTAGAAAATTTAATAGGCAGAGAAAAATCTAATTCTGCTTCTTGTTCATTAGCATGCCTGAACTTATGGATATTTGATTTTATTCTGGCAATTAAAATATGAATCAGACACATTGTCACCATGAGTTTCTCCGTGGGAGACATATCCCTTACTCCCTTCTCTGAGAAGAACCATTTGCTATACCATCTCCTTCAGCTGAAATTTCATTTTGCATTTATTCAGGCATGAAGTGCATCAAGCTACCTGACACATGGCAGTAAAACATTTTGTCTACTGTCAGTTCCAACTTGTTGAACGGCTATTAAATATTTCAGATGGAAGAAGTCATCCAAACAGAGTGCTAGTTCCTACAGTGGAAAAATTGGCACCCAAATCGACCATATTTATCTCATATTCCCAAACCTTCCCAAATACTCCCTGATGGCCTTAGTCTCTATGAATATTCTCGTCTGAATGTACCTGGGATGGTCAAGTGTTTATATGAACAACTACCAAGTTTCAATATTGTTTAATAGTTTCCTCTCAGCTTCTTGAAAAGTGGCACAAAAGTGGCATATGGTGAGCCAGGCCTAAGTCCTCAGAGGAAACAGAAATCACCATCTGCTATCCTCAACTGAATTATTGCTATCTTGGTCCCAGAAATAGTAAGGCAGAGAACGACTCGTGGATTTATATATCCATGTTTTTATTCATCCATTCAACAACCTTTAATTGAGTACAATGATATCAAAATTAGAATGCTACATACAATCTTGTTCATATATTTAAGGAGTTTAAATTTCTGTAAGGGAAACAGATAAGAAAATCAATGATAAAATATTAAATTAAAATCTCTGAATAGGTAAAATGTTCTGTGAATTGAAGGAATAAGATGAGGGAAAACTCCCATCCTAGTTAGGCTTTTCCCAAAAGGAGGCACTGAGATAAGGTCTTGAGTACAGATACTTCAGTTGGGAGGTGACCAAAAATTACAAGGGAGGGCGGGAGTAAAATGAGATAGAAAAGAAAGGTAATAAAAGGTTCGTTAGTTCCCGCTGTGGGTAACTGGAGCTCAAAGACACTGAGGACCTGTTGAGAATCAGCATGAAGCATGCTCAGCATTATAAAACCAGAGAACTGGAGATTGAGCCATTTATTCAGCAATTCCCACTCCCTAAAGGCAGAGGGTTGCCCCCAGGTATTGATTTCCCACATTTCAAAATAAGGAGCTGCTTTCAATTTAGCAAACCTCAGGGGTGCTGGAGAAAACTCTTGGAGAAGTAGAGCTGCAGATGCTTGAGTTAGGGAGCTATAAGTATTAATGCCTCTATTTTACAGGGAAAAAAATTATTTTTTCATTGTGTGCAGGCACATATCCCTACATACACACTCCAAATCACAAATCACGTCTTAACTCACCACTTTAGATTCTGAAAGGTTTTGAGTGGCAACCTGCTTTAGAACTTTGCCATTGATCTGTGAGTACTACTAAAAAGAAGTCCTTATAATCACATATCTTTTACTGGTTGATAGATATCACTCTTCTTTTGTTTAGGACCATGACTGGACTCCTCCCCTCTGTTGCTCCTAAGCTGTCCTGTGTCCAAGTAAAGGGAAACCAACATGATCCTTCAGTGATGCATAAATCCTTCCCTGTTAAGCTATGGAGTCAGTGCATCTAGCACTAGATTGTACGACATGCTGAACTATCTATGACCTTGGGGTAAATGGGAAAAGATACTACATTTTAACTGGATTCAGATAAGTAGCTATGTTTGCTTCATTATCCAATTCTGTGTTGACTCCTTTCTCTTGAGGCAGAATTCCTCAGAGCCCGAAGCTGTGCCTGCGCCCACCCCCCTCAGCTTTTCCATCTCTGTTCTCTTAACAAGCTTATGCCTGAGCAGAGAGGAGCTGGGACTCTCTGCATGCTGGGATTGTCTCTGATCATCCTTTGCTTGGTGACCTTGATACACAGGCCTTGGCTTAGCACCTACCTCGTAGTTTGTTAAATGGATGAATGAATGATCAGTGCTTTCCCAGATAACCACCTAGATATTGTCATTGGAACAACTTAAGAATAAAGTTGTATATTCCTTGCTTTCCCACACTTTGGTGATATAAAGATGAAACAAACAGGCACAGCCAAATTCTGTTTATCTAGATGAAATGAATTTGAAATTGGCATTACCCCTGAAGACATACTCATGAATAAGCAACTAATTGAACAAGACTGAAATATAGTTTTTTTTGAAAGGAAACAGACGTATGTTAGGAAAGGCAGAACCTGAAGTACTTTGTCTGGCTAAAAAGTAATAGGGAACTACTGATTTTTATCCTCTGGGATGAGATTTCAATCTGGCTGATCTGTAGTTGATAGATTTTGCTGTTTTTGGATGAAATGCATGTAATAGATTTAGCCCAACCCTTCGTTAAATCCTACTGGAGATACTTCTGAGATTAGGAACTTTTCTGGACTTTTCTGGTGAATTCAAGATTCTAAATATTTTCCTTTAGCCTAAATGATTCCCACTGGAAGCAGGAGATATCTGTGAAGTGCTTAGACAAATGTGGTTAATATAGCCTATCATTAATTTGTCAGGGGTAATTAATGGTATCAGTTACCAGATGCAGAGAGAGACCATTACACTTCCTGGGAGTATAAAAAAGGCAGTCAAGGAGACTGCTGAAACCTATACTCCCCTTGGATCACTGGAAGTAATGGGGTAAAAAATGGTTGAGCTAAATAGAATACTTAACAGACTTGAGGATGTATATAGTACTGACCCTCTGTTCAACTGTGATTCTGGCTGGGCTAAGGATAATCTCAGCAATGGATTTTCTAGGCTGTGCCAAACTGAGGTTACAGATACTGTATTTGAATTTACCCTATCCTCTTGTACCTCCATCATATTGATGATTAGTTGAACTGATGGGGCACTAATACATATGCATACATATAGGTATATAAATGCATATATATTAAAATCAGGGCTTCTCTGGTGGCTCAGATGCTAAAGAATCTGCCTGCAATGCAGGAGACCCAGGTTTGATCCCTGGGTCTGAAAGATCTCCTGGAAAATGAAATGGCTAACCACTCCAGTATTCTTGCCTGGAGGATACTTAAACATAAATATAGATTTAAATATACAACACACATATACACATGCATGTGTATTTGTATATATAATGCTTTACATATCTTAAACATGCAGATTCAAGTTATCCTTGATGCTTCTGTGTCAGTCTTTCTTTCAGCGTTCCATGAAGCACTCCTCCTTTTCACACTTCTCCAGTGTCTTTTCCCAAGGTGGAGCTAGCTAGACAAAGTGTAACCCCATCTCCAATTACTTGCTGTAGTTTTTACAATTATAGTGCTGGTAACAAAGCAGGAACCCTGTTGACAGAAACACAGCAATCAGACAAAGAAAGGTTTGCTTTAAAGGCCACTTTTATGTTTTCCTGGTCAGATTTTTACTATGCTTTTAGCCACACTGACTCATCAGTTTAATAAAGTGCAAATCGTACTCAGGTCCGCTTTTTCCCAACTTTTCTCGTCCTTTCACTCCCATAATAATTAATATACTTGACTGTAGTCTCACTAATTGAACAATATTTTTTTGTAAATTTTCTACCTTAAATCTTGTTATTTACTGAATCTTGACATAGGTCCCTTCATAAATCCCTTAGTGATTGATATATAAACATATATGCAGGAATGACTTTGATTAATTTGTGTTTGTGTGTTTCCACTTCTCCCATTTCTGCCCTTTCCTCTTGTTTTAAGCCACTACTATCTTGATTCAAGACTCTTATCATGGTTCAAATTCTTGGCGGTTTCTCTGGACTTCGTTTCTTCTTCCAATCCTTGCATCTTATGATCATTTGACAGACCATGAGTCAACTATTAAAAACATATTAACTCCCTGCCCAGCTGTCAAGATCTTTTACTGTGTGGAACAAATTTCACCTTGTTGGCTCCACCTGTCACTAGACCCTATTAGTGTTCTATAAGAGAGTTCCAGAAAAATATCTACTTCTACTTTATTGACTATGCCAAAGCCTTTGACAGTGTGTACCACAACAATCTCTGGAAAACCCTTAAAGAGGTGGGAATACCAGACCACCTGACCTATCTCTTGAGAAATCTGTATGCACGTCAGGAAGCGACAGTTAGAACTGGACATGAAACAACAGACTGATTCCAAATAGGGAAAGGAGTATGTCAAGGCTATATATTGTCACCCTGCTTATTTAACTTATATGCTGAGTACATCATGAGAAAGCCTGGGCTGGATGAAGCGTAAGCTGGAATCAAGATTGCCTGGAGAAATATCAATAACCTCAGATATGCAGATGACACCACCCTTATAGCAGAAAGTGAAGAACTAAAGAGCCTCTTGATGAAAGTAAAAGAGGAGAGTGAAAAAGTTGGCTTAAAACTCAACATTCAGAAAACTAAGATCATGGCATCTGGTCCCATCACTTCATGGCAAATAGATGGGGCAACAGTGGAAACAGTGGCAGACTTTATTTTTGGGGGGCTCCAAAATCACTACAGATGGTGATAGAAGTCATGAAATTTAAAGACGCTTACTCCTTGGAAGAAAAGTTATGACGAACCTAGCAGCATATTAAAAAGCAGAGACATCACTTTGCCAACAAAGGTCTGTCTAGTCAAGGCTATGATTTTTCCAGTAGTCATGTACGAATGTGAGTGTTGGGCTATAAAGAAAGCTGAGCACCAAAGAATTGATGCTTTTGAACTGTGGTGTTGGAGAAGACTCTTGAGAGTCCCTTGGACTTCAAGGAGAGCCATCCAGTCCATTCTAAAGGAAATCAGCCCTGAATATTCATTGGAAGGACTAATGCTAAAACTGAAACTCCAATACTTTGGCCACCTGATGCAAAGAACTGACTCATTTGGAAAGACCCTGATGCTGGGAAAGATTGAAGGCAGGAGAAGAAGGGGACGACAGAGGACAAGATGGTTGGATGGCATCACCGACTCAGTGGATATGAGTTGAGCAACCTGTGGGAGTTGGCAATAGACAGGGAGGCCTGGCGTGCTACAATCTATGGGGTCACAAAGAGTCAGACGCAACTGAGCAACTGAACTGAACTGATCCACATGGAATTTCTAAACCTTTGTCTGGGATGAATCTCATTTTTTTTCAGACTGAAGTACCTCCCTTTTTCAGGTTCACTGATAGAAATTCTGTTCATCTTTCAAGAATCACTGTAAATTTTTTCTTAAATGCTCTCATATAGTATCCTCCCAAAAAAAGTAATTGATCACTCAAATATGTATTCCCAAATTAAACTTTGATTGTCTACAACATTGCCTCTTAATTTTGTTTTCTAATTCTCTGATGTCCTGGCTTTATCTCATAACCCTTAAGTATTAGCTTCTTCTTTATCTTTTAGTATTCATCATTGAACAGGTCATAGTGTTTACACACATAAATCCTTTGTACAATGGCATTTACACAAACCCAGGCTGGTGAAAAAGGAGCATCTATACTAAGTCTTTGCATGCCTTCTACTAGACAAACACACTGAAAGATTTTACACACATTTTCATAGTACATCCTCACAACAGCCATATAAGTATATCATGTTTATTGTCCAAACATGGATGTATTTTAGAATAGAAGGTAGCACTGTTAATAATATCACCAGAAAGACAGAGATGAACTGAGTATTTCCTGGGTAAACCAAGACATACAGGCATCCTACCTATAATCCTCTGATATGCAGTTTTACTCTTATAGAGGCAAAAAGTCTTTCCTAAGATCTTGAATGTTAACCCAGGATAGTCTGAGTCCAAGTGTGTGTGTAAACATGTATATGTGCATGTAATGTACATACATGGGCTTCCCTGGTGGCTCAGCAGTAAAGAATCTGCATGCCGATGCAAGAGACACAGGTTCAATGCCTGGGTCGGGAAGATCCCCTGGAGAAGGAAATGGCAACCTGCTCCAGTATTCTTGCCTGGAAAGTCCTATGAGCAGAAGAGCCTGGCAGACTACAGAAGATGGAATAACAGAAGAGTTGGACGCGGCTTAGCAACTAAACAACAACAATGACGTGTGTGTGTGTATACTTGTGTGTGTCTGTATATATATAGATTTTTCATCAACCTGGATTTGCTCAAATGACGTTGGGCAAAGACTTTATGTGATCAGTGATGAATAATAAAAGATAAATGAAAACCCAATTCTTAAGATTCATGGCATACAGTTAGGACACCAGAAACTTAAAATAACAAAAATTGAGCCACAAGTTATAAGTAAGTATACATACATGGCCATTCTGCTTCCCAATGAAAGACTATTCTGAAATTTCTGTTACATAAAGAACCTTTATTTGTATTTTTTAAGTTAGGTTTTATTCTAAGGTGTGCCATAAAAGCCAGGCCTTTAGTGTGTGTGTGTGTGTGTGTGTGTGTGTATGTATATAATCTTGCTTATTGAATCAAACACTAATCTAGGCATTGCTCTGAAGGAATTCTGGAGCTGTGACTAAGGTCTGAAGTCAGTTGATCCTATGATGAGACTATGCTGACCTAAGTAGGTGAACCCTTCAAAGGCAGAACCTCTCTTCCAGCGGATTCCAGAGGAAGGCCTTAGAAATAACCACTTTGCTGGCTTGGAAGAAAGCAAACGGTCTTACTGTGAACTTCTTTTAGAGACTACTTGGCAGGAAATTATGGGCAGCATTGGGCTTCCCCAGTGGCTCAGTAGCAAAGAATCCACCTGTAATGCAGAAGACACAGGAGACACAGGTTCAATCCCTGGGTCGGGAAGATCCCCTGGAGGAGGACATGGCAACCCATTCGGTATTCTTGCCTGGAGCATCTCATGGACGGAGGAGCTTGGCAGGCTACAGTCCATAGCATCACAAAGAGTCGGACATGACTGAAGCAACTGAGCAAGCATACATGCTCAGGCAGTATTAGAAATTGGTCCCTGTTTAACACCTAGCAAGAGAAAGGCTCCCTCAGTATCGCAACTGCAAGGAACTCAATTCTGCCAGCAACTTGAATGAACTCCTTTTAGGACCCAGGGCCTCTCAGATGAGCAGTGTTGTGGGCAACACTTAGACTGTAGTCTTCTGAAACCTTGAACAGAGAATTCAAGTACACCACGCCTAGACCTCTGATCTACAGGACACATGAGGTAATAAATACATAGTGACTTTAAGCTGCTAAATTGATAGTAATTTGCTATATAGTAAGAAACTAATACAATGTTTAAATTATCTGAACAAATGAATGGCAGAGTGCTTGAATATGGATGAGACCACGTATTTTATTTGAAAGTGAAAGAAAGTGAAGTTGCTCAGTCATGTTCAACTCTTTGCGACCTCAGGGACTGTAGCCTACCAGGCTCCTCCGTCCATGGGATTTTCCAGGCAAGAATACTGGAGCGGGGTGCCATTTCCTTCTCCAGGAGATCTTCCCAACAGAGGGATTGAACCCTGGTCTTCCACATTGCAGGCAGACGCTTTACTGTCTGAGCCAAAAAGGTAAATATTAATTTATTAATTAGCACATTATTCACTAAATTGACATCTAGAGGCTAGCCTTCAAAGTAGGGAATTCTGTTACCCAGACATTTAATATATGCCTACAAAAGTGTACAAAGTGGAAGATAAGAGTGGAAAGCACTTATTGGCTAATTCAAAGGCAAAGCACTTTATTATAGATTGCTGACAGAGGTTAAAAGTGATTATTTCTGAGGGGTTTGGGTCAAATGGCATGTCTATAAAGTTGGCTTTATTCTGCAATTTCACTTGAACTGGTAAGCTGTAAAATTAATGAAAGAAATCTCAGATAATATCTATATATTGACCTTTCTTATTTTTAACAGCTTAATTCATGTTCCATCTAATTTCTTACACATCAAATGTCACTATGCCCAAAATAATAGGGTAAGAGTCACCTCATTCTACATGGAATATATAAGCCTCCATTATACTCATTAACATTTCATTTCTAAAATCACTGTCAGCATATTATTTTCCAACTATTCTTTTCTTCTCTGACCCTATTTTATATACATTTTTATGAACTCCAGGGCCACCTTTTTTGTCATTCTAATTTTCAATTTCTATTCTAATTTTAATTGTAATCAGCACCATTATTTCAAGGGAGCAAATGTCAAAATTGCATTTGAATCTCTGGATAGCTCAAGGAAAAGTAGTTATTTTCCTGAAAATCACCTGAAGCAAGGAAAGGTATAACTCTCATAGATTTCCAAGTACTTTGAAACATGATCCTGAATAATAAATGGAAAACAGAGTCAAATTAAAGATGTGCCTTTCTGAGTGTGAAAGATATACTCCACTGTATTCAGTCAGTGGATATTTATTTATTTTACAAATAAAGACTCTAATCCATGAGCATAACTAATATTTTAAATAACACATTCTGTTTTTAATATACATGCAGTACATAAGGAGAAAACATTTAAATTGCTGCAACAGATGCTTGTTTTTATGTATTTATTACCATTATAAAAAAAAAAAAAAACAGCCTAGAGAATAAACGACTGAAGTTTCTCATCTATATGCCCAGTGCTGAGGGAAATGGATTTTATTTCTGGTAATTTAAAGCATCTAATCACTGTCATTAAACAAATAAGGATTCATTACATGAACCAGGGGGAGATGCTTTGAACACAGTGCAACTTGGAAATAAATGTGATCTAGAACCTAAATTTCTATGCACATCTTATTTGAGCACAATATATGTGGGAGGTTTATGATCTGTGACTATTTTCCAATTTAAGATGACTAACTACTGCAAAGGTAGGTCTCAGCCACTTGCATAGTTGGAATGGAGAGGGGTCAGCTGCAGAGAGAACAGAGGCATTGCCTTTAAAATTCCACATGGACACACTTAGAGTTGGAGGTACTGACCGCTTGAAGAGGAGGTGATTCACAGATATAATGGCCCAGTAGCTTGAGAGAGACAGAAGCCACCAGGGCAGGCTCTGTGACAAAACAGCCATTATAATTTTCAGTTGTTAGGCAGAAATGACTTTTCATTGGAAAAGACCCTGATGCTGGGAAACATTGAAGGCAGGAGGAGAAGAGTATGACAGAGGATGAGATGGTTGGATGGCATCACTGGTTTGATGGACGTGAGTTTGAGTAACCTCTGGGAGATGGACAGGGAAGCCTGGCATGCTGCAGTCCATGGGGCCGCAAAGAGCAAGACACGACCTAGAGACTGAACTGAAGCGAAGTAGAAACCAGCCAGATGACAACCAATGGTTCCTCCAATTGTAAACAGCCGTCTCTTCTTCAGTCTGGTAAAAATAGTGAATACTTTGGAAATGACAAATCTGAGGTAACTCTCAGCTCCATCATGTGTGAATTTCCTAGCCACAGGCACAGGTTAAGTCCTGTAGCCTAGTTTTATCTTCCTTGAAAGTGATTTCATGATTCTTCCCTCCAGGTATTTCGTGAGGATTGACATCTATGAAAGTTGATGTTAAGTTACTGACAGTTTGTCTTTTTAATCCATAATTTTAATAATTAATGAATAACCCATTTTAATTAGTAAAGAAACCCTCAGAGGATATATCTAATAAGAATGTGTACCTTACCTTATAACAGGTATATGGCAAACCTAAGATTATTCAGAAAAATAAAAACTATTTTTGTAGCCCACTTGAATGGATTATTATAGAATTTTAGAAAAGATTGAAAGTGTCCAGAGAGAAAGTTCATGAGGAGAAAATAAGTTATTTTTTAAAAAGTTATTTAAAAATAGATTAACAACAAAATAACAGTTTTGATCATTTCTTTTTTTGATATATGTGTCATTGTTCTAGAATCTGTAGTTAGAATATGGTCTACTGCTGCTTCTAAGTCACTTCAGTCATGTCCAACTCTGTGCGACCCCATAGACAGCAGACCACCAGTCTCCCTCATCCCTGGGATTCTCCAGGCAAGACTACTGGAGTGTGTTGCCATTGCCTTCTCCAAAAATGTGGTCTAAAGACCTAATAATATCTTCTGAGGGAGATATATGCATGTAGGAACCAAATCAAAGCAATGAAATGATCTACTGGTAGCTAGAATCTAGCTAGTGTCTCTGAATATTAAATGAGGAAATGGGTGGATGGAAGGGCTGACAGATGGGTGAAAGAGAGCTTTGGCCCCAAATCCAAATTTTAGACTTCTGATATGAGGGTTGTAGTGACTTGTGAGGAGAATTGTATTTCTCTGTTCTGTTGCTATGTAGTTCCATGCCAAAGAAAAATTCAAAGCTGATTTCTCCATATGCTGCTAGTGTACACTTCTGATTCTTAGATTCTCATATTTCTCTGTTCTTATATAAATATTTCCTCTAGCTCTAGAGTTGCATTCTCTTTTTCTCTTTCTCTCTCATAGTTGTAAATAGAGATGTAGATATAAATTTAAATAGATAAATAGATATATTTACCATGTAGAACAGAGGGCAAGAGGGAACATGTTCCAGAGAACATGTGAATTACTTGACTGATAAAAGATTAATGTTTCCCTGAAGTGACTATATGAATGGAGAATAGTTGAAGTTTGCACAAATCCTTTGACATAGAAAATTTTTTAAAAAATGTAATACAGAGATCGCCGTTTGTAATGAAATTGGAAATGATCAAAGTGAAAGTCATCTGACTTCAAAAGAATTTTATGTAAACTAAAAGGTGCAAGAGAAAGAAAAACACAAGCGCTTTCCCCACCATACTCCCTTCTTGTTCAGTTCAGTTTAGTCACTCAGTAGTGTCTGACTCTTTGCGATCCCATGGACTGCAGCATGTCCTTTGTAGGAGACATGTTCCCTTCATGTTCCTTTTTTTTTAGGAGCACAACAACAGCAACAATGTTTGGTCAAGTATCACTCAATGAGAATCCAGGAGCAGAAAGAAAATCCAATGTGGTTACTATCTGGGGCAGAAGACTATCCCGGATTTCATCTGACCTTGGTTATACCTCCTTCCCATCCTCTGGAAGAAGCAGAGCTTATGTGTTTTATAAGAACTCTGAAAAACTAAGAAAGGATTGCTCTATCAGCACATCAAGAGCCACAGCTATTGTATCAAAAATATGTCAAGTGGTTGACAATGTTTTTGTGATTTGAATCTGCAATGTCCAACCTGAGACCTTTGACAAGTCAATGTTTGCCTGTTCTAAAAACCCTTCTATGTGTGATTCTGGACAGAAGGTGTCATCAGAGAATGGACCCAAGTGACTCTGTATCATCTTCTGTAGACACTGCTTAGTTCATTCTATTAAACCCAACCCAAATTGTCTGACATACTCAAAATGGTGTCATCTCTGGTGGAAAATGAGGCTGAGAATTCCATCCTTTCAGAGGAATAATGAATGACACTACAAGTCAGAGAATAGAAAATGGGAAGGGAGCCCTCTTCTAAGCCTAAACCTTCTCATATGTAAAACAAGATTTACCACCCTTTGATTTCCTTATTAGATAATATATGAAGAAAAAATACAAAAATAAACCCACTGAGTAATATTTTACGACAAACTATCTCATGACAATTAGTGTCAAATATTGCAGTCATGGTTGCTTAGTAATAAACATGAAATTTAAAGACAGTAATTATAACCTCTATAGAAAAGATCCCTGAATTTTGAACTAGACATATCTGTGTTCAAGCTGTGTCACCTTAGACAGCTTACTTTACCTTTCTCAACCTGTATGTCCTCATTGGGTTGTAACGGCCTAATATTTCAAGGGTTTTAGAAACTAAGCTTGCCAATACAAGTAAAACACTTAGCACAAACCTCACTATATGGCAGTTCTCTTCCTTCTCTGTTTTTCCAGTTTATTACACTCTGATTTCGGCACTGTCTCTAAGGTCATTATTTTTGTGGTGATATTTTGAAACAATCCCACTTTCTTCTATTTGTCTTGGGTGGCCAGAGTTGTCTTCACTAAACGCCTAGTATTTCCTGTTCCTCTGGGTGGCTCTCATGTTCCATATTCATCACTTGGAATATATGAATATTCTTATATGATAATTCGGATTGTGCTTCTTACTTCAAATGGAAGTCAGAAATCTGAACACAGTGAGTATGATAGTACCCTAGGAGGACTGAATAAATATTCCTCTTCAGATGATAAACAGACAAATAAGTTCCAAACATCCCTTCAGTCATTAGTTTATCCATGACTATATTATGCAACTAGAGCTTGTGCACTCAGCAGTACAGAGGACCCTGCAGTGCGTTACCGAGACCCACCCTTAGGACTGGGGCACGCATTCTCCTAGTGGCTGGAATTCTTGATTGCTGAGTGCTAGTGGTTGAGTAGTGCTGGTCACTCAGTCATGTCTGACTCTTGCAACGCCATGGGCTGTAGCCCACCAGGCTCCTCTGTCCATGGGATTCTCCCGGCAAGAATACTGCAGTGGGTTGCCATTCCCTTCTCCAGGGGATCTTTCCAACCCAGGGATCAAACTTGGGTCTCCTGCACTGCATACAGATTCGTTAGCATCCGAGCCACAGCAAAGCCCAAGTGGTTGAGTACTTCCCTTCTGTCTTCATCAGAAATAAATGCTGTTCACTTTCACTGGGGGCAGCTCATTTTCTCTAACTGCAAGGATATCGGAGCCTATTTTCTTTCCTCAACCTGCAACATTTCTGAAAGACCATCCAAACAGCGACAGTGAGTTGCTTCCGTAGAATTTTCTGTGCCTTGTTTTTGTTTTCTATTTAAGGTAATATTGGTGTCCACCTCTTGTACTTATTAGGCAAATTATACAAACTGCTACTTCTAAAATGTTTAACATAGTTCCTAGAACATAAAAATTACTCACAAAATGTTAGCTAAAAATCAGTTAATTTTTATTATTGATAAACAGCTGAAGGGGGCACTTTATAAAGTTAATCATGTTTATGACTCCTTCAGCTGCCATTAAAGTGGTATAGGTTATAGTTATTTTCCATGTTATTTAGTAAGAAAATACAAGGCAGAGTTGGAGGAGGGTGTTATTATTCATCAGAAAGTTTAATACCCTCTCTTCTTCACTGATAAAAAAACACTTTGTAACCATTGGTTCTGGGTTCATTTTTTCAGTTTATGACTCCATGTGTAGTCTGCTGTTTCAGTCTTCAAACTTAACCTTGAAATTGTTCTCAGTAAGGAAGATGGCATTCTTAGATGTAATAATAACAGTCTCTGTGGTACCATCCAGGAGAAACACCCCAAGCACAGTGACTTAGGGTGGCATATGGGAAAGTGCAGGGGGTTGTCTTTGCTACAATCAAGGCAAACTCAGATTGGACTCGGGCCTCTTGAACCTCAGTGAGTGAGATGAGATGTTGTTAAGGACTGTCTCTAAGGCTCTCCAAGTTTCCACTGTTGTTGTATCCCTATCCTTCCCCCCACTTTTGTTTTAAAGAAATAAAGTCAACACTTATTTTCTTGCTCTGCTATGCTGGGGTTTTCAAATGTTGGACTAAATCTGTGTAATTTCTGTAGGACTCCCATGGGTTATATCCATTTCTCTGTATTTGGTCCTATAGGATAGATACAAAATCTCAGACGTGAGAAACAAAATGTTTTCCAAGTAATTAGAAAGTGATACTCAATTTGATATTTTGCTTTATAAAAGGCAAGTTATAGTCACTGTCAATATCAGGCTTTGGGCACTGCACAAATGTAAATAAAATGAGAAATGCCTAGGAATATGTATCCTGCATATCGGGACAGCAAGCCTTAAGCATATACAGTTTTCTCCATTTAGAAAACACCACTACTTGTCCCTGTTAGTATTCATAGGTAATTATTGATCAATCAAGCCAATTTAACATTTATTAACTGAAATCTAAGCCTTTAAAAACAACAATTTTAAAACCTCATATAGATGTCCTATTAATGAAAAACTGGGGATAGAAATAGAAAAAAATCTTTTTTCCCAGCTTTACTGAAATATAATTGACATAAAACATTGTATAAATTTAAGGTGTACAATGTGTTGATTTGATACCTTTATTTATTGCATAATGTTTACCACCATAGAAATAGGGCCATTTTCTATGTAATTTCTGAAACCAAATACAACACATGCATAGAACTGATTAGGTATCTAAGGCCCTTTACTATTGAGATACCCAAAATGTGTTTCAATATTTAATTGATGAATAAATGAATTGTTCCTTAAACATAGGAGGTATCTTAATGAATATGTATATTCTTATTGTTTAGCTTTTTATGATTGTCATCATCTCTGGTCCACATTAACAGAATACATCAATGTTGTTTTTAGTATTAAATTAGGTAAACTTAGAGGAAAAACAAAATAGGACTCGGAGGTTCTGAAATCATGATACTTACGTGTAGCAAGTTTCTATAGACTGTGATCTATTTGAAAAATTGTGTAGTATTATAGTAAAAAGACTGACACCATTGGCTGTTGAACAAGCAGGAGGATACAGCTTAACCTGGAGTTTAAGTTTGGGAAAAGAAAGTATAAATTATATAATATAACTGATCTAATAGGAATCTGGACTTCCTAATGTGCATAGCACTACCAACTTCCCCCCAAATGATGGGGACTAGAGCGAAAGAGGAGGTTGAAATAAACAATGTAATTACATAGTACTTAGGTTTATATTTAGAAATCGGTGATTTCTGCACCCATCACCTTTCTTCTTCCAAGATTCTTCTGTGAAGGAAGGATGATGTGACCTCTTGGCAGAGGGTGAATTTAAGTGGTATGCTGTGGATCTCATCTGGTCTGCAGAGCAATGTCCCTCATGTGCTTGATTTTTCCTGTCATGACTGGCTGATTTTTAGTTGGTAGCTAATTTAATTCATGCTTTGATCTGGATATGGTCATCCTCTATTTGTCTCTTGCTAAGTTATAGAAATGCTCTGATTTCTGTTACACTTGTTCCTGAAGTTTTCCTCTGGGGTTTGCTGGCTCCAAATGCAACATCCATACCAAAAAACACTCCAGAGAGACTGCAGATTTTGCAAACTTAACTTCTCTGAATTTCAGCTAAATCATCTACAAAATGATGTTTTTTTCCCTCCAGAGTAGAAGTGAATATTAAATAATAATAAATAGCATTTAAAATCACTTAAAACTGTACCATTATACAGTTAAAATATATTAAACATGTTTAAAATAAAATAATAAAATGACAAGGAAAATGAAGAGAAGGGGTCACTATTACTTATATCTTAATACTTTGAAAAGAAACAAAAGCAGATGAAAATGGGCATTAGAGGACTGAGTTCAGTTTATCTCATTCACACTGTATGCCCTTCAACCAATTTTTCCCTCCTTTGGGAAAAATTTTCAAAATTTTTAACTTCCTTTAATACTGTCTCCAGTAAATTCTCCCTAAAGTCCTGATATCTATTTTGACTAAAGAAGATCAAAACAGTGATTTTCTGCCATGCAAACTTTCAATGTCTCCTTGAGTGCTCAACAATACAACAATAGAATAACAAAAATTCCCTCATCAAGAACTTGTATAGAATATAGTTTGAGATATTAGACTCATTATCTTAATTAAGTCTTAATGGTCTCCCAATTCATTTTCATGATTCCATGTGACATAGAAGTTCTGCCCATCATGGTATTCTTGATACTTTATTCAAACTTCTAGTTCCTCACAAAGTATGGCATTCTAAAGACTAGAGGCTAAAGTTATCCCCACGAATATTACTGAGAGAAACTAATGTCACAGCCCTTCCATGGACATGTTGGTAAGATTTAGGTTACTCATTTCTTCTTTGTGCCTTGTTCTTTGTATCAGTTTGGACCAGAACCAAGTAATTAAGAAGGTTATATCAGCTTTCAAAAATAGTAATTTTTAATAGCCCCTATTACTGCAATAAAAAAAGAAAACTCAGCTAAATGAATTTTGGCACTCAACATATCCTAATAAACATGTTTGATATACTGTGGACTCCAAATAAACTATGGAAGCATATTTTTCTGCTCCTGGGAACGAATAGGCTATGATGTGAAACAATGGATTTAGTATTGCATTCTGGCTAATTAGAACTAACAGGTGACTAAATAGGTATCAATTGTTGTATCTCTCATTGACTAGCATTTCCACTAAGACATTATATCTCTGTGAATGAATAAATCTGTTAGTTCCTTGCTAACTGGGACATGGTCAATGCTGTGCTAGGCTTGGTGAGGATAAACAGATTTATACAATAGATTGGATACTGCTAGGAGCATTCAATAAAGCTTACCGGTTAAGATTATGATCTCTAAATCTTAGCTCTACTCTTACTTGTTCTATGACCTTGTGCCAAGTATTTAACTTTGGAAACCTAGTTTTTTTTTCTATTTTGGAAATAGAGACAAACACTAATAGAATTAAGTGAAGTATTGTATGTTCTTCTAGGACAGCACACTGAGTCAAATATTTGTTGTTCAGTCACTCAGTTTTGTATGACTTTGTGACCCCATGGACTGCAGCATGCCAGGCTTCCCTGTCCTTCACCACCTCCAGTAGCTTGCTCAAATTCATGTCCATCGAGTCAGTGATTCCATCCAACCATCTCGTCCTCTGTTAGCCCCTTCTCCTGGAGAAAGACCCTTCAATCTTTCCCAACACAAGGGTCTTTTCTAATGAGTCAGTACTTTGCATCAGGTGGCCAAAGTATTGGAACTTCAGCATCAGTCCTTCCAACGGATATTCTGGATTGCTTTACTTTAGGATTGACTATTTTCAACTTTTTGCAGTCATGCATGAAGTGGCTCAGTTGTGTCTGACTCTTTGCGACCCCATGGACTGTAGCCTACCGTGCTCCTCTGTCCATGGGATTTTCCAGGCAAGAGTGCTGGAGTGGGTTGCCATTTCCTTCTCCAGAGGATCTTCCCAACCCAGGGATTGAACCCAGGATCTCCCACAGTGTAGGCAGACACTTTACCCTCTGAGCCACCAGGGAAGTCATACATAGTCCATAATAATAAATGCTAGTGGTTATAATTATGAAATTTCTAGGTTGAAATGTTTAAAAGTTGAGATGTTCCCACTCACACCATTGATTTTACTTGATTTTCAGATCAGTTCTCTGAGTGATACTTTACTATTTCAATGTATATATGATGAATTCACAAAAAAATTAAGACCACTATGATCATTTACAACACTATGAATTATTTTCTGTTATACAAACCATGTCATTTCTCAGCCATAATTGAGAGCATATGCTTTTTCACCACATGTATTTTTTGAAATCATCAAAATTAGTCATAATTTTGTCTATCACTATGCTACAAAAGCCTCCTGTGGCCTTACTTCCCAACACCTGCTATACTCACTTTTTTTTAAGCACTTAGCAAAGAGACAGAAAGATGTTTATGAAGCATCAGATGAGGGATAGAACAATGAAGGTCTAGAGACTGCAAAGATCACTGTGCAATGAGACTCTTTGGGGTCACCCCGGGGTGGTTGAAGGCTGAGCTGATATAAATGATAGACAGAAGTTGTAACAGTGAAATCTATTCTCCCAGATTTTAAAATCTTAGGGGAAATGAAGTTATGAAAGAAGGATTAAAATAGACTATGAGAGTCCTTGAATGCCATTGTAAACAAACTAATAGACTATTTTACTTTCTAGGTCAGTGTTTCTAAAAATGGATTTTCATGCTATCACTTGGAGTTATGTATGTAAATACAGTGAAGAAAGGTTCTGTAGTCAAATATGATTGGAAAATTCTGGGTAAAATAAAATGTCATTATTGAGGATTTATTTCTCAGAGTTGTGAATGCTTAAAAAGAGAATATTTTGTTTCAGGGAGTATTTCCAAAATATAAGATGCAGGATGATGAATTATGGAGGGCGGTGGCCTAGTACTGCTCAGAATATAATTGGGGATCTATGTTCTGGTGAACACGACATGATTATAGGATTTTGTATGAAATTCTTATGTGTTAGTTAAGTGAAGAGATAGTGAACAGAAGTAGAAGATGACATAAACTACCCTTCAAGTCCTCATTTGCTTATGCTTTGGTTGGGACAGAGATTCCTATTAGACCTCTGACAAACTCAAAGATTTCAGAGCTAAACGCAAAGTAAACATACATGAAGGCATCACTGATAGGGTTCTGCAAAAGCTTGATATGCTTTGAGGAATTGTCATAACACTTGAGCGCAAACTGGCTCTTCTTTGTTGTTCAGTTGCTAAGTTGTATCCAACTCTTTGCAACCCCATTGACTGCAGCACACCAGGCTTCCCTGTCACTCACCATCTCCTGGAGTTAGCGCAAATTCATGTCCATTGAGTCAGTGATGCTATCTAACCATCTCATCCTATGCTGCCCTCTTCTTCTTTTGCCTTCAATTCCTTCCCAGTGTCAGGGTCTTTTCCAATGAGTTGGTTCTTCTCATCAGGTGGCCAAGGAATTGGAGCTTCAGCATCAGTTCTTCCAATGAATATTCAGGGTTGATTTCCTTTAGGATTGACTGGTTTGATTTCCTTGCTGTCCAAGGGACTCTCAAGTCTTCTCCAACACCACAGTTTGAAAGTATCAATTCTTCAGCACTCTGCCTTTTTATGGTCCAATTCTCACAACTTTAATGACTACTGAAAAAAACATAGTCCTAACTATATGGACCTTTGTTGGAAAAGCAATGGCTCTGACAAGACTGTCTAGGTTTGTCATAGCCTTCCTTCCGAGGAGCACGTGTCTTTTAATTGCATGGCTGCAGTCACACTATCCACAGTGATCTTAGAGTCCAAGAAAATAAAATCTGTAATTGCTTATACTTTTTCCCCATTTATTTGCCATGAAGTGATGGTACTGGATGCCACGATCTTAGGTTTTTGAATGCTGAGTTCTAAGTCAGCTTTTTCATCTCTCTTTTCACCTTCATCAAAAGGTTCTTTTGTTTCTCTTTGGTTTCTGCCATTAGAGTGGTATTATCTACATATCTGAGGTTGTTATTTCTCCTGGTAATCTTGATTCCAGTTTTGGATTCATCTAGCCCACCATTTTGTATGATGTACTCTGCATAGAAGTTAAATAAACAGGGTGACAGTATATAGCCTTGTACTCTTTTCCTAATTTGGAACAAGTCAGTTGTTCCATGTAAGGTTCTAAACTATTGCTTCTTGACCCACAAACAGGTTTCTCAGGAGAAAGGTAAGATGGCCTGGTATTCCCATCTCTTTAGGAATCATCCACAATTGGTTGTGATCCACACAGTCAAAGGCTTTTGCAGTCAATGAAGCAGAAATAGATGTTCTTTTCTAGAATTTCCTTGCTTTCTCCATGATCCAACAGACGTTGGCAATTTGATCTCTGATTCTTGTGCCTTTTCTAATCCCAGCTTATACATCTGGAAGGACAAGTAGTTTCTTGCCTTCTTGTTGAAAATAAAAAAAAAAAATGTTGATTTCAGTCATTGAAATGCTTGTTCAGCAACAAAGTACTACTACTGTGTGTATATGTATTTCTGCTAGTCTGCATTTCACAGAAATTTGTGCACATGCAATTGTATATGTATGTATGTGTATATACATGCAAAAGAAAGAATGAAATATTATTTTGGTGTATTTAGAAATCTTATAATTCTTAATTATATTTAAAATAATCTAATTATTATTATTTGTATATGTATGTATTATGTATGACAGTATGTGTCATACTTTCAGGATTATTTAAGGATATTATACACATACATGCAGACACATATGTAACACAAGAGGTTTCTACTGCTCCTGGAAAAAAAAAATATACTCCCCAGGAATGAAAATTTTTAGGGCAACATCACAGTATATTAGAGGCAGTATATTCTTTTCACTCTATCCTTCTACCTATTGTACATCATCTCAAGGAGACACTTTCTGTTATACATCAAGTTCAGATGTCACAATGAAACCACTTTTGGAAACCTCCTCCCCATTCCTTCCTGCACTTGTGAAATTTTTGATGGGATAAAAGTAGAGGGGCAAAATTTGTTTCTTTCTCAAATGCAATCTCTTTTCTGTTCTTAAAAAAATTCATGGTGAATTTGAAAATAGTCTTAGGGAAGATCGAATATCTGTGTTCATATGACTCCAAAGAAAAAGAACAAATACAGGAGGACAGGAGAAAGCAAAGAACTGTGAGACCTCAGGGTCACAGGAAAGAAGAAGCCAAAGCACATCTGGAATTCAAATCTGCTACAATGAGTGCTCAAACATGCAAAAGTAGTCTTACCAGCTTCCTGTTTCAATTCTTGAGGATAAAAGTCCAAACTCCTAATCACAGCACATGAGACCTTTCCTGGACCTTCCTTCATTTTCTTGGATAGTCTTCTTTTACCATCTTAAACTGTTCTCATGGGAGAGTTGAAAACAAATTCCCAGCACACTCCCTCTCAATCTGACCAGTTGTATCTGTCTGTATTTTTTCAGTCAGCATGAGCTATTTGGAATTGCACGTCCTGGTATGCTGTCTAATGCCCTCTTGTTCCTCTGCTTGGCAAATGCCTACTTGTGCGCCAACAGCCAACATCACAAGATGGCGATAGTTTCTATGACCAGATCAAGTATCCTTCTATGCACTTCAGTGATTTACTCCACTGTAATGCACTTGAGTCTTATTGTAACCAGAAGTAGGTTGTGAGCACATTTACAGAGTAGACTGATGTATTTTAGAATATCTTGTATCTCATCTGTGTCCACAATATAGGCCCTTAGGAAATATTTACAGAACTAATAAATCATTATCTGTTTAATAAGGCAGAGAGATTTTGCCAAAGAGTATTCCTATAATGTATCCAAAATGTGTTATATTTTCCCATGTATAAATATATTATTTTTCTGAGAAAATTAGGATATCTGATTGAGTTAGAAGAAGCAATTCTGTAGACTTTTATTTAGCCCAGTCATTTAAAATACTCACCAGGGAAACATTTCTAAAGTCTAACTAATACATGAATAGCTTTTACTATAGGCCAGTTCATTTCTTCATTTCTGTTTTCTCAAATTTAACTCAAATAGATTTTGATAATGCCGCTGTTAAATCAGTTTTAAGGCAGGGTATGGACTAAACTAATAAAAACATGAATCAGGAAAGCCATAAAGTTTTGGATGTGAAACAGGAACCAGGGTGGATATGCGGAAATTCCATATAGATTGCATTCTGTCTTTGTATCATATTTAATATGTCCATAAATCTTTCTAAATGCTGACAATAATGCTATTTCAGGCTGATGGAAATGGCAGTCATTAAATAACTGTGTTATTCAAAAATGTGTTCTAACATGTATTTTTTACTATAATTATGAATAGGTCCCAAATCATCAAATTAAGCAGTCTGTAAATCCCTAAGAATTCTAGATGGGATATTAAGTTTACAATTATGGCCCCAACAGTGAACAATATTTTTCAAAGTTAAGTAAAAACTGCTTGAGGTTGAGAAATACTTTCTCAGCAGGTAAACTTAGAGTTGGTGATAAAAATAAAATCTGTTTTAAGTGTGTGTGTATATATATGTATTTATATTATGATTAGCATTTATATATAATTTTATAACTGCTAAAAAGGAGACAGTTTTCCTTTGTAAACAAATAGCATATATAAAATTTAAAAATTTTAACAAGTACAGTATTAATTTTTTATTAATAACAAACTTTATACTCCCTGATTAAAGGGATAATTTAGAAAGCATATCATGTACCATACTGTTTGTTTGATAAACTTAGATATGTGATCTCCTTGAATACCTTTGAAAACCTAGAAATGTGGACCTAACATTAATTTTTATGAAGGATTTGGAATTAGCATGGACCTTAGGAGAATTTATCAAAACTCAAACAGTAGAAATCCAGTTGTCCTGGATGGGTTGTCTTGTCTATGTTATCAGCCTCAACATTGTTTTATGTATCATGATTTATGTTTCATCTTATAGTCAATCAAATGAGTTATAATGAAGGTAAAAGTAAATATTTTGAAGACATGTAAATCCATGACTGATTTATGTCAATGTATGACAAGACCCACTGCGGTATTGTAAAGTGATTAGCCTCCAACTAATAAAAATAAATGAAAAAAAAAAAGCAAAAATGTTTTGAAGAACATTAATGAAGAGATATTAGATTATTTTAGGTTGTAATAGAATTTCTATGCTTTATGAGATTAGATTGGATAATATAAAAGAAATTACTTTTTGAAGTGTAAAGTGCTATATAAACACTCAATACTTAACACACAGCCTATATCCTGCTGAGTACCTGTTATCTTCCAGACACTATCCTAGGCTCGAAGGTTAGAGTAACAAAGTATACCTTGTTATGAAAGTATACTGTTATGTTATGAAACTCCTATTTTAGATTGGAGAATCAGGATATAGGTAGACAATTAAGTGAATGGGATAATTCTTAGCCTGATGAATGCTATAAAAAAATATGATGATGTAATAAAAAGCAAGCTGCGGGAACAAGACTGGTGGGAAGCATGGTATCTCTAGATTGAATGGTCACCAAGGATCAAATGTTGGGGAGCAATGACTTAGCCTCTGGGAATAGCACTACATACAGAACCCATGCACATGCATACACAAGTATGCACACACGCATATATAATGCAATGTGCACAGAGTGCTCAAATGGCAAGAATAACCTTAAAACTTTCAAGGGACAGAAGGAAGGAAAAGTCAGTTTGACTATGTTCTTGTGGGAAAAAAGGAAAATGGAGTGAGACTTTTCTCACTGGAAATTCAAAGAGAGCTAGAGACAAGGTGAACCTCTTGGAGTGAAAGATTTGGAGAGCAGTCAAGTCGGTGAGTCTCAAACTAGCTGAAGTGAAGGACAAGTTGTTTGTTCTGTTTTGTCTTAATTTCTAACTCAGTGTTAGGCTGATCTTGTAAAATCCAATAAAAATCAGAATGAGACTATTATCAGTATTAGTTCAGTTGCTAAGTCATGTCCGACTCATTGCGACCCCATGAACTGCAGCATGTCAGGCCTCCCTGTCCATCACCAACTCCCAGAGTCCACCCAAACCCATGTCCATTCAGTCGGTGATGCCATCCCACCACCTCATCCTCTGTTGTTGCCTTCTCCTCCTGCCCTCAATCTTTCCCAGCATCAGGGTCTTTTCAAATGAGTCAGCTTTTCACATAGGATGGCCAAAGTATCGGAGTTTCAGCTTCAACATCAGTCCTTCCAATGAACACCCAGGACTGATCTCCTTCAGGATGGACTGGGTGGATCTCCTTGCAGTCCGAGAGACTCTCAAGAGTCTTCTCCAATACCACAGTTCAAAATCATCAATTCTTCAGTGCTCAGCTTTCTTTATAGTCCAACTCTCACATCCATACATGACCACTGGAAAAACCTTAGCCTTGACTAGACAGACCTTTGTTGGCAAAGTAATGTCTCTGCTTTTAAATATGCTGTCTAGGTTGGTCATAACTTTTCTTGCAAGGAGTAAGCATCCTTTAATTTCATGGCTGCAATCACCATCTGCAGTGATTTTGGAGCCCAGAAATATAAAGTCAGCCATTTCCACTGTTTCCCATCTATTTGCCATGAAGTGATGGGACCAGATGCCATGATCTTAGTTTTCTAATGTTGAGCTTTAAGCCAACTTTTTCACTCTCCTTTTTCACTTTCATCAAGAGGCTCTTTAGTTCTTCACTTTCTGCATAAAGGTGGTATCATCTGCATATCTGAGGTTATTGATATATCTCCCAGAACTCTTGACTCCAGCTTGTGCTTCTTCTAGCCCAGCATTTCTCATAATGTATGCTGCATATAAGTTAAATAAGCAGGATGACAATATACAGCCTTGATGTATTTCTTTTCCTATTTGGAACCAGTCTGTTGTTCCATGTCTAGTTCTAACTGTTGCTTCCTGACCTGCATACAGGTTTCTCAAGAGGCAGGTCAGGTGGTCTGGTATGCCCATCTCTTGAAGAATTTTCCACAGTTTATTGTGATCCACACATTCAAAGGCATTGGCATAGTCAATAAAGCAGAAATAGATGTTTTTCTGGAACTCTCTTGCTTTTTCAATGATCCAAAAGATGTTGGCAATTTGATCTCTGGTTCCTCTGCCTTTTCTAAATCCAGCTCGAACATCTGGAAGTTCACAGTTCACGTATTGCTGAAACCTGGCTAGGAGAATTTTAAGCACTACTTTACTAGTATATGAGATGAGTGCAGTTGTGTGGTAGTTTGAGCATTATTTGGCATTGCTTTTCTTTGGGGTTGGAATGAAAACTGAACTTTTCCAGTGCTGTGGCCACTGCTGAGTTTTCAAATTTGCTGGCATATTGAGTGCAGCATTTTCACAGCATCATCTTTCAGGATTTGAAACAGCTCAACTGGAATTCCATCACCTCCACTCGCTTTGTTCGTAGCGATGCTTCCTAAGGTCCTCTTGACTTTACATTCCAGGATGTCTGGCTCTAGGTGAGTGATCACACTATCATATTTATCTGGGTCATGGAGATCTTTTTTTGTACAGTTCTTCTGTATTCTTGCCACCTCTTCTTAATATATTCTGCTGTTGTTATGTACCTACCATTTCTATCCTTTATTGAGCCCATCTTTGCATGAAATGTTTCCTTAGTATCTGTCATTTTCTTGAGGAGATCTCTAGTCTTTCCCATTCTATTGTTTTTCTCTGTTTCTTTGCATTGATCTCTGAGGAAGGCTTTCTTATCCTTCCTGGCTATTCTTTGGAACTCTACATTCAAATGGGTTTATCTTTCCTTTTCTCCTTTACTTTTCACTTCCCTTCTTTTCACAGCTATTTGTAAGGCCTCCTCAGACAGCCATTTTGCTTTTTTGCATTTCTTTTTCTTGGGGATAGTCTTGATTCCTGTCTCCTGTACAGTGTCACAAACCCCCATCCATAGTTCATCAGGAACTCTATCAGATCTAGTACCTTACATCTATTTCTCACTTCCACTGTATAGTCATAAGGGATTTGATTTAGGTCATACCTGAATGGTCTAATGGTTTTCTCCACTTTCTTCAATTTCAGTCTGAATTTGGCAATAATGAGTTCATCATCTGAGCCACAGTGAGCTCCTGGTCTTGTTTTTGCAGACTGTATGGAGCTTCTCCATCTTTGGCTTCAAAGAATATAATCAATCTGATTTCGGTGTCAACCATCTGGTGATGTCGATGTGTAGAGATTTCTCTTGTGTTGTTGGAAGAGGGTGTTTGCTATGACCAGTGCATTCTTTTGGCAAAATTCTGTTAGACTTTGTCCTGCTTCATTCTGTACTCCAAAGCAAAATTTGCCTGTTACTCCAGGTGTTTCTTGACTTCCTACTTTTGTATTCCAGTCCCCTATAATGAAAATGACATCTTTTTTGCGTATTAGTTCTAGAAGGTCTTGTAGATCTTCATAGAACCGCTCAGCTTCAGCTTCTTCAGCATTACTGGTTGGGCCATAGACTTGGATTACCGTGATATTGAATGGTTTGCCTTGAAAACAAACAGATCATTCTGTCGTTTTTGACATTGCATCCAAGTACTGCATTTCGGACTCTTTTGTTGACTATGAGGGCTACTCCATTTCTTTTAAGGGATTACTGCCCACAATAGTAGATATAATGGTCATCTGAGTTAAATTCACCCATTCCAGTCCATTTTAGTTCACCAATTCCTAGAATGTCGACATTCACTCTTGTCATCTCCTGTTTGACCACTTCCAATTTGCCTTGATTCATGGACCTAAGCTTCCAGGTTCCTATGCAATATTGCTTATTACAGCATCGGACCTTGCTTCTATCACCAGTCCCATCCACATCTGGGTGTTGTTTTTGCTTTGGCTCCATCCCTTCATTCTTTCTGGAGTTATTTCTCCACTGATCTCCAGTAGCATATTGGGCACCTACCAACCTGAGGAGTTCATCTTTCAGTGTCCTATCTTTTTGCCTTGTCATACTGTTCATGGGGTTCTCAAGGCAAGAATACTGAAGTGGTTTGCCATTCCTTCTCTGGTGGACCATGTTTTGTCAGAACTCTCCGCCATGACCCGTCTGTATTGGGTGGCCATACATGGCATGGGTCATAATTTCATTGAATTAGACAAGACTGTGGTCCAGGTGATCAGATTGGTTAGTTTTCCGTTATTGTGGTTTTCAGTCCGTCTGCCCTCTTATGCCCTCTGTCAGTGCCTAATGTCTTACTTGGGTTTCTCTTACCTTGGACGTGGGGTATCTCTTCACGGTGCTCCAGCAAAGCGCAGCCGCTGCTCCTTACCTTGGACATGGGGTAGCTCCTCTCAGCCGCCACCCTGTGGGGGGGTGGGAGGGTGGGGGAGTGGTAGCTCCTCTCGGCCACACTTGAGCACCGTTGCAGCCAGTATACTGATGGAAAAATACTACAAAACTGCTAAACACTTCCTCTCATTGATCTAATGTGGACTAGTAATAAAATCTTCATAGATTAGACATGTTTTGAAAATAGTATTTTTTAGCTCTCATTGAGAGGGTTTGAAACAGAATAGTAAGCCAATCTGATATAAAATATAATATAAATATGTATGTATGTGTGTGCATATGTGTAGTGTCACCATTGAACCTTATAGCCTAGGTGATAAGAAATATATTTCCATTTGGTTCCTGGACAGGATTTGTTACCTTTTTCCCCCCAGGGATATCAGAAACAGCTCACATTAAAGTTTGATTTTGTCTTGTAGTTAAATAATAACAAAATGAAACAAAACGTAATGATGAAGTCAGAGAAAACAGTGCTTCTACAACATTCCAGAGCTAAATTTTAAATTTAATAATGGATCTAAACATATACTCCTATATGTAAATTAGTATTTTTAGAATCTGCTCACAATGAATCCATAATGATAATATTTGGATGAAAAACCTCTCTTGTTTTTGTCTATCAGACTATAGAAGAGATTAACTTATAACACAGAAAATTTTACTTAAAAAAGTAAAATCTTGAAGTGCAAAGAGGTCATGCAAGAAGAGGCAGAACTGAGAAAGGGGTGGGTTGGTTTGTTTGGGTCTCGCTCGTTATATATAATCCAATCGTTCATGATGTGAGCTTGATACTAGGTTAGAATAATGTAAGTTAACTTCTGTCTCTTTATATTTTACTTAATATTTCCTGAATTCACATATTTTTTATGCTGTCAACATGTTATAAGTACTATATCAAGCATATTTCAGTCAGATTTCTTAAAGAATCAAGTCATTTTTCTAAGAGATGTTAAAATCTACTGAACTTTAATCATGAATTTGGGGGGAAAAAGACACTTAAAAGGCCAGATTATACTTGAGATCCTCACATCTGACAGAACCTATTTTTGCACATCAAATGCTAGAACTGTCTACATCTTAATAAAAGTGAATTTTACAAATGAAATGCTTTAAAGGCTTTAGGGAAGATGCATTGAGTAACAAACATGTGCCATGTTTTGCTTGTGTTGGGTTTCCCCCTTGAAAGGATGACATAAATTATGAGAATATGCAAATTATGAGGACACTCTCAGTGTGGCTAATAGAATCATTAATATGAATAGCAAGGAAGACAAATAGCACATAGCATACAATAGTCACATGCCAGTGCTTACAACCAAATGTCTAATCAATTAAAACCTCCTTTTGTTAATTAGTACTAAATTATACTTCACAAGAGAGCTGAATGATACAAGCAGAGTTTTACAACTATAAAATTACAAATAAATTGTTCATATCAAAAGTGGCCTATGTATCTTTTAAATGCTTTATTTGATTTTGGGTACACAGCCCGTTTACCCAAATGTGTCCCATGCCCAGCCAAGACCTACACCTTGCCTTTCAGCCACAGGCTCCTCTCCATTTATGAAGCCCTGATGTCTGTCAATGACCATTTTCACCTTCTGCCTTAGGAAAGACTTGTCTCTCATGTACTTTGTATTTTTGTTGTTGTTATTGCTATTCTTTATTTTTTCTTGTTCAGTCATTTTTCATTAGATATAAGGAACACAATGAATATTCATTTTTATTATTGAATATTTTGGAAATTTTGTTATGTTCTGGGAATATGCTTCCTGTTCTCAATGAAATCCTAGTTTAGCATCTCACAGACTGATTTCTTAAATATATACAACACTAAAAGGCAGATGTTGTGAATCTAAGCATATTCTAAAATAAAATATTTATCTAATAAAATAAAAATAGATACTGAAAATACCATAATATTAGTATCCTAAAGATTAAGCACGAGGGTTTTGTTTAAATCCTAGCTCAGCCATTTAATAGCATTGAATAAAACTTTAACTTTGGAAACATTATATAAACCTCTGTTTCATTATTTCCAAAGTAAAAATGATAATAGCAGGGATGAAGAAGGTTAAACTCCTACCCTCACTGAAATGGGAGTACTATACAGTGACTGCAAAATGCCACTGCTGCTTAATGTGTTAATATGTATAAAGCTTTTCAGCTCAACATTTAGCTCACAGTGCCTACTCAATAAATGTTAGTGGCACTACTAGTAGATGTAGAAGTAGAAACAATAGTAATATATTGCTACTACTACTTCTTAATACTCTATGATGGCAACATAATGAATGCTGAATAAATGAATATATAAATCAATAAACAGTTTAAGCTTTGAAGCTTTTTCAGAAAGGTGTAATATATATGACAGTGGAGAAGTAAAATTTGTACATGAATTCTCATTCCAAAGGATTTGGATCATACAACTTAAAGCTACTTAGATGATCAGCTGGGTCAATTCTCTTTTCTGTGGAGAAATATACTAAGTTCAAGGGAAACCTAGTATTCTGTCAAAAGTCACATAGGTCTTGGCAGATTAAGACTCCCTTGGATTTAATTATGTGATGGATCAAACATTCACATGCATACCAGGATGTATAGTATTTTTCTCATAGTGGTGAAAGTGGTTAAGATATAAACTATAAATATATATGTATGTGTATATTAAACATATAGTGAGATTCTGTATAAACTCTGCTAAAGGTATAATTGTCATGGAAAGAAAGATGAATATATATCCATTAAAATTTGTAAAGTTTGCTTTAAAAATAGAAATAGTAGTAATAAAACATTGTGTATGACTCTGCGACCCCATGGACTGTAGCCTACCAGGCTCCTCTGTCCATGGAATTTTCCAGGCAAGGATACTGGAGTGGGTTGCCATTTCCTTCTCCAGGGCATCTTCCCAACCATTCCAGGTGGATGCTTTACTGTCTGATCTACTAGGGAATCATTTCATGTTGATTAAAAAATCAATGAAGTATAGGGAAGTAATCAGTTTCATCATCATGCTTACATTGTCTCTAATCTCAAACCCACATGCCAATTTCCTCCAAGGGAGCCCAGTGGTATTGATATGACAGCTGCCTGTGGAGATTTTGCAATGTCTTGGTTTTAGTTCATCTCTTTCCATCAGAAACTTCATGACCATTAGAATAATTCCTGATCACTGGAATTACATTTTCCATTCAAATTTTCTTGATTGTTGGCTTTATGTTCTTATGAACAGACACTTTGCAAAAAACATAGAAATATTTTTGCCACTACTAGCAGAGAAGAAGATTCCTGTCTTCTTTTTCTTCTAATTTACAATATTTGTTAAGAAGAATGTATCAGGCCTTAACTTACCTGACCAGATTCCTTGATTCCTTAATTCTTTCATACATTCATTCCATAAATTCTCACTAAATGCTCTCTCTGTGTTTAAGGCACTAGGAATACAATGGTTAATAAAGTTTCATACTATTCCTCATGGAATTTATGGTCTAATGGAGAATATAGGTAAGTGTCCAGTCATTGGTGATGAATGAATATCATCACAGTGGTAGGTGCACTTTGACAGCATAGAAAAGACACCCACATCAGACTTAGAAGACTATGGAATGCCTCTTAGGAAAAAAACATGGCTTTGAAGGTGATAACTGGAGTAGAAAAGAATAAAGCAAAGGGTATCCCAGGAAGAAGGATCAACACGGGGTAAAGTCAATTAGCAAAAAGAACATGGGGTATTTCATAGAACTGAAGGGAAGAAAGAATAAGACAGGGGAAGCTGTGAGAGGTATGGCTGGAGAGAGAAAGAGGAATTCAATGACAAATGATTTAAGACATAATAAGGACTCAGATTGTGAGAACTAGACACACGTGTATGATGCACATGTACACACAATACACACTCATAGACTCCCTCAGACTGTGTGAACATATAGCACCTGCCAGCTAACTAGCAGTTATATATACAGAAGCTCAATCATGGATTTCTCATGACAGATTTTATAATCATCTCCTCCACTTCATGCACTGTCTTCATTTGAGTTTGAAAACAGTTTTGAAGAATCTGTTTTCCACAATGCTCTCTGGCTAGACCTTTAAATGTATTTCAGATGCATTTTTCATATTTAATCTTGAGATAAACTGGCAAAATGGGGACTCAAGTGAAGATTACAATTATTGCTCATGAACTTTTGATAATATTATCTGCAAAGGTCTGTTCACATTCATATATGAGCACAAGACTGCCAGAATATAGAGAGATATTTTTCTTCCATTTCAAAATTGTATTTTTCAATGTCTATTTCTAAGGTCAGATTAACTATGACAGCATGTTGGAAAGCATGCTTGTCTAACGTGTTTGCAATTCCATGAGTTGGAAGGCCCTTTGTTTCAACAACAGTTATTTATGGAGAAATGCTTTCTTAGAATCAGACAGCACACAAGGTGTGTTTGTTAGAAAGAGATATAAAGACAACTTCACTCCAAATTAATAAATTCAGTTTGTATTTTTCTGTACAACACTAATGGACAAAGTGTTGGATAAAGTAATGGACTATCTGCCAGTGTAGATATAGAGGATGGTAAGATTCAAACAGGGAGACAGATTTATGTTCATGTCACGCTTTAGTTTCTAACAGGCATCACAGCTCTCCCCCACAAAGCTCTGTGTAGTTGTTAGGAAAGGAGTTCTCATCCCCATTCAACATATAAGGAAACATCATTTAAAATTGTTACATATTTTACCAAAGACCAATTGAAAGTAAATTACATAGCCAGGGTTAGAACACAGGTCATCTGACTCCCAGTCCAGACCTCTTTAAAATGATCTTGCCCTGTCTGTGGAACATGGTTCTTCCCATCTACTTAACTCATTGCAAAGCTCAATTTTTTTTTTTCCCCACATAACTGTGTCACAAAATTTCTCAAATGTGTGTACCTAAAATATGCTGATTAAGGAAAGGAAACATTGGTTTATAGATTCATCTATATAATATTGTAACTGACTAACCAAACCCAGCAGAAGTAACTTTATCACACTGTACATCATCTTTCAACTTTACTTCAAATCACATGCTCATTGCCTAATGAGGGAACAGTAATATGGGTCATATGCTTTGTTTCTGAGTTACAGAGTATCTCAGTGTAGGAAAAATTATGACTCACTATTCCTACCACTGCTCAAATGCAATTCCTTGATTCTCACTCGTCATAAATGTGGATAGAAATGTGCTATCCACATGTGCTAAAAATGAAATTATACACAAATATAAAGCCTATATGAGGATTTAATTCATTCTTTAAAAGTTTGAGATTAATAATAATTATACAATAAATTCATAGAACATATGTTGGTCTACTTTATGATAAATGCCATGTCAAGAAAAGATTTTTCACCTCTATGAAAAGTATATTGCTAATTTATGTTTCTTCTTTATTCTTTGTTGTATATATCTTGTTTATTCTTTATAACCAGAGTTTCCCTTATTTATTATTTAATTATTTCCATTTCCTTCCTACAATGCAGAAATTTTACTTTATTATATCTCTTTTTTTAAGAATAATATATATCTACAGAGGTAATAAAAATTACAACTATGAAGTTATATTGTTCTACACACAGAAAATAGCAATTTCAAAATGTCACCCACTGGTTATGTTATAGTCTAGTATATGTGTTCATTGCCTATATCATTTAAACTAGTAAACCTTTTTATACAGCAGTTTTATAGTCTGTAGCAATAACTATGATGATACTTTTAATTATCAATCAGGTTATTCCATTATTTTAATTCACCTAAATGTATAATTCAATGAAAGCAGAAGCTATGTACAGTAGTTTGAACAATGCAAATTCATTGGCATTGCCCTTCTTTGGAATTGGAATGAAAACTCACCTTTTCCAGTTCTGTAACCACTGCTGAGTTTTCCAAATTTGCTGACCTATTGAGTGCAAAACTTTAACAGCATCATCTTTTAGGGTTTAAATAGTTCAGCTCCACTAGCTTTCTTCATAGCAATGCTTACTAAGGCCCACTTGACTTCATACTCCAGGATGTCTGACTCTAGGTGAGGGACCACATCATGGTGGTTATCGAGGTCATTAAAATCTCTTTTGTATAGTGTCTATGTATTCTAGCTACCTCTTAATCTCTTCTGCTTCTGTTGGATCCTTACCATTTCTGTCCTTTATCATGCCCATCATTGCATGAAGTGTCCCTTGATATCACTAATTTTCTTGAAGTGATCACTAGTCTTTCCCATTCTGTTGTCTTCTATTTCTTTGTATTGTTCATTAAAGAAGGCCTTCTCAGCTCTCCTTGCTATTCTCTGAAACTCTGCATTCAGTTATCTTTCCCTTTCTCTCCTGCCTTTTGCTTCTCTTTCCTCAGCTATTTGTGAAACTTCCTCAGACAACTACTTTGCCTTCTTCCATTTATTTTTCTTGGGATGGTTGTGGTCCATATATGATTTCTAACTCCATAATACTTTCCCTCCCTTAAGTAAGTAAGTAAGTTGCTTGCTCACTTGTGTCTGACTCTTTGTGACCCCATGGACTGTAGCCCGCCAACCTCCTCTAACCATGGAATTTTCCAGGCAAGAATATGGAGTGGGCTGCTACTTCCTTTGCCAGGGGATCTTCTCAAGCCAGCGATGGAACCCACATTTCTTGAGTCTCCTGCATTGGCAGGCAAGTTCTTTACCATGCACACCACCTGGGAAGCCCCTTTCTTCCATTAATTCCTTTATTATTTATTGTCCATGCCATCAGTCAAGAGATCTCACATTCCCAGGCAGTGTATGCTATTATTATGATGGTTAATTTTACAAGTCAATTTGACTGGATCACAGATGCCCAGGCATTTGGTCAAAGAGTATTCTAGCTGTGTCTGTGAAGGTGTTTCTGGGTGAGATTAACATTTGAATCAGTAGACTTGAGTAAACATGGGTGGCCCTCATCTAATTGATTGAAGGCCTGAGTAGAACAAGGAGGCTGACACTTTAGCCAGTAAGAGGGAACTCCTACCTGACTTCTGAGCTGGGATATTGGTCTTTCTCTGCCTTTCTATTTGAAATGAAGCATTTGCTCTTTTGTGTCTTGATCCTCCTAGCTTTTGGATGGGGATTTACACTCTCCCAGGGACTCTGGACTTGGACTGGAATTACAGCTTACTAATTGCAGAGTTTGGGACTTCTTAATCTCCATCATCATCTGAGCTAATTCTTGATAACAAATATCTTCCTATATAGGTATATCATGTTTGCTCTATTTCTCTGGAGAACTCAGACTAATACAACTATATATGCAAAGATTTCTACACAACAGTTAGCCACATGAGTTCAAGGCCAGTGACTTCTGTGTTAATAAATCATATGTCAAAGTGTATAGATATTGTTTTTCTTAGAAGTAGTTTGTTGGATCCTTGATCGTTTTTCACTACCATTTGTTCATACAGTCTGTAGTCTTAGAAGTACTTGTGAGTTTGGTTGAATAAAATCTACAGCAAGTCCAGTGCAGAGGCACTGTAGTAATTGCTCTTTGTAGGCTTGATATAAAAATGTTAAAACAGAATTTCTCCTTCCAGACATTTCATAATGTCTTTTAATTTTTTTAGTTTGCTAATTTGAGCTTTATTAATGTGCTGTTACAGAGGACATAATCACAGTTGACTTCCTTTTCATTGAATATTATGAGAATAAGTTTACCCATTTTTTGTAGCCTAGTTATTCTGTGGTTGTATAATATTCCACTGAGTCAGTATATCATAATTGAATCAACCATTTCTAAATATCTGTTTTTTTTCTAGCTCCTAACTATTATGAACAAAAATTTCTCTAAATTTTTTACCTAGATATTTCATTGTAAGGTCATAAATGATATAAATGCTAAAATTTGTGAAATAATACAAAAGCATTTCTTAAAATGATTTTACCATTTTATACCACTCTATATTTTTTCATCCAGCAATATTATCAGATTTCCACTTTTTACTGACCTATAGAGTATGAAATTGATTGTAAGTTGCATTTTCCTAACACCTGTTAGATAGTTAGAACAGGAAAAAGGAGTCCAAATAGCGGTGGCTAAAAGACAAAGAAAGGAAAAAGCCTGCAAAAATAGAAAAATGGAATGTCCAAGGACTGGAGTGAGAACCACAGGTGAAAAAAACAGCTCTTCTGGTTAGCCCAATTTACATAGAGCAGGCTCAGGGGGAGGAGAAAAAACATATAAAAAGAGGAGCCAGAATTGAGTTATGTGAATTACTAAGGTAATCCTTTTACTTCCTAGAGACAATCTGAGTATTCTTCTATATTTTATTGTAAGGGTTTTAGGTGTTTGGATTTATGTTTAATTTCTTGTTCCATTGTTGTGTGTGTGTGAGTGGCTTTGTGTGTGTTTCGTGACATAGTGGTCCAGTTTAACTTTAAAATATGTATAGCCTGTTCTCTCAGCACTTTATTAAGCGGTATCATCTTTCTCCAGTGATCACTGTGCTACATCTATTGACTTGCTAAGTTTACGTATCCCCCAAATAAGTGTCTATAGTATCTGTTGTCTTGCTTTGGTCACTTTATCAATCCTTGTGTCAATACTGTACAATAACCTCTACTTCTGTGTTTATCCTTTTTCATATACAATTTTGAACTACTGGTCAAACTCCTCAAAAAATCCCATACATTTTGAACTTAATTGCATTAAACCTATGATCAACTTGGTCACACTTCTCATTGGTATATTTAATCTATCTATGAATATCTCTTTCTTTAAAATCTTTATCTGGGTATCAACAGTGCCTAAAACTATGACTGAAATGTTAATATTTGCATGTAAATATGGCTAAATGGAAATATTTGAATGTAAGTCTAATGGAAATATTTGCATGTAAACATTAATATTTGCATTTAAATATGTCTAAATGAAAAATATTAATGGCATTAGGACCGATGTTACCTAAAGAAAGAAATAAGTTAAACCATTAGCTGACTTTAAAATTCTCTTTGCAACATTCCATCAAAGTTTGTCTTGTCTCTATTTGGTACTACCATAGAGAGGGCACTTACTACCTGCTGAGGAGGTTTCTGAAGAACGAATGATTTTTTTTTGTTGTTGTTTTTAAAATCAGTTTCTCAGCTTGTTCTAAAATTTCCCATTCAGTTTGACTTATTTCTAATATTTCACATATTTCCTTTCAGATTTTCATTTAACTAGCTCAGTTTTTCTTTTGAGCTGCCATTTCCTTAACCTCTTCTTACTGATCCCAGGTTTGTTCTTCCTTTGTAATTTATAGAATCCTCTTACATGAAACAGAAGCACCATTTATCAGAGGTTTCAGTGTGAGTCCATGCGTCCAGTTTTGTCATTTGTATTTTCTCTCTCATCATTCATTGAGATACTGAGATCATCTTCTAAGCCTGTATATGTTTCATATTCCAAATTTTATGATATACACAGCCTTGCTACAAACCCATCAAAGCCTTTGTTATTCCCCATTTATATGACTGTAGGAAACATTTGCTGTCATTTATTAATATTTAAATAAGCCATTCTTTCCTACATTCTTGTATATTTTAATGCTATTGCACTCTCTACTTTGTCTTTCCTTTTCCCTGGTAATTAAATTACTTCAAATTTCTCCCCACATACATGTGAAAAACTAAGACTATGCTTATGATTTCACCTATGCCATAGGGGACTTTTCCAAGGCGATTGACAATTTTAATTAATCAAATGGGTGAGGATGGAATCTGCCCTTGAATCCCAGCTTCCTTCACTCTAGAAAAAAAATTATAGAATCATAATTTCATAGCTCTTAAATAAATTTAGGAGATGAAGAACTTGAGATCAGAAGAAGCCAATTCATATGCTTTTGCTCATTTGCTTTAGAAAGTATTTCAACTTATTAAAAGAATGAATGTCTTGAGTAAAGCCAGGAGTAGCTCTCCTGAGACATTCTGTATTTCCTATCCTTGTAACTTTGCTGAGTGTAGTATAGATGCTCAATATATTTTTATCAAACACATTTACTGATAGAAGGTATTTTAGAAACAGGACTACCTGTCAGGTCTGATATTTCTTTTAGAAGAATTATAAATGTAAAAAAAATGCAATTGGCAAATAAAAAGGCTCCATGATTTTTATTGCAGATGATTTTTAATAAAAAGGAAAATTACTGCATGAGAGGATCCAGCTCTATTAGCATACATTTAAACATTTTCCAATATTAGCACTGCATTCCATTGTGACCTGCCACTGGTTCTGATCTCAGGCAGCAAGCTGAGACTTCTACCTTTGCTCAGCTAAGCCCTATGAACACACACTCTCTCTCACTCCTTCTCTCCCTCTCCCTCACCTTCCCTCTGCCCCTCTCTCTGTTTCATGTCTAAGTCCTGGACCCAATCTGTAATTTGCCCAGAGCAGTAGCCATTCTCATTCCCTTCCCAATAATTATACCAAGGACAGAAAATGCCCCTAAATTAATCCATCACACTGGCACAGATTCTAATGAGTGGGAAATGCCAAAAATGATCCATTATCACTGCAATTGGAAAATCATAATATCATAGTTCAGCTTGAGCAACCAGTAAAGGAAATCTCTGAAGCACACAGTGAAGGCTGGGTGTGGAAAGCAATCTCTGGTCCTGGAGCTGCCTCGGTGGGACACTAACTGATTTATATGTCCACATAGCTATGCCCATCCACATGTACAGACATTACCCCAGAGTACCCTTGTGTGCGCATCCTGGGTTTTGAAAAACTAGATTATTCTTCCCCAGTTGAGTTTTAAAAGGTCATTTGACCAAAATGCAATGCCACAGTGCCCTCCAGTGGCATAACATATTTAGAATAATTATTTCTTGGTGGCAGGATTCTTGCTTCAAAAACCACAAAATGTTTTTAAGAGAAGGTAAAAGAAATGAACAATGGCAGCAACAAGCTCTTTCTGCACCTACCCACTCTCATTTTTAAAAACTGCTCTCCTTTCTGCATTGTCTGATCTCACTTTTGTCTGCATCCTTAATGTCCAATAGTTCTGTATTCCTCTAGTTCACCTTGCAAAGGTGGCAGACCAACCACGCCAAGGTCTGTACTGTTAGTGTATAGTCGGAAGAGTCAGGGAAACCATTTTCTCTACTTCTCCTACCAAATGGGGGAGGTAATATGAGCAAAGTGGCCAAAGAAAGATGACCCAACCCCTCAAATGTGAAGATAATGAAAATCTTTACATTGGCCTCTGCTGAATTTATACTTTGTGCATAACTAAATTTCAGGAACATTCCTATCAGTTCTGAGTTTTACTGTGGGCTGCACATACTAAAATGCAAATATCCTGAAATCATTACTTTATTTGATTAATCAGTTTAGCAATTATACATTAATAATTCAAAATTTTTTATTTCATCATATTTTATGTATTCCCCCCCCAATAACCAGGTCTCACAGATTCCAATATGAAAAATATGGTGACAATTTTATTCATGGCATTTGGGAAGTAAGAGTTAGGTGTACCATTTTTCTTTATTTGAATTTTAAACCATTGTGCAATTCCAATTAAGTGGGGAAGAATCATTTATCAAGAAGTTATTATCAAAAGGAAAAGTCTGAATGCCATGGTTGAATGGTAGCAATGAAATAAAATAAGTTGGGTTGGTAAATTTTTTTTGTATATGTAACATATACTCACGTAACCTGTTTTGTGAAACAAAAGAAAAAATAATAACACTGCAGAAAATTTACATTGTAGTTACCACAAAAGTGAAATTCATGAGAACTGAAGTTGACTAAATAGAACACAGAACCCAGGTGGAGATGAAGGCTGTTTGCAATATCCCTGTATACTGAGCCATGAAGCTCTCAACTGATGAGAATGATACTAAGAAAAAATAGCATGCAAAAATTTAAGTAATATTTAAGCAGATATTACTCTTAGCCCTTATTTTCTTGGCTATTCTTCCAACAAAAAAGGAAAGAGTTATTTTTATTCATGAAGTTAGAAAAGGAGGAAGTTATGCAGTGTTGTTACCTTTGAGCTGGGTTATGAAGAGAGCCACCTTAAGTAGCATTTCAGAGCAAAAGCTTCAGCCACTAGACAAACCAACTACAGAAGTCCAGACGCTGAGACATTTTGTCCATGAGTTCCTGTATGACCATGAATGTTGTTTTGTTTTTTAAAATCAGTCTGAGATTCTTCCTGCATAAAAGGAGACTACTTAAGAATACCTATATCATAAGGTCATTGAAATAATTCAAGGACACAATATCTGTAATTGTATAAACATAAGAAAAAAACCTAGTATATATCTAAGGCAATGTGCCCAGCATAGTAAATAACCAGCCAGTTTAATTTAAATTTAATTTAATTTTTCTTATTTATCAACCATTTCAGACTACAGAAAATGTATAAGCAATCCATATGCATTGTGAGCCTGGTTAAGTAGTTTCCAAAATGCTTCAATTACAGGAAAAAAAATCTGCAGTTCAGTTTTATTGGATCCAGGTCAGAGAAAATTTGAGTAGTGAAGAATTACTATTTTAAAATGACCCTGATTTCCACAAATAATTAATGATCTTATAGTTTACTTGGGTCTCAGTGCTGTTGTCTTAAAAATGGGAAAAATAAATTTTAGGTCATTTCAGTTACTAAAATATTCAATATATTAATTTAACATATACTAAAATATTTTAACATATATTAATACTATAATGTAGCAAAAATCTGTCACATTACAGAGAAAGAATTAGCTCAGAGTACAGTATTATGCTAAATAAGCAGATGTAAGATCTTGAAAATCTCATATTTTCCTCTCAGTGAAGCCTGTAATTATAGTTAGAGTAAGGTATGACCAGAAATCTTAAAAGGTACATATTATATGTGACAGATTCTCTTAATTTTATAAATAAACAGACAGTGATTGATGGTTGTGGGGAACTTCCCTGGGTTTTAAAGAGTTGTTTGGTCACAGATTTTTATTAAGCGTATTCTCTAAGCATGATGATGTGTCACCTATACAGTCTTCCCTTAACCTCCAGCAGTGGGCAGATCTGAGAAGTGTGTTCACAGACCACGCCAGGCACTGCACACTGGTTTCCCTCAGATCTCTTTAAATGCATCTCCCACCACTTCTGTCTATGGCTCTATAGCCCAGCCACATCTCACATTTTATCTCTGTCTGATCTTGACAGGTCATTTAATGTCTCAAGTCATTGCTCTTCCTGTCTGTCACCCACATTGCCATGCTCTTTTCATACCCAGAAACATCCTGTTATTTGTAGCACTCATCCTAACTCTGATGTTGACTTTTCAAATCTCCTCCTTCAGAATTGATTGCTCCTTCCCTTGCCTTCTTAGAGCATTGGTGCTTTTTGCTAATAGTTATTTTGTTTGGACTTAATACAAATGACTTTATTCGTCCATGCATCTATCCATCATCCCAATCTAGTGCTGGAAATACATGACTGACAGTAGGTAGGAGAACAGTCTAAGGGCTAGGAATTTGATTTCAAAGAAATGTATCATGTGCTCTTTCTCTTCCACTGACAACCCTGGACAATTGAACAGCTTTCAGGCTCAGTTTATTCATCTGTACGATGTAGGCCAAAATCAGTGTAATGGCATTATAGGGTTTTGAGAAGATTGGTTGAAATGGGCTTAAAACACTTATCCTGGATCTAGTAAACACTCAATACATGCAGTAGTTATTATGACTATTATTATTACTATTATGTCTTTCTATGCCAACTGCCAATTTTATATCTGTCATCAAGGCCTCACTCCTGAACTTCAAACATGTACAGCTACCGTCCTCTAAACATCCCAGGTTTAGTATCTAAGTGACATGTAAAATTAACCTCTCAAAAGCTGAACTGCTGGTGAACCTCCAAAACAAAACCTTTCTTATTCAGTTGCTTCATTCATATCTCTCTATCTATATATAATATGTATAATGTTATACATAAATGCATGTCTGTAATATTTATAACGTATGTATATAGATCTCCCCAACACGGTGATTGAGCCTGGGTCTCCTTTGCAGATTCTTTACCATCTGAACCACAAGAGAAGCCCATATATTATATACATATGTATTTAATATACACACACATATATATAGTTAATGCTCAAGTTATTTTGGAGTCCTTTCTCTCTTTCATACCTGATATCCAATCTATTAGAAAATCATACTGGCTCTTCTAACAAACATCTAGACTATTACCACTATGCTCTACCCCCAGTGTTTCCATGTTGATCTGAACCACTGTAATTCCTTACGTATGCTACTGAATTTGCTTTTCTGGGTGGAATCCTTGCTTCAGCCTTTGTCTTCCTTATCATGTGCTGTGCTGTTGTGTTCTGTGTTTAATCGCTCAGTTGTGCCTGATTTATTGTGACCCCATGGACTGTAACCCACCAGGCTCCTCTGCCCATGGGATTCTCTTGGCAACACTGGAGTGAGTTGCCATTTTCTTCTCCAGGGGATCTTCCCAACCCAGGGATTGAACTCAAGTCTCCTGTATTGCAGGCAGATTCTTTACTGTCTGAGCCACCAGGGAAACCCCATACATAATTAGGTATTTTAACATAAAAATACATTTGTAAAAGCATCACAAAAATCAGTAAATGTACCCATCACCCTCAGATGTTTCCACTTGGTATTCTCCTCTTTTCTTTCTTCCTTTTCCAACCAATCACTGAATTGATTTACATCCTCAGATCAGTTTGCGTTTTGTAATATTCCGTGCAAGTTGAATCATACAGTGGGTGATTTTGTATTCAAGTCTTCACATGAAGACATACCATTGTTTCACTGAGTAAATATCAGAATAAGTGGAGAGGCTAAATCTTATGGTTGTGTACATACAGCTTTTTCAGACAGCTAAAAAGTTTCTAAGTTGGTTCTGTTGTTTGTCATGCCCACTGGTAGGCTTTGAAGGCTCCAGTTGCTAAATATCCTATGTAGCATTTGGTATAGCTAATCTTTCCAATTTTAGTCATTCTACTCTGTGTGCAGTTGTATTTCATTGTGGCTTAAATTTGCATTGCTATAATGATTAAGGAACATAATTTTATGTGTTTATTTGACATTTGTATATTTTATTTGGAGAAGCCTCTTTTCAAATACATGCCATTTTATTGTTTTCATGTTGTTGAGTTTTGAGTTTTACATATTTTTGCTTTCCTCATGGCTCAGATGGTAAAGAATCTGCCCACAATGCCGGAGACCTAGGTTTGATCCCTGAGTTGGGAGGATCCCCTCGAAAAGAGAAACGTTACCCACTCCAGTATTCTTGCCTGGAGAATTCCATGGGCAGAGGAGCCTGGAGAGCCATAGTCCATGGGGTTACAAAGAGTTGGACACGACTGGATGACTAGCACTTTTTCACAGATTTTGCATTCAGTTCCTTTATCAGATATGGGCTTTCCATAGTTATTCTCCCAGTCTGTTATTTGTCTTCTTATTCTAATCGTGTTTTGAAGATAAGCTGCCCGATATCCCAATTTCTTGTTTTAACAGCTGTGCTTTTGGCATCACATGTAAAAACCAAAGTCCTACAGATATATCCTGTTTGTTTTTTTTTTTTAATCATGGTATATTTCTGTAAATGTAGCTTTTCTTCAATTTCTTATTTTTTTATATTTCAATAATTGCTTATATCCTATAAACTTCCTAAACTCACTTATTTTCCCTACTGACATATTGTAGAGTTCATTAGTTTTTTCACATAGACAATCAGGTTGTCAGTGGACACTGACAGTTTTAATTCTGTTTTTTTTTTTTAATTGGTGGAAAATTCCTTTACAATGTTTGTTGGTTTCTGCCGTACAACAATGCAAATGATAGTTACCCCTCTCCCTCTCGAGTCTCTCTCCTGTCTCCCATCCCACTCTCTTATGCCATCACAGAGAGGTTTAATTCTTCCTTTAAATTACCTGTATGCATGTATTTATGCTGCGCTGGGTCTTCGTTGCTGTGTGGGCTCTCTCTCTTTACGGGGAGCAGAGGCTACTCTCTGGTTGCAGCGTGCAGGCTTCTCATCGTGGTGGCTTCTCTTGTTGCAGAGAACGGGCTCGAGGCCACACGAGCTTAGTAGTTCCAGTTCCTGGGCTCCCGATCACAGGCTCAGTGGTTGTGGTACAGAAGCTTTGCTGCTCCACAGCACGTGGGATCTTCCCAGACCAGGGGTCTTCCCACTCTCCTGCACGGGCAGGTGGGTTCTTAATGAGCCACCAGGGAAGCTCAGGAGTTTAAGTTCTTATTAACTTAATGTTACTACTTTCCATTCTCAATCTTTTATGTTTTATTTATTGCACTAAGTAGAAACTCTGGATCAATACTGAATACAATGGATAACATTTTTATCCTGTTCCTGATTTTGTTGTTCAGTTGCTCAGTCATGTCTGACTCTTTCCAACCCCATGGACTGCACCACACCAGGCTTCCCTGTTCTTCACCATCTCCTGGAGCTTGCTCAAACTCATTGTCCATCGAGTCGGTGATGCCCTCCAACCATCTCATCCTCTGTCATCCCCTTCTCCTCCTACCTTCAATCTTTCCCAGCGTCAGGGTCCTTTCTAATGAGTTGGCTCTCTGCATCAGGTGACCAAAGTATTGGGGTTTCAACTCCAGGATCAGCCCTTCCAATGAATATTCAGGGTTGATTTCCTTTAGGATTGACTGGCTTGATTTCCTTGCAGTCGAAGGGACTCTCAAGAGTCTTCTCCAACACCATCGTTCAAAAGCATCAATTCTTTGGTGCTCAGCCTTCGTTATAGTCCAACTCTCACATCCATACATTGACTACTGGAAAAACCATAGGTTTGACTAGATGGACCTTTGTTGGCAAAGTGATGTCTCTGCTTTTTAATATGCTGTCTAGGTTTTTCATAGTTTTTCTTCCAAGGAGCAAGTGTCTTTTCATTTCATGGCTGCAGTCACCATCTGCAGTGATTTTGGAGCCCAAGAAAATAAAGCCTGTCACTGTTTCCATTATTTCCTCATCTATTTGCCATGAAATAGTGGGACTGGATGCCATGATCTTCATTTTTTGAATGCTGAGTTTTAAGCCAGCTTTTTCACTCTCCTCTTTCACCTTCATTAAGAACCTCTCTAGCTCCTCTTCACTTTCTGTCATAAGGGTGATGTCATCTGCATATCTGAGGTTATTGATATTTCTTATGGCAATTAGAGGAAGATAATGAAATTGTTATTTTTCCAAACTAAGTAATTTAAGTATTAACTTTGACTTAACACTAATCCTTGTTTAATAATTATTAAAATATCCTAAAAAGTAAAATAATTTAGTTTTAAGAATAATGTCACTTACAAATTACCTTTATCATAATGTTTTAAGAAGTTCATTTCTGTTCCTAATTTTCTGAGAGGATTTTTGGGTTTTTTTTTTTGAAATTGATGTTGGATTTTGTCAATATTTTTCTGTATTAAGATGTTCATTTATTGTTATTTTTAATTATTAATGAATTAAAATGAATTACATTATTAATTTCCAAAGCACAACTCATCTTTGCATTTCACTTGATTACTATGTATTAGTCTTTTATAGATTATTGGATTCAATGTTCTTGTAATGAATTTGTTTGGTTTTAATATCAGTGTAATTTCAAATGAGTTGGAAAAAAGTCACTTTGTTTAGATATCTGGAAAAGTTTGTGTAAATTTTATATCTTTCTTTCTTAAATGTTTATACATGTAGTTATCATTTCAATGGTCCTCATTCCTGTTCATAGATTTTGCCTTCATCTGATGATACTTTCCTTCTATGTGAATGACTTTTTTAACAATGTTTGTAATATAGGTCTGCCAGTAATGAATATTTATGTTTATCTAAAAAAGTCTTTATATTGCTCACCTTTAGGAACTATATTAATATTTCAATTGGGTATAGAATTCTAGTTTATTTTTCATTATTTCAAGATTAAAATATGTTCTACTGTATCCTAATTTGAATTTTTTCTAGTGAGAAATTGGCTAATCAGTTGTTATCTTAATCTTTGTCTCTCTAATTATATCTGGATATTTACAATTTTTAAATTTTCATTGGCTTCTAGAAACTTGAAAACTATGTGTCAGTATAACATTTTATAACATTTCTCTCTTGGGTTTTACTGTGCTTCTTGGATTCATTGCATTCTACATTTTATCAAATTTGGAAACTGTAGGCTTTTTTGTTTTCTTGCTTTTCATATCCCTTTTCCATTTTAGTGGAACACTACAAATATATTGGGTCTCCTGAATTTTTGCCATAGCTCACTGATGCTTGGTCCAAGTTTGTCAGTTCAGTGAGCTAGTGCAGTAGCAGGGCTCACCTCATTTGTTTTCCACTTTTCAGTGATCACTATTATTGCATTGTGTCTAGTGTTGAAAAAGTTCTTCGTTTTATGTATTATGATGATGATTTGATAATGATTATCTACATTTTGGGGCAGTGGAAGGTAAACATGACCCCTTTTCTACCATATTGGTCCCAAATGCTAAGAGTATCCTTAGATAAGAAAGGCAGTCAAGCATTTCTCTAATCAAAATTCAGCAATGACTCACTTTCTTCATAGACAAAGTCAAGTTTGTAATAATGGCCTACCAAGCCTGTATAGTCTTCCCTTGCATTACCTCCCTGATCTTATTTCTTCCTATTCCTAACTTTGGTCCAGCTACACTGATCTTTCTTATGTCACACAAACATTTCAGTCACTCTGTATTCGTAAGGTCTTCACACTAGGTAATGCCTCTATGTGGATGTTATATCCTTCCTCTCCAATCTGCTTGTCTCATACAACTCCACGAAAGGTTTTCTTATGTGTCACTTCTGTGAGGCTTATCTTCACACCATCTTATTTAAAATTGCAAACTCCTTCTCTCCTACTTTTCTGATTCATATTAACCCACCTCTACATTTATTTTTTTCATAATGTTTATCACATTGCAACACATTAATTAAAAACACTAATTACTTAGTCATTTCTCATCTTCACTCTCATGACCACTCTACTGTTGCCAGAAGGTAGGTTCTACCAGGGCAGGATTCTGGGTTTTTTCTCTTTTTTTGGTCTGTATGATGAACACATTTGTTGCAGCTTCTTCTTAATAAATAGTTACTGATTAAATTAATAAAACCTACAATTTAACAGAGCCATTGCAGTTTATTACAAATGCAGAAGACTATCTTAACCATTGCTAGCAAAGGTTTAAAGTCCAGTGTAGGAAACTGAAAACTCAACCAACAATAAGATTACAGTGTAGGATATTTGTAAATTCTATTCCACAACTAGGATGTCTTTTTTTGTTTGTTTGAAAATTGTTAAGTGAATATATTTCCCCTCAGGACTGGTGATTTGTATGAAATAAGTGCCTGTAAGACCTTCAGGTAGTCACTCAGTCATGTTGCTCAGTCTTTGCGACCCCATGGACTGCAGCATACCAGGCCTCCCTGTCCATCACCAACTCCCAGAGTTTACTCAAATTCATGTCCATTGAGTTGGTGATGCCATCCAACTGTCATCCCCTTCTCCTCTTCCTGCCTTCAATCCTTGCCAGCATCAAGGTCTTTTCAAATGAGTCAGCTCTTCGCACCAGGTAGCCAAAATACTGGAGTTTCAGCTTCAGCATCAGTCCTTCCAATGAACATTCAGGACTGATTTCCATTAGGATGGACTAGTTGGACCTCCTTGCAGTCCAAGGGACTCTCAAGAGTCTTCTCCAACACCACAGTTCAAAAGCACCAATTCTTCAGCACTCAGCTTTCTTTATAGTCCAAGTCTCACATCCATATATGACTACTGGAGAAACGATAGCCTTGACTAGACAGACCATTGTTGGCAAAGTTATGTCTCTGCTTTTTAATATGCTGTCTAGGTTGGTCATAACTCTTCTGCCAAGGAGTAAGCATCTTTTAATTTCATGGCTGCAGTCACCATCTGCAGTGATTTTTGGAGCCCAAGAAAATAAAGTCTGCCACTGTTTCCACTCTTTCTCCATCTATTTGCCATGAAGTGATGGGACCAGATGCCATGATCTTTGTTTTCTAAATGTTGAGCTTTAAGCCAACTTTTTCACTCTCCTCTTTCACTTTCATCAAGAGGCTCTTTAGTTCTTCTTCACTTTCTGCTGCAAGTGTCATCTGCATATCTGAGATTATTGATATTTCTCCCAGCAATCTTGATTCCAGCTTGTGCTTCATTCAGCCCAGCATTTTGCATGATGTTTTTGCACATAAGTTAAACAAGCAGGGTAACAATATACAACCTTTTCCTATTTAGAACCACTCTGTTGTTCCATGTCCAGTTCTAACTGCTGCTTCCTGACCTGCATACAGATTTCTCAAGAGGCAGGTCAGGTGGTCTGGTATTCCCATCTCTTTCAGAATTTTCCAGTTTATTGTGATCCACACAATCAAAGGCTTTGGCAGTCAATAAAGCAAAAATAGATGTTTTTCTGGAACTCTCTTGCTTTTTTGATGATCCAACGGATGTTGGCAATTTGACCTCTGGTTCCTTTGCCTTTTCTAAAACCAGCTTGAACATCTGGAAGTTTGTGGTTCACGTATTGTTGAAGCCTGGCTGGAGAATTTTAAGCATTACTTTACTAGCGTGTGAGATGAGTGCAATTGTGTGATAGTTTGAGCATTCTTTGGCATTGTCTTTCTTAGTGATTGGAATGAAAACTGACCTTTTCCAGTGCTGTGGCCACTGCTGAGTTTTCCAAATTTGCTGGCATATTGACAGCAACACTTTGACAGCATCATCTTTCAGGATTTGAAATAGCTCAACTGGAATTCCATCACCTCCACTAGCTTTGTTCATAGTGGTGCCTTCCTAAGAAAAGGAAAGATACACCCATTTGAATGCAGAGTTCCAAAGAACAGCAAAGAGAGATAAGAAAGCTTTCCTCAATTTGTAAGACCTTAATGTACTTATTTTATCCAATGTCTTATAGTCTTTTTGCATTTTATGATGTCCATTCATTTATGAAGTTTCTTAGAGGAAGAGAGAAATACATAGGTATAAAATCTGATTTTTAGAAGTACAATTGGTATGAGTAGGGATTTAAGTAGTAAGCATTAAGTTCCAAGTAAATTAAGAATAAGTGGTTGAATAAAGACTATAGCAATACAATCCTACCTCAAGAAATAAAAACATCAAACAGACAACCTAACTTTACACAAGCAACTGGAAAAATAAGGGGAAAAAAAAAAACCCAAAGTTAGTAGAAGGAAAGAAATCATAAAGATCCAAGCAGAAATAACTGAAAAAAGATATGAAAGAAACAATAGTAAAGATTAATAAAACTAAAAGCTGGTTCTTTGAGAAGAAACAGAATTGACAAACCCTTAGCCAGAATCATCAAGAAAAAAGAGAGAAGAACCAAATCAACAAAATTAGAAATGAAAAAGAAGAGGTGTCAACAGAGAATGCAGAAATACAAAGGATTATAAGAGACTATTATGAACAGCAATAAAATAGATAACCTGGAAGAAATGGCCAGATTCTTAAAAAAGTTCAATCTTCCAAGACTGAATGAGGAAGAAACAGAAGTTATGAACAACCCAATTACAAGCACTGAAATTGAAGCTGTGATTAAAAAATAAAAAAAAAAAAAATAAAAAAAAAACAACTCCCAAAAAACAAAAGCCCAGGACCAGATGGCTTCACAAGAGAATTCTATTAAACATTTAGAGAAAAGGTAATGCCTATCCTTCTAAAACTCTTTCAAAAAATTGCAGAGGAAGGAACACTTGCAAACTAGTTCTATGAGGCCACCATCACCCTGATACCAAAACCAGACAAAGACAACATGACAAAGGAAAACTTCAGGCCAATATCACTGATAAACATAGATGCAAATATCCTCAACAAAAATTGAACAAACAGAATTCAGCAACACATCAAAAGGTTCATCCACCATGGTCAAGTTGAGTTTATTCCAGGACTGCAAGGATTCTTCAATATGCATAAATCAATCAATGCAATACCCTATATTAACAAATTGAAAGATAAAAACCATATGATCATCTCAACAGATGCAGAAAAAGCCTTTGACAAAGTTCAGCACCTATTTATGATGAAAACTCTTCAAAAAATGGGCATAGAAGGAACCTACCTCAACATAGGAAAGTCCTTATATGATAAGCTTATAGCAAATATTATTCTCAATGGTGAAAAAATGAAAGCATTCCCCCTAAGATCAGGAACAATACAAGGGTGTCCACTTTTACCACTATTATTCAACATAGTTCTGGAAGTCCTTGCTTTCAGAGAAGAAGAAGAAAAAAAAAGGAATCCAGATCAGAAAAGAAGAAGTAAAGCTCTCACTCTTTGCAGATGACATGATACCGTACATAGAAAACCCTAAAGATAGTATCAAAAAATTATGAGAGATAATCAGTGAATTTAGCAAAGTTGCAGGATACAAAATCAATACACAGAAACCACTTGCATTTCTCTATACTAACAATGAAAAATCTGAAAGAGGAATTAAGAAATCAATCCCATTCACCACTGCAACAAAAAGAATTAAATATCTAGGAATCAACTTACCTAAGGAGACAAAAGAATTCTACATAGAAAATTATAAGACACTAATGAAAAAAAATCAAAGATGACATAAACAGATGGAGAGATATTCCAGGTTTCTGGGTAGGAAGAATCAATATTGTATAAACGACTATACTACCAAAAGCAATCTACATTCAGTGCAATGCCTGTCAAATTACCAACAGCATTTTTCACAGAACTAGAACAAAAAATTTCACAATTCATATGGAAAAACAAAAGACCCTGAACAGCCAAAGCAGTCTTGAGAAAGAAGAATGGAACTGGAGGAATCAAGCTACCTGACCTCAGAGTATACTACAAAGCTACGGTCATCAAGACAGTGTGGTACTGGCACAAAAACAGAAATATAAACCAATGGAAGATAGAATGTCCAGAAATAAACCCATGCACCTATTGGGTACCTTCTTTCTGACAAAGGAAGCAAAAATATACAATGGGGCAAAGACAGCATCTTCAATAAATGGTCCTGGGAAAACTGGACAGCTACATGTGAAAGAATGAAATTAGAACACTCCCTAACATCATACACAAAGATAAACTCAAAATGGATTAAAAACCTAAATGTAAGGCCAGAAACTATAAAAATCTTAGAGGAAAACATAGGCAGAACACTTGATGGCATAAATCAAAGCAAGATCCTCTATGAGTAATGGAAATGAAAGCAAAAGTAAATAAGCAGGACCTGATTAAACTTAAAAGCTTTTGCACAGCAGAGGAAACTATAAGCAAGTTGAAAAGACAACCCTCAGAATAGGTAAAATAATAGCAAATGAAACAACTGACAAAGGATCAATTTCCAAAATATACAAGCAGCTCATGCAACTCAATACCAGAAAAACAAACAACTCAATCAAAAAGTGGGGAAAAGACCTAAATAGACATTTCTCCAAAGAAGACATACAGATGGCTAACAAACACATGAAAAGATACTCAACACTGTTCATTATTAGAGAAATGCAAATCAAAACTACAATGATATATCACCTCACACCATTCAGAATGACTCTCATAAAAAGTCTACAAACAATAAATGCTGGAAAGGGTGTGGAGAAAGGAAACACTCTTGCACTGTTGGTGGGAGTGTAAATTAATACAGCCATTAGGGAAAACGGTATGTAGATTCCTTAAAAAACTAGGAATAAAACCACCATGTGACTCAACAATCCCAGTCCTAGGCATATACCCTGAGGAAACAAAAATTGAAAAAGAAACATGTATCCCATTGTTCACTGCAGCACTATTTACAATAGCTTGGAGAAGGAAATGGCAACCCACTCCAGTATTCTTGCCTGGAGAATTCCGGGGATGGAGGAGCCTGGTAGGCTGCCATATGGAAGCAACCTATATGTCCATCAACAGATGAATAGATAAAGAAGTTGTGGTACATATACACAATGGAATATTACTCAGCCATAAAAAGGAACACATTTGAGTCAGTTCTAATGAGGTGGATGAACCTAAAACTTATTATACAGAGTGAAGTGGGTCAGAAAGAGAAAGATAAATACCGTATTCTAACACATATATAACAGAATCTAGAAAAATGGTATGAAGATTTATTTACAGGGCAACAGTGGAGAAATAAACAAAGAGAATAGACTTATAGACATGAGGAGAGGGGAGGAGAGGGTGAGATGAATAGAAAGAGTAACATGGAAACTTATATTACCATATGTAAAATAGATAGCCAACGGGAATATGCTATTTGGCTCAGGAAACTCAAACAGGGTCTCTGTATCAACCTAGAGGAGTGGGTTGGGCAGGGAGATGGGAGGGAGGTCCAAAAGGGAAGGGATATATGTATGCCTTTGTCTGATTCATGTTGAGGTTTGACAGAAAACAGCAAAATTCTGCAAAGCAATTATCCTTCAATAAAAAATAAATTAATTAAAAAAAAAGAATAAGAGGTCACTGTCACAATGAATTAGGGCCTCCTGACCAATGGCAAGCACCAATTCAACAGCCATCTTAGAAGCAGACCCTCGATCCTCAGTCTGGCCTTCAGATGATCACAACCCCAACTGGCATTGTAATTTCAATTCATGAGAGACTGTAGTTAGATCAGCCTAGTTAAGCTGCTTCCCAAATCCCGATAATATAGAAATCTATATTTGCTTTAGGACACTATGTTTTGAGGTAATTCGCTGCACAGCTATGAATAACTAATACATATAGTTAAAAAACAAAGAAGAATATTTGAACTACTAACCTCATTGTATTATATGAGCCTAGAAAATCCCATGGACAGAGGAGCCTGGTAGGCTGCAGTCCATGGAGTTGCTAAGAGTAGGACACGACTGAGTGACTTCACTTTGACTTTTCCCTTTCATGCATTGGAGAAGGAAATGGCAACCCGCTCCAGTGTTCTTGCCTGGAGAATCCCAGGGATGGGGGAGCCTGGTGGGCTGCCATCTATGGGGTCGCACAGAGTCGGACACGACTGAAGCGACCTGGCAGCAGCAGCACCAGCATAGTAGAGGAGGATTACTCCTGTTATTGTTGCTTACTAGTTTCTCCCCAAAGCCTAGATTGTTGAAGGACTAGAGTGAAGATAAATCCACTGAGAGAGAAGTAAAATAAATGGTGTATTAAAACCATATACAGTAAGAAGTAGTGCTGGATACTGGATGGTACTTTTGATACCACAGGCAACAAGTGTACCAGGTACAAAGGGTTTTCACAATGTTGTAGGTAGGTCAAAATATTTACAGCCATATTCTTAATAATGCACATCATTAATTGTGCAAGCGTTCACAGAGTGTGTAACATGTGTTGGGCTCTCTAGAAAGCACTGAACAACACACTGTGATGTGAAAGGCACACTATTCATGACTAACAAACTATCAAATCTGTACTCACCATGTTTTGAATAGCTGAAGAGACATAATACCTGCTTAACATGGCATGGATTAACTTTCAGAGACTACCTTCACCTCTGCTTGCTTCTCCTTGGCTGAACCTGTATTTTAAAAAGAGAGAGAGAACATAGTTCCATGTTTATTGCTTTCACCAGGTTCTATTCCATATGCTTAGAAGAGAACATCTCATTTTCAGAGCACATGCAGATTGAAGACTCAGTCACATTGATCTGGTCTTGTGATTTTTGCTTTCCCCTACAATATGTTTTCTTTGATTGCCTTCTGGACTCGAGTATGAAAGAGGAGGCAAGTCTTCATAACTTACTCAAATAACTTTTCCAAAGTGTCATACCATTTCATGATTCTCAGAAAAATGAGGGAAATGCAAGATGAGGAAGATAAGTCAAAACCAAAACTCAAACATTTAGTTTAAAAAAAAGGTAAAGTGTCAAGGAAAGAAATAACTGGCCAGATATTGTTCTGTTGTTTTGGGAATATAAAAGAATAGGTATCTTTTATAGAGACCTTAACTTGGACTTTCAGGCATAATTCTCAGTGACTTTCATTTATTAAATCCTTTAGTCCTCACAAAAGTTCTACGAAGTGAGATTTATTCTTATCCCTATTGCCCAGATGAGAAAACATAAGGAACCTGGATGTTAAATAATATTCCTGAGATTATATATATATATATATATGCCTGATATCTCAGGATATATATATGTGTGTGTGTGTGTGTAAATCTCAGGAATATATATATATGAGATATATATATATATATATATATATATATATCATATATATATAGGGCTTCCCTGGTGGCTCAGCTGGTAAAGAATCCACTGCAATGCAGGAGACCTGGGTTGGATGGGACAATCCCCTTGAGAAAGGAATGACCACCCACTCCATTATTCTCACCTGGAGAATTCCATGGACGGTATAGTCCATGGGGTCGCAAAGTCCATGTGGTCCATGGAGAATTCCATGGGACAGTATAGTCCATGGGGTCACACACACACACACACACACACACACACACACAGTGCAGTACCTTCACAGTCTGATTGCAGAGTCATCCTGCTTAACTTTATGTTTAAAGAAATCTGACATGCTAACTGTGTAGTTGTAGGAGTTTGCAGTGAGTGGAAAGGAGATAGATAAATCAGTATTTTGCTTCCACTGATTATAAATGGCATGAATGATGACATTTGTAGACATAAGTGTGTGTTTAAGCTATCATTCACCTGTGACTATGCCTCCTTTTTGTTTCCTCTTTCAAATGAAATATTTACTTTGGAGTGGGCTTTTAAATGTCATCTGTTTCATAATCTCTGCATTAGGCTTAAAACTTATGCTACTTGCAACTGAGCAAGGGATTCTGTGTTGGAAAGTTGAACAATAGAATATTGAATTAATGAACTGGAAATTGGCATTATTGTTAGAAATAATTTGGTTTTTGGTACTTTTGGTCATTTCCTACATGGTTAATCTATTTTTAAAAAAGATAACAGACTCATTCTAGCATGGGAAATGAGATCAAGATAGCAAATAGGTATTTATCTACTATGTTTCTGAATATATTTTGGGTAAAAGTTTCCATTTACCTTATTGTTAGTATTTTTAAAACCAGCTGCAAATGAGACTCTTATTCTGCAGTGTTAGTATCAAGAATGGATAAAGAAGATAAAAGTTCTAGATTCAGTTTTTCCTCCAAAAAAATAATTTGCAGGGCTGAGTAGGTTACTTCCTTCTCAGTTAACTTATTTTTAAGTAGGCCAGCATAGTATAGACTGCGGAAACATAACAGAATTCTATCAACCCATACAATAACCATCTACTGGTAGAGAGAACAATTCACTTAGTTGTTGCTAGAGACAGGTAATTGAAGAACTATTAGCCACCTTACCTTCCTGATTTAGGCTTCCCTGGTGGTACAAATGAATCCTCCTTCAGTGTAGGAGATCTAGGTTCTATACCTGGGTTGGGAAGATCCCCAGAAGAAGGGAATGGCAACCCACTCCAGTATTCTTGCCTAGAGAATCCCCATGGACCGAGGAACCTGGCAAGCTACAGTCCATGGGGTCACAAAGAATCAGACACAACTGAGCAACTAACACTTTCACTTTTTTTTTCAACTTCTATGGCAATATCTGAATAAATTTTAATGATGACGTTTCTTGCATAGGATCCTTTCTAGTTTCTGGCATTACACTGTTAGTGCTTGTATTTCAAATTTAAGTGCCTTATTTATATTAATTTTTTTTTTCCTTTTATTAGAATTTTGGAGACACTACTTTGGAGGTGAATCAGTTGCATTGTTGAACCAGAAACCCATTATTTTGTTGCAATAATGAGTATTAATATTTTTAATATTATCTGATTTTTTTTTATACTCTTGTGATATATGTATATATACACACACACACTCAATTACTGATACATTTTATGAACAAAGTCATGATCTGCTTTTTCTGCTTTGGCATTAACATTTATATCCCTTTTTTGACCAACATCCTGGGAGTTATCACATGACTCACAAATTTTAGAGAGACAAAATGCTTTCTAATATTTCAATTCTGATGATGACCCTTTTCATGCGATAAGGGATTGTATATTTCAAAGCCATTGACAGGTGCCTTGTATCTGATTATCTTTAAAACAATTCTGCACTAAGGGCTACACTCATGATATTGTGTTCACTTTACAGTCGGGGGGGAAGCAGACTCAGAAATAACTAAAACGTTCCCTAGGTTGCTGAAACAAGCCAGGGTTCCTGAATCCAAACTTGGTCTTCCTCCAGTGTGCTGTCGAGCTATTGTTGAATGGTTTCAAACTTGGGGAAAATAAGAAATTTAGCGTTAATAAACTTCTATTTTCAGATACTCCTGCTATGTAAGGCATATGAAGAGATGACAAAAAATAAAACCAATATTCTGCAAAATTCCAATTTAATATGAAATAACTCTTATAGCCTAATAGAGATAAGAGCTCGTTTAGTGATTCTAAATTATGGAAGGAAAAAAAGTAGAATAAGATTTGTCCTTCTTATGAGTCATCAGTAGGCATAAGTTAATCACATTAATATGTTTTGATTATAAATGAAGGCTATTTCTTTACTGGTTTGTGACAGCATTCCCCCCTACCTCTGTCTCTATTCACACAAAGGAAGTTTGAAAAAGTATGAAAATATAAAGTCAAACAGTTTGAAACTCTATTTTATGGCAAAAATATACACATTGTTTTTTGCATAGAATTTAGAAGCTTGCTTGAATTGTTCCTTATAAATATGTATCTATTTTAGAAAGCATGTTTAACATTCAGATAGTATACAATGAGGAGTTTAATTTATACCCTAAATGATGGAAATATCATTTTCTACTATTAGCTTTCAACTGTACCAAATCATTTAAAAGTGCCAGTTGTTTTTTTCCTTTGTCATTTTATGCCAAAATTCCACACAAGATTTTTCCCTTAATGCTTTTTTGAATGTGTACTAGCTCCACTTAACACTAATCTAACCATCTCAAAAGACTTCTCAAATTCCATATAAAAAGAAATGTTTGCAAGGGCATAACAATGTAAGGATATCAGACTTTAGACAAGTCTAATTTTGTGGTGCTAAAAAATGCAATCAACATAGAGTATTGGGTAAAATTATTAAAAATCAAAAGTGTGAAAAATGTAGAGTATCCTAATTAAAGAAGCACAGATGTTGATTTATATGAAGATAAGAATGCAAAATAAGGAACATCTAGCACAATTATACAGAGATCAGTTCAAGGAACCAAAGGCAGAGAACAATTAACTCTTGGATTTCAATTACAGTCTTTTTAGATCTTGTTATATGTTAAGTGTCTGAAATTAATAAATGTGCCTGGTAGCAATTTCTATTTCATAGATATGCCTCCTTGACTATACCCCAAATATATTTTCATTTGGATTAAAATTTTAATATAATTCAGGAGTTGAATTGTTAGGTAATTTTATCAGTAGTTGCAATATCCATTTTAATTGGAAAGGTAAAGGGAATGACCAAAACATTATAAGATTAAAAATTTTTAAGGCACAACTTTAGTTAATGATTTGGTGCATTGAACAAAATCATTTGGTCATGTATGTGTGTGTGTGCATCGAGGCACATTGAATATGTATTACCTGGGGAGCCCTGGTTCAAGTCCTAGGAAGAAAGAAATCCATCAAGCACAATCTCCTATGACTGTAGCATCATCAGATAGCTCAAAAGCTATGTCACCCAATCAGAGCACAGAGGATGGTCTCTTTATAAAGCCTATGATGTTTATTGTGTATCCTCAGTCATATCTGACTCTTTGCAGCCCCATGGTCCATAGTCCACCAGGCTCCTCTATCCATGGAATTTTCCAAGCAAGAATCCTGGAGTGGGTTGCCATTTCCTTCTCCAGAGGATCTTCCCAACCCAGGGATTGCACCCACATCTCTTGCATCTCCTACATTGGCAGATAGATTCTTTACCACTGTGTCACCTGGGAAGCCCATGATGTTTGTTAAATGTTTGCTAAAGAAGATGTCAGGAAAGAAGACAAATATGGAAGGACATTTATGGTAAAGAGACTATCATTCCTAAAAGTATGATTGTATGGTACAGTTTTTGGTGCGTTCAATGGCAGTGATTAAGATGGCATTCCTAGGGTCTGGGAATATATAACAAGCTCACTGTTGACAGTTAATTAATGCCAAGACCTATACAGAATATAAACTAAGGACCATGCAAATACTTTCAAATACACTAAAAAGGAGATAAGAAGCCACAAAGGCATTTTATGCAACAGAGGATTATGTTCACATTTGTAGTGGGTAGAACAGATTAAAGGGATGGAAACTGGGATCACACACATTGGTCAGTAGGTGAGTCAACAAGAATCCTTTCTCTGTTGCAATTGCTAGAAAAATCCAATTCATACTAGATTAAGGAATAAAAGGAATTTATTAATGAAAATAAAATGTCAAAGAGCAACTGGATTCAGAGATAAGCAATACCATTAAGAATATGATTTCTTTCCTGCTAAAGTGGTTAAGGTATCGGCTTTTAATACATGACAAACTACCCCAAAACTTAGTGGTTAAAAGAATAAACATTTGCACAGCTCATGTTTATGTAGGTCAGTGATTGGTCTGGCTAACTGAGGGGTTCTTATCTCAGCTAAAGTCATCTTTTGGTCATAGCTACATTGTGAATCTGCTGGGTACACCAGTTGCTGGATGTCTGCTGAAGTTAAAGGAATGACTAAGCCATATGCTCAGCATCTGGCAAGCTAATCCTGGGCTTGATCACATGATTCTGGCAAGGTAGCAAGAGCAAGAAGAATAGAAGTCATCTTGAGGCCTAGGATGAGGGTTGAAACTTGGTCCAGTGATGCTCATACCACATTCTATTAATCAAAGAAGGTCATAAGACTAGCCTACATTGAAGGGGTTGGGGTCATTGAAACCTGTTGATTGTGGGAGTGGTAAAGTAAAGTTACAAAGAGGAATAGATACGGGGAGGAGCATAATTTTGGCCATTTCTGCAAATAAAGTGAAACAATAGTTTCATCTGGCACCTTCTGTGGCTTTGTCTGATAATGGTAAGCTGGATGTTTAAGTTCTGACTGCAGACCTTTTCATCTCTGAGTACTGTTCTATTTTTGCTAACTATATTAATCTGCTTGAGCTGATAATAGCACAGATTGTGTCTCTTAATGAGAAATTTCTCTCTCACAGTTCTGGAGACTGGGAAGTTTGAGATCAGGGTGTCGGGGTAGTCAGGTTCTGGTGAAAGCCCTCTTCCTGGTTTGCAAACGGATGTCTTCTTGCTGTGTCCTCATGTGGTTGCATGAATGAGAGAGAGGGAGCACACTCTCTCATGTCTCTCTTTTTTGGTTTATATTTTTATTTTTCTATATTTTGTTTTAATTACATTTTTAATTGGAGGACAATTGCTTTACAATATTGTGTTAGTTTCTGTCATACACCAACAGGAATCAGTCATTATTATGCACATGTCCCCTTCCTCTTGAATCTCCCTCCCACTTCCCACCCCATCCCACCCCTCTAGGTAGTCACAGAGCACCAGGTTTGAGCTCCCCGAGTCATACAGAAAATTGCCACTGGTTATCTATTTTGCATATGTTAATATATATGTTTCATTGTTATTCTTCTAATTCATTCTTCCCTCCCCTTCCTTCACTGTGTCTACAAGCCTATTCTCTCTTTATGTCTGCATCTCCATTGCTGCCCTGCAAATAGGTACATCAGTACCATCTTTCTAGATTCTACACATAAGTGTTAATATACAATATTTGTTTTTCTCTTTCTGACTTATTTCACTCCTTATAATAGGCTCTAGGTTCATCTACCTCATTAGAATTCAACTATGCTCTTTTTTATAGTTGAATAATACTCCATTGTATATCTATACCACAATTTCATTATCCATGTTTTATAAGGATGCCACACTTGTGACTTAATTACCTTCCAAAGGCCCTACTTCTAAATATTATCATATTGAGGATTAGGACTTCAACATAGGGGGAAACAAAAATATTTAGCCAATAGTATTGGACTATTTCAGAACATATGTCTCTGCCTGAATCAGACTTTGATTCTCCAAATGTGGGTTGTGAGCTTCTCTTAACGACTGGGGATGGCAAGGGGGGAAAACTATCTCAGATTCCATGGACTGAGGGTAGATGAGTTGTTAAACTGGTAGTGATAAGCAGGTCTTTTTCCAAATACAGCAGTATGAAAATCAGGTAAGTAATTTTTAAATATGCATCAAGTGATCTAATGGGGAAATTCTTAATTCCTGCATTTTTATGCCAGGTAATTTCTATTTCCGTGTTCAATTAGTAAGAATAATAGAGCATCCACTATAATCTAACACCTGCAATTAGGAGATTTGTTCTAAGATTCTGTGTTGACATTTTGCTAATTCTAATCATATTTGTGTTGGACCTCTAATGTTTGCCTTGCTTTATGCTGATAAATAGCAAATCTTTGAGCCTTAATCAGTTAACAACACATAGGAACACATTGGTAGGGATAAGGCTATAGTGCTTCATAAAGAGCCTGTGCTTCTTACCTGAAATGCAGCATGTATTTCATAATTTCCTTTCTCTGGCTTTCTTGCCAACCCATGATTACTACACATCTCAGATGATCTGACATTTTAAGTCCATTTGTTGGTGAACCTCACTATCAACAAATTAATTTTGTGCTAATATATACTTGATCTGAGGGACATCTCTCCCTCCCTACCACCTGCACTTTATTCTTAGATAGCTATTTCTTTCTTACTGATGACATTTTAAAAGTATAGAAACTATCAGAATTTTGCAGTATGCCAGCATTTTTAGATTCACATTTAGAATTTTCCAGGTTTCTTATACCTGAGCTAGAAATAAATTTCAGTCACTGTTGCTCTAGTCTTCAAATCAGACTAAATATTTAGTACTTAAAACAATGCACTCTGCCAAGTGAAAGTTCAATAAATGTCTGAGGAATTGACTTGAACAAAGGATTATGGAATTATAAAAAATGGTTGTGCTCCATGAACTTAATAATTCTCTACTACTGAGGAGAGTGTATTCTGATCAGTCTTTAGCTATGATGTGCACAGAGAGAAGATAATGTTAAAATCCATTTCATTATGAGCTAAGGTCTGTAATTAATGAGGTATGGATTCAATATTTGCTGTTCATGTATTAAGATTTTTAGGGAAAATTTTAAGGTAATTCATCTTAGCTCTATGATAAATACTTCTATCTAAAGTGATGTGTATGTATTTTGACTTTGTTTTCACTCCACTAGAGTACTTCATTTGATTTTACCCAAATATAACTAAGGTTTCATATACTATGTTTTGATAACTGTTTTAAAAATGGAATTCTTGCAAATTTTCTCTATGATTTTCTAACTGAAAATCTATTTTTATTTTGTAAAGAAATCTTTTCTTGATATTTATTGTTCATCAATGATCCATTAATTTCATGAAACATATGCTGTATTTTCTGTTTTGATTATTTTGCATATATGTAATAATTGTTGCTCAGTCGCTAAGTCCCTATCCTCCACTATCTTCTGGAGTTTGCTCAGATTCATGTCCATTGAGTCAATGATGCCATCCAACCATCTCATTCTCTGTCACCCTCTTTCTCTTTTTGCCTTCAATCTTTCCCAGCATCAGGGTCTTTTCCAGTGAGTCATCTCTTCACATCAGTAATACACAACCTAATCTTCTCCTCAAGTATTTGATTTTCTATTGTGTCAGTATCTATGTTAAATGATGGGAAGAGAATCAAAAGCAAGTTAGTCATGATCTTGGTTCTTGTATCTTTATAAGAAGACTAGTGTGACAAGGGCTCTGTCCTTGAATGAATGCACCATATTATGAAATTATAAAGCTAAGTAAGTGCAAAGGTTCTGATATCACAAAGAAACAGCTTATTGTGAACCTGGAAAGGTCAAACAGGAGAGTAAAAAAAAAAAAAAAAAGCTTTTTTTGGATTGTTCTTATCTTGAAAATATGTGTAGACCTTGTCAAATAAGACAAGGCTGAGAAGAGCACCACAATAAAATGGATGCATATTTGTCATTCTCTGTATGTGTGAGGGAGTGAATATACTTTTAAGATTTAGTGTAAAGAGATGGAACTAGTTATGTTCCTAAGTTTGTCAGCATTCCAATGCTATAAGGCCTCACAAAATAATCAGTGAAGACTTTACCCTAAAGGTAATGAGACTTTGAAAGAAATATTTCTTTTTCATACCAGAAACTGAGTAGATATTTCAAAGTTTACCCCCTTGATAAAGTCAATACTAGAGAACTGACAACCCCTTCTCCTTTCAGTTACACTTTTTTAGATAAAATGTTCTACATAAGGGGTTTCTATCAAGTAGAAGAAAAGTGATAATAAGTTTCCAAACAGTTGGTATAAACTGGGAGTGAAAGTGTTAGTTGCTCAGTCATGTCCAAATCTTTGCAACCCCAGGGACTCTAGCCCACCAGAATCCCTCTGTCCATGGAATTCTCCAGGCAAGTTACTGAAGTAGGTTGCCATTTCCTTATCCAGGGGATCTTCCTGACCCAGGGGTTGAACCCAGGTCTCCTGCACTGTGGGAAGATTCTCTACTGTCTGAGCCACCAGGGAAACCCATTTAGTATAAAGAAGTAGCCATTACAAATGGAGAAAATGTTACTGGCAACAAATATCCTGATAACTATGAGTCACTTTAGATAGTTCATTATAAAAAAAACAAGAATAAATATCTACAGCAGACTAAAAAAAAAGAATGACAAGTAATGAGTTAATGATGGATATAACTAGAAAAGGTCGAAATGAATCATTATGGTTAGTAAATGATAAAATGTGTAATACCTATAGATACTGAATCAATGCTCCTTGAATCATTAGAATTCCCAGATTTCTCCACCACTGAAATAAATGCTTTTACTGCTTTGGAGCATCAAGTTCAAACCAATGGTACATTAATAATGTCTGAATTTTAAATTGTGTAAAGAGATTTGTCTATAGTGAATCTATTGTCTTGAAAGAAGGCTGTGGGTATAAATACCAGAGTTTTCAGTATTATGAAAATTTGCCTCATTAATCAAGGGAGAAGAGCAGTAGACTAAAGAAAAAGAGGATACAACACAAGGGATTTATAATCAAAGAGCAGGAGGAAAGGCCTTCTAGTTCTCTATCTTGAAAAATAGAAGAAAAGGGAGGAAATCAGAGTCTTGCTTATACCATCCATCCCGGAGGTCAATTCTGTGCATATGTAATTTGGCAGTGCTCAGTTAGACAGTTTTTCTTATGATTGTGGCTGGATTGACTCATGTATTTGCCTTCATCCAATGATCAAAAGTCTCATTCAAGTATCTACAATTGGCTGGCAACTGGCTGGCTGCTGGCCAGGGAAGGAGAGAACTAAGTCATACATCACTCATGCCATAGCAGAATAGCGTGTTTTCATGCAGAGTTCCCATGAGCATCAAGGCTGGAAGTTACAAGGTCTCTTGACACCTAAGAGTACCATTTCTATTCCTATTGACTGAAGTAAGTAACATAGCTAGCCCCGATTCAAGTTTAAGGAACACAGACTCCACCTCATACTGGAAAGAGGTAGATAATACTGTGGCCAGAGCTTATACTACCCTTTGCTATTTCATTTCGGAAGGCAACCTTGGAGGAGTCAGCAAGGACCCAGAAGAGAACAATCAGTCTGGAGCCTCCTCCCTGCCTTCAATGCAAGGAAAACATCAACCCTTGTCTAGTCCCTGATTAAATCAACACAAATATGCATACCAAGGCCAATCAGAAGGAAAGACGTGCTCACAGTCATAAAGATGAAAAAACAATATTTACTTCAGTATCTACTGCCATATACCATATTCCTAAATAAAAAAATAAGATTATAGGCATATAAAATTATGAGAAACCTAACACAGTGCATCTAAAGCTAATATCATATTCAATAATGAAACACTGAATGTTTTTCTACCAAGTTTAGTAAATAGCAAATAAGTTTTCTCACTTCTCCTATTTAACATCACACTGGAAATCCTAGTCAGTATAATAAGGAAAGAAAAAGGAAAAACGGGTTGGAAACGAAGAATAGAAACTATCTCAATTTACAAATACCATGTTAGACTATGCAGAAAATCTGCCTTTGCAAGTCTACATAAAATGTTCCTAGAACTAAAGAAACAAAACAAAAACAAGTTTGTGCAACTGGGGTGGGAGCATCCAGGGTTTAATGCACACTGAAAAATGTATCTAATTGTATTACACAATAGATGCATATTTAAAAAGGTAAAGAAGATAGGCACTAACCTAAATAAATCTGAAGTAGTGTTTCCTCAAAATACAAGATTAATGACAAAAAGAACTTCACATCAACATTCTAATATACTTATTCATCTGTTTATCACAGGGTACTATTTAAAACTTCTGAAATGGCTTTATAAAAAAGCCATTGTTTTTATGCTATGTTTAAGAAGAAGAGTGAATATAATGTAGCTACTGAGTGCTAGATTTCTCACTGTCAGAAAAAGACATCATATAAGTAAGGAGAATGTTAGAGTGAATAATATGTTCATGAATTAGTCATATATATATATATATATATGTATATATATATCAATATAAACTCATATTTAATAGATATACAAAGAAATGAAAAACTAATATTTGTGTGTGTGTGTATATATATATACACACCCACACATTTTTCCTGCATTTATTCTCTTAGAGGTCCTAGAAGGAGTGACACCTCAGAACCCTTGAGCATACCCAATGTCTAGATTGTGGCTTCTAAATATGATTCTTTAATAAAAGAAACAAATACTCCAAATTGATCATAGAATTAGGACAAGAAAAAATACAAACTGAGCTTAAACCAGCATCTTCTTGTATTGTCAGTAAATAAAATGCTTTAAAAATGAGCTAGATTTATTTTTTTAAGGTGATCAGCTTTAATTTTATTTATTTATTTATTTATTTTTTCATTTATTTTTATTAGTTGGAGGCTAATTACTTTACAATATTGTAGTGGTTTTTGTCATACATTGACGTGAATTAGCCATGGATTTACATGTATTCCCCATCTCGATCCCCCCTCCCACCTCCCTCTCTACCCAATCCCTCTGAGTCTTCCCAGTGCACCAGCCCCGAGCACTTGTCTCATGCATCCAACCTGGGCTGGTGATCTGTTTCACCCTTGATAGTATACTTGTTTCAATGCTATTCTCTCAGAACATCCCGCCCTCGCCTTCTCCCACAGAGTCCAAAAGTCTGTTCTGTACATCTGTGTCTCTTTATCTGTTTTGCATATAGGGTTATCATTACCATCTTTCTAAATTCCATATATATGTGTTAGTATACTGTAATGGCCTTTATCTTTCTGGCTTACTTCACTCTGTATAATGGGCTCCAGTTTCATCCATCTCATTAGAACTGATTCAAATGAATTCTTTTTAATGGCTGAGTAATATTCCATGGTGTATATGTACCACAGCTTCCTTATCCATTCATCTGCTGATGGGCATCTAGGTTGCTTCCATGTCCTGGCCATTATAAGCAGTGCTGTGATGAATATTGGGTTGCACGTGTCTCTTTCAGATCTGGTTTCCTCGGTGTGTATGCCCAGAAGTGGGATTGCTGGGTCATATGGCAGTTCTATTTCCAGTTTTTTAAGAAATCTCCACACTGTTTTCCATAGCGGCTGTACTAGTTTGCATTCCCACCAACAGTGTAAGAGGGTTCCCTTTTCTCCACATCCTCTCCAGCATTTATTGCTTGTAGACTTTTGGATAGCAGCCATCCTGACTGGCGTGTAATGGTACCTCATTAAAAAACACATGAAAAAATGAGCTAGATTTAGAAAAGGCTGAGGAACAAGAGATCATTGCCAATATCTGCTGGGTCATTGAAAAAACAACAGAGTTCCAGAAAAGCATCTACTTTTGCTTTATTGACCATGCCAAAGCCTTTAACTGTGTGGATCACAACAAACTGCAGAAAATTCTTAAAGAGAATGGGAATACCAGACCACCTGACCTGCCTCCTGAGAAATCTGTATGCAGGTCAAGAAGTAACAGTTAGAATTGGACATGGAACAACAAACTGCTTCCAAATTGGGAAAGGAGTATCTCAAGGCTGTGTATTGTCACCCTGCTTATTTAAGTTCTATGCAAATTACATCATGCGAACTGCCGGGGTGGATGAAGCACAAGCCGGAATCAAGATTGCCAGGAGAAATATCAATAACCTCAGATATGCAGATAACACCACCCTAATGGCAGAAAGCGAAGAAAAACTAAAGAGTCTCTTGATGAAAGTGAAAGAGGAGAGTGAAAAGTTGGCTTAAAACACAACATTCAGAAAACTAAGATCATGGCATCTGGTCCCATCACTTCATGGGAAATAGATGGGGAAGCAATGGAAACAGTGAGACACTTTATTTTGGGGGGCTCCAAAATCACTGCAGATGGTGACTGCAGCCATGAAATTAAAAGACGTTTACTCCTTGGAAGAAAAACTACGACCCACCTAGACAGCATATTAAAAAGCAGAGACATTACCAACAAAGGTCGGTCTAGTCGAAGCTATGGTTTTTCCAGTAGTCATGTATGGATGGGAGAGTTGGACTATAAATAAAACTGAGTGCTGAAGAACTGATGCTTTTGAACTGTGATGTTGGTGAAGATTCTTGAGAGCCCCTTGGACAGCAAGGAGATCCAGCCAGTCAATCCTAAAGGAAATTAGTTCTGAATATTCATTGGAAGGACTGATGCTGAAGCTGAAACTCCAATACTTTGGCCACCTGATGCGAAGAGCTGACCCATTTGAAAAGACTCTGATGCTGGGAAAGACTGACGGCGGGAGGAGAAGTGGATGACAGAGGATGAGATGGTTGGGTGGCATCACTGACTCGATGGACATGAGTTTAAGTAGGCTCCAGGAGTTGGTGATGGACAGGGAAGCCTGGTGTGCTGCAGTCCATGGAGTCACAGAGTGAGACATGACTGAGCAACTGAACTGATGTTAATAAGATATAGGAGCTAACGTGGAAGAGTCCCCAGTAAGCAGATCTAGGGGGTGAAACAGAGCAATGCAATAAAAATTTATGGTATTGAATTAAGGACAGAGAATAAATAATTACTTATAAATCAGTAGTGATTTAAATAATTAGCTAAGTGATTAAATCAGTGATTGAGAGGGAATAAAAAAATCAAAATAACAAAATTCTGAATATTCTGTAATTTTAAATTTCTCTGTACTTTTCCTGTCATCTCATACAGAAAAGAGATTGGGAGATATAGAGCAAGATGAGAGAAAATATTCTTTTTTACATCTGAGTTGTGATATGTAAAATTTCTCCATAGACCATAGAGTGACTGGGACTTGAAACAGATACATGAGGATATTTGTTGCTATAATACAAAAAATATTCCAAAGACATTTGACACTAAGCTTGCTTTTGGGGGAGTGTGATTTTTCTTTTCTTTCTTCCTTTCTCTTTTGTGCTATAGGTAGAGATGATTTTATCAGTAGCACTCAAACTCAACAAAATAATAGACACCATGATACCTCTCAGAAAGCTATAGGGAATAGGTTTCTTGAGTAAAGAAAAAAAGCATGCATTTGTGTATGTGTGTGTGTTCTCTAGGAACTAAATTCTGGAAAGAGGAAGAACTATTAAAAACCAGTAACTGTGTGATTTTTATTTCCCAAATGTTTATCTAACTATATCTGCAGGTTGATTTGAGATGTACCAAATAATCTGTGTCAGGCACTATAGTGCCTGTAATTCCATGAAGGATACTGAAATTTTATATTGTATTTAAAAACATACTTTTGAGAATACAGCATTTGAAGATGCTGAAAACATTATGTAAAAATATATATCATTAGTTAGTGTTTATACTGTTCTTTTCTACAACTACCACAAAATACTACCAACACCAAAATTTCAACCAACACTCACAAAATACATTATAGTGTTATATGATGCCCATCTAATTTTATTAATTGGGCTAGCATAAAATTACTGGTTTTAAATCATTCATGTAACATAATTAAAAGAGTTCACTGGAAATAACAAAAAGGAAGGGGTATTTGGGTGGGATTTCTTTCAAAAATAAGTGGACATTTCTTTTTAGAAAGCATGATAATATAACTTTCTGATTTAATCAAAATATCATATATGAAACCATCCATTTCTAATGTTATTATGTCTATATTTTAGTTGGTCTAAAGTCATTAGGGTACTGAAAACCTCAGGCGACCTGTAAAAGGTGGTTTGTGTGATAGATACATTGTGTTATTTGAAAATAGCTCATCCATGCAAAATAGCAGGTGACAGAAAAACTTACAGAATTCAAATAAAAGGATAAACTGTCTTTCATGATGAATTTGAATATAAACCAGAAATCAGGTGTATACCAGCTTGTGTATACAAGTTTAAAAGTTGATGATTTGATATGATACACATTAAAAAATTGAAAGATAAAAGCCATATGGTTATCTTAGTAGATGCAGAGAAACCATTTGACAAAATTCAACATCCATTTATGATTTAAAAAAAAATCCCACCAGAAAGCAGGCATAGAAGGAACATACTTCAAAATAATAAAAGCCATATATGGATAAACCCACAGCAAACATTATCCTCAATGGTGAAAAATTGAAAGTATTTCCCCTAAAGTTGGGTACAAGACAAGGGTGCCCACTCTCACCATTACTATTTGACATAGTTTTGGAAGTTGTAGCCACAACAATCAAAGAATAAAACAAAATAAAGGAATCCATATTGGAAAAGAAGAAGTAAAACTCTCACTGTTTGCAGGTGACATGAACCTCTACATAGAAAACTCTAAAGACTGCACCAGAAAATTACTAGAGCTAATCAATGAATATAGTAAAGTTGCAGGATATAAAATTAACACACAGAAATCCCTTGCATTCCTATACACTAACAATGAGAAAACAGAAAGAGAAATTAAGGAAACAATTCCATTCACCATTGCAACAAAAGAATAAAATACTTAGGGATATATCTACCTAAAGAAACAAAAGATCTATATATGGAAAATTATAAAACACTGGTGAAAGAAATCAAAGATGACACAAATAGATGGAGAAATATACCATGTTCATAGATTAGAGAAATCGATATAGTGAAAATGAGTATAGTACCCAAAGCAATCTATAGATTCAATGTAATCCCTATCAAAATACCAATGGTATTTCCCACAGAACTAGAACAAATAATTTCACAATTTGTATGGAAATACAAAAAAAACCTTGAATAGCCAAAGCAATCTTGAGAAAGGAGGATGGAACTGGAGGAATCAACCTGCGTGACTTCAGACTATACTACAAAGCTACAGTCATCAAGACAGTGTGGTACTGGCACAAAGACAGAAATATAAATCAATGGAACAGATGATAAACCCACACACCTATGGACACCTTATCTTTAACAAAGGAGGCAAGAATATACAATGGAGAAAAGACAATCTCTTTAACAAGTGGTTCTGGGAAAACTGGTCAACTACTTTTAAAAGAATGCAACTAGAACACTTTCTAACATACACAAAAGTAAACTCAAAATGGATTAAAGATCTAAATATGAAACCAGAAACTATAAAACTCCTAGAGGAAAACATAGGCAAAACATTCTCTGACATAAATCACAGCAGAATCCTCTATGACACACCTCCCAGAGTAATGAAATAAAAGCAAAAGTAAACAAATGGGACATAATTAAACTTAAAAGCTTTCACACAGTGAAGGAAACTATAAGCAAGGTGAAAAGACAGACTTCAGAATGGGAGAAAATAATAGCAAACAAAGCAACTGACAAATAATCTCAAAAAATATATAAGCAACTCATTCAACTCAATACCAGATAAATAAACAACCCAATCAAAAAATGGGCCAAAGAACCAAACAGACATTTCTCCAAAGAAGACATGCAGATGGATAACAGACACATGAAAAGATGCTCAACATCACTCATTATCAGAGAAATGCAAATCAAAACCACAATGAGGTACCATCACATGCTGGTCACAATGGCTGCCATCAAAAAGTCTACAGACAATAAATGCTGGAGAGGATGAGGAGAAAATGGAACCCTCCTACTCTGTTGGTGGGAGTGCAATCTAGTACAGCCACTATGGAGAACAGTGTGGAGATTCCTTAAAAACTGGAAATAGAACTGCCATATAACCCAGCAATCCCACTGCTGGGTATATGCAACAAGGAAACCAGAATTGAAAGAGACATGTGTACCACGATGTTCATCGAATGTTGTTTACAATAGCTAGGACATGGAAACAACCTAGATGTCCACTGGCAAATGAATGGATAAGAAATCTGTGGTACATACACACAATGGAATATTACTCAGCTATTAAAAAGAATACATTTGAATCTGTTCTAATGAGGTGGATGAAACTGGAGCCTATTATACAGAGTGAAGTAAGTTATAAAGAAAAAAACCAATACAGTATATTAACACATATATATGGATTTAGAAAGATGGTAACAATGACCCTATATGTGATACAACAAAAGAGACACAGATATAAAGAACAGACTTTTGGACTCTGTGGAAGAGGTGAGGGTGGGATGATTTGAGAGAATAGCATTGAAACATGTATATTACCATATGTGAAATAGATCACCAGTCCAAGTTTGATGCATGAAACAGGGTACTTAAAGCCGGTGCACTGGGAAAACCCTGAAGGATGGGATAGGGAGGGAGGTGGAAGGGAGATTCAGGATGGGGGACACATGTACACCCATGGCTGATTCATTTCAATATATGGCAAAAACTGCTACAATATTGTAAAGTAATTAGCCTCCAATTAAAATAATTTTTTTAATAAAAATAAATAGAAAAAAATTTGATTTGTTTGGTTTTCATACTATAATTGTTTACCATTCTAACCTAGTTGGAATATATCATGGATTAGCCCAAAGAGCTAAAATATAAATCTAATTCTAATGCAATAAACTTGCTATTGCCTGAATGTTTCTGTTCCCTTAGAATTCAAATGTTGAAACGTAATCCACAGTGAGATGATATTTGGAGGTGGAGAATTGGGGAGGTAATTTAGTCATGAGAATGAAACCCTCATGAAAGAATCAGTGCCTTGAGAAAAGAGTTCACTCATTTCTTCCTCAGTGTGAAGACACAGCAAGTGGGCCCTCACCAGATAGTGAACCTGGGTTTTGGACTTCTCAGCCTCCTGTACTGTGAGAAATACATTTCAGTTGTTTAAACCACCCCAAACTATAGTATTCTGTTATAGCAGCCCAACCGAACAAATGCAGTAGCTATTTGGACTAGAAAACTTCTCTGTGGTTCTGATTCCCCTTTGGTGAAATGGAGAGGAAAACAAAAATGTCACAATATATTAGAGTAATAATTAGAAAAAATGTATGATGAAAAAGCACACCATAAAATGCAAACCATTCCTTCATAATAAAGGATAAAGGGATGCTATCTTAGTCTAAACTAAACCTTACAAAAGAACACAATGATGAAAAAGCACACCATAAAATGCAAACCATTCCTTCATAATAAAGGATAAAGGGATGCTATCTTAGTCTAAACTAAACCTTACAAAAGAACACAAATCTAACTTGATGCTGAATATTATAAACTCCCCAACTAGAATAACAATGTAAATAACTACTCATAACCAATAAGCTAAACTAATTCTACAAATCTTTAATACTTTAATTGTTTTCACTTTTTTACTAGACAAGCATTAATTCAACAGAACTATTCACTAGGAACTGTGATAATCTCTCAGTATTTCAAAATAAATACAATAATCCTCTGTCTTTCAAAAACGATGATTTGGTAGGTCGAGAATTATAGTTTTCTTTTATCTGTAACATTGTTTTGAATCCACGTATGCAGAATAATACTTCTACACTTTTCCATGACCTCTCCATGATGAAATTTATAGATATTTAACAGTTGTTTAATTTACAAAATATACATTTCCTGTGTTTTGTTGTTGCTGTTCAGTTATTATCACTACTAAGTCATAGTGATAGTTGTGCAAACTATCTCTCAGAGTTGCTCAAATCCATGTCTACTGTGCTGGTGATGCTATCTAACCATCTCATCCTCTGCCACCCCTTTCTTCTTTTGCCTTCAATCTTTCCCAGCATCAGGGTCTTTTCCGATGAGTTAGTTCTTAGCATCAGGTGGCCAAAGTATTGGACTTTCAGCATCAGCATCAGTCCTTCTAGTGACTATTCAGGCCTGATTTCCTTTAGGATTGACTAGTTTGATCTCCTTGCTGTCCAAAAGACTCTCCAAGAGTTTCTCCAACATCACAGTTTTAAAACATCAATTCTTTGGCCCTTAGACTTTATGATTCAACTTTCACATTCATACATGACTACTGGAAAACCATAGCTTTGACTATGTGAACATTTGTCAGCATTTTTAACATTTCCTATGTTAAAATATTTTAAAAATTATGCTTATATCCAAGGTAGACTTCCTCACATCTAAATTATTTAAAAGTACTAGTAGTAATTATGTTACTAGTAGTTGATGTAGAATAGTAGGGATAATTTTTTAAATACTTCTATATGGAATGGAGATTAAAAAAAAGAGGAAGGAAGGAAATGAGAAAAGGGAGGGTCAGAGGGAGGAAATGTGTCTTTATCAAAAATAGGTTGATTGTATTTATGTGACTTCATATTCTGTTAATCTATGTGTGTGTGTTTTCACTAATACCACACTCTCTTTTGATTACTGAGTCTAAAATAAGTCTCACAGCTGTGGAATATGAGTCCTCCAACTTGGATTTTCTAGTTCAGTATTTGTTGAGTAATAATAGATTTTTGCCCTTTCACATACATTTTAGAATCATTTAGTCAATGTATACAAAACAGCTTGCTGGCATTTTAATTGGGATTTCATTAAATCTGTGTATGAACCTGGGAATAACTGGCATTTTAACAGTATGGGCTCTTCCATTGCATGAACATGGAATACCTCTCCATTTTTTATATCTCCATTGTGTGAATTTTGGTAGACTGTTGAGAAATTGATCAGCTTCATCTAAACTATAAAGTTTTTAAATACAGAGTTCATAGAATTTCCATTTTCATTCTTTTAAGATCTAAAGCATAAGTAGTGATGACGTCCTCATTCATTTCTAACATGAGTAAATTATGTCTTCTGTATTTTTTGTTGTTGTTAGCTTGGGTAACAATTAGCCAATTTTACTGAGTTTTTCAAAGATTAATCAGGCTTTGGTTTCACTGATTTATTTTTCTCTACAGTTTTCTGATTTTCAATTTCATTGATTTCTCCTCTAATTTTAATCTGTCTTCAGCTTGATTTAAACTTCATTAGCTCTTTCTTTAGATTCATAAGGTTTGTTGCTTATTCATTTGAGATGTTTATTTTCTTCTAATATAGTAGTTCAGTGCTCTACATTTCCCTCTCAACACCACTTTTACTGCATCTTACATTTGAAAAGGTGTGTTTTCCTTTTTTATTAAATTTAGAATAACTTTCAATTTCTCTTGAGACTTTTTCTTTGACCCAAGAGTTATTTAAAAGAGTGTTAAATTTCCAAATGTTTGAGGTTTTTCTAGCTATCATTATTTTATAGATTTTGTTTTTTGTTTAATTTCATTGTGACCTATGAACATACTTTGTTTGACTTCTATTATCTTGAACTTGTACAGGTTATTTTTATGGCACAGAATGCAGTTTTATCTTGGTGATTGATCCACATAAGATTGAGAAGAATGTGTATTTTACTGTTATTGGATGGAATATTCTGTAAACATTAATTATATAAATTTGACTGACAGTGCTGTTCAGGTTTCTACATTCTTACAGATTTTCTGATTTATCTATAAATTATTGACAGACAGCTGTTAATACTCCAACTAGTATAGTGAATTTTTCTATTTCTCTTTTAAATTCTACTCATTTTTGATTTATATGTTTTGACACTCTGTTGTTGGGTGCATATACATGTGGACTCATTATGTCTTCTTAGAGAATTGACCTCTATTGTCATGGCAATGCTCCTTTTTGTGTTTAATAATCTTCTTTGCTCTAAAATCTGGCTTTTGTTTCTCTTTTTCTGACGTTAGTATAGCTACTCTAACTATCTTTTGATTAAGGCACACCTGATACGTCTTTCTCCATATGCCTTTATCTTATCCGAATATTTACATTAAGTGGATTTTTACTTGGACTTTATTTTTGTTCTCATTTTTGTAATCCAATAGGACAATCTGCTTTTAATTTGTGTTTTTAGGACTATTTGTGTTTAAAGTCATTGTTGATATAGTTAGATTAATATCTATGTTTCTAGTTGCTTTCTAAATGTGTCCATAAGCTTATTCTCCCTTCTCTTTCTTCTTTCTCTTATTTTAACTGAGCATTTTATATGCTTCCATTTTAACTTAGGTTTGCTGTATTAACTCTACTTGTTTTATTTATTTATCTACTTTTTAAAGAACTGCTGATAGCTTACAAAGAAAGTTTTATCAAATCTAAGTGTACCTTTAAATATTACTCTACTGCCTCACATTTTGTAGAGGATCCTTATAACAGAGCATCTCCTATTCTTCCCTCCTGCCCCTTGTGAAATACAGTTTTTGAAACTGTATCTGAATACAGTTCTGATGATTGCTTTGTCTCTTCATACACTGTTTGTGTTGCTTTTCTCTCTGCCACTCAGCAAGCCATGCACTGTACATGTTCAGTTGTTTGGTGCAGTTTGAGGTGCTGGAGCCTTTGGATTCCTGTAGTTTCTACTATTAATCTTGTTGCTTGCTCTGTGTTTTGGCAGGGAGTGGGGAGTCTCCTCCTTTGCCTTTGGAATTCCCCAAGTACTCCTCCTTAGTGAGAGTCTGTGGCCTGCAGCTCTTTCATCTGTAAACCACCCTTATCACTTTGGAACCCCATTGGTGTGGTGGTGTCATCGGAAAGAATGAGAGCATTCTACAACCTTATGATTTTCAGTATTTTAGACAACCTGTGTTTTGGGGCTGTGATTTTCACAAGTGTTCCCCAGAGGTATGGCCTCAGGAGGGCTATTGCTGTGGAAAAGACTGTTTTCAGAAGAGTGGACCTTTGTTAAGAAGACTTAATATATTTCACAGTGATTATTCTTACTCTTTCTTTGCTAGATCCAGGAGGGAACTATTCTAGAATCTCCATGGTGAGAATTTGATGATATTCCTAGGTGTAAAGTCTAGGAAAGTGTCAGTTCAATTCAGCCTCTCAGTCGTGTCCAACTCTTTGCGATCCCATGGAGTGCAGCACACCAGGTCTCCCTAACCATCACCAACTCCTGGAGTTTACTCAAACTCATTCCCATTGAGTCGGTAATGCCATCCAACCATCCCATCCTCTGTTGTCCCATTCTCCTCCCACCTTCAATCTTTCCCAGCATCAGGGTCTTTTCAAATGAGTCGGCTCTCTGCATCAGGTGACCAAAGTATTGGGGTTTCAACTTCAACATCAGTCCTTCCAGTGAATATTCAGGACTGATTTCCTTTAGGATGGACTGGTTGGATCTCCTTGCCGTTCAAGGGACTCTCAAGAGTCTTCTCCAACACTATAGTTCAAAAGCATCAATTCTTTGGTGCTCAGCTTTCTTTATAGTGCAACTCTCACATCCATACATGACTAATGGAAAAACCATAGCCTTGACTAGACGGACCTTTGTTGGCAAAGTGATGTGTAGAGGCCCTCTTAATACTGAAGTCCCCAGGAGTCTCTCTTTGTCTCACACTAGTTCACACTTAGCCCCAGAAATTCATCAAAATAATTATATGTCTTTCTGTTGTTGTCCAGCCTCTAAGTTGTGTCTAAGTCTTTGTGGTCCCACGTACTGTAGCCTCCCAGGCTCCTTTGTCTGTATGTGAATCTATTAATTTTGACCTGATAGGCAGGGCTCTCTAGAGGTGCCTGTTTCTCCAGATTACATGACGATGGTTTTCCCTGAAACTTTAGTTCTCTGATGTGTCTGAGAAAAGTCACTGATTTTTCAGTTTGTCCAGCTTTTTCTTACTGTAAAAATGGGAGGTTCTTTACATGTTGGAGCTGCAACTTTAAATCCATTAATTATTTTTTAAGCATACAATGTTACCTATAGTTATAACTCAAAAGTTATAGGTATATGACTGCTATGGAATTGGAGGCAGGACATTTGGAAGGTAATTAGGATTAGATGAGGTCTTGACTGTGGAACCCTCATGAATGATGTTAGTGCCCTTTTAAGAGTTTTAAGAAAGCTTGATTTCAACCTCTGTTTTTCTACCATGTGAGAATACAACTAGAAACCAGCAGTCTGAAGCCTGTAAGAGGGCAGTCACCAAATTCCAACTATGATGCCACACTGATCTTCAATTTCTAGCCTCAAGAATCGTGATAAATAAAATTTCATTGTTTGTGAACCACCCAGTCACTGGTAATTTGTTGTAGCAGTCCAAACTGACCAAGACAATGGCCCATTGCTTTCTCTCCTAAGTATCCATTTATTGGAAAATAATTATGCCTTTATAGATTTCAATGAACCACAGAGATTATGGGATCAAATTGTTTTTGCTATAGGAACATGAGCTCTCAAACATTTCCAAGTACTTGCAGATTTAGAAACAAGATTTAACTTTTTCAAGTTGTCTACTTTGAATGGATATATAATTATACCATTTTTTGAAAGAATGCATATATTTAGTCTGAGGACTTGGATATCTTTTCCTACTTAAAAAACAAACAAACAAACAACAACAACAACAAAAAAAATCCTCTGTGATATTATTTTTTCATACACGGCCTCCCGAACATAGAAAAAAAAATATTCTCATAATTAAATGCTGACAATAAATTATTTTTAATGGGTCTTGCAAGGACAGTATTTCATGTTTCTCTAGCTCTTCTGTATTTTTCTTCATATTCAGAGCCTGGGTTAGGTCTTGCTTTTAGGAATGTACAGATTTAGTTTATTTCAGGATGTCAGTAGACACTGGGCAGGGTTACTCACCAATCTTCTTCCCAGGTTCAGAGGAAGATGATATATCCCATTCTTCACTGAAAATAGTTTGGGGCCATGTTATATATATTATGTATATATAACATACATGTATAACATATATATATATATAATATATCAGTATATATAATATAATATAATATATATATAATATATCAGTATATATAATATAATATATACATATATATATATATTTTTATATGTATATATATAATATATATATATATGTTGTATATTTTGGCCAGAAACTATTTTCTGGCCAAAAAACAACAGTAGAAAGAGTGTGCATAACTGCCATGCATGTCACATTTTTAATAGGGTATCTTGGTACTCTATAAATGCTAACAATTATATTACTACAGCAGAATAAAAGATATGTGAATACATAAATGTATGTGTGCATATATGTGTGTGTGTATGTGTGTGCATATTAATAATTTCTCCCAATTCAGTAGTACTTTAAAACATGTGTGTTTTCTCAAAGTGTAGCTTTAGGGACATCTTTGTCAAATTCACCTTGAGAGATGATTTTGAAAGATGACTACTTCTGAAGTTGGTGGATCAGAATCTGTAATTCTGATTTTATGTGAATGGAATTCCAAACTGCATTTAAACAATCCACCTACTTGCTAAATTTGGAGAAAGAGTGCTTTAATTTTGCAGGCTCTTTCAGAAGAACTATTTTATTTAATCTACATATAAACTGACTTGATTTACCAGGAGTTTTTTTAAATGCTTTATTTATTTGCACTTATTTATGTCCTTCCTTATTCTAATACAGGGGGAAAGGGAGGATATCAAAGTTTATTTAACAAAATTAATTTTGTCAAGAAAAGTTAGTTAAATAGGTCCAATAAAAAAGCATGATGAAGTCAATTAAAAGGTTAATACTTAAAATGTATGGCAGATGGCAAGCCCTTTCAGCCCCCCTCAGGTTTTAACAGGACTGACTGTGAGCTTTAGCTCTGACCAGCTGCAGATTTTCAGATGCCATGTTATAACACTTTAAGGCCTTTGATTTAACCTTAGGATACAGTCCTTTGTAAATCCATTCAGTTTCAAAAATTGAAATTTCTATGTGAGTTTCTAGAGACTCACCCCTTACCTTAGGGGCCCCGTGCCATTAAAGAGAACAGATTATGGTTCCCCTTTCAAACCAGGAATCAGTCTGTGCAATGGTCCCCTGGAGGAGAGTGGCTTAAAAAAAAAAAAAAAAAAAAAACTCATGCTTCTGTTGCCTGCTTTGCTAATAAATAGCAGATTACATTCTCTGGGGCCATGCTAAATTTATAAAGAACACGTTATGCCAGACAAACTTGATTGCTTTTTTGATAAACTCACTAAATTAGTGGATAGAGGAATAGAGTGGATGGAAAATATCTTGATTGTAATAAAACAAGTTGATAGCAATTTACAAACACATATACAAAAAAGATCTTGCTGAAAATTTAATTCAAATTACCTTAGCTGCAAGGACTGTCACATAGATTGAAAATTGAATGAAGAATGACCATAAAGAAAGGGTAATGAAAAATGCTAACAAAGAAGTCTATCATGGGCATTTAAAATTTTAATGAATATTATATAAAAGAGGCTAGATCCCAGACTTTAATTTCTCACATCGTCTACTCAATTGAGAAGCTTTGTGGATAAAAACCCAAGGAGCTGTTTTACTTTACTACTTGAAAGCATGTCATATATAGAAAGCCCCTAATTGGCTCATGCAACTTTACTTGATTTTAGATATTAATTTTCTTACTCCAGAACTTTAGCCAAAGTTCAAGTCTAAGGAAATCCTGACAAGTGCAAGGGACAGTTTATTAATTCCTTTTACACTGCTGCATGTAGGGGCAGGTGAAAGTGAGTGAAGAGTGTGAAATTGAAATCATTGTCTTGGTACAGTATCTTGAACCCTCATTTAAGACAGGCCAGCAAAACCACACAATTATTCACATAACTCACTATGTGAAACCTCGTCCACAGGATTCAGGTGCTGCTGCTCTTGTTTATAGCTGAAGTCTCTAGTTCCTTGTGTCAAGTGGCAGTTGTGCATTAGATAAGGACAGAGCTCTGAGTTCTGATTCACCTCTTAGAAGCTGAAGACACTTGAAAATGTTCCATAACCATTCTTAACTTCTGTCATCTTAACTGCAACTTGATGATGTAACACATAGTTACCTACTTCATTGAGTCTACGATGTAGGTGTACAAAACATAAGCTGTGGAAAATGTTGAAGGATATTAGAAGTTAACATGTAGATGGTTGGAGGTATTAAAGGGTTTGTGGTATGTATAGTTATGTGTATAGTTCAAAGATACTATTCTTTATCATCAAATTAGTGATGATAGTGATCATGGTTCAGATGATATTACTGAAACTGAAATTAGCCTACCTGGCTAGGATCTTGATATTCTTTTCTCTTTCAACAGAAAGTTGGAATCTGCTTCCCTTTCCTCTGTTAGCTCCATAAGGTCATGGTACCAACATCTGTCTGATTTTGTGTGTCACATGTCCTGTGTTCAACCTACTTAATTAGACATTTGTGAATTCTACACATTAGTCATTTTCCTTAGGGTTATATACATCTCCTTTCCCACTGCCATTGACATTTCTGACTTTTCACTCTTAATCACTGAACTCTACTGGTGAGGATTAATCAATCCTTGCCAGTATGAAACAATAGTCATAGATACAAAAAGCCAGCTACAGGAATGCCAATAAGCAATAATATACTAATTGACCACCTTTCTAATGCTCAGTGTATGGCGGTAATGCATACAACTATTATTTGGAATATACTGAATAAAATTTCAAGATATTCAATGTATTTATACTCTTCTATTCTTTGACAGGTACTCTAGCTTATATAGTATCCATTTCACCTGTAAAATGGCAATAATGTTCCCTACATTTCCCACCACATAAGATTGTTATGAGAGTCAAATTATTATATGAAAGTTCTTTGAAACCCCTAAAGTGCTATAGAAGATTGAGGAGGTTGTTAAGTGATCCACTTATTGAGCGAGGAAGAAGAAACTCCAGCTCTCATTAGTCTCTTTATGAGACCTAAGGAGGGATATTTTGGGCTCTGGTAAAATTTTTATTTGCATCATAGCATTTTGGAATGCTAATGAGCAAACAAGAAATAGGATAATTATGAGATAAATATAAGGGGCTACATTTATGTTAGATACCATCAAATTTGGAACATTAACTCATTATTTCAAGTTCTTACCTTTCATAATATTTGTAATGTTAGAGAATTTTCATCTGTAAAGAAAATAATAAAAATCAATATTGAGAAAAACTTTTCAACAGTTGGGGTCAAATGTTATGATGGTTGATTCCAATTAAATAAATGTTCAAAGCCTGGAAAGAGTACAGGATTTGGGCAGATAAATTGAACATTTGAAAGAACATGCTACATGTTCTTTCCTTCTATGTAAGTTACTAGCAATGGAGGCCTTCAAATCACTTAACTTGTTAGGTTTGCAATAACATATACTAATTGAGATGATTAATATTTTAAATATAATAGGCTATGTGATGATATATTAGTAATTTTACTCAGTGCTAAGTTTTAAGTAGGAATCTAACTAAAGATATCCTAATATGTGTAAAGACAAGCTTTCTATAGGAGCTGTTGGAACAATAACATATATGACCTACTCCTACCAATATGAGGAATCATAGAATGATTGTGCATGCTTATATTTTCTGGGGGTGCGGAATGAGAGAGTTAATTTTAATTTTAGTTTATTTTTTTAAATCAGTGCCTTGTATTAATACAGTTTTTTTAAAGAGGTATAATTGCAGATTAAGAAAATCTACTGGCTGAGTAGTAGATATATTTCCACCTGAGACAATTCAGTTTTGCAGGAAAATGCTAGTTTAAAGTCAGAAGGACCGGCTACCTAATAATCATGGTCTTTGAGAAACACTGCTCTCTTTAAGTTTCAATTCCTAAATTTGATAAGTAGGAATAATAATCTTACCTCATAATAATGTGAGAATTGAATAATGCATATAAAATTTAAAAAGAATATGAGGACCAAATTAGTTCCTATTGCATGTTGGTCCTTCTCCCTCTCTGCCATAGACTTGGTTACCCCTGAGAAAGAAGAACCTGATTCAAAGAAAGCTATGCCAGGAAAGGAGATTGAGTGACTGGAAAGTATGAGTCAGGAATAAGAGCCAAAATAAAGAGGCATGGTGGAGGTTGTTTGGTGCTGTTGGTGACTGGAATCTCATCCCTTTGAAACCTTTTGAAGAGCAATAAAAAGAAATAGTTTATGAGATTCAAAACTTTTCTCCTGATAGATGAGAATTATATTTATTCAAAAATTGATATCTCTTTTGTCCAGGGATGTCATATTCATTATCCAATGTCCTGTGTTTCCACTTAGTGAAAGTTTAAGTGCCAAGTGAGGACCTAGAAAACTGGTGTCCAAAATTTCAGTACCAAACAAAGATGCTCTGGACTGGAGAGGCCTGGTTGTAGTTACAGTGCTGAGGTTACCTTGAGCAAAGCCAATTGCCTTAGCGACTTCAAAAGTAATCTGTGGTCCAAGATGAGGTCAAGTAGGAATGTGATTGGGCACCATGGAAATAAACAATCTTAAATTGAATATGTCCTTGAATACATAAACACTTGGCACCACTCACCCTCTTCTTCTATTGTTCTTCTTTATTGCTTTATTTAAGGATACATTACTGGGGTATAGGGGCTGATCAGGTGTTCCTAGGGGCAAAGAATCTGTCTGACAAGAGATGCAGGTTCAATCCCTAGGTCAGAAAGATATCCTGGAGTATGAAATGGCGCTTCACTCCAGTATTCTTGCCTGGAAAATTCCATGGGCAGATAAACCTGGCAGGCTACAGTACATTGGGCCGCAAAGACTTGGATACGACTGAGTGACCAAGCGCGCACACACACACACTGAGGTATAATTTACATATACTAAAATTCACCTTTCCGGTATTTTGACAAATACCTGAAGTATTGTTCTTGCCACTAGTCTCTCTGTCCCTCGACGAAGTGCTTTTATTGTTAGATCAACATGATGACACCCAGGATAAATTCCTTGCCATTTTATGTCTTTTCTTTGATTATAAACTAATAGCCTTAAAGAGAAAGGGGATAGAAAAACATTTTGTTTCTGGAAATAAGAAGCAAAATGTATAGTGAATTGGCAAATATTCTTCTTTAAATTTTTTTGTGGAAGTAGAGTTGATTTATGATACTAGTTCAGGCATACAATATAGTAATTCAAAGTTTTATAGAATATGTTACATTTAAAGTTATTATCAAGTATTGTCTATATCCTCTGTGCTATACAATATATGCTTATAGCTTATTTATTTTATACATAGTAGTTTATACCTCTTAATCTCCTACCACTATCTTGTCCCTCCCCTATTCCTTCTCCCTGCTGGTAACCACTGTTCTTTTCTCTATATATGTAGTTCTGTTTCTGTTTTGCTATAATCCTTTGTTTATTATTTAGATTAAATATATGTGATAACATACAGTATTTGCCTCTCTCTGCTGATTTATTTTTCTAAGCATAATACCTCTCAGGTATTATGCAATAACATGTTATTACACATGACAAAATTTCATTCTCTTGTATGGCTGAGTAATAGTCCATTGTGTGTACACATACATATGTACATAGACCCCACATCATCCACTGAGGGGCATTTGGGTCGTTTCCATGTCTTGGTTATTGTAAAGACTGCTGCTATGAACATTAGGGCACATAAATCATTTTGAATTAGTGTTTTCATTTTTTCCAGATATATTCGCAGAAGTGGAATTGCTAGATCATATGGTGATTCTATTCTTATTTTGTTGAGAAACCTCCATACTGTTTTCCATTGTGGCCCCACCAATTTACATTCCCACCAACAGTGCATACTATGGTTCCCTTTTCTCCACATCCTTACCAACATTTGTTATTTGTGGTCTCTTGGATGACAGCCATTCTGATGTATGTGATGTGTATCTCATTGTGGTTTTGCTTTGTATTTTTCTTATTAGCGATATTGAGCATCCTTCCATTCACCTATTGGCCATCTGTATGTCTTCTTTGAAAAAAAATGTCTTTTTAGGTCATCTGCCCATTTTCTAATTTTTTTTAATATGGAATTATATGGACTATTTATATATTGTATATATTAAACACTTGTCTTTCATATCATTTGCAAATATTTAGCCCCATTCAGTAGGTTCTCTATGCATTTTATAGAATGTTTCCTTTGTTGTGTAAAAGCTTTTAAATTTAGCCAAGGTGTCACTTAGTTTTACTTTTGTTTTGCTTTAGGAGACAGATCACAATAATTTTTTTGCCATAATTTATGTCAAAGAGTGTTCTGCCTATGTTTTCTTCTAGGAGTTTTATGATTTCTGGTCTTATATTTAGGTCTTTAAACCATGTTGAGTTTATTGTTGCATATGGTGTAACAAAATGTTATAATTTAAATCTTTTACATATAGTTTTCCAGTTTTCCCAGCACTGTTTATTTGAAGAGACTCTCCTCCATTGTAAGTTCTTGGCTTAGCAAAAAACTCTTCAGCATTGAAGTAGCATTAGGGCTACATGTGTTTTCTTTGAACTCTTCTGTCTATGTTTATATATGATTAAATACATACACACAAAGACATTTCCATCATCTTAGGTCCTACCTATAAAAATCTCTGTGCATATTTACTAAAATATTTAACAAAATACTCACATCTACAAAGTAGAAAGCCTGTGGCCATAGGATACCCCACAATATGCGAGAGTGAAGGAAAAGTCACTGAACAAAATAGTAGCCTAAATGCAACCAATTCAGAATTATTTTTTATCCTACTTTTATGAAGAGCTTATAGCTGAAAATGTTTTTCAAATGGTGACATTAGTACCTTATGCAAAGATGTACCAGTTTATTTGGGCCAATCTAGATTTTAAGGCAATTAATAATCTAGGTATAAACAATGAACAGATACAGTTCTCTTAACAGACAGATTTTGGGGAGTTCATTGAGGAAAAAAAAGATGAAGATTAAAAAGGCAAATGGTCATAGCCTACAGGGCTTGCATTTTGTAAGGCTGCAAAAGTAAATTTACTTAATAGTAGCCACCTTCTCAAGAACTTTTGGCTTTATTTATTTATTTTTTTACTTTTATTTGTTGGAAGAAAAAGGACCCCCAACTTTGGATGACAACAGGATTCTGTCACTTGTACACAATGCAAGGAAATCTGAAAACTTTTGAGTTACTATGTATGAAGGAGACTCCTAGTTTTCAACTGATAAAAATTCCATTTTTGCAGTGTTGTTTTTTGTTTAACTTAATCTCATACAATTCTGAAACAACCCATAAGGGTATGCAAGTTAAAACACAAGAGCTCAAGAAAATTCATGAACCCATTACCTCTCTTTTTAGAGAAACTGAGGATCGATAGTTTTGACTTGATCATGTTCAGTCAGTTACTAAGAAGCAAGCAAAACACTCAGGCCTCATAGATCCCAGTCTCAAACTCTTTCAGCTACATATAGGATAGATGTAAATATAGAGCCACATTTAATACCTTTTAAACATTCTCTGTATAGTATTTAGATAGAGGGAGAGGATCAGAGAATTTGTTCATTCAAAAATGCCTAAGAGTCATTGTGTTCTGTCATATGCACTCACTTGATGGAAACTATGAAGTCTCTAGTATCCTTTTCTTCTCTTTTCCCATATAACATATTTGACACTCTTACAAAGAGTTATGCTTCAAATAAAAAGGGCTAGACTTGTATTGTTACTTGATGAATGTAGAGAATAATAGTGGATGAGTAAAATCTTTCTCTCCATTTGGAAAAGAAAGAAATGATCTGAGATTACCAAAAGCAAGTAGCCATATTACAAATATGATTCATAAAAGCAAACAAATGGATGAGTAAACACAAAACTAGATCTGTTCCTAATGGTTGACTAATTTTGAAACAGATGAGCTAATTAGAGACTCTAAAAGAACAAGAAAGACCCATGTTCCAAAGGGGAAATAAGAGACATTTTGTTCGACTGAAAACAAGATTTAAAGCTAGAGAAACAACTATTACTCTGAATGGACAGTGAACTTATAAGAAATCTGCTTAAACTGAAATGGGAAATGAAAGTTCCCACTAAGAGTTAAATTATTTCAGACTATAAGCATAGCTTGAATAAAATAGGATCTCTGTTGCCAGCCAGAAAGGTCTTATGGCCAGTCAAAAGTGTCTTTTCTTTTTAAAAGAATCTGAACAGAATTTAGCAAAACTGAGTCAAGGCAGAAATGTAATCTTAGAACTCTTACAGTGACCATGATATCAAAAGTTTTGTGAGATATCCATGTTGTCTTCATGTTGCTATTGTAAGAAATAGAACTGGTAATAATAAAGAAATCAAAGTTTCTCAAAGAAGCTGACATAAACTGAAAGAGGCTGAAACACAATCAGTGAATTGACTGTCATTGGAGTATTCAAATATGTGTATGGTAAGAATTTAAATTTCACAGAGGAATTGGAGTCATTGACTTCCAATTTCCCTTCTAAATGGTTGGATAGCATGACCTGACTATAGTGAGCCCTCTTTTCAAAAAATAAACACAAAAGTTATAAAAGAATATAATCTTATAAATATTCTCCAGATGGTACACATAAAACATTTACTTTTCCTAAGTTAACACATCCATGATTCATCCCATGAGAAAAAAAAAATGGTATTTTTCATGAAATACTTGCCAAGTTGTATGACAGTTTTCTCAGAAATGTCATTCTACCTGTTCTAGTTATTACCACTGACAGGTTGTATTTGGAGGCAATATGTGAAGACATTGTTTCTGTAACTGGGTATGAATAAATAATGAGGCATTTAAGTAATGTCAATATAAAGGCTATTGCAAGTCTTAATAACTTTTTATTTAATTGCTCTAAACTTCCATTATTAACATCTATTATAGTGCTTTCTTATAACATATTTAAGATGTCTTGATGAATTAACAAAGGAATACATTAATGTACATGTAATCCTTGGTAAATGCACATTTATTTACTTATTTCTTGAGCAATTATTGGGATTCTACCTGTTCCATGCCCTAAGATGGAAGGACATGAAATGATTTTTTAAAATATATAATAAAGATATAAGATTTGCCCTAAAATAAATACTAGTCAAGCAGGCATTGAGAGAAAAGTGAAAGTAAGACAACATTGACAAGAATAGCTAGAATACAAAGCAGAAATAGTAAGTGCCATTAGAGAAATTTTTGGAAAAAGTGAGAAGTCAAGAAATAGATGATAACCCCATCCCTGAAATAAATTGTGCTATATGGTGACTATTCTGATTATAGTGTTGATTAGTGTATGATTGTTTTTCCAGTTTTTTTTTTCTTTTCATCTTAAGTTTTTATTTAGAAATGGGGTCATAATTCTAGTCTTTCCCTTTACTTTCTCAGCAATAATATATGATTTCTTAGAAAACAGCTATTTGGTACTAGACTAGCATTTTAAAAATTATGTTAAAAGTGTGTTAACTGTGCAACTTGCATATATACAATTTCTGCCAGACATCAGGGGGATGAAATTCTATCTGCTGAACTAAATTACACACAGAGGCAATAAGGTCTGGGTGTTTTTTTTTTTTTTTTTCTCTTGTCATTACACACAAGTCCTAAAATAGCCTCTCTTTCAGGTCAAAATAGTCACAGCAGAGGTTTTTCAGTTGCTTTTCAGGCACGTACTACAGTTACAGAAGATTTTCACGTAATCAAAGTTGGGTGTTTCTAGAGAGACCAGAAGAGACAGTGAAGTGGAGAGCAGGTGTGCCAGTCTTCTTAGAGAATCTGAGAATGCAATTAATCAGAAAATGAACCCTTGGAGAACCAGGCTTCCCGAACAGATGAGCACAACAAAAGCCACTGAGAAATGAGGTGTCCAAGCGCCACTCATGAATGGAGTGTGCACATGGGCATCTGCCCCTGCTCTTTAACTTTAGGACAAGAGAGAGGATTCAATAGAGATGGCAGAGTCAAAACAATTATGCAAATGCAGGAAACTCAAGGAGATGAAATATAAGACTGCTTTCACAAAGGTTCTTGTAACAGTACAGATTTTCTCAATAGCACCAACCTAGGGCTGAAAAGGATGGAGAGCAACAGGAGCACCTCAAGCAAAGTTAAAAAGCATCATGGCTTAGTCACTTGACATTAATATGGCAAATGCAAAAGCTACTTCAGTAGGGGATAAAGTTACAGTCACGCAATTTTCTTAGCTTTGTCAATTATTTGCCAGTGTGAGTGAGAACTAGCTACTTAAACTCTCTGACCTTGTAATCACTTTTTAAATGCCAATAATAATAATAGTTGTAGTAGTGGTAGCAGTAATGATAGTAGTAAAATATATATTTTTAAAAATACACTTTCTTTATAGAGCTATTATGAGGATTAGTGATGAGTGAATTAATCACCTGGCTCATGCAATGGATTTATTATGTAATAACTGCCATCAAAAATCCATGTAACAATTTATTTGCCAAATATGTGTTAAGCCACTCAGTATGCACAGGATTTACAAGGGTGTCATAACCTCTGCTCTCAAGGAATTTATATCTTGCAGGAAAGCTCAGATAAGTTAACGGGTAATGCAGGTAAGTGGAAAAGTAGCTCAGTCCTATGACAACTTGAGACATCTATTACAAGTGGTGCTTGGATTGCTGGTGGGAATGAAAGGTGAAGGGGGTGGAAAAGACATTAAGTAGCACAAAATTTTAAAAACATCATGTGCTAACTCCTGGAGATAAGAGTATGGCTAAACCATACCACTATAGAACAAGCTACTAAGCCTGTTTTCTGGACCTTGATAAATATTTGGGAGAGTAATTTTGGGGCATAGTTTTACTATCATTGAAAGGGGTATATTAATTCTAAATTAAAGAGTTATTGAGATATTAAAAGAGACATTTTATATAGTGTCCCTAGTAAAATGTTAGTTATATTATTATTGATATTTTACCAATATTAGCACTGTTACTATTAGCATAGCATTATCATCATCATCCAGGGAACTATATCACATTTTGGCTGACAAGGAGAGTGCTTAATACAAAATCTCCATACTGACTTGACACTCCACATTTGTTCATTATGGAAATGGCATTCATCAACATTACTTGCAGAAAAGGTCAGATTGAGTCCTGATTCTAAGACCTTTGCAAAACTCAAAACTATATATATATGTGTGTGTGTGTGTGTGTGTATCTATGTGTGTGTGTGTGTGTGACACATATGTGTATATGTGTGCATGTATATGTGCATGTGTGCATATATAATTCCCCACTACTCAAGTGCTGGGAATATATGAGAAGTCTGATGACGCTGCTTAGGACTCCTGGCACCTCTCACATACACCATGGTGACATTTGCACTTATAAGAATCAACCACATAACTATCTACTGTCAAGACCAGGCGCTGATCCCAGGCCTCAAGTTAAATGGGGGATTTTCTACTCAGGCTCCAAAGATCTGCAAATAACACTTTCACACATTGAACAACATAGCAAGTAGCTAAAAGTCTACTTATTTAAATCAGAGAGAGAAACAAAATTAAAAATGAACTTGATCATTTTTGAGACAGAGATGGAAGGGCATAAGCATTTCAATTCTGTGGACTGCTTTTAAAAACTAGTCATTATTCTTGAACTGTTGTTTAGTTCTCAAAGAATTTGGGTACTTTAAGAGCCATTATATATATTATCTCTTTGAGCGTAATTTCTACCCATCCATAAACATCATTTCAGTCCAGAAGCTAAGTCATGTCTTACTGATTGCGACCCCATGGACTGCAGCACCTCCGACTTCCCTGTCCATCACCAACTCCCAGAGCTTGCTCAAACTCATGCCCATCGAGTGAGTGATGTTACCCAATCAACTCATCTCCTGTCATCCCCGTCTGCTCTGCCTTCAATTTTTCCCAGCATCAGGGTTTTTTCCAATAAGTCAATTCTTCAAATCAGGTGGCCAGAGTATTGGAATTTCAGCTTCAGCATCAGTCCTTCAAATGAATATTCAGGACTGATTACCCATAGAGTTGACTGGTTTGATCTCCTTGCAGTACAAGGGACTCTCAAGAGTCTTCTCCAATACCACAGTTCAAAAGCATCAATTCTTCGGTGCTCAGCTTTCTTTGTAGTCAAACTCTCACATCCATACATCACTACTGGAAAAACCACAGCCTTGACTAGATGGACCTTTGTTGGCAAAATAATGCTTCTACTTTTTAATATGCTGTCTAGGTTGGTCATAGCTTTTCTTCCAAGGAGCAAGCATCTTTTAATTTCATGGCCTCAATCATCATCTACAGTGATTTTGGAGCCCAAGAAAATAAAGTCTGTGACAGTTTCCAGTGTTTCCCTATCTATTTGCCATGAAGTGATGGGGCTGGATGCCATGATCTGAATGGCATTAAAGCTCTGAATGTTGAGCTTTAAGCCAACTTTTTCACTCTCCTCTTTCACTTTCATCAAGAGGCTCTTTACTTCTTTACTTTCTGCCATAAGGGTGGTCTCATCTGCATATCTGAGGTTATTGATATTTCTCCCAGCAGTCTTGATTCCAGCTTGTGCTTCATCCAGTCCAGCATTTAGCATGATGCACTCTGCATAGAAGTTAAATAAGCAGAGTGACAGCATACAGCTTTGACATACTCCTCTCCCAAGTTGGAATCAGTCTGTTGTTTCATGTCCAGTTCTAACTGTTGCTTTCTGACCTGAATACATATTTCTCAGGAGGCAGGTAAGGTGGTCTGGTATTCCCATCTCTTGAAGAATTTTCCACAGTTTGTTGTGATCCACACAGTCAAAGGTTTTGGTATAGTCAACAAAGCAGAAGTAGATGTTTTTCTAGAACTCTCTTGCTTTTTTTGATAATCCAACAGATGTTGGCAATTTGATCTCTGTTTCCTCTGCCTTTTCTAAATCCAATGTGAACATTGGAAGTTCACATTTCAAGTACTGTTGAAGCCTGGCTTGCAGAATTTTGAGCATCAGTTTGCTAGTGTATGAGATGAGTGCAATTTTGGAGTAGTCTGAACATTCTTTGTCATTTATTGTACCCATCTCTGCATGAAATATTCCCTTGATATCTATTAATTTTTTGAAGAGACCTCTAGTCTTTCTCATTCTGTTTTCCTCTATTTCTTTGCATTGTTCACTGAGGAAGTCTTTCTTATCTCTCCTTGTTATTCTTAACTCTGCATTCATATAGGCTTACCTTTCCTTTTCTCATGCTCTTTACTTTCTCTTCTTTTCTCAGCTATTTTTAATTCCTCCTCAGAAAATCATTTTGCTTTTCAGTATTTCTTTTTCTTGGGGATGGTCTTGGTCACTGCCTCCTGTACAATGTCACGAACCTCCATCCATAGTTCATCAGGCACTCTTGTCTATGAAATCTAATCCCTTGAATCTATTTGTCACTCCCACTGTATAACCATAAGGGATTTGATTTAGGTCTCATACCTTAATCGCCTAGTGGTTTTCTCTACTTTCCTCAATTTAAGTCTGAATTTGGCAATAAGGAGTTCATGATCTGAGCCACAGTCAGCTCCCGGTCTTGTTTTTGCAGACTCTACAGAGCTTCTCCATCATTGACTGCAAAGAATATAATCAATCTGATTTTGTTGTTAACCATCTGGTGATGCTGATGTGTAGAGTCTTCTCTTGTGTTGTTGGAAGAGGGTGTTTGCTATGACAAGTGTGTTCTCTTGTGAAAATTCTGTTAGCCTTTTCCCGCTTCACTTTTGTACTCCAAAGCCAAATTTGCCTGTTACTTCAGGTATCTCTTGACTTCCTTCTTTTGCATTCCAGCCCCCTATGATGAAAAGGACATCTTTTTTAGATGATAGTTCTAGAAGGTTTGTAGGTCTTCATAGAACCGTTCAATTTCACTTTCTTCAGTATTATTGGTTGGGGCAAAGACTTGGATTACTGTGATAATGAATGGTTTGCCTTGGAAATGAACAGAGATCATTCTGTCTTTTTTGAGATTGCATCCAAGTACTGCATTTCAGACACTTTTTTTGACTATGAGGGCTACTCCATTTCTTCTAAGGGATTCTCACCCACAGTAATAGATATAATGTTCATCTGAATTAAATTCACCCATTCCAGTCCACTTTAGGTCACTGATTCATAAAATGATGATGCTCACTCTTACCATTTCCTGTTTGAGCACTTCCAGTTTCCCTTGATTAATGGATCTAATATTTTAGGTTCCTATGCAATATTGCTCTTTACGGCATTGGACTTTGCTTCTATCACCAGTCATATCCACAGCTGGGTGTCGTTTTTGCTTTAGCTCTGTGTCTCCATTCTTTCTGGAGTTATTTCCTCAGTGATCTCCAGTAGTATATTGGGCACCTCCCAACCTGGGGAGTTCATCTTTCAGTGTCCTATCTTTTTACCTTTTCATACTGTTCATGGGGTTCTCAAGGCAAGAATACTGAAGTGGTTTGCCATTCCCTTCTCCAGTGGGCAATGTTTTGTCAGAACTCTCCACCATGACCCATCCATCTTGGGTGGCCCTACATGGCATGGGTCATAATTTCATTGAGCCATGCCATGTAGGCTAACTCAATGAAACTATGAGCCATGCTGTGTACATAAACACAACAAATTGAAAATTACCTCTTGTCCCTGGCAACTTATTCCTCCCTGCTTGGTTTTCAGTAAGATAAATATTTGGAACTTGACTAATCTACCTTCCTCTTATATTTACAAACATACTTTACAGTGACATTGCCTGTGGTTCAGTCATTTGCTGAATAATCCTGGACCAGCCACATACTACCTCTGTGCCTTAATTTTTTTTTTCCTTAAAATTTTACAAGTGTTTTGTATTGCGCTGTCATGTTTATAATATTTTGGTAGCTTCAGATATACAGTAAAATGACATATATATATATATATATATATATATATATATATATTCCTTTTCAGATTTTTTTCCATTATAGGTTATTATATTGAATATAGTTCTCTATGCTATACAATAAATCCATGTTTTTTTTATCTTTTTATACTTAATCATGTATATTTGTTAATCCCATACTTTTAAATAATCCTTTACCCCACTCCCCCTTTGGTAACCATAAATTTGTTTTCTGTTTCTGTAAATCTGTTTCTGGTTTATAAATAAATTTATTTGTATTATTTTTCAGAATCCACATATAAGTGAAATAACATAGTATTTGTCTTTCTCTGTCTGACTTAATTCACTGCATATACTCATCTCTAGGTCCACCCATTTCTTTACCAAATGGGGAGAATAATGATTCTTGACTTAAAAAAGAGCTCAAACATTAAGTGAGTTAGTCCATGTCAAATATTTATACCATTCCCTAGCACATGGTGAGCTAAATATGATTATTCTATTTCTCTGGATAGGTTATTCGAAATTATTTTCCCCCATTGTAAAAAGACCAGTAAAATATCTGCCTGCAGAGTTATTGGGAAGAACACAAATTATCTACAGTTAGTGCCATTTACATTTGTGACTACATATAGTCAATGAATGTTAGTTTGCTTTATGAGCCATGTCAATATTCCTGGCTAAAGTGATATTTAATCTGAAACTCATAGTTGATAAAGTTCCAGATTTGGATGTTAAATACTAAAGAAAACCACACTATTCTCAAAATTTAATGGGATACTATTAATACAAGGTGAGGAGATACCCCATGCCCAAAGAAAAGGAAAAGCCCCACCAAGACTGTGAAAGAAAATGAAGTCGCTCAGTCGTGTCCGACTCTTTGCGACCCCATGGACTGTAGCCTACCAGGCTCCTCTGTCCATGGGATTTTTCAGGGAAGAGTACTGGAGTGGGTTGCCATTTCCTTCTCCAGGGGATCTTCCCAACCCAGGGATCGAAACCGGATCTCCCACATTGCAGGCAGACACTTTACTATCTGAGCCACCTGGGAAGCCCAAGATGGTAGGAGGGGCAAATTCGAATTTAGAGTCAAAGCCAATTCCCACCAGAGATGCACAGAGGGCTCAAACAAACCTTGTGCGCACCAGGACCCAGGGACCCCACAGAGACCGAGACAGAACTGTGTTTGAGCATCGCCTGTGGAGGTGCGGGTCAGCAGTGGACTGCCACAGGGACGGGGGCTCTGGGTGCAACAAATTGGGTATGGCATAGCCCTCTTGGAGGAGGTCGCCATTAACCCCACCGCAGAGCTGCTAGAACTTACACAGGACTGGGAAATAGACTCTTGGAGGGCACAAACAGAATCTTGTGTGCACCAGGAAGGATCCAGTGAAAAGGAGCAGTGATCCCAAAAGAGACTGACCCAGACTTGCCTGGGAGTGTCCAGGAGCCTCCAGCAGAGGCGTGGGTTGGTGGTGGTCTGCTGCAGGGCTGGGGGCACTGAATGCAGCAGTGCATGCCTGGGACCTTTTGACAGAGGTCACCATTGTCTTCTTACCTCCACCATAGTCTGGCCCCAGGTAACTAGCAGGGAGGGAACACAGCTCCACCCATCAACAGAAAATTGAATAAAAGATTCACTGAGCATGGCCCTGCCCATCAGAACAAGATCCAGTTTCCTGTTCAGTCAGTCTCTCCCATCAGGAAGCTTTCATAAGCCTCCTCTTCTCCATCAGAGGGCAGACAGACTGAAAAGCACAATAACAGAAAACTAACCAATCTGATCACCTGGACCACAGCCTTGTCTGACTCAATGAAATTATGACCCGTGCTATGTAGGGCCACCCAAGATGGATGGGTCATGGTGGAGAGTTCTGACAAAATGTGGTCCACTAGAGAAGGGAATGGTAAGCCACTTCAGTATTCTTGCCTTGAGAACCCCATGAACAGCATGAAAAGGCAAAAAGATACGACACTGAAAGATGAACTCCCCAGGTTGGTAGGTGGCCATGTGCTACTGGAGATCAGTGGAGAAATAACTCCAGAAAGAATGAAGAGACAGAGCTAAAGCAAAAACGACACCCAGCTGTGGATGTGACTGGTGACAGAAGCAAAGTCCGATGCTGTAAAGAGCAATATTGCATAGGAACCTAGAATGTTAGGTCCATGAATAAAGGCAAATTGGAAGTGGTCAAACAGAAGATGGCAAGAGTGAACGTCGACATTTAGAAACCACTGAACTAAAATGGACTGGAATAGGTGAATTTAACTCAGATGACCATTATATCTACTACTGTGGGCAGGAATCCCTTAGAAGAAATGGAGTAGCCCTCACAGTCAACAAGAGTCGGAAATGCAGTACTTGGATGCAGTCTCAAAAACAACAGAATGATCTCTGTTCGTTTCCAAGGCAAACCATTCAATATCACAGTTAACTAAGTCTGTGGCCCAACCAGTAATGCTGACGAAGCTGAAATTGAATGGTTCTATGAAGACCTACAAGACCTTCTAGAACTAACATTCCAAAAAGATGTCCTTTTCATCATAGAGGACTGGAATGCAAAAGTAGAAATCAAGAAACACCTGGAGTAACAGGCAAATTTGGCCTTGGAATAAAGAATGAAGCAGGGCAAAAGCTAATAGAGTTTTGCCAAGAGAATGCACAGGTCATAGCAAACACCCTCTTCCAACAGCACAAGAGAAGACTCTACACATTGACATCACCAGACTCTACACACCAAAATCAGATTGATTATATTTCTTTGCAGTCAATGATGGAGAAGCTCTGTAGAGTCTGCAAAAAGAAGACCGGGAGCTGGCTGTGGCTCAGATCATGAACTCCTTATTGCCAAATTCAGACTTAAACTGAAGAAAGTAGGGAAAACCGCTAGATCATTCAGGTATGACCTAAATCAAATCCCTTATGATTATTATACAGTGGAAGTGAGAAATAGATTCAAGGGATTAGATCTGATAGACAGAGGACCTGAAGAACTATGGATGGAGGTTCACGACATTGTACAGGAGACAGAAAAAGAAATGCAAAAAAGCAAAATTGCTGTTTGAGGAGGCCTTGCAAATAGCTGTGAAAAGAAGAGAAGCGAAAAGCAAAGGAGAAAAGGAAAGATATTCCCATTTGAATGCAGAGTTCCAAAGAATAGCAAGGAGAGATAAGAAAGACTTCCTCAGTGATCAGTGCAAAGAAATAGAGGAAAAAAAAGAATGGGGAAGACTAGAGAACTCTTCCAAAAATTGGAGTACCAAGGGAACATTTCATTGAAAGATGGGCTTAATAAAGGACAGAAATGGTATGGACCTAACAGAAGCAGAATATAAGAAGAGGTGGCAGAATACACAGAAGAACTGTACAAAAAAAGATCTCCATGACCCAGATAATCACGATGGTATGATAACTCACCTAGAGCCAGACATCCTGGAATGCAAAGTCAAGTGGACCTTAGGAAGCATCACTATGAACAAAGCTAGTGGAGGTGATGTAATTCTAGCCAAGCTATTTTAAATCCTAAAAGATGATACTGAGAAAGTGCTGAACTCAATATTCGAGCAAAGTTGCAAAACTCAGCAGTGGCTACAGCACTGGAAAATGTCAGTTTTCATTCCAATCCCAAAGAAAGGAAATGCCAAAGAATGCTTAAGCTATTGCACAATTGCACTCGTCTCACTTTTTAGTAAAATGATGATCAAAATTCTCCAAGCCAGGCTTCTACAGAACGTGATATATGAACTTCCAGATGTTCAAGTTGGTTTTATAAAAGACAAAGGAACCAGAGATAAATTGCAAACAGCTGTCGGATTATCAAAAAAGCAAGAGAGTTGCAGAAAAACACCTATTTCTGCTTTATTGACTATGCCAATGTCTTTGACTGTGTGAATCACCACATACTTTGGAAAATTCTTCAAGAGATGGGAATACCCGACCACCTGACCTGCCTCCTGAGAAATCTGTATGCAGGTCAAGAAGCAACAGTTAGAACTGGACATGGAACAACAGACTGGTTCCAAATTGTAAAAGGAGTACAGGTCTATATTGTCACCCTGCTTATTTAACTTCTACGCAGAATACAGCATGAAAAACACTTGGCTGGATGAAGCACAAGGTGGAATCAAGATTGCCAGGAGAAATATCAATAACCTCAGATAAGCAGATGACACCACCCTTATGGCAGAAAGCAAAGAAGAGCTAAAGAGCCTCTTGATGAAAGTGAAAGAAGAGAGCGAAAAAGTTGGCTTAAAGCTCAACATTCAGAAAACGAAGTTCATGGCATCTGGTCCCATCATTCATGACAAATAGAAGGGGAAACATTGGAAACAGTGACAGACTTTATTTCTGGGGCTCCAAAATCACTGCAGATGGTGACTGCAACCATGAAATTAGAAGACACTTCCTCCTTGGAAGAAAAGTTGTGACCAAACTAGACAGCATGTTAAAAAGCAGAGACATTGCTTTGCCAACAAAGGTTTATCTAGTCAGGGCTATGGTTTTTCCAGTAGTCATATATGGATGTGAGAGTTGTACTATAAAGAAACCTGAGCACCGAAGAATTGATACTTTTGAACTGTGGCATTGGAGAGGACTCTCGAGAGTTCCTTGGATTGCAAGGCGATCCAACCAGTCTGTCCTAAAAGAAATCAGTCCTGAATATTCATTGGAAGGACTGATGTTAAAGCTGAAACTCCAATACTTTGGCCACCTGATGCAAAGAGCTGACTCATTTGAAAAGACCCTGATGCTGGGAAAGATTGAGAGCAGGAGGGGAAGGGAAGGACAGAGGATGAGATTGTCAGATGGCATCACCGATTCAATGGACATGAATTTGAGTAAACTCCAGGTGTTGGTGATGGACAGGGAGGTCTGGCATGCTGCAGTCCATGGGTCACAAAGAGTCAGAAGGACTGAGTGACTGAACAGAACTGATCAAACAATAACATCCTTCTTTATCCATATATATTTAATTATCAGACTCAAGTTCTCAAGTTTCATTAGTAATTTTATAAATTCACACCCTTGCCATGGTCTCATGGTACAGAATATACCAACCACCCTGGAAATCTGGGCTCGGCCATGTGAATTGTTTATCAAATCAGATGTTAGCAAAAACAGGAAGTTTATGTACACATTTTGACTTGCTTTCTTGAGCCTTTAATATATTCCTTTTAAAAATATCATGAGTAGCTACTTCTCCTCTTACCTGATCCTGACAGTTAGATACATGAGCATAGCTACACAAGGTGTCCTTTACACCTATGAACATGTAACAAATTGTATGCTACTGAGTATGTCTTTATTGTGCAGCATTTTCTGACAATGATTAACACTTCCACATCACTAACAATGTGTATTGCTTCAACTTCCCAGTGAGTTGTGTATACATTTTTACTAAGATATTATATATTAAAGATTGCACTCTGAATCAATTTCCACATGTAATTTTGCCCTCAAAATCATTATAAAGAGAAGTTAACTCATAATTCTGTCAGGGTAGCAAAGAAACTAAAGAGCAGAGCGAAATGTTTCGAAATGTTTTAAACCAAAATAACAACCCATTGTCACTAGAGGCAATATTGAAATTGAGGTACACTGAAAGCTGGGGAGAGATTTTCTTTAGACATCAGGTCATTGGCAATCTGATGTATATATCGGGAAATTTAGAAGGGAATGTGCCTACTCACAGCAAGACACACGCGTAGAGAAGACCTGAGAAGTTAATGAGCTTTGACCTCTGGTTGATCTTAATGCTCAAAATAAGCAGCAAGGGAAGACTAAGAGTGAGTTTAAAATGGTCTTTGAAGCACTGAAGTAGTGTCCAGATTCACAGTCAATCTACAAAGACCAGGAAAGATGGATGGGTGATGTATCTATGTAGGAATCTATTTGACTATTCTCTTTGGCTCTCACCTTCTTTTTTTTTTGACCCCCGGTATACAGAAAATTCTCTGTCAAAACACTAGCAAAACACAAACTAGAGGAAGAGAAGCTTTAAAGACCACATATAATAAAGGGCTTCCCTGGTGGCTCAGATGTTAAAGAAACTGCCTGCAGTGCGGGAGACCTGGGTTCGATCACTGGATTGGGAAGATCCCCTGGAGAAGGGAACAGCTACCCACTCCAGTATTCTGGCTTAGAGAATTCCATGGACTGTATAGTCCATGGGGTCACAAAGAGTCGGACACGACTGAGTGACTTTCTCTTTTCTTTCACTGAAATTAAAAAAAAAAAAAATTAAAAATCATGCACACACAGACAAAAAAAATAAAACAGTAAGCCACAAAAAGACAAACCAGCCCAGGTTGGGTACATGAGACAAGTGCTAGGGCCTGGTGCACTGGGAAGACCCAGAGGGATCGGGTGGAGAGGGAGGTGGGAGGGGGGACTGGGATGGGGAATACATGTAGATCCATGGCTAATTCATTTCAATGTATAACAAAAACTACTGTAATGACGTAAAGTAATTAGCCTCCAACTAATACAAAAATAAATAAATAAAAAATAAAAGAAACCAAAAAATAAAATAAAATAAAAATAAAAACACATCGTGACTTGTTTAACAAAAAAAAAAAAAAAGAAAAAGACAAACCCTGAGGAAGGAGAAGTATATGTTTTGCACAGTTAACACATTATAATATTTTAAAGTTTGTTTTCAACAGCTAGTTATGAAGACAACAAAGTATGGCCCAATCACAGAATAAAGAAATAAAAATGGTCCCTGAGGAAGTAATGGAATTAGACTTATTAAACAAATACTTTGAATCTAGTATCTGAAAAATGCTGAAAGAGCTGAAGGAAATCATAGACAAAGAGCTAAATGAAACAAGGAGAATGACAGCCCAATAAATAGAGACTGCCAGTAAAGACATGGAAATTATAAAAAGAAATTTAAATTCTGGAGATATAAATGTACAATAATGAAATGAAAATTCACTATTCACTTGAAGGTTTAAATAGCATAATTTAGCAGGCAAAGGAAAGAATTTGTGAGCATAAAGATAGGCCACTTGAAAAGATCAAGTCTGAGGAATAGAATGAAAGAATGATGAAAAATTAATAGAATCTGAGACCAACAGTATAAGATCGAGTGTACTAATGTACACATAATAGGAGCCCAGGAGGGGCGGCTGAAAGAGACAAGATGAATATTTGCCAAAATAATGGCTAGAGATGTCCTAAATTTTATAAAATACACAAAATTATATACCTAAGGAACTCGATGAAATTGAAATACTTTGATATAAATCTAACAATATAGATATAAGATCTGTATGAGAAAAAAACTATCATATTGATGAAAAAACTTAAAGAATTAAGTAAATGGAGAGATCTTCCATGTTCACACATAGAAAAACTCAGTATGGTCTGATGCAATCTCAATCAAAATCTCAACAACTCATATTGTGGATATCAATGAACTGATTCTAAAGTTTAAATGGAGAGACAGAAGACCCAGAATAGCCAACACAATACAGAAACATAAGACCAAAATCAGATAGCTGATGCTACTTGACTTAAGTCTTACTATAAAGCCACAGGAATCAAACTTTGTGGAAGTGGTGATATAGACAAGTAGATCAATGTAACATAATAATACAAAGGCCAGAAACAGACTCATATAAAAATAAACTGACTTTTGACAAAGACACAAAAAGGAATCTAAAGATTCTTAAAGAATTTATAAAAATGTTAACACTAAAAAACTCAGCAAAGTTGAAGGATACAAGATCAGCACATAAAAATCATTTATATTTCTGTATACTAGCAATGAACAATCTAAAAAGGATATTAAGAAATTAATTTCACTTATAGTTGCATCCAAGAGAATAACATACCTAGGAACAAATGTAACCAAGGAGATGAAGGACTTATACACTGAAAACTAAGAACATTACTGAAAGAAATTAAGGGAGACCTAAGTGAATGGAAAGGCATATTGTTAAGATAGCATTACTAGCCATCTACACATTCAAAACAATTCCTATTACAAATTAAATGGCTATTTTATAGCAGAAATGGAAAAACCTATTATCAAATTCATATGGAATTTCAATGGGGCCCAAATAATCAAAATAATACTGAAGAAGTAGAACAACGTTGGAAGATGCACAGTTCTTGATTTCAAAATTTATTACTACAAAGCAGGAGTAATCAAAACAAAAATAGCCACGTAGATAAGTGTAAAAGAACTAGGAGTCCAGAAATAAACCCAGAGCTCTGTGGTCTACTGATTTTCTACAAGGGTACCAAAAGCATTCAATGGAAAAGGAATAATCTCTTCAACAAACAATTCTAGGAGAGCTGGATTTCCACATGCAAGAGAGTGAATTTGGAGCTCTACTTTTCATCATATATCAAAATGAATTCAGAATGGATCAATGACCTAATTGTAAGAGCTAAAATTTAAAACTCTTAGCAGAAAACCTAAGGGCAAACTCTGTGACCTTTGTCACATTGTTAGATGTGACACCAAAAGCACAAGCAAAAGCAAGAACAAAAACATAGATAAATAGGGCTTCATAAAACTTTTTAAAAAATATGCACTAAAAGACATTATCAAGAAAACGAAAAGGCAACTTTGAGAATGGGAAAAATAAGGTGCAAATGTTTGATTTACTTTTCTAATATCTAGAATTCTTCAGATCTTTGGGCTTCCCTGGTGGCCCGGTTGATAAAGAATCCACCTGTAATGCAGATCTGGATTTGATCCCTGGGTCAGTAATCATCCCCTGGAAAAGGCAATAGCAACCCACCCCAGATTCTTGCCTTGGAAATCCTGGGGACAGAGGAGGAGTTTTTCACGCTACAGTCCATGGGGTCGCAGAAAGTTAGACATGACTTAGAGACTAAACCACAACCAAAATATCTAGAATATATAAAGAATTCCAACATTACAACAATAAAAACACAAACAACTCAATTATAATTTTACCAGTGTACTTGAAGAGCCATTTCTCAAAAGGTCTATTAAAGGGTAGAAATCACAGGAAAGGATGCTTAACCATTAGAGGTGTACAAACCAAAAGCCCAATGAGCTGTCAATGTATACCCACTAAAATGACTATCATTGAAAGAAATAAAAAATAAGAAGCGTTGTCAAGGATGTGGAAGAATTGGAACACCCATACATTGCTGGTTGGAATATAAAATGTTGCAACTGCTGTTAAAAAAAAAGTTTGACTTTTCTTTTAAAATATACAATTACTGTTTCACCCTAGATAATATACATGTTTCGATGCTGTTCTTTTGAAACATCCCACCCTCGCCTTCTCCCAGAGTCCACAAGTCTGTTCTATACATCTGAGTCTCTTTTTCTGTTTTGCATATAGGGTTATCGTTATCATCTTTCTAAAGTCCATATATATGCACTGGGAAGACCCAGAGGGATCGGGGGGAGAGGGAGGTGGGAGGGGGGACTGGGATGGGGAATACATGTAAATCCATGGCTAATTCATTTCAATGTATGACAAAAACTACTGCAATGATGTAAAGTAATTAGCCTCCAACTAATAAAAATAAAAATAAAAAAAAATATACAATTACTGTACAACCCACAACCCAGGAATTCCATTCCTAGGTATATACCAAATGAGTGAAAACAGGGACTCAAACAAATACTTGTTCACAGATATTCATAGTGGCACTATTTACAGTAGGCAAAAGGTGAGGATGACTCAAATGTTCATTAACAGATAAACATATAAGCAAAATGTGACAATACATGGAAGGGAAATAACTGAGTCTCAGAAGGAACACATTCTTTCTCTATGCCACAAGTTGACTGAATCTAAAACACAGTGCTAAGTGAAAGGAGCCAGACCCCAAAGGTCATATGTAGTATGATTCCACTTACTTGAAATATCCAGAATATAGGCAAATGTATATAGAGGCAGAAAGCATACCAGTGATTGCCAGTTATTGGAGCATCAGGGGCATGGGGTCAATATGTATGGTGTTTACTTTTGGGGTGATATAAATATTTTGAAACATTTAATAGTGCTAATGTCTTACAACATTGTATTAAATTCTGGTGGAATATGTCTTATCTGATACGAATTTCATCTCCATTGAAAAAAAATCCAAATAGTAGGGGGGGCATTTTGTAGCAATACATACTAGATTTTTGTAGATTTAAACTGAGTTACTCTCTCAGTCTCGATATCTCTCCACAGCCCTATCTCTATCTGGGAAAACATCTTTTCTGTTTTCACTGATAACTGCTGCTCATTTAAGTCTATTTCTAATTTTATGAGTTTCTTCCATGTCAGTTATCATCTGTTGTTTTCAATAATTTACCCAGTAAAATCACAGTATTTGTTTAATGAACACAAACATGATATTTCTATGTGTCTGTGCCTATAAATTAGAAATTCTGGGTCCATATATATTTCACCTATACCATAAAGCGGATAATTTTGGCCAAATTGTTTCATTTATTTAGGTCTAATTTACTTCAAATTCTAAATTCATTCTATGATTACTTTAAAAATGCCCTAAGGCTATTATTTAACATCTAATTGCTTTATGTGGGTTTTGATTATTAAAACACTATAAAATCAATAAAACTGCAACTGCCAGCATTAAAGTAGAGATGTTATAATAGTCATGTTTCATTCACTCATTCAACAAATACTCTGAGCACTTATTCTGTACTGTCCCTAGAGATGTAAATATTATCACCAATGGTATAATCATTAATGATTAATCCACTGAGTCTATGTGAAACACACAGAAAATGACGATTATGGTGATGATGAAAATATTTATTACTATATTTTAGAAACCCTCTGGAAAAAATACCAAGAGATAAAGATACTTATTCCTATGTTAAAATCTTTTTTCATTTGAAGAGGCCTAATTAAAACTGATGTAAAACATTTGTAAATCAATTATTTGATGCACAAATGTATAGATGACATCTATATGTTTGGTGATAATAACTAAGATTTTCTGAAGAGATAATTCTATTGATGCATTTAAATTACTCATCAGCACACTATCTTCCATGTAATAGTGAAAGTGTTAGTCACTCAGTTGTGTCTGACCCTTTGCGATCCCATGGACTGTAGCCTGCCAGGCACCTCTGTCCATGGAATTGTCCAGGCAAGAATACTGGAGTGGGTAGCCACTCCCTTCTCCAGGGGATCTTCTTGACCCAGGGATCAAACCCATGTCTCCTGAATTGCAGGCAGATTCTTTACCATCTGAGCTACCAGGAAAGCCCAATAGAGTGTGTATACCTTGAATTTCTTATAACTCAGAAGTCATCCCTCCACACACCTCTAAAGCAGTCAGATAAGGGGATGATTGCCCTCAGCTTATGAAACATTAGTTATTAATTATTGTAAATTGCAAAATAGATATCTAGGGTATGAGATCAGCACTATAATTCCAAGAAGAGCTGTCCCCCCATTTTGGTATTGCAGACGGCATTAGAAGTAGAATATTATAATGTAGAGAAAGAAATACTTAGATGTGATGAGACCACAACTAGATCATTTACTGTCAGTAATGAGCTGTATGATATTTAGTGAGTTATCATTATGGTGATAGATGGAATATAGTCTTATTGTGGTGATCATTTTATAATGTGTAAAAAATCACAAAACTAGGCCATACAACTGAAACTAATATTGTATGTTAATTATAACTCAACAAAAAGTAGGTATGAGACCCAGTTTAGATACCTAAAAATAAAAGCAAGGCAAAAAAAAACCCTATGTATTTTGATACAGGATTTGTGCTGGGCCATGTGAAAGTGGATCACAGGACAGAAATGGTATGGACCTAACAGAAGCAGAAGATATTAAGAAGAGGTGGCAAGAATACACAGAACTGTACAAAAAAGATCTTCATGACCAAGATAACCACAATGGTGTGATCACTCACCTAGAGCTAGACATCCTAGAATGTGAAGGCAAGTGGATCTTAGAAAGCATCACTACGAACAAAGCTAGTGGAGGTAATGGAATTCCAGTTGATTTATTTCAAATCCTAAAAGATGATGCTGTGAAAGTGTTGCATTCAATATGCCAGCAAATTTGCAAAACTCAGCAGTGGCCATAGGACTGGAAAATGTCAATTTTCATTCCAATCCTGAAGAAAAGCAATGCCAAAGAATGTTCAGACCATGGTACAGTCGCACTCATCTCACGCTAGCAGGATAATGCTCTAAATTCAGCTACCCAGACTCCAACAGTATGTGATCTATGAATGTCCAGATGTAGAAGCTGGATTTAGAAGAAATAAAGTAACAAGAGATCAAATTGCCAACATCTGTTGGATCATAGAAAAGGCGAGAAAATTCCAGAAAAACATCTATTTCTTCTTTATTGATTATGCTAAAGACTTTGACTGTGTAGATCACAACACAAGCTGTGGAAAATTCTTCAGGAGATGGGAATACCAGACCACCTTACCTGCCTCTTGAGAAATCTGTATGCAGGTCAAGAAGCAACAGTTAGAAGCGGACATGGAACAACAGACTGGTTCCAAATTAGGAGAGGAGTATGTCAAGGATTTATATTGTCACCCTGTTTATTTAACTTCTATGCAGAGTATATCACATGAAATGCTAGGCTGATGTATCACAAATTGGAATCAACATTGCTGGGAGAAATATCAGTAACCTCAGATACGCAAATGAAACCACCCTTATGGCAGAAAGTGAAGAGAACTAAAGAGCCTCTTGATGAAAATGAAAGAAGAGAGTGAAAAAGTTGGCTTAAAGCTCAACATTCAGAAAACTAAGATCATGGCATCTGGTCCCATTACTTCATGGGAAATAGATGAGGAAACAATGGAAACAGTGACAGACTTTATTTTCTTGGGCTCCAAAGTCACTGCAGATGGTGACTGCAGCCATGAAATTAAAAGATGCTTGCTCCTTGGAAGAAAAACTATGATCAACCTAAACAGAATATTAAAAAGCAGAGACATTACTTTGTTAACAAAGGTCCATCTAGTCAAGGCTATGGTTTTCCCAGTAGTCATGTATAGATGTGAGGGTTGGGCTATAAAAAAGCTGAGTGATGAAGATTGATGCTTTTGAACGGTGGTGTTGGAGAAGACTCTTGAGAGTTCCTTGGACTGCAAGGAGATCCAACCAGTCAATCCTAAAGGATATCAGTCCTGAATATTCATTGGAAGGACTGATGTTGAAGCTGAAACTCCAATACTTTGGCCACCTGATGCAAAGAACTTACTCACTGGAAAAGACCCTGATGCTGGGAAAGATTGAAGGCAGGAGCAGAAGGGGATGACAGAGGATGAGATGGTTGGATGGCATCACCGACTCAATAGACATGAGCTTGAGCAAGCTCCAGGAGTTGTTGATGGACTGAGGAGCCTGGGATGCTGCAATCCATGGAGTTGCAAAGAGTTGGATATAACTGAGTGACTGTACTGAACTAAACTGATATTAAGTTACTGGCATTCTAAAAATGTGCTAGACGTGTACCTATCTTCAAAGAACTCATGACCATTTGGTTGTATCAGTTACCTATTGGAACATTAAAACTACCCCAGCTCGGTGATATAAAATAAAACCCACTTATCATTTGCCATGATATACTTGGTTGATAGGGTGATTATTCTGGTTTGAACTGACTTTTCTGGGGCTAGATTCTCAGACACCCTGTTTTTCAGCAGAAACATCTGGGATGACTTGAGTAGCTAGGGCATTTCTTCATGCGGTTTCTCATTCTGCAGAAATTCAGTCTGGGCTTGTTCACAAAATGGCATGAGGATGCAGACAACAGAGGGAAAGTTCCAAGGTGCAAACATTTTCAAGGTTTTTGCTTGCCTCTCATTTTCAAATATACCATTGTCCAGTGAGAGTCACATAGCAAAACACAGATTCAAGGGCTAAATAAATACACTCCAACTCCAGATGAAAGGAGCAAGACTATCACAAGGTCATAAATATAGTGACGTAGAGAGTTATTTGTCCCTTTTTAACATAATGTTCCACATTGCACTAATGGATAAATCCCCTTCTCATTTTAGACCTTGAGGTTAAAATATCTCCTCACGCCAAAAGGAAGTCACAATCCAACACAAAATTGGGAGCCCTGAATAGAGGATTTAGAGTGCAACAATTATTAACAAAGCCAATGTGAATCTGCAGGATTCTTTGACCGATAGCATCTTTTGCTTGTCTAGTGATCTGGATTTCTATCAGCTTTCTCAATTGGCAGGAGGGGAAACCTGATCCTATTCTGTAGCCTGTAATGTCATAGTAGTTTATTTATAGGAATCTTAATTATTCATCAGAGCCTTCCTTAAGATAGGGTAATATTCCCCAGAAAGTGTTTAGAAAATGATCATTTAAGTTCTTGTGGTAGAGCAGGTTTGTGGATTACTGGGTTAAATTTTTGTAATGTCTATTACTGCAGGAATTTTAAAAATACTTCAATATGCTGATAAGTATCACATTTTAAAATAAGGGAGCATAATGTATATTGTCTTCTAAACTTAATTCCATTTTTTAGATAAAGAAAACAAGGACTCAGTGACTACATTTAAAAAGAACTCCTTCTGATCCAGGCATTTACACGTCCAAAATTTCATTCAAAGTTTACAGCTGATACAGGTGTTGTTACATATTCGAAAACTTATGAAACAGAAGAAAAGAGAAGCGAGCTAGCTTGCCAGATTCCACATATCTTGGAAGTGACAGGTTTGTATACCAAACCTATTTTGATTCAGGACACAACCTAACTCTAACAAGCTACCAATTTCAACCTCTACCTCTAGAAGTCAAGGGGATCTTTGTTAGCCTCTCCCAGGGCCATAATTCTGTTCTGGTCCCAAATGGGGCACTCATGCTCTGCACAGACATGTGATGCTTTCCGGCCAGGACCACTCAAAGTACAGCATTAAGCACATATTCTACCCCCAGGTCAATTCCCGTATTGCTCTCCAAGAACGCTCTGCACAGCTAGTAAGTGAGGCTTCATATTAATCATGTTTCTAATTATTTATTTATTAGAACAAGGGAGTTGAACACCTGGCAACATTTACATTTGCAAATTAGGGAAGTGGCCTCACTCCAGCAGAAATCTGATTTTATTATTTGCCTTATAAAATCAAGTTGACTCAGTGGTGGAGAAAGTTATATTAATATAAACAAGGATGAAATGCTGGAAATAAACTCTTGTCTCATTTTCAGGTTTGATATATATTGCATAAATTTGTACACTTGAAACCTTATTCATGAAGCAATTGTTAGGGTGAAATAAATAAGGTATATCAATATTTCTCATTTTTTTTTTTTTACTAATTTTTATTGGAGAATAGTCGCTTTACAATGTTGTGCTAGTTTCTACTGTACAACAAAGTGAAACAGCTCTACATCAGCCTGTATCCCCTTTTTTGGATTTCCGCAGAGCACTGACTAGGGCTCCCTGAGCTATACAGTAGGTTCTCATTAGTTATCTATTTTACACACAGTAGTGGGGATATGTCAGTTCCAGTCTCCCAGTTTATCCTACCCTTCCTTGCTGTACATATGTTTGTTCTCTAAATCATCTCTGTTTCTGTTTTGCAGATATGATCATCTACACCATTTTCCTTGGTTCCATATATATTTCTTAATGTCACTCTGCATGACCATCTCTAGATCCATCCATGTCTCTGAAAACAACCCAATTTTTTTCCTTTTAATGGCTGAGTAATATTCCACTGCATATATATATATATATATATATATATACCACATCTTTATCCATTCCTCTGTTGATGGATATTTAGGTTGCTTTTCCTAGCTATTTTAAATAGTACTGCAATGAAAATTGAGGTGCATGTGTCTTTTTCAATTATGGTTTTCCCCGGATATGTACTCAGTTTTAGGATTGCTGGGTCCATTTTTTCAAAAAATCTTTGTTCAACACTTGCTATATTCATGCCACTGCATTTGGCACTAGTGTCATAATTTAATGACGTGAGTTGAAACATACATGTTGTTAATTTCTAAACTACACTAAATACATAGAGTCTCCATGTCTTTATTAGATATGGCGATTATATTTTAGGGGCTTATGAGGCTTAAAATGGATATAAGTACAGCACTTAACTCATATAATAAATAATTATAAATAGGAATAAATAGAAATGGATGTAAGTAAAGCACTTAACTCGTAGGTGAGTCAGACCCAATATTAGTTGGCTACTCATGGTCCCCATCCCACTTAAGCATGGTGATCATAAAGATAAAAAGACATAGTCCATAGTTACACAGGCCATATTTCAGTCATTAAGGAAGATCAATTAGTTTTTGAAAAATAATATGATCAGTATCACAAAAATATCAAATATATGCGAGTGAAAGGTAATATTGGATATAACATGAAGATCACAAATTCTCTAAATACAAAGCACATTTGACCATTGAACAAGCGGGTTAGAAATGCAGACCCTCTGTACAGTAGAAAATCTGCATGTAACTTTGCAGTTGACCCTCTGAATCCTTGGTTCGATGTCCTCAGATTCAACCAACTGAGGATCGTGTGGTACTGTAGTATTTACAATTGGAAAAAAAATCCACATACATGGACCCATGCATTCAAATATGTATTGTTCAATGGTCAACTAGTATCTAAGAAAGAGAGAAGGGAGCTAGGATTAGAAAATGTTTACATGATGAATGGATTCAGAATGAGCCTTGGGTGACATGAAATTTATCCTGTAGCCAAATTATTCCACTGACAGCCAAGAGTCACGCTTCATGGACTTTAATTTAGCCATTGTGTACCTTGTGGGAGGGAAATTGAGAATGGAGATGAGAGAGCCAACTGGAGTACTATATAATTGTAATTTCTTAGATGATGCCAAATCCTCCAACTTTCTGGATTCACTCTCTAAACCACAAGTTCCCCAAAAGAATATTTCTCTCCTTTGCAAGAAAATTTCAAACCTCCTAGACACAGCAGTCCAATTGCATCAGATGTTAAAATTAGAACATCTCTGTCTGTTGAAGCACTTCAGGCTAGAGATAATGATGGCCCAAACAAGGGCAGTGAATATGAAATTAAGAAAACACATGGAAGACTCCCTCTCCTATTTGGTGAAAAGTTCTCAGATAGGGCCCTGTGTGCAAGTTAAGAATTGTATATCTGAATTCTTTAAAAAACAAACATGTGGTAAACTACCTTTCAAAGGAATGTGTAACACTGAAGAACATTTCTGAAATGACTGGTAAATATGCTGAACATGGAGCAAGTTGAAATAAAAGAGCAGAGTGAGAACTCAGCAACGTCACACTGGCCACACAACTTCACACTTCATTTCTATGAGGGATATTATTAAACTATGAACACCATATGTGTCACAAAATATTTGAGATTATCAGCATATTACCAGGCATATAATACATTTTCAATGAGATTATAAATTCATGACATAACATACAAAGTATAATGGTATGAAAGATTTCTGTTGGCCAGAAAAAATTTCTTCAGTAGAAAGAAAGAATTAATGGAAAAGTAATTTGAGATAAATACGCTATGTGTATTAATCCACGCTAGAGCCCAGAAAAATAAAAAGAGAAGAAATAAAGTTTACTTATAGGAAATGAAAAGTAAGCACATTTATTTCTACATGTCACCAAGATTTGAATAAAGATGCACTTAGAAAAGAGAAAGCAGGGAGGTGAATTGCTCACCTGGTGGGGATCTGATTGCCCTACATGGGAAGTGTTAGCTACCTGCATGGAAAACAGATGTTACCGCTTCTACTTTATGTGGTAGCAAGAAGCTGGTGAGGCAAAAATTCTGTGTTAACTTCAGTGCTGTGATTTTTACTGTTTAGTAACTTTTCAAATCTCGGTATAGCAGGAGGAGATACAAACATTTATTCACTTTTTTTTCTTTCTTTGCTGTACCTACATATTATATCACATTTGCTTGTCTTGGGGATTAGCTAACCTTTGCTCTAAAGAGATCCTTCTTTTTCCTGTGGGGTATTGATGCTGTAATAGGTGGCCTTCGCTTTTTCCTTGGTCCAAGTGAGTTGGTGGCCCAGTGACAGCTGAGTCACCACTCTGGACTTCGAGCTAGGAGACCAAGTGACCTAGGAGTAGCTGAAGAGCAAGTGTCTCCAAGGGCAATAAGCATTCTGAAGAACTGACTTCTAAGAGAACATCACTAGTAAAATAGGAGACTTCTATTTTAGGAGAATATCTGCATGATATTCAGATCTCTTCACTGCATTCTCTTTCTTCTCTGAATTTGCAGTGAACTCAGGTTATGCTGTTCTGCTGGATGTGAGTGAGCAAGTTCTGGCCTTTAGCAATCCCATGACAGCTGCTAAGCTTAAGAAAGATATATGTACATATGGCAACTTCTGTAATAATACAATGCAGAATATCATCAATACTATTATCAGAATGTCTGAGATATATGTGGGTATACATGTGTGTATGTCTGTATTCAAAAATATTGGGTAAAAAACACTTCAGTGATACCTAAATTATGCGTTTTAATTTCTCCTCCTTTATATTATATAACTGATTTCTTCTACACTGAATGTGAATTATGCATACAACAGAAATAATGTGAACAAAAGCATTATACACAATAAAACTCTTAAAGTTAACATTAAATATCTAAACTGATCAATAATTCTGTTTGAAGAATAGTTTGATATTTGAAAACTAGGGAAAACCAATGGTGTACTCTGGAGAAATATACTATTCAAAATAAATCAAAAAGAAAGAAATTATAAGGGAAAAAACCCATCATGAAGCCTTTATACTCCTCTACAAAGAACTTTAACATAGAATATATTAGTAAAATAAATTTTTCAGTGAAAGGAAATGTATTTATGTAAGTGGAGTTTTGAGTCTGCCAGTTAACTGCCACTCATGTGCTCACGTGATGCTTTCAGTGATGTTGTAATGTGGTTATTATTGTCCCATTTTGCATATTAAATGGTCTTTGCAAAGACATTCAGCTGTAAAGTGTGAACTAGAGCTGAATCTGAGATTTCCTGACTAGAACTCTACTCCTAGTGACCTCAAAAATTAAAAATAAAAAATAGAGAAATGAAGTAGAAATCACATTTGGGAACTCTGTATTTGTGATGTGAAGAAGAAAACATCCTTAACAGATATACAGATCCCTAAAAAAGACAGAAAAATCACTATACAAAGTTTTGATCTTTTTTGTTGGAAGATAATTGCGTTGCAAAGTTGTGGTGGTATCTGCCGTACATAAACATGAATCAGTCATACTTATATACATAACCCCTCTCAGCGGGCCTCCGTCCCCCACCCCATTCAGTTCAGTTCAGTCACTCAGTTGTGTCTGACAGCAGCACACCAGGCCTCCCTGTCCATCACCATCTCTCAGAATTTACCCAAACTCATGTCCATTGAGTCGGGGATGCCATTTAACCATCTCATCCTCTGCCATCCCCTTCTCCTCCTACCCTCAATCTTTCCCAGCATCAGGGTCTTTCCAAATGAGTCAGCTCTTCACATCAGATGGCCAAAGTATTGGACTTTCAGCTTCAACATCAGTCCTTCCAATGAATACCCAGGACTGATTTCCTTTAGGATGGACTGATTGGATCTCCTTGCAGTCCAAGGGACTCTCAAGAGTCTTCTCCAAAACCACAGTTCAAAAGCATCAGTTCTTTGGCACTCAGCTTTCTTTATAGTTCAACTCTCACATCCACACATGACTACTGGAAAAACCATAGCCTTGACTAGACAGACCTTTGTTGACAAAGTAATATCTCTGCTTTTTAATATTCTGTCTAGGTTGGTCATAACTTTTCTTCCAAGGAGTAATCGTCCTTTAATTTCATGGCTGCAATCACCATCTGCAGTGATTTTGGAGCCCCCCAAAAATAAAGTCAGCCACTGTTTCCCCATCTATTTGCCATGAAGTGATGGGACCGGCCCATTACACTGCTCTGGGTCATCACAGGGCGCCAGGCTGGTGGGCTCCCTGTGGCGGAAGAGCAGCTGCCCACTAGCCATCTCTCTCACACATGAGAGTGTACACACAGTGCTACTCTCTCAATCTGTCCTGCCCTCTCCTCCTCCTCTGTGTTCACCAATCTGTTCTCTACATCTACATCTCCATGTCTTCTCTGTAAGACAGGTTTACCAGTACTTTTTTTTCTAGATTCCACATATATGCATTAATATACAATATTTGTTTTTCTCTTTCTGACTTACTTTATTCAGTATAACAGGCTCAAGGTTCATCTACCTCAATAAAAATGACTCGAACTTGTGCATTTTCACAGCAGAGTAATATTCCATTTTGTGTATATACCACAACTTCTTGATCCATTCATCTGTTGATGGACATCTAGGTTGCTTCCATGTCCTGGCTATATATTTCTTTATCTGTCTGTCAAAATTAATCTAACATGTCCAAATCACATGGGATTGAAACAGGTACCAAAAGTAAAATGGGATATAAAGAAACACAGGCTTCTTCTCATGCTGAGCACTAACCATTATACAAGACACTGTATTAGGCTTTACATTCCCTAGACCAATTAACTCTTAGAAATATCTTATGTATATAGATCATCTATATGTATATATTCCATTTATATGATCATAAAAAAGAATGGACTCTTGCCATTTGCAATAGCATGGGTGTACCTGAACGGTATTATGCTAAACAAGTGGGACAGAGAAAGCCATATACCGTATGATTCCACTCATATATAGAGTCTAAAAAAACAAAATCAATGAACAAATGAAAGAAAAACAGATTTAGAGACAGAGAACAAATTAGTAGTTGTCAGGGGGTGGGGGCTGGGGGGAGGAGGAGGCAAAATAGTTACAAAGGATTAAGAGGTACAAACGCCCAGTTATAAGTCACAGGGTGTAAGGTACAGCACAGTGAACATAGGCAGTATTTCATAATAACTCTTCAGTGTGTGATGTATAGAAAAACTGAAGCACTGTTCTCCTGAAACTAATAAAATTGTATCCCTGAAACAAATATAACACTGTAAGTCAACTATATTTCAACTTTTAAAAAATTTAAAAATCTTCTGAGAGCAACCCCCCATCTCCCATTTAAAGATGAGCTAAAGGGGGCTTGGAGAAAGTTGGATAACTTTACCGGAGATTTCTTAGGTCATAAGCATAGCTTTGGAATTTGAAGTTGGGTTTCTGTGGTTCCAAAGCCATCATGTGTGTGTGTTTATTTCTCTGTTTGTTCTGGTTTGTTTTATCTACACAGTATAGACAAACAGCTCAAAATTTTTCATAGCTTCAATTTTAGAACAGGCATCAAGGAAAGGTTCTTGAACTTAGAAATAATTTTGTAACTAGGAAATCCCAGGAAACATAGGCGATAAAGTGATGTCATCTCTAAGTCTGGTGTTGTTAATCTGGATTCAATGTGACACTGCACACATACACACAACTATGTGCTTACAACTAGTTACACACACCATCATTCTACGTTTGATTAAGCCAAGATAATTTCTCATTAATCACTGAGTCACAGCTTTGGCAACTTCACCATGCCATTTTAAAATAAGGACACCTAATTCAAGCTGAAACACATCTCAGAGGCTTAATACAATATGCTTATTTCTCAAATTCAAATCATCATATTGTATACTTCTATTATATACAAGCTTACTGGTCAATTATTGGGGTCAAGAGTCAGACATGACTAAGTGACTGAACAACATACCTCTGTAGGATTGGAAAATGCAATAATTATATATTTTTTGCATAATTTTTCTTGCCATTATTTCAGCAAAATCACTTCAATCTGAGTTGTTTTTTATGAGGGTATTCATTTTACTAGTCTTTAAATTATAGCAATATACTTGTAGCAATCATACTCTTGTATGCTTCTTTTTTACAATAAAAACAAGATTTTTTAAATTTAAATTGCAAGGGAAGTGGAGAAATGTAGCTTCACATGGATTTTTGGGGAGCATTAACTATCTCTGCCACGGTTATGAAGTCACCTTCCAACTTAGTTTTGGAGCAGCCTCAGTTCTCATCAAATAAAACAAAAAAAAAGATATTGTAATCACAACCCTCTCAGTAGGCAATTTGAAAAGGAAATAAGACAAATCACCAGTGAGAATATGGAAGGCATTCATTATTAATACCTAACAAAATAATGCAAAGGGAAACATTTAAAATATTTCGTTAATGTTTTAAATCCTCCATGCTTATTAGGTTGTGGGAATATAGTTCTCAGGTGTTTCTGGTGAAAATGCAAATTGATATAGCTTTTAGAAAAAAATCTGGCTATGTGAAATAAAATGTAAATGTATAAACCTTGGGATTAGCACATTCTGTTTCAGACTTTTCTCTTAAAGTAGTTATCAGACAAGTGCACCAAGATATATGTGTGTGTGAAAATATTCACTGTGACAATGTGAATACACACACACACAAAGTAACCTGGTTGTTTATTAATTAGGATTCACTATGGTGACCCATAAATTTTAGGCTTTTAAAACAATAAGAACTTTATAAATGGATGAGTAGATAGAGAGATAGATTGACAGATAGGCAGACAGACAGCAGCTATATCTGGGATACTTTATTAGTAAATAGTGTGATTAAAAAATCAAGTTAGTATCAGTTAAGAAAAGGGTGAATCAGGTATTATTCCTTGCTAATCTATTATACACCACAGTCATATATTATCCTTACAGCAACTCTTTGACTTGGATGTTAAAGTCTATAGTTTAAAGAAGCAGCAAAGAGTTCAACTCAGAGAAGACTGAAAGTGGTACATTTGGGATTTCAACTCAGGTCCAAATCTGGTTCCAAATCCGATGCTCTCCCTATTGCACCAAGCTGCTTCCACAGCAGTCGGAACTCGTCTGCACCTGTTCCATACTTGTTTGCATTTTTCCATTTTAAAGCAGCAGCCACCCCCTGCCCCACCAGGCTCAGCAACACTTTCAACACTTTGGTTCCCTTTGCCATGGCTGAGGCAGATCCACTCACCTCCCTGGCATGCACGCGCAGCTCTGCAGTGTACCCGAGCATCTGGCAATCCACCCAGCGAGAGAGACTGGGAAGCACAGAAAATTCCTCAGAGAGCTGGCAACATCTGTTTGATAGGTGATGAAAAATAAACTCGTAATAAACCCATTTCAGGAGCAAAAAAAAAAAAAAGAAAGGCTCCTCAAAGTGCTGATTATTCATTTTGTGCAAGTGTAGGAATGCTGGTCTACTTGACAAGTAGAAAAACAGCTTGTCTGGAAGCAAATGATCACAGCCAGAGGGTGAGGCTGCTCACACCAGGAGCGAGCGCAGGCGAGGGCAGATGAGGAAGCATTTAGAAAGATTGCCTGGAAAGCCTGCACCACCTGTGGCTGGCTCCTGGCATAGAGGAGTGACCCAGGTGGTGGAGTGAGGAGCAGACGTGTCGGGAATGAGTTTCAACCCAGGAGCGGTGACTTCCTCACCGCTGCCAGGCTGCTCCCCGTCCATTCAGCCATCAAAGCATTCTTCCCTTTATCCGTCCATTCACTGTTTCACTTATTCAAATATTTATTACATACTCTAATGAAAACATCTTTTTACTATGGATATCATAGCTATTATATTATAATTTGTGGTGGTTTTCCTACAGAAAAGTAAAATTATAAAAGAATGGCAGATGAACACTTATTGAGTTTAAATCTGATAAGACACAGATGAATATGACAAATGGACTGAAGAAGGAAAGAACATATTTGAAAGATAAAATCATCCTTGGTAATAACTACACTTGCTACAAGCTAGTCCATGGCTATAAATGTAATTGTGGATGTAGATGAAAGGAAAGAGAATTCAATGAATCTAAAAGAGTGATTTAGTGTTTTTCTCAGGCAAAGTCATTATTATACCATGTGGAGACAAAACAGAAACTAGGCTAAAAATGGTCCATGGGTTAGCATACTATAGAAGCCAGATAAAACTCTGTTATTATTCTCTTCATTTCTTCTCTACTCATATAAATTTTATTCTTTAACTTCTCACATGTATGCTCTCTTAACCAAAAGGTCCAGGTCAGAAATATGAAAAAGTGAGGGTGGAACAAGGGGATGGAGAGAGAGAGAAAGAATATATTAGAGAACAGAATCTCCTGGACATCAATAGGCAATGACAGCAAAGATGAGAATATTTCCAAGAAAATGGCTGAATCTATGAGACTGAAGTGTAACAGCGTGAACCACTTAGCCCTCAATGCTTTCCACAGCTAACTTCAAAGATCTGGCATTATTATTTATTAAGGATGCAGAAATGTCCTACCTCTCTGGCACTAATATAAAGACAGATGCAAATCTGTTCCCTATCCCTTTCTCCCAGCATCAGGAAGGTACCATGTGGTAGGGCAAGAGGAATAGCCCTTGGAGGGAGAAGGCCTTGGGTTTGGCTCTGCGCTTCATCGTTTGCTAGTTCTCTCTCCCTGTACTATTTACATGGACAGCATCTTCATCTATAAAATAGGTATCGTACTGTTTGGTTGATGTGATTGTGCTAAGTATTAAATGAGGTAATATTTATGAATTAGAATAGTGGATAATACATACTAATTATTCAATAAGCAGTAGCTATTATTCCTACAATTATGACTGTGATTATTTTCTCTGAGTCTTCTTCCTCATTTAGTTAAATTTGAATAATGATACGCAAGGTTGGAGTGAACAATAAATGATGTGCATTTTATGCATTCTAGATGAGAACAGTATTCAATCTAGCTTCAAAGAGAGAGACATGGAGGCACACTGCTTACCTAGATATGTTTATAAAATAGTATATATTCAAAGAGCAATACTCTTTGAATTAATTAACTCTTTGGGCATTTAATTAAATTCTTACAGCAGGAGAAATTCCCACGTGAAGCTCCTGAGCTCAATTCCATGTTCAAAATAAAAGAGGATCAATATCCGTCAGGGTGAAGTGAAGCTTCATATATAGGAAAACAAATAGCAATTCAAATTTTCAAACACAAGTTTAGATGTTCATCTTAGGGCTGGTTACAAAAAAAAAAAATCATGAAAATTAAGCCGTGCCCTGCCACAAAATGCTTACATTATAGGTCTGAAAAGGTGCTGTACTTCTCACAAATAATGTTCTTTTAACACAACTGTGTTTAGAGCTCCTCATTCTACACTGGGAGAGAATTTATGCCCCATTTAAAACTTGCCAGTCCCATATCCTGGAGTGTCTTACTCTCTCATTTCCATCTACTCAACTTTTTCACATTCTTCACAATTCAGATTCTTCAGGAAACTTCCCCATACCCCTGTTATCCAACAACTAGTCTATGTTATTCTAATTTGCTTTTCATAGCATTCTATAGTTACTTTCCAGTAACACTGTATTTCATTTAGTTAGGTTTTACTAATAAATCTGCTTCCCTCATCACACTGTGAGATCTTTGAGAAAAACTCATTTTACTGAGATTTTATTTCTTCATTACATGTATTACTATCTTTTATATTTTTATTTGCTTCTAATCTTAAGAGAAGGGTGTTTATATGATGGGATGGTGTTTGTGTTCTATACCATAACCTCAGAATCTAGAATTTTTGTCACAGAGTAGGCACTCAGTGCATATTTGTGGAATAAATGAAAGAATGAGGGAATCATATTTACAGAAATTAGCATAGTACCTGGTTATGTTATTCAGAAAATTGTGCTGAATTTAACTGCGATGCAATCATATTAGTTATTGCTTAAAACTATACAGTTTGCAATGATACTCAACATTACTTACCATTCAGAAGTATCATGCATGGGCAAAGCTTAGAGATGGTGAACACAGTAAAGGAAGTTCACCGGAATGATCTCTCCTAAAGGCACAATGGCATGGAAGAGCCTGGCGTGGGTAGGAACCTACAGAAAATGATGTTAGATGGAGATAGGCTTACTAGAAAACCCTGGAGAATTCAGAGGCAGTGAGAAAGGGCTGCTGAGCCACATTAACAAGTCTGCGTTTAGGACTACAAAACACTATGGAGCCACAGAAAATTTTAATCTGTCAATTAAGGGGATTATTTATGCTCTGAGCAGGGAGCTAGCTATCTGTGATCTGGGCGCCGTCTCTCTGATAAGAAAAGTCAGCCTCTCTGAACTCTGTGCCTGGAATGTAGCCCAATATAGCTCACTGTCTAGGGCAGAGCTGCAAGGGAACCTAGGGCATCACGCGCGCGTGCACGCGTGTGTGTGTGTGTGTGTGTGTGCGCACACACGCGTGCACGCATGTGTGCCGTCATGTCCCACTCTTTGCGACCCCATGGACTGTAGGCCACCGGGCTCCTCTGTCCATGGGATTTCTCTGGCAGTAACACTGGAGTGGGTTGCCGTTTCCTATTCCCGGGGATCTTCCCAAACCAGGGATCAAACCCATGTCTCTTGAGTCTCCTGCCGTGGCAGGCGGATTCTTTACCACTGCGCCACCCGGGAAGCCCGCACTTAGGGCATACTGGATGGAGAAATAAATGAAGCAGGTCTTCTGAGCGACCTTGAAAGGAGTTACATGTGTTGCTACTTTCTGGGTACTTGGGACCACCTAAATGCCATCTGATGGTGTTCTTTATTTCAGCAAGAAGAATTTATTTTATATATTCATGCAGGTCCTGTGCCTCAGAAGCAAAAAGCAAAAGAATTCCCCTCAGCAACTCTAATAAAGACAGATGAAAGATCACTAAAACTTTTAGTTGCATGAGGTCTTAGCAAGTAGGGTAGAATAAATATGGTTTTCTAGGCAAATGAATCTGAAATAGTTTGCTATCACTCAGCCATAACTGACTAAAAAAGATTATTAGAAGAGTTTCCAATTCATTTCCAGGAACTAATCTGACAAGCTCTAATTTGTACATTATTGTGAAGGTGCAGGAAGAGGAGTGAGGGATTAGTTATCTGATGATGTACATAGCTAAATATATGTGTGTATGTGTATTTACATAAGCATATTTATATTATACATCAATATATCTATGTCAATACATATGTATTTATATTTATGTTAACATATAAAACAACATATATAATTTATTATATAAATTATAGATTAGAATATTCTGGTGACATGACTAAGGGTATAAAAATATTAAAATAGCAATATTCAGAATTTATAGTTCCGTCAGAACAGCATTCATCTCCACATCAAAACAATTCTGATGCCCACGACAAATACTATATAAAATATACAAATAATATACCTAAGGATTTTGAGGAAAATACAAAAGCAGGCTGTATGCTGTGAGGGGAGGGAGGTTGAAATAGTGACTAGCATGAGTCCAACCACCCTTGGACACACTGCAACAAAATAGTTGAAAATCAAAAGTAAGGAAAAAATCTTGGAAAGCATCCACATAAAAATAACACGTTATATATGAGGGAACCATGATTTGAATATGGTAGATTTCTCATCAAAAACCATGAAGGCCAGAAGAGCAAAGAACAGCGGAACTATGTTTTTTTTATTTAGCTTTTTTCAAATTTCGATTTTATTTTTCATTTCAGAGCTGTAGACTTATAAAATCATGCCTTTTACATGAGTGTTTTTTTATTGTAGGAAAATTTCTTTACAATGTGTTGATTTCATTTTGAGATAATTTCATCACCTGTAGTTGCAAAATAGAATGCTCAAGACCTCATGAAGGCTTCTCCCAGCATTCCCTCATGGTAACATTGCAAAGGTTGTAGTCTAGAGGCAGAATGTTTCCATCTCTGTAAGAATTCTTCATGTCCTTTTCAGCCACACCCACTTCCCTCCCTGCCTCACTTCCTGACTAAAAGCTAGCAACTGTTCATTGTTCATAGTTCCGTCATTTCAAGAATGATTACAAATGGAATCAGAGAGGTGACCTTTGAGATTGGCTTTTTTTACTCTGTATAATTCTGAGATCATCCAGACTGTTTCATATATCAATAGTGTACTCCTTTTTATTGCTGACTAGTAGCGTATGGTATGGATGTGCCAGGTTTTATATAATCATTCACACAGCAAAGAACATAAAATTGTTTCCAGTTTAGGGTAGTTACAAATAAAGCTGCTTTAAACATTCACATACAGGCTTTCTTGTGACCGTAACTTTTCATTTCTCTGGGATAAATGCCTACTAGTGCAGTTGCTGGATCATATGGTAATTGCATGTTTTCTTTTCAAAAGAAACTGGCAAACACATGTCCAGAGTTGCTATGCCATTTTATATCCCCACTAGCAAGACCTGTGTGATCCAATTTCTCTGTCCCTTCACCAGTATTCATTGTGGATTGTCTCTTTCATTTTTGCTGTTCTGATGCTGCTGCTGCTGCTAAGTCACTTCAGTCGTGTCCGACTCTATGCGACCCCATAGAGGGCAGCCCACCAGGCTCCCCTGTCCCTGGGATTCTCCAGGCAAGAACACTGGAGTGGGTTGCCATTTCCTTCTCCAATGCAGAAAAGTGAAAAGTGAAAGTGAAGTCGCTCAGTCGTGTCCAACTCTTCACGACCCATGGACTGCAGGAGGCTCTTTCGTCCATGAGATTTTCCAGGCAAGAGTACTGGAGTGGGGTGCCATTGCCTTCTCCGCTGTTCTGATGAGGAAAGAGTAATGACTAACTGTGGTTTTGAAAAGGAAATGGCAACCCACTCCAGTATTCTTGCCTGGAGAATCCCATGGACAGAGGAGCCTGGCAGGCTACAGTCCACAGAATCATAAAGAGTCGGACATGACTGAGCGAACTCACTTCACAATGGATGATACTGCTGAATATTTTTTGATTATTTGCTAGTTGTTTATCCTCTTCAGTGAAATGCATTTTCATATTTTTTGCCTGTTTTCTAATTGGACTATTTTGCTATTAAGTTTGAATGTTTCTTTACATAGTCTACATATTAGTTTTTGGCTATGTGACTTGTGGGATACCTGTGTGGCTCAGCTGGTAAAGAATCTGCCTGCAATGTGGGAGACCTGGGTTCAATCCCTGGGTTGGGAAGATCCCCTGGAGAAGGCAACAGCTACCCACTCCAGTATTCTGGACTGGAGAATTCCATGGACTGTATAGTCTGTAGGGTCGCAGAGAGTCAGATATGACTGAGCGACTTTCACTTCACTTCACTTCACCTGATATGATTTCTAAATACATTCTCCAACCCTGTAGCTTGTTTTGAAAATAAAAATGAATAGGTTTCTCCTGCTCCCCTTTTTTAAATATTAAAAAAAAGCCCTGAGACTTAGGGAAGTGAGATATCTTTTCAGTGATGTCCTCTTATACAAAAAACAAATGGCTGGGATGTGATTTGAATTTAATTCATTGTTTATTGCACCTCACAGCCTTTTCTTACACAGAAGTCTTCTGTCAAGTGATAGATGGGGAGAGTCTACTTTCCATCACAATTCTAACTACACCTATAAAAATCATGCCCCACTCACAATCTGAATAAAGCCATACCAAGAATATTGGAAGCCCAAACCTGTGTGCTTGGTTAAAGTATGTTCTTCGTTTCCACTGGTTTTTAAATATCTAAATTAAGATCTGATAAATACATCCTACAAACCATTAATTGCTAATAAGATAAATTTTTCTGACAGAAAAAGCTGTTTTCCTAAATATTTTATATCAAAATCAAGATGCAGAATAGTGTACACTATATGAGTAATATAAATAAATACATATGTACACACTGTGCCATGACTCACTTTTTTTGCAGAAGAAATTTTAGGAAACTTTTAAAAATGTTTGCTCTGGATGAAAGGGAGAACTTCATTTCTGTTCCTATGTTATTTTTTTCCAAACTTCATGAATGACAATTATTTTTAAAATATTAAGAACATAAAAGATAAAACATTGCATATGTAATGAGCAATAAAGAGAATTTTCATTTCTTAGCTTCAGAAATTTCTAGTATAATTTTCCCTAAAATATATGCTTCTGTTGAGTGAACTTTTCCATGATTGTTCGGACAGAGGGTAGTGATGAGATCCATAGGAACTGGTATGTGTGAGGAAAATTAAACATTCAGTTTATAAAGAAACAGACTGAGTGATCAGTGAGTTGTCCTAATTCACACATCTGTTAAATTTCAGAGCTAGAAACTATACCTTGATCTGAATGATTCCAAAGCCCCAAGTCTTTCATATGCACCTATATTCCATGAACCTTTAACCTGAGGTGATCTGGTTTTTTTCAGGTAACTTCACAAGTGGCTCAATTCTCCAGGTGTCTACAACTATAACTTATATAAGTCTTACCAGTTCTTTTAAAAATGTGCCCAAATTCAGTCTTTTATTTTAGCACCTCCCTTTTCTTAACTAAAATTGTATCCTGTAAATGTGTAATTTCATGAATTTATTCCTCTCCAAAGTCCTCTTGTTCTGATGCAGTTTCAATATTTCTTCTTTCTATAGTAATGCAGACAGGAGATCAGTATATTCACTGGACATTAGATGGAAAATGCCAAACTTCTGCATTGAGTTTTACCTGCAAGAACTCCCCTACTGCTTTTAGGCAATGGGTCTAACCTCTCTCCATTTTCAAACCTTTCTCAGAGTAGAGGATAAAACCCTGATCTCTCTGCCTCACTGTGGTTTCCATACTTACCAGTTTTATCTTAGATTATGTGGGACAGCCTTTAACATTGCTTTTGTTAGAAATTTATAATTGTGAAATTGATATTTATCATTTTTTTCAATATATAAAAGAGTCAATTCAGAAGGACTCTGTGGCTTTTTTGAAACAGGTAGTAGGACTTGAAATCTCTCTCAATTCTAGTGATTGCACATTCAATTTTCCCCAAATATATCATTCAAACTTAATTTAAAATTAAAAGTTGAAAACAAAGTAATGCAATCGCTGGACTACATATAACATATGTGGAATTATCTCTTTAGACTTCATGGTGTGGAATTTATCTTTGCCTCAACTAGCAGATTGTTTTATCATAAAACTTTTTTTTTATGTAGGAAGTCAGAGGTTCAGATTCAGCAAAATTCTGCAACTTACCTCTGTTTATAAGTTTAACCTATGATAACCTTTGAAGTTAAATTCATTCTTTAAAGCAAAGTAAATCTTAAATTATATAGCTTTTCGTTTACATTCAAGTTCTTTGATGTATCTGCATCCCAAGTAATCAGAAATAGATTCAGTTTATTATCTTTGACTTCAGTTTATTTTCTCTCTACCTTTACCAGATGGAAATGTCACCAGATAAAGATGTTAATCACATGTGATGCTAGTGTGAGAATGACAGGTAATTACTGCTTTAACTCAAGTGCGCACACACTAATGGATTATTGAAAATCACTGATATCATTATCATAGGCCACCAGGGAAAAAAAATGATTCAGAAATCCTGTATTAGACTGGCTGGGATGAGATACGCAATTAGCTCCAAGGATGAAATATATATCATTGTCACTTCAGCCCCTTAGAGTGTGAACTAAGGGAACAACACAAACCAAGGGAAAGTAAGACTTAACACTGGTGTTTGAAATGTATGTACAGTTTCTATGTGCTAAGGGGACTGAACTGGAAGATTTCCTGATAAAATACTATCACCTGTGCTTCCATTTCTATGTGAAGCATGGCCCTCCACATGCATGTTGAAACAATTATTTTGTATACAGCTCACCCTGTGAACTTCAGTTCACAAAACTGAATTCACAGATACCTGGAATTAGAAGGGAATTTACAAATATGTTCCTTCAATTATGTCATATAATGAATGACCCTACTCTGTAGCCCCATCCTTAAAGCAATCTGAACGTAGAGCAGTGTGTGGCAGTTTCAAGAACTCAATCCCAAATTCATTGTTTTTTTACATATTTGCCAGAGTTCCTTCATCAACCCCCCTGTGTCTATTTAGTATTGTTGTAGACTTTTCATTTTTGTCTTCAGTGTTATATATCCTTCAGATCTCCCTCCCCTTATTAGCTCTTCCTTAAGGAAGGGGATTACAAATGGGAAAGCATCTAATTAGATTGTACAGTACGTATTAGGACACATTTGCTAATGAATCAGTACACAATGCTATTTCCTTACATCTGCCTCTTCTGGCAATTCTACGATCCACTTATTTAGATACTGTCCTGGTCTGTGCTTAGTCACTCAGTCATGTCCGACTCTTTGCCATCCTACGGACTGGAGCCTACCTGACTCCTCTGTCCATGGGGATTCTCCAGACAAGACTACTGGAATGGGTTGCCATGCCCTCCTCCAGGGCATCTTCCCAACTTAGGGATCAAACCCAGGTCTCCCTCATTGCTGGCAGATTCTTCACCATCTGAGCACCAGGGCAACCCATTTAGATATTATCAGAGGAAATCTGGTACCAGTTTTATTTTCTAGGCTTTGTGTTAAAGATTTGTTAATTATGTTAACTTGTTAATGGCACATTTATTCTAAGAGAACTTACCTAAAATGAAACTGAATTGGAATTTGTTTGAAACTCCCAGTATAAAAATGAAGGGCTTCCCTGCTGACTCAGATGGTAAAGAATCTGCTTGCAATGCAGGAGACCAAGGTTCAATTGTTGGGTCTGGAAGATCCCCTAGAGAAGGGAATGGCTAAATAAAAATGAAAACAGGATGATGTTTCACAAATAAATGACCCCCCAGACTTAGACCCCCAAATTTAGCAGTATTAAACAGCAATTTATTTATGCTCACAAATTCTGTGAGTCAGGAATTTGGCAAGAGCACAATGAAGGTCAACTTTTCTTTGCTTCCCATTGTCCACAAATGACTAGGAGTGACTCAACCGCTACAGGGCTGGAACAGTGGGGACGGTGGGTCCATTTCTATGTAGCGTCTTTACCAATATGTCTGGTGCCTGAACTGTGATGCCTGGATAATAGGCTCAGGAGGCTTAGCACCTATCTGCTGCTCCTGGCAGGGTGGACTCAAAGTAGTTGTATTAATAATTCCTACTTGGCAGCTTGTCGCATTTCAAAGAGCAAGTGTCATAGTAGACAACGTGAAAACTGTATGACTTCTTTATGGTCTAGGGTTAGAATTCATATAGCTATATTTTATGAGCTGAGGCAGTGATCAGTTCAGTTGCTCAGTCATGTCTGACTCTGCGACCCCATGAACCACAGCACGCCAGGCCTCCCTGTCCATCACCAACTCCCATAGTCCATCCAAACCCATGTCCATTGTGTCGGTGATGCCATCCAACCATCTCATCCTCTGTCGTCCCCTTCTCCTCCTGCCCTCAATCTTTCCCAGCGTCAGGATCTTTTCCAATGAGTCAGCTCTTCGCATCAGGTGGACAAAGGATTGGAGTTTCAGCTTCAACATCAGTCCTTCCAATGAACACCCAGAACCGATCTCCTTTAGGATGGACTGGGTGGATCTCCTTGCAGTCCAAGGGACTCTCAAGAGTCTTCTCCAACACTACAGTTCAAAAGCATCAATTCTTTAGCACTCAGCTTTCTTTATAGTCCAACTCTCACATCCATACATGACCACTGGAAAAAGCATAGACGGACCTTTGTTGACAAAGTAGTCTCTTCTTTGTAATATGCTATCCAGGTTGGTCATAACTTTCCTTCCAAGGAGTAAATGTCTTTTAATTTCATGGCTGTAGTCACCATCTGCAGTGATTTTGGAGCCCAGAAAAATAAAGTCAGCCACTATTTCCACTGTTTCCCCAGGTCCTCCCAGATTCAAGGATGTGGGGCACACATTCTATCCTTCCATTGAAGAATGCCTAAGAATTTGTTTAGGTGTCTTGAAACCTTCATAGGCATATAGGTCTTATTCACAAAAGAAGAAATTCTAAAGGGAGTATGCATATATATCTGTGCATGTGTGTGTATATATACCCATCTATTTAGACATTCAAATACTAGCAACACAAAAAAAGTGACAAATTATACTTGTTCCTGTATGATTATATTGTCAACTATAGGAGGATAAATACCAGACAGTTAAAATATGGTTACTTAATTGGTATAAGGGATGGAAAAAACTTTTAAAAATCACTATAATAAAAAATGAATACTACATCTCATTTATTAAATTAGTTGTTTCAAAGTGGGATAATGAATGTTTAAGTATGGCCATTCACATGAACTGAGTGCTTGTGAAAGTGCTCATTAGTGAAACTCATTTATAAAGCAAGTTTTCCAGATAATAAGCATCATGAAACAATTCTACATTTTATCTTGATAATTCTAATTTTTAAAATACAGAAATTCTTTTAAGTACATAAAATACATACTTGGTACATTATTTATATTTTTTAAAAATATTAACATTTCAGATTCAGAAGAATGGTTAATAATATCGGTTATTAGTAGATAACATGTCATTAAACCTGATAATCAAGTTTTTTCATTTTGAGCAAATGTCCATGCTATAATGTTAATTAGATAAGATATAATTATAAATGCTTGTGTGTATATCACACACACATTAATATATGCATGGGTGGATCCTGAATAGATATGTAGAAATAGATGTATCTGTCTGTGTGTGCTCTATCATGTCCGATTCTTTGAGGCTCATGGACTGTAGCTCACCAGGTTCCTCTGTCCATAGAATTTTCTTGGCAAGAATGCTGGAGTGGATTGCCATTTTCTACTCCAGGGAATTTGATCCCTATCCTGACCCAGGGACTGAACCCACACCTCTTGAGTCTCCTGCACTGGCAAGCAGATTCTTTAAAACTGTGCCACCTGGGAAGCCCCAGATACAGAGATAGCTTTAGTTATATATGTTTATGGAAGATGATGCTGATGGCCACTATTGATAAGAATAATTGCATATCACCAGAACGTCAGTGCCGAAACACACCATGTTCCTGATAGTAAGGTTGAAATAAGATTTATCTAAGAGGATTTTTTAAATCAAAAATTCCATGAAGTCTAGTTTATGTGGTGAGGTCAGTAGGATATTATATCCATGATAATAATTCTGGTTGTAATATGGGGATGGTATATTCCAAAGGTTACCTAACTATTTTAACAACAACAAATCTTCTGAGTTCATTAAATTTCAGAAGTAAGAGCATCTCACGAGTATGTCTTCTATATTCAGCAGATTTTGTGGAGAGTTATTATTATTAGACTATGAGTTACTGGAGCAAACAAAAAATCCCTAGATTCATAAATAATCAATGTTTGCACCAATGGGCAATCTATAGGCCATTGTGGATCTTTCCTTGAAGTGCCCACCATCACATACTAATCTGGTGTGCCATAATCACGAAGGCAAATATACTGTAAAACTTTCCTTAAATTCAGAGCAGGCTTTGAGCTTCTATCAATACTAGAATGTTATTTCTACTACAATATTAGTCTTTTTCAATATCACTCAATGATTGGTTTATTTACTTTTCTTTTTAGGTCTCTATTTACAAATATGTGATTAGTAAGAAAGCAATGGGAAAAAAAGATGACAGTGTCCTCTTGGTAATGGTTGAGATAATATAAGAAAATTGTCAGAATCCATTTACATCTAAAGAATCTCCTATATCTCAATCTATTATCCATGGGGTTTCCCCCAGTCATTTAAATTGTTATTTGCCTCCTGGAACTAAGAATATTTTAAAATACTGGTGGAACAGAAACACATTTTGAAGAATCTTTAATATTTGTCCTGGAAAATAAAAATAGAAAGGAGATACTTGTCTATATGTATGGGTTTGCAAACAGAAAGGAAGTAGTCACCACTTGGTATCCATGTTAGCTTGGATCCAGGACCCCCCAAATACCAAATGGATGCTCAACTCTGCTATATAAAATGGCATGGTATTTTAATTTTACCTATGCACATCCTCACCTATACTTGAAGACATCTCTTAAATCCGTCTATGGGATTTTGCAGGCAAGAGTACTGGAATGGGTTGCCATTTCCTTCTCCAGGGGATCATCCCAACCCAAGGATCGAACCTGGGTCTCCCGCATTATAGGCAGCTGCTTTTACAGTCTGAGCCACCAGGGAAGTGAAGTCATCTCTAGTTTACTTGTAATACCCAATATAATGTAAATAGTTGTACATACAATCTAAATGCTATAAAAATCATTGCTGGTGCAAGCAAACGTTAGTTTTAGAACTCTCTGGATTTCCCCCTACTCACCAAAATGATTTTCATTCCCCAACTGGTTAAATCTATGAATGAGGAACCCATGGATTCAGAGGGATGATTGTATAGTATGGCTCCAAGACAGAGTAAGAAGAGAAAAGAGTCTAGGTCCTGAACTCTAGGTGGGTAAGTTGGCCTAATAAGCAGATGCTTCAGAGTTCAGTTCAGTTCAGTTGTTCAGTCATCTCCAAAGCTTTGCAACCCCATGGACTGTAGCATGCCAGGCCTCCCTGTCTATCACCAACTCACGGAGTTTACTCAAACTCATATCTATCGAGTCAGTGATGCCATCCAACCATCTCAGCTTCTGTTGTCAGCTTCTCTGCCTGCCTTCAATCTTTCCCAGCATTAGGATCTTTTCCAGTGAGTCAGTTCTTCACATCAGGTGGCCAAAGTATTGGAGTTTCAGCATCAGTCCTTCCAATGAACATTCAGGACTGATTTCCTTTAGGATAGACTGGTTGGATCTCCTTGGAATCCAAGAGACTCTCAAGAGCCTGTCCAACACCACAGTTCAAAATCATCAATTCTTTGGTACTCAGCTTTCTTTACAGTCCAAGTCTCCCATCCATACATGACTACTGGGGAAAAAAAAAAAAAGCCTTGACTAGATGGAACTTTGTTGGCAGAGTAATGTCTCTGCTTTTTAATATTTTGTCTAGGTTGGTCACAACTTTTCTTCCAAGGAGTAAGTGTCTTTTAATTTCATGGCTGTGGTCACCATCTGCAGTGATTCTAGAGCCCAAAAAAATAAAGTCAGCCACTGTTTCCACTGTTTCCCCATCTATTTGGCAAGGAGTGATGGGACAGGATGCCATGATCTTAGTTTTCTGAATGTTGAGCTTTAAGCCAACTTTTTCACTCTCCTCTTTCACTTTCATCAAGAGGCTTTTTAGTTCCTCTTCACTCTCAGCCATAAGGGTGGTGTCATCTGCATATCTGAGGTTATTGATATTTCTCCTGGCAATCTTGATTCCAGCTTGTGCTTCCTCCAGCCCAATGTTTCTCATGATGTACTCTGCATAGAAGTTAAATAAGCAGGGTGACAATATACAGCCTTGATGTACTCCTTTCCCAATTTGGAATCAGTCTGTTATATGTTCAGCTGTAAATGTTGCTTTCTGACCTGCATACAGACTTCTCAAGAGGCAGGTCAGGTGGCCTGGTACTCCCAACTCTTGAAGAATTTTCCAGTTTGTTGTGGTCCACACAGTCAAAGGCTTTGGCGTAGTCAATAAAGCAGAAGTACATGTTTCTCTGGAACTCTCTTGCTTTTTTGATGATCCAACGGATGTTGGCAATTTTATATCTGGTTCCTCTTCCTTTCCAAATTTGCTGGCATATTGAATGCAGCACTTTCACAGCATCATCTTTTAGGATTTGAAATAGCTCAACTGGAATTCCATCACCTCCACTAGCTTTGTTCGTATTGATGCTTCCTAAGGCCCACTTGACTTCACATTACAGGATGTCTGGCTCTAGGCTGGTGATCACACCATTGTGATTATCTGGGTCATGAAGATGCTTACAGCCAGTTGAATGCTAGGTCTGTTGAATATCTGATGGAAAAGGTGACTATGGGCAAAGCAAAGAGTAACCAGGGAGGAATATATGTGTTGGTACATTTCAGTCTATCTTGCTAAATTTTTCTTTTTTTAGGAGCAGTGCAAAACCAATCAGGCATTTTATTGAAATATTTTAACATAATTTGCATATGTTATTCTCACATCTGAGCAATGTTTTGTCTGGTTCAGAGATCACCATGAGAGAGCAAGCCTAAGGGTTGGACAAGAGCTAAATGAACTTTCAATTCCATCAGTTCATGTTATCCTAGTTTAGAATCTCAATGCCTTCTCAACACTTAAATTAAAAAACCAAACTCTAATACTAGCCGCAAGACTCTAGCCCTTCTTTGCTCTTCAATCTTGCTTTCAGCACACATTTCATCACCTCATCACCCCAATCTGTCTTCTTAAAATGTACCATGACACTTTCCAACCGTTGTATGACATAGGTTTTTCTCTGTCTGGGAAACTTATCTGCATATTTCCTAAACATTCTTTACATTTCAGTTACACTTTCCATTCCTGGAGAAAGACTTTCTTGTACTTTGCAGGTCAAACTCCACCTCTGATATGTTCTGAAAGGAACACCCACACATACTGTCGGGGTTATCACAACTGCAATTATATTTCATCATACGTATGGTCTGAGGCAGGTATGAATTTTTGCTTATATAGTTTTTTGGGGACAATGGAAGTGAGGGAGGCAAGATGTAAATGGAAGAAAATAAAAATAAAAAATGTAGACTCAGCTAGAGACAAGCTTTAATTTCTTCTGAAGGTTCTGAGTACAAAATTCATCACAGGGTTAGTCTTACCTTGTACTCAGGAAGCATCTTTTTGCAACATTCTTTATTATTGAAACCTTGGTGGTTGACCAGCCATGTCTGAGAGAGGCTGTACTAGACTCTGGAGCTAACTGGCTCTGTATGGCCACAATCAACTCTGAGAGGAGGGCACCTTGTTCTCAAAAGCCTCAGGAGAAAGGATGGATGATTGCACCAGTTGGTAAAGGTGAGCACCAACAGTACACAGTATATTTGCATCCAGCTATACTTTTGGTCATGAATACTTTTCTAAGTCTAAAGTTATGACCAACCTAGACAGCATATTAAAAAACAGAGACATTTGTCAACAAAGATCCATCTAGTCAAGGCTATGGTTTTTCCAGTGGTCATGTATGGATGTGAGAGTTAGACTATAAAGAAAACTGAGCACCAAAGAATTGATGCTTTTGAACTGTAATGTTGGAGAAGACTCTTGAGAGTACCTTGGACTGCAAGGAGATCCAACCAGTCCTTCTGAAAGGAGATCAGTCCTGAATGTTCATTGGAAGGACTGATGCTGAAGCTGAAACTCCAATACTTTGGAACTGACTCATTAGTAAAGACCCTGATGCTGGGAAAGATTGAGGGCAGGAGGAGAAGGGGATGACAGGGGATGAGATGGTTGGATGGCATCACCAACTCAATGGACATGGGTTTGGGTAAACTCTGGGAGTTGGTGATGGACAGGGAGGCCTGGCATTCTGTGGTTCATGGGATCGCAAAGAGTTGGACACGACTGAGTGACTGAACTGAACTGAACTGATTCCTTTTGGTCATGAATGCCTTTCTAAATCTACAGAATGCAAACTCCATGAAAGTCAAGATGGTATCCGTTTTTATCTGCCACTGTACTCCGGGCATATAACAATATAATAGGTACTCAAGAATAAAGTATTTAAAGAAGCGTAGGTCAATTGTTCCCTTGATGTGGAAAGCCTACAAAACTATGAAATTGTAGGAAATAAATTATGAAATTGTATAAAACACTTAGTATATTGAAAATGGCTGCTCCAGAGAAAACCATTGCCTAGAAACCCAGCAACACATAAATAGTGACCTCCTTACCTGGATAGGTGTGTTTAACTGTAGAACCTCATAGTTGAAAGGTACATTTGAAGTATTGAGTCCAGTTCTTATTGGAACTTTTATATTTTTCTACTCTGTCTGTTATAAACAAAAATGCCCATCTTAACCCATGTGGATAAAATAGTCATTGGAAGTAATGGGATAGCCATTACTTTACTGAGGTCTGTTGGACAAATACAAACATTTAGTTCTAAGTCCAAAAACAAGTAAAATCCAAGCTCTCAAAATTTTGAAAGTTTTTATTATAGCACATTTGTAATTCAGATAGCAAATAGTGAATTTATCTTGAATTTTTAGCTTAGGGCAAAAATCTATGAATTTTATCTAATATAATTAGCTTACTTAACCAGTGCCATATCACCCTGTACATATAAGAAATAGAAAATGGAAAACTTAAAGATAATTTAGCCCAACAGTTAGAAATATTTGGGTAAATGTATTTGTTCCCAGAAAGAGATGTAGAATCATGTCATTTGGGATGGACATATAGAGCATATGTCTGACTCTTCCCCTGCATAAATGGGAGACATTACTTAATAATATTTCATGGCATTTCCTGATCTGCTCACATATCACAGAATCTCCCTTGGAAAAGCATGCCACTCAACTACTACCAGTTAATCACCACTGGCAACTATGATGGACCCACATACTGACTGTCTTTGCTGAAGGGGAAAGGCATTGAAGTTTACCTTGCCCTGTTGGTACCTGAGAAGAATGTTACCCTTTCTTCATGGGCTGTAGGTTCTTCAAAGACCAGGTGACAAAACGAGTTTTGGTGTTTTCTCAGGCACTTTTTAGAAAAGCAAAAGAAAGCATCACTACCAGCACCACTATCACCAATATAATAATAGAATAATACAAATGAAATAGATGTTTAAAAGAAGCAAACAAAACCAAGAACACCAAAGTTCCACATTCTACAAATTCTTGTCAAGTAATTCAGAACAGGGTCACAGGTACCTCACTGCTGTGGTCTATGCAGGCTCATTTATTTGTTCCTTTTTAAAAGTCTGTTCTGAAGTGTTTTTGTTTTTTTGTTTTTTTCACTCACTGACAACCTTTGATTTTCAATTCATTAAATAAGTGCTTATCTGTAAATCACAAAATAAAGTAATTCCTCAGCAAGATAAGCAGGCTGTAAAGAAACAAACACACTAAAGACAAATAAACAAAATGATTGGATGCCCAAGGCCAGACTTCTTATTGGGAATACTGCCCAGAAAATAAAACTGCATAGGTTGATAATGGTTCATCTTCTTCCTGTATTTCTAAATCAATAGGTAAATTACATGATATTATTTAGAGAAACAAAGGCCAGATTAATGTTCACTCGTAGTTTTCAAATGTGATAGAAGAGAATCCCCATGTTTTATTGGACTGCCTCAAGGCATCTCTGTAACTTTATTCAAGTGGAATATGTGTCCAGTTTGAATCCTTTAGAATGTGGTCCCCCATCATACTAAAAGTTTCCAAATTTTCAGACCTGAGCTCTACAGTGTGTTTCAGTTTTGTCAGTATTATCAAAATATTTCCCTAATCACATAGCAGAATAGCTAAAAGTTTTCAAGGGATCTTTGGTAAAATAACTGGGGAGTGAACAGTATTACCTTTATATGTTATGATCATCTGGAGTGTCTCAGTAGCCACTGTCTCCAGCAAGTTTCAGTTCAGTTCAGTCGCTCAGTCATGTCCGACTCTTTGTGACCCCATGGACTGCAGCACGCCAGGCTTCCCTGTCCATCACTAACTCACAGAACTTGCTCAAACTTACGCCCATTGAGTCTGTGATGCCATCCAACCATCCCATCCTCTGTTGTCTCCCTCTTCCTGCCCTCAGTCTTTCCCAGCATCAGGGTCTTTTCCAATGAGTCAATTTTTTTGCATCAGGTGGCCAAAGTATTGGAGTTTCAGTTTCAGCATCAGTCCTTCCAATGAATATTCAGGACTAATTTCCTTTAGAATTGACTGGTTTGATCTCCTGCAGTTCAAGGGACTCTCAAGAGTCTTCTCCAACATCACAGTTCAAAAGCATCAGTTTCTCGGCACTCAGTTTTCTTTATAGTCCAACATTCACATCCATACATGACTACTGGAAAAACCATAGCTTTGACTAGATGGACCATTTTCAGTAATCTCTGCTTTTTAATTTTCTGCCTAGGTTGGTCATAGCTTTTCTTCCAAGGAGCAAGCATCTTTTAATTTCATGGCTACAGTCACCATCTGCAGTGATTTTGGAGCCCCCCAAAATAAAATCTCTCACTCTTTCCATTGTTTTCCCATCTGTTTGCCATGAAGTGATGGGACCAGATGCCATGATCTTCATTTTTGTAATGCTGAGTGTTAAGCCAGCTTTTCACTCTCCTCTTTTACTTTTATCAAGAGGCTCTTTAGTTCTTCTTCACTTTCTGCCATAAGGGTGGTGTCATCTGTGTATCTGAGGTTATTGATATGTTTCCCATCAATCTTGATTCCAGCTTGTGCTTCATCCAGCCCAGCATTTCATATGATGTACTCTGCATATAAGTTAAATAAGCAGGGTGACAATATACAGCCTTGATGTACTTCTTTCCCAATTTGGAACCAGTCCATTGTTCCATATCCAGTTCTAACTATTGCTGCTTAACTTGCATACAGATTTCTGAAGGAAGCAGGTAAGGTGGTCTGGTATTCCCATCTCTTTCAGAATTTTCCACAGTTTGTTGTGATCCATATAGTCAGAACATTTGGCGTAGTCAATAAAGCAGAAGTAGATGTCTTTCCGGAACTCTCTTGCTTTTCCTATGATCCAACAGATGTTGACAATTTGATCTCTGGTTCCTCTGCCTTTTTCTAAATCCAGCTTGAACATCTGGAAGTTCTCAGTTCACATACTGTTGAAGCCTGGCTTGGAGAATTTTGAGCATTACTTTGCTAGCATGAGAGATGAGTGCAATTGTGCGGCAGTTTGAATATTCTTTGGCATTGCCTTTCTTTAGAACTAGAATGAAAACTGAAAACTGACCAAAATAACTTAAATTCTCATTTCTAGTGGGTAATTTAAAAGTTGACTGTCTTTTCCATTACTTACATACAAAATTTTCCATTTATCTTTAGGCAGGGAATATTCTTCCTGCTACCTTTTCTCAAATGAAGAAAACAGTGAAGAAAGTTCTGAGAGTCCTGATGCTATTAAACTTTAGAACCAGAATATAAAATCTGGTCCTCCAAAACAAGCACAATGAGGTTTTTCTTCCTAAGATATAGGCATTTTCTTGAAAGCATTTTGAAATATGAATAATTACTGTAGGGTTCTTGGATAAATGAAAATGGCATTTTTGTTTGCTGATGAACTTTCAAGAAAAAGTAGAATTGATTCTTGTTAACAAAATGGCTAAAAGAGGTCAACAGAATGTGGCAAGCTCATCATCCACTACTGTGTTCTCTCCCCTTTTATTTACATTTTAAATGGTGAAAGGGAACTATTATTTTCTATCAGAAGTCTTCTGTGAGATTTCTACTACCATTGCCATTTTAAAATTCCAATTGTCTCTTTACTGATCATAAGGTTAACTATCTTGTCTTATATGCCAAGTGAGTTGGAAAGATAGAAAAATAGATTTAAGGACAGACAAGACCCCTTGTTTCTTTCTTTACTTTTCATTCATATGCAGACATTTCAATTTATTTTGTTCTGGTGACTCATTTTACCTACAACTCTTTTTATATCCTCCATAAAAGGGAAATGATAATACCTTCTGTGAAAATTTGGCATTCAGATTAATTTAAAAGTACACATAGAGAGCCTAGAATGTTACATGAAACATAGTTTAAATCCAACAAATGTCATCTCCCATCTCTCCCTTAGGAAATATATTAATCTCAGAAAAACACCAAATGCGAATTGATTTTTTAAATTTTTAATTAATTAATTAATTTTTGGCTGTGCTGAGTTTTTGCTGCTGCACAGGCTTCTCTCTGGTTGTGGCAAGTGGGGGATGCTCTCCAGTTGTGGTGCACGGGAACACAGGCTTCAGTAGTTACTGCTCCCGGATCCAGAGCACAGGCTCAGCAGTGATGGTGCACGGGCCTACTTGCTCTGTGGCATGAGGGCTCTTCGCAGATCAGTGATCAGACCTGTGTCTCCTGCATTGGCAGGTGGATTCTTTACCACTGAGCCACCAGGGAATCCCCTGCTAATTGATTGTTTAAAATGATTTCTAAAAAAATATGAAATTCCCTATATTTCAAGTCAATGTACCATGTATCAACTTCATGATACATTTAAAAATTATCAATCCATTCATTCATTTCTTTGCTTACATTCACTTACTTGCTTAGTAAAATCTTATAAAGTACTGATTACTACTTGTGACCCAGGGACAAAATTGAGTTAGTTAGCGTATTAATTTTCTAGAGTTAGTACCACAAACTGAGTGTCTAAAACAACAGAAATTTGTTGTCTTACAGTTCTCGTGGTGAGAAATGTGAAATCAAATTGTTGGCAGAGTTAGTTTCTTTTGAAAGCTGTGAGGAAAGATTCTGTTCCAGACATCTCTCATTTGGCTTGCAGATCTCTGTCTTTATGTTCATATGACATTCTCCTTGTCTATATGTCTCCCTCCTGTTTTTCCCCCATCATGAAAGGAAAACCAGTCATATTGGATTAAGGCTTACCCTAATGATCTTATTTTAACTTAACTGCCTCCATAAAGACTGTGTCTGTAAGGAAGGTCATATTATGAGTTACTGGGCATTAGGATGTCAATAAAAATTTCTTGGAGGGCAGAATTCACCCATAACAGAGTTAAGAACTTGTACTCTATTGAGAGATCCAAAAATATATGTTAATAAATACTTGAACATTATCCAGCATGGACTCTGTTCCAAGGAGTTACATATGGGCAGAAAGAAGAGGTTAGATATATAACAATTTATTGTTTTCTATCATTAAAAAAAAGGCTGGATTTCTTTTTACAAGACAGATAAAGTAAAGTTTGCTCTATTCTGCTCAAATCCTGCAGGCTGGCTGTCTGATCACACTCATGGGTCCTGAGCTGTTTATTCCTGTTATTTTGTCATGGAAGAACAAAACCAACTCTGGAAAGTTCTTACCTCAAAAATGCATGTAACATTTTATTTAAAGCACCAGAACTGCCAGTATTTTCTAAGAATTATTTGTCCATTTGGACTAGCCTTATTTTAAAAGGATAAAATGCCAATTTTTTTTAAGCACTAAAATCAAGCAAAATGAACAGCAATCTGCAGGAGACTGTAAATCATATATTTGGTTGAACAAATCAATCTGTATGATAATAAAGCCAATTGTGTAGACTAGTCTTTATTAATTTTTAGAGAAATATACTAGATACTTGATATTTTAATCACATGAACAATGTTCATTATTTCCTCTATTCTGGTGGAGGTTCACAGTAATGCAAATGTATAATAATGCAGTTTAACTTACAAATTTGAGCTTTTCAACTCTAGAGATATATTTTTAAAACTCAGCAACATAAGCCAAAACATGACCCTACAGAATTTGGAAGGACTTTTGTTTTATGTTTCCTTTGTTTGTTTGTTTAATCACACTCATAAATATGTGGTGCTCCTTTCATGAGGCATAAAACAGGGTTTTACTCCCACCACTCTTCTATTTCAAGATGTTCATCATGAATTAAATATAATTGAAAGATGTTCTTCTCGTCACTCCACCAATGCCGCAATACCTGAAGATATGCTGAAATCCTAAAAGTCACTATGTATTCAACATCCTCTTTTGTAGATTCCTTCCTTCAGTTTCTTTTCCTGACATTTTTCAAGAAATAGATCATATTTTGGACACACACTAAAATTTAGCTCCAGGCATCTAAGTGCCTCTTCCTAACCTCCTTTTCCCCTAGCTGGTATTCATTTTTATCTTCAAAGTAAAGGACATTTCTTCGTTCCCACCAACATTCTGAATAAATAGTCCTTGAGATCTGTTATAAAAGTCTTTTTTTTTAAAAAAAAAGCATATATATATATGTATATATATATGTATGTATACACACACACACACACACACATACCTATATATATATATTGATTTCAACCAGTCACACTCATACCCAGTTTATAAGTTTTATTACTGTTTCCTTGAATTAGGGGAACCCTGTCCTTTAGAAGCCTGCTATCAGTACTTAACAAAGAAACAGCCAAGAGCTGAAAATATACAACCTCAAAAGCCTAGCGATTCCACTAATAATCACTCAATGAAAATTCATGAACATGCTTACCAAAACACATATACCAGGTACATGGATATATTCAGTTAGTAAGCAAGCACTTTTTAAGTTGCATATTTAAGGCTATTGAATCTTTCCATGTGTAACTATTAAGGTGAGGTTGAGAAAACTTTATAGGGAAACAGGAAAATCTACCTCTTAAAGGACATCTATGTATTTAATCTGTTGATTCAGCATCTATCTATAATGTGCATATGTATGTAAAGGGATGGGAATTATAGTATTTCTTTCATCGCTGCTCTTCATTTTTTAAAAGACTAATGTTTGCAATGCATTCTGCACTTTCTGCATCTTCCATTCTTAGAAGCAGCCAAACCAGGATTTTCTGCCCTGCATAGTGTTTTAGCCTAAAGTAGGTCAATATCACAACTGAGAAAAACTAGGCAGGATTAGAAGTTCTGGTTCAATTTGAAAAGATGATCTCCAAAACTCTGAAACACATTTATCACTAAAGCCCCACATAAGAATACATACTGTACATAGAAGAGAGACTTTGGGAAATTAGAGGTATGTAAATAATATTTTATATTCATTTTCATGGATTCAGGAAATAATATGCATGTCTAATTTTACACACACTATAAATTCAGTGGAAAAACAAAGATGGGTATGGTTTGTAGTTTCTGCTCTTGCATAGCTCTTTCTTTTAATAGGAGAGACAGATAGGTAAAGAGATAATTACCATATCACAGAGAATCTTAATCTGAAGTTTACTGACCCTTAAGTGGTAAAGGAGACTGTAGCTAACATCTGTGTTTCTATCAAAATAGCATATTAGCTTTCTAAGGGGTCATGCTATACTGCAAGTAGGTCATCTGTTTAGGTAATAAATATTTTGCCTTCTCTTCTTACCCTCTTAGCTGTCACTCTCTCTCTCACACACACACACACTCACACATACACACACACTGTATACACACAAGAGTGAAATGGATTTGGAAAAAAGTTGGTTTAATAGAAAAGCATTGCTGTATATAAATGACAGTAGTCCCAAAGAGTAACTCAGATAATTGGAATGTTTTATCTGTAACTGGCCTACTTCTAAAATGCTTGTCCAGGCTACCGCTATTCAAACATCTCAGCTATCTAAATCCTGCTGATATTTCATTAATTTGGTGAACTTAAAGTCTATTTATTGGCAATCTTCTTATCAGTACCCTTGGTGAATATTGCTAATGATCAAGAAACTGTGAGTTAGCCTTAATACATGTATGAAATCTTTAACTCAGTACTGTAGCCGGGCTCAACAAATTGATCCACGTTGGTTCATAATATGCTACCTGTTGGTCACTGCTTTTCAATTCTAAGTTTAGAAAAAGGAAATCACACATTCAGGAATTGAGTATAGACTTCAGGATAAATTACAAATAGATTGCCAAGTAAGCATATTCTTTCTATAGTAAAAATAAAACAGAGTCCATGAATTTGGGGACATTTTTATCTTAGAGGAATGCATTCTGTAAGCACTACCTGTTCTTTATCATTTCCAAAACCTCCACCATGTGTCAGCACTGTGTCAGTTCCTGGAGAAATGAAGATGAATATGGATATGCCTATGACCTTGAAGACCTTGCAGTCTCATAACTGAGACAAATAAACCCAACAGTTGTGAGACAGTGATATGGGCACCTGGCTATTGGTAGGTACAAGACACTATGGGGTGCTTACCTCTGTCAAGGGGTGAAGATTTTATTGGAATTACTGAGGGATACTTTATAGAAGTGACCCTTAAACTTTCTTGAAAGACATTTTGGAGTTAGATAAGAGGAAAAAAAAAAAAAAGGGAAAGGAGTCCAGGTTAGGCCTGGAGGCAAAAACGGAATAAGGCCAGTCATGCATTCAGGTCTTTCTGGATGCAGAATACTTGTTTGAGCCCAAAGATTTATGTTCAGCAAAAAACTTGAGATAAGTCACTTAAAGTTCTGAGTCCATGTCAAAAATCATATTCCAACTTCCTTCGCCTGGACAAGTTGTCTTGTCTCCAGTTGCTGAAAAATTACATTCTGCAGCTTTCTTTCTCCAGTATTGACAAATGGTTAAATGGAAAGGGAGGTCAAAAAAGGAAATCAATGTGATTTTACACAGTCCTCATTACTAGGTCAACCATGTCTTCTGTGTGCATACTCAAGCTGGTTTCCTTGCTCTAAGTCAGGCTTTTAAAAGGTTGCTTGCTGGCTGAACTGTCAGCTCAGGGAGAGAAAAAAATTAGTTTTCAAAATCTGTCTCCAATAAAAAAAAGTAACAGAAAATCTCACACACCACATCTATGACTCTATTTTTAATTGTCATCATTAAAGCAAAACCAAGGAGGAACCACTAATTGTCTGGTCCTTTCCATTTAAAATAAAGAACCATAAAGATTTGCAGCTGGAAGGGTCTTTGGGGATCATCCATGTCAAATATCCTTTCCCCCTTTATTTTATAAAAATGGAAATTGGCGCACAGAAAAGTCAAGTGGCTTGCCCAAGGTGACAAATTAAGCTAATGGCTGAACCTGAGCTGGGTCCCAGTAGAATGTGTTCAGCAGCCTAGGAATTTGAATCTGGAGAGTCAGGGAAAACAGTTTATTTTGAATGACAATTTATTTCTTTAAAAACAAAGCTTTATATTTAACATAAAAGTTTTATGTGATATCACCTGGTAGCCATTGGTCTGTGGCTTTCTCTGAGTCTGTGTGTGTGGGGTGAGGAGGACATTACTCTTTATTCTTAAGCATCTCCTACCCAGTGGTTCTCAAAACTGGCTGCATATTAAGATCACTTTAAAAAATCAGTATCCAGTCTCCCCTCCATAGCAATTCTAATTTAATTGGCCTAGGGTGGTATCCTAACACCTGTATATTTAAAGTTCCCTACATGACTCTAACACAAAGTCAGTAGAGAAAACAATTGCTTTGACCCAGCATCATAATGAGGATTCAGTTGTTCACAAACCTGCCCATACTCACATACCACGTTACTGCTAATTATTTACTATTTTCTTCTTACTGACTAATATTTAACTTATGTAAATTTATTTTAATTTTAGGTCAATCTGGCAAATGATAAACACCTATTTTAAAATGAAATAAACATGATATAACCAAAATATGATTATTAAATATTAGATAGATAACATTGGTTATCTGAAATTTTGAGCCTAAAACCTTTTTTTGCTGAACATAGAGATACCATATATAAGGAAAATGGTTAAGATGGTCACGTGACACCAAGACCTTCCTGCTGTGAGTGGGTAGACTGACATAAAAGTGTGACAGGCGTATTTTTCAAAACATATCTGTTCTCTTACACTGCCACCTCACAGTACGAGTGGTGAATGTCCCATGCTTTGATCACCTGTGATTTAATATACAGGAGGATGCATGGGATTTTGTCTTTATTTCGCACACCTGCAGACATATAAAGGCACTCACCTTTTGTCTCGGTTTTTCCTGTTGTTCATAGTGAGCTATGAACCACACTGCACTGTCTAAAGTTGATGATTTCTAACTACATTTAACTCCCTGGGTATCTTGATGCTTTTTTCATGAGGAACCTATTAAAAAAAAAAGGGGGTATGGCAGGTCCACTCCTCTTATTTCCCTCTTCCTTCCAAAATTCCGGAGTCAGCCCACTAGATTAGTCAGGTATATGCAAACTGTTTATCATGGGGTTTGAGAAATTTCAGGGAATAATCAAACACAGGAAGTGAGAAGTCAAGTTTAAGTCGACTATATTCTGCAGTCTCTGATGAAGACATTTGATAAAATAGGCCCCTAGTGAGGAGGAGACCTAGAGATATGTCCCTACTAGAAAAGGGACACCAGTGAATCAGTCATCACATCCTGAAGAGGACAGTAGTGGCAGTGGAGGTGATAAGGGAAGGATGGTGGTGGACCACACAGAGCATGGGTCACATACACACTCATCACAATTATGGTCCCCAAATTTTTCTTTTGGAGAAACTTTTATACTTGGAGACCCCTAGCCAGCCTTCTCAAGGCAGATGATCAGACTCACCTCCTTGTGTCTGCAGCTAATCAGTTTACAAGGTTAACCATTTCCATACTGTCTCTGGGTTGTTCTTTACTTTTTTGTCTGTTTATCTGTATTCTTCCCCTCTCTCACCTTCCCCTTCTCTGTTTTTGCTTTTTGTTTTTGTCCAGACTCCAAGGCCATCTCCCTCATATATGAATAATTAACATTTGAAGTAATCGTTTGAAAAAACATATGTATACCCTTACCCCCAAGGCCCCCAGTTTCCCCACACCCACTCTCCACGGAGTGATCAGTTTCCCTAAATCCTTCCCCCTTTACTCCCTTGGGAGCTGATCTGCATTGTGAGTGGTGTTCAGATTGCTGCAGGATGGATGTGCAGGTCTGAGGTCTCAGATCCCAGGAAGTGAGGTGGAGAAGTCAGGGCTGCCTCTCGCTCACAAGGGCAGGTGTGCCACCCCACAGCTGTGTCTCCCTTACAGCCTCAGCTCCAGGCTGAACTGCAGGCCTGCTGGTTCCTCTTGCTGTTCGGATTACGGATGTGCCTCACGAGGATAGACACTGAACTCATCTCAAGGAAGGAGTCATTCTTAGAGTTAGCAAGGTGCTTGCATCTTCCTTGGATCAATGGTTCTCAACCTTAGTTACAAGTTCTAATCATCTGAGAACAACAGTACTCATAACAGCCCTACTAGAGATATATGTGCATACTCAGGAGAGATTAGCTTAACATTTTTAAGCCATCATGTGATTTAAATGTCTAACAACTTTTATCCCATTATGCTTTGGAATTAGGTGTCTCTATTATTACTTATTAAGAATCATTTAATTTACTGTATTTGTTTGGTTTCCTTAATTTTTTAATTTGGTTGTGGGCAATGCATGGAGCTATATTGGCTTTTAATGCTCTCCAATATGTTGGCTACCTGGTGAGAAGAGCCAGGTCACTGGAAAGGACCATGCTGCCAGGAAAGACTGAAGGCAGGAGGAGAAGTGTGACAGAGGAGGCGGCGGTTGGATGGCATCACTGACTCACGGACATGGATCTACCAAACCCTGGGGGACAGCGAAGGGTAGGGAAGCCTGGCGTTTTGTAGTCCATGGGGTCGCAGAGTCAGAGATGACCTAGCAACTGAACGAGAGCAATAATGTTCTCCAGGCACCCAAGGAAGCGCTGAAGGCATTACATGCCATGCATGTACACAGACGTATAGACATAAACACACACACACATTCATTCTACAGTCCGACAGGGTCCCCTGTTGCTTTTAAAGGCCAGTGATCTTACGTGATCTGCTTCTTTAAACTCAACTTACAGTCTCTCTCCCTTCCTTCTTAGACTCCAGACACCCCTAATACCATTTCATTTTGTGGAAAAAGCAAAGCTCCAAACAGTTTTTTTTTTTTTTTTTAATATTTTGCTCATGTAGCCCCAAAGGCCTGAATAGTCACACAAGTTTAGCCTCCTCAGACATACACACACACACCCTTTTAATGATGAGAGTCATTCTTCAAATCTCATTTTAAATATTACTTTCTCAAAAAGTCCACCAATATCATGTTTCTCTACCACAAAACTACAATGTAATGTTGATATGAATTAACAACCCCTCGCAGTATTGCGTCTCAGTGTCACAAGCTTCCAGCATACAACAGTTTTATCCATGTTTTTTAGAAGAGAGATAAAGAGGGAGGAAAGGTAGGTGGGAGAAAGGATGAACAGATGGAAGGAAGGAAATGAGGCAGGAGGGGCAGTGAGAGAATGAAGGAAGGGAAGAAAGCATATTCTTGGAATAAGGCACCTCTCCTCTAGACAGGAAATCCAACATGTCTTCTTAAAACACAAAAATAACCAAAATAACAGTTTATTCTTAGAAAGTCATCTATCTTGAGAACAGAATGTCTTTGATAGGCAATAGGTATATTCTGTATAAACCTCTATACTCTCAGACATTTCAATAATGCAGAGTTTCATTTATATCCATTATGAACTTAAAATAATTTTGAATTATTTTTAATTGATTTGATCCTTAATTTATGGTGTTTACTTAACAATGGCCATCACTTCTCTTTCCATTCATAAATCCATTCTATAAAAATCAACTTACACTATCTCATGTGCTACTTATTTATAACAGATATTTTGATAACTGTAGCTAACAGCAATGCAATCTGTTGGCACATTTGAAGAGATATGGACAGAGAGCAGAAGTATTTGGCTCCTTTTAGGTGAAATGAAGGTGGCTGTATTTTTGCAACACAGGCAAAAGGCAAGCTATTTATTGAGAATCTGGTTATCTTGTGGCTCAAATAAAGACGAGAATTTTGACACTGGCCAAATAGTCATCACTGTAATGAATGTTACTGTAAATGAATGGAAAGTATTTATTGGTTTTCAGCAGAGCAATGTCTACATTGTATAAAAATTTTAACTAAAATCAGAGTATTCCCACTAGTAAAATGAAAACACAAAACACAAATAAGGATACCACTTTCAAATATTTTTATCTGAGCAGGGGAAGTGAGGGGGCTTGCCCTATAAGGACATGTCTCTGCTAAGGGGTACACAGCTATTAAACACAGCCCTGCAACGAGGAGAAAATATTTTCACTTCAAGAAAAAGATGAGTGTGTGACATACAGAAAAGCAGCTCTGTCTTTTGTTTCTTATAAAAGAAATTTACCACTAATGCTCTTTCCACTCACCGTCTGCCTCTGAGATCCCCTTATCCTCTTCTGATAGACAGACACAAACTGAATTACCAAACAAGCTTAAAAAAAAAACCAAAAAAACCACCTAGGGGCAACCAATAACCTCTGTTATCAAACACTGTCTCGTCACTGCCATCTTGTGGGCAGGACGCTACCATGCACTTCTTTTGGCCAAATCAGGGAAACCACGTTGGCATCTTCCCAGGAGTGAGAGTTAGAAACTGCAAACCGGTAGACACTCAAAAGGAACAGAGGGGAAGCTTCTTCTACTGAGTTTCTGCTGAATGACAGCAGCTGAACTATTACCGTATAAAGTTGAGATGCTTATGTACATATCCCCCCAAACAACTGCTGTTACAGTTAAAGGTCAGCAGAAAAGGCTGCCATTGTTTCTTTTTAGTTTGTATATGTTTATATGTAAATGTACATGTGTGTGTGTGTATATAAAGTATATTTATATATGTATATAAAATATTTGTTTATTTGGCTGTGCCAGTCTTAGTTGAGGCATACAAAATCTTTAGTTGCACATTGCAGCCTATGGGATCTAGGTCTCTGAAGAGGGACTGAATCCAGGGTCTGCATTGGGAGGGTAGAGTCTTAACCACTGGATCACCAGGGAAGTCCTTATATTTATATAACATATGTAAGTTATATATATGCTCATAAGTGTGTGTGTGTGTGTGTGTGTGTGTATGACTTTCAGTAAATAAGTATTTACTGCAGATTATAAAATAAAACATGAGGCAGCGTCCCCAGGCATATTAAATTTACTATAAACACTTTAATAAGATAATAGGAAGCAATATCATATTATTTTTAAAATTCTGGGAGGCTATACACCCAAACATTCCTTGTAGTTTGATAAGATTATGGGTGACTAATATTTGTCATTATAACTGCCTACCCTCCTCTTATCTTATCACCTGTCATTGAATAGGAAAAGCGGTTCCATTGAGACTGGTCATTTACGATGCAAGACCAGTTTTCAACTCCAACTGCAGTGTGCAAAGGTGATAATGAAGTCAGAGATGGCCTGGAAAAAGAGAAGAGACAGGATATGGAATGACTGAAGGCATTTGACTTTGTCCACAATGTGAAAATGAAAAAATTTCCAGATCAAAATGTAGTGGAAAAAGAGCTGGGTCAGGTGTGCAAATAACTTGTTTATAATTAAAAGTCTGTAAGTATGGGTTAATATTGGGAAAACATTTTACTTTTCTGGAAGAGTTTCACCATCTGTAACATGAAGAGGTTAGAACAGTTAACTCAAACTTTTCTGAGCTTTTACACTGATGGTAAAACTGATGCTGGGATGGGATGATGGGAACATAGTTGGCCCAAGTGACTTTGTCCTTTGTCTTGGTTGGGTTTTCAGTCACGCGGTTATTCCGCACTTGCAGGAGGTTAACTATTGGAATTAAATGGAGGACTACTGTAGGCAAACATTTGAGGAAAGGGCTGTGGATGGAGGGAGTCATGAGGGCTGGGGTAACTAGGACTTGGAAGGTAGATATGAAGCAAGTTTGAGAAGCAGCTCATCTTGTCTTCCAAGGCCCCATCTCTCCATTTAGATGTACAACCTCTATTCCTTATCAAAACTTGATCTCAAAAAGGTATGTTGAGCTAATAATATTAAAGAACAAGTCACTAATGCTATCTTAAAGGGAGGCTTCTTAAATCAAATTAAAGCTAAAAGTTTCAAGTCAGGGGAAAAAAAAACACATCTTGTCGATTCTCCAACAAATCAGGAAAAATATTTTTTTGAGGTAGGAAAATTCTACTCCACCTACTCAGACTGGTAGTTATGAGAGGAAATGTCTGTATATCCTCTGTTTATTTTAGATGGAACCCTTGTCTGTATTCCCACCCAGGGATTTAGAAAATAGGACACAATACATCGATGGTGTCACATGCAATTAGTACCCTGGTGCATTGCTAATGAGGAGACTCCAGCTCCAAAGAGGCATTTTAAATAAGCCCAAGAATATCTCATATCTTCAAAAATTGCTCTTATAAATTAATAAGTACATACACATAGCATACAAAAATGAAAATTAATTCTGGAAACAAGCGCCATGTGCACACTGAGTTAGGTGCTAAGAACTAGGCAAGCGGGAAGTCCCGTGGCCGTAGGGGTCACAGAGCGCATCAGTGCAGGATCAGATACAGGACATCTCACTGGGATATGAGGGAAGGGAAAAACAAGGTCTGTTTTACAGAGTCAGGCTCAGAGTCAGGACAGGAAGGATCAGAAGCAGGTGTGATCAGATCTCACAGATGTGTCAAGCTGGTTTTTGAGGGAGCACAGAATTTTCTTGCCTAAAAGAAATAGTTGGTGCAAAGGCAGGCAGGTATAAAAGAAAACTGGGGGGAAAGATAGCCACTTCTTGAGGACATAAAATACTAGAACATACTTCATAAAAGGTGGAGCTAGAAAGAAAGTTTTGGCCTGAAAATAATTTTGAAGGAAATTTTACAACTTAATGAGAGGCCCATAGGCTTTTGTAATCAGTTATAAACTGAGATCCCAACTTGAACCAGTTCCAACATAAGGAAAGGGAAATCACACAAAACAAGCTACGTCTTAAAGCTTTAATGCTGAGAATCCCTTTTGGATCAGACCTCATTTCAGAGCTGTACCAAATTAAACGGAAACTTTAGAACTTGTGCAGTCCAATGGATATATGTGAACCAAATGATGTAAGCCATATATATAATTTTCATTTCTATAGTAGCCACATTAAAAAGCAAAAAACAATGAAATTAAAACCAAATTTAATCTATGAAATGTATCTAAAATAAACTTTTCTATACAATTATTAGTAGAATATTTTACATTATTTCCTTAAACTAGGTTATTGGGATCCATTGTATATTTTACACTAACTGCACATCTTAATTTCAGCTACTGATATTGCAAATACTCAGTAGTTACAAGTGGCTAATGATTACCTTATTGGACAATACTTGCTCCTGCTAGTAGATGAAAAGTGATCAAAAATCAGTTAATTATGATGTTGGCTGTGTACAAAGTTCCCTTTTAGAAGTTTTGATAAAGTTTCTCTCTTCTTAAGTCTGAAAACTTTGCCATAAATGTGTTGAATTCTTTCAAATGCTTTTATTTACATTTGTGGACTGGGAAGTTCTTCACTCTCTCTTTGCTCTCTCAAATGTTAGATAAAATTCAGCAGTGAGTTATCAGAAATTCAAGTAATAAAATGTTTGGTTAAGATTAGTATGCTTTATCTATAAATATTTGACTTGGATTGCATATTACTCTAATCTGGGACTAGAGTTTGCTTTGTGAGGTTTATCATTAGAAATTTAAGGTTGTTAGTCCTCCTATTACTCCTTTTATTTTGCATTAGTCTTGTTAAATCATGTTTTTATGAATGTGTCGCTTTTTGGTTTCTGGAAGCGACAGCCATGGCCTGTTCTTTGCTACAGGCACCAGATGCTCCCCCTTTACTTCTCATCATCACTTCCCTTCTTGGGAGATCACCTATCCATCAATATCTTCAGACTCAACCACCTCGGACTGAGCCCATCAAAGTCTCTGTTGGCAATGTCATTGGGAGTATTTGCAGCCTAATTAATCTATCTTTGTGGTGCCTCAAAACAGCACACACACCGCCTTAATTGCTACAACCTCACACCCACTGGGGACCACAAACAGAGAATAAGCAGACTGGATGCACCCTGCAAGTCCTGTATTTGCATCATTTACTGCAAGATTAATGAGAGCTAGCTGAAAAGCCAGAAGTGTGGGATAAAAACCATAGGTCTGGGTTTTAGAAAGCCTCCCATGCCACTTAAATAGAGTAATAACTTTACCCATAATAGCACAGTCTCTTGGGTAACATTAAGGCTTTTATTTTTGCATTACATCCTTTAAACACATTACTTACTGTCAATGAAAGCTTGAAACTTGAAAATAATATTGATTAAAAGTAAACCTCAAAATGGAAACTAATGTTTCTTTAAATGTTTAAAATGCAATTTCATATGGAGTAATCAAATTTAAAGTGCATATGAGTGTGCGCGCGCGTGTGTGTATATATATATGTATGTGTGTGTCAGAGTAATTCTGAAAAAGGAATATTTCAATCTTAAACATTTCTGAAAATAACCATAGTAATAAATGACATGGCAAAGAAGAAAATTATTAACTACCCAATAAAATCAACCAGAAAATACAAATCAACAATAAGAAAGTAAAGTGAAAGTCGCTCAATCATGTCCGACTCTTTGTGACTCCATGGACTATACAGTCCATGAAATTCTCCAGGCCAGAATACTGGAGTGGGTAGCCTATCCCTTCTCCAGTGGATCATTCCGACCCTGGAATCAAACAGGGGTCTCCTGCATTGCAGGCAGATTCTTTACCAGCTGAGCTATCAGGGAAGCCCTGCAACAAGAAAGCCCTCACTGAAAAGCAACAAAATCCTTGTGTACTTGACATTAACTCCAGACTCCTTGAATATGAAGCACTGCCGTATCCGTATTTCAGTCTTGTGAAGCAAGCTGCAATGTGTTTCAGTTATTCCAATGATCAAAAATTGGATATTTGCATTACTTAAAGATGTACCAATTTCTTCCTTGAAATAAAATAATCCCTTATTGTAGCATGATTCAATTTTATTTGTGAAAATTCCATTGACTGTTTAAAATGGTATACATGTGGAGTAAAGTTGAATCCACATGCAGATTGTGGCTTTCTAATAGAATCTGATGAACACAAAATATGATGTTTGGAATCATGACATGAATCTAACTTAGGCTTCAACTCCTGATGTTAGGAAGTAGGTTAGAGGAGAGGAATCTTGGCCTGTCTCAACACCAATATCATCATAAGGATCATATGGAGAATGGATGCCAGTGTTACTTGAAACCATCAGGTCTTTCAAAGATGGCCATTTATTTTATTTAAAAATTTTAATAGAGTATAGTTGCTTTACAGTGTTAGTTTCTATTGTGTAGCGAGGTGACTCACATCTCCCCTCTTTTCTGGATTTCCCTCCCATTAGGGCACCACTGAGCAGCAAGTAGGGTACCCTGTGCTATATAATAGGTTCTCATTAGTTATCTATTTTATACACAACACTGTATATTTGTCCATTCCAGTCTCCCACTTCATCCCAACCCCCTGTTCCTCCTTGGTATTCATAAATTTGTTCCTTACATCTGCATCTAAACTTCTGCTTTGCAAATAAGATCACATCTGTATCTTTTCTCTAAATACCACACATGTATGTTAATGTATTTTTCTTATTCTGACGTACTTGGCTCAGTATGACAATCTCTAGGTCCATCCATGTCTTTACAAATGATTCAATTTCATTCCTTTTTATGGATGAGTAATATTCCATGGTATATATTTAGCACACCTTCTCTATCTATTTTCCTGTTGGTAGACATTTGTTTCCATGTCCTGGCTATTGTAAACAGTGCTTCAATGAACACTGAGGTGAAAGTATCTTTTGCAATTATAGTTTTCTCTGAGTATATGACCAGTAATGGGTTTGCTGGCTTATATGGTAGTTTTATTTTTAGTTTTTTAAGGAACCTCCGTATTGTTTTCCACAGTGGCTGTACCAATTTACATTTCCACCAACAGTGCATGAGGGTGAAAATGTAAAATTTCCATTTTTCCTCACACCCTCTCCAGCATTTATTCTATATTGAATTTTGGTGATGGCCATTCTGATCAACATGAAATGATACCTCATTGTAGTTTTGATTTGCATTTCTCTAATAATTAGTGATGTTGAACTTATTTTCATGTTTGTTGGCCATCTGTATGTCTTCTTTGAAGAAGTGTCTACTTAGGTTTTCTGCACATTTTTTTATTTTTTATTGAGCTGCTTGTATATTTTGGAGACTAATCCTTTGTCAGTTGCTTCATTTGCAATTATTTTCTCCCATTCTGATGGTTATCTTTTCGTCTTGTTCCTGGTTTCCTTTGCTATGAAAAGGTTTTAAGTTTAATTAGGTTCCATTTGTTTATTTTTGTTTTTACTCTCATTTCTTTAGGAGTTGGGTCAAAAAAACATCTTCCTGTGGTTTATGTCAAAGGGTGTTCTGCCTATGTTTTCCCCTTAAGAGTTTTGTAATGTCTGCCCTTTCGTTTACATCTTCAATCCATTTTAGGTTTATTTTTGCATATGTTGTAAGGAAGTTTTCTTATTTCATTATTTTACATGTAGCTGTCCAATTTTCCCTGCACCACTTATTGAAGAGACTATATTTTCTCCATTGTATATTCTTGCCTCCTTTGTCACAGATTAGGTGTCCACAGGTTGTGGGTTTATTACTGGGCTTTCTATCCTGTTTCATTGATCTGTATTTCTGTTTTCGTGCCAGTAGATGGTCATTTATTTTTAAAACTACTTGATGCTTCCAATGTACACAGAAATAGATCAGCTACCATCTATATCAAAAGCATAAGATTACATAGGTGAAATGATCCTAATCAGAAAATAAGCTAAGATGGTTCCAGGGTAATTTCCAAAATGTTTATCATTTTTCCATTGTATTATCATAATTATATGATATACATTTAACTTAAGTAAATTTTCAGTTTTCCAATTTTGTGACCAAGAGAGCAAATAATTGGATGCAAAAACCATACCATGGAAATCTTAGTTTGTGGAAGTTCCAAGATTTGTGGAGAATAAAGTAAAGCAGATTAAAAGTATCAAGGAAATAACCAGCTAGTATAAAAGCATTTATAGTATTTGAAATGTGTTTTCACACATACACATAAAATTACTGATAAAACCAACTATGTATTAGTCTTTATGAAGTTTATGTACTCTAGAGAAAGAACAGAAAAACAAACAAATGATTATGATTTTAGGTGCTTTAAAAATATGAAGCCAAAAAGGGTAAAATCCTCTAAATTTTAGTGATCTAAAAAGAGAGGTGCCATGCAAAAGGTAGTGGATGGGGTTATGCTAGTAATATACTTTAAAAAATTCATGATGTGTTTTAGGGTAGGCAAGGAATTTGATGGGATAGGGATGAAGGGCCTGAAGGAAGGATTAAGACAAGGCAAGTAATGATGTACTAGGTCTTATGTGGTATTCTATAAGGTTAGTATTCCTACTGTGGTCACAAGAAGCCACTAAGTAACCTCAAGCAGTGGAGTGTCATACCAGCTTCATGTCTGGTAACATGAGTTTGCCTACCCTGTAGGGGGGCTTCCCTGCTGGCTCAGGTGGTGAAGAATCCGCCTGCAATGCAGGAGACGCCAGTTCAATTCCTGGGTTGGGAAGATCCCCTGGAGAAGGGAAAGGCTATCCACTCCAGTATTCTTGGGCTTCCCTGGTGGCACAGCTGGGAAAGAATCTGCCTGTAATGTGGGAGACCTGGGTTCGATCCCTGGGTTGGGAAGATCCCCTGGAGAAGGGGAAGGCTACCCTCTCCAGTATTCTGGCCTAGAGCATCCCATGGACTGTATAGTCCATGGGGTCACAAGAGTCAGACACAACTGAGCACTTTCACTTTCATTTTACCACGTGGGGAAGGGATTTGGGGGTGATTAGATAGGAGATACAAGACCATGCAGTGCCTATTTCGTGCAGTTTGGACAGGAAATGATGTTTCTAAAACTGATCTCATACAGTAGAATAGAGGGTTGTAAGTATAGATGAATTAAAATGACTCCAATAAGCTAAACAATTGGATATAGGGTAAGAGAGAGATTTTTAAAGATAACACTTCTACCCTTTTGCTAAAAGAGATTTATTGGATGTTCTATGTGACTACAGGTGCACATTAGATTTGGTGATACACTAGCATAATATCATCTGCTAAACAAACACATTCTCTTTGAATTATAGCAAGAATTCTACAATAGTCTTGTGCAAACCTGTATTCTCATATTGGCTAGAAAGGCAATTTCCTCTCTTGGAACTACAGAATTCAAGGCATTTTTCATTGAAATTACTGACCTTTGCCATAAAATGTTTCAGGAAATAATTGGCACTCTTAAAGACAGAGGTTTTTCTTTATTTTTTAATGTAGCATCTTCTAAGCACTGGCACAAAAATTATATGTCCCATATAATGTGGGTGTTCTGACAGTGCAGTCAAGTTAGATTAATTGTAATAAAAATTGTCACTAAAGCTCTCAGCTTATGCCATCTAATATTGTGTGAATACATTTTATTTCCTAACATTATGAAACAGCCAAGAGTATAATAAATTACTTACCTAAGCCCTTTGAGGATTTTTGCATAATTTACCAAAACAAATTGATTTTAGCGGAAAAGCTGCTAATTTACATGGGTAGGAAGTGTTTTCCTTGGTGTGATGAATTTAATTTCAATTTCCCTGTTTGCATGAATTCACTCCAGTAATTCATCACTGTTAGATTAAACTACAACTATGTTTTACTTGAGTAAGTCTCTAACATTCAATATACATGAATGAAAATGAATTGCCTTTATAGCATGGCTGTATATGTGTGTGTGTATATGTGTATATATATGTATGTATGTGTGTGTGTGTATATATATATGTGTTATATATATAATACATTATTGATAGCTTTTAAATAAAGTAATTTTTAAATGGATATACAATGACAATGATTTTTAAATATGAACTAAGTAGTTTAGTACTCTTATTAAGCTGCATTTCAAGGTTTGTTCTTATAGAAGGAGATATACATTTATAGGGTACTGGATATGTACCAATTTATGACCTGGATATTTTATGTTTGTCATGTTATTATACTTTCTAACATCTTCATGAAGTAGGATTTTTGGCCTCTTCTGGAAATAAAGGACTCTGAAACCAAGCAAGGAAAAACTCCTCACCTCTCTTTGTATTATAACTGGAGCCTCATTGAGTCAAGGCATCTGCCTCCGGTTATGTGGCCTTTGTTTTCTCACATAAAGTATCTGTCACTTAAGGTCCATAGATTGCCACTACACTTATGCCTGCATACTGATGAATACACACATATATATGTATATATGTATGTATATACATACCTTTAAAAAAAAAGCAATTACTCAGATTTCATAGAACATTCTTGGGGAATTGGCAACCTTGAACCCATTCTTGTGACATACCACGTAAGACTGATGCCTTCAATTTTTACTGTAATATAACTAGATAACTCTTCTTATCTACTGATAAAAACAAACAAAAAAACCCTAAAAGTTGGTAGCTTGTATGTGTGTGTGCATGCTCAGTTCTGCCCAACTCTTTGCAACCTCATGGACTGTAGCCCACCAGGCTCTTCTGCCCTTGGAATTTTCCAGGCAGGAAAACTGGAGTGGGTTGTCATGCCCTCCTCCAGGGGATCTTCCTGACTCAGGGATAAAACCTGTGTTTTTATGTCTCCTACATTGGCAGGCAGATTCCTTACCACTAGCACCACCTGGGAATCCAAAAAGTTAGTAGCTTAAAACATATTTATTATCTTAGACAGTATTTTAGGGTCAGAATCTTAGAGTGGCTTAACTGAGTGGTTCTGGTCTAGAGTCTCTCACAAGGTTACAGTAAGCTGCTGGCCTGGCCCAACTGTAGTCACCTCAGGGTTTAACTGAGGCTGAAGAATTAACTGCCAAGCTCATCCATGTGGTTGCCATGCCTCGTTTCCTCACTGGCTTCTGACCATTGACTCCGTCCCCTGCCAAGGGAGGCTCTCCACAGGAAGCCTGAGTGTCCTCAGGACATGGCAACTCACTTTGCCCACAGTGAGGGATCTGAAGGAGCTGGCTAGGAAGCGGACATCCTCGATAGAAACTGCAGTCTTTTATAACCTAATCCGAAGTGACAAACAATCTCTGCTCTCTGTGCTGTTGATCACACAGACAAACACTGGTAAAATGTGGGAGGAATGCTTGCAAGGTCTGAGTACCGGGAGGCAGGCATTAGTGGGGGGAGTCAGGGAGGCTGGCTACCACAAGTAGCAATGTGTACATTTCCACTGCAAAGTAAAAATGTCATAGCTAATATCAAATAGTCCATACAAAGACAGCATCTCTCAAAAACTGCCAAGGGCTTTTTCAGGGGCTTAGAAATAATGTTGCTCTCTCCACATGTAAGATCTGGACAATTAACTTAATGCCACAGTGAAAAATGTGTGATGAGACATAATGCTAACTGAGGGACAAGCTCTTTTGACCTGAAAAGATCTAAGTGTTCCAGAAGCTATGTGTGAAACACTTCATAAAATGTGCTCCATCTTTTGATCCTTTAGAGAAGCAGAGAACATTTTACATAACTCTGGCACTAAGAAAACTTAGCTATCAGATCAGATCCACCAGCATCTCAGTGAAAAAAAGGCTGTGCATTTCAGCTAATGTAAAACTTGATTACAGTGGTTTAAACACCCAAAAGGAGGGATGTTGCTGTTGGTCTGAGTTCAAATTTTGCTTATCTCTAATTTTCTTGAGCTTTTCCCCATTGCTTACATTTTCATAATGTCCACCCATCTGTTCCAGATGCAGGTATCATTTCCAGTTTCATGATTGGCATTAGGGAGGCAGTATAGTGCCAGCTACAACTTTTGATTTTATTAGGAAAGTAAAAGCTTTCCAAAACCAGCAGATTTCCAATTTACCTTCTTTGCCAAGATTAACAAGAACATGGTGAGTAATAATAATAGCTTATACACATATAGCACTTACTATATGCTACAGGCCATTCTAGGTATATTTTACACAATAACTCATTCAAATATCTACCTCACTGTAACCAGATGAGGTAGATGCTCTGGTTATCTCTTATTCTGCAGAAGAAAGAGGAAAGTCATGTTTTGCGCAGTCACACAGCTTAGTGAGTGGGTGAGATGGGATTAAAACTCAAAGATTTGTTTCTAGAATGCATCCTGTTAATTATAATTCTAGAGAAATATGTCACCCTTCTCTGACTGTGGAGAGGAAGGGGTTGTGCATAATAAGCTTTTTCAGCCTTTTAAGCGGCAGTAGCATTAGAGGAAGAAAAGCATTAGAGAATCAGAGTTAGGTCTGCCCAACAATCTTGTTTGCTGTGATATGTTACCATCATGTGTCTATTAACCCTGTTTAAGGTTAGATTTTTTTTCATATATATGATGGTGGAAAAATGGATGCTTTACTCATTTTAGGTCATACAACATTAGCCATTTTTGGGCCAACTAGGAGCTGCAAACTCTTTTTTGCTAACTGTAATAACAGATGTAATTTTTCTAAGGTGCTATTCTAAAGAGTATAAATGATAGATGATTATAATTCCTTAATTACTCAGCAAATTAAAATACAAGTACTTACAGTTGCATCAGCTTTTACATTTTAAGTTCAGTAAGAATTAATTTTTAGGTCCTTTAACTTTCTTACTATATAGAATGCCTCTTCTTTCTAATGTCAAGCATTTGGTGTCCACTGGGAAGTAACTGGACTAGGGAAACTTAAGGGCCATTTTTCCCTCCAGAAGGCTTTTGTCATGTGTGCCAGTAGCAGTCTAACCACTTTCTTGCTGAGCTCTCATTATAAACATTAGAATGGGCATCCCCCTGCTTTCCAAACAAGCATAGTGTCACTCCTGCCCATGAGGGACAAATTTTGAGGCATCTTCAATATCTTTCAAATATTAATTGAATGACATTTGCTCTTATTATTAATTACTGGAGCAAAGGACAAATTATGGGAAGAGGTCTTAACAATAGAAACCAAGTTATTGGAACCTGCAGATATATACGTGCTCACTGACCCATGTTGTCCACATTAATAGTCGTGCCCTAACACTGAACAGAAGGCCTTACTTTCTCAGAACTGACATCATTAGGACTGAGCTAATACTCAATGGGAGGTACCCAGAACTCAAAAACAGTGACAGGGCAACAGCCTTACCAGTTATTCTACTCATTCATATGTATTATAGCATGCAGCCAAATTCAGAGTGGCCTTTAACTAAATAAAGAATATTTATAGTGAGCTCCAATTTTATGCAGAATACTACATTGCAAGAAGATTTAAAACATATTTCCAATTCTATGTGGACCCCTCAGAATCGCGGAGTTGACCAAATCTTTACTGGGCAATGGACGGAGAGTGAGATTAAACAAATGCAAGCTTCTCAGGGCACCGGTTTAGTAAAACATTGACTCATTGCCTTCTTTCTCAGGGCTTAGGTGCTCAGGAGGCAATATAAGATGCAGCCTCCATTCCAGGACAGAGTACAGAATCTGACAGGGCACAAACACAATTAATACTGTTTGAAACATGCTATGTGAGAGAAACCCTAAACTGGACTGGACATCTGGAAAGACATCATGGGAGCTGTCATCCACCAGTGAACCCTCAGTTCCAAACATAAAGGGGGTTCTCAGTAAATATTTGTTGAATGGAAGCATTAATAACTGAATGAAATCAGGGAGTGAAGAGCGTATTACTGGGGCATAGATTAAAAGCATTCATTCTGATATTTGGGGCAGGCAGGGAAGATAGATAAGAGTGACAGCTGCCATGCCTTGATAGACAGGATGGAGTCACCCAGGTGGAGAAGTGTAGGAAGACCAACTGAGGCTGAGAGAAGGCACACAGCAGAGAACTCGGATGAGACAGCCCCTTCTGGATTCAAGCAACTGGTTCCATTCCAGAAAAGAGTATTTCTATCTCAGTCTGAAAAGAATGGAATGGGTATTCTCACTGTGTAGAAACAAGAAAAATAAATAATTTCACAAATGATTTACATTCACTATTAACAGAGGGGTTTGCTTTTATATGAGGTTATAGATAGAGATATTTTTTAAATCAGAGAGTAAATAATTTCTACTTTTCTTTCAGTTAACCTTTATCATATTCACACAGAATGCAGCATTTTAAGATGAAGGAAAGGTTAGGTAATTATGGATAGTACGGCTAGGAATGTTTTAAATTGCAAGCAACTATTTAAAATAGTGAAGGTCAGAGCATATTTCTTTATCCTTTAGTCCTCTGCATACTTAGAAAATCACTTTAATCCCGTTTAAGAGATTGCTCAGTAAATATCTGGATATTTCCCCCAAAGCATACCTATAACAATCTTTATCAAAAATATGTCTTAGACATTTACCAATAAATGTGTCACACAAAGAAAGTTTAAATTGCCAACAATGACTATTAGGTTTCCATGGGACTGGGGACAATGAACCATGGAATGACAAATAACAATAGGTTCAGAATGGCAAGGAAACAACAATTTTGCAGTGGGTGTGAAGAGGTTGAAGATGGCATCACAAAACCAATTAATGGCAACAGATAAGTGTAAAGGGCTAAAAATAGCACAAACAGTAAAGACAGGTGATCACTGAGGAGAAGCTTTCAGAGAAGACAGGGTATTTAAATTACATGGAAAACTACAATGTCCAGAGGAAGAGAAAGGAAAAGACATTATTAATTAAAGGCCACTGCACATGCTTAGGATAAAAGCAGAGAAAAACAACATTGAAGAAAAGTTAGTGGTATGGCTTAAGTGGAGTATAGGGTGTTTGAGAGCAACCAGAAGACAGGCACTAGAGTCTGCAACATGAATCTGCCATGATGGTTTAGGCAGAGCAACTCTTTATAAGTTTAACAAGGATTTTTTTTTCAGTCTTCATAGTCTGTCAGTATCTCACAGGTCTTCTTAAATCTTAGAAGGATATGATACATTCATTTCTGCAAGTTTCAATCAAGCATGCTTAGACTGATGCTCAAGGAGAGATAGAAAGGCATCTTGATCTATTCCTCGAAGTTCCCTTCTGGCTTCTATGATCACAAACATGGAATATGCTTATCATTGAAATTCATCATATTCATTTTCTCTAAGAAGAGTACTGCATGATAATACTGAAAAAAATGCAAACTTGCTAGTATTTTTATGCAGATCCCTAAGCCTGAAAATATTAGGAGTAACTTTCTAGGTTAAAAAGAAACACCTATAATAACTTAATCTGCACAGGACTTCTGCATAGACATATAATGAGATGGGTATTGGCAGAGTGCTATGCTTATTTAGCTGTGGCCTTATAAAAAAAAAACAATCATTTGCATATTTCTCTCAGTTAAGTATTATACTGACATACTTAATTAAAACCATAAAGGGCACTGACAATATTTCATTCTTTTAATGAAAGAGGAAACATATTATACAGTTTAGACTGTCTCTGCAGTTAATTTTTCCCGACTTTTTACTGCTCAAACTGTGCTCCTTCTATGAATGTTGTCAATTAGGATGAAAAGAAGGAAAATTAAAGTCGCTCTTGAAAATGCACTTGTGTTTGTTTGTGGAATCTGTGTACATTCAGAAAGTTGTGATTTGCATATTTCATGTATAATTAAGCCCAGGAAAAGTGAACACTGGAGAGACTAGGGCAGTTTCACACTGTACAAGCATCTTCCTTGTCATTGTTGGGAATTCATGTTTGAAGACGTGGTTCCTTCTTCAAAACATTACCTATCTTTTTTCTGAGAAAAGTACCATAAGGAATATCAAAAATTTTCTATTGTGTATATCTAAATACATTTATGGATATATATTATGAGACAGTGCTAGGGTATCGTGTGTTGAGATAAATTAAGTGTACCCAAATGTACACTGGACATGGAAACTTGACTTTGAATCACAACCCTTCCATTATATTTATGAAAGGCTTCTACAAGTCACAGCTATGTTATCAATAAAATGTAAGTAATGGCACATAGTCCATTGACTGAAATAAATGGAGAATGTCATCAGTCACCTAAGGTACATGTAAGCACTTGGTAAACTGGTACATACCAAACAATATAACATAAAAGGTTTACACCACCAATATAATAGTATTTTTCTGATATTGCAATCTTATTAAATCAAGGAAGGGACAAAATAAAGACTGCTGCCCAAAAGAGGCTTACAAGTCTAGTGAGAAACACTAGACAGTATATTTCAAGTAGAATGAAATATGTAATATATTTGTGTATATTAGAGGAATAAAGCAAGTATATAAATATGGTCAACATGCCTATAGCTCATTTTGCTTCTGTGAATGGGCCTCTTTGGAATAAGACCATTGAGGGTAGATCAAGACCAGACAAAGTAAAATTTCATTCCCAAGGAAGAACTCGGGACTTTTTTCATTTGAACCCAAGATCAAAGAAATGGGATTTTAATATTTTCAGGAAAGTAAATTTGTAGCTCAATCATCCAGCTATATTAGCAGCAAGTTTCTACACGGCTGCTTCTGGTTTTGTGTTGGCTCCTTTTTGAACTGCTGTGAATAGTTTAATGTGAAACACCTGTAGTGAGCTCCACTAGGAAAGAAAAAGGTGCATATATATACACCTTTATATATAGAAAGATATATATATGTATCTTCTTCCCACCCCCAACCTTTGTCTCTATTATCTCACTGACATGCACACGTATACCTACACCAAAATTGTTTTTAGGTATTATGTGTGTGTGTCCAACTCTGTGACTCCATGGACTACAGCCCCCCAGTTCCCCCTGTTCATAGGATTTCCCAGGTAAGAACACTGGAGCAGGTTGCCATCACCTCCTCCAGGGGGTCTGCCCAACCTAGGGATCAGACCCGTGTCTCCTGTGTCTCCTGCATCGGCAGGTCGGTTCTTTACCACTGTACCACCTAGGAAGTATACATTCTCTATTTTATTGACTTTTTGAAATTCAATATTGACTTTTTGAAATTGAAATCTGAAAGACAATTATTGACTTACTTGTATGTTTAAAGCAATGTCTTAAGGCAACAGGTTGTGAGTACCATATCTTTCAGCTAATCAATATCTGCAGGGGATTTACTTTAATAGCTTGGCACACATTCTCTTTTCTCCTTACTGGGCATATCTGGGTGCAGCTGACAAGCTTTCTTAAACTGAATTGAACTTTGGCCTGCTGACCAATGTGGTTCCTGCCAAATAAGATTATATGACGCTACTCATCATGTCTGGCTCACCATGTGTGTGTGTGTGTGTGTGTAATGACAGCATGGCATGTTGTCATATCCTTCAAATGATCAGTCCTGATTGGGTCTAGAGATGGCCTCTGACTAAGGCAGTAGACAAGAAAAGGCTGCCCTACTCTGTAATCTGAGAGCTAAAGTTGACATATGACATCCCAGGCAAGAAGACAAGCAACAGTACACACAAACAAATCCATTAGGTGATCATCTAATACATGGGATTAAGAACATGATCAATTGCTGAAATTCATAAGACCTGAAGTCAACACTTGAGACAAAGCTAATAGACAAGTATGATGAATACACTCAATTATCTATAATTTTAAACTGCATGTAGAATTGCAGTTTGAGGTTAGCTGGACCATGTCTATTTTATGCAGCACCTTATCTGCTCTGGGGAACTGCCATAACTGAAACAGCTGGAATTTTCAAGCAATGTTTAAATGGTTTTCAGCAACACTGAGGCCAAGTTGCTCCAGATGTGGGTAAGGGGACAACCTCCCCAAAGTATCTAGAATTTGTTCTTCTTACCTAGACTAATTTTGCCTCTATTCCAGGTGAAGGTACTGTCAGTTCTAGGGAAAGAGTCTAACAGATGGTATTAGTGGTTGGAGTGTGAAATGGATTGGGCTCCTAGGATCTTTAGGATATTGTCTTCAACAGCAGCAGCACAATAGGTATTGAACAATTCCTAAGACACAGGTATTGTAAAGTACTTTAAAGAAATAGCTCACATAATACTCCCAAAAAGTTCATGAAGGAGTGTCTATGACTAGTCTCATTTCATATGTGAGAAAACATAGGATTTCAGATCTCTTCCTATAGCCAAACAATTAAGATTTTATTGGAAGAGAATACAGAACAGATTCTATATTCTATAATGCTATATAGTTAATATTTGGTTATTTGATAATTTTGAGGGCTTTGGTCTGAAAATGTAGAAAGAATTTTGATACAACACAGACTGACTTTGTGAGCTACTTCAGATTCTATACAACCTATCCTGAGTTCATAAGATGCCACCTGCTTCCTTTGCTATTGCTGACACCTGAGATTCGCATACCATACACAAAGGTGTTCTGGAGTGCTACGAGGCTACACAGGGGTTCTATAGGATATTTTACAATTTTAACCAATAGTTGGCATTTGTTAGACATTTATCCCAAACTATAAATCCTAGGTTTATAGGTTTCATGATTTAAACATTATTCTTTTTTTTTTTGTTTTCCCTCTGTACTGTCCTGTAGGATGAGGAAAGCCCCCAGGGAGAGTGGGAATGCCAAGGGAGTGGGCCCTGGAGGAGAGAATGGAAAGATTTCCCAGTGGAGGGGAGGTTATGTGATACATATCTTTTGGTGATATCTTATTGCTGCAAAAGCAGCATGAAAATCAATGTGAATAATAAATGAGAATGATGATATGCAGTTCAATTCCAAGGCTTGAAAACTGTACAGCATGCATCATATTAGTAACTGTAATTAGTTAAGGATGAAATTATGCTGTTATATTGTCTTTCGATTTACATGTATTTTTAAAAATGACCACTAATCTATCAGGACATACTTACTACACTGCTTGATCTATCCGTGCAATAATAGAATTGTTAGATATTTCTTCTGCACACAGGCACCATGGAAAGATTTCTGAGACAAGCCACTGAAACTGAGAAATGTTGGCAACCTCTGAATGGTCCTCATTTTGAGTTTCCCAAATCTGAAACTTTGGGCCCCATATGTCAAGTCCTATCCATATAGAACTGCCTTTATTACTTTCAGTGAAAACTGTTAGTTGCTCAATCATGTCCAACTCTTAGCAACCCCATGGTTTGTAGCCCAGCAGGCTCTTCTGTCCATGGAATTCTCTAGGCAAAAATTCTGGAGTGGCCAGCCATTCCCTTCTTCAGGGGATCTTCAGACACAGGGATTGAACCTGGGTCTCCTGCATTGCAGGAGGATTCTTTATCATCTGAGCTACCAGGGAGTCAGTCGTAAGTGGCCACTAAAGCTCATATGCCACAATTTAGTGCAGTGGAGTCCATTCCCTGTAGGGTAAACCTTGGCCAGTGTTACGTGGCAGTTTGGGATAGGCTATATACAAATTTCTGCTCCTTTCTCTCCTCATGGACCCTACAAGATATGTTTTTTCATGTAGCCCTTCAAAAGATATGCAAGCCATATTGAACTGCTGTGTATCCTTCAAACTCACTATGAGGAGGTGACCAGAACACAAACTTTGACACTGCAGAGATTCTCATCTCGTATTGACTCAGTTTTCTCTCTCATCATGCTTCCTGTCCTTTTTGAACCTTTCCAATAGTGTGTTCAGTTCAGTTCAGTCACTCAGTCGTGTCCGACTCTTTGCGACCCCATGAATCGCAGCACGCCAGGCCTCCCTGTTCATCACCAACTCCCGGAGTTTACTCAAACCCATGTCCATCAAGTTGGTGATGCCATCCAACCATCTCATCCTCTGTCGTCCCCTTCTCCTCCTGCCCATAATCCGTCCCAGCATCAGGGTCTTTTCCAATGGGTCAACTCTTCGCATGAGGTGACCAAAATACTGGAGTTTCAGCTTCGTCATCAATCCTTCCAATGAACACCCAGGACTGATCTCTTTTAGGATGGACTGGTTAGATCTCCTTGCAGTCCAAGGGACTCTCAAGAGTCTTCTTCAATACCACAGTTCAAAAGCATCAATTCTTCGGTGCTCAGTTTTCTTCATAGTCCAACTCTCACATCCATACATGACTACTGGAAAAATCATAGCCTTGACCAGACGTACCTTTGTTGGCAAAGTAATGCTCTGCTTTTTAATACGCTGTCTAGGTTGGTCATAACTTTCCTTCCAAGGAGTAAGCGTCTTTTAATTTCATGGCTGCAATCACCATCTGCAGTGATTTTGGAGCCCAAAAAATTAAAGTCTGACACTGTTTCCGCTGAATACAGTGTTAGCACTCTAATATTTCCCCCAGTCTTGCTGTCTCAATGGCCCAGCCTAACATAATGTCATTGTTCACTGCAACCAACAAAAGAACCATGTGAATTAATTGATAGTCATGAGATTATGTAGCTTCCCAAATATTAGGACCAGAAAACAAGTTTGGCTGTTTCCCCAAAATTTTATTTGGGAAAATTCCCAAATACAATCTTTTATCAGCCCTTGGAATTGTTCCTAAAACATCCACACTCACATAGATACATCAACACATTTAAATAACATCAATCTGACCACATTCTAAGATATCTCCAGTTTAGTTTTTTGAAAACTTTAACAATATAGTCAGTCTATGGTTATTTGTCTTAAAATTAGTGCATTTAAAACAATCGAATGGATCAAGTTTCAATTTACTTTATTCTTCTGACTTTAAAGAATATTTTACTTTTGCTAGTAATGTCAGATTGAATCCAAAAAAGAAAGCATACACACCTGTTCAGTTATCTTTTCACACTGGTAACCAATGTAGGCACTATAAGTATGTTATCACATTGATACTCAGGACTATCTTATAAAAAGTGTGTTAGTCACTCAGTTGTGTCCAACTCTTTGTGACCCTATGGACTGTAGCCCACCAGGATCCTCTGTCCATGGGATTCTCTAGGCAAGAACTGGAGTGGGCAGCCATTCCCTTCTCCAGGGGATCTTCCTGATGTAGGGATCGAGCTCGAGTCTCCTGCACTGCAGATAGATTCTTTACTGTCTGAGCCAATCTTATGAAGTAGGTAATATTTTATGCAGGGCAGCACTGAGGTCAGAGCTTATATGTGCATGAGGCTTCAAAGTAGGAAATGAACAATTTGGTTTCATACCCTGGTTTTATCTGACTGTTTCAAGACAGGGTTATATAATGAGCACTTTTGGAGTTATTGAAAGGTTGGAAACTTTGAATTATTAATAATCTGCTTACACAATGCTTTCTGATAATGAGCCTCAAATGATAAATTAGCTCATTCATTATGCGGGAATTCAGTCTGCCACCCACGACAGAAAAGATACAGATGCACTCTCCTTATTCACTGCCCCTACTGAGTTCCTCCACACAGAGCATTCCCACAGACTTCTGAGGCAGTGAACACAGAGAGCATTAAAAGGCCACAATCTGATCTTGCTTTAACCCCCTGTTGTGCTAATCTGAACTCCCTTGAAGCTCCTGTGAATTCAATATGAGCTCAAAGTTGAGTTCAGCTTCTCCAAGGGAAAGACTGTGCTTAGAATCTGGAGCCCCGTCAATGGTTCTTTCTGTATGTCTCCCCGGTGGAGTTCATCTACTTAAAAGTTTGAAGTCAATATTTTTGAGCTTGAATTCTTCAATCATCAATCAATGTTTGTTTTTTTCCAGTATAAACACCCTTCTAAACTGATGTGCTCCTGCAGCAGCATTTATAGTCAGTTCTTTCAGAAACCAGTTTGGTTAATGATCTTGATTTAAAAATCATCCCTGTTAACAACCACTGATGTTTTACTCTTCACATTTCAGCTTTCATGAGAGTTTAAACATTTTGATCATGCAGTTGGTAATAAAAGTTCTCATTACAGAGAGAGATTGGATTCTCAGATTTCTGTATGCTGATCTACTCTGGTTTGTCACCAAAGTCATTAAGACAGTGCTTAAAGTTCATTCTCCTGATTGTCAAATTTGATAAAAATGGAATTTTTGTAGGTAATATTCACTTAACTGACACATTCTTGTTTGTAATTGAAAAACAGTTGGTTTACAATATTGGGTTAGTTTTCGGGTGTACAGAGAAGTGATTGTTATCTATTCTTTTTTAGTTATTTTTCCATTATAGGGTAACACAAGATATCGAATATAGTTCCCTTTGCTATAAAATAGGTTTTTGTTGTTCATCTATTTTATATACAGTAGTATGTATGTTAATTCTAAACTCATAATTTATATCTCCCCCACCTCTGCTATCCCCTTTGGTAAAGACAAGTTTATTTTCTATGTCTGTGAGTCTATTTCTATTTTATAAATAAGTTCATTTTTCTCATTTTTTTTTAGATTGCACATGTAAGTGATAACATATATTTGTCTTTGTCTGACTGACTTCATTTAGAATGATAATCTCTAGGTCCAACAATGCGCTGCAAATGGCATTATTTCATTCTTTACTATGGCTGAGTAATAGTCCATTATATATATATAATGTTCATACACACACACAACATCCTCTTTATCCATTCATCTCTGACACATTTTCTTTTTCACCATCTGGTAAACCCCATTGACCATCTTCACTAATGGGTGTATGCTGTCACTATTCCTCTCTCATGTTCTCTAAGTATGAATATTGCTTTTTTTCTGCTTTTGGATCTAGGATAGGATGACATTAAGACAAAATAGATTAATTTATTCTATTATCAGCACATTAATATATGGTAGCTAAAAATGTCTTGTGTGAAGTATCTTCTACATACACACAGGTGTCATAATTATCATGCCTAGTATTGTTCCTTTTATTTGCTTATTTTTTTTCTCCAAAGGCAAACATTTTGCAGGGCCCAACCAGCAAGAGGATAAAACAGCTACAGCACAACTGGCTAAGAGGAAAAAGTTACATTTAAAATAAAATGAAACAAAATAACAACCTCATCACCCTATCACTACCATGAAGAATTACAGACAAAAATGACCCACAGGATTTAAAAGAAAAGTGATGTTACTGAAATCACCACCATATGAGTTGCACTCTTTTGAATGTACATTAGTTCAGATGTGGTCAGCTTGATTGTTCAGCCATTATGGAAACAAGGTGCATTGGACTTAATGTCTGCATCCTCTGAAATCCATATGTTGAAGCCCTAAGCCCCAGTGAGATGCTATCTGGGGTGGGTGCAATTATATAGAGATGAGGTCATGAAGGGGAGGGGCATGTTGGGACTAGTGTCCACATGGGAAGACAAAGATACCAGAGTTCGCTCTCTGCCAAGTGAAGACACAGTAAGAAGACAGCTGTCTGCAAGCTGGAAGAGCACCTTCATCAGAATCTGGCCAGTTGGGACTTGCCTACCAGTGCAGGGGACACAGGTTCGACCCCTGGTCCGGGAAGACCCCACATGTCCGCGGGGCAAGTAAGCCTCTGCACACAACTTACTGAGCCTGTACCCTAGGGCCTAGGAGCCACAACCGCTAAAGCCCACATGCCTAGAACCCATGTTCTGCCACAGGAGAAGCCACCATGAAGAGAAACCTGTGCTCCACAAGGAACAGCAGGCCCTGCTTGCAGCAAGTAGAGAAAACCCACGTGTAGCAACTGAGATTCAGAGGTTCCAGACCTAAGAGAAATAGATTTCTGTTGTTTAAGCCACTTAGTCAACAGCATTTTCTCAGGGCAGCCGGAGCTGACTAAAACATAAGGGCCTGAGGGTGAGAAAACACAGTGTGGGCTCGTGGAAACCAAACACGTTAGCCACTGTGCTACTTTTCCAATGACCCCTGGCTCCAGCAACCTCGGGAGCAGATGCATATTTCTCCTAAACCAGACATTAAAAAGATGGGTTCTATTCTGGACTCCCAGAGTTCAATCCTGCCTCTTCCACTGTCCAGATCTGCAGATGAAGTAAGTTATTTAATATTTCAGATCTTCAATTTCCTCCATGTTAACTTTATTGTTTTTGTGAAGCAGATTTTATTTATATCTGCTTTTCTGTATATTTTTGTCTTCCTTTCTCTTGTTCGAGAATGTCTTCCTTTGAGTCTAGCATACAGAATAGTTCAGGAAAAAAAATACTTCTGGTTAATTTTGTTAGGTTTTATATAGAATATTTCCATTGGGCAGATTTTGAGTACAGCTCACCCCATAGGCTATCAATCTATATGCCCAATCTATAAATCATTTTGTTATATTATAAAACATGGTCCACTAAGTTGAATTCATGATGGTAGGGCCACATGGCAAAAAGCATTATGTTCTACACATAAGATATTGCCTCTGAACATTTTCTTCAGGAATTACACCAGAGTTAGAACTTCACAGCTGCCTCCCTGGTACAATCATCAGTCCCGCTGGATGATTATAATCACTGCAGATTTTCAACATTCTGATTACAGTAGTGAGGAGAAGTTACACAGTCTTCTCCTAGTATTGGGCTTCCCTGGCAGCTCAGCAGTAAATAATCCCCCTGCCAATGCAGGAGACACAGGTTTGATCCCTAGATCAGGGAGATCCCCTGCAGGAGGGCATGACCACCCACTCCAGTATTCTTGCCTGGAGAATCCTATGAACAGAGGAGCCTGACAGGCTACAGTCCATAGTGTCACAAAAGAGTCAGTCATGACTTAGCCACTAAAGAATAAAACAAACTCCCAGTATTATTTGCCAAACTTAATTTAAAGAAATCTGTGTTAAGAACTATGGGACAGAATCTAGATGCATTTTGAAAAGGAAGGCATGGAGAAAAATGATGGTTTAGGGGAAGGAAATGGTAACAAAGATAAAGGTTACTTACTCTTGAAAAAACTTAAAATATGATAGGGCTAAGCACAAAGCAAGGAGACAAATATCCAAACAGCCATGTCAATCCATCAATCAGTGACTCTCCTGGGGCCAGATCGGTAACAGGCAAAATTATTTGTGAGATAGACAAAGACTGTGTGTGTGTGTGTGTGTGTGTGTGTGTGTGTGCATGTGTGCACACACACACATGTGAGATGGAAAGGAGTAAAAAAGTCAGTTTGCCTCTGGTGCTACCCATAGAAACTCAGAAGAGTTCAATCACTTTAGGTCTTATATTTGCTTCCTGGCTTGGAAATCATTTTTAAGAAGATAGGAAGAGATAGCATCTAAGAGCTATGTTAAAAATGAGCATATTTATAACTTAAATAAGCCATGGGGATTTAAGTTACAACCTGGTGACCACAGTGATTAACACTATATTGTATATTTGAAAGGTACTAAGAGAGTAGATCTTAAAAGTTCTCATCACAAGAATATAATTGTAACTATGTGTAATGGCAGATGTTAACTAGACTTATTGTGGCAATCACTTTACAATATATATATAAATAGCCAATCATTATACTATACACCTGAAACTAACATAAGATTAAATGTCACTTATAACTCAGATAAACAAACACAGGCATGGACTAAAATCTAATGCCTCCATTAAAAAAATAAGTTTGCTTAAATGCTAAAAAGCAAAAATAAATATCAACATATTCCATGCTAACTCCAACCATTTGTTGTACTTGAGCCAGACATTTATTTTCTATCACCATTCATCAAATATTTTGTAGTTATAAATATTGGATAAACACAGAGATAAAGATGAGTAAGGCATTATTTCATAACTCATGTTGCCAAAAATGATCTTATAAGGAATGTAGACTTGGGGTGATTTAGAGTAATTTGAGGAATACACAGGATGCTATGGGACATGGCACAAAAGATACCCTACACGTTGATGACGTGATTGCACAGATTAAGTTTCCTAAGACAATTTATTTTCCCTGTAGTTGCCTGGTTCTGGTTGGATCACATTAGTTTGGATGATCAAAATGAACAGGTTAGTAATCATTTCAGGCATAAATAAATACACTAAAATAGACTTTAGTACTTTAGCAGTTTTAATATATATATACTGAAGACAGGAAGTATATATTTCCTTCACTTTAACATATCTATGTTAAATAGATAACTAGTTGGGGTTAACAATGGGCATCTTAGTGAATTGCACAGGTTTTCTTTTAGGGTGTGAAAATTAGAGCAACAGAGAGGTATCCAGAGAGGAGAGAGAGAGAAGCAGGGTAGAGAAAAAGATGTTTGTACTATACCAAGTCTAATTTGAGAAGAACTCATGATAGCTCCATTTCCCTTGTACACTAACCTGAGCCTCAGATCCTTTCAATCAAAAGAGTCCTACCTGATACAACATTAGAATGTTATGATAAACTACATCCCAGACTAAATATGTATGCCCTAGTTATCCACTAGTATCATTTCCCATTCCCGGATCCAATCCAGAATACCATACTGTATTTATTTATTGAACTTTTAAAAAACACTATCAAATATGTCAAAGCATTCAGAAATAAGATATCATAGTCAAATTATTATTATTATTATTGACCCTACTCTTATTCAAGCGCTCAGATTTCTTTTAATCACAGCAAAATGAGATTTCAGTGCCAAATTCTTTGATGTTCTTTGTCAAAGTTATAAACAAATACATAAATTTCAAGTATAATTAGCTACTTCAAATAGTTAATTATTTATTAGCAATAAAAATTTGTTCCTTGTTAGAAATACTTCTTTGGGCTTTGCTGGTGGCTCAAGTGATAAAGAATCTGCCTGCTCGTGTAAGGAGACGCAGGTTCCATCCCTGGTTGGGGAAGATCCCACATGCTTCAGAGCAGCCAAGCCCATGCACCCAACTATTGAGTCTCTGCTCTAGAGCCCAGGAGCCACAACTACTGAACCCAGAGCACCCTAGATCCTGTGCTCTGCGACAAGAGAAGCCACCACGAGAAGCCCGCACACAGCAATTAGAGAGTAACACCTGCTCTCTGCAACTAGAAAAAAGCCCATGCAGCAACAAAGATCCAGCATAGCCAAAAATAATTAATTTTTAAAAAATACTTCCATGAAGACTTAACATCACTATACCAGGAAAGAAGTAATGTGAGAAACCACTCTCCAAACTTTATTCTACTTCTGATAGAACTCTGTAACTCAGTTCTTAACATAGGATTGGATTTAAATTTGCAGCCATTAAGGCATGTCTCCATTTTATATTCGGATTTTAATTTAATATTTGTCACTAAGGAAACTGATTTGCATTTTAATGAGAAAACTCACTATGCAAACTTTTGAAACAGTTCACCTAGAGGTTGACAGCAAAGTCAAAAGAAGTAACTTCATAACTAAAAAAACTCAGTTATATTTAAAAAATGGGAATTATTTTATTCTTCAAATTAGATATTCTATTGGGAATTGAACCTATGTTTTCAATTTTCTAAATGGGGTAGAGGACTTACTTTCCCATTGAAATAAAGATGTATATACTTCATTCATATTTGAAACATGTATAGATCTCTATCAGAACTGTAAACTATTAATCTTTGTTCTACATAATTATTTATGTCTTGGTTTTATCAACCATATCTTTTTATTAAGGGTCCAAGAGAATGCCTGATGTGTAAGTACACATTTATATAGAACAGTACTTTTCTCTGTACAGTGACATAAATTTCAGCAAAAATAACATAACAAAAGTAGTTATAAGTGAGCCAAATATAAAGCTGTGGACCAGTTTTCTAAAAGAGATCTATACCACTTAAAATACTGGGTTTTAAATTTTTGACTTTTAGCAGAAACATAGTTATCAGTTTAAACCTAGAAACTAAAAATTATTTTAAATATCTAAAGCAACATGTCTTTCAAAGAACCTTGGGTACTGGATAAATTATTGCTCTTTCCTGAGCATCAATTGCCCTTAATGTCTATATCTCAACTCAATCATTAAGATTATCCAGAATAATAGGTATAAAGCACATAGCATGGTTCCTGAAAAGCAATTAAAAGGGCTCACGTTCCCATTTTTCCACCATAGTATTACCCATTATGTCAACTTCACCTAATGTATCCATTTCAGATGGTGTATAAGACTTTTAAGTTCAATAAAGGTGTGATAATTTATGTTCTTTCTACTTGTTTGTTAGATATGCACTTCTCCAATAATATTTTATTGTAGCATTGCCTCTTTAATATAGGCTCTTTTTTTTGTTTTGTTTTCATTTATTTTTATTAGTTGGAGGCTAATTACTTTACAATATTGTAGTTCTAATTTAGGGCCATGCTTTACTAGGAGTTGCTCCTGTCTTTAGCCTTTATTTATTTTGAAATTGATTCAGCATTAGCTTCATTTTTCATGTAATTGACATTTTGAAAAATACACACTCCTTATCTTGTAGATTATTCCTCAGTTTGTGGTTTAGTGCTCCCAGGGATTACAGTCAAGTTATGTATCCCTTGCTAGATAACGGCACAGTAAAAACAGAATCACTTTTTTTCTCGTGTATCAAACACATCCAGTCACATCTGACTATCCTTCATGGTGATGTTTATGATCTTCTACTAAAGGTATTAACCCAGTTTCTCAACTCTGTACAGTTTCTCTTTCCACATAAGAAGCAGTATGCAGAGACTTTTTAAGATAATACAAAAAGAATCTGAGAATGAATAGATATATGTTTAACAATTATTTTGCTTTACACCTGAAACTACCACAACATTGTTAAGCAACTGTACTCCAAAATAAAAACAAAGTTTAAAAAGGGGATCATATACTATGATCAACTGGGATTCAATCTAGGATTTCAGGGATTTTTCAATATCCATAAATCAATCAATGTGAAACACTACATTAACAAGTTGAAGAATAAAAAACATATGATCATCTCAACAGATGCAGAAAAAGCTTTTTACAAAATCCAACACCCATTTATGATAAAAAATTTTTCAGAAAGTGGGTATATAGGGAATATAACATAGCAAGCCCATGTATGAGAAGCCCACAGCTAACATCATACTCAGTGGTGAAAAGCTGAAAGCATTTCCTTGACCAGGATCAAGACAATGGTGTTTAGTCTCATCACTTCTAGTCAACATAATTTTGGAAGTCCTATCCATGGTGATCAGAGAAGAAAAAGAAATAAAAGGAATCTAAATTGGAAAAGAAGTAAGACTATCACTATTTGCAGATGATATGGTTCTATACATATAGAAAATCCTAATGATGCTATCAGAAAATTACTAGAGCTCAATGAATTCAGTAAAGTTGCAGGATACAAAATTAATATACATAAATGTGGTGCACTTCTATACACTAACAATGAAAAATCAGAAAAGAAATTAAAGCAATAATTCCATTTACCATCACATCAAGAAGAATAAAATACCAGTCCCTAGACATGGCTGCCTAAATAGAGGTTCTTGAACACTAGAAGAGAATTTAGAAACTCTCTCAAAAGCTTTCCAGCAGAACAGAGCTAGGATCTAAATATATGCAGTGTGCAACTACTCCTGCGTGAGTGAAAGAAGTGGTTATTTTTGTTTTTCTTTTTCAGTGAGTCCCTCCTGCAAAGCAGGGGACAGAAAATAGTTTTATCTATATCACTTGATTTAGTAACATCCAGATGTCAACACTGACCTCATAGTCTTCAACAGTGTTATTTAGGTAAAAGTCCTCTTTCCCGTGTGTATTGTTTTTCTGGTCTTCGGTGTTAAAGGTTAAACATTCTATATTTAAGTGTGAGTTTAGGAAATTGATGTCCAGAATCCTCAGGTTGTTACTGTTAAAAGCATTGTCTTGTGTAATAGTGTCCCCACTCAATACAATAGTAATGATCGAAAGCGATCTTCAGAACATAAAACAGAAAGACAGCAGCCAATTCACTGTCAAACTGCAATTGGTGGGCATGGAAAGGAGGTATCCAGTTTTTCTTTAATTCAGAGACATCTGTCCCAGTGGAGGCCAAGTGGGTTTTAGAGGATCCCACAGGAAGCAAAAGATGCTGGTTAAAGCCTACTGAGACAGAGGCTTTCCCTTTTGTGAGCTTCATGATTTCTTTTTACAGTTGTAACAAGACAACCAGTATGTTTTAAAATATAAATGAAGACGGAAATTGTAAATACTTTGTAAATATAATCATTTGTACTTGAATAGTAGGGGTCTAAAAGGCACTGACATCCCACCAAACAAACAGGATAATAAATTGACCATTTTCTAAAGAAAAAAAAAGAATACCTTGAAATAAACCTACCTAAGAAGACAAAAGCCCTATACTCCTATAATTGATTTCTTTCATCACTGTCTTATAAAGATCACACAAACAGATGGAATGATATATCATGTTCTTGAATTGGAAGAATCAGTATTTTCAATGACTATACTAACCAAGATAATCTATAGATTCAGTGTTATCCCTATCAAATAACCAATGGCATTTTTTTACTCATCTAGAATAAGAAATCTTACAGTTTGTATGGAAACACAAAAGACCTCAAATAGGCAAAGCAATCTTGAGAAAGCACCATGGGGCTGGAGGAATCAGGTTCCCTGACTTCAGAATAAACTATATAGTTACAGTAATCAAAACAGTATGGTACTGGCACAAAGACTTATAGACCAATGGAATAGGACAGAAAGCCCAGAAATAAACACATACACCTATGGTCAATTAATCTACAACAAAGAGGCAAATCTTTACAATGGAAAAAGACAGTCCTTTCAACAAGCAGTGACTGGAAAACAGGACAGCTATATGTAAAATAATGAAGTTAGAACATTCTCTAACACCATACACAAAATACACTTGAATTAAAGACCTAAATATATGATCAGTTACTATAAAAATCTTAAAGGAAAATATAAATCATAAATAAATAAACATAAATAAAATGATTTATTTACTGACATAAATCAAAGCAGTAAATGGGAATAAATCAAAAAATAAACAAACTGGAGACAAACTTAAATGCATTTGCATAGCAAAGGAAACCATAAACAAAATGAAAAGACAAGCCACAGAATTGGAGAAAATATCTTCAAAGTGACCCACAAAGGATTAATTTCCAAAATGTACAAACTGTTCATGCTGCCTAATATTAAAAGCAGCCCAATAAAACCAATGGGCAGAATATGTAAATAAGCATTTCTCCTAAGAAGACATACAGATGGCAAAAAAAAAAAAAAAACACAAGAAAAGATGTTCAACATCATTAATTACTAGAGAAATACAAGTCAAAACTACAATGAGGCATCACCTCATACCAATCGGAAAGGCCATCGTTAAAAAGTCTACGAGCAATAAATGCTGGAGAAGGTGCAGAGAAGAAGGAAGCCAGCTGCACTGTTGGTGGGGGTATAAACTGGAACAGCCACTATGGAGACAGTAGGGCGATCCCTTAGAAAACTAAAAATAGAGCTACATTAGGATTTGGCAGTCTGACTCCTGAGCATACATCTGAAGAAAAACATGATTCTAAGAAATGCATGCACCCCAGTGTTCGTTGTAATGCTACTTAACAATACCAAGACATGGAAGCAACCTGAATGTCCACTGAGAGGAAGGGATAAAGATGTGTCACTTATACACAGTGGAATATTACTCAGACATAAAAACAGAGTGAAATAGTGTCATTTGTAGCAACATGGGTGGACGTAGAAATTATCATACTAAGTGAAGTAAATCAGACAGAAAAAGACAAATATCATATGATATCATTTATATGTGGAATAAAAAAAATAGTAAAAATGAACTTACTTTTTCACAAACAGAAACCAGACTCATAGACTTAGAAAACAAACTTACAGTTACCAAAGGGGAAAGTTTGGGGAGCAGGATAGAGTAGGAGCTTGAGATTAATATATGCAGACTATTATATATAAAATAATCAACAAGGACCTACTGTACAGTACAGAGAACTCTACTCTGTACTCTGTAACAACCTAATGGGAAAAGAATCTGAAAAAAGCAGATATCTATATAACTAAATGACTTCGATGTACACCTGAATTTAACACAACATTCTAAATCAAATATACTCCAATATAAAAAAAAACAAAAATTTATAAATATACATTTTGTTAAACATTTAAAAATAAATAAAATTTATTCTTGTATACAGTGTGAGTAGATCAAATGTAATCATATTCCTAAATGTTACCCATTTCTCCACTATCATCTATTTTTAAAAGGCCAACTTTGCATTAGTGCTCTGAGATATTTAACTTATATTCAACTTCATATGTATTTATGTTACCAAACTCAGGTTCACCTGTCTCTGCTCAGAAGTGAATACTTGAGAGATAAGTGTTTGTGGGAAAGGAAACTTTCCTTTCTTCAGGAGGCCAGCGACCTGGAGAAAAGGAAGACTCATGTCCAAGAACCAACTCTGAAGATTCTGCTGGACCATGAGAGTTTTTAAAGGGAGAAAGGGGAAAGCAGAGAGATTCCTCCTGCAGCAGGAGACTCCAGTTCGATTCCTGGGTTTCAAGTTCCCCTGGAGAAGGGATAGACTACCCACTCCAGGACTCTTGGGCTTCTCTGGTGGCTCAGAGTGTAAAGAATCTGCCTGCAATGCAGGACACCTGGGTTCTATGCCTCTTTGGGGAATATCCCCTGGAGGAGAGCATGGCAACTCACTCTTGCCTGGAGAATCCCCATGGACAGAGGAGCCTGGCAGGTTACAGTCAGTGGGGTTGCAGAGTCCGACGCAACTGGATGAAAAAGCACAAGTGCATTGAATCTATAGATTGCTTTGGGTAGTATAGCCATTTTGACAATATTGATTCTTCCAATCCATGAACACGGTATATTTCTCCATCTGTTTGTGTCCTCTTTGATTTCTTTCATCAGTGTTTTATAGTTTTCTATGTATAGGTCTTTTGTTTTTTTAGGTAGATATACTCCTAAGTATTTTATTCTTTTTGTTGCAATGGTGAATGTTATTGTTTCCTTAATTTCTCTTTCTGTTTTCCCATTGTTAGTGTATAGGAATGCAAGAGATTTCTCTGTGTTAATTTTATATCCTGCAACTTTACTGTATTCGTTGATTAGCTCTAGTAATTTTCTGGTAGAGTCTCTAGGGTTTTCTATGTAGAGGATCATGTCATCTGCAAACAGAGAGAGTTTCACTTCTTCTTTTCCTATCTGGATTCCTTTTACTTCTTTTTCTGCCCTGATTGCTGTGGCCAACACTTCCAAAACTATGTTGAATAGTAGTGGTGAGAGTGGGCACCCTTGTCTTGTTCCTGATTTCAGGGGAAATGCTTTCAATTTTTCACCATTGAGGGTGATGCTTGCTCTGGGTTTGTCATATATAGCTTTTATTATGTTGAGGTATGTTCCTTCTATTCCTGCTTTCTGGAGAGTTTTAATCATAAATGGATGTTGAATTTTGTCAAAGGCTTTTTCTGCATCTATTGAGATAATCATATGGTTTTTATCTTTCAATTTGTTAATGTGGTGTATCACATTGATTGATTTGCGGATATTAAAGAATCCTTGCATTCCTGGGATAAAGCCCACTTGGTCATGGTGTATGATTTTTTTTAATATGTTGTTGGATTCTGTTTGCTAGAATTTTGTTAAGGATTTTTGCATCTATGTTCATCAGTGATATTGGCCTGTAGTTTTCTTTTTTTGTGGCATCTTTGTCTGGTTTTGGAATTAGGGTGATGGTGGCCTCATAGAATGACTTTGGAAGTTTACCTTCTTCTGCAATTTTCTGGAAGAGTTTGTGTAAGATAGGTGTTAGCTCTTCTCTAAATTTTTGGTAGAATTCAGCTGTGAAGCCATCTGGTCCTGGGCTTTTGTTTGCTGGAAGATTTCTGATTACAGTTTTGATTTCCTTGCTTGTGATGGGTTTGTTAAGATCTTCTATTTCTTCCTGGTTCAGTTTTGGAAAGTTATACTTCTCTAAGAACTTGTCCATTTCTTCCAAGTTGTCCATTTTATTGGCATAGAGCTGCTGGTAGTAGTCTCTTATGATCCTTTGTATTTCAGTGTTGTCTGTTGTGATCTCTCCATTTTCGTTTCTAATTTTGTTAATTTGGTTCTTCTCTCTTTGTTTCTTAATGAGTCTTGCTAATGGTTTGTCAATTTTGTTTATTTTTTCAAAAAAACCAGCTTTTAGCTTTGTTGATTTTTGCTATGGTCACTTTAGTTTCTTTTGCATTTATTTCTGCCCTAATTTTTAAGATTTCTTTCCTTCTACTAACCCTGGGGTTCTTCATTTCTTCCTCCTCTAGTTGCTTTAGGTGTAGAGTTAGGTTATTTATTTGACTTTTTTCTTGTTTCTTGAGGTAGGCCTGTAATGCTATGAATCCTCCCCTTAGCACTGCTTTTACAGTGTCCCATAGGTTTTGGGTTGTTGTGTTTTCATTTTCATTCATTTCTATGCATATTTTGATTTCTTTTTTGATTTCTTCTATGATTTGTTGGTTATTCAGAAGCGTGTTGTTTAGCCTCCATATGTTTGAATTTTTAATAATTTTTTTCCTGTAATTGAGATATAATCTTACTGCACTATGGTCAGAAAAGATGATTGGAATGATTTCAATCTTTTTGAATTTGTCAAGACTAGATTTATGGCCCAGGATGTGATCTATTCTGGAGAAGGTTCCGTGTGCACTTGAGAAAAAGGTGAAGTTGATTGTTTTGGGGTGAAACGTCCTATAGATGTCAATTAGGTCTAGCTGGTCCATTGTGTCCTTTAAAGTTTGTGTTTCCTTGTTCATTTTCTGTTTAGTTGATTTATCCATAGTTGTGAGTGGGGTATTAAAGTCTCCTACTATTATTGTGTTACTAGTAATTTCCTCTTTCATACTCGTTAGCATTCGCCTTATATATTGCGGTGCTCCTATGTTGGGTGCATATATATTTATAATTGTTATATCTTCTTCTTGGATTGATCCTTTGATCATTATGTAGTGTCCATCTTTGTCTCTTTTCACAGCCTTTATTTGAAAGTCTGTTTTATCTGATATGAGTATTACGACTCCTGCTTTCTTTTGGTCTCCGTTTGCGTGGAATATTTTTTTCCAGCCCTTCACTTTTAGTCTGTATGTGTCCCTTGTTTTGAGGTGGGTCTCTTGTAGACAGCATATATAGGGGTTTTGCTTTGTATCCATTCAGCCAGCCTTTGTCTTTTGGTTGGGGCATTCAACCCATTTACATTTAAGGTAATTATTGATAGGTATGGTCCCGTTGCCATTTATTTTGTTGTTTGGGGTTCACGTTTATACCACCTTTCTGTGTTTCCTGTCTAGAGAAGATCCTTTAGTATTTGTTGAAGAGCTGGTTTGGTGGTGCTGAATTCTCTCAGCTTTTGCTTGTCTGTAAAGCTTTTGAGTTCTCCTTCATATCTGAATGAGATCCTTGCTGGGTAGAGTAATCTAGGTTGTAGGTTATTCTCTTTCATTACTTTAAGTATGTCCTGCCCTTCCTTTCTAGCCTGAAGGGTTTCTATTGATAGATCAGCTGTTATCCTTATGGGAATCCCTTTGTGTGTTATTTGTTGTTTCTCCCTTGCTGCTTTTAATATTTGTTCTTTGTGTTTGATCTTTGTTAATTTGATTAATATGTGTCTTGGGGTGTTTCGCATTGGGTTTATCCTGTTTGGGACTCTCTGGGTTTTTTGGACTTGGTGGCTATTTCCTTCCCCATTTTAGGGAAGTTTTCAGCTATTATCTCCTCAAGTAACTTCTCATGGCCTTTCTTTTTGTCTTCTTCTTCTGGGACTCCTATGATTCGAATGTTGGGGCGTTTCACATTGTCCCAGAGGTCCCTGAGGTTGTCCTCATTTCTTTTGATTCTTTTTTATTTTTTCCTCTCTGCTTCATTTATTTCCACCATTTTATCTTCTAACTCACTTATCCTATCTTCTGTCTCTATTATTCTAGTCATGGTTCCCTCCAGAGGGTTTTTGATCTCATTTATTTCATTATTAATTTTTAATTGACTTTTTTTTTATTTCTTCTAGGTCCTTGTTAAACATTTCTTGCATCTTCTCAATCTTTGTCTCCAGGTTATTTATTTGTAACTTCATTTTGTTTTCAAGATTTTGGATCATTTTTATTATCATTATTCTAAATTCTTTTTCTGGTAGATTCCCTATTTCCTCCTCTTTTGTTTGACTTGGTGGGCTTTTTTCATGTTCCTTTACCCGTTGGGTATTTCTCTGCCTTTTCATCTTGTTTAGATTGCTGTGTCTGGAGTGGGCTTTCAGTATTCTTGTGGTTTGACGTTCCTTTTTATTGTGGAGGTTTCACCCAGTGGGTGGGGTTGGATGATTGGTTTGTCAAGGTTTCCTGGTTAGGGAAGCTTGTGTCAGCGTTCTGGTGCGTGGAATTGGATCAATGCAATCCCTATTAAACTACCAACAGTATTTTTCACAGAACTAGAACAAATAATTTCACAATTTGTATGGAAATACAAAAAACCTCGAATAGCCAAAGTAATCTTGAGAAAGAAGAATGGAACTGGAGGAGTCAACCTGCCTGACTTCAGACTATACTACAAAGCCACAGTCATCAATACAGTATGGTACTGGCACAAAGACAGAAATATAGATCAAGGGAACAGAATAGAAAGCCCAGAGATAAATCCACGAACCTATGGTCACCTTATCTTCGACAAAGGAGGCAAGGATATACAATGGAAAAAAGACAACCTCTTTAACAAGTGGTGCTGGGAAAACTGGTCAACCACCTGTAAAAGAATGAAACTAGAACACTTTCTAACACCATACACTAAAATAAACTCAAAATGGATTAAAAATCTAAATGTAAGACCAGAAACTCTAAAACTCCTAGAGGAGAACATAGGCAAAACACTCTATCAGAAATCACAGCAGGATCCTCTATGACCCACATCCCAGAATTTTAGAAACAAAAGCAAAAATAAACAAATGGGACCTAATGAAACTTAAAAGCTGTTGCACAACAAAAGAAACTATAAGCAAGGTGAAAAGACAGCCCTCAGATTGGGAGAAAATAATAGCAAATGAAGCAACAGACAAAGGATTAATCTCAAAAATATACAAGCAACTCCTCCAGCTCAACTCCAGAAAAATAAATGACCCAATCAAAAAATGGGCCAAAGAACTAAACAGACATTTCTCCAAGGAAGACATACAGATGGCAAAAAAACACATGAAAAGATGCTCAACATCACTCATTATCAGAGAAATGCAAATCAAAACCACAATGAGGTACCATTACACACCAGTCAGGATGGCTGCTATCCAAAAGTCTACAAGCAATAAATGCTGGAGAGGGTGTGGAGAAAAGGGAACCCTCTTACACTGTTGGTGGGAATGCAAATTAGTACAGCCACTATGGAAAACAGTGTGGAGATTTCTTAAAAAGCTGGAAATAGAACTGCCATATGACCCAGCAATCCCGCTTCTGGGCATACACACCGAGGAAACCAGATCTGAAAGAGACACGTGCACCCCAATGTTCATCGCAGCACTGTTTATAATAGCCAGGACATGGAAGCAACCCAGATGCCCATCAGCAGACGAATGGATGAGGAAGCTGTGGTACATATACAGCATGGAATATTACTCAGCCATTAGAAAGAATTCATTTGAATCAGTTCTAATGAGATGGATGAAACTGGAGCCCGTTATACAGAGTGAAGTAAGCCAGAAAGATAAAGACCATTACAGTATACTAACACATATATATGGAATTTAGAAAGATGGTAACGATAACCCTATATGCAAAACAGAAAAAGAGACTCAGATGTATAGAACGGACTTGTGGACTCTGGGAGAAGGCGAGGGTGGGATGTTTCAAGAGAACAGCATTGAAAGATGTATATTATCTAGGGTGAAACAGATCACCAGTCTAGGTTGGGTGCATGAGACAAGTGCTCAGGCCTGGTGCACTGGGAAGACCCAGAGGGATCAGGTGGAGAGGGAGGTGGGAGGGGGGACCGGGATGGGGAATACATGTAAATCCATGGCTAATTCCTGTCAATGTATGACAAAAACCACTGCAATGATGGAAAGTAATTAGCCTCCAACTAATAAAAATAAATGGAAAAAAAAAAAAAAAAAGCACAAGCGCAGCACAGTTATTTGGGGAGGAGGGCAGAGTGTCATCTTCACCTTGTGCAGACTGTCTTCTGCCTGGCTGGTGGTGAGATAACAGGCTGGTGCTTCAGGGCTCCTGTGTTCAGCCTGAAGTGATTGCCCTCCACCCGGGTGGGGGCCTGAGTTCCTACAGAGGAACTCAGATACTGCTGTGTATATTCTTTGAGGAGGAGGAACCAGGACTCTGCCTCATAGTTCACTCTTTGAACTCCTCTTTTCTTCTAGCATTCCCTCTCTCCCCCAATTACCAACAGTTTGAATCCGCCCTTTAGAACTCAGGGAAAGCCAAGGAGGCTGAAGGAAGCCTATTTCCTGCAAACAAGAAATGGGGGACACAGAAAAGATTTGTATCCAAGAGCACCCCACAGGGTCCTGCTCTGTTTCAATATCCCTGCCTCCCTTTTTTGATACTTCTCACTATTTAAGAGAGCAGGTATTAGACAAGAAAGAGAATAATGTTTTGAACAGACAGGTGAACCATAAACTTGGCAGCAAAACCTGTTTTTAAAGGTAGTTCATTTCAATCCCTGCTACTGTTCAACCTTCCTCAAATTTTTCCAGGTTCAGTTCAGTCGTGTCCGACTCTTTGCAACCCCATGAACCACAGCACGCCAGTCCTCCGTGTCCATCACCAAGTCCCGGAGTCCGCCCAAACCCATGTCCATTGTGTTGGTGAATCCATCCAACCATCTCATCCTCTGTTGTCCCCTTCTCCTCCTGCCCTCAATCTATCCCAGCATCAGGGTCTTTTCAAATGAGTCAGCTCTTCGCATCAGGTGGCCAAAGTATTGGAGTTTCAGCTTCAACATCAGTCCCTCCAATGAACACCCAGGACTGAGTTCCTTTAGAATGGACTGGTTGGATCTCCTTGCAGTCCAAGGGACTCTCAACAGTCTTCTCCAACACCACCATTCAAAAGCATCAATTATTCAGCACTCAGCTTTCTTTATAGTCCAACTGTCACATCCATACATGATTGCTGGAAAAACCATAGCCTTGACTAGACGGACCTTTGTTGGCAAAGTAATGTCTCTGCTTTTTAATATGCTGTCTAGGTTGGTCATAACTTTCCTTCCAAGGACCATCTTTTAATTTCATGGCTGCAATCACCATTGGCAGTGATTTTGGAGCCCAGAAAAATAAAGTCAGCCCGTTTCCCCATCTATGTGCCATGAAGTGATGGGACTGGATGCCATGATCTTAGTTTTCTGAATGTTGAGCTTTAAGCCAACTTTTTCACTCTCCTGTTTCACTTTCTTCAAGAGGCTCTTTAGTTCTTCTTCACTTTCTGCCATCAGGGTGGTGTCATCTGCATATCTGAGGTTATTGATATTTGCTCATGATGGCACTCAGAATTTTTTATTGGCATAAAAATCTCAATTGACATGAGTTTGAGTAAACTCCAGGAGTTGGTGATGAACAGGCCTGGCGTGCTGTAGTCCATGGGGTTGCAAAGAGTGGGACAGGACTGAGTGACTTAACTGAACTGAAAGTTTGGTAACTGGAGGGAAAGGGGCAGGGCACAATTTTTTAAAGAATGACATAGCCCAAGGACACAACATAAACTGAACAGAATCAAATGGGTCCAACATGGCAGATAAGTCAACTTTGATTAGACCTTGATCCTCAATCAGCAAGCTGAATGACACACCCAGAGGTGCTATGACAGTTCCAACACACTCTCAAAAGACCAACAAGTGGGTGGTGGCCCAATTCCTGGAAATCTCCACCGTATCCCCAAAATAGTTGAAATAATCCTCCCACTCATTAGCAAATGAAATTACCCAGCCTATAAAAATTAACCAAGCCACATTTTGCTGTTGCACTCATCCTCGATGATGGCCCTCACTCTGTCTGTGGACCATGCTTCTCTCTGCACCTGAATAAATCCACTTCTTACCTATCACTTTGTCTCTCACTGAATTCTTTCTGTGCTAAATTCTTTCTGACTTACTGATCCTCAGTAAGTCAAGGTATTAGGTGAGTGATTCCAATTAAAAGATTGTGGGTTCAGGTCCCAAACTGGGCCTTGACTAGGTTCCAGTCCCGGCTGTGTGGGTTAGAGTCCCAAACTGAGTTTTGCCTGGGTTCCAGTCCTGGCCACACGGGTTCAAGTCACAAACTGGATTTTGGCTGGGTCTGAGTCCCAGCCATGTAGTTTAGAGTCCCAAACTGGGTTTTGACCTACTTGGAGTCCTGGCCCTGTGGGTTCGATTCCCAAACTGAGGGAAACAGTGTCAGTTTCATATACTAAGTTACTTTCCTTGAAGAAAAATTTGAAAAAGATATAATAAGGTCTTATCTCACTTCTAGTAAACCTAGGTATAATAAAAGTATTATACTTAATACTGATGATTCTAAAGACATGTCTATATTAATCAAACCAACAATCTTAAGATAGCTTTAATACCCAATATTCAGTACTATTACCCAGATCATGTGAACCTGAAGTTAGTCCCTGAAATTAGGTAGTTTCTTTTATATTTATAAGTATTTAATTTCTAAGTGCTTACCTTCAAGTCAATTAAATAGAGCACATTCACAAGTTAATTTTTACATAAAGACAGAACCAGAAATCTCAGTTTTTCTGCTTGAGCTTAAAAGTCCTTTCTCTCTCTCTCTTTTTTTTTTCTTTTTTCCTTTCAGTTTCAAAGACTACAAAATAACAGATAAGTTCCTGAGCACTAAGGCAGAATATTTACATTTTAAGGATTTGGGGAGGGCATGGCAGGGGGAATGCAACTTTCTCCTAAAAGGACTTCTTTGCTCACAGTCAGAATTATCAAGACTGGTTTTATCAAGCCATCTTCTAACTGCATATGCAAAAGGAACCAGTTTTGGAATTTCAAAATTCTTTCATCTCAACCATTTTTTCCTTTTTTTTCAGTCTAAAGAATACGGTGGCCACACAGTGTTATTTAAAAAAAAAAAAAAAGATTTTTTTTTGTTTTTTGGTCCATACAATCATAGCTAAAATCCTTCCAAACACCCAAAATACACGTCAAGAAGTTGTGAGCTGGAACTGAATCAGAGCTTCCCATTTTACAAAAAGGCAGCAAGAATATCCATCATACAACATGGAATGCACACTCACAAACCAAAAGACAGATCCATCATAAATCCGCCAAGGGGATGACCAAAACAGGGTCCTAAACAAAGGCTTCCTCAACAAAACAGCCTTCAATGGCAGACACACATCAGAAGCAATTGGTAAAATGCCAAAATAGCACAAAGGGAAGATAGCCCACATGCACACTGGTGGACTTACCAGTGGTCCTGAAGAAGGAATTCATAGGCCTGGACTCCATCTGAGGCCTGTCCATGCTGATCATGCCCAGCCACTTCTCCAGTGGACTCTGAACTCTGTGTTTAGTGCCTATGGAAACAACAACAGAAGGGTAAGACCCCCTCCGGACAGGGGAACCTTGAAGAACATATCCAGGTTACTCCTCGCCTAAGAGAACACATACACTAATCACCCCTTCCTCCAGACAGGCCATAAATTTTCTGTACCTATCGGAGTGTAACTTATTGATTATTGATTATGTGCCTGATGTCCGAATCCGTGAGCGGGAAGAGAGAAGGCTTCCAAGACAATGCAATTCGCAAAAAGGGAAGTTTATTGCTGACTCTAGTCAGGGCTCCTGTCACATAGTGGCGCGGGGTCAGAGAGCTCTGAGCCCATGCTGTTACCCAAATTTATAGAGTGTGCATAAGCAGTTGGTAGCTGGCTTAAGCAGATTGGTTACATGTTTGCAAAGCAATCTTATTGGCCCAAACCTTTGGCTTTCTTTTCAAACTTGGGTGCTCACGGGCTTTTCAGCTTTCCCCTGATAGGTTCCCTCTTTCTTACTAGGTGCATGTTGATTGGCTGGCTCCAGGTGGCCTGATAATCATGTTACCCCGAAAAACCAGGCCTACTCCTAATCTAGGCTGCCTGTCATGGTGTTAGCCCTAGCAGCCTCACAATTATTGGCTAATTGTTTAACTGTCTGAGCACATGGCACATGAATGATGGGGTTATTGGGATTGTATTTGCTCTTCCTTTGTTTATGTAAGTCTCAAGGAATTTGGGGTGGTGGGTTTGTTATAGACACATTCTAAGAAACAAACTCACTCAGAAGGACAATGCAGATAATGGAGTACAGTTTACTATACTGGCGGGCCCAAGGCAGAGTCTCCTCTTAGCCAAGGACCCTGACCAGCATTTGTGAAAATCTTTTATACCCCATGTGTACGTGTCTGAACCCACCACCCCAAATTCCTTAAGACTTACAAAGGAAAGGTAAATACAATCACAATAACCCCATCATTCACGTGTTATGTGTTCAAACAGTTAATAATCAAAAAGCCCGTGGTTACATTCCAACCAGTTAACCGGTAAGCCTGTGGTTACATTCCAATACTGTCTGGAGGCAGGGGTGTTTAGAGTATGTGTTCTCTTAGGGGATGAGTAACCTGGATATGATCTTCAAGGTTCCCCTGTCCGGAGGGGGTCGTATCCTTCCATTGTTGTTCCCATATGCACTAAGCAGAGTTGAGAGTCCACTGGAGAGGTGGCCAAGCACGATCAGCACGGACAGGCCTCAGATGGAGTCCAGGCCCTATGAATTCCTTCTTCAGGTTCAGACACGTACACATGGGGTATAAAAGACTTTCACAAATGCTGGTTGGGGTCCTTGGCTAAGAGGAGACTCTGCCTTGGGCCTGCCGGTGTAATAAACCGCACTCCACTATCTGCATTGTCCTTCTGAGTGAGTTGTTTCCCGGAGTGCGTGGCTACGACAGTCCTGGAGCTCATCGGTTCATTTTAGATGTACAGTTCCATTTCCACCAACCAAAAGCAAAATTCACAGCCAGTGCCAAGCAGGCGAGAAACAGAGAGAATCCCTGAAACTAACGGTTTCAGCAGGTGCTGAGATATCCCTGAAAATACCGCTCTCAGGGCCAGCTAGCTATGAGCAGCTGAATTGTCTCTGAGACTGTCCTGAAACACTGTGTGGCCAACTGACTCTGGGGAACCCAGAGGAGCAAGACTCTACGAGAGAGCAACCCCATGCTGGGGGCCAGAATCTGTTACCAATCTCAGGTTTGGCTGATGGCTCCTCGAAAGCCCATACTTGAGAAACAAGTGTTCGTGGGAAATGAAAGTTTCCTTTATTCAGGAGGCCAGCAACCTGGGGAGAAGGCAGACTCACAGCCGACGGCCATATCTGAAGATCCTGCTGGACCATAAAAGCATTTAAAGAGAGAAAGGGGAAGTTATCTGGGGAGAGGGGTCAGGGTATTTGTTATCTTTCACTGTATGCAGACTTTCTAGACCTGTTGGTGCTGAGGTAACTGAGTGGTGTTCCAGGCCTCTTGTTCTCAGCCTTTAGTTACTGTCCTCCACCTGGGTGGGGGCCTGAGTTCCTGCAGAGAACTCAAAGATACTGCTATGTATATTCTTTGAGGAGGAACCAGGCCCCTGCTCCATAGCCTCACTATTGTTTCTTGACTGCTTCTCCTTTGTTTCTGCATTTCCTGCCTTTCATGTTAGCAACAGTTTGAGTCTACCCTTTGGAATTCAAGGCAGGTCAAGAACTCTGAATGGAGCCTATTTCCTACAAATAAGAAATGGGAGACACATAAAGAATCTGTAGCGAGGAGAGACCCACTGCATCTTGCTCAGTTTCACTTAGGAATTCTTAGGAAATCTATTCTGTTTCACTGTTTCCTCTACTTATGTGACAGTATTACATTGTTTTCTGGAGGTTTTTTAAATTTTTTTGTTTTTTTAAAGAAGAAGCTGTGAGGTATGTTTTGGCTTCCCAGGTAGCTCAGTGGTAAAGAATCTGCCTGCAATGCAGGAGACACAGGTTCAATCCCTGGGTCACAAAGATCCCATGGAGAAGGAAATGGCAACCCACTCCAGTATTTTTGCCTGGGAAATCTCATGGTAGAGGAGCCTGGCAGGTCACAGTCCATGGGGTCCTGAAGGGTCCAGCACGACTGAGCACACATGAGGTATGTTTGATATATGATTAGATGCCTCCACCTTACTTACTATTCTTTCTACACATGGTTTTCCTAGCAACTTTTACATGTTTATCCTTTTTCTATAAATTATATTTATCATCCCTTAGAAAATAAATGTTTGTGTTGATAGTAGAATCATAATAAATTAATGAATGAAATTAGTGAGACTTGAAATTTTGATGTGTTGATATATTCTAACAAAGAGCAAGGGGTATATTCTTCCATTAGATCAAGTTTGAAAATGTTGTACACACGCAGACGCACACACACACGAGATGGGATATGTGAACAAAGCTCTTCTTCCTCCTCTCTCTCTCTTGTCTACTTCATATAGATATTTCCGTTACAGGCACCTGCTGTTGTAATGGGCAGCATGCTGGACTAAGTCTCACAAGGGTCTTAAAAGCATGTGGTATTGATACAGTTATCTACAACAAGCCCCAGACATTTCTACATTCGAGTCTGGAGTCTCCGTTTTTGCAAACTGGACAAATGATTTCTAAAATTAGGATGTCATACCATATAATATGAGAGAGAATTTCCAGCCCCAGTGGCTGTTTCTAAGGTTCTGTGTGAGAAATATTCAACACCACAATTCTGGGTTATATTTCATTTCATTCTTTATTACTTAATTTTCTAAGACTGTGGACTAAGAGGCATTCAGTATTAGAAAGAACTGTTCCAAATGTTAAGCTAGTGTCTATTTTGCTACTGAAATTAGCAGTTTTCAAATATGTGTTTTCCTTTAATTTACTAAGAAAATGGATGGCATCTTTCTCAAATTCATAAAGATAGCCTGCAGGGAAATAGCTAATTATCCTAAATATATTTTAAAACTCCCAAAAGGAGATACAGGAAGAACTATTTCAAATGGGTCTGTTAGAATAGCTTCGAAGTCCTTTGATACTCTCTTGGATCATGACAATGATGGGATTTATCAGGACCCTTTCTGTATGTGCAGCACAAAGAAAGAGGAGTATTATCCTATGCAGAAACCTGTAGCTGCAAGGGGGAAATAGACCATTTAAATGCAAATCTTCTAATCCAAGAGATTCACTCTCTAAATAGAAGTGGGTCTTCAGGGTGACTCATGAAGTTAGTAACATACAGCCATTCCTGTGGGATTACTTATTTTAGGAAATTTAATAACCTGCTTTATTATGTGAGGATACAACGTTCTGCCACGTACCCTCTAGACTTCCCCTAGTTACTGTTGCTTATAATGTGTGGGCTCCCTGGTTGTTTAAAGTTTCAGCAGTTCCTTAAGTTATGAATCAGGTGCCAAAAAAGCTGCAGCTTTCGCTAAAGTATTAAATCGTCTATAGTAATTACACAGTATATATTCTCCAGTCACAATTATTGGAAAAGTGTTGAAGAAAAATACGTTAAAAAGACAGAATGGTATATATATTTGAGGGGCAACAATATTTCATAAGAACCATTCCACTGCAAGATACACATCTCTGAGCTGTCTCTCCACAAATCACACTGAATATTCATTTAAATTTCTTTCTCCTATGTTCTATAGCACAGTAAACTATTCATTAGCTGTATTTATCATGCTGAAAAACACAAAGACAGACTTACACCCATCAGATCTGGCATCTCAGTTTCAACCTTATTTCCAGAATTTTGGTTTATAAAAAGTAACCATCCTCCATATTCAATATTCTCTTGAAACAGTGATTCAAGCAGATTCCTGGTGATTGTGGAGAAATGGGTAGAATTGCAAGCTTTAAATAAAATCCACTGATTAATAAAAGCTTTTTTTTCCTGGTCACATAATCAGGATTAGAAGGGCTAAGACTAATTCATTTCCTTTGCTAAAACAAAGAGCAGGCTTCAAATCCCTAAAATGCAGGGGTGCAGGCAAGAGTTCACAAAGGAATTTGCATTTGAACTTGACTTTGAAGAAAAACAGGCCTGCTTCTGAAAAGATAGTGGGAAGTTTCAGGGATGTAGGGGAGAAAAGCATCTGACATTAGGAGGGTGGCACATAGAGATCAGGAGAGGTTTAAAACTCAGATACAATTAAAGGAAAGGACTTAGAGGGCAGAGGAGACTCAGGCAGAGAGAGACAGAAATACGTGCTAGACACAGAACTCTGCTCAACGCTATGTGTCGGCCTGGATGGCTGGATGCGACGGGAGTTCGGGGAGAACGGATGCTTGTATGTGTATGGCTGAGTCCCTTTGCTGCTCACCTGAAACTATCACAACGTTGTAATCTGCTATACCCCAATGCAAAACAAACATTTTTTTTTAAATAAATATAACAACAAAAACTAAGTGCTAGATTCAAACTATGTAAGAAACTGTATTTACTACCTTAAGGAGTCTAAAATGTTAAGTCTTCTTTGAAATAACTCTGTTTTGTTTTGTCTTTACTCAGTGTATTTATAAAGCAGAGGATAACATGATGTGTGTTATAGGGAGATAAGTTTGCTCTGGGAGTACCAAGTAAATTGGAGAGGGGAGAAGGAAAATATTTAGGATGCCAATACCGTCATCAGATCATATGCTATGACATCTCATTATAGCTGTTGAGTTGGAGAAAAAATGACCTTAAAAATAAATACAGACAGTAAGATCGACAGACTTTCTGAGTAATTTAATGTACACAGGCAGAACACAGAACTTTCGTTTCTGTTTTTGAAGACTGGGTAGAGTATTGTTTGCCAAATTAAATGCTGTATCAATGACTTGATATTGAGGACTGTGTAAGCAGTCTGCAGGGATGTGGGGTGAGGCTTGGGGTGTAAAGGTCAGAGTTCACCTGAATAGAGACAGCCAACTGGTAAGAGGCTATCAGAGTCTCTAGATCAGCACAAATGTCAGGCCCCTGTCCAAACCAGATTATCATGAGTTTGCAAAGTAAGAAGACCTCAGATCTAGCCATTATATATACTAGAATTACCTAGAAGTTTAAAAACTATACCAGTTCCATTGATCCCATTTCCAGTGATCCTAAGTTTGCCCTTGTATGGTTCACAGCCTTTGACATTGTCCTTATAAGTTCATAGATTCTAACATGCAAGGAGGATGAGACTCACTGCTATAAATTGTAACTAAGGAGAATGGAAATGCTTTATTATTGTCTTATGTGACCTTCACCTGGATCATAGTTTGTCACATACCTGTCTCCTTCATGCCACATGGTGATAACAGCCAGATCTGTTTCATTCACAGTTTCATTTCTCAGGATTCATTCCTGTGACTTTGCAGTCATGTCAACTCTTCACTTTCTCACTCACCAATATCTGCCTACTGAACCGGGCTATTTGAGGGGTGCTAGGAACAGAATGGAAAGAAAAATACTACCCCATTCTTCACTTCATGGAATTTACAGCAGTGTAGAAAGAAGAAATGAAAGGAGAAATAAGAGAACGAACTTAAAGTCCATATCTTCTCTGCCAAGGTTATATTCACTTTTATGTCATCCCTAATTAATGATAAATGGAATTTCAAGCATCATTAAATAAATAAAGAAGCATTTGGGTGACAAAACACATGTGTCTGTTATTATAAAATCTGTCTATGAGCACTCCATCATTTTTTTTCTTTTTTATAAGGCTGACCAAACAAATCCTAATATTCTAAATAAGAAGATAATGCTAAGATGCATATGTTTATTTATAACAGGTAAAAATAACTTCTACTAAGGACACTGATGGTTCATGTTGTTCATTGTCCCCTAGAAGAAGCAGATTATTATGAAATAGAGCAGAACTCCTTCCCTTCAGAAGAACTAAATAATGATACTTAAATTATCATAATATTCTTAAGGTATAGACCTCCACAGCTCATCTTAGAAAGTGTAAATGTGTCAAAATCATAGGAATTATATCACTTAGAGGACAAGAAAGATTCAGTAGGGTCTAAAATTTATCTCTAATTTTTCTGTTCAGTGGAAGCTTATTTGGTTGGAATAAACTGTATGACATATAGTAAGATGAGGACGATAAGCATTTTTAGACCTCAGTAGAAAGACAATAAAAAAACACCACACAAACATTTTGCACATTTTTCAGAGCAAGAGAGAGAAGCATCTTTGTTGAGGGCAGATCCTTAAATAGAGATAGTTCAATTTCATTTAAACATTAAAAAAAAATACAGAAAAGTGAAATTCAAGAAAATCATACTTGGAATCACAGAATCAGAGGACTTCAGAGCTAGAAAGGCCTTCAGGAATTTATCCCCATGTGATCAAATTTTCTATTTTTTGATAGCAGTTTCATTGAGTTTCAATTTACATCATAAGATCCACCCATTTTAACTTTTAAATAATTTTAGTAAATTTAAAGATTTGTGCAATCATCATAACAAATCAGTTTTAGAAGCTTTCATTCATCCCAGATATTCCTTATACACATTTGCAGACAATCTTTGTTCCCATTCGCAACCCTAGGTAACAACTCTTCACTTCCTGTCTCTACAAATCTCCTTATCATGGGCCCTTCAGAGAGCAGAACCACACAACATGTTATCCTTTGTGCTGGCTTCTTTTACTTGGCACAGTAACTTGACGTTTGTCCATGCTGTAACATATGTGGGTAGTTTGTTTCCTTTTCACTGCTGAATAATATTCACTTGCACCAACCCTTTGCATTTAAAGACGAAGAAATTGAGACAAAGTGAGGCAGCATCACTATTTCAAGTTCCTACAACATGTATGGCCTCTCTGGATGTGAAATCAGACTCTAACACTGGGCAATAAATGTCCTGACGTCATCCTAGCTGGTTCTGTTCACTAGGGAGACAATCATCAGTGTTTAACCTGTGAGTGATTTTGTGTGTGTGTGTGTGTGTGTGTGTGTGACTTTTCATATTAAGTTCAGAGCAACTGCCACTTAGCTAAACTATACAGTTTGACCCTAGCTATTTCCCAGACATTTATGAAACCAAGTCCCCCTAAAACCAAGTTCGTTGGAGTGTTTATAATTAACCTCTCTATTTATATATCTTTCCTCTCCAACTAGCTGTAATCACAGTCAAGGAGGAAGAAATTTTCTTCTACTCTTCAAGGTTCTTCTGGCTGGTCTAAGAATTCAACTGTGAGAATACAGGTCAACAGCAGAAAATCAGACAAAGTTTTAATAACATGTATACATACATGGGAGAGACCCTGGAGAACTAGGTAACTTGCCAAAATGGCAAAAAGCCTCACCTTCATCAAAAAGACAAAAGAGAAAGATGGGGCAGTGGTTTGGGTCTTCAAAGAGGAAGAAGGCAATTCTCATGGAGATGGAGATGAAAAAGCAGATGTTTGGTAAACACATGTCTGTTGGGCCCTGAAGAGACAGTGGGACACAGAGATGGATTTTAACAAGCAGACTCTGCTGGGTTCATCCCTGTTGGCACACATAACTATCTATACTATAGCTGTCTATGGTGATGGCTCCCTGCCTGAAACAGATCCTTTAATTACATTCTTCAGGCTGTTAGAGGGAAGGTCAATGTTTCATCTTGAGTCTAGTGAGGCTGGCAGTTTCTAGCTCGAAATGATCCACATGAAAAGGAAACATTTTGGGGTGGCCGAGTTTGCTCCCCTGCAGCACTCTGACATGAGGGAGCCCTCCAAGGCCCAGGGCCATAACTGCCACATAGAACTCTGGCTACAAACCTATTGCACATTGCAGTGTGGTGCTTTGTAAATAGAGAATCCCATCCAGTGTAACTATTCTGAGATCCCATAGGTAACGAGTACCAGACAAAAGTAAATAATTCAGATTTTGTTTACTTCTATACTTGGAACATTTTGTGACAAAAGATAAGCTCCAAGTTTTATGTTTTCTTGGATATTCAGGAAAATTAGTCATAGTATTCTGCAATCTCCAAGGAATCTAAGGAAGCCTATCACTCTAATTAATCCCGTTTGATTTTATTTTATTAAGAACAACATGGTGACACATGCTTGCCCTCTCACCTGATTTTAATTAGGTCTCATGAAACACAATTTGGAGAATCTGGCCATTCACCTCATTATAAAAGAAACAAGTTATTCTAAACCAAGCTTCTGATGAAAATCCTGTTTTCCAACCAATAGGCATGGTCTGCTCCTAGATATTAAATATTTGCAAAATAGACATAAGCCATCAATTTCCAAGGTCATGTTAATATAAATATCCTTAATCTCAGATTTTTAACAATAATTTTCATTTATACACTGATATGTTCATCAAATAATACATTCAGGCTATTAAAACAGGTAAGCTCAGGAGGAGGTAATGTTGTGGGTAGTAAAACACAAGATCTGCCAAATTTACCGGTTTCAAATTAGCTCACTTTCTCTTACCATATTTGTAGCCATGGGCATATTCCATTGCAACTGAACTCTCACTTGCAAGAGTAATAATTGTTGTTGGGGCTTCCCTCATAGCTCAGTTGGTAAAGAATCTGCTTGTAATGCAGGAGACCCCGGTTCAATTCCTGGGTTGGGAAGATCTGCTGGAGAAGGGATAGGCTACCCACTCCAGTCTTCTTGGGCTTCCCTTCTAGCTCAGCTGGTAAAGAATCCGCCTGCAATGTAGGTAGACCTGAGTTTGATCCCTGGGTTGGGAAGAATCCCCTGGAGAAGGGAAAGGCTACCCACTCCAGTATTCTGGCCTGGAGAATTCCATGGACTAAGTCCGTTGTGTCGCAGAGTCCGACACAACTGAGTGACTTTCACTATACTTTCACTTTAGTTGCTCAGTGGTGTCTGACTCTTCGTGATCTCATTGGACTATACTCACCAGGCTCCTCTGTCCATGGAATTTTCCAGGGAAGAATAGTGGAGTGGGTTGCCATTTCCTTCTTAGGGGGATCTTCCAGACCCAGAGATTGAACCCTGTCTCCTGCATTGGCAGGCAGGTTCTTTACCACAGAGCCACTTGGGAAACCCACAGATGAAAAGCCCTATTACAAATTAAACATGTATGATAGTTACTGAGACAGTAAATTATCATGCATCACTATAGCTGTTACTGAATTGAAGTTGTTCTTTGGATTTATTTTCTGTTACTACTTTTAGAAATTTTCACAAGACCTGGAATTCCTGAGATATTATATTCTAAATATCCTATCCTTGGTCCATCAACACAAAATATTCCAAAATTTCAATCACAGATTGCTACTGCTTTCTGAAGAAGCATACAGTCCTATCATCCATGTGACCAGAATTTCAGATTAGATAGTATGATAAGTAATGTATTCAATCTTACAATGCAATTTGAGCCTTCAAAACTATATTGTGCCCCATGGTATTTCTTACTGATACAAAAGAAAACTGGATAGTTTAACTATTCCCTAAATACAATTATATTTTAATTAATATCATCATGTGTCTTACCATAAATTTTAATTTATGAAAAAGTGAAAAATTCAAATGCGAATGCAACACAGATTAGAAAGTACTGGGGAGAACAGGAGAGAGAATGTATATACTTACAGGTATAGGTAGAAGTGGTAGAAGGAATATTTTTATTCAATCTAATGAAACACCATCAAAATTGCAACTTCATTGAGGAATACATAAAATCTCAAGATAAAAATTATGATAATGCTTCAAAATGTATGAAATTCTAAAAAAAACTAAGAACTAAGGCAACCTTGGGACTTTCCCAATGGTCCAGTGGCTAAAACTCTGAGTTTCCAAAGCAGGGGCCCTGGGTTCAATCCCTGATCTGGGAACTAGATCCCCCTGAGCCATGACTAAAGATCCCACATGCCACAATGAAAATCAGAGATTCCGAATGCCACAACTAAGAGCCAGCACAACCAAAGAAATAAATAAATTCAAAAAGGCAACCTATGGAATAGAATGAATTATTTGCAAACTATATATCTGCTAAGGGATTAATACCCAGAATATGTTAAAAAAAAAAAAAAAAAAAAACCTACAAGTCAATAACAACCAAAATAACCTAATTCAAAAATGAACAAGGACATTAACAGACATTTCTCCAAAGAAGATACACAAATGGACAACACACATATGAAAAGATGTTCAACACCACTAAACAATGGGGTGCAAATCAAAACCACAATGATATATCATCTCACACCCATTAGGTCGATCACTATTAAAAACAAATGAATATTCAGAAAATAAATGTTTGCAGGATACAAGAGAAAAGGGAACCCCTGTACACTGTTGGTGAAAATATTAAAAGGTGCATCTGCTATGGAAAACAGTATGTGGTTTCTTAAAAATTAAAAAGAGAATCATCACACATGCTAGCAATTCCACTTGTGGGCATATATCCAAAATAATTCAAAACAGGATCTTAAAGATATGAATATATGCACATCCATACTCAATGTAATATTATTCAAAATAGCTGAAAGATGAAAGCAACCTAAATATCCACCAACAAATGAATCAATAAAATTCATTATATTTACATACAATGGAATATTATTCAGCCTTTAAAAGAAAATCCTGTTATAGAATACAACATTCATTAACTTTGAAGATATTATGCTAAGTGAAATAAGTCAGTCACAAAATGACAAATACTGCATGATTCTACTTATATAAGATATCTCAAACAGCCAAACTCTTTGAAACAGAAAGTAGAATGGTGATTGTCAAGGGCTGAGAGAGGGAGAAATGGGGAATTGATGTTCAGTGAATGTGGAGTTTCAGTTTTGCACAATGAAAAATGTTTTAGAGACTTACTGCCAACAATGTGTGTATATTTAACAATACCATACACTTTAAAATGGTTAAGAATGAATTATAAGTTTTTCTTTTTTAACTGCAAAAACAATATATACATTTTGGCCAAGAGGTATCTAACTGTATGGAAACAAGTATACTATTATAAATTTCACAGATTGGAAATGTGATTTATTAATTGGCCAAATCATTCTGGAATACAGATCCTGCCACACAAATATTCCTGAAGGAACTGTAGTATTTAAGAGCATTAAGTATGTATAGCCCATAACTTATCTCTTCTCCAACAATATAGATAATAGATAGCAAAGGGAATACATAAGCATACTCTTTGGTTTACTTATCAGGAAATTAGAGAAAAAATTATCCACTTCTGTTACTCACTTTATGTGGAATTTCAGAAGACTCAAATGATTTGTATTTTTCCCTAAACACCAAGTTAAGGATTTGAGAAAAAATATTATCTGTGAAGCAGCCCTTGTTATACCTTCAAAGAGTTCTGGGACTCTAGCTTGTTTCTATGTGTAAACAAATGTAATGTAAATGTGCTCTCCTCTTCGTGGGATTATTTAGAGGTACTGAGGGAAACCTGAGAGGTGTCACATTCCAAAACATTATCAAGAAGCAATGGAATTTGCTGTTTCAAACCAAGTCTGATTATACCCTGACTACTCTCTAGTTCTTGTCTCTTTCTGAATTCCCCATGTCCCCTCTTTGGTATGCTCATTAATCTACCTGGAATATAGCTTTCAGGTTCAGTCATACAGTGATTTACTTGGGGAGTTTAGTGCAGGGTCCACAATGGAGATTTACATTTCAATTCAATGCAGAAAGAATTTCATATTAAGTGCTTTTCAGCCATGAATGAAAAGTTACTGCAAAGGATACTGTAAAAATCTTCTTTCAGCAGCCCAAGTAAGATGCAAAGAAATCTCTTAGGAAAGGTGAAATGTTTGGAGAAATGTTTCTCTCATGTTGCAAACCATATTTTACAACTGGGTAGTTTTCCTCTGGTGAGAACAAGTTTCTCTCACAGGAGGTTGATGACCTCTTAAAAAAAAAATCAGAGAGGAAAAAGCCAAAGATATAACAATACAGAAAAAGATACACAGAAAACAGTACAATTTTGGTTTTTTCTTCTACACACACACATATGTGAGAACACACATATAAATTATCATCGACATTTCAAACACTATATACCTAAGTGCATTTTAAATAAGTCAAACTCTTAATCATCCATCTTTTTATTTACTTTGTTACTTACCCATGCTTTAATCTATCACAAAGATCAATATTTTGTGAATTATTGTGCAGTTGCCCCAAATTTCAACTTGTTAAAAAAGATGATTCTTGTACTTGTTTACTACATATTAAATTATACTTCATTTAGATACCTAGTAACCAGCTAATGACTTTAGAATACATCTTCAATATTAAATGCTGGCAATTTTATGCACAATAAGAAACTCAATCATCTGCCACAGCTGTGAAAAATGTAGTCATACACATCCAGTCATTATAAACTGGTGTCCTGTCACTCAACACGGCTACCCAGAGGTTGTTTCGTATTTCATAAAGTGATAGAGTAATTTATTAATCCTGTGGGAAAAAATAATACAAATTCTGTACCATCCACATCTCCAACAACACAAAATCCTCTAATTTCCTACAGTGGATTTGCATACAGCGACACTGTCTTTTGGCTAAAAAAGATGTATATACACACCTTACCAGAGTAGGGATCTCGTAAGTGTTACTTTTATTTTCCCGCATATAAACCAGTTGGACTCTTCAGCAGGCTCTTTTCTTCCTCTTGTCAAGCTTTCTCTGAGCATCTGTCATTATTTCAACATCTGGAGGGGCAGATAAGCTGCTCCAATTGGAACATTGCAGTCAGCAACTTTCTTCAGGAAAAGAAATTTGTCACTTCGGCAAAGCATCCGTCTTCTGCCAGCTTTTGACTTCCTATCCTCAGGCCAAACTCAAAAATCAGGCCTCCCAGTTTGTAGGGCTGCTGTGCTATGGATTAATTCAGCTATGCAGAAAAGGATGACAAAGGGTGGAAAGATCATGATTAACTCCAATTAATTTCTAGAACAGCAGGAAACCCACCTCAATATGATATAAAGATTTAATCTTAACCTGATATCTCTCCAGACATTATACATGACTTCCTTCTTAAAGAAATATTGAATGTTCCTTTGCATTTTCCCCTGGCAATAGCTTGTACTGTCATCGAGCTGCTTTGAGCAGAGGGAAAGGTCATCTTTTTAGATTAACCAGGAAGTTAACTGTTGCTAATTTAAGGTATGACATGAAAAAATCTCACAAATCACCAATTCTTTACTGTAGTCATTCAGTTAAAGTAGAGCTACACACACCAATTGTATTTTAAAGGCAAATCTGCTCAGACTCTTTCTCCCCAGAGCATATCTGGTTGCTTTTATGAGCTTGTCAAGGGATGCTGTCTCCTGCCTCTTGTTTGATTCTCCACACTTGTGTCCTATCCTTGCTGTAGTGAATTTCTCTCTGTCATGTCCCCCTGCCAATGTGCATCTTTTTTCTAATTCTAGGAGGGCTTTCTGACAAAGGAATGCTTCTCAAAATCAATGTGCATTCAAATCATTGAGGAATCTTGGTAAAATGAAGGTTTTGATTCAATTTATCTGGAGCAGGGTCTTAGACTGTGTATTTATAACAAGTTTCCAGGTGATGGTAATATCGTTGAGACTTGTAGGACACTCTGAGTACCGTGGTCTTAGAGCACTTATTTTCAACTCAGGAATGATTTTGCTTCCCCGGGCCATTTGGAACCCTTTGGAGACTTTTTTCTTTGTCATGCCTTGGGTAGAGGGAGGGGAGTACTGGCATCTAGTAGTTAAAAACCAAGAATATTACTAAACATTGTACAATCCCCAAGACTGTCTATCATGACAAAGGTTTACTCAGGCCAAAAGGTCACTATGAAGCTGAAAAAATCTTCATCTAGAGGGCATCTATTCTTCAGGAACCAGCTCAGTTATCACCTGTTCTCTGAATACATGCCTTCTTGTTGTTCAGTTGCTAAGTCATGTCTGACTCTTTGCAGTCCCATGGACTGTAGGATGCCAGGCTTCCCTGTCCTTCACTATCTCCCAAAGTTTGCTCAAACTCGGGTCCATAGAGCTGGTGATGCCATCCAACCATCTCATCCTATGTCACCCCTTATCATCCTGCCCTCAATCTTTCGCAGCATCAGGGCCTTGTCTCATGAGTCGGCTCTTCACATCAAGTGGCCAAGTGCCTCATCATACTTAACTGATTTTGGCTTCCCCATCCATCCAACCCTATCACTCTCTCACAGACTTGATAAAGTATACATGTGGTTTAGCTGCTATATTATCAATTACTTCTTTACATGCCTAATTTCACTTGAATTTGTACATCTTGAATGCAATTATCATATCTGTGCCACAGTTCAGTTCAGTTCAGTCACTTAGTTGTGTCCGACTCTGTGACCCCTTGGACTGCAGCATGCCAGGCTTTCCTGTCTATCACCAGCTCCCGGAGCTTACTTAAACTCATGTCCATTGAGTCAGTGATGCCATCCAGCCATCTCATCCTCTGTCGTCCCGTTCTCCTCCCGCCTTCAATCTTTCCCAGCATCAGGGTCTTTTCCAAGGAGTCAGTTCTTCACATCAGGTGACAAAAGTATTGGAGTTTCAGCTTCAGTTCTTCCAATGAATATTCAGGACTGATTTCCTTTAGGATGGACTGGTTGGATCTCCTTGCAGTCCAAGGGACTCAAGAGTCTTCTCCAACACCACAGTTCAAAAGCATCAGTTCCTCAGCACTCAGCTTTCTTTATAGTCCAACTCTCACATCCATACATGACTACTGGAAAAACCATAGCTCTGACTAGATGGATCTTTGTTGGCAAAGTAATGTCTCTGCTTTTTAATATGCTGTCTAGGTTGGTCATAACTTTTCTTCCAAGGAGAAAGCATCTTTTAATTTCATGGCTGCAGCCACCATCTGCAGGGGATTTTGGAGCCCCCCAAAATAGTCTGTCACTATTTCCATTGTTTCCCCATCTATTTGCCATGAAGTGATGGGACCAGATGCCATGATCTTAGTTTTCTGAATGTTGAGTTTTAAGCCAAATTTTTCTCAGTACACAGTACCTATTTTGTTGTTGCTGGTTTTAGGGTACTTTTCCATGTGACTAATATGAGATAGTGAAAGAAAATGAGATCATTAAAGTTTGCAAAATTCAATTTAGCCATCATAAACAAAAGGTAAAACAAGAAGGTGCCATTTAGTTGAATCTATCAAGAATTTACTGTTCTGATAAGAGTTGAGGAAAACTTATTCCACTTGCTCATAAAAATGTGATAGGTTCATGTTATTCAGAGATAAATAACTGATAGTCTTTAAAATATACCTGTTCTTTGATAATCTCTAAGAGATGACTTTTCACCAGTTGATCTGGAGTTGAGTGAGTCCAACAACAGAGAAGGAATTCTTATCCATGGGTGTATGATAGAATTTAGGAGGTCTGTGAATTCTGAGGGGAAAACACACACCTAATTTAGTATTTTCTATGTTTAATGAAGGAAACAAAGCACAGAGTCTTTAATACACTGTCATTCATTGTCACCACAAATGTCTTATCTTATTACTGAGTTTCAAACACCTTGAAATATTGTTTATAATAATGCTACTTAAAAATCATAGCACTTAAGAAATTACTTAATATATTAATGAGGAAGCTCTTACATTTCTACACCATGACTAAAAAACTTTGATAATTTTATTTCAACATGGTTAACTTTCTTTGTAATCCTGTTTCTTTATCTAAAAATATTATTTTAATAGTTATTCCATCCACTGCATGGAACACCAAGAAAAGAATGAAAATTCTAACCCCATCCTCAAGACTCTGCTTCAAACCCTGTCTGTCTGTCTGACTAATTCATATGTAGGAGAATACTTGATGACTATAGTTTCACTGTAGAACCTTATTAAAGTTCTTTTTCAATGGGTATTCAGAAAACTCTGTGTAAAGGACACTCTGCAAAAGACAAATGACTCTATAACATACTGTATTAGTTGTCTATTGCTGCATAAGAGATTCCCCAAAATTTACAAGCTTAAGACAACACAAATATATTATCTTACAGTTCTGTAAGTCTGAAATCTGAAACAAATTTCATTAGGCTAAAATTGAAGTGTCAGCAAATTATATTCCCATCACAAAGACTTGATGGGTTGTTAGCATAATTCAGCTCCTTGGAGTTGCAGGAATGAGGTCCCTGTTTTACTTGCTGTTTATAAGATGAGGGCTATTTATTCCTTTCATTGGCTAATGACCCCATCCTATATCTTCAAAACCACCAAGAGTCAGTCTAGTATTTCTTATATCACATCTCTCTTCCTCCATTATTTTTCAGTTTGAGAACTCATGTGATTCAGATAAAGCTCCTTATTTCAAGACCTGTAACCTTACCCTCATCTGAAAAGTTTCTTTTGCCATATAAATAATGTATTTACAGATACTGGGGATTAGGATGTGGCCTCTCTATTCCAGGTGCCTACAAGTATCTCTAGAGACACTCTGTCTTTCAGTTTCATTAATATTTCATCATTATTAAGTGAGGGTGCCTGAATCTTAGGCCAACCAATGAAAATTAAATTAATTTTATTATTAAAGTGATATATGTGTGTGTGCTCAGTTGCTTAGTCATGTCTGACTCTTTGTGACCCCATGGACTGTAGCCCACCAGGTTCTTCTATCCATGGGATTTCCCAGGCAAGAATACCTGAGTGGTTGCCGTTTTTCTCTAGGGGATCTTCATAGCACAGAGATCAAAGCTGCATCTCCTGTGTCTCCTGCATTGCACGCAGATTCTTTACCCACTGAGCCATCAGGTAGTACATGGAGAACTATTACAATCAGTTCTGAGATAATATTCTTAGTAAAAAGAGGATAAAAATCTTTGCTAATATGCTTCTTTCAAGTTTTTTTCTAAATCCTCTTTTCCTAAATTCTATTAATCCACAGATATGTATGGTTTTATAGCTCTCAATATTGTTTGAATATTGTGCTTATTGTCATTTTAAAATATTTGGTGTCTATGTATAGTGTTAGAACATGACATTTTCAGAAGTAAAATTTTGGAAATTACCTGATGAAAGGTAGGTTTCTTTTCTTTTCAATTTGGACTGTGTTTATAGGGAGAATCCTATAAAAGTAAAGAGATAAATGAACATGTAGTTCAGTGATGAATTATCCTGCTCAAAAATTATCTATTTTTTTTTAAACCATCTATGTTTATGGGATGACAATTACCCCCCAAATTTAAAGACATATACCTACTGAATACGTAGGACATATAAATTCATGATATTAGTCAAACCCTAATTTTTGCATTTTTGAATGCTACCGTAATCTGACAAAGTAGCTTATTCGGAAAGTTAACACAGTCTTCAGCATATTTGAGTCAGAGTGCACACTGGCCACAACTTAAGAGGGGCACAACAACAACAAAAACTGTCACGGGAGAGAGATTCAATTTGTAGAAGAGCTCCTTCTTGGGAGACCACAGGTAAAAGTAGAAAGTGAAATAAAATACTAGTTACAAAAACGGAATGCCAAAAGCAGTTCATGACATCCTGTAGAAAATAACCCTTTAGCCACTGAGCAAATCACTGTCTTTCTCTTTATTGCTTTTTAAACCAGCAAAGAGGACAGGGAAAGGATCTTTGGAACTGAGAGCAAGTTTCACTAATGAGTCTCCTGATGCTGTCCCAGTGATGGGCACGGCAGAATTCCATCAATAAAACATTAAGATACAGCAGCCACAGCCCTTTAGGTAGCAGCCAGATCTCATTCCAGGGACTTGCATTTTGTGTCAATTAAGGAGCAAATTTCAATGAAACTGACTTTGCTCAGGCTCGTAGGACACCTCTGGCAAACATTAGCACAACAGTCACCATCATATTTTTTGTGCCTCTCAGGTCCATGTGCAATGACTATCTCTCTTATTTTTCACCAGCATTTTGTTGTTCTAATGGACTCATAAAGACTTGAATTTAAGTCCCAATTGAGCTTGTTGGACACTGAAATGGAGTAACAGGCACAAGTCTTTTCCAAATGAAGTCTTTTCTTCATTTATTAGTAAACCTCTCAACTCTTTTTTTCTTTGCTTCCATCAGGAGAGTTTCAAGACAACCCCATAAGGGAAGATAAAAATGTTCTTATTTATTAAACTAATGCCTCTATAAATAAATTTGAATTCCAGGTGCCTTCTGGGACATCTCTTTCTCCTGTTTGGTTCTTGAATTCCAGAAAAAGCAATAGTGAAAGAATTGCTATTAACACTAACTCAGTCTGTTTCTTTATTTGTTACAGCAGCAAATATTCCATAATGTAAATATTAGGATTGAATTTACACTGAAAATCAGTATATTTTTATGTTTCTTATTACACCTAAATTAACTAAAGGGTTTTTGTTGAAGGGATCTCTTCTTCTGATTAAATTGTAGTTAGAATCACAAAATTATATGGTTTTGTATTTGGGGATCTCATTCACTTAATTTGCATAAACTGCCATTTTGATATCTCTAAAGAATAAACAAATTTACATTTTTTTCATGTAACGTGCCTCATCAAAAAAAGGCTTTGGATGTTCAGCTAAGCACAATTTGCCTTTGCTGTCACATTAGTTTAGGATGTGATTTACCTGCCTTTTCTAAGATATCTGAGTATGCCCTGATTAAATAAACATGAAAGTGACAGACCAAGCAAACATTCTAATCTCACAAAGAGAACAGGTGTGCATCAGTTAGACAGCACCCCCACTCCCATCCATCCTGCAGTGTACTGAATTCAAATACTGCCCATGAAAAGATTCAAGCTCAACCTCCTCCCCAGAGACACAGCACCGCCACCAGCAACCTCTCACTAGCAATAGGTCCTTTACCTCTGACACTTCCTAAGGCTCTGTCACCATCAGCAAAAACTCTCCACACATGCTCCTTTTCCCTCTCCCATGATTGCTCCAGTTACAAAACAATCTGAAACTTGGGAAATTCAGACCAAGAAACAGTGTCTTTGATATCACATCCCTTTCTACATACAACAGAAACACATTTTACTTAAGGACTGAAGATGCCCAGTTGTTTACTGATCTGAAGAGTGACCTGGGGACAGAATTAAATTCAGGGATTCTGTTTAGAATGTCTTCTAAATGCACTGTTATGCATTTTTAGGATTCAAAAGAACATGATATTAGAAGATTGTGTTGTTAGTGAATTACAGACATGAGTAGGTTGAAAATGGGCAATAATGAAGGAAGGTAACCTGTTTCAGACCAAAAATTATTCTGCACAAATCAGAAGACTTTGCCTCTGTAAGACGGAACAAGAGGAATCATCCTATTCAATAGTTTCTTCAGACAGAGGGCACAAAACTGAGTTCATGGGAGTGCCTTTCCCAAGTCAAGCTTTCAAAGAATGTTTTTACTGATTACCTCTCAGGGCCTTGCATGTACCATATCACTCAGCACTTCAGGAAACAGAGATATGACTGCCTACTCTGAGTTTTGTTGGGCATTCAGTTCAGAGCAAAGCAGAAATAATTCTTGTGTTCACAGTCTTCTCAGTCAAACGAAAGGAGAAAAAAATTAAAGATATGAGTACATAGCTAATTATACATTTTAACTGTACTAAGCCCTTTTTTGAAATGAATTACAAGTTGAAATGAGATAAGAAGAGAGTTGCTGGAATAGGTCAAAGAAAGTCCATTTTGAGGAATGAGAATTTAAAATCTAAAAGTGAAACAGAATTAGACCAAATCCCCTTCCCCCAAAAAGGGGAAGGATAGGAAAATGATCTAAACAGATAGAGCAGCCAATGTAAAGTCCTGTAAGGAGGTAAGGAGGACAGTATATCTGAAGATTTATATGGAGGCCAAGAGGTCTTGAGAGTTTTAAGAGATATGGGAAATATTACAATAGATTGGTGACTCATGAAAAACCTGTCTATGGAAGACCATACTTCAAAAATCAGTCCTCTAATCCCAATTCCATTGCTATGGTTTGTTAACTCCTAAAATCATTTCCCATTTGTATGCAATATGACACAGAAAACACTTGGAACTCAGAAGCACTTTACATTTCCACAATCTCTACACATAAATTTGGTGCTTTTCTTGAAAACTTCCATTTTGATTGTATAATCAAAACCACTGGCAGATATTGCCAGTTAAGTAGAATTAAGCAAATTAAGCTGCATTCCATCAAAACACTATGCTCTCAGCCAACATACAATCCCCTATCATCAAACAGTTTGCAGTGAGCATGCATTTTGCAAGTTTCACTATCTCAATCTGTATTTGCCCTCAAACCCTCCTCAGGGCTCTGTCTACATTGTCAAATGAGGAGTTGAGCCATCACCATGGGAAGGGTATTGACGGAGACAGTTCAGGTCAAATGAGTCCCCCTTTCCCAGATTCGGCTCTATAATAGCCCTGTGTCTCCTCTTCAATTTGCTTGCATAAACAGAGCCTGAGGGCAACTGTGAGACTAGTAGATACTGCAAATGTGTCTCAAATAGTATTACAGATATAAGGTCTTGTCTACAAAGCACATTTGATCCATAACATTTCAATATTGAAATGAGAGGGTAGAGAGATTCTGCTGTAAATTGTTTGTTGTTATATTTAAAGAAACTGCGACTCAAATTTTTTCATTCATTAGTGCTACTATTTGGAGCCACAAAGACACTCCCTGGTGGGAACAGAAGTGACATACATGTATCTTGACTCCAGTTCAGACTTTTCCCTGGGCATCCACATATTATGACTGGAATTCATTCATCCAACAATTATTAGCAAACTCTCAGTATTTATCAACCCATATAGGACTCTTGGAAGACAAATAACCATAGCTAACCACAGCTTACTCTGTGATGGGAGTTGTGCTCAGAGATTCACATGTATTACTAATTCTTCTCACTGCCATACTATGCTTAGGATGGAGATGTGATTATTAACCCAAGTGTATATAAGAGGAGACTGAAAATTTTAAGTCTGAGTAGCTTCTCCCCCAAATCACACAGCTGTTAGGTGGTTAACAGAATTTCACCCCCAGCCTGAAGTCTTAAGCATTATGCAATTCTGCCCATGCATCATGCAAGTATGATTTGGCTATTCTTCTGTGAGGGGGAAAAAAAAAACAAACAACTTTGACATATTTGATAAACATTCATGAATTTCCACCATGTGTCTGGAATTGTGTTCCTTGCTGAAGATACAAAGGGAACACAATACACATATTTCTTACAAAGCTTACAGCTCAGCAGGTGAATGGGATATTAAGCAAAAAAATGACACCAAAATAGTTAAGTACTAAGAGTACTTTTTATAGTACCTTAAATGTACTAAAGATTAATAGGAGGTACTGTAAAACAATGTAAGAGTAGCTGTCCATTGATATCACAGGGAGGTGGCTGTCAAGATAAGGCTTAAAGGAATTTACACCAAGAAAAGAGAAGACAAGAAAAGAAGGAGAAGGAGAAAGAATAGTGGGTGTACAGGTTCTGGGTTGGAAAAGAGCTTGCATATGAAGCACAGAGATACCAGTGTGACCATGATGTACCAAACACTGGGATAAATGTACAAAATAGAGCTAAAGAGAAAAGTGAAGTGTGCCAAGAGCATGCAGATCCTTTTAGGGCTGGTGAAAGATTCTGATCTTTTCCTATAACGTGTTACATGGCTATTGGGAGTTTTAGTAAGAGGGTATCCTCATAAGATTTATGCTTCAAGAATAATTTGATTGCCATGAAGTAAAGGGATTACAGAGGGGCAAGAGTGTAACTTTTCAAGCACTGACATTTCATTTTTTACTAGCATGTTAGCAACCTGGAATACAAACAGAGAAGGACAAGAACATTTGGCAAAGGCTCTAGAAATCATGTCATTTAAATATTGTGGAAAGAATTGGACATACTTACTTCCTTTGAGAAAGAGAGTTAAGAGAAAGTGGGTCTTTTATGGGAGGAAGGAGATGGAAACAATGAGCTGCATATCTAAGGAGACATATTTCAGCTCAGCAGAGTCATTTTTATACTCAGACAGCGTCAATAAAATGATGGGCAGCTCTGTGACACTGTCAGTTCTCTGGCCCTAAAGACATTCAAGGAGTCATGATGTATTTCTGCTTCTCAGGATGTCGTACAACTGGTTCCATAACTGGCATGAACTTTTGGACAAGGCGTCCTCCTCCAAAATTGGTTCAGATGCTAAGATTTTTAATTTACAAATCTGAATGCTCAACAGCAACCTACTACTAGAGAAAAAATAACATAATTTCCCTGTATGTGGAATTCGATGGAATTTTTACCTTATTTACAAAGTGAGGGCCATTTTGCTGAAAGACACTCTGATAGATTTTCCTACACAGAAGTCTTGAGTTCCTAGATTCAGCTTGGTCCCTGCCTAGAACTGGCAACAAGCCACAGAATTAGCATAAAGACAGAGCTTTGATTTATTCCTTTTCTGCTTACATCCTACCAGTGAAAATGCAAATACTGTAATTAATAATGCTTTCTATTATTATCTTTATAAAACATTAGATATTTAAATCCAAAGTAAAATTTTCTTTGGTTCAGTTAATTACCTGTAAATTATTTCATTCTTTCTCTACTTTTCCTTCTTTCTTCCACACTGACTATACTTCTTCCATGACACTGCTGGAGCCCTCTTTCTTATGTATACATTTTTTTGCACCACTCCCATGTTTAAGACACACATACATAGAAATTTTCTTCCCAGTGCTTACAATGTAAAATCTATATAAATTTATATAGATTTTATCCTGATATAAATTACCCTTTGTAATTTTATATAATGTGTCTGATAATTCTCACATACATCCCTTCTGTTTTTATTCAGTACAATGTATTCACGCTATTGTGAACTACTTTTCATTTATTTTCAAGCAAAAAAAGCAGTAGTAATTATTATAGTAAGTGTTAGTATTTTAGTATTAAAGGAGTTTTAGTTATAGTCAAAGCCATGACTGCCTCATATGAGGCAGACATTTTAATGTGACTTTTTTTTTTTCATTTATTCAACATATGCTTATTAAAGACCACTCTCTGGCAGCTGATCCAGGAAGTTGAGCTACTGAAGTGAACAAAACAGGTGATGTCCCTGTTATATGGAGTTTATATTCCAGTGAATCATCATATCACATTTTACAGAGATAAGTATTATTCAGTATTGTCTCTTCCCTTTTCAATTTCTTTCCTAGCCTAAGCATCTATACATATATAATATCCCTTGAAAAAGTATAAACTTTTTCCATATGCCCCCTACATCAAAATACTAATTGCTTCAATAAGGGACACACATTATATGCCTGTTAATAACAATTACTGCTGCCAGAATAGAAATATGGGCTTTTAAACTTGTTCTGATTGAATAACCTATGTTGTCAAGGAAGTCTGCAGACTGGACTGTATCTTTGAAGCCTCACCTCCACCACCTGTATTCATTTGAATGTCATGCCATCATGTGTCTCTCCTTCAAGTGGAGATCATTTCATTCTTAATATAGTCAGGTAGCACAGAGTGCTTGTCACCCTGGGAAATGGAAAAAGTACAGAACCGGGAACTTTCCGGGTTGAGGAACAAAGTCCGAGGGAAACCCCCAGTGAGATTGTCAAAGGCAGCAGGTGAGGAGGTGTGAGAAGGGTCACATGTTATCCAAAAGGAGGAAGAGTGATTGGCAAGGTCAGGCTATTTGCAGAGATAGCATTTGAGCCCAGTTTCGATTGAAACTTAAAAGCTTAGATAAGTCAAAGGGCTGAGAGAGGCGGGTAAGAATGAGTCAAGCTTTTCCATATGGGAAACTTGGTAAGAAAAAGAACTTCCTGTACTGAGGAATTATATAAATAGAGAGGATATTGTAAAAGGAACCCAGTGTATAGCATTCAGAAAACATTTTTAAAAGACACAAATTGCACAAGATTTACAAAAGGATTAATTATGGGTATGTATGGGGGGGGCACAGCTTTGGAATATCCAAAGGGAGTAAAACCAGCTAATATTAACAATTGCTTTTTTAAAAGACTCATAAGGCAGTACTTTTCAAACATGATCCTTAAGTCAGAATCACCTGGTAAATTCATTTTTGCTTTTTGTTTTGTTTTTTTTTTTAAAGAAAATTTTCCTTCCCATCTCTCTTGAATAAAGATCTGTGAGGGTGGGTATAGTTGTTGTTGAGTAAATTTTTTTAGCAGTAGGAGTTATGCCTTTTCTCATTGGTACAGAGCATCTTTGGTTCTTTGTAGTCTGTCCTGTGCCTACATTATTCCTCAGCTGCATGCCCTATCTCAGGGTATTTTTCCAGTGTGGACTCCATACTAAAGTCACACACACACATGCTGGTAACAAACTCCAGATTATCCATTCTTGACGAAGTTCCATTTTTGCCTTTCTGCCTGCAATATATTTTTCAGTCTATTTTTTATTGAAGGATAATTGCTCTACAGAATTTTGCTGTTTTCTGTTAAACCTCAAATTAATCAGCCATAGGTATGTGTATATATGGCGAAGGAATGGCACTCCACTCCAGTACTCTTGCCTGGAAAATCCCATGGACAGAGGAGCCTAGTAGGCTGCAGTCCATGAGGTTGCTAAGAGTCAGACACGACTGAGCGACTTCACTTTCACATTTCACTTTCATGCATTGGAGAAGGAAATGGCAACCCACTCCAGTGTTCTTGCCTGGAGAATCCCAGGGATGGGGGAGCCTGGTGGGCTGCCGTCTCTGGGGTCGTATGGAGATGGACACGACTGAAGTGACTTAGCAGCAGCAGCAGCATGTGTAGGTATATATATATATATCTCCTCCCTTTTGAAACTCCCTCCCACCTCCCTCCCCATCCCACCCCTCTAGGTTTATACAGAGCCCCCGTTTGTGTTTCCTGAGCAATACAGCAATTTCCCATTGGCTATCTGTTTTACGTATGGTAGTGTAAGTTTCCATGTTCCTCTTTCCATACATCTCACCCTCTCATGTCCATAAGTCTATTCTCTATGTCTGTTTCTCCATTCTTGCCCTGTAAATAAATTCTTCACTACCATTTTTCTAGATTTCGTATATGTGTGTTAGAATACAATATTTATCTTTCACTTTCTGGCTTAGTTCACTCTGTATAATAGGTTCTAGGTTCATCCACGTCATTAGAACTGACTCAGTGCATTCCTTTTAATGACTGAGTAATATTCCATTATGTATATATACCACAACTTATTTATCCATTCATCTGTCAATGGACATCGAGGTTGCTTCCATTTTCTAGCTATTGTAAATAGTGCAGCAATGAACAATGGGATACATGTGTCTTTTTCAATTTTGGTTTCCTCAGGGTATATGCCTAGGAGTGAGATTGCTGGGTCATATGGTGGAGGAGGAAATGGCAACCCACTCCAGTATTCTTGCCTGGAAAATTCCATGGATGGAGGAGCATGGTAGGCTACAGTCCATGGGATTGCAAAGAGTCGGACACAACTGAGTGACTTCAATTTCTTTCTTTCCATAGTTCCTGTTGGAGAAGGAAATGGCAACTCACTCAAGTGTCCTGGCCTGGAGAATCCCATGGATGGAGGGGCCTGGTGGGCTGCAGGCTATGGGGTTCCAAAGAATCGCACATGACGAAGCAACTAACACACACAAACACATATGGTTTTATTCCTTGTGTTTTAAGGAATCTCCATACTGTCTTCCATTATTGTTGTATCAATTTACATTCCCACCAACAAAGCAGGAGTGTTCCCTATTCTCCACACCTTCTCCAGCATTTATTGTTTGCAGACTTTTTGATGAGGGCCATTCTGAACTGTGTGAGGTGATATCTCATTGTAGTTGTGATTTGCATTTCTCTAATAATGAGCAATGTTGAGCATCTTTTCATGTGTTTGTTAGCCATCTGTGTGTCTTCTTTGGAGAAATGTCTGTTTAGGTTTTTTTCCCATTTTTTGATTGGGTTGTTTGTTTTTCTGGTATTGAGTTGCATGAGCTGCTTGTATATTTTGGAAATTAAATTGTCAGTTGTTTCACTTGCTATTATTTTCTTCCATTCTGAGGGTTGTCTTTTCAACTTGCTTATAGTTTCCTTTACTGTGTAAAAGCTTTTCAGTTTAATCAGGTCCCACTTGTTTACTTTTATTTCCATTACTCATAGAGGATCTTGCTTTGATTTATGTCATTGAGTGTTCTGCCTATGTTTTCCTCTAAGAGTTTTATAGTTTCTGGTCTTACATTTAGGTCTTTAATGCATTTTGAGCATATCTTTGTGGATGGTGTTAGGAAGTGTTCTAATTTCATTCTTTTACAAGTAGCTGTCCCATGTTCCCAGTATTATTTACTGAAGAGGCCGTCTTTGCCCCATTGTCTTGCCTTTGTCTAAAATAAGGTACCCATAGGTGCATGGGGTTATTTCTGGGCTTTCTATCTCATTCCATTGTTCTATATTTCTGTTTTTGTGCCAGTACCATACTGTCTTGATGACTGTAGCTTTATAGTATAACCTGAAGACAGGAAGGTTGATTCCTTCAGCTCCATTCTTCTTTCTCAAGACTGCTTTGGCTATTTGGGGTCTTTGTGTTTCCATATGAATTGTGAAACTTTTTGTTCTAGATCTGTGGAAAATGCCATTGGTAATTTGATAGAGATCACATTGAATCTGTAGATTCCATTTGGTAGTACTGCCATTTTCACAATATTGATTCTTCCTACACAGGAACATGGACTATCTCTCCATCTGTTTATGTCATCTTTGATATCTTTCATAGTGTCTCATAATTTTCTGTGTAGAGTTCTTTTGTCTCCTTAGGTAAGTTTATTCCTAGATATTTAATTCTTTTTTTTGCAAGGGAGAATGGGATTGTTTCATAAATTTCTATTTCTGATTTTTCATTGTTAGTATACAGAAATGAAATAACTTTTGTGTATTGATTTTGTATCCTTCAACTTTGCTAAAATCACTTACTAGCTCTTATAATTTTCTGATACTATCTTTAGGGTTTTCTATGTACAGTATCATGTCATCTGCAAAAAGTGAGCTTTGCTTCTTTTCTGATTTGGATTCATTTATTTCTTTTTCTTCTCTGATTGCTGTAGCTAGGACTTCCAAAACTATGTTGTCTAACAGTGGTGAAAGTGGACACCCTTGTCTTATTCCTGATCTTAGGTCGAATACTTTCAGTTTTTCACCATTGAGAATAATGTTTGCTGTAGGCTTATCATATATGGCCTTTGAGGTAGATTCCTTCTACACCCATTGTTTTGAAGAGTTTTAATCATAAATGAGTGCTGAATTTTATCAAAGTCTTTTTCTGCATCTATTGCAATTATCATATAGTTTTTATCTCTCAATTTGTTAATATGGTGTATCACATTGATTGATTTGTGTATATTAAAGAATCCTTGCATCTCTGGAATGAATCCAAGTTGATCATGGAGCTTTTTGATGTGTTGCTGAATTCTGTTTGCTAAAACTTTGTCGAGGATTTTTGCATCTATGTTCATCAGTGATATTAGCCTGAAGTGTTCTTTTTTTCTGCTGTATTTGTCTGGTTTTGGTATCAGGGTTATGGTGGCCTCATAGGATGAGTTTGGAAGTGTTCCTTCCTCTGCAGATTTTTGGGAGAGTTTAGAATGATAGGCATTCACTCTTCTCTAAATGTTTGATAGAATTCTCCTGTGGAGCCATCTGGTCCTGGGTTTTTGTTTTTTGGGAGATTTTTGATCACAGCTTCAATTTCATTGCTTGTAGTTGGGTTGTTCAAAATTTCTATTTCTTCCTGGTTCAGTTTTGGAAGACTGAACTTTCTAAGAATCTGTCCATTTCTTCAAGGTATTCCATTTTGTTGACATATAGTTGTTCATAATAGTCTTTTATAATCCTTTGTATTTCTGCATTGTCTGTTGTAACTTCTCCTTTTTCATTTCTAATTTTGTTGATTTGATTTTTCTCTCTTTTTTTCTTGATGAGTCTCGCTAAAAGCTTGTCAATTATGTTTACCTTCTCAAAGAACCAGATTTTTGTTTTATTAATCTTTAATATTGCTTCTTTCACTTCTTTTAAATTTCTGCTTGGATCTTGATGATTTCTTTCCTTCTACAAATTTTTTGGGTTTTTTTGTTCTTCTTTTTCCAATTGTTTTAGGTGAAAAGTTAGGTTGCCTATTTGATGTTTCTCTTGTTTCTTGAGGTAGGATTGTATTGCTATAAACCCCCTCTTAGAACTGCTTTTGCTGCACCCCATAGGTTTTGAGTTGCTGTGTTTTCATTGTCATTTGTTTCTAGAATTTGTTTGATTTCCCATTTGATTTCTTCATTAACCTGTTCTGTATTTAGATGTGTTGTTTAATCTCCATGTGTTTGTGTTTCTTATAGTTTTTTTTTTTCTTTTAATTGATATCTAGCCTCATAGTGTTGTGGTCAGAGAAGATGCTTGATATGATTTCAATTTTCCTAAATTTACTGAGGTTTGAATTGTGATGCAAGATGTGGTCTATCCTGGAGAATGTTCCATGTGCATTTGAGAAGGTGTATTCTTTTGCATTTTGATGGAATGTCCTGAAGATGTCAATGAGATACATCTCAACTAATGTATCATTTAATTGTGTTTCCTTATTAATTTTCTGTTTTGATGATCTGTCCATTGGTGTGAGTGGAGTGTTAAAGTCTCCTACTATTATTGTGTTACTGTCAATTTCTCCTTTTATGTCTGTGTTTGTCTTATGTATAGAGATGCTTCTATGTTGGGTGCATAGAATCTTACCTTTGTTATGTCTTCCTCTGAGATTGATCCCCTGGTCATTTGTAGTGTCCTTCCTTATCTCTTGTAATCTTCTTTATTGTAAGGTCTATTTTGTCTGATATGAGGATTGCTACTCCAGGTTTCTTTTGCTTCCCATTTGCATGGAATATATTTTACCATCCTCTCACTTTCAGTCTATATGTGTCTTGAGGTCTGAAGTGGGTTTCTTATAGACACCATATATATGCCTCTTGTTTTTGTATCCCTTCAGCCAGTCTTTGTCTTTTGGTTGGAGAATTTAATGCATTTACATTTAAAGTAACTATTGGGAAAAAAAAATAAAGTAACTATTGATACATATATATATGTTCCTATTGCCATTTTCTTAATTAGTGGGGTTGATTTTGTAGATCTTTTTCCTTCTCTTGTATTTCTTGACTATATAAGTCCATTTAACATTTATTGTAAAGCTGGTACTGAATTCTCTTAACTTTTACTTGTCTGAAAAACTTTTAATTTCTGCATCAGTTTTGAAGGAGATCCTTGCCAGGTATAGTAATCTTGGTAGTAGATTTTTTCCTTTCAGTACTTTAAATATATCCTGCCATTCCCTTCTGGCCTGCAGAGTTTCTGCTGAAAGATCAGTTGTTAAGTGTATGGGGTTTCCCTTGTATGTTACTTGTTGCTTCTCCTTTGCTGATTTTAATATTCTTTCTTTGTGTGTAGTCCTTGTTAGTTTGATTAGTATGTGACTTGGCATGTTTCTCTTTGGGTTTATCCTATATGGCACTCTTTGTGCCTCTTGGACTTGATTGGCTGTTTCCTTTTCCATGTTGGGGAAATTTTAAACTATAATCTCTTCAAAAATTTTCTCACACCCTTTCTTTTTCTCTTCTTCTTCTGGGACCCCTATAATTCAAATGTTGGTGTGTTTAATATGGTCCCAGATGTCTCTGAGATGGTCCTCAGTTCTTTTCATTCTTTTTACTTTATTCTGCTCTTCAGAAGTTATTGCCACCATTTTATCTTTCACCTCACGGATTTGTTCTTCTGCTTCAGATATTCTGCTATTGATGCCTTCCAGAGTATTTTTAATTTCAATAATTGTGTAGTTTGTCTCTATGCTTATTCTTTAATTTTTATTGGTCTTTGTTAATTGATTTTTCCATTTTCTCTTTTTTTTCCCCAAGGTTTCTGATCATCTTTATTATCATTATTCTGAATTCTTTTTCAGGTAGTTTGCCTATTTCCTCCTCATTTATTTGGACTCCTATGTTTCTAGTTTGTTCCTTCATTTGTGTAGTATTTCTTTGCCTCTTCATTATTATTATTTTTTTAATTTATTGTGTTTGAGGTCTCCTTTTCCCAGATTTCAAGGGAAGTGGAATTCTTTCCTTGAAGAAGTTTGAATTCTTTCTTCCTTTTGGTTTCTGCCTTCCTCAGGTTGTTCCAGTGGTTTGTAGGGTGAGATCTATGCTGAGTTTTTGTTTTTCCTCTGATGGGCAAGGCTGAGTGAGTTGGTAATCCTGTTTGCTGATGTTTTGGCATGTATTTTTGTTTTGTTTGTTGTTTAGATGAGAGGTCCTGTATAGGGTGCTACTTACTGGTGGTTGGGTGATGCCGGGTCTTGTATTCAAGTGGTTTCCTTTGGTGAGTTTTAACTATTTGATACTCCCTAGGGTAAGTTCTCTGGTAGTTTAGGGTCTTGGAGTCAGTGCTCTCACTCCAAAGGCTCAGGGCTTGATGTCTGGTCAGGAATGAAGATTCCACAAGTGGTTTTTTATGGCATTAAATGAGATTAAAACAAATAACCAAAATGAGAAACCAAAGATGAACCCCAGACAAATGGCAGTTACAAAATCAGGCAAATAATAATTAAAATAATGGAATATACACATATACATATATACCCATGAGCAAAGTGAAAACAGTCCAACAAAAATACAGTAGATTGACCTGGTGAACAAAGTAAATCAAAAATTATATTTAACAGTTAAGAAACGAAACTAACTAAAGCACAAACTGGAAAACAAAACCAAAGCAAGGTGCCAAGTGGGGAATAAAGCAATGGAAACAAAACAAGTGTGTTGAGAGGAAAGAAAAGAAAGAAAATAGACATGCAAAGTTAAATAGAGGTAGATGAAGAAGACTTATATACATCAAAGATTAACTGCAAGGGGAAAAGAACAGTAGGAAAGGCAAACAAAGGAATTCATGTAGAAAAAATATAATAGGATTAAAAAGTTTAAAATTAAAATTATAAAAAAGAGAAAATGAAGAAAAAACATGGAAGAAGAAAGAAAAAAAGAGAGAGAGAGAAAAAAAAAAAAAAAGGAAACCACCACAGAACTGCAAAAGCCCAATGTAAAGGCAGGGGTTTATAACAAAAATAAAAAGTATGACTAAATATACACATATACACCCATAAGCAAGATTAAAACAGTCCAACAAAAATAAAATACAATAAATTGACCCAGTGAACGAAGGGAACCAAAAATTATATCTGCCAGAACAAAAAACTAAAGCACAAACTGGAAAACAATACTAAAGTGAGGTGCCAATTGGGAAATAAAGCAATGAAAATAAAACTAACAAATAATTTAAGAGGAAAGTAGAGAAAGAAAAGAAAGAAAGAATAGATATGCAAAGTTAATTAGCATTAGATAAAGAAGATTTATATATGTTAAAGATTAACTGCAAGGGGAAAACAACAGTAGAAAAATAAAACAAAGGAACAAATGTAAAAAAAAATAATAGGTTTAAAACATTAAAATTTTTTAAAAAAAGACAAAAATGGAAAACTCCACAGAACTGCAAAAACCCAATGTAGAGACAGAGGTTTATAACAACAATAAAAAATGTGACTGAGGAAAAAAAAAAAAGCTCAAAATTTAATTGGGTTTCTTAGTGCCAATAAAATCTACAACTACAACACAGGTGGGGGGGGGCGGGGAAGAAAGTGAAAAATAATCCAGAAGAATTTACAGAACAGGTCAAAAAATAAGAATAATAAATGTTTTTCTTGAGTCACTGCTATCAGAATCCTTTCCCTCGCTGGAAGTCACAGTCTATCTTATCTCCCTGTGATGCCCTCCAACACTGTGCTAATCTCTGGACCTGCTGTGGGGGCAGCTCAGATCCTAATCTGGTCCTATTTCCCTGTGTTTTTGCCTCCAATGCATACAGCTGTCAGAACTGGTATGTTTTCTTTTGTCAAATCTCTCAATGGCCTTTTATATATTCCATAGACACAGAGTTTGCTTAGTTCATCATGTGGATTTAATCTGCAGCTCATACAGCAGGTGGGGAGGTTTTGGGTCTTCTTCCTTGGCCGCACTGCCCCTGGGTTTCAATTGTGGTTTTATTTCCACCTCGGCATGTGGGTCGTCCACCGAGGTTTGCTCCTGAGGCTGCCCTGGAGGGCTTGGGTTTGCCCTGTGAGGGCCAGGTGTGGAGCTGGTGCAGCTGCTTGGGTCACGGGGTTCTGGCCGCACCAGGTACTCAGGAGAGTGGGCAGCCAGGGCAGCAGGAAATATAGTGCTCTAGAAGGGGATGGCAACCAGTATTGACCAAAACGCTCCAGTATCCTTGCCTGGAGAACACCTTCTCTGACAGAAAAGCTTGGCAGGCCAGTCTACAGGGTCTCAAAGAGTCAGACACGACCGAAGTGACCCTGCATGCATAGACACAAGACTTTTTTTCCTGTGGCAGCTCTGCCCCAGTGAGCGTTGAGGTGAAGGTGGCACAGCTGCCTGGCTTGCGGGGACCCTGGTGGCACCAACTGTGCAGACACATGGACTGCCTCCGCAGCAGGAGCTATGGCCTTAACAGAGCCTTTATTCGAGTCTCTTGTAGCTGGCGATCAGAAGGCCAGTCTTTCTCCACATCTCCACCTGTTCAGGCACATAGAGGGCCCCCTTGCCTGGGGTCCTTCTCTGTAGTTTGGCATGCCAGGCACATAGAGGGGACCCCTGGCTGGAGTCCTAGTCTGTAGATCGGGCGCATCAGGCACTTAAAGGGGAGCCCTGGGTGGGGTCCTACTCTACAGTTCAGTGCGTCAGGCGTTTGATGGGCTGCCTCTCTACTGTTCAGCTGCTGATGCTGGTGTGTGGGGAGAGAGAGGCTATGGTGATGGGTCCACCCTCTTCACATGACTCAGCAGTATTGCCGTGTTTCCATGGCTGCCTGGCTTTCCTCCACAGGCATTTCCCACAACAATCTCCTCCTTCACATCCCCTCAATCCGTCTCTCCACAGTCAACAGCAGCCCTCACCCTGGGGTCACTCCACACTCCCCAAACTCCAGCTCCCAACCTCTGCGCCTTCCAGGGGACCAGCATTCCTGTCTGGGGTATGTATGGCTGCGGCAAGGACTGTCTGATTCTCATTCCATTTAGGCTGCCACAGATCAGCTGTTTCACTCCCAGCCTTAAATGTTTCTCCTCTGACTCAGACACTTACTCCGATGTGGGGATCGGACCCCTGCTTCAGTTCCCACACCTGCCGAGGGCAGGTCCAGTCCTACTAACACTCCTGTTTCTCCCCCTAGTTCCTTCATCCTACTGAGTTTTGTGTGGTTCTATATATTCTTTTCCTCTGGTCAGGTACTCCTGTCCGCTCTCAGCTGATGTTCTGCATGCGCTTCTGTGTCTGAGAGTGTATTCCTCGTGTATCTGTGGAGAGAGATGTACTCCATGTCCACCTACTCCAATGCCATCTTCATATGTCCTGCCTGCAATATCTTCCAAAAGTCTCTTCTCCTTTCAAAAATCAACTGAGGGGCTTCATCCAATGGCTAAGACTCCACACTTGTTCGGAGTGTGGAATGCCCAGGTTTGGTCCCTGATCAAGGAACTAGATCCCACATGCCACAGTAAAGCCCTGGCACAGCCAAATAAATACTTAAAAAATTCAACTAAGAGTCACCTTCTCTGGAAAGTCTCTAATGAATACCAGGTGCCATGTTGGGCAGGCTTCCTGCCACCATGACTGCTAATGCAAGACAGTCCTAATGCAAGACATAGAAAGGTCTCGATAGTGCTTCTCAGTCTAAGCTGTACTAGTCCACTGGCAAGTCTGTCTTTCATCTAGTTGGTAAATTATTAAAATGTTGGCTTGCTTCCAGGCAGTATGCAAGCCAGTAACTACACATAGCATCTAGGAGGGAGAGGAAAAGAAGGCAGTTGCAATCAAGTGGAATAATTGCTATGACAGGTGTGACACAGAATGTGAGGACAATGCCACAGCACTCCACACCTGTTAGACTTCTCCCCTACACACTCAAGACTTAGGTGACTGCTCCCCTCCAGAAGCCATTACTTGGTTGTCTATATGCCTCTACATATGGACTTAACTGAACTTTGACAGTAAACTCTACAGCCATTTCTATAGCAGTATCTTTTCCGACTGTAGACATTTTCACATCCATTTATTTTATACCTACCATGTCTATATGCTTTATTAAGAATGGAGAATAAGGGGCTTTTCTGGCAGCTCAGTGGTAAAGAATCTGCCTGCCAATGCAGGAGACCTGGGTTCAATCTCTGATTCAGGAAGATCCCACATGCTACGGAGCAACTAAGCCCATGTGCTACAACTATAGAGCCTGTGCTCAGGGGCCTGCGAAGCACACTGCTGGAGCCTGCATGGCTAGAGCCTGTGCTCTGCAACGAAAGAAGCCACCATGACGAGAAGCCTGCGCACTGCAACTAGAGAGGAGCCCCTGCTTTCCACGACTAGAGAAAGACTGTGCAGCAGCAAAGACCCAGCACAGCCAAAAGTAAATAAAATTTTTAAAAAGAGTCACCTGTTTAAAAAAAAGAGAAGAAGAACGTGTGGAAAATAAATAACCACATTGCCTCTAGCCTCAGGTTAATTGCATGTGTTAAGCTCATCATGATATATTTGCTGAAACACACCCATCATTTATGTCAGCTATTAATGTGGATTATATCACCCAGTCTTCACAGCATCCTTATACAATCATCACTATTTTACAGATGAGGAAAATACAGTTGCAACAAATAGTCCCATTGGTCCAAAGTCACACATAAGTAGCCCCTTGATTACAAACCTGTGTAGTCTGACTCCAGAGTGCACACTTGTATCCATTAAGCTATCTTTCTTGCAGTTTTATTTTACTGTGACATTCTACTGTGTCTTAGACTGAACTTTTATTCTAAGCCCATCGTTTCTGGAGAGGTAACATTATCAGAGGTTGTAGGATCAAAATGCCTGGCTTTGAATCCTGCTATAAATAAATCTAGGTAGCTTTGCATATTTCATTCAAACTCTTTGTCCTTTTGCTTAGTCACTGGCACCATGGGAATAATAACCACATGTAACTTAAGTTGCTAACAGGGCTTAGCAAATAGCAAGCACTCTCCTCTGGTTATTATCACTACTACTGCTATGATTGTTACTATACAATTATTACTTCTACTAACAGAGCACTGCAGCCACCATGACTGATTCGTGAGCCTTCAGTAAACCAATTAGGAACAGTTTTCAAATTGTTAAAATGTGCATTTAAATCCTCCATGTTTTCCTTTTAAGGTTTCTATGAGGATGAAAATAAAAGATGAATATAATATTACTTCAAGTTCTCAGAATCTACACTAACAAAGTACCTGTGTCATTCCATTTTTCATTTTTATTGATGTACATCTCTTTTCTTATTTTGTGAGATTCTGAAAGATACCTTGTGAGACAGTACTATCATGCCAAACTTGGAAGGAAAAATCCTCAACTAATTCCATTCATATATCCATGACAACAGGTTACCATAGGAAGGGGACATAAAATAAAGGAAATAGAAGAGTATCTCCCAAGAATCAGGATCTGGAATATACTTAAATTGCTATTATTATTTAATGCCTGCTCCCTGCCTGGTTATGGAAAAATGCCCTGGATCCTAAATACGCACTGGGCCCAATTAGCAAGGGGATATAATTTTCATTGATTGATGAAAGATTTCTTCTATGCCAGGAACTTTTATCTGTGTTCACTTTTTTTCCTTAACCCTATCTTCTTTATAACCCCTTTCATAATTCCTGATGTGTTGTCCCCCTTTTCATCTGATAAACTTCCAGCTCTGTGAGGTGAAACAAGTATTATAAAGACATCTTAACAAATGGCAAAATTTGGCAAAGACAATGGCTAGTGAATGGTTCAAAACAGGTATGTGGAGGATACTTGAAAATAGGTGTTAATACATATAAATAGGTAAGTAGACAGATCCGTTAATCAATAGATCTTAAAATCCTTCTAAGTTCTAGAACATAACATCCAAATATGATGTTAACTTGAATGTTATGATGCCGCAACAGCAGAATGTCTAAAGCCTTATCACTCTGTGTGTTGGTTTCTTAGTCGAGTTTACTCTGTTTCCTTTCAATCATTAGAAGGATAACAAGTGTTCATTATAGAAAATGTGGGTAGGTAAGCATGGTCATCTTCTTCAACATGATTTTACAAGTTGCTGGTATCTATTCTACTCTATTATATTTGTGTGCTATATTCTATTCTTGTTAAACTAAGATACTCCTACACCTTGTCTCCTTTTTTCCAGTTTACTTTGGCAATTTTATGACAAACTTTTTATAGACAAGATTCTAGTAGCTTTATAGCTTTTTACTCTGAGAACTGATAATTATTTAATTCACCATTACTCTTTCATTGTTTCCAATTTATAAACTGTTTTATAACTTAAGCTGTCATTAAAGTCTCTGTTATTCAAAGATTTTCCTGTATCCATATTTTTGGGGGCTTCCTTTGTGGCTCAGATGGTAACGAATCTGCCTGCAGTGCAGGAAACCCTGGGTTTGATCCCTGGGTTGGGAAGATCCCATGGAGAAGGGAATGGCAACCCACTCCAGTATTCTTTTCCTGGGAAATTCCATGGACAGGGGAGCATGGCAGGCTATAGTCTATGGGGTCGCAAAGAGTCAGACAACACTGAGCGATGAACACTTTTACCTCATATTATTATAAAAGAATAGATTCCTGAGAATTAAAAATGAGAAGCATTTGAACATTTTTAATGTCTTCATATATATTATCAAATTGTTTTTCTATAAACACAGTAATCATTGATCAGGAGGATCAATGGATAGAAGGTATATTTCAGAGAAAGGGGTAAGGTGGAAAAGGTGAGGACAAAATAAAAGAGGATAAATTCTGAGAAATCTGACAGTGTATTTAGGACCAAAGTATGGGAAGTCAGGGAGAAGTGTTAGAAAATTTCAATTAACATTAGTTTCAAATTCATAGCCAAATGGAATCTCAAGAATATAAAATATACCATGTTGTCAAATTTGAGTCGTATATCGTGAAAGAAAGTGAGTGAAGGGATTATCACCACTGTGTTCTCTCCAAATCCATCAGAGGGGAGACCCTAGGAAGTTCAAGTTTTACATCATATGCTCATATTGGTTTTGATTGATAGGATTCATCTTTCAGTACAAAGATGGCTTGCCTGCTTTACTGACCTGCATTTGAGCCAGGGCTTATTTAACTGATGAAATGGCAGCTCTCTCACAAAACATATGAAAATAACAATATCAATATTATGACTAGTTTTGTTAACCCAGAGTGATCAAATATTCTAACAAGTGAAACTTGACACCAGCAAGATACTGATTTCTTTGCAGTTCCAAATTATACCAATAAAGATAAAAATTATATTTGTTTCAAAACTTAAGAAATGACTAATAAACAACAATTTTCTAATTCTACAAGAGTTTCCTAATATTTCTCTGAAAGTAAAATATCTTCCATCCATTACAATTCCAGAACTTCCTTGAGACGTCCCCCTCCCCCCAGGCTTGTATTAATATTTCTGGAACTTGATGTTTTAAGAATAACTATAGTTAAGAGTCACAGATGACATTATTTGATTAACAAATATGACCCTATAGAAAATCATCTCAATCGTTTCAGGATGGAAACGGAGGTACATGGTAAACAGAGATAAATAGGAGCATTCATGAACACATTAAACATATAAGCACTGAGATAAAAATTATAGAGTATAAAATTATGGATATTCTCTGCTTTGGATGAACTCACATTTTAATGATAATTACAGGTAAGACTTATAAACCCTGTGGTTTTTAAGACTATTAGAATTAAGCACCTCATCTTGCTTCTTGTATGCTATGTATCTCTCATGGTAGAATCTATAGGTTTCTAAAAAACACAAGAGAAGGGACATCTAACACTGCCTGAGCAGTTGAGAAAGCTTTTCCAGAGGGCAGGTAATGGCTGAGCTGAATTATCCTGGCAACAATCACAAACCACAATCCAGGAAGTACAATGTACAAAGTCATAGAGGGGTGTCAAGGGTTTATAGGAGGTAACGAATTCAGTACTTTTGAAAAGTTTGAGGTGAGAGGCATGAGGTCAAATGACGAATGAGTGCTGCCAATTTGGAGTCTGTTTTGAAGTCAGTGCTGTGCTATGGAAAGATTTTATGTAAGTGATAATCATAATTATAATAATATGGTTACAGGCATGCAGGTGCATGCTTAGTCATGTGCAGCTCTTTGTGACCCCATGGAGTGCAGCCCACCAGACTCCTCTGTCCATGGAACTCTCCAGGCCAGAATACTGGAATGGGTTGCCATTTCCTCCTCCTGGGGCGGATCTTCCCACCCCAGGGATTGGACCCACGTCTCCTGCCTCTCCTGCATTGGCAGGTGGATTCTTTTACTACTTGAGCCACCTGGGACACAATCATATTGACATGTAAAAAGCTCTCCACAGTGGAGCTGTGGACATTAAATTTGGAATGTTTGGCGATTTGAGAATGTCATCAGGGTAATTCACTACTAGGCTAGTTTAATGGTTCAAATGAGATATAATGGGACGTTTTCCCATGAGAATAAAAGGAAGTGCAAAGAAGAGGCGATACATGAAAGATATTTATTATCACAGGCATTTTACAAGTTTCTCTCAAAAAGCTTAGTTCTTTAAATCCCACAGATTTACATTTGGGCATCTTTCAAAACAGGGGCTGCCAAAATGAGAAAGAGTGAAAGCTAAATTGCCTTCAACTTAGAAGGATTTTTTTTTTCCCCAGCTCTAATTTGCCTATGTTTGGTGTGGAATTAGGTATTGAAATCCACTCAAGTTTCTAATTTTCAGCTTCCTTGCACCCACACAGCCTCACAGCTGTGACTTTGCTAATATAATGGATTTCCAGTTAAATCTAACAAGGGGCTCACTACACAAATATTCTCAGATGTTATGTTTCTATATAAATAAAACCTAGATCAAAATGTGGATACAAGTAAACTTAAAAGCCTATATTTTACTAGAATGATTCTTAAAATTATTCTAATATGTTGTTCAGTCACCCAGTTGTGTCTGACTCTTTGCAACCTCAGGGAGGCCAGCACTTCAGGCTTCCCTGTCCCTCACCATATCCCTGAGCTTGTTCAAACTCACGTCCATTGAGCTGGTGATGCCATCAAACCACCTCATCCCCTGTTGTCCCCTTCTCCTCCTGCCCTCAATCTTTCCCAGCACCAGGGTCTTTTCTAATGAGTCAGCTCTTCACATCAGGTGGCCAAAGTATTGGAGCTACAGGATCAGTCCTTCTGATGAATATTCAGTATTGATCTCCTTTAGGATTGACTGGCTTGATTTCCTTGCAGTCCAAGGGACTCTCAAGAGTCTTCTCCAACACCACAGTTCAAAAGCATCAGTTCTTTGGTGCTCAGCCTTCTTTATGGGCCAACTCTCATACCCATACATGACTACTGGAAAAACCATAGCTTTGACTATACAGACCTTTGCAAGCAAAGTAATGCCTCTGATTTTTAATATGCTGTCTAGGTTTGTCATAGCTTTTCTCCAAGCAGCAAGCAAACTTAAAGGTCTATATTTTAATAGAATGATTCTTAAAATTATTTTAATGTGTAGCCATGGCCAAGTTGTTACAAAGTTATTGCATTTGACGTACAGAGAATGGATTGGGTCTTCCCTGGTGGTCCCGCGGTTGAGAACCCACCTCGCAATGCCAGGGACGTGGGTTTGATCCCTAGTGGGGGAACTAGGACCCCACATGCCATGAGGCAACTAGGCCCATGCATCACAACTATGGAGCCCGCATGCTGCAACAAAAGACCCAAGGCAGCCAAATAAAAAACAAAGAGAAAGACAAGATGGGAATGGTAAATTAATCACTTGGCAGTACCAGACTCTAGTAATGTGGTCCTTAGGTGTTATCTAGTCTAAACAATAAACAGAGGTAGGTTAAACAAATGTGGAAACAATTTCAAAAAGACACTTCTGACTGATGATCCTGGAATCAGCTCCTCTGTGTGTCAAAGTTAGAGCGTTTCCCTCTGAAAGCCTGATTTAAAAACCAGATAAACATTCAAATTTAATTAATCATTCTGGGCCATGCCACATGTTGACAGTATGAGAAGATCTGGGGCTCGATGTCTACAACCCTGGATTATCATTAAAAGTGTACTAGGGAATTCTCTCGTACGTCAGAGTTTGATAGCCTGCAATGCAGGAGACCCAGGTTCAATCCTTGGGTCAGGAAAATCCCCTGGAGAAGGGAATGCAAATTGCCTGGTCAATGCCACAGAAGGAGAAGCCTGGCAGGCTATAGTCCATGGAGTCGAAAAGAGTCGGACACAACTGAGCGATTTTCACTTTCACTCTAAGACCATAGGGAACCCTCACCTCTCTAAATTTATTTGAATTTATGATTTCATTGTAAAAGTTCTTGGTGGTTTTATACAGAACATATATTTTTTAAATTGAATGGATGCTTTGAAAGATTCCCACTCCTACTACTCAAAAACTGCTTAAAAGGATAAGACAGAAGATTTATCCACGTGGTTAGGTGTGGATGTGTGGCTAGGTGTATAGAGGGGCAGCCAGTAGTGTATTCGTGTCTGTGTTTCCCTAGTGCCTAGCACAAAGCCCGAGGCATGGCAGGTATCCAGTAAAATATGTGAAATGAATTAACTGATTTGACAGTCAGTGACTTTCCTCTCAATAGGGAAGTTGTGGAGGGAAGTTTCAGCTTCTAAAGTGAAGCCTTGAATGTTCCCAATAATGAACACTGCAGTCATCTCTTGATGGGAATGGGAAGAAATTTGTTTACAGGCATTCTGTAAGGCATTATATATGCATATCTTGGAGGCGGGGGGGAATGAAGTAATGGTTTGGCCTTGCTCTATTTAAATAGCTGGGCTCCATTATTTTGTGTGCAGGATTGCTGTGTACCTCTAGATGGTGCTGCTGGCTCACAACTAAGTTGTCACAATATTCAAACCCAAGGCAGAAGAAAGAGTTCTGACCTCTGAGGAACTGTCTCTACATCTGTGACTCTGCCTCTTGTTGATTTGCAGGAAGTTGTATTTGAAAATGCTTCCACCCGGCCAATTCTGGTAACCTCTCCTTCCTACTCTCCCCTCATTATCTTTGTTTTCAAATTAAGGAATCTGTTTTAAGATATTCTTAATAGAATTTCTAATTATGTTTATGCTCTTTTTGTTGATGGCATGCAGAATGAAAGAGTAGAGATAACTGATCCATGCTAGGAAAAAGCTGTTTCTACCTGCAAATATTCCATTTTGAACTTGATACATATGGAACTCCATCCTTACACATGCTATACACAACTTTGTATAAGCTATATGATCCTTCTGAGTTCAACTGGAATCATTTTTTAAAAGAGACATTGTAACACTGGGAACAGAGCATTACTGAAATAGAAACACTCAGGGCTGGAAAGGATGCGGCGTATGCAGACTGCTCTGTTCTTTCATTTCTCTGGATAGGCAGCAGTGTTTTCTCCTGGCACTCTTCCTGGGTTAGCTACATCTGGGATCAGAATTCATTCCCAACACAGAAATGAAGAGGGATAACTGTCTGAATATACTGTAAACTATTCACTAACCCTAACCTCACATAATACAATTTTTTTATGGTAGTTGTTTGAAATCTGAAGAATGTAAGAGTCTTGCCCGTATTTTCATGAAACAAGGAGCAGAACTTAAAAAACAGAACCTAGATATACTGACCCCTTTTTAAGAGCTTATAAGTCACTCTGTCTATAGTCTGTTTTATCTTTAAAATTCCAAGCCAGAGTCTCAAACTGTTAATGCATGATCTAGGAAACAGGTAGCAATTCATTCACTGATCAATACGGACTTATTCAGCAGCTACTGTGAGCTCAAAACTACATCAAATAAACTGTGCTAAAGAGATAGAGGGAATGACTCTTGCTTCCATAAGTTATTACTATTGCAGAAAAGAATGCCCATAAAAAGTCTTCCTGTGGACATAACTGTTTCTCACCTGTTGCTATAAGAGACATGCAATAGAAAGAAATGTGCACTAGGTACAGAGGGAGACCATGCGATATGACAGGAATATGTACCAGAAGCTTAATGAATGCTGCCTTGCTGGGGAACAAAGGCAAGACTTAGATTCAGCTCAATGAAACTAACAGATTATATGGATTGTTTTTGTTTTTCAAGAATGAGGATGAAGTTACTGGACACACAGGAGGTAGATGAGTGCATATATTTAGGTCTTAAAAATGTAAAAATAATAATAACTGCAGCACGCAGGCACCTGGTGTATCCATGTGATGTGCATTTCATTTAATTCTAACAAAACTATTGCTGTGACTACCAGTATGCCAACTACTTCCCATTTTAGAGATCTGAACATCAAGACTCAGCAACGCAAAGAGGTTTACTCAAGATCACATAACCAGCTGCAGAGATAGTTTCAAAGCTCATTCCTTCAGCCTCTGCATTAGAGACTGTCTGATTGCCTTTCAATCAGAATCAAGGAGGCGAGTGATGAAACACCTGTGCTAGTCCATGACAAATTTCATGTTTCAGTTTCACAAACAGGACTTGGGATGTGTCCTTGAATTGGAGGGCAGGGAATACCCTTGAAAGAAGTGAAGGAAGCCACAGAGCTCAGAGGGACATTGAACTTTCCAGTACAGCAAGGCTAACATCACCTATAGCTTCAGTAAGTTTGGTGGCTGAAGAAAAGCAGGAGATACCGCATCATTGATGCAAACTCATGGGATTAGAAATTCGAACTTCAGTTTCAGAAAAAAAAGAATCAATAGGAATGGCAGGAGCCTAAGCATATGAGTAAATGGGTGCAAAACGTTAAAAATTCCAGAACCAACACTAAAAAGTAGCTAATTCTAGAAAATTCACTCCACGTTTTAGGGGCAGAGTAGGTTCAATCTGCAGGTGCCAATAGGCAGAGACCAAGGCCTTCATTTTAGATCTTTCTATGGTTCTAAAATATTCAAAAGCTATGTAATCTTAGCACAAGGTCATGAAGGAAAGGGGAAAAGAACATGGGTAAAGAGATCTACCTACAAGGATTGTATGTAGAGCTAGTGTGGATTCTCCATACGGTATACTGAAGCCAAGCTAATGTCTCTATTAACTTTCTTTAAGCATCTCATCTCTTTCCACATCTGCAGCAATTACAACTACGTCTGGAACAAAGAAAGTGCCCACCAGGTAAGTGTTGAATGTGTGACATAGTCAGTTTGCAATCCTTCATCTATTCAATAAATATGTAGTCAGCATCTTTTATAGCAAATACACTGTTATAGTCACTGGGGCTTAAAGAGTACTGCTCAGGAGGCTTAAATATACATGGACATTTTCACAGAAATTAAAAAAAAAAGTACTGTCAATAAACAGAAAGCAAAAAATCAAAGAAGGATTTTGAGTATGGGGGAAGGGGAAAATGTGACTTCCTGAATCTAGAAAAATTCTGAAGTTCAACAAGAGATTAGAGTCTTAAGGAAAAGACTGAGTATGTACCAGTCAAGGCACATGAAAGAATGAGTTAGAGGAGAAATCATTCGTGGTGGGTGGTGGGAGGACACATGGTTTCCTCTTACGCAGATTACTTACCTGGGATAACTAGGAGCAGACTCACTCCTGAGCAATACTATTCCTAGAATCTCTTACTCTAAAAGACCATCATAATCCAACGATGCAATCCAGAGTCCTATACTGTTTTTTAAAGAAGTTGTCTTGCTTCTCTTGCTCCCCTTTCTGTTCTTTGGATTAAAGAATAAAAGCTAGAGTGTATTTACATATGAATTAACACTGTAAGTGCCTTTACATATTAAAGCATATCAACAGGCAATAGACACCCCAGCCAGAGCCTCCTGAGACCACAGGGACATCACAGCCATTGGCCCCTTGAGATCCAGCCCATCAGTGTCATGCCCTGTGGGTCTCAGTAATATCCCTGATTATTCATCCCACAGACCTGCTTGTCCCATCACCACTCTACGCTGGGCACAGTTGCTCATTGTTCTCCACTGATTAGAATGGGTGGTTTATAAATGGGTGAGTGGGAGAAAAACAGACCAAGGCCATTACTCACCGGTGGATTTTCCTGGTTACTTGACTCTTGGGTAATCAATCCTTTGTGGAGTCTCTCTTGTCCGCTTACTATTGGGATTTCTTTAAAGTGACTTTCTACACTGATAACTGGAACAAACTCCCTGTATGTCCAATTCTAAAAGACAGCTGAAATATCACATTTTCTGTGGTAGTATATGTCTCTAAATTTACTTTTAAACTGTCCTTTATGTGAAAACTATAACGTTTGATTCTAAGACTCTAAATTGACAGAATGAAAGGGCTGTTTGTAAAGTGTGGGTATTATCAGATCAAGTATGTCACCTCTGAAACTTTCAAACTAGCTCATGCCCGTTAATTGCTGATGGGCAAAAATTCAGAGGGCAAATGCTGTTAAATTCTATGGGACAGGGGCTTCCCTGGCGACCCAGAGGCTCAGACTCACTGCTCTCAATGCAGGGGTCCTGGGTTCGCTTCCTGGTCAAGTAACTAGATCCCACAAGCCACAATTAAGACCTAGCACAGGCAAAGAAATAAATATAATTAAGAAAAACCTATGGTATATCTGTTGAATAATTTTCTTTTTTTTTTTTTTTTTTGAGAAAGAGGCTTTAATTTTTTTTTTTTAACATCTCAAAGAGGCAGAGGTAGAGTTTACAATAACACATTTCTAAAGTAAACACTGTCAGCTGATTAGTTTTCTGAGTTAAAACTGTCTTTAAACAGTGCCTTATATAACCAACTCCTCTTAATAAGCCAAGAAGACAGAATAGGAAAGGAGAAGGTATATGGTACAATAGAGGAAGAAAAAAAAAATGTGTGTTAATTTCCACTGTCAGTTTGACCCAAATACTTCTCAGATGGTCCCAGGGACTGGGACCTTTTTTGTGGCCCCTTGGTTTCTCATGTAGCATGTGACATAGGGCCGTGGACAGGGCAAGTGTTCATATGCAACAGCTGTAACAATCACAGCATGCATGTCACCCCAAATTAAAGCCTAAAGAGAAGTGGGAATTTTAGAGGAAGGGAAAACTGCATTGATGAATATAGGTTCCTAACGTCTATTTATTTCATTTGGTACAAGCCTATCAGTCTAACATCTCATAACCCTGAGATTTAGCAGATGAGCTCTTCCAAGGTATCTATGGACAAATATATCCATTTTAATTCAATAATGGAAAAGATACCATAGTCTATTATTTTACAAATAATTTAAAAGTTCCATCACAGAAACTACTGTGAGCTCAGCAAAACATGAGGCTACTTTGTAAGATTCATCTTTTTAAAAAAATCTTCCTTCTTACAAAAAAAGTAATATTAATTTTCTGTATTTTTAAAACTTGAAATTTTTCTTTTGCAATTAGCAGCATGTATCTGCAGATAGGTAAGTAACATATATATTATATATATATTAATTTCTGCATGTAGTTGATAGTTTCAACATCTTTTGAAAACTGTTTACATATAAATATGCTTTGCCCTTTCTTTCTCAGTATTGTCTAGAAAAATTACATTGGAGTAAGATATGTACCTTCCCATAGATACTCATTCTTCACAATCATGACGGTTTTGTAGACTTGTGGAAACCACAATTTAACAAGTGAGATGTCAGATCCAATGAACTTGTTTAGAAACCTGATCACCTCTGCCCCCTGAAATAGGGACAGTTGTGGAAAAAACTAGTTATCTGTAAAAGGACTATAAAAGTTGATCTGAAGGACAAAATGGATAAAGGGACTAGACAGATTTCTACAAGTTTTTTCTTTTCCTTTAAAAAAGAGTCCTTTGGCCATACCACACAGCATGTGGAATCCTGGTTCCGGAGCAGGGATTGAATCCACATCCCCTTTATTGGCAGTGGACCACCACGGAAGTCCACGTCTAGGTTCTTGTTATAAATGAAACTCTAAGTTCAATTAAAAAGTTCCAGAAACTGACCTGTTACAAACTTTGTTTTAAAAAAGGTTCTGTTCTATATGGTTTTTTGTTTGTTTGTTTGTTTGTTTTAGGAGAAAAGGGTAAAATGGCAAGAGGAGTGGTTCTGGGGGAAAGTAATGAATCATTCTCTTAAATATTAAAATATGAATAAATTCCACTCATTAACCCATTTTTCATCTTGCTTTCCCGTATGTTAATCACTAATGTTCATAATGATTACAGGCCTACTAGAAGACCCGAGGATCACAAGGAGATTAAATTTTACTCATTAGATTGTAGCTAACAAGGCAGGAGAATGTACTAATACATGTAACAATGATTTCCAATAACCTGCTCTGTGACCTTGGAAAATTCACTTAACTGCTCTGAACCTCACTTTTAATATTTGTCAAATTAAGTGATTGAAGGGGATAATCTGAAATTCTTCAGATAACTAAAAGTCAATGATTTTTAAGATGTAGCCAAAAAAAAAAAAAAATTCACTTCAGTTCAAAAATGTCCTTCCAGCCAGAAAATTAAATTACTAAAGCACTTCTCACAGCCATCAGTGGCTCCCAAAAGCCTATACAGATGACTCTGAAGCATAGCCAGATTTGGGTATCACTGGTAATACCTATAATCTCATTAGGAAAGCATTGCCCAGGAGTCAGACAAGGCAGAGGAAGGTCAGACTTCTCAAAGATTTTCTTCAGCTATGCCATGTGCTAGCTAGAGCACTCCAATTGCAGGGCTCTGGGTTTATAGAAAGTTTTGACTTTGAAGATATGGAAAATATATTAAAAACTAAGTACTTAATCAGGGGAAGCAGGGAGGGGGAATAAGCGGGAGATAATCGCATCAGGAACAAGAACCTGTATTTTTTTTTTTTTAAGAACCTGTATTTTTAAAGAGTCAAATAATATAGAATATGGACTAAAATCTAAGTACCATGAAATCTTTTGGACCCCTAGCCCTGGCGCATTTGACTAATCATGCTATAAGTAACTATAAGTAACTACTTATGCTGTGAGTAACTATGCTATAAGTAATTAACGTTGTGAAACATTAAAGACAAAACAAACAAAACTTCTAGGGATTTCCCTTGGAGTCCTGTGGTTAAAACTCCACCTTCCAGTGCAGGGAACATGGGTTCAATCCCTGGTGGGGGAATTAAGATCCCACATGTCATGCAGAACGGCCAAAATGAGAACTAAGATTTAAAACAAAAACTTCTATTCATGAATATGTATAGAAACAGTAAATAAACACAGTATAAAAACAGTAGATAAACACACAAATCCAGTACATCAACAAGATCACATGCTCAGCTCATCAGATGACTTTCATTTCTTTGAGATGTACAATACGGTATGTACAGATCTACCTCTTTACTTGAAATGCTAGCAACAAAATTCCATGGTATGAATGTACTTGAATGAACTATTCCTCTAAAAATTCCTTGAATTAAATAGTTTTAATGTTGACTATTTGACAACCATCTCTCTAATATTCATAGTTTACAAATAGTTTCTCACATTTTTTGGAACTAGATAGGGCATGACTTTTGAATAAATAAAGAGTAACATCCCCTCCCTGGAAACATTATATATTATAGAAGAAAAGCCCGTTCTTTGTCTTAGGCTTTAAGAGGGCGGCCTACACTTCAGTCTCGGTTTTTTTCATTCATTACTGGCTGCGAAACATTGGAGAAGTAATTCCTCTTGCTGTCCATTCCCTCATCTGCAAAACAGTTTGATAGTTTTGCAGGCATTAAGAAAACATAGCAATGTGTAAATCTGCTCCTCCAAAATAGCAAAAAAATATAATGAAGTGAGTTAAATACTGAAAAAAAATAAATATTTTCTTAAAAATATAAATAATAAAAGCCACAAAATTCTTCTCTTTGGAATCTTTTCAGTGAGTGTTACAGCAGCTACCAAGCCATCACTTTTGCTGACTTTAGTCAGAATAACTGACTTTATGCTGACTTTATGCAGTCTATGACTTTAGTCAGTCATAGACCCTGTGATGCTCCTCACAGTCTGGTTGTTGCTGCTGCCCAGTCTCTCAGTCATGTCTGACTCTTTGTGACCCCATGGACTGCAGCTTCCCTGTCCTTCACCATCCCCCCGAGTTTGTGCAAACTCATGTCCACTGAGTCAATGATGCCATCCAACCATTTCATCCTCTGTCACCCCCTTCTCTTCTTGCCCTCAATCTGTCCCAACATCAGGGTCTTTTCTAATGAGTCAGCTCTTTGGCCACTCGCCAAAATATTGGAGCTTCAGCATCGGTCCTTCCAATGAATAGTCAGGGTTTCTATCTGGTGGTCAAAAGCAAAAGAAACATTCCTATCTTGCTCTAGAGTCAGGGCATCTCAGAAGTTTTCCAGGGTCCATCAACAGCATTTAACTGCTATATCCTACCAGTCATAGAATCCCAAAGAAATATGCTGAAATTCCTTCAGAAATAAGCTGAAAAGTGTTTACTCCTCCAATTTTAAGATGGTGATAGAATTTGCAGAAGGGATTTGGTAGAAGCATTTCAAGGACTCAAAAAGAAATTGTATCTAACTCATAGAACATGTACTTCCTTTGTGGCTCAGCTGGTAAAGAATCCACCAGCAATGTGGGAGACCTGGGTTCGATCCCTGGGTTGGGAAGATCCCCTGGAGAAGGGAAAGGCTACCCACTCCAGTATTCTGGCCTGGAGAATTCCATGGATTGTACAGTCCATGGGGTCACAAAGAGTTGGACATGACTGAGCAACTTTCACTTTTACAGAACTTGCCCAAATTAATTTTCATCAGAAGAATCAGTGTGGTGTTATGATTTAAGAACACAATACTTGATATAATTCATTAATGCCCCAGAAAGCAACAAAACAAAATAAAAATAAGTAAACAAAGCCATGCTTATGGAAAATACTTTCATTACATTGACTGTGTTATTTGATCTTAACTGTACTTATTTTGATGGGAGGTAGTTTTGGTAGAGAAACACAGCTTGAAGTATATACTAGCAACCTAAATTATTTCTCCATAAAGGTATTAAAATGTTACTAATATGAATGAATTTTAAATTTAGACCTTCAGAGACAATTCTGACTGCTAACTTGGACCTTTTCACTAATCTTATATGCATGGTATAGAAATTCTATTATTTTCTGTTTCTCATAGCAGCTTGGAAATCGTACAACCTACTTTAGCATTCTTTAGTCTTTAACAAGTAAGACTGGGAATTGTGAAATAATCAGTAATGGTTATCTGCCTTTTCCTATTTAAGAACAATAATGGTGCTCACTCATCCCGAACAAGACCGTTAATTAATCATTGTAGCTATGCAGGTTGAAGTCCCAATGTTATCACCATTGAAGCATAGCAGTAATATAAACTCCTGCTTAAGTGCTTTTGTTCTGTGAAATAAATCTTTGCATTACAACCGTTCCTAATCATTTATTAAAAGTATAACACTTTGCCATTATCATACTTGATTGTAATGTTTTTAAGCCATTTGTTTATCTTCTAACTTGCACAAATTTAATTTTCTAGAATTTTAAAGCATAGAATGGATTTGGTTGGCAGGGGCGGAGGTGTGGGGATGAAGGCAAGAAAGCTCTCTAGAAGAATATGCTCCTAAACAAAAATAAAAGTAGAAGTAAAAACAAAAAGAAGTAGGATAGAAAACTAACCTAAATGCTCAAACTGATTGGTTATGCAATGGATATTTGGCATAAAATACAAACGTTGTGACTACTGGATACAGTTATAAAACACACCCAAAAGAAATAATAATACTGAGGCAACCATATTATCTCAAATAGAACTTTCTATTGACTTGAAAGGAATGTTTGCCTCTAATTTGGAAGTTGAGATAATAGCCTAATTTGCTTAAATGTTCGTGTCTGTGAATACTTTAAGAGAAATTACTGCTTTATAGCCTGGTGGGACCCACCTCCCCTAGGAAAGACAACTTTTTTTAAGAGTCTTTATCTAAAAAGATACAAAGTTTCTTTTTTATTCATGCAACAAAAATCAAAAAGTCTTATCAGAATTATTAAGAAGCACCACATAAATGCTAAGACCTAGGAGGAAGCTGGGTGACCCTCCCACCCCAAAAGTAGCACTGGAACAGCAGACAGTCTCCCCACACTCTGCTTTAAGCACATGCTGATTACATGCTTGAATGGGGTCTAATACAGGTTATGAGAAAATGTAATGTCACTAATTGTTCACAAATAGACCAGAACTTATACAGCCAAATGCAAGTGAGTTTTGGAAACAGGTACCCAGGGAGGCTTCAGACTTATTCAGAACCTGATATCAAACTCTGGAGTGTCCCTTTAATGTCACCTCAGTAGCCCAACCAATCAGATCATTCTATTCTCACCCATGAGAATAGAAACTTTTTCCAAAGCTGAGATAGTTTGGGATGGATTCACCACCACATTCTGAAACTGAATTGCAGTTTTAATGAAATGTTAGCTCAATCATCAGTGCTATCCTTTACTGCCTGAAAGACTGTGAGCTATTACCATGAGTGACTGAATGAGTATTTGAATAATTTGTGTGTTCAGTCACAATGTCATGTCCAACCTATTGTGACCCCATGGACTGTAGCCCACCAGTCTCCTCTGTCCATGGGATTTTCCAGGCAAGAATACTGGAGTGGGTTGCCATTGCCTTCTCCCCTGAATAATTTTTTTTTTTCAGTCTTATATCTTTTTTTTTTCCAAGTTGGTATTTTAATTTCTTTTTTTATTTTTTTTCATTTATTTTTATTAGTTGGAGGCTAATTACTTTCCAATATTGTAGTGGTTTTTGTCATACATTGACATGAATTAGCCATGTATCCACTGAATAATTTGTGATAATTTTACTCCTTAATCAGAAAATCTGTCCCAAGCAATGATGATCCCAAATTTTGATGCAATGTTGATGAATACACATGAAAAACTGGCTAATACATGACAATACTATTGTCACCAAGAAAACTTGTTCCTCCCTTGCCACATTTAAGTATGCATTGAGTGCCTGCCATGTGTCATGCACTGCACTGGGTCAAGAGGATACAAAAATAGGCATTTCAAGTCCTCTGGAGCCTCATAGAGGAACAGAGAAGACAAACAACCAAATAAGAGGATACTATTTGATTAGAGTTACAACGGAGGGAAGCAAAGAATGTATGAGACTAACAGGAGAAGAGAGTTTGAGGAGGGCTTCTTGGAGAAGAATTTGTGGATCTGGAAAGACACACAGAAGTAATCATACCACCTACAATAGACTGAATGTCTGAGTCCGCACACAGTTAAAATGTCAATATCCTACTCCCCCAATCCCTTCAATATAGGGCCTTTGTGAGGTAATTGGGTCAAGAGTTTGGAGCCCTCATGGATGGTATTAGTGACCTTTAGAAAAGGAACCTCAGACATTTCTCTAGCATTCTTTCCACCATATGAAGATACAATGAGAAGTCAACCGTCCACAAGCCAGAAGAGGGATCTCACCAGAACCAAATCACGCTGGCACTCAGATCTTAAACTCCAGCCTCAAGGACTGTGGGATATACTTCTCTGTGGTTTATAAGCCACCCAGCCTATTGTATTTTGTCACAGCAGCTCGGCTCAAACCAGCACCACTGCCCTCTTTGTCACAAGAGGTCTAAATAGAAAAATTAACACAAGATTGGATGGCCTTTTACAGATTTTAACTGAGTTTCTTCTTAAACACAGATTATGAGTTCAGCACTCTGTCACTGTCTATGTGAAGACAATCTAGAAAGATCCAGCTTACGCTTGTTGTCCTGGAGTGACTTTGACAATCCCCGACTTTCCCTCTGGATAGGGTACATCAGTATAGTTTGGCCTCTTAGAGAATTGGGTGTGTGGTCTCTGCGACACAAGTTGAAGATTCATTCACAGAAATATAAAATTACAAATACTGGCCTCAAAGATGGAGTTGTGGGACAGACAAATGTCTCTCAGATTTACTGATTGTTGACAAGTTATTTAACCTCTACGCCTCAGTTACCTCATCTGTGTAACGGGTTGGCAGGCAGCAGTCTGCTATTTACCTCCCAGGTATGTTTTAAGGATTGAATGTGTTAGTGCTGGTACAGTCTTTAGTACAGTGCCTGGCGTACATACTGACTAGAAATATGTTAGCTACTATTATATTGTTAACTATTTTTCACCTATTCATCCCTACATTTATATTTACCAAGGGAAGCAAAGCATGATTTAAAGACATGCTGTGGAATCAGACTATGTAAGTCTGAATCCAATTTCTGCCAAGTTCTCATTCGAAAGTTGTGAAGCCTTGGGCAAACTGTAAATCCTTTTTGGTACTTTAGTTTTCTCATCAGTGAAATGGACATATCAGTCATAGGATCTACCTCCTAGGGTGGCTAATGGTATCAAATGTTACACAGAATATTTGGAGAGTTCCTGTAGTACAGAAGTGCTGTCACAATTATCATCGTTATCATTGTCTTTCTCTTTAGGTCTCCGGTGTGCTAATCTTGAGTCTATTACAAAAGTCTCTGCTCCTAAAAAGCTTACATAGTCTTACCCCAAATTGCTAGTGACATTTTTTGCAAAGTTTCCCATTTGGTATGAATATCCAATAAATTTTATCTAATTTTAAAATTAAAATTTTGTCTTTCATTACACTGGATCTTTGCTAAATTTTTCTGAGACTCAGCTTTGTGATGAAAACTTGATTTTTTTTTTTAACATCCATCCCTTTCATATTTCACTCCAGTGCTCTTAGGAATTATTCACAATTAAGATGACTGTTGAATAATAAAGTGCCAAGAAGCACCCACTCGATTCATTAATGGTATTTGACTTCCAGCAAATGCTCAGAACTACTGAGAGAAACAGAAGCTGTCTGTTTTTGAGTCTCTCAGTTTTCAATTCATTAATCAAAGCCCCACGTAATGATTCAAGTACTCTAAAACATAGACATCACAGCACAAACATTCTACTACCATGAAAGTTTAACCAAGGAATCCATGAATGAAAACACAAAAACAGTAATTTTTTAAAGTAAAATTCCAAAGACACACTGTCCTGAACCTCAAAAATATAGATGGATGCCAACACAGCCTCCCTATTTGCAGAGTAATTTTATTGCATCACTTTGAGTACAGAAACACAATAAAATTTCATAGTTTTTATTTTCCGGTGCAGACCTCTTCTAAATAATTTTAGTGCCATCTTCTCTAGTAAATTCCTTCACAACCTAGGCACAGGGCACACTAGTTTGCCTATTAGGCTTCCCTGGTAGCCCAGACTGTAAAGAATTTGCCTGCAATGCAGGAAACCCGGGCTTAATCCCTGCACTGGGAAGATCCCCTGGAGAAGGTAATGGCAACCCACTCCAGTATTCTTGCCTGGAGAATTCCATGGACAGACCATGGGGTCACTGAGAGTCAGACACGATTGAGCAACTAACACTGACTTTGCAAACACAACAGTATTTGTCCTAAAAATGGAACTGTTTTCATTTCTGTTTCTTTCTCTCTTTTACACACATGTGCACACATATTCACTCACTCACATGCTGAAGTGGTCAATAACATTACTGCAGTATTGCTTTTGAAAGAAAGACCCCCCCCATTAAATTGCTTTTTAAAGAAAGGCACACGGTGAGTTAGGTATGCTGAACAGGTATGTATCAAAGGCAGGCTTCCCCCTCGTGCCATTAACTACATGAAAGCTTTGGGGACTTATTCCTTTGCTCATTTTAGTGGTCTGTATAATGAGATTAGAAGACAGAAACCCTGGCAACTCTTGGATCTATTTGTAGCTGCTAGACACAGAGAGACTCTGCAGTGGAATGATGGTTCTGTTTGAAAACACCGATCATCCAGGTGCCTGAAGTGGCCAATAATCATCCCTGTCTTGTCTGGGTATCATCCATTGCCTTGCCTTATGCAGTGGACTTTTCACTTTTTTTTTTCCTTTTCAGTCTTATGACCATGAAAAAGCTTTCTCAGTGTGCTCATTTGGCTCATTAGGAAATATAGTGTTGAAAGCAGAAAAAGAGAAACACACTTATACCTGGTAAGGAATAATGCCGGAAACTAATTACACACACAGTCACACACACACACACAAACAAATCTGTGTACATATGATGTAAACAACTTCTACCAGCCAGGGAATCTTGCCAGCTCATTCAGGAGTGTCTCCTGAATGCTAACTTGATTTTGTACTTTTATGCTTGCATATGCCTACTTCCTTCGCCTTTCCTTTGGCATCCCAAGTAAACACGATCTAACTTCGTGTTAGATCTAACACGATCTAACTTCAAACCTGATGCCAGGATTGGCTTCACTCCTGGTGCTTCCCATAAACAGTTTCCTGTTACCCCGAAACTGCATCTATTTCCCACTAGTATGGATAACTAATACAGTATTAGAACTGATGTCCATACCTGGATAATCCTCTTTTTGAATGAGACTGGATCATGAAAAAGGATGAAAGAAAACAGTTTGTAAGTAGCCTGTTCATACTTCAGTGTTTTGGAGTTGGGAGGAGCATGGAATCAAGAGAGAAACAGTTTCAAAAAAGACAGCAAAGGGTCCTAACTGGGGGGAGGCATTCACTTTCTCAGATCGAGTGCCAATAAGGAGATTGAATTCCCTGAGATACTAGGTAGGATTTTGGAAGTGCTGATCTATTATGGGTTGTTCTTCGGTTTTCGTACCCCTTGATCTTTAAACATACCTTTAAAATGTGTATTTTTCATATGTGTTCAAGTTGCCATCACTGATTGAATTCCCCTACATTACTTGCTGCTTCTGATTCAATATCTTTCCTAAATAAGAATGTAACAGTTACATAAATTCCTGACTCTGGGTCAAATCAGTCTTATAAGTTTGCCAGCTCAACTGGCTTTCCTAAAACTCAGACCAAGAAAATAAACTTCGAGAGATCTTGCATACAAATGACTTGCTGAGATAGTCAAGAGCTGTGTATCATTATTCCTCTTGACTTACTGATACATTGTCACTTTTAGGGTGTCTACATCTCCCCACAATAAATCAAGTCTAGATTTATGCCTGCTTTGTAGTCATACTTATCGAAGTCCCTGTTTACACCTAAAAGTGTCCCCTATTTGACAATACATTATATGGTCACTTTAGATCCCCTAAAACTATACCTTTCACAGAGTAGACCAAAGATTACTACATCTACATAGCCCGAGGCAGTTGATTAGGAAGCAATTCTCTAAGTATCAGTCTCATAGATGCTGATTTGATTAGGTCTATCTGGTGCCCATGAATTTGTACACATTCAACTAATGTTTATTGTGGGTGTGTGCCCACTCATTCAGTTGTGCTTGACTGTTTGTAACCCCATGGACTGTAGCCAGCCAGGTTCCTTTGTCTATAGAATTTTCCAAGCAAGAATACTGGAATGGGTTGCCATTTCCTATTCCAAGGTATCTTTCCAATCCAGGAATCAAACTCATGTCTCCTGCACAGGCAGATAGATTCTTTACCACTGCACCACCTGGGAAACCTAATATTTATTGTACATATCACCAGATGCTCTTTTCAGTGATAAAAATCAGTAGTAAACAAGACAAATTCTTATGTACTTTCAATGATCTGATCTAAAAATGGATTTTTAAGAAATCCACAAAGGAAGCATCACTACGAATAAAGCTAGCGGAGGTGATGGAATTTCAGCTGAGCTAATTCAAATCCTAAAAGATGATGCTGGGAAAGTGCTGCACTCAATAAGCTAGCAAATTTGGAAAACTTAGCAGTGGCCACAGGACTGAAAAAGGTCAGTTTTCATCCCAATCCCAAAGAAAGGCAATGCCAAAGAATGTTTAAACTACCGCACATTGCATTCATCTCAGAGGGAAGCAAAGTCATGCTGAAAATTCTCCAATCTAGGCTTCAACAGTACATGAACTTCCAGATGTTCAAGTTGGATTTAGAAAAGGTAGAGGAACCAGAAGTCAAATTCCTAACATCCACTGGATCATAGAAAAAGCAAGAGAGTTCCAGAAAAACCTCTACTTCTGCTTCGTTGATTACACTAAAGCCTTTGACTGTGTGGATCACAACAAACTGGAAAATTCTTACAGGAATACTGACCACTTTACCTGCATCCTAAGAAATCTGTATGCAGGTCAAGAAGCAACAGTTAGAACTGGACATGGAACAAAGGACTCATTTCAAATTGGGAAAAGAGTACAGCAAGGCTGTATATTGTCACCCTGTTTATTTAACTTATATGCAGAGTAACTCATGTGAAATGCTGAGCTGGATGAAGCACAAGCTGGAATCAAGATTTCAGGGAGAAATACAATAACCTCAGATACGCAGATGACACCACCCTTATGGCAGAAAGTGAAGAGGCACTAAAGAGCCTCTTGATAAAAGTAAGAGGAGAATGAAAAAAAAACTTGCTTAAAACTCAACATTCAAAAAACTAAGATTATGGCACCTGGTCCTATCACTTCATGGTGAATAGATGTTTGAAACATTGGAAACAGTGACAGAATTTATTTCCATGGGCTCCAAAATCAATACAAATGGTGACTGTAGCCATGACATTAAAAGACACTTGCTCCTTGGAAGAAAAGCTATGTCCATCCTAGAGAGCATATTAAAAAGCAGAGATATTACTTGGCAAAAATGGTCCATCTAGTCAAAGCTATGGTTTCTCCAGTAACCATGTATGGATGAGAGTTGGACCACAAAGAAAGCTGAGTGCTGAAGAATCAATACTTTTAAACTGTGGTGTTGGAGAAGACTCTTGAGAGTCACTTGGATTGCAAGGAGATCCAGCCAGTCAATCCTAAAGGAAATCAGTCCTGAATATTCATTCAAAAGACTGATGCTGAGGCTGAAGCTCCAATATTCTGACCACCTGATGCAAAGAACTGACTCATTAGAAAAGACACTGATGCTGAGAAAAACTGAAGGTAGAGGAGAAGGGGACAACAGAGGATGAGATGGTTGGATGGCATCACTGACTCGATGGACATGGGTTTGAGCAAGCTCCAGGAGTTGGTGATGGACAGGGAAGCCTGGCCTGCTGCAGTCCACGGGGTCATAAAGACTTGGACATGACCCAGTGACTGAAATGAACTGAAAGAAAAACAAACAAAAAATCCTAGTATGTGACCCTTGAAAATGCCATTAGAGGTCAATATCCCAGTTCTCTCATATCTTATGAAAGAAAATAGAGTTCAAATATGATAATAACAACAACAACATGAACTCTTACTTAGAGTGAGTCCATTTTTCCAAGCTCTTTCCTGAGTTTTTTTTTTTTTATTTTTTTTTTATTTTTATTTTTTTAGAGAAATGTTTTTTTATGTTTAAATACAGACAAATAAACGAATGACAAATCCTGAGTTTTTTATATCTAGTATTGCCTATGTTTCACAAACACACACACACACACACACACACAAAATGGAGAAGATACTACCACTATCCTCATTTTGTAGACAGAGAAACTGAACTCAGATATATCAAGAAATCTGTTCACGGTCATAGAATAATAAAAGATTCAAGCTGCATTTTTACCTAAGCATCCTGATTGCAAAGCTGGTGATTTTCGCCAGTATGTGCAAGTCCACTTTTATCCTTTGCCCTCATCACTCAGTCAACTATGTTAGGATAAGAACCCAGGGCTCTTAATTCTCAAGACTATATTCTTTCTTTCTGGTCTATCATGTTTCCTGAAGTGAAACATCAAAGTTATTGCCATGTCTCATGCCACAGAACTTCTCACTTATCAAGGCAAAGAATGAATTCTAACACCTCTGGCAACAACAGTTAACCAATTTATTTAAATCCATCTCTTAAATTCATTGATATCCCAAGGTAACTGCTTCAAGAAATATACAGTGAGTGTTATGGTGGATTTGAAAAGCATTAACCTGTTTTATGGGTATAGTTCTATACATAAATTTAAAAAACAAAAGGAAGATATATAGCCAGCAAGTGTTGGTGAGGCTTTTAAATGCTATGTGTCTCCCTCAGGACAAGGGAAATCTGTCCAAAATCCATACAGAAGTAGCAGCTGAACAACTCCTGTTGGAGTAGAGGTGATTTCTAGTTTCGGCATGATTGTATCTTTAGATTTGTTAGCTTCATGCTGGCAGCATTTCTGCATTAAGAGACAATCCATCTTGCCAAACATATATGCAGGATTTAAATGAGGTGACCATGAAGTAACTGAAAGTTAGATGTATGAGATGACGGAAAGGCCAATAATTTTTAGAGGGCACTTGCTGTACGTGTCAGGCACTACATTCGTTGTTGTCTGATTTCTTCACTTTTAAATATAGCAAATAACCACCCATTAACCCTAAATACAAATTAGCAATATTTGGTAGTTTTCAAATATGAGAAAACTGAAGGTCACTCTTGTAAAACACAAAAATCATAAATGATGTTTCAGGATTTGAACTCAGGGTTTCAATAATTCTATACCATGCACTCAATTCTCTATTAACTCTTCATCCTTTAATAAGTTTCTAATTGAAGACTGAGGTGGCTTCAGTGGTAAAGAATCCACCTGCCAATGCAGCAGACTCAGGTTTTATCTCTGAGTCAGGAAGATCCACTAGAGAAGGAAATGGCAACCCACTCCATTATTCTTGACTGGAAAATCCCATGGACAGAGGAGCCTAGTGGGCTACAGTCTATGGGGTCTCAAAAGAGTCAGAAACAACTTAGTGACTAAACTGCTGAGGATGGATGCACAGTTTATCTGCTTAATATTTTTTAATTGCCACATAGAGAGTAGAAAACAGTAATATAACATCACCAGCATACAAGCAGAAAACAGTATCTCTGAAAATACAGCTGTGATATCTAAGGATATGGGATCACTTTAGAATTCTGATATAATGCTTTAACATTTGTGCCTATATCCTTCAGAATTTCCTTTTGTTATCTTTTTTATTGTCTAAATGATACTCACCTAGGTATGTTAATACATATTGGTTGCTTTTCCTGAGTTCAAGAAAAGCCTACTTTATCTCAATTTAAATCTAAATTTTATATCTTAAAATCTGTGTAACTGTATGTAAGGTATTCAATTCTGAGTTTAGTTTTCCCATTTGTAAAATGGAAAATAATCATACTTCATACAGAGTTATGGAAATGAAGTGAAATGTTTTATATAACATGCTCAGCAGTAGCAGGAAAATAATAAGTACCCAAAAAAGTGAACTCGCATTTTTCAAAATACTTAATATATCTGTTTATTAAAAATCACATATGTATATGCAAAGATGGACTCAATAAGGGACAGAAACAGTAGGGTCCTAACAGAAGCAGAAGATATTAAGAAGAGGTGGCAAGAATACACAGAAGAACTGTACAAAAAAGATCTTCACGACCCAGATAATCACAATGGTGTGATCACTCACCTACAGCCAGACATCCTGGAATGTGAAGTCAAGTGGGCCTTAGAAAGCATCACTACAAACAAAGCTAGTGGAGGTGATGGAATTCCAGCTGAGCTATTTCAAATTCTGAAAGATGATGCTGTGAAAGTGCTGCACTCAATATGACAGCAAATTTGGAAAACTCAGCAGTGGCCACAGGACTGGAAAAGGTCAGTTTTCATTCCAATGCCTAAGAAAGGCAATCCCAAAGAATGCTCAAACTACCGCACAATTGCACTCATCTCACACACTGGTAAAGTAAAGCTCACAATTCTCCAAGCCAGGCTTCAGCAATACGTGAACCGTGAACTTCCAGATGTTCAAGCAGGTTTTAGAAAAGGCAGAGGAACCAGAGATCAAATTCCTAACATCTGCTGGGTCATCGAAAAAGCGAGAGAGTTCCAGAAAATCATCTATTTCTGCTTTATTGACTATGCCAAAGCCTTTGACTGTGTGGATCACTGCAAACTGTGGAAAATTCTGAAAGAGATGGGAATACCAGACCACCTGACCTGCCTCTTGAGAAATCTGTATGCAGATTAGGAAGCAACATTTAGAACTGGACATGGAACAACAGACTGGTTCTAAAAAGGAAAAGGAGTACGTCAAGGCTGTATATTGTCACCCTGCTTATTTAACTTATATGCAGAGTACATCATGAGAAACACTGGGCTGGAGGAAGCACAGGCTGCAATCAAGATTGCTGGGAGAATTATCAATAACCTCAGATATGCAGATGACACCACCCTTATGACAGAAAGTGAAGAACTAGAGAGATTCTTGATGAAAGTGAAAGAGGAGAGTGAAAAAGTTGGCTTAAAGCTCAACATTCAGAAAACTAAGATCATGGCATCTGGTCCCATCACTTTCATGGCAAATAGATGGGGAAACAGTGGAAATGGCTGACTTTATTTTTCTGGGCTCCAAAATCACTGCAGATGGTGATTGCAGCCATGAAATTAAAAGACACTTACTCCTTGGAAGGGAAGTTATGACCAACCTAGACAGCATATTAAAAAGCAGAGACATTACTTTGTCAACAAAGGTCCATCTAGTCAAGGCTATGGTTTTTCCAATGGTCATGTATGGATGTGAGAGTTGGACTATAAAGAAAGCTGAGTGCCAAAGAATTAATGCTTTTAACAGTGGTGTTGGAGAAGACTCTTGAGAGTCCCTTGGACTGCAAGGAGATCCAAGCAGTCCATCCTAAAGGAGATCAGTCCTGGGTGTTCATTGGAAGGACTGATGCTAAAGCTGAAACTCCAATACTTTGGCCACTTAATGAGAAGAGCTGACTCATTTGAAAAGACCCTGATGCTGGGAGATTGAGGGCAGGAGGTGAAGGGGATGACAGAGGATAAGATGGTTGGATGGCATCACTGAGTCAGTGAACATAGGTTTGGGTGGAACCTGGGAGTTGGTGATGGACAGGGAGGCCTGACGTGCTTGGTTCATGGGGTCGCAGAGTGGACACAACTGAGCGACTGAACTGAACTGATAAATACAGAAATAATTATATTTCTAGATATTGCTAGGTATACTATATTAAAATTATTCATTAAGTGTGGCTAAGAGTCCACACTCCCTGAATCCAGGGGGCCAGGTTTTGATCCCTGGTCAGGGAACTAGATCCTGAATGCCACAACTAAAGATCCTGTGTGCTGCAACTAAGACACAGTGCAGTCAATAAATAATTTTTAAAGTCCTTAAAATAAATTATTAAGAACAATAGTAAACTAGATAGTTTGTTGACTTCAGGATGATTTGCATTATGCATCTGAAAAAGTCTTAGATACACTTATTTCTTATTTTTTTTCTAGTACTACCAACAAGTGGAAGTCTTTCTGTGGCATTATTGGCAAGGAAAGTCCTAAGGAATGTATCCAAGTATTAAGGGATATTGTCTCTTTTAATTAAGAGACATGGGAGGTATGAAGGCACATGGCCTATAAAACAAGAAATTTTTAATGAGCAGTACTGGAGCACCCAGTGGGATCACAAACCAACCATCTGCCAGAGGAAGGAAAATAGATGAAAGAAAAGGACATGACCACCAGTTCCATGATATTTTCTCCAACAGTCTAAGTCACGAATTAGGTGTGCACAACCTAACCAAAATTTATATGTGTCTTTATTCACAAAAGCAAGTGTTCCAAGGCACCACTTCAATGTAACTGAAAATTACTGAAAATAAAGAAAATGTTATGATAGTTTTATACTGTATAATTTGTCTCAACCTATGTCAGATTCTGGGCTGCTCTTCTACCATCTCCATCATGCAGATGTTAAATGTTGATATTACAGAGGAAATAAGTGAGGAAGCTTAACCTGAGCATAACTTCATGTATTAACTCACTGATTAATTGAATAGTTTATTCTATCTTCATACCAAAGACTTGGGACAAACAGATAAATAAGTCCTAGTTCTCTAGAAGCTGGCAGTCTATGATGTCTAAGATAATAGAAACAATAAAGTATATCAGGCTACACCTGTCTTGCACATGTATCATCTCATCCCAATTTCTCCTATAAACAAAAAGGTTATAAAAGAAGAAACCTGAGCACATTTTAACTAAGGGACCATGTTTTCAATGTCTCCAATTCTGTACTGCTATTTTATTACATGGCACAGAGAATGGTTTTTAAATTCATACAAACTTGGGGTCTAGTTGTTCTCCATCATTCCATTCTCTCTACATCACAGTTTCTCAGGCTCACCACTACTGAAATTCTGGACCAAATGATTATTTGTCCTGGAGGTAGTTCTGTGCATCACCAGTTATTTAACAGTTTCTATGACTTCAGCCTATGAGAAGCTATTAGCACAACTGTCCACACATGCAAGTCATGACAGCCAAAAATATCTCCTAATATTCCTATGGGAACAAAATCACTTCTAGTTGAGTATCACTGGTTTATAATTACTGAGAAACTATAATTTGCATCCACAATCAAGATGTTGATAGAGGCAGTTGTAATCCCATTAGGACTATTTATTCGGACTGTACATAATTATTCTTTTCAATACTAGTATCATTCAAAAGTAGTTGAGGCCACAGATTGCCTTATTTACATTTGTGTCTTAAGTCCCAAGACACTCTGCCTTCTGTAAGTGAAGAATACACCAACAACTCTTAAGGAGGGATTAGAAAGCAGTGAGGAATCATCAGTTCAAATTGTGACTCTCCTGCTCTGATTAAATTTTTTGACCACTCTATAGGCCAGCTCAGGCTACCATAACAAAAATACCACCCACTATGTGGCTTAAAAACAGGTACTTCTTTGATCTGGATGCTAACAATTTGAAATCAGGTGTTAGTAGGTTTAGTTTTTCTGCACCTCCCTCCTTGGCTTTAAGATGGCCACCTTCTCACTCTGTCCTTACATGGCTTTTCATCTGTGCATCCACACAATGATGTTCACTCTTCTTAGAAGAACCCCAGCAAGACTGGACTAGGGGCCCCCCAGCCCTCACTTAAACCATCTCATTTAACCATTACTGCCTCTTCAGAGGTCCTATTAACATTTCCAAATACAGTCATCATATTCTTAGGAACTGAGGGCTAGGGCTTCACCAAATAAATTTGGAGAGGACACAATTCAGTCCATAACAACTTTGTTCACTCAAAAATTCAGTCCTCGGGACTCCCTTGGTGGCCCAATGGATGTGTTTCCAATGAGGAGGCCTGGGTTCAACCCCTGGTCAGAGAACTAAGATCCCACAAAGCACAGCTAAGTCCGCCCATCTTAACTCTGATCCCTTGTGCTCTAAGGCCTGCACCCCACAACTAGAGAAGTCTGAGCACCACAGCTAAGACCCAGCACAGCCAAAAAAACACTGAAAAACACCAAAATTCTGTCCTCCAACTGTAAAATCAGTGTTGTGACTTGGACACTTTTCACATATTATCTTTACTATTTGTTGATATTTTTAAATCAAATTGCTATTTCAATTATAAATATATTTAAAAGGGAAGTTTTTATCATAATCCATTAAAAATGGAAAATCACCATATTCACTTACCTTAAATATAAGATTACAAAATTTTTCAAATAACAAATATACACCTTTATCCTGCTCTACTTCCAGGCTTTGAGATTAAGGTCCAGTCTTGGCTATAATGGCAAGTGTTGAAGGTGTGTTAAAGACACATTAGCAACATTCTGATTCATTCTCCTTGATGTATCCAGAGGGAATGAAAGAAGGCTGAGATGGGAATAACTTTCTCACTGTAAGACTCAAGGTTAATTATTGCCTTGCCAGAATGCCATCTAAAACCATCTTGTGTTCCGCTAAAATTCACCCTGATTTATACCCTTGTTTCACATCCTCCACTATGGCAAACCCTGTGCTACTTGATTTCTAATTCTATTTCAAAGATCCTACCAATCTTTTAGGATATGTAAGTGTCAAATATTAAAAGAAGTGGAAAGTAAAGTTAATAGTGAAAGTTGTGGGGTTAACTGTAAGTCAGACGGATTGAGCACAGCCACTGAATAATGTCTTTATAATTGACATGAGAGTGCTTCACAGTTCAACTCTAATGCAATTGTCTTAAAAAGTTCAAAGACAAGAGACTACTCTTCCCTTTTTGGTACACATATCAAAGAGTTTTGTAATAATTCATGTGATGATGGACTGAGATTGTTCTATGATTGATAAACTCAAGGGATATAATGTATCATTTTTGAAGTAGCTGTTATGGTGATTGGTTTAATAATGATACAAGGTGTCAAAGATTAAAAATATCAGGGGAAATGTCTATATAATATGCAAATGACTGCTAAGTGCAAGCATTTTTAACTTGATAAAGACAGAAAGCACATGCGCCATAAAGACTTGAACATCATTCTGTCTGGAGCCCTTCTATCTCACAGATATTTGCAACACCTTCAAGTTCATTGCTGGAGCGAGTGTATCAATCTCACAGAGCATCCTACTCTCTCAGAGTTCAGAAATGTGTATACCACATCACAAAGCTGAAAATCATGTGAAAAAGTAGTGAGTGGAAAGAATGTTGTTATTTAGCAAGAGCTATTCTTAATTTAAAAATGAGAGATTGCCTAAATTGTTTAATCCTATATCATCCCTTTCTCTGTAGAACAATGTTGAAGTGGCTAATTATAATGTCTAGTATCAAAGAGCTAATCATTGGATATATCTAAAGAAATATACTGCTACCTGCATGAGATAGCCACATGTATGGAAGAGGATTCTTTATTCATGAAACTAAGCACACAGGCCTAGCAGATGACACATCAACCCTACCTCACCTCCTAGTGCCTCATCTACAGCTCTGGCTTCTTCTGATATACTTGTTTTATTGAAATACAGTTTATTGACAGTGTTGGGTTACAGCAAAGTGATTCAGATATATATATATATATATATATATATATATATATATGTGTGTGTGTGTGTGTGTGTGTGTGTGTATCTTCAGATTCTTAAGGACTGTATTATGAAAGCATTATTTCATGAAATATGTACATTAACACTGACGATCTGGGGGGTGGGGGAAGAATATATCAGGAGCTTGGAAAAACACACAGACACCCTACTATACATAAGGTAGATCACCAACAAAGGTCTACTGTACAGTACAGGGAACTTGATATTCTGTGATAACCTGTATGAGAAAGGAAGCTAATGAAGAATGAAAATGCATGTATAACTGAACCCCTTTGCAGGGCACCTGAAACACAGCATGCTAAAGCAACCATTCTCTAGTAAATATTTTTTAAAAAACAATGTCAGTCTGAATCTTCCTATTTTTTAAAGAGTGAATAACTTGAGTTTAAGAACATGATTCTCACAAAACAGTCTATACCAAGCATTGAAGTATGTCACACTTGCCTGCTCAGGATTCATGACACCTAAGAGCATTGAGCTGCTTTGCAGAGATACCATCTGCAAAAGGCATCCCCCCCCCCCCCGCCTTATAACTACCATCCCATCTCAAGAACAGGCATGCCTTCTGTCTCTCCAAACCTTCTAAATGGTGTCTTCAATCATCATAGTCCCTCCATTAGAGAAAAGGCTAGAATGCTCAAAGTAAACCACACTACCCTTTGGGAAATGGGAATCTGCAAACGCCTTGTTTCCTTTTCCAGTGGGAGATATACATTTCAAGCCACTGTTCCTGAGTCTGCCTTCAATTAAGCATGTGAAGACAGAATCAGCTCTCGGCCCTCCATTAGTTCACTGAATTTCTTTTTTCTATAGAGAGTATGTAGGAACTCCACTCCTCACTCAGAAAATCTGCTAACTACATAGATGCCCCTGTAACCAAGACTCCATAGCACTTTAAGTTTTTGCCATTCTTGTATCCTACCTTGTAAAAGAAACCTACCCATTCTTGTACCTGTAATAATCACCCTTAGATGCCTGTTTCATGTCTTAGGGCTCTGGAATCAAAGGTTGGTATTTTCCCAGGTTGTAAGGAGGAGCGTTAGGAAGACCATGCACCCAGGAGTGAAACTTCAGAATGGATCTTTCAGATTCTGAGCCTCAAACTAGGCACAAACCACCCAGCTAGAATCATAACAGAGAAGACCGTGGGACTAGTCTGCAGAGATGGCCCAATGCCATAATGTACATTCTTTATGAAAACAGTGTGCCTGTATTGTGTTGTATAACAATGAACCTAACTGAAGTCAATGGATAGCAAATAACTGCAATATAAAACAATCTGTCTCTTTGCACAGGATCTAGCAACCTGGATTTTATAGGAAACCACCCTTGTTTCATCTCTCAGGGAGAAAGGAAATTTAAGATGCTTAGATCTTGAATTCTAGTCATTTGAAAACAGATTATGAGAATTCCTAAGCTCTCTTTAATTATTAGCTGCTTTGTGACAATAAATGTATAAAATTCATTTTTTTTATAAGTTAGGAAAATCCAAGAATAGCAAAGAGAAACTAGAAAGCCTTCCTAAGTGATCAATGCAAAGAAATAGAGGAAAACAATAGAATGGGAATCACTAGAGATTTCTTCAAGAAAATTAAGCATATCAAGGGAACATTTCATGCAAGGATGGGCTCAATAAAGGACAGAAACAGCAGGGACCTAAAAAAAGCAGAAGATATTATAAAGAGGTGGCAAGAATACATAGAAGAACTATACAAAAGAGACTGTAATGACTCAGATAAGCATGATGGTGTGATCACTCACCTAGAGCCAGACATCCTGGAGTGCAAAGTCAAGTGGGCTGTAGGAAGCATTACTACGAACAAAGCTAGTGGAGGTGATGGAATTACAGTTGAGCCATTTCATATCCTAAAAGATGATGCTGTGAAAGTCCTGTACTCAATAAGCTAGCAAATTTGGAAAACTCAGCAGGGGCAACAGGACTGGAAAAGGTCAGCTTTCATTCCAATCCCAAAGAAAGGCAATGCCAAAGATTGTTCAAACTACTGCACAATTGTACTTATCTCACACACTAGCAAAGTAATGCTCAACATTCTCCAGGCTAGGTTTCAACAGTATGTAAAACCAAGAACTTCTAGAAGTTCAGGTTGTATTTAGAACCAGAGATCAAAATGCCAACATCCATTGAATCATAGAAAAAGTAAGAGAATTCCAGAAAAAAAACCTCTACTTCTGCTTCATTGACTAGCTGAAGCCTTTGACAGTGTGGATCAAAACAAACTGTGAAAAATTCTTAAAGAGATGGGCATACCAGACCACCTTACCTGCCTCCTGAGAAATCTATATGCAGGTCAAGAAGTGACAGTTAGAACCGGAAGTGGAACAAGGGGCAAGTTTAAAATAGAGAAAGGAGTACAACAAAGCTGTTTATTGTCACCTTGCTCTTTTAACTTATATGCAGACTACCTCATGCAAAATGCTGGGCTGGATGAAGCACAAGTTGGAATCAAGACTGCTGGAAGAAATATCAATAACCTCAGTTTTACAGATAACATCACCCTTACAGCAGAGAGCAAGTAGGCACTCAAGAGCTTCTTGATGAAAGTGAAAGAGGAGAGTGAAAAAGCCGGCTTGAAACTCAACATTCAAAAAATGAAGATCATGTCATTTGGTCCTATCACTTCATGGAAAATAGATGGGGAAACAATGGAAAGAGTGACAGACTTTATTTTCTTGCACTCCAAAATCACTGCAGATGGTGACTGCAGCCATGATATTTTAAAAAAACTTGCTCCTCGGAAGAAAAGCTATGACAAACCAGGACAGCATATTAAGAAAAAGAGACATTACTGACAAAGGTTCATCTAGTCAAAGCTATGGTTTTCCCAGTAGTCATGTATGGATGTGAGAGTTGGACCACAAAGAAAGTTTAGTACCAAAGAATTGATGCTTTTGAACTGTGGTGTTGGAGAAGACTCTTGAGAGTCCCGTGGCCTGCAAGGGGATCAAACCAGTCAATCCTAAAGAAAATTAGTCCTGAATATTCATTGGAAGGACTGATAATGAAGCTGAAACTCCAACATTTTGGCCACCTGATGTGAAGAAATGACTCTCTGGAAAAGACCCTGATGCTGGGAAAGATTGAAGGCAAGAGGAGAAGGGGACAAAGAAGGATGAGATGGCTGGATAGCATCGCCAACTCGAGGGACGTGAGTAAGAACAAGCTCCAGAAGTTGGTGAATGACACGGAAGCCTGGTGTGCTGCAGTCCATGGGATCGCAGAGAATCAGACATGAGTGAGCGACTGACCTGAACCCGAGAAACTGAGGGACACCCAAGAATATCTCCTCCCAGACCAGAAAGTGATACAAGCTCCCCTGCTGCTGTTTCAGCAACCGTTAATAGAACTAACCATTCTAAACTTTGGTTTACTGAAATAGTAACTTAATCACAATGGGAAAGGTGAGAGGAAACCCTTAATTATTTATTTGATTAATTCAGAATAAGATACACCAGATAGGACTGTCTCAACTAAAGAAAAATGGGCTATGGTAGACTTATACCTCTAGCTGACTGGGTAGCTTTAGACGATTTGCTACACTTTGTGATCTTTTATTTTCTCCCCTTAAAATAAGAATTAGGAATAGATTATTTCTCAGCCATACTGAGTGATTAAATTCTACATTTCACCTAATGGAGGAGAAAAGAAACCTTACTATAATCATACTTGAATCAGGGTAAGATGAAAGAAGGCTAATATATAATTTAACTTACATTATCTTAATACTGTAAATTATGTGAAAAGGATGTAAAATACAAAGATGAAAAGTGAAAGTGTGAGTCACTCAGTCTTTTCCAACTCTTTCCGACCCTACGGACTGTATAGCCCACCAGTCCTCTGTCCATGGAATTCTCCAGGCAAGAATATTGGCGTGGGTGGCCATTCCCTTCTCAAGGGATTAAGCAGAGAAAGAGGTCAAACATCAATATTTGTAGTTGTGTGATAATCTTTTCACAAGATGCAACTTAAACAATGTGAAACTGATTAAGAAAATGAAATTCTGACAGTTTAGGGAATATGCATAAAGATACTCAGTTGGTAAAGAATCTGCCTGCAAACCAGGAGACTAAGGTTCGATTCCTGGGTTGGGAAGATCCCCCGAAGGAAATGGCAACCCACTCCACTCCATGGGGTTGCAAATAGTTCGACACCACTTAGCAACTAAGCTACCACGACTATATCGATTAAAGCATGTTTCCTATATATTCACAAGAGCTGATTAGAAACCATAGCAAACATTTCATCTACAAAAGTAAAATGTGGATTAAAAATAACAAGCAATATGTAGAGCACACATAAAGTACATATTGCATTTGTTTAGGGGCCTTAAAATTTTTAATAATTGAGATACATACTATAGTCCTTGCTAGATTCAGGGGTAATTAATACCAATAAAATTTTGATTCTTTACAAATTGATAAATGGATTTAATATAATTCCAATTATAATCACAGTGGGGTTAATGGGATTTAGAAACAACTTTAATAAATAGTATACATTGCATATATTAAAAAAACAGAATACTTGTTTTTTTTTTTAAACGGTGTGACATTGCTAAAGTAAAGCTTTGCCATGCTAGATATTAAAATACATAATACTATTAATAATATTTTATATTATTCTTCATTCTCTGTAAGGCTGATCTTCAAAGAGCTCTGTGTATACTAATTTTTTTCTTTAGCACAAATCCTGAAAGGTATTTTCAGTTTATAATTGAAGAAGGCAAAAAGAGAAATAATGTGCAAAAAGAGAAATAATGTGCCGTAATATATATACAATAGGGGGCTTACAGATGACTAGAACCCAGATCATCTGACATCAGAATTTATGCCACTGATGACTATGGTATACACTGAGAGCTAGAAACAGCCTGAGGTTGTGAGGTAGACCAATAGATAGACATGATGAAAAAGGGATAGGAGTTAGAGAGAACACAGCACACAAAAGGCACACATACATCAATGAGTAGCATCACCAAAATGGAGCTTCAGATCTCCAGGTTTCCAGAGAGCCAGAAACACTCGTCGTGATTACCTACATCCTGGCGTTTATTTTCAGTGCCATGCCACATGAAGTACCACTGATTTCATCTAACAATTAGCCAAATCACTTTTTTTTTTCTTAAGAAGGTTATATCTAGGACTTTAAATTTTGTAAAAGATGACCAAGACTTTAGCTTTCTGATTTCTGCATATTGTGATTTTTTAAGAACAGGTTATTAACTAATTTGATAATGTTTATATCATATCTAAGTGTGCATGCACACACATATACTGCAAGGAGATAAACTTGTTTGAAATGACTGGTAAAATTCAAATGAAAATTCATACCTATTTGGTATGCAAATAAGCATTCAAATGGGAATATTTCATATCCATAAAAATTATAGCTTCTATTTAAAGAGATTTTGCTGCATCAGGTGATTTGCTAAGGAGGTTACATGTATCATCTCATGCAAACATCTTACTAAACTCCCATGATATAAGCAGTGCCATTAGCCCTATATTATGTATAAGCAGACAGGTCACCTGCCCCATTTGTAGTCACTTTGATACAGAACTGAAAACAAGTTTTCAGAAACAGAATTTGAACTTAGCTTTCTATAATTTTAAAAACCATGTTTTTAAATTCAATATTATATGAGTTTCAGGTATAGAACATAGGTGGTTGATTTTTTTAAAATAAAATTTCTAAAGTCCCTATAAATTTATTAGAAACTACTGGCTATATTCCCTGTGCTGAACATTACATGCTTATAACAATTATTTTACATCAGCAGTTTGAACCTCTTAATCTCTGTCACCTATCTTGCCCCTCCTGTGAGCCCTGTCCCATCTGGTGCCCACTGACTTGTTCTCTATATCCATCAGTCTGTTTCCATTTTGTTATATTTGTTCATTTATCTTTTAGATCCCATCTATGAGTAAAAACATTACCTGACATTTCACTAAGCAGTATATCTTAAGCACTGTACTTACAGAGTCCTTGAAACTAGAAAATATACAAATGCAAGAGAAGAGAATGCCCACATATGTATGAAGGTGGTGGAGAGTGGTCTCTGAAATGTGCTGGTGGTGTAACAGGTAGGAGGGACTGGACACTGGGTATGGAAGGGAGAAGTTCTTATTGGAAGCCAATTTCCCAGCACAGGTGATCAGTAACTGGAGTTTTCTACGTACTGTGTCTCAAACATTTGCTCTTTACTTTAAGAGTTTTGTTACCTCATGTGAGACTGAAGAAACAAAATAAGGCCAGAACAGTAAAACTGACTCTTTTAAGTATGTTGTTTAGGAGGTGGACACTCATCTAAGGAAAAACGTCCGACAGAAACTGTGCTCATGTGTAAATAAAAACTAACCACACATAAAATTATTGTCTGCCTCCTGAAAAGAAAATCATAGACCAAGGTAGATCCTACACATGTACTAACCAAAAAGGAAAAAATGCCCCCTCCAAAAAAAAATTAAAAACAGACAAAATCATCTAAGGCAAAACTGCATTTTAAGAAAAGTGCTTTCAGTTAAGAAAAAGAAAAATTAAAAAAAAAATTTTTAGTTTACAAAGAGGAAATAAAAAAACAAAGACTTTCAATTTTAATGGTATATAGTGATGTGTCCTGAAATAGGAGAGGAATTTAGTTTCCCAACAATGATCTGTGTCTTCATTCATTGACCAAACATTTATTGAGTGATGACTTTTAGGCTTCCCAGGTGATGCTAGTGGTAAAGAATCCACCTGCCTATGCAGGAGATGCAAGAGATGTGGGTTTGAAGAGATGCGAGTTTGATCCCTGGGCTGAGACGATCCCCTGGAATGGGAAGTGGCAACACGTTCCAGTATTCTTGCCTGGGAAATTCCATGGACAGAGGAGCCTGGAAGGTTGCAGTCCATGGGGTCACAAAGAGTCGGACATGACTGAACACACACAACGATGTGTCCTGAAATAGGAGAGGAATTTAGAGTTTCCCAACAGTGACATATAGCTTCATTCATTGAGAAAACACCTACTGAGTGACTGCTGTGAGCAAAGAACTGTCCCAGGTGCTTGGATCCATCAGTGAAAAATAAAGACAGAAATCATGTTCTGTTTTGGCTTAAATTCTACTAGCAATGTGGGTGAAGACTGAAAATACACATAATAAACAAATGAATAAATTGTGTGCTTACTTGAAAGTAAGTCATGCTACTGGGGAAAAAAGAAAAGATGAACAGAAATAGAGAAATGTACAGATGAGGGGTGAGACAGGAACATGTAGGGAAGGTATTGATGTGGGTGGGGAAATTAGGGGAAAAAAGACAATTACATGGACAGGTAACCTGATAATTGGGGCCATCTGTTTCCTACAGATTTCTAAATCAGAAATACTATGATAATACTAGTATGATAATACTAACATATTAGAATATTTTATCTTATTTGTATGTGTGTGTGTAATTGGGCTTTGAGGATGTGATTTTTGTATCTTCTCTCAGGGACTGTATCTTCAGTCCCTGACCAGGGACTGAATCCAAGCCCTAGCAGTGAAAACACCGAGTCCTAACCACTGGACCACCAGGGAATCCCCCAGAAGAAATCTTCATAATCCACACTTGAGCAATGCAAAAATTACATTTGCATTTGCTTTGTTGTTGATGTTTTCTTTGTTGTTACTGCTTCTTCTGTTGACTGTGGAAATCATGGCAAGGGCACGGGTTCCACCTTTAGATCAACAACAAGACAACAATAGAGGAGAGCCTAAAGATATAAAGCCAGTCCTTAAGAGTTCAATCAAGTTAGGAAATGAGAGACCTTTGGTAATGAGAACATAAGACTGCTGGGAACACACAGTCTTGGGGAGGATATCAGAGGTACAGGATCTGCAAGCACTTTTTGTTGATATTTTATAGGGAAAGCTGACCTCCATTAGTGTCTCTGTTGACTAACGTGCAGAGAGAAAGTGACTGCCAAAGCATAACCCATCTACTTACTGGCTGAGCCCAAACAAAACTTTCATGTCACCTTCACCCAAGGCTGACTCGCTTCCCACTTCTTGTCATTGGCTTTTATTGACCTCTCCCTGGTCACTGTGCATACAACATCCTAATCCAGTCTCTGCCTTCCAAGGACACATAGTTATGTGGCATAATATAAGATTCTTTGGCAAAATGATTCTGAACAGGCAGGAGAAAATAATATACTAAACACTAGAACAGAAAGCAAAAAGGATAAATGGGTATCTTGACCAAAATATATTTACCATTTTGCAATGTGAGTGTAATCTTCAGTGGGTAATTTATATTCAATCTAATAAAAGTATGTCAGAAAGTTTATGATCAAATGTAACACAAATCATGAATGAGGGCTGCAGTGAGTACAAAAGAATTATGCCTGTCATCCACATAACAGAGGTGAAGGCAATACAACACTTTTAGACTATGAAAGTTTCAAACTGCGACTAAAAAGTTCTTGCTAAAGTACATGCATTTTCCCAGCGGCTGCATATGTTTGCCTGACAAAACCCACAGCTAGGCAATGGGTCCCAGGGTGTTAACATTAAATTCCCACTCACACACTAAGTTCTTCAATTCATGCGGCTGAGTTGACAGCCCTGTAGAATGCTTTTCCATAAACAAATTCCATTCGATAGCCTGTTTTCCCCTTTAGTTGCTGAAGAGAATTGTAATGGCTAGCTAAGATTCTTCGAAAAAACGAGAGAAAAATCTTCAAGTAGATAGGACCTTTAGACAACAGAAAATTATTCTTTATTATGTCTGCTTCCTGAGAGCAAACCACAAATGTCCCTTTTTTTCCCCACTAATTGTTGAAAAGTTTGTGTAAACGTCCTTTCATTCCACAATAATGAGAGCAGAAAGAACATGCTCTTGTCTAATCTTATTTAATAGGTCTACCTAGTATTTAAGCACAGAAGTTCTGGATTTCGGCAGACCTCAGTTTATATCTCAGATGAATCTATGTGAAATTGGCCACATTAAAGGAAGTACAGCTGAAAAGAGCTACCCCATGTCCAAGGTCAGGGGCAGCAGCCGGGAGGAGCTACCGCACATCCAAGGTAAGGAGCAGCGGCTGCGCGTTGCTAGACAGGAGTGAAGACATACTCCACGTCCAAGCTAAGAGAAACCGAAGTAAGACAGCTGGCACTGAAAGAGGGCATCAGAGGGCAGACCCTGAAACCACAATCACAGACAACTAGCCAACGGATCTCATGGACCACAACCTTGTCTAACTCAATGAAACTAAGCCATGCTGTGTGGGGCCATCCAAGACATACAGCTCATGGTGGAGAGGACTGCCAGAATGTGGTCCACTGGAGAAGGGAATGGCAAACCTCTTCAGTATTCTGGCCTTTAGAACCCCATGAACAGTATGAAAAGGCAAAAAGATAGGACACTGAAAGATGAACTCCCCAGGTCGGTAGGTGCCCAATATGCTACTGGAGATCAGTGGAGAAATAACTACAGAAAGAATGAAGGGATGGAGCCAAAGCAAAAACAACACACAGTTGTGGATGGGACTGGTGATAGAAGCAAGGTTCAGTGCTGTAAAGAGCAATATTGCATAGGAACCTGGAATGTTAGGTCCATGAATCAAGGCAAATTGGAAGTAGTCAAACAGAAGATGACAAGAGTGAACACCAACATTCTAGGAATCAGTGAACTAAGATGGACTGGAATGGGTGAATTTAAATCAGATGACCATTATATCTACTACTGTGGGCAGGAATCCCTTAGCAGAAATGGAGTAGCCATTACAGTCAACAAAAAATCTGAAATGCAGTACTTGGATGCAATCTCAAAAATGACAGAATGATCTCTCTTCATTTCCAAGGCAAACCATTCAATATCACAGTAATCCAAGTCTATGCCCCGATCAGTAACAATGAAGAAGCTGAAGCTGAACAGTTATATGAAGACCTACAAGACCTTCTAGAACTAACACCCAAAAAAGATGAACACCCAAAAAAGATGCCCTTTTCATTATAGGGGACTGGAATGCAAAAGTAGGAAGTCAAGAAGCACCTGGAGTAACAGGCAAACTTGGCCTTGGAGCACAGAATGAAGGAGGGCAAAGGCTAATAGAGTTCTGCCAAGAGAATGCACTGGTCATAGCAAACACCCCAAAGGCTAATAGAGTTCTGCCAAGAGAATGCACTGGTCATAGCAAACACCCTCTTCCACAACACAACAGAAGACTCTACACATGGACATCACCAGATGGTCGACACCAAAATCAGAATGATTATATTCTTTGCAGCCAAAGATGGAGAAGCTCTATACAGTCAGTAAAAAGAAGACTGGGAGGTGACTGTGGCTCAGATCATGAACTCCTTATTGCCAAATTCAGACTGAAATTGAAGAAAGTGGAGAAAACCACTAGACCATTCAGGTATGACCTAAATCAAATCCCTTATGACTATACAGTGGAAATGAGAAATAGATTTAAGGGACTAGATCTGATAGAGTGCCTGATGAACTATGGACTGAAGTTCATGACACTGTACAGGAGACAGGAGTCAAGACCATCCCCAAGAAAAAGAAATGCAAAAAAGTAAAATGGGTGTCGGAAGGGGCCTTACAAATAGCTGTGAAATAAAGGGAAGTGAAAAGCAAAGGAGAAAAGGAAAGATATTCCCATTTGAATGCAGAGTTCCAAAGAATAGCCAGGAGAGATAAGAAAGCCTTCCTCAGTGATCAATGCAAAGAAATAGAGGAAAACAATAGAATGGGAAAGACTAGCGATCTCTTCAAGAAAATTAGAGATACCAAGGGAACATTTCATGCAAAGATGGGCTCATTAAAGGACAGAAATGGTAGGGTCCTAACAGAAGCAGAAGATATTAAGAAGAGGTGGCAAGAACACACAGAAGACTGTACAAAAAAGATCTTCACGACCCAGATAATCATGATGGTGTGATCACTCACCGAGAGCCAGACAGCCTGGAATGTGAAGTCAAGTGGGCCTTAGGAAGCATCACTACGAACAAAGCTAGTGGAGGTGATGGAATTCCAGTTGAGCTATTTCAAATTCTGAAAGATGATGCTGTGAAAGTGCTGCACTCAATATGCCAGCAAATTTGGAAAACTCAGCAGTGGCCACAGGACTGGAAAATGTCAGTTTTCATTCCAATTAGAAAGAAAGGCAATCCCAAAGAATGCTCAAACTACCACACAATTGCACTCATTTCACATGCTTATAAAGTAATGCTTAAAATTCTCCAAGCCACTCTTCAGCAATACATGAACCGTGAACTTCCAGATGTTCAAGCTGGTTTTAGAAAAGGCAGAGGAACCAGAGATCAAATTGCCAACATCCGCTGGATTGTCAAAAAAGCAAGAGAGTTCCAGAAAAACATCTATTTCTGCTTTATTGACCATGCCAAAGCCTTTGACTGTGTGGATCACAAGAAACTGCAGAAAATTCTTCAAGAGATGGGAATACCAGACCATCTGACCTGCCTCTTGAGAAACCTGTATGCAGGTCAGGAAGCAACAGTTAGAACTGGACATGGAACAACAGACTGGTTCCAAATAGGAAAAGGAGTACGTCAAGACTGTATATTGTCACCCTGCTTATTTAACTTATATGCAGAGTACATCATGAGAAACACTGGCTGGAGGAAGCACAGGCTGCAATCAAGATTGCTGGGAGAATTATCAATAACCTCAGATATGCAGATGACACCACCCTTACGGCACAAAGTGAAGAGGAACTAAAGAGCCTCTTGATGAAGGTGAAAGAGGAGAGTTAAAAAGTTGACTTAAAACTCAACATTCAAAAAACTAAGATTATGGCATCCGGTCCCATCACTTCATGGCAAATAGATGGGGAAACAGTGGAAACAGTCACTGAATTTATTTTTCTGGGCTCCAAAATCACTGCAGATGGTGACTGCAGCCATGAAATTAAAAGATGCTTATTCCTTGGAAGGAAAGTTATGACCAACTTAGACAGCATATTGCAAAGTAGAGACATTACTTGGTCAACAAAGGTCCATCTAGTCAAGACCATGGTTTTTCCAGTGGTCATGTATGGATGTGAGAGTGGGACTATGAAAAAAGCTGAACACCGAAGAATTGATGCTTTTGAACTGTGGGGTTGGAGAATACTCTTGAGAGTCCCTTGGACTGCAAGGAGATCCAACCAGTCCATCCTAAAGGAAATCAGTCCTGAATATTCTTTGGAAGGACTGATGCTGAAGCTGAAACTCTAATAACTTGGCCACCTTATGTGAAGAGCTGACTCATTTGAAAAGACCCTGATGCTCAGAAAGATTAAGGGTAGGAGGAGAAGGGGACAGCAGAGTATGAGATGGCTGGATGGCATCACTGACTCAATGGACATGGGTTTGGGTGAACTCTAGAAGTTGGTGATGGACAGCGAGACCTATTGTGCTGTGATTCATGGGCTCACAAAGAGCCAGACATGACTGAGTGACTGAACTGAACTGAAGGAAAATTACTGGAGCAAATTTTAACCATGTATAAATAGGGGTAATATTCGCATCTAACACATAGCATGCTTGTTTACTTTGATCAATATTTTTCATGTAAATACTGATCATAGATTTGGCCTTTAAAAACTCTTTAGAAAACACTATTATAAATGTATCATCCTCTAGAATTAGTGGGTACCCATTTAAAGGAATCAGAAGTTATAATGGCATCACAGATAACATAAAATAAATTGATTACTATTACATTCATGTCAGTGTTCATGAACATGAAGAATTTAATGTGTTTACTAAGTAGTAAGTAAGCAGAATACTAAGTATAGAATATTTTATTATGATTATTTATTACTAAGTGTTGGTGAGTCTACTGCACTCTAGACAGCTAGACATTTCAATCAGAATCTTACAGTAAACTATCAAATGTCTTATTAATCTATAACACTGGGAAGAAAATGGAGATACAGATGTATAATGCCTCTTCTAAAGTCACAGTTAGTTTAAGAAAAAGGTGTAACAAACTCTAGTCTTAAGGAACTTAATGAATGAATATAACATTATTCTTTGAACTCATTATGTTTATATCACATCATTCATGAATTCTAGGAGTGGGGTATGCACTATTTAGGGAATATAATTTGGAGAGGTTATAATAATTATTATTGAGAAGCTTATATAGACTGCTGATAAGTTTATACGATTGAGATGATGGAAAGCATTGAATAGCAAAACAAGTAAAAAACTATTTTAGTGAAAAAAGATAGAATGTGTTGATGAACACAATCACTTAATATATTATGTGTGCTTAGTCACTCAGTCATGTCTGACTCTTTGCTACTCCATGGACTATAGCCTGCCAAGCCCCTCTGTCCTTGGAGGTTCTCTAGGCAAGAATACAGGAGTGGGTTGCCATGCCCTTCTCCAGGAGATCTTCCCAACCCAGGGATCAAACCCAGGTCTCCCATATTGCAGCATGGATTCTTTACTGTCTGAGCCACCATGGAATTCCTGATACATTATAAAGGTGCCAATTCACTCTCAAATAAATTTATACATATTTGGAAGTCTAATGAAATTTCAGCTGCATTTAAAAAAAATTATGTAGGGAAAAATCCTGGAAGCTCAAGACAATCATGAAAATTTTGAGCAAACATAGAAAATGTGCTCTACCTGATTGAAAACACTCTCTAAAGGTATTATTAAAAATAATTAATTAGGCTAAAATAGACAAAAAATAAAATGGAACACAGAACACAGAATTTCTATGTGTGAGAACTTAGTTTATGATAGATCATTTCAGTTCAGTTGCTCAGTCGTGTCCGACTCTTCAGCAACCCCATGGACTGCAGCACACATCAGGCTTCCCTGTCCAACACCAACTCCTGGAGCTTGCTCAAACTCATGTCCATTAAGTCGGTGATGCCATCCAACCATCTCATCCTCTGTTGTCCCCTTCTCTTCCTACCTTCAATCTTTCCCAGCATCAGGAGTCAGTTCTTGGCATCAGGTGGCCAAAGTATTGGAGTTTCAGCTTCAGCATCAGTCTTCCAATGAATATTCAGGACTGATTTCCTTTAGAATTTACTGATTTGATCTCCTTGCAGTCCAAAAGACTCTCAAGAGTCTTCAACACCACAATTCAAAAGCATCATCCAGCCCAGCATTTCACAAGATGTACTCTGCACATACGTTAAAGAAGCAGGGTGACAATATATGGCCTGATGTCATCCTTTCCCAATTTGGAACCAGTCTGTTGTTCCATATGGGAGATCAAAACTTATTTAGGAAAGAACTATTAGTTTATGGATACACTGAGAAAGTTCACATTATATGGACAATAATAATGTAAATATCTCACAATGTACAAAAATAAACCTTGAAGGGTTTATGTATTTAAATACAAAATTTAGAATTATAAGGGGAAGAGTGGAAATACCATTAGTCAATGTGAGAGAGGATTATGTTAGCCCTGGAAAAAAAAAGAAAACAAACTATATAGGGAAAACCTGCTCAGTTAAATAGTATCAAATTTAAAAATTTTCACTCAAAAAATGAAGATAGATATAAGTCAAGTTGGGAAAAGTTATTGGCAAAATTTAAAACTTAAGGTAAATAATAACTTGAATTTTTATAATTTTATAATTTTTGGATGCAAAACAAGAAAGTGACAGGAAATCAAGAAAAACACGTACACTAAATGAACAGGAAAGTCACATAAGGGATGTAAATGTATAATAAATGTATGACAAAAATACAATGAGCAAATTAAAATTTTACAAAGCAAAGGGAGATCACTTTACAATGTCACTTCCATAGAGTAGAAAGCTGACTAATGCTTGAGAAAGTGAGGGAATAGGAAACACCTCTGGGTGCTGCTTAGATTGTAAACCAAAAGAGTCATTTCAAAAAGCAATGGGAATTAATAAGCATATTCCCTGGAGTAAAAAATCACACCACTAGATGTGTCATCTGTGCAAGATATTGTCACAAATGATCATAAGGTTTCCTTAGGGAGGCTATTCCAAGGGAGCTCTTTCTACAAATGATGCAGGGTAGGATTTCAACCTGGTTATTTCTCAGTACCAGGAGACAGTTCTCTCATTCTCTCTATAAACAACTGGAGGTAGTTGTGCTGCCTTCTCTTTCTTTCAGCACCCACATTCCCGTCTTTGGCAGATTGTGATAGAAGTTGTAGGCAAATGAAGTTTCTGTCACTAACAGAATCTATATGTAACTGTGATGTATACATTTGACTACTAAACAGTCATATTTTGAAGCTTCATGATATATTTACACATATTGGACTTGAATACAAAATTAATCCATTTTATTTGCATGTACTCACATACATAGATTGAAAAATCCAGTTTTAAATGGAAAATATCTTGTAAGAAATAATGCATGACTTATAGAAAAGCACACATGTGTGCATATATATGTGTACATATACATATAGGCACATACATACACATGTAAATATCATGTATATATAAAACCCCCACTATTTTACTAGTTTCACAGAAAATGTAGGCCACAGAGAATGTAATAATTGTATATGCATATACATAATGGTAATATATATTTATATATAATAATGTAATAATGCATATATAATCCATCTCAGTTGGCATAGAAGATCTAGAATCAATAATATGCCCATATCAATAAGAATATCTCATGCTTAGAAAAGTTATTCATGATGTTTATTAAAGACAATGCCAAAGACTATATTCAAGGGAGGGGCTACTGCAATGAAGTTTTTTGGTAGACATGAGTATAATTCTGGACACAATAAGGAAAAATAGGGATTTATAGTCAAGAGCAGGGGTTGCATAGTCAGGGTAAGAAGGGGCCTGATGGATGGAAAGCTACTAAGTGGAAGTATTTAGTCGCTCAGTTGTGTCTGGCTCTTTACAACCCCATGGCCTGTAGCCTGCCAGGTTCCTCTGTCCATGGAATTCTCCAGGCAAAAACATTGGAGTGGGAAGCCATTCCCTTCTGCAGGAGATCTTCCTCCCTGGTCTTCCCCACTCAGCAATCGAACCTGGGTCTCCTGCATTCCAGGCAGATTTCTTTCCCATCTAAGCCACCAGGGAGGGGCTAGAGTAATTCTTTGCTCTAAAAGGATTTTACCTGAGAGCAGGCCAGGGTGAGTGGGTGGTCAGACAAAGAGTAGGGGATTTTTTGCTGAACTGAGTCTGCAGGGTTCTTCCTAAACTGGAGTAACTGAGCCCCAGACTGGGCCCCCAGCTTAGTGTCTATTCAGAAAGAGGACTCAGTTTCACCATCTGAATAATGAAGGAATTGGTCTAGCTAATAGCTAACCTTGCTAGATGTGGTCTCTCTCTCTTTTTTTTTTTTGTATTGGGTATCTATACTCAATCAAGATGAAGTTAATATGAAATTAATCCCCTTAGGGAAACAAGATGTTGGAAAAGGATTCAACATGACATTTATTTTTCAGTGAAGGACACATTGGCGGAGTTGAGGAATCTGACTGGGATTCAGAACTGGAAAAGTGTATATACATATATACTTCTCTCTACCTCTTAAGTTACTACAATACCACATACTTTATTCATTTTAGAGGTCAATTTCTTTGTCTCTGTCTCATTTACACACAGAATCCACACAGTGTTGACTCTGAATCTCATAGAACATTGAAAAGAATTGGTAAATAAATTCTCTTTTTCTTAACAAATTCACTTATTGCAGTCACACAATTTATCACCTTATTTTCCAAATGTGCCTGAGAGGCAAGAGAAGGTGAAAACACCACAGGAAAAAATGTAATATGCCCACAGAAGGAAGAAGGAATGTATAATGCATAACCACAGGAGGAGTTAGATATTGAAAATATAAAGACTGAGAGCAGTTTGGATTTGAATGTATAACATTATTGTGACTTTTTTTTCCTTCTAAAAAAACAAATGTGTCATTTGCTGTACCCCCCAAAATGTATTGTACATTGCTTTCTATAATTTCAGTATGGAATCTGAATACCTTAGCACTGCAGGCCTAGATAATCAAACCCTATCTTTTGAAACTGAAGTCTCCACATTAAATAAAGAAAGCTATATAATTGTTATGTGTATAATCCTTATATAAATCAGCTGGTATTCAAATGTACACCTCAAAATTGTATGCTATGTAGCTCTGTATACCATCTACATCAATGCACAGATTTCCCATTTATAAAATGGGAAAATTCAGAGTCTTTAATTGTGTTGAGGGGAGAAGAGAGAAAGATTCAATGATCTCACTGTGGATGGCTTACTTTACTTGGTTCATGTATCTTGGTTTTGTCGTGCTAACCCAAAGGCTATTGGGATTAAGAACACATCCTCTTGGTTTTCTGCTGTGCAAGACATGTTTTGGGACCCTGATTTATTTGAGATTCCAAATTTCTCTCTAGTGAGCTCTTTCTAAGTATATACCTGAGATGGTGACATGTTTTATGAAGGGTTAGTAAAAACCTTTTGTACATTCTGCAATTATTGTTTACTAAGCTGTTATTTTAATGTCCATTCCCAGATCTTATTCCAATACTGGTTCTAAATACAAGACGGAGGTGAGTTTCACATAACTTGCTGAAAATACCTATATCCTCATCTAAAAATTATTATGAGAATTAATTGTAGGAGAATATAAAAATACACTCAGAACAGCCCAGATTCACATTAGCACAACAAAAAATTATGGCTTAATGAACACTCAAGATTTACCAAATTATATCCAGATCCTAACACATGGTACTCTCATGCATATTCATACATACGATTTTTGTCACCATTTAAAATTCAGCATTCAAAACCTCCTTCTCTATTCCATTCCATTTTAATCAAGTCTATTTATTTGGAAGGGAAAAATTCCATGCAAATTCACTCAAATAGTAGTTGTCTGACTGAAGGATCAAGAGTATAAAATCATGTACTGAAGCATTCTTCTTTCAAACATACACACACACACAACCACAGAGATCTCTTTTTACCAGTCAGGTGTTTGCTCAATTCTCTTCTCTATATTTGACTTGACTTTGTTTACCCTGTACCTTACCTTGGATGTGGATTTGAATTCCCCTGGATCTGAGGCTAGCCTAGAATCTATCAGTCTTATAATCAGCCTAGCTTTTCACAACTACCTGTTTCCTTGGGCATGTATGTATGTGTGTGAGTATGTATATGTAGATGCATGTAGCATTATTTAAAGGATTCTTGGGAAACTAAACATTTTTTTAATACAAATTTTTTAGGAAGATTGGGGAGATAACACAGCATAAACATTTTAAACATCTTTCTTCAGTTATAATTTCCAAGCAAATTCCATAGTTAAAGTGTACAATTTAAATGTATAGCTGGATGGATTCTAACAAGTGTGTATAGTCCTGAAATAAGTACCACAATCAAGACTTAGAACACTTTCATTATAATAGAAAGTTCCTCATTACCCCTTTTCACTCAATTTTTACAACTACTCCATACTCCAGGCAATCCCTGCTCTGTAATTTTTGGTCATTCTGATCTTTAGGTCTAGCTATACTACTAAATTATATACTCATAGCTCATTGTGGTTTTAATTTGTAATTCCCTAATTACTATTGATTTTGAACATCATTTTTATCTCCTTATTTTGCTTTTGTAGTACATTCTTTGGCTAAATATGCATTCAACTCTTCTATCCATTATTTCAGTTCAGTTGCTCAGTCATGTCCAACACTTTGCAACCCCATGGACCGCAGCACACCAGCCCTCCCTGCCCATCACCAACTCCCAGAGTTTACTCAAACTCATGTCCATTGAGTCAGTGATGCTATCCAACCACCTCATCCTCTGTCTTCCCCTTCTCCTCCTGCCTTCAATCTTTCCCAGCATCAGGGTCTTTTCAAATGAGTCAGTTCTTCGAATCAGGTGGCCAAAGTATTGGCGTTTCAGCTTTAACATCAATCCTTCCAATGAATATTCAGGACTGATTTCCCTTAGGATTGACTGGTTGGATCTCTTTGCAGTCCAAGTCACTCTCAAGAGTCTTCTACACCATCACAGTTCAAAAGCTTCAATTCTTCAGCACTCAGCTTTCTTTATAATCCAATTCTCACATCCATACATGACTACCTGAAAAATGATTGTTTTGACTAGATGGACATTTGTTAGCAAAGTAATGTCTCTACTTTTCAGTCTGCTGTCTAGGTTGGTCATAACTTTTCTTCTAAGGAGCAAGCATCTTTTAATTTTATGGATGCAATCACCATCTGCAGTGATTTTGAAGCCCAAAAAAGTCAGCCACTGTTTCCACTGTTTCCCCCTCTATTTCCCATGAAATGATGGGACCAGATGCCATGATCTTAGTTTTCTGAATGCTGAGCTTTAAGCCAACTTTTTCACTCTCCTCTTTTACTTTCAACAAGAGGCTTTTTAGTTCCTCTTCACTTTCTGCCATAAGGGTGGTGTCATCTGCATATCTGAGGTTATTGGTATTTCTCCCAGCAATCTTGATTCCAGCTTGTGCTTCATCCAGCCCAGTGTTTCTCATGTTGTACTCTGCATATAAGTTAAATAAGGAGGGTGACAATACATAGCCTTGATGTACTCCTTTCCCAATTTGGAACCAGTCTGCTGTTCCATGTCCAGCTCTAACTTTTGTTTCTTGAACTGCATACAGATTTCTCTGGACACAGGTCAGGTGGTCTGGTATCCCCATCTCTAAGAATTTTCCACAGTTTATTGTGATCCACACAGTCAAAGGCTTTGGCATAGGCAATAAAGCAGACGTAAATATTTTTCTAGAACTCTGTTGCTTTTTGATGATACAACAGATGTTGGCAATTTGATCTCTGGTTCCTCTGCCTTTTCTAAATCCAGCTTGAACATCTGGACAGTTCATGGGTCATGTACTGTTGAAGCCTGGCTTAGAGAATTTTGAGCATTACTTTGCTAGCCTGTGAGATGAATGCAATTCTGTTGTAGTTTGAGCATTCTTTGGCATTGCATTGCTTTGGGATTGGAATGAAAACTGACTTTTTCCAGTCCTTATTAGCTGGTTGTTTTCCTTCTAACAATCAACACTGTAAATCACACCTATTTGACTGTAGTAATAGAACTATTTGCACAAAATAAAACAAACAATACAAAACCCCAAAAAACAAAAATGACACATTGGCAATATTACCTTCCTTGATTTTCAAACACTTTGCATTAAATATTTAATTAGACTTTCTTGGAGACCTTTAATTAATATTAAAGTCAATATTTAATACTTTCTTCAATCCCTGAGTCGGGAAGATCTCCTGGAGAAGGAAATGGAAACCCACTCCAGTATTCTTGCCTGGAAAATCTCATGGACGGACGATCCTGGCAGGCCATAGTCCATGGGTTCGCAAAGAGTCCAACACGACTGAGTGACTTCACTTTCACTTTAGAGTTTAAGTTTCATGATTCATTGCACATTGTTGCTGATGTTCATGGGGTACCATGGTGTGGGGTTTGGGAATAGCAGGTTATATATTTTTGTTGCTTTAAAGTGATAATTTTGTTGTAGTTAGTTATGCAGGAATAGAATACAAATTTGGTAGAAATAAAAGCAAAAATAAACAGTTGGGACCAAACTTATAACTTCTATGGAATAAAACCAAAAGCAATGCAAAATGACAATCTATAGACTAGGATAAAGTATGAAAATGATGCAACCATGAAGTGTTTAATTTCCAAAATACACAAATAGCTCATATAACTCAATAGCAAGAAACAAGCAACCTAATAAAAAAATGGACAGAAATTCTAAACAGACACATTTACACATTTACACAGGGCCAATAGGCACAAGAAAAGATGCTCAACATGGCTAATTATTAGAGATGTATGCAGAGCTATAATGAGATATTACTTCACAGTGTTTAGAATGGTCATTATCAAAAAGTCTACAAATAATAAATGCTGGAGAGGGTGTTGAGAAAAGGAAATTTCCTTACACGGTTGGTGGGAATGTAAATTAGTGCAGTCACTATGTAGAACAGTTGGAAGTTGCTTTAAAAAATACTAAAAATAGTTATTATATGATCCAGAAAACATATAACTGGAAAATACAACAGCTCTATTGTATTTGAAAAGATACATGCACTCCAACATTCTTTGCAGCACTATTGACAATTGCCAAGATTCGGAAGCAACCTAAGAGACCATCAACAGATGAATGGATAATGAAGATCCAGAATACATACATTGGAGTATTACTCAGCCATAAAAAAGAATGAAATAATGCCTTTTGCAGCAATACGGATGGACCTAGAGACTATCACACTAAGTGAAGTCAGTCAGAGAAAGACAAATATGTGATATCACATATTTGTGAAATCTAAAAAATAGTGCAAAGGAACTTATTTACAAAACAGAAACAGGCTCACAGACATAGAAACAAACTTATGGTTACCAAAGAGGAAGGAGGAAGAGGAATACATTGGGAGTATGGGATTAACAGATGCATACAACCATATAGAAAATAGATAAACAGGGATTTATTGTATGAAACAGAAATATATTCAATATCTTATAATAAACTATAATGGAGAAGAACCACTTGCTGTACACTTAAAACTAACACAATATTATAAACCAACTATGCTTCAATTAAAATAAAAAATAATACAGGACTTCCCTGGTGGTCCAGTGGTTAAGAATCTGCCTGCCAATGCAGGAGTCACGGGTTCAATCCCAGGTCTGGGAAGATCCCACATGCCTCAGGGCAGTAAGCCGGTGTACCACAAGTACTGAGCCTATGCTCTAGAGCCTGTAAGCCACAACTCCTGAGATCACATGCCACAACGACTGAAGCCTGCTCGCCCCAGACCCAATGTTCCCCAACAGGAGAAGCCACAGCAAGAAGAAGCCCACACACTACAACCTGAAAGTAGACTCTACTTGCCACAGCCAAAGAAAGCCCACACTCAGTAACAAAGACCCAGCATAGCCAAAAATAAATAAGAATTTTTTAAAGAATATGTTTAATATGTAATAAATATATACACATAATAATTATGTAAATAATAAATATACTTAAAAGTTATTAAAAAATGTTTTCAAGCCTTACCATCCTGTTGCAGCTACTCTAAAAGTAGTACAAAATCAGCCATAGAAAATAGATAAGAATGTATGACTATATACCAATAAAATTTTATTTACAAATAACATTGCAAATTTATTTAGCTCATGGGCCACAGTTTTCAGACTCCTAATCTAGAAAATCTAGGGGATTGTAAGTAATAAGGAGTTTTTGCTTTAACCCAGCAAAAACAGGATAAACCATTGGATGGCTTTACCATGGAGATAAATTGCTGAATTTACATTTCAAAGATCACTCTACCCGAGACTATAATAGTGTATAAGAGAATGGAGTACATCAGAGTGCAAACCGTAGAATAATTTGTTGGTAACTGCAGTTGAGAGATATTGCTAACAGGATGATTGTTAGAAGGGTGAGAGAGATGGAAAGAGGTCAATCTGTATGGGTGTGTATTTGTGTGTGCACAGACATGCATAAACCTTCCATCAGGATAGAAGCTGTACATTTTTTTTTGACATTTTCCTTTGTGTGAATAAACAGATTCTGCAACATCTGTAACATAATTCTAAAGAAAGAGGCAGAGCTTTATCTATGAGAATGGCATTGGAGTGATTAAATGATGATTTCCTGTACACAGAGGATTTATATGAGTTATTGGGAAGAGAATAGCTCTACTGACCGGGTGATTTAATGTTCTCTTCCTAACAACTTGCAAAACATTATGAGATGGTAAGAATGATATCACCAGAGGCATTTTGAAACTGCTTGAAATTGATCACTACTAGACAATAGCTTCCTTTTTGCCTGGCCTATTCTCAGATAGTCGGCTGTTTGAAATAGCTATTTTTGAAAGCCTTTTTATTGGAATGCTTTCTTTTGCACTGATGGTTGCTTAGCTAACAAAGCACCCAAGGTAGAGAAAGACACACAGTAGGCATTAAGTAAATGTTAGTGGACTCAATCTCACTTGGCTGGAACAAAGTCATTTTTATATTAAGTCTACGTTTAAAATTTTAGAGCAAAGTCCAGGATTATGGTAAATACCAGATTATGCACAGCCAACTTTTACTTTTCTTAACAAGGAAATTCAATTTTTTTAACTTTCTATGTTGTGTTGGGTATAGCTGATTAACAACGTTGTGATAGTTTCAGAAGAACAGGTGAAATTTATTTATTTCTCCCTGCATCACTCTCGTTTCCACATGGGTTGCTGGTGCCACAGTTCATGCCTGAACACATTACCTGAGCCGTTTCTCAGGATTGTGTTTACAGCAAGCAACTGAGGGGTAAGGTTACATTTCCCTCAGGGACAAAGGTCTACTTGTTTCCTGCTTGCTATAAAATGCTTGGTTTCTTAAGTTCAGTGTCCCCCTTCTGTGTTACAACCCTCCGTGTATGCAGACATCTGTCTAGATGTCCTGCTTGAGATTTTCAGCGCAAGCAGAATTGATACAAACATGTGGATACTCATGTGACTCACTGTATCTTTGATGTGATGTGATGAAGTTCTTTGTCTCTGACCAAGCAGTTTCATGTCTTCTGCCAGCATCTATGAAAAAAGCATCAGGCTCAACTTGGTACTAAATTCTAAGTAGGAAATAATCACATCCTAGCCATGAAAAAAATGCTTTTAAGTTTTGTATTTTGCATAAATATTCCATATTGAATACTTCTAATTATACACAGAGACTACTTGTAATTTATAAATATATACACACACACACAGATACAGACACGTATGCATACGTGTTTGTTGAACTTTATTCCTTTCTTATTAAAATTAATCATTGTGAAATTAACCTTATTCTAATGCCATTTTCCCAAATATTTATAACATCAATGTTAATGACATAAATGATGATAGCACCTTTATTGCTTACAAGTACTTTTTCAAAGGTTGCATTTGATCCTCAAACTTTCAGGCATGTGTGGTGCATATTATTAGTACAAATATAGATGAAAACCTATTATTCAAAAGGTTTCTATAACTGTCTCAAATAACTGTAATGTTTAAAACCTACACTTATAATTTGAAATTGTCCATTCTATATTGTTCAAAATATCATTCAAAATATAGTACACTGAAAAATAATTATTGCAAGATGATTTATTCATTTATTCAAAACATTTCTCCAGACTTATTGTATGACTTAATAAAATATATACTGTGCATATGTGTGTCTGTAAGAGAGGAGGAAAAAAACAGTTGAACACAATACACAGTATACTGAGGCTTCGTGGGTGGCCCTACTGGTAAAAGAACACACCTGTCAATGTAGGAGATATAAGAGACTTGGGTTCAATCCCTGGGTAGAAAAGATCCCCTAGAGGAAGGCATGGCAGCCCACTCCAATATGCTTGCTCAGAGAATCCCATGGACAGTGGAGCCTGGTGGGCTACAGTCCATAGAGTTGCAAAAAGTTGGACATGACTGAAGCGACTTAGCATGCATGCTCACACACACACAGTATATTCAGGTGTGCTGAGGAAAACTGGTTAAGATGCCTGGTTCCCTTTTACAGTATCATCATATTAATTTTTGGTTATTAGACTCAAACATGTTTGTTGAAATAATTTTGGGAAATTAAAGTACACTCTCAATGTCTGAGTTGGGGATAGAAAAGAGAATAGGGTAGGATCAGAATTGGAACTGACCGAGACTCGTGAACTCATACACATAGAGCCAGGTATTAGAATCTCAGACTGAAGAAAACTTCAAGTTCTTCTGCTTACTTGCAAGAGAAAATCATGCTTATTTAAAGTGCATATCAATCTATATATATATATATATATATATATATATTCATATGTAAATTGTAAAGCTCTGAATACTATGATGAAATCTGAGTAAACTCTGAATGATCTTTATCATGGAAGGCTTTGCCTTCCTTCTTAACACACAGACAGGAATCCTCAATTGTTAAACTAAGAAGTGATTGAAGGAACAAGTTGATGTCTTGGTCAGAGGTGAATATTTGCCCATCTTCCAGTTCTTGGTGCTGAGCACAGTGCCTTGAGGGACAGCATGCATACACACACACACAGGATATAAAAAAAAGAAGGAAATCAAGAGAAGTAAGATTGAAGAGGTCAAGGGGACTCTTCTTGAAGATAATTGATGAAGGAAGGATGAGAAAGAGAGGAAAAAAGGAAGGAAGAAGGGGGTCAAACTTATTTATTCCAGTTTTACTTTCTTCCCATATGATTAGTAACTCAACTAGGTATTCTGTTTGAACCTTTCAGCAGGCAAGAGGGGAGAAGAAAGCTGTTTTTTTTTATACACTTGACTTAACCACGCCTGCCGTTTAACTGGCAGCCTCTGCATATTCCCCTGACAGCACCTGGAGAGGGTGCCTGTTGAACACCAAAAGGGTGGTGGGAAAATATGACATGTGACACCAGGCAAGATCTGATCCTCAACAAATGAAATCTGTCAGCCATCTCCTCAAAGGCTGCCACCTTTCATATCCCTGCTTGGCTGAGCTAGCTTTTGAGAGAGACTTACTGTATTATTCAGCTGGCTTGATTTTCCTTTTTGTGACAACCCTCCCCTGGAGGCCATCCATCTCTTTACAATCTTGGAGAATGACTCTGAGTGGTATTTCAATGTAATTTATAGCTCTCTATTGTAAACACAAATATGGGTTATATCTTAGCACTGGAAAGAATGCTAATGGCCAGTCTTGGGTCACTATGATTTTGGATGAAATTAGTACTGGAACACATAAGGAATTTAGATACACACACTGAATGGAGATGAAAGAACAAAAAACAAGCAAACATGAACACCCAGAAGGAAAAACGGAAGGATTAAGTTCCAGTTTTCTATGGTCATTAATTAGTTTCGTATTCATGAACTTCACAGGGAGCTAGAAGGAATGTATAAAGTAACCTATAATTCAAACTTATTAGCAAAGTTGTAGGCAACAGCAGCCAGAATTGTGATATTTTAAAAAATACAACAAACCCTAAAATGTCCCTAATTCCTTTGAATGACTCAAAACTACTAAATATTTCAATTCTTGCACTTCCCTAGTGAACCAGTGGTTAAGAATCTGCCTGCCAGTGCAGCGGATGCTGGATCCATCCCTGGAATGGGAAGATTCCACATGCCTCAGGGAACTAAGCCTGTAGGCGCTACCTACCACTACTGACCCCACGGTAGCACAATAGAAACCACAGCAATGAGCAGCCCACACAGGGCAACTAGAAAAGCCCACTGGCATCAACGGAAGACCCACCCAATGCAGTCAAATAAATAAATAAATAAAATAAAATATAAATGAACTAAATTAACATTTAAAAAATTCCAATTCTCCCCAAATTCAGCTATATTTGAAAACACTCTAAGAACAGCCAAAACAATCATGAAAAACAGATTCAAGGGCTTCCAGTACCTGATTTTAAGGCCTTTCCTAGCAGCATGGTAATTCAGAAAGCATGGGTGGCAAAGGTAGACGCCTCCTCCACTCCAGCATGCTTATCTTTCTGTGGTTTCTCTTTGCTCCTGGCAGTAGCTTAGCTCCCAACACTGGGACCCCCATCTCTGCCACTAGCCTGGGGTCCACTTGCCCTACCCCTCCCCCACAGCGCTTAGTACGCAGATGGGGCACCCGGCCCATCTCTGCAAAATAAGCATGGTACCTGTTTAGGAATACACCATCAGGATCACTTGATTTGCAACAAAGTCACCAATTTAGTACAAAGTGGAAAGCAAAGTCTTACCAATAAATGATACTGAACTGCTGTTGAGTAGATAACTAAGTGCAACATTTTTGGCTCATTAAATATGATTAACTTCAACATATTATCAGTTTAACTGTTAATATCAAGAGCATCCCTAATGCACCCCCCCCCCCATCATTGCCAACATTTGGTATTGTCTGCCTTGCTCCTCTGGCCTTTCAGGTAGTTGGCAGGTGTACCACATTGTGATTTCCACAAGTTTTTCCTAATGAGGCTGATCACCTTTCTTGGGCTCATTAGCCCTTTGAATCTCCACTTGTGTGAAATGCCGTCAAGTACTACACTGATTTTTCTATTGGGTTGTTCATTATTTCCTTAGGGATTCATCAGAATTATTTCATGCATTCTGAATGTGAAATCTGTAATGTGACCATTGTCCCTCATTCTATCAAATTGTTTGGTCACTCTGACAATGGAAATACAGAAAAGAGGCCAGGGTTAGCATGAGAAACATAATGACTGATAAAAGTCAGCAGAGCAATGGGGGGAAAACAGACTGAGAAAAACAAATGACTATCTGGTAGTCTTGCTTTGCAGAAATACCTGCCTACAGTTTTGTTGTCAGAGCTGCTTCAGGTCTTTGCTCACAGCCCTCCAAACCCCACCTTTAGCTAGAGTTAACACAAATCTTTAATTTAAAGGGTACAGAGGTAAGAAAGGAAGCAACAAACAACAAAAATCAGCTGGCATCAAGATGGCAATGGATCTGACCTCCAACAGACCCTGAGCCTCATTGTATGTTTTTACTATATTAGCATATTAGATGTCACACCTACCAGCTGCTGCTACTAGATACTAAGGACCAAAACATTGAAAGTGGGTGGCACCCTACTCCCTAGAAAAAGCCCTGTCCCTTCCCCAAAGACCAGTGCGTATGCCTACCCGTTATTGCTCAGTCACTCAGTTGTGTCCAACTCTTTCAGACCCCATGGACTGAAGCCCACCAGACTCCTTTGTCAATGGAATTTTCCAGGCAAGAATACTGGAGTGGGTTGTCATAGCCTCAAGCCTTCTCCCTTACCACAGGGGCAAGATGCTGATCTGTGAAAACAGTCCCTGCTTCTCCATTCTTTAGCTACTGAATAAAGTTTGTGCTGTGTTGATCTTAGTTTAGGTTTTGTTATTCGGCGGCTCAAACCTGAAGGGAAAAAGAACCCTTCCTACCCTGCCCCTGATGGAGGCAAGAAAGACTTGGTCAGGCTGGGGCCCCACAACAGAGTCCCTATGACTTTAATCCAGCAACAAGTGGACATTTGCAAAGTCTGAACAACAGTAAATGTTACTGGGCTTCCTGGTGGCCCAGTGGTTAAGAATCTACCTGCCATTGCAGGCGACACAGGTTTATCCCTGGTCTGGGAAGAGCCCATCTGCCGACGGACAACTAAGCCCATAACAGCGACTACTGAGGCCCGTGTGCCCTAGAACCCAAGACGCACAACGAGAAGGACCACACTGAGAAGGCCAAGCACAGCGACAGAGACCAGTGAGCCAAAACTAAATTAAAAATGAGCAACTATTACGGCTCCCCAGCAATCAATCAGGACAGACTGGCTTTCTCACCTTGTTTGTAGTTTTTACCCTTATCATCTACAGCCCATTTGCCCCAAAATATCTGGCCTGACTGAATTTCCTTGGGTTGCAAGCCCATTAGAGCCCTACAGTTACTTTGCCTAACAGTAAAGTTGCCTCTTGGGGCTTTTCTTTCCATTGACAACTCTCTTAATAGAGCCTTTGAATGCACTGAAGCTCTCAATTTTCATATAATGTGATGCAGACACCTTTTTTCTTCAACACTTAACACTTTTACTGTCCTGCTCAGAAAATCCTTATCCTCTTTGGAAGAAGTATGATGTTCTCTTATGTACCCTCTGAAAGCTTCATTATTCCTTCTCATATGTAATTCTACAATTAATATCTGGAATTCAACATTTGTTTATAAAAAACAAAGGAACTTACATGGGAGACTCATCCTTGTCCTCCTACCTTGAGAGGAGTAGGTCTCTCTGCACCCAGCCACCAGAATCTTAAAAGCTTACATGGCCGCTTTAACAGGGTTCAGGCAGGTGTTCAGTGCAGATGGTCTCAATAACACATCACTGTCTCAATAACACACCACGCCCTACTGTTAAACTGGCCACAGCTGTAGAAACCATGGGTCGAACTAATACATTTCAAAGGCAGGGTGTATGAAGCCTCTGACTGCCTGAGCCCAAAGAGCAGGTTCACCAGAGGTCATATCCTGTCAGCGACTCCTCCAATTGTGGCAAGCACTATGATGCATTAATACTTTTTATTTCTCCTTTGATTGTCCAACTGACCCAGCACAACTGATTGAAAACACTTTCCTCCCTTGTACTTCAGTATTATCTTCAGAGAATGCTAAAAGAGGCCAGAGGATTTCCCAGGTGGCTCAGTGGTGAAGAATCTGCCTGCCAATGCAGGAGATATGGGTTCAATCCCTGGGTCAGGAAGATCCCTTGGAGGAGGAAATAGCAACCCACTTCAATATTCTTGCCTGGGGATCCCATGGACAGGGGAGCCTGGCAGGCTATAGTCCATGAAGTTGCAGAGTCGGTCATGACTGAGTGACTGAGTGTGCACTCATGGAAAAGAGGCCGGAAGGATACTGACTTCATAGAAAGTGTATATAGACATATGACTTTATCTAGATAACGTAAAACCCCATGGATCATGAACCAAACATTAGTGCAACTTACTACATGTAAGTTATACTTCAATACAAAGATAACTTTTATGTATATCGATATTCATGTGATATTGGAAAAGATGCTATAAGTTAATGATATTACATATCTTTCAACTCAGGTTAGGTCAGGTTAAACAAGGTGCTTCTAAATGGATGAAAGACAGGTTAAGTTAATAACAATTTGTTAAGGCTGTAAAAATTTTTGATGCACTTTCTAGACACTGAGAAAAGTAATGACTCCATTAACTAGAAAATAAATTTGCTTACAAATCAGATGGTTTTTAGTTCCTTTTTCCCCAATAAAATTATAGGTATACATGATGGAGGTATCTACTGAGAGATCATTGAACATTTTTTGGTGATAGAAGAGTATAAAATTTTTTAGTTACAACTTGAAAGGGACTTGCCAAATTGAGTGATTTTATATGGCAAAACTTTCATTCCCTTCTTCTTATCTGTGTACATGTGTACTCAGGAATTATTTCTGTTTTAAAAAAAGAAAAAAAATAGATTTAACTGGGGCTGGTCTCTGCCCCTTTCTACCAAGAATAAATATTCTTCTATGAATATATGATTTACTTGATAAAAAATTTCCTTTCATATAAAGAATCCAATTTAGCAAAAATATTTTTATATATTTAAGTTGAAAAAAATTTATACCAATATTTTTACATTAATTGCAATATAATATTAATTCATGCATGCTCAGTCATATCTGACTCTTTACAACCCTATGGACTTGTAACCTGGCAGGCTCCTCTGTCCACTGGATTCTCCAGGCAAAAATACTGGAGTGGATTGCCATGCCTTCCTCCAGGGGTCTTCCCCATCCGAATTGAACCCACATCTCTTGCATCTCCTGCATTGGCAGGCAAGTCCTTTAGCACTAGCACCACCTGGGAAGCCCAATATTAATCCAATTGAGTTCAAATTCTTAGAGCCTTTTAGCTGTGTGAGCATGCTAAGTCACTTTAGTCATGTCCAACTCTTTGTGACCATATGGACCATAGCCTGCCAGGCTCCTATGTCCATGGGATTCTTCAGGACATGGTGGGATTCTTCAGCCCACTGGAGTGGGTTGCCATGCCCTCCTCCAGGGGATCTTCCCAACCCAGGGATCAAACCTGTGTCTTTGGCACCTGCATTGTCAGGTGGATTCTTTACCACTAGGGCCCCCTGGGAAGCCCCTTTAAGCTGTAGGATGCTATAATATAAAAAAAAAATTTGTAAATGCATTTTATTATAAAGCTGTATCCTATGGTGAAAATAAAATACTTTCCAGGATAAACAGTTACATTAGGATAAACTTTTTAAAAAATAGCAAAAAGAAGTGCTTTCAAGTAGAAAAAGATAAAATTTCTGTGAAAGAAAAGCTTTCTTGTGAATTTATAAAGTGATTGATGGTGGTGTGATATCATGATTTTTAATAAGAAATATATACTTGGTCTTCATCCCTGTTTCTGGCGCAGATCCCCCAATCACTTGGAATTTAATAAAAGTGGCTCGTGTTATATTCATGAGGTGACTTTTGGACCTTACCTAAGGATGGGTGCTGGTTGCCAGGGGAACCAGCCGTGTGATTAGAAGCTGAAACTTTCAGTTTACCCCCTGACCTCCAAGGAGGGGAAAAGCAGTTGGAAGCTGAATCAGTTGCCAATGCTGATCATTTAATCAATCATGTATATGTAATAATGTTTCTATAAAAATCCCAAAAGATGGGGTTCAGAGAGCTTCCAGTAGATATTCAGAGAGAATGGTATATTCAGAGAGAACAAGGAATCTCCTCACCCTTTCACCATACCTGGTTCTTTGCACTTCTTCTATCTGGCTGTTCCTGAGCTATGTCGTTTTATAATAAACCAATAAGCTAGGAAGTAAAATGTCTGTCTGAGTTCTATAAGTTGCTCAAGCATATTAATCAAACCTGCAGAAGATGTCAAGGGAACCTGTTATTTTTAGCAGGTGAATCAGAAACATAGGTGACTATCTGGGCTTTTGACTGGCAACTGAAGTAAGCTGGGGGAGAGAGTAAGGCGAAGAAGGACAACCTTGTGGGACTGAGTCTTTTACCTACTGAATCTGACACCGTCTCTGGGAAGATAGTGTCACAGTTGTGCTCACTTCCAGGATGCCCAACTGGTGTCTGAGAACTGTTTATTGGTCCTATGGAAACTCCCCTTTCCACACATTGGACCTGAGTCCAGTTCAGTTTAGTCACTTAGTCGCAGTCTGACTCTGCAGCCCCATGGACAGCAGTATACCAGGCTTCCCTGTCCATCACTTCCCTGTCCAAACTCCTGGAGTTTGCTCAAACTCATGTGCATTAAGTTGGTGATGCCATCAAACCGTCTCATCTTCTGTTGTCCCCTTCTCCTCCTGGCTTCAATCTTTTCCAGCATCAGGGTCTTTTCTAGTGAGTCAGTTCTTCACATCAGGTGGCCAAAGTATTGGAGTTTCAGCTTCAGCATTAGTCCTTCCAATGAATATTCAGGACTGATTTCCTTTAGGATGGACTGGTTGGATCTCCTTGAAGTCCAAGGGACTCTGAAGAATCTTCTCCAATACCACAGTTCAAAAGCATCAATTCTTCGCTGCTCAGCTTTCCTGGAATTGAGTCCAGGAACCCCCCAAAAAGTGGTTATCAACTTGCCATAAGATTTTCGTATTGTTGAATATATTTTAAATATTAATCTACATTAAAAAAAAATTCAGCATTAAACTATGCCAGGAATGATAACATTTGCAACTGCCTACACTTTTCTTTTTAAACTATTTTTAAGAATATTTATTTGGCTGTGCATGGTCTTAGCTGGGGTGTTATAGCCACGAATTCTGGGAAACAAACTCACTCAGAAGGACAATGCAGATAGTGGAGTGTAGTTTATTACACCAGGGGGCCCAAGGCAGAGTCTCCTCTTAGCCAAGGACCCCGACAGACTTTTGTGAAAACCTTATATACCTTAAGTGTACTGCTCAAGTGCACATCCCCAAATTCTTTAAACCTAGCCTGGAAAGTGTTAAAGGGAGATACAATCAGGTTACAGCCACGATTCATAATCAGAAGGGTCTATAGCAGTGGGTGCCATAAAGATGACAAAGGTGACTGACTAAGTAGGGGATTATCACACTCTTTTTGGGGAGGGAACTCTTGGTATGGAATCTGGTGTTTATCAGTCCGGGAGGCCAGTTCGGCTGTAGGTATGTTATCCCCATGGCTACCAGGCACGTGGTCCAAAGCTCACTGAAAGTGCAAGACGGAGTTTCCTTCTTTTTCAAGATGCAGTCAGCTCAGCCTGTTCCTTTCCTGCCTCAGGGGCACTTAGGATCAGTTGTGGCATGTGAACTCTTAACTGTGGTATGTGGAATCAGGTTTCCAGATCAGGGATTGAACCCAGGTCCCCTGCACTGGGAGAATAGATTCTTAGCCACTGGACCACCAAGGATGTCCCACAACTGCTTACACTGAAGGTTAAATGTTTTGCATCAATTTAAACATTTGTGAGAAGTTGAGGTTTGCAAAATTCATTTGGAAATATATGAACAACAACAAAAAAATTTTGAAAAACACTGTCCAAAAACATAAAAGCAGCCATGTAAAAATTGTCAGTACATGGACCTTGGACAGTAGGGAACCCCTGCTCTCAGACTCTGTCTTTCCAGGATTACTCTGCTACTTCCAGGATGAAATTCACACAAGAACATAACAGGTATGATGTCAGCTCACTGACTTCTGAAGCTTCATTTCCTGAGTGATGTTTTCCACTATCATGTAGATTGATCCATGAAAACAGAACATTTAGTACTTCCCTGAAAGGACACAGCACTTTCCACAGAGGGCTTGCTATTTCTGTCTCCACTCCTAATGGACAGGCAAACAACTCCTACTCCTCTGAACTCAGGTCAGCATTGTCTCCTCCTCTGGAAATATCCCTGGGTGGTCACAGAAAGATTCGCACTTTTGTCAGGATTAGAACCCCTTATTGAGTTAAGAGTTTGCACCACTGTTAAAGTCTACTAATTCCCCCAGAGCAGAGATCTTTTTCTTCTTGCTTGCTTTTAAACCTTGAGCTTTTTAAACATTGTCTACTATATAGGGCATACATGACTGTAGAATGAATGAATATAAGAATAAACAAACATTGAATCGACTTTTTTCATTGATAGAGGCAAGTGGATTCATTTGAAACAAGTGAGTAAGATATATCTAGATAATCTGAAATTCTAAACTTTACAGTATCTGAAAGGTAAGTCTGTTTTATTTTGAAGTTAAGAAATACTACATATATGGAATATCTGAGAGGCAGGTTGTTAATCACAGAATTAAAAATATGAGAATTTTGTAGTTAGGGCTCCTCTGGTGGCTGAGCTGTAAAGAACCCATTTGCCAGAGCAGAAGATACAAGTTCAGTCCCTGGGTGAGGAAGATCTCCTGGAAGAGGGCACAGCAACCCACTCCAGTATTCCTGCCCAGGGAGTCCCATGGACAAGAGGAGCCTGGTGGGCTACAGTCCAGGGGATTGCAAAAGAATAGGACACGATATAGCAACTAGATGACAATAATTTTGTAGTTATTCCTCCTTTATTCTCAAAATAAATATATATTCCTAAAGTGAGCACTCTTCTAAGTATGGTGAGATGGCTTCTACAAACCTATTGACTCTATTAACATTTTTCATTACAGTGTCTGTTCTGATCATCAGAAATTACAACATTGTGCTGTCTTAAATATCCTGTGTAGTTGAAAAATCTATAATGGAGTGATTCAATTTGCTCATGATTGAGTAAAATATTGAGATGATAAGCAGTGAACCACAGGGGGAAAAATATTGATCAATTGTCCTTTATTTCTAGATTTGAGGACTGACTGGCTGATAAGATGGCTGATTGATTGGCAAAAGGGATGGGTGCCTAACTGGCTCAATCACTGCCTGTCTCAAAGGTTTAATGACTGGTTGACTAGCTGCCTGGAAGACTGACTAACTTACTTGCTAGCTGATTGGTTGACTACCTTCGTGGATGGCCAGCTGACTAGCTAACTATCTGATTAAAGAGATGACCAATTACACAGCGGTCTGACACGCTGTCTCAGAGGCTGCATGCTGATGGTCTGACTGACAGTTTTCCTGACTAAATCCATAGCCAACGCACAGAATGTACATTTTCTGGAGATGTTTTCAGCTGCATACCTACACTCTCCCAGAATGCAAGGTTATGCAGAAATCCTGACCATGCGTGTGATGTCTGGGATTACATAAAATTCACAGTTCCATTTCAGAAGATTTATTGTACCTGAGCAACTCCAACTTTTAATGCTTTGTATTCCACAACAAGAAATAATTAGAGAAGAATTAGGGACTCCATCTACAGATAGTTAGATTAGAGAAGAATTAGGGTCTCCATCTACAGATAGTTAGATGTGTTAAGACAAAAATAAAAATAATCCTGACTGTTTGCTACAATCTAGAGGAGTCCAGCCTTATTTGATAAGGGTGCGAATGATTATTAGTTAGCTATTGCCTAGGAATCAGTAGCTTCTTTTTCTTGTCCCATGTCAATAAGATGGGTAATAAATTTTCCTATGATGATAGAGATCATAAAATCAGACCCCATGGTATCTCTCAGGTAGTAAATCTTATTTAAAAAATGATTAAATACAATCATGTTTCCTTTAGGGGACTTTTTTCCATCCTGTTTTCTGGTAAGACTGTGTATCACTGTGAAGTCTTTTGTTCATGTCTGATTCTTTGCGACCTCATTGACTGTAGCCTACCATGTTCCTCCGTCCATTGGATTTTCTAGGCAAGGGTACTGGAGTGGGTTGCCATTTTCCTTCTCCAGGGGACCTTCCCAACCCAGGGATTGAACCCAGGTCTCCCTCATTGCAGGCAGATGCTTTATCACTTGAGCCACTAGGAAAGCTGTGTCTTGCTCACGTGCCACTGATGATCTGGATCCAAACACTTCTTTCCAAAGAGTTAGAACATTTAACAAGATAGATTGTGCTATGTTCTTAAGGAGGACTTTCCCATCTCTCAGGATAAGTTGGCAAGAAGTTTCTGAGGGAGCTCTTCCCTCTCATGGGTGCTTGCCTAATGGAAAATACAGTCAATAAAAAGAAGTAAGGGAAGATCCCCTGGAGAAGGACATGACAACCCACTCCAGTATTCTTGCCTGTAGAATTCCATGGACAGATGAACCTGGCAAGCTACAGTCCACGGGGTTGCAAGAGTTGGATATGACTTAGCAATTAAACCACCACCTAAAAGAAGTAAAAGCTGAGAGAAAGAGAGAGAGAAGGGGGAAAAGATGGAGAGGAGAAAAGAGGAGAGGAGAGGGGATTCCCAAATGCTGTATTTGTGCATACTTAAAAAGAATAATAAAGCAGAAAAGAAAGGAGAGCCAAGATTGAGGGAAGTCCTTCTGAGAAGCTACATTTAAGTTAAGGAGAGAGAAAGAATGTTTGAGCTGGCTTCATCCCACTCGTCAAAAGCTAAGTTCAAGTGGCACTAACTCCGTGGCACTTACTGTGCGCCCAGCTGCTCAGCTGTGCCCCACTTTCCCTGTGGCCCTCCAGGCTCCTCCGCTCCTGGAACTTCCTGGGCAAGAATACTGGACTGGGTTGCCAGTTCCTCCTCCAGGGGCTCTTCCTAACCCAGGGATCGAACCCATGTCTCTTGTGTCTCCTGCATCTCCTGCAGTGGCAGGCAGATTCTTTATCCTGGCACCACCTGGGAAGCCTCAGTTGTGTTTATTTGGACACCGAAGGTGTTACATCCTCAGCATCAATAATGCCCTCCTGGGACAAAAAGAATAAAGGTAGATTACCCATACAAAAATGTGCAAGAGTATGTTACTCATACAAAAGACATAACAAATTAATACTTAGAATGGCCTTTCCCTGGAAATACACAAAATTCATCCAAAAGGAATTCACTTACTGTTTGTGGAATGTGTCCTAAGTTCTAGGCAAGATACTTTAAAACACGCCTTCATACCCTCATAAAAAATATATTAGAATTCCCATATTTAAGTTAAAAAAAAGCAAAAACAAGTGTGCGCTAGGATAAACAGATTTCAAATAATCGGTAGTTATTAACTGGGATAGAATTTTGATTTAAGACTAGGTTTGCCTAACTCTGAATCTTATTCTTTAACAGACATTCTTCAACATTGCTTCTGAATAATAAAAACACTTGCTGTTATCTTAAGAAAAGTAAATTCAAGGGAAAGGAATTGACCCATATAAAAAACACCTTTGACATTTTCAATTAGATTTATTTATGAAGAGGCTTAAATAAACACTAGTGAACAAGGTCTTTTTCCCTTGTCTTATAAGATCACTTCCTAAAGTTTCCTTCAAATAGCTTGAGTCATTTCTGTCTGAGTGGTTCTTGGCAGAAGAAATGAAAGCTTCACAATGACACAGTTCACGAGTTACTGCATAAATCAGCAAGGACGAAGGATCCCATTATCTGGTCATGGATCCCCAGCCGCAAGAAGCTTTTGCTAAAGGTAAATCCACAAATGCATCAACATAGGGAGAACCTTCTAAAAGTCACGGCCAGATTCCAATATAAGATGATGAGATGTGTGCAATGACACAGGACAGATTGGAGTCCTCTGTGGCAGAAACCTATCTCTTCAGATACCTCTTCTCTTTTCCCTGATACAAAGGTGACAAGAGAATGCCACAGAGCAGATAGGAGTGAAGAGTCCCAGTAACATTAGGAAGAATATGCAGATACGCAAGGGGCAAGAAACACCTCAGCTCAGATCTGTAAGCCAATGAAATAAAGCAGAATACTACATTATGAACCTAAGCATTGGGATTCATGAACAGTGCTCCAAAATTTCATGTCAGGCATAGACTATCAATCTAATAATTTTCATAATGCAAATTGATTGGTATTTCAGATAACTTATTTAATTTCATCCCTGAACTGAGTTTGACATATCTAATTTTTGGATAAATAAAATTATGTCTGGCATAAGAAGTATTGACCCCAAAATAAAAGTACTAGCTAAACTTTAATCAGAAGATGTGGTGCTCCAGGTATTTTGATAAATGCTATATACGAGTTATCTTAATAGACAATCAGTAATCTGTTAAATAGGTACATTTGCCATTTCCACTCAACAGATGAAGTATGACTGGCTGCTAAGTAATATGTATATATACCCAGGTCAGGGCTCAATGAGTCTCATTCCAGTAAATATGTGTTAATGGTAACTAACACCCGCTAATGGCCTTCTATGTAATATATCTTCTACTTAGAATGCCTAAGATTTAGTACTTTATTAATTCTCTTATTTTTTTTCTTTGGGTTTTTATCCTCTGTTTATAGGGTAACAAAGTTAAGGTCATGAGGAATGATTAAAAATAGGCTGTAAGTAGCAAATATTATTTAAAAAAATATTTCAAAGCTGACACCCTTTTCACCCTGCCACAGCAAATAAAAATGATGGATACCTGCTGGATATTTGGGAAAAAGTGTTTATGCTACTTTCTTCTGTCAGATCTGTACTTTCAAATAGGAAGAAAAAAAAATTACTTTTTTGTTTCATCTCTTATTGGTATCAATACATGCAGTGCCTGGCATATTGTCGACACTCAACATTAATTAAATGAGTGAATGATCATGTAATAGACTTTGGAGGGGGCACATAGTTCAGTGATATGGAAGTTTTAATTTACTATGGAGACTCATGAACCTACTTCATGAAGAGTGAGTAGCGAAGCCCATGTTCTTTTTCCTCACTTCTGCGTCTGTGTTGCTGTTTCAGGTGAAAGTCTTAGCATCTGTAGCCAACATCTGTGAAAGCTCAAATTCATTGTCACCCAGTTCAAATGAGGGCTATATGCCATACATAACATTTGGTGTTTCTTTCATTATGTGTATTTGTTATTGTTGTTCAGTTGCTAAGCCATGTCCAACTCTTTGCGACATCATCATCTATTATTATCACATTATCTACACACTATTATCACTATTATCATCACATCATTATTAAGGCACATCTTTCATTTGCCTTTTCCCTTCAAATCCAACCACTCTTCCCATCCATACCTCTAACAAAAAACTACTCTGTAAATAAAAAAAAAATTGTTTTGAAATATTTTAAAACTTACAGAAAAGTTGAAGAATACTAGAAAGTTTATATCTTTCACCCAGTTTCTCCTATTGTGAAAAATCTTAAATAACCATATGAGAACTACCAAAATTAAACAAATAACATTGGAGTAATACTGTTAAGTAACCATAAATTTGTTCAGGTTTTATCAGTGTTTCCATTAATGTTCTCTGTTCTTACATTCAGTCTAGGAGTCTTTAGTTCATTTTACTGGAGAATAATTTTTTAGGAAGTTAAATCTCCAGTGTCCCAATTTAGACCTTTAACAAAAATTCTAGCTGTCTATTGACAATAATTTTATAAAGTTTTTTAACTTTTTTTTTGATAATCAGGTATGGTTGTTTTCTTTCTTTTTTTATTAAAAAAATTTTTTGAACTGTATACAGGGAATTTTACCCAGAAAAGTCTGTCTTTTCTAGCCAACAGACCTATGCATAAGTGGTGGATGGTGGGCAAGGAGAGGTACAAAGGTGGAAGTCAGATAGTTCAAGTTCCAATCCTAGTTTTACCTCTACCCAGCTTTTGGCTCTTAGGCAAATTATATAATATTTTTAATCCTGATTTTACTAGTTTACTATAGGAAATATAATGTGTACTTCAAAGACCTCTCATAAGCAACCTATGAGGTGGCACATGGGAAGTACAGAAAGCACTAGTTTCTTAACTTCTACTAGTTCCAGTGTTTTCCTTCCCTCTTACAATGGCTTCATCTCCTCTTGAATTTTTTTATAAGTAATTACAGTTATTCCTCCTAGCCACATACCAGCCACATAATGTGGTGTTAAAAGCTTTCACAGGGCTAGGTAGGTGGAGTGGAATTTGGAAATAGTTACCTGATACTCCAAAATAACTTATTAATTAAAGTCTGAAAGTCATTAACTTAAAAGTATAACCTGCATAGTTGTGTCAACAGATCCAACACTGAGTTTTTCTTGTTGTTTGTTTACTTGTTTTCTTTAAGTGGTTTGACAATTTCTCAGTATGTATCAAGTATATCAGAGATTTTGGGGTAGCGCACACTGAATCCCATATTCCAATACCCCCTTCATGTATGCTCAATCTGAACTTCTGGGGATTGTCTCCTTTACTGTATATTTTAGAGAAACATTTTAAAGAGAGAGCATGAAATAGTTCATTACCTGCTTGGTGACACTTTTCTTTCCTCTTTATTCCACTTAGAAGGTAGACTATTCTGGAAACAGGAAGGGAAAAGAAAACAGGAAGATATAAATAGTGAGGACATTCCAAAGTGTTTGACACAGATATATATGTCAACTCTGGGAAGCACTGAGAAACCACATCTACTGAAACATCACAGGCATAAAGATGGAGCCCATCCTTTGGCTGGCTGCTGAGATCAATCAGAATTTGTTTTAGAAATTTCCCCCACTTGCTAAAGCATACACAGTGCCCTTGTCAATAGAAGTGGCAGGTTGATATTTTAAAACGAAGTCATTACAATGTAAATATTTTTACATGATTTTAAAACACATGCTATAAATTACAGAAAGTGGGATTTATTTAATGACATAATTAATATAAATATGGGAAAGTACTTAAAAAGCAATTAAAAGCAATAACCTACTATTACATATTACTTGGATGAACTTCAAAGATATTATGCTAAGTAAAAATAAACATTCTCAAATGAATGTGTGTGTGTGTCTCTGTATGTGCATGCATGTATATATCTATCTATTTATCTCCAAACCTACCTATCTAACTACCTATCTATCTATCAAGAGATTCAGTTCAGTTCAGTTCAATTGCTCAGTCATGTCTGACTCCTTGCGACTCCATGAATTGCAGCACGCCAGGCCTCCCTGTCCATCACCAACTCCTGGAGTTTACTCAAACTCATGTCCATCAAGTCCTACCTAATGTCAGAGTTACAGAGCTGGTGTGATAATTAATTTTATGTGTCAACTTGATAGGGCTGAGGTATCCAAATTAAACATTGTTTCTGAGTGTCTCTGTGAGAATATTCCCAGATGGAAATAACAGTTGAATCAGTGGAATCAGTAAAATAGATTGCCCTATCCAATTGGCTCAAAATCACCCAGTCGGTTGAGGACCTGAAGAGAACAAATAGGAAAAGAAAGGAGATTGTTGCTTCTTTTGTTTCCTTCCTGTATGCTAGAGGAGGGACATTGATATTCTCCTGGCCTTGGACTGGGATTCACGCTATTCACATCTGGTTCTCAGGCCTTTGCACTCAGACTGGAATTATATCACTAGTTTTTGTGGGTCTTCAGCTTGCAAAAGGCAAATCAAAGGACTTAGCTGTCATGATCACTTAAGCCAATACTTCATTCCTAATATCTATCTATGTATTTCCTATTGGATCTGTTTCTCTGGAGAATCCCGATAAGAATGTGAACCAGTGAGAGAGTGTCAAGGATAGGCAAAGGGAGATCATGATTATAAAGTGGTAACATAGGGTTCTTCAAGATAAAAGAATAGTTCTGTATTTTGACTATGGTGATGTTTATAAAAATCTATAAATGTGATTAAACATTCATGGAACTATACAGAAAAGGATGCAAAAACTGGTTTATTCATAAGCTGGTGTCCTGTATGCAGGACAAGAAGCAGCATTTAGAACATTACATGGAACAACAGACTGGTTCAAAATTGGGAAAGGAGTATATCAAAGCTGTATATTTTCACCCTGCTTATTTAACTTATATGCAGAGTTCAGTTCGGTTCAGTCACTCAGTAGTGTCCGACTCTGTTACCCCATGGACTGCAGCATGCCAGGCTTCCCAGTCCATCACCAACTCCTGGAGTTTACTCAAACTCATGTCCATTGATTCGGTGATGCCATCCAACCATCTCATCCTCTGTCATCACCTTCTTCTCCTGCCTTTAACCTTTCCCAGCATCAGGGTCTTTTCAAATGAGTCAGTTCTTCCCATCAGGTGGCCAAAGTATTGGAGTTTCAGGTTCAACATCAGTCCTTCCAGTGAATATTCAGGACTGATTTCCTTTAGGATGGATTGCTTGGATCTCCTTGCAGTCCAAGGGACTCTCAAGAGTCTTCTCCAACACCACAGTTCAAAAGCATCAATTATGTGGCACTCAGCTTTCTTTATAGTCCAACTCTCATATCCATGCCTGGCTACTTGAAAAACCACATCCTTGACTAGATGGACCTTTGATGGCAAAGTAATGTCTCTGCTTTTTAATATGCTGTCTAGAATGGTCATAACTTTCCTTCCAAGGAGCAAGTGTCTTTTAATTTCATGGCTGCAGTCACCATCTGCAGTGATTTTGGAGGCCAAAAAAATAAAGTCTGTCACTGTTTCCGCTGTTTCTCCATCTATTTGCCATGAAGTGATGGGACCGAAATGGGATGCCATGAAGAGATCTCTAGTCTTTCCCATTTTAATGTTTTCCTTTATTTCTTTGTACTGATCACTGAGGAAGGCTTTCTTATCTCTCCTTGCTATTCTTTGGAAATAGCAAAGGAGAAAAGGGAAGATATATGCGGAGTACATCATGTAAAATGCTGGCCTTGGTGAATCACAATCTGAAATCAAGATCACCAGGAAAAAAGCAACAACCTCAGATATGCAGAGTAAACCACTCAAATGGCAGAAAGCAAAGAGGAGCTAAAGAACTTCTTGATGAGGATGAAAGAAGAGGGTGAAAAGTTTGGTTTAAAACTCAACATTCAAAGAACAAAGATCATGGTATCCAGGTCCCATCACTTCAAGGAAAAGATGGGGAAATAATGGAAACAATGACAGACTTTATTTTCTTTGGCTCCAAAATCACGTGGACAGTGACTGCAACCAAGTAATTAAAAGGCACTTATTTGCTCCTTGGAAGGAAAGCTATAACGAACCTAGACAGTGTATTAAAAAGCAGAGATGTCACTTTGACCAATGATGGCCAATAGATAGCCAAAGCTGACTTTGGCCAACAAAGGTCCATTTAGTCAAAGCTTTGGCTTTTCCAGTAGTCATGTACAAATTTGAGAGTTGGACCATAAAGAAGACTGAGCACCAAAGAACTGATTTTTTCAAACTGTGGTGTGGGAGAAGATTCTTGAGAGTCCATTTACCAGCAAAGAGGTTAAGCCAGTCAATCCTAAAGGAAATCAGTCCTGAATATTCACTGGAAGGTCTGATGCTGAAGATGAAGCTCCAATACCTTGGCCCCTTAATGTGAAGAGCCGACTTATTGGAAAAGACTGTGATGTGGGGAAAGATTGAGGGCATGTAGAAAAGCATGCCACAGAGGATGAGATGGTTGGATGGAGTCACTGACTCAGTGGACATGTGTGAGCAAACTCAGGGTGGTAGTGAAGGACAGGGAAGTCAGGCATGCTGCAGTTAACAGGGTCTCAAAGAGTTGCACACAACTTAGCAACTGAACAACAACAACAAAAGAGATAGTAACAAACATAAAAACTATTATAATCAGCTATTACAGTAACATTATTATATAGTCTGTTTTAAGTTAGGTATTTGGCACATTCTAGATAGAAAATTCCTCAACTGATTTGATCTTCACAACTCTGAAGAGTATGTGCCTTTTACTAGAAACCACCTTTGGTAGATAAGGAAACTGAGGCTCAGAGGTAAAAATAAAATACCCAAACACACAGAGTACTACATGACAGAGACAGGATTAACTCCAGAATTGCTGTGCTTCAAGGCAAGTATATAACCAGTGCTTTCCAGAAGAGATGTTTTCCAAAAAGAGACACCTGCATTTGTGAAGGGAGATGGTAGTCCAGATGACGCACATAATATCTCCAGCTCCTGTAAGCTGTGCTGAAGCCTTTACCCTTATACCATGGTGGCAAAGATAGATGGCATAGGTGGCATTGGGATAGATAACTAGTATTATATATTTAACTGCTCTAATGCTTCTCAAAACCCTGAGAATTAGATATTAGTGCCATTGTAACTATGCTAGAATGAGGAATGAAAGACATATACTTTATTGAAGTTATATACTACTAGCATAAAAAAATCCAACTGACTACATTTTAAAGCTCTCCTTGGCTTTATTCAATGATTCATAATTGAGCAGCATTGAAAGTAGAAGAAAGGAGCTTTAAGAAACTATATAAATGAAAGACTTTTATAGGGAAAAGGGAGCGGGAACAAGAAATTTGTATGCAAAAATGCCCGTTGATTATTGCAAGGTTATTTTATTCTAGTGTATAGCAGGTGTCTATAAGTCAGATTGCCTAGTTAATGCTGGTGGGGTGATAGGTTTAAGATTTCAATTCTGGAAGAGTTGAAACTAATTAATTGAAGTCTTCATTTGATGACTGGGGCTTAGCATAAGCAACTCTTTTTTTAACCTATTACATTGTTTTTAACAGTGGTAAAGGAAAGAACTGGCAATTATCATAATGTCAGTCCACCCATCTACCTCAAGCATATTCAATTCAGTTCAGTTCAGTTCATATTGGGACTTGCTAGTTGATCCTAGGATTTCTGCTAAAGCTCATCAACAATCTAGATTCTTTCCCAACACATTGCCTCTGGGAGTCTCTACTGATGGATTTGAGTGGCCATTACGGATTAAAATTATTTACTCTCTCCTGAATAAATTAACCTTAATAGTTGACATTCCATGATTCTTCATTAAGCAAAGTGAATTATGACAACCTCTGTAAAGGAAATCCTATCTTTCCTCTGACCAGACTGTAAATATATTGTGGGTCTGCACCAAAGCAGAAATCATAAAGGACACATGAGACTTTCCTTTCTGTACCCTTGAGGGACATTAGAATTTAATAAAACAGGCTTTTAGTTAATTCTACAGAAAAGAAAATTAAAAAGAACTCATTCTAGAAGATAATTTAACAGAGCAGAGCAAAGCATAAGCCATGCAATTAGACTAAAATGGATTTTTTTTTCTGTTTTGCATAACCTTGGCCAAATAATTTAATCATATTAAGACTCATTTTCCACATGTGAAATATTGTTAGAATAATACTATCATATTGCATTTTTACCCAGGTTAAGTGATGAATCATATATAAAGCTCCAAGCTCAGTGCTTGTGTATAGAATGTACTAACAGAACATTTGTGCTCTTTCACTTTCATTTTATATGTTGAAATGACTGAAATAGAGCATGTGGTTTTCCCAGGACATGCAACAGTATTAGAATTTTAGAATCAGAGAATGTCAAGGTAGGAATGGTCTTTTCATTATTCTATACTGTCTTCCCCTTACTGGCTGGGACCAGGAATTATTAATCTCTTTGTAGTCTTTAATGCCTGCTTTAAAGTGATGGTTTATGTACTTGAACAGCTGAATATCTATTCAAATTCTAACTACTTAGACTAAAAGCAGAAGGCCCAGTATATCAAACACAAAATAAATAATTTGATTTCTAGAGTGTCATGACCTAGATTATGTTGACTTCAAGAGTGGTACATTTGTTCCTCTTCACAAAGTGTCCTTTTTAATAAAACATTTACTTGAAGTAAGTTCCTGAATTTTACTTAAGGATCAGACAGGCAAGCTTCAAAAGAAACTACATTTGTTCTTCAGGGTTTGCATTACGATTTGGATGAGGAAAATCTCATCTATTTTATACTGTCGATTGTTATCTAAATTAATTCTGAATAGAATGGAATTCAAAAGCATGAGGGAAGTATCTAAAACTCTGTTTTACTTTTAATGTGGCATTGTTTGGCAGTAGTTCTCTATGTTGGAACTTAAAAAAAAAAAATTAGGTGTATGAGTGCTTTCTGTCAGGAGAGCTGGCTACTTATGTGGCCTGAAAGAATGGTTCCCATATATTCCAATGACATGAACTGCCTAGGGAGCAGTGTGTTGAGTATATCATAATGTAGCTTCCAGAAGTTTAGCCCTTCCAAATCTGTTTCAGCAGGTCTAAGAATGAGATCTTTAAAGCTCTATTGCAACAAGCATCATAGATGATTCTTATAGGCGGTAATTGCTTTTCCATAGTCAATAATGACAACAATAACAATACAATTAGAAGATGGCTTGGATGAGGAAATAAAACCAAAGTTCTCTGTGTTCAGTGTTTTCTCTCTATCCCTATAACTTTGCTGATGAACATCATTGCCAAAATCAGTGCAAAATTAGCAGGGAGGGATTTGTATTCAGGTAGTGAGCCTGGTCACCTGGAATCTCCTTCAAAGTGGGCTATGTTCTCTGCTCTTGGCAAAACAGAACATGGAGCAGAAGATTTCTGTTGGGATATGACATTGTGACTCTTCTAATGAAGCACTCATCCCAGGAATAGAGAGGAGCCACTAACCTGTGAGGGATCAGGTAGAGTTTATGTGTCATCCCATTTCCACGGATCACACAAAAGCTTCTCAACGTTTCCTACTTTCATCCTCACATCGTCTTCATTTCACCAGACGACCATGAAAAGTGAAAGTGAAAGTTGTTCAGTCATGTCCGACTTTTTGTGACCCCATGGCCTGTAGCATGCCAGGCTCCTTTGTCCATGGGGATTCTCCAGGCAAGAATACTGGAGTGGATTGCTGTGTTCTCCAGGGCATCTTCCCAACCCAGGGATCAAACCCAGGTCCCCCACATTGCAGACAGATTCTTTACCATCTGAGCCACCAGGGAAGCCCCCAGACAAGCATACTGACCTTCAAAGTACATAAAATTCATCATATCCATCTCAGGTTAAACCGACAGAGCCTCATTGCTTAGGATCACAATTCAAACCTTTCCTTCCTCTTTTCTCGAGTCTTCCAAAATTATCATAAGCCTCTTTCCCATTAACTATGCTTTGACCTTCTTTTCTTTCTAGATTGAGAGCTTCCTGAGGTTAATATCTATAGTTCCTTTTCCTTTTTCAATAGTTAAAAAAATATGGCTCCACAATCTAGTTTCCCAGGTCAAAAGTCAACTTTTCTTTAGAGGACTTTCCTGACCATCATTATATTTTATCAGGTAGTGATATTTTTATTGGGTAAAATATATTTTATCCTGACCATTGATATTTTTTTTATCAACCTATATTTTCCTTCAACACACCTTTTACAAACCATAATTTTCTTTTTGTGCTTATGCTTTCTACTTGTTTCTTATCTATTTTTCCTTTTAGATTATAAGTTTCATGCTAGCAGAAGCTGGCTTATTTGGTGAACACAGTCTCAATAATCTCTCAGTTTTACAAATAGCAGAAAAAGAAGAGAAGAGAAAGTCACAGGAGAAAGGGAAAGATATAGCCAACTGAATGCAGAGATCCAGAGAATAGGACAGAGAGATAAGAAAGTCTTCTTAAGTGAATATTGCAAAGAAATAGAGGAAAACAATAGAATGGAAAAGACTAGAAATCTTTTCAAGAAAATTGGAGACATCAAGGGAACATTTCATGTAAGGAAGTGCAGGGTAAACAACAGAAATGGCAAGGGTCTAACAGAAGCAGAAGGGATTAAGAATGGATAAGAATACACAGAACTGTTGAAAAAAAAAAAAGGTCTTAATGACCCAGATAACTATTATGGTGTGATCACTTACCTAGAGCCAGACATCCTGAAGTGTGAAGTCAAATGGGCCTTAGGAAACATTACTAGGAACAAGTTAAGGGAGATGATGGAATTCTAGCTGAACTATTTCAAATCCTAAAATATGCTGTTAAAGTGCTGAACTCAGTACGTTAGCAAATTTGGAAAACTCAGCAATGGCTGCAGGACTGGAAAAGGTCAGTTTTCATTCCAATCCCAAAGAAAGGCAATGCCAAAGAATGCTCAAACTACTGTACAGTTGTGCTCATTTCATATGCTAGTAAGGTTATGCTCAAAATCCATTAAGTTATGCTTCAGCAGAATGTGAACTGAGACGTCCATATGTACAAGCTGGATTTAGGAAAGGCAGAGGAACCAGAGATCAAATTGCCAACATCTGCTGGATCACAGAGAAAGCAAGAGAATTCCAGAAAAAACATCTACTTCCACTTCATTGACTACACTAAATCCTTTGACTGTGTGAATCACAACAAACTGTGGAAAATTCTTGAAGATACGAGACTACCAGACCACCTTACCTGCTTCCTGAGAAACCTGTATGCAGGTCAAGAAGCAACAGTTGGAAGTGGACAGGGAATAACAGACTTGTTCTGAATTGGGAAAGGGGTATGTCAAGGCTGTATATTGTCACCATGCTCATTTAACTTACATGCATAGTACATCATGTGAATTGCCAGGCTGGATGAAGCACAAGCTGGAATCAAGATTGCCAGGAGAAATATCAACAACCTCAGGTATGCAGATGATACCATTCTAATGGCAGAAAGGGAAGAAGAACTAAAAGGTGAAAGATGAAGGTAAAAGAGAAGAGTGAAAAAGCTGGCTCAAAACTCAACATTAAAACAAACTGAGATCATGGCATCCGGTCCCATTACTTCATGGCAATCAGAAGGGGAAAAATGGAAACAATGACAGATTTTATTTTCCTGGGCTCCAAAATCACTGTGAATGATGACTGCAGCCATGAAATTAAAAGATGCTTACTCCTTGGAAGGAAAGCTCTGACAAACCTAGACAGTGTATTAAAAAGCAGAGATATCACTTTGCCAGCAAAGATCTATCTAGTCAAACCTCTGGCTTCTCCAGTAGTCATGTACAGTTGTGAGAGTTGGGCCACAAAGGAGTCTGAGGGATGAAGAATTGATGCTTTTGAACTGTGGTGCTAGAGAAGACTTTAAAATCCTTTGGACTGCAAGGAGATCAACCAATCAATCCTAAAGGAAATCAACCCTATATATTAAGGGCTGATGTTGAAGCTGAAGTTCCAATACTTTGGCCACCTGATAAAAAGAGAAAACTCATTGGAAAAGACCCTGATGCTGGGAAAGGTGGAAGGCAATAGGAGAAGAAGGCAGCAAAGGATGAGATGCTTATATAGCATCACCAAGTCACTGGGCGTGAATTTGAGCAAACTCCGGAGACAGTGCAAGACATGGAAGTCTGTAGTCCATGGGATTGCAGAGTCAGACATAACTTAGCCTCTGAACAACAACAACTACTCTCAATGCTTGACACAATGTCTGACATATAGTAAGTGCTCAATATGTTATGTTACAGGTAAAGAGATGGCATATTTGCATTACCTTCTTAGACAAAGCCTATTGTGCTGCAGTCCATGGGGTGGCAGAGTCAGACATGACTTGCCGACTGAACAACAATAGCAACAAAGGGCACGAAGGGCCTGTAACTGAAAAAGTCATTTTAATTGTTATTTTACAGATAAGATTATCAAAGTAAATTTGATATAATAATCTCCAATTTAGATTTTAAAAAGCCAAAGATTTTTTACTTTATTACTCCAAAACCCAATGAAACAGATATATTTTCTATATTTTTCAGTTCTTCTGTATGAGACTTGTCACATGCCATTAAATGTATTTGTTATCCATACATAATGTGTGTGTGTGTGTGAATCTATCCTGTACTTAACCATTTGTATTGTTTCTAATATTTTCTATTTTAAAATGTACTTCAGGGAATGTCTCTATATCCAATCCTTAATGTTTTTTCAGGATCATTTTTCTGCTACTTTTTGAGTGATTTTCCTGACATCATAGTCCAACACATGCAAAGGTTTCTTTCCTTAAATTTTAATTTCCCAGAACTCTTTCTTATTTCTCATTTCTTTTTTAAAAAATATTTATTCTTAATCAGAGGATAACTACTTTACAAATATTGTGATGGTTTCCGCCATACAGCAACTCAAGGCAGCCATAGGTACACATACGTACACTCCCTCTGGAGCCTCCTTCCACCTCACCCCATCCCACCCCTCTAGGTGGTCACAGGGCACCAGTTTGAACTCCTGTGTCATACAGCAAATTTGCACTGGCTATCTATTTTGCATATGGTAATGTATATGTTTCCATGCTATCTTCTCAATTCATTCTTTAAAAGAACATCATCTTATTTCTTGGTTGAAATATATCTTTTACTTTCCATAAGAACATTTTATATTGGTATTGATGTGTAATTTTGATTTTCTTCTCAAAGACTGTGTTCATTTCCTCTCATTTCTTTTCTTTGTCTTGAGTTCCACCTTTATAGTGGAGACCCTCCTCAAATGTCTAAATACATGGTGATATTTAAATTATGATTTATCTTGAAAAATCACTTAATGCTTTCTAATTAGCTCTGGTTCAGTGGTGCTTGGTGTTTGTCAACTGGTACAATTCACTGAAGGATGAAGGAAGAAAACTGAAATGTTTTCCCTTGAAAGTATTCAATTTTTGAAAGCAAAATAAAAACCCTTCCAAATCTCCAAAATGGGCTCAATAAATCTTATATTCAGAAACCTGGGAGCTAAATAGCAGGGGAAGATTCTAGGTAAGAGGAATCTCATGCTGCAGTGAATAGAAATGCACTTAAGCACTTCCTTTATTTATGATTATACCTCTCCCAATCTTCCTTTGTGTTTTGGTCTTTGAATCAAGACCAACATGGGGAGGCAGAGTAGAATAGGAGTCTTAACTGTGGCTCATTTAACCTTCAACCATCACATATTATATCTGTAATTCCTGAGATTCCATGAGATCAGTGAATCTCCTTTTTTGTCTTTTACAACACTACACTTTTAACTTCTGATTCTCTACCTTCTGTTAAGAAAATTAACAGTGATATAACTGCTATAAATCTTTCAAATATGTGTCAAAATGTGCAAACATCTTCTCACTCTTTTATACTTAGGTATTTTAATTTTTTTTTTTTTAAAGAAAGAAATCAACTGCTACCACTTTAGTAGTCATCTAGGTGATGAATGCATGAATTCTATAAAATATGTGAAGCCTTTTTTATTCTATGATAATAATTCATTTGTATATGCATTAATACACTGTAGGCTAGTGTTCCAAGTTAAATAAGATTGTATTATTTAAGATAAACTTCATGTTGCATCTATAATTTCCAAATATTGAATAGTAGTCAAATAAAGGGTCATTTCTGTTCAGAGATTTATAGGCTAGCAGATGCCCCAACTATTATATCTCTCTGGTTTCCACTCTGTATTAATTAAAAGTCTCATTTCTTCTGTCCTTGGCCATAGACCACTGATCTGAACAATTACTCCAGGCAGAATCTGCTGCTACCACCAGCTCAGGTGAATAATAAAAAGAGAAAGGCATGGCAGTTAATTTGAAGCCTGTCAGTGCCTTCACATGAGACAAATATAATATTTTCTATATTAATTTTTAATTACAGAAAAATGTTTTAAAATTTCCAAAATCATCTTTGTGCTATATAATACACTAAGGTATTTATATGTTTTTAATGTGACCACTGAGATTCCCTGGCGGCTCAGATGGGAAAGACTCTGCCTGCAGTGTGGAAGACGCACATTCTATCCCTGCATTGGGAAGATCCCCTCGTCAAGGGAAAGGCTACCCACTTCAGTATTCTTGCCTGGAAAATTCCATGGACAGGGAGCCTGGCGGACTATAGGCCATGGTGTCACAGTCAACATAACTGAGTGACAAATATAACAGTGTGACCATCATACGACTTTAAAGAAATTAGCATTATTTCTGACTTATTATTGGAGCCATTTGATAGATGAACTAATTGAGGCTTGGAAAAGTTAAGAATTTGATAAAATGCACCTGTAATAGCATTAATAATTGTTTAACTTGAGCCAGTCATAGTAATCATTGCTTTTCACTTATTAGCACATTGAATCTCCATAAAATCCCATAGCAATAGGTAATATTAAATTCATTTAAGAAAATAAGAAAACTATAATTATAAACATTATAAAAAGCAAAATAAAACATGTCTAACATTATGAAACAGTGGGAGAACTGGGGTTCAAGATGAGAAGAGTCGGATTTCAAAACATGAGCTTTTCCCCAAAAGCATCACATAGCTTATTACATATTCCTGTCTACTTACTATATGGGCATTTTGGAAAATAGCAATTAATAGGATTTTAAAATTAAAGCACTGATTGAAAACCTGCACATGGTCTTAGACTACCTGGAGTCTTGGATCTCTTCTCTCATTTGGGGATAAATCCAGTATAAACTTAAGTCAAGGGCATAGGCTTCCAAATAAGTAAATAAACTATCTAGGATTTCATCTGACAGAAGATACTTCAATAAGAGTCTATTTTTTCCAACTGTGCTTCACACCTTTAATATCATTCGAGGACATTCATTCAGTGTTGACACCATTCACAATTGTGCAAATGACATTATCGGATTGTCAGGCAAATTGAAGCAATTATCTCATGAGTCTTAAGTAATGCTCACGTTGACATATATTTGCCTTTTGATAACAAGGAGTGATCTGTCAGCTGAAAAGCAGGTCTATCATTGAAATCCTTCTTAGATATTTATTTCATTTCCAGGCAAATGACAACTTTGGCAATAAACAGTGATATTCTTTCACTTAAGGTGAGTTTTAGGAATAGAGTTAAGTTAGTACTGGCAGCTTGGCATATATTAGCATATGAAAACACTCAGCATTTTGTCTCTTGGGAAAAGCAGTAATTAATCATTGACAAACAAATTGTAATTCTGATTATGCATAATAGTGAAGAAATCATATCTCAGCTTCACACAGGCTGAAGGGGTGAGAAGCTAAGAACTGCACAGTGGGACACCCAGTAAATGTGTCTGAACATAAAGGACACTGTATGATGCAGCACTCAGGGCAAAACAAACCATGGTGGGATAAATAATAATTAACAGCCTGAGTAAGACTCTTTTCCACTACCAAGAAGAGTGGCTTGATAATGGCCATTTATTTTCTTTCTTTCTTTTTTTTAAAAAATACTGTCTAGTTCAAGGAAAAAGTCAGGAATTGTCAACTTCTGGCATGTAAAACCCAGATCATGCAACTCAGTTTGGGTACCTCAAGGCCAGTTCCTGTCACTATCCTTCTCTCATGTTGGCTTGCTATTCAGTGGCTAATATGCACATGAGGGCAGGCATTCCCTCAGCCTACCCTTTAAGAAGATTCAGGACTGTCACACAGCACTCATTTATTGTTTGTATAAATATTCACCAATCCATGAACTTTGCTCAAATGTTAACCATCAGGATAGAATCTGGTGATAAGTAAAATCATATGGTGGTGGTTGAGTTGCTAAGTTATGTCCAACTCTTGCAACCCCATGGACTGTAGCCTGCCAGTCTCCTCTGTCCATGGGATTCTCCAGGCAAGAATACAGGAGTGGGTTGCCATTTCCTTCTCAACTCATAAAGACAACTATAACCCAGCCAGATTTATTCATTTAAAATCTTTTTCATTTTAAAATAAATTAAAATATATCCATGGGTCTCTAAAGGTAAGACGGGCCCTGGGCACAGTGCCTGCTGTATTTCTTGGATAAGTTTTCATTCTTAAGAGGTACCCTAAATTAGTTTAGACCTCCCATCTTTATGCAGTGGGAGAACACATAAATAATGTCAGGTTATTACCTCCTTATTGTTTACAGAGGTAGACACTAGAAGTAGATCTTAGCACCCATTGTAGCTTATATATAAGATGTCCCATTGCCATTTTTAATACCTTGTTTATAAAGGTGTAACAGATGAGATTTGTTTAGACATTTTTAATGTTGCCAAATGAGTTCACAAAATTTTTAAAAAGAAATATTTTATTTTTTTCTTAGTAACAAGAGTATATTGGGTTTTTCATAATGGATATTTCTGGCCAGAAGCAAGGATACAACTTAAGATTCATATCTGGACTTATTATTTCTCTACAAATAACTTATATGCACTATTAACTTTTACTTGAGTGATTCTCAAATTTGTTCAACCCCATTTCTTTTGTTTTTTGGAGGTCTGGAAGATCCTCCAGAAAAGGAAATGGCAACCCACTCCAGTACTCTTGCCTGGAAAATTCCATGGACAGAGAAGCCTGGTAGGCTACAGTCCATGGGGTCACAAAGAGTTGGACACGACTTAGGGACTTCACTTTCTTTCACTTTCATCTCTTTTTTTTTAATTGTCATCTCAAATATATTTTCTATCTGTTATGTTTAACCTTACACTCTTCTGAAAAAAAAAAAATTCAGCAGGTATGTGTTCCATTCATTTGAATGGTATTTTTTAAAGTAAATGTATGAGTAAATTAACATGAGTTATTGATATGAGCTAAATATATGCTTGGTAATAGCATATTAGCTAAAATTCTTCATATTATTTCCTCTTGACCAAAGTGATGAGTGACTTCACAGTGAAATTATGGCAGTATACCATGGGGTTTTGTATCTAACTCATGTGCTAACCACTGCATAGTCATGTTTTAGTGATATAATCATTTACATTTTTGAAAAATAACACTTACCTTGTTTCTGAAAAGAGTTGTAAGAAATATCCCAGCCAGTAGACTGTTACAGAATATGAAATGCAGAAGCCTGCTCTGAAACATAAAACATATGTCTATTCCATAGTGAGTAGAATTAGTTTGAAAGAAGGAAGCCTTACTCTCCTATGTCATTGCTGTTGTTCAGCGGCTAAGTCATATCCAACTCTTCGCGATCCCATGGACTGCAGTACACCAGGATTTCTCGTCCTTTACTATCTCCCGGAGTTTGCTCAAATTCATGTCAATTGAGTTGGTGATACTATCCAACCATCTCATCCTCTGCTTCCCCCTTTTCCTTTTGCCCTCAGTCTTTCCCCACATGAGGGTCTCTTCCAATGAATAGGTTCTTCCATCAGGTGGTCAAAGTAGTAGAGCTTCAGCTTCAGCATCAGTCCTTCCAATGAATATTCAGGGTTGATTTCCTTTAGGATTGACTGGTTTGATCTTCTTGCAGTCCAAGGGATTCTCAAGAGTCTTCTGCAGCACCACAATTCAAAAGCATGAATTCTTTGGTGCTCAGCCTTCTTTATGGTCCAACTCTCATATCCATACATGACTACTGGAAAAACCATAGCTTTTGACTATTCAGAACTTTTTGGCAAAGTGATGTCTCTGCTTTTTAATACATGGTCTAGATTTGTCATAGCTTTTATTCCAAGTAGCAAGCCACAATCACAATCTGCAGTGATTTTGGAGCCCAAGAAAGTAAAATTCTCCTATATATTCTGAAATGAGAGGAAAAGAAAATGGCTTCAGATTATATAGCTGTGCCAAGTATACAAAATTCATCTACTTTAATTAGCTTTATTGATATATAATGTGCAGAAAATAAAAGTCACCAAATGTAAGTGTAGAGTTGAATGATTTTTTACCCATGTAATCCTCATCACAATCATGATGGTAAACATTTCCAGTACCTCAAAGGATCCCTCATACCAATTTTCAGTCATTTTCCTACCCCAGCATTCTACCCTTGCCAAACACTCAACTGCTTTCTTTCACTTCTAGAATTTCTTATAAATGAAATCATGTTGTATGTAGTTTTTCCTTTAGCATACCACATTTAAAACCCATCCATGTGGTTGCATGCTTTAGTGGTTCATTATTTTATTGCTGAATAATATTCTACTATATGAATAATAATGTATATCTCTTATACACTCACCAATTGATGAGCATGTGAATTGTGTGTGATTTGTGGCTACTGTGAATAATGCTTCTATGAGCATTCATTCATACATGTCACAAACAAAACCATATGTGTTTGTGTGACATATTAATATATTTATATTTCTTGGGTAAAGACCTAAAATGTGGGGTTGCTGAGTCATATGGAAAGTGTATTTTAATTTTATAAGAAACTACCAAAATGCTTTTTTCAAAATGGCTATATTATTTTGAATTTTGTTATATTTCTTTCAGTCAAATAATTTTAGATCAATTTGAGGCTTTCAAGTCTCACTCTAGGCTTTGTTATGACAGTTCAGAAAGCCTTTATTCTGTTTTTTTTTTTTTTTTTGCCCCACTACTATGGCGATATCACTCTGAAGAATCTTACAAATACATCATTTTCTAGGGGGACACGGGTCCCCTGGCTACTCTGGCTACCAGGATCACCAATCCTTGCCAAACTTCTGTGAGTTCTGGTGAAATATGGGCTTTTGCTTCCCAGTGGTTCTGTCTTTGGCCTTGAGTGGTTTCATCTTATGCAAGTATGGAGATTGGTATTCAGCCAGAGTTTCCAATCTTAGACCTTTGCCTATGTAATTCCCACTTTTCTGTTATTGTCACCTGAAAATTCTAGTTGTTTCAGCCACCACCACCCCCCAAACTGTTAATCTCTGCATTCTCTACACAATAAGCTCATTAAACTCTGTATCATCCTTTTCTCTGTGACCTGAAAATTGTTTCTGAGCTATGAATTGAGAAATCATAAGGCTTACCTAAATTTTAGCTTTTGTTTAGGCTTGTAGTATTTCTGTGACTTTTGTTTAGTATCTAAACATTTGTATTCACTGTATTTTGTTTTATTATCTAGCTGCTCATGGCAGTAGGGCAAACCTATTGTAGGACATTTTTCTTGTGTATGAGGAGATGTGTCCTTCCTATTTAAATCTACATTAATTAAGAAAAAAACTTACAGTTAAAACTTACATAATTGACAATGTGATAATTAACTTAATTTCTCTAGCTTCAGTATGGATTCTGCTTTGCCCAAAGCTGCTTTGTTTTTTATTTACATTTTCATCTGTGAATTGCTTAAAAATTTCTTACACACAGTATATTCTTAATAAACATTAAGTGAATGATTGACAAATAAATGATGAATGATTATACCTTCTTTCACAGGAGTGGGGAAATCGGTTGGATATATTATTTATAATATGGATGTACCAGAACACTCTCCTGACAGGGAGCTATTTTTTATTTCCCTGAAGTATGAAATGTACTGGCCTGTTGGGCTGCAGATGAATACCAAAGTGTGAATATGTGAGACTGCCACTTAATTTGTTCCCTTCCTTAAAGGAATGCCCATTAAACACAGGAAAAATATTAGACTAATCTCTCCTAGTATGGCCATTCCCCAGGCTCCTCTATCATAATAAACTGGAGCATTTTCATCTGATGACTTGAGTTCTAATCTTAGCATCAGCCTTGATTAACTAAACATATAATTTGGTAGAGGAAATATCAACTCCTTGGGTTTAACTTTGAAAGTGAAAGTCACTCAGTTGTGTCCAACTTTTTGTGACCCCATGGACTATACAGTCCATAGAATTCTCCAGGCCAGAATACTGGAGTGGGTAGCCTTTCCCTTCTGCTGGGGATCTTCCCAACCCAGGGATTGAACCCAGGGCTCCCACATTGCAGGCTATTCTTTACCAGCTGATCGACAAGGGAAGCCTAAGAATACTGAAGTGGGTAGTCTTTCCTTTTTCCAGCGCATCTTCCCGATCCAGGAGTCAAACCAGGGTCTCCTGCATTGCAGGTGAATTCTTTACCAATTGAGTCATCAGGGACACCCTGGGTTTAACTTTACATTTAAATAATATGAAGTAGTTGGACTAACTAAAGTACCTACTCACTCTTGAGATCTTGTTAAAAGCTGTTTAAGACAATATTTTTTTTCTCACTGATGCATTCTCATTAGATGCACTTGTCAAGTATAGTTGCCTGATACTGTTTTTTTTTTCATATCACGTCTTGGCTGAAACATAAAAAGAGAAATGATTCAAAAAGAGGAAGTAACACAAATATCAATAACCCAAAATGTAATATAATTTTATTGCACTTGATATGACTTTTCAGAGCTAAGTTAAAGCTAGCAGAAAATTCTTTATCTGGTCATTAGTTCAGTGTTCCATAGACTAAAGTACTTCTAGAGCTATAAAACGGGGCTGTATCATTTGATTTGAGAGAACTGAGTATGAACTTACAAACATACATTGCTCAATATGAGTTTTACATCTGCTTTTATGACTTAAATAATTAACAGTAAGAAAATTACATTTAATGTTCTTTTTGTTTCATTTCATATGTTTTTAAAAATTAATCCCTTAAATTGTTTCTAGGGTTGTCTTTGTATTTTCAGAAGTTGACTGTTAGTAGCACTGCAACTAAGTTTATAGTGTGAAATAGCAATGAGACAATTTATATTTATATAATCTACTTGTTTTATAATCAGTACTCTGATGATTTATACATCACATTTTATTAAAAGACAAGACAAAATTATTATGGAACTGTAAGTCTAGATACTTGAGTTGCATAATTGTAGAATAAAAGTATCACAATTTCTGACACTATTGAGATTTTGATGGTGGAAGAATGTGCTGATAACTTTTTATTCTTCTTACCATTATGGTTATAAAAGAGGAGATGACCTAGTTAAACATTGTGATTTTTGCTTAAAATTGCTTCAAACTGACCATTTACTTATTTACCCAGCAAATACTAAGCATCAAGGACTACCCAGGTGCTGAAAATACACTGGCAAACAAGCTAGACACAGCATCAACCATGGCAACTTGCCTTTTGAGAATCAGTAGACAGATAACAGATAAAAATACAAAATTGACAGCTTGTGACTTGAAGGAGAATTATGAGGGTCATACAAAATGATAGACGTGGGCTGAAAGGTGGAGCTAGTGAGTAAAGGAAATAATCATCCACAGATTTTAAAGAATATGGCTCCAGTGACACAGCTTCTCCATACTTTTCAGTACACACTTCTGCCTGCTATACATCTCCATCTCTACAAAAACTTCACATGCATCATGAACACAATCAAATCTATCATTCAATGCCTAAATTTTCTAAGTTTAGCCATTCTCCAACTTTAATGATTTACTCCTACTGATTTACTACCAAAATATCTCTTAAATATCTCAAAATATTTCCTTTCTCCAACTCCACTGTGATACTCCAGGAATGCACTTGCTTCTGAGTACTTAATAGATATCAAGTCCTATGCCATATACTTTACAAGTTATACATTCATATATTATCTCCACCCTATGATACTTACTGTTAAATCCTCAGCCTTTGGACTCCAGAGCTTGCTTTTTAAGTCACTATTCTCTTACAATCTCCTTTGTCACCCGGTAGATATCCCTAAAATATTGCTCTATCATGCACAGTGCTACTAGATCACCAATTCTCCCTCTGACACAAAATTATTTGAAGTTCTCTAAATATGTACATTAGCAGTACAGAAACCTGGTTGATTTAGTGATCCCTGCGTACTTGAAGAAACTTCCTGGTGGGAACTTCCCTGGTGGCTCAGTCGGTAAAGAATCTGCCTGCAATGCAGGAGACCCAGGTTTGATCCCTGGGTTGGGAAGATCCCATGGAGAAGGGGATGGAAACCCACTGCAGTAATCTTGCCTGGAGAATTCCATGGACAGAGGAGCCTGGTTGACTACAGTCCATGGGGTCACAAAGAGTCAGGCACGACTGAGCGACTAACACACTTGAAGAGAAGTTTGTGTATATATTTGTATATATTATTTGATATAATATATATATATATATGTTATATGTGCTAAGTTGCTCCAGTTGTGTCCAAATCTGCAACCCTATGGACTGTAGCCTGCCAGGGTTGTGTCCATGGGATTCTCCAGGCAAGATTACTGGAATGGGTTTCCATGCCATCCGCCAGGGGATCTTTTCAACCCAGGGATTGAACCTGCATCTCTTACATCTCTTGCATTGGCAGGCAGGTTCTTAACCACTGGAACCACCTGGGAAGCCCATGTGTTACATGTGTTATACATATCCATACAAATATACTTACATGTATGTGTTTACGTGTGTACACACACATGTGTGCTTGTGTGTTTGGCCTTGCTCGCATCTGCAAAAACATAAATTCAAAAAGTAAATGCTAGAAATCTGTGTTTTTTTCAAAATGTTGCTGATTATTCCAAAGATGGGGCTTCTCGGTGGTTCAATGGGTAAAAAAATTGATCTGCCAATGTAGATGTAGCAGATGCAGATTCCATCCCTGGGTTAGGAAGATCCCCTGGAGGAGAATCCCATGGTCAGAGAAGCCTGGAGGGCTACAGTCCATGGGGTCACAAAGAGTCAGACATGACTGAATGACTGAGCATGCACGCATTCCAAAGATGAACCAACATTAGTGAGCTATGGTTTCCAGACTATCTGAGCTTCTTATTATCTATTTTGCATCTACCCCAGATGCTGCCACAAACTCCATCCCTTTCCTCCTGACATATGTTCCAATTTCACTGAGCACTATTTCTCAAACACGCCATCTTCTCTTATGACTCCACAATACTTCTTAAAAATTATAATTGCCTGGAACAACACCCATCTTTTCATCCAATTAGCAGGTTCCTTCTCTGTCAATAAAAATATAAGTGAACTTCTAATGGGGAGACTTCTTTCTTCCTCCTTGTCTGTTTTCAATGTTTCTTCTCTTGTTCTGTCCTGTGTGAAGAATTTGATTTAACAATTATTATCAGGCCTCTGTTACCCACTGAGGGAGCTAATGGAAGGAAAATTACATAAGAGAAGGAAATGATTGATTCTGGTGTCTAAGATCTGTCATTCACAATCTTGTGATAGCAATGACTAAAGTGGAGCCAATATTTTCTACATTTAGTCTAATAAATTCAAGTTAGCATGCTTACTTTTAAAATAAAACAGAAGTTGCAACAGAATTGCAAATAAAATACAATTAGCTCTATCAAGTCAAATATGAAGGAGGAAGGATAAGAAGAGGACTTGCATGATATCTCATACCTCATGCATGATATGATTATCTGCATATGAGAAATTGTACAATTGTACAGACTAGTGCAAAACTAACAAGGTGAAGTGACTCTAGGGGAGTAGAAGTAGAAATATGGAAAATGAAAAATTAGATGAATGATTCCTGATATATATTGGGTGATTTCAGTTATTAATATTAATTATTAAAATTGTGTAAGAGATAAATTCAGTTTTCATTTTCAAGACAAGAAAATTGAGACTCCAAGAGATTTTGTGTAATTAATCTATGTTTACATTATAACTTTGTGGCATAGCCAGTGTTCAAGTCTATATTTACATCATGATCTTTTTTTCATTTCACTCTAATTTTCCCACTCAAAACTTTCAGGTTAAAACTAAATCTGTGAGCATGAGTCAGAGATGAGCAATGGCCAAAATAAATAAGTAATTATTGTAGTACTTTAAAATGCCATCTAATAAATAAATAAATAAAATGCCATATAACAGAGAATGCAGGTATACTGTAATTCTGAAACAGCAATATACAATCTGTTTCTGAAGAGAAAACATCATGGTGTAGAGAAGACAAAAACAGAATGGGAGGCAGAAAAATTTGAGAAAAATTTCTGGTCCTGTCCTAATTAACTGTATACAATAATCTTAGCTCTATGTATACACATATGTATACGTTTGTGCATGTGTGTGCATGTTTGTATGTGTATAGGTATAAAGTATGATTGTACACGCTGAGTCATTCAGTCCTATCTGACTCTTTGCAACCCCATAGACTGTATCCCACCAGGTTCCTCTGTCCATTGGATTCTCCAGGCAAGAATACGGGAGGGGGTAGCCATTTCCTACCTACTTCATAATTTAGTCATAAGTCCTAGAGGAAATATAAAAATACTCACAGTCATGATTATCTCTAGATAAGAGCTTAGGAAATGTGTGTTGTATTTTTTTTTTTTTTCTGTTGATCATATAGTTACCTGATTGAAACTGGTTACCATATATAGACAAGAACAAAAAGCATGCAGTGTTTAGCTTGTCTTCAAGTAGTGATTGGATAAGAGCATTGTTTCAATCTTTTTAAAGGTTGTTCATTCTGGGATCGCTATGGAGAAGGGAAGGACATCTGGAGTGAGCAGGGATCCCAGCCCAACCCTTTGTGCTTATTCAGGGCACTTCCTGTTGAAGGAGCTATAATCGCTTCCATTCTGGTTGGCAGGGAAGGAAGGTGTTCTAGTTTGGAAAATTGTCCTCTTCTGCTTCCTACTTCCCCTTCTAATGTCTTGTCAAGTACCACTCTATTCCACAGCAGCTCTCAGAGATTACCCCAAATGAAGGTGTGACATTGAAGAATAGTTATTTTCCCACAGAAACCATTTTACCCACAACTTATTGGAATCCTATTTAATGTACTCTTAAGAACAAACAAGCAAAATCATAAAGAACAGCAGACTTCAAATAAGAAGTGGATTCTAGTCCCATTGCTACCACTAGGTTGCATGTCTGCATAAAATTTCTTTGAAATACATATCACATGGCTGAGTTCTTTCCTAGTATTTGGAAATCAAGAAGGGATAAAACTGAAAGCACCTTTCCTCTTAGAAATCCAACTTCTCCATTTTCACAGAAATGTGACTTAAAAAAAAAATCAATAACTCAGCCTCTTTCTGAGGGCTGTTCTTTGTCTCCATGGCATGCTGTGATATTATCTGTGTCCCTGCAAGATGAACAAGAGAACTGTCAGTATGACATGAGCTGAAAAGGACTAGTTTATCCTTAAACCAGGGCTCCGCCTTGGTCTATTCAAAAACATTCTACTTTCCCCTAGTGATTTTCTGTTACTATTTCTTTTGTTTGTTCACATAAATAGAAAAGAACTAGGAAAAATGGGGATGGGAGAATATAACAATCAAAACATGGGTATGAGTTCACTGGATAAATAAGAAACTAATATCCTTATGGTTAAAAAGCCCACAGTTGTTAAGTTTCAATGCATGGACCTGGATCTCTGGGATTCAGAAACTGATTTATTTATTTATTTATGTTTAATTGTTTTATTTTATGTTCTGTTTGATATAATAGCCCAAATATCCAAAAGTTCTGGGTTGTCAGAGTTCTGCTCATTTAGAATGTTCCCTTCTATTTGAATATCTGCAAAAATTTAACATTTTGTGTGCATGATTCTGCTTCTCAAAGCATGAAGAAGAGAGATAAAAAAACCTTTAACCAGACAAATGCAACTTTTGTTCTATAAAAATATAATTGCCACATTTTATTTTCTTATGTGACTTGTCCTCCTACTTCCAATAACAATCTAAGATGTTAGAATGCAGGATCAGTATTCATTTAATTTCCTTTTGTCCTCTTCATGGAGCCCATTTCTTACTAATCCCCTAAATATTTGTAGCCTGAATTGGACATTGATTTGAAAATAAGCACATAGTCAAAGACTTTAAAGAATGAATTATTGAATTTGAAACAATAGGTAGCAGATTATTTCTCCTCTAATTGGAGTTAGCTTTTTAAAGACAAGGGGATATGACATGGAGCCTTTTAAGAGCATTGGGAAAATCTAGTGAATTCTGACTTTTACCTCTTTTTCCTGAGTGTCCAATAGAGATTTTTTGTTTCAAAATGATTATCTTGGAAACCAGTTTTGCTTTCTAGATTAGCAGTCTTGCAGTCTTCATATTGTCCATATCAGAACTGCTTAAAATGTGGTCCAAAGATCACCTGCAAGAGCATTACTTGGGATGTCAGTTAAATATACAAATTACTGGACTGTAAATATGAACCATAGGGAGACAGTATCTGGTTCTTGTAGATAAGCATGAAAAGCCTATTCTACAATCTAGTTCAGTATCTTATCAAATCATAAGTAATGTGAAGTAAGAAATGGACTGGAAATAGTTTTTTTTAGCTGTGTTCTGAAGTCCATAGGTAAGTCTTTACTATTGATAGCAAAGTGATGGTGGTCTGGTTGACTTGCTTTGCTCTCTTGGCATCTATGTGGGCTTCTGGTTTGAGACATGTTTAACTTAAGTACCATGCAGACACACACCCAACAATATTCATCTTCAGTGATGGGTGGAGATACATCAGTGCATGTGCGTATGCTTAGTCGTGTCTGACTCTGCGACCTCATGGACTGTGGCCTGCCAGGCTCCTCTGTCCATGGGATTTTTCAGGCAAGAGTATTGGAGTGGGTTGCCAGTCCCTTCTCCAGGGGATCTTCCTGACCCAGGGATCGAAGCCATGTCTCCTGTGTCTCCTGCATTGCAGGCAAATTCTTTATCTACTGAACCATTTTGGAGGGCACACCAGAATTAGGTTTAATTTTCAGATTTGTCACAATTAGCTGCACAAATTATTTTAACTCCCTGAGTATCATTTTCCTTTACCATATGGCTATGTTGAATTCCTCTCACATTTTGAAGAGTATCTACCACAATTTCTGATACCATGGAGATGCACAAAAAATTATTTACTGTCAAACAGATGCCTTAATACTAGGCTGCCAAAATCCTGAGAAGTCTACATGCTAAGTAACATGGTTCACACTTCTTTTCCAACCAAAAAACCATGGTATTATATGTCAATCATGATTCAATCACAAGGTATAGGAAATGTTGGGACTAGAAAGATGTCCTTGGACTTCCCAGTGGTCCAGTGGTTAAGAATCTGCCTGCCAATACAGGGGACATGGGATCGATCCCTGGTGTGGGAAAATGCCACATACTGTGGGACAACTAAGCCTGAGTGCCACAACTAGAGCTCATGTTCCACAAGAGCTCATGTTCCTTGGTCAAGCCCAAGGGCACCTCAATGAGAGGCCCACACACAGCAACAGAGAACGGCCCCGGATTATAGCAACTAGAGAAAGCCTGTGCAGCAGCGAAGACCCAGTGCAGCCAAAAATAATAAAATTAAAAAATAGAAAGATGTCCTTACCAAGAGTTGAATTTGAAGAACCTCTCTCCATAAATGTTGAGCAATAAACAGGGTATGGAACCAACTAAATTTTGGAGAATGGCCCATTTTATCCCTTTCTTTATAAAGTGATAATGCCTACTTAGCTAGAAAAAATAATGATGAATATAAAGCAAGGTAAGATTTTATTTAAATGCACCTTTCCCCAAATATAGTTGATCATATAATCTTTTCTGTTTTCAACTACAAACATTTCATAGACTTAGTATTCTGAAGAATACATTTTTGCAAATGCTAGTATCAAAGTCCATGAAGAAAATCTGTCCAATCTACTTTCTCCCAGTTAATCTCAGACCCTTCCTTAAAAGCTAATTAAAACAGTCATTTGAACCATTTCTGAAAGCCAAATTGTGAAAAGATCACTTCCTTTTTTTCCTGAAGTCATGATCTTGGCATCAATTTCAAGTGATAAAAATCTCAAGAGCTAAACATCAGGCTGCAAATGAGCTCATCACATCAGATGACACCTGGTTATTGTTGAAATCACTACCGATATATAGTCTTGTTTTTTTTTTTTTAACTCCTGCAAGAATGTGACAGTATCATTTCCAAAACATAACCTGTACTCCTAAGTCTGTGTTAATTGTTCCTTGCTTGACACAAAAGGTCTGAGGCAGAGGCAGTCAGGAAAGAAGGCATTATGAGAACAGCCAGATTAGATTTGTGAAGACAATTAAGCTCAATTCTTTATGGCCACTTCTTACTCTTAGCTTTGAAATATTTCTTGCTGTTGAATCATTTGGATTCCTGGTAGCACTGCTGGGGAAAAAAAAAAGGAGAGATATTTATTAAACAAACAAACAAGAACAAAGTAATAAATCTAGCTCTTCTTACCATGTGAATTAAATTGAGAGACTATAAAAGTTTGTGTTTTTGTGTTAAGAGTTTCACAGAAAGTATCTTTAGCACTTCCTTTCCTGAAAATATGTCTGTGCAGAGTGCTATCAAATTTTAATTGTCCCCAGAGGACAGGTTACAGGTAATTATATCAACTCTCTCCAGCAAAGAATACTTTAAAATACTTTTGAGAGTGCTGGAGTTTTTACCTGACCTTTGAGAAAAGCACTTTGTGACTGACACAGCTTGTGTTTCTGTTAGAGGTTTACCTTTGGCACAGATGAATTAGCGTCTGCCTTCATAAAGTCTGAGTTCAGATAAACTTAGACATACTTAGCCACTGGCTTGTCTTCTCATGTTGAGTGATCCTTGGATCGGGGGTTCATTCTATTCTATGTTAGTTTTATCAGGGGAGCTATATGAATGAAAGTGCATAATTTACTTCACAGTCTTAAGGAATGACTTATGTTCAGTATAGAAATTGGGTGAAATAAATATATATTTTTTCCCCCAAATGCAACAACCACCTTTATGCTTGTAAGAAACAGGGATGGCATTAATGTCATCTCAGGAGCTTTAGCAGTTTCCTCTATGTGAGACTATCTGAAAGGACTTAGGATATACATATGGGTTGACTTTCCAAGTTCTCTTCTTTATCCTTTCCTAAAGCACCTATTTTGCAGTCAACCCTCAGGTGTAAATTCTTGTAATGAGAAGTTCTAAAGTCTAGAGCACTTTCTTGCTTGCAAATGGTGTCCCATATAGGACTTTGTAACCCACAGATTCTCAGAAAATGCTTATTAATTACGTGTTGTAGGGAAATGAGTAGACCATTGAGTTTGAAGTTGGAATAATCTGCTCCATTTTTCCCACCACATTTTTGTAAAGGTAAGTGTATCTGCCTGGATGGCAATTATTCTTTTCCATAAAAGAAAGCTGCTGTTTAGTCACCAAGTTGTGCTGACTCCTCTGCGACCCCAGGGACTGGAGCCCACCAGGCTGCTCTGGCAGTGGGGTCTCCTGGGCAAGAGTACTGGAGTGGGCCGGCAGCTCCTTCTCCAGGGGATCGTCCCAACCCAGCGATCAAATCTGCACCTCCTGTATTGGCAGGAGGCTTCTTTACCAATGAGTCACCAGGGAAGCCCCAAAAAAGAAAGCGCATGCTTGCTAAGTCATTTCAGTCATGTTCGACTCTTTGCGACCCTATGGACTATAGCCCACCAGGCTCCTCTGTCCGTGAGATTCTCCAGGCAAGAATATTGAAATGGGCTGTCATGCCCTCCTCCAGGGGATATTACTGTCCCAGGGGTTGAACCCTCATCTCTTACATCTCCTGCACTGGCAGGCAGGTTCTTTACCACTCCAGCCACCTAGGAAGCACATAAAAGAAAGTACTTTTATTTAAATGTTGATGAACTGTATTAACATTCCTATGTTCAGTTAAACAAGGACTATTGAAATAGGACTTTTTCTTGAAAAGTCAGATATTTGTTTAGTCATCATATATCTGTTAAGTTTGTTTGATGGGCCAGAAAAAGTAAATGAGGTCGTTCTTATCTAAAGATGCTCACTGTGGGAATATAACTCTATAATTGGACAGATTATTTTCTGTGCATTAGGCTTCCCTTAAAAGTATGTCACGTATTTTTGAAGTTTTTGGTGGCTGACACCTCTCATGATGCTTCCAGTAATCTTTAAATGTATGTTTTGTTTTTTTAATTATAAAGGAGTACACGCTGATTGATAAAAATTAAACAAATGAAGAATGCCATGAAAAAGACAACCCTAATTCCATGATCCCACTATTCAGAAGACAAGAACTACTGAACTTAGAAAATCCTCTTTTGCCATTCAAGTCTATGTTGAATATGCATATATGAATGAGTGTGTTTGGATAATAAGAACTATTAGGGTCTTAGTATCTATATCTGTATCTCTATGTGTTCTGATCTTTTCACATTATTTTCTTATAATGCTAAATATATTTTAATAGCAGAATTTTATTGTTTACAGACTACTTGACCACACAAGTGAACCATGGTTTATTTAATTCCATTTTGCATACTTCTTTAACTGTTAGGATATTATATGCACTAAATGAACATATTCACAAAATATTTATAAAACAATTTTCATAGTGTATGTAGACATTTAGATGAAACTTTCTGAAATACTCTTTGCTTTTTTGTTTTAACAATAAATATTTCTTAAGAAATTATTTTCTTTCTCTCACTCTCTTTTCAGTGTAACAGTTCCCATATTTTGTGTCTCAGAAACTTGTCTTAATCCTACCTTACCTATTGAAACATTTGGGCAAGGAAGAGTTGATCCAATCCATTTTGCCACTACATAGGTCTTGAATTTCCTGTTTTCATTCTCATTATTATTTGCCAAGATACAATCAGAATACTAATTTTCTTCATTAGGTAAACAGGATATTTTTGTATAGACCTAGATATTAGTATACTTCAGTGAAAATCAATATGTTTCTCACAACTGGAATCACTCTCTGAGGATGTGGAGACAAATACATTGAAAAGTAATTTCAAAGTAGGCTAAAATTTGTCTTTTGATAGAAGCACCACAGGATAGAATAGCATAGGAATATAATCATAAGGTTATATAGAATCTCTAGCGTGCTTTTTTCCATGCCTTTGTCTTTCTTAGTTCTTCCTATAATTACATGTAAAACAACAATGCAGTATGTAGACACTGTCCACCTACATCCTGTTTGTTACCATCATATTGTAGTAAGTTTTCATTTGTTATTGGATGTACCAAGAGAGATGAGAAGCAAAGATGGGTGTATGGCACAAGCATTAGGTCATGAGATGCTTTAGATCGCTTTCAGAAATCAGCTCACCCAAAGCAATGACATGACAACTTTTTGTAAATTTCCTTCCTTTTACCCCAACAAAAATAGTCCATATCTGAGAAATTGTCAGTCACTGGGACAGGGTCATAGCCCATAAACTTAAAGATATTTTTTTTCCTTTTTTGTTTCTGCAAAATGCAATATTTTAGCTCTGATCTGTTTCATACTTTATTTAGTGAGAATTCATCCTGAGATTTTCAAGGAGCAGATGAATTAATAACCAATATTCCTACTTTGGTCCATGTGAGCAAAGTGGCATGCCCACAGTAATATAAAAGTGAGTGCCATGCTTCTGTAAACCCATTTCTACTTATAAATCTCTTTCAAGCTACCATCTAGAATGATATTTTTAATATCTTAGTCATTGGCACAACCATCCATGAAGCTTCCTATTCTAATGGCTACTATTCATTTTGGCGGGAGGGAAGGGTAAGAGACAGCTAAGGGAAACACAGTTCCCACTTGTTCCATGGAGCTAATCCTATATCAGATGAAAACATTAAAAAATCTTCTTTTTTAACTATCCCACTGGTAGCTGCCCCCACTGTGACCTGGTTATAGTGCAAGTCTGTGATATGTCACTAGCCCAACTTGGATGTCCAGCACACGCCTTTCATTGGATTCAACTAATTGGGATCATTTGCCTTACACAACAAAAACCAACATCAATGCAGGCTTTATTCGGATAACAATAATCGAGACAAAATAGCAGTGGCAGCAAAGCAATCACTACTTATTGATGCTAACTATGTGTCAGGCATTCTTGTGAATACATTAAATATAATTTTACTTTATGTACACATCAACATCATATGATGGGCTCTGTCATGCTCCATTTTCAAATTAGGAAACCAAGCCTAAAGAGGCAGTGTGTTGTCTAAATTCAACAGCAGATTTATCATTCAAATTCAAGATTCTTGAATTCTTAAGAGTGATTTTCTTCCTGTATTGCAGGAGTGTGAGTGTGTGTGCATATGTTTGTCTTTAGTTCATATTTCTATAGTGTCCTATTGGTTTCTTCATAGGCACCCCAGTAAATAGCATAATACAATTATCAAATGTATCTACATATTGTTTATAAATGTTAGTATATAGCACCAAAGAACTGATGCTTTCAAACTGTGGTACTGGAGGCGACTCTTGAGAGTCCCTTGAACAGCAAGGCGATCAAAACAGTCAATCCTAAAGGAAATCAACCCTGAATATTCATTAGAAGGACTGAAGCTGAAGCTCCACTGTGTTGGCCACCTGATATGGAGGGCTGACTCATTGAAAAAGACCCTGATGCTGGAAAAGATTGAAGGCAGGAGGAGAAGGGGATGCAGAGGTTGAGATGGTATGATGGCATCACTGACTCAATGGACTGGAATTTGAGCAAACTCTGTGGGATGGTGAAGGACAGGGAAGCCTGGTGTGCTGTAGTCCATGGGTTCACAAAAAGTCACACATGAACTTATCAACTGAACAACAACAACAATAGTAGCTTTGCATTTCCTCCAAGAAAAAATAAATAAATGTATGAAATACCATAGTCACTTTCTTTTTTCTGACTAACAGATAATCAGTTGCCTTGTTTTCCTGCAAAAATGATTTCTTATCATCAAGATCCTTAAGCTCCAGCTGATGGAATTAATCATTTCTCCATTTCCTTTCAGTGCTTCAGTCTGAAGAGTCCAAAGTCATGAGGCTTCTGAGTTAATAAAACAACATTATATCTTACATTACTCCTCATTTCCCCCAGTGTGTAATGGAAATTGTTATATTACTTCATACTGAACTACTTTATTGACAAAATCCTCCAACAGCAGTAATTGACTAGACATTTGTACATGAGATTTTGTACAGGTATTAAAAAAAAAACCTTATCATACATCCTTTTATTAGAAGTTTATCAAGAATAGGTTCATTCATAGACAATTTTCTCTTCTCCATCCAATCTTTATTTCCAAAATAGAGAAGCAGAATCTTGATTCAGTGATGAAAATTTTCTTTGCTTAAAATCCATATTATATTTGAATGGGACTTAGTTTACATGCAATACTGAATTCAAATTTGAGCAGTGGCATCATTTTGGGGAGAAATAACTCAGAATGCTTTCATAGCTCAAATTTTAATGGTATATATAATTTTCCCAGATAAGAGCTCAAAATCAGCCTTGTGCAGAAATGATAGAAACTGCCATTAAAATGGTTGAAAGTAGAAAAGTCAGGTAAAAAGTTAAAGACAATTTTTTCCCATTTTTTCTTTCTTTTTAAAGAGTTCACATTTTTTGAACCATTATTTTTTCAAAAGGAAAAAAAAAAATGTCAAAATCATTCTCTTTGTTCCCTTAGTTGTATGATAAGAAATGAATCGACAATAGTGCACCAGAAATAATCCCAAATGCTTAGAAATGCTTCCTTTGGGGAGAAATTTATGTTCTGTGGAGTATGAACAAAATGAAGTTCTTTATCATAATTACCACAATGAGACCCAGAGCATCCAGTGCTATCTACCTCTCCCTAGCACTTACACATAAAGCATCCTAAGTGTCATCTAACCCTGGTACCCCAGGGAAGCCAGGTTCATGGAGAATTATGCTGCCACAACTATTTGGGATAACAACTGCCCTAATCTCAGAGCCATGACTGTAATGCAGCTTTCAAGGATGTAAATCTTCTATAACTATAAACTACTGATTCTAGAACTAAACTCCCAGATTTTGTGGTAGGAGATCTCATTCTGCAATTCCATCTACTTACTGAAGATCACAAAATTATGCCTCAAAGTATCTTGAAATATCCATAAATAAAATCACAATTGTTTCCTTCTTTTATTCCACTACTCACTTTTAGTTCTTTCATTGCCTACTTTTCTTTTCTTTTCTTGGTGATGGGGTGATGGTGGTTGGATGTTGACTCTAGGTTATGTCTCAGCATGTGTTATCTGCTAATTTCACAAACTGTTAAACTGAAATTCACACTTAATTCCTCCCTCTGCTTAACCATCAATAACAATAAAGGACCATGTCTGTCACTCTAGGGATGCCTAAATATCTAACAAAACTTTGCCCAACTTTCATAATCACAAAAAGTACATTAGATTACAGTTCTTCCCCTTCTGTCAAGGACTGTTGCCATCCATCCTAACTGCCTATCCTCTTTTCAGTACTGACCCTTTCAATTGGATTGATCTTCACACTCTTGTCAAAATGGTCAACCTGGACTGAAGATAAAAAGATCCTCTGCTTTAATCAATGTAATGGCCTCTCCTCCTTAGGCTCATCTCTTGCTTATAGAATTCTAATCCCTACATTATTTCTAATCATTTGTCTTCTAACAGTTCCTGACTAGAGTATTGAGATATTTCAACTCTTAAAGTTGCATATATCTAGTGAACATACAATAACTTCCTCTCTGATAAGACTGGCACCAAAACTGCTTCCCCTTGATTTACCTAAGGCAGCACTTTCTAACCCTCATCTCATATTATCCACCATCTTCTGAGTCAAAACTTGCTTAAACAAGCTGCTGAAGCTGTTAATTATGACTTTAGATTCAACCGTGCATTCATAATTTCTTTTTCTAATTCTTTAATTCTTATATTGTAGTATCTTCTTAGTTTTCCCTAGTTACTGTCCTAAGTAAATTTTCTATTTTTTGTTTTACTATAGTTCTATAAATTAAACAAAATATGTATATGTTATACATATATATATATATATGTATACATATATGTATGTATATATGTATACATATATATATATATATATACATATATCTGCTTGCACAAAAGAACATAAGAAGTGTGTGTGTGTGTGTGTGTGTGTGTGTGTGTATACCATACCCCAAGGAAAATAATACTTATAAGAAAAAAATTGATGGGAGAAACATTTTTGACAACCTCCTCAAACCTTTCATATAGAATAAGTCTCTTGTCTCTCTCTCTGTCTCTCTCTGAGTCTCTTTTTCTTTCTCTCTCCCTTTTAATTAGTACATTCTGTAACTTTTACTATCAAGAAAGTTTCAAATGCCGTCTGTTAGGAAATGACTTTCCATCTTTGTTTCAGTAATCAAACTCAGAAACTCTAATCAGGAATACAGAGCATCCTTTCCCAGATGCTGAAAATTATGCTTTCCTCTCTCACCTCTCTTAAATGTATCTCTCTTACACCACTCATAACAGTCTAGTAGACCCTGAGATTCTTATATATTCTTGTTGTAAGAAGTTTTTGTTTCAGTTAAGATGGAGTACACACAACAAGCCACTCTTGTTCACTGATTATTAGTAAAAGTCAAGGAAGCAGCTACTAGAGGATGATGTAGAATAAATGAGAGCAGGCAGATAAGAGTAGGGAAATCAAAACAAAAAAAATGGCCATAGGGTAATAAATTGCCTGCTTGTTTTTGCTCTTTTTGATGTTATGTTTTACTCCGTGTTTTTGTTGTTACATCATGCTCATTTCTCTTTTTCTCCTGTATCTCCTTGATTAGACCCTCACAGCTCCAAGATTTGCAAATAGATATAGACAGAAAAATTATAAGAAAAAACACTTTCCTGGTGGATCAGATGGTAAAGAATCTGCCTGCAATGCAGGAGACCTGGGTTTGAACCCTGGGTTGGGAAGATCCCCTGTAGAAGGGAATGGCTACCAACTCGACTATGTTTGCCTGGAGAATCCCATGGACAGAGGAGCCTGGTGTGCTACAGTCAATGGGGTCACAAAGAGTCAGGCACAACTGAAGGACTAAACTTTCACACTTTTCTCAATAAAGGAGTAAGATGTTGCTGGAGGTAGAAGAATGACGTTCTTTTGATTTATCAAGCACCATCCTAGGCAAACCCTAGTTAAACCTTCACCTTCTTATGGTGAAGGCAACAGAGGCAACAGGAGGGGAGATGGTGGTGGCAGCAGGAACAGTTCCATACTCTTTCCTCCTGCTGTTTTCCTGCAATACTGACCCAGTCATGGGAATTTGCAATCAAATGAGGATACTAAATCCTCAGGTTTTTAACCAGAAAAGCAGGAAGGAAACCACTGAGAATTCAGGAGTATGGAGAAGATTGCAGACAAGTGGGCAAAAGAAGATTGCAGACAGGTGGACAAAAGAGAAATCTTGGGCTCTTCCATGACTACTGTAAGTAGAACTGATCAGAATCAAAAACACAAAAATTTTGAAGACTGAACAAGTGTGTAGATCACTGCCAGGCCCCAGAGTGAAACTTGGATGTTTAACTTACTGGACCAACCAAAATTGGTCAGCCAAGGCTTGAAAAGTAAACTGTCATTGGAATAACAATTCAAAGCAAGTAAATCAGTATTTGTAGTCTGAATCCAACCAGTTTGATTGGTTGCTTAAAAGTTTTCTTTAAAAGACTTTTGCTGCTGCTGCTGCTAAGTTGCTTCAGTAGTGTCCGACTCTGTGCGACCCCATAGACGGCAGCCCACCAGGCTCCACCGTCCCTGGGATTCTCCAGGCAAGAACACTGGAGTGGGTTATCATTTCCTTCTCCAACGCATAAAAGTGAAAAGTGAAAGTGAAGTCGCTCAGTTATGCCTGATTCTTAGCATCCCCATGGATTGCAGCCTACCAGGCTCCTCTGCCCATGGGATTTCCAGGCAAGAGTACAGGACGCTAAATCTCATAATTATTTGCTTGGGCTAGAAAATCACTGCAGGTGGTGACTGCAGCCATGAAATTAAAAGATGCTTGCCCCTTGGAAGAAAAGCTATGATCAACCTAGACAGCATATTAAAAAAACAAAGACATTACTTTACCAAGAAAGGTTCAGCTAGTCAAAGCTATGGTTTTTCCAGTAGTCACGTATGGATGTGAGAGTTGGACCATAAAGAAAGCTAGTACTGAAGAATTGATACTTTTGGGTTGCGGTATTGGGGAAGACTTTTGAGAGTTCCCTGGACTGTGAGGAGATCAAACCAGTCAATCCTAAAGGAAATCAGTCTTAAATATTCATTGGAAGGACTGAAGCTGAAGCTTGAATACTTTGGCCACCTGATGAGAAATACTGACTCACTGGGTAAGACCCTGATGCTGGGAAAGATTGAAGGCAGGAGGAGAAGGGGACGATAGGGGATGAGATAGTTGGATGCTATCACCAGCTCGATTGACATGAGTTTAAGCAAGCTCCAGGGGTTGGTGATGGACAGGGAAGCCTGGCATGTTGCAGTCCATGGGGTCACAAAGAATCGGACATGACTGAGCGACTATAATCTCATAATAGCTTTGAATTATTCATCATAATTATGCACCATGAACACAGTCTTCAAATGAATGGAAATAGAGAAGATTTTTCCATGAAGTAGAATCTTTACCAGTGGAAATTTTAGAACTGAAAAACACAATAATGCAAAAGTTTAAATCAACAAAAAGACTCAGTAATAGAGATGATATACAAAAGGGTCAGTGGAATTGAAGGTAGATCTATAGAAATCATAGTCTAAACACAGAGAAGAAAGATTAAAGCCGAATCAACCAAATTTCAGGGACCTGTGTGACAGTTTCAAAAGGTATAACATTTGTGTCATTGCAGACTCAATAGGAAGATTCGAGAGATAGGTCCTGACAAAATATTTGAATTGGCAATAGTTGAAAACCTCCAAAATGTGGTTCCCTGTTGTCTCAGATGGTAAAGAATCTGTCTGCAATGGGGAGACCTAGATTTGATCCCTGGGTCAGGAAGATCTCCTGGAGATGGGAATGGCTACCTACTCCAGGACTCTTGCCTGGAGAAGTCCATGGACAGAGGAAACTGGTGAGCTACAGTACACGGGGTCACAAAGAGTCGGACACGACTGCATAACTAACACTTTCAGTTCATTTCCCCAAGTGTGGTAACACCCATAAACTTGTAGATTCCAAAAAACCCAGAAAAACCCAAGCACAATGAAACTGAAGTAAACCATGCCCAGACACATCTTAATCAAACTCCTGAAAACAAACAAACAAAAATATATATAAAGGGAACATGATTAAAAGCAGACAGAGAAAGACAATACATTGCACATAGAAGAAAGTGGTCCAAGTGGGTCCAGATTTCTAATGAAAATCAATGGTAGCAACAGAGGAGCCTGGCAGGCTACAGCCGATGGTGATGCAAGAGCCGGACATGACTTGGTGACTAAACCGCCACCAATAAGAGAGTGGAACAGCATTTCTTAAAGTTCTGTGAGGGAAGACAGAGGTCAACTTAGAATTCTCTGTTCATCAAAACTATCTTTACAAAGGAAAGTGAAATATATTCTCAGATGAAGGAAAATTAAGACAACTTGTTACCACAGACATGGATGCAAAGGAGCTTGCTTATTCAGTTGAAAAGATGCTATAAAACAGGAAATTTGGAAACTTAAGGATGAATTAAGAGCAACAAAAATGGCAACTATCTATACAAATGTAATAGAATACATTTTGCCTCTTATAATTTTAAAATATTTTAAAACCCTCTTACATTTAAAAAAATTATCTATTTTAATTGGAGGCTAATTACTTCACAATACTGTGTGGTTTTTGCCATACATTGACATGAATCTGCCATGGGTGTACATGAGTTCCCCATCCTGAACCCCCCTCCCACCTCCCTCTCCATCCCATTCCTCAGGGTCATCCCAGTGTACCATCCCTGAGCACCCTGTCTCATGCGTTCAACCTGGACTGGCGATCTGTTTCACATATGATAATATACATGTTTCAAAGCTATTCTCTCAAATCATCCCACCCTTGCCTTTCCCCACAGAGTCCAAAAGACTCTTCTATACATCTGTGTCTCTTCTGCTGTCTCGCATGTAGGGTCATCATTATCATCTTTCTAAATTCCATATATTTGCATTAGTATACTGTATTGGTGTTTTTCTTTCTGACTTACTTCATTCTGTACAATAGGCTTCAGTTTCATCCACCTCATTAGAACTGATTCAAATGTATTATTTTTAACGGCTGAGTAATATTCCATTGTGTACATGTACCACATCTTTCTTTTCCATTCATCTGCTGTGGAAATCTAGGTTGCTTCCATGTTCTAGTAATTATAAACAGTGCTGCAGTGAACATTGGGGTACACGTGTCTCTTTCAATTCTGGTTTCCTTGGTGTGTATGCCCAGTATTGGGATTGCTGGGTCATATGGCACTTCTATTTCCAGTTTTTTTTTAAGGAATTTCCACACTGTTCTCCATAGTGGCTATACTAGTTTGCATTCCCACCAACAGTGTAAGAGGGTTCCCTTTTCTACACACCCTCTCCAGCATTTATTGCTTGTAGACTTTTGGATAGCAGCCATCCTGACTGGCGTGTAATGGTACCTCATTGTGGTTTTGATTTGCATTTCTCTGATAATGAGTGATGTTGAGCATCTTTACATGTGTTTGTTAGCCATCTGTATGTCTTCTTTGGAAAAATGTCTGTTTAGTTCTTTGGCCCATTTTTTGATTGGATTGTTTATTTTTCAGGAATTGAGCTGCAGGGGCTGCTTGTATATTTTTGGGATTAATTCTTTGTCAGTTGCTTCATTTGCTATTATTTTCTCCCATTCTGAAGGTTGTCTTTTCCCCTTGCTTATAGTTTCCTTCGTTGTGCAAAAGCTGTTAAATTTAATTAGGCCCCATTTGTTTATTTTTGCTTTTATTTCCAATATTCTGGGAGGTGGGTCATAGAGGATCCTGCTGTGATTTATGTCACAGACTGTTTTGCCTATGTTTTCCTCTAGGAGTTTTATAGTTTCTGGTCTTACATTTAGATCTTGAATCCATTTTGAGTTTATTTTTGTGTATGGTGTTAGAAAGTGTTCTAGTTTCATTCTTTTACAAGTGGTTGACCAGTTTTCCCAGCCCCATTGTTAAAGAGATTGTTTTTTCTCCATTGTATATTCTTGCCTACTTTGTTAAAGATAAGGTGTCTATAGGTGTGTGGATTTATCTCTGGGTTTTCAATTTTGTTCCATTGATCTATATTTCTGTCTTTGTGCCAGTATCATGCTGTCTTGATGACTGGGCTTTGTAGTATAGCCTGAAGTCAGGCAGGTTGATTCCTCCAGTTCCATTCTTCTTTTTCAAGATTGCTTTGGCTATTCAAGGTTTTTTGTATTTACATACAAATTGTGAAATTATTTGTTCTAGTTCTCTGAAAAATACCGTTGGTAACTTGATAGGGATTGCATTGAATCTATAGATTGCTTTGGGTAGTATACTCATTTTCACTATATTGATTCTTCTGATCCACAAACATGGTATATTTCTCCATCTGTTTGTGTCCTCTTTGATTTCTTTCATTAGTGTTTTATAGTTTTCTATATATAGGTCTTTTGTTTCTTTAGGTAGATATATTCCTAAGTATTTTATTCTTTTTGTTGCAATGGTGAATGGAACTGTTTCCTTAAGTTCTCTTTCTGTTTTCTCATTGTTAGTGTATAGGAATGCAAGGGATTTCTCTGTGATAATTTTATATCCTGCTACTTTACTATATTCATTGATTAGCTCTAGTAATTTTCTGGTGCAGTCTTTAGAGTCTTCTATGTAGAGGATCATGTCACCTGCAAACAGTGAGAGTTTTACTTCTTCTTTTCTGATCTGGGTTCCTTTTATTTCTTTTTCTTCTCTGATTGCTGTGGCTAAAACTTCCATAACTATGTTGAATAGTAGTGGTGAGAGTGGGCACCCTTGTCTTGCTCCTGCCTTTGGGGGAAATGTTTTCAATTTTTCACCATTGAGGATAATGTTTGCTGTGAGTTTGTCATATATAGCTTTTATTATGTTGAGGTATGTTCCTTCTATTCCTGATTTCTGGAGAGTTTTAATCATAAATGAATGTTGAATTTTGTCAAAGGCTTTCTCTGCATCTATTGAGGTAATCATATGGCTTTTATCTTTTAATTTGTTGATGTGGTATATCACATTGATTGATTTGTGGATATTATAGAATACTTGCATCCCTGGGATAAAGCCCACTTGGTCATGATGTGTGATCTTTTTAATATGCTGTTGGATTCTGTTTGCTAGGATTTTGTTAAGGATTTTTGCATCTATGTTCATCAGTGATATTGACTTATAGTTTTCTTTTTTTGTGTGTATGGCATCTTTGTCTGGTTTTGATATTAGGGTGATGGTGACCTCATATAATGAGTTTGGAAGTTTACCTTCCTCTGGAATTTTCTGGAACAGTTTGAGTAGGAGAGGTGTTAGCACTTCTCTAAATTTTTGGTAGAATTCAGCTGTGAAGTTGTCTGGTCTTGAGCTTTTGTTTGCTGGAAGATTTTTTATTGCAGTTTCAATTTCCGTGCTTGTGATGGGTCTGCTAACATTTTTCTATTTCTTCCTAGTTCAGTACTGGAAAGTTATACTTTTCTAAGAATTTGTCCATTTCTTCCAAGTTGTCCATTTTATTGGCATATAGTTGCTGATAGTAGTCTCATGATCCTTTGTATTTCTGTGTTGTCTGTTGTGATTTCTCCATTTTCATTTCTAATTTTGTTGATTTGATTCTTCTCTCTTTTTTTCTTGATGAGTCTGGCTAATGGTTTGTCTATTTTATTTATCTTCTCAAATAATCAGCTTTTGGTTTTGTTGATTTTTGCTATGGTCTCTTTTGTTTCTTTTGCATTTATTTCTGCCTTAATTTTTATGATTTCTCTCCTTCTACTAACCCTGGGTTCTTCATTTCTTTCTTTTCTAGTTGCTTTAAATGTAGAGGGTGCACACAGAACATTCTCCAGGATAGATCACATCCTGGGCCATAAATCTAGCCTTGGTAAATTAAAAAAACATTGAAATCATTCCAAGCATCTTTTCTGATCACAATGCAGTAAGATTAGATGTCAACTAAAGGAAAAAAACTATTACAAATTCCAACATATGGAGGCTAAACAACATGCTTCTGAATAACCAACAAATCACAGAAGAAATAAAAAAAAGAAAGAAAAATCTGCATGGAAGTGAATGAACATGAAAACACAACAACTCAAAACCTTTGGGACTCAGTGAAAGCAGTGCTAAGGAAGGTTCATAGCAATACAAGGTTCCCTCAAGAAACAAGAAAAAAGTAAAATAAATAACCTATGTATGACTATTGAAAGCAAAAATTACTACATTGCCTACATTTTTTTTAAATTATGTATATAAAATACATATGACAACTACCAGATAAATTAGGGATCCCTGTGGGATATTTTACTTTGACTTTTCAAAGAACCAGTTTTATATTAATATTTTATTGCATAGTTCAAAAAAAGCACTCTTGGATAGGAAGCCAACATAGCTTAGATGCCAATTATTTACAATCTGATCTTTAGATTTAATGCAATCTCCATGAAAACCTCAGAAGACATTTTATAACAATAAAAAACTGTTTCTGAAATTTGTGTGAAAGAGATGTGAACTTGAAGAGCCAAAATGATTTTGAGAAAGAACAACAAACTTAAAAGATTCAGACTTCATGATTTTAAGACTCACAAAAAAAACTGCATTAATCAAGGTTATGTGGAGTAGACACATTGAACAACGGAACAGACTAAATAGTACAGAAATGGAAACAAATATAGTCAATTAATTTTTGAAAAAATTGTAAATGCAATTCAAAAAAAGGACTTTAAATTTTATACTATAGATAAAATTTAAGTGGCTCATATATTTATTTAAATGTAAAACATAAACCTATTAAAAAAGAAAACATTGGAAAAACCTTTGTGAACTTTAGTTAGGCCAAGTATCCTTATTGATGAGAATAAAACAATGATTAATAAAAATTATTAATTGAGCTCTATCAAAATTAAAAACCTTTGCTAGGAGAAAAAGATCCTGTTATTGATGTGAAAAGGCTTCATTGGAAGACAGCCCAGTGGTTAAATGAAGCACACACCTCCCATAGCACCCAGCAATCCTACTCATGCATTTATCCTGGAGAAATGCCTATATATTTAAACAAAAATCTGTATATGGATAGCTCTAGCAGTACTATCTGTAGTCACCCAAAGGTGGGCATAACCTAAATTTTCCTTAATATTTAAATAAAAAATAAATTTTGGTATAATGGAATGCTATCCAGCATTTAAAAAGAAACTATTGATAAACATAACACAACTGAATCTCAAAAGCACTATTCTAAGTGGATGTGAGAGTTGGACTGTGAAGAAAGCTGAGGGTTGAAGAATTGATGCTTTTGAACTGTGGTGTTGAAGAAGACTCTTGAGACTCCCTTGGACTTCAAGGAGATCCAACCAGTCCATCATAAGGAGGTCAGTCCTGGGTATTCATTGGAAGGACTGATGCTGAAGCTGAAACTCTAGTACTTTGACCACCTCATGCGAAGAGTTGACTCATTGGAAAAGACCCTGATGCTGGGAGGGATTGGGGGCAGGAGGGGAAGGGGACGACAGAGGATGAGATGGCTGGATGGCATCACTGACTCGATGGACAGGGGTGTGAGTAAATTCCAGGAGTTGGTGATGGACAGGGAGGCCTGGCGTGCTGTGATTCATGCAAAGAGTCGGACACGACTGAGCGACTGAACTGTACTGAAGTGGAAGAAACAACTTCCACTGTTACATATTATCTGATTCTAAGTATATCACATTCTGGAAGAGACAAAATTACAGGGATGGAGAATAGGTTTCTGACTGACTTCCATGGAGCAGCACAAGACAAATTTTCGGGGTTGTGTAATTATTCTGTATCCTGTTTGTAGTGATGGTTACACAAATTTAAACATATATTAAATTCATACAGTTACACACAAAAGTGTGACTTTTTACCATATATAAATTTAATTATATATTTATGTATATTTATATTTTTTATTTCAGGAAAGACCATGTATAAATATGTATATGTGTCTGTACATATACACACAAAATCCAATTAAAAAAAAAGTAGAGAAACTTGTTGATATCACTTACCCAGTTGTTGATTTATTTATGAATTCATTCAACGATGCCTCCAATTCAACCAATATTTCTTGGGCCCCAACTTTATCACAGATAAAAACACTTTAAACCTCCCACAGTCTCTTTTACCCTTTTCTTCCTCAAGGATTATAGGGGCTGAAAAACAGAAATTCCACCTATAAAAGAAAAGGAGTGTTGCTTAAATTAAGCCGAGGTTACCATTTCTATCAGTGAATTGAAGGTGAAAAAAAACACAGGGACAAATAATTATTTTGTTCCTCTCTCCATCCCTCCTTTTCTGTCTATCTCTTTCCCTCTTCTCTTCCCCCCCAGGGTGATTGGGTCCAGAGGCTTCCTGACTGAGATTGAACACAGAGCACTACAGCCCAATGCTTTAGAGACAAATTATTTTTCTCTGTGTTTCAAAATCTTTTCTTATTTGTGTCCATCATTTCTAACATCTGTATGGTAAGATGCTAAAATTTGGGTTGGGGTGTGGGTGGGGGTTTGTGTGTGTGTGAGTGGATTATTCTTATTCTACAATTGTTCACTGGAAATAAGTACTCACTTCTGTTGTAACTGTCCTTTAAAATGACTAAAATATACTGTTATTATTCCCTATGCACATATTATTCTAGCAAGGTAAGAATAATTGAGGTGCCAAATAAAAATGAAAAATTCTTAGATCTTCCAGAATAATAATATTTTAGCACATTTCTTCCTATTTATGAATATGTATATCCCCCCAATTGAATGTAGTAACAGACATAAACTTTTCTTAGATACAAATGACTTTTATAATAAATAATTGAATTTGTTTATTAGAGAATCATTATGTAACAAAATTTTAAATTCAATAGATAATTTATTCTAGTCTCAAAGTATGGTACAGAGGAGGGTAGTTCAAAAACTGTCTGGGCAATCTTCTCCATGAGTTTCCTCATGGAACAAGGATCTCTCTGACTTTATTCTTCCCATTTGCTTGAATGCTATTTCCAATATGAACTCATAATTCAGTACAACTGATCCAAATCTTGCCGTCATGTTCACATGATGTTCACAACCCCAAAAAGAGGAAGACAATTATAATTAAATGGGCCAAGGTGAGTAGTAACTGTCTTTTAAGGTAAAGTTATAAAAACATGCTACTGGACATTTTTGCTTGAATCTCCCTTATTGGAAATTTTTGATGTAGTATCATCTAGCTGAAAGTGGGTCCTTATTTTTAGCAGCTCTGGTCCCATGTAAAAACATAGTTGCAATAAAACAGTAGACCAAATTTTGGGATGACTGATTCTCTGTTACAATTGTCATATGATATTGTCCGTGATTTCCCTTTCAAATATCAGTCTTTTTTTTCCAGCTAATAGTGGAATTGCTATTCTTCATTAAAGAAAGTGAAAAAGTGAAAGTGAAGTCGCTCAGCCGTGTTGGTCTCTTTGCGACCCCATGGACTGTAACCTACCGGCCTCCTCCGTCCATGGGATTTTCCGGGCAAGGGTATTGGAGTGGGTTTCCATTTCCTTCTCCAGGGAATCTTCCCGACCCAAGGATCGGACCCAGGTCTCCCGCATTGCAGGCAGATGCTTTATCCTCTGAACCACTAGGGAAGCTCTTGGTTAATTAGCTGAATAATCATCATGTGTTTTGACATTGTAGATATTATTAGTAGAAACTGATGATATTTAATGAGGACCAATTATTTTGTTGGGAAAGGGAATGGTCTGCAAATGAAACATAGAAATGGTCAATCATGATTTGTCATTTTAAGTTCTATTTATGCACACACATATACAAACACATACACAAACACATACATATCTTACCACTTCATATGGAAGTTTTTAACTAATGATATGATATACTACTAAACATTATCAAAGATATAAAAGTTGTTGAATCATAATGGTATCTTTCTTGATTTTGGGAATAGAAAAGATTAGTGATAGTCCTCTTCACTTCATATATTTATTAAGATGAATATCTACATTTACTTTCAACTTAACTTCACAGTTCAGATGATGAAAAATATGCAAAGTAAGTGAAGCAACTCAACAAAGTAGGCTGAAAAGGTCAAATTCCAAAAGTTGTCCATGTCTTGCAAGCACCATTTAGACTGAAAAAGATGCAAGCATTCATAACTTCACATTCCAAAATTACAGTGGATGTTCATTTAAGTGGCAGTAATAAAATATTCTCCAGGAAAACTTTTATTGTGTCTGGAATAACTGACTTAAAATAAGAGCTCTAAATATATTGAGTTCTATTTCCTTACTGAATTGTAGAGTGATTAGGTAAGAGGACTCTTCTATTTCTCTGAAACTTGATTTTTCCATTGAAGATAATACATATTCAACCATTCATTAATCCATTCCACAAATGTTTACTGAGTACCACTTATATGTTAGGAAATGTGCTAGACATTTTGAATGGTTCTTCTTAAGGAGAATGGTAAATTAATGAATATTCTAGTAACAGTCATAATACTAAGATTTTAGTTTTGAGTAGGTCTTCTATTTGCTCTGTATTCTCAAAATGTAAGCTTCACTTCGTTCATCTGTTCTGCTTACTAGAATAGAAGGGCAAACCAGAAGGATACATTTGATTCATTTGAATGCTAAAATTCTGTTGTTAGAATAACATGTTAAATTGTTAAATTCCTGTAATTTTCTTGGGCCAATATTTTAATGCACATATTTCTTCTTTTGCCTTTCTTTGGGATTGGAATGAAAACTCACATTTTCCAGTCCTCTGGCCACTGCTGAGTTTTCCAAATGTGTTGTCATATTGAGTGCAGCTCTTTCACAGCATCATCTTTTACAATTTGAAATAGTTCAACTGGAATTCCATCACCTCCACTAGCTTTGTTTGTAGTGATGCTTCCTAAGGCCCATTAGACTTCACATTCCAGGCTGTCTGGCTCTAGGTGAGTGATCACACCATAGTGATTGTCTGGGTCATGAAGATTTTTTTTTTTTTTTTTTGCACAGTTCTGTGTATTCTCGCCACCTCTTCTTAATGTCTTCTGCTTCTGTTAGGTCCATACCATTTCTGTCCTTTATTAAGCCCATCTTTGCATGAAATGTTCCCTTGGTATCTCTAATTTTCTTGAAGAGATCTCTAGTCTTTCCCATTCTATTGTTTTCCTCTATTTCTTTCCAATGATCACCGAGAAAGTCTTTCTTATCTCTCCTTGCTATTCTTTGGAACTCTGCATTCAAATGGGTATATCTTTCCTTTTCTCCTTTGCTTTTCACTTCTCTTCTTTCCACAGCTATTTGTAAGGCCTCCTCAGACAGTCATTTTGCTTTTTTGCATTTCTTTTTCTTGGGGATGGTCTTGCTCCCTGTCTCCTGTACAATGTCATGAACCTCAGTCCATAGTTCATCAGGCACTCTGTCTATCAGATCTAGTCCCTTAAATCTATTTGTCACTTCCACTGTATAATCGTAAGGGATTTGATTTATGTCTTGCCTGAAAGGTCTAGTGGTTTTCCCTACTTTCTTCAATTTAAATTTGAACTTGGCAATAAGGAGTTCATGATCTCAGCCACAGTCAGCTCCCAGTCTTGTTTCTGCTGACTGTATAGAGCTTCTCCATTTTTGCTGCAAAGAATATAATCAATCTGATTTTGGTATTGATCATCTGGTGATGTCCATGTGTAGAGTCTTCTCTTGTGTTGTTGGAAGAGGGTGTTTGCTATGACCAGTGCGTTCTCTTAGCAAAACTCTATTAGCCTTTGCCCTGCTTCCTTCTGTACTCCAAGGGCAAATTTGCCTGTTACTCCAGGTGTTTCTTGACTTCCTACTTCTGCATTCCAGTCCCCGATCATGAAAAGGACATCTATTTGGGGTGTTGGTTCTAAAAGGTCTTGTAGGTCTTCATAGAACCGTTCAACTTCAGCTTCTTCAGCATTCCTGGTCAGGGCATAGACTTGGATTACCATGATATTGAATGGTTTACCTTGAAAATGAAGAGAGATCATTCTGTCATTTTTGAGACTGCATCCAAGTACTGAACTTCATACTCTTTTGTTGACTATGGGCTACTCCATGTCTTCTAAGGGATTCCTGCCCATCTGAGTTAAATTCACCCATTCTAGTCCATTTTGGAAAAGGCAGAGGAACCAGAGATCAAATTGCCAACATCTGCTGGATCATCAAAAAAGCATGAGAGTTCCAGAAAAATATCTATTCCTGCTTTATTGACTATGCCAAAGTCTTTTGGATTGTGTGGATCACAAAGAACTGTGGGAAATTCTTGAAGACATGGAAGTACCAGACCACCTGACCTGCCTCTTGAGAAATTTGTATGTAGGTCAGGAAGCAACAGTTAGAACTGGACATGGAATAACAGACTGGTTCCAAATAGGGAAAGGAGTATGTCAAGGCTGTATATTGTCACCCTGCTTGTTTAACTTCTATGCAGAGTACATCATGAGGAACATTGGGCTGGATGAAGCACAAGCTGGAATCAATATTGCTGGGAGAAATATCAATAACCTCAGATATGCAGATGACACCACCCTTATGTCAGGAAGTGAAGAAGAACTAAAGAGGCTCTTGATGAAAGTGAAACAGGAGAGTGAAAAAGTTTCTCAAAGCTCAACATTCAGAAAACTAAGATCATGGCATCCGGTCCCATCACTTCATGGCAAATAGATGGGGAAACAGTGGAAACAGTGGCAGACTTCATTCTTTTGGGCTCCAAAATCACTGAAGATGGTGACTGCAGCCATGAAATTAAAAGACACTTACTCCTTGGAAGGAAAGTTTTGACCAACCTAGACAGCACATTAAAAAGCAGAGACATTACTTTGCCAACAATGGTCATCTAGTCAAGGCTGTGGTTTTTCCAGTAGTCATGTATGATGTGAGAGTTGGACTATAAACAAAGCTGAGCACCGAAGAACTGATGTTTTTGAATTGTGGTGTTGGAGAAGACTCTTTAGAGTCCCTTGGACTGCAAGGAGATTCAACCAGTCCATCCTAAAGGAAATTAGTCCTGAATATTCATTGAAAATACTGATGTTGAAGCTGAAGCTCCAATACTTTGGCCATCTGATGCAAAGAGCTGACTTATTTGAAAAGACCTTGATGCTGGGAAAGATTGAATGTGAGAGGAGAAGGGGAACACAGAGCATGAGATGGTTAGGTGGCATCACTGAGTCAACGGACATGAGTTTTAGTAAACTCCAGGAGTTGGTGATGGACCAGGAGGCCTGGCTGGCGTGCTGCAGTACACTGGGTCGCAAAGGGTCAGACACGCCCTAGTGACTGAAATGAACTGAACTGAATTGATTTCTTCTTGCAAGCATGCTCAGTTGTGTCCAACTCTTTGTGAACCCATGGACTGTAGCAGCAAGGTTCCTCTCTACATGAGACTTCTCATGCAAGAATACTGAAATGGGTTGCCATTTCCTTCTCCAGGGGATCTTCCCAACCTAGGGATCGAGCCCACTTCTCCTCTGTCTCCTGCACTGGCAGGCAGATTCTTTACCAGATCAGGCAAATTTCACTTAGGATACTGTTTCCTAGAGGTCATTATCTTTTCAGAAATGTATGTTCATTTAACTCACAAAATAGATTTTATCAGAAGAACACATGTATCTTCCCTCCATAATTTCAAGATGATAAAGTGTGTGAAATTAGAATCCTCCTAAAGTTTCTGTCATCCTGTCTTATGATGCCCTATGTTTGATACAAATAAAGAAGGGTGTCCTCCTGAAGCTATTTACACTTTCATTCATTTGTATAAAAAGCAATAATATCCTCACAGTGAATCTAAACTGCTTGTCATCGCTAGAGTTCTGCTGGTAATTACTTCAATGCACTCTGAAACTATGCAATGTGGTCCACTAGTAAATTATGTAGACATCTATATTTTTCATTTTCCTTGGACAGTTAATTTATGTTGACTACAAATGTAAATCTTTCACAGATGTAACTACTTTTATCTAATACTATGTGGAACATTTACTGACCTGGTAAAGCCTTGTTTGTATTTCCTGCTGGCATGGGAGTTGAGCAAGAAGGTTAACAGCCATGCCAACCAGTCAGCATGCAATTTGGTCTCTGCCATAGGGTTTGTCAAGCAGGAAGGCCCTTTTCAGCATATTGGTGTTCTGGGAAATGGGAGAATCATGTCTCTTCTCTATATCGACACAACGTGTCAAGGGAGACAAAGTGTTTCTAAAGGCTACTTGGAGGAGAGTGCTGTCAAAATGTGACAGATTCTATATTATCATCATAAACTCAGACTGTAGTGCATGCTGTGACTGGAAAAATAGATAATAGATGTCAGAGAAAGAGAATAGTGAAAGGAAAATGAATGCAACAATACAAGTTGATCATGCTGGTCCAAAGTATATACTGATATGTCAAAAGCCATAATAGTTGGTTCCAAGCATCAGAACTCAGAAAGTGATTTTAGGAGGAAAATACATGCCAAAGTCAAGTATCCTTTGGACAGCAGAATTCAACCAGATATTAGCCCTGGTTCTCAGTGATCCTCACAAACAAGGAAGTTACAGAATGACCAGAAGTGGGACAAATCAATAATTCTATTCATGATGATGAGGAGTTGCTATGGGAACTGTTCCTCCAAATATTTTATGATTAAACACAGGGTTCCTGACATAGAACAGGACTAGGAATATCTGATATCTTTATGATTGCCTTCTCGGACCTTATTTCAGAAAATCTTCAATGTTTCCATCCTCATTCGTGTAGTTCAGTGGGATACTAGTGGCTTTTATTAAAACAGAATTTCAGCTCCAATATGCTTAGTGAATTGGATTGAAGTTAGGAACATTATCCTAGCTGGTATAGTGAGAATTTTTTCATTAGTAATTTGGCAAACCTGGGTGAGGCTATTTTCTCTCTTTAAGTGGTTGAGTATTTAGTATGTAAACTGGGAACTACATATGGCTCTAAATTGTGCGTTATAAGAGAAGGGAACAAAGAATGCCAGTCTGACCAGAAGAGAATGAGGCAGTTCTGCAGGAATCAATGAAGGACAATGAAGACGGGTTCCTCATGGCATCAGAACCTCTGACTCTGGTTTATTTTGTGACACACAAGTCTGGATTCTGTGGAATACCATGGATTCTTATAATGTAGCCTACACTCTTTGTTAAGAAAAATCTATTAGATGCATAAAATGAGTCTTACCTAACATACATGAGAGAGATATCAAGGAGGACTAGGATGGGTCCCAATTCATCAGTTTTGTTGACTGGAATTCAAGTTGCGCTTGCCATATAACCAGGGCTTTCCTGGTGGCTCAGACGGTAAAGAATCCAACGGCAATGCAGGAGACCTGAGTTTGATCCCTGGTTTGAGAAGATCCCCTGAAGGAGGGCATGGCAACCAATTCCAGTATTCTGTCCTGGAGAATCCCCATGGACAGAGGAGCCTGGCAGGTATTGTCCATAGGGTCGCACAGAGTTGGACATGACTGAGTGACTAAGCATACACTATATAACCAAGGAAATGACAGCATTCATCCAGTACCTAAATCTGGTTTGATGATAAAGAAGGGTGATTCAAGACGTATCAGTTCATGGACTACCTGATTCTGGATCTTGGGCTTAATTTAAAGCTAAAGTGTGTAAAAATCTCTCTTCAGATCTAAGAAAATAAGACTCATGGTGAGGGCACAATTCAGCAAGTCAGTATAAAAATGATCTACAAAAAGTCAGTATAAAAAAGGGAAGAGTATGCAACCTGTGTACCTACCTTCAATTTTCTAATTATTCCATATATTAAAGGAAAGATAATTAATACTTGATGAGTTGATAGAACTTGTTGATTTCATATAACTTAGCAAAGGTCTCTTTTTCTTTCATTTAATTGCCAAGCTATACCTTATCATCCTACTTATCCAGATAAATAATCCAAGGCTCAAGGTAGTGAATTTAAGCAAATTCCAGGAGATAGTAGAGGACAGGGAAGCCTGGTGTGCTGCAATCCATGGGGTTGCACAGTCAGACACAACTTATTGAGTGAAAAACAAGATAGTGAAGCCTCTTCCATGGTCAGAAAACTCAAGATGTGATACATCACTGTGACTGTACATTCTGTATATAACCCTTGTCCTACATTTTGCCATTAACAATTTACCAACTGCTATATTAATTGATTGTCTTCTGTATGCTGGCAGTGTAGCAAATATTATCTCTGTAATGTCTAATTTTTGTAATTATACTAAGGCCAAGTAGGTGTGTGTTGAATGTGACAGAGCCAGATTTTAGATTCCAAAGTGTTTAGTTCTAAAGTCTACCATTTTAGGTTACTTTGCTTTTTTTTTTTTGATTAAGTGCATCTCTATTTTTTACTATTTCCTAGTTTCTGGAAGAAGAAAACCTTCTGTTTTCAAATAACTTAATATGTGTATACAGAGAGCATGCTGGAGAACTAACTGCAATACAGTTATGACACTTGAATTCAGTAGCTATAGAATTCACTGTGGAATATATATATCAGTACCCTCAGAATGCAGTGGAATAAGGAGTTCTTAGCTGACCTGAAGAGACATTGCTTGTTGACCCTAAAATTCCTAAAAAAGAATGAGGAATTTGGATATTTTAGGCGTTTTTATTGGTAGCTTCCTTTTTTCAGTATTCAACAGTGGAGCTTCTGAGTGAGTCTTAGTTTTCTAGGGCTTCTTTACCAAAGTACCACAAATCCAGCAGGGGCAAGGGGGAGCTGGGGGTTAAAGGACAGAAATTTATTTATTCATAGTTCGAGATATCCTAGACCCAAGTGTTGAGAGGACACATTCCTTCTGAGGGCTGTGCCTTTAGCCTAGCTTCTGGCAGCTTGTTTGCTGGCAGTCTCCAGTTTAGATGCATCACTCCAGTCTCTGCTTTGATCTGTGGCATGCGGTATTTTCCCCATGTGTGTGTCTCTGTGCACCTTTACTCATTTTACAAGGACGCCAGTCATACTGGATTATGATCCACCCTAATGACCTCATCTTAGTGTAAATAACTATATCTGCAATGACTCTACTTCCAAGGTCACATCCTGAGGTTCTTGGGATTAGGATTTCATATATGAATTTCTAGGGGGACACGATTCAACCCATAACCAGGTGTTTTGTAGATGAATAGTCTCTAACCCCAGCTCTGCTTGCAACTGACTTCACATTTAAGTTGCTCTTAGGGCTTACAGATACTGACTCTGGAGAAGTTAAATCTTATCAACCTCATCTCTTTCCTTTTCTATCAATTCCTCATCTTCCAGCTGTCTCCTGTTTTATCTCTCTCTCCTTCCTTGCTTTCAAGTCTGCTATCGCTTACCACGATGTCTCTGTCATAAGATAAGTTTTTGCTGGTCCATTTGTAGTCAGAAAGGAGACTTTGCTGACTACATCACTTCCATCTGTTCTGGATGATTAAATTTCTTTTATATTCTGACCAGGCCATAAATCCAGCATTATTTTTAGGCAATTGCAAAATTGGTCTGTTCACGTCTTTTGTCAAAGAATAAACCAATCAGTAAATTTTACTGGGAAGACAGACCATCTCATAAATTACTTTTACAAACATCATAAACAGTCATGCTAGGAAAGAATCAATTTTAATTTATTATTTTTATTCTGTGTCATTAAAAAAAAAAAGATATTTAAAGCTGTGTTCTGGCTGACTTTCATGTTGAACATAGAAATATTAGAATTGCTGACTCAGCCCAGAGCCTGTTGATGCATTTTATTGTTTTTTTTTCCTTTACAAATATCATTAAGTGTGAAGCATTTAGATTCATTTGTTTTCCCTAAGAGCTGGAAGGTCCAAGTCACTTGCCATTTTCGTGATTCCAAACAGGCTTTAGAAATTAGTAAGAGGGAGGTTCAGGAAACTCCTTTCACTCTTGGGATAAAGTAAAGCTCCCTTTATCATTACATTCTCCCAAATTTCTTTATTTTCCACAACACCTGACTTCAAGATTTCCTAACATTTTGGATTTCTAAACACTTATTTTTTGTGGTCTAGGGATAAATAGCAGCTATTTATCTCTGGACTTTTGACCACATTGCTGACATAAAGTCATATCAGCTTTCCATTGGTCCCTATAAGCTGTTTACCTACACTTCATACCAGTTTAGTGTTCAGCCAAATGTTGCATGGATAATGTAAAGGAGAAAATCATATGCATTAGGATTATAAAAAAGATATTAAAAAGTGAAGGTTATTCAGAAATAATAGAACATTCTCTTCACAACCATATGTGATAATTAACACATTAGTTCAGTAGCTCTATATTGCCTGAGTGGAGCAAATATATTTCATTTTTATAACTCCATAGAGATTTTAATGGGCATTTTATGTGTTAGGTTTCAATTTCTAGGAGGAAATGTCTTTAATTTTCTCCACTATGTAACAAATGATATCTGTTTAGTTTTTTGGTTATTTGAGAAAGAAATATAATTTATCTCAACCTCCATGTTCACCATTTTAGTAAATGTTCAAAGTTGAATGTATGTGTATATTAAAAAATGCCTTCACATTGTCATTTTGGATGTTTATTATTTGGGTTGGGTTGTGACTGAGAACAGAAGAGGAGAAATATCCCATTTATTCAGAAATGATCTCTGTGAGTTATTGAATCTGTAAGAATTTTTTTTAGCTAATCAGGCTTTCTCTTGTCCTGTGTCTTAGAGTCAAAATTGAATTGAGTTTTTGACAGAGAGAGTTGAGCTGGCCAAGAGTCAGAACCCACAGGCTTTATATCATTGATATTAATGACAGCATGCACAGGTTAAAAATATGTATTTTTTAATTGGAGACTACTAATGGAAATTTTAAGGAAAATCATTTCTCTTTTATATTATAAATGATGTACTTTAAACTGAGAAAATTCTACATTATAAAATGATAGTTTGTTGTAGGAAAAATAAAAAGAGTTGTGGATAGGGATCCAAAGTCCTGTTTTCATATACTTTCCTGCTACAGATAAGAAAATCTAAATTCACAGAAACCAAGTAAAAGTCCTAAGAACATAAAAGAAGTTGATTACAAAATGATTACTAAAAACAGAGGTTTCTGAGTCCAAGTCAGTCACTTATCTAACATGGCCTGGGATATGTTTGGTTAATTTTTTTCCAAAACATTAGTTTGTTTAATGGGGCAAAAATGAATCAGTTGTTAGGCCAAGGGAGCCACTCCAATTGGAGAGATTCATACAATGTTACGTGATTATAAATTCCAAGTCTAAGTGGGGTAAATGAGGAGACTATAGCTGTAATTCAGTCACAGTCACTCAGGAAGACTATGACCGATGTAGAGATACAAAGAGACGGGCTCTGCCTCTGACCTGTTACCCTTCTTAAGAAGCTCCATGGCAACCCTGCTACGAGAAAGAGCAAACAATATTCTGTTTTTAAATAGACAAAACTTTTTTAGGAATGTGTTACAATTTTATTTTCAGTTGATCATCTGCTTTTCTACCATTTTAATGTTTTTTTTTAAATTGTGGTAAAAGTTACATAATATAAAACATACTATTTTTACCATATTTAACTGTACAGTTCAGTGGCATTAAGTACATTCGCATTGTTGTACAACTCTCACCATCATCCATCTCCTGAATTTTGATCCACAGAATTCATAATTGTCTGTAATCTGATCTCAGTTTTGGTGTCTGTGCTTATTTTGATTTTCTTTGTCCTTATCATTAACTTGGATTATGCTTATTTAAAATTTATATTAAACTATGAGACAAACAACAGAAATGGGTAAGATAAGTACTATTTAGTAAGTACTTTCCATATGTAGGAATTATGCTGGCTATTTTTATTTATCTTTTCTATCAATTCTTCGTAGTAACACAGAATTCAGTTGCATTATCCCAAGTAATAAGAACAATTATTGAGGCAATGACTTAAACAGGCCACACTCAGAGCAGTTGAAATTCAAAAAAAAAAAAAAGAAGAAATAAAGAAAAATGTGGTCTGCTGATTGAAAAGTGATATTATAAAAAGTAAAGGTCTTTATTTACATTTTTAAGCGTTTGGGAAATCTCTGTTTATGCATTTCTTCTGGAGACAACTTAGTAATGCACTGTGATTCTATTTAAAGTTCAGAATAAGTTTTGAATATTTCTTAGATTGCTAAATTGTGACCTGCAAGAAATATTAAAATAATCATTTTCAAATACAATGTCACAAGTAATGCATTTAGCCAAGGAAAAAAACTATAAATATTTAAACTTGAAGGATGTCTTGTTACTGATAAAGAAATAGTCTATGAAGTTTTACCTACTCTATAGTTCAAGTTCACTTCAGCAGATGTTGTATAAGTCAGTTAAAGACATAATTACCCTAATCATTTCAGTTTTTTTCAGGAAACCTCCAGATGCTTGACTGTAACCATACTCTTGTTCTCAAAAGATGTATGTGTCTTATTTCTGTAGAAACACAGACAATAAATTAAGTGATTTTTGATGCTATGTTAAATGTAATAACTGTATGTGTTGATTGTCTTGACAAAGGAATGTTAATTAATTCACTCAGCCTTCCTAAAAATTTTATGAATGTCTGGCTCCACTCTGTGATAAGTTGTAGTGATAGAAGGATGAATGAAAGTGGAACAGATCCTTCAGGGAGGTTAAAAACTACTGAGATAGACACATTTTGAAGAGATACATAATACATTGAAATAAGAGACAAATAAAAATATAGGACCAGAGGAGGAAACAATGTTTGTAATTGAGTGATCACAGCAATGTATTTTAACATTTACTGAGCTGGTACCATATGCCAGAAAGTTAAATGCTTTCTAACTAATTTATTCCAAACTGAATGCCTGTGATAGATACTTTACCTAAACAATCATTTTAAATCCACAGATATTTACTGCACTTGCATACTTCACCTTATTTGAAGGCTGAAAATTTCAGAGGGATTTAGTTGTCTTAAAGTCACACAGTAGATCCCACAGTCAAACTAGGTAATTTGAAGAAAGTTTAATAAAACAGGTATCTGTAAGTTATGGGTAAATTTAGAAGAACAAAGGATAGTGCTGTAGTACTGGATTATCTAGAGGAGGGAGTATGCTGTTTTACCACTCATTTGTAAGTAGGGTCAGGAGAGGAAGGAGTTAAAGAAACCTGGAGAGGTAGCAGGATAAAGAGATCTATCTGATGAGAGCTGTTGCTTTTGGGTAGAGGGTCATTGCCAAGCCACAGCACCCAGGAAGAAAGGAGCCAGGAGAATAAATATCCGAATGTCTCTCTTCTCTGGTCTGAGATCTACTGTTGGTTCCTCCACTGGCTAAAACCACCTGCAAGTCCAAGGCCAAGGGGTAATTATTTAGTCTTAAGAAGGGTAGAAATTGATTGGGAGTAAATATGAGGCAGGGAAATTGATTCATAACCAGCAGAACAGAGAAGAGCACACAGCCAGAGGAAAGAAAGTTGTTCTATGGACTGAGCGTGCCCCTAAGCTGCAAGAGATGGGGCTGATGAAAAACTCTGTCCTTAATCACTTTTACACTCCTCCATAACATCTTTTCTGTTATTGTTGTTGTTTTTTTAACTTTTAAAAAAATTTTTATTTTTTTCCATTTACTTTTATTAGTTGGAGGCTACTTACTTTACAATATTGTAGTGGTTTTTGCCATACATTGACATGAATCAGCCATGGATTTACATGTATTCCCCATCCAGATCCCCCCTCCCGCCTCCCTCTCCATCCCATCCCTCTGGGTCTTCCCAGTGCACCAGGCCCGAGCACTTATCTCAAGCATCCAACCTGGGCTGGTGATCTGTTTCACCCTTGATAGTATACATGTTTCGATACAATGTTGTGTTAGTTCCTACTGCGGAGCAAAGTGGATCAGCTATAGCACACATCTATCCCCCTCTTCTCTGGATGCCCTTCCCATCTGGGTCACCACAGAGCACTGAGTAGAGTCCTTGCTACAAAGCAGGTTCTCGCTAGTTATCTACTTTATGCATCGTGTCAATAGTATACGTATGTCAGCCCCAATCTCCCAATTAACCCTACCTCCTCTTTCTCCCTCTACAGCATCTTTATACTTATCCTGTATCTTTAGCAAAAAAACTTTTTTTTTACTTTTTCCAAAGTTATGTGTATGAAAGCTGTGTGGGACAAATATGCTGAAATATGAGTAAAGAAATTTGACTTGGGGGAATATTGGGAAAATTTTATTACAAAGCCAGTGGCATTCACATCACGAATTGAATACACACCATGAGTCTGGCATTGCTCTAGGCACTAAGGGGAACAAAATGCTGTTTTCTTTCTTCAAAAAGCTGTGAGTAAAGACATAAAGGACAAGGAAATCAATGATTGCAGTATCTCACTAGTGTATACAAAACACATACACACATGATGAAGAAGAGAAGGACTTGATATTTTGCCAATATCATTCCATGTTATCCTCAACACTATCCTATAAAGGTACTGTTATTGACATTTTACAAATGAGTCAAATAAGATTTAGCAGTTAAGTAACTTCCCTAAAATCTGAAAGCAAATAAATTCTACAATCATATCTGGATCTAAAGTCCATGTTCAAATTCCTATTATAAAAATACTTCCTTTTGTGTCAGACAACAAAGATAATTTGGCAGTGTCCAGAAAGTGGGAGTAAACTATGGTTGTGAATAGAGACAACATCATGGATTTTAAATGGGTCATAATATTTTCCTTATGATGTAGTTGACTGTGTTCCAATCCTGTGGTCAGTTATTGATATTTTCTGAAAAATAAGCAAGGCATGATATGCAGTCTAATTCTGGCTTCACTAAGGATATATGTGCATGTACTCTATCCTGCTCATATAGTTTCATAGCCCACTGCCTTTCTGCTATGCTCAGTCCTCATATTAGAAGTTATTTATGTTCCTGGCACATCATATATTATCTACTATGACTATATGAATGTGCATAACTCTCTTTTGGCTCTCTATGCTTCATCTTTCATCTATTACCCTCCATTTCTCCTAAACACACACACACACACAACTAGTGAATGTAACACTTAAGGATAATTTCCTGCCATCAAATATGAATGAGTATGCCATAATTAAGTATTATGGAAAGTATTAAACTCACATTATGAAAGAGAGTAAATAAAGCTGGAAAATTGTCAATCTTTGGTTTGTCTCTCTGTTCAATCATAAGATTGTACTCATGTTCTTTAGTCTTTGAAATTTTTAAAAATATAACCATAGGAAACTGCTGTCACGTGGTTAAGAGTGACTCACATTTCCCTTAATGCCACTTGACTTTTGTTTTAATATTTCAAAGTATAAGTAACTGCAGTAGAAACAGATGCCGTAGAAATATACTAGACATTGGAAGAAATAAAGTAAATTTTATTCAACACTTACTATGTGCCTGACAATATTGTTGTCAAAAAAATGATAGATTGGAAATGATTCAGAAGAAAAGAAACTTCTCATTTTTTTTCTTAAATAATTAATCCAGTTCCTTTTTTACCATGTCAAATGGATAAGCCCTCAGAAAATAACAGATGCTTTCAAAGGGAATGTGAAGTTTTTTCCTGGAATGTGCATCTCCCTATAATGGAGAATTTCTTATCATATTTCCTAGTATCACTCATATCTTCACAATTGAGAATTCCCCAAACTCCTAGTACTTTGCTTCCCCCCGCCCCCATTTTCTATTGTCTATTTTTAAAGTATTGTGTGAGTTTCTTCACCAAATATTGCTGGTATTTTAAAAAAATATTACCATTTGATGTCAAGCCCAGCACTGTACTGGTTGGTTTTTTTCCCAATTAGTTTAGATTCTTATTTTGAGTGTGAGCTTTATTCTTTATTAAAATTTGAACTCTGTGCTTCTGATTTAATCCCCTGATAATAGGGAATTAAAAAGACCTGTATCATGCCACAGTGTTGGTGATTAATCCCATCTGTTTTTTACACCAAGTTCCACATAGAGTATTTATGATCTTGGTGATTTCAGTTATCTTGTTTAACTTAACATTAATTAAAATTTTACTAATGGTGAGTTATTGACTTCTGAGTTCAATGAAACAGCATAATATAGACGGAAGTATGGATGAACACAATCATAGTAAGCTTTGCAGAATAGTGTGATTAGAAAAAAGAGAAAACAAGAAAGAAAAATATTAATTGAGAAACACTCATTGCTCTGTTGCCATTTCTGAGTTATTACATATGTGCATGTGTGCTCCGTCATGTCTGACTCTTTGTAACCTCATAGACTGTAGCCTGCCAGGCTCCTCTGTCCATAGGATTTCTCAGGCAAGAATACTGGAATGGGTTGCCCTTTTTTACACCAGGGGACCTTCCCGACCCAGGGATAGAACTCGCGTCTCCTGTGTCTCCTGCATTGGCAGGCGGATACTTTACCACTAAGCCACCTGGGAAGTTGAGTTATTGCATAGATATGGTGAAACTTGATACAAGTGTTAGAATTTAATTTAAATTCTAAATGAGTGAATTAATGACTTTTCTAATTAATAGTTCCCTTTCTTATAGACACTTAAGTGTTGAAGATGAGGAGGAAAATAGATTTCCTTGGGAAAGGGTTGGGGCAGTAAATTATATTATTTTAATGTAGAAAAATACAAAACACACTATTATAAAATTAATTATAATGGCAATAAAAATAAACAACTAAGCCTGTGTTACAAACAGGTATCTATTGTGAGGTCCCTATAATAGCTAGTTCTTCATTCTCTCCTTCTCTCTACCCACAATTCTACGAGAGGTCCAAAATAATTGCAACTCATGGGTCATGCCCTCAAATATTTATTTTTCACTTGGAGGTCAAGGCTTAAATAAACTCAAGTGAATTAACAATAATATGAATAGCATCAAATGTCATAGAGTTCAAAGGAGTAAGATTATTGGGAAGTGACATGGTTATAGAAATATTCCTGGGGGATTAGTGTTCTAGGATGTGCAGAGTTTAATAACATCTCTAACAGTGACAACAGATATGCACTGAGCATTACTTTGTGCTAGAAAATATTTATTATACAAATGTTATAGATGAGGATATCAAGTCATAGAAAAATAAAATAACTGGCTTACAAAGAATGAGAGGAGAGCTATCTATTTGGGAAAACCAATGAAGGAAAAACAATGCTCTTAGTGTGTGTCATTATTCCATAGTTACTCTCCACCATTTAGAGTAAAGACCAGATGCTGGGAGTCATGGAATCTAAGTTCAGAAATGCACTGATGAGGACTTTGATAGACAGGCCAGTGATTAAAACTTTATCTGGAATCAATACTTTAGAACATTTAGTATAACCATGAGTACGAAAAGTTTGAGTGGTCAGTGACTGATTAATTAGAAAGCTGATTCTGCTAAGTATCTGATTTTAAATTGTGGCACTGAGGGCTGAGAGGAAATCATGATCATAGCATCAGGAAGACTTGGAAGAAATATACTCACTGAAAATGCAAACAGAGGAAAAATATGTATATAGGGTAATGACTGAGACCAGAGCAAGGAGAAGAACATTGGCTGAACATCCATTATGAGACAACAGTTGTAATTATTAATTAAGCCATAACTTCTCTAACCTTCTCACACAGTCTCCATGAAAACAATTAGTGTCATTAATGAATAAATCAAAATGAATATGGCTCAAAGAATACGCTGCACAAGTTTATACATCTCAAAAGTGGGAAAGCTGGGTTTTCTGGAGCCCAATCCTCTTACTCTAAAGTTATTTCTAATTCCCCAGACATGCCTCCTGAGGCACTACAAGGTACTCAGTTAATTAAAATCTTAAGAATGTGTCCCAAAACCCAGAATGAGTGAGACTGTAAAATAGGGTTTTTGAAGTGCTCTCAGATAAACAGAATTCTCTATAATTTACATGTCATCACATCAGCTTTAATTACAGTATAACATGGTATCATTGATTGAGTAATCTTCATTATATATATATATATATTTACCCCTAGTCCATCTTGCTTTTAATTCTATAGTACTGTTTGAATAGTTTCTGAAAGTATTCTACATAGGAAGTTATGGCTAAAACATTCATCTTAACATTTCTTCTCCTTGTGGAAATGCAGATTCTCTCTTGTACACCAAACTAATTAAAGTCCCCTCCCCACATAATATACAAATGGCACATAAATATTTAACAGCCTGGTTTAGCATTTTTATTAGATTCTATGATACATCAAATATACACTGTTTAAAAGCTGAATCTAAATGATATAGTGCTTTCGAAAACCCCATCACGCATGATGTATTTTACCAATAAAATTTAAAGAAAACATTTAAGCTATACTGACAATAAACTATTATTCTTTACTTATTCTTTGACTTGAACTTGAGCATTCACCAATAATTCATTATGCTTTTATTAGGAGTAAGTAGAACTGGATGAGCCAGATAGGATATAAAATTACCCACAGATTATCCTATATAATGGGACCAGTCCTGCCTTTTAAGAATCCCTTGTATAGAAGCCTAGGAAAGGTTCAATAGTTTTGAGATTACCTCTTTCAATAACTTCATCTCCTAATTTCAACTTTACCTATCTTCCTTCCGATTGTCCATTCTCTTTTAGTCTCCAAATGTTTCTACATCTAATCTTGCCCCCTTGAGGTGTCAAGTTTTTCAGGCTTGCTTTCTGGACTTCCAACTATCCTCTGCTATTGCAGACTGCTACAAGGCCAACAATTTCTCTCAAGGTCTCTCCACCACTATAAGCACCTAGTGTTCATCATCGTTTTGGGCTCACCATACTACTGGTTCTATTCTATCATACAAACCATATTTAGGAATATTAGTTCTATGAGGTGTCTTCAAATTACCCATATGGCTGAAACCTTTGGCAAGTGGTTTATGTATGGCCCGATTTACAATTTGTGTTAAATGTTAACAGTGAGGTTAAACCAAAATAAATGAAAAAATAAATTTCACCATTAGCCTTTCTTATAGCTCAACATGACATCTGACCTCCAAATTTAACACAGCTGAGTTGATAACCAGTTATGAAAATGGTTAATGATTCTAATATTTTGTCCAATTTAAGGAATTAATATTCTAAAGATTATTTGCTGTTAAGAGTTTTGACAGTATGAAATACACTGATAATAGGTAGAGAAAAACTAATAAAGGGTAGAAAGTACAACTAGTGAACCCTGGAGTAAAGCTTTCAAGAGAAGGAAAAAATAAATACCTAAGTCTAAATTTCACTATCCAAACATCACTGTATTATCTTTGCATTCCCAATTTAAAAATGTCAAAATAGAGGCCTGAGAGAGGTTTCTTTGAGATGCAGTTTCAATCCCTGTGTTGAAAAGATCCCCTGGAGAAGGAAATGGTAACCCACTCCAATATTCTTGCCTGGAAAATTCCATGCACAGAGGAGCCTGACTGGCTGCAGTCCCTGGGGTCGCAAAGAGTGGGACATGACTGAGTGCCCCTTTGCAGGCAGACACTGTAAGTGTTACATAAGGACAAGTTATTGGATCTTTGAGAATCTAAAGCTGAGAGCATCAGTGGAATTCAAGAAGACTGATTTTGTGATGTTTGGAGAATGGTTGTTATTTTTACTTAGAAGAATCCCTAAAAATATAACAATCACTTCAAAGAGTCCCTGTGTTGTTGATCCATTAAAGTATTCATGATGAGGATACTGGAGGATAGATAGAGCAGAGAATGGATAAGCAATTATAAAGCAATTTATGAACCCAAGAAGCTGTGATTTTCATTTTATAAATTGCTTGTTACACTAACCTAGAGTTGGAACACCCTAGCTGATATATCAGGAAGTTTTTCTCAAATATACTAAATTAGTTGAGGGTCCCAAATGCAGTCTATTATTTCATGTTTCCTTACCTTGGTTAATTTTGAACATTAATAAGTTACTAGCATGTGAGACGAGTGCAATTGTGTGGTAGTTTGAGCATATTTTTGGCATTGTCTTTCTTTGGGATTGGAATGAAAACCGACATTTTCCAGTCCTGTGGCCACTGCTGAGTTTTCCAAATTTGCTGGCATATTGAGTGCAGTACTTTCACAGCATCATCTTTTATGATTGGAAATAACTCAACTGAAATTCCACCACCTCCACCTGCTTTGTTTGTAGTGATGCTTCCTAAGACCCACTTGACTTCACATTCCAGGATGTCTGGCTCTAGGTGAGTGATCACACCATCGTAATTATCTGGGTTGTGAAGATCTTTTTTGTATAGTTCTTCTGTGTATTCTTGCCACCTCTTCTTAATACCTTCTGCTTCTGTTAGGTCCATACCATTTCTCTCCTTTATTGACACATTTTGTATGAAATACTCCCTTGGTATCTCTAATTTTCTTGAAGAGATGTCTAGTTTTTCCCATTCTATTGTTTCCCTCTATTTCTTTGCTTTGTTTGCTTAGGAAGGCTTTCTTATCTCTCCTTACTATTCTTTGGGTAATGCTCAAAATTCTCCAAGCCAGGCTTCAACAATATGTGAACCGTGAACTTCCAGATGTCCAAGCTGGTTTTAGAAAAGGCAGAGGAACCAGAGACCAAATTGCCAACATCCATTTGGATCATGAAAAAAGCATGAGAGTACCAGAAAAACATCTACTTCTGCTTTATTGACCATGCCAAAGTCTTTGACTGTGTGGATCAACACAAACTGTGGAAAATTCTTCAAGAGATGGGAATACCAGACCACCTGACCTGCCCTTTGAGACATCAGTATACAGGTCAGGAAGAAGCAGTTAGAACTGGACATGGAACAACAGACTGGTTTCAAACAGAAAAAGGAGTATGTCAAGGCTGTATATTGTCACCCTGCTTATTTAACTTATATGCAGAGTATATCAACAAAGGGTCAGGCTGGATGAAGCACACACTAGTCAAGATTTCCTGGGAGAAATATCAATAACCTCAGATATGCAGACGACAGCACCCTTATGGCAGAAGCAAAGAAGAACTAAAGAGCCTCTTGATGAAAGTGAAAGAGGAGAGTTAAAAAGTTGGTTTAAAACTCGACATTCGTGCTTGCTTTGGCAGCACATATACTAAAATTGGAACGAAACAGAGAAGATTAGCATGGCCCCTGCTCAAGGATGACATGCAAATTCGTGAAGCGTTCCGACCCAGAGGAATTGGGTGGAGAGGGAGGTGGGAGGGGGGATCGGGATGGGGAATACATGTTAATCCATGGCTGATTCATTTCAGTGTATGACAAAAACCACTACAAAACTGTGAAGCAATTAGCCTCCAACTATTAAAAATAAATGAAAAAATAAAAATAAAAAAAACCTCGACATTCAAAAAATTAAGATCATGGCATCTGGTCCCATCATTTCATAACAAATAGATGGGGAAACAGTGGAAACAGTGGCTGACTTTATTTTTCTGGGCTCCAAAATCACTGCAGATGGTGATTGCAGCCATGAAATTAAAAGACAAAAGGATTTCCCCTGAAATCAGGAACAAGACAAGGTTGCCCACTCTCACCACTACTATTCAACATAGTGTTGGAAGTTTTGGCCACAGCAATCAGGGCAGAAAAAGAAGTAAAAGGAATCCAGATATGAAAAGAAGAAGTGAAACTCTCGCTGTTTGCAGATGACATGATCCTCTACATAGAAAACCCTAAAGACTCTACCAGAAAATTACTAGAGCTAATCAATGAATACAGTAAAGTTGCAGGATATAAAATTAACACACAGAAATCCCTTGCATTCCTATACACTAACAATGAAAAAACAGAAAGAGAAATTAAGGAAACAATACCATTCACCATTGCAACAAAAAGAATAAAATACTTAGGAGTATATCTACCTAAAGAAACAAAAGACCTATACATAGAAAACTATAAATCACTGATGAAAGAAATCAAACAGGACACAAACAGATGGAGAAACATACCGTGTTCATGGATTGGAAGAATCAATATTGTAAAAATGGCTATTCTACCCAAAGCAATCTATAGATTCAATGCAATCCCTATCAAGTTACCAACGGTATTTTTCAGAGAACTAGAACAAATAATTTCACAATTTGTATGTAAATACAAAAAACCTTGAATAGCCAAAGCAATCTTGATAAAGAAGAATGGAACTGGAGGAATCAACCTGCCTGACTTCAGGCTATACTACAAAGCCCAGTCATCAAGACAGAATGATACTGGCACAAAGACAGAAATATAGATCAATGGAACAGAATAGAAAGCCCAGAGGTAAATCCACGAACCTATGGACACCTTATCTTTGACAAAGGAGGCAAGGATATACAGTGGAAAAAAAACAACCTCTTTAACAAGTGGTGTTGGGAAAACTGGTCAACCACTTGTAAAAGAATGAAACTAGAACACTGTATAACACCATATACAAAAATAAACTCAAAATGGATTAAAGATCTAAATGTAAGACCAGAAACTATCAAACTCCTAGAGGAGAATGTAGGCAAAACACTCTCTGACATAAATCACAGCAGGATCCTCTATGACCCACCTCCCAGAATATTGGAAATAAAAGCAAAAATAAACAAATGGGACCTAATGAAACTTAAAAGCTTTTGCACAACAAAGGAACCTATAAGCAAGGTGAAAAGACAGCCCTCAGATTGGGAGAAAATAATAGCAAATGAAGCAACAGACAAAGGATTCATCTCAAAAATATACAAGCAACTCCTCCAGCTCAACTCCAGAAAAATAAATGACCCAATCAAAAAATGGGCCAAAGAACTAAACAGACATTTCTCCAAAGAAGACATACAGATGGCTAACAAACACATGAAAAGATGCTCAACATCACTCATTATCAGAGAAATGCAAATCAAAACCACAATGAGGTACCATTACACACCAGTCAGGATGGCTGCTATCCAAAAGTCTACAAGCAATAAATGCTGGAGAGGGTGTGGAGAAAAGGGAACCCTCTTACACTGTTGGTGGGAATGCAAACTAGTACAGCCACTATGGAAAACAGTGTGGAGATTTCTTTAAAAACTGGAAATAGAACTGCCATATGACCCAGCAATCCCACTTCTGGGCATACACACCAAGGACACCAGATCTGAAAGAGACACATGCACCCCAATGTTCAATGCAGCACTGTTTATAATAGCCAGGACATGAAAGCAACCTAGATGCCCATCAGCAGACGAATGGATAAGGAAGCTGTGGTACATATACACCATGGAATATTACTCAGCCATTAAAAAGAATTCATTTGAATCAGTTCTAATGAGATGGATGAAACTGGAGCTCATTATACAGAGTGAAGTAAGCCAGAAAGATAAAGAACATTACAGCATACTAACACACATATATAGAATTTAGAAAGATGGCAATGATAACCCTATATGCAAAACAGAAAAAGAGACACAGATGTACAGAACAGACTTTTGGACTCTGTGGGAGAAGGCGAGGCTGGGATGTTTCAAAAGAACAGCATGTATACTATCGATAGTGAAACAGATCAGCAGCCCAGGTGGGATGCCTGAGACAAGTGCTCGGCCTGGTGCAGTGGGAAGACCCAGAGAAATCGGGTGGAGAGGGAGGTGGGAGGGGGGATCGGGATGGGGAATACATGTAACTCCATGGCTGATTCATGTCAATGTATGACAAAACCCACTGAAATGTTGTGAAGTAATTAGCCTCCAACTAATAAAAATAAATGGAAAAAAATAAATAAATAAAAGATGCTTACTCCTTGGCAGGAAAGTTATGACCAACCTAGACAGCACATTAAAAAGCAGAGACATTACTTTGCCAACAAAGGTCCATCTAGTTAAGACTATGGTTTTTCCACTAGTCATGTATGGATGTGAGAGTTGGACCATAAAGAAAGCTGAGCACGGAAGAATTGATGCTTTTGAACTGTGGCTTGGAGAAGACTCTTGAGAGTCCCTTGGACTGCAAGGAGATCAACCAGTCCATCCTAAAGGAAATCAGTCCTGAATATTCATTGGAAGGACTGATGTTGAAGCTGAAACTCCAATACTTTGGCCACCTGATGTGAAAAACTGACTCATTTGAAAAGACCCTGATGCTGGGAAAGATTGAAGGCAGGAGGCGAAGGGGGTGACAGAGGATTAGCTGGCTGGATGGCATTACCAACTCAATGGACATGAGTTTGAGTAGACTGAGTGACTGAACTGAACTGAACTACCTTTGTTAATGATATTCCTTTCACCTGTGATGTCTTAACGCTTCTTTCTAAAATTTCTATTTCTTCAGTGAAGATTTCTGTTAGTGGTGAGTATATTAGCATTGTTTACTTATAAAGCTTTTGGGAATGTATCTCATAGCTTGTGGCATAGTTGTTGCTAAATAATCATCTGTTTTGTCATTTTAATTGCTCTATCTTTATGGAAAACCTTTCTTAACCTCACCTTTCCCATATCTAGCTCAAACTCAAATTCTATTTGCCAAGTTGCTGTTTTCTTTTTTTTTTTTTACTCTTATTTTTCTATTCTTATTTTTTACTGGCTATTTCTTAGTAATAATAGAAAATCACAGATTAGGGAATTTGGAGTATATACATAGGAGCAAATAAAAATATGCATAGTTTTAATTTTACAGAATATAATTTTTTGTAAAGCCAGTCTTATTATTATACTGGTATAATTATGGTATTAGACCATCATTAACATTTTTTCCATTCCCATTAATTATCAGTTTTACACACAGTAGTATATATATGCCAATCCCAATCTCCCAATACATCCCACCCTGCCGTTCCCCCTTGGCATCCATATTTGTTCTCTATATCTGTATTTCTATTTTTGATTTGTAAATAAAACCATCTATACCATTTTTTTAGATTCCATATATATGCATTAATATAAGGTATTTTTCTCTTTTTGATTCACTTCACTCTGTATGACAGTCTCTAGGACCATCCATGTCTCTGCAAATGGCACAATATTGTTCTTTTTTATGGCTGAGTAATATTAATATTCCATTGTATATGTGCCACATCTTTATCCATTCCTCTGTTAACAGACATTTAAGTTGCTTCCATATCCTGGCTATTGTAAACACTACTGAAATGAACATTGGAGTGCATGCATATTTTTGAATTAAGGCTCTCTCTGGATATATGCCCAAGTGTAGGATTTCTGGGTCATATGGTAGACTTATTCCTAGTTTGTTTGTTTGTTTTTTAAGGAATCTCCATACTGTTCTCCATAGTGGCTGTACCAATTTACATCCTGACCTATATTGTAAGAGTTTCCTTTACTTCACATTCTCTCTCTACACACATTCCTGTGTGTAGGAATTTTTTATAATGACCATTCTGACAGTGTGAGATGATACTTCATTGTAGTTTTGATTTGCAAAAGGTCCATCTATTCAAGGCTATGGTGTTTCCAGTGGTCATGTATGGATATGAGAGTTGGGTTGTGAAGAAAGCTGAGCACCGAAAAATTCATGCTTTTGAACTGTGGTGTTGAAGACACTTGAGAGTCCCTTGGACTGTAAGGAGATCCAACCAGTCCATCCTAAAGGAGATCAGTCCTGGGTGTTCATTGGAAGGACTGATGCTTAAGCTGAAACTCCAATACTCTGGCCACCTCATGCAAAGAGTTGACTCATTGGAAAAGACCCTGATGCTGGGGATTGGGGGAGGGAGGGATTGGGGGCAGGAGGAGAAGGGGCAGAAAGAGGATGAGATGGCTGGATAGCATCACCGACTTGATGGACATGAGTTTTAGTAAACTCTGGGAGTTGGTGATGGACAGGGAGGCCTGGTGTGCTGTGATTCATGGGGTCGGAAAGAGTCAGACATGACGGAGCGACTGAACTGAACTGAACTGAATGATTAGTGATGTTGAGCATCTTTTCATGTGTTTGTTTGCCATCCGTATGTCTTCTTTGAAGAAATTTCTATCTAGGTTTTCTGCCCCCCCCTTTTTTTAATTGAAACCATCACAAACTTCTATGCCTGGATATAGGTCTATTGGTGAACACCTCTTGAGGGCACTATTTGTATCTACAGTTAACCCAAATGAAAGTCTGAGGCAAGCAATGTCATCCCTAACAATGTGTAGTAATGTAGTATTGCCTGGGACACATTCTAGAAATGGGGTAGTTACCAAAGTCAATTTCATAGAGGGACATTAAGACTCAGCAAGTTTATAAAACTGGAACTACCTGACACAGCTATTTAGTTGGGTGAAATCTAGTCTTTCTCTGTTCAGTGCCGATCCAGACTTTGTTTCATGCTGAGAAGACAGTGAATGCAAAATGCACCACTCTGCTGCCAGGACCCTAATGTGCAGTCACGGCTCACTTTACATACATAATGGAAATATTGTCCACATGTATGTAACTTTTCCATTGTAGATATTAAGGCTAGAAAGCCAAGAGCTCGTTTATATTTGGCATGCTGTTCCATCATACATAATGTTAAGCCAAAGAAAGGAAAGAAAAAGAGACTAAAATTCCATTTCCTAGTTGACTTGATTTATTTTTGCTGCCTATCTCTATGTCTTTGTTTCTTTTGTTATCCTAAGGTGGAGTTCTTTTATCAACTTGAGACATAAGATTGAAGAAAGTAATAAAAGCTTTGTAGATTCAAATTTATAAATGAATGACTTATATAATTTCATGGGAATAATAGTTCCCTCAAAGAACTATGAACCCATGGTCCAAGATTAAGTATTTTCACTCTGTGAATTTTATATTCTGGCTGAGGAGGTTGTGTAGATATCATGCAGCAATCTATCACAAATGAGCATTGCCCATATGCTGAATATGGGATTCCCATGGTTTTTTATTAGTTCAGCTCATGCTGTCTATACATGTAACACATTTGGTATCACATTGCTATAAATATGGCATTCAGTTCAATTCAGTTCAGTTGCTCAGTCGTGTCCGACTCTTTGTGACCCCATGAATCGCAGCACACCAGGCCTCCCTGTCCATCACCAACTCCTGGAGTTTACACAAACTCATGGTCATCAAGTCGGTGATGCCATCCAGCCATCTCATCCTCTGTTGTCCCCTTCTCCTCCTGCCCCCAATCCCTCCCAGCATCAGGGTCTTTTCCAATGAGTCAACTCTTCGCATGAGGTGGCCAAAGTATTGGAGTTTCAGCTTCAGCATCAGTCCTTCCAATGAACACCCAGGACTGATCTCCTTTAGCATGGACTGGTTGGATCTCCTTGCAGTCCAAGGGACTCTGAAGTGTCTTCTCCAACACCACAGTTCAAAAGCATCAATTCTTTGGTGCTCAGCTTTCTTCACAGTCCAACTCTCACATCCATACATGACCACTGGAAAAACCATAGCCTTGACCAGATAGACCCTTGTTTGCAAAGTAATGCCTCTGCTTTTTAATATGCTATCTAGGTTGGTCATAACTTTCCTTCCAAGGAGTAAGCGTCTTTTAATTTCATGGCTGCAATCACCATCTGCAGCGATTTTTGAAGCCCTCCCCCCCCAAAAAAAAATACAAAAATAAAGTCTGACACCGTTTCCACTATTTCCCAACCTATTTCCCCACCTATTTCCCATGAAGTGATGGGACCAGATGCCATGATCTTAGTTTTCTGAATGTTAAGCTTTAAGCCAACTTTTTCACTCTCCTCTTTCACTTTCATCAAGAGGTTTTTTAGTTCCTCTTCACTATGGCATTGCTAAATCACTTCAGTCGTGTCTGACTCTGTGCGATCCCATCCCTGGGATTCTCCAGGCTAGAACACTGGAGTGGGTTGCCATTTCCTCCTCCAATGCATAAAAGTGAAAAGTGAAAGTGAAGTCACTCAGTCATGTCTGACTCTTCGCAACCCCATGGGCTGCAGCCTACCAGGCTCCTCCATCCATGGGATTTTCCAGGCAAGAGCACTGGAGTGCGGTGCCATTGCCTTGATGATCATAAACTTGTATGCCTAGACATGGGTCTGCCTGGTGCATAACTCCAGGTGGTATTATTTACATATAGTACAGTGTATGCAAACTCAATTTCGGGAACACAACGTATAACTCCTAAAGTGTATAATAATGCAACAATAGAGGAACTACAGTTAATCCTGGAAAATTCACCCCATGGCAGATTTGTCTGGATGTCAAAGAATAAACACTTCCATGCTGAACTGGAGTCTAATAAAGTTTGTACTATTGATTGTCAAGAGGAGATATTTATTATACTCACTCCAACAAAATGTTAAATAGGGTGATGCAAAATATAAACATAATATCTACATAGTTAAACCCTTTGGATAATTTTAAAGTTTACAACTTATGCTCTAAAGCTAAGTACTTACTTCTATATCACATTCAACTTCCAATGAGGTTTACTTATAGGAAGAATTCCTTTGAAACTTGAGAATAGAGAATAGGATTTTAAAAAATTGTAACAACTAATACTTAAATCCTTTTACAAACACCATAAACATAAAAATAACAAAGAGAATGCTAAAATATGTCAATTATGTGCAATTCATCAAGATTACAAAATATACTATTGTGATGAAAATAAATTCATCAGTTCAGTTCAGTCTCTCAGTCTTGTCCAATTCTTTGCCATCCCATGGATTGCACCACGCCAGGCATCCCTGTCCATCCCCAACTCCCAGACCTTGCTCAAACTCATGTCCATTGAGTTGGTGATGCCATCCAACCATCTCATCCTGTCATCCCCTTCTCCTCCCTCCTTCAATCTTTCCCAGCATCAGGGTCTTTACCAATGAGTCAGTTCTTTGCATTAGGTGGCCAAAATATTGGAACTTTACATTCAGCATCAGGCCTTCTGATGAATATTCAGGACTGATTTCCTTTAGGATTGACTGGTTGGATTTCTTTGCAGTCCAAGGGATTCTCAACTGTCTTTTCCAACACCACACTTCAAAAGCATCAGTCCTCAGTGCTCAGCTTTCTTTATGGTTCAACTCGCACATCCATACATTACTACTGGAAAAACCAGAGATTTGAGTAGACGACATTTGTTGGCAAAGTAATGTCTCTGCTTTTTAATACACGATCTAGGTCATTAGCTTTTCTTCCAAGGAGCAAGTGTCTTTTAATTTCATGACTGCTATTACCATTTGCAGTGATTTTGAAGCCCAAAGAAATAAAGTCTGTCATTGTTTCCCCATTTATTTGCTATGAGGTGATGGGACCAGATGACATGATCTTAGTTTTCTGAATGTTGAGCTTTAAGCTAGCTTTTTCACTCTCTTCTTTCACTTTCATCAAGAGGTTCTTTAGTTCCTCTTTGCTTTCTGCCATTAGGGTGATGTCATCTGCATATCTGAGGTTATTGATATTTCTCCCAGAAATCTTGATTTCAGCTGGTGGTTCATCCAGCCTGGCATCTTGCACGATGTACTCTGCATATAAGTAAAATAAGTTGTATGACAATATACAGTATTGACATACTCCTTTCCCAATTTGGAACCAGTCTATTGTTCCATGGCCAGTTCTAGCTCTTGCTTCTTGACCTGCATACAGATTCCTCAGCAGACAGGTAAGATGGTCTGGTATTCCCATCTCTTGAAGAATTTTCCACAGTTTGTTGTGATCCACACAGTCAAAGCATTTGGCATAGTCAATAAAGCAGAAGTAAATATTTTTCTGGAGGTCTCTTGCTTTTTCTATATTCCAATAGATGTGAGCAATTTGATCTCTGGTCCCTCTGCCTTTTCTAAACCCAGCTTGAATATCTGGAAGTTAACAGTTCATGTACTGTTGAAGCCTGGCTTGGAGAATTTTGAGCATTACTTTGCTAGCATATGCTGCTGCTGCTAAGTCGCTTCAGTCGTGTCCTACTCTGTGCGACCCCATAGACGGCAGCCCACCAGGCTCCCCTGTCCCGGGGATTCTCCAGGCAAGAACACTGGAGTGGGTTGTCATTTCCTTCTCCAATGCATGAAAGTGAAAAGTGAAAGTGAAGTCGCTGAGTCATGTCCGACTCTGGGCGACCCCATGGACTGCAGCCCACCAGGCTCCTCCATCCATGGGATTTTCCAGACAAGAGTATGAGATGAGTGCAATTGTGCAGTATTTTGAGCATTATTTGCATTGCTTTTCTTTGGAATTGGAATAAAAACTGACCTTTTCCAGTCCTGTGGCCATTGCTAAGTCTTCCAAATTTGCTGGCATACTGAGTGCAGCACTTTCACAGCATCACCTTTCAGGATTTTAAATATCTCAACTGGAATTCCACCACCTCCACTAGCTTTGTTTGTAATGATGTTATCTAAGGCCCACAAGACTTCTCATTCCAGGATGTCTGGCTCTAGGTGAGTGATCATACCATCATGGTTATCTGGGTTCTCTTTTTTGTATAGTTTTTCTGTGTATCCTTGCCACCTCTTCTTAATATCATCTGCTTCTGTTAGGTCCATACCGTTTCTGTCCTGTATTGTGCCCATCTTTGCATGAAATGTTCCCTTGGTATCTCTAATTTTCTTGAAGAGATCTCTAGTCTTTCCCATTCTATTGTTTCCCTCTATTTCTTTGCATTGTTCATTTAGGAAGTCTTTCTTTTCTCTCCTTGCTATTCTTTAATACTCTGCATTCAGAAAAAAAAAAAAAAACTCTGCATTCAGAATGGTATATCTTTCCTTTTCTCCTTTGCCTTTAGCTTCTATTCTTTTCTCAGCTATTTGTAAGGCCTCCTTCTTTTTCATGGAGATGGTCCTGATCACCACCTCCTATACAATGTCACAAACCATATTTCTTCAGGCACTCTGTATATCAGATATAATCCCTTGAATCTATTTGTCATTTCCACTGTAAACTTCCTCTGTAAGGGATTTGATTTAGGTCATACCTCCCAGTTGTGAATGTGACTGGTGATGGAAGCAAGGTCCAATTCTGTGAAGAGCAATATTGCATAGGAACCTGGAAATATTCAGTCCATGAATCAAAGCAAATTGGAAGTAGTCAAACAGGAGATGGCAAGAGTAAACGTTGACATTTTAGGAATCAGTGAACTAAAATGGACTGGAATGGGTGGATTTAGCTCAGATGGCCATTATATCTACCATTGCGGGCAAGAATCTGTTAGAAGAAATTGAGTAGCCATCATAGTCCACAAGAGTCTGAAATGCAGTACTTGGATGCAATCTCATGAATGAAAAAATGATCTCTGTTTTTTTCCAAGGCAAACCATTCAATATCATGGTATTCCAAGTCTATGCCCTGACCAGGAATGCTGAAGAAGCTGAAGTTGAACGGTTCTATGAAGACCTACAAGACCTTTTAGAACTAACACGCCCAAAAGATATCCTTTTCATTATAGCAGACTGGAATGCAAAAGTAGGAAGTCAAGAAACACCTGGAGTAACAGGCAAATTTGCCCTTGGAGTATGGAAGGAAGCAGTGCACAGGCTAAGAGAGTTTTGCCAAGAGAACGCACTGGTCATAGCAAACACCCTCTTCCAACAACACAAGAGAAGACTCTACACATGGACATCACCAGATGGTCAACACCAAAATCAGACTGATTATATTCTTTGCAGCCAAAGATGGAGAAGCTCTATACAGTCAGCAAAAACAAGACTGGGAACTAACTGTAGCTCAAATAATGAGCTCCTTATTGCAAAGTTCAGACTTAAATTGAAGAAAGTAGGGAAAACCACTAGACCATTCAGGTAAGACCTAAATCAAATCCTTTGATTATACAGTGGAAGTGAGAAATAGATTTAAGGGACTAGATCTGATAGACAGAGTGCCTGATGAACCATGGATGGAGGTCCATGACATTGTACAGGAGACAGGTTCTCAAGGCAAGAACACCCAAGTGGTTTAACATTACCTTCTCCAGTGGACCACATTTTGTCAGAAATCTCTATTACCCATCCGTCTTGGTGGCTCTACAGGGCATGGCTCATAGTTTCATTGAGTTAGACAAGGCTTTGATCTATGTGATCTGTTGGTTTGTTTCTGGGAATGTGGTTTTCATTCTGTCTGACCTCTGATGGATAAGGATAAGAACATATGGAAGCTTCCTGATGGCAGGGACTAACTGGGGGAAACTGGGTCTTTCTCTGATGGGCCGGGCCATACTTAGTAAATCTTTAATCCAATTTTCTGTTGATGACCAGGACTGTGTTCTCTCCCTGTTGTTTGGCCTGAGGCCAAACTATGGTAGGGGTAATGAAGGTAATGGCAACTTCCTTCAAAACGACTTTTGCACACACCGCTGTATTCAGTGTCCTGACCCCTGAGCAGGACACTGTCAACACACGCCTCTGCCAGAGATTCCTGGACACTCACACACAAGTCTGGCTCAGTCTCTTGTGGGGACACTGCTCCTTTCTTCTGGGTCCTGGTGTGCACATGGTTGTTTGTGCCCTTCAAGAGTCTGTTTCCCCAGTCCTGTGGAAGTTCTGTAATAAAATTCCACTGGCCTCCAAAGTAAAAATCCGTGGGGGTTCTCAGTCCTTTTGCAAGATCACCAGGTTGCAAAATCTGCTGTGTGTCCTAGAACTTTCTTAACAGTGTGAGACTTTCTTTGGTATAATTGTTCTTCAGCTTGTGGGTTGTCTGATTGGCAGCTCTATGGTGGGGCTAACGGTGTCCTCTTCCAAGAGGTCTTATGCCACACGTTGCTTGACCCAGGTCTGCTGCAGCCAGAGCCCCTGTCCCTGCAGCAAGCCACTGCTGACTGGTGCCTCTACAGGAGACACTCAAACACTCAAAGGCAGGTCTGGCTCAGGCTCTGTGGGGATCTCTGGGTCCTGGTGCACATAAGGTTTTGTTTGAGCCCTCCGAGTGTCTCTGGCAGGTATGGGGTTTGATTCTGAACATGATTTTGCCCCTACTACTATCTTGTCAGGGCTTCTCTTTGCCCTTGCACTTGTTATTATTTTTTTTTAGGGGGTGTGGGATCCAACAGTCAATAATTTCATGTAAGGTTCTAATTTCAAACCTGAACAGTTTAACATGTGATTTAAATTAAGTCTCCTAAAACTAAGAATGTCTACATATTTGAAGAGGAAAAATTAAAAAAAAAAAAAACCTTTAAAGTGATATTTTCTTAAGCTCACAATGAATAATTTACTTGCTAAATCATGGCATATTGTTTCTAATTTAACAAGAAGCAAAAATTAAACCACTGACAAATGAGAGTCATTCTGCCAAACAAGTTTTCATTACAAGGTAGATGTGATGTCATTAAGAATTTTAAGTGCCATCAAAAGAGCTTAAAGCACACAAGCTACTTTGGTATTCAAAATAATTAAAACTGTCACAAATCTTTAAGCATCCTGAAAATCAATATTATTGCACAGATATGTAGTGATGAGAGGGGAACTGAAGTCAATGTTTATCCTTAAGAGTGAAAATCAATCATTTCCTTTTCTTAACTCTGAACATCCATATCTTCAGGATTTTGCAATTATTATATCTACCCAAAAAAGAGAGAGAAAACCCTTTTTATGTATTTTGTAATCTATCTATCCTTTATTATTTAGCATAATATGCTTTTATGGCTTCATGATTAGATAGCTCAGAGCACCAAATCCCATCTCTGCCATTTCCTAATTATATGCCTTTAGTATGTCACTTTGACTCTCTGAAACTCAGTTTTCTCAAATGAAAAACAAGATTAAATGTACCTGCTGCTTAAGGTTGCTTTGAAAATAGACTGCAGTAGTGTATTTTATGGGCTTCCCTGATGGTTCAGATGGTAAAGAATCTGCTTGCAATGTGGGAGACCCAAGTTCAACACCTGGGTTGGGAAGAACCCCTGGAGAAGGAAATGGCAACTCACTCCAATATTCTTCCCTGGAGAATTCCATGGCCAGTGGAGCATGATGGGCTATAGTTCACAGTATTGCAAAGAGTTGGACACAATAAGCAACTAACACACACTTAGCATTGATTTTTTCAGTTAAAAAGGACAGTATGAGGACACTTACACTTCTCATTTATGCTACATCAAAGTCAAGAACAGTAATAACACTACCATCAGAATATACAACATCAATAGCAAAACAGAATGGAACTTAATGCCATATTATCAGTGTAACCAGGGAAGGAGAAATGCATGACTTTACGTCATAAAGGAAAGCAGTCTTTGAAAAATAGAGAATTCAGGCCACAAAAAAAAATGGAGGGAACTTGAGAGTTGACTTAGAATTCTTCAGTTCAGAAGCAAGATGGAAACTTCCTGGAAATAAGTGTCAAGATCCAGAATTATTTACAAAGATGAAATATCTTGATAACAAGATACATGGCAAGAAAAAAAAAAAAATCAACATCACAGAATGACACCAGAGAGAGCACCAGCTGTGGTAAGACTTCACATAAATCACCGAGAGTTTCTGTGACTCTGCCCTGTGAACTGAGAAGGCAGATTGTAAGTTGAAGTGAGAAAAGAAGGAAGGATGAGACTACCAGATTGTTTCACTACCACAAGCCGGTGCTTCAAGACCCACTGACATGATACCCAAAGCAGAGAAGAGATGTCTTCTAAAGGCAAAAGACAGAACAAAATAAGTTACAGAACTTTTCAACATTAAATTAGTGATTGCTTCTCTACCTTTTTTTTGTTGTTGTTGTTGTTGCAAATAGTACCATCTAGTAATAGTCTAGTCAAAGCTATGGTTTTTCCAGTAGTCATGTATGGATGTGAGAGTTGGACTATAAAGAAAGCTGAGCACTGAATAACTGATGCTTTTGAACCGTGGTCTTGAAGAAGACTCGAGAGTCTCTTGGATTCCAAGGAGATCCAACCAGTCCATCCTAAAGGAAATCAGTCCTGAATATTCATTTGAAGGACTGATGTTGAAGCTGAAACTCCAATACTTTGGCCACCTGATGCAAAGAGCTGACTTATTTGAAGAGATTCTGATGCTGGGAAAGATTGAGGGCAGAAGGAGAAGGGAAAGACAGAGGATTAGATGGTTGGATGGCATCACCGACTGGATGGACATGAGTTTGAGTAAACTCTGGGAGTTAGTGATGGACAAGGAGGCCTGGCATGCTGCAGTCCATGGGGTTGCAAAGAGCCGAACATGACTGAGCGACTGAACTAACTAAATTAATAGCTTTATCCATTCAAAATGGAGCTGCTTAGGATCTCGGAGAGATCAAGCTTCTGTTGGTTGTTGCCAATACACATATGTGTTTGCATCTGTATATACTTGTCTGTGTATGTATCTTTTCACATACATGCTACATATTCTCAATGAATGACTGATAAATATGATTATTTCCTAATATAGTATGGCTGCTCCAGACATAAATCAGAGATTTAAAATGAAATCAGGAACCAGGAGAATGCAAACAATCTAGTCATGAATACCAAAGGAAAAGAAAAAAAGAAAAGAAAGAAAATTATTTCTTTCCTTACTTTGAAGTCTGTTCTGTCTAAAATTGACATAGCCACCTCTGACTTTTTCTGATTATTGTCAGGATGGTATAATTTTCTCCACTTACACTTTTAATTTACATGTGAATTTATATTTAAAGTGGATTTCTTGAAAATATTTAGTGGGATCATGTTTTTGATACACTTTGCAATTTCTGATTTTTTAAAAAAATGTTTTTTGTTGTTATGGACAATTTTTAATGTTTTTATTGAATTTGTTACAGTATTGTTTCTATTTTATGTTTTCCTTTTTTGGCTGCATGGCATACAGGAATCTTAGCTCACTGACCAGGGATTGAACCTACATCCCCAGCAGTGGAAGGCAAAGTTTTAACCACTAGATCACCGGGGAAGCCCTGCAATTTCTGTCTTTTAATCTGTGCATTTAGACCATTCACATTCAAAGGGATTACTGAAATAGTTGAAGGAATATCTACCAAAATTATTATTGGTTTCTACTTCTTGTCCTTATTGTTTGTTCTTATTTTTGTCTTCCACTCTTTTACAGCCTTTTATTGTCTTAATTGAGCATTTAATATGATTCCATTTTCTCTTAGTTCCTTATATATCAGTTATATTTCTTTTTTTAGTTCTAATTGGTTGCCCTTGAGTTTGCAATATACATTTATGGCTAATTACAACTAATCCAAGTCCAAATAACTTTCAAATAACATGATACTACTTCATGTGTAGTGTAAGTACTTTATACTATCAAAACAATTCTATAATTTTTGTTTTCCCTTCTGATCATTGCTGTCATTCATTTCACTTATATATAAGCATATATGCAAGATATAGATATAAGTATGTGTAATTTATATTACATATACTTGCTGCTATTTCTTTTAGAGAAACTGATATTTGTTAGATTGTGTTGTTGTTCAGTTGCTAAGTTGTGACTGACTCTTTGGGACCCTATGGAATGCAGCATACCAGGCTTCCCTGTCCTTCACTAACTCCTGGAATTTGCCCAAACTCATGTCCATTGAGTCGGTGATGCCATTCAAACATTTCATTTTCTGTCACCCTCTTCTTCTCCTGCTTTCAATCTTTCCCAACATCAGCATCTTTTCCAGTGAGTTGGCTCTTCACATCAGGTGGTCAAAGTACTGGAACTTCAACTGCAGCATCAGTCCTTCCAATGAATATTCAGGACTGATTTCCTTTAGGATTGACTGGTTGGATCTCCTTGTTGTCCAAAGAAATCTCAAAAGTCTTCTGCAGCACCACAGTTTGAAAGCATCATTTCTTCTCCATTCAGCCTTTTTGTGGTCCAGCTCTCACATCCATACATGACTACTGGGAAAACCATACCTTTCACTAGACAGACCTTTGCTGGCAAAGTGACGTCTCTGTTTTTTAATCTATCTAGGTCTGTCATAGCTTTCTTCCAAGGAGCAAGCGTCTTTTAATTTCATGGTTGCAGTCACCATCTGCAGTGATTTTAGAGCCCAAGAAAATAAAATATGCCACTCTTTCAATTTTCCCCCATCTATTTGCCATGAAGTGATGTGACCAAATGCCAGGATCTTAGTTTTTTGAATTCTGAGTTTTAAGCCAGCTCTTTCACTATCCTCTTTCACTTTCATCGAGAGGCTCTTTCCTCTTCACATGTTTTCTCTTAAGGTGGTATAATCTGCATATCTGAGGTTGTTGATATTTCTTAGACTTAGTCCCTCTTCACTTTCTGACACTAGGGTGGTATCATCTGCATATCTGAGGTTGTTGATATTTGTCAGATTAAGAATAAAAAATAAATGCTTTTAGTTCTCTTAATCCTTCCTGAGTGCTGTCCCTTTCTGTCTATAGATACAAGTTTATTATTTTCCTTCCCTATAAAGAACTTCCTCTAACATTGCTTTCTAGGTAGATCCACTGGCAATGCATTCCAATAATTTTTGTTTGAGGCAGACTTAAATTCCTTCACTTTTGAAGGAAAATTTTGCAGGATACGGTATTCTAGGCTGGTGTTTTTGTTTCTCTGTCTCTCTCCATTACTTTAAAAAGTCACTTTTCACTCCTTTTGTTTACATGGTTTCTAAGGAGAAATCAGATGTAATTCTTATCTTTGTTCCTCTGTAGATTATGTGTTTCCCCTGCTCTGATGGATTTAAAAATATTTTCTTCATATTTTATTTTCTAAAGTTTTAATATGATATACCTACATACATAGCTTCTTTCTTTCTTTTCTTTCTTCTTCTTCTTTCTTTTTTTCCCCCCATTTATCTTTCCTAATGTCCTTTGAGTTTCCTGGATATTTGCTTTGGTATCTGATATCAGCTTGGGGAAATTCTCTGTCATCATTACTTGAAATATAGATTCTCTTCCTTTCCTGTACCCCATTCTGGGTATATCACACCTCATGTATTGGTCCTACAGATCTTGGATATTCTGCTGCTGTGTGATTTTCGTCTTTCTCCTTTTTTTCATCTTAGAAGTTTCTATTTACATATGTTCAAGCTCAGAGATCCTTTCCTTTGCTGTGTCTAGTATAAGATAACTTTATCAAAGGCATTCTTCATATTCTGTTACAGTGTTTTTGAACTCTACCATTTCATTTTTTTTCTCTCTTGGAATTACTACCCTTGGCTTACACAATCCATTGCTCTTGTTTGTTATCTACTTTTACTATTGGAGTCATTAGCATAAAAATCATAGTTTGGTTTTTTTTTTTTTCATTCCTAGTTTGATAATTTCAATGTTCCTAAACATATCTGATTCTGTCTTGATGTTTGTTCAGCTTTTGAAAACTGTGCTTTTTGTCTCTTAGTGTACCTTATACTCTTTGTTGAAATCCAGACATGATATTCCCAGTGCAAGTTTCTGCTTATGTGTTTCTGCTCTGGTAACTTGTTACTTTCCATATATCCTTCTGTCTTTATCTGCAGTTCTGGGGACAGCAGGGTGCTCTGTAACTCACTTCTCTGATAGATCTAAGAAGAGTTTTTTATTTTTCCCATTAGTACACCTTTTTACTTATTGTTAGGATGCTGGCTATATAGTTTTTATTTCAAGCTCCTTACATGCTGGCTATATAGTTTTTATTTTACTTGATTGCTATTCCTATGAGCTTAATAAACTTTATTATTGAAGATATCCAACATTTAGTGTTGTTAATTTTCTCTACCATTTGTTGTCTATTAATTTCACTTCTTGTAATTAATTTTCTTCCTTCTACTTACTTTAGGTTTAATTTGTTCATTTTTATAAGCTTCATAAAATAGAAATTTAGATCATTGATTTTAAACATTTTTTATTTTCTATTGTGAGCATTTATAGCTCTAAATTTCCCTTTAAGCACTCATTCCTTAGCTGCACTCTACAAACTGAAAATACATTCTATTTTCATTATCATTCTGTTCAAAATAGTTCCTAATGTTTTTTTACTATTTCTTATTTGTACAGTGATTTATTTAGAAGGATTTTCATCACTTTCCAACTATTTTCCTGTTTATCTTTTTATTACTGATTTACTTTACATAATCTTTTTTTTTTTTTTTTGGTCATAAATCATGCTCTGTAAGATTACAATATATTGAAATTTACTGAGACTTACAGTATATGCTGATAAAGGATCATTTAGTTATCATTCCACTGCACTTGAAAAGAATATAAATTTTGCATTATTTGGGTGACATTTTGATTAGATAAACATGGCTTATATTGTCCAATCTTCAAAACTTTCTTGTATAGTTTTTCAATTATTGAGACAGGGATATTAACATCTCCACAGTCAATTATAGATTTATGTATTGAACACTGAGTTCTGTCAGCCTTTTTTCATGTATTATTAAAATCTCTTAGTCTTCCCCTACATATTTTTGCCTGTTAGGTCTTCCTGGTGAATTGATCTGGATGATAAATGATAATGATAAAATTAATTTATCATTAATATGTTCCCATTATCTCTTTGTAAACACATGGTCTTGAAGTCTATTTTCCATGAAATTAATATCCCCTGGTTTCCCTGGTTCCTTATGGTTACTGGATGAAACACATATATTTTCCCATTGTTTACTTTCAAGCTTTCTATACTTATACATATACTTATACATAAAGTGCACATCTCTTAGACAACATATTGTTACATACTTGAGACTTGTTTAAAAATATTCAATCTGTTGATGGAATTTTTTGATGGACTATTTACCATATGATATTGTGTGTGTCTGTTTCTAAGTTTTCCCTTTTAATTCCTCTGTTGGCCATTTGACTCTACTTTGTTGATTTATTTTTATAGATGTTACTTTCAAGTTGCAACAGTATCCTTTTCACATTAAAAAATGTTTTATACTGTATTATTTAATGTAAAATATCTTGTATATTTTTGTATAATCTACTTATTCTCTTCCATCCATCATTTATGCTCTTATTGCCATATCATTACACATAACTATATTATAAATCTTACAGTGTAAAGAGATAATCTTTCTTAATATAACTCTACATCATTCAAGTGATTAAGAGAATAAAATGCATAGAAATGTGTAATATTTGACATTTACCTACATATTTAACATTTCTGATGCTCTTTTTCCTGCCTGGAAATCTGAATTTCCATCTTGGGTATATTCTCTCTCACATGCTATAAAGTGCAGGTCCAATGGCAATCTAGTGTTATTTATCTTAGATTTTTTTCCTATCCAAAAACATCATTAAAAAAATTATTCTGCTTTCACCCTTGAAGGCTGTGTAGCTACATAAGGACTATTGAGTTTATAGGTTTTATTTTTTCTCTTCCTCTTTTGAAGATGCAATTCCATGTAGAATCTGCTGACCCACGTCAAGCATTGCTCGTATTATGTGCCCTGCATGTAATGCGTGCTTGTCCTTGCTCTCTTTTTTGGTTAACATTTTGTTTTGCAATAATTATAGACTCACAGAAAGTTGAAAAATTTTATAGAGAGTTTCCATGTGCCTATCTCCCAGCTTTTTAAATTGTCAAGCAGAATCATCTATAATTATAATACATTATCAAAACCAGGATGTTGATTGACATGGAATATAATCTGATCTTTGATTTCTTAAGTTATTGCATACACTTTCTTTTTTGTTATGTTTTGATAGACTGACAAATGGCCTTCTGAAAAAATCCACATCCTAACCTCTGTGACTTGTCAATAGTATATGACAAAAGAGGTATTGCAGGTGTGGTTAAACTAAAGACCTTGAGATGATGAAGGTATCCTTAATTATCCCAATGGACACTGCATGCTCTGCTAACATCTTGATTTCAGCTAAGTCATTATGATTTCAATATTCTGGCCTCCAGAACTTACTGTAATAGAAAATATTTTCTTTGTTTTAAGCTACCAAAATTGTGCCTTTTTTTTTTTTTTTTTTTTTTTGCAGCAGACTCAGGGAAACCAGTATTTATATTTATGTGTAACATCTCTTTTCTTTAATTTTGCTAAAGAGAAAACATCATGTTCAAGAAAATATACAGTGTATAACTTCTGGGGGTTGACTTTTTCTAATGATGCCTTTGAGATCCACCTGATTTGTTTGATTTACTGAGAGTTAGCTCTTTTTTATTGCTGACTAGTAGTCCATTGTATATAGATGTACCAGAGTTTATTTATACATTTATCTGTTGAAGGACATTTAGCTTGTTCCCTGTTTGGGTTACTACAAATAAAGCTTCTGTGAACATTCATGTCCAGTTTTCTGTGTGAATTTAAGTCAGTTTATCTAGGTTGTCTTTTAAGACATGCAGCCATGAAATTAAAAGACCACTTACTCCTTGGAAGGAAAGTTATGACCAACCTAGACAGTATATTAAAAATCAGAGACATTACTTTGCCAACAAAGGTCCATCTGGTCAAGGCTATGGTTTTCCCAGTGGTCATGTATGGATATGAGAGTTGGACTGTGAAGAAAGCTGAGTGCCAAAAAATTGATGCTTCTGAACTATGGTGTTGGAGAAGACTCTTGAGAGTCCCTTGGACTGTAAGGAGATCCAACCAGTACATCCTAAAGGAGATCAGTCCTGGGTGTTCATTGGCGGGATTGATGATGAAGCTGAAACTCCAGTACTTTGGCCACTTCATGCGAAGAGTTGACTCACTGGGAAAGACCCTGATGCTGGGAGGGATTGGGAGCAGGAGGAGAAGAGGACGACAGATGATGAGATGGCTAGATGGCATCACCGACTTGATGGGCATGGGTTTGAGTAAACTCCGGGAGTTGGTGATGGACAGGGAGGCCTGGTGTGCTGCGATTCATGGGGTCACAAAGAGTTGGACATGACTGAGCAACTGAACTGAACTGATCTAGGGTGTCTAACTCAGGAGTAAAATTGCTGAAACATGCGGTGCTTGTTTAGATTTTTAAGAAACTCCCCATCAGGTGTCCAGAGTGGATATACCATTTTGCATACACTCCTGCAGTTAATGAGAGGTCTGGGGTCTCTACATATGTACAATCATTCAGCATTATCAGTACTTTTAACACTAATACTTTAGTAAGTCTATAGTGATATTTCACTTGGTTTTAATTTGAAAATTCCTACTGGCCAAAAATGTTGAGCATCTTTTCATGTGTTTATTTGCCATTTCCATGTTTTCTTTGGTGAAGTGTCTAACTAGTCCTAGTCATTAGGACTAGGACTATTGAGTGTAAAGAGTTAAGTAGCCCGGAAAGAGTTATGTAGCCCGGAAACAAGTCTTTTATTGGAAACATGATTTACAAATACTTTCTCCTAGTTAGCCATCTATTACTTCACTTTCTTAACAGAGTCATTCATATAGCAAAAGCTTTTAATTATTACAAAGTTCAGTTTATCGATGATTTTTCTTGCATGGATCATGTTTTACTGCTATATTTAAGAAGTGTTAGCCTTTGCCAAAGTAATTAAAAGCAGAGACATTACTTTGCTGACAAAAGCCTTTACAGCCAAAGCCATGGTTTTTCCAGTAGTCATGTATGGATATGAAAGCTGGACCGTAAAGAAGGGTGAATACCAAAGAACTGATGCTTTTGAACTGTGGTGTTGGAGAAGACTCTTGAGAGTCTCTTGAACCACAAGGAGATCAAACCAGTCAATCCTAACAGAAATCAACCCTGAATATTCATTGGAAGGATTGGTGCTGAAACTGAAGCTGCAATACTTTGGCCACCTGATGTGAAGGGCCAACTCATTAGAAAAAACTCTGATGCCGGGAAAGATTGAAGCAAGAGCAGAAGGGAACAATAGAGGATGAGATGGTTGGATGGCATCACTGACTCAATGGACATGAATTTGAATAAGCTCTGGGAGATCGTGGAGGGCAGCGAAGCCTTGCGTGCTGCAGTCCTTTGGGACTCAAGGTGTTGGACTTGACTGAGCAACTGAACAGCAACAAAAGTTATTAGTATTTTCCCTTATAATTTGTTCTGACAATTCTATAGCTAACATTTTTACATTGATATTTAGGACCCATTTTGAATTAATGTGTCTATATGGTATAAGACTTAGGTTGAAGCTAATTTATAATATTCAATATTTTCTACATGGTTTGTTGAAAAGACACCATCTCCTAAAATTTATCTTTACCTTGGATTTCATCATTTTGACTATAATGTATCTAAATCTTGTTTTCCTTGCATTTAGCCTGTTTAGCCCTGTTGCCATTTTCTACTTGAGGGGATCCTCTTGACCCTGGCACAGTCTCCTGCATTGACAGGGGGATTCTTTACCACTGTGCCACCTGGAAAGCCCTCTCTCTCTTTTTTAACTTTAATGTGACATTATCTCAGCAATGACTTTATCATAACATAAAGCACATTGGATAGAAATTTTTCTCTTCATTCAGGTGGAAGTTCTGTGTATCAGTAAACAGACAGAGCAATTTTACAGAGATAATCATAGTACCAGTCCCCAGATGCATCTGGAAAGCTATTAAGAACCAAAGAGGAGGCTAATGAAAAGATCTCCTGTGGTTACAGAAATTACATGACTTTGGTCTTTTCCTCCAGATATTTCTTTCATTAGTTTCTTCTGCAAGTCTTGGCAAAAGTGTATTTATTACATTGCCTCTATTTCCCCAATGCACTTTATCACTGGAAGACCAAGAATAGAATGTCAAAGAAACATGTAATTAATTTTCTTTATCATTTCTTTATAAATGTGAAAATTAATAAAGGACTTGACTAGTCCTCTAATCCCTTTTATCTTCACACTCACACAAACACATACATTACACTTATAAATAATACAATGTCAAGATGTGGAAACAACAATTTCCATGATATGTATGTTTTCGGATATCTCTAAAGGGTTTCCTTTGTCATACCAATTTTGCTTCTCTAGGGCAACTTATGGGGAAGTTGAATGATGTTTTCTAACCCATGTCAACTCAGTCTAAATGGAAAAAGTAGCATTGTTCTCTTGAAGAGTAAACAGTACAGCTAGAGGACTCACCTTTTCAGACAGCAGCACCTTGTCTTTGTAGAAAAACTCGGAGTAGTTCTGATTATATAAAAATCTATTAATACTGCTGATTAAAAATGTCAAAAGAACTGATGTGACACAAAGAAAATCTAATGAACAGAGCTCGGTGTTTAAACTCATATTCTTAGTTTCCATACGTATTCTTGGGGAAATCAGTAGTCAAAATGGGTATCTTGGGGGTGATTTTGACCCTGGTAGGTTCAACCAACAAATATGTGAAATATATTTGTGTGTGTGTGTGTGCACATTTTAGATTTCAATCATTGATTACAGAAATCACACATATAGCTTACTGGGAACACAAACAGTGGCTTACCAGCTATACAAAGTTCACTATAAAGCAAAAATTAAAGCTTACATGATGTGCGTGCTTCTGACTTCAGAATATAAACTGGTCCTGATGCTTCAATACTTATCACTGTTTTTGGAAAAAAATGAAGATGGATTTTTTTACTGTTAAAGACTGTCAGGAGAAATATGAGTACTTTATCTATTCTTAAATGAATTATTTTAGGTGGTGTATATTATTGTGTTTGTGTGTTATAAGTCAAATCTGATTCTTCCTTAGTTACATGCCACCAAAGGCAAGAGGTCTTCTTCTAAAGGTGACATAAGATGGCCCTGTTCAAAAAAAAAAAAAAAGATGGCCCTGTTCAGGAATGCTAATGACTAAAAATGAGAAACCTGTCTATCCTCAGTATTTGTGAGCCTCAGGAAAGAGGCTGATTTACCAAGCACTCTGACCTTGGTAAAAAAGATCCAAAAGACTGAATAAACCCTTTGACTGCCAGCTAGAGTACTTAGAATATTTTTCATTTTAGTATAGATAAAGAGTATATGGCTTTTATTCATAGTTGAATTAAATTAGAAAGAAAAGGTATAAGAATATAATGGCAAATGAGAAGATTCATACATATATGATCAATTATCCTGCTAGATAATGGTCTTCAGTAAACAGCAAGTGTTTAAGATTAAGAAGATAATAACTGACATGTTTAGAAAAAATATACAAAAAATGTTGGGTATTACAATGAAGGCAAGTAGGACTTTATAAAGAAGAGGTGTAAAGGATGAGAAGACTTGGTTTGTTGGAATATGAGTGATAAGTCAATGGTCAGATATAATATTTGAAGTATCAATGATGTCATACCTTTAGAAAGACAGGTTGCCCAGAAAGGTAGATTCAATATGTATTTTTCTCTTTTTGACTTATTTCACTCTGTATGACAGTCTCTACATCCATCCACATCTCTATAAATGACCTAACTTTGTTCCTGTTTTGGCTGAGTAAATGGCATCTAGATTATATTATTTGCAAAGCAGAAATAGAGACAAAGACATAGAGAACAGATGTCCAGATACCAAGGGGGAAAGAAGGGTGTGAGATGAGTTGGGAGTTTGGGATTGATGTATATGATATTTACAAAACAGATAACTGATGAGAACATACTGTATAGAATGGGGAACTCTACTAAATGCTCCGTGGTGACAAATCGGAAGGAATTCAAAAAAGAGGAAATCATGTATGCATACAGTTGATTCACTTTGCTGTACAGTAGAAACTAACACATCATCATAAAACAACCATAGGCCAATAAAAATTAATTCTAAAAAAGAAATAAAGGTCAATACTACCACTGAAATGGCCTTCTTCTTTAGCACATCCTTAAAAAGCTTGCTGTGGAGATTATCTTTCAACGCTCACAAAGGAAAGGAAATGGGCTTGATGGTTGACATTCTGAGTTCAAATTTCAGCTCTTCCACTTCTGAGTTGTGAGATGGGCTACATTACTTAACTTCTATGAACTTCAGTATAGAAGTTATCACAAATATAAACTAATATAGAAGAGAAATAATATTGCCTAAGAGGCATTATAGCCTGTAGCTAAGAGCACACACTCTGGAAGTAAACTTCTGGGTTCAAATTCCATTCCCACCACTTGTAAGATTTATATTCTGGGTTAAGTTTTTTTTTTTTTTTTTTTTTTTTTGGTAATGTGCCAGTTTCTCATCTCTAAATTAGATTATCCTACAGAACTGTTCTGGGACTTCCCTGGTGGCTTTGATGGTTAAGAATCAGCCTGCAATGCAAGAGACCCAGCCCCAATGCAGGAGACCAGCCCTAGTCTCTGGGTTGTGAAGATACCCCTGGAGAAGGGATTGGCTACCCACTCCAGTATTCTTGGGCTTCTCTGGTGGCTCAGATAGTAAAGAATCTGCCTGCAATGTGGGAAACCTGCGTTTGATCCCTGGGTTGGAAAGATTCCCTGGTGGAGGGATTGGCTACCCACTCTAGTATTCTTGCCTGGAGAATCCCCATGGACAGAGGTGCCTGGTGGGCTACAGTCCATGGTGTTGAAAAGAATCAGACATGACTGAGTGACTAAGCATGGCAAAGAGCTGTTCTGAGCATTGAATGCATAAATTTTAAAATAATGTCCAGAAAGAAGTGGCTAAAAACTGTTCAGTATTAGTGTTTGTGTTGTTGTCATTACTTGAAGGGTATTTTGAAAGATGAAATGACATAGGTTTGTAACGCGTCAAGTTTAGTTTGTAGCACACAATAAAGATGCAACAGTGGTATTTAATCTCCTGTTTTCATGCCAAAAAATGTTAAAATAAACTCATCTGTGTGTCATTCTCTGAAGGAAATATCACGCCTCTTACTATTTTCTAAGAGCCATACTCCTCAAAGGAAATCTTTCTACCAACAGTCATAACTAGACTTCCCGTAAGTAGCAACAAAGAACTTTCTCACCCGTTAGTTAATCAGATTACTCAAGGCCTCTATGGTGTGGGTTAAAACTCATTTTCTATATGAAACCATTCTTAGCAGAAACTTATCGACACAATGGTCCACATTAAGCCATTGACCTCAACAAAGGACTCATTTTATCTAACACAGTTAAGTACGTTTCATAAACACATATATGGAAACCAGGTACATTCTCTGTCTGATCCTCTTATTTATATCAAACAGTGCTCTTCTTTCCGCACGTAAGAAAAATATACAGGTTTCTTTTCAATAACACATTTTTTAAAAAATATTGGAAATATTTCCTAAATTTGACCTAAATCTTATCCATGTAGAAATGAGTAAACAGAAACTCAGACAGGTTAACTTGCTTAACAACTACTAACTGACAAGATGCTAATCCACAGAAATCACCTTAGTTTATCTTTTTTAAACCCTTATGATTTTATATTTAGTATTCAATTTTAAAAAAGCACTGTGTGCCTAAAATAGCAAGCCACATTTACAGTTTACTAAAATTGAAATATTTCTGAATCTTACTTAAAAATCTAAAAGTGTTGTGGTAGCCTCATAAACAATGAATATTTTAAAAATAAATGTCACTGGGATACCATGAATTGTCTCAATTGACAAACTTTCTTGCCATCTGCTCCAAAGAAGCCACATAGACTTTAGATTTGGTAAATGGTTCATCATCCCAATAGCTTCAGGGACATCAATAAAAAAATCTGTAGATAACAGATTATCTGTCAGAAAATTCCATGTGTTAACTATTTTTCTCTATCATATTTTCAGTCCTAATTAAATATTTAGACTAATCAGATGTTAAGAATTTTTTATGTGATTTGTGAAAAATATAGTATAATATTAACTTAGGGGTTTCACAACTTCCCACTGCTAACTGTCTGAAGATGACATCTCTGCTTACAAAACATATTATACTTAGAAGTAGTTGAAATGTATACATGACACATCATTAATATGAGAAAATTTGCACATCTTTTCTCCCCCCATTATTTCAGCCCCTGGAAAAGTTAATGGAAGCTCCAAAGGGCAAGGAAAGAATAAATGAAGACATTAAAGGAGAGCAATGATGTTCCTCTTTGAAAGCAATTTTGTTGCATCCATAATTAGGGTATGGAAACAGACTCATGCCCCTTGCATAGGACACTGCTAGAGGTTTGAATTTCCCATGACTGTCCTGAACGTTCTGGATCAGATCCCAATAATGTTACATGGACACAAAGCAGAGAGAATTCAAAGAGCTGGAAGGAAAATAGACCAGAAAGTAACTTGCTATGTCATGTGTCCTTGAAAAAGTCACTGTCCCTGTAGGAGAATTAATTTTATCCTCAGTAGAGGAAAAAAAAAAAAGCGTTGGATAGATCATCAGTTCTCAATGTTAATTTATCAGCCACCCTCCTAATCAAAGCCACTCACCATAACATACTACTCTTGAGTGCTAAAATTCTGGTGCTGAAAGCTTTTCTGCTTCTCTGTCAGGTAAGTGACCATAGCAAAATTCAAAAAAATGAAAATGACAGCAATATTCTTTAATTATTTGCTCTAATTAATGTGAAATTATATCATGCAAAATAATGCTAAATGCAACATATTATGAGCTGATTATGATCAACTAATCTATCGCAACAGGGCTGTTTGAGACACAGAGAATAGACTTATCCTTGCCAAGGGGAAGGAAGAACGGGTGAGAGATGGACTAGCAGTCTGGGGTCAGGGTTCGTAGAAACAAACCATTACATAAAGAACGGATATACAAGATCCTAATGTATAGCACAGGGAACTATATTCAACATCCTGGGATGAACCATAATGGAAAAGAATATAAAGAAGAGTACACAAATGTGTATAACTGAGTCACTTTGCTGTACAGAAGAAATTAACAAAATATTACAAATCAACTACACTTCAATTTAAAAAAAAGTAAATAAACAATAGGGCTGTTGAGGACCTCTGGGTTGGGTAATTTCACAGGTAGTTCTTATGGTGTTAAAAAACTCTCTCTGTCTTTCTCTCTGTCTCTCTCCCTCTCACACACACACACACATATTCTGATTTTTGCATACTTTAGTTTTAACACTATTAGTTGCTCTTGTCTCTGATTAATCAACTGTAAGAACTGTAAGTTACCTAGAATCTGATCAATCATTTCCTGGTTGGTTTTATCACACATTTTGATGTCGATTTTGAATAGATACCTGTATCTTAAGGGAGCAGATAGCAGGATATAGTCCAACAATGGTCAGAAATACTGTCTTCAATAAGGTAGGACTGGATGCTGACAGAAATTATATTAAGCATTTTCAAATTGATTTATATAATTAATAAATATTATGATTGGATTATGTTCAATTATGTTTCATTATTTCTTTATTAGCTTGTTGTTAGCTAATTTAATTTCTAAATTTTCACTTAAAAAAAAAAAACATTTGTGCACTGAGGTGTTTACTTTTTCTATTTAATATGCTTTCCTTAACACGTTTGAAATCAAATAAATTCCATCAACAGGTTTCAGTGTTCCCTATATATAATTTGATTTCTTTCTTTTAACTATAAAAGTATAAAATCTTTCTTAATTTAAGCTCCAGCTTATTCCCAGAAACTTTGAACAAGTCTTAAATGACACTTTAAGCCATAAACCGCTTTCAAATAAAAATGATGTATGCTGATTATCTTGAAAAATTAAACAATAGTAACATTAAAAAAAAGATGAAAACAATTTTCACAACTTTCAACATCCAGAAATAACCATGGTTAATACTGATGAGACTGAGCTAAATATTTTTGCATGTAGATATGAAGACAGGAGAAGGGATAAATAGATTGATAGATGTTTCTATGTATTCCTGTGTATTACAGTGGTACATCATTTCATTTAAAATAATTTTATTTGCTTTTAGCAAAATGAGACAAAACAGAAAAGACATAACAGGAAGCATGAAATAGACTATAAATTAATATTAACATAAGCAAAAATATTTCAAAAGAAATAAGTTCATATAGCTATAATTTTATTATAGTGAGGCTCTGCTGTTAAAAGGAAGGAATTTAGCTGAAGGAATTTAGCTTATACTACAATTTCTCTCACTGCCCTTTCCCTATAGTATTTATATTACTTATATTTTGTCCTATAATTCTATATTGATCCCCACTTCCACTATACAAGTTGAGTGGTATAGATTATTTTTCATGACATAAATCAGCAGAAAGAACAGGCAAGAAAGCTTTAAGGAGGATAAACATGCTGATCTGTTTCTCAGTACAGAGTTCCTTTTGGCAACATTTATGATATTAACTATAAGTAAGAAAATACGAACTCAGGAATACTTGCTTTATATAGAAATTGCAACATGTCCATGAAAGAAAAAAAAATGTGCATCTTGTTTATTGATTATATGTTTAAGTTGTTCACAATTCAAACCTTTCTCTTATTATCAGGACATTTACTGCTACACAAACACCTCACAACATCCACCCAATTCCTCTCCTAAGGAGAACATGTAGTCTATTTGTTTATTCACAGTTACTTGGTTAATTATGATATGTCTAAATTTCCATCTGGTATCATTTGTCTTAATCCTGAGGACAACACTGCCTGTAATGGTTCTTGTCATGCAAGTGGTATAGTGGTGAGTTCTCTCACCTTTTGTATGTCTGAGAAAAAAAAAAAACGTTAAAGTATTTCACCTTATCTTTTGCAGATATTTTTGTAGGGTATAGAAATCTAAGTTTACAAACATCATCTCTAACTATGTTAAAGATGCTATCCCACTGTGTTCTGCCTTTTATGGTTCCTAGTGACAAGTCCGCTGTCATTTCTTTATCTTCTTTTATATGTTACATTTATTTTTTCCCTTCTGGATACTTTTAAGATTATTACTTGCAAGTGTTTTATTATTGCTGTTTTGGGGATTATTCAATTTGACAGGGTGTATTTTGTTGTCATTTTTTCCTTTCTTTCTATTTTTTGGCCACGCTGTGTGGCTTGCAATCAGGGATTGTTCTTCAATCAGGGATTGAACCTGTGACCTCAGTAGTGATCAGGGATTGAACCTGTGACCTCAGTAGTGAAAGTGTGGAGTCCTAACCACTGGACCATCACAGAATTCCCAATTATGATTTTCTTCATGTTTCTGTTGCGTGGGGATTGTTGAATATTTTGGGCCTGGAGGTTAACAATTTTTAACAAATTTGGAAAAATCATGGTCATGATATATCTTCAAATGTGTTTTCTGCTCCATGTCCTCTTCCCATGGAACTCCAGCTACATATGCATTCATCCACTTCAGATTGTTCTGTAGCTCACTGAGACCCCTTTTTTCTCTCATTGTTTCATTTTGATAGCACTCACTGTTACATCTTTAAGTCCTCTAAACTGTCCTTCTGCAGTGTCTAATCAGATGTTAATCTCATACTATATAAATTTTATTTAAGACACTGTGCTTTTCATTTATATCAGTTCTATTTAAACAGTTCCCCATGCTTTTCTCTAACTCTTTTGACATATGGAAAATATTAAGTGTTTTAATATACTCGTCTGCAATTGTCTCTGTCTTTGTCAGTTAGGTCTGTTTCTATTGACTGTTATTTCTCCTGGTTATGTTTTTCTGTTTCTTAGATTTATTTTCTGAAGTTTGCCATATTTCTTTAAATATTGCTGCTCTGTGTTCATGAGCATACATAATGTTACTGGGATTCTGTTTAATGCTTCTGAATTTTATTTTTATTTTGTTAAGGTTGTCCAGTGAAGCTAATATGACTCCACTTCTGAATTATGACTATTCTGAGGACAATACACATTGCTTCCTGCACTAAGAGGTCTTTCTACTCTGGCTGGTAGAAACATGAACTTTTGGCCCATGTGTGAGCTATCTGGATTGTTCTCTTTATTCTTTTCTGGTGTTTCCCTCTCAAGTCTCAAGTTCCTCAGATGAATGTGCAGAGAAGTGCTTATTTTAGAATCCAAGGATATCATTTTGTAGATACCTGGAGCAATCTGTGTAGTTTCTCTCTAGTACTTGCTCAGCTTTGAGTTAACTTGGCTTCTTTAAATTCTAGACTCCATCTTCCCAACTCAGCAAGGCCACTGACCTCTGTTTGAGTTCTCCCTGTACTGAAGTCTGGAAACTTTCTTTAGTCAAAAAACTGGGCTATCGTAGGTTTTGCTTTTATTTTTATTATCTTCTCCCAGTGATCATGATGGGGCTTTCCTGGTGACTCAGAGGTAAAGAATCTGCCTGCCAGTGCAGGAGATGTGGACTTGATTCCTGGGTTGGAAGATACCCTGGAGAAGGAAATGGCAACCCACTCCAGTATTCTTGCCTGGGAAATGCCATGGACAGAGGAGCCTGGAGACCTACAGTCCATGGGGTTGCAGAAGAGTTAGACATGGATTAGTGGCTAAACAATAATCAATGAAGTGATGGTTATCCTGTGCTGACTAAACTAAATTTATTTCATGTGGTTCTAGGTGTGCCTTGAAGCTTATCTTTCCTTCTTTTTTAATACAAGCAGACATCTTGTGAAGAGACGATTATGCATTAAAAGAGTAATATCACATAGTTGTGAGTCCCTTCCATCTTAAAGACTACTTTTCTTTCATTCTGTAACATGTAACTCAATTTCCATTAAAAATATAGTACTCTTCTTTCATGGCCCACCCATAGCCTTAGATCCCATGTATTTAATCACAATGTTATTAAATGGATATTTCAAGGTGTTAAAACTTACTTAAAAAAAAATCTGTGTCTGAACCAGGTCTCAAGATCTCTGTTTCTTAGTTGTCATAGTCCCATCCTTTCTTCAATCTTCATATTTCTTTGTTATAAATTGTACATTAAAGTGCATCTGTTAAATATATACATATATATGTTTTACAGTTGTAGCTATTTATCTGTTTCTCAGGTGATGGGTTTACTTATTACATATTTTTTAGATTTGTTTCAAGGGAAAAGAAAATTTTAGGGTATTTTAAATGCAGTGGAACAGATATACAGAATTGTGTCTGTGAAATAAATATTTTGGGGAAAATATGTCCATGTTCAATGTTCATAATTAAAAAACAAAATAAGTACACAAGAGTTATGTTATTAATGTATATTCAAAAAAATTATCTTGTATGTAAAATGCCCATTGCATATATTTTTCTCATGCTATTGGAAGCCCTGTTTTATTCCACAAAATACACTGTTTATATTTTTTATTTACTGTAGCCAATTTGCAACAAATAACCACCAAGTTTCTTTCAAAGAAAGCAGATATAAATAGTAAAACTGGAAAATGACATATTACTTCCACAAGTGCCTGCCTCATACAGGGTAGATAACTGCCAGCATTATAAATATCCTAAAGACAGGAGAGTATTTGGAAATAATGTTTTCCATCCAAAGAAAATCAGGCATAAGAGAGGAAAAAGTAAAATACCATTAATACCAAACCATTGAGAGAGGAATTCCACCAGGAAAATGCACAGCCTCAGAGTTCACTTTGAAAAGGTAACACACATTATTTCTAAATAGGTTTTTTAAATTTGTTTTCTGGTTTAGTGTTTGTGTTATTCTGCATAATTAAAAGGTTTTCTCATGTGTAGATTTTCAATTTCATTACTTGTGGGTTTAACAGATAGGCAAGTCTGGAAAATAAATATATGGTTCATAATGTTTGGATGATCTATTTCAGACAGTTTTATAGAAAACAGATACCTCCAGCGTAATATGAAATTCTAATTATCTTAGAATCATGTGATATACACAGCACAGCACATTTCAAATTTTAAGATACTTTTTTTCTATTCTAATTCCATTTAGCCCACTGTTGTAATCTGTTTTATGTCTGTGTTTTAATTTTGTTTATGTTCCCTCTAACAATGTACTTAATATCTCAAAGTGCTCTGCCATAAGCTCTAAGAAAGACATCTTTTCATTACCACAAGTGAATTACTTCTCATAAGTCTCATTCCCCATGTATTTCATTAGGTCTTTCTTCATATCAGAGCTTTCTTCCTCTCTCACACAAACACATGCATGAGAAAAGAGGGATAAATCAGGAGCTTGGTATTGACATGCACACACACTACTTTATATAAGATAGATAAACAACAGGGACCTACTATACGCACAGGGAACTCTAGTCGATATTCTGTGATAAGCTATATGGGAAAAGAATCCAAAAAAGAATGAATATATGTAATGTATAGCTGAAACACTTTGCTGTATACCTGAAACTAACATAACAGTGTAAATCAACTATTATCCAATATTTTTTTAAGAGAGATAGACGCAAGACAGCCACCTAGGCCTATCAGAGAGGAGTGTCCTATAAATATAAAATAGTGACGTATGCATAAGACTGCCTCGCCTGTGAGTATACATGAATGATTGGACGATTGATGCACACTACAACATAGGGTTGCACAGCATCAGGCATGACTGAAGTGACAGCATGCAGAGAGAAGACTGAGATGGTGACATAGTCAAAAACATAAGAAGTCTCAGTATTCAAATTCATCATCTGCAATTCAGGATAAAGTTGCACTGGCCAGGAAGTCCCATGTATCACCTGGATAGAGTGAGAAGTCTTCATCTAAGGCAGAGGTTATGGCAAGAGGGTAGAGATACTAAAGGTGAATTGATAAGTACAGCTGAGGATTCTGAAAGATGGCAGACATCTAAGCTGCAGGCACCAATTCTGGGATATTGCCAAACTTTGCTTCCCGTAAGATGTTTCTAATACTGTGCTAAGAGTCTGGATTCAGAGAAAATATAGGAGTTAGAAGCAAATGAGACAGTTGATCCAGGTTGAGGAGGAGCAAAGATAGCTGGAGATCCCCTGAACTGTTACTTAGAATAAATAATATCATTTGATTTATTGCAAATAAGGAATCGACTAGAGTGCCGTCTACCACCAGATAGCTCAATTTTAAGGATCAAGAGAAGAACTGGATGCATATCTATGCAGACTTTGCTTATCTTCAATACTCAATCTCTGTAATGAAGAGTTCTGATTCCATCTAAAAAATCTATTTTTAACTGCAGGAAGCTCGTAAGCCTCTTTTCTTTGTGTCCCATAACTGGACAAGCTAAGGAAACCTGGGTGCTCCTTCAGTACAAGCAGGAGGGTCAAACCGTGAAAGTCCCAGGCCATACCAGAGGGCCCTGACCCCAGCCTCACCTCCTAGCCACAGGAAAACTCATGCCAGTCTTTGTTCTCTCAAGCCATTACTGACCTGCTAGAGAAGACAATCTGCTCATCCCATAACTGAGAGACTCAATTATATAATTGGGCTTACAAGGTGACATAGTGGTAAAGAATCTGCCTGCCTATGCAGGAGACACAAGAGACACAGGTTCGATTCCTGGGTTGGAAAGATCCCTTGTAGAAGGAAATGGCAACCCACTCCTGTATTCTTGCCTGGGAAATCCCACGGACAGAAGAGTCTGGCAGGCTACAGTTTATGGCATCACAAAGAATCAGACATGACTGAACCTACACACATACATTTATTTAATTATCAAACCTTTTTATAAATTAGAGTATAACTACTTTACAATGTTGTGTTAGTTTCTGCTATACAAAATAAGCCATTTTAAACCTTGGTGCATTTGTGGCATGATTGCTAACTCTGAACTGAATTTTGGGTAAGGGGTCCATTTTACACTGCAAGTGATCATAGCAGTTTCTTTATTTTTTTTTTTCATTTATTTTTATTAGTTGGAAGCTAATTACTTTACAATATTGTAGTGGGTTTTGTCATACATTGACATGAATCAGCCATGGGGTTACATGTATTCCCCATCCCAATCCCCCCTCCCACCTCCCTCTCCACCCGATTCCTCTGGGTCTTCCCAGTGCATAGCAGTTTCTTTAGGTAGAGGTTGCTTGCTTTGCTTTGAACACCTAATATTACCCAGTCAGAGACACCTTTGTGGAAGGCTGAGTTTTTTGAATTAGCTCTCCAACACCTAGCAGTAATTATTCAAGAACTAGATTACATTTCTGTAATTCTCTATTTCTGGCAACAGATCAATATAAGTGTCCTGTGGTACTTATTTTCTGGAGTCTTGGCTAATGCATCCTGCATAAGCAAGGAGATGTAGACCCTTTGATAGAGATATATCACAGTAAATGCAGTGGAAAATCCCTTTCTTGTCACATTTATGTGGTTGATGTCAACATAGGGATATTTCCCCATGCCCTATTAACCAAGAGAAAGTAAATCCATTGCAAAGATAGGGACTTATTGCTTCTTCAATTCGAGTGGCTTCAATGTCTGCTGAGGTACTCATGTTTTAGGTCAGTGTAGGGTCCCACAAAGGCTTTTATAGATGTGTATGAAGGCAAATGGCATCCCAAGAAACATTGTTCCATGATCCCATTAACGTGTGACTTTCCAAGCTTAAATTGTGCCATGTTTATTTTCCCCTTCACTTGTCCACAATTTCTCCCATTTAATTTAGATTGTTCAATTACCATTAATTCCAGGCAATCTATTGTTTAATTGGATGGTTTTCAATTGCATATTAAGACTGCTGCTTTCAACCAAGAAAGCTAATTTAAACCTGACAACAGGTTTTTTTTTTTTTTTTTTTTAAATGGGAAAATAGTATGAGAGAGTAGAACATAACACAGACATTTGTTTGTGTATTAAGGTGTCACTTGTTAGTTTAATTAGAGCAAAACTGTAGTTTTCTACTAACTAGCTTTCTAAATGGCAGGAATAACTAGCACCATGACTCCTCATGTGGAGAATATTGTCATAAAAGCCTTACCTACCCAGTTAACAATTCCAGAATGGTTTCTTCTTACTTATCCAAAGAGTTTTGTCATTTAACAAGCTCCATCTTAAAATCATTGTAAGCAAAAAGTAAAGATTAAAAAGTTATATTATTAAATAGATGGCCCTGTGTACAGCCTAAGAGAAAGCAAAAATGTTTAGTGATACTAAAAAAGGTTCTATGTAATGTCAAATTAGGCAATGACCCTCAGAAAATATAAAGAACAACTCAAGGTTGGTGTGTGTCTGTATCATCAGATTCTGGCACATATCTGTTTAGAAAACAGAGGGAAAATTCTTCCATTGGATAATATACAATGTTATCCATGATCTTTTTTATTGATGGATAAATATATTTGAAAACAAGCATGTTGGGATTTCCCTGGTGGTCCAGTGGTTAAGACTTTTCACTCCCAATGCAGAGGGCCCAGGTTCAATCCCTGGTTAGGTAACTAGATCCTGCATGCATGCCACAACTACGAATTCTGTAAGCCACAACTAAGACCTAGCATTGCCAAAATAAATAATAAATATTAAAAAAAAACAAGCATATTAAACCAATTACCCTGGAAATTTCTTGATAGTAAAAGGGCAGGAGAAAAAATATATCAATCAAGAAATAATTGCCTTTACTTTTAAAACTGACATTGACTAGAACTTACTGAGGCATTTTTAACACTTTTGCTATTTGCTACAATAATGTTTTTCCAGTGGGTCATGTACGGATGTGAGAGTTGGACTATAAAGAAAGCTGAGCACCAGAGAATTGATGCTTTTGAACTGTGGTGTTGGAGAAGACTCTTGAGAGTCCCTTGGACTGCAAGGAGATCCAACCAGTACATCCTAAAGGAGATCAGTCCTGGGTGTTCACTGGAAGGACTGATGCTGAAGCTGAAACTCCAATACTTTGGCCACCTCATGCAAAGAACTGACTCGTTTGAAAAGACCCTGATGCTGGGAAAGACTGAGGGCAGGAGGAGAAGGGGACAACAGAGGATGAGCTGGTTAGATGGCATCACCGACTCAATGGACATGGGTTTGGGTAGACTCCAGGAGTTGGTGATGGCCAGGGAGGCCTGGTGTGCTGCGGTTCATGGGGTTGCAAAGAGTTGGACATGACTAAGCAACTGAACCGAACATAACAATAATGTTTAGAATACATGCTTATGCAAAGTAGAATAAGGGAAACTGCTACTGAAGTTTCAAAATCTGTAAAGCACCACATGGTGGTGAGCATAAAGAATATGCAGAAAAAGAATCTCAAGATCTAAGCATTTTGAAAAACAAAGGTAGAATGGGTTGTGATGAAAGCTTTATATATTAATAAATAAATCTCTGAAATCAAAGAGGTGGTTTCCATTCTCACACACTAGGGACAGCTGTTGTCCATGCTGTGGCTCCTGGGAAGAATTATATACATCATGGTAACCATAATGAAGCTCCAATACTTTGGCCACTGGATGCAAAAAGCTAACTCTTTGGAAAAGACCCTGATGCTGGGAAAGACTGAAAGCAGAAGGAGGGAATGACAGAGGATGAGATGGTTACATGGCATCACCAACTCAACGGACATGAGTTTGAGCAAACTCTGGGAGATGGTGAAGGACAGGGAAGCCTGGCGTGCTACAGTCCTTGGTGTCACGAGGAGTTGAACATGACTGAGTGACTGGACAACATCCACCATAATGAGGAGTTTCCAGCACAAGAATGTTGGTAAAATGAGTTATAATTGTATTCCAAGTAAACATTGTTATTTTAAGCTGATAAATGGACACAAGGGATAATGTTTTTTTCATAATTCATATTATAAACAAATAGGATAGACTTTATGGGACTATGTGTGTTCTCAGCATTGTCTGACTCTTTGTGACACCATAGATTGTAGCCCTCCAGGCTTCTCTACCCATGGAATTTTCCAGGCAAGAATACTAGAGGAGGTTGCCATTTCCTACTCCAAGGTATCTTCCTGACCCAGGATTGAACCTGCATCTCTTGTGTCTCCTGAATTGGCAGGCAGATTCTGTACCACTGCATCACCTGGGAAGCCCAAATAGGAATGGTAGACATAAAAAAATATAGATTATTAAGGATGAATGTCATTGCAAATATACTCCTATTGCCCACTCTGGGAGTTAGAATCTTAATTACATTACTAAAAAAGGATAAGCCTACACTGTCACTTATCAATTTATTGCAACTCTTGTATACGATTTTATAACTGAAACTGACAACTCTATGCTATACAATAAAAATAATAAGCATTTTGTTTTTTCATAAACTTTTAAAACTGTTTAGAAAAAAATAGAAATAACATTAACTGTGGTTCTAATGTAAATTTCAAATTCCTTCATAAAAATGATTGGTGAACATTAACATGAAGACTAAGTGAAAAAAATTTAATTTTTCTAGTATTTTGAAAATTCAATTAATCATTCACTCTATCACTAAAACTCTGTGGCACATGAATAACAGATAATATATTTTGAACTGAGGTTTCTCTCTTTTATTTAAAAGCTACTTTTATTATATGCAGGAAACATTTAAGGTTGGCTTTTGAATCTACTCAATACTCACCTCATATGCTCCCATTATACTAGATATTTTAGAAATATTAATCCTATATCTCAGAGTTTGCCTTCTTCAAAATACTGTGCAGCATCCTACTTTTAAAGAAAAATTAATTTCTAATTTTTGGGTGTTGTCTCCGTGTTTTCAAATGAGCACCATCTCTGATCTACGATATCATTTTTCTCCTGCTTGGGGTTGGGGATGATTTCTGCTGTTCTCTTATATAAGGATTTACCTCCTAAAATCAGAGGTCAAGAGGGATCTCTCAGTATAAATTAACTTGAAACCATGGATACTTTTTGCACAGCACTGTTAAAGATCCTTCTGGACAGGACTGTGTTTTTTCTTTCAATTTGATCTGAGTCCACAGTGCCTAACGAGTATACAAATGCACAGTGAGCATTAAGAGTATGAGTTTTCTCTTCTACACAGCCACACCAGGATAGATATATCAGGTACTATGTTCTACATAAAAACTGGCTTCAAATTAATAACCAGGTACAAACCAAAAAGTCATACTCTGAGATTAACTCTCTCATTCAACAGAGCACTTGTTCTGCTGTTTGCAGACTGTCGTTGCAAATTGCCATTGCAATTTTGGAAAATCATTTAACCTGTTTGAATTTCATCTATCAAACAGAGATCACAGCAGCCCCTAACTTCTAGTAGTCTCATACGCAAGGTACAGCTTTTAAATACTTAGCACAGTAACTGGCACCCTGAAAAGTGTGGAATGATGTGTAAAGTTAGGTTCATAAATTTAGGCTGCTGCTAAGTCACTTCAGTCGTGTCTGACTCTGTGCAACCCCATAGACGGCAGCCCACCAGGCTCCCCCGTCCCTGGGATTCTCCAGGCAAGAGTACTGGAGTGGGGTGCCATTGCCTTCTCCGAAATGTTGGCTACTATTGCCTAATTTCTGGAAAAGTATCCTTGTAAAAAGAGCAGTACTTTTACTTTAATTGTGTGAGACCATATCCTGCTGTAAAAGAATTGCTAACAACACTGCAAAAAAACTGCTGTCAAGGATGGTTCTCAAACACCTCCAGACTGTTGCTTTAGAAATAAACAAAACAACAACCCAAGAAAACTCCATTTATAAAGAAAAGCTCTTGCTCCTGAGGGAGTCAGCCTGAAGCAATTTTGTTCAGTGGGTTAGAACAGGATCTGTGGGGAGGCAGAGAGAGAGGGCAGAGCTCCCAGAGGCCATGCTGATAATGAAGCGTTAAGCTTTTTTGTGGGATGGACAACTGTGCAAACATGTGATGCTTCCTGAGGACCAAGTCTCAGCCCTCTGAGTGTGCTGAAGGCTTTGCCACTTGGGGAGGAATTAAATAGTCACAGTGAAAAGAGGTGAAGTCGGACACTTACGACTTTGCAAAAACAACTGGGGTGGTAAGAAACTGCTATCAGTTTCCCATCAATAGTAAGGCTGTGGACCTGGACTCTTGTTTTTACAGACTTGGTGAGATGGCTCTAATAGAAAGCAGACCACACGAAGACATGGAATCTGACTCCTCATCTGTTTTCCTTCCTGATTTCGGCAAGGAGGGAAAAACTACTGTGTGAAATGAAAACAGTACACTGGAGGAAAATAACCAAGTTTGTTTTCAAGATATGGAAAGAGGAAATAAAATCCAGTTTGTGCAAAACATGAAGGACACTGCTGCAACTTGGGATGTGACTCTTTATAATAGCTTTTTTATTTTTTTCTTATAATAGCTTTTAAAGAGCAACAGGGCAGAATTTCCAAAGTCATCCACGGGCAGCAGCAAACTCATAATGTCTTGCCTCATCAGCAGAACACAAAAGCAAAAGCCAACTGCAGTTTCCCCTTTCTTCATTATATAAATCCCCATCAAGACGATGAAACTAAATGATACCATCTTTCCAGCAGGCACCAACTTCCCCGGTGGCTCAGTATAAAGAATCCACCTGCCAGTGCAGGAGATGCAGAAGATATGGATTTGATCCCTGGGTTGGCAAGATCCCCTGGAGAAGGGCGTGGCAACCCATCCCAGTATTGTTGCCTGGAGAATCCCATGGACAGAGGAGCCTGGTGAGCTATAGTCTACGAGGTCACAAAGAATCAGACATGACTGAGTGACTGAGCATGAGCAGGTACCAGATGGGGCAAAGCAAGGAAGTGGCAGAGAGAGCAAAGGAGATGCCATAGATTCTGTCCTACAAACCCATGTCAAAGAGGTTTCTAAAGGGTGATGCTTGACTATGCCTTGAGGAGACCATGACTTTGCCCAGCTACAGTGAATTTCTTCAGTTCAGTTCAGTCACTCAGTCATGTCCGATTCTTTGTGATACCATGAATCGCAGCACACCAGGCCTCCCTGTCCATCACAAACTCCCAGAGTTTACTCAAACTCATGCCCCTTTGAGTCGGTGATGCCATCCAGCCATCTCATCCTCTGTTGTCCCCTTCTCCTCCTGCCCCCAATCCCTCCCAGCATCAGGGTCTTTTCCAATGAGTCAACTCTTCGCATGAGGTGGTCAAAGTACTGGAGTTTCAGCTTCAGCATCAGTCCTTCCAATGAACACCCAGGACTGATCTCCTTTAGGATGGACTGGTTGGATCTCTTTGCAGTCCAAGGGACTCTCAAGAGTCTTCTCCAACACCACAGTTCAAAAGCATCAATTCTTCTGTGCTCAGCTTTCTTCACAGTCCAACTCTCACATCCATACATGACTACTGGAAAAACCATAGCCTTGACCAGATGGACCTCTGTTGGCAAAGTAATGTCTCTGCTTTTTAATATTCTATCTAGATTGGTCATAACTTTCCTTCCAAGGAGTAAGTGTCTTGAATTTCATGGCTGCAACCACCATCTGCAGTGGTTTTGGAGCCCCCCAAAATAAAGTCTGACACTGTTTCCACTCCCATCTATTTCCCATGAGGTGATGGGACCAGATGCCATGATCTTAGTTTTCTGAATGTTGAGCTTTAAGCCAACTTTTTCACTCTCTCTTTCACTTTCATCAAGAGGCTTTTTAGTTCCTCTTTACTCTCTGCCATAAGGGTGGTGTCATCTGCATATCTGAGGTTATTGATATTTCTCCCGGCAGTCTTGATTCCAGCTTGTGCTTCATCCAGCCCAGCGTTTCTCATGATGTACTTTGCATAAAAGTTAAATAAGCCGGGTGACAGTATACAACCTTGACGTACTCCCTTTCCTATTTGGAACCAGTCTGTTGTTCCATGTCCAGTTCTAACTGTTGCTTCCTGACCTGCATAGAGGTTTCTCAAGAGGCAGGTCAGGTGGTCTGGTATTCCCATCTCTTTCAGAATTTTCCACAGTTTATTGTGATCCACACAGTCGAAGGCTTTGGCATAGTTAATAAAGCAGAAATAGATGTTTTTCTGGAAATCTCTTGCTTTTTCGATGATCCAGTGGATATTGGCAATTTGATCTCTGGTTCCTTTGCCTTTTCTAAAACCAGCTTGAACATCTGGAACTTCTTGGTTCACGTATTGCTGAATTTCTTCAAGTATCAATCAAATATACCCATAAAGCCTTTCCTGATCATCCTATTTAAAATGTCCTTGTCACTCTCTATCTTCAATTCCTCTTTGATTTGCTACACACACACACACACACACACACACACACACACACACACAATTTTATTATCTCTCTTTTCAATTAAAACTTTAACTCTCAAGGATAAAAACTTAAAAAAAATTGTACAATTTTAAAGATTGCACTCTATATATAGTCATTACAAAGTATCAGCACTATTCCCTGTGCTGTACAATAGATCCTTGTAGTCTATCTTATATCCAACAGTTTGTACCTCCCACTTCCCCACTCCTGTATTAACCCAACCCAGTGCCTGTCAAAATGTCTGGCTTTTAGTAGGTCCAAATGATACTAATAACATTATTCTTACTTTGCACATAAAATAATCACAATTTAGAGTATTAATAGTACTAGGACTAGTAGAACACATAACTGAACATTGTCCCTTTAGATAGGAGCACGATGAAGTTTTTCTAAGTACAAATAATATTATGAATAAAATAGAGTGATAAACAGTTGTGTGAGATTAGTCATTCAGTTGTGTCTGACTCTTTGTGACCCCATGGACTGTAGCCCATCAGGCTCCTGTATCCATGGGATTTTCCAGGAAAAAACACTAGAATAGAGGTTGCCATTTCCTTCTCCAGGGCATCTTCTATATTCAGGGATCGAACCCGTGTCTCCTGCGTCTCCTGAATCTCCTGCATTGGTGGGCAGATACTTTACCACTGCACACCTGGAAAGCCCAAAGAAACAGTCCCTGTGGGTATTGGCAACTGGTATCACATGTTCTGAACACAGTTTCTAGAAGAAGCCAGTAGGACAGAAACCCTGATTTCAACCTAGATTCTTTCTCTTTAATGATGACAATTTTGAGGTAGCTAACTTGTGAAAATTGCTTTCTTTTTAATTAAGTAACATAAAATCAAAACAAGTTTTATGACCTCACGTGCTAAGTCACTTCAGTCATGTCTGACTCTTTGCAACCCTATGGACTGTAGCCCACCAGGCTCCTCTGTCCATGAAATTCTTCAGGCAAGAATACTGGAGTGGGTTGCCATTTTCTTCGCCAGGGGATCTTCTGGACCCAGGAATTGAACTGGATTGTAGGCAGATTCTTTACTACCTGAGCCACTAGGGAAGCCCTATTTTGATCTCATATGATACAAAAGTCTTTGCCAATTAAACCTATTCTAGACTGTCAAGTGACAAAATCAAAGCAAGACCCTGAAATAAATGGACAATGAAACTGATGTTTACTCTCCTTGGCACAAGAGAAATATCTTACTCATGATCCCAGTTTCAGCTTCAAGAACAGTACATGACACTTCTCAGATGCTAAAAATATGAGAAAGGATGTATAGAAAAGTGGATAAGAAAGGGAAAAAGAGTTCCATTAAATAGTGAGCATCATTCAAACAAATAAAGAGATAGAGTCCAAGGAAACCTTTAAAGATGCTGGGATTTGTAAGGGCTGTAATGGATGAAGCTATTTTAAGCTACTTCAGAAATAACCAAGGAGATGCTAGCTAGTGAATAGCTTAGAAAGGGAGACTCTGACGTCAAATTGCACAGGATCAAATCTCACTGAAACATTTGATAACTGTTACCTCAATAATTAACCTAACCTCTCCAAGAGGTAGTTTCCTTGTAAAGGACCGTAACAAGCAACTTAAAGCACTATTATGAGCCTTGCAGGAGAGGATGGTTACAATTGTGCTCAGGTTTGGAATAGGGCTTCCCAGATGATATACTGGTCAAGAACCCGCCTACAAATGGAAGAGACACAAGAGATGCAGGTTTGATCCCTAGATTGGGAAGATTCCCTAGAATAGGAAATAACAACCCATTTCAGTATTATCGCCTGGAAAATTCCATAGACAGAGGTGTATGGAGGGCTACAGTCCACGGAGTTATGAAGACTGTACCCGACTGAACAACTTAGCGTCACATTCAGAGGTTTGGAATAGAACAATGGCTGCATACTATTACTGTTACTATTTTGCTGTGAATATAGGACAATTCAGGGGAGGGAAAAAAGATTTCCAAAGGAAATTCAAAGGAGTGAAGTTCAAAGTGAAGTGAAATTCAAAGGAGTGAAATTCAAAGCAGAAAGACAGAAAGGAAAAGTAATCCTACCCTTCTGCCAAAAGTTAGGCATCAGAGGAAAACTTCACTTAGCTGCAGATTCTCACAAAGGATATTTTCCACTCTATTGTTGCAGGATGTAATGATGCATGGAATGAGTGTGGAGTCTGTAATCAGAAAAGTCTAGCTGGAACCTACCTTGAGGTCAAGACAAGTTCCTTCATTTCCTCAACTTGAAAATTTAGGGGTCTTATCAGAAGTCAGTGCAAAATAGTAGACAAAGCACATCCTACACATCCTAGATGCAATTTCAAACACAGACATTTTTGACTTGTATCCTCACAGTGTTCAAATGACATACAGAAATTGGATTTAGTTTTGAGTCATTGTTTCCTGGTGACTCACATGGAAATCAATCTCCCTGCAATGCGAGAGATCTGGGTTTGATTCCTGGGTGGAGAAGACCCCCTGGGGAAGGGAATGGCTACCCACTACAGTATTCTTGCCTGGAGAATCCCATAAACAGAGGAACCCAGTTGGCTACAGTCCATGGGGTAGCAAACAGTTGGACAAGACTGAGCAACTAACATTTTCACTTTTGAGTCTTTGCAGGGCAGGCTTAATGCCATAAGGATTTGGCACAGTGGTATATTCAACTAAATAGCAGTTTGACTGAAGTTGATTAACTGTACGTCCAAATTTCAAAGTATTTACTCCCTCTCCCATAAAGTGTTTTGTCCAACCCACAAATTTACTTGCAAAAAATAGAAAGATTTGCAACAGTCAGTTCTGTAAGTCTGAACCTTCTAAAGAAGGATAATTCTATGATAATTTTTAAACTGATTCAGAGGGGAGCATTTTTAACCCAAGCTTGCATTATTTGTAGTCACATATTTTAAAAAATTCTCTTAGTGTGGGTAGAGTAGTACTTCTCTTAATTTGTAATATTAAAATAAACTGAAACTCATAAAATGTCATCAACAATCTAGTGCAAAAAGTTTGCCTAAGTAAATTTGCATAAAAGTTCAACTTGGTGAAAGATGTTTTCACACACATCATTCTATCCTTGCAACAACCTATCTTCGTTCAGGGACCATAGAAGCAGATCCTGAGATAGAGATTTTTGGGAAGTGACTTTGGGAAGGGAATTTTCTCTGAGGAGATGAAAGCAGAACAAACAGGGAAGAAGCTAAGCAAAGATGTAGGTTTACCTGAATTCTCGCCAGTGAGAAGCCCAATTGTGAGCTCTGGGGCATGAGTGGTACCAGAGTTGTCTCATTCTGTGTGCCCCGTATCAGTTAATGATTGGATGCAGTTTACTCATGAGGGTATGGTATTTCCACCTGAGCTAAGAAGTTGTTTCTATACTTTATTGAAGTATAATTGATTTACAATGTTGTGTTGGATTATGCTGTACAGAAATGTGACCCAGTTATATATATATATATATATATATATATATATATATTCTTTTTTTTCACATTATTTTCCATTATGGTTTCAATCATACAGGATATTGAATATAGTTCCCTATACTATACAGTAGGACTCTGTTTATCCATTATATATAAAATAGTTTGCATCTGCTAATTCCAAATGCTCAACCCAGCTCTCTCCAATCTCTAGGTCTGTGAGCCTATTTCTGTTTTGTGGATAAGTTCATTTTTGTCATAGCTTAGATCCCACATATTAGTGATTGTATATGGTATTTATCTTTCTGTTTGACTTACATAACTTAGTATGGTGATCTCTAGGTTCATCCATATAGCTGCAAATGGCATTACTCCATTCTTCTTATGGCTCATTAATATTCCAGTGTGTGTGTGTATGTGTGTGTACAGGTAATCTGATGTAATGTATTTTGGTCATCTAATTTTTGCCATCTGATGCAAACAACTGACTCACTGGAAAAGTCCCTGATGCTGGGAAAAATTTAGTGCAGAAGGAGAAGAAGGTGTCAGAGGATGAGACAGCTAGATGGCGTCACCAATACAATGGACATAAACTTGGGCAAACTTTAGGAGATGGTGAGGGACAGGGAGGCCTGGAATGCTGTAGCCTATGGGGTCACGAAGAGTCAGACACAACTGGGTAGTTGAATAACAACAACAAATACATATATATCCACACACACATGCATGTGTGCTAAGTGGCTTCAGTCATTTCTGACACTTTGTGACCCTATAGCCTGCTGGGCTCCTCTGTCCATGGGATTCTCCAGGCAGGAATACTGGAGTGGGTTGCCATGCCCTTCTCCAGGGGATCTTCCTGACCCAGGGATTGAAGCCACGTCTCTTATGTCTCCTGCATTGGCAGGTGGGTACTTTACTATTGGCACCACCTGAAAATTCTATATATACTATATATATATATATATATATATATATATATACATATACATATACATATATATATAATATTTCAGTGAAAATCTTCCACCAAAAGGTTAAATCCTTTGAGTCAAGGACATTTTAGAAAAGTGCCTGAAGATAACAAAGAACAAAAATGTGTATATATACACAGCTTTATTCATTTATCTGTTGATGGATATTAAGGTTGCTTCCATGTCTTGGCTGTTGCAAATAATGCTGCTATGAACCCTGGAGTGCATGCATCTTTTCAAGTTATAGTTTTGCTTAGATATATTGGTATAGGAAGTTTTGATCATTTGTGGTAGCTCTCCAGAGAAAAGTACAATGATAAGCCAAGAGAAAACAATGCTCAAAAATGAGGGGTGGTTGCATTGGGCCAGTAAAAGAGATCAGGCAGGATTCACAACCTCTACTATAATTCATCTCTTGCTTTTCTCAGATCCACTTGCTTATCATTCTCAATCCCCTCCATCCCATCACAGTTTCTCCAGAATTGTGAATAGTTGCAATTTCTAGGTAAACTTATAGTCTTTGAAGCTCCAGTTGGTCTTGCTATAAGTAGCCACAGTGCCATCTTCTTATGAAAATCAAAACCACTTTCATTTACCAAGTGATAACTATTGTCCTTGCTTTTGGATTTACTGGCTTCAAGGGTCTAAAGTGACTAGGTAGTTATCATAGCTTTAAGTTTGGTGGGATTTTATATCTTCTTCTGAGAACCAAGATTTCTAGACACACAGAAACTAATGTTGTTGGGACAAGAACAAATTACTAAACTGAGTATAGTCTTTTCTAATTCCATTTCTTAGTTCATGGGCCCATTTATTGTGACAGTTGAGTATCTAGTGCCAAATAATGGCCATTGGTGTGAGTTGCATATTGCACTGTGAATATGCACATTATCCCAGAAGATATCCTCTCCAATATGGTGCTTCAGCTGTATCTGCTAAAGGTCATTTCATTCCTCTAGTGAGGCAGAACTTCTGGATTACATGTATGATCCTAAAGGACATTATGAGCAGTTCTTGACAGGCTTTAATGAATAAACCAAATGGAACATACTTATGTTACTCTGATCCAGCTACTATAACAAAACACTGTAAACTGAGTGGCTTAGAAAACAGAAATTAATTTTCTCACAGTCTGAAGGCTAGAAGCCTCAGATCAAGATGGCAGTATGGTTGGTTTCTGGTGAAGCCTCTCTTCCTAGTTTGTAGATGTGTGCTCATATGACCTTTTGTTTGTATCTACATAGAGATAATTCTGATGTTTTCTCCTCCTCTTATAAGGACACCAGTTCTGTTGGATTAGGGCCCCACCCTTATGACCTCTTTTAACCTTATTACCTCCCTTAAGGCCCTATATCCAACTGGGGCTTTGGGCTTGAACATATAAGTTTTGAGGAGAGACCATTCAGTTTATTCTGACCCTGGGTTTAGAGCAAGGCCATGCCATTTATAGCAGAGAACTATATATCATTCAAAAGCATCTCCAGGTAGAGAATAAGTCTTACCAGGAGACATCAAGAGATCATGTAGCCAGAACTCCCTCTCTTAAGCTGGGTGCTGTTAGACCACATATCATATGAGTAAGCTGAGCAGAAATCCATTATAAGATGAAAGTGATCTACAGCTAGACTTGAACAACTCCAGAGGATTCAAGTAAGTTGTAAAAAATTGTAGCCTGATCTTTCATGTCACCCACTAGTTACACTGACACCTTTACCTAAATTCAAACCTGTGGCCCTTTATGTTATTACCTTGTACTAGCTGAAAGGGTTAGAAAGGTAATGAGCTTGCTTCATAGTCGCTCTGGCTAGGTATGAGGGAATGACCTGAAAATTGACTGGTGGTAGTTGGGTTTCTGAAAGACAGTGATGAGAAGAAACCCTCCTAATAGTCACAATCTTGGGTGGGTTACAGAGTCTAGTGCCGTAGCCATTTTCAATGTGAATTAGTTTTTCTTATATTTAGACAGGAAGCAGGATCACTGTGTGATTTTTTTTCATTAACATATATCCATATATGCATCAAGTCTACAGAAGAGACTGAGAAGAAAGTATCTTAGTAAACTCCCTGATTCTTATCACTCATTTGAAAAGACCCTAATGCTGGGAAAGATTGAAGGCGGGAGGAAAAGGGGACAACAGAGAATGAGATGGTTGGGTGGCATCACCGACACAATGGACGTGAGTTTGAGTAAACTCCAGGAGTTGGTGACGGAGAGGGAGGCCTGGCATACTGCAGTCCATGGGGTCGCAAAGAGTCGGACATAACTGAGAGACTGAACTAAACTGAACTGAAACATTTTATAATTATTTTGGAGTTTAGTTTTCTGAGATTACCAGTTAAAGAACCCCATGCTTTAATCCTTAAATCACGTATTCTTCTAAACTAATTTATTTTGATCTTGGAAAGGAAGGCATCTCTTTTTGTTTTTAGTTTTTAGACAGAATTCATTCAAAATTAAAGCTGCATATAAGAACCTTAAGTTTTCTGTTGATTCTTTAATAAAGTCATGACTTTTGTGCAGCTCTGAATGGGTCTCAGTGTGGATAAATGATACAATACCATCAGTTAAAACCTCTTTCAAAGCTCACTTGAATAAACAATGGGCAAAAGGATAGGTTTGCCAGATTAATGTGATAGAATGTGGTGCTGTGGTTAACTGAGTTTATAACCTAGGAGAGACAGATCTGGTTGGTTAGAAATGCTAATAGACGGGAGCATAATTATCACATAAAACCTATAAAACTCAAAATGAGTTTATCTTAATATTGCTGCCCCTCCATAGCCAGTTAGAAAAATCTCCATTTTACCAGAGGAATACAGAAAAAAGCCATCTGGATTATTGGAGAAAAGAGCATTCGAGTGACTTAGATTAACCCGAGCCTTATTTTCTGAGGGAATAGTTCCAACCATCCAACTAGAAAGGATGTCAATTTAGAACTCAGTTTGATGTAAAGGGAAAGAAAAGATTAAGATAATTAATTGGCATCTGACCATGTTTAAAGAGTGGGAAGGTTTGGGATGGGAAACAATCTCAGCAAATTGCATATAATTATGAGAAGAAAACAGGGTCTATCTCATTGCCTGCAGGGAGCAAGAAATAAAGAGTCAGTATAACTTTATTCTTTATGAGGTGCTCAGAGTCTGCAAAACATTATTGCTGTTGTCATCAGTTGAGAAAAAAGTGATATATTAAAGAAGACTATAAATCCAATTTGTTATACTAGATACCTATAATAGATGCAAAGCCATATATCTGTTTCCTTAAAAAAAAAAAATCTGTGATAGACTATTTGCAAAAATAGCCACACTTACTTTACTTTCTACATGCAAGTCCCTCTACAGTGTAAGCTTGCAGCTTCTCCCATCAAGAATGACTGTTTCTCTGCCATTTGAATCTGAGGTGTTATATATTGATTTGTTCAAAACTATGTGGTAGATTTGGTAGCACATTTGTTGACCTCATGAGAGCTTGCAAGCTTTTGCTTGCTCTCTTGTATCCCTAATACGCCAATGGAATGAGTCCATGACTAGACCTTCTGGAAGTCGAGAGACCAAGGCAAAGTTCAGTTTTCACTTTTGAATGGTTAAGAATGCTCAGCCTGAATCAGAAAAGCCAGTTAGAGTAAATTCCCAGATAACCATTTAGATATTGTAGTGCATTGACACTGACTGATGATACCCATAACTGCCTCTGGACAAAGGACTGCCTGGTTGACCAACAGATTTTGAGCTAATAAAATAGTTGCCATAGTAAGCCATTGGGAGACCTGGGTTCGATCCCTGGGTTGGGAAGATCCCCTGGAGGTGGACATGGCAACTTATTCCAGTATTCTTGCCTGGAGAATCCCCATGGACAAAGGAACCTGGAGGGCTATCATCCATGGGGTTGCAAAGAGTTGGACGCAACTGAGCAACTAAGCATACATAGTAAGCCACTAAACCAGCTGGTGGTGTGGTATGCCTCAGGGACTACTAGTCAGACACCCAACATGAGAAACGCCCAAAGCTGTAACAAAGAGGATAAAATATTTCAATTACAATAGAAATAATCCACTATCAGATCAGACACTAATAATTTTATCAGTGGACTAGGTCAAGAAGATTTAAGCAATAGCTTAACATTTAGTCTAAATCATTGTTGGCCCAGACTAATTTCTTATCCCAATGCTCTAGTCATCTATATTATAGGACCTCTGTCATCAAAATATGTTATTCCCTAGGACAGTGGCCATTGATATTTAAGGATAATGAAGTAAAAATGCATGTAAGTTTACTTTTTTTAGGTAGAAGTCTTCTAGATTCTTCCCCAAAACCAAGTGGGAACTTGAAGTGTGAAGGGTAGTCTGGTAGGTAGAGTTAATAGAATAATACAATATCAGAATGTCCAAATCACCTCAAACATATTCATCCATTTAGGAGAAAATGGAAATCATAAGTGATTTGAAAACACTGGGGTACAAATCTAAGTTTTTCTTCCATTGCTTTGAATCCACCTTGGTTTGCTCTATGCCTAGGAAATGAAGCCCAAAGTTCTTAACAGGGAACAAAAGACTTGGATTACATGGTCTTTTCGTCTGTGACTCCAGCTCTGTCTCCCATCACTCACACAAGTACTCCCATGCACTTCAGCATATTAATTTGCTAACAGTTTGTTAGGCCTGTTCATTTCACATTTCTGCTTGAAATGTGCATACCTATTAGGTCAGTCTAGAAGGCTCCTATAAATTGTTTTCATTATACACCACAGGTCACTTATCTTGTGAAAAACTTCCTAGTCTTTCAAAGAAGTAAGTTGTTGTCTCTTCTGTATTTCCCTTGTACTTTGCATGTACTTTGAAGTGTAATATTTGCCATACTATTATAGTAACTGCTTCAAATATCTTGTTACCCAAGTAAACTGAAGACTCTATATCCTATCATTTTCACAACAGTGGTATATAATATAGGTTCAAAAACACATCACAGAATAATCATTTTGTATAGAAAGTATTCTCTAAAATATGTCCACTTGGTTTCATGTCAACATTCACTAAATATGAGAACCAAATGCACTAACATTTATGATTTTTCTAATCACGTGTATAAAAGGTGAAAGGGAATAGGTAAACATTTGACAATAAAATACTGAATTAAATCATTTAATTAATTAATTACTGCTTTGAGACATGTAGTAGCAATAAATAATACAATAGACCCAGGCATGCAAAATAATAATGATAGTAATAATAAGAATAATAAAGAGTGGAGGAGGAAGGGAAAGGAGTATTATCAGCAACATAAGACGTATTTTTTGGTTAAGTTTTCATTTTAACGGGAAATAAAATCTTCTTAATCTAAGCCCTTTTAGAATGATTGTTTAAAATACACTCCCTGAGAAAAACAACAGTGAGGACATTCTGCTTCTGACCATCTGGAAGTGTCAGGGCATAGACTTACCCTCTTATGTCACTACTATATAACAACTCTTTTCAGGTACTATGTAAGACGCATCACAGGACTGTAACTAATGAGGCAAGGGTAATTAATGAGGCAAGCTCCAATCACCCTGAACTTTATGCCTCGAGGCAATTTTCAGACTTTAATGGAGGAACGTGGAGCCCAAGTAAAAGCCAACTGTCTTCAGACACAAAAACATGTATGGAGGCATCAGGATGAGTGGAATATGCTGATCAGAGTGTTATAAAAGGGGAAATTATACAGAGAAAAAATATCAGATGATTATAAAGGAATCCCCTTCTGTCTTTGGCTGAAAGCCATCTGTAGGCACACAGAGTGAAACTTCATAGGGTCTGGGAAAAAACATTTTTCAGGAGAGAACAATTGATCCATTTACATGGAGCTTTCAGCTGAAAGATAGGACCAAGAAGTGATCAATTTGCCATCAGCTAGGACAATTGCACTCATCTCACATGCTAGTAATGTTCAACATTCTCCAAGCCAGGCTTCAGCAATACATGAACCATGAACTTCCAGATGTTCAAGCTGTTTTAGAAAAGGCAGAGGAACCAGAGATCAAATTGCCAATATCCACTGGATCATCGAAAAAGCAAGATAATTCCAGAAAAACATCTATTTTTGCTTTATTGACTACGCCAAAGCCTTCGACTGTGTGGATTACAATAAACTGTGGAAAATTCTGAAAGAGATGGGAATACCAGACCACCTAACCTGCCTCTTGAGAAACCTCTATGCAGGCCAGGAAGCAACAGTTAGAACTGGGCATGGAATAACAGACTGGTTCCAAATAGGAAAAGGAGTACGTCAAGGCTGTATATTGTCACCTGGCTTATTTAACTTTCATGCAGAGTACAGCATGAGAAATGCTGGGCTGGATGAAGCACAAGCTGGAATCAAGACTGCCGGGAGAAATATCAATAAACTCAGATATGCAGATGACACCACCCTTATGGCAGACAGTAAAGAGGAACTAAAAAGCCTCTTGATGGAAGTGAAAGAGGAGAGTGAAAAAGTTGCATAAAGCTCAACATTCAGAAAACTAAGATCATGGCATCTGGTCCCATCACCTCATGGGAAATAGATGGGGAGACAGTGGAAACAGTGTCAGACTTTATTTTGGGGGGCTCTAAAATCACTGCAGATGGTGATTGCAGTCATGAAATTAAAAGACGCTTACTCCTTGGAAGGAAAGTTATGACCAACCTAGATAGCATATTAAAAAGCAGAGACATTACTTTGCCAACAGAGGTCCGTCTGGTCAAGGCTATGGTTTTTCCAGTAGTCATGTATGGATGTGAGAGTTGGACTGTGAAGAAAGCTGAGCGCCGAAGAATTGATGCTTTTGAACTGTGGTGTTGGAGAAGACTCTTGAGAGTCCCTTGGACTGCAAGGAGATCCAGCCAGTCCATCCTAAAGGAGATCAGTCCAGGGTGTTCATTGGAAGGACTGATGCTGAAGCTGAAACTCCAATACTATGGCCGCCTCATGCAAAGAGTTGACTCATTGGAAAAGACCCTGATGCTGGGAGGGATTGGGGGCAGGAGGAGAAGGGGACAACAGAGGATGAGATGGCTGGATGGCATCACCGACTCGATGGTCATGAGTTTGAATAAACTTCGGGAGCTGGTGATGGACAGGGAGGCCTGGTGTGCTGCGATTCATGGGGTCGCAAAGAGCTGGACACGACTGAGAGACTGAACTGAACTGAAGTGAACTGAACTGAGGATGGAGAGATCTCTGGAAATGCAAGGGACAGTCAGTAGAAATCTGAGAAAGGCTGTCACTTCTAGTGGGAATTTAACTAACTCCATGAAATGACTGCTACAAATACTCTAGAATAGTCCTTAAAAGCCATGGGACAATTAAATCGATCCACAGAGAAAGCAATTAACTTTTAAAACAAGTGCCACATTCTTAAGGGAGAACAGCAAAATTCAGGATTCTACAATATAAAATTCATAATGCCTATAATCAAATAAAAATTTTCTACACATTTAAAGAAGTAGGAAAAATGACCTAAAACTAGGGGAAAAAATCAATAGAAACAGAACTGAAAGAGATGATGATTTAATAGTCTATGAGAACTTTAAAACAGTTGTTAAATATGTTCAAAGACTTGAAGGAAAACATGAATATCGTTAAGAGGGAAATTAAAGATGTGAAAAAAGAAGTAAAAGAGAATTCTAATGATGAAAAGTTTTGAAACTAAAATGTGAAAATGGAATTAATAGCACAATCAACATTGGTGAAGAAAATATCAGTGGGTTAGAAGGTATAACAAGAGAAAATATTCAAATCAGAGCCAATATATACATATATATATGTATATATATGTGTATGTATATACACATATGTATATATATGTGTATGTATATATGTATATGTATGAGATGTATATGTATGTATATATACAAAGTAAAACAAAACTAAAATATGGGCCTTTTCTCGTGGTCCAGTGGTTAAGACTTTGCCTTCCGATGCTGGGGGTGGGAGTTCAATCCATGGTCAGGGAGCTAATATCCCACATGAAAAAACCAAAATATAAAACAGACACAATATTGAAACAAATTGAATAAAGACTTTAAAAATGGCCTACATCAAAAAAAAAAAAAAAAAAGAAAGAAAACAACTAAAAATGTGTGTATGGTTGCAGTGATCTGTGTTACAGTATCACAGTCTAACCTATTTATGCTGTATGCTGCAATCTCAGAAAGGAAAGGGAAAGAGCATCAGAATATTTAAATAAATAATTTTCTTTCCAAATGACTATGGTAGACAGAATAATGACTTCCCCTAATGTCCACATCCAAATCCTTGAAACCTGCCTGTGAATATGTTACCTGTGCTTACATGGCAAAGAAATTCTGCAGATATGATTAAGTTAAGAATCCAGAGATGGGGAGATTATCTTGGATGATCCAGGTGAGCCCAATGAAAGTACAAAGGTACTTATAAAAGTGAGGCAAGACAGTCAAAGTGAGAGAAAGAGAGAGAGAGAGAAGGTCAATAAAAGAAGCAGAGCTTGATGTGATGTACTCTGAAGATAAAGCATTTGTGAGCAAATACTAGAAGCTGAAAAGGAAAAGAAATAGATTTTCCTCTAGAATCTCAAGAAGGAATACAATTTTACTGACATCTTAAATTTAGACAATAAAACTCCTTCATATTTCTGACCTCCAGAAGGATAAAATAATAAATCTGTGTGGTTTTCCAGCCACTAAGGTTTGGTAATTTGTTACAGCAGCAATAGGAAACCAAAAACATCACAAACACAACATCATAATAAACCCAAGCAGAATAAGAAAAAGAAAACCAGACCCAGCATATCATATTCAACTTGCAGATGGCTTGCTTTAAAACAAAAACAAATGAACAAAAAGAAAAAAAAAAAAACACACAAAAATCCTTAAGAATAGTTTTGGGGGAAAAGGCAAACTAATTACAGGAGCATACTAATTATATATTGATTCTTTTTCATAAACTAGGAAAACCAGAATACAGTGAAACAACAACTTTAAGATATGGAGTAAAAAATGTAAAAGAAGTGCTCATCTTAGAATTCTATGAGAAGAGACGATACAAAAAAAAAGAATCAGACAAATCAAAGATGAATTTGTTGCTACAGAAATTACATAAACTAAAATGTTAAAAATAATTCAAAAGGCAAATAGAAAATTATATGTAGAAATTTAATTCTATACAAGAATAAAGAATAATGCAAATAAATTGTGAATATAGTTTCCACAACTTTAAAATTTCTTAAAATTAAAAAAAATTCTTAAAAACCTTTAAAAGTAAAATCAATTACAACGTGTCTTATAACATGTGTGTATGCATATCTAACATGTTTTATATATATACTGTTATAAACATATATATTACATATGCATACACACATATATATACACACAATGTATATATATAAACATACACTATACAAACACACATAAAATGTATGAAAATAACATACATATTGGATGGGAGAGGAGATTCCATCTATCCTTATAGCAGTTACCATGAATGCTTAAGGTGTTATTTAAAGGTAAAATGAGACAAAGTAAAGATATATATTGTAATCCTAGAGTAATCAAGAGGTTTACTAATACCAGTAGTAGAAATAAAATGGAATTAAAAAAAACATACAATTAGATGAAGAATAAAAGGAGAGGAAAGGGGGAAAAGAAGAAGGAAAAAAGAACAGGTTAGACAAATAGAAAAAAAACAGCAAGATGGTTCTTAAGTTGAATTATATTGATTACTACATGAAATATAAACAGCCTAAACACTCTCACAATGAAAGGGGTGGGAGGCAGTATGTATAAATGAACCTGCATCATGCTTTGGAGTCAGACATAAGAAAGTACTCCAACAATACTAGATTATGTCGAAAGGACTAGAGGAGCCAATATGAAAGGGCTCCAGAAAGACAGATCAAGAACAATTTCAACAACAAAATAAATGATGATACCACTAGACTCTAATCCAAAGCAAAAAATATCAATAGCTCCATACTGTAATAAAAACATGATTGAATAAATACATGCATAAATAAATCTGAAGAACAATTTCTTATTGAAAATTCAAATTAATAAGACAAAAGATATAAGAGTAATATAAAACCACCATTTGAATATTATAGCAATAATTTCTGCAGGCAAGATCCACTGATGAGTGCTAAAAGTCAAGGAAGAAACTAAGTTGAAGCCAGATATTTGCATAACTTCAAAATATGTATCTCTCCTGAAATATTTAATGTTCACTGTGGTAGTTTAAACATATGTTCAAAAATTGCTTGATAATTCTCTCTGGAGGAAGTGAAGATTAGTTCTCTTCTCCTTGAATGTGGACCAGACATTGTAGATTGTAATGAAAAGATTATGGAACAGGAAATATAGTAACTTCAAAAGAAACCTAGCAGTAGCCCCCTTAACTGAGTGATAAAGATTAATGCAACCTGCAATAATCCATGTCAGTACTCTGCACTTCCTAATATAATTCAATAACTAGGGCACATTACTTCTGTGATAATCTTCCCACAAACCTGTAACCTCAGTCTAATCATGAGTAAATATCTGAGAAACCAAACTGAAGGACATTTTAAGAATGCTAAAATGACCAGTAATTTTTAAACTGTCAAGAACATTAAAGACAAGGAAAGACTGACACAAACTGGAGGAGATGAAGGAGACACAATGCCTAAAAGTCATGTGGAATCCTGAATTGTCAAACAGAAAAAAAAAGGAAGGAAAATTGGTAAAATTTAAATTGATAAGTCCAATACATATAAGAATGTAAGAGTCCTGAAGGGTGGAAGAATTGAAGAGAGAGTTCAAGTGGAAAAACTATGAGTATTATAGGGAAAAACAGGAGCATATGTTCAAAAGAAAGATGAGTGATACAGAGTTTTAGGAGGTTGTGCAGCTAAAGGTTAGCTTTATTTTAAAAAAAAAAAAAGATGAAAAGGGAAAACAGTTGAGCATGTGTTTTCCTGCGAGGCAGCCTGTGCCCTGAGCAGTGGGAATGGCACCACTAACCTCCTTCCCTGGCAACCACACTCTGTATCTCAGTATCAAGTCACAATCACTTTAACTGTGTCTTTGAGCATCTGTGCTTTATTTCCATTTATCTTGTGCATCTGATAACGAGATGGATCCTAAGGGCATTGCTTCTTTGGTTTATGCCATTTCAGTTTATGAAACGTTTCATAGGAATACTCTGGTTTCAGATAATGGAGAAAACCTGTAGTATAAAATTAAAAGGTATGATGGCTAAAGTATTGAAAGCTGAGAAAATATCAGAGACATAAGAAAGTTAAGGAACTCTAGGGTAAATGGGTTGAATGGAACTTCTGTGGAGATGATAATGCCACCCAAGATATGATAAGAAAAGTGGTAAAAAGAGAAACAGTGATCTATTTAATGTGATCAGTGTGAGAAACTGATCACAATCTATTGCTCAGATTGTGAGTGAATAAAGAGGAGTAACTGGTGGATTATTGAAGGTCAGAAATAAAGAATAGTTTATAAAATATTGTGTGATTCAGAGAAGCTCTTTAGGTAGGAAGAAAGAGAATAATTTGGGGAACTTCTACATGGATATAGAAGCAGAGATGTCACAGCCAGCAACCCCTTTGGTGCACGGTGCAAACATAACCCACTTAATAAGTGATAGGTGAAGCGGTGGCCATAGGAGATAGTCACATTTCAGATAGAGCTAGGACATAAAAGCAATTTTCATACATAATGCTGAGACGTGTCTTGACATCCGGAGGGACAGGCAAAGACTTTACATGTAGAGTAACAGGTCAGACTGAAAACAATGTAGGTGATGCACAGATGTGGGCAGAGGCTGGGACGTTAGCAGCGACTAAAGCTAACAGAGATGTACAATAAAATGGGATTGATTTCAGAGACTCTATAGTAGGAGTCAAAGGGGGTTGCATGGTTCTGTAGTTTCTTTTTGAATATGTATTCATCCGCCTCACTTTTGGCTGTGTTGGGTCTTGGTTGTGGCATGTGGGGTCTTTTGTGGTGGTGTGCAGGCTCTCTGTTGTGCACATGGGCTTCTCTCTAGCTGGGGTGAGTGGCCTTAGTAACCCCTGAGGCATGTGGGATCTTAGTTCCACCACGAGAGGTCAAAGCAGCATCCGCTGCATTGGAAGGCAGACTCTTATTAACCACTGGACCACAAGGGAGGTCCTTATACCCCTTTGTTGACAGGAGTTTCAGGTAGTCAGTGGCTTGGGTTTGATAGAATATAGCCTCGTATCAACACTAATATCAATACTTCATATCAGTACTAATTGATTGGGCTCCTCAGGTCGGTCAGCAGGTAAAGAATCTGCCTGTAATGCAGGAGACACAGGTTCACTTCCTAGGTAGGGAAGATCCCCTGGAGGAGGGCATGGCAACCCACTCTAGCATTCTTGTCTGGAGAATTCCATGGACAGAGAAGCCTGTCTGGCTACAGTTCATGGGGTCACAGGGTCAAATATGACTAAAGCAGTTGAGCATGCATCAATACTAAGGAGTATGAAGGTGTAACTTGGTGTCTCCCTTAAATTGTGCTATTGACTAAGTCCAAGCCAGAAGTGAAGACATCCAGACAAGAACATATGCAACTTGAGAGACCAGGATTGATATTCCTATTTGGAATACTTGCCTGTTTTGTGGATTCCTCTTCCAAGTCAGTTCAATGATTAAGATGCATGTAGGATACATCCAAAGTCACCTAGGTAATAAGTATAAAGATGCTGCTGATATGACTTCTGAAAGTGAGTTGTTTTTAACAAAATAGAGCTGCTGGAACAAACTAAAAGATAATTTCTTTTTTAATGCATTTAGAATGTCAGAATTGCTTTGTAAATTTTAGGAGTTGTGTACTTGAGATATAACTTATAAAATTTTCAGATTGTTGGAGTCAAATGATACCCTGGAGATATCTTATTTAAGGCTTTCATTTTTCAGAAGAAGAGAGGAAAATGACTTCTCCAAGACAAGCCAGCTAGACTTAAATAAATAAGACAAGTAAGATCACTAGACCTAGAATTTCTTTCATCTTTTTCTGAGGACACTGACAATGAAGGAATGAATTTTGAAGAGAAAAAATTACAGAAAATAAACAGTGTACCAAAGATCTAGGGAAGAACTGTGAGAAAATAGAAACTCAAATACAAATCTTTTAACACCTAAGGCTTCCAGGTTGAGACAAGCTGTCTCACGAGAAGTCAGTTTTGAGCAGAATTTAGGTAGAAGTGAATTACGGAAAGAAGATAAAACTACAGATGGAGCATGTCAAATGCACAAGATAAGAAAGCAGAAGCTTGAATGACTGATTTGGAAATCAAAATATTCCTTTCTCCTCTCTTACATGCCCTCATGTAAATCTCACCTTGCCACATTCTGTAACTATCCTACTGCTTATCAGGAGAACCACTGAAGATAATTTCCTTAATTTCTGAGAGCCTCAGTTTTCATCTCTGTCCATGGTACAAGAATTATACATGACTTCTCTCCCATTGTAAAGTTTGTTCTGAAGCTCAGTGAGAAGGACTGACCAAATGAAAAATAAGGGGTCCTTTAATAAGTATGCTAGGATTTGGTCTAAGAAGTTTCCTTTAGGTAATCCTGAAATCCATGGTTTCATTTAATTTAAACTCCTATATTAAACAAGATTATACTGGTAGAAAATCACCCTAATTTTTATTTCACTTAAAAACATGTGGTATGATTCATTTGAATGCCTACTAAAATGAGAAACAATAGCAATAAAAAATGCTCTGAGTTCATTCACCATACTTAAACTCACTTTTTATTTGATCTTCAAGGAATATGAGTTCATAAAATTAGCTGTAGATGAGAAAAGTTGTCTTTTTTAATAAGCTAAAACTATTTTATTTTGATCACAAACTCATAATTCAGATTTTTTGTTTAGATTTTGATGTGGGTTTTCTCTAAAATATCAGTGTTTTTGTTTGTTTTTTTTCTTAACCCACACACCCTCTGAAAAATCATTAAATGTGTACCAATCACCTTTGAGCACTTGGTATGTTTTATTCTGTTCAATGAAGTTGTATAAACATAATAAATCATAATTATAAAATTTTGGAGAGATAAACATTAATATTGCTTTGTTAGATAGAAATATTTGATCAGAATACGTTTTGAAACACTGCATAGACACAAGATGATTTTTCAGTGTTTCCTCATAAGCAAAGTTATTAAATTCCCTAAAGAGGCCATCATTTTTCCATATTAATTCTCAAAATACTAACTTTAAGAATGGAAGGATTATGCTAATAAAGATTAAAGATGCAGTTTAAATTGGGGTAAATGTTTCACGACAATAAAACTAAAAAAGATTCTAAACAGCACTGAATTGCACAAATGTCTGGGGAAATCTATGAATTAAGTATAGATCATCATCTCATAGTAACCTTTGATAGTTCTCATTAAAACTGCAGCAGTAGAATCTGTTAAAGGCCCCCAGAGAGATATTATGTGTAAATGCAGAAATTAAAAAATGAATATTGAATGATCCTATTGAGAAATTAAGGCCATTCAATTGTGTTAATGGTGGTAGTGTATCAGATCTATGTTTTTCATCTCTTCCTCTAAAAAGAAAATGAAAGTCTACATCTAATTTACAGATTTAATGGAACATAATTCAAGTAACACCTATTTTGCATAGTAATTAGCATTAGGACTTTTATAAAGTATTATATATACTGTGTGGTATGCATATTAAATTGTATATCTGTGCATCAATCAGTCAGTCAGTGTTCATCGCTCAGTCGTATCCAACCCTTTGCAACACCATGGGCTATACCTCACCAGGCTCCTCTGTCCATGGGATTCTCCAGGCAAGTATATTGGAGTGGGTTGCCGAGCCCTCCTTCAGGGGATCTTCCTGACCCAGGGATCGAACCCATGTCTCTTAAGTCTCCTGCACTGGCAGGCTGGTTCTTTACCACTAGTGACACCTGGGAAGCCCCGTATATGTGTATATATGTATGTATATGCATGTATATATTGAAACACACATATATATAAATACATATAAAATTGTAACACTTTGGTCCCATCACTTCATGACAAATAGATGGGGAAACAATGCAAACAGTGACAGGCTTTATTTTTATAGCTCCAAAAATCACTGCAGATGGTGACTGCAGCTATGAAACTAAAAGAGGCTTGCTCCTTGGAAGAAAGTGTACGACCAACCTAGACAGCATTTTAAAAAGCAGAGACATTACTTTGCCAACAAAGGTCCGTACAGTCAAAGCTTTGTTTTTCCAGTAGTCATGTATGGATGTGAGTGCTGTTCTTAGTCGCTCAGTTGTGACTGACTCTTCGTGACCCCATGGAATGTAGTTGGCCATGCTCCTCTGTCCATGGGGATTCTCCAGGTAAGAATACTGGAGTGATTTGCCATGCCCTCCTCCAGGGGATCTTCCTAACCCAGGGTTCAAACCCACATCTCCCGCACAGCAGGCAGATTCTTTAGTGATTGAGCCACCATGGAAGTCCATGGATGTGAGAGTTGGATGTAAAGAAAACTGAGCACCAAGGAATTGATGCTTTTGAACTGGGGTGTTGGAGAAGACTCTTGTGAGTCCCTTGGACTGCAAGGAGATCAAACCAGTCAATCCTAAAGGAAATTAGTCCTGAATATTCATTGGAAGGACTGATGCTAAAGTTGAAGTGCCAATACTTTGGCCGCCTGATGCAAAGAGCTGACTCATTAGAAAAGACCATGATGTTGGAAAAGATTGAAGGCAGGAGGAGAAGGGGACAACAGAGGATGAGGTGGTTGGATGATATAACTGACCCAATGGATGTGAGTTTGAGCAAGCTCCCGGAGATGCTGAAGGACAGGGAAGCCTGGCATGCTGCAGTCCATGGGGCCACAAAGAGTCGGACATGACTGAGCAACTGAACAACATATAAAATTGTCATATCTTTGGGCACTACTCTCTTCAACTTAAAAACATAAGTTTATAATGCAATGACATTCAATTCAATCTTTCTCTTTTAGCATAACCTGAGGAGTAATAGATGATTTAACATTTCAGGTCATAGATCTGTGTGATATCAGAATAAGTACAGAACTCTATTTTTTTAAAAAGTGATTTCTAGAGTAAGGAGAAGATGATCTAATTTTGTACAAATACACATTTACAGTTTCAGAGAAATTTGACTATAAGAAGACATCATAAACATTATTCAAATCCATCTAATGCTCTCTTTTTTGAGTTGAAAATAACAAATACAGAGAGGTTAAGGGATTTCATACAAAATAATATAGCTATTTATTGGGAGATCTTAAACTAGAACCCACACTAGCCCCGATCATGTTTCAAAAGCCACATGAGTCACTGGTTTTGAAGATAGGTCCATAATCACTTTTCATCTCAGAGAAAGAAAGATTAGTCTTGAATAGAGGAAAGTGGCTTATCAGGCTATTATTTTGGTGTTCTGTATGAAGTTGTTCTTCAACAGACAGCCAAGGCATTGCAATGGATGTTGGTGATAGAGGTATGGGGAAAAAAATTCCATAAAAAAAATTTGTCTCTCATCTCAGGAGAGACAAGAACATTAACCAGTGGTTAAAACATATGTTTTTTCCAGGTAGAGGGGCCCTCAGTAGGTATAAGAGTCTGGGACTCACTGGGACTAGGAGAGGTCAGTGAAGAAAGACTTACTTAAGGGGATGGCACTTCTGAGGTCAGTAGGCATTATCCAAACCACAGGAGAAGCAGAAAGTCCAGACAGAGGGACACACAAGAACATTTTTGTAAAGATCACCCAGTATTTGAAAGATTTGATTGTGAACACAAAGCTCTTGTTGGGCTTTTTAATTTTAACTCAATGCCTCCATTACTGTGTTTAAATGATGGTGGGTATAAGTGCAGGTGAGGATTCTACTCCCGCCTGTGGTTACTCATAAGGAGACATCTTCTGATACTGGCAATGATGCTGTCCCCTGGATCAAATATTTTAGGGTAACATTTCAGCCACTAGCCATGTATAAGGCTCTGCACTTCTTGGCAATATTATAAACTTGGGCAGAAAGAAAGGGGAGAACACCTTCAATACTGCCAGGCATATATTACATGAATAAAAGCAGCTCATATTTCAGGGCCAAATTATTCCTATCATAGCAAAGTCTCTTTATGAATTCATTATGTGAATTTCAGCTTTCATAGCAAGTTTCAGGAAAATGAAATGTTTATTTTCCTTTCTGTGTAGAGGCATTTGGATTGTCATGAGCCATCTCTTCCTTTGTTGCATTTTTGATGATGCTTAGTTTGGGGAATGCAATTTTAGATCCAAAGTACATGTAATCATATTGATGTGTAATGGTAAAGCATCAGTCAGACTTGGGGCCAGAAGCAATCTATGAGATGAAATAGAAAGCTAGAGTTTTGTATGTCAGCACCACTTTCTCCCTTTCCTCTACCTCAGCACCCAAAGCTCACACCTCCCTATCCACGTACATTCTCACCTTGAGCTATTCTGCGTGTGCACTAATTTATTTAGGCTACCTGCCTAAATACCAGAGCCAATGGTTAATCAGATGCCCAACATATCAAAAGTCTCTTTCATAAAATACTAGCAGAGCTATGGATTTGTCTCTCCTTTTATTCAGTTATGCAAACACAGCATTTACTGTCATGTTAGTCATTGAAACAGATAAAAAGCATTTGGGGTAGTAGCTATTTTTTCCCCCATTCAAATATTTCAAACAGAAAGCTCCATTTTTCTTGATCCTTTTCTTCCTACCTTCCTTTATCTATTATGTACCGATGGACTCTCTGTGTCTCCAGACTGAAATCCTCATGGGACACAATGCTAGGGCTTGGGAAATGTTATCTATGAGAGGCCAGACAGAAAATATTGTGGTCTCTGAGGGCCTTATAGTCTCTGTCTCAACTACCCAATTCTGCCATTAAAATATGTAATTCATAAACAAGTGGGTTATCTGTGTGTTCTAATAAAACTTTGCTCACAAAAGTAAGGAGCAGGCCAGAATTTGCTGGATCAGACTGCCAATTCCAGTTCATATATAAGCTTCCTGAGGCTAGAGTTCAGCATTGTTTCCGCTTGCTTTGGTTCATACCAAATTATTGGAACAAGTTTGGTTCTAATATCTTTATGGTCTGTGCTACTTATGACTGTCTCCCCAGTCTGATTTTCTCACAGACCTTCAGCTAGTCTGAACCAGCACTGAATCTATTGCATTTCGGTTCAAACTTGTTCTTAATTGTGACTGAAGAAGGACATCTGCTCCACACCATTGCCCTTTGATATATGGACTTAAACTCCTTTTTTTCTCAAGTCTTACTTATCCCTATCTCACTCCAGATCCCACTTTCAACGTAAGCATGAAAGCCATTCTACTTGGGATATGTACTCAGACTTATCTATCTGTTAGAATAGCTTTGAACTGCATATAAGGGAATATGGTGACTTCAGCTATGAAACTTTTATGTTTAAAATTTTTTTTATTTATTTTGATAATAATTAATACTTATGCACTGGGTCTTTATTGCCACATAGGCTTCTCTAGTTGTGGTATGTGGGATCTTAGATCCCTTGCCAGGAAATAAACCTGGGTCCCCTGAATTGGAAGGGTGGAGTCTTATTCACTGGGCCACCAGGGAAGTACTTATAAAGACTTAAGTAACTTCTTTAACAAAAAAGACTGGAGGTGGGTGGTTCCAGGTTTGTTATATTAGCTCATACATATACTGAAGGATCCCAAGCCTTAACAGACAAGACAGTTATTACGGCTCTAAACATCCTCATATTACCATGCAGATTTAAGAATACTACCATGTAGTCTACATACTACCATGTAGATTTAAGAACTCAGGAAGAGAACTCGCCTAATTCATTTATATTGAGCTCTCATTATGTCGAAGTTACATGCTACCCCTAGAACAACGATCAGCATTTAGGGACTAAAATTGCCGGTGCTTATTCAGATCAATTAGGATCCATTCCTTAGTGCTAGGAAAGAGTCTTGCCTTTCATGAGAGTGAGAGCACTTTGCTGACTATGTGGCCACAATAAGTATGGCTGCTAGCTGGTAAGAAATGTGTGCGGATAGCTTGGTGAAAAATGGCATTAGTCGTATCATTCTTTGTAAGCAACAGGAGCATGGAGTCCAAAGGAAAGGGTAAGAACATCTATTTCTAGTGTTCACTTTCAGCATTGACCTTGATGTGCTGCTTCACCCCCTCTCTGCTTGAACTCCCTCCTATGAAAAATGAGTTTGATAAAGTAGCATCTTAGATTTCATGGAAATAGGAGGCATTGGAATATATCAACTCAGCCCAAGTACTCAATTCTGCATAGACCGGGTATAAATTGTAAAAAAGTTTGATTAAAGAGTATACTCAAATGACACTTCTGCTGCAGCGGAAAACTCAACAGAGGATGCTGTGTCTCGTCTGCAACCCACTGATTTTCTAAATTACCAATTTATAAAAGTTCTTTTTCAAAAACACTCTGCATAATGTACCTATTGTTCTACCTTTTCCTATTTTTGAAACAAATTGTCAGCAAAAAGACATATTTAATCTACTTGCAAAGAAGGTTAGTTGTTTCAAAGATAAAAGACTGAATGACCTTTTAGGTGTTCTGTGCAGAGATGACCTAATCACAACAAAACTGCCTTTGTTCAAGTATCTTCCCATGAATGGGACCCAGAGCACCTTGGGAAATTCATGAAGGTCAGAGAGTGGGGAACAGAAACAGGGGTGTTAGGTTTAAGGATCAATAGTTTCACAAGTCCCAAACTCTTTTCACTGTAGTCTTTTCAGGAAGAATATCTATTGAGGGCAGCAGTGTGATAAAAGATGAATTCTGCTCAACTCTGTAACACTGAATTAAATGTACCACTCCAACAGCAATATAGAGTTAATGACACTCCAGTGCAAATGACCATTTCTATGATTAGAGTGGCTGGTTGCAAGAAAGTCCTAAATTCAAGACTGCATTCAAGACTTCATTGACAGTGGGTTTAAATGAAGCCACAACAATCACGTCTGGTCTTTGAATCAGTGGTTGCAAATGATGAGGTACTTTTTAGGATTGTCTTGGCAGATTTTCTGAACTAGTGTGCTAGCAGATGCTGCAGGATTCTGTCTGACTGTTAAATAGGCAGGGGATTTCTCCCTAACAAAGCTATTTGAATTAGCATCGCCTCAAAGAAATAGAAGCAAATTCTTCTCTCTGCAGACGTTCCCTAACCATGGATTCAATGTCCACTTGTTCTAACTTTGTGCTAGGAAATGGAGATGAGGGCATGTAGTAACATAGTCTCTGCCCTCAGTTAGCTTATTGTTTGCTCTGTCATATGTGTGCACGCGGGTGTGCTCAATCGTTCAGTCGTGTCTGACTCTTTGTGACCCTAATACTGTAGCCCACCAATTCTGTCCAAGGGATTCTTCAGGTAAGAATACTTGAGTGGGGTGCCACTTCCTCCTCCAAGGAATTTTCCCAACCCAGGGGTCAAACTCACATCTCCATCATCTCCTAATTAGCAGGCGGGTTCTTTACCACTGAGCCACCTGGAAAGTCCTCTCTTATCAGTGGACCAAATAATCCTAAAGTAGTGAGGAAGACTTATTAAAGCAGCAGGCTTGATAAGGGCTTATTCTTGAAGAATGAAGAAGCATTATTGATAGAACCAGAAAAGACATTTAGGGCAGAAGAAACAGCATGTCTTGAAAAAGACTTGAAATTATGAAAGGAATTTGGGGAGCTTGGAAAGAAGTTTGCTAGGTTTGATGCACTGGGAGAGTCTCCCAGAGCAGAGGGAGATGTGACGGGAGACTTAACTCGGATCCTAACATGGAAAACATGAGATGATTTCTGAAGACTAAAGAAGTGTCTTTGGCCTCCCTGGGGGCTCAGACAGTAAAAAATCTGCCTGCAATGCAGGAGACCCAGGTCTGATCCATGAGTTGCAAAGACTCCCTGGAGAAGGGGATGACAATCCACTCTAGTATTCTTGCCTGGAAAATTCCATGGGCAGAGGAGCCTGGTGGGTTACAGTCCATGGGGTCACAAGGAGTTGGACACGACTGAGCAACTAACACTTTCACTTTCAACAACAAATTGGCACTTGCCATATCATATCCTATATGCAGCAGCTGCAGGTGCTGACCTTCAACACTCTGTGAAAGGGGTCCTAGGGCGGAGAGCTGAAATGCAGGCACTCTGTGCTTAGGGAAAAACTGTCAGGACAAGTCTTCAGTTAAGATATTTTCAGGAGCCAATTTTATGAGCCTATTTGTTGAAACTCCTCATATCTAGAAAAGCACTAAAATCCTTCATGGTAACAACTGCTCCTAGCGACTAGCAGAAAGCTTCACCAGACTAGCAGAAAACTTCTGGAAAAAATACGTGCTTGATTGCATGCACTGCCCCTTTACCAAAATCACATATATACTGGTCTTCCCCTCTGTCTCCTGGGAGCGTTTCTTAGAGCTATCTGAGGTGCTATCTTCCAGGCTCCAGTCCTCATTTTGCCCCAAATAAAACTGAACTCATAACTCTCATGCTGTGAATTTTTAAGTTGATGCTTTTAATTTCCCTTTATCATTGGAATGATAGGGAATACTTCTTATCCCTAAAAGTTAAGGAAAATGTTTATCTTCTTATTCATACCACAAGGAATGTATAATAAGCTAATTAGTGAGGAAAAAACTATTCATTAAATGACAATATATTCCAGTTACTGGATATACTAGATCAATTCTTTTGAAAAATAGAGCTATGACTGCAATGGACACAAAATTCTGAGAGGTTAAACTGAATCTTTATATGGCTAATTTCAGAACACCTAGAGGACTAAAGGGTTACAAAGAAACAAGATAAAATAACTATTTTTAAAAAATTTTCCCTTTTTGTTTTGGTTTAAATAGAACACTTTCTTACTGAATATGTATTAACTACATAAAACCACTTTGAAGGGAGGTATAAATATGAAATTAATATATACATGCAGAACAGCTCCTTGTATCTGAATTGCATTACACCAAGCAGTCTCACATCCATTATCCCCGTAAGCCTTACAGCATCCCAGTGGTGCAGACAAAACAAATCTCATGGCCTCCAGTGGGCAGGGCTGCACAGCTAGTTCAAAATACAAACCCAAGTTATCCCAGTCATTTACACTGAACTTTTCTATGAGACAGTAGCATTAAAATTCCATACAATTTGTTAGTTCTTGGTGTAGGAGGGGAACTAAAATGTATTTCATATGCTTTAGGAACCAGAACAGCAAGAATGTTAAATTTTAGCTGTGTCAGGATAGTCCAACAGAATCAGAGAGGAAACGTAAGGGAATGTGGGTTTTAGGAAATTCTTGATTCTGGAACATTTACTGCAGGCCTAAAGGGCTATTTCTGTTTTTTCAGTTAAAGTCTAAGGGGATGTGGGATTTCCCTGGTGGTCCAGTGGCTAAGATTCTGTGGTTCCAATGCTGGGGCGTGGGTTCTATCCCTGGTCAAGGGAACTAGATCCCACATGCTACAACCAAGACCCTGCAGCCAGAGCAAAGGTTGAAGATTCCAGGTGCTGCAACTAAGACCCAGTATAGCCAAATAAATAAAATAAAATAAATGTACTGAAAAATAAAGTCTAAGTGGATGATATCATACTCCCACAAAACAATAGATTCATCTGAAGTTTAGGAGAATATTATTAAAACCTTTTGGGTAGTATGCTATTCCAATGCTCTGGACTTCCCGGTATTTGTTTTCCTTCAGGTTTGAGGAGATTTTCTGGTAGAACGGGATAAAATGACCATTAGAAGAAATAAAAAGGGAGAGAGAGAAAAAGAAAGATACATTAAAATAGGGTAGGGGCTTCCCTGGTGGCTCAGTGATAAAGAATCTGCCTGCCAATGCAGGAGATATGGGTTTTATTCCTGGTCCTTGAAGATCCCGCATGCCAGGGAGCACCTAAGCCTGTGAGCCACAGTGACTGAGCCTGCACGCTGGAGCCCAGGGAACTGCAGCTACAGAAGCCCCCACACCCCAGAAGCTGTTTTCTGCAACAAGAGCAGCCACCGCAATGAGAGGCCTCTGCACCGCAGCTAGAGAGCAGGCCCTGCCCACCACAAGGAGAGAAGAGCTCGCACAGCAGTGAAGACCCGGCCTAAATAGATAAATAAATAAAGTTAAAAGAATAAATAAATACAGTAAAACAGGAAGAGGTTACAAGTATAACAGCAAGGAGGAGGTCATGGGAAAATTCAGAGAATGAAGAAGAAAAAACAGCACATGACAGTTCAGAGGTCCTATTACCATCCAAAAAAGACAGACAGCAAGCAGCACTTGGGGCCCCACTCCCTCGGCTGACTCATGATCATGCCAAACTCACCTTCTCAGTTAATACCCAGTTAGTGTTTAATCCACTCTGCATGCATGATCTGCAGCTTCTGTCATTTTGTTTTGCTGGAACTCACACTCAGGACGGCTTTGAACTCACCTCTGCATTACTCCAAAGATTGCCGTCAGACCATCATGCTGTGAGCAACTGTAACACCCGCTCAGTTTGGAGACGTGGATCTTGGAGACACAGCCACTAAAAAAAGCAAAAAGTTCAAAAATTGCCTTCACAATATTCATACATGCACATCCTAAACATACATGTTTGCATTCTAAAACATGCAGACATACCCTCAAACAGGCAAACTATGAATACTATGCACAGTATTCATGAAACATCCCTTATCACATTGTGGTTACAAATTTAATGTCTCAATCTGAAGAGAATTATAGGTGAAGCAAAATAATCCAGTTAGTCTTGAGAACACTGTCAGAATGGAGTTCCTACCTTCCTTTCATCCATTTCTGACAAACTGAGACTCCTTCAAATCCAGGCAGAGGGGGACATATTTCAATCCCATTCAGTTTAGCATATGTTGACCACACTTCTGAATCAGTCACAAGTGTAGACATCTCAGGTGATTAAGCCTCACACTGTGAATCAACTACTAGAGTTCTCTTTCTCTTGAAGGTTCTCTTTCTCCCCTCTGCATGTCATGCTTTTACTTATATTTGAATATCCTCCTCAGATGTCCTCTGTCTATGAGGGTTCCCCAGAGATCTCAGAGCAGGTCTGCTGGACTCTGCTCTGTGTTTCCACACAAACCAGTCTATTCTCTCACACACAAGGCACACACTAGTGTATTGCTTATGCATCTTTCAAAAGACATTGAGTTTCTTCAGTGCACACTCAAGAAATGCTTCCAAGTGTCATACCCTCTGCTAGGCCAAAGTCTGGGAAAAACAAAAACAAAATATGATCAGCTGTCAGGCTCAACACATGTGAGCCAGGTTACAAGTGGGTATAACCTATGAAAACTACCTTGCATAAAATCCCTCTCTGTATCCTTGACCTTGGCTCTCACATCTCAACACTAGGAAATGTGAATGTGTCCTCATCCAAAGCCTCGACAGACACACAATGAGAAGGCTTGAATAGAAGTGGGGAGGGAAGGACTTCCCTGGAACTTTGCCTTCCATTGCTGGGGGAATGTGAGTTGGATCCCAGGTCAGGAGCTAGGGTCCCACATGCCTTGTGGCCAAAAATCCAAAACACAGAACAGAAGCAATATTGTGGCAAATTCAATAAGAACTTTAAAAATGTTCCACATCAAAAAAAATCTTAAAAAAAAAGAAAGAAGGGAGAGAGACGGTTACACTCAAGATTTTGTGTTTCAGTGACCTTAGAAATCAGTGACTGCCTCTCATCATGGTACAAATGAGAAAATTGAGAATAATGTAGTCAAATTACTTTTATAATAGGAGTGATATCTGAGACATTATATCCCTGATTCACTAATACAATTGTCTTAATTTCTTATCCTGGATATCTGCCATAGCTCTACCACCACAACCCTTCTTTGTATTATTCAGCAACAATAGAGTTTTATAGGGCTCTCAATAACCCCTGGGTCTTCAGTACGCTAATTTATTTTTGACCACAAGGAAAAATAGAAGCCCTGTTTTCCTCGTGTTATGTCACATACCATCTGTACCAGGTAGAGGATAAACATCACCAGTCCAAAATAAGACCAAAGCTAAAACTTAGTCTATATACCTCTGCCTATTACATATTATAATGTGTGTGCATAGTCGCTCATTCTTGTCCAACTCTTTGAGACCCCATGGACTATGGCCCACCAGGCTCCTCTGTCCCCTGGGATTCTCCAGGCAAGAAGACTGGAGTGGGTTGCCATGCCCTCCTCCAGGGGATCCTCCCAACCCAGGTCTCCTGCATTGCAGGCAGATTCTTTATTGTCTAAGCCACCAGGGGGGGCCCAAGAATACTAGAGTGGGTAGCCCATCCCTTCTCCAGGGGAGCTTTCCAGCCCGGGAATTGAACCGGGGTCTCCTGCATTGCACGTGGATTCTTTACCAGCTGAGCTACCCAGGAAGCCCCTACATATTATAATACTTGGATGCAAAAAAGAAAAAAAATAAAAATTCTCTAAGGAACTCTAAGGAACAGATTATCGTATTATTAGTGTAAACTTGTCTAGAAAAAAAAAAAAGGTATCATGAGGTTAGGCCAATGACTTTGACTTCTTACTTTTCTTTAAACATGTAATATATAATTTATGATAGTGCTACTTTTCCTTTAGACTAATGATTCTGCTTCGTTATTTTTCCAAAGCACTTAGATGCTACCTTTTGCTTTATCTTTATCACAATAGAAAATGTTTCCTGGATTTTCCCCAACCACTGTGACTCCTAATATGGCATCATTCTTCAATCAGTGCTACAGGTACCCATTAGAGAGGCAGAATAATCTATTTTGAGAGAACCCCAAGGCATTTTCTTACCCCCAACATAGGGGAGTGGAGGAAAAAATATCTCACAATGACCCTAACTATAGAGCATTTGCAGTGCCAATTTTTGTAAAATGTTTATTGAAAAATAACCATTTATTTGTTCCATTAAAATGTTTACTGGACTCCTACTATACTCTATATATTATTAGTTAATTTATTGATATGATTACCATCTAAAGTTGATTTCACATCCACAGATTACATATAAAAAGACTGAAGCCATGTGAGTTTTGATAAGAAGTCCACAGTCACAGAGTTGAGTTAGTTACTACTGCTGTGAAATAAACCACTCTACAACATAGAGTATTAAAATAATAACAATCCATTAAGGTTAAATTCCATGCATAAACAATTTATGTGTTCAGAAAAATGGTTTCCCAATCTTGACTAAGTTGCCTCATAGATTTGTGTTCAGCTCTTGGCTAATTAGGCAAAACTGCCCAGTGGCTGACTGGCTGGGGTCTGGAAACCCCCAGCTCCCTCCATGTGGTCACTCATCCTCGAAGAGTGACTTGGCCTTGTTCCTATGGTGGAGGCAAGACGCCAAAAGCCAGTCAACCCAATCCTGACTGAGAACAAGCAGAGTCTGCAAACTTCTCCGGGCTTAGTCTTCACAGAGCTAACATAAGGCCAGCAAGACGCAGAGTGAGCAAAAACCAGAAAGTTTCAGGGAGAAGGATGCTGAAATAGGGATACAGTCATTTATTTATAGCCCATTACTGCAATCGATTTACTGTAATCTGATCTTGGGTCCAAATTAATTGTATCTCTTTGACACAAAATATGTTTACCCCTCCATAAACACCCCGATGTGTCTTGTAATTACAATACCAGGCTGCAAGTACAAGATCTTATGATACATATATCTGATCTGGATGTAGTTTCCTGGAGATGGCTCATTTTGATTCAGAGGCCTATGAATTAATATTAATAAAATGTCTGGTTATGTGTTTTGTAGAAGGGTCACACAATGCATAGTCCACTTCTTAAAGTGAGAGGAAGGATTAGGAGATACACACATCACTAATCCATACCATTTTTGAACACTTATTGGTAAGTGTCCAACACTTATATGTCCATCATGTTAGTCACAACCCCAAGCACACATACTAAGAGTGGAGAATTTTCTCTGGGCTCTTTTGCCTAAGACTTAATCTCCTCATACTATTCACCATGACTCCTGGCTCTGCTCTTTTTTTTTTTTTTCTTGGCATTACATCGCATCATTTTTTTACCCTCCTTGGATCCGTCTGAAGAAATACTCGCAGTGACAACTGAACAGGTTTATACTTTTCCACACAAATTTGAAATCCCAGAGGACTTCAGGATACTTCAGTCATCTTGGTCCCTTTTAATCCAAACTGTGTTCTTTTTCTCCCGTATAAAACTCTTATGTGAGCCTTCTATTAATCCCATTGAACTCAAGTTGCTGAAATGATAATCACTAATGATTTCAAAACATGCCACAAGCATTTAAGCATCTCAGATCAACATCCTTAAAATTTCCAGATGACCTTTTTTTCCTAGCTAAGGTGTCTCAGTTCAGTTCAGTTGCTCAGTCGTGTCCGACTCTTTGCGGCCCCATGGGCTGCAGCACGCCAGGCCTCCCTGTCCATCACCAACTCCTGGAGATTACTCAAACTAATGTCCATTGAGTTAGTGATGCCATCCAACCATCTCATCCTCTGTTGTCCCCTTCTCCTCTCACCTTCAATCTTTCCCAGCTTCAGAGCCTTTTCAAATGAGTCAGTTCTTTGCATCAGCAGGCCAAAGTATTGGAGTTTCAGCTTCAGCATCAGTCCTTCCAATGAACACCCAGGACTGATCTCCTTTAGAATGGATTGGTTGGATCTCCTTGCAGTCCAAGGGACTCTTAAGAATCTTCTCCAACACCACAGTTCAAAAGCATAAATTCTTCGGCGCTCAGCTTTCTTCTTCTTTTTTTTTTTTTTAAATATTTCCTTATTTCTATTTTTATTTCTTCTTGGAAGTTTCAGTTATTCAGATGTGTTCTGATTAATTTCTTTTTTTTTTTTCATTTATTTTTATTAGTTGGAGGCTAATTACTTTACAATACAGGTTGGATGCATGAGACAAGTGCTCGGACCTGGTGCACTGGGAACAGCTTTCTTTATAGTCCAACTCTCACATCCATACGTGACTACTGGAAAAACCATAGCTTTGACTAGATGGATTTTTGTTGGCAAAGTAATGTCTCTGCTTTTCAATATGCTTTCTAGGTTGGTCATAGCTTTTCTTCCAAGGAGCAAGTGTGTTTTAATTTCGTGGCTGCAGTCACCATTTGCAGTGATTTTGGAGCCCAAAAAAGTAGTCTCTCACTGTTTTCATCGTTTCTCCATCTATTTGCCATGAAGTGATGGGACCAGATGCCATGATCTTAGGTTATTGAATGTTGAGTTTTAAGCCAACTTTTTCACTCTCCTCCTTCACTTTCATTAAGAGGCTCTTTAGTTCTTCACTTTCTGCCATAAGGTTGGTGTCATCTGCATACCTGAGGTTATTGATATTTCTTCCAACAATCTTGATTCCAGCTTGTGCTTCCTCCAGCTGGGCATTTTGCATGATATACCCTGCATATAAGTTAAATAAGCAGGGTGACAATATACAGCCTTGACGTACTCTGTTCCCAATTTGGAACCAGTTTGTTCCATGTCCAATTCTAACTGTTGCTTCTTGACCTGCATACAGATTTCTCAGGAGACAGGTCAGATGGTCTGGTATTCTCATCTCTTGAAGAATTTTCCACAGTTTGGTGTGATCCACACATTCAAAGGCTTTGGCATAGTCAATAAAGTAGATGTTTTTCTGGAATTCTCTTGCTTTTTCGATGATGCAACGGATGTTAGCAATTTGATCTCTGGTTCTTCTTATTTTTCTAAATCCAGCTTGAACATCTGGAAGTTCATGGTTCACATACTGTTGAAGCCTGGATTGGAGAATTTTGAGCATTACTTTGCTAGCGCATGAGATGAGTGCATTCGTACAGTAGTTTAAACATTCTTTGGCATTGCCTTCCTTTGGGATTGGAATGAAAACTAACCTGATAGCTATCCTGATAGCTCAGTTGGTAAAGAGTGTCTAGTAGGTATCAATTTAATTCCTTCAGAGATCTTAACACAGTGTCTTGCAGATACATCCTTAATTTTATCTATACCTGAAGCCTGCATTTTTCTTTGAGAATCTTTGACTATCTGGTGAAATTGAAGATGAGCTGGTTTTGTATCTAACATAGTAGAACTTGGAAACTCTACATACATTTTTTTAAATATTTTTATTTTATATATTAGTTTGGCTGCACTGGGTCTTAGTTGCAGTATGTGGGACTTGGTTGTATCATTCGGGATCTTTTGATGTGGTGTGCAGACTCTCTAGCTGTGGCACACAGACACTCAAGTTATGGCTGGAGGCTCAGCTGCTTGGTAACATGTGGGGTCTTAGTTCCTTAACCAAGGATGAAACCCACATCCCCCACACTTCAAAGCAGACTCCTAACAACTGGACCACTAGGGAAATCCCTCTACATTCCTCTTAAACGCTACTTGAAAATTGGTTAGTTCTTTTGTTCTTTCATGCCTTTATTTCCACACCTTATCACACACAATTGATGACATTCTGCTGACACTTTCAACACTCTGCCTGGGGAACTCCTTATCCATAGCCATATTATGATACCTAGCCATATTATTCTTTTTTTCCCATTTATTAACAGCTGGCTACACTTTTGTGAATTGCAGTGCTACTACATAAAATGGGTCATGATATTTATAAGCCTATAATAAAATTTTTCTATATTCTTTGCCTTCTCCAATCATTTGCTCACTTTTTTATAGGTATCAATTATTACCCAATAAGCTGATATCACACATTGTAAGCTTTTGTTACATTAATAGCATTAACTCACTTCTGTTGTCAGTTTCTTCATTAGTTAGCTACTGAAGCATAACAAACTACTCCTGAAATCAATGTCTTAAAATATAATCATATATTATTGATCCCAAGCCCAAGGGTGAGTGGAATGGTTCTTTTCTCATCAGGGCACATTCTTTTGTTTATGATCAGCTATGGGCTGTTATTGTGATCTGCATTTTCTCACTTGTTTGGTAGGTATGTAAACAGATATAAGATGGTATTAGCTTTTACACTTGGAACCTTTTCCATGTGATCTCTTATATTCCATTAAAAAGCATCACAGCACTGGCAGCGTTCCAAGATAAAGTGTAATCAAGTCCTCAGGCATTTCATTCCTTCCACTGTTGTAATATTAGTCAAAGAAAGAAGGCTGGTCCAGATTCAATGAATGGCCAAAGACACATCAACAGTGGGAGGAACTGCAAAATCACAAGTAAACAGGGTGCCATTAATCAATACAAAAAAATCTCACACGAGAGTTTAAAACTAAATAATAACCCCCATAATACAAATCTTTATCTGATAAATTTAATACAGAGTATAAATATAGTATAGTACAGAGTATAGTATAGTACATACTATATAGTATAGTACTATATATAGTACTATATATATATAGTATATATAGTATAGTACAGAGTGCAGCAACCTCAGTGCTGATGTTTGGATCTGGTGTTGATTCTAACTTCCAGCAAGATCACTGGGATACATTCCTTGATTTCTCTGTTCTTCAGTTTCCTTATCTGTAAGGTGAAAATGCTCATTACCTTATTGAATTTGTATAAGAATCAAATGAGTTAAGTCACATAAAGTATTTAGCACTGGGGCTACTGTGTTGTGAGCTACTGTATTAAAATTATATGTTTTTTATTTATAATATACATTTTATAATTCTTAGCTTTTCAGATACCTACATTGTCAATTTTCATTGAAGGTTACTGGTGTTTACAAACATGTAATACCTTGTAAACTGAAGGCAAAAGAGTGAAAGTGACTTCTTGAGTTAGATTAAAAGTAGAAAGTTGTTAATTTATTCTGTTGTGAAACAGTTATAAACATTACCTGTACTTTTATCATAGTCTAGACTCAAAATATTTTAGAAAAATAGAAAAATTTTATACACGCACATAAGCATGTGCTATGATGAAATCATTGCAATGTACCTCAGTTCCTTACAGACCTTTTCCAGAGAGAAATAATGTATGAACAGGATATATCGATATATATGTGACATATACAAATGTCACAGTCTGTAGTGTCATAGAAATTTAACCACAATACTGTCATCGCCATTTACTTACGGAAAAAGCAAGTGAACCATCTATGTAAAGCACAATTTCTTTAAGTAAAATAGGCATAATGGTAAATCATATCTGCCCATAGAATTCTGAGGATTAACTGTAATTATAGACACACACACACACACACCCAATTACAGAGGTTATCTCAGTTCCTGGCACTGAATAAATACATCTTCTTTTGGTTATCACCATCTCCATCTACATCCTAATGTATCCTTTTCATCCAATGTGATAGACAAGAAAGCAGACTTCGTCTTAAATGTTTTAGAATACATAAATCAGAAAGGTTGATGGCATTGGGGTAGCAAAAACTGTAAAATGTTAAACTATATGAGAGACAGTAACTGTTATGTCTGTGATGGGCTAATGGAATAGTATGTGGTAGAAAGCCTACAAATGTCATGAGCATAGAAATCATCTAAAACTTTGAGTGGATAGCCTCATCTTGTGAAACTGTGCATGCAAATAGAATGAAGAATAAACTAACATTCATTTCACTATTTCTCTTGAAGAATCTCATCTTGGTTTCAGAGAGGGGCCCCTGGCAGGTTTCCTTATCAGGAGCTCTGGCTAAGTTCCTGAGAGAATTTGAGATGGGCTGTGGAAGCTGCAAGCTCAAGATGCTGCTTGGTTCAGTGAAACAAGGCTTGTGAATTAAAAGGTAAATAGCCAGTGGTTCAATACTGGCTTTCCTCTCATGTTCTTTAAAAAAAAAAAAAAAAATTTATTCATTTGGCTGCACTGGGTCTTAGTTGAGGCACTCTGGATGTTCAATCTTTGTTGCAGCATGTGAACTCTTAGTTGAGGCATGTGGGACCTAGTTCCTTGACCGGGGATGGAACCGGGACCCCCAGCTCTGGGAGTATGAAGTCCCAGCCACTGAACCATGAGGGAAGGCCCTTCCACCATGTTCTCTGGCAAGTTGTTAAATCCCTCTGAACCTCCAGAGTGTCAACAGAGAAATGAGAACAATAATAGGAACTTCTCTCTCATTGTGTGTGTGTGTGTGTGTGTGTGTGTGTGTGTGTGTGTATGCAACAACTCACAGCAGCACTTAGCCCATTGCCTGGCATGCACTCATTCAATAAATGTCTATTCATAAAAATCATAGGACTTCCCAGGTGGCACAGTGGTAAAGAACCTACCTTCCAATGCAGGAGGTGCAAGGAGATGCAGGTTTGGTCCCTACGTTGGGAAGATCCACCAGAGGAGGAAACGGCAACCCACTCCAGTATTCTTTCTTGGAAACTTTCATGGACAGAGGAGCCTGGTGGGTTTCAGTCCATGGGGTCTCAAAAGAGTTGGACTGACAGCAACTGAGCACGTACGCAATAAGAATCATAGTTATAGCTCTAGATAGGTGGAGTTTTAGCACTTGGGGATCTCAAAACCCTTACTCCAAACTACTTTAGTCCTATCACTGGCCTCTGCACATTAAACTCTGCCCCTACGCCCTAGGTGTACTCCTCTAGTTGATTCTGATGCACAGATTCTCACACAGAATACGTGCTTGGTTTTCTAGCCTGAGTCTAGTTGCCAATTTGGCAAGACATTCTGTCCAAATCTCAGTTCCTTCTTCCTGAAGATGAGGATAAACTATTATCACTTTGTAAGATGGGGATAAATTCTATCTCCTTGGATGATGTTATAGACTAAATTGCGTCCCCCTAGAATTCATATGTTGAAGTCCTGACTCCCAATATGGCTATTTGGAGATAAGGCATTTTATTTATTTATTTATATAGCTGTGCCTGGTCTTAGTTTCAGCATGTGTAATCTTTTTTGTTTAAGTTGTGGCATGAGAACTCTTATTCTCAGTATGTGGGATCTAGCTTCTTGACCAGGCATGGAGCTTGGCCTCCTGCATTGGAAACCTAGAGCATTAGCCATTGAATCGCCAGGGAAGTCTCAAAATAAGACGCTTAAAGAGGTAATTAGGGTTAAATGAGGTTCTAAGATAGGGCACTAATCCATTATGACTGGTATCCTTATCAGAAGAGGAAGAAACACCAGAGATGCATGTGTACAGAGAAAAGGCCATTTGAAGATACAGCAAGAAGATGGCCACCTGCAAACCAAGGAAAAGGTTTGGAGAAACCAAACCTACTAACAGCTCAATCTTTGACTTTCAGTTTCCAGAACTATAAGAAAATAAATTTATGTAACTTAAGTCACCCAGTCTGTGGTACTTTATTTTGGCAGCCCTGGCAGGCTAACACAGATGAGTTTAAGGATCAAGGAGGTAATGCATATATAACACTGTGCTTAAAATAATATATTCTAGCAGTGTCATGCACACAAATTTTACATTTGCAAATGATGAGAAACAAGTAACAAGAAATCCAACATTCCACATAAATATTTGTACAAAAAGCAGACAAATTATGAAAGGCTGAAAATATCCAAGAATTATATTAAAAAAGATGCATTTAAATAGGTCAAAGATGAGAATCTAGAATAATAACTGAGACTCTCAGGAATCTTGTGTATTAAAGTATGAATACTGGATGAGTGGGAAGAGTATTCCATGGCCTTGCCTGCTTATGTTAATATACAGAACAAGCACTGGGATTCTTTTTCATCATTTCAATGTGAAATAAATATTTTACTCTCCCTGCTTTTTTGTGTTGTTTTATTACTCAGTGAGGATGAAAAATTACTTCCTTTAAGATATTTACAAAGACTACAAGTATTTATTTTCTCAGGTGGTTGTGGTTTAGTTGCTAAGTCACGTCCGACCCTTGTGATCCCATGGACTGTAGGCTGCCAGGCTCCTCTGTCCATGGGATACTCCAAACAGGAATACTGGAGTGGGTTGCCATTCCCTTCTCTAGGGGATCTTCCTGACTCAGGAATTGAACCAGGGTCTCCTGCATTGCAGGCAGATGATTTACCAACTGAGCTATGAGGGAAGCCCTTATTTTCTCAGAGGCATTCCCAAATTCACACAGGTGAAAGCTATGCTTTCACCTTTTCACAGCTATGAACTCAGCCCAGTGCAAAACTCAAGGCCATCTCTAGCTCCAAGAAGACCCTATCTGATAAGGGTACAAGCTGAATCCAGAGTAAGAATGCAGCCATTGCTGGTCAGAACAATCACCACAGGCAATTCTGTATCAATACTGGCTGCTATCACAATACATCAAACAGACCAGACTAGCATGTAAAACTATGATGGAAAGTGGAGCCAGTATCACTGACTTCCCTGGGGAGGGAAATGGAGCTGTCATCCCATTATGCTGGATGAAGGTAGACTTGCACCTTCGCCTCCAGGAGTGCGCTAGGGAGCTGTGTTTTAGCCATTTCCTATGCACTCCAGTACTCTTGCCTGGAAAATCCCAGGAACAGAGGAGACTGGCAGCTACAGTCATGTCGGATACAACTGAGCAACTGAGCACGATGACCTGATGATGCAGCATTTCAAAAGTTCCATTACTATTCTTTCTGCCACCCGATATCACCATCAACTCCTCCCAAACCTTAAGAGCTCTAGGGAAATAGTACAGTACAGTGAAAAACATCTGCACTTCTGAAAGATGTGTTCAACTCTCAGCTGTTTTCCAACCAGTGCAACTTAGCTAGGGTCATTTAACATACTCAATCTCAGTTTTCTCATCTTCAATTTCCCCAGAAGCTTATTCTGAGAATTAAACAAAGAAAAACTTTGTTTTGTTCTGTTTGTTTTTTTTCCTCCAAAATTTAATACTTAAAATTTTTAAATAGCTACAATATTCAGATTGTTCTAGATCTTATTTAACCAACTTAGGAGGGTCCAGATTAATGGCCCAGAATCTTTGCTGTATGATAGCTGTTGGCATGCGTCAATAACCACTGTTAGGGAATGATCTCCTCTCCATGTCTCTTGTCTCAGACATCTGCTTTGTATCTTCCCTTCAACTGCATTCCAAACCATTTTCCAGCAAGAGTCTTCTCTCCCACAATACAAACCATCACAACATGCATTTTAATGTGGCATAGCTGCACCCTCCAAAATTAATGTCTGACACTAGCAATAACTGAGGTGTCAATTCCTGTTAACAATCTATGCCTTGGCAGATTTTTGTCAATCCATTAATAATGTGTGTAATTGATAGCAACAGTGAGAGGCCACTGCTATTAATTCACGGCTGATTACAGATGATTATTAAGGATGACGGTAGTGGGTATTTTTCTCCTTGTCAATCTTAGTATTTTGAAATTACTTGTATGAAATAAGAAGAACACAATATAAAGTTCTGGAAATTGGCTCATATTTAAATTAAACCTTTATGGAGTATTCACTCTATGTTAGGTACTGAGCTATGTACTTTGCATACATTATCTTCCTTAATCTTTACACTAATAACTTGAGACATGTTTCATTCTCCTGCATTTCAAGACTTCTATGAATCAAATGGTAAATAATATATGATTCAGTAAGTGATTCCAAAGGTCTTTGAGAAATGCAGGGCTACATTTTAATGTATTTTCCAGGGCGTCATACTTAAAACAGGATATTGCGTACTCTTTAGCCCTTAACCAGCAATCTCTGCAACTGTTTCCTTGCCGGCAAATAGAATTTCATATAGTCAAGGTAAAAAAATAAATAAATAAAAGGAACTCAGTATTCTCAGTCTCCCTTGAAGTTAGGTATATTCACATTAACATATTAAAAGGTTTTTAGAAATTCTACTCTAGGGAAAACTTGCTAATGTAATTTAACCCAAATATCTCCAAACTTAATAGACCAAGAAACACCACTGTCATATAATACCCATAGACAATCCGTGAAACAGAGATTCTACACTTCACACTTCGGGAAACAGTGATCTCAGTCCACAAGATGACGAGTAAAATCACGTAGACATACAAATAAATGTCTAGTTACACATAAATAAAATATTCAACATTGTCTCTTGGACAAATTTTTCAAATTGTGAGACTTAGAATGTTTCTGTAATGATAAAATTCTGTAGTTTGAAGTACCTTAAGAGCCCAAAGTGCTTTCCAGACCAAATGCTCATCTGTTGCGGAAAGTGGTAGAGAAAAGCAGCTAAGAGGGCCTTCCCTGGAGGGCCAATGGCTAAGATTCAGTGTTCCCAATGCAGTGGACTGGGGTTCAATCCCTGGTCAGGAACTTAGATCCCACACGCTGCAACTAAAGATACTACGTTTTTCAACAAAGATGGAAGATCCAGCATGCTGCAACTAAGACCTGGCTCAGCCAAATAAATCAGTAATTTTTTTTTTTTTTTAAAGAAAGAAAAGTGGCTAAGAGAACAGGATTCTACAGTCAGTGAGGCTTGGATTCAAATCTTGAGTGTAACACTTACTGAACAGCTTCAGTAAAGCTATAGTACCTTTCAGAACCTCATTTTTATTGGTTTCTGTTTTTTTTCTTTTTAATCTGAAAATAAAGACTTTAGTAGTTCCAAATTATTGATTTGCTAAGAAAATCTAAGAAGAATAAAACAATCCTTTGTACATACCAAGCTTCCAACAGGGTTTGTTCCAATTACAATCCATCCATCAGCAGCAGCACCAATGACCCCAAATTATAACAGAACCATGAAGACCAAGGACAAGAGTCTGAACACAGTGAAACAGAGAATAGAGAGTATTGTTATTTCTTGAGTAATATGTTGCCATGAAAAGAAAAAAAGTGCCACATTGTATAAAGATGAAACTGGGTAGCTTAATTAGGGAAAATAAAGAAGATGAGGAGATGAGAAAAGATTTCACTGGGGAAATGGAGGCAGACCAGGCAGAAACAAGAGCTTGGATTACATTTTTAATAGCCTAAAAATGGAAAGGAAAGGTTGAGATTGACATATTATAGTCCTGTTTTCTCTTTTGATGAAAAATATATTTTTTAAGATTCTAGGATGCAAAGATAGACTATCAACTTGATTCAGACATACATATTTTATTCTTTTAGAAAAAGCAATCCCACTGATATGCTTATAAAAGCAGATATGCATTATAGTGACTGTTGTGAAATCGCCAGGCTGTCCTGGCCTCTGGTATTTCTATTTGCATGCTAATGAAACCAGAGGCCAGATGCCACTAATTACAACCCAGTTGCTCTGTCCAACACCCCACAACCAACTGCTGGTGAATGGACCTCGTCATTCCATTATGCAAATGATACTTAGGAAGAACAGGAATAAATTCTAAATAGTGGCAACCAGAGCCATATATTGGCAGGAGGTAAATTAATAAATATATTCAAGAAATGGAAATTAAAAATTATTATTCAACACTATATTAATCATGGCTGAATAAATATGGAACAGTACAACTCTTTTTTTCCCCCTCAGTGTCTCGTATAATAGAGCAAAACTTCCAGTAACTTGCTAAGGTATACAGTCAATTGTATTTCCAGAAAGCATCAATCAAGTTGCTGAAGTGAGGGTTAAATTTTCTCAACACACATTGTTTCTTTTTAATGAAAAATAAAACAAGAATCCTAACGGTTGTTTCCCTTCCTGTGGGTTATCAAGTTATTATGTCAAAATTGCATGCTATTATCACAATAACTAGCTAATAAGGAGAAAGAGCTCAATTTATTTGTTTACGGTGGTTTTTGATACTGAACTTCTTAAGACTATTGTTCTCATGGCATGATTTTGTTCAGTTAGATTTTTGTTTGTTTTCTACGAAATAAATGTGAAAAGGGAAGCAAATTGTAGAACTGAAAGAAGATGTGTTTGGAAGTAAAGCATGTATGTCAAATTACAGATAAATTATTTGTTATTTGAGTAAGTTACTTCAATTCTCCATGCTTTAAAATTCTCCAAGCTTTAATTCCCTCCTCTCATAAATCAAAGTAGCAATAACTACTCTTGGACTCACTGTGCTAACCAAACAAGATAATATATTTGCAACACCCAGTCCTGTGCTGGCAACATAATAGGTGTCCAAGAAATAGTAGCTACCGTTTTTCATTACACATTCACAGCTTTTCTAGACTGTCTTCCTGGACAAGCTTTGTGTCACTTAACATACTTTAACTTCTGTTTCTTTACTGTCCCATAAAAGCTTTGGTCTCAGTAGTGTCAAAGTGCCCCTCTTGTCCTGATTTTTGTAACTACATGGAGTAAGTAAGGATGAAGTCAAGAAGTACTTGAAATCAAAACCATTCAAAACAGGTGTTTTCTGAACTGATTTGAAAGCAGCTTACCTGGAAGTGCGTTGAACATAGCAAAGCCAAGTGTTAAGGATGGGAAATCAGTCTCCCCCAAAGATTGCCTTAGAGGTATATGTGAGTTGTGAGTGGAGATCAGTTCTCCCCAAGGCAATGTCAGTACCAGGGCACATTTTGCATGAATATCACAATGAGGGTTTAAAATATATTTTCCACTCTCTATTAGCAGTCTCTTCCTCTCATGGAACATTTCACAAACTCCCAATCGATTGGACTGCTCATATTAAGACCATATATTCCATATTTTTTTAAGCAGTTTCTGATTGTTTGCATTCTAATCCATAATTAAGGTAATTTGTTACATATTTAACCAGCTGTGGTGACTATTATGCCTTCTGGCATTTAACTTTTAAATTAATTCACAAAATGAGGTTTTATCAGACCAGGTATTATGACTATATTCTCAGAAATTGTCCTTGGCTCTCCAGCCTACCCTGGATTTAAAAGAGTCCATGAGAATTCTGACCTGGAGAAGTTTCTTCAGAACAAATGGGACTAATAATAAAAAGTTAAATGGATTCCCTCAGAACCTCTTAGACTGATTGATGGATGGCATTTAGCTTTTGTGTTGGTTTAGGCGAAGAGGTAAGGCAAAGAGGGCACCAGAGGATGCAAAGGCTGGATGGCATCACCGATAAAATGGACACGAACTTGGGCAAACTTTGGGAGATGGTGAGGGACAGAGAGGTCTGATATGCTGCAGACCACAGGGTTACAAACAGTCGGACACGACTAGAGACTGAACAACAACAAGGTGATTCATGTTAAATTTTGATTCTTATACCAACTGTGCCAGCCAATCTTCACAAGAACTGTGGCCCTTGGTACGCGTTCAGCAAGTCCCGACTGGATAAACACCTCAGTGAAGTGTGCAGGGGACATATTCTCAGATAGTATTAGGACTCACTAATTATGACAAACCTAGACAGCATATTAAAAAGCAGAGACATCACTTTGCCAACAAAGGTCTGTATAGTTAAAGCTATGATTTTACCAGTAGTCATGTATGGAATGTGAGCTGGACCATAAAGAAGGTTGAGCTCTGAAGAATTAATGTTTTCAAACTGTGGTGCTGGAGAAGACTCTTGAGAGTCCCTTGTACTGAAAGGAGATCAAACCAGTCAATTAGAAAGGAAATCAACACTGAATATTCACTGGGAGGACTGATACTGCTGCGGAAACTCCAATACTTTGGCCACCTGATGCGAAGAGCTGGCTCACTGGAAAAGAGACCCTGATGCTGGGAAAGACTGAGGGCAGGGGACGACAGAGATGCGATGGTTGGATAGCATCACTGATGCAATGGACATGAGATTGAGCAAACTTCAGGGGATAGTGAAGGACAGTGAAAACTGTGTGCTGCAGTTCATGGTGTTGCAGAGTCAGACAAGACTGAGTGATGGAACAATAACAAATGATGACTGATTCTCCGAGATCAAATGGTCCCTAAGTAAGAGAGTCAGGATCCAAATCCAGATCTTTTTAATTCCAGTTCTTATGTCTATATGAAGGTGTTACACAAACTCTGACATCCTTGATCTGTTTCTGTTTCTTTTTCTCTATTTTAAAATAGTTCCTTCCTGTTGCAGTAATGGATGAATAAGTTTCAGTGTCTTTCATTGCTTCTCTACTTTGGGGAGAACTTGCTTGAGGAGTCACTCAACACGGGGAAATTTAAAAGGAAAAATTGTTGTCTAATAGCAGCTGGGTGGACAGTAAGTGGTGTTACACAGAAGTACTTATTTCAATATGATAAAGGAGGTGTTTTAGATGTAGATTTACTGGGGGAATTAGCATTTCCATCTCCAGAGGGAACTAAATCAAAAGGCCCAGTTAACTACACCTGGGCAGGATGATACACAGAGATGAAGAGTCTAGCTAACAATAACAGTACACTCAGAACGAGAACAACAGCAAACAGAAAGCTGGAAGGACACAAGAGAGAGACAAGAAATAAGTGATTAATAGCATTTTTCAGAGCATATTAGTGTATGATGGTGTATCCTTAAATGACTAATGAAAAATAGGCTCTTAAAGTGAACTAGAGAGAAGTGTTTAAAAGAATACAGCCTCTGGAATTACATAGGTCTTGGTATGAATACTAGCTCCATTTTTAGGAGTGATATGAATTTGATCAAATTAATCTCTCTGAATATTTCTTTGGGTGGGAAATGGAAATGATAATATCTCACAAGAGTGTTATAAAGCTTAAATGAGGTACTGTATGGCAGACTTTTGCCACATGCCTAAAACAGGGTTATTGTACAATAAATATTTGCTGTTATTCATAGTTTACTAACAGCCTCAGGAATTTTATGCAACTAACAGATTTGGAAAAAAATGTTATATTAGTACAGAAGATTAACAGAAAGAATAGGAACAGTAAACCAGAGAAGATAACCCCAACAGAAAGTGGGTTTTGGTTTCTGGGTTTTTTGTTTGTTCCTTTCTTTGTAAACCTGAGTAAACCCATGTTCAGTTAGTTAATGTGGTTGAGAGAATCATTAGGTGTAAGGTCAGTAGATTTCTGGATGAAGTAAAAAACTTAGTACTGTCAGAGGTGTTGCAGAGGAACCTTAAATAGGCATTAATACAACTCTGCAAATGAGGTGCAAGTATGGACAAAGACTGTTCTCTGTAAACAGGAAGATGTGGTATGTGTCTAGTTCAGCAGCTGCGCAATCCAATACAAACTAGTTAACCTTTCCTGATTCAATTTCATGATGGGTGATATAAAGGTAATGCCTGAATCTTAAGATGGTTGAGAGTACTAAATGAGATAAAGTTAATAAAATCCTTAGCATAGCATAGACATTCGTACATAGAAAGTGTTAAATAAGTATTAGCTAATTTGATTACTGTGATGATGTGGCTGTTTATTTCTTAAGGTGGAATCACACCAAATTGTAGCAGTCTATGGCATTGCTTCTTTCAGTTCCCACATTACAAATGGTCTGTGGATCCCACTGGGAATTTCCAAACACCTTTTTGGAATCTGCTGATATTTCACGGGTACCAAGAGCCAACCTCTCTTGAAACTTCTCACAGCCTCTGTGCAGACTTACCAATTCCACTGTAAGTTGGAATTTAGTCCTTTAGTGACCGTGGAATAATCTTTTGAGACAGCTGATTTCAGAGGCAAAAACAAACACATATTTAATGAATCAATCAGTTCTGTTCTTCTAAGACTACACCTGAGGGAGAGAAGGATGCTTCAGTTCCAGCAGCCTTATCAAGGGTAATGTTGTCCACTTAATGGAAATGTAATTGCTCCTCATTCCTCTTTCCTCATTAAGTCAGTCCACAATGTGGAAGTCTCATAGCAGTGATCCACAAATTTATAAGAAAAGATGTTTCTTGCTGAGCTGAGATGGCACTAAAGCCCAGACTCATTGTTTACTCCTGAGTGCTGTGTGTATCCCTCACATTAGAAAATTATGTGCAAAAACTCCCAGGAAACCATTGGTTGTTAGGGCACAGAAACAGGAGAAACAAAATTTCATCTTATACTTTCATCCTTCACAGAAGAGAGCTCACGAAGCAGCTATCCAGCTAGAAATGTTAATAACTACTTTCTCTTTTTTCACTAGCTCTGTGTTTAACATACATTAGCTAATCTAATCTTCACTGTTAACAATGCAGTAATTATTATCCCCATTTTATGGCTAAGAGAATTAAATCTCAGAGAGGTTAATTAACTTGTTCTAGGCGACAAAGGTGGTAAATAGCCAAGCCTCCTCTGTCAGGTTTTTCCTTCTGGAATGAGATTGTCAGGAATAGGAATGGAACAGAGGTGGTGAATGTTTTCTGTAAAGGGCTGGATGGTAGATATTTTGAGCTTTGCATGCCATATGGTGTCTGCTTCAACTACCCAAATCTGCTATTGTATGACAAAAGCAGCTGTAAACAATACAGAAATGAATGGGTCTGGCCATGTTCCAACAAAACTTTATTGACAAAAGCAGACAGTGGGCAGATTTGGCTCATAGACAGCAGTTTGCTCACCCCTGTTACAGAAAATTAAGGTGTTTTTGTGCAACTGGGATTTTGATTAAGGATTTCTCAATGACCTATTACTTGACTTTTTGGATAACTCACTTTTTTTGGAGGCCTCGTTTCATCATCTCTAAAATAAATCATTTAATGTGCCAGCTAAAAATTGGCACCTGCCATCTGCCTCTCCAAGGATTAAGTCACTAGCCGCTGCAGCCACTGACTTTTAACACACCCTAAAAGGAGTTTAGGGTAAAGGTCAGAAACGAGGCAGTCGGTGCTCTGGGAAAAACTGGCAGAACGGGGCTTCAGACAGATATTTTCAGGAGGAGATTTTTTTAAGCTTGAATTTTTGTATCTCCTCACAATCCAGAAAAGCACTAAAACTCATTAACAGGGACATCCATTCCCCACAACTAGCAGCAAACCTCTGCCAAAATGCGTGCATGATGACACATAGCCTCCTTCACTAAAATCATATGCATACTGACCTCAGTATGCTTCTACCTCTTTGGAGCAGCTCCTCAGAGCTATCTAAAATGCTGTTTCCAGGGCTACAGTGCTCATTTTGCCCCAATAAAACTTAACTCACACTGTCCCACGTTGTTCATGTTGACTAAAAAAGGTGCACAGTGTGAGAGTTGTGAGTTAAGTTTTACTGGGGGTAAAATGAGGACAGCAACCAAGGAGGCAGCACCTCAGGTATCTCTGGAAGACTGCCGAAGGAGGCAGTTGGGGAAGGTCAATATATAAGATTTCGGTGAAGGGGGAGTTCAGTGCAACCAAGTGCTTACTTTACAAGAGGTTTTCTGCTAGTCACGAGGATCTCATGTCATCATGAAGAGATAGTGCTTTTCTAGATATGAGGACATGAAAGGATTGGGATCATTAAATCTGATAATGAAAATTTCCAACTTTCTAAAGACCTGTCCCGCCAGATTCCACAGAGCGCCTCACTCCACCCTGAACTCCCTCATGGGGTATTGAAGGTCAACAGCCGCAGCAGCAGCTTCACAGAGACAGGTGGCAAACGCCCTTGTTGGTCAGTCATCAGCAATGCTCTGGTCAAGTGCCAATTTGTAGTTGACATCAATTTATTGTAGTCAACAATTGTGAACCATGAACCAGTGACACTGATACATAGATTTTCATGACAGAGATTGGATGTTTGGTTCAGTGCAAATCTCCTAGAGCCCAGAAGAGTGGCTTGCATGTCAAAAATGCTCAGATATCAGTTGAACTAATGAATAAACTAAATGAAATATTAATATATGTATTAAATTTCAGAATATAAGGCTTGACACAACGTGGTTGCTCTGACACACACAGAAGGTTATCTCTATAACTGGCTTCTTCTGGTGTCTTCGTGTATATGGTCTAAACAGAGACATTTTGGGAGTGAAACAGTCACTATTATAATTACACCAGGACAAGAGGCATTAACAGGGACTGTCCCAGCCAAGTCATCCACAGAATCAGCCTATGTCTATTTATGTCCCAGTTTAATATCTGCATTGCCTCCAAATAGCCCTTTTAAACACCACTGATGCTCTCCATCTTTATACACTCAGACATTATCTTCAGACAGAGAAGAAAATTGAAGATTTTAGCATTTACCCATAAGAAAGTGGTTCAGACAGTAAAGAATCTGCCTGCAATGCAGGAGACCCAGGTTCAATCCCTGGCTTGGGAAGATCCCCTGGAGAAGGGAATGGCAACCCAGTCCAGTATTCTTGCTTGGAGAATTCCATGGACAGAAGAGCCTGGTGGTCTACAGTCCATGGGGTCATGAAGAGTTGGACACGACTGAGTAACTAATACACACATACATAAGAAAGTGAGTTACTTGGAAAAAAAAACACACTTTACAATCAGAAATACCTAGAGCACTTTCAATTAGCAAGTTAAAATCCCCTTTTCTATCCCCAACAACACAGCAGGAATGGAGGCACAAAAATAAAGTAAAAGAGGTTGTTATGAAAAGGAAAGAAGATGCATTTACTTTGCTAAGTACTGATGTGCAAATTTCTACCCCTCTACAGCTCCTCCTGACTCTAATGTTTCATCATCTCTGTGTGTGATAGACCCCTATGGCCAATGAATCACAACGCAAATGAGTACCAAATTCCTAGCTGGCATCTGAACAGGAACGCTGTCAGAGGCACTTATGTACTATGTGTTCTTAATCTATCGTCCTTAATGAATAAGCTTGGGTGTGCATTTCCATTGCAAAAGTACAGACCTACCTTCCTTTCAATATTACAAGGCCAGTACACGTGAAGATGATTTTGGGATGTTTAAAGACACAGGGTCTGAAAGCTTCTAAAAGCCACACATTGAGATATTAAACACAACTTCAGAGAATTCTATTTCAAAGGCAAGATCATGTCTGAAGCATTTTTTAAATACCGTTTTAACTGGGAAAACAAAGAGAAACAAAATTCCTTCGAGAAGTTTTTCCTGAAAACCCAAGCCACAGACCCTTAGCAAATGTTCCCACAGTAATCAATGAGCCCGTAGCAAGTGCTGTAAGGACTGGGGCAGGGGTGGGACATAGACCATTTGCTCTGATTCATAGATTTTGATGACCATCATTAAGTGAAGATGGGCAAGTAACTATGTCAAACAGGACAGAGGCCACACAGCACTGCTCTTGATGCAAATGTCTGGGCAAATACATGAGAGAATCCTAAAATCAAATCAAATGGGGTCTTTTGGGAGGAAGGGTCTTGCTTTTTTAGTTATAATAATTTATTTTTGTTTGTTCGTTTGGTTTGTGTCATGGTGTGAGCATGTTTTATCTCTCTTACAAACCTTGGAGTGGAACTTTTGGGTCATATGAAACTCTGCATTTCACTTTCAAGAAACCGCCAAACAGTTCTCCAAAGGGGCAGTACCATCTTCCACTTCCACCAGCAGTATATGAAGGTTTGAATTCTTAAAGAGTAGAAACTGATTTAAATACCTTTGAGTTATTGGCTCAGATGATAAAGAATCTGCCTGCAATGCAGAAAACCTGTGTTCGATTACTGGGTCTGGAAGATGCTCCAGAAAAGGAAATGGCAACTCACTCCAGTATTTTTGCCTGAAGAATCCCAAGGACAGAGGAGCCTGGTGGACTACAGTCCACGAGGTCGCAAGAGTGGGACATGACTGAGAAACTAACACTTTCGCTTTCAAGATATAGTTTATAAGTAGAAGACAGATTTTGACAAAAATAATTAGAAGAAAATTTTTGGTAAATTTACTTTCTAATATCTTAGGCATCTTGGAGCAAAGTTTGCATATTCTGCTAAAACAAGCAAACAACCCCATTATCCATCACGTCTGTAAATTAGGCTAGAAAGTTGTTCAGAAAAGTGATTGATACAGAGAAACTTATATATTTAAATTTTATTATAAGGAAATAAATGTTCTGTTTTGAAGTAATTGTCCAGCTATCTTCATTCAATAGTTATTGATCTTTGACACCACCTCTATCAATTCAGTCACTTATGATAAAGTGAAAGTGTTAGCCACTCGGTTTTGTCTGACTCTTTGCAACTCCATGGACTGTAGTTCACCAGGCTCCCCTGTCCACGGAATTCCAGGCAAGGATACTGGAGTGGGTAGCCATTCCCTTTCTCCAGGGGATTTTCCCAACCCAGGGATCGAATATGTATCTTTTGCATTGTAGGCAGATTCTTCACCCTCTGAGCCACCAGAGAAGCCCTAGTCACCAATACTATTTGATAGAAGAGGCTGGTATTTCTGTCTGAACCTGCTTGATGCAAATTTAAAGTTGGCTTCAGTGTTCAGAAATAAACCCAAAGACTAGACATTACATGAACATGACAATTTTATGTTAGGAGGAAAATTTCAATCCTTAGTACTTACTCCACACTGCAAGGAGTAACTTTGACATGAACACCAAGCTGTCATTTATTCAAGTTTATTAAGGGCCTAATAATGGTCAAGCACTGTGTTATGTGAAAATATGATAATGATGAATAATCTTTCTTATTTGGATCTTACAATCCAGTAGAGAATTTATATATTTAATCATTTTCTTAGACTCTTGTAGATGATAGAGTGTAGTTCTCCTTAAGATCGAAGATTTAACATTTTCTTTCTTAATGCATTAAATAAACATTACTGTGAAACAAAATACCTCATAAAATGCTCCTAATTCTAGTAATATATGTGTATCAATTATAAAGGAAAAAGAAAAAATGCATGGTTTCTTTATGTTATATTATTCTGCATGTGCAAGGTGGCTTTTTGGAGCTATATTACTACCATATCTTTCTAGTGACCAAATGAATGAGTAAGGTACCTTATCAGATATTACTGAGAAAACAGAATTAGTCATGCCAAAGGGCTAATGCTTAAGAGATTCATTTCTTTAGCTTACTTCTTACACCAAATCTACTTTTCTAACATAGATACTGGTACATGTAAGTAGCCAAGTTTTGAACAGAGAATTAAAAAAAATCAATACGTACATTTCTAAAATAGTCATTTAGCTACAATTATTTCAGACATTTGTCTATATACAATAAACCATTTTTTTTTCTATGCACAATAGATTAGAGGTCTATGCCACTTACTATGTTCATTTTTTTCCAACCTCTGTTCCATCTTTCACAAGGTGAGTTTCTACCCTAAAAAGTCATGGTAAGGTCTGTATGAGATTACAAATGCTATATTCCTAGAAGCATAGTAAAACACACATGGTAAAAATATCAGTAATGTGGATTTTGTGCTGCTCATTTTTTAAATTAACTAAAGTTTTAAGCTACAAAAAATAGAGTAGTGTTTCATTTCTTTGAACCAATGAACCTGTTAGTGTCTGTTTAGTAAAATTACTTTTATTTGGTATTTCAAAGTTTTTCAGCTATCCATATCAAACTTGATCAATTTAAATGAATCTTTTATGACTATCCTTTTCAAATTATGCAGAATGAAGTTATCTATTAGATTAAAAATATTTACATGAGCTTGTCAAGATCCTTTAGGTTGATCTTATTTGCTATCAGTTATTTTAATCAATGAATTCTGCATGAAAAATCTGTTGAAAATAAGTATACATATATATTGTATTTAAATTAAAATTTGACTTACTAGTAAACATGAAAATGGAGGGCCTAGATGGATTTTGTTCAAAGAAAGTTTTGAAAGCAAGTTCTTTTGTTAATAAAAAAAAAAAAGCAGGACATAGAGTTATGTTTTTGTTTCATTCTTTTCTTCTTTTCATTCTGTTACCCAAGATAAAGCTGATGGCAAAAACCTGAGGACCCTCTGGAATGCTTCTCTCCATGCATCCCACTGCCCCCACTTTTCCCAGCCACATTCACAGAAAATTCTCTACATATTTATAGTTTGAGAGGGGAAAATAACTCTCCAAGAGCTAATTTCAATTATACATTGGTGGGCAGTAACTTTTATAAGTGCCAATCAGAAGTATATGTCAAAAATCCCACCTTCTGCCTTGTACAAGCTGACTTAGCAGAAATAAAGATGAAATTTAGGGCAAGTGAAAATTCTTGTTTCATTGTCCTATTTTTAAGTAAGAGATGAAATTTAGGACACCTCAGAATTCTCTTCTGCCCTATTTTATTGTATCTATGTTTATTCATATTCAGCAAAAGGAATCCCAATTTAGCCTTTGTTTCTTCATTTCAAAAAAATATTTTCCTAAATTAATTACTTTAATCTTAAAATTACTGTATCTGTTTAAAGAAAATAGGAAGATTATATAAACTGGTACAGATATTTAAAATGGCTCAGAGCTCCACTGGCAAAGGAATACATTCTGTTTTTCACAAACTCTTGAAATGTTCCTTTGTGATATGCTTTATGTTCATTTGATTTGTTGTGATCATAATACATGTTCGCCTTTTTATCATTTAATTTTACACCACAAACATTTTGATATTTATTATAACCTTCTTGGTAGTATATATAATATTAGATAATGTCTAATCTATTGTAAGGAGGCCCCATATTTACTTAAGTTTTCTTCATTAATTTTAAGATCTTATATATGTCAACTACAAATTGGCATGTGCCATTGGCATTGCCAGCTACCTCTACAAGGATTAAATCATGTTCTGCTTCAGCTGCTAATTTTCAAAACTCCCTGAAAGGAGTTCAGAGTGGAGAGAAGAACTGAGGAACTCTGTGCTCTGCAAAAAACTGGCAAGATAGGTCTTCAGATAATTAGATATTTTCAGGAACCAATTTTCTGAGCCCATTCTTGTATCTCCTCAATCTATAAACGCACTAAAATCCTTCCTGGTGATGACTGCTCCTTGTGATTAGCAGTAATCTTATGCAAAAGTATATGTTTGATTGCCTGTACTCCCCTTTCACCGAAGTTACATATATACTGACCTTCTCCCCTGCCTCTTTGTAGCATTTTCTCAGAGCTATCTGAAAAGCCATCTCCAGAGCTATAGTCCTCATTTTGCCCCCCCAAAAAGATTTAACTCACAACTCTCATGTTGTGCACTTTTAAAGTCGACATGTATTACAATGATTTGTTATTTCTATTTTTTACCTTCTCATGTTTCTACTAATTCATGAGGCTAGGCTTGCAGAAATAAAATCAGTTCACAAAGTTCAAGAATAGTTTGTTAATATATGATGTCTGACACTGCATATATTGGTAAGGAATTGAGAGTAGAACTCAGGCAGGTAATCAACATAATCTCCTGGTTTTAAGGTTATCACATTAGCAAACAGTCACTACCTTAATTTCTCTTTGCCACGTAAACCTAACCCTGTGTGCATGCGTTATTGCTCCGCTGTGTCCAGCTCTTTGTGACCTTATGGACTGTAGCCGCCAGGCTCCTCTGTCCATGAGATTCTCCAGACAAGAGCACTGGAGTGGGTAGCCATTCCCTTCTCTAAGGGATCTTCCCTGTCCAGGGGTCAAATCCAGGTCTCCTGCACTGCAGGCAAATTCTTTACTGCCTGAGCCACCAGAGAACGCCCCGACCTGACTGCAGTTTACAGGAATTACCAATTTATCTCTTTGAGAAGACATTATTCTGCCACCCACAGTCATAATTTATTATTCTTTTATATGAATTGCTAATCATTTTAAGGCTACTTGTTTCTAAGATTTTAAGGCATTTTTCTATAATTTTCTTTCTTGCAATATATTTGTGAGGTTTTAATTTCAGAGTTATGCTCACTTCATGAAACAATTTGGTAATATTCTACCTCCTGCATTTAAAAAAAAGCTATTTTGTCTAACTTTGGCATTATTTGCTCCTTAAATGTTTTATATAATCTGCCAGTAAAAGCATTCGAGACTGGAGGTTTCGTTTCTGTGCAACTTTTTAATAATTAATTCAAAAATATTATTGTATAGAAAGCTATTAAAATATTCTCTTTCTATTTGAATCACTTTTATAAGTTTTTCTTTTTAAGGAATTCTCCCATTTTATCCAAGATGTTCAAGTATTTTATAAAATATTAATATTTTCTTATTATCTTTATACTGTCTGCAAGATCTGTAGTGATACCAACTCTTTAAAACCTATTATCAGTAATTGGTTATCTCTTTTTTTTGTTCTTGATTTGTCTTGATAGGCATTTATTAATTTTAAGCTTTGTATGTGGATTGTGGCTTTGCTTTATTGCCATTTCTATGTTTCATTGATTTCTGTTCTTATATTTATTAATTTAATTCTCCTTTTGTTATGTAAACATTGAAAGCTATAAATATCCCTATAATCTCTGCCCTAGCTCCATTCACAAATATTAAAGTGTTTTCATTGCCCTCATTCTGAAATATTTTTTCATTTTCCTTGTATTTATTGTTTGACCTCTGGAATTTTTTTAAATGCATCACTTAATTTTGAAATAAATGGGAGTTTTTATATAATTAAACTGTATAATTTAATTAAATATCTAAATAAATATAGATATTTAATTCTAATGTACTACAATTTGTCAGAAAAAGAACACTTGGATTTTACTGAGAATTCTTCATGGTCCAACTTAAAAGTGGTATATATTTCATGTCACATTTGAATATAAAGTGTATTTAACATTTTTGGATGTAATTTTCCATGTATATAAATTATTTGGAGAAAGAAAAAATCATTTACCCCAATACTTCCCAAATTTATTTTTGGCACAAAATCACTTTTCTTTTCTTAAAGCTCTAATGAACTTCTCTCAGTATGAATGTTTCCCAGGACTTACTTTGAGAAGCACTGTCCTAGTTAGAAGAGAAATTCTTCTTTTTCTGGAACTTTTCTAGTCACTTGATTATTCAACTTTGGGATTTCCTTCAAATGGTAGGATAGAGACAGGACACCTATCCAGCACACAGGTCAATGGATCAATCTGCACACATCAATATCTGCTTCCTTTTGACATTCCTGGGAATTTAAAGATTATAGATAAGAATGACTAAAAATAAAACATCATATAACCAGAACATATTTCAAGTTGAAATAAATTATAAAAGTTTATATACTTTTAGACTTTTATTTAACAACACATATTATTTAAGTTAGTTCTTAACACACTTAACTATTTTTAGCTCTGATAACTTGCATTAGATGCTCTCCTTAATACTCAGATTTAAATACTATCAGAAAAATAAAAGTGAAAACAGCTGTGAACTTATGTGAAAAGGATAAATAGCCGTTTCAACCTAAGAAAAATTTTGGAGAATTTTAAAAAACTAAAATAGCTAATTAATTGTGACCCAGTTATCATACATCACCACTTTTATTCTTTTTTAATTAGTACTACAGACAAAAATAATAATTATTACATTAAATATTCTTTTTTTGAATGACACATGTTACCTGGTAGCATCAAAATTGTAAAAAACTCCATTAGAATAAGGTATTTTCCCTATTCAAAAAAATGTCACTTGCATATGTTGAGGGAAAAATGCTTATTCCAAGTATATATTCTATATTTCATCATGGATGGAAACATTTAAGTTTGCACAAAAGCTTTGTGTTAATTTTTTTCCCTAGAATCTATTGTTCCCATATTTTGAACATGGAAATTTGTTTTGGCCTATTATGAAATTAAAAGACGTTTGCTCCTTGGAAGAAAAGCTATGACCAACCTAGATAACATATTAAAAAGCAGGGACGTTACTTTGCCAACAAAGGTCTGTCTAGTAAAAGCTATGGTTTTTCCAGTAGTCATATATGGATGTGACAGTCGGAATATAAAGAAAGCTGAGAGCCAAGGAACTGAACCTTTTGAACTGTGGTGTTGGAGAAGACTATTGAGAGTCCCTTGGACTGCAAGGAGATCCAATCAGTCCATCCTTAAGGAGGTCAGTCCTAAATATTCACTGGAAGGACTGATGCTGAAGTTGAAACTCCAATACTTTGGATGTGAAGAACTGACTCATTGGAAAAGACCCTGATGCTGGGAAAGACTGAAGGCAGGAGGAGAAGGGGACGACAGAGGATGAGATGGTTGGATGGCATCACTGATGGACATCTCTGTGACCCCATAGACGGCATCCCACCAGGCTCCCCCGTCCCTGGGATTCTCCAGGCAAGAACACTGGAGTGGGTTGCCATTTCTTTCCCCAATGCATGAAAGTGAAAAGTGAAAGTGAAGTCGCTCTGTCATGTCCGTCTCGCGACCCCATGGACTGCAGCCTACCAGGCTCCTCCATCCATGGGATTTTCCCGGGCAAGAGTACTGGAGTGGGGTGCCATTGCCTTCTCCGCAAAAACTGAAGACACCTATGTAAAAAGCAGGCTTCCCAGGTGACTCAGCGGTAAAGAATCCACCTGCCAATGCATGAGACACAAGCGGCACAGGCTGGATCTGAGTTGAGAAGGTCCCCTGGAGAAGGAAATGGCAACTCACTTAAGTACTGTTGCCTGGAAAATCCCACGGACAGAGGAGCCTAGTGGGCTACAGTCCACGCCGTCACAGATGCGCGACTGAGCACAGAGGCACACGTGAGCAGCACCTAATGAAGAAACCCATTCCCAGTACCTCAGTCACTGCCCGTTGGACCCAAAGGTACCTGACCTCTACTACCACAGACTATTGTTGAACATTATATAAGTGAAAGGACTATTGCTGAACATAATATAAATTAAAGGAATTTAGACATACTCTTGAAACTCTGGGTAATCGTCAGTTAAGTTCATTATACCTGTAACTGCCTTCACTAATGTAGGTCATTTTTAATTTTGGCTATAAAAACTCACACATTCTTCAAGCAGCAGGCGGCCCAAACGAGATGACTGCCAGAGCCGTTTTCCAGGCGCTACAGGTCAGGTGTGTCTAATCTGAGCGGAGCCGGTTTAGACTGGATAGGACTGCGGCCCTTCCAACTGGGCATGCGCGAGTTTTGGCTCTTTTTTTTTTTTTTTTTTTGTCCCTTAAACCTGCAGCGGCGGGTAGCTCAGTTACACTGAGGCCCTTTTTCCTTACTTCCAATCACCTCTCCTCACCTTCCCGCGTTCCTCATGCCTCAGGCCACCTTGCTTCTTTAGTCCATAAATACCCCACCCCCTTACCTTCTGAAAGATGAGTTTGACATTTGTTCTTCTTGCCTCCTGTCTTGGCTGCCTTGTGAATAAGCCCCGTTTGCCACGAACTTCAGTCTCTCCACGTTTTGGCCTATTGCCTGTTGTGCGTCGGGGCAAGATGAACCCCATTATGGTAATAGTCTGTGTTTTCATTTCTTTTACTTAATACATAATTGGATAGGTTCACCCATATGGTGACTTCCTTGTCTTCACTGTTGTATAGTTTCCCACCGTGTAACACTTTTTATTCATTAATTGCTTATTAACAGAATTTCGCTCGATTTATCAATACACAAGTAGATTCAGAGTTATAAGAAACAAATATGTATGCTAAGTCACTTCAGTTGTGTCCGACTCTTTGCAACCCTATGGCCTGTAGCCTGCCAGGCTCCTCTGTCCATGGGATTCTCCAGGCAAGAATATTGGGAGTGGGTAGGCATTGCCTACGCCAGGGGATCTTCCCAGCCAAGCATCAAACCTGAATCTCCTACGGCTCCTGAGTTACAGGCAGATTTTTTACCTCTGAGCCACCCGGGAAGCAGATTAGGCCAAAATCTTGTGGCCACAATTTTCACAGGATTATGTGTAAACACTAAATCTTTTCCTAGCACCGGGTTCATTGTTCCTGTCTCAGATATTGAGAAAGAAAATCTAACAAGGTAATTCACGAATGGAGGACACTTTAAGTTATCACTAACAGGCATGCTTAGTTAACATTATAATTATTTTTTGTGTGTGAAATGAGCTTAAAGACTGGTGATCGGAACTTATTTTTGGCTCCAATTTTGCCCTGCTTCTTTAATAAAATAAATGGAAACAAATAATTTCTGAAAGGGTTAACGGTTCAGTAATTCTCTTCAATCATTTGTTAATACAGTACCAAGTTCCCTGGAGGCTCAATAGTAAAGAATCTGTCTGCCAATGCAGGAGACTTGCAGGAGATGTGGGTTCGATCTCTGGGTCCAGAAGATCCCCTGGAGAAGTAAACTGCAACCCACTCCAGTATTCTTACTTGTAAAATCCCATGAACAGAGGAACCCGGCAGGCTGCAGTCCATGGGGTTGCAAAGAGACAGACACAGCTGAGTGACTAAATGACTAACAAGAGTCCACAAAACCATGTGAATAAATCTTCCAGTTAACTTTTTTTTTTTCCTTTCTTCCTTTCTTTTTTTTTTTTTTTTTTTTTGCTGCACAGCTTGGCTTGCAGGATATCAGTTCCTGACCAGGGCTTGAATCCCGGCCCCATAGTCAAAGTGTCAAGGCCTAACCACTGGACCACCAGGGAATTCCCTTCAGCTAATCTTCTTACTATATATAAATCTTCTAAAGGTTGTATAACAATATGAGTTCTCTATTCATTTATTTAATAATCATCTTTTAAATTCCTACTATGTAAGTCCCTGGCTAACACCTATTAAATACTCAGAATACATCCAGTTCTAATAAAAAAATAAAACTAATCTGTACCCAATATAGAGCAATAGAAATTTAAAACAAAACAGCATCTTAGTATAGTAGGCAGAAGTTTTGGTGATAATGATGAGTCAGTCTCTCTCATCCTTTTATTCTTCTCAGTGTAAAATTTAAATAATTTTTGCACAAATGGAATACAATTTTTTTCCCTCAATTTAGAAAGTGATCCTTGATACTTGGAATAAGATGAAAAATTGAAGCAGAAGCAAAACCAAATCTATTTTGGTTCTAATGCATATAATTTTCCATACAGATGCCAGTGCTGGGCAAGAATTTTGATGAATATCCTGGCTGTGGATCCAGCCTTCTTTTATATGCTGAAGGAAGGTAAGAGACTGGAGCTAGGCATGTTAGTAGAGTTAATCAAAGGGATTATTGTCCTTGTATGAAGGAAACAGGATACAACTGGTAGTAAGCCAGGGTAAGTTAATTTCTTTGTTTCACCTAAGCCTTTTTTGCATGGGTTTTACAGCTGTAGTTAACTATTTATATTACCATAATCATTTTACCTCCTTTGTTTCAGTGTGAATATTGATAAAATGGTGATGATAGACCTTGTTTATATACCTTCCTTTTTGTTTTTGGTTTGTGTCTGTCAATAGAACATGGGATGAGTTTGACACTTAATATGCTTCTTTATGGTTTGCATTGAGTCATAAATTATCTACTAATATGAGGAAGGAAAGCAATTCTCTTCTTATGCAGATAACACATATAAAGTATGAACTGGGCATCTTAAGGATAAGTTGTCTGTATGTCACTGGGAAATCCATCTTTATAAACCTAAAGAGCACAGGAAGAGGAGAGTGAATTGGGGGAAAGAATAAAAAAGCATGCCCATGGAATTAGGGGGAAATAATTCTGTATGAAAATATGCATTGAATAATTTTCTCTTCTATGAATAAACCTGAAGGTTTTTTATGTAATTTAAATGAGCTAATGGAAGTTAAAAAGCTCTGTGTACTCTATATAAAGATGGCTATAAACATGCAATCTGTTTTATAAAGTCAGAGCTGAATTACATTCACAGCCTTCCACTTGTTAGCTTGTGATTTTTGGAAAAGTCTTCAGCTGCTCTGATACTTATTTCATTAAAGTAGAATGCTAATATATATTAATAGGATTTGTCACATCTGTTATTTTGAAGATTCAATGGGAAAATATGTAAGGTGCTTTTCATAGTTCCTGGAATATGGCAAGTGCTTAAAATATGATAACCATTGGCAGTAAAAATGATACTATATGGGGAGTGATTTCAGTCACGCTCATTAAACCAGTGGTCTTTGCTTGGTGTACCTCTTCACTGAATAAGTATCAGATAGGAGGAGAAAATAATCAATAGGAGTACACCCTTTTCTTTTTTCGAGATGGATGTCTATCTTGGGTTGGGAACTAAAAATGTTTTAATCCCTTTCATTTAAAGCTCTCAAAAAGTCATTTCCAATGCCCAAAAAAACTGACACACAACAAATCATATCAGGAAGAAGGTGTACTGTTTCTGTTTCTTTTCCAATTGATTGTGTCTCACTGTATAAGATAGGTGATAATGCAAAGTAAAATATTCTTATGGAAATAGCAGTTATATGGCTCTGTATTTTTCTAGTTAAACGCAACAGAAAACCAAACTTAATACTAGCTGATTAAAAAAGGAAAAACAACAACAACAACAAAACATTCAAAAATAAAGATATTCCAAAGATTGTCCACTTATTTTGGCTTCCCTTTCAAATAAGGCTCTCAAATGGGATGACATGGTAGTCACCAGTTGCTCCCTTTTTACATCATCCACTCCAGTGGAGGAAAAAAGGTATTTTCTGTCTCTTGACTTCAACAAAATTCCCAGAAATATATCTCACTAGTCACTTTGGGGCATCTTCCCCATCCATGAACAAAGTAACTTGTTTGGCTAGGCATGAATTATATCTCTTTCTCCAAAGTGCATGCAGTCAGCCTAAGGTATAGGAGACATTAAAAAATGTAAAAAAATTAGTAGCTTAAGTGAAACAACCTACTAATTAGCTTATGTCTTTCAGCTCCTCACAGTTCACAAATCTCAGCAGTACATGGTCCAAGAGGCATTGACATTCAGCCTAGTTCTGAGGTTTAGTGCTGTTTTTACTTGTCATGCCCACATGTGATCCCTTTCACTTCGTGCTCAGCTGCAGAGAGGTGAGACACAATAGAACAGCCCAAATGCAATGTAATTATTGGGCATTGACCAACACTAAGTATGGGGTAGAAGAAATTACTATAGGCTGAAGAACATAGTACTCAAACAATCTGAGGCAGAATATAATTGCTATCAGCCTATTCACCCCTAAAACACATAAAACAATTTTATCTATTGAAACATCAGGTCAGATTCAGACCTACTCCTGTCTCATTCCTGGAGTTGAATGAACACAAACACTTGGCCTGACCTGGCCTGATGGCGTTTAGCTTATGAGAACTGATGAGACCACAGCTTAAAACTTGACATGTTTAGCTGTTGGTAAATAAATATCACACACACACAGGCTGTCATTAAATATACTTATCTCAGTGCCCACATGTTTTGCTATATTAAAAAAAAAAGTCTTCTTCAGAGGTTAGATGTTTGCTCATTTAAATGCTTCTTCCTAGGAAAAATTGCACAAAGTCTCAGACGTAATAATTTCTGAATTATTGATTAATTATCAAACACTGTGTCCAGCATCGTGACTTTTTGAAAAAGTATTATCTCATTGATAGGAATGTGCAAAAATTAGAACTTCCTGAGACTGATTCCTCTCTCAAACATCTATCAGGTATATGTACTAAAGAAATGCATCCTAATTATGTTTTCTTTTACTTATCTGTAAAATTAGGCATGATAATACTACCTAATTCTAGGAGTTTTATCAGGATTAAATGGAATAATTTCAGTACTGTTTTGAACAGAAGCATCAAGAGTGGGCATCTTTGCCTTGTTCTAGATCTTAGAGAAAAACCTCTGTGTTTTACTGCTGAATATGTTAGCTTTGGGGTTTCCGTGTGCTGTGCTATGCTCAGACGCTCAGTCATGTCCAACTCTTTGTGATCTCATGGACTAGCCCTCCAGGCTCCTCTGTCCATGGGATCTCCCAGGAAATAATACTGAAGTAGGTTGCCATTTCCTTCTCCAGGGGATCTTCCTGATCCAGGGATCTAATGTTCATGTCCTCCTGCATTGGCAGGAGGATTCTTTACCACTCCGCCACCTGGGAAACCTTGGGTTTTCCATATATAGCCTTTATTTGTCTTCAGGCAAGTTCCTTCTATATTAATTTGTTGAGTTTTTTTTATCATGAAAGGGTATTGAATTTGGTCAAGTGCTTTCCTGCATCTGTTGAGATAATTGTGTTGTGGTTGTTTTTTTTAATCCTTCCATCAATATAACACGTTGATTTGATTTGTGTGTGATGAGCTATCCTTGCAGTCTAGGGATAAATCCCCCTTGATCACGGTGTATAGTCCTTTTAATGTACTGCTAAATTTGTTTTTTTAATATCTTTTTGATGATTTCCATGTCCATATTTATCAAGGATATAGTTCTATTTGTTTCTTTTCTTATAGTGTCTCTCTTGTCCTTGGTGCCAAGGTAATGGTAGCCTCAAAATGAGTTTCGAAGTGCTCCCTCTTATTCTATATTTTGGAAGAGCTCAATAAAATTGATGTTCTTATTTGAATGTTGGTAGAATTCATCTTTGAAACTGTCTAATTCTGGACCTCTTTTGTTGGGAGGTTTTGATTACTGATTCAAAATCCTTAATTGTTATTGGTTTTATATTTCTTGATTCAGTCCTGCTAGGCTGTATGTTTTTAGAAATTTATCCACTTCTAAATTGTTGGATATGTTGTTCAGTATAATTGTTCATAATAGTCTTTATGATTTTCTAATTTCTATGGCACACAAGATGAAAGATATGGACATTGCCTTCCTAAGACGGAACCTAGGACCTGGAGGAAATATTGGGACTAGGGTGAATGACAGTGAAGGTTTATTTTACATGTCAATTTGACTGGGCCACAGGGTGCCCAGCTTAAACATTATTTGTGAATGTGTCTGTGAGGATGTTTCTAGATGAGATCAGCATTTTAATTGGATTCAGTAAAGTAGATTGGCCTCCCCAGTATGGGTGGGCATCATCTAATTCACTGAGGTTCTGAGTAGAATAAATAGCAGAGGAAAGAAGGATTTGCTACTTGCCTGCCTTCCTGCTAGGACTGGGATATAGGTCTCCTGCCTTCAGACCGGGATTTACACCATTGGTTCCCCTGGTTTTGGAGCCATCCTACTCCCAATAGCTTATGATGACTGTCTTTGGAACATGCATGTAATTCTCAGTGATAGGAGAGGCACAGCTCTCCTTCTGTGCAGTAGGTGAAGGAGTAACTGTTGATGTTTTAACTTCTAGTTGAATTGAAAGAGTGTTTGACCAGAGACAGACTTTGTTGATAGCCGCTTTTCTGCTCTCCAGAAATGTGAGAACATTAACCTAAGAGAAACCTTTTTGGACCTCAGACACCTGATCTATAATCAGATGGTTAAACTACAAAAACTCTAGGATTCGTTTGAAACCCTAAGGACAGATGCTAAGTGAAAACTTCCCCCCAAAGATCCCTGTTCCTGGATGCTTGGTTATTAAATAACTTGGGTGGATGAGAGTACAAAAGCCAGTTTGATATGAAATGAATCCATACATCACTGCTTAGCTACTGGAGCTTTGAATAGACTCAGACACCCTGCTAAATTTTAGCTAAATATTCCTGTGTAGCTGGCTTCCATTGCCTCACATTGATAATCCCAAGGACATGGATCTTGTTCATTCCCCTCATTAACTGAGTCCCTGCTTCCCAGCCATCTATCAATAAATAAATCAGGGAGCCAGAGGGACAATGTCTTTTCCTTTCAACTCCTGCTGATTTCCCTCTGATAATTGACTTCTTAAGGAAGCATGGAAAAGAAAATTTAAAAAAGAAAAAATCAGTTGACTTCCTAATGACTTTACATTGCTGAGAGTCCCCTTTGGTTTAGAACACACTTGACATCCCTATCAAGCGACCTGATCTGAGACTTGTAGTGAAACTTGAAACATGATCAGGTGCACCTGTGTTCTTCCCAGGGAGGAGAATTTGACACAAAGCCAGGGTGATAGATGGAAGAGCTGGTGTGGGGAGGGGAGAGGAGGAGGGGAATGCACATGTACAAATACTCTCTCCCCCTCCACAGAAATGGTTCTGTCTCCTGAAATTATCTGATGAAAGGGAAAGTGGTGACATTTAATGTTCATAAATAATGCAAGCATCTCGTTTCAGGTTGGCAGCATTGTTGCTGGCTGTCAGAAACATTTCAGTATCACCAATCTAATCTCAGGACTTTGTTTCTATCATTTCGTTTTTATAAAGGGAATGTGAAAATGAAAAATACCAACCAACGAAGTTTTTGTTGGGAAAATCCAATAGAAGATATAAAAGATGGGCTTGAGAAAGCTAGACTCTCAGGAGGCCTCTGCTTATTAATGGCATGGTAATGAGTCCACTGGTGCCCAGCCTGGGCTCTTGGATATGAGAAAAAGTATATTTGTCACTCTTGGAAAGGATGAAAGGGGACAGAAATGCATTATAATGTTATCACTTGTTTGTAGACATTGAATGATTATATCTCAAACAGAATACAGGTGGCAGAGATTGTCTAAAAAAAAAAAAAAAAAATCCTCCCGGGATTAAAATGACAAAGAAACACCTCCAATAGCATTCCACATTAGCACCAAATAGAATAAACATAGCATTATCTTCATTTTTCTTATTCATTAGTGTTTTAAAATTGGAAACCTACTTTCTCTGTTTAAATAGAAGCTTATTCAAATTGAATGTAAATAAAGATCAAGTTTTTTAAAAGTCCAACTTCTGCCCTGTTTCTCCTAGAATATTCATAAATGCAAAGGAGAGTGAATAGTATGATAATGAAATGTAAGCATTTTTTTCAAAACCACAGACCATTATATACTGAGATTCTTTTTATTCTTACTTAAAAGTTGCTGAAAGGAATCAGCTCAACTAATGTGCTAATTTACTAGTTCTAAAAGTGTTTTGAAACTGATATTTAAATTCTAGTGGCAGGTATCAAATAAACTAAATTCATCCTAAAGTATCTGGTTGTTCAGATCCACTGGCAATTTTAACAATGGATTTAGAAATACAGAATTTCTATTACCACTGTCTTTCAGACACTTTGCAAATCTGGACCATTCCTGAACTAACAGAAACTAAAAATAATTCCCATGTGAGAATATCACCATATCCTCAAGAAAAATGTATTTTTTATAAACTCAAACTTTTCATGCTACAACTTGGAAAAGGGGACCTGGAAATGTAGAGTCTCAAATATATCTTAAGAAAAAAAAAGAATAAGGACTCCACTGTGGATATTCTTATTTGTAAGTCAGAATTTCTAGAATAATTTTGGAGTGATATCTTTCATCTCAGGGCAAGCTATTCATCCAAATGCCGCTGGTCATTGGTTACAGGTTGATAGAGCAGACGGAAGGAGAAAGAGGTTTCTTTCTCCAACACAAAGTATGGGTTGGCCAAAAGGTTCATTCTGGTTTTTGAAAAACCCAAATGAACCTTTTGGCCAACTCAATAGACAAGGCAAAAGTCACAAAGACTGGTTAGAAAAGGAAAATGTACTATCTCCCCAAAAGTGCAAATTGCCCAGCTATTAAACACAAAGCTCAAACGCTGAACATACGTCATGCTCAGATTCCGAGCATCTTGGGAATTCTCTCTCCCAGAAATAGTGTTCCATAGTCCAAGATTCAAAAGAAGTTTGCTGTGTTCCAATTTTTCCTCTAAGTAGTGGTTCCTGGTGTGCAGGAGAGATGGAGAAGCAAGTGTGTTATCAAGAACAGAGGGTAGGGAGGAAATATGTCATTCTACAGGAACTTTGAGGATCTAGGTAGCTTGAATAGTGCTAGCTACTCCTAAATCATTTTTGCCAAGTGGAAAATCAAGCTAGCCTTTAAAATTTCTGTGAAAGTCGCTCAGTCATGTCCGACGCTTTGCAACCTCATAGACTGTAGCCTGCAGGCTCCTCTGTCCATGGAATTCTCCAGGTAAGAATACTGGAGTGGGTAACCATTTCCTTCTCTGGGGAATCTTCCCAACCCAGGGATCGAACCCAGGTCTCCCACATTGCAGGCGGATTCTTTACTGTCTGAATCACCAGAGAAGCCCAAGAACACTGGAGTGGGTAGCCTATCCCTTCTCCAGTGGATCTTCTCAACCCAGGAATCGAATCAGGGTCTCCTGCATTACAGGTGGATTCTCTACCCACTGAGCTACCAGGGAGGCCCACAAAATTTCAGAATCTGCATTTTTTCCAAAGTGGTCAATACATCTTGGAGAGTATTTCACTCAAATGAAATACAAACAAATGAAATCTAAATTTTCTCTTGGTTTTGAGAAAATATTGAGAGGTTCGGTATTCAAGTAAATCGGTCATGCGAGCTGCTGGCAGGAGACCTTTGGGGACAGAGGATACTAAGAAGGCTCTGTCCTCTCCTTCCTCCTCAGTGACAGCCTGCAGTTCCAGTTTTTGGTTTCCGTGACTGGTCATATGTGTAAGTTGCCAGTTAAAGTTCTGTGACTGGAAACAAAGCAGCATTTTTACCTTACCATACTAAATGATGTCAGATTGTTACCTGGTCTTTTACTTTGCATTGCAGGTTCTATGCTTTTGTGAGGTTCTAAACATCAAAAGCATTTTGTAAACAATACCTTTATGGGAGTTCAGAGAAACAGAACCAATAAGAGATGGATGGATGGGTAGATGTAAATAAGAAGAAATTAATAATGGAAATTGGCTCACACAGTTAATGGAGGTTTGAAGCCCACTGTCTACCATCTTTAAGCTGGAAAACCAGGAAAGCCAGTCATATAATTCAGCCCAAGTCAAAGGCCTGAAAACCTAGGGAACTGATGGTATAATTCCCAGAGTCCAAATGCTGGAGAACTTGGTGCTCCAAGTGTCAGGGCAGGAGAACATAGCCATCCTAAAAGAGAGAAAAAATTGGCCCTTCTTTTGCCTCAGAAGTGACGGCTCATTACTTTGGTCACATTCTACTTGGCTGAAGAAATTTGCTAGATCCAGCAAATACTAGGAGGGTGAGAAGAGTTATATGAGTTGAATGCCAGGAAGTGGGCATTACTGGGGACTATTTCAAAAACCATGTCATACACTTAATGTGAAAAAAACAAACCTGAATCAGGATTTATTTACAAGGTATGAGCCAAATTAAAAAAAAAATCCAATGATTCCTAGAGAAGGAAATACTATGTGAAGCCTAAGACTAGTATTCTCAATCAGCTGGTTTGAGAACCAGTTATTGTTTAGTCGCTAAGCCGTATTGGGCTCTTGGTGACTCCATGGACTGCAGCCCACCAGACATTGCTGTCCTTCATAATCTCCCGCAGTTTGCTCAGATTCATGTCCATTGAGTCAGTGATGCCATCCAAATATCTCATCCTCTGTCACCCCCTTCACTTCCTGCCCTCAGTCTTTCCCAGCATCAGGGTCTTTTCCAATGAGTTGCCTCTTCTCATCAGATTACCAAAGCATCGGAGCTTCCAACTTGAGCATCAGTCTTTCCAATGAAGGGTTGGCTTCCTTTTGGATTGACTGGCTTGATCTCCTTGCAGTCCAAGAGACCCTCAAAAATCTTCACCACCAAAATTAGAAAGCATCAATTCTTCAACCAGATACATGTCAAAAAGTTCTGTGTTTTTTCATGTTGATATTGAACAAGTTTTATCTTTCTGTGAGACATGTTTATTATTACCACCAAGGCAATAAGGAGGCATCTTCACTATGATTAATTAGTCACAGGGACAACCATTTCTTTATAGCATTCATTCAATTGATTACAAGCTTTTTGTAGTCCAGAAAATGTTTTACATTTGTTACCCAAACAGCATACAATTTAGACATTGAAAGAAGTTATCCCCAAGTTTATAGAGATAATAGACTATAGTATGTTAGTTGAGTCACATACCTAAAATATGCAAAAATTTAGATTCTAAATCAGATTCTAAAAATTTAGCTCAGTCACTAATAGCTTGATCATTTCATATTGATTATGAATGTACGATACATTAACATTTGGGAGAAATGTCTGAAATGTATTTTTAGAAGCTTGGTACTATTTCTATTGCTTTTGATAATCTGAGATCACTTCAGTATGAAAAGTTAAATATACTTAGTGAGCGGAATGTAAGGACTCCATCCTTGCACAGAAGACCCAAAACAGGAAGCTCTGCAGAACTTTCTGGTGCATCCTCACACAGTCTGCGAAAATGAGGGCCGGAATATGTCTTCACATTGGCAATCCATACCTGCAGATTTAGGACCTGCACATACAGAATGCCAACTGTACTGTGTCATTTTCTATGAGGGACATGAGCATCCATAGATTTTGGTATCTACATGTCCTGGAACCACTCCCCTATTGGATACTGAGAGATGACTGTGCATCCTTTATGCCAGGCTTTTCTTTCTGGCCAGAATCTCCTCTCCATCATTATAATGAAGCAAATCCCTACTCACCTATCAGGCCACAGATCATATTCCTCCTGCCTCAGAAAATTCTTCCTGACTACTCCAGGCAGAATTAAACATTTACCTTCTGGATATCCCTTACTATTTGCTTTTCCTTCCATTCAGAGTAGATATATCTAAGTCTTTGTAATCAGGCTTTATCACAAAACTATATGATTCTAATCAAGGCAAAAGTTATGCTCTGATTTCCACCATTATTGTCCCCCTTCCCAGGTATATGACACATAAAGCATTCAAGACACTTCAGAAATGTTCTAATGGATGGGCTTCAAGATGCCAATCAGTAAAATGAAGTTTTGACTTGGTTGGAATGATTATTTTTTTTTTATCGTTTGTCTAGGCTTTATGTGCAGCATTAATTCACCAAATCACTCAGTGACGTATGTGCCACAGCAACCCCATTTTACAAATCAGGCTATATTATTAAAAAGGAATGGAGTGGGAATTTGAACCTTACAAGATTGTCTGATGAGGGATCATCACCCTAATCATATTTCTATCTATGAAATCACCTCTAATATAACCTTCAGTGATTCTGGTCCTACCATGTTTTAGAGTCATAAACAGTCATCTATCACACAGTCCCCTGGTTACATTTCTTTTAGAAAGAGATAAACAATTCTATCATAAGTGTTGTTCTTCAGCTGACCATGTATTTTCTAAAATGATCAACCTATTTAGAACTCTCCCCCCGCCAAAAGTCTCTGGCATAAAGCAAACGTTCCTGTTCTTCATGATTCATAAAAATGGTTGTTTGACTGCTCTTTTCCTTCACCAGATCTGCCTATTTTTTTCCCCTAAGCTCTTAGCATCAGAGGGTAACCTTAAATGAGTGACATTTTCAAGTGCTTTATATTCTAGGCCTTAGGATCAGATGTTGCCATTTTCAGAGACAGCTGTAGCTCCACTCACAAAAGGCCAAGTGTCTTATAAAAGAAGGAGTCGTTGTAAAAGTGAGCTGTTCAAAGCCATATGCCTGATTCTTTTCAGGTGCAATAGGAGCAGGCTCTATTCAGGCTCCTCTGTGGCTTGGGGGCTGCTACTCACAGGTCTCACTCGAGAAATCATTGCCGTTCAGTTCATTTACTGAGTATTTCCTATGTCAGATACTGTGTTGAGAACTGGGCTTACAAACACAATGCGACAGTTTATCCTTTGTCCCTTAGGGCGTTTACAGTTCTGGGGAAGAGCTTCAATTCCACTCAGTTCTTTAATTCCAGAAGCTTCTCTTTGTGCTCTAATTGAGCGAAAGTTCTTATTACATTTTGTTTGTTTGTTTGTTTGTTTCTCGTCTGTCTCTTGCATTAGTTCTGCTTCCATGGAAGCACCTGTTCTAGTTGTTCAGCTTGATCTTCCCATCTCATCTTTAGCACAGGATTCTGCACCATTTCTTGATCCTACTCTCTGTCCTACAGTGTCATGCTGGAGCAGACTAAGAGATTTATTCAACTACCCAGTGTGCACAACAGACACACACACACACACACACACACACACACAGAGTCTAGCTTTGTAAACCCGAGATGATTCATTGTACTATTTGCCCAAGAAATATTTTATTTTCAAGACTTAACTTTGGTTTTCAGCTGAAGGAGATGTTGGAAAGATGTTTTAACAACACAGTAACAGGACAGGCATTTTCTGTACCCTTATATTCTTGTACAATATTAAGCCACCACTTTGTATTATGTACTTGAACATCAAATAATCTTGCAATGGTCAGAAGCCAACCAGGAATTGCATGAATATCATCTGCCGTGGCAAAGGAACCACAAAATAAAAGAATAGATAGAGGTCATACTGAGTGGCGGGTTTCCAGGTCTGGAGCAACCATAGATCTAAACAAAAGTTAATATCAGAGTCTGATGGGCTTGTCACCATCTGAGATCCATATCCTCAGATCTCTTTTGTGGTGTGCCTGGAGAGCATGTATGTTATGGCATCAGCAACACATGGGGAGGAGACGTGTTTACCGGTGTGGTTTATGTGAAAAGATTAGATCAAATCCTTTTATGGGCCACATTCTCATGGCCATTTTGTATAAGAATCAGTCAAAGAAGGATGTATTGCCAACAGTAAATTTTTCTGGGAGCAGGGTGGGTTTAATTATGGCCTATGGGTTTCCCTGGTGGCTCAGACAGTAAAAAATCTGCCTGCAATGCAGGAGACCTGGGTTCAGTCCCTGGTTCAGGAAGATCCCCTGGAGTAGGAAACGACAACCCACTCCAGTGTTCTTGCCTGGAGAATTCAGTGGCCAGAGGAGCCTGGTGGGCTACAGTCCATGGGGTTACAAAGAGCCAGACACAACTAAGTGACTAACACTTTCACTTTTCATGATGATCTTACACATAAATTTCTAAATACTAATTGGAAAAAAAAACATAGGCTGGGATGCAATGTAAATACACATATAGTTACTACAAACTTAATTCCTGGTATATAATTTTGAACCTTACAGTGTAGTACAACAGGTAGATGATACAAATAAACAAGAAACACCTACAGACTATGAAAACTACTGTGAATGAAAAACCCAGGGATCTAACATAAAATTTCCAGTGGACTGGGTGTAGATGGAGTGGTGTGTGATGGTTTCATTTAGGAAACAATATTTAAATTGACATGGGAAGGGAGAACTAGGATTTGCCATGATCCATCCTAGCGTTACTTAGATCCACTTCTTAGAGAATCTAGTTTTGGGAGCAACTTATTTAGGACTCTGATGGCCCTATCTTCCCAGGGAAGTTTAGAGGAGTTTTCAAGGTGAATAGATGTCCTGCTACAATTCATCTAATGACCACAGTTGATACTTATCTCTCTCCTCCATCATCTATTTTCTATTTTTCTTACCCTTGGTTATTATCTCTGTAGGTAGCAGAAGTTTACCTGCTGTTGTGACCAAGACCCTCTTCCTTCCTTCCTCCCTTCTTTCCTTCCTTTCTTTCATTCTGATTTCTGATGCTGGGAAACCCAGGGGCAGAGGGAGGGAACGATGGACACTTGTGCAAAGGTCAACTTCTTCCCACCCCCAACAATCCATGGGCAAGAGCTTTTATAGGCTGAGGGCGAGGGCTGCGTGCAGAAACAGCACTGTCAGCTCTGACAGTCATCTTGAAATTGATCTCCATGGTCTTATCAGCATGATCTTGATTGTACAGTTAATCTTCAGTTCCAAGGTCAGTTTGTTCCCATTTTCTTGAGGCCAGTTCTTGGAATTGTAGCAGCTTGTGTTAATAGCTGAAGACTTTCTTGAGGGGTCTGTGCCCTTTCTCTGACTGATTTTGCTGCACTTTTCTACTTAACATCATAATTTTTATGTCAAGGAAGGACTCAGATACTGAAGGGGGTACCCTGAGTGTAGTTTCTGTTACCTTTGTGTAACAACAACCCTACTTCTTCCTGATGATCAGAGTTAGCCTTTCCTGCTGGTTCCTTGACAGAAGACTCCAGAAGTTTCCAGGTAGCTTATCATCCATCAGGACTCCTACTGTGTCTCCTGGCAGAGGCATGCTCAATTTGGAAGAAGGACATCTAACACTATGGAGCCCATTCCCCTAGTAGGTCACTGGAATTGTTGGTAAATGGGGCCACTCATGCTTTCACCCTTCAGTTCCCAGACTAGTGCATTCTTGCTTTTGAGGAAGAGGACATGCACATCAATTTCTAAAGGTTATTGATTTCAGGCAGTGGTGCCCACCCTTTTGTGGCACCAGGGACCTGTGTTGTAGAAGACAACTTTTCCATGCACTAGGGGCAGAGGTGATGGTTTCAGGATGATTCAAGCCCATTACAATTATTGTGCACTTTATTTCTACTATTATTATATCAGTTTCACCTCAGATCACCAGGCATTAGATCCTGGCAGTTAGGGACCCCTGATTTAACATATACTCTGATACTTGGGAAACTGTATAAAAGTATCACTCTAGAGCTGGCCGTTCCGTTGAGCCTTTCATGGACCATTTCATCACTCTATCTAAAGCAGCTTCAGCCTATGTAGTATGAAAAATGAGCCATGGATCTAATAATGGTCATATGTTCCCTCTCTTCCCTCTTTTGCTATAAAGTGGATCCTATCTGACTGAATTATGTATCAAAGGATATGTCAGTGGATCAGACACTTTATATGCTCCTCAGTTACTGGTATTGACTGCAGTCCTTAAAGCGGAAAGGTTAAACTCATGTCTAAAATATGTACCGAAATGAATTGTGGCCCCTTTTATCATTGCAAGTCTTCCAGTCTTGCATGCAAAGGACTTAGTAATTGCCATGCCATCCCAACAAGTAGAAAGCTAAACAGACCAAAAGAATCAGCAACTCTCTTTGGGTCTAGAAGGGAGAAGAAGACATGAGGTAAACCGCAGGCCCCAAGATTGAAGAGACAGGAAAATACAGGGATTCTCAGCTTATAGAGCAGAGAGCCAACAGTGAAAATTGCTACAGGAATCAGAGCCTGGTAGGAAACCCTGAACTATAATTGATGAATTGCTGGAGGCTCAGACAAGTCTGAGAGATAAAAGCTCCAGGGGGACTCTCTCATATGGGAGGCCCTACAATACTGTGAGCTATTCATCCAGGAACTCAAACAGATTCCCCTACTAAATATCAGAGAGAAATCCCCTTGGGCTTCTGGTAGCAAGAAAGGGAAAAGGAACCATTTTGAAATACACCACAGTTCTCTATTTTTATCAAGGCCTTCCCTGAGGGGAAACTGGTTAACCAGAACCTGATGTTAGGTATTATCAAAGCCTAAGTGACCTGGGAGAAGGGAAAAAAATACTGACTCCAGCCTCCTCTAGCCATCCTTTCTCCCTAAGGGGAAGGAAAAAAAAAGAAAAACAAAACTCCTAAAGTTCATTTTCCAGAGGGATAATCTCACTTAAAGACTAAGACCTAATCATAGGAGTATATAACCCTTCCCTTCCCCATACCTCACTATTATGTTACTAAAGGCCTATTTGCAGCAATCCCATTTACTTGGTACTTTATGACCAGCTATCAAGAAAAAAAAAATTAGAAGGCATACCATAAGGCAAACAACAACAACAATAAAAACCCCACAATTTGAAGAGATAGAGCAAGAACTAGAGCAAGACATGACTGGAGTGCTAGAATTATCAGATAGGGAGTATGAAACTGATAATCCAGACAGTGAAAAGTTAACCATTCAGCACTGAAAAGAAATGAGCTATCAAGGCTTGAAGAGACATGGACAAACCTTAAATACATTTTATTGACTGAAAGAAGCCAGTCTGAAAAGGCAAAATACATTATGATTCCAACATATGGCATTCTGGAAAAGGCAAAACTATGGAGACATTGAAAGGGTGGCCATGGCTTGAAGAGGTGGAAGTGGAAGATGAAGATAAAACGCAGTATTTTTAAGGTGGTTAAAATACTCTGTATGCTACCATAATGATGGATATGTATCATTTGCCAAAAACCCATAAAATATATTGGGTTGGCCAAGAAGTTGTTCAAGCTTTTCCACAAGATGGTTTGGAGAAATCCAAATAAACTTTTTTGTCAACCCAATACAATACCAACTGTGAACTATCATGCATACTAAGGTCTCTTTGTAGTGGGTGCTCTGATAGATAATAACATATAATAGCACAGTAGCTTGTTTTATGCTCATTCATAGCATAAAATGAATTCTAGTTCCATCCTTCTACACTAGTCCTCTTCAGTCTCTTCCTGTTTTTTTTCCTTCCAGACTTCTGACCAGTCTTCCAAGTTATTCACCACAGCACAAATCTATATGTATTCTAATCCCATTATACATATCCATGCATGGTCAATCATGTCTGACTCTGTGACTCCATGTACTGAAGGCCACCAGGCTCTTTTATCCATGGAATTTTCCAGGCAAGATTACTGGAGTGGATTGCCATTTTCTTCTCCAGAGAATCTTCCTGACTGAGAAATCGAACTCGTGTCTCTTACATCTCCTGCATTGGCAGACGGGTTCTTTACCAGCTAAGCCACTGGGGAAGCCCATTATAATACCAGACTACCTTTGAATTCATACAGAGTGAATCATCAGTTGCTTCACACAAATTTTCAGCCCTTGGGAGGATACCTCTCAACATTCTTGAGGTTTCCCTAGGCCTATACATAGGGCAGCAGTCATCCATTTTTGCCTTATATTAAATTACCTAAGTAGTGAGTGGACATTCATCAGTCATTCATAAGGCATATCCTACATGGGCATGGTATGAACTTAGGGAGCTATTGCAATGATGCAGGATGTGTCATGGGGGGATGGGACCTAGACTGTCTGCTTCTGTGTGTGTGTATCACTCATTCATGCCTTGGTCCTTCTTGCTCTTTACCTCAGATTACTGCTTCTATCCTATGATGACTTGCTGCTGGACCAGTCTCCTTGATAGATATGACATACCCAGCATATGATGGATACTTCTAGTTTTATGGTAACTGATATGTGATCTGGTGTTCTGTCTCTTCCCATAGCCAGTAGAATGAACATTTAGAGTTGATTTTCAAAAAGTCTGTCCTTTTGTACTACAAATGGGATAAATTTGCCTCAGAACCCTAGGAGTCCATATTGTGATTCTCTCAGTGGGTCTATCCTGTAGGTTCCTTTTAGCATCTTTATCTTTCAGCACTGATGTCTGTAATAACATAAGGCCTGAGAGAAGAAACAGTCCAAGGTGCAGAGTCATAACCTTAACCTGCTGAAGAGCTTTTTCCTGCTCTAGACCCAACTCAAATATATTAGCCTTTCCTGGACCCAGTACATGGCTTGAAGCAGTTTTCTCAGATATGAGATAAGCTATATAGTAAAACTTAAAAGGTTTTTAAACACTGGACTTTCTTCTTCATGATGGGAGAAGCAAGATGCAATATTTTTATTTTGGAGAGGATGTCCAGGTATGCTCCAGATCATAGCATACCTAATTTTTTAAAGAATGTGAATCATCACAGAGTTTAGTGGGTTTCCATTTCCTTCTCCAATAATACCAACTAGTATGTATATGTTATAATAAAGCCTCCAATATGCTCACCATTTTTTGCTCTTTGGTCCGATTATCATGGCATGATCAATATATTGTATTAGTCCACTGTCATCGCCCAATGATATGAAGAGGCCAGGCTGGTGATTTAAATAGAGATACACACAAAATGCACATCTGCTTCATCTGTTAGGTTCTTAATGGTAACCTGAATTTCTGTCTTTTCCCCTAGCATATTATACTGTTTCAATCTTCACTCCCCATTGAGAAGGGGAGGCAATTTTGGAGGCTTCTGATTGGCCTTCCCCACTATGATGATAGCTCTCAACACACCATTCAAGGTAGCAGTGTGGTTGTTGTGTTAATGACAAGTGATATCTATTCTAATTATACACCCAAGAATCAGAGAAATATCCATCAAGTGGGTACATGGACCCACTATACCCACTTAACCAGTCCTTCCTTGGCTAGGACTCCATCTGTTACCTGGTCCTCATATGCCCACGTCAAACTGACAAGACATGATGCTGCTTCAGGTAGCCACATATCAATGTTGTTTTGTACCCTATATTCAACAATCCTCAAATTATTCAGTTATTTACCTTTTCCTAGTGGATAATTACTTAGGAAAATGGCAGCAGATTTCTTTGGGGGAAGGAATGCTGAATTATTATCATACAGTCTTACTGTAGGACACTTCCTCTCATATATATATATATATATATATATATATATATATATATATTTTTTTTTTTTTTTTTCCAGTTAATCCCAGTTGTAAAAACTGGTTCAGCTGGAGAAACTGGGAAAAGAATCATGAATTTCTATTGGAGCAGCAGCCATTTCCTGTTTCATCCTCCTTTCCTTGACTTTTTTTTTTTTTTTGGTAAAGATATATTTCTATTATACAGCCATTATGGTTGCCATATATGTTGCCCCTAGGGACACCATATTCTGTTAACCAAGTTTATGACTCTATAAATGAGGTGGTTCTGGATGTCATATCACTCTTTCTACTAACTACAGTAACTGAGACTGACCTTATTCTGATTTCTTATCCTATCCTACTCTTGTTATCGCTGAACCACTTCTTCAGTAGAGCCTAGTATGACCTGTGTTGATCTACAGAGGGGAATTTCTTAGTAATGGTGCTGACTCTTTGACTTTCTTAAAATGGTATATCCTTATTAATCATTTAATTAGTTAATAATAATTGAATTCTGAGTAACATTTTTTTTAGTTAAAGGGGAAGGCCCCAATTAGAGCCTTCCCTTTTTTTCTCCTCAAAAAAAGTTACTCAGAATTTAATTTATTGCTAATTAGTGTTCAAATATATCCCAAGAAAATATGCACACGTGCATATATACCACTCCCTCCTCCCTCACCCACTCCAGTCTTGGAAGATTTAATGACTTTAAGCCCAGTGGAAAGTGATCATTACATATTTTAAGAACTGGTATGAAATTTGTATCTATGATACTATAAACATGGAAAATGGCACCTATATAGAAATCCAATGTGATGTTCAATAGATAGATTGGTAATGTTTTTGTAATGCTAGATAAGAGGAGAAAATAGCAGATGGAGTTGGGAGCTGGATTGGAACTGTATTGAGAAGTCTGGATTCTTTTTTTTTTTTTTTGCATTTTATTTTTTTTTTTTTTGCATTTATTTTTATTAGTTGGAGGCTAATTACTTTACAACATTGCAGTGGTTTTTGTCATACATAGGTGACAGGAGCCCTTGAAAGGTTTTAAGCAGGAAAAAGATAAATTTGACTTTTACTTTAGAATAAAGTATGGTGGGTGAGGGAATGGAAGATACTGTGATTTTTTTGGCCATGTCCTGCGGCATTTGGGATCTTAGTTCCCCAACCAGGGATTAAACCATGCCTCCTGCAGTGGGAGCATGGACTCCAGCCAAGTACCAGAGGTGTTGTAAAGGATAAGGCTTTGGACCACTGCTCCCACTCTGGGAGTTGTTCTTCACTGATAAGCAAGACAACTTATGCAAAAGTTTCCAAGCAGTGAAAAGGTATTGGTCATTTTTGGACTTCTTTCTGGTACTTAGGAAACTGAAGACGACCTGGCAACTGGTGCATAAAGGGAGGAGGGTAGTGGTACTACCCTGTTTACTAAGGATTCAGGGGTCATTAAAGAGTAGGTGTGCTCAGAACATATCTGCAAGGCTAATTGTATACTTTGAGAGCTTCAAGGGGATGATTTTTAGCTGCACTTATCCCCACTTCAAAGTTGCTATCTACTAAATGGACCCTGTTAAAGCCATCACTTCCCGTAGAGGCATGGGAATTTTCATGGCTCATCAAAACTGAGCAGGCTAATCTAGGGTAACTGCAAATTAGTAAACAAAACCTGATATTATGTAGATTGATATGCTTATTTCAGACACTTGAGAAAATGCAAGAATTTTAGGGGGGGAAGGGAGCATAATTTTTAAAGGACTTTTTCAGCTGCTTGATTTAATGATCTATTTTCTGAGATTGAAAGAACAACTTCAGAGGCCCATTTCCCTTTCAGGTGAAGGATTAAATAATCTTAAAGTAGTTTGATGTGTGGTTTATGTTTGCATTTTTTATCTAATCAGCCAAACAAATATAATTAATTCAGACAGTTGTCTCTATGGTTTTGGTGCCTGGTAGGAGCTTTATCATTACAAATGCAAATATGTTCCTAAAATAATGAGAAAGTCATTATCACACCTTATTCATTTATGTGGCCAGAGAGAAAGCTGAAATGCCATCTATTATGGAAGTGACTTTTGTGAACCATTCAGAGAACATTAAGGACTTTGCCTGAGTAGGACATACATCTTGCTGTGACTTGGTCTAGTGTCAGTATGTCCCTAATGGGGCATGCAAGTTAGGGGTATATTGTGATGAGATAGACACGGAACCAGGAGTTTTACCTAAACTGGGAATATTATTCTACTTCAGCATCTATGTTCTTTAGGCGGTTCCTTGCATCCATGCTAAGTGGCTTCCTTCTTGTCCAAATCTTTGCAACCCTATGGACCACAGGCTCCTCTATACACGGAATTCTCCAGGAGAAAATACTGGAGTGGGATCCTCCAGGGGACCTTCCTGACCCAGGAATTGAACCCACATCTCTTATGTCTCCTGCATTGGCAGGCGAGTTGTTTACCTCTAGTGCCACCTAGGAAGCCCAATAATACCTTAGTTTCTCAACAGTTAGAGGGACAGTAATTGTTTCTGCCCTACCCACCCCAAAGGGGTATTGTAAGGATCCAGTGAACCTTGTAAAACACTGTCAAGTGTTCACGTGTAAAGTGATTGCAATGAATTACATGTAAGCTTATGCATATGTCTGTTTCATTTATGGTTTCTCAGTTTGTGCTTCTTCCAATACTCACAAGCTGATTTTTCTTCTGCTTTCAAGGTGGAGGTCAGGAATGCCTCTTTATATTTCTTTCATTATGCTTCTAAGCGATACCATTTCCCTCTCTAGGATCCCTTCTAGATGCTTCTTTGCTGTTCTTGTGTTTTTCTCCATGTATCTGGGTTCTGATTGCTTCTAGGGAATGTCCTCCTTGCTTATGAGCACAATCAAGCCTTCCCTGATACTACAGTCACTTGCCCGTGACCATAAGATATTACACATCACCTCCCTTCTTCCTTCAGTATCAAATAATCACAGATACTAATTGTCACCACTTTCTCAGTTCTAGTCACTCACCAATCTGGAATCAGCTATCATGACTGTTGAAATTGTCCCATGTCTTGATAGTCAGTCTCATCCTAACTGATCTTTCTATGGTATTTAATACAGCTGACCAGTTCTTATCTCTAGAAAGCAACATCTAAAAAAATTTTTTGTACTAATCATTGGTGAAGAAACTACTTTTTAAGAAAAGATGCAATATATAATTTAGGATGCTAGTTGGAATTAAATATTAATTTATTAATTGTCATTTTATCTTTTAAAGTTCAGAACATAGTGCTGCTGAGGAATTTTTGTTATACTTTTTGTTTTGTTTCATTTTTGTTGTCATATTTCAATTGAAACACCTGAGAGACTTCAGAACAACTCTCTTAATGTGCAAACTTAAAGACAGATATTTCTAAAATATCTTTTTCATGTATAAAATCGAATTTGTGAGGAGAGGCCTATCTAACTTATGACTGTAAAATAAACTAATTTTAAACTGTCTAATAGTTAAGGCTCATGAAAAGGTACTGAGAGAGTAATGCAACTCTTTTAAAATTTTTATTGGAGTATAGTTGATAACAATGTTATATCCTAATATTACTCTTTAAAGTTTTTAAAAATTATTTATTATTAATTGGAAGATAATTGCTTTACAATGTTGTGTTGGTTTCTGCTGTATATCAACATGAATCTGCCATAGGTATACATTTATCCCCTCTTTCTTGACACTCCCTTCTGCCTCCCACCCCATCCCCGGTCCCACCCCCCCCCCAAGTTGTCACAGAGCATCAGGTTGAGCTCTTCGTGTTATATAGCAGCTTCCAATCTAATATAACTCTTAATAAATTATGTTTTAGAATCCTAGAGACTTCTATTTGATTCCTCATTTTTCTACTTTATTTTTTTTCCTTTCATATTATTTTTTTATTTTTATTTTTTATGTGATTAACACTGACTGATTGAAATATAGTTGGTGGGTAATATTATGTCAGTTTCAGATGTACTGCATAAGTGATTTTTCATTTGCATACATTATGAAATGATCACCATGATAAGTCTAGTAACATCTGTCCCCATACAAAGTTATTACAGTATTATTGACCATATTCCTTATGCTTTATATTACATACTTGTGGCTTATTTTTTTTTTAAGTTTGTTACTGTTTTATTGGAAGAAGGAAAGCTAACAAATTATCTCAGTAGTTTATATAACAAGCAGCATCCTAGATGCTTTACATACTTTTTTCCATTTTTAAAATCATTAATAAGAGGTAGAGTATTATTACCCCATTTTTACTGATTAAGATACTTGGCTTGATCCTAAAGCCTACTTTCTTCCTTTTTCTTATTTTTGTTTTTTAATTTTTTTTCCCATTTATTTTTATTAGTTGGAGGCTAATTACTTTACAATATTGTAGTGGTTTTTGCCATACATTGGCGTGAATCAGCCATGGATTTACATGTATTCCCCATCCCGAACCCTCCTCCCACCTCCCTCCCTATCCCATCCCTCTGGGTCTTCCCAGTGCACCAGCCCCGATCACTTGTCTCATGCATCCAACCTGGGCTGGTGATCTGTTTCACCCTTGATAGTATACTTGTTTCAGTGCTGTTCTCTCAGATCATTCTACCCTCGCCTTCTCCCATAGAGTCCAAAAGTCTGCTCCATACATCTGTGTCTCTTTTTCTGTCTTGCATATAGGATTATTGTTACCATCTTTCTAAATTCCATATATATGTGTTAGTATACTGTATTGGTGTTTATCTTTCTGGCTTACTTCACTCTGTATAATGGGCTCTAGTTTTATCCATCTCATTAGAACTGATTCAAATGTATTCTTTTTAATGGCTGAGTAATATTCATTTTTCTACTTTAAAAAGTAGTGTAAAGTTATAAACTCTGATACTTTGAGTTACATTACCTTCCTAAGTTTTATTTTTGTTTTCTATTATATGTAAATAATAATAAATATACTTATTAAGCATTAATGGGAAAATTAAACTAGAGAATGCTTGTAGTTTTTAGTACAACTCTGTAGTAACAGTAGTAAAAATGTTAATAGTAATAAAAGTATGCATTTAATAATAATAGAGCAGGAAACATTCAAGCCCAAACAAGCTCTCCTAAGAATAAGATGGAATACATCAAAGAAGATCTGGTCAGAATGGACATTTCTCCCTTAAGTAAAGTTTAAAATTTTTCACCTGTTATTTTTGGAAAATATATGTGCTATAAAGTATTTTTAACAAATAAAATAGAATTTTTATATTTCACATAAATATGCATATTGCTATTTGGTATTCCCATGACTAAATATAGGTTTAGTCTTTCTTAAAAAAAGACATCACTTTGTCATATATAACACTGACAATAATTTTTCCTCAGAAAGTCAAATAATTATGTTTTGATGTAGCTTATATCTGTTTGGTTCTGTTACAAGTAACACAATTTGAGGAGAAGTATGGTGACTACAGCCGTGAAATTAAAAGACGCTTACTCCTTGGAATGAAAGTTATGACCAACCTAGACAGCATATTAAAAAGCAGAGACATTACTTTGCCAACAAAGTTCCATCTAGTCAAGGTTATGGTTTTTCCAGTAGTCATGTATGGATGTGAGAGTTGGACTATAAAGAAAGCTGAGTACCAAAGAATTGATGCTTTTGAACTCTGCTGTTGGAGAAGACTCTTGAGAGTCCCTTGGACTGCAAGGAGATTCAACCAGTCCATCCTAAAGGAGATCAGTCCTGGGTGTTCAATGGAAGGACTGATGCTGAAGCTGAAACTCCAATACTTTGGTGACCTGATGCAAAGAGCTGACTCATTTGAAAAGACCCTGATGCTGGGAAAGATTGAAAGCGGGAGGAGAAGGGGCCAACAGAGGATGAGAAGGTTGGATGGCATCACTGACTCAATGGACATGAGTTTGGGTAGACTCCAGGAGTTGGTGATGGACAGGGAGGCCTGGCATGCTGCAGTCCATGGGGTCGCAAAGAGTTGGACACGACTGAGTGACTGAACTGAACTGAACTGGATGCTTAGAATGCAAACCAGCAAAGAATTAGGTGGGGACACTCAAGGAGCAGAAAGAAAAGTTAAAAGAAAAATTTAAAAGAAATACCCCTTAATAAGAAAAGAGGCCCAGAGCACCCCCTGGTAATCATAGTGATGAAATGTTAAGGACAGTTTTGCAAGGGGTAATGAGGTAAACTTGAAATAAATTATTCATCTATTCATAATTGTTTTTGACTTTGGAAAAATATGAAGATTTGTGTGTGTGTGACTGGCCAAATGGTGTTTCTGTTCAACACAGGGAATCCACAGGGCCCATCAGTTTGAGATTTCACGGTTGACCAGGTAAAATACACTGAGCTCTCTTCAATGAAGCCCTAAACATGGAATTTCTGAATCATGGTAGTAAAACAAAAATGCAAAATCTGGGGGATTTTTTTGCAATATTCAGGATACTGAGAGACAGAAAAAAATCTGCTATCTCAAGTAAACAACAGTGAAGCAGATTATGTGGGTGGGCTACAGCAATCACTACCAGACATGCTATAAAAACCATATTCTCCCCTCCACTAGATGAACAGCCACTGATAAGCACCACCCACATGCCCTTTGCAACTGTTTGGTTAAAACTATTTTCTTGTACATGTGGAAATGATATGTATCAACGAAACTATATCTTGAAAGTGTCTTTCTACCAGCTATGCACATATTTTATATCTTATTGAAACATGCTATGTTAGAACTCAGGAGAACAATAACAAAAAACAAAAAAAAACAAAAAAGTCACAATGGATTCAGTGTCAACTCTATGCCAGTGAATCTCCAATAGAGAAACTCATTATAGGTAAGATTATTACCATCTTGCAATTAGAACAGTGCTGCCTTACTCAGGATCACACAGTAAATATTAGGAGAAAGAACACTGGAAAACAAGTCCAAAAATAAAATCTATGCTTTGCCAAATGCATCTATAAATACAAGAGTCTTGATGAAATCCAATGAAAAGAACACTCTACTTATATGAGTATTTGAGATATATTTACTGAAGCTTTTTAAGTTTACTGGAATATATGAAAGGCTAATTATTGTGAAGTGAATGTGCATTCAGTTAAGAAAGTAAGCTTGATCCCATTACCATGTCAAGTAGGTTAAACTTGAAGTACTCTCCTGAGATACAAGCTCACTATCTCATTAGCGGTTTGGTGTATGCATATGTTTACTTGTGGAGAGTCTGGAGACAGATCTGGAAGAGGTGGTGCATAATTAGACTCATATTACCCAAATCACTGTTTCTGGGACACCCTTCTGATGAGTTTTTCCTCCACTTTGCTTTTGTATTTTTTTCATCTGCACTTTCAGGCAAACTAAGCCTACTTTGATAGTTTGCTTAAAGAATGGCTTGTGAAGTGCAGTGTTTTCCCTTATCTTAGAACACAGCCTCCTCAAGAAACATAAATATTTACTAGACAAACTAATATGGATTTAGTGCCTCCCCTCCTCATTTCCCATGAAAACACCATGCTAGATATTATTCTGAAGCAAGACATTTACACATCCTACACTTTTATGCAGAATTTAAGAAAAGTTGAGGATACAAAGAGCAGCTTGCTCTCAATGTGTGTGTAGTAGAGAGTTGCCTTGAGAACAAGAGTAACAAGAGGTCTTCCAACATGAGTGAGCAGGAAACATTAGTACCAGATATTACATTAGGATATTAGGTATTAAAACTATGTCAGTTATGAAACCCAGATGGGAAAGAGACTTGTTAATTATATGTGAAGGCAAGCATTTTACCTGTTGGACACTACAGATCTGTGAACATGTAGAAAATTAGCTGAGAAAATATCCAGCAAAAGTGACTCTTGAAACATACCAATTCTGGAAAGTTTTCTTTCTTTTTTTTTTTTTTTTGGCCATACAACAAACAAGATCTTAGTCCCCCAACTACAGACTGAACTCATGCCCCCTCCAGTAGAAGTGTAGAGTCTGCACTGCCAGGGAAGCCTCTGGAGGGTTTTCCTTGGTGAGAGAGTAAAGGAAATGTGAACTGGTTGATCTTTGGGCTGAGCTCCTGCATCAACTTTAGAAGGAAGTTATACCTATTACAGAAAGATGGAGAATAAATCCAAGGAAATAGCAGCTAAGGAAAATATAGGTGTATGAAGACCATACAAAATATAAAATATTACATAAGATTTTATAGTGGATGAATACAGGGATTCATATTGACCCAATTAGAAAAATTAATAACAAAAAGGTAGAATCAAATGTATAACAAGATATACCATGTTCATAGATGGTTCAACTTAATATAAACTTTAGATTTATCCAAACTAAACTGTAAATTAAATGCAATTCTAATAAAAAAAAAATGCTGGCACAAACTTTGAGAAAACTTGGATACAGTAACTCTAAATTTTAAATGGAAGAAAATACATTCACAAATGTGTAAGGCAAACTTGAAGAATGTTAGAGAAATTTATAGTACTGGATTTTCTCCATTTACCTCTCCAGATTGTTTTCTCTTTTCCATCTCTTCATGTCTTGGAATACTGAGCTCTATGAACACATCAGCAAGGCTTCCTGGTTTTCTGGATTCTTGAGAAGCACTGGCAAACACTTTTGCTATTTTTCTACCTAAAGCTTAGTAAAGCGTTTCTATTTTATAGCTCTTGCTAACAAATAGACTTAAGTGAACCCTCCAAATGGTTCCGTATTAAATGTACATACCTGTATGATAGTATTTATTTCATTTGCTATGGTTTTCTGTTATCTCTGCTACAGAATTCTCCTTAAGGATACTTTAAAATTTTATTAATTAGCATCACAGAACACATTAATCAATTAATAAATATTTTAAACCTGAAAGAATTGAAACTATTTACTTGACTGCAGCACATTTATGGTTGGAATAGTCATATCCCTACAGAAAGGTTTAAAAGTTTAAGTCTAAATAAAGTTTATTATTTAAGCATAAAAGGAAAGCTGCAGTTGAGGAGAAAAGATGTGTTTTTCCTCATGTAATAACCAAACAATGAAATGTAAGAACGTTCTATTTCAGCAATAAATGAAAACATTGCTATCTGTAGTTATTGTTCAAAAGAGACACACTCAATCTCAAGACAATTTTTGAAGTCCCAGAGAAAATAATGCAATTGCCCAGAAAGCAATCAGCCATTTTTAATACTTTGATATTTAATAAAGATAGCTTTATCTCTGCAAGCACAATTTGATAACCAATATTATATTCTTAGATAAATAAAAAGTGCACTCTGAACAAAGTACCAGGATTTAGTTTGGATATAGAACATTTTATACCCTCCCAACAGAAAACTGCAAAATTTTTAAAAATTATGTTTTTTCTTTGGATTTACTTAAATAATATAAAAATGCAAATGTGGAAACTAAGGTATTTATTTTGCAAAATTTCTTAAGTCAAAGATTATTGACAAGTCTAGGAATATTTTTATAATTAAACTTTTGAAATACAGATTATTTAAATAGTATTTCAGATATAGATTCTGAAATCTATAAAAGTTAAAAGCACCATAACATATTGTGTTTCAGTATAAGATAAAAAAATTAATGTGTTATATGTATAAATGGAAAATGTCAAGTATAATGTTTCTGATTTATTCATTTAAAAAATTACTTACTTTTCTAGACATAGTCTATTTGCTGATTAAACTTTTGCGGAAGTTTTCTGTGTATTAAGAATTACCTGCAGAGAATATTTCAGATTGTGGAATCTGACAAAAACCTATTGAATATGGAGTATATAATAGAAGTAGGTACCAAATACAGCCTAAGTACAGTTTCATATTTCTATTAAATTCCCTAATAAAATGACAGACTATAGTTGAGGAAAATACCCAATATACAGAAGATTAGATTATATTTAATGTCTTGAACATTGATAAATCCCATGTAGGGTCTAGTATGAGTAAACAAGTCTGATTTAAGACAAAGCCAAAGACATATGAGAACAGTGATGAATGATGAAAGTTGCTCAGTTATGTCCAACTCTTTGCATCCCATGGCCTATTCAGTCCATGGAATTCTCTAGGCCAAAATACTGGAGTGGGTAGCCTTTCCTTTTTCCAGAGGATCTTCCCAACCCAGGGCTCAAACCCAGGTTTCCTGCATTGCAGGTGGATTCTTTACCAGCTGAGCCACAAGGGAAGCGTTGTTTTTAATAATGTGATGACCTGATGCGAAGAACCGACTCATTGGAAAAGACCCTGATGCTGGGAAAGATTGAAGACAGGAGGAGAAGGAGATGACAGAGGATGAGATGCTTGGATGGCATCATACTCAATGGACATAAGTTTGAGTAAGCTCTGGGAATTGGTGATGGACAGGGAAGCCTGGTGGGCTGCAGTCCATGGGGTCGCAAAGAGTCAGACACAACTGAGTGACTGAAATGAACTTAGTAGAGATAGCAAAATGCTGATGCTCTTCACAAAATAAATCAGGAGAAATGGAAATGAAGTGCTCATTAGGGAAATAAAGTAAATATAAGTTAATTTCTTATTCTTGCTTTCTCTGCCCTTCTGAACATGTGTGAGGTACCATAGGTAGCTCAGAGCAATTAAATTGACAACCCACATTTTCCCATCATCCATGAAAATGTTCTACTTGACATTCACTAGTCATGATAATTTTATCCTATAATGTATTTCCAATGTTATCCTTACTACTTTTCAAATATCCTTACTTAAATGTCATGTTCTCATGTACTCTTTCTCTCTCATTTTTTTTAATCTGGACTTAATTCCCTAGTAGGTCAAGGAATATATGTACACACACTGATGAAAACCTATACACAACATCAAGGGTGAACCCTAGTGTAAGCTATGGAATTTAAGTGGGAATGATGTGTTAACAAAGGTTCTAGGTACTTTTGCTGTAAGCATCTCTGCCATAGACATCTTTGCTGCAAGCATTTCACTGCAAACATTTTCACTGCATAACTAATTGCCTGAAAGTAACTTTTGTACTAAAAGGTAAAATAACTGGTTGACAGTCAATTTTGACAGTGAGGTTTCAACTGGTTGACAGTTTGACTTTATTTCTCCATTGTCACAATACTCCTGTTTATATTTTACATAGATCTTAGCCTTCATAATGTTCTATACAATGACAAGTAGACAAGGTGGTCTGAAAACTGGATAATAATAACTCCATATGTTGACTTCATAGAAAATATTGTGATAAAACTTACTGGAAGTGTCAATTAAGACAGCGTAAAGCAAGATTGTATACTATACTAGCAAATGATAACATATGAGTTACAAATCCTTCAGCAAACACAGTTATTTCACTTATCAAAACCAAAAGTTTACCAAGCTATAGTAAATGTAAAAGAGGAGGCTAGTAATTCACAACAGTCTTCCAGAGCATTAATTATTGAGTTTTTAGCTAATGTAGATATAACAATTAGTTCTCTAATACTGTCTTGACCAAATTTATCATGCAAGTTAGAAGTAGGGGGCAAAAAGAATCAAGTCCCATATATGCGCTACAAAGTAGTGGTTACATGATTCCTGATGAGTATATATTCTTTAAAATGGTGCAACATTTTTTTTTTTTCTATTCAGTAGTGGAGAACATGTAAATGAAATTTTGATTCTTGGTACAGAATCTGGTTTAGATGGTTTGATGAAATATAAGGACTAGGAGTGTGATGGAACATGTAATAGTAATCCAGATAATATTCTACCACTTACACATGTAACATAGATTGATGAGAAAGAGCAGCATTTCTTGTCTGTTTTAATTATGGGAAAATCTGAAGGGACTTACAGCAGATTTTTGTATCATAAATATTAATAACTTAAGTTCAACATTAGATCTTGAATCTTTAATGATAAAATTTCAGAAAAGAAGTATCAGTGCTTTTTTCTTTTGGCCACATCAAACAACTTTGGGAATCTTAGTTCCCCAGCCAGGGATTGAATCATGCCTTTGGCAGTGAAAGCACAGAGCTTGGACAGCCAGGGAATCACATGATTTTTCTAATATATACGCAAATACAACTATAACTGGTTATTTGTTTTATATGGCAAAAAAAAAAAAAACCCCACACACACAGAATCACTGATATCAGAGAAAAGTTGCTCTATGAAACAAGCTGAATTTAATGCAAAAATTAAATGCATTACAGTGTTAGCATTTCTTCTATTGGGTGAATTTATTGATGGTTATGATTTGCCCCCAAGACTTGGTTCCTTGTTTTGAAACACACTGTTTTGTGTTTGAAGGCATAGAATTGACATATCCTATGGTATTGACTTGACCAAAACATTTGTTTGGATGTTTCCCATGTTAAAGAAAAACCTGAATTAAGCTTTTGGCTCAGTTGCTTCAGTCGTGTCTGACTGTTTGTGATCCCATGGATTGCAGCCTGCTAGGCTCCTATCCATGGGATTTCCCAGGAAGAATACTGGAGTGGATTGCCATTTCCTTCTCCAGGGGATTTTCCTGACCCAGGGCTCAAACCTGCATCTCCTGCATCTAATGCACTGAAGGCAGATTCTTTACCCACTGAGCTACCAGGAAACCCTGAAGCTTTTTGGCCCTGATAGCTCAGTTGGTAAAGAATCCACCTGCAATGCAGGATACTCCAGTTTGATTCCTGGGTCAGGGAGATCTTCTAGAGAAGGGATAGGCTACTCACTCCAGTATTCTTGGGCTTCCCTTGTGGCTCAGCTGGTGAAGAATCTGCCTGCAGTGTGGGAGACCTGAGTTTGATCTCTGGGTTGGGAAGATCTCCTGAAGAAGGGAAAGGCTACCCATTCCAGTATTCTGGCCTAGAGAATTCCATGGACTGTATAGTCCATGGGGTCACAAATAGTCAGACACAACTGAGCGTCTTTCACTTAACAAATACTTTGGAATGTCTACTAATAGACATGTGAAAAGGTGCCAAGAATAAACAACAGTGTAAATGGCTTTCACAATGCAAGGCAAAGCTCAGTTACAAGCATCCTAGTAATTGGAAACTGATATCTCCCTTAATGAAGGAAGACATTTTAGCAAAAAAAAAAAAAAAAGCATGATGCTGAATGAGGAGACAAAGTAACAAGCAGAAAGAAAAAAAGGAATAATGCTAGGAACAGAAGACTTCAAAGAGAAGTGTTTAGGTATAACCCTCAGAATAAATCCAGATGCTTGTGTAGTATTATCATGAGTCTATGCAAGTTTTAGATGTATTCAAATATTGTGCATTTTTCAATCAAGTCTTTAATTTGTATTCATTTCTCATGTTTCATTATGTTCTTTTGATGTCCCTCTTTTATTTTTCATTATTTTATCTTTTATGGCAAAATTGCCTTATAGCCAATTAGTTAAGAAGTGAAAATGCTTTAGGCAAAAATGCTTGGACAAAGATGTCTACAGCAAAGATGCTTACAATGAAAATATCTGGATAAGATTAATACAGGTTTGTGGATTGGTACAAATTTACCACTTTGGTATAGGGTGCTGATGGTGGGGGAGGTGACTTGTGAAGGAAGGTAGGGGTTTATACAAGAACTCTATGCTTTCTGTTCAATTTTGCCGTGAACCTGAAAAAGTCTATTTAAAACATAGACTTTTTTGTTTTTACCAATGATTTAACCATGACTTCAGATTCGATATATCCTATGATATTCCATATAGCAACTTTGTAAAAAAAATATATATATATGTATATACACACACATATATACATACACACAATATGTGTGTATATGTAAATGAGTGAATATGTGTGTATTCACACATAGATATACTTTAATGTATATATGCATATTTATCATAATACATTAGAATTCCTTTCAGGTGGAACTTACATTTGTGTAAGAGTATTATCTGATAACTCATTTGGAAGGTGAATATCAGCCCTGGGAACATAGGGCTGAGATTATCCTGAAGTTATCACCCCCAAAGTTGAAAACCAATACTGGAAATGCATGTCACCAGAGTAATTCTAACTCATTTGAATACTGTTAGAACGTTTTAAAAGTTAATCAAGAGAACAAGATGGCAGAGGAGTAGGTGGACATGGAGTACATCTCTCTCCATGGATACATCAGGAATACACCTTCAGACACAGAAGTGCATGCAGAACACCAGCTGAGAGTGGACAGGAGTACCTGACCAGTGGAAAAGAATATATAGAACCACGCAAAACTCAGTAGGATGAAGGAACTAGGGGGAGAAACAGGAGTGTTAGTAGGACTGGACCTGCCCTCGGCAGGTGGGGGAACTGAAGCAGGGGTCTGATCCCCACATCAGGGCAACTGTCTGAGTCAGAGGAGAAACATTTAAGGCTGGGAGTGAAACAGCTGATCTGTGGCAGCCTAAATGGAATGAGAATCAGACAGTCCTTGCCACAGCCATACATACCCCAGACAGGAATGCTGGTCTCCTGGAAGATGCAGCAGCTGGGAGCTGGAATTAAGGGATTGTGGAGTGATCCCAGGGTGAGGGCTGCTGTTGACTGTGGAGAGATGGATTGAGGGGATGTGAGGGAGGAGATCGTGGTGGGAAATGCAGGTGGAGGAAAGCCAGGCAGCCATGGAAGCAAGGTGATACTGCTGAGTCATGTGTAGGGGGTGGAGCCATCACCATAGCTTCTCTCTCCCCACACCAGCATTGGCAGCTGAACACTAGAGAGGTTGGCCCATCAAATGCCTGATGCTCGGATCTACAGAGTAGGACCCCAGCCAAGGGGCCCCTCTATGTGCCTGACCTGCTGAACAACAGAGAAGGACCCCAGGCAAGGTAGCTCTCTAAGTGCCTGAACGGGTGAAGACTGGCCAAAGAGGCCTTCTGATCGCCAGCTACAGGCACTCAAAAACACACTCTGATAGGGCCATAACTCCTGCGACAGAGGCAGTCCATGTCCCCGAACGCTTGGTGCCGCCAGGGTCCCCTCAAGCCCAGCAGCTGCGCCACCTTCATCTCGAATCTCACTGGTGGCAACACATTTTTTGCTGCCATAGGCAAAAAACTCTTGCATCTATGCATGCAGGGTCGCTTCGGTTGTGTATGACTTTGTGACTCTGCAGACTGTAGCCTGCCAGGCTTCTCTGTCAGGGACGGGGGTTCTTCAGGCAAGAATACTGGAGCGTTTTGGCCAATACTGGTTGCCATACCTTCTAGAGGACTATATTTCCTGCTGCCCTAGCCACCAATCCTCCTGAGTACCTGGTGCTGCCAGAACCCCTGTGGCCCAAGCAGCTGTACCATCTCCACACCTGGCCCTCACAGGGGCAAACCCAAGTCCTCCAGGGCAGCCTCAGGAGCAAACCCTGGTAGACAACCCACCTGTAGAGGTGGAAATAAAACCACAATTGAACCCAGGGGCAGTGTGGCTGAGAAAGAAGACCCAAAGCCTTCCCATCAGCTGTACAAGCTGCAGATTAAATCCACATGATCACCTAAGCAGACTGTGTGTCTGTGGAATATATAAAAGGCCATCGAGAGCTTTGACAAAAGAAAACACACTAATTCTGATAGCTGTGTATATTGGAGGCAAGAACACACAGACGTAAGACCAGATTAGAATCTGAGCTGCCCCCACAGCAGGTCCAGAGATCAGCACAGTGGTGGAGTGCATCCTAGGGCGGTAAGTTGGACTGTGTCTCCCAGCAAGGGAAAGGACTCTGACAGCAGTGACTCAAGAAAAACATGTATTGACTTCTTATGTGGACTCTTTTGGATTTTTTTTTTTTTTCTTTTTTCCCCCTCCTGTTGTAGTTGTCAATTTTATTGGCACTAAGAAATCCAGTTAAGCTTTTGAACTTTTTTTTTCCCTCAGTCACATTTTTCATTGTTATAAACTTCTGCCTCTACGTTGGGCTTTTGCAATTCTGTGGAGTTTTCCTATTTTTTCTTTTCTCCTTTTTTAATATTAATTTTTAAAGCTTATTATTATTTTTTCTAAATTTATTTTTTGTTTGCTTTCCCTTTTGTTCTTTTCCCCTTGAAGTTAATCTTAATATATATAAATCTTCTTTATCTACCTTTATTTAACTTTTCATATCTATTCTTTCTTTCTTTTCTTTCTCTCCTTTCCTCTCAGCATATTTGTTAGTTTTATTTTCATTGCTTTATTCCCCAATTGACACTTTGCTTTAGTGTTGTTTTCCAGTGTGTACTTTAGTTAGTTTTGTTCTGGTAGATATAATTTTTGGTTTCTTTCATTTGCTGGGTCAGTATATTGTACATTATTTTTGTTGGACTGTTTTGATTTTGCTTACGGGTATATATGTATATGTGTATATTCAGTCACACTTTTTATTGTTATAAATCTCTACCTCTATGTTGGAATTTTTTGCAGTTCTGTGGAATTTTTCTTTTTTTTCTTTTTCTTTTGTTTTTCACTTTTTTCTTTCTTCTTCCATTATTTTTTCTTTTCTCAGTTTAATAATTTTGTTTTTAATTTTTTTAACCTATTATATTTTTTCAATATGTATTTTTCTTTGTCTCTCCTACTGTTCTTTTCCCCTTGCAGTTAATCTTTAATGAATGTAATTCTTCATCTACCTCTATTTAACTTTGCATATCTATTCTTTCTTTCTTTAGTCTCATTCCTCCCCTCTCACCATATTTGTTAGTTTTGTTTTCATTGCTTTATTCCCTACTTGGCACCTTGCTTTAGTATTGTTTTCCAGTTTGTGCTTTAGTTAGTTTTGATCTTAACTGGTAAATATAATTTTTGATTTCCTCTGTTTGCTGGGTCAATCTACTGTATTTTATTTTTGTTGGATTGTTTTCACTTTGCTCGTAGGTGTATACATATATGTGTATATACCATTATTTTAAATATTATTTGATTTTGCAACTGGCATTTATCTGTGGTTCATCTTTGGTTTCTCATTTCTGGATATTTGTTTTAATCTAACTTAATGCCATAATAAACCACTGTAGAATCTTTGTTCCTAACCAGAAATCTATCCCTGAGCCTTTGGAGTGGGAGTACTGACTCCAAGACCCTAGAATACCAGAGAACTAACCCTAAGGAGTGTCAAATAGTGAGAATTCACACAAAGGAAACCACTTGAATACAAGACCTGGCATCACCCAACCACCTGTAGCACCCTGGGTAGGACTTCTCATTTAAATGGCAAACAAAACAAAAATACAAACCCAATCATCAATAGACAGGATCACCACCTCACTCAGCCTTGCCCACCAGAGGAAAAACAAACAAACAACAGCAAAAAAAAAACCTCACCACAAATCTCACTGTATAGGAAGCTCACACAAACCACTGGACCAAACTTAAGAGGGCAGAAACAAAAAGGGAGAAAGAATTCAACTTTCATTGAAGCCTCAGAAAAGGAGACCTCAAACATAATAAGTTTTAAAAAAAAATAATGAAAAGGCAGAGAAATACTACACAAATGAAGGAACAAACTAGAAACACAGAAGTCCAAATAAATGAAGAGGAAATAGGAAACTGCCTGAAAAAGAATTCAGAATAACGATAGTAAAGATGAACAAAAACCCTGAAACAAAATGGAGAAAATGCAAGAATCAATTAACAAAGGCCTAAAAGAATTAAAGAATAAGCATACAGAGACAAACAGCACAATTACTGAGTTAAAAATACTCTAGAAGCAATCAGTAGCAGAATATCTGAATCAGAAGAACAAATCAGTGAACTGGAATATAAAATGGTGGAACTAATTTCTGAGGAGCAAAATAAAGTGAAAAGAATGAAACGAACTGAGGAAAATCTCAGAGACCTCTGGGACAATATCAAATACATCAATGTTCAAATTATAGGGGTCCTAGAAGAAGAAGAGAGAAAGAAAGGGTATGAGAAAATTTATGAAGAGATTATAGTTGAAAATTTCCCCAATATGGTAAAGGAAATAGTCAATAGAGTCCAAGAGGCACAAAGAGTTCCATACAGGATAAACCCAAGGAGAAACAAGCCAAGACACATACTAATCAAACTAACAAAGACTAAACACAAAGAAAGGATATTAAAATCAACAAAGGAGAAGCAACAAGTAACATATAAGGGAAACCCCATATGCTTAACAGCTGATCTTTCAGCAGAGACTCTGCAGGCCAGAAGGGAATGACAGTATATATTTAAAGTATTGAAAGGGAAAAAATCTACAACCAAGATTCCTGTACCTGGCAAGAATTTCATTCAAAATTGATGAAGCTATAAAAAGCTTTTCAGACAAGCAAAAGTTAAGAGAATTCAGTACTACCAAACCAGCTTTAAAACAAATGTTAAAGGGACTTATCTAGTCAAGAAATACAACAGAAGAAAAAAGATCTACAAAATCAACCCTAACAATTAGAAAATGGCCATACACACACACACACACACACACACACACACACACACACACACATCAATAATTACTTTAAATGTAAATGAATTAAATGCTCCAACCAAAAGACACAGACTGGCTGAATGGATGCAAAAACAAGACCAATATATATGCTGTCTATAAGAAACCCACTTCAGACCTCAAGGCACATATAGACTGAAAGTGAGAAGATGGAAAAATATATTTCATGCAAATGGGAAGCAAAAGAAAGCTGGAGTAGCAATATTATAGACCTTATAATAAAGAAGTTTACAAGAGATAAGGAGGGCCACTACAAATGATCAAGTGATGAATCCAAGAGGAAGACATAGCAATTGTATATATCTATGCACCCAACATAAAGGCACCTCTATACATAAGACAAATACTAACAGACATAAAAGGAGAAATTGATGGTACACAATAATAGTAGGGGACTTTAATACCCCACTCAGACCAAAGGACAAGTCATCAAAACAGAAAACAAATAAGGAAGCACATGTCTTAAATGATACATTAGATGGGATGGATATCATTGATATCTTCAAGACATTCCATCCAAATGCAGAAGAACAGACCTTCTTTTCAACTGCACATGGAACATTCTCCAGGATAGACCATATCTTGTGTCACAGATCATATCTCAGTAAATTTAAGAAAATTGAAATTGTATCAAGCATCTTCTCTGACCACAATGCTATGAGACTAGATATCAATTACAAGAAAAAAACTGTAAGAAACACAAACACATGGAGATTAAACAACATGTTTCTCAAAAATCAACAGGTTCCTGAAGAAATCAAAAGGGAAATCAAAGAATTTATGGAAACAAATGATAGTGAAATCATGACAGCTCAAAACCTATAGAATACAGCAAAAGCAGTTCTAACAGAGAAGTTAGAACTTTTCCTACCTCAAGGAAAAGAAAAAACATTGAATAGACATGCTAACTTTTCACCTGGAATAACTGGAAGAAGAACAACAACAAAAAAACAAACACTAAAATTAGTAGAAGAAAAGAAATCATGAAGATCTGAGCAGAAAAAAATGAAAAAGAAATGAAAGAGACAATAGTAAAGATTAATAAAACTAAAAACTAGTTCTTTGAGAAGATAAACAAAATTGACAAACCTTTGGCTAGACTCATGAAGAAAAAAAGAGAGAAGAATCAAATCAACAAAATTAGAAATGAAAAAGCAGAGGTTTTAATAGCCAATGCAGAAATACAAATGATTATAAGAGATTATTATGAACAACTGTATGGCAATGAAAAAGATAGTCTGGAAGAAACAGACAGATTGTTAGAAAAGTTCAATCTTCCAAAAATGAACCAGTAAGAAATAGAAATTATGAACAACCCAATTACAAGCACTAAAAGTGAAGCTGTGATTAAAAATCTCCCCAGAAACAAAAGCCCAGGACCACATGGCTTCACAGGAGAATTCTATCAAATGTTTAGAGAAGAGCTAACCCTATCCTTTTAGAACTCTTTTAAAACAATTGCAGAGGCAGAGACACTTCCAAACTCGTTCTACAAGGCCACAATCACCCTGATATCAAAATCAGACAAAGACAACACAAAAAGAAAACTACAGGCCAATATCACTGATAAACATATATGCAAAAATCCTCAACAAAATTTTAGCAAACAGAATTCAGCAACACATCAAAAAGCTCATATACCATGATCAAGTTGGGTTTATTCCAGGGATGCAAGGATTCTTCAGTATACACAAATCAATCAATGTGATACACCATATTAACAAGTTGAAAGATAAAATCATATGGTAATCTCAATAGATGCAGAAAAGACCTTTGACAAAATTCAGCACCCATTTATGATTAAAAGTCTTCAAAAAGTGGGCATAGGAGGAACCTACCTCAATGTAGTAAAGGCCATATATGATAAACCTACAGCAAACATTATTCTCAATGGTGAAAAACTGAAAGCATTCCCTCTGAGATCAGGAACAAGGCAAGGGTGTCCACTTTCACGACTATTATTCAACATCGTTCTGGAAGTCCTAGCTACAGCAATCAGAGAAGAAAAAGAAATAAAAGGAATCCAGATTGTAAAAGAAGAAGTAAAGCTCTCACTGTTTGCAGATGACATGATACTGTAAATAGTATCAGAAAATTACTAGAGCTAATCAGTGAGTTTAGCAAAGTTGCAGAAACAAAATCAATACACAGAGTTCACTTGCATTTCTACATACTAACAATGAAAAATCAGAAAAAGAAATTAAGGAATCAATCGCATTCACCATTGCAACAAAAAGAATTAAATATCTAGGAATAAACCTACCTAAGGAGACAAAATAACTCCACACAGAGAATTATAAGACACTGATGAAAGAAATCAAAGATGACATACACAGATGGAGGGATAGTCCATGTTCTTGGGTAGGAAGAATCAATATCGTGAAAATGACTATACTACCAAATGCAATATATAGATTCAATGTGATCTCTATCAAATTACCAATGGAATTTTTCACAGAACTAGAACAAAAAATTTCATAATTCATATGCAAACTCAAAAGACCCCGAATAGCCAAAGCAGTCTTGAGAAAGAAGAATGGAGCTGGAGGAATCAACCCTCCTGACTTCAGGTTATACTACAAAGCTATGGTCATCAAGACAGTGTGGTACTGGCACAAAAACAGAAATATAGACCAATGGAACAAGATAGGAAGCCCAGAAATAAACCCATGCCCCTATGGGTACCTTATTTTTGACAAAGGAAGCAAGAATATACAATGGGGCAGAGACAGCCTCTTCAATAAGTGGTGCTGGGAAAACTGAACAGCTCCATGTAAAAGAATGAAATTAGAACACTTGCTAACATGATACACAAAGATAAACTCAAAGTGGATTAAAGACCTAAATGTAACACCAGAAACTAAACCTCTTATTAGGGGGAAACATAAGCAGATCGCTAGATGACATAAATCAAATCAAGATCCTCTATGACCCACCTTCTAGAATAATGGGGAAAAAAAATGTAAACAAGTGGGACCTGATTATAAACGTAAAAGCTTTTGCACAGCAAAGGAAACTATAAGCAAGGTGAAAAGACAACCCTCAGAATGGGAGAAAATACTAGCAAATGAAACAACTAACAAAGGATTAATTTATAAATACACAAGCAGCTCATACAACTCAATACTAGAAAAACAAACAACTCAATCAAAAAGTGTGAAAAAGACCTAAACAGACATTTCTCCAAAGAAGATGTACAGATGACTAACAAACACATGAAAAGATGCTCAACATCACTCATTATTCAGTTCAGTTCAGTCGCTCAGTCATGTCTGGCTCTTTGTGACCCCATGGACTGCAGCAAGCCAGGCTTCCCGTTCATTACCAACTTCTGGAGTTTACTCAAATTCATGTCCATGGAGTCAATGATGATATCCAACCATCTCATCCTCTGTCGTCCCCTTCTTCTCACATCTTCAATCTTTCCCAGCATCAGGGTCTTTTCTAGTGAGTCAGTTCTTCACATCAGGTGGCCAAAGTACTGGAGTTTCAGCTTCAGCATTCGTCCTTCTAATGAATATTCAGGACTGGATTCTTTTAGGATTGGCTGGTTGGATCTCCTTGCAGTCCAAGGGACTCTCAACAGTCTTTTCGAACACCACAGTTCAAAAGCATCAATTCTTTGGCACTTGGCTTTCTTTATAGTCCCACTCTCACATCCATACATGACTACTGGAAAAATCATAGATTTGACTAGACAGACCTTTGTTGGCAAAGTAATGTCTCTGCTTTTTAATATGCTATCTAGATTGGTTATAGCTTTCCTCCTGAGGAGCAAGCATCTTTTAATTTCATGGCTAAAGCACCATCTACAGTAATTTTGGAGCCCCCCCCAAAATAAAGTCTCTAATACTAAGTTGCTCATTATTACAGAAATGCAAATCAAAACTACAATGAGATATTACCTCACACTGGTCAGAATGGCCACCATCAAAAAGTCTACCAACAATAAATTCTAGAGAGGGTGTTGAGTAAATAGAATGCTCTTGCACTGTTGGTGGGAAATTAAATTGATATAGTCACTAAGAAAGATGGAATGGAGATTCCTTAAAAAAGAAAATCCATATGACCCAGCAATCCCACTCCTAGGTATATCCCCTGAGGAAACCAAAATTGAAAGAGACTCATGTATTCCATTGTTCATTGCAGTACTGTTTACAATAGCTAGAATGTGGATACAACCTAGATGCCCATCGACAGATGAATGGATAATGAAGTTGTGGTACATATACACAATGGAATATTACTCAGCCGTATAAAGGAACACATTTGAGTCAGTTCTAGTGAGGTGGATGAACCTAGAACCTATTATAAAAAGTGAAGGAAGTCAGAAAGAGAAAGATAAATATGATATTTTAATACATATATACAGAATCTAGAAAAATGGTACTGAAGAATTTATTTACAGGGCAAGAATGAAGAAACAGACATAGATAATAGACTTATGGACATGGGGAGAGGGGAGGAGAGGGTGACATGTATGGAAAGAATATTATGGAAACTTACATTAGCATATATAAAATAGATAGCCAACAGGAATTTGCTTATGGCTCAGAAAACTCAAACAGGGGCTGTATCAATACAGAGGAGTGGGATGGGGAGGGAGATGGGAGGGAGGCCCAAAGGGAGGGAATATGTGTATACCTATGGCTGGTTCATTTTGAGGTTTGACAGAAAACAGAAAAATTCTATAAAGCAATTATCCTTCAATAAAAAATAAATAAAAATTTTTTAAAAGTCCATCACTCGCTTTGGAGATACTACACTGGGATGAAAAATGAAAAAAAAAAAAAAAAAAAAAAAAAACATTGGGATACTGTGATATTTAAAAAAAGCAGTTATACATACATAAAAAAATGAAACAGGCATAGCTGGCAGTGAGTGAAGTGGGTAGTACTTTGGAAAAAAAGTTATTGGGAAAGGCAATTATTTATCCTATTTACTGTCCAAATGAGATTCAAAGATAATGTCAGATGTGGAAGGAATTTGTGTATGAGTGTCTTTGCCAGTGTTTGTATTCATGTGTTTCTGTGTATTGGGTGTTGCCCTCCTTGAATCAACATGGTTGTTGACTTTATTCAGTAGTATTGTGTCATCCTAGTAATCCCTGTGGTTGCACTATGTTTTATTCATATTAACTGAAACAGTGCTTGTATAAATGTGCAGCGTTTGCTTACTCAATATTTTGTTAGGTGGGCTCCTCACTTAGTTTTAACTAAGTTTTAACTCTATAGGCACCAGAGTTGGAAACTGATAATCAAGTGATGTTGACCTGATCTAGACAACCAGGGTAGGTCTCATAGCAAGGAAAACAGGTACTTACATTTTATTTGGTAGTGGGGATAAATTGTATTGGTGCACAGAAAAAGAGGGCTTGTGTGTGATGTCATTTTCCCAATCATCCATTTACTCCAGGAGAAGTATTAAGATTACAATGATCAGCAGATCTCAAAAATAGAGAGTTCAGTAGCTCAGTCCCATTGCCACTAGACTCACTAGACTCAAGTGACCCTGTCTTCTATGCATGCACTTGAGGTACACATTTTTCAGCAGAGAGTTTTACTTGGGCTGATTTAGCACCTTCCAAAGAGGAGAAGATTTTGGGCCATCTCAAGCCAAAATTCCTTAGGTGTATCATATTTTTCCAAATCCAATTAGATATGTCTAGGAGATAAGAGGGGATTCTCCAATAGCTTATCAGGTAAAGAATCCGCCCTCAATGCAGGACACACAGGAGATGAAGTTTTGATCCCTGGGTCAGAAAGATCCCTGGAGGAGGAAATGGCCACCCACTCCAGTATTCTTGCCTGAAAAGTCCCATGGACAGAGAAACCTGGAAAGCTATATTCCAAAGAGTTGCAGAGTCAAACATGACTAAGCAACTAAGCATGGAGCATAGAAGAGATAAGAAGTGATTGAAAATGGATAGGCATGTCAGAATATCAACAACATTCCCACTTGTCCCAGAGAGACTCCTAGGAGTCAAATCATTTCATGTTGATTGTGAAAAGGTTAGGTTCTTAGAATCTTATAGATTCCTCTCCAGAACAAAGTATTGATATATGTGATCAATTTCTTTTTTTTTTTTTCATTTATTTTTATTAGTTGGAGGCTAATTACTTTACAATGGGGGTGGGATGTTTCAAGAGAACAGCATTGAAACATGTATATTATCTAGGGTGAAACAGATCACCAGCCCAGGTTGGATGCATGAGACAAGTGCTCGGACCTGGTGCACTGGGAAGAGCCAAAGGGATCGGGTAGAGAGGGAGGTGGGAGGGGGGGATCGGGATGGGGAATACATGTAAATCCATGGCTAATTCATGTCAGTGTATGATATATGTGATCAATTTCTTAACTAAGATATTATGAAAACCACATATAAATCACTGCATCCACATCATGAAATGAGACATATTGTAACATGCAGTTAATCTAATATAATTATTTATAATATGATTTCGACTTCATCAAGTAGTTGTGTAAATGCTTTTCAATGAACTGACTTACATTCTAGTCTAGTCTATTCCTTTTATATTTCTTTGATTCACCAATGAACATCTGCTTGTCAACAGTTTGCTCTATAGCTCTATGCAGTTCCTCATTAGTCCATATGAGACATTTCCTCAAATCACAATTCTTATTCTCAGTTTGGCCTTTAAAATTCTCAAATTCATAGTGTAGTATTCTTTTCTATTTTTTATTATCAGTTGTAATTTTAAGGAAACTTATTTCTTCCAAGAGTGAAGAAATCTCTATCCCTAATTACTTTTCAACTCAGAAATAGTTTTTCTTGTCTTTCTTTGAGGATGCTGCCTCTTTGCATGTAATCCTAATGTCTATGTTATACAAATATGAACTACTTTAGTCTTTTGTGTTCTGTCACCATTGGGAGTTAATTTCTATCTTCTAACTTTGGCAAGAATAGTAACTTTCTGATACATGAGTGGAAAACATATTCCATTCTGGGATAGCAACATATATAGTCTTATAATTGTATTTTATAAAGGAGAGAAAAGCTCAGAGGCTAAGGTTTTATCATGAAAATCCATTCTTTCTTATTGGCCACCGTAACTATTTTCTACATTCAAAGGATAGACTGAACATGGGAATAGATTTAGCTATATTTACAAACTTCCATGTGTGAAATCACAAATGTCATTGTTTTTTTCTTGAACTCATTTGAATTTCTGGCCCTGAGTTGTAGTTTACCAAATGAGAGAGAATTGTATCTATCTACATAAAATTTGGTTTCTTTTCCCTTCCTTCTCTTCAATGGATAGCAATTCAGATCTGCAACTCAGTCACATTAAAGTTAAAACTGTCTAAAATTGTACTTCTTCCCACTACTGTCTTGATTCTAAGTGTGTCTAAAACCTTACTTCATCCTACCACTGTGTTGGTTCATCCCAGATGCTGTGTTGATTCTAAGTTCTAGGGAACTTGGAAGGTAGGACAGTCTTGATTATGGTTTGTCTTAAGTTTGCATTGTCCATTGCTGTTAGCCTTGTCTAGTATGCGCTCTTGGTCCAAGCAACATACAGAGATTCCTCTGACCTAGAGAATCTCTTTCTCTTGTCTAAACTTCCTTTCCACCTTTTACTATCATGATTGCTCTGTGAAACCACCATCTTCCCTTTTATCCCTGAGAGAAAGTTCTACAATTCAACTCCCTTTCCCTTGATTTTTCTTTCTTCTCTTTAAGCTGACTTCCACACACCAAAAGGAGCATACTTAAATTTTGAAATACTCTCCCAGATGATGTATCTCAGCCAAATCATGGAAAACTAAGGTACAGCCACCAGCCCTCCTGACCAATATCCTCCCGTGCACTGTACCTACTTTTGAGACTGACACCTTCCAACTCTCCAAACCAAAATGGTCCAGACTTAAAAGAGGTTCTGCATAGTATCATTCCCTTGAAATTTATTGAGAGGGGGCTTGAGCAAAGTCTGTACACTCGGGATTGCTCTTTGTTCTCTCATTTTCCCAAAAATGGCTGGATGAAGAATCCCATTCTGCTTCACTGACAGAGGCTTGTAGAAACAAAGGAGAAGCCCTCATGGATACACTATTTGAGTTTAGGCAAGCCAATTAAAATTATATATGGTGTTTCTCACCAAAATCCTCAACCTGCCGAAAAACCACTAAACTACAATCATCATTCACTAAGACATCACAAGTGAATGAAGGGACTGTGCAGGGAGCAGAAAATGACATCATCGAAGGGTAGCAGGTAGAGAGATAGATCCAATGGTACAAAGTGTTGCAATGGAAATTGAAATTTTAACGTTTCAAATTTAGGGATCATGTGGCAAAACTCTTGACATACCATAAAGAGCACTTCCACTTTTCAGTTACTCATTGTCTTAGACTATAGCAGCTAGAACTCCAGCTCTGTTCAAGTTGAATTTTAGACATGTTTGTTCCCTATACCTTAAATATCTTCTTCTATTGACTAATTGACTCATGAATAAAAGTGCACACCTGACTGGGCCACTGCAAAACAGAGTATGGGTAATAGAACTGGTAGGTGGCTACATTGATGCTAACCTGAGAAAAGATTTGAGAATCTGTCCAGCTGCATGTAGGGTTTGTGGCTTTTTCTGCATTAAATCATTAAAGATCTGATGCTCCATTAGGGGGAAGCTTCACTGGATATTTCCCATTGCTCTTCCATATCTCTTTTTGCCCTTCATCCTGTTCTGTGCCCCATGAAATAAAACTGCGTGCACTGCTTTATGGTCACCCTCGCCCTCCGGCTTCAAGTTGAGGTTGCACAGTTCACGGCATAAGGAGGAGATAAGGAGGAGGGAGGAAATGGTACCAGGATGTTGGCTTTCTCAGTTCCCACACTAATGAGTCACTTTGACTTGTCAGTATCCTCTTGTCAAAGGCTACTGCCCCTAGTCAATTGTCCTCAATATAGCCAAGTCTTTCCTCTTCCACTAAATGCTCTCTTCCCTTACCATTCAGTCTAGAATCACCTTCTTTCTTTTCACAAGTCCTGGGATATCATTCTGCCCTTCTCTGCTTTTCTGAAACTTCCTGTTTAGTCACTAAGTCGTGTCCAACTCTTTGCGACCCTGTGGACTGTAGCCCGCCAGGCTCCTCTGTCCATGGGATTTTCTAGGCAAGAATACTGAAATGGGTTGACATTTCCTTCTCCAGGGGATCTTACTGACCCAGGGATTGAACTCACATCTCCTGCATTGGCCAGTGGATTCTTTATCACTGGGTTACCTGGGAATCGCAAAATCTACCTACAAATTTGTAAACATCACCTTTTTGAAACTACCTTAATGTCAGTTGTCTATGCCATTTGTTTCTTTTTGGGATCCTTATGGATATTGGGGTTTTTCCTGTTTTGTAGTATATATCCCTCTCCTGAACAGTGCAGACAGCAATAAACAGCAATCACAATGTAATAGAAATGTTTATTACACCTTTATTCAGTATTCAATTGTTGGTCTTCCTCAGTCAGTAAAGCAGCATGCTTTTGGAAACTGATTACTTTTTACTTAAGTGTCAGATGCTTATTTTACACATAACTTCTATTGACTTGATTTGGAACTTTGAGGGATTTCATGCTTCTGCTATAAAATCTTTGAATGCAAACATAAGGAAAAGAACTTGACATGCAAAGCCAGTCCCTGAAATTTGTATGTCAGAGATGAAGTGATTAAAATTGACATCAGCATCACGGAATGCCTAACTCTTTCCTCAAAAACCCTTTCAAAAGAAAAGATATGTCTGTTATGTCTGTTTTTTGACATAAATAAAAAGAATATTTTTTCAACAAACAAGAAATTTCATATTTCCAACTGAGTTGATTCCTGTTTAAGGTAAATGCATAATTAAATTATACATGTTCTTTTACATTTACTGCTATTTTGCTCAGCATTAGCTTTGAAACCCTAATTTGAAAATTGTTTTGAGAAAAAGTTGAAAAATTTTGAGAGTCAAGCACACTGGCAATTGATATTCCCTTGCCTACCTCTCTCCATATTTGTTTTTGCTATTTTTCTTTTCATCATGTAGATGTGGATGTACTTTGGTCAGGTCTCAAACTTGGTATGTAGAAAACGAAATTCTTTGTCGTCTCATACTACGTATCCCTCCCATAGACTACTTTTTGGTCACTGGCAAATACTATCTTCTTGTTTCTTAGGCCCAATGCCAAGGTGTCATTCTGGACTCCATGTTTTCTGTCATGTCACATCTATTTAACTTAACTATGATGGCTGTGCTTTCAAGTAATACAGAGGAGAACTTTAAAGACACAAGTCAGAATTTGTCATTCTTTGCTCCAAGACTTCCATTAATTCCCCATCTCATTCAGTGTAAAAGCTAAATTCTTTAAATAGCTTGTAAAGTCCTCCAAAAGTGTCACCCATTCATTTCCTATATGACATGCTCTACAAATCCTCCTTTTTTTTCCCTGTTCCAACTTGAATGACCACCTTTTATGTGTCTGCATGTGCAAGTATGTATGTGTGTATGTTTGTGTCGGTGTATAGAGACACAACATATCTCATTTTATAGTGCTTTGCTTTATTGCTCTTCATGAACATTGGTTTTTTCCCTATCAAAGGTTTGTGTCAGTCCTATATAAAGTAAGTCTATCAGTACCATTTTTTTCCAACAGCATTTGCTCATTTTGTGTCTCTGTGTTACATTTTGGTAATTCTCACAATATTTCAAACCTTTTCATTATTATTTGTTATGGTCTGTAATCAGTGATCTTTGGTGTTACTATGACTCACTGAAAGCTCAGATGATGGTTAGCATTTTTTTTAGCAATACAGTATTTTTTCCCTGTTCTTATTTTGCTTTTTATTTGGAGGATAATTGTTTTACAAAGCCATGTTAGTTTCTTCCCTACAACAATGTCACTCAGTCAAAAATATACATGTAGGTCCTCTATCTTGAACCTCTCCCCAATACAGTATTTTTAAATTAAGATATGTACATTGTTTTTTTAGAATAATGCTTTGCATATTTAATAGACTATAGTGTAAACATAACTACTTGCACTGAGGGAAAAAAAATTGTGGCTTGCTTTATTGTGGTGGTCTGGAACTGAACACACTATTTCTTAAGATGCTTGTATTTATTTTATATTTGTTCCCTTTTGTATGTATGTAGGCATGGATTTTTGTATGTATGTCATGTATGTGCATGTTCTTTAAAACCAGGTCTCCTCCTTCCTCAAGACGTTCCACTTGCAGTCCCTTTTTTCTAGAATGCTCTTTGCATGTATCACTGAAATCACATCTTGTTAAAAGAACTTCTCAGAATACCTTTCCTGAAATACTTGTTTAAAAGTTAAAAGCCTACAACTTGTGCCCTTTTTCTGCTTTATTTTTCTATCACTTACTACCATGCAACATACTCTAGTTCACTGTGTTATTTAATGTTTGCCCCAGCATAGAAAAATTTGAGTTCCCTGAAGAAAAGGAAATTTTATCTGTTTAAATTTTTAGCTTCCAGTCCTGTAGCCCCACTACTTAGAAAAAAAAGTGCCTTTCACATTATAGGCATCCAAAAACTGTGTTAAACACACAGCTGGATAAATGGTTTGATATTTTCACATATTAAGTGTTAAAACATGTTTCTGTTGTGTGTTTGTTAGCCTTGAAACATTTATAGGCATCTCTGTATATTGTATTGATTCTGATAGTGAAAGACTGTTGCTTCTTGGTGGTTGGGGATTTCAAGTATAAAGTTTTGGGATGATTTTTGACTCCTTGGTTCCAAATCTCATTATTTTAATTGGATGCTAAAGCTATTTGACTCTAACTAGGATAGGAACTCTGGCATTTGTGCTGGTCTGAAGAGAGCAAAGGTCCTTTCAACCCAGTTGTGCTTGCACTTCCACACTCTGCGCAAGAAGCTCTTCCTTAGACCTGTTCATAACTAGTTACAATAAATATGTCCTTAGCAAGACCTTTCCAGAGATAGGCATAGTGTCTGCCCCCTATACCAGATGCTTTATTACCCTGTTTTATTGTCTGCATATCACTTTCACCTCTCTGAAATTAAATACTTGATTCATTTGTTTTATACATTTATTTTCTGAATCTCTTCCTTTAATAAAGCTTTCTATGACTGCAGGAACATGTCTGGGATATTTAATCCAGTATCCTAATGCATTCCAGCCCTCTCATTGATGTTTATTTAATGAATGGATGGATAAATCTTTTATTGTTTCCTTTACCACAGAAATTACAGGTGAAATCAAATTTTAGCAGACCATATATCTTCTAACTTTTAGAAAATTATATTTTAATATATGAAAATGAAATGAAAGCATCTACTATATGCTTATTAGAATGGAAAAAATCCAGAATATTTACTACACCAAATTCTGGTGAGGATGTGAATAGCAGGAATTTTCATTCATTGCAGGTGGAGATGATCAACTTTGACATAAAAATTTTGCTTGTTATCTAAAATATATGTCTTTTCTGGCCAAGCTGGGTCAATTTAAATGTGAATTAAATTAGTATTTGAACAAGTTGGAAAAATCTTGTCCTAAGATAATTAATAAACTGATAAATTAAGAATATCCATTTCCTTTAAGTTGCCTCATACTAACTTATTTTATGTCTATAGGAGTAGCACATTTATTTTAGAAGATGACGACCATAATAAAAGTATTGACTCATTTTCATTGAGTACCTGAAGCATAACATATTGTCCTGTGAACTAAAAGATATTTATAATGATTATGAAATGCAGGCTACAATCCATAACTCTAAATAGCTTAGAAACTTTTCTGCATTTTTTTATTCCAACTGATTACTCATACATTATAAAGCTGAAAATGTATGTGTGAAAAGGATCCAAAACTTAATGTTAGTACACCCACCTGAACTGACGATTTGGTTTGTGCTGCTGGAAAGTTTGGGTTATACAGTGGTGAGAGCTGGTGTTCATCTAAACTCTCATAACCACTTTGGCAATTATACTCAAGTATCTGCAAAGTAAAATACATCTCTCCAGTGGAAAAATAAACTAGAATTAATTAGGCTACATTGAATTCCTTTTACCAAACTGGACACATTCTTGTGATAAGTCATCAGCTCTTTTAGGAAGTGGCACCAACTTAAAACCATGATATATATCAAATTAAAAAAAATAATATTGTATTTATACTTTCTTTTTGATAATTATGATGTCTATATATTCAGTCATAAGAGCCCACATCTAAAATGAGGTTTAAAACTAAATTAAAAAAAAAAAAAAAAACTAAGATCATGGCATCCGGCCCCATTACTTCATGGTAAATACAGAGAGAAAAGGTGGAAGTAGTGACAGATTTCCTCTTCTTTAGCTCTGAAATCACTGTGGATGGTGACTTCAGCCGTGAAATCAGAAGACATTTGCTTCTTGTCAGGAAAGCTATGATAAATCTACACAGTGTTCTGAAGAGCAGAGATTACTCTGCCAACAAAGGTTTATATAGTCTAGGCTGTGGTTTTTCCAGTGGGTACACACAGTTGTTGAGAGCTGGACCATAAAGAAGGTGGAATGCCAAAGAACTGATACCTTTGAACTACATGGTGCTGGAGGTGACTCCTGTGAATCCCTTGAAAAGCAAAGAGATCAAACCAGTCAATCTTAAGGGAAATCAATCCTGAATCCCCGTTGGAAGGACTGATGCTGAAGCTAAAACTCCAGTATGCTGGTCACCTAATGTGAACAACTAACTCATTGGAAAAGTCCCTGATGCTGAGAATGACTGAGGACAGAAGGAGAAGAGAGCACCAGAGGATGAGATGCTGGATGGCATCACTGATGCAATGAACTTTGGTAAAATTTGAGAGATCGTGAGGGACAGGGAGGCCTGGCGTGCTGCAGTCCATGGGGTTGCAGAGAGTCAGACATGACTGGGGCGACTGAACAATGAACAACAATGTTAAATTTTAAAAAATAATGTTGCATTTATACTTTCTTTTTGATCATCATGTTGTCTATATGTTCATTTATATAAGATCCCATATCTAAAGTGAGGTTTGCTAAAAAAAAAAAATAAAAAATACAGATAACAAATACTGTGTAGATTTAATAAAATATTTTAGTTCATTGAGGAAGTGAAAATTCACATCCATTGCTTTATAGTCTTTATGTATTTTGTGTTTCATTATTCACTTTCTTTACTTTGAGGGCCTAGAACTTAGGAGTCCCCAGTTACCACTGAGATGCTGGAATTTTGAATGCAACTGTGTGAAACAAGAGATTCAGTATAGTATTGAATCATATTACTTTTAAAGCACATTTTCATGGTAGGGAATATAGATTAAGCACATGGTTTTCAAGTTGCTTATAATGTACTATTTTAAAAGATGGATTCTTTAGACCCGAGATATGAGGTAGTATCACTGATGGAGGGCAAGTGAGTGTGGAGAAAATGCTGGCTATTACCTTGTGTTTTTTAAAGGCACAAGATAATCATAGATTTGTATATAAAAAAATATTAGGATGTACTCCCTGAATATCCAGTTAAGCTCTTGCAATACCCAATCAAGGTGGATTTGGGTTCCATTTACCCAGGTGCCATTTCTTTCCCAGGAAAGAAAAGACGATGTCAGTGAGGGCCTTGGATATAGTTTCCTAAGTGTCTTTCTGAGATACCTTGAGGATTTAAGCTATATGAACAATCCATAATGTCTTTTCTCAAAGTATATGCCCAGTAATGGTATCACTGGGTCATACGGTAGTTCAAAAAGACACATGTACCCCAGTTTTCATTGCAGCACTATTTGCAATAGCCAGGACATGGAAGCCACCTAAGTGTCCATCAACAGAAGGATGGATAAAAAATGCGTGGTACATATAGACAATGGAACATTAGTCAGTCATAAAAAGGAAAGAGATTGGATCATTTGCGGTGATGTGTATGAACCTAGAGTCTGTCATACAGAGTGAAGTAAGTCAGAAAGATAAAAACAAAGTATATTAATACATATGTATGGAATCTAGAAAAATGGTGTGGATGAACCTGTCTTCAGGGCAGAGAGTGTAGAGAGTGGACATGTGGATGCAGGGAAAGGGAGGGGGACAAATGGAGAGAGCATAGATAGCTAGTGGGGAGCTGCCGTGTAGCACAGGAAGCTCAGCTTGGTCTCCTTGATGACCTGGAGGGACAGGAGGAGGGAGTGGTGGGAGGGAGGCTCAGGAAGGAGGGATATAGGTGTACTTAGAGCTGGTTCACGTTGCTGCACAGCAGAAACTAACGCAGCATTGCAAAGCAGTTATGCTCCAATTAAAAAATAAAAATAAAATATTAAAAAAATAATAATGTTTACCCAGAGACCTAGACTCCTTCAGGAGCAAAGAGACACAACACGATCATCAATCTAAAAAGAGTATGGAGAGCAGTTGTTATTATCAGGACAATAGGTTAGCATAGTAGCAGAGTGGACCTGACAGGCCAGCCTCCACTACCCTGTCCCCTCCTTCCCACTGCCACCACTAGGAGAGCTTTGGCCTTGAATTGGAGAGTGTAGATGGTCCAAAGGAAAATAATTGTTTTTTAAACTTTGTTCTTGCCTTCTTCCCAAATGGATGGTAGGGTTCTTAAGCGCTTGCTGTATTTTAGCTCCATTAATAAACACCTAATACACATTTATCATTAAATGCACAAGATGACCATATGAAGCTAGAGTACTATTATTTTCCTCCCTTTCCTGATAGGAACTGCTGTATAATGGACTTTATGAACGTTCCATACATCTTAGAGTGTGTGAGTGTTGGGGAAGGACTATACGGTTCTACAGCTTATGCTCATGACCTCGTTCTGTGCAGAGACTGTGGGTCTGTGCCCCACATTGCACCCATTATAGTGGTCTGTACACAGTAAAAGCTCAATTCATCTCTGTTGCTCTCATAAAAAGTAATATATCTTCATTCGCTCACCAAGTATGTGTTCAACCATTGAATGATTTTGTTTTTAATATTTGTGTATTTGGGTCTGTTGGAGTTTAGCTTATTTAACTTATATACAGAGTACATCATGAGAAATGCTGGACTGGATGAAGCACAAGCTGGAATCAAGATTGCCGGGAGAAATATCAATAACCTCAGATATGCATATGACACCACCCTTATGGCAGAAAGTAAAGAAGAACTAAAGAGCCTCTTGATGAAAGTGAAAGAGGAGAGTGAAAAAGTTGGCTTAAAGCCTAACATTCAGAAAACTAAGATCATGGCATCTGGTCCCATTACTTCATGGCAAATAGATGAAGAAACAGTGGAAACAGTGACAGACTTTATTTTGGCGGACTCCAAAATCACTGAAGATGGTGACTTCTGCCATGAAATTAAAAGACACTTCTTGGAAGAAAAGTAGTGATCAACCTAGACAGCATATTAAAAAGCAGAGACATTACTTTGCTGACAGAGGTCATCTAGTCAAGGCTATGGCTTTTCCAGTAGTCATGTATGGATGTGAGAGTTGGAGTATAAAGAATGCTGAGCACCGAAGAATTGATGCTTTTGAACTGTAGAGTCTGAGAAGACTCTTGAGAGTCCCTTGAACTGCAAGGAGATCCAACCAGTCCAATCCTAAAGGAAATTAGTCCTGAACAGTCATTGGAAGGACTAATGTTGAAGCTGAGACTCCAATACTTTGGCCACCTGATGTGACGAACTGACTCATTTGAAAAGACCCCGATGCTGGGAAGATTGGAGGCGGGAGGAAAAGGGGACGACAGAGGATGAGATGGTTGGATGGCATCATGGACTTAATGAACATGAGTTTGAGTAAACTCTTGGAGTTGATGATGGACAGGGAGGCCTGGCATGCTGCACTCCATGGGGTCACAAAGAATCAGACACAAGTGAAAAACTGAACTGAACTGAACTGTAGCTTAGTTGTGGCACAGAGGATCTTTTTGTGTGTGGTGAACAGACTCTAGTTGTGGCTCGCTAGCTTAGTTGCTTTGTAGCATGTGCGATCTTAGTTCCCTGACCAGGGATTGAACCTGAATCCGTTGCATTGCAAGGCAGATTCTTAACCACTGACTACCAGGGAAGTCCCCACAGATTATTATTTTATTTTTAACAGCATAGTTTGAGTCGTGTGTATATGTACAGCAATTTGTGAATAACATTAGTCTAGAGGTGGAGAGGTAGGAAACAAATGAAGGAAATAGCTATTATGAGAGGATTTTTTCATCCTGTTCAACATGGTCACATGCGGAGATATGTAACTGTGTCCAGGGTGTGGGGTGGAGTCAGGGATGTTCCCTAGAAAAGGCAATGATGAAATGGATCTTGAAGAGTAAATGAAGATTAAGAAGATTTGATGGGGTGGGTAGGCTAAGTAGCAGCATGCTTGATAGAGGAAATTGCAGGTGGAAAGGTGTGTTAGAGAATAGCACATTTGGAGAAACTGAGTAATTGCCCTGGTGATTTTAAGGATCTGTTAAACTCTTCACCTGATACAGATGTACTGTAGAATCCTGGAATTTCAGAAAAGGAGAAAAAAGCTTTATGATGCAATAATCATCTGGATGTAAGGGAGAGAAAACATAGGAGAGATGCTTTAAAAGCCTCAGGAAGCTGCTCCAGAGCTGGTGACAGACGGTTCTGAATATGTAGAAGCCTGACATTCTCCCTCTTTGTTCTGGGTTGTTGAGTTAAAACTGTACTTTTTGAGATAGGATTGTCTCAAAGGAGGGGTCATGGGGCCCTTTGATGAGTCAACGTGAAATGTGTCTTAATTTCAGGGAACCACATGGAAAGTTATTGGAAAGGTGAGCATTATATTTTAAAATAATTGCCCCAAAGTACTCAATTACATGTTTCTGAGTAACAACATCTGTTAGTTGGAAAATAAAGATCAAGCTTCCAGTCTCCCCAATGTACCCTTAAGTGATGAATAAACAGATTAAAGCATTTTATAAAATATATCTTACATTTGAGGTGACATTTTGCTGAATAGGATTAGTCCAGCAAGGAGGAAATAAAGAAATGAGCTTTCTGATTTTTACTATTTTTACACCATTTTTTATAGTTCTATGGGTGTTTAGTAGAAAGAGACTTGGAGTCAGAGAGACTGGATGCATGGATGAGTTGCTTAATATCTCCTGTCTTCTCAATTATAAGACAAGAATAATAAAAATAGCTCTCTCACATGGGTTTGAGGGGACTAAATGAATTAATATATGAAAGCATCTGTCTAAAAGTCTCAGATGTAGTGGTTTAAAACATGCTCATTTTCTCCCTTCTATCTGTTATTGATCTGTTTTCAAAGCAAGTATAACGTGACTCCCACCATAAATGTAAATTACTTAGCTATGCCCAGTAGGCACTCAGTCTGTATTGGATGCCTCATTAGATCAACTGTAGATTTTCTCATTTTTTTTTCCCTTTTGTCAGTAAGGCTCAAATTTTTAGAAGGAAATATTTGCCTAATTCGGAGAAGGCAATGGCACCCCACTCCAGTGCTCTTGCCTGGAAAATCCCATGGACGGAGGAGCCTGGTGGGCTGCAGTCCATGGGGTCACTAAGAGTCGGACATGACAGAGCGGCTTCACTTTCACTCATTGGAGAAGGAAGTGGCAACCCACTCCAGTGTTCTTGCCTGGAGAATCCCAGGGACGGCAAGCCTGGTGGGCTGCCGTCTATGGGGTCACACAGAGTCGGACACAACTGAAGCGACTTAGCAGCAGCAGCATTTACCTAATTGGCCTCTGAAAAATTCTGGTGCTGGTGTTTTGAATATGCCCATATAATTAATAGCAGGGGGAAGGTTTATGACAGAAACAAACTTCAAAGGCAGCAGGCATCATATAAGTCCATCTAGTGTTAATCAGTAGAAGAGAATTCACAGGTGGCATCTAAGAGGAAGAGAAATAAATAGGATAGATCCCAGGGGAGATGTTAAGTGTTCTGGCTACTTTGAAAACTAACAAATCCCCAAATGACTTGGTTCAGACATCATTCTTTTAGCCAGATATATTGTTGTTTTATTTTTGAATGGGTAAGAAATATGTCGTCATGGATCACAATTCACAAAACACAAAATGTTATATGGGAAAAAATTGCCTCCTATCTCTACTCCAGATAACCAGTTTCCCTACCTGGAGGCAGTCCAAATTTTTGTTTTCTTAAGTGTCTTTCAGAGAAAAACACCTACAAGCTCACATACTTTTCCTTCTCTTCTTTTATTAAACAAATGGAAGTATACTAGGCACATTTTTCAGCCCTTTGAGTTCTTTATTGAAAAACACAACTTGGATCAATTTTCATTGATACAGAAATTACTCTGATATGTGCAGCTGCAAAAGTGTGTAGACCCTAGAATCTGTGTATGACACCACATAAGCATCATTTACTTCCTATTTCAGTGGTATGGCATACCTAAATCTTCCCAGGGCTTGTTCACATTGTCATAAATACACATTTGTCAATTAGGTTATTTATTTGTTGCTTTAATCTACTCCAGAGAGAACTTTAAAAGCAGAGTAGAAGTCATTTTAGGGGCATCAGCTTGGTTGCAAAATACTCTCTTACACGTTTTATTTTGTAGCCACTAACACCTCTGTATGTAATTTATCTGAAAATAATTCCTAATATATGAATATTTTGTGTTCACATATTTATGGAAGGACTTTTGTGATTACAGTTCTCTATTCAAGCAGTGAGTCTCTATAGACCTAGAAAACTTTCCTTTACAGACACAAGATGCTTCTAGATGCTGATTGTTTCTACCATTTACAGGGCATAGAGAAACCAGGCCCTATTGGCTTGCATTTTTATGAAGGAGGAAATTCCAGGTGGAATCATGGCCATGAAGTGTTGTCATAGAGTTTGAGTTCTGCAGCTGTCGCAGCAAGCAAATCTTGGAAGGAGTGATTCAGAGATTTTATTACATGTTTAGGGAACCATTGTTTTCAAGTGGAATGATGAATACAGGCAGATTTCAAAAATATGTGGGGAAAAATTATACCTAATTGGTCACTTGCATATGCATATGGTATATCAACCCTGAAATTCAGTCTAGACAGCATTCCTGGAATATCCACTGTGTATCAGATTTTGTGCTAGGTCATGGGGCTGCAGAAACATAAAAATGCATTTTTGACTATGTAATAGAGGAAGATGTGATAATCTAGCCTAAGTCTACACCAAGTTGAGCGAGGTCAACTTCTCTTAAAGTCAGCCAAAAGATAGGCCATAATTGTAATCATTGTGAAGCTGACTCTTAAGAGATGAATGGAAGCTCTCAGAGAGTTAAATTCAGAATAGGGTAAGTCAGACAAAAACTTATTAGTCGACATTAAATATAACAAGCTGAGTTCAGGGATCTGTGGGAGGTCATAGGGCTAGAACTTAGCTCATCTTGAAGGTGGAGATCCTGGGGAAGGTGATACTTGAGCTATGACTTAAATAAAAAATGGGTGTTTTGGCACCAAAGTAAATAAAGGGCCTTCTGGAGAACAAATACGAAAAGCTAGACTTCAGAGGCATGATAGAGTGTTGCGTTTTTGGATAGAGTGTTGGGTTTTTGGATAGTTTCAAGTAATTCTTAATGAGATTCAGGGTGAGCAAGGATCTGGGGAAAGAGTAGACCTTGGAATGACTAGGTTACCAGGGATCTTGTTCAAAGCAGAGAGAGTGGGGGCACAAAAAGTTGACTTGAGCACACAGGATGAAAGCTACAATAATTCAGCTTCCAATAGTGAAATGAAAAACATGTCAGTTATTGACTTTAAATGACAACAGCTAATCATCGTAATTGTTGGAAGGGAGTTAGCTCGGGAAAGCCTGAAATCAGGGAGTCATATGTCATGCAATGCCAGTTGTTGCTTCCCCTCCCCCCGCCATTTGTTGTTGTTGTTGTTGTTGTTAAAGCAAAACAGTTCATCTATTCCCCCATTTTCACCCCCTCACAGCCTCTGGCAACTACCAATCCGAGATCTCTGTATCTATGACTTTTTTTTTAATCTCTCTATCTCTCTGTTTATATTTCACACATAAGAGAGATCATATGGTATTTATCTTTATCTGTCTGACTTATTTCACCTATCATTAAGCCCCCTGCATCTATCCATGGTGTTCCAAATGGCAAGTTTCTTTTCTCTTTATATATAAATACACACACACCTGCTATTTGTTTATCCATTCATCCTTTGATGAATACTTAGTTTGCTTCTATGTCTTGGTAATGGTAATTCTGCAATGAACACATGGGAACATATATTATTTTTATGGAAGTGTTTTTTTTTTTTTTTCATTTTCTTTGAATAAAAGCCCAGAAGTATAATTGCTAGGTCATATTATAGTTTGACTTTTAATGCTTTAAAGAGTTTTCATGCCTCCTTCCATGGTGCTCTATCAATTTATAATCCCACCAACAGTGCACAGAGTTTCCCTTTTCTCCACATCCTCTCCAACACTTGTTATTTCTAGTCTTTCTTCTAATAGCTATTATAACAGTTGTGAGATGATTATCTTATTGTGGTTTTGATTTGCATTTCCCTATGATTAGTGATGTAGAACATCTTTTCATGTGTCGGCTATTTATATATCTTCTTTGGAAAAATGACTATTCAGATCTTCTGCCCATTTTTAAAAATGGGATTTTTGTTTTGCTTTGTTTCTTGAGTTGTATGAGTTCTTTATATACTTTGAATATTATCTCCTTATCAGATATATTATTCGAAAATTTTTGTCCCATTCAGTAGGTTACTGTTTTATTTTGTTGAAGGTTTTCTTTGTCATACAGAAGATTTGTTTTTGTTTAGTTTGATTTCAGTTCCACCTACTTATTTTTTGTTGTTGTTGCTTTTGCTTTTGGTGTCAGATAAAAATGATTATCACCAAGTCCTAAAGTCAAGGGGCTTACTACCTATGTTTTCTTCTAGAAGTTTTATGTTCTCAGGTCTTACATTCAAGTCTTTAATTCATTTTGTGTTAATTTATGTATATGGTAATAAAGGTTCAGTTTCATTCTTTCTCGTGTGACTGTCCAATTTTCCCAATGTCATTTATTGAAGAGACTGTCCTCTCCCCATTTCATATCCTTAGCTCTTTTGTTGTAAATTTGTTGGCCATTTATGTGTGGGTGTGTATCTAGTCTCTCTGTTCTGTTCCATTGATCTATGTGTCTGTTTTTGTGTCAATACCACACTGTTTTAATTACTATAGCTCTGTAATATTGTTTGAAATCAGGGACTGTGATGCCTTTCCAGTTTTGTTGTTCTTTCCCAAGTCTATTGAAGTCTTTTATGGTTCTGCACAAATATTAAAATTATTCACTTTATTTTTGTGAAAAATGCCATTGGAATTTTGATAGAGATTACATTGAATCTACAGATAGGTTTAGGTAGTATGGACATTTAAAAAATATTTTCTAATTCATAAGCATGGAATATCTTTCCATTTATTTGTATAGTCTTTTGCCCTGATTTCTTTCATTAATGTCTTGTAGGTTTTAATATTCTTCTTTTTCCTCTTTGTTTTTCTTCTGTTACTGACATGCTGAGGTTTCACGCTGTGTCCTACTGTGGTCAGGCCTTCCGATAGTATGTAACATGACAGCTGACAAGCCAAGACTGAACACAACCAGATCTAGAACTCATGTGTCAAGACAGCTTTTCTCACTCAGCAATATTAGAAAAGTCCCAGAGGAAAACCTGACTTCTCTGCCCTGGTCACATGCCTGCCTTCTCCTAAGCCTTCTGGGCTGAGATATGATATGCAGTGACTAGTCCATTCCAGGTTATGTATCAGGAGACCATGTCAGTTACCAGAAAAATGTAGAAGAATTTTAGGTAAAGATTTTAGTCCACAATGAGATAAATACTAAAGTGTAACTGCAACCATAGGCAGTGTTTTTATTTCAGCAAATTCTGGAAACTATCACAGTATATCTGTACTATAATAATATAAATGATGAGACTATTAAATAGAATAATAATCAATCTATGATATTAACACATTTAAATACAGCTCTTCTAGCTCTGAAACCAGCCTCTCTGTTTCCCTTGTTTCCTAGCTGTTTGAACGACACTATTTATCTCCTGGATTCTGAAGCCATGCAGTTGTTTATTTTTTTTTTCCTTTCTTCTCCAATCTCCATGTTGGATCAATAGTCAATAGGAATTGACTGAACTTAGAAATATTTTCTAGCTTATGAAATTCTGACACATGGTACAAGATGAGTAGTTCTTGAACATGCTATGCTAAATGAAATAAACCAGACACAGGAGATAAAAACTATATGATTCCTGTAATGTGAGGTGCCTAGAATAGTCATACATACAGAAAGTAGAATGATGATTGTCAAGAGCAGAAGGAAGCAAGAATAGGGAGTTATGATTTAATGGATATAGAGTTTCAGTTTGGGAAGATGAAAATTTTCTGGAGAAAACAGGTAATGATTGTACAGGCCCCCCAGGTGGCACTAGTGGTAAAGAACCCACCTGCCAATGCAGGAGATGAAAGAGATATGGGCTCAATTCCTGGGTTGGGAAGATGTCCTGGAAGAGGGCATGGCAATCCACTCCAGTGTTCTTACCTGGCAAATTCCATGGATTGAGGAACCTGGCAGGCTACAGTCCATGGGGTCACAAAGAGTCAGACATGACTGAAGCAATTTAGCACAATGGTTGTATAACTATTTTGATTTCTCAAATTTCAGTGGTATATGCCACTGAACTATATACCCAAACATGGTTAAAATGGTTGATTTTATATTATGGATATTTTACCATATTAAAAAAATTATCCCTGGCTCTATCTCCCTATTTCTCTCCACTGAACTTTTCTTATGCTGGTGAACATCATCTCTCACTGGTCCAATTAAAATGGGCTGCTAACTGGTTACTCTACCTCTACCTTCCCCACCTATCGCCCACCATGAAATGTTGCATACCAGTAATTCTCCAAAAATAATGTGATTTTGCCATTCCCTTATGCAAATTATGCAGGGTTCTCAAGTAACTCTAACATGGCCCTTGTATGGTTCACAAGGTGCTTTACGATCTCCCCTGACCCTTGAAGACTGATACACTGAAATCTTTTGACAGTGAAATCTAATATCCTGGCTATGCTCCCTATTATGGTTTTACCCCTAGGCTGTTACACTGCCATTTTCTCTTCTGGGATCACATCTTCCAAATATATGTCCCTACTTTGAGAATAGGAGCTGTATCTCACTGATTTTTCAATTATATTCCCATCCCATGGCACAGTGGCCTGGGCACTGGCAGTAGAATACATACATATACATAGATACATGCATAGATACTTATTTGAAGAATGTTTTAGATTTATTTTTAAAATACGTATGAGAATGGGTTAAATGCACTTAAAACATTTGTTATGAACCAAAAAAAGGAGTATTTAGTCATGTCCTAAGGATTGTGAAAGGAATAGGACATTTGGAGTTTCCTTTAGTTCTCAGGACAGAGCTAAAATCTTTTGTTATTAATAGAATTGCTCCTGCTATTCAACAGACATTTACTCTGTGCCCCCAGAATAATAACTGCATCAAAGGAGGAATTTCTTCTGCCTATGCACTTCTGTATCTTTATTGTTTAGATAAGTGCCAGGTATATCTTCTCAATGTGTTCAGTAAATTTGCTGGGTAATGTGTGCACTGCAGAAAAGAGCAAGTGCAAGGTATTATGGGAGAACACAAAGGCAAATCTTAGTTTCTGTCCTCAGTGTGTGTTTGATCTAATGGAAGAGTTTACAGTAGATATGATATTTTCTATTTTAGATATGCTTTGTATATAAGTGTATAGGGTAAAAAGTAATAATTATGCTTAAAAATTTTTATTCAGAGTTCCAACACAAACATGTTTTAGTTTCCCATTTGTCAATTCAGGAATGAATCACATCAAATATATATTGAGATAAAGATAAACGATGGACAAAATTAGTGGAGAACATTGGTCAAAATGGTATCCTTTGCCAGAAAATAGTGACCATCACAGACCCAGAGGAAATTGAAAAGGGCTATCTTAATTTTTTTTTTTTTTTTATAAAAGGCTGAAGCCTGAATAAGCCACATATTGCCTACAAAGAACTCCAAAGTAAAATGTAGGGTTGGCAGCCAGATTCTGCCCGTTGCTTCAAGTACTATCACAGTTCACTCTTCCCCATGGCTGGTATGCATGTTTCAGCTCATTTCTTACCGTTATAAATAATTCATTAGGCGCTATATGTAATTCACAATCTTCCCTGAATATTGGAAGTCACAGGCATGCCCATGCCTCATGGTTCCAGCTATTTGTGAGTGTTGCTTTTAAGTGCCAGTGATATGGTTCAGTAAATTATTAGAAGCATATTAATTAGTAGTTTTTCATTAGGCAGTGCTGCAAGAAAGATCAGCAATAAAATGTTAACTGGTAGATGATCTGATTTGCTGCGTATCTTATAAAACAAAACCAAACAAAATTTGGTACAAGTTCATAATCTCTGTTGCATTAATTAATTCTGGTATTCACTAATGAACTCTAATATTAATAAATTAACTTATGCATAACGAATATTGGATCATGAAGTGATATTTCTATGTTTAACTTTTTGCCTTGTCCCTAGAATTTAAAATTAGAATAAACATTAGCCTAATCTGCTCATTAAGAATGACATAGCTGAAGCCCAGAGATGAAATGAAATATGACTTACCCAAGGTTACATTTCTAAATATTTGGGAGAAAAAAACAAAAACAAAATCCTTGAATTCATATTCCCCATCATGACTGACTTCTTTCCCTCCCTTCTGCCTTTTCTTTACTTCCCTTCCTTCCTTTTCTTGTTGTGAATTGATAATTTGCTTTCAAACAGAATAGAGGAGTGCAAATGTTCAAATATGTGAAAATCCAGATTTTTTTCCTCAAAATACATTTCCTAAGACTAAGTGCATCAGAATTGCCTAAGGTTCATATTAAAGATAATTGGCTCCCATAAAAGACTTATAGGACTAGAATTCTTATGGTGTCACCCCAAAATAACATGATTATTAAGTTTATTAAGTTTCCAAAGTTATATTTAGTCAATGTTGAGACCCACAACTCTAAATGAGTGTCATCACATTTTTTATATCATCTTCCAGGTCATGTGAGCACTCTTGGCTCAATGGAAGCTGAGACTTAACTCTGTTTTGTTCACTGCTATATTCTAAACACTTAAGTCTGGTATTATAAAACAAAGCACAAGACTAATAAAAAATGCTTGTAAACATGAATGATTGTATGCCTAAACAAATAAATGAAAAAGGAATGCTAAAGTAACCACTGCTAAGGTTGAGTTTTCCAAAGGTTAAAAAAAATTAATATGGTTATTATACATGTTGAAATTAACACATTTCAGAGATTTTATTCAACTCACTAATTAATGAAGTGACTAGTAAAATAATAAAGAAGGTTCTTACAGAATTTAAGGAAAAAGTTTATCTATGAGTTCAGCAAAAATATTTAAGAAAAAGAAAAATATGTTAGAATAAATTAATACAAATAAGTTAAACACAAAGCTACTTCTGGTCCTTTGGGGAAAAACATTATTGTATTTGGGTTGTTTTTTCTTCTACATGGATGTCTATAAATTAACATGTAACTTTACAGTATCTGAACTTTAATCAAGTTCAGTTCAGTCGCTCAGTCGTGTCCAACTCTTTGCGACCCCATGAACCACAGCACGCCAGGCTTCCCTGTCCATCACCAACTCCCGGAGTCCACACAAACCCATGTCCATGGAGTCGGTGATGCAATCCAACCATTTCATCCTCTGCCGTCCCCTTCTCCTCCTGCCCTCCATCTTCCCCAGCATTAGGGTCTTTTCCAATGAGTCAGTTCTTCACATCAGGGGGCCAAAGTATTGTAACAAGCAGATAAGTCAAATAAAATATGTTCTTCTAGGAAATTGAACAATCCTTGTACAGGCCTGTTAAAACATACCTACCATGACCCTGAAAGAACACGTAATCAACCTATTATTTTATTTCCAAGTGTTCAATAATCTTTTCTCACATCACATTTGGCCAAATGCAAAGCAGCATAACAGTTAAATAACCTATAAGTTATGGAGGAGATGGACTAGTGGGAGTGGATAGAATATTATTCTAATCCTCGAGGGGTTGTTTCAACAATGTAAAGAGAGAAAGAGAGATAAAATGTGGCTTTATAATCTGGGAAAACATTCCCAGGCCTGTGTTAAAACATAATTCCACTAGTTACTCAGGAAGTAAAAATCCATGTTAAGTGGCAATATGGCCCTTGGGTCAACACAACAAACAAGTCCTAGCCTCATGTGTTCTGGCTGTGTGTCCAGTGATTAGTCATTTTATCTATGTCACTTTACTCCTCAGGGGAATAGTGGAAATGATGGTATGTACCTAGCACATTTTGGTTGTGAAGAATGAATGAGACAAGGCCTATGAAAGACCTAATTCAAAGTAAACTCACTATCAGTTTTGGCTTGCATTACCATCATCCTGAAAGTAATTGAGGCTGCAGAAGGAGAGGCAAGGTAGTTGAACGTTTACAGAATCTCAGTCTTATAACCAGCACAGTCAAGAAAGCTGTTTCTCTAACCAGATAGTAAAGAAAAATGACCAGGTTCATAACACATCCTGAGGATGCAGCAGGCCAAGTAGTGAACTGCACGGCTGGTGCAGTGATCACTTTGCAAAGCGACCATAAATGGCCACCGAAAGAAGATTCCCAGTTGTGGACAGGAGTCTCCAGGCTTAGGCTGAAGTGATTCCTGTAGTGATAAACCACACAAAACTGTGACTCAGGCACAGGAACTGAGGTCATCTCAAAAAAAAAAAAAAAAAAGTGATCTACTAGCAGAAGAAAAAACTCACATATGGAAAAAATTTCTGAACCTCTAGTCAGACATCAGCTAGAACCAAGCTACAAAAGCATCCACTGCTTGGTGTGGCTTTCCCCCTCCCCTGATTATTGCTTCTTAGGCTTCTTTTTCTATTCAATTTTGTACCTACTACTTCTTTTCCAAGGTGATGCCCCAGGAAACATCTACTGTAAATAATAATTATATTTTGATGTTTATGATCTGTTTACACAGTGATCAGCAACAGAATGAAGAATGCTGAGCTGCCATTGTCAAACCCCATTAGCACTGAATATTAGCTATTGCCTTTTCCTAGATTGTAAGAGAGACCAAAAGCTATCTCTCTCTTGGTTACTGCATTAATCCCGGAGTATACCATAGCACTCCACATGTTAGAAACATAGCGTCTACAGGTTATACTGATATACTGACAAGTAAGTCTTGACATCGACACTATGATGAACACTACTTATGCACATCAAAGATTCTCTTGGTCTCACCTCTTTCTCATGCCCGCTGTTGCTAAAGTGGGCAGTGCCAGGGCCTCCAATCAAGTCCATAGGCGTCTTAACATCTGTGTTGTTGCTGCACTGTGTAATGTCTCAGGACCCTCTTTGGTGCTAATAAACACAATAGCATTGTGTAAAACTTCCATCAAAGGGGAAAAGGAGCTTCTATACCCCACCTATCAAGAGGAAAGATGGTCCAGAAGTGAATTTTGCTCCCTAGGAAGTTTATTGGATTGTCTTTTCCTCCTTCTGGCTACATTTCCTCCTGGCCTGTGAAACCACATTTCCCACCAGAGTGCTCTGATAGAAGTCTCTATCTCAGGTTCTGTTGCTAGGGAAGCCCAACTAACTGTGAGGCATTGCTGCCCTAAGCATGGATTAAAATAATTTTCCTTGGTGGAAATTCCAATCCATATTGTTATAGATTTCCTTTGTAGTGGATAAGTCTCCCTACCTTCAGAGCTGCATAACTCTTAGGTGAATCTAGGAAAGAGAGCTGCAGATAAATTATGAAAAGGTACCTTCTCACTTACGGGGAGAAATAACAGGCAAGTTATTCTTACAAGTTCAGAGACCAGGAGAAAAAAGAATGAGAGGAGGAAAGAAATTAACACTTCAAAAATATACAGTGTTTTATTCAGCATAAATATTTTGTTTCACATTCAGCCCTCACAACTATATTTCCGTGAAGATACTAAAGTCTGCACATTGTAGATGAATAATCTGAGATTTCATATGGTAACTTCTTCACAGACATACAGCTGCAAAAAGGCAGAGTAGCAAAAATGAGCATGGGTTAAAGGCCACAGAGAGAGAGAGAGAGAAGGAGGGATGGAAGAAAAGGAGGAGAGAGATGGAGAAACGCTAATGAGTTTAGACGGGAAGAGTAATTTATAAAAATAGGTGGAAGGAAACTAAAATATAATCTCTCTTGAAATAAATTCCTTATAGGATTTTGGTTTTGTTCAAGTCGCTTAGCTATTTCAGCTGTAGTATTTTTAAATGGAATGACAAGTTTAAAAGCACAGACTTCCAGCATTTGTTTTACTGAGTAATATTACAAGACTGCTCATTTAAAATCTGTTCCTATTGTTGAAACATAAAAGCTGACTAGTGCCTGATTTTGAAGGATATGCATTTGTAAAAGTATAAAATATTTGATCAAGTGCATCCTTCTCAGACGAGTGCTGGGGCATCACTCAGGATAGTGCAAGTTTTTGGTTTGCCCTCTGCTCATAGCATTGGCAAAGGTCATAGTGTGCTTAAATTCACATTTGGGTAGCTCTTTGATCTGCATCCTTAAATATCATTATTACCAATATCTCTTGTAATGATTAAATAGCTTGAACTATATGAACAGCTAGTTTTAAACATGATCAAATTCTTGAGCTTCTTAATACCAACTCCCAGATTATGAAAACTCAGATTTTTAAAAATTTTAAAATGTATTTATTTTAATTTGTCTATTTGGCTGTGCCAGGTCTTTAGTTGCAGCACATGGAATATTTAGTTGTGGCATGCAAACTCTTACTTGCAGTGTCTGGAATCTAGTGCCCTGACCAGGGATCAAAACCCGCCCTCCCCCCCCACCCCCTGCATTGGGAACATGGGGTCTTAGCCCCTGGACCATTAGGGAAGTACCAAAACTGTTAGAATTTAATAGCACATTAGATTAATACATTGTCTCATTCAATATCTCGAGGGCTTTGTGGAATGGGTACCTTTAGTCAGTGTCTCTGTACAGATTAATCTCTGTACTGGGGGCAGTTTTTCACACCCTGCCCTCTCCCCAGGGGATATTTGTCAATGCCTGGAGATGATTTTGGTTATCAGAACTTCTTACAGTAAAGAGAACACCATCTACCTGCCCCTCACTTTATAAAGACTTTCCTGGCTCCAAATTCCAATAGTGTCAAAGTCAAGAAATCCTGTGTTAGTCCATCTATAAAGATAAGTAAATCAAATACTAGAGAACCCAAGTTAATTGCTGAAGATTACATCGCTGGTCATTGTGTTCTCTCACAGTCTAATTAGGACTAGAAGCAAAATATTTCCTTCTATTCATATGCAACTTTTATAGGAATTGTAATCCCATTTTAAATTGATGCTTGTGTATCCAGTCATGTCATAAAAACTCTGTATTAAAAGGAAAATTTCTTCTATAATTTGCAAATCAAGAAGGACATATTAAGGGGGTGTGAGAAGGCTGTGCTCTGCCATAATCTTAGTATATGTTGTCTTTCACTCATGAAACTGTCCCAGGATTGCCAGGTGAGAATGAGGCAAAGAAAGAAAGTTTAGTTACCAAATTAAAACTGAGTTACGTGAGAGGAGAAAGGGAGAATAGGAGATTTGTCCGGGAGGTAAGAGAGATGATTCAGGAGGACATTCATGTGGATGAAGAAAGCACAGCCTGCAGCAATTCTTTGATTCAAGTTCAAGTGCCCTGTGGGTTTTAAGTGATGCCTGCCGGTGCTGTTTTTGGGTGTGTGAAGAGTAGCTTCAGTAATCTAATCTCATGTGAGTTTAAGACTCACAATGAAGCAAGTTTAAAGGCAGGAAACTCTGACCCATTGGCAGGAAGAGTGGATGCTTTGTTATGGGTTGGGGCCTGGAGAACACTCTCTGTACTGATTCTGATTCTGCGGTCAGAATAAGCCAAACACTGAAGATGGTCAAACCTGAAACACACAGAGGATGCACCCCAATGCCCCTTCTCTCTCCTGGTAATGTCTTGCCCAGAATTCTGAAATATCAGTGATTCACTGTTTAGTTTCCTAAATTTAATAATCTGAAGCTCAGTTTTTTGGGACACTGTGGGAGACACTAATTTGTAATTTTAAGTTAGCTTAAAACATTTTTCTCCTTTTGTATCAGGAAGCAGACACTTAAGGTCATTTCTAGATCAAGACAGCCAATTTGGGGTTTTATTTGTATGTATTGTTTTATCCCCTCAAATGTCTCAGAGTAGCTGGACATATTTTGCGGCTTTGGGACAGGAAGTGAATATGGCCTGAAGAGATCATGTGGCCTGTCTAGCCCTTAGTTACCATCTTTCCATGCAGGTACTTACTGACATCATCAAATTTGGTTCTTAACTGTTGCCACATCGCCATGCTAACAGCTATTGCTGCTCTGTGATTGATCCTCTGGTCTGACTGTCATGTCTTGCCAGTCCTGCAGACTCTAGTGTTCACTTAATGTCCTCGTCACAAGCGTAGTCCTGGGCATTCAGCTATCCTTCATCTTTTAAATTATATCAGCTACTACATATTAGCAAGTCATCCTTTTACATACTTCTAAAAGCCATTCACTTTTATGTCCTTATATCATATCCTAGTTGTTCACCTGGATCATTATAGATTTCTAATTATTCCTCCTTGCCCTAGACATGAAGACTGAATTGGCACATCCAAAATGCAAAACTTGGACACACAGAATTTATAGACTAGAATCCTGAAATCCAAGATTTTGGAAGAGCCAGCAAGTCTTTCACCTTTTGACCCCTCCTATATCTTATCCCTGGGGTCTCCAACTTTAGTGCCTTATGATCTGAGGGGGAGCTGATATAATAAAAATAGAAACAAAATGCACAATAAGTGTAATGTGCTTGAATCATCCTGAAACCATCTCCCCCGACCCCAGGCCATGGAAAAATTGTCCTCCACAAAGCCAGTCCCTGGTGCCAAGAAGGTCGGGGACTGCTGTCCTACCATATACTTTAAAGTCTCAGTGTTGTATCACTTGTAGCACTTCCAGACCCCGTATATTCCAGTCTCTTTCCTGGCTCCATGCATCAGTTCATGCTCTTTTCTCTGCCTTCGATGCCCTTCCTAACTTAATTTATGTGGACAAACTAATCACACACGTTAAGCCTATAACTTACGAAGTAGTATCATCCTCATTTCTCTAACTTCTAGAAAAGTCTGACTGGTTTTCTCAACACACTGTTTTGAATGGAAAATTCAGGCCTCATATAATAGATAGTTATGCAAGTGTAGGGACTATGTCACACATTGTTTTTTCTTTTAATCCCGGTCTCAAGCAAAATGCCTGGAAGACGTATGCTAGTCGCTCGTGCTTTTGCATTGACACCGTGGAAGCTCAGAGCAGGTGCCTGTACTCTAGAGAACTGAGCATACCTGGCTTCTCCAGTCTGATGTTAGTTTATGGCTTTGTGGGTTGAGATGGCTGATGTAATATTAAGTTGCTCCTTACTTCAGAATAACAGAAAACAAACTTTACCAAGGAGATGCAGAAGAGATAAGCACATGTTCGTGTTTATTCTGCCTTCATCTTTGCTGTTCTACTGCATAGGACAGCTTCTCTCCTCTAGTCACCCCAAAGAGCAGTAATTCTCTAGCTGCACTCATGTGCTTCATGGATCATTGAATGCCCTTTTATACTTAATAGCATAGTTCAGTTTGCTCCTCCTTTCTTCCCGTCTGTTATATAACAAAGTCACTAATAACCACCAAAGTCCTACTTCTGCAGTACCCGAGTCAAAGTCCTTCTCTGCTTAGCAATCTTTCCTTTTCCAAGGATCATAAATGTTTTAAAAAGATTAAAATTGCTGAAAGACTCCCCCTTATGCCTCACTCCCAGAAAAGTAATGATTCATCTGGGCTTTTATTCTGGTTACAGTGATCCCAGTGTTTTGAAATGCCTCTCTAGACTTGCAGCTCAGGAAAAAAAAAAAAAAGAGTCTGCTCCTTTTCCATTCCAGAGCCCCTTGTAGAGGTGAACTACCCATTAACCCCAAAAAGGAGAAGGAAGACGGGTTAGGAAAGAAAGCACGTTTGACCCAGCAGTAGCTGACTCCCTGGAAAATTGCCAAGCAATATCAGACAATGAAAGAATCTATTCCTTAAACTTTAACATGCCCTTTCTCTGACATACTTGCTTAAGATACTTGAGAAATACTTGTGAAATACTTAAGATACTTGTGAAAACTATCCTCCGAGGTTTTTCCTAAAGTGTTGACTGCTTCAGAAGCCAATTTCTTCCTGCCCACACCTTTGTCCTTGCATGCCAACTGCTATTCTCCAGTTCTGGCCTCTACCACGCTCTCTTGATTTTGTCATCTTGGTGCCTTCCAGCCCCTGTGTTAGAGGCATCAATTTGGATGTGTCTGAGTTCACTACTTTATCCAGGGTTTTTACAACCTGGTTTCCACAAAGTTTCTACATTAAAAATTTAACTGTGTTCCATGCTTCTACATAGGGAGAATTGATTTTCTTTTTTTTTTTTTTTTCCATTTATTTTTATTAGTTGGAGGCTAATTGCTTCACACCATTTCAGTGGTTTTTGTCATACATTGACATGAATCAGCCATGGATTTACATGTATTCCCCGTCCCGATCCCCCCTCCCACCTCCCTCTCTACCCGATTCCTCTGGGTCTTCCCAGTGCACCAGGCCCGAGCACACATAGGGAGAATTGATTTTCAAATGATCACTTTAAAAAGTGTTCACTGTAAATTTTGATTAAGTTTTCTAATTCCTCTGGTAAGAAGGAAACCAAAAACAAGGTTGATTCAGTTTGTTAATGAACCTAAGCACTAGTGGAAAGGAAAAATAAGTGACATGGGCTGTGATATATTTGTTTTTAAATAAATGATTGAAAATTACCATTTGGTAACAAAATAGAAAAAAAATAAAAGCTGGGTGAGCACATAGGATTTCTGAATTTTCATCTGAACTGTAAAATGAAAAAGGGTGTAACCCTAACCAAATGACTAATTCCATTGTCTCAATTTACTCATACATAAAATGTGTCAAGAGGTCTATCGGAATTTCAGAAATTGCTGTTTCACATGTAATCTCCACGACTTGTTCCTATTTTAATATTCTCTTGAAATGTTTACCCCTTATATTCCGATTTCCCACTTAGAGAAATCTTTCTCTTTGTTGAAAATTTAGTCAGTAATCAACACTTCACAAAAGCTTTTCTAGTTTACATGCTTTTGATACGGTTATTTTCTGTTTCTCCTGGGCACCAAATAATATATTGTATCCTTCTCTCATAGTACCTATTTTGTTGTGCTGTGATAATTTGTTGACATGGAGATTTCAAACTAGAGTATGCAAATGATCAACTATGTGTATCTTTTAAGCTCTGTACCCTAGTGCTCGGGACGATAGCCAGCACAAAACAAATCCTCAGCATTTGATTCTCTTTAGCTTGAATAAATGTGTATCATATATTTCTCATGCAAGATTATAAAGTATCTCAGCCTTACCTCTTCCTGCCGTGACTGATTCTGAGCAGTCTTCCACCAGTTCAGTTTGAGTGCAACCCAAAGTACTTCGCTGCAAACCTGCTTCACACATCTCTCATTTTCCATTCTGGCATTTCTCTGAATGCCCTTTGTGGGATGCACTAGACACTCATATATGAGAAAGCTGGAAATGCAGGGGAACTAATGACCTGGCATCACGTTTCAGCAATGCCAATGGATACATGTTCCATCCTTTAGTCATCTAAACCCACAACTCTGACATGGATTCCATAAGTCTTCTCAGAGTGTTCTGGGAAGTTTGAAAGCGCTAGTCACCTACCAAAATGGTCATGCATCTTTGAATTGGTTTTACCTCTTTTCCAATTTACCTGCAATCCCTCCCTTCTGCTTTCTAGGATTATTTACCAGATAAGGTAAGACCCTTTTAGGGCTCTTCTTTTGACTGAAACCGAAGTAAATAAAAGTTTACAAAAGTAACTTCAATGGTAACCTTGAAATGCTCCATAAAAGTGAAACTGCATAATAACATACCAGAACTTTGTGCAAGAAAAGTTAAAATGGATAATGTTGAAGATTCATGCTGCAAATTTTAAAGTTTCCCTAGATGTGTTAGATTATATTTTACCAAAATTAACTAAAATTTTCAGTCTAAAATGACCTTCCAGAACAGTGTCACTCTCTCATCAAGGTTTGCGGTCTATGTCTTTGCCCCTTAAAACTGGCTGGACTTCTGCAACTGCCTTTATTAATAGAACATACAGAAAGTGATGCTGTGACAATGGCAGTGTTACATTAGAAGAGATGATGTACTTTCCATTTGTCTTTCTATTGGGACACATCCCTTTGGATCCCTGAAATTTCCTATAAGAAATCTAGCCACTCTAATGGTACCATGCTGGAGAGAGTCTATAAAGAAACCATACAGAGAAAGAAATGCTGAAGGACCCCAAGTTGTTTTAGCTCCCAGCTGCTTAAGTTTCCTAGTGCAGGTTCCAGACATGTCAGATGAGTACCTTTTGAAATGAATCCAGCCCTGCCATATTCTAAACACAATCTCATCAAAGATTCTGACCTGGAACTTTGTAGTTGAATCATTTTTATATACTGAATCAAAGAAACAGCAAATGATTGTTAAACACTAGGTGACCTTTTAAAAAAATCCTACCGCCTCCTAATACATAGTCTTAAATCTCTTATGAATACAATAGCTTGATGAAAATAATAGTAAATATTTGCTGATATTCTCATATTGGGGCAAGAGAATTTTTCGTTCTAAATATTTTCACATCCTGCCAAAACAGCTGTTTGTGGTAGACATAGGTCAAACCATAGAAATATTTTATGTCACAGAGAACAATAAAACCAAACAAAGAGATGGTAAACCCAATTAATTCTACTACTCAGTTGCACAAGTTTCAAATCATGAATTGACATTTTATAGAAGCAGCTATAATTATGTGTCTAACCTTGATTAATTTGTTGCTACTGTTTTCACCTTTAAGTGCATTTGGAAACATTTAACCTCTTTTTAAGAAAAAAAAATTGTATGGAAATCTAAAGTAATATATGCTAAAACACATCAGTAATTTTGTAATCCTCAAGTGTGGTGAAAGTGAAAAGTGAAAGTGAAGTCGCTCAGTTGTGTCTGACTCTTTGCCCCCATGGACTGTAGCCTACCAGGTTCCTCCATCCATGGGATTTTCCAGGCAAGAATACTGGAGTGGGTTGCTATTTCCTTCTCCAAGAAGGCTGAAACACATTTTTAAAAAGGTCACAGATTCTTTGCTGGACCACTCATCAAAAAGTTGTATATTTATCCATCCTTCCAGTTTTGACTTGGTGATATGACTTGTAGTTACCAGTGTAATAGTAAACATGATTTAGGGAGAAGTTGGAAATTGCTCTGCATTGGAACTTGTCCAGTCTTAATGCTGGGAACCCTTCAAAGACCATATGAAGAAAGTCTACTCAGCTACCTGCTGGATGATAAACCACATGGAGAAAGGCTCCATCCATCTTAGCCATCCAAGAGTTCCAATTAAAGCCCCAGATATTTAAGCACAACAGTTTTAGATTATCCAGCCCCAGATCAGCTAGCCTAGACTAGAAGAAAATGAAAGTATACTGTCAGTCAGTTGTGTTCGACTCTGTGACCCCATGGACTGTAGCCCCACGGTGCTCCTTTTTCCATGGGATTCTCCAGGCAAGAATACTGGAGTGGGTAGGTATTCTCTTCACCAGGGGATCTTCTGAATCCAGGGATCAAACCTGGGTCTCCAGCATTGCAGACAGATTCTTTACCATCTGAGACATCGGGGAACTGAATCACCTAGTCAATTCACAAATTTTTGGATAAATAATTAATGTTCATCATGTCAATGTGTGGGGTGGTTTGTTATGTAAAAATCTGATGGATACAAATGGACAGTGTTTTTAGTATATGAATCACATGAAAATACATGTCTCCTATTCACCTTGCCAACTATCCTGTCCTGAAGTATAACATTGCTAGGGAAAGTCTGTTTCCTTTTCGACATTCATTTCTGGAAATCACTTTCATGCTGTAATTACAAGCATGATGGCAGTGCTTGATTCTCAAGTGAGCCAAGCTGCTGAACCTAAATTCACTTGACCAGCTGGGTCAGTGAAAATAAATGGCTTTCTTTGACCAGACTTGGCTTGGCTCCTTAATAGTATCATTTTATATCCCTGGTTCAAGGACACAATTTTGCTGGGCAGGGGCACATTACTGATAAACATGCCACAAAGAAATAGTTGGCTTGTACTGCAGATGAAATTTTTTTTCTTTTTTTTTTGCACACAAGAAATCCCAAAAGTTTTCTTCTACTGGGTTGGCCTGAAGGTCAGACCACATTAAAGGTTAAAATCATGGTTTGGCTGAGTTTGAGTGCAAAGGAAACTGCTTTAATTGTACTTTTCATAAGCAGCACAGTTGGGCCAGGACACCTTATTCATAGTCACTGTGATCACTTGTATTCTGGGAGTGAAATTGTTTTCTCCCATTCTTAAATTGTTGCAAAGGAACAGAGGTATATGTTTCATTCTGACTGGTGTACTACAGAAAACACCTCATTTTTAATATATTCTTAGGTTCAATCTCTAGGCCTGCAGAATAGTGTCAAAAACTCATGTGCATTCAAAGTTTTCAGGTGTCATATTTTATCAATCACCTATAATAGATAATCTACAAGCTCTGCCTTCACAATAACTATTATGTAGCTCACAAGTATGACACAGTTAACATCACACTTCAGGCTGAATAATCTGACAACTTTTCATTTAAAAATAATAAAGGGCTCACAAGGTATATTTTCCCACACATGCTTTATTTCACAGTACGTCCATACTTTCAGTTTGTATTATTCTCTCTCTGACATTTTGCATGTCATATGGTGGGTTTCCTCAGGGAAAGTAAATCAAATTTCTGCCTGGAGTGCAAACTGACTAATAATAATCATCACTATAAAGGAGTCTGTTGTGTTTAGGACCAAAAGTGCTATCTGGTTGTTATGGCAACCCAGATTTGAAAAGGGATGCCTGGTTGTGAGGGGCAGGCACCAGCATCCCCAAACCAATTCTTCATCCAAGCTTCTCCCAAAAGAATAATTTCTAGTCATTCCTAAAATGGATGCAGAGTGACGGATTGTCAGCTCATATGAACTAATCTCACTCAGTAAAGGGACCACCTTTTCATCATAGAAGGTGATATTTTCACTTGACTAATGTTGACAAAAAGAGGCTAAGTGCTTGGTACTCATTAAGGCCATATATATCAGCAGTGCTAATTGATATTACAGAGACTATGGATAAATCTAGTTGGGTATGACTTCCTCTTCAAATGTGTTCTGATCTCTCTCCATCCTTCAAGCAGAAATCACGACTCTCTTATCTGGACAGTATTGGTCCATCATAAATAACTGTATCAAAGCTGGTATGACATTATTTCAGTTATCCTCATCAAGATATTTCAACCATTCATTTACATATCAGTCACTTCATTAGACCAAGAAGTCTACACACACAGTTTTTTATTTTTTTTTTTTTTATAATTTTCTTTCTTCTTTCTTTTTATTTTTGCTGTGCTGGGTCTTCCTTAAAGTGTGCAGGCTTCTCTAGTTGTAACATGTGGGCTTTAATTGCTCTGCAGCATGTGGGAGAGCTTAGCTCCCCAAAGAGGGATCCAACCCATGTCCCCTGCACTAGAAGGCAGATTCTTTACCCCTGGGCCCCTTGGGGAGATCCCAAGCAGAAGTTTGATTCATCTCTTTTTCCCCAGCTGCTGGAGCAATACATGCATCTCATAATTTTTTTGTCCATTCAATGATCTGAATTGTGTATGCAACTACAATGACAGTGCCATTAATATACTCTTGATATTCAAGGCACAGATGCACTACAGTATTTTCTGTATTGATAGTTTAAGGAGTTTAGAATACAATTCAGAAAGTTTACCCCCTCTGAAATGCAGCTTTCCTGTATGGAAAATGAGAGCTTAAAATGTTCTCTCTGTGTGTTGTTTGAAGAAGATATGAAATAATGTCAGTAGAATACAACAATGTTTGTTTAATTCCCTGAGGATAAATTCTCAACTTGTATTCAATGTTACTTGAGCCCTTTGACTCAGTAGAGCAAAGCTCAGACCGTTTCTCCTGCAGTCCGTGTTTTTATAAATCATTATTCATTGAGACTGATTGTCACTGGATTGTTAAATGATTGGTTCATGTAATTGACATCCAAATGCAGATGTTAAATACAAAGTACAGTCTATTGGAACTATATATTATCCCCTTTCTTTTCTGTTAAAAATGACAATTTCCTTTACATCCAGGATTAGTTTTAAAACATGAAAAAATATATTTTACTTTAAAAGAGAAGGTGGAAACTTTTCCTTTTAGTGACATTAAACAAGTGCCAGTGGGAGGGGGGATCGGGGTGGGGACACATGTAAATCCATGGCTGATTCGTGTCAATGTATGGCAAAAACCACTACAATATTATAAAGTAATTAGCCTCCAACTAATAAAAATAAATGGGAAAAAAAAAAAGTGCCAGTGTCATTTGAGTCTTAGGTACAGAGTCAATGATGATGTCATACAGAGAAATCTGAGAACAGGAATTCAGATCCATTGTTTACCAATAAGTTAGAAGAATATGCCTTCTTTTTTCTGCTTTATTGTCTAAATCTATTTATTCTCTGTATTATAAATATTTAATTTCCTGCGTATTATGATGTTTTGATGTCTGAACCTTTTTGGCTGAGTAGAGACTGTCTCTCCCTGAGCAAGCCAGTTCTCAGAGCAAAGAACCCATTCTAGAATGTCTTTGATATGCAAACTAACCAGTGCAGTGTCTTACCCCTCTGTCTGGTCCACACACCCCAGATAGAGGCAATGGTCTTCTGCCTTAGGCATCGCAGAGCCAGATGCCTGGCAGTTAGGGGCCTCCTCTCTTGCTGAGACTGTTCAAACGTAGCCAATCCTAAACAGCTTACCGTCTCTTCCCTTGCCTTTCCCAAGGAAACTTCAGTAAGAAAAAAAAAAAAAACAAACTTTCATCTAAAGCATTTTCCTAGGCCCTGTTTTCTGCTTCCTAAAGATACTCAGGAGTCTTCTCCACGTGTTCCGTGTGGCATGGCGTGTGCCTCCTGTCTTCAGGACCTGTGAGGATAGTTAACTTTGCACCTGAGCCCCTCCCCTTGTGGCCACACCTGAGTGACCAACTCATAAAGGAGTATAGAGCATCCTCCCTTCCAGAGCACTTCACTGACTTCACATTATCTCTAAGATTACCTCTGCCACCCAAGATGTATTCCTACCATAGCATTGCCATAGCATCTTCCATACTCTACCTGAATTCATTATTATATTTCTGCCTCCAAACTGTAGTTCCTCTGCCTGGAACACAACCCCTAACTTCTGTCTCCCTTGAAAAAGTATTCATCTTTTTAGACTCAGTTCATTTGCTATCTCTTTGGAGATTTCATTCTATTTATCACCTCCATCCTTCCACCTATCTTTAGAATTTATCTTCACTCCACCCCTAAGCTGCACCTGTGCAAAACTATAGTACATAATAATTAATATGTTGTCTTATTTTGACATGTATCAATTCCTTATTATAGAGTAAGCTACTTCAGGACAGAAGCACCAGAGTTAGCAGAGTGCTTAGTAGTATGTGGAAAATACTAAATATATCTTAATCTACATTGAATTATTTGTATCATAGTGAAACTGTCAGTTCCACACAATTTAGAAATCATAGCAAAAACGTTGTCAATAAAATACTTCATCTCACAAATTTTGCCTGTAACATACTGCCTTCATTCATTATGTATTTCACAATTTTACATAATTAAAAGTTTTGTATGCATACTAATTAACTCATGGTTTTTCATTTAATAGTATAAGTCAAATATTTCCGGTTTGTATATACTTCACTATTTGTTTTTAATATTTCTTACCCTCCCCAGTTAAAGTAATGCAATTAGTTCATACTTCTATTTTTGGAAGGTATATTCAGTGCTACTTCTTTGCACAATTTTTTTTTTTCTTCTTTGGATGATTTCCTTAGGATATGCTCCAAGAAGCAGTATCACTAGTCTAATGGACCTGCCTATTTTCATTTGTCAAAATGCATGCGTGCTCAGGCACTCTAGTCATGTCCTATTCTGCAATCCCAAGGACTATAGCCCACGAGGCTCCTCTGTCCATGTAATTTTCTAGGCAAGAATAGTGGAGTGGTTGCCATTTCCTACTCCAGGGGATCTTCCTGACCTAGTGATCAAACCCGTGTCTCCTGCTTCTCTTGCATTGGCAGACAGATTCTTTACCACTGAGACATTCTTTACCACATGTTACACTCCTGTATGTTATAATACACATTGCCAATTTTTCCAGAAGAGATTAAACCAATTTGCACAGATACCAGGCACCAACATGGACTTCTTTCTCCCTATCCATGCTCACCCTGGCTGCAGTGACTGCTGTCCTCTAATGTGATAACTCTGTAAGTCCTGTTTAATGTCATTAAGTACTGATAGGTTTCATTCTCTTCAAATGCACAAGCATGCGCTACGTACATACAGTATAGCAAAGCATTGTGCTAAATTATTGAGAAGGCAGAGAAGAATGAAACATGACTCCTGCCTGGTAGGAACTTTGATTCCAGAGATCAAGACATAGCTCCACACAAAATCCTAATCCAGTGCAGGATGCTCTGAGGGAGGCAGACAGTACCAGCAGGGTAGGGAGAAAGGTTCCACAAAGACATGCTTGGACATATTGGGAAAGCTTATTAATGTAATCTCATTTATTTAGATAGTATGTTCAGGCCTTTCATGTATTCCTGTATCAAATATTTTTGCTTGATAAATATTTGTCACCCTCCTCCTATGTGCCTCATCTGCCTGGGTTATAGACAAACTGTGTAGGTTTGCCCTTTCTTCCTCCAAATTTTATAACTGACCTGGCAGCTCCCTGATCCCTCCCACTCAAGGATTTCAGGGGGGACTGCCCCTTATCAACAGCCCTCATCCCACCTACTCTCATAGCAGGACATCTCCTGCTTTAGACAAAGGAAATGCATTACTCCTCACCGAGTGCTTACTTTATCTATATTGTCAAATTTTGGAAATAATTTCCTGAAATTTGGAGTGTGGTAAATCACATTATTAGCTGCTATGTACTAATCATTTATTATCTATCCCCCTATGTGCAGTCTAGTTAGCCACTATTGTGTATGTATATGTATACACACACATACATTGACTATGTGGAGGACACAGATGTTTTCTTTTAAGCCATTTGCTGTGTTTTTTTTTTTTTTCTTTTTTTTCTGAGCAAATTATTAGTCTGCCTGGACCACACAATAGGGGACAATCAGAAATCACAAAGTCAAATGCTCCAGATACGAATTCTAGCATAGGGTAGTCCTGGACCCAATTTTCCCCTCTTGATTCTTTTTTTAAACACAATGTCTGCCTCCTTTTTAAAATTATTCAGTTTATTCTAGCAACCTAAGTTGTTTCAGAATGCGTAGAGCCCAATTGCCCAAGAGGGAAACATTAATCACCAGGATCCTTATGTTTAGCTATGTTTTCTCCACCAATTTAAGCACTTAGCAACAAAACCCTAGCAATTCAGGTGTTTCAATAAAGTATCACCCTTAGTAATCCAGGTTGCAGAGGAGAAAGAAATCAGCATGTTCTAATAAGCCCTGTAGAAACACACGTTTTCTAATGTAATCCCCATGCTGTTTCTTTTGGTTCAAGCAAGCTCTAATAATACTTCCCCATTTATTGATCCTGGCCCAGGGGCCACTTCACATGGTTCTTCAGACATGACAACTGCCAGCACCTTCAAGACACAACTGCATCCCACCCCATATGAAAACATATTGCCCACTTCCCACACCTGCAGTGTTTTGCAGGGGTAGAGAATTATTCACTCACAGCTGCATCTTGAAATTAAAGTCCGCTTCATTTACTTGACCCTGGAGCCTTGTCCAAACAAGCTCACTTGAGCTTTACCCAGATGGTGGCCATTTACTTCTGCCTCATTCATTACTATTCCCTTAAATCATGGCCTTCAGCCAACTGGCACACTGGCATAGCATTTTAATGGGAAGATTGTACGTCTTTATCCCTGTTTTGGTAAATACAAAAAGTGGCCATGAAAACTGTGACACTATCCATGTCGATTTTCCCCCTACATGTGAGCCTGCATTGAACATCCCTGATGTTTGTTTAATTAATAAACTGAATCAGTTCTGTTGATAGGGGAAAATGGCATCTGTGGATAATAGCAAAAATGATGCTCAGGTCTGGATGTTGTATTAATTGGCTATTGATATAAAATAACTGTATTACAAATGACCCCACACCTAATGGCCTATGAAAACACATATTTGCGTTATACTCATTACTCTGCATGTCAGTGATGATTTGGCTTCTCTAAGGTGGACTCAGAGGGGTAGTACTACTTCACACTGCAGGCTTGTTTTAGAAATCTAAGTAAGTAAATAAGTAAGTTGTTCAGTCATGTCTGACTCTTTGTGACCCCATGGACTGTAGCCTGCCAGACTCCCTTGTCCCTGCGATTTCCCAGGCAGGAATACTGGATTGGATTGCCATTTCCTTCTCCAGGGGATCTTCCTGACCCAGAGATCAAACTCAAAGTCATTTCCTGTGTTTGGAATTAGTGGGTCAGGATAGTAAACCTTGCTTACTATAGAAGGAAAGAAGAGTGAATATTTGTTGAGTCACAAATCCAAAGCAGCATAGTTTCATACTAATTAAAAGGCATAAAGTAATCTTAGAAAATATTGTTATATTTATAACACTGGATTATGAACACCTTTATTATAGAAGATTATTACTTTTATTTCATGACTGAAAAATGATCCACCGCATCTGTGATAGACTAGTGTGTGTGCTTAGTTGCTAAGCTGTGTCCAACTCTTTTGCAATTCCATGGCTTGTAGCCCGCCAGGTTCCTCTGTCCATGGAATTTTCCAGGCAAGAATACTGGAATGGGTTGCCATTTCCTTCTCCAGGGTATCTCCCTGACCCAAGGATCAAACCCATATCTCCTATATCTCCTGCACTGGTTCCCAGCAACATTTAGAATTCCCTTCTTTCTGCATACCTAATATAGAAAGGCACTGGAATGGGGCCATGTGATGAAACCATAATCCGAGCTAGCCTGGATCACTTCAAGGCCAAACCACTTAAGAGCCAGTGTGTGATGGTTTCTTGTTTGTTTCTCCCCTATAAGTTTACTCACTCAGAATAAAATGAGCTTCGCTGATGGCTCAGTAGTAAAGAATCCACCTGCCAATTCGGGAGACACGGGCTCAATCCCTGGGTCAGGAAGATCCCTTGTTGAAGGAAATGACAACACTCTCCCGTATTCTTGCCTGGGAAGTTCCATGGACAGAGGAAACTGGCAGGCCACAGTCCATGAGGTCACAAAAGAATCAGACACATTTTAGTGACTAAATGACAAGCAACAACAAACAGATGTGAAAAGCAAGGGATTCATTCACTTTTTAGAGGTAATGATTTGAGATTTCTCAGGGGTCTTCATTAGAATTGGAACAATGCTCTTTCATTAAAAGACAATTTTTCTGAATTCCATTTGTTAAAAATAGTTTCCAATCTGAGCACCTGAAAGGGTTTTAAAATAGTATGTATTTTAAAGTAGCATTTATTCTTTCCTGATTGATACCAGTGACCATTAGGGGCAAAGTTTTAATAACACCTCGGACTCCACATGCTCTTCCAGATCTTTGACACGCTCTCATCAAGAGGTAGAACCTGCTTCTTCTCCTTCCTCTGTATTTGGGCAGGCTTGTAACTCATTTGTATCAGTAGTGTGTGTACGTATGAGCCCATTTGACTTGGAGTCTATTCACTGCTTGCTGGAATGCTCAGTTTTGGAGCCTGCAGCTACACTGTAAGCAGGCTGACTGCCTTGAGGCTACCATGCTGTGAGGAAGCCCAAGCTATAAAGATGCCTAAGAAGAAAAAGAAATGCTCAGTCAGGCCCAGTACCATGGCTTCTTGGCTGTTTCAGCTCCAGCCACAATCTGACTTCAACTATATAGGAAAGTTCAGCCAAACATTCCAGTCAAGCTCTTCTTAAAATTCTCACCCACAGAAACCTTGAGAAACAATATGATTGTTATTATATTAAACCTCTAAATTTGCTATTACACTACTATTATAACCTGAAAAGAGATTTACAAATGTTACTGGCACAATTATAAGTGAAAGTGAAAGTGTAAGTCACTCATTTGTGTCTGACACTTCATGACCCCGTGGACTGTAGCCTGCCAGGTTCCTCTGTCCATGGAATTCTCTAGGCAAGAATGCTGGAGAGGGTTGCCAGTTTCTTCTATGGGGCCTCTTCCTGACCCAGCATCAAATCCAGGTCTCCTACAAGCAGGTGGATCCTTGTTTGAACCACCAGGGGAGGCCAAAATTGTAAGTTATTTTGTTCAATTTGGGATGAAATTTTAAAATAATTTCTCAGGAGCCATGTCAATTTTCATTCCCTTTGATCTATCATTGTGTTTTCCAAGATTCTAGCCTGTGCTTTATTTGTGACATGTATTTTTAAATTGCTTAGAAATCATGAACAGCAACATTAAAGTACAGGAAGAGAGGATGAGTTAAGCAAATTAAAGCACATCTTTTGAAAGATTTATTGTATAAATTCTAATGATAGGAGTAAAGACTATGCAGCTACATGGGGAAAAGAATAAGGCATTGCATTATTTGGGAAACACATGGTATAAGATTGTTTGTCCATTTTAACTGCAACTGCAAGAAACTTGTTATAGGAATGTGAAAGTGTTAGTCACTCAGTCGTGTCTGCCTCTTTGTGACCCTATGGACTGTAGCCTGTCAGGTTCCTCTGTCCGTGGGATTCTCCAGGCAAGAATACTAGAGTGGGTTGCCATTCCCTGGGGAAGAGTACAAGCAATTGATTATATAATTGAGTTAATATATGACCATTTAAGATTTTAAAATATTACCCAAATGTTTTAATACTTTATTGAAACATATAATATCTGCTTCAACATATAAAATACAAAAAAAAAAAAAAAGTGAAAGATCTGCACTTATGCCTGCTTAAAGGATGAAGATTTTACTTTTTAGAAGTGGAGTGAGGCTAAAGTCTAGATTTGAATGTTTCTGCCACATTCTGGTCATGTCATTCTCTTCTTGTTCTTTCTGTAAAATGGAGATAAAAACAAAGAAAGGTACAGATCGACTGACATCAGGAAAGTAAAGTGTTTCTTGTTTTTATATTGTAATGGTTATATAATTCTAAAAAACAATTTTGAAAACACAGTAGATTCATAGGAATTATTTGTGTTAAGATAATTTTGTTTCCCTTTTGCTTACATTTAAAGTTAATTCTTAGCTGAGAAATACATTTCTTTCATTAAAACGGGCTTCTTTACCAAATTCTTAGAGTCAATTTTTTTCTCCTGCAAAAATGTGCCAATTTTGATATCATGATACAAGGTAGTGTGAAGACTTAGAGACCAAAACACACAATGGAACAACCTGGGTGTTAGTCACTTATTACATACTGCAGAAACATCTATTTTAACTTACTGTAACGGTGCAAATCCCAGAGCAACTTAAAATATGCTCCCAAAGGATGTACGCTTTTATTAAGGCATAATAACTTAAGAGAGGTGATGGCCATCTAATTTGCTTCCGGGCATCATTATCATGATTTAAATGTAGTCTCTGCAAGAGAAAACATAAAGATTATTTACCCTGTTTTACAAGTGAGAAGTTCAAGTGTCAGGAAAGATATTTGACTTAAGACCACAGGCAGGCTCTCTGACTCTGCACCACTGCGTTGGTTGCGGCAGGAGCCCTGACTCAAGTCAGCAATAAACTTCCCTTTTAAAAAAAAAAAAAAAAAGACCACAGGCATATCAGTTCCTCAGTGTCCATTTGCCTTCGCTCCAAGTATTCCAACTTGCTGAAATGATCTTGGGAAGAAAAATAATAGTATTTCCAATATTCTTATCTGAGTAACAAACACATCAACCCCTGCAGACTTACTTTTGATATTTATAGTCTCTCTCTCTCTCACCCTCCAGCCTTGTATTTTATATCTTTGCTGTTGTTTCCCACTCTGAATATTTCCATTTTGATTTATTTGTTTGGCTATACTGGGTCTTAGTTGCGGCACACAGGAGTTTTGATCTTTATTGTGACATGCAGGATCTTTAGTTGCAGCATATGAACTCTCAGTTGCAACATGTGGGATCTAGTTTCCCGATCAGGGGTCAAACCCAGCACTCCTGCATTGGCAGTGTGAAATCTCAGCCACTGGACCACCAGGGAAGTCCCTCCATTTTTAAAAGTGAAAGAGGATCAGGTGTATTAGTGTGTAGCAGAGAAGTGATTCTCTGCTTTCTTTGCACAACTAGAAAATGCTGGGTAAATCACACACACACACAATTCATACCTTTAAGGCGTCAAAAACCCGTGGAAGAGTTGGGGGCGGGGGAGAGAAACCAGAGAAACCAGCAGTTCCTCTGGCAAGTGTGGAGGACTGTCTGAAAATGAAGGGCTTGAAGCACTTGGTCAGTGTCTCCCACTGTACTTTTCCTAGATTCTGGAATAGCCTGGAATAGCTTGGGGGACTTGGGAGGTAACCTGATGCATTTAAAAGGCAGAGTGAGGCCTTGAGCAGTCTTATGATGCTTAGGAAGCAAAGACCCAACCTAGGAGAGCACCCGTTCTAGAGTACACTACCAGTCTTGTAATTATTACAAAATTACTGGTTCAGCCAAGTGATACTGGAATTGTATCTATAACTTCATAAATGTATCCCTTGCCCAAAATCTTTGAGATTACAATTACTTATGTGTTTATGTTTTATGAGGTTGTCATGTTTGATGAGAATAATTATGTTTAATTTTTCATTGGACCCCAGATATCTATAATGGTATGTGGCATATATTAGGGACTCCTCAACAATTTTGGATAAAAAAGTAAAATTGAACTTTTTTTTTCTGATTGTGAATTAGCCAGGCTTATTTCACCTGGTGCGCTGCAGTCCATGGGGTCGCAAAGAGTCAGACATGACTGAGTGACTGAACAACAAATTTCACCTTTATACATTTTCTGTCTTCCCTGCCCCTATTTCCCCCATTATTGACACTTTAAGAATTATGGGCTTTTTGTTCTATTTTCATAAATACTTTTATATCCTAACAATATTTCCTTTTAATTTGTTACAAATATATCTCTTTTCATGGGTGTCATGAGGAAATACTCCTTGATCTTTGTGATTGTGTCAGCAATAGATGGCAGAACCTTGGACCTCATTTCTGCCAACCAGTGGCTCTCAATATCCCTCTGGGACACCCAAACTTGAAAAATGATCACAAGTCATAGGTAGGATCTGGAGAATGGGAAAAAACAAAAACAATAAAACCTGTTGAAGCATGTACCATATGTAGTCATTTAAATACAGTATATGTAATAACACTATCACAACAAATCTTTATATACATTACACCAATGAGGAAATTGAGTCTCAGAAAGTTTATTTTTCAAGGCTAAATAGTTAATAAGGAGCACAACAACTATTCAGATTCCCATCTGTCTCAATTCCCACCATTTAATAATTAGATTGAAAGGAATTTCCTTAAGGGAAGCCCAATATATATTTAAAAATTTAAAACAAAGTAGCCCCTGTAGGTTCCATTGTGTAGCTTAGAAATTCTTATAGTAAAATGGTTTAGAGAAAGCGTTTGTCTCCATTTCAGTTATCCTTAATGAAAGTCCCATATTGGACTCCCAAATAACTCTTGCTAAGTCTTTTAACATATAAGCCTTTGTTATCTAGAGAAGACCCATGACGAGCTGACCATGATATACCTCGTATCTAGACATCAAACCTACAGTGTCTAATCAGTAAGTGAACATTTCTTGTTCATTTTCACATGGAAAAGCATGTTGAACTTTGGATATAAATTGTTGAAGAGAGTAGGCCAACATACAGAGATCTTCGCAATTTTAAATAAATATATCACTTATTTATTACTGAGAAATATATTGAAGAAATTCAACATACATTGCATTCAGGATTTATTTAAAAACAAAATCTTGCAGGGTATTTTATTTTAGCTTGCTGGTTTGCATGGAGAATGAAATAAAGCTCCGCTTTGTTTAACAAACATAGCTCTTCTCTTTATCATTTTCTAACAACCACTCAACTGTAAATAATGGAAATTATTACACAATGATTTCACCAAACTGCCTGTCAACGGCTGTAATTGTTGTTATAATTTAGATGGTAAGTGTGTGTTGTTCTGCAACTGCAGATACCAATTCATATCAACATCTGGAACCTTAGGCTCATTTACATGTAGTCACCATTCTGAATGAAAATTCAGGAGGTCTGGGTGACCTCTCCTTCCCATGTATATAAAAAAGATCAGTGAACAAAAGAAGTGAGCAGAAGAAAGGTTTTGTTGAGCACATATTTTTGGCCAAGCAATATACCTTTTGTTTTCTGTGACATCTTACTTCTTTTTTTAATTAATTTTTTATTGTGGTAAAATATGAAGCACACTATTTTAACCACATATAACTGTATGGTTCATGGCACTAAGTACGTTGACATTGTCATGCAGCTCTCAACCATCATCCATCTCCTGAATTTTTCACTTCCTAAACTGCAACTGTCCCCATTAAACACTAACTCCCCATGCCCCCTCCCAACCTCCATAGCCCCTGGCATCTACCAGTGTACTATCTGACTTTATGAATTTGACTATTCTAGGTACTAATGTTATTAGTATTACTGCTAAAACTCAACATTCAAAAAACTAAAATCATGGCATCTAGTCCTGTCACTTCATGTTACATAGGTGGGAAAACACTGGAAACAGTGGCTGACTTTATTTTCTTGGGCTCCAAAATCACTGCAGATGGTGACTGCAGCCATGAAATTAAAAGATGCTCCTTGGAAGGAAAGTTATGACCAACCTAGACAGCACATTAAAAAGCAGAGGCATTACTTTGCCAACAAAGTTCATATAATCAAAGCTATGGCATTTCCAGTAGTCATGTATGGATGTGAGAATTGGACCATAAAGGAAGCTGAATGCCGAAGAATTGATGCTTTTGAGCTAGGTGTTGGAGAAGATTCTTGAGAGTCCCTTGGACTGCAAGGAGATCCAATCAGTCCATCCTAAAGGAAATCAGTCCTAAATATTCATTGGAAGGACTGAGGCTGAAGCTGAAGCTCCAGTACTTTGGCCATCTGATGCAAAGAGCTGATTCATTAGCAAAGACCCTGATGCTGGGAAAGATTGAAGGCAGGAAGAGAAGGGCCAACACGACAAGATGGTTGGATGGTGTCACCAACTCAATGGAAATGAGTTTGAGGAAGCTCGGGGAGTTGGTGATGGACAGGGAAGCCTGGTTTGCTGCAGTCCACGGGGTCGCAAAGAATCAGACACAACTGATCAACTGAACTACAGCAACAAATTCTAGGTACCTCATATAAGTGGAATTAAACAGTGTGTTTCTGTACCTAATGTATATTGGAGTGCATTTAATATATGCACTACAAACATATGTAGTCCTACAAACATATTATACCTTCTTAACATGAATGTTATGAGGCAAAAATTAGGATTGTCCATGTTCTAATGCAAGAATGGACAAACGTGTATGCAAACCACAGTCTGGGCTCCAATAGCATACTTCTGGGCTAGATGTTTCTAAGCACATTAATTCACCCCAACCACCTTCAGTTGCCCATGACACTAGAAGCAAAAACTAAATAGGAGGAAATGTTTCCGTTTTACAGTGTTGAAAACTTCTGATTTAGGATTTCCGAAAGTGTAATAAGTGTCTTCATGTTGTATCAAGTCCTACTCATTTTTCTCACTTAAGGTCATATTTGAAAATTGCCACAAACTGAAACCACTTTACCTTTAAACTACTAATTCAACCCTTAGGTTTCCTAGTTACACCTTTCTTCTTTCAAGTATATATTTTCTGCTGCCTTGCTATTTGAAATATAGCAGAATATCAGGTCACACCCAGAGGTCATGAATCAGAGTCTTCATTTTAACAATATCCTTGGGTAATTTGTATGCATATTCAATTTGAGAAGCACTGTTTAGTGTTTCTATTATGACCATCTTTAACCTCATTGAGACTTTCTTGAAACTTTCATTTCACGGATGATTCAGTATCTATTTTCTCTTATTCCTGCCCTTTGTCTGTTTTGCATTCAGCTTCATGTCTAGGGCCTATTTTTATCACACACACACACACACACACACACACACAACAAACAAAATAACTACAGGAAACTTGGCTCAACTGTAGACTAAGTAAATCAATATCTGGAGGTAAGACTTAAGTGCAAGCATTTGAAAAAAAAAACCCAGTTTACAGAAGTATCAGTGCAAGTTCTGCTGCAGTACAGATACCGCTTGTGCTTCCAATGCCCTCGCAGAAGCCCTGGAGAAGCCATCACCATGTTTGCAAGTATAGGAGCTGTTACAGTGTCAGTGAAGTATCTCATCTCCTTTCATAGACATAGTCTTATAATGACCCCACAGGAGCCATTACTGTGTCAGTGCCTGAGCCATTATAGTGCCAATAGAAAGACAATTTTAATGTCAATGGAACGGCAGCACACAAGTTCTACCACCATCATAAAAACAAAGGAAGTAAGACACACACGAAACAGGTTATTTATCTGATAAGGAATCTAAATTAAACTCTCCCAAGTGCAAAGTGAGGCTCACTAGTGATTCTAGTGTGGATTTAACCATTCTTTACTTCTCCCTGGGTTGGGAACATCCCCCAGAGAAGGGAACAGCTACCCATTCCAGCATTCTGGCCTGGAGAATCCCATGGACTGTATAGTCCATGCAGTCACAAAGAGTCAAAAACAACTGAGTGACTTTCACTTTCTTCACTTCACTCAGTCCTCTTAGAACATGGTAAACACAGCAGTTCAGTTTCCAGTCACAAAGTCCCAAACATGACCATTTTACAACTGCAAAGCTTTAGAGATGATTCAAGAAGTTAAAAGCATCCTCTTCTGACCAACTAACTCATCTGATATTGTCACAGTCCCTACCATGAATAAATTTTTTATGATTGTTCTTTTGTACTGACACAGTTGCTATCTATATAGTCTAAGGCTTATATACACACACTATAGTGTAAGGCTTAAAACTAGGATTCAGTATAAATTGCTTCTTTGATATCTGTTAAAATCTGACAGCCTCAAATAGCATAGCCCCAAGCTCCTCCATCTACTGTGTTCCTGTGAATAAGGTCCCCTTGCCAAACAACTGTCTTTATCAGAGGACCAGGCAGAGTGCTGCTTGTCCCTGCCTAGTGGGCTTCAGTTCCCTGCCAGCCTGTGGAATTATTCAAACAAGCCAGTTACACCCTCTCCCAAGAACTGGGATTCACCTCACCCTCTTTTAACTACAGAGCTATCGCCTACAGTCCCTGGTTGCTCACTCTGTTGCGGAGGGCAGCCTCCACACGGCCCTTGCATGGAGCAGAGTCCCTCTCCCTCTGACTGTGAGAGTGTGTGCCTCATAAGCTGCTGTTTATCTCATCTCTCCAGTGTCAGGTGCCGTATGTTCAGCCATCCCCATAACTCTAGCGTGGAAATCCCTCCATCAACAATAGGTTGAAGGTGAGGTGACCAGAACAATCTGTTACTCTGTAATTTCTTGATTATTTCTTCTTGATTCATAGGCAATTTCATTCAAGGTCTTTGCTAAACCCTTGATTTTTAAAAGAGATCCTTGATCATAAGACCCTATGATCTTATCATTTTACCCCCCAGTAACGGCTCAGGATATGGAATGGAATTTATCACTAGCTATGACAGTTTTTTTGTTTGTTTAATTATGGAGGCTATTTCTAAAGATGCTCCATGATTTTGCATGCACGTTTCCTGTTTTCAGTTACCTTTGTCCTTCTCCATTCCTGCTCCTGGCAGTAAGCACACTTGAGCCCAGTGAGGTCACACTGTGGGAGACAGTGTGTGTAAGAGAAAGATCCATTGCTCTAGAGCTGTGCCATTCAGAATATAGAAGGAAATGCCTTCAAATATAGCTAAACACCTCTCTGACTGGGTGGTAGAAGTAGAAAGCAGAGACCCTGTTTGAAAGTGGGCAGATAACTGAGGAATTAGGAAACCCAGTGAAGGGACATTGTTTTACAATCTTATAAGACAGAAGAGTTGGTGTGGTATAGAAGGTAACTTCAAGGGAGGTAAACTTTCCTCTAGATTCAGTGTATTCATAGCTATCCTGCTTTAGAAATGCAGAGAACAATGTTTGCTAAGGTCACTCAAAGAGCATTACAGTTTTGTGTTGTTGGATGGGGTAAGTGTGAAAAACTGAGAAACTCCTTAATTTATAGATGACAAAAGATTGTAAGGATTGAGCCTGACATTCCTCTAGGTGATCAAGAATTTATCTTTATTTCAAGGATTCATGATGGTGCTAACTCAGAAAATTTTTACAACATATATTTAACTCAATTGATAAAGTTTGCAAAATAGGTCACCTGTTCACAAAGCTCCCTGTGTATTAATGGACTTCCTTGGTGATTCAGATGGTAAAGAATCTGCCAGAAATGCACAAGACCCAGTTTCAATCCCTGGATTGGGGTGATCCCCTGGAAAAATAAATGGCTACCCACTCCAGTAGCCTTACCTGGAAAACTCCACGGACAGAGGAGCCTGGTGGCCTATAGTCCAGGGGGTCACCAAGAGTAGGACACGACTGGGTGACTAACACACATGCGCTATGTGTTAATTGAGAAGTTACTTTTGTTGGAGTCTCCATTAAATTTTCTTTAGCAATATTTAGTTTTTGACTCTTTGAGTGTAATGACATTTCTTACTTGACTTAATTTAGGACCTTAATGAATTGTTATATCAGGTCTCTAATTGCTAAAGTACTTAGTGTGGTATGCATCAAACATTAACAAATTGTTGACTAGCTGGCTGGGTTGCACCTGCAATTATGCATTTGCAACTACAACTTATTGCCAAGATTTCACCCATGGAGCAGCCAACGTTTGGTTCTCTGCCTACAGTGATGAAAGGTTTTGGTGGTTCGTGCGTCACAGTGTCACAAAAACTATGCTTCCATTTGTAGGATGCTAACTTCTTGTATATTCAAATTTCTATTTAACCACTTGATAAATGTTAATATATTGTTATTTTGTAAACACTGTATGTTGTATTAGTATACAGTATTCTTTCTGATCATAAGTATCCTCAGTGTGTTTCTCCATTCAGATGGTCAAACCACACCTTTCCTATCTCATGCTTTTAGAAATCCTGAGGATGAAATAAAATAGCAAAGCAGAGACGTTAAAATCTTCAAACTTGCTGAAAAGTGCCTAGCAGCACTATCTCAACTCTTAAACCGCTGAAACCATCTAAAGAAAAAATTGACAAGTGGGGCAAAAATGTCACTTAGAGGCCGTTTTTAGAACAGTTAAGACCTACCAAGAACTTAACATTGGGGACATATTTAAGTTTATTCAGCTTTCATTAAAAATTACCTTTTCTTCAAGTTAAAAAAGACAGACACAAGTACATTTAACAACACTGTCTGCGTTTCAACATGCTCAGCATTTTTGCTTTCCTTTGGCAGGTAATTTTTTTTCAAAGCTGACCATTACTTCTGTTAGATTGAAGAAAAATAAGTTAAGGTTTATATAAAAAATATTTTAAAATTACACAACACATGCACATACACCAAATTACATAGATTTTCATTTAAAAGGAAAGAAAATACATTGTGTCAGCAACATGTGTCCATAAAACACAACCAGAAGCTTTTATTTCAACTTATGGCTAAATATTGATACTTGAAAATTATCTATTGTTCTTATCATTTGTCATTTTTTGAGTATTGCTTCAGTATGAAAATAGATTTTATTTTGATGACTGAAAATTTTCCAAACATGTCCTTACTGCCTGGAATCCTAATCAAATGAAAAAATATAAAAATTATCTAACAACTGGTAAACAGAATAGATTGGTCTACCAGCAGCATAAATGATAATTATGAGTTAATACAAATCTAAAGGTAGAATTAGATCACTTCATGTGGATTTAGTCAGTCACACTGATTTTGAAATGAGGGCTGTTATATTTTTTTTTAAAAAGAACAATACCTGAGTCACATAGAATAAAAAGGGATAAATATTATGGCATATTTACTGCATTTCATGTACAGTGCTAAGCAATTTAACTTTTTAAAAAAATCTGATTAACCTATCACCTGTATGAAGGAGACTCCATAATTCCTATTTAGTATAGGAAGAACTGAGGTTCAGAGATATTTATATTGTAAGTTCAAGTCTACATTTCTAATATGTGTCAGAGACAGGGATTTGACAGACTGAAACCAAAAGTCAATCTCATTCAGTAAACAATTCAGATTCTGTAACTATATGGTAATCAAGTACATTGAGTTTTACATTCATTAATTTATTTGTTTTTTATGTTTTTAAGCATATAGATTTACAGATACATATGTGAATGGACATAATTATACCTAACTTATCTACATTTTAGAGTTGTTATAAATATTAAGTGAAGAAAAAATATATAGTGTGTGTTTGCATAATTATGCCCATCTCTATATATAATCTATAGCTAAATGACTATTCTATCTGCTTACATTTCTTCATTTTGCAGATTCCAAAAGAATACGTTACTCCCCTAGATTAAAAAGCTAGTAAGTGATGTACTTGGAAGCAAACCAGATATTTTCCATATGTTCCAATGTGCTAGGGTAAAGAATAAGTCTTGGCAATTACACATGAAGGTTAAAATTTCATGACTACCTTGCTCTGAATCATGGATGTGGTTATCTAACCTTTATGATGATCAGTTTCTTCATCTTGCAAAGTAAAGACAACTTACTTATTCCACAAATATTTATCAAGCATTGATTATGGTATATGACAGTTTCCTAGGTGCATGAGATAATTTATTGATTAAAACCTACACAAATACCTTCTCTTGTAGAGTTTATATACAAGTGGGAGAAGCTCTGACAGAGGTGATAAATGACATGAGAAAAAAATCAGTCTTAAGTAAAGTATAGTTAGATTAATTATACAGCGTGTGTATAATAGGGCTAAATGCACAGAACTTATCCACTCTATGTGACTAGATTTTCTCTTTCCTACTCAACATGATCTGGGTCTCTTTCTATTTGCCACGTCCTTTCCCTAATGGAGAGGTGAGGTGAATACTCATCAGAAATATTCAGTTATAATTGCCAATTCCTAAGTCCTCAAAAACCACTGTTTTTTTTTTTTCTTTTTCCATTTTAAAACTGCAGTTGTCATAAAAACTGAGTCAAGCATCTCAACTTTAATTCTTCAGATGTGAATAGTGAAGAAAACAGCCAAACAGAACTATAACAAGAAATTCCTGCTGAAGGCTACTTTGTACCAAAAAACAGAACTTCAAGAGAGGCAAAGATGTGGGATAATATACCATATGCCTTTCTATAACCGGGCACAACAGGCCATCACCTAAATGACTTTCATAGCACACCCCACTGGGTCTAGGTACAGAACTGGAAGCCATATGGTGCAATTCAGCCCTCCACATGAACTTCTGGGTTTTTAATCATGTTCTGTCACGTTATTTTATTTTCACTTTAAAAAATGCTTATTTTAGTATCATTTTTTATTTGCATGTACAAACTGATTTTGCAGGAGCAATCAAGACCTCCCTGAGAATGCTGCAAAGAGAGGTATCCTCTGGTTGCCTGATAGAAAGCTGTGAGGTCCTGCAGCCGGGCTGCTGGCCTTCAGCTCAGAAGTCCCATCACATCTGGAGAGCCATGTGCAAATTGCTATGCAGCCAAAGGACCTTAAATGCAAGGCGAAGGCCCCCTCTGAAAAACAAACAAACAAACAAACAAACAAACAAATAAAAGCCAATGCTATTTCCGTTTCCGGCTCAGAGGCCCATTTGCACTATGGATTATGGATACTTTCTAGAGCCCCATTGAGGTTCAGACTTCTTTGATCCCATCCACACTCATCTCTGTATTCATTCAGCAAATATTAGCTGGTGATCTGCTCTGCATCAAGCACAGAGCTAGGCTCAAGGGGTATACAGAGGTATAACACACAGCTCTAGAGCTCTATATGCTTAAAGTATGGTAAGAAGAACATGTGTGTTAGAGAGTAACTAAATGGGGTGAAGTGCTGATAAAACTATGGGTGGGAGAAATTGCTATGGAAACACACATACACAAATCTGATGACTAATGGAATCTGAATGGAATTGAAATGTTTCAAATCAGGGATAATAAAAGAATGTGACACCAATAAATAGATGTTTACTGACAAGAAAATAATTGAAATTTCATTCACAGTAGATGAAACACAACTGTGAGGACCTAAATGTGTGAGAGTGTGAATTGTGATGTCTTTGGCAAATTACTTAGGTTTTAGAAAAGGCAGAGGAACCAGCAATCAAATTGCCAACATCTGCTGGATCATTGAAAAAGCAACAAAGTTCCAGAAAAACATCTATTTCTGCTTTATTGACTATACCAAAGCCTTTGACTGTGTAGATCACATTAAACTGTGGAAAATTCTGAAAGAGATGGGAATACTAGACCACCTGACCTGCCTTTTGAGAAATCTGTATGCAGGTCAGGAAGTAATAGTTAGAACTGGACATGGAAAAACAGACTGGTTCCAAATAGGAAAAGGAGTATGTTAAGGCTATATATGGTCACTGTGCGCATTTAACTTATATGCAGAGTACATCATGAGAAACACTGGGCTGGAGGAAGCACAAGCTGGAATCAAGATTGCCGGGAGAAATATCGATAACCTCAGATATGCAGATGACATCACCCTTCTGGCAGAAAGTGAAGAAGAACTAAAGAGCCTCTTGATGAAAGTGAGAGGAGAGTGAAAAAAGTTGGCTTAAAGCTTAACATTCAGAAAACAAAGATCACAGCATCCAGTCCCGTCACTTCATGGCAAATACATGGAGAAACAGTGAAACAGTGGCAGACTTTATTTTTGGGGGCTCCAAAATCACTGCAGATGCTGACTGCAGCCATGAAATAAAAAGACGCTTACTCCTTGGAAGGAAAGTTATGATCAACCTAGATAGCATATTAAAAAGCAGAGACATTACTTTGCCAGCAAAGGTCCATCTAGTCAAGGCTATGGTTTTTCCAGTGGTCATGTATGGATGTGAGAGTTGGACTATAAAGACAGCTGAGTGCCAAAGAATTGATGCTTTTGAACTGTGGTGTTGGAGAAGACTCTTGAGAGTCCCTTGGACTGCAAGGGGATCCCACCAGTCCATCCTAAAGGAAATCAGTCCTGAATGTTCATTGGAAGGACTAATGTTGAAGCTGAAACTCCAAAACTTTGGCCACCTGATGTGAAGAGCTGACTCATTTGAAAAGACCCTGTTGCTGGGAAAGATTGAAGTCAGGAAGAGAAGGGGATGACAGAGGATGAGATGGTTGGATGGCATCACAACTCAATGGACATGAGTTTGAGTAGACTTCAGGAGTTGGTGATTGACAGGGAGGCCCTGCGTGCTGCAGTCCATGGAGTTGCAAAGAGTCAGACATGACTGAGCAACTGAAATGAAAACTTACTTAGAACCTGAAGTGTGTGTTGTGGCTGGAGATGATTGTAGAAGGTTGCCTGATAAGTTTTGTAAGATTATGGACACATTGAGTGAACAGAAGCCTGTAGAGAACAGATCAGAATTACTGGAATCATAATGTAAGGCAGAAAACAGTCCTTTCTGAGTACTAGATAGAATCTAAAAGAGAAAGAACAGTAGATCACTTTCTTGAAAAGTGAGGGGTGATACAAATGGCAAGGGTTGTTGGCTTGAAGTGAATCATAGTGTTTTGAAATTGTTATACTGGAATCTGGGACCACTTTCCCCAATGAAGTGAAGGTACATTTGCACAAATGTCTAAGAGGACCTCCTGAGAACTTCCTATTTATTACTCACTTTTAAACACCTCTCTTCACCTTTTCTGGATGACCATCTGCCTCTATGTTTTGATTTCCCATGAAAAAAAGAAAAAGAAAACCAAAACACAGTTTGGATGTTCCCATGGCCTCTGCATGTACCAGGGGACATTCTTTGGAAAAAACCATGTGCCCCCAATGTGAGACTCAAATGTGGCCAACAGATCAGCCAACTCCAAAGTCATCCTGCAGTTACTGTACTCAATACCATCATCTCTCAGTAAGTACAAATGCTTTCTTTATCTTACTCCTATGCAATTAACATATGGAAAGAAAGAGTCCTGATATTATTAGTTCAACAAATACTCATATTAGGATCAGGGTAAGGTATTATATAGAAACATGCAAATGCTTTTCTTTTTTTTTTTTTATTAGTTGGAGGCTAATCACTTTACAACATTGTAGTGGTTCCTGTCACACATTGACATGAATCAGCCATGGATTTACATGTATTCCCCATCCCGATACCCCCTCCCACTTCCCTCTCCACCCGATCCCTCTGGGTCTTCCCTGTGCACCAGGTCCGAGCACTTGTCTCATGCATCCAACCTGGGCTGGTGATCTGTTTCACCCTAGATAATATACATGTTTCAATGCTGTTCTCTTGAAACATCCCACCCTCGCCTTCTCCCACAGAGTCCAAAAGTCCATTCTATACATCTGTGTCTCTTTTTCTGTTTTGCATATAGGGTTATCGTTACCATCTTTCTAAATTCCATATATATGTGTTAGTATACTGTAATGGTCTTTATCTTTCTGGCTTACTTCACTCTACAGAATGGGCTCCAGTTTCATCCATCTCATTAGAACTGATTCAAATGAATTCTTTTTAATGGCTGAGTAATATTCCATGGCGTATATGTACCACAGCTTCCTTATCCATTCATCTGCTGATGGGCATCTAGGTTGCTTCCATGTCCTGGCTATTATAAACAGTGCTGCGATGAACATTGGGGTGCACGTGTCTCTTTCAGATCTGGTTTTCATCTTTAATTTTCTCAACAACCTTCCAAAATAATGGTTGTTCTCGCCCTTTCATAGAAGAGTAAGTTCAGACTTCAAAGATGATGCATTTTGCATAAGGATAGCAATGATGGGATGAGAATGAGAATATATCTCAGAGTTACTTTTTTCTCTCCTGTCCTACAATCTGTTCATCAAGAGTGAAAAAACAATTATGAATCTCATTCAAGATCGCTGTGCTATTTCAATGTCAGGACCTGATTTTCAGCTAAGTTCAAAGGAGGTGTGGCAGGGTTTTGGGGCAGACATGTAGCACAGCTATTCCGTTGGCATTGATGTAGCCTTTGTGGGAGTAATTTTACCTACAAAATTCTGTCTTTCATCTCTGGATACCCAAGCACTTACTGTCAGCACTGAAGGAATTTGAATTATGCAAGGGAAAGTAAGTTCAAAGATGGATTGTTATTTTTATACAGGTAAAGCTTTTTAAAAATTTAATTTGCTTAGAAATGTACTTATATCTAGACAACTTTGGTCCAAATTCACATTAAGGTCTCTTCCACTTTTGGCATGCCCATCACCACCATCCTATGATCCTGATATTTATTATCATCATAGTTTATCTTCATATCTGCATGCAAAGTCTTGAGGTAGTGCATTCTTAGGTTGCTCACTGGAATCACCTAGGAAAATCCTAAAATGAAAATTCTACAGCCCTACCTCAGGCATACCAAACCAGAATCCCTGAAAATGAGAGCTGGAAATGTGGATTTTAATACTTACAGGAGAACCTGCTGGTATTTAGAGTTTAGAGAGCATATTCACATGAATTGTCTTATGTGATCTCTCCAACAACCCTTTGTGGGAAGGAGTGCGATACCAGGTTTAGAAGGTTGAAGTGAATTTTCCAAGGGAAATCATATGGCACTAAACCTTCAGCTCACTTACCCAAAGCACCATATTCTTTCCATTCCCTTACAAGTGTAATGACCTACAGAAAGGCTACATGATGGAGAATCGTGGTGCTAGGTACATTTTATCTAGAGGCATATTAGGAGTTGAAAGGTCCTGCTTCGTGGAAGGCTGTGTTAAGAAGTGTTAGGGAGTTGCTTTGGGGCTGAGATGGAGTGTGATGTTTTGTGTGTGACATGCTTGTGGAAGCCCTGTGTGATGGTTCACCTGCTTGTAAGATTCACCTTATACACTCTTAGTTTCTTCCAATTGTTCAGTCTCTTCTTATTTCTGCTTCCTTCTCTGTCTAATCATAGTCAACTCTTTCAAGCTGATTCTCTGCCAAATACTTAAGTATATTAAGCTGGCGATCAAACCCAAGTACCAGTTTATTCCACATCTGATAACCTTCACTGGGCTACCCAGCTGGCACAATGATAAAGAACCTGCCTGCCAATGCAGGAGATGGAATTCAATCCCTAGGTTGGAAGAGCCCCCTGGAGTAAAAATGGCAACCCACTCTAGTATTCTTGGCTAGAAATCTCCATGAACAGAGGAGTCTGTTGGGCTACAGTCCATGGCCTCACAAAATTGGACATGATTGAGCAGTCATGCATGCATAACACCTTTACTAATATTGAAGAAATGAAACCAACGTATAGTATGACTCTACTAGAAATGTATGGTATTGACTTTATACAGTCAAACAATCTTCCTTTCTTGTACAAACAAATCAAGTGGGAAACTTGTTACAATTTTTGTGTAGAAGTATAAAACTTATTTATTCTAGATATTTTATTTTTCTCTACTGCAATACTGAAATTGTGATATCCTTCAAAATACATTTTGATAATTGAATGGAGTTCAACATGACTTTATATGTTTTTACTAACAATCCAGAAGTGAAAATCACATCATCACAGAGGGAATATGCAAACAGAAACACTTAAATATATAAATGCATATCTAAAAAATAGTAATATCATTGTCATTCTAGCTCTATTTGTACTTTTTTGAGGCAGCAAAATGTCATGTGGGACATAAATGTTCTAAGTAGTTAGGTATCTGATTTCAAATAGAGGCTCTAAGGTTTGTGTTCATTAAATTCATCATAAAGATGAGCATATATACACACACAAATGTATCACATTAATCCTGTGGGCTGGGTATATTTTCTATATGTTGTAAAAGAAAAAAATATGCAAGAGAGATTAATATTTTCAAGGTTATGTACCTAATAAATGGTAGATATGGTTGGAATTCAAATCCAGGTTACTTATTTCCAAAGTATATGCTGTTCTCCCTATACAACCATACAAACCCACTAAATATATTTTTAAAATCAAGAAGAGATTATAAAAGGGAAACAATTCCTTTATGAGTGAGGTGATTTTGCAGATGAGTAAGGTGTAAGCCCTCACTGTTTTGTTTTTTAGCAGCATTAGCAGCCCAGCCCACTTAGTATATGCTGATATCCTCAGGAAAGTGATGTAATTTTTTGGACATCCACTATAACTATATCCAATTTTGTATATGGAAAATCAGTTATCAAAAAAGGAAAAAAATATGTATGTGTAAAACTGAGAAGAATTTCTACGGTAAGAACTAATTGATCAGAGTACATAGTGATATGTGAGTTGAGCTTTTATTTAGGACTGTTTATTAATTATTCATTCAGTATATTTTGCATGCTAGGTGTTATCACATACAGAATCTCACTTAATGCTATTAATAATTTCAACAAAGAAAAGAGGAGAGATAAGGGAAGGGGAGAAAGAAAGAGGAGAGGAGAATAAGGAGGACAATCCATGATTTCCCCCCTTTTATGGTGCCTTGAGGCAGAAAAACAAAGACAACCCTGAATCTGCTTTCAGATAGATTCCTCACTTGGGGTAAGATTCACGCACCTTCCCTTGGCTTTGTAAAAGGATATTTAGCAGCTTCTGTTAGGTAGCCGTAGAAAGACATGGGCGTTTCAGGTAACTATAATTGTCTGTGTTTAAAAGCTGCAGCAAACACATGAGAAACAAAACATACTGCTGAGTGACCTTGCACAGGACCGCCTTCAGCGGCGGGCCGGGGACCACCTCATCATTCTCAGGGCCGGGGACCACCTCATCATTCTCAGGGCCGGGGACCACCTCATCATTCTCAGGGCCGGGGACCACCTCATCGTTCTCAGGGCCGGGGACCACCTCATTGTTCTCAGGGCCGGGGACCACCACATCATTCTCAGGGGCGGGGACCACCAGGCTGGTGGAACAGTCTGTCTGGAGGACATTTTCACAGAGGGCAACTCCTGGGTGCCAACCTCACTTACACATTATGGCACCGTGCTTTTGATTATGTGCGAACACGTGAGATCTACCTTGAGGTGTGTCAGTATTCCAGCTGGAGGCACTGAAATTCTTGACAAGGTAAAGCCATGTATGGAGAGCTTTGCTATTTAGGAGCCTGAGAATCCACAAGTGCCCCTGTCCCCGCTCCCACCCCCTCATCCCTTATTTCATCTGAGACATTAAGTGATAGTGCTCTTATCAGTTTAGCTGCAAAGTCATTAATTTTATGTTCGAAATAGAGAGGGAAGAAAAGACAAATTTTCTCAGCTTTTGAGATGTCAAGTGAATTTCACAGAACCCTGAAAGAGAAAAGTTCATTGTTTTTTCTTTTAAGATTTAAGACACGAGAAGGATGACTGACTGGCATTGTTCAATGACTGACAACTACAGGAACTCTCCTTTGTGTCATGATCTTGAATCAATCAAAATAATCAAGATATCTGTAAAAAGTTCCTGCTATAATAAAAAGTCAAAAAGTGACCCTCAATAATTCCATGGACAAAAAAGTGTAATTCACACAAATGGAACACAATCAGGTTGATACAATCCCATACAAATCCAACTTTAGCCAAATCTGAATGCCTTAACAACAACGATGATGATGATAATACAAATATTAATATCTATAAGCAGTCATTTTGTTAACACACTATACTAAATTTTTTGTATGCTTTCACTTCTTTAATTCTTATAGCCATATTCAAGTAGATGCTATAATCATACCTATTGCTTAAATGATGCAACTGGAGCCTAGAGATTAAGTAGTTTTTCTGTGATCACATAGGTAACAAGAGGCAAGTCTGAGAATAGAGCCAAGCTTCATTTGGCAGATCCCAGACCCTGTGTTTTTAGGCATTAGTTGTTTATTAAATTATTTAATAGCTTTCTGTGAAGACATAAATATCTTTTTCTGAAACACAACATTAAATCTCTCATCACTAGTGTCTTTGTTCATCTGGAATACCACTACTGCTTTACAATGTGGTATCCTTTCCTTATGGCAAATAAAATCATATTTCAAATAGCTATTGCTTGAAAATTCCTGAGGCATGCTTTCTTAATCTGGCCCTTGATTTGGCTCAAATCAAGAGTTTGGAATTCAGAGTCAGAGAGTGAAGGAGCAGATAGAAACCATATCAGAATTTATTGTTGTTAATATACTCGGGGCTTCCCTTGTGGCTCATTTGGTAAAAAATCTGCCTGCAATGCAGGAGACCTGGGTTTGATCCCTGGGTTGGGAAGATCCTTGGAGAAGGGAAAGGCTACCCACTCCAGTATTCTGACCTGGAGAATCCCACGGACTGTAAAGTCCATGGGGTTACAAAGAGTTAATATACTAGTTACATTTTTTAAATTGAATATAGTTATCTCAGTTACAGATGACAGACCAAATATTTCTGATTCCAATATTTCAACTCTAACCATTCTGTGCTTAAAAAACAAAAGTGGGAGCTAGAGATTGCATGTTGGTTTTCAATAACTGATTCAAATAGAAATTTAGCAGCTGATAAAAGGGAGGAAAGGGGTTTTTACCACATATTTTAAATCCCAAGCTACTACTTTATATTTTTCAGGTAATTTGGGAATGAGACTGTGGATATATTGAATGTTCAGCATCTTACAAATGATTCATATACAGTAAACCACCAGGGAAACTCAATAATTGCTGAATAGAATGAGAACTGTGTTTCCAATTTAGGAGAACAGGAAAACTATAGTAGAAAAAGCATGTAAAATAATAAAAGAAAATCTTCATAGGGTTATATTCCTGCATTAAAAAACAAAAGCCGGACAAACGAGAAAACAAACCCCAAAAAACAAGCTCAGCTCCCTCTAGACCATCCATGTATGTATTGCTTCGGTCGGCAGACTGCTAGGAATTCCCAGTTCTGACGGGGATGCAATGAGTGATTGCCTCTGTCCACAAACACTTTTAGACTGCCATCCAGGGTCCAGATGTCAAAAAGGGCCTGATCAGGGAAGAAATCCACTGTTTATTTTACTGTAACTTCTGCCTCCTGTTACTGAAAAGGAAAGTATTCTCTTTTTGTGCATGATATAGGGAATTTTAAAAAGTAAATAAGGTTGTAGCATAAATATCACCATTTTCTTTCTCAAAAAAGCAAGAGCAATTGTCAATGAGGAAAACTCAGCCAGACATATCCTAAAGCTAATTAAAATTATGTCAGGAAGTAAACTAATTAGGACACTAGTGTACAGAGGTGTGTCATTGTGTCATTCTAGGAAAAAATAAAGAGAAAGAAGAAAGCACTGAAATTCTCCAAAAACATTAAACAAAATAGGGAATTTCATAAGATTATAAGAAAGCAAAATAATTATTGCTTTGTTCAACACTGACAGAGAGCGTGATAGAAATAAGAACCTCTAGAGATGTTTAAAGGTAAAAAAATAACTTATTTTTCAGCTAAGCAATTGTTTGCCTCCACTTGATGTCCTATTACTTTGTCAAAGTGATTCTTTACTCTCTTTGAGCACCTGAAGGAAGTCACTTAAAATCCCAGGGATATGTAAAAAGGGGAAGTCCCACCAAAGCAAGTGAAATCTTAACCAGTGCATATACCTTTAAAGGTCTGAGTCTGGAAAATGATGAGATGCATTTGCATGAGTTGCTGACAAGCTTCACTGTGAGAGGAGAAAACAGCAGAAACATTACAGCTCTTCAGTTTCTGAAATCCATTTTTGTACACGAGCTGCTGGTCATGTCTGCAGATTCCTCAAGCTGCATCCCCATAAAACAACAAAATTGGACACTGTCAGCAGAAAAGGAGCATTTTGAATACATCAGTCAGAAAACAAGCACATTTGAAAACCAGACTTAAGAAAAGGTCAAACGGGAGATTTGAGAAACCCACTGAAAGCTCTCACATGAATGCCTGTATCTATCTGTTTTGAAACTGATATACTGCTGACTACCACAAGCTTGCATTTCACATGATTCATGCTCATTGCATTTCCCATAGCCAAACTTAATTAAATATTTCTACATCTGGCTTCTTAATATGTTTTGAAACTTTCAAAATAATTTCCTTAAGCCTTGAAAAACTCCTGAAAAAATTATATTTATGAGTACAAAGAACTCTGCTAGAAGTCACCACGGTTAATTACAGTAAAACAATCTATGTGATTGGTATCATGTATAAAGTTAATTGTCTCATTAACCTTAGCCATTATAATCTGGTCCCCTTATAAGTGAGAATCAAAAGAAGGGGTAGCTATGGAAAATAGTGTGGAGATTTCTTAAAAAGCTGGAAATAGAACTGCCATATGACCCAGCAATCCCACTTCTGGGCATATACACCGAGGAAACCAGATCTGAAAGAGACATGTGCACCCCAATGTTCATCGCAGCACTGTTTATAATAGCCAGGACATGGAAGCAACCTAGATGCCCATCAGCAGACGAATGGATGAGGAATCTGTGGTACATATACACCATGGAATATTACTCAGCCATTAAAAAGAATTCATTTGAATCAGTTCTAATGAGATGGATGAAACTGGAGCCCATTATACAGAGTGAAGTAAGCCAGAAAGATAAAGACCATTACAGTATACTAACACATATATATGGAATTTAGAAAGATGGTAATGATAACCCTATATGCAAAACAGAAAAAAGAGACTCAGATGTATAGAACAGACTTGTGGACTCTGTGGGAGAAGGAGAGGGTGGGATGTTTCAAGAGAACAGCATCGAAACATGTATATTATCTAGGGTGAAACAGATCACCAGCCCAGGTTGGATGCATGAGACAAGTGCTCGGGCCTGGTGCACTGGGAAGACCCAGAGGGATCAGGTGGAGAGGGAGGTGGGAGGGGGGACCAGGATGGGGAATACATGTAAATCCATGGCTAATTTATTTCAATGTATGACAAAAACCACTGCAATGTTGTAAAGTAATTAGCCTCCAACTAATAAAAATAAATGGAAAAAAATTTAAAAATTTAAAAAAATTAAAAAAAGAAGGGCTAGAAATGAAATATAAATAATGACATCAAAATAGTGTATATTCCTCCATTTTGATCTTTAAGATTTAAATGCCTGTCTCTTCAGGTTAATAAGCAGTATATGCTGTTATGTCAAGATGACAGACTAATAGAAAACTGGCATCTTAGGATGCTTTAGCACATTTTAGATTCACTATCTTCATTTCTCTTCCCCATTTCTATCTCTAGGCAACAAAGTATTAAATAATTACTCGCCATGGAAGAAACGCGTCCGTTCATTATTTAGTAGATCTCTTAAGGTAGACAGTAAAACCACATGGACAATTCTAGTGGGTTCCCAAGCAAAGACAAGGAAGAATTAAGAACATTCTAGCTTGGTGGCCGAAACACATAGTAAAGTGACAGACTTCGATCAGTGTTAAGGAGATAGCATCAGATATGAGCAAAGGTTCACTCATTGTTCCACCAGAAGCTGAAAATCTGAACTCTAAGGGCTTAACGATCATTCAAGAACCCAAATGATTAACTGCATATTGAAGTCATCTGGAAGAAGTTGGTTATGACTTAGTCCTAGTTTGACTCAGATATTGCTAACTAAATGTATCCCTGTCTTAATGACCCAGGTATGATGGATGAAAATGAAACAATATGCTATAAAAAAGAGTAAGAGTTACTCTTAATTGAATGCTTATCTATATTAATAAGAATTAATAGAATATTGCCTATACTTGGGAAGTACCCCCATATACTTTAAATCTTTATAGTACTCTACTGGGTAATTAATTGTCCCCATTTTACAGAAGACATTGAGACTGAAATACCTGATATGGTTGCTTTGGTACTTTGTGAAAACTTTATCCCTACAAACTAGAAATTTTTGACCTGGCACACTCATCAACATAGACATTTAATAACACTGGCCTGTCCAATAAAATGTTACAGTTGCCTTAGGGGATGAGTAAGAATGTGTACGCTGAGAGGATTTAGGAGATATGCTATGAAACAGGAAACCAGATGGATCGTTTTTTCAATAGACAGTCTAGACTGCTATATGCTACTTTTGTTTAGGTTTTGGTTTATTTTTAATTAATTCAGTAGACCTTTGGTTATGTGCTCTATCTAAAGAGAATAGTATGAAAGAGCTCAATGTAAGAAGCTTTTCTGAATTAATCATAATCTTATGGTATATTCTCATAAAAGGTAATTCCACACACTTTACACAGCAATATAGAAAAATAATTCTGAAAGTCTTATGTAAAATAATCATTCATAGTTAAGACAAAATTTGTTTTCTATTTCTCAATAACTGAACTCTTTACATATTGGTTTTCCTAGAAAAACAAGATGATTCATACAAGGAATGTGGGTTTTTTAGAGATTTTTAGAGAAAAGATAAAATGCCTGAGCAACAGAATGAAGTCTCTGGGGATGAGTGGGTGGTGGGGCTGGGGGTGAAGGAGCTGGGATCTGAAGGGCTGTTTATTTTCATTTCTTAGAACTCATTCAACTGGGGGTGGGCAGGGTACAGAAACTTCTAGAATAAATGTACTTAGTGAACAAGGGCCTGGTTGCTATGGAGACTGACTCAAAAATATGGCAGTTCCTCCTCAAGTTATAGAAGTGGATGCGTGAAACTCTGCTGCTGTTCCCTTGTGATCTTCTCTCCTCCTTTTCTTGAGTCTCGATCCTTGTTTGCCCCTTCTCTCACACTCACTGCTGTCTCTTGTACCTGCTAGTTTTCCTTTGTTATACCTTTAATTATTAAGGTATGAAATTCTTCACTATCTTAGCTGAACTTGTGAGTGCTGAGCACTAAAAGACTTCCTCTAGAAAATACTGAGTCTGTGAAGAAAAAATCAGTTGCCTGAAGGGCTAGACCACAGTGTATTATGTATTGCTGGAAGACAGCACCCAAGAGCGAATTCTTTCTGTGAAAGGGAAAGTCGCTCAGCTGTGTCCGATTCTCTGCACCGTGGACTGCTAGAGCGGGTAGCCGGTTCCTACCTCCAGGGGATCTCCCCAACCCCGGGAGCAAACCCAGGTCTCCTGCGCTGCAGGCGGATTCTTTACCAGCTGAGCCACCAGGGAAGCCCTGAATGCTTTCTGAAGAGTTCTTAAATGCCTTCAGGTGCCTGGACCACAGGTTCATAGGCCAGGAAGCGTATTTCAGGGAAGTGCCTATCCATATTTTGAAGCTATGGATACATGGTTAGTAGTTCTTTGAACTTTTTTAAAATTTCAACCTAATAAATATCTTAGAATTCTATAGTCTTAGTTCTTATTATTTTTGGTCCTTTTCTTCCTATTTCAGGGACTTGTGATTGCAACTTAAAGAAACCTACTAAAAATAACTTACAGTAAAAAAGTAGTAATTGAGAAAACAAAATTTAATTTCTTAGATATCTATTAACAAACAAAAGGAAAATAAAACATACCTCCTGGAGACTTAAACCTGAATATAAAATTTAAAAATGGAAGTATTTTCCCAGTTTTCATTTGTAAAGATTGCTCAGTTTAGTTTTTCTTTGAGTGTGTGTATGGGGCAGAGGGGTATGCCTGCTTCCTGAATAAAAATTTAACCTACTTACATTTTTTTTTTTCTCTAACACTATGTTGGCTATTTTGTGTCTCTAGGCTTCATAGCCCTAACTCTTATCCCATCCCAAGAGAGAATGCTGCTCAGAGACTATATTCTCTCATAGACTGTATCCCACCAGGCTCCTCTGTCCATGGGGTTTCCCAGGCAAGAATACTGAAGTGGGTAGGCATTCCTTTCTCCAGGGGATTATTTCTGACCCAGGGATTGAACCCAGGTCTTCTGCATTGCACGTGGATTCTTTACCATTTGAGCCACCAGGCAAGCCCCAGTTCAGAGGCAGTACTCCCTAAATGCAGAGTCAACTTCTCTTTTTTCATTGTTAAGTGAGATGAATTAACTCACAAGCAGACAATTAGGGGGACAGGACCATTAGTGCCTGTCTCTGAGCTGATCAGAGTTTGCCAGTATGTCAGGTTATACAAATGAACTTATTACTTAGGCCTACAATTTTAGCAATGTCTGTGGACTTGAGATGTCTCAGAGAAGGTGATAACAAATGAAGGCAGACACTCAATTATATGTCTATGTTATAGTCTGGTACATTCTTGTATTTCATTGTACATTTCTGAAATCAACAAAGATGTATTGATATGCATTTTAGAATACCAAAGACCCTATAGAATACTCTAGAGATTTAGAATGATTCACTGTGCCTTTAAGTACATTATAATTTTTAAATTTTCCTATTGCAAAAATATTCTCACCGCTGTGCTAAAAGATCAAGTAAAAGGAATAACTAGCCAACATATCTCATTTTTTTATGTTTTTTTTTCATTTATTTTTATTAGTTGGAGGCTAATTACTTTACAATATTGTAGTGGTTTTTGTCATACATTGACATGAATCAGCCGTGGATTTACATGTATTCCCCATCCCGATCCCCCCTCCCACCTCCCTCTCCACCCGATGGCTAAAAAACACATGAAAAGATGCTCAAAATCACTCGTTATCAGAGAAATGCAAATCAAAACCACAATGAGGTACCATTACACGCCAGTCAGGATGGCTGCTACCCAAAAGACTACAAGCAATAAATGCTGGAGAGGGTGTGGAGAAAAGGGAACCCTCTTAAACTGTTGGTGGGAATGCAAACTAGTACAGCCGCTATGGAAAACAGTGTGGAGATTTCTTAAAAAACTGGGAATAGAACTGCCATATGACCCAGCAATCCCACTTCTGGGCATACACACCGAGGAAACCAGATCTGAAAGAGACACATGCACCCCCAGTGTTCATCGCAGCACTGTTTATAATAGCCAGGACATGGAAGCAACCTAGATGCCCATCAGCAGATGAGTGGATAAGGAAGCTGTGGTACATATACACCATGGAATATTATTCAGCCATTAAAAAGAACATATCTCATTCTTAACTGCAAATCATCCTAAATAATCTATATGAATAGAAGAAAAGAGAAAATATCTTTTAAAAAAGACTAGTAGGGAAACAAGTATATTATATATCTAATAAATTGTAAATATATACTGTGTAATTAAAAGTTGCAATGATATTAAAATTCTTTAATATTATGTGCAGCAAAAATAGCATGAAAAGAATTAAATGACAGTTAAACTTAAATATTTTTCAAATTACTGAGTCAATATTAAGCTTAGGAATTGGTTTTAATATATAGATGATAATCAGTGATTATTTATGGTATATGACTAATTTGTGTATTGTGTAATATATGTGTGTTTGGTTACATATTGTTTTGAACATTTTATGATTTGATGAAAGCATACCTAGGAAAACATCCATTGAGGTGAATTTTATAAAGTATATATAATAGCTCATATATACAAGAATCTAGTCATTTAATAGATACCCTATTGATTTTAATTTGGAGAACATGATTAGTAAAATGCTTAAAATTCTGTAGTGTCTGAAACTTTTAGTCAAAAATAGTTAATAGCAAATATACAATTGTCTTGTGAAAGTAAATGAGTACACATACAATGTACACCCACAATATTACTATGAAGCATGCCACAAAGTCTCTATTGCATTAAATGAGATGGAACAGAATATATGATATTTTATACCCAAACTCTATTGAAAATTCTTAATCTAAATTTCATTTGAAGCCTACCCTTCTAAGTAATCAACATGATAATTATTTCAAAAATCCAGCTTTTTTTTGGTAATTATCTTTAGAAGGACTGACACTTAAAATAAATGGATAGTATCAGCTATATAAATGCTTACAGTATATTATTATACTTTAAAATTTTATTCATAGCAGTTCTGTACAACCCAGTTGCTTATAATTTGCTATAATTGCTCCTCAAATAGAGCATTAAGTTTTATGGCTTCATATTTTCCTTGACTAAAAGGCTTTATTACCATAACAATGCTCAGAAAATGGAAATACTGATACTCATAACCTCTAAGTAATGTTTGCTTATTATTTAATGTAGGGATATGCAACTCAAATCTAAATGAATCAGAAAGTGCCAAGGCATTGGGTTTTGGTTTTGTTTTTTTTTTTTTTTCCTTTGTCCTAATGTGCTATTTCTGTTGTAATAGACTTAGAACTCTTAAAGAATAGAAACATTCTAGTTTATTATGCATTTTTGTGTATAACAATGCAGAGGTCTCTGTTAATACCTGAAATAAAAAGAACAGTTTTCTAATTTAAACCTTGATTTCTTATTTTTCCACAGACTGATGCCCTTTGTGCGAGCATAGAAATTTATAGCCAAACCTCAATCTATTAGGATCAAGACATAAAAGCAAAAAAAGATGGCTTTTAGTACAGAGGGAAATAACCTTTTACAATATTAATAAAGGCTCTCTATACTTACTATATTTCTTTGACCTGTAATGTCAGAAATATAGATTACACCCTTAAATCATGCACTTCTTGCTTCATACCGAATTTGCACCATTCGGCTTTATCACAAATGTGTCCAGATTTTTACAACATCTGGCACATTTATAGCAATTAGTTCTGGGCAGGCTGAAGAGCCGCCAGTCTCAAATTGCACAGTCCAAGAACATACACAAATTATGATTAGTAATGATTTATTCAATGATGGAGTAATTTATCTTAGTCATTTAAAGCCTAAAACTATGAATTGACAGTTGTGATTTGTGCTATAGTTTTTCTTTGATATCAAGTTCTTTCTAAACATTAAACTAAATGGATACAAAAATTGAAAAGCCATTGAAATAAATACTATACCATAGTAAAGCATTCTTTATCCCCATGGGATGAAATGATGAAACTGTACCAATTAGACCAATTTTTTTCAAAATAGATGAGTAAAATACAGTGTTTGGAATTCTCTGAAAGATCTTGTAAATTTTAATTAATTCAGTTTTTTATCACCAATTGGCTAAAAGCCTTCTCTCATTTATAAAGCATGTCATATATGAAAACCTCATAAAATATTTCAATTACAATTAACAAAGGTGATTTTTAGAAGCACTGAACTATGATTCATGGTTTTCCCTTTCTCCTGTATGGTCGAATTTCTTTCTTCTTCTATACCCGTCTACATGCTATTTATGCTTCAAGTTCTATGGAGTGCTTTTCTTAGTTCCTTACTTGCCCTGACCACAGAATTTGAAACTGACTACATTTATCTTGGTCTAACTGTTACTATTTCACTTATTGTTGGTAATGTAGCATTATTAGTTAATTGTCCATATCCTGTGTATTATGTGTTCTTCACCATGTTGATTATAGTATCAGGTACATAGTAGGTGCTTTAAAAAATTCTTGCTGCTCTTTTTTTGCAAGAGATATGAATGCTATAGTTAATCCTGTCACATCTTTAGAAGAGTAAGTCTTTCTTATGACTCAAGGTGATAAAATTTTCAGTATGATCTCAGCCTTAGGAAACTATGCAGATGTCCAGGAAAAATCTATTCTCTTCTTCCATCCTGCATGTAGGGGAGGACACGAAACTAACTATCACCAGTGGAAGGAGATGTATCTTCTCATTTCTCTTTCTACTTGCAAAAGAGCCATCACTGAACTCAGAGCCCTTGAGAGATGGCTGAGCTACTAGATAACAGGAAGCATGAGTCAAGAATTACGTAATGAGGGAGGTGGGAGGGGGGACCGGGATGGGGAACACATGTAAATCCATGGCTAATTCATTTCAATGTATGACAAAAACCACTGCAACGTTGTAAAGTAATTAGCCTCCAACTAATAAAAATAAATGGAAAAAAAAAAAAGAATTACGTAATGGAAGAAAACCACTCACTGATGTTACTATTCTCATTTTGAATTTAAGTAACTGAAAGGTCATCTTCTGTTGGATTAACATGAAATTTGGCAGTTTCTTGTTTGAGGAGTTTTTACTAATGTGACTAAATAGAGATCATTCCTCTTATTTTCATTTTTAAATCAGATTACTTTTATTATTTTTATAATCCTAAATAGGCTTCTATTATTATTTTCCATGATTAAGATCTTCATTTTATGTATTACTTTGTCATGGTAAAACAAAACAAATTCTGCTAGATTTGCTTTCCATGTATTAGTAGAAAGGCATTTTTCATATACAGATACCTGTTGCTATGCATATATTTTGATAACCAACTTGGTCTTAATGCAAGAGCATTGATCTCTTGGACTTTGGGCTAAGTCCAAGTTGTCGTCAGATGATTTATTTTTCTAGTTCTGGTCATGGACTCTCACTATGATTATTTACTTCACAGGGATAAACTCTTGATTTGTACTCTTCCTTTCTGTTCTTTTGACTTTTTTAAGGTATAATTGACAAATGAAAATTGTATATAAAATTGATCATTGAACAACACAGATATTGGGGTTGCCAAGCCTCTGTGTAGTCAAAAATCAAATATAACTTTACAGTCAGCTCTCCATATCTGTAGCTTTTTTTAAGCCCCATTTTTTAATTTTTGTTTTGCTGCCTGTGTTTTTAATGTCATACCTTAAAAAAAAAAATCACTGCCTAGAACAATGTCAAGGAGTAATTTTCCTATGTTTTCTTCTAGAATTTTTACAATTTTAGGTCTTAAGCTTAAATCTTTCATCCATTTTGAGTGAATTTTTTTCTGCAATGTAAGACAAAGATTTAGTTTCATTCTGTTGTATATGTATAATCCAATTTTTCCAACACTGTTTAATGAAGAGACTTAAATAAATTTAGTAATAATTTAATAAATGTTTCCTAATTATGTGTTTTTGTTGTTCTTGTGAAAGATTAGCTGGCCATATAAGTGTTGGTGTACTTTGGGGCTCTCTATTCTGTTCACGTGGTTACTCTTCTGTTTTTAATGCCAGTACTCTACTATTCTGGTTACTATAGTTCTGTCATATAGTTTAAAAACAGTTAGTGTGAAGTTTATAATGTTTTTGTATCTATTTACATATTAATATCATTTTCATCCTTTATTCTATTAATGTAGTTTATCACACTATATGATTTGTATTTATGAAACCATCTTTACATCCCAGGATTAAATCCACTTAACAATAGCATAGGGCAATTTTAATGTGTTGTATTTGATTTACATGTATTTGTTGGGAGGTTTTGTATCTAGGTTCATCAGGGATCAGTTCAGTTCAGTTCAGTCACTCAGGCATGTCTGACACTCTGTAACACCATGGACTGTGGCATGCCAGCCCTCATCAGGGATATTGATCTGCAATTTTTGTTTCTTGTAATACCCTTATGTGGCTTTATCATGAGGATGATGCTTGCTTTGTAAAATCAGTTTGAAACTGTTCCCTCCTCTTCAGTTTTTTTTGGAGGAGTTTGAGAAGGATTGGCACTAATTCTTTAAATGTTTGGCTGAATTCACTCAAGAAGCCGTCTGGTCCCAGGCTTTTCTTTGTTGGTAGTTTTTTGAGTACTGCTTTGATCTCCTACTAGTAATTGACCTGTTCTGACTTTCTATTTCATCATGATTCAGTCTTGGTAGGTTGTATGTTTCTAGGAATTTATCCATTTTTTTCTAGGTTATCCATTTTGTTGGCTTGTTATTCTTCATAGTAGTCTCTTCTGATCCTTTGTATTCTTGTGGTATCAGTTGTAATATCTCCTCTTTAATTTATAATTTTATTTATTAGAGTCCTCTTTGTCTTATGCTTGGTTTATGTAACTAATGATTTGTCAATTTTGTTCATCTCTTCAAAAAGCCAGGTATCTTCACTGATCTATTTGCTATTCCTTTTTTTTTTTTTTTTAATATTTCCTTCCTTCTGCTAACTTTGGGCTTAGTTTGCTTTTTCTCTCTTTTCTTGCTGTGTAAAATTAGTTGATTATTTGAGGTTTTTTTAGTGTAAGCACTTATCAAGATAAACTTTCCTCTTTGAACATTTTTTTTTTGCCATATCCCGTAAGTTTTGCTTTATGTGACTTCACTTCCATTTGTCTCAAGATACTTTTATATTTGCCTTTTCATTTCTTCTTTAACTCATTGATTGTTCAAAAGTGTTGTTTAATTTCACCTTTGTAAATTTTTCAGGGTTCCTCCTGTTATTGATTTTTAGTTTCATACTGTTATGTCCAGAAAAGATACTTGATATGATTTCAGTCTTCTTTAATTTGTTAAGGCTTGTTTTGTGAACTAACATATTCCCTATCCTGGAGAATGTTCCATGTGTACTGATTAAGAATGTGTATTCTTCTATCATTGGTTAGAATGTTCTAGAAATGTCTGTCACATACATAATTGGTTATAGAGTTGTTCAAATTTGCAGTTTCCTTATTGATTTTCTTTCTGGATTTTCCATCAATTGTTATCTATTGGCACTATTAGTGTTTCTGTATATTAGTCCCTTCTGTTAATATTTGCTTTGTCTATTCAAGTGCTCCAATATTGAGTGCATATATGGTTATAATTATCATGTACTCTTGATGAGTTTACCTCTTTATCATTATGTACTGACCTTCTTTGTCTATTGTGGCAAATTTTGACTGGAAATCTGTTTTGTCTAAGTATAGTCACTTCTCTCTTTTGATTAACATTCACATGGAGAGCCTGTTTCTCTACCTTTGCTTTCAGCCTATGTGTGCCCTTGAGCTAAAGTGAATCTCTTGTAAGCAGCAGAATGTTATAGTTATTTTTTTCAATCCATTATTCATTGTGTGTCTTTTATTGGATAATTAGACTTAATTACACTTAATATGATTATGGTAGATGACAATATTGCCATTTTATTATTTTCACTCTTTTGTAGCTCCCTTGATCTTTTCTACCTCTATTGATGTCTTCCTGTTGATTTTACGATTTTGTTGTCATTGTTGCATTATGCTTTGATTTCTTTCTCATTATTTTGTGATTCTATTAGAGTTTTTTTTTCTTTTTGATACCATGAGACTTACATAAAACATCTAGTAGTTATAACTTCAATTGCATACAAAACTCTACCCTTTTACTTCTTCCTCCCCCTCATTTTGTGCTATTGATGCCGCACATTACATATTTTTATATTGTATATCCATTAACAAATTATTGTAGCCATAATTATTTTTAATACTCTATTAACTTTTATATTAGAGTTAAAGGGGATTTACATATCTGTTATAGTCTGAAGTGTTTTGAACTTGACTATGTGATTATTTTTACCTCTGTACTTAACACTTTCATATGTTTTCTTGTTACTTAGTATCCATTCATTCAACTTGAAGAATCCTTCTAGTATTCTTTAAAGGCAGCTCTGGTGGTGATGAACTCCCTCAACCTTTGTTTGGCTGGTAATGGCTGTTTCTTTCCTTCATTTCTGAAGGGCAGGTTAGCCAGATATAGTATTTTGTTTGGCAGGTGTTTTTTTTTTTTTCAGTACTTTGGGGAAAAAAGTTTCCACAAAGGCACTTTTGTCTGTACATGGCTGCCAAATTATGGTGTCTGTGGAGGGATGTGAATGTGAGACATCCTATTTTACCATGTCACTCACTTATATGATTTTTATATTCAGAAAAAACATACTTTTGATAGCAAGAACTAGTAATAGACTAATTTATTGGAATTCCCATATTTTATTTGTTTTTCCATAAATTGTCATTCCTATTTCCTCTATGAAAAATATGGTATTATGTTCTGAAGTGATGTAAAAGTTATTAAGACATAATTTTCCCCTCTTCCTCTGCCTTTGAGAAGCACACACTAAAGCAAAAGGAAAGGAATTTTCATTCTCTGAGCATCTGTTCCTGGGGTTAATTTTCCAATGCTACCACTTAGCAGCTTTATGACTTTGGGTAATGTTTCCTTGTTATCTCAAATTTCTCATCTTTAAGATGAAAATAGTAAGGGTCCCTACCTTAAAGGATTAATGCTATGATTGCACATGTTTTTTAAAAATTTGGAATAGTGCTGGGTGTATCAGGTATAGTATGGTTCTGTGAGTTCTGTGCTAATATTTTTTTCTAGATAAGAAAATTAAATCTAATTGAGGTAGAATAGTATGATTAATACTAACTTATTAAAAGGTAGAAGATTCTGGACTCAAACTCTGTTATTTTGATGCTAAATTTCTTACCACTGTGCCTCTAATACTGTTTATTGAAGCCTGAGTTGTTCTGCTAATCACATGGTCCAAACATGATTGGCTTGTCCATCTTTCTGACACTTAAAAAAGATTACAGTTAATTTAGTCATTTTAACTTCAGCTGCTTGGAACTCTTCCTCTTCCCCCTCTGACATAAAAGAAAGTTAGTCACCCTCTTCTTTTGCCCCTTATTTTAGGTATACTCTCAGCTGTTTTTAGTAGTTTAAACATGATGTAATTCTTTGTTTCCTTTCTATGTTATCAATTTAACCTCATAATAATTCTCAAATCACTCGCACACACATACACACATTCACACACACACACAAATCTAACATGCCTTCATTTAAAGCCTTATTAGTTCTAGCCAATGCTATTACTTCCTTCTTTACCCAGATGCATCACAAACCCATCCCCTATCAGGGGTCTTGAGTATTCCAAAATAAAAATATGATAACAAAAATCTCTTTCTAAAAGCAAATTACTCCCATGATTTCTCCCCAAGTAGACTATTAACTCCTATGTTTTAGGACCTATTTTAAAACTAATTTTGATGCTTCTATGCCCAAAATAGTGCTGGTACTTAGTAGTACCTGTCAAAAAAAGACTCATCAAAGAAAAATTTGTCAGTCTTTTCATCAGAACTTAGCTTTAGCTCTAGGCTCACATTTCCCAATCTAATCTTATCAATGAACTCACCACTTTTCCAGTAGAGTTTTACTATCCTTATGTACAAGCTCTGACACTGGGTTTCATAAATTAGAATCCATATAAAAGTCTGGCAAAGACAGAACTTGACTGTTTTTTTTTTTTGTTTGTTAGTTTTCTGTTTTGTTTGTTAGTTTTTGATGTGGACTTTTTAAAAAAAATCAGTATTTCTTCTGTTTGATTTTGTTGCTGTTGTTGTTGTTCTTGGCCACAGGCTTATGAGATCTTAGCTGCCTGGCCATGGACAGAACCCACATCCTCTGCATTGAAAGGTGAAGTCTTCACCACTGGACTATCAGGAAAGTCCTGGAACTTGACTGTTTTAGGGTCCTATTGCTTCCAATGTTTTTGTGTTTATCTCTTTTTATGGTTCACTTGATTTTTGACAAACTACATTGATTTCTAATCTAACAACTTCTTCTACTTACTGTGCTTTGTCCTCAACTTGACTTAAGCTCTTTCTAGTGTTCCTGTTTTCTGGTTCTTCCCTCAGTTTTGACCTATAGAAAGTCTACATCTCTAGCTATACTTTTTAGACCTTATCAATCTTCAGTTGCTGTAATGGCCCTATCATTATCTGCTTTCTTTAATGGTATCTCTAGCTTTTGATATGATGGTGTATGGCTTGTGAAGAAACCACACACTTGATATCACTTGATAGCCCTGTATTAGTAATAATAATACCTTATTCTTGGGAGTGTCAGGTGAAGTTTTAAAACTTAACAACCAGCTATAATTCTAGAAGTTGCCAATACTAGGAATGTTTAGAATAAGACTTGAATATGAGATATTCATGGCTGTGGTACTGATTGAAACTGGAATGATTAACATTGGAGTTATTGAATTAACTGTAAAATCCACTGTATGACCCTCAATCAAAATACAAATTACAAACATGAAAAAACATTCTTGTTCTTCTGATATAAGGATGTGAGAATTGGGATCTCTATAGTTTATAAAAGTCAGGCTAATCTTTTAGTCAATATGGGCAAAGGTCAATTTTGTGAAATTTCAGTAAAGAGTTGCCTATACATTTCTTGGATATCTCTGAAGTTGTCTTTATTTCAACTATATCAACTAATATTCATGACTTTTGTCTATTGCTATTATGAAAATAGTTCACAATTTTAATGAACTATAAGCTTTTTATCCCTAAAAAATGTTTAGCATAAGGACTTAAAATTTAGAATTATCTTGTCTCTGCTACTGACTCTGGGAATGCTCAAGGTTATTAACCTACTGAAAAGAAAATAAGACATATTCCATAGCTGTTTTAAAGAAGGCATTCCTGGCCATGGTCAAGGTCATAGGTATAAAGAGTTAAGAATTCCTCGAATTAACCTAATATAGAAGAGCTTAGGGATTTTGAGACACAGGAAGAAGATAAAAGATGATTTACCGTCCCCTCCTTTGGCTTTTACAAAAGCCTGTGAGCAATAACCAAGCACTGAAAGAGAATTCCTATTTAGTGGGATATGTAGACAAGAAACCAGAATGTTCAGTATGTTGACTGCAACTGCCAAAAGAGTTCAGTCGGTAGGAACTGTAACTATCCCTGGAGGAACATCCTTCTCTCCAGGAATACTGTCCTTCTACTTACTTTATAGCATAAATATAAATATAAGTATTCCATATTTTTTTCAGACCACCACCGTCTATAGCATCTTTTTTTTTCCATTTATTTGTATCAGTTGGAGGCTAATTACTTTACAGTATTGTAGTGGTTTTTGTCAGACATTGACATGAATCAGCCATGGAGTTACATGTGTTCCCCATCCCGATCCCCCCTCCCACCTCCCTCTCCACCCGATTCCTCTGGGTCTTCCCAGTGCACCAGGCCCGACGTCTATAGAATCTTAAAGAAACGCCATCCACTTTCGCCACCTATGTTTTGTCTCTCAAAAACATAGCAATGAAGCAAAGATGTTGTATTATGTCAGTGAAGCAGGCTGGCATGTTTCTGCTATATGATGTGCCGTTCTCTCCTTTAGTATTTATTTCCCAGGAAAGAAGTCTTATGCATGTCTTTAGATAATCAGTTTCAAGAGAAGCACAATGGTCGAAACATATTCTTTCCTTTCATGATTGTTCACAATTCTCAGTCCTAGTTGAAAATATCTTTCTTCCTGGTTTTGTATAGCACTGAATATACTGTCAATAAGTCATAAAAATTTCTGCAACTTCCTTCAGTTTCTATTCTCTGCCATGCATTACATGTCAACATAGTCAGCAAAGGAGACAAGTTAGACATATTACATCAGGAGACTAAATCTCTAGGGTTGATGATATCCTTAGGGCAAGGTGCTCAATATCCTGACAGGTGCCTTTCTTAAATTAGAATTTTCCTGTGTGTCACATTGTCTGTAGCCACTCAAGAGCAGAGGCACTGAGATCAAATTGATTTTTGGACTGCTATCAAATATAAATAACAATTAACTCTCATGTCAGCTTCTACCAGGCAAGCACAATTGCAGAATATCTGCACTTGAAGAAAGAATAAAGACATCCTACTTTAGGCTGAGTGATATGATAAAGCCATATGTCAGGACCAGAAGGGTATTTCGACAACCTCCCTGAAATCTTCCACAATTATATGAAACAGAGCTCTAATTCTAATTTCAGGTTAGAGTCTATTTATGACAGGGGCTCTTCTTTGAGTCTAAACTCCTTAGCAAGACTTGAAAGACATTTCGTGACCCACAACTACCTTTGTAACCTAATTTCTAGCTTGAAATTCAGAGGCCATATGTTCTAGAAAAATGAATTATTGTTTTCTGATATTACTACACAGTTCTCCAATTCTTACACGTAAATCTTTCCTCATACTTTTCTTTGAGGTTTCTCTGGTATTTATTTCACAAAGAGCTCTTCTATCGTTAGATTTAGGGTCAGGTACAAGAGAACAAAAGATCTAAACAATATTAAAGTTCAATCAGTTGTGTCCGACTTTTTGCAACCCCACAGACTGCAGCATGCCAGGGTTCCCTGTCCATCACCAACACCCAGAGCTTGCTCAAACTCATGTCCATCAAGTCAGTGATGCCATCAAGCCATCTCATCCTCTTTCATCCCCTTCTCCTCTTGCCTTCACTCTTTCCCAGCATCAGGGTCTTTTCCAATGAGTCAGTTCTTTGCATCAGGTGGCCAAAGTATTGGAGTTTCAGTTTTAGCATCAGTCCTTCCAATGAATATTCAGGACTGATTTCCTTGGGGAGTGACCAGTTTGATCTCCTTGCAGTCCAAGGGACTCTCAAGAGTCTTTTCCAACACCACAGTTCTAAAGCATTAGTTCTTCAGCACTTGGTTTTCTTTCTAGTGCAATTCTCACATCCAGACATGACTACTGGAAAAACCATAGCTTTGACTAGATGGACCTTTGTTGGCAAAGTAACGTCTCTGCTTTTTTTAAAATTTATTTATCTTTTATTGAAGGGTAATTGCTTTACATAATTTTTCTGTTTTCTCTCAAACATCAACATGAATCAGCCATAGGTATACATATATCCCCTCCCTTTTGAACCTCCCTCCCATTTCCCTCCCCATCCCACCCCTCTAGGTTGATATAGAGCCCCTATTTGAGTTTCCTGAGCCATACAGCAAATTCACTTTGGCTATTTACTTTACATATGGTAATGTAAGTTTCCATGTTACTCTTTCCATACATCTCACCCTCTCCTCCCCTCTCCCCATGTCTGTAAGTCTATTCTCTAGGTCTGTTTCTCCATTGTTGCCCTGTAAGTTAATTCTTCAGTACCATATTTCTACATTCCATATATGTGTTAGAATACTGTATTTATCTTTCTCTTTCTGACTCAATTCACTCTGTATAATAGGTTCCAGGTTCACTCACCTCATTAGAATTGACTCAAATATGTTCCTTTTTATGGCTGAGTAATATTCCATCATATATATATACCACTACTCCTTCATCCATTCATCTGTCGATGGACATCTAGGTTGCTTCCATGATCTAGCTATTGTAAATATTGCTGCAATGAACAATGGGATGTGTGTGCTTCTTTCAGTTTTGGTTTCCTCAGGGGATACGCCTCGGAGTGGGATTGCTGGGTCATATGGTGGTTTTATTCCTAATTTTTTAAGGCATCTCCATACCATCTTCCATAGTGGCTGTATCAATTTACATTCTCACCAACAGTGCAAGAGTGTTCCCTTTTCTCCATACATTCTCCAGCATTTATTGTTTGTAGACTTTTTGATGGTGGCCATTCTGACTGGTGTAAGGTGATATCTCATTGTAGTTTTGATTTGCATTTCTCTAATAATGAGCCATGTTGAGTATCTCTTCATGTGTTTGTTAGCCATCTGTGTGTCTTCTTTGGAGAAATGTCTGTTTAGGTCTTTCACACTTTTTGATTGGGTTGTTTGTTTTTCTGGTATTGAGTTGTTTGACCTGCTTATATATATTGGCAATTATTCCTTTGTCAGTTGTTTTGTTTGCTATTATTTACTCCCATTCTGAGGGTTGTCTTTTTACCTTGCTTATAGTTTCCTTTGCTGTGCAAAAGCTTTAAGTTTAATCAGGTCCCACTTGTTTACTTTCATTTTTATTTTCATTACTCTAGGAGGTGGGTCATAGAGGATCTTGCTTTGCTTTATGTCATTGAGTGTCTGCCTATGTCTTCCTCTAAGAGTTTTATAGTTTCTGGTCTTATATTTAGGTCTTTAGTCCATTTTGAGTTTATCTTTGTGTATGGTGTTAGCAAGTGTTCTAATTTCATTTTACATGTTGCTGTCCAGTTTTCCCAGCACCATTTATTGAAGAGGCTGTCTTTGACCATTGTATATGGTTGCCTCCTTTGTCAAAAATAAGGTGCCCATAGGTGCATGGGTTTATTTCTTGGCTTTCTATCTTGTTGCATTGGTCTATATTTCTGTTTTTGTGCCAGTACCATACTGTTTTGATGACTGTAGCTTTGTAGTATAATCTGAGGTCAGGGAGCCTGATTCATCCAGCTCCATTCTTCTTTCTCAAGACTGCTTTGGCTTTTCAGGGTCTTTTGTGTTTCCACATGAACTGTGATTTTTTTTTGTTGTTGTTCTAGTTCTGTGATAAATGCCATTGGTAATTTGATAAGGATTGCATTGAATCTGTAGATTGCTTTTGGTAGTATAGACATTTTCACAATTTTGATTCTTCCTACCAGGAACATGGAATATCTCTTCATCTGTCTTGTCATCTTTGATTTCTTTCATTAGTGTCTTTTATAATTTTCTGTGTACAGTTCTTTCATCTCCTTAGGTAAGTTTATTCCTAGATATTCTCTTCATTGCAATGGTGAATGAGATTGATTCCTTAATTTCTCTTTCAGATATTTCATTGTTAGTATATAGAAATGCAAGTGATTTCTGTGTGTTGATTTTGTATCCTTTAACTTTGCTAAACTCACTGATTAGCTCTAGTAATTTTCCAATACTATCTTTAGGGTTTTCTATGTACAGTATCATGTCATCTGTAAACAGTGAGAGCTTTACTTCTTTTCCAGTCTGGATTTCTTTTATTTCTTTTTCTTCACTGATTGCTCTAGCTAGGACTTCCAGAACTATGTTGAATAATAATGGCAAAAGTGGACACCCTTGTCTTGTTCCTGATCTTCGGGGAAATGCTTTCAGTTTTTCACCATTGAGAATAATGTTTACTATAGGCTTATCATATATGACCTTTACTACATTGAGGTAGGTTCCTTCTACGCCCATTTTTTGAAGAGTTTTAATCATAAATGGGTGCTGAATTTTGGCAAAGGCTTTTTCTGCATCTGTTGATATTACCATATGGTTTTTGTATTTCAATTTGTTAATATGGTGTATCACATTGTTTGCTTTGTGTATACTGAAGAATCCTTGCATCCCTGGAATAAACCCAACTCAATCATGGTGTATGAGCTTTTTTGATGTGTTGAGCTCAGTTCTGTTTGCTAAAATTTTGTTGAGGATTTTTGCATGTATGTTCATCAGGGATATTGGCTTGTAGTTTTCTTTTTTGTGTTGTCTTTGTCTGGTTTTGGTATCAGGGTGATGGTGGCCTCATAGAATGAATTTGGAAGTGTTCCTTCCTCTGCAATTTTTTTGAAAGAGTTTTAGTGGCTGTACTAATTTGCATTCCCGCCAACAGTGTAAGAGGGTTCCCTTTTCTCCACGCCCTCTCCAGCATTTATTGCTTGTAGACTTTTGGATAGCAGCCATCCTGACTGGCGTATAATGGTACCTCATTGTGGTTTTGATTTGCATTTCTCTGATAATGAGTGATGTTGAGTATCTTTTCATGTGTTTGTTAGCCATCTGTATGTCTTCCTTGGAGAAATGTCTGTTTAGTTCTTTGGCCCATTTTTTGATTGGGTCATTTATTTTTCTGGAGTTGAGCTGGAGGAGTTGCTTGTATATTTTTGAGATTAAGCCTTTGTCTGTTGCTTCGTTTGCTATTATTTTCTCCCAATCTGAGGGCTGTCTTTTCACCTTGCTTCTAGTTTCCTTTGTTGTGCAAAAGCTTTTAAGTTTCATTAGGTCCCATTTGTTTATTTTTGTTTTTATTTCTAAAATTTCTTAAAAAGCTGGAAATAGAACTGCCATATGACCCAGCAATCCCACTTCAGGGCATACACACCAAGGAAACCAGATCTGAAAGAGACACGTGCACCCCAACGTTCATCGCAGCACTGTTTATAATAGCCAGGACATGGAAGCAACCCAGATGCCCATCAGCAGACGAATGGATGAGGAAGCTGTGGTACATATACACCATGGAATATTACTCAGCCATTAAAAAGAATTCATTTGAATCAGTTCTAATGAGATGGATGAAACTGGAGCCCATTATACAGAGTGAAGTAAGCCAGAAAGATAAAGACCATTACAGTATACTAACACATATATATGGACTTTAGAAAGATGGTAACGATAACCCTATATGCAAAACAGAAAAAGAGACTCAGATGTATAGAACAGACTTGTGGACTCTGGGAGAAGGCGAGGGTGGGATGTTTCAAGAGAATAGCATTGAAACATGTATATTATCTAGGGTGAAACAGATCACCAGCCCAGGTTGGGTGCATGAGACAAGTGACCGGGCCTGGTGGACTGGGAAGACCCAGAGGGATTGGGTGGAGAGGGAGGTGGGAGGGGGGACTGGGATGGGGAATACATGTAAATCCATGGCTAATTCATTTCAATGTATGACAAAAACTACTGTAATGATGTAAAGTAATTAGCCTCCAACTAATAAAAATAAATGGAAAAAAAAAGAAAAAAAAAAAAAGAAAGAGTTTTAGAAGGATAGGCATTTGCTCTTCTCTAAATGTTTGATAGACTTCTCCTGTGAAGCCATGTGGTCCTGGGCTTTTGTTTTTTGGGAGATTTTTGATCACAGCCCCAATTTCAGTGCTTGTAATTGGGTTGTTCAAAATTTCTATTTCTTCCTGGTTGAGTCTTGGAAGATCGAACTTTTGTAAGAATCTTCCCATTTCTTCCAGGTTATCCATTTCATTGCCATATGGTTGTTCATAATGGTCTCTTATAATCCTTTGTATTTCTGAATTGTCTGTTGTGACCTCTCCTTTTTCATTTCTAAATTTGTTGATTTGATTCTTCTTTTTCTCTTGATGAGTCTAGTCTAGTTTGTCAGTTTTCTTTGTCTTCTCAAAGAAGCAGTTTTAGTTCTATCAATCTTTACTATTGTTTCCTTCATTTCTTTTTCATTTATTTCTGTTTGGATATTTATGATTTCTTTCCTTCTACTAATTTTGGGTTGTTTTTTCTTTTTCTTTTTCTTCTTTTCCAGTTGCTTTAGGTGCAAAGTTAGGTTTCTATTCAATGTGTTTCTTGTTTCTTGAGGTAAGATTGTATTGCAATAAACATCCCTCTTAGAACTGCTTCTGCTGCATCCCATAGGTTTTGAGTTGTCATGTTCTCATTGTCATTTGTTTCTAGAAATTTTTTGATGTCCCTTTTGATTTCTTCAGTAACCTGTTGGTTATTAGAAATGTGTTGTTTAATCTCCATGTGTTTGGGTTTGTTATAGTTTTTTTTTTTTTCTTCTTGTAATTGATATCTAGTCGCATAGTGTTGTGGTCAGAGAAGATGCATGATACGATTTCAGTTTTCTTATATTTTCTGAGGTTTGATGTGTGACCCAAGATGTGGGCTATCCTGGAGAATGTTCCATGTGCACTTGAGAAGAAGGTGTATTCTTCTGCATTTGGATGTAATGTCCTGCAGATATCAATGAGATCCATCTCATCTAATGTATCATTTAAAACATGTATATGTAAGACCAGAAACTATAAAACACCTAGAGGAGAACATAGGCAAAACACTCTCTGACATAAATCACAGCAGGATCCTTTATGACCCACATCCCATAATATTAGAAACAAAAGCAAAAATAAACAAATGGGACCTAATGAAACTTAAAAGCTTTTGCACAAGAAAGGAAACTAGAAGCAAGGTGAAAAGACAGCCCTCAGATTGGGAGAAAATAATAGCAAATGAAGCAACAGACAAAGGATAAATCTCAAAAATATACAAGCAACCCCTCCAGCTCAACTCCAGAAAAATAAATGACCCAATCAAAAAATGGGCCAAAGAACTAAACAGACATTTCTCCAAGGAAGACATACAGATGGCTAACAAACACATGAAAAGATGCTCAACATCATTCATTATCAGAGAAATGCAAATCAAAACCACAACGAGGTACCATTACACGCCAGTCAGGATGGCTGCTATCCAAAAGTCTACAAGCAATAAATGCTGGAGAGGGCGTGGAGAAAAGGGAACCCTCTTACACTGTTGGTGGGAATGCAAACTAGTATAGCCGCTATGGAAAACAGTGTGGAGATTTCTTAAAAAACTGGAAATAGAACTGCCATATGACCCAGCAATCCCACTTCTGGGCATACACACCGAGGAAACCAGATCTGAAAGAGACACATGCACCCCAATGTTCATTGCAGCACTGTTTATAATAGCCAGGACATGGAAGCAACCTAGATGCCCATCAGCAGACGAATGGATAAGGAAGCTGTGGTACATATACACCATGGAATATTACTCAGCCATTAAAAAGAATTCATTTGAATCAGTTCTAATGAGATGGATGAAACTGGAGCCCATTATACAGAGTGAAGTAAGCCAGAAAGATAAAGACCATTACAGTATACAAACACATATATATGGAATTTAGAAAGATGGTAACGATAACCCTATTTGCAAAACAGAAAAAGAGACACAGATGTATAGAACAGACTTTTGGACTCTGTGGGAGAAGGCGAGGGTGGGATGTTTCAAGGGAACAGCATCAAAATATGTATATTATCTAGGGTGAAACAGATCACCAGCCCAGGTTGGATGCATGAGACGAGTGCTCGGACCTGGTGCACTGGGAAGACCCAGAGGGATCGGGTGGAGAGGGAGGTGGGAGAGGGGACTGGGATGGGGAATACATGTAAATCCATGGCTGATTCATTTCAATGTATGACAAAAACCACTGCAATGTTGTAAAGTAATTAGCCTCCAACTAATACAAATAAATGAAAAAAATTAATTAATTAAAGGTAGGAACAACAGATGCCTCTTAAAAGACAAAAAAGAATAAAATAAAATAAAGTGAAAGTGACAAAAAAATTAAAACATGTATGTCCTTATTAATTTTCTGTTTTAATGATCTGCCTTTTGGTGTGAGTGGGGTGTTAAAGTCTCCTACTATTTTTGTGTTACTGTCAATTTCTCCTTTTATGTCTGTTAGTGTTTTTCTTATGTATTGAGTTGCTCCTATGTTGGGTGCACAGATATTTACAAATGTTATGTCTCCCTCATGGATTGATCCCTTGATCATTTGTAGTGTCCTCCTTATCTCTTGTAATTTTCTTTATTTTAAGGTCTATTTTGTCTGATATGAGGATTGCTACTCCGACTTTCTTTTGCTTCCCATTTGCATGGCATATATTTTTCCATCCTCTCACTTTCAATCTATATGTGTTTTGAGGTCTGCAGTAGGTTTCTTGTAGACAGCGTATATATGGGTTTTGTTTTTGCATCTATTTAGCCTGCCTGTGTCTTTTGGTTGGAGCGTTTAATCCATTTGCATTTAAAATAATTATTGATGTAGATTTTCGTATTGCCATCTTCTTATTGTTTGGGGTTGATTTTGTAGATCTTTTTTCTTCTGTTGTATTCCTTGACTATATACGTCTGTTTGTTTAACATTTGTTGTAAAGCTGGTTTGGTAGAACTGAATTCTCTTAACTTTTGCTTGTCTGAAAAGCTTTTTATTTCTCCATCAATTAAGATTCTTGCCGGGTACAAGAATCTTGGTTGTAGATTTTTCCCTTTCAGTAATTTAAATATATCCTGCCATTCCCTTCTGGCCTGCAATTTCTGCTGAAAGATCAGCTGTTAAGCAAATGGGGTTTCCCTTATTTGTTACTTGTTGATTCTCCCTTGCTGCTTTTAGTATTATTTTTTTGTGTTTAGTCTTTTTTAGTTTGATTAGTATGTGTCTTGGCGTGTTTCTCCTTGGGTTTATCCTGTATGGGACTCTTTGTGTCTCTTGAACTTGACTGGCTATTTCCTTTTCCATTTGGAGATATTTTCAACTATAATTTCTTCATAAATTTTCTCATACCCTTTCTTTCTCTTTTCTTCTTCTGGGACCCCTATCATTTGAATGTTGGTGCATTTGATATGGTCCCAGAGGTCTCTGAGACTGTCCTCAGCTCTTTTCATTCTTTTTACTCTATTCTGCTCTTCAGAAGTTATTTCCACCATTTTATATTCCAGTTCACTGATTTGTTCTTCTGCTTCAGATATTCTGCTATTGATTCCTTCTAGAGTATTTTTAATTCAGTAATTGTGTTGTTTGTCTCTGTATGCTTATTCTTCAATTCTTCTAGCTCTCTGTTAATTGATTGTTGCCGTTTCTCCATTTTGTTTTTGAGGTTTTTGATCATCTTTGTTATCATTATTCTGAATTATTTTTCAGGTAATTTTCCTATTCTTAATTTATTTGGACTTCTGTGTTTCCAGTGTGCTCCCTCATTTGTGCAATATTTCTCTGCCTTTTCATTTTTTTAAAAGTTATTGTGTTTGAGGTCTCCTTTTCCCAAGCTTCATGGAAAGTTGAATTCTTTCCTTGAAGAAGGTTGAATTCTTTCTTCCTTTTGGTTTCTGCCCTCCTAAGGTTGGTCCAGTGGTTTGTGAGTTTCATATAGGGTGAGTTATTTGCTGAGTTTTTGTTCATTTGCTTTATCTCTGATGGGCAAGGCTGAGTGAGGTGGTACTCAGGCTGCTGATGATTGGGTTGGTATTTTTTTTTTTTTTTTTTTGTCATTTAGTTGGGGCATCCTGCATGGGGTGCTACTGGTGGTTGGGTGATACTGGGTCTTATATTCAAGTGGTTTCCTTTGTGTGAGTTCTCACTATCTGATGCTCCCTAGGGTTAGTTCTATGGTATTCTAGGGTCTTGGAGTTATTGCTCCCACTCCAAAGGCTCAGGGTTTGATCTCTGGTCAAGAATGAATATTCCACAAGTGATTTGTTATGGCATTAAGGGAGAGTAAAACAGATATCCAAGAAAGGAGAAACCAAAGATGAACCCCAGACCAATCACAGTTACAAAAGCAGGCAAATAATTAAAATAATAGAATATACACATATACATATCCACCCATAAACAAAGTGAAAACAGTCCAACAAAAATAAAGTACAGTAGATTGATCCGGCAAACAAAGGAATTCAAAATTTATATTTACCAGTTAAGAACAAAACTAACTTAAGCACCATCTGGAAAACAAAACTAAAGCCAGGTGCTAAGTGGGGAATAAAACAATGAAAACAAAACTAACAAATATGTTGAGAGGAAAGAGAAGTAAGTAAAGAAAAAAAGAAAAGATATGCAAAGTTAAATAGAGGTAGATGCAGAAGATTTATATACATTAAAGATTAACTGCAAGTAGAAAAGAACAGTAGGAAAGGCAAATGAAGGAATAAATGTAGAAAAAATGTAATAGGTTTTTAAAAATTAAACAAAAAAGGAAAAAAGATTAAAAAATGGAAGAAGAAAGAAAAAAGGGGAAAAAAAGGAAAAACTCCACAGAACTGCAAAAGCCCAATGTAGAATCAGAGATTTGTAACAACAACAGAAAGTGTGACTGAATATGTGTGTGTGTGTGTGTGTGTGTATTTACACACCCATAAGCAAAATCAGAACAATCCAACAAAAGTAATGTACAATAGATTGACTCCGTGAACAAAGGAAATCAAAAATTATATCTACCAGAACAAAACTATTTAAAGCACAAACTGGGAAACAAAACTAAAGCAAGGTGCCAATTGGGGAATAAAGCAATGAAAATAAAACTAAGAATTATGTTGAGAGGAAAGGAGAGAAAGAAAAGAAAGGGAGAATAGACATGCAAATTTAAATAGAGGTAGATAAGATTTATATACAATAAAGATTAATGACAAGGGGAAAAGTACAGTAGGAAAAGCAAACAAAGAATAGATGTAGAAAAAATAATAATAGGCTTAAGAAGTTAAAAATTAAAATTTAAAAAAAATGAGAAAAGAAGAAACAAAAGAAGAAGAAAAAGCTCAAAAGTTTAATTGGATTTCTTAGTGTCAATAAAATTGACAAATACAGCAGAGGAGGAAAAAGGGTCGGGGGAGAAAAGAATGCAGAAATATATGCAGAACAATTAAAGAAATGAAAATAATAGGTGTTGTTCTTGAGTCACTGCTGTCAGAGTCCTTTCCCTCACTGGGAGACACAGTCCTCCTTACCTGCCTAGGATGCCCTCCAACACAGCTGATCTCTGGATCTGCTGTGGGGGCAGCTCAGATTCTAATCTGGTCCTACTCCTGTGTGTTCTTGCCTCCAATGTCCACAGCTATCAAAGCTAGTGCGGTTTCTTTTGTGGGAGCTCTCAATGTCCTTTTAAATATTTCATAGACACAGAGTCTGCCGGGTTGATTGCGTGGACTTAATCTGCAGCTTGTACAGCTGGTCAGAATGTTTTGGGTCTTCTTCCTCGGCCGCACTGCCCCTGGGTTTCAATTATGGTTTTATTTCTACCTCTGCATGTGGGTTGTCCACTGTGGTTTGCTCCTGAGGCCGCCTTGGAGGGCTTGGGTTTGCCCTGTGAAGGCCAGGTGTGGAGGTGATGCAGCTGCTTGGGTCACAGGGGTTCTGGTAGCACCAGGTACTCAGAGGGGGTGGCGGCTAGGGTAGTTGGAAATATAGTGCTCTAGAAGGGTATGGCAGCCAGTATTGGCCAATACACCCCAGTATTTTTACCTGGAGAACCCCCTATCTGACAGAAAAGCCTGGCAGGCCACAGTCTACAGGGCCGCAAAGAGCTGAAGAGGACTGAAGCAACGCTGCATGCATAGACACAGACTTTTCTTTTTTTTGTCTGTGGCAGGTCTGTCCCAGTGAGATTCGAGCGTGAAGGTGGTGCAGCTACTTGGCTTGCAGGGACAAGTGTGCAGGGACACAGCTACCTCCGTGAAAGGTTATGGCCCTATAAGTGTCTTTTTTGAGCCTCTTGTAGCTGGCAATCAGAAGGCCTCTCTGGCCAGTCTTTCTCCGTAGCTCCGCCCGTTCAGGCACTTAGAGGACTCCGTTGTCTGGGGTCTGTCTCTGTTTTTCTGCATGTCAGGCACATAGAGGGGCCCTCTGACTGGGGTCCTACCCTGTAGATGGGTGTGTCAGGCACTTAAAGGGGCACCCTGGGTGGGGTCTTTCTCTGTGGTTGAGGTCATCAGGCATCTGATGGGCCAGCCTCTCTATTGCTCAGCTGCTGATGCTTTCCTGTGGAGAGAGAGAGACTATGGTGATGGCTCCACCCCTTACGCATGACTCAGCAATATTGCCTTGCTTCCATGGCTGCCTGGATTTCCTCCACTGGCATTTCCCACCACGATCTTCTCCCTCACATCCCCTTGATCCGTCTCTCTGCAGTCAACAGCAGCCCTCACCCTGGGATTGCTCCACAATCTCTAAACTCCAGCTCCCAGCCACTGCCTCTTCCAGGAGACTCTCATTCCTGTCCTGTATGCTGGCTGTGGAAAGGACTGTCTGATTCTAATTCCATTTAGGCTGCCACAGATCAGCTGTTTCACTCCCAGCCTTAAATATTTCTCCTCTGACTCAGACAATTGTGGGGATTGGACCCCTGCTTCAGTTCCCCCACCTGCCGAGGGCAGGTCCAATCCTACTGACACTCCTGTTCCCCCCCCCCCCGTTTCCTTTGTCCTATTGAGTTTTGCATGGTTCTATATATTGTTTTCCACTGGTCAAGTACTCCTGTCCACTCTCAGCTGGTGTTCTGCAAGCACTTCTGTGTCTGAAAGTGTATTCCTTATGTATCCATGGAGATAGACATACTCCACGTCTGCCTACTCCTCCGCCATCTTGTTCCTTCTGTCTGCTTTTTAATATGCTGTCTAGGATGGTCATAGCTTTTCTTCCAAGGAGCAAGCGTCTTTTAATTTCATGGATAAAGTCACTATCTGAGTGATTTTGGAGCCCAAGAAAATAAAGTCTCACTTTTCCCATTGTTTCCCCATCTATTTGCCATGAAGTGATGGGACTGGATGCAAAGCTTTAGCTTATTTCAGAAGAGGTTTATGTTATAAACAAAAAGAGAGAAGGTAAAGAGTCCGGGACTGGTAAGATGTATCTATGAATATCAAAGATCTATGTTTCTTCTAATTGTGGTAATGCCCTTTTCAATGTATGCCTTCTTGCTATAAGTTCAAGCTAGCGCCACCAGAATTGGAAAGCAGGAAGAAATATATACACACTTTGAAGTTACTTTCTAGAAATTATGCAGTCCATATCAGTTCAGTTCAGTTCAGTCGCTCAGTCGTGTCCAACTCTTTGTGACCCCATGAATCGCAGCACACCAGGCCTCCTGTCCGTCACCAACTCCCAAAGTCTACCTAGTAGATTCTACCCCAACTAGTTGGTAAGGTTTACCAGCTTCTCCTGACCACTGGAACAAAACAAATGAATCTCCTACCCAGGTTCAAATAGAAATTTGTTAAAAGATAATTTTACCATCGTAACGATTCTTGTTAAATCATAATTACTCATAAAAAGAGAAGGTGGAGCTACAAAGGAGACAAAGATTTATTTGTGAGATATGTGACCTTATTCTAGACATATTACGTATATATATATGCTCTTTCCCTACTCCACATACCCCATACACAAATATTAGGAAGTTCTGAAGCCTTGTTTCCTCATCCATCTCCTCCAAAAAATTAAGTCAGTATTAGTTACTTTCATGTATCCTTCTTGATGTTTGAGAGAGTTTTTAAATTAGTCAATATATAAGAGAGTGCTTCTCTAAATTGTAGGTTATATTCATTATCTTTCTTAAATGATGATCAGATAAAGACACCTGCGTAATTTAGCATTGTGACACTCTTGGGACCTAAATAGAAAAAGTGATCAAAGTTCTATTAATTCACCTGTAGATTAAGAAGACTAGTATTATGTAATTTTAAGTTCTCCTTGTTTATGTTGCAAATACTTTTTGATTATCTGTTACATTCTGAACACTAATTTGGACTCTCGGCTATGACAGGTATTAAGAAATTGAATTCTTTAACTCATGGAGCTTATAATTGAAAGGTGAATACAAATTCAAATAATGATGTGATGATGCGGTCTAATTACACACTGAGGGGAAAGTATTAGATAAATGTGTGAAAATGGAAGATGTAAAGTTGTAAGTGTATGCTAGAAAGGAGGCTGTGATGTGTAAATATGAATCTGAAGGCTAAGAAGGGGTAACTATACAGAGAAGAGCATTCATAGGAGATTAGAACAAGAGCAAATTCCAGGTATAGAAAACAACATTTGTTAAAACCTTGAAATGAGAAGAGTCATGGGGCATTTAAGTATATTGGCATGTTCACTAAACTATTCTCAGCCCTGTTTTCTAGTTTATAAAATAGAAATATTAATGAGTGCTAATTTCTTCATAGAGAATGAAGTATAAGACATCATTTGCAAACAGTAAAATGTTAGATAAACAATGATTATTTTTTAACCTAATGCAAGTGATAAATCTCTAGGTGTTTCATGCTTACCTTATCATTTGTAGCTCCTCTACTCTGCCCCTTAGAAGAAGAATTACTGCTTTATTTGACTATGCTGAATGGTTTCATTTCTTTGTATGTAATAGGGAGAAAGGAAATAAATGTGTACGTTTTGGAGAAAAACTAATGTAAACTATCAGTCCCATAAATATGCATAAATGCCCAATTATTGGTGTCATATGAGATGAACCAGTCCCTGGGCTTTAAACAATCTAAATTCTCTTGTTTTTTTATAAATGCCAATGAAAGGACGGGAGACGCAGGGAGTATATCTCCAAACATTACATCATGAACAAACACCTACCTCTGTATCCCCAGCTAGTTTTTTCACTTTCATGTTTGATGCAACACAATCAAATAATCTTTCAACCTAGTCTTTAGCATTATGTGGACCGAGAACTCCCAGATGTTCAAGCTGTGTTTAGAAAAGGCAGAGGAACCAGAAATCAAATTGCCAGCACTTGCTATATCATAGAGAAAGCAAGGGAATTCCAGAAAAGCATCTACCTCTGTTTCATTGACTATGCTACAGCCTTTGATTGTGTGGATCATAACAAATGGCAGAAACTTCTTACAGAGATGGGAATACCAAGCCATCTTACCTGTCTCCTGAGAAACCTGTCCGGGTCAGAACCCTATAGGGAACAGCTGACTGGTTCAGGGTTGAGAAGGAGTACAACCACGCTGTTTATTGTCACCCCGTTTATTTCACTCACACACAAAGCACATCGTGTGAAATGCCAGGCTGGATGAGTTACAAGCTGGAATCAAGATTGCTGGGAGGAGTATCAACAGCCTCAGATGTGCAGATGATGCCACTCTAATGGCAGAAAGTGGAGAGGAACTAAAGAGCCTCTTGAAGAGGGCAAAGGAGGAGAGTGAAAAAACTGGCTTAAAACTCAATATTAAAAAAAAAAAAAAAACTAAGTTCATGGCATCCGGATCCCATCACTTCATGGTAAATAGAAGGGGAAAAGTTGGAAGCAGTGACAGATTTCCTCCTCTTAGTGTCTAAATCACTGCAGATGGTGACTGCAGCCATGACATTAGAAGACGACTGCTTCTTGGTGGGGAAGCTATGACAAACCCAGACAGTGTGTTAAAAAGCAAAGGCATCACTTTGCCAACAAAAGTCTGTATAGTCAAGACTATGGTTTTTCCAGTAGTCATGTAAAGATATAAGAGCTGAACCATAAAGAAGGCAATGAAGTGAAAGTCGCTCAGTCGTGTCATTCATTGTGACCCCATGAACTGTACAGTCCATGGAATTCTCCAGGCCAGAATACTGGAGGGGGTAGTCTGTTCCTTCTCCAGTAGATCTTCCCAACCCAGGAGTCAAACCAGGGTCTCCTGCATTGTAGGCAAATTCTTTACCAACTGAGCTATCAGGAAAGCCTTAAAGAAGGCAGAGTGTCAAAGAATTGAAGTTTTTGAACTATGGTGCTAGAGAAGACTTTTGAGAGTCTCTTGGACAGCAAGGAGATCAACCAGTCAGTCCTAAATATTCATTGGAAGGACTGATGCTGATGCTGAAGCTCCAATACTTTGGCCACCTGATGAAACAGCCAACTTATGGGGAAAGACCCTGATGCTGGGAAAGATTGAAGGCAGAAGGAAAAGAGGGCTACAAAGGATGAGAACATTGGATGGCATCACCAATTCGATGGTCATGAACTTGGGCAAACTCTGGGAGTTGGTGAGTGACAGGGAAGCCTGGCATGCTGCAGCCCATGGGGTTGCGAAGAATGGAACAGAGCTTGGTGACTGAACAATCAGATATTGCTGTAACCTCTGCCCCAGAACCACATTTCATTGAAATCTATTTAGCATGATAGACTGCATGCCACTGTGAGGAATGTGTCTGGTTGCACTGAATATTGAAACTACACGTAGACCATACAAAGACATGATGTTATGCTCAAAGACCTTTAGCACTCTTACTATAGTTAACTGCTTCTAAATTTAACAGAAATCAGACAGACAACTCCAGTGTGCTGCAACATTCAATTCAGGCTTTCTATACTTTTTGAGACATGACATGTTACTAAGAATCAACATAATGAGTATCTACAATATGGAAAGTGACATTTTAGCTGCTTTCACCCAGTTTGTTTGATTTAAATATTCCTTACAAGCCATATAATTGATCAGATAAACCATTATTATCTCCATGTTGCAACTAAGAAAATATATATTGAGAAATATTTGATTGCATATCTATATAGCTTAGAAGAAGCAAAGCCAGAATTACAATTTAAATTTTAGTCTAAGTCTGCCTTCATCTTCTTCCAGTGTGTATTCCCTTCTAATTAATTATCTTTACCTTTGCAGTCATCTCCCCATGCCTCCATCCCTAAATTCATTCTACAATATGGTATATAAAAATTTTTGAAGATGTAATGGACTTGTCTACTTTTCTTACCACTGTCCTCGTTAAAGCTATGACCCCTTAGGTCAATATAGAGATGAGAGAATCTTTGACTTACAGAATCATGATTTTTTTTTCTTCTTAGTTGACATCCTGATAATTTGTCAATGGGAATATGTTGTTGATGTTGTTTAGTCACCCAGTCATGTCTGATGGAAATATATCTCCATCCTGAATCATAAAGTTTTATATACTCTCTTCAGTCTCCTAATTCAGGCCTCAGCTATGAACTATAAAAATGTCCAATGTATGGTAACAATGAGAGCTTTGAGCAGTACAGCCAGTAGGGAAGGGTCTTGGTGTCTGTTTGGAGGGAGTAACTATTCAAATATGTACTTTCTCAAAAATTCTTGATGTCTAAAGATCTATAACATCAGCAATTAAGTTATCCAAATATCAGACAGCTCTAGCCATTTTGGTCTCCCAGGAAGTCATTTTAATTCTCTGACTCTTCTCTGGTGTATATAAAATTGTACATCAAAGGTCTAAAGTAAATCAAATTTAATGAATCTGATAGGGAAGTTATCCTTTCTATTAATTCAGATGATTAGAAAAGTAAACAAAAAAGATGTCAGTAAGCAAAAAAAGATCTGATAACAATTCCAATCCATAACTTGCATAGTTCAAGATATATCTTTAAAAATATGGTTGAAAATTTCTATTTCCAGCTAATATGATACTCCTGTATGGCAACTATGGTAAGACAGTGTACAATTTCAATATCTCTCTGCTAGAGTTTTCTTTTCAATTTTTAAAATTGGAATAGCTATATTTATTTTACATTATTCCCCTATGTAGGCAACATACTAATGCAGTACATTTTTCCCCTTCAAAGTCATATAATACAGATTTACATATAATGCAATCATACTCTAGTATATTTCTCAGTGGGGAATAAATATCATTACGGATGGGACTATCACATCTGTTGAAGATTATTTGACCTTCCTGAATTTCTCCTCTAAGTGTCAGTGGCATCCCTCATGCCAGTCATTGTGGCAACTCAAACCAAGCCCATACACATTTTCAAATATTCTCTGGATCAGGGATACTACTTGCAGTTGAGAGGCTTTGTACCAAAATTTGAGGAAGCCATCATGATATTATTAGAATGGAAGCAAATGAACCTGAAGACAGATTATATTAACATGAGATGCAACAGGTCACATTTTACCCTTAGGAGAAATGAATCTCATTGTTCACTCCCCTGTTTAATAAGCGAAGCAGAAGAGAGAAGGGTTAGAAGTGAAAGTCGGTTACCTTTTATTAACTGATCTTTGGGCTTCCCATGAAACAGAAAAGAAAGTGAAAGTCTCAGTCGTGTCCGACTCTTTGCAATCCTATGGACTGTACAGTTTATGGGATTCTCCAGGCCAGAATATTGAAGTGGGTAGCCTGTCCCTCTCCAGCTGTTCTTCTCAACCCAGGAATAGAACTGGGATCTCCTGCATTGCAGGTGGATTCTTTACCAGCTGAGACATGGTTGACTATAATTCTTGAAAGCATTATAAGCATGAGTTTTATGATCCCAAAAGTTTTCTGTCAAATTTGACAGATATGTGTTAATCATTCTTAAATAGCAGAAGTTGTGTATGTTGTAAATTTTCCCTATGAACAAAGAAAGGTAGGGGAAGTTGAAGTAAACCCCAGTATGTAAAATAGTGAGAAAATCAATAGAACAGAATTAATACTAATGCAGTAATTCTGAAAGAGTATAAAAATCTGAGAAATTAACAGAAAGGTCATGAGAAGTGGTCACTCCATGAAATTGAGAAACAGATATAAAGTACCCAAGCTAGCAAATGAAAAAGGGGGGAACAGAGATTAATGTAACTGAGTTATCAGACGTAGGTAGGGAACTAAGATCACATATGCCGTGGGGAAGCTATGCCCATGTGCCACAACTACTGAGACTGCACACTCTAGAGCCCATTCTCCACAAGAGAAGCCTGCTTACTGCAACTAGAGAAGCCCCCCTATGTGCCACAACTGAGAAAAACCTGCATGCTGCATTGAAGACCCAGCACAGTCAAATAAATAAAGACATGTACTGCTGAAAAGTGAGTGAGGAAGGACCAGCAAAGTAATTGGGAGCTGGTCTGTGGGAGAGTAAATCAAAGACCCTATCAGGTAAGAGCTGGAAGGAAACAAGGATGGTGGTTTTGAGCAAATGCCTAAGCTAGACCTGGGTTTGGATCTCACAGGTAGGTGCTGAGTACGAGCAGCAGCCCTCTCTCTGGGGCTCTTGTTTGAAGGACAAGCCCTAGATTGAATTAGACTCCACATTTTAACAAGATCCCAAGGTGACTTATATACATATTTAAATTTAAGAAACACTGAAGCAGACTGGCTCTAATCAAATTGGACAACCATGTTATTCTGTCAAGCTTTTCTTCACTTGCTTAATTATAACAACCTAGTTATTCAAACAAAGCCTAGGAATCACTCCTAGGTCTCTTTCCCCATATTTTACAATTATGCAATCAGTAAATTTGGTCTAATCTGAAATAGTTTTATATAACCTTTCTCTGTCATCCTAGTCATGGGTCTGCTGTCAATATCTTTGTGTGGACCTTGATTGTTTCATAACTAAACTTTCAGAGGTATCACAACTGGCCTTCTTGCCTCCCACGTCTCCTCAGAGTGATTGCATAGATTATATCATGTTCCCATCCATCTAGAAACTTATGTGGTTCTCTTCTAAACAAAGAAGAGATTGAAAACTTCTCAGTGCAGTAGAGGTGAACCTTCATTATCCAGCCTCTTCTCTCTGTCTCCTCTTTATATTGTCTTTGCTGCAGCCACACATGACTTCTCAGCTCCCTTGATATGTTTCTCTTTCATAACTAAGGGTCTTTGCACATGCTATTATTTCCATCTTCTTGCCCCTCTATCTTAATTTGGATTTCTCTACAGCAGACCCAGAGATATGCAGACAGACACCTACATGCAGAAGGTTTATTTTAGAGATGATCCCAATAAATAGAGATGAAGGACATAGTAAAAGGAGACAGGAAATAGAGAAGAAAAAAGAAAAACAAAAACCAATGAATGGAGTATTTTTGAGCTGGTTATCTCTTGTCTCATTAAAAGATAGACATATAGACTTTTATCCATAGATTTATGTTCCTCATTCATGGAAAGCATTAGCTTCCTTACTTTTTTTTTTCCATTTATTTTTATTAGTTGGAGGCTAATTACTTTACATCATTACAGTAGTTTTTGTCATACATTGAAATGAATTAGCCATGGATTTACATGTATTCCCCATCCCAGTCCCCCCTCCCACCTCCCTCTCCACCCGATCCCTCTGGGTCTTCCCAGTGCACCAGGCCCGAGCACTTGTCTCATGTACCCAACCTGGGCTGGTGATCTGTTTCACCCTAGATAATATACAGGTTTCAATGCTGTTCTCTTGAAACATCCCACCCTCACCTTCTCCCAGAGTCCACAAGTCTGTTCTATACATCTGAGTCTCTTTTTCTGTTTTGCATATAGGGTTATCGTTACCATCTTTCTAAAGTCCATATATATGTGTTAGTATACTGTAATGGTCTTTATCTTTCTGGCTTACTTCACTCTGTATAATGGGCTCCAGTTTCATATACACCATGGACTATTACTAAGCCATTAAAAAGAATTCATTTGAATCAGTTCTAATGAGATGGATGAAACTGGAGCTTCCTTACTTTTGATTTTCTTTCAGGTATCTATGAGCAGCTTTCTGCAACTATAAGAAAGTATAGTAGAATGATGAAGCCTATGGTAGGTCTATTACGTGGGAAATTGGCAAGAGTGCATAGCCTATACTCCTTAGCTGTGTTGAGACCAGGTGGCTTGAGATATTGCTGTGAAATGTATCATGGAGATCTGCTGCATGCTCCCAAAACATTGAAGAATTCTGTTAGCTTGTGTCCTGAGTAAGTATATTTGCTTAAAGCTATAGCTCTCTTGTCATGGACTGTATAGTCACTGACTATATCCTTCTCCTTCAGTACACAGAGGACTACATGATTTTGTTTTGCAGTTTATAACCAGATTATAACCTGGAAGAAACACAATATAATTTTTATTTCATTAAATGAAATTGTTATGGGCTGAATCGTGTATCCCAAAAGGATGTGTTGAAGTCATAACTCTGGTAACTCAAAATGTCCTTACTTGGAAAAAGAATCATTGCAAATGTAATTCATCAAGATGAGATTATACTGGAGTAGGGCGGACCTTAATCCAAGATGACTGGTGTTCTTTTAAGAGGAGGAGAAGACAGGGACACAAAGGAAAGAGAGCCAGGTAAAGACAAGTAGAGACTGAGGTATAACTTTAGTTATGCAAACCAAGGAATGCCTTGGGCACCCAGAACCTAGGAGGAGCAAGGATGCATTATCCCCTAGAAGCTTCTGAGGGGTTACAGCCCTGCCAGCATCATGATTTTGGACTTTTCATTTCCAAAACTGTGAGAAAAAAATGGCTGTTGTTGTAAATCGTCCAGTTTATGGTACTTTTTAAGGCAACCTTAAGAAGCCAACACAGAAATTATTAGAAAGTCTATGAAAATCAGTAGCAGTGCTTATTAAATCATAAAGATTTCGTGGAATTGGAAAGGACTAGGTTGGATCCTAAAATATCTGGTCCCATCTACAGCCTTCTTGCTTTATACCTGAGGTGTTTGCATCTCAGAGAAATTAAGCCACTTACCAAAGAACATACAGCTAGTCAGTAACAGAGCCTGGACTAGGACTGAGCCTCTTGACTGTCAGCCCAATGCACTAATCTGCTGTAGGATTCCTCTGTAACAATAAGCAAGTCCTGCCATCCCAGATCCAGCTTTAATCAGATGTGCTTACCTTTTACTGGCAGGCTGGTGGAGGCTGACCTAAACACCTGTAGTGTGTAATTGTCACAGAATAAGCATACCCTTTTCCCTACCAAAATGCTAAAGCATGGAGTTGAAGCATAGTTAATGCAGTGGTTACCATGGCACCCATGTAATTTAATTACCACTCTTTTGTGAATATTTTAAAATGAAATTGTTAAAAGATCAAACAGCACATTCAACATGGAATGGCTTATAGAAATGATAAGTAGCTTTTTAACTGAAAACGTTCTGTTCCTGTAGGGAGTTGATTATTTTTTATGAGTTAAAATTTAATTATGGCATTGGATGTGTAAGTATGTTTCTTTAATGTATTACTATGCTTAAAAAGTTAAATATGTCAGAAACGTTTTACCTTTTAATTTACAACTCTGACCAGTCACCTTGCAAAGCTCGACTACAATTTCACCACATTTTATGTATGTCCAATTATAGAAAGCCCCATGTACATACACTATTCAAGGAAGCCTTGCAGAGAAAATAAAGAAGCCCAAGGAGTTTTGTGATTTGGCATTGGGGTTGCATGAAAGAATAACAGCATGTGGACCGAACCACTTATATGTAAACACTGATGTAGCTATGAAGTGCCAAATTCCATGCCAGGCAGTTAAGATCCAAATAAAAACAAGTAACCGTCAAAGCTTCAGTACTCAAAGTGTGGTCTCAGGATAGGAACATCAGATATCAAAATTATGTGAGTGCTTGCTAGAAATTCAGAGTCACAACCCCACCTTGGGCCCTTTGAAGTAAAATCTGTACTTTAACAGGGTCATAATTCGCATGCACATTAAAGTTTAAGAAGCCCTAGTTAAAAGAACTCACAGTCCAATAATGAACAGAAACTTCGGAACTTGTGCAGAGCCAGAGATGGGTGCTTTATGTCCTGTGGTGAGATATGCAATGAGAAGTGTGATTGGATTTAGGGATGTGGGAAGTGCTTATATGGCAGAGGAAATTGAAATATATGTCTGAGGCAGGAATTGATATATATAATCTAATAGGTAATGTTTGTTTATGGTCTTAAAGTTTGAACAGCAGTTTGCCAGAAAGACAACAATTAAAGGAACATCTCTTAGTTTAAGCAGAGAGAATAGCAATTACAAGGTAGGGAGGCAAAAGAGAGAAATCATTCTAGGAACTGGAATTGGTTCAGAGTAACTAGAGTATAGAGCCTAAGGGGGTCATTTCAGAAGATCCAGGTTTTTTGACAGAGCTAGATCATGATTTACATATCCTAATGAAGCATTTGATACTTAGTTAATCTTAAACTTATTTTAGACTAATGTAATATACATGGACTTCCCATGGGGAGTCCATAGGATTCTCCAGGCAAGGGTATGGAGTGGGTTGCTATGTCCTTCTCCAGGGATATTTATCAACAGAGTGATAATACCAAGACCTAGAGGGAATTTTTTTGTCTTGAACACTAGTCATTTCATGTCCTATTTTTTTCTAAACTACCTTTAATAGCAAGTATCTGTTAATGTTTATACCACTACAATATAAGCTCTATAAACTGAGGGCCCTTGTCTACTTTTATCACTGTATCCATCATGCAGAAGTCAGTGACTGACACATAGTAAGTGCTTAATGAAGGTTTCATGCATTTAGGTGAAAATTGCTTCAAATAGGTGTTGATTGCCTTTAAAGACTTTGAATAAATATAAGTTGGACAACTTTATATATATACATACACACACACAATTTTGATATAAAAGAAGTTACATAGAGGCAAATTGTAATAGACATAAAAGAGAAATTTATTAGCACTAAGTGGTTCAGTTTCACTAGAATTTGGAGACAGAGGGTGTAAGGAAGGATTTTGATGGGGACCAGATCATGTCCTATGTACATACAGATGATTGTCCAGTCTCAGCTCACAGAGTGCTGATAATGGTGAGAAGTTCCCACTTCCCATTGTGTATGTGTTAGTCGTCACTCAGTGGTGTGTGACTCTGCATCCCCACGGACTTCAGCCTGCCAGGCTCCTCTGTCCATGGAATTTTCCAGGCAAGAATACTAGAGTGGGTTGCCATTTACTTCTCCAGGGGACCTTCCTGATCCAGGAATTAAACCTGGCTCTTCTGCATTGCAGGCAGGTTCTTTACCGTCTGAGCCACCAACAAAGCTCATTAACCATCCCTATTTCCAGTGTGCCTGCAGAGATTCCTGAGCTCCCCTCAAACATCTTCAGATGGACCAACCTATTATGTCCTCTCTTGGTGAGATGATGTGATGAATCTGAGAGTGATAGTCCTTGCAAGTCTAGTGTAAAAAAACAAAAACTTGGAGAAATCTCACAATTCCATGACATCTGCAAATGCTGGATTAGCATCTTCCCAGGTAGAAGCCTCTCCGTTTGGTAGGTTTCCTACCCCCTATCCCTACCCCACTTTGTCAGCCTTATAAAAGTAGCTACAAGTCTAATTGGTCTAAGATGTGCCATGAGCATAACATGCTTTGGAATTTGAGTTCCAGCCCATGGCAGTTAGTTAAACCCTCTGTTCTTGCTGCTGTCCATGGTTCTGGAAAGACAGCCACATCTGTTTTCCAAGCAATTTTGATTTCCCCATTCTAAATTCAACTAAGACTTTGCACCCTGACATACCTGGGGAGATATGTATTATGGCCACTTTTACTAACTACTTACTGCTCTATCAGCATATGAACAGAGAGCCATTTCCCAGGGTACATTCTGGACCCAGAGAACAAAGGCTTCTCCTTCAAAAATGCCAGAATCATCAGCACTACCTGTTTTTCCCTGGTGAGCAAGAACCCATCAGCCTTAAGAGATGATTATGACACACTTTAGTTTCTGTTTTAGTTTCTATTCTTTCAGAAAATCACCCTACCGGGGGAAAAAAAATATCTGAATCTAAGTAGTATATTCACAAGCAATTCTAAGAAACTCTGGTAGGAATGTAGGAAAATGGAACAGAGAATGGAGGAAGGTAAAACTGGGTGTGTCAGCAACTTACCACTCAAGGAAGCTAGAACTTAATTCTATTACTCTGTGTTTTTACTTCAGAGTTTTCTAATTTAAGGAGCTGCTTATATATAAACTTTTGTCAGCCATTTGTGAAAGACTATTCCTTGGGGAGTCAGGATATTCTAGCACTTCCATTCTGCCATGCACAAAGTAAATCAGGTTCCCATAGCCACTCAAGAAAGAAGTGACAGGTGCTGGTAGTTGTATGTCGGCCTTAAAGAGAAACAAGTTAGAAAAGAGAAATAAGCAAATGTCTCTTCCAGGAATAATTCCTGTAAATACAGAAATGAAACAGAAAAAAAAAAAACTTAATAAAAGTGCTCATCTTTCTAGAGTAGTGAATGTAGAAAGACAAGGAAAACTGATTTTACAGGTGTACTATAGAGAAGATTTGACTAGTGGGAGGCTGCGTAGACTCCCTTTATAATCCTCATATCTAAGTTTGATGAACTAGGCAGGATATGAGTTAGAGTCGGAATATGTGGATTTATCTAATCTCCAACACATATAACTTTTGAGCAGTGTGTTTTAGCTCTCTTCATTAGCTTGATATTAAGTAAAATAGATTCTTAAAAGCTTGACACATGATTAATGCCCAAACTGTGTTCCATAGAGCCTAGTCTTTCTTTACTAGAAGAATCTCAGACTTCTTTGAAGGTGGTAGAGCAAGACCAAGTAATTGGGGACCCAGGATTCCATCTTTTCCCACTTAAAGTAACTCCATTTTGACTGCATTATTGCTGAGATCACAGAAAAGATTCAATAGCAACAACAAAATCTTATGAGGTAACAGTTTTTCTCCTAAAAATATTTGAAAACCAATAAATAGTGCATTAGAAAACTGCTGTATAATCTCTGTATCATTATAGAAATGTGATTTATAAACCTCTGCATTTGAGGATAGGGTGTCATTCATACACATAAAAAGCAACCCATTGTTCAAAATTAATGACAATTTTTTTAAGTGCAGTAATACTGCAGTTATTTGGAATTTCTGCCTCCTAGCATTTCGCATTCAATCATAAATATCTCCTTTAAAATAGGCTCTCTAATGCTCATGTATAACTACAAGGGTTTTAAATGTTAATACAGCAAGTGTAAAATGGAAACAGAGGGCTTTCAATGTCATATTTTTTTTGATCAAAGCAAGTAATTTTAGCCTGTGAAAGTATATTTTAAAAATTACCTAGAGAATATTGGCACACCAAATGTTAAAGTCGGTGTTATATTTAGAAATTATCTGGTCTTTTCTTTTTTATTTCTTGTTTATTTTATGATAAACACAAAATACCCAGAGTGGAAAATTTCATGTTTATTTTATACTCATTCAACAAAGATTTATTCACCACTTATAATATCTTGTCCACAATACTGTGCACAGAAATAAGGTGACTGCCAAATAGGTCCACCTTGAGAGCCCAGTCTACAGAGGAGCCATATCCAGAAAACCAGGGCTTCCCACGTGGCTCAGTGGTAAAGAATTCACCTGCCAAGGGCTCTGTCTCTGGACTGGGAAGATCCTCTGGAGGAGGAAATGGCAACCCACTCCAGCATTCTTGCCTGGGAAATCCTATGGACCGTAGCCCACCAGCCTACTCTGTTCATGGGATTTTGCTCCTCTGTCGCAAAAGAGTCAGACACTACTTAGTGATTAAACAACAACAATATTTTATAAGGCTTTTGAGGAGTGATAAAACAGATTTGTGTTTCTGAGGCATCATAAGGGAAGGACAACAAGTGTGGAGGAGTCCTGGGTGAAATTGTAAATTGTCTGGGTAACCAGTGAACACATGAGGAAATTGAAGCTCCCTAACACTCATGTGGGAAGTGACAGTTGGGTAAACTTGAAGGCTCCCTTTGAATGTCTTAAAACTTCAGATGAAATATGCAGCTGAAGCTCATGGTATCACCAGAATGAGGGTATTCAGCTAATCTTTAATAATTTATATTTGACAAGATCTAGAGTTATTATGATTTTCACTTCAGTATCCTCTCGTGATTCAGGCAACAAAGCTGCTCTTAAAAGTTTTTCCAGTTATGAGATTTGTTTCTATAAGACTCTATAGGATCATACAGTATCAAAGAAATATTTATCACTGATTATCAAGGGTATTTGGAGTACATGGAAGAGAAACTCATTCAAGTTTGCTTAGGCAAAAACTACTTAAGATTTGTACCCTTTTAAGTATGAAATACACTGAATCACTTGTACCTGTAGTCCAGCTTAAAATGACCATTTTACTCTCAATAGTATCTTCCTTTGTATGATAAATTAGGGGTCACCCTATCAATGAGAGTGAGATGGGAGATTTAATATTAGGTTATGGGAGGAATTTAATAAGACTATGATATATTAAGGTAGCAGTCTCTCTCTTTCTATTATTTACCCTATCCATTCATCCATCTTTTATTTATAGCTCTCTATTTCTCATCTTCTTTACATATAGGTAGAGAACTTTTCCAAGGAAAAATAGAGAGTCAGTGAACCTGATTGTCATTTCATTGCACAAAAACTTTTGGAGACTTTATCATGCCAAACACTTTGCAAGACACAAAATAATAACATAAAGTAACACACAATTTACCTTTGTGATACTGAAATTTTGATGGAGGAGCCAGATAAACAGATTGACTATAATGCAGAATGCCAATTTCCTCAATAAACACAAGTACAAAGTGACAAGGAAGAGGGAAGAGGGGGATTCAAATCAAACTGCAGGAGATAAGGGATCCGAAATTTTACTTGAGCAACTACTAGGCATAGTCTCAATTAGGAGCATTCTAGGAAAACTTCAAAAAGACATATATTGGTGGTATTGGGTAAAGTACAATTTGGAAGCCTTGGTTATAATATGAAGTATTTTGTGTTTGTGTGCTTAATCAAAAGGTATATAGCAGCAGTTGAGTTTCTAATCACTTGTAGTGTTCATAAAGTAGCCAGGAACCCCACTTCTTTGGAAAACATATTTGATTATATACAAATAAAATCTTTCACCCACACAATGAATAAAATTTAAAAGACTGCCCATACCAAGTGTTGGTAAGTATATGGGAAAACTAAAATATTTATACATGAGTTTTGAAAATGAAAATTGGTAGTATAATTAATTTGGTGTATACCCCCATGTATACATAAATATAAAAACTGACCCAATAATTTCATACTGTGTATAAACCCAACAAAAATTAATGTTTGCACTTTTTCTACATGTAAAAAACTATTTTAATGATGCATATATAATATCCCCAAAATTGAAAAACTATGGAATAAATAATCACATATTTATGACATAAAACCTTCAAAGTGATGAAAAAAGATGGACTACTGCTCCATGTGATATCATGGGTGAATAGCTCAGACAAATATTGAAGGGAAGAAGCTAAACACACAGTTTCATTTACATGAATTCAAACTCATCTGTGTTCAGAATTATCCTTGGTGACAGTGATAATATTTTAGGGGACGACTGACTGAGCTGAGACAAGAAGACACCTATCAGAGTGATAGACATAATTTGTACCTCACTCCGGGAAATGCTTATGTGAATGTAAACATTCCTTAAGCTGCACACTTAAGGTTTGTGCAATTTACTATGTGTATATATACACGTGTATATATATATATATATGTATACACACACACACACATATACACACACATATATATATCACCTTAATTTAAAAAAAAAAAGAATAGTCCACTGCATTGTTAGAGGGATTGATTAATTTGTTCATCTAAGCACTCAGAAATACCAAAAACAGTGCTAATTACAAGGCATATAAGCAAAGGAGATAATTGACATTTTCATAGGGAAATTAATGGAGGTTGGAAGATGCTATAGTTCAGGTTAATTCAAGGCTGAAATGCTGTGTTTCAACATGAGATACTAAATCCACTTTCATTTTCCATTCAAAATACAAATATACACTTACTGAACACCTCTTGAGGGCCAGGCACCATAGCAGGGGCTGAGAACTCAGAGGAGGGATAGAATGACCTTTTCTTTAAGGAATTCCCAATTCATTTACACCTGATGCTCCTGTCAAAACATCCACTTTGCATCCCCAATGATTAAGGAATTATGGTCACCAGTCTTATCTGCCATGTTTAAATAGCTGTAGAGACAAAGATATATTTCAGAATCAATATTAACTGTCAATTGTTTTTATTATCTTATCAACATCCCTTTTATTTTTCCTGAGGATTTATGTCACCATCATTGAATGTTTATGGGAAACACACACCTTCAAAGTAGGTAGGTTCATATAACTAAAAACAGCTTGATGAACAAATCCAGAAGAATGCTACTAAGCCTTAATAAAGTATGTCATTTTTATGAATTACAAAATCATTTAAAATATTTGATAACATATATAAATGAATGGAACTAAATTTATAATTGAAATCCAAGAAATACTTTAGTAAATTTGATAGCTCTACATTTTTTCTTTAAAGTATACATCATTAAAGTATGCATCTTAAGTTTGCATTTACAGTAATTAGTCTCCCTGTCTCTGAAAGGAAAGCTTTCCAAATAGTAGTAGCATGACTTTAAAAGGTCTAGGTAATAGGAAAGAAACTCTATAAATTTCTCTTCACACTATACTTCCTGACGAACACTACAAGACCCTCTAAGCTGTCAAGAACTGCCAAATGATAAAAGGGAAAATGATGAAAAGAAATGGAAACTTGGAGCTGACCACCTAAAAGCTAAATTTCTCCTGGGATTTCTAGATACAAAAGAGAGGTTTCAATACTTCCCAAAGAACATCAGATCACATTAACTTATTCAAATATGAGGTCAGATCTCAGTGTTTAGATTTAAAGCTGTCCTGTATATGCCTTGATAAAGGGGAAAAAAGTGACAAATCACACCTTTGAATAAATTCATTTTAATCCTTTTCTTCCTTTTGATGTAATAAAAATAGTCTTGTCATGTAGCTACGATTGCATTTAATGGTTGTCATTTACAGAAATGGAAAAATGATATCTGAGTATAATGCCTTCAAATATGGCTAATAGCATTTTTACATATGGAGAAAACTACTTTTATTTTACATGAATAAGACCATTGCTTCATGATGATGATTATTGAATATTCAGCAGCTTCTCTTATTATAGAATAATGATAAGAAGAGCTCCATCTCTTCTCTGTCATTTATGTTAAAAAATGGTAATCCAAGCGAATCTATATTCCTAATGTTTGTTGTAACCCCATTAGTTCTCAGACAAATTCTTAGCAAAATCTTGCCTAATTATTACCACTTTACCTGATTTTGATCTCATATTTTAAATAATAAAGATGCCTCAATCTGTTATATTATAAGATGACCTAGTAATGCTGTTTTTTTTTCCTCCGTTAAGCATTTCTTAAGCACATAACTTGTCACTCCTGTGCTAATTTGCTGTAACACTCGTTGATAAGTGGACATTAATTAATGCTAAATTACAAAGGAATTTTTATGGAATTACAGGTGACATCCGCATCAGCACCAAATGAGTTCATCATGATTAAACTTATTACCATTTCTAATTAACCTTGAGAGCCCCTGGATGTTAACTGCACACAAGGCAAGTGTATATGCAGCCTGCAGCTCCCATTGAAAACAAACTTTACACATTACATAACCTTTAAAATAATCTAAGAATAGCATAGGACACATTTGTACTCATTGCAAAGGATCATAAAATAAAATGCCAGTAATAATCTGAAGACTTTGAGCAACTAAATTTTTGACCTCAAAACAGAAGTCAGAAAAGTGTCTTCCACAAATTGAATTTGTTTGAATGTCATAGGCAGTCATATGGAGAAGGTTTACTTCATTCCCTATAATCACGTTAAGACCTGTTCATTACCTACCCCTTCCCTCACTGCCAAGAGCAAAACTTACTCTGATGAATGTTGCTAGACTGTAAGCCTTACCTCTAAAATCTCTCTATAACCCCCTATGTGACCAAGGGACCAGAGGCATGGAGCAGAAATGATCTGATGTGCATATCTGTTTCAAACTGAGCTACCAGAGTGGAGTCTGGTATGTAGCAGGAAGTGAAAGATGGAAATTACCAACAGCTCCTCATCCTGGAAGCACCTTTTCCTAACCATGAACTGTGGTTAGGAAACCACATCCTGCCTGCTGCAGGGAACATAACTTATTTACAGCCCCAGAGGCTCTCCCACTGGATCTGCTACTACATTTGCTCCAAAACCAGCCAATGACTGCATGACAGTGATACCAGGGCAGAATCACCCCAGGAAAATATGGGACTCCTCCAGAGAGCACCTTCTACCTAAAGACTCCCAGTGTTTTAGCCAAAATTGGTGAAATTGCACTGCAGTTGAAACAATTTCTACACCATCCTCTTTCCTCTTCTCTTTTACGGGGATCAAAACTTCATCCCATATCCAACAAAGATGGACTGTGTAGTGCAGGAAACTCTGCTCAATATTATATGTTAGCCTGGATGGGAAGGGAGTTTGTGGGAGAATGAATACATGTATTAGGTTGTTGCCAAAGTAATTGGAAGTTTTGCATTGTTGACCTTTGCTATCTAGTATTGGAATACATTCTTAAATGTTAACCACATTCATACATCGTTTTAATGCACATTTCTCACTTTTTTTCTAATGATTTATTACTCTATCTTTAATATTTATTTTGGATTATGGAAATGATGTTAGGCCAAAAGCAAATTTGAGAGATTTTCTTGTGTTCAAAATGGGTTGTAAAGCAGCAGACACAACTCATAACATCAACAGCACATTTGGCCCGGGAACTGCTAATAAATGTACAGTGCAGTGGTGGTTTCAAGAAGTTTTACAAAGGAGACAAGAGCCTTGAAGATGAGGAGCACAGTGACCGGCCATTGGAAGTTGATAACGGCTGACTTAGAGCAATCATGGAAGCCGATCCTCTTACAACTACGCGAGAAGTTGCAAAGAACTCACGGCTGACTATTCTATAATTATTGGACACTTGAAGCAAATTGGAAAGGTGAAAAAGCTCGATACATGGGTGCTTCATGAGCTGACCACAGATCAATTTGTAGTTTTAAAAAAGTGTCATCTTCTCTTACTCTATGCAGCATCAGTGAACCATCTCTCAACCGAATTGTGGTGTATGATGAGAAGTGGATTTTATATGACAACCAGCAACAGCCAGCTCAGTGGTTGGACCGAGAAGAAGCTCCAGAGCACTTCCCAAAACCAAGTGTTAGTTGCTCAGTCGTGTCCAACTCTTTACAACCCCATGGATTTTAGCCCACCAGGGTCCTCTGTCCATGGAATTCTTCAGGCAAGAATACTGGAGTGGGTTGCCAAAAAATGGTCATAGTCACTGTTTCGTGTGTCTGTTGCCCATCTGATCCACTACAGCTTTCTAAATCCTGGTGAAACCATTACATCTGAGAAGTATGCTCACAAAATTGATGAGATGCACCAATAACTACAGTACTGCAGCTGGCATTGGTCAACAGACAGGACCCACTTTTTCTCCACAACACCAGACCATATGCTGCACAACCAGTGCTTGAATGAATTGGGCTATGAAGTTTTACCTCATTTGCCATATTCATCTGACCTCTTGTCAACTGACCACCACTTCTTCAAGCATCTCAACAACTTTTTGCAGGGAAAATGCTTCCATAACCAGCAGAAGGCAGAAAATGCTTTGCAAGAGTTCATTGAATCCTGAAGCTCGGATTTTTATGCTACAGGAATAAACAAACTTATTTCTCATTGGCAAAATGTGTTGATTGTAATGGCCCCATTTTGATTAATAAAGATGTGTTTGGGCCCAGTTATAATGATTTAAAAATTCACAACCTGAAACCAGTTATGTTTGCACCAACTTAATATATACACGTCCTTCTTGCTGCCTACCTGAAGCTATCACAATATTGTTGATCAGCTGCACTCCAGTATAAAACTACAAAGTTTGTAGGTTATTCTCTTTCATTAAAAGTTTTCAAAAAGCCTTTATGCCAATCCAGAGTCTCTCTCTCTCTGCTTTTTTCAGCATATCAATTCTCATCTTGGCAACTGTTGCTTGAAAGTACCAAACTAACCCACTTAATCATTGGTAAACAGGACTCAGAAAACTCTAAATTCTGATAAATGAATGTAACAACATCTGTTTCCAGAGTGAGTAGCTAGAGGAAAAGAAGGCAAAATTTCCTCAAAATGTTCTTAATGGTTTCACAGAAAATATAACCAAAGAAGTAATAATCTGATAGTGCCAGTAACTATTATAACGGCTCTACACCGTGTTGCTCAGCATCACAGAGGACTTGTCCATAATCAAAACCTAGTTCTTGAAAATTGTCAACCCAGTTTGGGAGCAAATATTTTACTTTCTTCACCTTATTAGAGTTATATATCCATATGCCAATCAAAAAAAAAAAAGCAGCATGTTTTACACATTTCTCTTTTGTAGCCAATATTATTAAAACTCAGTGGCTCCATAAGTTGAGTGAAACCTATATTAGAAGAATGGACATTTTTATTAAAAATAAAGACACTTAACTCATATGGTATTGAATAAAAATAATTTTATTGCTGTAATATACATTTGCATATTACAGCTTTCAACAACTGACAGGCAAGAAGAAGTTCTACCTACAAAGGTAATTTTCTTGGGTGAAATTTCCTTGAGGGATATGTTAAAATACTGAATTCAGGTGACTCTAACCTCCATTTTTTTTTTTTTTTTTTTGTAAATCCTTCTTATCAAATCTTTCTTATTTTTTATAAACCACAATGCATTGGATGTTGAAACCATTCTCTGTCTCATGAAGTTAGCTTCACCAGTAAGATCCAACTTTGAGATATGTTTGGTTTCAGACATACTATTTTATGATACACTCACATCTATCACATGGTACACATAATCAGCTTGTACACAGATTATTGGCCCTTTCTGACTTATCACCCTATTTAATAGAGATTTTATTTTGTTAATGCTAGCTGCTCTGCTCTCCTGAAATAATATCTATGGATAATATGTTCTATCATACTAGTTAGCAAAGAATAAAATGGACTGTTCCAAGTCTAATATAAAAGAGAAATAGAAAAAAAAGTTATTATAAAATAATTTTTAACATGGAGATGACTGAGCATAACTAAAACAGAATAAGGTAACCGTTTACCTCTAAACCAAAATCTATTATCAAAAAAGCCAGACTGCTACAGTTGGGTTGTGATATAAAACAGGGCAAGCATTATTACCATTAAAAAAAAAAAAAAAAAGTTTTTCTGAAATGGGGAATGACTCTTTTTAAACTTCAAAACCAAACAAAGTAAATATTTCTTCACTTTATTGATTAGTCTTTCTCTAGAATTTAGGGCATATTAAACTATTTTACATTATAGATTTGAGTGATTATAAATTATATACAGTTTTATACATATACACATATATACAAAAATAATGTTCCCTCTCCAAATGAATGGTCAAAGAGATATTCACAAGTTGTGTTGAATATGGGAAGCATTTTTAGGGGGGCAGGGGGCTGCCCCACAGTTTAAATGAGGGTGAAAGTGAAAGTCACTCAATCGTGTTCGACTCTTTGCAACCCCGTGGACTATACAGTCCATGGAATTTTCCAGGCCAGAATACTGGCGTGGATAGCCTTTCCCTTCTCCAGGGTATCTTCCCAACCCAGGAATTGAACCCAGGTCTCCCGCATTGCAGGCAGATTCTTTACCAGCTGAGCCACACGGGAAGCCCAAGAATACTGGAGTGGGTAGCCTATCCCTTCTCCAGTGGATCTTCCTGACACAGGAATTGAACCAGGGTCTCCTGCATTGCAGGTGGATTCTTTACCAACTGAGCTATCAGGGAAGCCTTTAAATGAGGGTGGAGGGTGAAAATCAGTGTGCAATGAAAAATGTCTTTATATATTTCTGAACATCATTCCAGAATGTGGCCTTCCCTTGTGCAGAGTGTTTATCCTAGTTTATATTTAGCCCCAGTTTTTGAAGTTTGAGTCAACTCCTTGTCTTTACTTGAGAAAGTACAAGGCCAGCTAAGTGGGAAACATATTTTGGATAGATAGATTACTTACTTTTGCTTTATTATGTATCACTTTAAAATAATATAAAATTATTATGAGTCAAAAGGAAACCAATACAGAATTATTCAGACCTTGTACATTTCTAGCTAGCCAAGTGTTACATAGACACATTTTATCAACTCAGCTTATGTTAAAATCTCTTCCCCTTCCTTTTTTGCTTCCTCTTAATTTGTTTCTCTCAGAGGTGGGAGTCTAGAGACACCCTATCTGGTTTTCTGTATTAATCTTCATCTGGCAGAACCTCCACATAGATATTGCAACATACCTACAGTATGCTTTCACAAAAGTGTACCTGTTGCAAAAAAAAACTACAAAGGAAGACTCATCTAAAACACTGCCTGTGGAGCATGATCAATGGTTCCTTTTTCTTAGATGATTGTCTATCCTCTCGTAATTGTTTATCTGCAGACAGTTTTAGGTCAATCCTCTGATTGAATTATGTCAATTCACCATACAGGTCAGGAGAGCACAAGAAACCTCCTGCCACAATCTTATAATAGAGTCTGTACCTCTTCACAGACTGCTGGAATAGGATAAAAGGATTTGCTTTTCATCATAGGAAAAATTAAATTTTAATTGCCTGTTAAAACACAAATGTCAAAAGCAAATCTTAAAGGCAAGGTTGCAGTCCTCTCATATATCATGCTTTAGACCTATTTGCATGCAAATTAATTCCTTTCTTAATTTTAAGTGTCTTTTCACAGACAATATTAACTATTTATTTCAAAACATTGTATGGTGATACAACCTTACTCTCTGTATGTGTGTGTGTGCAGCAAAGACAATCAGCATTTTTTTAATATAAAACTTCTTTCATATATGTATTGAGCAACAGCAGATAATTATCTCAGGTGAATGTGATTCTTTTAAGCTGAAGAGTAAAATCATACACTATGGGTAGTCAGATCTCAAAGTTATTTCAGTCTTGAGTTATTGCCCTGCCCAAACATTATTATGTTTCTGATATACCTTATCTCCCTTGCTATTCCTATTGCAGTATCCTTATTTTGGAAATGACAAGGTGATTTTGTAGGCAAAAGTTGTGCTCTGCTAGATCCTGTTTAGAAACACCTGAGAGTGAAGAATAGGGATATATTCTTAAGACCTTAGCAATGCTGATGTGAACATAATTATTTAGTTTCATTTAATTATCATTCAAATATGGCATGTAATTGTGAAACTTATGGAACTATGAAAGTGGAAATTTATAATGATGCAGGCTTAATTTCATTAATTTAATGCATAAAGCACATATTACACAGAGACAGACGTCAAATTAAAAACTCTCAGGCTCTAATTAGCTTTAGAAATCTCTTATGTCTAATTGATATGGCTGTCATAATTAATTTAAATAGTGATTTCAACCTGGCTATGATGCAGACAAATCATTCATTAATAATCTTTAAGGGAAAAAGTATAAGATACAGACATATCTATATGTATGTCTAGATAGAGACAGATGTAAATATAAATAGATATAGATATCCTTCTATTTGGTATTGCCAGTGAATCACCTTAGAAAGATAGCTTGAAAAGCTTGATTATATGAGTAAATTATCTTTGTCATATTAAAAAGTCCTATGATTAACCCAACTTTTTAAAATTCATAGAATATTCAGAACATTTATTTTAATCACTAGTACTGAATCATTTCTACCAAAATTATGCAAGTGAAATATTTGACTGATTGAAGAAGTTTTCATAGAATTCTAGCTTTAAGCGATATTTTAACAGAAAGGATAGATGATTGATGTTACTAGGTGGAGAGGCATTCAGTTCAGTTCAGTCACTCAGTCGTGTCCTACTCTTTGTGATCCCATGGACTGCAGTACGCCAGGCCTCCCATCGATCACTAACTCCTGGAGTGTACTCAAACTCATGTCCATTATTCTCCTAGCAAACATGTTTCCTGCTGTACTTTACCAGCTCTACACTGTGCTTGTGTGAATGAATGACATGCCCTGCGCAAAGCAAGTGAGGAGCCCAGCTCTGTGGCTCCATGGTGACCTCATACTGCTTATGGCAGAAACCCTTGTCGGGGGTTTATACTGACGTGCCAAAGGACTTCCCTGGTGTCTCAGATGGTAAAGCATCTGCCTATAATGCGGGAGACCCGGGTTCAACCCCTGGGTTGGGAAGATCTCCTGGAGAAGGAAATGGCAACCCACTCCAGTATTCTTGCCTGGAAACATCCCATGGATGGAGGAGCCGGGTAGGCTACAGTCCATGGGGTCACAAAGAGTCAGACACGATGGAGTGACTTCACTTTCTTTCACTTTCTTGTTTTCATGTCCATTGAGTCAATGATGCCATCCAACCATCTAATTCTCTCTCATCCTCTTCTCCCACCTTTAGTCTTTCCCTGCATTATGGTTTTTCAAATGAGTCAGTTCTTCACATCAGGTGACCAAAGTATTGGAGTTTCAGCTTCAGCATCAGTCCTTCCAATGAACACTCAGGACTGATTTGCTTTAGGATGGACTGGTTGGATCTCCTTGTAGTCCAAGGGACTCTCAAGAGTCTTCTCCGATACCACAGTTCAAAAGCATCAATTCTTCGGGGCTCAGCTTTCACTATAATCCAACTCTCACATCCATACATGACTACTGGAAAAACCATAGCCTTGGCTAGATGGACCTTTGTTGATAAAGTAATGTCTCTGCTTTTTAATATGCTGTTTAGGTTGATCATGACTTTTCTTCCAAGGAGTCTTTTAATATCATGGCTGCAGTCACCATCTCTAGTGATTTGGAGCCCCCCCAAATAAAGTCCGTCACTATTTCCACTGTTTTCCCATCTATTTGCCATGAAGTGATGGGACCAGATGCCATGATCTTAGTTTCCTGAATGTTGAACTTTAAGCCAACTTTTTCACTCTCCTCTTTCACTTTCATCAAGAGGCTCTTTAGTTCCTCTTCGCTTTCTGCCATAAGGGTGGTGTCATCTGCATATCTGAGCTTATTGATATTTCTCCTGGCAATCTTGATTCTAGCTTGTGCTTCATCCAGTCCAGCATTTCTCATGATGTACTCTGCATATAAGTTAAATAAACAGGGTGACAATATATAGCCTTGAAGCACTCCTTTCCCTATTTGGAACCAGTCTGTTGTTCCATGTCCAGTTCTAACTGTTGCTTCCTGACCTGCATACAGATTTCTCAAGAGGCAGGTCAGGTGGTCTGGTATTTCTGTTTCCTTCAGAAACAGAAGTGATCCACAGTGATCCACACAGTCAAAGGTTTTGGCATAGTCAATAAGGCAGAAATAGATGTTTTTCTGGAACTCTCTTGCTTTTTTGATGACCTAGTGGGTGTTGGCAATTTGATCTTTCATTCCTCTATCTTTTCTAAAACCAGCTTGAACACCTGAAAGTTCACAGTTCATGTACTGTTGAAGCCTGGCTTGGAGAATTTTGAGGATTACTTTACTAGCGTGTGATATGAGGGCAATTGTGCGCTAGTTTGAGCATTCTTTGGCATTGGCTTTCTTTGGGATTGGAATGAAAACTGACCTCTTCCAGTCCTGTTTTCCTGAGTTTTCCAAATTTTCTTGCATATTGAGTGCAGCACTTTCACAGCATAGATGATGGATGATACTAGGTAGACAGATATAGATAGAAATAAAATGTTGGTAAAAAAAAAATAGCAGATTGATAAAGCAAAAATTTAAGTATAGGCATAGACATAGGCTGTGATGATAGGATAATTAGCTATGAAAAGAAATAAGTTAAAGTGTTAATTAAATTTAGAACCTTGCAACATACTCCATCAGTTGATTATCTGGATATGTCATTGTTCATGAAAGTGCCCTTTTGGTTGCTACCTGTCAACAGGCATGCTTATCTAGATCTAGAATATGGTCTCAAATGGATGGATATTGATTAAAAGTATATGTCTACATTTTGTCTCCTTTAGATACTAGGTAGGGACTTCCCTGGTGGTCGTGTGGTTAAGAATCCACCTTCTAACACAGGGGCCATCTGTTTGACTTGATCCCTAATGAGAGAACTGAGATCCCGCATGCTGCAGGGCAACTAGGCTGGCGCGTCACAACTCGAAAGCCCGTGTGCTGTGACTACAGAGCCCGCATGCTTTGCAGCCTGCAGACCACACCTGCAGAGAAGCCCATGCACTGCAGGGAAGACCCCACATGCTGCAGCTAAGACCTGATGCAGCCATAAAATACATAAGTAAATAGACACAACGTAAAAACTTGTGTAGACTCAAAATGACTGTTAAGAAAAATAAAGAAAAATGGGCAATAAACACTTTATTGGCTCACTTATAAAGTAACTTGTGAAGATAAATGTAAAAATCTCACTGTACATTAATAATTTTCTTAGAATATGGCTATATCAAATGGAAGAAATGGAGACCTTTAAATGAAAGACAGCACTCTATGATCCACAGGCTTTGCAAAAGCACAGATTAACCTCCCCCCCACCCCCAGATGATGAAAATACATAAAAACTCACCAGCACTTCATTTCTTTCTTTGGTGGTGGTGTTTTGGTCGCTAAGTTATGTCTGACTCTCATGAGTCCATGGATTGTAACCTGCCATGTAACCTTTGTCCATGGGATTCTCCAGGCAAGAATACTGGAGTGGATTGACATTTCCTTCTCCAGGGGATCTTCCCAACCCAGGGATCAAACCCAGATCTCCCACATTGCAGACAGACTCTTTACCTGCTGAGCTATAAGGGAAGCCCCTCATTTCTTCCTTTGGGATGCCACTATTTGACCTGAATCTTTCAGCAAAGACTGAGGCAGTAAGTTTACCTCTAGTGTCAGTTTTGGCTAACTTATGGAGGGAACGCTCCTAACATTCTACCTTAAGGATCCCTTCCTTCCTTATTGCAGACATCCAGTGTTCTTCATCTCCCTGTTTTCAAACTGGTTTACAGGCATGATGAGTACACAAGCCCGACTCTAAGACACATTTTGTAATGACGGCTTTGGAGCGACACAGCTATTTCCTTGTCTTTTCTTATTAATTCTCTGAATGAGATTAAGTCACTTTCTAATAGTTTCTTGTAGTATTTTTTTTTGTTGTTGTTCTATCTAAGTTACAGCCCCATAATTATTTTCTCTTAAAGGAATGTATATTTCTGTTTGCATACATATGGACCTAATTCCAAGAGTGATTCTGAGCTGTGAAAGCAGCTTTTGAAGATTCTTCACCACATGTGTGTGGTAAACTAAAGAAACTGGCCTCCCAAAGTATATTTACTTCCTATTCTGTGAAATCTGTGACTATCACCCAGTATGGCTAAAGAGTAAATATTAGCTTATATGTGAAGTACTGTGATTAAGACTCTTGAGAGGTAAAGCTTATCCTCGATTACCTGGCAAGCACATGTGTCCTTGTAAGAAAGAAGTGCAGGTCAGTTTCCGGCAGACACGCATAGTTATGAAGATGAAGCTAATGTTTGGAATGATACTGCCACAAGCTAAAGCCTGCAGTCACCAGGGGCTAAAAGATGTGAGGAAGATTCTTCTCTTGAACCTCTGGAGGGAGTGCCGCCCTACAGGCACCCCGATTTCAGACTCGTATCTTCATAACTGTGATACATCCCCTTTCTTTGTTTTAGCCACAAAATATGTGGCAATTTGTTGGGGTAGCCACAAGAAGCTAAAACAATGTGATGAAATATAAATTTGCAGGTCATCTTTACTCCTTAACGTCATATGGCTTTGAGCAATGTCTTACTGTCTTAGTTTCCACATCTGTAAAAACCAATGCATAACACTTTCCCACCTCATGAGATGGTGGTGAAGGCTTCAAAAAACAAGGCACCATATTAAGAAAGATAAACGTAATGACTGGCATAAAATCAGGATGTCATAAAATGTTAAGAAATGTAAAGAGTAATACTGGAAACTCCTTACTGTTTATTCTCCACCAGTCTATAGCAGAGTAAACCACTGACTGAAATGTAATCCCTTCCAGAGATTTATTTAACTATTTAAACCGGTCACTACCTGGGGTAATTTGCTCCACTGTTTTTGGGTTTTTTTTTGTCATTTGAAAGAAATGCCTGTAATGATATTCCAAAAGGCTTCCTAAGCTGAAGAAAGACGAGGCCCAAAGTGTTACTAGTCCAGTGATGTAGAGGAGAGGTTCCCTTCAAGCTCTCTAACTGTAAGAGGAGAGATATTTCAAGGAAAAATATCCTGTGACATATTTTGGGCCCCCTCTCCCCAACTATTGAAAATACTGTAGTTATTGTAGAAGATATTGCGCTAGCTGCAATAAAGAATACAAAAAGACTTCTCATGTATGCTATGATGCATCCAATTTTTTTTACACAAACACACACACAGGCATTCCCTAATCTCCCAGGCCTTGAAGAATGGACCAATTAATAATAGTCCGTGTACACCTTGAAAGGAAGACAGTGGATTTTCCCATTGTGAAATTGCTATGTGAGAAATAACTTCCAAGTGAAATTGCATTCTACTTCTACACTAAGAAAAGAAACTCTCTGATAATGAGTGATGTTGAGCATCTTTTCATGTGTTTGTTAGCCATCTGTATGTCTTCCTTGGAGAAATGTCTGTTTAGTTCTTTGGCCCATTTTTTTGATTGGGTCATTTATTTTTCTGGAGTTGAGCTGGAGGAGTTGCTTGTATGTTTTTGAGATTAATCCTTTGTCTGTTGCTTCGTTTGCTATTATTTTCTCCCAATCTGAGGGCTGTCTTTTCACCTTGCTTATAGTTTCCTTTGTTGTGCAAAAGCTTTTAAGTTTCATTAGGTCCCATTTGTTTATTTTTGCTTTTATTCATTTCAATGTATGACAAAAACCACTGCGATGATGTAAAGTAATTAGCCTCCAACTAATAAAAATAAATGGGGAAAAAAAAAAGAACAAATGAAAAAAAAAAAAAGAAAAGAAACTCTCATGAAGTCTTTAGACACTAGACATAGATGTTGAAGATCCAAATAAAATTCTGGTTTTTCGACTGAGGTTTGGCTCAACAAATCCCATTTCAGTCATTTTGTCCCTTGCCTATATTCACTGTAGAAGCTGGAAAAGCTAAACATTCACTGTGGCCAGTGATATAATTTTATGAATATTGATGTAAGCTTCCTGTGCTGACATTGTTTTATTGCTTTCTTTCCTTGCTTTCTGTTCCAAGTATGGACATTATATCTGGAATTTGACAGCCATCTTGTAAATGACAACTTGAAAACATGAGGCAAATATGTGCATGTGCTCAAATATGCACACATACACACGCACACACAAATATTTCAGCAGAATCCCTGGTTTATATTATGAGCTGCTGAGCCATGAACTTCAGCTAACTGGAATATTCAACCTTCTGTATTGTTTTTATTATTATTGCCTGTGAATGCATTCCCAACTGATATATCAAAGGAGGTTAGGACCTGAGGGAATGTCCGCAATTTGCAAAGAACGAAGTGTTTTCATATTCAAAGTGTATGAAAATACCAAAGGCAGGCTTCTAACCTCAAGGATCTCATGTTTAAGGTGGGTTAAAATCATTCCTGTGTGAAACAGTTACGTTTGATAATCACTTTATTGGTAACTCAAGGCACAAGGCCAGCGTACAGGAATGAGAAGATCGAAAACTGAGGAGTTCAAGGCCTCACACATAAGGTAGTGTTTCTAGTGCATCTTAAATAAAGATCCCAGGTGTATCAGCAGAGATCAGCTACTCCTGACATAGGAAACTAAGTACTAACACAAGAATGACATGTTCTGGTAATTATATACTTAATTATATTACTTAACTTCGGTGCTCTTGAGAAAGCAGAACAAATTACAATAATTTAACTGGATAGCTCACCAAGGGCCAAGTCAGAAAAGTATAAACAGTAATCAAAATTTGATAATTTATCAAGCTATACTAAAAAGCTACAATAATCAAAACAATATGATCCTGGCATGCATGCACGCACACACATACACACACACACATACACACACAAGCAGACACACAGATCAATGGAACAGAATAGAATGCCCAGAAATGAACCCACACTTATGTGGACAATTCATCTACAATGAGGAAGGCAACAGTGTACAAAGGGGAAGTAATAGCCTCCTCAATAAATTATGTTGGGACAACTGGATAGCTACATGCAAAAGAATCAAACTGGACTATTCTCTACACCATGCACAAATATAAGTTTAAAATGGAAAAATAAAATGGATTAAAGACTTCAATGTAAGAACCCAAACTATGAAACTTCTAGAAGAAAACATAGTGCACTCTTTGACTTTGGTCTTAGTAATATTTTTTAGTGTGTCTCCTTAGGCAAGGGGGGCGGGAAGCAAAAATAAACAAATGGAACTATATCAAGCTAGCACAGAGAAGGAAGCTATTAACAAAATGAGAAGATCACCTGCTGAATGGGAGAAGAGATTTGCAAATGGTCTATTTGATAAGGGGTAGTGTATCCAAATTTGATAAGGGATAGTGATAAGGGATTGTCTGTTCAAAATACACAAAGAACTAATACAACTCAACGTCAAAAACAAAACCAAGACACTAACCAATTTAAAAAATTGGCAGAGGATCTGAACAAACATTCTTCCAAAAGAGTGAAATAGGTGGCAAACAGGCACTTGAAAAGATGCTCAACATTATCAGAGAAATGCAAATCAAAGCCACCACGAAATATCACCTCTCACTGGACAGAATGGCTAGTGTCAAAAAGAAGAAATAGCAAGTGTTGGTAAGGAGGCAGAGAAAAAGAAACTCTCACGCACTGTTAGTAGGAATGTAAATTGGTGAAGCCGCTATGGGAAACAGTATATTTTTCTGTTCCACAAAAACTTAATCAAAAGTTTCTACAAAACTTAAAAAAGAGTTACTGTATGATCCAGCAATTCCACACCTAGGTATTTATCAAAAAAAAAAAAAAAAATGAAAGCACTAATTAGAAAAGATATACATACCCTTATGTTCACTGCAGCATTATTTACAATAATCAAGATATGAAAGCAACCTCATTGCCCATCAATAGATGAATGAATAAAAAAGATGTAGTATACATATGTACACAAACACACAATGGGATATTAGTCATGATAAAGAATGAAATCTTTCCACTTGCAACAACATGGATGGACCTAGAGGGTATTATGCTATGTAAAATAAGACAAAGACAAATAATGTATGGTTTCATTTGTGTGAAATCTAAAAAATAAATGAGCAACAACAACAAAAAAAACTGGAGTCATAGATACAGAGAACAAAAAGGGGTTGCCAGAGGGGAAGAGGAAAGAAATAGGTGAGGGAGATTTAGAGTACAAACTTCCAGTTGCAAAATAAATGTCAAGGAAATCAACTGTTCAGCATGCACAGTATAATAGCTAACTATGTAATATCTCTGAATGGTGACAGATGGTAATTAGATTTATCATGATGATCACTTTGAAATGCAAATAAATATAAAAGCACTATATTGTGTGACAGGAATTAACACAGTATTGAGGGTCAATCATACTTCAAAAAAAAAAAAAGCGAACTCAGAAAAAAAGCCCAGATTTGTGGTAGCCAGAGGTGAGGGATGGGACAAGGGGGAATTGGACAAAAGTGGTTAAAAGGTAGAAACTTCCAGTTACAAGGAAGTAAGTGCTAGGAATGTAATGTACAATATGTTAAATATAATTAACATGATTGTATGTTATATGTGAAAGAATAAATCCAAAGAGTTCTCATCACAAGGAAAAATATCTATGTCTTTACATTTCTGTCTATATGATATGACTGATGTTAACTAAACTTATTGTGGTCATCGCTTTGTGATGTACATAAGTCAAATCATTATGCTGTACACCTTGAACTTGTACAGTGCTGTGTGTCAATTATATCTCCCTAAAACAGAAAGAAAAAAGGAGTGTGAACAATAAGCAAAAATGCTGAGAATTTATCCTGTGAGCCATGAGCAACTACTGAAAATTTCAAAGTAACTAGTCAAATAATCATGCTTTATTGTTTTGAACAAAGGTGTCAAGAACTCAGCTAAAAGAATACTACAGAGGCTTAGATAAGTCAAGCAGCAATAGAGTTTCAGTGTAGTGTTCCAATTTTACTAATTACAGTGAATACTCAGATTTTAATTTCCTGGGTTCATATCCTATCTCTGTCATCTATGAGCTGTGTGACAAAGCAAATAAGCTCTCTTTGCTTCAACTATTCATGTGTGAATTTAGAGTAATAATTACATCTCATACAATCATTATGAGGATTAAATGAATCTGTACTGATAAAACATTTATAATAGTATTTGACAGAAAATAAGCATTATGTAAACTTGATAAATAGGAAATCAGGTATGGAAATAATTCATTTTTATAAGGAGTAAGAGTCAAAGTTGTCTTCAAGTTTCCTTATATGGAGTCAACTGGTTTTCCTCTTAATCCTTTAACAAATAAATCTAACATTTAAGAATAAAATTTCATTTTTCAAGAACTCAACTATTCTGCTAATTCTGTGGCAAAATGGAGAATGATTTTAAAAATTCTCAGTTTTCTAGTATATGAAATTATCATGTCATTCTTCTGTGAATTTTGAAGCAATGCTAAAATTTCTTAGCATTCACTAATGTTGTCAAAAGCACAACATATATATACACACACAGAAAGAAAAGAAAATTATGCTCACAATTTTTCATATTCATAAGATGAAATTTCTAACTTTATTTTCTATTATCAAGAAAACTAGGTGCATCAACAACAAGAAACTATATTATAGGAAAAATAATGTGTGTTTGTGTGTCCTTTTAATCCTGACATTTGATCCTGCATACTGAAATTTTTAATGTTATTTTTTTCAGTAATTAGCAACTGCACACAAATTTCCATTTTGAAAGTGGCCTTCCAGTGGTGAATTTGATAATTGTATGAAAATGAAGAGTTTTAATAAGCTGTGGCAACATAATAAACTGTCATAGAGGACTAATTATCACTTAAGGAACTTACAATAGTTGTCATCTTTTCATACTGAGAACGCGAACCCTAAACAACCATAGAGAAAGAAAAACAATTTCTGCAGAAGCATGCAAAAGAGCTATTTTCTGCCTTGCTAGGAGTAATAAAAGAACTAAATGTGAATAGTCATTCATCATGCAAATGGAGCTGTTTGTTAGATTTGTATTTTATGGAACTAGAAGATACTCAAAATTCTCTTTATAAAAACTTAGAAAAAGAATGGTTTTTTTTCTTTCTTATTTTAAAAAGATTTCTTTGCAGAGTGAGTTTTGTTACTTCCTGAAACTTCCTCCTGGTCATTTAGGTTCCCCTGGACACATCATGATCCCTGTTACTCATTGAAAGTTAATTTCTCATAACGTTACTAGCTTTTGTTTATTTGATGAAATCATCATCACTGAGAAATGTGAGACTACTTTTAAATGTGTGGTAAGTTTATGTAATTATAAGACATAGTCAGAAAATTGACAACTTAACCTGCCAAAGATGAAAGAACATTATTCCTGGATATCTAGCTTTCACTAGAATAATTAAAAGTGAAAATCTTTTCTCATCTCACATATTCTCAAAACACACAACCTTTTGGACTTAGAGATTTGATTCCTTGAAAATTCCCCATGTGTTGCCTAGCCCACCTCCTGCGTTCCAGCCTGATCTAGTGATGTTCTTCCCTCAAGAAGCCCATATATAAGAATTCTACTTCCAATTAGGATATGGAAGGACTATAAGATCATTAGCCCACTAGTAACATAAAGAAAAATCCAGAAAGTATAAAAAGCAAGCATATCTAATGTACAAGGAAGATTGATAAACTGATTTCCAGAGAAATAAGTTCTGGCTGTTGACAGTTGGATGTCTGTCAAAGCAGAGACTTGACTTGATAACAATGATAAGAGAACAGGAAAGTTATTTTTGCTGATAGTGAAATAGATTGGAGCCTGTAACACTTTACATTTGGAATCATCAATAATTTTCTCAGCATATCTATTCTCTTCTAATCATCTTTCCCAGTGTTACAGGATAGTGAAGGCCGACAGTGAAAAGTGAAGGAGTCCATGCATTCTTACCCATTTTCATAGTGGTTGGTATCAGTCTCTGCTAAGACAAAATACAAAGTTGAACTCTGGGTCTAATACCTTTCTAGCTCAAAGTTGACTAAATAAAAGTGAGTAGTCCCAGGCTGCAACAGTGCTAGACTTTGAGATCTGGTCTCATTTGAGTTTATTTCAAATTTATTAAAACTGTACAACTTAATTCTTGATTATTTTTAGATGCTCTTCTTCCTATGTTGGTTTCCAAACATAGAAAACAAAAATTTAATCTGAGACTTGCATCAACTCAGCAAAAAAATGTCTTTTAACTATTGAGGTGAATAAAGATATTTTCTTTTATTAGTGGGCTAAAAAATACTGCAGATGGTGACTGCAGCCGTGAAATTAAAAAGATCCTTGCTCCTTGGCAGAAAAGCTATGTCAAACCTAGACAGCATATTAAAAAGCAGAAACATCACTTTGCCAATGGAAGATCCATATAGTCAAAGCTATGGTTTGTCCAGTAGCCATGTACAGATGTGAGAGTTGGATCATAAGGAAGGCTGAGTGCCAAGAAGAATTGATGCTTTCAAATTGTGGTGCTGGAGAAGACTCTTGAGAGTCCCTTGGACAGCAAGAAGATCAAATCTGTCAATCCTAAAGGAAATCAACCCTGAATATTCACTGGAAGGACTGATGCTGAAGCTGAAGCTCCAATACTTTGGCCACCTGATGTAAAGAGCTGACTCACTGGAAAAGACCCTGCTGCTGGGAAAGATTGAGGGAAGGAGGAGAAGGGGGTAACAGAGGATGAGATGGTTGAATGCATTCCTGACTCAAACTCAATGAACATGAGTTTGAACAATCTCCAGGAGATAGTGAAGGACAGGGAAATGTGGCATGCTGCAGTCCATGGGGTCACAAAGAGTTGAACATGACTTAGCAACTGAACAACAATTATGTCACTATGAGACATGTATTTAAGATATACATTATGTCATATGACAGATATTGTGAGGCAGGTCTAAGAAACATGTCTAACCACTTCTTTAAAAAACAAAGATTTGTTAGCTATACTGGAAATCTGTTGTGATATCACTTACCGCAAAGGATCTACAAGTCAATGCAATGAAAGCATTTTAGATGTATCGACTTTTTATTGAGTGCAATCTGGAAGAGAGGTAAAACATAGGAGCTATATTTTAGGACTGCAATACTGCAGTCAGAATTGGCTTAACATGTTGACTTCTTTAGTTATGAATAATGTGACTTGGAGTAAATATCTTTGTTTTTGTTTTGCATAGATTTGTTTTTATTGAGATGCAATTGATAAATAACTTTATACTAGTTTCAGAGGTGTATAGCCTAATGATTAAGTATTTGTATGTACTGTAAGATGATCACCACAATAAGTGTAGTTCACAGTAATAACCATTCAGTTCAGTTCAGTCACACATGCATGTCTGACTCTTTGTGACCCCATGGACTGCAGCACACCAGGCCTCCCTGTCCATCACCAACTCCCGGTGTCCACTCAAACTCATGTCCATTGAGTCAGTGATGCCATCGAACCATCTCATCCTCTGTCCTCCCCTTCTCCTCCCACCTTCAATCTCTTCGACTCTTCTTCAGGTGGTCAAAGTATTGGAGTTTCAACTTCAACATCAGTCCTTCCAATGAATATTCAAGACTGATTTCCTTTAGGATGGACTGGTTGGATCTCCTTGCAGTCCAAGAGACTCTCAAGAGTCTTCTCCAACACCACAGTTCAAAAGCATCAATTCTTTGGCACTCAGCTAAAGTGCCAAAGAACTTTCTTTATAGTCCAACTCTCACATCCATACATGACTACTGGAAAAAACAGTAGTCTTGACTAGATGGACCTTTGTTGGCAAAATAATGTCTCTGCTTTTTAATATGCTGTCTAGATTAGTCATAATTTTCCTTCCAAGGAGCAAGTGTCTTTTACTTTCAAGGCTGCAGTCACCATCTCCAGTGATTTTGGAGCCCCAAAAATAAAGTCAGTCACTGTTTCCACTGTTTCCCCATCTATTTGCCATGACATGATGGGACCAGATACCATGATCTTAGTTTACTGAATGTTGAAGTTTAAGCCAACTTTTTTACTCTCCTCTTTCACTTTCATCAAGAGGCTCTTTAGTTCTTCTTCACTTCCTGCCATAAGGGTGGCGTCATCTGCATATCTGAGGTTATTGATATTTCTCTCAGCAATCTTGATTCCAGCTTGTACTTCATCCAGCCCAGCATTTCTCATGATATACGCTGCATATAAGGTAAATGAGCAGGGTGACAATATACAGCCTTGATGTACTCCTTTTCCTGTTTGGAACCAGTCTGTTGTTCCAGGTCCAGTTCTAACTGTTGCTTCCAGACATACATACAGATTTCTCAAGAGGCAGGTCAGGTGGTCTGGTATTTCCAATTTCTTTCAAAGTTTTCTACAGTTTGCAGTGATCCACATGGTCAAAGGCTTTGGCATAGTCAATAAAGCAGAAATAGATGTTTTTCTGGAACTCTCTTGCTTTTTCGATGATCCAGCGGATGTTGGCAATTTGATCTCTTGTTCCTCTGCCTTTTCTAAAACCAGCTTGAACATCTGGAAGTTCACAGTTCGCGTATTGCTGAAGTCTGGCTTGGAGAATTTTTAGCATTGCCTTGAAGTTTGAGATTGTTTTTTCTATTTCTGTGAAAAATGGTATTGGAATGTTGTTGATGATTATATTAAGTCTGTTGATCACATTGGTTGTGATAGGCACATTAGCAGTTATCTTTCTAGTCCATGAACTCATTCACTTTTGTCTTTTTCAGTTTCTTTTATCATTGTTTTATAGTTTTTACTGTACAGATTTTCACGTTCTTAGTTAAATTTCTTAAGTATTTTATATAATTTTTATACCATTATAAATGAATTTGTTTTCTTAATTTTTTTCTTGGATAGTTCAATTTTAGTGAAGAGAAATGCAACAGACTTTTATACATCATTTTGTATCCTTCAATGTTATTAAAGAAGTTGTAACCATTTTTGTGAATTCTTTAGTTTTCTTTTTTTTTCTTTTGTTTTATTAGGCTGTAACTGACATATAATACTGTATAAGTTTAAGACATAGTGCACAATGATCTGACTTGCATATATTGTGAAATGACCACAGTAAGTTTAGTGAACATCCGTCACCTCATATAGATTAGAAAAAAGAAAAAAAAAATGTTTATTTTATTCCTGTTATGAGAACTTTTAGAATCTACTCTCTTAACAGTTTTCAAATATGTCACACGGCATTACTAACTGTAGTCCTCATGTTGTACATTGCACCCCTGGTACTTTTTAATCTTGTAAATCTTGTAGTTACCTTTTAACTAGTACTTATTTATCTACCTAAGTTGAAAAGGTATCCCCTGTGTTCACTGCCACATGATTTACAATATCCAGGATGTGGAAACTGAAGTCTTCATTAAAGGATGATAGAGTCTTCTTTATACAAGATTATGTCCTCTGCAAACAGACAATTTTACTTCTTCCTTTCTAATCTAGATGCTTTTTTTATTTTTCTTTTCTAATTGCTCTTCATAGGACTTTCAGTACTATGTTGAACAGACGTGGCAAAAATAGGCATTCTTAATTTCTTCCTGATCTTAGAGGAAATGATTTCAAGTTTTCATTATTGATTATGATGCTACTTATGGCTTTTATTGCATTAAGGTACATTTCTTCTGTAATTTTTTTTAGGGTTTTTAATCATGAATGGCTGTTGAGGTTTGTCAGGTGCTTTTTCTGCATATATTAAGATGATCATATGGTTTTTATCCTTCATTTTGTTACTGTTGAGTACCATGGAAGCCCCAAGAATATTGGAGTATTCTTGGAGCTGGAGTCATTCCCTGCTCCAGGGGATCTTCCTGACCCAGGGATCAAACCTGGGTCTCCCTCATTGCACGCAGTTTCTTTACTATCTGAACCATCAGAGAAGCCCTATCACAATTATTGGTTTGCAAAATTTGTACCATCTTTGCATTCTAGGGATAAATTAAACTTGATCATAGTGCAGAATCCTTTTACTGTGTTGTTAAATTCTGTTTGCTAGTATATTGTTGAAGATTTTTGCATCTTTTTTCATTAGGGATATTGATGAAAAGTGTGCTTTTTCTTAGTGTACTTATCTGTCTTTGGTATCAGAGTAATGCTGGTCCTATAAAATGAATTTGGAAGTGTTATCTCTTCAATTTTTGGAAAGCTTGAGAAGGATTGGTATTGATTCTTTAAATATTTGGTAGAATTCATCAGCAAAACATCCTTGTCCTGGTTTTTTCTTTTTTGGATTTTTTTTTAATTGATTCAATCTCTTTCGTTGTTAATGGTCTGTTCAGATCTTCTATTTCTTCATGATTCTGTCTTAGTAGGTTGTATGTTTTTAGGAATGTATTCATTTCTTCTAGGTTATCCCTTATACTGGTATGTGATTGTTCATAGTAATCTCTTATAGTCCTTTATATTTTGTGATGTCAGTTGAGATGTTTCTGCTTTCATTCCTGATTTCATTTATTTTAGTTTTTCCTCTTTTTTCTTGATCAAAGAAAAACATTGTGTAATGTTCTTTTTTCTCGAAAACTGCCATTCCTTTAATTTAAACACACACATATTTGATGTATTCTCAATCAAACACTGAGAATAGAAATAGGTAAAAGTTCTTTAACTACTTCTATGAGAAGCTTAGTAGTAGGCTTATTTTTCAACCCTGACACTTAATTAGATATAAAGTATTTTTCTCATTTTCTGGATTTTTTTTTTGTTGTTGTTGTTTTGTTTTCTTTTTCAAATTGTCAGATGACATGAAGCTTGGATAGAGAATACAGTGGCTGAAAACAACCATATTCCAAAATGCTGGGATTATATACCTCAAGTAGGAAGATAAAATTACGGAAAACAATCTGACTTTTCATGAATTCGGGTTCAGAGTCAATGACAAAGGCACAAGGTAAGATTAGATTTTTTTTTTTTAATCTTGCCACTATTCATTAAAATGTATCACTTAAACATATTGAACTTTTTTGGATCCCTAAATTCTGAGTTCTGATATGAAGTTCTAAGACAGAGTGATCTAGTTCTGAGGTCATTTCTAAATTTAATAAAAATGTTATGATCTAGAAATGAATGATCTGACTTACTGTATGCCTAAGTGACCTCAGTATACTGGAAGACAAGTTGGGATAAGTTTCTTTTATTTATGAGAGAAATTCAACAAAGAGAAATAGATAAAAACCAGGTGAAGTATTAATATCTGAGTATGGAATTCTGTAAAAATTTCCTAGACACTTCTATACAATTTCCCAAACAGTTATATGTGCATATACATGCACACACATGTACATACACACATACATACATACATTCATACATACATACATGCACATCCATTTCTTTTTCAACTTATACAGGATATACTTAGGGTAGAGAATTTTAATTGTATTCTTACTTGCTCCAAAATTTCTGACCTGAAAGATTTGCACTACTAAAGTTGTAAGCCATAGGTATGCAGCATATATCAAAATGCCTGGGATTCTCTCTGGTGGTTTCCTGACTAGGGTGAGTTTGACAGACTGCATTGTTACAGTTGTCATGATATACACAAGAAATACTCTGTGTGGGATCATCAGGGGTCATGGCATTTGTAATCTTCAGAAGAGGCAAGAAAAAAGAAATCTCAGTTTTCGAAAACTGTCAAAGAAAGGCAGTATTGAGAATAATACCTAGGGGGATATAGGACTTTTGTGAGAATTTTGAAGGCAATTTAGAAAATGCTATTCAGAAGTTACACTAGCAAGTGCATATATTTGCATTTAACTATAATTTTACTTTGTAAGGCAATGCTTACTTGCATTAGATGATGCTTCTATTGTTTAAAGAGAAACAAGAAAAATTCACATGGTCATGAGAATGAAGAATTAGATGAAGTTTTGGATATATTTTTGTGTAAATACCAAGCTAACCTGAACTAATAGGATGACATTGTCCTTTTTTCCTATGACACCAATAAAAAATGTTTCTAATTCCAAATATTTCAAATTGTGTATTTTGGAAACAGAGAATGAGAATCATTTTTTCAGCTCAAGGTCTCCTCCACAGAGCTACCCAAGTTAGTTCCTAAGACAAACAAATATAATTATACTACTTTTCTTTCTACTCCCAGCTGTGTATGAAATTAAGTCTAACCTGCTATATGTAGCCATCTCATCTCTTGCCTCCACTGCTCCTTATTTGATATCCTTCCTCCCCATTTCCTTACAGCTTGTGACCAAGCTGAGCCTCCGTTTCTTAAGCACTTTGATTTGTAATGTGTTGTTTCTCTGGAGAACAGTGGTTCTTAATTGAGGACTGTTGTGGCCCCCCTACCTCAGGACATTTAGCAATAGCTGGAAACGTTGTTGATTGTCATGACCAGGTTGTTACTATTGGCATCTAGCAAGCAGAGGCCAGAGATGCTTTTAATATACTACAATGCACTGAAGTGCTTTCCTCCTTCTGCCCCCTCAACAAGACTTATTTGTCCAAAATATCAATAGTCCTGAGATTCAGAAGCACGGATGTTGAATAATAGATCCTCCTTCTATACCTGGTGAAATTCTCAGATCCTCCTTCTATACCTGGTGAAATTCTCTTCATTTTTTTTTTTTATCTTTCATATCAGCTCTAATGCTATTTTCTCCATGAAAGCTCTCTGAATTTCCTTGACTCCATTTATGCCTCAAAAATTCTTTATCTCTTGTACCACACATGTAATGTTGTATTGAAATTACTTACACAAGCCTCACTAGACTGAACTGTTTAAGGACAAGACTTAAGCTTTATTCCAGTACTCAAAACCTGTCTGGCATATGGAAGGAACTCAAAAAGTATCAGTTATTGAAACATAAATGACACCGGTAGTGCCTTATTCATAGTGGGTACTTACCTTTTTGCCTACTGTTATTTGATATCCTTACACTTTATGATGATTTGCCTCATTTCTAAATAGATAAAAGAACCTATGTTAATAGTTGAATAAATTAGTTAATACATGTAAATCATTTGAGCAATGGCTTCCACAGACTCAGCACTGCATAAATGTTAGTTTTATTATTTTAAAGTATTGCTTATTCCTAATGTTTGTCGATTTTACTATAGTTTTTTATACAGTAAAACTAACTATAAAATGTAGAATCAAAAAATCATATCCTTATTTGTGACTAGTGTCAATCACTCCCCAAATATTTGCATGTAATATTTACCTACCCTTCTTGGGAAAGTATCTATTTATAAATAGAAGCAATTTTTTATTATTTTCAGCCTCAAATATCCTATTTAAATATGTATGATAAATCCATTTTTGTAAGAAAAAAGATCTATACTTGTGTCTTTATATTCAAATCTCAAATCTTAGGATCTTAGTATGTTAATGATACAGTTGTAGTCTAAAGGTAAATATTTCACTTCTCTACATTTATGTTATCAAGCATTGGGTTTGAGGCTATTGAACATCCTGGACTTATCTACCATTGTATAAATATAAATTGGGACTCCCATTCATTTTTCAGTTAATTTTGAGAGAGATAGATTTTAGGTCTACTCTCATCTGAGCCCAAATAAAACCATTAAAATTTCCTCTTTCATAGCAAGCAGGGAGCTGCTGGGTGTGGTGTAGAAATAAGGTCATGCATATCATTGTATCCATAAATATTTAAGGCCACATGATTAGGTGTGATTATAATAATGGGCTCTAGATGGTTGGGTAAAGTTTCAAGATCTGACATTAGTTTATTGAACTAATGGCTTGTGACATAAGGATAGGGACTCTTTAAATGAGTTCATTTCTGGCAGTCATTTCAGCATCTCAAAAGCCCCCAACCTTATCAGAATTGTGAATTACTTGAGTCTAAAAATATTAGGCAAAAATGTAATAACCACCCTCTAGAGATGACTGCTTCTTCCTGGTTCAGTTATTAGAAAAGAAAATCAAACAGGTGAATCAAGTGAATAAAAGAGATAATCAAATTCAATGTGTCAGTAAACTCTCAAATCTATTCTTATGTTATCATAATTGCATTACCCAGACTCTCTGTGTGAGTAACTGAGCAGAAATTTTCCTATCTTCAATTCTGTTATCTAACACAAGAAAGCAAAACAATGAGAAACAAAGTGAAAGATAAATAGAAAAATAATTAGTGGGATTTCTTCCAAAAGTTGTAGCAGATAGGATATGGGATAGAAAAATCTGTACTGATAACTTACAGAGGGTTGTCATGAAATCCTCTTTTTAAAAAATCAATTCTTTATCTCCAGCTCTAGCTCTCTTACTATCTTTTCTGCAAGAATACTGGAGTGAGTTGCTGTTCTCTTCTTCAGGAGATCTTCCTGATCCAGTCTTTCCAATCCAGGGATCCAACCCGGGTTTCCTGCATTGCAGGCAGTTTCATTACCATCTGAGCCACCAGGAAAGCTTATAGACTAATATATACAGTATACTAAATGGCCAGGAAGATTCTTTGGAGAAGGAAAGGGCAACTCAATCCAGTATGCTTGCCTGGAGAATCCCATGGACAGAGGAGCCTGGCAGGCTGCAGTCCATGAGGTCACAAGAGTCAGACACAACTTAGCAACTAAACCACCACCAATATATTCTGACATGTTGTATTAGTATATAAAACATATATTAAACACACACACACACACATATATAATAGTCTTACCAATGTGAGTGTATATACACATATATATGCAGGTATACATATATACACAGATGTATGCATATAACATTTCATGCAAAGATGTGTTCGATAAAGGACAGAAATGGTATGGACCTAACAGAAGCAGAAGATATTAAGGAGAGGTGGCAAGAGAAGAACTGTACATAAAAGATCTTCACAACCAAGATACCACGATGGTGTTATCACTCACCTAGAGCCTGACATCCTGGAACGTTAAGTCAAGTGGGCCTTAGAAAGCATCACTATGAACAAAGCTAGTGGAGGTGATAGAATTCCAGTTGAGCTATTTCAAATCCTGAAAGATGATGCTGTGAAAGTGCTGCACTCAATATGCCACCAAATTTGGAAAACTGAGCAGTGGCCACAAGACTGGAAAAGGTCAGTTTTTATTCCAATCCCAAAGAAAGGCAATCCCAAAGAATGCTCAAACTACCCCACAATTGCACTCATATCACACGCTAGTAAAGTAATGCTCAAAATTCTCCAAGCCAGGCTTCAATAATACATGAACTGTGAACTTCCAGATGTTCAAGCTGGTTTTAGAAAAGACAGAGGAACCAGAGATCAAATTGCCAACATCCACTGGATCATCAAAAAAGCAAGAGAGTTCCAGACAAACATCGATTTCTGCTCTATTGACTATGCCAAAGCCTTTGACTGTGTGGATCACTGCAAACTGTGGAAAATTCTTCAAGAGATGGGAATACCAGGCCACCTGACCTGCCTCTTGAGAAATCTGTATGCAGGTCAGGAAGCAACAGTTAGAACTGGACATGGAACAACAGACTGGTTCCAAACAGGAAAAGGAGTACGTCAAGGCTGTATATTGTCACCCTGCTTATTTAGCTTATATTCAGAGTACATCATGAGAAATGCTGAGCTGGAAGAAGCACAAGCTGGAATCAATATTGCTCGGAGAAATATCAATAACCTCAGATATGCAGATGACACCCCCCTTATGGCAGAAAGTGAAGAGGAACTAAAAAGTCTCTTAATGAAAGTGAAAGAGGAGAGTGAAAAAGTTGGCTTAAAGCTCAACATTCAGAAAACTAAGATCATGGCATCTGGTCCCATCACTTCATGGCAAATAGATGGGGAAACACTGGAAACAGTGTCAGACTTTATTTTTTTGGGCTCCAAAATCACTGCAGATGGTGACTGCAGTCATGAAATTAAAAGAAACCTACTCCTGGGAAGGAAAGTTATGGCCAAACTGGATAGCATATTAAAAAGCAGAGACATTATTTTGCCAACAAAGGTCCATCTAGTCAAAGCTATGGCTTTTCCAGTGGTGATTTATGGATATGAGAGTTGGACTGTGAAGAAAGCTGAGCGCCGAAAATTGATGCTTTTGAATTGTGATGTTGGAGAAGACTCTTGAGAGTCCCTTGGACTGCAAGGAGCTCCAACCAGTTCATCCTGAAGGAGATAAGTCCTGGGTGTTCATTGGAAGGACTGATGCTGAAGCTGAAACTCCAATACTTTGTCCACCTCATGCGAAGAGTTGACTCACTGGAAAAGACCCTGATGCTGGGAAAGATTGGCAGCAGGAGGAGAAGGGGACGACAGAGGGTGAGATGGCTGGATGGCATCACTGACTCGATGGACATGAGTTTGAGTAAATTCCCGGAGCTGGTGATGGACAGGGAGGCCTGGCGTGCTGCGATTCATGGGGTCGCAAAGAGTCGGACACGACTGAGAGACTAGACTGAACTGACCGATGCATACGTGTGAATACATACATGCATACGTGTGTATATGTGCATGCATACGTGTGTATACATATGTGCATACGTGTGTATACATACATGCATACATGTGTATATATACATGCATACGTGTGTATATGTACATGCATACGTGTGTGTTTGCACACATGCACTCACACTGGTAGGGCTATCATCCTTTGCTAACTCTCAGTGTAGGTGTAGGATTGACAGAGAAATCAGAAATAATTTATGTTTTCCAGAAATCAGAAAAATATAACTAATAGATGCCTGTTGATTCTGTCATCCAACATCATTCTTCTAATGGTAATCACAGCCTGATTTTGCTTACAAAAAAAAAAAATCTCTTTTTATATCTACCACAATCCTTATATTCCACTCCTTGAATACTTGCTTGGGTGATGGACACATGGAATCTTCTCAGTCCAAAGATTTGTGCTAAAATAATAATAATAAAAAAAATGGAGTTCATTTTCTGCAGAGTGTTTAGTTAGTAGGATATAAACCTGAAACCTCCAGAGTGGAAGTCCAAATCCAAAGTGAAAGTCCATCTGTGAATAATCATGACATAGAGAAAATAGGAGATGATACATAGAGATGGATTTCTGTGAATATATATATTGACAACTACTTTTTTTATCATTTGAGTTAGAGTATTAGCTAGGATCACGCTTGGATGCAAGTAACAGAAAAAAATTTCTGTTTTTATTTCCTCAAGCAATAAGAAGTGTGTAGACAGGCAGCTCAGGAGTAGGGCTAGAGGGGCCTGTTGCGGTCAGCGTTGCACACTCCTCTGTTCTGATGCATCACTCTTTGCATGGATTTCTCAACCTCGTGTTCACAAAGTGGCTCCTGCTCATACTCATTTTCCTCTCTCGTAAGTACCTGGATCATATTTCAGGCAAGAAGCAGCAGGGAAAGATGAAGGCAAAAGGTGTGTTCACACTCGTCAAACTGACACTGCACAAAATCTGGGCCCTGTTAGTAGGATGAAGAGCAGTCATATATTCAGTATACAGATACCACCAATTTCTACAACTTGCAATTTTTATCACTTGCAATTTAAAAAATAATGTCAATACATAAAAATTATCTGCTTTAAAATATAACATGTGCTTCATATTAGATATGTGCTAAAGGTGGTTCAGAGGGTAAAGCGTCTGCCTGCAATGCGGGAGACCTGGGTTTGATCCCTGGGTTGGGAAGATCCTTTGGAGAAGGAAATGGCAACCCACTCCAGTATTCTTGGCTGGAGAACCCCAGGGACAGAGGAGCCTGGTAGGCTACAGTCCATGGGGTCAAAGAGTCAGACACGACTGAGCGATTTCACTTTCACTTTCAAAGGGTTATAGAAGTATAAGGGAGAGAGAGAATAGAATTGGAATATATTCACAGGGGAAATAACACATGAGCTGAACATTAGAGGACAGGAAAGTGTTAACCTTGAGGAGAAATAGGAAAGATACCATATTATATACAAAACAAGCATCATCTGGGAAGTTATTGAGGCAGGAAAGGAAATGACATTCAAAGAATAACTAGATACTTGGAGGGGTTGGTGCAAAATTTACTTGGGAAGAAATGGTAACAAGTAAATACTTATATTGGTATTATCCTGAAGTGTGAAGGTGGCTGAGGGAACAGGTCAGTATGTTCTTACTAGTACATAACTGTGGATGGCCCCATCAGGACTGCCTCTGACTCATGACTTGGGGTCCAAGAAGGATAGAAAAAAGAAGGAAAATGGAACCCACCTGTGCATAGAACAGTTGTCCCTTGGTATAGCTGGTGACTGCTTCCAGGACCCCTCCGCCTTCTGCCATGTTCTCTGCAGATACCAAAATCTACAGATGCATAAGTCCCTTACTTAGCATTCTGTACCCATGGGTTTGAATTCAGGGACCAAGGAGGGTAATGATTCCACCCCGTGGAACCTGAGGGTAGAACCATCCCCTAGGTGAACCCAGAGGAGAGAGCTTTAAGCAGAAGACAGTTATCCTCAAGCCTTGAAATTAAATGGAATTTGCCCTGCTAGCTTTCAAGCTAATGCAAATAGGGTTTGAAATAATCTTCCCTTCACCACCATCTTTGTATTTGTAGAGGATGGTATCACCTTTGAACACACTTACATGTGTATCATATGCTTTAGAGAAGTGAAGTCACCAAAGTCCTGCCAAACTAATAAGTAAATTCAGCAACCAGGGATTTAAAGAGTGTAGAAGATACGGCAAGTCTTCCATGGAAATCAGTTGATAAAGATTAGTCACAAAGTGGGCTTCTTCCCTGGCTCAGCAGTAAGGAATCTGCCTGCAACAGAGCAGACACAGGAGATGTGGGTTCAATTCCTGGGATGGGAAGATCCCCTGGGAGAGGGCATGTCAACCCACTCAAGTCTGCTTGCCTGGAGAATCCCATGGACAAAGAAGCCTAGCGGGCTACACTCCATGGGGCGGCAATGAGTTGGACACGACTGATGCTACTTAGCACGCATGTATGCACATTTACTTAAAGATTGCATTTGAGAAGCACATCCTCTGATTCAGAATACAGCTCTTGAAGTGAGCCCTTTGTAGATGGTGAGGTGTCTAGTAGGTATTTAACAAAAAGATGCATCAGTTTCCTTATTTATTAAAGCCATTCCCTTTCACACTGGTGAAAGGGTGATGCCAGTTTCATAAGAGAAAAGGAACTAGACATAATTATCAGAAACCACTGAAGAGTCTTTATACTCCTTCATATCAATGACTAGTAGAATAAAATATGCAAGCTTCTTTTTATAGCATGGACTAATTACTCCCAACTTTGTAAAAAAACTATTTTCATAAATTACAGTTTTATTTTTATTTTACATTGCTTTATTTCAAATTGTTCATGATAGATGCTATTAATACTTCACTGTTACAGTGGAATATTAAATTCTGTGTATTACAGTGTTAAATTCTGATTTCAAGGATGGAGGAAGTATATCATTCAGTATCCTGAGTGAAGATAACTTTCTTGAATATATTTCATGTTACAGAGGCAACTAGTGCACAATCAGTTTACTTGTAATATTTTCACAGCCCAAATGTTCTAGTTTTAAGTATGCTTTCAGTAAACTCCATTCTGTGAATGCTACATCCCACCACAAATACAAAACAACACCCTTCACAGAGAAAGATAGGCTAATGTTTGGATAATTCATATTTTTACAGACACATAAAAGTGTAATACTTTCTTGTTTAAAACCTCACAATAAGAAGATATTGTTAAAATAAATAGCAAGTCATTTATAAGTTATAAATGAACTATAAATCAATTTGCATAATGCATTCAATATATATCTGTTGGCTGTGAGAATGCATGGATGGCTTTGAACTAAATTAACAGTTATCTCTGGTAGGTTTAGAGTTACTTCTTTTTCTCTACTAGTATCTTTGGATTTATATTGCTGTCATATAATTATGGTGGCTTCTGTAAGAAAAATAATATCAGCTTTTTCAGTTTGGTTATGCAGAACTGTTTTTTTTGTTATTGATGTAAACATTTTCTAGAATTTGATTTGTCTTATTCAGTTCCCAGTGTGAGTGTATAGAACGGTTATTATCTGTTTGCAGATCTAGGCTAGGTTCAAAATTATTGACTTAAGCCTAAAACATTTTATACTCTGGAAGATTATTTTGGAAACTTCAGTTTGTCAAAATCAGTTACCTTTATCCATGTATAACTGCATGAAGAAACTATTTCTAGCTGTGTGTTTGCTTAGCATATACATAGCTTTATATAATCAATAGAAATATACACTTTTGAGTGGAATAACAAAAGAAGAAAAAGAAAAAATTAGGTCACTAGATGGTGCCATCATGTTATTTTTTACTTTATTGTCAGGGATCCTGGAAAGATATCACAATTATTTTTAAGAGGCATCATTTCAAGTACCATTCAGAGCAAAAAGTAAACTTAATGCTTACTTATAACATGGACATTTTAGAGAGAAATGTTATTAACCAAATAAAGAAAGAAGGAAAGAGTTACACTAGACAATACTGAATTAAAATGGATTAAAGTACTCCAATAAGCACTGTGGACAAATGTTCACAGTATCAAGATAGAACAGTTTAATGTGAAGAAATTTTGTACTGGATTTTTAGACTGAGTTTAGTAGTTGTTCCTAAAACCAGTTGTAACTGCTTACCACATGTAAATGCACATATAGAAAATAACATTCTTTCCCAGACTACTCATCAAAGTCAAAATTCCTTGCAGTTTTAAAATAAGCACATTTGTTTTTTACATGAATTGTATTTAAAGACTGCTGTTTAATCAGGGGTTTCTCTGATAGATGAACCTGGGTCCTGTGTCTTTTGCTGTCGTTGTTATTATGAAGCAAAAACGATCTTGGGTAGAATATTTCCTGATTGACATTTTCTCCATGTGGCTGATATCACAAAGAAACTGCAGCTGGAGTGGGAGTTCTTCAAACAAACAAACAAACGTATTTCACCACACCCGAAACAAATCAAGAAGAACATTCTTGTCTTTGGAAATGTCAGAACTTGTTGCCAGAGTTATAGGTAAAAACACTGCTTGGAGAAATGTAGAAGCCTGAGAGAGGCTCATTTGCATTTCTAAACTTCCCCACTGGCGTAATTACTTAGCAGAGAGAAAAGGAGCTTCTCCCTCTTGAATCCTCAACCACCATTCACATGCACAATGTTCAAGGGATCTAGCAATTTTAGGTACTTTGTAGATTTAATGATGGAGGAGAGGAGAAAGACTTAAAAGTCTCAAAGTGCTTCTTTATTTCTCTCATTATTGGAAACAGTTTAACAGTGTACTTCCAGGTCTTCCTTTTAACAGAGTTTGCCCTTTTCCACATTATTATTCAACATGAAAACTGATTTTTTTTTTTTTTAACCCAGATAGAACAACAAGGAATCTTTCAAAAAAGGTGCAGGTTTTAGTGTCAGATAGATTTAGATATACCTTTGATAACAAAATTCAGTGTTCCCCAAACACTGATCTGTGATGTTTCTGAAGATAAGTCAATTTCTTGCAGGAAGAATTTGTTTAATGTTACCGAAAGCACCATCTCTAACTGCCACAGTGCAAGTGATGGATTTTGGATTGAAAGCAGGGAAGAAGCAAAGGGGATAAGGTTGTTCCTCAGGAATATTTCTCGTTTTCTTTAGACAAGATGACTGCTTTACTCACTTATATTTAAATTATTACTCCACCCCAAAGTTGACAAACTAATATCTAATAATACACTGTTGCGTGGGAAGAGTTTGTAGCTCTGCTGTTAACCTCATTTGGGGGATGGGTTTCTTTGATGTGATTTATGGTAACCTTGGGCTTGTCTCTGGCTTAGGTGAAGATGTAGTTAACAGATTATTCATACCGCGGCTTGATACTCTATTTTACTGCATGTTTCCCAGGGGACATTCGCTTGTAACAACCTTTTTCTTCCTTGATGGCTATTAATGATACTTGGCACTGCTTTTCTTTAACAGTCTGTGTACAGTTAAACATAGAGGTTGACATTTGGGTGTTGGCTAAAATGGTATGCATAAATGCTGATAGCGAAGTGAAAGTAGCTCAGTCGTGTCCCACTCTTTGCGACCCCATGGACTATAGTCCATGAAATTCTCTAGTCCAGAATATTGGAGTGGGTAGCCTTTCCCTTCTCAGGGGATCTTCCTGACCCAGGAATCAAACCAGGGTCTCTTGCATTGCAGGTGGATTCTTTACCCACTGAGCTATCAGGGAAGTCCTAGATGCTGACAGCCTTATCTGAATTCATAAGAGTTTCATTTAATAGGTGCAGGAGCCAAAAGAAATAAAATATTCCAAGTTTTTGCTTAAAATATTGATCTTAGCCCAAGCCATTGCTTAATTTGGATCTGTTTATTGAGCCAGGGTTTCCCCCAAGACTGCAAGCCTTGCTTTCTTTCATATTAGCCAAAGAGTTTAACAATTATCAGTGAAACACCACATCCTAAGCACCGTGCCAATGTTTTACAGGCATTCTCTCCTCTGCCCACCATTACTGAGTAAAGGACTATTATTAAGCTTACTCTGTGGTTGAGGGGATGGGGGCTGGAAGTGGTTAAATGATTTACTCAAAGGCACTGAGATAGCACACAGTATGGTGAAGAGCCGTAACTGCAACCTAGGACCTGTGCGCCACAGAAGTTTATGTAGGTTTTATGAAGATAGCATGGAAGAAGTATTAAAACCGTCTATGGGGACTTCCCTGGTGGTCCAGTGGTTAAGACTTTGCCTTTCAATGCAGGGGGTGTGGTTCGATTCCTGGTCAGGGAGCTAAGATCCCATATGCCTTGTGGCCAAAACCAAAACATAAAAAGAAACAACCTTGTAAGAAATTCAATAAAGATTTTAAAAATTATCCATATTAAAAAATAAGACATTTAAAAAGACTTTTTTGTAGTCAGAGAAAGTAGTGGTTTTGGTGACATAAAGTAGGTAAAAACCTGATAGTTTCTCTCCTCCACCCAAAATTGTAATGTGTTTCATCTTAGATAAATTTTTATTATCTGCCCAGAGGGCATCTCATTTGGACTATCATGTTTACTTGCCCAGAATCCATTTTCTTTTTTGTTTTCCTTTTCTCTCTTGCTACCATCTAAAGCCGTCAATTAAGGCAGTCCAACCTACTGTGACCAATGGAGGCGGGTGGCTCCAATTAGTCAATCACATCATCTTCTTAGGAATTCACATCTTGTTCTTCCCTGGCGGTCCAGTGGGTAAGACTCCGGACTCCCAGTGCAGGGAAACTGGGTTCGATCCTTGGTCAGGGAACTAGATCCCACATGCCACAACTGAAGATTCCACCTGTAGCAACTAATCATCCTGTGTGCCACAACTAAGGCTGGTATAGCCAAATAAATAAACAAATATTAAAAAGAAAAGAATTCACATCTTTATAAGTGTGACCCAAAGACTCAAATCAAGTGAGATGAGGGAGTTGGTTATCCCTGATGACTGTTCCCTGAGGACATGTCCATTACTTCCTGGCACAAGATGCTTAGAGTCCCCATTTCTTAGCCTTCCTGCAATTGTTCCCTTTCCATTGATGCAATGGGTACTTCACATTCTTTATGAACCTAAGCTCTCTTTTCAATAAGGTAAAAATAATAACTTAATAAAAGACTTCTGATAGTTGTTTTGGGATTTATTTAAATAATAAAAACAAAATGTTGGGCACATTATCTGACATATAATAATGGCTCACATGTTAGTTAAATTTCCTGCTTCTGAAATCTAACAAAAAACATTTCTACCCCTTTCAGGCATCAGTAGGTTGTAACTTATGACTTTCCTGTAGTTCATGGGGTTGTAAAGAGTTGGACATGACTGATTGACTGAACTGAACTGAACTGATGTCAACACCTATACTTGAAACACCATTTGATCCTATTGTATTGTCTTCCTTATCCCCTTCAGTATCTCCACTGTTGCCCTAACACCCTTACCTGATGATGTGTCATTGATTTAATATAGAGTTTTCCCTGGCTTTTCTAATTTGATTTTGAACAACAAGGTTATCAAATTCTTGGGAGTGAGAGTGTCTTACTTAGTGAGCCCAACAATTATGAAAATTGGGTTGCGTTGGAGGGGAGGCAGAGGTAGGGAAAAGTGACTGGGTAGGGGGAGGATAAAACAGTTTTAAACTACATTGAAATTTGAATTGAATCATGTTCTGAAAAGGTGCCATTTCTGTTTATACAAGGGTCTTTTACAATATTCAGATTAGTGGCAGACATTCTCTGTACCCAGCTTTGCACATGCTGATCAATGAGGCATAAAGATATAATTGGTTTATAGACACATTTGTTGGAATGTATTTACCAGGCTTTTAAACAACACATTTATGTTTTGAACCTAAATCATCAGCAAATGAATTTCAGCATTAAAAAAAAGGGAGTTTCTCTGAGATATTAGCTAATTTATCTGTATATTGACATTAAAATTTCCTACCACTCTGTTTTAAGGAATTCATTTTAAGGCATGCCAAGAAGGAATTAATTAAAGTGCAACTTGGCAGTAAACTGTCTTTATGGAAAAGTCCAGAGGCCTCTCCTATAGAAATGATCAGTTAAATAGACTAAATCGATTTTTTTAAGTATTAAATTATCTGCTTATGTTTCTAGGTCTAGTGAAAGTTGTTCCTGCTCATAGCAAGATAGACAGAGATTGAAATTTTGGCTGTGGCTTGGGGTATTATTTTCTGGATATCTCAGTCTTATTTTTCATAAGCCAGCTTTCAAAAACTCTGAGAGGTATATACAGAAAATAATGCATTGAAGATAAGTTCTTCTTCCTATAAGTTTTTGGACCCAAATTCTACCTGGTATTTGTGCCTCAGCCAAGCCATATTTTGTAATTAAGGAAAATAAATACAAATAGCAAATGTTGGAGGAGGTCTAGAGAAAAGGGAGCCTCCTACACCATTGGTGGGAAAGTAAGTTGGTACAGTACTTTGGAAAGCAGTATGTAATTTCCTCAGAAAACTAAAAATAAAGTTTCCATATATCCAGCAATCCCACTCCTGGGCATGTATCCAGACATAACTATAATTTTTAAAAAATGTGCCCCTATGTTCATTGCAGTACAATTTACAATAGCCAAGATATTTAAACAACCTAACTGTTCATCAGCAGGCTAATGGATAAAGAAGATGTGGTACACACACACACACACACACACACACACACACAGAGGAACATTACTCAGCCATGAAAAGAATAAAATAATGTCATTTGCAGTAACATGGAGAGTCTCATACTAAGCAAAGTAAGTCAGAAAGAGAAAGTCAAATGCCATGTGATGTAACTTATATCTGAAGTCTAAAACCTAACACAAATGAACGTATCTATGAAACAGAAACAAACTCACAGATGTAGAGAACAGATTTGTGTTTACCAGCAGGGAGCACTGCGGGGAGGGGAAAAGATTGAGGCTTGGGATTAGCAGATGCAAACTATTATATATGGATTGTATAAACAACAAGGTCCTACTATATATCACTGGGGACTATGTTCAATATCCTGCAAGAAACCATAATGGAAAAGAATATGAAAAAGAATATATGTGTGTGTGTGTGTGTGTGTAACTGAATAACTTTGCTATACAGCATTTATTAACACATTTAACTTTAAAAAATCAACTGTTGTTCATTAAAATTAAAACTGAAATAAAATAAGGGGAAAAAAAGCAACAAGTATAAGTTCCCCCCACAGCCATGGAAAGTGTGATGACTTGCAACCTATATATTGCAACTTGCAATATATAACCTCAGAATCCTTATCATCACAGCAGTTCCCAGGGAGCTACTACTGGTAGATTGATACAGGCATATGGAATGAATTTCATCTGCTACCCCTATTATAGGGCATTAGTCTAGGAGAGTAACTCTAGAGATGAGATCATCAAATGAAAGTATTTAAACATTTTGTGAAGACTAACAAAAACATATACTTTCCAGGAAGATAAAAGCACAATAGAAATAGAAAATAAACTTCAAATATAAAAATATATATATTGCATTGATCACTATAACTATTAACGCAACTTTTTGGATAGAGTTCATAGAAAATTCCCACTGTTATGATCTCATCTTATGTAAACCTCATAGCCACTCTTTCATGTTGATATGATTGCTGTCTCATTTGGAAATCAGAGAAATGAACAACAGAGAGGTTATTTTTCTTGAGGGCATATAACTTATTATGTAGAGTCCACACTGGACCTTTTGACTCTATCATATACATTGAATTCTAAGAGTAAATAGTAATCGTGATATAAATACACTATTAAATTAACAGCAGGAAATTTCTTTATATAACAATTTTACATTGGACCACTCTAAATCTATTTGTCTTCTACTATGAATGAAGAAGATGAGCTCTAGAGGACTATGATATATTAATAATAATAGCAAAGTCTTCAATTATACTTTATATTTGCCAAGCCCTGTACCAAACCACCTCTGTTGTTTCCATGATTTCATCCATGTAAATGGTCTTTCATAACTAATGGTTGACATGCAAATTGTTTGCTTCTTTAATACTCAAATTCAAATAGTATGTACCAATAGTAAAAATGTTATTCAGGTATTAAAACATGACATATATTTGAATAGATGCTATAAATGATATGAAATTTTAAAAAAACAAAAAATATAATATTTGGATTATATTTTAGGTGAGATGATAAGGAAGAATTTAGAGTTCATTAAATCATTAAAGCAGTGATGTTTGTAAGTGATCACGGTAATATATGTCTTAAAGTACAAATTAAACCATCTTAAGTGAACCGTCAAGGGAACTCTAAATGAATGACAAAAATCCATTTAAATAATGAGAAGACAACACTGCATCAATCTGTTCACCTATGCATTTGAGATATCAGGGAAAACCTCTCTGAGGAGATGATATTTCTGCTGAGAAGCAGCCAGTCATTTTAGACCTGGGAGAAGTGTTTTCTAAGCAAAGAAAATAGTAAGTACTCAAAGCAGAATAGATACTATATTCAGGAAGACAGAAGACCAGTGTGGCTGGAACAATCTCAGTAAGAACACCTGTATGAATAGCTGAAAATAAACAACCTAGGGGGACTTGGCAGAAAGGGTGAGAGGAGGGCTTCCCTGATGGCTCAGATGGTGAAGAATCTGCCCAAAGTGCAGGAGACTAGGGTTTGATCCCTGGGTCGGGAAGATCACCTGGAGGAGAAAATGGCAACCCACTCCACTATTCTTACCTGGAAAATCCCATGGCCAGAGGAGCCTGGTGGGCTATAGTCCACGGGGTCACAGAGAGTCGGACATGACTGAGTGACAAACACACACCCCCCACATTAGCTGTGGGTTAATTTCAATATGTAGACTTTTTATGTAAGCACTTGTATGCATTGATACTAATAAAATCATAGTCTTGAAGAGGAAAATTTCATTTCTAATAGAGCAGTCTGTTGATCTAAATGCAAGTCTAGATATTTGAAAACTTCTTTCTGGATGGATTTTTACTTTTGTAGGACATCACCAGATGGTCAACACCGAAATCAGATTGATTATATTCTTTGCAGCCAAAGATGGAGAAGCTCTATACAGTCAGCAAAAACAAGACTGGGAACTGACTGTAGCTCAGATCATGAACTCCTTATTGCCAAATTCAGATTTAAACTGAAGAAAGTAGGGAAAACCACTAGACCATTCAGGTATGAACTAAATCAAATCCCTTATGACTATACAGTGGAAGTGAGAAATAGATTTAAGGGACTAGATCTGATAGACAGAGAGCCTGATGAACTATGGACAGAGGTTTGTGACATTGTACAGGAGACAGGGATCAAGACCATCCCCATGGAAAAGAAATGCAAAAAGACAAAATGGTTGTTTGAGGAGGCCTTACAAAGAGCTGTGAAAAGAAGAGAAGTGAAAAGCAAAGGAGAAAAGGAAAGATATTCCCATTTGAATGCAGAATTCCAAAGAATAGCCAGGAGAGATAAGAAAGCCTTCCTTGGATCAGTACAAAGAAATAGAAGAAAACAACAGAATGGGAAAGACTAGAGATCTCTTCAAGAAAATTAGAGATACCAAGGGAACATTTCACCAGAAGATGGGTTCAATAAAGGACAGAAATGATATGGACCTAACAGAAGCAGAAGATATTAAGAAGAGGTGGCAAGAATACACAGAAGAACTGTACAAAAAAGATCTTCACCACCCAGATAATCACGATGGTGTGATCACTCACCTAGAGCCAGACATCCTGGAATGTGAAGTCAAGTGGGCCTTGGAAAGCATCACTATGAACAAAGCTAGTGGAGGTGATGGAATTCCAGTTGAGCTATTTCAAAACCTGAAAGATGATGCTGTGAAAGTGCTGCACTCAATATGCCAGCAAATTTGGAAAACTCAGCAGTGGCCACAAGACTGGAAAAGGTCCATTTTCATTCCAATCCCTAAGAAAGGCAATGCCAAAGAATGTTCAAATTACCGTACAATTGCACTCATCTAACATGCTAGTAAAGTAATGCTCAAAATTCTCCAAGCCAAGCTCCAGCAATACATGAACTGTGAACTTCCAGATGTTCAAGCTGGCTTTAGAAGAGGCAGAGGAACTAGAGATCAAATTGCCAACATCCACTGGATCATCAAAAAAGCAAGAGAGTTCCAGAAAAACATCAATTTCTGCTATTGACTATGCCAAAGCCTTTGACTGTGTGGAAAATTCTACAAACTGTGGAAAATTCTGAAAGAGATGGGAATACCAGACCACCTGACCTGCCTCTTGAGAAATCCATATGCAGGTCAGGAAGCAACAGTTAGAACTGGACATGGAACAACAGACTGGTTCCAAATAGGGAAAGGCGTACATCAAGGCTGTATACTGTCACCCTGCTTATTTAACTTATATGCAGAGTACATCATGAGAAATGCTGGACTGGAATAAGCACAAGCTGGAATCAAGATTGCTCGGAGAAATATCAATAACCTCAGATATGCAGATGACACCCCCCTTATGGCAGAAAGTGAAGAGGAACTAAAAAAGCCTCTTAATGAAAGTGAAAGAGGAGAGTGAAAAAGTTGGCTTAAAGGTTAACATTCAGAAAACTAAGATCATGGTATCTGGTCCCATCCCTTCATGGAAAATAGATGGGGAGACAGTGGAAACAGTGTCAGACTTTATTTTTTGGGGGCTCCAAAATCACTGCAGATGGTGATTGCAGCTATGAAATTAAAAGACGCTTACTCCTTGGAAGGAAAGTTATGGCCAACCTAGAGAGCATATTAAAAAGCAGAGACATTACTTTGCCAACAAAGGTCTGTCTGGTCAAGGCTATGATTTTTCCAGTGGTCATGTATGGATGTGAGAGTTGGACTGTGAAGAAAGCTGAGCGCCGAAAAATTGATGCTTTTGAACTATGGTGTTGGAGAAGACTCTTGAGAGTCCCTTGGACTGCAAGGAGATCCAACCAGTCCTTCCTAAAGGAGATAAGTCCTGGGTGTTCATTGGAAGGACTGATGCTGAAGCTGAAACTCCAGTACTTTGGCCACCTGATGGGAAGAGCTGACTCATTGGAAAAGACCCTGATGCTGGGAGGGATTGGGGGCAGGAGGAGAAGGGGACAACAGAAGATGAGATGGCTGGATGGCATCACCGACTCAAGAGACATGGGTTTGAGTAGACTCCGGGAGTTGGTGATGGACAGGGAAGCCTGGCGTGCTGCGATTCATGGGATTGCAAAGAGTCGGACATGACTGAGCGACTGAACTGAACTGAACTGAACTGAACTAGCAGGGTTAGCATGAAGTGAAGCAAGAACTGCAATCACAAAGACATACCAGGACCTTCATGCTTGAATTACAGATGCATAAGAGTACCCAGAGCAAATTATTGATCATAGCTTCTACAAAGAACCTATGACTCCAGGTGTTTAGATGTTTATTCCTCTGTTTAGATCCTCTGCATCAAAAACCTCATTTTTAGCTTCCAAAGATACAGATGGTGGAATTCTCAAGGTCTTTGAAGTTTTATAATTTTGGTTAGAATCTTAACTATTTGTTTTTTCTAGTTTGTTTTTTCTAGTTTGTTTTTTCTCCAGTGGTCTGTTTTACATCATTGACCCCCACTTTCCTGCTCACAAGTAGATGAGAGTATAGTTCTGAGGGATATACCATTTATGCAAATCACAGGGCACAGCCCTTGGAAAGCAGTCACAGATCAATAGTTATGATTTTCATAAAGTCTGAGCCTTCCTTTGGAACACTGATACTTTTTAGATGTAAGGTACTGTTGAATCAGTGGCAGAAGATAAAACAGAAGAGCAGTCTGGATTACAAAAATCTGAAACAGACCGTGTTTCAAGAAGGAAAGTAAAAGCAAGTCTGAAGGATCCTCTGGGCTTCATAATATTCTCCCAAGGGCACTTTTCCATGTATTTGTAAGTTTTGAATAAAAGAGTTTATTTGAGAAAGCTCCTGGGGTGGGAGTGGGAGTAGGGGGAAAGAATTTTGCATTGTTCAAAGAATAAGGTAGATGATCTAATAGGTCTTCTCTGTTTGTCAAATTTAAGGCTTTTATTATAATTGCAATGCACAAAATGTAGTCTTACACTTAAGGAAAGATTAAGAGTCAAATTATGTTATTGATACATTCATGTAGCCTCCATTAACTTGAATAAAAGTATATTCATGGGAAGTTAACCCCTTCTATGGTTATAAGGAAGAACTTTTCTACAATTTTCTAAAAGCTGCAATTAGTTTCCCCCCTCCACCCCATTAGTAAATCAGTTTCTTTTCAATGCTTCTGTGTAAAGAAAACAAAACCATCTGTGTAAAAATGTCCAGATACACATATATATTATAGGAAATGTATATGTACATACATACTTCAAAATATTAAATATATACCACTGAAGTATATTAAGATTTGCCTTGTAGATAGCTTGAGCCAGTACAAAATCCACTTATAAAATAGAAAATGAGAGTATATAGGCAGATAAATCTATTTTGTAAAAATAGATTCACCAGAATATAGAATTTTTTAAATGGTCACTTGGAAAGTTCAATAACTACTCTGATTATACAGAAAGAACACCAACAGTGTCATTTTATAACCTCTATTTCACTGGCAAATTTATTTCGGCATTGATGGCTGGCATAATTAGATAATTTTACTTTCAAAGTAGAGGTTAGTAAGCTAATTAACTGATTTACTTCGTGAAAGAAGGATTTTGTTAGGGGGGAAATCATCATATGAAGATGGTAGGAGGAATTTTGAAATCAAGCCAACTTTCAGTTTAGAACTTCTGTTTTATTTTATATGCCTAAGATATGGTTGCATAAATGCATAAATGAATGAGCAAATACCTGATAGGCGGTGCTTGTATAAATTCTTAGAGTCAGATATTTAAGGAAACATATACTTCATTTCTATGAGTCCTGGATGGGGAAACCCTTCACTGACGATAGAAAGTCAAATTTGGGACTTTCCTGTGGTCCAGTGGTTGGGAATACCCCTTCCAATGCAGGGGGCACGGATTCAATTCCTGGTTGGGGAACTAAGATGCCACATGCCACAGGACAACTAAGTCTGCACTTTGGAACTACTGAGCCTGGTATTCTAGAGCCTGGGTTCTACAACTAGAGAAGCCCATGCACCATAGCTAGAGAAAGCCTGTGCACTGCAGTGAAAACCCAGCACAGGCAAAAAAAGAAAGAACCAAAGAAAAGTCTATTTTTCTCCCAAAGATAAAGAATTTAAGATCTTAAAAGGTATCCTACAAAATTTTGTCCTATGGCCTCAAAGTAGCATTGGATTCTTTTCTCTCCAAGGATTAGAGTTCAGGATTGAGTTAAATAAAGACAAATTCAGGAAAATTATACCCACATAAAATTGATAGAATTGAAGATAATATGTGGATATTGGTTTCCACTAGTGTTTGTATGAAAATTATGTGAGATCTCCAAAAGCTATCTGTAGAGACATTTGGTGAAAAGAAATTCAGTGACTCTTTTTTTTTTTTTTTTTTTTCAGATTTCTCTACAAATACGAGGTTAAGGCTATACCCTCTATACCTTCCCACATACTGCACATATCATAGAAGAATGCCATTCTAATGCTTTCTCCCACATGGACACTCTTAACAAGGCCCCTAGGGTGGTCAGTCTCAATTCTTAGATTAACTTAGAGGCTTTCTTCTAGCCCTCAGAATTTTTCACCTCATATGCTATCCACAAGCAGTCCCAAGGCTTGCCCCTTTTCACCTGGATAAGCAAGGCCACCACCATCTCTTGGCTGCCCTTCTGACATTGACTCAGCAGCAAGACAAAGTCTTACCCTCAATATACAATGGAAAACTTGTTTCCCCACCTTGAGGATCACCACATCTTATGGGTGAATCAACAGGTTTCCTCTTATTTCAAACACATGCTGTTTTCCCCTTCTAACTCTCTCATGTTTTGTCTCTATCTTGCCAAGAGACAGCACATTCCTTTAATTTTTTCTATTCTAAACTAAGTTCCTCAGGCAAATGCTCATCTTCATATCTTGGTACAAATCTGGATAAAGAGAGAGTTGACATTCTTTTGAATTTAATGCTCTGGAAATTAGTGTTTTGGTTCTTAGGAAAGAACATAGGAATCTAACTTGCAGCTACTACTTCAGCCTGTCAACCCCTCACAACAACCTACAAAAGCAAATTTCATTGGGCGTGTGACCATTTTTCAGATATATAACCTGAAACTCAAATACAAATTCAAGTATTTTGATGATGGTAAAATAGTAAACCACCAATCTATGGATTTGCCTGTTTCTTTGTATGTTTCTCATCTTATCTCCTACTATGCTTACTCTAAGATAAGCACATTTCTTAGCTGCAAGTGCTTTCAGAATGATAAAGAAGATAGTACTGAATTTCAGAACTCTCAGAAACAATTTGCCTGGTACTGAATGTCAATCTCTGTGGTCATTTGTAAGGAGAGTCAAATTTCTTGGTAATGAGAGAACACTGTTCAGTATATTTCCCGGAGAAAATTGGACTTGAACATTAAAGGAGGTTTGAGATTTGAACAAAGCTCTTGGAGTCTCAGTCATGAGTTTGCATTCCAGTTCAAATGCTTTAAACCTGCCAAAATTATTTAATCCTTATAGGCTCTCATTATCTCATCTGCATTTTCTCTTTTGGGTATAGCCAACCATGTCTAGTGCATTGCCTAATGCATTGTAGGTTTTCAATAAACATTTGCTTAATAAATACGTTTCTACAAATATGGCTGCATTATTGTAGCAAAATTCTTACAAATGGGTATCTATTTACCATGTTGCATAAGACTAAATCATAGACTGTCAATGCTGGGAGATATGTTTGAGGTCACCGATATCCTTCATTTTTAGAGGAGTGGAAACTCAGGCCCAGATTGAAGATGTAAATGACTTAAAAGTTTATATGTTAGTGCTAAAAGAGACATATAAGAGAATGAGATGGGAAGTTACTGTAAGTAGAAATAAGTTTACAAAGGCTATTACGTCTCAAATCAGAGAATTCCCCTAGAAGGCTATTGAAAAACCCACAAAAAATTTAAGCATAGGTATGACAAGGTGAAAGAAAAGAAAATGGAAGAAAATGAACAATCAACTGACTCTGTGAATTAAGAGTTACTTTTGACTTCCCTTGTAGCTCAGTTGGTAAATAATCCACCTGCAATGCAGGAGAACCTGGTTTGATTCCTGGGTTGGGAAGATCCACTGGAGAAGGGATAGGTTACCCACTCCAGTCTTCTTGGCCTTCCCTTGTGGCTCAGCTGGTAAAGAATCTGCCTGCAATGTGGGAGACCTGGGTTCAATCCTTGGGTTGGGAAGATCCCCTGGAGAAGGGAAAGGATACCCACTCCAAAATTCTGGCCTGGAGAATTCCGTGAACTGTATAGTCCATGTGGTTACAAAGAGTCAGACATGACTGAGTGACTTTCACTTTCACTTTTCACTGATCAAACAGTGATTTTTCACCCCATTTTGATCTTTTGGATTTCTTGTTTAAAACAAGCTTTCTATTTAAGAGTTTACAGACACAACTTTGTATGCATCCTTATCGGATTAACAGTAGGTTACCATTAGCAGTGGATGGAAGGCAAATGTCCTCTATATGGTATATATTAAACAGGAAATTAAAATAGAACTTGAAGTGGTATCAACTAGTGCCAATTCAGAGTTCTGAGAAGACAAATCATCTGCTCCTATAAAGCATAAGTGAAATGAAGTGAAGTGAAGTCGCTCAGTCGTGTCTGATCGTTTGCGACCCCATGAACTGTAGCCTACCAGGATCCTCCATCCTTCGGATTTTCCAGGCAAGAGTACTGGAGTGGGTTGCCATTTCCTTATCCAGGGGATCTTCCCAACCCAGGGATCGAACCCAGGTCTCCTGCATTGCAGGCAGATTCTTTACCATCTGAGCCACAAGGGAAGCCCGAAAAGCATAAGCCCCCTTCGTTCACCCACAGACCAAAGTCTTTCAAATCGAACTCACGTCCAACTCTGCCCTTGGTTCTGGAACTACTATGAGGACAAAACTTGGTCTGTGCCTTCTCACAGGGAAGGATATAATGAAGGAAAGAGACATTATTAGTAAAATAGGCCCATTAATAAAGGTATCAAAAACTTTAGATAAGTGGTAGAAATGAAAGACAGTGACTCTGTAAGTATATAAAGCAAAAAAACCCAAAGCCAAATCAAACAACCAAAAAAAAAAAAAAAAAAAAAAAAACCTTTGCTTTTGCTGTAGCAGCTGGAGAAACTTCTTAAGAGGATACTGGAGCTGAAACCTAGATTATGAATAACAATTAATTTGGTACAAAAGTGTATGTACTTGATTGTGTAATCGTGTGTGTGTGTGTTTAGAATAACATGGAACATAAAATTTGTTTTCTTTGCACTCACAGCAAGAATGATTTTCTCTTTCAATAAGAAAGAATAGTACCTGTTTACCAGGGAGCAACCAAGTTAATGACTAACTTACATACCGATCTAAGGCAATTGCTTTCAGATCAATACTCTTTCAACTCCAGGTAGATGTATTTAGCAAGAGATGCTCAAGGTTACTATCTACTTCAACAAGATCCAGGGGTAGCCAAATCTGTTGAAAGAAAGGGAGAGCATTTTTTTAGAATATGAGATATAAATAGAATGAGAAGTATATCATCTCCCAAGATCTCATTCTGCCTTCTGCATTGATAATAGAGAATCAGCAGGCAATAGACTCTTTAATAAGAAGAAACTTCTGAACAATGTAAGTATCCCAATTGATTGTATTTACATATATGAATAACCTCACATGTCAAAGACACTTGGAAATTTCTTAACCCTTAATACAAAGATCGAAATTACTAGTTGCAGAGTTTGGAGAAAAATGTACTTATAAATACCATTGCAATCAGTTTTGTTACAAGTGTTTCTTGAAATTAATACATGAATTACTTCTTGGACTGAAAACAGAAGGCATTTTTAAAAAGCAAGCATTTGAGACCTTAGCTCATTAGACTGGATGGTTAGGTGAAGGACATGTTTTTAGTTGGCAACAGAGGATTTTGAAAAGCCTGTGAGACCAATAATGTTAGCCAAAAAAACAAAAAATAAAACATGTTTATTCATACATCTTTAAGATAAACATCATTATGAACACAGCATATTTATGAAAATGCCTGAATACCCATAGTCTAGGTGAAGACAAAGGGACCGATTTTAAGTGGAAGCTACTGTTGTATATTTGTTTGAAGGAAAAAAATCATATCTTGGAATACTTGTCCCCCAAATAACATCAATCACATAAATGACATCTGAATAAGACACTTATATTTGGTAAGCATAAATTCACACTGAAATACTATTTCCCTAATAACCACTTTAGTTGTGATTCTTGTTTGCCCTAGAAATACTAATGCGGTGATAATAAGAAATCATAGTTATATTTTCCACTAAATTTAGAATTTTCATAATTGAAACACAGATGCAGTGGCTTTGACAGGAAATTAATTTGGTGTTAAGTACCCTGCTAGTGTTAGATGTACATAGTCACTCAGCATGGGCATATTGCTCATACCAATCTTGATTTACACACAACAGACACACCTGGGAATAAGACTAAAAACCCAAGGTAAGTGTGGGTTGATAAGAGTGAAAGTATTTTTAAATTACATAAAACATTGACATATTTTATTTTCTATTAGTATATTAATTAAATGTTTCTGTACATTTTAATAATTCTGTAACATTTATCTAGGTAGCATACATTAGCATGCTATATTTTTAGCTGTATTCTTTTACTACTTAGTATAGATGAAAGAGGAAGAAAACATGGATAGAAATCTCAGTTTTTCTTTACCTTTGCAGAACCTTAAGTGTTGCTTGTGCCCTTAACTTCATTCATTCATTTGTTCATTTCTTCCTTCCTCCCTTCTTTTAAAAATACTTATATGGAGTTTGTTATAAATTAGGCACTACACCATGGATTGTAAAGTCAAAGAAATGTCTAATGAGGTGGGTTTGTATCCTCACAGAGTTCATGATCTAGTGATATCGTAGGCGTCAATAAACAACCACACTGGGGTAAGTCACTTTCATTGAAAATTGAAAATGATCCAGTACTGAGAGAAATCATTAAACAGTTTGATGGGCTGAAAGTTTCAGAGAAGACCTTCTGAAGGTATCAGAAGAAGTACCTTTGAACTGAGATATGAGGGAGGCATAGGGTTAGCTACACAAAGTTTGTTAGAATAAGGGTATTCAGAGCAATGAAAATAACCTGTACAAGGACCTAAAGTGACAAAAATACATGGAAGTTTTGAGATATAGAAACACTAGAGATGTAGAGGGGAAACGATGGGAAATTAAACCACAGAGGTAAGCACTGTGCAGACAGTAGATAATGTTAAGTAATTTGGTCTTTAGCCTGAGAAAGATGAAAAATCTTTAAAGGGTTATATTCACAGTAATGGTGTGGACATAACTGCATTAAAAAAAAAAAAAAAAGATTCTATCAGAACTTCCCCGGTGGTCCAGTGGCTAAGATTCTGTGCTCCCAATGTAGGGGACCCAGGTTCAATCCCTGGTCAGGGAACTAGATCCTACATGCAAAAACTGAAAGATCCTGCATGCCGAAGATCTAAGATTCCCTGTGCAGTGACTAAGACATGGCACAAGCAAATAGATACATAAAATATATAAATATATTTAAAAATATAAAAGATTTTATCTTCTCTTTGGAAAACAGATCGTATATGATACAGGAATGAATTCTGGGAGGTATAGTGTCATGGTACAGATACAGGCCAGATTTGCTGATAGCCTATAATAGATTGACTATAGGAGATGCAGAGAACAGAGTAGGTGTTTGAGATGCTTATGAAATAACATCTAGGGGCGTGCATGCGTGCATGCTCAGTTGCTTTAATTGTGTCTGACTCTGCAACCCCTTGGACTTTATCCCACCAGGCTCCTCTGCCCCCAGATCTAGGGGAATCTTTGCTAGATAACGCAAAAGGAGACAACAAAAAATGACTCTCAGTTTTCCAAATTTACTTACATCACAAGAATTGGGTGGGGAAAATACATAGGTTGTGTGGTGCCTTTTTTTGTCACTAATGGGTGATGACAATATGACAGATGGATAAAGTTCTAGGATATTAGAGAAGACATTGGAAGACATAAAATAAAGTGCCAATCTTCCAAGTAACTGATACCACAGACATACACATGTTTGCTCAGAAAAGCACAGGTAGAAGAGTATATACCACTCAGGGTTGGCTCTATAGCTGTAACAATTTCTAAATATCACTGGCTTATCATAAAATTTGACTTTTATGATTTATTTTGCTTTTTAAAATGTATTTGTGTGTGTGTGTATTTTATTTCACATGTGTTACACAGTATACAGGAGTGAGGTGCTCAGCTTCATTTAGTTTCTCAGAGAACTGGGCTGGCGGCAGCTCTACAATCTTGAAGTTCAGTGGCTCTCGGAAGGTATTTTTCAGTGCCATAATATATCACTTATTGTCATAACTGGAGAGAATGATGCTGGAAGCTATTGGCGACGGATGCCATAAAACATTCGACAGCTCATAAGATGTATCCTGCCCCCCACACCCTGGTGGCTCAGACGGTAAAGATTCTGCCTGCAATGCAGGAGGCACAGGAGATGTGAGTTCGATCCCTGGGTTGGAAAGATTCCCTGGAAAAGGAAATGGCTGCCCTCTCCAATGTTCTTGCCTGGGAAGCCCCATGGACAGAGGAGCCTGGCGGGCTATAGTCCATGGGGTCACAATGCATCGGACACAGCTTAGTGACTAACAGTTTCACACTCAGGATTATCTGGTTCAAAATGACCATAGTAAGCAAAGTTGTGAAACCCCGCCATAGCTGTACCACCAGCACATTCTCAGATCCCACAGCATGGAAAAATGACTGATGGCTTTCCAATACCTAATCCTGAAAATAATCCACATCACTTCCATCAACAACACAGTGGCCATAAGCAGTTTCATGTCCATGCTAAGTGCAAGGAGGAACTGGGGCGTGTGGTGAGGCAGATGATACATTTTGTCAGCACTGCTGGTACTGCTATGGTCCAAAACAGGATCCTGCTGTAAGTATATCGTGCCGCTCGAATCATGACGTTAAGTTATTGCATTAGAGTGGTGGGGTGGTGAGGGTCAGCATGACTGACATCTAATCTGGGGCCTGAGAGAATAAATGTAAGTCTACCAAGGAGTTCTGAATTCAGACTGATCTGCTTTCACATTGAGGTAGTCACTGAAACCCAGAAAAAGGCAATATATTAACTTTCCAATGTAATTTCCTCAGATATGTGTGAAAATGGAATTCATTATACTTGAGAATTGAATATTAAGGGTAATTAATGAATTTGGAAGCTCTTTTATTCTCAGCATTAGCTGGGAAAATTCCAAGTATTCACCAAATGAGGCAGGTTTTCTAGTTTTCAAGTTATTTCTTCAAGTGGAACAAGTGACTGAGAAACTACTTAAAAAAAAATTCCATAAGATTTCTTAACTTCTAAAAAAAGAGAATAAAATAATTTTGGAGTACATCATAATGGAATGAAATTTATAGGTTTATTTTCTTCTTTTTCTGGCAGATACTTATTTAAAATTAATATCTTAATAGTTACAGTGAAAGGCAATTTTTTTAAAGGTAGAATGCAATTATGAAGGAAACAAGCTTCAGATCTGATGGTCTTGAGTTCTGACTTTACTTTTTATGGCTGCATGTCTGCTGGCCTTTCTTTATCTTTCAAATGACTATCCTTTTCAAAGGAGAACTTTGAGAATGTTTTATCTCGTAGCAGATTTTGGCATATGCCTCATATATAATAGACACTTACTGTAAGTTATTAGCACTGTTATTATAATTATTGTTACTTATTTAAATTTCAGATTAAACTATTTGTCCCTTGGAGGATGTTGAAGAATACTAAGAATAGTTTCATTTTGACCTTGGATATGCTGCTGGAAAAATTTTGGTCAAAGAGATTTGCATCCTACTTTTCATTTGTTTCTTTCGGTAAGCCTATGTATCAGTGTCCTGAAAGGAGATAGAAACCACACCAGTAATTCAAATAGCATGATGGATTGGAAAGATGGTTAACTACTAAAAGAGGTTAAAGAAGGCTCTAAGAAGTCCAGAAATTACAGATGCAGAAGGCAGCAAGCATGTCTAGGCTCACAAATCTGTGAGAGAAAGTGAACAAGATAGAACTAAGAATTTAGAAGATCACTGCTCCCCACCTCCCACCATCCAAGGCTGTTACAGATCCATAGCGTACTTTACTTCCCGGGTAATTCACACTGGAGAGAGTGTGGCCGCCACAGAACCACTCAGACAATGAAATGCCCCCAGAGGGGCTGGGCTGTTTTGTAGGAAGCACTCACCAAGTGGCTGAGAAACTTTCTATCGTGGCCGCTTATAATTTTTTTTCCTGAACTATTTGCTTCTTTGCTGAAAGAAAGTATTTTGGAAAGAGAGTGCTCTGGTCTTCCAATCTCTCTCCAGTGGAATCCTCCAATATCCTCTGGTCTTCCAATATCTCTGCAGCGCCCTCTTTTCACAAAGCCTAATAGAGCAGACTGGTGAAGGAAGGATATTCACAGGATCTCGTTTCTGTTTCATTTCAGTGGTCTCCAGCATTTTGGGCATCAGGGACTGGTTTTGTGGAAGACAATTTTCCCACAAACCTGGGGGAGAGGGCGTGGTTTCAGGATGCTTCAAGTGCATTGTATTCATTGAGCTGTTTATTCCTATTGTTATTACATCAGCTCCACCTCATTAGATCCCAGAGGTTGGGAACCCCACTAGCTGAACTGATGACTGCACAGTCAGCGGTGTGCCTGCAATGACTAGGCCAGCTTATGAGAGCTGAATATTTACATCTCTCTGCCTTTGGTGACATCATGTAGATGGAAACTTTCATCAAAGTATCTAAAAAGGGCAAACAATGCATTTCAGTGCTTCTTATTGTCGTTGTTCTTGGAGAACTAGTTTCTCAGTATACCACTGGGCACACCCAATTTATAGGGAACAGACATACCCTAAAACAAAGAATCCAATTAAAAAAAGTATTGGAATCCATAAATAAACAAAATAGTTCATTTAAAAAACTTGTCAGCTTTGGAGTCTAGCAGCATAGAATCTGTCATTTACTATTTGGTATCTGTGTGACAAGGATCTAAAGTTTCTTCATCTGCAAAATAAAGACCTCTCTTAGGATTGTTCTGAAAATGGAGCAAGATAAACAAGAATAAGAAACAGGCATACAATAAGCCCTCTCTAAATGTGAGTGATAATGAGAATCAACACCACATATCATTCTAAAATTTTTTTCTGTGTTTTTTAATATTAAAACTCAGCTAAATGTGTAATGCATAGACTAAAATAATAATTACAGCCCTCAAAAATTTTGCATTACAATTCATTTAGAAATACTTGAAGTAGTCTAAAGGACTTATTATTCATTTGAAAGTTAGGTTTCACAAATTAAACATCTTGTAAACTATTTATGTAACTGAAGTCAATAGCTCAATTTCTGGGAAACTAACATAAGGGTCTATCCAAAACAGAGTAAAATTTTTATTGCCTGATTATTTTTACTGTGTTACTTATAATAGTGAAAAATCACAAAATATGAAACTGGTTAAGTAAATTATGGGATAGTAGGAAATATTTGGAATATTATACAATACTTTGAATAATGTTTATTAATTACTGATTGACATAAGAAATACAATTAATAATGTGAAGAAAGGAAGAGAAAAATGTTTTACATTATAAACACAACTGTAGGTAAGATTATAAAAAATGAAGATAAAATAATATTGAGATTGTTTTCTATGCGTGTGACATTGAGATTTTCAGAATAAGAGAAGCTTGTCAAGGGTTAATAATCTCATAGTCTATCATCCCCATCTTTGAACAAAGGTTGCTTGTGATTTTCCTTTATATAGCAATCACTCTTTTTCTTTCAATGTATCTGGTGATGTTATTGAACTCATGACTCATAGAAAGTCCATCTCAGCCTGGATTGTTTTTCTTTTTCGTGAAAGCATTTCTGTGGGGAAGTGTTATTCTCCCATCTTCTCTATTCTAGACCAAAACCAATGTTAAGAATGTTAAGACATTCTTAAAATGTTAAGACATTCTTAACAGAATGTCTCATTCAGCATGGGGTTTCATATCTATTATGTGTTTTGATAATTCCTCTTACTTACCTTTCAGGTTTCCAGTGTTCATTTCACAATTTATTAGCAAGTATTGCACTCAGAATTCTAACAGTGGAGAGTAGACATGGTTCCTAGCCAGTGTTGGCGAGGACAAACACATCCTAGCTCAGTTAGTTCTAAGTCACATTAATGCTTAATTCCAACTCTACTCAAGTTTCTCCCCGATACTTCAGGCTTCCATGACGTGTGATAAGGTAAGGAAATTGTATAGTATAGAAAATTTCTCTTGGACTTTAAACGGTGCAAGCAATATGCTTCCTCAGAACATATTAAGAAATACACCAATTGATAATTTTAAAAATAATGAATGACTAGTGATGCCTCAAAATGTCACTGTTGAAACTTTAATTCTTTGCTTTGTAATTCACGTTGATATTTTTGAGTCAACATTTACTGAGACTCTAGGAGATGAGGTTAATGGACTAAATTGTTTGTGTTTTTGTTTGTTTCTTTGAGTGTTGAACATTCATTACTATTAAGAGCACAGTCTCGCGATTTCCTATTTTTTCTAGCTCATTTTAAAGTTCAAGGAAACTGTGGACACTCAAAAAGCATTGCTTAAATGCAAGACAAATTAATACAGGCTATTAAAAAAAAAGTAACAGAAATAAGGATGCATATTTGATTAATATCCTAGTCTGTTTTTAAACTTCAGTGACTCTTTATCATGACCTATTCATAATCTAGCCTTTGGCTACCCTTAGAAAATATTTTACTCTAATTCCTCTCTTCTTTAATTGTGACTCAGTCATACTGGCTTTCCTGCTGTTCTTTGATCGCCCATGCACACCTCTACCTAATTCTCAGTGACATTTGCTCAGTGACTTCTCCCCGACCATCTTATACAAATTGCATGAACCATCACTTGTGATTCTCTTTCTGTCTTTGTTATTTGTTTCATACTACTCTTACTACCTAATGTTATCATATGTATACATCAATCATTCTTCCTCACTGAATTAAAGCTCCCAGTAAACAGATACTTTTCATTGTTGTTGTTCCATTGTTTTACCCACAATGCTTGGAACATAGTAAGTACTGAGTAAATAATGAATAGTTTGAATGAAAGTTTGAATTAATGGACAATGCTAACAGGTAGGTTATTAATGCCAACATTTCAGAATTATGGACCTGAGACCTAGAGTGATTACATACTCCCTCAAATTAACAGAACTAGAAAGTGGCAGGTCTAATTTATCGAGATTGTTAGCTCTCAAGATCATGACCTGTGCTTGTTTCACATTTGAACAATTGATTTTTAGGCTAAAATCACAAATTAGGTTTTTCAAATTAGAGAATGTTTGAAAATTTCTGGTGTGAAAACCAGGATCCAAAGTTCTCCTCCCACTGGTAATTGAAAAATTTGGGAATCTCTCTCTCTGTGATTTCTAACTTAGTCTTCACCTGGGATTTTCATGGTCATCCAGGAGCTAAGACTCCATGCTGGCAGTGCAAGGGGCCCAGGTTTGATCCCTGGTAAGAGTGCTAGAACTCACATGCTGCAACTAAGACCCAGCACAACCAGACTAATATATATATATATACATATATGTATGTATGTATGTATATAGTCACTGTAATGGGGACTATAAAATTACATTGAGTGAGTGAATGAGTGAGTGAAGTTGCTCGGTCGTGTCCGACTCTTTGAGACCCCATGGACTGTAGCCTATCAGGCTCCTCCCTCAATGGGATTTTCCAGGCAAGAGTACTGGAATGGGTTGCCATTTCCTTCTCCAAGGGATCTTCCTGACTCAGGGATCGTACCTGGGTCTCCTGCATTGCAGGCAGATGCTTTAATCTCTGAGCCACCAGGGAAGTCCATAAATTACATTAGTCCCCATCAAATCAGGCAGAAATTTCAATCTCACCATGCTAAGTGATGGTAAAATATGATGTGGTCCTGGTATACCTAGAATTGAATATGACGGCCCCAGAAAAGACTGGCTATAGTTTTTTACCTGTATTTCCCTTGTGTTGTACAGATTATTTTATCTCATACACAAACTTTCATATCCTATCTGGGTTACATCAGGATCGTTTATATTGTTTTAGGATTTTATTAATAGTTTGAGATTATTAATGGTTTCTAATATGTATGAGTCTCTGTTTTATGTTTGTTTATGCATATATTAATTTTTGGTGCAGTGTCAAAGATTCTTATATTTTCCCTCACACATGTTCTCAATAATTGTACATTTTTTTCTTTATAAAGCTGTGAAATCTGCCAAATTGGACATTTTTTGCATTATAAAAATTCTTTACTAAGGTGTACTAAAGGGAGAAATCTTTTTTTTCCTTCTTTCCTTCTCTCCCTCCCTCTTCTTCTTCCTTTCCTTCCTTCCTCTTTCTCCCTTGCTCAAGATGAGGTGTTTCTTAGGGTCTGATTTTTAAAAAGAGGGTATACAGATCTGAAAGAGACACGTGCACCCCAATGTTCATCGCAGCACTGTTTATAATAGCCAGGACATGGAAGCAACCCAGATGCCCATCAGCAGACGAATGGATGAGGAAGCTGTGGTACATATACACCATGGAATATTACTCAGCCATTAAAAAGAATTCATTTGAATCAGTTCTAATGAGATGGATGAAACTGGAGCCCATTATACAGAGCGAAGTAAGCCAGAAAGATAAAGACCATTACAGTATGCTAACACATATATATGGAATTTAGAAAGATGGTAATGATAACCCTATATGCAAAACAGAAAAAGAGACTCAGATGCATAGAACAGACTTGTGGACTCTGGGAGAAGGCGAGGGTGGGATGTTTCAAGAGAACAGCATTGAAACATGTATATTATCTAGGGTGAAACAGATCACCAGCCCAGGTTGGGTGCATGAGACAAGTGCTCGGGACTGGTGCACTGGGAAGACCCAGAGGGATCGGGTGGAGAGGGAGGTGGGAGGGGGGACCGGGATGGGGAACACATGTAAATCCATGGCTAATTCATTTCAATGTATGACAAAAACTACTGTAATGATGTAATTAGCCTCCAACTAATAAAAATAAATGGAAAAAAATAAATAAAATGAAAAAAATCAGTAAAAAAAATAATAAATAAAAAGAGGGTATAAACTATCATTATAATGGAGTGTGCTCAGTCGCTCAGTCATGTCTACTATTTGCAGTCCCATGGACTGAGCCCACCAGGCTCCTCTGTCCATGGAATTTTCCAAGCAAGAATACTGGAGTGGATTGCCACTTCCTATTCCAGGGGATCTTCCTAATGCAGAGATCGAACCCATGTCTTCTGCATCTCCTGCATTGGCAGGTGGATTCTTTACCACTAGGGCCACTCGGGAAGCACTGCAAATGAGGTAATTTTATTGTTTAAAAAAGCATCTCATATACTTGGGTATTTGAAGTAGAAACACTCTATTAGAATTTTCCAGACAATTTTATTAAGGCCCCACTTCTTTTAAAATAGGTCAAAATATGTTATAATAAAAAGAATACTTGCCTTGGAAAATCTGAGTCAAGGTTTTATTCCCATTCTTGGGACAAAAATGCTCAAAATTCCTTATCTCCAGGCTCCATATTCTAAACAAAAATAGAAAATATTCATCTCAAAAACTCTTATGTGGCTTTTATGAGATATAGTGCCCATCAGGAGTGTTTTATAAATGTCACCTGAATTTCACTTTCATGTGTTCCCATCTGGAGTCCAGGATTATTGTCCTTCTTCCAATCTGTTGCTTTACTTTTCTTCTACTTTGTAACATTAAAATTGAAAATAATAAAGTATTCTACAGCCTAGTTCTTGCATACTTTGTAGGAAAAATACTGTGGATAGCTATTAAATAATGGATAGATATCACCTTTCAAGTGTAATTTTAAGTGTACAAAAATGTTTCAGTCTTCTGCATGCAAGTATTGAAATGATAGCCACAAAGCACAAGTCTGCTAAATCAATATTATCAATGAGGCAAAGTTTAAAAAGCAGAAGATTACAAAGAGTGAATCCACAACTAAAAATTAATGTGTCTTTATTTTATTTACAGTTCTCATGAAGACTCTATTTTTCTTACATATTCCAAATTGCCCAGAGTCAATTTTTTAGAATATCTTTGTATCAGATTTAAAAAAAAAAAAAACTGAGATATCTATTGTTTCTATGTAAATTAACCATTTCCGAATATGATCATAATTAGGCCAAAATTTTACTTCCATCTTCTTTAAACCTCCAACTGACTGAATTGGAAGGTAAGCTCTCTGTAGTCAGAGGTCCTGTTCATCATTGTGTCAAATGCACTTAACACAAATGCTGCTATGTTTTAAGTGATCAAAATGTGGCTAAGAAATTTTTGCAGTTTTTTTCTTTTTTTCAATTTATTTTTATTAGTTGGAGGCTAATTACTTTATAATATTGTAGTGGTCTTTGCCATACATTGACATGAATCAGCCATAGATTTACATGTGTTCCCCATCCCGATCCCCCCTCCTGCCTCCCTCTCCACCCGATCCCTCTGGGTCTTCCCAGTGCACCAGCCCCAAACACTTGTCTCATGCATCCAGCCTGGGCTGGTGATCTGTTTCATATATGACAAGCCCACAGCAAGCATTAACCTCAATGGTGAAAAATTTTTACAGTTTTACAGATCATTTCAAACCTCACTACTGTGAAAAACCTAAATCAGCACTTATTGTTATTTATTCACTGATTTTAAAATAAATTACAAATATATGGTTAGTCAATTTTTACAATATTTTACACTGTATTATGTGCGAGTATGAGAAGCATTATGTACATATTAAATACAACAATTAAGTACATCTGATGCTTCTTTCTAAGGGTCCTGGAACACTTTGTAATATTAATTAAACAGCAAAGAAGGGAGTTGTTTATAAGGTAGACAGGAAAGGAGCAATAGGTGAATCATGGAATTGGATTCAATTCTCACTGATAGAATTTATTCAGAGAATGAAAAACCAGATGACAACTTACTTGAATTATGAGATTATTGCAAATCACTATTTGCTATTCAGTTCAGTTCAATTCAGTCGCTCAGTCGTGTCCAATTCTTTGTGACCCCATGAATGGCAGCACTCCAGGCCTCCCTGTCCGTCACCAACTCCCAGAGTCCACCCAAACCCATGTCCATTGAGTCAATGATGCCATCCAACCATCTCATTCTCTGTCGTACCCTTCTCCTCAATCTTTCCCAGCATCAGGGTCTTTTCCAATGAGTCAGCTCTTCACATCAGGTGGCAGAAGTATCGGAGTTTCAGCTTCAACATCAGTCCTTCCAATGAACACCCAGGACTGATCTCCTTTAGGATGGACTGGTTGGATCTCCTTGCAGTCCAAGGGACTCTCAAGAGTCTTCTCCAACACCACAGTTCAAAAGCATCAATTCTTCAGTACTCAGCTTTCTTCACAGTCCAACTCTCACATTCATACATGCCACTGTTTGCCATTATATAGCAATAATCACAAAACCTTTTGAAAATTATAAATCTATTTTACATTCATTGTTTCATTTGATCCCACAATCCAGAGTTGTTTGAAGGACAAATATGTTTTAATGATTTTCAAATTGTCGGAGTGGATATTAAATTCTTGCTTGTTTAATTTTTTAATTTAATGGGAAAAGTAATGTCTTACCTCCCTTTAGGTTGTGATATGCCCTATTCCAAGCTCCTATTGGTAGAACGGTCTGATGTAATCATGGCATCCTTGATTTTAACAGTGAGATGGATTGGAAATCTTTCAAAAATAAAGTCCATAATAGTTAGCTTTTTCTTTAAGACTGTATCAAATTAGACCATTTTAAATGTGGTTTCTGGCTTTATCACAAAACTTAAATCAGCACAACTGCTAAAACATCACAGTAGGAACAGGTGAAGCATAAGGAGGAAAATGCAATGATGGACATCTGACTATGGATCCAAGGAAGCAGCTGTGTCTGTCTAATCCTAAGAATTCACCAAGTGTCTGTTTTATTTTATGCTGTACATTAAAAGGGCTTCCTTGGTGCCTCAGACGGTAAAGGATCTGTCTGCGAGGCAAGAGACCTGGGTTTGATCCCTGGGTCGGGAAGCTCCCCTGGAGAAGGGAATGGCTACCCACTCCAGTATTCTTGCCTGGAGAATCCCGTGGACAGAGGAGCCTGGTGGGCTACAGTCCATGGGGTCACAAAGTGTCAGACTGGACTGAGTGACTAACACACAATATATATCCATTGAAAGGAACTAGGAATCATTTTGAAGAAAAGAATACATATTTATTGAAAAAGTATATGGTTTAAATCCAAGGAAGTTTGTTAAATTGTCTTACAGGGAGAACATCGGGTAAAACAGCAAATTTTTAGTCCTGCCAAGATCCGTCATAATTATTATATAGCCCCAATCATAACATTGATGACGAAGATAATGAAAAAAATATCCCAATAACAATGCCATAAGTTTAACAAATATGCGTTCTACCTGTTTGCATCTCTCAGACCCTGTCAATACATATACATGATTTGAACAGTGGCACACTCCTTGAATAGATGCAATTAATTTTATATTCTGACTTTTTTTCTGTTAGCATGACATGACATGTTTTTCAATTGCTACTTAACTTTCAAAATTCTGATTTGAATAGTTGAGAATTTATATTTTTTTCTTTCAGATATATTGATAGCAAAACAAGCCTGAAGACCTAGAGATAAAACTCTAGGCTTCTAGACAAAATGTCTGAAATGGTTATAATAATCTGTGATCTGACTTTAAATTTGATTTCCCTGCTTCCTCAACACCATTTGCAGCTTTACTTATTTTTATATTGAAATTCCACTCTATAATTTATCCATTTTTTTCTCTCAGCTTTCCAAGTTGAGATAGTAAAATCACACTACAGTAAGCTGGACTACAGGAATGTTTTTTGAGGGGAAGAGGAGGAGGAGAAATGAGAAATACAGACAAGCCAAACCAGTCTGTAATGGTAAAAGGATGTCTTTGCAAGGATCCCCTGCCTACCCCTCTTCACTATTAAAGAAGCAACGAGCTTCTTTCTTTGAAGTAGTTCTGTACATCTTTCAGACAAACAGCAACACTATTCTGTTATTCTTACTGACCTAGAGTTGAATATTTGCTGTTATTTCCTAAAATGGCTTTTGGTGGATTATCCCTTGATTGTTCTTAAATTCCAAATTATTTTGGGCACTCACATACTAAGGAATTTTCAATTAAAATTGCCTTTAACTTTAAAAAAGTTACTTACAGTCCATTTTATTTTTTTAAAAAGATAAGCCTTTCCTCTATATTTCAGGTTTAATTAAATAAAAACAATGAATTCAGTTAGGTCACAAAATGGCACTTCAGTGACTGGGGAAAAAAATAAATGGGATGAAAATTTCATATAAAATTATAGTTCTCTAACTAGCTATGTGGTTTTACCCTGTTGATTTATTGCATGGGACTTAGCTTCTCTCTATAATGCCTTCTTAACCCCTGTGGATAAGGAATAAATACCGAAGTATTTAGCATAGTTTTGACCCTTATTGAGCATTCAGTAAATATTGTTCTTGTTGTGTTTAGCCTAAATTTATTGAACATCAAATGTGTGTCAATTCAGCATGACCCATATAATCAAAAATAAAGAAAATGATTAACACAAGATGCTTGTCCTAGAGAAAATTCAATTTTAAGGCTATGAATTATGTTTGAGGATTAGACATCTTTACATTTTTTAATTGAATAAACTCAGGTATAAGAAGGGAGATGGTGCAAGGAAAGCATTTCAGATGTGCATAACATGAAAAGAATATTTGGCAGATTTGTGGGATTTTTGTTCTTTCATCTGAAGTAGCCTGATAATCCCAACAAATGTTCAGCCCTGTAATGCATACAGACTCAATATTTTCATTGCTGAGAGAATTTATGATCATTTCATGCTAAGTGGATTCAGCCATGTCTAACTCTGTGATCCTGTGGACTAGCCTACTAGGCTCCTCTGTCCATGGGATTCTCAGGGCAAGAATATTAGAGTGGAATGCCATGCCCTCCTCCAGGAGATCTTCCCAAAGCAGGGATTCAACCTGCCATCTTTTATGTCTCCTCCTTTGGCAGGTGGGTTCTTTAATCATTGCCAACCCACTATTTTGCAGCTTACCCCTTCTGACCTTCAGTAGCAGATAGAATCAGGGCCAGTAGCACCTTGGCAGAAACAGGCATCAGTGCCATCATCAAGAGGCTTGGTGTGAATATATAGGAGATTGAACTCTGTAACAAAGGAATGATACCATTTTACTTGTACCAGGCTTTGGAAAAAATCTTCTATCAAGTGTATAGTACATTTGAAATCAAAATTGCCCATCACAATTCCACTCCCTTTAGCTAGTCCTACCCATTCACATATATTATGGGCAGTTAACTAGAAAGAAAAGCTATTATTAAAAAAATTCACCTCTGTTTTGACAGTAGCTTGCGACTCAAAGTCTAATGTGGTTGCAGTACCATCAACCACATTCTGCAAATTACCGCCCCTTGGATTTGTGCCCAGTTTTGAATCTTTCTTCTGTCTCCTTAGATTTGTTGCCTAACTGCCATTTCCTTGACACCACTCATACCTTCTTAAAGGACATGGTTCAACTCATCTCTGTGGATTGTCCTCTTTGTGGATGCCTGAGATCAAGCTTGTTCAGCCTATTCAGGCTGAATCCAGCCTTGTACAGCTTGTCTCTTATTTATGTGCATGCTTGCATTGCATATGGGTGAATTAGCTCCTAGGTACTAGCTCTAACTTTCCCCAGAAGTGAAACATTAAGTGGAGGTAACTTGGGATTTATATAAATCTAAGCATGTGATAAAATTTCATACACCCCCACACATGTACACACACACATACACACACACACATACACACCCCTGAATACAGGCAGAAGTGGGTAAAGTCTGAGTCAGTTCTGTAGTTTAGTTAAAGTATCATGCCAGTATTAATCTCTTGGTTTTGATGGTGTACTATAGCTACATAAAACACGGGGGAAGTTGGAAAAGCTTAAGCAAATCCCATTATAATCCATTAAGTGAAGGAACTATGATTTCAGACTACAAGCAGGATTCAAATCCAACTCCACAATTTAGTAACTATATAAACTTGAACAAGATCTTTTATGTTTATAATTCTGAGTTCCTTACTTCTAAAACTGGAGTAAAAAGGATAACTATCACTCAGGAAGTTTGTGAAAATTGAGTAAAATGGTGAATGCAAAGAATGTAGCATAGCTAATTCATTTTCTTTAGATTATTAGCACAATCAATATGTTGGAAATTAATCAGTTAATATACTATCTGTAGAATTTTCTTTACAAAATCCAGCCAATACCCACTATGTTAATCAAACTCCAGATTTTCAATTTTGAATTTAAAAATTTTTTAAAAATTATACAGAAATTTGCCCTTTGAAATGACTTATGTGTAATTGGTGTTATAATGCAATGATGAAAACACACTTATAATTAACCACAGAAAGTCATCTACTTGATTTGCAGAGAAAAATTGTTTATGCTTCAGTGTCTCCCAATAGTTCTTATTAGATTATTCTCATTTTCTACTGTACATTTAAGCTCTGACTGTATGTTAAAATGGGGCCTTCCTGGTTGCTCAGTGGTAAAAATCCTGCCTACCACTGCAGGAGACATGGGTTTGATCCCTGGGTCAGGAAGATCCCCTAGAGAAGGAAATGACAACCTACTCCAGTATTCTTGCTTGGGAAATTCCAGGGACAGAGGAGCCTAGTGGGCTAGAGTCCATAGTGTCACAAACAGACAGGACTGGGCACTCACACACATTTATACTAAAATACATATATAATTTTACTCTGACCTCTTGAGAATGATGAATGAGGTGTAAGACCCAAACTTTAAAGCAAAGGGGTCCTCTTCAAGAAACTTGTTGAACTTTGACTGGCATTCCATTCCTTAAAGCAAAAAGTGACTTCATTCTGTAATGACAGTCATGTGAGATCTTACAAAGGCTACATGATAAAGCTGTAGTACACAGGATGTCTTTCACAGTAAGTAGGCAGTTGTCATATTATTTCTATTTATAAACTAGTCCCTGTCTCCTGACAGTCTTTGAGGGAAATATATTCAGGTCTCAAAAAAAAAAAAAAGTTGTTTAAGCAATTTCCTAGATGCTGCTGCTTAAAGCGGGTTTGAGTCACATGAACCTATAGATTCCTGGTTTTAAGTATGCCATTTAGAGTAACACAGACATCAATGTCATTTTAAAAGTAATCAAATCATACAAATATCTTGTGAAAAGTAGATTATTTGCTACTTCGTGAATATTACAGTCAACATGTAGGGAAAATATATTTCTTAATTATGTAGGAAAGCCCCATTTTCAGTATTCTCTCATATGCTTGCAAAGGCAAGCTTGACAGCTAGGGTAGAAAAATAACAATGAGAACAAAAGAATAATGAAACATGGTGAATGAGAAAGTCAAATAATATTGTAACCATAAAGTTGGATTATCATTTAGTCATTTTTATATAATGTTATAAAGTATTTAATGATAAGACCAAAGAAAAAGGACTACAAAGTAGGGGGGATATTGAGAATTATTTTAACTTTTTAGAGAAAAGTACATAGAAATTAGACATGACGAGTATATTAAAAATGTTAATGTCAGCTCCTAGGTATTGAGTTTTGGGTAATTTTGGAAGCCTTTTACAAGTTTCTCAATTCATAACAATTTCATAGAAGGAACACATATTGCTGAAGGTACACACACACATACACACATGCACACACACAAACATATGATATATTTAAAATCAGAAAGAGTAACCAAGCTACTGAAGAAGAGCCAAATATAAAGGAAAGTGGAATAAATACTTCCACATCTTATAAAACCTTTCTTCCAGTACCAGCTACATAATTTGTAAAGCACAAAAAAAAAAAAAAAAAAAAAAGAAAAGAAAAAGAAAATGTGAGGTTTCTTGTGGGAAATGTATTAAGTATTTCAAAACAGTGATGGCAGAGCATTAAACCAGGACTACATACAGGTCACATGCCCATGACCATGGCCCTGCTTCCTACTTATCATGTCCATGTTTACATCTTTCCAGCCCTAGAACCTTTCTAACTAAAGATCATCTTTCCACTTTCAGACTCACCACCAGCGCTCTCTAAGGCTTTAATTCTTTTTGTGCCTTTCGTTACTCATCCTCTTTCATTTGGAAAACAATTTCCACACTTTTAGTTTTTAGTAAACTTCTTTTCAAATATCCTTTGCTATTGTAATATGACTAGAACACTGTCTTGTTTTGTTTTTGATGGAAGAGATAGGGGAAGGGCTGTTGAATGGCACAATACATATTTATGGTGTACCTCCAATATCCTACACAGTGAATCCTATACATCAGGTAGAGAACTGAGGATAAATGATGGTCTCTCCCTCCAAGATCCTGTAAAACCAGGAGGAGACAGAAACCAAAACAGAACTTTTCAAAAGCAAGATTTTCTAATTTCTGATCATAAGGAAGTCTAGAGGAGCAGAGTGGGTCAAGGCAGGAAGAAAAGACATCATCTTACATGGTTACCGAGTATATGGTTTTAATTAGAAACAGACTGCCTATCAGAATTCTCAAAAAAAAAAAAGAGAGAGAGAGAGAGAGAGAGAGAGAAAGAGAGAAATCTGACAGTCCACTTCCTCTTGGAAGAGTTCTGCATCATGATTATCCAGGGCCAATCATTTTCCCCACATACACAACTATTACCTCTCTCCCTGACCTACTGGGGACTAGAGTTCTCTGTAACACAGCTCTATCCTGGGAGCAGCGAACACACAGGGGCTCATCAGAGGATAGATCATGCCCTGATGTATTACCCTTTGGATTGTATATTTTATTGTGCAATGAGTCTGGCAAAGAGAGAACTGCAGATTGCTTCAAATTATTTAGGAATAAATGTTCTTCTTCATAGCAAACTTGCCAGGCAGTAGGAATAATAAAATTCTTCATAACAGGAGACTGCAATTACATAACAAAACTTTGACTGTAGTCGGCAGAAATAAACTACCTACCTTAAAATGAGTGAGATATTAGCAGAAGCCAAATATATAGTGAGACAGCCCAAAGAGACTATGTGAATTACTTTTTGACAGTAGGCATCAAACCTCAATGTAACTCTTGTTGTATTGTTGAAGTTGTGCCAAAATATAAGACTATATTATCATCCACATATTAATATTATATCAATTTTATTAATGGGATAATTTATGTGGTGCTTTGTCCTAGGTAAATAAATAGGTTTTCCATACTTAGATTTTTAAGCAATTTCTTCTAAAGTGGCTAACATGTTTTGATTTATATAGGGTTGTTTTATTATTTGGCATACGAAGTTTAAATAAATATGCATCAATTAAATGCCAGTAAAAATGTTACCAAATTACTAAAAAACAAATATTCATGTAGTTTTCATTGGAAATATTTTAGCAATATAAAATGACACTTTTGTCTCATTTAATATCCTTTTTCCCTGAAATCTAATTTGTCTGCTAGTACTAATGCAATTTCTTATTTTTTTTTCTATTTGTGTTCACTTATATTTTTGAACATAATTTTAATTCTCCTGTATTATCACTTTTGTATTACTGATGTATGATTTGGTGGTCTGTTACATTGTTGGACTCCACTGATCCATGTCTTCTAATATTTATGCCCCACTAAAACCCCCTCTTTTTTCACTCTAGCCTAATTATGAGATTATTTTAAACAATAGGATGAAGCAGAAATGTTGGTTCCATATTTAAAGTTAAAAAGACTTGGCAGGTTCTGAGTTTGCCTCTTGGGGAAAGCTGAAATTCTACTCATCACAAGACTTCCATGATTTGAGAAGCACTAACTAGCTACATGAAGAGGCCTGTGAAAGTGATCCAAGGGATTCAGCAAAAAAACAAACAAACAGAAAAAACAAAAAACAAAACCCAGACATCTGGCTACTCTAGGTCCATTAAGCTAACCCCAGTTTTTCAAGCAATCCAGCTCATGCCAGTGGAACAGAGACTAGCCCACTGGATTGGGCCTTCTCTGAATTTGTCTACAAAATTATGCACAAATTGATTTGTTCCCTGCTCCAAGGAATGTAGTATGTGTAGGTTATTATCACCATTTCCAACAAAATAAAACTAGGAAAGTATAAATATATGACTACAGCTATTTGACCATCAATATTATATTAAACAACCCCCCCCCCACAATTCAGACATATATTCAAAGTTTTAAATCCATTTATAATCAGATATCAATGTCCAAAATAAATAAAATTTCACAATAGGAAATAATTTCTGCAGAGCAGAATAAATTAAAAAGAATGAAAAAAACTGAGGATCATCTCAGAGACCTCTAGGATACTATCAAATGCACCAACATTTGAATTATAGGGGTCCCAGAAGAAGAAGAGTAAAAGAAAGGGTATGAAAAAAATTTTGAAGAGATTATAGTTGAAAATTTTCCCAACATGGTAAAGGAAATAGTCAAGTCCAAGAGAAGCAAAGAGTCCCATACAGGAGAAACCCCAGGAGAAACACCAAGACACATATTAATAAAACTAACAAAGACTAAATACAAAAAAAGAACACTAAAAGCAGCAAGGGAAAAGCAACAAGTAACATACAAGGATGAGTGCAATTGTGCAGTAGTTTGAGCATTATTTGGGATTGCCTTTCTTAGGGATTGGAATGAAAACTGAACTTTTCCAGTCCTATGGCCACTACTGAGTTTTCCAAATTTGCTGGCATATTGAGTGCAGCACTTTCACAGCATCATCTTTCAAGATTTGAAATAGCTCAACTGGAATTCCATCACCTCCACTAGCTTTATTTGTAGTGATGCTTTCCAAGGCCCACTTGACTTCACATTCCAGGATGTCTGGCTCTAGGTGAGTGATCACACCATTGTGATTATCTGGGTGGTGAAGATCTTTATTGTACAGTTCTTCTGTGTATTCTTGCCACCTCTTCTTAATATCTTCTGCTTCTGTTAGGTCCATTCCATTTCTGTCCTTTATCGAACCCATCTTCTTGTGAAATGTTCCCTTGGTATCTCTAATTTTCTTGAAGAGATCTCCAGTCTTTCCCATTCTGTTGTTTGCCTCTATTTCTTTGCATTGGTCACTGAAGAAGGCTTTCTTATCTCTCCTTGCTATTCTTTGGAACTCTGCATACAAACAGGAATATCTTTCCTTTTCTCCTTTGCTTTTTGCTTCTCTTCCTTTCACAGCTATTTGTAAGGCCTCCTCAGACAACCATTTTGCCTTTTTGCATTTCTTTTCCATTGGGATGATCTCGATTCTTGTCTCCTGTACAATGTCACGAACCTCTATCCATAGTTCATCAGGCACTCTGTCTATCAGAGCTAGTCCCTTAAGTCTATTTCTCACTTCCACTGTATAGTCATAAGGGATTTGATTTAGGTCGTATCTCAAATGTCTAGTGGTTTTCCCTACTTTCTTCAATTTAAGTCTGAATTTGTCAATAAGGAGTTCATGATCTGAGCCACAGTCAGCTCCCGGTCTTGTTTTTGCTGACTATATAGAGATCAGTCCTGGTGTTCATTGGAAGAACTGATGCTGAAGCTGAAACTCCAATACTTTGGCCACCTGATGTGAAGAGTTGACTCATTGGAAAAGACCCTGATGCTGGGAGGGATTGGGGGCAGGAGGAGAAGGGGACAACAGAGGATGAGACGGTTGGATAGCATCACCGACTTGATGGACATGGGTTTGAGTAAACTCTGGGAGTTGGTGATGGACAGGGAGGCCTCATGTGCTGCAATTCATGGGGTCACAAAGAATCGGACACGACTGAGCAACTGAACTGAACTGAACATACAAGGAAAACTCCATATGATTGACAGCTGATATTTCAGCAGAAACTCTACAGGCCAGAAGTGAATGGAAGACTATATTTAAAGTACTGAAAAGGAAAAATCTACAACCAAGATTATTGTATGCAGCTAGGATCTCATTCAAAATTCATGTAGAAATAAAAAGCTTTTCTGACAAGCAAAAGTTAAGAGAATTCAGTACCACCAAACCAGCTTACAACAAATGTTAAACAAACTTATATACTCAAGAAATACAACAGAAGAAAAAACATTTACAAAATCAACCCCAAACAATAAGAAGATGGCAATAGGAAAATATATATCAATAATTACTTTAAATGTAAATGGATTGAATGCTCCAACCAAAAGACATAGACTGGCTGAATGGATACAAAAACAAGACCCACATATATGCTATCTACAAGAAACCCACTTCAGATCCTAAAGGCAAATATAGACTGAAAGTGAGAGGATGGAAAAACATATTCCATGCAAATGGGAAGCAAACGAAAGCTGGAGTAGCAATTCTCATATCAGACAAAATAGACCTTAAAATAAAGAAGATTATAAGAAATATGGAAGGACACTATGTAATGATCAAGGGATCAATCCAAGAGGAAGACATAACAATTGTAAATATCTATGCACCCAACATAGGAGCACCTCAATACATAAGACAAACACTAACAGACATAAAGGAATAAATTGACAGTAATACAATAATAGTAGGAGACTTTAACACCCCACTCACACCAAAGGACAGCTCATCAAAACAGAAAATTAATAAGGAAGCACAAGTATTAAATGATACTTTAGATGAGATGGATCTCATTGATATCTTCAGGACATTCCCATCCAAATGCAGAAGAATCCACCTTTTTCTAAAGTGCACATGGATAATTCTCCAGGGTAGACCACATCTTGGGTCACAAATCAAACCTCAGTAAATTTAAGAAAATTCAAATTGTATCAAGCATCTTCTCTGACCACAATGCTATGTGAGTAGATATCAATTACAAGAAAAAAACCTGTAAGAAACATAAACACATGGAGATTAAACAACACATTTCTAAACAGCCAACAGATTACTGAAGAAATCAAAGGGAAAAACAAAGATTTATAGAAAGAAATGACAATGAAAACATGACAACTCAAAACCTATGGGATGCAGCAAAGCGGTTCTAAAATGAAGATTATAGCAATACAATTCTACCTCAAGAAACAAGAAAAGCATCAAATAGACAATCTAACTTTACACCTAAAGCAATTGGAAAAGAAGAAAAAAAAAAACCCAAAATTAGTAGAAGGAAAGAAATCAAAGATCTGAGCAGAAATAAATGAAAAAGAAATGAAAGAACAATAGTAAAGATTAATAAAACTAAAAGCTGGTTCTCTGAGAAGATAAACAAAATTGACAAAACTTTGGCCAGACTCATCAAGAGAAAAAGAGAGAAGTATTAAATCAACAAAATTAGAAATGGAAAAGGAGAGCTTACAACAGACAATGCAGAAATACAAAGGATTATAAGAGACCATTATGAACAACTATATGCCAATAAAATGGGTAACCTGGAAGAAATGGACAGATTTTTAGAAAACTTCAATCTTCCAAGACTGAACCAGGAAGAAATGGAAATTATAACAACCCAATTACAAGCAATGAAATTGAAGCTGTGATCAAAAATCTCCCAAAAAACAAAAGCCCAAGACAAGATGGCTTCACAGGAGAATTCTATCAAATATTTACACAAGAGATAATGCCTATCTTTCTAAAACTCTTTCAAAAAGTTGCAGAGGAAGGAACACTTCCAAACTCATTCTACAAAACTCATTCACCATACCCTAATATGAAAACCAGATAAAGACAACAAACATACCCACACAAAACTACAGGCCAATATCACTGATGAACATAGATGCAAAAGTCCTCAACAAAATTTTAGCAAACAGAATTCAGCAAGTCATCAAAAAGCTCATACACCATGATTGAGTTGGGTTTATTCCAGGGATGCAAGGATTCTTCAGTATATGCAAATAAATCAATGTGATACACCATATTAAGAAATTGAAAGGTAAAAACCATATGGTAATCTCAATAGATGCAGAAAAAAACCTTTTTCAAAATTCAGCACCCATTTATGATTAAAACTCTTTTAAAAATGGGCATAGAAGGAACCTACCTCAACAGGGTAAAGGCCATATATGATAAGTCTGCAGCAAACATTATTCTCAATGGTAAAAAATTGAAAGAATTTGCCCTAAGATTAGGAACAAGACAAGGGTGTCTACTTTCACCACTGTTAATCAACATAGTTCTGGAAGTCCTAGCTACAGCAACCAGAGAAGAAAAAGAAATAAAAGACTCCAGATCAGAAAAGAAGAAGTAAAGATCTCAGTTTTTGTAGATGACATAATACTGTACATAGAAAACCCTAAAGATAGTACCAGAAAATTACTAGAGCTAATCAATGAATTTAGCAAATTTGCAGGATAAAAAATCAATACACAGAAATCACTTGCATTTCTATATACTAACAATAAAAAATCACAAAAAGAAATTAAGGAATCAATCCCATTCACTATTACAACAAAAAGAATTAAATATCTAGGAATAAATTTACCTAAGGAGACAAAAGAACTGTACACAGAAAATTGAAAGAAAAATGAAAGAAATCAAAGATGACATAAACAGATGGAGAGATATTCCATGTTCCTGGGTAGGAAGAATCAATATTGTGAAAATGACTATACTACCAAACACAATATACAGATTCAATGTGATCCCTATCAAATTACCAATGGCATTTTTCACAGAACTGGAACAAAAAATTTCAAAATTCATATAGAAACACAAAAGACCCCAAATAATCAAAGCAGTCTTGAGAAAGAAGAATGGAGCTGGACGAATCAGACTTCCTGACTTCAGATTATACTACAAAGCTACGGTCATCAAGGCAGTATGGAATTTGCACAAAAACAGAAATATAGACCAATGGAACAAGATAGAAAGCCCAGAAATAAACCCATGCACTTATGGGTACCTTATTTTCTTTTTCATTTGTTTTGATTAGTTGGAGGCTAATTACTTTACAATATTGTAGTGGTTTTTGTCATATTTTTGACTGAGGAGGCAAGAATATACAATGGGGCAAAGACAGCCTCTTCAATAAATGATGCTAGGAAAACTGGACAGCTCCATGTAAAAGAATGACATTAAAACACTTCTTAACACCTTACACAAAGATAAACTAAAAATGGATTAAAGACCTTAATGTAAGACCAGAAACTATAAAACTCTTAGAGGAAAACATAGGCAGAACACAGGATGACATAAGTCAAAGCAAGATCCTCTATGACCCACCTCCTAGAGTAATGAAAATAAAAACAAAAGTAAACAAATGGGGCCTGATTAAACTTAAAAGCTCTTGCACACCCAAGGAAACACTAAGGAAGGTGAAAAGACAACTCCCAGAATGGGAGAAAATACTAGCAAATGAAAAACTGACAAAGGGTTAACTTCTAAAATATACAAGCAGCTCATACAACTCAATACCATAAAATCAAACAACCCAATCAAAAAGTGGGAAAAAGACCTACACAGACATTTCTCCAAAGAAGACCTATAGATGGCTAACAAACCCACAAAAAGATGCTCAACATCGGTCATTATTAGAGAGTTAGTTAGTTATATGGAAGTTGCCAAAGCTCATCAAATTACACTTGGAATCTGTACACTGTGTTGTCTTGTATACAAATTATACCTCAACAAAAAAAAATCTAAAAAAAGTAGAGAATAGAGGGGACTTTTAACAAAAAGATGAAGAAAGAGTAACAATTTTAACAACAATCAAAAAATGGAGCAAAGAGGAAGTTGAAAATTAAAAAGCAAAACAAATACAAATATTCGTGAAGATTTAAAACAGTGATTCTCAAACCTAAGCAGGCATCCAAATCACCTGGAGTGCCTGCTAAAATACAGTTTGTGGACTCCACCGTTAGCATTTCTAAGAGGTTAGGCCTGGAGTAGGCTCGAGAGTTTGCATCCTCCAAGTTCTAAGTGATACTGGTGTTTTGACTCCTGGGCCCATACTTTAGGTATCACTCAACTAGAAAATAGGGGGGTGGGGAAAGTAACACAACTGAATATTTTTAACATCTGTAGAAAAAGAGAAAATGGAAAAGTGCAAAACTTAGAAAGGGATAGTATCTAGCCCTAGATAGAAAGAATCTAAAAAAAAATCTCACTTAGATAAATTCTTGAGTTCTAAATTTGGAAGAAACATATGATACTTTATTGAAGAGGAATTATCCAAAACATATCCTGAAATTCATCTAGAAAATGGAAAATATTGAAAATGAGAGACTGAAATTTCTCAAAATGAAAACTGACAGTGGGGCCCAGCCATCGTCTGCTATTGTCCTGGAAATTTTAACCACTGGAACACATCATAAGATAAAAATTTAATACATAGCTATTAGAATCTACCATTAAGAGGGGACAATTGACTCCAAATTTTATGGGTGTATACATGTATGCATAAAAAATAATAGGAGAAAAAAGAAAATTATTGGCAGTTCCTATCTGCAAATTTATTATTTTTTTTGCTTGTGAATTTGTGCTCTTTCAAAATTCCAGAAAATGAGCCTGCATTGTTTTTCTAATCATACATTGAAAAGCATTTTAAAAATTTCTTACCAAAACAAAAATTAGCAAAAAGATTAATTAATGTGCACCTGTTGTCCAAGATTGAGTCTTAAATATAAAGGGTGCTTTATATTTAAAAGGTGTTTTCAGGACACGATAAAGTGTTTGCTATCTAACAGACTAATTCTTAGTATTTGTGAATTTCCTTGCAACCTGCAGGATAGTAAATGAATCATCTTAAAGCCTACTAAAATAACTTGGGGAGTCCAAACATTCTCCAAAGGAAATTTGAGCAGTAACTCTGATTCAGTTAGGACCAGGTTATTTAATTTGATCACTGAATTATTAAGGAAACACTTCCCCTTAGTTTGTCAGTGTTTAGACATTTAACTATTGTCAACAAAATCACAGCCTGCAGAGACCATTGTTGTATAGATCACAATATGGAACTATAGGTGTCAAAAATTCAAGCTTGAATATTTTCAAGGGGCCTAGAAATTTCCAGCCTATCTTTCACACTCAGTAAGTTATCAAGGTTCACAGAAAGGATTTCATTCCTCCTGGTGCTTCCTGATTTATCCCTGGCCTGCTCCCATGTGCACGGATATAATTACCTCCTAACTGTTGCTTTGCTTTCAACCTCACCCACCTTGAATCCATCCTTCTCACAAGCAGAGCTGACCAAACATTGTAGCATTGGATAAAAGCACAATTTCTTCCTATAGATCTATTTGGTAACACACACTTCCTGGTTCAAAATATGATAATATGGGGTTATACACAAATCAAGAAGCACACTCCTTTTCCCTCCTGTCTTAGATAGGTAGCTAGAACAAAAGAGAGAGAAACATTTATAAAAATATCTTCTTCAATTAAAAATTCCTTTTCTTTTCCCTGATTTTCTAGATGCTGAACTGTTTGGCAAGAATTCCTTTAGGCAATGGCTAGTAGTAACAGGGAAAATTTGTAAGCATATTTTTAAAATAAAGGATTAGAATACCAGGTGAAATTATTTTGATTAGAAAACACAGACAGTCTTGGATTTTTGACAGTCTCTATATATACATAAATATGCATAAACACACACACAACCTGCTTTGACTTCCTACTATCCATATGCATTTTATAGCTACAGTTTTGTACTTTTGAACATACTCCTTCATTTTAGAAAAGCGGTTTCCAGCCTTACATTTGCATATCCTAGGGAATTTATTAAGCTACTGATGCCTGAATCTCACCTCCAAAGATTTTTATTTAATTGTTTTGGGCTATGACTTTGATGGGCTTCCCTGGTGGTTCAGTGATAAAGAATCTGCCTGCAATGCAGGAGGCTTGGGTTCGATCACAGGGTGGGGAGGATTCCCTAGAGGAGGGCATGAAACCCATTCTAGTATTCTTTCCGAGAGAATCCCATGGACAGAGGAGCCTAGTGGGCTACAGTCTATGGGGTCACGAAGAGTCGGACATGATTGAAGCATAGCATACAGTAGCAGCAGCCTGGCTTTGATGTGAGGAATTTTATGCTCTCTCTTGGTACTACCATTGTTTCACTAAGATTGAGAACCATGATTTTAGGGTCTGACTGTTTGAAATACTTGAAAATAAAGCTTATGGCTTCTTGTGTCTATTCACATTAGTCTAAATTTATTATTCATTATACATAAAGAATAAAAGTCATGATCCACGTACCTCTAGATCCCAAAATTAACTCTGGTCTGTTGCATAAAGTAAATCTTCCTGCAATCTCTTTACTTGACTGGATGCTCAGATCTGCAGTGAAACCAACAGATACTACTTGGTGGAGGGGGGCGTGGGGAGGGAGACACTCTGGGGTCCTCAGTTATTATGGGAGGACTGAGGAAACATATGAAATACTCAACAGGATAAAGGCACAGTAAATGTCCACGCATGTATCTTTAACGTTCTCCTTCAAAGCACCGTAGCTGTCAAACCGTTGTTTAGTTGCTCAGTCATGTTAGACTCTTTCCAACCCCAAGGACTGTAACCCTCTAGGCTCCTCTGTCCCAGACATGAATTTTCCCAGACATGAATTTTCCCAGACAAGAATATTGGACTGTGTTGCCATTTCCTTCTCCAGGGGAATCTTATCCACTCAGGAATCAAAACTGTGTCTCTTGTGTCTCCTCCATTGCAGGCAAATTCTTATCACTGAGCCACCAAGGAAGCTTAGTTGTCAAATTGTATACATTAAATAAAATCAGTTTTTAATACAATCAATTTTGTTACAATAAAAACTAGGGGTTTTTTGGTAAAAATATGTAAAGCAGCATAATGAATGTATTGTATCTCTCTTTGGAAGTGTCCTTTGGGGTCTCACAAAAGGATTTTCCAAAAGCAGGAGTCAGCAAGCACTAGCTTTGGGGCCAAACCCACTTGTTTTAGTAGATCCAGTGAGCTAAGAATGGTTTTTGCATTTTTAAATTGTTGAAAAAATAATTATATGAAATTCAAATTCCTATGTTCATAATAAACTTTTATTGGAACAAAGCCATGCTCATTTATTTCCGTATTGTCTATGACTCCTTAAATACGACAATGACAGTGTTGAATATAGTAGTTGTGACAAAGACCAGATGGCCTTCAAAGCCTGAAATATTTATGATGTGGTCCTTTACAAAGCAACTGTGGAAACCCTTGATCTAAAAGTGGTTGAGAAATAACTGGTTTATACCCTAGAAAACAGCCTCCAAAACAATGAGTCCATTCTGCCCTCACTGTGCCAAGAAGAAATCAAGCAATTAGAGGGTAGCAAATGCCACTCTTAATTTGTGAAAAATAAACTTGATGAGCAAATAAAGACATTTCAAAGAGGAAAAAGCTAAGCATAGCTTTTCTAACAAAACAAAGGAAAACAAAGCAACCACAAAAAGATAAAACCTCGAAGAAATTAGCATCTCTATTCTGATATAAACAACAGAGTGTCGGTGTTAAGTGTTTTCTTTTACTCACAGACATAATGTTATATGATGGTAAGTGGAAAAAACTATCTGGGAAAAGAAACTTAAGTCTGAAATAGCTGAGGCAGCAGTTACAGATAATCATACTAATAAAGAGAGCACATTTCTTTTTTTAATTTAAATGTTTTGTTTTCTATTTGGGTATATCTGATTAACAATATTGTGATGGTTTCAGGTGAACAGTGAAGGGACTCAGTCATCACGTATCCATTTTCCCCCAAGTCCCCCTCCCATCCAGGTCGCCACATAACATTGAGCAGAGTTCCCTGTGCTATACAGTCAATCCTTGTTGGTTATCAGTTTAAAATATAGCAGTGTATACATGTTCATCCAAAACTTCCTAACTATCCATCCTCCCCGCTGGCAAGCATAAGTTCGTTCCCTAAGACTGTGAGTCTCTTTCTATTTTGTAAGTAAGTTCATTTGTATCATTTCTTTTTAGATTCCACATATCAGGCATGTCATATGATAGTTCTCATTTGCAATCTGACTTCACTCAGTAGGATAATGTCTAGATCCGTCTATGTTGCTGCAAATGACATTATTTCATTCTTTTTAATGGCTGAGTAATATTCCATTGTATATATGTACTACATCTTCTTTATCCATTCTTTTGTCAATGGATATGTGGGTTGCTTCCATGTCTTGGCTATTGTAAACAGTGCTGCAGTGAGCACTGGGGTGCATGTATCTTTTTGAACTAACTATACTTTACCCTGGGCAGATGCCTAGGAGTGGGGTTGCTGAGGCATATGGTAGTTCTGGGCTTCCCTGGTAGCTCACTTGGTAAAGAATCCACCTGCAATGCGGGAGACCCCCGTTCAATCCCCGGGTTGGGAAGAGCCGCTGGAGAAGGGACGGGCTGCCCACCCCAGTATTCTTGGGCTTCCCTGTGGCTCAGACAGTAAAGAATTTCCCTGCAAAGCAAGAGACCTGGGTTCGATGCCTGGGTTGGGGAGATCCTCTAGAGGAGGGTATGGCAACCCACTCCAGGAGTCTTGGCTGAAGAAAGCCCATGGGCAGAGGTGCCTGGCAGGCTACAGTCCATGGGGCCGCAAAGAATCAGACACAGCTGAGCGCCTACGCACAGCACAGTGGAGCACATGGCTGTTTCATTTCTAGTTTATGCTCGAAGCCACACTAAAAGACCAAAGGGGAGAAAGATAGAGGTTGGGGTATTTGTAATGGTTAAATTTTATCTGTCAAATTGACTAAGCTATGGTACCCAGAGGTTTGATCCAATCTTATTTTAGATGTTTCTGTGAAAGTGTTTCGTAGATACAATTAACATCTACAATCAGTTGACTTAAGTAAAGGATGTTAATCATCATCATGTGTGTGAGCCTCGCCCAATCAGTTGAAGACCTTAACAGCCAAAACTAAGCTTTCTTGAAGAAAAAGGAATTCTGCCTCGAGACTATGGAAGAAATTGTGCCTGAAATTTCTGCCTGCCAGCCTGCCATACATATTTTGGACTTGTCAGCCCCCATGATTGCATGAGCCAATTCCTTAAAATAAACCTCTATTTATAGAGAGAATATATATGTATATAACTGGATCTGTTTTTCTGGAGAACACTGGCTGATATAATATTAGTCCCACCAACTCTGGCTTTCTTGCAGGGTCAGTGTATGTGCTGGCATGGTTCCAATCTGCTCTGGGCTCAGCTCCCATTACACTGTTCTCTTCCTCTTCATGTGCTATTTCAGTTACTGCTTCCTCTCCTTGCCCTTTCAGCACTAGTGCTGGTAACAGAGCCCACTTTTACCAGCCCAGGAATGTTACACTGTATCTGCTGATTTCCTCAAATCTTAAGCACACCTTTGTAAACAGTGCCTTCACTGATCTGTTCTCAATTTTCCCTAATTTAAGCATCCTAAATATTTCCTATTTGGACCCTAAATGATAGAGCACTTACAAAATTATCAGAATAAAATAAGAAAATCTTTGGAAAGTGCTGGAAAGTACCTGCCCTGTATTAACATCTTCAACAAAATGTAGGCTATCATTAACCTGATTGCTCCAGTTTAATCTTTACTGTCACTGTTTCCAAACACTGTTTCTTCACTGACAAATATTTCTGAATGTATTAAATCCCTCCTCATCTTTCCTAGATCCTCATCTTTCCAGAGTCCTCTCTCCAGGGGACTCCAGTGGCATCTTGGCAGTCATTCAAAGGTTGCAGCCTCAGGGTCAAATATCTTGCCTCTCCAGATGCCAGGGTCACGTTGCCTGTTCAAGCAGGGCCAATTCCCTCCAGGTCGTGTGAAAAAGGAACATCTTCCTGGAAGCAGAAATGGGGGAAAACAACCTTCTATTTAATTGTGTGGGAATGGTGATGGTGTGCAATGATCTATTCCATTTTGTTCAAGAAACAAGTCAAATTGTACCATTTAGGGGAAGGAGCTCAAATACTATTTTTAATCTGAGCCCACCCTAAATTTATTTTGCACTTAAATGTGACACTTCTTTAAAGATATAAATGTTGGGACCTCTCCTGTGGTCCAGCGGTTAATACTCTACCCTTCCATTGCAGAGACTAAGATCTTCGGTTGGGAAACTAAGATCCCACATGCCATTTGGCATGGCCAAATTTTTTTAAAAATAAAAAATAAATAAATAAAGTGTACAATTCAATTTTTTAAAAAAAGAGACAGATATTTTCAGGGAGAATACATGTTTGTTCTCCCTCTTCATTCCTGACACCATCACAACCACCACAGGTTTCATAGGCTCTAATAACCATTTTCCATATTGGGAGCCTGAGTCATCTTCCTAAATCAAATTTTCTGTTAAGTTTTCTCCACAGCTTAACATTTATCACTTGATTCTCATTCTTTATAGAATAAAATAGAAGTAGTTCAGCATGAGGGCTTCCCAGGTGGTTCAGTGGATAAAGAATCTGCCTGCAATGTGGGAGACACAGGAGATGCAGGTTTGATCCCTGAGTCAGAAAGATACACTGGAGGAGGGCATGGCAATCCACTCCAGTATACTTGCCTGGAGAATCCCTTGGACAGAGGAGCCTGGTAGGCTACAGTCCATAGGGTTGCAAAGAATCGGACACCATTGAAGCGACAACACACACACACACACACACATACTTCAGCATGTGCCCCAAACATGCTTCTAGCCTCCTGCGCATTCCACTCTGCGCATCTGGGTATGCTTTATACTCTTATTTGGTGGGCTGTTTACGCATTTCCTTCTCGTTTGCCTTGGTGCCCCTTCCCTGCACTCATCTCTGTTTTAGCTCCCACTCCTACTGTTTTTTCAAGTTTAGCTTAATCGGAAGGAAATCTTATCTGTCCCCCAGATCTAAGTAGATTTCTGTTTTCTGTGTCCCTACACAGACCTATGTTACTACTTCTGCCACAACAACGAGATCCTCAGTTAACCTTCCTGCACTGTGCCCCCATCCATTCTGAGTACCATGAGTATTTTGGCCTAGTACAGAGAAGGCAATGGCACCCCACTCCAGCACTCTTGCCTGGAAAATCCCATGGAAGGAGGAGCCTGGTGGGCTGCAGTCCATGGGGTCGCTGAGAGTTGGACACGACTGATCGACCTCACTTTCACTTTCCCTTTCATGCATTGGAGAAGGAAATGGCAACCCACTCCCAGTGTTCTGGCCTGGAGAATCCCAGCGATGGGGGAGCCTGGTGGGCTGCTGTCTATGGGGTCGAACAGAGTCAGACACGACTGAAGCAACTTAGCAGCAGCAGCAGCAGACTAGGTGTAATCGAATGATGACTATATTCGAGTAATGACTTAATCAAGCCTATAACATTAACTATGGAAAGTAGTTTATCCTCTCTGAACCTTTGCTTCTTCATCTGAAACGTAATTGGTTACCATCTACTTATCTCCCCTCTGAATTATTAGTGCACACACAGTTGCTCAATCATGTCCAACTCTTTGAGGCCTCATGGACTGTAGCCTGCCAGGCTCCTCTGCCCATGGAATTTTCCAGACAAGAATATTGGAGTGGGTATTTCATATTCCAGGGGATCCTTCGGACCTAGGGATCGAGTCCGCATCTCTTGCATCTCCTCCACTGGCAGGCAGATTCTTTACTATTATCACCACCTGGGAAGCCTCTCTGGGTTATTAGAACTACATGCAAATAGATGTGTGAAAGCAACTATTAAAACTTTGGCACAAAGGAAGGGATGCATGGTTGGTTGGTTTAGTCACTAAGTCGTGTCTGACTCTTGCGATCCACTGGACTGTAGCCTGCCAGGCTCCGCTACCCATAGGATTCTCCAGGCAAGAATACTGTAGTGGGTTGCCATTTCCTTCTCCACTTATTATGCATATATAACTTAAAATCAAATAATTCTAGAAATTTGATTGTTAATCTGTCATGACTTAAATATTCAAATAAGTCTGCTTTTCATTTAAAGTAATTAGCTGTTTAAATTACATTTTAAATGATTTTTACATTAATAATTCTTTATACATGTCTTTAAAAAAAAAAACAACAATAGAGTAATTGTATTGGCAGTTCTGCGTTTTGGAAGTACTGGTCTCTTTGAAATACAATCACCATCTGCTTGCTATTCACACTTGATTCCCACTTGCTGTTTGACCTCTTTTAAATTGGCACATCCATTTTCATCTTCCAGTTTATTCATTTTATGAGATCATTGGCTGAATTAGCAATGTAGCTGGCCAGTGGGAAGTACTCATGACAAGACAGGTTGAACCAGGAAATAGCAGTTCAGCATCTTCAGGGCTGATGGTGGGAAGAGGGAAAAAAAGGAGGAGACAGAAGGATTGAAGAAAGTCAGAGGAAACAGGCCCTCGGCCAAGTCCACAGAAAAAGCATTGGACCAGTTTTTCTGGAAGTTGAGCAAGTTGTAAAACCTTTAACCTAGAGCATTTGGGTAGTTTGATGCAAAATGACAAATTATTTTGCAGGGGAAAACAACAGCTGATTTCAGGTTTTTTTGTTGTTGTTCTGCAGCTATTCATATTAATGCAACACAAAATGATTGTGGCTTCAACCATACTACTTGTCTTTAAACTCAATTTCTTCTTTGTTTGGAATCTAGGCAATGAGGATATCAGAAATTAAGCTCCTTTTCAATCTTTCCGCTTATTACTTTAGAATGTTTCAATATGCCCAACAATAAAATCTTGCTTTGCAATTTTGGTAACAAGATGAAGAAAAAGATGCTATTTCTGGAAAAAAAAAAAAAAAGAAAATCTGTTTAAAAATAAATTTACCATTCTATTCTTTCTACCTTCAACAAATTAAACATGGTGATTTGGCAAATGTTTGTTAAATATAATTAATAAAAAAATGATTGATGATTCTCCAGTAAGTTTTATTTTCTTATACAAAATAAATGCAGTAAAAAACTGCATTAATCAAATCAGGTAATTTCTAAAACTTAGATGTTTCTTTTGGAAATTTATATATTCATGAAATTTCCCAAGTTGCTTTGTTTTTGCATTTCAGGTCATCATCGGCATATTATTGTCAGCAGCAGAAAAATTCCCTGAAAACAAAAGAAATCTTCCGTAAAATACAAATGTTAAAAAAGAAAAAGATCCTATTGCAATAAGAGCTATTTTAAATAAAATGAGGTGGGGACTTTGGGATACATCTATCATGAAAACAATTGAAATTCTATTTTATTTCTCTCCAAGAACAGAATCCTAACCTAGAAATTCTACATGATTCTGCAAAGCTGTTCAGCAATAGAGCAAATTTAAAATGTTTGATGTCTAGTTTAATGCCCTCCTTACATGTGTTCAAAGGAAATTTCCTAGATCAAATTCATCAGACCACCTAGAACAATGCCAAACATATGCTAAAGTACCTGAGGCTCATCTTAGATTTACTGTATCAAAATCATTCAGAGTAGGCCAGGATTTTGTGCTTAACTCCCAATATTATTTTTAATGTACATTAAAATTAAGAAGTCTTGTTCTTCTACTTCAGCAGAATCTTCTTTAATGATTTGTTTTGCAGGCATTGCCTTAAACTTCCATTCATTCATTTAGTCATTCATTTCACATTTTTTTTAATACTTATCATGTCACTGAGTATTGTAATAGCTACTCAGCATGTAATGTTAAGCAAAACATTCAAAGCCTCTCACCTCAATGAGCATAAAATGAACATTAATGAAGTTACTTAAACAATTTGAGAGATAACCAATAGAGTTCTTTACAGTATTTCTTTTCTGATATAGAATTACGAGAAGTGTCCAGAATTGAATTGATGGTGGTCTCCCTTCCCTAGATTTTCCCAAGACTATTTGTAGCCTTTCATGTGGTGGTGGTGCATAAAAATATCTTTGCATTTATAGTGATTCCCATTGATTATTTTTTCTTTGTTTCTTCCTCTTTTTTTGTAGCCACCAAGAACTTCTGTCTCTTGGTAGCAGTGGCACTACATGAGTTACCATGGTAACATTGCATTTTGAGGGATAACAAAAGTAAATATGCATGTACTATGTCAGCACATCAGTTGCTAATTCCTGGTGGAGGTCTGAAATTGTGTACAGCAGGCTTCTGCTTTGAAAATGGTCCAAGTTTTTGTTTTTAAATATATTTAGTTAATTAAATAATTGCAGTTTATTAATTAGAGTCCAAAAAGACACTTTTTAACAGCCACTTAAAAAGGGTCAAAGAGAAGATAAAAATGAATTCTTTCCAGACAAAAACGGTTTAATGAATCTAATAGATGGGGCTAACTTAGGTATGGCAAAAAATCAAAACGACATGTAATTTTAAGTCACATTTGAAATGAAATCTTTGCATTGATCTCTTAAATTCAAGGAGCAAGAATATAATAAATATTTATTAAATAAATTATCTTATGTCAGAAAACAAATCAAAGAATATGAGAGCAAAAAGGATCTTGTGAAACCACCAAGGTACAAGTAATGCAGTTGAGTTGGGGAAAAATCTGGCTTGTACTGTTTCCTTCTCACTTCAAGTCTTGCCCCTGGCACTTAGAGTGAAACCTTTTAGCAAACAGCACACAGGAATCTGGGTTTCCAGCCCCAGTGGGTTCCTTACCCTGAAGCCATGACCACCACCATCACCTGTTACCTCTAATATTTCAATACACTCCAAATCTTTCCTGTGCCTTCTTTCTTGACCCCTCACCCTGCCCCTGATCTATTTCTACACTGCCAGAGTAAAATGTCAGGTTCTCAAAGCATATGGTATTATCTAAGCTGTTTGTTTTGGCTTTCCAGGAATTTTCTGTGGTGGACATGTTAGCCTTGTTCTTTAGGTTCAGTTCAGTCGCTCAGTCATGTCCGTTAGGTTAATCTCCCACTATTTCTCTATTATATCCTCTTTCCTCCACATCTAACCTAATTACTTGTTGACCATGATCCTTCTAGTTCTTTTTCATACATCAATAACTTTGCCTAGATAACCCATTTTTTGATGCATGCCACTGTGGCTACACTGGGGAAACTGTGCATTATTTAGCATACTGTATAAGAACATCTTTTTATTCTCTCTTCTGTATTAATCCCACATTCCAGCAGGACTTGCTGTTTTTGTTTTTCAGATTATAGGGCACTTTGCACGACTCTCTCTTAGCTTTTCGCCATGTTCCAATTATGGGTTTACAACTACATCTCTCCCTCCTGACTATGCTCAAGTTCAAGTCCCAGGATTGACTCACCTTTATGTATCCAGGAATAGGCCGGGGACACAGAACAAGTGATGGTGAGTGACTGAATGAATAGCCAAACCTTTCGAGAGGTATATCATGATTGTTTTTGACACCTACCAAGCAGGAGATTGTACATAGAAACAAACACACAAAAAAATCATTTTATTGTCTCCTTTTCTGTAGACCTCAAGAGAGTGTACTGATGGGGAGAAAACAAATATTGCTTCACTTCTCTCCTTATCAGAACTGTTTTGTTTGTAATGAATCCGTTCTTCCCAGGTCACAGTTACTGTAAACCTTCATGAAATGCACAAAGGAATGACTGGCATTGCTTCTTGTATAATGCGCATTACTAGATAACTGCATTAGTGAAGCTGTTTTTACGACAGAATTGATATGCTACCCTCTACAACTCTAGATTCAAATTCAGTCATAAGATGCAGAGAGTTTGTTTCCTCTCTTCCCTGTGAGGCCCTTTAAGTGTTTGTTCATATAAATTATATCTGTTGTAAAGACAACGTACTTAGCTCCATCAGTTCTTTATCAGCAGACTTAATATCTAGTTCCTTCACCATCCCGATTGTACAGTCTGTCAGAAATACCCTCTGGCAATGTCTCTGATGATCAGTTGTAGCCTCAATGAAAAGTTTTGGAAATATTACTTGCTTCTAATAAAGAGAGAGGTAGAAAAGTGTTATTATCATCTTTGATGACCACAACATCATTAGATAATAATAGTTACTTACCAATTTTTGTCCCTATGAACCAGGACCTGTGATAATGATTTTACATATGTTGTCTCAATCAAACTTAAAAAAAAAAAAAAAAAAAAACTTTGAAAGATATATAATTACACTATTTTAACATGAGAAATCTGAGCCTAATATTGAAATATCTTGCCCAAGAAAGACCATGACATTTTGAGGTTTCTGAACTCTAAACTATGGGATGCTTTCACAGAAAAAGAAAAATCAGCTCCTAATCATTCTTCATTCTACTTCTAAAAAAATTACCATATCCTACTGTTATGTGAATATTATATAAATATTAATTATGTTGAATTCATTCATAGTGCTTTTCAGGTCTACTACAACCTTATACTTTTCTGTCTATTCATTCTACTAAATTTTAAGAGTATGATATTGAAGCTCCAAATAAAAATCTTAATATATCTACTTAAAAAGATAATCATAATATATAGTGGAACTATATGTAACATTTCTCTGTATTTTCCAAGTTTCCTGTAAGTGTGTTATCATACTTACATAATTAAACAAAAAATTATCATAACAAAGTCAAATACTATATTAAAATTAAATTACTATATAGTTCAATCATACAGATTTCAATGCCCAATTGGTATCCAACAAGGACATGGATATATAGAAATACAAGGAAAACAAATATTATAAATGCCTAGAAGAATGAATTCTGTTTCCTGATACATTCTGGACTAAGGGAGGTTTGGCACATTACAATTGGTATATGCTGTTGTCTTCTGTGGCAAAGGCTGCTTCAAAAAGCATATTGAAAAAATTATCATTTTGATTGTGCTGCAAAATACATTTTTCATCTGCAATATACTATGTTGCGATGAAGACTAACCTATGATACCTATTCTTAGAAGTTTGATTATCGTTTCAGGTGAAGCGGCTGAAAGATAATTTTGCAAACTGTAACTACCATGGAATTTTAAAAGTTTTGAACTGACTTTGCCTTCCTTAGGTATTTCACACCCAGAGACAAGGAAATGACACCTCTTAAACACTTATCCTTTGCTCAGACTCAGTGACTGCCTTCATCTCATAAAAATAAAACACAGCTAACATTTTCTTCCCATTGAAAATTTATAATTTAAAACTCCAGCCTTTCTATCGGCAGATGATATGACTGAAGGCTACTCCCTCTCCCTCCTACAAAAAAGTTAAAATGTATGAAGAGAAAAATGAATATTCAGAAATTTCCATGGTAAGGTAAAGCAAGTCAAAGAATTATCATTTCTTCCTTCCAATGGAAATCTTTTAATAGTAAGTTGTCAGAGATGGATGAACCAGTGAAAGAAGAGAAAAAAAGGAAGAAGGGTACAGAAATAAACTGAGCATTATTCTCATTAAAACTAAGGCCTAGAAAAAAAATTTGTATGTGTGCTTGTACATTGGTTTACTTGCAGTTTTATGTTCAATTGCTGGTGTTAAAACTGTAGAGTCCCAAGATTTCCCAAATCTTACATATTCCCTGTATTATATGTATGCCTGAGTGTGTTCCAGCCTACTCGTTGCAATAAAATATGAGTATCTTTAATCATCCCTGTTTTGCACATAAGAAAATTAAAGATCAGACACGGTTTTGAACACATTTGAGGTCATTTAATCTACAAAGTTGGAGATTTCAATTTCAGGTTGTCTGGTGTAATTTAATTCTCCCCTACATATACTATTTTCATTTTTATAGATGTGTATATGTTTTTATGGTGTGTGTTTATGTGTGCATATGTGTATGAAACAAGAAAAATAACTGATTTATGATTGGCAATGGTTTTATATTTTGCTTCCCTGGTAGCTCAGAGGGTAAAGAATTTGCCTGCAGTACAGGAAATCTGAGTTCAATCCCTGAGTTGAGAAGATCCCCTGGAAAAGGGAATGGCTATCCACTCCAGGATTATATTTTACTCTTTTCAAAAAACACCATATTAAGGAAGGAGATAAAGAAATGTGTATTGAAAATTATAAGATATTAATGAAGTATTTGAATGAATCACAAATCAAGGGAAAGATATTCCTTGCCCATGAATTGGAAGAATCAGTGTTAAAATAGTCATACTGTCCAAGGCAATCTGCAGATTCAGTGCAATCCCTATCAAAATTCCATGGACATTTTTCAAATAAATAGAATGAAGACTCCTAAAATTTGTATGGGGGGGGGAGGATAAAACCCAAATAACTGTAAAGTCAAAGGACATTTTAACACCAAAGCATTAGAAAGTAATTAATTTAAAAATAAAACTAGTTACTTTGGTTGAAGAAAGATTTTTATTCATTATCACATTATAGCAGACATCTGTTGCATTTCACTTTGTAACTCCATGACCCCAGCTTCTACTCCAGTCACTGCTGTGGCAGCCAGACTGCTGGAAAAGCAAGGCAGCACCTCCCTGGGATCATTGTCTTTTTTCTCTCGTGTCTCAAACACCAAGACATAGGAAGCAAGTGCAAGCTCACTCAGCATTTAGGGCTGTACCACCCAAAATCTTGCCAACTTTCAGTCGAGCTCGGAGCAAGAGAGAGCTGGCCAGGAGGCCCAGATGGTGATGAGAGCTGTGCTGTCTCATGACTCAGCACCTTCAATGATACTAACTGCTCATCCTAAGAAAAGTGGTGTGCAGAGAGCCACAATAGGTCATCTCAGCTGTTCCTAGGACCTAGAGATAAGACATTTCTTATGCAGCAGAGAACTCCCTGGAATCTGAAAAGGAGCTCCCATCATGCTGCTGGGCATTTGTAGAGAAACTGAGAGCCCATAAGTATGGGGCACCAATGTCCATATAGATGGAACTGCTTTTCACGACTTGTCACGAGGTCAGGCTGGTGCATCCACAATCCATCAGGGCAGGGAATGGAAATATTATCCCTAGGATAGGACCCAGCTGGTTCAGGGACATATATAAAGTATATATACACATGGCCCAGCCTCCCACTTTGTGTCCTCCCAATGCCTGTCCTTCAACTCACTTAACAAATACTCATTTTTTTTTTTTTTTTGTCTTTATGGCCAACTGATGAAGGAGGAAAACACCTGGGCTTGGTTCAAAGTTTGGCCAGAGTGATAAGTTGGTGCAAGCTGTTTTATCCAGGCCCACCCAGAGGTCCTTGTCACAAAGGATAGTGGTGAAAACTCTACCAGTGAACAGAGCTTTGTATTATAGGCATAGTCATCAACTTTGTGCAGAGAGGCAAGTATCCTGAAGTGAGGATCTGTAGGGACCTCTGGGAGAATGCTTGCTCTGTTAATAAAAGACCCAGAAAGTCCTTGCTCCCAGAAGGAGAAAGATTGAATGACAGGAACAGGGAATTCTGGGAAAGAGGCATCTGACTAGTCCCGAGGAGGTAGCACATGTGTGATAATGTTCTTATCTCATATCCATGCCCACTGGAGAGAAGGCACTCGGTGGCTAAGAGATGAGTGTCAGATCCTGTGGACATCAGCCAGCATTTTCCTTTAGACACACCAGTGTTAGTTGAGTGGCTATTGTGGCAGAGATGAAGGCTAAAATGGGCCGAACATCATGAACCCCAACCAAATAAGATCAAGTTATTAAGATCGCTCAATACCTAACCTTTAAGCAGCAGAATCCAAGAAAGGAACCCTTTCTTAAATGGGTTAGCAGTCACTTGATAGCAGTTTAACTACACAATGCGAATCTTCTATATTGATGACACAGTGGTTCTTTACGTGAAATTTGCCTTTTCTGCCTTCAGTGTCTGTGTAAGCACCTTCATTCAAATACTTTCAGAATTCCTAATCTGTTTGCATGATATTCTGCACATTTCCTCAGACCAAGGGGCCAATTTTTTGACAGTAAATGCACACCAACACACCCGTGACTGTGACCCAGTGGTCATTTGTATACTTCATCACATAAAGTAGACAGCCTCAAAAAACAGTGGGATTGTCCATGGAGGGTTCAGCCAAAGCACCCGTTCAGCACTGAGTCTCTGCAGGATTTAGGTGCTCCACTCCAGTGTGGGGGGTATTTCTTGAATCAACAGCTCTTATATGGTGTTTTGTCCACAGCAACTAGAATAGAATATGTAAGTGCAGGAACTAGATTGTGGAATCAGGAGTAGCTTTTGCACCTTTATTTATTTTTGTAACTTAAAATTTATTTTATTTGTTGATGGGTGTACTGGGTCTTTGTTGCTGCACAGGCTTTTCTCGGCAGGGGCTCCTCTTCATTGCGGTGATCAGGCTTCTCATTGCAGTGGCTTCTCTTGTTGTAGAGCAGAGGCTCCAGGGCATGCGGGCTTCAGGAGTTGAGGCATGTGGGCTCAGTAGTTGTGGCTCCTGGACTCTAGAGCACAGATTCAGTTGTTGTGGTTCCTAGACTTAGCTGCTCCTCGGCATGTGGGATCTTCCCAGACAGAAGATCGAAACCATGTCTATAGAATTGGCAGGTGGATTCTTGACCACTGAGCCATCAGGGAAGCTCCCCACCTTTATTTTATTTGATTGAATTTGACCAATATGACCTAATTAGGGCAAATATAAAAGGGTGCTTTCCATCCCCAAGACCTTAGGGAAACCTGTATCAATGGTTCTTAGTTTGGATTAGGGGAAGGGATCACTTCACCAGTGGTAGCAGTATGTTTTACCCTGAATTTGATGTTAATTTCATGATACAATCACTTTGGAATCCTGCCAATGACCCAACAGGCAAAAAAGAGATAATTGCCCCTAATTAGAATGAACCCCAATCATGTCACTGAATAATTATGGTGCTTTCACACTTGACAATATTAAAGGAAAAAAAAAGAACCACAATTCAACAAGGGCTAGAAAATCAAGGGCTCAGACTGTTCCTTGGGAATAAAGCTTCTGAGTCACCCAGCTCCAGTCAAGTAACCTAGAGTATCAGAGGCCAAACAACATGGAAACATGAGTGCTGGAATAGAATGGCAATGAGTTTTAATTGCTAGCTCTGTACCAACCATAGCAGTGGAGTTAGTAAATTGTCCTACTAAATCTCCATAATGAGTCTTTGTAGACTGGCCACTCAGGAGGGTACTCTGTAAGAGATTTAAATATTGACTTAAGGTCAAAACATTTACATTTAGGCATGTCTTTTCAAAAAATAAACATTTATATTTATATATTATTTTCATTTTGCTGCTTTCAATGGAAACTTCATCATGGATTCCACTCAAATTTACTCCTAGGCTAAATCAGGGTGGTTTTATTGAGGCCTTCATAGTTGATACGGTTTCTGGGTCTGTACTGGCTTTTTTTCCAAACTTTTTATTTTGTATTGCGGATCATCAAAAAAACAAGAGAGTTCCAGAAAAACATCTATTTCTGCTTTATTGACTATGCCAAAGCCTTTGACTGTGTGAATCACAATAAACTGTGGAAAATTCTTAAAGAGATGGGAATACCAGACCACCTGACCTGTCTCTTGAGAAACCTGTATGCAGGTCAGGAAGCAACAGTTAGAACTTGACATGGAAAAACAGACTAATTCCAAATAGGGAAAGGAGTACTTCAAGGCTAAATATTGTCACCCTGTTTATTTAACTTATATGCAGAGTACATCATGAGAAATGCTGGACTGGATGAAGCACAAGCTGGATTCAAGATTGCAGGGAGAAATATAAATAACCTCAGATATGCAGATGACACCACCCTTATGGCAGAAAATGAAGAACTAAAGAGCCTCTACAAGAAAATGAAAGAGGAGAGTGAAAAAGTTGGCTTAAAGCTCAATATTCAGAAAACTAAGATCATGGCATCTGGTCACATCACTTCATGGCAAAAAGATGGAGAAACAGTGAAAACAGTGGCAGACTTTATTTTGGGGGGCTCCAAAATCACTGCAGATGGTGACTGCAGCCATGAAAGTTAAAGATGCCTACTTCTTGGAAGAAAAGTTATGACCAACCTAGACAACACATTAAAAAACAGAGACATTACTTTTCCAACAAAGGTCTTTCTAGTCAAGGCTATGGTTTTTCCAGTAGTCATGTATGGATATGAGAGTTGGACTGTAAAGAAAGCTGAGCACTGAAGAATTGATGCTTTTGAACTGTGATGTTGGAGAAGACTCTTGAGAGTCCCTTGGACTGCAGAGAAATCCAACCAGTCCACCCTAAAGGAAATCAGTTCTGAATATTCATTGGAAGGACTGATACTGAAGCTGAAACTCTAATACTCTGGCCACCTGATGCAAAGAACTGACTCATTTGAAAAGACCCTGATGCTGGGAAAGATTGAAGGCAGGAGGAGAAGGGGACAACAGAGGATGAGATGGTTGGATGGCATCACCATCTCAATGGACATGATTTTGAGTAAATTCTGGGAGTTAGTGATGGACAGGGAGGCCTGGCATGCTTTAATCCATGGGGTCACAAAGAGTCGGACATGACCACTGAGCAACTGAACTGAACTGATAGCCACTTAACAATGTTGTGCTAGTTTCAAGTGAACAGCAAAGGGATTCAGCCATACATATACATGTATCCATTCTCCCCCAAACCCCACTCCCATCTAGGCTGGCACATAACATTGAGTAGGGTTCCATGTGCCGTACAATTGTTGCTTGTTGGGTATTCATTTTGAATATAGTAGTGTGTACATGAACTTCCCAAACTCCCTAACTATCCCTTTCCCTCCAGCAACCATAAGTTTTGTTTTCTAAGTTTATGAGTCTCCTTCTGTTTTGTAAGTCCGTTCATTTGTATTGAGAAATGATACAAATGTGTTGACTTTTAATAGGTTTTTTGAATGCTGCCCTCTTATGGGTTAATCACATCATGTTTTGGAATGGTGACTTTATCTTGCCTTTGATGGTGCATAAAAATTAAGATTGGGGGAAAGGTATTATTGTAGCTTCAAGAAGGATTTTGTGGACCCAGTCTCTGGAAGAATTTCATCAGATTCATTAACATATGCTTGATGATTGTGATTCTACTTGATGGTGTGTATCCTCTCTTCATCTTTACAATGCTTTGAGTTGGTCATTATAATAAACATATCCAAAGTCACACATTCATTTGCAGAACTGGGACTCAAATCTTCTCTTTGGACTTCAAGGACTTCATTTGCTTGAAGGTAACATTCTCTATCACCAGATCACTTTCTAACACCAGGGCAGAGTCTATCCATGAGGCATATTCAGGGATGTAGAGAAGGTCCCAGTCATGCCTGAAGGGTATAAAAAAAGGCTCGTGAATCAGAAAAATTACATCACATTTCATTTGAATACCTTGCAGGTCGATATTTTATAGAGTATATAAAATGGCAATAAAAGATAATGGAGAAAATAAAGATAATTCATTTTCTCAGAGGCATTGATCATCAGGAGAAGTGTATTTTCTTTCTTTAGTACCAAATGGGGGGTTTGTTCAATATTCTTAATTTACATAAAATATACAATGCAGTTTGACACTTTAAGTGCTCCTTGTGTTTAGTTCATGACTATAAAATCATTTCCAGAAAGCAGAAAGTTTCCTGTGTGTTTTATTTACATTTTTCCAAGACCAACTTTGAAACTATTAAATGAATAATTCATCAGGCTTGATGTTTAACGACTTCATACAGGGCGTTTTATTTCAACTTCTCACTTGGTGCACACATTTGCCATAGACTTGTCAACAGTCACTTGAGAATTCACTCTCTTTCCCCCATAAAACAGGAGTTGAAGCCCAAAGAGTTTCCCTCATTACACACAGGCGATAGCCATTTCATGTCATATTGAACGGACAACTAGTCACGTTTGCCGTCTCCCTTTGATATTTACCATGGAGGTCAATTAGGCTTCAGTTACAATGATACAGAGCCTGTAATCCACACAGAAGCAGCTCAGTGGAGTGGAACAGCACGTGCAGAAAAGCAAAAATGCCTAAATAATGGATTTAATAGAGAAATGACTGAGAAAGTACAGGCATGCTTTAAAAAGGGATGGCTCAGGCTAGGTATAGGAATTTGAACTAGTTACAGCTCTGAGTTTCCCAATAATTGTCCAGTAGTACTAGACTTTCAGAAGTCATTCAAAGAGATGATACTTAGCAGGGTTTTCCCCTGCAAATTTATACCAGATATAGTCACATAGTAGTATAAAATGGTTTAGGTTAGGGCTTCCCTGGTGGTTCAGATGGTAAGGAATCCACCTGAAATGCAGGAGACCTGGGTACCATCCCTGGGATGGGAAGATCTCCTGGAAAAGAGCATGGCAACCCACTCCATTCTTGCTTGGAGAATCCCATGGAAAGAAGAGCCTGGCGGACTACAGTCCATGGGGTCACACAGAGTCAGACACAACTGAGTGATTAAGCCCAGGTTTGGGTGTAATCATATCAACTAGTAACACTAGAAAACAGTATTTTATAGGAGTATAAATCATGCACCAATCTCTGTTCTACGCTTTACTTTCAATAGCTATGTGACCTTAGAAAAGTATGTTGACATCTCTGTTTCTTTTCTCATTTAAAACAGAGGCCGTGAAGAATAGTACATTGAGTTATTTTGTAAAAAAGGATGATGCATCTATGCAAAATACTTCCTACATTTCTGGCACTCAGGAAGTGCTCAAAAATAATAGCTATAAGTCTTTAATTGTTATCTGTCCTTTTATCAATCATGTTTAAGATAGGAAACAAATAATTTGGGAAACACTGAAAGTCCTGCTTTTCATTATTTCTAGCAATTACAGAAAATGCATCCAGGTGTTGGCCACACTCTATTTCAGAGCTGCCCATGTAATGGAGTTTTAAGAGAAGGTCATTGTTACAACTCTAGTAGCATCCTAGTTCTATATAGAAATTGTCTATGGTAGTTTATATGGAGAAGGAAATGGCAACCCACTCCAATATTCTTGCCTAGAAAATCCCATGGATGGAGGAGCCTGGTGGGCTACAGTCCATGGGGTTGCAAAGAGTCGGACACAACTGAGGGACTTCACTTTCTTTCTTTATGGTAGTTTTTAAATGGAAATGTGCAAACTCCTTATGCACATAACTGTGATCAAGTGGAAGAGACATGGGTATCTGAATTTTTGTTGTTTAGTCGCTGAGTTATGTCCAACTCTTTGCAACCCTATGGGGTGTAGCCCACCAGGCTCCTCTGTCCCTGGATTTCCCAGGCAAGAATACTATAGTAGGTTGTCATTTCCTTCTTCAGGGAATCTTCCTGACCAAGGATCAAACCCAAGTCTCCTCCATTAGCAAGCAGATTCTCTACCACTGAGCCACCAGGGGAGCCATCTGAATTTTTACACAAGCCCTAAAGTAATTGTGTCATGTATCCAGAATTGAGAAAAATAGATTATATGGTGACCCTTGTTCTATGCCCTGGTTTTCCCTGATATAGAGTTTGTTTTCAAACTCTCCAGCTTTGAACAGTGGGAATTTACACTGTATTCCTGTGCTTGAATTCTTGTAGGTTCAAATACACTTTTCCACACCTAATATGCACCCTTCTCATTCTAATGAAACTGAAAATGAAAGTTACTCAGTCACGTCCAACTCTTTGCAACCCCATGGACTATAGTCCATGGAATTCTCCAGGCCAGAATACTGGAGTGGGTAGCTTATCCTTTTTCCAGTGGGTCATCCCGACCCAGCAAGTTGAACCGGGGTCTCCTGCATTGCAGGCAGATTTTTTACCAACTGAGCTATGAGAGAAGCCCCTCTCATTCAAATACATGGCCTGAAAAACAGTCAAGCTGGAGCAAATCTGCAGAGAATCTTATCTGTCATGTTTGAGTCCTGACTCTTGAGCTCGTGAGTGAAGCGGATTTTTAAATGATGTCTCTAAAAAACCTTCAGACATGTTAGTCTCTCTTCTTGAAACACAAAACACTTAGCATTCTGTTAACTTCTGCCTGATTATTTCCTATATTTCAAGGCTCAGTTCACTAATTACCTCCTCCAAACAGTCCTTCCTGAGCTCGCAAAGAGCAGATGTTTCTTAGGTTCTCCTGGTACCCTGCACACGCTTCTTTGTCCTGATCCTACCATAACCTAACTGTTTCATGAGATTTTTGAGCAGCTGACTACTAAGTATTTGCACGTAGAAGTTTTGGGAAGGAAGGAAGGGTGAGAAAGCTGGACCATAAGATTGGATTCACGGATAACATACATTTGAGGGAAAGATCTGTAAGTCATAAAGACAGTGGTTTCTAGGTAGCTATAGGAATCTGGAATATATCATAAATGTGCACATTAACAACATGGACAATGATAGACCTTTTTATACCCTTCTGACTGTATTTTTATGTGATTCCTTGAAAACATTTATTGTCTATTCATTCCTCATACTTGGATGACAAACTAGATGCTACTAGAGCAAGTACATAAAATGAGTCCAGCAAAGACCCTTCAAAAGTCAACAGGCTTTGCAGAGGAGACAGTCACATAAGCTACTAAGCAGGACCTGTGATGGCTTTAAATGGCGATATTGCTTACATCAGATAGTTAGCTTAGGAGAAGCACAGATACTTACGTATGGAAGGGAACTGAAAGGAAGGCCAGGAAGTAAGGGAGGACTCCAGTGTGGAAAGGGTAGAGAATTTGGAGTAAGACCGATCTGAAGTTAAATCTCAACTCTGCTTCTTTGCAAGCTGTGTGAAGGTGACAGTGTTAGTCCCTCAGTCTTGTCCAATTCTGCAACTCCCTGAACCGTGGCCCACCAGGTTCCTCTGTCCATGGAATTTTCCAGGCAAGAGTACTAGAGTAGATAGCCATTCCCTTCTCCAAGGGATTTTCCCAACCCAGGAAACAAACCCGGGTCTCCTGCATGGCAGGCGGATCCTTTACTATCTGAGCCACCAGGGAAGCCCCTTACAAGCTGTGTGATTTCTAGCAAATTCCCTAAATTGTTTTAGCCACAGTTTTGCTCTGATGCAGGATAAGTACAATGCAAACAAGTTTTTGGAAATGGAGAAAAATAAATTTTTTTTTCTCTCCATAAAACTGGAAAAGGCTTTATGAAAAGTCATGGTTTCATCCAAGGCAGCATACCATAGACTCAGTGTCCAGGTGGCAGTCACTGTTTCCTTCCAGGACTCTCTGGCAGACTTCTGCCTTTGGGACCCTGCTATTACCAGGCCAAGTGCCTAGGTCCAGTGGCAGTAGGCACCACCTCGTGGTATGCTCCAGAGCAGGTAGGAGAAGAGGCAGGTACCTACCATGTCACCCTTTGGCTTGAAAGCCTGGGTAGGAGTTTTGGCAAGAACTCTCCTGTTCCCCTCCAGGTTGAGGGGGCCTGACCCCACTGCTTTGAATTCAACTTGCTTATTCTTATTTCCTGTGGTTCTCTATTAAGCTTTATCTCTGCTTTCTTTCTCCAGATGTTCACATGGTTCAGTCCTAGCTCAGATGTCCTCTGTTCAAAGGTATCTTTTCAGATCTTAATCTAAAGTAGACTGTAATGGTACTGCTATCATGCTACTGTTGTTTTTTAACAAGTGAAATAATGCTTGTAAAGTATAAGGCATGTAGGAGAAAATCAGTAAATAACATTTTCTAGTGTTTGATAATTAAGTAATATTATCAGTCAATATTAGATGGCATTATTGAATATTGACTGCCCCCCATGATCGTGTGTGTGTGTGTGTGTGTGTGTGTGTGTGTGTGTGTGAAGAGAGAGAGGGGGAGAGAAAAAAAAAAATCGACCTTATGTGTTTCTAACCCATCTGCCTTTATATTTAATACTTTCACTTCATTTTCTCTGACTGACTGCTATAGATTTTAAGAGAGAGAAGGAGAGAGAAAAAGATAAGAGGGAGGGAGGGACAGTGAGAAAGAGAAAGGGAGAGACATGTGTAAGCTAAATGAGATTGATGGGGAAGATGAATTTCTGAATTGTTACTAATGGTCTAGACATTTCACTGTTTTGTCAACAAAGCCCCATTGTTGAAAGCAATGTTTTCTCAATATGTCAATATCTCTGCCATGTTGTGTTGATATTAATGGAACTGCCAGGAAAGAGATTTAATTAATCAGTTCCCAGAATAACTACTGTCAGTATTCATTTTCCAGTGGAAGGCATTCAGGCCAGCGGAGGGGATCTCTTAGCACATGTTCAGGCACCTTAGTTATGTGGTGGGAACACATTTGCATAAGTCTTGCTGAGATGAAAGTTTGGTCTCTCTGGCCAATGAACAGATTATGATTTGTTCCAGTAACAAAAATATTGTGCTTCTACTTCGCAGGAAAAGGACTTTGTACCATCAATTCTGTTCCATAATGAGCCCAAGAATAATTACTTGCATCTGGTGCAGATGTAGTTAATATTACCTAGTTTCTCTGCCTAAAACAAAGCAAACAACAGGAGCAAAACCAACCAACAAAACTGGCAAAACATGGTGCTTGCATCTTCAGTCTATTTTGCATTTGAAAAATCAAAGAAGTGGGCTTAGTGAAGAAGTTTGTCATTCAGCTCTGTACTCTTTCCAATGTATTCTTTTTTTCTTCCTTTTTGGTACAGAACTTCATCTTTCATTTATTGCTCTTTAAAAACTTTATCGTATGTCAATAGATAATGAATGTCTCTTCAGCATTATTTTTATCAGCTTCATACTTCCCTCTGTCCAAGAGAAAATGAGTAAGCTTTGATTGGGTCTGATGTATTACTGGGTCTGAATCTCCTCTCAGTGTGATTAGAGGATAACTAAAAACAAAATGCTGCCTTTCTACACTTTTTCTTGACACTCTTACCTATTTTGTCTTCTGCTTTTGGTGCAAACCAGAGGTTACTAATGAAACTGTGCAACTCAGATTGGGACTCGAAATCAGCTAAAACCCACTGAAAGAAACATCTGGTTTCAGGACTTAATGAAGCTCAGGTTCTTGACGTCTCATCAAAGAAATAATTCAATGAGAGACAAAGTGATAGGTAAGAAGTGGATTTATTTAGAGAGAAACACACTCCACAGACAGAGTGTTGTCCATCTCAAAAGGTGAGAGTGACCCCCAAATATAGTGTGATTGGTTTTTATGGGCTGGGTAATTTCATTAGCTAATGAGTGGGAGGATTATTCTATTTCAGTAAGGGGCTAAGATTACCAGGAATTGGGCCACATCTTGATTTTTCATCTTCGATGATCGGCCTTAGAACTGCCGGGTCTCTTGCGAACGTGTCATTTAGTTTGCTGATATGTTAAAAACAAGTGTATACTGAGGCTCAAGTTTTAATGAAAGTAGACTCATCCACCATCTTGGAACCATTTGGTTCTAATCAGTTTAAGTCTTGTTCTCAGGCTATGTCATCTTTTTAAGATTTGGGCCCAGATCCTTTCCCTCCTGTTTCACTAATACTCAGAGTTTTAAACTGAGGCTTAGGGAGAATAGGTGTTCTTTAGGGATTAGACTTATATAACAAGCCATATCTTCTAGCTCAATCCACCAGAGCTCTGCATGAGGGCTCTGAGCAGAAGCCCTATTAATAATAAATGCTATTTGGATTTTATATTTTCTGGGTCTCTTCTCCTAGGATTTCAAGAGAAGGAGAGAGGTTTGGCCAAGACAGAGTTAGATATTACTATATTCTCTGAATTATATTGAGTATCACCCCTAAACTTCCTTCACCACATAAAATATGCCCACAGAATTAACTCTTCAAATGAAATGACATTTTCTGACCTGATTTAAGAAGTTATTTCTTATGAAAACTCATTTTGTCTTGTGTAAATTTCTTGAGTTAAAATCTTCACAGAAACCCAAACATATTTCCCAGAAGGAGGCAATCAGTTACATGCAAAGAGATTTATTAATTTTTGAAGGAACACTGAGAAATCACCTTTTATTATTTTTCATTTAAATCATTAATATGGGCACATTTTAGTCATCCAGGGACTGCACCAGGGTGTAATGGAGAAATTTTCCTATGCCATCTGTGAAAATAAATGCAAATCCAGGTCCCAAAATAAATAGATGTATCTTTGAACATAAGTAAAATATACCCTATAAAAAATAGATAAATGAGAGAAACAATTGTTTCTGTGGTGACTGCTTCACCAAAGTTGTGTTTATTTCTCTGTCTGCAATCAAACATTCTGGAATCATAAAAAGTGATTCTCTGAGGCCCCAAATTCCATATATTCCTCTATAGCAAAACTCTGCATGGTGATGATATAAGTGCATATCATTGCACATTAACATTTACTTAGTGGGAGGAGAAAAGAAATAAGGAAGGATCAGTTTAGTGTTGGTAATTGTGAACAAGAACGAGGCAACAGAGGACGAGATGGTTGGATGGCATCATCAACTCAATGGACGTAAGTTTGAGCAAACTCCAGGAGATAGTGAAGGACAGGGAAGCCTGGTGTGTTGCAGTCCATGGGGTCACAAAGAGCTGGACACGACTGAGTGACTGAAAAGCAACAACAAATTGTAGAGTGGAAGGTTTAAATTGGTAGGAAATAATAGGTGTCAGGGAGTATAAGGCCAAGGCACTGGAGAAATTTGAAATAAATAATCTTTCAAAGCTAGTATGGAGCCTTCTCTCTAGGAACTGTATTATATTTGATCCTATTTCAGGAGAAGCATTTACTAAAACCACGGAAGAAAATAATCTCTTTGAATTGTTGTTATTCTACAAAGGCATGAACCCTTTGGTGGGGAATATGTTGGTGGGGTATGGCTGGTGCACACCAAAGTCCTGTCCATCATCCTATTAGGTAACCATACCTATAGTAACACCACAGAAAGGAAAATCAAGGAATAACTTGAACACTCTATCAAATAAATATTTAGTCCTTGTGTGTTTGTAAATGGTGAAGAAGATATTTTTTTTCCTTTTAGCACTTTTTCATGCAACACTTTTTCAAAATCCAAAGTTACACAGAATATATTTTACTTGAAGTTATGTAAACAACTTGACCAGGACATTTACACCCCTTATATCTCTATTTTTACTGAATCCAAATCCAGTCATAAGAATCAGTATTTGAGATCATCCCTCATGAATTTAGCAGGTAATATATCAGACACTGAGTGTACATTGATGAATGACAACCGTCTCAGTGTTGCCAATCTAATACAAGAAGCAAAAAATGAACAAGTGCCCCGACAGATTCACATAGTATTACAGTCTAGATAGCATGTTCAAAAGGAAACACATAGGGTGTAGTAAAGAGAAATAGGACAAAAGGGGAATATGGTTAGATGGACAGACGGTGAATGATCCCTTGAAGAGGCAGCCTTTAGACTGAAGGCATGCTGATCAGGGATTGGGGGATTAGTAGGTGATCAGTCTATGTAAGATCTAAAAGCCCATGTAGGGAAGAAAGAAATGAAGTCAAAATTGACATCATCAAAGTTCAGATCTTATAGGACATGTGAATCAGGGTATTAAGAGGGATACTAGTAAACACTGTACTTGCATGAGATCAATAGAGCAACTCTATTTTAGTGTAAATGTAATGGGTCCTAATCCAGGTTGACTTATGTCCTCATAAAAAGAGGAGATGAGGATACAGACACACACAGAAGAGCAAGTGTATGAAGTCTCAGAATAAAGAGGGTCATGCAGAAACCATTGACAGAGGTCTCAAAGCAAATTAATCCTGCTGATGCCTTAATCTTGGACCTTAACCAGAAGTCCACCAGGACTATGAGAAAATAAAATTGTGTTTAAGTCACCCAATCTGTGGTACTTTGTTGTGGCAGTCCTAGCAAACCAGTACAGTGGGACTGCAAAATGGCACATCACTAAGGGAATCTGTTTGTTAGTTGGCTAAAATGTCGAGCATACACTTAAGATACGACCTAGCAATGGTACTTCCAGGTTCCAGGCATTCCTAGGATAAAACAAATTCTCTCATATAGACCTCTGTGTATATGTTATCAGAATTACTATTCCTGATAGCCAAAAACTGGTCCTGGTGGGGAGGGGAGGAAGGAAAAAAACTGTATGGAGGGATAAATAAGCTAAATGTGACATATATGTGCAATAGAATGCATTTAGCAATAAAAACAAACATCAGGGGGATGCCATAGATGAATCTCAAAATCAATATACTGAATTAAATTCAGACACAAAGGAAATTCTACAAAAGGTAAACCTGAAGTAACAGAAAAATTAGTGGTTGCCTGATGCTGAGGTGTTGGATTAGATGTTGCAGGGGATAGCTAGAAAGGGGCACAAGGGAACTTTCTGGAGTGAAACATTCCAAAACTTGACTGTGCTGATGGTGGCAGTTACCAAATTCCTGTCAAACTGTAAAAAAAAAAAAACAAAAACTGGCAGGTTTCATAATTCATAAAGTGAAAGTGAAAATGTTAGTTGCTCAGTCGTGTCTGACTCTTCATGACCCCCTGGACTAGGGCCAGACAGGCTCCTCTGTCCATGGAATTCTCCAGGCAAGAATCCTGGAGTGGGTTGCCATTCCCTTCTCCAGGGGATCTTCCTGACTCAGGGATTGAACCCGGGTCTCCTGCATTGCAGGCAGATTCTTTACTAACTGAGCCACCAAGGAAGCCCAAGTGCTGGAAGAAAAACAACTTTCTCCAGTTGTTAAAGCATCTCCCAGTAACTTTATTGTGTGACAAGCTGCAGACAAGTAAGAAAGCTGTTGAAGTATATACTCTCCAGTCTAACTGCCCTTGTCTTCCCAATAGGTGCGAGAGCAAAATCAATGGAATTTGAGAATTGCACATAATCAAATTCAAATTGTGAGGGCTAAAGTGATGATGGTTTAAGAGATCCAAGAACAAACATGACAATGAGATGATGCAAAGGATCATAGTGTCTGGGTTATTTGTCTGTCTATCATGTGTTTGCTTGTTTGGGGGTAAGCATTCATTTTCTCTGGAATTCCCAGTCCGTATTGGCAAATAGGGTAGGATGAACTTAGATACATTTCTGTGTAACCCTGAACTTTAGGACTGTGTATGGATATATATATATATATCTCTCCATATTTCCAGTGCTTTCTGGAAATAACTAAAAGCAAATGATTTATGGAGAAATAGAAATCTACAGTGAGTCTTGAATCATGGAAACGTTCAGAATGGAGAAGCTGAGATAAGAAGCATTCCATCCTGAAAAGGCCTCTTGTAAAGTTAGAATTTAAATGCTTACTAAATACAGAATTAAGGTGTATATTTAAGGTGCAGTTCTAAAAACTTATTTCTTGTAATTATCTTTCACATTGGTATGAATTGTTACTTAGAAAGCACTTTGCCATTGATCTCAGTTTATATTTATTACAGTCTGAAGAGGTGGTTACTAGTTTCCCCACTCTGCAGATGCACATCATAGAATTAAAGTCACTTGCAAAAAGTTATGTAGCTTGAACATGGCAAAAATATGACCCAGAGCTGAGCTTCTTGATGGCAAAGGCAGGGCTCTGTTATTTCAGGCATAGTATTCTCAACCAGAAGGATCTTGTGACACCCAATTTTCCTCTGTCTAGGGTGCTCTTAAAATCATTCTGATATACATTCAGAGATTAGGTCCCTCTCATTCTATATGAGAAGTTTCATGGGAGGAAATACAAAATATTGAGGAATAACAGGTGTATCCCAAATCCTATAGCCAATCTTGTTTTCCTATAATATATTTTCACCAGGAAATGCAACACCTGCAATGTTATATTTGCGTACATAATTTTATTCTTTTCACTATGTATCAAATTTAGCTACAGGGCTCATCAATATGCCAATTTAAATAATAGACTACTGTAACCTTTGTTTTGAACAGAAACATTTCCCTGCACATAACTATCAGTCAAAAGTAAAATTAGGGCCCAAATTCATTTTTAAAAGCCTCATCCAGCATATGATTTTACTGACTATCTTTTTTATGATGAGTCTATATATAATATGTGTGAATGACTTATAAATAAAAATAAGGGTGAATTGCACAGACACAAACCAATATGTGAACCAAATTGCAATGAGTGTATATATTTTTATTATTGATACTTGAAAAAGAATTTTTATTTCATTTTAGTAGAATTTATTGTTCTCAAAGTGAGCAGCCAAAAATCACTTTTATTTTATTTGCAAGATAAATCTATTCAATATTTTAGAGAGATCTCAAAAAAGAAGTTAATTTATTAGCCACACTTTTTGATGAGCACTGCTTCCTTAATTCTTTGAATATTATAATCATGAGATATCCCTGATTACTAAATATTTGGTGAGTTTGAAATTCAGTAAAAAGCAAAGTTAAAAAGAAAAAAGCAACTAAAAGTGATGTACTAGACTTTACTCACAGTATTTATATTCACAGGCCCACGTATGCACACACAGAATTATGTTTCCTCTCTCTTGTGGTTTGCTATTTCATGTGATTCCTATACTTGTGATAAAGGAAACATGTTTTTTCTAAAAAGGCCTTTCAAACATAGTACTTGCCCTTACCTTAGTCAAGTACAGCTCTTTGTGATCTCATGGACTGTATAGGCTGCCAGCTTCCTCTGTCCATGGAATTTCCCAGACAAGAATTCCTACTCCAGGGGATTTTCCAAACTCATGCTTCAAACCCAGGTCTCTTGCAATTCCTGTATGGGTAGGTGGATTCTTTACCACTGTGCCACCTGGGAAGCCCAATTGTAACTACTCTGCAGTGTAATTGCCTTTACTCTACGAAGGTAAAGACAGTATATTAAATAGACTTTATGGATACTTCTTGAGGTTAAAGACCAAGCCTTGATTCTTCTTGCATCAGGAACCAACACTGTCAGACTTCCTGACATATTAAATAGTTAAAGTTCAATCAAAAAATTTCTGTTGTGTGAAAAAAAAATGCATGTGTAAATGAAACAAAATGGCAGGAGGGCAATTTATAACATGGATAAAAATAGAGTCAAATATAACTGGATTGCATATGGAACCCTTATGTTATCTGTATATGGAAATATGTCAAGTGAACACTCTATTACTTGTAACATGTAGTTTATCAACAATATATAAATGGGAGGGGTGGTTCTAAGATGGCAGAGGAATAGGACGGGGAGATCACTTTCTCCCTCACAAATTCATCAAAAAACCATTTGAACGCTGAGCAAATTCCTCAAAACAACTTCTTAACACTGGCAGAGGACACTAGGCACCCAGAAAGGCAGCCCATTCTCTTTGAAAAGAGGTATGATGAAATATAAAAGATAAAAAGGGAGACAAAAGAGGGATGGAGACCCGTCCCGGGCAGGGAGTTGTGAAGGAGGAGAAGTTTCCAAACACCGGGAAACCCTCTCACTTTTTTTTTTTTGGGGGGGGGGGGGGGTCTGTGGGGAGTTTTGGAATCTCAGAGGGCAACGTAACTGGGAGGAAAACAAAAAAACCTACAGCTTACGCACCTAACCGCAACTCCCAATGTAGAAGTAGCCCAGACGCTCCCGTCTGCCAGCAGCGAGCAAGGGCTGAACAGGGAAGCGCGGGTTGCATGCTTAGGGTAAGGACCAGGCCTGAAGGCCCTGAGGACAGTCTGAGGGAGCTAACGTGAGGTAGCAATCCAAACTCTGGGATAGCCAGAGAGGGAAAGAGAGAGAGAGAGAGAGAGAGAGAGAGAGAGAGATTTCTTGTGAAAAGCCATAAGGCACAACCTGGCCCGGTCACAGAACAAAGACTGGGTGAATACCAGAGGAGTGCTAGCCGGTTGAGGACTGGCCCCTTCCCCAACCGGAGGCAGAGAGGCAGGCGGGTGGCAGCCAGAGCCGGAAGGCAAGGGGCAATCTCGACCCCAGAGATGGCATCCTCCACCAAACTGTGAGCAGGCTCCCAGTTGCTAACCAATCTTCCTGGGATCCTGGACAGTTGACATCTGCCAGGAGGGTCACAGTCAGAAATCAGCTGCCCAGAGGAGACACACAGCACACCTGAGACAGCGCTCCCACTGCACACTCAGGAAACTGAGGAGCTGGGACCTGGGAGGTGATAAGATGCACGGCACACCTGGGGAGAGTGTGCTCGCCAAGCTCCTGGTCACCTGAGTTGCTCGGACCTGAGCAGGGCGAAAAATGCAGACCCAACTGAGTCTGTCCCTTTGTGGAGTACCTGAGAACATGAGTGGCTTAGACCTGGGAAGTGCACGCAACCCAGGGCCCGCTTTAGACAGTTCCCCTGCAGAGCAACCTGGAGCTTGAGTGGTGTAGACCGGGAAAGCCCACACACCGTGAGCGGGGGCAAACCCAGTGCGGCCCAGACACTGCAAGCACTCCCCACACACGCCAGTGATGTTTGTCTGCAGGGTTCCTCCCTCCCCACAGCACGGCTGAACAGGTGAGCCTAAATAAGTGACCACCTTCACCCTCTTGTGTCAGGACGGAAATTAGACATGCAAGAGACCTGCAAACAGAGGAAGCCAAAATAAACAAGAAGAGGGAACCACTTTGGAAGTGAAGGTGCAACAGATTAAAACCCTGTAGTTAACACTGACTACATTGGAAGGGGACTATAGACCTTGAAAAGAAGTATAAGCTGGGACAAGGAACTATCTGAAACTGAACTGACCCCACACTGATCTCAACAGCTCCAGAGAAATTCCTAGATTTATTTTACTTTTATCATTTTTTATTTTTTTTTTTAAAATTTTTTAAAGTTCTTTATTACTCCTTTAATTTTCATTTTTAAAACCTACTATTACCTTGAAAAAAAAAGACCCTATTTTTAAAGCAAACTTCATATATATATATATATATATATATATATATATATTTATAACTTCTGTGATTTTTAAAAATACTTCATTTTTGAGAGTCTAACCTCTACTGTAGACTTTTAATCATTGGTTTTTTGTATTTGTTATCAATTTTGTACCTTTAAGAATCCAATCTTCAGTATCCATTTTTACTCAGGAGTGTGATTACTGGCTTGATTGCCCTCTCCCCCTTTTGACTCTCCTTTTTCTCCCCCAGGTCGCCTCTATCTCCTCCCTCCCCTTCTCTTCTCTACCCAACTTTGTGAATCTCTTTGGGTGTTCTGGGCTGTGGAGAACACTTAGGGAACTGATTACTGGCTAGATCTGTCTCTCTCCTTTTGACTCCCCCTCTTCTCCTCCTGGCCACCTCTATCTCCCTCCCCCCTCTTCTCCATGTAACTCTGTGAACCTCTCTGGGTGTCCCTTACTGTGGAGAATCTTTTCACCATTAACCTAGATGTTTTATCATTGGTGCAGTATGGATGGAGAAGTCTTGAGGCTACTGTAAGAATAAGACTGAAAGCCAGAGGCAGGAGGCTTAAATCCAAAACTTGAGAACACCAGAAAACCCCTGACTCCAGGGAACATTAATCAATAAGAGCTCATCCCAAAGCCTCCATACCTACACTGAAACCAAGCTCCACCCAAGAACCAACAAGTTTCAGAGCAAGGCATACCAAGCTAATTCTCCAAAAATGCAAGAATATAACCCTGAGCATTAAAATACAGGTGGCCAAAAGTCCACCAAACCCATAGACACCTCAAAACTCACTACTGGACACTTCATTGCACTCCAGAGAGAAGAGATCCAGCTCCACCCACCAGAACTCCAAAGCCAGCTTCCCTAACCAGGAAACCTTGACAAGCCACTTGTCCAGCACCACTCACAGGGAGGAACATCCAAACAAACAGGAACCATAAACTTCCAGAATACAGAAAGGTCACCCCAAACACAGTGATCTAAACAAGATGAAAAGGCAGAGAAATATTCAGCAGGTAAAGGAACATGATAAATGACCACAAAACCAAAAAAAAAAAAGAGGAGATAGGGCGTCTACCTGAAAAAGAAATCAGAATAATGGTGGTAAAAATGATCCAAAATCTTGAAAACTACATAGAGATACAGATAAATAGTCTGGATAAAAGGATTAAGATGATGCAAGAAATGTTTAACAAGGACCTAGAAGAAATAAAAAGAGTCAATCAATAATGAATAATGCAATAACTGAGGTCAAAAACACCCTGGAGGGAACCAATAGTAGAATAACAGAGGCAGAAGATAGGATAAGTGAGGTGGAAGATAGAATGGTGGAAGTAAATGAAGCAGAGAGGAAAAAAGAAAAAAGAATTAAAAGAAATGAGGACAACCTCAGAGACCTCTGAGACAATGTCAAATGCCCCAACATTCGAATCATAGGAGTCCCAGAAGAATTAGACAAAAAGACAGGCCACAAGAAAATACTTGAGGAGATAATAATCAAAAACATCCTTAAAATGGGGAAGGAAATAGTCACCCAAGTACAAGAAACCCAGAGAGTCCCAAACAGGATAAACCCAAGGCGAAACACCCCAAGACACATATGAATCAAATTAATGAAGATCAAACACAAAGAACAAATATTAAAAGCTGCAAGGGAAAAACAGCAAACATACAAGTGGATTCCCATAAGGTTAACAGCTGATCTTTCAATAGAAACTCTTCAGGACAGTAAGGAAGGGCAGGAAATACATAAAGTGATGAAAGAGAAAAATCTACAACCCAGATTACTGTACCCAGCAAGGATCTCATTCAAATATGAAGGAGAAATCAAAAGCTTTACAGACAAGCAAAAGCTGAGAGAATTCAACACCACCAAACCAGCTCTTCAACAAATGCTAAAGGATCTTCTCTAGACAGGAAGCACAGAAAAGGTGTATAAACTCAAATGCAAAACAACAAAGTAAATGGCAATAGGATCATACTTATCTCTAATTACCTTAAATGTAAATGGGTTGAATGCCCCAACCAAAAGACAAAGACTGGCTGAATGGATACAAAAACAAGACCCCTATATATGCTGTGTACAAGAGACCCACCTCAAAACAAGGGAGACACATACAGACTGAAAGTGAAGGGCTGGAAAAAAAAATATTTCATGCAAATGGAGACCAAAAGAAAGCAGGAATAGCAATACTCATATCAGATAAAATAGAATTTGAAATAAAGGCTTTGAAAAGAGACAAAGAAGGACACTACATAATGATCAAAGGATCAATCCAAGAAGAAGATATAACAATTATAAATATATATGTGCCCAACATAGGAGCACCACAATATATAAGGCAAATGCTAACAAGTATGAAAGGGGAAATTAACAGTAGCACAATACTAGTGGGAGACTTTAATACCTCACTCACACCTATGGATAGATCAACTAAACAGAAAATTAGTAAGGGAACACAAACTTTAAATGATGCAATGGACCAGTTAGACCTAATTGATATCTATAGGACATTTCACCCTAAAACAATGAATTTCACCTTTTCTCGTGCACATGGAACCTTCTCCAGGATAGATCGCTTCCTGGGCCATAAGTCTAGTCTTGGTAAATTTTTAAAAATTGAAATAATCCCAAGCAACTTTTCTGATCACAATGTGGTAACATTATATGTAAACTACAGGGGGAAAAAAACTACCAAAAATACAAACATGGAGGGTAAACAACAAGCTTCTGAATAACCAACAAACAAATCACAGAAATCAAAAAAGAAATCAAAATATGCATAGAAATGAATGAAAATGAAAACACAACAACCCAAAACCTACGAGATTCAGTAAAAGCAGTGCTAAGGGGAAGGTTCATAGCAATACAAGCTTACCTCAGAAAATAAGAGAAAAATCAAATAAATAACCTAACTCTACAAATAAGGCAAGTAGAAGAAGAAGAAATGAAGAACCCCAGGGTTAGTAGAAGGAAAGAAATCTTAAAAATTAGGGCAGAAATAAACGAAAAAGAAATAAGGAGACCATAGCAAAAATCAACAAAGCTAAAAGCTGGTTGTTTGAGAAGGTAAATAAAATAGAAAAACCATTAGCCAGACTCATCAAGAAAAAAAGGGAGAAAAATGAAATCAACAAAATTAGAAATGAAAATGGAGAAATCACAACAGACAACACAGAAATACAAGGGATCATAAGAGACCACTATCAGCAACTTTATGCCAATAAAATGGACAACTTGGAAGAAATGGACAAATTCTTAGAAAAGTATAACTTTCTAAAGCTGAACCAGGAAGCAATAGAAAATTTTAACAGACCAATCACAAGCAAGGAAATCGAAACTGTAATCAGAAATCTTCCAGCAAACAAAAGCCCAGGACCAGATGGCTTCACAGCTGAATTCTATCAAAAATTTAGAGAAGAGCTAACACCTATCCTACTCAAACTCTTCCAGAAAACTGCAGAGGAAGGTAAACTTCCAAACTCATTCTATGAGGCCACCATCACCCTAATACCAAAACCAGACAAAGATGCCATGAAAAAAGAAAACTACAGGCCAATATCACTGATGAGCATAGATGCAAAAATCCTTAACAAAATTCCAGCAAACAGAATGCAACAACATATTAAAAAGATCATACATCATGACCAAGTGGGCCTTAATCCTAGGGATGCAAGGATTCTTCAATATGGTCAAATCAATCAATGTGATACACCACATTAACAAATTGAAAGATAAAAATCATATGATTATCTCAATAGATGTAGAAAAAGCCTTTGACAAAATACAACATCCATTTATGATAAAAAAAAAAAAAACCCTCCAGAAAGCAGGCAGAGAAGGAACATACCTCAGCATAATAAAAGCCATATGATAAACCCACAGCAAACATTATCTTCAATGGTGAAAAATTGAAACCATTTAGCCTAAAGTCAGGAACAAAGGGAGGGTGCCCACTCCCACCACTACTATTCAAGATAGCTTTGGAAGTTTTAGCCACAGCAATCAGAGAAGAAAAAGAAATAAAAGGAATCCAGATTGGAAAAGAAGAATTAAAACTCTGTTTGCAGATGACATGATCCTCTAAATAGAAAACCCTAAAGACTCCACCAGAAAATTACTAGAGCTAATCAATGAATGTAGTAAAGTTGCAGGATATAAAATTAACACACAGAAATCCCTTGAATTCCTATACACTAACAATGAGAAAACAGAAAGAGAAATTAAGGAAACAATTCCATTCACCATTGCAATAAAAAGAATAAAATACTTAGGAAGCAGTTCTAATGAGATGGATGAAACTGGAGCCTATTATACAGAGTGAAGTAAGTCAGAAAGAAAAACAGCAATGCAGTATATTATTGCATATATATGGAATTTAGAAAGATGGTAACAATGACCCTATATGCAAGATAGCAAAAGAGACACAGATGTAAAGGACAGTCTTTTAGACTCTATGGGAGAAGGTGAGGGTGGGATGATTTGAGAGAATGGCATTGAAACATGTATATTATCATATGTGAAATGGGTTTCCAGTCCAGGTTTGATGCATGAGACAGGGTGCTCAGGGCTGGTGCACTGGGATGACCCTGAGAGATGGGATGGGGAGGGAAGTGGGAGGGGGCTTCAGGATGAGGAACACATGTACACCCATGGCTGACTCATGTCAATGTATGGCAAAAACCACTACAATATTGAAAAATAATTAGACTCCAATTAAAATAAATTAATTAAATATAAATATATACATATATATATGTAACAGTGATTAGAACTTGCCACTCTAAGCATACTAAGTACAGAAATACTGAAAAAACTAACATTAACAATTAGAACTGACTTGGTCAGAATTCTGGAAGACAGTCAAAGGTTTATAACAATAAAGAAAATTTTAAATTAAAAAAATGCAACTTTAAAATGAATAATAACGGTTTGAGCTTCTCATCTGGGTAGCACTCTTAAAGACCGCAGCTCATGTTCTCAGTGCGGGACCCTGGTCTATATTTCCAAAGAGAAAGGAACATAGTCTTACACAGATTATTGTGTGTGTCTGTTCTATTCTATTTGGGGTCTACCTGAAGGATTAATGCAAGGTGCTCTTCTCTATTTGCCTTCCTCAGAACTCACTCAGGACAGGAAAACATAGGTACTACTCAAAAACATTTGTAAGACAAATGAAAAACTCACAGGTACCTGGGGCAAAAGATTATGGTCAAGATGTAAAATAGACCTCCTAAAGCCTGGGGGGTAAATAACTTCTTTGGAATTTTAGGGTGTTCAAATGTATCTGTATACAATAAGGAATTTAGAAAGCCACACACAGGCCCAGAACAGGACACAAACTCAGGCCACAAGCTAAGCTTTCACTTCTGGCTGATGTCTAGGCTCTGTATTATCAGAAAGTGAAGGCTGGGGCAGAATTGTATATGTCTTGACGAAGTGTTAAGAGGTGGCATGCTGTGTACCCTGGAAGAAGTGTCCTTTTGTTGTTTTATTTCATCTGTATAGCTCCTTATATGGAAAACGCTAGTTGAACACAAGATGCAGGGACAGAGATTTCAACAACCACACGTGACAAAAAATAAAGTTATTCCAAAAATATTGGAAAAGTCACTAACTAAATGGGCAACTGTATCATTCAATAATCAAACCCAGAAAAGCTAGGGAAGGGAAAGGATCTGATTTCCAGAGTAATGACAATATAATATTTGAATAACCTGTTTTCTAGTTATAAATTAACGATAAGAAACATCATTTTTATTCCCTCTTTTACTTCAGTAGGCCATACTAATACTTAGTTTCTAAGGCTACACCTCTTCTCACAAAGAAAATTGTAAGTGTGTACAATGTGCATATATATACCTGTTCAGTTCAGTTCAGTTCACTCAGTTGTGTCCAACTCCTTGCAACCCCATGGACCTCAGGACACCAGGCCTCCCTGTCCATCTCCAACTCCCGGAGTTTATCCAAACTCTCGTATATTGAGTTGGTAATGCCATCCAACCATCCCATCCTCTGTCGTACCCTTTTCCTCCCACCTTCAATCTTTCCCAGCATCTGGGTCTTTTCCAATGAGTCAGCTCTTTGCATCAGGTGGCCAAAGTATTAGAGTTTCAGCTTCAGCATCAGTCCTTCCAATGTGCACTCATGACTGATTTTCTTTAGGATGGACTGATTGGATCTCCTTGCTGTCCAAGGGACTCTCAAGAGTCTTGTCCAACACCACAGTTCAAAAGCATCAATTCTTTGGTGTTCACCTTTCTTTTTAGTCCAATTCTCACATCCATACATGACTACTGGAAAAACCATAGCCTTGATTAGACGGACCTTTGTTGGCTAAGTAATGTCTCTGCTTTTTAATATGCTGTCTAGGTTGGTCATAACTTTTCTTCCAAGGAGTAAGCATCTTTAAATTTCATGGCTGAGTCACCACCTGCAGTGAGTTTGGAGCCCCTCAAAAAAATGTCAGCCACTGTTTCTACTGTTTCCCCATATATTTGCCATGAAGTGATGGGACCAGATATGCCTGTATGTCTCTCTATAACACAAATATATGTAGGTATATATATATATTCATGATTCCCACATACTCTATAATAAGAAGAGGCCATAAAGCTATAATGAGATAATTTCTGGAGGGGACTCTTGGGTGCAATCAGTCAGAATCATACCGGATAAGGTTAAAAGTGTCAGTCAATCTAGCATCATTCATATGTCCCAAAATATTCACTGTTCATTTAGGAACAGTATTTGACACAGTACTTGTGACACTGTAGGAACGTGATGTCTGCCAATCCACGCATGTGCTTTAGGAAACAGTTTTTGTGAATTCTACCAGCTGTACTCCTTTCATAAGGTCCCATTTGAATCATCTCTTTTTTAAGGTATTGACATTGCCCATTTTAAACAATCCATGTCTTCAGGAACGCTCTGCTTCCTACTTTTGTATAACAAGAATTTTGTATATTATTTATATTTTACTCCAGCTTAAAGTACTTTTATTCTATATATGTGGTGTTTAACTGTATTAAACTATATATGTGGGTTTAACTGTATTTATAGATAGGTGTACATACATGTATACAGATAGGTATATTAATTAATATACATATATGAATACACAACATTTTTATATGGACTACTTTGAACCTCCAATAATACAGAAACTAACACAGTAGATGTCCATGTACTCAGATACAGAATAAATAGCTGATTTGACAAACAATGTTTCATGTACTTGTTTCACTTTTTAAAAAATAAATACATGCTACAAAAGAATTTGACACTCCTCTATGTCCATTCCTTTACCTTTCTCTCTAAATGCAATTAATATCAAGATTACTATGTAGACTTCCATTCAAATCTTAATGTTTTAGTATCTATGTATGATTTTTACATATGCATATTCTCATATACATATTTTAGAGTATTTTGTATGATATACATAAATGGTATCTTATAGAGCTTATCTTATTAGTACCCTTATGTTTCACTGAGTGTTATGTTTTAAACACTAGGCATGTGTATGTATACTGGAGCAAATCCATGCATCTTCATTGCTATATTACATTGTATTGTATGAATGTTCTTCAGTTTATTTATTCTCTCTATTTCTGAATTATATGTTCATTATTGTAAGCCACCAATAATACTTAGGAAGGAGACAGGTTTTATTCTAACAACCACTTGATGACTTATTGATTCAATATCCCAGGAATGGAATTTGTCTCCATTGTACAGAAACAAGAGTGCTATCTCATCTCTCTAGTTGAAATTCAAATTAATATCTTCTGTATTTTGAAAGCTGCAAAAACCAATAATCTAAATAATGGCTTTTCTAGAAAATCAAATATATTGTTACTTTAAGATAACAAATCAATCAGTACTTTCTGCAACCAGGTGATTGTCCTCCAGTGCGTTAAGAACAGGGACATGAGATGAAGAGGGAAAATGAAAAGGTTCATCTTAAGTTTCCAAGAACTCACTCTCTGCTTGGGGTGGTTAATGCTAAAAACAATAAACACAGAAAAGAAAAAAAAATGTAAGTGCAAAATAAAACTCAGAATCGGTTGCAGTTAGCATGTGATGGAGTAGTTCTAGGAAAGCTTTGGAGAAAACAGCCTTTCATGTATTTTGCAGGAATCAGGAAATTGATAGCATTCACTCAGTGAGAGGCATGGTGACTCAGATAATAAAGAAAGAATCTGCCCACAATGCAGGAGACCTGGGTCCAGTACCTGTGTGGTAAGATCCCCTATAGGAGGAAATGGCAATGCATTCCATTATTCTTACTTGGAGAATCCCATGGACAGAGGAGCCTGGCAGGCTACAATCCATGGGGTCACAGAGTCAGATGCAACTGAGTGATTAACACTACACTACAAGGGGATTTAGAAGTAGGAAAATCTTTTAAAAGACTGGATCATTACTTGGATCTTCTTGAGAATAATCTGAGTGTGTGTATATATATATATATATATGTATGTATGTGTGTGTGTGTTTGTAATTTCCTCCTATAAGGAGTCTGTTAAACTGTAAAGGCCTTGCTATGACAACTCAATCACTTACCTAAATTTTTCTCATGACCACAATTAGAGGACCTGAAAATTTGCAGGTATTATATAATAGTTGATAAATAAATAAAGAGGATAAAATATCATCACCATTTTCACAAAACTGAAATAAATTAGAATAAAATAAAGCAGGCTAATGGGAAAAGCTTTGAGGGTATTACTTTTTCAAAAGCCATTTTCCATCTTCAATTCATGTAACAGGAGACATAACTGTTTGCAAAAGTTGATTAATCTTGATGAATCAAGAACAATATTTTCTTGTGGATGATGTTTAATACAATCATAGATTCAAAAAGAAAAAGAGAAGGCAAGGGAGAAAACACTTTAGGAAAATTAAAGGTGCATCCAAAATAAACCCTCCATGAAGTATAAAAACAAAACAAGCCCCCCAAAATATGAAAAATTTAAGAAAATTTCGATTTTGGGCTCATGCTCTATTTCAAAACAAAATGGAAAAGAATCAGGGGAAAAAGTGCCCACCAATTTATAAACATTGTAGATGAATATAACATCTATTGACACACACAGTTGTCTCAAGAGAAAAAAGCTGTTGACAATAATTGCATTTTGACTGATGTATTTTAAAAGCCTGAAGAGTATCTGTGACTTTCAGCAAATAAAACCAGAATCCATGATATGTACATGTTACCATAATTACAGAGAACATTTTCTAGTACATAAATAATTTCAAAATATTTGGGATAATTTCAAATAATTGGCACTTTACCTATACTTCAAGTCTCAACATATTTTCTAGGTATTTGACAATGTTCATGATTTGTCAGCCCTTCTGACTTTATTTTTTGTATGATTCTTCTGTGCACTTTATTCCACAGCAACACCTGATGTCTCACTGTTTAATGCACCTTCAATGCCATTGTTTTCAGCCTCCTCGCCTTTTCAAACTCATAAAAAAAAACCTGCCTGATTTTCACAATCTTCCTGAAAGTCACTTCTTGCATGGGGACTTCTTTAAGCCCTTTCTCACATGCTCATTACAATTTAACTTGCCTCTTCCCTCTGTGCTTCTGCAGCATTTAACATACATCATTAGTGATGAATTATGTGCATTATTTTCCTATCCAATAATTTATTGAAGATAGAGCAGCACTGAAATATTATATAAGCCTAAACCATTATGCTTTAATTTTTTTTTTTTGAGAAAAAATTAAGCTTAGAGGAGAGTTGCAAAAATAGTACAGATAAACCCTATGTAGCCATTACCCAGTTTCCCCTGCTGTTAGCACTGTATATATCCATAGAAACACTTACCAAAACTAAGAATATAATCTTAGCACACTACTATTTACTGAAATTATTTATTTGGATTTCATCAACTTTTTATGTAATGTTCTTTTCTGTTTCAGAATCTGATATGGCCCCCATGTTGCATTTAATTGTCATGTCACTTTGTCTTCAATCTGTGCTGCTTTCTCCCTCTTCCCCTGTCTTCCATGATCTTGACACATTCAATGAATACTAGTCAATTACTTTATACATGTCCTTCAGATTTTGTTTGTCTAATGTTTCCTTAGGATTAGATTGAATTACGCATTTGTCACCAAAAACCAAAATGGCAGTGATGTGTCATTATATGGATGTACTTGATACTTATATGTATTACTGATGATAGACATGATCATTTGATTAAGGTGGCATCTGCTAGGAATCTTAATGATAAAGTTACTCTTTTTGCTTTCTAATTACTGAATATTCTGTGGGAAGAACTTTAAGACCATGAAGATACACTGATTTTTGCATATAACCCTGCCCACAATTTTTAGCATTTATCCTAGATTTCACCAGGAGAATTTATTACCATAGTATAATTTTATTAAATTGATTTTTAATTGAAAATTTTAGGTTGGATTTTATCCCATTAATATAGTGATTTTATACTTCCCTCATTATTTTTAATATATCAGTTGATATTTTTCAGTGAGAATGTTTCTCCTTCCTCTCCATTTATTTGGTTATTTCCTTATTTACTTAGTCATATCAGTATGAGCTTAAGGATATTTATTTTATTTCCTAGGTAATAATCCAAAACTAGCATTGCTTATTTCCTTGGTCAATTTTTTTTAGCTATTGAGAAGTCTTTCAGTTGTTCTGTGTGCTTTTTAGATGAGCCATTCTCACTCTTTTTTTTTTTACCACTTCACAGTCTTGAACCACAAAATGCTCCTGCCAGCCTAATGTTTTGAACAGTAACAAGGGCAGAGTTTGGAAGCAAGTACATTGAATTTCAAATCTGGCTCCTCCCAATTCACCGTTCTTGCATAAGTTACCTTTTTTTTTTCCCCTCTATGCTTCAATTTTCTCATTTATAAAATGGGCCTGACTGTACTGAGGAAATTGACAGTTTTCAATAAATTGTCCTCAGTATGTATTTGTTCAGTAGCTAAGTTGTGTCTGACTCTTTGAGACCGCATGGACTGCAGCATGCCATGTTTCCCTGTCCCTCACCATCTCCCAGAGTTTGCCCAAGTTCCTGTCCATTGAGTCAGTAATGCCATAGAACCATCTCATCCTCTGCCACCCTCTTCTCCTTCTGCCTTCAATATTTCCCAGCACCAGGGTCTTTTCCAGTGAGTCAACTGTTCACATTAGGTGGCCATAGTATTGGAGCTTCAGCATCAGTCCTTCCAAAGAGTATTGAGGGTTGATTTCCTTGATTAACTAGTTTGATCTCCTTGCTTTCCAAGGAACACTCAAGAGTCTTTTCCAGTACCACAGCTCAAAAGCGTCAATTCTTTGGCACTCTGCTTTCTTTATTGTCCAGCTCTCATATCCGTACATGACTACTGGAGAGACTATATGGACTTTTGTCTCAAAGTATTGTCTTTGCTTTTTAACATACTATCTAGGTTTGTCATAGCTTTCCTGCCAAGAAGCAATCATCTAACTTCATGACTGCAGTTACCATCCACAGTGATTTTAGAGTCCAAGAAAAGGAAATCTGTCACTGCTTTCACCTTTCCCCCTTCTATTTGCCATGAAGTGATGGGACTGGATGCCATGATCTTAGTTCTTTTAATATTTAGTTTTAAGCTGGCTTTTTCAGTCTCCTCCTACACCTTCATCAAGAGGCTCTTGAGATCCTCTTCACTTTCTCCCACTAGGAAGGTATCATCCACATATCTGAGGTTGTTGATATTTCTCCAGTCTATCAATGTATTTGATAATTTGTGTATCATTCAATGCTCAATATTAAAGAAGTGACTTCTGAGATGATAGCATCAAAAACCTCACAGACTTATTCTACATTGAAAAAAATCATTAGTGAAAATTAATACTTTTTAAATTGCAAGGAAATACACTACTTTACATATTAAAATAATGAATTGTATGTTATGTGAATTATATCTTAATAAAATTAAAAACTATATTTAAAATAAATTAAAGATACATAAGTACACTTTTTAAAATATTAAAGGCTTATTATTTATAAAAGTGCCCTAATAAGGATTTCTGGATATGAGACATTGAATGACTCAGATAATTAATAATTAATAGAGCTATCTCAAGAAAGGACTGGGTGCCAGGAGAATAAATGTGAATTTTTTAATGAGACAAAAAACTACATAACAATGGGAAAGGATTCAAGGGAAAAAAAGTGGACTTAATGTTTTATAAGAGGGATTTGAAAGGCCAAGGAAATTTTAGGTTCTCCATTTTTTGAGCAATTAATTATTTGAGTGACTTTTTCAGAAAAAGCCATGCTTATCTCTTGATGAAGGTGAAACAGGAGAGTGAAAAAGCTGACTTAAAACACAGCCTTCAAAAAACTGAGATCATGGCATCCAGTTCCATCACTTCATGGCAAATAGATGGGGAAAAAATGGAAACAATGACAGACATCATTTTCTTGGGCTCCAAAATCACTGCAGACAATGACTGTAGCCATGAATTAAAAGACTCTGCTCCTTGGAAGAAAAGCTATGACAAACTTAGACAACATATTGAATAGCAGAGACATCCTTTGCCAACGAAGGTCCATAGAGTCAAACCTGTGGTTTTCCCAGTAGTACAGATGTGAGAGTTGGACCATAAAGAAGGCTGAGCCCTGAAGAATTGATACTCTCAAACTGTGATGCTGCAGAAGATTCTTAGAGTCCCTTGGACAGCAAGGATATCAAGCCAGTCAATCTTAAAGGAACTCAACTTTGAACATTCATTGGAAGGACTGATGCTGAAGCTGAAACTCCATTACTTTGGCCATCTGATGCAAAGAGCTGACTCATTGGAAAAGACCCTGATGTTGGGAAAGAATGTGGGCAGGAGAAGGGGGTGACAGAGGATGAGATGGTTAGATAACATCATTGACTCAATGGATATGAGTTTGAGCAAACTCCAGGAGATAGTGAAGGACAGGGAAACCTGACATGCTGCAGTCCATGGGGTTGACAAGAGTCAGACACGTCTAAGAAATGAACAACAATGCTTATATCATTTCTATGAAAGATATTGTGAAAATTGGAAAAAGGAATTACTCTTAATAACAAATATTGAAAAGATGAATGATGCCATATGGCATAGAAAACCAGATAGAATAGAATTTAACACTGATGTTACTGAATGGGCTTTATAGAATTTAAAAAGTCGTTCCTTGACCTTGATGTTAATAAAAAAATTTTAGGAACAAAGTGCAGAGAGAAAAGCTAGTGTTGATAAAACTTAAGTCATCTAAAAATAATTACAAAAGTTTCTGAAAACTTTTATGAGTGATTAAACATATTGAGAGGCATATAGAGGATAAGAACATGGATTCTTTAATCACAATACTGAGAATTGAAGTCTGATTCTACACTTCTTTATTAGTAATATTTAACTTGCCAGAATTTTTATTTCCTCACCTGTATAACAGGGAAAGTAATAGGGGAAAATAACCTATCTCACTGGAATACTGTGTGGTTAAATGAGAAAATGCATATGAGGCATTTAATAGTGTTGATAATAGTAACTATTATTATTCTTATGGTGGATATTATAAGAAATGTGTGCTAATTTCATGGACTCTTTAATGTGTTTTGATCCCATCTATTCAGGAGGTACACCTTGATTAATCTTGTTTATTCCCTGAAACATGCCTATTGCTTAATTGAAATAACCTTTAAAAACTGGGGTGTGTGTGTGTGTGTGTAAGTAAATACTATTTAGCTAACCATGAGCCAATCACAAAGTTGTAGACCTCTAAAAAATCATCAACCAATATTATCAAGGGTGTTGTTTTTCTTTCCACCATGATAGCTGAATCATATTGATCTTTCAGGGAGGAAAAAATAATAGAGGTCTCTGCAATACCTTGTAAGGGGAAACGTTATAGAAAAACTGGTGACTCTTATGAAAAAAGACATTTATATCCATTTGAAATCTCTACTTGAATATCTTCTTTGCTACTTAGGAACTGAATTACATTTTTTAAAAAAATCACCAAGGTTATTGTCAGCTTCCTCATATCTGATTTTGGGCTAATAGTTTATGCAATGATTTGCACAAGAACTTAATAAGACTATATGATACAACTAGAGTGCTTTGCTTAGTATATAAATGACATTAAAGGTCCCATTTACACTTTCCATTCACTCTCTTTCTATGACAGAATATTATCTCACCAGTTAGAAAAGGAAATGAAGCTAGTCTGCTATAACATGTTCCTGGTTGAGCTAAGATTGTTTCCTGGGAACCATTGATTCATTTTCTAAGTAATTGCATATTATTCTGTAAATAACCACTTTTCAAATTTTCTCCATGTGATTCAAAGTATATAAATCTCAGGATTTACCTCTTTTTCAACCCAGAAGAACCTGATAAGGTATCTCTGTGACCCTCAAAAGTAGTTGATAAATTGTCACAGTGGCTTGAGTTGTGGTTTCCAAAAGCAAGAATTCTAATTTATATCCTACTGTCCCCTATCTATCCACTGTTCATTCTGGGAAAACATGCTAATCCTTTACCATTTCGGGACCATTTATGACAGGAGAAATGCAAATCCAATGAAGTTTTAAGTAGGTGTGATTATGTCTTTTTCTTTTCCCAGAATCTGAGTTTCTGAATTCAGGAAAATCACAGTTCTTATGGTGTATAATGATGTGATATGTAATGATCTCTAACCTCATAGAGCCCATGTGTGTAGTTGGAAGAATCAGGTATAAACAATTACAGTATGAACCCTTGATCCAACTGTGACAATTTGTGAGTTTCAAAATACTTTGAAATAAGTATTTTTTGTCCTCTGCTTATTTTTGGCGGCACTGGATTTTTGTTACTGTGCGTTGGCTTTCTGTAGTTGTGGCGAGTGGATGCTACTCTCTAGTTGCAGTGTTTGGGCTTCTCATTGTGGCATCTTCTCTTGTTGCAGAGCATGGACTCTAGGATGCACTGGCTTCAGTAGTTGCAGACTGTGAGCTCAGTAATTGTGGTGGCCTAGGGGCGTGGTGGCCTAGGGGCTTATTTGCCCCCTCAGTATGTGAGATCTTCCTGGACCAGGGATTGAAACCTTGTCCCCTCATTGGTGGCTGGATTCTTAACCACAGGACACCAAGGAAGCCCCTGAGGTAAGTATTGAAGAAAGAATAGAAAACCTCACATGGACAAACAGAGGAGCCTATGTCTGGCAGAGGAATGGGCCTGTGCAAGAGAAGGCATCAGCAGACATAACATAGTTAAAGAACTACAGATAGTTTGTTTTGAATTTGAAAAATCAGGGACCAGCTCCTAAGGGGCCTATAAATCTTGACAGTCGTCTTTCTATGTATGTGGGCTAGAAATGTGTGCTTTATTTGGACAACATAACTCAGAATTCCTTTGAAATACAAAAAGATGAAATCACAGAGCAGTGTTGGCAGCATGTTTCACTCTTCTCAACCATGATCAGTCAGGGACTAGTTAATCACTGATGTCAAGCAGACGGCCGTGGTAGCCAACATAGGACGCACAGTGTGTGCGTGTTGCCTAAACACTGTAATTTATGGTTCTTGTACATTGAAAGTCTGCCTGAATCATCTGTGATCTCTTTCTTGAAAGGTACAGTGTATCCAAAGGTTTAAATGATTTTTCTTTGATATTCACTGACATCTTTAGCAACCGACATAGGATCTGCTTAAACTAAGATTTCTCTATATTGTGGCCCATGACTAAGCAAATCATTAGCTTTTATAAGGTGAAGTAAAGGTTGCTACTAAAGATGAAAGTTTAAAAAACTATATGTTAAACATATACAGTTTCCATGGTTTTAAAGTTTGTGGATGAGTTTTATTAGAACGATGCGTTAGAAAGTGATTGAGTTCTGAGACTTATAAAACTCTTTTTTTTAATTAATTTACTTTTTATTGAAGGATAATTGCTTTACAGAATTTTGTTGTTTTCTGTCAAACCTCAGCATGAATCAGCCATAGGTATACATATGTCCCCTCCCTTTTGAACCTCCCTCCCATCTCCCTGCCTATCCGACCCCTTTAGGTTGATACAGAGCCCCTGTTTGAGTTTCCTGAGTCATACAGCAAATTCCCCTTGGCTATCTATTTTACATATGGTAATATAAGTTTCCATGTTATTCTTTTCATACATCTCGTCCTCTCCTCCCCTCTCCCCATCTCCATAAGTCTATTCTCTATGTCTGTTTCTCCATTGCAGTCTGGTAAATAAATTCTTCAGTACCATTCTTCTAGATTCTGTATATATGTGTTAGAATGTGGCATTTATCTTTCTTTTTCTGACTCACTTCACTCTGTATAATAGGTTCTAGGTTCATCCACCTCATTAGAACTGACTCAAATGCATTCCCTTTTATGGCTGAGTAATATTCCATTATGTATATATACCACGGCTTCTTTATCCATTCATCTGTTGAGTGACATCTAGGTTGCTTCCACGTTCTAGCTATTGTAAATAGTGCTGCAATGAACAATGGGATACACGTGTCTCTTTCAATATTAGTTTCCTTAGGGGATATGCCTAGGAGTGGGGTTGCTGGGTCATATGGTGATTTTATTCCTAGTTTTCTAAGGAATCTCCATATTGTCTTCCATAGTGGATGTATCAATTTACACTCCCACCAACAATGCAAGAGTGTTCCCTTTTCTCCACACCTTCTCCAGCATTTATTGTTTCTGGACGTTTTGATGAGGGCCATTCTGACTGGTGTGAGGTGATATCTCATTGTAGTTGTGATTTGCATTTCTCTAATAATGAGCAATGTTGAGCATCTTTTCATGTGTTTGTTAGCCATCTATATGTCTTCTTTGGAGAAATGTCTGTTTAGGTCTTTTTCCCACTTTTTGATTGGGTTGTTTGTTTTTCTGGTATTGAGTTGTATGAGCTGCTTGTACATTTTGGAAATTAATCCTTTGACAGTTGTTTCATTTGCTAGTATTTTCTCCATTCTGAAGGTTGTCTTTTCAACTTGTTTATATTTTCCTTTGGGGTGCAAAAGCTTTTAAGTTTAATCAGGTCCTCCTTGTTTACTTTTGGTTTTATTTCCATTACTCTAGGAGGTGGGTCATAGAGGATCTTGCTTTGATTTATGTCATCAAGTGTCCTGCCTATGTTTTCCTCTAAGAGTTTTATAATTTCTGGTCTTACATTTAGGTCTTTAATCCATTTTTAGTTTATCTTTGTGTATGGTGGTTAAAAAGTGTTCTAATTTCATTCTTTTACATATTCAGTTCAGTTCAATCGCTGTCATGTCTGACTCTTTGTGACCCCATGAACCACGGCACGCCAGGCCTCCCTGTTCATCACCAACTCCCAGAGTCCACCCAAACCCATGTCCATTGAGTCAGTGATGCCATCCAACCATCTCATCCTCTGTCATCCTCTTTTCCTCCTGCCCTCAATCTTTCCCAGCATCAGGGTCTTTTCAAATGAGTCAGCTCTTCGCATCAGGTGGACAAAGTATTAGAGTTTCAGCTTTAACATCAGTCCTTCCAGTGAACACCCAGGACTGATCTGCTTTAGGATGGACTGGTTGGATCTCCTTGCAGCTCAAGGGACTCTCAAGAGTCTTCTCCAACACCACAGTTCAAAAGCAACAATTCTTCGGTGCTCAGCTTTCTTCATAGTCCAACTCTCACATCCATACATGACCACTGGAGAAACCATAGCCTTGACTAGATGGACCTTTGTTGGCAAAGTAATGTCTCTGCTTTTTAATATTCTGTCTAGGTTGGTCATAACTTTCCTTCCAATGAGTAAGCATCTTTTAATTTCATGGCTGTAATCACCATCTGCAGTGATTTTGGAGTCCAGAAAAATAAAGTCAGCCACTGTTTCCACTGTTTCCCCATCTATTTGCCATGAAGTGATGTGACCAGATGACATGATCTTAGTTTTCTGAATGTTGAGCTTTAAGCCAACTTTTTCACTCTCCTCTTGCACTTTAATCAAGCATATAGCTGTCGTTTTCCCACCACCATTTGTTGAAGAGGATGTCTTTGCCCCATTGTATATTCTTGCCTCTTTTGTCATAAATAAGGTACCCATGGGTGCATGGGTTTATTTCTGGGCTTCCTATCTTGTTTCATTGGTCTATATTTCTGCTTTTGTTTTAGTACCATGCTGTCTTGATGACTGTAGCTTTGTAGTATAATCTGAAGTCAGGAAGGTTTCCTCTAGCTCCATTCTTCTTTCTCAAGACTGCTTTGGCTATTCAGGGTCTTTTGTGTTTCCATGTGAATTGTGGAATTTTTTTGTTCTAGTTCTGTGAAAAATGCCATTGGTAACTTGGTAGGGATTGCATTAAATCTGTAGATTGCATTTGATAGTATAATCATTTTCACCATATTGATTCTTCCTACCCAGGAACACGAAATATCTCTCCACCTGTTTATGTCACCTCTGACTTCTTTAATTAGTGTGAGACTTATAAAACTCTTTTGATACGAATGATTCCTTCCAACTTCCTGCACCAAGAGACTTTAGCAAAGTCTTATATGGCTTCTATCAGCTGAAGACCGTGACCTTATAGTGATCTCATACCTTTAAAATGCCTGCCTGAGAAAGCTTAATGCTACCAAAATAGTTTATTGTTTGTTTCAACCATAATTTGACTATAGGATCCTGACCTCTATTTTCTTAGGTTATTTACCTTAGAGAGCTTACATTTATAAATCTTTCTCTTCCCATTTAAGATACAAATCTTCTACTGCCCTGAAATTTCTCTTCAAGGAACCTGGGAGCCATCTCTTTGAAATGCAAATAAGCAAGGAGATAGCTCTCCTGTCTCCCAGTTCCTGTGGGAGGCTAACAACTTAATTTTGGGGGTGCCTTGCTCCAATTCACAAAACTATCTCCTATCCCCTAGAATGGGATAATCAGTCTGCCCATTTGAGAATAAAATCCAGTACTGTTACTGTTCAAAGTGCATTGAGATTTGTAGAATGGAGGGCTCATTTTGTATTAATTATTTTAATATAAATCAAATAACACAGTAAAAAATAATTCTCTGTGCACATGTGCACAAGAAGCAGATGCTTATTGCCCATGTATACTCATAGAAGACAAAACAGTCTTGGTAAGGTGTACCATATTCAATGATGGCTGGTATTCCAAAAGGGGGAACAGAGCACATGATTTTCTTAAAGATATTATTGGTGTGTTCCAAAGGAATGTTAATTCAAATTTTGAAACTTCTTGGAGATATTTTAGAAAGAAAACCTGGCTATTATGTGCATAATCCTAATATTTTAGGAATTAATAATGACAAATGCTTGTTGTGAGTTTTGTATAAGAAGATATAGGGTTATTCAATGCAATAGATGAAATTTTCAGTGTTTTGCTAGAAAAACTTAATCCCTAGAGATGCACTAGGAGAAAAACAGCAATAATTTTAGACCAAATGTATCATAATCTATTGCCACATAGGGTGAGAATGTCAGATAGCATCATACAAGTTCTAAAAGCCCTAAAATAAAGCAATGCTATGATTTTGTTTAACCAAGATTGTCCCTAATACATTAGTTCAGAATTTTTTAAATAATAATAAAAGAGAGCCTCAAAAATTAAAAAAAAATTGAAGATCAGATTTCTGGAAATCCTGCCTCACTCTATTTATTATTATTAAACTCTACTGGTACTTTATATCACTGCAGTTTTAGTTACTAAATGATTATGTTCTCATTTTATTTCTCTAATGCACTAAAATATGTTACAAAGGGACAGTAACTATATTGGTAATGATGCAAGAATAGATAAGTGCATGGATCATTACAGAAAGCCCTGGCAACTGATTTTTAAATAAACTGATCTCCAGAATTAGGCATGATAAAGAAAACAAAACAAATGATATAAATTGCCTCTGGAAATTTTCTAGTTATAGAATTATTAGTATAAAATTTGCAACTTTCAGGTTTTGAATATGCTATATCATATATATGAGACTGTTTTTTGTTTGTTTCTTTGTTTGTTTGTTTTAATCTCACATCTTGGGCTTCTTTCTGTCACCAAGAAAATATTTGCTGTTTTGTGAATCAAACTATTGTGTGTTCATTCTTGCATTCACTCACTCATGCATGCTTTCATTCATTTAGCTCCATATTTCAATAATTACTCTGTTGCTTCATACTGCTAGTTATATGCATGGACTTTAGAAACAGATTGTATGAGATCAAGCTCATTCTATAGCTCACTAGCTATGAGAAAGTCACTTTTGTTCTCAAAGTCTCATATATAAATGGGGAATGAATGTATCTGTACTAAATTTTGGAGGCTATGGTATTTTAATCCATTAAAGGACTAAGGACAAAACCTGCTGCACAGTAAGCAGTGAATGAATCCTATGTTTACTAGCAATTATAACCACTGATGTCCATTAAGCTGGTAGTATATGTCAAACTCTAGGCTAAGAAGTTTGCACGACTTATTCAAAAATATTTGTACATATGAATATGTCACCTCGGCTTCCCTGGTGTCTCAGACAGTAAAGAGTCCACCCAGAATGTGGGAGACTTGAGTTTGATCCCTGGGTTGGGAAGATCCCCTAGAGGAAAGCATGGCAACCCACTCCAATATTCTTGCTGGGAAAATCCCCGTGGACAGAGGAGCCTGGGCTACAGTTCATTGGGTAGCAAAGAGTCCAACATGACTAAGTGACTAAGCATAGCATAGTGCATCTAGAAGAAGAAATTCTCCTTGATAAGATATTTCTATTCCTTTTACATATTCTTTCCACAAACAGTTCAAAACAAATTAAACATTGAAGTAAAGTGCAGGCATTTAATCAATCTTAACACCCATTTATTGCTGCTTAAGCTACAAAGCAATAGAGATTATCCCTTTAATATTTAATACATTCATAAATCTGCTACAGAAAATCTGTCCCTTTCTGTGTCTGTACTTCTTCCCCTATGGTTTATTGCTTTTCAGAAGTTTCTTGTATTAAAGTTCTACAAGCCTAAATCAGTTTTGAGCAAAAGAACAGCCATGTTATAATTGCAAGTAAACCAAATTACAACATGTTATTGACCTTTGGTCAACTTGAACCATTATTATTAACACACATCTATTGCATATCTATATTTCTCGGAGCACAGTGGGGTTTCATCATGGGAAAGTCTACCTTTATTATGCATGCAAGTTACTGTGGATGAGACAAGAATGTACTTTACACTACAGCAGATAAATATGTGAATAGTAAATCATTTGTGTGTTTAATAAAATGTACTACTCCTCCCCCTGCCAAAGATCATTTGATTATTTCCCATTACCCACAAGATGAAAGGTAGAGGAATTATCCTATTTCTGAATAATTAGGCATAAGCCTATCTTTCCATTCTCATCTTGGCTCATCTTTTCTCACCACACTGCACCCGCATTCACTTCTTGCTTCTTAGAACAGGCTCTCTTTAGACCAGCTCTCCAGAAACAGAGGCTAAGATGGATATTCTAAATTTGTGGTGGTGGGATGCATGCTTCCAGGAGAAAAGTTCAGGAAAGTGGATGTCAGGGTAAATGCTAGGCAGCACATATAGTCTCAGATGGAGTTGTTATTGTTGTTGTTCAGTCACTAAGGCTTCTCCAACTCATTGTGACACTGTGAACTGCAGCATGCCAGACTTCTCTGTCCCCCACTGTCTCCTGGAGTTTGCTCAAATTCAAGTCCATTGAGTCAGTAATGCCATCCAACCATCTTATCCTCTGTTGCCCCTTCTCCTTTTGCCTTCAATCAGGGTATTTTCCAATGAGTTGATCTCGCATCAGGTGGCCAAAGTATTGGAGCTTCAACTTCAGCTTCAGTCCTTCCACTGAATATTCAGCCTAGATTTCCTTTAGGATCAACTGGTTTGATCTCCTTGCAATCCAAGAGACTCTCAAATGAAGACTATCCTGTAAATAATCCCACAAGAAAGTTCTGGACACAAATTGCACAACAGAGCAACTGCCACCTCCAAGTAATGGGGCCAGTCTTTTGTACCTGGTCAAACAATGTGTTTGCCCCTCAGTGAAAGAGGGAGGCACTTTCCAGATGAGTTTAAAGGTTATTCCATTTCTTTGATGGCTTTCTTCCAAGCAAGGAACAATTAAGAACTGTTAGCAGTCAGCATTCATAGTGTCTTGGGTGTGGATATACCAGCCCCACATAGTGGTTTGGAACAACAAGGGCGCATTCTGCAGAATTCTTCTTGTACTGCTCATGTCCACTTGCTTCTCATACTAAGTTTATTCCACACAACTTCTCCAGGACTCTAGTCAGTCACACTCTGTGACAGTTAACAAGAAGAGGGTTAGTGCCAACAAACTGCAGCTCGGAGTTCCCCTGGTGGCTCAGACAGTAAGGAGTGTGGGAGACCTGAGTTTGAACACTGGGTGGGGAAGATCAGCTGAAGAAGGAAAGGGCAACCCACTCCAGTATTCTTGCCTGGAGAATCCCATGGACAGAGGAGCCTGGCGGGCTACAGTCCTTGGGATCGCAAACAGCTGGACATGACTGAGCAACTTCACTATGCTGTAGTTCTCCCAAAGTCATTACTGAAACCCTCCTCCACCTGTTCTGTATCCTAGTTCACCTAAGTTTGAATTTCTAGATTCTTATTTCTGAGAATCTTCACCATGTTCTGATCAGGTATGATTATTATACTTGCCCATTCTCCATTAAAATATCATGGAAAGACCAATTACTGCTCTAGTGGGGTTAGTTAAGTACCCATTGGTCTGCTGTTTGGACAAGGACAATTATCCTGAGAAAAGTGTAGCTGGGAATTGTTGAATATCACAAAAGCTAGGGAGTAAGTAAACCAGCAAGTGAAGGAGATCTGGGTGGGACATTTACAAGTCTACTGCCTCAGGGTCTTTGCACATCTAATGCTTTGATTTGGAACATTTGTCCGTCTGCTATTGGAAGGACTGTTGTCTTTCTGCTGTTGGCTCTTATTTATTATTCGTTGAGAACTGTATGTGCTTCCTCTTCAGAGATGTTGTCACAAACCATCCCACCTAGATAACATCATCATTATTTTCCATGTCAGGCCTGGGCTGTCCTCTTCTTACTACTTAGATTTACAATAACTTGCTTTACTTGACAATTTTATTTGATTTTTTTTCTATCTTTACCATTAAAATATGGTGCAAACATACATTTGTCTTGTTTACTTCTTTATCACTCATCCATAGGATAGGGATTAAAACAGAGAAGTAGAGCAAATGTAAAACAAATACTTATTGAGCACATATTGGAATGCATCAGCTGTGTAGGAAGACCTTAGATAGATAGACATGTTGGAATGCATCAGCTGTGTAGGAAGACCTTAGATAGATAGACATGTTGGAATGCATCAGCTGTGCAGGAAGACCTCAGGCAGACATGTTGGAATGCATCAGCTGTGCAGGAAGACCTCAGGCAGACATGTTGGAATGCATCAGCTGTGCAGGAAGACCTCAGGCAGACATGTTGGAATGCATCAGCTGTGCAGGAAGACCTCAGGCAGACATGTTGGAATGCATCAGCTGTGCAGGAAGACCTCAGGCAGACATGTTGGAATGCATCAGCTGTGTAAGAAGACCTTAGACAGACACGTTGGAATGCATCAGCTGTGTATGAAGACCTTAGACAGACACGTTTAAACGCATCAGCTCTGTATGAAGACCTTAGACAGACACGTTTAAACGCATCAGCTCTGTATGAAGACCTTAGACAGACATGTTGGAACGCATCAGCTGTGTAGGAAGATCTTAACGGGCTACTACACCCATCTTCTATCATAAATCTTGTAAATCTCTCCACTATATTGGGACCCAAGGGTCACTTCATATTTATATGTCTGCTTTACATTCCCACAATACAATATGTGCCCATTGTACTGCCTTCTGTGCCTGCCACCAGAAGCATTTTATGCCCTAATATTCAGCCTCCCCCTACCTTTTTCTTCTCTTGAGTTTGAAACTTAATAAAAGACACACACATAGTTGCAGGAAATTGACTAGCCCTTCGTTTTTCGATCACTAAGTTATGTCTGACTCTCTGAGACTCAATGGCCTATAGCAAGCCAGGCTCCTCTGTCCTCCACTGCACACAGAATTTGCTCAAATTTATGTCCATTGCCATCTCATCCTCTGCTGCCCCCTTCTCCCGACCCTCCTGTTTTTTTCCTGAAAAGTCTAACTACTTCTGGTCATGATATGGGAACTCAATTCATTAAGTCTAACCTGAAGTCAGTTCAGTTAAGTTCAGTTCAATTGGTCAGTCGTGTCCAGCTCTTTGTGACCCCATGAACTGCAGCATGCCAGGCCTCCCTGTCCATCGCCAACTCCCAGAGTTTACCCAAACCCATGTCCATTGAGTCAGTGATGCCATCCAACCTTCTCATCCTCTGTTGGCCCCTTCTCCTCCTGCTTTCAATCTTTCCCAGCATCAGGGTCTTTTCAAATGAGTCAGCTCTTTGCATCAGGTCCCCAAAGTATTGGAGTTCCAGCTTCAACATCAGTCCTTCCAATGAACACCCAGGACTGAGCTCCTTTAGGCTAGACTGGCTGGATCTCCTTGCAGTCCAAGGGACTCTTGAGAGTCTTCTCCAACACCACAGTTCAAAAGCATCAATTCTTCAGTGCTCAACTTTCTTTATAGTCCAATTCTCACATCCATACATGACTACTGGGAAAACCATAGCCTTGACTAGATGGACCTTTGTTGGCAAAGTAATGTCTCTGCTTTTTAATATGCTGTCTAAGTTGGTCATAACTTTCCTTCTAAGGAGCAAGCGTCTTTAAATTTCATAGCTGCAGTCACCATCTGCAGTGATTTTTGAGCCCCCCAAAATAAAATCACCCACTGTTTCCACTGTTTCCCCATCTATTTGCCATGAAGTGATGTCACCAGATGCCATGATCATAGTTTTTTGAATGCTGAGCTTTAAGCACTTTTTCACTCTCCTCTTTCACTTTCATCAAGAGGCTCTTTATTCTTTGTCACTTTCTGCCATAAGGGTGGTGTCATCTGCATATCTGGGGTTATTGATATTTCTCCCAGCAATCTTGATTCCAGCTTGTGCTTCATCCAGTCCAGCATTTCTCATGATGCACTCTGCATACAAGTTAAATAAGCAGGGTGACAATATACAGTCTTCACATACTTCTTTTCCTATTTGGAACCAGTCTGTTGTTCCATGTCCAGTTCTAACTGTTGCTTCCTGACCTGCATACAGATTTCTCAAGAGGCAGGTCAGATGGTCTGGTATTCCCATCTCTTGAAGAATTTTCCACAGTTCATTGTGATCCACACAGTCAAAGGCTTTGGCATAGTCAATAGAGCAGAAAACGATGTTTATCTGGAACTCTCTTGCTTTTTCGATGATCCAGCAGATGTTGGCAATTTGATCTCTGGTTCCTCTGCCTTTTCTAAAACCAGCTTGAACATCTGGAAGTTCACAGTTCATGTTTTGCTGAAGCCTGGCTTGGAGAATTTTGAGTATTACTTTACTAGCGTGTGAGATGAGTGTAATTGTGTGGTAGTTTGAGCATTCTTTAACATTGCCTTTCTTTGGGATTGGAATGAAAACTGACCTTTTCCAGTCCTGTGGCCACTGCTGAGTTTTCCAAATTTGCTGGCATATTGAATGCAGCACTTTCACAGCATCATCTTCTAGGATTTGAAATAGCTCAACTGGAATTCTATCACCTCCACTAGCTTTGGAGAGGACCTAAAATCAAAATGTATCTTAATCATTCACTGTTCAATGATATATAATTCCTATTTTTCTATTGTTAGTATTATATTTGGTTTCAGTAGCTTTAGTATGTCTACTCATCTTTAGAAATGATTTAAGAAGTTTCATCTTGTTTATAATTAATTCTTAATGATTAGTTTTGCAACCTGATGCAGGAAAATGTGACTCCCTTGTTTTTAAGTAGTTAAGGGTAAGAAAGGTTGGAAAAGTCTCAGAGATAGCACACTAAGTAATGTGGTCTATTAATTATATGTAATAGGAAACCTACATAATTCATTTTGGAAAGAAAAATTTGGGTTTCCAATTTTAGATGCATTTGTGAGCATCTGTGTGTCTATATATGCATGTGTATATGCATGCATGCACATGTATATGTACACATATATGCATGCATATAAATGTGTGCATATACATATGTATTATAATTTGATAAGATGTGATCTGTCTATCTGATATATTGAGATACTTGATTAAGAATGGTGGTGTTGTTAATATCCCATTCCCATCAGTGCTACCTTTTAATAAAGTTTACCTGTCTTATAAAAATACAAAAATCAGCTCGAACTGTTTGCTTTCATATCCTTGGTAATATCGATTTTGAACACTCCACATGTTGTCTTTTGTACCTTTGAAGATAAGATGTAATTATCGGAAAAAATAGGTCAATAAAAGAAGAGATTTGGGGGCTTATTAGTTCATCTCAGCCTGTCTCAAGCTTGATTTTTCAAAGAAAACAAGCCATTTGCATGTACTTTTATTGGGAAAGAAAATTAGCAGGATTCAGTCAGTGTTCCAGGAAAATTCTTGAAATTTACTTTAATTGTTGCATGTTTTCTGATGGTTAAAGCATCTATAAAATCACTCTGTGCGACATCCCTAATGTGTCTGTGAACTCTGAAGGAAATTTTGAGTAAGCTGCCATTCTGTAACATCTTAAATATGAGTGATATTTCTAGGGATGCATCCTTGATCTGTTATAGGCATACCAAAAATAAGATATTTAATTGCACTTTGATAATTATCCAAACTCCAATGTGGTTATGCTTATTCTGTGTAGATATAATTCTGCTCATCAGTTGTGTGGCAGTTCAGCCAGCCTTTCGAAGTGACCAAGATATCGCACCCCTCCCCACCTCCCCTTGTTAGACAATATAGTCACATCTTATCTGCTCAGCTCTTACTGAAATAACAAAAGCAATACTTCTCCAGCCTGAGCTTTGAGACTTAAAGATGTATTCATTTCAAACATGCATATTCATGAGTTTCCTTTCTTTTAGTTTATCTGTCCCTGCCTTTACTTTCCTAAATCTAATTTTAGCTTGTGTGTAATACTATGATATTTTGAGTGTACCCTTGGAAAAGACTAATGAATAAATTAACATAAATAATCCCTTAAATGCAACTGTATCCTAAACCATCTGTCTGTCTGAAGTCTGAGGTCTTCTATTTGATTAGTTGGACAAACCCCATGATTTTGAATAATTCTAGACCTGAACCACATGAAATCAAATAATAACATTTAAGGTAGGAAGATAGGTAACAAAGAAAGATATTCCCTGGAATTTTCTAAAGAACTTAGCATCACAGACTCATGGAACCTTGAGGATAAATAGAACAAAAGATCATGTGAAGGTTTTACAAACATTGGTACAATTCTCATTTGTTTTTTTCAACTGTGCATCTTGGCTTTCATGTTTATTTTATATTCTTTTCTTCCCCTTCTGTTTCTCTCAGTGCCCTTCATCTTTATAGGAAGAAAATTAGATGGTTTACCTTTTGCCAGCATAAAGGGAACCAGAGACACTAAACTTGTCCAGTCAAAAAGCCTCTTGCTTGAGTTATCTTATGAATAGTTTCAATAAATTTCAATCCTCTATTATTTATTGTATTACAACTAATAGCAAAAGTAATTAAGAACAAATATGAGATGAAAAGTATATTGTTATTTATATTATTGTTTACTACTTTGATGCTCCAGGCACTTTTGTATAAATGACCACTGATCCTTGCATGTAGCATGCAAAGAAGATGCTGTTGCTATTTTCCAAAGAAAGTAACTGAGTTTTAAGAAGCAAAGCGATTTGCCCAAAGGCATACAAGTAGGATTCCAGACTGGAAACATGAAATCTATCTACATCTGCTAAAGCACATTCCTTGGATAACTCTGATAATATAGAGCTCACCAAATGGTGAAGCAGGCAATGTTTCTTTTCATCTTAATGGAAAAAAAAATGTTTTCATTAGGAAGATCTTCTGAATATGAAGATGAACTCAAACTGTCTTCTGTCAAGCAACTAATTACTCAAGAGTGATCATAATCTATTACACTTATTCTCATATTTTCAGTGTTCAAACATATATATATGTATATATATGATAGAGATTATTATTCATTAACATAACTTTTTTTCTGAGAATGTTTCCCATACTCATGCAGAGTGACATCAAGTTTAGAAGTTAATTGAATACGTGCATGTTCAGTGGTGTCTGAATGTTTATGACCCCATGGAATGTAGCCCGCCAGGCTCCTCTGTCCGTGGAATGTTGCAGTCAAAAACACTGGAGCGGATTGCCATTTCCTCCTCCAGGAGACCTTCCCAACCCTGGAATCAAACCCACACCTCTTGCATCTCCTGCACTGGCAGGCGGATTCTTTACCACTGAGTCACCTGGGAAGCCCTATGCCAGCCAGCAATGAGACAACTGTTCAGTGTTAAACTAACCGAAAGTTTCTTCTAGGCATCTCAAAAGAAAAAAATGTATGTGAGGAATATTTCATTCACTTTTAGATGAATGAAATGATACAAATCACAATCTATCAGCACAAATTAGTAATTCATGTATTCATTTAGTTTAGTAAGGATTTAGAGTCACACACACACAAAAAACAACAACAACGCTTGCTTTACTTTTTCAATTTCACCCCAACTAGCTCAGCAGAATGTCATGTCCCAACAACCAAAGTAGTCTGAGTCCTTATTTTATTGCTGTGAAGACACAGATGATTTCAGTTACTGCTGGCAAGCTTTTAGTAACTTCTCAAGCTGATGCTGAAACTGAAATTCCAATACTGGGCCACTTTGAGTCTGCAAAGAACAGACTCATTGGAAACCGACTCATTGGAACCTGATGCTGGGAAAGATTAGGGCAGAAGAAGTGGGCAACAGAGAATGAAATGGTCGAACAGGAGACAGAGAATGAGATGTTACTGACTCAATGCACATGAGTTTGAGCAAACTCTGGACGATAGTGAAGGACAGGGAAACCTGGCATGTTGCAGTCTGTAGGGTCGCCAAGAGTCAGACGTGAATGAGTGACTGAACAACAGCAACAAAAGCAAAAGAAAACAGTGTTACCCTCTGAGCCCACATAGGCCAGTTTTTAAAAATTGTTAAGATGTGGAAAATTGGGAATCATATAAAAATGCATGGGATAAATGGCAGCTGTTCTGTTTCACTTTTTAAGTTAATTTATTCACTATAAACTGTTGATAAATTACACTATGACAAACACAGTGCCAGGACCTGATAGCGCACATGGAGATAGTACCTGGACCTTCATCAGTTGGAGTTTGCTCTCTCATGGGAAGACAAATGATTTTGTCATCATGTAACATGTTTTGCTGGGACACAGAGGATACAGAAGAAGCTGGGTCTGACTTTGCAGAGGAGTTGACATTTGCAGCATACTTTGAATTGAGATTAAGTGATCCTGGAAAGAGAAGGCCCTGAGAGTGAGAGGTGGGCAAAGAACAATATCGTTCTAAAAAAAATAAATAAATAAGGATATTTTAAAGAATTATAAGCAAAATAGCATTGATAATAATAATAATGGTGGCATCATCATGCTTTAACTATTCTAGAGATAATATGGTAAATAGATGGGATGTGGGTAAACGAGATTAAAACATTCTAGGCAACAGTGGATATGGGCTAATTTAAATGGGCTTCCCTGGTGGCTCAGAGGGTAAAGTGTCTGCCTGCAATGTGGGAGACCCGGGTTTGATCCCTGGGTCAGGAAGATCCCCTGGAGAAGGATATGGCAACCCACTCCAGTATTCCTGCCTGGAGAATCCGATGGACAGAGGAGCTTGGTGGGCTATATATATAGTCCATGGGGTTGCAGGGAGTCAGACACGACTGAGCGACTTCACTTTCACTATGAACAGAACATATTAGCTAAGTGATTTGAACAATCTCCATGTGCCATTTCAAAACCACCTTATGTGCATCCCCAAACAACTTTGCACAGCTGCAATCAGAAAATGCCTGATCTTAACCTTACCTCTGTGTACCTCTCCCTTTCTGATCTTGGGTTTCTTCTGACTTTGTGGCAAGGGACACCTGCAAAACCTGCTCTGTATTCACATAGCTGCGGATAAGAAGTGTGATAAGTTAATGCCCACAGAGCCATCCATGGCCAGGGGTAGATAAACGCTTCTTCCTTTAATCCAAAAGCAGTCAGTACTGAGACACATTTTATAAAGCAACCTAGAAGATCCCAAGTGATGAAACAGCAATAACCCATAGTGATGACCAACACCATAACAATACAATCAATCATCTATAGCAATGGCCAACATCATGACATATTTACATCGACTTTTATCTCCTCTCTTTATCACTAGCCTTGTTCTGCAGTCCCACTCCCTCTCTATTAATTCTCAAATAAACGATCTGCATGAAAGCCTGTGTTTTAGGTTCTGCTATGATGGTAAACTAGGACAAGGTATTGATTGATATAGAATATCTGATGTTTAAACCATGTTTACAGGGTTATTACCTTATTCTTTTAAAAAGTTATTTCCTTATAGCTGTGCTGGTTGGGCTTTTCTCTAGTTGCAGTGAGTGAGGGTGACTAGTTGTAGTGCTCGGGTTTCTCATTGCAGTGGCCTCTCTCATTGCAGAGCACAGGCTGTATCCACAAAGGCTTCAGGAGTTGTGGTCCCCAGGCTCTAGAGCACAGACTCAATAGTTTTTGTGCATGAGCAGAGTCTCCTGAAATATGTGGGATCTTCCTGGATCAGGGGTCAAACTGATGTCTTCTGCATTGGCAGGCGGATTCTTTACCGCTGAGCCAGCAGGGAAGCCCTTGTCCGTATTCTTAATTTGGAGAAAACTCGATGATCTCATGACTAAAGGCCCACAAATTCAGCAGATGTATGATTTGATGTTTTTAAGGGCAGATAAACAGCCACACAATAAAATGATCACACCCTAAGGTATATTCCAGCACGATAGCATTACTGGCTCAGTCAGATTCTCAGTGAGATCATATGTGAAACAAGTTACAAGAAAAAGAGGGGGGTGGTAGGGCAGGTAAGAATTAGAAGCTTGAACAGAAAAGTAAGGGGAGAGAGAGAAAGGCCATTAAAGAGAATTGTGCATATATTCATCTGCAAGCTACAGTCCTGAGGAAGCAGAAACCATAAGGAAACAGATGTCATGAAGCAGTAAAAAGATACCCAAAGCATAAAGGAAATGTCAGCTGGTAGTGAGAGAAAAAGAGAGCAGATGACAGAACAAGATGCCATAAGAAAGGGAGGGAACTTATTTCCATCTCTTGTTTCAGTCCTTCACCACAAGTACTCTTACAAAAAGAACGCATTTTTAGAAACTGTTCTATGTAATCCTATGACTCTTGTAACTAGAAGAGCAATGCTAAAATTTTGCCCATGATGCTTCTTCTGGTAATATACAACAGAATCTTCCCACAGTCCTGCACAAAAAGAAGTTCCATCCAGACCTCCCACATACTTCTTTGGAAATCTTCCCTTTTAATTTCTGCACATTTTCACTGATTCTGCTATCAGAAGCACAACCAGACAAAATCCTCTAAGACTCATGACATTGTGCAATAACTTGGAAATACCAAGCACTTTAATGTAATTATCTTGTCGAAAACAGTTTAGCAAACAAAAAGTCAAGCTTCTGATGGATTATGCTAATAGGTCTCAGAAGCAATCACACTGGTTATTGTGTTATTTTTCTTTCCCATGTGTCTCTCCGTTAGTGCATATCACTTGGTGGAGGATTGAGACAGACAGACAGATAGCATTTTTCTCTGTTTTTTAGAATTTGATATTAAATCAATATTATTATGCAAAAGCACAATAATAGAAGTGATTTTAGTGGTTATGAACTTGGAAATAAGGAAGTGTCTGATGGTATCATTATAATTCAAATACAGAATCAGAAACATAAATAATTCATAGAGAAAAAAATAAAACAAAAAGAGAATGTTAAACTGGAATTTTCCATCTGTGGAAATATTGATAGACTATGGAAGGGGCATGATCTAAATTAGATATTAGAAAATATTCCCTTTAAAGGAACAGGTAGCAAATATTTGTCCCCTGAGCCGAGCCATACAGCCTTTGTCATAACTAATGCAATCACAAGAGTAGAAGCATTTGCAAGAAGAGAAAATTCAGGCATTTATATTCAAAGTTGTTTTTGTTCACTCACTCAGTCATGTCTGATTCTTTATGAACCCATGGACTACAGCATGCCAGGCTTCTCTGTCCTTCACCATATCCCGGAGCTTGCTCAAACTCATATCCATTGAGTCTGTGATGCCTTCCAACCATCTCATCCTCTGTTGTGTCCTTCTCCTGCCTTCAATCTTTCCCAGCATCAGGGTCTTTTTTAATGAGTCTGCTCTTCTCATCAGGAGGGGAAAATGGAGCTTCAGCTTCAGCATCATTCCTTCCAATGAATATTTAGGACTGATTTCCTTGTGGATTGACTGGTTTATTCTCTTTGCAATCCAAAGGACTCTGAAGAGTCTTCTCTAACATCACAGTTCAAAAGCATGAATTCTTCGGTGCTCAGCTTTCTTTATAGTCCAACTCTTATATCCATACATGATTACTGGAAAAACCATAGATTTGACTATACAGACCTTTGCCAGTTAACTAATGTCTCTGCTTTTTAATACACTATCTTGGCTTGTCATAGCTTTTCTTCCAAGGAGCATCTTTTAATTTCATGGCTGCAGTCATCATCTGCAGTGATTTTGAAGCCCAAGAAAATAAAGTCTCTCACTGTTTCCAATGTTTTCCCATCTATTTGCCATGAAGTGATGGGATCAGATGCCATGATCTTATATAGTTTTCTGAATGTTGAGTGTTAAGCCAGCTTTTTCACTTGCCTCTTTCACCTTCATCAAGAGGCTCTTTAGTTCCTCTTTGATTTCTGTCATAAGGATGGTGTCATCTATGTATCTGAGATTATTGATACTTCTCCTGGCCATCTTGATTCTGGCTTGTACTTCATCCAGTTCAGTGTTTCTCATGATGTACTCTGCATATAAGTTAAATAAGCAGGTGACTATATACAGCCATGAAGTACTCCTTTCCCTATTTGGAACCAGTTCATTGTTTCATGTCAGATTCTAGCTGTTGCTTCTTGACCTGCATAGTTTTCTCAGGAAGCAGGTGACATGGCCTCGTATTCCCATATCCTTAAGAATTTTCCACTGTTTGTTGTGATCCACACAGTCAAAATCTTTACTATAGTCAATGAAGCAGAAGTAGATGTTTTTATAGAATTCTCTTGCTTTTTCTATGATCCAACAGATATTGGCAATTTGGCCTCTGGTTCCTCTGCTTTTTCTAAATCTAGTTTGAGCATCTGTGAGTTCTTGGTTCATACTGGTAAAACTTGGCTTGGAGAATTTTGAGCATTAGTTTGCTAGCATGTATAATGAGTGCAATTATGGGGTAGTTTGAACATTCTTTGGCTTTGCCTTTCTTTGGAATTGGCATGAAAACTGACCTTTTCTATTCTTATGGCTACTGATGAGTTTTCCAAATTTGCTGGCATATTGGGTGCAGCACTTTCACAGCATCATCTGTTAGGATTTTAAATAGCGCAACTGGAATTCCATCACCTCCATTAGCTTTGTTCATAGTGATGCTTCCTAAGGCCCACTTGACTTCGCATTCCAGGATGTCTGGCTCTAGGTGTGTGATCACACCATGATGGTTATTTGGGTCTTGAAGATCTCTTTTGTATAGTTCTTTTGCATATTCTTGCCACCTCTTCTGCTTCTGTTAGGTACATACTGTTTCTGTCCATTTTGTGCTCATCTTTGCATGAATTGTTCCCTTGAAATCTCTAATCTTTTTGAAGAGATCTCTAGTCTTTCCCATTCTATTGTTTTCCTCTATTTCTTTGCATTATTTTACGAAGGCTCTCTTATCTCTCCCTGCTATTCTTTGGAACTCCGCCCTCAGATGGGAAAATTTAGGCATTCAGATTCAAAGTTGGTAGAGTCCAAAGATGAGTCAGTGAGAGTATGACCTTTTGACCTACTGTAAAGCACATGGCTTCCCTGCTCAGATGGTAAAGAATACGCCTGCAATGAGGGAGACCTGGGTTTGATCCCTGGGTTGGGAAGATCCCCTGGAAGAGGGCATAGTGACCCACTCCAGTATTCTTGCCTGGAGAATCCTCATGGACAGAGGTGCCTGGTGGGCTACAGTCCATGAAGTTACGAAGAGTTGGACATTACTGAGCGACTAAGCCCAGCACGTAGCACATGGAACTCTGTTCAATGGCATGCGGCCATCTGGTGGAGGGGCGTTGAGGGAGGATACATGTATATGAACACTTGAGTCCCTTCGCTGTTCACCTGAAAACATCGCAACATTGTTAATCAGTCATATCAATACGAAATAAGTTTTTTTCTTTAAAAAAGAATATAGGCTTTTGGAAGAGGAGGGATGATTAATTTTTTGTGGGGGAGGAAGGCCGTTGCAGACTGAATTACCTAATGGATAAAATCTAAACAGGAGATTTATGTGCTGGGCTATACAGGTTAGTGCTTCTGGGGATGACCACCTGTGGCAGGAAGTAAAAGAAAGTAGAATTGAGCAGAGGGGGATATTAGGCTATAGTACAGTCTTTTTATTTATTTATTTTGACAGTGCCAGGTCTTAGTTGTGACATACAAACTCTTATATGCAATATATGGGATCTAGATCCCTGATTAGGCATTGAAACTTCCCTCCCCACCACCAACATAGGGAGCCCAGAGTCTTAGCCACCAGACCACCAGGGAAGTCTTGGCTGTAAGTACAGTTTTAACAAAGGCCTCAGACAATCATATGAGGGACCTCTGGAGTTGGAATGACCCTTCCATGAGTCCTGGCAATAAGGTACTAATATTTCCATATTGATTAATCTTTAGTGAAAGAATGCTCTGGAATGGAAGTGTATCCTGAGGGCAGAGGACTCTCTCCAGTGGAAGTGATCCCCAAAGAGGGAAGAGTGCTGAGGGCTGTCTGAATGCACCTTCATTCCTAAAAGAGGACCTGCTGACACATCCCAGTATAACTGTAGTCTACCCTTTACCTGGACCTTGTCTACCATTGATTATATTTACCTTTTTTTTTATTGCTAGTTTTTTTTTTCTTTTTATATATTCGTTATTTTTATTTTACTTTATATTTGGCCCCACCACATGCAGGATCTTAATCCCCCAACCATGGATGAAATCCACACCCCCTGCAGTGAAAGCAGAGTCTTAACCACTGGACTGCCAGGGAAGTCCCATACATTTACTTTTTTTGCATAAAGTTCTAGAAGCAAGTGCTCCAGTATTTCTAGGAAGAACAACAAGGAATATTAGTGGGATGAATCATTGTCCCTCCTCAACAGCTGTGCCAAGGCTGCAACTGATAGTCTTTGTCTCCTTTCCCCGTATCCATCCTAGACTCCACTGGTCACACTGGCTTATCTAGTAGCATGACCCAGATCCATATGTCGGAGAGACATGAGCTCATGTTCACCATATCCTTCTTAAAAGGAAGTTTGTTCTTGAGCTTGTCCAATTACAATCAAAATGGGAGACAGGAGTTCAAAGTGGCACCCAAGTGAATCACATGGATATGCCGAATGATTTCGTCTGCCCTTGTTTTGACAGTTGCACCAAAACAAGGGCCCTGCTTCCTTCTGATGATTGGGATTAACTACTCCATCAAGATGATTGTTCTGCATCTTGAGTGCTAGTCACTTTTCATGAAACTTGAAGTACCAGAAGAGAAGTTATAGTTTATATGTCAACAAGAATCTGGTGTTTCCTGGTGGAAGTGTTCATCCCTTTGAAATTAGAACTTTCAAATTCAGAGGCCAAAGTTGCAAGGATGACAAGAACAAATCAGTAGTTGTATATTCTGATAAGGGATTAATGCTAATTGGGACATTCCTGGGGTCCTGGGCCTGTGCTTTAAAGTGTACACCACGTGCTGGAAGATAACTCTCCATCTTCTCAAGGTTTTGTCTCCAGGCTAGTGGCTAAAACTGGCTATTCCATCACTGTCTGGCAGCTTCTGGCCAATGTGATATACCATATGACCTGTGGACCCAAAGTCAATTGCCCATTTTCTTCCACCTGAGGTATAAATAGGCTATTGGAAATGAAATGATATTAAGTAGGGCCCTATTGGTGGATTAATGATGATGGGGGCTTCTCAAATGGCTCAATGGTAAAGAATCTGCCTGTCAATGTAGGAGGCACAAGAAACACAGATTCGGTATCTGGGTTGGGAAGATCCCCCAGAGGAGGAAATGGCACTCCACTCCAGTAATCTTGCCTGGTCCCCCGGTCAGGAGAGCCTGGTGGACTACAGTCCAAAGGGCCACAAAAAGTTGAACACAGCTGAGTGACTGAACGCAACACACAAAGAGAATGATGATGGCAGAAGCCATACTAGCAGACAATGCAAACACAAGCCTGAAAATGTAGATTCTTCCTAGTTATTGTGTGACTTTTCAATGGTAAATGCTATTTGGTGGGTGTTAAAATATGATTTGAAAATTTTCACACATTGTGTCCACTTACTTTTGCTTTTCCATGTTCTTCTAGCTACACTTTTCTTCTCCCTGACCTTTTAAATAGTGTTCATATCATGTGTATTGTAACCTAAACTACTACTCTCTCTAGGCAGCGAATGGCGCACAGCCTCTAATCTTATCGTTTTTCTTTTTTTGCTGTGACATGTGGGAGCTTAGCTCCCTGACCAGGGATCGAACTTGTGTTTGCCGCATTGGGAACACAGTCTTCTAACCAAGGGACCATCAGAGAAGTCCCAGCCTCTAATCACTGATTAATCACTCTTCCATATGTATTACCTTTTTTCCTAAATCATCAAAATTAGCAATGGTCACCCAATTCTGCTGGTCTTATAATTGCTGTATTATGCATCTGTATTATACATTAAAGTAACTATTGTATTTGCTTAAAACAATGTAGTATCTCAGTTCATTATTGATGAAAGTTTGATGATCGCACTGATATCTTGTACCAGGAGGAAACAGTGCTCCACCTACCATCAGTGTTGAATCCCTTATTGTCAGCTGGATAGCAAGTGATCCAGCTTCAGAATTCCATCCTAGAATCTGAATTCTCAGAACATTCTTGGCACCAGCAGAAATAGGTTAAGTCGCCTGAAAGCAAACTTTGATTTGGAGATCAGTTTGCCATAGATTTGTTAGCAAACATTCTTGAAGTAAACACCTGTAAAATGGAAGAGAGAAGGACTGGCTAGAGGGAGAGGATGGGGTGTAATGCAGATACCATAGAGGCCTCAACCACCTCCATGAGGAATTCTGAAACTATAAGATAATCCTTCAGAATTTTCCCAGTAACCGGCAAGGGAACAAATTCTTTGTATAGCCACATTGACCAGTATTGGATGAGGACTGGGAAACATGTTATAAAAATATCACTGTTAATTTAAGAGGATAACCAGTAGATTACTGAGACATATATATAGTTAATTTTTAATAAAATGTAAACCCATACCTCTAATCTACAGCAAAACATCCATTCACTTCATCACTTATTTTAAGAACAGATAGTTACCTTGCAGAAAGTGTGACAGGTACCATGTTAGACATTGGGGAACTGTACATAAAGCTGATGGATGTTGCCCTCAGAGTTAAATTAACATGTAACATTTTATTTTTTTTTCTCCAGATTGAATTTAGAAATTCCTTTGGATCTTACTCAAATCATTCAATGAAGATAACAGCTTCTCTGTTTTTCAGTGCTTAGTGGTGGCTATACTGGGGCCAGGCTTCCCAGATGACGTTAGTGGTAAAGAACCCACCTGCCAATGCGGGAGATGTAAGAGATAGGGGTTTGATCCCTGGGTCTAGAAGATTTTCTGGAGAAGGGAATGGCTATCTCTTCCATTCTTCTTGCCTGGAGAATCTCATGGAAAGAGGAGCCTGGCAGGCTGTAGTCCACAGGGTTGCAAACTGAAGCAAGTTAGCACATAGCATGCACATAGTGGGGACAAAGTGTCAGATTAAAAACAAAATTTTAAAAATACATTAATGAGTAATAAAAAATCAAATCAGCTAATATGTGTAATTATAGAATTTTAGTGCTACAAATAAAACTAAATTATAGTAAACACTAAGAAAGAGTTAAACAGAAAGCAAGTATTTAGACTAAGTTGAGAGTGGCTTTTATTAAACAGTATATGAATAGGAGATGACCAAAGAAATGATTTAAGGACAAAAGCCTGGCATGTTAGAGAAACTATAAGGTCAATGCTACTGCATTTAGGGAATAACTAAATCCAAAAGTCCTGGCTTTTTCTTAAATACATGCTATAATTCCTGAGGATATCTGATGCATTTTTTTCACATGTTGCTATTCTTTGAAATCAAGACAACATACAATTGTTTGCAGCCCTAATCGCACTTGGCAGGGGGTTATTCACATTACTGGAATTCAATAGGCTTTTGATTAAATAACTATAAAATTCACTAATTTCACATACAAGAGAGTGGTTCTCTTTTAGGTCTTTGAGAATATTCTATAATCAAACTCACATTATTCTTTGATTTGAATTTAAAATAAAGTAGAGTGGGTACTTTTCATGTTGTTGTTTTTAAACAGCATGAACTCTGGCCAAAAGCACTTCAAGGAGCTAATCTGAGTGAGTCACTTGTATTTTTTAGTGAAGTTGTAAATTTCAGCCTGGATTAAAAAAAAAAAAAATGAAACCTCAAGATTTTAGCTTGCTGAAGGTAACACATAGGTAAATGGCAGAACTTGGAGCCTCTTAGATTTTCTGGCTTTCTATGGCTATAAAACATCAAAATCAGAGTAACAATGGATTTCTGAGTCTTTTTTTTTCTTTTTTTTAAATATTTCATGTCATATCATTGTTGGCAGGTGTTAAATTTTTATTGATAATGATGAGAACTTTCAGGGAAAGCATCAGCTCTTTAATTTTTAAAAAATGCCTGTCTTTGTGTCTTCCTTTTTAAAGGGCTCACCATTGCTTTTATTAAACAGATTGTAGACAGATTCTGAATTGCCTAGGCAATCGCTTAATCTGTTAGATCATTATTTCTGTGGGGGGAAAAAATGGAGCTTCCTAGGAGGCTTTTGTTATTATTTTACCATGAGTTATTTGTATTCAAAGGTATAAAATAGAAAGAATTGGAATAAAAAAAAATGGAGTTCAAAGTTTGGTTCTTCTAATACTAACAAGTTTTTTTTTTTTTTTCTTCATCAGGAAACTCAGTTTATCAACCTGAAAAGAGAGAAGTAGATAGATTAATCCTTGTGTCCTTTTCTACTCTATTGTACATGCAACATACATGGATTGCATCTTCTTAGGTCTCCTTTCTATTTCAAACTACTATTTAAAGTCAAATAGGACATATCCTATCAAATCAAGAAAGACAAAGCTTTTTGAGGACTATCACTGTATACTCTGATAGCAGAAAATATTCCCATTCCCAGATGCTGAGTGCTGGAGGCATCATAAATGACAGAAATAATGACTTAGTATTCATTCAATTAATTTATCTGAACAAACAATAACAGTATGTGACAATGAGTATGTGAGGATGGGACACTGTAATGTATGTGAGTTATTATAATAGTAAGTTATTCAGAAATGTTTAGGCTTGTGCATCAATAAGTCCCCTGCCATTGCAGTAAGCAGAGTCAGATGAAAAATACTGCCCTCTGTTCTCTTCCTAAACAAAATCTCCCATGGATCCTCACATTAGAAGGCTTTTTCTTAGAACTCTTTGTCTTAGTTTTCTTTCCAAACCAAAACAGGTTCTGTGGTAGGCAGAGCAATGGTTCACCAAAGATGTTCATGCCCCAATTCCTGAAACTTGGGTATGTTTGCATGGCAAAAGGCACTTTACAAATCTGATTAAAGATCTGGATGTGGAAAGATTTATCTTGGATTATTCCGGGAGTCTAATGTAATTGACTTCCTGGGTGGCTCAGTGGTAAAGAATTGTCTGCCAATACAGGAGCCTCAGGAGAAGTGGGTTCGATCTCTGGGGTGGGAAGATCCCCTGGAGTAGGAAATGGCAGCCCACTCCAGTATTCTTCCCGGGATTATCCCATGGACAGAGGAGCTTGGTGGGCTACAATCCGTGGGGTTGCAGAGTCGGACATGACTGAGCAGGCACGCACTCACTAATGTAATCACAGGAGACCTGCTAAGAAGAAGGCAGGAGGGTCAGGGCCATGACAGGAGCTGTGATAATAGACACAGCGATGAGAGACAAAGTGAGGCTTAAAGCGACACCGCCGGCTTTGAAGGCACGGGAACAGGCTATGAGCCAAGGGAAGAAGGTGGCCTCTGAAAAAAGTCAGGGAAACAGATTTATCACTAGAGCCTCTAGGAAAGACGTGGCTCTGCTAACCCATTCTAGACTTCTGACATGAGCAGTAAGATAATAAATGTGTGTTGTTTTAAGCTACCAAATTTGCAGTAATTTGTTATAGCAACAATAGGAAATTGATACAGTTCCCAATCTCAATCTCTTAAATTAATCTGGGTGAAGAGAAGGCAAAGATTCACATTATCAGCTCTCTATTGGTTATAAAGATTAAATGTTATTAAAATAAGACATTGAGATTTATATTTTGGTTGCCATGGTGATTATTAGATCTGTATCTATGTAATGTATTATTTTGAGTAACACGATCCATTTTGAATAAAACAAAATAATGCAACATATTCCTATGGTTCACTACAAATATATAACCCTTGGAAATAAACATTTCAGGTTTCACTTCAATAATTAAAATAGAATAATTGACTGTGTCCTTGGTACTGTATAAGTGTATGTATGTGTGTACATGTGTGTGTATTTCCAATACTATGTGGAGAGCATTATCTTCAAACATCTTTCTTAAGACCATAATTTCTAGTTACTTATTAGTACATGTTATCATTTCTGAATATTTATAGTATAAGTTAAATAGATTCATAACTACAAAATATTTGGAAATGTTACTGGCCTGTAGCTAATAGGTGAGAGATGGCCTGGGTTCCCAAACATTTTCGAGTTTTCACTTTCCCTTCTTTCTTATTTCATAAAATATCACTTCTATTATTCATCTGCCTCTTTTCCCCTTCAAATGAACTCTTTCTGTAACGCTGAGATGCCAGGAATTGACGGAATTAAAAATAGTGCATTTCTCTGAGAAATTACCATTATCAAAGGTTTCAGAGCATTACATTTCAAACATGAAGCTCTCTTGATAGAATTTCTAATGTCTGTAATCTCTAGTATTTTTAACTTTCACTTATAACAAATTTTAGAGTTTGCAGAGCACCTTGCTTTGGGAAGGACACAAGGCTTAGAGCTCTTAGTTAGGGCGCTGACCTCAGCTCTGCCACTTACCGGCTGCATGTGGACACTGGCAACCTCCTGAGTATTTCGTGTCTCGTATTTCTTATCAAAAAAAAAAAAGTAAATAAAAGTGAAAACAATAATGTTTATCTTACGGGTTTCTTTTGAAGATGAAAGGAGGTAATTTATGTAAAAACTATGTTAAGTTGTAAAACACTACTATGCAAATATAGCATCAATTTTTACTACTACTGCTATTTCATTGGGTAACTTGAATAAAAAGTTACCTTCAACCATAGTGACTTAAGACGATTGACATGTATAACATCACAGTTGCTGTGCATCAGAATTTGGGGTATGGCTTAGCTGAGTTCTCTGGTTCCAGGTGCCTTAGAAGGCTGCTGTCAGGGTGCAGCCATCTCAGCTCCCCACACCAGGAGATCTGTCTTCCCTGATGACTGAGAGGGTAAGAATCCACCTGCAGTGCAGAAGACTTGGGTTTGATCCCTCGTTAGGGAAGACACCCTGGAGGGGAAATGGCAACATGCTCCAATATTCTTGCCTGAAAATCCCATGGACAGATGAACCTGGTGGGCTACAGTCCATGGGGTTGCAAAAGGCAGACACGACTGAGCAGCTAAACGCACCCCAGCAGATCTGCGCGTCAGCTCACGCAGTGTTATTGGCAGATTCAGTTCCTTGAGCAGCTGGAATGAGGCGTCGGTTCCCAGCGAGCTGTTATTCCTGGGACCACTTTCAGTTCCCTGCTCCATGGGTGGGTCCGTAAGGAAGCTTACAACAGTCTTGGCAGCTGGCTTCCCTCAGGGAGCACGAGGGTGCAAGAGGAAGGGTGCTCAAGCTAGAAGCCACAGTCGCTCAGTAACTGAATCTCAGAAGTGACACCCCATTTTTTTTTTTTAACTGTGCAATTATACCCTAGTGTCTGTGGGGGACTGGTTCCAGGACACACAAAATCCAAGGATGCTCAAGTCTCTTATGTACAGTGATGTAGTCCATCCTACTGTGTACTTTCAATCACCTCTAGATCACTTATAAAATGGAATACAATATAATTGCTTTGTAAATAGGCATAAATACAATGCAATATTGTAAATGTAACCACAATGTAAAGAGTTTCCAGTGAGCAGTAATTTAAGTTTTGCTTTTTGGAACTTTCAGGATTTTTTTTCCGAGTATTTTCAATCCACCTCTGATGGAATAGTTGGATACAGAACCTGGTGATATGGAGCTGACTCTATTGTATTCATTAGAAGTGATTTCATTAAGTCCAACTCACACTCAAGTGGAGGGCTTTACTCAAGGATGTGAATTCTGAGAAAAGGGGGTTAGTGGGACCATTATCGTTATTATGCAGTTCTTTACACTGTCCTTTAAGAAAATTCTGAGCATTGGTCAAGGCATCTTCCTTTAAATGAAGTCTCTCAAATAGACTAAACACTCAAATCCAGTTTTAAAGCTCCACTTCCTTCTACATTTGAATGCATATTTTCCTGATTATATTAAAGTATAAGGAATATCTGATAACTTCTCTTACCAGAAGCTTTTATCTAGTGCTGGGTCTGGGTCATGGGATATGCCAAGTTGCAAAGTTCTGCAAAGCCCTTGGTTGCAGAAGAAAAACAGATTAATGCTCTTTTAACTATGACTGCACTAGTAGGTACAGCATGCAATCATGATTTCCAAAACAATTATTTTGAATTTCATAGCTCTCCAACTCTTTTTCTGGTACTGTGACAGGACTACTGATTTAATAGTGCACCAAGCTGCTAGAAACCAGAGGTTAAAACCTGTGGTTAAATGATTCTGGTGAGCGGTATTGAAAACTATCACCACATGGATAGTTCGAAGGCTCCGGGAAGGAAAGAAGGGAGGGTGGTATGGGGAAGAGGATAAAGAGGAAAATAGAACAAAACAGGAAAACCACCAGGCAGCTGAGACTTTCAGTGGCACTCAAATACTGCCAATTTTTTTTCCTTTCTTTTTTTTTTTTTTGTCACTCCAAATGTTAAATTGAAGTGATTATAAAGCTCTTGTTTGTTTTGTTTTGCTTTCAGTGAAAAAGTGAAAATTAAAAGACACTGGGAATAAAGTGTGGGGAGAGCTTTTGACAGCTGAAGGATGGAAAGCCCATTACCCGTAATCATAATAATACAAACCCGGCTGGACAATGCTGAGGGAGGGAACCTCTCACAGGAGAGGTGCTGGAACTGACCCAGGCCTGGCAGGCCCTGCGGCCATCACAGGAATGAGACTGCAAAGCCCCGGGGAGAAGCATTGAAGGCTGCCAACATGGCGGCCTCTGAAAGCTGCACTCTCCTTGACAATGGAAAGCAGAACTGACAGTGCTCTCATTGGCGGTGGGTGGGAAAATGCAGGAATAGGCCGCCTGCCCAGAGGGCCAGAGACCTGGTAGGAGAAGGACGTGAGGGGGCAGGCAGAGCTAACAAAAGAAACCTGCATGCCAGGGGAAAATATATCTAATCAGAAATCAGTTAAAGGGATGGACTGGGGCTTTAAATCCAGAGCATGACGTGCAAAGACAGGGAAAAAAATTTAAAAAATCAAAAAAGATTTTAAAAATGAGCACTTCTCCATGTGATAGAAATAAACTTAATTTTGTGTAAATGGAGGGGGCATGCTTTTTGTTTTTACAAATTTTATTGACATATGGAAAAGTGTACAAATTGTACTTAATAGCTCAATGAATCACCTTTTATTTTATTTTATTCCATTTATTTTTATTAGTTGGAGGCTAATTACTTTACAATATTGTAGTGGTTTTTGCCATACATTGACATGAATCAGCCATGGATTTACATGTGTTCCCCATCCCCATCCCCACTCCCGCCTCCCTCCCCATCCCATCCCTCTGGGTCATCCCAGTGCACCAGCCCTAAGCACTTGTCTCATGCATCCAACTTGGGCTGGTGATCTGTTTCACCCTTGATAGTATACTTGTTTCAATGCTATTCTGTCAGATTATCACCTTTTAACCAGCCTTTTAATTTCACCTTTAATCAGCTGTGTGTGCATGGTTGTTAAGTCGTGTCTGATTCTTTGCAACCCCATGGACTGTATCCCACCAGCTCTTCTATTATAACCAGCCCTCAGATTTAAATAAAAGGCCATGACCTGCCCTCAGAAAGTCCCATAAGCCTTTCTTTTACTTTTCACACCCTATCCCCAAGAATAATTACATTATTATTCAACAGCATAGATGAAAATCTCCATTTGTACTTCATATAAATGAAACCTTGTGGAATGCTCTTTTGTTTAGTCTGTTTTGCTCAACACTGTTTCTGAAACTCATCTATATCCTTTGCCAAGGATTTCTCATTTTCATTGCTATGTAGAATTCCAATGTGTGATTATATCACAAACAAATTATTTGCTCTACTTTCGAAAGGTATGTGAGCAGTTTCTACTTTGGGGGGATGTTTTTAGTAGTCTTGCTTTGAACATTCTAGTGTTGGTCTTTCACTGCCTATCTTTGGGCTCCATACCTACAGATGCAATTGAGAGTCATTGGCGATGCAAAGATTCAGCTTTGGTAAATACTGCCAAGTACTTCTCTAAAGTGATTGTGCCAATTTATTCCCCTGCCAGCAGTGTATGAATTTCCATTATTCCATACACATGCCAGCATGTACTATTGTTTGTCCTTAGCATTATAGCAATTATAGTAAGCATGGCTGGATGATACTTGAATGTATTAACTAATGTGTATTTCCTCCTTTCCTACCTCTTGAAGCTCAAACTGCATACCTCCACCCAGGCAGCTAGCCAAGACCCAGGACACCAAAGAGTAACTAGAATGGCTAAGACAGTGAGGTGGGTCCTAAGGAAGGGCCACATGAGACACGTTGAGCTAGGACAATAGCAAGACTGCCCTGATCCACAAGAATGTCAACTCCAGTAGGAGCACTTCTTATCCCCCTCCTCATCCCCTGAATTCATACAGAATTTGCCTCTCACTTAAATACTAGCAATCAATAGATAGCAAGGCAGTTACAGGGTGAATGAGCTTAATTGTGGCAGACTCAGCAACCCCATGGACTATAACCCACCAGGCTCCTCTGTCCATGGACAGAATTCTTCCCAGGCAAGAACACTAGAGCAGGTTGTCATTTTCTTTTTCAGGGGATCTTCCTGACCCAGGGATCAAACTTGCGTCTCCTGTGTCTCTTTCATTGGCTGGCGGATTCTTTACCACTACGCCACCACGCAAAGTCCTAGTAACAGGGTGGAGAGAAATTGAAATACCTTAGGAATGAAGTAGGAAACATGAGTGAACCCCAGCCTTGGTCTAAAAAATAGAATATTTGGCAAATCACTGGACTTCTCTGAACCCCAAATGTCTGCTCTGTAAATGCTAGAGATATTTCTTTACTATGCACAATATACTAAACTAACTCCTTAAAAAATTCCTCCAGTACTATTAATTTTTCATTTAGTAAAATGTATCAAACACTGTTTTCTACGTGGATGACATAATTCAGCTCACCCTTTTTTCTGTAGGTTTTAATGTCAATTGACCATTGGAATTGGAATTAGATTATAAATGACATTGCAAGTCAGGAAGAGAGAATTTACATTTCTGTAATTAAAATCAGATGTTAAAATCTTTTGTTACAAATAACAGTTCAAGTTTTATATGCAAAATACAAAGAGTAATTCTAAAGAGAACAATCATATAATGTTTCATGATTATTTTTAAAATAGTTCTCATAATGTTGATTCTACATAGTCACTGAGGTGAATTCAGTTGCTCAGTCATGTCCATCTCTGCAACCCCATTGACTACAGCATGCCAGGCTTCCCTGTCCAACATCAACTTGTCAACGGAGGTGAAATATTAGCCAAATACGTGTTAATTGATCTTCAGTATAGATGTAACTATGTGGTTAGGATTTCAGCATTTTCCTGTTTGCTTTCCAGATTCATTCCAGATATATGTATATTTTGTCTAGAGTATAAGTATAGAGTGTAGATATTTTATATTCATATTTGCTTGATTGTGAAAAACAAAGAAATAGATTCCTCCTCAAAGAAAAGCAGTTTGGATTCATCAGAAAAAGCAGAGGTAACCAAGAAAAATCTCCAAAAGGAGACCAAAAAAAAAAAAAAAACCCCTATCTTTAAGCCAAAGTCAGAGAAGCCATGGCAAAAACAACTTGGAAATGTTAGTAGCAGGAAAGCAGTTTTTCCAGAAACAATCTCTGCAAATCTTCAAATGATTCCTGCCTGAGTTCCTCTTCAGTAAATCAGAAAACCGTGAGATTTTTAAAAATCTTCATGGCTTGAAAGTAAACATTAACTTGAAGGCTGATAAAACTAATAAGTAAAAATCAAGTTTTAATATTCAGTGAAGTAATTAATAATTCTGTTCCAAGTTCCTGAATAACTCATAAACTAATTGAAGGAATGGGTATGATTCTTGAGTCGACTTCTGAGTGATGTATCTCTCTATCAAACACCTAAAGCAGGAATAAACCCAAAATGACAAAAGGTGTTTATAGAGGAGCCCTGACCAGGGTTCATTACAAGTTTTATTTGAACTTTGTTACCTGAAAATAAAGTCTTAGAACATTAACAACTATTTCTTTCAACATAGTGCTTCACATTTTTTTCTTTTAAAACTTTGAAAACATATATGTGTGTGTGTGTGTGTGTGTGTGTGTGTGTATGAACTTATCAGTGTATCATGAATATCTGTATCTATCTATCTACAGACAAAAAAAGAGAATCTTTCCCAAATCAAATTGCTAAAATTGATTCTGATGTAAGGCATCTGTTATCTTTTCTAAAGTGCTAACTGGACATATATGTCCTCTTATTAAAAAAGTGTTTTAAAAATAGTTAAACAGAAAATAGCCCAAGTTATAAAATGTCAATAAATATTTAATTTTATTTAAAAATTTACTTACTTGAATTAGCTTGAATCCATTCAACATGAATCAGCTGCTAGTTTATGATTTAAGGGTTCAAAGATTATCATCTAACGTAGAACTCATTGGCTTGTGGAAGGTGATTAGATTTCACAAATGTATTAATAAAAATACAACACTAAGCAATATATAGCAACATATTTTCTTTCATGTTAGATGAGAGGACTAAAACCAAAAGGTTTAATAATCTTATCTGATGCCTTACAATAAGTGATGAAACTCAGAACCGTCTGATGCAAATACACTCTTTAAAATGATGCCCTGCTTCCTTAGAAAAAAGCAAAGATAGATTCTGCTTCTGTAACCCAAATAACAAGGCAATGAGGACCACAGATGGCATCCCAGCTGTGTCTGATATACACCTGGGAAAGCAGTGTCACCTGAAACCGTTTCACATCACACAAACAGAAACAAAGTTTTGCCAATTATCTGGTTAATCCTATTAATTTTAGTGAAGCAATGAGGTTTCAGAATGCATTTTATTTAGCCTGAAACTTTGATTTGACTGTCTGCATCTATTTAAGGAACTGGATAATCAGGAAATCTTCACCGAGCCCTGCTTGGCCATTTCCAACTATTAAATAATTTCTTAATTGATATGGTGTAAAATTTGGATATTCTGTCTTCAATACTGCATATGCTTGTTATATACTATTTTGGATCATGCAAAGATTGCTACTTACTAATTTTCAAAGATTGTGTGGCATATGTTTGATGACATCGTAGAATTAGGACTTCAGGTATCAGAGTGGCAAGTTAGAATGATGAGGAAGGAGGAAGAGGAGGGTCAGAGGGCTGGAAAGTAAGTTACTTCTATTGTAATTTAACACCTCTTTTCTGTCAATCTAGAGAGACCTTTAATGATGTGTGTGTTTATTTTAAAGACAACTTGGGGAGAGACTGTTAACTGTCATCAAATACATTTTATATGATCATTCTTACATTCATCTATTTCCCATACATTCTGAAATAGAAAAGAAAGTTTCATCTTGTCATTCTCTACACTAGATATTAATTCCTAGATGAGTTTGAATTTTTTTTGCAGTTGAATGGTGATAAAATGAAGCTATTTTGAAGCACATTAAATCAGCAAATTTGAACACTTTGATGCCAATGTTCATTTTATTGCAAGGTATCCTATTTTCACCTTCATAAAATTGAATGCTTGCATGTACCATATAATTAAATTTAGCCACACCAAAAGCTCAGGTCTATGCATTTATTAACTCTTCACTGCATTACTACCTAGAAACTTTGATGAAATTTACCATAGTTTCCTACTAGGTAAGTTACTCATCTAGTAAGTAGCTCAAGTCTGGAGTTTAGGAAAAGCAAATACTATTTATTTCCATGGTCCCAATCACAGTGACACAGTATCGTCCTGGCAAAGAAATCTACGACTGGCAAAGAATTCTTTGCTCCTGGGATATGGGACTTCCTTCCATGTTGGCTCTAATATCTGCCCTTAGGATCAGAATTGCTCTTCTGAGGGAAGTGGAAATTAGTTGTTGCTTTTCAAGACTGAGATTTATAAAATACATTCTGGCTGGTCACCAGAAAATGAAAATTTTGCAAATCTTGGAAAGTTTGAAGCTGCTAAAGGAGGCATATGCAATCTGTTCCTTCAGCAGGATTTTATTCAGATCAGTTCCACAGGAAACCTACCGGATATAATAAGAAAAAGGACAGAGAGGAGCAGATTCACTGGAATAAAAACTCACAAAGCACCCAATCTGGAAGTCGTACATGATAGATGTGCTTTTTAAGTCAAAGGGCCATGGCCCCATCTAATCTATTCAACTAATTGCTGATCTATTTTTGCTTCCTCGATTCCTATTTTTGCATTGCAAAATATAAACTAGTAGTCTCTCCTGCCTCATCTCCACTCACCCCCTCCACCTGTCTACTCTCTGATCTAAACAGATGACATTTTCCCAAAGGCCCTCTGATTTACCCTTCTGTTTCCTCACTTGATTATCTCTGTTTAGATTACCTGTTATATGCTAATTGGTTAAGTACAACCCAGAAGTTACTGCTTTGATGCCAGTTCTTTTGTGGCTATCCTCGACTGTCTGTCAATCAGTCTTCTCAAAAGAACTGACTGTACATGCTGTCTCCATTTGCTTATATCCTTGTCACTTCAATCCACTTGGATCTGGCTTTGCCATACTATACCACTAAATGTGTCCTTACAAAGTCAGTAAAGCTGGCCATACTGCCCAATGAATGGCTTTCTCTGTCCTCATCATACTAGATTTTTCTGTAGTTTTCAAAGGAGTAAACAGTAGTTTCATTTAAACAAATAATTATTTATGTGTTTATTTGACTGCACCAGTTCTTAGTTGTGGCATGCAGGATCTTCCATCTTTAATTGCAGTGTGTGGGATCTAGTTCCCTGACCAGGACAGAACCCGGGCCCCCTGCATTAGGAGCACAGAGTCTTAGCTGCTGGACCCCCAGAGAAGTTCTTACAGTGGCTTTCTTTTTGAAACACTCTCCTGTCTTGCCTTCTGAAACTCACCTCTTGATTTTCCTTTTAATTCCTGGATTTCTCCTCTGTCTTTTTTTGTTGTCGTTATCTCCACTCTATCCCACATTTGATCCAAGTTTTGTCTCCTCTGTAAATAACAGCAGTTCTTTATTTCATTGTCTAAGCACTGAACTTTGTGGAATGGTCTCCCCACAAATGTATACAGGCTGATAAGCCAGTATTCTTTTTGTACTATTCATCTGTATTAATGAGGGTTCTCCAGAAAAACGAAAAAGCACTCTAGATAGACAGAAGATAGATGGGTGGGTGGATGGATGGATGAATAGTTACATAGATAGATATGAACAGATGATTTTTTTTTTTAAATAAAGAATTGACTCACGTGTTACAGAGGTCTAGAAGTCCCACAACGCTGCCATTTGCAAGCTGGAGACCCAGGGAAGCCAGTTAGAAGGAATGAGAGCCAGAGAGTGATGGTATAGATTCCAGCCTAAGTCTGAAGACTTGAGGGCCAGGAATGGTGGGGACAGGAGAAGACCACTGTGCCAGCTCAAGCAATGGAGCAGAAAGAGTGCGCAGATTTCCTCTTCCTCCACTGTTTTGTGCTATTGGCCTTCAATGGATTGAATGATGTCTACCAGTATTGGGAGGGCAATCTGCTCTGCCCAGTCTTCTAATTTGAATGCTAATCTCATCTAGAAATGCCTTCCTGACACATCCAGAAATAATATTTAGCAAGATATCTAGACATCTCATGATCCAGTCAAGTTGTCACATAAAATTAACTAGCACTTCATCCAAAGGAATGAGAACCTGTTGAGCATTAATCTAGTCCACAGAGTATCAGGAAACATGATATCATGTTAATATCTAGGTAGATGAGTCAATAGGATTACACAGCCATCACACAATAAGAAACATTTATGCCCTGAGATTGAAATAGGAAATAAAAATAATCGACCAGATAAAAGCTCTCTGAAGCAAACTCAGGGAGCAATCTTTAACCAGAGCACAGAGATGCAAATAGCCAGATGGTTTCCACTCACCAGGCTGGGAAGGGGAAATGTAATGTCTCAGAGTTATCATTCTGAAGCCTGACTGTCTCGGCCTTATGGGGTTTTGTCATCTGAATCTCCAAAGGGTGAGGAAACATCTTCATGCTGGAGACAAAAGCTGCTTCAGGACTCCGGAGCTGCACAGGGCACACACACAGTCTTCTACATTGTCAGACAAACAGCTGTTACCCATGTCTGTGAAAAAGCAACAGCTGATGTTTTCTGACATGGTGTTATGTTTACATATCATGGAGTAATGAGTTTGTTCCATGTTGAAAATGAAGCCATGAAAAGGGGCAGTACTGTGACACTGTAGGTCTTGTCATGAAATCACATCATCTCAGAACTGGAAAGATTCTTGGTCTTTTAAGCATGAGCCTTCATCAGAACCTAGAATCAAACTTAAATGTGCAGTGGCAATTTTATTGGGTTCAGAGCATCTCACTTTAAAGGGAAAGCTGAAATATCACAGTATGTCAAAACAGAAGATTAGCATCATGAAAAATTTTGAGGGGGAAAGTGGGACAATGAAACAGCTGAAGTCGGTAGGAATGTTTAAGCAAAAGAAGAATGAAATGGTGAGAAAATAGAATCCATGGAAAATAGACTTAACTGTTGCAGTTTTTTAAATCCATTTCTATTGAATGTATATAATTTTAATATAATTAGTATACATTAACATTTTTATAATATTAAAAATAATTTTTACAATGCTTTGCAAGAATATTGATTTAAATCCAATAGAAATAAGAATGTTCTGAGTCAGGACTGTTCAGACATGGAGCATATTTCTTGAGGATGAAGTAATTTCCATGTCTTTGGTCAAACATACAAAAAAGGCATTTCAAAAGAGCTTACTATCAAATTGTTGTTGTTGTTCAGTCACTAAGTTGCATCCAGTTCTTTGTGACACTGTGAACTGAAGCACACCAGGCTTCCCTGTCCTTCACTATCTCCCAGAGTTTGCACAAAATCATGCCGATTGAGTCAGTGATGTCATCCAACCATCTTATCCTCTGTTGCCCCCTTCCCTTCCTGCCTTCAATCTTTACCAGCATCAGGGTTTTTTCCAATGAGTGGCCTTTGCATATAGGGTGGTCAAGGTATTGGAGCTTCAGCTATAACATCAGTCCTTCCAATAAAACTCAAGGTTTATTTCCTTTAGGACTGACTGATTTGATCTCCTTGTAGTCCAAGGGAGTCTCAAGAGTCTTCTCCAACACCACAGTTTGAAAGCACCGATTCTTCTTGGCGCTCAGCCTTTGTCATGGTCCAATTCTCACATCCATACATTACTACTGGAAAAACCATAGCTTTGGCTATACAGACCTTTCTTGGAAAATGATGTCTCTGCTTTTTACTATGCTGTCTAGGTTTACATAACTTTCCTTCAAAGGGTCAAGCATCTTTTAATTTCATGGCTGTAGTCACCATCCACAGTGATTTTGAAGCCTAAGATGATAAAATCTGTCACTCTTTCCACTTTTTCCCTTCTATTTGCCATGAAGTGATTGGAGCAGATGCCACGATCTTAGTTTTTTGAATGTTGAGCTTTAAGCCAACTTTTTCACTCTCCTATTTCACCTTCATTAAAAGTCTCTTTAGTTCTTCTTTGCTCTCTGCCATTAGAGTGGTATTTTCTGCATATCTGAGGTTGTTGATATTTCTCCTAACAATCTTGATTCCAGGTTGTAAACTATCAAAATCAATGTCTATTAACATCTTTTAAGTGTCCTGCCATTTATAACTTAGAAATTAAAGAATTGCCTTTTATTTCTACCTTTGAAAAAGTCATTGTTTTAAAAAATGATATTGAGATGGAAAATAATTTTTATGTTTTATACAGGCATACTAAAGGCAAATGTAGCTTTCTCAGAGCTATGTTTTGATTGTTTCAGTTTGTTATGCAATCTACTTGCCTATTATCTATACTGTTATGACAAAGAAATAAGCCAGTTCAAATTTGAGGGGGAATAACAAAGATTTATAAACAGAAATGTGAATACTGGATCCAACTATTCTAGTGCTGACCAAATTATTCACATTCTTTTCTCTAAATATTTAGAATAAGAGGCTCATATCCATATCTTATGTTTCATCTTGTAGGTATTCAAGACCTGAGGTGTTTTTAATAGATATTTCAGGACAGATGGGTACCAGTCATTAACATTCAGCTAAACTGGGAGATTGGAAATGTGCCCTGTTGAATATGAATTTCTCTTCCCATCCCTGTGTTTGATATGCTCCCTGTTTCTCAGCTTCTTGCTTCTTTATTCCATTTTCCAAGTCCCTGGACATGGCATATCTTTACTTGGAATTTCTCAAGTATTTTCTTTTATATACAGTGGGAGATGACTGGCCGAAACCAGCATCTTTAGTAATTTTATGTCCCCTCCCTTTCCCAACCACATTTACTATCACCTTTTAGTTTTTTTGGTACGCTGTCCTGCCCATCTGGTCCTGGGAGCATACTCACTACATTAGTCATGATAAAGCAGTGGTGCCCACATCTTTAGTTCTCCAGAGTATAGCTCCTCTTTTAATAAACGTAAGGGATTACATTACCTCTATTAAAAGAATAAAAATTCAAGTGAGAAAATTTTAAGGATTTTCATGGCTTTATTTTTTTTATTTTTAGCCACTTACAAATCAAGCCTCAACCAACATGACAAACAGAAAGGATCTCTGAAAAACTATGTAAGAGATTTTATAGGGAACAGTAAAAAGCAGTTTAGCTAGGCAAAAAAGTGGGTTGGTTATTAAAATTATAAAAGGTTATAAAAGGTTAATTTCCTTATAGGTGATGGTAAAGGTTTCTCAGACAGGTTACCTAATATACTAGTTTGAGATTCCATTTCTAGAAAGCTGGAACTATAGGTTAATCTCAGTTTTGTGACGTGTGGGCTTTAGAATATGTGACTCTATTGGGGGCGTATTTTCTTGTCTTTCTCTCCTTCCTCTTTTCAATCTCTTAACCGTAGACTTTGAGTTCTCCATACACAACTCCTCATTCTTCACCAGGTTTCTCTAGTAAGTATTTGAGACTATGATTTCTTCACTCCTTTCTGTTCCTAATTTTTTATCATTTAGGGATCCTTCCAAACTTTCTGGTCCATAGATTATCTTTCTGATCTACCCACTAGCATCTCCATCTGCATACCTTTATTTCAGCACCTACCTTACCAGGTTGTAATGATGTCTCTCTATCTCTATTTCCCAACTTTCTGCAAAACCTTAAAAGGAGGAATGGCTTCCTATTCTCTATTTTTAATGCCTATTACTGTACCTGCCACCAAAATGCTTAATACTTGGAATAAATAAATGAATGAATATTTCCTTCAGAAAAACAGCAAGACCTTTTCTATCATTCTCATTTGACAATCAACATTTTCCCTAAAGATATCCTTCCACTCTCTTAAAGAAAGATAGGTTCATCATGAGACAGTCCCCATTAGAATTTAGCCTTAGAAGATTTCACTTGATGAAGAACATAAAACCTAAATGTGTAGTTTTCATAATGTAACACCTTTCGTGACCTTAACAATAGCTTTGTGATTGTGGCATTATAATGAGCATAAACAGGTAGCAAAACAGGATTGTGCCAATAATAAAAAAACTCTCACTTTCCCAAAGGCCTCAGCAGCTCACCCAACATCCCAGAGCTTGCTGCAGTTATTTCCTCCTAGAGTACAAAGACCGCAGAAGACTAAAGAGAAGATTAAATAGATTTTGCAAAATCAAAATGTGATGGAACTACATTTCAATTAGAGGGGGAATGAGGAGAGGAAGTGACAAGGGAGGAAAAATGTGTGCAGAGCATCCGCCTCTCTAATCTCGGAAAACAGAGCCTCTCCTTGGGGCTCAGCTCACACAGACTAATCACAGAAATCATGGAGCGAGGATGAGAGAAACTCCTGAGGAAGCAAGGATCTGACAAACTTCCCTGATAACCTTGACTGCCTGGCCACAAGAATTAGGCTGGGCTTTGAAAGTGTAAGGGAACCTGCCTGGCAAACAAGCTGAAACTACAAAAAGTTTAATTAAAGCCAGTGGGGGGAATGGTGAAAGTGGGGAATAATTAGGGCAGCAAGAAAAGAGGGGAAAAAAAGAGAAACCCGAGAATGATTAAAGGAAGGCTCTGGGGGCATGAAGCTACCTAGATAGCATTCTGTTGACAACTGCTAAAAATGAGTTTGATGTTTTGCCTACTTGTAGTTTAAACTTTTGGTTCTCAGGGTGTCTCTGTGTGTGTGTGTGTGTGTACATCTGTATGTATGTGTTATCCTCTATTATCTGTATTTTTCCTTGGCTACCAGCTGGGTGGGAGTGAAAAAAATGCCATGATCCAAACTGGATTTTAATGAGGACAGTTCACTGCCTGCCAAGTCCTTGGGAATGAAGTTGGCAGGCTGGACCCACTGGTCCTGGAGGGTCCCTGCTCCGGATCTGAAAGCCCCTCTGTTAAAAACTTGGCAGCATTTCCACAGCTTCTCTTCACCTCTGCCAAACAGATGAAGGCAGCGTCTGGCTCTGAACAAGCAATGCTGAAAGTTGCCATGACTGTCAAAGACCCAAGGAAGGAGCACTTCCTTCCCCTGACATTAGTCAGCTTCAAATCCAACCCAGGGATCCTCTGCTGTTGTCACCTTTCCTGAGACATAGCAACTTCTTTTTTTTTTAGTCTTCATAAAAACCAAAGATGTCACTGTCTACATTTAGTTTGGTAAGGACCCAAGAAGAAAAATTCTCTTTAAGGAGTTGTCCTTATGGAGGGTACTGCTACTTACTGATATGTCTAGAGACAAGAGCTAGTGTGGAAGAATTTCAGGCAATGAAACTCAAGTTTTGGGAAAGAATCAGATTCCAGGTTTCCTCGATATGAACTTAAGAAAAGGTTGGAATTTTTGATGGAAACATTATGGGAAAGCAACAAAGCTCTGTAAGCAGGAAAAGGGAAAGTTAGTAGCTTAGTCGTGTCTGACTCTTTGTGACCCTGTGGACTGTAGCCCACCAGGCTCCTCTTCCATGCAATTCTCCAAGGCAAGAATACTGGAGTGGGTTGCCATTTCCTTCTCTAGGGGATCTTCCCGGCCCAGGGATTGAACCTGGGTCTCCTGCATTGGAAGTGGATTGTTTCACTGAGGGAGACTAAATGGCAGCTTGACATCCATGCTTTTTTCTGTAGTAGATACCTAAGAACAGATTCACCATGAAAGTTTTTCTTGATATAATTTTTTTCTAATGGCAACTTAACTGTTTAAAACTTCAATTCACATTTCCTGAAATGGAGATTTCTAATGCCAGTGCCCTTAGAATAAATAAATAAGTATCTGAATCATTACTAAACCAATGTCATTATTTCCTTTGAAAAGAGAACTGGCTTAACAAGTTGTTCATTCAAATGAAGTTACTCTATACTTTTCTGTTGTTATACTATTGTTTTGGTTAGTCATATGAAATCACTTTGGAATTGAATCATTTATAAACTGATTGGAAAATACTTCTTATCATGAAAATATTCTAATAAGTTGCTCAGATGAGAGGCTTGTTAGCTTAATTGAAGGACTGCAGAACAGAATAAAAATGTAGATTTTAATGTTAGTGCTACATAATTTATACTATATAACCAGAGTTAAGTCTCTTTACTTCTCTGAAACTTACCTTACTCATATGTAAAATGAGTGGGTAGGTCCAAAAGAGTGGTGGGAACATGGATATGACCTATACAAAGAATGTGTGGAGATTTATAATTTTTTTCATTCAAAATTAGAATATATTTATATAGGATAATGGGGGAAATGTGTATTTTTGACCTGCTTTGTGTAAAACAAGAATGCTACCACAAAAATGTGGCATTGTGTTAGCCAATGTGTTCAATATGGTTTCCAAAGACAGGTGCAATGGTATCTTCCATTCCACCTACTCTTCCATAATGTTAACTTGACATTCATTCCATTGAGAGTTTGGTGTACATCACTTTTTCTTTAAGCTGGTTGGGTTTGTGTCTGCTTTGACCAATAGAGTATGATGGAAATGATGCTAGGTTACTTCAATGGTTGTGTTACAAAAGTTAAAGTGGCTTTTGGAACATTTGCCTTTGGAGCCAATTAAGAAGTCTAACTTTCCTGAGGTCTCTATGTCACATGCAAAAGTCGTTCATAGATGCTGTAGTCTACAAGCCCAGCTGAGATCTCAGTCAACAGCCAAACATGTTAGTTAAGCTACCTCAGATGCTTTTGCCCCTAAATATTTAGTCTTACCAGCTGAAGTTCTAGACATCATGAAACAGAAATAAGCCACATCATTGTGTGGAATCCAAATTCCTGACCCACAGAATCCATGGTCATTGTAGAGTGGTCATTTTCTGTCACTAAGTCCTGGGGACTTAGTCAGGCAGTACTGAGCAAATAGAAATTTTAAACTTGGAAGTAAAGTCTTATGCAATATTACATATTGTACATAGTATTATACTATGCCAGAGCCAACTATGGGCTTCCCAGGTGGTGCTAGTGGTAAAAACAAAAACAAAAACCCTGCCTGCCAACACAGGAGACATAAGAGACACGGGTTCAATCCCTGAGTCAGGAAGATCTCCTGGAGGAGGGCCTGTCAACCCACTCCAGTATTCTTGCCTGGAGAATCCCATGGACAGAGTAGCCTAGTGTGCTATACAATTCACAGGGTCGCAAAGAGTCGGATGCAACTAAAGCGATTTACCATGCATGCACACATAGCCAACTATACCATACCTAATAAAAATATAAACTGTGTAATATTGATTTGGGGGCCAAGCAGAAGCAGTCAAAGTTTTTAGGAAAACTCTAATGAAAGCTGGAAGGACCTTGATGGTCAAGGCTTGGAAGACTGGGGAAAATGTAGTATAAAAGGCTGTAAGAATGGAGACAGTTTATGAAATTGCAGAAAATTTGGTAAAGCTGTCACCTTGAATAATGTAGAAAATCTGAAATGTACTTCATTAACTTGATGAGATAGTGATGGATATTTACCAATGGGTTATTGAAGGTGCCATCTGCCTTCTTTAATAAAATAAGACAGAGATGGACTAAAGAACAAAATATTCAGTTCTTAGGTATAATTTGAAGGATATATAAAGTGTCCAGTACAGTCTTTCAGAGAAGAGTGGGTTCTCAAATTAGGAAAGGTCTTCTAGATGAAGATCAATTCCAAAATGGAAATGTAATACCCATTGTTAAGACTTCAGAAAGATCTAAGATGATGTCTCAAAGGATGCTTCAGAGAGCCCCTTGCAAGGATCTTTAAGAACATACATTTCACTGATGCAGCAGAGTTTTTATATGTTAATAGTGTGATAATACTTGGGCTTTCTAGATGGTGCTAGTGGCAAAGAACCCACCTGCCAGTGTGGGAGACATAAGAGACATGTGTTTGATCCCTGGGTCAGGAAGATCCCCTGGAGGAGGCCAGGGCAACCCACTCCAGTATTCTCACCTGGAGAATCCCACAGACAGAAGAGCCTGGCAGGTTACAGTCCATGAGGTCACAAAGAGTTGGACAGAACTTAAGCGACTTGGCATGCATGCATGTGATCATACTCATCCTCAGCTTATACTTTACAATTATAGCCACAGAAGACAAATACAACTTTCCCTATTTCTTAATTGTGAACTGCAAGAAATAATGGTTGTAAGCTAATGTTAACTGAATATGAATTAAATAACTGCTTTTCTCATAATTAGTTCAAGTAGTTAAACATACTCATTCAGTATACTCCAGAGCACTATGCCCAGGGGCTTGGGCAAACCATTGCAAACTTCTTGGCTGAAAATGACTCCTATCAAAGAAACTGAAGTGATTGGTACTTAGAGAAAAAAATGACCTTGGCTTTTGAACTGTCCAAACACAACAAGAAGTGTGTCTATAAAGCTATGTATAAAAAAAAAACAAAACCAAACAAAAAACAAGCACATTTGAAAGAAAATGTTGCATTTTGGAAAAATTCTGCTTGCATCATCAAAAAAAAAAAAGAGGTTATCTGTAGCATATAGTATTTTCCCCATTGCCACTCAGAATGCTTACCTAGGGCAACTATGCTTAACATATCGAGTGGCCTGTCTTACCAGGCAGTATTCCATCTAAATTACAGGAACACTAACTATCTTACAAATATATGCTCCTGTGTTGTAGGGCCACACACTGGGAGACTTTAGCAGGTCTCAGCTGTGAGGAGCTCATTGGAAAATAAATGAGTTTGTTTCCATAAACACAATAGTGCTTCTTATTAAATATCAGGAAGAGATCACTATGAAGTGTAATAAAGTAACCACAAGCTGATAGAAGTTAATGAAGTGCAATTCAGAGAGGATGCTGTTAATGATAAAGGGTACACACCTGACTTTGGTTGTCCCAGAGGGTGGAGCACAGAACCTTGTCATATTTGAGCCAAGTGTTTGGACCCTGTCTATTTATGGAAAAATAACACTCTCTTCTTACTTGGGAGCATTCCCACTGAAATACTGCTTTTCAAAGAGGGAATGAGCCTTTCACTTTCAAATTTGAATGTGAAAATAACACTTCTATACATTTCATGCGGCTGCCAGAAAATCACCATTGTTTCTACTGCGACTTTTCAAGGAAATCTAGTCTTTGTCCCCTGAACATAGAAGCATTGTAAAACTGTCAGACAGGAAGCCCTCCCTTGAGGAAAGACACATTTACAGTATGACCCAGCAGCTGTTGCGGGAATCTCCCAGCAGTAATATTTACAGTAGTCCATTTCAGGTACTGTCAGTGCCACTCAGACTGCAAATTCAGTGCCATCATCATTATTGAAGCTAATGGTTAACTGAATCTGAATTAAATTGCTCTTTTGGTCATAACTGGACCAAATAGCATAACATACACATCTACTCAGGACAAGGGCAGCCTCCTCCTTAGAGCGACAGTGCTGAAAACGTGTTGTCTCTTAAGAAGGTGTATTACTCGTCTTTCTGACCACACTTGGGAATGTTGTTTTCCCCTGAGATGCAGGACATGGCATCACATTGCCCTGGGAGGTGACAAATGTCACTCTGGATATGAGAAGTTCAAATGCCAGGACTGTTACACATAGGCACATTTCTACTTATATGTCGTCACAGTGCACAGTGTTGCAAAACTCACATGTGCGAACATTAAATAAATTAAAAAAATAAATAAATGCAAGCTCTTGGTTCATTGAGATGTGCTGCCAATCTAGACAGAATGTATGGATTTGGAGGTTTAGATTAGTAAACAGGAGCTAATTGAAATCCATTGTGACACTTTACAATCACAAAGCTAGTTCGGAAAAGATGTATGTTGGAACCCTGGCCTGTCGAAACTTGATATTAATACTATGTTATGCTAAGTCGAGACTTAAATATATTTCCTCTCCTCCTTTTACCACTCTATGATATCATGGTCACATTACTTTCAACATTCCTCTCTGTCTATCCTCTGCCTATCTCTGTGTGTGTGTGTCTCCCTGCCCTCCCACCACTTCCTCTCCCTCTGTATCTCTTACTGAACCAGACATTAAACAATAAATATCACCAGTTTATGTTTTTTAGCTTCTGTGTTCAATGACCCTCAATATTCTAATAATCACCATTATTTCCAATGTCAACACTCAAAACTAATTTCACCATTACTTGCATTTTTCTAAGGAAGGCATGTCCTCCTCTCACGCATTCTATTGTGAAAAAAGGTAAATGTGTGACAAGAAGAAAGAATATGAGATTTCAAACAATGCACTATGACATTATTGGAGAAAAAGGGGGCAAGGGAGTGTGGAAATTAGCAGAGGTTGGCCAAATACAGTGGATAAAAAGAAGAACGATCTGTCATCTATTATCTTCTACACACCAACTTTTCCTTGAAGAAATTATATTTGACATCAGAAAAAAAGCTAGATAGTCTTAGATAAGAGGAGAGCCTTTAAAATAACATATATTTATGAAGATTCAGCCTCCTTGTCATTTTCTCAGCAACGTAATGTCCACTGAAGCCATATCTAAAGTCCACTTCTTTTTGTCTTTGGCCATGAGGTGCACATATGGGATCTTAGTTCCCTGACCAGGGATCGAACCTGCATGCCCTCTGCAGTGGAAGCCTGGAGTCTTAACCTTTGAATTGCCAGGGAAGTCCTAAGATTCATTTAAGTCTGTGAAGCTTTGCCCAGATCTCTGTAAAAAGAATAAATAGAGGAAGTACAGATTTTATGGCTTTAAAAAAATGGCTTGAATTGAGTTCTGTGACCTCTGGATAATTAATATTTTAGAGTTTCAGCTTGCTCACTTTTGTAATAGGTACCAACTTTGTAAGAGGAATGCAAGCGAAATAAGAGAATTGTGAAGTCCCTGCCTAGCACATGTGAAGGGTTCTAAAATTGTATGTTCTTTCCCTGGTCTTCTACAGTCTCAGCAGAGCATACATAACTTGCAGTCCTCCATCCTACTGAGATTCAGTAGAGATCTTCAAGTCCTCCTGGAATCCAAGTTCTCTGCCTTCTTCCCTAGAATGTGACCTTAATAGCAACAGTAACATTTACTGGATGAACTCTATGTTCACAAACGTGTGTATATGTGTGTCAGACATGATACTAAACCTTTTTTGTGTTACTTTATTTAAAGTTTTCAATATCCCTCAAGGTAGATAGTGTTAAAATTTCCAGCTATGGAAACTGTGGGTTCAGGGGTTATATAATACAGCTCAAGTCATGCATTAGTGAGGGGAGTAGCCAAAATGTGGATCATGCAATATAATCCCAGTACCCATCTCTCAGCTGCATCCCTACACTGCTCTTTATACTGGGCGGATGTAATTCATTTTTGACAACCAAAGTTACAAAGAGGCATGATAAAAATGGAGGTCATGGGTGGTCCCAGGAAACAGAAATAATGCTACATGAGTATTCCTGCTAACTTACTTTGACAGTGATTCTGCTAGAGTTGGCACCAAAAAAATATTTTTTTTTTTTTTTGCATGTGCAGAACTCTGAATGCAACTAACCTAAGATTACCTGATTGATGCTAGAAACACAGTTTTATGTGCAGCAAGAAAGAATATGGAAGCTTGTGGCATCTCATCAACTCTCTAATTTCCTACATTAAGCAGCACAAAGTGATTAGACTGAAAAAGCACTTTACCATTCAATGGAGAGAAAGCTGCTTGATTTTATTTCTAGAGAAATTAGCCCCTTCTTACTCCCTTTTTGTCTTTAGAAAAACAGAAGGTGAAGTAAGCACTATGTTCATAGGCTTTGCAAGAAGGCTGTGGCACAAGAGACAACAAGAATTAAATTTAAATCCTATATAATATGACAGGTCTTATACCTGTTTTAACAAAAACGCAACTATCATTCAACAACGTTATGTGTGCTGTGACAAGCTTCCTATCAACACTTACCAGCACCATCTCAGTCATGTGTCACTACTTCCTACTGAGATGTTTGTGATTATCTTTATTTTCATAGGAGAGGATGGAGGCACTATAATTAAAAATGCCTGAAGTCAAGTTTTAGTTTTGAAGATGAGATTTGTACCCATACAATTTAATCCTAGTGTCTGTGCTATTAACCCCTATATCCCACCAACAGAAGTGTCACCAGAAGAGAGGAGAGGGGGCGGAAGCAGAGATTGGGAAAGTGGCATTGTCATTCTCAGAGCAGTGGTAAATTTGGAGGTTGGGGTTGGAACAAGAGATCATTATCTGATGGTGTATAGTCCTTCCATGTGGATTACGGGCCTTTGACTGATTTTTGTTTTGTATAAGGAAGCCTTTCATAACATATGGTGGTAGTTTACTCACTAAGTCATGTCTGACACTTCTGCGACCCCATGGACTGTAGCCAGCCCATCCTCTGTCCATGTGACTTCCCAGGCAAGAATACTGGAGGGGGTTGACATTTCCTTCTCCAGGGGACCTTCCCAACCCAGGGATTGAACCTGCATCTCCTGCACTGCATGTGGATTTGTTACTGCTGAGCCACCAGGGAAGCCCCTTCATAACATGTAATTCTTATTAAATTAAACTACATTAATACAATCATCTTGGAACAATTCAGAATGGCTTAATTGTGAGAAGTTAAATACCAGTCCTGAATATTCATTGGAAGGACTGATGCTGAAGCTGAAACTCCAATACTTTGGCCACCTGATGTGAAGAACTGATTGAAAATGATCCGGATGCTGGGACAAATTGAAGGCAGGAGAAGGGGACAACAGAAGATGAGATGGTTGGATGGCATCACTAACTCAATGGACATGAGTTTGAGCAGGCTCTGGGAGTTGATGCACGGGGAAGCCTGGCATGCTGCAGTCTGTGGGGTCACAAACAGGCAGACACAACTGAGCACTGAACTGAAATACCTCGCCTCAAATGTTTTCTTAATAGTGGATGACTCTGCATGGGCTGTTCCGAATACTAATCCACATTTACTCACTTAGCTGCGCGGCAGAAACTGACAGAGCCGTGTAAAGAAACTCTGCTCCAAGAGGGGCTTCCCTGGTGGCTCAGATGGTAAAGAATGTGTCTGCAATGTTGGGGGCCCAAGTTCAAGCCCTGGGTTGGGAAGATCCCCTGGACGGGAAATGGCTATGCACCTCAAGTATTGCTGCCTGGAGAATTCCATGGACAGGGATCCTGGTGGGCTACAGTCTACGGGGCGGCACAGAGTCAGACACAGCTGAAGCCGCTTAGCAGGCCCGCCCGCACGCACGCGCGTGCATAAGGACGGGGAGCAGGGAGGGCACATTCCGGCTGCAGTGTTCCGCATAATCAGATACTCTTAACTACTTCTCTCCTTCCTTAGAGAAGATGCTTTCCTGGTAAACAGTGTTATTTGGCATGAAAATCTGAGTTCTTGGAATCAGAAAGTTTCTCTTTCACCAGCTGTATTATTGCGACTTACAGTCAGAAATATATATATATATATATACATTTGTCTTTGTAACTGTTTGTGGCATGAAGCTCCTAAAACCCCTGGAATTTCCTGTGATGAGAGCTGAGAGCAATAAAGGTGTCTTTTGTTGTGTCAATGAGTTGACTTTTGGGAAGAACCAAATGATGAGGGCAACCCTGTGATTAGAAATTTGTACTGATGAACCTATTTGCAGGGAAAGAATGGAGACGCAGGTTTAGAGAACAGACTTGTGGACAGAGGGAGGGAAGAAGAGCACAGGAGAGATTGAAACAGTAGCATTGACATGTGTACACTCTCACGTGTGAAACAGGTAGCTAGGGGAAGTTGCTTATGTAATAACACAGGGAGGCCCGCTGGTGCTCTGTGATGACCTGCGGGTTGGGATGGGGGGAGGGGAGGGAAGCTCAGTAGGGGGAGATATATATTGTCTGGCAGAAACCAACACAGCATTGTAAAGCAATTTTCCTCTAATTAAAAAAGAAGTTTTATTTAAAAAAAAGTTGGAATTTACAGTCCCACCTTGACTTTGGGGAGTAGGGAAGGGCTGGAGTGTAAGTTCAGTTGCCAATGGCCAATTATTTAATCAATCATGTCTATATAATGAAGCCTCCACAAAAACCCAAAGGAGGGGGTTCAGTGAGTTTCCAGGTTGGTGAACACATGGAGATTTAGGGGGAGTGGTGTGCCCAGAGAGAGGGAATGGAAGCATATAGTGCCTTTGCTCACACTCTTTGCCTAATGCATCTCTTTCTCTAGCTATTCCTGAGTTATCAGTTCAGTTCAGAGGCTCAGTCGTGTCTGACTCTTTGCGACCCCATGGGCAGCAGCATGCCAGGCTTCCGTGGCATCACCAACTCCCAGAGCTTCCTCAAACTCATGTCCATTGATCTCATCCAACCATCTCATTTTCTGTCGTCCCCTTCTCCTCCTGCCTTCAATCTTTGCCAGCATCAAGGTCTTTTCCAGTGAGTCAGTTCTTCACATCAGGTGGCCAAAGTATTGGAGCTTCAGCTTCAGCATCAGTCCATCAGGACTGATTTCCTTTAGGATTGACTGATTTGATCTCTGCATCCAAGGTACTCTCAAGAGTCTTTTCCAACACCACCATTCAAATGCATCAATTCTTCGGTGCTCAGCTTTCTTTATAGTCCAACTCTCACATCCATACATGACTACTGGAAAAACCATAGCTTTGACCTGATGGACCTTTGTTGGTAAAGTAATGTCTCTGCTTTTTAATATGCTGTCTAGGTTGGTTATAGCTTTTCTTCCAAGGATCAAGTATCTTTTAATCATGGCAGTCAACATATGCAGTGATTTTGGAGCCCAAGAAAATAAAGTCTGTCTGTTTCCATTGTTTCCCCATCTATTTGCCATGAGGTGATGGGACCAGATGTCATGATTTTAGTTTTCTGAATGTGTTTTCAGCCAACTTTTTCACTCTCCTCGTCCTCTTTCTTCAAGAGGCTTTTTAGTTTTTCCTTGCTTTCTGCCATAAGGGTGTTGTCATCTGATTATCTGAGGTTATCGATATCTCTCATGGAAATCTTGATTCCAGCCTGTGCTTCATCCAGCCTGGCATTTTGCATGATGTACTCTGCATATAAGTTAAATAAGCAAGATGACAATATACAGCCTTGACATACTCCTTTCCCAATTTAGAGCCAGTATGTTGTTCTATGTCCAGTTTTAACTGTTGCTTCTTGACCTACATACAGATTTCTCAGGAGGCAAGTAAGGTGGCCTGGTATTTCAGTCTCTTGAAGAATTTTCCACAGTTTTTTGTGATCCACACAATCAAAGGTTTTGGCATAGTCAATAAAGCAGAAGTAGATAATTTTCTGAAATTCTTTTGCTTTTTCTGTGATCCAACAAATGTTGGCAATTTGATCTCTGGTTCCTCTGCCTTTTCTAGATCCAGCTTGAACATCTGGAAGTTCATGGTTCACATACTGCTGAAACATGGCTTGGAGAATTTTGAGCATTACTTTGCTACTTGTAAGATGAGCACAATTGTGCGGTAGTTTGAACAATCTTAGTGCCTTTCTTTGGGATTGGGGTGAAAACTGACTTTTTCCAGTCCTGTGGCCACTGTTGAGTTTTCCAAATTTGTTGGCATATTGAGCGCAGCACTTTCACAGCACCATCTTTTAGGATTTGAAATAGCTCAACTGGAATTCCATCACCTCCACTAGCTTTATTCATAGTGATGCTTCCTGAGTTATACCTTTTATGATAAATTGATAATCTAGTGAGTAAATAAACATGCTGAGTTCTGTGAGCAGTTCTAGTAAATTAATCAGACCCAAGGAGAGCATGTTTGAAACCTTCAACATACAGCTAACTCATCAGAAGCCCAGGAGACAGCCAGATTTGTAGTTGGACTAGCAACATGCATCTGAAGTGGGTGGGTGCACTCTGGTAGGACTTAGCCCTTAACCTATGGGATTGCCTCTCAGGTAGATCATCTCAGGACTGAATTGTACCACACTGAGCTAGTATACTGGAGAATTGCTTGGGGTGGGGGAAAACCCACATGCTAGAAGTGGTTCACAGTTTTATTAACTAATCCTTTCCCTCGTTTTGGCTCTCACCCATGTTCCAGGACCTAGGTCAAGTCTCTCTTCATTATTTCCTCATCAAGCTTCCTCACCATCATCTTCAAGTTTCACAAGGATCTCATTTAATTCTTACAGAAAAATTTATTCCAGTTTTTTAGTATCCTGGGTGGTTTGGCTCTGCCATACTGATTAGACTGTAAACTATAGAGAACACGCGGTGTGGACAGATGAGTTCCAAACTCCTTTTCAAACACAAAAGTGTGCAGAATTCTGATACAGAAAATAGATGGAAGCAGGGAATCTCTGGTGATGTGAAATTACCACCCTTCAAAATTGTTTTTATCCAGCTTCCCTACCCTTTCCCATTTTTTCCCCAGGAAACTCTAGTGACCAGGCCACTCATAATCAGACTAAATTCAAACTCAAACCTACTGGGTGACTGCAGACAAGTCCTCATATATCTGGGCCCTGTTCTTTATCTTTGCAATAAGAATTACACGTCAACTTCAAGGACTGAATTAAGGCTTCAGTGAGAAATGTTTTACTTTCTTCTTTTATTTCTTTACTCTCCTTTCTCCACTTGTTTTTTTTCCTTTCTTCCATTCTTCTTACTCACCTTCTTTTTAATATCTTTCCTAATGCTGTGTCTACGGTGAGTGTGCATTTCTTCATTTATTGTTCATTTTTAGAATAGCAAAGATTCATTTTGAATACATTATAATTACAGGTACACAGGATGAGGTGTGCAAAGAAAATGATATAACAGCCACCATGTTGGTGATGCTGGATATATATTTATAGAGCTATTTTTTATGTATGGAAATAGAGTTTGCATATTCATGGAGTATGTTTTCCATTCCACAATACCACATTAGGCAATATATTACATCTCCTGGCCTGCTTGATATTCATTGCTAATAAAGTTTCATAGAAATAAAGCTATGTGGTAATAGAATGGCAGGTTTTTATTACAGAGATGTTTCTATTATGCTAATTTATGATTTTAGATGATTTACGCTAATAAGTGTAATTTCTTAATATAAACAAAACTATAGTCAAATTTTGAAATGGTTCTACCTCTGGCTGGCAAATTTACATACCTCACAGTTTTATTAAATATATTCTATGGAGATAAAACACATTTTTTACATAACAATCACCTCAGGCTTTCCCTTGGAGACTTTGATGGCAGAAAACAGCTGCACATCTGTAATTGTTTTGCCGCCTGTTCTATGGAAGTGAAGGTTCTGTTCCCTACAGCGGTGATTGGGTGGTGGTTTGCTCACGTTTCAAGGTCACGAATCTCTCTCCCTTTATCCTTTGATACCCTTCAAAGTAGGGAGTAGGGTGGGTGATATTTGATGGAGTTGATTTTCCAAGGTTTGATTAGAAATTTTCCAGAAGAAAGGAATTGAATAGGGATTTGTTCAAAATCAGCCTGCTGACCAGATAAGAGGAGAAACTCACCATCTGTGATGAGTTTTAATCTCTCATTTCCAAAGGGCAGTTATTTTAGTTTTATTTCAATTCAGAAAAATAAAGTGATTGAGTTCAAAAGAAACAGAGCCCCTTCATTTAGGAAGAAAAAAATATGGAATGTAACAATATTGTGTAGTGGTTGGTCTCTTCTCAAACATATACATCAAACAAATGTTCACATAGAAATTGCCTCTCTTAATATATGCATTTTAATTGTATAATATTAAAGCACATGGATCATTATATCTCAGTTAAATAAAATCTTCTGGATGATTTCCTTTGACCCCATTCTGAGCAACTGCCACTAACTTTATTGAATCACCGAAAGACCTGAATCTCCCTTTTGTAAGATTGATATAGCTGACCCATGTGCTTATACCAACAGCACAACTTTGGGATATCTTAAAGTTATATTAGTCTAATTACTCCCTATGCAAAGACATGGTATTGAGTGGTGGCTTCTCTCTGGTGACAGAGCAATGACAGGTGAGATGAGGAAAGGAATTCCTAATTTTTAAAAGTTCTTTCAGTTTTGCTATACAACATTCCATATATGTACAGTCCTTGGAAATTTCATTTTTTAAGTTTTTATCTCATGGTTTAGCTCATGATTTTGTTTACTTGAGGTATAGTTATACATAGGACAAATTACTTATAGCATATATTAAATGTAACTGTATTTCTGTAAATATTTATTTAAAAATGAAGGAGCAGGGGTAGAAAAGAGGGAATTCACTTGAGAAGGTTTGGGTTTTTTTAGATTTTATTTTATTTATAGTATACAGGAACAACATAAAGGTGGCAAAAAATGTAGGCAAGGATATGTCTCAAGTTTCTGGTTAGATTAATCAATGGATAATTGTGCAAATAGTAGAAATCAGAAATGAAGGGATAGGAACAATTAAAGTCAGAAAGTAAGTAAATGAATCCAATTTGAGTTGCACAAACTGAGTTTCTTGCAGGGATTTCTTAATCTAGAGCTCGTGCTTTGCATCGTAAGCAGCACTGTACTAGATCCCTGATTCCCTGCTGGGAGTGGTTTTGCCACCCCTTCCCCCCAAGGAATATTCTGCAAAGTTTGCAGACATTTTTGGTTGTAATCCTGGAGAGTGAAGGGAGGGGCTATTACTAGCATCTAGCAGACTCCATATATGCTACTCAGGACAGGAGCCCCAATGCATAGGACACAACCAAGAATTATTCAACCCCAAATGTCAGTAGCATCAAGGTTGAGAAACCATTTACTAGACAGTGAAGGAAGTATGCAAGGGTTCGCGTGTTTATACACAAAGAACTATAGTCTTGTAGGAGGGGAAACAAGATGAAAAACATGTAGCACATAAAGGAGTTCAGAGACTGCATGCGGAAGATAGAAACAAGTTTACAGCCATGCATTGGCAGGAACCCCAGTGATGTAGAATTATAGCCTGAATAGCAGTATCCTTTGTTACTGATAAAGTAACAATGATTTCAGAAGTAATTTTTCCAAGTTATATAGCTAGTTAGTAAGAGGCAGAGAATTTCAACCTTACTTTTCTTTGACTCCACAGTCAATTCACTGTCCTGTCTACCATACAAAGAACTAAAAGCTATTACAGTGAGTGATAAATGATCTTTCCAGCAATGACTGAGGGCTTCCTGCCATCCCTGAATGTTTAATGTTGAGCATTTTACTGGGCTGAGCTGCAGCCCATATTTAGGGATCAGCAGAGAACTGCTGTAAATATTATAATTGTAACAGTCTTCTAGCCTCCCACATATTTGCTACTTAACACCAAGAAAATATTTCTGAGATGAATGAGACCTACACAGTGGAAAGCAAGCAGCACTCCTTAAAAAAACTGAAATTTCTTCAAGAAAAATGAATTAAAGTATCCATTCTTTTCTTTGATTACTGTCTTGCATAGCTTTTACAAACCCCAGAAGTGGTTTTCAGAATTACCCTTATGATGCTGAAGCTACATATTGGAGATGTATTTTGGATCATAAAATGAGTACATAGTTATACAGCAGTATGTGACCATATAATACAGTAATATAATTAGTTGATTGACCTTCACCCAGTCATCAATTCTTTTTAGGATTCAACTGCAGATGATGTAATTAAACTTTTTAGACAGTAGCTCTAATTGGAACTGATTGTATGATCCTTAGAACTTAAAGGCACATCATCCGAAACTGGCTCTTTAGAAATACATAACAGTATTCATCCCTGTATTCAACACATGCTTCTTGCAAACCTATTCTTTGTAATGTGGGGTGGGGGGAGGTAAATACAGAACATAAAGAATTGATCCCTGCTCAGAAAAGAAAAGCACTTAGAATTTATTAGGAGAAGAGTAGAATCATTGCTATTAATAGTAGATAGGTTCAGACACAATGCTTCGATTTGTGGCAAATACTTCAATTTGGGGCATTAAAACAAAAGTGAATGATTAATGTGCTGGCATTTGAATGAGAATGTTGGGAGCTGGGCATGGCCATTAAAGAGATAAAACTTTGGCATTTTTTCTCTTTAAATATATATATATACTTTGTTAGTTTGTTTTTTGCTGTTGTTTAGTCACTAAGTCATGTCCTTGCAACCCTATGGACTGCAGCTCACCAGGCACTTCTATCCATGGGATCTCTCAGACAAGAATATTGGTCTGGGTTGCCATTTCCTTCTCCAGTGCATATTCCTGACCCAGGGATTGAACCTGGGTCTCCTGCATCACAGGATACCCTATCAATAACTTTAGATATGCAGAAGATAATATATTAATGGAAGAAAGCGAAGAGAAACTAAAGAGGGTGGAAGGAGAGAGTGAAAAAGTAGCTTAAAACTCAGCATTCAAAAAACTAAGATCATGGCATCTGGTCCTATCTCTTCAAGGCAAGTAGATTGGGGAAAAAGAGGAAACAGTGACAGACTTTTTTTTCTTGGACTCTGATTGCTGCAGACAGTGATTGTAGCCATGAAATTAAAAGACGCTTGCTCCTTGGAAGAAAAGCTGTGAAAAACCTAGACAGAGCATTAAAAAGCAGAGACATCACTTTGTCAACAAAAGTCCATAGAGTTAAAGCTAGGGTTTTTTCCAGTAGTCATGTACGGATATGAGGGTAGACTATCAAGAAGGCTGAGCACTAAAGAACTGATGCTTTTGAACTGTGGTGTTGGAGAAGACTCTTGAAAGTCCCTTGGCCTGAAAGAACAAACCAGTCAATCTTAAAGGAAATCAACCCTGCATATTCACTGGAAGGACTGATGCTGAAGTTGAAGCTCCAATTATTTGGCCACATGATGAGAGGAGCTGCCTCATTGGAGAAGACCCTGGGGAAAATTGAAGGCAGGAGGAGAAGGAAGCAACAGAGGATGAGATGATTGGAAGGCATCACCAGCTCAATGGACATGAGTTTGAGCAAACTCTGAGACATAGTGAAAGACAGGGAAGTGTGGCATGCTACAGTCCATGGGATCACAAAGAGTTGGACATGGCTGAGCAACTGAACCACAACGAATAACTGTTATAGCAACAAGGCTAGTCTAATATAAACTACCTTATCATTATCAGAAGCTAGAAAACTCAATAATTTTATTAGTTCATCAATTTGTATTTATTATGTTTTGGTTCACTAATGTTTAAATTCATTGAATCAGCTATCCAAGCAAATAATTTGCATAATAAATTATTTGCTTGGGCCCACACAAACACACACACACACACACAAAGGAGCCAACTGAAAGGGTTTTCTAATGGTCAAAGGCAGAAAAATTCTAGTAGCAAATAAAGTGATATTGGGTTATTAACTAAAGTAAAAAAAAAATTTGTGAGTCTATGCTGATATAAATAAGTGCTTAAATAATAAATAAATTGGCAAAGACAGACAAATCTCTCGTGAAGAAGAATTCAGATGCATTGCATAGATACTCCATTTTGAGCTGAAACATTATTCCCGTTTAGTGTGGACTATGCGTAGTAACTTCCTTCCAAAGCACACACAGGAAAAGGGGAGGAAGAATAGCTTAATGCCAGAAAAATCTGGAAAATTTTACCCCAGCTAGGTGATCAAAATTCACACTAATAGTGGCAAGTTACATTGATAGTATATACTCTTCATATGGTCCAATGAAAATGGCATTTTTCCTCTGTAGTCTTCCAACAAGAAGATACCACAGACACCACCCCGCCACCCCCACTCTCATTACCGCCCCAACCCCCTGCTCCACTTAATCTGATCATGAGACAAACATCAGGCAAATCCCTATGAAGGGACAGTCTGCAAAATAGCTACAATATTTTTGAAAATTCAAGATCGTCAAAAACAAGTAATGTCAGGGACTTACCTGGTGGTTCAGAGCAGGAGATATGGTTTTGATCCCTGGCTGGAGAGTTAAGTATCCATGCACTGTGGAGTTAACTAGACCCACACTCCACAACTGCTGAGCCCCCATGACACAGAGAACATCCTGTGTGCTGCAACTAAGACCTAACATACCAGATAAAAATAAGTTAGAAAAAAATTTAAAAGCGAAATGTTTTAAAATAGTTTTTTAAAAAAATTATAAAACTTAAAAGCAAACAAACAAATAAGGAATGTCTGAGAAATTGTTACACCAAGACAAGCCCAAAGAGACCATCACACTAAGCTTTCATCCTGGATGGAATCCTAGAACAGAAAAAGGACATTAGGTAAAAATTAGAGGAATCCAAAAAAAGTAGGGAATTTAATTATTAATAATGTATCAGTATTGGCTCATAACTTATAATAAATATATCATACATAAACATAAGGTAACAGATTAATAATTGGGAAGTTAGCACAGAGTATATGGGAACTCTGTTTGCAACTTTTATGTATTATACTGCACTTAAATTCATAAGTTTATTTTTATAAATGAAGTCCATAAACAGTTAAAAATATTTATTGGAGTCTCCCATCCTCCCCTAATTCAAAAGCTCATCTCTATTTCCAGTTAATTCATTTGGTTCTGCAAGTTCTTGAGTTGGTCTCATATCTATTTGCATATCTCCTACAGTTTTATTCCTTCACTCTGGGTCTCTGGCCACTGCACACGCTTTCCTTTCAACAGTGGGTGAGATGTTTGGCTGTGGATTGATGGCCTATTTTCCTGACATCTCCTTGTACTTACTAGGTTCAGCCTATATGCTCTACCTTTAACATTGACATGTCCTTGAACCTCATACTATTCATTCCACCTTATGAATTTACTGATAAATAGCTGAAGTGTCACTACATTTTTAATTGAGGACACAGTAAAAATTAACTATCTCTTTTGCTGCTTTTTTTCCATTATTTTAAAAACTAGTAAAGAAAATAATGTTCAAGGTACTAACTTCCACAACTCTAATACCTAATACCTTTTCCTAAAAGGTACTTCCTCAAAGATAAAACCCTTCACTTAGTTAAAATAAAGAACCAAATCTTAAAATGTTATAATTAAAATATTATCAATATTGTAATAGTTAAAACAGGACCTCTTTGAAAAATGTTTAAAGCGATATACTTACCTAGGTTTCCTGTATATCACACTCTCTTCTCTTTTCTTCTTCCACATGGATTATTTTTCTTATGAAGATCTTCCCACTCAGCTTTTTCTCCATTAATCCTCATGCATACGAGAGAGGAAGTATACCTATTGGACAAAATAGTGTGTGCATGTATCTGTGTGTGTGTGTGTCTGTGTACAATTAGGATCAGGAGAAACAGAAACCCAACTCAAATGTATAAGAGAGGCAGGAAGTTTATTGTAGAATGAGCTGAACATAAAAAATGCCTGTACTTCTACCCTAATCCAGAAATTCGCGTGGTAGCATATTTCTATCAGACTATTGTCTTGTCTTCTTTTCTATTGGTTTCTCTTCTAAGCTGGGTTTTACTTGGTATCTACAATGTTAGAGATCAACTCTAAAGTGGCCTGTTTGTTCTTGTTCAGTCGCCCAGCCGTGTCCAACTCTTTGCAACCCCATGGACTGCAGCACGCCAGGCCTTCCTGTTCCTCACCATCTCCTGGAATTTGCCCAAGTTCATGTTCATTGCATTGGTGATGCCATCCAGCCATCTCATCCTCTGACGCCCACTTCTTCTTCTTCTGCCTTCAATCTTTCCCAGCATCTGGGACTTTTCCAATGAGCCGTCTGCGCACATCAGATGACGAAAATACTAGAGCTTCCGATCAGTCTCTCCAGTGACTATTCAGGGTTGATCTCCCTTAAGATTGACTGGATTGATCTCCTTGCTGTCCAGGGGACTTTAAGGAGTCTTCTCCAGCACTGCAGTTTGAAGGCCTCAATTCTTTGGCGTTCTGCCTTCTTTACAGTCCAGCTCTCACAACTGGAGGACGGACTGGCAAACCACCCCACTGCACTTGCTGTGAGAACCTCATAAACTGTATAAAAGGCCAAAGAAAGTGGCCTTACTGCTATTTAAGAATTAAAAAAGAAAGCGTACTTTTTTTATGAAATTAACAAAAGAGACTAATCATGAAAGGACTAATAGTAAGAGAGGACTCTTATTGGTTCAATCTGGATAGTTTGTACATTTCAGTAACAGTTATGGTGTAAGAGAATAGATAAACATCACCAGTCACCCCAGTTTTCCGTGACTGTCCCAGTTTTAGCACTGGAAGTCCAGCGCCCCAGATCTTGGTCGTATGTCTACCCCACATGGAGAGTGATAGAGCAGCACCACTTGAAACACAAGGAGAGGTGCTCCCCCCAAAAATTCTGTCAAAAATGTTAATAGGTATTTGAACAGTGTCTAGAGTGACATATTACACATTCAGTAAGGATTAGTATAGACATTTGTTCCCTAAAAGTCATCAAATGTAAGATGAATACTGCAAAATCAATGCTTTTTTTTTTTAACTTACCTCCAAGAAAGAATAATATGCTGTGATTTTAACTTTGGCATACCATCAATTTTAACACATTGGATTTCAGGGATATTAAAATGTGAAGAATCTGTGTATGTTAGATTTGAAAAAGTTAAATGTGTATCCCTACATATGTCCCAACCACAAAGGACTGACATATATATATATATATATATATATATATATATATATGATATAGTATATATATTTATATATATATACATATATATATATAGTTCTTCCTCTTTAGTACACATTTTTTCATTTTTAAATTAATCAGTTATACTTTCTTTAGTTATTCAAGATTTAAATGTTTCCAGAAATTATGAAACATATATCCAAAACTGAGTAAAGTCTTTTAAAAACACAAGTGGTATTATGTCTCTCAGCTTCTTCAAGTCCTCCCAGGCTTTACTACTATGCATGAAAAGTTAGATTGACTGCTTAAAATGGCTCAGCAGTTCTTAAAATAGCTCTGCATAGTTTGGGCCACACTTAACTTGGTTTCCTCTTTCCAACACAAGACATTAAAGGCCTTCTTTAGGACCTTTGCACTTGTGTTTTCTCTGCCTAGGATGCTTGTGACTAGTTCCTTCTGCCTTTTAGGTGACAGTCCCCTCCTTAATAAGGTATTTCTTGATCACCCAAACTAAAGCACTTCTGCCACCCACACCCCATCCTGATCATCATCTGTGGACCAATACACATCTCTTGTTATTAACCTCACAATACTCACAACACATTAAATTATCTTATTCATTTTTCTCTTTCCCTACTGTCTCTTGCACTCTAGAAAATACTCTTTATAAGATTAACACCCATGCCTAGCACATAAAGTTGTTTAATAAACAAGTATTGACTAAATGAATTAATCGACTTAAAAAAAAATACTGTGTGGCACGAACTTGTGAACTGAAAGACTATGTGCCAAAAATGAGAAGATTAGAAAACAGCAAGTCCTTTCCAGATGATGACTTAACTAGGCTTGTTTCTCCCAACTGTGGTACATCTTATAATCATGCCTGCTGAGAGTAAAAACAATATGTGTATTAGAAAGAATGAGATTTTATAAAAATGTTAAGAAGAAGAAAGAAGATGTGATATTATTTGCGACTTCCCCAGTGATGAAAGAAAGACCCTGGAAAACCTTTTAATGCTATTTGGTTTGTATCGTTATACTGTTGTTTTTGGCCAGAACATTGAAAATGAAATAGATGACACACACCACAAGTGCACTTGGCTGTGAGAATGTGATAAATTCACTTACATCTGGAAAGTCTATCAGACTTTCAGAGTTCCCTTGGCAAAATTTGGGAAGATTTCCAAATTTGCAATCGTTTGGACTTTCTCTTTTGCAATAAACATTTAGATACATTTCCATGGGGTTTTAGAGTTACTCCTGAAAAATTAGTTTCTATGCTGATAAACACTAGAATAACCAAAGAAATGTAAAACAAACAAAAGGCATACATGTGAGAAAATAAGGTAGTGGTTTTGCTATCTATCTAAAAGAAAGGAGGAAGGAAAGGAGTGAAGGAGAAAGGAAAAGAGGAACGGGCAGAAGAGAATAAAGAAGAAGAAAAATGGAAGAAAAGAGAAAAAGGGAAAAGAAGGAAAGAACAAAATTTAAAAGTTAGCAGCATGAATAAATTGGTAGAAACTAGAGAGGGAAGCCTCTTCCTGCTCCATTCCCAGGAAGGGATTTAGAGAGAGAGAGATTCCTTATCTGAAATTGAAGGCCTCTTCTCTCCAAAGGATATATGCAGCCCCTTTAATCTCTAACAAGTGTCCCCCCTAAAATCTTAGTACCCCTCTCTCAAAGTCAGAAACCATGTGCCTGACAGCGAAGTAAGGAAAGCTTTCTAATTTTTTAAACAGAAACAGGACCTAAAAAGAAATTTCTAGATTAAACCATGGCAAGTTCTCATTGCTGTTCAGATGGAGTTAGAGATCATCAATTCTGACCTCTTCCTAAACTGGTTGAGTCCAACCTCCTATCCCTTCTGTGTCTCATTCCAGCTTAAAGCTCTTGGCTCTGCCAAATCAATATTATTATTGTTGTTATTTTTTAAGTTGTTGTTGTTGATGTGAAGCATTTTTAGAGTCTTTAATGAATTGGTTGCAATACTGCTTCTGTTTCATGTTTTAGTTTTTTGCTGGAAAGCCTGTGGGATCTTAGGTCCCTGACCAGGGAAGAAACCTGCACCCTCTGCATTGGAAGGCAAAGTCTTAACCACTGGACTGCCAGGGACGTCCCTCTGCCAAACCAATCTTGTTCCTTCTTTATCTTACTCTCCTGAATTTGGTAGTTAGATCAGGCATCAACACCAGCATGCTCTGATTTTGTCTCCCACCACAAACACCAAGGCATTGGGTTGAGGGATACATTAAATTAATTCATTGCAGTTCTTACGTTCTTCATAAGAACATAAGTTCTTTGCCTTTTAGTTCTTTCCATACATTTGTTTCTTTCCATCCTCCCATGAATTCACCCCTTAGCAGTTGTGGGGAGCTTCATTATCTATAAAATCAGGTTGGATAAAATCAGAATTTACCTAGGTGCATTCCAGAAAACACTGGTCCTGTGAAATATTTCATGAAAGTAAAAATGGATGGGAGGAGGGAAAGGGAGAAAAAGATAAATTTATATACCACTAAATTCTATGTACTCAGTCAAATCTTCACAAAGTCCTTGGTTATTGTCTAAGCACCAAGACAGTCTACAGTAAAGAAATAGATTCAACTTTGCTTCAATATCCCTAACTTATTTAGCCACATACTATCCTCTGATTCTTTATAGGAACATCTACCAATAAGCTAAGATACAGCAATTGTTAGAAATAGGAATAATCCTGCCTGGATGTGTTTATGGTCCCTTTTAACTTTGACACCATTCCAGAGTTACAAAATTTCAATCACTTGAGTTCTATTTACAATTTGACCCATGTAATTTAGCATTTTTCAATGCCATTCCTATAAAGCCCAACTATAAAGACTCTGCTACATACAGTGTAGTGGATCACAATAACTCAATCATCAGGGGAGATTAAATCTCTCCTGGTCACAAAAGGTGGATTCCCTTAAACACACTAACAAAAAAACAACTTAGTTGTTATTAATATCTTATATATGACATAGACTCTCATCACTGACATTAATCTTTGTAATATAAAACTTTTAATTTTTCATTTTACCTCAATCAGCTTGCAATAACTTGTCAGCAAAGAGTACCTAGGTTTATATTTACATAGCATCACTTTGCTATACATTTCTCTTAGAGTATTTCTATAATAAAATTATTCACAAAGCAAAATTATATCTATGTTTTAAGGAATGAAGTCATACTTTTACAAGCAGTACACTGTCAGACTGTAAATCTGGTTAAAGTTGTAAAATAAAAATAGTTATTTAGTATAGAAAAAAGATAATTTATGGATAAAATAAATACTTCCTACTTCACAAATATTATGAAAAATTATTCAAAAATAAGGACACAAACACATGACAAGGCCACATAACATCTCAAATTTGAAACCATGGAATTAGACAGAAAAAGAGCACACATATGGAAATATTTAATTCAGTGATGTAACTGTAAAACATCTAAAGTGTGTTAACAACAAATGATTACTGTCTCATGACTGGATGACAACAGCTATTTAGACACTGACTGGTGGTGATTTCTTGCGACCTCTCGGACTGTAGCCCATCAGGCTTCTCCGTCCATCTCTGTCTGGGATTTCCCAGGTTAAAGTACTGGACTTGGTTACCATTTCCTTCTCCAGGGGAGTCTTCTCAACACAGGGATCGTCTCCTGCATTTCAGGCTGGTTCTTCACCGCTAAGCCACCAGGGAAGCCCAGACACTGACTACCAGGCCTAAACCTTACCTGACTGAATGATTGCCAATATATAATCTATCCCCAGTCAAGCTTAAATTCAAGCCATTATTCACAACACTGTAGCAAGGATAGTTTCCCTAGAGCCATTTGATTTATGCTTTTTAACTTCCCCCCAGGTTCATGATTCACTCAAGCTACTCAAACTTAATGACAACTATCAATGGAAAATTCCCATCCCCCAAGTTCATAACTGATTCATATTTCTCAGTTTATGAAAGTCACATTTTGTGTTAACACTTCTTTTGTGAACTGAGAGATCTGACCATGCCACACTTTTCATTTATAAATTCTACTTTGACCCTCTTCTGTCTAACATGTGCTATTAAAAAAATTAGCATTTAATAGATAAGGAAAATCTCAGGTTTATGCACAGCTGTTAATTTTCCTTAGAGCATTACTTCACAGAGCCTTCTTTCCAGGAAGATATCCTCTTAGGGAAGACTGCCTACCAGGAGAGAAACTGTTATGAAAGCAATCAAATAATTTTGATTTAAAAAAAAAAATCCTAAACACCTTAAAATGTTTTCCCTCATGACCTCAATTCCTGAGAGGCTTTCATTTTCATCTACTATTTCTATGTTGCTTTGACATAATTAGAGCAAAGTATCACAGATGTTTGGAAGAATTTTTTTTTTTTTAAAAATTTGGGCTGAGGTTTACCAGATGTCTAAATCCCCCATTGTGAATTATTTGCAAATTTTTAAAAAGTTGTCCTGGGAACATAAATCTACCTCAAGAGTCCCAGCAACTAATCGAATTTCTACTCTTTGAGTGTATATGAACTCAAATATGATTGAGTTTTGATTTATAAATAAGTATCATGGGTAAAATCCGTATTATTTCATGTAATCTTAAAAATATATACACCATAAACATTACACTATTGGCCTAAGATCAAAAGTTTGAGGTTTATTGAGAATGATAAATGTCAAAGTAATTTCAACCTATGAGAATGTAAACGTTCATAAAACTGGCATTCACCTCTTATGATATCTTGTTGGCTAATCAGTTATGTTTGAGAAACTAATGGTTTTTATGAGGAAAGGCAAAAATGCTTTACTTTTAAATATCCAGATTTGAAAAAGATTAAACAGACTGCTTTGCATAAAACAATACAGATTAAAAACTCAATTAATTTAATCAGTTATCTGAGTGTCAAACAATTTGCCAATGAAATTTTATGTAGGAGTAAATTTGCCCCGAATGTGCCATTTTCCAATAGGAGATAAAAAGCTATATGTACCATCTGGAATTCTGGACAAGTAACGGGGTTTCAGTGATTGCATCAGCAATGCAGTGCCAGTTTCAGAGATAAGTGTTTTGGAGGGGATATAGGAAGAAACAAGTCGGTAAGATTTATGCATATCACCTCATGCTCTTGGTAGTAAGAACTAAAAATTTGTTTAAAACCATGAAATGACATGGGTGAGCACAAGGCCAAGATAAATTGGCATCAGCATCCTCTTATACACTCCTGGCAAGGATCTATAGAGGAGACAATTTGAGGATAGGAAGGGTAGAAGGAGGAGAGATGAAAACCACGAGAAATGAATTAAGCCTGACCAAGCAACACATTACTGTGGAACACTCCCATATTTCAGAAATAATCCACCAAAAATCAAATTTGTGATGCTAATCAGACAAATTCTGCATTCATGTCATCTTCATTCCTGGTCTTCATTCCTAGCATCTTTCAACAGTCTTTCACCTATTCTCTGCACCTGCATTTTCTCTCTCGTTGAGTTCTTCTTCAAGATGTTTTAAGAATTGCTGTGTTGAAATGTAAATCTGCCTATATCACCCTACCTTTCTGATTTCTATGGGCAGAGAGAGTAGAGTTTGAACTCTTTAGATCCTCCAAAACTTCTCCTGCATACTCCAAGCACAGGATCTAACTGAAGCTTCCCTCCCTAAATGATGATGCACTTCCTCTGTTTCTTACCTATTCCCAATCTGTCTAACCCCAGTTCATTCTCAACACAACTAATTCTAGTCAGCATCTAAGCAGGTGTATATTCCACAGACTACTTAAAGGTGGGTAAGACAGAAAGCCCCGTACCTTGACAGAAAGCCCCATACCTTGCCAGTGCTCAGGAGGAAATGAGAAACTATCTAAGGAGAGCCTTGCAAAGGAGATACGATGGCTAGGGGAGATAGCTCCCTGTAGCTTCTCATCCTCTGCTTTTCCAGAAGGATCACAGTGTTCTGGCAAGACTTATATTAGCACAGTTCAAGCCTTTGTCTGCATGACCAAGTGGATATGTGTGAGGTCACCATGTCACCATGATAGAGACATATCCTTATATGAACAACTGAGAATTGAGACAGAATGTTGAGTAGAAACATTTCTGATTTTTAACTACTTCTGCTGAGAAGAGATGAGCAAAAAATTATTGATTCAGTGAGCGTATTCTCCATTTTGTCCAAAAGCTTTAGTGTAGAAGCAAATAATATATATTATATAATTGGAGAAGGCAATGGCAAACCACTCCAGTACTCTTGCCTGGAAAATTCCATGGATGGAGGAGCCTGGTAGGCTGCAGTCCATGGGGTCACTAAGAGTTGGACATACCTGAGCGACTTCACTTTCACTTTTCACTTTTATGCATTGGAGAAGGAAATGGCAACCCACTCCAGTGTCTTGCCTGGGAATCCCAGGGACGGGGGAGCCAGGTGGACTGCCATCTATGGGGTCACATAGAGTCAGACACAACTGAAGTAGCTTAGCAGCAGCAGCATATATTATACAATATGTATTATATTTTCATATATATATATATATATATAAATGTTAAAAATGAGTCAAGTAAATAGTAGGTTCTCAAAACAGCTTGTTTCTCTTTATTCTTAAACAGGCTATATTGAAGATCAATTTCTTTTACTTGATCAAACAATCTCATTTTGTCTAGATACTATATGTGCTTATTTGGACTCTATGTTATTACCTCGATGATTGAGTTTGCTGTTTTACTTGTCAAAATATATTGTATTCCCCTGAATATCATGTTATACACATGATAAGTGAAATAAGCCTAGAGATAAAATAAGTTTTGTGGGACCATCATAAACTAATCAATGTAAGCAAGGGAAACTTCAGTGGAGAAGCAGAAACAAATAACTCAACAGGGTATATTGGATAGTTTTTAATAAGATCGCATTTTAAAAATCTTCAGCTGTGTATATATATATTTAATTATGTATTTATTATGCACACCAATATTGCAAAATATTTTCCTAATTTCTGTTGTCAGAAAGTTGAGAAATACAAACTCAGCATTGTCAGGAATGAAAATTAATAAACCTCTATTATCCAGACTTTTTTTTTTTTTTTTTTTTGGCTACACCACACAGCTTGTAGGATTTTAGTTCCTCAACCAAGGATTGAACACAGGCCTTCAGCAGTGAAAATTCAGAGTCTCAACCATTTACCCAAGCATTTTATGAGGCATTACTATCTCACTAAAATTTAACATTTTAAGATATTTCCTAATCTCTATGTTGTAGACATATTTTAAGGCATGTTCTATGTATTAATTGCTGAATCTTCACCACAACTATAGGAGATGGATTTTATTTTATAGTTTCAGTATCCCTGGAAGATTGGTTCCAGAAGCCCCTGCAGATACCAAAATTTGTCAAGTCCCATAGTCATCCCTCTGTATCCCCAGTTTCATATCAAGGATTCAAACATCCACAGATGGAAATTTCAATCTGTGATTTGCTGAATTCACAAATTTGTTAATCACTCAGTCATGTCCAACTCTTTGCGACCCGATGGACTGTAGCCTACTAGGTTCCTCTGTCCATGGAATTTTCCAGGCAAGAATATTGGAGTGGGTTGCCATTCCCTTCTCCAGAGAATCTTCCCAACCCAGGGATTGGACCTAGGTCTCCTGCATTGCAGACAGATTCTTTACCATCTGAGCCACCGGGGAAGTCCCCCAGAAAACCATAAATATGGAGGGTTGAATGCATATTTATTAAAAAACTCTGCATTTAAATGGACCCAAAGCAGTTCAAAGTTCACACTGTTCAAAGTTTGACTGGAATTCCAATTTATACATGGGGAACAAGCCAGGGAGGGTTTCAGAAATTCATCAAAACTCCAAAGCCTTTTAACAGCAGATTTAAAGATTTTAACAGTGGAGTGCGTATCCAGAATTCTTTTAACCTCTATACATTAAAGTCTCATAATGACTTGTAATCTAGCTTTCAACTATTTTCTAGATTTTACAAATTATTATCAATGGTCCAGTGAAGTTGAAAGCAAATATGACAAATATCTCATAACTAGTAGATGGAAGAGCTTAGAATCAAACTTAAGCCTGTTTACCTCCAAAGAAAACACTATTTCCACTAATTACCCATATACCTAATTGGTAGAGAAAGACAAATACTTAAGCAACAACCAAAGAAAGAGAAGTATGTCATGAAAGAGGCCCAAACCTCCTCTAAACAACAGTGAATTACAACAGAATTATTGCAGAACATCTTCAACCAAAAGTGTGGGTCATATTGAGCATTGGGGCATCTAGATGATTCCCTTTGTCATATTGGATTGCATCCATATTCTATGTAGACAGATGGTAGGGATATGTTTGACTGAGTTTGAGCTGAAAGATTCTGAAATGTTTGCTGAATGTTTTCACATTACAACTATACTCACATGCCATCACTTGAGGTTTATTTTCTCAAGATACTGTTCCTCCTCTGCTTACATATTTAAAATTAGAGAAGATAGTGTTTCCAGTATAAATTTGAACTATATGTCTATTTTTTTCTCTGCTTCAGTGATCAAATTTGATTGATTTAACATAGAAGAATTGGATCCCAAAAGCAATTTTCTGTCATAGAAAGGAGGAAACAGAAGTATAGTTTACCTTTCTCTGAAAAAGCAGAATTAATATAAAATGATTGGTGGTTTCATATGCTTTGGAAGAATGACAAAGAAATAAACAAGAATGTCTATAATCTTAAAATCTACGTAATAGCGAAGTCATTCAAAATGAGATGTGGGAGAGTAAAGACAATATTAAAACATAGTCCCACAAGTGACATTTCATATTCACTAATGTTACTATCATCTCAGTATGAAACCTCCTTATGTTCAAAATACTAAGATACAAATTTAGAAGCTTGGATGTTAAGGAGATTAAATTATAATTGTTTCCTTTGTATACTTAGGTTAACCACATGGATTTTCTTTTAATTAATTAAAATACTATGAAAACCAAACATTTAAAATCCATCTAACTCACTTCCCTAATCTGCATCATAAAGGAATTAGTATGAATAAGAATTCTAAAGTCATTTGTGAAGTCATTTATAACCTTTATGTATTTCCTATTCTCCTGATTAAATTACATGTCTGAGTGAGTCTTAATTATATTTTGCCAAGTGATTTGAAAGCTTTCTATCTTAAGGTCTGTTAGTAAACAAATGAATGTTGAAAAAATAGAATATGTCCAGTGTAATTCATATAATGTAAAAGCTTTATCATTGTCTCAAACATCCCAGTGCAAATGGTTACTACTAATATAGTCAACATCAGCAAGAGCTATCCTGGCTCATGAAAGATATATTGTAGACATCTCCTTGAAATTTATGCTCCGTACAGATTATCTTCTATTAACTGGTGAGCTTGAACCTTGAAAGAAGTTTCAAGTTTCAGATAAGCAACACATCACCGAACATAACGCCTGCCACCTGGTAATGGATAATATAAATAGAGCACATTTATTCAGCAGGGAAGGGAAACTGCTTCTATAGCCAGTTCTCAATTATTCGGGGTAATGGGGGAAAACCTCCAAGTGGTTATCCATAAATACAGATAATTGGCAGAATATGTAAATTAGGTCCCATCTCACAATGTTTATGAACATTTGGGCTGAAGAGTGATAAAAGCAGAAATGAAGAATTATTAAAGTACCATAATTATTATGAAGTATTTGACAGATTCACTCTTGCCTGGTTCTCCTCCCATCCCTTTGACTTTCCCTCCTCCACCTCCTCCTGCGACCACCCTCAAAAGGCATATCTTCCCCTGGGTTCTGCATTCAGCTTCCTTCTGTTTTTATATACAAATTATTTCTGGTTCATCTCACCCACCATCATGGCTACAGATAGCAAGAGAGCAGATGCTTAATACATGCTGGTTGAATGAACAAATTGCTAAGATACCCTTCTTCATGGTGTTTCAGTTTAATTCAATGCTTAGCATAGTTGGTGAGGCTGACAAACCTACATGTGTATCACAGTTACATGGGGAGCTGTATTTTATTTTATTTTGTTTTATTTTTTTTTTGGGGGGGGAGCTGTATTTTAAATGCAGATACCTAAGCTGTTCCCAAATCTCTGAAGTAATTTTGAGGATGATTGGAAAAGAGAAGCAGAAAATCCTCACTAAAAGGAAGAAACCAAGCAAATAAACACAGGAAAACAGGTAGACCATTCAAGAAATGATGTAGAATACTATGATTTCTATACAAATAGAAACAAATCTCTGTATTTCCTTCCTAGTAGCTTATGGGGGTGCATCCATTCTGTGCAGTTGAAAGTTCTTGCTCAAAATGGCAGGTCCAACTGTGATGGAGCCAAGCTCCAGCCTTGTGCTCACACGTGACCAGGAGTAATCAACCACAGAGCCGTGGCGTGGCTCTCACGATGGGTGAACTCACTGAACCATGGGGAACTGGCAGCACCAATTTAGGCATCTTCAGATCTGCATCAGTCAGTACAAACCTCACAAACATTTTTCCAGTGGCACTTACTCTGTGTCAAGCACTATGATATCAGATGGATTGCTGAATGCTCCTAACTGCCTGGCTGATAGCCTTTTCCAAAAGACTTTTGACATCTGAAACTGACTAAGACAATTTTTCATAGAGCAGCATTCTTAACATCTGCTCATGGAATTAGTTGTTGATTTTTACTGTTGTTTTTTCACCCAGTGATCTTTTAAAAAAATTGCTTTCTTTAAATCTTTTAGTAGTGCTTAGAACCAGGGATCAAAGCTCCAGCCTCTGCAATGAAAACATAGAGTCTTAACCACTGGACTTCCAAGGAAGTCCCTCCATCATGATTTCTGCAGCGATACTTTTTCTTCATATTTTTCTGCACTAACCTTCTCATAGTATACTTTGTTATAGCTGAAAGTTAATTATTTTTTTCTCAATAATATATTCTACTGTCCAGCACAGTGTCTGGCACATATTAGATACAGAATAAATACTTATAGGAAGAATAGCTAATTAAAATACCTGCCTATACCTCTAGGTCGGTCTTTGTTCTATGCCTCTCAACATTTCATCCTATTATTTTCATTATTGTAATTTTATTCACTGGTTCATTATCTGTCTTGAAATATTGGAATATAAGTCTTTTGAGGGCAGAGGATCTGTCTCCTATAACCCCAGAACCCTGTATTAAAATACCTGATGCATGGGAGACAACTAAAATAAGTGAAGTTGAAGAAACTATGTGTAAAACCATGATTTTATGAGTTTTCTCACCTAAATTTTTTGAATCAATTCAGTTTTAAATGACCCATATAACGCCTCTGGTTATTAAGTTAATCATTCTGTCTTTCCAAAACTTTCCCCACTCTACTGGCTTAATAACCAGATACTGGCCTGGGTCTTCAGAATATACTAGTTCTTTCTTACAAGTTATTCTTGCAAACCACCTAGTGTGAGGGCATGGCAACCTACTCTGTATGCATGCCTGGAGTATCCCATGGACAGAGGAGCCTGGCAGGCTATGATCCACAGGGTCCCAAAGAGTCAGACATGCCTGAAGTGATTTAGCACGCAGAGTTCTCCAGTGGATGTCCTGGCAAACTTCAAAGATCAAACAATATTCTTAATTAGTCATGTCTGTCTTACGTCCAAGTTTCAATTTTCCAGGACACACTTAACATTGATAATAGCTAACATTACTGAGCGCCTACTCCAGACCAGGTATTGTGTTAGTTTCTGTAACTTACTTCATTTAATCCTCTCCATAATCTAAATACATGGTAAATTTCCCAAGGTTACAGATAGTAACTCTTAAAGTAGGGGTTCAAACCCAAGCAGGTTGATGCCAAGCCTGAGTGCTTAACCATTTTCCAGATTTCCTGTCAATAGTCAAGCTGGTATTTGCGGCTCTTTTACAGCCAGGCTCCATGCATACATTTGAGTCCCCGTGAACCTGAAAGTCACCATCTCCTCCCAAGGCCCTCAAGAGAAAGCCCCATCCATACTTCTCTCCATTGTTTCATTCACCTCTCTCTTCTTTTCACGGGCCTGTTTCTTGATCCCACCAAACTAGCGGAAAAATCCAATTTTGTAATTTTCAATTGCCCCATTGTAAAAGCTGTTGGTACATTGGGTGTTTTTGTCTGGTACATGTAGGCTCAGATTTGGAGGACTACAGCTGTATTTCCTTTCCTCTGAGTTAGATGAACCCTGAATCAGATTTTAGACTGCCCCCTAGCGTTTTCCAGGGTTTCCCAGGAGGTGCTAGTGGTAAAGAACCTGCCTGCCAAAGCAGGAGACGTAAGAAATGTGGGTTCAAGTAATACATCTCTTTCTCATTGCCTCCTGTCCCCACTCCCATCCTAGTGCTTCCTAGGATCACCTCCCAAATTCACTGTTTGCATTCAAATCTGTGATTCAGCATTGGCTTTGGGGGTGATCGTCCCTAAGATCTCCTTGTAGCCTTGTTTTCCTTCAACTGCAGAGGATAACATGGGTATGGTTTAGATGAAATTTACAATTTCTGTTCAATAAGTTCCCATAATGGACTCCAGGTTTATCTGCATTTTTAAAATAAATGATTTCTGAACTGCTTCTAACTGCCTCTCTCCTAGTTTCTATTGTTTTTGGCACCCACTGCACTGTGCAGTCAGGATGGTTGAGAGGTCTGAGTCAGCCCTTCCTGTTGAAGTGGTTTGGGTACCACTCTGACTTTTAAGTTGAAGATCCTATTATCCAGAATCACTGGCCAGGTAACTGTTAGTCATGCTTTGAGCCCTTTGTGATTTCCAGAAAATTGGCCCAAGGGAAATAGTCTCTGTAAGTAAAGATTATATCCATGTGTTCCCAGCAGCTCATCAGAGGATGAGATTTAATGCTATTTCAGATTCCTATTTCAAATTCGTGTTTCCAGCCTGTCATAAAAGGCATTAAAAGAAAAAAAAAAAAAAACTGTGGCTTTTGAGAACTGATCTCAACTTAAAAAAATAAAGTTTGTAATGTAGTTCCCAAATTTGTTTCCATTTTTAATATATATATATATAAACAAAGCCTCAAACTGAGTCCAATGCATTTAGTTTAATTTGGCATCTAGATAGGATGCCTGCAAATTGTATTTTTTTATGGCTAAAATATTGGCTCTTCAGTCTTTCATGCTGAATCTTTGTCCAATTACAAGTTAGATTTCTCACTTTCTTTTCATGGGATTCCTGTTGGGTAAATATAATCTTTTCAATAGGTGATAAACATTTTGCAATTCTTTGTAATAACTCTTTGAATAATACCATTCTCATTTCAGTGTTCTCCAAACCACTTAAATAGTACCAGTTTATTAACCAAGCAATTTATCAATATTTATACTTGATGGCAATGGCAGACTTCTTGTCGTAAATAATTATTGAAGTAATAAATAGTTTTATTATTAAAAACTGATGACAAGAGCATAGTGATTACGCTGATAAAGATGGATGACAGGTCTCTGTATCTGATGCGACACTCAGAACACTGTGCAGATTGAATCTAAGGCCTCCTGCATGGATAATAAATTGTTATTTCAGAGAATAAAATGATTGATACATTTGCTTGCTGTGGAAAAAGCACTGGGGAGAAGATTCTACTCCCTAACTTATTTAAACAGGCTATGGTGAAATTTTCTTTCCTTGTGACAAATTTAACTTTCCAAGAAAGTGACAGCTCTTTGGCAGAGAGATGAGCAGAGAAGCATTCCTTTTTAGAAGCTCTTAAGTGTCAAATTCCTGTTGGAAATTCTGACTGTCCTCTGGCCTCAGTGGCGCCCTCAGCAGGTTGCCTCCTGGAGCAGAGGCGGGCGGAGAAAAGCGGGAGCATGGTGGGAGGTCATGACTTGTGATGCCATGACTAGTTCAACAAGGAGACAAATGAAGCCTGTCAGATTACTTTGGAGAAACTGCCGCTGACTCTTGCACTGCCTGGCTCAGTGCACAAGCTCAGTGTATTTTTTTCTTTTTCTTTTTTTTGCTATGGGTTTGATCTTACCTTTTATGACAAACTAGCCCTGGAGACCATCCATCTTTTGACAACCTGGAAAATGACTGTGTTGGGAGGAGGGTGGAAGGAGGAATAGGGAGAGAGAGAGATTGAGTTAGAATTGAAAATATATGTTCTATGCATTTGTAAATGTTTTATTCATAACTACTATTACTACAAATTAAAATGCAATGACAAATATTATGAAAATCCTCTCAAAGGGAATACCTAAGATTTAAAATGTATTCTCTTTACTTTTCTCAATCTATTTGTGCTATAAAAAAGCAAGGAAAAGAATTACAGATATACCATTTGAAATGTCACCCAATAACAGCAAGAATGAATTCAAGGCAGAGAATTATTGTATTTTCCAATTTGTATTTTAAGGGAACAATTGAAACATCAAATATGATGTATATTCAATGATTTAGGATCGATTCTAAATGAACTGCTTGTTTGTGAAACACAGTAACTGCCTTTGAGGTCTGAATGTGTTAGATGTCTTCATTCTTCTCTGTATGTGCTTAACAATGTGAGACTAAAGCAATTTTTGAAAATTATTTTTGTGAAAATGATTTATTTTTAGCTTTCCTTTGTTGAAACTTTCTTAGGATATATAAGATATAAGTTAAATTATTTCTGTATTATTGGAAAAGTGATTTTCTTAATTGATAACTTTATTTTCTGGAATGTGAACTTGATAAGAAAAATAGCAAAATTTCACAGCTCAATTAATTTAAATGGCTAAAATCATATTGAACATATTCTTTAAAACCTATTGATAGTATTTTTCTTTTCTCTTTCAGTGCAGTGTTTTCTTGCAGATTTTCATTTAAAGGTACTTTTTAATATCTCAATAGTGATATAGACATTTGCATTAGCTTAAAAAAAAAGATCCTGCAACAGTGTGATGCCTTGTAATTGCCAAATCTTACATTTACAACACAAAGCAGGAATTATGGGATCACCATGGAGAGATTTTAATTTCTTTAATTTCTTCTGTGTTTCTATGGTATATGTTTAATTCCCTATGAAAAAATGTTTTTTATTCATGATGTTCAAACTCCGACAGTTATCACATTAGATTCAATTAACATTTATAGCAGCTCCATAGGATATGTTATGCATTTCACGGTGGAGCCATGGCTGAAAATATATTCTGTTTTCAAGAAACATATGATTTTATGAAGACAGGAGAGGTAAATAAACAGACATTATAGTCAACTAGATAAAGGAATACCTTGCAGACATCTATGCAGAAAATGAGAGTGACTATCCACTCAGATAAGCAGAACTCTCTCCCATTCAATTCAAGGGACAGTCTTTGAGGTCTTAGGTGCCACACACCATACTGGACATCAGGGACATAGACATGATCTATGTAGGCTTTGTAGCTTTGCTTTGGTTCAGTGACCATTTATTGATTCCCAGTTTGCCAAACCCTAACCTAGATGTTTAGGATATAAAAACAGTTTAGAAAGAGTTTTTGCCCTCCAAGAGCTCAGAGAGGGAACAGACATAGAAAATAAACAGAGTACATGGAAGTGTTAATGTTATCATAACAGACTAAGACATGAAGCGAACAAATGTAAGATCTTGATCATTATATCTGAAAGAGAGAGGATTTCATGGAAAAGATGTGATGAAGCCATCTTCAAAGATGGTTTGGTTTTCAACAGTATGTGAAAGGGAGGGGTTGCGTCTGGTCTGGGAAGCATGATGGCAAACACACAAAAACAGAAGCCAATTTTGTTTAAGTAGAAAAGGAATTTGTTGTAAGGACATTACATTAGCCACAGAAATGGAAATAAAACTAGAAAACCACAATAACAGTATGCCTAGCTTATTCCATTAAATTAAGTTTCAGATATGATATGGTTATTTACTCTACATTCATTTAACAGTAAAGTCATGTTAGTTATCACCAACGAAATTGATAAGCAAACTATGATTCAGTGAGATGGAGAGACTTCCTCAGATTCATATGCTATCTTAATCAGTATGCATATTCTTCACCTTAAAACAACGGCCCTAACTTTTTGGCACCAGGAACAGATTTCATGTAAGACAATTTTTTCACAGGCTCAGGGGGTGGGAGGGATGGTTTCAGGATGATTCAAGCATTTCACATTTATTGTGCATTTTATTTCTATTCTTATTGCATCAGCTCCACCTCAGATCTTCAGGCAAAAATGCCCAAGGTTGGGGACCCCTGACATAAACAATGTGTCCTGTAAATGAAGTAGTCCTCATATTTTGGTGGTCACCATCTTAACCGAAGAAATAGACTCATGGAACATCACTTTAGTCACCACACAGTAGATCCTGTGGAGGTGATCCAGGGTGTGTAAGAAGCTTCCCTGGTAGCTCAGATGGTAAAGAATCTGCCTGCAATGCAGGAGAGCTGGGTTTGATCTCTGGGTCGGGAAGATCCCCTAGATAATGGAACGGTGACCTACTCCAGTATTCTTGCCTGGAGAATCCCATGGACAAAACAGCCTGGTGGGGTAGATAGAGTCCATAGAGTCACAAAGAGTCAGACACAACTGAGTGACTAGCACACGCATGGAGGTGATACAGGATGTGTTAGAAGCAGAGAGTAGAGGCCCGGGCCAACGGGGAAGGTTTTTGCACAATACAATCTCTTCACCAAACTGAACATTTGTCTGCCCTTCCTTTCCTTTATGGCCCGTGATCTTTGAACACCTTTTATTAACCTTTTTTTTTTCTTTCTCTCTCCCTCTCTCCCTCTCTCCCTCCTTCTTTCTTTCTTTTCATCCCTCCCTCTTTTCCTTCCTTTTTTCTTTCTTTCTTTCAGATATAACTACCAACTCATATAGAAGCAAACATGTTCAAACACTTTAAACCCTGACTCTTGACAACCAGAAAGAACATAAGTTTGAGACCTCCATTCAGCAAATTAAACATTTCTGCCCAGGACTTTGAATGTGAAGGGGGTAATCCAAAGGAGGGACTTCCCAGATGGCTCGGTGGTAAAGAATCTGCTTGCCAATTCAGGAGACTCAGGAGACATGGGTTCGATCCCTGGGTTGGGAAAATCCCCTGGAGGTGGAAACAGCAACCCACTCCAGTATTCTTTTCTGGAGAATCCCATGGACAGAGGTGCCTGGCGGGCTACAGTCCATTGTGTTGCAAAGAGTCAGATACAACTGAACGACTAACACTTTGGCTCCTGCTTATTTCTCAGGTCTAACTCTCTGGCCTTCTGAATTGTGTGATCTAACCCATATCCTTTTGAACTGTGGTATTGGAGAAGACTCTTGAGAGTCCCTTGGAATGCAAGGAGATCCAACCAGTCCATCCTAAAGGAGATCAGTCCTGGGTGCTCATTGGAAGGACTGATGTTGAAGCTGAAACTAATACTTTGGCCACCTGATGCGAAGAGCTGACTCATTTGAAAAGACCCTGATGCTGGGAAAGACTGAGGGCAGGAGGAGAAGGGGATGACAGAGGCTGAGATGGTTGGATGGCATCACCGACTCAGTGGACATGAGTTTGGGTAAATTCCAGGAGTTGGTGATGGACAGGGAGGCCTGGTGTGCTGCAGTTCATGGGGTCGCAAAGAGTTGGACATGACTGAGCTACTGAACTGAACTGAACTGAACCTGTATCCACTCAGTACATTTCATTTCCTCTTAAGTTAATCAGAATTAACTATTTTCAACCAACCTTGAGTAAAAAAGTGGATTTTATAGTACAATTTTTTCTTTAATTTTCCTACTCCATAAACAGCTCATTTTTCTTCTATAATGAGACTAGGTGCAAGAAACTTTTGTATGTGACAAATAACAACAGCACTGAGTTGTTACTGTATTACTACATATTAGATATTATGAACTATATTATTACAGCACAAGAAGAAAAGTTTTGTTGTTTGTTTTCTACAAGTTCACTGAATTGATATGGAGCTCAATGCCCTCCCTGTTGTTGGTACTGTGCAAAAGCAAAAGGAACATAAAGCATGGATCCCATGTTTATGAGCCTATTGACCAACAACTCAAAATCCTATGTTCTAGCCAAGGCTTATTCTTGACACATTTGTTATCTTCTATCTTTTAAAAGCATAACATAAAGATCATCTATAGAGAGACCTGTGATACAGAACATAGGGTTCCATTCAAATACTGTAGGATTTTTGATAAGTTGTTTTTTAGAGAAGACCACTGGTGCAGTTTTCATGGCCCTAGTAACACAACAATCTAGGCAAGAATAGCAAAAGGTATGCATTTAAATTTTATTGACCTTTTCAGTAAATCTAGTGAATCTTCTTCCAACACCATCACCTGTATGTAACACCTTCTTCTTATTCTTATAAGCAGAGCCATCCCATGATTTCTTTAAACATTCAGATTTGGGGAAGATGCCCTATTCTTGACGGATTTGACACTTTTGCTTATCAATTTTTTAAAAATAAACAAGACTGTTGTGATACTATTTTCTTCTTGACCCTGGTTATAGGAAGATGGGAATAAACTGACTTTTATCCTTTGCTCTCTTAGAAGTATTGATGGCTCAGATGGTAAAGAATCTGTCTGCAATGCAGGAGACCCAGGTTCAATCCCTGGGTCGGGATGACCCCCTGGAGAAGGAAATGGCAACATATTCAAGTATTCTTGCCTGGAAAATCTCATGGACTGCCGGGCTTCAATCCATGGGGACACAGAGAGCCGGGCACAACTGAGTGACTAACACTTCACTTCACTTCACAATAAGGAAAAACATAAAGCCGTCTAAATGTCTAGAGCAAAGGTAAAATACAAAAAAAATTATCTACTTCATAAAATGGAGTTTATTTACTAAAAGCATATTCATATGGGGGAAATCTGCTTACATTAAGATAGACTGTCATGCCCTTAAGCAGTTTAATTTTTGTTAACCCATTCAGAATGTATTTTTGTTATTATTTTAAGTGCTTCAAAAACAATAGCCACTTGCATGTGATTTATGGTGAGATGGTTCTGTGTTCTCTACTTATGACCATCAAAACTCTGTAGTCAGAAAGATTGTCTCACAACACATTCCTATTGTGTAGCACAGGGAACTATATTCAATATCCTGTAATAAACCATAACAGAAAAAAAAAAAATTAAAAAGAAACAAGAAAAGGTGTCTCAAAAAAAAAAGAAAAGGTGTCTCATTTCTCTAATTTCTATTCCCAGTGTATCAAGGTCTTAGGCTCAAAAAAATATCTGTTGACCAAATGGACAAAAATAGATGCAGTGTACATAGTCATATAAGGAAATAATTATAACAGTTATGATAGCAACATTCCACAGAGCTCTATGTGGCTATTTTTAAAATGTGATTAAAGCCTAAGCAATATAAAAATAAATTCACCATATATGCTTGTGTTTTTTTTTTCAACCAGGTTATCTTGCAATATTGCTGTTCCTATTAATATAGATTATATAATTAATAAGGATTCCTTCATTAGTATTTGGGAAATGTGGGATATAAATTATATGTCCTCAACAGACCCAGAGTGCAGAGCTCAACATCCATCTTCAAAATGTAATTTAAATCCATGTCTCCAAACTCTACTTGTGATTTCACAAGAATTCCTGTGTAATCACCCTGTTCTGTGTAAAGACAAGGAATCCATTCTTGCTCACATTTACATCAGTGTGCAGGCTGTGGATATACCCTGAATGCTAAAATATATTCTAAAGAGTCAAAAATTGTTTCTCTGCTCCTCCTTCCCACAGTCTCTCTTCATTTTTTTGTTTTTGTTTTCCTATTTCTATGGAGTCCAGTGTCATTGTTATGGTCACAATAGGTTTTAGAATTTTAACTTTGTGTATGTCCAGGAAAGGAGAGATGGACCCTAGACTAAGAGCATCTTTTATTGGTTGAAATCCATAAGAAAAAACAGAAGAATATCTGGAATTTCTAAGCCCACTTCTTCAGAAAAGACTGGTAATCTGTTTTGTTGAAATGTCAAAAATTATAGTGTCAATAAATCTATTTGCTATTTATTGTGGAATGACTGGGTCAAAGTGCCCCAGGTACCAAGACAAGGACTTAGCCTCAGCTGTTATGTTAATTTTTCAGGGAAAGACAGTAACTCAGTATGTTACTCTCAGTCAAGGTGGTACCATGTCCTCTTTGTAGGTACTTCTTTTCATCATATACACACCTGCACACACACACACAGCTACCTACAAGGGGGAAAGTTATCAGCAGAGACAATACATTTTCTATTTCCTACTCACGGACTCTGGATAACCAAAACCCTTCATCTCTTGCTCTCATTGCTAGGACCAGTCCTATTTCTCTATCAGGACCAGCTTAGTAATATGCAAGTGTTGCCACGTCTGGCTCTTTGTGACTCCATGATCCGTAGACCACTAGGCTCCTCTGTCCATGGGATTTCCCAAGGTATTTCCTTCCCCAGGGGATCTTCCTGACCCAGGGATCCAACTTGGGTCTCCCACATTGCTGGCAGATTCCTGACCCCCCAGGGAAGCCCAATTTGCAAGGCCCAGTGTTAAAAAAGAAGGCAGAACCTCTTGTTGAGGAATTAACAATTCCAAGAAAACAACAGCAGAGCATTATGTAAGGATGGGTCCTTTATGAGAATTGGCCCAGAGTGACTGCACACAACTCACACACTCATGAATCCACATCCATTCACTACACTGGCGATGAACATTTCAGGAGTTCCTAGACCTTCTTTGCATTTAAATTTGTCCTCCTTGGTCTCTGTCCTACCTGGGAATGGAATGGGGATTTGCTGTCTACCCCCTACAAAACAAACAAATAAATACCTTCTGAATTTCTTATGCAAATAATTCTGTCTTCTCAGATTTCAATGTGCCACTAAGGGGAAGGGCTGGACTTTGATAAAATAAACAAAGATTTACTTTATGCATTTTCTCCAAGGCAGAGGTCTGCCTGGCATAAATCTACATAAGTAAGTAGAACCTTCAAGATATGCTCCAGGGTGAATTTCAAAGCCTACATCTTCAGAGAGGGCTGGTGATCTCTTTTGTTGAAAGGTCAAAGAAATAGTATCAATAGATCTATCTTTTTATCTCCCCATGGGATATGCTTAAATTTATCTTTATCTCTATATTTATTTATTTAGATGGGAAAAATCTGAAAGGAAACTTAATAACTGCAGTTATCTCTGGGTGGGTGAGATTTTGAAACTATTATTGTTACTACTACTATTATTAGTTTGTTTTGTATTCTTCTACAGTGTCCATGCTTTTCATTTCTTTAATTGGAAAAACTAACCTCTCACATTATACATGACAAAGAAGAACATTTTTATACTTTCAAAAATATTTATGAATGATGAGAATTTTCTTTGTAAGTTTATATATTAAAGAATGTGTTAAAAAAAAAAAAAAAAAACCTGATTTTATGATACTGACAATTTTGCCCAGTATTGGGATAAAAATCATGAAGTTGTAAGAAATATGACTACTTTACATATACCTGTCAAAGTATTACAATATCTAAGATGGTAGCTATTATCCCAGTGTAAATTCTTCCAGATGTCTCAACTGGTGAGAGCTGTTACTACATTTTGTGCTTTATGTTTTTATTTGGTCACTATCCCAAGATTATGTGAAGTCTATCTGAGACTATATCTTTCCAAATCTTCTCTTCTTTAGATTAAGTATTATTCTTGGACATAAAAGAGGATGAACTCCTTCTATAGTAGCAATTATAGGCAAAAATGAAGTTGCCAATATTACAAAACAGAGACAAGTATATATTATGAGCCTTCTAATGAAAGAACATCCCACTACTTACAACGTACTCTTCTGTCTCTCTCTCTCTATCAGTCTACCTATCACCAAACCTCAGGTTCTAACCACCAGTATGTTAAACACCATCACAGAGAATGAACAAACATTTCAAGCATAATACCAAATGTGTGTGCATCTCTGTGTGTGTATATACGTAGGTATATAAGCAAGCAAATGTTTGTGTGTATGTGTATCTACATCTATCTATCTTCCATTGTGTATCTATCAATACATGTGCAGACCTATGTGCTAAACTTGCCTGTGTGACTCTTTTAAGCACTATGAGCTTTAGCTTGCCAGGCTTCTCTATCCATGGGGATTCTCCAGACAAGAATACTGGAGTGTGTTGCCATTCGCTCCTCCAGGGAATCTTCTAGACCCAGGAACTGAACCCACATCTCTTATGCATCTTGGATTGTCAGGCAGGATTTTTACAACTAAAGCCACTTGTCAGTTCCATTTAGTCACTCAGGTGTGTCCGACTCTGCAACCCCATGGATTGCAGCACGCCAGGCTTCCCTGTCCATCACCAACTCCTGAAGCTTGCTCAAATTCAAGTGCATTGAGTCAGTGATGCTATCCAACTATCTCATCCTCTGTCTTCTTCTTCTTCCTCCCCCTTCTCCTCCTGCCTTCAATCTTTCCCAGCATCAGGGTCTTTTCAAATGAGTCAGCTTTTTTCATCAGGTTGCCAAAGTATTGGAGTTTCACCTTCAGCATCAGTTCTTCCAATGAATATTCAGGACTGATTTCCTTTAGGATTGATTGTTTTAATGTCCTTGCAGTCCGAGGGACTCTCAATCTTCTCTCAAGAGCCACAGTCCAAAAGTATCAATTATTTGGCACTCAGCTATCTTTATAGTGCAACTCTCACATCCATACATGACTACTGGAAAAGCCATAGCTTTGACTACATAGACTTTTGTTGGCAAAGCAATGTCTCTGCTTTTTAATATGCTGTCTAGGTTGGTCATAACTTTCCTTCCAAGGAGCAAGCATCTTTTGATTTCATGGCTGCAGTCACCATCTGCAGTGATTTTGGAGCCCAAGAAAATAGTCTGTCACTGTTGCCATTCTTTCCGCATCTACTTGCCATGAAGTAATAGGACTGGATGCCATGACCATAGTTTTTTGAATGCTGAGTTTCAGGCCAGCTTTTTCACTCTCCTCTTTAGTTCCTCTTCACCTTCTGCCATAAGGGTGGTGTCATCTGCATATCTGAGGTTATGGATATTTCAGCAATCTTGATTCCAGCTTGTGCTTCCTCCAGCCCAGCATTTCTCATGATGTACTCTGCATATAAGTTAAATAAGAAGGATGACAATATACAGCCTTGAGGTACTCCTTTCCCGATTTGAAAGCAGTCCATTGTTCCACGTCTGGTTCTAACTGTTGCTTCTTGACCTGTATTCAGATTTCTCAGGAGGCAGGTCAGGTGGTGTGGTATTCCTGTCTCTTGAAGAATTTTCCACAGGGCAAACCACAGGGAGGGAAGACAGTCCCGCCCACCGACAGAAAATTGTACCAGAGATACTGAGCACGGCCCCGCCCATCAGAACAAGACCGTTTCCCCTCAGGCAGCCTCTCGCATTAAGAAGCTTCCAGAAACCTCTCAACCTTCTCCCTCAGAGGACGACAGAATGAAATCCACCATCACAGAAAGCTAATCAAACTGATCACATGGACCACAGCCTTGTCTAACTCAGTGAAACTATGAGCCGTGCCATGTGGGGTCACCCAAGACGGTGAGTCATGGTGGAGAGGTCTGACAGAATGAGGCCCACTGGAGAAGGGGACGGCAAACCACTTCAGTATCCCTGCCTTGAGAACCCCAGGAACACCGTGGAAAGGCAAAAAGATAGGACACTGAGAGGTGAACTCCCCATGTCAGTAGGTGCCTCCTATGCTACTGCAGAAGAGTAGAGAAATAGCTCCAGGAAGAATGAAGAGATGGAGCCAAAGTGAAAACATAGCCCAGCTGTGGATGTGACTGGTGGTGGAAGTAATGTCCAATGCTGTAAACAGCAATATTGCATAGGATCCTGGAATGTTAGTTCCATGAATCAAGGTAAATTAGAAGTGTTCAAACAGGAGATGGCAAGAATGAACATTGACATTTTAGTAATCAGTGAGCTAAAATGGACTAAAATGGGCAAATTTAATTCAGGTGACCATTGAATCTAATGCTGTGGTCAAGAATCCCTTAGAAGAAATGGAGTAGCCCTCATACTCAAAAAAAGAGTCCAAAATGCAGCACTTGGGTGCAATCTCAAATATAACAGAATGGTCTCTGTTCATTTCCCAAGGCAAACCATTCAATATCACAGCAATCCAAGTCTATACCCCAACCATTATTGCTGAAGAAGCTAAAGTTGAATGGTTCTATGAAGACCTACAAGACCTTCTAGAACTAACACTGAAAAAAGATGTCCTTTTCATCACAGGATACTGGAATGCAAAAGTAAGAACTCAAGAGATACCTGGAGTAACAGGCAAATTTGGCCTTTGAGTACAAAATGAATCAGGGCAGAAGCTAACAGAGTTTTGCCAAGAGAATGCACTGGTCATACAAACACCCTCTTCCAACAACACAAGAGAAGACTCTACACATGGACATCACCAGATGGTCAATACCAAAATCAGATTGATTATATTCTTTGCATCCAAAGATAGAGACATTCTATACAGTAAGCAAAAAACAAGAGGAGGAGCTGACTGTGGCTGAGATCATGAACTCCTTATTGCCAAATTCAGACTTAAATTGAAGAAAGTAGGGAAAACCACTAGACCATTCAGGTATGACCTAAATCAAATCCCTTATGATTATACAGTGGAAGTAACAAATAGATTCAAGGGATTAGATCTCATAGACAGAGTGCCTGAAGAACTATGGATGGAGGTTCAGGACATTGTACAATTAGCAGGGATCAAGACCATTCCCAAGAAAAAGAAATTCAAAAAGGCAAAATAGTTGTCTGAGGAGGCCTTACAAATAGCTGAGAAAAGAAGAGAAGTGAAAAGCAAAGGAGAAAAGGAAAGATATACCCATTTGAATGCAGAGTTCCAAAGAATAGCAGGGAGAGATAAGAAAGCCTTCCGCAGTGATCAATGCAAAGAAAAAGAGGTAAACAGTAGAATGGCAAAGACTAGAGATCTCTTCAAGAAAATGACAGATACCAAGGGAACATTTCATGCAAAGATGGGCACAGTAAAGGACAGAAGTGGTATGGGCTTAACAGAAGCAGAAGATATTAAGAAGAGGTGGCAAGAATACACGGAAGAACTATGTAAAAAAAGAAAAAAGCCACCTGTACCCAGTTAAATTAATTAAATAAAGAGGCCATTAGACTGAGAGGGCTGTAATGCCTTGGCAGCTTAGTTAAGCAAACCAAACTTACACCAGAGTCAATACATGTAAGTGACCCAAGGATAGGAAACTAAAACTTAAGAACAACAAATCACAAATAGCCAAGTAGACATTCTAAATAAGGCCACCACTTAACCTATATCTGATCAAGTTATCCCTTTGCTTTGCTTCAAGTTTGCTCTTTAAAGACTTTTCCTTTACGTCCTACCAGTAAAGTAGCTCTAAGCAAATTTGACTTGGCTCTGCTGTTAATAGATTTAAATCAGTGTTTGCTCAAATAAACTGTTAAGAGTTTTAGTATGCCTCAGTTTATCCTCTAACATTATTTCCCCACCATCTTTGTGACATAAATAATAACTTACTGAGTATTTCCTCTGTGTTGGGCCCAGTAAGAAGTGTTTTACTGTTGTTCAGTAGCTAAGTCTTGTCTGACTGTTTGCAACCCCATGGACTGTAGCACACCAGGCTCCTCTGTCTTCCACTATCTCCCAGAGTTTGTTCAAATTCATGTTCATTGCGTAGGTGATGCTATCTAACCATCTCATCCTCTGCCTTCTCCCTATATCTTAAATGTTCCCTAGCATCAGAGTCTTGTTCATCGAGTAGGCTCTTCATATCAGATGGCTAACGTAATAGAGCTTCAGGCTCAGCACTGGCCCTTTCAATGAATATTCAGGGTTGATTTCCTTTAGGATTGACTGGTTTGATCTTGCTATCCAAGAGACTCTCAAGAGTCTACTCTAGCATCACAGTACAAAAGCACCAATCAGTCAGTCAGTCAGTCCAGTCACTCAGTCATGTCTGACTCTTTGCAACCCCATGAATCGCAGCACGCCAGGCCTCCCTGTCCATCACCAACTCCCGGAGTTTACTCAAACTCATGCCCATCGAGTCAGTGATGCCATCCAGCCATCTCATCCTCTGTCGTCCCCTTCTTCTCCTGCCCCCAATCCCTCCCAGCATCAGGGTCTTTGCCAATGAGTAAGCTCTTCGCATGAGGTGGCCAAAGTATTGGAGTTTCAGCTTCAGCATCAGTCCGTCCAATGAACACCCAGGACTGATTTCCTTTAGGATGGACTGGTTAGATCTCCTTGCAGTCCAAGGGACTCTCAAGAGTCTTCCCCAACACCATAGTTCAAAAGCATCAATTTTCCGATGCTCAGCTTTCTTCACAGTTCAACTCTCACATCCATACATGACCACTGGAAAAACCATAGCCTTGACCAGATGGACCTTTGTTGGCAAAGCATCAATAAAGAAGCATAAAGCCTTCTTTATGGTCCAACTCTCACATCTGTAGATGACTACGGTTAAAAAACTACATATAAGAAAAACTACGTGTAAAAAACTATGGGTAAGATGACTACAGACAAAACCCATAGCTTTGAATATATGGATCTTTGTCAGCAAATTGATGTCTCTGCTTTTTAATATGCTGTCTAGGTTTGTCATAACTTCTCTTCTAAGGAGCAAGCATCTTTTATTTCATGGCTGCAATCATGGTCTGCAGTGATTTATACTGGCATCACACTATCTGATTCAATCAATGCTCCTACAAGGTTGAGTGAAGTGAAAGTGAAAGTCAATGAGTCATGTCCCACTCTTTGTGACCTCATGGACTATACAGTCCATAGAATTCTCCAGACCAGGATACTGGAGTGGGTAGCCTTTCCCTTCTCCAGGAGATCATCCCAACCCAGGGATCAAACCCAAGTCTCCCACAATGAAGGTGGATTCTTTACCAGCTGAGCCACAAGGGAAGCCCAAGAATACTGGAGTGGATAGCCTATCCCTTCTCCAGCGGATCTTCCTGACCCAGGAGTTGAACCTGAGTCTCTATATCTACCTGTATCGTAGACAAGATTTACATAGATAAAGCAACTCTTCTGATTCCATAGCTAGTAAAAAAAGTGGACTTGCCTATGCCTGGAAATTGATTAATAAAGCATTTGACTTTTCAAAATGTCTTCTGAAGGGCTTCCCAGGTGGCACTAGTAGTAAAGAACCCACCTGCCGATGCAGCAGATGTAAGAGACATGGATTCTATCCCTGGGACAGGAAGATCCCCTGGAGGAGGTCAGGGCAACCCACTCCAGTATTCTTGCCTGGAGACTCCCATGGACAGAGGAGCCTGGTGGGCTACAGTTCAAAGGGTCGCAAAGAGTCAGACATGATGGAAGCTACAGTACACACACACACAATATCTTCTGAAGGAAAAGTCTGAAGTAAGAGCTACTGTCTTTCTGTCAGGATTGAATATCAGTTCCCCCACTTTTCTTTTTTTTTTTAACTACTTGGCTTTGGGCAACACTGCAAACTCTGTCCATACTCCATTTTATTTTTATGGGGCATAATAATAACTATCTCATATGTTTATGACCACTGTGTATTTAGAATGAAATGAAACCATGTAACTTGTTTGCTACAAATTAAAGTCCAGAAGAACAGAGAAGTATCTCTTTTTTTTTTGTCTCTTTTTTAAATTAAGCTGTATATGTGTGTTTCCTTTTTGTTCTTGTCAAAAAATCAAGGTCTTGGAGAGATGACGTTCCCTAAGTTATTTTAAAGGCAAGAAGTTGAACTACAATCCAGACAGCGAGTAAAATCTTATTGACAGACAGAATTTCTGCTGACCCGTTCTTGCCCTGGCACCTGGCGGGTGGAAGAGCACTTGAAAATAGCAATCAGCGACCCACTTCCTCACTTCTGAGTGGACTCGAGATACTAATTGCCTGCTAGTCCCACCCACCCTGCCTAGATCCTCTCTCCAAAGGCTCTTTTCATTATACGTGTTGTTTATGACCAAGCCAAGGTGTCATATTTAGAAATAGAAAAAGAAGAATCACCCCACTCCCAGCACTGCCTGAAGCTTTGTTGAGTGGTGAAACAATGAACAAGAGAAATTGTTGCTGTTAAAAATTACAAAAAAAAAAAAAAAAACACCAGGGGCATGGAATTTCAAGACAGCATTTCCATCTGAAGCCATGAATAATGTAGTTATGGTAATATAGCTGCTATTCATAATTATGAACACTTCATTCCTCCACATGTTCTCATGTCACACAGAGCAGGCTGGTGAGATCTGGTCTGCTTCTGATTGTTTTGGCTGTGTTTTGCATTATAAATTATACTCTGTTCCACCCTGACCACCCCAGCTATATGGTGGCCGTTGGTGGCATTATAGTCAACAGCAGCATGTCTCCTAACTTCCCTGTAGGACTGAATGTGTCTTGTAAGTTGGAGGTTAGAATTTAATTTCAGTCAAGAATTAGATCTAGTGTGCCATCAACCATTTGAAAGATAAAAAGAAATTTTACTGTGAAATTATACATCGTGGTTCATTCCTTATATAGTCTTTTCCAATATAAGAGAGAAATCCTAGCTATTTAGTAGTCACATACTTTGTAGAATTTTGTAACACAATAGGAAAGATCATGGATCTTGACATCAGTCACATTTTGCTATAAATCTTCTACTTAGTAGAACTTGATACAATACTGTTGATACCTTTTGTGAGAATTAAATGCCACAGCTCTTAAATGTCCTTAGCACATAACCAGCACTAAGTAATGAATGAGTAATAGTGTTTGTAAACAACTTACAAATTTATGATTAGAAATAATAGCTGTCTGACAGCAACTTTGTGAGTGTGATTTTAATGTTTTCTCAAGTCTAAAACTCATGAATTTGCATTTTAATTTCTCTACAGTTACTCTTTGTTTTAAAGTCAGTTCACACATTTGACATCATTGTCCGTTTCTGCCCCTGAAAACTGGCTAAATTGATAGCATATATATTTTTTAAATGCTGTATTTGAATTTCCAGACTCTCAAGAGAATACGGTCTTTTATTGACATGAGTAGTGAATGTCTTTTTTAGTTAACCGGCACACATAAATTCATACTACCAGTTGGCCATTGAGCTGGGACCTGGGTTAGATAAGATATTGAGCTGTATCAACAGTTCTGGCACTTGGTTCGAAGCATTTTTGTTTTTCTCAGAAAAATATAAATTTGAAAAATAAGCAAAAGGGATATTGACATGGTATTTTCCAGAAAAGAATTTCAATAAAGAAAGGAGGAAAGAAGGAGGGAAAGAAGAGAGGAAGAAAGGAAGAGAGAGAGGGAGGGAGTATAACAGGGAGAAAGGAAGGAAAGAAAGGTAAGAATAAAACACATTACCAAATGCCACCATTTTACTCCTGATAAAATAAGCTAATGCTAAAAGTTAGAGGGTACATTATATTTGAAAATACATGCACAAGTTCATTTTGCTTCCTAGGAACTCAGTATTTTACATATTTTTCTCTTCTGTCCTGTTTTTGTCGTAGTACAATAGTACTCAAATCAATACTAAACTTCATTACAAATCCTGCCTCGCTACTATCTGAGCATTTCAGTGAAAATAGCCCATAGGACCATTTACAATTTGACTGTAAATTATCTAAATATATATGTTCCCAGGCGGTGCTAGTGGTAAAGAACCCGCCTTCCAATGCAGGAGACTCAGGAGAAGCAGACTATATTAGATCAAAATTTCCTGATTTCCGAAGACTTTCTTTCTCCTTCTCTGCTTTCTTCCCTTCCAATTTCCCTTTCTCCTCCTGCCCTAAACAGAGTTTTTTGTCTTCGTGCATGTAAACCATGAAAACAGAAGCACTGGATCTCTCTAAGGTAAAGGATGAGTGACAAAGGAAAATTCTATTGAACCACATTCAGAAACATTACTATCACTCATGGCTATTGATTGTCAACTGAGTACAAGACACTGTGCTTGGCTTTTCCAGGTGAATTAATGTTTAAAGAGTTTGAGACACAATGTAGTAAGCTAAGAATAGATAATATATAGACTGTATCAGTTCTGTATGCAAAATTATACTTTTGCTAAATTTTCAGTGGAAAAAAAAGAGCCTTGAATCTTAACTTACTACATGGCTACCATCTGTGTCGCTCAGAGTAAGTTTCTTAACCTCTTTGAGCTTTGGTTTGCTTAAATGTAAAATGGATGCTAATGATGCCTATCTCTGTGCTTTACTGTGAGAATTAAATGAGGGAAAATAATTGTAAAGTGCTTAGTACTAAATAAATTCACTAGCCCCTACTAAACACCCTAGCCCCTGGCCTTATTTTTCCTTTCTCAAATTCCTTGCCTTGAGAATTTAAACTCACATTTTCTAAGCTCACTAGCAGACTCCTTGATGCACACACCACATTCTAGGTGAGTGATGCAGATTTCAAGGGTTACTCTGGGGATCAAAACAGCATTTCAAAAACACTCTTAAACTTATTTAATGAATGAATAATTAATACTGCACTTTCTCCTTTGTCTTTATTTCTGTGTCATTTCTGTATTCTGTGCTGTATTTCTCAAAAAAAAAAAAAGTCTTTACACTGATGATAGGTAAGAGATAGCTTTAAAAACCAAAATAACTACAAGGATGCTTGAGATTATACCTGAGTATTACTGAATCCAACTAACCCCCTTCCCCAACAGGGATTGTTCATACAAATTATTTTGGTACCCAATTATATTGAAGACCCACCTCAACATCCACATCATAAAAGCATCTTCTGGAAGTTAGAGATGAGAAGAGCAGAATCAAACGATAAAGTTCTTCAGGGGTACCAACCCCATCCCTTTTCTCTTTGCAGGGGCACTAACGTCAAATATCATCATTGAGGAACTAACTGCTGCCAAATTAAGAAGTGCTGTCAATCTTCCAAGATTGTACTCATGATATTTTCCAATGGAAACAATGCTAGAAATCAGGGGATTTATGGTTAAAGGGGAACCCTTGCTTTATGTCCTATGTATGTTTGGCTTCCCACGTGGCGCTAGTGGTAAAGAACCCACCTGCCAATGCAGGAGATGTAAGAGACGCAGATTCGATCCCTGGGTTGAGAAGATCCACTGGAGAAGGAAACGGCAACCCACTCCAATATTCTTGCCTGGAAAATCCCACGGACAGAGGAGCCTGGTGGGCTACAGTCTATAGAGTTTCACAGAGCAGGACACGACTGAAGCAACTAGCAGCACCGTGTTTGGGGAACAGCCAATTACATATGCTTGGCTTCTCAGGGGACACAGATTGGGAACACTTCTCATCCACACTAGAGAGACACATGTGGTTTCTACTTCTTTTCACATTTGGCCAGGTTCTCTGGGTCACTGTATCAAGACAGGGGAGAACCCAGCTTCCTCACTCAGTGCATCTTTTACATGAAGAATCGTATGTGACCCCTGTCAACCTGCCTGGTTGAATGACCTATTTCAGATGACGTGACAACTACATGTTTCGTAATTTACCTTTTGACTGATTTACCGGGGAAGTCAGTGAAAAGTAGGTTGTGGATGAGGTTCAAAAAAAGAATAAGGATTTATGAATTTCTTGCCAGAGTTTGATCTAGAGACTTTTTTTTTTTCCTAATTTTATTTCGTTTTCACAAGTTTACTGCCAGGTAGATAATTTTAACCCTCTTTCACAAATGTAGGATCTGAAGTGAAATTTAGGGAAATTAGGTGATTTGTTAAACTTAGGCTGTTATTGTTGTTGTTTAGTCACTAAGTCATGTCCAAGTCTCTGCAACCCCGCAGACTGTAGCCCACCAGGCTCCTCCATCCATGGGATTTCTCAGGCAAGAATACTGGGGTGTGGCCATTTCCTTCTCCAGGGGATCTTCCTGACCCAAGGATCAAACATGCATCTCCTGCATTGGCAGGTGGATATGTTATCACTGAGCCATGTGGGAAGCCCAGCTGGAGACTAATCAAGTCTTGGAAATCCAGATCATAATCCAAAACAGAGCAGGACCAGATCAGGATCACTGAGCTTTTGCATCTAGTCTTATATTTAGCTAAGTGACTTTCTTTTTCAAGATCCACACTGTAAAATCAGATAAGAATCACACCTATGTCCAGGATGTTATGAGGTCACAGGGAGCTAAAGCATTCAGCATACTTCCTATTGCATTCTCAATAAATTGATTATTTATAATAATTATTACTATTGCCATGAGTATTTTCCACTTAAGTATAAGATCCATGGGGATAGGAAACTTGTTTTTCCTCTTTTTCTACAGTCTAGTATGCATGAGTGCTAAGTCACTTCAGTTGGATCTGACTCTTTGTGACCCTATGGACTGTAGCCTGCCAGGCTCCTCTGTCCATGGGGATTCTCCAGGCAAGAACACTGGGATAGGTTGCCATGTCCTTCTCCAGGGGATCTTCCTGACCCAGAGATTGAACCTGCTTCTCTTATGTCTCCTGCATTGGCAGGCAGGTTCTTTACCACTAGCACCACCTGGGAAGCCCCGTGTCTAGAATAGTGGCACATGCTACTGCTAAGTCACTTCAGTCATGTCCGACTCTGTGCGACCCCATCCCTGGGATTATCCAGGCAAGAACACTGGAGTGGGTTGCCATTTCCTTCTCCAATGCATAAAAGTGAAAAGTGAAAGTGAAGTCGCTCAGTCGTGTCCAACTCTTCGCGACCCCATGGACTGCAGCCTACCAGGCTCCTCCGTCCATGGGATTTTGCAGGCAAGAGTACTGGAGTGGGGTGCCATTGCCTTCTCCAATAATGGCACATAGTAGGTGCTAAAAAATAAATATTTCTTAAATAGCAATTAAAGAATCATTTCCACATTTGTAGTGACTGCCCTGCAATGACTTCTCAACACAGTATGCTAAAATGAGAAAGCCAATATAGCCAACAATGAAATCACATTAAATACTCCGACTTTACCTTTGGTCAGTTGAGTAACAAGAGCAGAATCACCAAATATCCTTATGTGACTGAACCTCAACCGAGTGTCAATAGTCAGTGTGACCAGGTTGAGCTGGTACCTCTTCCTGCCAGCTAAGCTGTCCTTCCCTTCCTGGAAACTCTCCCAGAGATCTATTCCATGGCAATGTGTTCCTTTTACATAAAATATATTCCTTGGAAAGGCCACCTTGGGAAGAAATTTAACTTTGAGGGATAGGAGCATTAATTTTCTGGTCCAGAAAAAGAATCATACCCGCAGAAAGGAAAAGGTGCTGAGGATCTCAGTACATGACACAGAAAGCCATACACTCTCCATCCTCATCAGTTCGTATGACTTCTTTCTGTTGACTGTTATGTCGTAGCTGTAGTACCCATAGTTGAGCCCTGGAATCATCCCGTCCACTGGTAAAAGACCAGCCAAGTGGGCTTCCCTGGCGGCTCGGTGGTAAAGAGTCTGCCTGCCAAAGCAGGAGACACGGGGTGGATCTCTGCTCTGGGAAGATGCCACAACTAAGCCCGCGGGCCAAGACTACTGAGCTCACATCCTGCAGCTACGAAAGGCCCATGCGGCAGAGCCTGTGATCTGCAACAGGAGAACCCACGGCAGGAGAAGCTCCTGCGCCGGAACTAGAGTGGCCCCTCACGGCACCTGGAGAAAGCCCGTGCGCAGCAGTGAAGACCCAGCGCAGCCAGACGTAAGTAACTAAACCTGACGGGCAACAGGAGGCGCATATATTTTAACAGTTTATCTGAACAAAAATCAGTTCCATGTAGAAAGAGCCAAACAGGGAGTGGTTAGGAGTGTTCCACAAAAAGGAGCTGCGGGAAAGACATTTATGGAGAAATAGTGGAAGTAAACCATTTGATTGATTACAGGTTAAACATTTGCCTTATTTGGAAAAGTCTAGTTTACTGCTTGTGATTGGTTACATTTATAGGTTTTGGTTTCTTAACCTTGAAGTATTCACAGGCTTAAGTTTGGCTTTCAAAGGTAAGCTCAGGCAAAAGAACCACCCCAGTCTCATGGGCCCCTTGTTAATTAACACCACTGAAAAACACTTACGGATCCACAGAATGATAATGATTTTGATGGGTAAAAAAAATCCTAAATCTGGGGGGAAATCTCAGAAATAATCTATTCTGAGAGACCAACTTTAAGACTATTACAGTTGCCTGTAGAGGCTGCAAAATGAATGAATCTACATTCATTCATACATGTATATCCTAAAATGTTTCATCTCAGCTATTCTGGAAAGTGGGTCAAGGGAACTATTTATGATAAGCTTCTCTGGTGATTCTGATGCCCTCCATGACTGGTTATAGAACCACTGATCTAGTCAAAGATATTAGGTTTACAAATGGGAGGCCCAGAAGAAAATAACACCCTAATTACTGACAGAGCCTGCATTCTGTATCATTCTAGGGACATTTCCAGGACACCAAGTACTATCTATATAATTGTGCCACTTTTTTTGTCATTTTTGATGGCAAGGTTGAGTTTCAAGGACCCCAGATCTCCCATCTTTTCATCAAATTCTGGCTCCCAACAAGTTACGGTATTTAAATTTCTATAGAATTCATATAATTATAATTTTAAATATATGCATGCTTTATCTGAAATAACATATTTCATACAAGAAAATATCAGGATTGTGTAGAAATAGAATTTAGGGACAATCAAGGAGATGAAATGAATAGGAATGGTTCTTAGTAGTATGAATCATGACAATATAATTTTTCCTTGAATTGATGCTGTTAATAAAAGGTGAATTATTATATAGTATTTGTATGGTTTATACAATATTAAAAATGACAGAAAAGTCCCATTAAATGCATGAGTCTTTGTAATTTAAAGTATAATGAAGTATTATGTGGATTTCAGCAACAACAGATAGCAAATACAAATAAAACGTTTACCAAGATGTTTGTTATTTTGGCAAGAAGCATATTAATAAGGGATAACAGTGGCTATTGGATGTCCTGGGATATGTTTTCTGCATCAGAACAAGACTTTGAAAAAGATATCCACAAGATAGAACAGGCATAGAGGCCCAAGAGGATTTTATGGTATTTGAAATCCACGTGTTCTTTCATTTGTAATCCTAGGTTCCTCTTTGCTAGCTCAGTGAAGCTTTACTTAGCTTAAGAAAGGTACTGAATGCCTATAACTCTCTATTTTTATTCTGTGCTCTTTCATGGTGGTGGTATAAAAGTTAAATGAGGTACTACATGCAAAATATTTTAGCATGGTGTTTGCATGCATGCGTATGTGCTAAGTCACTTCAGGTATATCTGACTTTTTGTGACCCTATGGACTGTAGCCTGCCAGGCTCCTCTGTCCATTGAATTTCCCAGGTAAGAATACTGGAGTGGGTTGCCGTGCCCTCTTCTAGGGGATCTTCCTGACCCAGGAATTGAACCCACATCTTTTACATCTCCTGCAGTAGCAGGTGGGTTCTTTACCGTTAGCACCGGCATCTAATAAAGGCTTATTGACATCATTACTGTTGCTATTATTGTTATTGAGTTTAATTGGAAGGGAAAAATAAACTTAGTTACAGGAAGTTGAGCTTCTGTCCTGATGTATAAAGTCTTCATCCCCTCCTGCCATTCCTGCCATTTAAATTACTAGGAATTCTTAACTTGCAGATTTGTGGATGGGTGTCCTTTTGATGGATAAGTCTTCTTGATGTTTTCAAATAGAATTGTCAGGAAGGGGGAGTTCTTTGGGGCTTGACAAACAATATAATTGACAAAGAATAGATTAATAGGAGAAAAAGAAGCAAATTTTAATTCCTATGCATTGAGGTCCATAGAAATGGGATTTAAGAAGTGGCCAGAGCATGTGACTTTTATATTTAAACAAAGAAGCAATAAATTTGTGAAGAATTGACAGGACAAAGAAACTGATTAGCGAAGAATCTAAACAGAGTTTGGGCTTGGGTAGTAAATTAGTTAGATAAATTGGTTAGATAGCATCACTGATTCAGTGGACATGAATCTGAGCAAACTCCAAGAGACAGTGGGGGACAGAGGAGCCTGGCGTCGTGCTACGATCCATGAAGTCACAGAGTCGGACATGACCTAGAGACTGAACAATAACAAAGTAAAGAAGTAACAAAGTTTGTTCATGCAGGTTTCTCAGCCTCAAATTTCCTATCTCTAGAAGTAAGGATGTCCTTCTACCTCCAAATATAAAGAAGTGAGCCTTTCACGTGAAGACATTTTTCCAGTTTTCAGGATTGCAGAGAGGAAGGTCAGCATATACCTCTTGCATAGTTAATTAACTGACTTCAATACAAAATAATCAATATGCCATTGAGGCATAGCTTGATATGGCCTGCCTTGGGATCCAAGGTCATATGGATGATGTATTTGTTTTTCAATATGGAACTTAGTTATATATATTATGCTGACAGTATGTGTTAGGTTTCTCTGGTGGTTCAAATGGTAAAGAATCCACCTGCAGTGCAGGAGATTCAGGTTCGATCCCTGGGTTGAAAAGATCCCCTGGAGAAGGGAATAGCAACCCTCCCAAGTATTCATATCTGGAGAATTCCATGAACAGAGGAGCCTGGCATGTGGAATCAAATTACATACAATGGGCAAGATTAACTCCCAAATCAACATTTGAAACCTCAGTAATACCAAATTTCCATTGCATCCAAATAATAGATAAATTATCTAGACTCAGGCTTTACACTCTTCACACACAAAAAAACAAACCTCAAAGATGGATCGCAGACCTAAATGTAAAACACAAACTAAAGCTCCTAGGAGGTGCCATAAGAAAAAATCTAGATGACTTTGGGTTTGACAATGACACTTCAAATGCAACATCAAAGACATGGTACGTGAAAGAAAGAATTAATAAAGTGGACTTCATCACAATTAAAACTTTCTGCTCCATGAAGGGCATTGGCAAGAGAATGAAAGAAAAATAAAAGCCACAAAATGAAAGAAAATATTTGCAAAGATCAATCTGATTAGGACCATGACCCAAAATGTATGAAGAACTCTTAAAAACTCAACAATTAAAAGAAAAGAAAAGAAAAAAAAAAAACCTTCCTGTGATATTGTGATCTACTGACAAATGTATGTCTTATTCTTCATCCCCAGTGCTTAGCCAGACTCCTAAAACCTTTGTAACTTCCTAAGTGATGAAGGCGCTAGAGCATCTTTTGTTCTAACATTTGGATTTTGACCCTTTTTTCTGATATAGAGACTCCTCTAGAGTTCCCTGGGTAATAGGAGAATCTTTTGTTCTAATGAGGAAACTCTTGGTGAGCTTCTGAATAGTTTCAGTATGGTGCCTGGTCTCCAAAAAAACCAAGTCTGGGTTAGGAGTTGGAACTTTCAACTCACTCCTCATTGACTAGGGAGGGAAGAGGAGCTGGAGAGTTAGTTAATAATTGGTCGTGCTTTTCTGATGAAGCTTCCATAAACATTTCTGAACCTTGAGATGTGGAGAGCTTCCAGGTTGGGAAGACCTGGCATGCTGGGAGGGGGACACCCACGGAAAGCTTTGCACCTTCTGCCCCTGTGTTTTGCCTAATGCATTTTTTCCGTCGGATTGTTTCTTTGGTAATAAACTGATAATATAGTAAGTAAACTATATAAGTAAGTCCCCAGGTCTGGGTGCCATTGAGCAAATTATACTGAGAGAACCCAAGAAGAAAGCCATGAGAGCCTCCAGTTTATGACCAAGTTGGCCAGATGTTATGGACCACCAGGGGACCCACTACTTGATTACTAAAGTGGAGAGGGGCAGTCTTTTGGGACTGTGCTCTTAACCTGAGGAGGTCTGTGCTAAGCTCAGTTAATATCAGAACTGATATTAGTTAATATCTGTTAACTAATTAATATTAGTTAACTAATATCAGTTAATATCAGAACTGAATGGAACTGAATTGTAGATGCTCACTAGTGTCAGAGAATTGATGGAATAGAAACACACACATACATATACACACCTCATATCAGAAGTATTGCAAGTCTGGGAGTAAAAGAGAAAAGTTTTTTTTCCCCTCTTACACCAACTAAAAACTGGACCAAAGACTTTAACAGACACCTCACCAAACAAGACATGCAAATGACAAACAAATATATGGAAAGATCCACCACAGCAGATGTCATCAGAGAAATTCAAATCAAAACAACAAGACACCATCACTCACCTATTAGAACAGCCAAAATACAGAACACCAAATACTGACGAAGATGTGGGGCCAGACAACCTCACATTCATTTTGTTTTCACAATTCATTGTTGGTGGGAGTGCAAAATGGCACAGCCACTTTGGAAGATAGCTGAACGCTAGCTCATCAGTTTCCAACACAACTGAACATATTCTTACAGTACAATCCAGTGAACCTGCTCCTTGTTATTTACTCAAAGGAGTCTGTGCACAGGTAAGGTTAGGGAGTATATAGAAGTCCCTGGACCTTTTGCTTAGTTTTGCTATAGAAGTAAAACTGCTCTGAAAAATAAGGTTTATTAACACACACGCACACACACACACAGACACTGAATTTCCGCTGTTGTCACTCACTGTCTTTTATCTCCGGTCCCAAGTAGTTATTTTTATCTATTTGTTTTCTTGCTCAGTTTTTCTTAGAAGGCAGTAGTTCCAGGTTTTGAAAGAACAACAAAAACCCAAACATGATTACTCTAGAGAGTTTCCAAAAAATGCGTCTTAGTTCTCTTGGGAGGAAAGTAGACTCAGAAGTGGTATAATGTCTTCTTTAAATATCAGAAGGAAATCAAAATTAGGCATGCTACAATGGTGAAAGCTACAAAATGCCAAAGGTGAGACTTTCAAGAAATAATCAGATCTCAAAAGATAGAATTGCATGTTTAGAAACTGAATTCCTTATTTCTATAATGTGTCAAGAATGTCTACAGTTAAAAGGTTATTTCTGGGTGATGAGAGGTAAGAGTAACTAGTTCTCTACTTCCTTCCTCTTCTCTATTCCCTCCATCCCTTCCTTCTTTCTTTATTTTCTTTTTCATTTGTTTCACATTTTTAGTATTTGTAATTGCTTAACGTAATTTTTGAAAGTCTAAAATATACATGATTTATTGATAGAGATGACAGTGAGGACAGCACTCACATCCTGAACTGCTGGATGACACAGTGTCCAGATGACATATGTGTCCCTGCCAATCCTAGGAATTTAAAGACCCCCTGACTCCCAGCCCAGCTTCTGTCCTCTATATCTTACTGAAACCATTGGGTAGTGTTTCAGAGGTCTCCGAAGACCTCTGATCCTTTATATCTCAGCCAGAAAAGAATTCAGCAAGAGGGAAACTAACAGATAAGAAGTGACTTGTTAGAATAGGACGCTTGTGAGGCTTACAAGTGGGTGGATGAGAGAGTACTGTGCCCTGAGAGTCTACTGGGCTATAGTCTTATGATCAAAGACAAGCGAGGAGGGGGAGAAAAATACTTTCTTCCTCATTCTTGAGTAAGACATCATATTTCCATCATAAGCTCCTCCTCCAGGTTGGGCAGGGGAGTCTTCTTGTCTCTCCCTGGTCAAACCAGGTCCACAGATGACTATATTTTTATGTGTGCAAAGAGTGTGATCTGACTCACTGAGCTCCCTGGGCAGGATGTGGGTCTTATGTCATCATTGTTTTATTGTCTGGGGGCATGTCTCATGCTTATGCTGCATGGTTTGTGCTAAGTAAGCCTGCTTGACTGTGTGGTTAAGCAGACCTTCTTTCTTAAGTGATCATTAATGTACAGGGGTCGTCCATGTTTTTTCTACTTACAACCCCATAGTGGGATTAACTATTTAATCACCTCATTTTGTCCCTTTACTCCGTCCCTAGACATCTAGAATTTAAATCTGGACATTAAAATCTGTTCTTGGCTGTTTTCGGGCCATCTAGTAAAACAAGTTTGACTAGAAAAGGAGAAGATTGTTCAGTTCAGTTCAGTCACTCAGTCATGTCTGACTCTTTGCAACCCCCATGGACCGCAGCATTTCAGGCTTCCCTGTCCATCACCAACTCCTGGAGCTTTCTCAAACTCATGTCCATCGAATCAGTGATGCCATCCAACCATCTCATCCTCTGTTGTCCATTTGGAGGAGAAGACTGTACAAATATCCAAAAAAGTATGATGTCTGACTCTTCAAATAGGAAGAAAACAAGTGGGTACTAGTCAGGTAGGAATGATCAAATATAACCTCAAAAGTTTTTTTTTTTTCAAGTTTTGTAGACTGAAAGTCAAGCTGTGTCTCTAAAATGAAATGGCTTCAAATGTAGTGTACAATACCATTAGCCTGACTTTTAAAAATGAAAACCAGGATCCTTTGATCAAGGACATTATTCTTTTATTCAGAGAATCACCATGGGTACAATCAGTAAGCAAAATAGAATGCTCACAAAAGTTTAGACTCATGATTTGAGAAGCAATAAAGTCCTGTCAATGCTGTGCTGATTAGGAGATAAGACAGAAAAGTCTCCTAAGCTAACTTAAATTATGACAGATAAGACGATATATCTTGCATATAGAAGTGATAAATATACTGGCCAGTGGAATTTGAGGATAGCGCTGATAATAATTTTGTTTCCGTAACAGTTAAACATAATTTGTGTAAGCTCAATTTATTCAAATCCTCTTGGCTAAGGAATATGTGATTTGTAATACAGCAGACAGCATGAAATCTGGCTTTTGTAGATTATTTTATAATAATGCAATACAGATTTAGGGCAAGAGTCCATGTTAGATGACCTTATTTTGGAGGTCAAATGACTGGCCTTTGATATTATAACTAAAAATCTTCTCAGTGCTATAGAATTGACTGGATCTGAGGAGGTTATTTGCCCTTTAAAAATATCACTAGAGATTGACTTATACAACTGGAATGCAAATAAATCCATTCAATTTTGTTCAAGTAAAGTTATTGAAATTTTATTTGGTGTACAAACTGGTAACTCAGCTGTGAAGAATCCACCAGCAATGCAGGGGACATAGGAGACAAAGGTTCGATCCCTGGGTTGGGACAATCCCCTGGAGAGGGAAATGCAACCCACTCCAGTATTCTTGCCCTGGGAAACCCCATGGACAGGGGAGTGGAGGGCTCCAGTCCATAGGTTCCCAAGGAACACGACTTAGTGACTAAACAAAAGCAACTAAGAAATACTGAATCACTATTAAACACCTGAAACTAATATAATATTGTAGGTCAACTATACTTAAGAAAAAGAAAGTAATTTTTATTGAGCACCTTCCCTACCCCTTTTAATGAAGTATGAGGTGTTCTCTTTGTGGTGTATTGTCAGTTATGTAATTCTTTCCTCATAAGAAAAATATGTGGGAAGCAAAATTATCAAAGTCGCTTGGTAAGCATAAAATTTACATATGATAAGTGGCTATATGATTTTGATGTTTAAAGAGAACAGGTTATGATAACCTGAGTCTTTTATTCTCTGAAACAGTCATAGTTTTACTGGGCAAACCAGCAATTGTGATTGTGATTGCTTTTCTTCTATCTCATTCAGTCACCATCTCCTCGAGGCAATTCCTTGTGTATCTTACAGTGTAATCATGGTGTGAGTCAAAGAAATGCGAATAATACCTTCAATTTGACAATTTAAATTGCAAAAAACATCCAATGATTTGTTTGTTCCATGTGCTTTTACTGAATTCCCCCCCCCCCACCTCCCCCCAAAAAAGAAAAAATGATGTTAGTCGAGAAATTCATGTCTCTTCCATTCTGACAGCCTGTGTGTCTGGGCACTTGACTGGGTGTCTGCCTGTAACATGGAGAATAGAAGCATTTGTATAACAATGTGGGCCTTTGAAATGACTATTCCAGCTGCATTTCAGAGAAAGCTTGCTCCAGCTGTAGAATGAATGCCTTAATCAAAGCTACAGCTGGGGTCCTCTTAAGGAAGAATGGAGTCTTTCTGGAAAAAGGAGGCCAGAAGTAAGGTGTTCCATGGGGCAAGCAAATACATCTTGTATTCGTTAAAAGCCAAGCCAAATGGCCAGAAATCTACCAAAAGAAATTCAGGAGAACATGCATTAAGGCATAGTTCATTTTCACATATAATATAGAAGCATCCTGTTAACACCCAAGGAAATAACAAAAATTCCTGTCTGTAATTTTCTTTGAAAAAAAATAGGAGAATTTTCATTTTTCATAAATTTATGTACTTATATAAAAAACTCAGTGACATCATCATTTTGATTAAATTATGGGTTCTTAAATAGACTTAATCCCACATGGTATGTATCTATTTGTGTTTATAACATAATAGAAGCTAGATTCAAAACACAGCACAAAACAAGAATAAAGCATAGCCACGAAGGAAGAAAACATGAGTTATTAATGAAGAAAGGATATGGCAATTTATGGATTCAGAAATATACACCCACCTGGATTTTTTTTTTTTTTTCTTCATTAAACGAAAGAATGATTAGGTTGAGACGCTTTCACCTGAAAACCTGAATTTAAATACCAGGCAACAAACAAAAATGAAATTTATTTCTAGTGGATATGAGTGTGAAGAGTAAATTGCCATTAACTACAAACATTTAGGTATTAATTTCTGAATTGCTATTCTGAGAGAAGGGTCAGATTCATTCTATCAGAGATTAAAAAAAAAACCCAAAAACCCTGAATTAATTGTCTTTCTATTTTAATCAAGTTGAAAAATGTTTCTCAAATTTTAATGCGCATAGGATTACACAAGCATCTTGTTAAGACAGATTCTTATTCATCAGGCCTGGAGTAGGATGTGTCCCTACATCTGTAACAAGCACCTGAGTGAGGTCGGTAGTGCTGATTTACAAGACATGCTTTGAATAGCAAAGGACTAGAAAACTACTCTCTTCTTTAAAGTATAATATAAAAAGAAAATAGTTCAACTTTTCAGAAGTGAATCTATTAAACTTTAGTAAAAGAGATATGTGCAACCCTCCACTTCAAATCGCGTACTTAGCAGAAAAGTTATTTTTGGAAACATAAATATCAGATATAGTGACACTGAAGAAAGTCAAACTTGATTTATAATTTCCATTTACGTTAGAATTTATAGCTATTAAGGGTGTTTTCCCCCTCTAAATTAAAATATATATATATATATATATCAACATGTATATCTGTATATGACCAGTGTTCTTGAAATATCAAGTGAATTAAATTAATATCACTGGGTATCATTATTTATTATTCATATATTTAAGGCTTTGTACATGCTTCACCTCTATTCCTCTTCATTGTTCTCTGGAACACATCTAAGTTTTTCAAAATTAAAATCAAGTAAAATCTTTCCTTGTATTCCCTGGCAGAGTCAGTGTCATCTCTGCTTCTCTAACTCCCTATGCCTGGCTTAACTATTTTCCTAATTATCTAGTTATTTAGTTAGTATTCTATCTCCCTGAATTATACTTAAATATTTCTTTTAACAAAGATTCTCTCATTGACTAAACTTTACTCAGGCATCCCTGAACTCTATTTCAACTAACCCTGACTTTTGAACTTAGCTGTTTGTCTCTGTGTTGTCCAATTTTAACACAAATCCTACTAAGTCAGTTTAACCAGAGTCAGCCCCTCCCCCCACACTCAATATGCCAGCAAATTTGGAAAACTCAGCAGTGGCCACAGGAATGGAAAAGGTCAGTTTTCATTCCAATCCCTAAGAAAGGCAATGTCAAAGAATGCTCAGGCTACCACACAATTGCACTCATCTCACGCGCTAGTAAAGTAATGCTTAAAATTCTCCAAGCCAGGCTTCAGCAATACATGAACCGTGAACTTCCAGATGTTCAAGCTGGTTTTAGAAAAGGCAGAGGAGCCAGAGATCAAATTGCCAACATCCACTGGATCATCGAAAAAGCAAAGGAATTCCAGAAAAACATGTTCCTGCTTTATTGACTATGCCAAAGCCTTTGTCTGTGTGGATAACATTAAACTGTGGAAAATTCTGAAAGAGATGGGAATACCAGACCACCTGACCTACCTCATGATAAACCTGTATGCTGGTCAGGAAGCAACAGTTAGAACTGGACGTGGAACAACAGGCTGGTTCCAAATAGGAAAAGGAGTACGTCAAGGCTGTATATTGTCCCCTATTTATTTAACTTATATGCAGAGTATATCATGAGAAACCCTGGGCTAGAGGAAGCACAAGCTGGAATCAAGACTTCTGGGAGAAATGTCAATAACCTCAGACATGCAGATGACACCACCCTTATGGCAGAAAGTGAAGAAGAACTAAAGAGCCTCTTGATGAAAGTGAAAGAGGAGACTGAAAAAGTTGGCTCTAGCTCAACATTCAGAAAACTAAGATCATGGCATACGGTCCCATCAGTTTTTTGGCAAATAGATGGGGAAACAGTGGAAACAGTAGCTGACTTAATTTTTCTGGGCTCCAAAATCACTGCAGATGGTGATTGCAGCCATGAAATTAAAAGACGCTTACTCCTTGGAAAGAAAGTTATGACCAACCTAGACAGCATATTAAAAAGCAGAGACATTACTTTGTCAACAAAGGTCCGTCTAGTCAAGGCTATGGTTTTTCCAGTTGTCATGTATGGATGTGAGAGTTGGACTATAAAAAAAGCTGAGCACTGAAGAATTGATGCTTTTGAACTGTGGTGTTGGAGAAGACTCTTGAGAGTCCCTTGGACTGCAAAGAGATCCAACTAGTCAATCTTAAAGGAGATCAGTCCTTAGTGTTCATTGGAAGGACTGATGCTGAAGCTGAAACTCCAACACGTTGGCCACCTGATGCAAAGAGCTGACTCATTTGAAAAGACCCTGCTGTTGGGAAAGATTGAGGGCAGGAGGAGAAGGGGATGACAGATGAGATGGTTGGATGGCATCACCAACTCGATGGACATGGGTTTGGGTGGACTCCGGGTGTTGGCAATGGACAGGGAGGCCTGGCATGCTGCAGTTCATGGGGTCTCAAAGAGTCAGACATGACTGAGCAACTGAAGTGAACCCTTCCAACCCCCACCTCAATCTGATTACTCTCAATATCTGATCAGGTTCCTCATCGTCCACCATCACCCAAGTGCTGTCTAAGACCCTGGCCTGTCTTCAGCAAGAATCCTTTTAGACCAGTTTAGCTAGAATCATCCTTTGCTATATCCTCTTAATACATTTTCGTCTATTGACTCCTACCCTACTCCTTCACTAAAAATTTCTATTTGCCCATAGTGTATTCAGCATTGAGTCCAACTTATCTCTTCCACTGTAAAACCACATTGCAGTGGACTCCACACCTATTGCTCATAATACTTCTTGAATAAAACCTTTTTTTTTTACCATTCAGCAACTATCGTGAATAGTTTTTCTTTAACACTCCTCCCAACTGGACAATAAACTCCTTATGGCAGACTATCTGGAGGGGTTAAGAAGAGATCTGTTGCTCTAGGTTTACTTTCTGGTTCTGTACTGACATAATGCTTGGTCTTAGAAATGTATAACCTTCGATAATATTTTGTTTTGTGGTTGTTAATACTGTAACTCTTGGCGAATTCTGCAATTTCTGGGAAAAGCATATAGGCTCACACCTTCATCACACAATCCAAATGCTCACTAATCAATAAGTAGACAGAATAAAGGAAGATGGTATAAATCTTTTTCTTTTCCCCCTTGATGGTTTATAGTGTCAGTTCCACTGGAGGCCAGAAATAACCTTCTCTTCTAGCGTGTTCAGACTATTTACATTTAATTAAACTATTGAAATTTTAGGGCTTAGATATGCTGTTTTTGTTGTGGTGACTTCTGTTTTCTTTTTTTTTTTTTTCCTCTTTTATTTCTTGTTCTTACCTTATTGTAGATACTTGAACATTTTTTAGAAATGAAATTTAATTTTCCTATAGTGTTTATAAGTTTATATCTTTGTATAGCTTTTTATTGGTTGCTGAAGGTAGTACTAATAATCTCAAGTTTCCTGATTTTAGCACTTCAAATAAAACCTAGGAACTTCACCTCTATCCTATCTAGGCTCCTTGAAAAGAATTATCTTAAATATTTTAACATACATTTTGAAGCACATCAAATAGTATTATCTCTTGTTTCAATAATAAACAGTTTAGAAAATTCAAGAGGTGGATAATATTGCTGGATATAGAATATTGAATTAACAGGTCTTTTCTTTCAGCATTAGAAAAATGTTGTGCCACTTCCTCTTGGCCTCCATTAAGTCTAAGGATAAATCAGCTGTAATTCAAATTTCTTTTTTTTTTTTTTCTGCTAAAGTAAACTGCCATGTCTTTCTATATCAAGGGGTTTTCTTCACCTTTATTTTTCAGAAGTTTTATTAGTACATTCTTCATGTGTTTTTGAGATATATGCAGTTTGGAGTTTGCTTAGTTCCTTGAATTTATAGGTTCATATTCTGTAAGATGTCTCAGAAGTTTTTAGACATTACTCTTTCAATACTTTTTTTTAAGCTCCATTCTCTTTCTCCTCTCTTTCTGAAACTTTGGTAACATAAATTCCAGATCTCTTGTTACATTTTCACTGATCTCTGAGCCTCTCTTCTTTTTCTTTTCTTTTTTCCTTTTTGTTCTTCAGATTTGGTAATTATGGTTATCTCATCTTCCAGCTTACCAGTTCTTTTCCGCTGCCCTCTTCCTGCAGCAGTTGAGCTCATATATTGTGCTTTTAATTTTATTTATTGTTTTTCAGTTCTATAATTTCCATTTAGATCTTCTATATATTTACTTATTTTTCTGAGATAATCTATTTTTCTGCTGAGATTTTCTAATTTTTTTCACTTTTCGGATGTGTTCATAATTACTTATCAAAGTATTTTTATGGTGGTGGTGGTGGTATAGTTGCGAAGTCATGTCCGACTCTTGCAACCCATGGGCTATAGCCTGCGAGGCTCCTCTGTCCATGGGATTCTCCAGGCAAGAATATTGGAGTGGTTTGCCATTTCCTTCTCCAGGGGATCTTTCTCACCCAGGAATCAAACCCAGGTCTCCTGCATTGCAGGTAGATTCCTTACCGACTGAGCTACAAGACAATTTAGAACAGTGTTTCTCAACCACAGCTCTAGTGAGATTTGGGACTAGATAATTCTTTGTTTTAGGAAGTTGTCTTGCCCATTGTAGGATGTTGAACAGCATGCCTGGCCTCCACTAACTGGATATCAATAGTATTCTGCTACTTTTGACAATCAAAAAGATCCCCAGATGTTTCTTAGATATAAGTAAATCATCCCAATGTTGATATCCTTTTCTATTGAGTGAAAATTAAAGCTTACACTTTGACTCTACTTTCCTGGAAAATATTCATTTTACAGGCACACCGTGACTTACACACATCAACAAACATCTAGTAATTAATAGAATTAGTGATCTTTCTAAATTCTGTGTGGTTAGAAACTAAGTAATTTATGAACGATGGAGAATGGTTAGAGGAAAGCACTCTACACGTTTCAAAGAGAATCAGAGGTCATGTGTAATTTTACTATCAACATATTAGCAAGAATTATTTGAATCATAATGCTTAATTGGCAAGTTTTTAGCAACTAGAAAAGTGCTAATTGTACATTATGACCTGTTGAGGATGGTAATGATTGGAGCAGTCAAAAAACAACAAATGTAACAATCATCACTGGCTACCTTAGACCATATTCTATTCCTTGACCAAATAGTCTCCATGAAATTATCAATTCAAAAAGCTCAAGTTTTGCCTTTTAACTGCTAGCTTATACTGTAGCCTCCTCACTTCTTTCAAATTATCAAAAAGAAATTCTTCACATGTCATCAAGAAGAATCCTGGCATGTGTCAAGAAGTACATTCAGTTCAGTCCAGTTCAGTCACTCAGTCGTGTCTGACTCTTTGCAACCCCATGAACCGCAGCATGCCAGGCCTCCCTGTCCACCACCAACTCCTGGAGTCCACCCAAACCCATGTCCATTGAGTCAGTGATGCCATCCAACCATCTCATTCTCTGTCGTCCCCTTCTGCTCCTGCTCTCAATCTTTCCCAGCATCAGGGTCTTTTCCAATGAGTCAGCTCTTCACATCAGGTGGCCAAAGTAGTGGAGTTTCAGCTTCAAGATCAGTCCTTCCAATGAACACCCAGGACTCATCTCCTTCAGGATGGACTGATTGGATCTCTTTGCAGTCCAAGGGACTCTCAAGAGTCTTCTCAAACACTGCAATTCAAAAGCATCAACACTTCAGTGCTCAGCTTTCTTTATAGTCCAACTCTCACATCTATACATGACCACTGGAAAAACCATAGCCTTGACTAGACGGACCTTTGTTGACAAAGTAATGTCTCTGCTTTTTAATATGCTGTCTAGGTTAGTCATAACTTACTTTCCAAAGAGTAAGTGTCTTTGAATTTCATGGTTGCAGTCACCATCTGCAGTGATCTTGGAGCCCAGAAAAATTAAGTCAGCTACTGTTTCCACTGTTTCCCCATCTATTTGCCAAAAAACTGATGGGACTGGGTGCCATGATCTTGGTTTTCTGAATGTTGGGCTTTAAGCCAACTTTTTCAGTCTCCTCTTTCACTTTCATCAAGAGGCTCTTTAGTTCTTCACTTTCTGCCATAAGAGTGGGGTCATCTGCATATCTGAGGTTATTGATATTTCTCCCAGAAGTCTTGATTCCAGCTTGTGCTTCCTCTAGCCCAGCGTTTCTCATGATGTACTCTGTGTATAAGTTAAATAAGCAGGGGACAATATACAGCCTTGATGTACTCCTTTTCCTATTTGGAACCAGTCTGTTGTTCCATGTCCAGTTCTAACTGTTGCTTCCTGACCTGCATACAGACTTCTCAAGAGGCAGGTCAAGTGGTCTGGTATTCCCATCTCTTTCAGAATTTTCCACAGTTTAATGTGATCCACACAGTCAAAAGCTTTGACATAAGTTTTAAAGCCATTTATTCTATATCCACATCTTCAGTTTTGTCATTATTGTCAACTCCAGATATATCACTCTTTATTTTTATGATAAGTGTTTCTAATATTTTGTTCATCTTAGTGTTGGCCTTCAGAAATTTTTTTTAAAATTTCGTTTAAGATGTGCCTGTTTCTTGGAAAAATTAATAATGTTCTGTTAAAGCACTCACTTTTGGGGTATTATATTATGAGAATATGGATCTTATTTAAACCTTATCTTTTAGATAGCTTCCTCTATTGCCTCTCTGGCACAGTAGTGCTGGGTGCATCCTGATTTCTACAAGGTGAATGTAGAACTCTGGTTCCCTGCTCAACCTCTTTTTTCTACCAGGAGTTGATACCATGTACTTATGTCAAATCTCAGCCAAAATTTTGACCTCACTTAAGTCATGTGCACATCATTCTGATTAAATAACTGGTAACTCCAAATACACAACACAACTTTTGGGAGAGGTAGTTTTCCCATAGAAGAGATCCTGTGACTACAAACATACTATTCTCTCATGTCATCAAACTTCTAAAATTCCTGATATCCCCTGGAAAATAGGATTTTTCTTAATAAAGGATTCAAGGTATGATTATTCCTCTTTTGTGGTCAGATGGGTCTTGTAATAGCCAGCAAGAATCTTCCAGTTCTTCTTTCTCTCAAAGCAGTAGGTTGTTTGTTTTAACACATGCTTCTCATTTACCACATCTATCATCTTTTCTGTGCAAACATTTAGAGGAAATGTCAAAGGAAAAGGAGTGCATTTGTGAATGCATGTTTGTATACACACACACACATGCATTTATGTACATGTGCATGGTAATCAAAGTTAAGAGAAATGAAATAAGCTAACATCTGGTGGACATATTAGTATTAGTCACTTTGTCATGTCTGACTCTGTGACCCCATGGACTGTAGCCTTCCAGGCTCCTCTGTCCATGGAATTCTCCAAACAGGAATACTGGAGTAGCCATTCCCTTTTCCAGGGGATCTGGTGAGCATATGTTATGTCAAATACCTATCTAATTTTTCACATATCTTTTGCTGCGGTAGTTTAGAACAAAACATCTTTAGAACCAAACTTCTTCTAAACAAACCCCCATTCCTAGAATGGCAGTCACCTTTTCAATTCACAATCTCCTTCGTAATTTAGATCAAATTGCAATTACCCTTACAGTAGTAGTAGTATTAGTTACTTAGTTGTGTCCAACTCTTTGAGACCCCATGGACTGTAGCTGCCAGACTCCTCTGTCCTTGGAGTTCTCTAAGCAGGAATACTGGAGTGGAAAGCCATCCCTTCTCCAGAGGATCTTCCTGACCTAGGGATTGAGCCCAGGACTCCTGCATTGAAGGAAGATTCTTTACTCTGAGCCACCATGGAAGCCCAATTATCCCTAAACAATTTCACTAATAAACTAGATATATCTTTTCACATTCCATCTACCTAAAAGTTTAACTGCACATGCCTTTTAGTTTAGTTATTTGATAATAGCTTATTTCAATGTATTTTTATATAATTGTTTCATAAGTTGCAGTCTTCTCCAAGATCAGCTGAGGCCAACTCACTTTTAGCTCACCTTACATGGGCTTCCCAAGTACAACACACCACTTTCACTTCCTTCACGCAGAAACACCCTTGTCATGTCCCAGGATCCTTCAAGCTATGTATAGTGCCCTGCTGTTTAGTTTCTTCTTTACTCATTCCTTTTCTCCAAATCATTAATAAAAACTGTTGAGTCCACTTTGAAAATTTACTTGTATCAAAGCTATCCCTTTGCCCACTGTAAGTTAACACCATAGTTCACTTAACAGAAGTACATACAAGATCTTTAAAATGTTGCTCCTTGAGGAGAGTTAACTTTTCAGTTAATTTGTGGAAAGTCACAAGAGACCAGCACTCCCTTGGTTTCAACTAGAGGAAAATAAGATAAATGAAAAATCATACATTTCTATGAAGTTATCTAAGGAGAGTGGATTCAAAGAAATCTTAATGGAATAAATTCCAAAGAGGGATGAGCCCTTCATAGACCTTTGCAACAAGAAATGCAAGTTCTTTACTTGAAAGGGGATTGATACCAGATAAAAATCTCAATTTCCACTGGAAGGAATGAAGTACAGTGGACATTTTAAATATGTGGATAACTATAAAAAATATTTATCTTTTCATTTTCTTATTTTGATTTAAAGAAAATTACTGATTTGATGCAAAAATAAATGCAATGTATTTTAAAGTTTATAACATATATAAAAGAAATACAGATGAGCAATAATAGCAAAAAGGATGGGAGAAAATAAATATAAGAATACCATCATAAGTTTCTTATTTAACACATATAAAAATATAATTGAACTCACATTTTATTGTGGTAATTTATGGGTGGAATTGGTAATTCCTAAAAGCAAGTACTAAAAGCTATAAACAGCAAACAAATTTAGGAAAAGAAATATAGCTAAAAAGTCAAAATAGGAGAAAAATGTGAAAATTAAAACTGCCAAATATTGGCTATTTCATCAAGAATAGAAACTCTCAGGGTTTGCTTGGTGGTTCAGTGGTTAAGAATCTATGTTGCAATTCCAGTGGCACAAGTTCAATCCCTAGTCCAAGAAGATTCCACATGCTGCCAGGCAACTAAGCCCATGAGCCAGAACCACTGAGCCTTTGCTTGGAGGTGCAACTACAGAGCCCATGGGCCACAAGTACTGAAGGCCCCATGCCGTAGAGTGCCACAACAAGGGAAGCCACTTCAACGAGAAGTCCCTAAACCATGACCATCCACAACTAGATAAAGCTTCAGCAGCAGCGAAGACAAAGCACAGCCAGGAAAAAAAAGAATAAGGCCTCATACTGGGAATATACTCATGCTGGGAATATAAAATAATACTATGACTTGGAAAACTGTTTGCCAATGTCTTCTGAGGTTAAGCATGCTGTATTCTATCTCCTGGATTCATGACTCCTAGAATTGAATGCATTTGTCCAAAAGATTTATATGTGAATGTTCATAGAAAGCTTAGCGCAAAACTAGAACAATCCAAAAAGTTGTGGTATTTTCTTTTACCTCAATATTTCTCAACAATTAAAAAAAAAGGCAAGTGAGTTCCTGAAAAACCTCTACTTCTGCTTTATTGACTATGCCAAAGCCTTTGACTGTGTGGATCATAGCAAACTGGAAAATTCTTCAAGATACAGGAATACCACCTTACCTGCCTCCTGAGAAATCTATATGAAGGTCAAGAAGCAACCAGACATGAAAGAATGGACTAGTTCCAAATTGGGAAAGGAGTACATGAAGGCTGTATATTGTCACCCTGCTTATTTAACTTATATGCAGAGTACATCATACAAAATGCTGAGCCAGATGAAGCACAAGCTGGAATCAAGATTGCTAGGAGAAATATCAATAACCTCATATACGCAGATGACACCACCCTTATGGCAGAAAGCAAAGAGGAGCTAAACAACCTCTTGATGAAAGTGAAAGAGGAGAGTGAAAAAGTTCACTTAAAACTCAACATTCAAAAACTAAGATCATGGCATCCGGTCCCATCACTTCATGGTAAATAGATGGGGAATCAATGGAAACAGTGAAAGACTTTATTTTCTTGGGCTCCAAAGTCACTGCAGATGGAGACTGCAGCCATGAAATTAAAAGACGCTTGTTCCTTGGAAGTAAAGCTATGACCAACCTAGATAGCATATTAAAAAGCAGAGACATTACTGTGCCAACAAATGGCCATCTAGTCAAAGCTATGGTTTTTCCAGTAATCATGTATGGATATGAGAGTTGGACTACAAAGAAAGCTGAGCATTGAAGAATTGATGCTTTTGAACTGTGGTGTTGGAGAAGACTCCTGAGAGTCCCTTGGATGGCAAGGAGATCCAACCAGTCCATCCTGAAGGAGATCAGTCCTGGGTGTTCATTGGAAGGACTGATCTTGAAGCTGAAACTCCAATACTTTGTCCACCTGATGCAAAGAGCTGACTCATTTGAAAACACCCTGATGCTGAGAAAAATTGAGGGCAGGAGGAGAAGGGGATGACAGAAGATGAGATGGTTGGATGGCATCACCGACTCAATGGACATGAGTGTGAGTAATCTCTGGGAGTTGGTGATGGATAGGGAAGCCTGGCGTGCTGCAGTCCATGGGGTTGCAAAGAGCTGGACATGACTGAACAGCTGAACTGAACTGATTCAACAGTAAAATTAAACATAATACCTGGGTAAATCTTGAAACATCACTTTGACCAAGAGAAATCAGACACAAAAATGTAAAATTTACATAGGACATAATGTCTTTATGTTTTAACAGCAGACAAAAATAATCTAGACTAAAAGATGTCCCTGCTTTCCCTTTTCCTGTTGCTGGGAAACTTTGAAGGCAAAAGGAGAAGGGAGTGGCAGAGGATGGGATGGTTAGAGAGCATCACCGACTCAGTTGGCAAGAATTTGAGCAAACTCCCCAAGATAGTGGAGGACAGAGATGCCTGGAATGGTATAGTCTAAGAAATCACAAAAAGTCCGACATGACTTAGAGACTGAACAACAACAACAATTTATGTCCACCACAGAAACATGTAGAGTAGTTTCCTTTTGGTGGGAGAAGCTGTAGGGGAATGAACCTCTGTTGAGAAGAAATGGATCTGGTGGAATTTTCTGAATTGATGGATATATTCTATATCTTTCCATCCCGATTTGTACATTTATCAAATATTTATCAAAATATATTTCAAATACTTATCTAACTGTAATCTTAAGATTTGTGCATTTTACTATATGTATTAATTATAATTCCATATGTTGGAAAAGTAAGTTTAAAAAATGAAAGAGACAGTTTGCATGGACTCATAGTCTATCTCAATCCACTGACCCCTGCAATTATTAGACTCCAATCTCTAATGTTTCAAGACATTTATGCATGCTCTTATTTCTTTTGGATGCTCTTAGGACTTGGAACTCCTGCACTGAGGGCAGATTCTTTACCATCTCAGCAGAGTAGCCCACCCGTAGGGCAATTCTGCATAGTCTCGGCTCTTTACATTCTTCACAATTCAGATTCACTTTCACTACTTGGGAGAGTTCTCCAATCAACCTGAAAAAAAAGTTGAATTATAGAATTATGCGCAAATTATTCCATGAATTCATAGCATTTTGAAATTTTTATACACACACACACACACGCATAGCACTTACTTTTCAATTGTGTCCTACAGTGATCATGTCTGTTTTGTTCTTCATCATGAAACAACTCCTTGTGCAGCACCTGTTACCTCAGAAAGATCCAAAGGAGCCTTACAAGCTAAGATAACAGACTCATGGACTCAGAGTGATGGACTCAAAGTCTTAGGAAGATGACTTTCCAAGTCATCCTCCACAATGTTTTAGACCTCTTGGTGATAACGTTGTATGTAGACCCTTACTGAATCAGAAGACATGAAACTAAGCTTCAGATAACCGAGATTTCAGTTTTTGTTTCCTTCTAAAATGAGATAGTTGTAAGAGAAATAATATCCTATGTCTACATTAAAAAAACTGTACAGAAAAGTTCATAGCAACTTTATTCATAATAGCCAACAATTGGGGGGAAAAAAACAGGCAGCCATCAACAGATGAAGGAATAAACAAACTGTGGAATATCCATACAGTGAAATGCTATTAAATAACAAAGAGGCAATGAGCTTTTAATATAGCTAAGACATGAATGAGTCTCAAATATTATGCCAAATGAAATAAGTGACATATAAAATATACTGTAGAGTCCTATGTACATAAAATTTTAGAAAAGACCAAGCAACTCTAAAGTGATTTAAAAAAAGATTAGTAGCCTTGGGACTTTCCTGGCAACCCAGTGTTTGAGACTCTGCGCTGCCAACGCAGGGCATGTGTGTTCAATCTCTGAATGGAGAACTAAGATCTCGCATGCCACATGGTGCAGTCAAAAGGTTTAAAAAAGAAAAAAAAAGAATCAGCTGTCTTTGGGCCAGAGTGGTGGGTGGAGTGACTGAGAAGGGGCACACAGGAAACTTCCGTGGTGATGAAGTGTCCTATAGTACAGTCTCGTGGCTACATGGTGAACACATTTGTCAGAACGCACAGAACTCATACTACACTTAAATCGAATGTGTTTTTTTGTATGCAGATTACCTCCATAGAGTTGATTTTTTAAAAAATGAAAGGGCTGGACTCCATGATTTTTAGATAGCTTTCAACTCCATCATTTTGGTTCTATTACACACAGCAATAATGTGTGAGAAAGCACTTCCAAGTTTAAAATAATGCTGAATACATATTAAGGGTAATTATTAGCAATCATGGTAGTATTCATTCAACAATTTTGCAATGAATGTATTTATTCAAGAGAACAAAACACACTTCCCAATGTTGAAATTTCTGTATAATTTTGAACAGATTGAGAAGAAAGATGTACTTGTGGGGTTTGTTTTAGTGTGAGAGCTTGTGCAGGTTCTTACTTGTTTGTTTTGGGAGACCCTGGGAGTCTGGGGCATTGATAAGATCTACAACATTGGTGACTTTATGTAACTAGGGATGAATAAGAACCATCTTTTGCAATTTCTCTTAACATCCATATCGTTTTCCCAATTAGGAAAAAAAAAATGTGTTTGACAAACTCTATTTGAGGTTTCATCAAATTTGCAATGTTTGAAGAACAGATCAAGATGTTTGATGAAAATAAACAGCAGCTGGATTTGCCCTTCCCTGCCACACACACAGAGTTTGTTGGGAACAGCTCATAAATCCAACTGTTCACTGACTCTGGGAACAGATGGCTCTTGGAGGCCACACTGATGGCCAAGAACTCATCACATTACTATCATGGAAAACATCTTCCACTCTTCACTTAGATGAATGGTGCAGTGGTGTTCCTATTCACTCCAAAGAAGTATAAATTAAAATGAAAAGATGTTTTTAAAAAATGAATCTTGATGAGAATCAGAGCATCACCAGGCTCTAAGATTTCCCACCCTCCACCCCCTTTTTGAGACACTTGATTTTAATCTCTAATTTTAATTCCTTAATCCTAAACTAGACATGTTGGCCCCCATCTGTCACCCAACCTTCCAAACATCCATCATCAACCATATCACAGATGCTAGAAAAAAATTTGGGAGAGGAACTAGCTCTATTGAGTGCAAGATAATTTATATGCATTATTATATCCTTTTTACATAAGGATGGAAATGCTTTGGCAATCTTGAATGTATGTGAGTCTTAAGTTTCAAACTAATTTAAAACTAGTTCTGAAAATTTGCTTGCCTTAAAAATAACTAAGACAATCTGGTTTAATAAAATGTAATGAATTTTGGAATCCAACTGACCTGGGCTCAATTCATTCTACTTTATTATTTATTTACATGGGAAAATTCCTTGCCTATCTAAACATCAAGTTTTTTCATTTTTATAGTAGGAGACATATTATATTTCTTAGGGTTACAAAAATTTAATGAGCAGACATGTATGTGAATACATAAAAATGAACCTGGCACATAATGACATTTATTAATACTTTGTACCCTTTTGTTTGAAAGCTTGGTGCTAATCATATCAACTAGCCAATAGCAAGTATTAAAATCCTAGTTAACTTGGGTATTTTAGCAACTTAATAGAGGCTTGCAACAGGGAAAATAGTACATGATTTGAGAAGTTCTATGTAACAGAAGTCTTGAGTTCAACAGGCAGGTTGGTGAGTAATGATGCTAAAATGGTAAGTTGAAGTAAGACTGTGAAGAGCTTTGTGTATCCTCTTAAAATTTAAATTATATATATTATAAAGTGCTATTGATCTTCACAATGGTCTTATGAATTAGAGAAGATATTATCCTATTGGGATGATATTATCAAAACCAAATATATAGACTTATGTTATCTCTGTAGAATGAAGACAGTAAAGTTATCTCCTATAACCATTACTAACAAGTTCGGTGTGATTTAAATATTTCTTTACAACCTGTTGGTTAATAACACTGGAGTTGGAATATGTAGATTCAAAATTTGACACTTAATTAGTTTATAAACTTAAGCAACTTTCATACCCCCATTAAGCTTTTCAATTTTTAATTATTATATCTACTTGCTATGGTTTATGTGAATTTTAAATGCTCAGGATCGTATCTAGAACCAAGCAAGCCCTTAAAAATTTTTCAGCCACTTTCCAAAGTATCATCATCTTGCAAAGTGGTTTTTGAAAGCAGACTTTGAATCGGATGACTTGAGTTCAAATTTTAAGTTAACTCTTCAAAGCCTTAGTTTCCTTTCATTTAAGAACAGAAAAGATTAATATAAAATTTTTCATTGGATATTTTTAATTAAATGAGAAACTTCATTTAAAATGCATATCACTGTGTCTAGAAGTAAGTTGTCACTTCTCATGATGTGGACCTTCTCACTGTTTAAAGAATCATTCTACTTATTCTATTGGGCAACCTTTGCCTGAAGGTAGTTCGTTAGTACACTTTGTTCTTTCATCTGGAACCCTCTTAATTCCATGCTTTGACTACTCGATCCTTCCTAATTTTTCATATTTTAGTTTAAAAATAGTTAAATTTTTAGGAAATATTGTCTGAATACTTGCAGAAATGTTCAATGCTCTATTCCCCTGTCTCATGGGTTTGCAACTTCCATGGAGCAATAATGTCCATTATTGTCTCACAGCATCTTCCATGCCTAGGATCGTGCCAGGCACATACAGACATAATGCAGTTTATTGTTTAGATACATTAATATAAACAACGATCATTGTATAATACATTTTACCTTACAAGTTCATTTCTCAGTTATACCTCCAGAAAGCTGAAAAAAATTGGTCAAAAAGAACTGTTGATAAAATAATTAGGAATTAAAAATAGGTAATAATTAATGCAATGAGAAATAAAGATATGAGACTTCAAAAGATTCAGTGATTCTGTCTTAGGGAAACTATTAGTTTCCTTATTATATAATTTAGTCACATTGTGTGTGATATGCTATTAAAATTGAAAACAATCTCATCTTCACCTTCACTGACAGGTATTAGTTGGTTGATCATTCATCTATTTATCCATCTAACAAAGCTTTAATGCCTATAAATGGACCTGGAATGGGATGAACTTTTGAGCTACAGAGAAACATAGAATCAAAGATCTCAGGATGTTAGAATGGCTCAGACTCTTCACTGAAATACAATGAGTTGGTTTGCTTTTTTTTTTGTCTCATATTTTTACAATAGTCTATTTTATTTATTTTTTAGCTGTGCTGGCTTCATTGTTGTGCAGGAGTTGTGGCAAGATGGGACCACAATCCATCCATAATGATGTGCCAGCCTCTCACATGTGGCTTCCCTTGTTGCAGATCAGTGGCCCCAGAGCATGTGGGTTTCAGCAGCTGGGGCATGAGAGCTAAGCAGCTGTAGTACATGGACCCAGTTGCCGCCAAGCATCGGGAATCCCCCCAGATCAGAGACTGAACTCGCATCCCTGGCATTGGCAGGTGGACTGTCCACCATTGGACCACCGGGAAAGCCCACGATAGTTTTAGAGGTGAATGAAATAACTCATCTCTATTAACTGCTGTTTATTTTTTAAATTTGTGAATCTTATCTTTGCTATTGCTTAGTCTCTAAGTCATGTCAGGCTCTTTTGTAACCCCATGAAATGTAGACTCCATGAACTGTAGCCTGCCAGCCTCCTTTCTCCATGGGATTTCCCATGCAAGAATACTGGAATGGGTTGCCATTTCCTTCTCCAGGGGATCTTCCTGACCCAGGGATCGAACCTGCGTCTCCTGCACTGTTAGTCTTATCTTAAAGCTATCATAATAACTTTGGTAAAATATCAATATGTGTTTTAGTATAAAACATATTTTTAATTGACTTATCTTCAACAAAGTGTCCTCAGATACTGGAATACTTTTTTCTGTTTCTTAGTGTCCTCTGAGAAATCATGACAGACAATGCCTGCCTTTTGAGAAGAGTTGTTCTTATTTACCTCAGCTATCCAGCTCTCAGGACATCATGATTTTGTGCACTTCTACATATAGCTTGCTTCAGTAGATCTTAAATTTAATTTCAGTTTGCCAAAGTTATTATGCCTTGCTTACAAGACAGACTACTTGGGAAATAGCGAAATGAAAGGGACACAGTTCCTGCCCTGAGGGAATTTACAACACAAGAGTGGAGATAAATATAGGCACAAATAAATAAATTACCTGAGCTGATCTATGCTGATAGATATGTCAAACAAGAGAACATTAGCACACATACTATTTTTCATGAGTTGTAGCTACCACAAATATTTGGAAAATGTAATAAAAAGATAATGGCAAGAAAACAAATTAGTAAAGCATAATTATTCATATATGAGGGAGTGTTAAAAGTCCAAAAAATCAAACCACTTCAAAGTTACCATTTTCATGTTTTTTCTTTCTTTTTATTTAACCATGCTACCTTCAAATTTTCATAGCATCTTAGATCACCTAAGAAATTAGATGGAGTAATGGGTTTTCAGACATAGGTATTTTATAGAGTATATATCTTAGGGAATTTGCTTTTCAACATAATAAAACATCAAAGATCAAAATTCTGATGTTTTAGAATGACTTTATGGAGTCAGAAGATTCTGCTTACTAACTGACATTTCAGCTTTACATTAAATTTAAAAAAAGCATAGTATATCATTTCTCTTTGCAATACATGTTCCCTGTTATATCAATTAAGAATTGCTGTGTAATGAGCTTTTCCAAATCTTCAGTGGCATGTGCCACTATGGATTCATCCCTCATACATCTTTGAGGTTCAGCTGAGATAGCCAGGGAACATCTGACCCTTACTAGTCTCACTTAAATTTCTGCACATCTGTTGGGCTGCACATGCCTCTGTGGGCTGACTAGTTGCTTCACACTTCTCTCAGTTTCTTTTTTAAACTAGCAGGTCAGCCTCAGGATGTTTTTCTTATGATGGTAGTGTCCTAAGAGTAAGGGTAAGAGCAAGACCCAAAGTGAAAGCCATTTCAAGCCTCAGCTTATGTCATGTCTACTATCATGTCATTGGCCAGAGCATGTCACATGACCAGGCCCAGGGCCAGAGTAGGATGGAAAGTGATATATCATCATGACTGTGTATGTGAAGTACTGAAGAATTGGGACATTTAAGAATCTATCACAATTTTTTTTTTTCTACAATAAGCTCACTGACACAGTTTCAGGTGGCCATAATCCTGAAGTAGCCATAGAGTATAACTTATAAAACATAAAATTAAATAAAAAAATAAAATGGATACTGAAATAAAGTAGTAAAGTATTTTGGATTTAGGATCCTCATATCATTTTAACACCTATCTTCTCATTTTATAGGTAAGTTACCTGTTGAGGCAGTGCAGTGCCAAGGATCCTACAATGATGAGCAGTCTAAAATTGAAAGTGTGTCTCCAAATTCAAGTATAACGTATTATACATCTATTCATTCTTTCTTTAATCAGAATCATATACTTTTGTCTAAGCACCAGGGTTAAAACTTTCTAATTCAACTTCCAAAAACATCCCAACAAAAACAACCTTTCTTTTTTTAAAAAATATTCTATTTATTTAAAATATCATTTATTTATATGACTGTGCTGGATCTTAGTTATGGCACAAGAGATCTTTAACTGCAGCACACAAACTTAGTTGCGGCATGTGGGATCTAGTTCCCTAATCAGGGGTGCAACCTGGGCCCCCTATATTGGGAGCTTGGAGTCCTAGCTACTGTACCACCAGAGAAGTCTCCCAAATGACTTTTCAAATGTGACTAACAGTTCAGCGAATTATTTAAAGAGTTATGAATTCTAAGATGCACTCAAAGAAAATTTTCATATCTGCTACATATTTACTATGTATCTGACTAATTGCTTTTGATACATTGACCTTGAATGTGGTCCTCTACTTATACTAACTGGCTGATCCTCCTTTACCCGTTTCCCCATTCCTCCCATATAAGGCTTTATTGCTGCACCAGGCTGCCCCAGACACTCAGCCAAGGTGCTAAGAGTTAAAGAGTGAATACAAAGGACATGGAACCTGTTGTTTGGAGTTTATATTCCAGTCGGTAGGGAAAAAAATATAACAGTGAATGAATAATTGTAAATTGTAAATAATCTACATGGGAAAAGAAGTAGCCTGGGTGGAGGGGAAATAAAACAGAAAATTACTTTGAAATGGTGCTCTTAGAAGGGGATTATTAATCTGAAAAATAGAGAAAAGAAAAAAAAAAGCAAAAATGTAGAGTAAAATGAACATTCTAGGCAATAGGAATGTTTAGGAAAAAGATGCTTTGTAACGAAGAACCTGATCTGTTTGGGTAACTAGAAAAGGATAAACATGGCCGGACTCTAATGAGTAAGCAGGTATATCCAGGGCATATAAGTGATACAACATGATTTTGGCAAGAAAGGTATTGCATGAAGTGTTAGTTGCTCAGGCGTGTCCGACTCTGCAACTCCACGGACTATAGCCTGCCAGGCTCCTCTGTCCATGAAATTCTCCAGGCAAGAATAACGGAGTGGGTAGCATTTCCCTTTTCCAGGGGACCTTCCTGACCCAGGGATAGATCCCTGGTCTCCTGTATTGCAGGCAGTTTCTCTACTGTCTGAGCCATCATAGAAGGGAATGGCTACCTGCTCCAGTATTTTTGCCTGGAAAATTCCAAAGACAGAGGAGCCTGGTGGGCTACAGCCCACAGAGTTGCATGGAGTTGGACACAACTGAGCAACATTCACCTTCAAGAAAGGTAGAGGTCTATGCAAAACATATTCATTTATTTTTTTCCTAATTTCATGGTTTCTGGGTTTTTGTTTTTGTTTTTTTTTTTCTGTCTAGGAATCCAAGCTTACCAGAAGAAAAGAGCTCACCTGTTTCTTTTGAAAGCATTGCTTAGGTTTACTTTACTACTCCTTTGTTCTCCACAAAAGTAGGCTGTTAGTTCCACCCTCTACAACGGCTATCACTCTTTATGCCAAGGGAAAGTGTATCAGTTACCTATTTCTATGTAATGGATTATACTAAAACTTAGTAACTTAAAAAATATGTATTATTTTCTCAGTTTCTATAGCTTAGTAATTCTCTTGTGGCATAGTTGGACCCACTGCTTTAGTGTCCTCACAGGTTGCAATCAAGGTTAATACCTTGGGCTCCAGTCAGCTCAAGTCTTGACTTGGGAAGGGTCTTCTTCCATGATCATTCACATTGTTGCTGGAAAGACTTAGTTTCTCAGGAGTTATTAAACTGAGGGCTTTGGTTCCTTGCAGGTTATTGGTTGACTGAATGCTCCTTACATTTCTTTCAACTTGGGCCTGTCCATAGGGCAGCTTGCAATATGCGGGATGCTTCATCAGAGCAACCAAGTGAGAAGAGATAACCAGATGGAGCAGGTGAGCCAAGATGGAAGACAAAATCTTTCATGATCTAATTTTGTAACTGACATCTGATCTCTTTTACCACATACAGTTTATTAGAAGCAACTCACTAGATTGTTCTTACATGCAAAGGGAAGGGAGTACCTACAAATATGAATTCTAGAAGACAGAAAGCAGTAGGAACCATTTTAGAAGTTGTTTGCCATAGAAACTCTCTCATACTTTCAGCATTAAACAGCTGTCCCAATTTCTTTTAAAATAAGTTGAAACAAGTTAGAAGGATTTTGAATTTACAGAGACCATTAAGACTATCACAAACCTGTTATTTTATTTGTATTGACCCTGTATATAGCTACCTAAAATGGCTAATGGCAAATATATTTCTATCTCTATCCGAATTGCAAGAGGTTTCTGGAAAATTCCATAGATCGAGGATCCTGCGGAGCTACAGTGCACGGGGTCACAAAGAGTCGGACACGACTGAGCGACTTTACTTTCACTTTTTCACTTGCTATTATATAAATAATAATCCATGTCACATGACTTGGTAAATTTTTCTTACAGTAACAGATCTGAACAAGAGAAAAGACATAATTTAGATTACTCACATTACATGTGAGAAAAACACAGAGATATACTCACAGATGGAGAAGGAAGTGGCAACCCACTCCAGCATTCTTGCCTGGAGAATCCCATGGACAGAGGAGCCTGGCAGGCTACAGTCCATGTGGTCGCAAAAGTTGGACATGATTTAGTGACTAAACCACCACTATAATACTCACAGAAATCAAATTTTCCATTGTCTAGAATTTTAAAATTTGAGGCAGAATGAGTACTAGAACCCGTTTCTTTAAATTCAGTGGTTTTCTTTTTCTCCGATATTAAAACATTTTGTTGTACTTTAGTGACAAAAATGGACACTGGAATCCCACAGTATTCATCTTTTCTGGGTTCAGACTGATGAAAAAGGAAAGGCAAATATATGACCTAAAATTCCATGAATAAACAATTTTATTTGCTAATGTTGTTATTGTGATATTTTTGATAGAAATTACTTTCAGTCAAAATACATTTGCATTATTTATTCTGAGAAATGCATTAAAGTAAAATGAAAATTTGTGGACCCTTAAGCTGGAATAATGAGCTAATTTGGCCCATGCATAAGGAAGGTAAGACACACATTCTCAAGGTTACTCTCACACAGACTTCAATATTTTATCCCTTAGACAAGAAGATTTCTTCATGAGCACTATTGATAAATATATAGCAAAGCAGGCCTACATACAAACACATAAACATGTATGCATACATGTAAACACACTTTCAGGGTAGCTAAAATCACCACTATTTTAAACTGTTTTGTTCATAACAGAGATGTCATATCCAGATGGATAATTTCCACCACTTAAAAGTGATACTTTCCATTCATTTCTCAAATCTTTAAATTGATATTTGTGTAGGCCAAAGACAAGAGAAATAAAATTATGTGAAATATGTTAAGGAGAGGTTGCAAATGTAGGTGCATGTTAGTACATCCATTCCAGCAATCACTTTGTAAAGCAACTTAGCATGTCTTTCTTGGTGAATGATGGTCATATTAAACTTTAAAGCAGGCACAGATCTCCTTATCATCACTGAGCAAGGGATTTGGAGTGACAATTCAATATATGGTGTTATATTTTATTTATAATTCACAAATGGCTTTGAAATTTTGACTTTACCCTTTCTACTAGTTCCTGTCAGTTTCCATTACAGCTGATATCTAAAGGGCAGATTAAAAAAAACTAACATTTTGCTACAACTACCTTTGATGATGTCCCCAGCTTATCAGACAAATATCGACCTTTTTACTTCTAAAGGTCAAATCATAGAGCTCTATGTCTTGCACTGGATATGAATGAAGCCTTTATTTCAAAACCTTAATTAGTACATTTTTTAAACATTTTTTTTTCTTCTTCCCAACCTTCCCAAAAATTGGACACATCCAATTCCAGGCAAATTTCATAAATACTGCACTGAGTTTTGGGAAGGTAAGGATGGCAGTTTAATGTGATGAGGGTCCTGGCAGAAAATCAAAGGTGCACTCAAGAGAAATAATCAGGGGAATTGAATGAAAGGAGTATGTTGTTGTTCAATCGCTGAGCCGTGTCCAACTCTTTGAGATGTCATGGACTGCAGCACTCCAGGCTTCCCTGTCCTTCACTGTCTCCTAGAGTTTGCTCAAACTCATGTCCATTGAGTTGGTGATGTCATCCAACTATCTCATCCTCTGTCACCCCCTTCTCTTCCTGACTTCAATCTTTCCCAGAATCAGGGTCTTTTCCCAATGAGTTGGCTCTTCCCATCAGATGGCCAAAGTATTGGAGCCTCAGCATCAGCCCTTCCAATGAATATTCAGTGTTGATTTCCTTTAGTGTTGAATGGCTTGATCTCCTTGCTGTCCAAGGGACTCTTAAGCGTCTTCCCAGCACCACAAATTGAAAGCACCTATTCTTCGGTTCTCAGCCTTCTCTATGGTCCAACTCTTGAATCTGTAAATGACTACTGAAAAATCCATAGCTTTAACTATATGCACCTTTGTAGGCAAAATGATGCCTCTGCTTTTTAATATGCTATCTAAGTTTGTTTATCTTTTCTTCCAAGGAGCAATTGTCTTTCAATTATATGGCTGCAATCACCATCTGAAGTGAGAGGGGTATATACAAAGGTGAAAACAGAGTTAATGGAAACCAACAAAATGATAAAACACATATACTCAAGCAATAAGAAGTGCTTCTTAGCACTTTTAGACCTATAGGCTTAGGTGAGGGATTGTGTTATACATTGAACTGTGTCCTTCCAAAAAGTACATATTGAAGTCATAACCTCCAGTACCACAGAATGCTGATCAAATTTGGAAACAGGGTTCTTGCAGATGTAATTAGTTAAGTTAAGGTCATGTTGGAGATCAGGTGAACCCCTAATCCACTGAGACTGCGGTCCTTATTGAAAGATGGCCATGTGAAGACAGAGACATGAGGAGGCAGAGATACAGGGAGAATCTCAAATGATGATGAAGACAAGAGATTGGAGTGATACATCTACAAGTCAAGGAGTAACAGGGAATGACTGTGCGGGGTTAGGGCAGGGGGTTGTTGCCATGAAAGAATCCTTTTCTTCAGGTTTCAGAGTGAGCATGGCCCTGCTGATACCATGACTTCAGACTTCTAGCCTCCAGAACTATGAGACAATATGTTTTTGTTTAAATGGTCCAAATTATGGTATTTGGTTATGGTGACCATAGAAGCTAATATAGTTTGGTGGCTGTAACTCAGTTGTGGTGTACCTCTGGGGGTAAAGAGGCCTCTGATGGGAGCTATGATCTTTGATAGAGGAGCACATGGTCTAGTGGGGCATGAAGAAGGGGGATAAATATTCTGGCCTATCTCTTCATCATTCTCTCTGTCTGTGACTTACATTGACAGAATCTAATAGGAAGCCAGGGATAAGGATATCTGCTTGATGTAGACTAACAGGTCAGTCTCCCAGGTCCCAAATAAGGTGGAAAAGCATGGAAATGGGTCTGGAGAAAGTAAGATTACAAGTATGAAAATTAGATACCTCTTAAATGGAGAAGGAAATGGCAACCCACTCCAGTATTCTTGCCTGGAGAATCCCATGGACAGAGGAGCCTGGTGGGCTACAGCCCATGGAGTCGCAAAGAGTCGGACATGACTGAGTGACTTCACTTTCACTTAAATGGAACAATGTTATCAATAAAATCGGCCTGCTTTACTGTCCGCAACTCTGCTCCTTCTAAAACTGCCAATTTAAAGTTTCTTGTTGCTGGACAAATTTTAACATTTCTGTCTGAATATGCCCCATTACAAAAGCACAAAGAAAGCACTCAGTTAATGTTACTTGACTCTGAATTTGAAAAAAATATATACAATAAGTTACATAGAAAATAATAAAAACACATTTTTGCTTTTGTCAACAGCTATTGCCCTTTCCATCTAGATTTCAAGAACTAATTTAATGCCCCTTGGTGGATAATGCATGATAAAATAAAGTGAACAGTCAAGAAAAAAATTCACCATGAAAATGTGGTATAATAAAAATAAAGTCAATTACATAACTAGAAGAAAAGGTATAAATATGCCAACTTGAACAGTAACCAGTGTAAGTAATGTATAGCTTCAATAGCTTAATATAAATAAAACAAAATCGATATTGCTGAAGTCAACATATATTATAAAAATAATCAGATTTTATTACTAATCCTAATAACCACTATATATTTGTTTAGAATTTTAGTGCACTGTGTTTAATAAAATATCAGAGCTTTCATGAATTTTATGAAGCATTCCATCATGTTAATATTACATCCTTTTCATATAATTTGAAATAATTACCAAATATATTCAAACTACTTTTACATGAATAAATCCATCAACTTTGTGAAGCTGAAAGCTTTGCTGCATTTTCTACCACTTTTGAAATGCTAACCTTCTAATTTAATTTGTTAATTCAAAATATCTCAGGGCATGAAAAGTGAAACAGATAGTTTTTCCTGTCCTTCTGATGCCTATATTCTATGCATCTCATTTACTTGCAAAGCATTCCCCATTGTCATTTCTCTTTTCCTTGACCACTAATCCCACTTTAGGGCAGATTCTTTCTTGCAGTCATCCGAAGTACTTCAGTAATCTCCTAACTTCATTTTCTGTGCTCAGGAACTTGCTTCTAAAATCCAGGCTTCATACAGTCACCAGATTTATCTTTGACAATGTCACCACATTTTCAAATACCATAAAAGATATCCCACTACCTGGAGAATGGTAGCTAATCCCATTAGAATGCAATCAAGAACATAGTCTTGATATATGCTGATTTCTGTGGCCATTAAAGTCCTTGTAATCACTTTAGCAAACCCTCAGTCAAGACCAAATGCTTGTGGGAAGACTGTTAGGGCAGAAATAAATGCAAAAGAAACTAAAGAGATCATAGCAAAAATTAACAAAGCTAAAAGCTGGTTTTTTGAAAAAATAAACAAAATTGACAAACCATTAGCAAGACTCATTAAGAAGCAAAGGGAGAAGAACCAAATTAACAAAATTAGAAATGAAAATGGAGAGATCACAACAGACAACACTGAAATACAAAGGATCATAAGGGACTACTACCAGCAGCTCTATGCCAATAAAATGGACAACTTGGAAGAAATGGACAAGTTCTTAGAGAAGTATAACTTTCCAAAACTGAACCAGGAAGAAATAGAAGATCTTAACAAACCCATCACAAGCAAGGAAGTCGAAACTGTAATCAGAAATCTTCCAGCAAACAAAAGCCCAGGACCAGATGGCTTCACAGCTGAATTCTACCAAAAATTCAGAGAAGAGCTAACACCTATCTTACACAAACTCTTCCAGAAAATTGCAGAAGAAGGTAAACTTCCAAACTCATTCTATGAGGCCACCATCACCCTAATTCCAAAACCAGACAAAGATGCCACAAAAAAAGAAAACTACAGGCCAATATCACTGATGAACATAGATGCAAAAATCCTTAACAAAATTCTAGCAAACAGAATCCAACAACATATTAAAAAAATCATACACCATGACCAAGTGGGCTTTATCCCAGGAATGCAAGGATTCTTTAATATCTGCAAGTCAATCAATGTAATACACCACATTAACAAATTGAAAGATTAAAAACCATATGATTATCTCAATAGATGCAGAAAAAGCCTTTGACAAAATTCAACATCCATTTATAATTAAAACTCTCCAGAAAGCAGGAATAGAAGGAGAATACCTCAACATAATAAAAGCTATATATGACAAACCCAGAGCAAGCGTCACCCTCAATGGCGAAAAGTTGAAAGCATTTCCCCTGAAATCAGGAACAAGACAAGGGTGCCCACTCTCACCACTACTATTCAACATAGTTTTGGAAGTTTTGGCCACAGCCATCAGGGCAGAAAAAGAAGTAAAAGGAATCCAGATAGGAAAAGAAGAAGTGAAACTCTCTCTGTTTGCAGATGACATGATCCTCTACATAGGAAACCCTAAAGACTCTACCAGAAAATTACTAGAGCTAATCAACGAATACAGTAAAGTTGCAGGATATAAAATTAACACACAGAAATCTCTTGCATTCCTATACACTAACAATGAGAAAACAGAAAGAGAAATTAAGGAAACAATACCATTCACCACTGCAACAAAAAGAATAAGATACGTAGGAGTATATCTACCTAAAGAAACAAAAGACCTATACATAGAAAACTATAAAACACTGATGAAAGAAATCAAAGAGGACACAAACAGATGGAAAAACATACTGTGTTCATGGATTGGAAGAATCAATATTGTCAAAATGGCTATACTACCCAAAGCAATCTATAGATTCAATGCAATCCCTATCAAGCTACCAATGGTATTTTTCACAGAACTAGAACAAATAATTTCACAATTTGTATGGAAATACAAAAAACCTCAATTAGCCAAAGTAATCTTGAGAAAGAAGAATGGAACTGGAGGAATCAACCTGCCTGACTTCAGACTCTACTACAAAGCCACAGTCATCAAGACAGTATGGTACTGGCACAAAGACAGAAATATAGATCAATGGAACAGAATAGAAAGCCCAGAGATAAATCCACGAACCTATGGTCACCTTATCTTCGACAAAGGAGGCAAGGATATACAATGGAAAAAAGACAACCTCTTTAACAAGTGGTGCTGGGAAAACTGGTCAACCACCTGTAAAAGAATGAAACTAGAACACTTTCTAACACCATACACAAAAATAAACTCAAAATGGATTAAAGATCTAAATGTAAGACCAGAAACTATAAAACTCCTAGAGGAGAACATAGGCAAAACACTCTCTGACATAAATCACAGCAGGATCCTCTATGACCCACATCCCATAATTTTAGAAACAAAAGCAAAAATAAACAAATGGGACCTAATGAAACTTAAAAGCTTTTGCACAACAAAGGAAACTATAAGCAAGGTGAAAAGACAGCCCTCAGATTGGGAGAAAATAATAGCAAACGAAGCAACAGACAAAGGATTACTCTCAAAAATATACAAGCAACTCCTGCAGCTCAACTCCAGAAAAATAAATGACCCAATCAAAAAATGGGCCAAAGAACTAAACAGACATTTCTCCAAGGAAAACTGTCCAATATTGTGTTGAAATCCTCGACCTTCCACTTTTTTTTTATCTTTTCAAATATCTTTCATAATATGTATACAATTCCTGTTTTTATTATTGTGTAGATCAAGGGAGACAAACATGGTTTGTTACTATTAAAGCATTTTTATTAACAACTCTTCATGGTGTCTTATTTAGTTTCAATATCATCCTATATTTATTTCTTCTTGCCACACTTTTACACTCTCTTTAAGACTCAGACCTAGTCAAAGGAGAATGACCCAGTATTAACAGTCTGATTAATTGTCTGCAATTCTTTGTAATATTTTGTTCATGCGATTAGTTCCCAAATGTGCTTGTGTAGCAGCCCCTCTTAAGGAGATGGCTTACTTTTCTTTAACACAGCTTTGTGTTGTCACTTCACAGGTCATGGAGAGGAGCTATTGAGGATTGAAAAATTATGTGTAACTTTATATATATTCTTTGGGAACTTAACTAATATCTGAGCCTCTGTTTCCTTTTTGGTGAAAAGGGGATAATAGACAGTTCTAGGGAGAAGGCGATGGCACCCCACTCCAGTACTCTTGCCTGGAAAATCCCATGGACGGAGGAGCCTGGTGGGCTGCAGTCCATGGGGTCGCGAAGAGTCGGGCATGACTGAGCGACTAGACTTTCACTTTACAGTTTCATTCACTGGAGAAGGACATGGCAACCCTCTCCAGTGTTCTTGCCTGGAGAATCCCAGGGACGGGGGAGCCTGCTGGGCTGCTGTCTGTGGGGTCGCACAGAGTCGGACAGGACTGCAGCGACTTAGCAGCAGCAGCAGACAGTTCTAAGGCTACACACAAGACTGGAAAAAGAAGGCAAGTTCTGTGATCTTGGCTTAGGTTGCTATTAAGTATTTGCTCTCTCTCTCTCTCTTTTTTTTTTTTTTTGCCTCTGTTCATGACGCAACTATCATTTCTAAAAAACTTTGATTCACTCTTTCTTCACCTACCTATTGTGTGGCAAATGTGTCTTAAACAAAACAAATGGTCTGTAAATGATACCACAGAGACCCTTGACCACCATGGCCTACAGGACTGCCCACTGAGTTCAGTGTTATAGCTGACCCTTCTTTCCCTATTTTCTGTTAGAGAGTTTGTGTCCACACGGGGACATTAGAAAGTGATGGACTTTAATTTTCCCTCCCAGGAACCTAAGTTATGTGCTCCACATCCATCATTTGCAAACTGCTAGTGCTCAGAGTCTTCAATGTAGAATGAGGTACATGATATCTGCTCCTAAATTATTGCTGATAATATAAATGGCAAAGTAGAAAATGGAAGAAAGTTTAAAACGTTAATTGGCCTCTGGATACAACTGAAAGTAAAGGACCGCCATCATTCAGTGACAATTTTTTAAAGTATGATTTGGAATAATGGGCCAATATTCATCATTTTAATTTTAGCTTACAAAAGAATGACTGAAAAGATATGCAGGGATACCATTAAAGTTCATAAAATTTAACTTATTATTTCTGAAGTTTTTTTTTTTTTAAGAAAAATAAGTGACTAATTGTACAATTTCACAAGTTGATAAATATGTATAGCCTCTTTTGGCAATTGAAGCTAATTTAAAACACTCTCTGATGTGGTTCTAAGTGTATGTGGAATAAATATTTAAGAAATTATATTAAAAACAGGTAAGAGAAGGAAACATAAAGGAAGGTAAGGTTTGTACATTTTGCTCAGATTAGTAAAATGATGATACCAGTAGAGTGTGATAAAATCTCTGTGTGTATGTATGTATGTATGTGTGCTCTGTGTGTATGAGCATATAATGTAGTATCTTCACAACCACTAAGAAATCTACACAAAGAGAAAAACTCATAAACACTATAGAGAAATCAAATAGATTTCTAAAAATTTTCTAGTAACCAATGAGAAAGCAAGAAAAAGAAAATAGAAAAATAAAAAAGAGAGCCAATAGAGTCCAAAAATAAAATAGCCATCCATGTCAATAGATTATTTGAAAATGGTTTAAATTCACCAATTAAAAGATAAAGATTGGCACAGTGAATTAAAATACAAATTCAACTGTCTACTCTGTATGAGAAACTTACTTTATATATAGCACAATAGGCAGTTTGAAAGTAAAAGGATAAAAAGAGATATATCACCCAAGCATTAATGAAAACAGGAGAAGGTTTATTAAAATCTGATAAAGTAGACTCAGAGGGGGAAAAAAAATTACTGGGGACAGAAAATGACATTATGTAATGGAAAACAGGTCAATCCATTAAAAAGATATAATAATTCTAAACATGTATGCAGAAAAAAAAACAGCATCGAAACAGGTGAAGCAAAAATTGATAGAGCTGGAAAGATAAATAGACAAATCTATAATTGTAATTTTAGATTTGAATAACCCTAACTCAATTAAGAAAACAACTGGACCTAAAGGCAGCGAAGTTATAAAAGAACTTAACTACATCATCAACCAACACGATCTAATTGATATTTCTAAAACACTCCACTCAACAGCAAAGCATGCATTCTTTTGAAGTTCCAACATAACTGATTACATTATGAGTTATAAAAAACATCACAGCAAATTTAAAAGAATTGAAATCATACAACAAATGCTCTTGAATCACAATAAAGATTACAGAAAAATATCCAAGCATTTGGAAACTAAGAAACTAAGTAAACTTCAAAATTATTTCTCTATGAAAGTAATAGTCTTAAAGGAAATTTGAAAAATATATCAGACTGAATGAAATTGATACAACATTAAAAGGTGTGAGACATAGCTAAAACACTGCTGGTAGTGAAATTTATAGTGCTATACTCATTCATGGGAGGATCCCCTGGAGAAGGAACTGGCAACCCACTCCAGTATTCTCGCCTGGAGAATCCCATGGACGGAGGAGCCTGGTGGGCTACAGTCCACGGGGTTGCAAAGAGTCAGACACGACTAAGCAATATTAAAGAAAAGATAATCATGGGAAAGAGAAAAAAATTTCAAATAAATAATCTTAAGAACCAATAAAAAGAAGAGCAAATAAACCCAAAAGCAAATAGAGGGAAAATATAATAATAATATTTAACTTATATGCAGAGTACATAATGAGAAATGCTGGGCTGGAGGAAGCACAAGCTGGAATCAAGATTGCTTGGAGAAATATCAATAACCTAGATATGCAGATGACACCACCCTTATGGCAGAAAATGAAGAAGAACTAATGAGCCTCTTGATGAAAGTGAAAGAGGAGAGTGAAGAAGTTGGCTTAAATCTCAACATTCAGAAAACTAAGATCATGGCATCTGGTCCCATCACTTCATGGCAAATACATGGGGAAACAGGGGAAACAGTGGCTGACTTTATTTTGGGTGCTCCAAAATCACTGCAGCGGGTGATTGCAGCCATGAAATTAAAAGACGCTTACTCCTTGGAAAGAAAGTTATGACCAAACTAGACAGCATATTAAAAAGCAGAGACAAAACTTTGTCAACAAAGGTCCGTCTATGGTTTTTCCAGTGGTCATGTATAGATGTGGGAGTTGGACTATAAAGAAAGCTGAGTGCTGAAGTGTTGATGCTTTTGAATTGCAGTGTTTGAGAAGAGTCTTGAGAGTCCCTTGGACTGCAAAGAGATCCAACCAGTCCATCCTAAAGGAGATCAGTCCTGGGTGTTCATTGGAAGGACTGATGTTGAAGCTGAAACTCCAATACTTTGGCCACCTGATGTGAAGAGCTGACTCATTTGAAAAGACCCTGATGCTGGGAAAAATTGAGGGCAGGAGAAGAAGGGGACAACAGAGGATGAGATGGCTGGATGGCATCACCAACTCAATGAACATGAGTTTGGATAAACTCTGGGAGTTGGTGATGGAAAGGGAGACCTGGCGTGCTTCGGTTCCTGGGGTTGCAAAGAGTCAGATGCGACTGAAAGACTGAACTGAACCAAAGATTCAAAATCATTGATGTTAAAAGGAAAAAAAAATGAGCAGAGAAAATCAGTGAAACTAAGAGCATATCTTTGGAAAACAACTGACAAAATTTCAAATCTCTAAGAAGTGTGCTAAAGAGCAAAAAAAAAAAAAAAGGAGAGAGAAAGAGAAAAGACACAAATTACCAATATCTAGAATAACAGGGAATGTCACTACTGACATAGCAGACCACAAAATGGATAAAGAATACTCTGAAAACTTGGTACACATAAATTTGACAACTTACTTATAATGAACCAATTTCTTAAAAGATACAAACTATCATAAACTCGCTCAATATGAAATAAATAATTTAAATAGCCATCGATCTATTAAGGAAATTGCATTTAAAATGAAAATCTCCCAGCACAGAAATCTCCACAGCAAGACAGTTTCTAGGCCATCTTCTAGACTAGAGATTATTCTGGCAAATGTTAAAGGGAAAAAAAAAAAAAATTCAGAAAGTAGAGGAGTACAACCCTCAATTCATTTTGGGAAACTACTATCACTCAAACACACACACACAGTACAAAATAAGAAAATTATAAACCAATGTCCTTAAATAATATAGGTGGAAAAATGTTTAACAAACTATTAGAAAATAGAATTTAGACATGTGAAAAGAATTATACACAATGATCAAGTGGGATTTATTTCTATAATGCAAGTCTGATTGCTTGTTCAAATACTAAACAAAGAAACAAAGTAATTCACCACATTAATAGAATAAAAAGAAAAATTATATAATTATCATAAATAGTGTAGAAAAAACATTTTGAAAAATTCAATACCTATTCATAATAAAAAATCTCAGAAAGTTAGATAGAGGGGGAACTTCCTTAGTTTGATAAGCTATAGGATGTTGCAACTAATGGTATGACTAACGATGTTCAGGGATAAGGCAACGATAAGCATTCTGTTGGAAATTCTACCAGGTGCAATAAATAGGAAATGGGAATAAAAGTTATGCTATGCTAATCAAAAGGAAGAAAGAATTCTTATGTTTTTATGGATGACATCACTGTGGCACTTGTGTGTGTTTGTGTGTTAGGCAGTCGGTTGTGTCCGATTCTTTACAACTCCATGAACTGCAGCCCACCAGGCTCCTCTGTCCACGGAATTCTCCAGGCAAGAATACTGGAGTGGGTTGCCATTTCCTCCTCCAGGGGATCTTCCTAATGCAGGAACAGAACCTAGGTCTCCTGCATTGCAGGCAGATTCTTTACTCTCTGATCCACCAGGCGAGCCCCACTGTTTCCATAGAAAATCCCAAAGAACCTCAAAAAAAAAAAAAAAATTAGAAATAATAAGTGAGGTTGGTGAGGTAATAGGATACCAGTTAAAGATATATATTTCAATTGTATTTCTATAGCAATGAAGATGTAAATACTGAAATTAAAATACAATACTATTTATAATCAATTTACAAATGAAATACTGAGATGTAAATATAGCAAAATGTGTGTAGGACTTTGTTGTTGAAAACTACAAAATGCCCATGAAAGAAATTAATTATATGATAATTTAATTAAATTAAGTAAAATGCTAATGAAAGAAATAGAGAGATAGTCTACATTAGCAAGTTGGAAAACTCAACATAGTAAAGATGCTGCACTCTATATGCCACCAAATTTGGAAAACTCAGCAGTGGCCACAGGATCGGAAAAGGTGAGTTTTCATTTCAATCTCAAAGAAAGGCAATGCCAAACAATGCTCAAACTACCACACAATTGCACTCATCTCACACACTAGTAAAGTAATGCTCAAAATTCTCCAAACCAGGCTTCAACAATATTTGAATCATAAACTTGCAGATATTCAGGCTGGATTTAGAAAAGGCAGAGGAAGCAGAGATCAAATTGTCAACATCTGCTGGATCATCAAAAAAGCAAGAGAGTTCCAGAATAACTACCTCTGCTTTATTAACTATGCTTCCGGCCTTTGATTGTGTGGATCACAACAAACTGTGGAAAATTCTTCAAGAGATGGGAATACCAGACCACCTGACCTGCCTCTTGAGAAATCTGTATGCAGGTCAAGAAGCAACAGTTAGAACTGGACATGGAACAGCAGACTGGTTCCAAGTAGGGAGAGGAGTACGTCAAGGCTGGGTATTGTCACCCTGAATATTTAACTTATATGCAGAGTACATCATGAGAAATGCTGGGCTGGAGGAAGCACAAACTGGAATCAAGATTGCTGGGAGATATATCAATAACCTCAGATATGCAGACGACACTACCCTTATGGTAGAAAGTGAAAAGCTAAAGAGGTTCTTGATGAAAATGAAAGAGGAGAGTGAAAAATTTGACTTAAATCTCAACATTCAGAAAACTAAGATCATGGCATCCGGTCCCATCACTTCATGGCAAATAGATGGGGAAACAGTGGAAACAGCAACAGACTTTATTTGGGGGCCCTCCAAAATCACTGCAGATGGTGACTTCAGCCATGAAATTAAAAGACACTTACTCCTTGGGAGAAAAGTGATGACCAAACTAGACAGCATATTAAAAAGCAGAGACATTACTTTGCCAACAAAGGTCCATCTAGTCAAAGCTATGGTTTTTCCAGTAGCCATGTATGGATGTGAGAGTTGGAGTATAAGGAAAGCTGAGTGCCAAAGAATTGATGCATTTGAACTGTGGTGTTGGAGAAGACTCTTGAGAGTCCCTTGGACTGCAGGGAAATCCAACCAGTCTGTCCTAAAGGAAGTCAGTCCTGAATATTCATTGGAAGGACTGATGCTGAAACTGAAACTCCAATGATTTGGCCACCTGATGCGAAGAACTGACTCATTTGAAAAGACCCTGATGCTGGGAAAGTTTGCAGGTGGGAGGCAAAGGGGATAACAGAGGATGAGATGATTGGATAATATCACCATCTCAATGGGCATGAGTCTGAGTAAACTCTGGGAGTTGGTGATGGACAGGGAGGCCTGGAGTGCTGCAGTCCATTGGGTTGCAAAGAGTCAGACACGACTGAGTGACTGAACTGAACAGAACTGACCTGAGTAAAATAACCAGTCTAAAAAGACTATGTAACATATGATACCACTTTATGACATTCTGGAAAAGAAAAAAAAAAAAGGTAAAATGATAGGTGGTTGCCAGGGTTTTGGTGAGAGCGTGTGCTGCGCACTCAGTTGTGTCTGACTCTTTGCAACCCTATGGGCTGTAGTCCACCAGGTTCTTCTATCCATGGGATTCTCTAGGCAAAAATACTGGAGTGGGTTGTCATTATCTCCTCCAGTGGATCTTCCAGACCCTGGGATCAAACCCGTGTCTCTTGCATTCCTGCATTGGCAGGCGGGTGCTTAACCACTGCACCACCTGGGAAAGGAGGGATGAATAACTGGAACACAGGGGATTTTTAGGAGGATCATGAAACACTCTGTGATCCTGTTTTGAGGGATACATGCCATTATATATTTATTAAAGCCTATATAATGTATAACAGAAAGTGAACCCTAATGTAAACTATGGACTTCACTTAATGCACTGACTTATCAGTTTTAACAAATCTGTCACACTAATGCAAGATTTTAGACATGAGGAAAACTGAACGGGAGAGGAGGTATATGAGAAGTTTTCCTGTCTCCTCAATTGTTCTGTGTGTGTGTGTGTGTGTGTGTGTGTGTGTGTGTGTGTGTTAGAGGCTCAGGTGTGTCTGAGTCTTTCTGATCCCATGGACTGTAGTCCGCCAGGCTCCTCTGTCCATGGGATTCTCCAGGCAAGAATACTGGAGTGGGTTGCCATTCCCTTCTCCAGCAATTGTTCTATAAACACCTCTAAATATTAAATATTATTAATTGAAATAAAATGCGAGTGGCGTTAGTTAACTTTGCATTCCTGAGAAGCAGAAAGTCAAAGGTAATAGAGAAATGCAGGTAAATTTTCCCCATAGTAAGATCTAGGCTGCAGTAAGAAAGAATCAATATTAGGCAAGGGAAGAGAAGGAGGAGTTGGATTTTGAAGTAAAGATATTGAATATTTGTCAGGGGCTCTCGATTACTTTGCTAATTTGTAACAAAGATAACACAAGTGGAGAAGTTGTTTAGATATTAACTAAAAATTAATTAACTTCTCTGACTAGCTCATAAACAATGACCTACACATAAGCAATTGATTCCAGAACTAAGAGGAAAAAGACTACGTATACTGGTGGTACAATTTAGAGCCTAGAAGACTCAGAGGATAGTCAGCAAATTTAGGGTCTAGCATCACGTTCATTTGTGAGGTCTTAAGTCATTTAAATTTGGAGACAATAAAGTGAAAGGTTGATATAGAATTTATATTTTGCAAATGTTTCACCACTAAAAGCTTTTTATATTACTTTTTAAATCCATGTTTTATTGTTTCTAGCAAAAGAGTAGTGTTTTAAATCAGCATCCATTTTTTTCTCCATTCTTATTTTTTAAAAGTATGCACGTATATCATTCAGAACATTTAATTACAGTGAGATAGATAACTAGAGTTTCCATATTGAATGGATACAATTTATTTCCCCAAATTTGAAAGATACTATTTTATTTAACCCATGTAACTATATTGAGATTCTCCCCTAGGCTTTTACAAAATGCTGATAATTTGTCCTGGGAATTGTATTTACTTTATTGGATGTTTATGAAGATTAATGAATAGTTTCCAACTTTGCAAACAGTCTAACACAGTCATTGAAGCCAACAGAAAGAAATTTTAAATACTGAGGATTTTTGTTATAAACATCATAATCATCACCATCACCATCCCCACCGCCAACATATTCATCCTCCTTCTCTTCACCACCATTTATTATTTTTCTCTTCTTTTCACAAAGTTAAGCATAGAACAAGTTTGATATCACTACTTATACTGCTTTGTCTCTGATCAAACCAGATCACCTTTTTCTACATTTACTATTTACTTCTTTATCAGTCACTCAGTCATGTCCAACTCTTTGCAGCCCCGTGAACTGTAGTCTGCCAGGCTCCTCTGTCCATGAAACTTTCCAGGCAAGAGACTAAATTAAAAAAGTCACTGCCTTTGAATAAAGTTGTCCTAACCCTCCTAAATACTGCCAGGCGCTCCAAGTTTTTCTTCCTCATATCTGTTGATCAAAAATAATAATAATAATAATCAGTCGATCAAAGAAAGAAATGGAAAATTTTGCTTAAGCCAAATTTGAGGATTGTAATCTGAGAAGAGCATCTCAGAAAGCTCTGAGAACTGTTCTGCCCATTAGAAGTCAAGGCACAGTTATGTAAGTTTTTAGAAACATCAAATGATGTATTATTGACAGTTTATACAATCCAGATCTACATGTCATTGTGGTAGGTCATGCAACCCCTTAACATATCAAGAGAGAATGTTACATTTTAGAATGTTAGATGCTAGGAGAATGTGCTCTTCACAGTTGAAGAGCTATTTCTGCTGATGGAGGTCTGGTTGATGCATAATGTAGATACTCAATGCACAGTGCAGGGAGAGAGGAGGCCAAAGGTCAGAGAATTTTTTGTTCAAATTTTTCTTGCCTTGCCATAAAATGTGAATTTAATTTCACATATCCTTCAGTGGTTTAGTTCAAGAACTACATGTGAGTACTGTCAAGCTTGTTCTAGTCACTGAGACAATGGGATGTGCGTGACTACGTGCCTGAGTGCTTGCTCAGATCCTTCAGTCATGTCCGACTCTTTGCAATCCTGTGGACTGTAGCCTGCCAGGCTCCTCTGTCCATAGGATTCTCCAGGGAGGAATACTGGAGTGGGTTGCCATGCCCTCCTCCAGGGGATCTTCCTGCTTCCTGACCCAGGGATCAAACCTGTGCCTCCTCTGTCTCCTGCATTGCAGGCAGATTCTCCTGAGCCAGCAGGGAAGCCCCATATATGACTATGTGTCATTATAATTGTATATGGGTTTTCAAGAGTTTGTGGTCCAATATTAATATCTCATCCACACAAGTACTTTGTTAACTCCAAATGATCTGTTCTAGAAACTAGAATTAGAACATTACTTTTTGTCTCTGTATCTTACTGTCTTCCTCCTATACTTATCATTTTGTAGGTGCTCAGAAATGCTTGTTTATTGACAGAGGAATGAAAGACATACTGCTGTTTTTCCTTCATAAACACCTTCCTTTAAAGAAAATAAGAGAAAGTAATTTCTTATAGTCAAAGTGTCAGAAAACTCTATGTCTCTCTCTTATACATTTGATCCAGAAAGTAATATTCTGGGTATCATCTTACACTAAACATCTTCAACTCCTTACTAAAGAGGTTTCTGGCATTTGATTCTATTTCCTCTGCTTTTGCTATTAAAAGTACAACCTCTGGAGTCCGCTTGAGATTAGCAGGGGCTCCTTGTCCACCTTTTGATTGTGAAATAAATGCAGCTTTTGTTTCCAGCCTTGCCTTGTCTGATTTCCTCTTGTGTTTTCTCCTCTTGGCTTTTTAAATTAAAGTGCTAGTCCCTGGAGTTGTATCTCTTGCCTGAAGCTGTCATCCAGTCCAAAGATAACAACACTGTATTTACCATCACACAAAAAAAGAGAAAATAACATGAGGATGAGAGAATGTTTGCCCTGTTAGTGATAGTCTTTTCATTAGAAAATAATAAACTGTTTAACTGATAGATTGAACCAGAGATTTTACAGTTTATAAACCCTTTTTGACATCTTTGCCTTCAGTTCATTTTACTGAGGTTTCAATGGAAAAAAAGACATTTTAATCAACACAAAGAGATTAACTCTTGGTTAAAATGGAAGTCCCATACTGATCCCCCCCCCCCCAAAGTCTGTGTATAGTTGTGAAGGGGAAAAGTTAAAATTTTATGTAATTTCCCTCACCTTCTGCCTCTGTAACTCAGCTTGCCCCTTGCAAAGTCTAGATCACATAGGTCACATAGTCTCAGAAAGTGGGGACTTGCAACATTAGGAACTAGAGTTTATCTCACTCACCCTTGTCCTGCTCTTTGCAATTGCCCAGCCCCTGCAAACCTGCTTAATCATACCTACCTAGGCCAGGCATCCCCCTCCCCATCTTGACTGCTGTTCCCACGCACAAAACCCCTTAGTTTAAACAGCCTCTTCACAGCTAGTGTTGCCCACTACAGTCTGTCTATAAAAACTCTGTAATCCCTTCGTTCCGGGCTCAGAGCTTGGAGTGTTAACTCCTCTGGGCCTGCCAGCGTAATAAACCTGAGTTCCCCAACTCTCCAAGTGTGGTGCTTGGCTTCTCAAGTACTGGTTTCTGTAACAGTTGGAGCAATATTGTTTAAGAAAAACTAGTTTTAAAAAAAGAAACAAACAAACAAAAAGAAACAGTTGGCAAAAATGGATCCGTTTATTTTTAAACTCTGTTTTGTCAAAGCTCTAATAAATTAAAGGGCATATTTTATGAACTGTGATAACATACAGAAACTAGTTGTAATTGAAGACTCTCAGGGGGTAAAAACTAAATGAATACCTATTTATAGAAAATAAAATAAAATTTTACCAATTACATTTCTTTTTTTTTTAATTGGATGCAGAAGTGTACTAGGTATATTTAGAAGTATTTTAATTGCAAACAAAGTGCCAAAGACATTTTTACATGTAGTCATTTGATAGCTACATGCTTCTTTTGTTTAATTCCACATTCCAAATATTTCTGAATGCTTAACAAGTCACGTTGCCAGATGATAGGCTTAGAGGATAGAGCTATAATCTATATTATGCATTAGGATAATAATGTCTAAGAATATATTTTACAATTGAGATAATGGAAGCGTAGGGAGATACTAACAGGCTGATTATGGAGAAAGAGAACTCACAACCTGAAGGATTTTATTTTGTCCTTCAGGAAGCAGAGAAATACTTGAAAAGCATATCTTTCTCTCTGAAGCCATTTTCAGGTCTCCATCATGTCTCTACCCTAATCAAGGTCAGTGCTGAGTTTACCTAACAATATTAAGTAACACAGTAACTGTACAATGGTATCATTACTGCTGCTGCTGCTGCTAAGTTGCTTCAGCCTTAGACGCAGCCCACCAGGCTCCCCCGCCCCTGGGATTCTCCAGGCAAGAACACTGGAGTGGGTTGCCATTTCCTTCTCCAACGCATGCATGCATGCTAAGTCACTTCAGTCGTGTCCGACTCTGTGTGACCCCATGGACAGCAGCCCACCAGGCTCCTCTGTCCACGGGATTCTCTAGGCAAGAATACTGGAGTGGGTGGCCATTTCCTTCTCCAGGTATTGTTACTGGGGAAGTGTTAACTTCAATCTGCCACCATGAATTTAACTCTTCTTTTACCACTTTTGTTGTTATAAAGGCTGCCTCAGAGAGCTCTGCCCACTCCCCTCCCCTGACCCTTGGGCCAGGGTGCGTCTGTCTGGCTCACAATGAGATAGGCTGACCCTACCTACCTATCGACTTCCCCGGTGGCTCAGATGCTAAAGCGTCTGCCTGCAATGCGGAAGACCCGGCTTCGACCCCTGGGTCGGGAAGATCCCCTGAAGAAGGAAATAGCAACTCACTCCAGTACTCTTGCTTGGAAAATTCCATGGACGGAGGAGTTGTAGGCTACAGAGCACGGGGTTGCAGAGAGTCGGAAACGACAGCAACTTCGCTTTCTTTTCTTTCACTTTACCTACCTATGAACGACTGTGATTTTCTTGAGTCCTTTGTGTGGGAAATGGCAGCCCTTGTCTGCTGCTTACTGTGGCTTATCTGTTCAGAATCACAGATAGCTGTGGCATCTTTGTTTATTGATATGACAGGAGATACTCCATTTCACAGCACCTGTGAAATGACTATGAGGATGTGAAACTAACATATCCCCCTGCCTGAAGCTTGCCATTCTAGAAGATATTTGCAAGAATTAAATGGTCTTTTTACTTTGTTTACTCATCTCCCCCGGTCTATGATCCGTAAAAGAACCTGACCCTGACAAGATGGCTATTTTGAGACCTTAGTCTGCCATCTTCTCAGTCAGCCAGCTCACTTAATAAATTTGTATTGCTTGTCTCAACACCTCATCTCTTGGATTTATTGGCCTATTGTGTGGCAAGCAGAGTGAGCTTGGACTCTATAAAGTATTCTTAACAGAAGTTTGAGTTCTGGGTATTTAGAATTTGGGAAGACCAAATCAGGATACTTTCTAAACTTTCACTTATTTGTGACTGTGCTGGGTCTTCATTGCTACACACAGGCTTTTTCAAGTTGTGTTTCAAGCAGGGCCTACTCTCTAGTTTCAGTGCTCTAGGGTGCAGGCCCAGTAGTTACAGCGCACAAGCTTAGTTACCCCATGACAGGTGGAATTTCCCCAGACCATGGATTGAGCCCATGTCCCTTGCACTGGCAAACAAATTCTTAACCACAGGACCTCCAGGGAAGTCCCAAACCAGGATACTTTTAAAGTTTTAGGGTTGATGAACATTAACAATTATGCATGGACAAAGACAAAACTCTGTAGTATTCCAGGTGAGGGTAAATGGTTGTACTAGGCGCCTGCAATGGCTAGTAGAAGTAAAAGATACCTACAAAATTGGGGATAAATTAACACTATCAGGAACTATGAAGCAATATGCAAGTGATGCTCTTTTAATGGAAACAATGTTAGTTTTTTGACCCCACATCTAACATTAGGCAAAAATATCTGGGTAATATCATTGGCTAAAGACTGGTGCTAACAAAAGGATATACACAAAACATGAATGGTTAATTGTATGTATGTGTGTGTCCCTTGGTTGGGGGAGAATAGAAGAACATTATTTCTCCACATTTAATTCAGCAGTAAATTGAGAAACATAGAAACACATAGCCATTTTTCCTATTGCCACAAAAATAGCATCAGTGTTGAAGACATTAGACTTTCTAAACAGACTAATTTAAGCCTGGCATTAGCATAGCCACTGCCTCGCCATCTCCAAAAAAACTATTTGTGCCACCATTTTATATGTTCACATTATGTTGATGCATGTTAATCAAGACAGTTCTGTGTATCTCAGAAACCTGTCATTTCATGAGACTGCCATGCTGAAAGTGGCAAACCAGAGGAGGGGCAAGCAAAGGGAGACCAGGAAATACAGCCTCAGTGCTGGTATCACATAAAAGTTTGGCTTCAAAGGTAGAAACTGGTCTTCAGTCCTGTCTTTGTTCCATGCTAGTTCTATGAAGCTGGGAAATCCACTTTATCTACTTGGGATACAGTAGTCTTTATAAAATAGAGATGATAATAATCAATTTCACCAGACTGCCTAAAGGATAACATGAGATAAAGTATGTAGGTTATAGTATGTTAGGCCAGATGAGTTTCCATACATGGTAGAGAGTGTAAATACTGTTTTATTGGTGGGATTCATGGCCAGGGAAGTCATTGGTCATTCTGTACTCTTCCACTCTAATTCCTCCCCCTATTTACACACACCCTCAATAGAAATAGAAGGTAACAGCAGCACTTCAAGGTACAGTTAGCCTGGCAATATGGAGCAAGACCTGGCTTTGCTAGGTGTCCTTATGATGTGTGGACATCTGCCTACTCTCACTCTAGCCTTCTCAGACACCCACAGTCAGCACCTAATCAGAACAAACCCCAGAAAGTACAGACTTACTCATGATCTCATTCTTAGATACTCTGGGATACTCTCAGAATGCATTTACATTTATACCTTGATGCTATCAATATGTCCTTGTCACCATTGCTCTCTGTTCCTCCCTCATAAATGGTATTGGTCATAACAGCAGCAGATCAAGGGCTGATATTGTATAGCGAATTAACCAGAATACAATACAGGATCCTATACTGATTATGTCACGTGTTTTGAATCACTTTTGATACATGTAGATTTCAAGGCAGTATTCTATCACTGTGTGCTCAGTTGCTCAGTCCTATCTGACTTTTTGCAACCCCAGGAACTACAGTCTGCCAGGCTCCTCTGTCCAAGGGATTCTCCAGGAAAAAATATTGGAGTGGGTTGCCATTTCCTCCTCTGGTGGATCTTCCAGAACCAAGAATTGGAGTCGAATCTCCTGCAACACCTGCACAGTCAGGCAAATCTTTTACCACTAAGCTACCTAGGAAGCCCATTCTATCACTGCCTGTCTTCAAAGAAATAAGAGGATCAAGTGGGGGGTGCTATTCCCCTCCTCTGTTCACACAGACCCACTTTGGATCACAATAGTGGAAGGTGTTTACTTTCTTGCTTTTTCACTTTCTCAACCCAAATTCAACCAGCTGGAAGTTGGTATCTGTGTTCTGTTCCACCTCCCCTATGATACTGGCATGATGTCTTAGACTTTTAACCCTTTTCTATTTTGGTCTTTTAAGCTAGATATGGGTTTTGTTTTAGGATGAATAGCTGTTTGGCAACATAGGTAGCCACATAGAACTTCTAACATGGCCTAAATCCCCCAAGCGATGCCACCCAACTCATTATCAGTTTTACTTCAAAGGAATTAGTGTCTAGCAGGTTAAATTGAGAAATGAACTGTTATTATTATGTTTGATTAATTCTAAGATGAACATACAAAGTTTTATGGAAATAGAGTTTGGATGTCTGTGTTATATTGGCCACTGGTAGTAATAGATGGCTATCTTAAGAGGTATTATTTAAATTTTATTTTGAAAAATAAATAAAAATAACCTACAAGGAAAAAGAATGGGAAGAAACTCATCCTAGACACATATCATGATACATCCTAGTTGAATGACCTTAGGTGTGTTTCCTAACTTACCTGGGCTTTATTCACACACACACACACACACACACACACACACAAATAGAACTAATTTATACTATTTTACTTAGATTTGAGTAGACTATAAACTCCTTGTTTCTGTGAATGAAGTCTAGGATTGAATCAAAAGCTGTCTAATTCCTTTCTCCCTTAATTTTGCAACAAATTGTCTTTTGCATTATGTGTTATCATTGACCATTGCTAATTCCTATATAATCTACTTTAGACTCTTAAATCATATGCCAGCACATTTTATTCAGGGTGAGAGAGAGAGATTTAAAACTAGATTTAAGGAACTGGAACTGGGAATTAGCTAAGACTAATAGATGTTAGCCAAATGTCTATTATAATTTCATTACTGAGGTATGGAATTTAATAGACTCAAAAATTTCTCAAAGACATCAAATAGCCAACATTGCTAGAGACAAATTCATTTTTTGCCTCTTTCTACATGCAATGAAAGCTGTGGCTTGGTACTTTCCTTAGATCATAATTTAGATGTCAATCTTTACTACCCTAAAATAGTGGCCCTGGAGTTTTAGCTCTACTTAAGACCAGCTTCCAAATATAATAAAAAATAGCTATGAAATCAGAAACCTCTTAGTAATTCTACTGGCTCACAGCAGGACCACTTGAAAAGTCACTCAATATAGGAAAGAAATTAAATGTACAAGGTTTAGAAGGCAATGTCAAAAATGAAGTTGAAATGGTTGGAAATTTTGTTTTATACCACTTCTTCCTTAACCCTTTAGTGACATCTCAACGAAAAGTTGTATTCGAAGCTTCAAATTATATTACATAGGATGTTGCAACTAACTTTCAGAATATTCCTCTTGAGTCAATTTTTACAGATTCACAATGATGACTTAGAGCAGAGATCTGCTCACACAAGGGTGTCAATTAGATACAACCTGGCTCTTCCCATTTTGAAGCTTGAGCTTTGAGAGGTGATCTAGTTTCACCTTCTCATTTTAATCACAAAAAGTGATGACATGGTACATCTATAAAGCCAATAATGTGTCCTGAACTATCCTGTCATTTTCATAAGGTGATCACCTTGAAATTGGGGAGAAGATGCAGGCTGTGAATTATGAAAGTAGATACCTATTCCCTCCCAAAGTTAGGGAAAGTCCAAATAGAATTGAGTCAAAGTGTAGCACCCTTACCCTTCACAATTAGATTATTACACAAACAAGGAATGCCAGCTGAGGTCAAATGAACTGCCTGTCTTATGATATGTTTTATGAGAAATGTACACAAATAAATTGGCTGCATTTAAAATGACTATTTGTTCTGCACTATATAGTTCTTAACTTGTTTACTAGTGTTAAAAAATAATATGGTCTGTGATTCTGGTCAAAGAAATATCTAACATTTGTATCAGGATTCAATATTTCCTTATATTTTATCAGAGCAGAAGGAAGAATGTAGCTTTGGGATTAGAAAACTTTTCGTAAGTCCCAGCTTCTGTTTGACAAATTCAGTGGCCTTGAACAAATTACTAATTTCTATCAATTTCATCATTAAAATGTATAGAGCAGAAATGACTGTTTTCCTAGAATTTCCTTTCCACTGATAAAAAATAAATACTATTAATAAAGACATTTTGTTTATATTTTTGTCAAATTATGGCAATTGTTTATCACACTATTCTTCAATAAGTCCATGGGCTGAGAATCTTCTGAGGCAGAATTGTCAGTTTGCCCCCGATGCTGTTGGGCTCCAAATATAATGTCTATTTCTCTGAGTTTTCTTGTGATTCTTTTTCTTGGGGTGTGGGGAGGGGGTGGCCTTACTGATTTATTTAGGGTTGATTTTGTTCTACCTACTTCTTTACAGCCATGTTGCCTGAGGTCTTGCTGCTGAGCCCAGGGTTTCTATTTTTAAAGCCCCTTCCCCCCCCCCTTCTTTTAATGTCCTGCTTGTTGAAAATCAAGAAATTTTTTAGATATTTATCAAATGGGACTACAATAAGTCACCTGCATGGGCTTCCTTGGTGGCTCAACAGTAAAAAAAAACTCTGCTTGCCAAGGCAGGGAATACAGGAGACTTGCTTTCGATCCCTGGGTTCAGGAAGATTTCCCTGGGGAAGGAAATGGCAACCCACTCTGGTATTCTTGCCTAGGAAATCCCACGGAGAGAGCAGCCTGATGTGCTACACCATCCACGGGGTCACAAAGGGTCAGACAGGACTTAGTGACTGAACGACAACATCAGAGTCTCCTAAATACAAATGACTTCCATTCTGAGATATGCCTTCATAGGTCCAATTTGTTCATCTCAGTCCAACAACATTAGTCTAGACACCCAACTAACACAACTGGTTATATAGCACTATGCTCCAATAGATTTATAATATCATGCTTTTCACACAAATAATACACAAAAATAAACACATACACAAAGAAAGAAAACATCTTTAATCTTATAGTACAATACCTTTTGAAGCATAGCACAGTACCAGCTACATCACCACTGCTTTTACACTTGCTTCCAGACATCCTGGGCTTTGAAACAAAGATACTGTACTCTACATGGTACTGTACAGTAAAGTACACAAAAGCACCACCTCTGGTAGGGTATGTACACATGTGACAATGTTCACCAGACATGTGAACTAACCTATGTGATTGGACATGCAAACACACATTCACATTTTTGAAAGTTGGCAACTTGAAGGTTCTTTGTAGGGGATGTACTGTAATTAGTTCCTAGGTAAAATCCTGGATGTGTTCTTATTAAAAATTGATGAACTTTTCTATTTTTCTGTAGATGTTTAGGCAGATCATAAATCTTGATTGTGGACCTTTTTTCCCCTCCTTCAGCATCTGAAATTGGCCAGTGGATTTTAGATTTTAGACTGACACTTAGAATTAAGTGCTAGAGATTAAGAACATGATTAAGATATAGCTCTTATCTCTAAAAGTTCACAGTCCAGTAAAGGAGAAAGACAATTGTGTTTAGTTAGGAAAAACTACAGCAGACTAAGTGCCCAAGGATCTGGGTCCTCAGAACAGGGACATTTAATGCCTAGAGATGGCGCAGAGAGCAATTGTCTTGAGACAATATCTAAGCTGATATCTGATGGAAGAGAAGGGATTAATCTAAGGGAGGAAGAGGAAAGGCCTCCTAGGTGGAGGGAGCAAAATAGAAGCACAGTTCTTCTTATATAGCAAGCTATTTAGTGTGTATAGAGACACAATGCAAGAAAAGGTCGTTTTGGTAGTGGCCTGAAAGCAAACTGGGTACATAAACCAGATTTATGCACTGAAGGAGCTTGTAGAATACAGTTAAAAAATCACTCTTATCACAAGGGTAACCAGCCGGTACATCATCTTCAGATAAGCAAGAGTTCTTGTTTTTTGCCCTGACCCCACTTCAGTCTGCTTTGTTGAAGGTGCTCCCATTGATCTCTCATTCATAAAATAATAATTGAGAATGTTGATGGAGCTGAAGGGGGGTGTGTGTGTGTGGCAAAGGTAGTAAAAAAAGTCCATGAAAAGTCAATGGATCAATGACATGGTGAGTGGTGCAAAGAAGACTTAAAACATTAGAATAATTTAGCAAAAGACATACTCTATCAAGGTTTTGGATTATATATATATATATATGTATATATATATATATATATATATAGTCCATTGTTTTGAGCACTTCTTAGGCACAGAGCACCCATTTGTTGTTTTTCTTTTTGAATGGCCTTTCTGTGACAAGAGAAACACTATCCTGCATGTCCTGTCTATTAGGATCGCTGAATGATGCCATGATTAGTCAATGTCTTGATGAATCAAATAGGACTATTCATTATTAACTGTGGAAGCTTATTTCCACAAAGAGCCTCAACCATCCAGAGGGAGGAGATAGATTTCATGGATCAGGGGATAAATGAGGGACACTATATTCTCAAGCAGTGGTTGCTGTGCTGTGCTTAGTCGATCGGTCGTGTCCGACTTTTTGTGACCTCATAGACTGCAGCCTGCCAGACGACTCTGTCCATGGGGATTCTCCAGGCAAGAATACTGGAGTGGGTTGCCACCCCCTCCTTCAGGGGATCTTCCCATCCCAGGAATTGAACTGGGGTCTCCTGCATTGCAGGTCGATTCTTTACCAGCTGAGCTACCAGGAAAGTCTCTCAACCAGCAGGCCTACAAGTTATTTCTAAAGTTATTACAGAAGGCTATCTTGGCAGACCCCTGTAGACAATTACTTCCAACATTCATGGCATACAAGTATGTCAAATAAAGATTAGATGAACTTGGCATGGGAGAGGGGAGGATTCATGTCAAGAGTTTTAAAAGTTTTTTAGAATAAGGAAAACAGACAGATTTTTTTTCCTCTAGCAACATTACTTTTTCAGGCAAGACTTTTCCAACAAAGTTATTGTCAGACCTATATTCAAATAGTGGTTTGGTTGCTAAATTATGACTGACACTTTTGGCAGGGGGTTGGGGATTACATTTTAAGCTATTAATACACTAGAGATGAGGTACAATAGAGACAGGATCCTAAGATAATACAGTTTAACTAATGGATTTATGACATACTATAGATATGCTTTTCAAAGATAGAAAATAAAATCTGTGGCTATTAATACCAACCAGATTGAAGTTACTACATGATGTGAATCAAGTTTTTGAGCTGTAAGCAGTTGAGATCATTACTGAAAATTTTCTGATGTTTACAGTTTGATGGTTTATATGATGCCCTTTTAAATAAAAACATTAAATATACATTGAACACTTACAATGTTTATTTTAGAACTTGCTTTTAGAGGGTATGCACACACAGGGATGCATACATGGCACAATACTTCTCCTCAAAGATAAGTTTAGGAGAGGAAGTATAAATATATGATATGTTAAATAAAAGTGCTTAAGCAACACAAAGGTAGCACAAACATTTATAGATAGATTGCAAAAACAAATGACATGTAAAACAATGTCATATAGAAGGACATCATCTGAACCCAGAGGAGAAATCACTCCTGATGAGTGATTTCATGTTGATATCAGTCTCAACATGATATACAATTTTTAAAAATTTATTTATTTATCATTGATTGTTGTTGGTACTGGTCTTTGCTGCTACCCGTGGCAGCAGTTTCAGTGAGTGGGGGCTACGCTTTAGTTGTGATGTGCAGGCTTCTCATTGCAGTGGCTTCTCTTGCTGTGGAGCATGGGATCTAGGTAGGCAGGCTTCAGTCGCTGCAGCACGTGGGCTCAGCAGCTGCGGCTCATGGGCTCCAGAGCACAGGCTCAGTAGCTTTGGCACATGGGCTTTGTTGCTCTGTGGCATGTGGGGTCCTCCTGCATCAGGCTCGAAACCATGTCACCTGCATTGGCAGGCAGATTCTTTACCACCGAGCCACCAGGGAAGCCCCCAGTATATGCATTTAAATATTTATAGGCTTCAACTGACTGCAAACCTGTCCTCAAGAGGTTTCTAGTGGATTATCATCACATTTTAAAAAATTATCTGTTAATCTATTAATCTCTCCACTGGATTTTGTCTCCTTGAGAGCGGGGATTGTATCTTAATATCTCTTAATGTTTTAGATTCCTAACCTTGTACATGACACATGAAAGTGAAAGTGAAAGTCACTCGGTCGTGTCTGACTCTTTGCCACGTCATGGTCTACACAGTCCATGGAATTCTCCACGCAAGAATACTGGAGTGGGTAGCTGTTCCCTTCTCCAGGGGATCTTCCCAACCCATGGATTGAACCCAGGTCTCCTGCATTGGAGGCAGATTCTTTACTGCTGAGACAGTAGGGAAGCCCCATACTCGACACATAAAAGGCCCTAAATACAAGGTTTGATAAATGAATGAATGACTATAATTCAAGCAGGCAGGGAAAGGTGGATTATGTTTTACCAATAACTAATTGCTTTTGTCCAAGATCATGCAAAAATGACATCAATAGTACAAGAGGCCTGGGCAAACTGCTTGCTTTGTAATCCTCTCTCAAAAAGAAATGAGAGGGTCTTTCCAGGTGAGGATGATAACAGGAAGAAGGCATGACTCCAAAACACAACTGGTTTCAATATTATGGGTTAAAGAAGTATTAGCTAATGTAATTCCCCTGACTCTATATGGGTAAACACGGATGGTCTGGAGCCCTGGAATATCTCAGATCCTTGTATAGTGCAGGTTTTAGAGAATCCTAATCTGCTCAGCAGATCAGGATCTGGGTATTAATGGCATCAGGAAATAAACAGATTGCAACGTCTTCATCATGAAATTGACAATCCTTTAGTTGGAACAAGTCTGAGTTGGAGCATAGAGCATTTTCAGGGGAGCTGGGCCTTCCTTGGTGGCTCGGTGGTGAATCTGCCTGCCAGTACAGGAGATGCAAATTTGGTCCCTGGTTGGGAAGATGCCCTGGGGAAGGAAATGGCAAGTCACTCCAGTATTTTTGCCTGGGCAATCCCACAGACAGAGGAGCTGGGTGGCTTCAGTCCACAGGATCACAAAAGAGGCGGACACGACTGAATAACAAGGGCAGCCTAGCGTGTTAAAAGGAGAATTCGATGAAGAGTGAGGAGATCTCATCCCTAGATTTGGTTCTGCCTTTTAGCAAGCTGTGTGACCTGGTTTCCTTGTTTGTAGAATGGAAAGAAGCAGGTCCCATGATCCTTTATAGATATACTGAAAATTGCTCTATGATGCTATGAATTAAGGTGATTCCTTTGGTCATGGGAATGAAGGGACGCAGACATGTGAGAGATGGATGCCTCTGTCTACCTTCTCCTGGAGGCACTTTCATGCATGGATAGAAACAACTCACAGGTGTATGTGTAGTCAACTGGTTAAAGGCATTGATTTTGGAATAAAAGGTATCTAGGTTCTAGGCTCAAATACTGCAGTCACCCTTTGTAGCCACCAATTTGTCTGTAAAGTAAAGATTAACTAAATAAGTCTATCTCTCAGGGCTGTCTGAGTATGGCCTGGTTCGATAACACCACTTAACTTTTCCCCCTCTGTGATGACTACTGCTCTCTCATCCTGATTCTTCCTAATCATCTTGGGACCATTTCTTGGACGGAAAAAATATTTAAGTCTACTCCTCTTAAAATATCAAAGGAAAATATTGAAAAAGTGTGTGGCGTAGGGAGAGTCTGTCTAGAAGCAGTTCTATTTGGAAGATTAGAAGATGGTGCTGATTACTTGATGCAATTTTTGTGATTCCCTCATATGCTTGTCTATCAAAGGGCTGCTACAGGGAACACACAGGGCAGAAGAACATGACTTTCTGATGATGCTGGGGATAAAAAAAAAAAAGGAGAAGAAGAAGCAAAAATTCTAAAGCTCAGACACAGATTGTAACCTTTCATTTCTTTGTTATTACTAACAAAGAGGAGTGGAGTCACCTCTTTAGGTCTTACTTCCATCTCTACTCAAAATTGTCCTGATGACCTCCCCTACTTAATTAACCCCAAATCATCTCCAATTACAAATTAGAACAAAATTCAAACTTTTCCCCATTACTGGACAGACTTTGCCCAGTGTGCCTCTGGCTTCTCCTTGGTCTCTATCTCGGTTCCCTTTGCTGCCCCACTTGAGCCTCACTGATCTCTGAAGCTCTTCCTCTAATATGCTAAGCAAAATCTTATCTCAGGGGTCTTGTTGTACCTCCAGCCTGGAAGACTTATCTCAGACCCCCACTTTATAGACTCCTGCTTATCATTCAAGTTGCAGCTCAAGTGTCATTCTGCTAAGATGCCTTCCCTGGCTCTCTTGTCCAAAGCAGCCCCACATTCAGGGCATTCTCTGTGTTCATGAACATGTTGTGTTAAAGTCACAGCACTTCCCATTTTCTGAAGTTGATTTGGCTGATTGAATCGTTGTTGTGTTCACTGACAAGTGTGCTTTCTGCCTTTCACACCAGATGATGAGCTCTCTAAAGATGGGAACCTGTCTGTTTGATTAGCTGCCTTAGCAGGGGTGTCTAGGATGGTGCATACTTGCATACTACATACTACATGCAGTATGTAGTCAATTAATATTTGCTGAATAAATACATGGATGGATAGATGGATGGGTAGATGGATGGATAGAGGTTCACTTTAACACTGTGCTATTTTATTTCAGAGGTGAAAATCCATCCCTCTGCAGCCTCGTCTTAGTACTATTTAGGCACATCTAGTAAAGAAAGAGGAAATCAATGTTTCTTTAAAGGTAGTTTTCTCCAACTGTCTGCAAAATAGCATTATTTGTGGAGATTTTAAAACACAGATGCCAGTTCTCCATCCACCAATTAAATAAAAACCTCTGCAGGTGAGACTTGAGCATTGATAAAACAAACAAAATAAGCAAACACAATCAACTCCCTGGGTGTTTCTAATGAGCAGCTAGATTTGACAACTACTGGCACACATTATTCATCCCCCCAAGTCTGTTTCATAGATTCCATGATATGATGTTTGGAGATATGACATTAAAGTTTGCAATTTGTATTACATGGGAATCTACAGAAAAGAATAGTCTGGGAAAGATAATATTCTTAACTAAAGAAAGAAAGGAATTTTCAGAAAGGAGAATCTGAAATCTGACCTCAGTCAGATTGGATTTTGCACTTTGGATATCCTGTCCTTGATTTTGTTTAAACCATTCATTTAACCTCTGGGTCCTTTGCAGATGTCCTTTGTCCTATGATCTAGGTAGCACTTATTCCTCATCCTTCTCTCTCTCTAAAGACTGCTGGGGGTTCCTTTACTAAGCAATGGTAGAATAGTTAGAGTTCCCTGGAAGACAGTGGTTTTGTGCTCTAAAATTTCAGGGAGATAAACATGGATTTTTTTTTTTTTAATTTTTATTGGAATATAGTTGGTTCACAATGTTGTGCTATTTTCAGGTGTAAGCAAAGTGAATCAGTTATACATATACATGTATAACACAGATATGATTTGAATGAGAGTTATATGACATTCCAAAAAATAGCAAGGAGAGATAAGAAAGCCTTCTTCAATGATCAATGCAAAGAAATGGAGGAAAACAATAGAATGGGAAAGACTAGAGATCTCGTCAAGAAAATTAGAGATACCCAGAGAACATTTCAAAGATGGGTGCAAGAAAGGACAGAAATGGTATGGACCTAACAGAAGCAGAAGATATTAAGAAGGGGTGGCAAGAATACACAGAAGAACTATACAAAAAAATCTTTATGACCCAGATAACCATGATGGTGTGATCACTCACCCCAGACATCCTGGAATGCAAAGTCAAGGAGGCCTTAGGAAGCATCACTATGAACAAAGCTAGTGGAAGTGATGGGATTCCAGTTGAGCTACTTTAAATCCTAAAAGATGATGCTGTGAAAGTGCTGCATTCAATATGCCAGCAAATTTGGAAAACTCAGCAGTGGCCTGGAAAAGGTCAGTTTTCATTCCAATACCAAAGAAAGGCATTGCCAAAGAATGTTCAAACCACTACACGATTGTACTCATATTAAACACTAGCAATGTTATGCTCAAAATTCTCCAAGCCAGGCTTCAACAGTATGTGAAACATGAACTTCCAGATGTTCAAGCTGGGCTTAGAAAAGGCAGAGGAACCAGAGATCAAATTGTCAACATTCATTGGATCACTGAGAAAGCAAGAGAGTTCCAGAAAAACATCTACTTCTGCTTTATTGACTCTGCCAAAGCCTTTGATTTTGTGGATCACAACAAACTGTGGAAAATTCTTCAAGAGATGGGAACACCAGACCACCTGACCTGCCTCCTGAGAAATACCTATGCAGGTCAAGAAGCAACGGTTAGAATACAACATGTAACAACAGACTGGTTCCAGATTTGGAAAGGAGTACATCAAGGCTGTATATTATCACCCTGCTTATTTAACTATATGAGGAGTACATCATGCAAAATTCCAGACTGGATGAAGCACAAATTGGAATCAAGACTGCTGGGAGAAACGTCAATAACCTCAGATATGCAGATGACATCACCCTTATGGTGAAAGTGAAGAGGAACTAACGAGGAGAGTGAAAAAGCTGGCTAAAACTCAACATTCAAAAAAACTATGAACATGGCATCTGGTCCCATCACTTCATGGCAAATAGATGGGGAAACAAGGGAAACAGTGAGAGACTTTATTCTCTTAGGCTCCAAAATCATTGCAGATGGTGACTGCAGCCGTGAAATTAAGACACTTGCTCCTTGGAAGAAAAATTATGACCAACCTAGGCAGCATATTGAAAAGCAGAGACATTACTTTGCCGACAAAGGTTCCATCTAGTCAAAGCTATGGTTTTTCCAGTGGTCATGTATGGATGTGAGAGTTGGACTATAAAGAAAGCCGAGCACTGAGAAACTGATGCTTTTGAACTGTGGTGTTGGAGAAGACTCTTGAGAGTCCCTTGGACTGCAAGGAGATCCAACCAGTCAATACTAAAGGAAATCAGTCCAGAATATTCATTGGAAGGACCGATGCTGAAGCTAAACTCCTGGCCACCTGATGTGAAGAACTGAGTCATTAGAAAAGATTGATGGCAAGATTGAAGGCAGGAGGAGAAGGGGATGACAGAGGATGAGATGGTTGGATGGCATTGCCGATTCAATGGACATAAGTTTGAGCAAGCTCCAGGAAGCCTGGTGTGCTGCAGTCCACGGGTCACTAAGAGGCAGACACAACTGAGAGACTGAACTGAACTGAATTATATGACATTGCCAAAAGAGCCTAGGCTTTTAAGTGTCCATGGAGAGACTAATGAGAGAATAAAGTGCAGTTGAATTTTGAAATCAATTTATCCAGATGCCAAAAGATATGCTTTTATTATTTCAATATCAGTTTCTTTCTCAAAGTCACGAGTACATGAACCCTGTTTTACATGAATGTATTGGCGAATACCTGAACCTTGTTCTTCATGAATGTATAGGCATTGCTTTATATCAGTTACATTTACATATTAGTCAATCCTGATACAATGGGACACTAATTACTGAACACTCGGAATCCAAATTTTGCTGATTAGAATTCTCAAACAACAATATATTAGAACAGCATAACGATTCTGAATGATTTCATCAGGAGAAAGCTCCCATTATTAATTATCAGCAAAAGTTGCTCCCTAAAAGTTCCCCAAAGGAGATTGGAAAGAAAAATAAATAAACAAATAAATAGCTACCTAAGGAGGCAGAGAAAGATATATTGATATAATTGTATTTAATGTGCAATGCATCATGACCAAAGAGTGCTTTTTATATATATATTTTTAATAACACTAATTTAATTTTGAATATCTGTGAGAAAAACTCAAAAGCCAAACAAACAAACAAATAAACAGAAAAAAAACTGCCAAAGATATTGCCAGGCCTGAGACCTTGGATAGCTTTTGTAACGTGAGCCTGTTTAGATGTTGGCTTTTTCCATGCCCCTTCCATGACTTTTTCCTGATGGTTCTTCAGCCATGCTACTAAAAATTAGACTGCGATTGTGCTTAGTCGCTCAGTCGTGTCTATCACTTCATGAGCCTATGGACTGTAGCCCACCAGACTCCTTTGTCAGTGAGATTCTCTAGGCAAGAATACTGGAGTGGGTGGCCATTTCCTTCTTCAGGGGATCCTCCCGACCCAGGGATCAAACCTGAGTCTCCTACATTGCAGGTGGATTCTTTACCATCTGAGCCACAAGGGAAGCCCATTTAATTTCTCTACCCTGCTCTAAAACACACATACGCGTGTGCACACACACACACACACACACTCACTGCATAGGGGCTTTGATGTGATCCCACAGGGAGGTCTCCTTTTGGTCCAGCCAGAGTAGGTTGGAATCAGAGCAAAGGCTCATATAATTATATGTGTTTTTGCTAATTGAGCACTCCTGTCCATGTTGATTAGGAACAAAAGAACATGTGGCATTGCAGCCAGGGCTAATTTTCTCATTAACTGTATAATATTACGAGCTACCTAGGATACCCAAATCACTGTGTAACTTCATGGAAAGGAGCATATTGTTTTTTGTGTGTATGGTTATGTTCTTTCAAAGGGTTGAAAGAATTACTAGAAATCCATCTGGTATTGTTAAGTAGCCATTTGAATATAATTAGTTTAGGAGCATACTTTTGCAGAAAAACTAGCAATCAGCACTATTTGAATCATAGTGATTTGTACCTTATTCTCTCACTGGGGATCATGCGCTGGTTTTCTCTTGGCATTTGAGACTGTCCTGCATATGAGTCTCCCCCACCCCCATTTCACTCCCTCCAAAACTTTTGTGATAGATTTCTAAGCCTGTCTCTTTCAGCCAAACCTATTCCAGCCACTTACCCACACCCTTAATACTAATGGAAGAGATGAGCTATTAACTGCTTTGAAGCATTGTCCTGCAAGTCTGTGATTTGGCAAATTTGAAGGAAGTGCTCTTTCTGATGACAGCAATGACTGATACAAGCTCCTAAATATTTGTGCCATATATCATGGCTCTCAGGTTAAGTCCACCTCCTGTAGAACAACTTAGGATGGGGTGTGATGAGCTCTCTATAAAATGCTTTTGTGTTGAATGATCTAGCTTGGGCTATAGAAATGAAAACACAGTTCTGAATTCAGCTGGAAGTCACAGCAATGGAATGAGTAGGTTCTGTGGTGGGAGATAGGAAGGAGGAAGATTCATTGGTTTGGAGGGAAGAAGATGCTAAGAAAGATTTCATCTGTGAAGAGACATACATAAAAGTAGATGACTTTGAATATTGTCTTTAAATGTTTGAGCGCTAAAAATGGAAAAAGGCTTTCTTGTAACTCAGTTTGAATCACAATTAGGAGTGGATGCTCTTTCCACAAGGGACAAGTTAGGTTGGCTGGATGCTTGGGGTGAGGTAGGGTGAACCACGATAAATCAGAAAAGGACGTAGGAACGTATGACTGTGCTGTTTCTATGCTTGCAGAAGTGGTTTTAAGAATCAATCCCTATCTTCATGCTCAAAAGGAAGGAAAGGAATAAGACATGGAAAAATAGCAGGTGGTCTATAGATTACTAGTTTCTGGCTTGTCTGGAGTAAGGTAAGAAAATGAGTAACAAGTGGAGTCACTGGCATTAGAGAAGAGATAGAAAGAGAAAGGAGAAAAAAGAAGAGGAAATATCAAACTTTCCCCGGCTTAACCTGAAACAGAGTAGCTCCCAATATGCACTCTCCCAATAAACCTATCTCCAGCCCCATGCATCTGAGTGATGCAACTTTGGCCACTATACACATAGCACAGTGTGTTCCATCCACCACACTGCAGAGACCACTAGACAATTCTGACTCTAATGCTTTTAGATCTCAGAAGTGAGGTTTGGGCTACAACCCTTAGTGAGTGAATAGATGCTTTTTGATGATACCAGTTTGAGTAAGAGTTTTGAGTGTGAAATTAAAAGGAGGCATCACAGTGAATGCTGTGAAAGGCAAATGTTTAGAGGATGTGTGTGTGAGGTGGTGATCCGAAAAGGAGTCAGAGATAGAGAAGGCAAGGATATGGAAGGAGAACCAGAAATGTATTGGACAAAGAGCAGAAATTTATAGTCAATCCAACACCAAGATTATAGAGAGGCTAAATACATGGAGGACTGACAGATATGAAGTATATTTTAGCATAATGTATCATTATGAAATTTTTGTTTTAGACTTTATCTCAGTAAAAAGAGAAACGGACCCTTTCCAAATTGGAGAAATTCATAAAAGTGAATAAAAATGTATAACTTAAGTGCAGTTAACACAGTTTAACACATAATCTCATCAGTATTCAAAGGTTTATCTGACACATAACATTGAATTAGGATGTTTAAATATGTGCCTTTTTAGTATTATGTCAATAATAACAATGATATAACAATTATAAATAATTGCCATATTTTATTCAGCATGAACGGATATTGAGAGAATTTTTACATACTGAGAATGTCCCAGATATAAGGCTTTGTACATGTACCACTCAGTTATGATTATTATTCAGTTATTATAACAATTCCAGAAAATTATCTCACTATTCAGCATTCTACAGGGAAGAAAATTGGAACAGAGAGAGAAAAAGATACTCAAGGTGTGATCATGGCAGGAGAAGATTCCTAATGTCTTTGACTCTGAAATCCATGCTTCTTTCAGCACACTGGAAGTTTCCTAACTGTGTTCTGATGTTCCCTGTTGGTGAGGGAATGAACTTTGGGGCTCCACCTTGCATGAGATTCAAGAGGAGGTTGGTGGCAAAACTGAAGAGAACTGTGAAAATGAGGCTTTTGTTTCACTTATTTGAAAGTACTGTTTTCTCTGTTATGTCAATTAGGTTCCTAGGTAAGATTTCCTGTGAAAAGAATTCTGCTGTTAAGAATAATAGTAGTAGGATTTTGGAAACATTCAGAATAAGTTGTACACCCAAAGCACTTCCTCTTTTCCCAACATAATGATCCTACCGGAATAATCCAAACAATTCAAAATTTAACCATTTGACAATTTATCAATGAGTTGTTGAATAGTGTCAAGATTTTCGAATTAAAAATAGTAGAAGACTTTCTAGAATAACATAGTCTGGGCTACTTTAAGACTTCTCTGAAGGAAGAATGCAACTCTCGGCTTTTAAATGTCTTGTTTTAGGTACACGCTATGTCCTAGTTTGGACTTCCCTGGTGGTTCAGATGATAAAGTGTCTGCCTACAATGTGGGAAACCTGGGTTTGATCCCTGGGTTGGGAAGATACTCTGGAGAAGGAAATGGCAACCCACTCCAGTACCCTTGCCTGGAAAATCCCATGGATGGAGGAGCCTGATAAGCTACAGTCCATGGGGTCGCAAAGAGTCGGACACGACTGAGCGACTTCACACTTTACTACGCACTATGTCCTAGTTTAGACCCTGGTAGTCAAAATGCAGCAAACCTTTGTGAAAATTCAGCCTAACAGTGGCTTCCCTTGATTTCTCCCTGTTGCAATTTAGCCAGTCTGGAAATGGTATTGAATTGTTTTTGCAAAGCTTCTTAGAAAAAAATAAAATAAAATTAGATTAGGAATATTCTTTTAGTTTCAGTACCTGTTCAAAAGAAATGAGAAACTGTTATACAGATTATTATAGCATTCCTTGTTTCCTGAGGTATAGTATTCCTTTCACAATATGCCTTTTTGTGATGTATTTAAGGTCTTCTGTTGCTCAATGAAATAGTTATTTTGATCCCTATTTTGCAAGGTTAGAAAGTAGCTTACATCCCAAATCAAAAGGCTACTATGTGAGAAACATGGCATTCCAAACCAGATCTTTCACCTCTTAAAGTCATTGCTAAGAATCTCTACTGTTCAGTCCATTCCAGAATTCTCTGCTTTTCCCTATGTGACAGTGCATGTAGTTCAAATACCAGAATAGCCCCATGTATTTATTTAATCCCTTTATTTGAATACTGAGAATGTTTATGTAGGTTCATGAAAGTTATTTTACAAGTCCCTGTCTCTCTAAATCCCAAGTGTTTATTGTGCTTTGGATGATATTGAAGGAAGAAACAGACAGAACAGGCTCCATCTTGAAAGCGGAGCTCCATCTTGGGCCAGATTGTGAACTCTGAGCTCTATGCCCAGTATCTATGGAAAAGACATACCAACTGGAAAACCAGACCCCCAGATGGAAGAGCCCAAGGGCTCTACCTAGACCCTCTGTCGCCTAAAAAAATACCCTAATTATCTGTGTAACCAAATAGAATCATAAATTCTATTATGCTTATTGAGGTATGACCACAGGCCTATTGATAATGTCCACTGTTAACTACCTAGGCTTAAGGCATATGAATCACGGGTTAACTTTGATTGTATCTTTCTTTTCCTTTGTTCAGACTAGTTTCAGGGAAAATGGGGAGGTGGGTTTGGGCACGTACACTTAGAGTATATAAGGTTTTCACAACAACTGGCCGGGGGCCTTGGCTAAGAGGAGACTCTGCCTTGGGCCCGCCAGTATAATAAACTGCACTCCACTATCTGCATTGTCCTTCTGAGTGAGTTTGTTTCCTGGAGCATGTGGTTACAACATTTGGTGCATGGGCCGGAAAACTCCTCACTTTGAGGAGACAAGTCCCATTTGGGACTACTGCAAGGCCTTGCAGCTTGAATCTTTTAGAAGGGGAAGGCACCTCACCCTTCTGGAAGGATTCTGCTTCTCAACTCCCGAACCTTTCACATTAGCAGGTAGTGGACGACAGTAGGGGAACTGAGTGGTCAGGTGAGGAGGAACCCACCCGGCGGGGTGGAAGAGGGGGCCTGATCACCCCCCTGGGAGGGACTAGAAGAGGCACAGACCCACAGGAGCCTAGAATAGGCAGGTGGCAGCGATTGCTTGGTATACAGGTCGACGGGCGTGTTAGGGCTTGGGAAGGAAATTTGTGAATGTCATTTAGGAGGTGGGTCCATGTCATCTTGGGGAAAATTATTACCAAGCAATCGCCCGGAGATTGTAAGGAAAAGAAACTTGGTCTTTGTGTGCTTGTATTCTGCCCTCCCCAAGGAGGTGTCCCATCTGCTGTGAAATTGTTGACCCCTTCAGAATTGTCAGGCTAGAAGGAGGGGGATAACATAAGTGAGTACAAACTGGCTTTTCCAGAGATGGCCTGGGATGTGGGATATTTAACCCATCTGTATTTTCATCCGCACCTGATCAACCCCACCAAGGCAGAACGGACTTTTAAAGTTAAGGAAGAAACAGTCTTGGATCACGTGGTGTTCTGGTTCAGCCAAGCTGACCAGCAGGTGAAGACACGCCAGTCCCCCTTCTCCCTCTGGGATCTGGCAGGTAAGGCTCTTCTCACCCCAATTAGGAAGGAGGCGGAATGCCCATATAAGAGTTTCATTGAGTGGAAATATCAGAAGTACATAAGATACCAAGAACTTCATAGACAGAACAAAAAGGAAAAATAGAAGGTGGTCCGAGAAGGTAAGGAAGATGGGAGGAAATGAATCTAAGGGAGCTGTATTGGAGTGCATGATTAAATGTTTAAAGAAGGGATTTGGAAGAGACTATGGGGTGAAGGAAATGGCAACCCACTCCAGTATTCTTGCTTGGAGAATCCTGTGGACAGAGGAGCCTGGAGGGCTGCTGTCCATAGGGTCACACAGAGTCGGACATGACTGAAGTGACTTAGCATGCATGGGGTGAAGATGATGCCTAGCTGCCTCCACATACTCTGTGAAGTTGAATGCCCCCCTATGGGAGTAAGATGGTCACCAGAGGACACCTTGAACTTAAATTAGTGGAAGCAGTCTATACAGTAGTCACAGGAGAGCTGGGACACCCAGGTCAATTTCCATATATTGACTCATGGCTAGAGGCTCAAGACCCTCTTCCTTGGATGAGGTTCTGTATCGAGAAGGGAAAGGGAAAAATATTAATGGCACAAAAATTGACTGATGATAAAAAAGAAATTCTATAGGATTTGGACGGGGATGACCTGCCCCTTCCCCCACAATGGGTGATGACACGTCTACCCCCCAGTGCTCCATCAGGACCGGAGGCCGCCTTAACGCCCAATCCAGGGTCAGGTGAAGTTCCTGCAGTGGCCGCTGCTCCTCCACCAGCTCTCCCAGAGATGTAGAGTCACTATTTCAGCAGTCTCCGATCCCAGCGACGGGGACCTCTGGTCAACACCCCCAGGATTCCAGCTCAGCCGGACCTCCTAGACTGTATCCACGTCTCCTGGTGAGTACTGATGGGAAGGGCGAAAAGCACAGGGATTAGACAGAGGCTGTGCTCCGCCAAGGAACAGGGGGAAAGAACCCCACTACAGATGCCCATCAGAGAGCTTCAAAAGCCTCTGTTTCAGGACGCATGTGGGCACTACCACCCACCCCCTGTGGCCTATTGTTACCGGCCATTTTCCTCTACAGATATATTAAACTGGCAGAGATATACTCCACCGTACTCGGGGGAGCCACAAGCCATGGTTAGGTTAATGGAGACTATTTTTCAAACCCACTGCCCTACATGGGATGACATGATCCAACTACTAGTCTCCCTTTTCAGCACTGAGGAAAGACACAGGATCCTAACTGATGCCAGAGAATGGTTCAGAGAAATGGCACCTGTTCAGTTCAGTTCAGTCACTCAGTCGTGTCCAACTCTTTGTGACCCCATGAACCACAGCACGTCAGGCCTCCCTGTCCATCACCAACTCCCAGAGTCCACCCAAACCCATGTCCATCGAGTCGGTGATGCCATTCAGCCATCCCATTCCTGTCGTCTCCTTCTCCTCCTGCCCTCAATCTTTCCCGGCATCAGAGTCCTTTCAGATGAGTCAGCTCTTCGAATCAGGTGGCCAAAGTAGTGGAGTTTCAGTTTCAGCATCAGTCCTTCTAATAAAAACTCAGGACTGATGTCCTTTAGGATGGACTGATTGGATCTCCTTGCAGTCCAAGGGACCCTCAAGAGTCTTCTCTAACACCACAGTTCAAAAGCATCAATTCTTCAGTGCTCAGCTTCCTTTATAGTCCAACTCTCACATCCATACATGACTACTGGAAAAGCCATAGCCTTGACTGGATGGACCTTTGTTGGCAAAGTAATGTCTCTGCTTTTTAATATGCTATCTAGGATGGTCATAACTTTCCTTCCAAGGAGTAAGCATCTTTTAATTTCAAGACTACAATCACCATGTACAGTGATTTTGGAGCCTCCCAAAATAAAGTCAGCCACTGTTTCCACTGTTTCCCCATCTACTTGCCTTGAAGTGATGGGGCCAGATGTCATGATTTTAGTTTTCTGAATGTTGAGCTTTAAGCCAACTTCTCCACTCTCTTCTTTCACTTTCCTCAAGAGGCTCTTTAGTTCTTCTTCACCTTCTGCCATAAGGGTGGTGTCATCTGCATATCTGAGGTTACTGCAAGCCTGCAGTGGTGGGCAGAACTAGCCCCCCTGATAAGAGGCCTAACTGGGACTGTAACACAGAGGAAAGGAAGGGCCACCTGGAGAGACAGCGGATGGCTATTTTACAAAGCCCCAAGAGGGGGCCCAAAAATCTATGAGCATGGCAAAACCCTCCAAAGTGATTCAAAGGGAAAGCAAATCACCCTCTGATTTCTACGAAAGACTGTGCAAGGCCTATAGACTTTATGCACCAATAGACCCAGCAGCTTCTGGGTCTCAGATGGTGATAAATGCAGCCTCTGTGTCTCAAGCCTACCCTGAAAATGTCGGATGGGAGGCCCCAAGTGACTCATGAATTTCTATATATCCCTGAATGCCCAGTACCTCTGTTGGGAAGAGACTTCCTGTCTAAATTGGGGACACAAGTGACCTTTCCCCCCATGAAAGACTCACTCTTTGAGTGGGTTCAATCACCCATTTACTCTTCCTCTCAGTAACCCCTCAAGATGAATGGAGGTTGCACTATCTTCCGGAAGGGAAACCAGACAGGTTAAACAGGAGAGAGAGAGAGAGAGAGAGTTAACTCAACAACTCCCTGAGGTCTGGGTGGAAGACAACCCCCCCAGGCTTGCAATACAAGTCCCAGTGGTAATAGAACTTAAACCAGTATAAGCAAGTATAACCAGTATAACCAAGCACCCGCCTTGGGTCTGCCAGACCTTGCTAAGCCATTTACTCTTTACGTGACTGGAAAGGACAAGGTGGCTATGGGAGTGCTGTCCCAGGCTATGGGGACCTGGGATAGATGCGTGGCTTATCTCTCGAAATGGCTGGATAATGTTACCCCCCGGGTGGCAGGGATGCTTACGGGCAGTTGCTGTGGTTGCCTTACTGGTCCGGGAGGCAACCAAGCTGACTTTGGGCCAAGATTTGATTGTAAAAGTCCCTCATAAGGTCAACACTCTCCTGCAAGTGGACCCATAAATGGCCATCAACATCCCAGATTACTCAATACCAGGGACTGTTATGTGAGAAGCCCCATGTTCCTATTGAGATTTGCAGGCCCTGAATCCAGCCACTCTCCTTCCCGTGGGAGAAGGTCGGGCCCTCACATGATTGCAAGGGATCCTAGAAGAAGTTTACGCCAGCAGACCTGACTTGAGAGACCAGCCAATCCCGGGCCCAGATTGGGTCCTGTACACCAATGGCAGCAGCCTGGTGAAACTAGGACAACGACCGTCGGGATGTGCAGTAGTCACGGAAGAAACCATCGTTGAGGCTAGCTCTCTGCCATCACGCTGGTCTGCTCAGCGGGTCAAACTCTATGCTCTGATCTGGGCCCTCCTGCTGTCAAAAGGTAGGAAGACAAGCATTTACACAGACTCTAGGTATGCTTTTGCTACTTTACATGTACATGGGGCTTTATATAAAGAGAGAGGTCTTCTGATAGCCAATGGAAAGGACATTAAAAACAAGGAAGAAATCTTGACTCTATTAGATGCTGCATGGGAACCTGAAAAGGTAGTGGTGATGTATTGTTGGGGTCACCAAAAGGAAGACACCCCACAAGCAAGAGGAAACCGACTAGCAGATAAAGCCACAAAACATGCAGCTGAGAAATTTGGGGCTGCTGGTGGGGGAATCTATCAGAACCTTTGTACTCTCAAAAATGCCTGAGCTAACTTTTGACTTTCCCACAGTGTACCCTAGCCCAAGACCAGCTGGCTGAAGCAGAAAGGGCCACCAAAAATGAAAAAGGTCAATGCTGCCCCTGAACATAAACAAAAACCTCCAGGAATATAGTTAAAAGGCACTCTAAGTGGAATTTAAACCCTGGCAACACTCATGGTAAGTACCTTCTTTGGATGAGTGGAGTCCTTCCCCACCCGAACTGAAAAAGCAAATGAAGTGGCTCGCTGTTTGCGTCGAGAAATAATCCCCAGATTTGGGTTCCCAACCTGTATAGGATCAGACAACAGCTCTGCCTTTGTAGCCAACTTAGCTCAACAGGTATGTAAAGCTCTAAATATCAAGTAGAAATTACATACGGCACATACACCCCAGAGTTCGGGGTGGTGGAACAAACCAATCAGACACTTAAAAGAGACACTCTCCAAGTGGATCATAGAGACTGACTGCTCCTGGGTGGACTTGCTTCCAACGGCTCTGCTCAGACTCAGGATGAGCCCGCGGTGCCATGCTATTCTCCATATGAAATTGTGTATGGGAGGCCCCCTCCCATTACAAAACAGGTGTCAGCAAACTTACCGCAGGTAAGGGGAGGTGAGATTTCACGGCAGATGGAACAACTGGGTAAGGTAATAAATCAGGTAACTAAGTTGGTACTAGAAAGGATGCCATTCCCGCTTGGGGAACACATTCATGAATCTGTGCCTGGGAATCAGGCGTGGGTCAAGGACTGTAAACAGGACTCCTTGGCCCAACATTGGAAGAGTCCATATACTGATTGTTCTAACCACCCCTAAGGCAGTTAAAGTTGTAGGTGCCACTCCCTGGATCCACCACATGAGGGTGAAGAGAGCGTACCATGCAGACCTGGAGGACACCGAGTGGACTACACAAAAGGACCCCGCTGATCCCCATGAAACCAAGATCATCTTAAAGGAGAAAAACAGATGAAGCTCTACAATCAACTGCTGCCACAACGACTTGCTGGTATCATCTTGAGACTAACCATAGTTTCAGCACAAGGAGGGACCTGTGCTATAATTAAAGTTGAACGGAATGTTGTGTATATATTCCTGATTTATCTGGCAATATATCAGCCACCCTAGATGACATGAAAGGTCAGGCAAAACTATGTCTGATGATAATCTTCCTTTTTGGACTTTGGTCCTATCTTGGGTGAAGGGTGATTGGTGGAAAACTATATTTACCATTGTTATAGTTGCCTTGATAGTTCTGCTTTGTGGACTCTACATTTTACAATGTATTGTGAACTTTATAAGGATTTAGAAAAGGCAGAGGAACCAGAGATCAAATTGCCAACATCTTTTGGATCATCAAAAAAACAAGAGAATTCCAGAAAAGCATCTATTTCTGCTTTATTGACTAGCCAAAGCCTTTGACCTTGTGGACCACAATAAACTGTAGAAAATTCTGAAACAGATGGGAGTACCAGACCACCTGACCTGCCTCATGAGAAAACTGTATGCAGGTCAGGAAGCAACAGTTAGAACTGGACATGGAATAACAGATTGGTTCCAAATAGGAAAAGGAGTATGTCAAGGCTGTATATTGTCCCCTGCTTTTATTTAACTTATATGCAGAGTACATCATGAGAAACGCTGGGCTGGAAGAAGCACAAGGTGGAATCAAGACTTCTGGAAGAAATATCAATAACCTCAGATATGCAGATGACACCACCCTTATGGCAGAAAGTGAAGAAGAATTAAAGAGCCTCTTGATGAAAGCAAAAGAGGAGAGTGAAAAAGTTGGCTTAAAGCTCAACATTCAGAAAACTAAGATCATGGCACCTGGTCCCATCATTTCATGTCAAATAGATGGGCAAACAGTGGAAACAGAGGCTGACTTTATTTTTCTGGGTTCCAAAATCACTGCAGATGGTGATTGCAGCCATAAAATTAAAAGATGCTTACTCCTTGGAAAGAAAGTTATGACCAACCTAGATAGCATATTGAAAAGCAGAGACATTACTTTGTCAATAAAGGTCCATCTAGTCAAGATTATGGTTTTTCCAGTGGCCTGTGTGGATGTGAGAGTTGGGCTATAAAGAAAGCTGAGCACTGAAGAATTGATGCTTTTGAACTATGGTGTTGGAGAAGACTCTTGAGGGTCCCTTGGACTGCATGGAGATCCAATCAGTCCATCCTAAAGGAAATCAGTCCTGAGTGTTCATTGGAGGGACTGATGTTGAAGCTGAAGCTCCACTACTTTTGGCCACCTGATGTGAAGAGCTGACTCATCTGAAAAGACCCTGATGTTGGGAAAGATTGAGGGCAAGGGGAGAAGGGGATGACAGAGAATAAGATGGTTGGATGGCATCACCAACTTAATGGACACGAGTTTGAGTAAACTCTGGGAGTTGATTATGGACGGGGAGCCTGGCATGCTGTGGTCCATGGGCTTGCCAAGAGTTGGACACGACTGAGTGACTGAACTTAACTGAACTGAATCCAAAGGTTGGTGTCGTTCTCCCAAATAGGTGGTTGGAGAGCCAGGATGCAATATATCCCTATTAATGGTGCTCATATTATGAATTAAGAGCATCAAGGCAGGGGGGAATGAAGGAGGAAACAGACAGAACAGGCTTCATCTTGAAAGCAGGGCTCCATCTTGGGCTGGACCCTGGACTTTGAGCTCTATGCCCAGTGTCTATGGAAATGATATACCAACTGGAAAACCAGACCCCCGGATGGAAGAGCCCAAGGGTTTGTACCTAGACTCTTCATCGCCTTAAAGAATACCCTAATTATCTGTGTAACCAAATAAAATCATAAATTCTATTATGCTTATTGAGGTATGACCACAGGCTATTGATAATTGTCCACTGTTAATTACCTAGGCTTAAGGCATACGAATCACGGGTTAACTTTGATTGTATCTTTCTTTTCCTTTGTTCAGACTAGTTTCAGGGAAAATGGGGAGGTGGGTTTGGGCATGTACACTTAGAGTATATAAGGTTTTCACAACAACTGGTCGGGGGCCTTGGCTAAGAGGAGACTCTGCCTTGGGCCCACCAGTATAATAAACTTCCCTCCACTATCTGCATTGTCCTTCTGAGTGAGTTTGTTTCCCGGAACACGTGGCTACAACAATATGAGGGACAATAAAAACTGCAAAGAAATATGCTACATATTTCTAGCTCTGTGCAGCTGCTTTACTTTCATTAAGATTCTATATCCATGTGAAAAACAATCACCCAAAACGTAAGAACCTTAATGTGTATCTGATGTGGTTTTCTCAAATTCTGTAACCCACCAAAAGCACATTAAGAAGACATAGAAGTAAAGAGACCATCACAAAATGCAGTGATGGAGAAAACAGACTATTTAAAAGATTTGTTGGAGGGGGGGGAATGAGTAGATACACAAGAGGCCTCTTCAGAGGAGGTACCATTTGAAACAGATCTTAAGCTGTAGCAAGTATTTTTCAGAAAAGAAGAAAATGGAGAGGGTTCTAGATGAAAGTATAAGAGAGGAAAAATTTCCTCTCTAACTGTCTTGATTCTATGGGCTGGTCATATAATTAAACCGATATAAGACAGATTAACAAGACAAAATTACATACTTATGAGTGTTCCATAATGATATGGACCCCAAAAGCAAGGGGGGCAATTAAGGCTTATATACCATCTTGAGCTAAGGAATGGGATAGGGAGCTGGGGTTTCCAGAGGAGAGAAGGACAATTCACAGGACAATAAGAGTGGATGTTTAGTAATTAGATATTTGCCGAGCCAGGCAGGTAGGTCATTCAGATAAAAGTTATCTCTGGCGGGGCTTCCCTGGTGGTCCAGTGGCTAAGACTCTGCACTCCCAATGCAGGGGCCTGAGTTTGATCCCTGGTCAGGGAGCTAGAACCCACATGCGGTAACTGAGTTTGCATGTTGAAAACAACCATCTCACCTGCCACAACTAAAATAGCAGGCATCAACTAAAGATCCTGCATGCTGCAACAAAGGTTAAAGATCCCACATGCCACAACTAAGACATGGCACAGCCAAATAAATGGGGAAAAAAGGGGCAGGGGGGGGAACCAATGTCTTTTCATAGTAAGTTTTTTTTTTTTTTTTTTTTTAAATAAAGTTATCTCTGTGTGACAGCTCCTCTGAGCCAGGGCCCCTATCTAAATTATTTGAAATAGTTGAGGGAGAGATAAAAGTTTTTCTAATCCACTGAACCTTAACTGCCTTCAGTTCAGAATAATCCGCATGCAAAAGTGGCATAATTGGGGGGTCACAGATTCTGCCCCCTTTCAGAAGGAACAGCATATGTAAAATCAAGGAGGTACATGTTGGCATATTTTGCAGAGGAATACATGAGAGATTGTGGAAGGAAAGCATTGTGTGCATGGAGGGAAGTGTTAGGAGATAAAGCTGAAAGCTCGGCTTGGAATCAGATTTTGAAGAGCCTTTTACTGCCAGGCTAAGATGTTTGCACTTCATTCTGTAGGAAGTAGACACCCATCCTAGGGTTTCAGGTCTGAGGCACCATGATTCGATTGATTTGGAAAAGATAAATCTGGCTCCATGTGGAGGAAACACAAGAACAAAGAGACAAGAAGGAAGAGAAAAGTGATCAAGTTCTCCTCTTGAGAGCAAAGTGCCATTTTTATTGGGTGAAATATTGATTTTATCTCCTTGAATCTTATCTTGTAGCTCTCAACACACCTCATGTTAGTTTAAACATGGGCGCTGCTTCAAAAATAATTGGCTTTTAGGTAGCTTGTTAGGTGTCTTAATGAAACAAAACCTGACTTACAATACTTTAAAATACTTGAACCTGCAAGCACTTTGATGAGCATGATGGATAAATGCATAAGCATAATTTTTGTACAGGAAACAAAACTTATTAACATCCATAGAGGAGTTTCACAAGCATGCTGTTTCACACTTTAAGGGTGGATTATGTGTGAACCCTCGTATAATTTAGCAGCTGTGCAGTAAGTTACCTGTGCAGTACTATGAATCGAGATTTCCCCTAGGTTAATGGCCAAAGGACAAGAGTGTCAGGAGAAGAATTCAAATTTATAAATTAGAGGATCCATTATATCACACACTGTGGCTCTAAAACAGAAGTAAACTTTAAGGAAACCGTGAGAAAGTATGAACATCTTTTTACTGTGGACAAGTGAGAAAAAGTGTGAGTATTATTATCACTTCTCCAAGGCAGATTACCTATCTGTTCTGCTATCTCCTGTCTCTTCTGTAGGTCTGGGGCTTTATTAGCTTATCTTTCTGGTTCCTTCTAAGGTAGTTTATCTACTGCAGTGAAATTTTTGCTCTGTTCAACGCAAGAGTCATTAAAATCATCCAGTGGTATATCGATAATTTTCATATGTCATATTTCATTCCTAGCATGAAATATCCTTCTTCCTCAGTGTTGACCCATTTGTCTGTCTACTCCATCCTCTCTGTCCGTTTTAAGCTCTTGACACCTCTGACTTGGACTTCCTAGATGGCCTCTCACATCCATTCTCATTCTCTCGAACCGCTTTTCCTCACCATAAAGAAAAATGATGACTTCAAATACAAAGTGAAAGTGTTAATCACTCAGTCGTGTCTGACTCTGTGACCCCACAGACTATAGCCCTCCAGGTTCCTCTGCCAGAGAAATTCTCCAGGCAAAAATACGGGAGTGGGTTGCCATTTTCTTCTCCAGAAGATCTTCCCAACCCAGGGATCGAACCAGCATCTCCTGCATTGGCAAATGGGTTCTTTACGACTGTGTCAGCTGGGGAACCCGTAATACCAATACTTAGCGTAAAAGACTGCTAAAGAAACAGAGAAATGAAGCAAGAGGGGAAGGGAAATCTCACATAGGCATTTCCACTCCCACTCGGCGTTTTATTCACTGGGGCAGTCAGTCAGCCCATCAATCACTCTTCCATGAAGTACCCAAATGGGCCCCCACAGCCTCTGCATTTTACAGGAGTTCAAAATGAGCAGTCAAGAACACTGGTATTAAGCTCTTCCTGATCGACGACACAAGCACACAGCAGACACAGAAGGAAATGATGGATGCTGAGAAGAGGGAATTAGAGAGAAAAGTGTCAATTAATCTCAGGCTTGAGATCCTACAGCATAGCGGGAAGTGAACGGGTCTCTTTTTGAGGCAATTGGGAAGTAAATTCGACTTTACCATTTCAAGTGATTATTTACGTTTACGAGGCACTTTTTACTTGTCTGTGTTTCCAAAATTTGAATAATATGCAAATGAATTTGTTTAAAAGGAAGAAGAAAAAAGAACCCATGTTGATTTAAATTAATTTTAGCATAAAATTATTTATACAATAAACACAAAACTGGTTAATAAAATTCATAGGCTTATAGCTAATACACAGCTCTACAACCACAAATTTGTAATTAAATATCAAAAAACCTACACATTAATAAGATTCACATTAACAAGCATGATTTTTTCTTGACAAGTGATATTGTTTGGCCAAAATAAATACCTGCTTGCCATGAGATTGCTACTGTGGCATAGGTTCTTTTGCAATTGTAATGTCAATTCTACCATGTACACTGGGGGAATCAAAACTGTGATCATTTTTCTCTATTCAAATTATCATAAAACCATTGTTTTTATAGTGTGGTCTGATGTAATTTGACCTTCATTTGGCATGTGTATATAACTCATCTAGTAGAATTGACACGACTCTTTATTACTAACAATTAAAACAGTGCTATTTGTTACTGACAATTTTATAAGCAGGAATACAAATATTAGTGCTGAAATCTTATGGAAATATTTTTTTTAATAAACTGGTCATTCAGACATAAATATTTTCTAAGTTATTTTTTAAAACGAAAATATTGTTGGGACTTCCCCTGTGGTCCAGTGGTTGAGACTCCATGCTTCCATTGAAAGGGACAGGAGCTTGATCCGTGGTAGGGGAACTGAGATCCTGCATGCTGTATGGCCATAAAAACAAAACAATCAAAAAAGAAAGAATGTTATATGATTTTTTTTTTTTGAGCATTTGCTTTAGATTTTGTGGTATTTAGTGTTGCCGTACATGTATCCCTTTGTGGGTGTGCTCAGTCGTGTCTGACCCTTCTGAAAACCCATGGACTGTAGCCCACCAAGCTTCTCTGTCCATGGGATTCTCCAGGCAAGAATATTGGAGTAGTTTGCCATTTTGTACTGCAGGGGATCTTCCCGACCAAAGGCTCAAACCTGCATCTATCACGGCACCACCTGGGAAGTTATTAGTGCTACTGGTTTCTAATATCCATTCCCCTTTCATCATTAGTTTCAGAATCATACTTTTCAACTGGTCCCTTTACTGCCTACATAATAAGCCAAATTTTCCAATGGTTCTGAGGCTGAATGAGGCCATGTGCGACCGACAGAGGTCTCACTGACGGTTTTATGAGGTTATCCAAAAAGAAGATGATATGTTTTCCTTTTCCTTTTTTCTCTACTCTGCCACCTGGCATATGGATGGGTGGCTGGAGTTCGGAAAACTATCACTGGAGTGCTGGAAACTATCTTGGATTTTGTGGATAATAGGCATACAGGAGGGGTAGAAAGCTGAGATTTTCATGAGCACTCAGGACCATGGAGCTGCCACTTAAAACCTGGCTTTTATTTACATGAGAAATAAATATAATTTTATTTTTCAAGTGTCTGTAAAAGCTAGTCCTGGTACAGAATGATTATATATACTTGCTCAGATTTCATCGTATTATTCATAAGATTCCTCAAACTGTCTAGCCTCTTCCCTTATTCATATGGAAAGTAGGCAAGAACCTATTTATATAGAGGCAGGATCAAAAGCCAGGCTCAGTCATTGATAAGCCGTGTGACCTGGAGGAAGCTGCTTGATTTCTCTAAGCATTAGTCTCCTGATCTGTAAAATGTACTTTAAAAATATCATAGTGGGGGGACTTCCCTGGTGGTCCAGTGATTAAGACTCTGCCTTGAAATGCAGAGGATGCCAGTTCGATCCCTTGTCGGGGAACCAAGATCCCACATGCAACAGAAAAACTAAGCCCCTGTGCCATAACTACAAAGTCCGTGTGCTGCAAAGAAGAATCCTGCATAACGCAATGAAGGTCCTGCTTGATTCAACTAAGGCCCAATGCAGCCAAATAAACAAATATTAAAAATATATATATCATACTGGTATTCTGGGATTAAATACCATCATGCACATCATTATCATGTGCAAAATCGTTATCAGACCAGATGACTTAAAGGAAGTAAATAATGACTTGAAATTGATGATGGTGATGATGGTCTCTGCATAAACAGAGGCAGTTACCTCCTGCTGCACTTCCCATCCAACCCAAAAAAGGACAAAATATGAAAGAAACAAAGGTGGTTATCTTTCTAAAGAATTCTAGAGAATCCTGAAAAACTGTATTGCTCAAGAATAAGCAGTTTGAGGCCTTACTGAATTTTAATACAAAACCATAATCTTTCCAATTGTACTAGAGAGGATGCAAATTTCTCATTCAGATTATGACTTTTTGCAGATAACTCCCTCCCCCCCCACCAAGAATGCGGTTTTATGAAACCATCCAATACATATGTGTTGATGGCCTGGCATGTCCTTAACAAGCATATGAGCCCTTCTCACTGCACCTTGAGGAGTTTAACATACGGTCCTCAAAATCTTGGGATTGTCCAGAGTGCAGTTCAACTTGAATCTCTGTTAAAATGCAACCAATTAAATATTTCATGTCATAATATTACATCTAGTAGAATTAGGATGTTATTTTATTTTATGGGCTTGCATTTGTCCCTGATCACCATATGAGCAGCTCTTCCTGCCCACCTTGAAAAATTTGTCAGTCATTCCCGTTGATAAAGCAGGTTTTGGAAGACAAACAGATTTCATTAGATTTCTGATACACACCTGGAAGAGAAAACACATTACAAAAATCTATTGAATTTTAGCACTTTCCTGATCTGGTAGCAAATGAATATTATAGCATAAACTCACTCAAAGTATTTACCATTTAACCTGCAGAGATGATATGACTGTAGTTATGACCTCAAAACACGCATGTAACAAATCTTTTCTTTGGTTATAAAATTTTTAAATAGGAGGTGAAGAGAACTGGAGTTTTTATGTGTCTTAATGTGCCAGATGCATTGCTAAGTGCTTTACAAATAAAACATTTCTTCTATTACTATTTAAAATAATTGGAAGAAAGGCATTATTTTGCCAGTTTTGTAGGAAAGGTTCTTCAAGGCTCATTGCTAGTAATTGTCTGTGATCTCATGCCTAGTAAATGATGCAGGCAGAATCCAAATATGTGTTTATTTGAATTCAAAGATTTTATTTCATGTGTACCATGCAGTAAGTAGCAGTTGAGAGCAAGATGATTAAACTGAAGTTTCTGATTTATTACATTCTAATGCAAAATTATCAGTAAAGTAACAGATAGGCAGATGACTCTAAAATACCAGTAATGTTGTAATTAATGGCTTATTAAACATTTTCTGAGGCATTTTTCCAGGTGGCTCCCAAAACAATGCTCTGGTGATGTCATCGTCATCTTCAGTTTGTGAATGAAGAAACTAAAATGATGCCCTGGCGGTATGCCGTACATCTCTAAGCAAATCTGTCACCTTTCAATAAATTTCAGGACGAAGTATTCTTCAGGCCAGGAAACTGATCTCATTAGGTATTGTAGCAGAGGCTTTTGCTGCATCTCTTGTCCTCTTACTTCCTTATTTCTGACTGCTGGGTCTTTATTGCTGCACATGCAGGGAGCAGAGCAGGGGTTACTCTCTAGTTGCAGGACACAGGCTTCTTATCACAGTGGCTTTCCTCTGTTGCAGATCACAGACTATGGCACGTGGGCTCAGTAGGTGTGTTGCACAGCTTAGGTGCCCTGTGACACGTGGGATCTTCCTGGACCAGGAATCGAACCAGTGTTCCCTGCATTGTGTGGGAGATTCTTAACCATTGGACCATCAGGGAAGCCCCCCTCTTGTGATCTTATACCTCTGCCATCACCACAAGAAAACGTATGCCCACGTAGACCATAGTTCCAGAAAGATGAGGCAGCATGACTGCCAAACCTTCTTCTACCAGATCAACTGACCCTCACCTGACTTGCTGGCCCTATCAAGATTCTAGCAGAGAAGTGAGTTGGAAGAAAGGATAGTTTTAAGCTACTGTTATATATATATATATATGTGTGTGTGTGTGTGTGTAGATTTCTGGCACTGGGCTAGAATTTTGTATATTCAAAGGAATATTTTATTATTTGGATATTTCTATATTCAAAGGAATATTTAGTATTTTAGCATTAGAATTTAGTATTTTGTGGTGAGAGTATCTAGCGTTACCTCTTTTCAGAGAAAATGCCTTTCTGAAAATAGAGATGAATTTAGTTTTGTGAGGAAAAAAAAAAATCACATCCTAAAGCCAGGGCATTGAGCTGTCAAGAGGAACCTTGAGAAATTGTTGACTATTCCATTTACTAATGGAAAAGCCAAAGGCCACAGAGTTCAGGCCATAATGATCAATTCATTTAAAACAATGTAATCATTTTATCTTACAAATTATATTTAATCCCATTGTGAGCCAACTCAATTCAAAAGTTGTTTTGTTATGTAGTGCCTAATTACCTCCCCTCTTATGCTTTTTGTGTTTTTAAAATACACACTTATACACATACCCGAAATAATCAATAATAAAAAAAAAGTAAGCCTATCCTCTGCCACAGTCAAAAAGCCTTGATGAAACACAGCAGTATTTTAAAAGTCTCCTGCAAGCTTTTGTTGTTGTTAAAAGACTTCAAAAAAATGGTATTTTTAATTTTTTTTTTCTCCTCAGCAAGAACTGGAATGATTCAGACAGTTGTTATGTGTGACTACCTTTTTTGGTTTGGTCCTTTCTCTTTGTGCTAGCAAAAATGTAGACTTTAGGTGTTCTCGGCCTCTTTGTTTTGTGATTTTGTGTGTAGGGCTTGTCAACAGCAGTAACCCAAGTCTTGGTTTTCACTACTTCAAAGAATCAGAGTTGATGTGGTATGTGGAGCAAAGGGAATCCGGTATATATGTGTGCTTGGATCAAAGTCCAGTCATTGAACGCCCCATGAACAGAGAGTCAGACCTTCATAAATTCCTGGAAATTTGTTAGTTTTCATATTTGTTAGGCTGTGTGTATGTACGTGTGCATAGTTGTTTCAGTAATGTCTGACTCTTTGTGACTCTATGGACTTTAGCCCTCCAGGTTCTTCTGTCCATGGGGTTCTCCAGGCAAGAATACTGGAGTGGGTTGCCATGCCTTCCCTCCAGAAGTTCTTCCAGACCCAGGGGTTGAACTTGGGTCTCTTATGTCTCCTGCATAAGCACTACTGTATTACTGCTAGTGCCACCTAGAATGCCCATCTGTTAGGCTACTCTTTCTCAAGATTGCTTATGTGTCACTGGAAGACCTTGCAAAATTGGTGTTCCAGTGGTTAAGAATCTGCCTTGCAATGCAGGGGATTGGGTTCCATCCCTGGTCAGGGAACTAAGATCCCACATGCCATGGAGCATCTAAGCCAGGGCATCACAACTACTGAGCCCATGCACCACAAGGCTAGATCCCACAGGACTCAGTGAGGATCCCACATGCCGCAGCTATGACTTGATGCAGCCAAACACATAAATAAGTATTCTGACCTGGAGAATCCCATGAACAGAGGAGCCTAGCAGACTGCAGTCCTTGGGATCGCAAAGAGTTGGACATGACTAAGCAACTAACACTTTCCCTTTCTATAAATAAATATTTTAAAAAGAGAAAGTTAACAGGAGAAACAGGCAGAAATGCTAACGTGTAATGTGATTCTTGAATTCTTAATGACAGGGGTGGCCTAAAGCTGTGCTACCAAGTGTGTTCTGTTGCATTGGCAATGATGTCGTTGAAGAGTGTTAGACATGTAGAACCTCAGGCCCCATCCCCTAACCTATTGAAAAAAAAAAAAAAAAACTTATTAGTGACTCAGTCATGTCTGACTCTTTACAACCCTATGATCTGTAGCCTGCCAGGCTCCTCTGTCCATGGAATTCTCCAGGCAAGAATCCTGGAGTGGGTTGCCATTTCCTTCTCCAGGGGATCTTCCCAACCTAGGGATCAAACCTGGGTCTCTTGTATTGCAGGCAGATTCTTTACCATTTGAAACACCAGGGGAGCCCATTTTGAAAATTCATCTTTAATAGGATGATATTTGGGATGAAGTCTCTAAGATGACAGAGATATCTGGAGAGCTGCTGTCTAGGCACACAGAACAACGTCCTCAAGTTCAGAGATGGAAGCAGACTTTTTGTGTTAAAGTAACTGGAAAGTTGACCAGGCAGACAGGTTGGAATTAAGCTAAGAGAAGATTAGTAAGAAGCTGGGAGGGGCTAGGACATGTGGCCTGAGGCCATTTTAAGGCTCGGGGCTGTGGTATATGGGAAAATATTGGAGAGATTTTACAAATAAAGTGGTGTATTCTGAAGGAAGATTTAAAAGGATTACTTTGCATAGTTTGTTAAAAATAAATTGCAGGGGATACATTTGGGAACAAAAAAAGAACATTAGTTAAGAGGTCATTGCAATGATCCAGGTAAGAGATGAGACTGGTGAGCCCTCACCCAAGGATCCAAGTGGTGGTTGTGTGACTGCTCAGAATAAGGATGCAATTTAAAGATTAAAATATTCAGGACTTTTACATGAATTTCTGGAGAAAGAGTGAGAAATTTTTTTCTGGAACACTCTAGAAGTTGCCATTTACAGAGTTGGAATATCAGACCACCAGGTTTGGGGTCTGGGCTAATCATTAGTTTTGTTTAAAGTTACTGTCTAGAAGTTTTTCTCTTTCACAAATAAGAGTTACATTAGAAGCTAAGCTAACAGATTTGGTGGGGGCTGGGGTGGGGTGTCCAGTTTATTTCAAGACCAACATCCATTTTGAAAACAGGGGTTAATGTGTCTTTATTCTTGGTCTTAAATATCGCCATATGAATATTCATGACAGACCACCTTCTCTTTTCTTTTTATTTCTATCCTTTAGCATGTCTTCAATGATTTATGTCTTCTGATTTGTTTGTGAGTGTCTCTGTGTGTGTTAGGAGACTCTTCCCATGTAGTCATCCCAGAGGCCAAGAATGACAACTTTTCCTATTTCTATTTTTCTACTAGAATACTAATCAAGCATGCAATTCCTCTTAATTAATACACTGCCTCCTTCCTCATGGGTTCTTGAAGTCCTCTAACTTAACCTCAATTTGCATAGTCAGCAGCACGCACTCTGTCATTGATCACACACACATAGCTTTTTTCCTGATTATTCTAAGACTTTGCACTTTACTTCCAGAATTACCTCTTCTCCCAAACTTGTTGTAATTTCTTCCACATGCATTTTTGGCTCTTCATTGATCTTGATTTAGTTTTGTTCTTTGCAGTTGTTGCTCTGCACATGATTTGTTTCCCCCTTTCTTATAGGTTGTGGATAAAACTCAGCACTTTCCCCTCTCCACACCTAACCCACTGTACTCTTTTCATGGATGGCATTGCATTTCAGTTTGCATTAAAGCCAGATATGGCGCCCATGTTCTATTTTTTACCAAGAGAAAATGAAATACTTATTCATTAATAAAATGTATATTGAGCATGTGCTTTTTGTCAAGCACCAATACTTTAGTAGCAACAGTTTCTCTACTTGTCTGTAATTGAAAATTCCCTCTTCAGCTCTCAAAACCTCATCTCATCAAGTTCAGATATAAATGCTAACTTCCTAAAAATATGCCTTTCCATTTATACATTTGAGCCAATGATACATGAAATGTGTCAATATAAGTGAATATACCTAAGGGCATTGGCATATTTCCTCTTGGTCTAAACTTGACATTAAAACTGGACAATGTCTTGTTTATGATCTCACCTGATTTTGACATAAGGTTTATTATATGTTCCACACAGTTATGGATGTACAAATTATGGGGGCTTATGAAAAATCAATTTACACAAATTGACTCTACACAGTAGAAAACCCTCTTTTCCACTACATGAGTTATTCTGTAATGCATATGCATGTACAAAGACATCTAAAGTTTTTTTTCTCCAACCCCACTTTTCAAGGCACTCAACCGTTACAGTCTGAGACAGCTAAGCTCCTGGCTTCTTGAATCTACACAGGTATCATATTTGTAACCATTAATATGCAGACAGGAGATGATTAAATGCAGGCATGATAGAATGTGACACCCCATAATAAATGAGAATGAAAAAATGAATTTGTAACCATAAATCATGTATTAAAATTTATGTCACAGGCTTACATTGATGAAGACAATGTAGTAATAAAAAAATATGAGATAGACCTATTTAAAAATTATAATAAAAAGACATTTACATTTTATGATTTTTTTCAACTCTTTATCTTAGGTAGAAAGTTTGACTTCTTGCCCCTGAAGGTAGAATGTTTGAACCCAATGGTTTAGAATAAGACATTGGACAGTTACCAGTTTCATTATAATGCAAATTTTTAACTTTAGCATTTTAAATATGAATGCTCTTAGGCATCCAAGACAATGAGCTACTATCATTTTCTCAGAGAGAAGAAATAAAAAGTCTATTTTAAAAGACACAAAATTATTGAAGTTTAGTCTTACCACATACTTTATTTAAAAAGAATTTCACTGTACAATTGGATGCCCTGTTGTATAAAGTTTTGCAATTTTGTAAAACTTTTAATAATAAAGCTTTAAACTTTAAAAGAAGAACCTCACAAGTTAAATGATATGAACTTGGATTAGAAACATTAAATGCAAAACTGAAAATTTCCAGGAGTTCAAAATTCAGCACCAAACCCCATTTATAAAACTACCGACATCCAGGGCATCATTAGCATGCATCAAAAGCTATATGACAATAAACTAGCCACATTTAGGCTTCCCTGGTCTGGTGGCCCACATGGTGAAGGATCTGCCTGCAATTTGAGAGACCCAGGTTTGATCCCTGCATTGAGAAGATGCCCTGGAGAAACGAACAGCCACCCACTCCAGTATTCTGGTCTGGAGAATTCCATGGACTATATAGCCCAGGGGGTCTCAAAGAATCCGACATGACTGACTTTCACTAATAGCCACAATTTGAATTTCACATAGATGTTGTTCCTTCTAATGTATCCCCTGAATTCAAATTCTAAACATGATATTTATCCCCTGTGTGACCTTTGGAGTACCTTTCCTCAACCCTTTCTTTTCTTTGAAAAACATAAGGAAAAATGTTCTTTTCAAAGCGTTGTTGGAAATTAAATAAGAAAAGTCTAAAACTGTTGTCTGGCTAGTTATAGATCCTCAAAAACAAACCAGCCTGGGGGAAGGGATAGTTAGGGAGTTTGAGACAGACATGTACATGCTATATTTAAAATAGATAACCAAGAAGGACAGATTGTATAGCACAAGAACTCTGCTCAATGTTATCTGGCAGCCCGTATGGGAGGGGTGTTTGAGGGAGAATGGATACAGAGTTGAGTCCCTTCATTGTTCACCTGAAACTATCACAACATTGCTTGTTAATCAGCTATTCCCCGATACAAAATAAAAATTAAAAAAATAAAAACTTTCATAGTTTGTATAAACAAAAAAACCCAGTAAACAAAAAATTATTGTTATTTGTCAGGAAAGATCTAATCCCTACCATCCTTATTTAGATTTACTTTGGGTGATAATAATTTAAAATAGCATAAATGCATACACCCAACTGCACAAACATATGTACATATATACACATATATGTTTATGTAAGTGTATATATGTGTGTGTGTGTATATATATATGTATTATTCTTGTAGCTATTTTATTTTTACAAGCAACAAAGTTATACTGACTTACAGAGATGAAGAAAACTTTGAAAACAATTCAGAACCATGGGCTCATGCTCTAGACTTGTGTAAAACTATGAGTGAGTACACATGCCTAGAGGTCTGTAAATTAAAAAGAAGAAGAAGAAGAAGAAGGGATGCTTGCTCTACTGTTTCTACATTTACACCTCGAAAAATGTGATGCTAAAGGTGATATTAGTTGAGTGAAACAACATAACTTCAGCTTCTCTGGAAGCTGGTTTACAATAAGTAATCTCTTGAGGCAAGATTCTTCCCAGCAGCGTTGTTCACTACGGTATTTGTTCAATGAGGAGTGATTTGTAAGATCTGTCCCTTCAGGAAAAAAAGGTATGGATGCCATGTAGCTAATACAGAACCAAAAACAGCCAACAGAAGCACCCCCAAAACCCTCAAATCAGCAAAATGATGAACATATCTCTGCTTTCCATTTTTTCTTTGAGTGAAAGATTCATTTTGTAGCATGTAAGTAATCCCCAGGGCCATCTAGCTGAAATATAATAGGGAAAAAAAGAAGAGTAAGTTTTCCTAGAAAGAACTCTGGTATCTTAGGGAACATTTATTAATTATTTTGGCATTTTGAGTTCTCTTGAGTTTAATCAAAGAACTTCCTTAGACACTATGCTAAGTCCTGTGTTAGACTGTGAAGAGGCTGTGTGCAGCAGTGTTTCCTGAGTATCTGATCTGACATCCCTCAGCCGCTCTGGTGTTGTAGTTATTACTATTGCTAGGTTACAGAAGAGAAATAAAGGGTCAGATAATTTCAACGATTTTCCCACAGTAAAACTGTTTATAAGAAGTAAGACTTGATCCAAAAGCTTATGAAGTTGTTGCAAGTACAAAGGGAAGCAACCAGGACTTATTTTAAGGACAGAAAAGCCAAATGAAGAAGCACAAAAAATATTTGTCCCTGGGTTTCCTTAAAGAATGTTACTTAAGATGCCACAGCAAGTTTTTATTGCCCCTATTGCTCAAAGCTATGTTTTTCTCCAGCAGTCCCGTATGGATGTGAGTTGGACCATAAAGAAAGCTGAGCACTGAAGAATTGATGCTTTTGAACTGTGGTGTTGGAGAAGACTCTTGAGAGTCCCTTGGACTGCAAGGAGATCAAATCAGTCAATCCTAAATGAAATGAACCCTGAATACTATTGGAAGGATTGATGCTGAAGCTGAAGCCTTTGGCCACCTTATGTGAAGAGTCAACTCATTAGAAAGGACCCTGGTGCTGGGAAAGATTGAAGGCAGGAGGAGAAGAGGATGACTGAGAATGAGATGGTTGGATGGTATCACTAACTCGATGGGCATGAGTTTGAGCAAGCTCCAGGAGCTGGTGATGGACAGGGAAGCCTGGCATGCTGCGGTTCATGAGGTCACAATGAGTCAAACACAACTGGGCAACAGAACTGAACTTGAGCTTTAAACTTCTCCAGTATATTCTGCCTCCTTTACCCTTCTGCAATTAATATCCTTCCCTGATGTACATCAGAAAGGTGCCAAAAACACCTCTCATATTTCAAACCCAAGATTAAATGGAAAATTTGTAATGTAAAGAAAAACCCATGTTTAACCAGCAGGCACTACATTTACAAAGCAAGTAGTGGTATGCATCCTTGCAGATTGATGATTGGATTTGATCCACATGGCTTTTATCTGGAGCAGAGAGTATAGTGATATTGATTGCATGTATCAGGTATGTTAAGTCATTGCTCTAGCCCAGAGCAATGTAGATTTGTGTAACAGTAAAAAAAAGATGGGTCAAGTTTCTCTTTGCAAGCTGAGAAGACACTTCCCATATCTCCTTGCAAACAACATGGTTGTATAATCGTGATCTTGTCCATAAATTAAATGCAGCTCCTAGCCAAGCCTCAGCTGCCTGCCTCCTCACAGATGCCATGAACTTGCAGTTTTCAGTCTCATGGTCCTTTATCTGCAGACTCTTGAGTCACTCTCAAGGTCTCATGAAAAATAATGTCTCATGAAAAATAATGTGTATATGTCTCATGAAAAATAATGTGTATATGTCCCACCTACCACAGATGTCTTTTTTTTCAATCTCTAATAACACTTTCTCTTTTTTTCTTTCCTACTTATATGTAAGGTACTGAATGAACAAGTAGATAAATTAGAAATAAAATTGATGGCAATAGCTGGGGTAAAGTCACATGACTCAATTAGGAGCATTTCAAAGTAACAGTAAATTTTGATTCAAGTGACCTAAGCAAAAAGTGATTTTTTAAAAAATGATTTAAGAAGAAGTATATTGGTAGATGATTGCTAACAGAAGTTGGGTGGTTTATTGAATTTGGGCTGGCAATTCTGATTCTCTTGGTCTTCCCTTATGTGTGTACTTCACATAGTTGCCATGAGACTGCTGTAGTTGATGTTCAAAGCTGAAAACACTGAGGGGATGTTTCTGAGAAAGATTGCTTTCCAGAAACCCCAAATGACTTTTCCTTATATCTCAGTGGCCAGGACCATGTCCCATGGGCTCTTTCATATTGATAAGGGAAGCTGGGAAAGTTAAAGTTTCTGCTGGGATTTCATATATCATTTTCTTATACCAATCAGGCTTTTGTTTTCAAGAAAGAAGTTAATAATGGTGAGTGATTATGCAACTGACAATGTCTATTATATCATGATGGTAGAATTTTGTGTAATAAAAACTCAGATTTGGCACAAGTTTACTGCACAGTAAATGGTCAGATGTGTGGTGACAGCTGAAAACATGCCAGGACTTCAGAGAAGGAATTCATTTTGATATCTGAATTATACAGTGAAATCTGTATTTTAAAGCTTAGGCTTGCATGAATCTACAAAGGTGATAAAATTGTATTTGAAAATGTGTGTGTAGGCACGCATACACACACCCCTCATGTTCCAAAGCTCAATTGGTAGAAATTGCCTTGATCAATATATCCATGGGTGTTCTGAGGCTGTCTTTAGGCTCAAAGTGAAAGGGTATTGTGAGCCAATATTGATGGAAACCATTGGTGAGGGAGTGATGAGGGATAGATATGTGTATTATGTTTGTGTAATTAAGGGGTTTCACCTCTTATTTAACTGGGACTGTATTGGCAATGCACCAACTCAATATTTAATGGCAATTTGACCATCTAAGAACCACCATAGAAAATACAATGCAACACAATACAACATAAAACAAGTTGATACAGTTATCCTGATCTAGATTGATTGCCTTGGTTTTGAAACACTGAACATTTTCTCTTCAGACGTATTCAAGGAAAGCTGCCTTTTTGTGGACCTGATAGAGAAGGAGCTGGCAAACTCAGCAGACAAACTTTGCAGCAGGTAGCCCTGGAAATGGTTTGGGAGAACATACCCTGGTTCTCTAAGGAGAGGAGAGAAAGAAGGAATTAGCGTAATTTCCTTGAGAAATTGCAGTTTGCAAATAGGCTAAAACTGCTTGGGGGCCAAATAAACATCAGTTTCCTCAAATTGAAGGACATAGCAACAGTATAAAATATCCAGACTTTGTGACTGTTTTGGCATGACCCTTCCTGGGAGGAAGAACTTGCTGCAGCAATATTGACAAACCCAGTGACAACCTCACTGAAAACATCCAGTGGAAACATCAGAGAATAGGATTTTGGGGCTGCAACCTCAGCAGAACAAAGAAGCATTTGATCAGCATCTTTCCAAATGTTAAGGTAAAATTTTGAGCATCAGCAGCTGGAATTCTGTAACAGACTACCATAGCCTAGGTGGCTTACAAACAACATAAATTTATTTCTTACACTTCTGGGGGCTAGAATGTTCAAGATCAAGGTGCCAGCAGATTGAAAGTCTGGTGAGGGCCGGCATTCTGACTCATAGTTGGCCACATTCTCACTGAGTCCTCACTGGCATGAGTGACGGAGTTCTCTGGGATCTCTTTTATAAGGGCACTCATCCTATTCTTGAAGCTTCCACCTCCATAACCTAAGCACCTCCTGAAGTCTCCCACCTCCTAATGCCATCACATTGGTGATTAGATTTCAGCATAGGAGTTTTGGAGAAAGACAGACATTTAGTTCATAGCACAAGGCATTCCAGGCTCCTAGACACCTTATACAGTCTCACAGGTGTTATATCCTTAAATAAGGATTTCAATCTAGAACTCTGGAATCCAAAAGCATACTTTCTTTCTATTTGACATGAGATTTTAAAACTCCACTGAATGCACAGGCATGCACACACACACACACACAAACATATACATTAATTTAACTATTTATATCAAGGCAGGTTTTATCCTCTTCTTATACTTGAACTCCTGGATGATGAGAAGAGCTCTATTCTTGTTTTTATATCTCAAAATGCCTAACAATATGCTCAATAAACAAATAGTCTCAAAAGTAATTTAGTTCTAATGTGTTCTAATGTGTGATATAAAAGAGTATGTTATATGAAGATGTTCAGTTTGTAAAAGTTCATGGTACTATCTATGTACTTATGGGCTTTATATATCAAACATTGTTATGAAACATCAGTAGATAATTTTAAAGTATTCACTTTCTGAAGCCATTTGCCTGTTAGCAATAAGCATATACTGCACAAAATGATCAATTTCAGGTTAAGAAACAAACTTCATATCAGCAGTGACATATGCAGAGAAAATGACATTAACAGTGGCGTTCTTAAAATAACAGGCTATGAAACATAACCAAATCTGTAAAGTTAGGGGAAATTAACATTCTATGAAAACTGTTGAAGTTGTTTTTACTGTAAATATCTATGAATATCTTCAGTAAGACTGATGTAAATGTGTCAATTTAACTATTTTGGATTTATATGTCACATACTGCCTTGGAGAACTTGAAACAGTCTACACTGTTAACCATGCATCTCTGAGAATTCTAAGTATATGTAGCTTGTACATTAAATCAGCAGTTTTAAATCTTTTTGATCATGACACATAGTAAGAAAATATTTTGTACCCAAAGTCAATACACACACACACAGGCACACATGTGCAAACATGCAACATACAACAAAAACAAATCCTTTACAAAAAATATGATTACTATTACGTTATTTTAGTTTCATGTCTTCTTTATATTTTACTTCTATTTTATTTTTCACATTTTTCCTCTTTTTTTAAAATTATTTTTTCCATTTTGCAAGTGTCTCCAAAATTACAAAATTAATTTCATGGTTCATAGAATCTGGTGTTGACAAACATTTTTCTCTAAAGTGCCAGAGGGTAGGTAGGACAGACTTTGCGAGCCATACGAGTCTGTGCGACAACTACTCACTTTTGCTGCAGCTATTCAGCTATGCCTTTGCAGTGTGAAAGCAGCCATAAGTAATATGTGAACAATCAAGCATGTTTGTGTTCCAATAAATGTTTACTTATAAAAGCAGACTTTCACTCAGATTTGACCCACAAGCAATAGTTTGCCCACTGAAGGATCATCATGACTAAGGGATCATAAGGCTCAGTTTGAAAACTCTTTATTAAAAAGTGATGGTGATGTAGTTCCTAAATCATGCCTGACTCTTGCTAACCCACAGACTGTAGCCTGCCAGGCTCTTCTGGCCATAGCATTCTCCTGGCAAGAACACTGGAGTGGGTTAGCCTATCCCTTTTCCAGGGGATCTTCTTGACCCAGGAATTAAACCCAGGTCTCCTGCATTGCAGGCAAATTCTTTACTTACTGAACTATGAGGGAAGCCCCTCTTAAAAAGTAGCTATTGATTTGATCCCAGGACCTCTTTAGACTCCTAAAATTGTTGAAGCAAACAGATTTTTATGTGGGTTATATCCATCAATATTTGTCATTTTACAAATCAAAACTGAAAAATTTAAATATATTTATTTATTCACTTAAAATATATTTCATGTTAATGTAAATGATATGTTAATGAAAAAAACAATTATTTCAGAAAACAAAAAAATTACTGATAAAAGCAGTATACTTTCACATTTCAATAAATCTCTTTAATATCTGAGTTTAAAGAACAGGGCTAAATTCTCATTTCTATTTTGGCATTCAATCTGGTGAAGCACAGCACATTATTTTCATTAAACTTTATAAAGAGAATCCAGGCTCACACTGATATGTTTTGGGAAAGGGAGGAATATTTTAACAGTTTTACCAGATAATTATGGATATTCTTTTTTGATATTATACCAAAACTTCATAAGTGGTAGTTTCTTAAATGTTAGTTGTAAGAGAGAATCTAAAAACCATATTAACAAACACATATTAATATCGTCACTGATTTCTCCAGAAAAGTCTGTAAATATTGGGAAACTTTCAAACTCATGGTAGTAGATACACATTTTCCAAAGTATAATGTTTGTAATTTCTTTGCTGGTAACACATACAGTCAGTTATTTTCATTGAAGTGACAGGATAATTTCATTCATTTTTGAGAAAACCTCTGCCAAATACCCAATTATGAAAAACCATAATTTATTTATGTGTAGCAAAGGATTTAACTTTGCCCCTGAAGAGGTCTAACCTATGTCTCTGGTTCTTGAAGGTAATGTATCAGCTCTTGGATTGTCACGCCTGTATGAGTGTTATTATTTACCTTGGGACCTTGGACCATGCCAGATCCTAATAATGTGATGTAGGGCTGAAGCTTTGGGTCATACCATATGAACTTGACCTTCACAGGGTTGGAGATTGAGTTTATCCATGTGCACAATCAGCTGAGTGTTTGTGACCAATAAAGACTAAACCCCAAGGCAAGTAGAGTTTCCCTGTTGGAGTATAGTCAATGCATATGCCGAACATTGATACCAGAAAGCAATGCTGTCTGTGACTCCACGGGGAGAAGACACTGGATGCTTTGTATATGAAATTTTCCTGAGATTTGCTCTATGTGCTTCTTCTCTTGACTGATTTTAATCTGTACCCTTTATCTCAAACAAACTGTAACCATGGATATAACATCTTTCAGTGAGTCCTTCCAGCAAAGTATTGAACCTAAGAGCAGTCTTGGGGACCTCCGAACTTCGACTTTGTCTCATAAGCTGGATGATCTTGTAAACACTGTTTTAACTTCACAATTTGTTAGTCATTCTTTCAAGTGAAAACAGTGCTCCATGACAAAAGCAGCTAGTTCAGCTCACACACAATTGCACAAGAGATTTTCCTGGGGGCAATCATCATACTTCAGGATGCGGCAGAAGTACTTTATGAATCACACAAATGCTATTCTTAAGGGAAACTGGCTTTTTGAACCTGTAGATGAATGACGATGCAGAATATATTGGCAACTAGTATAGTTTAATGTTACCACCTTTGTGCTAAAGTTTTAGCAGTGCTACACACTGCTGCTTTGCAAGTGTCAATACAGTAAAAAGAGAGAACAACTTTTTAATTTTATTACAAATATAATTATGAACTTAAAGACCCATTAAAGTGATGTCAGGGACTCCTCAGGATCTGTGTACTTTACTTTGAAAACTCTTTCTATGAAATAATGCTAGATATATTGTGTGGGTGCATGAATGCATGCTAAGTTGCTTCAATAGTATCCAACTCTTTGCAACTCTATGGACTATAGGCCACCAGGCTCCTCTGACCATGGGGATTCTTTGTAATCATCCTCACTTTTTGTCAGGCAAGAATACTGGAGTGTGTTGCCACACCCTTCTCCAGGGGATCTTTCTGATCCAGGGATTGAATCCACATCTCTTATGTCTCCTACATTGGCAGGTGGGTTCTTTAACCACTGTGCCACTTGAGAAGCCCCCATATATCATACTACATATATTTTAAATCACTTCACATAAGAGAGAACTTAATCATGAGCTTAATTGGAAGCACTTCACTGATTTCATGTTCCTAAAATTCTTCACTATTGATCTGGGTCTTCCACTGACTTGCATCTTAATGTTTTTCATTGCCTTGAATTTTTCACCTGCCTTGAGACTGTGCACCTCTGCTTGCAGTGGTTTTTTATTACTTTGAACAACTCTGATTGTTCATTCATCCATATACAGTCTCACTTTGACACCCATTCAGTCTTACTCTAATGCATTTCACATGCCTATATTCCTCTCACTGTTCATTTCTCCTCTTCATCCTTAAGTCATTTCTTTAAATACTTCTTCCTCAAAGAGACCCTCTGTGATTATCCTATTCCCTTTTTCTTGTGTTTATTGCTATATTCCCCATTATAGCATAGCATAATGCCTGGTAGGAGCATGGTCCATAAAATTCCATGGGCTGAAAAAAACCTGATTACTGAATACAAAAAACCTGATAAATTCAGTTGTCAGCTGTCATTTCACAGCTAGGTTATGTGTTCTAAGATCCAGCACATCACATCTGAGTGAAGTTGTACGTCTTTACTTATTTATGTGTAAATAGATGCATAAATATATAGATAAGAGATAGATAGGGAATAGATAGAGAATAGATATATAGCTACATACACCCCTAAATGACAAAAAGTGAGAATTATTACAAACTTACTGAATGTATGCAAAAAGAAACCAACTATCTATTAAAGAATATTCAGCTTTAAGCTTCAGCAGAATATCGTCAGATCTTTCTTGGTTTCCTGCCTTGTAGAATTATACTATTCTTAACACATTTTTCCTTTTAAAATAATTAAGTGACTAGAGCTCTACCTTCCTGTGTCAACTACAGACTTACTTGACCTAGAGAATGAAGTATTAGATAGCAAAGTTCTTGCCTTCAACCTCTCTTTCTTAGAATGGGTGTGAGAAGGAGGAGCTTTGGAGGACTGTGGAATATTGGCATTGAAGTAACAAATGAACAGGGTGGTCAAACAGTAGGCATCATTAAATCTATGAAAACAAAAGGAAGAACCAACAGGGAGAATCACCAAGTATATAAAGGTGGAGACACTTGTGCAGATTATCTAATTCAAGTCCCTAATTTTATGACTGGAGACACTGAGGCCCAAGGAAAGTAAATCCACCCAGAAAATGCTAGAACTAATTTTCCTGATACCTACTGAAGGCTAGTGTTTGCTATTATTGGTCTGTATCCCATTTATATGTTTATTTTTATACTTTATTTTGTTGTTTTTAAATTATTTTTATTGAAGGATAATTGCTTTACAAAATTTTGCTGATTTTCATACTTTTGTGTGATGGTTTTTTTTCCTGAGACTCCAAGTCCCAGCCACCTTGGGAGGAAGCTATAGTACAGAAATAAAGATATCAGTTTTCTGTCCTCTATGCTTCCCCCTGAGCCAACTGCAGTGGACAGAACCGTTTCTGCACTTGCCTGGCATGAGACACAAGGCTGCTATGGCCCCTCTATATTTCCAGGTCCAGGAAGAAGCCAGAGAATCAGGTTTGGATGAGACAAAGGACACAGAGTGATTAATATTTGAAGTCTACGTTCTTCTAATACCCTCCTCCCACTCCGTTTGCTCTTGAGTATGTCTTGCTATAAAAATAAAATAGAATCTCCTGTTACAAAGCAGTTTGAGAGAGGGAAAGGTAAGAAAAATTCACAAGAATCTTGGATAAAACTAAGAAAGATTTTCTCTGCTCCATTTTTTATTTGCGATAACTCAAAGACCCAAAATTATACAGTCAAGCTAGCACCCAGATTTTTCATTCCCCAAAGAGTACTCTTTTCACATCTCTCAGGACTCTATGATATCACAGTGATCAAAGACTGACTTTGACTTCTGCTGAAGCATATTCTTCAAGTTCCTTCCTATTATGTACATCTCTAAATGTTTCTCTTAGCCAGAAAAGGCAGAGCCTCCATATTATAGCTAAGAATATTTTAAGTTTAAGTAAAATTTTATTTCCACATTGGTTTGAAATGTTTAAAATGCATAAGCATATTTAAATTATAATCTATAACTGTTTGCTTTGAATATTCTTATTTTTCTTATGTCATGTGATTTATTTATGAACAAATGACTTAATATAAATAAGGAAAATACTCTGACCTTTTGGCAACATTTTATTTCTCGCTCACACACTAGACTCTCTCTCTCTTTTCTCTTTCTCTTTCAGTTTAGTTTTGAATCTTTATTTCTTTTTGTTTTTACCCATTTGTGACACTTTCTACCTTTAGCACACTTTCTCAGTAGCACCTGGTTACCCCAAATTTCACCTACTTGCAAGCAAACCTAACACAACTTTCAAATCCTGCTTCTTGATTGCATTATAAACTCTGGAGGAATCTCAAATTCACTTGTCTCGTCTGAGAAGAAATAATGCATATCATCCTCAGGTCAAAGAAAAACAGTGATAGTAGTATATGCATGAGGAGCCTCCCTTTTTTAAAAGTTAAAATTGGGAATTTTAAGCAAAAGTATCTACAGATAGTTTTATTGAATATCTTTCAGCCAACATTTTTTACACCTCTTTATCTATAACCTCGTCTCCTGCTCCATCAGGCTTTCTCCGGGGGTGAAGGGAACTATACATATACATATGTACATATGTAAACTTATATATGCATGTGTGATGCATACACACACACAAAAAAAAAAACCATATACACATTCTCTTCTCTACACATATACATATTCTCTTCAGTCTTGAGAGTCCCCTGAATCTCAGCACCATGGACAGCACCCCCATTGGCCAAACTCAATTTCTGACAGTAAAAACCAGACATCTAACAACAGAACAACAGTTCATGTAACAACAGAAACTTAAGAATATATGCAGTAATCGCTTATAGATAGATTTGTCTTGAATATTAACCCTCTTAAAATATATAATAAGTTGTATACTGCTATAGCAAACTTACAAGAATACTTCACAGATATGCCAACAGAGGGATGAATAAAATGCTGTTAATTTTTACTGAAAACTTTTTGACTTATTGTGCTCCTCACCTCTAATAACTGAGCAGAACTATATAATACTCTTTGTTTTAAAACCTCCTCATGAACTTCCATGGTATAATCTAAATGTGGCTCCCTGGCATGTGGAGGACAGGGAGAGAATGAAGAAAGAAGCAGACCGCTCTAAACTGGTAGGTGACAGGTTTAAATAAGCAAGGGAGAACTTATGGAGTTTGTCTTGGGCAGTCACAAGACAAGTAGATTTCTGCACCTGTCTTCCAAATCTTAAAAATGTATTAAAAGACCTTAAAGCGTTCAGTACTATATTCAGTCCAGGTTATTTTAATGCATATGTGTGTGTATGTATGTGCATCACACATACATATATAAATTTACATATGTACATAGGTATATGTATAGTTGCCCTCACCCCCCAAGAAAGCCTGATGCAGCAGAAAAAGAGGCAAGGTTATGGATAAAGAGGTATAAATAATGTTTGCCAAAAGACATTCTGAAGCCATGCTTGAAATGTGGGATGATATCTTCCTCCCAATTCAGCTGTAGGATTTGCTGAGAGGCAAGAGACGATGAAGTGGAAGAAATTATGCAGGAACAGTGGTTCAGAGCTAAATCTGTGAGCAGCACCAGAGGCTGGTGTTTTCCCTTTTTACGTGTTGCCTGAAAAGTGGCCCAGAGCATTATGTAGGGCAACTGAAAGCCACCCAATCTTCCTGGACAAATATGTCGGTGAAGCGGTGTTGTGAAAGATTGTCAAGGTGATGTTAAAAGGATCTCTAGCTTCTAAGAACTCGTCATTATCAAAGCGGAATGGATTAAAATTATATGTCTCTACCATTTCTGTTCTTTGTCTTTGCTGAGGGAATTCAGCCTTTTTTCTTTTTTTCTTTTTTCTAATACTGAGTGGCTATTTCATGTGGCCTGCATTTGGTTGAAGATCATTTCCTTCACTGTTGGCCCTTAGATGGGCTATGTCACCAAACAGCTTCTAAACTGGTCATCTCTATATGTTACTCCACTGTGGTAAGATGTAATTCTCATCATTCCTGTTAAGGTAGTCTGTGGCCTCCCTAAATTTGTCTATCGATCTGAGCTCTGTGTATGATGGTTTTGGATTGCTGGCAAGGAGAAGCTCCTTCAGCAGGCAGACAATTATGTAATATGCTGAAATGGAGCTTTGGGGTGGAGGGATTTCCATAACTATTGAAGTGATCAGAGAGGGGACAATAAAGTGAGCTGTTTAGGCTAGATGGTGGGCTGTATTCGATGATCTATTCCCTGGTCTCCCACCATGCTGCCCCATTAGCTGTGGCCATGAAAGTATAGGGAGCCCTCAGGAGTTTTTTGTTTTTGCATTTATTGCAGCTTGCCTTTATGAATTGTACTTTGTTTGTTAAGAACAAAAAGAAACAAAATGCATCCTAAATGTAAACAAAGTTTACTGTGATTGCCTCTGGGTGGGAGTATAAGTATTTTTATGTTTACATATCATTCATATTAAAAAATTTACAATAAAGCTCATTAATCCAATAATCAAGAGAAAATAAAATGAAAAGTAAAATTATACAAGATAAAACTTCATGAAAATACCTTGATTGATATTTGAGTAAAGTTGGCATCGCTCCTCAGCCCCCATGCCCAAAACTAATACCCCCAAAGAGAATGCTGGTCTACTTATCTGGTTTTCAGTTGTTAACAGAAGCAGTATCTCACACTAGTGCAGGCATTTTAAGTTTATTTATTTATGACAGGTGTGACTCACCTTCCCAATATTTGAAAAACCAATGTATGGAAGCATAGGGTACTTTAGTATCAGTCTGGCCAGTGGCTGCCAAGGGTCCTTAGACTCCTGTTCATCTATGCATTATCCATTGTCTTGAACTTCACTTTATAGATCCATCTTTCTACCCTACTTATCAGCCCTGTGATTTTTTTAGAAAATTTCTTAATCTCATTCCACTTCGAATTTATCACATAAAATGGGAAAACTTTTGAGAACCTTTTTGCAACTCCTATAGCAAAGAGTTACATTATCATATATAAGTGCATTTGTATATATATATATATATAACATATATATATATATATATATATATATATATATATACACACACACATAATCCATATATATGTAATGGTTTCACTACCAGAGAAACAATGTAAAAAGGGTGAATTAACAACAACTTACAAAAAAACTAAAGCAGAAGCTTATAAAATGAAAGTGATTTCCCTGATACCATAGATTTGTCCATCAAGAATTCCCTTTGTTTTGCCCATGTCAGGTAGATCACAAATTTGTTGTATCCACTAGATGATTTGTTTCTATAATAGGCCTAAAATAATATGTAACTAAGAAAGTGGTTTGCTAAATGCTTTATGACTTTGGGAGGAGGAGATGTATGGTCCAACTACTATTTCTGGATCCAGAGATTAGGGTCTGACTCTTGAAAAGAAGAAAATAGATTGCTGGCAGGGAGAGAAAAGGAGGAAGAATATCATATTCTCATTTTCAGGACAAGACCCCTGGGGGCTACTGATAATCTGAAACCAAGGCAGAAGTCCAATTTATACAATTATTTTTCAGAGTATAAGTTCATCTCCTAGTATTATGTTAGCAAATACTCTTTTTTTCCATATCCTTCTTCCTTTTCCTTCTTACTCCCTCCCTCTCCTCATCATCAAGATATTTTCACTGTAATTACTTTTAGTCAAGTCCATTAATATGTGACTTGTACTGCATTAGAACATATATATATATATATTGTTCAGTCACTAAGTTGTGTCCAACTCTTTCTGACCCCATGGACTGCAGTCCAGCAGGCTTCCCTGTCCATCACCATCTCCTGGAGTTTGTTCAAACTCATATCCTTTGAGTCAGTGATGCCATCCAACCATCTCATCCTCTGTCATCCCCTTCTCCTCCTGCCTTCAATCTTTCCCAGCATCAGGGTCTTTTCCAGCATCAGGTTACATACACATATACATAAAGAATATATAGTGTACTAGTGAAAGTGAAAGTCACTCAGTCATGTTTGACTCTTTGCGACCCCATGCACTGTAGCCTGCCAGGCTCCTCTGTCCATGGAATTCTCCGGGCAAGAATCCTGGAGTGGGTAGCCATTCCCTTCTCCAGGGGATCTTCCCAACCCAGGGATTGAACCCAGTTCTCCCACACTGCAGGCGGATTCTTTACCTTCTGAGCCACCAGGGGCAGTAGTGTCCTGATATAGGATAGATACTGAAATCACAGTCCAGAGTGCTTAATAAGGCTTCTTGATGTCACCCTGTAAAAAATCATGATAAGGCTATGATTGAAAGCTTATTATGTCTGATGCCAAAGCAAGTTACTTTAGGTTGAAGAGGAAAATGTGGCTCCTCCCAGGACCCTCGCATTCCTACCATAAAGCAGTGTGAATCACTGCAGAACCCAGTCACAGGTGAGAATGAATGTCTGATTACACAGTCGGCTCATTTTAGGAAAGGGATGAGGCAGGGACTGTGCCTGGGGCAAGGGTACTGAGTGACGTGGTTTTGTCCAGTACAGGAGAGATTTCAACCCTCTACCAGCTGCCGCATCTCTCCACTTCTGGCAGAAGGTGGGATTTCTATTCTCTTTTAGGAATGTCTGAAATCTTTGTATTCTTCCTTGGGCATATGTAAACTGACTCTTCAAGGCTGTAAGCGAGCTGGGTAAATACTGACAGAGTAGCAGGCAGAAAGCAAAGAAATGGGGAAAATGTCAATCCCTTACATATGAAAAATAAATTGAAAAAAAATCTTTTAAGACTTTCTAAAATGTTGCCATATTAAACAACTCTCAAAACGGTGGAGCAGCATTAACCTATGCACGCAGAACTGAAAGCGTATTTCCTGTGGTGCTTCCCTGCTGTCCAGCGGCAGGAAGAAGAGGAAGAAGGTATCTGTCTTACAGATTTGCAGAGGGAATTATTTTTAATTTAAAAAGTATATTATTGACAAAAATTCTAAGTTTTGTTTCATTTTTTATGCACACCATCCCCCCCACCACCGCCAACATGTACCTTCTGCTCAAGTCAGAGATTATTTCTTACCGTTCCCCAAAGATGCCAGACTCTTTCATATTGAATGAATTTGCAGATTTCTTTTTCTAACAGAGATACCCTTATAACAAGTTCTGCCTGCTTTAAATTTAAAAGGCAGATAAAGTGTTACCTCCTCTGTCAGACCTTCCCAAATGGCTTCAGGGCATTGGACGTCTTCACTTCGTGTTGTTCCTTCCTCTGCTCCAGTGCATATATTTTCATCTTTATAAAACATATATTTCAATAAAGTTGCACTGATTAATCTGAATTTCCTGACCCCAAGGATTGAATCTCTTACATTCTGTCTCTGGGGTTGACAATTAGTGTGAACTCAACAAATATATGGGCTTCTCAGGCGGTGCTTGGGCAGAGAAGCCACGTGCCAATGCAGGAGACTCAACAGACGTGGGTTTGACCCCTGGGTCAGGAAGATCCCCTGGAGGAGACAATGGCAGCCACTCCAGCATCCTTGCTGGGAAATCCCATGGACAGAGGAGCCTGGAGGGCTACGGTGCACGGGGTCACAAAGAGTCAGACACGGCTGAGTGACTGGGCGCACACGCACACAGCAAATGCATGCACAAATACACATGCGCACAGATACATGCTGATTAATGAATTTCAACTCCTTTTCCAGACCCTCCTGGCTTTCTCTTCATGAGACAATCACATTTTATAAGGTTTTTATTGTGTGGTAAGTTCCTTGATAGGAAATGGGAAGACTCCGAAAAAAGAAAGAGAAGTTTTCAGTATGTTTTCCATCTCAGAAAGAGCAGACCATTTGCCACCCATGAAATGTAATAATTTCACTCTGATTCCAAACTTTATTATTCCATACTTTATTCCATACTTTATTTATTCAGAGTGGTGAGACCCTAGCTGTGGTTTTGTAAACTGTGATAGCCTGCCTACTTTACGTCATTGCTCTGACATCTAATATCTCCATCTACAAAGTGGGAATCATTTCACTTTGTGTCACAAAGATTTAGTGAGGATTAGTGGGTGCGTGATACATGGCGGGAGTTGAATATGTTATAGCCAACTGTTTTGGCTGTAAGGTAATAGTCAACATTTGATTTCACCAATAAGTTCTGGAATTGGACCTCTGCTGATAAATCTACTCAGTGTATCTGGAAAAGAGCTACATCATTTGCCACCAATTACCAATTATGTGGTACAGTGGTATAGTCAAAAGAGCATTGGATTAGGAGTCAAAGGCCTTATGCTTACTATATATATATTCTTACTTATATCTTATTATATCCTTTATATATATATATATATTCTGGTTGACCCTAAAAATAATATTTGCTAATTTGGCTATGCTGGGTCTTAGTTGCAGCATGCAGGATCTTTTAACTGTGCCATGCAAACTCTTAGTTGTGGCACATGGGATCTAGTTCCCTGACCAGGGATTGAACCCAGGGCCCCTGCATTAGGAGTGTGGAGTCTTAGCCACTGGACCACCAGGGAAGTCCCTACAGTCTTAAGTGAAAACATAACTGGCAACATGTGAGGACAGGTCTTGCACAAAGATTTGCACATATGGATGTTTAGATTCTGGTACAACCTTCCCCCAAATTATATTTGGATCTTAGGAAAATGATCTCTTTTTAATGGGTCTATTTCTCCACTTGTTAAATGAGGGTCACATCTAATTCCTAGAAAAATTTTGGTCATTAAATAACAGTCTAATGTGCTATTTACTGAATGATTCCTATATGTCAGGCACTGGGTTAAGCTCTGTGCATGAATTATCTCATTTAATGTTACAAAAACTATATGAAGTAGATGCTACTACCATTTGTAAATGAGGACATTGGACTTAGTGGGATATCAGTAATGTGTCCAAGAAAACACAGCCAGTCTGCTTGTATTCAAAGATTATACTTGCAGCTGCTAAGCTGTATTATTTCCCTCAAAGTTTAATTTATGTAACAAACATTTAATCCAGGCTTACTAAAGGTAAGATATGGAGGTTAACAGGACAAGCAAAGCCTCTGCATTCATGAAAGTTGCATTCTAACAAGAAAGAAACAAACAAAAATAATATAGTTTTATACAGTTAGTGATACATTTGGAGAAAAAGAGAAGAGCAGTATGTGATGCCCTGATACGACAGGAACAGCCCTTTAGATACCATGACCCAGGAAAACCTTTGCAAGTTGATAACATTTACTCTGAGGCTAAATAATGAGAGAATGTGTATGTTAAAGGGACTCAATAGCATCTGGGGCATAGCTCAATGAATAAATGCTGAGTGTAAGCAGAAATCAATCATTGAATCAATCAATCAGCCTGCCAATCAGCCAGCCTACCATTCAACTCAGTCCTTCTGCTAATTGGCTGTACTACCCAAGCAGTGATCCTTAACCCTCACTGCCTGCATAGGAGAACTTGTGAAAGAACAGATGCCCCAGGGTTTCTGATTTAATTAGTCTGGAGTAGGACCCAGTTTAAAAAACTCCTCAGGAAACTTCCTGGTAGTGCAGTGGCTAAGACTCTGCTCCCAACACAAGGGCCCCGGGTTCGATCTCTGGTCAGGGAACTAGATCCCACATGCTGCAACTAGAGGTTGTTATTTCTAAGCACATTGAAATGTCAGAACTGCTGGACTAAATTATGCCACGAATTAAAGCTGCTAAGTAACCAATGAGAAGGGAAAAGTAGAAAAACAACCATCCTTAAACCAAGGACCAGCATGGAAAATTTCCTTATTGCCAACAGTGAACTCTCCCTTGTTAAAGTTAGAATGGTTTCCACAAGTTGCTCTGAGAAACGGATAAGCCTTAAGCCCTTTTTGGTTTCAGAATTCATCTGAAAATGTCTCCAAGAAAAGCTTGAGATAGATTTTATTTTCATGCTTCAAGATTCTGCTTTGAACTTTAACCAAAACTTTCCCAACTTAAGGAATAAATTATGAATAAGGTCATAAATCTCATTAAAATCTAATATTCAGCAAAACTGCCTGGTGTGTATACCATGGAAAATTGGATTTTACTGTAACTGGAGCCCTATGTATAATATTGCAAGTTAATTACAGAGGTTAGTTTTTCAACATGTAATGATAGCTTATACAGGCTCAGTCTCTGTGATACCATCAGAATTTAAGTGTTCTTAAGAGACCAAATTTAATAACTGTTCACCTATTCAGGTTCATAAGACTAAACATTTCCTGGATAAATAATAATTTACATCTTTTGGGTACAGATAAAAGTAACAGATTAATAAAATCTCCAAATACAGGCATCCACACAAGAGAAACAGTTCATCTTACAATATATGTTAGGTTAGTCTAAATTTTAAAATTCTCTCCTATTGTACTTAGTCTTTGATGAAAAGGTTTGGAAGAATTGGTATTATTTGGTTACACAGATGGTCTCTTTGGGTGTCTGCACACCTTTGACTTGCAAATGGTTACTCAGTCTATATTATTTGAGCTGATGACATAATCACAATAATTTTATTGTTTATGTAGAGTACAGTAAAAATATAAAATGCCGAGTAGCAAACATCAACTTCTTTTGTGCTTGATTGTGCTTCGTTTGTCTATTTCTGAAGGAAGTGAACAATGCTTTTCTCTTATAAAATAGCACTAGTAACACCACAAGCTTGCAGACACACACACACACATGCCCACACACCCCTATATTATTCATTCCTCAATACAAAAGGAGTACCAAAGTGACAGAGTGCTGTATCTATGTTCTGTTTGCCTTAGCTAAATAAGTTTTTGGTTCAGTTAAATCAATATACTAAAGGATAATTTAATGAAAAGAAGACACAAATTACGTTTTCTTGTTTCTCTGAAATAAATTAATTCACAGGGTGCTTTATCTTGTTTAGAAGTTGTCTTAACCCAGGAGATATCACTGAATAATCATTAATGCAGAAAAATAAACTTGGCACAGTGCAGATATACATTTAAATAGCATTGATAAATCAAATTTAAACATCGATACTTGTTAGCATTCCTTTAAATGTGCTCTCCTTCCAGCTAATGAAAACCAGGGAGAAATTCAGACTGCCCCACCATTATTGATTGCCAAGAGTTCTAATTTCCCTCCTGAGATTGCACTCCAGCCTAAAACTTTCACATTCATATTTTACAACTAAAGAAAGTAATAATTATAAGTTAATGATATCAATTCTATTGAAATGCAATTACAATTGTTTCACTGAAAGAAAAAATAATCTCTGCTTTAGCAAAGTTCTCAATCAACATCTTGATTCCACAAATCCATTTGCACATGGCAAAAATGGACTTTGCATTATTGGAATTGTGTGCCTGTTTTTTTGAGTTCATCTCACTAGCTTTGCTCACCAGTGGTGGGAATATTAATGGTTTCTTCCTGAAGTCATAATGAGAGATTAGGCAGTTGCTGGTTTAAATAATAAATAAAGAGGCTAATTTTATATCACGTCCTTAGGCAATTGTCCACAAAATGAGTCAGTAATGTGTATATGTGTGTAAGCGTGCATGTGTGTCTGTGATTTTCAGATAAGAGGCAGCCAGTTTTGACACGACAGTACAAACAACACTTAGCCTCCTGTGAGCATCATGGTTCTGTGCCTTCTGCCTCATTCCTCTGGCAGCTCTTGCATGGGAGATGGTGTGCAGTTCTCCAGGGTTTCTAGGTCTTCCACATGGGCATTCTAAGTGGACATTCTCAAGAGAGTCAAAACTACTGTTTTCAAATTTAAAATTCATCAGCTGTCTTGAATCTTCAGATACAAAGTTCCTTTAAGCATTTTCAGTCTACAAAGACATTCAGCCTTATTTAGCCTCAAATCCAATTTTTAAAGGATCCTCTAAAGTCGATATGAATATGTTAATTTAGTTATATCATCATAATCACATAAGTGCTTATAAATATCTGCAGGATCTGCATGTAAGCATACATATTTTAACATTATCGAAAGCCTTCTGAAATTGTTGAGTTCTTCGAATTGATTAGTTTCCAAAGAACTCTGGATTACAGAAAGAAAAAAAAATACAATCTGCCAGACTCCAACATTCTCCAAACTGTATTCACTGAGTTATTAGTAGTAGTTAATGTAATGTAGTTAATATGAGACTAATGCTTCTAGTAAAATGACACGGTGTGTATTATTACAGTACTGAAGTTGATAAGTGTTTTATTTGATAGCATTTTTTCTGATTATCACAAATTCTCTACACCTATTTTAAAATAATTTAGATTTGTTTGGATGCATCCTTCATTCTAAATTTATCTTTTTAACAACTCTCCTCATTGAAATAATCAATGCCTGTTAAAATTAAATATATATGAAAAAATCATCCTAGAAAAACTCTTTTGTTTTTAAGCAGACAATGAAAATCAAGATAAGAAAACCAACTCATGCATCCTACTTACACTTTAAAGAATTATGACTGCCATAACATATGTTTACACTTTAAAGAACCATAGCATATCAATTAGCAAACATGCTTATGAAAATGTCCATTTTAAGGAACGTTCTTACCATGTACATGGACTTGTAAATCCCAAGATGCTGACAACATGATATGCCAGCTGCAGACAGAGAAACTGATGAAAATGCAGTAATTCTGAATTTTAATATAATATAAACCATGTCAGCAACATTTTTGAAGAGCAGCTGCCAAGATTTCAGTCCAACTGAATGGATAATGTTATTTTTATATTCTGTTCTCTTCTGGCAAATTAGACTCTTTCCCTTTTTTTTTTTCCTTATGATTAGCTTCGACTTATCAACAACAACAAAACTTCTGACTGAATATCATGCTATAAATTATCACCCTGTTTAAAATGAAAGACTAATTATAGTGATGAAAAATAAAGAGACCACACATTGCCAAGGAGAAAAACTGCAACAAAATAATATTATTTGTTATTTGAAATTTGATATATACTATTGCAGGGATAAGTCACATTAAAAAATCTGTTTTCTGTTTAAATTTAAATTGCAATACATGGCATCTTGCTTACTAACTCAATTTCTTGTAAACCCATGTGAAAAATAAATTTGACAGACTGTTTTGTATTGAGTCAGATTTCCTTAGTGTTAAGCCAGTCTCCTGGGAATGTATAAAAATGCAAAATAAATGGACTGTGGCACCACAGATCTTGCCAAAATGATTGCCACAGCTATCAGAATATCAGAATGTAGTGTGGCTCAGGCGCTCCACAGATCGTCCAGGACGAACTGGACATCAGTTGTTCAGCACCTTTCCCCCACCCACAAGCAGAGCTGACAATCCCTGCTGGATGGTGGTTATTTATAATGACTTCATTTATCCCAACCCCTTTTCCCACTTTCTACAGTGTTGTCAAAATGATCTTCCAAAACATAGACAAGTGCAATGTACCTGTTCAAAGCTATTCTATTAATACAACCTTCCAAGAGTTTGGAAAAAAAACACAGTTCCTTAGTTCTTCATAATTTGGTCCCTGCCTACCTTTCAGCGGCTTCTCGGGTGGCGCAGTGGGTAAAGAGTCCACCTGCAATGCAGGAGACACAAGAGATGCAGGTTCAATTCCTGGGTCAGGAAGATCCCCTGGAAGAGGGCACAGCAACCCACTCCAGTTCTTACCTGGAGAATCCCACGGACAAGGGGAGCCTGACGAGCTACTGTCTAGAGAGTCGCGAAGAGCCAGACACGACTGAAGCGACTGAGCACACACTACCTTTCATCCATTTCTTGGTACACGCTCCTCAATTATCCATGCGTTGTGCTCTTACCCTAAGGAACACTTTTTAATTTCTAAACTTTACTCTTTCTCCTGCACCTCTCTTTCCTTGTACAAATCTCTCAGCTGGAAAAAATCCTTCTGTATTGTAAATCTAGTCTCATGTCAGATTTTTTTATTTATTTTTTTTGATGCCTCAACCTCCCCACAAACAATCTGTGAGCACCCTGGCCAGGAGACCAGATGCACCAGTTTGACAAGGCTAGTCCCTATCACAGGATCCCCTCTTGCCCTCTCCGTGATATTCAAGCACACCAGTGACATTTCCTGATGCCTTTGGCTTTTGTACTCTGCCCTGGTCTCCAAGAAAGGCCCTTGCCCGTGGCTACCCATTTGCTTGATTGATCCTACTCCCTTGGTGCTCCCATATTATGGCTCTTTGCAGGGTATGCCATGTCTCTCTTCTTCTAAGGCCTGTGATTGTGATAAATCCTTTACTTCCATCTGCTCCTCTAAGTGCAATGTCTGTGGTCTTGTTGGAGTGTTTCTTAAAAACCCCACAAGGAGGACTTACTCTGCCATTTACAGTGCACCTGCCCTTGACTTCCTAGGCATCCTTTACTTCAGGAAGCCTCCCTGAATCCCATGCTGGACCTATTCTTATTCTATAGAATCCCACTACTTCCTCTAACTATTAGAACACTTTGTATTCTGTTGATTTTACTGATTCCTAAGTAGGAGTTTTGTGGGTAAGAACATAAGTCAGGGTTTTAGAATGTCTTTACCATTTACCAGACATATAGCTTGGAAAAATGATTTAAACTCTTTAATTTACACTTTCCTTATCAGAAAAAACGATGAAGTTAATACATACTTCTGCTTGACAGAGTTATTCGGAGCAAAGATTGAGATAATACCTATAAAGCCCATACCAACTGGCTTACTGAGTTATCCTATAATTTGGGGTCGAACTATGGCCTATTTCAATGGAAATTGCACAGCTACCAGAGAATGTTTTTGTCTTTAAAAAATTAGATTGTTTCAAGAGACTACTTTTCTAGAAATTTGTATGAGTTGGTAAAAAGATATATTTATATGTGATAGACAGACATATACACACAGGCAAACAACTGAACAAAAAGACAAAACTAAGAAGGAGTTTGTATAATATATAATATTTTTGCTAATATATAAATAACATGACCTCAAGCAAGTTATTCTACTTTACAGACTTTAATATTCTAGCCTGAGGGACTTCCCTGGTGGTCCAGGGGCTAAGACTCCTTGCTCCCAATGCCAGGGGTCATGGTTTGATCCCTGGTTGGGGAACTAGATCCCACATGCAGCAGCTAAGAATTTGTAGGCTGCAACTAAGACCTGGTACAGCAAAATAAGTGAATACATAAAAATAAATATTAAAAAAAAAATCTAGCCTGAAAACTAATGGTCAATCTAGTAATACTTCAATTATGTGTCAACTCTGTCATGAGACTAGAGTCATGAATTCAAGTGTAGGTCTTCCAATTACTGATCTGAAAACAGTTTTAAATTTCTTCCTATTTAATTTGCAATAAGTTGTGAAGGATAAACATCACTGCTCTTTTTATTTCTGCCATGGAAACATTTGACTTAAAAGATAAGGCACTTTTTCCATCCTTAAGAAGAATGTATTTGAGAAGAGTGGCAAATCTGTGAACGTTTCATCATGTGGAGAATAGCAGTGCTTTTGGTCTGGAAATGGGCAGTTTCAAGAATTCATGGAATTGTGTACCTCAACAGCTTGCATTCTGGCAGTATGTCTCTTCAGAAAATTGGTTTTGAATGGAATTCAAGACAACTGAGAGTAACAGATTGGCTGTGTGGAAGGACATTTATTGTGCCTGTAGCACTGAGTAAGGGCAATCACAAAAAGCCTTGTATGATGTTTGAGTTCTAACTGCTCTTAAAGAGACCCAGATTCCTCTCTGTGTACCCATGTTATGCCTTAAGGAATGCATCATTCCAAATTGCATTTTAAAATGCAATGAGAGCTTCTGCTGATAGATATTTTTTTCTTCAGAGCCTATAGTTTCTAATTTCACTCTGATGTTCACTCCTCACATGTCAATCATTTATAGTCAACAACTTGAACAGGTCTGGCCTTGAACCGCCTTCAATCTGTGGGGTTGTGTCTGTGTCTATTCCAAATTCAAATCCAGCCTTTTAATTAGTGGATTTGGTACTGGAGGTTTTTAAAACTGAAATATTTCCACTCAGCAGAATGAAGGAAGAGATCTTACTATACCTCTCTGTATTTGTAGAATTGAAAGGTGATAGGCATTTCCCTTGTTTAGTTCATTGGTCTGATCAAACCCTAATTTATTACAATCAGATAGTATAGCATCAACTGCAAATAGCTGAGGAAATAAAACACATTGCCCACAAACAAAACAAAATAGAACTATAGTTTGATCACAATATCATATTATAATATGCAGTTTACATAATTTGTGCATAGAAGTTAGGGTTAGGCTGACAGTTTCATATATTCAAATGGACCCTAAGACATGAAGCATTTTCTTTTTTTTTTCATTTATTTTTATTAGTTGGAGGCTAATTACTTTACAATATTGTAGTGGTTTTTGTCATACATTGACATGAATCAGCCATGGATTTACGTGTATTCCCCATCCTGATCCCCCCTCCCACCTCCCTCTCTACCTGATCCCTCTGGGTCTTCCTAGTGCACCAGCCCTGAGCACTTGTCTCATGCACCCAAACCAGGCTGGTGATCTGTTTATTCTTTAGTAAAGACGCTGTCATCTGGGCCCTGACCACCTCTTCATCCCCATCTGCCTTCCTTTGCACTCTGTGCTACTGTCACAATGAGCATTTAGAGTTCTCTAAAATTGCCATGTTTTTTAAAAGTCATGAAACCTATTTTGTCCCTCTCTCTACCAAAATTTACACTCCCAGTTACTTATTAGGCATATTCCTATTCAAACTCCAAAAAGCAGTGTTGATGTTTCTTTATTGAAGTAGAGGTCTGCTTGCCTCCCAGTAAACTTGAGAATGAGTCATAATTTATTCCCATGATTCTACTTTATTTATTTATTCTTCTTTATTTATTTATTCCATGATTAATATTTTATTTATTTTCATGATTCATGTATAGCTTGGGAAAAAGTATGAATGCAATTACCAGTTTTTAATGAATGAATAAACTGATGAATGAATGAATGAATGATGTTGATTGAAAGACACTTAAGGATAGGAGGTGGAGAGTGCAGCAGGGAAGCATGGGGACAGGCTGATCTCTTGTACAGAAATGTGTGAAGACATGATTAAGATAGTGTGCAAAGTTGAAATGCAGTGGGTGGCAAGCTGGTATGAGTATTGGATGCAATGGAGTTACATTCAGAATTAATGTACTAGGTTCTAGACAGTCAAAGAAGATTCTTGAGCAGATAAAAGAAACAGTAAAACATTATTTTTGGATGAATTTGCTTTTCTGATTGAATAAAGACCTTGACCCTGCATAGAAAATCAGACTTGTTAATAAAATCTGAAATGGGACAATAAGAAAATGGTAGGATTGATATCACATGACACTCACCTCCGTCACATTGCATATAGATGGTGACTCTTGCTTTGAAGTGGTAATTTATAAAATGTTAAGCTTTAGACCTGGGTAAGTGAATGTCATCTGCAGGGCATAGAGGCTACACTCTGAAACTCTGTCTCATTATGGCAAATAGCAGAGGAATGAAGGAAGTACAGAAGCATTCGAATACTGGAAGTCATAGTTCACAAGCAAAATGCCTCCATGTGTTTGTCACTGCATATTTGCATTTTATATATCATTTTATTTTCCACTGTGCTTTAATAATCATTTTAGCTATTTACCTTTACCCATGCAAAATTCACAATTTGCATCTGCAAATATCTGCTCCTGGATACATCTGCCCACCTGCAGCATAATTAACTAACTGAAATTCTTTGACATTCTAAGATGTAAACAGTTTCCCAGCCTTGATGTTGGTGAGTCTGCAAATATTAAAAGTTGATGCTTGATCTTTTCTTTCTTCCCTTCTTCCTCCTTCCTTCCCAATTCCATCCCTCCCTCCTTCCCTCCTTTCTTTCTTTCTTTCTGTTCTTTCACATGAGAAACTTTTCTTGCCACGATTAGTCTCCAGAACTGGGAAGGTGATGAAATGCAGGAACTAAGGGAGATGAAAGAGTTAACAGCACTAAAACAACTTTCAGGCAAAAGTCATGTCAAGATATTCAATTGCTTTAGGGTCATAATTTTGACTAGCAATTGTATTTGTTTTACTGTAGGGCATTTGCTTATCTGGCAAGAAAATATTCAAATGCCTGTATATTCTTGATTAGGCTAGGACCAACTTATTATTTCTTTTTTAAAAATATATCATCTTTTGGGGAAAAGTACTACACAGTACTACAGAGGTATTAGTTATTATTCAGCTCAGTTCAGTTGAGTAACTCAGTGAGATTTGACTCTTTGCAACGCCATGGACTGCAGCATGACAGGCTTCCCTGTCCATCACCAACTCCCGGAGCTTGCTCAAACTCATACCTATCGAGTCAGTGATGCCATCCAACCATCTCATCCTCTGTCATCCCCTTCTCCTTTTGACTTCAGTCTTTCCCAGCATCAGGGTCTTTGCCAATGAGTCAGTTCTTTGCATCAGTGGCCAAAGTATTAGAGCTTCAGCTTCAGCATCAGTCCTTCCAATGCATATTCAGGACTGATTTCTTTTAGGATTGACTGGTTGGATCTCCTTGCAGTCCAAGGGACTCTCAAGAGTCTTCTCCAACACTACAGTTCAAAAGCATCAGTTCTTTGGTGCTCAGCTTTCTTTATAGTCTAACTCTCACATCTATATATGACTACTGGAAAAATCATAGCTTTGACTAGATGGACATTTTTTGGCAAAGTAATGTCTCTACTTTTTAATATGTGTCTAGGTTGGTCATAGTTTTTCTTCTAAGAAACAGACGCCTTTTAATTTCATGGCTGCAATGATTTTGGAGCCCAAGAAGATAAATTTAGGTTGGTCAAAAAGTTCATTGACATTTTCCCAGAACATTGTATAAAAAATCTGAACAACATTTTTGGTCCACCCAGTATTTTTACCCCAACTGAGTGAATTTCCTGACAGAACATTCTCAGCAAGTAACTGTTAAGTGATTGAATGAGGAGATCTCATCAGTTGCACAAAATAACTCTTTGAGACTGGTAGAAACTTGAGTCTTCTTCTGTTACTAAGGAAATGGATTTTAACAAGTTGCCTCTCTTTCCAGCATGCAATTCCTTGATGGCTCAGTGGTAAAGAATCTGCCTGCCAGTGCAGTAGACACTAGTTTGATCTCTGGGTCTGGAAGGTCCCCTGAAGGAGGGAATGGCAACCCACTCCAGTGTTCTTGCTTGGAAAATCGCATGGACAGAGGAGCCTAGTGGGCTACAGCCCATGGGGACACAAAAGAGTCAGACACGACTAAACAACAACAATCTACCAGAACTTGAACCCATGGTATTTTTCTCTGCATGAAAGCCTCACTAAGAGAACACTATGTTGTATGGTTAATATAAGATACCACCACCAATCCACTAATAAAGACTAACTATATTTATAAAATCTCATTGGTAAAATGGAAAAAGGAAAAAACAAAGTAACACTCTGGTGGCTCAAGATTGCAAGTATCCATCTCATTTGGGTGTAAAATGTGCTGCTTCATCTCATGCTATCATGTTGCAATGAGAACAGTAGGAGATGTGTCCCCCTTAGCTCTGACATGCCATGGCAGATGTTCACCTGAGTGTGCTCCAGGTGAGAACCTCCACCACCTGCAGCCTGAGTAAGAAGCAGGGCGTCCAGCTGAGAATTACAACTGCCTTTTGTGTCTGAGGGGCTTGTTGCCTACATATCAATTCAGAAGCAGATACACTAAACAGAAACTGGGGTCTAAGAAGTAATTCTCGAGATCAAAGAATCATTTTGGAAATAATGGGATTCCATAATCCACAGCCTGTTACTCAGAAGCTATGTTTGTAATTACTGTGCTCTTTGAAGTAGATATACCACACAAAAGACATTATCTATGTTTTTAGAATCATGATGATATTGTAGGAAAGGAATAGGATGCCAGATCTGTAGACCCGAATCCTAGAGTTGATTACTTATGCCATCAACAGCCTTGTGGGTTTAGTCATATCTTAACATCTCTGAGTCATGTGTCCATATCTACAGACTGAGGAGAGCATAACAAGATTAATTCCACTCATTCTGTTACTAAGATACTCTGATTCCAACTTAAGTCTTAACTAATTATTTACTGTGTCTTATCAAGGACTTGGCATTTCCTGCAAGAGGGAAAAGATGCTGGACACAGAAACAGTGCTAATTATATGTTTTGGACCTGAAATAAACTGAATGAGCTTTTTAACATGACTAATAAGGGATTATAGAGATGTCACTACTTTTCTTCCTTGTCCCCACACCATAGACACCACACACACACACACACACACACACACACACACACACACTCACCATGACTCAATCTGAACTAAAAGAGGAATAAGCTTTAAAAGCTACAACAGTTAGAAAATCATCAAATTGTCTTATAATCTAGAGTAAACAATTAAGTATTTATTGTACAACCTGAAGGAACACAAACAGAATCAAAACACAGTTACTACCCCTAAATTGCTTCCAGACTAGAAAGATGCATTTTAAAAAAAATGCAGTGCTGATGGAGAAGATAAACCATAAGTGTTCTGAAAGCATGTCATTTTTAGAATCAATTTCGTCACGTGATAATATCAAAACAGAGGAGTTCCATTGCCTAGCCGATTATAATTGTCCTTTTGTGGTTAGTTGGTATTCAGTGGGTTCTAATTTACTTGCAAATTAGTCAGTGTGGTCATATTTACCAGAATAAAGAAACAGAGCAAATCAGAGAATTTTAGTTCCTTGTGCAGTGTATAAGTGACTGAGCCAAATTTCAAACCGTATGCCTATAACCACATCACACACAGTCTCAGACCCAGCTGCACCAATAGTTAACAATTTCACAGAGCATTAAAAAAAACATGCCATTTGCTGAAGTCTTCTAACAGAAGACTACCATGACCTAGACTGTTGTTGCTTTAGAGAATGTGCTGCCATCAACGTAATTAAGCAGACAGTCCAACCCACGTAGGCAACCACCCTGGAGTGCTCCTCCTATTGTGCTTGTAATAAAATCAGAATCACTTAACTAAACTCCAACATGCTTGGACACTTTTAAATAGAGAGAAAATATAATTAGGCCAACCTTCCTAAAAGCCTATTAGATGAAAGATTTGAGAGTGTGGACCTTTTGTGGTGTCTTCAGTGTATTGCCTTCAATTTTTTTCTAATTTACCAACTGGTGAATTTCAGAGGAGAGGGAAAAAATGAAAAAGTTAATGAACCCAGCCAATACTGGACTTCTAGAATGTTGCACACATGGAAACTAGATGAGGTGGTATTAAGCTCAGACACTTTCTGAAACATAATCCTTTGAATATACATGAGTTTTGCAGGGGGTGGGGGATAAGGCTTTGTTAGAAACAATATTCCTTGAAAATTTGCCTAATTATAGTTTTAGAGAACCAAAAAAGACTTAGCCATTTTGTTTAGGTATAATGGTGAGTCTGCTGTTAAAAAAATAAAAGTCTTAAAAGACTATCCAAGTTATCTGCTTCTTTGAATTGCATAGTGAATCACACATCTTTAAAGGAAAAATGTGATTTCCAGATTAAAACTGAGGCATTGTCTACTTGTCTGAAACTATAGTAAAGGGAATTTGGAAGAAAAAAAAAGGAAGATTCATAGATAAAGGTATAGTCAGATTGAATATTATAGGGCAAATTGATGTTCAGATTGATAACTCTATTCCTCCATATTTTTGAAACTAAATCTAGGTATTACATCTTTTTTCTCAAGACTTCCAATAGACTGTTTTTAGTACTGTGCTGTAAAAAAATAGCACTGTACTGTAAAAATAGTACTGTATTGTAAAAATAATAGTATTCTCACCACTAATAATAGCTTCTGAATTTATTGAGCATTTACTATGTGTTAGGCAATGTGCTTTCATTACATGAGCACATTAAATATTATCAGTGTTATGCCCGATGTCTGAATCCCTGAGCGGGAAGAGAGAAGGCTTCCAAGACAACGCAACTCGCAAAAAAAGGGAAGTTTATTGCTGACTCAAGTCAGGGCTCCCGCCGCACGTCCAACGCAGTGGTACGGAGTCAGCGCTGAGCCCAAGCTGTTACCCAATTTATAAGGCGTGCATAAGCAGTTGGTACCTGGCTTAAGCGGATTGGTTACATGTTTGCAAAGTAATCTTATTGGCCCAAACCTTCGCGGGCTTTTTTCAAACTTGGGCGTTCGCGGGCTTTTCAGCTTTCCCCTCATAGGTTTCCTTTTTCTTGCTAGGCGCTTGTTGATTGGCTGGCTCCAGGTTACCTGATGGGGGCGGGGAATCCCACCATTTCAGGGGAAACCGAAACCCAGGTCCGGGCCGCCTGCCAGCCCTGGCAGCCCCACAATCATAACACCTTGAGTGGATATTCCAATTTTATAGCTTTTTAGCTTTGAAAGATTAAATTTTCTACCATATTACTGTCAGTAAATGGTGATGCCAGCAAATGAGATTATTTCTGACTTATTCAAAATGTCATGCTGTGTATCACAGCCTTATTATTAGATTTAGTTTGGGGTTTTCCTGCTGGAATGAACTGATTTGGTGTTGGCCTCTACCATCACGGAAAACTCAACTTGTTTTTCTGATCTAATAAATCGCCTTGTACAAGAAAGAATGAGTGAGATTGAGAGCCACTCAAATCACCAACACGCCTTCAGGCCTTTTGCAGACTGCTTAGGGCTCTGAGATAACTACTTCCATAGTCCGACAAATTTGTCAAATGGTAAAGGTGTACACTGCTATTTAAACTACAATCCTCCCTCCCTTTGTAAAAATTGTAGCTGATTTATAATACTGTGTTAGATTCAGATAAACAGCATAGTGATTCAGATTTTTATTATATTCATTATTGGTTATTACAAATTATTGAATGTAACTCTATTATACAGTAAGTCCTTGCTACTTATCTATTTTATGTGTAGTAGTTTGCATCATTGCTTCCCTGGTGGTTTAGATGGTAAAGAATCTGCCTGCACTGCAGGAGACCCGCATTTGATCCCAGGATCAGGAAGATCCTCTGTATAAGGAAATGGCTACCCACTCCAGTAGTTTTTCCCCCCACTCCAGTATTCTTGCCTGGAGAATTCCATGGATAGAGGAGTTTTAATTTGTGAATCTCACACTCCCTAATTTGCAGCCCCCCACCTTTGATAACTTTAAGTTTGTTGTCTATGTCTATTTTGTATATAGATTCATTTGTGTTGTTTTTTAGATTCCACATGTAACAGATATCATGTAATATTTGTCTTTGTCTGATTTACTTCACTAAGTCAAATAGCAATATTTCATTCTTTTTTGTGGCTAATATTCCACGGACAGTCCCATTGTTTTTTAAAGGGAACATCAACATCAAAGAAATCTAAGTTCATATTCTGACTCTAATGACTTACTACTAGTTGGACCTTGAACAGTTACTTAACCTCCATAAACCTCAGTTTATTATTCATCCATAACATGCGAATGATAATATTGATTCTGTATTCATTTGAGGAATATTAAGGCAGTTTTTGAAGCTACTCTTAATTATTCTTCTTCTTAATTTTTAACATTTAATCAAAATATATTAAGAGAAAAAATTTTTAAATAAAATTTATTAGTGAAAGAGGAGGTGGGGATGGCTGATAACTTTCATAGGTAATATTCAGGGTCAATGGTTTTATTTTCTCCTGTTATCTCAATATTATATCAAACCTTTAGTAAAGTTTTGCTGCTTACAATAATTTGCATTAATGCTGCCTTGCAACATAAAAGAAGATAGTCTGTTTTCTTTTGTAGGAGAGGCAGACATAAAGTTGATAGTAGCCACCAGGAGGTGAGCCAATGATTTTGGTAATATCAGAAGATACTTTGAAAACATGTAGTCCATATTAAGAGAGTCTTAGAAATCTTGATTATCAGATAGACTTGCAATAGTAAATGACACGGAGTTATGATCCATTTTAATTGAATGTTAAAGCCAATGAGGATTCCAGAGAGCCGAAATACTCAGAGAACTGTTGAACGGGCTGTCCATTCATTAGGCATCTGGGTTAAAAAGCTGTCCATGCACAAACATATTAGAAGTCTACAATCAATACAGCTGAAACTCTGCCTAATGAATAAAAAAGCACAGATTCTTTCCATATCACAGACTTCAATAGTGGGAAATAAAAAAGAGAAGTTTGGAGCTATCAAGGATTGACTTCATAAATTTGCCCAGAGTTTGCTCATCCTATTCTTTTTCTCAATAGTATTTGACCATTTGCATTTTCTTTTCTACCCAGTCTTTAAATGGGGCAATAGTTCTTGATTATTTAATTTTCTGAGAAATGGAAAAGGGACATAATGACCTAGAAACCCACAGTGGGGCTGGGTAGGGGATTGGATCCTTTTTGATAAGGCAAAGATAATTATAGAAGCTTAATAATTTGTTCAGGTTGCAAATGTGGGGGATGCTCTTTGCTGACCTTGCTATTTTATTTTGGATTTGTGAATAATGAATAATTTGTTTTAGGTCATTCAAAGGGTTTAAATGTCACAGCCAAGACTTTGACCCTGTCATTTTTAAGTGCCTGGTTAGATAGAATAATCATTGCTAAGGCCAATGGGTGCTTTCCTTAAATTAAAAGGTTTTCAAAATATGTTCAAACTCAATATAGTTCCATAATTGTTTTGTGAAAAATATTTTAAAGAATTAGTACTTTAATAACTGTTAAGGATGAAATTAAAATGTGTACTCTTATGCAAAATGAGTGCTGTGTTCTTATAAATTGTCTTATAAATGTCATTTTTAATGGAGTTTTCTGTTGAAAAAAAATGTGGTCATGATTGCATGAACACTCTAGTTACAAAGGTATTATAGTTATCCATATGCATTTCATGAGATTTAGACTAATGTGTTTCCTTATTAATTTTTTTTATTATTCATTCAATCTATTATTATAGAAAGGATTTGAAATGAGTTACAATTTAAAAGAAAAAGTAAAATCAGGCCTTTGAGATAATGGTAGAAGAGTAAAAACGTTCAGTTGGTGATTCAGGAAACAGGGCAATAATTATACCAGAAAGCTTTTGTTTTCTTTTTTTCTTACTTTCTATTTTTCTATTGAAATATAGCCAATCAACAAGGCTGCGATAGTTTCAGATGGACAGCCGAGCAACTCGGCCATGCATATACATGTATCCTTTCTCCTCCAGCTCCCTCCCATTAGGCCATCACATAATATCAAGCAGAGTTCCCCACGTTATGTAGTAGGACCTTGGTGGTTATCATTTTAAATACAGCAGTGTGCACATGTTGATACCAAACTCCCTACAGAAACCCTTTCTAAAGATGGTTTACAGCTAAGAAATTAGCAAGCACAAAATTCACATCAGCCAAGGCAAAAAGAGTAATGTGATGAGTGTTGCATTTCTATCCTGTATTCAAATAGGAAAAAAAAAAAAAAGAGAGAGAGAGAGAGTTTTCCACGTTCTGAGCTCTAAGAGTTTTTATGACATACATTCTTATGAGGATGATAGCAGTTGATTTTGACATCCCACCCAGATCCTCTTCATTAGTTTGGCATGTCCATCACAGAACTCCTTACAGCTGCATCTTTCTCTGGAGGATTTCCACCGACTGACTAAGGAAACATGAAGTCCAGAGAGACCTGGGAGGTGTTATGCTAACTTCTTCCTGAGGTCATTTGTGAAAAAGAATGAACTGATATTATATCTAGCAGCCTCTTAGTGGGCAATCTTGTAGAACACTTCACACTCCACAGTGCCTTTTGAGAATAACTAAGGCTAACCTTTTGCTGAAACTACGTGTTTACCTACCTTCTTTCCGTTGCCCAATACTATTTCCCTTAATTTTTCCACAGGATTCTCTTGTGAATATTCCCTCAATAAATCATTTGCCAAAGAAATTTCCTATGAGAAGGTAAAATATATTTTACAAAATAGGAGCAAATCATTTTGCAAAGCTGAGAGTACCATTTACAAGAAATAGGTAGCTATTTCTTGCCCCTTCACTTGATAAAGCCTGAGGGAATATCAATTCATATTTTTTAAAGGTTTGATTTAAGACACCCTTGATCTTTTAAAAAAAATTTATTGTAGTATAGTGGGTTTATAATGTTGTGTTAGTTTCTGGGGTATAGCAAAATAAATCAATTATACATATACATATATTCATTCTTTTCATAGATTACTTTCCCAATAGCCATTCAGAATATTGAGTAGAGTTCTCTATGCTATACAGTAGGTCCTTGTTAGTTACCTATTAAGTATATAGTAGTGTATGTATATCAATCCGATTCTCCCAGTTGATGCCTTCCATCCCCTTACCCCCTGGTAAACATAAGTCTGCTTTTTCCATCTGTAACTCTGTTTCTGTTTTGTAGACAAGTTCATTTGCACCTTTTTTATTTTCCATGTAAAAGCAATATCATATGATATTTAGATAGTTAATTAGACAGCTCTCTCTGACTTACTTCATTCAATCTCTAGATTCATCCATGTTGCTGCAGATGGCATTATTTTGTTCTTTTTAATGTAATGCCCTTGACCTTGTTTCTAATTCCCCCTTAGATTTCCTCTGCTTGTCTTTTTTTTTATTATTATTATTGTGTGGCCCCCAGATGATGTTTTCTGACTTTGACCAAAGAGAAGTTTGATTAGTATTTGTCCAAGAAGCAGAGGCAATTTGAATACAGAGGTCCAATCAAAGTCAAAACAACTAGAATAAGACAATTTGTCAGAGAGCTCAAGGCAAACAGGGGGTTTTGAACAAAGAATATGTGCAAGGAGATCTCTAAACCTGTGTTTATACTCAGAAATTCCCTCCACATAGCTCAGGATTTTCAGCAAATAAAATAATCTCTGTGTACCTCATTTTCTGCCTAGATTGTAGCAAAAATTAAAATTAATATGTATAGAGTCTCTCATAGAGTAAGTGACAAAATGGCTGATTAATAGATACCAGTTCAATTATTTCCTTAAAAGCCACCTCTTTAAGTAAACATGTGTAATATTAAAGAACATAGAGGCAATTGCCAAAAATGTTTCAGAAATGGAAGAACCCATATGTGGAAGACGTGTCTTAGAAGAAGGAAAAATAAAATGTGTGTGTGTGAGAGAAAGAAAAATATTTGGTCTAGAATGAATTCATAATAGTCCTTGGTTATATTTGAATTTGGATTCAGAAATAATAGAAGCAGCTAATCCAATAAGGTACATTTTATTTAGTAAAACTATTTTACACGAAGAGTGATAGCATTAGAGGAAGGAATAGGGTTATTTTTCCTTCCAATAAAACAACACAAGGGACACAGAGGTTGTATGGATCCCCGGAATACACGTTTACAGTCTAAAACTTAGCACTCTTTCTTATGTTAAAATTGGGCTTCTCTGGTGGCTCAGACAGTAAAATCTCTGCCAGCAAAGTAGGAGGCCTCTGTTTGATTCCTTGGTCAGGAAGATCCTCTGGGGAAGGGAATGTCTCCCCACTCCAGTATTCTCGCCTAGAGAATTCTGTGGACAAAGGAGCCTTGTAGGCTACAATCCACGGGGTTGCAAAGACTCACACATTGCTGAGTGATAACACATTCAGTTCAGTCGCTCAGTCGTGTCTGACACTTGGCGACCCCTTGAACCTCAGCACACCAGGCCTCCCTGTCCATCATCAACTCCCAGAGTTTACCCAAACTCATGTCTATTGAGCTATCCAACCATCTCATCCTCTGTCGTCCCTTTCTGCTCCTGCTCTCAATCTTTCCCAGCATCAGGGTCTTTTCAAATGAGTCAGCTCTTCGCATCAGGTGGCCAAATTATGAGAGTTTCAGTTTCAACATCAGTCCTTCCACATTAGGTTTAAATTAAAACAATTGCCTTATGAGCTATTGATAGTGAGGTATTTAGTAGGGTGTTTGCTTAGCAAATGAAATTCCTTTTATCTACTTCTATGTGGAAAGGTTAGAATGAAGGAATCTGAGTAGTCTCATACCAATGAGAAAGCCATTCATTGCCTGGCTTCAAATTTAAACCACAGCAGTGATCCAGACAATTGTTGTGGGTTAAAAGCACTTCATAGCCTCACCAATGGATTATCAAGATCTCAGAAAGAAATCTGAACACTTCCCAACGTTTCCTGAAGTGTGTCTCATGAGGTGCTTTTTATAAATAGTACTCCATGATGAAATGCTTGGGAATATAGAATGATCTTTATTTGCAGATTTTCCAATGCATATTAAAATGCATGTTAGCATATTTGAAGCTTTGAAAAAAACTCTGTATTAAAAATAAGTTGTGGGGCTTTCCTCATGTGGTAAAGAATTCACCTGACAATGCAGGAGACACGGTTTGATCCCTGATCCTAGAAGATCCCACGTGCCTCAAAGCAACTAAGCCCATGTGCCAGAACTATTGAAACTGTGCTCTAGAGATCTCAGTTCAGTTCAGTCCAGTCACTCAGTCATGTCCAACTCTTTGCAACCCCATGGACTGCAGCATGCCAGGCTTCCCTGTCCATCACCAACTCCTGGAGCTTGCTCAAGCTCATGTCCATGGAGTCCATGATGCAATCCAACCATCTCATCTTCTGTCGTCCCCTTCTCCTCCTGCTTTCAAATTTTCCCAGCATCAGGGTCTTTCTAGAGCTCTGAAACCGTGCAAATACTAACTCCACATGCTGCAACTAGAGCAAGCCCATGCACCCTAGAGCAAGAAGCGAAGCCGCCGCAGTGAAAAGCCCACTCATTGCAACATAGCCCCTACGCACTGGAACTGGAGAAAGCCTATGCAGAAACAAAGACCCAGCACAGCCAAAAAGATAAATCAGTACATAAAATTATCTTTAAATACTATAAAAAATAAGTTGTAATTGGAGGATTTAGGGTTACTTTATACTCTGAGCTAAAAGTTATGGATTACCATCAATAAGAATGGTAGTGACAGTAGATAACCTTCTTCCTTATGCACCCAAGATTTCTGAGTGCTTACCAGCTCCCAACAGTAAGAATTCAACCAGACTCGTTTTAGTCTCAGTACAGAAAGCAGGAGCATGGGTGCTGAAGGGAGGCTTCTTGGAAACTTGAGCTTGAAAGCAAAAAAATGGGTATATCCCAGGCTTCCACAGCAATCATAATATGTGTTAAAAGTGGGAAGAGCCAAAGGGATCGGGTCGACAGGGAGGTGGGAGGGGGGATCGGGATGGGGAATACATGTAAATCCATGGCTAATTCATGTCAATGTATGACAAAAACCACTACAATATTGTAAAGTAATTAGCCTCCAACTAATAAAAATAAATGAAAAAAAAAAAAAAAGCCTGCAGATAGTGTTACAGAGGCCGGCAGTTTTCTTTGCTGGGCCACGCTATGTTTAGTTTCTCAGTCGTGTCTGACCCCATGGACAGTAGCCCACCAGGCTGTTCTGCCAATAGGATTCTCCAGGCAAGAATACCGGAGTGGCTTGCCATGCCCTCCTCCAGGGGATCCCGCCTCTCTCTATTGTTAGTTATGGTTATAAATGTGGGTTGTGGTTGCTTTGTTAGTTGCTCAGTCCTCTGACTTTTTGCCACCCTAAGGACTGGAGCCCTCCAGGCTCCTCTGTCCATGAAATTCTCCAGTCAAGAATGCTCGGTTGGGTTGCCATTTCCTTCTCCAGAGGATATTTCTGACCCAAGGATCAAACCCAGGTCTGCTGAATTGCAAGCAGATTCTTTACTATCTGAGCCACCAGGGAAGTTCTCTATTTCTAAAAGTTTATCAGCTTCCTTGACATCAAGAGAATTGATCAGGCTTTATTTCCTCTGTCCTCGCAATTACACTTCTAGGGATCCTTGTTACATTGAACTACTGCTGCCGAGGGCTGAAACACTCAGCATGGAACCAGGGGCTCAGAACACCAGTGACACTTGAGTGTCTCTGGTGGAACAGATAGAGCTGCCTGGTCAAGTGGTGACCAAGACTCTAGTGGAAATTACGGTCTACAAAGCTCTGAAGATCTGAGCACATCTATGAGGCTATTCCTAAAGAACAGGCTGGAGGTATGGTAGAAGGGAGTGCATCTTTGCTTACCATAGTGAATATCTTTCCAAGGTAGCAGAAGAGAAATGTTACCCTCACCGAAAAGGGCTTCATGCACAAAAGGCTGAACTGTAGACATTCTAGCTCTTTCACACTCAGCTCAGAGAGAACCACTTCACTCCTCATTCCTGAATCAACTACCTCACAGACCCCAAAGGTCCCCTCCTCATTGCCACACATTTCTTGCTCCCTGAAGACCAGCTTCTATAAGATTAGAACTATCCTTTTATTGTCTTCTTTGTTTATCACTTAAAAATTGTTTTTGACACTTTAGTCTTAGGTGAAGCTGACTAAATTTATATTGAAATATTTAAGAAAAGCCATTCAACATTTTATTTGCAAAATCAGGAAGTCTATTTCAAGGTTATTTCCTGTCCTTGCTCATCTGTGAAGTCTTGACAACTCTTCTAGCTAAGAGAGATTTAAAAAAAAAAACAACAACAAATAAACATTTTAGCATATCTTTTCTTAGGACCCCCACATTAGAGTTTAATTATATGTGAACTAGGGTTTTCCAAACTTATTTTGGTGCTTTTAATATCCCCTCATACTGGGGCTCCATAGAGCATAATCTTTTAAGTGCTTGACTGCAAAGTGCATTATTTGGTTTTTGCATCTCATAAAAGTATGTAAAGTAGAAAAATGAGAGGAGATAACTAAACTTTCCCATGCCTCATTTCCCCCATCTCCTAAATTGAATTAATATAATCTGTCATATTTCTTTCTGTCTGTGACCTTGGAGAGTTTCCAGTCGAAAAGACCCTTAAAAAGTTTTTATATTTTACATATTCAGTTACTCTTTCAGATAGGCAAATGAGGTAAATAAATGTTACACTTTATCTGTAAAGTTTCCACTTAGGTCTTATTAAATCATGAATGACTGTTCAGACAGCTTTCTATCAGCATGATTTTGTCAGGGAAACTGAGGCAGAGTTATTTGTATGCTTATAGTCACTAGGGAATGAATTGATACAAGAAATATCATCTCCAGAGACTATTGGTGAACTCCAAGTATCACTGTAATTTGAAGTGTGTCCAAAAAATGAAAGCAAAAATGATACCAGACTGATTTGTCAAAGAAATCTTCAAAAAATCCTGTTACTTATCTGCTTTTATGTCCTTTAAGTAGCAGAATTATGATGAACAAACTGCTTTATCCAGATGATACATACCTTGTTGAAAATGAATCTTCAAATCACTCTCCTTCTACTTCAAGACTGAAACCTCACATCACAGGTCTCTATCTTGCTTGAGAAAAAAAAAAAAAAATATTTCTCTCTGAGTTCCTAGAGCTTTGTAACTCAGTGTTCCCCAATTCTCTCTGCTTAGTGATCCATGCAAGCTCTGCTCGGAAACCCACCAGTAACACATGTGTCAGAGAGAAGGGATGAGTAGGCTGGGCTGAGAGAACTATCCAGGCTATAGTTCCGACTTCTCAAGCTTTTGCAATATGCAAGCAATCCAATTCACAATCTTTAATATGGCATTACTGGTTTCTCTCTCCTTATGCCCCTACCTAAATGCTTGTTCAGTCTGGGAAGAACCATGGAAAATCTGAGTAGGGTCAGTTGTCTAATTTAGATCTTTGGCAGCAAAAGGATTCCAAGACTTTTTTTTGGTTTTAAAAAAGACCATTTTTTGTTAGCTAGTAAAAATTAAACAACAATTTGAGATCCTTGTAAAGAGGCTTGTATTCAGGTCAGAGCTTGGAATGCAGAAGGACAGATAAAGTTGTCTGAACTGTGATGAGTAAACCAAGGCAAATATAACTACACAGAGAAAAGAGAGATGATCCAGGATAGGTAGAAGCTTGTTTTGCAAACACTCCTTTCCACTAGAAACATCACGCCTCATAATTAAGACATTGATCTAACCTACCAGTTGTCCAGTCTTCATTAGGAACAATTAATGTCATGGGTGGGTGTGAAGTTTATACTACTTAAAATTATCTGGAATTTAAGCAATGAGATATTGATTCTTGTCTCCATTAGGAGTCATTTTTGAACCTGCCACCATTGCAATACACACAATAATTTAAACAGTGTTTGTGAATTAAGGAACTATTTATTGCTGTTCATATTAGATTTTTTGGACTTAATTTTTTAATGCTCTGTAAGCTGTATCACTGATAAAAAATATGTTATCATTGTAAGGTATTTGTTGTTGATTGAAGGTATTTGAGTGATTAAAATTGTATTACCCCCAAAACTTCTACTTTTTATTTTTCTGGCTATTGTTTGTCTTGGTTCATTTGTATTAAGTAACACAAATTAGTCCATGTAATATAAATGAGGAGGACAGATCCTTCTATGTGTCTATACAAAACATAATGATTGTCTTATATGTAGCTCACAGATCAGGTATTCCAATTAATAAAATTCCTAGGACAATATCCTTGACTTTCACATTTCTAGACCACTTAGGTAATTGCCACTTTCTCCCTGTGATATAACTGTGAGGTCTTATAATTCTCTAGTATTTAAGACATGATGCTAAAGAACTTTATTTCTCAACATCTCCAGGCAACAACATCTTATTGTCATCTACAATTCATCCATTTCAATTGCAACATAGACGGGGAAGGCTGCATGTCAGCAGATTCCACTCTGACTTAAACCATGCCACTGTGATGCCATTTCTGGTGTGAAAAGAGAGATCCTTGAATACCTGCTTGCTTCCAATGATTACTTTCCTGTTTATTCCCCAACAGCACATTGACTAAATCTAACATAACAGCTCCTGACCGAACTTGCTTTATTCTGGTCCATCCTCAGCTTCTTTCAACTGGAGTCTAAATTTGGACTTACATTTGGCATTACAGGCTTCTGGACTGAGTGCTATACATCTCCTTTCACATTTCTTTGGTTGAGATTTTATGAATCTACTTAGATCTTAGCCTATATAGATGGGTTTTATTATAAAGGATTTGAGCCAGTAAAATAAATGTTGCCAAGTCCCTGGACATCTTGATAAACAATTTGCTAAAGGAACAACTCAGAAAAGAGAAGTTGAATTGTTTGAATGTCACACTAAACCAAACTACTACTGTGATCAACAGACATTGCTAAGTGTGAAACCAGTTTCAGTAGACATCTAAGTGCCTACATACTGAATATTTCTTCTCACTCTCTTGGAAACAGTGTTCTATTATAGTTTAATAAAACTGTCCCCTTTCCTACCCCATTTTTGAGAACTTAAAGACTATGGCTTAATCTTGGAATGATTATCTAGCTTTATTTTCCAACAAGTGGAATCCTGGCTCCAAGAATAGAATAGAAGGATGATTACTTATATTTTTTATGACTGTTTGCCCTCATAAAGGAATCATGGCCTTTGTCTGCTAAGTTTTTCAAGGACCTCCCCAGTCATGGTTCTAACCTACGTCCTCACCAAAATATACCCGTATTTAACAAGAGCTTTTTATACACTATTTTGCAATGTGCATAAATAAATGTTCCTTGGCCATATCTCCCTAATGAAATGGCAGAATGTTTGAGGGCAAAGACCATGGGAGGCATATTTTTATAGTTTTCTATAGCATTATAAATATAGTAAGCCCTCATCACATTATTATCCAAATGAATTTAAGGGGAAATTATTTTTCTTTAGATTTTCAAACTAGATTTTCAATTGTCACCTAAACTATACTTCCTACTGGAAAACATTGCATTTTCTTTTCTTTTTCAGAAAACAATTAGTCATTAAGAATATCAAACCCCCAAGGGCAGGAAAAAAATTATTTAAACCTCACTGCATGTGATCTGCAACAGGATTTTCTAACTGGGGAGACTAATCAAGCACATTGAATGTTCTAAATGTATTTTCTATTAACGGGTACTGCTCTAAGGCCAACTGCTCACACCCTTGTCTTTAGACTCGTTAATTAACTAGCAGTTGTACAAAATTCATTCTGAGAAAATAAGTTAACTCAAGATAATCCAGAAATGAATTGTCTGTTAGGATTACAGCCTTGAATTCCCACCACATGTCCACATTAAAAAATGATAGTAGAACTGCAAGGCCAGTGTTTTGTGAAATAAAAGGGAGGATATATGACTGAGAATATGTATTTATGGCTTTGACTTCATCTACACAGATTTTACCTTCTTGATTTAATTCAATTCAATTCTTGGTTCAATCAAATGTTTCAAGTTGTTTACTTAAGTAGATGATTAAGTCATTTAAATGTAGGAACCAACTAGGCAATATGAATTTGAGTAAGTAATTCCAAAGAAAAATGCTAACTATGCCTGAAATTGCCTTTACATTTTTTTGTGCAATATTTCTTTTCAGTCCTTATCTTGTTTCCATCTCTTTTGCCATCATAGATTCATAATTGGATCTGCTAGTGAATATATATTCTCATATAGACTTACACATGGAAACCAATTCTTGTGTCAAATCTGATTACAATAGAATATTCAGCAATAGTCTTTCCCTTACCATCTGGAAGAACTGGAGATTAATATCACTATGCCATGTGTTCATTGACAGAACTGGGGGACATTGTCTGGGGTGACTCCTACTGCTCGTATAACCCCCAAGTCACAATATCTCTTTGCTTTCTTCCTCTGTCTTGCATGTTATTATAATCTGTATGCTTTTGATCCTGGGACCATACCCTAAACCAAAGTTCTCTTATCTAAGACTTTGATGGCTGGGAATCTGGTAGCTCCTATTAGAGGTCAATAAGACTGCAATATGTGTTTGTTGGGGGGGGGGGGGTAATGTGTAGTCATTTGTGTGTGTTTGTGTGGGTGAAGAACTCAGAGATTGAATCAGATTCCCCCATGTTCAGTCATTCCTGGAATCCTACTGTAAAAGAATTTAAAACTTATATCATGGAAGTTTGTTGGCATTTTCAGATGATACTTGGTGATAATGTAGCATCCTCAATGATATATATATATATATATACATATAAACTTTGCAAAGCTGCCAATTGTATAGCTGCCTTTAGCAGGTTACCACCTTATAATTTGCATATCATATATCCATGAGAATAAATGTGTCAGCTAGTCTTGAAATCATCCAGTTTCCTTTCCTTGGATCACAATTTCCAATACTGGGTCCTTTTAAAATCTTACTGTTCAAGATAATGAAAAATAAAATCACAACAGCACATATATATGCAATACCAGATGGGACACACTTTCCAATATGGTACTTTCTTTTCATTCTTTGTCCTCACACTGGCATTTAACTTTCCTAGACACAGAGGTGTGAATCACCATCACCATGTGCTAGCTGCCTGAGAAAAGTGTGAACTGCTTTTGCATACATTAACTCATTTTCAAGAGACTATACAAAGCATTATGCTAGCTGTTTTTGCTTGTATTGTCTCATCTGGAAACCACAAAGCACTTTTGTATTCAAGAGTTCCCTAATTGTAGAAAATCTTGTTGTCAGGTCCTTATCCATTTGTTTTACATATGTCTGTATCACTCAAAATCCCCTCTTAAGACCAGGAAATGCTACTTTGGAAGGATGGAGAGTGCCAAATGGGAGTTGAAATGACAGAAGGATATGAAATGAAAGTGTCTGGGATAGAAGAGTCAGAAAACTTGCAAATAGAGAGGGGCATAGAGGTGAGTGTTTTTGGCAGTAAGAGCTATTTTTCTTCTCACTTAATTTATTTCCAAATGTAGTTAGCAAATGAGACTGATGCACTTATCAGCATAAAATGCTTCATTCATATGAAGAATTCATGACAATTTATTCTTCATTAGTTCTCATCTAAAGCACCAAGAAGAGAGTATCAAAATTATCTAAGGAAATAATATATTCCATATGAATATCAGTGTACCTCCTGATTTGCTAGGTAGATGGACGAGTAGATAACAGACAGAGCTTTCCTGATCGTTCAGACAGTAAAGAATCCATCTGCAATACAGGAGACCTGGGTTTGATCCCTGGGTTGGGGAGATCCCCTGGAGGAAATCATGGCAACCCACTCCTATTCTTGCCTGGAGAACCCCCAAGGACAGAGGAACCTGGCAGGCTACATACAGTCCACAGGATTGCAAAGAGTCAGACACAACTGAGCGACTAAGCACAGCACAGGAAGTTATAGAGACGTCTTATTTTTTTAATCAAGCGATTTTTAAAGTTCATCATAGGAACACTTCAATAGCAGTTTGTTTTAATTAAGTCTTATAGAGTATAGTTGTTTCACAATGTTGTGCTGTTGCTGTTGTTCATTCGCTAAGCTGTGTCCAACTCTTTGCAACTCCATGGACTGGAGTGTGACAGACTTCCCTGTTCTTCACTATCTCCCTGTTTGTTCAAACTCATGTTCGTTGAGTCAGTGATGCCATCCAACCATCTCATCCTCTGTCATCCCCTTCTCCTCCTGCCCTCAATCTTTTCCAGTATCAGGATCTTTTCCAGTGAGTCAGCTCTTTGCACCAGGTGGCCAAAGTATTAGAGCTTCAGCTTCAGCAACTGTCCTTCCAACAAATATTCAGGGTTGACTTCCTTTAGGATTGACTGGTCCCTCGCAGTTCAAGGAACTCTCAAGTCTTCTCCAACACCACAGTTTGAAATCATCAGTTCTTCTTGGAGCTCAGCTATCTTTATGGTCCAACTCTCACATCTGTACATGACTACTGGAAAAACAATGGCTTTGACTATACGGACCTTTGTCTGCAAACTGATGTCTCTACTTTTTAATATGCTGTCTAGGCTTGTCATAGCTTTTCTTCCAAGGAATAAGTGTCTAACAAGTGTCTTTTAATTTCATGGCCATGTTAGGTTTTCTTTATTTTGAGAGATAATGTTCAATTTTTTTTTTTTTTTTGCCTCAAATTCTTCAATGATTCTCAAATGAAAGATGATAGTATTTAAAATTCAAAATCAGGCCTACAAAATCCTTCCTGGTCTCCTCCCTAAATTTTATCTACTGATCCTATTCTATCTTCCAGATCTCCTCTCAAACATTTGTATCTAGCAGTACTGAGTTCATTTCTACATAACTGAACATATTAGCTCTACTTCCCAACTGTCCACTTCTCAGTAGTACTCCCTAATACTGCCTAAAAATATTTTCTCTTTCTGGTCCATTTATCCCCCATTTATCCTTCAAAACTCAGTTCAAATGCTACTTTCACTTTGAACCTACCTGATGCCTTCCAAAAGACTGAGGCTCTTCCTCTATGCCCCCTCTTGTGCAATATGTCTTTTATAACCAATCTCCTGGTGCACAGAGGCTTTAATATATGCAAGTCTGCCTTGCCACTAAAGTTGAATTCTGGATCATGAACACTGACTTCTTATCTTTGCATCCCCAGTGTCTGCTGCTGTCCTTGCCATACTGTGTATGCTTCATTATTTCATTTGCTGTCTAAAAAAATGAAGAATAGATGGATAGATGGATTGACAGATAGATCATGACTTTAAATGTATAAAGCAAGCAAGCCTTTTTAACAAGAGAGTTTCGTAGAATGTGAAATTACTGCACTTGCTAATACGAATAGAAGGACCTGTTAATTTAAGTAAGTGAAAGACTCTCAGTCATGTCTGACTCTCTGCGGCCCCATGGACTGTAGCCTTCCAGACTCCTCTTTCCATGGAATTCTCCAGGCCAGAATACTTCAGTGGGTAGCCATTCTCTTCTCCAGGGAACCTTCCCAACTCAGGGATCAAACCCAGGTCTCCCAAATCGCAGGCAGATTCTTTACCATCTGAGCCACCAGGTATAGTTATAAGATTTCAAAACTTGATCACATTGTAAAAATCATAGTTTTGAACAGTGTGAAAAAGAGAAGAAAACACAAAAAGAAAGGTATTTTCTGTGTCATAACAATCCCTTATAATAAAATTTAATGCTGGATAATTCTATCAACCTGGAAAAGTAAGCTATTGGGCATTTTAATTTTAAATCATTTTAAACTGTTAGTGATTTTTTTTCTAAAACTGAATTAATAGCATATCTCCTCACCAAAAGTATTTTTAAAACAGTGTCTAGACAACATATTAAAAAGCAGAGACATCCTTTTGCCAACAAAGGTCTGTCTAGTCAAAGCTATGGTTTTTCCAGTATTCATGTATGGATGTGAGAGTTGGACTATAAAGAAAGTTGAGCACCAAAGACTTGATACTTTTGAACTGTGGTGTTGGAGAATACTCTTGAGAGTCCCGTGGACTACACGGAGATCAAACCAGTCCATCCTAGAGGAAATCAGTCCTGAATATTCATTGGAAGGACTGATGCTGAAGCTGAAATGCCAATACTTTGGCCACCTGATACAAAGAACTGAATGATTTTAAAAGACCCTGACTGCAGGGAAAGATTGAAGGTGGGAGGAGAAGGTGCTGACAGAGGACAAGATGATTGGATGGCATCACCAACTCAATGGACATGAGTTTGAACAAGCTCTGGGAGTTGGTGATGGACAGGGAAGCCGGGCGTGCTGCAGTCCATGGGGTCGCAAACAGTCAGACACGACTGAGGGACTGAACTGAACTGAACCGTCCTAGGAAGAGTTAAATCACATAGGACTCGTTTCTTGGAACAGGTAATCTGTCCTAAAATGTAATTAGTTCTGAAAATTATGAGAGGAATATTCATTTCAAATAATGGTAATAGACACTGTAATCAAGGCTTACGTTTTTTTTTCTCTGCATTTACTTCTCTCAATAAAAAAATGTTTTATTGCCTCTTTGGGGAAAAAAAGAAGGTGCTCATTTTCCCTATGATTCTTAATTAATTTGCTTTGAAAAACCTTTTTTAAAACAACGTTCTAGCTGTTTGCAATAATTATGCACAGAAAACTGATGTGAAGGTCATTCTCCAACATCTGGAAATGGAAACAGAGATTCTTGTTAATTAGGATAACTTATAGATGAAGCAAAACCTATTCTGTAAGCAGGTATTTAATGTTATTGTGGGTTCAGGGGAGGGGTGAGAGGAAAAATATAAAACAGGGTGTTAAGAGCATGAGACAAAAGGGGGAAAGAGATTCTAAATCTGAATGGTTTTCAAAAAAGGCAATCTTCAGACCATGATTGTGGACAAAGCAGAGGATGCTTTTAAAAATGCTATCTTTGCAAGCGACTCTTCCCTCCAAGAGAAATGAGCTACCTCTGCAGTGATGATAATGCACATTCAGGAGGATTTTGGTCTGCTGCAGACAGTTATGCTGATAAGTGGAGCATCAGTCAAGACTTTTTGAGAAGATTCAAGGGAAAGTTAACCCACCAGTTCTCTGTCAGTCGATGCTTTTGTTCAAAGCCCCGGGGCAAACCCAGATCCCCAGCCACTAACAGAGGTGTTTGTCACTCCTGGGGTGCACTCTGCCTCAAGCCCAGCAGCTGTTGTTTAGTGATAGATCAGTGAAGCAAAACATTATGCAGTGATGAAAAATAGATCTTGCATCGCTGTTCGCATTCTTACCCCTTTGTCCTACGTTCTCTGGGATTCATTTAGCTATAATCATTTGTTATTGAGGGGCAACCATCTTTCAGACAATGATGATGGAGTCACCTTTGAAATAAGTACAAATGAGGAGAAATCATTTTCCAATTTACCCTCTTAGAATTGCAGTAGATAAACTGGTACTTACTCAGAGAGGCTGCCCAGAATGTAGATTATATTCATCAATAAAAAATGAGAAATTTTGACTTCTTTCTTTCTTTTTTTTTAAGCAATAAGAAGTTAACTGGTTTATATTCTGAAATTTCTAATAAAATTTTATTAGGAGATGAGGGATCTGAAATAAGATATAAATGTGTGAAGTTTTAAGGGGTTTTGTGTGATATCCTGATATATTTTATCACATCTTATTTAGTTTGCTTCACTTTATTTTGGAAGGAAAAGTCTTGGTTTAAATCTCATGCACTGCATTAAAAATAGAAGTTTTGACTCCAGTCTTCTAATTCTCTAAGATAAATTGTTTGCAATTTTAATAGGACTATTTCCCTTATGCTCCTGCAACTCCCTCTGAAGTCAATGACTTTGGTACAGACTTTCAGATCTCAATATAAGTAATTTCCATCTCAGCCTTGGAATGACGATCAATATTTTGTGATTTCTTCCACATAATTTAATCCATTAGATTTATTGGCAATGCCAATGCCAAGCATCAAACCTTTAATGAAAATGAAGATTAATATTTGGCCAAGTAACCTCAAATCAACAAATGTCTGAAGCATTTGAGTTGCCTGCATTGAGCATTGATTTCTCTCTCCTGGAAAAAATCTTGTACTGTGCAGAACACTTACCTGACTCATATTCCTTTCCATATAAGCAGGAGGAAAGTGCTTTGAAACAGGCATCAGGGAACAGGACCTCTTTGGATTTCAGCTATGCCTTTGCTAACAATGCAACCCTAGGTTAAAAGGACATTTTACATTTCACATGTATAACCTATTTTTCTCCAAAAGCGTCTCTTTGAATCTATTACAGCATTCTTTTTTTGTTTTTTAATTACTTCATGTGTTGCTTTGTGTGTATATGACTATGTATATGTATTCACCAATTTTTATGTACAATTTGATGAGTTTTGACAAACACATATAGTGGTATCATCACTACAACAACCATGAGTATAGAGATCACTTCTATCCCCCAAAATGTCTCATACCGCCCCTTTTGTGAAATGTCCTCATCTTTCCCACCATCCACTGGAGTCTGACAAATACTGACCTTCTTTAGATCATGTAGCTTTACCCTCTTTTAAATTTCATATAAATGGAACCATGCAGCATGCACTATTTGTTTCTGCTTTTTTTTCACCCACTTAGTATAAATACCTTTGAGACTCATCCATGTAACTGCAGTTCTCAATACTTTCTTTGCATTTATTGTCAAATAGTATTCCTTTGCATGGACGTACTACGATATTTTTATTCCTTTACCAGGTTGCAAAATTGTGAGTTGTATTCCAGTTTTAGCTGTTATGAAGAAAGCCACTGTGAATATTTGAATATGTCTTCAAAAGTTTATATAATGTCTAGGGTAACTACCTAGGTGTGAAATTACTGTGTTCTATGATGAATGAATGTTTAAATTTGTAATGAGAACTCAAGCTACATTCCAAATTTGCTGTACTGGTGTTTATTACTACCAGCAGTGTATGAGAGGCTTGGCTGCCTTACAGTCTTGCCAAAACTTGATATTGTAAGTCCTCCAATAGGTATATAGTACTATCTCATTGTAATATTTATTTGGATTTCAAGAGTGACTAATGATATTTTTCCACTTTTAATGGGTTCATTTCCCCTTTGGTATGTATTTTAATGAAATGTCTTTTCAGAACTTTTTAGCTTTTTTTTTTAACAAAATTAGATATTACAATGTTATTTAGTCATAAACGTTCTTGTGATTCTAGATACAAATTCTTTATCAGATATATGTTCTGCATCAGATATATTTTCTCCATTTATGTTTTGCGTTTTCATTTTCTTGTTGTTCATTGCTCAGTCGCTAAGTTGTGTCCAACTGTTTGAGACCCCATGGACTGTAGCATGCCAGGCTTCCATGTCCTTCACCATCTCCCAGAGTTTGCCCAAATTCACGTTCATTGAGTCAGTGATGTCATCCAGTCATCTAATACTCTGTCCCCCCTTCTCCTCGCATCCTCAATCTTTCCTTGCATCAGGGTCTTTTCCAATGAGTCAGCTCTTTGCAGTATCTTTTGAAAAGCTTAACTTTCAATTTTGTTAAAGGTTAATCTATTACTTTTTTTTTCCAAGATTTATTTTTTAAGATTTTTCTAACCCAAGATCACTTACATTTTCTCCTATATGTTTTATTCTTAATTTTTATTGTTTTCATACTAACAATTAGGTTTAAGATTCACTCAGATACTTGTCACATAGAAGAGGAAAGGGTTGAAGTTCAATTTTCACATATTGATATCTAAATGTTATAACATTATTGTTGAAACAATGATCCTTCCCACTGAATTGTCTTTGTACCTTTGTTGAAAGTCAATTATCTTTAAAGGTGTGGGTATATTTTTGAACTCTATTCTGTTACATCATCTATCTGTCTATCCTGTTGCTAATGCCGTGCTATAAACTACTAATGCTAATAACATACTATAACATTAACTGCCTTAACTTTGTAGTAGGTCACGAAATCAGGTAAAGTCCTGAAATATTAAAATCAGCCTGTTTATTTCTATATAAAAATTTTTTATATAGAAAAATTTTTTATATAGAAAAATCAATTCCCCAATTGATTATGATGCAGTAAACTATAGCTAAATTTTGGGGGAAAAGACATCTTAAAATATTAAAACTTCCAGTCATGAATCGTCTGAGTAATTTAGGTGTAGCTTTAATTTTTCACATGAATATTTTGTAATTTTCAGGGTACAAGTCTTCTATATTTTTTCCTAAAGTTTACCTTAAGTTTATTAATTTTAAGCCATTGCAAATGGTTTTGCTTTAAGTTTCATTTGCTCACTGGTAGTATTAATATATTGAAATATTATAATTGACTTTTTGCAACCTTATTAAATTCACTCATAAAGTCTAGTAGAATTTTTAGGATTCCTTAAGATTTTAGGATTCCTTAGTAGATTCCTTAGGATTTTCTATGTAGCAAACATATCATTTGTGATATGTTTTAATATTTTATTTCAAAAATTCATGTTTTCTATTTCTTTTTCTTATTTTGTGCTTATTGGGACAATCAGTTCAAAGTTGAATAGTAGTGATGAGATGGGGTACCCTCTGTGTTCCTGATCATGAGTGGAAAGAGTAAAGTCTTCCACCATAAGATGATCTTAGCTGTAGATTTTTCATCAGTCACCTGAATCAAGTTGAAGAATCTCCCTTTTACTCTCTTTTTTTGAATTATGTCAAAAGAATTTTTGAATCTATTGTGATAGTTGTTTTTTAGCATATGAATATAGTGAATTTCATTGATTTTGAATGCTAATCAATTTGTCCCTCCTAAGATAAAACTCACTGGTTCATAATTTATTTTTTTATATATTACTGAATTTGTTTTGCTCGTATTTTGGTGAGGAATTTTTCTCTTATATTTATAACAGTGTTGGTCTGAAATTTTCTTGAAATGACTGGCTAATTTTAGCATCAGAGTGACACTGATGTTATAAAAGGATTGAGAAATGTATCTTCTTCTTCTATATTCTGAGAGAGTTTGTGTAGAATTGTTAGTAATATTTCTCATATATGTAATAGGATCTGCCAATGAAGCCAGCTGGGCTGCACATTTTATTTGTGGGAAAGTTGTAAGTAGGAATTTAATTTACTTAACAGATACTGGGTTATTTGGTTATTTCCTCTTGAGTTAGTTTTGGTAGTTTCTGTCTTTTAAGAAATTTTTCATCTCACCTAAATTGTCGAATTTATTAGCCTGATCATAGTATTCCTTTGTTATCCTTTTAATGCCCATGGGACCTATGGTCATGTATTTGCTTTTATCCCTGATACTGGTAATTTGTGCCTTCCCCCTTTCATTGTATTGTGGTTCAAAATATGGCCCCTCTTGGTGAATGTTCTATGTGCAACTGGAAAGAGTGTGTATTTTCCTTTTGTGTCTGTACATTATTAAACATCAGTTAAGTCAATTTGACTGATGGGGTTGATTAACTCTGAGATTCTTACTGATTTTCTAGCTATTTCTTTTACTAACTATTGAGAGAGGAGCATTGAGATCTCCACTTAAAGTTTTGGATTTGTCTGGCTCTCTTCTGTTCTTTCACATTTTGCTTCCTGTATTTTGAAACTCTGCTATAACTTACTTATGCATATATGTATTTATTTATTTTAATTTTTGGCCAAATTCGGCAGCATGTGGAATCTTAGTTCTGTGAACAATGATTGAACCTGCACCCTCTGAATTGGAAAGCAGTGTCTTAAACGCTGAACTGTTGAGAGGTCCTGAAATTCTGTTATTAGATGCATGCATATTTAGCTTTGTCCTGTTCTCTTGATAAAGTTTTTCTTATCATTATGAAATATCATTCTTTATCTGTAGTAATATCTCTTGTTTGAAATATACTTTGGCTAATATTAATACAAACACTCCCACTTTTTCTCTTGTTCATATTTGTATGTTATATCCTTTAGTACTTTTAATTTATTTGTGTTTTAAAGTGGTTTACAGTAGATGTTTTGTAGACATTGTATGGCTTGGTCTTGCTTTTTAAAAGTCAGGTCTGATCATCTCTGTCCTTTAATTTAGTTTAATGGCAACAATGGGCAAGCCTTCACTCATTCCTTCCTGCAGAAACTATAATAAAAGATAAAAGCTCTTGCCCACAGTTTTTCCTTTGCCCACAGTTTTTCCTTTCCCTTTTCCTTTCCTTTCCTTTCCTGACCCTGTAGCTTCCTTGTGCCCCTCCCACCCTATTCCTCAGGACTAGAAAGGAAAAAACTACCTTTCCAATGGCAAATATCTACTTACTATACTTTTAATTTTCTATTAACACACTATAAAATATGTATTATTTCATTTTCTAGTTTTTAAAGTGGGAGGGTAAATCTGGTTATTACTCCATCATCACTGGAAAAGGGAAAAAAATAATACCTTTACTATGACTTCAGAGTTAGAGAAAATGCTGCTCAGAGAATTTGTCAACTTTCAAGGCCACCTAATCAACAGCTATTTACCTATGCACTCAATGTATTTGTTCAGCGTTCTTATTAAGAAATACTTAGCTGCTATAGGTTAGGTTGTAATTCTGTCTTGAATGGTCAAAGCTATGGTCTTTCCAGGAGTCAGATATGAATGTGTGAGCTGGACCATATAAAAGGCTGAATACCACAGAAATGATGCTTTTAAATTGTGGTACTGGAAAAGACTCTTGAGAGCCCCTTGGACTGCCAGGAGATCAAACCAGTCATTCCTGAAGGAAATCAACCCTGAATATTCATTGGAATGATTGATGCTTAAGCTGAAGTTCCAATACTTTGGCCACCTGATGCAAAGAGCTGACTCATTGAAAAAAGATCCTGATGCTGGGAAAGATGGAGAGCAGGAGGAGAAGGGGATGACAGAGGATGAGATAGTTGGATGGCATCACTGACTCAATGGACATGAGTTTGAGCAAGCTCTGGGAGATAGTGAAGGACAGGGAAGCCTGGCGCACTGTAGTCCATGGGGTCACAAAGAGTCAGACATGACTTAGCAACTGGCCACCACCACTAACAACTATCCTACTTTCCCAAGACTGCTTTAACAAATAACTATAAACTTATGACTTCAAGCAACATACATTCATTCTCTGATGATTCTGGAGGATAGATGTCTGAAGTTAATATCACTGGGCCACAAATCAAGGTGTGGGCAAGACCATACTCCCTCTGGAGGCTCTAGAGAGAACCCCTTTCTAGCCACTTCCAGGCTCATGTGGCTGCTGACATTCCGTGGCTTGTGGTTGCATCACTGTATCTTCAAAGTTGGCATTTTTAATTATAGGGTTATTATTTAAAACAACTGTAGATTAACGCATCATCTGATCTTGATGAATTCATTCTTGGTATTCCTACATCATGGGAATATGGCACAGTACCTGAATGAATAGTCAGAATACAAAATATGTTAAATAGGGGTAATGCCAAATGATGATACACATATTAGGTGTGGTATTCATTTCAAAGCAAATTGAAAATGAAGACAAAACTTGAATATCTATGAATTTCTTCTACTATGTGCAGATATGGGAGCTAGGCTTTAAGGAAACAAAACCAGACAAATGAACAAACCAAAAAAAAAAAAAAAAAAAAAAAAAACCACTAATACAGCCAAAGGATTCTCTAGCATGGAAGTCCAATTGGTGATAAACAGAGAGGCTAAATTCCTGAGTCTTTGATGAGAAACCAAGAATGAGAACCTGGGTGAACCAGATGCTGATACTTAAAAAAACAGACAAGAGCCTGTATGATAAATGGTATATAGGAGCAGAAGCCAGAAATCAGATGAAAAGCTAGCTGAAATAGAACCAGGTCAAAACAATTAAGGATGGACACTTCCAGCAGTCAGAATTTAGTGACTGGTTATAGCTAGGTTGTCAGACTGGTAAATGCGGTTCTGTGGGGCTGGACTGACAAAAATGTCAGCAGACAGGCTGATGTAATAGATTAACAACAACTACAACAATCTATTTAGCTAGATTAATCTTTGAAAGATTAGAATGATTAGAGTTTTGGAGAGAATTGAAGTATGGTATTCCTTTTAAAATTCAAGTAGCCACAGGGTAAAATGCTTGACAGGGCAATATTACAGTAGAAAGTAACACTTCTCTTAAGAGAAGTTTCCTTTTTTCTCCTTCACACAGTCTTTACAACTTGAAATAGATAACCCCTTGTGGAGACATTTTGAGTGGCAGGTTTTGTGGTGCTATTGTAGACCTTAAAAAAAGAAAGAAAGAAAGAAAGAAAACTAGTGCCAATTCACAATAATGTTTGGTTAGCACAAAATGGCCATGCAGGTTAGCAAAGAGTGGGAGATCAATAAGATACCCTGTCATTGCAAAAACTACGATCTAGGGTAAATTTATTTTCTTCACCACATGGATTTCAAGTTCATTTCTCTGTAGGATGTGTTAAAAATATTCTGGTGCACTCACTTGCATTGTATGTACACTCTGAAGGGGAGAAACTTACCAAGAAAATGAATAGTTTCCAAATTTAAAAAATGACTGGTTGTGAATGGGCTGTATTTCTAAAGATGAAAATGTCAAAAATCTTAATACTCAATTACTGAAATAACAGACCATATTTCATAATTAAAAAAAAACCCACTTCATTCCCAAGAAGCATTAAAAACTCATAGAAATATATATGCAGATATATATTTGTGTGTACATAGGTATTTATGTACATGTGTATAGATAATACTTTACTTAGTTTTACATGGTTAGATGACCTCAACTATGCTGAATTTGTTAATTTTCTCTTATAGACTATTAATTGAAGGAGAAAAAACCTCACCATGCTAATTAGTATATGTGGACCTGGAGTTATTATAACATCTAAAAATTGTATTGGGGTTATTTATATTTTCATTCACTTAGTTGAAAACCATCAACATTTTAAATACCGCTTGAGGAGCTAAAAAGTTGATCAAGATAAAATAATGAATTTCCCCAGGGTTATCATCTTAGTGGAGGGCTCAGATATGCATTTAAAGCCTTTTCCATGAAACAAAGCACATGCTATAGGATATCACAATTGATCCAGGGTGTGGTCACTTCTAGATTAAATAAAACAAAATGGTTTCCAATGTTGAGATCAGATAGAACTGAGTCTTCAAAAAAAGAAAAAGAACTGAGTCTTTGAAAACTGGCAGGATTTTTTCCTGACAGGATTCAATGGGAACTGCACAATACCACTTATACAATGTGTGAGTATAACCTGATATAATCGTGGAAAAAATATTCAAATCCAAACTGTAAGACATGCTACAATAAAACTGGTCCAAGATAATTAAAATTGTCGATTCCATGAAGAAAACAAACAAACAAAAATGATGAGAATGAGGTTGTTTAGTTTGTGTGATCCTTGATTGGATCCTAAATTAAGGGAAACAAACATTTTTTGCACTATTAAAGGCATTTGAATATAAACTGAATATTAAATTATAATATTAAATCAATGTTTAACTTGTCTGCTATAGTTTTGGTTCTGAATCTTCCAGATGAGAGTATGAGGCACCTTGTGTATGAATATTTTAAGGGTGATTTCAGGAAGGGAAGTGTAGAGAAAGTGGGAGATGGAAGAAGAGTCTTCATATAAATGATGCAGCTTTCACGCAGCTGTTTACAGGAAGCATCTGGGTTACTATTCCTCTAGACATTCTCTGATGTGCTGTGTGGTATGCACTCCATAAATATAAGTGAAAGGCAAGGGGCTAGGATATTTACCTACTGCTTCAAGACTTCAGTTGGTTGAGAGTAGCTTCCTGTGGGTGTATGTTACCTACATTTCCAAGTGCATTTGCTAATGTGAGTTTTTGATGGAGAAAAGTACTAAGGTATATGGCAAGGTGCAAAACATGGCAAACTTTCCATGTAAACAACAAGTATCTATCATAATAGTGACTGAAATAAAAAACTGTGTTAAAGGTATAACTATAATGTTGTGATAAGGTCAGATAATGCCCTTGTTTTTATGAAATACATACTGGATGTGTTTAAGGGTAAAGTATCGAAGTATCTATAACTCAATATCACATGGATCTGTGTAGGAGGAAAGGAATGAAGGTAAAGCGTTAAAGCCAATGTAGTAAAATCCTTGACATTTTTTCTATCAACTTCAGGGTAAATTTAGAATGTTTTAAAATAAAAAAAAAAATTGATAAAAAGAAAGAATTTTAATACATGAATTTGGAGTAGGAAAAGGGCATTCTTTGTTTAAGAAAGCCTCAGACTAAAATGAGTGATAAGATAGGAACCTACAAAGTAGAAAAACATAAATCTCGAGGTGTGGTGTGTGCAAAAATATCAGTCTGAAATTATAAAAATATTTCAAATTAATTTTGTAATTGATGATAACTGTTGGAAAAGACCCTGATTCTGGGAAACATTGAAGGCAAAAGGAGAAGGGTGTGGCAGAAGATGAGATGGTTGATAGCATATAGCATCACTGACTCAATGGACATGAATACAAACAAACTCCAGGAGATAGTGGAGGACAGAAGAGTCTAGCATGCTGCAGTCCATGGGGTCACAAAGAGTCGGACATGACTTAACAACTGAACAAAAACAACAATTGGGAATTATAAAGGACCAAAAAAAAAAGTGTGGATATAATATGAGATGCTGTAGTGATGAAGGTCAGAGGTTCATTTGTAGTAGTGAATCGAAGTAGAGGCTACTGGAATATTAAAGAAGGGTAGAAATGAAGCCCTGAACTTTGGTAGTAATAGTCATTAAAAAACTGAGATGAATGTTAATCAGAAAATACTTTATAGAAAGAATTGATTTCTTCTATATAATTGGATTCCAAGATGGTAAAGGAAATGAAAACTTTAGTGACTAAGTAACACTTTAATCTTTGTCTCTCTGACCCCCCTGCATAGTTGATCAAATTTTGATAAGTTAAAAAAGGGGAGGGCATATTTTGCATAACAAGGAAGAGCTTTACAGTTTCAACAAAACTAGAAAAAGAGGAATTTCTGTGAAAAGGAGAAAGTCAATGAGGTATTGAATTTTGTAATGTTTTCAGGGGGATGTTCATTCCTTTTAATTTATTTTAGGACTGGGGTTTTTTATACATTTTTTTGAAAGGGTAACTATGTGCAAGAATAGGAAGATGGTATTTAAACAGTAGTTTAAATGGACCAAGGGTTTTGGTAGTAATCTGTTAAGGAACTTATTGGTTAGGGTTGGAGAACTAATGAACGCCGGACTCCAAAGATCTAAGATGCAAGTATTTTATTAATACTCACCCAGAAGAGGTTTCTGGATTGCAGGGGTGTCTCCCTAAGAGGAGCCTGAGGCAAAAAGGGAATTAAACCAGGAACAGGGGCAAAATTATTCTTGTGGCTAAGGAGGAAAGAGGACATGACAGATCAGGTTAAAGTGTGATTGGTTTATGTAAATCACAATTGTATGAGCAAATTTGTGGCAGTTGTGGTATCTATCACAGCATACTGTCAGGGTTTCTCACCAAATGAACCAACTCGAGGGTGAAGGCACAGAGAATCAGAGTTGACTTGGGAGAGTGGCCAGTGGAAAGGAACTTTGTAGGGTTTAAGGCACTTGTGTCAATGGTAACTCAAAGTGGAGTTTATTTAAAATTAAAGTGGATTCTCTCAGACATCACAAATAGGTGGTTTGCCTCATTACAAATAGGAGGGAGCTTTCTACTATGGAAGCAGAATATCTGTAGAGCAATGTAGTAAAAGTAAAGGAGGTTAGGATGAAAACACAGAATTCACTAGGAAAGAGAGCATCCAACACTGAAGATAATGCCAAACATAACAACATCCTCACCATATCCCTTATCACAAATGATGGGCAGACTGCAGAAGAGATTATGCAAACTGCAGACTGCCAGGCTTCTCTGTCCATGGGGATTCTCCAAGCAAGAATACTGGTTGCCATGCCCTCCTCCAGGGGATCTTCCCAGCCCAGGGATCTGTAGAGTGGGAATAATAATAGCACCAAAATAGAGGGCAAAAAATTTTAATTTATTCCAAATAACAACCTATGAGGCATATATGGTTGGTTGTGACAGATATTTTACACATAAAAAACTCAGATGTGAAGAGTTACTACTTTTTCAAACTTGCAAACTTGTAGTTAGCAAGTCTGGGATGTGAAACTATGTCTGCCTTTATTTTAAATTTCACTTATTAGATGAATATATGACATATTTCCTCTTTTAAATAAAGACTGTGTCATTTAGAAAAGGATTGCTTAAGAGAAGGAACAAAGAATAAAGAAGAGTCAGAGATATCAAAGAAGATGGCACTCATTCAAAGACCACAGTGGAAAGGGAGTGTCAGGGACAAAGCAATGCAAATATAGTGGTCACATTTCAATTTCTGTGCAGAAGCACTTGAGTTGGGTTTTTCTAGCCAGAAGTCTTGAAATGTGAGAAAAGGAACACATAACCCAATCTTTCCCTGCCCTTAATTTCTTGTCCACCAACCCCATCCTGATCATAATTCTACTTTTAAAAAAAGCTTCCTAATGTAGAGCTGAATTGAGTTTTCTAGGTGATTATGTCAGAGCCTATATAAGACTGAAAGTATACACAGAAGAACTATACAAAATACATCTTCATGACCCAGATAATCATGATGGTGTGATCACTCACCTAGAGCCAGACATCCTGGCAATGTGAGTTAAGTTGGCCTTAGGAAGCATCACTATGAACAAAGCTAGTAGAGGTGATGGAATCCCTGTTGAGCTATTTCAAATCCTAAAAGATGATGCTGTGAAAGTGCTGCACTCAATATGCCACCAAATTTGGAAAACTCAACAGTGGCCACCGAACTGGAAAAGGCCAGTTTTCATTTCAATCCCAAAGAAAGGCAATGCTGAAGAATGCTCAAACAACCATACAATTGCACTCATCTTACACGCTAGCAAAGTAATGCTCAAAATTCTCCAAGCCAGGCTTCAACAATATGTGAACTGTGAACTTCCAGATGTTCAAGCTGGATTTAGAATAGGCACAGGAACCCAAGATCAAACTGCCAACATCCACTGGATCATCAAAAAAGCAAGAGAGTTCCAGAAAAACATCTACTTCTGCTTTATTGACTATGCCAAAGCCTTTGACTGTGTAGAAAATTCTACAAACTGGAAAATTCTGAAAGAGATGGGAATACCAGACCACCTGACCTGCCTCCTGAGAAATCTGTATGCAGGTCAGGAAACAACAGTTAGAACTGGACATGAACAACAGACTGGTTCCAAACAGGAAAAGGAGTACGTCAAGGCTGTATATTGTCACCCTGCTTATTTAACTTATATTGAGAGTAAATCATGAGAAACGCTGGGCTGGAAGAAGCACAAGCTGGAATCAAGATTGCTGGGAGAAATATCAATAACCTCAGATATGCAGATGACACCACCCTTATGGCAGAAAGTGAAGAGGAACTAAAAAGCTTCTTGATGAAAGTGAAAAAGGAGAGTGAAAACATTCAAAAACACTCAGAAAACTAAGATCATGGCATCCGGTCCCATTATTCATGGCAAATAGATGGAAGAACAATGGAAACAGTGACAGGTTTTGGTGGCTCCAAAATCCCTGCAAATAGTGACTGCAGCCATGAAATTAAAAGACACTTATTCCTTGGAAGGAAAGTTATGACCAACCTAGACAGCATATTATAAAGCAGAGATATTACTTTGCCGACAAATGTTCGTCTAGTCAAGGCTATGGTTTTTCCAGTGGTCATGTATGGATGTGAGAGTTGGACTGTGAAGAAAGCTGAGCACTGAAGAATTGATGCTTTTTAACTGTGGTGTTGAAGAAGACTCTTGAGAGTCCCTTGGACGGCAAGGAGATCCATTCAGTCCTTCCTGAAAGAAATCAGTCCTGAATACTCATTGGAAGGACTGAGGTTGAAGCTGAAACTCCAATACTTTGGCAACCTGATGTGAAGAAATGACTCATTTAAAAAGACCCCGATGCTGGGAAAGATTGAAGATGGGAGGATAAGGGGATGACAGAGGATGAGATGGTTGAATGGCATCACCCACTCAATGGACATGAATTTGGGTAAACTCTGGGAGTTGGTGACGGACAGAGACACCTGGGGTGCTGCAGTCCATGGGGTCGCAAAGAGTCGGACAAGAGTGAGTGACTGAACTGAACTGATTCAGTTCTACATATTAATTTCTTCCGAGAGTTCTTTCGAGAAACACTAAACCTCTCCACTCTGAGACACTACTGAAATAATGTTTCTGAGCCAGAAAGGTTTCAGATCAGATGATTCTGGAAAGCAGCAAATCCCACAAATTCTCTCCCTTTGGGGAGGGTTCTAGTCAGCCCCATGCTAACTAGATGCATCCCTATTTCCTCTTATAGAAGCTGTTAACCCATTTTGAAGATGAATAAATCATGGCTAAAATGGGTAAAAGAACTTCCTGTAGCACAGTGATTTGGTTAGAATTGTGCTTTTATCATATCTCTTTAGATCCCAAAATCCATTTTATTTCTACTGCATCTCTAAAGTACTATGAAAATCCGGATTCTCAGGATAACTTGGGACAGAAACTTTTCTTTCTTTTTTTTCCTTATAATTTTGCAGCTGATTAACAATGTTGTCATTGTTTCAGGTGAACAGTGAAGGGACTCAGCCATACATATACATGTATCCATTCTTCCCAGTACTCCCTCCCCTCCAGACTGCCACATAACACCAAGCAGAGTTTCCTGTGTTATACGGTAGGTCCATGTTGGTTATCCATTTTAAATATAGCAGTGTGCACATGTCGATCTCAAACTCCCAAACTATCCCTTCCCCTCATCCTTCCCCACTGACCATCATAAGTTCATGGAGAGAGCATTTTCTGCTTTCTGTTTTTCACAACACCAATGATGGCAAATGGAAAGAGCTTGAGACACGCATTAATTATTTTGTCATAATTAGAGACTATTCATATGATGTCCAAATTCTAGCTGTTATGTTGTCTCTTTGGGTTACCAGCTCTCTGACTTGGGCATGGAGGGGACCAAGGCCATTTCCTTGGTGATGCTGTGCCTGCATTGGTGCTAACTGACCCAGCTAATTATGCAGCTATTAGTTGATCTATGATCAGGGTGAAAGGTCAGGACTTAGAGCCTTTGCTCTAATTTACTCACCCTCTCATATTCCTCTCTTCTTAATATCTTTCTCTTCATAATTCATTTCTCTTGGCACTGTCTTCCTCCGCCACCTTCATCAATGCAGTTGTCTCTCAGAACAACAATCCCTTTAGGTTCCCCATGTTTCAGATTCTTCTGATTATACTGGCATGCTCTGGGTAAAAATTTTAAAAAGCCACATAGAAAAGTGAACTTATTCACCAGTGTCAGGCAATTTCTAACTCTTGTTTTACAAGTACAAAATTATGAACTATGCATGGACTCCCAGTTTTTAAGAAAATAATAAAAATGATTTTACTGAGATGACTGTTTTCCATATTTCTTAAGTGCTGAATTATTTTGTCTTAAAATGAAATTCTTTTTAAAATTGGAATGGAACACCCCCACTACATTCTTGTTTCCAAGTACACCCTAATTTATCCATGAGTGTTTTAAACTGTTCTTTGAATAGTTCTAGTGACAGATCACTCCTAATCATATCAAGCAGTTGAAATTTCTTTCTTGGATGAGATTACAACTTCTTTTAGAATGTACTGGAAATTGCATCCTTATAATTTTCAGTCATTGATCCTAAATTGTGATTAGGAGCATCAGAGTAACAACCCTAATTTTTCTACTAATAAACAGTCTTAAGAAGCTATTCCTTGTGTTGGAAGAATTAGAAAACTTTTACCTTTCTTCACATGATTGTCCTTGAAGTCAATTGGACCTCATGTCTTATTAAATCAAATTGCTGTTACTCCACATATTCCTCATCCTGTCACTAACCTTTTGACTTTACTCCTTCCTCTTTCCTCTGTTTCTCTTCTCCTATTCTCCTTCCCCCTTTCCCCCCTTCTTCCCTCTCTCCCTTCATCTCTTCCTCCCTCCCTTCCCCTTTCCTTCCTTCCTATTGCCTTTTTATTTCAAACCCCAATACAGGAACATAACAATCCTTTAAAATAAATATCCATTAGTTGAACTGAGGCCATGATTTCTACCTGCTATGATGTATATAGTTTCCAGTTAAAGATCATCGTGTATGTGTTTTCCTTTATTATGTGATCATGACCATCTGACCCAAATTAGTGATGTCTGCCTGCCTGCATTCTATCTGGTCAAGTTCTGAGTAAATAACTGCATTCTAAGAGGTAAGTCAAGGGTCTAAAATTTAGATGCAGATCAGGTGCCACATCTGATGAAAAGTTAAAAGCCAGAAATAAGTGGTAAATGCAGCAGTGAGAGGACTATGAACTGGAGTAGGGAGTGGGGAAGCTAGAGAAGTTGATCTTCAGGACTTGCATTTTTAGAGTTCACTTTTACTTTTAGATAATTACTTGGAAATAACTCTGCTTTAAAAAATATATTTAAATAAGTTAATAAATACATAATATAGACAGGAAGAAGAAATTTAAATCAACTAAAAAAACAATGATAGAAACAACGGTGGAAGCCAGGAGTGAGTGAATCCACTTGCCCTCACTGACGCTGACCACGTGTGCCTGGGAGGGCCACCTCGAGTCCCAAGTCCAGCGGGGGCAAGGACACCTCTCCTGTTTAGCTGCTCCCCCTGGGTACGCTGAAGACGCATGTGGCAGCTCGTCCCCGGGGAGTCTGGCAGCTGTGGCAGTTGCTGGAAGTAAGTATTCATGAGCATCTCTGAGTCTCAGAGGCAGAGGCAGAAGAGAGTTCACACAGAGTGTTAGCCTGACTCTTAGAACTCCTGCAGAAAAGCCATCACAGACTGTTCTGTTCTGTGACAGAGACTATTATCTTTGTGTCTCTCAATGCCTGTGGCAGTGAGGGTTCTTCAGGCCACCTCTCTTTCTTAAGTTTCTTGGAGATGCTGCAAAATAAAAAGAAGAAAAAAAAAATTGACTGCTGCTGCTGCTTGCAGAGTAGTTTAAAGAAGAATTGCCTGCCTTCCAATTTATTTCCGTGGGTCTGACTTCCAGGAAGGTTGTCAAACCTCTTGGTGCCCATTTTAGGTAGCTTATTCAGTGTGAGAAGTCACAAAGCCTCCTAAATTCTGAGGAAATTGGTGATACTACTCAGAAAGGTGTCAGAGAGAGTGGAGGGAAGGGGATCTTGAAAGTGATACAAAATTCACAATGTTCAACATTTATATAAAACATTTCTCAAGCAACCTCCAAGCAGTTCACATTTCCTTCTCCTCTGATAAAAACTGGAACTAAAAGAAAGTTCTGGAGAGGAATTCACTATGGCAGTAGAGATAAAAAACAAAACTTTACAAAAGTCAACACTGCAGGGTGGTATTCCAGTTATGCCTGGGTTGACCGACGACTGCAAGAACATTTTATGCCTGTATGGCTTCTTGTGGATTTTAATGTTCATGATCTGATGTACTGGACACCTCTCTGCTCCAGAATAACATTACCCTTCTTACTGTCAATCTCTTGTCATATACCAGATGACAATATCTCTTGGGTGCAAATAAGAGATAGTAGACAGATATTCCTGATCTTGCAATGATGCTATTTTTCAGGAAGAGTGATGTACAAAGTTTCAGGCCATGAGAGACTGGCCTTTGTTCTATATCTTTGTATTGCATATGTCACCCACATCACTCTCCTTTCTCAATTCTTCTTGCAGCTATTTATATACAGGTGTGAACATCAGAGTAACCATTTATTTTTCTCTAATTTTACCTTGTAAAACTGAAAAGTAAAGTCACCAATTTAGGCATCCAATGAGGAATCATTAGTATTTCTAAAACATTATGATAAAAATATTTTAAGATGCTTTAAATCTATCTTTTCCTTGATCTTGAGTTAGCATGATTTTTAAAAACCTAACTGTTGAGTTCTGAAATAATATCATCACATAAAACTACTAACACAAAAACTAATTGTCACAAAGCACCCAGTTTAGTGATGGCTTCAAGATTCATATTTAAACTATTTCTTCCAAACAAGCTGTACCAAGTAACTCCTATAAGATCTTGGACAGACTTCTGCCTTCTTTGTGACAATGAGTTTCCGTTGCAGAAATTCCTCTGGACGCTTTGGGTAGGAGTCAGTGAACTTTGAGAAAACTGTTTTGCTCCCATCTAGTAAGAGTCTGTTATGTCATATTTGCATATCTTCCAACTCAAGTTTGTATTTCTTTGGTATGCACATTTGTAATTGATGAGCTTCTGAAGAAAGAAAGCACTCTTCTGTCATCACAGAGATTTCAATTTTTGTCACCTAATGAAATGTTCCATATCTCAGCAACTCTATTGCTCAGCAGATGTTGGACATGAAGGTCTCTGAGAAAGAGATGTGATAAATGCTTTTTCAGTGGCATCCACTCTTTTGAAGACTGGCTTAGAATGTTGGCAAGGAATAGTGCCTCTCAATGCTGAGAATATGCATTGATCACCTGGTGATATCAAACACAATTTCTTTTTTTTTAATTGAAGTATAGTTGGTTTATAATCTTGTGTTTATTTCTGCTGTTCAGCGAAGTGACTCAATTTTGTATACACACACACACACACACACTCACATTCTTTTTGATATTCTTTTCCATTATGTATTGTCGCAGGATACTGAATGTGTTTCCCTGAAACACAGTATTCTTAAAACACTTGAAAACATCAAGACAACAGAAATTCAAATTTTACAACTAGACAAAAAAAAAAAAAAAGAGAGAGAGAAAGAAAGAAAGGAAGAACCATTTAAGAATCTAATATGTGGCAGATACTAGCTCTACTTTCTATGTGTCAAGTCACAATTACTGAAGTTGGCTTTGTTAGAATTTAGGGGCCTGTTTCCAACTTGAAGTTAATATTATAGCCAACCATTCAGCATGTCTTTAACTGGTAACCATCAGTGTTTTCAAATAGTTCACCTTTCACTTTATTGAGATACAGTCACTATTTCTGTGAACTAGTGCGTTTATTGATAGTGGAACTTGGTGAGGTCTCTGAGATCTGTGATGTAGGGTTTTCCCCTTCTCTTTTGGTAAGAATGAATTGAAAATGATAGAAGTGTGAGTTCCATCACCAATGCTCTGACATCAACTAGGTGTCCTACAATATATTTCAATTCTGGCACTAACTAAACATAGTTAGCACTGACCTCACAGGTTATAGACTCCATCTTACAAGGCTGTGCCCATTTCACACACCCACTTTAACTCTTTTGTGACCCCCAAGCCACCAACACTCTTGCCCAGCTTAGCTACAAATTCAGGGATGCCTATAAATCTTTCAGATTTGATAGTTAGTTACAATAAATCACAGAACTCAGGAGACTGCTATAATTAAGACTGGCACTTTATTATGAAGAATACAAGTGAATAGTTAGAGAAAGAAATATACAGAATGGCAAGGTGTGGGAATGTCCTGTTGAAGGGGTTTCTGTCCCCACGGAGTCCGGGTGCACCCCCATCACCATGCCTATATGTCAATATCTTCTCCAACCAGGAAGATCCCTGAGCATCATTGCTCAGTGGTTTATTACATAGACATCCTTGATTAAATCACTGGACACATGATTGAACTCAATTCTCAATACCTCACCCTGAAAGTTCAATTGCTTGTTTGTTTTTTGTCAACCAGCCCTCATCCTGAACTTTTCCAGGGGCCCTGGCAAGAGTCACCTCATTAAAATAATAAAGACAGTCCTATCATGCAAGAAATCCCCAAAGCTTTGGTAATTCTGGCCCTGGACAAAAACCAACTAGCTAGCTATCTAGATATTATTGTATCACAGAGGGTAATGGGATATTACAGTAAGAATTCTTTTCTTTCTTATTCAAAAAACTTCTTTTAAAAAAACAAGGTTGGATATGTCTATTGTTGTTCCTAATGGTATTCAAGAGGTAGGTCAGGTGCTCTGGTATTCCCATCTCTTTCAGAATTTTCCACAGTTTATTGTGATCTACACAGTCAAAGGCTTTGGCATAGTCAATAAAGCAGAAATAGATGTTTTTCTGGAACTCTCTTGCTTTTTCGATGATCCAGTGGATGTTGGCAATTTTGATCTCTGGTTCCTCTGCCTTTTCTAAAACCAGCTTGAACATCTGGAAATTCACTGTTCATGTATTGCTGAAGCCTGGCTTGGAGAATTTTGAGCGTTACTTTACTAGTGTGTGACATGAGTGCAATTGTGAGGTAGTTTGAGCATTCTTTGGGATTGCCTTTCTTTGGCATTGGAATGAAAACTGACCTTTTCCAGTCCTGTGGCCACTGCTGAGTTTTCCAAATTTAGTGAAATATTGAGTGCAGCACTTTCACAGCATCATCTTTCAGGATTTGAAATGGCTCAACTGGAATTCCACCACCTCCACTAGCTTTGCTTGTAGTGATGGTTTCCAAGGCCCACTTGACTTCACATTCCAGAATGTCTGGCTCTAGGTGAGTGATCACACCACTGTGATTATCTGGGTCATGAAGATCTTTTTTGTACACTTCTTCTGTGTATTCTTGCCACCTCTTCTTAATATCTTCTGCTTCTGTTAGGTCCCTACCATTTCTGTCCTTTATCGAATCCATCTTTGCATGAAATGTTCCCTTGGTATCTCCAATTTTCTTGAAGAGATCTCTAGTCTTTCCCATACTGTTGTTTTCTTCCATTTCTTTGCATTGATCGCTGAGGAAGGCTTTCTTATCTCTCCTTGCTATTCTTTGGAACTCTGCATTCAAATGGGAATATCTTTCCTTTGCTTTTCCCTTCTCTTCTTCTCACAACTATTTGTAAGGCCTCCTCAGACAGTCATTTTGCTTTTTTTGCATTTCTTTTCCATGGGGATGGTCTTAATCCCTGTCTCCTGTACAATGTCATGAACCTCCGTCCATAGTTCATCAGGCACTCTATCATATCTAGTCCCTTAAATCTATTTCTCACTTCCACTGTATAATCATAAGGGATTTGATTTAGTTCATACCTGAAGGGTCTAGTGGTTTTCCCTACTTTCTTCAATTTAAGTCTGAATTTGGCAATAAGGAGCTCATGATGAAGAAAGTTGAATGCGAAGAATTGATGCTTTTGAACTGTGGTGTTGGAGAAGACTCTTGAGAGTCCCTTGGACTGCAGGGAGATCCAGCCAGTCCATCCTAAAGGAGATCAGTCCTGGATGTTCATTGGAAGGATTGATGCTGAAGCTGAAACTTCAATACTTTGACTACCTCATGCGAAGAGCTGGCTCATTGGAAAAGACCCTGATGCTGGGAGGGATTGGGGGCAGGAGGAGAAGGGGACAACAGAGGATGAGATGGCTAGATGGCATCACCAACTCGATGGACATGAGTTTGAGTAAACTCCGGGAGTTGGTGATGGACAGAGAGGCCTGGTGTGCTGCAATTCATGGGGTCGCAAAGAGTCAGACACGACTGAGCAACTGAACTGAACTGAATGGTATTCAGAAAGGAAATTTTTGTTTATCTATCTATCTATCTATCTATCTATCTATCTATCTATCTATCTATCTACTGGTTCACTTAGCAAGCCAAATCCTTCCTTCTTAGGAATCTATGACCCTGAATGGGCATAACTATGGTAAAGTCTCTACTGGTCTCAGCATCAGACATTATTATACATATATGAGGGGACAAATTTGAGAAAGTTAGGAGACTTCAAAAGTTCTGGACTTCCCTGGTGGCCCAGTGGTTACAAATCTCTTGTCAATTCAGGGGAAGCAATTTCAATCCCTGGTCCAGGAAGATCCCAGATGCTTCGGGGCAACTAAGCTCCCCCCATGCCTCACATACTTGAAGCCTGTACACCCTAGAGTCTGTGCTCTGTAATAAAAGGTGTCACCACAATGAGAAGCCCAAACGCTATAGCTCGAGAGTAGCCCCTGCTCGCTGCAACTAGAGAAAGTTGGAGGACAGCGACAAAGACCCAGTGCAGCCAAAAATAAAAAATAATTAGTTAATTGAAAAAATTCTACAACTGAAAACTACATGAAAATTTAGGCTTTGAAACTACAAAGCCCATGGATCTCTCTAATAATCATGTAGTCTTTCAACAGAGTTAGCCCAGGATTTATTTATTCAAGGTTACAGTTTCTTGCAGGCCAGCTGAAAGAAGAACAAACATGAACAAGCATTAGAGTAACTGACTTCATGCAGAACTGACAGTAATTCAACCTTGGAAGCAATGCAAAAGGCCACAAATGTCAATAAGAGAAATAGGACTTCTGTGCTTAAAGTGTTTCTGTTAATAAATAAATATCAAGTTAAAACAAACCTGTCATCCAATCTCAAATCATGGTCAATCTTTGAAAAGATTCTGTAATCATTAGAAATTACTAGTATCTGCTATGCTTCCTCATGGAAGTGCTTTCAAAAGTATTAGCCGAAAGGGAGTAAATATACAATCAGAATTCATGGAGAAAACTGCATTTTTGTAAAGACATATTATCTGGAAAAAATACTTAATAGAATACATTATTTCCCTGTTATTTAAATTCAGATTTTAAAATTCATATTGGAGTTCTATTAACCTACCAATTAATATAAAAATTAACTCATTACCTTAATGGTGCCATAATTATCTGTTAGCTATGATTGCATTTTAATTTTCCCAAAGTCAAAGCATAGTGGTTTTATCTATACTCCCCATATGTAATTTTCTCTCTGTGTCCTTTCCCCTGCAGGTATTAAGTAGGGCACAGAGAAGCTCTGTGATGAGTTATCTAATCCTGCTACACCTAGGATAGTCATTTTACTAGAGCTAGAGTGTCTCTAATTTTAAAAAAGAAAGAAAGAGAGAGAGAGTGAGAGAGAGAATTTGAAAAAAAAAAAAAAATACCCTAACAGGTTCTCCATCTGATTATATCTCTTTCCTGACCTGGGATGGAGATCCACACTTTCTCTGGGGAGATCTCTTCTTCCCTGGGGATGTTGCCTTGCAGTTTAATGAGTAGAGTCATAAAGAAGATATGATGGGTTAATGAGTCCTTGTCAGCTCTCTGGATGCTTCTCTTATCTGCTTTCAGGTGTCTTATATGCACTTATTGTACTGGTTTGGTAAGCCAGCATTGGTGTTTGGACAAGAAGGAAAAAAAATAATAATGTTCAAGTTTGGTTCAGTACAGCTTAACATAAAAGAAACTTCAAATAGATATTAAAAAATAAGGTCAGATAGTCAGCAGAGGGTCAGCTCTTCTGTCTTTCTTAAAAAACTGTGGAGACATCCATAGCAACTATTTATTGAGCATGTGTAAATGCTAGATGCTATGTGATTTATTTTGATTAACCCTCTGATCACATAACTATGTAAGTTAGGTATGATTCAGTTCAGTTTAGCTCAGTTCAGTCGCTCAGTCATGTCTGACTCTTTGCGACCCCATGAACCACAGCACGCCAGGCCTCCCTGTCCATCACCAGCTCCCGGAGTCCACCCAAACCAATGTCCATTGAGTCAGTGATGCCATCCAACCATCTCATCCTCTGTCTCCTCCTGCCCTCAATCTTTCCCAGCATCAGGGTCTTTTCCAATGAGCCAGCTCTTCGCATGAGGTGGCCAAAGTAGTGGAGTTTCAGCTTCAACACCAGTCCTTCAAATGAACACCCAGGACTGATTTCCTTTAGGATGGACTGGGTGGATCTCCTTGCAGCCCAAGGGACTCTCAAGAATCTTCTCCAACACCACAGTTCAAAAGCATCAATTCTTCGGTGCTCAGCTTTCTTTATAGTCCAACTCTCACATCCATATTTGACCACTGGAAAAACCATAGTCTTGACTAGACGGACTTTTGTTGGCAAAGTAATGTCTCTGCTTTTTAATATGCTGTCTAGGTTGGTCATAACTTTCCTTCCAAGGAGTAAGTGTCTTTTAATTTCATGGTTGCAATCACCATCTGCAGTGATTTTGGAGCCCATAAAAATAGGTATGATTATTATATCTGTATTACAGATGATGCTTGGAAATGTAATATAATTTCCCCCACATCATAGAGTTAGGTGGTGATAGATATCTAGGCAAGAATGCAGGTTTTTAGGCTTCTGTCCATAAATATTAAAACCTATGTTCTACCATATTCATAATGGAGTGAAAACAGGTCTAACTTCCAAGTCCATATTTAAGAAATCTTTTCAAAAATTATCTTTCTTTCCTGTCTCTTCCTCCAACACACACATACACACACGCATGCACACACACACACACACACACACACACACACTCCACAATGCATTACTCAAAAGATCAATAATCATAGATCAACCATTTTTCTCTTTAGTCAAGGGGGAGACAGTACTATTAGAAAAATAGATTTATTATTTGACAATTGAGTCATAAATACATAGTTGGTCCAACAAGAATAAAACTTGTAAGGAATCGCTAAGCTAACTTCTATATTTTATATTTCTTAGACCTAGAGACAAATTTCTATAGTGTTGGAACCTCAACAATAAATTCACAGATTCTTTAGCTTTGTCCTGATTAAACCTTGGTTGTAAAAATAAGAAAATACCATCTAGTCCAGTTGACTAAATATCTGTGAGTGTATCCACCTCATATCTGTCCACAGCTACAGACTCCATTGTTGAAAACCTAATGTGGTTCATCTGAGGTTCAGATGATGGTTGAAGCAGGTTGTTGGAGACAGTATTTTCAGGACAAATCAAGCCTTGATTTATCTAAGTTCTCTCTTCTTCCAGGTTCAACTTAATTCCAGGTTGGTGTTTTGGTCAGGAGTTACATGGAAATAACAACTACCATTCTGCTTCCCACATCTTCTCTTGAGACCTCACACTTAGTTTCTTACAAGATGAAACTCAAATTCAAAACTCAAATAGAGAACATATTTTTAACCATTCTGAGCAGCAAAAGCACACGCGGTCTCTGTGGGACAGAGCCAATGACTTCTTCCAGGAATTAAATGATGACATTTTTACTAACACCAGTGCCCAATGACCCCAGGCATCAGTGGTGATGACAACATTGATGGGTCCCAGCTGCAGTGGTGCCTTCAAATTGCATCAGAGCCATAGCTTCTGTGTTTAGCACTGGCAGTGACAAAAATGTCATTGCAAGGAATCAGAACACCAATTAGAAACAGGTTAGCTAAAACGAACAGTCTGTGCACAGAAACACAAACGGTAGAGCTGAGACTCACACTTATGTGTGGTGGTGGTGGTGTGGTTTAGTTGATAAGTCTTATCTGACTCTTGCAATCCATGGGCTGTAACCCACCAGGCTCCTCTGTTCATGACATTTGCCGAGTGAGAATACTGGAGTGGGTTGCCATGCCCTCCTCCAGGAGATGTTTCCAACCCAGGGATCGAGCCCTCATCTCTTATGTCTCCTGCATTGGCAGGCAGGTTCTTTACCACTCGTGCCACCTGGGAAGCCTACACTTACATGTATTTAACTTTAAAGCTCATACCATACTTATTGGATATGTAGAAAAGTCTCCAAACTACTCTGTCTCAGTCTTATCAGCTCAGATGCATCAGGCACCAGAAAGGATGATGCATTGTCAGCCTTTGTGCTGTGTGCTTTATGTGCTAGGTCTCCAAATATAATAGTTGGCAGTTTTAATATGTATGTCTTATAGCACTGGGATAAACTAGAGAAAGGTTAGAATCCTTGTCGCACTCTACCCACCCCAGCCTGGATAGGATCATAGAACACACCACTCTGTGAATACAACTGAGTTGATATTATTTACTCCAATTTATAGGAAACTTACTTTTATGTAAATCTTTTCTTTTAAAAGAGGGGCTTAATCCTTTGTGCTTTTCTTAGATGGCACACCTTAAATGCATTTCCTTTCTGCATTTCCTAAATGCGTTGAATCAGGTTTGTGTTCTGGTACTTCTTATGCAAGTGAACATTTCCAGTGACTCAAACAAGACATCTCAGTGTCAGTTAGGACAACTATGGTCTAACAGCAGTTAAGTGTAGGTTTCTTAATGAAGTGGAACTGTTCCTTCTGTGCATTAAGTGCCAAGTGAAATGGCTGTTGGCTAACCTCAAGTTAATGAAGTAGTTCCACAGTATCACCTATGTGCTAATAATGTAGGCATGTCAGGGAAAAACAGAGAGGTCTTAAATGAGCATAGAATGCCATCAATAAGTTAGGTTGAATGGATGCCTTCCTGAGAATTTAGTTTTGCATAAAGCAGGAGGTCATAAACTCATGTGGTCCCATAGTCTGGAAAGATAAGTCTGTGATGGGAGCTTGCATTAGAAAGTGCTTTCAGAAGCTTACCTTCTGCAAACCACAAGTTTGACAGGACTTTTACATCATCTGTTAAGGGTCATTGGAAAGAAAAAAGAAGACATCAAAGAGTAGTTAAATCAACACAAGAGTAAATTTCTGCAATTGCCCTTGAATAAAAACACAGACTATTGTGCCAACTCTTCTAAAAATGGTTATGTTCAGTATTTATCAATGACCTCTGGGTATGTCCATGAGCTAATAGAGCTTTCCTTCAGAATACGCTTGACACTTGCAAAGTCTAAATGATGTCAAAGAAGCAATACAAATATATCATAAAAGGCTATCATCCTATCAGGTGAAATTACCTCTATAGGAAAGAAAAACTACTCAAATACAACTATTTATCACTGAACTCTCTCCTCCTCCATTTTAAACAATATTTATCAAATATAAAATTTTTTATATTTAGGGAAATGACTGTGTGTATGTGCATGCGTGTATGTGTATAAATGGACATTTCAGGGGTTATCATGTCTAAGGCCAAAACCAAATATCCCGTCTTCAGTGCAGGTTTTTACAGCCCCTCTCTGTTAACCAGGGCACTGAAATAACTTCTCTTGCATCATGCACACTTCAGATTCGCTGTTGGGAATTAAGAATTATTTTCCCAGCTTCTAAAGGTGCTAAATGAAGATGTCTGTTAGCTGTCAGCACTCACTGGGGGATTGACTTAATTTAAAAAAATTTTCCTTGCCCAAATTCATGCCTGCTTTCAGAGGCTGTCTACATGCCTGACGAATATGGGGGTATAAAAACTGCCTCCTTCATCCCAACACTGAGGGAACACTGGTTCCAGAGTTCTTTATGGGTTCAGTCTGCATTGCAGCTTCATGAGTTCTGTCTGATCCTGTGCCTGCTGCTTCTGCTCCAGAGACGTAAATCCTCAAAACATTCCCTTAGTAACTATTTTGAGTACCAATTTTCATGTTTTGGACTGGCTCTGGAAGGATTCAAACTACAACAACTTCTTTGTGCCCCTAACAGAATTTTTAGATATATTTGTTTCTCTATTTCAAAAATCCACCAATTTTTTTTATAATCGTTTATGTTTTCTTATATGTTTGCTTATTTACTTTTTTGATGGCTCTATGAGGTATGCATTATTCTCCTCCTATGCCAAATGAAGCTTAGAAGAAGCTTACAGCTTGTACACTAGTAGAATTAAAACCCGGGTAATATATTCTTTGCACAATAAAAACACTCATTTTCATAATAATTGACCTTATTAAATTCTACTTCTCCCATTAGGAAGACCAAAACTTCTTCACCCTTTAATATCCACTAGTTGAGTCCAGTGTCTATAAATTTTAAGAATTTGGAAATATGAATGACTTTGTTAATCTGTAGTTTCTTCATTGTTAAAATGGATTAGTAGTGTAAATAAAAGCAAGATAAATTATGTAAAAGGTATAGCATTCAATTGGATTTTGGTCACTAAGTTCACCATTAGGCTAGCTAATACTATGGGAAGTTAGGCATAGTGTGTGTGAGTGTGTGCATGAGAAGTCCCTTCAGTCATGTCCAGCTCTTTGCAATCCTACCAGCATAGTCTGCCAGGCTTCTCTGTTCATGGGATTCTCCAAGCAAGATTACTGCAGTGGGTTCCCATGCCCTCCTCCAGAGGATCTTCCCCACCCAGGGATCAAACCCTTCTCCAGGATCTCCTACATTGGCAGCTGGGTTCTTTACCACTAGTGCCACCTGGGAAAGCCCTAGGCATAGTGCAGGGATTAACAACTTGAGTATTGGAGTATCAGGTAACTCTGGTTTCCAGTTAAAACTCTGAGACTTATCTCATCCCCAATTTCAGGTAGCTTTTATGAAGTCTCTAAAACTAAAATTAATCAGCCATAAAGTTGTTTAGTTCTCGTAACAATTCTGTAAGATCATCCATGTGAAAACGGTATCAGGATGCCAGAAGCTTTACTAGCCTTTAACAAACAGAAGTTATCCTGTGAAGACACATGCACACACATGTGTTTGGGTCAAACAAATATGCTAGGACAAAAGAGGGGTTGCAATTGGGAAGAGATGGAAAGAGCAGCTAATAGGTCCCAAGCACTAGTTGGTTTTGATCAATTATGAAATTCAATAGAAAACCCTGGCATTAGAAATAAGGAAACTAAGTTCCAAGAAGATTAAATAGCTTCCTTAAGGTCACAAGGACTTCCCAGGTGGCTCAGTGGGTAAAGAATCCACCTACATTGCAGGAGACACAGGAGACGAAGGTTTGATCCCTGGGTTGGGAAGATCTCCTGGAGTAGGGAATGGCAACGCACCAGTATTCTTGCTTGGAGAATCCTGTGGACAGAGGAGCCTGGTGGGCTACAGCCCATGGGGTGGCAAAGAGTTGGACATGACTCAAGCAACTGAGCATGTGCATGCATGTGCAAGGTCACATACTCGGTAATGAAGGAGCAGCTGTTCAAACCCAGGTCTATTTACTACAGAGACTAGGGAGAGGAAGAGAGAATAGAATAGAAATTATAGAGAGACAAAAAAGAAATGAATGAAGGGAGAAATATGAAGATGTATCAGATGAATCTCTAGATTTTTGTACAAAAGAGAATCTTGAATCTTTAGTTGATCATAAACTTCACAAAATTTTCTTCACATCAATTCTTTATCTCTATCCACTGAAAATGTCCATCAGTCTGTAGAATATGTTTCTCTCAGATCTCAAGTTACAAATGTTGTGGTCTCCACTGATTGCAGAAACCAGAATCCAATTTGCAGGAGAGTTCTTACTTTCTTATTAAGCACACATCACCGTTAAATGCTTACTGTCAAGAAGTCTCATCAGGCTTTCAAAGCTTTTCTGCACTGCCTGTGAGGTACTCACAATACTGGAGATTACCGAAAAAGGCACTTTCACATCTACAGGGGTAGTTGTGGCAAACAGTAGAAATGTACTTTCTGACAGAATTAAGACAATTATCCATGAGATGAGTTCAAGGTAATGCGAAGGTCATTCCCACTGCAGGTTATTCTTAGTGAGATACAATTCTGTATCACCTCTATCCCTTAAGAAAAGAAAAAAAAAAAAAGCAGATGAAAAATTGTGTATCAAATCTGAACTTCTTTTGATCCAGTCTTGCAAGAGATGATAAAAGTTGGTCATTCAATAAAGGGGTCTGGTTTGTAACTAAAATCGCCCCCTTGTTATCTGTGGGGGATAGGATATAAAAATCCTTGGATGTTCTAGTCGCTTATATAAAATGGCATGGTATTTGCATATAACCTGTGCACATTCTCCTTTATACTTAAAATTATCTCTATATTACTTATAATACCTAATACAATGTCAATGTTATCAAATACTTGAAAATACAAGGTAAGTGCTATGTGAATACTTGCCAATGCATGGCAAATTTGAGTTTTGCTTTCAGGAACTTTCTGGAACTTGAAAAAAAAAAAGAACTTTTCAGTTTGTGGTTAGTTCAATCCATGGACGTTGAATTCATGAATATAGAGAGCTGATTGTGCTGCTAATCTCTTTGTGATATTTCCCATTCTTATATTCTTATTCTGCACATGGTCTCTAAGGCATGCCTACCTGCTCAGGATAACGAATAAGATGACAACTAGAATTTGGATTGTACTTATGTTAACCTAAAAGAGGAGTTAATACTTTCATCATGAAAATCAAGGAATGCTGTAATTGCCCTCACTATGGGTTTTTCATGGCTTCTCTAATGGCTCAGAAGGTAAACAATCTGCCTGCAACACAGGAGACCTGGGTTCGATCCCTGGGTTGGAAAGATCTCCCAGAGACGGGAATGGCAACCCACTCCAGTATTCTTGCTTGGAGAATCCCATGGACAGAAGAGTCTGACAGGCTACAGTCCATGGGGTCGCAAAGAGTTGGACATGACTGAATGACTAACACTTTCACACTTTCAGGGGTTTTTCAGCAAACCAAGAAGAAGCCTTTCTAAAGAGACACTACATGGAGATTCACATGTAACCTGTATATATCGCAAAGTATTGTACTTGAGAACACAGACAAGAATTCCATAATGTCAATTCCATAATGCTCTTTCCAAAAAAGGCAATTATATTGCGTCAAACCTATTGGATCACATTGGACAAATTATTAGCAAAGCAAGTCATTGTAGGTGCACACAGGAAAGGCTCACTGAATAAATTGATAGGTATCTTCAATATCAAGCTTAAAATACAGTACGGGATTCAGAAATTCATTTTCTCATTAAGCCAACATTTATTTTGAATCTGTAAAATAATAGAGAGGGAGCTACTGAAACTATGTGTAATCATGAGTCAAATCTATTTCACCTACTTTCACTAATCAAGGACTTGCATGTCTTCCAAGTTGCACGTGGCCTAAACACTGAGATGATTGCAGAAGCTGTTGTCAAGAGACTCAAGAGTCAGCTGTGACTAGTTGGAGCCGAGCCGGCCAAGACCAGGTTGGACCGCTGACCCTCTAAGAACATGCGGGAATGTCTGATTGGTGAACTTTGGAGGTGGGCGGGGGGACTCGTGGATAGCACTTGCTCGCTTGGAACGTGCAGAAGCCAGGAGTTTAGTTAGCGCCAGCACGGAAAGACAATTTCTGCACCATTTTTCAGTCACTCGGCTCCTAAGAGTCCCCACACCTCAGGCTGCTGCGATTTTTTATTCTTTAATCCCCCAACTACCCTGAACCCTAGCCTTCAGAAGGAGGCAAATCGGAGGCTGGTTCTTTCGTCGCTGAAGCTGCCTTGTGAATGAACCCCCTCTTTGCTGCAGACCTTGGTGTTGAGCATTTGGGTATCTGTGCTTTGGGCAAAATGAAACTCCTTCCGAATGCGAGGATCTCACGAGTTCACAAACGGTAAGATAGACACCTGTACCCTTCAGATACTATTTCACATTCTCATATATTAATCCATTAACTTTTTTTTTTGAGTGAGGACTGCTAATGTGTGAGGTGAAAACTGTCTTGATGAGCAGGACAAAGTATTGGTGCAAATGGAGTTTACGCTCTAATGAAGAGGATTTTAAATAGATTATGCAATAAATTGATAAAGTCAAGGTGCCTTTCACATACTGAATAACAATGGTTTGTTTTGATAATAATGCAATTGAAACTAATGTGAACTAATTATGAGAAATACATATATGATAATTGCAACGCTTTATTCTTACAAAATGTTGGGCTAGAAGGACATGTCTCCTTGGGAATATAGAAAAAGAAGCAAAGAGATTGTGACATTTAACATGAACCTTCAGGCATGACTTTTCCAAAGAAACAAACAATTATTGCAGGAGAAGAAACAGCGATTTTAAAGCTACCAAGCCCAGAAAAGATGAGGTGTTGATAGAATAGCGAGTAGCTCAATAAGACCTGTCCTTGTATTCACACCTTCTCTTCCCCTTGACTGTGCTTTGCTTCTCTGGTAAATATTCCTACCTAGAATAAATTTCACAACTGCACTAAGCAGGTAAGCTTTAGGGCAGAAAAACACAAAATTGTGCTAAATAATCTCACTTAAAATTTGTGGTCTCAAATGCCCAATGAGGGTTCTATTCAGTAGGTAATAGAAAAATATAATTAAATGTTAACCCTATGAAAACCTATGTCTACTGCAGGATTCCTCTTAATTTTATCATATTAAGAAATCATTTTTCTATCCCTGCTTTGCTAAGAATATTTTTTATTATGAATGTGTGTTTTGAATGGGATAATTTTTGCATTTTTAAAGATTACATAATTTTTTACACCTTTCCTACTGATGTGATCAATTTATTTCCTCACTACCTTTGAGTAGTTTATATTTAAATGTTAGGGCTTCCCAGATGGCACTAGTGGTAAAGAATTCACCTGCCAATGCAGAAAACACAAGAGAAGTCAGTTCCATCCCTGGGTCGGGAAGATCCCCTGGAGAAGGAAATGACAACCCACTTCAGTATTCTTGCCTGGAAAATTCCATGGGTAGAGGAGCCTGGCAGACTATAGGCCATGGGACCACAAAGAATTGGACATTACCGAGCATATATTTAAATGTTAATTCAACCTTTTAGTCCTGGAATTCAAATATACCTGTTGATATTTCATTTTCACATCACTGATTTTAACTTACTAGTATTCACCTACAATTATTTTTCCACAATGTCATTTTCTACTTTTGGTATGTTTATATTGGTTCAATAAAACAAATGGAGGATGTTCTCACAAAAGCAACAAAAAACCCAAATCCCAACGAATATAGTATTGCTGACTATATAACTGTATGTCCCTTTTTTTTTGTCTTCCCACTCCCCACAATTAATCCCCACACCTCCTCATCTCTACTCAAGACTCCTATGCCAGTCTTCTCATCCTCACTCCCAGTTTATGATTTAAATCATCATCTCCTGAGAAAATAGAAATAAACATGCCTGGTGGCTTTGGTAGGCTGTCTGGAGCTTGAATGGTCTGGACTGGGTTGGTCCCTGGGAGTGCTGTGTTGGGGACCCCCTTGGCTGTGGGCTGAAAGCTGGATCAGTCCTGAGGAGGGGGTTGGCCCCTGCGGAGCACTGCACTGCAGGCTCCTTTGGAGGACTACTGTGGCTGGAGCAGGAAGGCCTGGGGGCAAAGTCTCTCACTCCCTGAGGGGTTCCAGCGGTTCCCTGCTGCTTTGGCAGAAGCTCTAAGGTTAGTAAATGGAGTGTTTTCCCTGTAAAGTCTAGGTGACCTTTAGACTGCTGGTTTTATTTTTGTTTTTGTGCAGCAGCTGTTCAGTCAATCCTCAGGTCTTCAGGAGAAACTGCCCTATATGTTGACGTAGAATTGGGATGTCTGCAGGAGGAGGTGAGCTCAGGGTTTTTCTACATTCCTAACTTCTCTCTCTCACCACTCCTCCCATCTGTACTTTTCTAGAAGTTGGTTCATATGCTTTTTTAAAAAAAAATTTATTATTTTATTTTGGGGCTGTGCTGGGTCTACGTTGCTTTGCTTGGGCTCTGTGTGGCTGGGGCCAGCGGGGGCTACTCTTTGTTGCAGTGATCGGACTTCTTATCGTGGTGAGCGACTTCTCTTGGTCCAAAGCACAGGCTCTGGGCGTGTGGATGCTCAGACTTCGGTTGTGGCACACAGGAGTTGCCGCAAGCGGGCCTGATAGAGTTGCGGCTTGTGGGCTCGAGAGCTCCGGTTCAGTAGCTGTGGCGCATGGACGTAGTTGCTCAACCGCATGTGGAATCTTCCTGGACAGGGATTGAACCTATGTCTCATGCGTTGACTGGTGGATTCTCATCCATAGCACCCCCCAGGGAAGGTCCCATATGCTCTTTTTGGAGATGTAGATTTATATTTGAGAGCAACTTTCTGGAAAGATGCAAATCCATATTTTTGAAATATAATTTTTATTTAAATACTAAAGAAAAATACGTTTGCCGTGTTGTGTTGGGTTTGGCCATACAACAGTGCGAATCAGCCATAATTATTCATACATCCCCCCCTCCCTAAAGGCAACTTATCATCGAAAATAGCACTAGTGTCCTTGCATTCCAAAATTAATACTGTTGCCATTTCACCAGTCTTGAAAATTCTTTAGTCATTTTCCAAGTGGACACCAATCACCAGATACCTGATGGCAACTGATCTTAGGGCTCATTCCACTCTCACTCCTTACACTGATGACCGTAACACTAGACTTTGGAATATCAGTTTAGACTTGCACATATTCTTCTAATCACTGTGCTATTCCCCCATTGCCTGTTTTCTGCACAGATATATCATGAAGAGTAGAAGGACATTATCAAAATTTATTAAGCAGGGAAATATTTTATTATGCTCTTCTTTATATTCTAAAAATTTATGAAATTGATGTTAAAGAGCAGTCAGTCTCTTCTTATGCATGAGAACAATTAATAATGTCAAATCACCAATTATAAGGGAATGCATTTGAGAGCCCACATTTAATTGCATTCTTGTAAGTCATTGGACATAAACAAAAATAACAAATGGGTTTAGTTACAAGTTATGTACCAAACAAATTCCATTACTTATACCTACTAAAAGATTAATTATCAACTGAGAGCTACATGAAACATATTTATTTTAGTAATATATCTGTATTATAAACTCACCAATTTTTCCTTTCCTCACTAATTTATTTGTATAAACTTCAGATTATTGCCAAAGAAAAACTATTCAAACATACAAACATCTAAAAATGTATGAATAAAAGGTTCTTTTTTCCTCAATTTCTTCTCCTGAGTTGAGGTAAAGTAAAACTCAAATTTACTGAGCAAAATTAGCTCTTGGCACAGTTAGCAATGTCTAATTAGAAATCTGAATGAGATTAATTTATAGGTTGAAAATGTTATTATGCACTACTTCTCCAAAATTCTCTTTTTTAATGGCCATTCATCTTTATTTGACTATTGGACACATTTTTATAATTTAAATGTGTGTATTATATCTAGACCGAAAAGTGCAGTTGTTTTCAGAGGACCAACTTCTGCCTAAGGAAAATCTCAGTATTTGGTGCTGTTCAAAGATCAGGAAAGGTTACTTGGAGCTGTCAATCACCCATGTTTTTATATTAGCTATAGTTGCAAAGTTTCTTTTTTCTTTCTTATTCTGTCAATTTCACCTTTTCATATTCTTCAAAGCTACCCTATCCATATCTGGGATTTATAACACAAACTGAAATTACTTTGTCATCCAGAGGACCCATATATGAATAAATTAAGAATTTGATTTAACAAAATATTCCAGGAAATATGTAATGTGGAAGAACAGTCTGACTTAGGACATGTTGCTTTGAAAAGAACATAGCAGGAGAATGTTGAACTGTTTCCACTAAGCAGTTGGGTGATCTTTCTTTTTCTTCCTTTTCCAAGTATATATTTATGGCTAGACAGTTCTAGTTGTTGAGTATTGTATGAAAGAGAAAAGTCATTTGATATGTATATGCTGTATACATACACTGATACCTGGGGGATATATAACCGATCAATACACATAGCTCACAGCAACATTTTCCTGAGGAGTGTGTATGTTCGAGCTAAAGCATGCAGATTCTGGCTATCAGGTCTATGTGCAAGTGTGTGTGGTTGACCTCCCATTAGTCAGAGATTATATTTTGTTTTTAATAATTTAAACACACACATACATACATTCATGCATACATATACATATATTGCCCAGTGAGAACCAGTGGAGGCTATGAATAGAGCAAAAATACACTGAAATTGGTGGCTCAGACGGTAAAGTGTCAGCTTGCAAGCAGAGACCTGGGTTCGATCCCTGGGTCGGGAAGATCCTCTGGAGAAGGAAATGGCAACCCACTCCAGTACTCTTGCCTGGAAAATCCCATGGATGGAGGATCGTGGTGGGCTACAATCCATGGGGCCACAAAGAGTCGGACATGATTGAGCGACTTCACTTTCACTTTCACACTGAAACTGAAAGTAGGGTTTGGCTGCTTGCCACTCAAAAGCCAGCAAAGAGACAAGGTTGATGGAAAGGAAAGTTTGCTTTATTCTGGATGTTGACAACTGGAATGGGGGAAACTAAATCTCTGTCCAAGGCCTGACCACCCTCCTCAACCTAACAAACCTGTGGAAAAGAGGTTTTACAGGCTGAGGGAGGGGGCTACATGCAGAAACAGCACAGTCAGCTCAGTCATCTTGAAATTGGTCATCTGTGGTCTGACCAGCATCATTTTGATTATTTTAAGTACAGCTAATCTTCACTTCCAGGTTCAGTTTCTTTTCATTTCTTTGAGGCCAGTTATCCAAATTGTGGCAGTTAAAGTCATGGCTACACTTTGGTCTGCATGTAGTTAACTTCTTCCACCTGGTGGGAGTTTCAGTATCTATTCAATCTAAGACAGCTCACAGGATATGGCTCAGAATATTATCTATAGCCCTTGAGGAGGAACTAATGGTCCTTGATTTTGCTTAATGACTAAGCAATTATTATTTGGTCTCCTCTGACTGCCTTTCTTTGTTTCTGCATTTTCTCACTTTTCTGATTAAACTTATTCTTTGGCTAAAACAAAGCTTTCCTGCAGACAGAAGGCAGGCTGGGGATATGGGGGCAAAGGACATATGATCCTGCTCTGTTTCAACATTGATACTCAAATGTAAGACTTATCCTATACCATACACAAGGTTACCTATTTGCTCATTACTATTCTTTCTATTAAGATTGGCTCATTAATATACACATTATTTAGAATTTAATTTTTAGTCACACTCATTTTCTATTGTTGCATTTTGAGGCATTTCTTCTGGATAATATGTCTAGCAATTGGTCACAGATTATATAATGGCTTTTCTGATAGTTCAGTTGGTAAAGAATCCATCTGCAATGCAGGAGACCTCAGTTTGATTCCTGAGTCCAGAAGATCCCCTGGAGAAGGGATAGGCTCCCCACTCCAGCATTCTTGGGCTTCCCATGTGGCTCAGCTGGTAAAGAATCTGCCTGCAATGCAGGAGACCTGGGTTTGATCCCTGGGTTGGAAAGATCCCCTGGAGAAGGGAAAGGCTATGCACTCCTGTATTCCAGCCTGGAGAATTCCATGGACTGTGTAGTCCATAGCGTCGCAAAGAGTCAGACACAACTGAGCAACTTTCACTTTCACTTCATTATAGTTAAATATAAAAATCATATAATGACATTTGTACCCACCATCCAAGATTATCAATTTTCAGTGTTACTTTAGCCTAATTTTTGAAGTATCTTTTTCAGGAGTCTTTTTTTTTTTATAGTCTTCTGTGCTTTTTATCAACATGAAATAGATTAAATATGAGTTGATGATGAAATCTTGTCACTAGACTTTCATTGAAGCTGTGTCTATACTAATAAGTAGAGGCAATATTGAAACTTGATTTAGAGGGACCCTATGGTTACCAAGTTCAATGAGATGGACCAATGTTTTTCAAAGGTTATATATTCAAGGCAAAGACTAGTTTTTCATCAACAAATGTTCATGAAAACTGAATAAAAATTTTCTTTAAAAACAAGCTTCCAAGCAAAAGTTTTTTCAAAACCTGTTACCAGTTTGTGATTTTCACATATATGTTACCGACACACAAGTTCTGTGGATCAGTTTAAATTCTAAAGCATCCCTAATAAAAAGGAGTTCAGAGATACTGGAATATATACAAATTTAAACATCTGAAGTCAATCAACAAAAAGTTATTCCAGGCATAGTATTTTTAGGATTGAATTATCACTGTACTCTCATCCACAACCCAAACACCTACTCTCCAAATTCTTTTGTAAAATAATTGTATTATGGCATAATTTAATAGCCCTGTAAAATAATTTTTATAATGCCTCTAGTTTGTGAAATCAAAGGTTTAATTTGCTTCTGTTGTGTCTTAATTTATGCTTGACTTTTTAAGGTACTGATAGTGAAGGAAAAGGCAGGCAACATGTTAAAATGTCATCAAAGCAGCATTCTATTTTAAAACAAAGATGTATATTCTAATTCCAAAGACAATGATAAAGCACTCCAGGGTGTGCTTTAATGGGCCATTAGTTTTCTTCTTGGGTGGTTGAAATTCTTTGGCCTATAGCCTTCTGCTCCCCTGAGTCTCTGTGCCTCTATTAGACCCATTAAAACCTCCCTGGAATGTGGTTTTTATCTAATGTGATTATTATAAAAATGTCCAAGTTATCCTTTTATTCCTCCATTTGCAGTGGCACTGGCATTTCATTTGCTTGAATGTTGACATGGGGGTCTTCACAAAATAAAGTACAGCTGATCAATTAGAAAGTTAAAAAAAGGTATTTCAGGCCCATGTCGTTGGGGGCAAGGGAAAGGAAGAGAAATGTCTGAGTAATCTGAGCGTGATTTTTACACTCTCAATACACAATATGCCAAGCATATTGTGGTTTGAACCACACTGGCAAAGCTCCACAGATCACAGGTTTGATATATTATCCCTAGCTTAGTTTTTCAAATGATCTTTCACTGCTTCTGCTTTGTAATGGGTAGAGTCTCTTATTTCTGTGCTTTGTTTACTCCTTCAGTATAAACACACATTTTATAGATCTTTGTAATGAGAGAGCAGACTAGATCCCAGCATCAAAAGCAAAAGAGGCCAGGAGTGAATGACATGTTATATTTCTTTACCCATAAAATTGCTTTGGTAGAAGCATCTTTCCTATTAAAGGTGGTTGTAACGGAGATACCAGTATGTTCCCCTTTCAGCAATAGAGTTCAATCCATCATGCGTGCTCAGTCATGTCTGACTCTTTTGGGACCCCATGGACTATAGCCTTCCAGGCTTCTCTGTCTGTGAGATTTCCCAGGCAAGAATACTTGATATACAAGAATGAGGATATGGGTTGCCATATACTCCTCCAGCAGATCTTCCAGACCCAGGGGTCGAACCCGGACTCTTGTGTCTTCTGCATTGGCAGGTGGATTTTTTAACCCATCATGTTCCATGAGCAAATCAAGATGATTTGTCTACCTATATGCAATGCTCAGTTTTAAGGTGATATCCAAAAGAGGAGAGATAACCTTCCCCACATTTGATACGCGGGAACTTGGGGGCATATTGGAACCCTCACTTTTCAAAAATTTGCTTTATGACACTTGGCTTTTATGAGTGACATACAGTAGTATCTGTTTCTGCTAACTGAAAGAAATTTGAAAGAATTTTTGTTTTTGTGAAAAAAGTGGGGGAAAAAAGTTAAAACAGGTTAGGTTTTGACATTTGTTTTGTAGTGAGCCATTATAGTGGCAGCAGGCACCCCAAGCTTAGAGAGTGACACTACCAAGCTCCTTCCTTGGGAACCACACTCAGCCTCAAGCTGCTGTATCTCTTAACTGTGTCTGTAAGCGTCTGTATTTTATCTCCATTTATTTTGTGCATTATTAGCAAAATGTGCTCCAAAGTAATTGCTTCAATTTACACTTAGGGAAGATTTCATAGGAATACTCTACTTTTGGATGGTGTGTTGGGGGGCAGGCTGTATGATATCTCTTTTTTGTGCATTATAAACTGAAGTTTATCCTTAGAGTTTTCAGGGGTTACTGTTCTTGCTTTTGTTTTATGTCTTGGATTCACTTTTGTTTTTATGTTAAAAAGTATGTTGCATCTTTTCAGTTGCTTTTTCTGCAACACTTGAGATGGTCATGTAGTTTGTTCTTCATTTTGTGGTGTATTAATGTGGTGTATTACATTGAATTTTGTGTGTTTAACCATCCTTGCAATCCAGGAATAAACCCTATTGGAGCAGGGTGTATAATTCTTCAGTGTGCTGTGAAATTTGTCTTGCTAGTGTATTGTTGAGGATTTTTGAATCCATGTTCATCAGGGATATTGGTCCCTACCTACTTTTCTTTTGTCTATCTTTGGTATCAGAGTTTTGCTGGTCTCATAAAATAAATTTGAAGGTGTTTTCTCCTCTTCTGGTTTTTGGAATAATTTAAGAATCAGCTGTGTTAATTTTTTAAATGTGTGTTACAGTTATCTAGTGAAGTGAATTGGTCCTGGGCTTTTCTTTACTGGAATGTTTTTTGATTACCAATTCAGTCTCCTTATAGGCTATAGACTTGTTTAGGTTTTTAATTTTTTCATGATTCTGTTTTGGCAAATTTTATGTTTCTAGGATTTTAAAATTTTTATCCAATTTATTGTTGTATAATTGTTCATAAGTATGCTTATAATTTTATTTCTGTGGTAGCAGTTGTAATGTCTCCTTCATTTCTGATTTTAGTTGAGTTTCCTCTCTATATATTTGTCTCTATATTTTCTTTACCAGAGTCTTTATTTTCTTATTTTTTTCTGTTGGTGTTTAGCATAATACTATTGCAACTTGAAGGACTCCCTTTTTCATTTCTTATAGGACTCTTCTGTTGGTGATGAACTCTCAGCTTTTGTTTATGTGAAGAAGTCTTAATTTTGTCATCATTTTTGAAGGACAGCTTTGCCAGATATAATATTTTTGGTTGGCAAGTTTTATTTTTACTTTTTTATTTCTTTGAATATATCATTTCTCTTCCTTGCAGCCTGCAAGGTTTATGCTGAGAAATGCACAGATAATCTCATCCTTATCTCTTATGTGTGACTAATCACTTTTTTCTGCTGAATTACTCTTTTCTGCTGCTTTCAAGAGTCTTTCTTTGTGACTTTGGCTTCTTATTATAATGATTTGATCATAACATGTCCCAGTGTGGGCTTCTTTAGGTTTTTCCTAGTTGGAATTTGTTGAGATTTTTGAAATTTTATACATACTTTCTTCCTCAAATTTTGGTCATTTTTGGCCATTATTTCTTCAAATAGGCTCTCTGCACTTTTCTCTTTCTCTCTCCTCTTGAGACTCCTGTATATTGGTTGCTTGTTGGTATCTTATAAATCCCTTGTGGTTCTCTTCACTTCTCTTCATTTTTAATTCTTTTGCTCATCTACCTCAGTAATTTTAAATAATGTCTTTTCAAGTTTGCTAGTTCTTTCTTTTCTTTGATCAAGTCTGATTTGAACTTTTAGCAGATTTTTCAATTCAGTTGTCATATTCTTTCGGTCTAAACTTTATTTTGTTATTCTTTTATTTTATATATATATATATAGTTTCTATATTCTTATTGATATTCTTATTTTGTTCTTATATAGTTTTCCTATTTTAATTTTATTGTATATTTGTGTTGTCTTAGTCCACTGAGCAGCTTTAAAAATGTAACATTGAATTCTGTATTAGGAGATGTAGAGATATATGAATCTTCAGTGTTAGTTTATGGAGGTTTATTTTCTCCCTTTGTTTGGGCCATATTTTCCTGTTTCTCCGTATGGCTTGCTATCATTTGTTGAAACTTAGGTAGTTGAAAAATAGAGACCTCTGCCATTCTTTACTGATTTTGTACCAGGAGAGACTTTTCACCAATCATCCCACCTAGAGATCCTGGAGGCCTTTTAAACCTTTTCTAGGAATATGCCTTCTCTGAGCTGATGTGTGTAATTCCCCAGCTAAATTGTTCAGTCATTTATTTTTCAGGAGTTCACAATCTTTTGTTCTCCCCAGCATCTTTCTGCACTTAAACAGTCTCTTCTGGTGCCTCATTAGCCCACTGTGCTCAATTTTGTTCTCAGTAGCCCCCAGGCACTCAAACTATGCAAGTTTCCTTTGTTGTTGTTGTTCAGTTGCTCAGTTGTGTCTGACTGTTTGCAGCCCCATGGACTGCAGCACGGCAGGCTTCCCTGTCCTTCACCATCTCCCGGAGTTTGCTTAAACTCATGTCCATTCATCGGTGATGCCATCTAGCCATCATGTCCTCTGTAATCCCCTTGTCCTCTTGCCTTCAATCTTTCCCAGCATCAGGGTCTTTTCCAGTGAGTGAAAAGAATAAAGTCTTTGCATCAGGTAGCCAAAGTATTGGAGCTTCAGCTTCAGCATCAGTCCTTCTATTGAATATTCAGGATTGATTTCCTTTAGAATTGACTGGTTTGATCTCCTTGCAGTCCAAGCGACTCTCAAGAGTCTTCTCCAGCACCACAGTTCAAAAGCATCAATTATTTGGCATTCAGTCTTCTTTATAGTCCAACTCTCACATCCATACTGGAAAAACCACAGCTTTGACTATATGGACCTGTGTCAGCAAAGTAATGTCACTGCTTTCTAATATGTTTTCCAGGTTTGTCATAGCTTTTCTTCCAAGGGGCAAGCGTCTTTTAATTTCACGGCTGCAGTCACCATCTACAGTGATTTTGGAGTCCAAGAAAGTAAAGTCTGTCACTGTTTCCATTGTTTCCCCATCTATTTGGCATGAAGTGATGGGACTGGATGCCATGATCTTAGCTTTTTGAATGTTGAATTTTAAGTCAGCTTTTTCACTCTCCTCTTTCACGTTCATCAAGAGGCTCTTTAGTTCCTCTTTGTTTTCTGCCATAAGGGTGGTGTCATTGTATCTGAGATTATTGTATCTAAGGTTTTTGTATCTAAGGTTATTGTATCTGAGGTTATTTTGTATCTGAGGTTATTGATAACCTGCAATCTTGATTCCAGCTTGTGCTTCATCTAACTCCACATTTCAAACCAAGTTTCCTTTAGTTCTCCAAATCAAGCAAGATAGAAAACAGATCCTTGGGCAGTCCCTCAAAATGCCAAAATAGTGTACGCACATTCCACTCTTTTCTTTTATTCCTAAGAGAGTAGCCATGTTTTGGGAACTTTCTTATGATTATGCCACACTATGATTATGCTAGGGGAAGGTCTATACAAGCAATGAACTTTCTTACCCACTTTGATGCAGTTATTCTTGATTTTGTATTGCTTTGGATGCTACAACTTCTTAACTTGTTTTGGGGGTTCTCACTAAGGTAATTTGGTCCAACTTAAAAAAGTCTCTTTTCCATAAAGGGCTCTCTAACCAGGGCTTCCTATTTCATCATCTTAGTGACATCATTCCCGAGCACCCAAATTTGGTTCAGATATTCAGTTGGCACCAGCATCCCAGGTGATATTGATGTAGAAGATACGAAGAACACATATTTTAAAATATTGTTCCATAACAGTGATTCTTAATATGGGTGGAGTGTTAGAATCCCTGTAGATGCACTGATGCATAGGGTCCACTTACAGACATCCTGATTTAAATGTTCTGTGAAAGTGAAAGTGAAGTCACTCAGTTGTGTCCAACTCTTTGCAACCCCGTGGACTGTAGCCTACCCAGGCTCATTCGTCCATGGGACTCTCCAAGCAAGAATACTGGAGTGGGTTGCCATTTCCTTCTCCAGGGGATCTTCCTGACCCAGGGATCGAACTCGGGTCTCCTGCATTGCAGGCAGATGCTTTAACCTCTAAGCCACCAAGGAAGCCCCAAATGCTCTGTAGTGGAGCTGAAAGTCAGAAGTTAAAACACTTGCATGGTGACTGTGATGCGCAGCCATTGTTGAGAACCATTGTTCTCATGCTACATACAGATTAATTGATTAACTCTAGGAGTCTCTTAGGGCAGCTCATCTCTCCAAGGAATTAATGTTTAACTTAGGTATAGTTTAAACACCAGTGAAAAACTCCATTTAGCATCAGAGTCTTCTTCGTTCAGTTCAGATCTCCATCCTTGTGTTACTAGTTAAGGTCAAAACATTTAAAGATACATGCATTTGAAAAGGACTGTAAATCTAATAGCAGTAGTAAAAGAAACTGTGACTCAAGCCCATTAAAAGGTGAAGCAATTCAGCCTAAATTGTTGAACTGAAACAACTTACATTTCTTTCTAGATGAGTCTAGGGAAATGACAGGCAATTTTAACTCTTGACACACACTCGATTTATTAGACCACATAGTTAAGACGAGAGTGTAGGAAAAAGTGCACTTTCTTTGTTGCCATTGAGATTTCCAAGTGGTATTTGAGTATAACTCCAGCCCTGATACTCTTAACAAATCCAGATTTCCTATGAGGTTTTTGTGAATCCTTCCAACTGAGACTTCTGCCACAGTAAAGAAGGCGATATAGGTATTAACTTGGACTTATCTTTAACTTGGGCTTCCCGGGTAGTTCAGTGGTAAAGAACCTACCTGCCAAGCAGGAGACACAGGAGATGCAGATTCGATCCTTGGATCAGGAATATCCCCTGGAGAAGGAAATGGCATCACATTCCAATATTCTTGCCTGAAAAATCCAGTGGACAGAGGAGCCTGGTGGGCTATAGGCCCATGGGGTTGTAAGAGTCAGATACAACTGAGTAAGCATGTATGCCCCATGTTACTAAAAATATCTAAAATGCTAGAATAAACTGGCATGTGGAAGAGATTCAGGAAACATTTACCCAAATAATGGACTGTATATGATATAAGTAAATTGTTTGCAAAAATCAACCAGGACACCTCCCTTGAAGTCTAGACTATTCTTAATCCACGTGTGGCCTCCAGGACACTTTGGTCTTTAAATTCCAATTCTTTTCCTACATATAACTTTCCCAACCACAAGCAGACTTCGTAACTTCAGATTCCATCGTTTGGATCCAGTAACCCTACTTTTCTGGGAAGTTCTTTGGAAAAAGTATAACATTAACAATAGGCAGTGTTGCATTGAATTTAATAAGTAGTCTTAATTTTTCTATTTAATTTCAAGATTAAATGAAAGCTTAGATAAAGTTTTGGTGCTAATAAGCATTATTATTCAAGCATGTATTTCTGTATCTTTAACATAATGTTCCCTTTCATGGAGTTCATCCAAGACCTTAAGCAATTCATTAGTAAATTCTAAAAGACCTAATTTTGCTCTCTTCATTATGTAGCACCATTACCTACACATTTCTTTCAGAATTCCTTTCAGGTTATTTGCTTAGAAACATTGTTCTATGAGTGGATCAGAAATCCTCTCTGCTGTTTATCCCCTTCAAGAATTAAAGTGGGTGAGAGGTGAAGTAAGAGATTTTGATCTCAAAACTATTTCTAACAGCTTTTATTTCTTCATTTCTCCAAATTTTGTTTTGTTCTTCCACCCCTGCTTATTTCTAACTAAGCTAAAATTTCTCTTTTACAAAAGCCCAGGATCTAAGCTAGGTGAGATGTCATAAATATTCGTATATAGGTAAACCTTGACGTCTGCAAAACAATCAAGCAAACCAACCCAAACTCAAGTTAAACCAAAAATGAATCAGACATAGACTTCCTCTCTCTCTCTGATACTGTTAACATTTTTCCTGCTTTGACCATCAAATTGCTATAATATAATTTTTATGCTTATTGACAGCTTTAAAGGATTAAAAACAGTATAAATTGCAGCAAATTATATAGCTCCCTATTATTGAAACTTCAATTCATATCAAACTGACAGTTGGAAGAAAGCATTCTTTTATATCACCCTACAAAAATTCATCGAAAATGACCTTTCTGAATAATTGATGAGGATTTTTTGTCTTTGTTGCAACTTTCTAAGGTGCGCACACCACACTGTAGCCATATTATTCCAATGGACTGTGCAAAGCCTAATTTGCAACTATTCCTGTCAGCTTTTCTCTAATTGGTGATATTTGTTAGGAAACTCTTCTAAAGCCAGAATAGATAAAATAGTTTTAGGACATAATCTGTTTCACTTAATTTACAAATAAACCCATTGGTTGAACACTGTCCAATGTGCTGTATAACAGATGATGAAAGTCAGTATATATGGGTCAGTTTTCCCCTTCCTACAGGTTAGAAGAATACTAATCAAAGACAAATGATAATTTAAAGGTCAGAATTTTCACAATCTATGTGAAGATAATGTGCATTTATAGCATGCGTTTAATGATGGTCTAGTTATGAAGCATAAATACAAAAGCTAGTATATTCTATGATCAGTATTTATCAAACTATATACAACAAAGCAAGAAATAGCCAAATAAGTCATTTATAGTCACTTAAACCAATTTGAAAAGTGTACCTGCAAACTCTAGCTAATCATATGCTATTAACTTATTGTGTTAATGGTACCCCTGATTAATATATATATATATTTATATATGTGTACATGTGTGTGTGTATATGAAACAGAAAGCAATAAATATCACCTCTAATTATATCACCCTGACTAATCACAGCCCAAGGAGATTTTTCAGTAATTAATATATATAAACGTAGCTGTAGATATTTAAAATCTATGGCCATGCCATTCCTTCTGTAACCATATAAATTATTGAATATGTTTTCACAAAATAGGAGTCATAACATATACATAGTCTTATATCCTTAAAATTATTTCGTGAAATATCTAAAATATACAAATATTCATTTTCAGACTAAATTGAATCTTAACATCATGCTATGTTTACTACAGTTTCATTGTTTTAGAAAATATATGATAACTGAAACACAGTTAAAGCCCCCTGGGAAAAAAACCATCTGATTCTATTACCCTTTACCAAGGTAATCCCAAACATGAATTTACTGTTTATCATTCTCATGCATATTTTAATATGTAATGTATATTTACATATTCCTAAACATAATATAGTCTTGTGTTGGAGAAAAGTTTAAGTAAATTAAATCGTACTTTATACGGCACTCTGCAACTTGCTACTCCTGCCTATTAGGTGTGGAAATTTATCTTTGCTAATAGATATATCTCTCATTCAGGTGTTCTCATACTTTCTCTGCAACAAGCCTGAGTCTCTTGAGTTCTTTATCATAGGTGCCCAATAGATGATTCTGATACATGCCAAGGTATAAGAACCAGTATTCTAGTTTGTTTTATTTGCATTGTATTGTATATCATTGCATAAATACACCACAGTTTATTTATTCTCTCTTGGCTGAATGTTTTATGTTATTATTACTTGATTTTGCTTTTGCAAGTAAAATACCATGTGAAATGCTAAGCAATGCAATATTGCCCTTTAGAGTTGTTATACCAATTTATAGTCCCATTGCTGTGCCTATCTGGTTCTGATTTGCCTGGAACTTCCTCAGTGTTAGCAGAGGTATCTTGGCAGACTGGCACAGTTGATTATCCTAATGAGAGTGGATAGTTTCACATACCCCAAAACATTAGTATTGTCCCACTTTTTTAAAATATAATTTTTGGTCAAAGGGAAGGGATTAAAAATAGTAACTAATATTTGTTTTATTTTGTATTTTTTGATCAAAAGAATGACTGATTGCTTTTTTATATCTATTAATCCTTCAAATTTACTCCTCTTTTTCCTTTTTTATAAGAGAATGCTTATTCTTTCATATAGATACTTGAGTTTTTATGAATTTTAAGCATTAAAAATCATAAAAATCCATTTATCATTCATACATTACAAGTATTTTATGGAAGTCTGTGCTGGCTTGCTTTTACCCTTTTCTTTATTTTGCACAAATTTCATCTTTCACAACATCATATTTTTAATCTTGTATGTTTCATGCTTTGTTTTGTACTTAATCTAAGAATCCTTTCTGTATACTGTGCTAATAACTTTAATTTACAGATTTTTTTCCTAACATTTTAGAATTTTACTTTTGACACTATATCTTCAGTATACCTAGAGTTATATGTGAAGTAAAGAGTCAATTTTACTTTTCTGCATATAAATAATGAACTATTAAAACACTATATATTGAAGTCTGTTTTCTAATCACTGATTTATAGTATTATTTATGTCCCAAATCTATTTTTTAATATATTTTACTTTAATTTATTGTTTCTATATTTAGTGCAATTAGTCTATGTTGTAAACACTGTTTTATCTCATCCCAACTAATTTAATTTTATTTTAGTTTTAAATTAGACATAATATCTCATAGAACAAGTGATTTCAATTGTTCTTTTTCAATAGTCTTGCTATTTGTGACCCTTTGCTTTTCTGTTTAAATTTAGTGGTACATTGATTCAGTTGTATTTAAATGTGATTTGGATTCAAAGCATATTCAATTAATAGAATAATTTAGAAAGAATTGTTATCATAATGTCAGTGTTCCCATCCATGAGCATGGTATATCAGTCCATTCAGTCAATTCTTTACTTTTTGAGTAGTTTTTCTTCTGTCCTAGAAGTTTTACATATATTCTTATATGCTGTTACATAATGGATATATTTTATAATTTTTTCATACTGATATCTACAAACACTATGTTTTTGTCTGCATGTTACATTTTCATTATGAAGTAAATGTCTGAACATATGTAGATAATCATACATTCTAAAAATGGAAAGGGCTTTTAATTTTTTTCCCTAACTTATATAGCTGTGATTTCTTTTACTTATTCTATCATCCATTTAGCAAGTGTTAAATAGAAATAATAAGGAAAGCCAAACTTCTTATGTTTTTGAATTTCTGAGAGTGCTTTTAAATTTTCCCCATTAAGTAGCAGTTGGGTTAATATATGCCTTAATGGTTTAAGAAATTTCTCTTCAACATTATATTTTCAGACTGTAAAAACAGTTTTTCTTTGCATATCATAAGTGAGTACAGCATTCTGAACACTTCTGAACACATGCATTGAAGTGATTATATTTGCCTTTTAGATGCAGTGGTAGGCAGTTACTAAAACAGGACCCAGTGACTTCTACTTCCTAGTACCCGTGCAGTGTATAAGCTCACTAATACATGATGGATAAAATTTGTGTGACTTTATATTCTTGCATGTTCTAAATCTTAAAAAGAAAATATTTATTCTTTTGCCATTGAGTGTGATAACAGGTATCTTGATTGTAGGTGCCTTTTATAATAAAAGAATTTCAGATATCATTCTATTCCTAGTTTGCCAAATGCATTTCATTCATATGTGGAAATGATATGTTTCTTTCAAATACTTTCAAAAACATTGTGAATTACCTTAGTTGGTTTTTTTAAGCATTAAACTAACCTGCATTCCTGCAAAAATTCTACTTGATCATGATGTGTTAAACTTTTATACATTGCTGGATTTATTTTATAATTTTTATCAAAATAATTTGGACCTATGCTTATGAGGATGATTAGTTTGTAATTTGCTTTCCTTGTAAAGACTTGTCCTGATTTTGTGCGTGTAATGTGGTTATCACAAAATGAGCCTGGAAGTGTTCCTACTTCTATATTCTGCAAGAATTTTATGGCTTGCTATTATTTTTTCCTTAAATATTTGATGTAATTCTCCATTAAAGACATCTGGGCTTTTTGTTTGTTTTTGTTTTTATCACAATTACATATGTATTATAATTAAGAGTCAATTAAGTTTTCCTCACCATTTCCAACTCTTATGCCTTCCTTTTGAGTTTACTTTTATTCATATTAAAATATATCTTTCATGGACTTTTTTTCCCTCCTCTTGAACTGCTGTGGGTAGAAAAATTTTGTTTGTATATGGCTGAAAATATCTTTATTTTGCACTCTCTCATGGGTCCAGCTCCTGATGCTGAAGCTGGGTTGATAAATGCTGTGAACATATTGGTTTCTTTATTTTAGTCTTATCTCTGAAGTCAGAAAACTCCCGTCTCTGACCATGACTTGAAGCAAATTGAACAATTTTCTTTTTCCTTTACCCTGTAGGACCCAAACTCTCCAGGCCTGCATGGTTGCAGATACAGGGAACAGAAAGACTATAGTTTTTGTTTATTTGTTTGTTTTTTAGTGTCTGGTAAAAAACCTACTTTACTTAAATTTGAGTGAAGTTACATTATGTTGGCTTCCTCATTTGCATGTCACGCTTCATTGCTAAGTGTTTGAATCAGAGGGTCTACCCATGTACTTTGATTGCCATTTTCACCCACAAGTGGATCATAGTTTAACACTGCAGTGTAAAAACTCTATGTCATATCTACCAGTTGTATATAGGTGTCTAGGTATTACTAGTAACTAGGTTGTATCTTTTATTATAAACTTATCCACAGTTGCTAGTGACATGTGTGTATGCCAGATACTTGCTGAATGCTTACTGTGTACTAACCACTCTTCTAAGTATTTTATATGTATTAATTAATTCTAACAAAGACCAAATGAAGTAGCTATTATTGCTATCTCTGTTTAAAAGGTGAAAAATTGCAGTATACATAGATTAGGTAATTTTTCCAAGGGCAAGGAGAAATAAGTTGCCTAACTAGTACTCAAACCTAAGTTGTTTGACTACATCACTTAGATGTTTGATGAATGAAGAACAAAGATGAATATTCCTGATGACATCTGTCCATCCTGGCCTACCTCTTAATCATGCCTTACCCTGTCTTGTTGCAGTCATGTTCTGGCTTTATAAGAGCAAGAGACATACTTTATCATCTCATTATCCCTTACACCTAGCACTGAACTTAGAACTCTCTAGATTTATTGCAAATTGTTGTCGAGGGGCTCAATCAGACCTGGGTTAGGATTCGTTCCTGAGAATTCACTCTATATACTGGTTAAGTGGAAATAATGCCTTTCACTATTTTCTTACGAGGCCTATTCAAACTTATGAAGCATTCTATTTAAAATTTACTTTAAAAACACTAGCTCTGCTGGGGATACTGTAAGGAGACAGTTGTTTCCTATCAGCATTTTACAAAGTGTTAGGGAACGAAGCAAGCTTTGGGAGGACTAATAACTGGAAAACTCGCATTCTTATCAGAGCTTCTTTTTCAAAAGATGTAGAAGGAAATGAAACATATTGCTGTTTCTCCCCAGATAGTTTGACCATTTCTCAGCATGAGCTCCATATAATGTTATATGTAAGATCTTCAGATTAAAAAAAAAAATCCAACATGAGAAGATTAAACTTTTGTCATAAAATGTAGTACTATTCTGGTTATTCAAAATAAAAAGAAAATGAGAAATAAAGACATTTTATTCTCTCCAGTGTCATCTGAAATGCGGGGATGTGTTCAAAATCAGCATCTCCCAGTTGGAAATAAAGTCTCTGGGAAATTACTGAGGGATGTCAAGAAAAAACCTTGGCAAGGAGATTCAGGATGCACAACTGTGGGATACTTATTCCAACAGAGCAATTAGTGTCCACTTTTCCAGTTTCCCTGCTGAGAAGACAGCCCTGTCAACTGCCTTCTTGCTGCAGAAATAGTCCCCACTGCCAGCCCTCCTCTCTTCTGTGGCTTGCTTTTGTGTACAAATTGATACTTTGTTTGCCTTAAATGATCCAGACCCTGAGAACGCCTTGGGTTCTGAACTCTGATGCTGGCTATCAGCATGGGAAGGTACTATGGAAGGATCCCTGCTTGGAGATGACCGTCTCTCACCTAGGAGCGAAACTGCAGTGAGCGGCCAGACCGTGTAAAAGAGCTAAGTTTGGACAGTGCCACTCAAGTCTTCATGCTGTCCAGGAGACTCTGGGTATTAATTTATGCTTCGCGTTTTGATTGGTTCCAGCCAGGGAATTAAGTAGTTCCTTTCTCTCAAGTATATTCTAAAAGAGACTGAGGCTTAAATCAGCTAGATGTTTGTCTGTCTTTAAGTAAATGCGTTAGTAAGAAGAGCTATACAAAGTCAAATAGATTATTCTTCCCTGTCATTCTGGCAGATAATGGAGACACAGGAAGACTCCTGTAAACTGAACCAGTGGGACGTCTTGCCTCTTCCATCTCTAGGGAGAATTCATTCTGCCTGATCCATTAGTCTCCATTTAGATCAAATTGCAGCCTGTGAAGGGCTTTACTCCTGAAATATTTTACCAAATGGTAATTCCAAAACCCCCAGCATAACTTATGACATGACTGATAAAAACTGATAAGATATCAAATGTACAAAAAAGACAGGATTTATGAACCTTTGCCAGTGAGACACAGTAGAAGAACAACTAAGAATCACAGAGCCTTTAGAGAAGTTATATATCCAAACACCCCCTATCCTAAGAATCAAAACCAACAAACACTGGTTAGTGAAAAATTTTCACCTTTGGTTGGATAACCTAGGTAATATGAACTTAACATCAACAACAACAAATATATATATATATGTATATGTATATATATATATATATATGTATGTATGTATAAGCTTTTTCTCAAAACACACCTTCCTCCTTTAGATATGCCTCTCCACCCTACCCCCTTCATTTTTCTGTTATAAAGCAGATGCGAAAATGGGATGTGTTGTGTTCTGATGCATAATGCATAGTGGTTACAAAATCTAAATGGCTAGATTATCAATTTGGAGTATGTGGAACCAAAACTGTGATTCCCACAACACTTCAGATATTGATATATGTCCATAAAGCCAAATCTAACATGGGAGAGATGTAATCAGTCTCTACTGCATCTCTGTGTTCTTGTCTGACACTAGGTTAGATAAGAAAGAAAAAGCAGGAAAAAAAAAAGAGGGTCAAAAAAAAAGGAAGCTTATGATTAAAGAGCTAAGAACATAGGAAGTAGGAGGATGTACAGCAAATAAATGCAATGCTTTACTGGTCAAAAAGTGCTTCAAGATATCTGTGTTCCCTGGATCCTCGCAACAGGAATTTGAGATAGCTCCTGACTAGTGGCGTTGTTCATGTGTTATTTGTAGGGATCCTGGTGTTCGCAGTAAAAGCAAGAGGCTCCAAGCCTTTCAAAACAAGAACCCAGGATTACTGATTCTTTATCCAAGTATAGCCACATGACACTGCACAAAACGTGTAGGATGTGAGGATGAAATTCATAATTGATAGGAAATATAATTGCAGAAAATAAACCTATTAATTTCACATTGTTAGGGCTGTTCACAATATTAATATCATTTTGTTGCAATTGCGATGCATACCCCAAGAGGGGATGGAGTTTTTTTTTTCTTACTTTCCTCAATATAGCTGATGATGAGCATCTAGAAGTCACAAGATAAATAATTTTTGAATGAACATTTAGAAGTAGAATAAACAGGTTTGTAAACAGATGGTGCTGAGCTTGTAAAATCACTTTAAATGTTTGGCCTTCAGTTTTGTAAAAGGCAAACAACAACAAAATATAGTTGATCTGATTTCTGAAATGTTTTCAAGTTCAAATGAAATTTTACTCATAAAAATATTTTTATTTCCATTATTTGAAAGTTCTTTAAGGTTACAATCATTTTAATTGTGTAAAGAATTATAAAGATTACACACTTCAACCATGATTGATGATATGTTGAGATATTTTTTTCTAAACCAAATCTTAATTTCTGAATCATATTGGAGCACTTGTTCTCCAAAATAGTACACAATTCTAAAAGTATTCCCAAATAGATCAGAAAGTGAATTCTTTAGAGTTATGACCTCTCTAATTTATTCTTGCAGTACCAGCACCTGAAACGCTGGTGATATAAGAATAAATGAAGCTCACTAAACTGTATTGACAATTATAGTGGTCGTGATGATGCTTTAAGATCACACACACTCACACTTTCTAATTCATGATATTTAATCTTGGCTGATTAAGATTCTGTTTATATGATGGCAACAAAACATTAACATTAGAATCCCTGGATGTGGGCTACATATGGTGTCTATATTTTAATTATTTATAAGCTAGTACAAACACAAGACTTTGACAGTTTTTGTTTCCTTTTATTTTGTCAAGTTTCTCCTACTTAGTACAGAGCTCCGAACTAGTTTCAGGCTCAAGTTGTTTTATTTTAAAGCTTTTTATCACTAGTTGAAAGTAATATTTTATTTTCTTTTATTTGGGAGGAAAATGAGCATTTTCATGATGAGTAAAACATGTCTGAAGCTTCTCAAGTAATTTACTCATGGTTGAGAATAAGCAGGAGTGATTAGAGCTTCAAATCAGAAAACTTCAGAGAGCCAGAAGCTATCAAAATGTGCAGCTTTAATGAACGATTTCTCACTCATGGCTGTGTGGCAATCACCACTGATACCCTCTCTAGTTTTTTCCAAAGCATATATAATTGAGCAAATCATCTAAACCCCCCACAAGCAGGCAATTATTCAACTACATTGATGCAGAATTACTGGGTCCAACACTTCATTAGAATATACCATAATCCCTTGTTCTCATCTTAACCTTCTCTGTGAAAAATCTAATTCATCCCAAACTGACACAGTGTCCTGTTGGTTATGCAAATAGTGGCATTGCAGGAGACAGGGTTTCAAGCCACTCTTCTATCTTCAGTCCCATGTGTAGGGCTCTTATCCAAATCTTTAAATAGAGCCTAGGAGTTCTAATAATTATTCAACTAACATATATAACTCCCTTTGTGCTTCTTTTTGAAAATGTGCTTATCTTTTTCCCTTACAGAAGAGAGAAAGAGACATTGACAGGGAGATTGAATGGCACTGCCAATACCAGAGGAATAGCAGGGACAGAGAGCAGAGGGCACTTTGGTGCAAGGGAGATGATAAGAAAAGTATAAAGCTGCCAGGGGGAGGATGGTACTGCCACCCCTCACCTTCTCTCCATTCTGTAGCCCAACTGACCTTTTTCCAGACCCTGTCTTTGCATTCTATTGGAAAGAGAATGACATTGGATCCTCCCTGCCTGGGCTCAGGTGCTATTATCTGTCCCTGACTAGAGTCCATCCTTGACCATATTATTTAATATCTCTGAGCTCATGAAAGATAAGAATTACATGCTCTGGAAATCTGGGACAACTAGTACAATGCCAGACACGTAGCTGCAGGCACATAGACCCCCTAATCTGATGAAGGATGTTCCCCCCTGAAAAGCAATGAATATTTTATAAACATCTTCTATTTCTAAAGGGATATGACTTGAGAAGCATGATAGGAAGACATTTTGACAGAAACTTGATTGTTGTATGGGCCCTGGGATAATATACTTCTGAAAGAGTATATTCCTTCATTCCTGAGTCATGATTTCAATTTACTTTTTTCCAACTTGCCAGTTTGTGATTCAAATCAAGTTAAGCATTATAACATTAACTAAAAAATATGCTACTTTACACTTTTATGTCATTTTCATGAGAACTCAGAAGACTAGTCCCCCACTTTCCTAATAATAACAAGAATAATGGAAATTTTACATTTTATGGAGTACATACTATGTGGCCCGTGTTAACTGATATCTGTGAAGTATTTCATTTAATTCTCACAATATCTATGACCTCACTGCTGTTTTTATCCTCACTTTACAAAAACCTGTGTGTCTGTGTCTGTGTGCTTAATTTCTCAGTCTTGTCTGACTCTTTGTGGCCCCATGGACTGTAGCCCACCAGCCTCCTCTGTTGATGGGATTCTCTAGGTAAGAATACTGGAGTGGATAGCCAGTCCCTTCTCCAGGGTCTCTTCCAAACCCAGGGATCAAACCCAGGTCTCTTGCACTGCAGGTGGATTCTTTACATCTGAGCCAGAAAGCTTATAGACATTAACTTGGCTAAAGGTACACAGTTATTAAATTCCTGAGTGAAGAGTCAAACTCAGGCCCTCTCTATATACCTAACTAACCTTCTGTCCCAGGCAGTCTACCAGCTGCTTCCTTCTCTTAGATGGTCAGCTCTCTGATCTTCCTTTTTGTTCTATGGAGGAAAACTGCTGCCATGAAACAAATCACTGTTTTTCAGCTCATCTGAGACAGCTCTCACCTTGCTTCTAGTTAGACCTAGCCGTCTCACTGGCTGTTTGTGAAACACTGGTCCTCAACCTTGGCTGCAGAGAGGAATCACCTTGGGAACTTTAATAGTGGTGTTTGGGCTCCGCTTCCAGGGGTTGATTTAATTTGTCTCATCCCAACTAAAGAACTTTTAAAATGTCCGCAGATGATTCATAGGTGAAGCAGCCCTTGGGACGTACTGCTCTTCAACTTTGGGCCTTACACACTCTTCTTTCTGACTGCAGCCAAGTGGAATCTTACAGATCTGGTCCTGAATTGGAGTTATGTGGTATTCAAGTTAAGTATGAAATATAAGTTTGGAAAGGATGAAAAAATGAGAGTGACGATGATGATAGCCAGTTACCATTTGTTGAAGGTTGCTCAATGCTACTGATTTACATATATTTACATACATCATTAATTAGGCTATATCACCACTTTTCTTCAGAATCAAAGGCATGGGGATTGAAATTAGTTGACCCCCAAATCCAAACCAGGTGTGCCACTTATTGTGGGTGACTTCAAATCTCTGCTTTTAATTGTATGATTAAGTCTATGAAGGAGAAAATGGTGGATAGGTTTGGACATTGATGGTGATTATTGAAAGACTTAGGGGAAGTTTTATGCAGGGTCTTCAAAGTTGGTTGTATGGCAGGGTGAAATGGAATAGGAGGAATGGATTTTAGTTCCAGTCAGCTTTCTCTGGAGCAAAGCCAGTTAACCACAAAGAAATCTGCTCTTGGGTGCTACAAGCTAAATGTGTTAAGAGCTGGCAGCAGAATTATTCCCATGAGGAAAGTCAACCGATCCACCATAGGGCAGAAATCAGAACAGGGAAAGTCAGGTGATGGGGGCATGCAGGACAAGCCAGAGAATTAACTTGTACAAAACAGAACCTGTAGGTATCTGATGGCCAAAGAGAAAAATTTATTTTGAAGATAAAGATTATTATTATTATCCATTGGCAAGGCAATCAGTGAGCTGTCAGGGAGTAAATAAGCTCAGGCATAGTTTATGAACATTCTCTGATGTTTATAAATGTCTCTCTGTGTTTGGGTTTGCTTCTTTATTAAAACCAAGCAACAACAACAGTAAAACTTAGTCTAAAACATTAGCTAAGATAGAAAGTAGAAGCTTGGAAATTTAAAGAAACAAAGATGTCTGCTCATGAATTTCAGGATATAACAGTGGTATTTGAGGGAAAATATATATCTAGGGGCAAGGCTCTTCCCCGGTGGCTCAGAAGGTAAACGCCTCTGCCTACAATGCGGGAGACCCGGGTTCGATCCCTGAGTCAGGAGGATCCCCTGGAGAAGGAAATGGCAACCCACTCCAGTACTCTTGCCTGGACAATCCCATGGACTGAGGGGCCTGATAGGCTATAGTTCATGGGGTCACAAAGAGTCGGACACCACTGAGCGACTTCACTTCACTTCATAAATCTAGGGGCAAGCCTTTGGTACCCAGAGTACTAAGCAGAGACAGTCATTTCTGGAGAAGTAACAGTGGAATTCCAGCTAATAAAGTGTATTAGTGTGTTTTCAGAAAAACTTATCAGCATAAGGCAGCAGATGATCACCTCTAGATGAAAATAATAGTTATTATGACAAAGCTATTTTGTAAATCTTTGTATTGCCCTTTTTATAATATTTTGTATTTTTGTTGTTTTTTAAATTAATTTTATTAGAATATAGTTGCTTTGCAATGTTGTATTAATTTCTATTGTACAGCAAAATGAATCAGCCATACGTGTACATATGTCCCCTCCCTCTTGGATTTTCTTCCCATTCAGATCCCTGCTGTGCTTTTGGTAGAGTTTCCTGTGCTATATAGTATGTTCTCATTGGTTTTCTCTTTTTTACATTGGCATCAATAGTGTATATGTGTCAATCCCCAAATCTCAATTCCTCCCAACCCTGCTTTCCTCCTTAGTATCCATATATTTGTTCTCAATCAAAAATAGTTTTTCTATTGTTGTTCAGTCACTTAGTCACATCTGATTCTTTGCAACCCCATGGACTGCAGCACACTAGGCTTCCCTGTCCTGTATTTTTTACTGAGCTATAATTGATATAACAACATTCATTTCAGGTATACAACATGATGATTCTATATTTGTATATATTGTGAAGTAAGTCTAATTAATATCTAATGTCACCATACATAGTTACAGAATTACTTTCCTTGTGATGGGAACTTCCAGGATCTACTTTCTTAGCAACTTTTAAATATGTGATATAATGTTAACTACAGTTATGATGCTGTATGTTACATCCCCATGACTTATTATCACATAATTGGAATTTTGTACCTTGTGAGTTGCCTTAATCATTTGGCCCACCATCACCCCCTATGTCTGGCAACCACCAGTCTATGAACTTATTTTCTTTTTTAAGATTATCTACATATAAGGGAAATCATACAGTATATGTCTATCACTTTCTGTCTTATTTCACTTAGCATAATGCCTTCAAACTCCATCCATGTTGTTGGAAAGGCAATAATTTATCCTTTTTTACAGCTGAATAATACTCCACGGTCTACATATGCACTACATTTATCCAGTCATCTGTTGATGGACTCTTAGGTTGTTCCCATATCTTGGCTATTGTAAATCATGCTGTGGTGAACATAGGGGTACATATATCATTTAAAGTTAGTGTTTTTATTTTCTTCCAATACATGCCCCAGAATGGAACTTCTGGATCATATGATAATTTTATTTTGAGTTTTTTGAGGAATCTCCATATAGTTTTCTTTAGTGGCCACCCCAGTTCACCCACCAACAGTCCAGAGGGTTTCTTTTTCTTTTAACATCACCAAAACCTGTTTCTTGTCTTTTCAGCCTTTCTAACAGATGTTCTCTCTCATCATGATTTGCATTTCCCTAATAATTAGATGTTGATCATCTTTGCCTGTGTGTTTTGGCCATCTGTATGTCTCTGGACAAATGTCTATTCAGAGCCTCTACCATTTTTTAGTTAGACTTCTTTCTTGCTGAGTTGTACGAATTCTTTACATATTTTGATATTATTCAGCCCTTATCAGATTTATGATTTGTGATTATTTCTCTCAGTCAGGAAGTTTCATTTTCAATGTGTTCATGGTTTTCTTTGCTGTACAGAATTTTTTTTTTTTAGTTTGACATAGTCCCACCTATTTTTGTTTTTGTTGCCTTTGTATGCATTATTTCAATTATAAATTTTCAACATACTCTGAGGTAAATTGAATAGATGCCCATTTTATAGATTTTAAAAAAAAGTCAATGAAGACACGTGCCAGCATACACTTGTGATGGGCATGAGCACTATTGTCCTTTTTTAAGAACTGTCTTTGGCAGTGTTTAGCCTTCCTGTGGAGAATAATCACAGATGATCTTTAGCAACACGAGATGGCATCTGTGGAAGATGAATTTGTTGCAGATTTCATACTTCTGATACTTACTCCATAGGCTTTTCTGAGTTTCTGCATACTTCTCAGTGTAAATGTGAACTCTTTCAGAGGAAGAATGTAAAATATGAAGCCACAAAGCTTGAATTATTTTTTGGTAAATATGAATCAGTTATGTGATACCTACATTGATGATTTTTAAGGCCTCATAAGCAAATTTTGCAGAAAAGAAATGTTAGAGAAAAAAACAAGAAGGGTAACAAATAAATGACTGGAGCAAAGTACATGTATGTTAGTACTGATACTGCTGCTGTTTTGTTGCTAAGTTGTGTCTGACTCTTTGCAACCCCATGGTCTGTAGCCCACTAGGCTCCTCTGTCCATGGGATTTCCCAGGCAAAACTGGAGTCGGTTACCATTTCCTTCTCTGGGGGATCAAACCCGTATCTCCTTCCTAGGATTCTTTATTACTGAGCCACCAGGCAAGCCCCTGTTAATACTAATAGATTGACTTTAATTCAATCCTCATTACTTCTATTATCTCCTTATGATTTTTGTTTTTGGCCTGTAACCTTTTTGGCTTTGGCTTATAGTAACATGTGTGTGCTGGCAGAGTACCAATTGTGCATCTACAGATACTGTTGCTATAAATGAGGAGGGCCTTGACACTAAGACTCGTGTGATCAATTGCAAAACCTGACTAGGACACACCTACTTCTTCCTCTATCCCCTGTCACTGGATTCAGCCAAAGGAAACAGTCACCATGCTCTGAATGAGTTTACTTCAAATAGGTATGTATTCAGCTCAAATTTCCCCAATTGTCTTCATTAAATTCTTCATTTGTGCCATCCAGAAATGGGGCAACAAGATGTCAGCAAAGGTCTCTTAGATTTTGCCTTATATATCTTTATAAATATAGATTTGACTGCAAAGTTTATTTTTGTACTAAATAGCAAAGCTACTAATGTGGTTGGTAGATGTAAAATATATACATATATATGGAATTTAGAAAGATGGTAACGATAACCCTATATGCAAAACAGAAAAAGAGACTCAGATGTATAGAACAGACTTGTGGACTCTGGGAGAAGGCGAGGGTGGGATGTTTCAAGAGAACAGCATCGAAACATGTATATTATCTAGGGTGAAACAGATCACCAGCCCAGGTTGGGTGCATGAGACAAGTGCTTGGGCCTGGTGCACTGGGAAGACCCAGAGGGATCGGGTGGAGAGGGAGGTGGGAGGGGGGACCGGGATGGGGAATACATGTAAATCCATGGCTAATTCATTTCAATGTATGACAAAAACCACTGCAATGTTGTAAAGTAATTAGCATCCAACTAATAAAATATATATATATATATATATATATATATATATACTGATAGTCTTAAGTCTCATAGATTTTATGAGTGAAGAGGATTTCCTCTAAATTTTTAATTATCAAAAGAATAGTTTCTGTTGAAACACTTGTACAAAGGACATCTTTAAAAGTACAACGAATGCTAGGTCTCGTTTGGTAGAAGTTCATAAAATGCCATAGATTTTTATGTACTGATAGTGCCCTAGAAGAAACGGAGACTCAGACTCTTCTGGGTTTAGCAGCTAGGCTAGAGCAATTTAGCAAAAAGGCAATGGCACCCCACTCCAGTACTCTTGCCTGGAAAATCCCATGGACGGAGGCTGCAGTCCATGGGGTCGCGAAGAGTCGGACACGACTGAACAACTTCACTTTCACTTTTCACTTTCATGCATTGGAGAAAGCAATGGCAACCCACTCCAGTGTTCTTGCCTGGAGAATCCCAGGGACGGGGGAGCCTGGTGGGCTGCCAGCTATGGGGTCGCACAGAGTCGGACGCGACTGAAGCGACTTAGCAGCGGCAGAGCAATTTAGAGGCTTGTCAGAGGTAGCAAAGTCAGTAAGTGGCAAATGGATAATGAACCTACATCTCTCGATGAACATTCTAGGGCATAGACACCCTCCATGTGTGACATCATTGGATAATTACAGTGAGCCAATTATTATTATTATCATCTTCACTTTACAGAAAGAAAAGTAAGCAAATGAGTAAGTGAATATAATCAAAATGATTAAGTAAATTGTTCAAAGTGATAGCAGTGGGATATGAAGCAGGGCATTTTTTTCACTTCAAAATACATTCACTTATATAAAACACTTATTGAGTGTCTCCAATATTCTCTGGAAAAAAAATAGAAAATTAAAATAACTATTTTAATTAATGAAATTAAAATTATTATTAAACTAGAATTAAAATTTATTAAAATATAATTTTAAATTCTATGAAAATTTTTGTTGATTTATTAAATTCTAATAAAAGTATTTATTTAATAAAATTATTTACATCAATTTTAGTAAAATATTAAAAATTCTATTTTAATTAGAATAGTTCTATCTTAATTCTAATTAATATAATCTAAAAATTATATTCTAGTAGAATAATTTAAATTAAAATAGAAAGTTAAAATATTCAGTTCTAACACCTCCACACATGGATGTAACTAAGAAATAAACAAATAGACATGTATAAATAAAATATTACATTATTTTTTCTTTTTGGCAAAGTAATGTCTTTAATAGACATGTATTTAAAACTATTCACCCCCAAATTTTCTCACTTCTCCATTTTGCTGGAGTAGTAGCCAAATATATACGAGCAACTCCCACTTCCATCGTCAACTTGCTGACAAGATGCTTCAACTCTCCAAGCCTCAGTTGTTTCACAAGTAAAATGGGTTTTTGGGTTAAGTGAGTAGCTTTCTGGACCTCTCTGGTAGCTCAGCTGGTAAGGAATCCACCTGTAGTGCAGGAGACCCCAGTTCGATTCCTGGTTTGGGAAGGTTCCCTGGAGAAGGGATAGGCTACCCACTCCAGCATTCTTGGGCTTCCCTGGTGGTTCAGATGGTAAAGAATCTGCCCACAATGTGGGAGAACTGGGTTTGATCCCTGGAATGGGAAGATCACCGAGAAGAGGGCACGGCAACCCATTCCAGTATTCTTGTTTGGAGAATCCCCATGGAAGGAGGAGCCTGGTGGGTTACAGTCACAAAGAATCAGACAAGAATGAGCAACTAAGTTCAGTTCAGTTCAGTTGCTCAGTCGTGCCCGACTATTTGTGACCCCATGGACTGCAGTACGCCAGGCTTCCCTGTCCATCACCAATTCCATGTCCATCAAGTCGGTGATGCCATCCAACTATCTCATCCTCTGTCATCCCCTTCTCCTCCTGCCTTCAATCTTTCCCAGCATCAGGGCCTTTTCTAATGAGTCAGTTCTTTGCATCAGGTGGCCAAAATATTGGAGTTTCAGCCTCAGCATCAGTTCTTCCAGTGAACAGTCAGGACTGATTTCCTTTAGGATGGACTGGTTGGATCTCCTTGCAGTCCAAGGGACTCTCATGAGTCTTCTCCAACACCACAATTCAAAAGCATCAATTCTTAGGTGTTCAAGCTTTCTTTGTAGTCCAACTCTCACATCCATATATGGCTACTGGAAAAACCATAACTTTGACTACATGGACCTTTTTCAGCAAAGTGATGTCTCTGCTTTTTAATATGCTGTCTAAGTTGATCATAGTCAAGGCTATGCAAAGAGTTGACTCATTGGAAAAGACCCTGATGCTGGGAAGGATTGGGGGCAAGTGGAGAAGGGGACGACAGACGATGAGATGGCTGGATGGCATCACTGACTCGATGGACATGGGTTTGGGTAGACTCCAGGGGTTGGTGATGGACAGGGAGGCCTGGCATGCTGTGATTCATGGAGTCTCAAAGAGTCGGATACGACTGAGTGACTGAACTGAACTCAGCTGAGGTTGATCATAGTTTTCCTGCCCAGGAGTAAGCATTTTTTAATTTCATGGCTGCAGTCACCATCTGCAGTGATTTTTGGAGCCCCCCAAAATAGTCTGTCACTGTTTCCATTGTTTTTCCATCTACTTGCCATGAAATGAGGGGACCAGATGCCATGATCTTAGTGTTCTCAATGCTAAGTTTTAAGCCATCTTTTTCATTCTCCTCTTTCACTTTCATCAAGAGGCTCTTTAGTTCCTCACTTTCTGCCATAAGGGTGGTATCATCAGAATATCTGAGGTTACTGATATTTCTCCTAGCAATCTAATTCCAGCCTGTGCTTTATCCAGCCTGGCATTTTGCATGATGTACTTTACATAAAAGTTAAGTAAGCAAGGTGACAATATACAGCCTTGACATACTCCTTTCCCAATTTGGAACTAGTCTGTTGTTCCATGTCCAGTTCTAAATATTGCTTCTTGACCTGCATACAGATTTCTCAGGAGGAATGTAAAGTGGTCTGGTTTTCCCATCTCTGGTTTTCCAAGAGAATTTTCCACAGTTTGTTGTGATCTATATAGTCAAAGGCTTGGGTGTAGTCAATAAAGCAGAAATAGATGTTTTTCTGAAATTCTCTTGCTTTCTCTCTGATCCAACAGATGTTGACAATTTGATCTCTGGTTCCTCTGCCTTTTCTAAATCCAGCTTGAACATCTGGAAGTTCACAGTTCACATAATGTTGAAACCTAGCTTGGAGAATTTTGAGCATTACATTGATAGCATGTGAGATGAATGCAATTGTGTGGTAGTTTGAACAGTCTTTGGCATTGCCTTTCTTTGGGATTGGAATGAAAACTGACATTGTCCAGTCCTGTGGCCCCTGCTGAGTTTTCCAAATTTGCTGGCATATTGAGTGCAGCACTTTCACAGCATCATCTGTTAGGATTTGAAATAGCTCAACTGGAATTCTGTTACCTCCACTAGCTTTGCTTGTAGTGATGCTTCCTAAGGCCCCACTTGACTTCACATTCCAGGATGTCTTGCTCTAGGTGAGTGATCACACCATCATGATTATCTGGGTCATGAAGATCTTTTTTGTATAGCTCTTCTGTGTATTCTCCCCACCTCTTCTTAATATCTTCGGCTTTTGTTAGGTCCATACAATTTCTGTCCTTTATTGAGTCAGTTCTAGAAGTTTGTGATGAACAGGGAAGCCTGAAGACTAAGTATAGATTGGCTTTCCAACTTCAATGTACAGAGATTAGCATTCCTGGAAGATACTTCAGGATCCAAGTGAAGTAAGAGTAAAGTGGCCTTGCAATTTGGGATTTTGGTCACCTCTGTAGTTTTGAGCAATAATTTGCTTTATGTAGTAAAGTTCAGTGTTTTGACAAAATTTGTTATTATAAAAAGTTTGAAAGCAAAACAAATTTAGTCTTAGGTTCATCATGGTCATATATGATTGTTCAGCATCATCCTTTAAGCCATCCATTATATTTCCCACATTGAATATCTATTGGACTAGAGACACATTTTTGGAGCAGTTGCTATGGTCTTTTGAGCAGAAACTTTTTGTTTCTCTAGAGGAAACTACCTCTTTTGATAGGACAACATGAACTTTCTCCCCAACATTTATTGACTATTAATTAACAAACTGAAATGATATCTATTGAAGGTGTATCACCTGGGGGGTGTGTGTGTGTGTGTGTGCACACGTGCGCGCACACGCGCACGCGTATCTGTTGTGAAATGAGCATCACAGTCAAGTTAGTTAATGTATCCATCACTTTTCATGGTTAAAATTTTCCTTCTTTATTTCTGTGGTGATAATGCTTAAGATCTACACTCTGAGCAAATTTCAAGTATACAGCATAGTACTATCAATCTTTATCACCATAATGTACATTACATCTTCCGGACTTATTCCTCTTACCTAACTGAAACTTTTTGTCCTTTCACCAACATCTCTCCACTTCTCTTCCACCTTGCCCCAGGTAACCATCTTTCTACTCTCTGCCTCAATAAGTCTGACTACTGTAGATTTTTTTATAAGGCTTTGTTTTGGTGTACCCATAATCTGCCTCAGATTTTAGAATATTAGAGGAAAGGAAAATTCTTTGGAATTAGCTCAGTCCTGATGTTGACTTATGATTCCACACTTTACTAGCTATGAATAGCTAGCTACACTGATGCTGCTAAGTCGCTTCAGTCGTGTCCGACTCTGTGCGACCCCATAGACGGCAGCCCACCAGGCTCCTCCATCACTGGGATTCTCCAGGCAAGAACACTGGAGTGGGTTGCCATTTCCTCCTCCAATGCATACATGTGACCCCATAGACAGCAGCCCACCAGGCTCCTCTGTCCCAAGGATTCTCCAGGCAAGAATACTGGTTGCCATTTCCTTCTCCAAGTCACCTAACCTCTCAGCTACAATTTTCTCATTTGTGATAGCAAAAAAAGTACAAATAATTGCATTTTTCATTCTAAGAGTTAAACAAAACAATGTATTTGCATGATTCAATATAATTTCTCACCCACAGTGTACTGATAAGATTTTTAACACTGTTTTTTCTCAAAAGTCAACTGTATAGTATTATAGTTACCAAAGAAAATATTTCTTGATAGAAAAGGCAAAGTACTATATCCAGTGAAGTTTCAAAAATCATGTGTTGGTAGATATTTTTTACATTGAATTAGAAAAGCACACGGAACACAAACCTTTGGGAGACAGTTTTCCTTATGTCTTGTGTTTTTTAACATCTCTTGTGTATTGTCATTAACTACCCTTTTGTTTTAGGCTATCTATTCAAGGACTTTGTACAGTAAATAGTCTTTGGAGATATAGATAATGTCTGCCTCCAAAGCAAAGGGCAGGTTTGTTTACTATGCATTATAACAAAGGTAACATTTCCCTTTCAGAGCAAAGTTTGGGTAGGCTTATTTGGAGCTCATTATAAAAGATTTGCATTCCCTAAGCTTGAGAGTCTTCAGCTATGATTCAAATCTACTCCATGCATAGCTCCACCTGGAACCCTCTGTTTCGCCTTCATGAGACTTGGAGGGCAAGGAAAACTGCAAACTTGTCATTCACGCTGATTACTGTGCCATGAATAATAGAGTCCTGTGTCTGTGATCCAAGGGTCTCATGTCTTCTGCCAGCATCCATAAATCTACGATAGGTAAAATTGTTAGCTGATAAGTAAGTAAAATCTCCAGACCTTTTACTAGTCTTGGGACACCTCAATATAATTATGATTATGTTCTTAAAAGTAATTTAGAGGAAAAAGCCTAAATATCCATCAACCGATGAATAGTTAAATAAATGTGATGTACCCAGATAATAAATATTATTCAGCCATAAAATAATGAAGCAATGCTATATGCTATAACATGAATGAACCTTGAAAACTTTGCTATTAAAAGAAAACAGACACATTTTTGGTGATTCTATTTATGTGAAATGCCCAGAATAAGGGAATCCATAGAGCCAGAAAGTAGATGAGTGTGCTCAGTTGTGTCTGACTCTTTGCAACCCCATGGACTGTAGCCCACCAGGCTCCTCTGTTCATGGAATTTCCCAGGCAAAAATAATGGAGTGGGTTGCCATTTCCTCCAGGGGATCTTCGCAACTCAGGGATCAAACCTGCATCTCTTGTGTCTCCTGCATTGACAGGTGGATTCTTTACCACTGACCACTTGGAAAGAACCAGGAAGTAGATTAGTGGTTTTTAATAGATTACATGAGAATGCGGTTGAGGGGAGGAAATCAGGACTCATGACTCATAGGTACTGTGGTTCTTTTTGGGTTGATGGAAATACTCTGGAATTAGACAATGGTGAAGATTGTATAGCATAATAAATACACTAAAAAACACTGCATTGTGTATTTTAAAATAGTGAATTTTATATTGTTTGCTTTTTTATCTCAATGGCAAAAATGTTGAAAAGGAATGAGGATGAGAGAGAAAGAGGAAGAGACAGGCTTGTCTGTTGCTGAGAAAGCATAGTTTAAGGCTAAAAGACATGAATCTGAATCCCAGATCTTCTTTTTACCATTAGCACCAACTTCATCACCTCTCTGCCTCATTTTCTGCATTTTATAACTGTTCAACAGAGTACCCACTCACAGGTTCATTGTGGAGATAAACAACATATGAGAATGCCTTACTGACTGACCCAGAGTTGATGTTAATTAATTAGTAAATATAGATATGACAGTGACAATTTCTTTAGAAAGAAATAAATGAAAAAGAAAAACCAAGCTAACCCTCTGTGATTTGCCACTGCATGTTTACAAATATATAACTGGGGATAGAATGAATCTACGACTTCCCTGGTAGCTCAGCTGGTAAAGAATCCACCTGCAATGCAGGAGACTCCAGTTCAATTCCCGGGATAAGAAGATCCCCTAGAGGAGGGATAGGCTACCCTCTCCAGTATTCATGGGCTTCCCTGGTAGCTCAGATGGTAAAGAATCCACTTGCAAAGTGGGAGACCTGGATTCAATCCCTGGGTTGGGAAGAACCCTGGAGGAGGGCATGGCAACCCACTCCAATATTCTTGCCTGGAGAATCCCCATGGACAGAGGAGCCTGGTGGGCTAGTCCATGGGGTCACAAAGAGATGGACATGACTGAGCAACTAAACACAGCACAGAGTGAATCTACCATGATTACTATAGAAGTGTGTCTCCCACCAATACTTAAATAAATGCATTTAAAATATTATTTATGTTTCTGCAAGTGATTGGAAGTATCCTTCCTTTTCACAGTTCTATAGTAAGAATAATACATTATCAACAGAATTTACATGCAAATAACTTTTTAGTGTACTTTAGTGGGGAGATGTTGGATAATTAAATCATATTGAGAATACATTTGTGATAGCTTTTCTGACTGTGGACCATGCTCATTTTAAGAAATGGTATATTGTTTTGTAGCCAAGATGGCAACATACGAAAGCTTTGCTTTATAAAAACAGTTTTCATTGCTTCCTTAAAATGATGACACTTTTTTACTGATAAGACTAAGATTCTTTAATGGAATGTATTTCATGAAGCTTAAGCATTACTGGAAGGAGAAGACAGCAAACATTACTGAGTGTTAGATGATGGGGCATTTTAATAAAGAGGACCGAAAGGCATTAAGATGTTGACACTGCATACACTTTCATCATTGTATGAAATTAAGCCAACTTGACCCACCTTCTTTCTGAATGAAACATTTTTACACAGTTGTGGAAACCCTACATGGGCCTTAGCCAATCAATGTTATTTAAATATTTAGCCATTAATTGAGAATATCATAAATGGTAGTTATTCTTCATGGCATTTGAAATAAGGCCATCAGAATCCACTCCTTTTTTTTTTTTAATTGTAACACCAGAGAGAACAGTAAAGAAGGGGTGAGCAAGAAAAAAACAAAAAGAATGTGTTGTGCCTGGTTAGCAAAGGCTGAAAGAGCATCCTTGGAGTTTCAAAGGTGCAGAGGGCAAAAAATATCAGCATATGAATCAGAGGGGGGAAAATATATTTAAAAGGTGGGGAATATGCTTCTGTTTTTTCTCTGGCTATTCTCATTCAAATTCCATTTTCACACCTCCCTTTCTATTCATTCTCTGTCCTTCACCTATCCCTTTTCTCTCCTCCCAAAGCCTCCCATGTTACCACATGCTGTCCTTGTTCCTCTACATATCATTTTCCACCATATAGTCTCTTCTTTCTGTCCCACACTTATTGCTTTAAGCCAATTTCCCAAGTTGGATCCAGGGGCCCAATAGCTGGCTTGGGAGTGTCTCGGCAGGGGCCCAAGCTGGAGGCAGTCAAGAGTGAGGGGCGTGGGCAGGGACTCCATACCTACTTCAGCTCAGTGCTGCTTGGATGGAAGCAGCCCTTGGGGCTTACAGAAAGGCCCTTGGAGAGAGTCGTTCTGTGCCAGCTGTAAATGCTGTCTAGGCCTTGGCATTTCAGTCCCTTGCACATTGAATGCAGAGCCTGACGCAGTTCCAAGTGTACTGAGCTGAATGAATGCAGTGTCAAAGGAAGAAGCAGCTGCTTGGGAAAAGGCATTGTGCCTTGGTGCATATGTTCCAATCTACGTGTAAGCACTTCTTTTCTTAGAGGATGTTCCAAAGTCCTTTTACCCAGTGTGAATTGTGAAAGTCTGAGAGATGAGGGGTTTTTTTTTTTTAACTCCTTCAAGGTACTACTCAACATTTTAATAGGTTTATATTTATTTTTAATAATTGTCTTCTATATGGCAAGTGTAAATGCTTTTGCAATTAGAGTAGAGGTTTTGTTTGTAAAGGCTATTGTAACAAAGTGCAACAGCTGTGATAGCTTAAACAGCAGGGAAGATTTATATTCTCACAGTTCTGAAGGCTAGAATCCAGGATCAAGGTGTCAGCAGGATCGGTTCCTAATGAGGGTCATGAGGGAATGTTCTGTTTCTCCTTGGCTTATAGATAGCCTCTCCCTTTGTCTTCACATTGCTTCCCTCTATACAGGTCTGAGTCCAAATTTCCATTTCTTATAAGGACAAGAATCATTCAATTAGGACCCATCCTAATCATCCCAGTAGGTCCCATTCTGACATCCTAGGGCTTAGGATTTCAACCTCTTAATTTTTGTGGGGAATACAACTCAGCCCAGAACAGGTAGTGATAAACCAAATTTTGTTTTACATAAATTTAAATAGAATTTTAAATTATTAGGTAAGAATTAAGTAAATATAAAACACATTTGTGCTTAGTCTTTCAGTTGTTTCCAACTCTTTGTGACCCCATGGACTGTAGCCCACCAGCCTCCTCTGCCCATGGGATTCTCCAGGCCATAATACTGGAATGGGTTGCCATTTCCTACTCAAGGGAATCTTCCTAACTCTGGGATTGAACCCAGGTCTCCCACATTGCAGGCAGATTCTATACCATCTGAGCCACAAGTAGGGAACTATTAAATACATTTATCCCTGTCAAAACACTAAATACAGATTACCTCCTCCCTCTGATATCTCAGAAGTGCAGACTTACAGATATAGAAAACAAATGTTTGATTACTGAAGGGGAAAGGGAACTGGAAGGATAAAATTCGGAGTTTGGGATTAGCAGAGACAAACTACTAGATATAAAATAAACAATGCGGTCCTACTGTATAGCACATGGAACTATATTCATTATACTATAATAAACTATAATGAAAAAGAATATGAAAAAAGACTATGCATATATATATGTGTAAAACTGAATCACTTTGCTGTACACCAGAAACTAACACATTACTGTAAATCGAGTATGCTTTAATTTTTTAAAAAAGGAAAATTGTTATCTTCAAGCTGCAGATTTTGCAAAACCCCAAATCTTGATTTTCAGTAAAGTAGAAATGCATTAAAAAATTACTATGTAGTACACCTGAAACTAACATAGAATTGATGTCAACTATATTTTAATTAAAAATTGATAGCAGCAAAAAATTAAGTGATGCATACACATATTACTGAGCAATTCCATTCCTAATTATTTAACCAAGTGAAATGAAAACATATGTTCACATAGAAACCTGCACATAAATGTTTCTAGAGCTTTATCGTAATTATCAGAAACTGGATAAAACTCAAGTGTCCGTTAACTGATGGAAGTATAAAAATAAAATCCATAGAATAGCATTCAGTGGAAAACCACTGAGTGATCAGTCAATCAATAAGGACAGAATTACTGATGTACAGAATAACATGGATGAATTTCAGATGAATTATGTTAAGGAAAAGAAGGGAGACTCTAAAAATGGACTCTGTGACTCTCTTCATATGACCTTCTTGTAAGGACAAAACTATGTGGACAACAAATTCCTGTTTGCAGATGTTAGCGATGGGAGGAGAGGTTGATTAAAATTGGACATAAGGGATTTTTCGAAATGATGGACTGTTCTATACCTTGACTGTGGTAGTATTTACAGAACTATATAAGTCTGTCAAAACTCATACAACTTTAAATAGAGTGAATTTTACTGAGTGTAATTTATAATTCAAATTATTGTTGTTTAGTCGCCTGGTCATGTCTGACTCCTTCTGGCCCTGTGGTCTGCAGCCTGCCAGGCTCCTCTGTCTGTGGGATTCTCCAGGCAAGAATACTGGAGTGGGTTGCCATTTCCTTATGTTCCCAAACTGGGAATTGAACACACATCTCCTGCATGCATCTTCTGCATTGCAGGTGGATTCTTTACCACTGAGCCACCAGGACAATCCTTATCTAAATAACTTGACTTAAAACAGTTTAAAAGTTAAAATTATCTGGCACATTAGATAAAAAGAGCATGCCACATGTCAAAGGGCATAAACAGGCATTTCTCAAAAGAATAATTAAATGGTCAAATAAAAAAATGTTCACCTTCAGTAGTGACTGGATAAGCCTAAAACTTGAAATGATATATCTGATATAGCTGACTGTAGTGTCTGTTTCATGTGTAAAATATATGTTTTCATAATTCTATAAAGAGCATGTATTTATTAAAGTACTTAAATGGGACAGTACAACAATGCATATCATAATTCTAAACTGTATAGATATTTGGTCCCAGCAGATCCACTGAAGGAAAAATCAGGTATAAATTTTTTTTTTAATCAATTAGTAAAGGTGTGCTTTCTAATAGGATAACTAGGAAAATCTTTGAAAGTTCAAAACTAGGGGCTGGACAAAATTAATCAAATGCATCTGTAAAGTGGAAAAAAATATAGGCATCAAAATGAGAGTGTGTGTATATATATAATATATATAGTTGTTACTTGTTGCTGATATGGAATATTAGGACACATTGCAAGTAAAATTTCAAAAAACAAAATAAAACATACAATATTACCATTTTAAGATGTATTTATAATCATTCTTTTCTACATGACCATCTATGATAGCTCATACACTTACAACATATACCCTGAAAAGATGTTCAAATGGTACATCACCTGCCAATGCAGAAGACACAGGTTTGATCTCTGGGGGTGGGGGGAGATCCCCTGGAATAGGAAACAGCAACCTATTCCAGTATTCTTGCCTGGAAAATTCCATTGACAGAGGAGCCTGGCAGGCTATAGTCCTTGGGGTCACAAACAGTTGGACGTAACTGAGCAATGTATATATTATATAAAGTGTCTTTAAACATACATGCATAAAACAAGGTTACTTACTAATTGGTATACAGAAATATTGTTGCCAGGGGCTCAGAGGAAGCTAACTCTGTAATTCTCCTAGGAGCAGTGGTTTAGTTTGCTAATTCAGTGCTCACACAGATGTTAAAGCACATAACTACTGTCAATGAATTGACTACATTTCACTTCAAAGCACCATTTTTTAGACAATAAAAATTTCCTGATAATCATAAAAATTTTCCTATGGGGACTAGATGTGATACTATTTTGGAAGCACAAGATTTATTTAATAAATTATACCTCCAGTGTTAAAGAAGAAAAAAGTGGTTCTGGTGAGAGGTGGTGGTGGTGGCAGCAGGAGTAAGAAAGAGAAGCCCCAAGTCCTCTTTTATGATGAGGTAGGTAGGGAGGAAAGGGAACCATGTGTGACCTGGCTGACTCATTCAGATTAGCTAATGAGCTCGTTCGCTCAGTGGTTAAGAAAATGACTATTTCTTTCAAGTGTTGTAAAAAAAAAAAAAATCATTCCTGTTACCAGTTTTAAGTATAAGCTTAAGACAAGCATACATGCATGCTAAGTAGCTTCAGTCATGTCCAACTCTTTGCCACCCTGCAGACCATAGCCCATCAGGTTCCTCTGTCCATGAGATTCTCCAGGCAAGAGTACTGGATTTGGTTGCCATACCCTTCTCTAGGGGATCTTCCCAACCCAGGGATCAAACCCCTGTCTCTTATGTCTCCTGCATTGGCAGGTAGGTTCTTTGCCACTCGGGCCACATAGGAAGGCCATATGCTTAAGATCTCCATCCTTAAATACATGGTATGGTGCTGCTATGGCAAGATGGAGATGACAGTTTGGTTCTTAAGAAAATAAATTAATGCTATAATACACAGAGGAACTTTTAAATATCGTTAGCTCAGAGGACTAGTTAATTTTGAGGATAAATTTTTCTTATTATCAAAACAGAATCTATAGTTTATTCTACCACATCAGAATCTAGAAATCTGAGTATTTTTATAAGTCCTCCATGTTGTTTTTAAGGCTCAAAGTTTTAAAAATATGAAAAGGGAAAAGACAGATGCAGAATATGTAGTTCAATTATCTTCATGTGGGAAGTATGACATGACAAGGTGGAAGCATGTTTTGAATGAATGAAGTTTTATTTTCCAATTCAATCCAGTCCCTCAGTCAATTCTTTGCAACCCCATGGAGTGCAGCACACCAGGCTTTCCTGTCCATCACCGTCTCCCAGACCCTGCTCAAACTCAGGTCCAATGAGTCAGTGATGCCATCCAACCATCTCATCTTCTGTCGTCCCCTTCTCCTCCTGCCTTCAATCTTTCTCAGCATTAGGGTCTTTTTTAATGTCAATTTTTCACATCAGGTAGCCAAAGTATTGGAGTTTCAGCTTCAGCATCAATCCTGACAATGAGTATTCAGGACTGATTTCCTTTAGGATTGACTGGTTTGATCTCTGTGCTGTCCAAGGGACTCTCAACAGTTGTCTCCAACACCACAGTTCAAAAGCATCAGTTCTTCAGTGCTCAGCTTTATACTCTTAACTCTCAAATCCATACATCACTACTGAAAAAAACCAAAGTTTTGAAGTTTTGACTGTATGGAACTTTGTCAGTAATGTCTCTGCTTTTTAATATGCTGTCTAGGTAGGTCTTAGCCTTTCTTCCAAGGAGCAAGTGTCTTTTAATTTCATGGCTTCAGTCACCATCTACAGTGATTTTGGAGCCCATGAAAATAAAATCTATCACTGTTTCCATTGTTTTCCCATCTATTTGCCATGAAGTGATGGGACTGAATGCCATGATCTTCATTGTTTGAATGTTGAGTTTTAAGCCATTTTTTTTTCAGTCTCCTCTTTTACTTTCATCAAGAGGCTCTTTAGTTCTTCTTTGCTTTCAGCCATAATGGTGGTGTCATCTGCATATCTGAGGTTATTGATATTTCTGCCTGCAAGGGAATTGACTCCAACTTGTGCTTTATCCAGCCCAGCATTTCACATCACATACTCTGTAATATGTTAAATAAGCAGGATGACAATAATCAGCCTTGACGTACTCCTTTCCCAATTTGGAACCAGTCTGCTGTTCCATGTCCAGTACTAACTGTTGCATCTTGACCTGCATATGGATTTCTCAGGAGGCAGATCAGGTGATTATGAAGAATCTCTTAAATGTTTCACAGTTTGTTGTGATCCACACAGTCAAAGGCTTTAGCATAGGCAATGAAGCAGAAGCAGATGTTTTTCTGAAATTCTCTTGCTTTTTCTCTGATCCAACAGATATTGGCAATTTGATCTCTGGTTCCTCTACCTTTTCTAAATCCAGCTTGAACATCTAAGTTCTCCACTCTTGTACTGTTGAAGTCTTGCTTAGAGAATTTTGAGCATTACTCTGCTAACTTGTGAGGTGAGTGCAACTGAGTGGTAGTTTGAACATTCTTTGGCATTGCCTTTCTTTGGAATTGGAATCAAAACTGACCTTTTCCAGTTCTGTGGTCATTGGTGAGTTTTCCAAATTTGCTGACATATTGAGTGCAGCACTTCCCAGGTTGGAAATCTGTTCTCAACCCTAAAACTTTGGCAACAGTGTGAGAACTTCTTTGGTATAATTGTTTTCCAGTCTGTGGGTTGTCTGCTTGGCGGCTCTGTGGTGGGGCTCACACGCTGCGCCTCCCAGGTCTGCTACGGCCAGAGCTCCTGTCCCCATGGCAGGTCGCTGCTGACCCATGCCTCCACAGGAGACGCTCAAACACTCAAAGGCAGTTCTGACTCAGTCTCTTGTGGGCTCCCTGGGTCCTGGTGCACACAAGGTTTTGTTTGAGCCCTCTGAGCATCTCTTTGGGGTATGGGGTTTGGTTCTAAATGTGATTTTACCCCTCCTACTGTCTTGTTGGGGCTTTTCCTTTGCCCTTGGATGTGGGGTATCATTTTTTGGTTGGGATGCAACATTCTCCTGTTGATGGTTGTTCAGTTTTGAAGTTCTGATAGGAGAAGATGAGTGCACATCCTTCTACTCCGCCATCTTGTGCCCAAAACAGGGCATAGGCCACATGGAGTGAGCCTGCAGCTCCCACTTCCCAGAATTCAACTCCAGACTTCTAAGACAGGAAATCCAAGCATGGGTCTGTGGCCCACCACGGACGCTGGAGTCCAGAATCCTCTGCGTGTCTGGCATGCACGTTCCCATCACTGTGCATGCCTGCACTCACTCTCTGAAGATTTATTATACAGGTTTGATTAAAGTGGCAGTCTTCCCTGGCGGCTCAGATGGTAAAGAATCCATCTGCAATACAGGATACCTGGATTTGATCCCAGGGTAAGGAAGATCCTCTGGAGGAGGAAATGGCAAACCACTCCAGTATTCTTGCCTGGAGAATCCCATGGACAGAGGAGCCTTGCAGGCTACCGCCCATACCGTCACAAAGAGTCAGACAAGACTGAAATGACTTAGCATGTACCCACACCTTATCAAAATAGACTTGGATTTTTCCTAGGGATAATATGGTTATGTGGTTCAAAACTCAGAGAAGCTAAAGGAAAAGTGAGGAAGAAAAGCAGGTGACACAATTGAGTTAACACTTGATGGATGAGTACCAGTTAGCTTGTTCAAGAAATGTCAAGAGACTTCCTGGGAGATGGAGCAGCTTTTGTAGAAATGCAGAAAGAAAAAGAGAACCTGTCATGCTGGTAGCAATGAAGCATTGTCCACTTGGAACATAAGCTGGAAATTGGTGATTTTTGAAAGATGACCCTACAGAGAGAGAAAAAATGATCAGAAAAGGTGTTAGGGAGTTATGTCTTTGATAATTCAACTGAAAAGTGAATTAAGGAATGCTTAAAATGTGTTCAGTATTGTGTCAATGATGGCACAAAGGCAAGGTATTACCCTGTCCTTGTAGAAAGATGCTATTGTTAAAGGAACAAATAAAGTTCAGATATGTATAATGGTATGAATGAAACAAAGAGGGTTGACAATAGAAAATATAAAGAGCCATATGCCAGACCAAGAGTTTTCCAGCCCTAAGGAAATGACAAGGTCAAGGTTTGATATTCTTCTAGATGTAGAATTGGGGACATCAAGTATAGAGCAGGAAAGATAGCACCTAACAATGTCCAAGAGATGGAAGGAAATAATGATGTAGTTCTTTGTGGTTCTAAGATACATTCTGGCCAATTCTCTTTATGCAACACTATAAAATAAAACACTTTATAAAAGCAGAAAAGCATTTATATTGGCAAAGTCACCCTAGGGAATCATTTGTTCCTTCTCTACATGGTGTCAACATTGCTGGGAAAGGTACTCTTGAGAGATGTAAAATTTTAGTCTTCCACATGGGAAAACGCTTCATAAAAATAAATTGTTTGTTGTAAGAGACCTCATCTCCATTTATCTCTTCATGTCTCTGAAGTGCAATATGTAACATGTCTTGCAGGGATTGCTATGGTAAATGCACATTTTTCATTAAATACGAGAGTAAAGTGATGCTACTAGCAAGTGTTATGTTGCTGGGTTGGGGGAACGTTGTCTTTTTTTTTTTTTTTTTTTAATTTAAACTTTGTCCTTACAGAGCCAGTTTTTGCTGCCCCTAAATCTCTGTTTGTTGGGTTTTTTTTTGTTTTTTTGTTTTTTTCTCTTTTCTCACCTGTATGCACTAACTTTTTGAACAGGTTCCTTTCTCTCTTTGAAATGAAAAATTCTTATGGTGATATCTTTGTAACTCAAATTAATAGCATTGAAGAGTAATCAGGATGAAGATTATGTGAAATTTCACTGAAAAAAGTTACTAAGTTTAGAGAAACAAGTTGTGTTTTGTTTTCAGTAATGAGCACATTCTAACCAAAAAATATAAGTGAGAATTTTTGCAAGAGACAATCCATCCGCACTCACGGAGATCCTCGAAAGGGCCCCACACTTGATTCCAGCTCCTCCCAGACACAGTCCGCAGGCAGTACTGCAGGGCCAGGGGTCTAGTAGCAGATTCTCCTGCCCATCTCAGAAAATCCTGAAACAACCCTACAGGTGTCTTCAACCCCTCTAGCCACAATCAGCAGGCTGGCCTGACCAGGCTACTAGCAGGAGACATACCCACCCATGCCTCCAGAAGAGATCAGGTTTCAGTCTTGGCTGTGGACCCTGAAATAACCCTGGGTCTCAGGTCCATCTCTTCTCAGACATAATGCAGTGCTAGTACTGCCTCTACCGTATATGTATGAGTGATATATATGTATGATATGATATATGTGTATATGTGTATGCATATATATATATTTGGGCTTCCTGGTGGCTCAGTGGTAAAGAATCCACTTGCAATGCAGGAGATGCAGGTTCCATCCCTGGGTCGGGAAGATCCCCTGGAGGAGGAAATGGCAACCCACCCCAGTATTATTGCCTGGAGAATTCCATGGACAGAGGAGAGCCTGGCAGCCTATAAGCCATGAGGTTGCACAGTAGGACACAACTTAGTTACTGAGTGCGCGCGCACACACACACACACACGTATGAATGATACAACCCATGAAAAAGAGCTAAGAGATTTGCAGAAGGGCGTTCAATCATGATCTGGAAGGCTTTTCTAATTATGTCTCTTGAGCTGAGCCTTTGCAGCCATTAAATTAAAAGATGCTTACTCCTTGGAAGAAAAGTTATGACCCACCTAGACAGCATATTAAAAAGCAGAGACATTACTTTGTCAACAAAGGTCTGTCTAGTCAAGGCTATGGTTTTTCCAGTGGTCATATATGGATGTGAGAGTTGGACTATAAAGAAAGCTGAGCGCAGAACAATTGATGCTTTTGAACTGTGGTGTTGGAGAAGACTCTTGAGAGTCCCTTGGACTGCAAGGAGATCCAACCAGTCCATCCTAAAGGAGATCAGTCCTGGGTGTTCACTGGAAGGACTGATGTTGAAGCTGAAACTCCAATACTTTGGCCACCTGATGTGGAGAGCTGACTCATTTGAAAAGACCCTGATGCTGGGAAAGATTGAGGGCAGGAGAAGAAGGGGACAACAGAAGATGAGATGGTTGGATGGCATCACCGACTCAATGGACATGGGTTTGGGTGGACTCCAGGAGTTGGTGATGGACAGGAGACCTGGTGTACTGCAGTTCATGGGGTCTCAGAGTCAGATACAACTGAGCAACTGAACTAAACTGAACTGAGATGAGCCTTTAGCAAAAATTAAGAAATCCTTTCCAGTAGCAGACAGTATATGAGGGTGATGGAATAGTCAAGATTTTGTGCTTTGAAGGTTTCCTAGGAGTCTTAAGTTTGCCACTATCTTAGAAAATTTATATAACATCTGTTTTTTCTCACTTGAAAATAACAGTAAAAATCACCAGTACATAAGTTATGAAAAATCTATTACCCAATTAATGCTTATTACCTTGAAACCTTAGCTTAAACATAATTTATTCAAACACATCTTTGACCAGTGTTTTCTATTTTGTGAATACATTTATATTTTCTCTATCATTATTTCTGCTGTGAAGTTTCACACACTAGTGATTATGTACTTACTGTCTCTGTTTCTGTTTAGACAGTGAAGCTCTATCAAGGAAGGTTCATGCTTGTTTTCTCATAGGATGCTGGCCCCTAGCACAGTGTCTGGCACTTGAATCATTTGTTGCTGATGACTGTTCCTAGAAACTATTTGGTGAGCATGCCACATTGTTCCAAGGGAAGAATAATTCTCTTACAGGCATCGCTGGTTTGAAGACCAGGATAAATCAGTCTAAAATATGAATCTATCTGACTTTTTCAGTGAAAGAGCAATAAAGCATCATCTTATGGAAATTTCTGACACCAAATGGTAGCAAAAGAAAATCAAGTGAAAGACTATCCAGAAACTATTAAAAAAATGATCCTCAACTACTTTTCCAAACAGCCTTAAAGAACTAAAAATAACAAATCAATGTGTAGTACTATTGGAAGCAAAACTTGTGTCCCCATAAAGATAAATACATAGCAAATCACATTGTCTATAAGCTGGATTCTGGTCCATGAGAAACATGTCTAAAGCCTCAAACTAATAAGAAAAAAAAGAAAAGAAGACGTGATGTAAATCTTTTTCAGGTATGCTTTATGATGTATGGCAAGGAGGCAGTCATATCTGTTTAAATATATCAGAGACTAGAGCTTGGTGACATTTTTCTGTTGGAGGCAATTCATTACTACTTCCCTGCAGGACGAAAGCTTTGCACAATTGGCATTAGAAATGTTTCAGGGACTTGAGAGATTGATTTATGGTGAGATATTACAGCAATTAAATATGTGCTATGAAAAAAACCAAGGCTCATAACTATCTAATGTCTGAGGGTTATAAATACTATGAAATGAAATAAATGTTTGAGATGATAAAAGGGTTGTGATGAAGAGTCATGAGATGAAACAGAGATTAGAGATGCTCTACCTGGAAACATAGTCCAGCAACTGTCTTCCTGGTTGTATTTGTTTCCTAGGACTGTGACAACCAAGTACGCCAAACTGAGCAGCTTAAAAGAACAAAATTTATTTTATCACATTTCTAGAATCTAGAAGTCCAAAATCAAGGTGTCAGCAGGGCCATATTCTCAAGGGAAAGGCTCTAGAATGGAATCTATCCCATGTCTTTTTCTTAGCTTCTCTTGTTACCAGCAATATTTGGCATTTCTTAGCTTGCAGCTACATAATGCCAATCTTTGCATCTATCTTGCCATTACGTTCTCTGTGTGTGTGTCCTCACATCTTTTTATAAGGACACTGGGCATATTTGATAAAGGGCTTATTGTTCCCCAATATGATCTCATCCTTGGGCTTCCCAGGTGGTGTAGTGATAAAGAATCCATCTACCAATGCAGAAAGTGCAAAGGAGGAAGGTTCAATCCCTGGATCAGGAAGATACCCTGAAGGAGGAAATGGCAACCCAACTCCAGTATTCTTGCCTGAGAAATACCATGGACAGAGGAGCCTGGCAGTCTACAGTCTACGGGGTTGCAAGGAGTCAGATACAACTGAGCCACTGAGCATGGATGCATGACCTCATCATAGCTAATTATATCTGCAATGACTCTAGTTCCAAAGATCATGGTTTTAGGTACTGAGGCTTACAGCATCAACATATCTTTGGGGGACATAATTCAGCCCAAAACACTGAGTACTGAAGGTACAAAGAAAGGAATTGATAATTTAGTCCTTTCTTAGAACCAGCTTAACCTGTTTCATACAGTCCTTACAAAAAAATCCTTTGAGAATGTACGTGGGGAAGCTATAGCTAGTAGTAACTGAGCCAAAGTCAGTCACTTTAAGTGGAAAAACTGGGATCCAAACACTAACTTGATCCTTCTCTTGGCCTTTTGTCATACTCTCCCCAGCATGTGCTATGCTGTGCTTAGTCGCTCAGTCATGTCCGACTCTTTTGTGACCCTGTGGGCTGTAGCCCGCCAGGCTCCTCTGTCCCTGGGGATTCTCCAGGCAAGAGTACTGGAGTGGGTTGCCACGCCCTCTTCCTGGTGATCTTCCCAACCCAGGGATCAAACCCAGGTCCTCCAGATTCTTTACCATCTGAGCCACCAGGGAAGCCCAAGAATATTGGTGGGTAGCCTATCCCCTCTCCAGGATAGTGGTGTTTTTTGAACACCATGGTGTAGTGTGCATTTTTCCATTTCAAAGTTCTGTTTTATTGATTCAAGTTAGTAAGAAAATCATTTTTAGTTTTATCAGCCATTTAAAAAATTATCTGAGAAGCATGTTTTTATTCTTTTATTTGGAAATGGATTGCATATCTTAATGTAAAATTTGCTGAGGCTCAAGAAATCCATGACATGTGGTTACTTATCATGGCCTCAGGGTCCGTAGCCAGTGTGAGAACCACAGTATCCACTTTAACATCGCTCTAAGTGGGTGAATCTTGAAACTCTTATAGGTGTAATCTCAAACTATGTTATTTTATCTATTAATTCATATATTCATTATGCACACATTGAATTATGTCTGGTATAGTCCTAGGCACTGGTGGTTAAAAAAAAAAAAAAAGCTCAGAAAAGGTACCAGCACTTTGGAGTGTACTACATTCTAGTTGGAGAGTCAACAGTAATCAAATGAATAAATATAATGATTCAGTGATATAATGAAGAATAATTTACATGACATAAGAAAAATGACTGGACACTGCTATAGGTAAAGTGGCCAAGGACAGTGTGACAATGTTCACACTCAGTCCTGTTCAACTCTTTGCAACCCAATGAACTGTAGCTCACCAGGCTCCTCAGTCCATGGAATTCTCCAGCAAGAATACTGGAGTGTATAGCCATTCTCCAGGGGATCTTCCCAACCCAGGGATCAAGCCTGGATCTCCTGCATTGGCAGGCAGATTCTTTACCATCTAAGCCAACCAGGGAAGGCCAAGGAAGTCCACTTTAAGGAAGTGGCATTTTAATGATGCTATGGACATCAGAATGATGGCAAGGGGCCAGCCACAAAAGCAAAATGCTCTCTTGGAAAAGGGCAAACAAAGTTCAAGAGCTTGAAGCTGAATATGTGCAAAAAGAAATGGAAAATGAGTCACAGATAACACCCATTGTGATTCTTTAGAATACCTGCTTTTGTGTTTATATTTTAGACACCTTTAGATTCAATTAAACTGATATCACTAAAAAGGGAGATCACTTAGGTGCTATTGCAATTGTTCTGATATGAGATATGGACCTGGACTAGGACAAATTGTTTAGGTTAAGAGAAGTAAACCATCATAGCAAGAAAACAGGCTAGGCGAAACTCAGGGTATGAAAAGGAGTCATAATTAGATTGGTTAATGTGTGGGTGGACCCGAGTTGCAAAAGGCTGCCAATCTCAGATAATGTTGCTTACATTTTGAGACCTATTCCCTACTTAAATTTATGAGCCAAGAATTAAAGAGAAATAATAGAGGACACGGGAAAAGAGAAGTAAGATATATATATATATATATATATATATATATATATATACACACACACACACACATTATATATATATATATATATATATATATATATATGTATAGTGATGGTTTTACCAACCAAGGAAAATTGGAACATGTCATGGCAGATGGCAGAGGTCAGATATTTTACCTTTCCTCTCACTGATGATAATTATATGTCATAATGCATATTGTAATTGTGGAAGTGTCAAGCCAGATGACCTAATAGATATTTTCAATTTGTAATTTCTGTGCTGCAGAATTAAAATATTAATCAACTAAAAGCCTGCTAGTCTGGTTAAAGGTTGACTCTACACTGAATGGCCAGAAGTAATAGGACTGCCTCTTCTTCTATTTATTGATGTCCTCTGGGCAGTTCCTCAAAGAGGGTCTATGAGACCTCTGTCAGCTTAGGCAACGTCTTTTCCATTCCCTTCCTTGTGGTAGTAGTGGGTGTTCACGGTGACATTACGTCTGTATGTAGTATAGCAAGATTCTATGTAAGAGGGTAGTTGAAGGAAGGGTTTTTGATCAAACAAAACCAAAGAGAGGAACAAAATAATAATTGCATCCTCCAAATTCAAAAATACTGTGCCTGGAAAACTCATGGCTCATTTTAAACAGTGTTTCAAAATACAAAGAAATAAAATATTGATTCTTGAAAATGCCTAATGTAACAGCTAGGCAAATTATTGTAAAACATCACAATGCATATGTGCCATATTTTGTGTTTATTTTTTTATTCTATACTGGAATGTGGTATATTATCACTGTGTATGTAAAACTGAGATTTAGAAATATTTAATGATGTGAAATATTACCTTTAAATTTTTTAGAAAATATTTTTCTGACAAAATGTAGAAGTCAGCTTGTTTTAATATCTAAAATTTATCTTGGTGTGGTTTGCCACATTCAACAAGTTGAGATTGATGTATTAAATCAATTTATTTTCTAAGTCCAGTAATAAATATGCTATAAGGAAATAAGTTCCATTAAAAAAATTCATAAAACCCTCATTTTGTAGATACTTGTGATTATTAATATCCAAGTAAGAATACATCTTAAAGTAACAAATACCATTTATGGGACACTCATATTAAACTCTTGGAAATATCCCAAGAACTTTACATATAGGATCTCATGAAAATTTCATTTTACAAATTAAAAAATTGAGCTTCAGATATTAATAACTATTACTAGTATTTTTATTAACAGGAGAAATTTTGTCATTATTAACATATTATTGATTTTATAGATACTATCCAAAAAATGGTCGCTGTCAATACCTTCCTTCCCCATACTTTTCATTTCAAGATACAGAGTTTAATTTTCCTATCTTTGCATATGGACTGGCTTGAATAGCTTACTTATCAAATAAAATGCTACAGGCGTGTTGTTTTGGAAATTCTGAGGCTAGGTCTTTAAAATAGTGTGTGCCTTTTGTCTGTTTCAAATTAGGGATATTGCCTATTAGAACATAGGTGTCATGCAGGGAGAAATCTAAGCCACACTGAGAGACTAGGCAGGAGCACTTTGGTTAACAACATGAGCTGACTTTCCAGCTGCTGTCATCATAAGCTACCTAGCACCCAAGGGAAAAAGTCTCTTGGATGCTCAGCCCAGTCAAGCCTTGAGATGGTTCTATCCAGAGCTGCCATCTAACTGAAATTCCAAGAGAGATTCCAAAAGCATTCCCAGTTGAGAGAAAGCATTTCTCAGGACTGTTAGAAATAAAAATTGTTGTATAAAGCCACTGAGTGTTCGGATTATTTATTATGAGCAATAGATAACCAAAATCATAAATAGAATTTACTGTACACAGGGCTAAAACATTTCTATGAATCATCTGATTTAATTCTTATAATAGTGCTATGAGTTAGATACTATTATCTTCATTACACAGATTTAATAAAAAAATAAAAGAGGGTCACAAAAAATTAGTACTTTTTTAAAAATCACACAGGTAATGAGTCAGATCCCCACAGTCTTTACTGTAGGCAACACTATTATGAAAAATCATCATTCTTATGTAATAGAGATTAGATTGACCCACTCCTACATATAAGTGCCACTCATTTATCATTCTAACATGAACAACTTTTATACATCGTGGAGGAAATATTCCAACTCCTTTTCTTTACTGTGTGTTGTGTATCTGGCAGTTGGTAAGGTTTTCCTCTTTGATGGAAGTGGTACCCAGACAATAGTAGAGCCTGCACGGTTTGAAAAACCTAGGGGGAAGCTGTTCTTAGTGGACCAAACAGTGGAATAAGGCTTGTTTGGCTGAAATGAGGACTGTCAAGATAAGACAGAATGTAAGAATAAAATTTAGAAGTCCAATTATACACTTAGAATTCTTAAGAATTAGGTCATGAGAATATGGAACTTAAAAGCAAGTCATTCTCTAGGAGGTGGATCTTAGTCATCCTTCTGAAACAAAGCTGTGTTTTGTCCCAAAATCATGGGAAGCTGGATTAATTGATTCAAAGGCATATTACCATATTTTAAAGAAAGAATTAGGCTGTCCACTTCCAAGACACTCTCCTCTTCAGTTTAAGTAAAATCAGCCGACTACTCACAAAGTTTTTGCCATCAGCTGCCATGCTTCTGTATGTACACATGCAATATAAAATCAAGTCCTTACTTGCATAAAGATGACCAGTTTCATTTGAGCTGGAAGGAACTTTGTGCTTCTGAATTTCTTATAGTCTCCCAGGATAAACTTAGATTAGCTTTTACTTCCTCCCAGTGTATTTCAACAAGAATTCTCAAAGGCCCTATCAGACAGCCCCATAAATAGATTTCTATGTACATCATCCCCCAAGGGCTCAGCAAGAATCTCCCCAAAACTCAGTATACCATTCTAAGGGGGGGGGGCACACATAATAACACAAGCAAAAAGTAAGCTGGCCAAAGTTAATTTGTTAAAAAGCAGAAAAGAAGAGATGAAACTGGTCCTAAATTAAATTCCATTCTCATTTCTTCCTCATCTACATATGTGTGTGTGTGTGTGTGTGTGTGTGTGTGTGTATACATCTGTATTTTGCACATTAGTTTAGGAACATGACAGCTCTTGTTCAGTGCTCACAGCCATGAATACCAGTGATCAGCTCTCTCCAGTTGACTTTCCCTCTCACACTTATGCACATATTTGAAATCTTTGTAGAGAGTTACCTACCCCATGCCCATCTCCACTCTGGACCCCTCAAAATGTCTATGACTGTTGCCTATGGATTTTTCAGAAAAGAAAATTATTTCAAGCCAAGCCAGGGATATATGTCAACTCCCTGCATGAGAAAAAACCTGCTTCTACATAATTTTTCTCCCCAAATGCTAAGAGCACAGTAAAAGCAGATTTCCCTTCTGCATGTCTAAATTATGCCCATTCATAATGTTTGCCACGGCCTCCAGAAGCTCCTCGTAGTTCCCCTTGCAGATAATACACCTAACAGCGTTTTTTTTTTTTTTTTCATTGTGTTTTAAGAATTTGTAGTAAAATTGTTGTCATAACTGAATTCTCAAGTTGTATGTTTACGATACAGTTTCTTGGATAAATGCAATCCCTGCTAGGATGGCCTATGAAGAATGATGAAGAGTTGCTTTCTATTTTTTTTTTTTTCTTTTTTAAATAATGAATAGAATAGTCACAGTCAGGAACCTAGCCTTTGTGCTAATGCAGATTCTTCAATAATAAATATCCTGACCAAAAATGTGTTTTTTACTTCACTCCTGTGTGCAGCCTGCAGTGACCATTGATAAACACTGATAGCTGAGCACTCACTGTGAACACAGTTTGTTCATATATTGATAGACAAAATCTCTCTTTAGAAATGTTAAATGTATTTATTTAGCATTCTTAAACCACACGGAGTCTTTCTTTTAGATTCATAAATACCTCTGCCAGTACATATCTGTGGTTATCTCTTTTTTCAGTTCCTTATTAAGATAGGCAGTTAATGCTTTCCCTGCAGTTGATGCTTGTGAATTAGTGATTTCTTTCTTCAGAGGAGTAGCACTCTCTGCTAAGATTTCTCTTTCATCCATATCATTAGAAACCAGCATTAAAGAGTTGCATTTATATACTGTGTTATTATGTAAGTGAAGTGAGAGGGCATAGGGAAAGGGAGAAACAGACACAGCTAGATGATCAGTTCGTCATTTCATGTACAATGTTATATTTGAAATCACTTGCCATGCAAATCTGGATTTTCATTTTTCATAACCTAGGACCCATCTGGAAACAAACTACTCATCCACTCATAGGAGGAAATGAGGCTTGTATAGTTAGTTGTTGGATAAACATTGTACAAGAATGATAAGACCCCTGTCAGCAACTGTATTATGAAATCAGTATTCAAATACATTATTTTAATGTAAGTGAAATGTTGCTTAAACCTATGGCTTTGTAATACTGTGTCAGTCTATCCAAATATCTGCAGACCCTGTCTGATGAATCACTTTTTCTCAGAAACTCATAAAGTTTCAAAATTCTTTAACATGACAATAGCATAATCAGCCCTTTCTAGTACATACTCCTGAATTGAAACCCACCTACAAATGTTCTCAGAGTGGTATGTATTTTATGACCTTTCATTGGTGTTGCTTTGCCAATAACATTTTGAGACACACGGAATCTTTTTAATATTTGAGATTTCAATGGAGAGGAAAACCATTTATAACTTTATAGCAAAGGTAAAGAACTGAATGAAAGAAGAAAATAAGGCATTTAACTGACTATATGATAAGTCATCCGTCCCTCTATATCAAATAAAAATTCAAGAAAAGTAATTTGATGATGATTCTGCGTCTAAGATTCCCAATTTATTTTCTACCATGTATGCTTTCAGTGTGGTCACACCTAATCTTATATCTTTGATTCCTAAAATACACTCTATAAAAATGTACATGCCCACAATATACTTTTGCATGTGTTACAGAAGTTAATCCATACCTTTCATCATATTCACAAAGAGATATTTTGCAAAGAAACCTCAGGATCCTGGCAAGAGGATATATGTCATTGTTACCATCCTTCTAAATTCTGTACATATGCGTTAATATACTGTATTGGTGTTTTTGTTTCTGACTTAATTCACTCTGTTTAATGGGTTCCACTTTCTTCCATCTCTTTAGAACTGATTCAAATGTGTTCTTTTTAATCACTGAGTAATATTCCATTGTGTATATGTACCACAGCTTTCTTATCCATTCACCTATTGATGGACATCTAGGTTGCTTCTGTGTCCTAGCTATTGTAAACAGTGTTGCAATGAACATTGGCATACATGTATCTCTTGCAATTCTGATTTCCTTGGTGTGTATGCCTAACAGTGGGATTTCTAGGTCGTATGGCAGTTGTATTTCCAGTGTCTTAAGGAATCTCCACACTGCTCTCCTTAGCAGCTGTACTAGTTTGCATTCCCACCAACAGTGTAAGAGGGTTCCCTTTTCTCCACACCTTCTCCAGCTTTTATTGTTTGTAAACTTTTTGATAGCAGCCATTTTGACCAGCATGAGATGGTACCTCATTGTGATTTTTATTTGCATTTCTCTGATAATGAGTGATGTTGAGCATTTTTTCATGTTTGTTAGCCATCTGTTTGTCTTTGGAGAAACATCTGTTTACTTCTTTGCCCATATTTTTATTTGATTGTTTATTTTTCTGGTATTGAGCTGCATGAGCTGCTTGTTTATTTTTGAGATTAATTCTTTGTTGGTTGCTTTATTTGCCATTATTTTCTCCCACCCTGAAGGCTGTCTTTTCACCTTGCTTATAGTTTCCTTCATTGTGCAAAAGCTTCTAAGTTTAATTAGATCCCATTTGTTTATTTTTGCTTTTATTTCCATTACTCTGGGAGGTGGGTCATAGAGGATCTTGCTGTGATTTATGTCAGAGAGTGTTTTGCCCATGTTCTCCTCTAGGACTCTTATAGTTTTTAGTCTTACATTTAGAACTTTAATCCATTTTTAGTTTATTTTTGTGTATCGTGTTACAAAGTGTTCTAGTTTCGTTCTTTTACAGGTATTGACCAGTTTTCCCAGAACCACTTGTTAAAGAAATTGTCTTTTCTCCATTGTATATTTTTTGCCTCCTTTGTCAAAGATCAGGTGTCCATAGGTGTATGGATTTATCTCTGGGCTTTTTATTTTGTTTCATTGATCTATATTTCTGTCTTTGTGCCAGTACCAAACTGTCTTGATGACTGTATCTTTGTAGTATAGTCTGAAGTCAGGCAGATTGATTCCTCCAGTTCCATTCTTCTTTCTCAAGATGGCTTTGGCTATTCGAGGGTTTTTTTTGCATTTCCTTACAAATTGTGAAATTATTTGGTCTAGTTCTGTGAAAAATGCCACTGGTAGCTTGATAGGAATTGCAGTGAATCTATAAATTGCTTTGGGAAGTATACTCATTTTCACTATATTGATTCTTCCAATCCATGAACATGATATATTTCTCCATCTATTTGTGTCATCTTTGATTTCTTCCATCAGTGTTCTATAGTTTTCTATATATAGGTCTTTTGTTTCTTTAGGTAGATTTATTCCTAAGTATTTTATTATTTTCGTCACATTGGTGAATGAGATTGTTTCCTTAATTTCTCTTTCTGTTTTCTCATTGTTAGTGTATAGGAATGCAAGGGATTTCTGTGTATTAATTTTATATCCTGAAACTTTACTATATTCATTGATTAGCTCTAGTAATTTTCTGGTGGTGTCTGTGGTGTTTTCTATGTAGAGCATCATGTCATCTGCAAACAGAGTTTTACTTCTTTTCCAATCTGGATTCCTTTTATTTCTTCTTCTTCTCTGATTGCTGTGGCTAAAACTTCCAAAGCTATCTTGAATAGTAGTGGTGAGAGTGGGCACCCCTGTCTTGTTCCAGGCTATAGGGGAAATTCTTTCAATTTTTTGCCATTGAGGATAATGTCTATCATATATGTAGGTTTATCATATATGGCTTTTATTATGTTGAGGTATGTTCTTTCTATGTCTGCTTTCTGGAGGGTTTTTATCATAAATGGGTGTTGAATTTTGTCAAAGGCTCCCTCTGCATCTATTGAGATAATCATATGGTTTTTATCCTTCAATTTGTTAATATGGTGTATCACATCAATTGATTTGTGAATATTGAAGAATCCTTGCATCCCTGTGATAAAGCCCTCTTGTTCATGATGTACAATCTTTTGAATATGTTGTTGCTTTATGTTTGCTAGAATTTTGTTAAGGATTTTTGCATCTATGTTCATCAGTGATATTGGCCTTTAGTTTTCTTTTTTCGTGGCATCTTTGTCTGGTTTTGGTATTAGGGTGATGGTGGCCTCATAGAATGAGTTTGGGAGTTTACCTTCCTCTGAAATTTTCTAGAAGAGTTTGAATAGGATAGGTGTTAGATCTTTTCTAAATTTTTGGACAAATTCACTTGTGAAGCCGTCTGGCCCTGGGCTTTTCTTTTTTGGAAGATTTTGGTTACAGTTTCTATTTTTGTGCTTGTGATAGTCTGTTAAGGTTTTCTATTTATTCCTGATTCAGTTTTGGATGGTTATACTTTTCTAAGAATTCATCCATTTCTTCCAACTTGTCCATTTTATTGGCATATAGATGATGATAGTAGTCTCTTATGACCCTTTGTATTTCTGTGTTGTGATTTCTCCATTTTCATTTCTAATTTTTTTGATTTGATTCTTCTCCCTTTTTTTTTTTCTTGATGAGTCTGGCTAATGGGTTATCTATTTTATTTATCTTCTCAAAGAACCCACTTTTAGTTTTGTTGATTTTTTTCTATAGTCCACTTTGTTACTTTTTCATTTATTTCTGCCCAAATTTTTATGATTTCTTTCCTTTTACTAACCCTGAGGTTCTTCATTTCTTCTTTTCCTATGTTCCATTTTCTAGTTGCTTTAGGTGTAAAGTTAGGTTATTTATTTGATTTTTCTCTTGTTTCTTGAGGTAAGCTTGTTATGCTATGAATCTTTCCTTTAGCACTGCTTTTACATGGATTTTGGTTTGTCATTTTTTTCATTTTCATTTGTTTCTGTGCACATTTTGATTTCCTTTTTGATTTATTTCATGCTTTTTTTGGTTATTCAGAAGTGTGTTATTTAGCCTCCATATGTTTGTATTTTTAAAAGTTTTTTTTCCTGTGGTTTACATCTAATCTTACCACATTGTGATCAGAAAAGAGGCTTGAAATGATTTCAGTTTTTTTTTAATTTACTAAGGCTAGATTTATGGCCCAGGATGTGATCTATCCTGGAGAATGTTCCCTGTGCACTTGAGAAAAAGGTGAAATTCATTGTTTTGGGATGAAATGTCCTATAGATATCAATTAGGTCTAACTGATCCATTTATCATTTAACGTTAGTGTTTCCTTGCTAATTTTCTGTTTGGTTGCTCTATCCATAGGTGTGAGTGTGGTATTAAAGTCTCCCATGATTATTGCATTACTGTTAATTTCCCCTTTCATACTTGTTAGTGTTTGCCTTTCATATTGAAGTGTTTCTATGTTGGGTGCATATATATTTATAATTGTTATATCTTCTTCTTGGATCGATCCTTTGATCATTATGTAGTGTCCTTTGTCTCTTTTCACGGCCTTTATTTCAACGTCTATTTTATCTGATATGAGTATTGCTACTCCTGCTTTCTTTTGGTCTCCATTTTCATGAAATATCTTTTTCCAGCCCTTCACTTTCAGTCTGTATGTGTATCTTGTTTTGAGGTGGGTCTCTTGTAGACAGCATATAAAGGGGTCTTGTTTTTGTATCCATTCAGCCAGTCTTTGTCTTTTGGTTAAATCATTCAACCCATTTACATTTAAGGTAATTACTGATAAGTATGATCCCATTACCATTTACTTTGTTGTTTTGGGTTTGAGTTTATAAACCTTTTCTGTGTTTCCTGTCTAGAGAAGATCCTTTAGCATTTTTTGAAGAGCTGGTTTGGTGATGCCGAATTCTCTTTCAGCTTTTGCTTGCTGTAAAGCTTTTGATTTCTCCTTCATATTTGAATGAAATCCTTGCTAGGTATAGTAATCTGGGTTGTAGGTTGATCTCTTTCATCACTTTAAGTATGTCCTGCCATTCCCTTCTGGCTTGAAAAGTTTCTTTTGAAAGATCAGCTGTTATCCTTATGGGGATCCCCTTGTGTGTTGTGTATTGCTTCTCCCTTTCTGCTTTTAATATTTGCTCTTTGTGTTGATCTTTGTTAGTTTAATATGTATCTTGGGGCGTTTCACCTTGGGTTTGTCCTGTTTGAGACTCTCTGGGTTTCTTGGACTTCGGTGGCTATTTCCTTCCCCATTTTAGGGAAGTTTTCAACTAGTATCTCCTCAAGTATTTTCTCATGGTCTTTCTTTTTGTCTTCTTCTTCTGGGACTCCTATGACTCAAATGTTGGGACATCTGACATTGTCCCAGAGGTCTCTGAGGTTGTCCTCATTTCTTTTAATTATTTTTTTTTCCTTTCCTCTCTGCTTCATTTATTTCCACCATTCTGTCTTCTACCTCACTTATCCTATCTTCTGCCTCAGTTATCCTACTGTTGGTTCCCTGCAGAGTGCTTTTGATCTCAGTTATTGCATTGTTCATTATTGATTGATTCTTCTTTTTTTCTTCTAGGTCCTTGTTAAACATTTCTTGCATCTTCTCAATCCTTGTCCTTAATCTGTTTATCTGTAACTCCATTTTGTTTTCAAGATTTGGGATCATCTTTACTATCATAATTCTGAATTATTTTTCATGTAGAGTCCCTATCTCCTCCCCTTTTGTTTGGTTTGGTGGGTATTTATCATGTTTCTTTACCTGCTGAATATTTCTCTGCCTTTTTATTTTGTTTAGATTGCTGTGTTTGGGGCGCCCTTTCTGTAGGCTGGAAGTTTGTGGTTCCTCTTTATTGTGGAGGCTGCTTCCTGTGGGTGGGGTTGGATTAGTGACTTGTCAAGGTTTCCTGGTTAGGGAAGCTTGCGTCTGTATTCTGGTGAGTGGAGCTAGATCTCTTCTCTCTGGAGTACAATGAAGTGTCCATTAGTGAGTTTGGGGGTGTCTATGGGTTTGGTATGGCTTTGAACAGCCTGTCTTTTAATGCTTAGGGCTGTGTTCCTGCTTTGCTGGACAATTAGCATGGCATGTCTTGCTCTGGAACTTGTTGGCTCTTGGGTGGAGCTTGGTTTCAGTGTCGGTATGGAGGCTTTTGGATGAGCTCTTGTCTGTTAATGTTCCTTGAAATCAGGAGTTCTCTGATGTCCTCAAGTTTTGGAGTTAAGCCTCCTGCCTCTGGTTTTCAGTCTTGTTCTTACAGTAACCTCAAGACTTCTCCATCGATACAGCACAGATGATAAAACATCTAGGTTAATGGTTAAACAATGCTCCATAGCAAGAGGCACCCTGAGAGGTTCACAGAGTTACATGGAGAAGAGAAGAGGGAGGAGGGAGATATAGGTGACCAGGAGGAGAAGAGGGAGAGTCAAAAGGGGAGAGAGCAATCTAGCCAGTAATCAATTCTGTATGAGCTCTTCACAGACTGGAACACCCAGAGAGATTCACGGAGTTAAGCAGAAAAGAGAAGGGGGAAGGAGGAGATAGAGGTGACCTGGGGTAGAAAAGGGAGAGTCAAAAGGGGAGAGCACAATCAAGCCAGTAATTACACCCCTAAGTGAAATGTATACTGAAGATTAGATTCTTAAAGGTACAGAATTGATAACAAATACCAAAAAGCAAAGATTAAAAATCTAGAGTAGAGGTGAGACTCTCACAAATATAATATTTAAAAGTAAGTACAATACAAAATCAATTTCAAAAATTATAATATATATATATATATGAAATTTGCTTTAAATATAGGATCCTTTTCTTTCTTTCTTTTTTTTCTTGCAAGGTAGTGGTAGGTTATAAAAAGAAAATTAAAGGAGTAGTAAAGAACTTAAAAAAATTAAAAAGTGATAATAGTAGAAATATATCTGGGAATTTCTCTGGAGCTGTTGTAGGCAGTGTGGGGTGTCAGTTCAGTTTCAGATAGTTCCTTGTTCCAACTTGTATTTGCTCTCAAGGTTTATAGGCCCCCTCCAGTGCTTAGTCAATGTTAACTACAAAGTTTTTATCTGTTGCTCCTGTCATTTCCAGAGCGGTTCCCTCTTCTTTGTTTATTTTAGCTTCCTCTGTTTGCAAGTCTCTTTGGTGTCTACTTTTCACCCTGACACAAGGAGGTGAGGGTGGTCACTTATTTAGGCTCACTTGTTCAGTTGTACTGTGGGGAGAGAGGAACCCTGCAGACAAATAGCACTGGAGTGTGTAGGGAGTGCTTGCAGTGTCTGGACCACACTGGTTTTGCCCCAGCTCACAGCGGCATGTGCTTTCTGGGTCTATGCTGCTCAGGCTCCAGGGAGCTTTGCAGGGGCACTGCCCAAAGTGGGCCCTGCATTTTGTGCACTTTCCAGGTCTAAACAACTCAGGTTCAGGTTCTCAGGTACTACAGAAGGGCACAGACTCAGTTGGGTGCATTTTGTGCCCTTCCCAGGTCCAAGTAGCTCAGGTAACTAGATGCTTGGCGAGTGTCCCAGGCTGGCTATGCGTCTACTGGTCCCAGCCACTCAGTTTCCGGGTGCACCACAAGAGCATTGTCTCAGGTGTGCTATGTGTCTCCTCTGGGGAGCTGATCTCAGGCTGCACCCCTCCTGGCAGACACCAACCTTCCAGCATCCCAGGAAGACGTTGTTAGCAAGTGGGAGCCTGCTCACACTTTGGTGGAGGATGCCGGTCTCTGGGGCCAAGATTGCCCCTTGCCTTCCGGCTCTGGTTGGTGCACACCTGCCTCTGCCTCCAGCGAGGGGAGGGGCCTGTACACAGCCAGCTAGCCCTCCTCTGGTGTTCGCTCAATCCTTTGTTCTGTGAGCAGGCCAGGCTATGAGTTAGAGCCTTTCATGGGAAAGCTCTCTCTCTCTCCTTTTTTTCCCCCCTCTCGTGACCCCACAGTTTGGGTTGCTATCTCATGTTAGCTCCCTTAGATTGTTCTCAGGGCATCCAGACCCTGAGGACCTATGATGCCACCTGTGCCTCCCTGTCTAGCCCCCTCTTGCTGATGGTGGATACGAACGTCTGGGTTACTTCTCCACTGGCAGTTGCGGTTAGGCGCCTATTCTGTGTTGTTTTTGTTTTTGTTTCCTCCCAGTTATGTTGCCCTCTGAGATTCCAAAACTCCCCACAAACCCAGTTGTGAGAGGGTTTCCTGCTGTTTGGAAACCTCTCCTCCTTCATGACTCCCTCCCCAGGTCTGGTCTCCATCCCTAACTCTTTTGTCTCTCTTTCTGTCTTTTATATTTTGTCCTACCTCCTTTTGAAAAGAATGAGCTGCCTTTCCGCGTGCCTGGTATCTCCTGCTATTATTCAGAAGTTGTTTTGTGGAAGTTGCTCAGCATTCAAATAATCTTTTGATGAATTTGTGGGGGGGAGAAAGTGGTCTCCCTGTCCTATTCCTCTGCCAGCTTGGGACCACCTCCCTGTCTTTTTTTTTTTTTTTTTTCCAAAAAACAATACCTCCCACTCCTTATCCTGGTGAGATGACCAGTAGCATTCTCAGGGTTATTTGAAGAATGAATGTGTTAAAGCAATGAAGCCATGATAACCACAGCTGGCAAATAGGAAGTGTTGAGTAGATGTTAGCTCTCATTATTCTACCCCACCTCTTCTTTTTATCTAGTATACCCTTTAAAGAACTCCAGGTATCCCTTTTATATCATTGCTGATTTTCTTTCCTACTTCTAAGAGAGAAAAGAGGTTCACCTACCACTTTCAAGAATTTTGAGGATACACAAGTAACTAGAGCAAAGGTTATGAAAGATCTATTTAGGGGGCTAAGTGATAGTTACAGAAATTAGGAGTGTTGTGTGGCTAGAGATCCCAGCATGTCGAACAATCTCTGATTTGAATTTTAAGTTTCTTTCATGTAGCTTTGTGGCCTGAACTAGTCATCTATCTAAATGAGCTTCAGTTTTCTTACCAAAAAGCAATGCTCTTACCATAGTAGATACCAAAGTAACTAATACCTAGTAGATATCAATACATGCTTATTGATTCAAAAATCATCGTTTAGCTTTTATTTTGCACCAGACACTGATAGGTCCCGTGAGTACAACCTTGAACAAGCTTCTCATGGTTTTTCCACTGAGGGTTTTTTCTCTTCAATCCCTCTCAGTATTAGTTTTCTATTGGTGCTGCAACAAATTGTCACAAAATGGTGGCTTAAAACAGCACAGATTTTTTTAATAGTATAGTTCTGGATAGCAGAAGCCCAGCATGGGGTCTCACTGAGCTAGAATTAAGAGTTAACCGGGCTACATTTCTTTTGGAGGTTCTAGGAGAGGTTCTGATTCTTTGTCTTTTCCAACTTCTCTAGAGATTCCTGCATTTCTCATCTCATGTTCCCTTTTCTCCATCTCCAAAGCCAGCAACTTTTCATCTCTCTGACCATCCTTTTATTAACACAACTCCTTTAAGGATCTTGTGTGGCTCACCCAGAGACAATCTCCCCAATCTCAAGATCGAAAACCTTAATCATATCTGCAAAATCACTTTGGCCACTTAAAGTAATAACATTCGCATGTTCCAGAGATTAGAGAGTGGGCATCTTTGGAAGGGAGCCATTATTCTGATACCCCAACTATTGTTGCTCAAGTTTAAAAATGTTTGGAAGTGAATTTTGTTCTGAATTTAGGAAGCCAGGAGAGTACTTAGCGCTTGGTAACCCATGGGTAAAGCATCTTCATTAAGTCTGTTTAAGTGCTTTATAGAGATGTCCACTTGGCCTGGGCAAGGTATATTTTTTGTTCCAGTTTCCTCTTAACCCCCACTGTGAAAAAATGAGCTCTACCATTGATGTGCTTAATTACCCAGTAGAAAGGGCATTAGGCAATGATACTCTGTAATGCTTGCCATAAGGAAGGACATCCTTTATCATTAGCAGACTGCTTAGTGGTGGGCTCACAATTGTACATTTTACCTTGCAGATATTAGGAGCCCACTTATCAGTTTTTCTAATGAAATGAATCATGAAGTGGAGATAGTGATGGGAGGAGGGAGCTGAGCTAATGGTCCAAGGGGACTAATTAGAATCAGGTGAGAGCTTGAGAAAGCAACCTCCATGATTTCAGTCAGAACCCACCCGAAAAGCTCTAATTAACAGGAGTGATGGTCTTTGCTTTGAGACCACTGGAAAACACATGATGGTCAATTTAAATTCCCTGACCTAGTAGCCAGATAATGTCAAGTATCAATGCATTTTTTTTTTTAAGTAAGGGTAGAAAAATATCCCTTTGTGTGTATTTGTGTGTGTTGCATTAACCATAAGGCTATGTAAAAATGAAGAACCTTAAAAAGATACACTAAGCAGAGCGGTAGGTCAATGACAAAAAGGGAGTGATATTCAAGATATTCATTTCTTGAATAGATAACACCCAGTGAGCATAACAAAGATGGTCTTAGGGCTGGAGGACTTGGGAAGACAGAGGTGGATGGGGACCTTGCTTATCCATTCTAACATCTGTGTCTCTCAATGCACAATCCAATTCAGGAATAATTTAGCTGAGGTGCCATCCTAAAACCACATAAGCTTTAAATTTATCACTTCAGCAAAGTTATTGTTCCTTCAAAAAAAAAGGTATACAAGGTATTTTAGCTGCAGGGTGCATAACTAGAGAAAGTGCTCCCTGCAGCGTGTCTATGCCTTTCTACTAAATTAACTGCACAAGAACCGACCATGTTCCTGTATGACATTTAGTTTTTCTAATCTGTTTAATGCCATGGTTTGCACATGATGTATTCTGATGTGCTTTTATGTTTCAGATACTAAAAAAGCACATTAGAAGTGCAGTAGGGATTCTTTTACAGACAATATAACTTGTTACAAATTGCATTTTCAGAAAAATTATACCGAAAAATCCAATCTTATCTTATGATTTTTTCCTTCAAAATTACATTTCACCTCCTGCATGTCTTCTGTCTCTTGTGTCTAAGCATCTTCAGTTTGAGATCCTCTTGATTCATTCTCCTTTCCTCTGTGCCCTGTGGTAAATGAATTCAAATCTATTTTTAAGGTAAAAATCGACAGCACTTGGAGATGCAGTCAGCATTTATGCTAAGACTTGCACGGATGCTGGGGGAGAACTTTTGAACATATTTTTGATTCAAGTATAGATTTCAACTCTGTAATCTCATTTTGTTCCTGGTAGAAGTAGACTCTGTCCTTTAGCACTGTGCACTCAGCACGTGTTTATAAAATGGGAAATGAGTAATAAAGTAGTTCATGTTCATTCTTGGATGTTTTTGACATGCATATTTATGAAGTTATGATAAAGTAAAATTAAATCTCCCAGAAAAGCTTATTATCCAAGCTGTGTGCCCCAATGTGTATGCATGTTTATGTGCTCTATATGTACATTTTATATTTTTCAGCATATATGAACACACACGTGGCTTCCCAGGTGACTCAGTGATAAAGAATCCGCCTGCCAATGCAGGAGACATGGGTTCAATCCCTGGGTCAGGAAGATCCCCTGGAGAAGGGAATGACTACCCACTCCAGTATCTTGCATGGGTAATCCCATGGACAGAGGAGCCTGGTGGGTTACAGAACATAGGTAGCAAAATAATCAGTCACGAATTAGCAACTGAGCACACGTGCACATGACACACACATGTAGAAATGTGGGGTACTTATCCCTATTTTTATTCACTGGTTTTGCCCTCTTCAGGAATACATATCTAGATTAAGCATCTCATATTTTAAGGGAGGCATCTGTTTGGGGATTTTAATAATAGTCCCTTCCATTTTGGTTCTGTGAAATTTTTTTCCTGTTGTTTACTTATATTTTTCTTACTTCATCTTCCATCCCCAAACATTGTTCTTGTTCTCTCCTGCTTGCAAGAAATAGGGAGAATGGTTAGCATCACTTTTGATAATTTGGAGGACACATAAGTAAGTAATACACATTAATGACCTCACTAAGGGAGTCAGTTCAGTTCAATTCAGTCACTCAGTTGTGTCTGACTCTTTGCAACCCCACGCAGCATGCCAGGCCTTCCTGTCCATCACCAACTGCCAGAGTCCATACAAACCCATGTCCATTGAGTTGGTGATGCCATACAACCATCTCATCCTCTGTCATCCCCTTCTCCTCCTGCCCTCAATCTTTCCCAGCATCAGGGTCTTTTCAAATGAGTCAGCTCTTTGCATCAAGTGGCCAAAGTATTGGAGTTTCAGCTTCAACATCAGTCCTTTCAGTGAACACCCAGGACTGACCTCTTTTAGGATGGACTGGTTGGATCTCCTTGCAGTCCAAGGGACTCTCAAGAGTCTTCTGCAACACCACAGTTCAAAAGCATCAATTCTTTGGCACTCAGCTTTCTTTATAGTCCAACTCTCACATCCATACTTGACCACTGGAAAAACCATATCCTTGACTAGACGGACCTTTGTTGACAAAGCAAAATCTCTGCTTTTTAATATGCTATCTAGGTTGGTCATAACTTTCATTTCAAGGACTAAGCATCTTTTGATTTCATGGCTGCAATCACCATCTGCAGTGATTTTGGAGCCCCCCAAAATAAAGTCAGCCACTGTTTCCACTGTTTCCCCATCTATCTCCCATGAAATGATGGGACCAGATGCCATAATCTTAGTTTTCTGAATGTTGAGCTTTAAGCCAACTTTTTCACTCTCCTCTTTCACTTTCATCAAGAAGCTTTTTACTTCCTCTTCACTTTCTGCCATAAGAGTGGTGTCATCTGCATATCTGCAGTTATTGATATTTCTCTGAGCAATCTTGACTCCAGCTTGTGCTTCTTCCAGCCTAGCGTTTCTCATGATGTACTCTGCACATAAGTTAAATAAGCAGGGTGACAATATGCAGCCTTGACGTACTCCTTTTCCTATTTGGAACCAGTCTGTTGTTCCATGTCCAGTTCTAACTGTTGCTTCCTGACCTGCATACAGGTTTCTCAAGAGGCAGGTCAGGTGGTCTGTTATTCCCATCTCTTTCAGAATTTTCCACAGTTTATTGTGATCCACATAGTCAAAGGCTTTGCCATAGTCAATAAAGCAGAAGTTGATGTTTTTCTGGAACTCTCTTGCTTTTTTGATGATCCAGCGGATGTTGGCAATTTGATCTCTGGTTCCTCTGCCTTTTCTAAAACCAGCTTGAACATCTGGAAGTTCTCTTTGAGCATTATTTTACTAGCGTGTGAGATGAGTGCAATTGTGCGGTAGTTTGAGCATTCTTTGGCATTGCCTTTCTTTGGGATTGAAATGAAACCTGACCACTAGTAAGTGACTAATGGCAGGTTAAAATTATACAAGGCACATTATACAAGTCTTTTTATTTTTATTAAATAAAAGCCTGTATATTATCGAAGTGGAGATACCTTGAATAATTAGAGATATTTATGGGCCATTTTACTTATCATGACCCTGCCTTCAACTGGAAGATTACTAAGCTACTACTGAATTAGACTCTCTCCATCTAAACCTTAGGATACTCTCAGGCTATGTCCCTATGTCTAGAGCTCAGGCTCTTTCAGCAGCTTTATACAACAAGTGAGTTCATTTATTAAAATGATGAATTAAACAAGTCACTGTAAGTGGCCATGCTCGATGACACTGGTGACTTGGAATAGTGTATCTGCCATGTTGGTTTTGAGGAGGTGGGGGGCAAAAACAGACCAGTTAGGTTTCAGTGGACCAGAAGCTCAATTTTTTAAGATTAAGGGAAACCTAGGTCACCCCATCTTAACAAACCCATCACAGGCAAGGAAATCGAAACTGTAATCAGAAATCTTCCAGCAAACAAAAGCCCAAGACCAGATGGCTTCACAGCTGAATTCTACCAAAAATTTAGAGACGAGCTAACACCTATCTTACTCAAACTCTTCCAGAAAATTGCAGAAGAAGGTAAACTTCCAAACTCATTCTATGAGGCCACCATCACCCTAATTCCAAAACCAGACAAAGATACCACAAAAAAAGAAAACTACGGGCCAATATCACTGATGAACATAGATGCAAAAATCCTTAACAAAATTCTAGCAAACAGAATCCAACAACATATTAAAAAAATCATACACCATGACCAAGTGGGCTTTATCCCAGGAATGCAAGGATTCTTTAGTATCTGCAAATCAATCAGTGTAATACACCACATTAACAAATTGAAAGATAAAAACCATATGATTATCTCAATAGATGCAGAAAAAGCCTTTGACAAAATTCAACATTCATTTATGATTAAAACTTTCCAGAAAGCAGAATAGAAGGAACATACCTCAACAAAATAAAAGCTATATATGACAAACCCACAGCAAGCATCACCCTCAATGGTGAAAAATTGAAAGCATTTCCCCTGAAATCAGGAACAAGACAAGGGTGCCCACTCTCACCACTCCTATTCAACACAGTTTTGGAAGTGTTGGCCACAGCAATCAGGGCAGAAAAAGAAGTAAAAGGAATCCAGATAGGAAAAGAAGAAGTGAAACTCTCTCTGTTTGCAGATGACATGATCCTTTACATAGAAAACCCTAAAGACTCTACCAGAAAATTACTAGAGCTAATCAATGAATACAGTAAAGTTGCAGGATATAAAGTTAACACACAGAAATCTCTTGCATTCCTATACACTAACAATGAGAAAACAGAAAGAGAAATTAAGGAAACAATACCATTCACCATTGCAACAAAAAGAATAAAATACTTAGGAGTATATCTACCTAAAGAAACAAAAGACCTATACATAGAAAACTATAAAACACTGATGAAAGAAATCAAAGAGGACGCAAACAGATGGAGAAATATACCGTGTTCATGGATTAGAAGAATCAATATTGTCAAAATGGCTATACTATCCAAAGCAATCTATAGATTCAATGCAATCCCTGTCAAACTACCAACGGTATTTTTCACAGAATTAGAACAAATAATTTCACAATTTGTATGGAAATACAAAAAACCTCGAACAGCCAAAGTAATCTTGAGAAAGAAGAATGGAACTGGAGGAATCAACTTGCCTGACTTCAGACTATACTACAAAGCCACAGTCATCAAGACAGTATGGTACTGGCACAAAGACAGAAATATAGATCAATGGAACAGAATAGAAAGCCCAGAGATAAATCCACGAACTTATGGTCACCTTATCTTCGACAAAGGAGACAAGGATATACAATGGAAAAAAGACAACCTCTTTAACAAGTGGTGCTGGGAAAACTGGTCAACCACCTGTAAAAGAATGAAACTAGAACACTTTCTAACACCATACACAAAAATAAACTCAAAATGGATTAAAGATCTAAATGTAAGACCAGAAACTATAAAACTCCTAGAGGAGAACGTAGGCAAAACACTCTCCAACATAAATCACAGCAGGATCCTCTATGACCCACATCCCAGAATTTTAGAAACAAAAGCAAAAATAAACAAATGGGACCTAATGAAACTTAAAAGCTTTTGCACAACAAAGGAGACTATGAGCAAGGTGAAAAGACAGCCCTCAGATTGGGAGAAAATAATAGCAAACGAAGCAACGGACAAGGGATTAATCTCAAAAATATACAAGCAACTCCTGAAGCTCAACTCCAGAAAAATAAATGACCCAATCAAAAAATGGGCCAAAGAGCTAAATAGACATTTCTCCAAGGAAGACATACAGATGGCAAAAAAACACATGAAAAGATGCTCAACATCACTCATTGTCAGAGAAATGCAGATCAAAACCACAATGAGGTACCATTACACGCCAGTCAGGATGGCTGCTATCCAAAAGTCTACAAGCAATAAATGCTGGAGAGGGTGTGGAGAAAAGGGAACCCTCTTACACTGTTGGTGGGAATGCAAATTAGTGTAGCCACTATGGAAAACAGTGTGGAGATTTCTTAAAAAGCTGGAAATAGAACTGCCATATGACCCAGCAATCCCACTTCTGGGCATACACACTGAGGAAACCAGATCTGAAAGAGACATGTGCACCCCAATGTTCATCGCAGCACTGTTTATAGTAGCCAGGACATGGAAGCAACCTAGATGCCCATCAGCAGACGAATGGATGAGGAAGCTGTGGTACATATACACCATGGAATATTACTCAGTCATTAAGAAGAATTCATTTGGATCAGTTCTGATGAGATGGATGAAACTGGAGCCCATTATACAGAGTAAAGTAAGCCAGAAAGATAAAGACCATTACAGTATATTAACACATATATATGGAATTTAGAAAGATGGTAATGATAACCCTATATGCAAAACAGAAAAAGAGACTCAGATGTATAGAACAGACTTGTGGACTCTGGGAGAAGGCGAGGGTGGGATGTTTCAAGAGAACAGCATTGAAAGATGTATATTATCTAGGGTGAAACAGATCACCAGCCCAGGTTGAGTGCATGAGACAAGTGCTCGGGCCTGGTGCACTGGGAAGACCCAGAGGGATCGGGTAGAGAGGGAGGTGGGAGAGGGGACCAGGGATGGGGAATACATGTAAATCCACGGCTAATTCATTTCAATGTATGACAAAAACCACTGCAATGATGTAAAGTAATTAGCCTCCAACTAATAAAAATAAATGGAAAAAAAAATAAAAAGGGTTTTATTCGTGTAGTTGAATTGGAGAATATGCATTAAAAAATATAAATAGCAATAACGTAAATGAAATACAATAATAGCAAAAGGGACAAAATCAGCTTTAAAGAAATTTTTAAAAATTTAAATGGTGTTTTAAAAAATACCTAGAACAGATGAATGAGGAAAATACCACAAACCGAAATGTTTGGGATACAGTGAAGGGTGATAGTTTGGACAAAATTCATACCCTTCTGTATTTACGTAAAAGAACAATAAAAATATTCTGTTGAGAGGCAGAAAGAAAAAGGTCAATAGCTATCAGTCTTTGTAGTATAATTATTAAGAACTCATCATTTCTTAGAAAAAAATCACAAATTTTCAACATTTTAAATCTGTAAAAATACTGGGAAGGAATGGTTTATGTCTTGACAAGGTTATCTTTCTGGTTCAGCTTCCTCTGAACTTTTTTTTTCATCTAGGCTTGGACTTTTGGATTTCTGTGTTTGTCTCTGCATTGTCCAATTTTAGCAAGAATCTTTCTAGGTCAATTTAATCAGGATCTCTCATCCTCAATATCTGATCATCCTCTGTATCTGGTTGGATTTCTTACCCTCCAAAATCCCTTAGGTGATTTCTGATCACCCTGACCTGCTTTCAGCAAGAATTCTGTTAGGTTGGTTTAGCCAGAATTTCCCTTTACCCTTTATATTTCCTCTTAGTAATTTTCCATCTGCTGATCTCCACACTTGCATTTTGGCAATAAATGACCAATTGCTCACATGGTATTTGAACTATGTACCCCATTTCAGTGGCCCCTACAACTACCTCTTGTGATGGCCCCCCTTAAGTGAAGTCTTCTTATAATCTTCAACAAGTATTGTGAATAAGGTTTTCATTAAAAATCTGCAGATGCCAAATCACCATCAGTATTCTTGCCACAGCTCTTGGGAACAAGAGAGTAGACATGCTACATTCAGGTAAAAAGCAGTGATTTTTGAACTTACAAAGTGCCTAGATTTTCCAGGTCAAGTTTCTTTCCAAGAGATTGGAGCAATTTGGAAATCAGCCAGAGGAAGGCATAATTAGAGACCATTTTTGAAATAGAAAGGATATACCAGTAAATAGAAATAGCACAATTTTTTTGTGAAAGTATATGTGGGGGAAGTGTCACCTCCTATGCAGAGCTTCCTGTGGCTTTGCTCAGTGGTAAAGAATCTGCCTGCCAATGCAGGAGACGAAGGTTCAATCCCTGGGTTGGTAACATCCCCTGCAGGAGGAAATGGCAACCCACTCCAGTATTCTTGCCTGAAAATTCCCATGCACAGGGGAGCCTGGTGGATCCATGGGGTTGAAAAGAGTCAGACATGAATGAGCACTCATGCAAGCACACAGACTTAAGCACTCTTAAGACTAAGCGTAAAAGAGGTTGATGTGAGTATCAACTCATCAGATTTCTTCAAAAAGAAGAAATACTAGAACTAATTATCTGGGGGTTCCATGATGCTTGGAATGGTGTTTGTCTGGCTCATACTCAGCATCAAGAATTATATCAGTGCTAGTTTCATCAGATAGAAACTTTTGGAATAACTTAGAGATATCTACTAGAATTTTAAATCTTCCAAAGAGCAAAGAAAAAACTTAAACCTTATAATAAAAATGGAATTATTGTTTGTGCATGCATTTGTTGGGAGGTGATGCAAACCAAACTCAGTTTCTAGAAAGTGAAAATTGTCTGCTTAGGGTTTAGAGGTGATGTGCATACTTATAACCATCACTGTCACCAGTAAAAGGGTTCTGTAGGTCACAAATTAATTTGAAATGTGATATTCAATTAACCATGTGGCAAGAATGCATCCATTTCATCATCAATGCCCATCATTGCCAAACATTTTCATTAAGCTAAGATTCAAATAAATAACAGGGACACAATTTTTAGTTCAAGGTCAGCATATAAATCTAGGGGATGTAAATGCCAGAGGCATTGAATCACCTGTGATTACTTACTTTGCCAGATACTAAAGTTTAGGATAATAATATTCTTCTCCTGTACTGCAGGTACACATCTTGCAATGCTAATTTTTCTTTGTGGTATTTCTTTGAAATGCAAGAAAGGATATAGTTTGGTGATCAAAGTTCCCTAGTTCCCAGGTGTTGGGGTCAGTGAGGAGGATCCCCTGCTTGGATAAATGATTTCCCCAAGTTGAAAACATTTTAAAAGAAAATGCCTCATTTGCAACTTGTCATTTGGGGACAAAGCAGTAATCACATGAGAGATTTCTTTGAAAGAGAATGCAAATGCAGTAGAAAATTCCTTGGGTAAGGCTTTGAAATTTTTAAGGTATTTGGAAACTGACAAATTAAACTTTGTGCTAGTCTAAACATCTTACTTACCACCCTTCCATGAATGACTAGGCGTAGGTTTTCAGAGCATTGATTTCAGAGAGAAATAATTATTTCCTAACAAGACAAAAATAGTGATTCAGAATAATCAATATTAATGGAGGAAAAAAATTACCTCCTGGGTCAGTATGTTTCTCTGACTTACTAGCTTTGCCACTTGGGAAAACCAATTCTTCTGAAATGTTACTTCCTTATAATATTGATCATGCATATTTCATAATGTTTTTATGAATATTAAATGAGGTAATGACCTCATTTGAGAGGGTCTCTCATCTGAGAGTCATCATGGTATAGTACCTAACTGCATAGGCTCCAGGTGATACCACCTGGACTTGATTCTTGTGTTTCTCCAAAGACCAAATTAAAGATCCTCTACCTCAAGGGTGCCCACCTCCAAGATCTAATGCCTGATGATCTGAGGTGGAACTGATGTAATAATAATAAAAATAAAGTGCACAATAAATGTAATGCCCTTGAATCATCCTGAAACCATCACCACTCCTCCCTACTCCCTACCTCCCAGTCCATGGAAAAACAGTCTTCCATGAAACTGGTCCCTGGTGCCAAAAGGTTGGGGACCACTGCTCTACATCCTCTGTAAAATGAATATTGCACAGGCCACTTCCTCATAAGGATGTTATGAAGGTGACATTAGAAGATACAGAAATAAACAGGACCTGGTAAGTGTCAATAAAGTTTAACTCATTTCCTCATTCCGTGCATTGTTTGTTTCCATCAACTTTCCATTATCATCTTCTTTGCACCAATGTGGTGCTTCTGTGCTAGGTGTGCTCAGTCATGTCTGACTTTTTGTGGCCCCATGGACTATATCCTCTGCCCATGGGGTTTTCCAGGCAAGAATACTGGAGTGGGTTGCCATTTCTTCCTCCAGGGGATCTTCCTGACCCAGGGTTCGAGCCCACATCTCTTGCATCTCCAACATTGGCAGACAGATTCTTTACCACTAGCTTCCCCTGGGAGCACTAAATAAATAGTATACTCAGTGTCAAAAATATGGTTTTGCTACTTTACTTCCAGACTTGCCGGCGGCATTTAATTTATAATTTTAAGCAGTGTATTTGTCACATATTTTCTCATTTAAGTAGAGGTGGGTTTTGCCTCTGGCTTCCCAACAGGCATTTTCTTAGCCACTGTGCAGATTTCTTTTGAAATGGCTGGTGTTAAAAACATCCTTAACCAGAGAAGACAGCTCAAAGCTTGGTTTAGCCAGTGAAGCCTTCTGTCTACCTTGTCTACAAGACAGAAAGCTTTTTAAGTGCACAACTGAAAAGTTTGTTGACCACTTGATGGAAAGCGATCATTTGTATCTGAGCAGGGTCAAGAGAATAAGGAAACATCTACCAAATTGCTTAATTTTTTTTCCCCAACTCCTTTAATCATATGAGCTCTTGGAGACTGTACAGCACTTGGGGGACAACTGGAATTTTGCATTTTTATTTATCAAAGTGGCTGACAAATCATAGAATACTTTCCTTAAATATATCATTTAATGGGTTGAAAATAATCAGTGTTGCATCTTTTTTTAAATGTACTCTGTGTATTAGTTTCATTAATACCAAGTCTGTGTGATACCAAAGGCAGCCAACTCTTTTTATCAATACATTATTCTGACTTTCTGATCAGAATAAATTTAAGACAGTGATCTTGCTTACCATCCTGAATCTGACCCTTTGGGGTATTGTGACCTCACTCTGATTCAGTTTTGCTTTCAGTAAGATAGGGGAAATAGTGGTACTGACCAAAGAAAACTTTGTTGACAATTGAGGTATTGCACCATGAGAGGAAGATAGCAGAAACTAATTTACCTTCATTAATAAAAGACATTGAGCCATGCTGAATTTCAGGTATATTGTGCAAATAATTTGAGCAGAGTATTTGAAACTTTAAACCAGAATTACTGTTATTTACATATAGGTTACATCTTCCTGGTCTCATTCCTAGAGTCACTGTCAAGATATATATATATATATATGTTAGAAAACAAGAAAGAACAAAGGGAGGAAGGAAAGAAGGAAGGGAAGGGAGGGAGAGAGGGAAGGAGGCAAGGAGAATGGAAGAAAAAATAAAAAGTTGCAAACATATTCATGTAACCAACCCTGAAAATTTTCAGACTCCACGTGGCTTGAGTGTTAACAAATTCATATTCAAAGGGCTCAAATATGGGACTTCTCGGGTCCTCTTGATGGAGTTGATTGAACAATTGATGGAAAATTAATATTGACATTAATTGGACGGTCCTTTTCTTTTCAAAAGAAGCACCCAAGTTTTATGCATGTAGTCCTCAGAAAGATCTCTGGTCATGTTCACTAATCAGTTTCCATTCTCCAGAAATTTCACACATATAGAGGAGCTGGTGAAAACTGTTCCCGTTCCTTTTACTGCATTTCTGTCATTACTACAAGGCACTTGTTGTAAATGTTCTCTTTCTTATCCCACCTCCCTGGAGAGCCACACCTTGACTGTAATCAGCAGGTGGGAGGAGACAGTGATGTTTGGACTCATTTGGAGGGAAGTGTGCAGAGTCCACTGTAAAACAAATTCTTTTACTGTTTTTTTTTTTTTCTCACAAGGATATCATTTATCAAATGAATAGTTCAATTCACTTCATCATTCTTGCTTCCAAGAGGAGCAGTAGTAGGGATATAACCATAATCTTTGTACCAACCAAGCCTTCAGGTCAAGGTTAGTGATGGGATCTTTTCAAGATATTCCCATCTTCCTCCACAAACTCTAATCAGTTTTATACTCAGTCCAAATTGATTGTTCTGTTTTCTTAACTTTCATTAGTCTCTTTCTGTACTTATTCATTCATTCATCACCATTCATGCTCATCTCTGTGCTCTGCTCTTTTTTTTCCTCTTAGCTTAGATTGTTTCCTCTTGACAGGCCACAGAAAATCCATATTTTCTTGGAAGAGCTTTTATTAAAACTACAGTATAAACTCTTTGATCACAAGCATGGAAGAGACTTGGATGAGAAGGAGGGGAAGGGAAAGAAGAAGGAAAGGGAGACAGGGATGAAGAACTGGTAGAAGGAAAAAAAATTATTTGTTAGATATTCTGGAATTAGATTCTTTGCTTTGAAATGAAGAGCAAGTCCGTAGAATTAGTATTTAAATCTCAGTACTGACACTTATTTACTGTGTGACCTTGAATAAGTTTATTGTTACCTTGGACATCTGTTTCTGTATCTCTAGAAATAATAATTTAAAAAAACCCAGAATAAGATATGCTTAATATAAACCCCTTACCATAATAGTGGCTATAGGTTTGGTGATCAATAAATTGTATTTTTATCATTACTATTAATAATAAACAAGGATAAAAATACCTTTTACAGTACTTGAATTCTCTCTGTATGCTATGTTCTACCTTTTACATTCAGCACAGAAATACTCCTTACCTCATGTGGAAACTAAAAAAAACCAAACAAACAAAAGAAACAAGGCTAAATCATATAATAAGAAAATCAGCGGAACATTAGTGCTTACACACATGCACTTCGAATATATTCAGTAATTATTCCAGCTTCTCTAGGTGCTTCTGTTTTACTTCTGGGAATAAAATGTGCACTTAAGTCTCTAAAGTGCTCATACAGCAAATTTCAACCAATGAGCAATAAAATGAATAAACTAATAATGATTCAGTGATAGCTATGATTTTTTACAATAATATTAGTGTCACATAAACATCAGAGCCCTGCAGAAGAAAGTGATGATCATTTCTACCATATACTTTTAAATTTCCATACCTATATTTGGAATTTAAGGGAATGGGAGGGGCTCTGTTTGAGTATTTGTGTGTGTGTGTATGTGGGTACAGACACAAACATGAAGGCACACATACAGATTCTTCCAATAATGTTGTTTTTCAGTTCAGTTCAGTTCAGTCGCTTTTGCAACCCCATGACTGCAGCACACCAGGCTTCTCTGTCTGTCACCACCCCCTAGAACTTGCTCAAACTCATGTCCATTGAGTTGGTGATGCCATCCATCCATCTCATCCTGTGTTGTCCACTTCTTCTCCAGCCTTCAGTCTTTCCCAGCATCAGAGTCTTTTCCAATGAGTCCCTTCTTCCCATCAGATGGCCTGGAGCTTCAGCTTCAGCATCAATCTTTCCAATGTATTGGAGCTTCAGCTTCATCAATCCTTCCAGTGAATATTCAGGACTAATTTCCTTTAGGATTGACTGGTTTCACCTTCTTGCTGCCCAAGGGACTCTCAGAAGTCTTCTCCAATACCACAGTTCAAAAGCATCAATTCTTTGGCACTCAGCTATTTGTGGTCCAACTCTCATATCCATACATGACTACTGGAAAAACCATAGCTTTGACTAGACAGACTTTTGTCAGAAAAGTAATGTCCCGGCTTTTTAATATGCTGTCTAGGTTGGTCATAGCTTTTCTCCCAACAAGCAAGCATCTTTTAATTTCATGGCTGCAGTCACCATCTGCAGTGATTTTGGAACCCAAAAAAATAAAGTCAGCCAGTGTTTCCATTGTTTTCCCATCTATTTGCTATGAAGTGATGGGACCAGATGCCATGATTTTCATTTTTTGAATGTTCAATTTTAAGCCAGCTTTTTCACTCTCCTCTTTAAACCCTCATCAAGAGGCTCCTTAGATCTGGTTCGCTTATATGATGTTGTTAAAGCACTGCACTTAATATGCCAGAAAAATTATAAAACTAAGCAGTGGCCACCGGACTGGAAAAGGTCATTTTTCATTCCATTCCCAAAGAAAGGCAATACCACATGATTGCACCCATCTCACATGCTAGCAAAGTAATGCTCAAAATTCTTCAAGTGAGGCTTCAACAGTATGTGAACCCAGAATTTTGAGATGTTCAAACTGGATTTAGAAAAGGCAGAGGAACCAGAGATCAAATTGCCAACATCCACTGGCTCATTGAAAAAGCAAGAGAGTTCCAGAAAAACATCTACTTCTGCTTCATTGGCTATGCTAAGGCCTTTGACTGTGCAGATCGTAACAAACTGTGGAAAATTCTTCAAGCATATCTGAGGTTATTGATATTTCTCCCAGCAATCTTGATTCCAGCTTGTGCTTCATCCAGCCCAGCATTTTGAGTAATATACTCTGCATATAAGTTAAATAAGCAGAGTAACAATATACAGCCTTGACTTACTCCTTTCTCAATTGGGAACCAGTCCATTGTTCCGTGTCCAGTTCTAACTGTTGCTTCTTGACCTGCATACAGGTTTCTCAGGAGGCAGGTAAGGTGGTCTGGTATTCCCATCTGTTGAAGAATTTTCCACAGTTTGTTATGATCTTCACAGTCAAAAGCTTTAGCATAGTCAATGAAGCAGAAGTAGATGTTTTTCTGGAACTCTCTTGCTTTTTCAATGAGCCAGTGGATGTTGGCAATTTGATCTCTGGTTCCTCTGCCTTTTCTAAATCCAGTTTGAACATCTCAAAATTCTGGGTTCACATACTGTTGAAGCCTCACTTGAAGAATTTTGAGCATTACTTTGCTAGCATGTGAGATGGGTGCAATCATGTGGTATTGGCTTTCTTTCAGATTGCCTTTCTTTGGGAATGGAATGAAAAATGACCTTTTCCAGTCCGGTGGCCACTGCTTAGTTTTATAATTTTTCTGGCATATTAAGTGCAGTGCTTTAACAACATCATATTTTAGGATCTGAAATAGCTTAGCTGGATATCCATCACCTTCACTAGCTTTGTTCCTAGTGATGCTAGTGACTTCACATTACAGGATGTCTGGCTCTAGATGAGTGATCACACCATCATGGTTATCTGGGTCATTAAGATCTTTTTTATTTTTAGGGTAATAGATAAATTAAAAAACAGAATAAGTCATAATTCTTGCCTTAAAGTACTCACAGTAAAGAAGAGTAGGGAAATATTAAACACTTGACAATGTTTGAGATATGTGCTTATCAAACATAAATTATTAAGTAACTGGAGACTACTAAACATTTTTCAGGCCATCATTTGTGATGAAAGTGAAAGTGAAAGTCGCTCAGTCATGTCCAACTCTTTGCAACCCCATGGACAGTCCTTGGAATTCTCCAGGCCAGAATACTGGACTGTGTAGCCTTTCCCTTCTTCAGAGGATCTTCCCAACCTGGGGATTGAACCCAGGTCTCCTGCATTGCAGGCGGATTCTTTACCAGCTGAGCCACAAGAGAAGCCCAAGAATACTGGAGTGGGTAGCCTATCCCTTCTCCAGGGGATAGTCCCAACCCAGGAATTGAACCGGGTCTCCTGCATTGCAGGCGGATTCTTTACCGAGCTATCAAGGAAGCCCTATTTGTGAGGAAGATGTAGATAATTGTAGTAACAACAATAATGATGATACATAGTATTCACTGACTAGTTACTATGCGTCTAGTTTTTTTTTCTTTCTACTGAACTATGTTTTCATATAAGAAAAATGCATATACAGTAAGTAATCAACGTGATGAACTTTTTTCAGTTAGGCATATCCTTGTAACCAGGATGCAGACCAAGAACCAGATCATTCTCACACCCCATAAGTTCCACTTTCTTGGTTAATACAAGTTGTGTTACTATAAACAATTTAGTGTATGTCTTATGGTGACTGTATTATATACATGTATGTATATGACTGCCTCATTTCATAAAGATGTTCTGTATTTTCCTTTAGAAGCTTAACTGTTTTACCTTTCATGTTTAGGTCTGCAATCTGTATATAATAAGAGGTGAGGGTAAGATATATTTTTCTTATATGGAAATCCAATTGATTGAGCACCATTTATCAAAAATATTGAATAAGCTATATTCAGACATTGAAAACTTTTAAAGAAATTCCAGAAAACCAATATATACATATATGTGTGTGTGTGTGTATGTTGTGTGTGTATGTGTGTGTGTGTATATCTTTAATTATGGATGATTGATTATAAGAGAAATTCAACTCAAAGTATCTCAATCATTTTAGATTCACTGACTCACATCACTGGAAGAGGTAGAAGTTTGAAAGCAAACAATGAGACTTGGAATGCATTTGTAATCACAGTTTCTCATTTCTCAGTCATTCACTTCCCTCCTCTTTCTTTCCCTTCCTTCTAGAAGTTGGGTTTATTTTCCCTTATTTTGAAAATGGGTATAATGTCCAGAACTTATGTATCTGAAGTCCTATTATATATTTTAATCACTCACTTTGTATTTTTGTATGCATCCTTCATTCTAGAATACTGTAGATGGGAATCCTGTTACAGAAGAAATTGAAATAAAGTAATTCAGTTAGGTTCTGTACCCAAAGCTCCATGTTTGCTCATGGGAATTCTCTTCTGTAATCAATGTTATTATGAAAAAATGTATGAATAAGCTAAATCCATTTAAATTGTACAAATGTTGAGTTTTGGCAGATATAATAAGCCTAATGAAAAGGTCAGTTTTCATTCCAATCCCAAAGAAAGGCAATGCCAAAAAATGTTCATGCTACTGCAGAATTGTGCTCATTTCACATGCAAGTAGGGTTATGCTCTGAATCCTTCAAGCTAGGCTTCTGTAGTATGTGAACCAAGAACTTCTAGGTGTAAAACTGGTGTTTAGAGAAGGCAGAGGAACCAGAGATCAAATTGCCAACATTCATTGGTTCATAGAAAATGGAAGGGCGCTCCAGAAAAACATCTACTTCTGCTTCATTGACTATGTTAAAGCCTTTGACTGTGGATCACAAAAGACTGGAAAGTTCTTCAAAAGACGGAAATACCAGGCTGCCTTATTTGTCTCATGAGAAACCTGTATGCAGCACAAGAAGCAGCAGTTAGAATCAGACATGGAACAATGGACTGGTTCAAAATTGGGAAAGGAGTATCACAAGGCTATATATTGTTACCCTGCTTATTTAACTTACATGTGCAGAGTACATCATGTGAAATGCTGGGCTGGATGAATCACAAGCTGGAATCAAGATTTCTGGGAGAAATATCAACAACCTCAGATATGCAGATGACACCACTCAAATACCACTTTAGAAAGTAAAGAGGAACTAAAGAACCTCTTGATGAGGGTTAAAGAGGAGAGTGAAAAGCTGACTTAAAACTCAACATTCAATGTGTATACCTTTGGCTGAACCATATTGATGTATGGTATAAATCAATACAATATTGTAACTATCCTTCAATTAAAAATAAATAAATTTAAAAATCCCTCAGCATTCAAAAACTAAGATCATGACATCTGGTCCCATCACTTCATGGCAAATAGAAGGGGAAAAGTGGAAACAGTGAGATTTTATTTTCTTGGTCTCCCAGATCACTGCACATGGTTACTACAGCCATGAAATTAAAAGATTCTTATTCCTAGGAAGGAAAGTTATGATAAACCTAGACAGCATATTGTAAAGCAGAGATATCACTTGGCTGACAAAGGTCCGTATAGTCAAAGCTATGGTTTTTCCATTCGTCCTGTTACTGATGTGAGAGTTCAATTACAAAGAAGGCTGAGTGCCAAAGAATTGATGCTTTCGAATTGTGGTACTGGAGAATGGAGAAGACTCTTGAGAGTCCCTTGGAGAGCAAGGCAATCAAATCAGTTAATCCTAAATGAAGTCAACCCTGAACATTCATTGGAAGGACTGATGCTGAAACTGAAGCTCCGATACTTTGACCACCTGATGTGACGAGCTGACTCATGGGAAAAGACCCTGATGCTGGAAAAGACTGAAAGCAAAAGGAGAAGGGAGAGACAGAGGAGGAGATGGTTAGACAGCATCACCAGCTCAATGGACATGAGTTTGAGCAAACCACAGAAGATAAGGAAGGACGGGGAAACTTGATGTGCTTTCAGTTCATGGGATTGCAAAGAGTCAGACACAACTTAGCAACTGAACAACAGCAACAACAGTAAGGCTATGGAATCACCACCATGATTATGATAGAGAGTATTTGCATCACTCCTAAAAGTTTCTTTGTATTCTTTGTGGTCTATCCATTGCTGTAAATTTTCAGTCATTATATGTGACTTTATATTTGCATAGGACATGCACTCTTTTGTATATAATTTGTCACTCTGCATAATGTTTCTAACAATTAAGTGGAAGTATTAGTCGCTCAGTCTTGTCTGGCTCTTCACGACCCCGTGAACTGTAGCACACTAGGTTCCTCTGTCCAGGGGCCTCTCCAGGCAAGAAGACTGGAGTGGGTAGCCACTCCCTTCTCCAGGGGATCTTCCTAACTCAGGAATCGGACCCAGGTCTCCTGCATTGCAGGTGGATTCTTTACTGCCTGAGCCACCAGGGAAATGAACAGTATTTCTAAGATGCACCAAGTTGTTTGTCCTTTCCTCCCTCCATCCTTTTTTTCCTTCCTTCCTTCTTTCTTTGTTTTTCCTGAAAGAACAGACCACACTATTAACTGAAGGACATTTGTGGTGTTCAGAGTTTTTGGTTATTAAAGATAAAGCTGATGTGATCATCTTGTACAAGACTTCATATGGATGTAACATTTTTATTTCTCTTTGGTAAATATGAATTATATTGTGAATATGTGCTTAACTTTTTAAAGGAAATTCCAAAAAATATTTAAAAAGTGATTTTTATTGTTCTATATTTCTACAACATTAACGAGAACTCTTTTCAATATTTTTGTTAACAGTTGGTACCGTCAGTCCTTTTCATTTCAGCCCTTCCAATAGATATAGTATTATGCCACTGTAGTTTTAATTTTTATTTTCCTGATGCGTAATGATGTGGAACATCTTGTTTTGCCCTTACTGACCAATCATTTATCTTCATTTGTGGACTGCCTGTATGAAAGCAAACTATCTTATCCTCTACCTTTCTAAATTCTTGCCTGAAATCTAACATGAGGCAGTTTAACAAAAGAAAGGACAAAATACCAGCTTTTCTTGATAGAAGAACCTACAAAAAGAAATGAAAAGTGCGAAAAAGCAGTTAAATTGAGTGTTTCAATGCTAAGTTTAATTGAAAATAGAGAATTATGGGAAAATGTGCAAAGATGAAAAGGATATGAGCTAAGTGCCATGAAGTGGGGGAAACAGCGAGTCCTGTTCAGAGTGTTCTATGTGTCTTGGAACAATGTATCACCTCTTTGCAACCCTAAGGACTGTAGGCCACCAGGCTGCTCTATCCATGGGATTCTCCAGACAAGAATCCTAGAGTTGATTGCCATGCCCTCCTCCAGGGGATCTTCCTGACCCTGGGATGGAACTCTTGTCTCCTCTGTCTCTTGCATTGCAGGAGGATTCTTTCCCATTGAGCCACCAGAGAAGCCCATATATTATGATACGGATCCTTAACAGATCATTTTCAAAAAAAAAAAAAAAAAAAGATGTGAAATCTCTAAGTCGTGTCCGACTCTGTGCAGCCCCATGGACTATAGCCTATCAGGCTCCTCCATCCATGGAATTTTCCAGGCAAGAGTACTGGAGTGGGTTGCCATTTCCTTGATCATTTTCCAAATGGCCAATCAATTCAGTTAAACAGTTGTAACTTACAAGACAAAAATTTTTTAATTCCATTCAAAATTATTTAGTTAGCATTTCCATGTGTTATGTAGACCATTGTAATTTCTGGGATTATAAAGCAGAGAAAATAGGTACAGTCATTGTTTTTGTAGAATTTGCTGTTTAGTTGGTCGAACGTTGAAAAAAATTAAACCATAAAAATACAAATAGAACAATAAGGATTTTGTGTATAAGCATAGGGAATTTTATTCCATATCTTAATGTATAAAGTAAAATAATCTGAAAAAAAATATAACTGAATCACTTTGCTGTATACTAACACAATATTGTAATTCAACTATTCTTCAATTTAAAAAAATTACAAATGGAGTGGAAAAGTATATTGCATTCCCTGAAAAGATATCCTCAGATTATATAAGAGTGGGTAATCTTGCTTGGAAAGAGGAGTAAAGAAAAATGTGTTTTGCTCTCCATCTTGTTAATTCTACCAAGAAATTTAATGATGGCTTCTTCCTCTCTTTCTTTCTCTTCATTTCCTATTTGGAGTTCATATCTGTCAACCTTTGTGATAAACACGTGACTGCACACACAGTGTTTACTGATACAAGGAATGTTCTGATTCATAGATTTCTCCTTTCTGTCATCTCTTCAAGAAGAGGAGATGTTGACTGATGTGGAGCATCTGGGGTCACTTGGGAGCCTGAGAAGCTTAGAGAACTCTATGTGCTTGGTAAAAGCAGGTCCACTCGGTTCATAAAAAGATTGAATAATATTGATGTGAAGCATTTAATACACAAGGGACATGAAAATTATACAAAATATGAGTGTTTGTAGTTTGTTTCTTCACAGGACCCTCAGGCTGTAAACTCTATATACTTTTATAGCAGACACTAGTGTGGTGCATGTATTTATTAAGAGATCATCAACAACAACATCAGTGTCAGTCTGTCTGATAGTAAAACAATTTGCTTCTAGAACATCCAACAAATATTTCATGGTAGATGATTGACTGGTAACTTTTTTTTATTGCAGAATTCATCAGAAGAACTGACAAATTTGTCTAAGAGAGTTGGATCTTGAGAGAAGATTTGCTTCTGTGGCAGGTAAGAATCCCATTTCACAAACTTGTAATTTTCTTTTCTTTTCTCTAGGAATTAAATAAAGTTTGCTTGCATTGTAAATCTTCCGTATTAACACCATGGTGTCAGAAACTTAATCTCAGGCTATTTTGGACTTTTTGCGTTAACTGGAAGCCAGATGTCTGTGTCTCCTTTCTGGAAGCCTGGACATAAATTTAAGTTTGGGAGGGAACTTTGTGCACATAGATTCTCATTCAGATATGCCAGAATCTTGGTTATCTTTTGGTTTTGGATGCTTTCTTCACTATCTAAGTCTCCCACTGGGAGGCACTAGAATACCGCATAGATCCTGTGCCCACTTGGGACAGGAGCATTTCCACCTGGGTAACTGTTCAGTTGGTTGCCTTGGCCAAGCGTGCTTTCCTGCCCTGATATTTCACTTTCATCTCAAGACCCCACTGGGGGAACCAGCAAGGGGAATTTTGGGTGTGTATGTCTCTGTGAAGAATGTATTGATGACTCTCCTCTAATCTGCTTCTCCACACAGCCTTAGCAGAGGAACACTGTTCTCCACAACAGTTCAGGCAAGCAGAATGGAGGGTGGACAGAGGAGACTTGCTCTTTATCCATTTGTTTTTTGTCCTTTGGTATATTTTCTTCAAATCATTTTGTCTATGCCCAAATATTCATAGTTTTCATGAGAGCTGTGGCTTTGGAAAACAAAATTTAGAAACATATTTTTTCCTCTCTTTCCTATCTTATTTGTTTATTCTCTTTAAGATTTTAACTTAAGACATTGAGTAGAGATAATAAAGTGCCTGAAGGAGGATAGTGAAACAGACCCAGGTTACTTTTGAATTATAACTATCTAGTCATATTTGAAAGATATTCAAATCATGTATTGGACCAGAACCAGCCTGGAGGAACATTTAGCTACAATTCTTAAAAGAGTAAATGTTACTTTTTGGTTTCTCTCATTACACTTGAAGTGTGTTCATTTTGGGTTGCAGCCCTTTGGAGACAGTCAAGGAAGTAAATCAGTGTGCATGTGCTTACACGTGGATGAAACATGGTAATTCAAACTCATTGAACTGGATGTGGTTTAATTGTGTAAACGTATGAAATGCAAAATGAAAAGTCTAGGATTCACTTCATCCATTTGCAGACCATCTTTCCTATTAAGGTGTATGACCATGGATAACAGATTCTTTATTTTTTATCCACATATTCTGTACATATAAAAATGATGGCTTGGTAAAAATATACTTGGTAAAATTTCATCAATTCTATGTTTTATGAAAACTTCCAAAGTCCTTGCCAACACTTAACAAGTCTTTCAGTTCCATAAATGGAAATGAAGACTGGAGGCAATCATAGGCACATATTAAACATACATCACTTTCATTGTTGAAAAAGGCATGTTTACTGTCTAAACTATCAGACTGAATGAAGAGTATATTTACTGGCTCAATTCTAATATAATATCCTCTATAATATCCTCTCAAATTGCCATTAATATTGTTTTAATACCACTGGTTAAGTTTCTAGTAGGGAGAGATGCTGTTATGTTAATTTAGTATCTAGAATGCCAAAATGCAATGTTTTATATGGGAGTGCTGTGAGAATATTTTTGATACATATTTTAGATATTGATATCTTTTATTTTTGTCTCGAATAGCAATACCTCCTTTTTTTTCCTCCTGTGCCTGAGACCAGTAAACCAGACGAAATTCCTCACTTACAGCATTTTGGTTATGGAATTAATAAGGGGAACTGATATAGAGAGATAATTAAAATGTTCCCTCCTTTGCACAAGATAGAATTGCCTTTACCAGCTCTTCAAATCCTTCAGCAACCTCCCCTTCTACCCTTATCCTCTGAGAAACACACTGGTAATGAGATTAGTCAGGAACAATTGGGATTTGGCCATAGTTAATCATGTGTGGATTACTGTTTCAAAAGGATAAAATCCCAGATTCCTCTTTCATCCTTTCATGTACTTCCTTCTTGTTTCATCTGTTTGGTAAGCAATCATCTTAGGTCTTGTTCCGACAGAGTACACTGGCCAAACTTCCTTTTCTAGAGTTTAAATGACTGAATGTGTATCTGAGATCAGGCTTTTTCTAGGCTGAGCCAGTCTCTTCACCTCCTAGTCCTCCTTCTCCTCCTATTTCTCATTCTCCCTCACTTGTATCTAAGCTATTACCTATATTACTCTCAGTTATTTAGACTGAGGGGAGGAAAAAGGCTCTAATTAGGCTTTGTTTCTAATTAGGGTTTTTACTCAACTTTTTTTTTTTTTTTTTTTAACCCTCCTAGGGCACAAGAGAAATGAGAAAAAAATTGTTAAGAAAAAAAAAAAAGATAGGTTTCTACACTCTTTCTGAACATTGGAGACCCCTTCTTACTTCTTTTTTATTTTTAATTAATTTATTTAATTGGAGGCTAATTACTTTACAGTATTATGGTGGTTTTTGCCATACATTGATGTGAATCCGCCATGGGTGTACATGTGTCCCCCGTCCTGAACCCCCCTCCCACCTCCCTCCCCACCCCATCCCTCAGGGTTGTCCCAGTGTACCAGCTTTGAGTGCCCTGCTTCATGCATTGAACTTGAACTGGTGATCTATTTCACATATGGTAATATACATGTTTCAATGCTATTCTCTCAAACCATCCCACCCTCGCCTTCTCCCACAGAGTCCAAGAGTCCAAAAGTCTATTCTTTATATCTGTGTCTCTTTTACTGTCTCGCATATAAGGTGATTTACCATCGTTTCCTGTAATGAATTGCCATCTTTCTAAATTCCATATATGTGTGTTAACATACTGTATTGGTGCTTTTCTCTTCTGACTTACTTTACTCTGTATAATGGGCTCCAGTTTCATCCACCTCATTAGAACTGATTCAAATGTGTTCTTTTTAATAGCTGAGTAATATTCCACTGTGTATATGTGCCATAACTGTCTTATCCATTCGTCTGCCGATGGACATCTGGGTGGCTTCCATGTCCTGGCCATTGTAAAGAGTGTTTCAATGAGCATTGGGGTGCACGTGTCTCTTTCAGTTCTCATTTCCTCGTGTTTGTTCAGCAGTGGGGTTGCTGGGTCATATGGCAGTTGTATTTCCAGTTTTTTAAGAAATCTCCACACTGTTCTCCATAGCGGCTGTACTAGTTTGCATTCCCACCAACAGTGTAAGAGGGCTCCCTTTTCTCTGCACCCTCTCCAGCATTTATTGCTTGTAGACTTTTTGATAGCAGCCATTTTGATTGGCATGTCTACTCAGCCTTTTTAATTGGGGTCTGAATTAGAATATTAGCCTCTTAGATATCTATGGATGAAATGAAACTTTGATTGCCATCCTGCTCCTGTTTATGGCATGTCTTCCTTTTTATGGGAAAGAGAATTGAATTTCATGACAGGATTTGTGTGTTTTAATTCTTGCAATGATAACATCATGATAACAAAAGTAACTCATAAGCCATAATGTTGTGAAGTCAATAAGGCAGTTTCAAAGTCACACAGATCAACTCTTTTTTTTCTGATACTGTATGTATGCACATATACACACATACACACACACTTGTGCTATATTTAATGACCCACCAAGGGACAATCATGTTTAAGTTACAGGTGGTACAGAGGTAACTCAAGCAGCTAAAAGCTGACTTTATTGAGTTTATATTTTACTGTGAGATAAATATGCATTTGAAAATTAATTCCTTGGTAGTAATAAATTCTAGGAAGAAAATAAAGCTTTTGCTACCTACATTAATTTAAACAAGTTATTTAACTTTGAGCCTCAGTTTTCTCATTTGTTAAAAAAAATAGCAATTGAAAATCACATTTGGGCTGCCTTTTTAATAAGATAATGTTGGGATAAAATAGTTGATATCTGTAAAAAGTTATTTGATAATTACAATGTGACATTCTGTCAGGACAGAGGAAAACTACCGTATCCTCTCTTTCAGTCACATGAACATTGTAATTGTCCAGAAATGTCAGATTGCTTGTTTTTAACCATCTGTTTAATTTCTCTCAATATGGGCTCTCTTTTTTTCTCCCCTTTGAATAGGTAGCTTGTGACTAGTCCCAACAAATGTTCACACAGATTTTTAATAATTTTAGCAATTCATTTGGAAAACCTTTGTGTTGCAAGTCCAGACCTTAGGACTCTGAGCTGGCAAGTCTGAAGCAACAGAAAGGAAGAGCTGAAAATAGGCTTAGGATGGGCATGTTGATCAGCTTGAAGCCCCAACCCAGGTGGTTGGACTGCATTTGAATATGGTGCAGGCTCTTGGCTGATGCTTAGGGGCTTTTGTGTTCAACAGGCTTTGTGATGTTTGGTCCTCTATCAAGAAAGATGCTTGGAAATCTCCAAGTTAGGGCTTTCCTGGTGGCTCAGATGGTAAAGAGTCTGCTTGCAATGAGGGAGATCCAGATTTGATCCCGGGGTTGGGAAGATCCCCTGGAAAAGGGAACGGCTATCCACTCCCTCATTCTTGCCTGGAAGATTCCATAGACTGAAGAGCCTGGTGAGCTACAGTCCCTGGGTCACAGAGTCAGACATGACTGAGTTACTATTACACACAGACTAGTTGGTGATACCTACAGTAGTGTTTGCATTTTCTAAAGGTGAGGTTATTTTCAAAGTTCTTGCATATAAAAAAAGTTTAGAATTACTTCCAAACAAACATCCCCATAGGTTTCCACAGACATGGTTATGAATATTAACTAGTCTTGCTTCTCTAAAAAGAACATTTGGTCCTAAGCCTCTAAATGAAGTTCCCAAGTTTTATTATGATATTGTCAATGTATCACATATTTGAACATGCCTTTTAAGAAATTTTTTCTCAGATCGTGAGAATACAGAAAAATATGGAATCCTCCCGAAGACATCTATTTTTATTGTTCCTTTGAATCATCTGTCTTTATTGTTACTAGTAATAGGTATTAAGGTATTAAGTACCTCATATGTACCAGGATTTAAACTTATCGTTGCCTGTGTGCAAGTTGTAGCATGTGTATCATTGCATGTGTATGCTTCCCTCATAGCTCAGTTGGGAACGAATCTGCCTGCAATACAGGAGACCTGGTTCAATTCCTGGGTCGGGAAGATCCCCTGGAGAAGGGATAGGCTCCCCACTCCAGTATTCTTGGGCTTCCTTTGTGGCTCAGCTGGTAGAATCCACCCACAATGCCAGAGACCTGGGTTTGATTCCTGGGTTGGGAAGATCCCCTGGAGAAAGGAAAGGCTACCCACTTCAATATTCTGGCCCAGAGAATTCCATGGACTGTGTAGTCCATGGGGTCACAGAAAGTCAGACACAACTGAGTGACTTTCACTTTTGCATGTGTATAATTCATGAGCCCTAAGATTCAAGGTAACTTTCGTAACAAACTTAATAAATATTGAGTTAAATAAGACGTGGGTTGATTTTTCTCATCCATAATTAAAAGCACAGAGGTAGGCGACCCAAAGCTAACACTGTGGGTTCTCAGTTTCACTGGGATCAACCTTGAGCTCTATTTCCCCTCAGTTATTACTCTTGTTCTTATGCTGAAATATGGCTGCAACCACACCAATCATCAAATAACGTTTAAGACGGGGAGAAGGAGAGAAAAAAGAAGTGCAAAAAAGACCTGCCAATTGAGTTCCTTTTAAAGAGATTTTGTGGAATTCTTAATGACTTCCTATTGTATATTTTTGGCTAGACCAATCAGCCAACAAAGTTTAAGATTGAAAAGGTTTTATCTGGGCATAAAACCACTCATAGCAACATGGATATTCCTTTTATTTATTTATGACTGTACTGGGTCTTCAGTACTTTGTGCCGGCTTTCTCTCGTTGCAGGGAGCTAGGGCTTCTCTTCTTGGAGTGTGTGGGCTTCTCACTGTGCACCATCTCCTGTTGTGGAGCACGTGGCTCTTAGGTGCGTGGGCTTCGGGAGTTATTGCTCACAGGCTCTAGAGGGCAAGCTCAGTAGTTGTGGTCAGGGTCTTCGTTGCTCCACAGCATATGGAATCTTCCTGGACCAGGGACTGAACCTGTGTCTCCTGAATTGGCAGGCAGATTCTTATCCACTGCACCACCAGGGAAGTCCAAGTATTCTTTTATTGTGCAGTCAAAGAAGGAGGGATGGGTATTAGCAATTTCTGCTGTGGCACAATTATCCCCATTTCTCTCATAAAGAAATTAATATATCCTGTGTTGATGTAATTGTTTTTCTCACCATGATCATGACATGTATTTTCATATGTCTAGAGATCTGATCATACCATTTCTTCATACTTTCCAAGAGTACCTGTTTTTCATGGTCTATGTTGATAGAACTTACTCATCCTTTAAGAGGTCCTCAGATAGTCATTCTAAGTGTGCAGAAATTCCTCAAACCTTAATGAATTAATTGTGACTCAATTATTATAAAATCATTTGAAACTATTTACTATATTTTATATATAGGATGTAACACTAGGTCCTATGTTTTATAATTACTGGGTAGATTTTTTTGTTTCTTTTTCATCATAGAGGAGTTCCTTAAAATCCAAGTGTTATCTTGTACAGTGTTAGTAATAGTATTATTACTTTGTCTCTGCATTCATTTCATTATTGAATGATGTTTATTTTCCTTTGCCATTGAATCTAACCAATTTATAAGCTATGCAATCAAATCTAGAAATGCCCAATGAGTTAGTCTTCATAATTTTAATTATACATTTTTTTCAGTGGTTTCCAATATTTAACTCACTTATAAGAAGTAAGTATTTGGCTATAATCACTATAATTCCTTGGAGTCATGTTTCTTTGTCTTTAACTTAAAGCATTATACATGTGTATGTCTATAGTATCTAAGTTCTGCTAAATTCTTAGAAAACAAATTTTATAAATTAATTTTCTTTGCTTGGCTTTCTAGTGTCAGGATTGGCAATCCTGATGGACCACTAAGCTGCTTTTCCCAAAATGATTTTATTGGTCTGAAAGGAAATTGTGTGTCCAATTTTGTCTAGTGAGAAATGTTTCATATCAGCCACATTCCTTGCTATTTATTCGTGTTACTAGCAATTTCTAGGAGCTGCTGGACACATATTCTTTGTCATTGTGTTGCTTTCATAATTGACGTTGGACTTTAAAATCTGACCTTTTATATTTTCTCCCCTACATGCTATTTTTAATGTCCAATTATGACATGGTTTTAACCAACACCAAATGTATTTTCTGTCCTTTAATATGATTTTCGATTCAAAAGTAGCTTCAATCTAACTATGTTGTCAGAGATGAGAAAACTGCCACCTCCATGGGTGGTTCAAAGGAAGACAAAGAAATTACTTTGAATGAGTAAATTCATGTTATTTATTTATCACCATAATTGTGTGATATAATTTCTTAACATTATATTCAAAAGTTACCCTGCATAGCAGTCTTATTGAAGTAAGTTTAGGATATTTCCAAAGAATCAAGTGAAGATAATGACATATCTTCAAATATTTGCTAACCATTTAGTCTTATTATCTTGTAGTCATTTTCACAGATCCAGGAGTAGTCACATTTTGGGGAAATTAACCTTCTGTTTTTCAAGACTGACTTTGGCCTTGTATATAATTCATAGATGTCCATGACATAATGCCAGTAAACAAATGTATGGATGTTCAGCCTGTGCTAGATACATGTGAGAATCAATAACTATGAAAGCAGCATGCTTCTAATAACATCTTGATAATATGCCCAAGGCACCTTTGCTAAAACTGTTATGCTTCTTAAAAAGTTGCTGTGCATACACTATGTTAGTATAGTCAGCAATACTCTGGTCTCCTTATAGTATTTAAGTTCTAAAGAGTCCCAGCAGTTAATGTAAACAAGAGAACCCAAGCAAGGGAAACTGCATGTAATTCTTGATTATATTATGTCTTAGGAGAAGATGTCTGCTGAGACCTGTCAAACTAGAATCTGTTTACCACCAGTGCCATTTGCAATTTTTTGCTTGATCTTCAATTTACAAACTTAATTCTAAGACTTTATCTTTTCTTGTATATTTGAATACCTAATTTTCCTTGGCCAGACTATTTCGTTATCTTGCTCATCTACAGAAAGAGTAAAAATATATATACATA